>NC_138076.1:28204048-33004048 GCF_964212035.1 Myotis nattereri
TAGGGTTATTATGAAACCTACATCAGTGTTAGAGTTAGGGATAGGGTGATGATTAGGGTTAGGGTTAGGCTGGGACCTGCTTTAGGGTTACGTTTAGGGTTAGGGGTAGGGTTAGGGTTTTGGTTATGTCTCTGCTCAGGATATGATTAGGATTAAGGTTAGGGTTAGGGTTAGGGTTAGGGTTAGGCTTAGGGTTAGGGTTAGGCTGGGACCTGCATTACAGTTAGGGTTAGGGTTAGGGTTAGGGTTAGGGTTAGGGTTAGGGTTAGGGTTAAGGCTAAGGTTAGGATAGGGTTAGGGTTAGGAGTATGTCCCTGGCTAGGATATGTTTAGGGTTAGGGTTAGGGTTAGAGTTAGGGTTAGGGGTAGGGGGTAGGTTTAGGGTTAGGTTTCAGGTTAGGGTTAGGGTTAGGTTAGGGTTAATGTTAGGGTTAGGGTTAGGCTGGGACCTGCATTAGGGTTAGGATTAGGGTTTGGTTTAGGGTTACGTTTAGGGTTAGGCTGGGACCTGCATTTGTGTTAGGGTTAGGGTTAGGGTTAGCGTTAGGGTTACGGTTAGGGTTGGGGTTATGTCTATGGCTAGGATATGTTTAGGGTTAGGGTTAGGGTTAGGGTTAAGGTTAGGGTTAGGTTTTGGGTTAGTGTGAGTATTAGGGTTAGGCTTAGGGTTATGCTGAAACCTGCATTAGTGTTAGCATTAGTGATAGGGTGAGGGTTAGGGTTAGGGTTAGTGTTAGGCTGGGACCTGCTTTACGGTTAGGGTTAGGGTTAGGGTTAGGGTTAGGGTTAGGGTTAGGGCTAAGGTTAGGTTTAGGGTTAGGAGTATGTCCCTGGCTAGGATATGTTTAGGGTTAGGGTTAGGTTTAGAGTTAGGGTTAGGGGTACGGGGTAGGTTTAGGGTTAGGTTTCAGGTTAGGGTTAGGGTTAGGGTTAGGGTTAATGTTAGGGTTAGGGTTTGGGTTAGGGTTAGGCTGGGACCTGTATTTGGGTTAGGTTAGGGTTAGGGTTAGGGTTAGGGTTACGGTTAGGGTTAGGATTAGGGATAGGGTTAGGTTTAGGCTGGGACTTGCATTAGGGTTAGGGTTAGGGTTAGGGTTAGGGTTAGGGTTAGGTTTAGGGTTAGGGTTTTGGTTAAGGTTACGGTTAGATTTAGGGTTATGCTGGGACCTGCTATAGGGTTAAGTTTAGAGTTAGGGTTAGGGTTAGCCTTAGGGTTAGGGTTAGGTTTAGGTTTAGGCTGGGACCTGCATTAGGTTTAGGTTTAGGGTTAGGGTTAGGTTTAGTCTTAGGGGTAGGGTTAGGGTTAGGTTTTGGGTTAGAGTGAAAATTACTGTTAGGCTTAGGGTTATGCTGAAACCTGCAGTAGTGTTAGCATTAGGGATAGGGTGAGTGTTAGGTTTAGGGTTAGGGTTAGGGTTAGGCTGGACCTGCATTATGGTTAGGGTTAGGGTTAGGGTTAGGCTGGGACCTGCATTAGGGTTACGGTTAGGGTTAGGGTTAGGTTTTGGTTTAGGGTTAGGCTTAGGGTTAGGGTTAGGGTTAGGGTTATGTCTATGGCTAGGATATTTTTAGGGTTAGGGTTAGGCTTAGGGTTTAGGTTAGGGTTAGGTTTTGGGTTAGTGTGAGTATAGGGTTAGGCTTCGGGTTATGCTGAAACCTGCATTATTGTTAGCATTAGGGTTATGGTGAGGGTTAAGGTTCGGGTGAGGGTTAGGTTTAGGGTTAGGCTGGGACCTGCATTAGGGTTAGGGTTAGGGTTAGGGTTAGGGTTAGGGTTAGCATTAGGGTTAGGCTTATTTTTAGCTTTCAGAAGTTGTGTTAGTGTTGTTAAGTTTAAGGTAATGTGTAGCGTTAATGTTCAGGATTATGGTTAGTGTTAGGGTTGAGAATTAGGGTTATGTTTAAATTTAGGGTTCCGAATTAGGTGTAGGCTTTATGGTTAGGGTTAAGGTGAGCATTAGGTTTAGGTTTAGGTTTTAGGGTTAGGGTTAGGGTTAGGGTTATTACGGTTACGGTTTATTGTTGTAGCTTAGTTTTATGGTTTTGTGTTAATGTTAGGTTTAGGGTTAGTGTTTAGTGTTGCATCTTTCAGTTTCAGAATTTCTTTTGAGCTTCATTTTATGATTTATGTCTTTTGTAAAGTGTTTTAGTTTGTCTATATATCTTTTTTTAATATGGCTGAACTGTTCTTCTGAATTTAATTGTAGCTCCTTGAGTTTCTTCAACAGCTCTTTTGAATTCTTTATCAGGTAATTGGCTGTTGTTTATGGGTTGAACCAGTTATTAGAAAAATATTGATATCTTTTGAAAATGGCCTATTTCCTTGAATTTTTAAGTTTACATTTCTGTGTTGCTGCTTTCACATTTGAAGTATCTTTCCTGGCGACCTTGACATGGGGTACTGAGCCATGATGATGTTTCTCTGGGCTTTCCTATATTTATTTTGGATTGGCTTGCTTTGTTGTATTTGCGCCCTCTTGTGGCAGTATTTTTAAGCTTTGCATGTTCTCATGTTATAACTGGCTAAGCTAGGTGCTGGGAACTTCTTTGTTTGCCAGAAGGTGGTGCTGTGGCTCCAGTTTGTTATTTTTCTGTTGCCTGACCTACTACTGTGCCAAGGAATGAGCCTAGGAGCTGGTTGCAGTGCAGGTGTGAGTTTAGCATTCAGGTGTTGAGAGTGCCAAGGACCCAGTGGGGAGAGCCTCTAGTGCAGCGGTTCTCAACCTATGGGTCGCGACCCCTTTGGGGGCCAAACGACCCTTTCACAGGGGTCGCCTAAATACATCCTGCGTATCAGATATTTACATTACAATTCATAACAGTAGCAAAATTAGAGTTATGAAGTAGCAACAAAAATAATTTTAGAGTTGGGGGTCACCACAATATGAGGAATTGTATTAAAGGGTCGTGGCATTAGGAAGGTTGAGAACCACTGCTCTAGTGGCTTCTTCCCAGAGGCTTGTGTGTGGATTTCCTGCCAAAGTCCTGACAGACAGCAGGAACCACATTTGATGTTCTTAACTGCTTCCTACACTTTCTCCTTCCTCCCCCAGACCTGGGGGTCCCACCTCACTACTTAGGGTGATGCTGGATAGAAAGGGGTTTCTCCAGCCAAAACCCGCTCAACTGGAGTAGTTCGGCACTCGCTCACTGCTTTCCACCCCCTTAGGAGAGGCCGCCGCTTTCCACCCCCTATGTGTTAGAGTCCACTGTGCTGGACATCTGTGCCCATGCAGTGTTGCTCTTGGTGGGAGGGTGGCTCTGGAGGAGTTCCTTCCTCTCCTCAGCATTCAAACTCAGCACTTTCATGCTCCGATGGCCACTGGAGTCTCCCCTGGAGTTAACCAGACTTCTGCAAGTTTGGTCTCACCCCACGTCTAGGAGGTCCTACTTCAACACCTTGCTGCTGCAGGAGAGAAATGGGTTTATTTCTCCTCTTAATTGAATTTATTGGGGTGACTTTTTAAATAAAATTGTATAGGTTTCAGAGGATGTCCTACCTAAGCCGCAGTCTGGCCTCCCTCTGCCAGAGGTGACCACTGATCAGGGAAAGGCACTGCCCCTATCACCCTCTTGCTGCTGCTGCCTCTGGCCTCCTTCTGCAGGAGGGGACCTGGGGATCATGGGAAGGCGACGCCCCCATCATGCCTCTGCTGCTGCCACTGCCAGCCAGGCCAGCCCTGGGCAAGTGGCAGCTGCCATCGCATCCCTGACGCTGCAAGTCCCCGCCCCATCCCCGACGCTGCAAGTCCCTGCCCACCAGAGCCTGCTGTGCATGCAGCCTGCTGATCGGTCATTATGTGATGGCATCCCGACCAATTTGCATATTACCCTATTATTAGTATAGATGTCCCTTCAAAGTCTAATCTCATTAAAAGGGGAAGCAATCATTTGGACCCCTTTCTCTTCAAATGGGGCAGGTTTGTTTTAGAAGGGAAATTTCTTTTATTCTTGGAATGAGTTGAGAAATTGCTGTGTAATATCACTTATGAGCAGAGAAATTAACACTCAAACTGAAAGTGTTGACCAAGTAAGACCAAAGTAAGACTAATATCACCATCCTTCCTTTATACTTTTCCTTCCTTTGTTGATCAAAGAAATCCCAACTTCATGTCTTTAATCCTCATTTTAGAAACTAAGACACCCAGAGTAAACCAACAGAAGGCTGGCTGAAAATGCAAGAATCACTGATTCCTGCTTCCCAGTGGAGCATCAACATTGCCCACCCAGTTTCCACATTTAGTATTGCACCTTTGGGGCAGCCCTTGGCAATACCCATCATGCTCTGGGCATTGTCGTAGCACTAGGTGAGGCTGATAATGTGCCATATGAAGGAAAAGTTGGGCAAAACTACGAGACAGTGTGTTTTAAGTGCCATAGAAATGATGCCGACAGGGAGCCTCACATGAAGTAGGCAGTTGGGAACTCGGTGATGGGAGGGATGGGCTGGGATGGTTTCAGAGAGATAAAGGCTTGAAGAATGAATTAACATTAAGAGATGAGGATGGAGGTACATTACATGAAGCTGGGCTTCCAGTTGCAATAAAGGGGAATAGTGGAAGATGGATGGGAGAGAATATGATCAAATTGAGGAGGGCAATCATTGTAAATTAGACTCAGGAATATGGAGGGACAGCAGATATAGCTTGGGAATGTGTGAGAATGTCTCTTTCATCCTCAAATCACCTAGTTCCTAGTTCTGTACTTTGCACATTGAAGACTTTAATAAATATCTATTGATTTGTACTGAATTGAAATGAAATGATGACTCCTGACTGAACTAAGCATCAAAAGATCTAGTGTAAGTGTTTCTCTGCTTCTAACCTACATGTGACTGGTGACAAGTTTCTTCCTGACTCTCGATCTTTCCTGTGAAGTGGCGCCCTTCAGGCAAATGAGCCCAGTCATTGACAGAGCAACATAACAAGCTGAGAATCACACTGTGCTCTTGACTCACATCTAACTTTCCACAACATGACATGCCTCACCACAATAGTCCTGAGGCAAGATAACTTGCCCTCCTCAATTTGGTCAATTAATTGGCATGTTGTGCCTTAACCACAGAAAGCAGTTAAAGGAGGCCTTGAAATACCACCAGTAAGAGCATATCAGCCCTAGGGTTAGCAATGGGTTTTTATTTTTTTAAATCTGCTTTTGTTATATCTACATCTATGCTATGGGTGGGTTTTTTTGTTTTTTGTTTTATTTCCTGGCCATATTTAATTTTTAGAGTGTTAACAGAAGCCAAAACACCATATGGAAAATTGTCCAGTTCTTTTAGGTTTGAGACTTCAGAGTTCTAAACAACATTAAAGTTTTCACTATAATTTTCTTTGTCCGGTTTTCTACTCCTCAAACCCAGGTCAAAAGCAACAAACAGATTCTATAAATGTTAAATAAGACTAATTGAAGGACAGCTCACCATTTCCTATGAAATCTTAATTAAGAATCAAGATGTTTCCAGAGATTGGATGAGAATCTTTCTTCATGGACTGATGGGTGTAGGCCACAGACATTAAAAACACTGGAATTTATTCACATGTTCCTTTATAATTTGCATTTTTCATGTACATAATCTCATTTGGATTGAGGAATTGAGTGGCCAAGGGAAGCTTACAAGTTAAAGCAGGCATCTGTGGTACTTTTCTGGAACAAGTTAATTATGGCCTTTGCCATTTCAAGCCATGGGGCGTAGGTAAGAAGGGGGAAGGAACACAGTCATGCAACTGGTAAAGGTTGATTGTGTAGAGGACCGGTTGCCATTTAGCAATATTGCATCTTCCAAGGCCCTAAACAAATCCATTTTTCTAGCGTTAATCAAAGCATTTCATTGGTGGACATTTGGGAGGAAAGTTCCCATGAGGCTGTAAGTTTCATAAGCTATGTGATTAGATAATAATTGTAACACCTATTGACAATGATTCTGCAATGAGCAGGGACTGTGAAGAAGTGAATAGGAGCTGTGATTGTTACTCATGAGGAACTTTCAGTCTAGCTGAAACATGGACATAAAAGGCTGAAAATGAAATTCCTCCAGTGACTATAGAGACAATAAAGGTTATAGGAGTTCAGAAGTGGGAGGAATCACTTCTATGTTGAGACCTTGGGTGGCCTCAGAGAGTTGTGTCTTCCTAAACACCACCGAGATTTAGAACTAGACTTGGAATGCTGGGCTATTTGGACGGGTGGACACAAAGTGAGGTAGTGGTAGTATTGATGAGGATTTCATAAGGGAAGATTAGTGCAAAGCAAAAGGGCCACATCTCCAAGATTTATAGAGAACAATTTTAGCTAGAATACAAAAAAAAAATACTTGGTTTTACATAAGGAAATATGACTAAGCACAGCAGGAATGGCATTTTAAAACAAACACAAAAGAAAAAAACAACCACTCCAACCGAAACCAGGGAACACAGCCTGGAACCTTGGTCCTTAAAAAATTATGGAACAGGAAACATTTTCACTTGTTCTGCTGCTAGTAAGATGAACAGAATATTTTCTATTTTAGCTCTCACTGCATCGATAATTTAGAACTAGATAAGAACAATGGCTGAAGAGCTAGGTTTTCATAAATTCTCATCTTGGGCAACATAAAATGACATGAGATGATGCCATTTGGCACTGACACTTAAGAGTACTCAATCAGCTCATCTTCCTTTTTATGCATGTTTGTATACTTGTAGGAGGGATGAGGGTGGCTACTATTTGTCTATTATATTCCACTGATCCTGCAAAGGCAAATTATCATTACCAAATTGGAGCAACTAAATATATAAAGCAAATATTAACAAAGCCAAAGGAAAAATAGACAGCAATACAAAAATAGTAGGGGACTTCAATACCCCACTTCAAACAATGGATAGATTATCCAAGCAGAAAATCAATAAGGGAACAGAAGTCTCTTTTTTAAAAAGTTTTTTTATTGATTGCTAGAGAGAGGAGAAGAGAGAGAAATATAGACTGGCTGCCTCCTGCACATCCCCTATCAGGGATCGAGTGCATGTGTCCTGACTGGAATTGAACCGGCAACCTTTGGATGCATGGGACAAAGCCCAAACAACTGAGCCACACCAGCCAGGGTGGAGCAGAAGTCTGATACAACACTGTAGACCAACTGGACCTAAAGTTACATATTCCACCCAAAAGCAGCAGGATGCACACTCCTCTCCAGCACACACAGAGCATACTCCAGGATGAATCACATGTTGGGCCACAAAACAACTCTTAACAAATTTTCCAAGCATATTTTCTTACCACAACTGTATAAAACTAGAAATCGATAACAGGAGAAAAGCTGGAAAATGCACAAGTATGTGAAAGTTAAACAACATATTCCTGAACAACCAATGGGTCAGAAAAGGAAGCAAAAAATATCGTTACAAAAAGAAAGTGGAAACACTACTAACCAATACTTCAAAAGCAGTTCTAAGATGAAAGTTTACAGCTATAAAGGCCCGCATGAAGAAAAACGAGAGGCATCATGGAGGCATAAATCCTTCCTCTATTCTCTCCTTTTAGTTTTAAAACAAGTAATGAGATATGAATAACCAACCAGAAGTGCTGGCCACACCTTACTGCAAGGGACCTGGGAGGGGTGTGGTGCACCTGTGCATCAGAACATAAACAAGCCCAGCGAGGGCTGAGGATCCACCCCGCTTGCTGTGATGGGGAAACCTGGGGAGTGCGGACCTGAGCAGATACGCAGGGCGAGCGAGAATGTGTGGAAGTCCAGCTTGCCTGCGGGGAGACCCCAGCCTGCCATCGGAGTGGGAGAGAGAAGTGTGGAAACAGGAGAGAGGAAAACTTGCCAGCGCTGCACCCACCCCAGGGAAACACTGCAGGGGCTAAGCTGTTCGGTGGCAGCGACATCTCCCCGGAGGAGGTGAAAGTGGTGAGAGACACCCCGCTTCCAGCTGCTCGGGTTACAAGTGGAGAAACCCATGCTTCTCCAGCAGCACCTGGATTTCTGAGGCGGGACCTGCATGACTAGCGGCAGAGAGGAAAGAAGGAAGGAGGCAGGTAAGAATGTCAAAGATTAAAGAATGTGGTTACTTAAAAAAAAAAAAAATGTGGTTACTGATATTTGCTTCAAAACTTCCTCTGGGAGTACCCATTTAGCCCGGGAACCCCTAAAACCCCAAGTGCTAAGCCCGCCCCCTGCCCCAGTCTGCCGCTGACTACTTGTGCGTGGGCGCCACTCTACTGCATAAGTGAGAGCGAGCTCCAGGAGAAGAGTGTGCTAGGAAAACAGTCCACGGGCAGTGGGCGAAGGAAAAACCGCACACTGGAGCTATAGTGCCACCTGTTGGAATATAACAGAAAGTTTTAATAGTCAGCCTGGTAAATGGTGAGAGCCAAAGACATAAAAAAGCTTAGTTAAGCCCTAACCATTTTTGGCTCAGGGGATAGAGCGTCAGCCAGCGGACTCAAGGGTCCCAGGTTTGATTCCGGTCAAGGGCATGTACCTTGGTTCAGGCACATACCCAGTAGGGAGAGTGTAGGAGGCATCAATGATCCCTTCCTCTCTGTAAAAAATCAATAAAATATTTTTTTTTTAAAAAAAAAAGCTTAGTTAAGGCGGTGTATGCTACTTAATGTGAAAGCAGAAGCACTTAGCTACAAACACTATTTTAAAAAATCAAGAAGATATGATTTTTTAAAAATGATAGTTCTTCGACAGCCAAGCTCAAAGGAAGAAATATTGCGATCTAAAAGACAAGGAATTCAAAATAGCTATATGAACAAACTTAATGAGCTATAAGAAAATTCAGAATGAAAAATTATGAACTCAATAAATTTAATAAAGTTGATGAACAGAAGTTATTTATCAAAGAGAATAAAATTATTTAAAAGAATGAAACAGATATTCTGGAGCTGAAGAATTCAATAAACGAGATGGAGAGTGCAATAGAGAGCATCTGTAGCAGGGAAGACCAGATGGAAGAAAGAATACGTGTTTTGGAGGATAGGAAAATATAAATAATATGCTTACAAGAAGAGAAGGAACTAAGATTTTAAAAGAGTGAAGAAAGCTTATGAGAGCTCTTGGATTTGAACAGAAAGACAAACATTAGAATCAATTGGGGTTCTGGAAGGGAAAGAGGGCGGGGAAAAAACTTCACTATGCATTACAAGGTGGGTATCACGTCCATTCACTGAAGTAACACTAAACACATCTTATAAGTAGCTAATTAAAACTTCTTTGCAAAAGTGTTTGTAAACACTTCACTGCATGCATTACAGAGTGAAATTACTTTCACTCACTGAACTAACATGTGCTGAATGAATCTTGCAAGTAGCTTTTAAAAACATCTTTTAAAAGAAGTGTTCTTAAACACTTCACTACATGCATTAAAGCATGGGTACCACTTCCGTTCACTGAAATACAGTTTTGAATGCATCTTGCAAGTTGCTTGTTAGAAAACACCTTAATTAAATGTTTTAAACACTTTAATACATGCATTATAGAGTGGGTATCACTCATGTACATGGACTTTACACTGTGCTGAGTTCATTTTCAAGTACCTTGGTAGGTACATTTTTATAAGTGTTCTTAAAACGTTACTACATGCACTACAGAAAGCTTGTCTCCATGCAGTGAAAGAACACTGCTGAGTGCATCTTGCAAGCAGTTTGTTAAAAAGCAACTTTATTAAATGTGTTTTTCAACACTTCACTACATGCATTAGAAAGCTCCATTCTCTGAAATAACTCTCTATTGAATATTCACCTCTATCAAGTAGCTTATTAGAAACATCTTTTTAAAATGTGTTGTTAAACACTTCACTACCAGTATTACAAAGTGGGTATCACTTCCATTCCCTGAAATAACACTGTGAATGCATCTTGCAAGTAACTTGTTAAACACCCTTATTAAACGTGAGCTTAAACACCTCATTAGATGCATTACTTGGTGTCTATTACTTGGATTCAATGAATTAGCACAGGGCTGACGGCCTCTGAAAGTAGCTTTTTAGAAAAACCTTTATTAAATATGTTCTTATAAACTTTGTGGCATGCATTAAAGAAGGGTATCATTTCTGTTCACTGAAATAACACTTGCTGATTACATCTTATAAGTTGCTTGTTAGAAACAACTTTATAGAAACACTTTATATCATACCTATTAGCCATCGAAATAAAAGCATGCTGAATGCATCTTTAAGTAATTTGTTAGACACATCTTTGTAACAAGTGTATTAAAAACTTGAGAACATGCACTACAGATTGGGTGCCACTTTCATTCTCTAAATAACACTAAATGCAATTGCAAGTCCATTGTTAGAAACATCTTTATAAATGTTTTCTTAAACATATCACTACACGCATTACAGAATAAGTGTAACTTTCAGTCGAAGAAGTAACACTGTGCTTAATGCATATCTTTCAATTAGCTTGTTATAACATCTTTATTAAATAAGTTTTTAAAACACTTCACTACATGTATTAGAGCGGGTATCACTTTCACATACTAAAATAATACTGTAGTGAATGCACCTTGTAAGTAGTTTGCTAGAAACACCATTATAAGATGTATTTTAAACACGTCACTGTATGCATAAAGGGTATCACTTCCATTCACTGAAAATTTCTCTACTGAATACATGCTGCAAGCACACGGTTAAAAATATTTTTATAAAGTGTCCTTCAACACTTCACGACATGCATTACAGAAAGTCTATGACATCAGTTCACTGAAATAACTGTGTTGAATGCATTGTGAAGTGGATTGTTAGAAACATGTTAGATGGTCTTTTAAAACTCACTAAATGCGGGGGGAGGACAAAATGGCAGCAGAATAGATGGGCAAGTCCCGAGCCTTGTCCTGGAGCAGATAGAATGAGCAGCTGAAATGAATAACATCCACCCCAAATTGGCGAAGGAGACTCAGCTGCCCAGGACACTGCGACCACGCCAGCAGCAGACATGTGAACAGCCCGCTACTGTCCTGTCCAAGGAGTGGCAGCCCTGTGAGCAGCGTGCCCCAGGCCACAGAATGGCAGCTCACGTGGCCTGCCCCTGTCCAAGGAGCAGCAGTTGTGTGAGTGGCCTGCCCGCCCCCAGCGTCTGAGGAGCAACAACCACACAAGCAGCCCACCCCCATCCAAAGAGCAGCAGCCGCACGAACAGCCCACCCACAACTGAGGGGCGGCAGCCCTGCACAATCCGCCCCTGGCCAAGGAGCAGCAGCTGCATGCAGCCCGCACCCTGCACCCATCCGAGGAGCAACCCACCCCTGTCCAAGGAGCAGCAGCCACCCGAGCAGCCCACCCTAGTCAGAGGAGCAGCAGCTGCACGAGCAGACTGCCCATGTTCGAGGAGCAGCAGCCTGCACCCACTCGACGAGCAGCAGCTGGGTGAGCGGCCTGCCCCTGACTGAGGAGCAGCAGCCGTGCAAGCAGCCCATTCCCCATATGAGAAGCAGCAGCCATGCAAACAGCCTGCCCCCATCCAAGGAGCAGCAGCCGCATGAGCAGCCCACCCATGACTGAGGAGTGGCAGCCCCGTGCAGCCCGCCCCAGTCTGAGGAGCAGCAGCCACACGAGCAGACCATCCACATCCAAGGAGCAGCAGCTCTGAGCAACCTGCCCCAGTCTGAGGAGCAGCAGCCACACACAGCCCACACCCATCCAACAAGCAGCAGCTGGGTGAGGGGCCCATCCCCAACCAAGGAGCAGCAGCTGCACATGCAGCTCACTCATGTCTGAGGAGGAGCAGCCACACAAGCAGCCTGTCCCCCATCCAACGAGCAGCAGCCACATGAGCAGCCTGCCCATGACTGAGGAGTGGCAGCCCTATGCAACCCACCCCAGTCTGAGGAGCAGCAGCCACACACCGCCCACACCCATCCAACGAGCAGCAGCTGGGTGAGTGGCCCACCCCCATCTGAGGAGTAGCAGCCACACAAGCAGCCTGTCCCCCGTCCAAGGAGCAGCAGCTGCACAAGCAGCCTGCCCCTGTATGAGGAGCAGCTACCCTGAGACCAACCTGCCCCTGTCCAAGGAGCAGCAGCCTCACGAGCAGCCTACCCCATCCAAGGAGCAGCAGCTATGTGAGCAGTCCTCCCCCATCTGAGGAGCAGCAACCACGTGAGCAGCCCAGCCCCATCTGAGGAGCAGCAGCCTCATGAGCAGCCCACCCCCATCCGAGGAGCAGCAGCTGTGCAAGCAGCCTCGCCCCATCAGCCAGAGGAGCCACCACTGCTGCAAACAGCACCCACCAGAGGAGCTGCTGCCAACTGAGGAGCAGCTGCTGCCATGACCACCCGAGGAGCAACCGCAGCCCAAGGAGCCATTGCCACCCAAGGAGCAGCCCCTGCATGACTCGACGTCTAGATGCCTTGGTGAGAACAAAAATGGGTAGACAAAGAAACCCCCAAAGGAAAGAAAATGAGAAATTGCCAGAAAGGCAGCCAAGTGAAACAGAGGCATGCAATATGTCAGAAAAAGAATTCAGAATAAGGGTCATACAGTTCATAAACCGGATGGCTGAAAAAAATCAACAACTTATATAAGAATCAAGAAGAAATGAAGAGTGATATAGCTGCAATAGAAAACACCATGGAAAGTTTCAACAGTAGACTAGGAGGAGCGGAGGACCAAATTAGCAAATTAGAAGACAGGGAAGCAAAACACATCCAAACTGAACTGAATTGGAGAAAAAAATTAAAAGACAGGAGGAGAGTCTAAGGGAGCTATGGGACAACATAAAACAAAGCAATATACGAATAATAGGGGTACCAGAACAACAGAAAGAGGAACAAGGGTTAGAAAACCTATTTGAAGAAATAATATCAGAAAACTTCCCTGAGGTGGGGAAGAAAAAAGTCACACAAACACAGAGAGTCCCAAACAAGATGAACCCGAAAAGACCCACACCAAGACACATCATAATTACGATGGCAAATGTTCAGGACAAAGAGAGAATCTTAAAGGTTGCAAGAGGGAGACAGAAAGTTACATACAAGGGATCTCCCATTAGATTATCAAATGATTTTTCAACAGAAAAACATCAGGCCAGAAAAGAATGGAAAGAAATTTACAAAGTGATGCAAAGCAAGGGACTGAATCCAAGAATACTCTATCCAGCAAGGCTATTATTCAAAATTGAAAGGGAAATAAAGAGCTTCACAGACAAAAGAAAGACTAAGGGAGTTTATCACTACCAAGCCAGCAATGCAAGAAATGCTAAAGGCACTGGTGTAAAAATAAGAAATAAAAAGGTAAGAAGGAGCACAGGCACAAAAAATAAAAATGGCTACAAACAAGTACCTATCAAAAATAACTTTAAACGGCCCTAGCCGGTTTGACTCAGTGGATGGAGCATCGGCCTGCAGACTGAAGGGTTCCAGGTTCAATTCCAGTCAGGGGCATG
Source organism: Myotis nattereri (assembly GCF_964212035.1). Lineage (NCBI taxonomy): Eukaryota > Metazoa > Chordata > Mammalia > Chiroptera > Vespertilionidae > Myotis > Myotis nattereri. Next base: position 28,217,423 of record NC_138076.1, read on the forward strand.
TACCTTGGTTGCAAGCACATCCCCAGTGGGGGGCTGTGCAGGAGGCAGCTGATCAATGTTTCTTTCTCATCGATGTTTCTAACTCTCTGTCCCTCTCCCTTCCTCTCTGTAAAAAATCAATAAAATATATTTTTTTAAAGTGAAAAGTTTAGAAAAATAACTTAAAACATAAATAGACTAAATACTCCAATCAAAAGACATCGAGTGGCTGAATGGATTTAAAAAACATGACCCATATATATTCTTTCTACAAGAGACCCACCTCAGAACTAGGGACTCACACAGACTGAAAGTGAAGGGATAAAAAAAATATCTTTCAGGCAAATGGAAATGAAAAAAAAGCTGGGGTGGTAATACTTATATTGGACAAAATAGACCTCAAAGTGAAGGCCATAACAAGAGATAAGGAAGGCCACTTCATAACATTAAAGGGATCGATACAACAAGAGGATATAACCCTGATAAACATATATGCACCCAATGCAGGAGCACCCAAATACATAAAAAAAAAAAACTCCTGAAGATATCAAGGGAGAGATTGACAACAATACAATCATAGTAGGGGACTTTAATACACCACTGACATCACTGGATAAATCTTCTAGACAAAAAATCAGCAAAGAAATAGCAATTCTAAATGACTCACTAGATCAGATGGACTTAATTGACATCTTCAGAACATTTCACCCCAAAGCCACGAAATTTACATTCTTCTCAAGTGCACATGGAACATTTTCAAAAATAGGCCCCATATTGAGTCACAAGCAAAGTCTCCCCAAATTCAAGAAGATTAAAATCACATCAAGCATCTTCTCAGACCACAATGGCATAATATTAGAAATAAACTACAATAAAAACAATCCAAAAAATTTAAACACTTGGAAGCTGAATAGCATGCTATTAAACAATGATTGGGTTACCAAAGAGATCAAAGAAGAAATTAAAAACATCCTGGAAACTAATGACAATAAAAACACAACAATCCAAAACCTATGGGATACAATGAAAGCAGTCCTGAGAGGGAAGTTTATAGCTCTAAAGGCCTACCTCAAAAAAAAAAAAAAAAAAAAAAAAAAACAAGAAAAAATGTTAGTAAATCATCTAACTCTACAACTCAAAGAATTAGAAAGAGAGCAACAAGAAAAGCCCAGAGTGAACAGAAGGAAGGAGATAATAAAGATCAGAGCAGAAATAAATGACATAGAGACAAAAAATAAAAAACAATACAAAAGATCAATGAAACCAAGCACTGGTTCTTTGAAAGGATAAACAAGATTGATGAACCTCTAGCCAGGCTCACCAAGAAGCAAAGAGAGAGGACTCAAATAAACAAAATCAGAAATGAAAGAGGAGAAATAACAATAGACCCCACAGAAATACAAAGGATTGTTAAAAAAATATTATGAACAACTCTATTACAACAAACTAGACAAGCTAGAGGAAATGGACACACTCCTAGAAAAATACAACCTTCCAAAACTGAATCAGGAAGAATCTAAAAATCTCAATAGGCCAATAACTATGGAAGAAATTGAAGCAGTCATCAAAAAGCTTCCAGCAAACAAAAGCCCGAGGCCAGACGGCTTCACAGGGGAGTTTTACCAAACATTCAAGGAAGAACTAAAAGCTATCCTTCTCAGACTATTCCAAAAAATTCAAGAGGAAGGAAAACTTCCAAGCTCATTCTATGAAGCCAGCATTACCCTAATACCAAAACCAGATAAAGACAACACAATGAAAGAGAATTACAGGACAATATCCCTCATAAACATAGATGCCAAAATCGTCACAAAATTCTAGCAAATCGGATCCAGAAGTGCACCCAAAAGATCACACACCATGACCAAGTAGGATTTATCCCGGGGATGCAAGGATGGTACAATATCCACAAATCAATAAACATGATACATCACATAAACAAATTGAGAGATAAAAATTACATAGTCATATCAATTGATGCAGAAAAGGCATCTGACAAAATCCAGCACCCTTTCTTGATAAAAACTCTCAGCAAAGTGGTAATAGAAGGATCATACCTCAACATAATAAAAGTCATATATGACAAACCCACAGCCAACATCATACTCAATGGGCAAAAACACCATTTCCCCTAAGAACAGGAACAAGACAAGGATGCCCATTCTCATCACTCCTGTTCGACATAGTACTGGAAGTATTAGCCATTGTGATCAGACAAGAAGAAGAAAAAATAAAAGGCATTCAAATAGGAAAAGAAGAAGTAAAACTGTCCTTATTCGCAGATGACATGATATTGTACATAAAAAAAACCCTAAAGACTACATCAAAAAACTACTAGACTTAATAAATGAATTCGGCAATGTAGCAGAATACAAAATTAATGCCAAGAAATCTATGGCATTTCTTTACACCGATAGTGAACTAAAAAAAAGAGAGACTAAAAAAGCAAGCCCATTTATCATCGCACCAAAAAAAATATCTAGGAATAAACTTAACTAAGTAGGTAAAAGACCGGAAACTATAGGACACTGAAAAAAGAGATAGAGGAAGTCATAAATAGATGGAAGAACATACCGTGTTCATGGATTGGTAGAATCAACATCATTAAAATGTCCATACCACCCAAAGCAATCTATAGATTCAATGCAATTCCCATTAAAATACCAATGGCATATTTCACAGACCTAGAACGAACTCTCCAAAAATTCATCTGGAATAAAAAAAAAAAAAAAAGACCCTGAATAGCTGCAGCAATCCTGAAAAAGAAGAACAAAGTAGGTGGGATCTCAATACCAGATATCAAGCTGTATTACAAAGCCACTGTTCTCAAAACAGCCTGGTACTGGCACAACAACAGACATACAGATCAATGGAATGGAATAAACAACCCAGAAATTGACCCAAACCACTATGCTAAATTAATATTTGACAAAGGAGGCAAAAACATACAATGGAGTCAAGACAGTCTCTTCAATAAATGGTGTTGAGAAAATTGGACAGATACATGCAAAAAAATGAAACTAGACCACCAATTCACACCATACACAAAAATAAACTCAAAATGGATAAAGGACTTAAACATAAGATGGGAAACCATAAAAATATTAGAGGAATTCACAGGCAGCAAAATCTCAGACATATGCCAAAGCAATTTCTTCACTGATACTGCTCTGGGCAATGGAAACTAAAGAGAAAATAAACAAATGGGACTACATCAAAATAAAAAGCTTTTGCACAGTAAAAGAAACCTTCAACAAAACAACAAGAAAGCCTACTGCATGGGAGAACATATTTGCCAATGTTATCACTGTTAAGGGTTTAATCTCCAACATTTACAGGGAACGCATACAACTTAACAAAAGGAAGATAAACAGTCCAATCAAAAAATGGGCAATGGACCCAAATAGATACTTTTCAAAAGAAGACATAAGGAAGGCCAAGAGACATATAAAAACATGCTCAAAGTCACTAGTCATCTGAGAGATACAAATCAAAACAACAATGTGGTACCATCTCACACCTGTCAGAATGACTATCATCAACAAATCAGCAAATGGCAAGTGCTGGCGAGGGTGCGGAGAAAAAGGAACCCTTATGCACTGCTTGTGGGGATGCAGACTGGTGCAGCCACTGTGGAGAACAGTATGGAGTTTCCTCAAAAAACTAAAATGGAACTCCCATTTGACCCAGTGATACCGCTTCTAGGAATATATCCCAAGAAATGAGAAATACCAATCAGAAAGGATATATGCACCCTTATGTTCATAGCAGCACAATTCACCATAGCTAAGATTTAGAAACAGCCTAAGTGCCCATCAGCAGATGAGTGGATTAAAAAACTGTGGTACATCTACACAATTGAATACTACACTGCGGTAAAAAAGAAGGAATTCTTACCATTTGTAACAGCATGGATGGAACTGGAGAGCATTATGCTAAGTGAAATAAGCCAGTCAGAGAAAGATAAATATCACATGATCCCACTCATTTATGGAATATAATGAACAACATAAACTGATGAACAAAAACAGATCCAGTGACAGAGAAGCATCGATCAAACCATCAAACCTCAGAGGGAAGGTAGGGGAGGGTAGGGATAAGGGGGGGATCAACTAAAGGACTTGTATGCATGCATATAAACCTAACCAATGGACTCAGACAACAGGGGGATGAGAGCATGAGTGTGTGTGTGGGGGGGAGCAATGGGGGGATTAATACCTTAATCAATAAAGAAAAAATAAATAAATAAATAAATGTGAGTGGCTATCACTTCCATTCACTGAAACAACACTGTTCTGAATACATCTTGCAAATAGATTTTTTAAAATATCTTTATAAAATATATGCTTAAAACATTATGACATGTATTGGAGTAATCATTTCCATTCATTAAAATAGCACTGTTGCAAGTAGCTTTTGAGAAACATTTAATTAAATGTGTTCTTAAACTGGTCCTCTGGAGCTTCCTCCTTTGCCGCTTTCTGTGATGTCACTCTTATGTCCTAAAACTATAGCTAGATCTTTTGCTATTACTGTGATAAATGTTTGAGGTTCACATAAAATTGCCTATAGTACTTAGCAAAACTAAACATTCGAAGGTCATAATAGTACTTAAGCTAGCAAACTCAACTAACTAGAAAGTGTATCTTATGACACTTTAAAAAGCCAAAAGAAGTTAACAGATTTTGGTACATTTGTTCTATTCCCTATATAAAAGCCATGTACCGATTTGTGATGTCTGTCAATCCCTCGATTTTCCTTAAATGCAGTTGCTATTCTCTGTTGAAACTCCCAGATTTCCTTGGACAAGAATAAATAGCTGTAAAGTTTATGAAGCACGTGTACGTAACTCTCAGCAATGTGTAGCCAAAGGGCCCAACGGCTCTTCGCGCGGGAAACAAGATTCAGCCCTGCTGGAGCCAAAGGTCCTCTGGTCCTGATTTTCCTGATGACCCCTGACCTGCCAAGGCAGCGGCCTTCGACCCCTCGTCCACCCCCAAAGCCTCCAAGACCGGGCGCAGGATAATGCGGGCACTTTCCACATGTCAACCACCCTGACCACAGAACAGTGGGCTGGTCGGAGGTGCAGGTCCACCGCCCACCCTGGGTGGCCAGGCCTCCGGACTCCTAGCCCTGGCCCCGCAAGCCCTCTGACCTCGCGTGTCTCCGGCAGTGAAAAGGGGGGGCGGAATGAGAAGTCGCGGGACCGGGGCGGGGGGGGGGGGGGGAGAAGGGGTGCGCAGGTGTGGGAGCAACGTGGACGAGGGGCTGAACCAAGGGGGACGGGCGAGCATCATGCGGGTGAGGGCAGGAGTGGGGGCGACGGGGGCCTAGGGCTCGCGAAGTTTAGGCCCGGGAAGGAGCCAGCGGCGTACCCACGGCGGGTGTGGGGTGTAGACGTTCAGCTCTGCCGGGGGTGGACGCGGGGAGAGCACCTGGCACCTCCGACCTCGTTATCTGACTGTGGGCATAGTGCAGGCAAAGCCCGAGAGAGGAAGCGGAGATCCTGAGCTGGGTAGGGCGGGGCGGGCAGAGCCGAGCTTGCAAACCTAGATAGAGGAGGGTCCTCAGCAAGGTGGGGCGTGGCGAGGGCGTGGCGTGGCGTGGCGTGGCAGGGCAGTGAAAACTCTGGAGAAATAGCCCGCCCTGAATTAGGCGGGGGCGGGGCGAAGAAAGAGGCGGAGCTGACAGTGGTGGGATCCCTTGTGGGGGTCAGGGGCGGAGCAAAGGAGGCGACCGCTTCAGCACCGCGGACAGCAGCCGGGCAGCGGTGCCCGAGCTTCCAGTTCTTTCTTGGTTTGGGGAGAAAGAAAATTCTTTTCAGCCTGTGGAGGTGGAGAGGGGTGTCCTGTTGGGGCTGGGACGCTGGACTCACCAGCTAGGGCAGCAGCTGTCCTCACTGCCGACGACGGGGCCCTGAGGAGGCATGAGGGGGTAGCTGCTCCCTGAGGGTCCCGTGAGGTCCAGGGAAGCCTGCAAGCTAGAGAGTCTGGAAAGCCTGCAGGTGGACCCGAGGTGTGACGCTGTGGACTGGAGGCGAAATGTGTCCACCGCAGGCAGAGTTCCTCTTGGCAGTAAAAACAGACGCAGACCTTTATTCCTGCAAGTTCTTTCTAAGTAGGCAGATCAATAAATGCCTCTAAAACAGATTTCAAATATGCCTCTATTAGCATCACCATAGTCTAAAAAGAAAACCAGGCCACCAAACAGCATATGACCACTTTATGGTTCTCTCTATTTGTACTACTTTTCCTTCTTGAATGGCAACTTAATCTGTTTTTTAAGTCATAAGTTAAAAAAAATGTTGCATTGCCCATTTTGTGCATTATTTATCAGTAAAATAAAAATATTTTAAGCCAAAACCGGTTTGGCTCAGTGGATAGAGCGTCGGCTTGCGGACTGAAGGGTCCCAGGTTCGATTCCGGTCAGGGGCATGTACCTGGGTTGCGGGCACATCTCCAGTGGGAGATGTGCAGGAGGCAGCTGATCGATGCTTCTCTCTCATCGATGTTTCTAGCTCTCTATCTCTCTCCCTTCCTCTCTGTAAAAAAATCAATAAAATATATTAAAAAGAATATTTTAAGGCCTTACCTTTTGGAATTTTTGCAGGTTTTTTTATAGCTTCCCAATGTCATCCAAGTTAAGAACGGAGAAAATCTGTAGGATTTTGTTGTCAGGCATGTGAACTAACAAATCAAATTTTCCCCGACACAGATTCAAAGAATAATTCAGTACTTCTGCGCCAAACGCTTTCTGCATCTGCCCTAAATATCAAAGAGAGTGAGAGAGGTTATGACAGGCCAATTCAATCCCACCCACTCTCAAAAAAAAGCCACTTGGTTTAAAAAGCACCTATGCTTCTTCATGAAGGATATACCTATTGTTATAATAAAGCAGTTTTTCTGCTGAAAAGATGGTCATCATTAAGAAATCCTAGCTTGCTTAAGTGAAATAGAATCTCACATTTATGAAATTCTTTACAATTTGCCTGACAGTAGCTCTTTGAAAAGACAGTTTTTTATCATCTGTGAACATTCATTCATTCATTCATCAAATTTTCACCAAATTTTGTGTGGCTAGTACTACTCTAGGCCTCAAGCATACAGTTTGAGCAAAGCAGACCCATCCCTGGCTTCACAGGGCTCAAGCCCTTCCTCTCATACAAAAGGAATGAGAACCCCTAAAAGGTCATGATCTTCTTCAAACCCTCCAAGTCACAAATGGCAGAACCAGATCCTCTCCATCAGGAATTCTTCACCTGAAATCCACGTTAGGGGCTGTGGTGACATTGTTGTTCTGATCCTCCATGGGTTCCCTAAATTAGTATCACCATATTGTCAATAGGTATATCATACATTTTCTCTGGAACAATCTATATTAACTTTTATCAGATTCTCAAAAGAATAATTTTAAAAGTTAAAATGTTTATACATTAACCTGTCAGTAATCCCACTCTGAAATAAGGTGTGGACAGAAAATGCAGGTATTTTTATTTTATCAATCACCTTCTCACCAAGTACACTGATCTGTTTAGAAGGAATAAAATTTGGGAATAAACATTTGGGGTCCCTTGCCCCTGACAACAGAAGGCCAAAGCTCAACCAATGAGGAGTGCCTGATGCCCCTGATGCAGAGGTGATGTGGTGGGTGATTGATTCAGGGCTATTTTCCACAGCAGCAAGCAGTGAGGGCGATAATGGCACCCAACAGAGTGACAACAGTGACTCCATGGGGGCCTTGTGTGTGCTTTCTGCATTGTGTCTCTCTCCTTTGGTTCTGAATCTCATCTCATTCTCCAATTGATTCCCTGAGCTACTTGAGATCCTTTCAATAACCTTCCTTTTCTGCTAAGTCAGCTAGGATTGGTTTCTGTTGCTTAAAACCAAGAACTCCAAAGGAAAACTGATAAACAGGGAGGGGGTTAGAGGCAACAATAACCAAAAGAAACTTGGGAAATAAGTTATACTGCCCTGAATAGAAATCCCATTAATAGCCAGGAATGAGAATCTGGCAGCCATAGTCTATGGGAAAATGGCTGGTTACCTATGGTCAACTGAAATAAACTGTTCATTATGAGTCAGGTTTGGGGAACTGCATTGCCACATGTCTGATAATCCACTAACCCTTTATAGCTGGGACTACACTTCCGACTTCTGCCTTCAAAACTCCAGGCCAGACATGTAAATAGGTTCCCTGTTCAGAACTTGGAAAAGGTGAAAGAGCTTTTTACTCTTTTTTTAAAAAATATATTTTATTGAATTTTTTACAGAGAGGAAGGGAGAGGGATAGAGAGTCAGAAACATCGATGAGAGAGAAGCATCAATCAGCTGCCTCCTGCATAACCCCTACTGGGGATGTGCCCGCAACCAAGGTACATGCCCTTGACCAGAATCGAACCCGGGACCCTTGAGTCCCCAGGCTGACACCCTATCCACTGAGCCAAACTGGTCAGGGCTCAAAATTCTTTTTAAAAAATATATATTTATTAATTTCAGAGAGGAAGGGAGAGGGAGAGAGAGATAGAATCATCAATGATGAGAGAGAATCATTGATTGGCTGTCTCCTGCATGTCCCACATTGGGGACCCAGCCTGCAACCTGGGCATGTGCCCTGACCAGGAATTGATCTGTGACCCTCTGGTTCATAGCCATGCCAGCCAGGCTAATGTCAAAATTCCTAAAACCCAAGACTTGGGACTTGCTATGCAGTTGCTAATATAATTTGTCTTATAGAAACAGAATTGAAATAGCCACAAAATATTTGGGTGAAGGTTGGTTCAATAATCCAGAAAGAATGGGACTCTAAAAAAAAGAGAATGGGACTCTATGCATCAGAATGAAGACATTTAGGAGGCTTCAGACTCAGAATCTCCAGACTTATAAATACTCAAATTCAACTGATCATCCCATGCCATTCCCTCCCCAAGGAAACTGATTTGCTCTTGCTCCCCGAATCCCACCACTGTTTATAGACCTGAGGTAGCCAATAGCACTGATACTGGGAGGAGGTGGCCTCCACAACAAAAGAACACAACACTTTACTAAGTCATGTCAGCAAAAATGAGGAGAACAAATGTAGGAGTCTATAAGAAGAAAGAAAATAATACTAGGTTGGGCTGAATGTATGGATAGTGTGTTGTTTTAAACATCAGAGAGCCCTGGCCTGTGTGGCTCAGTTGGTTGAGCATCATCCTGTACATCAAAAGATTGCAGGTTCAATAACTGGCGAGGGCACATGCTTATGTTACAGGTTCAATCTCCTCTGGTCCAGGCAAGTATGGTAGGCAACCTATTAATGTTTCTCTCTCACATCAATGTCTATTTCTTGCTGGAGGCAAAGACCAACAAGCAGTTAGCATAATAAATGTGAGAGGTCAGTCAGAAGGCTGATGGACTTTGGGCTTTAGCAAGGGATAAAAGCTATGCACCATTGTTCTGTCAACACAATGGTGGCTCAGGGCAATCCCCTAACCTGATATTCTTCTACTGCTTATCAAACCTTACCTTTGATATGCATGTTTGCTTTGCTAAAGGGCAAATGTGTATTCTAGTAAATAAAAAGCTATGGGTCCAGAGATTTGGAGAGCCACTCACCTAGAAAAGGGCCTCCGCCTGGTTCCCCAAATGACTTCCAAAGTTATATTTCTTACCTAGTATAGCCATTTGCACGTGGCCCCTTCTCCAGATTCTGAATCCTTGCTGCAAAAGGTTGCAGCAATTTCTCTCTTCCCCTCTCTCTAAAAATCAATAAGCATATCCTCCGGTGAGGATTAAAAATTAATAATAATAAAAAGTTGAACATCAGAAAGGTAAACAGTTGTTTACTCAACTGGTTAAGAGCAGCCTAAACTCAGTGATGGTCCAGTGAAGTTGAGATGCCAAAAATTCCCATCAGAATTCAGAGATTTCTGGGGATAGTGATGCTGGAATAAACTGAGTATGTGCTACCTACCCTCTTCCTCCTATTTATGGCCCCCAAGGGTCCAATTATACTTTATTCTCCAAACCATTGAAAATACTCCAGTGAGAAAACACCATTATCTCTGAAAACATATAAGTGGCTACAATTAGAGTAGGCTTTGCAGTAGACTGGAAAATGGCCCCCAAAAGACATCCACATCCTCATCTCTGGAACTTGTGAAAGTTATTTTAGATGGAAGGGGAAAAGGGACCTTTACAAATGTGATTAGGGATCTAGGGGTGAGAAAACTCTCCTGAAGTGTCCTGGTGAGCCCTAAATTCAGTCCTGTGTCCTTCCAAAAGAGAAACAGGGAAAGATGAGAGAGAGAGAGAGAGAGAGAGAGAGAGAGAGAGAGAGAGAGAGAGAGAGATTAAGAAAGAGAGAGAGACATGAAGATGGAGCACAAGAGTGGTTGGAAGATGTGGACTTAAAGATCAGGGAGATGCTGATACAAGCCAAGGATGCCAGCAGCCACCAGAAGCCAGAAGCTGTGGGAGGCGGGGAACAGATTCTCCCCCAGAGCCTCCAGAGGGAGTGTGGCCCACAGGCAGATTTCAGACTTCTGACCTCCAGAACTGTAAGAGAGTAAATTTCTGGTTTTTAAAAACTATTTTTATTGATTTTTGGAGAGGGAAACATTGATGTGAGAGCTGATCACTAGGGCCAACTGATTATGGAGTGCCCCAGCTGAAATGGATGAACTACCCACTAGATTCCTGCTTGGTTTGCATAGCAAAAACCTATTTCAGATCATGTGAATGTGGGTTTCACTTGAGCTACCATGAAGAAAGACATGACCCTTCAACCAATTTCTAGACAAGAATAAGTTCGCAGACCCAGAGATCCTCAGCTATTGAGAAAGATAGCTACACTTGAAACGTTGTAAGAACTTACAACTTTGTTCTGTGACTTTTCTTCCTGTAAGTATCTATGTCAGGTTAGCAAAAATCCACAAGTTTGACACTATGCTATATTGGCAAGGGTGTGCCTCTGTCAGAGAGATGCAGAGGCAAGTATGCTGGCCAGGACCTCAGGTCAGACATCTTGTGAACAACTGTGAAGTGGACTGTCTCAAATAGAGGACATGAGGGACAGCATGGGAGTCACCAGGAGGGGCCAATTTAGGGATGGCACTGCTGTGAACCTGGACTCTGAGATGACCTGTGCTTTGGGAACATCTGACATTTCTTTGGTGCTCCATCCCCTCCCTTTCTGTGCCCAATACTTGGATGCCGCCTCCATTGTCACCGCTACCTCTTTGAGCCTTTGTCTTCCATTGATCTAGCCAACCTCGGCTACAGAGAAACCCCTCCCTTGCCTCCTCACACGGGAGCTGATTCAAGGTGCAGCATCTTGTGCCCCATCCAGATCTCCTGACCCCGTCAGGCTCCCCAGCCTCACCGGCACCTGAGAGCGTGAGCAGGAGGCTCTGGACCACAGACTTCCCACTGCCCTGAGTACCTGGGCCTCCTGGGAAACTCATTCTTCATTCTAGACTCAGTTCAGTGTCCCAGCACCCCTCATACAACAGGTACTGTTCCCCTTTGTCTCTGAGTACCACAGAAGGCTGCTTCATTTGTTTCATATCCTAGAGCCTAAAGCCGTTCCTGACATAGTAGGTACTTAAATGCCTACTGAGTAAACAAATCAATGTACCCTTCATCGGTTCCACTCATGTGACACTCCCTGGATAGAACAAGAAGAGCAGCTGGCCATGTGGCCCGTGGAGGACCCCCAACAGCCACCAGACAGGAGGCTCCATGGGCTGCACTATGGATGTTGGAGATCAGCCAAGCTGGGGCAGTGCCTGGGCTCCCTCACGGGTCCCAGCCAGGCCTCTAGTGCCAGGAACAAAAGGCTCTTTAAAGAGGGAAGAAGGAACAGTCACAGGTGCCTATGACAACTTAAAACTGCCAGGCCCATCACAAAGCCCTCTCTGTTGCAGCCAGATACTTGCCGTGCAGCTGCTTGTTCAGCAGGAAATCTTTGTGGAGTTTTCTCACTTCTCTTGGGAGGATTGTTTCTTGTTCCAGACGGGGAGAAACCATCCATGACTTCCAGATAACCTACCCAAAGAAGCAAACACACGGACACACAGGCTGGCATAGGTGCTGTTCACCAGGGAGGCCATAGAGAACCAGCTCTCAAAACAAGTCCAGAAATGGGTGAGAGAAGAAAGGCATTCACATATTCACATAACACACACACACACACACACACACACACACACACACACACACGCACACACGAGCTGGGGGGCAGGTCTCAATGGTTGAGTGTTGACCTATGAACCAGGAGGTCATAGTTCAATTTCCAGTTGTGGTACATGCCCAGGTTGCAGGCTCAATCCCCAGTGTTGGGTGTGCGGGAGGCAGCCAATCAAAGATGCTCTCTCATCATTGATGTTTCTATCTCTCTCTCTCCCTCTCCCTTACCCTCTGAAATCAATAAAAATATATTAAAACAAAAAAAAAACCCAAAACTCAGTAGTTAATATAAATATTATTTCAGTGCAATACTTTAAAAAAATCTAAATTAGTGCCCCCCAAAATCCATGATGAACAAAATATAAAGATTTTAAATAAAGACAGGATCTGGCCAACTCCTTTGGCCAGTCCATGGGTGTTGACTCGAGGCTCCAGCCTGGGAAGCGCTTGTCCCAGGTGGATCAGCCATCTGCTCTGGCATCCTTTCATCAGGATTTGCCAATAAGTAAAGCTGCTGAGCCCTTCCCTAGGCCCACTGAATCACAGCCTGAAGTTATCAGATACCAAAGTAATGTCAGACTTTCTCATGGACCAGAGAAAGCACAAAACCAGGCTGAGGAATTGGGGACAACTTGTCCCTGTTTGAAACTGGTAAAGGTTTACACTTAGCCAACTGCTGTTTCCTTAACAAGTGGTCCTCAAAACTTTTGCTCCTGTATGTCCTAAAATAATTTTCACATTTCAATTTCACATTATTTCATCCTACTGAGGATAAAATTCCTTGCAATAAAAATATGCACATGAATTAAAGGTTTGGATTTCCCATCATAAGGTCATAGGTATTAAAAATATCTATTTCAATAGTGTATAATTAATCAAAGCAAATATTAAAATAGTTTATATATAAACTGCTAATAGTCTTTTTCTTTTTACCTGATATTAAGCTATATAATATAATGTGTAGCTAAAACTGCGAGTTATTGATGGAACAAAAGATGCAACAGTGGGAGTTCATTTCTTTAATAAATACAAATATATGAGTATATCAAACTCTAGCATTTTGGGAATGATTAAGATTTATTTTAAAACTTATAAACAAATCCTTTAATTTTGTTTTATATCACTATCATTTTACATGTTTGATAGTGATATAAATCAGTAAGATAGCCCAGCCGGTTGGGCTCAGTGGTTGAGCATCGACCTGTGAACCTGGAGGTCATGATTCCCGATAAGGGCACATGCCCAGGTTGTGGGCTCCATCCCCAGTTTGGAGTGTGCAGGAGACAGTTGATCAATGATTCTCTCTCATCATTGATGTTTCTTTCTCTCTCACCCTTCCTCTCTGAAATCAATAAAAATATAGTATTTATAAATAAATACATAAAACAGTAAGATATATGCACTGCTAATAAACTATTCTGTCTGGCAACTAGCATATAAGTATTTTTTAATTAGTGGAAGGTAGAAATAATAAAATATTTAATTGGATGAAGAATGATTATAATTGGGAAATATACTTTACAAAAATAGGATTTAACTATTTTAAAGATTATTGCACTTTATCAGGAAGAAATAACATTTTACCTATATGTTTTATAGAATGAATTTTGGAAATACAGTTATGCTCTGCTTAACTACGGGGATATATTCTGAGAAACGCATTATTAGGTGATTTCATTTTTGTGAGAACATCATAGCGTGCACTTGCAAAACACCAAATGGTGTAGCCTACTATACACTTGGACTAGATGGTATAGCCTATTGCTCTAAGACTACAGACCTCTTCTGCATGTTACTGCACTGAATACTATAGGCAATTGTAACACAATGGTAAGTATTTGTGTATCTAAACATAGCTGAATATAGAAAAGGTACAGTAAAAGTATGGTGCAGATGATTTTTTAAATGGTACACCTGTTATAGGGCACTTATAGAGTGCCCTATACTTATAGGGCATGACTAGAGCTTGTGGGATTGAAAAGTGCTCTGGGGGAGTCAGTGAGTGAGGGGTGAGTGAATTTAAAGGCCTAGGACATTACTGTACACTACTGTAGACTTTATAAACACTGTACACTTAGGCTACACTAAATTTAAAAAAATAACATGAGACTAAATCAAGCACAAGAGAAATTGTGCAATCAAGAGACACAGGAAACACAAGAGGTGGATGTAGGAGGCTGCTGCTGTGTAACATGACATACTGTTTCACAGCAAACTTATTTTTCCTATAAGTAGAAACAGTATATTCTAAAATAAAGATAAAAAGCATAGGATAATAAATACAGAAACCAGTAACATGGCTCCTTATTACCATTATCAAGCATTATGTACTGTACACAATTGTACTGCTATACTGTTATAGACCAGTAGTGCAGTGGGCTTGTTGACACCAGCATCATGACTAACACGTGAATTATGTGTTGTTCTATGTCATGACAGCTATGATGTAACAGGTGATGGAAATTTTTTAGCTCCATTTTAAACTTATGGGACCACCAGTGTATATGTGGTCCATTGTTGACTAAAATGTTGTGATGCGGTGCATGACTATAGTCCCATTAACCAGTTTTCTGTAACTTAGCAAAGTTATTTCAGGCTGCCTTTGCCAACTATATAGTAAACTGCTGTTCACCAAATTTTTCTTTGAAATAACGCATTTCCCCATTCTGCACTTGCAAGCTGATTAACTCTGAAAGGTATTCATTGTTTTTGGCTTTGTAGAAATCATACTTTGATCTCAAGTCCTCACCCCTATTTTTCATCTCTAGTCTTATTCCTATTATGCCCTCCAATTCAATTTATGAAGCAGGTACTATCATCTCAGGTGTGTTAGAGACAAACCATTTAATGTGCCAAAGGCCAACAGACCTGTAACTGAATGAGGTCTTACTCAAGTCTTGTTTCAAATCACTGGTTCTTTCTGCCATCTGTTCACTTACCCACAAGCCTTAAATGCCATCCTTACTCCAGCTTACTACTTAAAGCAATAATATATGGCAGTTTAGACTCCTTAAAAACAAAAATTTGTAATTCATCATTTGGATAGCTACATAGTCTCATGGTTCCTTCTGCTTGCTTTGAATTCTATCTCGTGTGAATTCCACTGCTCACTGTTTGGAGTGGAAGAGGATGGGTGAGGAGAGTGGAGGCTGTCATCTTTCCACTAAGCTGGGAGCCCAGAGCAGGCCAGTTCCCACCTCTGTGTTTCTCTTTCACCAAAGGAACACATCTTCACAAGTAACAGGAAGCTCCATAGTGAAATGTGGGCAGAATTTTCCACTGGTAATAAACATGATTTTTTGATCAAGCAACCGCCAATTAACTCCCAAAGACACCGCTTAGAGTCAGGCCTCTACTTTGCAAAGCAGAGTTGGATGAAGATGAGGACTGGCTATATTAGAGATGCGTCAAGATGGTAAAAATTCTATTCACCAGGCTCCTCTCAGAGAGAGAATTCCATGTGATAGGACTATTTGATAGGAATGCTTGGTGGGGGTAAGGTTCCCCCGGGGCAAGACCAGTGGTTGATGACTAAACAATCTCTGCCTTCTGAGAGTTGTTCTGAGACTAAAGCTGAATTGCTTAGGACAGCAGAGGGCATCTGTGTCCTCCTCCAACTGGCACTGAACCTCTTCTGAATGAATGTTGAGCAAATATTTAAAGACTATCAGCTTGAAGGGGAATAAACCTATTAACTGCATTTGGCACCCACATGACTCAGTCTGGCTTCATTTCAACCCTCTTCCCGCCCCAAGTGTAGAGAGATCATGATTTAAAACTGAACTCATTTGGCCTCTTTTCTGTTCATTTAAATATTGAGTTTTATAACTAAAAATGCGGTATAACAGGATGTTCCTGCTTCAGTTACAAATGTGACTCAATGTGGTTACAATGTGCACAAACACGTTTTACCACTTTTTTAAAATAACAGCTCCATGAATTAGATGTCATATTACCTTTTTAAAGACCAAAAAAACTTAAGTGAAGAGTTAAGGTGCCCCCTTACTTAAAAGCAGGTCTCCTTCCCACACGGGGAGTTTCTCTTACCACAGCAGAGGTGAGCTGTGGCCGAGACTGAGCACCTAACAATATGGTCTATAACAGGGGTGGGCAAACTTTTTGACTCGAGGGCCACAATGGGTTCTTAAACTGGACCGGAGGGCCAGAACAAAAGCATGGATGGAGTGTTTGTGTGAACTAATATAAATTCAAAGTAAACATCATTACATAAAAGGGTCCGTTTTTTGTTTTTTTTTTTAGTTTTATTCATTTCAAACGGGCCGGATCCGGCCCGCGGGCCGTAGTTTGCCCACGGCTGGTCTATAACCATGGTTCTCATCCTTGGCTGTGTTTGGAAGCATGTGAGACTCTAGAAAACACCTGGGTCTGTGCCTGGTACCTAAAAAGATTTCACTGATCTGGGGTGGGGCCCAAGAACCAGTTTTTAAACTCTCCAGGTGATTCCAAGGTAGCGCCAGGTTTGAAAACTACTGCTCAGTAACATTGAGACCATGGGGAAATTCTGGGTAGCAAAGAATGTGCCATCCTCTCCTCATTCAGCAAATATTTGAGAGACTCCTATATTCCAGGATTAAGGCATGCAGGTTTCTTCATTCAGAGAAAGGGAGGCACTCCATTAAAAGTGAGTAACACAGTGCTAGGTGTCTGAGTGCCTTGCCCAGACTAGACGGCAGCAAGTGTGGATGAGGAAGTGGTGCCTCAGCTGTTTTAACCAGGACCTGTGGTCTTCTTCCTGTGGTGACAGCAGGAAGGGTGCAAATGGAAAATTAGAAATGACTTTTTGCTCTCTGGAGCTCCAACCCCAGGGCAGAGTCCACCATGGATATTTCAAATTGGCTATTCATAACCCAGATGTTTGTTGGTATGAAATTCCCAAAGACCCTAACTCACTGCCAAGAAGAGATAAGCCATAAAACCCTGAACTTTCAATATGGACTTATTTTCCCTGCTAGAGGTCAAAGTTCTTGCAACAGCATCTAACATTTACTAAGCACATTCCATGTATCAAGTACTTTACTAAGTGCTCCGAGTGCTTTATGCTGTCGTAGGCTCTAGGTCCTACAAGTCTACCCCATTTTGCAGAGGAGGAGAACAGCACGCCCAAGTTCAACTTCACAACCCCCTCCCCCCGCCATCCCCACTAAGCAACCGAGGCAGGTATGTCTGACTCCACAAACCAAGCTCTTAACCACTGTGCGTGTTATTCCCAGCACAAGAGGAAGTGTGTGCTTATCAAGCATAAAGCTATAACGTCCAAGAAAGCATGTACTTACCTTTGTCAGTGCCTTACCTCAGTTTTGGTAATGACCAGGTGGGGGAAGTCCTTGCTTGGAGAGGGAGCCTGGCTTCCAATCTCATACAGATCGCTGGGCACGAGAGAAGTCATGGGCTCCTCCTGCAGTTCCAGTATCCAACAACCACAAATAGTATCCAAGACCTGTCCGGTTTCTATGCTCAATGCCCTGCTTTTTTTCACCTGCAAGAGCAGGTGACCTTCACTCTTAGGGCAGCCTGCCTGAAGCACAGAGCCCTCTTTCCCCTCTCCCCTTTTCACAGGAACAAACAAAACTGTTTGGAAGAGGTTTGGCTTTGCACTGTCACTATACATTGGCCATGCATCAAGGAATTCATCTGGCCAGTGTCAAGTTCCTGGCTGCCTTTCACTTGCATGTGTGTGAAAAGCCCATACACTCACGTACTCAACTAGTATTTATTGAGTGCCTACACTGTACCAGGCACTGGGGAGTCAGTAGAGCCTGTCACTTCCCACCTGCCTCACCCTGGCCAGCTGGTCAACCTTCAGTGGTCATTCATCAGAGCCAGTTCTGCCTGGCAGAAAAGAAAGAGCCCCACTCTCTCTAGAAAAGGCCCTGCTCCCTCCTATAAGGTGGGCTCATGAATGGCCCTCAGGCCATGGTTGGGCATCCAGTTTTCTTGATGAAGTAGAAAGCCTCCGCCTCATTCACTAAATGAGACATTGTGTTGTTTTCTATATGCCTTATCCTATATAATAAAGGGTAATATGCAAATTGACTCTAACAGTGGAACGACCAGTGCTATGATGCACACTGACCACCAAGAGGCAGATGCTCAATGCAGGAGCTGCCCCCTGGTGGTCAGTGCGCTTCCACAATGGGAGTGATGCTCAGCCAGAAGCCAGCTCATGGCTGGCCAGCGCAACGGTGGTGGTGGGAACCTCTCCTGCCTCTGCAGCAGCACTAAGGATGTCTGACTAAAGGCTTAGGCCTGCTCCCCAGGGAGCGGGCCTAAGCTGGCAAGTGGACATCCCCCGAGGGCTCCCAGGCTGCCAGAGGGATGTCTGCCAGCTTAGGCTCAATACCCCCAGGGAGCAGGCCCAAGCCATCCGTCAGACATCCCCTGAGGGGTCCTGGACTGCAAGAAGTCGCAGGCTGGGCTGAACCCCCCACCCCCAAGTGCACAAATTTTCATGCACCGGGCCCCTAGTACCATATAAAGCATATAGCATGTTTATCTTTTTGTTCACATTTCTTGTATTTTTTCTTTGGTGTTTAGTTGATTTTGTAGTGAAATGTTTAAATTCCTAAACCTCCTTTTGAGTACACTATATAGCAATTTTCTTTGTGGTTACCATAAAGATTAACATCCTAAAGTTATAATATTCAAATTTGCATTTATAGCAATTTAACTTCAATAACATACAAAATTTCTGCTTTTACAGCTGTTCCAACCCCTTTAGATTTTTTTTTTAAAATATATTTTATTGATTTTTTACAGAGAGGAAGGGAGAGAGATAGAGTGTTAGAAACATCGATGAGAGAGAAACATCGATCAGCTGCCTCCTGCACATCCCCCACTGGGGAAGTGCCCACAACCCAGGTACATGCCCTTGACCGGAATCGAACCCGGAACCTTTCAGTCCACAGGCCGACGCTCTATCCACTGAGCCAAACCGGTTTCGGCCCCTTTAGATTTTTGATGTCACAAAATTACATCTTTATACATTGTGTGCCCCAAAACACAAACTAAAAATTTTTTAAATGTATTAGTTTCCTAAATTATATAGAAAACAAGATTTGGAGTTACAGTAATGCTAGTTTTACACAATAATTTTCTTTAAATGTATTTATGAATCTATGCACATACTATGGTTGGTTTGAGACTGCAGCCTTCAGAAGGGTTTCTGGGTACTGAAGACCCTTTGTTTTTCCATTCATCATTTTAATCAAATCAGTATAACAAAAACGACAACTGTATATGAAAGATATCTTATCTGTCCAACTTGTTGGCATTATCCCTAGAAGGAAACTTCAGAACTAGAAACTTGTTCTTAAGGTGTTCAGTGTAAATTGACAACTACTCAGTGGTTTCCCTGCCTAACTATGCTCACCAAAGTGATAAATCTGAAGCCTTGAAGACCTTCCCAGTATTATCTAACACTGTCTTCCCAATTGGCATGTTAATTTGGATGCCATTAAACAAAAAACACTCCTGTTCAAAAATGTCCAGAAATGGCTCAACTAAAGCTAGTATTTCAATCTGGCTATACATCAGAATCCTAACAGCGTGAAATGTTTCACATTGTTTAAATGAAGCAGCCAGGATAAACACTGAAATTTGAACAACCTTTAATAAATTATGTGCACTGATGAGATTCTCCACAAGGAACACCTCGTATAGTGATTCCCTAACTTACCTGACCACGGAACTTTGAGAAAACAGAGCTGAGAAAATGCTGCTCCAGATATGAAAAAATTAGTATGCTGAGAACAAGTGGAAACAGGAAAGAGTAACAGAAATTGGACATCATACAATGAAAAAGAAAACACACACATGAAGATGTTGGCAACATAAAGCCTTTGTTTTTAATTCAGTTGATACACATTTGAACAAAATATTTTAGAATAGAATAATCCATGAACAGGCTCAAGGTATTTACAGTAACAACTTTAAAAACAAAAATGGATACATTCTAAAACAGAAATGTCTTTATAAAATTTTCTGTGGTGACTCCGGAAGACTTTCAATTCCTACTCATTACCCTGATGTGAAGCTCCAACAGGTGGCACATAAGGCCCAGGAGTAGGAGGTACATCTCTAACACATTTGGCAATTAAGGATTATCTATTGGTGTGAGCTCACAGGGAAGTGAAGGGCCAGATCTCGGGATAAGATACAGAATGGAAGACTCCAACGCAAACAACTAAGGACAAGACCTAAAATCATACTCACCTTTCTCAGTTTCCTGTAGGAGAAGGCTGCAAATAGTTTTTTATACTTACTCAATTTTCTCCCTTTTAGCAGAAAATCAGCAACCCTGAGACTCCAATTTTCCAAGACATAAAAGTTAATAAACATCTAGAAACTCTCTGTTCAAGATTTATAAAAATGATCAAATAGAAACTTCAAAATAACTTTTATGATCGAAAATACTTTTAAGGAAAAAGAACAAAATCCCTCAAAAATGTCTTGCCTAATTCTTAAACATTCCAACTAGTAATTTCCATGGTATGAAATGAGTTTCACAAAAAAGATACACTTTTTAACTAGATTATTTTAAATTGAGTACAACTGGCTCTTGCTTGTTAAATGAATGCCTATATCTTCATATTATTCAAATATACTTAAAAGAGATTAGATATGTTATCCATCTAGAATATACAGTCTGAATTGATAGCAACATAAACAGAGACCATGAAAAAGATAACAAATGTCTATTCTGTGAACACTATTGAGACAAACACTATACACCATACATAGCAACATCTACTGACCCAACTAGGCTATTCAACTACACTTTCAACAAACAACTTTGTAGAGCATGTAGCCACTGTTTTCAAAAGTCAAATCTGCTGCTCTTCCAGTGGTGGTTCAAGAGCTTCCATTAGCTTTTTGTTTGCCTCTTCATTGTGCCGACTTTGACAATGAGTTAAATGTTTCTTAAAGCCTCTTGGGAAATTTGATTCAAAATTACATCGTGGACATTTAAGTAAACTTTGCCCATGGGCTGCTACATGATTTTTAAGGAGAGATTCCAAAAGAAAAGCCTTTCCACAAATTGTGCATTTGTAAGGGCTATGGACATTATGCTTATTAACCAAATGATGCAAAACAGCACCTTTTTTCATAGCACGACAACAACAAATTTTGCAATAATACTTTCCTTTTCCACGCTTCATATATTTGGCAATCTCTTCTTCAGAGATAAAAGCCTCCTTTTCTTCAGTAAACTGTAGTACATTTTTGGACTGCTCTGGACTAGTCATGTCCATTTTGTTCTCTTTACTAAAATCAAGAGATTCCACATCAACTTGCTCTTGATCACTGCTTGATTCTTGGCCCTTACTTTCTATTGCTTCCAAATCTGTTTTTATATATTCACTACTACTCAGCTCAGCATCAGAGTTCTCTTGGTTGTCTTTCTTGAGCTTCTTTGAGGAGGGAAATAAAGTGTCTTCTAAGAGTTTCTTAGGTGTAGCTAGTTCTTCCTGAACCAAAATATCACACTTTTGATCATCTATGGCATCTGTCTGCAGTTCATCTCCCAATTCAACTGCCTTTTGAGATTCTGGGAACATAGCAGATTTGGAAAGTTCAGGGAAAAGGGTATGTTTCCGGGGCTCTGGAAAAAGAGCGCGTTTTCGTGGTTCAGGAGAAGCAGGAGGGGCTGTTTTGGTAGGCTCAGAAAACAGGGCGAGTTTTCTAGGCTCAGTATCAATAGAAAGAACGGGCTTCCAAATATCGGAGGCTGCTTTAGGGGACTCAGATGGCCCAGAAGGTTTCCGGGTCTCAGGGAAGACAGGTTTCTGAGGTTCAATAAAAAAGGAAGACTTCCAGAGATCAGGGGAACCACTACGGGAACTTTTCTGGAACTCAGGAAAATCAAGTGAAGCAGGAGGAGTCTTCCGCTGATCAGGAGAAAGCTTCCAAAACTCTGGCGATCCTGAGGGTTTTCTGAGCTCTGGAGATCCTGCTGGACTTCGAATATCAGGGGACAATGGTGGGCCTGGTTTGCGAAGCTCAGGAGACAAGGGGGGTCCTGCTTTACGGAGCTCAGGAGACACTGGGGGAACCGTCTTCCAAAGTTCAGGTGACAAGGTGGGAGCTGTCTTTCTCAGTTCTGGTGGGCCAGACTTCCACGACTCAGGAGATGCGGGGGGTGATTTCCAGGAACCAGGTGAGACTGACGAAGACTTCCAGGAAGCAGGGGACATAGAAGGAGTTGGTTTCCAAGGTCCAGGTGATATAGAAGGAATTGGTTTCCAAGGTCCAGGAGACACAGACGGAGCAGGTTTAGCTGGCTTCCAGGGTCCTGATGCTGAAGGACTGGATTTCCAAGACCTGGGGGACCCAGGAGGCCCTGGCTTCCAAGAACCCGGTGACACAGCTGGGGCTGGTCTCCTAGGCTCTGGAGAGACAGCAGGGAATGGCTTCCAAGGTTCAGGAGACTCTGACGGAGATGGCTTCCTAGGCTCAGGGGAGACTGTCCGGGCTGGCTTCCGAGACTCTGGAGATGCAGTTGGGGACGGCCCCCAAGGTTCAGGAGAAGCAGCAAGAACTGGTGACTCTGGAGAGGAGGCTGAAGGCAGCCCCAATGTTTCTGGGAAATGGGAGTGTTTCTGAGGTTTGGGATTAATAAGAGCAGCCTTTACTGGCTCAGGAGATACAGGAGCAAGTTTCTGTGGTTCTGGAGAAGGAACTGGGACTGGTTTCTGAGATTCAGAAACAATAGGGATTGATTTTGAAAGTTCAGGAGAAGAAACAGGGGTAGTTTTTGGTGGCTCAGGAGAAGGAAGAGAAGGTGTCTGTGGCTCAGGAGAAACATGGCCAGGCTTCTGATGCTCCAAGGAAGTAAGAGGAGTAGGTCTGGGTGATTCTGGAGACAAAACTGGGTCAAGTTTCTCTGTTTCTATGGAAAGGGCAGGTACAGATTTCTGGAGTTCTGAATTAGGGGGCATTTTCTGGTGTTCAGGAGGAGGAGGGCTTTTCACAGAATCTGTTTCTTTGTTTAACTGATTTTTTGGTTTCTCATTCCATTTCTCTGGGGCTGCATGTTTGGATGTGATGTGATAGTATACATTAGAGTACATCTTGCTGGTGAAGAAGCATTTATGGCAATGAAATAGCTTTGCACTTTTCTGGTAAAATATCATTTTACCTAACCCACCAGCATCCATTTCATCACAAAATTCTGGATGGATGGTGCCCATGTGGATTTGTACATTTTCATAATCCGTGCCTCTGAAATTACAGTGGTCACACTCCAAACGTACTGATGGTTTACGAAGTTCCTGAAATACTTCCATTTTTCTTTCTGTTACAACACACACAGTTATACTCTTTAAAAACTTTCAATAGTGCTGAAATAAAGTAGAAATAAATTATTTTCAGGGAACATAATCTTGAATGAACTGCTATTCTAGCCCATTCTAAAATTGCATAATTTTAAGCATAGGATGGCGCACATATGCATTTATTCAATAATATATCTATAAAAGATGTTTAAAAAAAATGCAACTAATTTTTAACTGAGTTGCAGGAACTCTGCTAGGTTTACATACATCATCCTATTTAATCTTCTTAATAATCTGACTCAAGTATTATTTTGTTCATTTAGAGATGAAAAACCTGAGGTTCAGATTAGTGACTTAACCAGGTTAAGAAGCTATTAGTGACCCAAGCCTTTCCCCAGAATTATGTACTTCATGTGCTATATACCCTGACTCTAAAACCCCAAATATCAACAAGCTATCTGTGTACAAAGCTAAGTAAATATCAAAATACCAGTTAGGCTATTTAAGGCTGAGCAAGAAACTTTAAATCTATTTCAAAAATCACTTGTTAAATTAAGTGTAACTATGAAAACTCCATAAATTTTTTAAAAATTTATGTATGTATTGATTTTTTTGAGAGAGAAAGACTTGATCCACTTATTTATGCATTCATTGGTTGATTTTTGTATGTGCCCAGACCAGAGATCGAACCCACAACCTGTTGTATCAAGATGATACTCTAATCAACTGAGCTACCCAACCAGGGCTCATAAATCTTAAAAAAAAAAAAACAAAAAAAAAAAAACAAAACAGCATATTTTATATTTTATCTATCTTAATATAAAGTATTTGATTCATTTATTTAATAAATACATTATTTTGTGTCCCATGCTTTTCTAAGCACTCAGGGGTAAAGGGGTGTTTTGCAATATGGTGCTTTCATTGGTAGGGATGTGAGAGTGTAGAGGGCAACATGAAGAAAGCTGTCAAGGAGACATTAAAGCAGAGATTTTGAATAACATGCCATCCTAGGCTTAAAATTATTACTTGAGCAGAGATGCTGCCCTTACCAAGCAAAGGGCAATTTAGATTGAGGACAGCCTGGAGGCAGGAACTTGCTTGCCAGAAAATAGAACTTTTTAAAATTTTAAGTGAGACTTTTTAGGTGATAAAAGTAACAAAAGCTCAGTTGAAACATACTCATTCATACAGTATATAATACTCACACAGTATCACTCCCCAGGTAGCCCCGTATTTACATGTGATTGAAGAAATGTTATATGTATGCTATACACAAATGCATAAACACATTCTATACAAATGGGATATTAAACATATTGTTCTGCAATCTGCTTTCATTTAAGGAAAAGAAGGTGTCCCTCTGGCTCAAGAGAAATTACAGGGCCAGGTTTCTGAAGCTCCAAAGCAAGAAGAGTAGGTTTTGTGATTCTAGAAACAAAATTGGGCCAAGTTTCTGGCAGGTAGAGGTTTCAGGAGCTCTGCTGAATTAGAGGGCATTTTCTAGGACATTTTTACATACAGAGATAAGCACTGAATTTCTTTGTACATATCTTTGAATGTAAGGGTACTTCTGAAGGGAGAATTCCTAGAAATGGATTACCATGTTCAAAGGCTAGTTACATTAAAATTGACATATTATACCAAACTCTCAAAAAGTCACAGCACTATTGCATACCAATTAATAGTGTACATATGTGGGACAATTCCCCAAATTCCTCATCAACACTGAGTGTATCATTACATTTCTAATCTTTACTATTTCTTAGGTGAAAACCAGTATCTCACTACTGTTTTAACGTGCTTTTCTTTAATGAGAAATGGACATTTTTCCTTGCTGATTAGCCATGTATATTTCTTTTCTAGGATATGCTTTATCCATTTTTCTTAATTACTTATAAATTGTCCTTGTATATAAAAGAAATCAAACTTTTAACTATAGGAACTTTTCTTAACTTCTCAAGCAGTAATTCATATACAGTTTGGAGAAAGTACTTTTATTTTTTCATTTCAAAGCGGCACTTACTTAGCTTCATCTCTCCTCTTTGCATAAAGTATAGTCCCATTAACAAAACAATTTTCTTCCTTTCCCGTATGCTGCCCATCAACTTTTACCAATAGTAACTCATATAATCTATTAATCATCAAAAAGTCCAGTAATTGTATAATACAGAGCTTTGATTATAAACCTTAAGGGAAAAGCACTTTTTCTTCTATTCCCATAGAAATGCCTGAGCACACTGTTTTATAGTCAGGAAAATTTTTTTAAATGCTTCTGGCAAACTTCTCAAATAAAAAACAAAATAAAACAAAACCACATCTCATAAATGGACGTCTCTAACACAGTACAACAGTAGAGAGTTGGCCTCCTTTTGGGCACATACTCCTTCCCGACTGTTACCCCAGTCGCGTGGTCCCTTTCAGAAGGCAAAGCTCTACCACCTCTTCTCCTTATTTCTGCTTTCCATTGACTCAGTTTCTCCCTTTTTTGCCTTTTTGGAAAGTTTATACTAACCCTACATTTTACAGCTACTCCTGCAATTTAGTTCCTGTTTTTAATACCATTTAGCCTAATTCCAGCTGCTCTTGCCTCAAACATCCTCCAGCCACCTCAGTTTCTTGGACTACTTTTGTCCTCAACTGCTGCCTGCCAAATCTGTCCATTCACCAGCTCTCCACCCTTCACGTATGGCCACTCAGTAAATACATCATCCATTCTCATTCCCTTTCAGTCTGTATTAAATCCTGATGGCTCCTCAGACTTCCAAATCATTCATTTCCTATCTTTCCCAAATGGCCCTCCCTCTTTCTCTTGCTACCAAAACTCTTCTGGCCAATCTCAAAGTTTCTATTACTCACACCTGCCTATTATTTAAGCCTCATTATCAAACTTGTAAAAAAAGAAGGGAGGAAGGGGGGGGGGGAGGTAATCAACCAATGACCTTGTATGCATATATGCATAACCCATGGACACAGACAACAGTGTGCTGAAGGCCTGGGGGTGGTCGAAGGGGGAAAGTGGGGCAGGGAGGGGAGGGGCATGAGGGGACCAATGGGGGTAAAAGGCGGACATATATAATACTTTGAACAATGATGAACAAAAACAGATCCAGAGACTTAGAAGCATGGAACAGACCAGACTGTCAAACCTCAGAGGGAAGGCAGGGGAGGGTGGGGGTGGGACTAAGTGATCAACCAAAAGACTTGTATCCATGCATATGAGCATGACCAATGGACACAGACAATAGGGGGATGGGAGCAGGTGGGGAGAGGTCAATGGGGTAAAAGGAGACATATGTAAAACTTTCACTATAAAGAATTTAAAAAAATTTAAAATTAAAAAAAGTGTATGTAAAACACATCTTTTAAATGTTACAGAATTTACCTCTCAAACTCCAAAGTTAGCACATGTTCATACATCATTTTATATATATGACTGTGTACGCTTTTATAGAGGTTTTCCTTAAGAACTCTAAGAACCTTTCAAAAATATTCTCATCATAAAATATTCTCCTAAACATTAAAAACCAAGAAATGTTAAAAGCAAAAAAAACAAAAAAAGGAAAAGAAATATTGGTAGAATAACACTTTATAAATCCAAGACAAGTACTTTTACAGCGAGAAAGAAATAAAGACCAACATGCTTCTCCCTAGTAGACTTACCAGCTGTCTTACTAGAAGTCTTTAAAAAAGTCTTCAAAGGACAGCAATTTACATGGCTTTTTTACTAAATGGCAGAAAACAGCTGGAGTACATGAAGAAGGACAAAGATGAGAAGTTGAACCTAAAAATAAAAACATAAAGGGCAGTCAAAATCCCATCTCTATAATATCTTGTGCCCCCTATAATAGAATTCTGCCTATTTCTCTCACCATTGTGCCCCCCACCCCCAACAGTGAAGAATCCAATCCAATCAGCCTGGTACTTATTTTAATGAAATGACACCAAATACTATCCACATCATCATCCCTGTCTAATTCCACTTTAATAATCCACCATGTATATAACCAAACCCTTCTCCATCCTTCCCTCTATTCCCTAAAACTTGTCAACTACTTTAATTCTGACACCTTATCTCCCTGCCACTAGTCTTACTTCCTTCCAATCCATTCATCATACTGCTACCAGTCATCTTCCAAACATAAAAACATAATGTGAACTAACTCAGGAGAGAACCAAGATGGCGGCATAGGTTAACGCTGGAGTTTGCTGCTTTGAACAACTACGTCAAAAGTGAAACCAAAAAAACGGAAGGGACATCCCCCAGAACCACAGGAACGCTGGCTGAGTGGAAGTCCTACAACTAGGAGGAAAGAGAAACGCATACGGACACTCAGAGGAGGCGCAGTGCTGAAGTCAAATTCTGAGGTGCAGAGTGCGCGCGCGGAGCGGGCTGGCGGCGGAGGGCGCGGTTGGCGTTTTCAATCGGGAGGGAGTCGCAGACTCTGAGCTCCAGATACAGGCGAGTCTTTAGGGACCCAGACGCAAACGGGAGAAGGGGGACTGTCTGGCTTCGGTCAGACAGAGTGCAGCTTTCTCTCCGAGGTTTGCAGCCATTGCTGGGACTCAGAGAGGCAGAGCCCCTGGGGACAGGACTGAGAGCCGCCATAACTGCTCTCTCCGGCCCACCCTGTTGATCCTGTGCGACCCGCCCCGCCCAAGCCCTGCACACAGGCATTTGCCGGATAGCCTCAGGCAAAGGCTAGATTAGCACCTCCCTAGAGGACAGAAGTTCTCTCACTGCAGACACAGCTGATTCTCATAGCCACTTGGCCTGGAGGTCAAACCCTCCCTGGAATTAGCTACAACAATCAAGATTTAACTATAAGACTGCGAACAAAGATCACTAGGGGGTGCACCAAGGAAGCATAACAAATTGCGGAGACAAAGAAACAGGACAAAATTATCAATGGAAGATATAGAGTTCAGAACCACACTTTTAAGGTTTCTTAAGAACTCTCTAGAAGCCGCCGATAAATGTAGTGAGATCCTCAAGAAAACTAATGAGACCCTCGATGTTATGATAAAGAACCAACTAGAAATTAAGCATACACGGACTGAAATAACGAATATTATACAGACTCCCGACAGCAGACCAGAGGAGCGCAAGAATCAAGTCAATGATTTGAAATGCGAGGAAGCAAAAAACACCCAACCGGAAAAGCAAAATGAAAAAAGAATCCAAAAATGCGAGGATAGTGTAAGGAGCCTCTGGGACAGCTTCAAGCGTACCAACATCAGAATTATAGGGGTGCCAGAAGATGAGAGAGAGCAAGATATTGAAAACCTATTTGAAGAAATAATGACAGAAAACTTCCCCCACCTGGTGAAAGAAATGGACTTACAGGTCCAAGAAGCTCGGAGAACCCCAAACAAAAGGAATCCAAAGAGGACCACACCAAGACACATCATCATTAAAATGCCAAGAGCAAAAGATAAAGAGAGAATCTTAAAAACAGCAAGAGAAAGAAACTCAGTTACCTACAAGGGAATACCCATACGACTGTCAGCTGATTTCTCAACAGAAACTTTGCAGGCCAGAAGGGAGTGGCAAGAAATATTCAAAGTGATGAATACCAAGAACCTACAACCAAGATTACTTTATCCAGCAAAGCTATCATTCAGAATTGAAGGTCAGATAAAGAGCTTCACAGATAAGGAAAAGCTAAAGGAGTTCATCACCACCAAACCAGGATTATATGAAATGCTGAAAGGTATCCTTTAAGAAGAGGAAGAGGAAGAAAAAGGTAAAGATACAAATTAAGAACAACAAATATGCATCTATCAACAAGTGAATCTAAGAATCAAGTGAATAAATAATCTGATGAACAGAATGAACTGTTGATTATAATAGAATCAGGGACATAGAAAGGGAATGGACTGACTATTCTTGGGGGGGAAAGGGGTGTGGGAGATGCGGGAAGAGACTGGACAACAATCATGCACCTATGGATGAGGACAGTGGGTGGGGAGTGAGGGCGGAGGGTGGGGCGGGAACTGGGAGGAGGAGAGTTATGGGGTGGGAAAAAAAGAGGAACAAATGTAATAATCTGAACAATAAAGATTTAATTAAAAAAAAAAAACTAACTAAAAAAAAAAAAAAACCTAATGTGACTTGCCTGCTCACAATTTCTCAAGGTAATTCTAACACCTATGGCACAAAATTTGAACAGTGTATATAAAGCTTTTCACAATCTAGCTCCTGACTACACTGCCTTCTTCTCACCTGTAATTCCCTGACAATTCAAGCTTCTGGGCCTCTATACAGGTATTTCCTCTCCTTCACATCCACATATTGCCACCCAGTAATCAGGCAAGTTCCTCCATCCTTTAGGAGGGATTGTTTCTTAAATACTGGAAATATCTCCACCCTCTTCAATCTTCCTTGGCCCCCCTGCTGTATACACATCTCTACAGAATGGTCATCTCATACCAGGCTGTGGGCTCTTGGAGAGCAGGGACTAACCATTCCCCTCTTGTAACCCTTGCATTTCCCTGGCATATGATATATGCTCAGAAAGTATCTGTTCGATCTCACACACTCTGTCATAAAGACTGGAGCCCTGATCTTACATTCACAGAATTTTAAAACTAGAAAAGACGCAAGCTATGATCTAGTCTTAGAGCCATTGGATTTTAGAACAAGAGGAGACCTCAAGGACCATCTACTCTAACACTTCAATTTATACTTGAAGAAACTCAAACTTAGACATTAATTTGCTCAAGGTAAGGCAAATAATGAGCATGTGGTGATCAGAATAAACTTCTGCTATCTATCCAAGTTCTATTTTATCTTGACCAACTTAATACAGTGGAATTTCATAAGACCTTGAAAAGCCAATACAATGAGTCAAAATCAACAAAACAAAACTTATCAAACATTTAGAACCCAAATATCAATTGCAGAACATAGCACTATAGAGAACTGCATTCCATATTCTGCATTTGGCAAAATATCCCAGTGGATCACTGTCTCCAGCTCTGGGCAGGAAGGGCACTTAAGAGAGTCCCTAACACTAGGAAACTTGTAAATGAAAGCAAGCAGGATGGTGGGCATGAAAACCTGTCATTTGTGAGTACAGGCACTTAACTTCAAAAGTGGGAGAATTATGGATAATATGTAAGCTGCCCTAGAAGCAACAAGTGGAGCCAGTAGGAAAACCGATGTCAGTTCAACATATCAAAATTTATGAACTACTCAATCACAGACAAATAAGTTGCTTTGTGGGGGAGGTGCCCTCCATAACAGGAAGCCAATGATCAGGACAGGACTGGAAGGATCCTCAAAGCACTTGAGTCCAACATCTTCACTTTATAAGTGAGAAAACTGATGCTCAGTGAGAGAAGTGACTTGTGAAAGATCACACAAATTAGGCCCAAAGAAGCAACAGAAGACCCTGGCTTCCTGATTCTGGATCTATTTGTAATGCAATGCTGCCTTTCCCACAGGGGTGTTTCAGAATGAGTCCAGAATTCAGCTGCTGGGTAGAGACTAGGCACTGAAATTCCTATTATTTCTCCTATTAGTAACATCCTGTATTAGTGTGGTACATGTTCCAAATGACAAATACCAATATTAACTAAAGTCCACAGTTCACATTAAGGGGTCACTTTACACGTTTTACAGTTCTACTAGAGGCCCAGTGCATGAAATTTGTGCACGGGTGGGGACGGGGGGGGGGGCGGGGGGTGTCCCCCAGCCTGGCCTGTGTCCTCTCGCAGTCTGGGACCCCTCACTCCTTACCGCCTGCCACTGCTGCTGCGCTCACCAGCTGTGAGCCTGGCTTCTGGCCGGTGAAGTGGCACTCCCCTGTGGCAACACATTGATCACTAGGGGGCAGCTCCTGCATTGAGCGTCTGCCCCCTGGTGGCCAGTGAGTGTCATAGTGACTGATCATTCCACCACTTGGACAATTTGCATATTAGCCTTTTATTATATAGGATGGAATTCCTAAATATCAACTATCCACCATTACAGATTTCACAGAATACTTTCACTGCCATAACAATTCCCTGTGCTCTGAAACACCACTGATTTTTTAAAAATATATATTTTATTGATTTTTTACAGAGAGGAAGGGAGAGGGGACAGAGAGTTAGAAACATCGATGAGAGAGAAACATCGACCAGCTGCCTCCTGCACACCCCCTACTGGGGATGCGCTCGCAACCAAGGTACATGCCCTTGACCAGAATCAAACCTGGGACCCTTCAGTCCGCAGGTTATCCTTCTATCCACTGAGCCAAACTGGTTAGGGCCACTGATATTTTTTTCTTACTGTCTCTGTAGTTTTGCCTTTTCCTATACACTCTTTAAAACAGTGGTAAAAGATAACACAATTTTCCATTCTAACCATTTTTAAAAGCACAACTTAGTGGCACTAAGTACATTCACAATATTGGAAAACCATCACCATCATCCATTTCCAGAATTGTTTTATCACCACATACAGAAACTCTGCACCCACTGAACAGTAACTTCCTTCCTCCCCTCACCCCTACCAGCCCCTGGTAATCTCTACCCCATTTTCTGCCTCTATGAGTGGAATCGTACATGTGTCCTCTTGTGCCTGGTTTATTTCACTTAGCACATCTACACTACAGCATGTCACCGAATTTTAGTCCTTTTCAAGGGTGAAAAACATTGTGTCTCCCACTCATGCCTTGACAGACATTTGGGTTGTTTCCTCCTTTTGGCTACTTTAAGTTAGGCTGCTCTGCACGCCTGTGCGCAACGTCCATTTGAGTCCCTGCTTTCAATTCTTTGGAGTTTACACCTGGGCGTGAAATCGCTGGATCATATAATAACTCTCTGTCTAAATTTCCGAGGAACCACTACTCGGCGGTGGGCCACGGCTCCTGGCTGCACCACGTTACATGCCCACCAGCAACTGCCCAGTGCTCCCATTTCTCCACACCCTCGCCATCAATAGTGATTTTCCCCCGAATAGTCATGCGAATGGGTGTGAGATGGTCTTCATTCTGGTTTTCATTTTCATCACTGATGGCGAAGGCGCATCCTTTGATGTGCTCACCGGCCATTTGTGTATCTTTTTTTGGAGAAATACCTACAGTCCTGACCCCAGTTTTGAACTGGATTGCTTTCTGTTGTTGAGTTTAGGTTCTTTACATGTTCTGGACACGAATCCCTTACCTGATTCATGACTACATTTCTCCCATTCTGAGGACTGCCCAGCTGTCTTTCAAACAATGACAAAAGCCCACGCCGTCTAGGGGCGGAGAACCCTGCATCCGGGGCCGAAACGAGAAGAACGCACGCCCCGAGAGCCAGAGCCGAATTCCCTGCAGGGTTTAAATAAAACATTACCTACTTCCCCCGCCCCCCTCCCCTCCAGTCCCGCGGCGTCCTCTCCGCCCGCGGCCTCTGGGGAGCGGGTCCTTCCGCCAGCCGGGCGGGAGCTAACGGGGTGCAGGCCCCTCCTCGGTGGGCGCCCAAGGCTTCCCGGAGACGCGGGCGGGGAGTGCGGGCCCGGACGACGCCCCTGCCTGCTCACCCCGATCCTCACCGCGGGACCGCGGATGTCGGCGGGGGGCCGGGCTCACCGTACCGGGCAGCGCCGCGAGGCCCTGCAGAGCGGCGGCCTTCCGAATGGCGGCGGAGCGCAGGCGCGGGCTCCGGGCGCGCGAGCATGCGCGTGGCGTCAGGACCCGAGGGCCGGGGCTGACGGGAAGAGAGTTTGGCCACGCGCGCCCTTCCGTATCGGCCAATCTGATCGCCGATCGGGGGGCACCTCCTCCCCGCCTCCCCCCTACCCCCATCCCCACCCCCCGCCAAGTGCGCCGGCGCGTGGAGCGGCCCGCCCGGCCCCCGGAAGTGACGTGTCCCCGCTCAGCTCCTGGACGTTCTCGCGCGCCGGCGGGGTCCGGGGCCTCCTCGCCATCCTCGCCCCCCTGACCGAGCGGGAGCCTGCCCGCCGCTGCTCCTGCCAGGCCCCGGCGTGGGACCCCGGCCTGGTCGCGCCCAACCGAGAAGGTCCTGCGCGAGGAGGAGGCTTGCGTTTCAGATTCGCTGGCGGAAAGCGGGGGTAGATTGGAACCCTTTGGGGCAGTGGTTCTCAGCCTTGGCTGCACGTTAGAATCACCTGGGAATCTTTTTAAAATCCTGATTTCTGGGCCGCATCCTCCGGAAATTCTGTTTCTTTGTTGTGGGGTGGGGCCGCAACATTAGTAACAAAGAAACAATTTCCGGAGGATGCGGCCCAAAAATCAGGATTTTAAAAAGATTCCCAGGTGATTCTAACGTGCAGCCAAGGTTGAGAACCACTGCTTTAGGGTACAAACTGGTCCTCACCTGGCGTTTCCGCCCAGCAGGTCTCAGCAGGTTCACCAACGTAAGCGAACGGCATCCCATCCCGCCAGGTGCACTTGTGTGAGCAAAGCCATCCCGCCAGGTGCACTTGTGTGAGCAAAGCCATCCCGCCAGGTTCACCTGAGCTCCCTCCAGAGATGTGCTGGCAGCTTGGTTTGACCATTGGAGTGAGCTGGCGGGAGAAGGTGGGGACAGGGCCCACCAGCTGCCCCCAGCTCCAGGGAGGATTGCATCAGTACTTGGATGTGTGCTAATGAGAAGCCGGGCAGCAGTTTGTACTCCCAGCTCTTCCAGGAAAATTCTGGGAGAGGGACATGTTTGTCTGCTCCCCTGTGCTGTGCCCTGGGTGACAGCAACCGCAAGTACCCATGCACTCATTGAGAACTGCTGCTTTGTTTCCTACAGTCCTGTGGGTCTCATGGATGCAAGCCCCACTGACTTGCAGAGCTAGGTGTTTTGGGGGCCCATCCCTCAGGTGAGGGCCTTAAAAGTAGATGCAAGATATGGGGACCCTAGGTTCTCCTCAAGGACAAGCTGGTAATTGGGGGTTTCCTTCTGGTTGTATGGTGTCTTGCCAGGATTGGGGTTTATGGTGAGAGGGTGTCTCAGACTTACCTACTTGGTTCTCCCGTGGTGTAACAACTTTTTAATTTTATTTTTATTTTTACTGATTTCAGAGAGGAAGGGAGAGAGATAGAAACATCAATAATGAGAATCATTGATCTGCTGCCTCCTGTACGCCTCCTGCTGGGGATTGAGCCCTGACCAGGAATGGAACCATGACCTCCTGGTTCATAGGTTGGCGCTCAAACACAGAGCCACACTGGCTGGGCTTGGTATAACTACTTTTATATTAAGACTAAGGTATTATTCTCCTTTTCACTCTGATCCTCTCCTCAGTGTACAGTGGCGTTTTCCAGAGGCTACATAATATGCGGTGATGTTATTACTAGGGTAGTAAATGGAACATGTGTTTATGTATTCTTGTGCTTTAATATTTCTGTTTTAATTCTGAATACGGTAAACATCAGTAGATGTAATCTAGTTGATAAACAAAAGTTATGGGGCTGCCAATAATTTTGAAAAATGTAAATAGTTCCTAAGACCCAAATGTATGAGAACTATTGTTTTAAAACAAATTTTGAAAATGAGCTCTAAAGATCTCCATGTCTTTGATCACGAAAATACAAACAAGCCAGTAAGCCAATAGAACCAAGATGGGGGCCTTAGCAATAAGATTTACTATGTCCTGATCTCTCAGGTCTGGAAATCTCCAGATCAAAGCCAAAATGAGCAGCAAGGACCGCAGCTGCTCACTGTTCAGGAGATCCAGTCTAATGCATCCTCTAAGCAGGGGTCAGCAAACGATGGTCCACGGGTTAAATATGGCCTGCTACCTGTTTTTATAAATAAAGTTTTATTGGATTCATTTATGTATTGGCTGCTTTCTCACCACAACAGCAGTTTAGTAGGTGTAAAAGAGACCATATAGCCTGCAAATTGTAAAATGTTACTATCTAGCCTTTTCAGCCAGGGTTGGCTCCTCTGATCACTTGGACCTGGCTGAATCCACAGCAAGCCCTTCTCTCACCTCCCCACTAAGTTCTTGGAGCTCACAGGTAAAGAACAAGAACATAGCAATGCCATAAAACTGTGTCCAACAACTGGATGTTTTTAATGACGAGTCGTTCTTAGTTTTTTGACAAACATTTCCTATTTAATAAGGAATATAACAACAAAATATTCATATAATTAAAGTACATTTTAAAAAGCAAAATTATATTGTGTAAAATTCTATGTAGGAAAAGTACAATAACTGGACTTCAAATCTATAGCTACTAAAATTTTTATTTAGGTTCAAAACACAGCGCCAAAAATACCCAGACGTTTTAAAACTTCACTAAAAGGAAAAAATATTATAGAATGCATACTTGCAGAAGCTACATAAAGTCACTTTAAAATTACCTCAGGCTGCAAAAAGAAAAAACCTAAATGCTGTACCTAAATTATCCATGTCCCAAAATAACGCCATTTATGTTAGCAATTCTTAAACTATAATGGTTATAAACCACAAACACATCCATCAACAGAATGTCAAACTATTTTGATCAAGTCAGTGGCCAGATTGTTAAAAGGGCCACAATGAAAGCTGTGGGGCTTCACAGTGTTAGGTTCCTATCCACGGGGCTACAGTACAACAGACTTCCTGGAATCTTAGGACAGAAGGCGCATACGTGGCTGAATTACCAGGATTATAATGGAATGAGAGCTGCTCACTTCCCAGAAACAAGGGCTCATAAGAAGCACAATGAGATATAAATCCCAACAGATTATTTGCTTACAAATGTATAAAATACAAAGTGTAAGTTATTCCTACAACATGTTTAAAGTGCTTCAGAATTCATGCTGTTTTGGTCATACTCTTCTACTTTCCCAAAGAGATTGTTTTCTCTGTTGTGGCTAAATGATACACAGAAGTTCTTACTAGAAATGGTAAAATCAAAGAAAACTCTGTTCAATTTTTTAAAAGATTGTTTCTATGCCACCAGTTTCTAGATTCTTCGTAAGGAGTAGATTCACCTTGCAGGTTATATTCCAGACCCTTGTATACATTTCTAATCCATGCAATTTGGAATACGAGCTCACCCTTGTCACAACCGTGGCATGCCTGCTGACTCATTCTGCCTCTTTGCTCTTCTTGGAGCCAGCCCCTGCTGAATCTTCTGCCTCAGCCCTCCTCCCATCTCGGCCCTCCTCCGAGAATCTTCCACCACATTCGCGTGCTCTCATGCGAGCTCCTGGCTGGTACAGTGGCAAGGCCGGCCGGTCCTGCTAGGATAAAAGGGTGGGTTACTCTTCCAAGGGCTGGCAATGCAGGAGGGAACAACATCACTATTTCTAGGGACTGAAGATATTAAATATCTAAAGATTATCAGTCTTACAGCTAAAAATCAGCCTTTTTTCACAGCACTCTCTCAGAAACCAAGCATTTCAAGGCAATAAAATGCCGGGAGCCGGTCCATGCTTGCTGTTTCAAGGGACCTGGCATATATGGCATACTGTTCTTAAAATGTTTGCTCACCTTCTTGGCACTATGTGTTTTAACCAAGGTCTCCTCTCTGAGAAAGGTTGCTTCCCCAGGTAGGGATTTTCCCCTGAAGTTAGGGAGGGAATAAAACCCCTCAACTAAGTGCCAGGCAGGTAATTAATCACTTTAACTACGAACAATCATGCTTAAGCTACATAATCTTTACTCCCTGGAATGGAGATAAGAAACGCCCTAACCTTTGTAATAGAGATTGATAGGATTGAATCAACTGGTATAAATACAGATGTAACAAGACAGCAGCAGACAGAACTAAGAAGATAGAACCAAGAAAACAGAACCTACACACAGAATTTAGAAGACAGAACCTACACAGAACCTACAGACAGAAGAACTTCGCTGGAGAGAACATGGCAAAAGATCCTGGACTGAACCTGACTACAGAAATTGGCAAGAGAACCTGACTAGAACCTGGTGACTGAACCTGGCTGGAGAACCTGGACAGAACCTGGCTGGAGAACCTAGCGAGGGAACCTGGCTGCAGAACCTGGCTGGAGAACCTGGAGAACCTAGCAAGAGAACATGGACACAGAACCTGGCTGGAGATCCTAACCAGAACTTCGCTGGAGATCCTGACCAGAACTTGGCTAGAGATCCTGGCTAGGCTGCTGATCAACTGAACGCTGTCTCCATGTCATTCCTTCTTTGCTGACTCTGTCCACACCTTTGGGGACCCCTGGACCCGCTGGGGTTGGACCCCAGCAATAAAAAGCCATGAAAATACAGTTACTATGTTACTGCTCAAACCTACAACACTCTGTGGAAACAGTACACCATGGCCCTCTCCTGCCAGTCTGAGAGATGACAAGTCAACACACACATCTCAGTCCCACATAGTCGCCAAGCAGCGGACCTAAGTCTGAAACAAAATGAGTCACGGCCCCTCGGAGGGCTCTTAGAGTGCTTAACGAAACAGTTATTAACATTCATGTGGATTATTTCTGACCTGTCCCCTTAACAGAAAATAACCATCATCTTATTAAACTCTTAGAGGTGGTGGAATAAAAACAGAGACTGAATAAAGTACACAAAATGCACTTAAATAGCTTCCAGGCACGAGGACAGTGAAATGAGGGAAGGACAGTGTGATTATGAAGGCTGGGACCTACACTTCCAGTGGGAACTACTGCTCCTCAGGAAAGCCAGCGCTCCAAGAGAGGGAGACAGCGACCCCATCCCAGCTCGGTGCTCCTTCCCTGCCTGCGCATATGACAGAGCACCAGCAGCCCTCGCCTTTCTAGGCCACCTGGAGTGCAAGGACAGTGCGACTCGCTCGGGTGGGCATGTCCCACTGGTTTTACCTTTACCCACTCCAAGGCTGTGTGTGGAGGCCACACAGTCACCACCTGGATTTATCATAATATTCTTAATATAAGCCTGGCCAATGAGAAGAGTGGGAAAGGGTTCAATAGGACCCCTGTGTAGGCCAAGATGCAGGCTTGACAACCCACCATCTCCCGTGCCAACAAGGTGGCTCTGTTCTTCACCAAGGTAACGTGTACAGAGTTTGAAACTGACCCTAAAAGCACATCATAACCTGCCAGGTCTGGTACGAAAGGAGCTATTACCCACAAAGCACTTTATCACTACTACCACACTGCAAACTTAATTGACAGGAGTCATCGCAAGTTCCCACACCTACAGCTGTACAAATACCCAAATCGCTCCGTTGGAAAACGAGTGCTCACAGGCA
The DNA here is from genome assembly GCF_964212035.1 of Myotis nattereri. Classification (NCBI taxonomy): domain Eukaryota; kingdom Metazoa; phylum Chordata; class Mammalia; order Chiroptera; family Vespertilionidae; genus Myotis; species Myotis nattereri. The sequence goes on from NC_138076.1 coordinate 28,255,988, forward strand.
CAGCCCCCATCAGTGAGACTCATGGCTGTCCTTGGTGTACCCAAGGTCAAGACAGCTACAGGAACCCTTTGGGATACAAACTTGACCAGTCAAGGGTGAAGCTAGAAGGTGCTGGCTTTTCTGAAGATCTCCCGTGGCTTTACTGGAAATACTTAGAAAATCAACATCGCTGAAACTTGGATGGATCTGACGGGGATCATGCTGAGTGAAAAAGCCAATCTCTGTTTCCGTTTATGTAGTGCTCCTGAAATCACAAAGTCACAGACAGAGAACAGAGTGGCTGCCAAGGGTCAAGAACGGCAGGAGGTGGGTGTGACCCGCAGCCTCAGACCCAGCTGCTCACCTGGAGGGCAGGCTTTGGGGGACTGACAGCATCATGGGGCCTGGCCCGGGAAGGGAGATGAACGCATTTATAGCGCTTCTCCCTGACAATGAGATCTGAATACAAATTAACCTCAAATTTCTGAAAGAAAACCTGTTTGTTGGGCTAAGTGGGCATTCTCAATCTGATTGTGCGGGTCTAACTTCTGGGTGTTAATGAGCCATCTGATTGTCCATTAATCATCAGATGCTGTTAATAATGGAAAAGAAAGCTTCATGAAATGTTACTATTTTCCTTACTGTCTTAGTGGTAAATCTGATAATATACCATTATTTCTTCTCAAGCAAATAGTATGAAAGTGCTAGTTTTATAATAAAAGCTTATTTTTTTCCTGGTGAAAAGATGGCTGGTTCTATTTTTTTGTCTGCCACTCAGCACTTGGTGCCCACTAAGTGGACAAGAATAACTGCTCTAGCAAATACAGGCTCAGGGCGGTGCACCCTCTAAGATAATGCAGGATCCAAAGTAGAGATCCCGCACCTCAGGCACCTGTGTAGATTTTCCTTTTTTTAGGTGAAATTAAAGAATTTCTGTTTGGAAGAGCAGTCATAAGCCTGCAGATGTACAGCTCATACTTTTAGCGCAGACAGACGAATGAGGGATTATCCCAAATGAAGAAAAGAACCTTGTTTCGCACTCTCTCCTTTCTGGGGGCCGGGCTGTCCTCACTCTTCTGTTCTCTCCCCGGTCTCTCTGCTGCTTCCACCGGGACTCCACGGTCCTGGCTCCCCGTCTTCCCTCTGTCTGGGGTGAATCCTTTCCCCGGTTTCATCTCTTCTTCATTTCTTCTTGAAAACTTGTCAAACTCGTAGTGAGCTCTAAGCTTTCTGCTATCATCCGAGTGGTATCTTTGTGTTTCAAGTTCTTTTTCTCGAAATTTTCTCTCCATATCCTTTTGCTCTTTATCACTGTCATTTTGTGACCTGTGATTTAATACAAATGATCAGTAACCTTTCATAAACTGCTTGTTGATGACCTATCTTCCCTTCCAGACTCCAAGTTCCAGAAAAGGCAAGGAACATGTAAGTCTGCCCATCACTTAATGCCAAATTTGCATGCACAGGCATTAAATAAAAACTATGAATCAATTGTATTAACTATTTCCTGTTATACTTGAGTAACACATATGTATTAAGTGATATGCTAAGGCACCAATTACACATATTTTTAAAATTCTCAGTAAACCTCCAAAATAAATATATTTCCCCCTCATTGCAGATAAAGTAAATGAGACTACACGTGGTCAGGTGACTCCCAGTATCCCAAATGCACATCCATCATGAGGCAGAGCTGACAGTGACAGCTTAGTTGCTGCTTCAACCATAGTTAAAACTACCTGAAATTTAATAACATTTGTGTATATGTCAAACTATTAAATGAACAGTAAGTAAACAAGTGGCTGGTTAGCTCATTTGGATCTTAAAGTCTTTCCCTCCACCAACCGCTGGCAAATGTCCTTACATACCACCTGTGGACCCCTCACGTACAGAAGCGGCAGGACTGGTGGGGACAAAAAGATCTATAAGCAAAGCGTGAACTGGTGCCAGAAACATGACAAAAGGCAGTGCTGTGTCCTAAGCCAGCGGTCGCCAACCTTTTGGACCTCACGGACCACCAGTGATCTGCAGACCACCGGTTGACAGCTTCTTAAGAAACTGCGTTATGTCTGTAACATAAACCATAATTCTAAGAGATCAGACTTGATCTCATGTATAAATTAATTTTATATACAAACCAATAAACTAGAACCCACCAAAAAGAGGGAGAGAAAACTTTACATAACTCTATATGCAAGGAAGGCAGTCATAAATCATTCAGATTACTGTGCTCCTGGGCAAATAGTAGCTTAATCTCATGACTTTGCCCACTGCACCTGAATCCACTTCCAGCCACTCTTGTGAGCGGAACAGCCCTTGCCTCCAGGAGGCTCTGCAGGTGTCCAAATGCAAGGCATGGGCAGGAACCCTGGGTCAGGGGGACAAGAAGCCCAGGCATGTGGCCCTACTGACTGGGACATGACCAAACCTAGGGTCAGGGGCAGGACGAAGGGCCTACCTCTGGACAAGTGAATGGCTGGTCTTTCTCTGGACCCTGCACAGACTGCTATGTCTGTCTGAGGCTCTGCAGGTGTCCAAATGCAAGGCATGGGCAGGAACCCTGGGTCAGGGGGACAAGAAGCCCAGGCATGTGGCCCTACTGACTGGGACATGACCAAACCTAGGGTCAGGGGCAGGACGAAGGGCCTACCTCTGGACAAGTGAATGGCTGGTCTTTCTCTGGACCCTGCACAGACTGCTATGTCTGTCTTGTTCCCAGAGAAGCCCAGGTCCTTTTATGAGCTCATATCATGAGCAGGTAAAGACCTATGGGTCACAACACCAGGATCTACAGCTGTGTGTCAAAGTCCATGGGGCCAGAGGGCCGACAACTCCCACAAAGGAACTACAGCACTTAGAATTCTACCTTTTTAGGACAGGAAGACTTTCAGCACCTGAAAGACCAAGTTCTCAAATTCATAATTCCATAGAGAACTGAAGGTCTGGAAGACCAAATGGGCACGGTATCTCAGAAGACACAGGAAAATTACAAACTGATAAAAATCACAAGGAAAGGAGACGGGAAGAAGATCCAGAAGTGCAACAAGAGAAACCCAAAGGAAATACAGAAGATATTTCTCTGCTTCAAAGATAGACTTGAGGCTACAGACTAAACGAGTTTACCAAGTTCCTAGCATGACCAAAACGAAACAAAAATGTGGACAAGCATTCAAGAATTCCAAGAATACTATGAAATATGAGCACTCGTGCTGACAAAGGATATATGACCATGATGGATGACCATCCTGTGATGCTGAACGTGGCCAAAGAAACAGAAGCGCGGGGCTCACTTTTCCCTGCGCTCCTCCAGCAGGCTCTCCCAGGGCTTGGCCTTCCCCACGGCACAGCCAGGACCGGCTTCCCACTGTCCCTCTCCACTTTCAATGTCCTCTCCAGGTTCTTTTGGTTTCTCAGTGGCTGCTTCCTCTCCCTTTTCTGGTTTCTTAAGAAGCTGAGAAATTATAATGTTAGTAAAATGTCACTTTACGAGTATATTAATAAATAATTTAAACTATTTACCAATATTGAGCCCAAATGTCTGAATACAAACAAAGATAAAGGTCCAATGAACAGGTTTGGGGTTAAACACCTAGGGCAACGTTCAGTCAATAAAGCATTTTGTGGTTGTTAAAAAATGATGTAGGATAGTTAATGTGCGTCTCAATGCTGGTATTAACGAATAAAGGAATGTCACAAAAGAATGATCTGATTTCTATTTCTACGTTGATACACATGAGTAGGAAAATGTCCAGAAAGCTTGCAACACTGTGTTCATAGTGATTATTTTTAGGTGACAGAACTGAAATGAATTTCTTTCCTTTCACCTACAGGTTCTAGTTTTTAAAAAATAAACGAGTATTGCCCTTGCTGGTGTGGCTCAGTTGGTTGAACATTGTCCTGTGCACTGAGAGGTCACCGGTTAGACTCCCAATCAGGGCAAATGTCTGGGTTGCACGCTCAACCCCCAGTAGGGGGCATGCGGGAGGCAGCTGATCAATGGTTGTCTCTCTCAGATGTTTCTCTCCCTATTCCCTGTTCTCCCTCTCTAAAATCAATACAAAATCTTTTGTAATAAGAAAAAAAAAATTTAAAAAAGGCTGCTTTATCTTAATGGCTTTTAGAACAGTTTTAGAGTTTTCAAAACTTATTTATTCCCTTTCTTCAAACAGACCTAGAAGGTTGCTATGATGTGTTTAATTCAGTATGCCTTTTATGTGCGCCTCCCATCCAGTTAGTTCCCCAGCTCTTTGAAATAAAAGTCAGTTTGTAGAACATAAATGAAAGATCTACTTCTGCAAATTTTGTTCTATTTTTAGGCTATTAATACTAATTCTGTTGGCATTTCTTCACAGACTTTGTTTTTCAGAGTTTTGTTTTTTTAATTTAAATTCTCCAAATCATTCATAAGTCAGAGCTGCCCAAATTGAGCAAAGATGCTTGTTAAAGGCTTACTGGGTCAGATATGAACTATTAGGTTAGAACACCAGACACTCCTCAGAACAGGAGCTGTGGGCTACTCACGTCATTGGGTCCAACCTGCCACCAGGATTTTGTTCTACAGATTTGGACTGTATAACTTTCTCTTGCTGTGTTTAAGTCTTCCATTTTTTCTTTATGAAGGATCCTATATTTACTTTACTGACTTAAATTTGTTTTCGTATCTTTGGTTTATTCTGGATTTTAATCCCATTCTCCAAAGGAGTAAGTACATGCTGTACTCCCAATACTTGTAGTCTTACTTAAAACTATACATAGTTGAGCCCTAGCCGGTTTGGCTCACTGGATAGAGCGTTGGCCTGGGGACCGAAGGGTCCCGGGTTTGATTCTGGTCAAGGGCATGTACCTTGGTTGCAGGCACGTCCCCAGTGGGGGTGTGCAGGAGGCAGCTGATCGATGCTTCTCTCTCATCGATGTTTCTAACTCTCTATCCCTCTCCCTTCCTCTCTGTAAAAAATCAATAAAATATATTTAAAAAAATAACTATAAAACTATACATAGTTGAAATTACAGGCTACAAGTTTCAGTGATTCTTCCGGAAAACTCTCAGATGTTGACAAAAGTGTTTCTGAGAATGTGAAGCATTAGGCACTGAGGGAGCAACAACTCTTTGTTCAGAAAGTAAAATGAAAAAGTTAGTGTTCGCATACCTGTGACCATTAAATTTGCATTAAATATATACCTACTTTGTCCCTGGTCATGACAGAGCTGAACTTCTACACTGACAAAGACCTTTCCTGTAATATTAAGGTTTCATTTTATTTGTTACTTGAGATTAGGTGGGATCACGTGGCTTGCTTTTTGGCCAGTGAAATGTGGGCACCGGGATGTGTCCATTCCACATGGAAGATTTAAGTACTAGTGTGCAATCTGCCAAATACACATTTTCTTCCCTTGTCATAAAGACTGTAGGAGCAAATGCCAAGATGTATCCTCCATCAGCCTGGGTCACTGGATGGCTACAATGAGTAATACACAATGGACAAGTGACATGAACAAGAAGAGAACTTGAGTTTTATGAAACCAATGAAATTTTTGAAACTATTTGTTACTGCAGCATAACCTAAGCAGTCCTGACTGATACAAATGCTGATGTGTTTTTGTAGAAATATTATTAAGAAATCATTCCCTCCATCGCTAGGACACCCCATATGGGAGAAACTGTTTTAGAAGCAAAGGCCTAGAAAAAGCTTTGCTTCCCTTGAAGAACTGGCATGTTTTCTCCTCACGGATAATGAAAACAATGTTTCTGATCAACTTTGATCAGAAACTAATCTATGGCACAATGATGGGAGACTGTGATCTCTTCCCCATCCTTTCCCTGTCTACTCTCTATCTTCCTGCAAGCACTGACCTTTGATTATTTTTCTATAACACAAATTTAATGAAGTCCTATAAGGCACCTTATCCCCTTCATGAAGTGAGTTAAGAAGCACGTTAGGTTGAAACCTAAGCACATCTGAGCAGAACACTATCAAGGAAGGGCTGACTCTAATTTGGGGCAACATATTTTACATAGCAAAAAGTTCCCTCTGTACACGAAACCACCCTCCTAAATGAATGCCTCAGGCAAAGGAAAAATTGGGCAAGAGATGCAGAAACCATTTCCGTGAGAAACCCAGTTCTACGAGTCAGCCTTCATAAGGCAGGGCTAGTATACATTGAGCCAATGGTTTTCAAATGTGTATTTTTTAGTCAGGAAATATTTTCATTAAAATAAAACGTAAGCAGGAGCCCAATCTATGGTACTTAAATGCAGGGCTCCTCTGAGTGAAGTGCTCTGTTCACACTCAGGAGGCTGGTCCTCCTCCACCCTCCCACCCACTCAGTCCTTCCAAACACAGCATGCCCAAGGAACCCCAAGGGCTCAGGGAACACAGTTTGAGAACTACTATTAAAGAATAGAGAAAAGGAACTATAGTAAAAAAAGACTAGACAAATTAAAAATGTTCCTTTATTTCCAGTGAGCTAAAATACTGAAAAGGCACAATTAGGACAGCAGAACTATTTTTGGAAAAAAAGTATGAAAGGTCTCCAAATTACCTTAATCCTTACTTCTTTCTCAGCAGCTTTCTTTTGCTTATCTGTTTCTTTTCTCTTACATTTTTCTTCTTCTCTTTTCTTTCGTTTTTCTTCTTCGCGTATGCGTTTCTTTTCCAATTCCCTTCGCCTTCGCTCTTCTCGCTTCTCTTCGCGAATCCTCTAAGGAGGTGGAAACGTCTGTGCATAAATTGTCTGCGTGAATGTGGCAGAAACATAAAGCATATGCACAAAAGGCCAGACATACCTGCTTTTCTAATTTTCTGTTTTTAATGTATTCCAAAAGAGGTGTGGTTCTTCTAGCTAAAACAAAAAAATTGTAATAAAGTATTTAACTAAAAAATAAGATCTCTTTCCTTTGTTTTAAATACTTGTTTTCAATGTAATCTTTAAAATTTTTAAAAAATAAGGAAACTTAATTAGAAAAAGGTGTCTCATGTCTACTCTTGAGTTTCTGGAGACTGCTACTAGGAGATAACCACTTATTTCTAAGACACACCACTTGCAGGTGTAGGGCTGAAGGCCTGATTCAAACTGGATTCTGGATTCTGAATGGGTTTATCCACTTGTTTGCTTGGCTTGCTCAGGAGGCCTGGTATGTTTTTGAACAACAGCAAGATGATCTCACATTTAAGCCACACATTTCATTTCAGTGGCTGGTCTTTGAAAAGATACTGACTCCAACCTTGAGATATAACGCTCCTTACCGAATACAGCCAGGCACAGAGCACTCAAATGTCTTTTCTACTGTTCAAACGTCACAACTCTGAAACAAGATGAGTATAATGTAACTGAAAGCTCAAGCTATCCCATCCACAGATACTCAGAATATTTTCCCAAGCTGCTGTCTTGCAATGCTTTTGTCAAAAGTAGGAAATATTGCCCTAACCGGTTTGGCTCAGTGGATAGAGTGACGGCCTGCGGACTGAAGGGTTCCAGGTTCGGTTCCAGTCAAGGGCATGTACCTTGGTTGCAGGCACATCCACAGTGGGGAGTGTGCAGGAGGCAGCTGGTGGATGCTTCTCTCTCATTGATGTTTCTAACTCTCTATCCCTCTCCCTTCCCCTCTGTAAAAAGTCAATAAAATATATATTTTTTTAAAAAAGTAGGAAATATTCTACATTTCTGTCAAAGGTGTCAATTTTTTATGAAAGTCATAAAAAAGAAGAAATACGTATATACTCTATAAATACATATCTTAATACAGTAAAGAGGTGAAATGAGCAAAACAGACCAATAAGTTCTCTTGTCTTTGCCTCTATGTCTCCCAGAAGAGTTTCGGGATTGGCACTAGTTTTTTCTTCCTCCACACAGTAAGTTTCTAAAAACTTCTTATATTCTGGATCTGTACATTTAAAGAGAAAAAATAAATAAATACACTCCTCCCCATATAAAGGAGATAAACTGCATTTGGTCATTGTATTTAATTTGGTAGGTTCATAATCCAGCCTTTGAAAAAGGACTCACCATCGTCAATGCTTCCGGTTTTGGCATCTTTTTTCTTCAGCTTCTTTTTGGCTATCTTCTGGAATGGAGCAAACTCTACCACTGCAGGGTATTCTAGCCCTTTAACAACAACAACAACAAATTTCAAAAATCATTCTGAAATTCTACTATATTCATTTTGTAGAAGAATGATCTAGCTTTCTTAAGGATTGAACATAACAATGAAAATGTTAGTGGTTAAACTATAATTTAATTATACTTTTAAGCAAGTGCAACCTTAACATGTCAGACTCCACACTTAAGTAAAGGAGAACAATTGTTTATTAAATAAAACGATTCCTCACATTGTAGTGGTGATTACATGACTGAATACATTTAAAATTCATCACATTATATACCTTAAAATGACGAATTCTGCCATATGTTACTTATACCTCCCTAAACCTACCTCTCCTCACTAAAGAGTGTAATATCTTTAAATCAGTTTCTTAGTCACATTTAAATCTTTTTAATTTTAAAAGGTTAATTCAATTATTAACCTGCCATATGAATTCAAGAAAATTATTTTGCTTTTGAATAGACATGTGGCTAAAAGAGGGGCCTTCAAAGTGTATACATAATATTCAAGTAAGATTTGCTTCAAATAAAAAAGTTCAGATTGAAAGTCACTACAAATTCATTCTGTTGTGATATGGGCGGAGGGGCATGCACATAGAAATGATCACTGGGAGAACCTGCTATGTGCTTAATAAAAATAGCACATTCTACCTCCATACTGAACCCACTGAGTAATCACTCTGGACTTGTCAGGAATGACCAGGTGACTATGATACTGTAATTCTCTCATTTGTCTGGAAGACACACACTACAACATTAGTGAACCACAAAAAAATTATGCTAAGTGTAACAAACCAGTCAGAAAAAGACAAATACTGTATGATTTCACTTCTATGAGGTATCTAGAGTATTTAAATTCATAGAAACAGAAATTAGAAGGGTTGTTGTCAGGGCTGGGGCAGGGGGAGAAATGGGGAAAGTTGATATTTAATGAGTACAGAGTTTTAGCTTTGTAAGCTAAAAAGAGTTCTGGAGATTGGTTGCACAACAATGAGAATATACTTAACACTACTGACCTACACACTTAAAAAAATAAGATGGTAAATTTATGTTATGTGTATTTTACCACAATTTTTTAAAAAGAAAGATAAAAGGCACTTGAATGAGTTACCGAATAAATGAGCATTCAATAGAAATGTCAAATAGTTCAAACACTAAACTTGCTTTTACTCACAGCAAAAATGTCTGGGTTTCAATCTAGTCACTCTTTAACCACCTCCACGCCGCCCCCAGCCCCCCACAGTGGAAGGGAAGAAAACTCTTGTCAGTAGTTGGGGGTGGGGTGAAATGGAAAGAGGTTGGTTGGTGATGGGTGTATAGAAAACAACATGCTCTTAAAAGTGTATACACATGATAGCAGTGAACACAATGGCTGACAGTCTGACAGGAAAGGAGGAAATAGAAAAAAATGTCATAAGTAGAGTCTAAAAAGTACAGAGAATTGGAACCATTTAACGTAGAGGTATATTACATTGTCTCAGCAGACAACCCTGTTAAACAGGGTCAAAAACTGATGCTCAGTATTACAATCCCTTCCCTCATGGCTTCATCCAGAAATGGCATAATTATGAAGAATATTCTGTTTAGGAAGATGCTGATATAAATATATAATATAGTTTAGAAAATTTTATCAAACATGGGTAAAGTAATTTAGTTTGGAGACATAAAAAGCAAAGTTCACTTATCCAGAAAGCGCATTTATATGGAAAAACTTCAATCTCCAATGATAATACATAAATAGGTTATCACTATTACACAACTGTTAGAACCCTTTCCATTTATGTATCATTTTAATTTTTAACAAGCATACAATCACAATAACATGATGCATATTTCTGCTTTACTTTAGATTAGTATCTGATAGCTTTTTTATTAACACTCACAAATATTCCAGCATAATGTAATTAATGTACTTAAAGATTGTAACAAAGGGTTTAAAAAGCCAATGACCCAACCTTTGTTGTCAATGAAGATATAGCCATCAAACCGATCTCTGAAAAGAAGAATGTCATCAGGATTTCTAAAATTAATGTATGCTCTTGAGTAGAGATGAGGATAAAGACTGAAATGAGAAATAACAGTGAGAATGGTTAGTAAAAAATAGGACTTCTTTAATTTTGCCTTTGTTTCCCTTGTCTAATACAATAAAACTACTTCAGATAAAACTTTGTCAAAAGATTCATCTCTCAGTAAATGACAACAATCTGGATATTCTTTAGCAAAAAACAACCACACACAAACAAACAAAACATTAACTGATATCTTTTTAATGACTTGGGAAAGACTCTAGGTTAGTTTCTCTAATACATGGAGCCAGGGCGAAAATACTGGTTCTCAGGAGTTGAAAAGCAAAGTCACGCCTCATCCTGCATCATGGATGCAATACAATCTAGTTATAATTTCTTCACAGAATAAAATGTTATATTGTGAAAAAGACTGTTTACTGATTTAGAGATCATTTTTAGGTGTTAGAGTATTTACTGTAGCACAGTGAACAGGGTCTACAGAACCAAGCCTTTCTCTGCTATCTCACAACCACCAATTTCCTTCAGGTACTTTCAGAAGGAGCCATTAGTTAAAAGGTGGGCCTGGGATTCCAATCCGATCCGGTCGGGGTCCAGTGTCAGCCCTCCTTTAACTGTATGTTTTCCTAAATTTTAGTCATTTGAATATCATCTTTATGTTTTTTTAAACCATATTTATATTTATCTATTAGAGGTATTTTTTGTTGAATAGACTGACATTATTTATTTTAATGTATTTATTCAAAAGGAAAGTTTTATGGCTACCATAAATAAGAACTCATGATATTGAAGATAAAAAGGATAACAAAGATAATAATAAAAACATAGTGAAAATCACTAAATCACAGCTGAACTGTCACCTGTTGAGGGTCTAACCTGAGCTCAGCACTCTCTTTGTTAACAAAAGCGAGATTTGAAAATAAAAAGTGTTGTCAGAGTCATCCATCTCCCAAGTTGTAAAAGGGAATTGAAAAAGATATAAACTGAGAGGAGTGGAGTGGAGTCTGGGTGCTAGTGATGGAAGGGAGCAGAGTGGGACTTCTGGGATCTGGGATTTCTGTTTCTTTATCTGGTGTTAATTACATGGGCATGTTCTCTTGTGAAAATTCATCAGGTTATACATCTGTATATTCAATTTACTTTGTTATATCTTAATACATTTTACTTTAAAAAGCTACATGAAATATGGTTTGTTGATATTCAAAAACAAAAATTAAGTAATATGTTGTTACTTGGTCTGGTTTTGTTTTTTTCTTAGACTGGTGGTGCCAATAGAGGCATATTTCAAATCTATTTTAGAGGCCTTTAATGATCTGCCTACTTAAAATAACTTGCAGAAATAAAGGACTGCTCTGATTTCTGGGAACATGTGGGAAATGGAGATGTCTTCTATTATCTACAACTAGAGGCCCAGTGCATGAATTCGTGCACAAAAGGGGGGGGGGATGGGGAGGGGCAGGTGGGGGGAGGAGTGTCCCTCAGCCTGGCCTGCACCCTCTTGCAATCCAGGACCCTTTTGGGGATGTCCAGATGCCAGTTTAGGCCCGATTCCTGCCTGGCCTGCGGGATTGGCCTAAACCAGCAGTCGGACATCCCCCAAGGGATGTAGCAGTGTGCCAAGTGGCAGGTAGCCAGTGAGAAGCCCAAGCCGGGGCTGGGCGCTATGCCACTCGCGCTCATCCCAGCCCACTGCGCACGCCTGCCACCACTGCTCGGAGTCAGGAGAGGCTCCTGCAAGTGCAGCAGCTGCGCTGACCAGCCATGAGCTCCGCTTCTGGTTGAGTGGCACTCCCCTTGTGGGAGCGCACTGACCAACAGGAGGCACCTCCTGCATTGAGTGTCTGCCCCCTGGTGGTCATAGCAGCTGGTCGACCAGTTGTTCAGTCATTACACTTTTATATATATAGATACTTTGCCACAAAGAGACAATGCCTCTAAGATTCTTAATGTTGGTAAACAGCTTCTCACCTGAGATCCCCAGTAAAGAATTCAAAGTAATCATGTGCAGGTAGTGGGTGTAGTTGCTCTTCCAGCTGCTCCTTGGTGAGGCTGGGTGGAAGGCGCCGGATGACTACCTGGGGAAAGGAAGCTGGTTGGGTTTTGTTTCACTCTTACAGTATTAAGCTTTAATTATTTCAATGCTTGGCGACCTGTATTCATGCTCAGAGGAAAATCTAATCCAGGAGTCTAGCAAAAACACTTATTTTAGGAAAAGTTAAGAAAAACATACATGAGAACTTGGCTGTCATAGGGTAATGAAGTGTGAATAATTGAAAAAGGATCCCTGAGGTCAGAAAAGGCTGTGCATAACAGTTCTTTTTCATATAATCATTTCATTACCACTGGACAACCTATTGGTATGTCTGTGCCCGAGGTGAAAAATAATAGCTTCTCCTACACTCTCTCTGCAGGGTTAAGCCACACTAGAAGGTAAGACCCATGCAGGGAATGTATCCATGCTGGAATGTTTGTTAGCAGCGGTAACAAATAAACGGTGTGTCTGTTCTTACTGCCAAGAGGAATGCCACTTGCATTGGACACCTTTCGTCTCCAGTCCAGAGTGTCCATACTGCGGGTCCTCTCCCACCGCCCACCAGGCTTTCCAGCCTCTCTTCCCAGCTTCCCAGGACCTGACAGGACCTTCCAAGAGCCGCACCCCTCCTTTCGTGCCCCTTCCGGCCCAGGACCTCGACAGTGTGGAGCTGCTGAGACCAGCGTCTCAGCCCCAATGGGACACGTCCACCTCCAGAGACTGAAAATACATTTCTTTCTCCCCAAACCGGAAAACTCTGGCTGCAGGAGGGGCTCAAGACTGGCTGCCCGGCCGCTGTCCGCGGTGCTGATACGCTAGCAGCTCCGCCCCGACCCTGTGCCCCCGCCCAGTTCCTCGGCCCCGCCCACCCGCCCAAGGAATGCACCTTAGCCCCGCCCCGAGCGCCTACCCGTTGGCCCCGCCCACTCTCCCATTCGCCCACCCAGCCCCGCCCTCGCCCTCGCCCCGCCTCCTCCTCGGTCAGGAAGGTCTTCCTCCCTCGCCCCGCCCCCGCCTCGCTCAGGACCAGTCTTCCCAGGGCGCTGACTCGCACCACCCCGTCCTCTCCCGCCCCATCTCGCTGAAACCCTCCGCCTCCGGTAGCGAGGGCGGCAGAGCCCAGCCCCGCTCCGCCCAGCCCCGCTCCGCCCAGCCGGCGTCCTTCCCTCGCCCTCCCGCCGGGCTCTGGACTCTCCCCCCGACTTTGCTCGCACCTCCACGCCGGCAGGACCCCCATCCTCTCCACCCCGCCCGGCTTCGGGTCGCGCCCACCTTGCTCAGGACCGTCTTCTTCTCCTCGCGAGGTCTGCCTGCGCTGCCGGCACCGCTGGAGGACAAGGCCGGCGGGGCCCCTGCCTCTCGCCGAGGCGACTCCCGGGGGACGTGAGCTTCCGCGGCGGACGTCCTCTCCCTTCCGCTCTGGCTCCGCGCAGCAACGGCCACGCCGGAGCCTCCGGCCCCCTCCTTCTCCGAGCGCATCCCGCCCCGGCCGCGGACCCACCGCCGCCTCCCGCCCGGGCCTAAACTTCGCGAGAACTGCGCCGCCGCCGCCTCCACGGCACCCCCGCCCCCTGGTTCCGACACCGCCCGCCCCCTCCCCCGTCCGTGTGGCTCTCAGGCCGGCTTCCCGGCTCCCGCGCAAGGCCTCTGAGCCGCGCCTCACACGGGGTTGCAGGCACCCCGGGGGTTAGTGGCCTTGCGGCGGGGCCGGGGCCGCAGCCCGCGCACCCACCCCTCCGTGCCCAGGTGCTCGCTCACCGGGAAGCAGCGGGAGGGGCGATGGCAGACCGCCCACGCTCTGCTGCTGCCCGGACCTCGGAGGGTCCGAGGGCGGAGCTCGGCTGCGGTCGCCGGGACGCTGAGGACCGGAGGGCGTTCGGCCCTGCAGGGCTGCGTCTGTTTCCCACGGAGAAGAGCAGGCCCTTTGGCTAACCGTTACACACACGTGCTAAATAAACTATTGACAGCTATTGTTTTTTTTTCTTTTCCAAGGAAATCTGAAAGTTTCACCAGAGACTAGCAATCCTATTTAAGAAAAGTGAATCGATTGACAAACAGCACAAATCTGTGGCTTTTCTATACGGAATAAAATAAATGCTTCAGAGGTGAGAGCATGAGTTGGCTGGCATAAAAAGTTCGTTTTAGCTGTCCGTACCTTAGGAGTTCAGGTGTCGACGTTGACCACTGTCTGGATGGATGGTGGTTCTGGCTGGATTAGAGTAACGAATAGCTCAGACCCACGACATTCACAAAACAAGACGTAACGTTTTCAAATGTAGTTTTTACTCAACTTTTGGAGGGCTCTCAAGTAATAGGACAGCAACTAGGCCAGGTTCACATTTGTATATTTTTTATTTTACATACAGGCATTAACATTTGGTTAGTATAATTTATACATGGAAGTTCTTCATTTTAAAATGAAACACTTTTTCATCGTTTTCTCATTTCTTTTTTTCTTTTTTTTTAAGTATATTTTATTGATTTTTTTACAGAGAGGAAGGGAGAGAGATAGAGAGTTAGAAATATCGATGAGAGAGAAACATCGATCAGCTGGCTCCTGCACATCTCCTACCGGGGATGTGCCCGCAACCCAGATACATGCCCTTGACCGGAATCGAACCTGGGACCTTTCAGTCCGCAGGCCGATGCTCTATCCACTGAGCCAAACCGGTTTTGGCCATTTCTTTTTTTTCTTTATACATGTTGGCTATACTTTAATTCATAGTACCTTTCTCCCAAGAATTTCAAGTACAAATAAAAAGGAAATTAGAGAATGGAGTAACTGAGGCATTGAGAGATCAAGAGAGCCATTGGCTGACCCTGGGAGTAAATCCAGGATTACTGCAAGCCGGTGCTCCTTGAACCACTAAACCCTGTGAACACACTGGAAATATATTAGCCGGCCAAAAGATTTAAAAAGCAGTCCCCAAACTGAGTTCTCTAAAACTCCACAACGGGGCCAGGAGCTGTTTTCAGTGTATTACAAAGTGTAAAGGTTTACTATTGAAAACACACCTATTGATAAAGTTGTACAAACGAGGCCCAGTTTTCTATATCAAAGTTGGTATAGAAAGGCTTTAAATACAGAGCATATAGCATATATTTGGACTATCTTTTTAAAAACTGCTATTTGCAGGCCTTCCCTCTCTAATTTCTAACTATAATTCAGATTAAATAATCATCTAACAGTATTTAATTTGAGCTCTGAAGTGAGATTTCTAGATAGGGGTAATAACAGAAAGGATCCTAAGTCTCACACCTCACATCTATTCTTTTTGAAGCACTCTTGCTCCAAGGGAATTCTTTTATTACTCTGCCAAATAACACCAAAATTATCAAATGGAGAAAAGACCTCTCGTCCTCAGCTTCTCAATAGGCACAATCATGAAGAAGCCTTATGTTTCTGGTGTCCCTGTTTTTTGCCTCCACCACTATGAAGCCGTGGCTTATGTTATTATGAAGTCCTCTCAGCCCAACCAAATGCCTTCCCAGCCACGGTCAATTCATATGAGATCCCCCCAAATCATTAACAGACCCTCCATTAACTAGTTACTACATTGTCCTCAATGCTTAGGGGACACTCCCTACAACCCAAAACTGTGCCTTTCCTTAAGCAGGAATTAATGTCTTTATTGAACTCTGCATGTCCACTTCAGGCCTGTATCTGGCACTTACAGGCACTCACATGTTCGTTGGATGTGTATTTCTTGACAATCCAGCCAGCAAAATGTCCAAATGTTTTCCCCCCAAGTAACATACACTACTCTAAATTTTAAAAGACCCCTCTAATTCTGTACTGCCTATTATCACAAAGTTCTGAGAAATAAATGAACAAAAATGAGATTTTTAGAATTCAGGTTTGTCTGCTGAAATGATTCTTTAAATAAAATCTTGTAATACAAATGTCAAGATACAGTAAATGAAATACACTGGTAAAATAGGTTATGATTTTATATGAAAAAAAGTCTTTAAAAATGTAAAGATTTACCCATCCTGTTAAATATTCTATTTTACATATGCAGAGTAATATATCCAAAACAAACCAGTAATTAATCACCTCAAAATATCAGCATGAATACAGTAACTTTGCTTTTGCTTAACTCAGTGATTTTCAATAGGCATGCTGCAAGAATTTATAAAACATGCAATACCTGACTATTTAGTCAAGGGTACTGACCTCCTTTCCCTTAGATTGTTTTTAAAAAAAAATGGCCCTGACCAGTTTGGCTCAGTGGATAGAGCGTTGGTCTGCAGACCTAAGGGTCCCAGGTTCGATTCCAGTCAAGGGCATGTACCTTGGTTGCAGGCACATCCCCAGTAGGGGGTGTGCAGGAGGCAGCTGATTGATGTTCCTCTCTCATCGATGTTTCTAACTCTCTATCCCTCTCCCTTCCTCGCTGTAAAAAATCAATAAAATATATATTTTTTAAAAATGACAACAGCCAAAAAAAATAGCCATCCAGTGTGAATGCCGTCTTGAACCATAAATATATAGGTCATATAATAGAGTTGCATCTTATTGGTCATGTTCTATATGGTTGCATCTGATTAGTTAATTCTTGGTACCAGAAATTTTTATATCCAAGTATAGGCACCTGATTTCTTAAAAAGTAACTTTGGAGCAAAAAGTGTAGGTACTTACTAATATTATTTTGTAAATCAATCAAAATTATACCTATTTTTTTAGTCAGATCAGCAAAATAATATATTTTTTGGTGCGCCACAGAATATTAGTAATTAGTTTATGTGTATCACGTGATGAAAAAGGTTGAAAATCACTGGCTTAATTGAATACTTCACCCATAAATGTAGTCCTGGGGTACATGTCTGTCATAGGAAAGGCTGTTATACTGGGAGCAGAAGTCTTAACTGATGGATGATAGTGGCTTACGGCCGCTGGAGACCATATCACTTCCATTTTCCTTTGAAGATGACAGCATGACCACTTTAAAGTTGGCAATAAGGATGCTTTCTTAGGAAACTATGCATTGTTATGAGATACTAGAGAATTGGGCAGTAACAGAAAAATACCTGGCAGTACAATTACACATTGCCTTTTTGACACACTCAAGTCTAAATCATGGTATTAAATTGTTGCTGATCTGAAAAGCAGCTTAGTCAAATGTTTTTAAGCTTTTGCCTTTTGTGTCTTAAAGTCAATGTGGTAATGGCTCACTATCAGGAGTTTGCTTTTCCAGAAACCTAAAAAAATCATAAATGAACAATGAAGAAACTAAATGAAGAAATATTTTGGTCTAGTGAGCAAACTGTTTCAAAAGTACCTTCATTTTTATTTCTAAAACTAGAGGCCCAGTGCACAAAAATTTGTGCACTCGGGGGGAAGGGGGGGTCCCTCAGCCTGGCTTGTGCCCTCTCTCAGTCTGGGACCCCTCGGGAAATAACGCCCTGCTGGCTTAGGCCTGCTCCCGGGTGGCAGAGGGCAGGCCCAATCCATAGGTGCAGCCCCTGGTCGGGCTCAGAGCAGGGCCGATTAGGGTGTTGGGGCGCCAGCCCCTGTCATGCACAGAGCAGGGCGGATCGGGAGGTTGCGATGCCACCCCCAGTCACGCTCAGGGTAGGGCTGATTAGGGGGTTGGGGCACCGCCCCCTGTCACACTCAAGGCAGGGTCGATGGGGGAGGTTGCCGCGCCACCCCCTGTCACGCACAGAGCAGGGCCAATCAGGGGGTTGGGGCGCTGCCCCCTGTCACACACAGAGCAGGGCCCATCAGGGGGTTGGGGAGCTCCCCCCTGTCACACACAGAGCAGGGCCCATCAGGGGGGTTGAGGAGCTCCCCCCGTCACACACAGAGCAGGGCCGATCAGGGGTTTGAGGAGCTCCCCCCTGTCACGCACAGAGCAGGGCCCATCAGGGGGTTGGGGAGCTCCCCCTGTCACGCACAGAGCAGGGCCCATCAGGGGGTTGAGGAGCTCCCCCCTGTCACTCAGAGAGTAGGGTGATAGGGGAGTTGGGGCGCTGCCCCCTCACACACAGAGCAGGGCCGATCAGGGGGTTGGGGTGCCGCCACTGTCACACTCAGGGCGGGGCCGATGGGGAGGTTATGGCTCTACCCCATCACACACAGAGCAGGGCCCGTGTGTGTGTGTGTGTGTGTGTGTGGGGGGGGGGGGTTGGGGCGCCGCACCCTGTCACACACAGAGCAGGGCACATCAGAGGGTTGGGGCGCCTTCCCCTGTCACGAACAGAGCAGGGCGGATAGGGAGGTTGTGGCTCCACCCCGTCACACACAGAGCCCCAGGGCGATCAGGGGGTTTGGGCGTTGCCCCCTGTCACGCTGTTCCCGGTGCCGGGAGGCATATTACCCTTTTACTATATAGACTAGAGGCCTGGTGCATGGGTGGGGGCCGGCTGGTTTGCCCTGAAGGGTGTCCTGGATCAGGGTGGGGGTCCCCACTGAGGTGCCTGGCCAGCCTGGGTGAGGGGCTGAGGGCTGTTTGCAGCTGGTCACACACCCTTCAGGGTGGGGGTCCCCACTGGGGTGCCTGGCCAGTCTGGGTGAGGGGCTGAGGGCTGTTTTCAGGCTGGGGGTGACTGAAGCTCCCAACTGCTCCTTTTTTTCTTTTTTAATTCTGTGCCAGCTTTAGCTCTGAGGCTCCAGCTCTTAGGCCTCCGCTCCTGAAAGCAGGTATCTGGTTTGTTTCGGTTCTACAATCGAAACTGTATCAACTCCAGCTCTGAGATCCCAGCCAGCTGAAACCTTGTTTCTGGGGTTTTGTTTAGCGTCTGTATTTGTTACAATGTTTGAAACTGCAGGCTCAGAGGCCTGCTGTGGCAGGCGGGGAACGTTGGAGTCCTCCGTCACTGAAGCAAGCAAGCCTCATGTTAGTTTTAAGCTGCCGGGCTGCCAGCCGCCATCTTGGCTGACAGTTAATTTGCATATCACCCTGATTAGCCAATGGGAAGGGTAGTGGTCGTACACCAATTACCATGTTCCTCTTTTATTAGTGTAGATGATTATATTAAGTTCTGTCATTTGAATTTCTAACCTCAGCTAAAGAGAAGGGGAGGCATAAAGGCAGGTACATATGATGCCTGACAGAGGTAGAAAGTCCATTAAAAAGAAAAACTCAAGCCCTAGCTGGTTTGGCTCAATGGATAGAACATCGGCCTACAGACTGAAGGCTCCCAGATTTGATTCCAGACAAGGGCACATGCCTGGGTTGTGGGCTTAATCCCTAGTAGGGGGCATGCAGGAGACAGCCAATCAATGATTTTCTCTCACCATTGATGTTTCTCTCTCTCCCTCTTTGAAATAAAAATATATTTGAAGCAAAAAAAATGGGGGTGGGGGGAGAAAAACTCAAAATACACTATTTGAGTCTAAATAGAGGGCAGGTTATGGTCTCTTAAGTGCATCATTGCATTAAACTGACATTCTCTGTGATGAACTGAGAGAGAATGGGGCCTGGCTGCCTTATTACAGTGCTCAGATTCCTCATTTATAGAAAGCCTTATTGGTGGGGGGCCTCACAAAATGAGAGCTAGTATTTTTTTGCCTTATATATTATATACTAGAGGCCCAGTGCGTGAAAATCGTGCACTCAGGGGGGTCCCTCAGCCCAGCCTGCACCCTCTCACAGTCAAGAAGCCCATAGGGAATGGGCCTAAGCCGTCAGTCGGACATCCTTAGCGCTGCCGCGGAGCGTTGAGCATCTGCCCCCTGGTGGTCAGTGCGTGTCATAGCAACCGGGCGTTCATCCATTCAGTCAATTTGCATATTAGCCTTTTATTATATAGGACATTTTCTTCTACCTTAGCCACTGTATTTCCACATTGAGAAGGTAGAAATATCTGGGATGCATTTAGGTTAAAATAAAATGTTTTGGTGGTTAGCCCTGGCCAAATAGTTCAGTTGGTTAGAGCATCCTGATTGCCAAGGTTGTGGGTTTGGATGGGATATGTCACAGGAGCCAAGCTGAAAGATCTCCAATGGCCAAAGCTGAAATAATTAAAGCCAAACAATAAATACTGCATGGGATCATAACCTAAAATATAAAATACACATCCATGAGTCCATACTGGTAAATGACTGAATAAATGAGAACAAATTTTCATTACAGAAGAATTCTAAATAAAATGTGAAAATATACCCGCTTCCAGGGGGTAAAGTTTAAACCCCCTGGTGCCACTGAGGGTCGCCTGGACTTAGTGATTACTTCTAAAAAATAGAGTCTGGAAAGGGAAAAACAGTAACTTTACAGTGGAGAAGCTTGGCCGACACCACCATAACCAAGAGATAAAGGTTAGTATCATCTGTGTTAGGTTGATATCATGTACCCCAATCATGATGTGATGAGAAAATTACTTTATATCTGGGGTATTTTTTTCCTAAATCCATAACCCCAGTCCAATCATAAGAAATACACGAAACAACTCAAATTGAGGGACATTCTACACAATATCTGATCAGTCCTCCTCAAAACCCTCCACGTCAGGAAAGACAATAGGTGTCTGAGATACTGTCTGAGTTAAGAAGAGCCTACGGAGACAGGACAGCTGCGTAGTGTGGCCCCTGGACAGGATGCTGGCACAGAAAGAGGACATTAATGCAAAAACTGGTGAAATACAAAGAAAGCCTGGAGTTCAGTTACTTGAAACATAAAAATTTAGGTTTCTTAGTTATGACAAAGGTTCCGTGGTAATGTAAGATGTTAACAATGGAAAGCTAGTGAAGGGTATATAGCTCTTTGTACTATCTGCAGTTTTTCTTTAAATAAAAAACCAGTCCAAAATAAAAGTTTATTGAAAAAGAAAAAAAAGACATAATAGATGCTTTACCTTCTTTATTCCACTATGTATAACTGTTTTGTAGGATCAGAAAATATCTGCTGCAAAGGTGTGCTATGCAGTCTCTTAAGGCCGGTCTCTGTTCCTAAATGTAGAAGTATGGTCTGGATTCATGTTAAGAAATGGGAAATTCTTAAGACATGACACGGATGTGAAGAACACTGACTGACCTACTCTACGCTAGGACAAAACAAAGTCAGGACCCATTTGGAATCACGTACTGTGGTCTGACATAGATGTCTCTAGCATCATGTCACTTTCATTCATTTCAATTTCAAAGGTTTCTTCCAAAGAAGGTCTGGAATCTGGAGTTTTCCTTGAGGTTTCCAGTGGTGTAAGCCCTGTTTCTTCTGTAGTCTGTTTTTCTACTTCAAATTCCCTGAAATCCCACGGAGGTGAAATAATGTTTTTTAGTGTCTTCATTGTATGCACATCAAAGTCATAACATTTTAATTTGTCTTTAATGTCTGCTCCTAAAAAGAAACACCATAATAAGAACAAAATAAGAAATTCCATTATTTCACTATCATTTCCATTATTACATAACACAGCCTTTATCATTTAAGTCAAATGGTACTTTTAAGAGTACAAGTAAAGCTCAGAAAGAAAAAATGTTTCAATCATTTTCCTCCTTTTTTATTTTATTTTATTATCACAAGAGACAACTGGGAAGGCTTCTAGAAGTTCATGCAGTTTCAAGCTCTAGCATGGCTCAATAGCCATCCCGTTCCTAAAACCACTTACATAATGAAAGGAACCTGTGGGCGTTTTTTTCTCGACTGATAGATAAGAACTGCCTGTTGGCATTTTGGCATTGGTATATAGACACAAGTCTTATGCATATAAAAGCCACAGTGAAGGGAAATATATTTTCCACATATCAAAATCTTTAGAATGAAAAAAGGACTTTCAACAGATGTATGACATTCAATCATTTCTGACATAAAAACATGACAATTTTACACAGTACAAACTAATAGGTGTTTTGATAATGACATATAAGCCTTCTAAAAATATATTTTTATTTTGTACTATTTTGTACATCATGGTGACTATCCTATATAATAAAAGCCTAATATGCCAAGTGTCCGGTCGTCTGTCCAACCAATCAAAGCGTAATATGCTAATGATATGCTAAGGCTGCTCAACCGCTCACTATGATGTGCACTGATCACCAGGGGGCAGACGCTCAACACAGGAGCTGCCCCCTAGTGGTCAGTGCACTCCCACAGATGGAGTGCCGCTCAGCCAGAAGCCAGGATCATGATTGGCGAGCACAGTGGTGGTGGTGGGAACCTCTCCCACCTCCGTGGTAGCGCTAAAGATGTCGCAACTGCCGGCTTAGCCCTGGGCCTAAGCCGGCAGTTGGACATCCCCCGAGGGCTACTGGACAGCGAGAGGGCGCAGGACAAGCTGAGGGACCCACCCCCACCCCGAGTGCTCAAATTTCGTGCACCAGTCCTCTAGCAATTAATAATATTGTATTATATATTTGAAAGTTACTAAGAGAGTAGATCTTAAAAATTTCAGCATAAGAAAAAAATTCTGTAATTATGTACAGTCAT
Source organism: Myotis nattereri (assembly GCF_964212035.1). Taxonomy (NCBI): domain Eukaryota; kingdom Metazoa; phylum Chordata; class Mammalia; order Chiroptera; family Vespertilionidae; genus Myotis; species Myotis nattereri. The sequence continues at coordinate 28,278,496 of NC_138076.1, forward strand.
GTTAACTAGACTTATTGTGGTGCTCATTGTGCAATACATACAAATATTGGATTATTATGTTGTATAGCTGAAACTTATATGTTACATGTCACTTATACCTCAATAAAATAAAAAGTAGTACAGGATATAAAATCATAGAGGAGACTTCTAAGTGTAGTGAATGGTAGACTTGGAAATCTCCTCTGTAAAATCATTACCTTTGTGAAGACAGGCAAAATATCTGCCTTACTCAGTATTGTATCTCCAGACCTCACTTAGCTGTATAGGAATTTTGCATTTAAGCCTCACAACTTGGCCAAATGAAGAAACATACTCAGATATGCCCCCAAACCACAGGGCTACTGAGTGGCAAAACTGAGATTTCAACCTAGGTTCTTCAGGATGCCAGAAGTCAAGCTTCTTTTTTCCTTTTTTAACTTTAAAAAACTGAGTCATAACCTACAAACCACAAAGTGTACACAGCTGGATGAATTCTCACATATGTATAAATCCACATAATCACCACCAGACCCAAACAGAACACTGCTGGCTCCAAGAAAACTACCTCATGCTGCTTTCAGTGAATACTTCCCTTTCTAAGCCAGAAGTAATCACTGCTTTGATGTTTGCATCATCAATGATTAGTTTTGCTTATTACTAATCTTCATATAAATGAAATTAATCAGTAAATATTGGGTTTTTTTTGGTCAAAATCTGTGAGATTCATCTATATTACGTGATTCAGTAGTTAGTCCTTTTAATTTTAATTGTGTAGTATTTTTTTGTATAAATATACCATAATTTATTTCTCCATTCACCTATTGGTGGACATTTGGTAATTTCCAATTAGATGCTTTTAAGAATAAAGCTAAGGCCCTAGCTGGTTTGGCTCAGTGGACAGAGCGTCAGCCTGTGGACTGAAGGGTTCCAGGTTCGATTCCAGTCAAGGGCACATGCCCAGGTTACGAGCTCAATCCCCAGTGGAGGGCATGCAGGAGGCAGCTGATCAATGGTTCTCTCTCATCATTGATGTTTCTATCTCTCTTTCCCTCTCCCTTCTCTGAAATCAATAAAAAGTATCTACACTAATAAGAGAAAAATGGTAATTGGCGTACGGCGATACCTTTTTCATTGGCTAATCAGGGCTATATGCAAATTAACTGCCAACTAAGATTGGCAGTTAACTGCCAACTAAGATTGGCAGTTAACTGCCAACAAGATGGCGGCTAATTTGCATATGTAGGCACAATGCAGGGAGGCAAAAGGGAAAGCAGGAAGAAGCCCCCTGCCACTGACAGTGATCTGAAACCCAGGGGGGAGCTAAGAGCTGGGGGGCAGGGCAAAGGCGGCCCTGGGGCCGCCTTTGCCCTGCCCCCCAGCCATGATCGGAGAATCAGGCGCCTTTGCCGCCCTGGCCAGTGATAGCAGGAAGTAGGGGTGGAGCCAGCGATGGGAGCTGGGCACGGTCAAAGCTGGCAGTCCCAGGAGCTAGGGGTCCCTTGCCTGGGCCCAAAGCGAAGCCCACAATTGCGGCGCCCCCTGCTGCCACTGCAGGTCCCCGCTGCCTGGGCCGGACGCCTAGGCCAGAGGCGTTAGGCCTGGGCAGGGGCGGAGCCTGCAACCGCGGGGAGCTGGGGGTCCCCTGCCCAGGCCTGACACCTCTGCCGGAGGCCTCAGGCCTGGTCAAGGGGCCGATCCGGTGATTGGTGATCGGAGGGTGATGAGGGTCAACTCCTCTGGCTGAGGCATCAGGCCTGGGTGGGGGGCGGAGCCGGGGATTGGGGGGATATGATGGTCCCCTTGCCCAGGCCTGAAGCCTGGGTCAGAGGCGTCAGGCTTGGGCGGGGGGTGGAGCAAGCGATCAGAGGGAGATGGGGCTCCCCTTCCCAGGCATGATTCCTGGGCCAGAGGCCTCAGGCCTGGGCGGGGGCCAGAGCCAGTGATCAGGGGGAGATGGGGGTCCCCTGTCCAAGCCTGACACCTCTGGCGGAGGCGTCAGGCCTGGACAAGGGGCCGATCAGGCGATCGGAGGGTGATGGGGGTCAACGCCTGAGGGCTCCCAGTATGTGAGAGGGGGCAGGCTGGGCTGAGGGACACTCCCCCCCCCCCCACCCAGTGCACGAATTTCGTGCACCGGGCCCCTAGTATTTTTATAAAAAAAAAAAAAGAATAAAGCTAAGAACAATCTTATGTGTGAACTTGGGTTTACTGAGGCCCTTGTTTCTGTTGGGCATATACTTGGGAGTAGAACACTACATATTAAGGTCAGTAATGCCCTAATAAGTCACACCTCCTGACACCTTTGCCACTCTTGAATAACCCCCTCCCAGATTGACGCTGCACTTAATCACATGACTCCTTTTGATGAAGAGAATGTGATGGAAGTAATTTTGTGTAACTTCCAGCTTTAAAGAGGGCTGGAATTTTACCTCTTGTCCTTTAGAACCCTGAGACCACCATGCTATGAAGAACTGGGATAAAAGACCACGGAGAGGCCCAGCAGTGTCAGGTGGGGCCCCCCACCTGTGTATGAAGCCATCTCAGATCATCGGCCCTGCCAAATGCCTGCAGACCATAGATACATAACTGAATGAGACCATCAAGAGCCAACTTTGAAAAATAATACATTTTTATTGGAGTGGTTTGTTAAGCAGCAACAGATAACTGATATAATAGGCCTGTTTAACTTTAGTAGATATGTTAAACAGTTTTATCTGTTTATAACCCTCCTGATAATAAAGTACATACAAGAGTTCTAGTTGTACTGTATCTATACTACACCAACACTAGGTACTATCAGTATTTCTAATTTTTAGCCATTCTGGCAGATGGGCAGTGTTATCTCATTATGGTTTTAATTTCATTTCCCTAATAAGTAAGATATTAAGCATCTTCATTTGCTTTGTAACTATATGGATATTCTCTTTGGTGAAGCTCCTGTTCAAGTATTTTGCCTGTTTTTGATTAAACTTTTTCTTACTGATTTGTAGGACTTTTTGTATTCTAGACACAAGTTCTTTGACAAGTCTATGTATTATGAATAACTTCTCTCAGTATATCACATGCCTTTTCACTCTCTTAATATTTGTGTTTTTGACAAATAGATCGTAATTGTATTGAAGCCCAAATAACATTTTTCCCTTTATGATTTTATGTTCTGTTAAAGAAATATTTGCCTATTCCAAAGTCCACATCTCAAGATTTAACCTCACTGTACCCTCTTTACCTTACAATGTTTATAAATAAATGAGTATCCAAGTACACCAATGCCATCCAAATTTATGACTTGCTTGTCATTAAAAAATAATTTAAAGAATTATGAGCACTGTAGCGTGAATGTAAACCAACTTAATATTCTACTAAAATATAAATATGCTATATCCTGCATTATAAAGTATTAAGGCCAGAGCCCTTTATCAGAAAAATGTCTCTAAGATTTTTCCATTATGCAATAAATTAATTCTTATATATCACAGTGCTCTGCACAAATTCTGTAATAGTATTTTGCATATAGCAAATATCCAACTTTAAACTCAATGAATACTTAATGAGTCATTAATTCTCACAGCATTGTTCTAACAAAAGAAAAGGGAGTTTCTTGATATTAATGTAGTTAGAATGGTAGGAAAAATAAACCTAGAACCCCACACAAAATTTTGAGAAACTGAAACAGAGATATATAACAATCTATAAAATGGACTATGACATCAATAATAATAATTGTAATCTTACCAATATAAGCTTCAGAATCACCAATGTACATTTCAATGCAATGACCAAGCATTGTAACAGAAAATGTATCATCTCGCCTAAGTCCAAGGGCCTGCCAGAAAAGATTCAGCATGGTTATTACAAGAAAAAATATTTTCTTCTCTTTTATTTTAAAATATTCTTGCTAAACTGAATTCAATATACTCTAGGGAATCTCAGGTGTGAATAGAAGGAGGTTGTTAGTGGGGATACAGCTAAAACAAGAGTAGCCATGAGTTAATGAATGTTGAAGTTGGGTGATGGTATGTGAAGGGTCATTACATTATTCTCTGTATTTTTTTATGTTTAAAATTCCCCTCCTCCAAAAAATTTTAAAAACTTTATGTCCACATGGAGCCCTTTGATTTGGTGGCCAAGTTAATTGCACAGGCCAGATCACAAACCTTGTGAGGGGAGACACAGAAGATATATGATTTGTGGCTGTTGTCTAAAACTTTCTGTTGACAGCATAAAATTTGCAGAGTCAATGTCTTTAGCTAACAGGGGTGGGGAACATCTGGCCTGTGGGCCATATTAGACCAACAAAATAATTTGATCTGGCCCTGCCAAGGCATTCGGGGTGAGTTAATTAAATGTTTGACCAAATATAGCAGGATAATTTTTAAGTTGATAGTTCTGTATGGCCTATGAATGATGTTTTAAATATTCAAATGGCCTTTGGCAGAAAAAGGGTTCCCCACCCCTGGAGAAGGAACCTGAGTCAATAGCAGGGTATGCTGGCACCACGACACTACTTTGGGAAAACAGGGTAATCACCTGGTACAAAAGTGATTTAGAAAAACCACACTCTGAATGTGAAGAACTGAATATCTTAACTATTTATTTCCCTTATATTTTCTTTTTATGTTGGTACTTGAGTGATCCCTGAAAAAAATCTATATGCTAATATATCCAATAGAGCATGTTTTAAGTACAAAACAGTTGACAGGAAATAATTATGTTAAAGTTTAAGTGGCAGTGATTGTTTTATTTTTGTGGTCAACTTGCTTATTAATGGCATCTTAGATTTGATGAAGCACAGCATATAGATTAAGGAGAGATTCTTTCCTTGTAATAAGTGCATATTGTTTTGTTCATATGTTTAAGTGATCTAAGGAAATTAATTATAACTCATAAATGGACTAAAAAAACCCACTAGAATTTCCAACGGGTTCTCACTGTGCAACACAAACGCCCTGCCTAGAATAACGGCCGGCTCAGACTGGGCTGACAGACATCACTGGATACTACTATATCTCACTGCACACATAAGACAAGTCTCACACTTGTTTCTAATTTATTGAATATTGCACAACATACTTTTCTCTGCAAAGAATAAAATATAAGGTCACCTAAAGAATTTTAAAATGGCAAAGTAACAAAACATTGCCTAGAAAAGATCTCTTTTTTTGTAAAGTGGTAAATGTTAACCAGATTTAAAATTAGGTACAAACAAAAGACATACTGTATGGAAATAGTCCACAGCATTTTCAAAGTTGCCCATCAGACTATGGATATACCCTATGGCAGAATAGGTGGATGCATTTTGCGGAATTAACACCAATGCCTGACGGTGATAATCCAATGCCTCAGCATACTTTCTGTGAGAGAAGAGAGAGAGGGAGTTGGGGAGGGGAGGAGAATGGGAAGAAAGAGATAAAACAATTAGTGAGTACAGTAAAAGTAGTAAATACTAAGTCTAAGATGAGAATACCTATTAAAAACATAAATACTTTCCTATACTAGAACAGTGATGGCGAACCTTCTGAGCTCGGTGTGTCAGCATTTTGAAAAACCCTAACTTAACTCTGGTATCGTGTCACATATAGAAATTTTTTGATATCTGTAACCATAGTAAAACAAAGACTTATGTTTTTGATATTTATTTTATATATTTAAATGCCATTTAACAAAGTAAAATCAACCAAAAAAATGAGTTTGCGTGTCACCTCTGACACGCGTGTCATAGGTTCGCCATCACTGTACTAGAATAACAGTCTAGACCAGCGGTTCTCAACCTGTGGGTCACGACCCCTTTGGGGGTCGAATGACCCTTTCACAGGGGTCGCCTAAGACCATTGGAAAACACATATATAATTACATATTGTTTTTGTGATTACTCACTGCTGGGGTCCAACCCCAGCAGGTCCAGGGGTCCCCAAAGGTGTGGACGGAGTCGGCGAAGAAGGAATGACAAGGAGGCAGCGATCAGTTGATCAGCAGCCTAGCCAGGATCTCTAGCCAGGATCTCCAGCCAGGTTCTGGTCTGGATCTCCAGCAAAGTTCTGTGTCCTTGTTCTCTTGCTAGGTTCTCCAGCCAGGTTCTCCAGCCAAGTTCTGGTCTGGATCTCCAGAGAGGTTCTGCTCTGGATCTCCAGCGAAGTTCTGGTTAGGATCTCCAGCCAGGTTCTGTGTCCATGTTCTCTTGCTAGGTTCTCCAGGTTCTCCAGCCAGGTTCTGTAGCCATGTTCCCTCGCTAGGTTCTCCAGCCAGGTTCTGTCCAGGATCTCCAGCCAGGTTCTGTGTCCATGGTCTCTTGCTAGGTTCTCCAGCCAGGTTCTGTAGCCATGTTCCCTCGCTAGGTTCTCCAGCCAGGTTCTGTCCAGGTTCTCCAGCCAGGTTCAGTCACCAGGTTCTAGTCAGGTTCTCTTGCCAATTTCTGTAGTCAGGTTCAGTCCAGGATCTTTTGCCATGTTCTCTCCAGCGAAGTTCTTCTGTCTCTAGAGAACGTTCTGTGTAGGTTCTGTGCCAATTTCTGTCTCTCTCTCTGTCTTGCTACATCTGTATTTATACCAGTTGATTCAATCCTATCAATCTCTATTACAAAGGTTAGGGTGTTTCTTATCTCCATTCCAGGGAGTAAAGATTATGTAGCTTAAGCATGACTGTTCGTAGTTAAAGTGATTAATTACCCGCCTGGCACTTAGTTAAGAGGTTTTATTCCCTCCCTAACTTCAGGGGGAAATCCCTACCTGGGGAAACAACCTTTCTCAGAGACCTTGGTTAAAACACATAGTGCCAAGAAGGTGAGCAAACATATTAAGAACAGTATGCCATATATGCCAGGTCCCTTGAAACAGCAAGCATGGACCAGCTCCCGGCAACTCACTATGCTTTAATTATGTTCAATTTGTAACAATGAAAATACATCCTGCATATCAGATATTTACATTATGATTCATAACAGTAGCAAAATTACAGTTATGAAGTAGCAACGAAAATAATTTTATGGTTGGGGGTCACCACAACATGAGGAACTGTATTAAAGGGTCGCGGCATTAGGAAGGTTGAGAACCACTGGTCTAGACTGTTAACTGATAACAGTACTTCATATCCACTTTTGCGTATCTTAACACCTCCTTGACATGTACTTTCCTGCCTGCTCACTCAGCCAGCTGAGGGTGCTCCTGCAGGGGTATTGCTGCATTCCTCCTGGTGCTTAATAGGAGACTGGAGCCAGCACCTAATCCCTGACACTTAGGCCTGTGCCCTATCACATGGCAAGGCCTCCTTATGTGAAGTCAAACCTCCTACACCAGAGGTGGTGAAAGGCAACTCAAGAGGTTTGCTTTAAGGTCAAAAGGAGTTACTTGGAAGGCATTTTCAAAAGTTCTCTGGAATACTTTCCCTGTAAAATCTTTTCTGAAAAAAAGGTTTTGTGCTCAATAAAGTTTAGGAAATGTTGCAGCTCATAATACATAGTAAAGACTCCCAAGAAATCCTGAAACAGAAAACCCATTAAATTTTGAGTAACCTAGAGTCTACCAAATTCATTTAACTAAAGAATCTATTTTCATTTTTTTAAAATATATTTTATTGATTTTTTACAGAGGAAGGGAGAAGAATAGAGTTAGAAACCTCGGTGAGAGAGAAACATTCATCAGCTGCCTTCTGCACACTCCCTACTGGGGATATGCCCGCAACCAAGGTACATGCCCTTGTCTGGAATCGAACCTGGGACCCTTGAGTCCGCAGGCTGACACTCTATCCACTGAGCCAAACCGGTTAGGACCAAAGAATCTATTTTCAACTGCCATCTGTTTCTCACACCACAAAACTGTTATCAAGCGGAAAACAGTGAGATAGAATGTAGACATCCTATATAATAAAAGGCTAATATGCAAATTGTCCCCTCAGGAGTTTGACCAGGAGTTCGATTGTTTGCTATGACGTGCGGTGACTGACAGGGGACGGCACGGACCATGGCAGGCGACCAGTGGTTGCAGGGTGCTGAGGGAGTGAGGGAAGGAGGCAGGGAGGCGGGGAAGTGGGGAACCTGATTGGCCCTGATCGCCAGCCAGGCCTAGGGACCCTACCCGTGCACATATTTCGTGCACTGGGGCTCTAGTGGTTTTATACTATCCTAATTCTTCTAAATTAATTTTGAACATTAAAAATTATTTAATCTAAGAAAATAAAAGTGATTATAATTCTTGACATAGTACTAAAAATTATTACTAAAAATTATAAGATTACTGAAAATTATATATTATTATAAATTAACGATAACAAAAACAACTATTTTTCCACAAAAATATGGAAAAGGCTAAAGAATGTAACAATGAAAATTAAGTTCACTTTCAGTCACAAGAATATTTCTGAAAATATTTCACTTACTTAAGTTTTCTGCAGACATGCCCCAAGTTGTTCAACAAAGGTTCCCATTTGTCAACAGTTACCTGAAACACAGCAACATCAAACCCATGACTTCCAGATGTCACTTTTCAGCCTGACCTGTTTGCACTGCATTATTTCATTCATCTATGCGAGTTGGACTCTCTCCTGGTGCTTGCACAGCACTAAGCAGGAGTATTTGCTGTTTTTTCCATCTTTCTTTACTACTACTGAGACTTCCTGAGGATATTACTATTTTACTTGAATATTTATGTATCGCTCTGTCTGGTGTGGCTCAGTTGGTAGAGCATCACCCCATGCACCAAGAGGTCGCCATTTTGATTCCTGATCAGGGCACATGCCCAGGTTGTGGGTTTGGTCCTTGAGGGTTTGGTCCCTGGGGGTTGGGTCCCCAGACTAGAGGGGGGGGGGGTTGGGGGGAGAGACAGGGACAGAAGGCAACCGCTTGATGTTTCTCACATTGATGTTACTCTCTTTCTCTCCCTCTTTCTCTAAAATCAATTAAAAAAAACCACATTTTTAAAAGAAATTACTGATTGGTTGATTTTAGAGAGAGAGAGAGAGAGAGAGAGAGAGAGAGAGAGAGAGAAAGAAAAACATCGATTTGTTGTTCCACCCACCTTTGCATTCATCGTTTGATTCTTATAGGTGTCCTGGCCAGGGCCCCGAGAACATTATTTTACTAGCACAATTTGTCATAGGGCCCACCTATGTTGAAGAAGTTCAAATTTTATATCTCCAGCTCAGAGCTTTATATTCTGTCTAATAAAATATTTCTACTTAGACATCTCAGAAGCACTTCAAATTCAATGAGCCACATGCTAAACTCTTATCGTCGCTCTCTTGCCATCCCAGCTCCCTAACCACACCTCCTCCTGAGTGCCCTCACAGTACATGGCACCCATGTCATACCTGACCCCTCCAAGGAATCACCAAGGCTTGTTAATCAGCCTTCTTGGTATAATTACAACCACCCATTAAAAAGTCTTGTCTGGGCCCCAATCAGACAAGTCTGACCATGCTGCCCTTCTTAAACCTTTTGTTGTCCCACGCCCCTCAGGATAAGGTGCAGACTTTAACATCACCTTCAAGACCCTTAATAGCTTCTGCCCCATTTTTTCTGCCCCATTCTCTGTGAACTCAAAATCCAAGTCATACTAAATTAGCTCCAACTTTGCACACACCGTTCCCTATTCCTGAAATACCCTATTCCTTACTTTTGCCTGGTTAACATCAACCATCCTTTAGGACTGAGGTGTATGATGTAGCCAGGCTTTCTTGATCCACCCCCAAATCTGGGTTAACTGCCCTTCTATGTGGGTTTCTTTATTTCCGCAATCACAACCCTTTTGTACCACAAAATTATTGCCAATTTACTTATCTGAATTCCCCAATCGATCTGAGGGCAGGAAATAGCAAACAAATTCCCTCTTGCCTCTCAATGCCTAGCTTAGAGCTTAGGGCACAGTCAATATGCATTAAGTAAGTCTGATCTGTAAATGAATACTCAGATCTGAGCCACTCTCTCTAACTCTCCTGAGCCTGGTACTGGGAGGAACAGCCCACTTGAATGAAAACAAACTCTTTGTGATTCTTTTTTTTTTCTTCTTCTTTTTTTTTTTAACTACCACTAAAAATATCCTCACCCGAGGAATTTTTTAGAGAGAGTGGAAGGGAGAGGGAGAGACAAAGAGAGAGAAACATCGATATGAGACACATCATCGATTGATTGCTTCCTGTGAACCTGCAACTGAGGTACGTGCCCTTGACCAAAATTGACAGGCTGACACTATCCACTGAGCCCAACCAGCTAGGGCCCCTTTGTGATTCTTCAGCATGACTGCTTTCCTGTGGCTATTTTGACATTTTCAGCAGTTGATTAACTAAGGTCAAACAATGTTTTCCCCTTTTCATATAACTTTCTAATGGAAATTCTGAGTTTAATGGTATTGTGTTTTTGTACTTAAAATCATTACTTCAAATTTCTGTAGAATCCTAAAATGCCTTCTGATCATCAAAGAATATAGTTTAAATTTTAAGTGTCATTTAAGACAGTGCATTTCAAACTTTTCTGTACATGAGAAATCACCTGGGGATCTTGCTAAAACTGCAGATTTTGATTCAGTAGGTCTGAGATTCTGTATTTCTAATGAGCTCCCAGGTAATGCTGATACGGCTGGTCCAGTTTGAGTACCAAGGTCCTAAGGTATTCAATTGTATGAAAACTGGCAAGGTGCTAAGTAGCAACCCTATATTAACAAAAACACATGTATTATCCAGTCCATCCAAGACTGTGCTGTGGAAGAACCTGTTTATATACATACATGTGCAAACACACAGAAATACAGTGTTTTTAAGTTCATATGACAAGTAAGAAGAGACCAAAATAAACAAAGCGGTGTCTATGGGGACAGGTGAACTGCCACCTGACAGGAAGCCCAAGGGAGCTGTATCTGTCTCAGCAAGGAGGAACTACGACCAAAGAAGATGTGGACTGTGGGCAAGTATGCCCAAGTATGTAACTGGAAAGTGGCAAACAGAATAGAATAAAACCAAATAGGTACAAGTAAAAAGATTCAGGAACCAGAGAGTAGAAACATGCAAATTCCTTATCTACAGAAGTTTACAATATCTAAAACTGTTAAAATAATATAGTATATACACATCCATGCTAGATGGAAGGTTAATTCATGAGTGCAAATTCATGGGGTACATCTTTCATACAATAGAACCTAGTAAATTTTTCAAATAGTTAATAGTCTAAATATATGTTAAGTACAAGGTGAGGAAAAACAATAATAGGTCTGAATTTGAATGACAGCCCCATTTCAGTGGGATCAGCTGCTATATTTAACCACTTATCAAAGATGAGGCTCTTTTGGGTGCTAGAGGACATATTATGTTATGTGCTGCAGTGCCCACCAGTTTCCACGAGTTATCACACATTCCTTGTATCAAATAATCATCAAATATATTCTGATTACTCCCACCTATCAAAACTAGAGCACAGAGCCAACACCTGCCCTCCTCTCCATTAGAAACAAATTCATTTTGTACCATGAAGTAAAACAGTTGATTGCCTGACAATTGTTACGATAAATATTAGGTTATTATATGATATTAGGTTACTTTTTTCTAAGCAAGACAGATTATCTATATTATTTTCCTCATTCAATAGTACACATACTTACGAGTGTGCGTATTTATAGATATTACATAAAATACCTCATTCCCAATTGCTTTAATTTTTTCCAAAGCATCAAGAAACCATTTTTCTGCTGTTTTCCATCTAAAATAGAAGGAAAAAAGATTGCAGGTTATTCAAAGTTAGAAAACTTAATAAACATTTTAAGAAAAATTTGATTCTCTTTTTAGTAATATAAAATGAAATGAGGTAAACCTCTGTAAATAGTACATTACAATGTACTATTTGCAATAGCAATTGTAATAGATGATGAATTTATGGCATTAATATCACTGGAGTTCAAGATGTTAGGAGATACAGTCGATTCTCATTATTCTCTGTGTTCTCTAGTCACCATGCACACTGTTAGTGCAGTCAGAACTACTGCTCCCAGTGGAAATACAGGGCTTAGGTTCCCAAACCTCTGCTCACATTTTTTACCAAATGTTCAACCTATAACCTGTTTTATATATGCTTGTGCTTAGTGATGCCTAATTTAACATATATTGTTGCTTCATTAACACTGAACTGAAGGCACTGTAACTTATGCCTTCACAAAGTTTATCTAACAAATGTATTTTCTGCAAGGCACAACACAACACAGCCTTCTTGTGCTTAGGAACACTAGACAGATCTCAGCACTACACTTGGGGGCCATTTTAAACAGTGAAATTACCAACAAAAAGCACAAAAACGTGTCACAAAATTGAATGTAAAAAAGAACACTTGTTTAAGTAGGAAAGTGGAAATAAGAAGGAAAAACATCATTTGTTTGACCTTAGCTGGGAAAACGCACATGTCCGCACAATGTGAAAGCACCTTGATTGACTTTGGGGGTAAAAATGAGTTGACTGTATATTAAAATATTATTATACATTATTTTTAAATCTCCAAACTTTCTTTTATAAATACTAGGTAACCCAATTTTTCACGCCACAACAAACCATTACAGAAGTACTAATTTACTGTTTTAAATTCATGTATAATTTAATGCAAAGAGCTATACATATTTTTCTCTTTGAGAATGACATTGAACTACTTATTCTATAAATGTTCAAGGCTACAGTTTATGCCTCAATTGACCAGTAAACTCAGGTTAGGCCATCCTAGTTTAATTTTGAGGTTAACTGGAAGCTAAACAGAAAACATTTTCATTCCAAAGTTGTAGAGAATGTTTCTCAAATGCATGACTCCAGCTCCTAATCAACAAGGAGATAGATGACTGAGGAATCTGCAGTGCCCAGGCCATCCTGCAGGGCTCAAGTGAGTTGACAGCAACAACAGTCCAATCTCAGAACTTAGGAGCTTGTAATAGCCCACATTAAAGGGGACCAAACCGGAGGTTTAGCATTTTTAAAGAAATCCAAGATAACACTTTCTATTTCTTTTTTTTTTAACTGTACACCCCCTTCTCCTAAAGAATACACTTTTAAAAATCTACTGAAGGGTCACTCTGAGCAGTTAAACTCTAGTGATTGAGGTTTTATTATACTAATAAAAAGGAAACAGAAGGGCTTTTGGCCTTTCAGTACTTACTCTCCATTTTGAAATGCAACCACGCCAACTTCATGCATAACAAAAGGATCTTCTGGTGCAATGCTTAGAGCCTGGCCAAAGAATCTTTCAGCCAATTTTGAGTTATTGGTTAATCCATATTCTAATCCAATATAGAGCATTGGCAAATGACACCTAAAAATATTGGAAATTTTCATATATTCAACACCAAAAACAATAATCCAGTAGAAATTAATTTATTGGCTTCAAATCCTGTCTGCAAAATAACTTAAATATAGGCAAAAACAGAGCATTTACTTTTTTCTAAAACTTGGTTTACTAATATTTAAAGAATGTCAAATGGACTTTTAGTTTAATCAGCTGCCACTTCTGGAACCTTTCAGCAACCTAGCCTTTATATCTCATTATTCAACAGTAAACCCCCAAAATCCTCTAAAGCAGAAAAACAAGTCTATGCTGACTGTTTTCCTACACTATGCTAATGTCATGGCCCTATTCTAGACTGTCCTCCTCATTCTCCTTTATGGACTCAGTACCATGTATCCTTCATGACTGTGTTAAAGTTCTGCTTCCCTTCATGAAGCTGCTTCTGACTTTCTAACTGAAATGGCTCTTCCTGTGTAGATTCCAATATACCAGTTATTATCAGTTCCACTGCAAAGAGTTCTGAATTATGTCATGTCTAGTCCATTTTCATGTTCTCTGAGATAGTTTTACATACAAAGTACAGAGATTACATTAAAGCAGAGAAAACATACTTTTTCTTTGCAGATGGATCTAAGAATGTCAATAATACTGACTGAAAGGTTGGTATGTGCTTTGGTTCAAATCTAGAATTATGACTCAAGAATCTATGTTCTACAGAAAGGTCAGGAAGAATGCTTTAAAAGTTTTTACCTGGAGGATGTATTTCTGAAATGGCAGAATACTATCTACTTCTCCATGAAAACAACAAAAGCATTGCCAAAAATCATCAAAATAAACTTTTTCAGAACTCTGGAAGTTAAACAAAGGCCTACAACAATGTGAAGAGTGTTTATTCTAGAGAAACAGCTGAGTCTCAGCAAGAACAACGGATTGTATGATGTTTTAACTTGTTCCTTTCCTGTCTCCCTTTTCTCAGCTCCACACTAGCCTAGAACATCAGCAGCCCAGAAGCCCCTGGAGGAGAATGAGCTTGGAGATCCTGATATGTGCCACAGAGAACTGTCACTAATAAGTCACCCACCTATCAGCTCCCTGGAAAACCCCCATTCATAGCTTGATTTTCTTTGACCTGACTCATAGCCAACTCAGTGAGATAAGCTCTCTCCCAGGGCAGTTGTTGAAAACAATCAGTGGTAACTGTTTAATATTAACCTGAGGCAGCCATACCAGTGGAGGCAAACAAGAGGCTGACCAAAAACTTAAAAGGAAATCGGGAAATGAGATGTCTGTAAGGGAACACACAGAGATGTGTGTCAGATTTGTAGCCAGTCAGTCAGAAGTATCATTGGCCTGGGACTTGTGATTGGCACCTGAAGTGGGGAGGGGCAGTCTTGTAGGACTAAGCCCTTACTTAACCTGTGAGGTCTGCACTAACTCTGGATAGTCAGTTTGAGAAATGAATTGACTTGGAGGTTCCAGTTGGTGTCTGGAGAATCAGAGAATTGGTTGTTGGTGTTGGAAAGAACCCTAGTTGTTATTAATCCAAACAAAATTGTTTTAAAATGTTACTTATAGTCCCCAAGATAATCACACACACAAAAAAAATTCCTCAAAATTATAAGAAAACAGGGAATTAAAATGGTACATTACAAAATATCTAACACAAAAGAAGGCAATACTGGCAAACAGAAGAACACAGAAGATAAAAGACATAAAAAACAGAGCAAAATGGCAAATAAACCCTATCTTATCAGTAATTATATTATGCATAAATATATAAAACTCCACCAAAAGATAAGAAACCAGCAGAATAGATAATAAAACCACAGTCCAACTATATGTTGTTCACAAGAGACAACTTCATTTATTTTAAAAATATGTTTATCTTTAATGACCCAAGATTTTGCAAAACACACTGATATACCCTGAACTGGGTGGAAATACAGCATTTTAGCAGTGCTGCTGCCAAGCCGGTGGATGCTTGCTGGAGACACTACTCCCCAGGTGGGGCCAATTCCAACCAACTGCACAGGGAACCTCAATGCCCTATCTCCATGGAAACCAGTCTAGCACAGAGATGGAGCTCTAAAGAGCCTGTATGAATGTCTCTGACAGGTATTTCCCATCAAAAACAACCATGAGTGCCCTCCCCACCCAAAGCACATGCCCAGCTTCCCTTCTTCCTCCTCAGCCACCACATAGAAGAAACAGAGTGACCATAAAATGACAAAAGTAACTGCCCTTGCCCTAGCCAGTTTGGCCCAGTGGACAGAGCGTTGGCCTGCGGACTGACGGGTCCTGAGTTCGATTCTGGTCAAGGGCATGTACCTCATGGTTGCAGGCTCCTCCCCGGCACAGGCCCTGGTCAGGACTCATGCAGGAGGCAACCAATCGCTGTGTTTTTTTTCACATCGATATTTCTCTCTGTCTTTCCCTCTCTCTTCCACTCTCTCTAAAAATCAATGGAAAAATATCCTAGGGTGAGGATTAAACAAAAAAGTGAATGTCCTTTATTGTGGAAGATAAGAGGGTAAAGGGTAGCAAGGTGGCTGTGGAAAATGAGGGTGTCATGCTTGCTAGAGAGCTGGGTGCAACCCTACCCCAGAGGTACCCTCTGTTGTAGTGGGGCCACTGCTGCTGGGGCACAGAAAAAGGCAGGGCTTCGAGGGTGCTTCCTCTTCTAGAGCTGCCCAAGGTTTGGGTCAAAAGGGGATGCAGCCCAGAAAGGCTCTATCACCCCAGGAGGTGGTCACATCCACTACCACAGACAGTGCTACCTGCATCCTGATGTGGTGTCAGGGATGTGAGCCCACACACCTCCCTTCCCAGCCTGCAGGACTGTCAGAGGTCTAGGTGGAGAAGAACGCCAGGGAAGACCAAGGCAGTGGGGGGACAAGAAAATTCTCCAAACTTGGCATCAAAACAGAGCAAGTTCAAGGAAACAAAACCTTGATTTATACAGCAGCTGCTCCTGGCCAGCTCACGACAGCAGACCTTCACCCACTTAGAGTTGGCACAGTAAAAAGTTGGGCAAAGCTGAGGCATGGCTGCCCTCAGGGCAGTGCAGAGAACTCAGAAAAGTGAGTTTACAGGATACAGGAGACAACAGCAGAGCTAAAGCCCTGCTGCTCACTGACACATGCTCCACTAGCCCCACACGCCCTGGGCCTTGACTCCACACCGCCTGTAGGAGCAGCTCTTTCAGTCTGAGTTCTGGCAGGGGAGAAAGTTCCCAGGCAGGTCTCTGGGAAGGGAAGTCTAAAAGGGGTTCCAGAAGGAACATGTGAATGTCCTCTGAAGGCCCCTGACTGAGTTCTTCAGGGGAGATGGAAAGGAGACCACCCACCCCCCATGACAGGCTGCAATCACTGTGCTCCCCTGTCCCTTTCAAGATAGGGAAGGAACCAGTACTGTGGGGCCTAGGTAAGGCACCCTGACTCTGAATGACTGTGTTCAGCAGGAGTGGGCGTCCTCAGGCGCTGTGTCTGGATATAGGAGAGGATATCCTCCTTGGACAGCTTGTCTGGGTCCTGGGGTTTCTGGGAGTCACGTACACGGATGCCATCTCCCCACTCCCAGAGGCGCCGGCCATAGTGGCAGGTGTGAAATGGGGCAATGGCATCTGCAGGGAGCTCACAGGTAGAGGCCTTGGTTTTCTTGTAGAAGAACTTCCTCTTAAAGCTTCTGCTGAATCCCATAGTCCATGGCTCAGTCCCTGTCCTAACAATGTAGAGACCAGTGGGCACAAGGTGTAGCTGAGCTTTGGTTTGCCACTGGAGCCCTTAATGATCTTCGTCTCCAACCTGCTAAAAATCTTCTCCATTTCCTCCAGCCTATACACCTCCTTCATCCTGATGGGATTCATGTCAGGCCAACTAGGCTTAGAAACAGCTTTCACAAATTTCTCAGCGAACTGAATTCACTGGTTAAAGTGTTGCTCCCGCACATCACTGCCATTCAGCACGAGGACATCAAGCTGGGCCTTCCCCTCCCCTTTCAGCTCATGGACAATCTCCACAGCGAGCAAAGTGTCCCAGGGTAGCTCTGTCTTCAGGTCCTACTTGACCCAGCAGTCTGATTGGCGGCCATCCCATGTGTAGATCTGTGACCTCACCAGGATAAGGAGGAATTTCTGCTCACTGCCAGACACCATGCAGCAGTAGTTGAGCACTGGGCGGATCTTCTCCAAGGTTTTGGAGGTGAGCAGCATGGGCTTAGAGCTGAAGATGTCAATCTCAGTGCCCTGTATTAGGTCAAAGAACTTAGATTTTGGGTCTGAGGAAGTAGGAGCAATTCAAGCCTGGTCTGGGAACCCCGAAAGACGAAGGCACTGTTTCTAGATCTCTGCCTGCCGAGGCTCAGGGTCACGTCTTGAACAAAGGCATAGATTTTGGCCAGAACTTTGATCTGCAGACTATAGTGACTCTCACTGGACTGTATCATGTAGTCAGTAAATTCATGGTCTCCCTTGATCACCTCCAAAGGAACCACAAGGTTGACATCAGAATCAGTGTTCTGCAGCTGGTTGAGTTTAATACTGATTGAGAAGAGGTAATCCTGTCATCTATGCCCACCTTCAGGCCCTTGCACACCACATACCTCTCCGAGTTGGTAGGACGGCTGGTAATGGGCTTAAAGAGACATACTCATTCAAATGAACAGCGCAGTAGGTAGATGAGCCCCATGCTGAATGGTGTGAACAGGTCAAAGGTTTTACAGATGAAGTGGCCTCCTGTCCAGACACAGAAAGTGCCACGAGGAACTGACAGAGCAGCAGCTGCTTGCTGAGGATCTCTTGTAGGTCCTCCTGTCCCACCACAGAGAAATCCCCATTGGCCATCAAAAAGTGGACACCCTTGCGATCTGTTATCCAGGACAAAATTCCTAAAAGCAGTGATGTTCTCTGGATGGGTGATGTCTCCATCAATCCCACCCTCGCCATAGTAAGGTTCAAAGAGTTCCCTGGAAGCTGAGTAGAAGGCCTCCAGCTTAAAGTTGTTCGGGCCCTGCAGAGCCATTCCAGAGCCCTTTGTGTGCCACTTCTTCCTCCACAGCACATACTCCGAGAAGACAACTGGGCCTGCACAGATGTCAGCACAGTACAGAAGCTCAATATCTATGCCTTTGTTCCCAGTCCTTCACCAGTGGTTTCCCACAAGAGTCCCTTGGATTTGTAAAAATGTGATCAAATACAAAATCCATGTTAGCCATCTTCCTTGCGCCCTGTTTAGGAAGAAGACTCCTTGGATCACCTCATAGGGATTGGCCCGGTCTGAGCTTGCTGCATCTCCTCCCCATCCAGGACATCAAACACACTCTTACTCTGCAGCGCATTGTGAAGCACGTCTTCCACACAAAACTCTGTTTCATCTTCAATAACCATCTTTCTCTTTCCCACAACCACCCAATCACTCATTTCCTCAGTGTCAGGAATTTCAGTGGTACATTCTGGAAACCATGACACCTGCTCATAGGCGCTATGCTCTGGCTCATCTTGCCAGTCCAGATTCAACTCTGGTCAAAACCTTGCAATGTCAGACACAAGCCTTTCTGATTAGAGGCCTCAACAATGTCCTCCCTACGCTGACTGTATCTACCCAACCCTTCACTTTCCCTGAAGCCCATTTGGCTTCTGGGAGATGCTGCTATACATGGAACAGCGGGAAAAAGTTCCCCCCACAAAAGAGTCTGCTTTGAATGCATCACCAAGAGAGCTGCGTTGCTTCCCCTTGGTCTTACTATCAGGCTTGTAGTAGATACTTTTGCTGCATGATTCACAGAGAAGGGAAGTTCATCCTCGGATGTAGAGCTGAGGTTCAGGCTAAGCTCTGCAACTCTTTTCTCCTGTTTTTTGATCATTTATCCCCTTCATTGTTGACTGAGGGGAAAGGGCAAGCTACCAGGGAGTGGGAAGGGGAGGGGTCAGGCAATTGCTGCCATTGCCACTACCGGGTCTGGCCCTGCTCCTGCCAAGAGACAAACTTTAGATTCAAAGACACAACAGGTTGAAAGCAAAAAGATGGAAAAAGATACAACATGCAAACAGTAACAAAGGAGAGCTGATGTGACTAGACTAATATCAAAGTACACTTACGACAAAACTTATTACTAGAGACAGTGCATGACCCAATATATACATGTAGTAAAACCTGCCCGAATTAGAGGGGAAAATAGACAATTCAAAAATAATAGTTGGAGACTTTAGTACCTCAGTTGCAATGATGGCAGACAATCAAGATGGAAATCAAAGATGTGAACAACACCATAACCCAATTAGACCTAAGGGACAGCTATAGAATATTGTACCCTACAAGAGGAGAATTCTTAAGTGCACCTGGATCAGTCTCTAGAATAGACCATGTCAGGTCACAAAACAAGCCTCAATAAATTTAAAAGGACTGAAATCACAGAAAGTATGTTCTCCTACCACAATGGAATTAAATTAGAAATCATAACAAGGATATTTGGGAAATTCAAAAATATGTGAAAATTAAACAACACACTCTTAAATAAGTAATGGATCAAAAAAGAAATCATAAAGGACATTTTAAAATATTTACACAATTTCATTTACCCAGACACAGGGCAAATTAAGAGAATGCAATGCTATTTTGACAGGGAAGTAAAACAAAGTAATGCTTATCTTGAGAAGCTGATTTGAAAATTTAATTAAAGTTTGCCTAGATTGGGGAACATTAAAAGTACTAATCAGATCATTAGTTATCACTGGTTTTTATTCTTAGCTAGCAACTAACAACTCATAATAACTAGTCTGGGTTTTAGAGAACCCAGAATAGAAAAAAAAATACATAAATAGCAGACCCTAGCATGTGCTGATGAGAAAGAACTCATAGTAAATTATTGAGATTTTTTTTTCTGACAACTTAACAGATTGACAGACTAAGGGTATATGCAGACGCTGGAGCCACACTTCAGCAAAGCGCTGGAAGAGGTTTCACACATCTTGGTGGACAGGATGGAGAAACCTGGATCACTTACAGGATCAATAACCAACTGAACAATTTTAATCTGGAGGATTATTTCTAGTTATAAGTGTTATGGACTGAATGTATGTATCCCTCCCGAAATTAATATGTTAAGGCCAAACAACCCAACATGACTGTATTAGTTAAATAAGATCATCAGATCATAATGCTGGGACCTTTATAAAATGAAGAGACACCAAAGCTCTCTCTCCACTATGTGAAGACACAGTGAGAAGGCAGCCATCTACAAGCCAGGCAGAGAGCTCTTATCTGCACCTGGGCATTACACTTTCCAGGCTCCAGAACTGTGAGAAAATGAATTTCTGTTAAGTCACCCAATCTGCGATATTTTGTTATGGCAGCCTAAGCAAACTAATATAGTTAGGGAGCTATCTCCTTTACAATGTTTTCATGGATGACTAGTTAGATTTAAAAGTCATATATCAAATTTAATATAACTAAAAAAATAAAAAATAATAACTTGAGGATCATCAATAATTTTGATGCAAACTGGGTACCAAAAGGAGTCTGATAGTCTGAAAAGGTAAATCAAACCTGACAAGATGAAATTCAAAACAGATAAATATGTGATCCTGCTCCTGAATACAAACAAACAAATTAAAGTAGCTAACTTTTATCAAGGTTCTTTCTACATGGCAGACACTGTCCTAAGTCTTTAACTGGTATTATCTCAATTACTCCTCATTGTAAGCCTACGAGTGAGTATTGCTGGTATT
Source organism: Myotis nattereri (assembly GCF_964212035.1). NCBI lineage: Eukaryota > Metazoa > Chordata > Mammalia > Chiroptera > Vespertilionidae > Myotis > Myotis nattereri. The sequence continues at coordinate 28,299,429 of NC_138076.1, forward strand.
CCTTTTTTTCAAGAGGGTAAATAACTTGCCAAGATCCCCAAACAGTCTGATTCCAGCCCAGACCTCTGAACAGAGATGGAGGCAGAGAACAGCGAACACAGAAAGAACACTGCAAGGTGTAACTAATTTTGAGTCCAAAAGGAGTCAACAGGAGTAAATAGTAACACTTTACTCTCCAAAGTAACACACTCTTAGGGTACACTTACATTAACTTATTATATTAGTGATCCTAATCTCATGTAAAATAAAATATATTGAATGTTGATTTCAACCTAGAACATTGGCAAATATAGTCCTATACTACCATTAAGCCACATCAAATACCTTTTAGACATAAACAGAATACAAATAATTTTGCTAATGAATAATTTCATTCTCGAATGAGCATGTGAAAGAGAGCTTCCTTCCTCATTTGTTCCCTAGCCCAGCGGTTCTCAACCTGTGGGTCGCGACCCCTTTGGGGGTCGAACGACCCTTTCATAGGGGTCGCCTAAGACCATCAGAAAACAAATATATAATTACATATTGTTTTGTGATTAATCACTATGCTTTAATTATGTTCAATATGTGACAATGAAAATACATCCTGCATATCAGATATTTACATTATGATTCATAACAGTAGCAAAATTACAGTTATGAAGTAGCAATGAAAATAATTTTATGGTTGGGGGTCACCACAACATGAGGAACTGTATTAAAGGGTCGCAGCATTAGGAAGGTTGAGAACCACTGCCTTACCCTAATTTCCTAGTTCCCTTTTGTACTGGTTAAGATAAAACTGCTAGGCAAAATCACTACATCAGCTTCTTCCTCCCTCCATTTCCATAGTTATTATATAATCACAAGTCTTAGCTAGATGCAAGGAAGATATTTTCTTTAGTTTACCAACCAAATGACAGTGATAATAATAATAGAAATTTCATTTTGTTAGCAAAAAATCTTTTCATGCAGTTTGATCAATTTGCTCTGCCATACCCTTTCATCAGCTGTGCTGCTGTGAAGTAAGCAGCCATTGCTTGATCATGTTCACTTTCAACTGCAAATGAATGTCCATATGCTATCCACGCAGGCCCATAGGTCTTCTCAAGTGTCGTAGCTTTACTAAAATAAGAAACTTCATAAAATTAATATAATATTTATTCTTAAATTGTCAATTTTATGTAAGCTGATGGTTTCAAGGACATTCAAATTAAATAAATGAGCTGTCAATACATGAAACACTAATGTAACATTTGTGTTAATTTATTTGAAACTAGAGGCCCGGTGCATGAGATTTGTGCACTCGGGGGAGAGGGGGTACCTCAGCCCAGCCTGTGCCCTCTCACAGTCCGGAGCCCTCAGGGGATGTCCAACTGATGGCTTAGGCCCGCTCCCGGACATCCTTAACACGCTGCCATGGAAGCGGGAGAGGCTCGTCACTACACTCGCCAGCCATGAGCCCTGCTTCTGGGCTTCTGGCTGAGCGGTGCTCTCCCTGTGGGAGTGCACTGACCACCAGGGGGTAGCTCCTGTGTTAAGCGTCTGCCCCTTGGTGGTCAGTGCACGTCATAGCGACCAGTCGTTCGGCTGTTCTGTCGATTTGCATATTACCTTTTTATTATATAGGATAAAAAAATATTTACTAGACCAAGCAAAATTTTAAGAAATTTTAGGAGAGGTCCACACTTTTTAGGTACTATAGTTGAACCCATTAGCATTCTGTATAGAATTTATAAATATTACTTAATCCAGGAGCTTCATTTCACAACCGAGTAGGTAAATGGTGGTAGTAGCAACCATTTAGGGCCTGTTTTGTGCCAGGCAATATGACAGATGCCTTATATGCATCATCTAATCCTAATAACTTGCACGATAAATTATTATTTATATTTTAAAGATAAGTATACTGAGGCTGGAAGACTGACATCCTACAGAAGGTGCTAGGAGATTCACCGTGGTTCCATGAACAGGACTATATAGTCTTAAACGGTCAGTCTTCAATCAGTGGCCCATTGGTGACCCCAAACAGGAAATAAAACAAACATTACAAGACATGGAAAATATAAAGGGTGAGATTCACACTTCCTAAGGTTTTATTTTCTAAGTTTTCTTTCACCCAAATGTTCCCTGTTTCATGTAGAGTCCATCACTGAAGAAGCACAGTAATTCAAAGAAGCATAGCTCAAAGAACAATTATAACACACATCATCTTCTTACTCCAGCAAAGAGCACAAGCAAGGTTTTCTAAAATACTTTACACAACTAACCAGAGAACTCTCCCTATTTTCTTCCTAGAGCAGGATCCTTTCAAGTCAACTTATTAATTTTCCCAATAATCCTGGGATACAAGTATTATATCATTTTCATTTTTACAAAAAAAATAGAGGAATTAACTTTCCCAAGGGACTGTGGCTAGTAAGTGATAGAACTTGGATGAGCATTCAAGTCAGTGTCCAAAGTTCACACGTTTTCTCTTAGATCCATTTTCTATTTTGTTTACATGGAGGAAATCACAAATATCCTTATATTTTTAATCTTTAGTAATTAATTTTTCACAAACAGACATTTTCCTGTAATTGAATAATTGAATAATACTGGTTAAGTAGCTTGATTGGGCTGCATGGAGTTCCTTAAACTAAAACCACAGCAGATCCTTATATAAGCCAGTTCACTATGCCAAGAATTCTGTATTATAGTCACTTTTACTGATCCTAATCTCATGTAAAGTTTTATGTAACTTCACGACTAATTAACAAAAGACGTTCTAAAAGTAAGCAGTTAATAGTGTCTCTGTAAATGAAAAACAGAACCTTTCAAACTATTTTATAATGTTCTCTACTATTTCACATTTCTCATTTATAAATAAAAACTTAAATATGTTACAAGTTCCTTGAGAACAAGGTCTACACCACTGATTACTTTTGTCTCCCTCATGACATCATATAAAAGCAAGGTATATAACTAATGCAACTGAACTAAATCTGCCAAAGAAAACATTTTTTCTTTTACACTACTTTTAAAATACTTTCTACTTATTGCATTAAAGCAGATGAGCAAAAAAATCTCTCTACAGGTTCATTACAGAGTGAGGAAGACAATAAATTCGTACCTGAGATATCTTCTGGCATGTTCATTCTTATGACCAACCATGAGATAATAGCATCCCACTGCAAACCAAGAAACCTACAAAGTTCAAAATTTACCATGACCAAAGATCTGAACTTTGAATTAAAAATATCTAGCAACTTAGGCCAGAGGGTGGATTAGGTGTTCCATCCCATATTCTAGTTCAAGTTAGAAGAGAACCAAATCTCCACAGCCCTTACTCAAGAGGCCTTCAATCACTTCCCTGAAGCACTGAACACAAGAGGAGGCTACTGAATACTTCCTATTTCAAACCCACTCTGAGTCCTGGCCTCTCACCTGCACTACGAATCTTCCCTAACACTGGTTCCATATTGCTAGCTGACATCTCTTGCACTAGTTTTGCCTCTTTATAAATTATTTTCACACTGGTCTAGGTTGTAAACTGAGACTTGGGCCCTGATTCTTGACTTTTGTCTTTAAGGACAGTTTCTGATTCCACTTTCAATTTCTAGGTCTTAGTTCTGATCCATGGCCGTTTGGAAGACACGATGATTCAAATCAGTGCACAATCCAGTAAGGTACCTTATGTATGCAACATGAGAAAGCTACCAAGCATTTACTAGCATTACTTATGAGAGGTGGGAGTGTGATTTTGACTTTTAATATTTTATTTTTCTGTATGTTGAGTATTTTTAATAATAAGCATATACTGTATAATTTCTATAATAAAAAAATAATCTTTGTTTTAAGTTATGTTTCAATACACTAAAAAAAATACCTTCATGGATTGAGAAAGTTAATGCTGCTTCTATTATCATAAGCATTAGGAGATTCTGCTCCAACACTTCAAAATAAAACATATTTGGTTACATTTAAATATAAGCTGTCTAAATACTAGTTAAGCATTTTCTTTAAATTCAAGTAAGAAAAAACACTGTAAGAAAAAATTGTTTATATTTACTTACAGGGTTGCTAGGATATAAATCCACCAATTTATGAGAAAGATAGAAAAGTTCTACATTAGGAAAAAAAAAAAGAAAAAAATTATTCACACCAAATGAATTTTAAGACATGACTTTCCCCAGTCATAACTCTTCACAATCATATAAATGTTGTTCTCACAGCAATGATTTCATTCTTTTTTTTTTCTTTTTAGAATCAAAATTAATTTACCCAATAAAATACAAAAACTTCAAGGGTAGGATACTATGGCTGTTTTATCCAAACCCCCACCCCTAGACACAATTCTTTACCTGGTGCCCGACCCGTAAGTAGGCACTGAGCACTTGCTGAGTGACTTGAAAATTAGAATGACACATGGTAAAGCACTTCATGGTCCTTAAGAGGTGATTTCAAAGCACCTACCTATCTTAACAACTCATGTCTCTTACTCCAGGGGCCTATCATGGACCATCTTAATCACCCACAACCAGTTTGGTTGACCAAACTTTCAAGTTTATGATTTCCTCCTGAATAATATGTGAGTCCTTGGCATGTCACGATGGTGTTTCCTACATGCAGCCTTGGATTCATTAGACCAGGGCAGCTGGAGCACCTGCATCTCCAACAAGCTGCCAGGAGATGTGATGCTGTCGGTCACAGACCACACTGAAGCGGCAGGGATCTGGAGTTAAGAGTGGCTGGCTCTTTGACAGGACTCATTATTCAGCCTAAAAGATTTAAAGGCGAATGCAGTCCAAACACAACTAAATGTTTCTAAATGTAAAGATATGAAAAACCCAAGCAAAAAAATCTGCCTGCTTCCAACTTCTAAAAAGTTACTGAATTTTGCCATATCAATTTGCTTAAGAATTTTACAGAAAAAAGAAAAAAAAAGGCAGAACTGCCACTTAAGACGTAAACCACAAATTACTTTTGAGACAAGGGAGCAGAAAGCAGGGATAAAGAAATAGAGTGTTCTGTTGAGATAACAGAATACACCATTGGTTGCTTTGATAAGCATTTCTTCTTCCAGTTGTTACTTTTATTATAGAACTTCATTATGTTATGACCTATGACTTCAACTATCCAGGACTTGTAAGACAGAATTTCAAGAGTTAACAGAAAAATTCTTACCATTTGCTTTATTCAGCTCCACAAGTGTCCCTATATGTACAGGTAAACAATTTGCATGGAAAGGATCTTTTTCCATTACTCTGAAAGTTAAAGTAACACATTACTAACCCAGAAACAGTACAATACTCATAATTAGTTATGATTAAGTAGTCATTATAGCATTATGTACAATATTGTGGATTATAATAATTCTTTTACTTTCTTAACACATTATTAGGTTATAAGTGAAAAGGAAAATTCCAATTTGGAAGGAATAAAAATAAATATCGCCTACATTTACTTTAAATCAACAGAACTGTAACATTATGCTGGGGTCCAACCCCAGCAGGTCCAGGGGTCCCCAAAGGTGTGGACGGAGTCGGCGAAGAAGGAATGACACGGAGGCAGCATTCAGTTGATCAGCATGGTTGGGTTCTCTTGCCTGGTTCTATTGCCAGGTTCTGTAGGTTCTCCAGCCAGGTTCTGTAGCCATGTTCCCTTGCTAGGTTCTCCAGCCAGGTTCAGTCACCAGGTTCTAGTCAGGTTCTCTTGCCATGTTCTATCCAGGTTCTGTAGCCAGGTTCTGTCTCTAGGTTCTTCAGCCAGGTTTCGTCTAGTTTCTCCAGACAAGTTCTGTAGCCAGGTTCTGTCCAGGATCTTTTGTCATGCTCTCTTGCTAGGTTCTGTCTCTAGGTTTTGTTGCCAGTTTCTGTCCAGGATCTTTTGCCATGTTCTCTCCAGCGAAGTTCTTCTGTCTCTAGGTTCTGTGTAGGTTCTGTCTTCTAAGTTCTGTCTTGTTACATCTGTATTTATACCAGTTGATTCCAATCCTATCAATCTCTATTCCAAAGGTTAGGGAGTTTCTTATCTCCATTCCAGGGAGTAAAGATTATGTAGCTTAAGCATGATTGTTCGTAGTTAAAGTGATTAATTACCCACCTGGCACTTAGTTAAGAGGTTTTATTCCCTCCCTAACTTCAGGGGAAAATCCCTACCTGGGGAAACAACCTTTCTCAGAGAGGTGACCTTGGTTAAAACACATAGTGCCAAGAAGGTGAGCAAACATATTAAGAACAGTATGCCATATATGCCAGGTCTCTTGAAACAGCAAGGATGGACCGGCTCCCGACAAATCTATGCTGGGGTCCAACCCCAGCGGGTCCAGGGGTCCCCAAAGGTGTAGACGGAGTCGGCGAAGAAGGAATGACACGGAGACAGTGTTCAGTTGATCAGTAGCCTAGCCAGGATCTCCAGCCAGGATCTCCAGCCAAGTTCTGGTCTGGATCTCCAGAGAGGTTCTGCTTAGGATCTCCTGCCAGGGTCTGTGTCCATGTTCTCTTGCTAGGTTCTCCAGGTTCTCCAGCCAGGTTCTGTAGCCATGTTCCCTCGCTAGGTTCTCCAGCCAGGTTCTGTGTCCATATTCTCTTGCTAGGTTCTCCAGGTTCTCCAGCCAGGTTCAGTCACCAGGTTCTAGTCAGGTTCTCTTGCCAATTTCTGTAGTCAGGTTCAGCCCAGGATCTTTTGCCATGTTCTCTCCAGCGAAGTTCTTCTGTCTCTAGGCTCTGTGTAGGTTCTGTCTTCTAAGTTCTGTGTGTAGGTTCTGTCTTCTAAGTTCTGTGTTCTAAGTTCTGTCTTCTTACATCTGTATTTATACCAGTTGATTCCAATCCTATCAACCTCTATTCCAAAGGTTAGGGAGTTTCTTATCTCCATTCCAGGGAGTAAAGATTATGTAGCTTAAGCATGATTGTTCGTAGTTAAAGTGATTAATTACCCACCTGGCACTTAGTTAAGAGGTTTTATTCCCTCCCTAACTTCAGGGGAAAATCCCTACCTGGGGAAACAACCTTTCTCAGAGAGGTGACCTTGGTTAAAACACATAGTGCCAAGAAGGTGAGCAAACATATTAAGAACAGTATGCCATATATGCCAGGTCCCTTGAAACAGCAAGGATGGACCGGCTCCCGGCAACATTAAATAAGTAGTCCAATTATTTAGAATAAAAAACAATGTGAAATATAAAATAGATCACAAGTATTTATCAATTAAAATTTTTGTGAATTCAAGGACTTATGCAACCCTAAAGATCCACTAAAATTGTACATGTGATTTAGAAAAGAACAAGTTTGAACTATGTACACTGGAAAACTTGTAAGATGGTTGGCTAGTCAGTGAGCCTGACTGAACACTAGTACCTATTGGATTTTATTAGTCTCTAACAAAGAAGAGATTTTATAAAACTAGTTCCAGAATGGTATTTTCAAACTTGCAGACTATCAAAGACTGAAACAAGGGACATGTATACCCCATAGTTAATGGAATAACCCTCTTTCGTATTCTGCAAAGTAATAAAGGCAACTTAATTACCATCAATTAGTACAAGATTACTTAGAAAGCATGCCCCATGCATATCTTAGATGAAATGTTCTACAGAAAAATAAGTGAATATACTTACACAGAAGTAAGCTTGTAGCACATTTTAAAATCACAGTTATAATAATGTCTTTCAGCTAAAGATACTACCACATCCAGATTCTCTTGCAAACCATCTACAGACTCGGGGATGATAGTTTCACTCGGTTTATTATACTGAAACAGAGGAAGGTAAACGTAAACTCAGTGAGCTATACCAAGTCAAAAGGCAGATTCAATTTGACCCAAGTGTTTAAAGGATTTACATAAGGACACAAGTGAGCCTCTGGAAACATTTTTAACTTCAAGACTCATCAGTACTCCTCCCAATGAGTTTAATTTTATTCTCAATTTTATCACAGAATTCCATGATAGGAAGTATTTTACAAAGTAGAAGTTCAGGATGCATACGAAAAAAATCCTCATTTTCATGCAACATCATTCCATTTATCTGATAGCTCAATCTTTTTTAAAAAAAATATATTTTATTGATTTTTTACAGAGAGGAAGGGAGAGGGATAGAGAGTTAGAAACATCGATGAGAGAGAAACATCAATCAGCTGCCTCCTGCACACCTCCTACTGGGGATGTGCCCGCAACCAAGGTACATGCCCTTGACCCGAATCGAACCTGGGACCTTTCAGTCCGCAGGCTGACGGTCTATCCACTGAGCCAAACCAGTTAGGCAGTGGTTCTCAACCTTCTGGCCCTTTAAATACAGCTCCTCATGTTGTGACCCAACCATAAAATTATTTTCGTTGCTACTTCATAACTGTAATGTTGCTACTGTTATGAATCGTAATGTAAATATCTGATATGCAGGATGGTCTTAGGCGACCCCTGTGAAAGGGTCGTTTGATCGCCAAAGGGGTCGCGACCCACAGGTTGCGAACCACTGAGTTAGGGTGATAGTTCAATCTTTTAGTGTAAGGAGTACCTGGGAGGAAGACATATTTTTGGAAGTTTTTTAAGAAATCATATATTTTAAATAATCTAAATCTATTCTTGCAAATGTGCTAGATTAATAAGAATTTCTAAAAATGTAACTAGTAAAAGAATAGAGGCCAAATTGAATGAAAGAAATAAGGTACTTGCATAATGCAAATACTAACTTTGTGTTTTCACTTACCTTTTTTAATTTGTTCTCAAATAGAAAACGTAGCAATTCCTGTTCTTCAGTACAGAGCTTATTAAGAGGTAGTGATTCAAGAAGTTCTTTTTCTTAAAAACATTGAGAAAAAATGTCATCACAATATTTATGGGGGGGCTGAGTCAGCAACGAAAAATATTTATCTATAGTTCTTGGTCTAAATAATCAAACTCAAAAAAGAAAATAACAAGATCAACGTGTACTAGAGAAAGCTAAGACAGTGGTTCAGGCCCAGGTGATGAGGACTACCTGGTGGGTTATGCTACCACCAGGCCATTTCCCAGCCTCAGCACACTGCACTTTGTGTGGATAAGTCTCTGCTGTGTTGGCTGTCCTATGCACATAGGATATTTAGCACGATCTCTGGCCTCTGCCCACTAGCAATCAGCAGCAACCTCCTCCCTCCCTCCCCATGCCCAAGTTATGTCAATCAAAAATGTCTCCAGATCCTGCTCAATGTCCCCTAGGAGGCAAAAATCACCCTGTTTGAGAACCACTGCCCTAGGCTAAAATATGTTTGAATCTCATTAATGTAAGAACCCCATTTTCTCTCTGTTTCCCTTGCTTATCCACCTCACATCACTGCCGATGCTCTAGGTCAGTAATTTTCAACCTTTTTCATCTCATGGCACATACAATCTAATTACTAAAATTCTGTGGCACACCAAAAAATATATTTTTTTTGCCGATCTGATAAAAAAATTGGTTAAGTTTTGATTCATTACACCAAATGGCTATTGTGTTTGCCGGCTGTTGTCATTTTCTTATTTGACAATCTAAGGGAGAAGAGGACTAAATAGGTATTACTTTAGAATTTTTCTTGTGGCACACTGGTTGAAAATCGCTGCTCTAGGTCAATGGTTCTGGGCCCTTATTGTACCTTAGGATCATCTGGAAGCCTTAAACCATGCCACAGCCTCCCCACCAGAGATTCTGATTCAACTGGTCTGGAGTTGGGACCTGTACATTGAGGTTTTTAAAGCTCTTCGGGATTTAAAATGCAGTCAGGTTGAGAGCCACGTAATTAGATACTGAAATCTTGTTTATATTACCTCAAATCACTTCTCAAGGTCTCACCACATCACAATCCCTCAAGATTCTGACTGCAACAGGAACTGCCCAGTATTGTATTCTGTCATGCATCTCATATTTGAAGACATTAAGGAAGTTAATAGGTCTGTTTAAATCTAAATCTGTACATAGCCTGCTGTTGACTCACGGATTTCAGGGGAAAAACACACACAAAAAGAATATCAATTGTGCTAAACATACAAACACCTGAGTTTCCAAACCTTCTTGGGCTGTCAACATGTGATGTGATGTCAAAAGATCAAATGCTTCAAAACAATAGACATCGAGCTTCAAAGCTTCTTTATAGCTATAGGTAGCTAGGGTTCGGTTATCTAGAGCGTCATAGATTTTCCCTCGTAAAAGACAAATAGAACTCTTTATCTGTTGGAAAAATATGATGAGTCACATACTAAGCCAATACTTTTAAACTTAATTTATCAAAAATGTTATATAATCTAAAGGCCCAGGACTTTTTTTTTTTAATCTAAAAGGATTTTTCCACCCCACTGTCAGACATAGTATAAATAGAAACACAAAGGCAAATGAAACTTCTCTAATCCATCTTCCCTAGGTTCTCCTCCCTTCAGCATTTCTTTATAGTGAACGTGTCACTGCTACTTCTTTCATTACCTGTTTTTCTCAAATAGAGTAAGGATTTGAGACAGCAAACAGCACCGATATACTGAATCAAATTTTAACAGTTTAACAGGTAGATCTCAATGAAAGGATCTTAGTCACTATTAGAAAACTGGCAGCAATGTAGCATAGTGGTTAGGAGCATGGCTTTCTGGAACCGAACAAACCTGAGTTCAAATTCCAGTTCTGACACTTAGTGGCCTTGGACAGTGATGTAACCTCTCTCGGCCTCCGTTTCCTTTTCTTAGCTAAAGGGCTCTGTGAGGAGTGGAGGTGACAGTCTCTGTAGAGCCAGCACATGGTAAGGTGCTTACACGGTAGTTACCTCACTATCATCATCAACAAGAGAATGTAAAAATCTGATTGATGTTCCAGACTCCGAATGTCAAGAAACACATAACTGAGCTTAAAGGTTAAAACTGGTACAGGGCTGAAGAATATTCATCATAAGATCAAAATTTAAAAACACTGGAGGACCTTATGAGAGAATCTTAGACCTATGCAGTATCCAATAAGTTATTTTCAAAAAAGTATTTTAATAATACATTACAAATAAATCATGTATTTCTTAGCAGATAAGTTAATGGATAAGAAGTCCAAAGATGATGATAATACCAAGCTCCCTCACAAATGCATTTCTTAGCAGAAAAATGAATGTGCACTTCTTACTACATAAAATAGACAAACAATACAAAAGAGAGAGAAACACCTAAAAATGTATAGTATTAATACATTTTTGAGGTGACTTACAAGTTCCTTATTAACAGTTATAAAAAATAACTGGAAAAATGGGGGAAGTGATGGGTAACGGCTACACAGTCCAGGGTTTCTTTCTACAATTGATTGTGGTGAGGGTTGTACAGCTCTGTGAATATACTAAGAGCCAAGCAACTGTACATTTTAAATGAATGAATTACATGGCATGTGGATTATTTATCGAGAAAGCTGTTAAAAAAAAAGGAATAACAGTCCAGATTAGTAATCTGAATATGGATGTCACCTATTATTATATAACCTCTGCCAGCAAGGAATTTGCAATTTCATGCAAACAGAAAGTATACAAACTGAAATACACAAGTATCCTATATAATAAAAGTGTAATATGCTAAGGCCACTCAACCACTTGCTATGACGTGAACTGACTACCAGGGGGCAGTCAACCAGTCAACCAATTGCTATGACATGCACTGATCACCAGGGGGCAGACACTCTGACCGGTAGGTTAGCTTGCTCCTGGGGTCCAGCCAATTGGGACTAAGCGAGATGGGCAGGACATGCCTTGGAGTCCTCCCGTGGTTCCTTCCCAGCTGGCCAACCTCCCGCGTCCCTCCCTGGACCCGATCGTGCACCAGTGGGGTCCCTCAGCCTGGCCTGTGACTTCTCGCAATCTGGAACCCCTCGGGGGATGTTATAGAGCCAGTTTTGGCCCAATCCCACAGGCCAGGCCGAAGGACCCCAGTGGGCATGAATTCGTGCACCGGGCCTCTAGTCATAAATAAAACACCGAAGTTTCTTGGGAGTAGGTACAAACACTGTTGAAACTCAGTAAGGTAAAGACTATGCCACCTGTGGGGAGTAGTTTAAGGCATCAAATGGAAGGAAGATCTCAAGTCAGCTCAGATTCAAGCATCTGAGAACATGATTATTACTGCTTCCAACATGGCTCAAAAAGGTCTCGAAATCGTTTTGAATTTCGGTGGGCAAATTAGTAGGCAACCAATATGCTTGCTAATTCTTACTGATGTTACTGAAGCATTTTTGGTATAGTATTACTTACTGAGGACTGTGACATTTCCCAGTCATTGGGGGTGTCTTTCAAGCCACTTTCATCCTTTAAGTACTTCTCAAATAATCGTTTGTTGATAGGCTCCTCCATATCAAGAATATCGAGAGCCTGCTGATGCTCTTTTGCAGCATACTATGTAGAAAACAGAAATACCGTTCGTCAGCCATGACTTCAAACACTAAATATAGACACAAATACTGTAGATTTTATGGAATTTTTTTCAAAAGAGACTATGGGAGAGAAACATCGGTAGCTGCCTCTTCTATCTGCCCTGACCGAGACTGAATCTGCAAATTAGGTATGTGCCCTGACCAGGAATCGAACTCACAACCTTTTGGTGTATGGGATGACACTCCAACAAACTGAACCATCTGACCAGGACAATACTATCCTATATAATAAAAGACTAATATGCAAATCGACCGAACAGCAAAATGACTGGTTGCTATGATGCGCACTGACCACCAGGGGGCAGATGCTCAACACAGGAGCTGCCTCCTGGTGGTCAGTGCACTCCCATAGGTGGAGCACTGCTCAGCCACAAGCCGGGCTCACAGCTGGCGAGCGCAGTGGTGGTGACAAGAGCCTCTCCCACCTCTGCAGCAGCGCTAAGGATGTCCGACTGCCAGCTTAGGCCCGCTCCCTGGCTTCCTGAGGCAATTGAGAGAGCGCAGGCAGGGCTGAGGGACCCCCCTCACCCTGAGTGCACAAATTTCATGTGCTGGACCTCTGGTAGATTTTAAAAGGTTAATGAATATTATACCCATTCATTACTTAAATTGAAAAGTGTCTAGCCCAACCAGTGTGCTCAGTGGTTGAGAACTGACCCATGAACCAGGAGGTCATGGTTCAATTCCTGGTCAGTGCACATGCCTGGGTTACAGGCAAGAGGCAGCCAATCGATGATGCTCTCTCATCACTGATGCCTCTATCTCTCTCTCCCTCTCCTTTCCCCCTCTGAAATCAATAAAAACATATTTAAAAAAACTTTAATGTCTAAAGTGGAATTATCTTCATGCATGCAGAGAATCAATATTTTATAGCAAGCAATATTAAAGAAAAGAACATTTCCTCACAAAATACTAATCTGCCAAACTCTGTCATTAGAATTCTTACACATATGTGAGGAATGCATAACATTCACATAATTGAACTTTTACCAAATAAAAAGGAAACTGATAGGATACTTACATGACATCTAGCTGCAAGGTAGCGGCAAGATTCATACAACTAGAAAAGAAATTAATCTATTAAAATAGTGGTCAAGATACTGTGCATCTTCACTCTAAAAGAAAATTATGAGGATGAAATAACGCTATTTTCATAATTTCTCCTTTTACTCTTGTAGAGAGAAAAAAAAAATCCAGCCTTTTTTAACCCCTACGCACCATAAACCTACTGTTTACTAGGCACTGAAGAGTCAAAAAGGAGCGAGGGCCTGCCCTCTGGGAGGTTACAGCAAGGGAGACACAAACACAGCAGTTTCTTTCACAAACGGAAAGAGGGCATAAAGAGTACTTGCCACTTGAGGAAGAAAACACCTGCAGGGGAGAAGGTAAGTGAGGAGTTACTCAGCATTCTAGGCACTGAGTCTGAATAATCGCCACTAGTACAAGGTAGTACAAGTATTCAGTGCGTATTACATGTGCTGATGATGGTAGGCGGTTAGAAGTAGACTGGTGAGCAATCATAAAGGAGTCTATTCATGCATCTGATCTTATCCTGTAGGAAATGGGAAATCACTGAACGATATTGTCAGTGGCACCACCAGATCTGTGTTTCAGAAAGACCACCCCTGTGAGAGTTTAAAAAATGAACTGGACTCGGAAGGTGGGGAGTGGGAAAGATGTTACTGGAGAAAAGAGACAAGAGAAGAGACGAAAACAACAAAACAGACAAATTAAAGGCCTGACATGTATGAGTGGTAACAAGGTAGAAAGGACTATCCATAATTTCAGAGCTATTTTAGAAAACAGAATTTTCAAAACTTGGTGACTAAAGATGGGGAAGGAAAAACAAAGTGACTGAGATTAGGAATAGCAAAATTAAATCCTTTTAAATAATTTTCACATAAAACAAACACCTATGATACTAATTTACGGATACTATTCTTAAAAAGCTTTGAAAAGCTTTAACGTTCATACAATCACTTACTTTATCTAGTTTTCGTGACCGAAGTGCATGAGCTGCTCTATGATATTGTGCTGTCAGGTAAAGACACTGAGCCAACCAATAAATGTCCTGGGGTTCCTCTGGAGGGAAAAATTACATAATTGGTCAGAGGTACAAGGTAAAATAGAAAGATTTTTAAAGATAAAGAAATTTAAAAAAAATAGGATTTGTCACTTACCATGAGAGAGTGAAGCTACTTTATCGGCCCAAAATAGAGCACTTTGATACTGTTGCTGTAGAAGAAAAAAGTGATAATTCCCCTGTTATTTCAACTTTTAAACAAATATCTAATATTATTAGAACGTGATTCTTTTTTTACATGTAGTAGGGGTCTATCAATTATATCTTTATCTTATATCTCAGCTAGGTAAGTTTTAGTTCAATGGTATAATTAAAAAAATTATTGTAAGATCATTATATATACAGGTCAACAAGGCAATGTTTAAAAATAAACTTACAGACTGCAAAAATGTATCAGCAGGTACTAGCATAAAAACAGAGACAAAGATCAATGGACTAGAATAGAGAGCCCAGAAATAAATCCTCACTTACTAGTATATGGTCAATTAATCTATGACAAAGGAGGCAAGGATATACAATGGGGTAAACATGGTCTCCTCAATAAGTGGTACTAGGAAAAATGAAGACACATGCAAAAAAAAAAAAAAAAAAAGAGAGAGAGAGAGAGACATCAGACCACACACAAAAATAAACTCAAAATAGATTAAAGACTTAAATTTAAGAGCTAAAACCATAAAACTTCTAGAAGAAAACATAGGCAGTAAACTCTGACATCACTCTTAGCAATATCTTTTTAGATATATCTTGGGCAAGGGCAACAAAAGGAAAAAATAAACAAAATTCAACTACATCAAAATAAAGTTTTTTCAGTGAAGAAAACCATCAACAAAATGAAAAGACGACCTACTAAATGGGAAAAAGTATTCACAAGTGATACATCTGATAAGGTGTTAATATCCAAAATAATACAAGGAACTCATACAACTTTAATACCCCAAACACAAACAATCCATTAAAAAATGGGCAGAAAACTTGAATAAACATTTCTCCAAAGAGGACATACAGATGCCCAATAGACATGAAAAGCTGCTTAAGGTCACTAGTCACCAGGGACATGCAAATTAAAATAAAAATGAGATATCACCTCACACCTGTCAGAAAGGATATCATCAATAAATCAACAAAAAATTACTGGTGAGAATGTGGATAAGAAGGGAACCCTTGTACACTGTTGGTGGGATTACAAATTGGTGCAGCCACTGTGGAAAACATATGGAGTTTCCATTAAAAATGAAAAACAGAACTACCTTATGACCCAGCAATGCTGCTTCTGGCCAAGCCCTGGGTATTTATCCAGAGAAAACCAAAACACTAATTCAAAAAGTTACGTGCACCCCTATGATCATTCCAGGATACTCACAGCAGCCAAGATGTGGATGGAAGTAACCTAGTGGACATCAGTAGATGAGTGCACAAAGAAGATACGGTGTGTGTGGTGGGGGGCGGTGGGGGGGGGGGACATCCCAAAATATGTATGCACACTCTTTGAATAATTATAAAGGCTGTGTTTATTAAAATACATTTCATTTTCAAAACTGAACTATCACTGCTCAAGTGTGTGTCCATTTCTTGGGACACCCTATGTATATAATATTACTCAGCAGTAAAAAAAAGATTGAAATCTTGCCATTTGCAACAACATGTATGGACCTAGAGGGTAAGTGAAATAAGTCCGACAGAGAAAGGCAAATATCGTATGGGTTTACTCATAAATGGAATCTAAAAAAAACACAAAACCCCAAAACAGAAAGAGACCCTTAGATATAGAGAACAAGCTGATAGTTGTCAAAGGAGGGGAGTGAGAGGATGGGAAAGAATAGTTTTAAAAACAGAACAAAATTATGAGCAGGTATCTTAAAACAGGTGGACATTTAAGTGATTATTTTGCAGCAGCTAGTCACTAGCAGTGGTTCTCAATTTCTCTGCAACCCTTTCCTCAGTCCTCCGGGATTCAAGTCAGGAGCTCAGCTGCCCAAGTGGGAGGAGGAATGCTGCCAGGTAGATGGTTACAAATCTGCTCAATGTTAAGGCGGGACCCAGGCCGGTCTCACTCCGCACAGCACCCCGGGCGCCAGCGGAGAGTGCTCGGGAGCATGTGTGCAGCTCACTGGCTCGCGGTAACCGAACGGCGCCCTGCGAAGTCCTGCGGACACCCGGCAGCAGCGTCTCACAACCCATCCTGGACGTCTCCCTGAACAGGCTTTCCCTCCCTCCCGTGGTTTCCAATCTGTTGGGAGAGCGTGCATTTTACTAAAACTTAAGTGACATCCTAGAATCTAGGACCTAGATTATTAAACTGATGCTGCTATTCTGGAGACGCTTCTGTCCGTACGCGCTGCTGGCTGCTCACTGCAGGGCGGTGCAGGGAACACAGATGTAGTTTCCGGCGCTGATTTGAGGCCACGGGCTTGTCGGTATCTTTATTTCGCTTAAATTCGGCCCCATGAGAATGACAACTTCTCCCACATTTTCTATTAGCTAGCGAAATTCAAAGGCCACCCTGCAGCTTTCCTCCTAAAATAATGCTTCAATTTCCACTCGGCAGCAAGTCGGCAGTGAGCACCTACTGTGTGCCCGGGAGTCAGGCGGCGGCCGGCGGGGCCTCGGGTGCCGGTAAGGCTCCCCTTGCATTTAGGGGGCTTTCTTCCATTTTCCGGGTCCCTCGTCCTCCCGGCTGCAGAGACAGCCCAGGCCCGGCCGAGCCCTGCACCACCGAACCCCAGACCGCAGTTCCCCCGGAGGAAAAGGGCCGCGGCGGGTTCCCCTCACGAGTCCCGCGGCCCGCGCTCCCCGGGTCGCCCAGCCCACCTGGTCCAGGTACTGCCGGACGCGCTTCCGCAGCCGCTCCAGGTTCATGGCCGCGCTGCCGCTGCCGGGGGTCCGGACGAGCGCCCTCCACCGCGCGCCTTCCTTCCCGCTGCCGGCGGAGCAGACCCGGAGCCCAGCCCCGCGCTGCGATCGCCCTAACCCCGGCTGAACTGACAGGACCCGCGCTGCAGCCGCCGAGGTCTTTCCGCTCCCGGCCAGGCCGCTCCCCGGAAGTCCTCCGCAAAGGCGTCCCCTCCGGCTCCAGAAACTGGCGTCGCGCTGTTTGGTTCCGAGGCGCTCTCTGAGCCGTGGGTGGCCGGGGTCTGTGGGTGACCTGGACGCCTTTGCTCTGCGACTGGGGTGCCCGAGCCCGTGCAGCCCATTTACATGTCCCCGCATCGTTCACGCGGTGACTGGTTCTCGGCGGGGCGCGGGCACCCGGGGTCCAGGCCTGGCTTTGAGTTCAGACCCGGTTCCCTGGTGTTGGGTAAGTTCCATGGTTCCGATGTGCTGCGTTTTTCTCACGTGGAAAATTAACGGTACCCACCACAGAGACTGATCGTGAGGGTTAATAAGCGCTCACTTGATGTATATAAACTTTTACTATTGTCGCATCCAAGTGTCTCTTTCAGATCGTCTTTTGGCAAACAAACCCGAAAGGTAAAGAACACTGTGATAAAAAAAAAACAAAAAAAACAAGTAAAAACTAAAAAAAACTTGATCTAGTCAAACTTTGGATCCATACAATGGAATATTATGCAGCAATAAACATGAATTACGTGTTGACACGTGCAGCACGCTTAGTGGAAGAAGCCAGTCACAATGGCCCCACGCTGTATGATTCCAGGACAAAGATTCTCCCATCCACCAAACCTTAGGCAAGCTCCCTTATCAGGAAAAAGGCTGAACTCTTTACCAACAGGCCTGACTTTTGGACTTGCATGTTCTTTTATGTGTCATCCAATTTTACTAAGAATTCTGTCAGTTTAGCCAGAATCCCCCTCCCATACTTCAACAAATGCCTCTCCTCCTTCCACTCCCCAGATGATGTCTGATCACCCTGGCCTGCCTTCCCCAAGAATTCTGTGAGATCAGTTTAGACAGAATCTGAGGGCAAATGCTGGGGGAGAAAGTGAGAAGAGGAACATAAATAGAATTTCCTCCATTAGTCAAACCACCCCTGAGCTTGTAAACATTTGGCAGAGTTCTCATTTTGGCTCCAAGGCACTCTCTTAGCCATGGGTGGCCCTAACCTTCAATCACTATCTAAAATGGATCTCACCAGGCTCATGTCAAGGTGTGGACAGGACTCTTTTCCTTCAAGCGGCTCCAGTGGAGAATACAGTTCTTTGCCTTTTTCTGCTTCTAGAGGCCATCAGCATTCATTCGTGGCTTCTTCCTCCAACTTCATTGCCAGCAGAGTAGCATCTTCAAGTCTCTCTCTGACTCTGAGCCTCCCTCCTGCCTCTCTCTTTCTCTTACAAGGACCTGGTGATTATGGTGCACTCCTCCAAATAACCCAGAATGGTCGCCTCATTTAAAATCCTTAATCACACCTGCAAACTCCTTTTTGCCATTTGAGGTAGCATATTCACAAGTTTAGGAACTAGACGTGGGCACCTTGGGGGCTGTTATTCTTCCCACCACATTACCTAAACATGTCAGCCACCCAAAGGAATGCCTTTATTACAACTAGGTATATATACGGATCAAAGAAAATTCACCCTTCCAACTGGAAACAAACTCAAAGTACACGGACAACCTTTTCCAGGACCATCTTTTCTATCCAACACTGTAGCCAAGTGATTTACCTACTCCTTATTCGAGGACTGCTAGGGTGTGGGGAGGAAAAACCTCTTAAATGCAGCCAGAGGCATAGGTGTAATAAAAATGAAGGCCAAGGAAGACCTATGAAAAAACAGAACCATCCTGCAGGGCCACACCATGGGGGCGACAACAAGTGTGTTGTTTGGTGAGAAAGGGAGCACTGGCGTTAAACTGCCTTGGTTCAGATTTTGGGGAAGTTTCTCAACCTCTCTGTGTGTCATTTTCTTCATCTGTAAAAGGGGGATGGTAATAGCTCATACCTATAGCAGGGGTGGGGAACATTCGGCCTGT
The DNA here is from genome assembly GCF_964212035.1 of Myotis nattereri. Lineage (NCBI taxonomy): Eukaryota > Metazoa > Chordata > Mammalia > Chiroptera > Vespertilionidae > Myotis > Myotis nattereri. Next base: position 28,318,787 of record NC_138076.1, read on the forward strand.
GGGCCGTGTAAGTCCTGGGAAATGATTTAGTCTGGCCCTGGCAAGGCATTAGGGGTGAGTTAATTAAATGTTTGACCAAATGAATAAAACTAAAAAAAAAAAAAGACCGTACCCTTTTATGTAATGATGTTTACTTTGAATTTATATTAGTTCACACAAACACTCCATCCATGCTTTTGTTCCGTCCCTCCGGTCCAGTTTAAGAACCCATTGTGGCCCTTGAGTCAAGAAGTTTGCCCACCCCTGCCCATGACTATTCTGTAACAACCAATTTATACTTATTAATCCCTTCACTTTTTTCACCTATCCTCCCAACCCCCCCCCCCCCCCCAATCTGGCAACTGTCAAAATATTCTCTGTATCTATGAGTCTGTTTCTGTTCTGCTTATTTTGTTTTTTAGACTCAACTGTTGATAGACATGTATTTATTGTCATATTTTTAATATTTTTTTTCTTCTTCTTAAAGAAGAACCTTTAATATTTCATGTATTACTGGTTTGGTGATGATGAACTCTTTTAGTTTTTTCTTGTCTGGGAAGCTTTTTATATGTCCTTCCATTTTAAATGATAGCTGTGAACCAAGGTTGGCTGCTGATAGTGGTGGACCTGGGGCCACTTATTGTGAGGTACACGGCATGCTAAGGCCAGATGCTGCTTGTTTGAGAGATTTTAGGAGAGCCTGAAGCATGAGCCAAGACAAGTTGTTCATATGGAAAAGCCACTGAAAACAGCTTGGGTGGGCTCCCAGGTTGGGTGGGGCAGGGTCTCAGGGAATCACCAGGGGTGAACAGTGTGAACTTGGTTGATAGAGACTCAGATATGGTGCCCCTCTTCTGGCTCTGTGAGGGGGTTGGGGCTCAGAAAAAGAATAATGGCCTCTGCCAGAAAGCTGCCCCTGCCCCCAGCTCTTACCATGATGCCAGACAATTCAGTTTCTCCCCATATGTCCCTGTTTCAAGCTACTGCCCCAGTGATGGAGCTCAAAGGGAGTGAGTCCAAGTAAGTACGTGTGCCGGCCCTTTAAGAGGAACTGCTTGGGACTCCAGCAGCCTGCTGTCTTAGTCACAATCCCTGCTGGTTTTTACAGCCAGAAGTCATGGGGACTTCTTTTCCTGGCACTGGATCCCTGGGCTGGGGGGAGAGTTATGGGGCAGGGACCCTCACTCCTTAGGGGATACAACTGAGATATTCCTCTGGATTTTTATCCACCACAAGTGGGTGTGGGACCAGTTCCTTCCACATGTCCACCCCTCCTGCTAGTCTCGATGTGGTGTCTTCTTTAAATCTCTGGTTGTTGGACTTCCACTGATGGTCATTCAGTTTAGTTGTAATTTTGATATGGTTTTGGAAGGATGTTAATACCACATTTACCTACTCCGCCATCTTGACCAGAAGCCCCTACATTATATTATTAATTGCACTTATTAGTAATGATAGTAGTAGTAGAAGTTTTGCTAATAATTCTGAGAGACAGAAATTAGCAGCATGAAAATCTGTCCTAGCTATTTCTCAGGGTCTGTTTCAAAATTAGACTATTTGCCCTGGCCAGTGGTTGCTAAGTGGTTAGAGCCTCAGCCTGTGCACCACAGGGTTGCTGGTTCAATCCCTGTGTGGGAGGCAATCAATTGATGTGTCCCTCTCACGACATTTTTTTTTTCTCTCTGTCTCTCTCCCTCCCCCTCCCCCTTCCATTTTCTCTAAATAAATCAATGAAAAAAATACCCTCAGATGAGGATTAACCACAAAAAATTTAGACAGTTTGTCCAGTTCCATTTGAGGTCCTTGTGCCAAGACAGTTTTTATTTACCTTCTGGCCTGCTTAACTCTATGGGATGACTAAAAAGCAGGTTTGCCAAACGAAGTTTCTGGGACCTCAGATAGGCCTAGAATTTCTCTATTGTAGTAAAGGTGGCCAGGCGATTTGTCATAGCTGATTTCATGCTTAGAGTTTTTACTGAGCATTTTTTAATTAACCTAAATGTCCTACTTAAAGTCTTATGTTTGAGATGAGTAATTAGTAAAATCACAGATATAGCCTTAAATTTTCTTTCCATCAAACTTACTTTTAAAAAGACAAAATAAAATAGTGAATTAAGTTTGAATTACAAGCTCTTGGTATCTTGATCATGTTGACATTACCCAGATGTGCTTGAAGTTCATACATCTTCTATTTCATTCTGTGCAGCCAAGCTCTCAAAATGTTTTCATGTCTTAAAATCTTTGCTGCAAAAGATTTAATAATGTAAACACATACCCTTGAGGGCACAATTTATCGCTTCTTTTTTCCCCCCAGTTTGTTCTTTTCAGCTCTTGACGGCAGCTCCAGAATCCTCTCCACAGCACTCAAATCAAGATGACTCAGTGACATTCGACTATCTGAAGAATCTAAACCTTGGAACACTTCATTTCAAAGTCCTAACAAGCTTTAAGGAATAACCAATATCCATATGAGACACCCCCCTCTTCTAAGTCCCTTCCTGTGTAGCATATCTTTCACCTCGCACCTTCCTGTTTTGTGGGCGCCAGCCATGTTATGCAGGGTGGGCTCTGACTCTCAGAGGTTTGCTGAGACAGCACCAGGAAGACGACTCGTTCTGCATCTTGTGCTTTTCTGGGTCACCTCCCCTCTCCCCCGAAATAACTATTCAGAAGTCAATGATTTGCAAACATGTCTGTTGTCATTTTACAATGACAGTTCTACAAATTTGGAAATAATTTCTATCCAAACATTAATCTCAATTTACTGTGCATTTCTCCATGTCTTGATGGGCTTGCTGCAGGCATGAGACTAAGGGTCTGAACCAAACACCTACTTAAAAACTGGCTGGTTGGATCCATCTGAGCTCTGATGGGCTGCTAGTGTCTCCTTCAGAGGCAGGCGGTGGAAGCTCAGTGCGCAAGCCCTTCCACCTGTTCGAACACCAGCACCACAGAAAGGCTTTGTCTGATGACACAAGTAACGGCGGCCCTTAAGGAAAGACCCAGAATCTTCTCAATCAATAACTGTCCTCTGAATTAACTCTATCCAGATAAATAATGTTTGAGAAATAAATGCGTGTTCATTTACATGGGAGCCATCTGTTGGTTTATAAGTGTGTAGCTTATGATACTTTATGCAAAGTGAGCCCTGCAAGGATCACTTGCCTGTGCAATGTCATAGAGCCCGTCAGTACCAAACACAGTGGAAGCTCGGACGTTTGACCAACAATGACTTCTGTTGTCTGACTCATTAGTGGCTCTACCTGTGGGGTTTTAAGGCAAATGCATGTTCTGGGGGAAGTATTTGGGGGGTAAATAATCATCTCCGAATCTTCAGAGTATTGCTGACTGCTTGCTTCTGTGACCCTGTGTTCACTAGCGCACTGGAAAATTGATTACTTCTTTGTTTCGCCTGGCCTCTCACAGTTGAATGAATGTGGTATATTAGTTTGAGCATATTTTCATTATGGAATACTATTGACTTATTCAATTGGTCAAAGTTAGGGCATGTGATTGGGGTCATTTCCTTGTCAGTGAGAGTCGCAGCTAACTCATTTGCATGGGACTTTACAGAAATACCAGTGTCAGTGGAAGAAACATCCAAACCTGTAGAGAATTTTTCTGAGTTTATTTGAGCTGAGTTGATGACAATTGCTGGGAAGCAAAATTGATGACAGTTGCTGGGAAGTAGGTTATAGTAATCTCAGCAAATGGAGAAAATGCTCCAGAGAATGGCAGTTGTTGGTTTTTTTTGTATTTTATATATCACAATCAAAGGAGGAAATGTAAGGAGGATTACATGAAATTCATTGGTAGGTTAAGGGGGCAGGAGAAAGCAAAGCAGGATGGGGGAGTCTCTCGGACTGGATAAATAGCTAAATAGAAAAGGCATCCTTCTTTTGCGTCGGTGGGTCCAGGATAGTTGGCAGCGAACATGCACAGCACATGGATGTGGTGTGGGGAACAAGATAACAACGGGGGAGAGGGGGCTTCCGGGGCCTCATGGTTTGGTGCCAGTGGTTGTGCCTTGAGGGGTCTGGAAAAGAAGATTACTCTGACATTTCGAAGACACCTTATTTTAGATACAAAAAGACAAGAGAGAGGCTCACTTGAAGACTGACTTTTGTCGAGGAAACTACAGACCTAGAACATGACTACCCCACCATGACCCATATTTAGTTAGGGATTTTTTTTAAAAATTAAATTTATTGGGGTGACATTGGTTAATAAGATGATATAGGTTTCAAGTGTACATTTCTATGATACATGACCTGTATATTGCATTGTGTTCCCACCACCCGAAGTCAAATCATCTTTTGTCACCATATACTAGTATTTGGTTCCTTTTACCCTTTACTGCCCCCCCCCCCCACCTTGCTTCCCTCTGGTAACCACCATACTGTTGTCTGTGTTTATGAGTTTCAGTTTTATATCCCACGTATATTAGTTAGGAAATTTTATGTTCAGGCCATCCTCTGTGGTTACTTTCAGTTCTGAGTTTGTAAGGCCTGCTCTGCAGGCCTCCCCTGAGCTTGTCAGATTTAGTAAATGGCTCCTTCGTTCTCACTGGGAATTACTGAGTCTATTGCCAGGGATTCATCTTGCGGGGGAACTGGGTTTGAGGCTTGGGAACATGAGCACATCAGCATGGTGTTTGCTTTGTGCAGGGGATAGCTTGACCAAGAGAAAATGCCTTCGTGTTGGGGCGGGGAATGATCTTATTCGGCCTGTGCAGGTAAAGTCTTGCCAGGTAAAGGGATGCCTGGAGAGGCTTTACCGTGTCTCCAACCATCACCTCCTGGAACTGCAGCATTCGCATGACTGCAGAGCTGCCTGCAGCAAGCTACGTCACCTGGGCAGAGCATCTAGTTCTAACCAGCAGTCAGCACATCCTGCCACACTGTCTGCAGGACAAAACAATGACGGGTGCCCCACTGCAGCTTTGCAGTCTGTGGATGTGGGCAGCTGGTCACGTGAAGGTGGCAGGCCTGACCAGGCCTTTACATCAGGTTAAACATCCAATTCACAAATGTCTTCTCTAGCTGGTTACCTTGTTAACTGTCTAAATGTATCAAATTAAGTGAATAAATCTCCGATGTGGTGTTAAGCAGACACGAACCTCACTATTAGCTAAGGAGTGGTCATCAGTCTTAGACTGAATTTCAAATTGAGGAAAGCATCTTTTAATATAAAGTATTCTCTTTGCTTCATTCACGTGTTTAGTTTAGTCTCATGTGTCCACTGCTGAGCCAGGAGCTGGGATGACAAAGAGGGAAAGGACAGAGCTGTAAAAACAATGAGGAGAGGCGGTGAGAGAAGCACGTTTCTGAGCGTGGAGCCTCACGAAGGAATCGCAGTGGGCTCCGGGAACAAGGCCCATGTCTGGAGGGGGTGTGGAGTGTGGGGAGGAATAAATTCCAATGAGAAAGGTGCCCTCCTTGCACCAAGAAGAAGAGAACATTATTGTCACCAGATACGGAGGCAATGCAAGATGAATCTCTACAAACACACCTACTAAGCTAACCCTTACTTCCATAATTTTCCCCATATATTTCCTATCCAATGTCACACCCCTGGTTCAAGCCCCTTTGTCTTGTGACATTCCCACAATTCATCATTATTTGTTCAAAAATGTATATAAACTTTTGGTCTAATGGTTTCTTCAGGTTTTCATTTTCCTTTTGAAGACTCCCATGTGCACGTGAGAATAGTGAATCAATTTGTGTGCTTTTCTCCTGTTAATCTGTTTTATGTCAGCTCAGCTCTTAGGCCAGCCGCAGAATCTAGCAGGGTAAAAGGAAGTTTCCCCCTTCTTACTCCTACTGCTCTTTACACATGATTTTGTTTAGATTCTTGGGGAATCAAGTATTTTTTCCCCCAAACTGAATTTCATAATTTGGAGAATCTTCGTATAAAACAACAGTCCATAAACTGTGCTGAGGAATTGCTGGTTTCAATGAAAGTAGCACTTGGTGACTGGATGTATTCTTCTTGATCAGGTCTCAGTTTTCTGGGTTACTTGGTACATATTGGTTGAGAACAATCAATTCTGCTGCTACAATTTACAATTTGATGAAGATATTGAGGAAAATGTGAAAAAATAGATGTTAATTAGAGGAGTTGAAGTGTGGGCTCCTTAAAATTCCTCATCAAACTTGTAGAAAGAGCGAAAACTTTAAATTGTCCTTGAGTGATTTGGAAATGCTTTGTGGTTTGCCTCTTCCACCAATCGGAACATCTTCAAGTTGGCTACGCAGTTCCAGAAAACACCACTAGTGGGTGCCCCTTCTCCATGAATCCATTGGCTTTTCCCCAACCTCTGTGGGGGACCACAGCTGGCCCAAGACATTTAATTTTTGTGCAAGTCCCTGGCCAGACAGGTGCTTGGTCAGGCTAGGGACGTTGGAAGTTTGTCATGAGGTCCAGGTTAGAGCTTGAGAATCAACAAGGACTACTAGGGTTCTTTTGAATTTGAATTGAAATTATTAAAGGTTTTGCTGCCCTGGCTGGTTTGGCTCAGTGGATAGAGCATTGGCCTGCAGACTGAAGGGTCCTGGGTTCGATTCTGGTCAAGGGCATGTACCTTGGTTGCGGGCACATCCCCAGTGGGGCGGGGGGGAGCGGGGGGGGGGCGGTGCAGGAGGCGGCTGATCGATGTTTCTCATCAGTGTCTCTAACTCTCTATCCCTCTTCCCTCCTCTCTGTAAAAAATCAATAAAAATATATTTCAAAAAAAAATTTTGCTGACCTTGGTGCAGTCATCAGTTTAAATGGAGACTGAAGCCAAGAAATCGAGAGAAGGCTGAGACTCAGAAGGGCAGCAATGAAAGAATTGGAAAGATTGACAGGAGTAAAGAAGTGTCACTAGAGCCCAAGGCTAAGATCATGCACACCCTCATATTCCTATGCTTGGATGCGAAAGTTGGACAGTGAAGAAGGCTGGTAGGGAAAAATGGATTCATTTTAAATTCAGTATTGGAGGAGAGCTCCACAGATACCCTGGGCCACCAGAAAGATGAACAAGTGGGTCCTAGAGCAGATTTAGCCTGAAACATCACTGGAGGCAAAAATGACAGAACTGAAGCTGGCCTATTCTGAGCACATCATGAGAAAGTAGGGTTCTTTGGGAAAGACAAGAATTCTGGGAAAGAGAGAAGGCGGCAGGACAAGAGGAAGACCCAATATGAGATGGATTGACTCCATCACAGAAGCTGTCGGCATGAGTCTCCAGGAGCTGGGCCGGGCAGTTGAGGACAGGACACAGCGGACATAACATAGTCACAGGGTCATCAGGAGTTGAAGCCGACTCAACAGCCCAAAACGCATCGGGCTTTGAAGATTGGTCCTATTTGTGGTTTTCCCTAATTTACTGAGGGTTACATAAAAATTAATGTGGTCCTTAAAAATGTATTACTGTCTGCAGTGTTTTAGGATATTATAGTGAATGCTGAGGGGAGAAGACATTAAACGCTACACACAGACCTAGTTGACAAATACTGGGAGCTTCTGCAGTTTGTGAGAAAACCAGGCCTCAGCGGATGGCTCACACTCAGTGTGACCCAGGACAGGCTCATCCACGGACCTGAAAAACACCGTGTAATTTGCTTTTTTCAAGTTATCTTCAAACTCAGCCGCTCTCGTTTCCTGGTGGATTAAGCCCGTGTCGCAAGATCCAGTTTCACTTCTGTTTCTATACTCACCCCTGGTTTCTTAATACAACCCAGTTTGTGGAACCCACTTTATTATTATTTTAATTAAATCTTTATTGTTCAGATTATTACAGTTGTTCCTCCCCCCCTCCCATAGCTCCCCTCCACCCGGTTCCCACCCCACCCTCTACCCTTACCACCTCCCACCCCCACTGTCCTCATCCATAGGTGTACGATTTTTGTCCAGTCTCTTCCTGCACCCCCACACCCCTTTCCCCCCTGAGAATTGTCAGTCCACCCTTTCTATGCCCCTGATTCTATTATATTCACCAGTTTATTCTGTTCATCAGATTATTTATTCACTTGATTTTTAGATTCACTTGTTGATAGATATGTATTTGTTGTTCATAATTTGTATCTTTACCTTTTTCTTCTTCTTCCTCTTTTTAAAGGCTACCTTTCAGCTTTTCATATAATACTGGTTTGGTGGTGATGAACTCCTTTAGCTCTTTCTTATCTGTGAAGCTCTTTATCTGACCTTCAATTCTGAATGATAACTTTGCTGGGTAAAGTAATCTTGGTTATAGGTTCTTGCTATTCATCACTTTGAATATTTCTTGCCACTCCCTTCTGGCCTGCATAGTTTCTATTGAGAAATCCGCTGACAGTCATATGAGTATTCCCTTGTAGGTAATTGACTGTCTTTCTCTTGCTGCTTTTAAGATTCTCTCTTTGTCTTTTGCTCTTGGCATTTTAATTATGATGTGTCGTGGTGTGGTCCTCTTTGGATTCCTTTTGTTTGGGGTTCTCTGCACTTCATGGACTTGCAAGTCTATTTCTTTCACCAGGTAGGGGAAGTTTTCTGTCATTATTTCTTCAAACAGGTTTTCAATATCTTGCTCTCTCTCTTCTTCTGGCACCCCCCATAATTTGGATGTTGGTACACTTGAAGTTGTCCCATAGGCTCCTTACACTATCTTCATATTTTTGGATTCTTTTTTCTTTTTGTTTTTTCCGGTTGGGTATTTTTTGCTTCTTCATATTTCAAATCTTTGACTTGATTCTTGGGATCCTATAGTCTGCTGTTGGATCTCTGTATAATATTCTTTATTTCAGTCAGTGTATGCTTAATTTCTAGTTGGTCCTTTTTCATATCCTTGAGGGTCTCACTAGATTTATGGAGAATCTCACTAAATTTATCAGCGGTTTCTAGAAGATTCTTTTTTAAAAAATATATATTTTATTGATTTTTTTACAGAGAGGAAGGGAGAGGGCTAGAGAGTTAGAAACATCGATGAGAGAGAAACGTCAATCAGCTGCCTCCTGCACACTCCCCACTGGGGATGTGCTCACAACCAAGGTACATGCCCTTGACCGGAATCGAACCTGAGTCCGCAGCCCAATGCTCTATACACTGAGCCAAACTGGTCAGGGCTAGAAGGTTCTTGAGTAACCTTATAACCGTGGTTTTGAACTCTATATCCAGTAGTTTGCTTTCCTCCATTTCTGTCATTTGTGACCTGTTTTTTTGTCTCCTCATTTTGGCTGCTTCCCTGTGTTGATAGAGTGGCTTTCTGTGCTAGGTGTCCTATAGGGCCCAGTGGCTCAGCCTCCCCAATTACCTGAGGTGGACACTCTTGGGGCACCCCTTTGTGGGCCGTGTGCACAGTCTTGTTGTAGGTAAGCCTTGATTGTTGTAGGCATCACTGGGAGGAATTGACCTCCAGGCCAATTGGCTATGAGAATCAGCTGTGTCTGCAGTGGGAGAACTTCTGTGCTGGAGACACCCTTCTGGGGCAAGACTTGCTTCAGTGGGGCTTTGGTGCTCACTGAGTCTGCCCCCTGAGTGTGTCCCTTATGGATCTGAGGAGTTGTAATCTGGATGGTCCCACTCTGACCACTGGGTACACTGGCTCTTGGATCTCTAAGGAGGTGCTAATTTAGCCTCTTCCTGAGGCTACCCAGCAGGAGCTACGGAGAGATCTGAAGAGTCCTCTTCTTTGTTTGGGGTTTGGAGGTGCCTAGATGAGGCCCAGCTGAGAAGCAATGCAAGCTGCTGTGGGGCCTTGGGCCTTCTTTTGGAGGTTCTGGGTCTGTCTGGCCCAGCTGCAGTTTGTTAGGTAATTTTCAGATTGCAAAGGGCCAGGTCATTCATATGCAAAAGCCTCTGTCACAGCTTGGGTGGGGCGGGGTCTTGGGGAATCAACAGGGCGGGGCAAACAGCTATGGCTGATCCTCAGTCCTGCCCCAAGAGGCACCTGGTCTCAGTGTTTCTCGGTATTCGCTGCAAGCACCTCTGAGAGAAAGCTGCCCTCAAGTTCCACCTGATGCCAGACAGTCCAGTTTCTCTCCATATGAGTCTGGGTCCCCAAAGACTCCCCCGGAACTGGAGTTCAGAGCAGTCAGGAGCTTGTGTCTCCCTCCAGATTGAAAAAGACAACTGCGTCCTCAGTTGCCAGCCCTTTCCGGGTGCGCCTCTGTACCTCTGCACTTTACTTCCGCACCTCCTCTGAGTCTCAGTGTGCTTTTCTCTTTCCTTCTACTTGTAGAATTTCTGCTCAGCCAGCCTTCCTGTGATTCTGGATGGTGTCCGTTTTGTCTTTTAGTTGTATTTTTGAAGTGGTTGTGCAGGGCAGCAATTTCTGGTGTTTACCTATGTCGCCATCTTGGTTTCTCTTCTGTGGAACCCACTTTAGCTCAGAGGAGTTTGCTCCTCTGCTGGGCAAGTCTAACCATCAGGCCAGACCGCTATTTCTGGAAGTAAAATGTTACAGACCTTCAGCACTGGAAGGGCCACCCACACCTGCATTTCCAGAATATTCTCTCGCATTCAGGACTCTACTAGTATCTACTTGGCAACTAGAGAGGTCTTCATGTACTCCAAGGCCAAAAGAAACAAGACTGCCTTGGATCGTGATCTCCTTCTTCTCTGTTTGGGAGACAGGGGACATAGGAGCCCCAGGGAAGCCTTATATGGTCCTTTCAGACACCTTTGGCTGATTTAGCAGCAAGCAAGAGGGTGAGTAGTGTAAAACTTGACAAAATTGGCCCCAAATAGACTTTGTAGTTTCTGGCAGGCACATATCTCACTGTCCTTGAGAAGAGAGTGGCCACTGCATTGTGGCACTCGCACTGGGGGCTGGGTTACAGAGGAGGGCCCCCCAAGTTCAGGGTCAGGCCCTGAGGGGAGCACCTTCTCCATGAGGCCTCTCCTTGCCTCACCCGGTGCCCTCCTGGGCCACAGCACCCAGCATGGCATGGGTCTTCCAGGCATGGCTCCCTTCTCTTCCTCCTCTTCCCCCTTTCTCCTCCCATCCCCCACCCCCCTCACTGCTTCTGTTTATTATCTTTATGGTGGTTTAAAAGTATTTCAAAGTTCTATACATTTAAACTAATTTGATGCACGGTGTAATATAGGACTAACCCATTTCTTCACGTGAAAACATACCCGATATGTACTTTACTTTTCCAAGTTATCTTCAAAATCAGAGCTCCTGGATAACCCATTTTCATCCTAAGGGGTGTCTATGGAATAAGCTCCATTTGGAAAATGGCCAACTAAAGACTCTCTGAGCAAGGTTCAGAGAGGAAAGAGCTGCAGTCACCTCATAACCGGAAGACTTGTAAAAAGTCTGGTTTCCAGTAGAGAGAGCAACTTCTTGACCACGTGTAGTAATTGGACCATCTTTAGAAACTGTCAGCTTTCTGGGCAGTGGCAGGTGGAAAAAAGGATTATGTTCTCATGACTACATAGCACTGCTTCTAGTTCTGTGATAGATTTTTAAAATTTCATAGCATTGGGGTTTTTTGGAACAAGATCGTAGAAGCCAAGGTACTAAAAAACAGCTCAGAGTAATGTGCTCATTGGGGTGAGGAGCAAGACGTGAAAAACACCGACTGTAGTCAGAAAGTGCACTGGTGTCAACTCTAAAATTGCCACCATTAAAAAGGAGGCGCATATATGAAAGCTCGTAAATCAAGTCAGCAATCACTACTAAAGGGCCATCTCTCTATCAAATTTAGCACTGATCTGGACTCTTCACACAGCACTTTGCCCAGCTTGAAGTTTCACAGTAGGAAAGGGAAACTTTACTACCGTGGGAACTAGGAGAGGTTCTGAAGGTGCCCCTACAACGCACTGAAGGCTCAGCCCACAGTTGAGAGCCAGGTTCCAGCTCTGCTTTGCTCTATGAGGAGAGGTTCAGAGAGGTTGAATAATCTGCTCAAAGTCACTCAGAGAGTGAGCCAAAATTCCCATCCCATCTTTCCGACTCCAGATTCAAGATTAAACACCATGGATTAACAGGCCTGCTGCAAGGAAGAGAACAGACCTGGGTTGATTCCGTTTAGATACAGAAACCTGAAATGAGACTCTCTATTGATCACCAAGTATGCTTAAAAGGGTTTGTGTATAAAGGAATAAAAGTACGTTCTTCTTCTTCTTCTTCTTCTTCTTCTTCTTCTTCTTCTTCTTCTTCTTCTTCTTCTTCTTCTCCTTCTTCTTCTTCTTCTTCTCTCTCTTCTCTCTTCTCTCTTCTCTCTTCTCTCTTCTCTCTTCTCTCTTCTCTCTTCTCTCTTCTCTCTTCTCTCTTCTCTCTTCTCTCTTCTCTCTTCTCTCTTCTCTCTTCTCTCTTCTCTCTTCTCTCTTCTCTCTTCTCTCTTCTCTCTTCTCTCTTCTCTCTTCTCTCTTCTCTCTTCTCTCTTCTCTCTTCTCTCTCTCTCTCTCTCTCTCTCTCTCTCTCTCTCTCTCTTTTTGTAGAGAATTCAACCCAAATCTATAGCATGAATTAAATATAGGAAAAGTAATTAGATACCGTGATTTTAAGGAGGGGTCTGGCTCTGTGAGGTGGAGACCACATATGTCTTCCTCCTCTTGAGTCCCAGGCTGCCCTAGTATCTGGCACATACACAGAGTTTGTAAAATAAATGAATGAATGTGAGACCGAGTATTTAAATCATTTTTTGAGGCCCTAACTATGAGATTATTGTGGAACGGGGTAAGCATGATTGTACCTGGCTGGGCATGACAAAAAAGAACCATTTATGAGACTAAATGTTCTTTTTTGTCATGCCCAGCCAGGTACAATCATGCTTACCCAGATATGTTCTTACTCTAATCAAGACCCACTGATTTCTTTACATCTTATGTTATGTATCCAGGAGTCATGCTATAGTTTCATCATGGTGAGGAGTTTTTATCTGATTTATGTAGGTATTTGTTAAAGTAACAGTCACAGGTTTTCAGGGTAAATTATACACATCCACCTGGGAATCATAACAGAGTAAGTATTAATAGCTAGAGAAAAAAACACAATACAAAGCCCTTGAACTGCCCTGGCCAGAGTGGCTCAGGTGGTTGGAGCATTGTCCCATGTACTGAAGGGTTGTGAGTTTGATTCCTAGCTGGGGTACATGCCCAGGTTGCAGGTTCCATCCCCAGTTGGGGTACATGCAGGAGGCAACCTCTCTCACATTGATGTTTCTCTCTCTCCCTCCCTTCCTCTCTCACTAAAAATCAATAAAAGCATGTCCTCAAAAAACAAAAAAAACAACAAAAAAAAAAAACAGCACAACCACAAACAAAACACAGAAAAACCCTTTTGAACTCCCAATAATCCTGTGCATAATTGTTTCCAGCTATCAGTCTAAGAAGCACAAAAAATAGTTTTGCTACATCATCCGGTCAAGCACATTGTGTAAATGCACAGTTGTAGGGTGCTGCCTCATGCACAGTTACAGCTGTTCTTGGTGTGATAACAGTGGAGAGGACCTGGCCAGCTTCCCCCAGACCAGCCGCTGGCTTGGGCATCGGGGAGCCCATGGCGGCCTTGCCATTTCCTCGTCACTGCTTCTCGTACTTATCTTCTTCTCCCAGTTTGTGTTCTGAGTCCTCCTTTCTGCTTCGCATTTTGGATCCAGGCTTGAATGTAGCCTTGCTTAAAGTTCAGTTTAATTTCCTACTGGAATCAAAAATATACAATGGAAATAAATACTTTCCTTAGGCAAGGACAGTAAAATATCATTATATTAGAATGCTTGGGAAATCGAGTATTTCAATTCATTGACAATTCTAATCTATTTAGAATTAATCATATTATCTTTTTAAAAAAATAACAGCTTCATTGAGACATAATTCTATACTGATTCATCCTTTTAAAGTGCTTATGTCAGTGGTTTTGGTATATTCAGCATTGTGAATCATCAGCAAATCCAATATGAGAAGAATTTTATCACCCCTCCCCCCAAAACCCCATACTCCTTACCTATCATTCCCCATTCCCCTTCCCACCCTGGCAATCACTAATCTACTGTGTGTCTCCAAGGATTTGCCTATTCTGGGCATTTCATATAAATGGAATCCTACAATATGTGGCCTTTGCATCTGGCTTCCTTCACCCAGCATAATGTATTCAAGGTTTAGCTTACCTGATGTAGCATGTGTCTGAATTTTTATTCCTTTATATGGTTGTATAATATATCATGGTGTGGTTATATCACATTTTGTTTATCTGTTCCTCAGTTGATAGTCATTTGGGTTATTCCTACTATATGGTTGTTATAAATAATGCTGCTATAAACATTTTTGTACAAGTTTTTGTGTGGGCATATGCTTTCAGTTCTCTTGGGTATATACCTAGTACCGGAATTGTTAGGTCTTATGGTAACTATGTTTTGAGGAACAGTAGGCTGTTTTACAAAGTGGCTGTACCATCTTACATTCCCACTAGTAGGTGTGAAGTGAGGTCTTGTGGTTTTGAGTTATATTTCCCTGATAATATTGGGCATCTTCTCCTAGGCTTATTGGCCATCAATACATCTTATTTGGAGAAACGTCTATTCAAATATTCAGGTAATCCTTTATTATAATAATAATGGTGTTGAAATATCTTTCTAAAATGCATCAAAGTACTTTTACACTAAACCGGTGCATCTACACTTACACTTTGAATGTTGTCTGCTTGTTGGTATTGGATGTGCAGAGCCTTCAGGATGTCACCCAAACCCCAGAGTTTTTTATTTTTTTTATTTTCCTCATCCCTCCCTGAAGGCTGTTCTGGGAACCATCTGTGGATAAAGTCTGGAGTAGTGGGACCTCGTGTGCAGGTCTCTCAGGGAGAAAGGTGGAACGGGGTTCTTTCTCTGCTATGGAATCATTTGGACTTGGAAAAGGGGAAAATTAAGGCTCACTGCCATTTCCTCCACTGAAGAGTGTCCATTTACCCTGACCTTCCATAGTGTGTGGGGTTACATTGCAAATATCAGTGTTTCATCTAAAATGCTAGTTGAATTCTTAGAGTTGTATTTATTTGCACAATAGAGTTAAGATATAATCAGGCAAACAACCCACCAAGGCATGGCCAATATAATCACAAAATTTTCCCAAAGTTTCTATATAGCTCAAGGGGTAAATAGAAAAGCCACCTCAATAAACACAATGATGGGTTCCTGTGGCTTAAAATAAACCACATTAAATTTTTTTCTATTATCTTAAATGGTTAAAACCTTTAAACAGAACCTATTGGATTATCTTCAACTTTATAAGCCTAAAACAACAAATCCCTATTGGGAGCTATGCTGAGTCTTTGATTTATAGTAGGCTCTCAATGAGCACTTGTTGACTGATGACACAGGAATATTTTAATAATTAAATTCTTGATTCCAACTACCTATGTAAAAATGTCAACCTATTCCTAGTTCTATACTTTCATAAAGTAATTGAAATAACTTTAACAACAATCACTACTTTTTCATTATCCCACTTATTTCCACACCCCCTTCTTCAACACACACACACACACACACACACACACACACGTGCACATGCTCACCACATACACTAAATCCTTGAGGTGGTAAATGTCTTAAGGTACTGCCTGCCCACATCTTTTTTTATTATTATTTATTGTCTACAGTTTTACATATATGTCTTTTTTCCCAGGTTGACCGCCCCCCCACCAGGCCGTTCCCACCCCAGGCAAGCCCCCACTACCCCAGTGTCTGTGCCCATTGGTTATGCTAATATGCATGCATACACGTCCTTTGGTTGCTCTCTAACCCCCCCCCCCCCCCACCTCCCCTGCTGTTTGTCTCTGGATCTATTCTTGTTCATCAAATTATGTTGATCATTATATCCCACATATGAGTGAGATCATGTGATATTTATCTTTCTCCAACTGGCTTATTTCGCTTAGCATAATTCTCTCCAGTTCCATCCATGCTGTTGCAAATGGTAAAAGTTCCTTCTTTTTTATAGCGGCACTAGAGGCCTGTTGCATGAAAAGATTCGTGCAGTAGGCCTTCCCTTCCCCTGGCTGCCAGCACCAGTTTTCCTCCGGCACCTGGGACCCAGGCCTTCCTTCCAGCTGGAGCCGCCTTCAAGCCTTTGCTGCTCCGGCCAGAGCCGCCTTCAGTCTTAGCTCCGCTGCTTCGCGCCTACGTATGCAAATTAACCACCATCTTTGTTGGCAGTTAATTTGCATATCTCGCTGATTACCCAATGGGAGGTGTCGCGAAGGTATGGTCAATTACCATGTTTTTTTTATTATTAGATAGGATAGTATTTCATTGTGTAGATGTTACACATTTTTTAATCCACTCATCTGCTGATGGGCACTTAGGTTGTTTCCAAATCTTAGCTATTGTACCCACATCTTCTTAATAAATGATTTTTGATAAACAGAATTTAGGGTTTGCTTAAACATTAAAGGCACTGTCCTCACTTCTTTATTTTAACCTTTTGAATTCCTCCACCTATTTCTCTTACCCATCTCCTGCCTCTGGCAACCACTAATCTGTTAACTTGTTTTGTTTTTCAAAATTAAACATATAGGAAATCAGGTTGTATTTGTCTTTCTCTGTCTGACTTGTTTCACTTAGCATAAGGCCCTCGAGGTCCATCCATGTTGTCTCAAATGGCAAGACTTCACTGTTTCTTATGGCTGAGTTATATATATATATATATATATATATATATATATATATATATACCCCACAATTTCTTTATCCATTTATCCATCTTTGGAGAGTTAGGTTGTTTCCATGTCTTGACTATTATTCATAGTGCTACAATAAACTTGGGGTGCAGATATCTTTTTTAGTTACTTTTTTTATTCTTGTTTTTATTCTGTGTGGCAGATGCATACAGTAAAGAAGAAAAAAAAAGATTGCTTGCCAAGTAAATGCCAGGCACTTTTATAGTCATGTTTGCAAACACTACTTATTTAAACCTGATTTGAGTTCTGGGACAGGGTTCGTATCCTCTCCACAAACTAGAAATGGAGGTTCAAGGGGCTGAGTGAGCTTGGAGGCAGCCTCACGTCCCCTGCATCTCATCATGCCACTCTGCACTCATCAGTAAACATTCAACTGTTGCTCCTTGAGATCACTTGTGTTTTATTTTTGTTTCCTGCTCAGGTATGTGGGTTCTTTGGGGTTGAGGCACTAGATTAGAGTAATACATACTAGATGTACCAGTTAATAATGCTGATTATTTTCAATATATGGAGTTACACATATGTTGATATATATGCGATTTGATATGTATGTTATTTTGTTGTATTGCTCCTTCAGATTACCACTTGTTCTGATCGATGGCACACGCACTTTCTGAGCAGCACTTCAAAACATACGAAGAAGTGGAACAGGTCTGTCTCAAAACAAGGAAAGTTCTATTGGGACGGTATCCACAAATTATCTGAAAGATGGGGGACATGCAGAGCTAGCGATGGACATTACTTTGAATAAAGAACTTTTGATGTTTCTCTTGAAATTAATGTGTTTTCTTTGATTACAAAAATTCACATTATTACAGTTAATAATGCAGATTAATGATTAACAGTTAATAGTGCGGATTAATTATTAACCGGTTAATAATATGGATTTTGTAATCCAAAGAAAACACGATAATTTCAAGAGAAACATCAAAAATGCTTTATTCTGAAGCGATTTGGCCTTGCAGTCAATGTTGATAGTTGACCTGGATCTACCCATGATTTTGTGCATTTGGGATTCTCAAAATAAATCCACTTTTCATCACCAGTCACAATTCGATGCAAAAAAGACTTTCTTTCGTGCCGTTGAAGCAACATTTTATTGATGACTTTTCCATTTGTCTTTCGTTCAGTTGATGTGGCACCCATTTTCCGTCCTTTAAAATCTTTCCCATTGCTTGTAAAAGATCGGAAATTGTTTGCTGAGCAACGTTTAATCTTTCTGCAAATGAAGAAACGTACAGGGTTCCCTTATAGTGGTCCTCAACCTTACTAATGCCGCGACCCTTTAATACAGTTCCTCATGTTGTGGTGACCCCCAACCATAAAATTATTTTCGTTGCTACTTCATAACTGTAATTTTGCTACTGTTATGTAATGTAAATATCTGATATGCAGGATGTATTTAGGCGACCCCTGTGAAAGGGTCGTTCGACCCCCAAAGGGGTCGTGACCCACAGGTTGAGAACCGCTGCCTTAGGAGATGCTGCAGGGAGAGAAGGAATCTAGGCTCTAAGGGCAAGTCAATGAGAGAGGGCATATTTTCTGAAAATTTAAAGGTAAACTGTGTATATCCTGCCTGTCCGGGACCAGCCAAGGCCCCAGACTCAGCTGACCTGGGAGGTGGCATCTGGTCTTCAGATGGCTGGGAAAGGGCGGCTACTGGGGTTTCTTTGGGCCACTTTCTAACTTTCTTGTCCTATAAAACACTTCTTTCCTCCCTTAACCTGCAGTTTTTAAGTAGCTGACTTTGTTTTTCTTTTTAAAGGGAAGAGCCTTACATAAAAAATGTCCTGCTACCCTGTCCCCACCTCCTGCTGACTAAGTGCCTGATGTTTGCAAGGCTGGGAGGCAGGGCTAGTTCAAAGCCCTCAGACCTGACAGCAGGAAAGGGGGTTTTCTACTGAGGAATTCCATAGCCCTGCTCTCTGCCTATGTGTTTGTCACTCCCTCCCTCCCTCCCTCAGGGACACCCTGAAGCAGAAGGCCCTGGAACCTTATAAGCAGGGTGTGACGTCGCGTCACTCCTGACAGAGCTGCCTGTTGATTTGGGGCGCTCAGATCACAATTCCGACTTGGGAGGCAACGGGCTGGCAGTTGTTTCTTTCTGCTTTCCATGCTTGTCTTTCCACGAGGAAGGAGAGCACAGAGCAGCGATAACCTCCCCGGGCCCAGTGCTGGGACGCCTGCCACCCTGGCTGCTGGCTTGTGGTCTTCGTCAGAGCTGCGTGCTCCTCAAGGCCTCTTTGTCGAGGCACCATTCCTTAGGGCTGCATCACGGGGGCCAAACCTGCAACAGTCAGCAAGCTGGTGACACTGCAAATAAATGCAGTCTCGGGGCTGCAGCTGCAGGAAACCCCGTCTCTAGAGGCTTGTTCTCCCTTTCTTTGTCTTGCTTTATCTTAACATCTCTTGGGCTTTATCTGTTTCCTGTTATGTAAAAGGAGACTTTCAAGAGAGTCAAAGTAAATGAATGAAGGATGGATTTGAAGCATAGGTTCGGAGTATATGTATATATATGATATCTGTTAAAGAAAACAATATAAATGGGAAAGAAGTAAGGAAATGAAAACAAAACAAAAAAAATCAGAAATGAGCACAAACATAATACTTATGTCTGTGGACGAAAGGGGCTACATGCTAACCTGACAAGCTCAGCGGAGGCCTGCATGGCGGTCTTACAAACTCAGAGACCTAAAGTAACCACAAAGGATGGTCTGAAATTAAACTTTAATTAAAAGCAGTTATGGTGGGTAGTTACATCCTAGGCCGGTATCTTCACTGACAAGGTCAACCTTTGCCTTAACTGAGCCTGTCTTTTTGCATCTATAATAACATACCCTTGAAATGTCTGGGTAACTTTGTAACTTCCCTTTATCTGGACCCCTTGGGGCACAATCTAATGTGCCTGGGCACCAGGACGGATACCACAGATTCCTTCGTTGTTATCATGTTAATTGTTTCTGAACCCACCTAAGTATGTGTCTATCATTTTACTTTTTATCCAATTCCAGGATTCCTCGCCCCCCTACACCTTTGCTTTCTCCCACCTCTCTAGTCTGTCACTACCAATGGATTTTATGTAGCCCACCTTCATCCCTCCTTTGATTGCAATCTCTACTAATAATCGAGGAATATGCAAATTGTCCATGATGCCATCACAGTAACAGTAACAACCGAACAGTAGGCTGTGTGGGGCAACCAGGCCGGCAGGGGGGCAGTTGGGGGTGACCAGGCCTGTGGGGGAGGGCAGTTGGGGGCGATTGGGCTGGCAGAGGAGCAGTTAGGCATCAATCAGGCTGGCAGGGAAGCAGTTAGGGGGCGATCAGGCTGGCAGGCAGAAGCGGTTAGGGGTAATCAGGCAGGCAGGCAGGCAGGTGAGCGATTAGGAGCCAACAGTCCTGGATTGTGAGAGGGATGTCCGACTGCCAGCAGTCGAACATCTCCCAAGGGGTCCCAGATGGAGAGGGTGCAGTTCAGGCTGAGGGACACCCCGCCCATGCATGAATTTTGTGCACTGGGCCTCTAGTCCTATATAATAAAGAGCTAATGTGCAAATGGTTGTCGCACCCTCATGCCCTCACACCCTTGCACCCTCGCGCCCTCACGACAGGGCCAGGGGACCTGGGACTGGGCTGGAGTACCTGAGGCCATGCCCCCCACCCCAGTGCTGGGGCCAGGGAACCTGAGGCTGTGCCCCCCACCCAGCAGGGCTTGACAGGGCATCTGAGGCTGTGCCCACTGCCTCGCGGGGCTTGACAGGGGTGAGGCTTGCTGTGTCTGGGCCTTACGCAATTTTGAGGTGCACGTGGGTGGGCGGGGACTTGACTCTGGGTCCTGTGGCGTGACCCAGACTCTGACAGGAGGAAGATTTTCATGTACATTTTACTGATTTTCTTTCATCTCTGACACTTCTATTATAAAAGGCAAATAGCAATATTAAATTATTTCCTCTAATTAATTCTCTTTTAATGTGTACGAATTTTGTGCACTGGGCCACTAGTGTATAAATATAGATGTAACCCGCCATTCTCTGGGGCATTATCTCAACTTGTTGAGGTTCTGGTTCCCAGCAATTCTTGACAGATTGGCTCAAATAAACTCACAAAAATTCTTTACAGGTTTGAATGTTTTTTCTTTATGTTATATGTCAATAAATATAACTGGATAAAATGGAGAGGACAAAAGCCTCTTAGACTAGAATAAAAAGCACAATCACAGTGTTCTTAGAAGACACAAACCTGAAATAAAGTGACACAAAAGTACTAAAAAATAAAATGTCACCCAACTGGCATGACTTAGTGGTTGAATGGCTCAGTGGTGGATACCGGTCAGGGCATAGGCCCAGGTTGTGGGCTCAATCCCCAATGGGGTGTGTGCTGGAGGCAGGCAATCAATGATTCTCTCTCATCATTGATGTTTCTATCTATACTCTCCCTTTCCCTTCCTCTCTGAAATCAATTAATATATATGTATTTTAAAAATGTCAAAAAACAAATTCAACAGATGTAAACTGAAGGAGGGCAGCAGAGATAGCAATGCAAATAACAAGATCCCAGTGGAAAAGGGTCCCAGGACATGGAGAGCTCACTTGACCAGAACAACTTCAGTGGCTATCATGGAGGCGACTCCTGCTAGCGAGGACCTAGGAATGCCCTGTGTACTGCTGGGGCACGTAAGCCCCTGTAAACCTCTGGAAACCAGTTTGCAGGAAGTATGAAGAATATGATAGGTTTCTGATAATGTAAACTGTTTTTTATTTAACTTGCAATAAATTTGTGGAGGAAATGAACTTTGATCTCTACCTTACACAATGTATAAAAATTCCATATTTATTAAATTCTGTTACTTAAAGTGAATCAAGAAAACTGTAAAAGCATTAGGAAAATATTTTTCCAATCTTAGCCTGAGAAAGATAAGGGGCATGCTGAGGCCAGCTGCTGCTTGTTTGAGAGATTTTAGGGAAGTCAGAAGAATGAGGAAAGAGAGGTCAATTGTATGTAAAAGCCACTGGAAATAGCTTGGATGAGCCTGCAAGTAGGGAGGAGTGGGGTCTAGGGAATGAGGGTTGGTGGGAATGTGAGCCAGGTTGATGGAGATTCAGATATGGCCCCTGCCTGTTGGCTCTGTGGCAGGGAGGGATTAGCAAAGGAACACTGGCCCCTGCCAGCACTCTGTCTGGGAGAAAGCTGCCCCTCAACCTCTTGCCCTGATTCCAGACAAATTAGTTCCTCCCTGAATGTCCTAGGTTCCTTTCAAGCTGCTATCCCAGCACTGGAGCACAGAGGGAGTGAGGCTCAGTAAGTCTGGGTGCCGGCCCTTTAAGAGGAACTGCCTGGGCTCCAGCAGCCACAAGCCCCCCCAAGTTTTTACAACCTGAACTTTCAGGGAATTCTCTTTCAGGCACTGCAACCCGGGGCTGGGGTGCTTCGTGTGGGGCTGGGACCCTTTGCTCCTCAAGGAAACCTCCAAAGCCAAGGTATCCTCCCAATTTTAAACCACTGCACGTGGGTGTGGGACCAGGCAGTTCCTGATTTCCACCCAGCATCTCTGCCCCTCCTACCAGTCTTGATGTGCTTCTTCTTTAATTCTCTAGTTAAGTGGTTCTCAACCTTGGCTGCACATTAGAATCACCTGGGAATCTTTTTAAAATCCTGATTTCTGGGCCTCATCCTCTGGAAATTCTGTTTCTTTGTTATGGGGTGGGGCCACAACATTAGTAACAAAGAAACAGAATTTCCAGAGGATGAGGCCCAGAAATCAGGATTTTAAAAAGATTCCCAGGTGATTCTAATGTGCAGCCAAGGTTGAGAACCACTGCTCTAGTTGTAGGACTTCCTTCAGATAGATTTCAGGTGGTTCTGAATGATGGTTGTTCTGTATTTTAATTGTAATTCTGATGTGGTTGTGGGAGGCAGCAAGTACCGAGTTTATCTACATAGCCATCTTGTTAAGAAGCCTCCATTGATTTTTAGAGAATGGAAGGGAACAATACCTGATTATTTAGTCAGGGGCACTGACCTCTTTTCCCTTAATGTCAAATAAAAAATGATAGTAGCCAACACAACAATAGCCAATTGGTGTGAATGAATAAAAATTATACCATTTTTTGTTAGATCAGCAAAAACATGTATATTTATTTTTGGTGTGCCAGATAATTTTAGTAATTGGCTTATGTGTGCCATGAGATGAAAAAGGTTGAAAATCACTGTGTTATTGAACAAAATGAGAAATTTACAGAAAATTATATAGAGTATGGCCCACTTTTGTTTAAACAAACAACTAATGAAATTAAAAATAAAGATTTGAAACAAAATGTTCGAGTTTTCAATGTAAATTGCAAAACAAACTTAATTGTCTGAATACCTTAGTGATCAGTAATTGCTTATTAGTTAAGCTTCTTTGCAAAAGATATTTGTTTCCTCTGTGCCTTAAGATTTTATAAGAAATGTCCAAGGCAAGCAGGCAGGAAGGATTTGGCTTCTCAAGGTCCCTACCAGGCAAGGAAAAAAGTGCTGGTGGAGCCAACAACTCCAATGCCTGTGGGAATAGCAAGGACCTAAAGGAGCAGTCCCTTTCAGGGAGGAGCATGGGATGGGAGCCTGTGGGGCCTGGAGCATGTTCAGGGGGTGGCGGGTGGGGGCTAGGAGTGTTTGTTTAAACTTTGATATCACGCATTTTTCTCCATGATGGACTAAATTTCAAGGGAAAGCAATGTGCTGAAATGTTCCACTGCATAATGGCTATATATCCAGATGAGGAGTGAGTGGAGATTTTACAACTCTTTCATTTGATTTATTGGGACATTCATGAGCAGGATAATTAATGACAAAATTAAAATTTCTTTTTGTTTTCCATTCAGAATTATGGTTGTGTCACCAGAAAGGATAAGATGAACAGGGAGAGTTTAGAGTTTAAATTATCTGGCAAACTCTTTCAAATTACTGGTTTTCTTTGCTTTTCTGGTTGCAAACTCTTTGCTTTTCTGTACTAGCAGTGTGTGGCAGCTAATTCAGAATTGTTACTTGATTTCTTAATGAGATTTTATGCATACTATCCTGCTAAGTTATTATTTTTCACTAAATCTTTCTCCCACAGCCTATAATCAGTCAACTGAGCTCATTTTTATCTCCTCACAGTTTTTGTTTGTGTGGAGGAATTCATCAGTTGAGTCATTGTTCCGTGTCTTCTATTATTAGGGTATGACCATTTGGCATAGGCTTGTTGACAACAGAATAAAATGCCCTAAACAAGCAAAGAATAAGTGAGGCCATATGTTTGATAAATCTGAGGAAATAAATGGAGATTTGAAATAGCTATGGATTTAAAATGAAAAAGAAACCACAGTTACCTTTTCCCTTGCCTGTCTGCCCAGTCCCAGGATACTTCTCGAGGGCGTGCCGGTACTTCTCAGTCCTTGCCCAGTCTTCTTGCCATTTTTTAGCTCCATACAGTGGCTCCGAGTCTGTGGTCCTTCCCAGACTGACTTTGTTTTCTCTTTGCAGCACACTGCTTTCCTTTGAACTCTGCGAAGTTTCTGTTCTCTTTTCCCCCTGTTTAGACTAAAAACAGCAACAACAACAACAACAAAAACACCATAGATATGTCTTGGAGTAGTGAGAGAGGTACAGCCAGGGACAGAGTTCTCATTCTGCGTTCATGAGGGAAGCCTGAGCGCCAGCAGGGCAGGAGGGGCTCTCAGAGAGGGAGTGTACGCTCTTGGTGGCAAACACTTAGTAGCCCATTCTTCTCCGGGTGCCCAGATTGGGAGATGCTGGGTTTCAGAGATGAACTAACATACCAGTAGCTCTGAACTCAGGGACCTCATGGCCCAATTAAGGGAGATTAGGTGTAGGGGAGAAGATGTAATGCAATGTTACAGATGCGGGTGGGGACACAGAGGGAGGAATGCTCAGGACTTCCTGACCGTAGTGGGAAGAGGTGCAATCAGAAGTAATGCTGGGACAGAGGCTTGGAGGAAAAGTGGGAGTCACCAGGCAAGCAAGGAGAGCAATGACATCCCAGGTGGCATGGCACATCTGGCAAGAGGGCAGTGGGAAGCTGACAGAGGCTCGTGTGCAGCTCAAGGAGTTCTGACCTACATTGAAGGCAATGTAGAGTCATCGAATGGCTTCAAACCACAGTCACATATGCCTTTTAGGTCACGATTTGTGAAGTCACCTGTTCAGCTGATGCTCAGGGTGACAACAGGGCTGAAGACGTGGATGTGTGAAGAAATCTGCAGCATCAGAGCGTGTTGAAATGAAGGAAGGGGTACAGGAGAGGCACTGGCGTTTACTGATAAGGAGGAACTTTTGCCAGCTTTCTATTTGTTTTCCATATGCTGTACAGTTTTTTTGTCCCTCATTTCCCGTATTACTGTCTTCTTTTGTGTTGGATTTTTTTCTTTTTGCAGTGAAACGTTTAAATTCCTTTCTCATTTCCTTTGGTGTATATTCAATAGCTGTTTGATTTGTGCTTAATCATGGGGATTTTGTGCTTAACATCCTAAAGTTATAACACTCTTAATTGAATTTATACCAGCTTAACTTCAGTGATATACAAAAACTGTTCTGTTATAACTGTCTTCATCTTTTTGGTTATTGATGTCACAAAATTACATCTTTATAGTTTATTCTTCGGTTGACGGGCATTTGGGTTGTTTCCACTTTTTGGCTATTATGAATAATGCTGTTGTAAACATTTATGGACAAGTTTTACTTGTGGACATGTTTCATTTCTCTTGTGTATGTAACTGGGAGTGGAATTATTGAATCATATGGCAACTTTATGTTCAATTATTAGAAGAACAGCTAGACTTCTTTCCAAAGTGACTGCACCATTTTACATTCCCACCAGCAGTGAATGAGGGTTCTAATTTCTCCACATCCTAACCAACACTCGCTATTATCTGCCTTTTTTATTCTAGCCAACCTAATGGGTGTAAAGTGGTATCATATTGTGGTTTTGACTTGCATTTCCCTGGTGACTAATGACATTGAGCATTTTTTTCATGTGTTTTTTGGTCTTTTGTATATCTTCCTTGAAGAAATATCTATTCAGGTCCTTTACCCATTTTTAAAATTTGGTTGTCTTTTTATCATTAGTCTGTAAGAGTTCTTCATATATTCTAGGTACAATTCCCTTATCATATATGTATATGATTTGCAAATATTTACTCTCATTTTGTGGGGTGTCTTTTCACTGTTTTAATAATGTTCTTTGAAGCACAAACATTTTTCTTATTTTTATATTTTAAAATATATCTTTATTGATTTCAGAGAGGAAGGGAGAAGGAGAGAGAGATAGAAATATCAATGATGAGAGAGAATAATTGATCAGCTACCTCCTGCACAACCCCTACTGGGGATCGAGCCATAAGCCAGGCATATGCTCTTGACTGGAATCGAACCAGGGGCCCTTCAGTCTGCAGGCTGATGCTCTATCCACTGAGCCAAATGGACTAGGGCAAAGCACAAATGTTTTTAATTTTGATTAAGCTTATCTATTTTCTCCTTTGTTGTTCATGCTTTTGGTGTCAGATCTAATATCATTGCCCAATATAAGGTCAGGAAGATTCACCTCTATGTTTTCTTCTAAGAGTTGAACAGTTTCAGCTCTTACATTTAGGCTTTGATCCATATATGGGATGAGGTAAGAATCCAACTTTATTCTTTTACATATGAATAACGAGTTGTCTCAGCTTCATTTATTGATAGTACTATTTTTTCTCCATTGAGGGGTCATGGCACCTTTGTTGAAAATAAATTGACAACAGACACATAGGCTTATTTCTGGACTCTTAATACTATACCATTCTATTAAATATATTCTAAATGTCTGCACTTATGCAAGTACCACATTGTTTTGATTACCATTGCTTAGTAGTAAGTTTGAAATCCTACTTTATTCTTCTTTCTCAGGAGTATTTTGATTATTTGGTGTCCCTTACAATTCCATCTGATTAGAACCAGCTTGTCAATTTCTGCAAAGAAGTAAGCTGGGATTCTGATAGGAATTGCACTGAATCTGTAGGCCAGTTTGGAGAATATTGCTATCTTAACAATATTGAGTCTTCTGAACCATGAACATGAGGTTTTTTCCCATTTATTTAGATCTTCTTTAATTTATTTCAATGATATTTTGTAGTTTTTCAGAATATAATTTTGCACTTCCTTTGTTAAATTTATTCACAAGTATTTTATTCTGTTTGATACTTTTGTGAGTAGAATTATATTAATTTCATTTTCAGATTGTTCATTGCAAGTATATGAAAATACAAGAGACTTTTGTATGTTGATCTTGTAATCTGCTACCGTGTTGAACTTGTGTATTGGGTCTAATAGCTTATTTTTTTAGTGGTTTCCTTAGGATTTTCTATATGCAAGATCATATCATCTGTGAATAGAGACAGCTTTATTTCTTTCTTCCCAATTGGGATGCCTTTTATTTCATGTCCAATAAGGCTTGGACTTCTCCACACTAGGCTGCAAATGATGTTATTTCCTTTTGGGGTGAGATCAGGAGCTCTCTGTGCTCTGGTCTGCTTCTCTCCCTGGGTAAAATCTCAGAGCACTGGAGCTGAAGTGGGGACAATGGTAAGCTTCTCTCTGAGTGATACCGGGGATTAACTGTTAGACTAGGCCCCTTCATCACAGCTTTAAGGTAATCAATACTGAACAGTGATTTTACACTCAGATTAAATATCTGTCTTTAAAGTGGAAAGTGATGCTAGATCTAATGTAAACTGTCCAAGGAAAATGGAGGTTGACCCATAGCTCCAGATTTTAATGACAGCAACTGGATAGTGGGGTGCAACTAGGAGGCACAGGATGTTCCTGACACCCAGGCCGACTCCACGTGCCCCAAACCTTCCTGAGTGAAGTCACGTCTCAGGTAAAACGTGGACCACAGAGAAAAAGGCCATTCATTCTCTGGCATGTGGTTGAGGGAGGACGGAAATGCCTCACTCTGTCTCATGGGCAACTCTTCTGCTCAGGCCCTGGAGCCAAGCGCTCCAGATCCTTCCGGGTGGTTCTGGGCCCCAGTTACCTCCTGTGTGTGTAGTCATCTCTGCTGTCAGTCTGTCCCCTGGTCCTCATGATGCAGGCCACCTTCTCCAGCAGCAGGCGGTTGTCCCTGTCAATGACGGAGAGCCTCTCCTCCTCCAGCTGTGGGCAGACACAGGAGCTCTACAAGCACCAGCTGCATCTGTGCTATTACTGTGCACAGAGTTATCCAGAGGATCCCTCAACCCCTTAGACTTGAGCACCCTGTGGGTTTCCCATTGCCCCCAAGCTCCAGCATGAGTGTGATGTGTGCAGGCTCCTTGGTCTCTGAATTGGAAACCATTAGGATGGAGCCAAATCTCATATGCTCAGAGTGAAAGTCACAGACAGGAAGATATGATTCTTTGTGAAAGTATGTCATCCTCTAAAACTCTGACCTGTGTCAGTGATGCTACTGAGGAAATCACTTTATATTTTAAGAAAGATATCTTATACTGCTCAGAAGAAAAGATTTAAGCCCAGGGAAAACAACAGCCCTCTTGTTTTAGGTTTTTACATTGATTGATCTGTTGATTTGCTAGAAAGTGGTTACATAGTTTTTGTTCTGCTAATTTAGGATAGTATTACTTAACAGGCACATAAAAAGCACATAGTGGTTTGCTTTTGGGGGCATTATTATCAGCATAACCCATGTGATTCTTAGTTTCACTTGATGGCTTAAGCATCAAGAAATATATATTCTGAGGTGGCCATGAAATGGCCTGGTATAAAGAAATGATGCTAATTACTTAATTACTGAATAACTAAATCACCACTGTGAATTTCCTCTCCTCCCCATCCCCCTTTTCCTCAAAGCATGATGGATCAACATGAAGACTAGAGAAAGATTCCTAGTGCAATTCCCGCCAGTTCCATTTGGAGCGTGACAAGGTTAATTGGTTGCCTAGACAGCATTTTATCTTTGATAGTGACTTGTTTATTCCTCACTGAGCCTGCCTTTTCCATTTTCCTGGGTTTTAAAGCTGACATTTTCTAGTTAGCTATGATGGTAGCTAAGAAGTAAAATGGAAAGATACCTTCAGCTTCTTGAGGTTCAGGTGGAAGTGGCTGAGAAACAGCGGGGCACGGGTGTCCACGAGGGGCTGGGCCTCCCGGACCTGCGGCACAGAGCGGGCCTCAGGCACACTTGTAGTAGATAATTAATGTCAGCTTAGACTGCGCAGCTTCTGGGTTGCTGGCACTGGGGACATGTATAGATCAGTATTCCTGGCACCAAAGCTTCTAAGTCGGTTGTGGTAGAAAGTTCTGAATGAGGCTCAGGACTTGATTCAGAATCCAAATATCCCCTGGAGGAATCAGGCAGCCCTCAAAAATGAGCCTATTGTGTCATTTTCAAGTAGAGAATTAAATGGGTACAGAGTGAGGTTTCATTAACCACAACCATCTGCTGACATTTCTGTTTTGCACTCTGTTGCCAAGGCCTTTAAGACAGTGAATTATGTCCCTGTACCCACCTCACCCTAATCTCTGAACCTCCAGCAATATTTTTAGGATGAGCGCCTTCAACATTGATTAACTGCAAAATGATCCCTGCAGAGTTTCCTATCAGAAAATGTATAAGCAAGAGAAGAAATGTATGTTTTAAAATGTGATGGACTAAACGCATGAGGGCTATTTGGCATTTGCAATAAAAAGGAATCCCCCCAGATTCTATACAGATACTTGCTTATAGATATCGCTAACCACTGGGACCTATTAGCCGATAATCTGAGAGGGACAACATTGGGAAGCTCCACAGCTGAGTCTGCTGAAATGATAATGTAAGCATCATGCACTCTGGGAATCAAACCCCCAGAAATGGAACAGAGCCCATGTGTGGAGAGCCAAGGGATGGTGAAAGGGCTGGATGGTGAGAGGGTTTGAATAACACACTCATTCTGGAATGCTTTTAACATTTCATTTTGTTTTATAACATGTAACATGTTTACATGGCTCCAAAGTCAAATCTGTCAAACAGCTTCTTTTACTAAGTGGTCTGAGCCCTACCATCTTCACCCTATTCCCTATTGACAAATCTTCTAACTTTATAGTGATTCCTTTCATTTCTGAAAATATGAAGATACATAATATATATACATCCTATATAATAAAAGACTAATATGCAAATCGACTGAACCACAGAATGATGGGTCACTATGACACGCACTGACCACCAGGGGGCAGACGCTCAATGCAGGAGCTGCCCCCTGGTGGTCAGTGAGCTCCCACAGGGGGAATGCCTCTCAGTCAGAAGCCGGGCTCATGGCTGGCGAGCGCAGCGGTGGTGGCAGGAGCCTCTCCCACCTCCACGGCAGCGCTAAGGATATCTAACTGCCTAAGCTGTCAGTTGGACATCCCCCAAGGACTTCTGGACTGCAAGTGAGTGCAGGCCTGGCTAAGGGCACACCCCCCAAATGCACAAATTTCGTGCACCAGGCCTCTAGTATATATATCACATTTTCATACCCTCTTTTTTATTTTTATTTATTATTTTAATATTTATTGTTAAAATTATTACATAGGTCCTTCTTCCCTCTTATTAACCTCTCCCAGCTGGCTCCTGTCCCCCCTCCAGATCCCCACCACTCCATTATCTGTGTCCATGGGTTATGCATATATGAGTACAAGTTCATTGGTTGATTTCTTCCCACCCACTCTCCTCTGCCTCCCCTCTTCACTCCCTATTTTTAGATATAAAGAGCACATTTTACACATTTTCATCCATTGTTTTTTTCACAATACATTCTAGAGATAACTTTATAGTACTATATACAGCTGTTTTTCATCCGTTTTTATACCTGTATAATACTTCACTGTGTGAAAGCATCCTAATTTATTCACCCAGCTCACTTTTGATGGGCATTTTGGTTAGTTCCAATTTTGCTATTACAAATAATGCTGCAATTAGAATCTTTTGCAATTTCTTCATGTATCTTTGCCAGTGTACCTCCGGAGTGGATACTAAGAAATGGATGCTGGGTAAAGGAAAAATGGGTGTATAATTTCATTAGACATTGCTAAATCACCCCCTAAACTCTCCCCGGCTACACACACACAGGGCTGTGCCCTTTTGCCCACCAGAGCGCTGCCAACAAGTTTGGGAACTTATGCCAATCTAATAGTTAAGAAATGGCATTAGAGTGCAAGTTTAATTTGCATTTCTCTATTACAAGTGAAGTTGATAATCTTTTTATAGGTTAAGAGCTATTTGCAGTTCTTTTTCTGTGAACTTTTGTTCATATCACTTGTCCATTTTCATATGGGGTTGTTTGCATTTTTCTTTTCCTTTTTATAAATCCTTTATACATAAGGATATTTTAATATGTTTTTAAAAATATAGTTTTATTGATTTCAGAGAGGAAAAGAGAGGGAGAGAGAGAGATAGAAACATCAATGATGAGAGAGAATCAACAATCGGCAGCTTCCTGCACATCCCCTACTAGAGATTGAGCCTGCAACCCAGGCATGTGCCCTGACCCAGAATCAAACCAGTGACTTCAAGGTTAATGGGTCAATGACTGAAAATCCATTGAGCCACACCAGCCGTGCTATACATAAGGATATTAACCCTTTGTCTGTGATATAATTTGTAATCACTTTCCCCAACTATATTTATTTTTTCATTGATTCTTTTAGATCCATCAGTTATTTAATCATTTCATCCACACATAGAAAACAACCCCAATACCTATTTTCTTGCCTAATGGATTTGTCTTGTCTACTTGTATTGGCTAATACCTCCAACACAATTTTAAAAAACATATAAGAGATAGTAGGCATACTTGTCTTATTTCTTACTTTATAGGGAACACTTTTAGTGTTTCCCTGTTAATTAAGATACTGGCTTAGGGATGAGATATTTATATTGCAAATTATTATGTTAGAGAAATAGCAATTTGTATTTTATTAAGGTTACTTTAATTTTATTTTAACATAAATGTGTAATCAAGTGTAAGGTAGAAGGCTCTGTTGCGATGCCAGGATGAGACATGGTTCTGCGCATGGTGGTCTCCTTCAAGTCTATTTTCTCCCCTCTATTGCATCAAAGTCCCTTATATTCCCAGGTTTCTCAGCCAAGCAGTAAGAAACAAAATTACTTTAAAGAACTGACTTCCCCTATTCTTAATATAGAAGAATTTGTTCTAAGTCAAGTTGTTTTTTTTTTTTTAAACCCTCACCTGAGGACATGCTTTGACAGAGGGAAGGAGAGAGGGGAGGAAAGAGGGAAAAAATACTGATGTGGGAAAGAAACATTGATCAGTTGCCTTCCATATGCTCCCCAGCTGGGTATTAAACCCACAACCCAGGTATGTGCCCTGACAGGGAATTGAACCAGCAACCTTTTGGTGCACAGGCAACGCTCAACCAATTGAGCCACTCTGGCTGGTCTAGCCAAGCTTTAATGCCATGGAGTGTAAAACGGTCTTGCTGTTTCTTCCCTGCTGCCTCCAGGTAGAGCAGGGTGTCTCCCACACCCACAGCCCTCATTCCTCCTCACCCACGTTCTGCTGCCAGCCTGTTTCCTCTCATTCATTGGGGCCTTTAGCATCTGGACCACAGTTTTGTCTTCCCCTAAATGAGTTCTACACCATGGGGACAGCTGCGCCAGGTCTCAGGCATCGTCCTCACAGGAACCACCCCTTTGGGAAGCTGTGCATCAGTTGTCCATTCTTCACCCACAGTCCCTTTCTTTTCAGCTTTCTTAGTTGACTGTGCTCAAGAGTGACTCCTTGACCTTACGTGGCTCCCAGCATCTCTCCTTGACTGACTCCCCCTCTTTATTTCATCCCCTTCCAGGTAAGATCTGTGGCCCTCCCTTTAACTCCTCATGCCAGGATCACTGGCTCCCTGGCCCCATGCCCTGCTGCTGACCACGAGCTGTATTGGGGTGTGCCAGCACTCCATTGTTAGCCCCAGCAACCATGTGTTTCTGGGACATCGTAGAACTGCATGAGTCGGTGTTATGTGACTTTATGCTCCCCACCCACACCTGGGGCCCATGCCAACTGTCAACACACTCTCCATTCAATCAGCTCCACTTTCCACACTGACTCTTTTGAATCTTCCTCACCTTACAGTTTCTTAGGCACAGGTTACTCATGTTTACTGGGGGTGTTTATCAACCATCTCTTATCAGGGACGATTCTAGTCCCTGGGATACAAAAATGAACAACACAACACCCGTGGTGTTTACAGTCTTGTCTATTATTCAAAAAGGTGATGCTAATTGGTTTATACTTGTTACTGTCATGCATACCCTTTTTTTTAAAATATATTTTTATTGATTTTTTACAGAGAGGAAGGGAGAGAGATAGTCAGAAACATCGATGAGAGAGAAACATCGATCAGCCGCCTCCTGCACATCCCCCACTGGGGATGTGCCCGCAACCCAGGTATATGCCCTTGACCGGAATCGAACCTGGGACCTTTCAGTCCACAGGCCG
Source organism: Myotis nattereri (assembly GCF_964212035.1). Lineage (NCBI taxonomy): Eukaryota > Metazoa > Chordata > Mammalia > Chiroptera > Vespertilionidae > Myotis > Myotis nattereri. Next base: position 28,351,897 of record NC_138076.1, read on the forward strand.
ATGCTCTATCCACTGAGCCAAACCGGTTTCGGCATCTTTTCTTTTTTAAAAAACATATTTTTATTGATTTCAGAGAGGGAGAGAGATAGGAACATCGATGATGAGAGAGAATCATCGACTGGCATGTGCCCTTGACCGGAATCGAACCGTGACTTCCCGGTTCATAGGTCGACACTCAACCACTGAGCCACAGTGGCCAGTCATGAATACCTTTCTCAGTCTTTCCCTGGCAACAGCGATGTACTAAGCGGGTACTGTGTGCTCTAGGTGCTGAGAATATCTTGGTGACAGGACACAGCCACCCCCTCACAGGCTGGGGGAAACAAACAAAATACTAAACCTGTTACATCAGTCATGAAGCAACACGAGACAGCAGAACAAGAGACTACAGAGCCGTGTGGAGATGAGCTTCTTAGGCACAGACAAGACTTCCAGGAAGGCCAGAGGTCTGGGAAGTGAGGGTGAGCCCTGGAACAGCTGGGCGAAGAGTGCTCAGTGGGACTCTCAAGGAGCACAATGGGTTCAGGGCCCAGTTGTGCATGTGGGCACCAGGCCAGCCTTGTAGTAAGTGCCACCTAAGCCTCCCTGAGGCCACCATGTCACACCACAACCCAGCTGGGCACAGCCCTGAAGGAGTAGAAAGGCTTGCCTGGGTCTCATTATCCTGCAGAAACCTTGGTTCTACTGCCTGGGGGGATCGCTACAGACAATCCCAGAGCAACCGTCTGTACCAGAACATCCCCTCAGAGCATTTCTCAACCTGGATGAACACGGCTGTGGAGACATGACCAACCCAGCACTGAGCAGTCGGATGGCTCCCCTGAAGTCTCATAGGCAGAAGACCCCGGCAGGCCATTTGGAAACCTCATGGTGACCTTCTCAAAAGATGCCCACATTTGCATCAAATCAAATGAAAATAATAATGAATCTTCTAATGGAGATTAAAAAAAATGGCTTTTTGTCCCCACTGAAGAATACTGATTTTTTTTTAGCCCTCACTCAAGAATATGCTTATTGATTTTAGAGAGAGAGGGATAGAGAGAGAGCGAGCGAGAGAGAAACATTGATGTGAGAGAGAACATTGATCAATTGCCTCCTGTATGCTCCCGCAACCTAGATATGTGCCCTGACCAGGAATCAAACCTGCAACCTTTCAGTATATGAGACCATGCTCCAACCAACTGAGGCACACTGGCCATGAGGGAGTATACCGTTTTGATAGGGAAAAGGGTCCCTCAGATCTTTCTGTCTTAAGATACTTTTGAGTGATTTATGAAAAACTAAGTACTTTATAAACATATGCTTTAATTGAAAAGGAAATGGTCCTAAAACATGACACATGAAAACCATGATCTATTTAATGGAATTTTTATTGTATGGCAACATATGTGACTGACTTTTTAAGGAAATGTCATTTCAATCATTCCATCTCTGAAAAGAAAATTAGCTTTTGGTTTTCAGGGAAAGCCCTGGCATTTCATGGTTACTGTTTTGGGGGCCTCACTTTGAGCCACCAGGGCCTGGAACCCACCGTTCCTACCTTTTTCCTGTGATCCTGGTAGGCTTTCTCCCATGTGCTCTGCAGGTACTCACTTCTGCAGGGAAGTGTCAGCCTGGGTGCCCTGCGCATCGCAAACAGCAACACCAACCTGCTCCCTGCAGAGAGAGACTGGTTCAGGCCAAGGTGCTACCCTGGAGAGGGCTGTGTTTGCTGGATCACATGACAGTTGCCAAGGCATCTGAGCTAAGGAGAAAGGGAAGAGGACAAGAGGCTCGCCTAAGTGTGCTTAACAGAAAATTGCATATTCTTCCCTCCAATGAATATTTTCTTAAGAGATGTTGACTGGCTTAGTGATGCCATTTTGATGACCATCCCTTGCTTCTCCCATAATAGGTCAAAGAATTTCTCCTCCAACTAACTTTTCTCCTTCCCTTCCTTCCTTCCTTCCTTGCTTTCTTCCTCCTGTCTCCCCTTGTCGTTTCTTTCCCTTCTTTCTCATGTTTTCTCCTTCCTCTCTCCTTTCCACCCTTCTTTATTTCCGCTCTCTCTTATCTTTTTTTTAATGCCTAATAATCCCTTTATTTGGAAAACAACATTTACACGTCTGGTGCTTTGATCACAGGACAAAGTTTAAAAATGGGGCGTGCTTTGCAAATGTCTGAGTTCTGCTTTGAGTGGTCATTTCATCTTCCACTTTCATGTTTTTCTTGTGAAAGGTCCCGGCTTCCATGCCTCGGTCTAAACTGAGGCTTGTCCCACAGCTGGTGCACTTTGTTGTCGTCAGCGTTTACGTAAACCAGGCGGGGCTGGAAATAAGTGGTGTGTGATTGGCCATTCAGTAATTGTATGCTAATTAACGTGTCAGCTTGAACTGTTTCAAAAATGCTGGAGGATTCAAAACGCTTTGTCAAGCTTTGAGAGTGAAAAGGTTTTGAGAAAACTCAGGCCAATATATGTGTGGGTAAAATAGCACAGTTGGAAAAAGTCACCATCACTATGGTATGTGTGGGTTTCGTTCGCTTCGGAAAAGCCCCCACCCCCAGGTTAAGACTATGCTTTCAGGGATCATTTCTATAGTTTGTCACTAGAGAAGTCCCTCTGAATGTGTAGAGCACCCAGAACCATGAGGACAAGGGACAGCATTCTCTCCTGAGTGTGAAGCCAGCTTTTGGTGTTGCTTTTGCAGCTGCCACCAGCCATTGATGATTGCTCTTCTCTTCCACTGGGAGAGGATGCAATCTGAGTGGTTTTTCTCACAGCTCTGGGGGGAAGTCCCAGATGGAGGTGTTGGCAGGTTTGGTTTCTCTCAGTGCTTCTCTCCTCTTGTTGCCTCTTCACATGGCTGTCCCTCTGTGCTTGTGGGTCCCCGATATCTCTCCCTGTTCTTATTAAGGACCCAGTCAGATTGGCTTAGCAATTAACTGCCTCATTGAAGCAGAATCTCTAAATATGGTTACATTCTGAAGTGCTGGGGTTGGGAGTTTAACATTTGAATTTTGGGGGGACACAATTCAGACTGTAACCCATGGGACACACACAGATGCAGGATCTCTTATCTTTTAATAATCCTATCTAATGATAGACAAACATGGTAATTGACCGTACCTTTGCTACACCTCCCATGGGCTAATAAGCATGATATGCAAATTAACCACCAACAAAGATGGTGGCTAATTTGCATACTGTAGGCAGGGTGGGACAGCGCCATCCCACCAGCCCCACCACCATCTGGGCCTGCTATCTGCAACCCAGGGCGGTGTGCGACCCGACCTGGGGCGGCTGGGCGGGGCAACAGCGATCTGCCGGCCCGCCCGGGCGTCCCGTGTGCAACCCAACCTGGGTTGGCACCCCAACCCCCTGATTGGCCCTGCTGTGTGCGCGACCTGGGGAGGCGGGGCAGGCACCGAGGGATGGGGCCTGTCATCTGCCACCTGGGGAGCAGGCCTAAGCCAGCAGGTGGTTATCTCCCGAGAGGTCCCAGACTGTGAGAGGGTACAAGTGGGACTGAGGGACACCCCGCCCACTCCCCTCCCCCGCCAGTGCACAAATTTTTGTGCACCGGGCCTCTAGTTTATAATAATTTGGACAATTCCAAATACTTTTATTTGCAATTTAGGTGGCAGATCTTCATTAATTTTTTTTCAATTAATTTGAGGATTAGTTATGGAAAGTTTTAGCCATTTTAAGCCCTTCCTTGCTGAGTGGCTTTTATCTAGTTGGGATGGGTTTTCTATGAGACCAATGAAGTAAAAGTCATGCTGGCATATCTGTTGAGTCATACAGCTTTGTTGAAATCATATGCATCATTTTGGAAATGACATTAGAAGAATTGGTTAACAACAAAGTAGCAATATTATTTTCATTTCAGAATTCTAATCTTCATGACATTACAGTATCCATTACAGACAATGTTTTAGTGCAGAATTAGTGAATGGGAACTCATTGTTCAGTTGTGTGTAAATAAAGAAAAAGGGCATTTTATGAGAAATCGTGTTCCGCCTATTAGCATGATTCAGTGCCTGTCCGTCTGAAAGAGAATCAATCAACCTTAAACTGAATCAGACTTGGGAAAAATAAGAAGTGAATAAACAGAATATGATTGTCCCTTTTTCTGCTTTAGGCAGCTGAGTTACCTGTACTTTGCTGGCCTGATGATCTTCAAGACTTTGGCAAAAACCTTTGTAGGCTACTAAAGTGGTTGATATATTGACAGTTACAAAACAGCTTGGGTTTTTCAAAGAACTAATTTATTTTAGTTCAGAATTACCCACAAGTATTAACTCTAGAAAACTATGCATGTGTAGAAGATAGATGAAAGAATTACTACCAAAAAATACAGCCAACACTTTAAGACATAAGACTTCAGTAAGATTTCTTAGCCTACAAAATCTATATGTCATATTCAGAGGAATTCCATTAAAATAATTTCCTTTTACCCAATTATTGTCATTGGTCAATTCCAATATTAGGTAGACGTTCAATAAATATCTGCTATTTTAATGATGATGGAAATAATGATATGGTTAATGAATGATTCCCCAACTGAGATGTTTTTGGCTCAGACTGTGGGGCTGGTTCTATATGATTCTTATCTTTCCGTTTCCTGAATCCTCTTTGCCACATGTGCTGAGAAACTTCTGACAATGCTCATAGTTGCTGCCAGTCAACTGACGAGCGGAGGCAGTGGTCTGTCCAGTTTGCTCACATTCATGTGGACAGACCAGGGGTTGAGGGCAAAATAGAAACTGGAGGGTTTTCTAACTAATGGGAGCACTCATAACGTGTTGACACACACATTTTTTTCAATGGCTCCTGTCAAAGAAGTGACCTCAATTAAGAGTCCTAGTTATCTATGTTTATTCTTAACTAACTAACCACTCAAATAACATTTGCTCTTTGATTAAACTTGATGGTAGGGCCCCAAACAAAGGATCTGGAAAAATTTGTCATGCCCCCTCCCTCCCCCACCATGAACCGGAAAGACCATCATCGACTGCATGACTTGGGTTTCAGTGTACCGACCCTCACAGGCTCAAACTAAGTTTTGGTCCTTAACTGTGTTCTTAATGAGGTCAGGCCAGAAAAGCCAGTTAACCAGTATCTCTGTGGAATCTATCCTGAGGAAATAAACTGAAACACTGATAAGGATTCATATACATCAAGTAATTACTCATAAAAGTGGAAAATGGAAAAGTCTGGAGTTTAATTAATAGTAAGTATCCATGTTAAGTTCTACTAATGTTCTTTTCCTTATTCCAAGATTGAATCCATGATACCACTTTGCATTTTATGAATTTTTTATATTGAGCTGGGTTTGAACGTTTAATATCACAGTTTCTACTCATACCCTGCAGAAAATAAACAACAAAACCTATTTTTCATTTGATTATTCAGATAATAATTGTGTGTTTGGCTTCAGCCTTCATCAGTGTTTTGGCCAAACAATGACTTGAATATTGAGTTTATTAGAAATGTCCTGAAATATTACCAAGTGATAGGTATCCTGAATGTGTGAAGACCATTACATAGAACTAACTCTTGTATTGTTTATAGTATATGGTACAAAGCCTTTGTTATATACTATATATCCATTAAGCCCTTAATATTCATAATTCTTTCTGTGTGTCCCATGACTATAACTTTATGTTCAAGCTTTGGTTTTTATGTTCCTCTACCCTCCCACAAGAGCAATGAGATAAAAACAAAGCAACAGACTTCGTTCTTATTCTTATTCCTCAGAACAGAATATATAGACAGATCAATCAGTTGCCTTCCGTATGTGCCCCAACCAGGGATTGAACCCAAAACCCAGGTATGACCGGGAATCAAACCTCCAACCTTTGGGTGCACAGGACTATGTTCAACCAACTGAGCCACTCTGGCAGGGCTGAAGCAATGCAGTTTTAAGGTAAAAAACATGACAGGGATGTCCCTGTGACCTGCAAGAGGTGCTTTTAGTATAAATTGGATATATCTGTTGGGTATTTGATCCTAAGGAATTCTATTTGCCAGTAACTAGTAATGATGATGTTAACTGTAGCCTTAGTTATGCAATCACTTCTCAAGAATGTTAGCTTGAAAAGATTCACTGAGGTCTATTAATCCCTACAAGAGAGGAAAAGCTTAGTACACAAACAATGGATTTTAGTGTTATTTACTTACCGCTAGTGAAGAGCTCCGCCTGCGATGTCCACATGATGGGATATAGTGCAACCAATACTATTACAATCAGAACGATTGTAAAACCAATAAAGCAAGTACCAAATTGTTCCTCCTATAATATGTAAGAATCAAGTATGTCCACAGAGCTAGAAGACATCCTAGGAAAGTTAATTTGTTGTAGGTGGAGATAAAAAGATTTTTAATTTTGAGAATGGATTTTACCATATTTGTGTGGTTAATTTTTTAAAAATCTATTTGATGTGCAAATTAGGCCTCGATCACACCATTTTCAGCCCACCCTCTTCTCCCTGATGACACTTTTCTTATCCAATGAGCTTTGAGAATTCAACTAATACATAATTACCACCCCTCCTCCTCCAGCCCCGCAACCCCCACTTACCCCTTCACAAGACAGAGTCTCTTTTAAAGCAAACAAGAATCTCCTTGGCTTCTGATGTCTAAACAGCAAATTCCTGGGTCCTCACATTTTCTGGTCATGTGGTCAGTGAATGTGTCTTTGCTTAATCAACCCCACACTGTTTTCACGGCGTCTGACTGTCTTAGGGCATGTGCACAGGGGAGCCCACTGATCGGGAAAGCACTGAACACTGTGACAGTTTCACAGCCACAGAGTATTCCTGGGAAGAATGTCTGGAAAGGACCCTCAGGGCACTGGTGCTGCTTTTTCCCTCCTCCTCTCCCAAGCTGGCCTGAGTGAAGAGCTGGTTTGGATTTTCAGTCTGCTTTTGCTGGGAACCCCGGGCAAAGCTGACCCCTCTGGCAGTCTTGCCAAGAGCTCCCAGCTCCCCGTGTAGAGAAAGCAGAGGCCCAGGACCCACCATGATCTTTCCCAGGGTCTCCACCCAATTTACTTTTTACTCTGCCGATAGAAGGCAGTGAGACTTTCAGAGCTCCTGTGCTCTTTTAAAGGAGCTATCTTTTGTCACTAGTTATTGGTCCTCAGGTCTGGCCTTTGGTGAAGCTCAAGCCATCAGCACAGGGAGGGTGGCTCCCTGGGGCTGAGGGGGCGGGGAAGCGGGTACTGGCTGGATCAGAGGAGTCGGAAGGGCAGCCAGTCCCTGGAGGAGAACCCACAGGCCCTGCCTGCCAGGAAGGCTGCTGGGAGCCGCCTTTGATTGCACACTGGTGTGGACACCGTCTCAATAGCTCTTGAAGTCTGGACTCTGCAGGGGGCACAAACTAAACAGGATGTGTGTGTGTTCTGAGCCCTGCGGGGGCGGGGGGGGGGGGGGGTCGGTGTCTGGGAGACACTCCAGATGACCGCGAGCACTTCGGAACCAGGGAGGGAATAGGGCCCCAGGCTCTCAACCCCACCATCTTTGCTGTCATTTAATTCGGATGTAACTGAAAAATAAATAAACCATTTTCTCCATCATACAAACAAGGAAGCAGTTCATGAGTATTTTTGGCAGCATGGCGTTCCCTTCAAGAAAAAGGAGAAAATGAAACTGAAAAACAAACTACACTCTCTCCTCCAATGTAGAGGGAAAATGAAATGTGAGGAGAGAGTAATATTCACCTGAACAGTGAGTGATGAAGCACCTTGACCTCTAGTGGGACAGCAGTTCTGGACAAGGAATTGCTACCATGGTCTTGTGTCTCACCTGTGACTCCTGACTGTGGGTGCTGCTCTCCTGGCACATTTTAAAGTGGCCAGGAGGAGGCTGTGAATGGGAAGCTTCATCTCAGTCCAGCTCCATGACTGGGGAGCCTTCTCTCTGGCAAAGCTAGCACTGTAGCTCTTCAGCCTGTCCCATCTTAAAGTGCCCCAGGACCACCACAGCCTCCCTCCACCACCCCCCCTTCTCCTGCTCCTCCTTCCCCAGAATTGCCTATCACAGTTTCCATTACAGACAGGGATTTCCACTGGGTGCTCCAGGCGGAAAACAATCTCCCCACCCCTTCCCATGCTTTTACTAAGAGTGCTTATTGCCTAATTGGAAGAACTTCAAGCAAGGCAACTACAAAAATGGTCTAATTCAGGGTTTCTTCAGCTAAGCACCATTGATATTTTGGGTCTTTGTGGCTGAATAATTCTCAATGCCAGCAGAAACCTCTCCCTCCCAGAGTGACACCAAAAATGTCTCCAGATGTTGCCAGTTGTACCCTGGGGAGAGCTGGAAGGAGGGGCGGGGGAGGAGAGGGAGTACAGCTATCAACATCTGGAGACATTTTTGGTGTCAGTTGCGGACCATTAATAGGTCTAATCTGTGAAACTTCAGGCTCGGTAACTAGGTTAATTTTGAGGGAGATTTGTGAAGTCAGAACAGATAGTTGTCTTTCATGTGTGATAACAGGGAGACTTATTTATTGTTATTAAGTCCAGGCAGGCAGGAAGCACAGACTGGCCTAAAGAGTCTGTACCCATGAGAAAGGCAGTTCGATGAAAGGCTGTCTGCCCTTCAGAAGGGTCTGCGCATGTGAAGGGACCATGAGGATGGGCGGGGTTAAGGAAGATGGAGAACATGGGTGCGAGCCAGGAAGCTGGTGGACAGTTGTGTGATATGCAGTGTAATTTCTCCCCACAACTATCAAGACCCCAGTAAGGTTACTAAGCTCTCAAAACCACATTGTAAGTGGGTGTGGGAAATTACAGTGCGTGCCGCTAATTCAAGACCAACCTGAGGAAGCACTTATGGACCTGCAGCAGAGATGAGAGGCCCAGGAGGTAGGAAGATGGGAAGGTCACAGGAATCATGGACAGGGTAATAACTTGCACAAACTGTGGTTTTGGAAGTTTGGGCCAAGTGTACCAAAACTGGTGAGAAAGATCAGGAGCCCAAATAACAAATAATTTCTTCTTGGCCTCAGCATCCTTTCTATCAGTAGGTTATGTATGGAAGCAGTGTGTACTACGGAGTGCACACACCCCTGATGGCAGGTAGAGGACTTTTTTGGCTTTTGTTAATCCTCACCTGAGAATGTTTTTCCATTGATTTTTAGAGAGAGTGGAATGGAGGGGAGAGACAGAGAGAGAGCAACCTTGATGTGGGAGAGATACGTGCCCTCGGCTGGGGATTGAGCCTGCAGCCCAGGTGCACATCCTTGACTGGGATCGAATCCCAGACCTTACAGTCTCCAGACTGACACTCTATCCACCGAGCCAAACCGGCTAGGGCAAGAACTTTTGTTCTAGAAGCAAGGCAAGTGACTGAAGCCCTAGGCTAGGTGTCCCTAGTCTCGAGATTATTAGGATATGGGCTTCATAACTTCTGTTCTTATACCTTCCCCAAATCTGTGGGAAGATCTCATCATCTCTGTTCTCTTTCAATTACATTCTTATTATAAACTAGAAGCCCGGTGCACAAAAATTTGTGCACTGACGGGGGCGGGGCGGGGGGTGTCCCTCAGCCCAACTTGTGCCCTCTCACAGTTTGGGACCCCTCGAGAGATAACCACCTGCTGGCTTAGGCCTGCTCCCCTGGTGGCAGATGGCACGCCCAATCCTGTGGTGTCTGCCCCATCTCCCCCAGTTGCAGATGGCAGGCTCAGATCCCGAGCTGGGTTGTGCAGCCACTCAGATAGTGCAGCCTCCCGCCCCGCCTGCCCTGCCCCACACAGGACAGGCCTGGATCCCTCGCTGGGGCGGGATTGCGCTGCTGCCTGCCCTGCCCGCCCCGCCCCGCACAAGGTAGGTCCAGATCCCGCGCTGAGGCGGGCAGCGGCTCTGGATCGCGCTGCCGCCAGCCCCAGGTGGGGTGGCGCAGCAGGATTTGCCTGCAGTATGCAAATTAGCCACCATTTTTGTTGGCGGTTAATTTGCATATCACGCTGATTAGCCAATGGGAGGCGTAGCGAAGGTATGGTCAATTACCATGTTTGTCTATTATTAGATAGGATGGGTGTTGTAGATACTTTTTGGGGTGTTTGCCCGGCTCCCATGTCCCCCCAACTCTCTAGACCTGCTCCTAGCTTCTATGTTCTTACCATATGATGCCCTCACCCCTGTCCCTGGCCTGGGACCCAGCTGATTGAATCAATAAAATGATCTCTTTAGAAATTGAAATTAGCATTTGAATTCAGTTAGTCTGTCTGGGCATGTGCTGGCACTGAGACACCCACAAATTTTTGGGAGATGAGAAAGTGATTTTCTTTTCTTTTCTTTTTTAAATCCTCACCTGAGGATATTTTTTTCCCCATTGATTTCTAGAGAGAGTGGAAGGGAGGGAGAAGGGGGAGAGAAAGAGAGATAAACATCAACTTGAGAGAGACACTTCGATTAGTTGTCTCCTGCACTTGTCCCTACCAGGACTGGGGAACCTGCAGCTTGACAGGGAATTAAATCCACGACCCTTTGGCCCAAGGATCAATGCTCTAACCACAGAGCAAAACCGCCCAGGGCAAGGGAGTCATTTTCCATCCTGCCGACACGGAAGCAGGGAGAAACAGCCTTCAGAATAGAGAAGGCGGAAAGACGTGAAGAAGGGGACAGAGAAGGGGCTCCTGCTGGAGCACAAGTTTAGATCTGTAAGAAGTCTTGTTTCCTTTGGGTTTGTGACAGACCCTAGACCAGGGGTGGGCAAACTTTTTGACTCGAGGGCCACAATGGGTTCTTAAACTGGACCGGAGGGCCGGAACAAAAGCATGGATGGAGTGTTTGTGTGAACTAATATAAATTCAAAGTAAACATCATTACATAAAAGGGTACGGTCTTTTCTTTTTTTAGTTTTATTCATTTCAAACGGGCCGTAGTTTGCCCACGGCTGATATAGAATCTTTTTTTTTTAAATTAAATCTTTATTGTTCAGATTATACATTTGTTCCTCTTTTTTTCCCCCATAACTCCCCTCCACCCAGTTCCCACCCCACCCTCCTCCCTCAGTCCCCACCCACTGTCCTCATCCATAGGTGCACGATTTTTGTCCAGTCTCTTCCCGCATTCCCCACGCCCGTTTCCCCCCCAAGAATAGTCAGTCCACTCCCTTTCTATGCCCCTGATTCTATTATAATCACCAGTTCATTCTGTTCATCAGATTATTCACTTGATTTTCAGATTCACTTGTTGATAGATGCATATTTGTTGTTCATAATTTGTATCTTTACCTTTTTCTTCTTCTTCCTCTTCTTAAAGGATACCTTTCAGCATTTCATATAATACTGGTTTAGTGGTGATGAACCAGCTTTTTCTTATCTGTGAAGCTCTTTATCTGACCTTCACTTCTGAATGATAGCTTTGCTGGATAAAGTAATCTTGGTTGTAGGTTCTTGGTATTCATCACTTTGAATATTTCTTGCCACTCCCTTCTGGCCTGCAAAGTTTCTGTTGAGAAATCAGCTGACAGTCATATGGGTACTCCCTTGTAGGTAACTGACTTTCTTTCTCTTGCTGCTTTTAGGATACTCTCTTTGTCTTTTGCTCTTGGCATTTTAATTATGATGTGTCTTGGTGTGGTCCTCTTTGGATTCCTTTTGTTTGGAGTTCTCTGCGCTTCCTGGACCTGTAAGTCCATTTCTTTCACCAGGTGGGGGAAGTTTTCTGTCATTATTTCTTCAAATAGGTTTTCAATATCTTGCTCTCTCTCTTCTTCTGGCACCCCTATAATTCGGATGTTGGTATGCTTGAAGCTGTCCCAGAGGCTCCTTACACTATCTTCGTATTTTTGGATTCTTTTTTCATTTTGCTTTTCTGGTTGGGTGTTTTTTGCTTCTTCGTATTTCAAATCGTTGACTTGATTCTTACAATCCTCTAGTCTGCTGTTGGGAGTCTGTATAATATTCTTTATTTCAGTCAGTGTATGCTTAATTTCTAGTTGGTTCTTTATCATAACATCGAGGGTCTCATTAGATTTCTTGTAGATCTCATTAAGTTTATTGGCACTTTCTAGAAAATTATTGAAAAACCTTAAAAGTGTGGTTTTGAACTCTATATCCAGTAGTTTGCTTTCCTCCATTTCTGTCATTTGTGTCCTTTTTCTTTGTCTCCGCATTTTTTATGCTTCCCTTTGTTGATACAGTGGTTTTTTGTGCTAAGTGTCCTCTAGGGCCCAGTGGTTCAGCCTCCCCAGTTACCTGAGGAGGACACTCTTGGTGCACCCCCTTGTGGTCTTTGTGCACAGTCTTGTAGTTAAGCCTTGATTGTTGTAGGTATCACTGGGAGAAATTGGCCTCCAGGCCAATTGGCTGTGAGAATCAGCTGTGTCTGCAGTGGGAGAACTTCTGTGCTGGAGACACCCCTCTGGGGCAAGACTTGCTTCAATGGGGCTTTGGTGCTCACTGAGTCTGCCCCCTGAGTGTGTCCTTTATGTTTCCACGGAGTTGCAAACTGGATGGTCCCACTCTGACCTTTGGGCTGCCTGGATCCTGGATCTCTAGGGAGGTGCTAATCTAGCCTTTGCCTGAGGCTATCCAGCAAAAGTCTCCCTGCAGGGCTTGGGCGGGGTGGGTCCCACGGGATCAACAGGGCTGGGCTAGCAGTTATGGCTGCTCTCAGTCCTGCCCTCAGAGGCTTTGCTTCTCAATGTCCCGGTAATCGCTGCAAGCCTCTCAGAGAGAAAGCTGCCCTCGAGTTCTGACCAATGCCAGACAGTCCGGCTTCTCCCGTATGAGTCTGGGTCCCTAGAGACTCACCCGGAACTGGAGCTCAGAGCCTGAGACTCCCTCCTGATTGAAAATGACAACCGTGCCCTCAGCCGCTAGCCCGCTCCGCATGTACCTCCACACCTTAGTATTTTACTTCCGCACTGCACCTCCTCTGAGTCTCGGTATGCTTTTCTCTTTCCTTCTAGTTGTAGAAATTCCACTCAGCCAGCCTTCCTGTGGTTCTGGGTGATGTCTGTTCCGTCTTTTAGTTGTATTTTTGAAGTGGTTGTGCAAGGCAGCAATCTCCGGTGTTTACCTATGCCACCATCTTGGTTTTCCCTCTAGAATCTTTTGATAAATTCCTCTTCTATCTTGAGCTGTCTAGAGTAGACAGAGACCAATCTAGAGAATCTAAGACCATAAGGTAAAGTAGTTCCTGTTTCTAACTAGTTTTATTTTTATTTTTAATCCTCACCTGAGGATACATTTTCATGAGAGGGAAAGACAGAGAGAAATATCGATGTGAGAGAGACACATTGATTGGTTGCCTCCTGCACACTTCCCAACCAGGGCCTGCAACCAAGATACGTACCCTTGACCAGAATCAAACCCAGGACCCTTCGGTCTGCAGGCTGACGCTCTATCCATTGTGCCAAACCAACTAAGGCTCTACCTAGTTTTACGATTGGTGATAGTTGTCTTCCCAGGAAAATATAGAGAGGTGACCCAGCTTCCTCAATAGAAATATCTTAAATTTCTAGTTGACTGGCCTTTTTTATTTTATTTCACCCCTAGAAAAACTAAGAACTATTTTCAAAATCTTTAGGTTCATACTGCTACTTGAAGAATTTAAAAAATATATTTTTATTGATTTTAGAGAGGAAGGAAGAGGGAAAGAGAGAAAGATCAATGATGAGAAAGAATCATTGATTGGCTGCCTCCTGCATGTACCCCACTGGGGATTGGGCCCGGAATCCATGCTCGTACCCTGACCAAAAATCAAACCTGACCTCCTGGTTTATAGGTTGGCACAACCACTGAGCCACATGGGGTGGGCTTGAAGAATTTTTAAGTGCTTTGAAATTTCTGGAACAAGGGTGCTCTATTAGCCCTTGATAACTGAACAGTCATCACTTAGTTAAAATCTGGAAAATATAGTGAGTCCCTCAGATAGAAACCCAGTTATATTGGTTTATAGTTATGTGGTTTATTGGCTTAAATAGTTATGTTTATTTTAAAAATAGGACACTAGTCTCCCTTTGAGGACCTTTTACACTCTTCCCTACTAGATATCACTTCAATAATAGTAAGTTGATGAGTTCTTAAAGCTTATTCCTCTCAGGACAAAGTTGAATTTTAAATGTCAGAAAAGCACCTTGTAGTCACGTTATCCTTGGACCAGAGATACTCTCAGGCTACTTAATTAAAAAATATAGAAGTGATTGCCCAGCTAGCATGGCTTGGTGGGTGAACATCAACCTGTGAACCAGGAGATCACAATTTGATTCCCAGTTGGGGCGCATACCCTGGGTTGCAGGCTTGATCCCCAGTGCGGGATGTGTGGGAGGCAGCCGATCAATGATTCTCTCTCATCATTAATGTTTCTATCTCTCTCTCCCTCTTTCTTCCTCTCTGAAATCAATTAAAATATATATTTTAAATAGAAGTGATTATTGTCAAAACGGTACCCAGATCTGATAAATAGTAATTATTGTTTCAACCAAACAAGGCAGTCCCAACATGGGTGAGCCAGAGCTGGAAATCAAGTGTTCTGATTCGTGGCCCAGTGACGTCTCCCTCTGATTAGACCTTTCTTTGTGTTTGAGATGTCTTGATGAAATAGGCCTGAGGTGTTTTGATGGTGGTAATTTACCTTCTTCTGTAGACAGCATGATACATATTTTGGTTTCAAGGACATAAAAGTTAGAAGGTTCGACCAGATCTTTAGTTGAGAACAAGCTGTTGCTTTCCTTAAAGTAATAAGATTACAGTCAAAGGGTTTTAGTTTCTGAGTCACTAACACATCAGGCCTGGGAAGGTAAGGGAAGGGACATGGCTGGCCCCGGGCTATGATGTCCTTCGTTCCTTCCTCTGATTCATAGGTTGCCATGAGCTGTTTGTACCTCTGTGTGAGCTTCCTGAGAACTAACACTCACTGGGCTCTTTCCAATCAGGTTCCTGGCCTCTAGTCTTTACAGAGACTACACTGATAAAGATTTCTAAAATCTTACTTGATCACTGCCAAATTCAAAGATTCCTATTCCCACCCCATCCTCACCCCCTCCTTGCTTTTTTCTAACTCTGCAGGCTCCCCAGCCCACTCCTGCACCGCTGGCATCTCTGCAGGGAAAAGGCAGGTTTACCCTGAAACTAAACGAGCTTCAGCTCAGAGCCTCCACTGGCACAGGCCCCCAAGGTTTGGGAAGACCCTAGTCAACTTTTCTTTGTAATTTTAATTTCTTTTCTTTTTGATCTTTAAAAAGATAACCTGCTACAGGGTACCACTTACAAGAGCATGACTAAAGACAGTGACTTACCCTCTACTCTGAGCATGCCCCAAGCTCTTAGAAGTGTAATAGGCCTAATTTTCATCTCTGTCTTATGAAGGCCCCTCAGAATACTATTTTAAATGTCAGAGACCACACCGATGAAGATTTCTAAAGTCTTACTTGGTCACTGCCAAACTCAAAGATGTAGGGGGGTGTCTTAAAGTGGCCGAATGCCCTGAAGGTCTGGGCACTGTCCGAAACTTGAGCTGAATATGATGGAGTGGGCTGCTGAGTGCACTGAGCACACGCAGCCTCCTTCCTCCTTAGGCCCCACTGGACTGGCAGGAAAACAAGCAAGGAGAATTAATCCGTAACGGCCAAGAGAATGGAACATAGGATGACAGATGATCTCTGAAGTTGGAAAGGGTATGGAAGGTGTGGGTGTGTGGGAAGGGCAGAGGAGGGTGACAGTGAAGGCTGGTGTCATCCTGCTGAAGGAATCCTAGAGAGACACTGAGATGTGGGATGTTAACTGTAACTGGGGTGTAATTGTGAACAAGCTTCCAGCAACTGCCCCGCCCCCTACACACACATAGCGGACAGGTTCCCAGCAGGCAGACACCAGAGGGCGCTTCGTCAAACACCTTGAATCAATAGCTTGGGTTGGGCTACAGCTTCTAGCATGCGTCTGAGGCCCCAGAGTAAAACCTTCCCTATTTGGGCTTGGGATGGGATATGTCAAGGTATATTTATCCATCCTAAATAAAGCACAAACCCCATCTGCAGACACAGGATTTGCAGCTTCCCTTTCCATTCAGAGGAGCCCATGGCAAACCCACAATAACTCATCAGAATGAACCATGGATTCTTAACATTCTCAGACTTCCAAGTATCCCCAGACTTTCAGAAGAAAATCAGCAACATAGGGAGGAAACACCTAAGTTAGAAAACAAACACAAAAATAAATTAAAAGTCTAATTATTGTCCTCAGGAAGATTCAAGAAACTATTGCATAGCCATAAGTTAAGAACCGGAAGATATTTACAAACAGGCAGAGAACAAGAAAGATATTAAAAATGTGATTGCTGAATTTAAAGTACCACAGGATAGATGGAGGCTGGAGCCAAAAGGATCTTTAGAACATAACGCCAAAAAATGGAGAACTACACAAGGAGAGAGAAGAGACATAGGTAATCAACTGGGGAGTAAAATGCCTGACCACTATGAGTTCTAGAGAAAAAAGAAGGATAAACAATCGCTAAGACATAACAGGAGAATTTCCCAGAATGGAAGACATGACTCATGAGACAATCCCATCGAGGGCTGAGGCTGTTGGTTGTCGTGATCACATGGAGACCCGGCTGCAGGGACTCAGAACATCTGAACGGGAGCCCTCTGAAAGCTCCAGAAAGAAAAGGGCAGGTCACCTGCGAGCATCTAGAACCAGACCATTCCAGACCTGTCAGCAGCATTTTAGAAGACACTGGAGCATGTGAGACTTCACATGTAGAAGGGCAGGGTGAGAATGACATTTCCTCCCTTCTCTTTTGGGGGCGGGGGGGGGGGAGGAAAAAAAGAAGAAAAAGAAAGAGAAACACACGATAGCTCCAGCGAAACAGGAGACAGTGTGAATCTCAACTGCAGTAGACGGGAAGGTGGTTCACCAGCCAGAAGACCCTAAGAGGCTGTAGGTCACAAGCCTTCAGAGTAAGTGTCACATCCTCAGAGGCAAACAGTGTGGGCCTCAAGCCTTGCTTGACATGAAGGAGGAGAGATAGTACCACTGGACAAGACGCACCTTCAGGAAGCAGCACGTTGCCTGCACTGCTCGTGGGGACAGGGGGAGCAATCACTCATGCCCACCCTGGTCTTGAGAGGAGTTGTGTCAGCAGGACTGGGTCCTAGGTCCCCATGGAACTTCCTATAATTAGCTGATCAGGAGCACTCACCACACTTGAAAATGACTCATAATCAGAAACAAGCCAGCACAGGATTTATACAAAGATAGAGCAAGAATAAAAAGTATAGAACAAAGGGAAAGGAATGAGTAAAATACACTGTAGAATAAGCAGAAGACTATGACATGAAGGGAATGAAAACCGTGACCAAACATCTCCTGTAACAAAAATGTCTCCCTTCCAAACTAAGAAACACATACATAGTCAATGAAAGAACACAGTAATTTTTTTAAAAGGAGAAGCAATTATAATTAAAACTATAACATGAAATATGATGACAAACTAAGACCAACTTGTCGCTCCTATCAATGAATGTCCATAAATAAGCTCAACTCACCTGTTAAAATAAACACCAGGCTGAAGCACAAAGGAGAACCCATCTTTAGGCTATGTAAAAGCCCTATGGAGGGCTCACAGTGAAAGGATGGGCAAAGCCATGCCAGGCAAATGATCCTCACAAAATGTCAACATGTGGTGCGTATTATTTTTTTAACTAGACAGGATAAAGCATCAAAAACAGCTACAAAAATATCTCAGAAAAGGGACTCATGGTAGTGGGGGAAGTGCTGGTAGATAAATCAATGAACAAATTAGAAAGCCCAGAAATACACTCATGCTTATTCAGGAATCTATTGAGAAAAATGACATTTCAAATCATCAGGGAAAGGATTAATCCACATGTGATCTTGAAACAACTAAATAGGCATCTGAAAAATTAACTTCAATTCTTACCTTGCACCTTATGCCAAAATAAATTCTAGATCAATCAGCATTTAACTGGAGAAAATAAAAGCATGAGAGTAGTAAAAGAAAATAAGAATGATTTTATTTTATTTAAAAAATAATTTACCTTATTTTTTTTTATTGATATGTTTTTATTGACTTCAGAGAGAGGAAGGGAGAGGGAGAGAGGGATAGAAACATCAATGATAAGAGAGAATCCCCTCTACAGGGGATCGAGCCTGTAACCTGGGCATGTGCCCTGACTAGGAATTGAACCAGGGCCTTCTGGTTCATGGGTCAACACTCAAACACTGAGCCACACCAGCCGAGCACTGTGAGTGATTTTAAAAATAATGAGAGGGGAAGGTCTTTCTAAGTGTGACACAAAACTTTAGAGGATAAAATAAAAGATTAATAAAAATAATCCTAAATAATAAAAGGCTAATATGCAAATCGCCAAACAACAGAACGACTGGTCGCTATGATACCCACTGACCACAAGGGGGCAGACACTCAACGCAGGTGCTGCCCCCTGGTGGTCAGTGCATTCCCACAGGGGGAGCACCTCTCAGCCAGAAGCCGGGCATGGCTGGTGAGCTCAGTGGTGGTGGTGGGAGCCTCACCTGCCTCCGCGGCAGTTGGACATCCCCCAAGGACTCCCGGACTGCGAGAGGTCCCAGGCTGGGCTGAGGGACCACCCCCCAAGTGCACAAATTTTATGCACCGGTCTCCAGTTTAAAAATAAAATAAAAGGTTAATACAAAAAAAAAATTAATACATTTTATTACATAAAGACAGAATATCTCTTCAACCAAAAAAATGTAAACACAATTCAAAATAACCAAACTGAGGTCAATATTTGCAGACTTTAATCATAGACAAAGCAAAATTTTTTTACTAAATAAGGAGTATCAACAAATTAATACAGAGACCACAGATGTAGCAGAAAAATGAGCAATAAAGATGAATAGATATTTCAGAGCAAAAGAAATAAATTGGCCTTAAGTTATGAAAGGATGCATGATACTAAGAAATGCAAATTTGCATTACACGGAGCTCTGTGGTGGAGTTTGCACAACGTCCACCAAAATTCATTCCCCCTTTCTTCTTGGACATACGGCTAAATGCATCTGCATCTCCCCCTTGCAGTTGGCAGTGGTCATACGTTAACTCCTAGTCAGGGAAATGGGAGTGGAAGAGACATGTGCTATTTCTAGGGTTAGGCCTTTGAATCATAGATTTGTTTCCTCCACCCTTTCCTTGGGTGGGGACCAGGGCTGGCCATTAAACTGTCATATCTCCACCCAAAGAACACCCAGTGGGAAGTGGTGGGTCGCTTGATTTTCAACCAACCAATGAGAGCTTTATTCAGCCAAATGAGGGTGGTTCTTCTAAGCGTGGGATTTACTGTAGCCTAGTGGAAAGAGCTTGTGCACTGGAGTCTGGGACCTATTTTGCACCTTTATGTGTAAGCGAAGGAGCCCCTTTGTGTTGTGATTAAGCATGAACTTGGGACAGGGGACAGGTTCAAATCATGGTTCTACTGCTAACTGACTATGTCACCTTAGGTAGGTGCCTAAACTCTGTAAAAAAAAAAAAAGAATGCTAGCAAAAACATCTGTTTCATGGGATTATAGAAGAATTGAGCGACTTACTGCACGCTAAGTACCTAATACAGTGCCAGCATAGACAGTCAGCGATGATCAAACAAAGTACAGGCACAGTGCTGGGCCTTGATGAAGGGCAGACAGCATGACTGTTTTGGCTAATGCTGCACTAATAGTTAATTAGAAGATTACATGCTTATGCAATGAAGATGCTATTCTTCAAAGCAGTTTTATAGTTCTTCAGAGCCAGTGGCACATTCTTCTGACTATTCTTAAATATGGCAAATCTTTGTCTTTAAAGGTAAATTTGAATATTATTTTTCAACACAGACCAAAGTAATTTGGAATCATTATCTAAATGGAATGATTAAGACAGGCCAATAGCACTTATCCAAACGTTAAATGTGCCTGTTAGTTGTTGAAGCAATGCAGTGAGGCAGTTACCGCTCTGGCATTGGACTGCCCAGGTTCAAACCTCAGCCGTGACGCTGACTTACAAGAACATCTGGGACAATCACTTCGTGTCTCCAAACCACGATGTCCTCATCTGTGAAATGGAGAGACAACAGTTTGAATCTCATGGGGTGAACCCAGGGTGACCAAGTGTATTGGTTTGCCCGGGGCTGAGGGTTTACTTGGATGCCAGTCCTGTGTAACCGGGTTAGCTGGCCCCCTAAAATCTAGAAGTAGAGAGGTCTTGTCAGCATCATGCTTGGTGGGTGCTCTACCAGTTAGCCTTTCCCATTTTTCACAAGTTGCTTTTAAAGACAATTCAGAAACAATGAAGTTTTTTTGTTAAAAGAAACAATGAGGTTGTGGCAGACCTCACAATGGCCATGCCTCTGAGCCTGTGCGATTCCCTTCCACACTGCCTCTGGCTGGGCCACATGACTTGGTGTGACCAATGGGACAGCAGCAGACACTTGAAAAGTGTGTGGATCTTGGGGTGTGCCATTCTTGCAGTGAGGAACCCTTTTGTCACAACATAAATGAGCCCGGTTTGCTTGCCTGAGAACATGTGAGCAAACGACCAGAGACACCCCCCATACCCGTCCCTGCCCCTCCCCCTGCCGCCCCACTTACCCTAGTGAGCGAGGCCCTCCTAGACCCGCAGCCCCAGCTATGAGAACCATCCCACCGGCCTTCAGAATCAGGAGAACGATGCTGGCTACTCTAAGCCACTAGGCATGTGGGGGTTTGCTATGTAACTGATTGAGAGATTTTGCTTAAAAGTTAATGAATGAAGCTAAAGCTCTTTAGTGCATCAATCAAGATGTGGAAATGATTCTATGTACTGACATTAGACAAGAACATAACATTTTATGAAATTTAGAGCTAAGAGCAAAGAAGTGAAGCATATAAAGTTCCTATTTAGCTCAAATACACAATGGTCTCTTCAAGTGTTTTTTTTTTATTTTGTGGTTTGTTTGTTTTTTTCTGTTTGAATGGCTACCTCTTTCGAAGTTCCTCTTTATAAGATACAATTTCTTGTAAATGAATTCAGATTAGGTATTAGAGGCTGATTCTGTTATCTTTCTTGTGCACTTACATCTCAAAGAAGGAAGTCTACAATAAAAACACAAAGTTTTGAACAATTAATATTAGAAGTATAACTTCATCAGAGCAGGGTTCTCAACGTGTGGTCCCCAAGTGAGCATCTTGTGCCACCTCGAACGCAGTTTTAAAACTGAAGTCTGTGACCTGAGAACTCCTCCTTAGTCCCTGGCTGACTGGGACTACTGGCCACTTGGAGCTGTGGTCTGACTAAAGGGAGGGGTCCCGACTCAGCCCCAGACCTGGCGAGGTTTAGGAGCCTGAATTTGACAGGGTTGCACTGGGGCCACCTTCCAGACCTCCCATTTCACTTGGGGACATTGTCATTATTTCCAGCAGGTGGCACATGCTAATCGCCCCATCACCCTCCCACCCTTAGAAATCTGAGTAAATCCATCCTTTGAGTTACTGAAATACTAGGTGTATATATATTTGCAAAGCACTTGCAGTCAAATTAATGCCGTCAGCAGTGATGAAGAGAAACTTGTAATTGGCATAATTAGTACTTGAATGCAGTAATGTGTCATCAAAAATATTTTTCTTTGGCTCCATTAACACTAAGACAGATAGGCACAGATTTTTTGAGGGACAAAAATAAGAATGATATATTAATATTCAGCACCTGTCTACTCATTCAGTTTTTGAAATGTACTGTGCTTTGTAGGATATAAGTTAATGTTGCCCAGTGCTGGTAAAAATCTATGAAATGTTTTGGACAGAGAAGAAAAATAAGATGATTTAGCGATGTGTGTGTGACTGAAAATGCAGTCTCTTTCCATTTCCTAAGGAGAAAATTTGAGGCAAAGTAAAGACACTGGCCCCATAAATTTTCACAGATGCCTTAAAATAAAAAGCCCACAGTACAGGTTATTTTCTGCTACCTGACACAAGGAAATAATCCGGGTGTGTTTCCTGTCCCGGGTCTTCTCAATTGCCTTTTAAACTCAGCATTGAGGGCTGGGAAGGCGTGTGAGGAAATTCACCAACAAGGTGTTGCCATTGGATATCAACTTCCTATGTGATATCAACTTCCAACGTGATTGCCTATAGTCTGGGGATTGGTGTCTTTTGCAAAAACAGTAGAGAACAGCGGTCATGGGGCCACTCTGAGCATGACTGTGAGCTGCGGACAGCAAGCAGATGCGAGGTAGGCCCTGAGCCCCCAGATCTACCATGGGCCAACCACGGAACCTTGGTGGGTCCCAGCCCCTGTCGGACCCACACCTCACAATCAGCATTGCTGAGAAATTCTGTAATTAGGTGCTCTTAATGCTCCTACCACGGTGTCTGCTGCACACTGCACCTCGGGAATCTTGGCTGCTACCATGACTTCCCAGAATTTGGGAGAAAAGTTAGCATTGGGATTAGCAGGAACATGGGCCTCTCAGAAGTTTGAATAGATGGCCTTGTAAGTCGTCCCAGTAACTCAGCCAGAAATTAAGCATTTCAATATAGCACAAGGAAGTTAAATATAGCCAGTAAGCCTGCCAGGGCCCTGGGTTGAGCAGGGCCTTGCCAATGAGCACAGATAGCCTCATAGAAGAGTCACGCTTCCAAGGGCATTATGAACATGGTTGGGAGTTTTCAAAAATGCTGTTAGTGAAAAGGCCTTTGACTATTTTGGTCTCTCTTAAGAAAGTCTCATGTTGATAATTACACAATTGTGCCTATCTATATATAGTTTTAAATGCTGGCATTTAGTTTAGAGAACAACAACAACAAAACATGAAACAGAAGTATAAGATCCTCTCAAAAAAAAAGAAGAAGAAGAACCAAATACTATCCTTTTGAATAGAAATTTCAAGATACTATACACCATTTTTTTGTATTTCTGATTATTTCATGGAGAAATTAAGACAGATGATGCTAATATACACTTGACAAGTGAGACTTGAGCTAGGAATGAAATGGCAATCTTAGATTCTCATTTTGAGCTGCAGCAGTTGTTCCTGCTTACTTTTCCCAACGCTCTTTCTTAAACCCACTAAAAAGGAAAAGGAAATAATCCGTGTGTGTTTCCTGTCCTGGGTCTTCTCAACTGCCTTTTAAACTCAGCATTGAGGGCTGGGAAGGCGTGTGAGGAAATTCACCAACAAGGTATTGCCACTGGATTAGTGGGTCAGAAGTTGTGCTGGTGGCTTCCATCTCCTCACCACCTGACAAAACCCAGCAAACTTTGACTCTGAGATCCTTGACTCATTACTTAAAATAGATATTGGTCATCGGTTCAGCAGAGCTGCTAAATTAGAAAAAAATCCTCAATTACAGCAATTATGATGCCACGGTTCTTAATTCTCATTTTGACCCACTTTTTAATTTCCATTTGAGTCTACTCACTTTTCTTTTTCTTTCCTCCCCCCCCCCCCCAGTTTCTTTTTCAGTCACTTATTTGAATGGATGTGAAAGTAACCTGTGAGTGTATAAAGGGAGGTCAGGCCGGGGAAAACAGGCCACACACACAAACGGAAGACTTGCTGGCTGGCTTCTGGAGCTGTCCCGAGGAGGCTGGAGTGGCAGGCAATTCTTCTTGTCTCCCCTGCGGAAAGTGCTCCCCCAGAGAGCAGGAAGGAAGTGACTGGCTGGGCAGCATGAGTCATCGAGCTCAGGCCGAGGATCCCTTCAGGATTGGCATAGAAAACATGAGAACATTGGGTAGCTCTGGAAGCTGGGACCAGTCCCCAAGCACCCCTGAGTTTCAGTCCTTTCTGTTTTCAGATTTGTATACTCCATGGCTGAAAAACTACAGCGCATGAGGGTCAATTTACCCGTGAAGCAGGTTCTCAAATGATAAAAGCATCATCAGTCTGAATGCAGATTAGTGTTTTGTTTATTATTGCAGAGTGAGTTCTCAATTAGGTATTTTCACCCCACTCAGTCTGGGAGAGACAGAAAATAAGCAATCAATTACAGCTGTACTAGGTCAGGTAGTGATAAATGCTAGGAAGAAAAATAAAGCAGAGTGAAGAGATAGAGAATGAATGGGGGTGGGGAGGAGGGTAGTTATTTGATCTAAGGTAATCAGAGAAATCTCTGACAGGTATCATTTGATCGAAGTCCCAAAGGAAGAAGAGAGGGCAACATGCAGCTATGTAGGGACAGAACACCCAGTAGAGGGAACAGTAAGTGCAAGGTCCTGGGGCAGGAGAGTTTAAGGAGCAGCAAGGAGGCCAGGGGCCTGGAACAGTGAGAAAAGGAGCTGTGAAGGGAGGTCAGAGGATGAGTGCAGCCAGATCATATCCAGTCTTGTTTGCATGGGAGGGGTTCAAGATTTTAGGTGAGAGGCCAGCACAGGGTTTGAGCAGAGGACTGACATGGCCTCAATCAAGTTTCCAGAGGAGTCCTCTCACTGAGAAATAAAGAATAAATGTTCATCATCTTTTTAAAAAAATATATTTTATTGATTTTTTTACAGAGAGGAAGGGAGAGGGATGGAGAGTTAGAAACATCGATGAGAGAGAAACATCGATCAGCTGCCTCCTGCACATGTCCTACTGGGGATGTGCCCGCAACCAAGGTACATGCCCTTGCCGGAATTGAACCTGGGACCTTTCAGTCCGCAGGCTGACGCTCTATCCACTGAGCCAAACCGGTGCTGGCAAATGTTCATTATTGACTATATTCCCTATAGTGTACTCTACATCCCCATGACTATTTTTAGAACTGGCAATTTGTACTTTTTAATCCCTTCACCCTTTTCACCCATCTTCCCAACCCCCCTCCCATCTGGTGACCATCAATGTGTTCTCTGTATTTATGCATTTGTTTTTGTTTTGCTTGTTCTTTTATTTTGTTTTTTTTTTAGATCCCTCTGACTTATTTCACTTAACAATAGCTCCATCCACGTTGTTGCAAATGGCAAGATTTCATTCTTTTATATGGCTGAGTAATAGTCCATCGTGTGTGTGTGTGTGTGTGTGTGTGTGTGTGTGTATGTATATCTCACATATATATATGCCACATCTACTTTATCCATTCATCTATCAATGTGTCAATAACTTGGCTATTGTAAAAAATGCTGCAGCCTTGGCTGGTATGGAGCAGTTGGTTGAGCATTGTCTAATTTGACTCCTGGTCAGGGCACATACCCAGGTTGTGGGAATCCCTGGTTGACTGAATCAATGTGATGTCTCTCTTTCTCTCTGTCTCTGTCTCTGTCTCTCTCCCTCTCTCTCTAATATCAATAAAAATTTTTTTTTAAAAAATGCTGTAAATGATCACTTTATAAGTTTTATACATGTATAATCACTATGTTGAAACTAATATAATATTGTATGTCAACAGAAATTTAAAATGTTTTAAATTAAAAAAAATTAAGTATCTATGCTTTATTATAATAAGACAGTAATCTTTTTTTTTTTTAAAGGATATATGTTTATTCCTGTACTGGGTGGGTCACAGTAAATGTGCTCTACTGCACATATTTATTTTAAAGGTAACTTCAGAGTGATCACAGGGTCAGGTACCATCCCAGGACTTAGTTAATTCATCACCATAAATTTATATCTGAGTCCCTTGACTGTGTGAGCCAGAATTGAGCTAGAATTACAGGAGATAATCCAGCCGGCGCATCATGGCTTCCTGCTATCCCAGCTCCTTAACATGGTGTGTCAGCGCAGGAGGCCCCAAGTCTGCCCTGTGGGGTCCTCCAGTTGCCTTTTCTTTCGTCTGCCCAGACTTCCAGAAGCTGCTTCTCTACAGCATTTGGGGTTGGAGAGGTGGAGACAATGAAGGCCAGGGAGCTTGTGCCCTGGGTTCCTCAATGATCTCCTCTTAGGCCATTATCTCATTAGAGGCACACTGCAATTTGCAGCTCATTTTTCCTCTAGAGGAAAAGAGGCCCTACTAATTGTGTCTGTTCTTATTTAAACCTGAAAATTGCAGGGAGAGAGTTGTGATAGGAGAGAGAGATCTGTGGCCTCACACCTCATCCCCGTCAAATATGCAAATGAGGTTAGCAGAGGCTTATTTTTTGGTGTCAAGGCCCAGAGCCTCAGTGCCCACTCAGTTAAAATATGGAAGGAGAAATACAATAGCTTCAGGAGGGAAGATGTAGGGCTCTAGCTGTCTAGGACCTTCATTACAACTGTATGAAGATCAAATGTGAGGAACAGGCTGCTGGAGATGAGCATAGAAACATAGCTTTCGTGTAAAAGGGGTGGGATTATGAGTGCATTCTTTTAAGTTTCCCTAATTGTGGCTTTTATAGCAATTAAAATAGATGATGAGAGGAAAATACTTTGGAATACTGCAATTAAACATATTTTTTAAGAGCAGCAAGGGCCCATCATGTCTAGCAACATAAACTGTTATCAGTGGGGTATCCTCCATGTCCCCACTTATTGCTGGTGAAAGTGGAGCTCTTGGGGTGCCGCAAGAGGCCCCCAGGGGAAGCTGAGGTATTGTGGGAAGCTTTATTGATGATGTAATATTAAGGCATTTCCCTTCCAAGGTCCCATCTCTCTCTTTCCATCATGGAAAAAGTCCCATTTTGTCTTTAGCAGAACTAGGATTAAAGCCACTGCTTGGGGTCCACTCTCCATATTGAAGCACAGTGCAGTCCAGTCATCTGGCCAGCTTAGCTGTGTTACCAGCTACAGTCCATTGTGTGTGGGGTCCACATGGCTGGGGCCATGCAACTGCTTAAGGCCACATGGCTATGGAGGTGCATGGTGAGTGCAGGTCATGGAGCAAATGAGAAACAGGACTGCAAGTGGCAAAAGGGACAAGAGAGAGAGATACTTCTTTGTTTTGGGGATTATAACTGGGAGCTTAACCAATGAATCCTTGAGAATTTCCACTCCTCTGGCCAGTGATCTTTTCCTCAGGTTAGACTGACAGGCAAGCACCTTACCTACTTCATCCTGACTTCCCCGCACATGCGCCCATCTTCCCCTCTGTTGGACCCCTTCCTTCAGTGACCTGCCGGGAATGGACCAGTGGCTGCCTGTGGGGAGTGTGAAATTGCAACTTCCTGGTGAAGCTGCCCAGCTCACAATGCTTACAATGTCTGGCCTTCCCTGTATTATTAATATTAATAACTAGCTAGTTACGATGGTAACAAAACTACATATAATTTCCCCATCAGACAGTCTTTCCAATTTATGGGCAACCTGGAGAAACAGTTCGAAGGGCTAATGTTTTTAGTCACTCTAGGTTTTCTTCTCCTGCCTCCTAACTAACATGTCATAAGTAGGCTTAAAAGGGGCAAATGAAGAAGTACACCGAGGAGAGGATGAATCAGGAGGACAGAAAGCAATGATCGCACATGTTCCCAAAGCTGAGTCTACACAATTGCCTTCCCTTGCCTAGCACCCCACCCTGGCTGCATATCGGCTGCCTGACCAAGAAGACTAACGTCAGCTGGTCGTGGTTCCTGGGACACACACGGGCAGAGTGGATGTGCCTGGAGCAGGGACCTACTCCCTGCCACTTCATGTCTACATCTCAGAAGGACACGATCAGCCCTAGATGGGACAGGGGTTCTGTTTCTACCCGCAGAGCCTCGCAGCCCAGCTATGTATAGACAGTCCTTACCTCCAGACTGGGGTGAAAGTTAAGAGGCAGAACTCTATGGGTGACAGCATTGTATCAGAATCAGAATTAGCTTGAACACTAGATAGTCCTGTATCATGAGCTCTTTTACAAATTCCCTTCAGTCTCTTCACATAAAACATGAAAGTGGAATGGGACTGGTGAGGAGAATTGAATAGAATAGGGCATTTCAAACATAAGTCACAACCAAGGATGTGCTGGTAAATGCTTAACAACCAACTGGAAAAAAGAGGTGGGGGCAGCGTGTAGCACTTGCCAATGTCCATGGTGTAAATAAACCAAGTTGGGAAGATATGCAAAGGGCATGTCATTATATAATATTTCCACCATATATTAGATATGGATAATCTCAAGAGCATGGGCTTATATAATTTTGTAAGCATATATAATGTAATTTTTTTTGAGTATTTACTGCCTTTGATTTTAATGAAATTTATTTATTTATTTATTTCTTATTTTTTTATCTGGATTTTTTTTAAATTAAATCTTTATTGTTCAGATTATTACATTTGTTCCTCTTTTTTTCCCCCATAACTCCCCACCCACTGTCCTCATCCATAGGTGCACGATTTTTGTCCAGTCTCTTCCCGCATCTCCCATACCCCTTTCCCCCCCAAGAATAGTCAGTCCATTCCCTTTCTATGTCCCTGATTCTATTATAATCACCAGTTCATTCTGTTCATCAGATTATTTATTCACTTGATTCTTAGATTCACTTGTTGATAGATGCATATTTGTTGTTCA
This sequence comes from Myotis nattereri, assembly GCF_964212035.1. NCBI lineage: Eukaryota > Metazoa > Chordata > Mammalia > Chiroptera > Vespertilionidae > Myotis > Myotis nattereri. Next base: position 28,380,227 of record NC_138076.1, read on the forward strand.
TAATTTGTATCTTTACCTTTTTCTTCCTCTTCCTCTTCTTAAAGGATACCTTTCAGCATTTCATATAATCCTGGTTTGGTGGTGATGAATTCCTTTAGCTTTTCCTTATCTGTGAAGCTCTTTATCTGGCCTTCAATTCTGAATGATAGCTTTGCTGGATAAAGTAATCTTGGTTGTAGGTTCTTGGTATTCATCACTTTGAATATTTCTTGCCACTCCCTTCTGGCCTGCAAAGTTTCTGTTGAGAAATCAGCTGACAGTCATATGGGTATTCCCTTGTAGGTAACTGAGTTTCTTTCTCTTGCTGTTTTTAAGATTCTCTCTTTGTCTTTTGCTCTTGGCATTTTAATTATGATGTGTCTTGGTGTGGTCCTCTTTGGATTCCTTTTGTTTGGGGTTCTCCGCGCTTCTTGGACTTGTAAGTCCATTTCTTTCACCAGGTAGGGGAAGTTTTCTGTCATTATTTCTTCAAATAGGTTTTCAATATCTTGCTCTCTCTCATCTTCTGGCACCCCTATAATTCTGATGTTGGTACGCTTGAAGCTGTCCCAGAGGCTCCTTACACTATCCTCGCATTTTTGGATTCTTTTTTCATTCCGCCCCTCCGTTTGGGTGTTTTTTGCTTCCTCGCATTTCAAATCATTGACTTGATTCTTGCGCTCCTCTGGTCTGCTGTTGGGAGTCTGTATAGTATTCTTTATTTCAGTCAGTGTATGCTTAATTTCTAGTTGGTTCCCCATCATAACATCGAGGGTCTCATTAGTTTTCTTGTAGATCTCATTAAGTTTATCGGCAGCTTCTAAACAGTTCTTGAGAGACCTTAAAAGTGTCGTTCTGAACTCTATATCTTCCATTGACAATTTTGTCCTGTTTCTTTGTCTCCGCATTTTTTATGCTTTCTTGGTGCACCCACTAGTGGTCTTTGTGCGCAGTCTTGTAGTTAAGCCTTGATTGTTGTAACTAATACCAGGGAGGGTTTGACCTCCAGGCCAAGTGGCTGTGAGAATCAGCTGTGTCTGCAGTGAGAGAACTTCTGTCCTCTAGGGAGGTGCTAATCTAGCCTTTGCCTGAGGCTATCTGGCAAATGCCTCTGTGCAGGGCTTGGGCGGGGTGGGTCGCACAGGATCAACAGGGTGGGCCGGAGAGAGCAGTTATGGCGGCTCTCAGTCCTGTCCCCAGGGGCTCTGCCTCTCTGAGTCCCAGCAACCGCTGCAAACCTCGGAGAGAAAGCTGCACTCGCTCTGACCGAAGCCAGACAGTCCCGCTTCTCCCGTTTGAGTCTGGGTCCCTAAAGACTTGCCTGTATCTGGAGCTCAGAGTCTGCGACTCCCTCCCGATTGAAAACGCCAACCGCGCCCTCCGCCGCCAGCCCGCTCCGCGCACTCTGCACCTCAGAATTTGACTTCAGCACTGCGCCTCCTCTGAGTGTCCCTATGCGTTTCTCTTTCCTCCTAGTTGTAGGACTTCCACTCAGCCAGCGTTCCTGTGGTTCTGGGTGATGTCCGTTCCGTCTTTTAGTTTCACTTTTGAAGTAGTTTTTCAAGGCAGCAAACTCCGGTGTTAACCTATGCCGCCATCTTGGTTCTCTCTATAATGTAATTTTTAATAATGGTTCTTTTAAACAATCAGCTGACAAAATTCCTGAAAATTTAATAGTTGGATCTCATGAGCTGGTACCTATCTAATGGAGGGTGCTGAAATCAACTTTTAAAATTAAATGAATCAGATTAGTTTACATGAAGGTAGAATAGAAAATAAAATTTTAGAATAGATTATATACAGTCTGGATAAGTATTGTTTCATAAAATTTGTGTAGCACCCTGAGTGTATCAGGGCATGACCTAAAATGTATTTACTTTTGTAGGTCTTTTAATAAGTTGAACAAGTCTTGAATCAGGACCTCCAGCTGCTTTTCTATACAATGTTAGTTTGAAAGTGACTGTCAGGAGAGCCTCAATGGCCATTAATGTAGCCCAAATCTCAGAGTTAAGCCTAGTTGGTTGGAGTGTAGGCCTAGTGTGCCGGGTTGTGGGCTCCATCTCAGGTCAAGGCACATGCAGAAAGCAGCCAATGAGTGCATAGGTGGGTGGGGTGGTAAGTTGATGTTTCTCTTTCCCTCTCTCCCTTCCTCTCTCTCTCTTTCTCAAATCAATCAATAAAAAATTAAATTAAAAAAAGGGGAACAATTGGGCTACTGAAAGTTTATGTGCTTCCTGAGAGAAATGAAGATTAGATGAGGTCCAGAGAGGCTGAGAAGATTTTGGAAAAGGAGACCCTTGAGAGAAAGGAATGCAGCAGGAGCCAGGTTTGCCCTTGGGCTCCCTGAAGTTGCAGAAGAAAATCGCAGTCTTCAGATGTGGCTGGGTCTCCTCAGGTCAAACAGGGTTGACAGGGTGTTTGCAAGTGAGGACTCTGAGTTTCTTCTAGCCTCCGTCTTCCTCTCATGACAACAAGGGACGTTCTCCTCGCATGGTAAGGTGAGTAAACATGAGGTCACGCCCTTCCTGTGTGTAGCCAGATTTCAGTCTCCCCTCAGGAGAGGATGTGGGCCCTTGTGGGGCAGGTTTGCAAGCACAGCAGGAGATAGTCAACCAGTTGGTATCCACCACCTTTGAAATTATTTTAAATTCAAGATCATTGTACATGCACAAGCAATTATAAGAAACAATAGGGGTCCCTTTGCCCAGTTTCCTCCAACAGTGACATCTTGCATGACTGTGACGACTATGGTATAAGATCACAGCTAGGAGATTGCACTGATGCAATACACAGATTGTACCAGTTTTACATGCATTCATGCGTGTGTGTGTGTGTGTGTGTGTGTGTGTGCCTAGATCCATGCTATTCCATTACACGTGTAGAGTTGGGTGGCCATCATCACTGTCAGGACATAGAACACTTCTGTCCCACAGACTCCCTGCTGCTACCTGGTTAAAGCCACTGCCACCTCCTCCCCCTTTCCTGACCTCTACAGTCTGTCATTTCAAGAATGTTGTGTAAATGGAATCGTACAGTGTGTGTAATAGGCATTCCTCACTCAGCTGTGAGACCCATCGGTTTGCTGTACATCAGTAGACCTTTTCGTGGCCTTGTAAAGTTTAACCATTTACCTGTCAAAGGGCAAGTTGAAAGTTCTTTCTGGGCTTTGGCAGGTACAAATAAAGTTGCAGTGAACATTGGTGGTTTTGTGTGCACAATGTCTTTCAGGACATTTTCTTCCCACCGAGGGGAGCAAGGATCTCTAGGTAAACATGGGCCTAACATCACCTTAGATCACCAGAGGCCTCCTTCTACCTAGTCATGCTCATGCTTGGGAGCGGGTGGAACCTGGAGGTAGCTGACTTCCTGGTGAGGGAACTGGTGTGGACCCATGCCCAACCGGAGATCCAGAGCCAGAGCTGGTGTCGGTGCTGCACTGACTTCACCAGGCCTGGTGCTATGTCTCAGGAGAGCTGGCATCTACCAGGTGCTCAGCAGGGCATGCGATGTCTGGAGGGTGAGAGAGGAAAGAGCCCCACCCTTGCCTCGGGGAGGAACGATGAGAAAGCCACTGAGAACTGACTTTTCTTATTTGCTCGATATTGGCCTCACTGCTGTGCCATAAGCCACATACCAACTCATGGTCCCCAATCCTGTGTCCAGGCACTACTGTTCACCCCATTTTACCGACATAGACACTTAGAGATAATCTGGAGGGAAGAGTTATGTTAACATCAAATTATTTGAAAGGAATAGAAAGGAGTTTAAGTGGTGTATCAGACCAGAAATATAAGCAAGGCAGTGCCAATCAACCATTTATCATCCTCAAAGTGAAATGAAATTCACTCATGTGCATGGACAGATGCTGTGTTGGCTCCAGAGCCCCAGCTTTACCTTCCTGCCTCTCTGTGGTCACGGGGCCTCCCCACAATGCACAATCTGGCAGGTGTCCCCCTCAGCCAGCTACCATCATCCCTGAAACTGGGAGTAATGGCAACCAAACTTTGCGAAGGGTTGAGAGCCATTACAGGTGGCTCCTCAGTCCCCCAGAGCCACCACATTATCAGAAATAGGCTTTGAGTTTTTCATGCAGTGATATCTATACCTCAGAGACCATGTCTGCTTCTAGGATTTTCTTCTGTTTATCTTTTTTTGCTGTATTAGTCCAAACCGAACGAACGGAGAGAGCCTGTGGAGAAGGCAAGCCCTTCAGTGACTGAAGTGTCCTGAGGTTAGGGGAGTGTGTTGTATTTCTCTGGTGTTCCCATAGAAATTGGCAGGTTCTGGACATATGGTTGGTACTCAGTAAAGGTTTGCTAAAGAAATGAATGGTTAAATAGCGTAAACACTCATTCAAACAAATTGTGTGGCCACTGTGTAAAATTGTATGAACGTTGAAGAAACAAAAGAAATAAAAATCTTTGCATTAGAATGGTGGGCACACAGGCACACAAGTGCATTTTTTTTTCCTTTTAAAGTTTCTTTACCATTATGTTGGGTCTCTCAATCTAATGTTTTACAAAAGAAGCAACTCCTATGGTCATTGATAAAAGTTGTTTTGCCCAGTTGTGACAATGCTGTAGACCAACTTAGGACTTGCTGCTGCATTTACTGCCGGGTCTCCAGTGTCTGGTCCCTGGGACAGGAAGCATCTGTGGGTCAGATGCAGGTCTTTCTAGGGCCCATGTTGGGGTTCTCTTTTGAGAATTGAGTGTCAGAATAGAGTCTTGATGGCAAATCCTCCCCCCAAATGGTGTGAATGGGCACTCTTCTCCTGTTAACTTCTGGAATAATGTGATGGAGATTTTAGGGGAAAAATACCCACTTTCCTGTCATAGCTAAGAAGACAAGATTAGAAGTCTAGTTAATTGCTGATTTCAGGGTGTCTTCAAAAAAAATCACCATGCTATACCCATGCTAATTAGGGTAAAATAACAAGTTAAACTCTATTATGATAAGAACAAATAGTCATTTTGAGCAAATGTTCTTCATAATAAGCTATCAAGGCATTATACAAATCTATTCAACGGGTAAATCCATTAGCTATCTGAAATTACAATTTCCTATCAACTCAAATCAACAGGTGCTTTGACAGTTATTAAATTGCATCCCATTTAAACTCTATTGGCGTTTTTTTATTAATGAAGATAGGGTAGGGTTGGGCTATGCCAATGATCCCCAAGTCTTCTTGGCTTTACACAACAGAAATTTGTTTCTTCCTTTTACAAAGACAGCTGCAGATCCCAGCTGCTCTCCAGGGTAGCTGCCCTCCATGTAGTGACTCAGGGGTCTAGCAGCTTCTATCTTACCTCTCAGTTTCAAAATGAGGCCTCTCAATTGTCACAGTAGAAGAGAGACACTGGAGAAGGCCACAGTGGCTTTTCTCAGCTTCCAGTCAGAGGTGATGCCACTTAATTTACATTCTAGGCACTGGTTCCTCCCTGATCTGTCGGGGAGGCGGGCAGAGTGGCGCTCCATAGCGCACTCTAGTAAGATCTCCGGACTTCTTACTGCAGAGGGTAGTGTGGGCCCATTTGCCGCTGGTGCGCCGGGTCTCCTTTCTCCCAGCGGTACAGAACATCTGGGCTTCGAGCACCCAGAAAGAACCTTAGTGCAGACATATTCACTTTTTGACTCCTTTTCTCTGTATGGGTCCAAAAAACGAATATTTGAGAAATAGTATTCAAAGGTGGGTTTTTACTCATTTTTCTAGATTCTCTAAATGTTTTCTCTAAAGCCTATCAGGTTACTAAGCAGCTACATTCTTTGACTCCTAAGTGCCTGAATAAATTTTATCAAGAATTATGATTTAGCATAATTCCCAACTTTTAAAAGTTGAGCTTTTACAATGTGTCAGGCACTGTAGGGAGCATATCAGCAAAGGTTAGTCATTTGAGATTGAAAACATCTTTCCCTAACTTGTTGAATATCTTTAACGAAAAAGTTGTCTAAAAATTTTTCATGTTGCTTCATAGGCCAAAATACTGTCTTCTCTGAAAAACGGATACACTTCTTTTTATTAGATAATATAACGTGTGTAAGATACCATATTTCCATCTTTCCCTTTTCACCTTGACTATTAGGAAACTCAAAGCTGAGCGCAGATATTCATTGCAGTTGCTGTTTTTACCATAGATGTTTGATACGAAAATGTCTTCCTTCAATGCTTTTGTTGTACTCTTTCAAAATTATTTTATTAAATACTGGTCATTTAATTTTATGTCACTTCAAATCCTTTGAAAGTAGGTTGATCTGATATTCATAATACAGTGGGGCCTTGACTTACGAGTTTAATTCGTTCTGAGACTGAGCTCGTTAAGGAGCTTGTTAAGGAGCTCGTTAACTCAAATTACTCTATCAACTCAATGCAAAAAATCGGCCGAGAGACAGCTGGTATCTCAAAAAACTCGTTAGTCAGGACACTCGTAAGTCAAGGCCCCGCTGTAAATGATCTAATGATGCTGTCTTAATAATAAATAAATATCCACTTGTTGATAGATTGGCACTATCCAAGAAATATTTTTGGGGCGTACAGAAGAGAATTCTATTAAAGAGAGAAAAATGTAACTGAGTTATAAACAAAAGAGATTACAGATACTTTCTGTGAAGTCATCCCCTTTTCCTTTCATCTTTCAACATTTTCCTGTCTCTTATTATCACACCACTTAGCAGCAGTTCTCAACCAGTGGGTCGCCACCCTTTTGGTGGTCGAACGACCCTTTCACAGGGTTCGCCTAAGACCATCCTGCATATCAGATATTTACATTACGATTCATAACAGTAGCAACATTACAGTTATGAAGTAGCAACGAAAATAATTTTATGGTTGGGTCACCACATGAGGAGCTGTATTTAAAGGGCCGGAAGGTTGAGAACCACTGTCTTAGGGAATAGATCCTAGTTTAGAAAACTAATGATCAATTCCTTTGTACAGAGCACAGATTTGAGAAGGCATGGTGCTTGCATAGTTCTGTGGAGTTGAGTTTTGTTAAGGAAGGAATCCCGGAAGTATGCTGTGCAGGCCTCTGTGCTTCTTAAAGGGAAAGAGAAGCCCAGGCTCATGAGCATCTTGCCCCACTCATGTGGGGATCTCCTGAATCTTCATACATTTATTTCCTACTCTGTGAGCACATGTCTTATCAAAGCCTCCCACGAATTGCCAACTTCTAGCTCATCTACCTGATTAAAATATCATCAATGTAGTGATCCAAATTGATGTTCTGCAAACTGTCCAGATGGTCCAGGTCCCTACAGTATATTCTAACAGAGGGCAGGAAAGCCTTGTGTGTGTGTGTGTGGGGGGGGGGGAGTGGCGGGGGGGGGGGGCAAGATTGTATGTGCTAGAGTCTATGCCATATGATGTAAGCTGCCTTCTTTTTAGGGTTGGAGAAGAGTGCATTTGTCAGCTGCACGGCCACACACCATGGACCAGAGGCTGTGCTGATGTGTCTTGGCAGTGGCCCACAGCTGGCACTGCAGCTACCGTTGGGGCTACTGTGTGGTTTAGCTTGTGGCGGTCCACTGTCATCCTCTAGGACCTATCTGATATCAGAGGCGGGACTGGTGAATGAAAGGACCTTTTAGGATAGTCTTGATCTCTGACTTTCCGGGTCAGCAACAGGTTTTCCTATTTTATGGAAATATTTACTCTCCTGCGTCACTTCTCAGAGCATTTGGATGCTATCCTCTGCTGTGTGCTGTGCCCACTTGGCATTTCCACTTTATTTAGTGTGGGACATCACTTTCTACAAGCTTCCACATGGTCTTTGCCAGGGTGCCAAGTTCTGTACCAGGGTTGAATAATCCCGTATCAATCAACTCTAACCTGATCTCTCTTTATGTTATGCCTCCCCTAAGTCCAACTTTCTCTGGATTTGGCTTTGCATTTACTCCCCAGCTCCCTCTGGCATAGGTTTCATAGACCCTGAAGCTCCCTGGTCAGGTCCAGCACTTTTCCAGCTGGGGGATGCAAATGTTGTGGAGGAGTGAGTTGGAGGCAGACCACTGGGGTGTCTGTATTGCTTTGCAAAAGCCTCTGTATCATCTTTAAGCATGGAGAGCACTTGCCTTAACAGGGAGTAGTGGGACACCTCTCCAGGTCCAGAAGATTCAGAAAACCTGGGGTTCAAGATTTTTGAGTGTGTTAATCCAGAGGTTGTTCCCCCAAGCCTCAAGGACTCCCTTCTTCCCAACCAGGGTCCTGACCTCAGTACAGCAACCTTCCTTGGGTTGAGCAATCAACCTTCTCTCAATCTTCATGATTAAGTCCTGGCTCTGATCCATGCCCCCCCCCCCCCCCCCCCCCGCCTTGCAGGAGATGAGAGTGTCTTCACATGGTACTAGGAAAGCCCTCTTTCTGTCATATTTTTTTGTTAGATAAGTGATTTTTTTCCATTGCCTTGCCCTCAGCAAGAGCAACCTGATCCCATAGTCCAAATAATCGCTGCTTTCCCCACCCTCTGCAATGCCTGCGACACTGCACCCACCGCTGTGTTCCAGGCTCACCCGTGCTACAGCACCAGGGCTGCTGTGCCTCCAGCGATGTGCCCGTGGGAGTCCAGCTCTCAGATTCCCTCACAGAGACTGCTCCCAGACGCTCCTGGTCCAACTACCTTATGTTGGGTTCCCCTGGAAACAGACTCGGAGGCAGAGATCTGTGTGCAGGATTTTATCAGGAATGTTCTCAAAGAAGTCCCGGGAGCGTGAGAGGCAAGAAGGATGGGCAGAGAAGCAGCTTAGCCACAATCCTCTGAGAGGCTCAGGAGCTGGGGGAGCTATTCCGTTATCCGACTGGAGGCAAAGCCTTGGTCTTAAGGGGGAAATCTGGGAGGCAGGGCACAGCATTGCCGACGGAAATCTCCCCAGGCCCCAGAGTTAGAGGCAGCAGCACTGAAGTCTGAACCAAGGAGCTGCTTTCCTCAACTCCCATGTTAAACTGCCAGTAAACACCAGAAGTGAAGGTCTTGAGAGGATAAACTCAAAACTCAAGGATGATCGAGGGTAGTTAGGGTAAGGAATGATTCTTAATGCTTTAAACACATACTCAAGCATTTATTTTTATTCTTATTTGTTTTAGGCAGTGAGGATAAAGCAGTGAAAAGAACAGACCCCTCTCTCCATTAAGCTGTTATTCTGGTATATGCAGGGTGTGTGTGTGTGTGTGTGTGTGTGTGTGTGTGTGTGTGTGGGGTATAGGCCCCATGAAGATAAAAGGGAGAAGGGAAGTGGAGAGGAAGTCAGGAGGGGACCTTGAGACAGAGAAGTAAAAGAAGTGAGGAGGTTAATCTCTTTCCACCCCCTCCCCAACCGCAGGACTTGTATGCATGCATATAAGCACAACCCATGGACACAAAACACTGCGGGGGGGGGGGGGGAGGGCATGCTCTAGGGGGTAGGGGAGGCTGGGGGAAGGCCAATGGGGGGGAAAAAGGAGATATATGTACTACTATGTGTAATACTTTAAAGAATTTTAAAAATAAATAAAAGGCACATGGAGAAAAAAAGAAGTGAGGAGGGGACCCTGCAGATGCCTGAGGCAGAGAGCAGACAGCAGGGTTTGGCCCGTTCCCCCGCCTCCCCTAGTAGCCCGGGACTCGCCGCGAGGCTTCCCACCCCCAAACCCCGTCGGGCAACCCCCCCTCACCCTCCCTCACCCGGTCCCCTCCGCGCTGCCTCCCCGCTCTCCTCTTAGGTCCCTCCCCCCGCCCCTCCCGCGGTACCCTTCTCCGCGTCCCCCTTAGTCCCCCCATTCCCTGTCCCCCAGCCACCTCCACCCGCCCCGGGTCCCTCGGGCTCCCACCGCTGAAACAGACCCCGCCCCTCCCCCGGACTCGACCAATGGGCAGTTGGGGTCGCGCAGTGGGCGGAGCCGTCACGTCCTCGCCCCTCGGCCGGCCCTCGGCCAATGGGGAGCTGGGTAGGACCGCTGGGCGGGCGCGTGGGTGGGGCCGGGAGGCCGGGGCGCCCCCGACCCGGCGGGCGCTGGGTAGGGCGCAGAGCCGGGACTGTGCGGCCGCTCGGCTCGGCTCTTCGGCGGGACTCCGCGCGCGAACCCGACCAGCATGGCGGTGGAAGAAGAGGGACTCCGGGTCTTCCAGAGCGTGAAGATCAAGATCGGTGAGCGTCCGGGAGCCGGCGGGGCAGCGGGGTCTTCGCGGGTCTCGCGGTCGGCGCCCCCAGGCCCCGGATCCGCTCCTGGAGATGCGCGCTCCCCGAGGCCCCCTCCTCACCCCCCGGGGACTGCTGGTCCGCGGGCCGCGCCCCTCCCCCCTCGTGGGCACCAGCGGTCAGTTGGCTGTGCCCCCAGGACGGCCCCCTCCTCACCTCCCCCAGGACTGCCGGTCCGCCAGCCGCGGCCCCCTCCCCACCTTTCCCAGAGGTCGGTGACTGGGCCGAGCCAGGCCCGGCGGCTTCGGGAACTCAGCTCCCCAAGCCCCTGGAGGTGCATTGTCGGGAGTGGGGTCGCCTGCACGGAGGGGGTGGTGCGCTGTAGGGCGCGGGTCCGTTCCCTCTAAGAGTGTGCGCCTGTGTGTGCGCTTAAATGCGTGCGCGCGTGTGGAGACTCTGGATGCGTGCATTTCAGGTGTCAAATCCACCCATCTCAGGGTTCAGCATCTCCTCGGCTGCTGCACCCAGAAACTTCCTTTTCTGTGAACGTGTTGGCTCTTCCTCATGTTCCCCCAGGGCCAGGGCCCGGGTTGGGCTGTTGACCGGTGCCCGTGTGTGCACACCGCTGTGTGGGTGTGTGTTTTTGTGTGCACATGTGCCCGTGTGCACACGTCTGTGCCGGTGACTGCGTGTTTGTGTGCGCACATGTCTGCCTGTGGATGTGTGGAGCAATCGCTGGCCCGGGCTCCCTCAGGGCAGGGAGCACCCCTCCCCCACCTTCCATTGAGAACTGGCGGAGGGAGCTGTTGGCCAGGCCCTGTCACCCAGGCCAGGAGGATTCTGCCTTTCCCACTGGACTCAAGAACTGGGGGAGGGAAATGAAATGCAGATTCTGGAGGGGGCTGGAGGGCTATATCTGGATTTCCTGGGTTTATCTGGAGAGATCTGTTTTTTTTTTTTCCAGTTCTGTTTTATCTTGGGAGGGTAATGAGCAAGTCCCCCCCTCCATCCCCTCACCCCCCCAAAAAAAACAACACAAAAAACCCAGCAAGATCTATGCCTGGAATTACTGTTAGACGTTAATGCCATGAAAGTGCCGGGTGAGAGGACAGTTCATGTTGGAGAGGGCTTCTGAGGACCCAGCGTGTCGTCACGCTCAGGGTCCTTCCTGCCTGCTGACCTCCCTGTGGCTGGGAGTGCTCCACATTCCCATCTCTTCCCCCGTGAAACAGGGCCACTGGGAACCGCGCCAGGCACCTAGTGACTGCTGAAGTGTCAGTTGCTGATGACATTTGATGCTGCCTGAGGAATTCCAGCTACCCCAAATCAGCATGTTGTTTCCTGTCTGCTTTATTTTGGTTTATGGATCATTGCTGAGGCGCTGTTGGTTTTTGGCTCAGAAGCACTGCAGATAGCATGTGGCAGCGCTTCATCCCGGGGAGTCAGCCTGGAGAGGGCTGCTCTTGTTTACTTGGTTCAAGTCTGCTGCACTCTCACACTGAGAGATTCAACACTGAACGCCACCCAAAGCGGGGGCAGGGGAAAGTGCCTCTGTTAGGGTTCCCTCAGCCAAGAGCCCTCGCTCATTGCCTGGGTCCAGTGCGTTTCGTGGTGGACCCCCAAGGATTTGAGGTGCTTCCTTGGAAAATCAAGGGGAGAAGATAGGGGCATTGGAGTGTGGGTGTGGTGGTGGGGAGTGTGCCAGCTTCTGGGTGCAGTAGACAGGAATGGGTCTGGGGACTGTGTGGTCCAGGGCCCAGCACAGCAAGCCGGCCTCAGACTCTGCTCAAGGAGGGCTCTGGAATGGCGGTCTATTAAGTAGAGAGCATTGATTTCTTTCCAGGATGGCATAGTGCGTGAAGCAAGAGGGCGAGGAGACACTCAAAGGTCCAGGGGAGGCAGCCCCACTGCCTGTCAAGTGCACACTCCTGGGAGCGTTCTGGACCCCAGCATGGAGGGGCCTGTGTGGAAGAAGGGGGTTAGACGACACTGTTTGGTGGCCTCTCTTGTGTGCTGCACTTTAAACAAGCGAGAGAAACACCCAGCTCAGCTGAGGATTAGTGCAGTGATGGGAACATCTGCCATCTCTAACCCCACATGGGGAATGGGTATTGTCAGAGCCTCTGGATCCCCCACCCCCATGTTTGGGAGCTATAGCAGTGAGGTAGAAACACCTGTGCAGCAGCCATCCAACTCCCTGCACATGGTTCCAGCTCCGAGAAGCCCCTGTTTTCTCTCCTTCCTGAGGAGGGTCCTTGCCTATAGGGCTGGGCTACAGGAGGGTGACATCTGTGTCTCACCTTTGTAGCTGCGGGCATGCAGAGAGTCAGGGCCTACACACAGAACAGGCAGGGCCTCCTTCTGTGTCTGGGCACAGAAATGGATGAGGCTGTGCCGCTGAGTTAGAGCCTGGGCTGGGCTGGGCTGGGCTGGAGACCCGGAAGGTGAAGTGTGGGTGGGCTGGTTTGGGGCAGTCTCCTTTAACTTGTGGGAAAGCCGTTAGTAGAGCAGGATGATGATGATCCCGAGGTGGGTGGTGTGCCGATTTCTTTCCCTAGTCCTCTATTTGTGGCCAGTCTCGGCTCTGACTGGCCTGCATGATGAGGGACGCTGGAGTTGATTTGGAGGAGGGGCAGATGTGCATGAGACACCGCACACACCGTCACATGCATGCTCGCCTCTCCTTCTTTGGAGAGACACTGGCCGAGCTGTCCATTCATCTCTGAGCCTTGTTTCCAGGCTAGCTGGCTGCATGCCCGTGTCTGCTGTTGGCTTGCTGGATGACCCGGGGCAAGTGTCCTCCCCTTTCATAGCCTTATTTTTCCATTTGCAAAATGCAGGCTCTTATTGTCTACTGCATCCGGTGGGAGCTTACAAGACCACGTTGTTCAGCCTTGCGTTAACGCCTGCCTGCCTCACTCCCAGAAAAAGGCAAAATGAAAAATTCTCCCTAAAGTTATACCAGTAAGAGCAATATCACTACTGTTGCTAAGAAAAAAAACAGAACACTTTGGAGGGGATGAAGAGGTGTTTTTTGTTTGTTTGTTTGTTTGTTTGTTTTTTACGTGTAAGAGTTTGGCCTTTAGTCCTGAAATTGTTTTGGAAAGTGTGATGGTAACTTGGTCTCATTGAAAGGCTAAAGTTGGGGGAAATGGAAAGAGTCTCTTTTTCCCTCTTCCCTTTTCTTTTTCCTTCCACCTTTTGCAAATGAGATAATGCATAAGAAAGTACCGAATACAAGTGAGATGTTTTTATGTAACTATTTGGAGTCCTGGTCTTGAACCTGTTGTTTTCCCCATGTGAGTCTTGCGGTGTTATCCTGGATAGCTCTTCAGGACACTTAAAAATCTTAAACACTGTCTGTCTCTGGTGCCGGTTATTAACTGTTTTTACACCAGCGTCTCTTGTCTTGTAAACTGGACGCACTTCCTATGGGCTGACCGCTTTGAGGAAGTGTGTTCTGACTTTCCATGAGTCAGGACTTCAGCGCTGAAAGGGAAGCAGCTAGAAGATTTCTAGACTCTGGTTGGGGAAGAACCCACGCGAGATCACTTCTGCTGGGCAGCGTTGTTTGGGGACCAATGCTCCTTTCTTTAAGCATTTGCTCGATAGCCTCACTTCGCAAGGATATGTTCCTTTTCCATAATAGTTACTACTCATTTTGAAGTGTCATCTTGATAAATGTGTTCACTTAAGAGCAACAGACAATGGTGTTTCTTTCAAGCCCGCCCCCCCCCCCCCCCCCAGTCCCCCGCAAAAATAAAAAAGCATAGCCTTGCACTTCAGAGTGAGGAAAGCCCGCCTGCTCTGTTAATGGTTTTCCGCATCCGTCTGAGGGTGCCGTTTGGATCTGTTCGGTGTGTTAACGGCTGTGTCCCATGGGAGGCTGAGCTCCGCCTGGTTCCTTGCGGCAGGCCTTCCTCTGACCCTGTATCTCCCCTCCTTCTCCTTGGATCCGGCTGCACCTCGTTTGCTCACTGGGCTCAGAGCAAGCTCTCATGTTCCTTCTCTGTCAGATTAGGGCTTGTCCGCCAAGAAGGGCGATGGCAGTCTGGGTCCAGCACAAGCACATCGGAACTGGCCGTTCCTCCCATTCAGCAAAACGTGGGCCTGCTTGCGGGCCTGCCCCAGCCTCTGCCTTCCCTCCACCGAGTGGCAAATGTAATCCCACCAGGAGCCGGGGGTCCCTTAGGCAGGGCAGGGCGCTGAATGAGAGGAGAGCAGGGAACCGTGGCGAGGGTCCCTAGCCTGCGCCTCCCTTGGCCACTCAGCTGTGAGGAGGGGAGATGGCGCAAAGACTCAGACCACAGGTGTTGGGACCTCAGGGTTCTAGGTGCGCTCCGCTAACAGTGTGATATGTAACCCGATTTCCTCCATGGGAAACAGTAGTGTGACCTTCACAGGTTCCTATGATATGGATCAGATGAGGTGGTGGTCCTGTTTACTAAGTTAAGGTAGTTATTGTTAGTTGTAGTGGCTTCACAGGTTGAAGAAAAATTGTGTTCTCAGTTAGAGAAAACCTTTTGTGAATTTGAGTGATGTCAGTGACATTAGTTGTGTGTGTGTGTGTGTGTGTGTGTGTGTGTGTGTGTGTGTGACAGTGTAAAAAGAGGCTGTGCTGGCCACACGTGGTTCTTGGCATCAGGGATTTTATATTCTCCTGAGCTTTTTGATGCTAAAATTAACCTGGATATTCTATTAACCGAGATCAGCTAGCTGCCTGTGCTATTTTTAACCCCTAAGGACTAATGTGCAGAACGGGACTGTGCTTGGGGAGCAGCTGGGCTCAGGGCCAAGGGTGATTTCAGCCTGTGGCTCCAGGTTTTGCCTGGGAAGGGGGTGGGTTTGCTGTGTGTGCATGTGGGGGTGGAGAGGGATGCAGACTTCAAGTGTATAGCTTGTGTGTATTATCTCACTGTAATTCAAATTCTCACAACTCCAGGACACTTGCTTCGAGGAAGGGGGACTTCTAGAACTTAAATAACTTGCCCAAAGTCACCCAGCCTGTAAGAGCGGAACTGGGATTTGAACCCACTTTTGTGTTATGCCAGCGTTCTTGTTCTCCTCACCACTTAATACTATCTGTCTTTTCTTTGTCCATGATCTTGGGTTTGAATGGTGGTGGTGGTGGTGGTGGTGGTTGGAGGTGGGGATAGTGAAGGGCTGGGAAACTTTGCGGCAAGTGCTGGCCCGGTTGCTCTGAGCCACTGACCAGGGGTCGCTGGGGTAGGAGTCCGAGAGGAGAGAAATTGTGAAGATTTGATCTTGAACAGAATGCAGAAATCCAGAGATGGTTCTTCGAGAAGGGCCACCCCCCTCCCCCATACAACCCCCAAGGCACTGGGCAGGTGAGCCTGAGGCAGCCTTGTAGATGGGTCACCTGGCTGCAATATAGCATTTGGTAGAAAACGTTTAGATTTGCTTCTCTGAAGCTAATGAGGCATTTGAGTGTATAAACACGCCCACCTTCCTGAAGGTGCTTGGGGAGTGAGAAGACTGGTGCAGCATGTCTTCGTCTTAAGACAAATACATGTTTAGAAGGAGATGGATGTATTCGCTGGGAAGAACCAGAAGTGGTAGCTGCTAAGGCCTGAGATGCGAGGTTTGCAAGTCGCACTTACGTGAGTGAAGATGGTCGGGCTTCTGTGTTCACAGGTGGAGCTTGCAGGCCGCTGTGGGGACCACAGCCCCGGAGCCAGCGCTGGAGAGGGTGGAGGGTGTAGCTAACCACAAAGACTGAGTCACGGCTATGTTTTCTTGCTAATTCTGTGTCTTCAGACAAATCCAAGTTCCCTCTGCCTCAGTTTCTTCGTCAAAGTGGAGAGTAAGACCTTCTGGGGGAGCTTAATGAGCTTGCGATACTTCCACTGCTCTGCTCTTTATTGACAGGTGTTACCAGTGTGATTTGAAGCCCCAATTTGAAGCTATTTGTTATGTTAACCTTGCAGCAAATTAGAGTTCCCACTAAACAGATAGGACAGCTGCACTTTGTGCCGATAGCAGGTGGGCGAGGTCAGGCATCAGGGGGAACGCAGCCTTGAACCTACCATTAAGAGTTTGGAGAAGGAGGGAGACATTGTGTGACATAGAGCCGGGCAGTGGACGCAGCTTTGGGGGACAGCAGTGGTTGGCTGGAGCGGCCAGTGAGGCGTGTGGATAGGGCCTCTGGCCTCGGAGTGGGTAGAGTGGAGCACTCAGATGGGCCTTGTGGGGACTTGAATGTCGAGTCCTGCAGCTGCTGGTCACTCCTGGAGAGTCCAAGGTGAGAGAGCAGACGTAAGATCATGGCCTTGGCAGGGTCGGGTGGGGGAGGTGAGGGAAGTGAGGGTGCATCCTCACTGGTTGTCTAGTTTTCTGCATCCTGATGTCAGGGTGGGGGTCTGTACTCCGCAAAGGAGAGGAGGAGCTCACAGCGTGACGGAATGCTCTAACCTTGACTGGTAGGCAGAGATGTACAGGAATGCTCATGGCAGCAGCACTGCAGTCAGGGTTAAATGGACACATAGCAAAAGTGAAAACAAAGTGTATGCCAGTTGGAAGGGTGCTTCCACAGCGTGGAATATTATGCAGCTTTCAGAGGAATGAGTTAGAGCCCGGCCAGGCCATGTGACGTGCAGGAAGTTCCATGGGGTATGACTAGAAAGGAAAGCAAAATACAGAAAGTCTATCTCCGATCATCCCCTTAAAGAGCAGTAAAAGCCAGGTAAACAGGTGCAGACGTGGAAATCAAGACCTGCACAAGCCCGTCAGTCAGACGCGAGTGGTGGGGAGTGTGGAAAGGCTTCGGAAGGAAGAGGGAAGCATGTAAGAAATTAAAGGTCTGTTTTGAAAAAGCAAGGGCATGACTCTCATGCACGGATATGAAATTTTGTATCTAGATAAGTAAATAGAGACTTTAAAAACACAACAACTTTAAAAATGGATAGAACCATGTTCTGTAGAGGAACCAAGGCCCAGAAGAGAAAATGGTTTACCTGGATTATAGAAGGCTCGCTCTGTACAGGGAGAGTGTGAGAGAGACAGCAGTAGGGCTGCCGCCGGAGTGCAGAAATGAGTGACTAGCCAGCTGGAGCACAGTGGAGGCTGCTGGAGCGGAGGGGCCAGGATTGGCTCATGAGAGGGGCCTCGGACCAGCTCCGACACGCCGAGCGGGTTTGGCGCCCCGGCTGCTGTGTTCAGAAAACTCAGACACGGGTGAAAGGGAACTTGAAGGCACGTCATCCGCAGCAGATGGCCCGGTGTTTTCTTGAAGTGTGAGGCAGCTTCCAAAATGAACAGTTAACACATTTAAACTTTGGTATAAATGCAAGTCCCGTGATCATCCTTGGAAATAAGGAGATGAGTGTCTCCCAGTTCCTGGCTCCTCAGCTCTCTCCGTGGGCCGGAACCCAGGAAGTGGTTCTCACATGCGGGAACCTACCCAGGGATCAGAGTGTCTGGGGAGCTTTTGGTTTGAGTGTGTGTGTGTGTGTGTGTGTGTGTGTGTGTGTGTGTGTTTTAATCCCTGCTGGAAATGATGGATCATCAAGATGACCGTGGGATCAGAGATAGTGATTCCTCGCTCTTGGAGTGTCGGCAAATGCTAGGCGTGTTTCTGCATGCAGGGCTGGATTCCCCAGGGCCGCAGCTCCCTCTCCCGAAATTTGGCATTGTTAGTTTCAGTTTTCGAGTAAGTTTGAGCCCCACATTGGGGACAGTTCGCCTCCCGGGATAAGCCCGTGGTTGGTAAATGCTGCATCTCAACATGTAAAACATGTTGTTACGGTCAGTGTCTCCCAGGAGGGCTGGAGGGAGGCTGGGAGCCACGCTCAGGGTTACGCAGGACATCGGGACCTTTTCTAGACACAGAGCACTGTGCCCTTCACTCCGAGTCAGCCGAGGAATGTGTTTTCCTCTCACATTGCTTCTGTTCCTGTGACCTGAAAGTTTCCCAAATGTAGAGAATTCTTCTCTCTTGGCCCCCAGTTGCCAGCAGGATACAATCCAAAGGTCAAGTCCTCCTGTCGGGCGGCGGTGCTCTCCTAACCAGGTGACTGCATCCCCCTGCGCCCTGGACGCCGCCGTGCTTCCTGCTCAGCAGCTGAGTGCACCAGGACCAGGACCAAGTCACCAGGCCTTTCCTGGGGACCCTCTTCCCCTTTGCCCGCCTCTGGGACAGACAGGATTCTGGGATTGGGCTCAGGCTTCTGGCTTCTTGGGGACACTGAACAGAGTTAAGGGCGCTAATTATTCGTGTATCTCTCTTGTGAGCCTTGTTGTTGGATTCATAGTTTTGTAAGGCGCCACGCGGGTCCAGCTAGGTGTGATCTGTGTGCAGGCCCCTTGAGTCAGGGCCAGTTTCCTCCTTCCTTGTCATGATAAGAAGCCACACAGAGTAACCTCCAGTGCTCCTCACACAGCCAAGCCCGTGAAATGGTTGAGGATGCTACATCTACCCCAAATCTTCTCTTTAGCTTTGTTTTATGTTGTTTTTCTCTTTTGAGGAAAAAGATTTCATTTTCTTTTTAGCTCTTGTAGTTTCTCCTTTGGGTTCTAAATCCATTCCTGGGAGTTACCAGAACAGCCGGTTTGTTTGATTTTGTGTATGCTGTCCATTTTCACAGATCAGGCCTGGCTCCGGGAGCCACGGACCTGCCGAGGGATGCCAAGACGGCTCCTGTAGGACGTTGTACTGATTCTGTGCAGGGAGGCTCCCGAGGTCACACAGCAAGTGCGTTTATGACAGCCTACGTTGTCCTGTGATGAACTTGCAGTTACCAGGTGCTCCTGTGGTTAGTAAGGCGCAGCCTGCTTGGGTGTGTATCAGATCACTTCCTCAAACAGAGAGCTGATTTCCCACCCGAGGCCTTCTCCTTCTCAGTGAATCTTCAAATGGGCATTTATGGGACTCACTGAGGTCCTCGAGAGGCCACGACAGCTGGGGGCTTGCAGCCTGCTGACCCACTTCCCAGCTGAGTGTCTTGAGTTGCCTCAAATGCCTGAGCCACTTCTGAGACCTACAGACGGAGGCTCTGTGGCAAGGCAGATGGGGGGGAGGCGAGGGGAGTGGGGCAGTTAAACTTGGGCATACAGGAGGGGGCTTCAGCCCCAGGCCTCCACGCCTCTGGGCATCTGCTTATGTTGGCCCAGCTAAATTGGGGCTTTCCAAGGCTGGGGTCAGACTGTGGTACAGAGCTATCAGCAGAGATCCAGGAAAAAGAACTGTTCCGGAAACTCCTTCAGTGTGCAGACCCCAGGGGACCTGACCAAACTGGCTTCTTGTTAGATGTCTGCGTAGGATGCTGTGATGGGCTGGCTTTCCCATGGCCTTTGGGCTGGGGGCTGGGATGGGGAATTCCAGATTACTAGGGACTGGGCTGCCTTTTCCGGAGGCTATGCTGGCCTGTCGGACAGCCATAAATGGTTTTTAACTTAGGATCAAACAATTGGCTATTTTATCTACTTCATAGGGGTGAGTTTCAAGTGTGGTAAATTCTGCTTATATCATGCTCACATGGCAAACACACACCACACTCCCTAAGCCCCGAACAACTGCTGGACATAAACACAGAAACATATGGGCACAATTCATGGGCACATGTGCACACACATGCAACTATGTGTACATATAAACATGTGACACAGACAAACATGTATACATCACACACACACACACACACACACACACACACACACACCACCCACACAGGCTCTGGGGCCTGTTTCAGGGGTAGAGGTACATAGTGCCGTGTGCCCAATGTGGTGGTGGGATGGAGGTATAAGGAAGGCTCACAGCAGCTTCTGCGGATTGTTTCCCCATAGCCAAGATCCATGGCACCAGGGAACCAGCCTTGTGTGCCGGAGTAAGGAGTGTGGAGTATAAACATGGGTCTTGCCAGCCAGCATGGCTCAGTGGTTGAGCATCAACCTATGAACCAGCAGGTCACGGTTCAGTTCCCAGTCAGGGCACATACCCAGGTTGAGGGTCGATCCCCAGTGTGGGGCATGCAGGAGGCAGCCGATCAATGATATCAGCGATTCTCTCTCAGTGTTGATGTTTCTATTTCTCTCTCCCTCTATCCTCTTCTCTGAAATCAATATGTGTGTGTGTGTATGTGTATGTAGACATACAGTATACACACACACACACACACACACACACACAATGGATCTTGTTTCTCAAGCAAGCCTTAATCTTGTTTTTTCTTCCAGACACAGTGGAGGCTGCAGAGACACTGCGGTGGTCACATGGCTCATGCAGTCTGATCCCAGGGGGTCTGTGGGTGTGTGTTTGGGGACACATGCAGTCTGAGAGCCCCGAGGGCTGCTTGCTGAGGCCCCCACCGCCTGCCCTGGGGCCTCACTGCTGGGACACCTGCCTTTCCACTTTCTATGGCTTGAGAGCTTTTACTACAATTGTTTTTGGTTTTTTAATATTTTGTATTTGTATCAGAAACCTTTAACTCTTTAGGCCCCCAACCTGGGGGTTTTCTTATAGTTTTTCCCCTGTTTCTGGCCTGTTCTCTCAGTTGACTGTAGTCAGATGGGAGCTCCCAGTCTTCCACCAGCTCTGAGGTCCCTAGGCTGGGCTCTGCCACTCAGGAGAATATACTGGAATTCAAGTGAGAGAGATGTTAGTCTAGGGGACACATGAAAAAGAAACCATTGCAAACACTGGTACTTGAGTTGTAATCATTTAGAAGTGAGCAGTGTCCCACCTCGCCTCATGGAAGTCTGCTCCCTGCAGGGGAACCGGAGCGTGTCTGGTGTCAGTAAGGGGAAGGCGATCCCTGGATGATTCTGTAGTTTTTGATGGGAAGTTCCGTCCACCTGTTAACTTGGGGCAGAGTCAGAGGGTGTTTGTATCCAGCTCTTGCTTCATACCAGGTACAAACCCCAAGGACTAACCAGCTTGCTTCAGTGAGAGCCCCTAGCTTGGCAGCCCAAGCCAACACCTCCCTGGAAGGGGGATGGCCTGGCCTGGTGGGAGTCCCTCTGAGCTGGGTGGGCTACAGATGGCGCGATTGTCTCCTTGCAGTTGTACTTCCATGGTGATGACTTCCTAACAAATCATGGGAGGTGATGTTCAGACCTCAGCAGCTTCCTGAGCACCCCCAGCTGGCTCCATCCATCTGGAATCTGCGGCATTCCTTTCTCTGGTCATCATTTCCTGCCCCGTTCAGCTCTGCATCAAGTATTTGGAGAAAGGGTTTCAGCATTTGGACCCAAGAATGTGTTTATTCACGTCCTGACTGGAAATAAAGGGTCGCGTGGGAAGAAAGAAACCACTTGTCATTATGTTTTTGCTCAGGACCTTGGTTTTCTGTTGATTTTCTTTACTAAAGTATATTCCAGTGTTCTCTTCGGGGAAGACTTTCTCTCTCTACCTTATGCCCTTCCAGGGCAAGCAGACTGTTTAGCTCAGGAGCTGAGGGGAGCGGTCAGGAGGCATGAGGAGGGAGCAGGCTGGGTGTCTTGTCCTTCAAATTAGATTGGTCTTTTATTTCTTTTTCTTCTGATCATGATTCACTGTAATATAGAACTAACAATTTAGTTCTGTATTTTTCCTTTTTTCTCTCGGAACACTGGAGAGGTGGTACTACCCAATCCTGCCCTTCTGTGCACTGCCGTCTCCTCTGCCCCAGTCAGCTTTCCTGTTGGTAACTGCATAGAATCCACCATATTTGTGAATATAAGAATGTAGTTTTATTTAAAATATTTTTAATTGATTTTTTTTTTTTTTTTAGAGAGAGAGGAAGGGAAGGGAGAGAGAGAGAAACATTAATGTGAGAGCGAAACATGGATCAGCTGCCTCCTGCACAACCCCCTACCAGGGTTTGAGCCTGCAACCCAGGCATGTGTCCTGATGGGGAGTCGAGCCAGCAACCTTCTGGTGAATGGGACTATACTGAACCAACTGAGCCATACTGTGCCAGGGCAAGAAAGTTGTTATTTAAAGGTAGGATATATCTGCTGATTCTCGATAACGAGGGCCAGGCAACGGCAAACCGGGTCTCTAATCCATCATGGACTGATGGATGGTTGCCTAAGCACATGGCTCTCTAAAGCCCTGCCTCTTGCTTTAGAACATAGGCCAGGCTTTAGTATCACCATGGCCTCAAAGTGGGGCTGGCACTGTTTATAAAATACAGTATTTAGAACTATTTGGTACACTTCCGTATGCATCTGATCTGGGAAGTATTGTGGGGTGTATATATATATATATACGGGTTTTGTGTGTGAAGACTGGGGGTGGACCAGGATGGGGTAGCATTCAGAAGTCAGTGTAAGATAGATGACTTTTTGGGGTCACTCCAATAAGCAATGACAAGAACTTTTAATTTGACTTGAGGCATTAGTCACAAATACTAGCTGTTCTCCTCCCACTCTAAAGCACTCATGGGTTGCTTAGGTGGCAGTTCCAAAACACACAGGCTGACTACTAGCTGAAGTCAGCCCAGGGGGATCTGATGTGCGCCACCTATGTGTTTCATGTAGTTGGGTCCATGGAGCCATAAACTGGGGATTTCACAAAATGCAAAGAAAACATAGGCCTTGCCTTCCAAGATGTTAGAGACTAAAGGATAAACAAGACAGACTTATTGACATAGTCACGTGTGTATGGGATGAATAACTGGGGAATTTTCAGGTCTTGGGGAGGTCAGCTCCCCTTTGTGCTAAGGTAAACTGAGCCAGGTCTAAGCTGCTCTTCCTATTCTTCCAGAAACATACCTAGGTGTACAAACACATGCATGCATGCCTGTGCATGTGCACACACATGTACACACACTGCATTCAATGTATTTTCCAAACCAGCAAATTCTCAGAAATAACAGAAACTGTATATGCAGAATTAGTTTTCATTATATACAGTGGCCTCATTGAGTAAGAGCAGAACTTTAATCATTAGAAAGAAATAAACGTTAACTCGGTGTTTTACCTCTTTTAAAGATTCATCTATCGGTAAGTGCAGTTGATCAGTTCTGGAGAAGGTGCGTTGACAAGCGACTGTCAGTGTTTCCCATTTTCTTAGAGGGAGATAACAATGGTCTGTCTTGCAACAGAGGCTTCTTAGGTTCCTTGAAATGTGCCATTTTCCTTGGAAAGCAGAAGCAGGGAAGACTAGGGATGGGACATAGAGATTAACAGGAGTGCAGGACAGGACATTATTTGCACTGTTTCTTATGTTTATGTTTATATGTGTGCTTCAGAGTTGCAAACCACATTCAGGTAAAATAGGGCCCATTGGACATGGGATGGGGGTGGGGGTAGGCCTGGCACACTTGGTCCATCAGGTTGCCTTCCAAGGGGACCCCAGGATGTGGCCAACTTGACTGTAGGATGCTTCTGAGCCTGTGTGTTCTCTTCTTAGAGAGCGTCATGCTACTTCTTGAAGCATCTGGTTATGACTTAAAAGTGCAATGTTAACCAAGAAGCATAGTCGCACATATACATGCAGTTTTGTAGGAATAAACATTGTCTGTAGCAACATACTAACTAGGAGGCTGTGTTTTTCCCCCAGAATGCAGTGGAAGTAGGGAGTAGGAGGTGTTTTTCACTTCTGGGCTAGTTAGAAAGCATTTAGTTTAGTTAAAAAAAAAAAAAAATCCATACAAGGTTGCACATGTTATGGAAAAAACTGGAAAACAGCGGGCCATGCCACTCCATTTGATTCTACGGACTTTAGGTGACAATTGAAGTTACTTAGCATGTTGTTTTGAATTCTGTAACTTTTTTTTCTGGATCATTCTATGGTTTTTATCTCTGTGGCACAAGGCTCTCATGACAGGAAGTGGGTATTAGTGAATCAATTAACTATTTTAAAAACTGTAGGAAGTTATCTTGTGATGAGCCTGCACTTAGAGCTTGCAGGCGCCACCCAAACACAGGCACCGAAGCACAAAGCATTGCTTTTGTGTGCTGGGTGGGGGTATGATTGCTCTAACCCTTGGCTGCTGTTCTTGGATCCTGGGGGCCTGGTCATTGAGGCACTATATTCATGTGCTAACTATGCCCAAGAGATACTAGAGGAAGCTGTTGCTTCTCTCACAGAGGAACAAGGCTGTCACTACTGTGTCTCTGGATGCAAGTTTGAGTTGCAGATTACCCCACAGCAAGGGAAGCCCTCAGTGGGCCAGAGGTTTTTGTAAGTGGGTAGGCCTTGCCCTGTGCCCCCTGCAGCAGTGACCTCTCCATCAGGCGGGGCTGCGGCCTGGGGTGCTTTCTGCACAAGGTGTCATCCGAGCAATAGAATCACATCATTAATCTGCAGGGTTCATTAATCTGCGGAGTTCATTGGGAGTTCTGGATCATTTCATCCGTGAGTTCGAGAGTCTGCCTTCTCTGTACACGTGGAAATGGGGCTGCTGAGAAATCAACACCAAACAAGTTGTGGAGGGAGTATGTTTAATCTACTCTCAGGTTGATATGAAAAACTTGCCCAAATTTTATTAGCATAAGAGTAAACAAAGATTAGGGAAGGATGAAGAAATCCAAGTTGCTTTTATCAGGAAAAATTAAATACATAATAATACTCCACTCATTTTGGCCTATGCAGTTTAAAGACCAGCCAAGAATAAGGTATGTTGTGTTGTTTTTAAGGGTAGAATGGGGGTCCTGGCCCATTTTGCACCATTTAGCAAGTGAACAGCTAGGTTTCGTGGCTGGACCGCACGCCTGCCAGAGTTGGAAATGCCCACTTCTCTGGCCCCTTCTGGTCAGGAGCGATTGCTGATCACTTCTCATTGCCTTCCTCCCATCCCGCACTCCCCTTACATGTGCAAGGCCGAGATGACCCAGAGTCCTTTCCAAGATAGTTTTGGACTCAAGTTTAATAAAGGAAACCCCAGGAAATCCAGAATAGAAAGTTAGCACATGACGGGAGGAAATTCATTTTGAGCTCTGCAGATAAATTTGTGGTTTGGCTTTCTAATATCGCAGCGAACTCAGCTCGCGGAGGGAGTGAAGGTCGGGTGGCCCCAGCACCAGGCACAGTGACTGCTTGCATTGTAAGGGATCTATAATGGTTTGTGGAATAAAATTGTGGGTATTGCGCAAACTAATAAATCTGTAGTATAAACTGTTTCACAATTATGAAATTTAGGTAACAAAGGCTACCAATCTAGTTTTCTCATTAGCATGTTTCTCTCTTTTTTAGAAGTTTGTCAAAAGCAACTTGGTTATTGCTGGTGGGCTTAGCAGGGATCTGCATTATATTTCAAATCTACTTTTTTGACATTTCTTTTGTTTCTTATCACCGTTCTGTTCTGCAGTCACAGGTAATGAACGCACTGTTGTCAAAGTGACATGTCAGGTTGCTGTCACTGAATGCTAGGAGGATGCAGGGGCTGTGCAGGGAAGACCCAAGCCAAGACTGCTGGGTCAGAGTGCCTGCTGGGCTGGGGCCTGGCCCTGGGGGGTGGGGCTGGGTCTCTGAAGCCCCTGGTGCCCTATGTGGGCCTGTCCTAGGAAGGAGGTGATGTCCATGAATGAGCAGGACCAGTGAATAGCAGTGGAGCAGGGAAAGGGTGCCTGGAGTTGTGGGCTCCTGACCAACGCAGGGTTGCTCATGTGGGCTGTCCCAGGTCCACTCCCTGCCCCTTCCCTAGTCAGGAGAGGTTTCCCAGCACCTCCCTCTCTCAGATCCTGGTCAGCCTCCTCCAGGAGCGCCTAGCTCTCTCCTCTGATCTTAGTGCCCACGCCCGGCTCCCCTCTCAATGCTCCCTGTTCTGTGCCCCCAGCTCCCTGCTCTACATCGCCCAGCCACCCCCTTCCTGTACCTTTGCAAGTCCCCCGTAGCCTCCATCCCATTTCCCTTCTGAGGGGCATGGCCTCCTTCCTGCTGAGGTTTCTCTTTGAAACCCTTTGCTCTGAGAGCTCAGCCTGAGGCTGGGCTGCCTTCGGGAGAGGAGGCTGCTGGGTCCACCTGGAGGTGGGCTAGCAGGGGACCCCTGTGACAGAAAGAGCTGGCATGCCCACCATCCCTTCCTGGAATTCTTCCCCTCAAGTGTGGTCCCCACACCAACAGCTGCAGCACCTGGGCACTTGTTTGATGTGCAGATGTCCAGGCCCCACCCCAGACCTAAATAAGCAGTAACTCTGGGCAGGGCCTGGCAGTCCTTATTTCCAGGGGTTCCCAATGCAGCAAAAGTCGGAGGGCCCCTGGGCTCAAGCCGCTGGTCCCTCACCGCTGAGCTGAGAACCCCGCAGCTCTTTCTGCCCTGTCACCAGTGGAAAGTGCTCCTCATCTGACGTTTCTGGGCGAAAGTCCTGCTGCTGCCGCCAGGTTCCAGCTCCCGTGGGAGATGGAGGAGCCGGCCCAGCCCAGCTACCGCCGCTCAGGGAAGGAGCCCCTCACCGGGAACCCTCTCTGGGTGCCATGCCAACACCCATGAGCAGTCGATGGAGGGTTTTGTTCCCTTCTCTCTATTTGCTGTCACCAAATTGGTCTGATTACACACCAGCATTTCCCACACAGACTGTCCGATGTGCCCAGTCTTAGGTGCCGGTGCGGAATGTGGGGCCCAGAGTTAATAGGACAGGGCGGGACATGGTGCCACGTACCCGACCACACAAAAGGGCTTCTCCATTTTCGTTTCGTCCACTCAGACGCCCACTCTCCCGCCTAGTCTTTGGAATTAAAGGTTAGGGCGCGATCTGCACCAACAGCATACATGGGAGCTATTTTAAGTTGATCATGTCCTGGTTGGGATTGCTGCTGCCGTGCCCTGTTACCCCAACCACCATGTAGGATTTGACGCGCCCCTCGAAGTCCCGGCTCTGCTTAAATTGCAGGCAGGGAGAACCCTAATTACTGACCTTGGAGGGAGGTTTACATGCTCTGTTATTTGAGGTTTTTTTGAACAGCCTGTGTGGTTAGAGGCTATTTTGGAAAGAAAGACTGTCACACATGTCGTTGAAAACACCGAGCCTTTTCATGGGTGTTGTGGAGAGGCGGGGCTCTGCGTGGGAGCGTGGGGCGTGGGAAATGAGGCTTCTTTCCTAAAGACACCACCCCTTCGAAGCTTGTCTAGAGCTCACTGGTGGCATCAGCAACTTGCTGTTCTATGTGGTAGTTTTAATTGTTTTGCCTGAGCAGCCCTGAGTGATGATGCAGGCCAGCCTGACCTCTTTTGCAGGATCTCACAATGGAAGCGTTGGTACAGTCCCGCCTTCAGGGTCTCAGCGCCAGAATCCCTCCCATCAGCCTGAGTGGCTGATCAGGTTTTCAGGGTGGATTCGTGGTTCTCAAAACAAGCATCAACCAGGGGTCAGCTTGTTATTTTCAGAGGAGTGTGTCCCTGTGCAGTGAGGCCCTATCCTGGCCCCCTCAGGGGCATGTGGGGCTAAATGCCTGAGTGCATGTGCCACACACTGTGCCAGGCGAAGGCTAATGCTGCCGGCCCTGACAGCCTGGCTGCCTGCCTTGTAGTGAGATTCACACAGACACGTGGGGTGTTCCTGTGCAGAATGTGTTGCAGTAACCCTTAGCTCAGAGAGGAGTCCCTGGGGGCCGGTGCCCATCTCTGTGTCTCCCTAACCCAGAGGGAAAGCCCTCAGGCTGGGTGCACATCACAGTCCCCTGGGAGCTTTAAAACACCACCAGTGCCTGGTCCACCCACTGAGGACCTGATTCCATGGGTCTGGACTGGGCATTTACAAACTTTCCATGCCCACCCCCACAGCCTGGGGTGAGGGGATCTAATTTTTGCCAGGATTGAGAAGAAGAGGAGCAACATCAGTGAGGAATGCAGTGGGGTTGAGGGTCTTCTGCTGTGTCACCCACTCCTTCTCTCCCCTCATGTTTCTGCTGTAAGCGTCTCTGGCCCAAATGCTCTTCACTCCCATCCTCTGAGCATTGCCAGCAACTGTTGGCTTTGAGTCTTTCCGATGCTGTGTGTGTGTGTGTGTGTGTGTGTGTGTGTGTGTTTATAAGAGTAAACATTTTCACTGAAGAAGATATTTGGGGAATACAGAAAAGCAAAAGCAAAGTTAGAATATGAAAATGTGTAATTCCACACCGATGCCTTTTGCACATCTAAACCCCAGACACGCCCTTTGCGCAGGAGAGACTGGACTATTAGTATGTCTGTGAGTGGCTAAGACACGGCACATTTATGGGGCACTTGCTGCAGGGAAGCTCTGAGTGCTAACATCCCATGTGGGTCCAAAGCCGTCAGTCCTATACTTAAGCTTAGAGATCCCCCCGCTTTGTCAAAGGGCACCTCTCCCTCCCTGGCACATGGAGCCTTCTGAGTCTCTGCCTTGGAGCCTGGAGCCAGAGGCCTGATGGCAGTGTTTAGAGATTTGAGGGTCTGGCCTCAGCTTCATACGTGATTGTGCAAGACCTTCGTGCAATGTTACGAGGACAGGTTGAAAGCCAGTTGGTCCCGGGTTCACTTTTAACTTTGACCTTGACGAGTTGTGTGCTTTGAGAGAACAGGAACTTAGCCCCTCAGCCTGGAATTCACACAGCTAATCTCCTTGGGAGAAGATTGAACAGAATTGTGGATGTCAAGTGCTCATGGTATGCACCACATAAATGCTGGTGGATTTTATCCTCACGTTCTTGAACGGTCGTTGGTTTGGGATTATCTAAACGTGACTGGAGTGTGCCCTGGAGTTGAGCTTCAGAGCTGATGTTGGGGCTGGCGTTGGAGATGAGAGAGGCTGTGAGCAGGCCCCACGTGCTTGGATGGGGCTCTGCTGTGCGTGCGGAAGAAGCGCACAGAGCGGTGGCCAGGCTGGACACGTGAAGGGAATGAAGGGAGAGCTGCGCAGTGCTGTTTATGCTTTTCTCAGGGTGAGACCACAGGGCCGGAGGGCCGGCCTGAAATGAGGCCAGATGACTGTCCCGTGACTGAGATGAGGCTCTGAGAACTTGTTCGTCAGGCCTGGCCCTGCACTGCCTCTTGTCCGACCAGAAGGATCGACGGTTTCTCAGGAGAGTTTCCCTTGGGGAACTCGTGGGCCCTTGGTCCCGTGAAGGTTGTAAGCCAGTGGAGGTGGGCACTGCTTCTGGCTCTGCATGGCTTTGCCCTAACCCCCCACGAAGCCCCTTGCCCATTGCAGCCCCAGTAGCCTCCTTCTCCTTTGCTCTAAATTGAATGAGGCGACGTCTACATCTGCTGCCTGTTCTGTTATTCTGATACACCTCTCTGTGTTAGACTGAATATTCACTATGATAATTTAGAGGAGCCAGAAATTTATGGAAAGACAATGATTTACTATGGACATATTTGGGGACAGTGCAGAGTAACTCCAGCTGAATAGCTATTATTGTGATTCGGGGAAATCATTGACACATCTCTCCTCGGATCCCAGCCCCAGAGCTAGGTTGTATCTCTGGCCTCTAAAGTCACTTTGATCATGTATAGTCAGCAGGTCTTACTCCCTGTTGTGTTCTAGCACCAAGAAAGTTATGCGGTGAAGACAGCCATTGGTCCTTGATGCTAACCTCAATGACATCAGTGTTTTAAACTCTCGAGGGGGTTGTTGACTGCTACCTAGCGAGTGTGCCAGCACCATGCTAAGCATGTCATAGGCAGTCTTATCCCTATTTTACTGATGGGGAAACCGAGGCTTAGTGAGAGTCTCATACCCGCTCTGAGATAACAGTGGGGAGGGCAGCTTGGCTGAGTGCTGGCCATCAGCATAAGCCTCTGGTTTGGAGAGAACCATGCTTGGCTCCATTCTGGAAAGCTCAGCGGTAATTTGAGCCCCTCTCAGCTGGCCCCACAGTTCATTCTCCCGTTGCAGGGCCCTACTCTCATCCTGGTGGCTTTGAGCTTCCCGGGAGGATTGGGATGTGGGTGGTGGTGGGCCAAGACGCTCTTTCAGATGGGAGTGGAGCTGCCACATGAACCTCCTGGAGAAGCTTGGCCTCCTGTCCGGGTCATGGTGATGTCCAGGCGGTGAGTGGCACAGCTCCAGCTCATGTGGGAGAAGGAGCTCAGGCCTGGAGGGGCACAAACGTGGGTGTGCAAAGAAACAGTGTTGCACACTTTGTCCTGATGTGAGATGCTCACATTGAAAGAGCAGGTTGTGAGGTTGGAAAGTTAAACCCATAGAATCATGTTACATGAAAGCAGGACACCAAATGTACGTCTGCTGACCACCAGTGTGTAAAAAGTATCACAAAAGCATACAGGCCACCAGGGGCTGCGCTAGGGCCATTGGCTTATGTGTGAACCTTCCTTCTTTTTTTGAATTTCTGATGTTCCAAGAAGTCATTGTACGGCACACACACACACACACACACACACACACACAGAAACACACACAAGTGGTTAGCTGTTTCCTGTGTTTCTAATTCATGCCACCGTGCAAAACGTCTGGAACATTCCCTCTGCCCTTGTGCCTTCACCTTCCCTGACCCCTACCCACTTTGTCCCCACCTCCTGTGGCTTGATCTCCATCTCTCTGCCTCCTGGTCCACTTGTCTCAGGCCGTGCAGGGCCTGCCCACTTCATCAGGGTTCCGGCGGGGAGAGGCCGACAGGAGGTTTCGGTGGCACAGAGTACTTTAATGTCTTAGACATCATGGTAGGAAATAGGATTGGGGATTTTCTATGAACTCAGTTTATTTTAATTCATGGAAAATTGTGAATTGGCCCTTGATTCTGTACAGGCCGTCTAGACCAGCCAGTGGCTCAGATTCCGGGAGCTAAAAATAGATAGAAGTGGTAGGGAAAGGGAACGCCTTCCTGGAGGAGAAATCTCTAGACGGAGCTGAAGTGAGCAAGTTTCCGCAGGTAAGATGGCAGCTCCCAACTCCGACAGCTGGCAGCTCAGGGTGAGCTAGCGCTTTCCTTAGTTCCGAGTGTTAGTCAGGCAGCAGTGGTGTACTGTGAGAGGTCTGTGGACAGTTTACATTTAAATGGCAGTAAATTAAAGAATAAATGTGGAATTTTCAATGTTTATTTGCTGTAGCTACACTTCAAGCCTGAAAAAATTATTCAGAAGGTAAAAGCACTAGGTGCCTGCTTTGTATATATGTTAGTGGGTGGAAATAGGATCATAACTTGGAGACTAACAAAGGTGATAGAATTGTTAAATAGGTGTTTCATATATATCTATATAGTATTTTAATATATGTGGTCAACTTTTAAAAACGTTAAGCAGGATATACTTAGATTTCTAATAGACAAACTATATAATAGAGAATACAGAAGTAAATGAAAATATATATTGGAACCTAATTTGTTATAAAGATGGCATTTTGTTTTAGTTCACTAGGGGAAGGAGTGGTATAGTTGATAAATGGAGTTGTCTTAATTGACTGCCTTGAAAAAATTATATCCGAACTCACACCATATAAAACAAACTCATACAGAGTAAAGGTTACAGTGTGAAAAAATAAAAAACGAAAATATCAGGACCATTTTGGAAAATACTGTGAATAACCTCTGGAACAGGGGAGAACTTCCTAACTAATTACTAAGCTAAAAAGCTGAAGAGGAAAAGATGACAGAGTTGGTTACATAAGAATTTAAAATCTCTGTATGGAAAAGACACTAAATGACAAATGGCACACCTGAAGGAAATGTCTGTGACACCCATTCATGACCCATCTGCTCACAGTCGACCTGGGTGCTCACACGCTGGGACAGACCTATGTTCCAGAGGCACACGGGCTGGGAAGTGACAGACGAGAAAACGCAGGTCGTCCCCAAGGCCAATCTCTGGAGAACGGGCCAGGCACCGACGGACCAGCACCACCAGCACAATCCCAACAGCATCACCAGCCTCCTGGAAGTCAGCCTTACACACTGCAGAAGAAAGGATATAAAAGCGGCTGCCAGGTGGCTCTCGACAACCAGCGCAATGTCCGGGATGGATCTGTATCCCGGACTGGCAAGGGCATCCCAACGCCCACCCGGAGGTCTGATCGTGTCCTGACCCCCTTCACCCCCTTGGGACCCTACCCGTGCACAAATTCGTGCACCGGGCCTCTAGCGGGTATATATTTCTTTTGTAATTAAGAACATTTAAAAATGGATAAAGAAACAAATAGCGTTTCTTTATACAACTCTTAATTTTACACATAGATATTTCTAAAAGGGACTATGCATATCGTTCAGTTACTATGGATTACCAGTAGGTACCTACTGTGTGCCCAGAAATGGGGAAAGGTGAGCCCACCTGGGTGAGGGGATGACAGTGCATAGAGCAGAATGTGTCACAATTTGGACCCCACATCCTGGCTCAGTGTTGCCAAAGGCTTTCTCTGTTAGAATCTCCCATTGCTGAACATTTAATTTTTTTCTCCTTTTTGGTTAACATAAGTATTGTTATAATAAACATTATCCTTCATAAATCTTTGTTTTATGGACTATTTCCCTAAGAGACCTAGGTATTGACTTATTCATGGTTTTTAAACAAATATTATTAAAAGATGGAGAAATGGCAACTTTGGAAGTCACAGGCAGGCATAAGGGGAGGACAGGAGCAGCCTGGAGGGCGGCGGGCGTGTCTTTCCCTTTTCCTGTACACCTGTGACTGGTAACAAACTGTAGGTGCCACACCATCGGCTTCAGGTGTGGAAGGTGCATTTCTGTTTTGTCAGCCTTTACCCCTTCCTTGATGTGGTGTATCTTTTCAGGGAGGTGGGAGGCAGGTGGGAGGGGTCTTTGTCCCCACGTGGGAGGCTGGGGTTGCTGGGGGATGGGTGCTCCACCCTTTTTTTTTTAAAATATATTTCATTGATTTTAGAGAGGAAATGAGAAGGGGAGAGAGAAACATCAATGATGAGAGAGAATCATTGATTGGCTGCCTCCTGCACACCCCCCACTGAGGATCAAGCCCGCAACCCAGGCATGTGCCCTTGGCTGGAATTGAACACGGGACCCCTCAGTCCCCAGGCCGACGCTCTATCCATTGAGCCAAACCAGCTAGGGCATGGGTGCTCCACTCTTGTCTGAGGGGCAGCAGAACCTCTTCCCCCACCCCAGCCCCTTGCCCTGGGCACCACTCCCACAGGTTGGAGGTACTCCCTCACCAGCACCTGCTCTCTGTGCTCTGAGAGCCTCCGCTGATGTTATAAATAAACCTGCCACTTGCTGGTTATACAGCCTCAAAAGATGAGCCCACCTGGGTGGGGGGATGACAGTGCATAGCACAGGTGCAGCCTGTTGGGGATGTAGCTGGGAGCCCACGTGAGGGCTTACACCCCTAGTGGGGGAAGCTCTTCTGTTCCCTCTGCTCAGAGGAGCCCACGCCAGCTTTCTGTCTTTCTTCATCTTGGGCTGGGAGGGCTCCCTCTATGAGGTCTGCAAGGCGGGCGCTGCCTGCCCTGGATGGGACAGAACGCGTTCTCCGTGGGGGCCTGGGGTTTGGGGTGCGGGACAGGCAAGGGCTTCTCAGTGCAGTGTCCACTGAGTTGGAGAGGATGCTGGTGACTTGGATGCATTTCTGTGTTTGCTAGTGTTGGTGACATCAGGAGTATGGAAGAAGGTTCACGCACCAGAACCAACCAGCACATGACAGTCTCTTTGCACTTAGAATCTCATCTTTCTCCGGGGCAGTCTTTTACAGTAATAAGTAAGAAAGGAAAAACCAAAGTTTTAATTCTGCAGTTTTCCTCGGTTCTAAAATGACCATTAAGACTCACATCCAGTGGCCAGAGCAGGCTTTGGTTTGTGGTTCTCCACAGGGGACAGTAGATCAGAGACCGTCTTTGTGGCTGGGTTCACTGAAGTAGGGCCAGACGCTCACACCATGATTGATGGGGCTGGAGGCGGTGCCCTTGGTTGTTATCCCCTGAGGACCGGGGTCAGGTCGAGAGGCCCATTTCTGGCGGCTGAAGGTTCATGTACATGAAAACAACCCAGAGGCACAGGCCTTCCTGTGGGGTTTCGTGGCCTGTGCTGGGCTTGTTGATTCCAGCAGCACCTCAAGGGAGGGGCGCTCTGCTGGTGTGTGTGGCAACATGGGCTCATCTTAAAATGTGGCTGCATTCAGCAGTTAGCCCAGCTTGTGGACCCTGCCTCTGTGGCGGGAGCTCGCCCTAAGACAAGGCCCCATGTGCCGTGAGCCAGCCTGCAGGTCTCTTTGGAGAACAGAAGTCTCTGGAATAGACGCATTGTGCTTCTGGGATTCTTGGCGCATTTGTTGGTGCCTTTGAGCCTTTAAGTCCCTTGTGCTTTGATTGGACAAAGGAGTATGCTGGGTTCTTCTGAGACACACTCCTGCACCAGCCACGGCTGCTCCAAAAGCATCCAGTTGGACCCGAAGTCCAGTAGGTGCCAGGCAAATATGCACACATCCCTCAAAGCATCTGGAGGGACCCCTAAGTATTGTCACATCAGCGAGCTGGCAAATGCCACCACAACGATGACAGCAGCTCCCTGGAAAGGAGAGGAGTCAGCTCATTGCTTGGTGCTCCAAGAGCTGCATCACCCGGGTTGCCATGACCCACAGTGCAGGATGCTGCATGTGGGCGTGGTCCCCACAGGCCAGCACAGGGGTCCATCTGGCCCTCAGTCCTGGAGAGTCTGTGCAGCAGGAATAGTTTAGATCAGGAGCCTGACTCTGGAAGACCCACGTCCAGGTGTGAAGGTCCACCTTGCCAGGCCGGTCTGCACTATCACTTGACTCCATTCTTGGCAGTGGGCACCTCGGACACAGGACCCTGGCCCCCTGTGTCTGAGTCCCTGGGGCTCTACCTCCGAGGAATCTCCACCAGCTGGAAAACAGGGCATTTTCAGAGGAAGCAGACACTGTGTCAGGAAGCCTCCGGGAATGCAGTCCACTTCCTTAAGGAAGTAAGTGCCTTTGTGCATGCAGGGCCCTCCGAGGCTCAGGTTTATCTCAGGATGGCGCCTGAAGCAGGAAAGGCAGAATAGGCCTGTGTCTCAGAAACACACACAACCAGATGCCAGCCACAGTGTGGTGAGGAGCCCAGACCACCCCAGGGTAATGGCCCTGGGCCTCAGGGCAGTTTCACAGATGGAATGGCTGGTGTG
The DNA here is from genome assembly GCF_964212035.1 of Myotis nattereri. Classification (NCBI taxonomy): domain Eukaryota; kingdom Metazoa; phylum Chordata; class Mammalia; order Chiroptera; family Vespertilionidae; genus Myotis; species Myotis nattereri. The sequence continues at coordinate 28,415,256 of NC_138076.1, forward strand.
GGAGGGCCTAAAGCAGAGCCTTTGCCTGGCTAAGTCTGCAAAGCCAGCAGCATTGTTGTTGGTGATTTGGTGCATCTGATCAGTGCTGGGCTCCTCACTTCTTTTGCATATGCTGGAGTAGGAATTCTCCACAGCTCTCTGTTTTTAAAGATAAGGTGTCCGGGCACATCTCTAAAAGAGGCAAGGGAGGGGGGGAAACATGGAGGAGGGAGGATGGCAGTGAAAAAAGGGAAGAAGGAGGGGAGGAGAGAGTAGGTAGGGAGAGGGAGAGAAGGGGAAGAGGGACAGTACAGGAGGGGCGGGGGCAGGGAGAGGAGGAGGAGGGGGAGGACAGGAGGCACAGGAGTTCCATACAAGTGATCTGGCTGGTGTGCTCCCTCTCTGAAAGGATGATCCGAATGGGGAGATAAAGTTAGAGTTGAGTCTCCTACAAGTTCTTTTATTCGCCTTTTAGTTTCTTCCTTATTTCAGCAAAGTTAAAAAAAACATCCTGAGCTTAGTCTCCTCTGTAATGGCCCATGGTCCTTCAAATGCAGCCGGCTTGTAAACTTGGCAATGTTTCTTGCCTAATTAGACCAACAGTGATGTTAAAAATAATTTTGGAGTTTCAAACAGCTCTTGAGCTCAGCAGAGAGAACTCTGACTTCCTGTGTGAGATGCTGGAGTGCCAAGGGGCTGCCGTGTGTGTGTGTGTGTGTGTGTGTGTGTGTGTGTGATAGCAGTTGGTGGTGCCAGGCTTGAAGCAGCCTTATTTAGACTGCAAGGGGAGGGAGGGGCCACTCAGCATGGGATGCTGGTCTGAGCATGACTCATGCCCAGTACACTCCATCCAAATGTGCCGGTGGGTCAGGATCTCATGGTGTCTCCTTGCGGGCCGGGAAACTGTGTCGAGCTTTTCTCCTCTTGTGCATTTGAGTCACAGCTAAAAGAACAGCCCATATCCCATCAGAAATAATTTATTTTTAAAATGTTTTTATTGGTCTTTAGAGAGAGGAAGGGAAAAGGAGGAGAGATAGAAACATCAAAGAGAGAGAAACATTGATCAACAGTCTCCTGCAACCTGAGCATGTGCCCTGACTGGGTATCAAAACAGTGACCTCTTGGTGCATGGGTTGATGCTCAAGCACTGAGCCACACTGGCCAGGCCCGTTAAATAATTTTAAAACTTTCGTTAACTTATTCTTTATAACCCTCCGAAGGTTCTTCCTCTTCCCACCTATGTGCCTTCCAGTTGCCTCTCTCCTTGCTCAGTCAAGAGGAAGCCTGCATTCTGCAACATTTCATGGGGTTTCATGTCTCCTCTGGGTCTAAGTCAGCTTCCACCTCACCTGCCCTTCCTTCGTCTCCCCTGTGGCCCGCAGTGGGTATGTTTTCTGTGAAGCCTTTGACTCCCCAGCCAGAATGTGCTCTTACCACACCTTTCTGTGCCCAGTCTGCAGTCTCCAAGGGCAGCTTCCACCTGGCACATGTGTTTTGCACTCCATGTGCCTAGTTAACCTGAAGCTCCTCAGGGCAGGGGCCATAGGCTCCTATGAGAATTCTTCCAGCCCCTTGACCGCAGCCATGCTGGCCCCTGGGCTAGTGCAGGACACAGATACCCACCCGGCCTCTGCTCTTTCCGCAATTGTCCGTATGACAGTTTCTTCCATCTTCAAGTGCTTGCTCCTGGCAGTGAAGCTGTTATGAGCATTCATGTACACGGTTTTGTTTGCACGCCTATTTTTAGTTATTTTGAGTAAATCAAAATAGGAGTGGAGTTGCTGGGTCATGTGGTAACTGTTTAACTCTTTGTGGAACCACCAAACTGTTTCCCACAACAGCTGCCCTGTTGTAAATTCCCACTGGCATCCCATTTTATCTACATTCTCACCAATACCTGCTATTTTCCTTAAAAAGAAACCCACCAATACCTGCTATTTTCCTTTAAAAGAAACCCACCAATACCTGCTATTTTCCTTAAAAGGAAACCCCAGCTGTCTTCGTGGTGCGAAACGGTATCTCATTGTGCTGCTGAGAGCAAGAAGAAGGAAGAAGGGATTTTATTGGTTTATTATGAGGAAGCAACCTCTCTGCTTTCTGCAAATGGAAGTTAGATATTGCCAGGGTTTCCTTAAATGCCACCTTCTTACAGAGGAGCAATAACCGGCGGGCTACACACATGCATCCCCACAGAGGTTACACCTGTCCACATGTGAACAGTAACAGGCATGTCACACACATGCATCTTTATAGATGCCACACATGCACAGTAACAGGCTTATTACACACAAGCATCTTCACAGATGTTACTCTTACTTACGTGTGAAGTCGGATGAGCAAATAGCCTTGCATTGAGCTGGCCATGCCATTACTGCCTTCACTCTTGGGGTATGCCCCCCGCACCAGGAAGAGTCAAAGACAGCCCTGACTACAAAATCAGAACTGCTTGAGAAACTGAGCCTTTTGTGTATTTAGCCAACTGCAAATTAACAAATCATATGTGAAAATTTCAAGCTTTTGGGTCAGGAAGGCCTCTCCGAGTCCTCTGTAGCCCCAGAGTAATAGATGAAAGACAGGTCATTCCATGTGAAGTCTGGTGTTAGTCATGGACCTGGAATATTCCATAGTGTGTCTGAAAGTATTTATTTAGGTGGTTTCCCTTTCAGGTTAGACGTGAATGAACAAAGGAATGCCGTCTGTTTCAAATACTTTCTGGAACTTGTGTTTTGCACTACATGTATTAATGGAAGACTCTGAATTTGTTAACATCTAAGACATTTTCTTTCTCAAGTTCAAGCCAGGACTCTTTTACAGAATGATGTGGCGAAAAGAAAGAAAAGCAAAAGTAGTACCAAAATATACAGGGCGGAAAAGAGCAGGGGGAAATCGTATGTTGATTGTTTCCAAAAAGTAAACTCGGATCTTGAAAGGGGAGATTCTCTTTCCACCGCTATTTGGGAGCGGTTGTCTTTGGCCAGGTCAGGCGTCTTGTTTTCCGCATCAAGACCAGTCCGTGGGCTTATGGTAGCAGTAGGCACACTGCCTTTCCACAAATTTGGTATTTCCCAGATTGTCTTCCTCCCTTAACTTCAAGAAACACTTAATGTAAACTATGAAGAATTTTTTGCTGTCAGAACCCAGGAACCTGCACTGCAGCGGTGACAGCTAGTTGTTAAACTGGTCATGACGAGGTCCTCAGCCTTCACCTTCCTCAGGGACGAGTCTGGTTCAAGGGCGGGGAGAGCCCCCTAGCATCTGGGCTGCCCGGGGCCCAGAGCATCTGGCTCCTCAAGGCTGTGCACCGCTTGCTATAGAGTTAGAAGCAGTGGGTCCAGGCATAGTTGGAAAAACTATTTGACAGCAAAGATGATTTCCGTTTCCCTAAACATTGTTTCTATGGATACCATCGGAATGGTGTGTGGCCAGCCTCTGCCAGGGCTGGCTTGTGGGGACCTTGCTTATGGAGCACAGAGGAGGGAAAAGCTGTGCAGGTGCCTTGGGCTTTAACTTCTGAATAAATGGAATACAATTAGATTCTTGAAAAAAAAAAAAAAAGAATCCTTTGTAATAAATTAAGTGCAATACACACACACATCATTTTTCCCAGATCAGATTAGCAAAGACCCACAATTTTGATAACTCATTACTAGCAATGATATTGGAAAATGGCATTTTCAAACATGGTAGTGGGAATGCAAATTGCTATTATAGGGAACTGTTTGGCACTATGATAAATTTATATGAAAATTAAAAATTATCCTTTGTGCCAGAGATTCTGATACCAGGAGTTTATTGTTTAACCTACAGAAATGGATTCTGTGCATGGTTATTTGTTGCTGCAATCCTGGTACTAGCGCCAGCCGTGGGCAAACTACAGCCCGTGGGCCGGATCCGGCCCTTTTGAAATGAATAAAACTAAAAAAAAAAAAAAAAAAGACCGTACCCTTTTATGTAATGATGTTTACTTTGAATATATAAGTTCACACAAACACTCCATCCATGCTTTTGTTCCGGCCCTCCAGTCCAGTTTAAGAACCCATTGTGGCCCTCGAGTCAAAAAGTTTGCCCACCCGTTAGCCAAAGACTGAAGATAACTGAAGTGCGCATCCTTGAGGGAGGGTTAAATGGACTGTGTTCACTTAATGAAAAAAGGTGCAGCCCTAAAAAAGGGGAGGGAATTCCAGATGTACTGATAATCTCCCCAGATGTATTGTTAATGCCCATTTTAAGAAGCACGTGCTGCCGTTTATGTAATATACCAGCTTGTATTTGCTCCCAGAGTCTCCAGGAGGAACAAGGAACTCGTGGCATTGTTGCCTGTGAAGGAGGCTGCAGGATGGAACTTACATTTGGCCATTTAATGCTCTAAAGAGCTCTTACAAATAGAACAGTGCCTTAATGTTAACTCGAACCTGGCTATATACTTGGTCGAACTGTAAGGACACTTGGGCTGCAAAGATGCATCCTCCTGCACCCCAGAACCAAGTGCGTGGAGCAGGTGCTCAGGCCAAATGAAAAAGGAATGAAACAAAGGTGGCAGAGGGTGAGAAGCAGTAGTGTCTGGGTCTGACATGAAAGAGGCCAGAATGCTTTAGGGGGGACCTGCCACCACATATTGGGAGCGGTGGTCTTTGGTCAGGTCAGGTGTCTTTCCATTGAACCTTGGCTCTCAGAGGGCCTACTGATCTTGTGGGCTTAAAGATTTAGAATCAACTTATAAAGAAAATAGGCAAGACAATGTAGAAACAGTCTGACAACAGAAATTGGGAGTTGGGGGTGGGAGATGTATATGGCTTTCAGTTCTTTGTTTTTCATAGCAGGGAGTTGACGGAGGAGTTTAAATTAATAAACCAGGGACTGTTAGTGAGGCTGTTGTTTATATTTGTCTTGCTTGCTCAAAGGACTAAGACACAGGTTACTAAACAAGGCTATTTCTAGAGAGCATGGGCTACAGACAGACTCTTAATGTTTAATCTTGGACTCCTACATCTGGAAGTTTCCTACTGTGCATTCCTGGTACTACTGAACAATAACAGCAACAGAAAACATGCATATAAGTCACAATTGAAAACTCCGAACCGGAGTCATAATCAGGCCTCTGGAACCGCTCCAGCTTCCTCTAGAAAAGGGAACTGGCTTTCTTTTCTGTGCCCACGACTCGGGGCCAGCTCTGGTGAGCTGAGCGGAAGCAGATGGATTTCATTTTTGTGTGGTTAGTACCCGAGCTTCCAGCAGAGATGCCCTTGCAGATACGCATGCCTGCTCATCAAGTCTGGCTCTCTTGTGTGACATGTTTTTCTCTCTGTGTTTTCAAAGCCAGTGCTCGGCCGTGTGCAGTGTAAACCCAGAATCTCTCGTGCTGGGATTAGGGGCTGGGGAGGTCACTCTTCTGGTCAGAAATGGGACACGAAATCCAAAGTGATGCATCCTGGATGTGCTGCCGTGTGTAAAGAGCTTCATCTGTGCTCTTCGGAGACAGTTTCATGACCTGCCTGGACGTGTGCCAAAAGTACTTAGTCTTAATAAAACTGTTGCCATGGTCCCCCACCCCCATTTTGCCATCATAAAATAAATGAAAACCGGCCTGGCCGGCGTGGCTCAGTGGTTGAGCATCGACCTATGAACCAGTAGGTAAAGTTCGATCCTTGGTCAGGGCACATGTCCAGGTTGCAGGCTCCATCCCCAAGAGTGGGGGGCGGGCGTGCAGGAGGCAGCCGATCAGTGATTCTCTCTCATCATTGATGTTCCTCTCTCTGTGTCTCTCTCCCTTCCCCTCTGAAATCAATAAAAATATATTTTTTAAAAAAGAAAACTGCTATTTCTTTGATTCAAAGTAAAGCTATAATTGAAAAGCTGGACAAGAGTGTCAGTGAGGATGTGGAGAAATTGAAACCTTTGTACAATGCCGGTGGGAATGTAAAATGGTGCAGCCGCTATGGAAATGAGTGTGGAAGTTCCTCAAACAATTAAACACAGTTACCATGTGACCCTGCATTTCCATTCTCATGTATATATAACCAAGAGAATCCAAAACATACATTCACACAAACACTTGTACACAGAACCCAGAGCCACATTCTTCACAGTAGCCCAAAGTTGGAAACATCCCAAATGCCCATCAGCAGAGGAATGAATGAAGAGACCATGATGCCACATTCACACCATGGAATATTACCCAGCTGTGCAAGGGACCGAGTCTGACACAGGCTGTGGTGCGTAGGGACCTTGAAAACATGCTGACTGAACGGGGTCACACTCAAAAGCTCGCATAGTCTATGATTCTGTTTGTATGAAATACCCAGAATAGGCCAATCTGTAAAGCTAGAAAGTGGGTTAGTAGTTGCCAGGGCCTGGGGGGGCGGGGGGGTGGGGCGGGGCGGGGGAGGGAAGAGGACATGACAGTAAATAGTTCCTGTTTCCCGTATGGGGACAAAAATGTTCTAACATTGATGTTGGTGATAGTGGTGTAACCCTGTGAATATACTAAACATCATTGGACTATACACTTCAAACGGTATGCTGAGCCTGCCTTAATAAAGCTGTTTTAAAAAGCAGCAGTCAACACACACATGTACACAGACATGCGCACACACAAGCAAATGTGTAATACAGAGGTACGTCTATAGCAGGAGATGACCACTATGGCCATGTGCGACTGGTGTCCACTCCTGGCCGTATACCACGTGGTAGCAGGCATTCTTCCCTTTTCTTCTTTCTTTCTTTGGGTCACATTTCACTGGGTGGGGTGGGGGGGGGCGGGGGAAGAGGAGCGCCTGTGGAGAGCATTCCCAGTCTGCAGTTCCCTGTAGCACTGGCGTCATCCCACAGACCACGTTTTCTGTTCTGTGTGGTCTGTGCTCATTGGCACCTCTTGTTCACTGTCCAGGTGCACAGGGATCGATGTGGAGGTGGCCTCCCTGCCCTGAGTCTTGCTCTGGGGAAGGCTCAGGGCTTGCCTGGGGGAGAGCTTGTAGTTTCCAGCGGTCCTCACCTTCCAGAAGTATCCATAATATCCTCACCTTAGCAATAAATGTCTTCATTGTTGATGGCCTGCTTGCTGTTTTCTGGTCTTAATAGCCACTAGATAGAAAATACAGCATTAGATGAAAAAAAAATATTTTGTAAACGGAGGCATAACATTTTTGTTTCAAAGGAGTAAAAAAATACCCATACAGTATGACATTTTAAAATTAAAAGGAAACTAGTGGGTTCTTTATTCCTTTTCTTGGCTTAATTTTACAGTTTTTATTTCAGGATTGAGTTATTGTCAAGAACACTATTTTCATGTCTAGCATAATTGGAAAAGCGCAGGAGAATAGAGCATGCTTTCTTTTTCCCCAGTGAGAAAAATACCAGATTTTAAGGGAAAGAGCAAAGTTAGCTAATGTTTTGTGTGTATTTAGGTGCTGAATAGGTTGAATTCAGTTCAAAACTGAAAATCTAACTAATTGTGGAGACGTGCTCTTGTCTATAAAATTAGTCTGAAAATGGAGAAGTGGATGATTTTCCATCTGCCATTCTTAGTATCTTGGGCTTTTGTTTCTTGTCTGGAGCCTAAAATGCACTTTTCTTTAGACTTCTGAGGTCTCCTTCCCCTAGCCCCACTCCTGTCATAGCAATTCTGATCATCCCGTGAAAGCAGAGAGACATTGAAATTGTCCTGGCACATGGACTTGCATAAATGACAACAGGACAGCCCATAGTGGAGCAGGAAGAGTGGAGGAGGGAGGAGGAGCAGGAGATGCTTCAGGGGTGTTCAGGGAGAGGAGCACAGTTCCAACGCTGCAAGGGTGAGAGGGGCACAGGGTCCCAGGGAGCCAGGTGGGTGGGTGCCAGTCTGTGTTTTGTAATTACGGAGTTGCCACAGATTTTTGCCCCGAGTTACCTCCTCCCCTACTTGCAGCCTGCCCCTGGGCCGTGCATCCAGTCAGGAAGTTCCCATTACTCAAGGTGACCCCAGATGCCACTTATGGGAGGAGATGGGAACTTCTAGGGACAGTTGCATCTTGGCATACAGACCGGCTCTCTGAAGAGCTGAGGCACAGGACAGACAAGGTCAGGCACGGCTGTGAGAGGTGTTGGGAGTGGAAATGCCAGTCAGAAATTGTCCAGCGTGTGCGGATCTTGCCTTGAATCAGATGGGGCAGCACAGAGCAGCCCCTCCTCGGTTATCACCCACCTCCTCTGCAGAGAACTCTTTTCACAGGGCTAGCAGTTCATATTGTGCACCCACTTCTCCTGATGGACAGGACAAGAAGTACGTGGAGCACGTTTATATGCCGGGTCCATCACTTAATGTCTCCCAGAAAAAGCTGCCAGCCATGGACTTGCTGTAGAAAGATGTTTCCTCCTGGAGAACTGGTGTGTTTTGTTTTTAAATAAATTATGACAATGATGTGCTCCACCATATTTCCATTTGTACCATAGCTACTAGGAAGCTTGGCACTCAATCACTGAGTCATCCACATTGGGGATGGATAGATGTAATTTTCCTTCCTTTTACCATATTTTAAACTTTTAATTTCAAGTTCAACAGCCTTATTGTATACTTGGCTTTTATATTGTAACGCACTACCTACCCCTTTTGGAAATTGGAGGAAATCCGAAACAGATGTAAGTCACTATTCATGTATGGTTCTCCTCCGGGAAGCAGATGTATGCTGTGACGGTGGTTGGGTGATGCCCTGCGGGCGTCCAGGCAGCTCAGCATGGAGTTTTCCAGACTTCTAGATCAGTATGCAATAGAGGAGGCTGTTTATAATGTGATTTAGAAATCCAATCTCATCTGGCTTTATGGAGTTTTGTTCTATTTAATATCAAGTGCTAAAATAGCAAGGCAGCCAAAAATATATTCAAGGAAATAGAATTTTTAATCATGAAACTGATTTCTGTGGGGAAATAGCTTTTATGTTGTCATAATAAGCTATGCTGGCTACCAGAATTCATAGAGCCATTTGCGGTGTAAATCAGGAAGGCCTGCCTGAAGATGGGGAGCATTAGGAGCGGCCATTCTTCCTCACATCTGCTTCTAAACATGAAGGCCTCTGGGTTGGGAAGGGGTTGCTCTTACAGGACTAGGGCACTTGGCTTACAGACCTGTAATGTATTATTTAGCGAGGTTGAACTGTAGTTGAGTTGAAAGTGCCAGAGTTGTGTGGACGGCTGGTAGAGTCAAGCACATCTGGGTAGCCTGCTTCCAGACGGTTCTGTTGGTGTTGGCCCCAGGCTCACAGCTGGAAGAATAGTGCTCTGTCAGTTAAAGCCCTTGACCCTCACTCTCCCCTCCCAATGCCTCCTTCATCCTTTCCTCCATCTTTCTCTTCTGTGAGTTTTGTGAGAGCACATTGGCCTCTCTAGATGCTGGAGGGCAGCAAACAAGATCAGATCACCCTTAGAGGTGACATGGGGTTGAGCTCTCAATACTTACTCCTAGAGTGCCTGGTGTCTGACATCCCCTCTCGGGCATAGAGGGCATTGTTCCTGAGTGCCCTGCAGGGAAGCCAGCCTTCCAGACAGGGAAGGGGCTTCCTTATCAGAGCTGGTCCCAGGGCTGTGGCACTGAGACCTTCCACGGCCCCTCCAGTGAGGCCCAGGCATTCACCCATGGCTCTCCCCTCTCCCCAGCTGCCTGCAGGCTTGGGTTTTCTGGCCGGTTCATTGAGAGCTCACACAGGAATGATCGCCGGTCAGGGATGATGACCGCTTTCAGAGCCTACCCTTTGCTTTCCTCACCCATTGCCCGATCCCTGTAATTAGAAAGCAGAGATTGCCGTTTCAGCACTGGTTATGTTACTGTTTTTCAAGTGCTGCCTTTTACTTCTGTTAGTAAATTAGGTGTTCAGAGATGATATCACATACCAAACACGCTGTCTTTAGCAAGTCTACCGATGAACAGTTCAGGTTGGTGAACAGTAAATTTAGAGATGTGGTTAATAGGAAGAATCATACAAAAATGATGACTTATTTGCTTCTTAGAATGAAGCCAGAGTTTTCTTCTATCTTGTAGTCATTTATTCATCCATTCATTAAACAAACAGTTTAGCATTTACTGTATAACAGGACCAGCTTTATATTCTTATGTAAATGCCTCTACTTACTACGGAAAATAATGCTTTTTCTCTGAGAGAGAAAAAAAGACCCATAATATGTAGTTAGGAAGTGATGCAACCTCTAGCCTTTGGCATAAATAATCAACATGGAAGAAACAAATCTGTTGCAAGTATGGTTGAGGTGAAATAAGCCCTAAGAGCTGGGACATCCACCCTTGCTCTGCTGTGGGGCTTCAAGCAGAGACTTGGGAGTAACCCATCATTCTTGGCCCTTTTTGGTGGGGTTCCCAACTGTAAGGGCAGATTATATGGCCCAGGGCGGGGTGCTGGCTGCTGCTCCCAACCCTCCTGGCCCGAGTGGTTTGTTAATGTTGGCACAGGTCCACTAGCTGGCTCTCTAGTGTTGTCATTGTCATAGCAACAAGGATGTTTCTATAACAGTCCAGATTGGGAGCCTGTAGGGTGGGAGGAATGTGGACGAGACTGCATTCATATCAGAATAATATAATTTGGCATTTTCACATTTTTAAGTATCTGTTGTTCAGCTCTTCTTTCTTTTATCCTACAGTCCCCACCGTGAGAAAGAGAGAGAAACATCAATGATGAGAGAGAATCATTGATCGCTGCCTCTTGCTCACCCCGTACTGGATATTGAGCCTGCAACCCAGGCATGTGGCCTGACAGGGAATCGAACTGTGACCTCCTGGTTCATAGGTTGAAACTCAACCACTGAGCCACACTGGCGAGGCCAAAAAATTTTCAAAGGAAAATAGGGTACACCCCAATTCACATCATAAAGGTGACAGTAGGAAAGTCAATGAAGTCAGGCTGGTTTGAGGTTAAAGATTGTGAACACTGCAAAAATGATCAGCTCCAGAAACAGAACTGGAAAACTGACAGGCCCCATGGTGAGCTTGGTGTGTGTGGTGTGGCTGCCCATTCAGGTCTGCTCAGCGGAAGGAGCAGTCACCAGGAACCCGTGTCTGCTCCTCCTCATACCTCCCCCTCCCCCTCCCAGTCCGGAGATGCCCATGGAGTCACGTCCTACCCTTTCCTGTTGGTGGGTTCATCACTCACTCTGCATGCATATGCATGTGCACATATGACCTTTCACATCTGCCAGGAGCCTTCGGAGAATCTGTCTTTTGACATTTAACAGCTGACTCGAAGCTTGGCTCGGATTCAAATGCCTCTTCCCAGATTGGCCATGTTTTCCTTTGCTCAGCTCATGTAAAAATGGCACGTTCTGGAAGGAAGCCTTGTGATGTTAAGGTGTTTTAAGGATAATGGCTATAAAAAGACATTTATCTGTTATTTATTTTTCTTCACCAACTGATAGCCATTGATGATTCCTTGATGAGAAAGAAAAATTTCTGGAACCTGTTGGGTTAGAAAAGTCTCAAAGCTAGAGGGGCCTTGGAGAGTTCTTTCTTTTAGAGTTGGGAAAGTTGAGGCCTAGAGAAGAAGGTAGGTCTCATGCCAGAAATGTCCACAGGCATAGATTAATACTGGTGCTGCTGGAAATCCCCAAAACACCTTTGTGTATCAGAAGTAAGATTTATTGGCACAGAAGTAAATTATCAGCATCTACCTGAACTGTTGTTGGCATGGTGCTATGTGCCCACACCTGTCCCTCTTCCTAGTGCTGAGTCTGGTGCCAGTGCACGCCCAGAGCCAGGCATCTTTAGAACTGAAATGACTCGGTGACAAGGAAGACTTTGGGAGGTGATAGCATGTTCGAGGCATTTCTTCCATGTTCGATGCATGTCTTCACCTGGGCATCAGCTGTCCCGGTTGAAAGCCACCTCTCATCCATTCCTGCTCGCTCTCAGTTCACAAGTAAACAGGGCTGTTTGGACAACCCCTCATGCTTAATCTGAGCTTCTAGCAGAGGATGCTGGCCGTTGTGGTTTTGATAATGATCTCTAGACAGACCCAGGGTCAAATAGGGGGTTGTGACATTGTGGACATTTCCTGCAGGGCTGGCCAGGCAAGCTGGCTTTCTTGAAGGTTCCTCCTTTTTCTCCAAATGTGCTTGTGTGCGAAGGAAAGGGCTTGTGAGAGGGAGACACTCAACCTAGAGCAGCTCTCTCTTTCTGGAATTTTTCCTAACTGATTACTCTGTATTTTAAACAGCTGTAGGTCATAGTTTACTCTCATCAATAAAGAGTCTTTCTCCTTAATTATGGCCCCAACTTTGACTAATATTATCAAATTAAATTCAGAATAAAAAGGACCCTGGGGATTGAATGGTTAAGCAAAATGTGGCACATACACAATGGAATGTCATTTAGCCGTGAAAAGGAAGGAGAGTCCGGCACATGCTGTAGCATGGGTGAACCCTGAGGACAGTAAGTAAAATAAGTCAGAGAGAGAAGGACAGATACTGTATGATTCCACTGCGATGAGGTTTCTAGAGCAGTCAGATTCAGAGAAACAGAAAGTAGAAGGGTGGTTGCCAGGAGGTGGGGGGAGGAGGAAATGGGGAGTTGTTGTTTAGTGGGTACATAGTTTTTTTTTTTTTTTTTTGCAAGATGAAACAATTCTAGAGATTGGTTGCACAACAATGTGAATATATTTAACTCTACTGAACTGTACACTTGAAGATGATTGAGATGATTAATTTTAACTTATATATATTTATCGTAATTTAAACATTAAAAAATTAAAGAGACTAATGTGAGTAAAACAAAACAAAAATCCTTAAGTCCTAGGTTGATGGATTCCTACTCTTATCAGTTTGTTTTAGAGGTTACTGTGAATGCTACACTGCATTTTTAACACCACCGATGGTATTTTCATCAATATTTTGACTTGTGGTAGCACGAAAACCATGACCTTATGAAGACATAATGAATGTACAAAAGTGAAAGCAGGTGCCTTAGTATGAAATAAATCCATTATTTGGAAACGTGTCTGTGATTAGCAAGGGGACCTAATAATTATATGCTATGTTGATGACATATTTACACTTGCTTTTTAGGTGAAGCCAAAAATCTTCCCACTTACCCGGGGCCAAACAAGATGCGAGATTGCTATTGCACCGTGAACCTGGACCAAGAGGAGGTTTTCAGGACCAAAATCGTGGAGAAATCACTCTGGTAATGTCTGCTCTTGCTGTATTGGATACCGATAAGTTTTATTCTGTATGGAAACGATCCTGAACACATATGGCATCTTGCCATCTTCTGTGTTGCTTAGTTTGCGTGAGAATTAGGAAATGTCCACATGGGCTCTGGCTTATAGGGCAGTTTTAGCCAGAGCATCCATCCTCAGTGGCAAATTGATATTCCCCAGATGCTCGTAATGCCCAGGACTGGACAGCATTGGGAGCAAAGTGCACATATGTGACTATTTGTTTGCCTCCAAGACAATCTATAATAATAAAAGGGTAATATGCTAATTAGACTAGACATCCTTCCAGGCGTCATTCCAGACATCCTTCCAGATGAAGCCAGGGTTGGAGGGAAGCAGCCTGTGTCCCGGGTGCCAGAGAGAAGCCGGTGCCGGCAGCCAGGGGAAGGAAGGCCTACTCTTGCACAAATTTTTGTGCATCGGGCCTCTAGTGCAGCGGTTCTCAACCTGTGGGTCGCGACCCCTTTGGGGATCGAGGATCGAACGACCCTTTCACAGGGGTCGCCTAAGACCATCAGAAAACACATATATAATTACATATTGTTTTTGTGATTAATCACTATGCTTTAATTATGTTCAATTTGTAACAATGAAATTGGGGGTCACCACAACATGAAGAACTGTATTGAAGGGGCGCGGCATTAGGAAGGTTGAGAACCACTGCTCTAGTGTCTTATAAGAGATGGACTGGAAAGTGTATACTGCACCAGAAGAGTATAAATCAAAGATTTTGAGTGGGTAAATATTTGGAAGACACTTTTTTTTTACCACCTTCCTTTAAATTTATCTAGAGAGGCATGCCCAAGATGGTCATAGAAGTAACTATTCACTGAGGTAGGAGCCCTAGAAAACATTTATTGATAGAATTTGAGCTAGACAGGGTTCAGGTAAGAAAGAGCAGCATCTAACAGGTCTTAAGACAGATGTTTGCTGTATAATTGAAAACATTAATGTTTCTCAACTTTAGCTTGCTTAAGAATCACTTGGAAGGTTTATTAAAAACAGATGTCTGCTCCAGGATGTCTGGGGTGGGGCTGTGATTTGCATATATAACAACTTCCAGGAGCTTCTGCTGCTGGCCCTGGACCACACCCAGGGGGTAGGAAGTGATGGCAACTAAAAGTCACAGCAGTTACAGGGGGTGGGAAGTGAGAAACCAGAAATGCGAACAGTGAGACGGCAGAACATTTTGGTACATATGTGTTAGCAGTTGGGGGATGGGGGCAGTGGTTTGCAGTCTGGGGGAAGCACAGCAAAGCCAGCAGTGGGGCCCTGAGCGTGTTGTTTATATGAAGTGAAGAAGAATCCCTGTGCAGCCAGTGACTCCACCTTCGGGTTTTGAATTATGGGTTGTGTGGGTCCATCCAAACAGCTATTTTGAGTTTGAGAACATTTTTAGCAGATGAATTATATCCTTGCATATTGCTGCTTCTAAGTGGGAACAAACAACACATTCCAATGACTGAGTGAATTTAATTCTTTGAAAACTGCAAAGGATCTCCTGCCCCTGAAACATGGAGACATTTCCTTCTCCATCTGCACCATTGCCACCAACACTGGCAAGGCTCCGCGCTATTACAGTTGTGTTGTTTTAATGCATACACCAGATTCTCTGGAATGCTTTCCTGAAGAAAAATGAAAAGCCTGAGGAATTTGTCAGAGGTAAAGTCTGGTTTTGTGTTGATGATAAGATGACATTGGGGATGGTGATGTCACTGAACCTTCAAGGGTTATTTCCATTTGCCTAATGTGAGAAAAACCCTTTCTGTGTTTAGTCAGTGTTAGAGGCCCATGGGTCATAGACTTGGAGGATTATTGTCAATCTCTGTAAAGCGCTACTCTCCTTAGGCTTGTGAATGAGGGTCTTTGGGAAGGGAATAGATTTGGGAACCTCTCTTTTAGGCGAGGTTGAGAAATGGGGACCATTGTCTTCAAAATATTTCAGGCAAATTGAGAAGTAGAAATCATGGTTTCTGGTTTTGGTGGCACTAGAAAATGTTTTTATGAAGCCAAAAAGGGAGGATGAGAGTTAAATAATGACAATGATTTACCTTTCTGGGAAACCAGCTGTAATACATCCAGAATCAGGTGTGAGCCCCTAAAATGCTGCCATAAGAAGCTAGTTAATTATAGTGAGTTCATGAGGTAATACTCCCAATTCATCAGAACTTCTAATCCCTTCACATACTATTCACACTTTTCTTACAGATAGTTTTAATAAACTTAGTTATTTTTGTTTATTAATTTATTCATTAGCTTAATGAATATTTATCTAATACTAGAGGTACATGAAATTTGTGCAGGGGGGGGGGGGGTTGTCCCTCAGCCCAGCCTGCACTCACTCCAATCTGGGACCCCTCGAGGGTGGGATTGGGCCTAAATGGGCAGTCAGACAGCCCTCTCACAATCCAGAACTGCTGGCTCCCAACCGCACGCCTGCCTGCCTGATTGCCCCTAACCGCTTCTGCCTGTCAGCCTGATGACCCCCTAACCACTTCCCTGCCAGCCTGATCGACACCTAACTGTTCCCCTGCAGGCCCAGTCACCCCCAACTGCCCTTCCCTTGCAGGTCTGGTCACCCCCTACTGCTTTCCCCTGCAGGCCTGGTTGCCCCCAACTGCCCTCCCCTGCTGGCCCGATCGCCCACAACTGCCCTCCCCTGCAGGCCATCTTGTGGCCACATGGGGGCAACAATCTTTGACCACATGGGGATGGCCATCTTGTGTGTTGGAGTGATGGTCAATTTGCATACTGGCCATGACTAATTAGCATATCAGGGCTAATTAGCATATTCCTCTCATTATTGTGATGGAGTAATGGTCAGTTTGCATACTGGTTGTGACTAATTAGCATACCTGGTTGTGATTCTGAGGGTGTCGTGACCAATTTGCATGTTACCCTTTTACTAGTATACATACCAGGTAAGGAGAGAGGTACTGTTAGCAGAAAGTTAAAACTGACAGCAAAGAGATAAACCTACACAAAATAATTACATAGTTTAAAAAATATTAGTAGCCCTAACCAGTTTGACTCAGTGGATAGAGCGTCGGCCTGGGGACTGAGGGGCCCCAGGTTTGATTCTGGTCAAGGGCATGTACCTTGGTTGTGGGCACATCCCCAGTAGGGGGCATGCAGGAGGCAGCTGATCAATGTTTCTCTCTCACCAATGTTTCTAATTCTCTATCCCTCTCCCTTCCTCTCTGTAAAAAATCAATAAAATATATTTAAAAAAAAATATTAGTATATGTGGCCATATAGTATTGAAGCAAAAACCCTATTCCCACTGATGGACTTTGCAAACTTGCAAACTAGTAGCCCCAAAGCTCTACTCTACAGTATAAGAAAAAAGACAAATGAGCCCACTTTATAAAAGAAGTTAGCAAGGGGCTGAGAATCAAGATGATGGCGTAGGAAAACACCAGTACTTGCAGCCTCCCACAACCACATCAAAATTACAACTAAAATACAGAGCAGTCATCATTCAGAACTGCCTGAAAGCTGGCTGAATAGAAGTACTACAATTAAAGAAGTAAAAAAGAAAGCACATAGAGACTGGTAGGAAGGGTGGAGGTGCTGAATGGGCTGGTCCCACTCCCATAGGAGGCCTCTGCAGCCAAGATATCCCACCCAATTGGGGTAGCTTTCTCCCAGACAGGGGTGCTTGCAGGAGTCATTGTTTCTATGCTGAGACCTCCCCTGTTGCAGAGCAGACTGGCAGCCATATCTGAGTTTCCATCAGTGTGGCTCACACTGTTCGCTCTGCCCTAGTGATTCCCTGAGACCCCGCCCCATCCAATTTGCAGTCTCACCCAAGCTGTGTGAAGCAGCTTTTCCATATGAATGGCCTGTCCTGGCTCAGGCTTCAGACTTTCCTGAAATCTCTCAAATAAGTAGCAGTTGGCATCAGCATGCTCCATACCCATCAAAAACGGGCATAAAATAGCTTGGCCTCGCCTGGGCACTTCCAAGCCCACCACAGGTAGCAGCCATCTGCAGATTGCACCTGCTGGGTGGCCCCAGGCAGTGGCTGACTTTGCACCTCCCAGGAGGCCCCAGAGCCAGTGCACCTGGTAGACAGCTTCACTGAAGCCCATTTGAAGCATAGAGGTGTTTCCTGCACAGCAGCTCTTCCACTGTAGTCACAGTTGGTCCTCACAGCCAATTGGCCTGGAGATCAATTCCTCCCAGTGATGCCAACAGCAATCAAGGCTCAACTACAACAAGACTGTGCACACAGCCCACACAGGGGTGCACCTAGAGTGCCCAGCTCTGGTGACTGCAGAGGTTAAGTAAGCCACTGGGCCTTACAGGACAACCTACTACACAAGGCCACTCCGCCAACTCCAGGAGACATAGCAGCTCTACCTAATACATAAAAGCAAATACAGGGAAGCAGCAAAAATGGGGAGACAAAGAAACATGTCACAAATGAAAGACCAGAGGAAATCTCCAGAAAAAGAACTAAGTGAAATGGAAGCAACAAAACTACTAGATACAGAGTTCAAAACAATGGTTATAAGTTTGCTCAAGGATCTTAATGAGAGCTTCAAGGGACTTAGTGAAACTTTCAAGGATCTTAGTGAGAATTTCAGACATGAAAAGGACCAGTCAGAAATTAAGCATATACTAACTGAAATAAAGAATAACTTACTGGCATTCAACAGTAGAGTAGAGATTTTGAGAATCAAATAAACAATTTGGACTATGAGGAAGCAAAAACACCCAATCAGAAGAGCAAAAAGAAAAAGAATCCAAAAATATGAAGATAGTGTAAGGAGTCTCTGGGACAACTTCAAGTGTATCAACATTTGCATTATGGGGTGCCAGAAGGAGAAGAGAGAAAGATATTGAAAACCTATTTGAAAAAATAATGACAGAAAACTTTCCCTACTTGGTGAAAGAAATGGACTTACAAGTCTAGGAAGTACAGCATCCCAAACAAGAGGAACCCAAAGAGGCCCACACCAAGACACATCATAATTAAAATGCCAAGGGCAAAAGACAAAGAAAGAATCTTAAAAGCAGGAAGAGAAAAGCAGCTAGGAAGAAGGAGGAGGAAACAAAAAAAAGATATGAACAGTAAAATGGCAGTAAATACATATCTATCAACAATTGAATCTAAAAATCAAAATAAATGAATAAGGAATCTAATGAACAAAATAAACTGATGAATAAAATAGATCCTGGGGCATGGAAACATGTACAGACTGACAAATCTGAGGGAAGGTGGGAGGAAGAGGAGGGAAGAGATTAACCAAAGAATTTATATTCATATATGCATTACCTATGGACATAGACAATAGGGTGGTGAAGGCTTAGGGTATGGCAGGAACCAGGTGGAGGGGGCCAATGGGGTACAAAAAAGGGGGACATCTGTAATACTCTTAACAATAAAGATTAAAAAAAAAAAGAAGTTAGCAAGGGAAATTGCTGGTGCCACATGGTCCTGAATATTTGAAACCAAAAACTGTCTCTCTGAGTTTGCAGCTTGAATCCACACCACATTCATGGTAGAAAAATCTCAATCCATGCATATTGTTTAATGTAGTTCTAGATCAGTATTTGGTAACATCCAGTGAGGCAGCAACATACCTGTCAAAAGCAAATCCAATCATTTCTTTCAAGCCAAGTCCCAAAGAATTCTCCTTTATAAAGTTCCATGGACCATGAGCTCAGAGGACAAAATACACAAAGAACAAGGAAATAAAGATTCCTGTTCATTTGCTAAGAGAAACAACAGACAGAAGAATCAGGCCTGCAGAGTTTGCAGAATATCAACTAACAAAGTTTAATGAATTTAAAGTAAAGACAACATGCAAAACATGAGCAGGAAAAGAAACAATAAAGAAAGACTGAACCACTTTGAAAAAGAACAAAATAGAATTTTTAGAGATGAAGAACAAGAATTTCAATGAAAAACTCAGTGGATGAATTAAATATCCGATTAGACATAGGTGAAAGGAAAATTGGTAAACTAGAAGGCAAATTTGAAATACACCCCAGAGACGCAAAGAAATGGAAAGTATAAGATAGGTTTAGAGGCGACACAGAGATAGAATGATGTCTAAACATGTCTCATAGGAACTCCGAAGGCGAGAGGGGAGATATGGTGGGGAGGCCGTATATGAGGATTGCAGGAAGATTCACTTACAGTCTTGAGTGGCCTTGATTAGAGGGGCAGAGTTCAGAGGCAGACCAAGTGGCCGCTAATAGAATGGAATGAAGTGAACAAACCTGAGGGGCAAGGTTGGGCAGTGCCGTCTGGACTAGGCCACCTAGGCCAGCATTTGACAGCCACCACACCCACAGTTTAGCTGTTGCCTTCAAGGAGGTGGCTGCTCCCTCTTCTTGCAGCTCCCCAGCATGCCTCCTTCAGGCTCAGCATCGCCTTTGAGATCTGATCATTTATTTGGCAAAGCCACTGCAGAAAACAAAAAGCCCACATCTGCTTTCTGAACTCAAAAGAGCTTAAGGGCTTGGCTTCCTGGCAGGCTGCTGGTCAGAGCGGGCAGGGCCTTGCACTCTGTCCAAGTGAGGGATGTAGCGCTACAGCAGGAGCCTCCCAGCAGCCTCCGGGGGAAAGGGTAGTCTTGTGCTCAGTGGCTGCTCCGTGTTGTCTGTCTTCTGACTCAGCATTAAGAGCAGACCGAGTGTGAGAAGAGGAAAAACACACCTCTCCTTTGCCTCCTTTTCACCAGCAGAAGGTTGCCCCCGGGGATCAGAGCAGGCCGATCACGCTGTGCTGAGTGTTCCCCAGCAGGCGCTGACTGGTCTACAGCATCACTACCTATTCCTGAGTGGGTATCTGAGGAAAGTGCCGCGTTTGTTCCTTTCTTTCCTTTCTCTTTATTTTTTTTTAAAATTTTTTATTTATTTTTTTAAAATATGTCTTTATTGATTTCAGAGAGGAAGGGAGAGGGAATGGGAAATAGAAACATCAATGATGAGAATGAATCATTGATTGGCTGCCTCCTGCACGTCCCCCACTGGGGATCAAGCCCGCAACGCAGGCATGTGCCCTTGACCGGAACCGAACCTGGGACCCTTCAGTCCGCAGGCTGACGCTCTATCCACTGAGCCAAACGGTTAGGGCTTTTCTCTTTATTTTTGACATGGGGGACTGGAGATTGAGAGATAGCATCTTTTGCAGATTTATTTGTTAGAACTCACTGGCTCTGACACATTTGGGAGAATAAGCCCTTTCTCCCTGGCCTCATCCCTTCTCCAGGAAAGTGATTTGGGGCAAAGTTTCTGTCCTACTAGGAAAATTATCTTCCTGATGTTGAGAGTGAACTATTTTTTAATCATATAAATGGTAACTCATTATTTGTGTACTGTTTGTTTAAACTAAAAGGCTCTATTGGCAGGGCTGGGGCTGCACAGTGTGTCTGCAAGGGCACCCAAGCACTCTGCTGGACGGGGCTGCCTTTTGCTTCTAAAACAGGGCAGGGGGAGGTTATATCCTGGAGGAAATCACCCTTTTATCCAGTGAAAAGAGCATAATGATGTTATATGAACAAAAGAGTTAAAAATAAGAGCTAAAAATAAGTATTGGGTTAAGCCAGTTATTTGCAAGAATATTCCATAAAGTATCAGTGTTTTAATTTCCTTTTCCCCATGTAAGTGATTCCTGTGAGGATGATATTGCCTATCTTTCCCCAGGAAATCCCCACAAAATATGCTGAAAAACAAAACAAAACAAACCCCGCTCCTGGCTCAGTGAAGTGCTGTCCCAAGGTTTCCGATCTGCCCCTTAACTCCCCCAGTGGCAGTTCTGATTGAGGCTGTGCTGAGCCTCCACCCCATAGCCCACCCTGGGCCTCTGCCCCAGGTCCAGCCCAGAAGCCCCTGCCCTCCTGCTTCCTCCCACCTGTTTCCATTTGGGTTGCCATCTGGAAGGGAAGGGGTACCACATGGTCCTGGCCCGAGCCTGGCCCACACCTGGTACTACACTTGCTACCTTTCTCATTTTCCCCCAAAGGCAGAGCCCTCACTGCTCCTCACATTCTGGTTGGAATGGTGCTTACCCTTCTGGGAGTTTGGTTATCTCTGCTAAGTGATGAAGGCAGGTAACAAGGCTGTGTTCATAGTACGATGCCTTTTTGTTTAAAAAATTGGGATTGCTCCAAAAATGGTCTTGAACGTCTATATGTATAAAAGCCTAAGCAACTGTTATGACAGAACAACCGGTCGACCAGTTGCTGTGTTGCGCACTGACCCTACTGGGGATCGAGCCTGCAGCCCTGACCAGGAATGGAACCAGCAGCCTCTTGGTGCGTGGGACAATGCTCTACCCACTGAGCAACACTGGCTGGGCTGAAGTTAAAGCTTTAAAAATTCTTTCTGATATAAATGTAGACCTCTGGCCCAGATATTCCATACCAGCTAGAGTAGATGGACCCATCCCCCAACAGTGCTGGGGTACACCAGGTGGTGAGATCCATCCCTCCATGATTCTGGGGTACTCCAGGTAGGAAAACGTGTCCCCCACAATCCTGGGGTGCTCCAGGTGGGATTCCACACCTCCATAATCTTGGGGCATTCCAAGAGGTGAGATCCACCCCCCTCCATAGTCCTGGGGTGCTCCACACAGGGAGACACATCCTTTCAAGTGTCTCTGCACGACTGAGAGGATCAGGGATCCAGTGCACTCGGATGTTATAAGCGATAATCACACCCTCAGAGGGTTTTCTGGGAAAGGCCTGATTTTGGTCACCATAACCTTTGCGATGCTGTGTTTATGGGTGAGTCTTGTGAAAAGAATCTTCCTGAGTAGCTTTATGTAAATCAGATTTTCCGAAGACCGTGTGTGCTTTCTGTCACCGCACTCATTTTTATCCTCTATGCTAGTTTCTGGCAGAGGGCTGGTCGCATGGCTCTGACATGGTTACGGTGTTTCACACCGGCCCACAGGGTCCCAGGCTTGGTGCCATGCTCCAGTGCCGGAGCAAGGGCAGAGGCAGGTGAGGTCGGTAAGAGCATCTCTTTACTACCATGCCCTCCCTCTCCTGTTTCTTTCTCCCAATCTTCCAAGAAGGGATATTTGTATCTGGGGCAATTCCGTGGTCAAGGAGCCCATCTGAGTTATTTCCACGTTTAAGAACGGTTTAGATTTGTAGTATTCTACGCAAGGACTTTCTCCTCAACTCGAGAGGTGGGCAATGCCATCAACACCAAGGTCCTGGTAGGCTCAGTTGTTGTGGCCTTGGGGACTCCTCACATTGACATTTGGCGGAGTGGGCCTTGGGAGTTCCAGGATCTCCGTGGGTTGGGGGGTGGGTCCCTGGAATTTATGACGGCTCCAGAGACCTCCTGGGTCCAGGGTGAGCCTGCAGTGTCCTGAGCATCCTCTTCCTGACATCCAGCTTCAATTTCTCCTTCTGTTTTTCCTAAGTCACAGGATCCTGACTCGTGTCTGAATGTGAGGATCCTCTCAGAGCTTCACAGGAAAGCTCAGCTGATGGCGAGCGCTGGTTTGCTTTCATTGCACACGCACTGAGCGCCTCCTGCGCACCGAGGCCCCGGCCTAGGCCGGGTCGGGGCTTATTAGCAGTGTGGTGCCAGGTGCGGTGGCACCCGTAGGGGAGACTGTGAGTGGATGGGCTTGCACGGGGAAGGAGCCATCTGAGTGGGGCATTAGGGTGGCTCCCTTCCTTTCTCCTTTGGGACCGTGGGCTGGGCAGTTTCCGGGCTGGCAGGATGCTGGAGTTAATGGGGTTACCCTGCACAAGTTAGAACCTTTTGCAGGAGACCCTAAAAGCTTCCCCCACAGGGTGCCCACCCCTCCCTCCTCTGGGCTCCTGCCTGACACTCTTCTCCTCTTTCAGGGCCTTTTTTTAGAGTTTGAAATGTTTCTGCTGTTACAACTGGCCAGCATGTGACTCGGTCTTCTAAGAATTGTTGTCTCAGCCACTGTGAAAAGCGTGGCCAGGCCTTAATAAAGATGATCTGATTGTAACTGGTTAAGAACATGTGATTTCTGCCTGGGAGACACGGGGAGTGGGAGGAGAGAAGCTGCTGTGGACGACAGGTCTTGGCATTTTGGGAGCTGTGTGCAGCGGTGTGAGCCGTGCACAGCATCCAGTGGACCTGCCATCACCCTATGAATAGGAGTTTTGCAGATGGGGAAACTGAGTCTTGGAGAGGTGAGGTAACTTGCTCGGGACCCTTGGACCTGGGTCAGGCCCGGAAATACAGGCTGAAGATCGCCCATGGAGGGGGTGGTCGTGGCCAGTGGACTCTGGTCCCGACACACAGATGTCCAGCTTGGCTCCAGGCCCTCCGGGAAGAGCATGAGCAGCTCCCTGCGAGCATTTCCCAGCCCCGGTTCTGTACCTGCCCATTGTGGACTTCCTGCTCCTCTGGCCTGGCCTGCCAGGCCGGGCTGCCGACTGCTCTTGGTGGGCGTCCCTGTTACCTGTCAGCGGCCACCACGGCCCCTTCAGCGCTTCACGGAAAGCGTCCATGCTTGTGCTGCATCCCTGCAGTGCAGGCTGTGATTGGCCCAGGTGACAAAACACGTGAGTGAGTCCAGCCAGGACACTTCTGCCCCAGCATTTGGACAAAAACTGCTCTGACCTCAGGTTCTCTCCTTCCCTGGGGGAGGGTTAACTCCAGTCCCCACTTCAAATCTGCAAGACGCTGTGCAACACGCCATGCATGTCTTCATCCCGTGTGGCGACAGAGTGGCGTTCTCTCCTGGGAGCTGCCTCTCCATGGGGAGGCTGCTGTGTGAGTAGTTCAGGCGGTGACAGGGGTGAGGGGTAGAGTTCAGTATGAGACTGAACATCTTGCCTTTCAGTCAGAGGCAATATCTTTTTGGGAACCTCAGGGGAAAACACAACCGTTTGTCATGAAAGGTCACAGATGCCGAGGGTCCGTGCTGCACAGGGGTTTTTAAATCTCCACCTAAAGGAAATGAGAGGTGCACTTAGCAGAAACCAAAACGGCTTTCCTCCTGCCTCTGGGTGCCTGCAGGATAACTGTGGCAGCGGGAGGCCCCTTTCTGGAACTCGATCGCCAGGCCTTCCCAGGCCAGGCGCAGCACTGCCTGCTGCAGATATTGCACCCCAACAATCCATGTGGGGTGCAGGCTACATGACTTCCCTCCCGTGCCCGGACCTTTGGTTTAATGGCATTTGAATCCAGCTGTTCGTTAATGGTTTAACCACATGCACATTTTAGTAGCTGAGCACTGAGCTGTTCAGAGATAGGCTGGTGCCCTTTTTGGAAAACTGGCCTTGCTTACTTGGCTTCAGTTCTCGTGGGGCCGGGGAGGAAGTTAGCCCTGAGTTCCCCTGGGAGCCACAATCCACTGCTTCTGGATGCTCAGCCCTCGACGGTGGCCTTCTCTGTGGTGTATCCATAGCTCAGACTTTGAGGCACAAAGACCCTCTTAAGAATAGCCCTCTCACAAAGAGACGCAGTGCAGGCTCCCTGTGCTTCAGCACGCAGCCTTTCTCCATCTACCCAGACTGTGGAGCAGCTCCTCAGCTCCCCCCACCGGCCCCCCCACCCCCCACCGGACCTCAGAGGTTAAGAAATAGATGCAGGCATTTGCGAAATAACATGAAACCGGGGAAAACCAGGCTGCCGGCTGTTTTCTCATGAGCAACATCGTTGTGCAGTGGCAAGCAGCCTTGGTGTGGGATGGGGCGTGCCAGCCTCGCAGATGCTGGGAAATGACTCATGGAGTTTTCTCTGTTGGGTCCCCAGTGCAGCCCTGTCTCCACCTCTGGGCCGCACATCTGGGCTGTGGGAGGAGGAAGAGGAATGCAGGTTCCCCCTTGTCAGAGCGTTCCTTAAAGATCAACCTGGTTTTCTGCAGGTTTTGTTATGCTTTCCTTAGGAGAGTTTGCTTGATTCTGTGAAACTTCATTTGAGCTCCTCTCTGTAATCACTGGGGGCAAGAGCTTGTCACTCTGGCCGGCCTCAGAGGCGGGTGCCGCTGCACGCATTAATTCCCCTCTGTCAGACAGTGGTATTTAAGGCAAGCCAAGTCCTTTGGGCGGCGTTTTTCTCTTTATTTGGAAAGAGGGTTCTGGAGCCCTAAGGCTGTAAGTGGGAACTGACAGTGCAGGGACATTAATCACGCCTCTGACTGGGCTGACCTTGGACTGGGGACAAAGCCAGGCCTGTGGGGAGAGGTACCCCAGGTTAAGCCTCTAATGGGAAGGGGAAGCCCAAGGCTGTGTGGCCCCTTTGAGTCCACCAGAAAGAATATATTGTCTTGCCAGGCACATGCAGAGGGTGGGGGTGTGAGAACTCACCCTGCTCACGATCCTTGACAGTCTCCTTTTTCTTTCGGCATGAACTTCCCACCCTGCTGCCCATGAACTGACAAGTGCAAACTTTCTTATTCACTGGGAAGGAGGGGTGGGTTGTCCAGGTGACCAATGTGGTGGTTGAAGTAGTTGGCACCTGGGGTTTGGGGGGGCCTTCATCCCACCTCTGTCCTCTGTCTGCAGGGCTAGAGGAAGGGGAGACCGGCTGTGTGGCCCACCCCACTTATACCCCATGTGGGTCCTTCTAGAAGCTGGGAGGGTTGAGATGTCCCGAGAGATGCCATGTCGGGGCTGAAATGGTCCTTCTGCTGTGGGCAGCGTCAGCTCCTTGCACGGGGACCCTCTTGCTCTTCTGGTGGCGTGTATGTCAGAAATGGCAGGATCACATGCCCGTACTTACCCATTTATGGCAGATATTGTTAGCAAAGTTGTGGTGTCTCTAGTTTAAAAAGATATTCCTTATTTGTTGTGCTTTAGTTATTTGTCTTTTAATTTGCAGCATAAATTTACAAGTTCTCAGTGGATTAATATTCTGAGCATGGAAATAATATGAAAAATGGGCATTTAATAGGAGATGGGCCAGAGGCATCTATAATGATAAAAGCATAATATGCTAATTAGACCGGACAGCCAAACGACCTTCTGGATGACTTTCCAGATGAAGCCAGGGCTGCAAGGACCAAGCCCCGTGCATGAATTTTGTGCATTGGGCCTCTAGTTTTAACAGAAAAATGAGACAGAAAATGCTTATATGCACATGAAAGATATTCAACCTAAACAATAATTTAAACTTTTCAAATGAAAGCAGTAGTTTTTGTTTTGTTTTTTGCTGTTACTTTAGCAAAGTTTACTTTAGTAAATGCTGGTAAGACTCAGGGTTGGTGGGCATTAGGGGTAAATTGGTCCCCCCTTCGGGTCATATAGCATTATGCATTAAAACCTTAGGACAGTGAATACTCTCCCGCCAAGTGAATTTATCTTCCGGGAACAATTGGACAGCTGTGCAAAGACCCCCTACCCTAGAATCTCATTCTGTGCTGCTCCTAATGATAAAAGTTGGGGAGAACCCAGGTGTCCGTCAGTGTTGGAATGGGTGAATTGAGCAGTTGTTGTTCAGACCTCAAGTACTATGTGGCTGCTAACATCTACACTAATAAAAGAGAAACATGGTAATTGGCGTACGACCGCTACCCTTCCCATTGGCTAATCAGGGCAATATGCAAATTAACTGTCAGCCAAGATGGCGGCTGGCAGCCAGGCAGCTTGAAACTAACATGAGGCTTGCTTGCTTCAGTGACGGAGGACTCCAACATTCCCCGCCTGCCGCTGCAGGCCTCTGAACCTGCAGTTTCAAACAGTGTAACAAATATAGATGCCCAGAAACCAGCTTTCAGCCGGCTGGGATCTCAGAGCTGGAGTTGATACAGAGTTTCGAGAACCTAAACAAACCAGATACCTGCTTTCAGGAGCGGAAGCCTCAGAGCTGGAGCCTCAGAGCTAAAGCTGACCCAGAATAAAAAAGAAAAAAAGAAAAAAAGGAGCAGTTGGGAGCTTCAGTCCCAGCCTGAAAACAGCCCTCAGCCCCTCACCCAGACTGGCCAGGCACCCCAGTGGGGACCCCCACCCTGAAGGGTGTGTGACCAGCTGCAAACAGCCATCATCCCCTCATCCAGGCTGGCCAGGCACCCCAGTGGGAACCCCCACCCTGATCCAGAACACCCTTCAGGGCAAACCAGCCGGCCCCCACCCATGCACCAGGCCTCTAACCTATATAGTAAAAGGGTAATATGCCTCCCAGCACTGGGATCAGCGGAGCTGAGAGGCCTCCCGGCACCAGGATCAGTGTGATAGGGGGCAGTGCCCAAACCCCCTGATTGCCCTGCGGCTCTGTGTGTGACAGGGGGCAGGGCCACAACCTCCCTATCGGCCCTGCTCTGTTCGTGACAGGTGAAGGTGCCCCAACCCCCTCATCGGCCCTGCTCTGTGTGTGTTGGGGTAGAGCCATAACCTCCCCATCGGCCCTGCCCTGAGTGTGACAGTGGCGGCGCCCCAACCCCCTGATCGGCCCTGCTCTGTGGGTGACAGGGGGCAGTATGCCAACTCCCCTATTGGCCCTACTCTGTGAGTGATAGGGGGGAGCTCCTCAACCCCCTGATCGGCCCTGCTCTGTGCGTGATGGGGGGGGGAGCTCCCCAACCCCCTGATCGGCCCTGCTCTGTGCGTGACAGGGGGCAGCGCCCCAACCCCCTGATTGGCCCTGCTCTGTGCGTGACAGTGGGTGGCGCCACAACCTCCCCATCGACTCTGCCTTAAGTGTGACAGGGGGCGGTGCCCCAGCTCCCCAATCGGCCCTACCCTGAGCTTGACAGGGGGTGGCATCGCAACCTCCCAATCCGCCCTGCTTTGTGCATGACAGGGGGCGGCGCCCCAACTCCCCAATCGGCCCTGCTCTGAGCCCGACCAGGGGCTGCACCTAGGGATTGGGCCTGCCCTCTGCCACCCGGGAGAAGGCCTAAGCCAGCAGGTCGTTATCTCCCGAGGGGTCCCAGACTGCGAGAGGGCACAGGCCAGGCTGAGGGACCCCCCTCCCCCGCCAAGTGCACAAATTTTTGTGCACCGGGCCTCTAGTTATATATATATATTTCAGAGAGGAAAGGAGAGGGAGAGAGCGATAGAAACATCAGTGATGAGAGAGAATCATTGATTGGCTGCCTCCTGCATGCCACACACTGGGAATCGAGCCCACAACCTGGGCATGTGCCCTGACCAGGAATCAAACTGTGACCTCCTTGTTTATAGGTTGACGCTCAACCACTGAGCCACACCTGCTGGACAGACATTTTATATTCTTATTTGGAAAGCTGTCCATGGCATGATGTGAAAGGAAAAAGCTGACTACATATCAGAATCTATACTAATAAAAGGGTAATATGCTAATTAGATCGGGAGACCTTCCAGACATCCTTCTGGACAAAGCCATGGTGGCAGGGCCCAGGCAGAGGCAGTTAGGGGCAATCAGGCCAGGAGGGGAGGGCAGTTGGGGGTGACCAGGCCAGCAAGGGGGGCCAGTTGGGGTTGAGCAGGTTGGCGGGGGGGGGGGGCATTTGGAAGTGAACAGGCAGGCAGTCAGAGTGGTTAGGGGCAATCAGCAGGCAGGCAGGTGAGTGGTTAGGAACCAGCAGTCCCGGATTGCAAGAGGGATGTCTGACTGCCGGTTTAGGTGGGATCGGGCCTAAACCAGCAGTCAGACATCCCCTGAAGGGTGCCAGATTGGAGAGGGTGCAGGCCGGGCTGAGGGACACCCTACCCATACACGAATTTCATGCACCAGGCCACTAGTATATAATATAATCCCACTTTTATTTTATTTTAATATATTTTTATTTATTTCAGAGAAAGGAAGGGAGAGGGAAACAGAGAAACACCAATGATGAGAATCATTGATCGGCTGTCTCCTGAACCATCCCCCCCGCCACACACACACTTAAACTGGGGATCAAGCCAAAACCCAGGCATGTGCCTTGACCAGGAATTGAACTGTGACCTCCTGATTCTTGGACTGATGCTCAATCACTGAGCCACCAGCCAAGCAATCCCACTTTTATTTTAAAAATATGTGCCGCTGTCTACTTCTATTTCTATTCTATATCCATACATCTTTAGAGAAAAAACAACCCTAGGAGGATATACCCTACAATGTTAATTCTGTTTTTTGCTTTGTGACATCTTTATGTATTTTTTAAATAGCTTTATTGAGATATAATTCACATACCATATAATTTATCCATTTAAAATGTACAGTTCTATGGTTTTCAGTATATTTAGAGTTGTGCAGCCATTACCACAATCAATTTTAGAACATTTTCATCTCTCTAAAAAGAAACCCATTCCCTTTAACTGTCTCCATTTCCTGCCAACACCCTGCTACCCAGCCCCTGGCAGCCACTACCACTTTCTGTCTACGGATTTGCCTATTCTGGGCATTTCATGTAAATGGAATCCTATGCTATGTGGCCCTGTGGGTCTGACTTTTTCCAGGCTCATCCACTTTACAGCATGCGTCAGGGCTTCATTTCTTTCTGTGGCTGATAATATCCAGTGTTTGGCTGGACCACATTTTGTTTATCCATTCATCTGTTGATGGACATTTGGTTGTTTCCACTCTTGGCTGCCGTGAATTATGCTGTTAACTTGCATGCATGAGTTTTTGTGTGGACATGTGGTTTTATTTCTCCGGGTATATACCCAGGAGTGTGGTTGTTGGGCCATGTGGTTACTCTATATTTACCATTTTGAGGAATTGTCATTGTTTTCCAAAGTGGCCACACCACTTTACATTCCTCCAAGCAGCGAATGAGGGTTCGAATTTCTCCACATCCTCACCAACACTTGTTATTATGTCTTTTTTATTCTAGCCATTCAGGTGGGTCCAAAATCCTTGATAGAATGTCATTCTTAAAAAGAAAAAAATAATTTTTGGTTTTAGTTAAAATGAAAGGAAGTATTCTTTTGAAAGCAAATAAAATTCAGATCATAAGAGTAAAAAAACCATGAAGAAATTCAAAAAATTTACACCTAAGTCTAATTATGAATCAACTTAATGTGAAAAATAATGTCTTCCTGGGATACATATTCCAAATGTGGGGGAAGGATTAGGCATAGCCTATAGGTGATGGTACCTGCAGACCAAGCCTCCACAATAAATGGCCACAAGACCTTCCAGGTCAGTGCCCATCCCCCATTTAAGTCACTGCCATATCCTTCATGTGTGTGACACACACACACACACACACACACACACTCAGACACATATGTATGTGCACATGCACCCCCACACATACCTCCATGTGCACAGGCACACCCACACACATCTGCACACTTGCACACACCCATACACACACACAATTTATGTGTACACGCACACACATGCGCGCGCGCACACACACACACTCTGACCTACTTATTTTCTGGAGTGACTGTACTCCTGAGTATTAGAGGGTTTCCTGTAGACTGTGTCATTAATCTTCATGATGTTTTAGGCTCTTAGTCACAGGTCGAATAAGTGGGAACTAAGAGAGCTGGCACTAACAGGAGGAGTGGGTTGTGGAACTGGAAGTTAACCCAGTTCATCACACTCCTGTGGAGTCTGTTGACAGCAGACAGAGACTCACAAATGCAGACAACGAGTCATAGGAAGGCTCATCGAGGCAAAAAGTCCACTGGGGAGAATATGCTTAGGTGGGGTTTTTGAAAGAGCATTTGTTAAACTATGCACCTTCACTTGATGGAAGTCTTAGGCATCTGCTTTCATCGAAAGATGGAAGGATAGTTCTTGTGTTTAGACGGCTACTTCTCTGAAATACTCAGAACAATTTAAGCACTTGAAATCTCCCTCTGAAGATTTTGTTTTCATTACGAAGACATGGTTTTCTAAGTTAACCACCTAGTCTCTGGACAAAGTTTAAAAAATGATGAAATCAGTTAAATACAAATGAAAGTTGTATTGTCATGAAGGTATGGGTCTGAGTGAGGAGAGGTGGGTGTTGCCTGGTCTGCCCGCCTTGGTCCCACAGCTCCCTCCTGGGGGTGAGGGCGGGCAGGGATGGGTATGGCTGTCACCTTTCTCCCTTCTCTCCCTTCTAGTGCCCTTGGCATAGCAGCAGTCAATCCGTGTGTCAGCCTAGGTCCGAAGGTCCGCGCAGAGCATTGTCCACGCTCCACTTTGTCGGGAGAGCATCTGTCTGCCAGATGCCCCCGATCCTCATCCCTAGCGAGCTGCTGTGTGATGCCCCAGGAGAATAAAACACCAAAATCACTACAATCAGTGTCGGCTGGGCAGGTGCCTTCTGAAGGCCCAGGGCAGAATATATCTTCTGGCTTATCCAGCCCTGTCTCGAGGCCCTGCTTCAACACAGCCTCTGCTTCCATCATCGTGTGTCCTTCTCTGGCTCTGACCCCTCTTCTGCCCTCTTCTGAGGATCCTGAGATCCACTGGGCCCACCTGGATAATCCAGGATGACTTCCAACCTCAAGATCCTTAACTAAATCCCATCTACAAAGTCCCATTTGCCATGTGAGGTAACATATTCACAGGCCCTGGGGATTAGGACCTGGACACAGTGGGATTCAGAGCCGCACACTATTTCTTTGCTTGTAAACATACACTAGCTAACCTGCCCGGTGCCTCAGTTTCCCCACCTTGTGAGGGCTAAATACAGTTGACCCTTGAACAACGAACTCTCGAGCTCCACTTGTCCATGAATTTTAAAACCCGTGTTCTTCAAGGGTCAACTCTATTTGCTACCTGTTGGGGTTCAGAACAGGACCTGGGATGTCATGGGTGCCCAGGTGAAGCTGGCCAACCCACTGGGCACAGGCTCCCAGGAGGCAAGCCCAGTGCCCAGAATGCAGGAATTATTTTGGCTTCCCTTCTGAGGGTGAGCTGTAAGGAGGAGAGGCACTGGGAAAAGGGCTATAAAGAGTCCTCTTCATGCTATAGGAATTAAAAAAATTTTTTTTAATCCTTACCTGAGGATATTGATTTGAGAGAGAGGGGGCTGGGGGGAGAGAGAGAGAGAGAGAGAGAGAGAGAGAGAGAGAGAGAGAGATCAATTGCTACCCCCCCCCCCCAACACCTACACACATGCCCTGACTGAATCAAACCCACAACCCTCTGTTACACTGGATAGTGCTCCAGTCGAGTGAACCACTTGGCCAGGGCTGTAGAAAATTTTAAAGTGTAAAATTGAGCAATTTTCAGTAAATTTACAGAGTGTGTTTTCATCACTATATCCATTTTAGAACACTCAAGAAGAGCCCATTGCAGTTACCTCCCTCCCACCTCCAGCCTCCCGCATTCACTGACCTACTTTGTACACATCTGCTTTTTCTGGACATTTCTTATAAATGAAATATTAAAAAGGCGGGTTGGATTTTTTTTTATTAGCATCTGTATTCTTTCACTTAGCATGCTTCTGAGATTTATTGTGGTAGCATTTATCAGCACTTTGTTCCTTTTTTATCACCAAACAAGAATCTATTGTATGGATTTACCAGATTTTGTTTTTCCATTTGTCACTTGTTGACATTTGGGTTGTTTCCACCTTTTGGCTGTTGTGAATAATGCTGCTGTGAACATTCATGTATAAGTTTTTGTATAGACACATTTGCATTTCTCTTGGGTATTGCTAGGAGAGGAATTGCCGGGCCCTGTCATCACTCTGTGTTTAACTTTTTAATACCCTGCCAAACTGTTTCTCGAAGTGGCTGCGCTAGTTTGCATTTCCACCGGCAATGTAAGAGGGTTCCAATTTCTCCACATCCTTCCTAATACTTGTTGCCATCTTTTTTATTATCGCCATCCTAGTGGGTGGGAAGTGGTATTTTGTCAATTAATTTGCATTTCCCTGATGGCTAATGATGTTAAACTTTTTTTATATGCTTGTGGATCATTTGTCTTCTTTGGTGATATATCTGTTCAAATCTTTTGCCCGTTTTGCAATTGAACTACTTATCTGCTTCTTATTGTGCTGTAAAAGTTTTTTTTTTTTTAATGTATTCTGGATACAAGTTTTATATCAAATACATGATTTGCAAAGATTTTCTCCTAATCTTTCTTTGAAGTTTCATAATAGTGTATTTTAAAGCACAACATTTTTAATTTTGATGAAGTTTGGCTTACTTATATTTTTTCTCTTAGAAATTGTTTTGATGTCATATCTAAAAATGTTATACCTTCCTCTAGGTTACAAAGATTTATTTCTGTATAGTTATAGTTGTTACTGTTTTAGCCCTTTGTGATTACTTTGAGTTAATTTTTTTTGTATGGTGTGAGGTAGGGATCTGTCTGTCCCTGGGCCAGGACCACACTGTTTCGATTACTGTCACTTTGCAGTAAATTTTGAAACCTGGAACTGTGAGTCCTCTACCTTTGCTCTTCTTTCTCAAGCATGTGCTGGCCGACGTGGGTCCTTTGTCTTTCTAGCCGGAAGGATTGGCACACTGGTTGGTTTCTGGGTTTCTGGCAAGGGCTATCAGACCTGCTGGTTTCCTTGCCTCTCTCAGCCTTTCCTCCTCATTGACTCTCTTGCCCTGGCTTAATGTGTTTGGGTCCAGGCATGGGCAGTGCCTGCTGTGGGCCCATTCAGGATCCCAGACTTGTCCTTCTCCCTCCTTGCCTACTGCTTTCCTCTCCTGCACTCTGCGCCCCATCCCTTCTGAACCAGGTTTCACTTTCCCATCATGCCTTACTTCTGTGGTGGCTTATTTGTTTCTCCCCCTTCTCCCTGAAATGACCCTGGAGCTCCTCAAGGCTCCAGCTCTTTGTGCTCGTGACCTTCAAACAATGATGTGTCATGCTGTCAAAAATTCTGTATTTTATGGAATCTGTGACATTTGTCAGTTATGGGATGTACCATCATTTTATGTACACTAACAAAAACAATGCTAATTAATCTATGAAACAGTTTTTTCTGGCATTGATTGTAGGATACATTCTGATTTCAGAGGTGCTGAACTTGAGAAAATACAGCCTTGGAGCTCTCTTAGTTGGGAACTGATTCCCCACTCCCTCCCTTTCTTTCCTATTGTCATGTCTGTGTCACTCAGAGTAAACTTTCACTAGGAGACACTCATGGTATGAAGTCTTTCCATCTCTCTTTTCATACGTGGTCAGCAGCCTACATCCCTCTTTCTCCTAACAAAATGAAGCACACTGTTTTAGTTTGTACTTGACCTAATCTGTTTCCTATGCTGGACCTTAGCCATGAGCATGCATGAAAATAGAATCATGCCAGATTCCAAGGTAGTTGTAGGTGTGTGTGCTGAAGTAACTGTTCCATTTCCTACCCTGTGGATGCAGGTATGGCGGGGGCCGTGTTTTGTGCACATTCACCGTGACTTCCATGAACCAGTGTCTGCTAACCTCTGCCCGCGCCTGGCTAGGACAGCCCAGGGGTTCCGGCCCTTCAATTAGAATTTTTAGTTTATTTTGAGTCTCCACCTGTGGGTGAATGAGCCTCAGGGTCTGTGTGGACAGTTGGCTGTGGTGGGTAAGGCTCCCCTCCCCGGTGAGAGGTGTGGATGGTGGCCCGGTTGGAATTTAACCCTGACTCCTGGAGAAAGGGGAGCACTCTGTACCATCTGAACGCTGGGTGAGGCCTGCCACCTGCCACCCCATACCCTCAAGATGCAGCCCAGGAGCATTTGTGCTAAAGCTGGACACACACAATAGACATAGTTTTGTTAATGCCACGATCTGTGTCGAGCTCTCTGGTTTCCCTGAGCTGTCGCCAAACCAGCACAGCGATTCATTCATTTGACGCAGCGATTTTCAACCAGGGTGCCACAGGAATTTTTAAAACATGCAATACCTGACTGTTAGGGCACTGACCTCTTTTTCCTTATGTTGTCAAATTAAAAAGTGATAACAGTCAACACAACAATAGCTGTCTGGTATGAATGAATCAAAATTATACCTATTTTTTTGTGTGTCAAATCAGCAAAAACTATATATTTTGGTGTTTCGTAGAATTTTAGGAATTAGTTTACTTGGGCCACGAGAGGTAAAAGGTTGAAAAACGCTGATTTAACTTGACATGCCTTCAGTTCTGGGGCCACATCTTTGAAGATTTTTACAGCCTGTTCACTCTTAAGTTCATTTATATCCCAGTTAAGAAATTGCAGTTTCATGTCTTACAAGCAAATCATGGAATGGCGTGTTCGTGGTCCTTAAAAATGAGTGCACGTGTGTGCCCCAGGTCGGTGCTTGGTCTGCGCCCCCGCCACGATGCCCAAGCCACGACTGAGGACGAGGCCATCACCTCACAGAATCTAATGGTGCTCGTTCTGTTTCTTTGTCCAGCCCCTTCTATGGAGAAGACTTCTACTGTGAAATCCCTCGGAGTTTTCGTCACCTGTCATTTTACATCTTTGATAGAGACGTTTTCCGGAGGGACTCCATCATAGGTAGGTACTTCAGTGGGTGTCGCATTCTGGTGTAAGTGGATGTCTCTTCCAGGCATCCTGTCTGAGACAGCAGAGGCGAGTGGCGTTTTCAGCCTGGCCTTCCTGGTTGTGTTCACAGTGGCAGGAAGTGGCCTGGGCAGCCTCCTAGCCTGGCTGTGGCATCCCCCAGGGCTGGGACAGGTCGCTGAGTCCCAGCCTGGCAGCCTGTGGAGGGATTTCACAGCATAAGATCGCATGGGAGAGACCAGCACACGCCAGCAAAGCCTTGGGAGCTGTCCTTTAAGATGAGGATACAGCAACCTCCAACCTTCTTCAAATGACTCCCGAGGGCTCCTCCAGGGGGCTGTGTGCAGAGGAGAACCCCTCCCCCCATCCCCAGGCCACCTCTGTTCCTGACTCTAATACCCTCCATAGGCCGTCAGATGGTATTGGGTGCTCTCAGAAGCACTGGGGTGCTCTTAGAGCTATTGGGGTATTCTCAGACATATTGGGGCTCTCTCAGGTATTGGATGCTCTCAGATGCATTAGGGTGATCTTACAGGTATTGGGGACCTTCACAGAGGCATTGGGGCGCTTTCAGAGGTATTGGGGTATTTTCAGAAGTATTGTGGTGTCCTTAGACATATTGGGGCTCGCAGAGGTATTGAGTTCCTCTCAGAGGTACTGGAGTGTTTTCAGAGATATTAGGGTGCTCTCAGTATTGGGGGATGTCCTGAGAGATATTGGGGTATGCTCAGAACCATTGGGGAGATCTCAGGAATATGGGTTATTAGCGGTATTAGGGTGCTCTCGGAGGTATTAGGGTGTGCTCAGAGGCACTAACATTTCAGTGGGGGACTCCTAGGGAGAGTGAGGCCCAACCTGAATGTGGAGGACAGGTGTGGAATAGCATAGAAGCTTCCCGAGTTCAGTAGTGCACCTGTGTTCCTATTCATGTTTACTGTGGCCCCAAAAATAGAATCGAGAAGCCAAACATGAGCACGACTGTAGTTGCTGGAATCCAAGCACCATGTAACGTCCGTGTGGTGGCCTTGGCCTTTCTTGGAAGAGAGGCTCTTGGGTAGAGCACTTGGCATTTGAAATGCACTTGAGTCACGCAGACAGTTGATCACCTTTCCTCTGGATCAGGCTTGGGGTTCCAAATGGTTCCTACTCACTGCCCAGACCTCTTGAGCAGGTCACCCACATGGCCAGTAGAGATGTTTCATCCAGGCCGCAGCAGCCTCCCAGCAGCACGCAGGACAGTTGGCCGCCGTCCACGCAGCTCTTGCTCAGCCTCTGGCCTCACCCCCTCTGGCTTTTACTCCCAGCCTGCTGCTGCCTCCTTAGTTCTCAGCCTGTGGGTCCAGCTGCCCTACAGGATCCCTGTGGTGTCTCAAGGCATCTCGGATGTATCATGCTGAACTCAGAGTGGCCACCAAAGGTTCCTCATTGCTGAGTAAACCCTGTATCTGCTGCTTCCTTACCCTCCTAGCTGCCCTGCCAAGACTTGGAGCTCAGTTCCTGCAGGTGCCACCACATCATGCTACCAAGCATGTCAAACTCAAAGGCTAACACGGTCCAAATAAACGAGGTATGCAGCTCGCGGGCCGCGAGTTTGACATGCTTGCCCTACACCGACCTTTCGCCTGCTTGAACTGTACCTGCATGGCCTCAGAGTTTGCCCCACGAGAAGATAGGACGCTCCTCCCTTCACTCCACGGCCTTTTCTTCGGATGGACTGTGAGCATCTCCTCCCAGTTAGAGCTGACCACTGATATCCCACCGTACTTACGAAAAAGCTCAAAACATGGCCAGGGCCCAGAAGTGACTCCATCGTGCCTGTCCCCAGCATCTGGCTTCGGCTTAGGAGGCAGTCACTAAACATTTGTGAAAAGAATGGACAACTTTTGAAAATACCTCAACGCATTCCATTTATTCCATTTTAGAAATTCAATGTTTTATAGATAGTTTCCCATCTGAAGAAACCCTTTTCTGGAGGTTCATGCTTCCATTTTAGAGCCTGATTTATTTTTTAAAATATTGCCAGGTTTGAGGCCACACTGCCTGATTTGGCCTGGAGAAGGAAGTCCACACTCCCCAGCATGCAGTCAAGACCTTTCATAATCTAACCAAATTGTGCTCTGGGCTTAGCTTCTCCATGGCCTTTCTAGCCATCTCAACATAAACACACGTGTGCATTCACCCCACTTGTGCCCCTGTGCAGGCCTCTACCCTCTTAACACTAGAAACTTTTAAAATATATCTCAGTTTTCTGAAATCTGACTAGTCCCACAAGCAGCATGCTCCTCCTTTGCTACTGGGGAGTATGTTAAAATCCAGGTACCCAGGCTCCCACTCATGCTGGTGAATCCAGATGGGCTGAACCTAGAATTCCACGGTTTTATTGAGTTCCTCAGGGTGACATTTACAGTTAGAAGGAAACTAACATGTGCTGAATGCTTATATATGCCAGGTATAAAAGCATGCCATTTATCCTTTGTAGTAACCCCAGGAAGTAGCCATCCCCTCTATTTGCTATATCAAGAAGAGACTGAGGCTCAGAGGAGATAAGACACTTCCTTGTCTGAAGATGCACAGCTAACGGGCGGTGAGCCAACAAGTCAGATATTTCCTGTCATATTGTGGAGAAGTGAGTGCCAGTGTTGGCAGAGACTGGGGAGGAGATAGGTGTCTACACCTGCTTAGTCATCCCACGAAGTCATCTCCCTCCCTAAAGACTTGCCAGTGGGTGCTGCCATCCCCAGAACTTGCTCTCACTCTGAATGTAATTCATCCTGCCTGATGTGAGAGAGGTGGCTTCCCAGAATTCAATCTGAACCTTTTATATTTTAATCAAGCATTTGGATAGCATTTAGATGTATGCTTTCTCTGGGACTCTGACGATGTGCAAGTGTGAGAGTGTTTCTAAACCTAAGTGATCTGGACTGACTAGAGCAGTGGTTCTCAACCTTCCTACCGCTGCGACCCTTTAATACAGTTCCTCATGTTGTGGTGACCCCCAACCATAAAATTATTTTCGTTGCTACTTCATAACTGTAATGTTGCTACTGTTATGAATCGTCATGTAAATATCTGATATGCAGGATGTATTTAGGTGACCCCTGTGAAAGGGTCGTTCGACCCCCAAAGGGGTCGCGCCGCACAGGTTGAGAACTGCTGGACGAGAGGAAGGGAAAGCAATAGTCACCTTCTCTGCCAGAATCGCCAGATCTGCGGGGTCTACAGCAGATGCGGGGCTGGAGAAAGTGGCACACATCCTGCTGCCCTGCTCTCCAGTCGTTCCATGACCGGCAGAGAGGGGATGTGCCTAGTACCCCCTCCTCTCCCTCCCCTCTCCCACACCCACCTACATCCCCTCCCTCTCCTCCCTTTCCAATCTCATGCCCCATCATTTCCTTCTCTTCTTCACCCTGTTTTCCTTTTTAGGATCTTGGTCCACACGTGAATTTCTCCTTTAGTCCATGTGCATGGCTTATTTCCCACCCTGAGTCATCTCCATGAGCCTTCACAACGCCTCTTACTTGGTCTATTAAAGTTGGGCAAATAAGGCTTCCAAGGCAGTACAGACTTAGGGCTTAGCAAAGAAACAGGTGGGGCAGTGGGGAGCCTTTACACAGAAGAAGGACGTGTTGATGCTTGCTTTATTTAGGCTAGGGTGGCTTAGTTGAATAATAAAACTTTATGAAAGCTTTATCAAGCATTCATGTGTTGAGACTTAAGTGAACTCTTGCTTATACTAAAAATGTGTTGCATACATGTAGATAGAGAAGAGTGTCTGACCCTAGGAAGTTAAACCCAACTATCCAACATTAATGAGCCATCTGGTGTGTCAGTGAGCTGCACTTTTGTTGTCATTTCTTCCACCTTTCATTCCCACTCTGGAAGAATGGTAAGTGCTGCCTGTTTATTCTGGAACTGTCTGGCAGGAATTCATGTTGTAGGAAAGGAGGAGAGATGTAAAGTGAAGTATCTGGTGCATATCTGTTCTAATCATGTATATAAAAAATACTTAGCACTTACTATGTGCAGGTATTGTTCTAGGTGCTTTACAAATATTGACTCATTTAATATTCATAACTCTGTGAAGTAGGTGCATTTTCAGATGAGGAAACTGGTACAGACAAGTCACACGGCTTTTGGGTGGTGTTCAGACCTTGGCAGCCAGGTTCCCAAGTCTGTGCTACTGAGCTCTTGACCTTATTTCAGATTATGCTTCATTGTCTGTATTTAGAGGCAATAGTGTACTGAATGTGAAGCCTGATGCGGGGCGGGTAGGGGAGGAGAAGTCCAGGGTGACTTCTGGTTATGGGTTTATAACGCCAGGTGGATGGTGGGTGGTGGGACATAGATGGGGCTGGAAAATGGTGGATGGTGGTGGTGGGGGTGGTGGTGGTGGAAGGTGGGTGGGAAAAGGGGGTGGTGATGGCAGAAGGATGAGTTATTCATATCAGAACAAAACATCATCTTCCATGACCCACTACTACCATCCCCTCCAGTGAGCTGCAGTTTGCTATCACCATCCTCCATCCTCCTCTCATTATGTACCAACTATCCAACATTCATCATTCATCCTCTGTCCTGTACGACTCTCCACTCACCACCTACCATTTGCCATCCACCATCACCATTCCACCACCTTTCACTCATCACCTACCATCTACAATCTACTACCACCCATTATCCACCATCACCATTCATCCATCATGTACTATCTTCCACCATCACCATCCACCACTCTTTACCCATCATGTATTATCCACCACCTGCATCAATCATTTGTCTATCTTCTACCACTCTCCATCCGTGACTTATTAGCTACCATCTATAACCATCCATTATCTACCATTTATCATCACCACCACTCCCCCCATCACCATCCACCGTCCACCATCACTATTCACCCTCTTCCATCATCCACCATTACTGTCTATCACTCTCTACTCATCTATACTGGCTACCTTTTACCACCACCCACCATCCACCATCCACCATCCACCATCACTATCCACCACCTTCTACCCATCACCTACAATCCACCAATCATCTTCTCTCCTCCACTATCACTTGCCATCCACCATCCTCAAGCCCTCCTCCTGTCCCTTGACCCACCATTCCTTTCCCACTACCACTGTCCACAATTTTTCAGCTCCATCTATATCCTGCTACCAAATATTCACTTGGTGAAAACCCATAACCCAGGAGTCATCCTGGATTTCCCATCCCCATTTATATCTGTCTTAGCCCCTGACATACATCTCCTCTTTATTGGAATGGGGCCATGTGATTATGGAACACTTCCTTTTTAGGTGTCTATGTATAAACATCAGAGCCTCGCAGTAGATTTACTTTCCCCTGAAGAGGGTAGCTCTCTGCAGGCAAGGATGATGTGGGCCTAAGGCCAGGGAGGCCTCCTGCTGCAAACACTGTTGGTGGAAAGCGGATACTCATCCTCTTCCACCAAAGCTCCTTTCTGCTTGTGCCTTCTCTGGTGTGAGCTGCCTTGAGTGCCCCCACCCTCCTGCTTTCCCAGTCCAGGGAAGACACCTCCCTTGGTGGTGAGCTTCCACTTGACACATAACAAGAAATTCAAATTCAAAAACTCTAAAGGCAGCTTTGGTGCTGTGGTAGCATAAAGCGGTGCTTATGGCGGAATGATCCAGGCCTCTGGTGTTGTTTCTGGCAGTATAGCCCAGAGCTTCACACACTTGTTAAAATGCAGGTGCTGATGCATGAGTCTGGGGAGGGCCTGAGAGCCTGCATTTCCAACGGATAACATTCTTAGAAACGGCTGTGATTTAAGTGGAAACACCTGGAGTTCGTTCAGGAAATACTTGGCATGGATCGCATAGGAACTCAAATAATTCACATCTGACTTCATTTTAATATGGAACTGTGATAGGAGCTTCCCAACGGAATCCTTAACGCTGAAGGAACTGATGAGAAGGGTTTGCAAGCAGACAGCGCACACTTTCCAGGTCTTGAGGGATCTCCGTTGGTGTGATGGGTCTGGAATTCAGATCTGACCATAGGACTCCACTGCTCAGGTCCTGCAGGGCTCCCTTTGCCTCAAGATGACTCCCAAACCCTTAGCCAGATGTTCAAGCCCTTTGTGGTTGCCCTGCCGAGGGCTTCCTCCTTCCTGTCCTCCTCGATCCCAGATGTGGGCCCAGGTCCTCCCGATTCCTTCCAGTCTCTCTCCTGGTGCCCCCTGCCTCCTGGCTTTGGCTCACACTGCTCCCTCTGCATGGCACCCACCTCTGGCCCTTCTCCCTACCCCCATGCCCACCTGGCTACTGCTGCCCATCTGAGACCCTGGTTGGCCAGAGACGACACCTGAGCGAGCTGCCTTTCCATGTGTGTGTTCTCCGTGGCTTCACCTCCTGGAGCATTTCTTTTGCTTATTGTCACGTGTTCACTGGACTGTACTTCCTATGGCCTGGAGCTCCATGAGGGTTTGTCTCTATCCACCACCTACTGGGTGCGCGAAGGTTTGTTCAAGGAGGGGTGGAAAAAAGCAGGAGAGGGAAGAGCAAAGTGTAGAATCTTAAGCTGCCCGGTTAGAAGTTGACATTTTACCCAGTGACCCTGTGGCTGCATTGGTTACACCAGTATGATAGGTGGAAGTGAGTATGAAGATAGAGAATTGACCTTAGTAATGGGCTCAGATTATACTAGAATGAGGAGGATATCCATTAATCCTTGGAGGCATATGAAAACTTTTTTGAGTGGTAATCCTAAGGAAAAAACATTTTTAAATATTTTTGTACATTTTAATCAGAGAACCTGGTCACATTGGTTCTGGGGTTATTTCCCCTTAAAATAATCAAAATAAGATCTCTATTAATCATTCTGCTTCAGGTACCTGCTAATTTTGAAGATAACCAGCAAAATCGTGGTTTAGCCATGCTTGGTGGCTTTAAAATTATGGTGTGTCAGTTGCAATTGGACTTAGATGTTTTCACTGTCGTTTTTACAGCTGTAAAAATAAGTGGCTGTCTGAATCTCCAGGAATAATTTAAAGTTATGACTAGTAATTATGTTGTTACAGTATGAGAAGCCAAGTTCTAGGGTATAAATTTGTATCACGGAAATGAGCACAGTGTCACCCGCTTCTCACGGTCTCCTGTGTCTGATCGGCTGGCCTCACAGCAGCAGGAGCCCACACTCACCTTTAGGCTTTCCTGGTGCAGTTGTACGTGTGCCCCTCTGAGGGTCGAGTCCAGGAGGGAGGGGTGTATCCAGTGAGCGTGCCACCAACTTTGTTCTTTTCCAAACTCTTTTTGCTATTCTAGGCCTTTGAATTGACATTTACATATTTTAATCGGCTTATTTAAAAAAAATTTTTTTTCAACCACAGTTTATAGTCATACCATTCTGCACCAGTTTCAGATGTACAGCAAAGTGGCTGAAAAACCATGCACTCTACAGAGTGGTCCCCCCACTGCTCAAGTACCCTCCTGGCCCCATACCCAGTTATCTCAATATTATTGACTCTATTCTCCATGCTGCAATCCCTGTGACTATTCTGCAACTACCAATTTGTACTGCTTTTTACCCAGCCCTCACCGCCCCCTTCTGACAGCTGGCAGTCTGTTCTTTATGAGTCTGTTTCTATCTTGTTTCTTTGTTTATTTTGTTCATTAGATTCCCCATATGAGTGAAATCATATGGTTTTTGTTTTTCTCTGAGTGGCTTATTTCACTTAGCATAATACTCTCTAGGCCCATACATGCTGTATCAAAAGGTAAGATTTCCTTCTCTTTTACATTGTGTAAATGTACCACAGCTTTTTTATCCACTCATCTACTGATGGACACTTGGATTGCTCCCATACCTTGACTATTGTAAATAATGCTGCATTTATTCTTTCAAATTAGTGGTTCAGGTTTCTTCGGCTATAGTCCCAGAAGTGAAATCACTTGGCATTAAGGCAGTTCCATTTTTAATTTTTTGAGGAAACTCCACATTGTTTTCCATAGTGGTTGCACCGATCTGCATTCCCACCAACAGTGCGCGAGGGTTCCTTTCCTCAATATCTCTGCCAACACTTGTTGTTTGTTGATTTATTGATGATAGCCATTCTGACAGGTGGGAGGTGATATCTCATTTTGGTTTTGATTTCTTTGGTGTTTTATTAACTTAATTTCCTAAATGACTGAGACTGCTTTGATCTATGGGTTAATTTGCAGAGAATTAACATCTGTACAAAATTTTAGTCTTCAGATGCCCCAACATGGCATATCTTTCTATATACTTGGGCCTTCTTTAATTTCTTTCATCAGTGTTTGCAATGTGTTTTCAGCATACACATCTTGCAGACATTGCATGCGCACGCGTGCGCGTGCACACACATACACACATTTATTTATTTATCCTTATATATTTTGTTTTTG
The DNA here is from genome assembly GCF_964212035.1 of Myotis nattereri. Taxonomy (NCBI): domain Eukaryota; kingdom Metazoa; phylum Chordata; class Mammalia; order Chiroptera; family Vespertilionidae; genus Myotis; species Myotis nattereri. Next base: position 28,459,065 of record NC_138076.1, read on the forward strand.
ATGGAGTAGACAAAGATTTTTTTCAGGTAGTATACTAAAATCACAAGCCATAAAAAGATCATTTTGTGAAAGATACTGTTGTTGTTTTTAAATTTTCAGTTTTTATTGTCATTGCTTCTATGCATAAACACAATTGCTTTTTATGCATTGACTTTGTATTCTGCGGTCTTACTAAACACAGCTATTCTACTAGCTTGTCTTGTAGATTTTCCTATAGAGTCTGTGAATAAAGACTTTTATTTCTTCCTTTCCAGTCTACATGCCCTTGTTTCTTTCTCTTGCTTTCATGCACTGGCTAGGATACCAGGTTGACCAGGAGAGATGAAAACAAACTTCTCTTCTGCTGGCTCCATCTCGGGGAATGTTGGGCTGTGCCTCATTGAGTCTGCTCTTAGTCGGCCTTCCTGCAGGTTTCACCCCGTGATTCGCCTTCCCCTAGGTGCTCTGCCGCCTCTGTACCTGGTTTCCCACATCACTTGCCCTCTGATGAACTACCTGGCGTGCTCTGCCTTCAGGTACAGCACCCACAGAGGAAATCATACACGGGATTTTAGAGGTGAAAGGCAGGTAGCACCTCTCTGTCTAAATGAGAAAGTGAGGCCCAGAGTGGTTTAGCGAACTGTTACTGTCACTCTGATAGATTGGGACAGGTCTGCGGATTAAGGCGTTTAAGTCGACACTATGGCTGTGGATCAGGTGTTCTCTCAGAACAGCACTTAGAAACACTAATACACATGTTTTAAAAAGTACGTGTTTGTAGAGTCTTGACTGTGACTGAGCTCTTGAAGGACAGACTGGAAGCTGGCAACCAAGGTGACCCTTGAGTCAGGAGCTGCGTAGCAGGGGAAAGAGGAAGGTATTCTTGGCTGTATTTTCTATGTATTTTAATGTTTCATGTTTTGTACTATGTTCCTGTATTGCCAACTTAATATTACATTAAGTACTTCCAGAAGTAATGATGTGTAAGTTGTAGGACTCATATAAGCATTAGATACATGACTCCTCCCTATGACAGTTGAAGCTCAAAAGCATTGCAGTTGCGTAACATTTCAAACTTCAAATGTGATCCTCTTACCCAGCTGAACTAATCATGGAGTTGGAATATTTTTAAATTTTTTTTCAATGAAATATGTTGCCCAACTCAGCTCCAAGAAATGTTTCGTTTCATGTGGCTTTATTCTTGCAAAACTCAGAGTCATATTCCCATGGGGGGAAAGAGTTTTACTGGAGCCAAGCAGAGAGGAAGGAGTCTTCTCTTGGGGGCTGTTCTTCCTAGTGACCAGGTGTGCGGAAGGGCAGACGGCCAGAGGTGGCAGGACCCACCCCCAGGACCTCAGCAGGACACCCACCAACTTGAGTAGTGATGGCAGGGGAGGACAGAGGCTTAGGGAGGGGCCTGAGAGGAGCCCTGAGGGCGCCATTCTGTCCTTGTAACCTGATGCTTGCTGGAGAGTGTTCCACGGGGCCTGTAATTTGGGTCTCTCTGAATTTCTGTGGAATATACTTTTTTGGCAGCCTGTGTCTTCTGTGTGTTTCCTGCATCTGTCGCTCTTCTTCTCCCACCTGCGGACTTTGGCTGTGTGCAGTGGCATAAGCTGTTATGTAGTGTGTGGCTGGACAGGATTCGGCTCCAGATGGCTCTGCCCGGTCAGAGCTGGACCAGTGAGGTTGGACGTGGGCAATGGTGTTGACCCTTGGAGTGCTCACGTGCTATGTCACTTCGCAGGTGGGCAAAAGTGCTGGTTGTGTGGAATTAACTGGCCTGGACCCGAGGAGCCCGGCTGAATGATTCCGGGGTCTTCCCCAAGTCTCCTTTGCCTGTGGGGAGTGTGAGGCAGTCACCTTCCTTTTGAGAACATGAGATGATGGAAATTTGCTGAAATAACAAATGGCACAATGACGGACAGATTGAGATTGAAGGCAGGTTATTGGTGGGAGTGAATTGTCCTGACTCTCTGGGTGCCTTCACCCTCTGGACCTGCTTTTTCATGTTTGTTTTGCCTTTCAAATGCCCCATCTGTGCTGGTGGGTGAGTCTCTGGGGTCTGGAGTCCAGAGCAGAGTTCATACAAGGCGGCCCTGTCCACACCCAGGCTGTGCTCCCAGTGTGAGAGCAGGCGGACCTGTGACCCCCGAGGAAGTGACATGTGATGCTTTTTCTGCTATAGGGGTGGGGCGCAGGCGCCTTCAAGATGAAATGTCGCATACACTGATCTTACATAAAGGAAGACAGTGTGGCATTATCCATGTACCCGATTATTTGTTTTGGATTATAACGTTTGAAATAATTGGCAGTAACTTACAAACCTTGCTGGGCCTGGAGGATTTGTTCTCTCCTGTGACTGCTTTCCCTCTGCCCTGTCTGTTTTAGGGAAGGTGGCCATTCAGAAGGAAGACTTGCAGAAGTACCATAACAGGGACACCTGGTTCCAGCTGCAGCATGTCGACGCTGACTCAGAAGTTCAGGTGAGACCCTCTGCGGAGCCCGTGGAACGCTGGAGGTCTTGGGGAATGGAAGACTTGATTGTGGTTAAAGGACTAGAGACAGAGTTTTGGTCCTAACAGGGAATAATGTTTAGCAAATCGTGTCCTTCTATTTATAGTAAGTATAGGCTTGCTAATTTTGTTTGTTCTGTTGGTGATTGTCACACTTTGTCATGCATGATTGGAGCACCTTTAAAAAAAAAACAAATGTGAAAGAGCAATAACATAATGAAGGTGAAGAGAAGAAATATGGGTAAGAAAAATGAAGCTGTAGGTGAGAACAGCACCAGAGCCTCCCATGGCAAGTTCCTGTGCTTGTTGGAGGTCACTGCATGTGTTGTCAAGCTCCCTGCACTCAGCAAAGAAGCATCTAGAGCGAAAAGAAGTGGCCGCTCTGAACAGGTTCCCATCCTCTGAGCGTCCTGGACTCACCCTGGCTCACCTGGGTGACGTGTTAACCGGGACTGATGTCCCTGTCCAGTGGAAGGAGCTAACCCCTAGCAGGGGAGGCAGCGTGGTTCCAGGATCCCAACCCTTCCCTTAAGGCTGCCCTTGGACTTGGCCCCTGCTGAGTGTCCAGGAGCCCATCTGAATACCCGTCAGGAGGGTGGCCACGTCTTCTCTTCTCTTGTGACTCTGGCTTGTGTGGCTTCCAGTCAAGCCTGTTCCATGCCCGTGTCTAGAATTCTACGACTGGGAGTCACCACAGCCGGACAGCACAGCTCCCTGATGCTGAGACGCACCAGTGTTTTCATCAGTGGGTCTGTGAGACACTGAGGTGTGACAGGGGTGCCCGACCAAGCACAGGGTCCTTGGCACAGGCAGGCCTGGCTCAGAGCTTCGTGCCCCCAACCACTAGTGAGGTATGCCAGCAGTGTCCTCTCCAAGCCTTCGTCTCCTCATCTGTAAAGCGGGGTGTTGTGAACAGCTGGACAGTGTTTGACACGTTGCCGTAGGCCTTCCCCTGGCCCTGCCTGGCAGGCAGCATTCCTGGGCTCCTCGCCCAGCATCTGGAGCCGGCTGGCCCTCGGGTCCTCATGCTTCCTCCTAAAACCTCGGCCTCAGCCGAACTCTGAGGGGGAAGGCACGGGGTTCAGGGTTGCTGCCTGGTGAGGCTGTGGGGCGCACTGGCCTTGTGCCCACTGGGAAGGATCCACACACTTTAACAAAGAGGCAGCCAGAGGGAAGGCTGAGGAGCTGAGCCAAAGGAAAGCATCGTAATGGTGCTTCACGCTTAATTAATTCTGACCCAGGGGCCCGATCATGCAGAGTAAATTAGAAAACGCTGTAATTACTGCAGAACTAGGAACTGCCTGGAGTTGGAAGCAGAGTTCCGACAGTGAAGATGGATGACATCCGGGATAGACAGCCCCCCGCGCCGCTCAGGTGACTGGCAGTCTCGTCTTGAGGCAGGAGTTCCGGAAGCCACGTGCTCTGCAGTGGTGCTCTGTAATGGAACCATTCCCGCTTTTTATTTTGACTGTTTACCCCAGCAGTTTTATTCTGAAATAACACAGCCTGTGGCGCCATAATCAAAATGGCTGTTACCCAGATTTAAGTTGGATTTTATTGGCAAGTGTGATTTTTCTTTTTATCTTGCCTTTTCTTTTTCTTTTAATTTTGAAATGGTGACAGATTCACAGGAAGTCACAAAAAAAGTGCGCAGGGAATAATGATTAGCAAATTGTGTGCTCTCCTACTTATACTTAAAGACTAAAGGTAATGAGGAGGCCCATGTCCTTCCCCATTCCCCCATGGCACATGCTGTGTACCTCGGGGAGATCACAGCCAGGACATGACATTCCCACAGTGCAGACCTCACTAAGATCTCACCAGTTCCACATGCCCGCATGTGTACCAGTGTGTGCGTGTGCATGTGTGCACAAGTGCATGTGGATATTCTGTGCAGCTTATCACATGTGTGTGCTTGTGTGTGCACATGTGTATCCTGTGCAGTTTGTCACATGTGTAAATTTGTGTAATCACCACCACAATTAATATCCCAAACTGCTCTGCCAGCACAAATCTTATAAACAAACATGGGTGTGTGTTCATTGTACAGATGTGTGGAATATTTTCACTGTTTCCGAACTGCTGCCCTCTGCATGCCCGTGGACAAGCCCCTTGTCCTTCTGAGCCTGGTCCTTACCGTGTATGAGATGGTATACTGACCCTCACTGGGCCAGTCTCCTCGGAATTTGTGAATTATGAACGGCAAATGCATTATCGTCATAACGCTGAAGAGAGGGAGGAAGACAGTGCTTATTGGTTGCTCGCTAAGTTCCAGGCAAGGAGCTGAGCACTTTGCTTAGGGTAGTTAGTTCTTAGAGTACCCACACATGAAGCGGTCACACCACCACGGAAGCAGCGCTCCCCAGATTCAAACTGGCCTTGCAAGGTGTGCGTGCGACCTTTTCCCTGCAGCCACAGTTTTGTTTTGAAATGTCACATGTGTGGTCTTTAGAGGGGCAGAGGATGGCATATGTTTCCTTGAATCCATCTATTGTATAATTCATAGTAAAATACATGTGTCCAACCCCGGCTGGTGTGGTTTAGGGGTTGAGAGTCGACCTATGAACTAGGAGGACATGGTTTGATTCCCAATCAGGGCACATGCCCGGGTTGCGGCCTGTTTCTATCTCTCCCTCCTTCTCCCTTCCTCTCTGAAATCAATAAAAAAATATTTTTAAAACTTTATAATAATAAAAGTGTAATATGCAAAGTGACCAAATGGCCAAACAGCAGAATGACCATCCAGACGACCTTCTGGACAACCTTCCTCAAAGCCGGGACTGTGAGGGCTGAGGCAGCCGGGGCTGTGAAGGCCTACTCTTGCATGAATTTCATGCATGGGGTCTCTAGTCCTATATAATAAAGACTAATATGCAAATGGTCATCACGCCCTCACGCCATAATACCCTTATGCCCTCACACCATCAGCCGTAACAGCTCAGGCACTCAACACTGGGGAGAGAGGAATGGGGACCAGCCAGGCACAGATTGGGACAAGCCACCCTCCCTGTGGTCCCGGGTGCCAGTGGCTGGGGCTGCAGCCCAGGAGAGGGACAAGTCACCAGCCTTGCAGTCCTGGATGCCAGCGGCTGGGGCTGCAGCCCGGGAGAGGGACAAATCGCCTGCCCCGTGGTCCCAGGTGCCTGCAGCTGTGGCCTGGGCAAAGCCGCCCACCCACGGTCCCCTGCAGCTGCAGCTGCGGCTGGCCTGGGCGAAGCCAGCCCGGGTCCTGGGTGCCTGTGTCTGGCCAGAGGGAGGAAAGCCCAGGTCCCAGGTGCCTGCGACCAGCCAGAGGAGGGAATCCTGAGTCCTGGTGCAGGTGAGGCAGAGGTGGTTAGGGGCTATCAGGCCAGCAGGGGAGCAGTTAGGGGCGATTAGGCAGGCAGGCAGGCAGGCAAGTGGTTAGGAACCAGCGGCCCCAGATTGCGAGAGGCAGTCAGACATCCCCCGAGGGGTCCCGGATTGGAGAGGGTGCAGGCTGGGCTGAGGGATTGCCCCCCACCTCCCCACACACACAGATTTTGTGTACCAGGCCTCTAGTAATAAAATAAAAGGCATGTGTCCGAGAGAATCACAAAACTGGGGCCAACAGGAGCTCAGTGAGTCGCAGAATGGGGGGAAAGGACGATTTAAAAAACGTCTTGCTTCCTCTGGAATTGACGTTTTTAAAGGCCTCTGGTAGATGACTTTATTAAAAAGAATTAGTCACTTCTGTTCCTTCCCTGACCCTTTGTGGGTAACAGAACGAGGCGACTGGCAGGAATGGCCTTGTCTGTGGTCTGTGCTGCACAGCCCATCACAGCTGCCAAAACGTCCGCTTGAACCTGGAAGGCTCCCTTCTCCCCATGCTTCGCGTTCTTCTACCGGGAGGGCGGTCGTCCCCCAAGCATCCATCTGAGCCGGCCCCCCGGAGCTGCAAGTGAGTCCTCCCCGGCCTCTTCCAGGGACGCCCAGCAGCCACTGAGCTCTGCTTTGTGCTGTTTTATTCTAGTGAACTGTTATTAAAGTAGGTATGCAGAAAAGAGCTCAGCTGAGCCCTCCCAGCAAACCCCAGCAGCCACATCCAGATCGTCTCTGAGAATTTGACTCGTGTCAGACAATCCTACTTGAAGGATTTCCCAAACAATTGGCGTCCGCAGCTGTCCACACACCAGGACCCAGCTCAAATCTTTCTAAGGGTTTTACGGAATTGCAGGAAGGAAAGGGCAAGGCCAGGCTCCTTCCTCCCCCCCTCACCTTGACTTGTGTAGCCGAGCAGGTTAATGCTCAGACTGGCATCTGCACCCAGGGCTCTGTGAGCCCAGACACCAGCTGTGCAGAGGCTGCGCCCCGAAAACCCGCACTTCCTCCCTGCGCTGAGGTGTGAGGTGTGGCCCTCAGCCCCTCTGGGCGTCGGCAGCTGTGGCTGGGTTGTTTGTGCTGGAGGTGGTGTGATGCCCACGCCGCATGAGGTGTGGCTGAACCGTCAGTGACCCTGGGTAACAACAGATGTGAACTTCTGAACTGCAGATCTACAAGTTACCTTCTGGGGGGAAAGTCCTTTCAGCTGTGGACAGTGCTTGTGTTGTTTTGTTTTACCTCCTACCACCCTCTCCCAAATCCCCACAAAGCAGTGACAGCACGGATTAGCTGGCGGTGTCTGCCACCTTGGTAAGGAAGTGTGTGCCCCCGAGAGGAAACGTGCGCAGCCACGGGGTCTGCTGGTGTGGACTTGCCGGCCTCTTCTGGGAAAAACAGGAAACAGGACGGTGAGCCCGGGCGTCAGCAGCGGAGCTCCTCACCCCAGACACCGTCTCTCACTTCTTAGAAGCCCATTTAGAACGAATTAGGGAAGAAATGTCGGTCTGAATGGCCATGGCCCATGACAGAGTTGGCGCCCAGTGCATTTGGGAAGGCGGTGAGGAACCAGATGTCACAGGTGACCACTGTGGACACGTTCTCACTCCGCCGTATCACACGCTCCTGTCCTGGGTTTGGTGTAGAGGGCAGGCTGGCGGTTGCTGGAAGCCCCATTGTTCTCACCTTAACAGAGGACGGCCGTGCCCGCTTGATGGGCTGTGCTGAGATTATGGGATGATTCGAAAGCTCTCAACCCTGGCGGTGCAGAGTGACAGGGAGCCACAGAAGATCAGCTTTGTCAGCACCACTGCTGTCACTCTTGGCCTTTGTCCAGCCCCGGCAGAGCTGGCGTGGTGCTGAGGCCCCCTCCTCAGTCACTGGCTATGAGGACGTATGCATGTCTAAGGAGGTCAGCCAGGGGGGCTGGGCCCAGACCTGTGCTCACATGGAGGGGATGCTAATGGATGGTCCTGTGTCCAGGACTCATTGCTGGGCATCCTGCCTGATCATCACTCCTGCCCTCCCTGTGGCCATTCTGTCCTGCAGGTGAGAAAAAGGCCCGAAAGGACAGTACCAGGCCCTGCCCACAGCTGGGCAGTGGTGTGGGCGTGTTTGCTGCCATGTGTGTCCAGGCCGAGGTCTGGGCTTCTCGGTGCCTGTCCCCCTCACGGTCAGCAGAGCTGGGAGCCGAGTGTGCCTGATGGGTTGGAACCTTAACCCTCTGGGGGAGTCACACCCACCTGGTCCCTGAGATCTGAGTGAGGCTGGTGGGAGTATGGTGGACGCCACATGGGTCAGACGTCACCACCATTTGCGAACAGACACCCTGCACCTCTCTACTTTGCGAGGCTGCTCCCCATGACCCTCTATCCTTGTGCCTTTCAGGGCAAGGTCCACCTGGAGCTGAGGCTGAGTGAAGTCATCACCGACACGGGCGTCGTCTGCCACAAGTTGGCCACGCGGTAAGGCACGGGTCCGCCCAGGAATACTAACTCTGACCCCCGGCAGTGGGGCGAGTGTTGTTTTCCAAACAAATGAATCAGAATTCCCCGACTTGGTGAGTCCCCAAAGTGACGTCATTTGTAGAGGTTCCAATGCACTAGAGAGTATTTACTTCAATGTACCCAATAAAGCAAACGCTCATCCTAGAGGTACCTATCCGTTACTGTGTGCGACGTCTAGGCAAAGAGGTTGGTGTCGCCTATGGTGTTACACACGAGGGAGCGGATTCCACACTCTGGCCACCAGCAGGGTCTAGAGCAGTGATGGCGAACCCTTTGAGCTCGGCGGGTCAGCATTTTGAAAAACCCTAACTTAATTCTGGTGCCGTGTCACATATAGAAATTTTTTGATATTTGCAATCATAGTAAAACAAAGATTTATCTTTTTGATATTTATTTTATATATTTAAATGCCATTTAACAAAGAAAAATCAACCAAAAAAAAATGAGTTCGCGTGTCACCTCTGACACGTGTCATAGGTTTGCCATCGCTGGTCTAGAGGAAGGTGGTGAGGAGTGTCCAAGAGGGCCCTGTTCTGGCTGCCCAACCCACACTCGTCATCCGATGTTCAGACACAGTGTAGGACATGGTGAAGGACATGATGTAGGGACACAGTGTAGCACGTGGTGTAGGAACACATATAGGACACGGCAGAGGACAGGGTAGAAGACATGTATAGGACGGGTAGAAGGCGAGAACTCCCTGTTATCTGAAGCTTGGGCCTGGCACATTGTAGGTGCTCAGCAAACACCTGGGCCCTGGGTGTGTTCCAGCTCATTTTATAGGCCCATCCTATACATGGGAGATGAGTTCAGCGAGTTTTATCCTTAACGCTCTCATTATTTCCATTCTTAAAGAATAGTTGCTGTGCTCTCAGAATTTGTAGCCGTGAAGACAGAGTTGCCTATTTTCTTTCTTTATTTATTTATCGGTTTATTCCTTGTTCAAGGCTGCTCAACACAAGCCTCACATGGAACTGGGGGAGAGGGGAGAGACAGAATGGACCAGTCTGGGCAGATGTGGGCCTGGAGCCCTGTCCTGAGAGCGGCCCCACCTTGGCCCCACGACTCCGAGATGCAGGGATTTAAGTGTCTGCTCCCCGCAGAATCCACGGGTGACGCACCAGAACTGTAGCCATCCGTCTCTGCGTCTTATCAGGGTGCACGTCAGGCTGCGGTTTCCAGGAACACAAGTGTCTAAAGTCAGGACGGTCTGTCAGCAGCAGCAGCCACCCAAGCGTGGGTGTACAGCTACTTCCAGACGCCCACTGCTGGCACAGGAAACCCCAGAGCTGAGGGCTTGGAGTTGTTTTGAAACACAGGAGTGTGCTGTGCACATGGCCCCTGTTTTTGGTTTTGCTTTTCTTAAGAAGCTTTGGTCTAGAGAAGATGTGAGGGTGGGATTTGGGAAGCTTCTGTGCATCCTGGTGTTTCTGGGAGGAAAGGCCTCCAGCCACTCAGACAGATGGAACTGTGGGCCTCAGGCCGCACGGGCTGTCTTGGGCCCTTGCAGACACTGCTAACTGGAGCGTGCCTTGTTAGGACTGGAGCCTGGCCAACACGTTTTCTAACTGGGTTCCAATTCATGCAAAGAAATGAACTGTGTTTGCTCTGAAAGTGCTTTCTTAAATCTGTGTATCAATGTGGCTCTGTTGACAGTTTTCCTGCTCACATGTCTGTTTGAATGTCAGGAGGGTGCTCACCACCTGCCTCACCAAGTTCTGGGTTCTGTCCGCCAGTGATCAGCTGTACCTGTTTTTGTTAGCGCTGAGATCGGCGTTTGATTCCCTCCCCGTGAGGGACAGGAACTAACGCCAGTGGGTCAGGGCCTCTCTGCCCATGCTGCCCCAGCCACGGCCTCCTGTAGGTTCTCAGACACTCGACCACCCTGCCTCGGCCTTTGCTTCTGTGACCCTCTGCTTGGAGCACCCCTCCTCCAAATCCCCCTTAATTCAGGTCTCTACTCAGATGTCCCAAGAATTCGCCCCCTTCTGGAGAGAGCACAGCCAGGTCTCTGTGTCCCGCCCCATGACCCTCAGCACTACAGCGTGCATGTGGCTGATGACAGCTGTATTTTGTGCACTTCCCTTAGAATGTGAATTTCCTTGTTCATTGCCGTACCCCTGACACTTGGGGCAGGGCCTGGCACACTGTAGGTGCTCAGCAAACCCCTGGGCCATTTTATAGGCCCATCCTGTCCAGCGGAGCAGGAAGGAGCCCCAGAGAGGAAACAAGATGAGGCTTCCCCTCCTTGCTGACTTTCCTGGGAATGCTGAGCAGCACTTGGGCCTCTTTCCCATGTGGGAATTGGGCCTGTCACACCATTAGCACATGCACTAGCACACACTAATATACACAACTAGTATGCTTACTGTACATGCTAGCACACAGTAGTACACATCCTGGTACACACTAGCACACATGCAAGTGCACATGCCAGCATGTGTATACTGGTATGCGTATGTATACATGCTAGTACACACTAGCACACATATACACATATTCACATTCACACACATGCTAGTACACAATGCGAGTGCATGTGCCAGTACACTGGCATACCTACTAGTATGTACTCATACTAGTACACACTATCACACACAAGTATATTCACAGTCACACACATGCTAGTACACATGCTAATACATAGTAGTATACTTGTGTACTCGCACTAGTACACTTTGTTCAGAGTCCTGGGGCAGAGGGTCCACCAAAGGGGTGTAACAAGGGGGAAAGAGTGGGGAGTCTCACAGGGGCTCATGTTCTGTAATCAGGGAAACCAGAAGTTTGTGAGGGACCAGTGGCTTTTCTTTCCTCACCTCACCTCATCCTGTAGCTTTTTTTTTTTAACTAAAAAAATATACATACTATGAAATTCAGTATTTTAAAGTGCGTAAGTATAGTACATTCCCAAGCTGATAAAACCATCACCACTCACTACTGCCTAACAAACCTCATCTCTGTGAGCGGTCACACCCAGCCCCTCCGCCAGTCCCTGCACCACTTAACCGACTTCCTGCCTGTGGGCTTGCCTTTTCAGGACGGTTAGTATAAATGGAACCATACAACATGTGGTCCTTTGTGGTGGCTTCTTCCACTTAGCATAACGTTTCCAAGGCTTATCCAGGTTGTAGCATGCGTCAGTACCTCATTCCTGTAAAGGATGAATAATATTCCACTATGGATATACCACATTTTCTTTATCACCCATTGGTGGACATTTGGCTATTGTGAATAATGCTGCTAAGAACATTCTTGTATGAGTTTTTGTACAAATTTATGTTTTTATTTCTCTTGGGTGTATACCTAAGAGTAGAATTTCCAGGTCATATTGTAACTCTATGTTTAACTTTTTGAGAAACTGCCAGACTGTTTGTCATAGTGGCTGCCTTATTTTACACCCACCAGCTGAATGTGAGGGCTCTCGTTTCTCCACTTCCTTGCTAACACTATTATTGGCTGACATTTTTATTGCAGCCAGCCTAGTGGGTGTAAAGTAGTTTTGATTTACATTTTCTCAAACGTAATGACTGGCGATATTGACTTTCTTGTCTTTGTTGGCCATTTATGTATTTTCTCTGAAGAAATGTCTATGCAAGTTCTTTACTTATTTTTTAATTGGGTTATTAGTATTTTTATGATTAAGTTGTAAGATTTTTTCATATATTCTAGATACCAGACTTTTGTCAAATATGTAATTTGCAAATATATTCAGTTATTCTGTTGGTTGTCTTCACTTTCTTGTTAGTATTCTTTGTAATACAAAAGTTTTAAATTTTGATGAAATCCAATTTATTTACTTTTTCTTTGGTTGCCTGTGGTTTTGGTATGTACCTATTTAAGATATCATTTCCTAACCCAAGATCATAGAAATTTACACTTATGTTTTCCTTCTAAGATTTTTATATTTTTGGGTCTTCGATACATTTGGAGTTAATTTTTTATATATGGTGTGAGATAGGGGTTAGCATTATTATTGTTGTTATTATTTTGCATTTGAATATCCAGTTGTCCCAGCATCATTAGTTGAAAAGACCATTCTGTCCCATCAAATTATCTTGGCATTTTGTTGAAAATCACTGGCTATAAATGTGTGAGCTTATGTGTGGAATCTGTTCTATTTCCTATATCCCTGTGCTAGCACCATACAGTGAGTCTTCCAACTTGGTCCTTCTTTTCCCGATTCTTTGGCTATTCTGAGTTTCTTTTATTTCCACATGAACTTTAGGATCAGCATTTTAATTTCTGCAAAAATAGCAGCTGGCATTTGATAGGGATTGCATTGAATTGTCCAACCTCTGAACATAATTTCTTTCCATTTAGTTAGGTTTTCTGTAATTTCTTTAAAACTTTTGTTTTTGTAAGGTCATCAGTAATGTTCCCTCTTTTATTACTGATTTTAATAATTTGAGTCTCCTCTTTTTCTTGGTCAATCTAGCTAAAGATTTGTCAAGTTTGTTGATCTTTTCAAAGACCCCATTTTTGGTTTTGTTGATTTTTCTCTCTTGTTTTTCTATTCTCTATTTCATGATCTCTGCTCTAATCTTGGTTATTTCCTTTTTCTGCCCTTTGTTGGGTATAGTTTGCCCTTCATCTGGTTTCTTAAGGTGGAAATTTAGGTTGTCAATTTGAGATCTTTCTCTTTTAATGTGGGTGTTTTTAACTACAAAATTTCTCAGTAACACCACTGTAGTTTTTATGTTTTGTAATTTTCTTTCTTAGGGTTTTCTAAGTCTGTTCTACATGCCTGAGATTTTCCACAAACAGCTCTGAATCAGGACGGAACAGGAAGCAATGGGCACGCACCTGTACTGTAGTCAGGTACAAAAGGCTTAGGACTCAAAATCCTAGTGTCCCAGGTTAGCAGAATCTTCCCTAACTGTGTAACACTGGACACACTGCCTACACTCTGCACGTCATCCTCCTTGTGTAGAATGAGAGTGAAAGCATCTACGCTGGCATTTCTTCAGGATGTGGGTACTCCCCACTCCCTTGTGGGGGGGGGTCTCAAGGTTAGCAGGGGCTCGGGCCAATCTGTGGCATGCAATGGGCTCAGGAAAAATTAAGAGCTGGGATGATGAACCACTAAAGAGAAACCAACTGGAAAGAGGCAAGTTCATTCCAATAAATAGTCTTCTCTCCTTGTCTGAGAATCCCCTCACCCCCTCTCGTCGTCCCAGCAGCCCTGTGACTTATTCCCATGTTACTCACTGGCAAGTGACGGCGATGGGGCAGGGCAAGTGTCCTTTGCCTCCTGATGCATCATTCCCTATCACAGGTGTGTTCGTTTCCTGAGGCTGCCTTAGCAACGTACCACAATCTTGGTTGCTTAAAACAACAGAAATTTATTCCCTCATAGATCTGGAGGCCAGAAGTCTAAAATCTGGCTGGGCCGAGGTCCCTCCGCAGGCTCTAGGGGAGCGTCTCTTCCTTCCTCTCCCAGCTTCTGGGGCTAAACACGTTCCCGGGCTTGTGGCCGCATCACTCCAGTCTCTGCCTCTGTCTTCACACGGCTCTGTGTCTGTGAATCTCCCTCATAATTGGGCACTTAGCCTTGGGTTTGGGACCCACCCTAAACTCCAGATGATCTCCTCATGTCAAGATCCTTCGCTTGAATGTCTACAAAGATGCTTTTCCAAATGAGGTTCCATTATCTGGTTCCAGAACTAAGACGTGGTGACTACCACCCAGCAGGTGATTCCTGCTGGGGCAGACAGCCCTCCCTGGACTGCCCTCACCTCTCACCTGGCCCACACAGACTCTCGTGGGGTCCCTTGGGGTGTTCGGGCTGGGCTGAATTCTCTTTCCTGGCCTTCCCTCTCCCCATGGTCAGCTCACCCCTCTCTGCTGCCAGGCCCACTCTTCCCCACTGGCCTGAAGAGCAAACTGCAGGTTGCTCTGTGAGTGCTTGAAGTTTCTTCTCTGAGGTTACCCGTTTCCTGCAAAAGCCCCCAGTCCAGGAGGCTGGAGGCTTGTGCCCTCACTCCTTCTTCCTGTCCCTGATAAGGGACATATCCTGAGGGCCTTCCCAGCTGCACCACAGGAAGCACATCATCAGTTCCTTCCCTCCCTGGAAAGCCTTAAGAAACGGGAAATGTTTACAAAATAAGTAGTGACAGAAGGCTTTCTGCCTGGCCTGGGCCGCCAGTGCCAAGCCTTGTGGTGCTGCGGAGGGAGAACCCTCTGATGTGCCCATAGAAATCTCACCCTCCTTCCACACTGCAGCCTTTCCTGGTCATAACTCATCCTTCTGTCTCGTTTTACTCTCTGACGTCCAGTCTGATGGCCTGGATGCCCGACGGAGGCCCAGGCAGTTTGGTGACCCGCCGTCCTGAATATTCCTAGTGTCTGTACAAGGACTGGCACTTAGCAGCAATCCTGGGACAGGTACTTGGTCCCGTGTGAGTGGCATGTCTTTCCAACTGGATTTCAAACTGGGACTCAGGGACCCTATCTCCTAATTTTGTTATTTCCAACAAAGATAAGCACAGCATCTTTTAATCATTCATTCTAAACTATTCAGTGAGCCCCTACTAAGTGCCAGCCAGTGTGCTCAGCCTTCTAGAGCATGTGCTCTAGAGCAGGGCTCCTCAAACTGCGGCCCGCGGGCCACATGCGGCCCGCCGCAAACATTTATCCGGCCCGCCGGGCGTTCTTGCCGCCGCTGCCTGTCCTGCTTAGCAGCCGACTCGTCCCGGGCCCGCAGTGCGCATGTGTGGAATGTCTGAGGGACAGTGAACTGGCCCCCTGTTTACAAAGTTTGAGGACCTCTGTTTTAGAGGGAGAGGCACGCTGATGCATTACATTAGTCACACGTAACATTTCATCTCACTGAGAAAAGCCCGAAGGATACGAGCTTGTTGGCCGGCGGCTGCGCACAGCGTGGAGGTTCTGTGGCCACTTGTGGAGTGAGTTAAGCTTGACCTGTGTGACCTGGACGTGTGCTGGGGCCATGGCGGTCTCCACAGTCATGCTGTGGACTGAAGATGAACTGATTATTTGTGGATGTATTTTTGGGCCCCGAGTCTCTTCCTTTAGAACAGAGGTGCGTACGGGAGAAACGCAGTGATCGTTTGTGCAGGGAGTTGGAAGGAAGACGCGGTGCCGTTCCTGGCTCTGCTCTCCTGAGATTGAGCATTGCTCACCCGCTCTCGCAGTCCTTCCTTTCTTGTCCCTGTAGATGGTCTTTCCTTGGGTATCCTGTGCCTGCCACTTTGTCCGAGAGTGAGGTTTCTTGTGTTTTCCCACTTGCAAGCTCTGTCACTTTGCAGACAAAGGTTCTATTGACAACCGGGCAAATGCTGGCTGGCTGGGCCGCCCCTCCTGACTGGCCCATGGGCCCTGCTCGGTGGTCAGACGCTGAGACTCTGATCGTCAGAGAAGGCGGCTCCACCTCCAGGAGGCACCCAACCGAGAAATTACCTACTTTCAGGCTTCCAAAATGTCAACTCCAATAAAGATCTCATTTTCTATTATTAAGGAATTACAGAAAGCAAGAACAGCTGACAGGCTCTTGATTTGTGGCTCCTTCTAGGGACAGGAAGCCTTCCAAAGCCACGGGTAGGAGTGGAGGCTGGCCAGGCAGCAGGGGCCCTCTGCTGGTGACCACGGATGGCACTGGTCACCCACAACTGGGGCGTCTGCAGCCCGCATGCTGCACCCAGGCCCGGTCAACATGCAGATTGTTTTCTCCTGGGGTGGGGGGTGGGGGGCAAGAAGTCGGGCACCAGGACGCGCCCACATCGAGGGAAGGAAGAAGATGGAAACGAGTTCACAGCTGCAGGCCCTTCCCTCAGCTGTGAGGCATCACTATTTTAAGGGTCAGGTTGACAATAGAAACCTATAAATGTTAAAATAGACATAAAATAGTGTACTCTGGTACTTGAGATTCCAGACTAGCTGACTGTTTTTGTCACTTGGCATGTTTCAAGTGCCCTTTCTAAGATGGAATAATGCCCAGTGCAGTAAATACTGTATCTTCTCCCTTTACTTACCTGTAGCATGCCTAAGCATTTGTGAGGTTTGTTTTGTGTAGAAACAGCCTGGACCGGTGCACCTTGTGTGTGTATATGTCTTTTCAAGTGAAGTCAGCTTTGGCTTCGTGTGCTCCAAGCCGCTCAGGAGAGCACCACACCCCCAGCCCAGGATCGTGCAGCTGAGCCGCAATCCAGCTAAAGCTGTTAGGGTGCTAACGAAGTGACGCCCGGGAGGAGGGTGTGATGGAGGCTAACACCCTCTTCATTCCAGTTGGTGCATGCTGCGGGCCAGATGGCAGGGTATTGATTTTCCTGTTTCTCGGAGATGTCTTGGGGTAGCTGCAATCAGGAGCCAGGCTTTGTTCTGAGACAGAGAATAGAGCATCTTGCAAATTGGTCTTTAAAAGGAGGCGTGGAAGTGCCATCTATGCAGAGGCTGAATGTGCCCCAGGTGGCTGCTGCCTGCACCTGCAGCGCTTCTCTAAGACATAAAGATGAAGAGTCAGTTCTGTTAGATCAGTGGTTCTCAACCTTCTGGCCCTTTAAATACAGTTCCTCATGTTGTGACCCAGCCATAAAATTATTTTCGTTGCTACTTCATAACTGTAATGTTGCTACTGTTATGAATCCTAATGTAAATATCTGATATGCAGGATGGTCTTAGGCGACCCCTGTGAAAGGGTCGTTCGATCGCCAAAGGGGTCGCGACCCACAGGTTGAGAACCGCTGTGTTAGATGCTCTGTTGGCTGTGAAAAGCTATTGTCTCTGAGGATCCCGAATGGGGGTGGTCTGGAACTTCTTGATCAACAACTGAATGTAATAAAAATGCATCCAGGCTCAGTGTGTACTATATCCACAGGGAGGGAGCAGGGGCCTCCCCTCACACCCCTGGAACAAGCTGTCATCCTACCTCTGCTTCCTCTCTCAGAGCAGCTGCCCTTTGGGGGCCCCTCTCGCCCCCATCTTAGGATGGGTGAGTCCTGTCCCTTAAGACCTCAGCCTGAGGCCCCCAGGCACCTGAGGGGTCGACCACCACCCTGCATTTTGCCCTCTTGTAGGTAGTTTATTTCCTCCCCATGTCACACATGGTAACTGCATGCGTACTCCACACATGAGCTTCCGTCCTCTCACGGCTCCACTCTCAGTCCCGGAAATGTGCCCGAAATGTGAGAGCTCAACAAATATGTGTGTAATGGCAAGTTAATGGATGAATAAAGCCTAATTCAGGGGTGAATGAAGGGATGAGTGGATTTTTTATAATGATGAGTTAATGAAGGGAGAAAGATAACCAATGACCAAGTCAGTAATCTGGGAGAGAAATGCAGACGTATCCCAGAAAGTAGAGTGAAAAGAGAAAGATTTAAAAAATATTAGATAAAGCTCATTGAAGTCATGGGCTGAGCCATGAGGCCCCACCTTCCCTAACAGGAGTTCCAGAAGAAAAGTGGTGCAGAAATGAAGAAATTTACAGAAAACTCCATGGCCAGGACAGGGTGGCACAAATTCTGAGGACCACAATGCCGTGGAGTGGAGGAGCAAACCCCTCTCCCAGAAAGGAATGTTCTGGTAAATGGAGAACCTGAAGCCTCCCCAGGAGGGACAGCAGCTCAGTGCAGCTGAATGGGAAGGAATGAGGAGATGGGCACTCAGATGGCTGAGAGGAACTGATCATGCGTCTGTATGTAGCCAACCTGACATACAGACATAGGATTAGGACTTTGGCTTCTGGCCACACTGGAGTAGTGGGATCCGAGTCCCCTCTCCCACCACAAACATCTGAAGAGCTGGGTGCCTTAGGAGTGGACCAGCTCAGGACTCGGGCAACCAGCAGCTTAGCTTTGACTCCCTAATAAGGGAAGCAGACGAGATGAGCCATGGCACCCAGCTTTTGTCTTGGAGGTGTGCTGTGACATGGGGCGGGGAGGTGTCCCAGGCAGAGCTCCGAGGTGGGCGAGGCCACTGTGGGCATGTTTGGGAGAGGGAGGACTTCCCGGTGCTCCACCAGCCAGTGTGATCAAAGGTGAAGAGCCAGGGTTGGGCAGAGCAAGGGGGCTGTGGGCTGTGGGCTGAGGGCTCCCTTTGTGGGGCTGAGACTTATTTCAGTCCCCAGCCCAGTGGAGAGCCATCAGGACACCCCCGCAGGGGCCCCAGAAGGCCACACCTGTGAAGCGGGGCCAAACCAACAGCAGTTGCAGGCCGCCCTTCCCGGACAAAGCTTCAACCAAAAATTGCCACGATCGGCCCGAAGCAAGAGACTTAACCACCGATCAGCACAAGGCCCAGCGGCTGCGTCCTTTACAGACGACAGCAGAATCAGGGCAGCCGCCGCCCCCGTCCACTCAACACTGACCTGCCACCTGGGGAGGAGCAGCCCACAGAACAGGCTGGGGCATGAAGATGCGGTGGGATTAGTGACAGGATGCTCAGGGAGCAAGTCTGACTCACTCCCTGACATGAGCCAGGACAGCTGGCCCCGGGCCTGCAGGCGTGAGTGTAGCTTGAGACTGGGGCATCCTCCACTGTCATGAGGCATGTTTGGCACGGAGGTTAGGCACAGGCGGTAGCTGTAAGCCCACGCCTCAACTCCCCCACTTCTAACCTGGACTTCACAACAGTGCGGCTCCGTAAGGTTATGGAGAGGCCAGTGCATGTGTCGTGGACAGCTCTGGAACAGCACCGGCTCCTGGGAGAGAAGGCAGTGCCGTGCTCCTGAAAATTCACTGGAAACGCTCTCTCCGTGCAGAGGCTCCTCTACCCTGAAAGCAGCACACACTCGCTCCCACCCCAGGTGTTTTCTGGTTGCTAATCCGTGGATGGAAGCTGCCAGCCCTGGACAGCCACATCCACACCATGGCTCAGGGCCCTTGGCCTTGAGCTGTGAGACAGCTGCTCTTGAACCAGGGAGGCCGTGAGCTGCAAGCCTGCGGGCCTTTCACCTCCCGCTCCTGACCACCCCTCCCGCTTCTCTCCACAGCATCCTTGAGTGCCAAGGCCTCCCCATCGTGAATGGGCAGTGCGACCCTTACGCCACTGTGACGCTTGCAGGACCATACAGGCAAGTAGCTGCCACCCGCACCTGCCCCGGCCCCGGGCCTGCAGTGTGGGGCACAGGCACCTGAAGGATGGGGAGCATTCCTCAGTCAGAGGAAGGGAGGATGTGCTGCAGGTAGAATGTGTAATCTTGACTTCCTTTTGTTTCCTTTATTGGCCTCACATGGTTTTGTGAAAAAAAGGAAGACTTGATGTTTTTCATGCTGAGTATTTTTGGCTCAGTAAAGGTCCCTGATTTGCATACCATCTGGGGTTGGAGACAAACAGAAATATTTATAAGATAAATAGAGGCAGCAAATTACTTGTGCATTTGATAGCTCAGTCTCAAGGCTGAGAGATTTGGCATTGCAAGTGTTATTTCTGATCCCGATCCTTCCTCCCTTGATTACAGATCGGAAGCAAAGAAGACAAAAGTGAAAAAGAAGACCAACAACCCTCAGTTTGACGAGGTGTTTTACTTTGAGGTCGGTGTCTCGGTGGTTTCGATGTTGAGCTGAAACCCTGCCCCCGAGATCCTTTGGCAAAAAGTCTCGATCTGAAGGCTCTCAGCCAGTTGCTTCCTCTGAAAGTTCTCTGGGTGACGTCCCCGCACCAGAGATTCCCCCTGCTCTGCAGCCCCTGCTCCCTAGAAAGAAAGGCCACTCCTGCTTCCAGAAAGACTCAGTTGCATACTTACCAATTCATTCTTTCCAAATGATCAGGACTTTGGGTTTTCTTAATTGTTTGGTTTTGTGGGTGTTTTTTTTGGTGGAGTTTTTTGTTGTTGTTGTTGGGGTTTTTTTGGCCTTTTCCACCCAATCTTTCCTGAGCAGTGAAGGGAGGCTTGTTTCACCAGAAATAGTGAGGGTTTTGAAGCAAAGAGGAAGTGCTTTTGGACACAGAGATCCCCCAGCTGCCTCTCCGAATGTGAACCACCAAGATTAGTAAGCTGCAGGGTGTGAGGGCTGGACCGGACCGGAACCACAGTGCACACGGCTGGTGTAGTGATAAGACGGCCCATATGGAATGTACTGAGGCGGGCGTTCTTTCCGTCCTCAAAGGTTTCTTTTTTTTTTTTTTTTTTTAAATTTTTTATTGCTTAAAGTATTACAAAGGGTATTACATATGTGTCCATTTTATCCCCCCGCCCTAGACAGTCCCCCAGCCTCCCCTATCCCCCAGTGTCTTATGTCCATTGGTTATGCTTATACGCATGCATACAAGCCCTTTAGTTGATCTCTTACCCCCCTACCTCCTGCCCCCCAACCCTCCCCGGCCTTCCCACTGCAGTTTGACAATCTGTTTGAGGCAGCTCTGCCTCTGAATCTATTATTGTTCAAAAGTTTATAATGGTCTCTATTATCCATGAATGAGTGAGATCATGTGGTATTTTTCCTTCATTGACTGGCTTATTTCACTTAGCATAATGCTCTCCAGTTCCATCCATGACGTTGCAAATGGTAAGAGTTCCTTCCTTTTTAGAGCAGCATAGTATTCCATCGTGTAGATGTACCACAGTTTTCTAATCCATTCATCTACTGATGGGCACTTAGGCTGTTTCCAGATCTTAGCTATGGTGAATTGTGCTGCTATGAACATAGGGGTGCATATATCTTTTCTGATTGGTGGTTCTGGTTTCTTGGGATATATTCCTAGAAGTGGGATCACAGGGTCAAATGGGAGTTCCATTTTCAGTTTTTTAAGGAAACTCCATACTGTCTTCCATAGTGGCTGCACCAGTCTGCATTCCCACCAGCAGTGCACAAGTGTTCCTTTTTCTCCACATCCTCTCCAGCACTTGTCGTTTGCTGATTTGTTGATGATAGCCAGTCTGACAGGTGTGAGATGGTACCTCATTGTTGTTTTGATTTGCATCTCTCGGATGATTAGTGACTCTCAAAGGTTTCTTGAATGCTTACTCTCCACCAGGTCATGGTAGGTGAGGATGACCGAGGCCTTCGCTCCCGCCCTCCTCACGATCCTGCTGCCCAGCAGGAGGCATCATCCCATTTGCTGCAGTGACGGTTCAGTTAGTGGCTCCGGGAGACAGAAAGCAGTTGCAGCCAGCAGGGCTGCTGGGGGCGTGGGGCGAGGCTCCCAGAGTGGGGACAGTCTGGGCAGGGGACATGCACAGGTGTGGAGGTTGGGAGGGTGCAGGAAACTGTACCTGGAATATAGAGTGAGGTCGGGGTGAAAAACGAGGAATTTTGGAAAATGAGGTTGGAGAGATGAGTTAGAACCAAGCGCTCATGGGCAGAGGACCTGGGCCTTCTGCGCTGGCCTCTGGAAGCTCACACGTTTCCTCCATGGAAGTCAGTGGCCGGCCTGTTGGGGTAGCCCTGGGGAGGGCAATGGAGCCAGGAACCTGAGGGCGTAGTGAAGGGCCCCTCTCTGTCCAAGATGGACATTCTGGCTTTATAGTTGGGTGAGGAAATGGTTCTTAACAGGCTGAAGATAAGCCAGGAGGCCCATGCGGCCACCCTCACCTCCAGGGACTCATCTGTGTCTCCAAAGGCAGGGATGACACCTGGAACAGAAGCTGCAGAAAAGTCCTTAACATGAATGTGCATTAAAGGTGGCAGCACCTTCCATGTCTGGAGGCTCAGACAGGCGCTTTCCCAGCTTTTGATTTTACTGCAACACGCAGTAAGGCACAGACTTCACACCATGTCGCACTTCCCGCCAACAGCTGCATCCACTCCTGTGTGGTTCCCACTCACATGAGGAGCGCTACGTACTTGCTATGGTGTATTTGGTGAAAATTGTGGGTCTCAACTCACTAGATGAGTTTAACGGCCCCAGATGATTGAATGTAGCAGTAGGGGCCGAAGCCTCAGGCTCCCAGAGAAGGCCTAGGCCTGGGCTCTCGGTGCTGCTGGCTAGGGCCGCGCTCTCGGCCTCCACCTGGAGGACCTTTGGAAGATGCTTGTGTGTGGAGTTTATGTCCTTTGACTCAGAGGCTCAGCCCTGCTTAGCCGCACTGTCAGGTTCTCCTCACCTCCTCTCAGCCTCGGCTGGCAAACAGCCCGAGGCCCAGCCCTGCCAGGGGACCCTGCATCGGCGGGAGCGAGGGGCTGGCAGGCAGCCTCCTGCAGGAGTTTCAACAGGAGGTAGTCTCCAGCCCAGCTTATTCCAGGACAAAAGCCAGACTTACCTAAAAACCCGTAAATATCTAAGTGAAATGATTTAAAATTCTGTAAGAGTCACCTTCATTCACTCATTAGATATGTTAGGTGACAGGCAGGAGTAAGGCAGGGAGGAAGCAGGCCAGCCTCTGCACCATCCCACTGGAAGCCAGACACCTCGTCATAGTATTGGGGTCATGCCAGGCAGGGGGCGCAGGGGGCTTCTTGGAGGAGGTGGCACTTCAGAGACACCTGCCAGCTTCCCAGCGTGGAGCAGAGTGAGGAATGGCCTCAGGAGTGAGCTGGGCAGGGGCACAGGTTGTGGAAAGATCCCATGTGCTCGGTGAGGAAGACAAGTGGGGATCCTGGGAGACTTCAGAAGTTTTAGCCAAAGGAGATTAGGTTAGGGCCAGCTGGGCTGTGGCTGGTGGGAGCCGGGCTTGGGTGGTACAAGGACAGGCTGCCAACAAGGTGGAGGCAGCAGGTGGGAAAGCTGGGGAGGAGCAGATTGGAGGCATGAGGGAGTGGATGTCAGGAGGGGGAGTGGTCATCAGGAGGAGTGAATGTCAGGAGGGGGAGTGGATGTCAGTGGTGGGAGGTGGTCAGCAGGAGGAGTGGATGTCAGTGGTGGGAGGTGGTCAGCAGGAGGAGTGGATGTCAGGAGGGGGAGTGGTCAGCAGGAGGAGTGGATGTCAGGAGGGGGAGTGGTCAGCAGGAGGAGTGGATGTCAGGAAGGGGAGGTGGTCAGAAGGAAGAGTGGATGTCAGGAGGGGGAGGTGGTCAGCAGGAGGAGTGGATGTCAGGAAGGGGAGGTGGTCAGAAGGAAGAGTGGATGTCAGGAGGGGGAGTGGTCAGCAGGAGGAGTGGATGTCAGGAAGGGGAGGTGGTCAGAAGGAAGAGTGGATGTCAGGAGGGGGAGGTGGTCAGCAGGAGGAGTGAATGTCAGGAGGGGGAGTGGATGTCAGCGGTGGGAGGTGGTCAGCAGGAGGAGTGAATGTCAGGAGGGGGAGGTGGTCAGCAGGAGGAGTGGATGTCAGGAGGGGGAGTGGTCAGCAGGAGGAGTGGATGTCAGGAGGGGGAGTGGTCAGCAGGAGGAGTGGATGTCAGGAGGGGGAGTGGTCAGCAGGAGGAGGGGATGTCAGGAGGGGGAGTGGTCAGCAGGAGGAGTGGATGTCAGGAAGGGGAGGTGGTCAGAAGGAAGAGTGGATGTCAGGAGGGGGAGGTGGTCAGCAGGAGGAGTGGATGTCTGGAGGAGGGAGGGAACTGGCAGGATGCTCCTGGGTGCTGGGAGGGTACATGGAAGTTAGTGTGATGTGCCCTGCGTAGTTCCACACCCCCACTCGCAGGAATTGGGCCCCAGTCCAGCCTCTGCTCATTCACGGTGAGTGAGGCGGTCCAGGGCAGGCGTTCCGTCTAACTCGCTCTCCCTCCCTCTGCACCACCAGGTGACCAGACCCTGCAGCTACAGCCGAAAGTCCCACTTCGACTTTGAGGAGGAGGATGTGGACAAACTTGAAATCCGGTGAGCAAGAATCAGGGTTTCGAGATTCCTGCTTGGAGGCTGCAGTCTGAACTCACCTCTTCTGTCCGCTTTTGTTTTGTTTAGCTTTGTTTTTTGGTTAATCCTCGCCTGAGGACATTTTTTCCATTGCTTTTTCAGAGAGTGGACAGGAGGGAGGGGGAGAGAGACAGAGGAGAGAGAGAAAAAAATATGGATGTGAGAAAGACATATCGATTGGTTGCCTCCCGCACACACCCTGATCGGAGATGGAACCTGCAGCCCAGGTAGGTGCCCTTGACTGGGAATCAAACCTGAGACTCTTCAGTGTGCAGGCCAATGCTCTAACCACTGAGCAAAAACATAGGGGAATGGATAGGGGGGTTTTAACGTTCTTGGTGATTTCAACACGAGGATGTTGGAAATGGGAATCAGTCATAATCACCCAGGTGTTCGGGTGGCTGTGGCCGAAAGGACACTTACTTTCCAAGGGGCAAACTCGGCTTTACAGTCCGGCTGCTTTGGGACTTTCCTGACACAGCCTTCGGTGTGCAGAGTCCGTACTTGTCACCTAGAACAGGGTTGGGGAAGGCCCTGCCCACGGGCGGTGTAAGGCCTGAGAAATCATTTGATCTGCATTAGGGGTGAGTTAATTAAATGTTTGGCCACATATAGCAGGCTAAGTTTTAGGTTGATAATTTTGTATGGCCTGTGATTGATGTTATAAATATCCAAAATTCTACCCTTGGCAGAAAAAAGGTTCCCCACCCCTGCCCTGGAAGATCCCAGCATGAGTTCACCAGCATCGGTTTTAGGATCCCCTCAGGGGCCTACTTCGCCTGCTCTGCTTGTAGGAAGCCCCGCCCACCTGCAGCACCTGCCCCAGGGGTAAGGTGCCTGGGAGAGAGCATCCATCCTAAGCCAGCTGTGCGTTCCGTCATCCTGGGCCCGGGTGCCCACCCCTGGGTCTGAGTAGCCCGTTCAGGAGAAGCGTAGGGATGCCCTGATTTGACACGATTTAAAATCTACTTTCCTTGCCGAAACCGGTTTGGCTCAGTGGATAGAGCGTCGGCCTGCGGACTGAGGGGTCCCAGGTTCGATTCCGGTCAAGGGCATGTACCTGGGTTGCGGGCACATCCCCAGTAGGAGGTGTGCAGAAGGCGGCTGATCGATGTTTCTCTCTCATTGATGTTTCTGGCTCTCTATCTCTCTCCCTTCCTCTCTGTAAAAAATCAATAAAATATATTTTTTTAAAAAAAAATAAAATCTACTTTCCTTTAGGCCAGGGTTTTTCGAGGCGTTCATTTGTGGGGTACTCTGGTATCCCTCCCTCGAACCTGCAGCGATTTTCCGGGCCTCTGAGCAATAACCAAGCTGTGGGGGGCTCCAGGCCCGGCAGGGGCTGACCTTTGGGGTACAGGGTACAGGCCAGGGCTCTTCCCTCTCCCAAGTGCAGGGGGCCCTGGGGCTCTGCTCGGCCCTCTCCTGGGCTCAAGTCCTGAGGGGTCGTGGCCTCCACACACAGATCTTGGTTTGAGCCCAGGTTTAAGTGTTTCCAGGCAGTTTAAATCTTCCATTTCAAAATCCTGAAGCCGAGGCGAAGTGACCCCAAGTCGAGAAGGTCCCCATGGAGGTCTGCAGGCCTTAGTTGAGGTTTGACTGCACACTGCCTGCTTTCAGACCGACGGCTCTGCTTCCTTGTTCAGAGAAAGAAGTGTTTATGAAAGACTCGGCTTTGAATTCAAGCGTGAAGTCCTAGCTCTTTTTCTAAGCAGACAAACCAAAGATGCTTTTAAACGCTTCTCTTACTAAAAAGCAAAAGCTGCCTGGCGACCTGTTCGTATTTTGCTGAAGTGTTGCTCAGCAGGTTGAAGGGTCTTCTGCTTCTAATTCTAAGTGTCTGCACGGGTCCGTGTTCGTGTCCGTGTCCCGACATGCGTGTTCCTGTGGGACATCCTTTGCCTGCTGTGATGTCCACGGCCCCTGCTAGGACGTGCAGGGGCAATGGAAGGGCTGCTACAGTCTTCTAGAATTTTCTCCAGTCTTAAATTGCAGCCCATGGATATCCTCTGATTAAGCTGTTTGCTGTGGGGGTATGCCACGCTCGCTAGTTAGCACCGGGGAGTGTCGTCCACCTCCATCTGTCACTCCTGTGCAGTCGCCATGTCCCCAAATCGGAGGGAACAGAATTCTCTCTGGAGGAAAAGGCTCATGGGTGACAGACTCTTTAGCAGGGGAGTGTGGACGCTTCTCAGAGATGGCACCTTGTGCTGAGCTTGCAGCCGGCAGTGACGGGCCCTCGGGCATGAGTCACACCGGTAGGTCTGAGGGATCTGGGGTGCGAGGCTCTAAGTGCAGGTAGGGAAGGAGGAGTCAGACACCATTTTTTTCTTCCAGGTGTACTTTCACGTGCTGGAAGGTAGGGGGCATCCTGGCTGTTCGGTTGGGCAGCCTCGCCAGTCTCCCGTGGGCACCATTCTCTGCATTAGCCTGAGCAGAGCTAGATTTCATTTATTCCCTCCACTGCTGAGCTCGCAGACTGAGGCCACCTGCTGGGTGCTCCCACCGTGTCTGAGACACGGCCCAGCCCTGAGGGCAGGTCCTGCCACACTGGGACCTCTCCCAGGTAAAGGCAGGGGATGCTCCTGTCTTCAGGGCACAGCACTTCCCTCCTGTTACAAAGACAGGAGGCAGCTCACCGGCCTGCCTGAGGCTCGGCCTCTACCTCCTCTGGGTCCTGGCAGCCCGGGAAGTGCACATCTCCACGCCAAAGCCAGGTCCTGTCTGACCTCACGTCCTAAATGCCCTCAGTCCGTGTAGATCTCCACAGAGGCTGACTTGGTGGAACCGAAGGCTCCGTGGTGCTCCAACCCTCCTGCGGGGAGAGAGGACGCCGGCGACAGCCTCTGCCTCCCCGGCCGTTCGCCAGGAGCATCCACATGCTGACCGTTGTTTTTCAGGGTTGACCTCTGGAACGCCAGTAACTTGAAGTTTGGGGACGAGTTTCTGGGAGAACTAAGGATTCCGCTGAAAGTGCTGCGGCAGTCCAGCGCCTACGAAGCATGGTAAGGTGGCGCGTGCCCGCCGTCCGCCCCGAGCTGCGGGCGGAGGGACAGAGTTACCAAGTCAGAGGGGCACAGAGCTGCGCCTTTACACTTTACAGCCCAAACGAAATGCGCACGTCCGCTTCCTCTCTGGCCACCTGCTCTCATTCTGCCAAGTCCTAACTGGCCTAGCGCTGCGCAGGTTCAGGTGGGACACTGCAGGTGATCACGCTGACACAAGTGGTGGCTGAGAGCCTAACACGGGGTGGGGCATGAAAGCCTTACGGCCGCGAGAATAGCCTTTTGGGCCTGCTCACTGCGGGCAGGCGCCTGGCACGCTGGGAGCGCCATCGGCGAGGCTCTGCCCTGTGGCAGCAGTCATGGCCTCTGCCTGTCGTCAGAAGGGTCACCGGGCGAGGAAGGTGTGCGAGGTGCTGCGGGTTCAGGTGACTCTCCATTGCAGTCTGCGCACCTAAAGCGAGGGTCCCAGCTCGGCCTCAGACCTCACTCGTGTCACCCAGAAGACTGAGGTTTCACTTTCCGTCTCTTTGGTTCTCATTTCTCTAGGCTACTTTGTATTTTGGCATAAGGAATGTGCCTTTGTTTCATTCCATGTTTGGTTCATAAATCACATCCTATCACAGTGCACATCATGACGGAGAAGCCACAGACACTGTGGCTCCGTTTCACACATCTCCTTGAACAGACACACAAGGTGGGGAGGCGGTGCGGGCCACACAGCACACGTCACATCATGTGCCACACATCTCACACCACTAGCCACACGTCACACGACATGCCGCACACTGTGTACCATCGCCCTGCACGTCTAGACTCACCACGTGGGTGGATTTTTGTGTTGTGCTCAGTGGCAGTTTCATATCATCAGGAGACTGTGGAGTTCCTGTATTTAAATACACACACACGCACACACACACACACACACACACACACACACACACACACACACTAGTGACGCATAGTGCGAAATCGCGCGAGACCCGGGACCATTCCCTATCCCCCACCCCCCGACCCCCCGGGCCATGGGACCACCTCGAGTCCCAGAGTCCCGCCCCATGTGGCTGCCGCGCCACCGTGGGACAGCCCCAAGTCCTGGAGTACCGCCCCGATGCCCCGCCTCCGGGCTGTGTGTAGCAGCCGCTGGGCCCCGCCCCCGCAGCGCGCAGGCAGGGCCACAGAAACCTCGGCAGAAGCTATGCTAAGTGGCTGCCAGTACCCCCGTGCCCTCACAGGGCCGCAGGAACCCCGCCAGCTCCCCCCCTGCTGCCCTGCACCCCCCCTGTGTGTGCCGCCATCTTGTGATAGCATTACAGCATGACGGTGAATTTGCATAGTACCACTTTATTATATAGGATATTTATTGATTTCAGAGAAGGGAGAGGGAGAGATAGAAACATCAGTGATGAGAATCATTGATCGGCTGCCTCCTGCATGGCCCCTACTGGGAATCAAGCCTGCAACCCGAGCATGTGCCTGACTGGGAATCAAACCGTGATCTCCTGGTTCATAGGTCGGTGCTCAACCACTGAGCCACACTGGCCAAGAGTTCCTGTCTTTAGTTCCATGAGGATAGCACCAGCACAGCCCCAGCTGGGCTCTGGTTCCTGCCAGGAGGCAATGCTTAGCTGAGCATCCCCAGCCTTGTAACCAAGGATGTGGCACTCGCCTGGCGCCCAGTGGGAGCTCTCCCCACATCGCATCTCTCACTGCCGGGCCAGGAAACTCAGAGCAGGCAGGGTTCCCGCAGCGCCCCACGGGGTGGGACCCAGGAGAGGCAGAGCCTGTGGGAAGCACCGCTGAAGCGGTGGTGTGCGCAGTGGTCTGCCCGGCCCGCCGGCACGAGCTCCCCACTCCCACCCCCCTCATGTTGGAAGCTCTGCCACACGTTTCTAAGAATCCTTTCAGTTTTGCTCTGCTTGTTGCTAGCCACTGTCGTGTTCATCTTCACAGATAATTATTTTACTGCAGAATTTCCCTTAACTGCTACACTCCCGCCCCCTCCTCATCCTCTCCTTTCTTCCCACCCTTCCCCCTTTCCCATCGTGATCTCTGTGTCATCAGCCCTGCTAGGAAACATCCCTAGGGGATGCCCCGGGTGCAGGGACCCTGCAGGGGTGTCCTACAGAATCCCCCTGAGCCCCTCCTGCCTCAGACCCTGACACAGAGCCCGCCCTCGACGGGGGACAGCCCTGGGGGGTGCTGCGGCCTCACGCCCCTGTCCTGTGTCCTGCGCCCAGGTACTTCCTGCAGCCCCGAGACAATGGCAGTAAGAGCCTGAAGCCTGGGGACCTGGGGTCCCTGCGGTTGAACGTGGTGTACACAGAAGACCATGTCTTCTCCTCCGACTACTACAGCCCCCTGCGGGACCTGCTGCTGAAGTCTGCGGACGTGGAGGTACTCTGGTGCTGGTGCACCTGTGACCTCAGCCCCCCCCCCCCCCGCCCCCGTCCCCGCCCTGTCCCTAATCCCCACAGCCACCGCCTGGCCTCCTTACCCAGACCCACTCCCTCTCTGGCCCCTGCCCAGCTCTGCCTCCCCACCTGCCCCGACCAGCCCCCGAATCCACTTTCCACTCCCTGGTTCCCTGGCTGCCCCCTACACCTGTCACCACCCCGCCCCCCCAGGCCCTGACCACCTGAGGCCCCCACCTGGGCCGCCTGGTCCCTGCTGGTGACTTCCCTGCAGCCTGGCCCCTCTGGGCCTGTTTTGTGCACAGGAACATCTGAGTCTCCCTTTGCTGGGTGAGGGGGTGTCGTGGGGGGCCTGGAAGCTGCCCTGGGGTCACGCTGTGTCCCTGCTGCAGCCCGTCTCGGCGTCCACGGCTCACATCCTGGGCGAGGTGTGCAGAGAAAAGCAGGAGGCGGCCATCCCGCTGGTGCGACTGTTCCTGCACTATGGCCGGGTGGTGCCCTTCATCAGCGCCATCGCTAACGCCGAGGTCCGGAGGACACAGTGAGTGCCACTGCGGCCTCTGCCCGGACCCCTCATTCCCAGGGGTCTGGTCTGGTGATGGGCGGGGGGTGGGCTGGGGCTGGAGCTGGGCAAAGTGGGGGGGGCCCGGGCAGCAGAAGTCTCCTCCAAAACACGTCACAGCACAGGGATGGGGCAGATAAGGAAACCATATAGATTCCAGTTTTCTTTCAGAGAGACACTTACTGTCTAAAATTGCACCTTTTCTCCCGGAAATCTCGAGGTGCATGTGCAAGAAGGGGGTGCCTGTGGCACCGGTTGCTTCAGGAACGGGCTCAGTCCAGTGTCAAGCCCCCCTTCGAGGCCTGGGTCGCTGGATCCCAGGACCTGCCCCCACTAGTGGAGCGGGTTCTGCATGCCCTGGGTCCCTCAGTGCAGAAACACCCAGACGCAGCCTGGTTGAACGAGGTTCTAGAAAGCACAGCCCATCCCGCCCCTTCCCTGCCCGATCTCCTGTGCTGGCCCCAGGATTGGTTCTTAGAGGCATTCGGTGGTTCATTTGTATAAAACAAGCCTCAGGGAGGGGAGCACCGCCAGCTCCAGTCCCTTTGGATGGGTTGATGGCAGGAGGCATGTTGCTGACGTGTTACACAGGCAGGACGGCCAGGACCCCTGCTGTGACACGTCCATCTGGGCTCGGGCTCCTTCTAAAGCCCCCGATAGCAGACTCCCCGGGCGGGCGTGTGCCTGCCTCTGCGGACGGGCACTCCAGAATAGGTTCTGCTTCTCCTCCACCTCGCTCGCTGAGGAGACAGAAGTCACCCCGATGCTGTCTTCCAGGGACCCCAACACCATTTTCCGAGGAAACTCGTTGACATCCAAGTGCATTGACGAGACGATGAAGCTGGCGGGGATGCACTACCTGCACGTCACCCTGAAGCCCACCATCGAGGAGGTGGGTCGGGTCCCCAAGGGCCCAGTGTTACGGGGGTGCATGCAAGAACCCACATGTCTGTGTGAAGGACAGGCAGACATACAGGGAACGCAGTGTGGACAAACAGCTGTCACTTTAATGTCAGCTGCGTTCCCAGCCTCACCACACACCTGCCGTGTGTATTTCAGAATCGCCCTCATTTTCTCAAATTAACAAACCACTTAAGAAACCCCATTATTCTGAAGGCAGAGGCCCTGCAGGAGAGGGCACCCCTTCCCACAGGTGCTGCTCTCCCCGACCTCGCAGGGCCTGGGGTTTTCTCTGGAGCCCCCTGCAGCTGTGGCGGCCTCGCCCCGGCTTCTCGTAGCTGTTGACACATGAAAGGAACCACACGCTTCCTTTCCATGGGACTCAGCGTTTCTCCCCTGAGCCCTTCACGGGCACCTGGGCAATTCCCTAAAAAACAGGCCCCGTGCTGTGCGAGGGAAATTCAGATCGCATTCCGGCTGAGCCTCTGTGTGGCTTCCTGGCAGCACTTTGAAGTGGAACGTTGTGAAGCTTTATGGCGCCGGGTTCCATGGGAGATAATGCAGAACCATCTCCCAGGAAGTCCCGGCCCCCCACCCCCTCCGGGACTCCAGCCTCGCACACTGTCCGGTCTGCGGCCACTCTTCCCCATGCAGCTGGCGGGGGGCTGGCTGTGGGCAGCTGTGTTCTGAACAAGGCTCATGGCGTCCGTCCCTGAGCTGATACGGCTGACCCCCGCCCCCTGAGCTCCTGGGATCTGTCTCGCTCACTCCTGGTCGCAAATGCTCTTTCCAGATATGCCAGGGCCACAAACCCTGCGAGATCGACCCCGTGAAGCTGAAAGATGGCGAAAACCTTGAAAACAACATGGTAAGGGGCTCCGGCTCGTTCACCAGCACTTTCCAGAGCCAGCGCCTGTCTTGGCTCTGTCAGGTGGGGCAGGGCGTGCTTCGCAAGGGCACGCACAAGAGCCTGAGGCAGACGCTGACTTCGCCTGCTGTGAGGGTCCAGTCCCGGGCGACGATTGGCCACCGTCTGTCTTTGCTCTTGAGTTCCTTCCTGCCACGAGCACCACTCTGTGGCCTGCCCCTCTGCTCCTGCTCCTTCCCTTCCTGGGACAGCCAGGAGCCCTCCCCCTGCCCGCCCCCTGCACCCCTAAATGAGGTGGCCTTGCCACCTCAGTCTCCCCAGCCCTCAACAAACACAGGTCTCAAACCTACCACCCAGGCTGTTCCCAGAGCTGTTTCTTAAAACATCAAAACTCCCTAATTTTGACATTTCACCCTAAACATTTCTGTCTTTTTTATGATTTCTCCACCCAGATCAGGCGATGTCTTTGTCGTGCCTTAAAAAAAAAAAAAAAAAGACAGGGTTCTCGCCTTCAGGAACTTACACTTCAGTGAATTTGACTGTGTTTAGTTAATGAGGTCAGGCACGGAGGAGGGGACACGGTGTGGCTTTCCCCACACCCCAGAACCCCTATTATTTGCACTATATGAATTATTATAACTAGTCAGTACATATTTTAGGAGGGTTTTTTTAAAAACCATGATGGGAATTGTATCTTTTGTTGCCACAGCTCCCGGAGGCTGCTCTGGGCTGGTCCCTGACCTCTGGACACGCTCCCTCCCCATGTGGTTGAGGTGCTCCATGCAGCCTGGGAGAGAGTCGGGTCCACATGAGCACTGTTGGGGTGTCCCACCCACATCTCATTGCAGGAGAACCTGCGGCAGTACGTCGACCGCATCTTCAACGTCATCACCAAGTCGGGGGTGAGCTGCCCGACGGTCATGTGTGACATTTTCTTTTCCCTCCGAGAGGCGGCTGCCAAGCGCTTCCAGGGTGAGTGCTCTGTTTATGCTCAGCCAGCAGGAAACACCTACAGCCCCTCCCTAGGTGGCTCCCTTCCCCTGCGCCTGATGCCTCAAAGCACAGAAGGGGCGTCTCTGAGCCCCATAAAGAGGCCAGAGCTCAGGTGTCAGCAAGCATCCCTTTGCATGCATGTCGGCGGGCAGAGTGCCCTAGTCCCCATCTGTGCCTGTCCCTGGGTGAGCTAGGCTGCGGCCCCACACCAGGCAGTAGGCCGAGTTTCGTCCAGTGGAACAGTGTCTACTTACCTGGGTCTGGTTTATGCCGTCAGGAAGCCGCCGTCCGGGTCCTCTGGCAGTTTCCTACTTCGGTCCACCGTGTCGCCACTTGGTGCTATGTGCACCTAACTCTGCCTGGCTATATTTCTAAGAAAGACAGGATGAATTGGGACTGGAAGGGTTCCAGGGATGAGCCCCCTCTTTAATTATGCTGATTCCTTGGGGAGACGCCCAGAGCTGCCATGGCATCCAGCCCTGTGGGAGGGGTCACGGTAACCAAGGACCTGGGTACAGGGCACTCACCAGCTCAGACCACTTGGTACCTGGCCCCTGCCTGGTCCAGTGAGGACATCCCTAACTCACTTCCTCCATCCCTGGGAGCCCACGAATCAGCCCAGACATGACCTGCTGCCTTGGGAACCGCTGAAACCTCAGCCTCCATGCAGAGCAGTCCCTGTGCGCTGATAGAAAGTCCCCAGGTGAACCCAGCCCCTTCCCTCCACCTGCTGGGGCAGCTCAGCTTCCATAGCCGAGCCCAGCCAGGACCTCCTGCTCTGAGCTCGGCTCCTTCTCGGGCCACAAAGTAACCCCGTGTCTGGGGCGGGCAGTTACCAAGCACACCAAGCCTCTGATCCTCTTTGGGACAAGATGGAAGGAAGTAAATAAATAACGAACAGACCATATCCTCCCATCCCCGATGTGAGCGACCCGCCCAGTAATGAGCCGTCTCCCTGTAAGGCCACTAGGGCCCGGTGAGCCGGTCGTGTCTGTTACAGCCCAACTGCCAGACGGTGTGATTAATAACAGTGAGGGGGAGGGGGAGGGGGAGAGACAGAGATAGAGGGGGGGAGAGACAGGGAAGGAGAGAGGCAGTGGGTCCAGGAGAGCCTCGGGCCAGCACCTCTGCCTCGGGGGTCCTGGGTGGAGCAGGGGCTCTGGGGTGCAGCCCCTTGCCCCGGTCCCCTGCTGTGACCTGTCGGAAGCCTGTTGAGTTGGCTCTCTGTGCCCTGGCTACAGATGACCTGGACGTGAGGTACACGGCGGTGAGCAGCTTCATTTTCCTGAGGTTCTTCGCGCCCGCCATCCTGTCCCCCAACCTCTTCCAGCTCACGCCTCACCACACAGTAAGTGGGCACCAGCCCTGCGAGCGGGGACCCAGCCCTCCTGTGCCAGCGGGGGACGGGGGCCCAGGCCAGACTCGTTGCCAGGCCTGTGGAGGTGGGGAAACAACAGCTCCATGGCGATGGGGTGTGAACATGCCACGCGCCCTTGCCTCCTTCATCGACAAGGACTTGAGCGACTTTCCTAGGCTGCGTCAGTTCAAACATGGATGCTGTGACCAGGTTTAACTGCTGACTGCTGTTATGCTCTCCTCTCCCCATGGGAAAAATTGGGTATTTATCATCTTGGGTATATGCAGTCATTCATTCAATCAAGCACCAGATGATAATTGAGCACCCGTATGTGCCGGGCTCTGGGCTTTCCCGGAGCTGATGTCAGTGATGCATCAGCAGAGGAAGTGCCAGGTGTGGGCAGTGTTTGGTGGAAAGTCCAGGGTGATGGGCCCATTCCTGGTTCTGTTGGTTCTCAATTAAACTTACAACCACGTGAAGGTAAGAGAGGTGACCTGGGAGTCACAGAACTGGGCATGGTAACGGGACAGGGATGCCGCTACGTTCAAGGTGCTCCCGACTAAGTGTGCCGTAGGGTCCGGAGCGCTGATGTCCAGCAGCTCTTTTCACACGTGGCCACGGGGGAGCCATCCGTGCTGTGTGGAAGTGCCGGGGTCTGGGTCTGGAGAGCCTGCATTTCTAGCAACTCCCAGACCACACAGAGAAGGGTCCAGGTGAACATCTCCGAATCCAGGGTTTGTGTGCTTACTGTTCACTCACAGACAACATGCAGCTTGTAGGGATGCCACTCATTTTGCTGGCGGTGCAATGCTGGGCTCAACCACAAGCATTTCTGTAAAACCGAAGTGAAACTCGCATTTCTCTCCCCCGTCTGGCAGGACCCACAGACGTCTAGGACTCTGACGCTCATCTCAAAGACTATTCAGACTCTTGGCAGCTTATCCAAGTCAAAGTCTGTAAGTGATGTCTTTTAATCATCTTCTTTTTAACAAAAGAGTGTGTGTTTAATGCATTTATAAGGATAAAGAACAATAGAACCTGCCAGGTGTCCTCCCACACCAGCTCAGGAGGTGGAATTCCAGCCCTGGCCAAGCGCCTCTGCACTGCGGGCTGGAAACGTGGCTTTCTCAGGGGAAATCAGGATGGCGGGCGGCAGTTACTGACACCTGCGGGACGGCGGCAGGCCCCCTCCTGTGTATGGGTTCAGAGACGGAGTCTCCTCAGCGCAGCTTTGGGGCCAGTGCTTGGCTCTCTCCGAATCAGAGTGACGTAAAAGGTGCGCCGATCGCTGCCCTCCGTCACCCACCCTGGTTTCCGTTGGCTGGAAGTTCAGATAAGCAGGCGCCTGCCGGTCAGGGTCAGCCCAAAACCCACCTCACGTTCACATCCAGAAAGAGCAGCATGACCTTCATATGAAAGCAGTGCTAACCGGGCTGGGGCACGGGGATGGTCGTGTGAGGGCCCTTCTGAGTTACTGGGCTTTGCCCCGACGCCTGTCCGTGTCCAACCCCCCCCCCCCAACCCCCCGGTCACAGGCGAGGCTCCATCCCAGCGACCATGCCTGGGTACAGCATAAACTTCATAGACCTGGAACCCAGATGTCAGTGACCACACATCGAAAGGGGTTGAGCCATACAGTTAGCTCTTAAAACGCCACTTAAGTGGAATTCATCTCTTGTTTTAGCGTGCTTCTGTGATTTCAGGTCTGATTTAAGTACCTGGGCTAAACTTCTAGGGCAGCACCTCCCCTCCCCCTTCCCCACCCCAGCAGTCCTAGCATCTTCCCTCCGTTTAGTTACCGTAACAGGCTTGCTGCAGCCTGTGCCGCTAGAGCAGGGGTGGGCAAACTTTTTGACTTGAGGGCCACAATGGGTTCTTAAACTGGACCGGAGGGCCGGAACAAAAGCATGGATGGAGTGTTTGTGTGAACTAATATAAATTCAAAGTAAACATCATTACATAAAAGGGTACGGTCTTTTTTTTCAATAGTTTTATTCATTTGAAACGGGCCGTAGTTTGCCCACGGCTGCTCTAGAGTCCTAAGAGTTGGGCCATGAGCCAGGAGACCTGTAGTCGTTTGTTAAGCGACCTGCTTCATTTTAGGCCAGCTTTAAGGAATCCTACATGGCTGCATTTTACGAATTCTTCAATGAGCAGAAATATGCTGATGCTGTAAAAAATGTGAGTACCAACATCAACTAACATAGACTTACCCCACCCTGATTTTATGTTGTTTCTAAGAAACAGAGTTGCTTTTTAAAAATATCGAGTTTATCAATTTGAGTAACATAAAAGCTACCGTTCGCCATTTGAAACGTTTCAGACTGGTCCATTCGCGGAATCGTGTGCCCATCCTCACCACAGGGCTGCTGTAAACGACTCCTACACCCACCACTCTTCTTTGGAATCTGATGTGGGGGGGGGGGCCCTCATCATAGTATTTTACATCTAAATTCTCTCTCTACGTGACTGAGCATTATACCTTCATAGACTCTTTCCTCCTTTTGTTCCACAAACGCCCAGGCCCGGCCCAGCCCCAGCCCCTGCCCCTGGTGCCAGCGAATCACAGAGCCCCGGGACCCCAGGCCCAGAGATAAGGACAGCGTGCTTGGGGAAACTCTCCCAGATCCGAAGCAGTTATACGTATTTACTGCTCAGAAATCATAAAAGCCATAACCTAGAAGGGGAGGAAGGAGAGGAGCTGGGGGCAGCCGCCAGTTGATGGAAGGAATCAGACAGGCTGGGGGACAGTTGAATTGATCAGGGAGCCCCGCCCCGAGCAAGACCACAAGGGATGAAGATGGCCAGGGAGGGGAGCCTGCAGTGCTTTAAGCTCCAGGAGAGATGCATGCCCCGGTCACCTGTGGAAAGGCAGGTAGACCTCCAGGTGTTACCTGAAGTCCAGTGAGACCTGCCCGGGAGGAGCCAGCAGGAAGTCCAGGTGGGGGCTGAAAGCTTCTTAGCCACAGTGGAGACCAGCACGGTGTCCCCACGATCTCCAAGAAGGGCCCCCTGCCCTGGCACCTGCCCCCCAGGTTCTCTCTCTCCTGGTGTCAGAAGGGGACACAGCATCCGTGACATCATTTATACGTAAGAATGAGTGTGTTCAGGCACGCCATTTCCCCTGTTAATGATCCGGTTTCTTTCCCACTTCAGTTCTTAGATCTGATCTCCTCCTCTGGGAGAAGGGACCCCAAGAGCGTGGAGCAGCCCATCCTGCTCAAGGAAGGGTAAGGCTGGCGGAGCCACGGCAGTGAGAGAACTGCAGGTGGCAGGCGCTCCCAGTCTGCCTCGGCCGGGAAGTGGGGCAGATCTGCCCCCGGGGTTGGGGGTCTCCCCGGTCAGAGGCAGCGCAGACCCTTTGGGGCCACTTTTAAACTCCCCAGCCCAGGGCAGGTCTAAACGTGGTGGTGGTTACTCTCACTTCTCCGTGCCTGTTCTCTGCTGAATTTGCAGTGGAGCAATGCCCATCCTGGGAGGAAAGGGGAATGAGAGCCCGAATGACCCCTGACTAGTCGGAGGTTCATGCACAGTTGGCTCATGCACACCTGAGTTCCAGGCCTTACCTTCCCCTCCCAAGCCCCTCATTCCTGAAGTGCCCTCCTGTGGGGAGACTAAAGCATCGCACCTAAGCAGGTGCCCCACCCCAACCCCACAGCTTTGCTCCCCAGAGCACACTTTCATGCCTCTGAGGCTGCTGCCAGCGCGTGCTCTCTGGAAGCATCTTTCCAGTATTTCAGTGTGGGAGGTGGGGAGGGGGTAGCTGCTTTGCTGGAGGGCTAAGCCCTCACCAACTTGTAATTTACAGTTATCACCAGCAGGGGGGGCTAAACTTCTCTAAAGCAGAGACATTGGCCTTTTGATTTTTTAAATCTATCACTTGGAAATATGTTTAGAAGATATTGAAAATCCAGTCTGCATCGGGTATCACAGATACGAAAGCGATGAGTTATTTTGATGTTGCAGACGTGACTTTGGGCTGCAGGACGGGGAGGGCGACGTGGAACCTGACCCTGAGCCCTGGGACAGCCCCCCTACCCACGTGTCCTGTTCACAACAGGTTCATGATCAAGAGGGCGCAAGGACGAAAGCGCTTTGGGATGAAGAATTTTAAGAAAAGGTGGTTCCGCTTGACAAATCATGAATTTACCTACCAGAAAAGCAAAGGTAACAAGAAAAATTCGCTTTTCCCTGCTTTTCACATACCTTTATTCTGAGGGACCAGGGCCTTGTCTAAGTCCCAGTTGGGGTTACCCTCTGCTTTTCCGGAGTGAAACTGAAAGCAGAGAAGGTGTGTTCCCCAACCTGAGCAGTTTCCGTAAACAGGAGAGCAGGGGCGACATCCACGGGGGCGGCCCGGTGTGGAGCGGGAGGGGCGCAGGCAGGCGCCATGCGGCCAGGTGTAGGAATCAGGGTCTCTCGGGTCTTATTCCACTTTGACTGTGTTCTCCTGGGTCTGAAATGGCTCCGGTTTAGGTCAGGGGATGGCGAAAACGTAGTCTCTCCCCATAAAAACGTGGGGACGTGGCTCCTGGAGACAGTCCTGGGTGTTGCTGGGAGCTGAGGCTCTGCTGTCCTGTGGACACAGAGGTCCCGTTTCCAGGCCTCCTCTGACCACTGCCCTCGGCCCCCTGTGCCTGTGGCCTGTCGGCTTCTTAGCTTTCTCACCTAAAGAGGGGAGACCTAACCCTCCTAACACAGCACGGCCTCTGGGCCTGCCCTCATGAACCCCTCTCGCCGCAGGAGACCAGCCGCTCTACAGCATTCCCATCGAGAACATTCTGGCCGTGGAGAAACTGGAGGAGGAGTCCTTCAAGATGAAGAACGTGAGTGCAGCCCTGGCAGGCGCTCCTCCGGGCATCGCTCTCCTCTCCCACTCACACCCGCCGCCCCTGCCTCTCGTCTCGGGGCCCTGCCTGGGTGTCTACAAGGCGCTGTGTGGCTTTGCGCCGGACCTGGGAGCCCAGCAGCCGGGCTGGCCCTGCCTGTCGGCTGGGGCAGGAGAACCTGTGGGACGATGGCCTCCCTGGTGTCCCCGGGGGTCCAGGGACCCTCTGTTAAAGGACGCCAGGGGCAGGCTCTGGGACCGTGTGGAATTTCTTTGAAATGTTTTATTTTGCTCTAGATTGAACTTCCAGAAAAGTAAGACTAGAACACGGACTTCCCATGTCCCCTAACCCAGAGTCACTGGTTTGGTCCCATTTGCTGAGCCTATTCCTTCATTTGCCCTCCTCCTCTCTCCATGGAGGATGTACATATTTTTCCCCTGCACCATGTAAGTACTTCCGTGTATTTCCTAAACACAAGGGCATTCATATAATCTCATACAGTAGCCAAGCCAGGGCGCCCAAGCTGATGCACTGGCACCACTAGCCCACAGTCCGTGTTTAAATTCCGCCAGTTGTCCCAGTAATGTTCTCCCCCACCCCCCCCCCCCACCCCCCCCAGGCTGGCACGCAGTCCAGAGCCACATGGTCTGTTGTTTCTCTGGCATCTCCTTAATCTGGAACATTCCTCG
The DNA here is from genome assembly GCF_964212035.1 of Myotis nattereri. NCBI lineage: Eukaryota > Metazoa > Chordata > Mammalia > Chiroptera > Vespertilionidae > Myotis > Myotis nattereri. The sequence continues at coordinate 28,498,704 of NC_138076.1, forward strand.
GTCCTTACCCCTGTTTTGTGGCCGTGGCATTTTTGAGGCATGCAGGCCAGTTTTTGTGGATACCCCTCGGTTTGGGTGTCAGGTGGTCGCTGGGCATGGTCGGGTCATGGGTTCCGTCGGGAACCCCGGAGGCCCTGGTCGCTGGTGTATCCTCTCAGGGGGCCCGGCTCATGGTGAGTGAGTGGCCGTGGGAGACACACTGGGCTGTCAGTGTCCTGCTTCTCCTCAAGTCCTCCCCTCCGCGAAGACTCTCTGACTGTCATTCCCTCGCTGCTTCTCATTGGCTCTCGACTGTGCACAGCTCTTCCTTCTCCCCCAGGGAGGCTGGCACTCAGTAGTTGGGACTGTAAGGACTCCCAGGGCCCCATTTTATTCAGGGGCTGGGGTCCCGTTGCCCCGGGAGGAGGACCTGCTTGCACAGCATCCCGGCCATTGCTCGCTGCCTCTGCATCCAGCGGCATTTCCTCGCTCAGCCGGCTCTGCGACAGACGCCAGGCTCATGGCGCACAGCACGGGACCTCAGGCCAGGCTCTGCTCCCGGAGCTGCCAGGGAGCTGACCCGTCCTCCTCCCTCTCCTGTGTCTGCCCGCCTCGCTCATTGGCACACCTCAACGCTCGGGTATTCAGCAGGTGCCTAAGGCCGCACTGGGTCTGTGGGGGGCCTGGGAGTCTGTTTTGCCGGGCCAGGGCTGAGGAGTCACACGGTGCTTACACTTGTGCTGGGTCCGAGCGGCTCCCAGCCCGCTGCACAGATGAAGGGGTGGCCCCCCCGCATGCTCTGGATGCTCAGACAGCAGCTCCTGCTCCCTGCTGTTTTCTTTTCTCTATTTTTTTAAAATCCTCACTGGAGGGTTTGTTTTTATTGATTTTAGAGAAAAAAAAAGGGTGCGGGAGGGAGAGAAACATCGATATGAGAGAGAAACAGATCAGTTGCCTCCTGATGCGCCCCGACCAGGGATCGAACCCGAAACCTGGGTATGTACGCGGACTGGGAATCGAACCCGTGACCTCTCAATGTTCAGGACAGTGTTCCAACCACACCGGTCAGGGCCTGCCCAGTTCCTGGTCCTTCCCCAGGACTATTTGAGGCCACTTATTGGGCGAGCAGATGGCCCGTGGCAGATGTGGGTTCTTCCCTGGACCTGGGGATGTTCACACTATCGCACCTGCTCCCGGGGCTGGAAGGCCCGCCTCCTCTGCAGGCAGCTCCCTGGAGCGTGTGTGGGCCTCGCCCTCTCCAAGATGGGGGCTGGGAACGCCCGCCCTCAGCCAGAGGCATTCCCAGGCATCCACAAAGGACACGAATGTGGAAACGTCCTGGAAGCAGCTGGGAGCTGTTTTGTTCGTCAGGCCCTGAATTTAGGTTTAGAATAATTCCCTAATTTTAGCATTGTTTATTCATCAGCCTGCTTTTTCCTCTTGCCTTCCTCACAGTCAGCTTCCCAGGGTGCTACCTACTAGGCTCACGTCCTGTTCCATCTGAGAGATTTTTTGAAGGTTTGCTGTGTTCCAAGCCCTGTTGCAGAGGCCAGTCCGTGAGGACAAAATGCCTCCTTCTAGCGGCCGTCCTTCCACTGGGGACTGGAGCCGTGCACAGATGCGCGCGTCTGAGGCCTGGGCAGTGGTGCGTGTGTGCCAGGCAGGATGGGGGACTTGGTCTCTGGCAGTGAGCCCCGACTAGTCACTCAGGAACGTGGACTCACAACTCCCTCTCCCAGATCCACCGGCTCCTGTTCCTTCCTCCTCCCGGTGCTCACCACCAGCCCTTGGGAGAGGCCACTGTCACCCTTCTGTGTGCACCCCGACTCCTGGCCTCCCCTCACGCCCTCTGACAAGTCCCGTGTGAGAGCCTCGGCGTGCCCACCTCCCCCGTAACCCCCTTCTGTGTGCAGCTGGCCTGCTCCTGCGGGAGCTCCGGCCCTGCCTGATCCTCAGAACCTTGCGCCTATTGTCTCTGCTGCCCCAGGACCTGTGCCCTGCTGTCCCTGCTGCCCCCACTCAGTTTAACCCTTAGCCTGCTGCTCTCTGGAGGAGTGTTTATTCTGAGCATTTACACTGACCTCCTGCTGGGCTGCCCTCACTCAGCCCCTGCATCTTGTGTTCATTTTCTCCTGCCAGCTGGAAGCTCACGAGGGCAGAAACTCTCTGCCCACACCATGTCCCCAGGCAGTTTGTTGAGTGAATAATAAATAGGAAAGAAATGGCGGCTCTGAGAAGGCAACACCTGCCTGAATGAGGAAGAAGAGTCCCCAGGCCTTTCGGATGGAGGCAGAGGGGAGGACGGGAGGGTGGGCAGCATGAGCTCTGGTGTGCCTTGCAGGGAATCCCACCCCAGCTTAAAAAGTAAGGGACCCAAAGAAACCAGCCCTTTGTGTGAAGGCCCCAGTCAGCTTTGGGAGGCCCCATGGGCGAGACAAGTGGTGCTGCTCCTGCCTTTCGAATGGAGACCCCTGACCCCGAGGAAGGAAGTGCCTTGGCCAGGCTGACCATGGCTCCTGTCGCTCCTGCCTCCCCCAGGCCAGCGGCTTCAGCTCTGTTTCCAAGTTCAAGGGCAGCAGAAAGCCCTTTGCACCCACGGCAGCCACTGGACTTGTCTGCCTCTGGGTCAGTTTCAGACCCTCTCGCTGCAGCCCCTGGGCGTGTAGGCATTGCTGGGCGGCCCCCAAGCCCACTCTCCATCTCCCCAGATGTTCCAGGTCATCCAGCCGGAGCGGGCGCTGTACATCCAGGCCAACAACTGCGTGGAGGCCAAGGCCTGGATCGACATCCTCACCAAAGTGAGCCAGTGCAACCAGAAGCGCCTCACCGTCTACCACCCCTCCGCCTACCTCAACGGCCACTGGCTGTGCTGCAGGGCCTCCTCGGACACGGCCCCCGGCTGCTCCCCGTGCACCGGGTAGGTCTGCGGGTTTCCAGCCCCAGCCGCCTGCGGTAGCCCAGCACAGTTACCCGGTTTATGCACCCTTCAGGGAAGTTTCGTCAAGGGGTCAAGTTGGGGCTAAGATGCAGTCCCCACCCACTCAGCCAACTGCATACCCCCAGGCTGAGCCTCCACCGAGGGAGCCCTCACAGACTGTGTAGCCTGGCAGGAGCTCCGGGCCTGCCTGGGTTCTCCTGCCCCTGCCGGGGGTGCGTGCCATCCCTGCAGAGCGGCTGGCAATGAGGAGGGTGCTCCAGGCAGAGAGGGGACCCCCAGGGGCAGGCTTTTCTGCCTGTTTCTTCTAAGACCCTGCAAGCGCTCTGCCCTCCTGATGCACCCCCTTCGATTTCTCCAGGCGACACTTCCCACCTTTGGGAACCGAGACAGCCCCTCGTTTCCTGTCCTCTATTAGCTGGGCCCCCTGACGGTCATGAGAGGCTCCTCTCTGCCATCCTGGGGGGAGGCCTGGTGACTCACAGTTGGCCTGTCCCTGTGCCCCATGTGACTTGTGAGAAAAGTGACAACTGCTGTTTGTTGTGGTTGTGGTTGTGACGCAGCCCCCCAAAGCTCTCAGAGGCGGAAACAGGACATGCAGCTTCACAGGCAAAGAAGCTAAGACTCAGGGTAAGGGCTAAGTCCCTGCTGTCCAGGAGTCTGTGCCCCAGCCCTCGCCAGTCTCCCCAGAGAGGCTGGGTGCTGTGTCTGGGAGGGGCCGCGGCTGTACCCTCAGGCAGGAGCAGCAGCCCACCGGAGCCTCGGGAAGGAGCGGGGACCCGCTTGTCCCTACCTGGGGCAGCCAACCGACCCTTCAGGGCACACAGCCCAAGTGCATATTTTTATTCTGGGTCCTTTCATAGCAAAATAAGACTGCCTTTTTTGCTTGCTATCCTGGCAGATGGTCACGGCTCAGTGCTGGTGAATTATTTCACAAACCACACACAAATGCCCGTCGGGGATAAGTTCAGTGCTGGATCACTCTGTCGTCTTCAGTGGTCTTTTAAAAAGTCAATACCATGATTAACAGCTCAGTGCTCTCCGTTCTCACTGTGTTCGAGCAGCGGCCTCCCAGCAAACATCCAGCTGGACATCGACGGGGACCGAGAGACGGAGCGCATCTACTCCCTGTTCAACTTGTACATGAGCAAACTGGAGAAGATGCAAGGTGAGGATGGGGTCAGCCTCTCACACCGATCGCAGCAGCGCGGGGGACGCCTGGCCCAGGCGACACGCGGAACGTTCCGCAGAGTGACTCGGGGAAGTGCAGGCAGACCCCGCCTTGTTGTGCTTCGCTGTATTATGTTTCCCAGGGACTGTGTTTTCATCATCAGGGAAGGCCCTCCACCAGCAGAAAGATCACCGCTCGCTGAAGGCACACGTGACAGTTAGCATGTTTTAGTCATAAAATAATTCTGATTAAGGTTTTCACATCGGTTTTTCTAGACATAATGTTATTGCACACATAGTAGACTACAGTGTAGTGAAATGACCTTTGTATGCACTGGGAAACCAAACAATTAGCGCGACTTTATTGCAATATCCACTTTATGGTGGCCTGGAGCCGAACCCACAGCCTCTCCCAGACATGCCTGTGAGCCCCTCTGAGCCTCCCTGGCCTGCGCCTGGTGCTGTCGGTGGTACCTTCTGCAGGTTGGGCACCTGTTTGGGAGACAGGTTAGTGCCTGGGACCGTGGGTGGTCAGCACCCGTCCCGTCGTCGGGCGCTGTGTCCTGTTCCCGGCTGCTGTGTGAAAGCGTGTCCGCTGCCTTGCCGAAACCAACATGCACACACTCTGGGCATTTCCCTAAGTCTGGGTTTTATAAACCCTTTTAAAGAGGAAGAAGTGTGCTTATCATGATCCGTTCTAGTTAATGTTGGTTTTATTTTCTCCTTCCTGAGCTTAGCTCATAATCTATTTACTAATCCATTCAAGAATTTTGCATCTGATAGGTGGGTGGCTTACGGCTCCCCTTTCTTTGTGGTCTCGGCAGTTAAGCCCCCTCAACCCCCCTTAGTCCTGGATGCCCTCAGGGCCTGGGCCTCTCCCAGGTTCCTCCCAGCGCTCCCCGCACAGACCACGCTCCGTGGTGCCCGGATGGAGTTCTTCCAGGACTTGGAGGCCTCGATGCAGAGCCAGCTTTGGCGTCTGCTCTGAGACACACGGGGCAAGTCACTCACCAGGCAAGCCCTGACTTCCTCTCCTGCGAAATGGGGTAGCCATTGGCTCAATTCGAGGACTGAGGGGAACAAACTCCGTGAAGCAGTGAGCACAGCACCCGGAGCTGAGGAGGCCTGGGCCAGGTGCCTGTGTGCTTCTCTGGTCACCATCGTCCGTCCTGCTGGCCTTTGGTGACTCTCCTCCGCACCTGAGCCCAGACACCTGTCCCGGCCGTGAGGACCACCTTCTGTTTCTGCTTCTTTAACAAGCTTCACAGACGTTTGCTTACTCAGGTCTTAGCTCTCTTGACCTGTCCACATGGCAGTGACGGTCCTTTGCACCTATCCCTCCTTCTGTCCTTACGAGCCACCACGGCTCACACTCCCACGGGGCCCGGGCTCAGGAGACTGGGGGGCACCGGCTAACCGGCTCTGGCGCTTAAGTAGCTTACCCGAGGCCACGCAGTTACAAGCAGTGGCTGGTGGCTGCAGACCGACCTGCGCTTCACTCACGAGGAACAGGCTGAGCTCACACTCGAGCTCGGGGGCCCTGGGCTCCTCTTCTCCACTCTGTTGTCCCTCGCGTTGAGGGCCCCTTGTCTTTCTCCTGTCACACCCCCTTGTTCTCTGAAATTTTACGTCCTTTCCATCTTCCTTTGCACAGACTTGTGACTTTTCGATTAGAACCCAGAGGTTTCCCCTGAGCAGAAGCAGGATCGCAGAGCTTTCTGTGATAATGGACAGAGGACGATGAGGCGAGGGGCCCTCCTGATGCTGGCTCGCCGGGCCAGGCGCCCTGCAAAGCACACGTCTTCCCACCTGGTCTCTGTGGCCCTGGAGCGCAGGGCCAGCATAGCTGTCGGGCAGATGGGAGGGGCCGGGGCCGGGTGCTAGGGGACAGGACGGGGGCTGCTGCAGTTCAGGTATCTGGATGCCTCCTGTGGATCACGGACGGCTGCAGGCAGCATGGTCTTCAGCGGGAGTGAGGTGTCCAAGGAGAGAGCTACCTGCTGAGCAGGTGGGGGTGGAGGTCTGAGGAAACCGCCTGCACAGACTGGCCGAGAGGCTGACCATGTCCGACCCCACAGGCCCTCAAGCCAGCCTGGCCCAGTGTCCAGGAGGAGACAGACATCTGCTGTTCCCGGCTTGATGAGCCGGTGGGGTCTGGATGGACGCAGGTCACCCAGGGGCAGGTCTGTCAGAGAGGTGCTAGGGCCTGGCGAGGGGGCATTGGACCCTCAGAGGCCTCGGTTCCTGGGCCCTGGCTTTCTGGCCCTGCAGGATCCCCCAGCACTCAGCGTCGGCCAGGCTGGAAGGAATGGCTGCTGGTTCTGGGGCCTTTGCCTGTGAATGGTCAGCCTTTACTGAGGAGTCCAGGTGCTTCCCCGAGCACTGACCTCCTCCCTGTCCCCAACGGTGCAGAGGCCTGTGGGAGCAGATCTGTGTATGACGGCCCAGAGCAAGAGGAATACTTGACCTTCATCATCGATGACCCCCAGGAGACCTACAAGACACTGAAGCAGGTCATCGCCCGGGTCGGGGCCCTGGAGCAGGAGCACGCTCAGTACAAAAGGGACAAGTTCAAGAAGACCAAGTATGGGAGCCAGTGAGTATGGCTCCCGGGTGCGTGGGAAGTCCCGGCAAGGGTGTGGGGGCTGGGGGAGAGACTGCAGGGAGCTCCCGGGGGAGGAGGGTGCTGCCTGCCCCAGAGCCGGTGTGCAGCGTGCCGACTGCGCAGGCTTCCCAGCTCCTTCAGAGCAGGGCTCGCCTCACTCGCCGGGTCCTCTGGGCAGTGCCCTGGGAGCAGCACTCTCTCCCTTCTCCCCTCCTGCCTTCCCAACTCATTCACTTTCAGAATTAGGCTTTCCTGGGCCAGCAAACCGGCCCTTTCCCCCTCTCTTGAGGCCAGCTCTGGTGGACTGGCCCCCATCTTTGTCTTGTCCCTCCCTCTCTTCCTCCAGCCCCCCCCCTCCCCCCTCCCTCCTTCCTTCCCTTCCTCCCTCTGTTCCTGGCAGGTGTGGGTTTGCTCTGGGAAGGGGAGTGAAGGGCTCTGCAAGAGGTGCCTCCTTTGACCAGTTGCTCACAAGAGCCCGGCACCCAGCGAGCACCTCCCGGGGTCGTGATCCTTCTTTGCTCCTAGATGAGTCATCCTGGCCCCATAGACATTCAAAGCATATTCCAGATTCCCTTTACACCCCGCCTTCAAGAGAGCTGCATAGACCTAAAAATGTTGTCTTTGATTACACGTGGTAAAGCCGAGGTTAAAACAGCCTGGAGCGCATCCTGCTTCCTGTGGCAGCAGCTGTGCAAGCGCTTGGGCAGCTCAGGACCCAGTGCCTGCGACCCTGGGGCCAGGCACTCAGCAGACAGCACCGTGCCCCTGTGGAGCGCAGGGTTCCCACACACGTGTGGGTGCATGGCACACACTCTATGCACATGGTCATGTGTGCACATGAGACCTACACACTGTGACTAGGGTCCCAGTGGGCGCCTCCACAGGCGGCTTTGGGCTAAGTCTTCTTTTGCTTGTCTATATTTTTCATATTAATTACAAAGAATACACATCACATATATAGATAGAAAAAAGTCTCTTGTTTTTTTTAATCCTCACCCAAGGATATTTTTCCATTGATTTTTAGAGAGAGTTGGAAGAGAGAGGGAAGGACAGAAAGAAATATAGGAGAGAAATACATCAATTGGTTGCCTCCTGCATGTGCCCCGACCAGAGCCCAGGACAGGGAGGAGCCTGCAACCGAGGTATCTGCCCTAGGCCGGAATCGAACCCAGGACCCTTCAGTCTGCAGGCCGACGCTCTATCCACTGAGCCAAACCAGCCATGGCTAGAAAAGAGACTCTTAAAAAGTGCAGATGAGCACGGGCGATGGAGGGCTGTACCTCATGTTCTCCTCTCCCCCATCTCCCCTTTGCAGGGAACACCCCATCGGAGATAAGAGTTTTCAAAGCTACATCAGGCAGCAGTCAGAGGTCTCCACCCATTCCATTTAAAGCCTGGAGGACGTCCTGCCCCAGGAGGGCGCTGTGAGCTGCACCAGGAACCCCACAGTCTTTGTGCAGGAGGGAGACCGACAAGAAGGCAGAGTGAGGAAGCCAAGGGATCCACATTCCTCGCTCGAATAGATGACAAGCGTCAAGCTCACGGGACGTCTGAGACTCTCCTGGGCTGTTCCCGTGGCTGCCACGCACTTTATTCACGCTGCTGGGCAGGTGCCCTGAGCTGGCCTTTCTGGACCGGGTGCGGGACGCGTGCGCCCTGCTGGAGTGCTTCCGTCTCCTGTGCACTGCTGCCTCGCTGGCCTCTGCGGTGCCTGCCAGGAGCCTGCCTCCACGCAGCCGGAGGTTCAAGCATTATTCTTTTCCCAGGAGCCTGCTGTCCGGGTGCCGCGGGCAGGCGGCTTCTGGTTTCAGCTTTCGATGTTGGTGATGTTCCCGGCTAGAGGGTCAGTTTTGTGGTCAGGACGTGCAGAACTGCACGGAGGTCCCAGTTTGAGGATGCTCTTGATATTTTGGGGATACAGGGTTCTTCTGCAGAGAGTTCCGGCGGGGGGGGGGGGGGGGCTCCAGACTTCTCTCCCGGGGATCAGAGTCCCTCTCTGCTGTCTGCTGAGACAGCCCCCAGCCCACAACGCCCCTGGGCCGCTGAGAGGCGGAGCTGGTGTCTGCCAGGCCCCACTTCAAGCACCAGTTGTGTTGTTGTGCTGTCAGTGGGGCTTAAAAGTAGAAGTTTGGGGAATATTTAAAAAATAGAAATGTGCATTATTTTCAAGCTGATTTTCTTAACCTTTTTAATTAGCTCTTTGATATGAAATAACTCGGATCATCCACACCTGGACTCATTGAAGGGGAGGGTGCCAGAGCAGGCGAAAAGGGAAGGGGAGCCAGTTACAGGTCCTCCACAGGAAACCCACAAGGGGAGAAATCCTCAACTTGAAAGGGAGGCACTCGGCTATGCAGACGCCCCCTGGGCCCCGGGGTGGTATAGCGGGGTGGGGACTGCGTTCCGTTGGAGGAGTGGGGTTCAAACGCTAGGGGAGCTGTTTGCTGATTTTCCCCAGTCGGTCCTCACAGCTGCAGGGTCCTCACAGCTGCAGGTGCCAGCTTTGGACAGCGCTGTTCAAACTCACAGGACCACGTGCTCTCGTGCCAACCCCGTTCTGTTTGCAAGTTCTGTCCTTCAGACTCCATCTAGATGCCAGATAATAACATCACTTGTCACAAAAAAGGGGGAGAAAAATCTTGCAAAAAATAAACGTTGCAACACAGAGCTATTAGGCTGCACCGAATTTCGATTTTTAACATGGATTTGTAACTGAATGTTTCCGTTTATAAGATACTAATGATTTGTGAAGTATTTTACCTTCCGATTAAAACAGACCTTTTATTCTTTCTGAGGACTGGCTTGGTTTCCCAGGGGTGCCCACGGATAACTGCACCCGTGGGAGGTGGGGGGATGGAGCTGGGCAGGTGGGGAAATGGATGATGCCCCTGTGATCACAGGTGAGGTCCTGGGTGGGGCTTCGGATGGAGCTGGAAGCCATGATGCTCTGGGATGGAAAGGGGTGGGGTTGGCACTCTGAGGGCCATTGGCACTCTGCTAGGACCCTCCAGTGGATGGAGAAGGTGTTACTGTCTGAGAACACTGGCTGCCAGCTCGAGGACCAGCCCAGCCGCCTGCCTCCCGGGAGAGGAGGAGCAGGAGGCTCCAGGCCTCCGGTGCCAGGAGCAGAGGTGGTGTCCCTCCTGGAGGGGGAGAGGGAGGAGTTGAGGGGCCTCTAGGATGCCACCCCCTCTGGGGAGAAGAATGCACATTCTCATTTCCTGATTCCTTTCTTTTCTCCATTTGGCTTTCATTCAATTGTGTGTTTTTTAAAATTCCAGCCTGGGTCAGCTCTTCTGAGAAGAATCAGCTGTTTCTGGGCGTGCTGTAGAAAGGGGAACCCCGGGGGAGGGGTCGAGGGGGAGGGAGATAGGGGAACAGAAGGCCCTCCCCCAGGACCCCAGTGGCAGGTCACAGTTGGTTCTGTTTTCACCTGCTCTTTCTCCCGAAGGCACGAGCTGTCCCTCAGCGCCCACTGCTGTGACTTTCATCGGTGGCCTCAAGGTCAGGTGCCACCGAGGAAGGTCTCGGGTAGGTGGGCACCACGTCTGTCCCCGCACTGGCACTTGGCTTGGCGACCGAGGCCTCCCCGTGAGCTAAGATGCCACAAGCAATTTGTTTGAGGCGATAGAGTACAGGTGGGATTAGGGAGCCACTTCCGCTGCATTCTGAATAGTCATGGCACCCCAAGGGCAATCGGCTGGTTGTCCCCAAGGTCTTGGGTGATTGGAGGAAGAAAAACCGTGTGCTCGGTCAGGGTATCAGAAATGTTCTGTTAGGCTCTGTTATGGACTGATTGTGTCCCCCCAAAAATTCATGTGGCGAAGCCCTGACCCCCAGTGCCTCAGCCTATGACTGTATTTGGAGGTTGGGTCTTTAAAGAGGCAGTTAAAGTCCAGCCAGCATGGCTCAGTGGTTGAATGTCAACCTATGAACCAGGAGGTCATGGTTTGATTCCCGGCCAGGGCACATGCCCGGGTTGTGGGCTCGATCCCTAGTGTGGTGTGTGCCTGAGACAGCCGACCAGTGATTCCCTCTCATCATCGATGTTTCTCTCTCCCCTCTCCCTTCCTCTGTGAAATCAATTAAAAAATACATTTAAAAATAAATAAAATTGGCTTTTAAATAAATTAAATCAATAAATGAGACGTTAAGGTTACGTGAAGTCATTAGTGTGGCCCCTAATCCCGTGCGACTGGGGTCCTTGTGAGAAGAGGCGATCAGGACACAGACACGCCGACGTGCCCAGAGGGACGACTATGTGAGGACGGGACAGCCATCTGCAGGCCCAGGAGAGAGGCCTCCAGTCTAGAAGGAGCTGGTTAAGACACGCGGGCCGTGGTGCTTTGATGCCAGTGCCAGCAAACACGGGCTGAAATGCAGAGTTAAGTGGGGTTTCTTGGTCAGTGCAGCTCCAGCCTGCCCGCCCCAGGCAGCCCTGCCTCTGAAGCCGAGGGCACCTCTCGTCGCGAGGGTGCGGAGAAAACACTCTGCCAGGCCCTGAGGTGCCCGCAGACCCACCCCCACTTCTGGGTTCTTCGTCCGTTGCCCAGCTTTGTTCTGTGCCCGCTCTGCCCCCTCAGGTCCCCTGGCCCCTCTTCCTCTGCTTTTCTGGGGGACAAGCCAGGAAGGCCTGGAAGGAGGGAACCCAGCATCCCAAGGGAAGGGCTGCTCTGGATGACCTCTGACCTCTGACCTTGTGTGATGTCACAGGGGACACTTAGCAACGGGGGCCCACTGGGCACACTCTTGGGCTGCTCGCCTCGGAAGGGGTTGGAAGCCATGCCCTCCGCCTGAGGCCGTGCTGGAGAGCCGGATCCCTCTTCTTTCCTGAGACCTGAAGGGAGGAGAAGGATGGAGAAGGAGGCCGCCACCGTGTACAGGAGGCACCGGCCAGGCGCTGGGGCTCCTCCTTTGGGGGTGGCCACCGGACACCCCAAGGGGACCAGTGAGGGGGCTGAACTGCAGAGGAGCCAGAGCATGGGCAGCTTACACCAGAAGGGGGACCCCCCGAGCGGCATCCAGAAGCCGTCCAAGGAGCTAGGTAGGGGCCGCAGCCAGCACAGAGCACCTCCGCCCGGCCGCCCCCGCTGCCCCTGCCCCCACCCTGAGGGCCAGGGTGGGGGCCACTGAGGCCGTCAGGCAACACGATCCGCTGGGGCTCGGGTCAGGCCCGCGTGAGTGTCGGCACCCAGGGTGGGTGGCCCACTGGATGAAGGGGGTGAGGACCCACCAGGCCTCGGGGAGCCCTGTGGGCCTGCAAAGCTGTCAGACACATGGGGAACACCATGGCCTCGGGAGGGCTGGCGCGGGCAGTGTCTCAGGTTGTACCCTGGACTCTGAGTCTAGCTCTGTCTCATTCAGGGAACCCCTCCCGGGGCCTGGGGTCGGCCCTGACCCTGTGCGGGAGGGTACTGCCCGTCAGGCTTGGCACTAAGGTGGCCTTTAAATGATAAAGTCTGTAGGTTTATGCCTTATGCTGGCTGTGTTAGCCACTCCAGGATATTCCTAAACATGCCAAGCACGGCCATGGTGTGGTGGAAGTGGGGATGGGTCCCGAAACACCCTGGTCCGTATGTGGACCTGCATCCTGAATGTTAGCTAACCCAGCCCCCCCCCCCCCCCCCAGGCTCCTCATGACACTGTCCCCAGAGCAACAGGGTCTGAGCTGGTGGGAGGACGCCAGGGACTGAGAGTCATGTGCTGGTTCTCCTGGGACCCTCTCGCCAGCAGGTGGCCTTTGATGAGTAGGCTGAAGAAATGAAACTGTAAAAGGGAAAGATAGCTGCTTGTTCACGCTCTAGGGGCGACTGTAAGAGGTTGGGGTGTGAACATATTTCTTCTCTAGTGTCAAAGTCCAAAGGTGTGTGGTTTGAGGAGAGAGGAGCTGCTGGACCCTCCACCTCCCTCCCGTTCAGGCTCTGAGCATGGCCACACTTTCTCGCTCAAGAAGATCTAAGTTCCCAAAAGAGGAGACCAACCTGAGTCTGTGTGGGAAATTTTGCAAGTAGACCCAGGGGGCTCTCCAATAACGCCGGCCGTGGAGGGGTGGCCGAAAGGCGTCCGCGGGGCTTGTGGTCCCGCCACCCAGGCCCCAGGGTCCCAGGCTGCACAGGGTCTCGGCTTCCCGGAGCCTGAGCCTGAGGGTGCAGAGCGGGAGCCTCACCAGCCACACGCCAGGGAGGCAGCTCCAGGCCTTGTCTACGTCTTAAAATGAGGGAAAGAGAAATAGTGTCTCTCTCTTTACTGATTCTTTTTTTAAAAAATATATATTTTTATTGATTTTAGAGAGGAAGGGAGAGGCAGAGAGAGAAATATCAATGATGAAAGAGAATGATTGATTGGCAGCCTCTTGCACGCCCCCTACTGGGGACTGAACCCATAACCTGGGCATGTGCCCTTGACTGGGATCAAACCTGGGGCCCTTCAGTCCACAGGCCAATGCTCTATCCATTGAGCCAAACTGTCTAGGTCAGTGGTTCTCAACCTTCTGGCCCTTTAAATACAGTTCCTCATGTTGTGTCCCAACCATAAAATTATTTTCGTTGCTACTTCATAACTGTAATGTTGCTACTGTTATGAATCGTAATGTAAATATCTGATATGCAGGATGGTCTTAGGCGACTCCTGTGAAAGGGTCATTTGACCGCCAAAGGGGTCGCGACCCACAGGTTGAGAACCGCTGGTCTAGGGCATGACTCTTTTTGCCAGATACATAATAGGAAGAAAAAGTATTTGAAGATGTGTCTGGGCAGCCCCATGTCTTCTACTGATTTTTTTTTTTTTTTTGAGGGAGAGAGAGAGAGAGAGAGAGAGGGAGAGAGAGAGAGAGAGAGAGGAAGGTAGAGGGATAGAGAGTTAGAAACATCAATGAGAGAGAAACATTGAGCGGCTACCTCCAGCATGCCCCCTAACAGGGGTCAAACCTTCAACCTAAGCATGTGCCCTGACTGGGAATTGAACCATGACCTCCTGGTTCATGGATTGATTCTCAACCATCAGGCCACATTGGCCGGGCAACCCCTTGTCTTCTAAAACAGGCACATACAAAGCACATGCACATGCACACACATGCACATGCACGGGCCCATGGGCTACTAAAGAGTTTCCAAAAGGAGTCAGTTTCTAAATCCCGGCTTAAACACCACTGACCGTGAAGCAGCCCTCTTACCTGAGGTGGAGGCTGCATGCTCTTTTTCTCCCCGAGGGATGTCTTGAGAGCTATCCTGGTCCCCCTTGTCCACGGAGGATACGTGCCAAGACCCCCAGTGGACACCTGAAACCACGGATAGTATTGAACACTAGGTTTGCTATGTGTTCTCCTCCATGTACACACCTTTTCCCTGGAAGGAAGCACTTGACAGCTTCTCTTTGGCCTAGCAGAATGGCCGGGACCACCTCTCATGTGCTTTGGGGCCATCTATACTAATAAAAAAGAAAGATGCAAATTGACCATACCTTTGCAACGTCCACCAGCCAATCAGGAGCAAGTATGCAAATTAACCCAACAAAGATGGCAGGTTACTTTGCATACGCAGGCACTGAGCAGCCGGGGGCGGGGCAGGATGCTTGCGTCATCGCCATGGCAACGACACAGGCGTTCTGCACTGCTCCAGCCACTCCGGGCCTCTGGGAAGCATGGGAAGGCGGAAAGGCGGCTCCAGATGGGAGCGAAGGCAGTGCCAGCAGCCAGGGGAAGGAAGGCCCATTCTTGCATGAATCTTCGTGCATCGGGCCTCTAGTTATTAATAAGATAAGAGTTACTCAAACACAAGCCTGGGGATACCACACAGTGGCTCTGACAACCAGAGTGGCTGCCCAGCGACTAACCGGCAGACAGCGTACACACGTGGGTGCGCTGGACCAAAGGACGATTCACATCCCGGGCAGGAGGGAGCAGGACAGTGAGAGGTTTCCTCATGCAACTCAGAATGGCTCACAATGAGAACGTATTAATTATTTCTGACACTTTCCATTTCATATTTTCAGACTACAGGAGACCTCAGAACTGAAACTGCGTGTAAGTGGGACTACTGTCCCAAGTCCAAAAATATTATCTGAGGACCCAGTTGTGCTCCCTCTCATATCCCTGTCCTTGGCCTTCAGGGCTGTTTGTCCCTGGCGTGGCCAGTGTCTGCGTGGGGGCAGCACAGCCACAGATCAGGCCCCTGAGCCTGTGCGGGCATGAAGAATGAGGAGGATGAAGAACGCCTAGCTCGTATCCACAGGGAACTCGGAGCAGTGGGAGACAATGCCGGGTGACACAGCCCGAGGCCACCTGTGCTCAGCACTAGGAAAGCCCGGCAGTGATGAAAAGCTCCCTTTACATCGGGTCGCTGAGCAC
The DNA here is from genome assembly GCF_964212035.1 of Myotis nattereri. Classification (NCBI taxonomy): domain Eukaryota; kingdom Metazoa; phylum Chordata; class Mammalia; order Chiroptera; family Vespertilionidae; genus Myotis; species Myotis nattereri. The sequence goes on from NC_138076.1 coordinate 28,513,737, forward strand.
TGGGCAGGGGCACCCAGGTCCCAGGAAGGGTGGCCTTGGAAGATGGCAGGGCTCAGGAGGGAGGTGTCAGGGGAGGACCAGATGAGAGAAGGCAAGGACCAGCCGATCAGACTCCTGAGAACAGCAGGATCAGGGTGCAGGGCACCCACTGGGAACTGGGCCGTCACCTCCTCTCCTGGGCAGTCATCCCAGCCCCGAGGCCTGTGAGCCAAAACAACCCTGAGCACAAGGCCTGGAGTAGCTGATCCCACAACCAGATTCTGTAAAGCGATTCTCCAAGATGGGAGCTGCTCAGAGGTGCCTGGCTATGTCTTCCATCAACAGCAGTACTTAAAGCTTTGGAACTGCCCCCAGGCTGTGCTTGCATCAGGGCCCTTGGTGTGGGGACAGGAAGGGGGGACCAAGCTGCTTGTGGGAGGAGCCACTACTCGGGGAGCGCCTCAACCCTCCCAGGCTCAGAGGGGACTGCACAGAAACGGAACTTTCAATGTCGCGACCTTGAGTCCCCTCGGAGGCTCGCTCAGGTCCTGAAGAGGGTCAGGGAACCCCTCCTGCATAACTGCTCCGAGGCTCTCCTGGACGACAAGCCTGGCAGCGAGAGGTCTCTGTCCTGGTGAAAACAGTTCACGAAGCTCATGCTCTGATCCTGCCAAAGTCACCAAAACGCAGCTTTACCTTAATTATCTCCTGACAATCGCTATGCATGTGAGGCTGCGGCTGGAAGAACAGCTCCCTGGATGCCGGGCAGATTCTCAGGCTACTGAGTGCACTGGACAAAGATCCTGACTAGCTGAGCCTCGGGCAGCACTTTCCTTGGGAAAATGACACAGGAACCCCCCTGGCCAGGCCCTTCTGAGGAGGAACAAGGAGAGGAGGTTCCTGAACAAGCCGTGTGTGTCTCAAGTGCCACCCCCTGTGGGACAGGCTTGCCCAGTGGGTCGCCGCCCCTGCCCTCCACTCCTGCTGCTCCCAGTCAGTGTGCTGTGTGGGAGGATGTCAGGGCTGCCCGGGGGTCCTGCACATCTAATGTAAAGACAGTGCTTTAGCTTCACCCGAGCTCTGCCTAGAGAGGCAGAGATGGTGTGGGTGGGGCCTTGTGCAGAGTGGGTGTCGTTGGGGCAGGGAATCGGGAGACAACCTGTCAGGATAAAAACTGAGGCTGGCCTTAGTCATAACCATTGGTCACCAGGCGGACACCGGAGCTGCAGGGAGCCCAGCACCCCATGGGCTGGCCCCACCCTCGCAGGGCTGAGCTGTGGGCCTCGGGCCGCGGGCCGGCGGCGCTCCTGCACCACACGGTGGGAGTGTCTGACAACTTGCTCCTTCCCCCTCAGAGTCTGAAGATCAGGGAAAGGACCTGAAAAGCCACGCCGAAGACCCCGTCTGGTAAGTGGGCTTAAGACTTGGAGGTCCTGAAGGAGCCCTGGGCGTCCTGAGAGGACCCCAGGGGTTCAGATGGGAGGGTCTGAGGCTGGGGGAACCAGGGTGGTTCTCAGGGCTGCAAGCCCCTCCGCTCCCCTCCGCCCTCCAACTACAGCTGTGTGGTGGCCCCGGAGTCCTGGAGCTGGCACCTGTCCCCAGAAAAGGAGTGGCATCATCCCAGGTGGCGGGGCCAGCGGAGGCTCACGCTGGGGAAGGTCTGGGTGTGCAGGAGGGAGGACAGGAGCAACCTGAGCATTACTGCTCACCCTCTGCACATCGCCCCTCCCCTCCTGTCTGACGTGTCTGCCCACCCACCTTCTGCCCTCAGGAAGGAGGCAGGCCTTGCACACGCAGGCCCCTCTCTGCCTCCCTGGCCAGGCCCCTCTCTGCCTCCCTGGCCAGGCTGGAGCTGCTCCCAGAGCTGCCGATGCCCAAGAGGGAGAAATGCGTCACCGGGAAGCTGTCTCCATGACACCGATTCCAAACCCTCATTTCCACTCCTACAGTCAGGCAACCCTAGAGGAAGACAAGCAGGAGAAGAACCAGGATGCCCTTGCAAAGTTGGACCATGGGAGTGGAAAGCTGGACCATGGGAGTGGAAAGCTGGACCATGGGAGTGGAAAGCTGGAGGTTGAGAAGAGCGACTCAGAGGCCAGCGACCAGGAGGAGCATGAAGAAGACGAGCACACAAACAAATGCTCCCAGGAGGCCAAGGTCAGGCCGTGGTCCTTTAACATCCATGTACTGCTGTCCCCTCGGGTCAGAGTCCTGCCTTTATGCACCTGTTTGGTGTCTTCCTACAGGAACAGGAGTTGGAGTCCCTAAAGCCGGAAGACCTTCTGGAAAAAGAGGCAAGAGCTGTTTAATTCGGTGACAGCAGTCTGATGGAGAGGCCTATCAGGCATAGTCCTGCTGGACCATGAGCGCCCTGGGGACATGTGGTCCCAAGTCATCTAGACAGGACCATGGTACAGGCTGGACCAAGCCTTGCGCTGACCCCAGAGAGCCTTCCAGGTCAAGCTCTGTGCTCTTGCCCTCATGCTGGGGCATCCTAATTCCAAACAATGCAGTGGCTAAAGGCATGTGGGTCCTTGACAGGAGGCAATACTCAGCTTGACTAGGGAAACACCCCGAGTCCCAGGCCCTGGTGCGTTGGCCAGAGACATGTCAGTGCTATAGTAGCAATTGGCACAGGGCACTTTCTCAGGGAAGGTGGCTGTCATTCTCCTTCCTAATCCATGTGGTAGGGAATGGAGAGGTAGTTGGATGCGTTTTACGAGGATTTACAACAGATGGTCCTTGGAGTGACTCAGGGGTTCTGGGGAGTCCTTCACCCACCCCCAATACTTCCCTTGGTGTTGATTAAAGTGCTACCATTGGAAACACATTCTGGACTGAGCCAAGGTGCCAATAGGAGACCCTGGGGCAGCAACACCTGAGCTGCCTGGGCTTCTCACACCTCAGTGCGAGCCTTCTTGACCGGGTAAAGTGGGGTCCCAGGTAGGTTTCTGGAGGCAGAATTAAAGGTGCTTCCCAGTTGAGCAGGTCTGAAGTGGGCTTGGAGGGGCTGCTCCAGATCTGGACATCGCCTGTCTCCTGGAGGCCCTGGTTCTCAGAGGGCAAAGGTGGGAGAAACCCTCTAGGTCTCAGGGCCCTGATGGGAGGTGAGCAGGGAGATGCGGGAAGGCCATATTCCTCCCCCTCCCTCCTCTGCCAGAGATGGCCCATGGACACCTTGCCATCCACACTGCCAGCAGCTCTCTCCCCAGCTTCTCAGGAGCCCCCACTGAGCACTGCCAGTGTCTGGTGGTCCCAGTGGTCATTGCTCAGACCCTGACTGGGGGTCAGGCGTCCACTCTACCTCCCAGAAAGTCTATTCACCTCCCTAGCTTATGCAAGTCTTTCTTCCACGTCTCTTTGGTTTTCATTCACAGAAACCATCTATGTTTGTGGAGATTGATCTGGGAGACCATGCTGAAGAGGTAAAAACCCTTCACACAACAAAGCCAAACCACCCACCAGGAAATGCTTGTGCTCAGGCCCACAAAGCTTTTCTGGGGAACTTGCCCCGTGCACGTGTGTGTTAAAGGCTGAGGCAAAGATAGGGACAGAAGCATCAAGAAAGCTCCAGGGTGTTGAGGACTGGTCTAGGGGGCTGGAGGCCCCCCCTCCTCTTTCTCATCCTCCCTCACTCTAACCTGCATGCATTCCAACACTCTAGGGCCTGGGTCAACCATTTGGCTGCCCATGGGCCCTGAGAACCTCTGTGGAATCATGTTGGGGTGTTAGAAAGGGCACAGGCTTAGGAATTAGGAGGCCTGGCCTCCATATCCAGCTCTGCCAACAAGTCACTATACCTCTCTGGGCCTCAGTTGTCTCATATGTCAAAGGGGTATCTTAGTAGTACCCACACCCCAGGGTGGTTCTATAAAGCCCTCACACAGTGTCTAGTACCCAGAAAGCCTCAGTATTAGGTATCATCATCTCACCACCTAAGGAATCTGGCCCGATCTTTGCTTTGAGTCCCACCTTATTCCACCACCACCACCATCATCAGTATCATAACTATCATCATCATCACCATCATCACCATCATCAATATCATCACTATCATCATCATCACCATCATCACCACCATCATCACCATTATTACATCATCACCACTATCACCATCATGTTCAGCAGTATCATCATCACCATCATCATCATCATCATTTTCTGTAAGGAGAAGTGTTTGACTCAAAGGTCTCTCTGGGATGTCTTTTCCATTTTTCTGCTGTAGTGAGCAGTCATGCTTGTAGATATTTTTGTCTTGGCCAATTTAAGCTCCGGCCTGAGGGTTATTTTTTTCCCAAATTGCACCTTTTATCTCTTTGCCCTCAGAATATGCTGTACAACGAAGAGAGCTGATTAACTCCTGACAAGGCTACCATGGGGCACCACATGCTCTAAGGACTCAAGGAGGCAGAGTGGAGACTGAGGGCCCACGTATCCTGATCTACAATCTAGAAATCATGGTGGCCCGTATCCAGGCCACAGCTCCTTGGTCAGGGCCCCGTAATTAGAAATCTCCACTTGAGGCTCCCAGTCTTGTGGGATTGTGCTCAGGGCCAGTGCAGTCTTCGCGTCTCCATCTGCTCCTTGGGCAGGCCCAGCATGTCCGGCCTGGGGCCTGTGGTTGACCCCCTCCCCCACCCCATCCTCTAAAGTGCTTCTGCTGCTCCTCGCAGGTGGTCACATGTGCCATGAGAGAAGAGAAGTGGTCCCAAATGGACATGGGGGATTTGTCAGAAGATGAGTGAGTATTGGGCTCATGCTCGGGGAGGTGGGGAGACTGTTCCTCTACCCCGGTTTCTAGTGGGTCCACTGTGCCTCCCCTCTTCCTCTAGAGCAGTGACGGCAAACCTTTTGAGCTCGGCGTGTCAGCATTTTGAAAAACCCTAACTTAACTCTGGTGCCGTGTCACATATAGAAATTTTTTGATATTTGCCACCATAGTAAAACAAAGACTTATATTTTTGATATTTATTTTATATATTTAAATGCCATTTAACAAAGAAAAATCAACCAAAAAAAATGAGTTCGCGTGTCACCTCTGATACGCGTGTCATAGGTTCGCCATCACTGCTCTAGATGCACGCAGTGTCCTAAGCATTTGCCGAGGCTGGGGGCTGCCGAGCTGAGAGCTGGGCAGCAGGGCATCGAACCTTCTGCAGTGGTTCTCAACCTTCCTAATGCCGCGACCCTTTAATACAGTTCCTCATGTTGTGGTGACCCCCAACCATAAAATTATTTTCGTTGCTACTTCACCACTGTCATTTTGCTATTGTTATGAATCGTAATGGAAATATCTGATATGCAGGATGTATTTTCAGGGGTCGAGACCCACAGGTTGAGAACCGCTGTAAGGGATCTGGCACAACCTTTGCTTTGAGTCCCGCCTTACTCCATAGCCAGACTCTCTCTTCCCATCCAATCAAGCAACAAAATGGGCAGAACCGGGGGAAGGAAAAAGAAGGGAAGAAGGGCAGATGAGAGTAGGATATCACCTCATGGGCTACAAAAGCTCACACACCTTGGTCCTGCCGGCAGTGGGAGGACCCCTCACAAGTGTCCTGACCACCCACACTCTATTGGGGTGAAGATTGTGTAGGGCCATTGAAGCCCCACCACTTCCCGAGGCCGTTAAGGGTGCTGGGAGAAGGTGGGGTACTTATTCTAGGCCACCCAAGGGCCCACGGACCTATTTTATTTTAAACAATACAGAGAAGAACAAGGAAGAAAAGAGCAATGTATTCACCGCTCAGAATGAACAACTATATTAATATCTTGGTTTAATTGTTTGCATACTTTCAAAAAATTTCCATTTGCTTTGTAAAACTGACACACGGTCATTTTAAACAACTTAAATAAGGTGGAATAGCACAACAAAGAGGAAATCACCCAAGTTTCTCTCTCAGGAACAGTGAGGACCACACAGGATTTTGAAGCGTAGATTCGGACCTGGTTTTGAAGCGTAGATTCCGACCTAGTTTTGAAGTGTAGATTCGGACCTAGTTTTGAAGTGCAGATTTCTGACGCATAGACAGGCGCTGGTGAAAATTGGCTCCTGGTGAAAAGGGGCTCCTCCATCGGTGCCATTTTTCTGGATCGCCAGCTCTGAATGCTTCTAGCATTACGGCCCTTCGCCTATTTGGCTGTTGTCATTATTGCTGCTTTCCGCCCAGATGTGTGTGTATTCGGGGAGAGAGTTTCTGTGAGGCGTTTTGATTCCGTCTTCACTCAGACAACCCACCTCTCTTCTGATCTCGACTTACCCAGCTGGTCACGTTGGCTTTTATGACGTGAAAGATCTTGGGATGGTCTTGTCACGCTCTCAAATCTAGGCCTAAAATAAGCAGTCTTTCCTAAGCAGACCTTTATTTTCCTCTTCGCTACTTAATGGACATAGTGACAGATTCAGCCACACTAGGTGCAGCTTGGCAGCTTTATTTTCTGCCCCGAAGGTCGGACAATCCCAGGTCCACCCTCCTGGTATCTGGGTCTCAGCCCATCACCCCCAGGACCCAGCTGCCCCGGGAAACCTGTGAGGCAGGCCAGCACTCAAAAAGCAAGCTGTGGCCACCGGAGGCCTCGAGGCCAGTGGGAGGGGGTCTGCAGTGGGCCCCCTGGAGGGCTAGGCCTGGACACTTGCTGGGCAAGTCGCCTGTTTGTTCTGCTGTGCTGCTCACCTGCAAGCTCAGTTCCCCTCAGAGCAAAAGGCTTCTCTGTCCAGCCTGTGCCTCGGGCCCGCTCAGATGGTGGGGTGAGGTACCCATATGCCAGTAGCCCATAGCAGCCAGCGGGACATATGGGCACCAAGCCATGGTGGTTCCTGCCAAGGGAGGGGGGCTGCCATCTCATACTGAGGCAGCCTTGGAAGTGGAAACCCCAGCGACCACCCCACAGGGAGGCAAGCACAGGCTGGGCTGGCCGTGGGAACCACCCCTGTGACACCTGGCTCAGCTAGTCTTTAAGGGTCTCTCGAGTCCATGGGTCCCTCCTGGCCCAGGCCTTCCAGGACAGAGGATAGCAGCCGTGGTGGTGCGCGGGTAAACCTCGAGCATCTGGAGGGAAGGCAAGCCTGGCTCTGCACTGGAATCCGCTTGTGTGCGCGGGGCCCGGAAGCCACAGAGACAAGACCTTGGCTCCCCGGGACATGAGCAGTGGGGTGCAGTAGAGATTGGAGCAGAGACCCCGTGGCGTGCATTTGGGGTTCAAGGGGTGTTGCCAGCACCTGTGGCCCGGGGCCTGCCTCTCTCTCAGCCCCTCCCCTCCTCTCGCGGCCAGGACCAGGACCAGCTGGGTGTGCTGCATTCCATACTCCACCAGAAAGAAGGTGAAGGAGAGTGTGTAGCAGCCCTGGAGAAGGTACTTCACACATGGTGACAGGGGTGAACCGGGGGAGTCTGGGGGGACAGGAAGTAGAATAGAGGGGGCCGGGTTGCCTGCCTGCCCTCCCCCCAGCTTCCTTGGTTCCCCTCAGCACCCACTCCTTCTTTCTGGCCGGTAACCGAGGGGTCTCCACTTCTGTCTCCTGAGGTCAGCCAGGAGGTGCAGAGGGACGCAGACAAGCAGCCCTGAAACCCCCACAGGAACCTGTTTGAAGGGCACCCATGACGCGCGTGTGAATCACTGACCCACTGGGTGAGCCATGATGCCATCTTTTAAAAAGACACAATAAAGAGTGAACAAAGACGTTCTCCCTCTTCCGCTGCCCTTGGTAGATCCCCCTTCCTTCCTTCTGTGCACCTTGTTCCATGAAATATAAATGGGGAAAGGGAGGTGGGCTCAGGGAGATGGCACGATGCTGGGCTTTGGGAGATGGCACGATGCTAGGCTCGGGGAGATGGCACGATGCTGGGCTCGGGGAGACGGCACGATGCCGGGCTCGGGGAGACGGCACGATGCCGGGCTCGGGGAGACGGCACGATGCTGGGCTCGGGGAGACGGCACGATGCTGGGCTCGGGGAGACGGCACGATGCTGGGCTCGGGGAGACGGCACGATGCTGGGCTCGGGGAGACGGCACGATGCTGGGCTCGGGGAGACGGCACGATGCTGGGCTCGGGGAGACGGCACGATGCTGGGCTCGGGGAGACGGCATGAAGCCCGGGCTTCCCAGGCCATGGGCACACAACCCTTCAGATCCTAGGAAACCTCATAAACAAAGTCAGACCCACAGACCTGGAGTGGGCCCACAGAATCAGTCCCAGATTACCTGGGGGCTCAGAGACAGCCTGAATCAGGAAGCTGAGGTGCTGCCCCAGAGATGAGCTCTCCTGGGCGGGGCTGTGGGGCTGCCCTGACAAATGAGCAGATGACAGAATAGGCCACTGTGCTGAGGGCTCATCACACCTCGAGGCTGGGCTCTGCTGCTCATCCCCCTGGACTAGGAGAAGCAGGCAAGTACCCTGTGTCACAGCCCCTGTCCCTGCGCCCGACCACCAACTGCTGCCGACTAGAAAGGCACCGAGGAACATTCCAAGAAACCACTGTTTGTCCCCTGGCTGGTGTGCAAGTGGGAGGAGGAGATTCTGGAGGGAAGGAGGGGTGGGCTAAGCAGGGCTCTGAGCCCTCGCCACAGAGCAGCATGGGCCCGAGATCTTTCCCTGGTTCCTCTGCACCTGGCACTGTGCCACAGGCCAGGAAGGTGCCTGGCCCTAAGTCACCCTTTCCCGTTTGTCCATCATCCATCCCTTGCCACTGGGTGTAGCTGTCCTCATTCTGAGCCACGTGCAGCTCATGCTTGCACAGTGTGGCTAGTTTGGCAGTTTTGTTCGCTACTTCAAATCAGAAGCATGTTTCACTGTTCATGGGGCCTCGTCCATGCTATCTGGGGGTGTCTGCTGGGAGAGTGAGTCCAGGGTGACAGCCTAGAGCTGTGGTCGGCAAACCGTGGCTTGCGAGCCACATGTGGCTCTTTGGCCCCTTGAGTGTGGGTCTTCCACAGAATACGACGTGCGGGCACGCATGTACAGTGTGATTGAAACTTCGTTGCCCATGCACAGAAGTTGTTATTTTCTGTAAGAACTGGTATTTTGTGGAAGAGCCACACTCAAGGGGCCAAAGAGCCGCATGTGGCTCGCGAGCCGCGGTTTGCCGAGCCGCAGTTTGCCGACCACTGGCCTAGAGCAGTGGTTCTCAACCTTCCTAATGCCGCGATCCTTTAATACAGTTCCTTATGTTGTGGTGACCCCCAATTTCATTGTTACAAATTGAACATAATTAAAGCATAGTGATTAATCATAAAAACAATATGTATTTATATATGTGTTTTCCTATGGTCTTCGGCGACCCCTGTGAAAGGGTCATTCGACCCCCAAAAGTGTCGCGACCCACAGGTTGAGAACCACTGCTCTAGATACATATGGAGAGAGCTATATATGGAGATAGATAAATATCGCTTTTAAACAAAATGGGCACCCTATAGTACCACAGTTTGTTAAAACAAGTTTTTATTCTGTCACAAGCATATTCCCCACTGGCATCCATGAATGTTTACTGAACTCCTACCATGGGCCAGGCACTGTTCTAAACACTAGGGGCACGGCAGTGATGGAAGCAGACGCCTGGCCCCTCGGCGCTTCCGTTCCCCTGGGGGAGACAGATACTGCACATCCAGTGCCTCTGAATTCATCGGCACGCAGTGCCCTCAAAGTTAGCTACACCCCTTTGAAAAGTGACGTTCAACGCTGCCCCACCCCAGGGCCCGGAGCACCACGCCTCCTACACGGCAGGCGGATCAGCGAGATGTGAAAATGTTGCACAGTGGGTGGCGCTGAGTGGAGGAGGGCAAAGGGGAGGGGGTGGACATCTGTAACAGTGTCAACAATTTTTACAAAAAAGGAAAAGAAAATGTTGTTCCGTGGGCCCAGGTGATGTAGGAGCCGCACAGAAAGAATGAAATGCCAGGGGCCATGAGACTGTGCCAGTGGCAAATGCTTGGAGCATTTTGTGTGTTTTAAGTCATTAATTCTACAACCTACTAAGACAGGTCCTAGGATCATACCTCTTTTGCAGTGGAGAAAGTGGGGTGCATAGCAAGTAGCAGGGTTTCTGAGTGTTGAGAGGGAGGCATGAGGCGCTCTAGGGGACGCTGGTCAATAGCAGGGCACCCCACTGGCCGCTGCCTTCAGAGGTCGCTGTCCCAGGGCACCAACCTACACATGCTGTTGCTGCTACTGCTGCTTATTTCTAGTCTTTTCCTGCAGCTTCCAAGGAAAGCAATACAAAAGGGGATGCAGCAACCCCCCACCCCCCCACCACCACCACTTTCTGGAAACCCTGCAGAGATGGACAGCAGCGCTTGCCCAGCGGCGCCCCCTGGTGGTGGGTTCAGGGCAGCACCCTCACAACCTCTCTTTCGGTCTGGAAGTCACCATCTGAAATCTTTCACCAAGAGGAGGCAGCATGAGGCTTCATCACTCCTACAGAATTTTACCTCTCATCTACTTATTCACTAAAGGAGAGGCTAGACTGTAAATTCACTGTTGGCCGTCAGTTGGTGGGCAGGGTTGGGGGACTTGACCCAGGTTCTGGGTGCACCTGGTGCCCCCGCCGCACCAGTTCAGGGTTCAGAACTTACACTTGCAGCCCAGAGGTCAAGTACCCCGGAAGATGGCTTTCCCTGAACCATGACCTTGTGACCCCATGAACTCTGTAGAACAGACATCTCCCTGGCATCTCCTCCTGGGTACCTCCCGAGGCTGGACAAAGCTTGGCTTGGGTGGAAACTCACTCTCCAAATAGATCCCTCCCACCAGGACCTGAGATATTCCACTCCACAAGACAAACACTCCCTTGAACTGCTGACATCCTAAGGCTGCTGTGAGCCTGGTGTCACGGGTGGTCCCAGCCCCCAGTGATGTTGGGGCACCGAGGGCCTGCCTTGGAGAAGGACCGTGGCTGAGTAAGGCTGGCCTGGCCAGGGCATGCAGTGGATTCCATTCTGGGGCTGCTGCAGTCGGAGCTGATGGGCCTCCAATAGCAGCTCAAACTGAGAGTGTCTGGGACCAGCCCAGGCCTGGGCCGTAAGGAAGGTACTCCTGTGTCTTGCTTTTTCTCCCCCTGCCCTGTGAGACCATTGTCCCTTCCCAGATGCCACCTGCCTGAGTATTCCATCCGTGTGCCCTGGGAGAAGGGACAGGGGAGGAGGGGCAACCAGGGGGCAGGAGAGAGGGAGACCCCTGTGCTAGACCGGGGAGGTCTTCCAGGTACTGACTTCTCCAGTATGTAAAAGTCAACAAGACAGGTATGTGGGCTGGGCTGCAGGAACCCTAGTTAGGACTGGCTAGACCAGCGGTTCTCAACCTGTGGGTCACGACCCCTTTGGCGGTGGAACGACCCTTTCACAGGGGTCGCCTAAGACCATCCTGCATATCAGATATTTACATTACGATTCATAACAGTAGCAACATTACAGTTATGAAGTAGCAACGAAAATAATTTTATGGTTGGGTCACAACATGAGGAACTGTATTTAAAGGGCCAGAAGGTTGAGAACCACTGGGCTAGACTCACCCAGGACCTCCCACCTAACTGCATTGACTTGTGACAGGTTTTCAGGAAAGGGTGACAGACACAAAGCAGGGCGGTTGCCTCCTGTCAGCTCCTTTTGGGTCAAGCAGGACTCAGTCGCGCCCAGGACCCAGCCAGGGTGTGTGGTCTGAGGGCAAAGTTATTTCTTTCCTGACAAACGTGACTGTGTAGACCAGGGCCCTCCTCCAGGATCGGGGCCTGGCACTCTGTGGAGCAGGACATAGATGGGTTCCATTCTGACAAAGCCTTGAGACTTAGGCAGAGAATGGACGGACCCATTCTACAGATGAGAAAGCTAAGGTGCACAGAGGCAGAGAGCCAGGTACCGAGGATGCCTGGTCACAGTCCTTATTCTGCTCCCAGGGGCCTGGGAGCCCTGGCCCACGCTACAGGACCTTCCACCCAGCTGGGCCAGACACTCCCGCTGGCCTCCAGTCCCCCATCTTTGCCAGTGGGGACCTGACCTAGGCAGGCTCCTTCATGACTCTGTCCCCACGTGCCGTCCATCAAAAACACCCGATATCCCTTTTCTCCACCTGCACTGCTCCCTCCACCCTGAAGCCACCCCATGGACCTCTGGGAAATCAGTTGTCATTCCGAGTGCCTTCCTGGGTCATGTCAGCACACTCCAGGTGGCAAGGGTACTTGGTCTCAGTCCTCCACCCCTCCCCACAGGAACCATCTGTCCTCCAGGATGCCAGCTGCCCTTCACATTCCAGCTACAGGAAACCCCCATCTAAGACGGCCCTCTGGACGCTGTCGGGTCACCATCTTATTTACTGTGAAGCAACTTCGCAGCTGCCCGGCTGCCAGGAGACGGGTTTCTGTCCTGCGATCCTCCTGCTGCGGATGCCAGCAGCCCTGCGTGTGGGGGACCTTCCACGATGACCTGTGGGAGGGAGGGGCTGAGGAGGAGGGGTGTGGGCTCTTGCCTTGATGTCCTCAAACCCCAGCCTCTGCAACCTCGTGAAGGGGTTCCTCAGTTGGCACCCCGAGAGTCTGGGCAGGGTGAGAGCAGAATTCCTGCTGGGAAGACCCCCAACCCTGCAAATATCTGGCCTGGGGAATTGCCCAGGAAGGAACTGGCTTGGTCAGGCCAACCACACACAATGCCCAGAGGAGGAGCCGTTGGAACACCCCCAGGCCAGGCCACAAACCCCAGCGGCCAGTCAGAACTCACCACGTGCGCCCGTCCGCCCGCCAAGAATGCCTGGCTCCGCCGCTTGGTTTTGGGCTGCCTCCCCTGCTTGGGCCTCCGAGGACTGACCCGGGGTTTCTGCGTGAGGTCTGGGTGCTGTTTACTCCCCGAGGCGGTACTGGGAATGCCGACCCCGAGTCCCAGGGAGGAGGGGAGGGAGGACGCGGGCACGAGGAGGCTTCTCTGCCTCCAGGCCGGGCCGTGACATTTCATAACACTGTTTTCCTCACCCTCTGATCCAATTCTGGGCTGCGGGACACAGCCTCCCAGCGCAAGACCTGCCCCTTGGCGCCCAGATGATCCTGTTACAGCCTGGGCTCCAGCCTCTGTTTGGCATGGTTTTTCTAAGTAAATAATTGGGAAATAAATGTGATTTCTCTGGTTTGTTAGATGCCCACATGTCTGTTGCAGCAGCTGCTTTTGTTTGTAAAATGCAAACCAATATTCAACTCAGAGGCATGTGATCGCCTTGGGGTCACTTAAGCTTTCTGAGGCCAAGGGTCCCTGGTGCCCCCCGGTAAATGCCCCAGTCAGAGGTCCCTCAGCCCCACTCCCACCTCAGACAAGAGTTGGTTAGTGGGCAATTAAGAAGAGGTGTACGGGGGCAGGAGGGGGGTGGAAGGGAAGCCACTGACATAGTGGCTGTCACCTGGGGTGGGAGTGTGGGGGACAGATTCGGGGAGGGATGCAGGATGAGCAGAGCCAACATGTGACTTGGGGGTTAGGATGGATTACACCTTCACCAGGTCCCAAGCCTGCAGGCACCAGTCCCCTCACTTCCAGAGAATGGGGTGCTGACTCAGCGCTTTGCTCACCTCGGTCCTTTATGTGAAGGACTGGGCTCCGGGGGCTGCAGAGGTCAGAATGGACTGTCCCTTTCCTGTGCTGAGGCCTCCTCCTCTCACACACGCCTTGTCATTCGCGTGGGAACCAGAGGAAGGCAGGTCCAACGCCACTTCCCGATTCTTCAACACCAGCTGGGTGTCCGGCAATCCCACTCAGACACCAACTGCCCCAAGGATCAGTGCCGACCCCACCGGTTAGGGACTCAGCCTAGAAAGCTGTCCCCACAGCTGAGGCCACCTGCATGGAGTGCCCAGGGCATCCACGCTCTGCTGGCCGAGCTCCCATGCCCTCCTCGGCTGCCCCACCTCCCAGCGCCCAAACCCATACTCTGTGAGCCTCATCCCCCAATTGTTTTCATCTGCAAGTCAATCCTTGGCAACTGATGATCAGAGGCCTCCAGAAGATCAGAGGCCGGGGGTCACAAGGTGGGTTCCCTGCCTGGAGGCCAGGAGACCCCTCTTTAGCACAAAAGATGTTCCAGGGGCTTGAGGAGCTCAGTGCCAGGACCTGGGACAAAGACCAGACATGCTGATGACACCACAGCCATGTCCCTCAGCTTACTCAGAGCCGTCACTCCTGTCAGCAATGCGTTGTAGTTCTCAGTGTGCAAGCCTCACACTCCTTTTGTCCAGTCGATCCTTCAGTGTTTAATATTTTTGATGGCGGGTCCTCCCAGCAACACACTGTCTGTGATGCACCCAATGGTCGGACCTTTATTAACATTGCTGGGTGGTACTCGAGCTGTGGAGCTGTGTTTGGGCAGGTGTTTGCAAACATCACACCAGCCTTGGACGTGATGAGAGAGGCCCCCAGGTTCCACGCTGGAAGTTGGGAGGACAGCCTGGGCCCCGCCCAGGGCGGGCCTGGCCCTCGGGCTTCTGGCATCCTAGATGAGGCTGCATGGGGGTTCTTAGAAAGGGCAGGAGGAGCACTCCGTGCTGACAGTCCAGAATTATGGGGGAGGGAAGGAGGAAGGGAGCCAGGAAAGCACACATCATCCCAGCCCCCGGCTCTCCCATCAGCCCTCCCCAAGCAGAGGGCATGTGGTGTGCTGATGCCTGAGAGGCAGTCTGCGGGGGAAGGAGAGGGGCTGGGATCGTCCCAAGGTGACAGAGGTGATAGCTAAAGCGGCCAGGCCTCTGCGTTTCCCACACTCTCACTGCCTGCTCATCTGCTTGACTGTGTCCAGGGACCTGCCCGTGTCGGCCAAAGCCATCCTCTACGGGCTCCTGCAGGTGGAAGTTGAGAATCAGACATGGTCCCCAGGGGCCCAGCCCGTAGTGCAGCACAGAATGTCCTCTGGCCACACGTGCTGGTGCACGGGCCAGGAAAAACGCCTGGCCCCTTCAGCAAGCCCTTTCGGAGTCCTGGCCTCTGGTCCCTCCCGCCCTCCCCCACCCCCAAGTCAGCAACTCCTTGAATCTGTCCAAGCCCTTACTCATGCTGGACGCCATCATATTAGGTGAATATATAAGCCCTTCAGACACTGAGCTCCTTGCTTCTGAGGAGCCATCTGCTGGACACTTGTTGTAGGGGAAGCAGGGATAAAGTTGCCGCCGCCACCAGTCCAGCTACCCAGGGCAGCGGCAGCTCCAGTCCTCTCCGGCTGGGGTTCTGGGATAGCCGGGTCCCCGTGTGGCTGCACCCCTGTCGGGCCCAGGGAGGAGCCCACACTTAAGTCCAGGTGGGTGCTCCCGGCTCACCGGCCACAGCTCTACAAGCAGTCCTGCCTCCGCTCGCCCAGAGCTGAGGAGCGGAAGTCGTCCGTGGCACTAAGCGACAGGGTTTCGCACATACCTTCCTCCAAGCACAGAACCCTGGCCCTCGTTTCCAGGGCCTTGTCCAGTCAGCGGTTTGCATCAGCACACACTCGTGCTGTGTGTGTTATTCTCCGGTTAGAATCCAGGGCCACCTTCGCGCATTTTGCTGATCACGCGGCCCCTCTGTGGCCACTGGCAGCGCCTTCAGGCTGCGCCCAGTGTCCTTTGAGAGCTCTTAACCTTTCTAGTTCATTAAATTTGGGAGCATTTCCAGGCTGTCTGGCCCCACAGGATGCTCCAGGCTCATCTTGTACCGCCCCTGCCCCGTGGAGTGATGAGTCCACCACTTCCCCAAGAACCTGGAACCCGTTCAAAACCGAAAGACAAAGAGGAGATCAAAAGCGGAAGAGAAAATGCCAGAAGAACACGCTAGATGGAAAACCGATAGGGTAGTTAGGGCCAAGGGCTCACTTCTCTCCTGAGGAGCTTCTGGGAGCCCATCAGGCCAGGGGCCCCTGCAGCTGCTGGGCCAGTTCGGGGAGACCTTGCACGCCTGGGGGCCTGGGGCAGGGCCACACGGAGGCCTGTGGGGGAGGTTTTAGGCGCTGCAGCTGAAGGTGGGAGGAAGAGGTGGTCACATTTCTTAATCACAGACACCAGCGAGCCCAGCTGTGGACGGTTCTTAAGGTCTCCCTGTGAGGTGCAAGCTGGAGGGGCCGGGATAGGCCCTGGCTGCTAGCTCTGCGTTTTGTTTCCATGGCAACTGTTCTGCTGGTCCTGGACTGGTTAGAGTTTTCCTCCCTCCCTCCCCGCTCGCCTCGCCTTGCTTCTTCAGTGCCTCCTTGGTTAACACCGCCCCTTCCCCATCTCACACACTTCACAACCTTTTATAGTCATAACTGGAACCAGGAGGTGCTGACTTGCGGGAAGTTGCAGTGCCTCTGAGGCTGTGGCTCCTGCTCAGCCCCCGAGGTGGTTTGTGGGGGAGACCAGCCATGGCAGGGTAATGGGTGAGACCAGCCATGGCAGGCACATCCTGGGGTGTCTGAGCCTGCTCGCTGGCCCCATCCTCACCACGTGCTTCAGATCCACTACTGGTTATTGCTCACAGCGGCGTCTGCCTTTCCTTCCATTCTCTCCTGCTCAACACCTGGCGCCTTTATGACTGGGGCCAATTCCCTTCACAACGAATCACGTTTAACATTTACAAGCTCTTCAGATTATGATCCATTTGGTCCTCGTGTGAAACTTTGCAGTAAGTATTGTCATTAGGTCTATTTTGCAGAGGACAGCCTGGAGCACAGAGAGGTCATTACAGTGGCCCAGGACACACAGCACATAAGGAAGTCAGTAAGGACCTGATCACTGGCTCCCTGTGGAGGATAGGACTTGTGCTTGTACCCATTTTACAGCTAAGGAAACGGAGGCAGCCTCGGGCCTCACACCCAGAGTCTATGGAGACACTAGCCCAGCATCCCTCAGGCCTGTCTCCTGAACCCTATTCTGAGAGATCACACACACACATTCTGGGAGGTCATCCCTCATGGGCATCACAGGCCTGGGGCGCAGCTATAATGAGAGCTCAATTTCCGAGGAGAATGGGGATGAGCCAGGTGAAGGCTATTGGAAGAGGTGCTGGGCCGTGGGGACCGCTGAGCTAAGACCTGGAAGCAGGAGAGCACTTTGTGTTTCCTGGAATATAAAGTTTGAGGCAGAAGGCATGGAAGACCAACTCACAGTGGTGGCCTGTAGGATGATGACAGCTCTCACCCCAAGACCTCCATGTCTGAATCACCAGGACCTGCAGGTATGTCACCTCACTGCTAAAAAGGACTTTGCAGATGGGATTAAGTAGTGATGTGGAGATTGTCCTAGATCATCCCGGGGGGCCCACTGTGAACACCGGGGTCCTTGTAAAATAGAGATAGGAGGGGGAGATGCAGAGAGAGGTTGGAAGGTGCTGTGCTGATTTGAGGACGAAGGATGGGGCCGTGAGCCAAGGAATGCAGGTACCTCTCTATGCTGGGACAGGTGAGGCACAAGCTCTCTGTGGGGCCTCCAGAAAGAACCAGCCCTGCAGCACTCTGACTAGAACCCATTGAGACCCAAGTCTGACCTCCAAACTCCAGAATTGAAAGATGATAAAGCAGTAATGTCTTAATCTGCTGGATCTGTGGTCATTTGTTACAGCAGCCACGGGACACGCACACAGTCCCTATTGAGGTGCAGTCATCTCAGTCACCCCAGTTGATGAGAGGAGGCTGGGCCAGTCTAGGATTGGGAGCAGAGGACCTCCGAATGTGCTGACTCGGAAACCACAACCTGTGCTGCAGGGTGGCCGTGATGTGGACTGGATTTCAGCTGTGGCCTTGACTTGTACCCGGCACACACACATCCCCCTCCGTGCTCACTGGGCCACTGCTCGGGAGTTAGCAGGGGGTCCTGGAGCCCAGGACCAGTGAGCCCAGGAGCCCTGGGTGGCTCTTTCTGCTTAGAAACCAGGCACAGATTTCTGGACTGTTCCCTGACGAACTTGCATTTATTTGGTTCTTTGGTTGTGTCTGTCTCCTCTAAATCTGAACTTTGAAAAGGCCGTTGAACTTGATGAAAACCTAATGTGTGTGAGTGGTGTTTCTGCCCAGTGCTAAGGACGCCTGCATCCTTTCACCAGTTCAGTGCTACACAACTCTTCTGGATGTTAAGACAATAGTCAATTGTGTGTGTTTTTTAAAGGGACAAGGTTGTTCTTACTGTGATCACGATTTATGCTGGTGTTGGTTTTCAACCACCAGCCCTTGGCACAGAGCGTGACAAGGGGGAGGCACCGGACTGTTGGCTGCTCCTCCAAAAAGCGCTGGTGCAGCCTTATCTATGCAGGCACTTTGCCAGGGGCCGGTGAGCTGAGCGGGAGGGAAGAAGACATAAAAATGAATACGCATTCCCAGAGGCCAGCAGCTTCACCAGGAACCCTGGAGGGCATGGAGACAGTTTATCCCAAAACAGTGGTTGCCATGGGAACAGGAAAGTTTGAGGTCAAATTGCCAACAGCCACCAGTTTGGCCGTTGACTGCCAGATGTCAGGGGACCCATTCTACCGATTCTGTTCCTCATTAGAGAAGAGAAAGCTTGACTTTCTGAGAGATATTTAAGAGGACACTTTGAAATCCAATAAAAGCAAGGGCTGGGGGGATCAGGAGGGCTGTTCCGTCCCAAAGGCTAGCCACCCCCAGGCGCCGTTTGTCCTGGCCTCGGCCGGGCCCTATTTCACAGCAGGGGGACGGAGGCCAAACTTTTATTGGTTAAACTGCACATGGGGGCCAAGTTTGCTGGGAGGAAAAACAATGGCCCAGGGCCGAAGAAGGCTTTTCAGAGCTGTTTTCCCCCTTTCCTCCAAGCAGCTGAAGGTCCTCAGGGCCGCTTTGCGGGAAGCCTGACGCAGGAGGGACCAGGGCCGACCCTGGAAGCGAGACCCCAGGGAGGCAGGAGAACAGGCCCTCTCTCAGTGCCAGGACCTGGGGCAGGGCTGAGAGGAGGCGTTTTAAGATCACTGGTGCCATCAGCCTCACCAGCATCAAAGGAGATGGTTTGATTGCAGGAGGGGAGAGTGCACAGGCTGCTTTGAGTTGGTGGCAGGAAGAGCTGAAAGCCAGGCTTGCCTCAAAAATGAGTCCCTGACACCTGGCCAGCTCCCCAAAGGGTCATACTGTGTCCTCACTCTGGGGGCAGGAATGACCTTGCCCAGGACTGCGGTGGTCGGGGCTCAATTTTAGAATGTGGGTTTTCTTCCTATTACATTTCCTCTGAGCTGGTTTCTAGAGACCTTCAGGTAAGTACCTAGCAAGTGGCATCACCAATGAGTTGGTTGATGCATGAATCCATCAGGACCCATGAGCCTGGCCAGTCATCCAAGTCTGGGGTGCTGTGCTGAACAGGGCAGACCCTGGTGGGGTCTCAGGGAAGGCTGGGCCGGGGTAATGTGAAGGAAGGTAGATCCAGACACAGGCACCACAGCCAGAGGCCCATGGGGAGGACACCCTGAATGTGCAGGGGCCACCTGGGAGCAGACTTATTAGATTGAAATGTCAGGATAGAGACAGTCTACTGGTGGCTTTGAATGACAGATAAGAAGGAGGAACTCTGCCCAAGATGGGAGCCGGGAAGAGTTATGGAGGAGGACAATGCCATGAGGAAATCTGAAGGCAGAGCCCATTGAACTTCAAGGACTCTACACTGGCCAGCTCCAGGGGGGACACTGGCCTTCCTGGACTGCCCGTGGAGCACTGGAGCATGGCCAAGAGGATCTGACCCTGGGCCATCTAGTCACTGTGATACCACCATTACAATAGACAGACAAATCAATGGGACAGAACAGAGGTCCCAGAAACAGATATGGCCAATTGGTTTTGGACAGATGGCCGAGACCATTCAATGGGAAAGAATAATCTTTCAACAAGGACATTTGGACATTCATGTGCAACAAAACAAAACAAAACAAAGAAAGGTCCTCAAAACCCTCACCTCACACCACATACAAATATTAACTTGAAACAAATCATAAATCTAAAACTTCCAGAAGAAATATAAGATAAAATCCTGGTGACCCTTAGTTTGGGAAAGTTCAATCAATTAAATTCCATCAACCTTAAACTTGAGCCCTTCAAAAGACACAAAAAGAAATGAAAAGGCAAGCAAAGAGTGGGAGGAAATATTTGTAAAACATATATCCAACAAAAGACTTTATCTAGAATATATAAAGAAGTCTTACAATTCAACAATAATAAGACAATTCAACCTAAATATAGGCAAAAGATTTGAAAGGACATGTCACCAAAGAAGATATATGGATGGCAAAGAAGCACACAAAAAGATGCTGAGCATCATTAGTCATCGGGAAAATACAAATTAAAACCATAAGGAGATACCACCACAAACCCACTAGAATGACTAAAATTAAAAAGACTGGCCAGCCTAATGTTGGTGAGAATGTGGGGCCAAAGGAACTCTTATAGGCTACTGGCAGGATTGTAAAATAATAAAACCACCTTGGAAAATAGTTTGGCAGTTTCCTGAAATATTAAACATATGACCATATAACCCAGACATTCCATTTCTAGGTATGTCCACACAAAGACTGCTACATGAACGTTTCTAACAGCTTTACTGTTTTTATTTCTTTTTTTTTATAAAATTTAATTTATTGGGGGTGACATTGGTTAATAAAATTATATAGCGTCAGGTGTATAATTCTATAATGCATCACCTGTATATTATATTGTGTGTTCACCACCCCAAGTTAAATCTTCCATCACCGCTTATCCCCCCTTTACCCTTTACTTCCTCCCTCCACCCCCACTTTCCTCTGATACTAACCATAGTGTTGTCTATGTCTATCAGTTTCTTGTGGGGTTTTTTTTTTGTTGTTTAACCCCTTCACCTTTTTCACTCAGCTCCCCAACTCCCCTCCCCCTCTGACAGGTGTCAATCTATTCTTTGTATCTAGGAGTCTGTTTCTACTTTGTTAGTTGATTTTGCTCATTAGATTCCACATATGAGTGAGTGAAATCATATGGTACTTGCCTTTCTCTGACTGGCTTATTTCACTTAGCATAATGCTTTTCCGGCCCATCAATGCTGTCTCAAAGGGTAAGATTTCCCTTTTTTTTTTTTTTTTTTTTTTTTTTTTTTTTTTACAGCCAAGTAGTATTCCATCGTGTACATGTATCACAGCCTTTTGTTCACTCATCTATTGATGGGCACTTGGGCTGCTTCTAAATCTTGGCTATTATAAATAATGCTGCAATGAACATGAGGGTGCATATATTCTTTCCAATTAATGTTTTGGGTTTCTTTGGATATATTCCCAGAAGTGGAATCACTGGGTCATAAGGCAGTCCCATTTTTAATTTTTTGAGGAAACTCCATACTGCTTTTCATCGTGGCTGCACCAATCTTCATTCCCACCAACAGTGCACGAGGGTTCCTTTTTCTCCACATCCTCTCGAACACTTGCTGTTTGTTACTTCATTGGTGATAGCCATTCTGACAGATGCAAGGTGATATCTCATGTTGATTTAATTTGCATTTCTCTGATGATTAGTGACATTAAGCATCTTTTCATAGGTCTATTGGCCATCTATATGTCCTCTTTGGAGAAGTATATATTCAGGTCCTTTGCCAATTTTTAAAAAAATCTTTATTGTTGAAATTATTACAGATGTCCCTCTTTTTTCTCCCTATTGCCCCCCTCCACCCAGTTCCCATCCTGCCCCAGGCCTTTGCCTCCCTATTGTCTGTGTCCATAGGTAATGCATACATGCATATAAGATTTTTGTTTAATCTCTTCCCACCTCCCACCCCCTTCTTTCTGAGAATCGTCAGTCTGTTCCATTTCCATGCCTCTGAGTCTATTTTATTCAGTTTATTCTGTTCATTAGATTTCTTATTTGTTTATTTTGATTTTCAGATTCAATTGTTGATAGGTATGTATTTGTTACCATTTTGATGTTCATATTTTTTATCTTTTTCTTCTTCCTCCTCTTCTTAAAGAATACCCTTCAGCATTTCATATAATACTGGTTTGGTGGTGATGAACTTCTTTAGCTTTTTCTTGTCTGTGAAGCTTTTAATCTGACCTTCAATTCTAAATGATAGCTTTGCTGGATAGGGTAATCTTGGTTGTAGATCCTTGCTATTCATCACTTTAAATATTTCTTGCCACTCCTTTCTGGCATGCATATTTTCTGTTGACAAATTAGCTCACAGTCATATGGGCATTCCCTTGGTAAGTAACTGCTTTTCTCTTGCAGCTTTTAAGATTCTCTCTTTGTCTTTAGCCCTTGGCATTTTAATTATAATGTGTCTTGGTGTGGTCCTCTTTGGTTCCTCTTGTTTGGGACTCTCTGTGCTTCCTGGACTTGTAAGTCTATTTCTTTCACCAGGTCGGGGAAGTTTTCTGTCATTATTTCTTCAAATAGGTTTTCAATACCTTGCTCTGTCTCTTCTCTGGCACCCCCATAATGCAAATGTTGGTATGCTTGAAGTTGTCCCAGAGACTCCTTACACTAACTTCATATTTTTGGATTCTTATTTCTTTTTGCTCTTCTGGTTGGGTGTTTTTTGCTTCCTTATATTTCAAATTGTTGATTTGATTCTCAGAATCCTCTACTGTTGAATCCCTATATATTATTCTTTATTTCATTCAATGTATGCTTAATTTCTGACTGGTCCTTTTCCATTTTTTATTTTTTATTTTTTATTTTTTATTGGCATTCTCACTAAAATCCTTGAAAGTCTCACTAAGTCCCTTGGAGGTTTCTAGAAGATTCTTGAGTAACCTTATAACTATGGTTTTGAACTCTATATCCAATAATTTGCTTTTTTTCCATTTCTTTAATTTGTGACATGTTTCTTAGTCTCCACATTTTGGCTGCTTCCCTGTGTTTGTTTCTATGTATTAAATAGAGCTGCTACGTCTCCTTGAGTTGGTTGAGTGGCCTTGTGTAATAGGTGTCCTATAGGGCCCAGTAGCTCAGCCTCCCCAGTCACCTGAGCTGGGAACTCTAGGTGCACCCCTTTGTGGGCTGTGAGCACAGTATTATAGTTGAGCCTGACCGCTGTTGGTGTCACTGGGAGGAATTGACCTCCAGGCCAATTGGCTGTAAGGACCAGCTGCGTCTACAGTGGGAGAGCTCTTATGTAGGAAACGCCCCTACGGAGCAGGACTTGCTTCAGTGGGGCTTTGGTGCTCACTGAGTCTTACCAGCCCAGTGTTGGCATGGATGTGTAGAGTTGTAATCTGGTATGGTCTAACACTGACCACTGGGTATACTAGCTCTTGGGTCTCCAGGGAAGTGCAAAGTCAGACACTGCCTGGGGCCACCCGTTAGGAGCTACAGAGAGATCTGCAGATTCCTCCTCTTTGTATCAGGTTTGGAAGTGCCCAGATGAGGCATGCCTATGAAGCAAGGCAGGCTGGTGCTGGTATAGGGTCTTGGGCCTTTTATTGATAGGTTTGGGGCTCCCTGACCCAGCTGTAGCTTGTTTGAGATTTTCAAGGACAGGCTATTCATATGCAAAAGCTGCTGCAGGCAGGTTGGGTGGGGTTGTAAATTGGATGAGGTAGGGTCTTAGGGAATCTTCAGGGCAAGGTGGAGCAAACAGAAATGGTTGCCAGTCAGCCCTGCAACAGGGGAGGTCCCAGCATGGTAACAATGATCCCTGTGAGTACCTCTGTCTGGGAGAAAGCCACCCCCAAGTTCCTGTCCCAATGCCAGACAAGTGTGTCCCCCAGAGCCTCACCCTGGTGCTGGAGCTTAGAGGAAGCAGGACCTTGTAAGTTCAGTTCATGGTGCTGGCCTTGTAGGAGAAACAGCTGGGTCTCCAGCAGCCTCTGTGTCACTGAGCTCCAATCCACACTGGTTTTTCCAGCCCATAGTCACAGGGACTTATTTTGCCAGCTCTGGGACCCTGGGCTGGGCGGGCTGGTGTGGGGCTGGGACCCCTTGCTCCTCCAGGTGGGCTCTGCAGAAACCATGTCCCTCCCGATTAAAAAAGCAACACACAGGGGTGCTGGCCCAGTCTGTTCCACGCCTCCACACCTCCTACCAGTCTCAGTGTGCTTTCTTCTTTACTTCTCTAGTTGTAGGACTTCCATTCCACCAGCTTTCCGGTGGTTCTGGATGATGGTTGTTCTGTATTTTAGTTGTAATTTTGATGCAGTTGTGGGAGGTGACAAGTATAGGTGTTTACCTTCACTGCCATCTTCTCCTTTGCCCATTTTTAAATTGGATTGTTTGGGGCTTTTTTGGTATTGAGTTGTATAAATTGTTTATAAATTTTGGATATCAATCCTACATCAGATATATCATTGGCAAATATGTTCTCCCATTCAGTGGGTTGTTTTTTCATTTTGTTGATGGTTTCCTTTACTATGCAAAACCTTTTTAATTTGATGTAGTCCCATTAGTTTATTTTTTTCATTTTGTTTTCCTTGCCTGAGGATATGTACCAGAGAAAATATTGCTACAAGAAATGTCTGAGATTTTACTGTCTATGTTTTTTTC
The DNA here is from genome assembly GCF_964212035.1 of Myotis nattereri. Taxonomy (NCBI): domain Eukaryota; kingdom Metazoa; phylum Chordata; class Mammalia; order Chiroptera; family Vespertilionidae; genus Myotis; species Myotis nattereri. The sequence goes on from NC_138076.1 coordinate 28,538,104, forward strand.
TAGGAATTTTATGGTTTCAAGTCTAACATTTAAGTCATTAATTCATTTTGAGTTTATTCTTGTGTGCAGTATAAGAAAGTGGTCAAGTTTCACTTTTTTATATGTATCTGCCCAATTTTCCCAGCACCATTTATCAAATGAACTATCTTTATCCCATTGTGTGTTCTTGCCTCCTTTATCAATATTAATTTACCATAAAGGCATGGATTTATTTCTGCCCTCTCTACTCTCTTCCATTTATCTATATGCCAGTATCGTGCTAGTTTGATGCAAGGTAGCGTAATTTCTCCAACTTTATTCTTCTTAACAGCTTTACTATTAACAGCCAAAATCTGGAAACAACCCAAATATCCACCAGCAGGTGAAGGGCAAACCAATGATTATATATATATATATATATATATATATATATATATATATATATAATGGAACGCTACTCGGCATTTAAAAAGAATGAATTATTAGATGTATCTGAAAAGTGTGACAAGGTCAGGCAATAAAAGCATACATACTGGATTATCCCATTTATAAAGAATTCCAGAACTTGCAAATAAATCTATAGTGTCAGGTCAGCATTCCCAGGGCAAGAAGAGCAGGGAGAGGACAGGTGAAAGCTTTGTGGATGACAGACACATTCATAATCATCTTGATTATGATACTGACTTTATTGTGTACCTATTTATCAAAACTTACCAAACTGTACATCTTAAATACATGCATTTTATTGTATTTCAAATATAACTGAATAAAGCTGAAAATTTGACACAAAACCCCATAACAAATGACATCCAATTGTAAAGAAAAGGATTTAGGTACATAGGATGAAAGTTTCTTTAGCAGAGGAAAGGGGTCCATAAGGAAAAGCCTCACAAGTTTAGCGCTGCATGGGTGAAGATTATATTTAAGGACAAGGAGTGGACACTAATTATGCTAGGTACCCATAGTCACTTCCACATCACTACAGGGCAGTGACATCTATATATATGAAGAGCCAGCGGCTGTCACATCCGAAACAACCACGTAGACAACTGAACAGGCTGCGTGGGGCAATCAGGCCGGCAGGGGGGTTAGTGAGGGATGATTAAACAACTGAACAACAGGCTGCATGGGGCGACCAGGCCAGCAGGGGGCGCAGTTGGTGGCAACCAGGCTGGCATGGCGGGGAGGGGGGGCAGTGAGGGACAACCAGGCCAGCAGAGTGGGCAGTGAGGGGCGACCAGGCAGGCGGGGCGGGGAGGGCGGGGAGGGCAGTGGGAGGGTGACCAGGCCAGCAGAGGGGGCTGTCGGGGGCAACCAGACTGGTAGGGGGGCAGTTAGGGTCGTTCAGGCAGGTAAGCAGATGAGCAGTTAGGAACCAGTGGTCTTGGATTGTGAGAGGGATGTCTGACTGCCAGGGGTCTTGGATTGGAGAGGGTGCAGGCTAGCTGAGGGGACCCTCCCCCCTAGCCCCCCACCCCCATGCACTAATTTCATGCACCGAGCCTCTAGTAGAAATAATAATAGAACAGTCACAATTCCTGATTTTGGAACACTCTGCAATCAAAAAGCACATTCATACCCATCAGCTGAGGGACTCCTCCCCACAGCAGGGAGGGTGTCTCCCTCCTGCGTGGTGTTTCTCCTCATCCTCATTGCCCCTTTCTTAATTCATCCTCATCCTCTCTTGCCTGGACAATTGCAGAGTCTACAGACTGGAGAAAGGAGGCACAAACTGTGTCACACCTGCACAGTGGAATTCTATCCAACAAAGACACAGTAACTGCAATAGGAACCTCATAGATGTAGCATGGAGGGAAGAAGCCCAACTCTAAACATGCCCAGTTCCATTCCACCTGTATGAAGGCTCAGGACAGGTGAAAAGAGTCTTGCCTGACAAACTTGGGGTCCTGGTCACCCCGTGGTGGGGTGAGAGGGAGCCTTGGGGGTGCTGGGGTGTCCTGGATCTCAATCAGCTGGGCATGCTGTACATGTACAAGCTGCCTCACTGGTCTTCCTCTCTTCTACCCCCCTTACCGGGTGACCTCTCAATGTACCCATCAGCTTTGAATCATCCCTTTGATGACTTTCAGGGGTGGTCACAGTCCCCAGCCTGGCCTGGGAGGCTGGCTGTAACCACCCACTCCCTTCTCCCTATCCATCTCCCCCTGGGCCTGGTCAGCCCAATCTGGGCATCAGCTCCTCCAGGCCACTGGCCAGCCCTCAAGGCTCACTCCGGGCATCACCTCCCTAGGATCATCCTAGGTGGGGCCCGGTGGTCACCTTCATCACCTCCATCTTAGGGGCACAACTCAGGTGCACTGATCCCGGTCTATGGCCTTGTTTTCAGGCTCCCTTGGTGGCGAGGAGCAGAGAGAAATTTACTGTAGATAGAGGCAAACTGATCAATGATGGATCAATCATTGGGCCCCAGGCCAGGTAGAGTGAGGTTCTTTCCAGGTAACTCCAGCTTTCCCTGGGAGCTTTCCTGGGGGAGAAGGGGCAGCCCAATGCCGTGGTGGGGCGGGAGGCACATAGCCCAGCACAGGGCAGCTGGGTGAAAAAGCTGCATGGATGAATGTGACGTGAGACCACTAGAAAACCCCCTCTGGGACCCTGAATTCTTTTTGGCTGATCATCTGTCACCTAAGTCCACTTGGCTGACACTGCCACCCAGCCTGGCCGGAAGAGCACGGTAGAGACCATGCCTCAGGCGGACAGTCAGGCTGGACTGAGCCCGGCTTCCCACTGGAGGGGCACAAGCTGTGTGCAGACAGAGGAGGGTACAGGAGGGACAGGTGAATGTGTCTGTCATCCTTCAAACTCTGGAGAGACAGGTGTGTGCGTGGCCTGCCCTGGGTTGGGAGCTGTGCTGGCCTCGGGGCATGGCAGGAAGCCGAGAGGAAGGGCAGGCTGCAGACGGAGGGCACGGATACCATCTCTCCTGAACCGGCTGCAGGCTGAGAGCACGGGTGCTCCTGGAGCACCGCTTCTGCCTTCTGACTTCTTAACGCCGGTGCTGGAATCTCCAGATCTGTGTGGGATGAATCCCGGGGGGAGGGAAGGGACCAAGGGCAGAGAATGGTGGCAGAGAGCCAGAGATTGGAAGGGAGGAGAGGAGTCCTCGGGCCCGGGGGACGCTTCCCTGAGCCTCTTTCCCGGGCTGTGGCGTGACTTTATCTTGCATCAGGCTGTTGCAGCCCATTGATTCTGGCCAAGACAGCCAGGGTTTAGCTTCCTCTGACCTTGGCCTAAATCCCAGCCTCCCTGCCCAAACAGAGACTTCTCCTTGGCGTCCTGCCCTTTCCCAACCTGGACCGAACAGTGGGGCATGGTGACCCAGGGAATATGACATTCAGGGTCAGCATCAGAGGCCACTGGGAGAAATGCCCCAAGAACAAGACGGGAAATAGGCCTTTGCGGGAAGCTGGGAGCATTAGGGCTCTTGTAGAGCACAGCCTTCTCACTTCAGGCAAGATAACAGAGATAATGGGATTAGAAACACTTTGTGTGCCACGTGATTGCGACCACTGGTGGAGTGGGTAGGCTTCTTGTTTCCATTTTATAGATGAGGAAACTGAGGCTGAGAGAGGTCCAATGGCCTGCCGTGGCCTTCCTCCTGCTGCGGGCAGAGAAACCACCCAGTGAGCTCAGCCTCCTTGGAGCTGGCCCCCTTGGAGGCTTGCACCCGTCTTCTGTTTCTGCTTCCTTCTTCACCTCTCAGGTGACACGGCCTCATCTCTGTCCGTCTGGCCTCACTGCGCCAGTTTGCCGGGAAGCTCTGGCTCCTGTCTCAGAGGAATGCGGGAGAGGAATGTGGGGTCCAGAGCCTCTCTGCTCTGCCTGGGCTCCACATCCTACACCCAGACCCGCTCATCCCCACCCTCCCCTGCAGATGGAGAAACACCCTTCACCATCCACTCTATCTGCACACACTTTCTTCCTTGGCTCAGTGCCTATAACGAGCGCCTGAAAACAAATTCCCCAGCCTCGCAGGTCAGGAATGCGAGCACCTTCTCCGATGGTACATTCTCTGTCTCGGCTGTGGTCAAGGCCAGGACCCCTGGAATAGTGCTGACCGTGCTCCTGGCTGGGAAGACAGGCTAAATAGTTGCCGGTTGCAGGGATAAACAAAACTTCCATTCCCGTTTAACTACTCAGGGCCATGCTTAGAGTTAATGTTTCAAAACATCTGGAGGAACACGGTGGTTTTTCTTCCAAGAACCTCTGCAGAGTTTTTGTGGGTTACCGCACAGTGTCGGTGCACATACTTTCATCGGGAAAATGGGCCTGAGATGAGCATGACCATGGACCTCTCACGGAGTCCGGGGCCGTGCGTGCACACTTCCAGGAGACTAGCTGGAGAATTGTCCTGGGATGTTGACAGAGTTGGACATAGAAAGTGGTTTGACCATCCAAGGCTGGCTGAGCAACTGCCCGCCATGGAATAACCACCTAGACCCAGAGCGCCCACGGGGTTTGTTTGGCTGGTGTCTGTGTGTGTGTGATGCTGCACTTGGCCTCAGGAACTGGAAACTCTGGCAAATTCAGACATGATCAAATCTTCTAACTTAGTCATCACTGCTTATTACTTTTGTTTGGTCTTACTGAAGCAAGAATGATGGCTGGGCATGCATGCCCTGCCCAGAGCTCTGCTCCCCGCCATAGGGTGGACGGCCATGCACGGAAGGGTGGCCTGTGGGAGGTGAGGGATGGGGTGGAGGTCTCCCTCACAAACAAGCATCTCACAGCCCGCAAGGGATGGGAGAAGGAGGGGAGGAAAAGAGAGAGAAGGCCCAGTACTTGCCCTTTGAAGTTTAAGTCCAGGTTTAAGAAATCCAGACCTGGGAAAGGGGAGGAGGGTGAAGGCAGGGTGGGGCGGAGGGGTGGATGGTCTGGAGATAACGTACAGTGGAGCAAGCATAACTTCAAAGGCATCTCTTCCCTGCCCCAGAGGCCTCGCTGGTCTGCTCTGGCGGCTGGAGTCAGGAAAGCGCAGCACCAGCAGCAGTTTACCCCACACCCAATGGTGCCCGTCCCATGAGCCCTTGCTAAGGGGTTTTGTTGGCCAGAGCCCCTCCAGAGCTCCAGTCTCCACAGTAGGCAGCCTAAAGCAGCATCCGTGGGTTCCAGTCAAGGAATTGATGTCCTTCTTATTGAACAAGAACCACAGGGCAATGATTTCCTCCACAGGTAAATGGGATGGTATTTGTCAGGTAGGACGTGGCAGACCTCAAAAAGCCGGTGGTGACTGTGGCTACAAGATCCAAGCTCTGTCCTCACCTGGAGGTTGAAGGCACAGAGAAGATGCGGCAGGGATGGTCAGATGCTCTTCAGAGTTCCTGCGACAGGTCAAAAGGTGGTGTCTTCAACAAGATACCACCTGGGGTTGACATCCCTGAAGGCCCTGATGCGGAAGCTGATCAAGAACCAGAATGAGTGTAAATGGTTTGCTCTATAAACAAAAATGATCTCACTAACTTGCCATGGCAAATGTAAAGGTTCACTCATAACTCTTTTCTTTGTTCATGTATTTAATGGAGGTAGAATTCACATAATGAACAACTGTTTTAAAGCATACAGTGCAGGGGCATTTAGTGCATTCACAGTGTTGTGCAACCTCCACCTCTCCCTAGTTTTAAAACATTTTCAAAACACTCGTCCCAGAAAAACACCCAATAACCATTAAGCAATCATTTCTCACTTCCCTGCCCCCAGCCCCTGGCAACCACCAATCTGTATTCTGTCTCTATGGATTTGCCTATTCTGGATATTTCATAAAAAGGAAGCATACAACATGTGAACTCCGGTGTCTAACTTCTCTCACTGAGCATAATGCTTTTGAGGCTCATGCGGGTTGTAGCATGTGTCAGTACTTCATTCCTTTTTAAAAATATATATTTTTGTATTGTTTTTAGAGAGGAATGGAGAGGGAGAGAGAGATAGAAACATCAATGATGAGAGAGAATCATTGATTGGCTGCCTCCTGCATGCCCCCTACTGGGGATTGAGCCCATAACCTGCGCATGGGCCCCTGACTGGAATAGAACCCTGGACACTTTAGTCCAAAGGCTCTATCCACTGAGCTAAACCAACCGGGGCCTTCATTCCTTTTTATAGATAAACTAGAGGCCCGGTGCACAAAAATTTGTGCACTTGGGGGAGAGGGGGGTCCCTCAGCCCGGCCTGTGCCCTCTCGCAGTCTGGGACCCCTCGGGAGATAACGACCTGCTGGCTTAGGCCTGCTCCCAGGTGGAAGAGGGCAGGCCCAATCCCTAGGTGCAGCCCCTGGTCGGGCTCAGAGTAGGGCCGATTGGGGAGTTGGGGCGCTGCCCCCTGTCATACACAGAGCAGGGCGGATCGGGAGGTTGTGATGCCACCCTCAGTCACGCTCAGGGTAGGGCCGATTGGGGGGTTGGGGCACCGTCCCCTGTCACACTCAAGGCGGGGTCGATGGGGAGGTTGCGGCACCACCCCCTGTCACGCACAGAGCAGGGCCCATCAGGGGGTTGGGGCACCGCCCTCTATCACCCACAGAGCAGGGTCGATCAGGGGGTTGGGGCGCCGCCACTGTCACACTCAGGGCAGGGCCGATGGGGAGGTTATGGCTCTACCCCATCACACACAGAGCAGGGCCCGTGGGGGCGGGGGGGTTGGGGAGCTCCCCCCTATCAGGCACAGAGCAGGGCTGCTCAGGGGGTTGGGGCCCCGCCCCCTGTCACACACAGAGCCGCAGGGTGATCAGGGGGTTTGGGCGCTGCCCCCTGTCACGCTGATCCCGGTGCCCGGAGGCATATTACCCTTTTACTATATAGGGTAGAGGCCTGGTGCATGGATTGGGCCAGCTGGTTTGCCCTGAAGGGTGTCCTGGATCAGGGTGGGGGTCCCCACTGGGGTGCCTGGCCAGTCTGGGTGAGGGGCTGAGGGCTGTTTTCAGTCTGGGAGTGACTGAAGTTCCCAACCGCTCCTTTTTTTCTTTTTTTTCTTTTTTATTCTGGGCCAGCTTTACCTTGAGGCTTGGCTCCAGCTCTTAGGCCTCCTCGGCTGAAAGTAGGTTTCTGGCCTTTGCTTACAATGTTGCGAATCTGCTGGCTAAAGTCCAGCGGTATTTGTTACAATGTTTCTTAAACTGCCCGCTCAGAGGCCTGCAGCTGCAGGCGGGGAACGTTGGTTTCCTCCAACGATCCTCCGTCACTGAGGCAACCAAGCCTCATGTTAGTTTCAAGCTGCCTGGCTGCCGGCCGCCATCTTGGCTGACAGTTAATTTGCATATCTCGCTGATTAGCCAATGAAAAGGGTAGCGGTCGTACGCCAATTACCATGTTTCTCTTTTATTAGTGTAGACTAGAGGCCCTGCGCACAAAATTCGTGCACAGGCAGGGAACCTAGGCCTGGCCTACGATTGGGCTGATCTTCCTTGGCTGCCAGCAGCTGGATCTGCCCCTTGCTGCCAGTCACCCTCTGTGTGTGGGGTGACCAGGGCCCCACTTGCACCTCCCTTGGTCTGGCACCGCCTGCATCTGCTGCCACCCACCCCCAGTTGCCTGTTCCCCATTGGGTGATTGGAGTCTTCTGGCCAGGGGGAGGGACTGAGGTTGGCCAGCAGGCCCTGATTGAACAAACGAGGCCTGCAGGCTGAGGGCAGCTCCTGCATTGAGCATCGCCCCCTGGTGGTCAGTGTGCATCATAGGAACTGGTCATTCCGCCTTCTGGTCAATTTGCATATTATGCTTTTACATCCTATCTTATAAAGAGGGAATATGCTAATTGACCCCCACGCTGTCACAAAGATGGCAGCTCCCACAGCCAATAAGGAGGGAATATGCTAATTGACTGCCATGCCCTCAAAGATGGCCGCACCCACAGCCTCAAGATGGCTGGCAGGGGAGGGCAGTTGTGGGCGATCAGGCCAGCAGGGGAGGATAGTTAGGGGCAACCAGGCCAGTAGGAGAGGGCAGTTGGGAGAGACCGGGCCTTCAGGGAAGGGCAGTTGGGGTGGCCCAGGCCGGAAGAGGAGGACAGTTGGAGGTGACCGGGAGTCGGACATCCCCTGGCAGTCAGACATCCCCCGAGGGGTCCCAGATTGGAGAGGGTGCAGGCTGGGGTGAGGGACACCCCCCCCCCCAAGTGCATGAATTTTGTGCACTTGGCCTCTAGTATATAGATAATATTCCACTGTATGGTTATACCACAATTGGTATGTCCCTTTATCTGTTGATAGACATTTGGGTTGTTTCCATCTTTTGGCTATTGTGCATAATGTTGCTATGAACATTCATGTACAAGTGTTTGTGTGGATATGTTTTTGTTTTTCTTGTATATATACCTGGGAGTTGAATTTGCTGGCTCATGTGATAATGCTATGTGTAACTTTTATGAGAAATCACTAAACTATTTTCCACAGGAGCTGCATCATTTTACTTTCTTACCTGTAATGTATTAGGGTTCTTATTTCTTCACATTTCTATCTTTTTCCAAAAACAAAAAAACTATAGCCATTCTTATGGGTGTGAAGTGGTATCTCACTGTAATTTCTATTTACATTTCCTTCATGACTAATGATATTGAACATCTTTTCATGTGCTTACTGGTTATTTACATATGGCCATTTCCATTTTTTCCTTTGGAGAAATGTCTATGTAAGTCCTTTGCTCATTTAAAAATATTGAGTTGTTTGTCTTTATGTTATGAATTCTTCATGCAATCTTCATTCATTTAAAACAAACCTTAAAAATTTTTATGAAGTCTAGTATTCTCTTTTTCTTTGCTGCCTGTGTTTTTGGTGTCAAATCTAAGAATCTATTGATAAATCTGGGGTCATACATATTTACTTCTGTGTCCTTCTAATAGTTTTATAAGTTTTAGCTCTTATATTTAGGCCATAGACCCATTTTGAGTTGATTTTTGTATATGGAATAAGATGATGATTCAAATTCATTTTTTTGCATGTGATTATCCAGTTCTCCAAGCACGATTTGTTGAACAGACTATTCCCTCCTCCCCCATTGAATGGTCTTAGTGCCTTCATTATAAATCAGTTGTTTCTAGACTTTTGGGTTTATTTTGGGACTTTCAATTATATTTTATTGATCTCTATGTCTATCCTTATGCTAGTACAATTCTGTTTTGATTACTGTATCTTTATAAAAATTTTTTTATATTGGGAAGTATAAATCCTCCAACTTTGTTTTTTTTTCAATATTGTTTAGGATATTCCACATGAATTTGCGGATTGGTTTTTCCATTTCCGCAAGAAAGGCCATTGGAATTTTTGTAATTTGTGTGTGTGTGTGTGTGTGTGTGTGTGTGTGTGTGTGTGATAGGGTTGTACTTTAGGAAGTATTTAATTTTAAATATTGTCTTTGAATTCATGAACATGGATGTCTTCTTTAATTTCTTTCAGCAATAGCTGAAAAAATAGCTTTCAACTTACAAATCTTTCAACATATTGGTTAAATTTATTCCTAGGCATTTTATTCTTTTAGATGCTACTGCAAATGGTATTGTTTTATTCATTTTTTTTTGAATACTCATTGATGTTTATAGAAACAACCCATCTTTATGTGTTGGTCTTGTATCCTATAACATTGCTGAATTTGTTTATTGGCTCTAGTAGTTTTTGTTGTTGATTATTTGGAATTTTCTCTATATGGAATCATGTTATCTGAAATTAGGAATAGTTTTACTTCTTCCTTTTCAATTTTGATACCTTTTATTTATTTTTCTTGCTTAATTGCTCTGACTAGGACTGCTAATATAATATTGAATAGCAGTGATGGATAGGGACAGCCTTATCTTGTTTCTGATCTTAGGAAGAATACGTTCAGTCTTTCACCATTGAGTATGAATTCGGCTGAGGGTTTCTTGTAAATACTCTTTATTTTTGTAAAGATGCCTTCTGTTCTTGCTTGAGTGCTTTTATCTTGAAAGTTTGTCAGATTCCTTTTCTGCATTGAGATGGTTGTGTTATTATTCCCTTCACTCTACTAACATGGTGTATGACATTGATTGGTTTTCTTATATGAAACACCCTTGAATTCCTGGAATAAATTCTACTTGGTCATGAGATATAATCCTTTTTATATACTCTTGGACTTAGTTTGTTAATGTTTTGTTGAGGATTTTTGCCTTAGTATTCATAAGGGAGTTGGTCTGTAGTTTCCTTGTGGTATCTTTGTCTGACTTTGTTGTGAGGGTAATACTGGCCTCATAGAATGTGTTAGAAAGTGTTTCCTCTTGTATTTTTTGTAAGAGGTTAAAAGAGCTGTTGTTGATTCTTTTTAAAATATTTTATAGAATTTGCCATGGAGCTATCAGATCCTGGGCTTTTCTTTGTTGGGAGGTTTTAGATTACTGATTCAATCTCTTTACTTCAAACAGATCCGTTGAGGTTCTCTATTTCTTCTTTAGTCAATTTTGGCAATTTGTGGTTTCTAGGAACTTGTCCATTTCATCCAGATTATCAAATTTGTTGGCATACTATTGTTCATAGTATTCTCTTTTAATCCTTTTACTTTCTGTAAGGTTGGTAGTAGTAATGTCTCCACTTTCATTTATGTTTTTAGTTATGCCTTCTCTCCTTTTTCTCAGTACAGTTAATTTCTGGTCTCTTTGTTAAGACTTGTCAATTTTTTGATCTTTTCAAAGAACCAACTTTTGGCTTTGTTGATTCTCTCTATTGTTTGTATTCTCTATTTCATTTATCTCTGCTCTAATCTTTATTATTATTTTCTTTCTGATGATTTGGGTTTAGCTTGCTGTCTGTTTTCTTATTCCTTAAGGTATAGTGTTAGGTTGTTGATCTGAGATTTTTTTAAAATGTAGGTGTTTATAATTATACTAGAGGCCCAGTGCACAAATCTGTGGGGCCCAGCCAGCCTGTCCCAATGGGGGCCCATCGGCCTGGGCTAGTGGACAGGAGAGGCCATGGGAGGTTGGCTGGCCATCCCCCCAATCAGGGTGGGGAGGGCCGATCAGGGGTGGGGCTGGCTGGGGGGAGGGGCTGTGGGTGGTTGGCCAGCCATTCCCATCCCCGATCGGGGTGTTGGGGGCTGATCAGAGGCCGGGCCGGCCATGGGTGGGGGTGGGGGTGGGCAATCGGGGCCTGGATCAGGCCGGTTGGCTGCCAAAGTGCACATCATAGCCACTGGTCGTTCCAGTCATTCTGCCGTTCTGATTGCTGGGCTTTTATATATATAGAAATTTCTCTTTGAGCACTGATTTTACTGCATCTTATAAGTTTTGCTACCTTGTGTTTCCATTTTCAGTCTTTTCTAAGTAATTTCTAATTTCTGTAGTGATTTCTTTTTCTGTTCCATTGGTTGTTTAAGAATGTATTATTTAACTTCTGCATATTTGCAAATACTCCTGTTTTCCTTGTTATTGATATCTAGCTATATTTCATTGTGATCAGAGAAAATAGTGTGTATGATATCAATTTTAAAAATTTTACTGAGAATATTTTTTGGCCTAATGTGTGGTCTACCATGGAGAATAGTTAATGTGCACTTGAGAGGAATGTGTATCTGCTGCTGTTGATTAGACTATTCTTCATATGTCTGATCTAATTGGTTACAGCAGGGGTCCTCAAACTTTTTATTTTTATTTATTTATTTATTTATTTATTTATTTTTAAATATATTTTATTGATTTTTTTACAGAGAGGAAGGGAGAGAGATAGAGAGTTAGAAACACCGATGAGAGAGAAACATCGATCAGCTGCCTCCTGCACATCTCCTACTGGGGATGTGCCCGCAACCCAGGTACATGCCCTTGACCAGAATCGAACCTGGGACCTTTCAGTCCGCAGGCCGACGCTCTATCCACTGAGCCAAACCGGTTTCGGCACCTCAAACTTTTTAAACAGGGCGCCAGTTCACTGCCCCTCAGACCGTTTAAAAAAAAACTATGAACAAATTCCTATGCACACTGCACATATCTTATTTTGAAGTAAAAAAACAAAACGGGAACAAATACAATATTTGTACTTGCATGTGGCCCGCGGGCCGTAGTTTGAGGACCCCTGGGTTATAGTGTTGTTCAAGTTCTCTATTTCCTTCTTAGTCTTTTTTAGGTGTTCAGTCTGTTATTGAATGTGAAGGAATAATACTCTTTTTCATCTAACAAATTTTGCTCATTAAACATTTAGCTACCCAATCAATTAATTCAAGAGTTACATGTATGGTCAATGCTGGATATTCAGAGACCAATTATTGATTCTTTTTTGTTGTTGTTGCTGTTGTTTTGTTAATCCTTACCCGAGGATATTTTTCCATTGATTTTTTAAATATATATTTTTATTTATTTCAAAGAGGAAGGGAGAGGGAGACAGAAACATCCATGATGAGAGAATCATTGATCAACTGCCTCCTACGTGTCCCCAACTAGGGATTGAGCCGAAACCTGGGCATGTGTCCTTGACTGGAATCGAACCTGGGACCCTTCAGTCCATAGTCCGATTCTCTATCCACTGAGCCAAACCAGCTAGGACTAATTTTGTTTTTAGAGAGTGAGAGTGGAACTGAGCCAGGGTGCAGGGGGATGGGAGGACATCAATGTGAGAGAGGCACATTGATTGGTTGCTTCCTGCATACATCCCACTTGGGGCTAGGGGTAAACCTGCAACTGAGATACATGCCCTTGACCAGCAATTGAACCCCACCCAAACTCTTAGGTGTGCAGACCAATGCTCCAACTGCTGAGCCACATAGGCCAGGACCAACTATTGATTTATTTATGTAGTAACATCTGTTCTACCCACAATGTATTAAACATCTATATATATAAAAGGCTTATATGCTAAGTGTCCAACCATCCAAACAGTTGCTATGATGCACACTGACTACCAAGGGGCAGATGTTCAACACAGGAGCTGCCGTGATGTGCACTGGCCATTTACAGAGAAATAGCACCACAGAACTGGTGCCCACAAAGCAATACTCAGCTTCCCCCAAGTGGGACACAGGCCCTGCCACCACCCCGGAGTGACAGTCCACAAAATTGCAGCCAATGCTGCCGAGACCACATGGCACAAAATGCGGCCCACAGCCCAGCCCAGTCCAGAAACGGTCCCTGTGGGCACCAGGCAATGACATCACGTAGCAACGCCCAGCTTCCTCTACCTAGCAACTGGCCTCCTTGGAGTTTCTTTGGCTCAGGAACATGACTTGCTTTATAGACAGGTGGAAACATTTCACACTTTAACCAAATGTCTGTGAAGCATTTTCCTGTGCCTCATCTCACTTGATCCTCACAGAAGTCCTGGAGTAGGTAGATAGGAAACTTGGTGGAATCCTATTTTCTTTGCATTAGCTGGAAAACGGAGATTTAGAAAGTTTAGAAACTTGACCCAACTAAAAAGAAGTAAGAAGTGGTGGACCTTGAAAATGACTTCAGGTTTTCTCACTGTGCAGAATATAGTCAAATAGTCAAACACTACTGCAGTTAAATATTTTACCCTTTGTTCTCCCTGCATGATCTACAATAATAATCTGCTTCATGTTTGATATTTACTGCTGTATTGCTGACAATTACCTGAAAGACGAGTTGGGGTGCTTCACTGGGCTGGAGAAAGTTTAGCTAAATCAGAAAGAAAGTCTAATTAAGCAAGTGTATTCTCTCCATATAAAAGGCTAAGTTGGCTCACACATGCATGATACATATGAGGCTCTCTCTGGCGCCAATAGCACGTGTGTGTTTCGATCTGTCATTGTCTATTGTGAATTTGGTTGACACTTCTATTAAGAGAAAGGGCAAATAGCGATATTAAAATATTTCTTCTAGTTAATTTCCTTTCAATGTGCACGAATTTGTGCACCAGGCCACTAGTAAAATATAAAAATAAATAATTTATTGCACAGGTTAGTAGGGGGAAGAAGACCTGTCTTCCAGTAACCATACGACAAAGCATAGGAAACCTAAGAGCTATAAGAGAGGCGCAGATAACTGGTGTTGAATAAATTTTCTGGGCTTCATACAAAAAGTTGACCTTAAATTCCAGGCAGAAGGAACAGAAACAAAGGCCAGAAGCCCAATAAATGACACTTGACTGGAGCTCACCAAGTGTTGGCCTGTGTTGAATCAAAAAGGAAGGAGAAAGGGAAGTGAGAGGCCCAATGTCAAGCTTGTGGGAAGCAGAGTGGAGAGATTTGGTGGCTGGGCCATGTCATTTATTCTGGGAATGGAGGCTCTGGCAAGTGTTTCTCAGAGAAGGGCCATGGTGAGCATATGACTTAATGAGAGAACATTCGCTTATTTGGAATCACTCAAGAAAGTTTGGAGAAGCAAGACCAATGATGAGATAGTTGCCTTCAACCAAATCTTGTGAATTTGTCCAAGTGGATGGGATTGTCATGGGGGGAGTGTTAGAGAAGAATAGACCAAGGCAAAACACAGAGCCTGGGAGATAGCTTCACCAGGGTGTAGAAAGAGGAGGAGTAAGAGGAGCAGACCTCACAGTGATAGGAAGGAGGCAGAGCAGAGCAGGCAGAGCAGGTGAGCAAGGGGATGAAACGTTTCAGATGGAACAGGGGGAGCATTTTTCAGTGGGGACAGTATCAGGCTGAGAAATGCCCCCGAGCTTAGGATGAAGGGGTCTGTACTGACTTCCAAGGACAGTTTAAACACTGGTGCTGAGGAAACCAGCCTGTGAGATGTGAAGGGGAAACCTCTCTGGCTAGCTGCACAATTGAAGGCATGCAGGGATGAGGACAGAAAGCTTGGCCAAAGCCCTTCACTGCTCTCATTTGCCCTTGGCTAATTAGTCAGTGCACAATGCATTAGATCTGTCCTGGGGCAGGAGGAAAAGAAGACCCCAGCAGCATTTTAAGAAGACAGTGCTGCAGGCTTCCTGGTGACAGCAGCTTCTCCGGTAGCACAGCCCTCTTCTATGGACTCAGGCAATGGGTGTGTGTGTTTGGGGGTGGGGGGAGGGGCTGAGGCATCAATGGGAAGCAGGACTGCTACACTCAGACAGAGTCCTGAGTACAAGTCAAACTGGCACTGGTGGCATCTGATAAATTATCAACTACTTCTTAGTCCCTTTCCACTATCCTTTGATGCACTACCTACTCTCTGCTTCCTTTGCTCCTCAGATTTCCTTGTTTCAGAACTGGGTCAACGGGGCAGCACCAACAGCTTTGGGGAACTTTCAAACTGGCCCCCAGAAAAGGAAAGGGCAGAAAGTCAAGTGTCTCCATTCCTGACCCCGGGAATTCCTCACAGAGTACCTACGTAGTGTGAATGGCAGTATGCACTTTGACAAATGAGAGATTCGAACTGCAGAGGTACTTAGAGTCAGGGGTGTGTGAATAATGACAGCAGGATGGAATCCCCTTAACAAAGGGCTCAGTATTCATGGAGGAATTAGGTGAGCTAATCCTGCCAGCATCCACTTAGGAAATTAGCTCTTTTGCTGCATGGAGTGGACACCATGAAAGAATTCATTTGTTTTCCAAAGATTAATAACTCGCCTTTGGAGAACCCAGTTACTGATCATCAGAGCAAGTTCGATAACATGTTCTGAACTTGACCAGAGAATATGCGCTAAAATTACGTATTTATTTTGTGAAGAACTTTCAGAAAAAATCCCTAATCCCATTTGAAGATTTTTGCTGCTAGGAGGGAATTTATTGGATCTACCACCTATATACAAAGGCCAAGTGGTAACAAGTAACTCAACTCAAACAGGCATGAGATGCTCCCCATAGGGTCTGGGGCCTACAGAGCTTGGGTACATACATCATGAGTGTAAGGATTTGTGTCTGTTCTTCTCATTGACTTGTCCCCAGGCCCAGAACTGTGCTGGCCCACAGTACATGAGCAATGAATGCTTATGTGAATGAAAGGCTCAGGGTGAGACTCCTACTCAGACCAGTTGTGAGTTAAGGACCTAGTACCTTAACTAGGAATGAATAAAGGAAAATACAACAACCACTTTTGAAAGCTTGCTGCTATGGATTGAATTGTGTCCCCCACGCCCCACTCCCAAATTTATATATTGAAGCCCTAACCCACAATATGATGTTATTAGGAGGTGGGGCCTTTGGGATATAATTAGGGGAGGTCATGAGGATGGAGCCCCCATGATGGGAGTAGTGTTCTAAGAAAAGGACACCAGAGCTCCCTCTGTCTTTACCGTGTGAGGACACAGGAAGATGGTGGCCACCTGTTAGCCAGCAAGAAGGCCCTCACCAGGGAACCAAATCTGCCAACACCTTGATCTTGGACTTCCCAGCCTCCAGAACTGTGAGAAATAAATTGCTGTTGTTTAAGCCGCCCCGTGTATGGAATTTTATTATGACATCTGGAGCTGGCTGAGATATTTGTTGACCCCCCCCAGAGTCAATATTTGTGGTGTCATTGCTCTCAGAGGATTATGGTAATTTCCTTTCCCAGCACAAATGGAATCAGATTAAGCCAAATGCATTGAGAAAACCCAAAGACAGGACCAGCGCTTCACCTCTGGAAAAAGGGTGCTTGGTAAAATGATCCATCACACCCAGTTCACAGCCAAAATTTACTTGCAGCTTTCCAAAAGTGCCAAAGAGAAAACAAACAATTGAGAGAGAATCTTCATTTGACAGATGGAAATTTTACAGCATCATAAGAGGAAGCAATTTGCTAAGAAGAAGGAGAAGAAAACCTCTGTTCTGGTTGTGAACCTAAGACTACGTTTCACAGAATTTCTTTCAATTTACTTGCTGATAACAATAAGGACAGTGGGCTTGCTTTCTCAGGCAGAGACTATATCAAGTGAAAAGAACCTTGCTTTTTGAACCAGGGAGATTGGGTTCTACTTCTAGCTCCTGAAAAATTACTTTCAACTTTGAAATTGGTTCCAAAGAATTTTGAAGATAGAATAAAGACATTTTCTGTGTTCAGTTTATCAGATTATTTATCTCTCCCACACTTTTTTGGAAAGTTACTTGAGTATGTTGTTTAGCAAAATGGAGAAAATAAAAGAGGAAGATCTGGGCTCCATAAAATAGTAGGAAGCCCAGCCAGCCCTTCCTGCATCAAACTCAGAAAAATAGTGAGGGTTAAGTCCTAAAATGACAACTGTGCATCAGGTCTAGAAAGTAAATAGTTCTGATTGGACCAGAATGATAGCTGGAATCAGGAGGGACTGATCCTTGGGGTGGGGGTGGGGTGGGTGGGTGGAGGATTAGTGAGTTACCCGACCTAATGGTAAAAGGAAAATTCAAAATATGTAAGATGGATTTTAAAAAGAATGAGCAACTTTTGTGTCTTCAATATTTTAATAATAAATGAAATCATCCTGTTTATTGAATTAAACAATGTGACAGCTGACAGTTCATATGATCTAATCAATACCTCCTTTTTTAGAAGAGGAAACTTGTGGCTCAGACCGCAAGTGAATAAGCCAGAGTGAAAATCCAAAGTTGTAATGCAACGCCTGCCAAGCGCAGAAAAGCACAACCATCTCCAAACTCCTCTGATGAGACAGGTCTCTGCCTCTGGAGCCTGATGTCTGTTCATTAAAGCCTCACCCACCCCTAAGGATTGTCATGAAATGTTGCGTCTGCAGCAAAGACCAAACTTCTGTGCCATCCTCCAGGGAAGAGAAGGAAAGAATAAAAAACAGAGTGTGTGGCGGAGCCCTGCTCCTTCTGCCTGTGGGGTCACACCCCGAGAACAGGGAGGTGGACAGGGGATGACAGGGCATGGATGGGGGAAGCCACTTCCAGCTATCTGTCACTGCTCCTTCCTCTGTCTCCTCAGGGCCCCTGCATCACCCATGGCTCCCTCACAGTCAGAATAAATGCAGCACCTCTCTAGGATCTAGCAGTCAGTAAATGTCTGTTTGGTTAAGTGTCACATCCACCCAAGAATAAAGACAACAACAGCATTTCTAGTGGATTTTCCATCCAAGCCCGTCTTCTCTCCATAAACTCCATCTGCAGGCCAACCAACCACCGGCCCGAGTAGTGACCATCACACAAACATGGCCAGATAGGAACCTGAGTGGCAGGCTGTCCATAGTGGGGCTGCAGCAGATTCGGGGCTGATGTTGCTGCAGGAGGGGCTGGCCAGGATTCCTGGAAGAGGTGAGAGGAGAGGGGTGCACATTCCATTTGGAATATAATGTGTGTTTTTAAAAAGAAGAAAACCTTCCTGGCCAGTGTGGTTCAGTGGTTGAAGATCAACCCATGAACCAGGAGGTCATGGTTCGATTTCCAGCCCAGGTTGCAGGCTCAATCCCCAGTAGGAGGTGTACAGGAGGCAGCCAATCAATATTCTCTCTCATCAGTGATGTTTCTCTTTCTCTCTCCCCCCACCCCTTTTCTCTCTCTGAAATAAATTTAAAAAATAAATAAAAACCTAAAGGAGGAAATCACTTGCATCCTCATTTTCAAGTCGAAGCAGACATTGCCTTTCCTAAGCTGCCTTGCTGAATAAGTTTGCCCTTTTGGAACTCAGGGGCAGACAGTGCTGCAGGGAATTCCTGGCACCTTCCGAGGATCTAGCAGTCAGTAACTATCTGTTGGGTTAAGTTAGGAGAATTAGGAATTCTGATGAAGAGGGAATTCAGAGGTTAGGGCCTTGCCAGGAGCGTCAACTTTCATAATGAACAAAAACACAAGCCTGTAACCAGCCTCCAACCCAGAGCCATAACTATCTACTTGAAGCTAATGGGGTGGGGGGAGTGGAGGGCAAAAAAGAAGTAAGGCATATTGCGACACAGTGTATTTAAAATGATTTTCCTGGCAGGAGAACACAGTCATGCTTGCTCTTTGGCACGGGGATCGCCTTAATCAAGAGTCTTGGATGCCGGAGCTCACTAGTGGCTTCGGTCTAGGCAGTAACCCACCAACTTTGGGCCGCCGGCCTCCGGGGCCCTCTGCGTTAACACTGGAGCTCCTGGCCAGGCCCAGTAGCTCCTGCCAGAAGATCCTGAGGCCTCCACCTATTACTGGACTGGAGAATCTATTCACACTTTACCCTCCAGGAGAACCCACAGCGGGCAGGCTCCTAGGACTGAGTTTAAAACCAAAAAGGTTTGTTGGAGATGCTCTCAGATGAGCCAGCTGCATTTTTAAATGTTTAGTCTCAACAGTGATGGAAATTTTTGGGAAGTTCTTAGAAATTTATTGAGCACTTGCTATGTGCCAGGAACCAAATAAGCACTTTCACATGTTCACTTCGTTAGGCCCCTCAATACCCCTGCTGAGCTACCATTGAAACGCTCAGAAGTTAATTCATTTCCCCCAATCCACCCAGATCATGAAAGAGTAAGCTAAGAGCCCAACAGCCTCTCCCAGGGCCTCACTCCCTAAAGCACTGCTGAGTGGCCCTGTGGCAGGGCTGCAGGAGGGAGCAGTGTTGGTCAGATGGGCCATGACATCTGGGGGACATGAGGATGCTGGCCAAGGTGGCTTTCTGGCCATCATCTCTTAACATTCTTAGGTTACCCACCAGGGGAAGAGGAGGATACTCAAGGCACTAGCTCCTTAAAGGAGGTCTCAAGGTTCAAGTGAGGACACACACTGCATAAAGCCAGTGACCACTAACAGGAGCCTTTGGGCATCCGGGTGCCCAGGTACACACTTTGGGGAAAGTGCCTTTCCCATTGACTGATGATGAGGCCAGATGCCACACCGTTGGCCTGCTACATGCTGAGGCTCCAGCGGGCAGCTGTACCTCGAAAGCTAGTTAGCATCCACACTGTTCCACCCCCTCTGCCAAGAGCCAGACAGCTGTGCATTTTTGCAAGGGTGTATTTCTGCAGAGCTTCTATCAAGCAGGACAGCTCTGTCAATCTACTGTTCCCATGAGCTAGTTCTCACCACCACTCGTTCTTATTACCACAGTTACTGAACCTGCTTGTCCTCCCTTGAAGCCAGGCCTTAGGAGTAGATCAGTTTCTCTCCACAGAGAAGCTTGGGCCAAAATAGCTGTCTGGCAGTCACTGTTGGGGTCCTCTGTGACCATTCCCAGGGCACATCCCTCTGCCTCCTGCTGTCCAATAGCTTCATTATGTAGCTGTGTACACATGTTTGTGTGTGCGTGTCTGTGGGTGCGTGCATGAATTATGCTGTGATAGCTTTACCATGCAGGACCATGTTCAATACCAGTAAATACATTCTACCTTCAAAGTATGCGTGGAAATGGTGTCTCATAACTGTTCCCCAGATTTGCAGTAAGATGGAGCCTAGCACACTGCCTGGTTAGGTTCTACCTGTAATGAAAATGAATGAATGGTGGAAGGTATCCATCATACCTACAAGTACATCAAATGTTTCAGCGGTTCCATTTCATATGGTATTAGGTCTTTTTAGGGTGCAACTGAGAGACCCTGCCCAAGCTACTTTGAACAACACCCAGAAAAAGAAATCATTTGTCATATAAAGTATAAGAGTAGATCTTACTTGCTTCAGGCATGGCTAGATCAAAGTCATTTTGACTATCTCTTGTTCAATCTACTCATCTTGGGTCTCTACCTTTTTCTGAATTGGTTTCATTCTCAGGGAAACTTCTCATGTGATGGGAACATGGCTTATATTGAAAGCTAGCAATGCCCATCTAAGCAGAGAGCTTCTTTCTCGGTACTCCAGCAAAAGTCCCAGAGTAGACTCTGATTGGCCCAGCTCACTCAACCAACTACTGTGGACAGATGAGTGGGGCTCTCTGACTGGCCAACCCTGGGTCATGTGTCCACTTCTCTGGCAAAAGATGGAAGGGAGGGGTCAGTGTCACTTGAACCATCAAGAAGAGCTTCTCACCTAAAAAGGGACTTCTGAAACCAGAAAAAAAAAGGGGAGAAATAAAAGTAGAATGCATGACAAAAATGCCCAATACATGAAGTCTTCCAAAGAGCATGTCCCCTGAGGCTGGGGGCCCTTTGCAACTGCAAGAGGATAGTGTCCTGGGGTGGTTCAGCACAGCAGCCCTGCGGTTTCTCTGGGATGATGTTGTGACCTTCAGAATCAGAGAACCAGTGCAAGTCCCATCTCTGTTACTGAGAACTTCCAGGCCTGGTATCCCTGAGGCACAGCTTCCTTTCTGTCAGATGTAGGTGGTCATATTTCCTGCCACACAGAGGTCAGCTCTGGAGCTGGTCACTCCTGGACTTGAATCCTGGCTTCATAATCAGTCAGCTTAAGCTAGGTTATGCTCAATATCAAACAAGCACAACATCTCACGGGCCTCCAACTATAAGCAAGAGTTTCCTGTTCACGCTACTTGCACGTGGAGGGTCAGCAGGGGCTCTGCTCCATTGTGGGACTCGGACTGAAAGACACCTCTGGGAAATGGAAATCTCCTGGCCCAGAAGAAGGGGACCTGATGGGAATGCCATGGTCCACAAAGCCTCTGCTCAGACATAACTCACATTTCATTGACTAAAGCAAGTCAAGCAGTCAAACCTGACACCAGTGGGGCCATGAAGAGGCAGTGAGTCCTTTGAACAATAAATCAACCGGCCTATTGTTTAATGTGACCTGTTTCAGCAACATTCCCAAGTTGGTTTCCTCAGCTGAAAAGGGGTCACCTTGCAGGACTGTTGAGGTGTTCGTGAGCCAGCATTTGCTAAAGGGCCTGCCTGGATGCTGACTGCCACTGCAGGGCCTCCCCTAGCATTTCCTCTCACTCTAACAGCTCATCCCAAGCTACACGCTACAGATGTAACGTTTATTATCCCTGTGGTCTCAGAACCCTTCTGCTTTCACAGAGCCCATTTTGTACTTGAATCCCACATAGTGAGCTGTCAAAAGGGCCCTCAGTTCAACCCTCATCCTGGCCTCAGGGTTGTCCAGGTCATTAAATTCCGAGTGCGCTTTCACGTGGGTTGTGCAGAGAACACAGGCAGCTGTGGCAGTGGGTCAAGGTGTTTCCTGTGTGAGAATTTCCCTGCCCCAGCAGAGTTTGGGTGTGGTGACCTCCCAGGTGTGACCCACACACCTTACTGTAGATACTGCTCACCCGCTGTCCAACTGACAGGATAACACCCAACCAGGCCAGGAGCCCTGGCCCTGGACCATGTCCCTCCTGTCACTAGTCTCCATGGTGCCTGCTTTTCTTTTTCATTCCTACACTCTGGTTGATTTCACTGGCAGCAAAATTAAGGAGTTCTCTCCCCTTCCCTAAAGTCGGAGGAGAGTAGCCTTTTTTGGTATTCCCTGTCAGAAACGGCAGGTCCTCGGCCCATTGTGTAAATATGAAGTGCTAGCTGAGATGAGTTTTGACTACTGGATCCAGAAGGAGTAGAAAAATGAAGGCCGAATATGGAAACTCCATGTGTATAATCTACCCTAGCTCAGTTGACCCCGGCTAGTGAAACTGTCCTTAAGTCCTCCATGGGGTAATTGAATCCTGCTGTTAGCCTGGCCCTTGTTCACTAGAAATTTTGCTGAGTATTACCAAGACTTTTGTAAGCTCTGCTGCGAAGTTTCCAGATTTTACAAGCACTCTCTCCATACGGTAAATAAGATGTTGAAAGAATTGGCATTCTCTGAAGGCTTGTTGTTGTTGTAGGGGCTCCAGTAAGTACACATCAATGAGTTTGGCTTGGTGATGTTGGCGTGGACATCGAGATGTAGGGGGCACCTCTTAGATGGTGGCTGTCCACCCCCTAGCACCCCACTGGCCAGCCCTTGTTCTTCCATCTCCTTGCTATTTATTTCCTAGGAAACCGCTCTCCGCTGTTTGGAACCACAATTGCAAAGAGGAAAGTCACAGAATACAGGAGGATTATCTAA
The DNA here is from genome assembly GCF_964212035.1 of Myotis nattereri. NCBI lineage: Eukaryota > Metazoa > Chordata > Mammalia > Chiroptera > Vespertilionidae > Myotis > Myotis nattereri. Next base: position 28,560,798 of record NC_138076.1, read on the forward strand.
TGTGCTTGCCAAGGACATGCTGCTCTTCTAAAATCCTCTTGTAGTTTTCTACAACCAAGGCATGGGCCAAAGCATCTTCAGCCATCCAGACAGTCTGGGAGAGATAGCACTGGCGAGGACTTCATTCACTGTCGCCTGGAGCCACCAGCAGCTTGGGTGTTCCGGTGCTAAGAAAAGGCATCTTGACTGAACACGTAATTAGGGCCCACGCTTGATGCCCTTTGAACTAGAGATCATCTGCTCTGTGCTTTCAAGGGAGCAGGGACTCCAATCAAGAGGGAAACGTGGGCAGCTCTTTAAATCCAACCACAATAAGTAACTGCTTTATGATCAGCCAAGAAGTCAATGTCCTTAATGCTTCTGTCTAATGCAGACCAGATGCTGCTAGCACTGCTGAGCCCAGGACCGCGGGTCTGTCCTCGGTCTCCACCGGCGGGTGCGCTGTCCGCTGTCCGCTCCATCCCCGACCGTCCGCGCTCCGAGCTCACTCTGCATTCTTCTCCCACCACAGGAGAGAACATTCTTTCCAATTTAAGGATTTGTTTGAACCAAGCATGAATCCTTCTTCCATTAAACACAATTAGCACTGAAAACATGGCAGAGGAATTAAGAAACTATTCTGTGTTTGCTTTGCGGACACCGTTAACTCTTTGATATGCCAAGATGCCAAATGGTTGGCAGGTAAAAAGGATAAACTGGCCGCACCACTAGCAAGCGGCTGGTGGGTAAACAGCAGCCACAAGGCCTTCTTCATCGCGAGGCTCAGCTACCTGCAGAGGTGGGTGTCCTGTGCAGGTCCCTGCACCTGCATTGCTGACCAGTCACCTTGGGGGAAGCAGCCAACATCGTTGTGTCCATAGAAAAGGGAAAAAACTCACTGTGTGCTTGAGTGGAATGATAAGACGGATCATCCAGGGCAGTAGAAACTGTGTCAGCATAATGCAAAATTGTCACCAGTGCCACTGTGCGTGTTATGACCATTGCAGGAAGATCCTTTGTCTAAAAAATGACAGAATGAGAGAAACTGTCACCGTGACCCTCTGAAATATTTATCACCAGCCAGCCTAACAGCAAGCCACAATGCTGGCCCCGATGGCCTGTATGCATTTTGGGAAATGCCCCAAAAGGAGGAGGTGGTGAGGGTCTGGGCGGACTCCTAGAGCTTTGCAACAGGTCTGAGGTCATCATTGGTAACCAAGGGCCAGACCAAAGAAGGGGTGTCCAGAACCTTCTTCAAGTTTGCATTTCTCCAGTTCTATCTGAATGTCCACTTGGATCTGGTGGCCAGACTTTGGCCTGCACTGAGCTACTGGACTCCAGTCCCGCCCTCCTGTAGGCTAACTATGTTCCCTGGTTCCTGTGACCTGTTCTGGCCATACAAGGCAAGATCCAGGAGCTCCAGGTTGTGCCCAGACTGGTGACACCAGGCAGGCCACGCAGGCCAGCCAGCAGGTGGCCCTTCTCGCAGGAGGAATTAAATATAAAACCTTACTGGATTAGTTCAATAGAAAAGTGGAGAGGACAGAGTAAAGAATCAATAAATTAAAGCTAAAACAATGAAAAACACCCAATCTGAACAACAAAAAGAAAATTATCTACCAGTATATATATAAAAGCCTAAGTGACCATTACAACAGAATGACCGAATGACCAGTCGACCAGTCGCTATGATGTGCACTGACCACCAGGGGGTAGACACTCAATGCAGGAGCAGCACCCTGGTGGTCAGTGCACTCTCACAGCCAACCTCCCACGGCTGGCCAACCTCCTGCATTCCCTCTCCCCTGGCTGGTCCCTCCCACTGGCTGGTTCCTCCCCCTGGCCAGACAACCAACCTCCCATGGTCCCTGCCTCCATCCTTCCTCCCGAGCTGGTAGGCTCCGATTGACCCAACCCCGATTGGCCTGGCCCCGATGGGCCCTGATCGCAGGCCAGGCTTAGGGACCCAACCCATGCACGAATTTTGTGCACCAGGCCTCCAGTAGACCATAATAAGTAGGGTTTATTCCAGGGATGCAAGCTGGTTCAACATTTGAAAATCATTCAGTGTAATACCCCATATTAATGGAACAAAGAAAAAAATATATACATAATTATTTCAATTGAGAAGGAAAAAAAATTGACAAAAATTCACAAAAATCAACACCTATTCATGTATAAGACAACTACCAGAAGTAATTACATGAATTTGGTAGTATTGTAGGATTTAAGTGTAAGGTAAAAACTCAATTGTATCTTTACACATCAATAAAAACATACCTACATGTGCATGGTCAAGTCATTTTTAATAACAATGTCAAAATAACTCAATGAAGAAAGAAATCTCTTTTCCACAAATGGTGCTAAGACAACCAGATATTCATCTAGAAAAAAACAATCAACATCGACCCTTAACACACATCACACTCAAAAAAATAACTTCAAAATGGACCAGAACCCTAAATGTAAAATAAAAAATTATATAACTTCTTGGAGAAAAATCTTTGCACTCTTTGGATAGGCAAAGATTTGTTGGATGGTATACAAAAGACATGAACCATAAATGAAAAACTTGATAAAGTTGACTTTATAAAAATTCAAAACTTTTCCTTTTGGAAAGACAAAATTAAGGAAACAAAAAGGAAATAGATCAACAAAGAAAAATTATTTGCCTTTTTTCCCACCTATGCTGACAAGACATTGTTATATTTTTGCAACATTATCTGACTTAAAAAATGTTGATAACTAGAAATAAAAGGAAACATCCTAAAAACATTTTTACTTTTTTTACTTGGTGGGAAACTCTCTTGAATAGTTCTACATCCTGGCTTTTATTCTCCTTTCATAGCTGTACATCTAAAGTCATAAATCCTCTCCATGAAGACAAGCCTGCTGCTACCTGGAAGCTACCCAGATGTCTTTGCCCAACACATTTCAACATCTCTTTAGAGTTAGAGATAAGCAAGAAAGAAAATAAAAAAGGTTGGAGTGGGAGAGCTAGCTCTTATTGCATATTGGGCCAATTGTCCATATCTAATTCTGCTGCTGGAGTCCACCCTCAGGCAGAGAGCACCAGCAGGGGCCACTGGCACCCATGAACCCAACAGAGGTCCCTGACCCTGAGTCCAGCTAGTCCTAGAAACCACTTTTCCAACGAAGACTTATAGATGGCCAACAGGCACATGAAAAGATGTTCAATGTCACTAAACCACAAGGAGATGTCACCTCAACGCTGTTAGTATAGCTATTATCAAAAAGCCAAGAGATAGCCCTGGCGTCATCCCAACCAACGTCATGACATGCCCAAGACCTAGATCTAGCAAATGGTATATCTAGAATGCAAACACATGCCTGGTTGATTCCAGAATCAGAGCTTTGAGCCACTAGACTTCCTCAAGTTCACTTAAAATAATGAACTTAAAATTAGTAAAACTAAGAAAGAAAATGACAATGATGGATAATAAAATTAATAGACAAATCCAGTAGTATTTCCAGATGCTGGCAATAACCAATTGGCAAACAATAGTGAGGACAGAGAACCTATTCAAAATAGTAACCCAATCTGTTAAAGACTTAGCATTAGTTAGGTTAAGACATGTGTAGAAATTTTGTAAGGGATTATAAGAGAAATTTGACTAAATTGAGAGACGTGAGCATAATATCAAGAGCAAAAACCCGAGATGGGAGGACTGGTAGATCTGAGTGCATAAAAAATATAAAACATATGAAAACTATAAAACGCACCATGCACACATTTGTAAAGCAGATGAAAACACAAGCCTCCAGCTATGGTCATAAAAAAGGGTGTAACCAAATGGAGAAACACACTGCCCTCTTAGGAGTCCTTTTACTTGTTGAAATATTTGGTCAGATAAGTGAAGAAATTGGTTAAAGCAGGGGATCATAATAGTGCTAATATATTTCAAATGTCTTATTTTAATTGAATGCCCACTAGAGCTAATGTGTAAGGGTGCCTGTGCCTAGGTGTTAGGACAAAGTATAGCCAGATAAACTACAATTATTATTAATTATGAAATACCATGGAGACTTTAAAATGGTACTTGAGAAGCGTTTTTAGTAAACTTGAAAAGTGCTAATAATATTGATAAGAAGAAAAGGCATGTTACAGAACCATAGATACCACAGGAACACATTTATGTGAAAATATAGTATATCTATACTGATATATTTATACATTTACCTATGTATTAAGATATCAAGAAAATGTATAAAAATCTTAACGGTGGTTATCTCTGGATAAATTTTTTTTTAAAATATATTTTATTGATTTTTTACAGAGAGGAAGGGAGAGAGATAGAGAGTTAGAAACATCGATGGGAGAGAAACATCGATCAGCTGCCTCCTGCACATCTCCCACTGGGGATGTGCCCGCAACCCAGGTACATGCCCTTGACCGGAATCGAACCTGGGACCCTTGAGTCTGCAAGCCGACGCTCTATCCACTGAGCCAAACCGGTTTCGGCCTCTGGATAAATTTTATTTCCTTATTTCTGTTTTCTTGTATTTTTTTAGTGATCTGCAATATACATGGATTCCTTTTATAATTAGAAAAAAATTGTAAAAATAATTTGATTTGCCCTGACTGGTTTGGATCAGTGAATGGAGCGTCAGCCTGCGAACTAAAAGGTCCCAGGTTCGATTCCAGTCAAGGGCATGTATCTTGGTTGCGGGCACATCCCCAGTGGGAGGTGTGCAGAAGGCAGCTGATTGATGTTTCTCTCTCATCGATGTTTCTAACTCTCTATCCCTCTCCCTTCCTCTCTGTAAAAAATCAATAAAATATATTTAAAAAAATAATTTGATTTTTAGAGTGCCATCTTGGTAACTGCTCAGATATTTATGCGATCCTTAAATTTTTCTGTCTTAATACACATTCCGGTGCCACTTTTCCATAAGATAAATTAGGTCTACTCTGTGAGGAGAAGTCCTATTACTGGTATAGTAAGAATTTACTTGGGAGAGGAAATTACCCTAGATTTTAAGTGGGGCTTGCCTATATTTTTTTTCCGGATTTCCCTAATAAAATGAGTAGCAGCACATGCCAACTTGGTGATGTTTCTGAATGGTTTTTTACATCTGTCAAGCACCCTTTTGGTGGTGGGGGAGGGTTGAAAGCTGTGCTGTTTTCTCTGTTTTGACTGCCATTGTCCATCTATTTATATTCTTTATTTATTATGCCGTGTTTTCATGGGGGAAGATGGAAGTCCCAAAGTGTGGAGGGGAAAAGGCAAAACTTTAAAATTAGCATGCAGATGCCTAAAATTTGGGAAACATTGCCATATGAAAAAATGCTTGTTCTTCGTGTTATAAATACAGTATGTCGTATCCATGTTTTGATTGCCTTTAAATACCTTTCACTGTGCTTTCTATATATGCACCACTTTTGTTTTATTTAAGAAGATAGTCTTAATCCCCCTCTGCTTAAGTATATTCATGTTTCTTTTTCTTAGTGGATTTACATATTTTTGCAATATGATATACTGAAGTTTTGTAAAATTTGTTAAATGCATCTTTGCTTCTTAGATTCAATTATAATCACTTTCTTCTAATTATTACAATTTGGAAATAGAATAAAACCCCACCTCAAGTGGGGTCCCAAAAAATCCAAATGGGTAGGTTGTAGGATGACATCACTGCGAGGTCAGTGACCTAGGCAAGCTTGGCTGATTCGCAGGCCACATCTGACCAGGTCCTCCTGAAATTTGATGCCATCAGCTGGAGCTGCTTCAGGTTGGCTGCATATGGCGGGGATGACTCTTGTGGTTGGCTTGGACTTCCAGGACATCGGCAACAATTCCAGAAATTCCTGATGAGTCGGTATACATTGCACTAACTACTCAGAGAGATTGGAGAAACTGGCCACCTAGTTCTCCTCCCTTATATAAGGCTTGGAGAAGGTGTGGTAGCAACCTGGACATAGGAGCTCTGTTTAACAAAAATAAGGGGCCAGGGCAGGTTTCCAGGTGAAAATCAAGAGTGATGTGTTAGATACGCCTCGTTTGAAGCTCCCATTGGGGATATGTAGCAGAGAGGAGATATACTGAAATTATATTTTTGCAACATTTCATCCAAACTATTCTCATTTCAAAAGTCTAAGGGATGCATTCCAAAATATTCAGCTACGATCTCTCATTTCTTCATGGGTGTTTATATAGTCCTTTCTTCCTTTTCTTAATCTAAAACCTTGGCAAGTAGGTGCCTGGGGCTTGAGGTTGGGGTGGAGCTTTACTTTTAAACTTGCTTTGGGGCAAGTTGTGCTGCCTATAATATCAATGCCAAGATCCACTTTCAGTCAGGAAAGTTGCTGGAATTAATTTTTTAAATTGATTTTAGAGAGAGGAAGGGAGAGGGAGAAAGGGGTAGAAACATCAATGATGAGAATCATTGATCGGCTGCCTCCTGCACACTCCCCAATGGGGATCGAGTCCTCAACCCAGGCATGTGCCCTGACCGGAAACTGAACTGTGATCTGCTTCATGGCTGGATGCTCAGCCACTGAGCCGCACCTGCTGGGCCTGGAACTAATCTTTGAATTATTCATTTCCACATGGAGGGTAAAGGCCTGAAAGTTATATCTGGGTTGCAACGTGGTCCTGCTTGCTTATTAATTATGTCATCTTCCCAGTTTCTTTATTTGGACAATTGATACGAGACTGCCTCTCCTGTTGGGTTGCTGTGAGTTTAAACAAGACAATGCATCACGCACCCAGTAAATGGGGTTGCTATTATTATCACAATTCTCATGGTTACTACTACCATGGTCATCCCTAATATTTGCAAGTAAAACCTCTGTGGTTCATTGTTGACGTTTTTCATTCTACCAGGTCCTTTGTGTTGTCATCTTTATGGACTTGGGCAATGCTTTTGGAGTCTGATCAACATTGCATCTTTGCTTGGTCTTTCAAAATACCTATTCTAATTACAAGTTTAGTATTCAAATACCACTAACCTGTTTCACTTTTACAGATATTTGCATTTTTCACTCTTTCAAAAATAGTGTAAATTCAGGGATGCTTGAGTAACAGCTTTTAAAGGGTGTTTCAATCTCAGCCCGGTGGGTGGGTCTCTCCCCTCTATTTTTTCCTACTTCCCTTCCCCCACCCCATGGAGCAACTGAGTTATTGCTAACTGGACCAAGGATGGCCTTTTCTCTAAATTTCCTCATTACTTTTAGAGTTCCCTGCTGAGCTTTTGTTAGTTGTCCTTTATTTTGGGTACGACTCTCACTTTGAAGAATATTTAGCCCAAGGAAAGCTATCCTTTTGACCATCTTCCTGGAAGCCTATTTCTTTCTTAACTGCTACAACAGTGGCGTGCTCCAATGAGACCCTGATTACTGAAGTCACGGCCAGGTCCTCTGTCTTTGACAGTGTGCATATTTGGAAGAAAGTGAGTCCAAAGCTGCAATGTCTGTCCTCCTGCCAGAGAAGCAGACAATCGGGGGCTATTGTTTGGAGATTTATGAGGACTCTGCTATAGCATGCGAATTCCTTGGCCACCAAAGGCGGCCTCATAAGGAAAGTATGCACTGAAACAATGGAGGTGTTTGGAAATGATTCACATGGTTTCCGGAATAACATTAATAGACTAAAAATATTAATCCCCCACTGAAGTTTATTGGTAGTGTGTAGTGAAGATCCGGCACGGCCAGCGCTGTGTCCTCTGGCAGGCTGAGGTCCTCTCTGTTTCCTCATCTGCACAGTGGGGGAAATGCGCAGGTAAGGCATGCGTCCTGCTCTGTAGGCACGGAGGGGACCCACTGCATGCAGGGCCCTGCGTTGCACTTGGACTCCAGGTCTCCAGGGTGTCACTGGTTTGCTCAAGGAATTTCCAGTGCGTTGAGAAGGTGACACACACACAGGGAATGGTGTCAGAACAACAGAAATCAGCATATACACGAGTAGGAAACGCATACAAATGGAAGCCAACATCTTATTGGGAGGTTTCCATGATAAAATGCTCATTATAGAATATTTGGAAATTTTTTAAAATGAAGAAGAAATCATTTAAAGCTCCATCACCCAGAGAAAACCATGGTGAGCATTTTTTTTGGCCATACTCTCTTTGAGAAGTTTTATATGTAGTTCAAGAAAAGAAAAGTTGTTCTCATATATCATAAACCTAATCTTCTTTCTTCAGAACAGGGCTATCACACAGAACACTTTGCCATGACTCATGGACGTATGAATAAGGGTTGTTAACTCTTGATAAGTGTTATTGCTTTTTCGTCATCCATTAAGTAGAATTTACTGCAGTTCATTTAATAATCTCCCTGTTGGACATTTGGTGCGCTTATACTTTTCACTATTACGAATAATGCTATCCTATAATGAATATTTGGGGGCATAAGGATTCCCCTCCCTCCCTCATATTTTGAACTCTTTCCTTTGGATAAATTCCCAGAAGTAGAATATTGGAACACAGGATATGAATGTCTTTAAGACTCAATACATACTACTTGGCTGACCTTACACCAAGTCAGTGATGTTAGTTAAAGAAAGTATATTCAAATACTGAATCATTTGTATTTTGTTGGAGAGCTTTGGGAAGGAGTTTGGTCTTCTGCTTCGAAGAGCTGTGCAAATTTTAAAAAAGCTAAATAGTGCATAGGTTGGATGTCGAGAAGAATCTACTGTGAGGGTTATAATTTTTTCCTGTATTTATGAAGCACCTACTGTTTGCACCCAATATACTGGGTGCTAGAAAAGATATAAAGAGGGGGTCCAAATTCTCAGTGGGCGAAAAGTCCCCTCTCAGAAGTTCTGGCCCTGTGAGTGAGGGTGAGGTAGACATTCCGACATTCCGTTCTGGAAGAGCCCCTTGAAGTTCCCGAGGCACCTGCCTGGTCAGACCTCACTCAATGTGGTGGGGAGGAGAGAGGGACTTTGTAAACCGGGACCCCGATGCAGGAACAGCTCAAAGCATGCTTACCTCCACTGCCGTGGAACAATAGAGAAAACTCTAAATACCTCCTGCAGTTTGCACTCCACCCCAGAAAACAAAAGACTTGCAGGGGGCCTAACCGTGTTCTGCATCTTTTTCCTGGAAGCCTGATTCTAAGCTTTTGTTATTCATTAGATTCATGTACATTGTTTCCTGAAACAACCCCAGTTTCCACAGAGTAGGAGAAAGGAGAGGGGAGTTGTGGGAGCCCAGATGAGGATGGGAGGGTGTGACCGGGCTGGTGGAGGCCTCCTGGCACACACAGCTGATGAGATGACCCTTCTGCTCCCATCAAGTCTGCGGATCTGTGATGTTCAGGGCTGGCCTCCAGCTGGCGGGAGCCCCCAGTGTGGAGGCGAGGTGCGGCTCTGCCTGTGGTCCCCAATCTTAGAGGAGCGGCTTTTATCTCCCTCCAGCCTGTGGGTGGTTATGATAAAGCTTCTTTTTGCCTTGTTGGAGCCAGAGGTCTAATTAGTGATGATGTATTCTTATTCCAAGCCCTTTCAAGTTTGAAATAAGAACCCCAGGCCCCCCCATGAGCCTACAACCTTTGGTTTGTTGACATTTCAGAGCATCTAAATTCCTGCTTTGTTGTAAGGGGAAAACAGAATCTCGGCAACAAGAATCGAGTTCTAGACGGAGCGAGAGAATTCTGAACATTCTACTGTTTGATTTTGGAACTTCTCCACATGGATTCCACCACCAGCCCGTCATCTGAGGGCCAGCCTTCCTGTTAAGATGAGTCGCACGGAGTCTGACCACTTTCTCACGCCAGCTGCTAGAGGACCACATGAGCAGTGATGCCACCAAGATGCCTCAACCGTCAGGTTCCTGCATTTCATTCATTCTTCACTTAACATTTATTCTAAACCACCCGGGTGGGGCCTTTTGTGCAGGCCCTGCTGGGGTTGTGGGCACAGTTACGAGTGGTCCTGAAAGTGGTCACAAAATTGGGGCCCCTCACCCACGACATGAGCTTCCCCCTCCCCAGGGAATTGGGGATTCATCTACACGGGGCCAAACAGCCACAGGGCAGCATCTCCTTCCCCACACTCTGTAGTGGGAGGAAAATGATACAAGATCCTGGCAAGGCCACACTTCCTCCTATGATCCAAAACATTCCACAGAGCAATGAGGATGAATCTCACAGGTATTACGCTGAGGGACAGCAGCACAGAATGCAAACTGCGTGCCTCCATGTCTAAGTGCAAAACCAGATCAGCCTTGGCCAGTTTGTTCAGTGGTTAGAGTGACAGCTTATGGACTGAAGGGTCGTAGGTTTGATTTTGGAAACGTACCTGGGTGTGCAGGAGGCAACTAATGGATGTGTCTCTCTCATGTTGATGTTTCTGTCTTACCCCCGCCCTTCCATTCCTCTAAAAAAAAATCAATGGAAAAAATATCCTCGGGCGAGGATTAACAACGAAAAAAAACTAGATCAGATTTACTTATGATGAGAACATCAGGAGACTGGCTGCCTCTAGCAGGCGGGGGAGAGAAGTGAAGGAGATAGCCTGTATTTTATCAGGGGTTAGGGTTACATAGAATTATCAATTTATCAAACTGTACAATTTGTTATACGTAACTTTTACCTCCCCAAACTCCACATCGGTGAGAACAGACAGCCCAGGAGTGGGGACCATGACTGGGCTTGACTGAAATGCCCAGACGCAGAACCTGCTTTGAAACGCCAGGATTCTCTTCTCTTAGTCGGCTTTTCTTATTCAAAACTAAATTCTACTAAAAGCTCTAGGGCCTAGGCTGTCAGAATTATACTTTGGAAACAATTTCCTTGCACACAGCTTTCTTCCTCATCTTCTCCACTTCACCTGGACCCCTGCTACATGATAACCTCCCAAATAACTTTCCAAGCGAGTAAGTCTATACACCTTCCATCGTTTTGTTCGATTGTTTGAAACAAACACCTCTCAATGGTAAAGAGGCCAGCAGGGCGCTGGAGCGACGGGTTCGTTCTGCGGTGGTTCGGTTTGTCATTAGCCACGTGCCGGGGTCCAACCCCAGCGGGTCCAGGGGTCCCCAAAGGTGTGGACGGAGTCGGCAAAGAAGGAATGACATGGAGACAGCGTTCAGTTGATCAGCAGCCTAGCCAGGATCTCTAGCCAGGATCTCCAGCCAAGTTCTGGTCTGGATCTCCAGCGAAGTTCTGCTTAGGATCTCTAGCCAGGTTCTGTCCAGGTTCTCCAGCCAGGTTCAGTAGCCATGTTCCCTCACTAGGTTCTCCAGCCAGGTTCTGTCCAGGTTCTCCAGCCAGGTTCAGTCACCAGGTTCTAGTCAGGTTCTCTTGCCAATTTCTGTAGTCAGGTTCAGTCCAGGATCTTTTGCCATGTTCTCTCCAGCGAAGTTCTTCTGTCTCTAGGTTCTGTGGAGGTTCTGTCTTCTTGGTTCTGTCTTCTAAGTTCTGTCTTCTAAGTTCTGTCTTCTTACATCTGTATTTATACCAGTTGATTCAATCCTATCAATCTCTATTACAAAGGTTAGGGCGTTTCTTATCTCCATTCCAGGGAGTAAAGATTATGTAGCTTAAGCATGATTGTTCGTAGTTAAAGTGATTAATTACCCACCTGGCACTTAGTTAAGAGGTTTTTATTCCCTCCCTAACTTCAGGGGAAAATCCCTACCTGGGGAAACAACCTTTCTCAGAGACCTTGGTTAAAACACATAGTGCCAAGAAGGTGAGCAAACATATTAAGAACAGTATGCCATATATGCCAGGTCCCTTGAAACAGCAAGCATGGACTGTCTCCCGGCAGCCACGGCTATGGCCATCCTAACAGACTGTGGCAGGTGCTGAGGCCGCAGAAGCAGGCTCCTCCATCCTCAGGACTCATCTCCACTGAACGGAAGGCTCATCTTCCAAAACAGCACAACCCCCATGTGTTATCTTTGTGGGTTCTCGGCTAATTGGACAGAGATTCATTTTGCATAATGACTCAGCCATTCCCGAGTTGACCATGTGTGGGGTGCTGTTCTAAACACTGCTCCCTATGCTGGCCGGCAGCGAGTGAGACATCAGTGAACGATACTCAAAGTTGGTCCACCTCTACCCTTGTCCCTCCGCCCAGGGACAAGGCTTTCTTTTGGGAGTCCACCTGGTCTGAGTGGTCTGAACAGGGATCCAGAGGTCCCCAGGCATCCGGGAGCCTCCATGTCCGAGGCTGCCCCTCCCAAGTCTTGGAACTCCTGTCTGGCTGCCCAACAGGGCCTGCCTGAGAGTGAAGCTGGCCCTGAGGATCCACAGAAAGGAATAGGGGCCAGGGCCAGACATCAGCCCACTCTGCCCCTGGGCTTTGAGCTACACAAGCCAACAAATGAACTCACGTTTCCTATACACCACTTCGTCTCAGGTTTCTGTACCTGCCACCTGATGAAGTCATAACGAATTAACTGCCACCCCTGAATGGTCACTGCCCCATCCTAACCGCTGGCCACTACTGATCTCTCTCCATCCCTATAGTTTTGTCACTTTGAATGTTACACAAATGGGATGTTGGGTATGTGCCTCTTGAGACCAGCTTTCTCCCTCAGCCCAAAGTTCCTGAGACCCATATAAGGGGGTGGTGTCAGCACCTCCCACTTCACAGTTGCAAACGTCTGTGGCTGTGGGACATCTGAGCTGTTTTCTAGTCTTTGACTATTTACAAATAAAGCTGCTCCAAACTTTTGTGTCAACATCAGTCTTCATTTTTCTAGAACAAATCCCAAGGAGTGTGATTGCTGAGTGGCATGGTATGTTCAACGTTATAAGAAACTGCCCAGATGTCTCCAGGGTGGCCGTGCCATCTCACACTCCCACCAGGAGCCAGTGAGAGGTCGTTTCTCAGCATCCTCACCAGCACTTGGTGTTGTCACTGTTTTTATTTTAGCTATTCTAATGGGCGTGAAGTGATAGCTCCTTATGGTTTTAATTTGCATTTCCCTCATGACTAGGATGTGGTGAACTATTCAATCTCTTGCTCATTTTCTAATAGAATTGTGCTTTGTTCTGCAGCTGAATTTAGAACACTTGTTATATTTTTGGATGCAAGTCCTTTGTTAGGTGTGTGATTGGCAGTATCCTCTCTCTGTCTGTAGCATGTCCTTTTGTTCTCCTAATGGGGTGTTTGCAGAACAGAACTTTGAATACTTACCTATTTGGATGACTTCTCCAGTGGCCCAGGACTAAATCTTGGTCTGTGTTAACTCCCTGCCCCCCCCCCCGCCCCATTTTTCACATTCATTCCATCCTTTAGACATTCAGACTCTTTTGCTGAGTACCCACAATACCAGGGATATACCTTCAGGAGTGTAGCCTAGCAAAATCTACACCCCAAAAGTGGTCACAGCCCAAGGGCCAAGCACACAGTCCTAGGTTTGGGTTCAAGAGAGGGTCCCAGTGGGTGGAACCCTGTGCTGAGGTAAGGATGATGGAATGGGGGACAGACAGGGCTGAGGGGGGAGGGGAGTATCCAGGCCAAGGCAATCATATGTGTGAAGAACTTGGGTCCAGGTGTGAGGCGCATAGGAGAAGGGTGGGTCATCCAGCTACTCGGGCATCAGGCACACACACGGGAAGAGGTAGAGAGAGGTGAGACAGGAGAGAAGAACAGGGAACATACCTGCAAGCAACACTGAGGAGCTAAGTCTGACCATCCCAAGGGCAATGGGGAGCCATTGAAGAGTTTACCAAGGCTTATCATTCTGTGTCAGCAAGTCTCATTCATCTTCTTTCTCAATTCTCTTACATTTGCCATGTCACCATCACAGAAGGGACGGTTGTTAATTTGAGGATAGCCTCTTTCAATGACCTCTCAGCTCAGATGCCCCTCCACTCCCACCTGTCCTAACCCATCCTGCACTGGGATACGTAGCTATATCCTTCATGCCCAAGCTCTGAGACCTTCCGTGGCTCCCTCTGCTACCGGAAATGAGGTTGGGCCAGATCCAACCTCTAAGGCCTTAAAAGTCCCATAAACTCCAGTGAGTGCTTTGCTGCTTTCTCATCATTTTTAGTCTCCGCCACTAATCCCACACTGTGTTCTACTTAACCCACATTTGCTCCTACCATTAATCCTACTAACTGTAGACTCCTGAGTCCAGACGCCCATCACAGCCTCTGGCACTTAGTACGTATTCACGTATGTGCTTCCCTGGGTTGCTCTAAGGAGGAGCAGTGCAAAGAGGAGCCTGGATGTCAGGGATCTTGCATTGTAACAACCTGCACCTTCCCATTTGGCGATCATGCGTTTCGCCTGGGTCAGGAACCACAGAATTGTCCAGCGACTCACAGAACTGGACATGATGTCATGTCTTCCTGCTGGCTTGCCTCTGTGGAATGTGATGGGTAATGAGAGGAGTGGGCCTTCCCTACAGGTCTCAGTTGGGAAGAAGCACTCCTTTTCCTCCTCCTCACCTCTCAGCAAAGCATACTTTTTCCTACCACAAGAGTGTGGGGTAAAGGGGAAAATGTACCAGCCATCAACCAACTCCATCTCTCCTTTCTCTGAAGCAGAAGTCTTCCTATTTCTTCCAACTCCCCCCCCCCACACACACACACACACTCTAAATCTAATCGGTGCACCTCAAATAGGAGTCCATGATTCTGAAATTAACAACAGGACCTTGTGAATGTGACATGAAGCCCAGGTTGGTGAAGGTTAAGATGTCTTGGACCATCCAAGGGAGTTTAGCTATCTTAGTGCCACATGTTCCTATAAAAACCATGACTCCTTTTAGGGAGCTCTAGGCCCAGATCACGGAGGGGCCTAATGAGCTGTCATCCAGAGATGAGGGCTGGTAGCTGTCTGCATAGCTGGCAGCCCCAAATTTCTAAAATCTGTGCTCAGGGCGGAGGTGATGGCAGCCATATTTGTGACCCTGAGCCCCCAAATCCCGCTCCCACCCCACTATGGAGGCATGGGCAGATCCTCAGGCTCAGAACTTTGGAGCTAAAGCGAAGAGCTGTTTCTAGCTGGTGCAGCCCTGAGCAGAGACAAACCACAGACAGCAGAGCAATTCTCAGCAACCGACGTTTATGTTCTAAAAAGCCACTTCCTATGTAAACATGTAGGTGTTGTTATTTTACACCCTCTGTAACTGTGGACATCGAATGGTTTATCTGAACTTTACTATGAAATATATATTACAACACTAAAACAGAATTCTAACAAACCATCTGAAGAAAGAGTGTGGCTTGAAGTACCTGGACCTACATCCACCCTGGGATGTGTCTCTGATCCGCAGAGCACCAAATTTTATGTAGTTCGTGTGGTCACAGCATAATGCCCTCCTAAGACATCCATATCCAAATACCCAGAACTGGTGACTATGTTACCCTGCACGCAAAAGGGACTCTTCAGGTGAGATTAAGTTGAGGATGTGGAGATGGGAGATGATCCTGATTATTATAGTGGTCAAATGAACTCACAAGGGTCCTCATAAGAGAAAGAAGGAGGCAGGAGGCAAGAGAGGGACTGCGAAATGCTGTGCTGCTGGTTTGAAGATGGAGAAGGCACCACTAGCCCAGGGACACAGGCATCTCCTGAAGCTGGAAAAGGCAAGAAGTGGATTCTCCCTGTAGCCCCCAGAAGGAAGCAGTCTTGTGACACCTTCATTGCAGACTGCTGTTCTCCAGAATGGTAAGATCATGAATTTGTGTTGTTTTAAGACCCCCCACCCCACCCCAAAGTTAATTATTTTATTCAATAAATACTTACTGGATGTCAATATTCCAGGCCAGTGCTAGGGATTGGCTATAAACCAGAGATCCCTGCAAGCCAGAATATAGATCATAGTTGCACATAGATATTTAGAATTTTCCATGTGTCTCCTTTCTATTTAAACAAGACATTCCACCATGGGATTCAGTCCCTGGGCTAACCCAAGGCCAAACAGAGGGCAAGTTAAGTTGTGGGGCTGGGTGGGTGGAGACAGAAGACTGGGCAAAGGTACCACACTGATGGTGTATGTGTGTGTGCATGTGTGTGTGTATGTGTGTGTATGTGTGTGTGGGGGGGGGTTTGAGGCTCACAAAGCCAGAAACATGCAGACCCTCAGGAAGAAATGCTTCCATCTAGCAAGTTTCCTATTGGAACACTTCAGCATCCCCATGGTCTCCAATATAGTCCGAATTCCAGCTGGGTTTTCAGGACCCATTGAGGAGGTCCCAGCCCACCCTTCCAGCCTCTACATCCTCCACTCAGCCCGATGAGCCTTTTAGTTTCCAGCACACACCGTCGTCTTTGCTTTTCTGTGCACGGATCCCTCCAGGTGGAATGCATGTTTCTCTGTCAAACGCCACCACACTTGCAGGGTGACCACATTCCCTAAGGGTGTGTGTCTGGCCACAGCATGCCCCTGTTCACAGACATCCTCCCACAGCACTGACCAGCCACTGGGTACGGTCTGTCCCTCTTCCCTGATGTCCTCTTGCTGTGTCCAGCCCAGGACCTGGCCCAGAGATGAAATGGTTACAAGATCCTAATTGGGGGGGCGGGGGGGGGGGGGGCGGGGGAAACAAAATAGCACTTAAAAATATTGTGAAATAACCAGGGACTTCTGATCACTGTTGTCTGATTATTTTAAGGAGTCTGCCAATTATTTTAGTTGTCAATATGGATTTGTCACTGTGTGGGGGTTTTCAAGGTCTTATCTGTTAGAAATACTTTCTGATATGTTTATAGATAAAATAATATGGCATCCAGGACTGGCTTAAAATAACCCAGGGCGGAAGTGGGTGTGGTGCAGACTAAACAAGGCGGGCCAGGGGCTGGCCTTATTGCCGTGGTACTAGCTCACAGGGCTCCGGACATTGGTCCCCGGCTTTGTGTATGCTTGAAAGTTTGAATAATAAACATCACAAATGTGTGAATTCCCAATGGTTTTGTGAATTCATTTTCCCTGTATTGTCTTTTAGCAGCTAACTCCCTGAGTCAAGAAGTGGGACATCTCTGATCCCAGCTCTTAAATCCAGGAGGTGACTTTGAACAGTGTTCGGTGCACATTCTTCATAGTGAAGAAGAGGAGCTCTAGGCAGAGACTTGACCTTCAAAATTTGCTGCTGTCTGTCTACACCTCAGGCCTTAGTGGGACATGTTTTTTAAAGGGCCTTCTCCATTTCTACCTGTATAATGTTTGCCTTCATTTTCCTCTTCTATGAAATAAAAGTCATCAACGTTCCTCAGGCACACCTTCCGTGTTTTAGAGGAGTTTAGGAGCAAACGAATGAAATACACAATGCTTCAAACGACCTTGCGCACAAAAAGGGTGGACAGAAGTGAAAGTCCCAGTGACCATGAAAGTCTGTGCTTGCCTGCTCACCTGCATCATCTCCATCTTCACAGTCCAAACTCCACACCACACAGCCCATCCCCCCACCACCAAGGACAGAGAAGGTCACCGTCCACAGACTGACCAGCCCAAGGCAAGGGAAAGCAACACCCGTCTTTTGCTAAATCCCGCACCCACCACATTTATCAGGACTTCTGCCTACTTTAACAGAGAGGAAACGACTTGTTTTGATAAGACAGAGCTACATGCTGGTAAAATCAGATAAATGGGGTTGGACGAAAACGTTTCTTTGGCCGGCACTCCCTGTTTTTTGCTTGGCCTGAGAGTCTGGTCTCATTTTGGAAAAGTTAAGAGGACCTAGGCGATCTTCTGGATGTTTCCAGGGTGCTACACGGGACGGGGACCGTGCTCGGTGACTCAGTGGACTGCACTCTTCGGAGTCACCATCCGAGGAAACACAGCTGTGCCTGAGGCCGGCCCCTTGGGTTGTAAAGGCCAAGCCCACAATGTCAAACAAGCTGTAAAGTCTTTACAGCCCTTGTTCTCACTTTACACACTGTTGCAGCTCTTCCTCTCCCTCCCGAAGTGTTGGCAAAGGTCAAATGTCCCTTTATTTACTCTCACTCAATTGCATTTTATCCATCCCTTAGAAACAGAAACCAGAAGTGTCAAATACAGCCTTGGTTCAGGACATGACCCTGATTTCTGCAGCCCTGGGAGACAGGCATGACCTGAAATAAACTCTCCCACAGCAACCTCCCAGAGAGAGTCTCTGAACTGTGATGTCAGCACAGGGGTGAGGCTGGCAGGAAGCCCAGGGCACAGGGGAGCGGACGAGCGGCCACGAAGGAGCCACGGTTGCCTGAGATGTGGCAGACAGGGACTGGGCCTGTTGACGTGGACAGAGGCCACAAGCCTGTGACAGGCCTGAGAGCAGTTCGGTGGTCCCCACGACCCAGAGCACCTGCAAGGGAAGTCCCTGCAGCACCCTAAAAGCAACTGCCATGTCAAAGATACCTGGACTCACACACCACCTCCACCCTGTACCAGGTTGGGGTCAAGGCTAAGCTCCTCCAGCAAAGAGCCCCAACGTCACAATGACCATCAGTGAACTGGGAAGTCCTTTCTTGCTCATGGCAGACCAAAGTTGTTGGGGTAACAGCTTCATGAGGCAGTGCATGACCCAGGCCCCTCCACTCTTGCTGCTCTGTAACTTCCTGGCTATGTGACTATGTTCTCAGAGCAGCTGAGGTTGGGGGTGCCCTCTGCACACTCTTGACCTGAGCCTGATTCTGCTGTGTGGTGGATGCTAGGCCCTCTGAAGACGGTACCAACAATAATATGGACCAGTCAGCAATAGGACACGTTTCCTAGCAGTGACATGATGTGGAGATTTCTCTTCGTGTAAAAGATGAGAGCACCTCCCCACCATCCCATGGGTCACAAGAAGGGTCATTGCAAGAGGACTGTAGAGACTCTGGAGCCCATGGAACTGGATTCAAAGTCAGTTCAACCACTTCTGCTTCAAACACTAGGCAAAATACCTTCTCTGAGCGTCGCACTCCTCATCTGTATAATGTAACAAAGCAAAGTAATGTAATCAATGTGTTCAACAATGCAATAGACACTCAAGAGGTAGTTGTGTACCAGCCCCTCCCTCAGCCAACACCTCATGATTCTCAGATGCCCACAGATCTTGGGTTCCCAGCACCTAGCACAATGTTTGACCCTTAGTAAGCCCTCAAAATTTTTCTTCTGTAAAATAACTTCTTTTTTCCTGAACCTACACACACAGAAATGCATCAAGACTGGGATCTTACATGTAAATGACAGTGATAGTCACAACTAGACAATGTCTTCAACCTGAGTTTCATAAAAATTAAAGCTATCCGCTCAACCGGGACTTCTATTTTACCAATACACACCAGGAGGGTAGTGCCAGCGCTTTCCTTCTGCGTTTCCAACATGATTCGGCTCACATGCAGAGTCCAGAAGCGTGAAATCAAGTCCAGGTACATGAAATCAAGTCTAAATCCCTTCGCATTTCTGTGGTCCTCAACAAGCACACCGTACAGAGGGGTGTCAGCCCCTTGCAGTGAACCCTCTCAGGCTGTGGGAGGGGAGGCCGGACTCCACCGCAGCCTGGAGAGGAGCAGGCAGGCATTTCTGTCTCCTTGGCTCCAGCCTCTGCATCCTCCCTCCAAAATGTAGCAGTTTCCAGGGCTGCCTGCATCACACTTGGCAAACCACGACTTTAGCGGGTATAACTTCAACAAGTCATTTATTTTGTTAAATCCCTGGACATCATTAGCTCATTCTCGGCACCAGAATATACTAATCTCCTTGCCTTTGGGGCCAATGAAATGTGCTTTCCTAAGCCCTACTTAGCTCTCTCTCCTCTGTGATCATATAGGATTTGGCAACTCTGACCGACCATAACTAATTGGTTGTGTTCCCCTTGCCTCTTGCAATAAAAAGCCAGTAAAAGAAAATCCATTTTTTGTGTGATGCATAAATCATGCCTGTTCCAAACCCTAAAAACCTGGAATGGGAGGAAGGCTTCAGCATTCTGACGCAGGCCTTCTCCTTGCGTGCACATCTTCAGTACATGCACACCATTTGCTTCACTGCGTACACACACAGATCATCGCTAAGTTCCGACGGCTGCTTCTCGCTCCTCCTGCGATGGTTAACTGGATGCTGGTTGTTTAAAGGCCAGTAAACCAATACTGCTTGAAGCAACTTCAAGTACTGGCCAGGTTTGCTTTCTGCCCAATTCCTGGGAAATTTCCTATGTCATGCAGATAGGCAATTATAACCTTGGATTTCGTGAGTTGCAGGAGGATGAGGAGTGACTAAATACCAGAGGATCTTCAACAAGGAAAGTGCCAGGGATGAGAAGACGGACAGTCACACGATCTGCTATGAAGCCGGTTCCACTTCTGAGTCCCAAGACTCTAGTAACAGATTTCCAGCAGGAAAATAGATCCCGAGGGAACTTGTGCTTTAGCTTCCACCTTGAGGCAGGTCACGTGGTGTGATTTGTCTCAAGGGATTTGCCTGTAGGAGCCAGAAGGAAGGGGGCCTGCATTCACACCCCACCTCCATGACCTGCCTCTACTTGCCTGACTCAGGGAAGGCCCCACCCTGAGGTCTGGGGTGCCCTGTGTATGAAATATAAGCACATCCCATCAGCACATCCTAAATGACAGTGTAACAGAGGAGGGTTGGTTCTCACTATAAATTCTAAGAACTTGACCACATTTATTGGTTGTACCTGGAATTTGTTTCATAGATGCCGTAGTCCAAGTGCTTATTTTTGGCTCCCTGAAAGAAATTTCAATAAGAATTCCCTTCTCCAATAAATACCAACATAAGAATTGCCCAACAAACCGACCTTTTGTGAAAATGAGTGGCCCCGAGGGAGGCATCTCCAGGCTCACATTGCCCAAATTCGCTCAGTGGTCTACCAACTGAGTGCTGGCATTTATCCACCTAGAATTTCTTTGGTGAGGAATTTGGCCCAAGTACAATCTTTCTTATTATCTAGAATCACTGCTTCAGCATGAGTACAGAACAGATGAAAGGCTGATGGATAACTCCCTACACGGTGAAGAGTTCTCCAAGATACTTCCTGATACACAAGATGGCCTCCTCACAGAGGCCATACCATTACCTAGGGGAACTGCTTATCTCCACACTTGGAAATAGGTCAGAGAGCAGGTGGCGAGTCTCTCCACTGTCACACTGGGACATTCCTTCCCAGGCCCCACCAGGCTATTTCATCATCCCAGCAAATGCCTGGTCTCACATGGCTATTTACTATGAATTACAGATTCAGACTCTGTAAGTTACATGAGAACTCAGATCTTTTCTGGTAAAGAGGCAAATAATTTCTGCCCAGAGGAAAAGATACGTTGAATATATATAAATGGCCTTGAAAGACATTCACCAGCTTTGTATCTGACCCAGCCTGCTTGCTCTCACATTCCTCCTTTAATGTCTGTGAGTACCCTGCTCCTTAAATACTCTTTGAACAAGCTTTATCAACTTCCTGGCTCCCTCGTTAATAAGTTAATAAATCTCTTTTTTTCTATTAACCCTCACCCACAGATATTTTTTCCATTGATTTTTTAGAGAGAGTGGAAGGGACAGAGGGTGAGAGAGAAACATCAATGTGAGAGAGGCACATTGATTGGTTGCCTCCCGCACAAGCCCTGACTGGGGCTAGAGATTGAACCTGCAATCCAGGTATGTACCCTTGACTGGGAATCGAACCCTTGACCCTTTGGGTGTGGGCCAACATTCTAACCACTAAGCCACACAGGCTAGGGCGAGTTAATAAATCTCTGACGCTTGTTCATTCTATATTTGAGTGAGAGTCAGGCTTTGAAATTATGTCATATCCAGAAGCCAGAAGAACAAGCCATCGCCTGAAAGCAGCACAGGTGGGAGTACCCAGAAGATGGGTCCACTTGGCTCTGCTGTCCTGGGGAAATGGAGCGCCACGATCTCCCCTTTGAAGCACGCAGGGGGCAGACAAGTCCCTGTGAAGCTCTGCCAGCATTGCCATCCATCACCCAATGTTATGGGTTAAAGGTGTCATCCCGAATTCATGTGCTAGAGTCCTAAGCCCACAGTATTTCAGGATGGGACCTTATTTGGAAATCGGGTCATTGCAGATGTAACTAGTTAAGATGAGGTCCTGATCCAATAGGACTGGTGTCTTTATAAGAAGAGAAGAGACACAGAGGGAAGATTGTGTAAGGACAGAGATTAACGTTACATGTCTACAAGCCAAGGTCTGCTGGCCAACTCCAGGAGCTGGACGAGGCAGAAAGAATCCTCCCCCGAGGCCTCCAGGGGCGTGGGGCCTCTAACACCCCGATCTTGGTCCTTGTTTGGTGGCCAGGAGACTGACACACCAATGTGCACAGCCTTCCTGGGGACTGAGTCTGGCTGGCTGCGCTGAGAGGGCGTGGCAGCTCCACCGTGGTGCCTTGAGCGTGACAACTGGCCGGTCCGTGGAGGTTAAAAACTGACTCTTCATGTGTTCAAATAGCTGAGTCAATCCTAAAGGCTCGGGAGGCTGCTATAAATATTTTGGATACTCTCCAAACATTTCTAGACCTCTTCAAGCTCCATGTGAAAACAGTTCTTCTTTTTTAATTAATTAAAGCAGAGCTCATCGTTTTATTTGAAACTTGCAGGGTTCAGCAAAACGTCAGCACTCGTGAGGAGATGTGTGCCACAGTTTACTCAATTTCCTTTTAATAACTTTGTTTACGTGTCACCAGCATTCATGTCCAGGATTCCATTTCTGTCGGCACTGGTGGGTGTGTTCCCACTGAGCTCACAGCATGACTCCGTTCCTCCCAAGACTGCCTTCCATCACGTTTTCCTCGGCTTCCAGCCAGCCATGAACGCGGATCCGACCAAAATACTCTACTGCCATCCCCACTGCTGCCCGTACGGAGCTGCATTGAAATCCTTCCTCTCCTGGAGAGTCATCTGGGACACACCTATTAGAGAAAAAGTGGGGGGGTGCCATCCATGCTGAAGCCCAGTTCTGATTTGATCAGTTCATATAACCACACTTCCTTCCTAGACTCAAGGGGAGAGGCGAGTACTAAACTCCCTTTCTACGCATTTGCTTGGTTTCCCTAAAAACTCTTCCCCAGTCCCCATCAAAGAGGGGAGGCATTTGAAACTCCCAGGGATTCTCTAAGTCTTGTTTTTATGACTGCCCATGACTCCTTTTAGGTAAACATTGAATGACAAAGCAGACCCGAGGCCTGTCTAGGCCTGCTAACTCTTCCACGCTTCTCCCCAGTTTCAACCCATCACGTGCCCAGGGTGCAACATGGCCCCTCCAAGGCAGGGGCCAGAGCGGGTGCCCCACTTTCCCCCGAGAGACCCTAACCGCCACCTGCTCCTTTACGCTGCCAGGTTTGGGCTCAGCAGTACCATTCAGTGCCTTCTCCAGAACAACTGGAATCACTTCCTAATTCTTGCAGAGACCATTTGCTGGGGAAGATGGTTATCGGTATAATTTTCCAAATGAATAAACTAAGTTATATGACTTTTCGAAGATCCTTGATGACTGTTACAGATAAGAGAAGGGAACAGTCAAATGAGTAATCAGATAATTCACCCCAACAAACCAAGCAATTCTAATGACCCTGTAATTAGGTTGCTTTAGCCTAAGCACCTAAGCACACCGCATGCACGCCGTGCACACAGCTGGCCTCACAGCTGGCCTCGGAACGTCAGAGAGACCGCCCAGGGAAGACGCTTTCAGCTGAGCGTGTGTAACGCTTGTCTGGGTGGAGAGTCCCCGGCCTCACACGCGGTTGTGCCTCTGTCATTTACTTAAACCCTCTCGGTTTCTATAAAAGTTCCTCTTTATGCAACAGTGAATGCTCACCCTCAGAGGGCTTCGTTGGTATTTGTAAATTCTACAGGTTATAGTAATACATGCTCATTGTGAAAAATTCAGTAAGTGCAGAAAGATACAAATAAAGCAAATAGGGAATTTCCCCTCCCTCCCACAGGTAGCTGCTGTCAGCAGCGTGGCCCCAGGCTGTCTACGACCCAAGCAGTCATGGAGATGGTGTTTTCCACACACATCCCCCACTCGAGGCATATGGCAGTTCCTCCCTCCTTCTTACAGCTTTGACCCGGGACATTCGGAGGCCACCGTTCAGCCCCTCCTAGAAACACATGCTCACAGCTTATCATCAGAAAGGACCTTCCCTAGAATATGGCATCTCTCTCTCAGGTTCTGCGAAAGCTGCCGATTATCCTAGAAACCATGGTTCTTTGGCGATTCCCTTAGAGCAGTGATTCTCAACCTTCCTAATGCCGCGACCCTTTAATACAGTTCCTCATGTTGTGGTGACCCCCAACCATAAAATTATTTTTGTTGCTACTTCATAACTGTAATTTTGCTACTGTTATGAATCGTCATATAAATATCTGATATGCAGGATGTATTTTCATTGTTACAAATTGAACATAATTAAAGCATAGTGATTAATCACAAAAACAATATGTAATTATATATGAGTTTTCCGATGGTCTTAGGTGACCCCTGTGAAATGGTCATTTGACCCCCAAAGGAGTCGCGACCCACAGGTTGAGAACCGCTGCCTTAGAGTCTAAGCATCTACCTGTTTTGGGCCGCCATCTTGGTAAAACCTTTACACTGTCCATTGCCCTCACAGGCCTTCATTTCCAGAGCTTCCCATAGGCCGGGCCTCCTAGCAGGTGGTCTGCCTCCTTCCTTCCGGTACCTCAAAGAGACCTGAACCAGACATTTCTGGGGGGACCCGAGTGATGCAGGAGGCCCATCATCTAACACTTGTCTTTTGTACGCGGGCCATGAGGAAGAAACCATAGGCCCTTTGTTCGGCTTGGGCATTCACTCACGGCCAAACTTGGGACTGAAAGGATGGTCCCATCCAGACCAAAACAGTCACATGGCACTTCAGTTCCCCACAACTCTCAATGGCTTCCGTGTACCATCTAAAGAAGGTCCAAATGCCTTAGCTGAGAACACAAACCCCTCACTCTCCTCTGCTCCCCCCCCCGCCCCCCGCCATTCCAGAATTCATCAAGAGAGGCACACGTGTCGCTTCGTGTGGTAAATTTGTGGGTGAGATTGTCTGCACAAGGCAGGGCGTTCAGTACCCCCAGCTCTCTCCTCTAATTGCCAGTGATGCTCCCCAATCACCGTGACAATGGAAATGACTTCCACACACTCTCCAGCCCCAAGGGTCACCACGGCTGTGAGCACCTCTACACATCAACATGAGGGGTGCCAGTGAGTATGGCCAACGCAGGACCTTGCACCACCCATTTCTTCAGCTCTTCTCCCCACTCTTACCAACCCCTCAAGCACCAGAAGGAAACCACAATGAAACGCTAAAGCACTTCTGAGGAGGGAGAGACCAGATCCAGCCTGAGGGCGGGAGTTAGAAGAGCAATGGGAGGAGGAAGCATCACAAGCTCCAAGCAGCGGGTCCAGCAAAACACCAGCTCACAGCAAAGCCAGCTCTCCTGTGCTGAACACACAACGCGTTTCATGCCGTGTGTGTGTGTGTGTGTGTGTGTGTGTGTGTGTGTGTGTGTGTGTCCCTGCTTGGCCCAGTCTGAAAGGATCCTGGTCAGAGGCCATGAGTCATAACTTTGACAGTTGAGCCGTCTCAATGGGAGGATGTGAATCCAGACTTCCAGGGCATGAGCCTCGTCCCTTGGGGAGCGGGGACGCCGGCTGAGCACTGCCAACTGCTGCGGAGTGCTTTGACTTCCTTCTGGGACATCCCGAGGTCGCCTCTTCCAGGAGCAGGCCACCCGGCTGGAGTGTTCGGTCCTCAGAACATTATCAAGAAGCCCTCACGTGTTGTACCAGCTTGTGTCTCGCGGGGACATGTTCGGCCCTCACCCCTCATATCTCAAGTGAGAAGGATTTCAGCCAAGACATCCCTCGGGTGGAGGGGGAGGGTGCTCTCTGCCCATCTGCGAACACAGCCTTACAGGCCCAGTAAAAGGAAGTACCAGTGGTGCCGAGCATGGCGGGGGCAGTTTGGGGCTTCCTGTCCTTGAAAGCAGCGCCTGATTTCCTGAGGCCACAAGACCCAAATGTCTGGGTGTTGCGGGCCAAGCTGCAGAGTATCCAGGTCAAGCTTCTGGAACATACCTGCTTTCTGTGTAGCTCTGGCTGATTTCTCTCCCGAAAAAGAGAGTGCGGTGCAGGCAGCCCAGCTGCAGTCAGCAGCCCCAGGCTCTTGCTCTCAGCCAAAGGGCCGTTGCCAAGAGTTCCCCTCCCTCTAACGAAGCCTTGGCAGTGAAGGCAGGTACGCTGGCTATGCTGGCTCTCTCCCATCTCAGGGTTGGGGGAGAGGCCTCATTTGGCCACACAGCATCTTGTCGGCATCAAAGACCGTCCTGCTTTCAGCCAAGAAGTTCCATGTCCACCCCTCCTGGGCCTTCTTAGAGCCTGACTGTCAAGGAACCCGTTGCAAAGGGGAGACTTCAATTCGAAATCCACTTGAAGTGTGTTCAGAGTTACTTAGCTAACAAAATATACTGGGGGTGCTAAATGGGTGCAAAAAGAACATTTTTCCTTGGCTTTGCAAAAATATAGATCTTTGTCACAATTACAAGATTAAAGGCCACCTGTTATGTGGTGTAATGAGTGGGGGAATGTGACATTACCTCCTTCCATGGACACATCAGTCGGTGCCAGATGCCACAGTCCAGCACCCCATGAAGACGTTTTCTGGAAACTATGACTCCATTATATGGTCACGGCAGCAAAGAGTAGACAGATGAGGCCCCACAAAATAATGCCAAGTTTTCAGAATTTTAAAATACACGTCTACTAGTAAGCTGACTCACAAGCTTTTCTAACAAATATTTTTATCAGCCAGAAGGGAAAAAATGTTCTAAAAAAAAGTTACTGAAAGCTCTAAAAATGTAAACTTTTATATCACTGGACATTTATCTACACCTCCAATACAATAAGCTATTCTTCTAAATAAGGGGCATCTGTTGCATTTTGTCTGCCCAGCAACCTTTCCTTTTTGGAGCTCTGCCCTGCCGCTCAGGGCTGTTGATCACATGGCATATTTCCAGCGAGAGCCGTCCATGCATGTCCCACAGATCATGAGTGGGAGCACAGCCCATGCAAGGCCAGCCGACTCCTCCCTGGAATGCCAGTGGGAGTGCTGTGGAACCATGGAAGCTTCCTTCGGACCTGAGGACATTGCAAGCTGAGAGCGGTTGTGCCAACGGAGCCACTCCCAAAGGAAACAGAACTTCAGGAGAAATCCATCTGAAACCCTGAGGTCAGCGCAAGCCTGGACTTCTCAGTGACTCAAACCAATGCATTCCCGTTTGCAGCGTAAGCAGGTTTGCATTGAGTTTCTGCTCATGCAGCCAAACTGGCCCTAAGCAACACATTACTGAAATCTCCAAGTCTTACTGCAGTTATCCCTGGGCAATGGCATCCCAGGACACAGGCTTTGTCCAAACACAGGTGCATGAGGATGACTGTGGCAAAATATTTATGCTACCTTGGCCATCCCTGCTTCTGGGGTCCCCGCAGACCGGCAAGCCATGGACCTGGCTGGATGTCTCAGTGACCCGACCTGGCATCATCAACCATCCAGCCGCACCCTTCCCATGATTCTCAGCTCCCACAAGGTGTCTCTGGGGTGATCGGTTCTGGCAGCTCCTTGTGCTAGAGCTGAGCATGGGGATGTTTGGGATTGAACTAACACTTGGTCAGTAGTAGCCCCTCTACAGTAGACGTGTTCAATAATGAGACTGTAGACCTCTTCTTCCCTTCTAAGACCAGCAGGGAGTCAGCAGTGGAAGCCGTGTGGCTGCAGCAGGGCTGGGGAGTCAGGCATGGCTTCCATTTGGACATCCCAAGCAGTTCCCATTCACTGTCTCATTGAACTGCCATACTACGCACCAACAGTTAGGACGTGTCATGCCATTTTGCAGATAAGGAAGTTTGGGGTGGAGAATAAAAGTGACTTGGGAAAGGTTACATTACATGGAAGAGGTGAACTGTGTATTTCCAATTTAAAGGTCCTCTTTTTCCCACCATGCACCTCCTCCCTGCCCCATCTTCTCCCCTCCCTTCTTTCATCCCTCTTCTGCCTCCCTTCCTCCCTGCACCTGCTCAGCAAACTCACCAGGACTAGAATCAGGACTCACAAAGGTGAGGTTCCACATTTCAGACTAAGGAGGGGTTAATCAGGCTATGGTAGGCAGCCTTGCCTGGCAATTGGTGTTGCTTCTATGAAAAGATCTCTACGGAATTCCATACAACCACTTATATTTAGTACTAAATACCACCATCAGTAACAGGATACAAAGGGCACAGAGTAGGGAGAGCAAAAATCTTCTACAGCAAGATTTTTGATGTTAAAAACAAATCTTCCCTTGAAAACCAGAATAAGATGGTCACCCTCAGCAAAGGCCCTGAGGACTTTTCCACAAAGGGATTTTCACCTTAACGAGATCTGGCCACCTTCACTCACTATGGTGAGCAGTGTTACAAACTTTTTACCACAACCCACAGTTATAATGACATTTTACATCATGACCCAGTGCACACTCAGAAAACAAATATAGTGGAAATGAAGAACTCACATCTGATAAACTCTGATATCCTCTATCTATTCTGTATCATTAAAAAACTGCTCATTAACAAAATATTAAATTGATTTCAAAACCTACCAGTGGGTTACAAACCATGAAAGAAACATTTACCAACTAATTCTATGAGGCCAGCATTTCTTGGATACTAAGCCAGATAAAGTTAATACAGGAAATGGAAATACCATCATAAATAATACATCATGACGAATGGGGTTTATTCCAGGGATTCAAGGTTTGTTTATTTAACACTTGAAAATCAATCAAGGAAATTCACATATTAATAAATGAAAAAAAAGAAAAACATAGGATTGTCTCAATAGATGCGGAAAAAGCATTTGACAAAATCTAATGCCCATTCCTAATTTTAAAAATCTCCCATGATATTATTAATAGAAGAAACTTCCTCATATTGATGAAACGCATCTATGAAAATCCTACAGCTAACATTACACTTAATGGTGAATTATTTCTCTAAAATCAGAAATAAGACCAGGATACCCACTATCTACTATTTCTACTAGTAGAGAAGGTTGCTAGACAATCAATAAGGCAAGAAAAGAAGTAAAAAGCACCCAGATTGGAAAGGAGAAAGTAAAGTGTCTATATTTATAAACAACATGATCATCTATGTAAAATATGTTATTGAATCTACCAAAAAAG
Organism: Myotis nattereri; assembly: GCF_964212035.1. Lineage (NCBI taxonomy): Eukaryota > Metazoa > Chordata > Mammalia > Chiroptera > Vespertilionidae > Myotis > Myotis nattereri. The sequence continues at coordinate 28,589,865 of NC_138076.1, forward strand.
CAATGAAACAAAAAATTTAGTTATGCAAAGTTGTAGGATAGAAGGTAAATATACAATAATCAAGTGTTTTAATCAGAAACTGAAATAAAAAACATTTACAATAGAATGAAAAATACAAAATATTTAGAAACAAATTCAAAATGCATCATAATCCCAAATGAAAAACTTTTACCTATAAAACTTCTGGAAGAAAGTCTTTGTGGCCTTGGGTTAGGCAAATATGATTGCAAAAGTAGAATTCACTTAAAAATAATAAATTGTACTTCAAAATTAAGAACTCTGCCTTTTGATAAAGCAGAGTTTCCATTCCTTAATGGAATGAAAAGACTAGTCACAGATTGGAAGTAATTATTTGTAAATCACACATCTGATAAAGGACTTATATCCGGAATATTTAAAGAACTGTTAACAGTCAACAAATAACTCACTAATTGGAAAAGCACACATCCCAAGAAAAAGGAAAAAAAGAGAAAATTTAAACAGAGACTTCATAAAAAATATATATTTGGATGGCAACAAGCACATTAAACAACATCATTAGTTATTAACAGCACCATTAGTTATTAGAAAAGTGCAAATTCAAGTCACCTACTCGAATGGCTAAAATTAAAATGGCTAGCCATCTCAAGTGTTGGTGGGGATGTGGCACAACTGAAACTTATACACTGCTGGTGGGAATGTAAAATGGTAAATCACCTTCAAAAACAGTTTTTCACTTTCTTAAAAAGTTAAACAAATACCTATCATATGGTCCAATCATTTTGTTTCGAGATATATCCCCAAGAGAAATGAAAGTTTATGTGCATACAAAAACTTGTATGCAAATGTTCATAGCCACCTTATGGGTAATAACCAATAACTGGAAGCAAGCCAAATGTACAACAGGTGAATGATGAACAGATTTTAACACATCCATACACGAGAATACTACTGAGTAATAAAAAGGAATAAACTATTGAAACATGCAACAATGTAAATGAATCTGAAAATAAATTTGCTAAGTGAAAGAATACAGACAAAAATAGTCTACATACTGTATGACTCCTTTTATATAAAACTCCAGAAAATGCAAACTATCCTATAGTGACAGAAAGCTGGCCAGTGGTTTTGCCTAGTGATGGGTATGAGGGTTTATGTTCAGGAGGGAGGATTTACCACAGGGCCTGAGGAGATGTTTCTGAGTGATGGGCATGCTCCTAGCTTGACTGTGGTGGTGGTTTCACAGGTATATCCACACATCAGAGATCTATCAAAACTTATGTGAGCAGTATATTGTATTACCACTATAGTGCAATAAAACTGTTCAAAAAAATCAAATAAAAACCAATTGTGAATGGTCTGGTCAGCACCCAGCACTATGTCTTCTTTTAAGACACTTGGCCCTTGAACAACATGGGTTTGAATTGTGCAGTTATAGACAGATTTGAATTGTCCACTTATAGACAGATTTTTTGAAATAAATACACAGTCAGCCTCCCATATCCCTGGGTTTCATGTCCATAGATTCCCAACCAACCATGGGTAGAAAACAGTATTTTAGATCCCTGGTTGGAAATGCATGGACTTAGAGAGCTGACTCTATGCGTTGTTCTATAATATCTTTTATAAGGGACTTGAGCATAAACAGACTTTGGTATCTGAGTGGGGTTCATGGAACCAATCTCCCCTGAATACCTAGGGATGACTGTAGTTAAGTTTTGGGGGAGTCAAAATTTATACATGAATTTTTGACTATATGTGGGGAGGGCCGGCACTAAGTTGTCCAAGGGCCAGCTGTACTCAATTCACATTTATTGAGTGCACACCTAAATACATGGTTTTATTGCCTTGAAATCATCACCCACAGATGTGGTGACAGGAGAATACAGAACTTTCATTTCCCTACAAACACCTCATTTCCTACCTGCCTCCTACCCCACCTCTACACTTTCATCTCAGGTTTTTTTTAAAAAAATATATTTTTTATTGATTTTTTTTACAGAGAGAAAGGGAGAGGGATAGAGAGTTAGAAACATTGATGAGAGAGAAACATCAATTTAGCTGCCTCCTGCACACTCCCTACTGGGGATGTGCCCGCAACCAAGGTATATGCCCTTGACCGGAATCGAACCTGGGACCCTTCAGTCTGCAGGCCAACGCTCTATCCACTGAGCCAAACCAGTTAGGGCTCATCTCAGTTTTTATCCTTAGAAAGAGCCACTGGCTCTCCACCTCCTGACTACAAGCTGGTTGTCCACATAAAGCTTCCATTGCCCTGGATCTAACCTTCCCCTTGTGGAGGTGAGCTGTCTACTTCATCGTTGCTATTTCAGGGTATATAAAACAGTGCCCGACAACTCTTTCCAATTTCGGAACACATTATCCAGTTTATTTCTTATCTATTTCCTGCATTGGTAACTAGGTTGAAAATTGTGGGCTTTAGCATGGATTAGACCTCCTCCTCTACTCCCCATATTTGCTTTCTGCATTCCATAGTTATCAAAATCACAATGAGCAAGTGTGAATGCATTTTATTAAACGAAGTTTCTGCATAATGGGAGGTATGGTAATTATTGGGGTACCAACTCAGTAGAAGGGGTGAATGGGGAAGGGAGTGAGGTCCATGCTAACAGGTCAGGGGACCTGAAAAGCTCCATCCAGTGGGACCATACTGGTGCCTGGTCACCTGAAGCGGTGAGCCCACCCCGCACAGACCCTTCCAGAGGGACATTGCAGAGGCCAGGATCTCACTCTTACTGGGATCAGCTTCTGGGAATTACATGCGCTCTAAAAACTCTCTTCTCCAAACACACACACATGATGCAGAAACTAATTGCAAACAATTTCCAGTAGTTTGCACACTTCCGGAAATCTACCCGTGGGCCACTGGTTTAGAACCCCCAAGAAATAATGAATAGAAGTGCCCACACACTGGTCTTTCCAAGCTCTGCGGTGTTTGCAGCACTCTCAGCCCTAGGCTGCAAGTGAGTCGCCAGCTGACAAGGCAGTGCCTGGCGAGGTTCAGACACAGATGCAGATGACTTATCTATTAAATTGTTAATTCTATTTGAAGATGGTCCTCTTGAGCATTCACTTCCCCGAATTTAACGTATTAATGCTCATTAACCTACCTTTAAACCCATGGCCTAAAAATAATTGTACCAGCAATGACATTTCATTCTCCTACTGTGAAAGGGGAGAAGAAACGGGTCTGGACCTCAAGTGTTGAACCCACAAGCAACATGACCAACCATTTGGGGAGGAGGTGACATGCTGTCCCCTTTCTCATCACGTTGGGGTGGGGGGGGGGGTATTGGAATAGGAGTCACCAGAGGCCTGTCGGTTTCCAGGACCCCCTCCTCCTGCATGCCGGGCGCACACTGTCTTGCCGTCCCCCTCCTCCCCCCCCCCCCCCCAACACACACACCCAGAGCCAGTGGTCTGCTGTGTTTTGTTTTTGTTTGTGTGTGTTTGCCTATAACTTTGCGAAATGTTCGGGAAGGAGAGACAGAAAGCCGTGGTCTCTGTGAACCAGCACACTGTTGCTTTCAGCTTAAATGTCCACTGGGAAACCTCAAGGTTTTCAATGTCATCATTATGGAAAACACAGATTACAGAAGGAAGTAATCCAATGTCACTCCTGGCCCTCGTTGGGATTCAGTTTGACCTCAGTTTGTCTTCTTTTTGGTGGGTTTTAAGTCTTGAGAAAATTTGCCTAAGAATGAAGAATCCAAAAGGGTATGGTAGATTTGAGTTGGGGGTGGTGGGGGGGAAAGAGGTTTATTTGTAGTAAATGGTCATATTCTAGCACCTGCTCACGTCGTACCTGGGTGTTCTTTCTTCTTTCCTTTCACCCCATTCGGATTAATACCTTGATCGCTGGTTTAGTAGAAACTCCCCTAGCAGTCTAAGCAGCCGGCGTGAGAAGCAGCTACGCCCGTGACCTGTTTCCCCTTCAATCTTTGATCTTCCCAGCTGAAACCAGCTCGGGCGCCAGGCTGCGGGTGGGAGCTATCGGCCCCGCCCGCCCGGCGCGGCCCCGAGGCCAGTCCTGCCCCCGGCCGCGCGCCCCGCCCCGGCCACCCTGGCCTCCGCGCCGCCGCCCAGACCCGCCGCAAGTCCGAGGTGCTGCTGCCGCCGCCGCCGCTGCCGCCGCCGCCGCCGGGATGTGACCTTCAGAGCCGCCTCACAGGATGACCGGAGCCACCGCCCCGCGGCGCCCGCGGCTCGCCACGGCCTCCCCGGCACTCTGACCGCGCGCGCTCCCGGCTGCCCGCCCGGCTCCCGTCCCCGGTCCCGGTCCCGGTCCCCGGTCCGCGGCCTCGCCATGCCGCCGCCGCCCGGGCCCGCCGCCGCCCTCGGCACTGCGCTGCTGCTGCTCCTGCTGGCCTCGGAGTCCGCGCACAGTGAGTACCGCGCGGGGGCCGCGGCGGGGGCTGATCGAGAGACCCGCTCCGAAAGACCCCGCCACCCGGGGGCAAGGGCCACGCCAGTGCCCGCGTGCCAACCCGGCCCGTGCGCCCCGACTCCGTGCGCTCCCGCCCGCCGCTGCATCCCCGGGCCCGCTGCTGGAAGGACACAGCGTGCGGGGCCCCGGGTTGACAGCGTGCCCCCGCTCTCTCTCCCCCCTCTCTCTCTCTCCCCGCTCCTCCCGCGCCGTCCTCCCACTCGCGTCCCGGTAGCCGTGATGCTGCGGGCGCGCGAGGCGGCGCAGTTCCTGCGGCCCAGGCAGCGCCGCGCATACCAGGTCTTCGAGGAGGCCAAGCAGGGCCACCTGGAGAGGGAATGCGTCGAGGAGCTGTGCAGCAAGGAGGAGGCCCGGGAGGTGTTCGAGAACGACCCCGAGACGGTGAGCGGGGGGCCGGGCGCGGGCGCCGGCGGGGGAGGTGGAGAACCGGGAGGTGTGCCTCTGGCGCCCCGGGATTCCACGACTGGGCGGGACCGGGACCGCGGCGCGGAGCATTAAAGCGGCCAGGTCACCTCGAGTGCTGTCCCCGCAGCGCCGCATTTCTGCGAACATGCATCCGTGCGCGCCCTTGTAGGGAGTCCCAGAGTTCCGCAGACTTCCCTTTACGGAATCTGAGATGCGTCTCCTTCACGTGGGGGGACCGTGCTGCAAGTCACGCCCAGAACTCTTCAATACGGAGATACTGCGTTTGGGAATGGTGAAAGGCCAGGAATATGGGGTATCTGGACCCGGCTCACCCTCAAGGCTTCTCCACACTTTTTGAGCCTCAATTCTCTAGGTGACCCCCAGGTGCTCCTGTTAGCTGGAGGCAGAAACAGAGCTTTGAGCGGGGGTCCTGTTGAGACCCTGCAGCTCTCTTCTTCAGTAGTCCTCCGAAGGCAGTCACCTTTAAGGAAATACGCAACCTAGGACACCTCCACCAGAATAAACTAGAGGCTGTTTGTAAAATGTGAAAGAAATACCATGGTTAAAAAACAAACAGCTTCCTACCTCTCCCCCCTCCCTAACTGGATGGGAGGAGTAGCACTGCCCACAGCTTCTTGATCCTCATGAAGAGGAGTAGAGGGTTTGCCTGAAAGAGGAATTAAAAGATGTGCAGGCTGGGTCCTGGTCGGTGTTGCTCAGTTGGTTGAGTGTTGTGCTGTGCACTGAAAGGTCACTGGTCTGCTTCCCGCTCAGGGCACATGCCCAGGTTGCAGGCTTGATCCCCAGTAGGGACGCATGTGGAGCCAGGCTATTTCACATTGATGTTTCTCTCTCTCTCTCTCTCTCTCTCTCTCTCTCTCTCTCTCTCTCTCACTTCTTCTCTCTCTAAAATCAATTATATATATATATATATATATATATATATATATATATATATATTTAGAGAGAGAGAGAGAGAGAGAGAGAGAGAGAGAGGAATGACTTGTAGCAGTAGGTCCCAAAATATGGTTACAGGAATGGTGCTAGAATATATATGGAGGGGGGTACCTGTAAGGGGGCACAAGGTCAGGGGGCCTCAGGGTGGAAGTTAGGAAAGGGCCTCAGTGTGGGCGCACAAACACACACACACACACACACACGCACACACGCACACGCACACACGCCAGCCCTTTTCAGCAAGGTGTTCTTTTAGAAACAGCTGGTGATTTCAGAAGCCTAATGGTGCTGGCTTAGGACATATTTCTATTAATAATGTCCTTGGAGACTGTAGTTCGCCAGACAGCCAAGTGCAGGCAGGGAGCAGCCCAGGTGTGGGCTTGGCGTCTGTGCAGGAGCTGTGCCATCTTAAGGGGAGGAGATGTGTAAGAGCGTCCTTGGTGGTTGTGACCTGTGGGACCCGTGAAAGCCCTAGATGTCTATCTGTTCCTGGGCAAGTGACTTTGGGAAGCAGTAGTGAAAGAAACGGGGTGGACTTACATTACTTCACTTCATGCTGAGAGGTCAGGGTGATTTCACAGCTGATTTTGGTAGCAGCTTTGGTAGCAGCTTTTTTCTTTTAAAGAATTCTCTGGAATGAAATAAATGTCTCATGCAATAAACGAAAGGCTCTGTGTGACCAATGCAGGCTTCTTTTGGACTTGTCTTTCTGATCACTTGACTTGACCATCCCTTCTAGGTCACCTTTCTGAAAACAAGCTCTAAAATGATTGACCGCCACTGTGTGGTTCTCTCTGGCACCATTAGTTGTTGCCTCTGCTGCGCTATGATAGGGTTATTTTCTCCAGTGTTACTGCCTTCAGTGTTAATAGCAACACAGTTTCAATCCTGTCTTATGGAGCAGTTTTGCAGGGTCTGTTCTGGCCTCACTGTTTTCCCTTTTCTTTGATGATGAATCTTAACAGCCCAGTGACTCATGCTTCTGCAGAGGCTTTCTGAAGGTCCTAGTAGCAGGGCTGTGTGCCTGGCCATCCAAGATCCCTGCCCAGCTGTGAGATTGTGTGACAGGTGCAGTGCTCTCCATCCACATGCCTAGCCTGGAATATTTATTCTGCAGAAAATGTTGTCTGGTTTTGGCCCTTGGCTTGTATTCCTTTTCCTTGAGAGGCAGTGTGGAATGCTGGGAGGAGCTGGGTTAGGGTTAAGGGCCAGGAGTCAGGGTTAGGAGTTAGGGGCTGATTTGAGTCCCAGCTGTTTTGGTAGACCAGTTGTCCACTTGGATGTGTCCAGGTTTCCCACTCCATCTCCCTGGCAGTGGTGAGATCCTCCAAACACTACTCACTGCTAATGTATTTTAGTAAATATACCTGTTGAAAAAGGTAGTCCTATGAGTTCCCCTGCTCCAAAAAGTTTAGGGCTCTCACTAGGAAATGTTTATTCCTTGCATGCAAAGGCAGCTCATTTTGCATTTTTTGACTGAGGCTGATGGAGTGACCCAGGATGATGAGCACTGGCCTTATTTAGTTTAAGAAGTCCCCTGGACCTGGCCATGTGACTGTCACAGGACCTCCAGAGCCATAGTATCCTGATGTGAAAGGCTATACCAGAATTGGCACTTCTTGGTTGTAATCACCTGACCCTCTGATGGGTGTGCTTGTAGGCAGTGCCAGTCCTCAGAGGCCAGGGTCACCTTAGTGGCTGATTCCACCTGCCCTACCTTGCTGTCTGCTGGGTTAGGATGCTGGAAGCAGCCTGCCTGTCTGCAGTGTGTCTGGCTCCATTGTAATCACACCTGCCCAATTTTGGTTCTGCCTTTGGTGGAGTTTGCAACACTGCTCTTTCCTGCTGGCTGAGACGGCAGTACTGCGTGTTCCGTTCCCATTCCTGGGCCTCTGGGGACACCCTGGTAGAGGAAGCCTCCAGGAGGGACAGGGGAAGCTGGGGGTGGGGTGAGGTAGACTTGGGCCCCTGGAGCCAGCTCTTTGGGCTGCAAACCCTCTTCCCCTGAGCTCAGAGGTTTGTGCTTGTTGAGCATGTGCTGTGCGCTGGGTGTGCTCTAGGTCTTCCTCTCTGATCTGAATCTTTCCAGACTGGGCTGTTTTCCTCTTTGGGACGAGGGAAGGAGTCTGACCTTCAAAGTTCTTCTTGCCCTAGCTGTTTTGGCTCAGTGGATAGAGCATCAGCCTGAGGACTGAAAGGTCCCAGGTTCAATTCCGGTCAAGGGCACATGCCTGGGGGTTGTGGGCTTGATCCCCGGTAGAGGGCATGCAGGAGGCAGCCAATCCATGATCTTCTCTCATCATTGATGTTTTTATCTCTCTTTCCCTCTCCCTTCCTCTCTGAAATCAATCAATCAAAAATATTTTAATCTTAAAGCTCTTCTTTAGCAAGTAGCTGTTAGTGCCATGCCTCTTCCTGATTCCTGGGGCTATCACATACCTGGCTGCAAAGGAAGGGACTCTCAGGCATTCTGGTCACCTGCTTCCCTCCTGGGGGCAAACTGTCTCCCACCCACATTCTTTCTGGCCCCAGGAGAGTGTCCCAGGGCCCAGGAGAGTGTCTCAGGCCCCAGGAGAGTGTCCCAGGCCCCAGGAGAGTGTCCCAGGGCCCAGGAGAGGGGCCCAGGCCCCGTTGTTGCCACTGCTAATCATGTTTCTCCTCTCCAGAGCCCAAGGGGTGATTACATTCCCTCCTTATCTTGTTTCCCTTGGTGTTGTTACTCTCTGTTCCTGGCATTTCCCTCTCCCCTGCTTTTCCTTGTTCTAGGGCCCTGGGTAGTCCATCCCCCAGCTGTCTCCACGGGGGTTCTCCTGAATTCTTCTGAAAGGTCACCCAGGCCAGCCCCGCAGGTCATCTTTCTGCGTAAATCCTTTAAGGCAGGTGGGTTCTGAACACCTTAAAGATACCACCTCAGTAATCACCCTCTGCTTTCTGAAAGGATTCTGGACAAAAGGCTGACCTGCCCGCCCTGCTGTCCAGGTACACGTCACCACCTGGCAGCACTGGGCTGCCCCTGCCCCTCAGCTTGTGGGGAAGAAAAAATTCCAGGCTGCAGTTTCTTATCCCACCACCCGGCTTAATTTGAGATGCAAACAGTAATATTTACACTATTCTCAACTGGCTAGTGGTGCACCCTGAAGACTTCACAACATGCTTGGCCGCTGGCCGGTGCTGGAGTGCATTTGTGTCTCTTTGTCTCTCCATCTTTGTCTCTGTCTGTCTCTCTCTCTTTCTCTATGTCTCTGTCTCTCTCTGTCTCTAGCTTGGTCTCTCTGCCTGTCTGTCTGTCTGCCTCTCTCTCTCTGTCTCTCACTCTTTCTGACTCTACGTCCCATCTCTCTCACCCCACCTCCAGCTCTTGCAAATGCCGGGGAACCCAGTTGTGATGGGTTCCCTACCAAGGAGAGTTTCGGGGTACAGTCAGTTTCAGAACTGCGTCTGCATTCCCAGGACACCTGTCTTCCTGAGATCCCAGATTCTTTGGGGACAACTTGGGGAGGAGCACCCCCATACAGAAGTGAAAGCCCCTCCCTCAAGTTACCCCTTTTTGGGGTGACCTAAGGGATATCATGGGGGCAGAAGTGGGGCCCTAGCAGGAAAATGGGGAGGGAGTTGGAGGGGGACCTTGTCAGCCCCAGTGACTTGCCTTTGAAATGTAGGACCCTGAGCCGGGGTGGTGACACCTTGGCAGTGACATCCAGAATAGCTGCTGCTCACCTGCACCTTCCTGCCCCCCACCTGCCCTCCACACCCCACTCTGCCTCCCCAACACACACACACACACACACACACACACACATACACACACACAGCTTGTTGGTACGAAAAATTGTGAAGGCTACACCAGAATTGGCATTTATTGGGTTGCCTACACATGCACATATATGCAGACATACACTCAGATACATACACCCATACTGACACACAGTACACCCGCGCAGACACATAGACACACCTACAGACACACACAGCCACACACATGCACATACTCTTCTCTCTGCAACTGTGGGTCCACTGAGCCCAGGCCCCTCACCCTGTGCAGCCCCTGTCCTCTCTTCTGTGGAGCATCCTGATTGCAGAGCAAGTGGTTCTGCTCCCACTGACCGCTCTGGGCCCCGGCCTCCCCTCCTGGGACCTCTCCCACTTGGGCTGCTGCCACTGGAGGCCTGAGGAAGCCCGTCACAGGGGCTGGGTCGCTGAATTGTTGTTCGACCGGTTGTGCTTTCTCTGGAGTTGGCTCCTGCACAGCTCAGAGGCCTGCAGACGGCTGGTTAGACCCGAGCTGGCACCCACAGGTCCTGGCACCCAGGCTGCCACTGTCTGGGGGTGGGCCTTGAGTGAGATACAAACCCTGCCTGGCTCCCTCCCCACTCCCCCCCCCCCCCATGTCGCCTTCTGCTGTCCCTGTGCCTACCTATATGTTTGTTTTAATCCTAGGAGTCTGCAGGGACTTAGTGCCAGGCTCTCCGGCGTAATAACAGGCCGGGCCCATAAATTACACCTCATCCTCGCCAAGGGGCTCAACATCTGCGGAAAACCAATTAAAGACATTTCAAAAAAACACCGAACGTCTGCCTTTGTTATTTAGGAACAAAACGCCCTTTTAAGAAACTGATGCTGATGGCCTGTTTCTTGAAATTCCAAGGGGCTGGGCCAGGACATTTCAAACACCTCCCAGGTGAACAGTCTCCAGCACCACTGGCAGGTGTCCCAACTCTCTCACGCTTCGTTTCCCCTGGCGTTTCTAAGGTCAAACCAGGAGCTGTTTCTGTAATGCACAGAGTCGTTGTGGGTTAAGGGTTCGTATTTGATGTTGGAAATACCCTGCCTCTTCAGTGGCTATAATAGGCCAGGGATTTCATTGCACACCTGGTGCATATGCCGTGTACGTTTGACCCTGACACAGTCGTTCATTAAAAGCTTTGAATTAATTTTTAAAAGGGAGCTGGAAGTGGAATAAGTTCAGAAGGACATCAGTCCTTTATCTCCCTCTGACAAAGGCACAGGTCTGCTTGGACTGATTGCAGGGATTCAAAATGTAATATTCCCAAGAGATAGTAACATAGCACTGTCATACTTTTTAATACCATACTTGTTTTCTTTGGGCTTGTTTTTTTAAATTGCAGCTGAAATTTGTTTCTTTCTGGTGTTAGTGCCCATGATAATAAAATACATTTTCCCCACATTGGTCTCTAAAGCCTGCCATCTAGACCCAGTTTTTCCAAGGTCTCTTCTTGGAATGTTGGGCTCCTTGGAAATCACAGGCTGGGCTCCGCCAGATCCTGGGCGGGGTGCCCTGGTCACTGCTGCAGCTCACACTCAGCGGCCCAGGGCCTCCCTGGGGCGGGCTGGGGCCATCTGCCTGGAATGGCTGCGTGACTGGCGGCTGCAGGTGCAGCCTGCCTGGAACCCTCGGCTGTGGACACTCATTTCTTTAGCACGACGCTTCAGAAAGGAATGGAAGGCTGCTTAGGAGGGTCCTGTTGGCAGTTGTCCAGGGGCTGACATAGGCATGTGGGTTTGTGCTTCCTTCCTGCCTCATGGGATAGCAAACGCCTCAACTTCAAAGGCAAGCCCACCGTTTCTGATGTAGGAATCTGTTTCCTGCGTGCTTGCTACAGCCGTAATCACCAGATGCATTCTCCGAGTTATCCTTGTCCACATCACGCTTACCACATGCACGCTGTGATTTAGCATGGACCCAGAGAGGCACCCAGGTGCTCGGAAATTTCCCTTCCATAAGCTAGGCACAAACAAGAATTTTGCAATAATGTTTATGGCAGATGAGAGTCTTGGGCATCATCTCGTTTTAAGCACTCCCGTGAAACTGGGGCCCAAGAATCTATTAAGGGACTTGTCCAAGTTAGCTCAGGACTTGTCAAGTTAGTGGGAGGACTCAGATAGAAACTCAGGTCCCCCAACTCCAAGTTTAACATGCAAATGCTGAAGTGATAGAGACCTTCAGAGGGTGGGTCCAAAGAATTGTCTATACAACCGGCTAGATAGTGGCTTCTAGAGAAAAATACCTTTGCCCCAAGGATTGCTTTAAACTACTAAGTTGTTAATCCTGGACTCTGGTAAGTATTTCCTTCTAGTTTACATGATGGGAAAATGCATCATTTTGTTTTTCCCAAAGAAACGTAAAAAGAGAAGTGCAATTTTGCATTGGTGATGTGGCTGTGTATTCCTTAGTACCTGCCCGAAAGGCAGGTTTCCCTAAAGCAGGGAGAACCGTGCCATCCAAGGGGGGAAGGAGGAGGGGAGGTGGTCATGGGCTCTCCTCCCGCCACGTTAAACCTGTAAACTGTGGGTGGGTGCCAACGGTGCTTCCCACCACACTCTCCTCTTTTCCGCTTCTCATCTCTCTCTTCCTCCCTCACACTGGCTTCGTTCCTCCTCCCCCATTTTGGTCCATGCTGCTCAGCCTCTCGGGCCTTGGGTAGAAGTCCCACGTCCCCTCTGCTCTCCATCCCCTCCCACCACTGCCTGTAACCAGCAGCCTCCTCCCAGGGCATGTCTCCTGCTCATCGCCTCCCTGACCGCCCTCAGCCATGGTGGACAGGCTGACATTCCATCCCGTCTGTAAAGCCCCGCCCCCCCGGCCCCCCAGCAACTGGCCTGTCTGCGCCCATTCACACCCTCAAACAACCGGGCACAGCCGCTCCCCTGAACGTTTTGGGATCAAGCCCAAACCTCTCACCGGGCCTGTCAAGGCAGCGCGCCCTCTCCAGCACCCGAGATCACCAGGCCTCTTCCGTGTCCAAAACAGACGGATTCCCCTCCCTGTTTCTCTGCTCCAGCCACGCTCCTGGCTGTGTATATTCTACCCGCAGGCACCCTGCTTGGGGCCCTCGGGGTGTGGTCTTTGATTCTGGCAGATGGACAGCGCTCAAATCTCAGCCCAGGGGCTGTGCAGCCAGGGCAACGGCTGGAGCTCTCCAAGTTCCAGCGGCCACCTGTCGCTGGAGACCGGAGCGGCCGCCTTATGCGACTCGGTGAGGATGACATAAGCAAAGGGAGTACAGCTGCTTCCTCGCTGGGGCTGTGGCCAATCAGCATAAACTCACAGCTCTGGAGGTCCGAAGTCGGGATGGGTCCCCGGGGCTAAAACCAGGGTGTCCCACGGCTGCTTCCTTCTAGAGGTCCCTGGGGACAATCCATCCTCACTCACCTTTCAGTGTCTAGAGCGGCCACATGCCCTGGCTGGCAGCCCCTCCTCCGCCTCCATAGCTGCCATTTCTGGTTCTCTCTCTGCCTTCTTCCACTATGAGGATAGTATAGACATAATTTGAATAAAGTTCCGTTGGTTCGCCGCTGTGAATCTCGTTTCCCCAGTAAGAAGGTGGCTGGCCTAGCAGGCAGGGCCCACCACCACGCCCAAATCCCACAAGGGCTAGCTGCTTCCTGCTCCTTCCTGTCAGCACATCTTCCTCACTCAGTGAGTGACATTGCTGCGTTTGGCCTTGAGAACCAAGGAGTTTGCTGAGCAAAGCTGTTGATGATCAGCCAGCGCTGTGAAAAGCCAGAGAGGCCTTTGCCAGGAGAGCCCATGAGTACAGGAAGAGAGGTCTTTGAAAGTGACTCCAGTTAAAACACATCACATTACACAGTAAGTATACAAATCAGTCTTGGGAAATGAAACTGTAAAATATAGAAACAAATCTGGTCCATCTCATACTCTATAAAAGTCAGAGTCTAAATGCAATTAGGCACTAAATTTTTAGTACAAAGGAAGACGGAAGTAAGAATTTGGGGAGGGAGCCAGGCACGATTTTTCCGAAAACCCTGATTTTTAGAATGTTTCTTCTGACCATAAATGGAGATATTTTTGCAAACAACAACAAAAAAATGTGTGATGGCTTTGTCCATATTCTTAATCATCAGGTTATTCTCTTGGAAGCAGCCATTCTATGACACTCACAGATGTCTCCTTCTTTTATTGTTAATTGGCCTACACCCTGACTTGTCAATGCCTCTGCACTGGGTGGCTTCCAGACCTTCTCATGAACTCATGAGATCTTGACCCTTGGTAGATTTATAATTTCACTTTGCGGGTGATTACAGTTCTGTTGGCACTGATCTGTCAAATTCAGCTAGCCTGATATTTTTTTGCTGCATACATTTGAAAAATGTAAACAAGGAGATAGAAGTGTATTTCTTGTGCAAAAGGCGGGAGGAAGGCTGAGTCGTGCTGCTCAGTAGCGCCCACAGACTCACATGACCTGTTTGTGCTCCCCTGTACTTGTGCGTGACTTTTGTCTTCAAGGCCTCCTCACACGCCTGCCAAGATGCTGGAGCACCAGACATCACATCTGCACTGTAGCAAGGAAGGTGGAGAAGCAAAGCTCCCCTCCCCCAACTCTCTTCACTCAGTTTCACCTTGTGCTCACATCTTCTTGGCTAGAATTTAGTCACATGGCCACCCCTCCTTGTAAGAGAAGCTGGGAAAGTAGTGTAGCTGGCTGAGTGCAGTGCAGCTCTGAAATAAACCCAAAGTTCTATTACTAAGGATGGAAGGAGAATTGGGCATCTCTGCTATGGGGAAAAGGTATTTGGGAACAAACCTCTTTTTAATATATATATATATATATAATTGATCTTTTTTTGCAGAGAGGAAGGGAGAGGGATAGAGAGTTAGATGAGAGAGAAACATCGATCAGCTGCCTCCTGCACACCTCCTACTGGGGATGTGCCCGCAACCCAGGTACATGCCCTTGACCGGAATCGAACCTGGGACCCTTCAGTCCGCAAGCTGACGCTCCATCCACTGAGCCAAGCCGGTTAGGGCCTCTTTTATGAGGTTAATTCCTGTGAATATTTCCAAGCCTGGTGATAGACACTGTAATTAGCCGTGCCTAAGAGTTTTTGCACAACCCACCTCTCAACACGAGTCTTTCCAGCTACACTCACACAATCTGCTGTACCTTTTAATGCAATACTTGGTGGAGGGACCAGCCCTCCCCTCCATTCCTTGGTGTCCCACGCTGGGCCTGTGCAGTCACCTTTCAACCTGCAGCTGGCAATGAGGGGAGGGCTGCAGCCCTCATCGTTGGGGGCCCAGGCATGGCTGGAGAGGAGCCGGGGGCTCCACTCAGGCCTCCTTGCAGTTGCCGGGTGCCCACAGCACATGCGAAGCGTATGTGCACAGTGCAGAGGGACGTGCTGTGGGCAGGTGCAGAGTGCAGCGAACATGGTCACTGAGGTTCAGGGAGGGGACCAAAGTTTTCACAGGCCCAAGAGCTTCTGCTGCTCATACCAGAGCCCTGACCATCCAGAAGAGCATGTGTCAACTCCCCTTGGTTTCACGTGTTTCAGTTTTGTCCTAACACTGGCTGTGGAAAATGAACTTGGAGACCTTGGCTTTCCAGTGGGCTGCATCCACTCCCGAGCTCCCTGCTGGTTCAGGCCCCTCTCCCTGCCCCACCCTGTGTGTCGGGCACAAGGGGATGGCCGTGGAGGAGGAGGGGGCCTGGATCTGGGGACTGTAGGCCGCACAGGCCCTGCAGAGCTGCAGCCGACCTCGCGGTCAGTGACGGGTGTGCCTCTGCTCGGTGGATCCCCATGGCGTGCTGCTCATCGAGCCAACGCAGCTCCTGGGCCCTCGGCCAGGGTTTACGCCCTGACCAACCTGTGATGCAGGTGGGGCCGGCTCTGTGTTCTGTGGTTGGTGCCTTTATTCACAGAACAAAGGGGAGGACGATTTTCATAGCCCTCCTCTTCTGTCAGAACGTTGAAGGACAAATGGGAATGTCTCTTTCTCCGGGGAGAGTGTGTAACACGTTTTATGTGTATTTGTGTTAGCTTTGCTTTTATTCGGGGCTAACCCTCTCTCTTTCCTAGATTACCAGGCAAATTAGCACATGCTTTACAGCCCTCTCCCACCCCAAATAAATCTAACACACGAATTAGGATAAATTGTCACCAGGTTTTATGACCCTGTGGTTTCAGTAACCACATTCCCATTAGGTGTGGTTCAGTGAGGAGCAATGAGCACGGTTTTTCTATTAATAATGTGTTGTTGTTTTCACAACAGTAGAACTCGTTATTAAAGCATACGACTCATAACTATAAACTAAGCACAATTTTGAACAATATGATACACCTTTCTGGGAACCGGAGTGCACGCTTTTTGCATTCATTCTAAGTCTTTTCTTTCGGAGCCAACACCTTTCCGTTTGTGACAAAGCTCTGCGGCCTTTGTTCTCCCTCTAAACCCAGAAAGACATCACGGCCTGCTTGCACCCCATGAAGGAGGCAGCAAGCCTCCTCCACCCTCTGGTCCGAGAGGTTTCACCAGCGCGCACCTGGCCTGGCCTCCTTTCCTGTGCTCGGCAGTTGGCCAATCCCTGACCCAAAGCAAGAGAAGGAAGTGAAAGCAGGCATGCCAGGGGCCTCTGAAGCTGGCAAAGAGGAGCAATCCCTCCTGACTTCGTAGCTCTGACCTCCAAACCTGACCTCTTTGTCACTGAATGTTATCTTTGCGACTGTCACACAAGCTGAAATAGCAGACTTGCTCTATTACTTTTCCTTTAACGGGTTCAAGAGTTTTGGTTTTTAAAATCACACCTTTACTAGAACATGACTTTCTAAAATCTCATCTGTGTGCATCTTAGCAAAGCGTTCCCAGCTCCACCCAGTCTAAGAACTCTCTTTGCCCTCACGTGGTACCACCCAGCCTGCCTCTTTCACAAACAGTGAGGAGGGAGGCCTGGCCACACATTCGAGTGAAGGTGACAGACGAGGCTGTGCCAAGACCAGTGTATGAAGCTGGCACATCTGTGGAAGAGCAGCGCCCTGTGTGGGTGGCCCTGGGGGCACCTCTGCCTATCACTCTTCAAATGCCACGCACCTGCTCCCGTCCACGCTCTTCCGGGATGCAGTGTGCCATTGGGAGCCCTTTCTAGCTTCATGACCTCAGTCACACTCCACCACCCCCATTGAGCTCCAGTGTCCTCATCTGTGATAATGGGTTAATACAAAAGACCTTCCTTGGACGTGGTTGTGAGAATCAAACAAAATAGTGTAAAAATGTGGAATGTCACCAGCATGCAGTTGACAGCCAACATCTAGTGCAGTGATGGCGAACCTATGACACGCGTGTCAGAGGTGACATGCAAACTCATTTTTTTTGGTTGATTTTTCTTTGTTAAATGGCATTTAAATATATAAAATAAATATCAAAAATATAAGTCTTTGTTTTACTATGGTTGCAAATATCAAAAGATTTCTATCTGTGACACGGCACCAGAGTTAAGTTAGGGTTTTTCAAAATGCTGACATGCCGAGCTCAAAAGGTTCGCCATCACTGATCTAGTGGCTGACGTTGCTTAGCCAGCCGCTCGGTTCCATGAAGGGGGGTAATTAGGGCCTAACTGTCCCATGACTGGCCCAAAGGGGGAGATCAGAGTGGACGTGGTGGGGCTGCTTTAACCAGCCACAGCCTGCAGGGCTTCCCAGCAGGTCCCTGCTGCTCGCCGAGGCAGGGCGGGTGGTTCTCGTATTTGACAGTCCCCTATGCAGTGCAGAAGTCTTTAGCTTGCATTTACGGACAGAAGACTCCTCGCTTATACCCTCCATAACTCACCCAGCACCACTGTGGTTTACAGACACAGTCAAGGCACATCAATGCCTATGTGTGGATAGTCACACAAGGTCTCCACATGTCTGCGAGGACCCCTCCATCCACAAGGGTCTAAGACCTGGCCTTTACTTGCATTATTTCTCGTCCTCTGAGATACTTTGAGTGGCGCCTTCAAAGTCGCCACAAAGGGCATCGCTGTTGCTGGTTACAGAAAGTCTAACCACGTTCACGGTTCTGCAGAAGCCGCCTGGGCTGTCCCCTCTCACTTCCCTCGTGCCTCCAAGCAGGAAGTGGCTTTCTGGGTGGTGCTCGCTCTGCTGGCCCTGTCACTGAGCCATCTGTGGAGAAATTCTCCGCTCTCCTCAGACACCTGCTCCCCGAGAGTCTATTTCTATCTACGGGGGGAGAAAGGCGAGGCTCGATGAACCAACGGGGGGCTGTGCTGTGTAGGAAGCCTCATATTGTGCCAGTAAACTGTTGCCCTTTTTCTTTTTCCGCAGGAATACTTTTATCCCAGATACTTAGGTAAGTTTAAATCACTGCTTCCTTTAGTTGTCATAAAGGCATAGTTGGGGGATGGTCGTTACATGTCAGAGAAACAAGGGGTCAAAACCTCATTTACCAAGTTATTCCTGGAGGGAAGATCACTTAATTATAGAGAGTTTGAAACTATCCAGAGCACGTAGGTCAAAACACTTGTGTCTTTTGTACCATAATGATCCGTGTTAACCTCAATCCAATGCCATTATTTGCAAACCTTTTTTCTGCTCTGAGTCCAAGTTTAGCTTATTCTTTGGGGATATGACCGATTCAGTAATTCTCAGACTTTTTGATCTCAGGACTCTGCATTTCTGACATTACTGAGGATGCCAAAGAGCTGTTATTCACGTGGCTGGTAATTAAAACTGAGAACATTAAAGAACGTTTCTATTTCATTTGAATGACAGGAATGTACAAGCAAACACGCTTGGCCACTGAGCAGTGATGTCATTGTGTGAGGGTGGCTCTACTGTACGCTGCGGGGAGAGTGAGAGTAAAGGGCAAAGGACAACTGAGTCCTATCAGGACGATGACATTGACCTCCCCAACCACCCGGAGGGCTCTGGGTTCCCCTGAGAACTGCTCCTTCAACAAATACCGTTTTAAGATGGTCTGGGATGCATATCACTTACAATGAGAGAAATGTGTTCCCGGTCTTCCTTGTTAATTTTGTAAAGTCCGTGTGGGTAAATGTTCCACTGGCCTTACATTCTCCTAGAGGTATCTTCTTGGGATCCGTATCTGGCAACAGGCCGAATGGACCGGTGATGCCCTGAAAAACCCGGGAAGCTGCCTGCCTCTGGGCGCTCTGTTGGTCTCTGCTAGCCTCGCTCCTGGGTATGCGAGGTTTGCTTCCTGAGGCAAAGGATGACCAGTTATCCCATGAGCCCACCCTTTAGGGGCCATCTGTTGCCGGGCCAGTGTCCCCTTAGGCATGGAGAAGTAGCAGGGACCTGTGGAAGGACCCGATGAATTGGTTCAACACCCATTCTGCACAACTTCAAGTTTCCTATCATCCCGGGATGCATGTGCTCAAGAGGCCAAGCCTCCCGTCCCCATCCCCATGCCCGTGCGCAACGGCCAGTGTCCGTCTGCATACGCAGCGGTTCCCAACCTGTGGGTCGTGACCCCTTTGGCAGTCGAACGACCCTTTCACAGGGGTTGCCTAAGACCATCCTGCATATCAGATATTTACATTACGATTCATAACAGTAGCAACATTACAGTTATGAAGTAGCAACGAAAATAATTTTATGGTTGGGTCACAACATGAGGAACTGTATTGTAAAGGGCCAGAAGGTTGAGAACCATTGGCATACAGCACCTCAGACAGCTTGACTTTCACAGTAAGGGCAGTGTTTCCAAACAGGGGGTCCATTTGAAATGGAAGTTTAGCTCTCCGACCACGACCAGAAAACTTACTGGATGTTCTTAGTGATCCTTCCGTACAGGAGCAGAGGGAGCCCACTGGAGGAGCTGCGGACAGTGTGCACAGTCTGCCCCTCGGTGGAGGCACTTTCATGGGTCAGTGCCAAAATGTTTCGTTCAAGTGTATTAACAAAAGCTAAACTGCGTTATTGCTGGCGGACTGGAGCACTCAGGTCAGCGTGAATAGTCTGCTTTCCCAGAGGTCCCAAGAGGCTGTGGTATTGTCTCTAAAGCCTGTTCCGCCTCCCGCCTGAAGAGTGACACGCCACCCGTTTCTCTCTTGCAGCGTGCATTAGTAAACATGGATCTCCGTACTCAAAAAACCCAGACTTTGTTCAATGCGTTCAAAGTAAGTCCGTCTCCTTCCTGTCTTCCTCAAAGCCCCGTGAGTTTGGGTAACTGTAAGCTTTGTTGTGGTTTTCGGGGGGATCTTGAATATTTCCATTATCTGAAGGGGCTATCGCACCTGCCTGAGGTCTCCCTTTTCAGTGAACTGTCTTGTTCAAGCAAGCATGTTTTGGTTTTGAATCAGCAAGGAGCGCACAGGGTACGAAACATAAACCTTTCCCGGGGGTGTAAAGAGAAGGCACATCCCTGGCCCTGCCTCCTAGTGAGCCTGGGAGTTCTCTTTCCCAGAGGCCACCACGTTACCAGCTCTAAGAATACATGATATGAGCAGTGTCGAGGGTGGCTCCCCCTACACACGATCTGACCCCACTTTTGCCACCAGATACGGTGGATACCTCCCGTATCAGTACATACAGAGCTGCCCGCTGTCAACATTGGCCATGGGTGAGGGGCATAATTTAACCAATGTGTATTGGTGGACTTGTAAGCTATTTCCAGTTTTCTTGTTATTATAAACCAAACCAGAATGACATCCTTGTGCCTTTGTCACCTCTCACACATCTAAGTATTTCTGCAGAATAAATTCCTAGGAATGGAATTGCAGAATGAAACCTATATTTATTTTTCCTCTTGATGAAGATCTGACCCTAATTACCCCCTCAGCAGGGGGTGAGCAGGAGCGCCCACCCCCCACATCTTCAACAGTCTAATGTATTTTTTTAAACTTTTTTATCTTCTCCAATATAAGTGGTGGAAAATGACACTTTATTTTATATTTTATTCAGTCATTTCCGTTTATGTTTTTCTTACTAATGGGCGAAGCTGACCTTCATGTGTTTAAGGCCTTGTATTTCTCCTGTGAACAATTTGTTCACATTCTTGACCTATTTCTCTCAATTTATAGGAGCTCTTGATTAGACTTCTGCAAATTTGCCATTTGTACCAAAGGTAGCAACATTTTTTACTTGGGCCATAATGCTTCTTTTTATTATTGTTATTTTAACTTATCATACGGTGAAAAGGATACTCTTGTTGCATGAATTTTAACCCACTCAGAACTTTGCAACCACCTCCGCTGAGCCTGACTCAGGGCCTTCCTTGGTCTGAGAGTTTCAAAGTACAGCCCATGGTGCTGGAAGGTTCACTGCGCCTGTTCACAGGGGAGGAAAACTGAGCTTCGAAGAGCACAGCCAGGCGCAACGTAGCAGGACGCTCCCTGTACTTGGTGTCAGACCTGCCATCGCCGGGATAGCCTAGAAGGCTGGCCAGACGCTGAGCTGCTCCTAGTATCTGGCTGTCAGGGGCTCGGGGTGGGAGGGCTGTGCGACCCAGAATCCCTTCTCCCCCTGGGGAGAAGCACCTGTTAACGCAGAGGGGCCACAACCCATGGCCGTGCCTGGAGGGAGACGTGGAGCAAGCCCCTCCCCTCAGGGTCAGGCCATGACATCAGCCTCCCCGGGGTCATCCACGACCTCACTGGGGCCTGAGGCAGATGTGGGAGCAGGTCAGCTTCGTGTCATTTTGGCTTGCTGTTTTTAGTTAGCACTTTTCTGTCCATTTGTTAAGCCAATTTCTTATTTTATAATAATGTACTCAAATTCATTAGGCTGTTTTAGTTCCTGGGTTTTAAATTGCCCGTTTTTTGAGGTTATAACAAAAGTTATCTAAGTTTTATGTTTAACTGTAGGATCCGCCTGGAATTTCTCCCGAGGAGGGAGCGGTCTGGGTGTGTTCATATTTTCCCAGATAGCAGCCCCCTTGGTCCAGCACCATTTATGTAAAAGCGCTGGGGTTTGGCTCAGAGAAGGGCCACCACAGTCCCGGGCTACGTTGTTCCTATGTGAGAGATTTCATGGCATTAAAGTGACTTAAATTGTTTGAACAACAAAGATGATTTCTTAATGGGATTGAGACTTTCCTCCTGGGTGGCGGGCAGCCTGGGAAATGAGGAAGGAGGGAGAATCTCAGCGCTGTTTCCTGAACTGATGCTTACAGGGGAAATCTCGTGCAGCTGCTGCTTATGCCAGATGTTTTAAATGCAGTTCCTAGAAACTTAGGAAGCTGCCTCCATGCCTGGTCTCTCTGGCCAGCTCGTCCCAACTGAGCAAGCCTCTCACTCCTTCCCTCCCTGTGGACCCAGTACCTCCTCCTCGGGCACTGGGCCAGGGCACTGGGCTTCTCCGATGGCTCCTGGCGTGACAGGAGTCTCTGCAGCCTGAGGTCCCGCACAAATGCACCGGCTGTCCTTACGGAGGGATGCTGTAAAGACTGCAGGGAGTTGGGGTGTCATTCAGGGAAATACGCACACCCTGTCTTGTGGGCCCCGAAGATGTGCCTTCTAGGCATGAGTGCACATGGGGTCAATTCAGGCAACTTTGCACTGTTTTTATTGCTGGAGGATTGAGCGGGTAGAATTTCTCCGTCACTAGTGGGGAATGGGGTGCTTGTGATATATTGAGAAAAGGAATTTTCTAAGACTTGCAGGGGAGAATGAGTGGTTTTTATTTGCATAGAGTTACATCCCTCAGTTTGCAAAGTCTCAGGTCCCTTAATCCAGTCCTGGAAAAGGTGTAGCTGGGGCTCTAGCAGAGCCAAAAGCAAAGCCAGTGTCCAGAGTTTCCGTTCCACGGTGGAGCTGAGTCCGACGTCGCATCAGGTTAATTGCTGTCTATAATCCACTGTGTGGGTCCTACGTGGCTGTGAGCGACATGGGTGACGTAGGGGAGCACGCCCCCTGAAATAGGAGTCCCAAGAGAGAAAAGAGGGAACTTCCTTTGCTCTGGAGTTAAGTTTCTCAGATTTCACGCCCTTGCAGTGATGAACATACCATACATAAGCAGATGTTGTATTATAGAATACATCATGCCTGTTCTGACCACTGACTCGCTCCCAGGTGTGACTGACAGGTAAGCATCTTCCCATGTCACCCAGACCTTACAGGACATGCATCTATTGTCTAGTCCCTCCAACGATCTACAGGGAGCAGACTTGGAGAATGTTAACTACAGCTTCCTGGCAAAGCTGTATAAATAGCATGCCTATATTATGTAGTCTCCCCTTTGCTCCTTTCTTGTTAAATAATAACCAGGTTATTATAACAGTACTAGAGGCCTGATGCACAAAATTTGTGCAAGAGTAGGCCTTCCTTCCCCCGGCTGCCAGCACTGGCTTCCCTCTGGCACCCGGGACCCAGGCTTCCCTCGAAGCCCTGGCTTTGTCAGGAAGGTTGTCCAGAAGGACATACAGAAGGACGTCTGGTCCAATTAGCATATTATGCTTTTATTATTATAGATAATTTTCATCTGTTTCTTCCTAAAAATAGTCCTATCTGGTGATGACGGGCAGTTTATGGCTGAGTGCTTTGATTATCAATTATTGTTAAAATTAAAGCAAATGGCCTCAAAGTGTTCATCCCAGACCAGCCCCAGGCCTGGGGCAGACTTTCCCACTGACAGTTCCGCCTTCCCTGCTCACAGATTCCCTCAGCACGTTGGTGTGCCTCCAGCGGGAGGGCCTGCGGTCGGTTTCTGAGGCCTGGGTTTCTCTGCTTTGCCCAGGCCGGGCTGGAGGAGATCCAGGCCTGATTCTCCTCGTGAGGGAGGATCCCTTTGCCCTTTCTCTTCGGTCAGAACAGTGGGCCTCCCCGTGGAAGCATGCTGTCCAGGCTATAGCTTGTCATTACCTTCCAGTCTGGGGGGAGTAAAAAGCACCTGAGAAAGCGGTCCTGTTGGGTGTCAGCAGACGTTTCACATTCCAGGCCACAGCAACAAAGGAGCTCCTTCCTCCCTCTCCTTCAACACAGCCGTCTCAAGGCCAAGATAAGCCCATTATCTCCTAAACAGCTCCTTCCATTCAGAGGCCTGACGTCAGGGCACAGACCACCTGTCAACTCAGAAACCCTCTGCAGGCTTGCTGGGGGGAGGGGGAGGGGCGTCAGGGATGGGGACTTAGTGGATGCATTTGGGCCTGCAGAGGTTTGTCTCAATTCCAAAGAGGTGTGCTGGGCACCTGCTGAGTGTCAGTCAGGCTCTCAGATGCTCATTCCTCCTTCCTTTTGACCTGGGGATAAACTTTGTTTTTGTTTTTTTATTGGATTTATGGAGGTGGCATTGGTTAATAAAGTAATACAGGTTTCAGGTGTATAATTCTATAATATATCATCTGTAGATCGTATGGCATGTTCACCACCCCAAGTCAAGCCTCCTTCCGTCACTATTAATCCCCCTATACGTTCTTCTACCTTCTTCCACCCCCTTTCCCTCTAGTAATTGCCATACTGTTGTCTCTGTCTATGAGCTGTTGTTTCTTTTGCTTAACCCCTTCACCTTTTCCACCCAGCCCCCCTGCCCCCCTCACCTCTGATAGCTATCAGTCAGTTCTCTGTGTCTATGAGTCTGGTTTACTTTGTTAATTAATTTTGTTCACTATATTCCACAAGTAAGTGAAATCATATGGTACTTGTTTTTCTCTGACTGGCTTATTTCACTTAGCATAATATCCATGCAGTCACAAAACATAAAAGTTTCCTTTTTTACGGCTGAGTAGTATTCACTCATCTCCTGAGGGGCATTTGGGCTGCTTCCAGCCCTTGGCTACTGTAAATAACACTGCAATGAACATAGGCGTGTATATGTTTTTTCAAATTAGTGTCTTGGGTTTCTTCAGATATATTCCCAGAAGTGGAATCACTAGGCCATAAGGCAGTTCCATTTTTAATTTTTTGAGGGAACTCCATACTGCTTTTCATAGTGGCTGCACCAGTCTTCATTCCCACCAACAGTGCGTGAGGGTTTCCTTTTCTCCACATCCTCTCCGACACTTGTTGTTTGCTGATTTATTGATGATAGCCATTCAGACAGGCGTGAGGTGATATCTCATTGTGGTTTTCATTTGCATTTCTCTGATGATTACTGATGTTGAGCATCTTTTCATATGTCTGTTAGCCTTCTGTGTGTCCTCTTTGGAGAAGTGTGTATTCAAGTTCTTTGCCCCTTTCTTTCTTTTTTCTTTGCCCATTTCTTAATTGGATTGTTTGTTTTTTTGGTGTTGAATTTTGTAAGTTCTTTATAAATTTTGGATGTTAACCGCATATCAGATTTATCATTGGCAAATATGTGCTCCTATTCAGTGGGTTGTCTTTTTATTTTGTTGATGGTTTCCTTTGCTGTGCAAAAACTTTCTAGGTTGATGTAGTCCCATTTCTTCTTTGATTTCTATGGCTTTGAGTCTAACGTTTACATCTTTAATCAATTTTGAGTTTATTCTTGTGTATGGTGTAAGAAGGTGGTCTGGTTATTTGCGTGGGGGGGGGGGGTGGGGCGGGGTGCATGTATCTGTTCAATTTTTCCAACATCATTTATTGAATAGACTACCTTTATCCCATTACTTGCTTCCTTTGTCAAATATTAATTGACTATAAAGGCATAGGTTTATTTCTGTTCCATTTTTCTATATGTCTGTTTTTATGCCATTGCCATGATGTTTTGATTTCTCTGTCCATGTAGTATAGTTTGATATCAGGTATCATAATTCCTCCAACTTTGTTCTTCTTCCTCAAGATTGCTGTGGTTATTCTGGATCTTTTGTGATTCCATATAAATTTTTGGAATATTTGTTCTAGATCTGTGAAGTATACCATTGATATTTTGATAGGGGTTGTGTTAAATCTACAGATTGGTTTGGATTATATGGACATTTTAATGATGTTAATTATTCCTATCCATGAACATGGTATAGGCTTCCACTTACTTATATCTTCTTACCTTTCTTTCTTCAGTGTCTTATAATTTTCTGAGTATAGGTCTTTTACATCCTTGGTTAAATATATTCCTAGGTATTTTGTCTGTTTTGAAACAATTGTGAATAGGATTGTTTTCCTAGTTTCCTTTTCTGATAGTTTATTATCCTATATAATAAAGAGGTAATATGCAAATTGACCATCATGCCCTCGCACAAGATGGCTGCCCATGTGGTCAAAGATGGATGCCACAAGATGGCTGGCAGGGGAGGGTAATTGTGGGTGATCAGGCCAGCAGGGGAGGGCAGTTGGGGGAAACTGAGCCTACAGGGGAGAGAGGGCAGTTGGGGGGACCAGGCTGACAGGGGAGGGCAGTTGGGGGCAATTGGGCTGGCAGGGGAGCAGTTAGGCATCGATCAGGCTGGCAGAGGAGTGGTTAGGGGGTGATCAGGCTGGCAGGCAGAAGCGGTTAGGGGCAATCAGGCAGGCAGGCAGGTGAGCGGTTGGGAGCCAGCAGTCCCAGATTGTGAGAGGGTTGACCTGTGGGATCAGACCTAAACCAACAGTCAGACATCCCCCGAGGGGTCCCAGATTGGAGTGGGTGCAGGCTGGGCTGAGGGACACCCCTCCCCCAATGCATGCATTTCATGCACCAGGCCTCTAGTTGGTGTATAAACATGCAACAGGTTTCTGGATATTTAATTTGTATCCTACTACTTTATTGAATTCATTTGTCAGTTCTAGTCATTTTTTGGTGGAATCTTTAGGGCTCTCTATATACTGTATCATGTCATCTGCAAAAATGAAAGTTTTACTTCTTCCTTTCTAGTTTCAATCCCCTTTTTTTCTTCTTCTTCTTGTCTGATTGCTGTGGTTAGGACTTCTACTATGATGTTGAATAAGCGTAGTGAAAGCAGACATTCCTGTCTTGTTACCAATCTTAAGAGAAGCACTTGTAGTGTTTGCCCATTGAGTATGATGTTGGCTGTGGGTTTGTCATATATTGCTTTTATTATGTTGAAGTATGTTCCATCTCTTCCCATTTTTTTAGTGTTTTTACCAAAAATGGGTGCTGGATTTTATCAAATGCGTGGTCTGCATCTATTAATATGATAATTTGCTTTTTATCTTTCATTTTATGTGGTGTATCACTTTTATTGATATATGGATATTGTACCATCCTTGCATCCCCAGAATAAATCCTACTTGATCATGGTATAGGATCTTTTTAATGTATTGCTGAATCTGGTTTGCAAATATTTTGTTGAGGATTTTAGCATATATGTTCAGCAGATTGGCCTATAATTTTCTTTCTTGTAGTGTCTTTATTTGGTTTTGGAAATGGGATAATTCTAGTCTTGTAAAATGAGCTTGGGAGTCTTCCTTCTTCTTAATTTTTTTTAAAATATATTTTATTGATTTTTTACAGAGAGGAAGGGAGAGAGAGATAGAGAGTTAGAAACATCGATGGGAGAGAAACATCGATCAGCCGCCTCCTGCACATCTCCTACTGGGGATGTGCCCACAACCCAGGTACATGCCCTTGACCAGAATCGAACCTGGGACCTTTCAGTCCGCAGGCCGACGCTCTATCCACTGAGCCAAACCGGTTTCGGCAATCTTAATTTTTTATAATAGTTTGAGAAGGATACGTTTTAGTTCTTTGAATGTTTGGTAAAATTCACCTGTGAAGCCATCTGGTCCAGGACTTTTGTTTTGGGGGAGTTTTTTTATTTTTTATTACTGCTTCAATTTCACTAGTTGCAATCTATTCAGATTCTCTGAATCTTCCTGATTCAGTTTTGGAAGATTGGATATTTCTAGGAATTTATTCATTTCTTCCAGATTGTCCAATTTGTTGGCATACAGTTGTTGGTAATATTTTCTTGCAATCCTTTGTATTTCTTTGGCGTCAGTTGTTACTTCTCCTCGTTCATTTCTGATTTTATTTGGGTTCTGTCTCTTCTTGATGGGTCTGGTTAACCGTTAAAGGTTTGTCAATCTTGTTTATCTTTTCAAAGAAACAGTTCTTGGTTTTATTGGTCTTTTATATTGTTTTTGCTAGATTTTATTTCTGCTCTGATTGTTATTATTTCCTTCCTTCACTGCACATTTTTTGGCGAGGGCAGGGAACCGTAATGCCTTCTACCGGTAAGCAAGTAGAAACTGGGTCCAGCGATCAGAGGAATTTAGTCATGGAGTAGTGGGTCACCCACAGCTGCCTCAGATCCACCCGAGGTCAGCCCTGAGGTCCCACAGGCTGCATGGATGCCTTTCCAGGCTGCTGCACTCGCTGTAACAAGAGTTATACTCTGGGGGCAGAAAGGATGGGGAGGGTGAGGTCAAGTCTAGCCCAAAGACTAGAGAGATGAAGGGACATATCTTGGCAGGAAGGGGCTCTGAGGGATTTTCTTCTGGGATGGGTGTTGCGTAGGAATCTCTCAGAAAACCCCACCCCAGTAGAAGTTGGTGTTGGCCTTTCAACCCTGGGGACTGTGTGAGTTGTTTTTTAAGGAGGGTTTAGGCATTTTAGGCAAATTCTAGACAAAGTTAACCAGCTCTTCACGTCAAAGGTACATGTGTGTACCTTTAACTTTAAATCTTTAACCAATATGTCAAGTGGAGACCCATACCACCTCCTTGACCCTTTTCTCCTGTGGGGGCCCATCTGGGCTTTGGATTGAGTGTTGTGGGAGGTGTCAGGTGAACCAGCTGCTCCACCTGGGCTCAGGTGTTGGCCAGGCCGGTATGTCGCCTACCTCCAGTCTCTGACCCTTCTGCCATCAGAGCCCCTTCCTGTCAGGACGAAGTCAGGAAAGCAGACCTGTCCCTTCAACTCCCTAGTCCTGGGGCTAGACTTGACCTCACAGTCTAGTCCTTTCTGCCCCCAGAGTATAACCCTCTTTACAGCGAGTGCAGCAGCCTGGGAAGGCATCCATGCAGCATGTGGAACCTCAGGGCTGACCTCGGGAGGATCTGAGGCAGCTGTGGGTGACCCAGTATTCCATGACCAAATTCCTGTGATCGCCGGACCCAGTTCCTACTTGCTTACTGGGAGAAGGCATTACAGCTCCCTGCCAAAAACAACTGTGCAGTGCCTCACAAATACTGGGAGGCATGATCAGTCTACACTCGCAAGTGTTTTGTGTTGGTTGTGACCATGCATACAAGCCCACTTTGAGGTGTGCCATGGGGAGATCACAAGAAAAACACAATGAGAGACTTGGGTTCCAGTTTGTAGACAAGGTTATGCAGATTCCCCGAGGATCGGGTGCACAGACCGCGTGGGCAGCCGAGAACATAAAGCACAGCGATGGGGGCCCACGCCGGGTCCCGCGAGGAACGCAGAGACCACTGCCATCCTGTGCTGGTGGCAGGGGAGCAGGTCTACCAGGACTCATTGTGGTGACAAGAGCAAGCCCTGCGGTGGGAACGCTGTCCCCAAATTTGGAGTCGAGCTGGAAACATCAGTCATTTTAAGAACGAAGTGATCAACCGTACGTGACACCTGGTGCTTTCAGCTTGGCCTGTTCCCAGGGGCCAGGCAGTGGAATGCGTGGTGTCTGCAGGTCTGGACGGGGTGGGGGCAGAAAGGAAAAGCTGAAGAACCATTGAATCCTAGGTCCCCGGGGGTCAGATGATCCTCTACTCACCTGCCACATTACCTAAGCTGAGCTATTCACTTTGTACATTAAAAAGGTGATAATACCTGATTCACGTGCTGTCGATGGGTGTGTGGCCCTTGGAAACCACACAAGTGACATGGTGTGAATGACAGTGGGTTCTGAGTGTCAGAGAGGGTGTCAGTGTAGCTGGTCTGAGCCGTACCTGGGTGGCACGCCCTTGGTGTCACCTGCCCTGCTGCTGCCTGGTGTGCCACCTGCCTGGGCCTGGAGGTTGTGACAGTCAATTGGCCTGGGTGACCACATCTCCAGGGCTGCTGAGGAAATGTACCCAGCTGCCCTTAACTAAAAACAAAACCGAGAAGCCGATTTTGCTTTCGGTTGTCAATGCAGCTAAAACCCACTCACCGGGGGCACTGACGAGTTTCCGGAGGGCAGTCTGGGTGCCTTGCCCATCTGACTGAACGAGACAGCTTCGGCCATGAACCCCATGCTGTTCGGGGCCTGGATAAGAACTGGAGGAGAGAGAAGTAGGAAAACAGCAGAGAGTCACCGGGAGATGTTTGATGTCTGTAGACTCATGAGGGAAAGACAGTCAGTAGATTCTGCGAGGAGCAAAGGCAAAAGCAGCTTTAAATGAGGGAAGAGAAAGGGCCTTTCAGGAGCAGACGGTCACGTGGCGCTTTCTGTCTGAGCTGGATGAGACATGCTGCGGAGGCCAGTGTGGACACAGCTTGGGCTGGGCTGAGTCAGGACACACCTGCACTCGAGGAGAGTCACTGGGAAACCTCAGCAGGTGAGCAGCGGTGGATGCAGGGCCTGCTGTTCCCAGGACCTGCCTGTGTTCCCCCACCAGCTGTGCCTGGCCAGCTCTGGGCTCCTCCACCTCCAGAAACGGCCCAGCCATCGTGTTGTCTGTAGGCATGAGCCTTCCTCAGGCCAGTGGAGTCCGGCCTCTCCACGGTGTCCTGACTGAGTGCCGATGGCAGAGAAAGGGCCAGAAAGACTTGTCTCTCCCGGCCAGGCCCACCTTGGTGTGGCCAGGAGCCTCATGGGAGGATTCCTGGAGCTCTGGGTGCAGTCATAGCTTCCCCAGGTCTCTGATCTCCGCTGCTTGAGCGTGGGAGCGTGTAATCGCCACACGGACGGGGTAAGTGCCCGGCCGGCCTAGGTCGTGGGAGCTTCAGCCGTGTTCGCGAGAAGCTCCTCCTCGCATGGAGAGCCCTCGGGAGGCACCCCACTGGGACAGTCTCTTAGCCGTGGTCCCTAAAACAGGCGGAAATGATGCTGGTGATTGACATGCTATTATCCCAGGCAGAGGGCTTCCCAAGCGAGTGGGTTGGGCACGTCGGCCTGGGCACTGCCACCCCGGGGCACTGTGGGAGCAGGCAGTGCAGCCTGGGCCTGGGGCAGTCCCCATCCTGGGCAGGCAGATTTCTAGGGGAAATGGGGTGGGGCTCCCACAGAGGCCAAGCCCAGTGGAGAGAATGTTGGCAAAGGTGGATGGGCTCATGGTGTGAGTGGGCAGGGGGCCTGGCCTGAGAGGGTGGAGATGTCCACTATGGACATCTGCCTGGAGGGCCCTTGGGTCAGCCAGGGCTCTGTTGACCTGCTCCCTGGGAGGTCCGAGCTCATGGGGCTAAGCCAGGCTCACTCCCTCCTCCCTTGCTCCCTGCGGGGCCAAGACCCCAACACCCTGGCCCTGTGTGGGGGTGGCCACTCCCTCCTGGAACCAGCCAGGGGCCTGGCCAGCCTGTTCTGTGACCCTAGTTCTGCCCAGAGGTGGGGTTCTATGTGGCCGGCCTGGGCCAGTGGAGAGGACACTGGTGCCCAGGCCCTGCCTCAGAGTGCTCCTGCCAGAGGCCAGTGTGTCCCAGGGTCCCACAAGAGGCTGTGCTCCTGCCCACCATGACTGCTCCCCCCGCCCCCCTCAGCTGGCCGGGAGCAGCTCAGGACAGTTTCCTCCTTCCTTTCATCCCAGACCTGCCTGACCAGTGCTCTCCAAACCCCTGCAGTAAGGAGGGGACCCAAGTGTGCCAAGACCTCATGGGCAACTTCTTCTGCCAGTGCAAAGACGGCTGGGCGGGACGGCTCTGCGACAAAGGTAAGGCCACCACAGCTGCCAGATAAGGGATGAGGTGTGGGCATTGGGACCTCCCTGCAGGGCCCCTCCCTCTTTTCCTCTCCCTGCCCCAACCACCCTGCCCCACGTGCGGACACGGCCATCCTGGTCCATTCTGGCTGAGACAGGAGTGGGAGGCATGGAAGTGCCTGCAGGCTGTCCTAGGATCCAGGCCCCACACTGGCCGGCCTCCACTCAGCTCCCGGGCGAAGAGGGAGAAGATGGGTGGGCAGGGCATCCCCGGCCCCTCACGAGAGTCATCCCAGAGTGAGAATGTTAACACAGTGCTGGAGGCCCTGTTTGCCTCTTGGGACAGGGGCGCTGTCCAGCTGGAGAGGCCATCGGTCAGCTCCTGAGAGAGCTGGGGAGGAGCAGAGGGGTTCCTCTCCGAGAGCAGGGCTGGAGCACAGGACGGGGCCGCCGCAGGCAGTAAGACCCCCCCCCCTCCCCCCCCCCGCGCGGGAGCCTCGCGGCTGCCCCCTCAGCCTCAGACCCCAGTGATTACACGAGACGAGAGTAGTTCCTTCTCCCTCGAGTCTGCAGTTGTACAGTGTCAGCAAAGAAGCTGCAACCCCGCCCTCCCCCCGAACCCGGACCTCAGTAGGCCCTTCACTGTGGTGGAGAGCCGGGCCTCCCCTCAGGGCCTCCTGGTGTTTCCTCCTGGGGCCGCTGAGCAGAACTGGAGGCCATGCCCACAGGTGGTCCGTGAGGGCTCAGCTCAGCCTGTGTGGGGCTTGGCCAGACTGCGTTTGGGCCTTGCGGCTGCCTGGCCATATCCACCCTCGGGCACTTCAGCCTTCTGCCCTCGTCCCATGCACACTCAGATGGCCACGGAGCTGGCACTGGACTGTCACCGCCCACAGCACCGGAGAGCTCCCTATGCCCTCCCGCCCGTGGCCTGGGGGTGGGTGCAGAGGAGAGAGACGTGCAGACACTGCCACGTGCTCGAGGCGGATGTGTGTCACCTCCGGGCTCTCCCCAGTCCCTCTGTGTCCTGTGTGTACCCAGATGTCAACGAATGCAGCCAGAAGAACGGGGGATGCAACCAAATATGCTACAACAAGCCAGGCAGCTTCCACTGCGCCTGCTACAGCGGCTACAAGCTCTCCCGGGACAGCCGGAGCTGCCAAGGTAAGGCCTGGGCCCGACCGCGGGCTTTCCCGGCCTCTCTCCTCCTCTGCCCCGCCCTCCTCGCGGCTCCTCCCCTCTTCCACTTTTGCAATTGCCAAGTTGCTGAAGTTGGCAGTCACATTGGCTCCTCTGCAAGAGGCTTTGGCAGTGGCTGCTTCTTTGGTTCTGGAAGGGAGGGCAGGAGGGCGGAGGGTTTCTGCAGAAGGAGCACATGCCCGGGCATGCTGGCAGCCCGAGGGAGCTGCCCATCACCATCTCGGCAGCACCACAGACGGGATGATTCACTGTGTCTATGGAGATCGCTGCCCCAGAGGGAGTGTGGCTGCTGGGCCTCCTTCCAGTGCCACGGAGCCTGCAGGCTTTTCTGTGCAGCTAAGCGCCCAGGACATCGCAGGGGCCGTGGGCAGGGAGCCCCAGTGCCAGGGTATCACTCCCTGCACACACCCCGCTCCCATCCCCAGGGCCCGCTCCCCGCCCAGTGGCCAGCATTCCTCCTAGAAAGGCCCCCCGCTGGCTGAGTAAAGCAGGAAGCAGCTCAGCAGCCCACTCCCCCTTCTGCTTCCAGTCTAGTCTGGGGCTCCCGGAGGCCCAGCACCCTGAGCCGACCCGCGAAGGACACTGCAAACTGTGGCCCATCCCCTCTGCTCCTGCGCAGCCCGTGGTGCCTGGTCAGAGCCACCATGAGTCACACAGCAGCCGCACCCCACTTTTCAGGGGGAGTCTTCTCCCTCTTTCCCCCCTTCCGATCCCAGTGTGCTAGCATCAGGCTGAGGGCCCAACGCAGGCTTGGCACCACGGGCGCATCTCTGAATCAGGACCAGGGCAGAGCTCCCAGTTTGGAAAACAGCTTCCACTTTTGTCCACATCAGTGGCCCCCATTCCTGCATCCATATGACAGTTCTCACCTAAGTGCACAGAGTAACCCATTGCCCTTCCCATCTGCCTCCTCGACCTATCAGGGCTGCCAGCCAGGCGCCAAGCCCAGCCCCGGCTCGGCCATGCGCCCTGCAGGCATGTCCTTGTCTCCAAGAGCAACCGAGGACACTGCGTTGCTGGGCAGAAGCGCTTTACACAGCGCCCAGTGGACCCCCAGTCCTGAGGACCTGTCTGCAGACCAGAAGCTCTTGAACTCGAGTTTGCATCTGGTGCACCTGCAGCCACAGGGCGGGGGGGGGGGGGGTAGGGGGGTCTGGGGCTGCCCACACTCATCGTCAGGTTCCAGGGTGAGGCTCACTACTGGGCTCTTTAGATGCCCCAGGCAGTGACGCTGTGCTCTGCAGAGGGAAGCCCTGCTTTAACCTCCTGGAAAGACCCCAAGTGACCACATCTTTAGTTTACTTTCAACCTCCCACCAGGTCTGTGAAGCCTGAGGAGACAGTGGTCTGAGAGAACCCCTGCATCCTGTGGCCTTTTCCCCCCAGAGTGTGGGCAGGACAGCAGGGTGGGTCTGCACCTGCCCGAGTCAGGGGGCCGAAAGGCTCTCCCCGTACCATGACTGATTAGTAATCAGTGTGATGGCAGGAACCCCGCCTGGTAGCCAGGCCTCAGCGTGTGCCTGCAGATACTGGCCCTCACACAGCGCCCTTCTCTTGGCCATTTCTTTTGGGACTTTGGGACACCAGACTTCGGCACAGGGCGCTTTGGGGAATGAGGACCATGGAAGATACCGGACTTTTCATCACATCCTCCTTGGATGCTAGGGGGGAGGTAGTGGTGGGGGGGGGGGGGGGCGGGCCCTGAACCCCTGTTTCAAGCACTTTCCCTGGGAAGCATGAGAAAAACAGGCACTGGGTTGATGAGTTCAGGGCTCAGGACTCTCCACCATCTCTCCTTGGCTGCAAGAAGGGACTGAGCAATCTCAGGCCATGTGGCCAGGCAGGAGAGTGGGCCGGCCCCTCTCCTAAGGAGAGAAGCAGATGAGGACCCCCTGGGAAGGGGGTTGGCACCTGTGGGCCCCTTGGCCACAACGCACACATTGGGCTTGGGCTTGGGCTTTATGTGCTCAGTGCCAACACCATCCGCCTGCCTGCCCACGTTCAGATTTCCTGGGTCGCCAACTATGATTAATCATTGGACAGTGGCATCTTCAATGGGCAAAGTGTCAGGAGGACTGAGGAGGAAGGAGGGGAGGGGGTCTGAGGTCATGGAGGCTGTAAGAATGGGGGTCGGGCGTGGCCTGGGCCCCAGCTCCACCAGCCGCATTGAGGGAGGCTCTGCAGCAGCGCAGTTGCTCTGGGAGAAGAAAGTGAGGTGACTGGGGGTCATGATGGACACAGTGGAATTCGGGGTTCCATCTTCTGTTTCTTGTGGGGAAGAGATGGCCCAGTGCTGGGGCTGCTGGGCTGCGGCAAGGACAGACTCCTGCCAGGAGAGAAAGTCCCACTCCAGGCCCTTCCCTGGTGCTGCTCTGACGCTGGTCCCCAAGGGTGTCCCAGGCCAGCAGCTCTGGAACGTGGGAAAATGCCGCCTCTCGGGTCCTCCCTGCCACCGGAGTCAGAAGGTTGGGGGTGGGCCACCCAGGTGGAGCAGGGCCTCCAGGGGCTCTGGGGCAGCTAGGGCCTGAGGATCCTGTGCAGGGCATCCTGGAGCGGCCAGCAGGATAGTATCTGCTATGGTCAGAGTTTGCCCAACCAGCCATCCTTGGTGCTGGGTGGCTGCTCCAGCACTGGGTCGGGGCAGCCGCAAGTGTACACGGGGTGCTCACCCAGAAGAGCCGTCTCCTCCCCGCTCCCGGGGGCTCGGGCGGCTGGTGCCAGTCTGCACCCACCATGCACTTGCTGAGGGGAAGCCGGGTTTCTCAGCTCCCCGATGTGGGGTTGGCCAGCCTGGCTCCTGAAATGAAATACGGGTTCAGAAGCATCACCACAGATCCATACTGACACAGGAGAACCGACTGTTTTACACACTTTCTCTTGGGGAACGCGCGCTGTTGGTGTTGGCTCATTCTTACATCTGTGAGCAAGGTCTTACGGCAAGCATGTCGAACTCGCGGGCCGAGGGCTGTGGGCCGCCTGCCTCATTTATTTGGCCCGTGTTAGCCTTTGAGTTTGACATGCTTGTCTGACCGTGTTCATGTTTGAAAGCCTGTGTTTGTTGGTAAACTATCCTTGTAAAGAAATTAGGAATAGTTGGGAAGCTTTGTAATACAGGCCTTTATGCAGCCATAGGAGGAATCACATGTTATTTGAAATAGTCACATTTTCTAGAACCAACACTTTCTAGATATTCCTTCTGTTGCTGAAGGGAATGGGTTTTTCACAGCAGGGTTTTGGGTTGCCGCAGTGGCAGAGTGGGTGGAAATAGCAGGACAGAGCCTTGGTGATGTGTCATTACTGAGGTTTGATTTCCAAAAGACAGAGCCCAGTGTGCGGAGTGTGGAGGCCGTCCCTGGTGGTGGTGATGAGTCCAGGGTGCCCCGGGGAAAGCAAGGGCTCCAGGGATGCAGGGTGGGACTGCAGCTCAAAAGGCCCCCAGGGGGTGCTGTTTTACCTTCCTGTGCTGCAGTTATTTGAATTAAACAATTCTGTGCACACCTCTGGCCAAGCAGTGCTCTCTCCAGTGTCTGAAATGGACCTTTTCGGTCGGGACTCTGATCAGAAAGCCCCTCCATCCTCAGTCCCCACTCCTAGAGCTGAAAAGTCCAGTGGATGGAAAGAAGGGGACAGGCAGGAACGGGGGAGGAGGAAGAAGAAGAGGGCAGGGTCAGGACCAGCAGAACCTGGGACCAGGGTGCTCTCAGGGGCCTGTTGTCAGCCTGCCAGCAGGGCGGCAGTACATTCCTGGCTCACCACGGGCGGCCTAGGCCGGCTGCATCCTCCCTGTCAATCTGGACACAGCCGTGGTCCTCTGGGTTGTTTTGCAGACATAGATGAATGTGCAGATGCGGATGCCTGCGGGGAGGCGCGCTGCAAGAACCTGCCCGGCTCCTACTCCTGCCTGTGCGACGAGGGCTACGCATTCAGTTCCCAGGACAAGGCCTGCCGAGGTACCCATCCCAGTCGCTGCAGGCACCACACACATACATACACATGCATGCACTGCACATATGTAAACATGTGCCCTGTATGTATGCACACCACACATGTGTGCACCACACACATATGCACACACGGGCTTCTTGATGCAGCTGTGCACCTTCTCCAACATGCCACAGACACAGAGATAAACAACACAAGGCCATGTCTGTGCTCCTGCAGCTCCTGGGGCTTCTCTCCAGCCTCCACTCAACCAGCTGTATTTGGGGTCAGGCCTGTGAGCTCTCACTTCCCTGCTGAGCCCAGACATGTCCTCGGGGAGCTCAGAGAGATGTTCTCTCTCCCCAGCTTCTTGCCTGGTGCCCTGGCAGCTGCCCAAAACTTGAGGGGGATGATAGGGTGGTCCCGGCCCCCACACCCTCCTCCAGCTCCCAGATCCACTCTCGAGACCCCCAAACACTCCAGGGACTACTGTCCATGGCACAAACCTGCCCCAGAACCTGCAAGCCAAGCGTCGTACAGACGAGATTGTTTGCTGACCTGGGAGTGTGTGGTAGGCTTCACTTATCCTAACATCCTCCCTCACTTCGTACAGTAACTGCTCCCCTAGGAAAGAGCAGGTTGGACGCTGGGGCCGCGGGCCTGGTGCTGAGCGGGAGTTGGGAGGCCGGGGTGGGGCCTCTGGGAGTGGGGGCTTGGAGGTGAGTGCCTCCCAAGTCACAGTGAACACGCCATGGATGTGATCAGAGAGCAAGCATGTGTGATTGCACAAAGTGAGGTGGGGACGTTTCCCTTGTGGCCAACAGATGTGGACGAGTGTACGGAGGGGCGCTGTGAGCAGGCCTGCGTCAACTCCCCGGGGACCTACACCTGCCACTGCAACGGACACGGGGGCCTCAAGCTGTCCCGGGACATGAACACCTGCGAGGTAGCACCCACCTAAAGCCAGGACGCTCGGCCTTGCCCTCAATTGACTGGGCTGTCCAAGCAGGCTCTTCTTTTCTTTTTTTTTTTTGTCCTTTAGAAGCTAGTGGAAGGGTTGCTGGGAGAAATGCTTTTGCTGAAAGGCCTAGTGTGCTTGGGGCTACGTGGAGAGATGTGGGGTGGGAGACGTGCTTGTCCCGCCCCAGGGGTTTGGTTGTATCTATGAGATCACTACAGCAGCTCCCTACACCACCACGGACCAGGTGGTGTGGATCTGCAGTGTGCATTGCTGGCACGGATATGATGTATCCTTGCCCCACAGGTTCCTCAGGTGTGTCGTCTATGCCTCCTGAGTCTGAGGTTCCCCAGGTGTGCCCTCTGAGCCTCCTGACTCTGCGGTTCCCCAGGTGTGCCCTCTGAGCCTCCTGACTCAGGTTCCTTAGATGTGCGGTCAGTGCCTCCTGATGCTGGCTGGCCCCTGACCACCCCCTCGGGGCTCACACCGCAGTGTCCCTCTGGCAGGGAGAAGCTGCACTGTAGAGCAGCCTCCAGTAACCAGAGGAACAACGGGAACAACAAAGCACACTGACTCATGCAACCTGGTCAAGGGGAGCTTCAGGGACGCTCGAGTCTCCAAATACTGCTCAACGGATGATTTTTTTGAAATCACAATTACCATATCATTATCTATGAAGAATTCCTCAAAAAAATGAAACGCATGCCCAGACAAGTAACACAAAACCTAGAAAATGGTCTGACTAATCAACAAAAGCATACAAACGCTTTCCAGCGACCAGAACGCTAACGTTTTAACCATTGCCCCTAGCGGTTCTCAACCTGTGGGTTGCGAACAATGAACATACACCCTGCATATCAGATATTTACATTACGATTCATAACAGTAGCAAAATTACAGTGATGAAGTAGCAACGAAAATAATGTTATGGTTGGGGGTCACCACAACATGAGGAACTGTATTAAAGGGTTGCTGCATTAGGAAGGTTGAGAACCGCTGCATCAGGAGACCAATGTTAGTGGATGGCAGCTATCCAGAAACACCAGCCTCCAAGCCTACATATTTTATTGATTTTACAATGTTTTGTAGTTGCTTTTTACGATTCCCTATACTTTGTGTAGGTTTGAAATATTTCATAATTTTAAAAAAACAAGAGGGAAAGGAACATTGGCAGGGAAGGTGACAGTGGCATAGCAGGGAGAAGTGCTCTAGGGGATCCCGCCGGGAGCGCAGGAGCCCGAGGCTTCCGGGGAGACTGGGTCCAGCCTCACCTGGGAGCCCCACACGGAAGGTGGGCTCTCACAGAATCTTAAGGGGTTGTAGCAGGAATCGAGCCCTGACGCCAAGCACTACCTGTGTGTGTGCCAGGGCCCTCGCTGGGCGGGGTGAGTGGCAGGACACAGAGGGCTGGGCCTGTGTCCTGGCAGGCCCTTCAGAGCCAGAAGAGGGGCTGAACCAGGGCATGCCCCTGCCTGACGCGCTCCCGTTCCCACAGGACATTCTGCCCTGTGTGCCTTTCAATGTGGCCAAAAGCGTGAAGTCCTTGTACCTGGGCCGCATGTTCAGTGGGACACCAGTGATCAGACTGCGCTTCAAAAGGTTGCAGCCCACAAGGTGAGAGGTGGCTTACCCAGCAGGCCCTGGGAAACAGCTGGCTGATGGCTCCGCTCCCCATGTTCCCAGGGTGACACCTAGAATGGTCCTGGCTGCCCTGGCTATCAGCTCGGTCTGGGCACAGACTCAGCCACAGTGCGGATTTCATGCTGGGCTCTGGGTCAGCAACAGCAAGACACGTCCCGTAGGCGCTCTGCCCCGGCTGCCTGGGGGGGCTTGGCAGGGGTTGCCATGGGACACGGCCTGCTTTGCTGTTTCTCTTGCTGGGGCCAGTCTGGGCTCTCACTGGCCTGCGTCTAACCACTTTGTCTCGGTGCTGCACTCAGATTGGTGGCCGAGTTCGACTTCAGGACCTTTGACCCCGAAGGCATCCTCTTCTTTGCTGGAGGCCATCAAGGCAGCAACTGGATCGTCCTGGGCCTGCGGGCCGGGCGGCTGGAGCTGCAGCTCCGCTACCATGGCGTCGGCCGCGTCACCAGCAGCGGGCCCATCATCAACCACGGCATGTGGCAGACGGTGAGCGTAGCCCCACGACCCCTCCTGGGCCAGCTTGGGTCTCCTGGGATGAGGCCCCGGCAGTTACTCATTCTCTCACACACTCAACAGTTGGTGGGTACTGCACCTGGCAGGACAGGCCCTCTGGCCCCCCAAAACTTTAAGTCTGATGGGGCATGTCTCATCATGTGATCAGAGCATGGCTCCCACCTCGAGAGCCATGACTGTCAGCAGGGGCAATCCCTCCAGGGGGCATGTGTCTGTATCTGGAGACACAGTTTGTGGGTAGGGGGCCCTGGCACTGGGTCAAGGTCAGGGAGGTTGCTAGATACCCTGCAGCACACAGAATGCCCCACTGCAGCAAACCCTCCGGTTCAGACTGTTAATAGTGTTACAGGTGAGAAACCCTGGTCAGGGTCCAGGCACCTGCTCCGCCTCCACGTGGCCGTTCAGGCTCCAGGAGCTCACCTTTCAGCATAAGGCAGGCTCAGATGGACGCACTGACACTGTCCCGGGCTCTGGCTTCTGGTGTCTGCCCTGTTCCTGCTGAAATCACCCTTGGGTGCCTTTTTATGGAGAAAGTCCTGCTGAGACCTGACCTGGAGGCAGCTGTCCCGCCAGATGTTGGTTTTGGAGCACTCTGCTTTGTCCTGCCTCCCACGCCCAGAGCAAAGCAGCCTGGGATGCCGCAGGCTCCCCCCAACAGTTCAGAGGCTCCATAGTTGGAAGTGGGCCTTGAAGAGTAAACACTTGAACGAGAAATGAGGAAAACGTTCTCTTTTCCTTTACAAGTGGAGATAAAATGGAAAAGTCGCCCAGCCTCTGTGAATGAAAACACTTAGATGTTTGCTAATATTTCCATCCTGTCAAGTACTGCTTAGTTCCTTCTCTCCTAACCTCTTAAAGTGCAAGTATCTCCAAAGCGGTGACGCTGCAGATAAAACAATAGATCTGGAAGGAAGCCGCCTTCAACATGGGTTGAAGCAGGTGTTCCCTCCATGGCTGTGGGTGTGAGGGGTCCTGGGTGGCTGGGGACGGTGCCCAGGTGAGGAAGTGGGGCCAGCATGGCCAGTTGGTCGACAGAGGTACCATCACCCTAAGAAGGAGCTGGTCCTTGAGGAGCAGAGTCAGCTCAGGGACAATTTCTTTCCAATCTGCCCACAGTTTCCAACCAGTCCCTGCCCCCACGGCACCCCACACACAGACACCACGCTCTTTTGACCAAACTCAGACCCAAGTACCTGAATGTTTCTCCACATTAGCCAAAGAGGAAACTTAGATTTCTGGAAGATACACGGTATATAGAGGGAGAGGTTTTAAAATATTTTCTACACAGAAAGTAGAAAAGGATGAAAAGTCATAGAATGAACTCATGTGTTCATTTAGCATCTAGTGGATGCCATGTTCTGAGATAAGTATTGGAGATTTAGAAATAAAATGTGTTTTCCTGCCTTCAATGGTGCACAGCTAAGAATAAGAAGGACCAAAATGGGGGCACAGTGATGTCAGGGCTGGCCTTAGTGGAGTGGTGACATCAGGGCTGACCCAGTGGGGTGGTGACATCAGAGCTGACCCAGTGGGGTGGTGACATCAGGGCTGGCCCACTGGGGTGGTGACATCAGGGCTGGCCCAGTGACATGAAGGCTGACCCAGTGGGGTGATGACATAAGAGCTGACCCAGTGGGGTGGTGACATCAGGGCTGTCATGTCAGCCACAGTTCCCACTCCCTGGCTGAGGTTTAGGGAAGTGCTCAGAGACACTAGATGAGATAAATGGCTCCAAATGGGCTCCCTTGTAGGGAGAGGATGGGCAGGAGTGGGGATGGGTAGCAGTGCTGGGAGGGAGCCCGTCAGACCTGAGCCACACCACCGACCACATGGAGGCTGTGTGGGCATACGGAGGCCAGGAGGAGGTGTGGGTAATGGGCATGTCATCCTGAGGTGGGGTGTCTTGTGGTCCTGGGTGGTGATGAGCGTGGTCCCCCGAGGTCGGTGCCCCTCAGATGGCACACTCCCACTCTCATAGCTGGTTTCCCCAGGTCTCCATTGAGGAGCTGGAGCAGAGTCTGGTCATCAAGGTGAACAAGGATGCCGTGATGAAGATCGTGGTGGCCGGGGATCTGTTTCAGCAGGTCAGGGGCCTGTACCACCTCAACCTCACCGTGGGAGGCATTCCCTTCAAGGAGAAAGACCTCGTCCAGCCTGTAAGTATGGCACTCGCCCTTGGGGTCGGGGCTTGGGGTTGGGCTGAAGACAAGGGTTACTGTGAGCCGCCCTGTGCTTAGGGTTAACTAGGTTGGGCGAAGGACCGGAGAAAGGTCAAGTTTTCCCAGAAGTGAACAGGCAGCAGGTGCAACGGATAGCATCTATCTCAGCCATCACTTCCTATGAGACTCATGTGAGCTTCCATCTGAGTTGGTAACAAAAATGTCAATTTTGCAGTGGAGATAAAAACACAATGAAATTACTCTTTAACGAAAAGAGCAATCTGCTTTTTTGGACAATTCCTAAGAGCATTTGGGTTGTTGACCTTGCCAGAATCTTCATAGGGGAAAAGGCCTAACGGACAGTCAGTACTGGTCAGGTTTAGAGCCCTGCCCTTCCCACCGCTCCCCGCACCACATGCCTTCGCCCCTCATCGTGCTTCTCCCTCTCCCAGCATGCTGATGTCCGGGGCCAGAGTCTTTGGCACTGTGACGATGGTTTCCACACCAGATATGAGTCATGAGTTGGTGTTCTGCATAGTGGGTGGTATTAGCACTATCTTCCCTCCAGAGGGGAGGGGAGGGACGTCC
The DNA here is from genome assembly GCF_964212035.1 of Myotis nattereri. Lineage (NCBI taxonomy): Eukaryota > Metazoa > Chordata > Mammalia > Chiroptera > Vespertilionidae > Myotis > Myotis nattereri. The sequence goes on from NC_138076.1 coordinate 28,632,002, forward strand.
TGTCCTACCCACGGCCTCCAGGACCAGCCCCATTCCAGGGCTTTCCTCCCACAGTTACCAGTTACATCCCTTATGCCTCCTCATTCTACAGACCAAAGCTGAGGTGCCCTGATTTGCTCAAGACCATCTACAAAGTGGGTGGCCAGGCTGGAATCAGTATTCCCGGCCCCGGGACTTACATCCGTGGGTGCTTTTCGGGTGCCGGGTAGGAAGACCAGGTACAACTGTGGTATAAGTGCTGCCTCACCCCACATCCTTTCAGCTAGTGGCCAGTGCTCCTTACTCTGTTTGGTAAGTGGGGCCACCGATGCAGACAGAGCAGGTGGGGCTCACGACACGATTCGCGTTCTCAGACTGCAGGGAAGGAGGGCCCACCGTGTGTGCCACGCTCAGAGGGGCTCTGCAGTGAGTCGTTTGTCGAGGACAGTGCCCCTCTATGAAGTAAACGGCCTCCACAAGTAGGGTTTGGCCATCTTGCAGCCGATTTCCATGGGCCTGAGCCAGAGGGTGCCCTGCTCATCTGACGAGGGTGGCACCCGCCATGTGTTCTCTCCTCGTGGTGTCTGGGAGATGGTGGCTGTGAGGAAACCACTTGGATTTCTCTGTCTTTCCAGATAAACCCCCGCCTGGATGGCTGCATGAGGAGCTGGAACTTGATGAACGGCGAAGACACCACCATCCAAGAAACTGTGAAAATGAACACGAAGATGCAGTGCTTCTCTGTGACAGAGAAAGGCTCCTTCTACCCGGGCAGTGGGTTTGCTTTCTACAGCCTCGACTATGGTAAGTCCGGGCTCCTAGGTGGGGAAGCCGATAGACTCTAGGCAATGGAAAGCCAAGGGACAGCCTCCTACCTGGGATGGCAGTGCCGGGGGCAAGCCGAGCCCACCATGGGCTGTGGGGCTGGAGGCAGGGGATGCAGGCCCCACCTCTCGGGCCTGTTTTGAGTTACCCCGTGAGGAAGAAATGGCAGCCGGAGAGAAGAGGCCCCCCCCCCTGCTGGTGCCGTGGTGGCTGAGCTGGGAAGGCTGGGGAGGACAGGAGGGCTCTAAGAGGGCCTTTGCAGAGAGCTCTGAGACAAGCTTGGGTTTGTCCAAGTGGATGGAGAAGCTCCCAGAAGTGTACTTGGCATTGCCATCTCCAGTGACTCACGAGGCACTGAAAGGGGGCAGTATCTGAACATCACAGTGCGGCTGACTGGGGGACTCCAGGGAGCCCAAGTGTTAAAGAAAGAAGAGAACGGGCGGGGGGAGGGGGGTGACTAGAAGCCCGTGGCCCCAGCCCAGACACTGCCCAGAAGGCTGTCACCCCCAAAGGAATTGAGGCTCCCAAGCCAGTGTTGAAAGCAGCCAAGGAGCTTTCCTTTTACACCTGGAGACAGAAGGCACCCTGAAAGGGAGGTGACGCTCTGTGCGATACTGCACAATGGGAAGAAGGCGGGAGACGGGCAGACAGAGGCAGGCAGGAGTGGCGGGCGGGGCCCTGATGCCATTGGCACACACTGAGCTGTGTGGGGATGGTGGGGATGGTGAGGGGTGGGGCTGAGGTCAGCTGGGAATCCCTCCTTCATCAGTAACTCAGTCACGAGCGTCCAGGAAGTGAGGGTGGCTGCAGAGGGTGGGCCCAGAGGCCCTCCTGGCTTCTGTAAAGCAGGGCCCAATTTCTTAAAACAAAACACAACACAGCTACCTCTTTCCCTTTATTATCAAGTGAGTGGCAATTTACAATAAGAACAAATGATCCTAACATGCTGACAAGTGAGCATTCCCATAGACATAAACTTTACAGGAAATGAATTCACATCCCAAGTCACGTTATCGATTACCCGATGATAGAAACACTGTTCTGAGGATGTGGCGAGAGTGATTTGGATGGTGGTGGATGGCTAAACAGCTCCGTGGTTTGATTCCATACTCACAAGGTTTTCCCTAATCTTCTCCTTAGATAGGTTTAAAATCAACCTTTATTTCTCGAGCATACCCCAGTTGGAGCCCTCGATCGTCACTGTGCCTGGGCTCAGAGGCCTGAGTGGCTCTGAGCTTGGGAATGCTAGGAGAGTCATGCATCCTGGTCCAGGAAAATACACACTCACAGAATTGTGCAAGCTCTTCCGGCGGGTTCACTGCCCCTGGAGCCCGCAGGGCACCCCATCCAGAGCCTTCTCTGTGTGATGGCTCTTACGGGTGCTTCCTGCATCTCTCTGGCTCCTGGCCCGCATCCTGGTCCAGGCAGGCTCTGTGGGAATTCCTCATGCTCCCTTTTCCACAGCCCAGCGCTGCCCAGGGTCCCTGCATCACTGCAACGCCATCTCTCCTGGGGCCATTTCTGGGTTTGCCCTGCCTTCCCACCTTGCAGGAGTCCCACTGGGGTGCCTCAGCCCCGCCCTGTTCCTAAACCCCGGGCCTTTTATCGTTAAACTTCCACACTCGGTCTTTTACCTGCTCCTCAGCCCAAGGCCAGCAGCATGCTCCCTCCTTCAGACCTCATCTCCACACATCACCTCCAGCACGCAGCGGGGCCTCAGAATTCAAGGAGGGCCCATCCAGCTCGGAGGAGGTGAGAATGCTCCTCCCTCCTTAGCAAGACAGCCATCCTCTCAGGACCCTGGATCACCAGCCCCCTTGTATCTTCGCTTTAATGATCAGAGCATTACTGTGTCATTAAAGGTATTTTGGAAAAAAGAACCATTCACTCCTAATTGTACCTCCTAAGATAATACATACATGATTCCTTTAGTCTTCATCTTTATACATACAAAGCGAGGTACAATGTTTAACATTAAATCCTATAATATAAAACGCTTAATTCTTTTTTCACTTAAATTTTAAACATTTTTCATGGTGTAACAGAGACATCACAGGCATAACCTGCAGTGGCTGCAAACACTCCCATGACAGTACACGGCCCGGTCTGCTTACCCTCTTTGCTGTGTGGTTTAATCTGTAAGTTCTGTGACAGCAAAGTGCCAACGGTATTCAGAATCTATGCATTTTTAATGAGTGTTGAGCTGTACCCTTAGTGTCCACTTTATAACAGAAGGACTCATTGGAAAATCAGGTTCCATACTCTTTCTTTCACTTGGCAGTAGTTCAGAGTCCATGTGGACTTGCTAGGTCTCGAGGTCCGAGAAGCCGGTGCCCGAGGACAGTTCCCAAGGAGGGCTGAGGCACTGGTGCCCTCAACAGCTCCAACAGCCAGCCGTGGGCCCAAACCCCATCACAGGGGAAATTCACACACCAGAGAACTCTTCTCGCTTCCCTCACAACTAAAGGGAAAACTTGGCAACAGAGGAAAATTGTGTGTGTATAAAATCTATAATTATTTTTATAGTTATTTTTAAATTCTGTGTGCATTCGATTCAATGGACAGTTACTGAGAACGGACCATAGTGGACCCCACTTAGGGACGGGACCCACAGATAATTCGAGGAGCTCACAGTCCAGTGGGGAGGAGACAGAAACAGCATCACGATTCACCCTCGGTTCACCTGAGCTCGAGCGTGTGCAGCATTGCTTCAGTGTCATTCCGCCTGAACACGCTCCTCCATCAGGATTTTCAAGTTCCTGTGAGATAGAAACACTGAAAAACCATGAGGGCAGAGGCTTTCTCTTGCTTCTTCATGAGCAGGCGATTCAAACATAAGGAGGAAACATGGGGTGGTATTTGCCCTCCAAGAACCACAATCCAGCCCTTCCCACCAAAATGTGGTTTTTGGAACTGTTTGTGTAAGATATAGACATATTATATACATACTAGAGGCCCGATGCACAAAGTTCATGCAAGGGGCTTGGCCCTCGCAGCCCCGGCTTCGTCCGGAAGGTCTTCCAGAAGGTCATTTGACTGTCCAGTCTAATTAGCATATTACGCTTTTATTAGTATAGATTTCCTTTAGATGCGTCATGTGTGGTATATCATATCACTTCTATATGACATATGATGCATCTAAATAAAAATCCCTCCACTGAGGCACTGGAATAGTAAAAAAGCTGCAACTCAGAATACACAATTGCACATGGTCTGTTGGGATGATGCCCGTGGCAGCTCCTATTTGCAGTGCAGTTTGAACTCTCCAACGTGCAGCCAACCTTGTAGAACTGCCTGAAAGCCACAGCTGAGATGCAGTGGGACTGGGGCTGTGCCTCCAACACGTTCTGGGGAAGAGGCGAGTCCTGCAGGAGAGGCCGTGAGGGAGCCCAGGGCCCACACAGCACCCTGCCTGTCCGGTCTGTGGTCATTCTCAGGGGTGTTCGGGAGACCAGGGCACTGGCTGGCCAGGAAGGAAGCAGCTGCCCTCAGTGGCCCCAGTGCCTTTTGAATGAATCAAGTGCCCGAGCTGTCCTGTCACTTTGCAGCTGAGGGCTGTTGGCTCAGACAGTGGGACGGCTTCTTAAGAGCCCAGCACTGAGCTCTTGGTCGGCTCCCTACCTGCTCCTGCAGCGCCAGGCAGGGCTGGGGCTACTGCGGGTGCTCTCTGCTCACTCCCATCTCTCCCGCGTCTGTATGGCCTCTTGATGCGCCGCCTTCATTGCAGCACGAACATCGCCGGACGTTGGGACGGAAACAACCTGGGAAATAGAGGTCGTGGCTCGGATCCGCCCCGCCACCGACACGGGGGTGCTGTTCGCGCTGGTGGGTGACAACCACACTGTCACCCTCTCCGTGGCCCTGGTCGACTACCACTCCACCAAGAAGCTCAAAAAGCAGGTACCACTCCCCATCTGCCCCCAGGTTGGAGGGGCTGCCCCTGCGTCCAGCAAGCAACCCTTGGGGCTGTCCACCCTCAAGGCCCCAGCGCCCTTCCTGGGGTCCGGTCACCCATCCCCTGACCCTGGAAGTTCTGTCCCACCCTCACACGTCTCTCACCAGAGTCTAACCAGCCACACTTGGCTTGGGGACACTTGACATAGACCCCCTGACACAATGTCCATCTAAACTGCGTGGCCTGGGGAGGCCAGGGGCCTTCGAGGCAGTTGTGTAATGGGACAACCTTCCTGCCTATACAGCTGGCCAGCTCTGAGGTTTAGAACTATTTGAATTAGTTGCTCATATTTAAATTGGGTGATTTCACTAACAAATTCAGATTTCCAGTCTCTTTTGAAAAGTCAGATGCGCAAACCCTCTGAGAACATTGTTCTCTGGAAGCCACCAACACAGAAGAGCAAGGGCAGGCAGCAAACATAAACATCCCAGCAGGCAGCCAGGCCCTGTGGCCTGGAGGGCTCATGCTGCAGAACACGCCTCTGACAACATGGCCAGAAACACACTCTATACCAGTGATGGCGAACCTATGACACGCGTGTCAGAGGTGACACGCGAACTCATTTTTTTGGTTGATTTTTCTTTGTTAAATGGCATTTAAATATATAAAATAAATATCAAAAATATAAGTCTTTGTTTTACTATGGTTGCAAATATCAAAACATTTCTATATGTGACACGGCACCAGAGTTAAGTTAGGGTTTTTCAAAATGCTGACACGCTGAGCTCAAAAGGTTCGCCATCACTGGTATAGAGGGTGTTCCTGACCCATGGTATATGATGGCGAACCTTTTGAGCTCGGCGTGTCAGCATTTTGAAAAACCCTAACTTAACTCTGGTGCCGTGTCACATATAGAAATATTTTGATATTTGCAACCATAGTAAAACAAAGACTTATATTTTTGATATTTATTTTATATATTTAAATGCCATTTAACAAAGAAAAATCAACCAAAAAAATGAGTTCGTGTGTCACCTCTGACACGTGTGTCATAGGTTCGCCATCACTGCTCTATACCATGGGTCAGGAACACACTATAGAAGAGCTCTGAGTACAGCTGCCCCTCCAACACAGCCTGTCCTGTCCACTTCAACACAGACCCCACCACTCCCTACTGTCCCCCGATGCTAGGCCAACTATCTCTGGTCTTGGGGCTGACTGTTTTCTTAGAGAACAGCTGAGGCCCTGGAAGTACGTTTTATTCCCTCGGATCTGTCCAAAGCAGGGAACGTTGCTGACGCTCAGAGGTGCGGGTTCAAGTTAGCCTGTCCTCAAAGGCAGTCAGGCTCTTCTGCTGACCAGGACTAGGCACTGACAGGTTCAGTTTACGCCCAGACGCCCTCACCACCACCATGGCGCAGGTGCACATTCACAGCAGTTCCTGGTGTTTGCAATAAACAGCTGTGGTCACCACCCAGGCGGGGTGGCGAGGGCAAGACTGCCTGTGCTATCGAGGGTTTCTTCTGTCAGAGTGTGTGTCTGACCCGTGTTATGGAGTGTGTGTCTGTTCTGTGTTATAGAGTGTGTGTCTGACACGTGTCATAGAGTGTGTTTCTGACCCGCATCATAGAGTGTGTTTCTGTTCTGTGTTATAGAGTGTGTTTCTGTTCTGTGTTATAGAGTGTGTTTCTGTTCTGTGTTATAGCGTGTGTTTCTGACCCGAATCATAGAGTGTGTTTCCGTTCTGTGTTATAGAGTGTGTTTCTGGCCCGTGTTATAGCGTGTGTTTCTGACCCGAATCATAGAGTGTGTTTCTGACCCATGTTATAGAGTGTGTTTCTGACCCGCATCATAGAGTGTGTTTCCGACCCGTGTTATAGAGTGTGTTTCTGTTCTGTGTTATAGAGTATGTTTCTGACCCGTGTTATAGCGTGTGTTTCTGACCCGAATCATAGAGTGTGTTTCCGTTCTGTGTTATAGAGTGTGTTTCTGGCCCGAATCATAGAGTGTGTTTCTGACCCATGTTATAGAGTGTGTTTCTGACCCGCATCATAGAGTGTGTTTCTGACCCATGTTATAGAGTGTGTTTCCGACCCGTGTTATAGAGTGTGTTTCTGTTCTGTGTTATAGAGTGTGTTTCTGACCCATGTTATAGCGTGTGTTTCTGACCCGAATCATAGAGTGTGTTTCTGACCCGCGTTATAGAGTGTGTTTCTGTTCTGTGTTGTCAGTGTTGCTAGCCCGTGTTGTCAGAGGCATGTCCTGCCCGCTATGAGCACCCCAGACTGCAGAGCCCCGCTGCCTGCTGGGTTGTTCATGTTTGCTGCCCACCCTCACTGTTCTGTGCCGGTGGCTTACTGTGATGCCTCCCGGCTGCAGGAGACCCCTGCCCCCACGGAGGGCGCAGGGCGTGGGGAAGGCCAGCAGGCCGCCAGCCCAGGACAGGGCACACCGGGTGGTTGCTGGGCTGCACCCCCCGCCACCCCTGGGTGCTCAAGTGTGCTTCTGCCCTGCAGCTGGTCATCTTGGCTGTGGAGAATGTCACCCTCGCCCTGATGGAGATCAAGGTCTGTGACAGCCAAGAGCATGTGGTGACCATCTCTGTGACGAAGGGAGGGGCCACCCTGGCTGTTGACGGCACCAAAGGCCAGACTGAAGTGAGCCCCGTGGAGCTGCAGGAGAAGTTGGCCGTCCTCGGGAGGCGCCTACAGGACCCTTTGCTCACCTTCGTCGGGGGACTGCCAGGTAGGGTTCCCTGTGGGCTGCAGGCTCAGAGGTGGGGGCACTGGCTGTTCTGACCACCCCCGACTCACTTGCCCCAAACTGAGCCTAGGAGTTTCTTCACTGAGATGCACTTTTCTTTTAGAGCAAGAGAGAACACAGGTAGGTTTATTGGCTGGCATTGTGAGCATTCATGTTCATCAACACCAGCCTAGCAGCTTATCGGTTGAGATTGAGACCATGTCCCTGGAAACAAGCGTCAGCCTGAACCTGCCCCCTGCCACCCCCCCCCCCACCTCCCCACCCCCCCGCCTCCCCAGCCCCCCACCCCCCGTCCCCTGCATCCTCCAGAAGCAAACAGCTGGGCATGCGTCAGGCAGTGACTCCAGCCAAGGCCCATGGGAAGGCCCAGCTGACCTAGAGCAGGCTAGAGCCAGGTGCCCAGTGCCCCCGGCCGGCTTCCCCCTGAGGCCTGGTGCCCAGCTGCTGCAGCAGTGAGCCTAGTAATCCCCAGCCCCTCCTGAGTTGGGCAGGGGGGCCGAGGAGGGAAGGCAGTGCACAGCTGCCTCCTACAGGCCGGGCTGGACCTGTTTCTGATCAGATGGAGAGTGTCCTTGCCCCTGGGGCCTGCCATGAGCCAAGTGATCAGGGCAAAGTGGTAAAAAGGCAGACGAGGGCCAGGTGCTGATGATGTGTAAGCCAGTCTCCACGTGCTCCCGTGGCCCCGCAGGTCTTCACTTGCTGGGGATAGCAGGATTGCGGTCTTGGCTACCAGACACAAATTCCCATTTAGCTTTCATAAACAAAGCTTTGAAGAGGGCGAGAGAGGGCCCGGCAGCCCTGCAGCATGAATGTTTCATTCAGGCCAAGAAGATAACATTTATTTAACTGACTTGACTATCTGTGTGCACTTCCTTGTGGGGCAAAGGAGGGTTTCTTGCCAGAGCCTGGCAGGCAGATGGTCAGTGCTTGCCTGTGGGCACATACAAGGGATGTTCTGGAGTCAAAGGAATCAGTGCCCTTGAGAGAAAGGCCGGGACTGAGAAGGCCCCGCGGTGCCAGTGAGCGCTGCAGCGGGGACGCCAGGGTGGGGAGCCCGGCCTCCTAAGACGGTGTTTGTTCTTTCCCCGCTGGCCCAGTTGTGCCGGTGACCTCAGCGCCAGTCACGGCCTTCTACCGCGGCTGCATGACGCTAGAGGTCAACCAGAAGGCGCTGGACCTGGACGAGGCCGCCTACAAGCACAGCGACATCACGTCGCACTCCTGTCCCCCGGTCAAGCCGGCCAGCCCCTAGAGTGACCGCTGCTGCAGGAGGAGCGGCCACGGAGCACGCCTCGCGCTTTCTTTTCACAACAAGCCAGAAGGGAAGGCGGCAGTCACCCCAGCCCACCCCGCCCCGCAAGCAGCTCCCCGAAACACTGAATCCTCCTCGCGAGCCGAGTTTCTTTTGAGACCTTCTTTACCTTGTAATATATGTGTAAATAGTTGAGAAGACTAATGTAATGACCCAGAAGCACACCCCAACCCCCAGAGCGCCCTGCGTGAAGCTGGGCTCCGAGGAGCCGGCCTGAGGGTGGAGGCAGGGGGCCCACGCAGGCCCGAGGGGACCCAGGAACATAATTCTCTGTTATTTTTATTACCAAACGCTTCTTTCTGACCTAAAAGTATGGGGAAATAAACTATTTACAGAAACCTTTTTAACTTTGTGTTGGTAGCCTCTGCTCCTTGCAGCGTCAGTGCTCAACAGCTCGGGGTGAAATGACGGAAGGACGGACTTATGCCGAGGGTCTGAGGCCGAGGGGGGCCTCGTGCACGGACCTCACCTCTGCCCACTCGCCGGCATCCCCCAGCACCCACCTGAGCTCCAGGCCCGGGGGGAGCTGGGCTCTGTAAGAGAGCTGAGCCACCTCCGTGGGGAGGGGCCCTGCTGGCCCCGGATGCCCTCCTAGCGGGGCAGTGGGGTCAATGGAAGCGCAGGGTCGGCCCCTCAGCCCCACATCTTCTCTGAGGCCGTGAACAGCTGGAACGGAACCAGGGGGTGGGCCCCGCATTGGGCTCCCCCAGGCCTCGCTCCTGGTGCTCCTGGTCCATAGGGGGTGGGGCAGACAGTCCTCATACTGACCCCAGGAGAGCGAGGGGCCATGACAACACCAGCTGTGGGGAAACGCACATGGGCGCCGGGAGCCCCACGCACACACAGCGGAGGCCACTGCGGCCTGCGGTCCTGACCTGGGAGAGTACAGTGGGACACGTCCATGCTGTGCCTGACGTGACGGGAGGGGAGGGGGCCTGTGCCCCACAGCCGGGGGCGCCATCACGGTGATGTTCAAGCAGAGGGTCCCAGAGAAGCTTTCGGCATCTGGTGGGGGCTGCACTGGAAGACTGAGTTTCTTCTTTATTTTTAATACCAACCCCCTGTGTGGTTGGAGGCGGTCGGGCAGGTTTGGGTTTGTTTCCTTTCAGACCCCGTTCCTCAGATGGCAGCAGAGTCCCATGGCTCTGTCATTCCACCATGATGGAGTTAACCCCCAAACGCCGCATTAGCCCAGCGCAGAATCAGGCGGCTTAGGGGCTTAGGTGTCGGTGTCTTTGCGTCCTCCTGGCTGCTGAGCATGAGTTCATAAGTCACAACTTGACTCGGAGATAAGCAGGGTTCGGGAGGGAGGATGGAGCCTGAAGAATCCACCCACCGCTAAATAATGACTGAAACGCACCTGGTGTGGCCCTCTGAGGAGGAGCAACGCCCCTCTGGCTTTCCGAGAAGAGGGCAGGGGCCTCGAGGACTGCGTGCGAGGCCCCGCCTGGCTGGGTGGGCCAGGTGGGTGACCCCGAGTGCACCATGTGAGGGGAAGCAATAGTCCTTTTCACCAGAGGCCTGGCTTCCCCTTGAAGGGGCAGGGATCCCGGTGTCACTGGAAGGAGTTGGCAAGCACAGACACCCATCCAGAGGGACCTCCTGGGCCAAGCTCACCTCAGAGGACCAGACTGAGGCATGAAGGTACAAGGGTGACTTGGCAAGGACACATGAAGGCAGAGGTATGTAGGCAACCAGGTCCCGACAGGGCTGGCCAGAGTAGCCAGGGTCCACTCCACTGAGGGTCACCATGGGTCCTTCGCACACTCACCTGTGTCTTTGGGGTTCCTGCTGGCTCGAACCCACATTTCTGCTTCCCGGCCCATCCTACAACCCCATGTGTATGTCAGGCACCAGGCCCACCTGCCCCACCATCAGGGGCACGGCTCGCTCAGGCTGTGCTGGCTGCATCCTTTACGCAGCATCTGGTTGGAAGTTTTGTTGACTCGGGACTTCAGAAAACTTGTCTAAGAGGTTCTTCAGGTAGTTTTTCACATCGGTGCATGAGAAATAAATGCAGAGGCCATCCCTGAGCCACTTCAACCCACCGTGTCCTCGTGGAATACCCATCACCAGCCACGGTCCTTGTGGAAGGAGGGTCCTCACCAGCCTCTTCTCCCAGCTCTGGGGTCTCCCCACTCTCGGTCTGTGGCCCAGGTGGATGTGTGTGCCGGCTCACACTATAAATGGACCCCAAGCCCAGGCACCGGGTGCTGGCTCTGGGATGGGCAGGCGGCCTGGATGGGCTGAGCTGCACAGGCCAGGGCTTGGAGCTATAGGACATAGCCTCGGGCTGTCCATCTGGGGCATGAGAGCCCAGTTCCTGAAGACTCTGGCATTGAACAGGAGGACTCAGGCAGGGGCGCCCTCTGCTCAAGAAGCAGGAGGTCTCACCCCAGCCCGGATGGCCCCGGAGCCAGCTGAGCACCGCTCTGAGAAGCGTGGAATGCATAGCTCCACCTCCTATAGCTACGGGAGCCCAGAGCCACTTCGGTGGCCTCATCCGTTTCTCAGCCCTGTCACTGCAGCATTCCCCGTGGTGTTCTCTGATTTTTGTCCACTGTGGAGGCAACTCTGGAATGTTCTTGAGGAATGCTCTCCTGGCCAGCTAGGAGTCTCCTCCTGCCAGCCCCAATTATCCAGAGAAGGCCAGAAGGGCCAAGACCAGGAAGGACACACGCTGAGCTCTGGGCCTGGACACTCTGGAACCCCCACAGGGACACACAACGGAGACCAGCATCTTAGAGGCTTTCTGACGACTTTGGGTTCATCCTCTGTCCAGGGAGAGCTAGACACACCTAGGTTCCCTGGCGTGGCTTCCTTCGCCTTCCACTGGCTGCCAGAGGTTATTCTAACTACTGCCAAGAAAAAGCTTATAGCAAGCACAGAGCCAAATGCTGCAACACATTCCCCAGCTGTGCCAGCCAGGTCGGCGTCCTTGCCACGCTCCAGCCCAGGCAAGGCCAGGCTGCAGAGGAGGCTGTGACAGAGAGTCCCATATCCTCCGATGGTGGGCTGTGACAAGGAGCTGGGAGGGTTCTGGGTGTGAGCTATGGTGATGGAGCTGGGAGGATTCTGAGTGTGCACTGTGGAGACGGAGCTGGAAGGGTTCTGGATGTGAGTTATGGACATGGAGCTGGGAGGATTCTAGGTGTGAGCTGTGGAGATGAAGCTGGGAGGGTTCTGGATATGAGCTGTGGAGATGACGCTGGGAGGGTTCTGGGTGTGAGCTATGGAGGAGGAGCTGGGAGGGTTCTGGGTGTGAGCTGTGGAGGAGGAACTGGGAGGGTTCTGAGTGTGAGCTCTGGAGGAGGAGCTGGGAGGGTTCTGGATGTGAGTTATGGACATGGAGCTGGGAGAATTCTAGGTGTGAGCTGTGGAGATGAAGCTGGGAGGGTTCTGGATGTGAGTTATGGACATGGAGCTGGGAGGATTCTAGGTGTGAGCTGTGGAGATGAAACTGGGAGGGTTCTGTGTGTGAGCTGTGGAGATGACGCTGGGAGGGTTCTGGGTGTGAGCTATGGAGGAGGAGCTGGGAGGGTTCTGAGTGTGAGCTCTGGAGGAGGAGCTGGAAGGGTTCTGGGTGTGAGCTGTGGAGGAGGAACTGGGAGGGTTCTGGGTATGAGCTATGGAGGAGGAGCTGGGAGGGTTCTGGGTGTGAGCTGTGGAGGAGGGACTGGGAGGGTTCTGAGTGTGAGCTCTGGAGGAGGAGCTGGAAGGGTTCTGGGTGTGAGCTGTGGAGGAGGAACTGGGAGGGTTCTGGGTGTGAGCTATGGAGGAGGAGCTGGGAGGGTTCTGGGTGTGAGCTGTGGAGAAAGGGAGTAGATGATTTGATTGAATGTGTGGAGATAGAGTAAGGAGTGGATTATGCAATTGACACATTTATTGTCTGAGTTAATTTCAAAGTTTTTTTTAAAGAGAAAAGCAGTAATAATTTTATTTATTTTTGTTCTTTGTGTTTGTTTATAGGATACTGTTTATTGAGAATGCCTTTTTGTGTGGAGGGCTATTCTGTGCATTTGGGTCATTTAATAGCATCCTTGCCAACTACACATTAGATATGAGTAGTACACCCCCACACACACCGAAAGCGCGCACACACACACACACACACACACACACATACTTATGACAATCGAAAATGTCTCCAGATATTGTCAGATGTCCCCTGGGTGCAAAATCATCCTTGTTGAAAACTATTGCATTTTAGAAAAAGGAAATTTGACCCCTACCTCATATAACCCAAAAAGTTAACTCTAGGTAGAGTACTGGTATATATTTAAGCCTAAAAGTAATGTGTAACTATAGCCTGTGGGCCCAGTGTGCTCCTCCCTTGTTTTTATTAATAAAGCTTTATTGGCACACAGTTACACTCATTAATTTACTATTATTTACAGCTTTTTTTGTACCAAAATGGCAGAGTTGAGTAGTTGCTACACACCTACTGACCCTCAGAACCTAGGATACTATCTGGACTTCTGCAGAAAAATTTACTAATCTCTCTGATAGAAGAATATTTTCATGACTAGGGCAGAGGAATATTTATTTATTTATTTTTAATTCATTGATTTTAGAAAGAGAGGAAGGAAAGCAGGGAGGAGGAGGGGGAGGGAGAGAGAGAAACATCAATTTTTGTTATTTCACTTATTTATGTATTCATTGGTTGATTCTTGTATGTGCCCTGACCAGGGATCGAACCTATAACCTTCGTGTATCAGGACGATGCTCTAACCAACTGAACTACCTGCCCAAGGCCGATAAGTATTTTTTAAATAACACACAAAATGCCTTAATGATAAGGGAAAATATTTTAAAATTGGGCTATGGTAAAATCAAGAATTTCACCCTGGCCAGTATGCTCGCTGGTTAGAGCATCGGCCTTTACACTGAAGGGTTGAGGATTCAATTCCCCGTCAAGTGCATGTACCTGGGTTGCAGGTTCGATCCCTGGCCCCAGTTAGGGCATGTGTGGGAGGCAACCATCAGTGTCTCTCTCACGTCCATGTTTCTCCCCCTCTCTCCCTCCCTCTCTTCCGCCCACTCTCCCTCCCTCCCACTCTATCTAAAAGCAATGGGAAAATATCTTTGGGTGAGTATTAACAACAACAAACAAACAAAAAAGAATTTCAAGAACAAAAAACAAAAAAAATCAAGAACCAAGTTGGAAGACTGATGCTACCTGACTTCAAGACTTACTATAAAGCAACAGTAATCAATACAGCCCAGTATTACCAACAGAATAGACAACTAGCCCTGGCCAGTGTGGCTCAGTTGGTAGGAAGGTCATCCCATGCACCTAAGGGTGGCAGGTTTGATTCCCAGTCAGAGCACATAACCAGGTTGTGACTTTGACCCCTGGTTGAGGGGCATGCAGGAGGCAGCCATTCAATGTTTCTCTCTCTCCCTCCCTCCCTCTCCCTTCTTCTCTCTAGAGCCAATTTTAAAAATTATTAAAAAGTGGCCCAGAGAATAATTTTTTAAAAAAGAACAGACAGGATAGAAACTCCAGAAATAGACCCACATAAATACAGCCAATTAATCTCTGACAAAGGTGCAAAGACAATACAATGGAGCAAAGACAGACTTTTCAACAAATGGTGCTGGAACAACTGGACATCCATCCACATGCAAAAAAAAATGAATCTCGACACAGGCCTCATACCCCTCACAAAAATTAACTCAAAATGGACCACAGACCTAAATGTATCAGTAAACATACACAAAACCCATAAAACTCCTAGAAGATGACATAGAAGAAAATCTAGATGACCTTGGATATGGCGATAACTTTTTAGATACAACATCAGAGGCATGATCCATGAAAGAAAGAATTGATGAGCTGGACTTCATTAAAGTTAAAACGTCTGCTCTGCAAAAAGCACTAGTAAGAGTGTGAAAGGACAAGCCACAGACGAGGAGAAAATATGTGCAAAGGACATACTGGTATCTGATAAAGGACTGTTACCCCAAATACACAAAGAACTCTTAAAACTCAACAATAAGAAAACAAGCCACACAGCTAAAGAAATGGGCCAAAGAACCTAACAGATACCTCACCAAACAAAATATGCAGATGAGAAATCAACACGTGAAAAAATGCTCCACCTCCTATGTCATCGGGGATGCAAATGAAAACAACAGGCGACCACTGAACACCTACCAGAATAACGGAAATCCAGAACACTGGCAACACCGAATGTGGAGCCCTCAAGCACTCTCGTTCGCTGCTGGTGGGAATGCAAAATGCTACAGCCACTTCAGGAGACAGCTGGTGGTTTCTCACAAAACTAAACATCCTCTCACCATCATGTGATCCAGCAATCACGCTCCTTAATATTTACCCAAAGGAGGTGAAAAGTATGTCCAGAGAAAAACCTGCACATGGATGCCTAGAGCAGCTTTATTCTTAATTGCCCAAACTTGGAAGCAACTGAGATGCCCTTCAGTGGGTGAGTGATAAACTGTGGCACATCTGGACAATGGAATATCATTAGTACTAAAAAGAAAGGAGCTATCAAGCTATGTAACAACATGGAGCCGTGGTCGGCAAACTGTGGCTCCTGAGCCACATGCGGCTCTTTGGCCCCTTGAGTGTGGCTCTTCCACAAAATACCACGTGCGGGCGCGCACGTACAGTGCAATTGAAACTTTGTGGCCCATGCGCAGAAGTCGGTTTTCGGCCTGGGCGAGTCTGTTTTGAAGAAGTACTGTTGATATTTGGCTCTGTTGACTAGTGAGTTTGCCGACCACTGACATGGAGGAACCTTAAATGCATATCACTAGGTGAAAGAATCTTAGGTAATCTGAAAGGCTGTGTACTCTGTGATTCCAACTACATGACATTCTGAAAAAGGCAAAACTACAGAGACAGTAAAAAGAGCAGTGGTTGCCAGTGGTTAAGGGAGAGGGAGGGAGGGATGAATTGGTGAAACACAAAGGATTATTAGGGAAGTGAAAATGTTCTGCATGACACTGTAACATTCCCATCACACCACAAGGTGGATGTGTGTCATTATATATTTGCCCAAACCCACAGAGTGTACAGACCAAAAGTGAACCTTAACGTAAACTGCAGGCTTTGGGTGATCATGATGTGTCAATGTTCATTGATTTAAAGGTTTCAGAAAATGGAAAAGGGAAATATTGGCATAGATAACTATTGCCACTTAAGAAGCTGCTGATTGAGTGAGGGCCATGCCTCCTGGACTTCCTTCTGCTTCTGTGATCAGATCAGCTCAGCCAAACTCTTCCCCCAGAATTCAGAGGGTATCTCTGCTCCTGTCACCTGTGTTTTCATCCCCACGCCCAGAGGTGTGGCAATCGGGCTGCAGAAGTTTGGGACGGGGCGGGAGTGGGGAGGCAGAGCAGTGCTGGGTGAGGACAGGCTGCTCAAGACCCAACCAGAGGTGGTTCGTACGGTGACAGTGATGGCAAGTGGCCTGTGAACGGAGCACGTGCTGGTCCCAGCTGCTCTAAGTGCTTCACATGCATTCCTGTCCCACCCTTTTTCATTGAGATACAATTCACATACCATAATATCCACCCTGTAAGAGCATACAATTCGGTGAGTTCTAGTTCGGCCACTAAAGGTTGTGCCACCATCACCCACCACTACTCAGTTCCGGAATATTTCCATCGCCCCACAAGGGAGCCCTGCGCCCATTAGCAGTCTCCTTGACACCCCCAGCCCACCAGCCTCCAGCACCCACTGCCATCTGTGATCAGGAACGAGGGGGGGTAAATTCAACAGGACACCCGCCCCAAGGCGGTGCCCATCAGAGCTGTGGTCCAGCTCCTGTGGGGCATCAAGACTCAGGTCTGGATCCCCTGCAGCGAGGCAAAGGCTTTGGCAGAGGTGGTGCCCCACACGCACTGGGGCGTGGCACCAGAGCACACGGCGGGCCGGGTGTGGCCAGACACTGTGTGCCAGGGGTGGAGATGCTTTCCCTGCAGACTGGGCGACCAGGTGTGGGTGCCTGCAGTGTGCAGGGCGTGGGGGAGGTGTTCTGGGGGCTGGGGGGCGGGGCTTGGTTGTGTGGGAGCCACCCCCAGACTGGAAGTTGAATTGTTCACATATTTTTGTGGCTGGAGCAAGGGAGAAAGACATTTTTGTGGGCAAGAGCAAAATTATTGGCCTTGGAGCTTAATATTTTTTATCAGTCTTGGCTCTAGGTTAGATAAAAAGACTGCAAGACAGACTGGGCGGGTTGGGGTGAACAGTCTGGGGACACTGACGCCACTGAGTGTCTCTGACCGGGGGCATGTGTGGAGGACGAGGTTGTCCCTGTGATCTCTGGCACCCGGTTGTCTTCTGGGGTTGGTGGCCCGGTCCAGTCAGCACAGGCTCGCTGCCAGGTCTGCAATTCAGCTTCTCTGCTGTTAGCAGCGGGGCAGCATGGGCCTGATGCTGTCCCCCAAGGCCCAGCGGGTGCTCAGTGCACATTAAGGATTCCTGCGGACAGGATTCCCCTGTCCAGGGCCTCATGCAATAGGAAACGCACCCCATGGGTTCAGCGTTTAGATTGCAAAGGCCTCCTGACTCCGTGAGCAGTTTGGTTCTTAGACTCCAGGCAGAGGAGTATTGTTCTTTGAGGCACTTGTTGTGTGACCCCAGACGTGCCAGCCCCAGGGCGGCCTGGTGGCTCTGCCAGGGTCTATTACTGCCAACATCCAGTATCAGGCAGAGGCGAGGGTCAGCCCTTCGTGCCTCGCGGCCCCACTCTGGTTTCTGCTCCCCGGACCCCTGGCCGGATGCTGGCTCCTGGGCTCTCACACTGCGTTAGTCTGTCTTCATGGGCCACACTTCCCACTCTCCACGGTCTCACTAATAAAAGGAATTTTCCTCTTAACAACACAGTGCCTTCTTTCCTGTTTAGGAACCCCGAGGGTGGGCCCCTCCTGTCTTTGCAAACAGGAAGTGGGGGACCCCAAACCTGTCCTGCGGAGAACAGGGCTATGCTGGGCCACCATCAGATCAGGGTCTCCTGGAAAACACTAGGCACATGAGTCTAAATTTAACAAAATGATACTCTTACTAAAGACGGCTCACCAGACCAGGGGCCTGCCTTTCGCTTCCCGGTCTGTAATCAATAGCCTCTCCCAGATCAATTAGCCAGGCTCCTGGGGCCTGACTCCCCGAGTTTGCTATATTCCACGTGTGTCACTTCCTTATGTGACATGTGTGTTTACCTTCTTTACAGGAAGCGTTACATGGATGCCCCAGGTAATGTTCCCTGTATGCGCAGGAAATTAAATGAGATACTTCTGTACGGGGCTGAGAATATCTTATCTGTTAGCCAGATTTGCATTCACAGCCAGCAGCTGGGAGCAGGAGACTTTGTCCTCTTAAAACGCTCCTCCCCTCACCCCCTCTCTCTCCTCCCCTCTCCTCTCCCCCTCCCTTATCTCTTTCCCCCAGTGATCCAGGACTGGCATATGGGGACTCTGGCCTGTCACTCAACCAGGATTGGATCATATCCAAGGGCTGTGCTCACCTACTGCCTCAGGTGTGTTTGGCAGCAGGTGGATACACATTGGGCCCTGAGTCAATAGCTGTTGGTCTGTGATAGGCAGGGCTGCACCCTAGGCTCTGGCTGTGGGGCCTCAGAAACCACCCACTCTAGTGGGGTAACCACACCGGGTGCCCTACCAAGCAGACCAGGCGCCTCCAGAGCACCCCAGTTGGAAGCCCAGAAGTTAAGTAAGAAGCACGCAGCCTCAGGTAGCAAAACCCTCCAGGTGTGATGGCAAATTTGTAAAAGACAGAGGCACACACAGAGACCAGAGTCACCGCAGGCCCTGGAAACAGCGCTTTATATTTGAGCCAGAGAATCTTGTCGTTTGAGCAAATAAATGCAGGAGAACGCAGTCCTGGAGTGGAGACTGTGCCCCCTCTGGGGGACCCACATAAATAAATAAACACTCAACACGTTTCCTTTGAAATGATCCTCACACATGGATGCCCCAGGATCATGTACTCTTTGTAAGATAATAGTAGTAATAACTACCTAGTTAAGAGGAGATGGAAATGTGTAGGGAAATGGGACTCAGCTTTATGTAAGCGGTGACAGATACCAGAGCACGGAGGCTCCAGGTAGAACTTTTAGTGCTATTTGGCATCTGGTTTACACGCTGGGCGAGGCGACCAGGCAGAGGTGCCACCCGGGCCTGGGTCACCTGGGTCACCTGGGGCTCTGTCCTCACCACTGGTCCTGGCCTCTCCTTGACCCGGGGAGGGAAGGAGGACAGAGACTTCGGAAACGTTCTCCTGATGTCTCTAGGAGGTTGGCCACAGAAGCAGGCATGGTGGAGGCTGCTTTTTAAAAAAACAAACCAAAAAGAAGTTCTTTTTCAATCTCCCCCCTGTCATGGTGCGTAGGGGGGAGGCTTCTCCCCGGGGAGGAAAGGGGCTGGAGCATAGAGAGGCGGGGCGTTGGGCGGGAGCCCGAAGCTGGAGCTGGACTGGGACGGAGGCTGCGTGTCCTCAGACAGAGAGAGGTCAGTGGAGGACGAGGCTGGGAAGCTGCTGGACGGCTGCAATGGAACAGAAAAGGCTTCCTCAGTCCATGGAGAGGGCCAGCCGCATGCAGTTCGCGTGGAGCACCCCTCAAAGAGCCCACCTGGGGCTCGGGCTCCCCCAGACCCAGGGTTGCCCGCCTAACCGAGGCCCTTGGGGTGGGAACACTCTCTGACCAGAGTGAGTTTTCAGGGAGGCCAGGGGGAGGCCCGGCCCTGCCCAGCAGGGGCCTCCTTTCCACAAAGTCCGCTCCTGCCATCGCCTGTGGAAACACCCAGCTGTGGAATTCCTCAGACTTCCCAGCCCTCACGCCTGCTGTGCGGGAGTCTCATTTTTCAAGGGCAAACATGTCCAAGGAGAAGGCTGCCCAGCTCTTTTGGGGACCCCTGGGTTCACCAACATGTCACACTTTACGGAAAAAACCCAAGAGCTCAGCATTTGTCACCGAGTGTGATGATTAATTTTATGTGACAACTTGGCCAGGCCTCAGTGCCCAGATGTTTGGTCGAACACCTGTCTGGAAGTGGCTGTGACGGCATTTTGAGGTTGACATTGAAATCAGTAGACTGAGTAAAGCAGGTCACTCTCCATGATGTCGGTGAGCCTCATCCAATCAGTTGAAGGCCTTAAGAGAACAAGACTGAGGTTTCTGGGGAAGAGGGAATTCTCCCAGGAGACTGACCTTGGGCTCGAAACTGCAACATTCATTCTTTCCTGGGTCTCCAGCCTGCCGTCCTGCCCTGCCCAGGACACCTTGCTCTGTCCCTGTCTCTCTATTTCTCTGTCTCAATGTCTAATCTACATCTATGTCTACATATATGTGCATCCATCCATCCTATTGGTTCTCTGGAGAACCCTGACGTAGACTCAAGTAGAAGTGATTGAGAAGAAAAATGTTTTTTCAGTTTTTCTCCATCTGCCAACAAACCTGTTACACTTTATTCTTTTTCAAGTTCTAAGAGTTGAAAATGCCTACTTAAAACCAATCTTTAAACAAATAAAGCACACAGGCCCTGCTGTGCAATGCCACAGGGTGAGTGTAGGGCCCTGGTCTCCTGGCGGTGCTGTAATTCCTTTGCTCTCTGCCCGCCAAGTGCCTCGGGACCCACGAGAGGCCGACCTGTTTGCCTTGCCCTTCCCTGGATACTTCTCCACGAAGGAAGTCCAGGAGCCCCAGACCTCAGGATCTGAAAGGAGGATTTCCTCACAAGCTGTCCCTGAAGCCAAGAATGTCACCTTGCTCAGGATCTGACAGCCCAGGGCCCCTGCCCACCTTTGTTTCTTTATTTCTCTCAAACTCACTCTGACCACAGGGACAAAGAAAACCTCTAGAGAACGTTCTCTGGGGTCTGCTGGGAGCTCCCAGATCCCACCATGTATGTGTCCAGCTCTTCACTGGAAATGAGCACCTGGGAGAACCACAGCATAAACCACCCAGGCCATAGAGCAAATCACCAGGAACCATGGAGTAAACACCCTGAACCACAGAGTAAACTACCACAAACCACAGACTTAACCACCATGAACCACAGAGTAAAACACCATGAACCACAGAGTAAACCACCACAAACCACAGACTAAAACACCACAAACCAAGGAGTAAACCACCACAAACCACAGACTTAATTAATCACCACAAACCACGGAGTAAAACACCATAAGCCATGGAATGAACCACCACAAACCACAGAGTAAACCACCACAAACCACAGGGTAAACCACCACAAACCACAGAGTAAACCACCACAAACCACAGAGTAAACCACCACAAACCACGGAGTAAAAAACCATAAACCATGGAATGAACCACCATGAACCACGGAGTAAAACACCACAAGCCACAGAGTAAACCACCATGAACCACAGAGTAAACCACCATGAACCACAGAGTAAACCACCACAAACCACAGACTAAAACACCATAAACCATGGAATGAACCACCATGAACTGTGGAGTAAACCACCAGTAACTATAGAGTAAACTACACCGACAGACAGGGCTGGATCAGGGGAGTGGACAAGAAATCCTTTGATCACGGGGTGTGAGCGAAATCTCTCCCTGTGTCCTTGTTCACAAGACTCATCAACACCAACCCCTTCCCTGACTTTCCTGACCAATCAACTCCTAGGAGCAAGGAAGGTGGGTTCTCTTCAAAATAAATTTTTTGGCCAACTGCTCAAATCAGCCGCCGGCAGCTGTCTCGCCCCTGCTGCTGTGCAGGAGCATTTTGCTGCTGAGGACGCCCAGGGTCCCCTCCCTCTCGGCTGTCAGCAGAAACAGGAGCTTCAGTTCTGTTGTTTTTCTGCTATGGAAACACAGGAACCTCATTGATTTGTCCTCTCCTCAAAATCCAATTATTGACCTATATGTAATTATACTCCTACATGTGCTGGCGATAATAGCTGATTAGGCCAACGGGATGAGAGCCCAGGCCTCCCCCGGGAGGGTGAAGAGGGGGCATCTGCTGCTTGTGAAGAGCCAGAGGCCCCCGAAGGAGGGAATATGACACTGAAGTCAAGCAGACCCACTCACCAGCACCGGGATTTAGGGATGGAAGACCATCCGCCACATCCTGCACTCCTGCAAGGAGCACGTCTCCTGAGGGAACACAGCAAGAGCAGGACACCACCCAGCACCCCGAAGTCAGGCTCCAGGCTTACCAAGAGCCCTGGCTGCTGCCCAACCCCAAGGACCACTGAAGCATCCGGCAGCTGACACATGAAGATATATGACTTCGTTGCAAAGGATCAGATCTGAGCCCCCCACAGCACCCCTCCCGCCCAAGCACAGAAACACAACTCCACGTGCATGTTAATATTGTAAACTTCCTAGCACTTGCTGCTGGCGTTGTTAGTAGTACAGGCAAAAGAATAAAAAGCCCATCTGGTTGCCCCACCCCGAAATGGAAGCCTAGGTAAGTTGTGTGGACCAGTGGTTCTCATCTTTGACCCCCTGAGGACACTGGGCAACTTCTGGATACATTTTTGGTTGTCACAACAGGGGTGTACTGACAGCTGGTGGGTGGAGGCCAGGGATGCTGCTCAACATCCTATCGTGCACAGGGCAGCGTCACCCCTCAGAGCTCTCTGGCCCCAACGTCAGTAGTGCCACGGTTGAGGTCTGGAGTACATAAGGCAACAGATTATTAGGGTCTATTTCAACCAGAAGCTTCCTAGCTTATAAAGAAGGAAAAGCCGAAACCACAAATGGAAAGAGAAGGACAAAGCAGATGCCGCTCTACAAACAAGGTCTCACCCGCACCAAGTGCCCCACAACAACTCCAAGGCCAAGAGCAGTATTTTAGGGTGAATCTATGACATCGCCGTTGCTGTGGGCAGTGTGGTTGGACATTGGCAAATTCAGATGGCTCCATCTAAATAACTGTGCTCTGCTGACGGGGCCCAGGCATGTGGTGGTATGTCCCCAGCCGCTCTGGCCCTGAAATCGCAGTGACCTTTTGTCGATTGAGAAAGGTTAGCCCTGGCCAGTGTGGCTCAGTTGGGTGTTGTCCCATTCCACCAAAAGGTCACCAGTTCCATTCCCAGTCAGGGCAGATGCCCAGGTTGCAGGCTCGATTCCCAGTAAAAGGCGTACAAGAGGCAGCTGATCTATGTTTCTCTCTTTCTCTCTGTCTAAAACCAATAAAAACATATTTTTAAAAAAAGAAAGAAAGAAAAGGTTAGAGTCCTGAAGGACACCAACAATTGGTCACCATGATGACCATGTGGAGCAAAGGATGTCCAAACTGCCAAGTTTGGCTGTGAAACAAACGTCCCTGTGAGAGGCTGTGTGTGGAGTGACCGCCACATCACCCCTCGGATAATCCCCACCCCTTTCCCAGTCCATGCCTGCTCCGCCACAACATCATCTACATGAGGAGAGGGGAAGCCCTGGGTCTTCCTTCAACCCAAGCCCCCCTGCATGCCCCATCTGACCAGCGCTGTCCTGCATGACTGCTGCCCATGATTGAGCACCGCGGCTTCAGGCAGGTGATGCTCAGCCTACCTGGAGAGGCAGAGGGTAGGACGAGCAGGTGGGGAGGGTCGCCGGTGCCAGGCAGAAACCGGAGTAGGCCAGGATCTGCTGGGCAGGGTTGTAGAGGATCTGAGGTGGAGCAGAGGGTCTGTAGGCCAGCTGGGACAGAGGGACCTGCCACAGAGAATGGAGATGCATCAGCCAGCCCCCCAAAGCCTGGCACCTTCAGCCTTGAGCAGTCTCTCCAGGGAGCCCCATGTTCAAGTCATCCAGGAAGGTGAGGTCCTATCAGATCTGCCAGGGGGAGATGTCTCGAGTCCTCAGATCAAAATCTCTCAGATCGGAACTAAACACCTGAAAAGCGGGACTTACTTTTGCTTTTTATTTTTTTAAATTGTCCCAGAGACCCACTAAGATTCCAGGTTAGGCCCAGGCCCTCTGGTGCTGTTTTGATAAAGCACAAAAACCCCTGGTCCCTCCCCTGCAGGTGACGCAGTGTTACACTACCTCCCATGCAGCTTCGGCCATAGCGGGGGGACTGGCTTCCATGCTCAGACGTGGTCCTACTGGGCTTGCTTCCCTCATGTGCCAGCCCCGGGGACACAGCCCAGGGGTTTCTGGGCTGGCACAGCAGGAGCTGGGCCCCACAGAGGGCAGGGGGCGAGGGGAGCATCCTGGTCAGAGGAAACAGCTGCAGCCAGAGCCCTGGGAGCTTGGGCTGAGCAGGGGTGATGGAGGTTGAAGGTCAAGGTTCACAGATGATCTCATGGGCTGAAAAGGAACCCTCCTGGCCTTGCTCAGCAATTTTTGCCATTTGGAGTTTAGGAAGGACAGGGCAGGGCCGGGGGTTCTCCCATGAGGGAGCTAAACATTTTGGCATGGGCAGCTTCACTCTGTCTGCAGGAGGCACTGGGAGGCCCGGCCCACCTTTGGCCCTGACTGCCTGCATCTGTCTGGTCTTGCCCTGGCCTCCTGTCTACCTTTCTGTGTGGGTGACCTCAAGGAGCCCCAGCTGGGCCAACAGGACTGCCCACCTCATTTCTCAGTACATACACCTGAGGCTCAGTGCAGACCCTTCCCCACCAGACAGGGTTTAAATGACTGTAAGTGTTGTCACCGCCCAGGCACCGCCTCAGGAGCCCCGCTGCAGACCCCAGACTCCCCCTGCCCCGCCTGCTGGGCAAAGGGACTTACTCTGCACCAGTGTGACGCGCATGTGTGACCTGCATATGAAGCCCTCGTACGCTGAGAGGGCACACACAGCTTTGGGCTGGTTCATGAAGGGCCTTCGTGCCTTAAAATAATTTTAAATTGTAAGATCCATTAAACTTATAAGAGTATTACTCAGTGGATGTAGAATGTTAAGGAATCATGCTTTTTGCTTCTCACAGCACACCAGAGCTTTGAGTTGGAGAAAGAAAATTGTCCAGAGCAGAGTTTAGACACAATGCTGAGGTCTGGTGGGAAAGAGTGGAGCATCGGTACATTCCCAATAGAGCTATACTGAGGGTTTTCTCAGAGGGCGCCCTGTGGGACCCTCCGCAGACCCCAGGCACCCTGGGAGAGCTGTGGCACCCACTGGAGACTTTGCTGAAGGCATGGTGACCAGCGACTTTCATCCTTGAGGCTGCTTGTCTTTTTCATGAGTGTAAAGAATCTTATGACCACAGCCAGAGCTTGGAGAGGCCGTCTGCCCCGCTCCAGGGTGGCAGCCAGGAGGAGGGTTTGGGTCCTAGGGGACACCAGGATGTCCCGTGTTAGCTCAGATTTTATCTAGAGAAACAAAACCTTTTAGAAAATCACAGATCTTGGGAGGGCTCCAGGCTCAGTTACTAAAAATGGTCAATGACCAAAGTCTCCAGAATAGCTGGGTAGCAAGAGACTCGGGAAGAGCTTTAGCTGCGGGACAGGTGCCTTGCCTGCAGGCGCTTTCACACTGGCCTTAGAGTTAACACTGGGTCATGGTGGATGGCTCCTCTCTCTGAGATGTTATGTGCCTGCCTCGGGGTTTGCAACTGGGGACTCTGAGGGGCTGCCCTTCACCTGCGGCACCTCTAGGATGAAGGGAGGGTTGTTGCAGGTGAGAATTTCTAGTTTGGAACAAAGAGGTGCCAGGGGGAGAGGGCTGGAGAAGGGGGGTCCTGCAGCCCAGCCCCTGGCAGGGCTATTTGCCTGTGAAAAGGGAACCATGCTGAGGGGAGGCTCAGCCAGAGCAGCCTTCACAGTGAGGCCCTGCAGTCACGGCCCCTTCCTGGCGCTCCGGCACCCGCTAAGCACCCACTCTCCCTAGTTCTTGCATCAGAATCACCTATGAGTTCGGGAGAGTGCAGACCCCAGGACCACCCGCCCCTCCAGATCTACCAAATCGGAGGCTCTGGTGATTGCACACGCAGTCGGGTGAGAGGTGGTGGAGACAGACACATCTAAGCGTCAAGCTCAGGTTCTTCCTCAGAGGGTGGAGGCGAGTGCTGGGACAGACTCTGCTTCCAGAAACGACCGGCAAAGGCTGGCTGTCATTAAAATGTATGGCGGGTGGTGTTCATGAGCCTCAGTTTCCCCATTTGTGAGGGGGGATCACGAGGCCTGCCTTGTGTGCCTGAGAGAACGTGGGCCCCGAAGCCCTGGTCCGTCCCGAGTGCTGTCGCTGCCCAGCCCGGGCGGCACCACTCACCATGTCCTTGAAGGCCCCCAGGACCGCGGCTGTGACGATGCCCAGGAACAGGCCCAGGACGTTGAGCACTGTCGAGGCCCAGAGCAGCCGGTAGAGGTGGAGCACATCCTGACAGCCGCTCACGCCCACGAACTCGTAGTAGGTGGGAGAGTACTCGGTGCTGCACACGGGGAGGAGACAACAGTGTCACCTGTGCCTGCGAGGAGAGGACCTGCCAGGTGACAGCCGGGCTGGGAGGATGCAGGGCTGGGCCAGGTGAACTGAATCCAGACCGGCTGTGGTCTTTGCTCTCAAAGGCCCCGAGGGCCACACTGGTCATGCCAGAGAGAGGCACCAGCCCAATGGCACCCTGAGGCCAAGGCAGCAAGGCTGTCCCCACCCAGGGAAGGAGCCCCAGGCTCTGAGCAGAGAGGATGGCACCATCACCTTGCCCACTCCCCAAACACAGGCCCTGCACAGGGAGAATGCAGGCCCCAGCGCCCCACCAATGGGGCCCCAACTGAGTCAGCCTTCAGCAAGCAGCCGAGTTGGTGGAGGTTTCATCCTGACCCCCACAGCATGGCTGAGAGGAGCCTGCATCCTGGCCACAGGAGGCTGCTGGGGGCAGTCACCGTGACCCACACACATGCTGCTCCTCCATTTCATCTTGGAAATAGCGTGGACCCTTTTCTCAGGGAAGGGGGTGCAGCTTAAACCCCTGGGATTTCCAACAATTCAGGGGGGACTACCCCAGGAGCAAGCATTAAAATTCCCACTGGCTTTAAGGTAAGTGTTCAAGCTGTTAATACAAATGTAGAAGACAATCAGGGGAGGATTTCAGTTCCAGCTTGGAACTCGCACTGAGTCCCATCAACAAGGAAAAAGCCGAATAGCCGGGAAAATCAACAACTCGTATTGGGTCCTAAGAGGGGAGGATGCAGGACACACGGCTGCTCCCAGATTGGAGATGCAGACAGGTGGATACAGGAACCCCGCTCCGCGGAGACACACGCAGGAGCGGAAACGCCTGGGCCCCAGGGGCCGGGGTAGAAAGTGGACCTGTAATGGTGAGCTGCTATGACTTAAGTCAGCATTAAAACCTGTGGGGAACCAGTCATGGGGACCACACATGCTGTGAGATTCACCTTCAGGAGCTCAACCTGGTCCCACACTAAACACTCAGAAAAATGCTCTTGGGCTTCCAGCAGGGGGAGGGAAAGGGACAGCTCTGAAACAGCCAGAGCTGCTTTCGCCTCAACAAGGCCTGGCCTCGGGGACACTGGTACCCAGGGCCTAACCTGCTGGAGTGTTATCAAGGGGAATACCCAGCTCCAGCCCTGTTTAGCCATCTGTCCCAGCTGTGTGTGTGTGGGGGGGGGGGGGGGCGTACTAAGAAAGGCTGGTGAATTCCACAGGCCAGAGGCACAGGCTCACTACAGAGACATGATCATGGGCTTATAGAACACTTCCCCTCCCCACACCTCACCACATCACTGAGCCTCGGTTTCCTCATCTGTGAAATGGAGCTAACTCCCTTCCCTCACATAAAGACTACAGGTGATGGTGTAGGTGCAGTGTCCAAGGACAGGGAAGAGGGGAGGAGGGAAGCATGAGAAGAGGGGCTGCCTCCCCTCCTCCCATGAGGCACCCCCCGCCCCCACTCCCTGCTGGACTCACCTTTGGCAGTTGTAGAGGTCACAGCAATAGCAGGTGTTGCTCTTCACCTTCAGCTGGCACTTGCCATTGAGGGAGTGACAGGTGACCTGCAAGCAGAAAGGCCTTGCCGGGTCTCAGAGACCTGACCCCTGTGTGCCCGCTCATTCTCTCCCCAGGGTGAGCAGGGCTGCACCCTGGTCAATCAGGCAGTTCTCCCTCCTGAGCCCACATTTCTTGGCCTCCCCCTTCATCGCCCTATTCCAGGTGCTTCGGGGTTGGGGCGTGACAGGACTCTGCCCTGCAGGAGGAGTTAGAGGACCAGGCTCAGTCACACAGGGTGTCCAGGCGGACAAGGATTGATAGACAAGGAAAGGAAGAGGGTTCTGAGCACCATGCCTCCAGGCAGATTCCTGCAGGTAAAGATCCCTCCAGGCAGGGGTTCCTGCAGGTGGGGGAACCTCCAGGTAGGGTGAACCTCCTCCAGGTGAGACCCCTCCAGGGAGGACCCTTCCTGACAACACAGAGAACAACTCCCAGCAGCCTGTTCTCACCAAGCCACCGGCTGCCTAACCCACACAGAGGCCTCCCCCTCAGGCTACAAATGTTTGGAGGACATTTGATTTTTTTTAAAAAAAAAGCAAGATTAGGGAAAAACACATGCCTTCCTCCTTCCCCCAGTGCTATTCAATGTGGGGGCCTGAGACATGCCACCCACAGTTCGGAGGTAAGCAGGGCAGAGACCACTGACTTCAGAAAGAAGACAGTGACATTTGGGGGGAAAGAGCTTCGAAGGGAGGAGGATCGTACACCGAGTGACGGAAGGAGGTTTGAGCAAACTCTCCCAGCTCTTTCTGCAGGAGTTGACGTGGCTCTGAGGGGCAGAGACCTGGGCACACCATGCCCTAGAGGTCCTCAGAGCCTCTCCGGGGCCCCAGTGGGTCGGCAAGCTCAAGCAACCTTTTGGGCACATGGCCTTCCTTTCCGAGTTCTGTGGTTAACTTCTGGAAACCACCCAAGCTGGCAATGGGGCGCTCCAGAGCTCTTGAGAAGCGTTGCAGAAAGATTAATCTGGAAATGGCTTGGGAAACAGTCCCGATGGGGAGGAGACCAGACACCGGCCAGGGAGCCATGGAAGTAGCACCAGCGTGACTCAGACCCGGAAGGAGACTGGGGCCGGGAGGCGTGACAGGTCACACTGGAGGACTGGAAAGACAACAGTCCCGAGCAGGCACAGGGCACGGGGAAGGAGGGGGCAAGGGCAAGGTGCGGCTCTGAGCCCAGCAAACAGCTCGTGGGAAGGTCAGAGCCCCGGCATGGGGAGTTGGAGGTCAAAAGGCCTGAGCCTAACCTTAGGTGCCCCCTCTTGGGAGGTGTGACCTCCTAGGAAGTGTGGAGAGCAATAGCAGGGGACAGTGGCTTAGACCAGGGTCAGCCACTACGGGCCTGGAGCCAAGCCCAGTCCACCCACTAGATCAGCGGTTCTCAGCCTGTGGGTTGAGACCCCTTTGGCGGTCGAACAACCCTTTCACAGGGGTCGCCTAAGACCGTCCTGCATATCAGATATTTACATGACGATTCATAACAGTAGCAACATTACAATTATGAAGTAGCAACGAAAATAATTTTATGGTCGGGTCACAACATGAGAAACTGTATTTAAAGGGACAGAAGGTCAAGAACCACCTCACTAGATCGTGGCTGCATCGCCGTGGCTGCTCCCACAGGGCAGCGGAGAGACAGAGCTGAGTAGCTGTGACAGAGTAGCTGACTTTTAAATCCTAAAATACTACTGACCTTTTATGGAGAATGTTGCTGGCCCCTTGTTTGAACTATGTAGGGCAGCTTCTTCCCCATTATCTTCAGGGAGCTTTTATTTTTTTTTTTAATATATATATTTTTATTGATTGCAGAGAAGAAGGGAGAGGGAGAGAGTGATAGAAACATCAATGATGAGAGAGAATCATTGATTGGCTGCCTCCTGCACGCCCCCACTGGGGATCAAGCCCATAAAACGGGCATGTGCCCCGACCGGGAATGGAACCATAACCTCCTGGCTCACTGGTTGATGTTCAACCACTGAGCAACACCATCTGGGCCTCGGGAAGCTTTTAAATCCCCAGGTCCACTAAACCTCCCCCCTAGGATGAGACCCTGGGCCGAGTCCTATGGGCAGGGGTTCTAGAAGCCCTGGTGGAGGGGTGGAGCTGCGGCAGCCCCACACATGGGCTGGTCGTCAAAAGGTCTGACACCCTGGTCAGGAGGGGGCCATGCTCCTCCATGATCCCAGGAGCAGAGGGTAACAGTTGACCTTGAACTGGACTGAACACCTGAGTAGAAGGAAGGGAAGAGCAGCGCCAGGGCCTTTGGAGGGCAGGGGCACACATGGAGGGCCTGGGGAGCCCATGACCACTCTGAACAGGACAGGTCCCCAAGGCTCCCTCCGGCCAGGAGAAAGGCCACACATGCCAGGACCAGCCTTTGGAGGAGAACTGTGCCACCTGCTTGGAGAGGGCAACAGGGAGCCTCAGGCCAGCAGCAGGGACCTGGCCACTGGCTACTCAGGGCCTCATGCTACAGCATCCAGGATGCACCTTCTCCTCCCATGGTTCTCGGAGCACCTCAACCACCCTGCAGGATGTTAACCGTGCTGTTTGCCTCCGGTGTTCTCCTGCTTCTCCTGCTTCTCCTGGCTACTCTGAGTCTTCTTTGACATTTGTATGCAGTTTGAGAGCCCGTGTTGAGTTAAACCAGCAAATCTGCGCAGAGCTGGAGTGACACAGCCAGATGAAGGGAGCTGAGTGCCCTCCTGGGTCTGAGAGAGGACGGCATGCCATGGGGCACTTTGCTACACCTGGCATTTCATGCGGCTAGAAATAGAAATGAAATCACCCTGCAGATGTCCTTGGCCCGGGGATCGTGGAGGAGTTTCTTGGCCAACGCAAATGTAGTGCACTAGCTTTTTATTGCAGCGATTAAGTCAATGAAAGGCTCATCAGATAGGCCACAGCGAACTGGACTAGTGAATTGTAGGACTGTTGTGTGTCAAAGACAACAAGTCGGCAGCTGTGATTCCAGAATAAATACAATACATTAAGATGTCAAAGCTAGCGCAAAACAAAGTCTCACCCTGGCACAGAGGGCAGACGTGACAGGGAGAACTGTAAGAACCCAGACATTCGGATTTTAACTAGGGACGCAGGCACGGTGGGATCCGCGGATGAGCAGAGTGAAGCCAGGCACATCAGCCAGTGCTCCTGCTTACCTCCGTCTGGTAGACGTCGGGCAAGTATCCCACCCCACTGGAGTAGAACTGGCATCTTCCCGTGGTGAGGGGTCTTGTCTCCTAGAGACAAACACACAACGGGATTCAGAGTTTCCTCTCTAAACCGGGAGTGGCTGGAGGCAGTTTCAGACCTGTCTGCCGTTTCCAGGCCCCTCTAAAGGAGAGACGCCAACGCCGACTAACAGCCTGCCATGCAGAACACCTAGCAGGAAATGCCACACCTTGTTCCAGAGCAGCCGGCTCCTGCATCCCGGAGGCAGGTGAGTAGAAGGCCCCAGGGGAGCAGGCACCCTGTCCCTGCAGGCTCGGCTGACACATGTCTCATCAGTCAGCACAGGGCAGCTGACGGGAGGGGTTGCAGGACTTTCTGAGGTGCCCTCCTACAACTCTCAGCAGGTTGACCCCTTGGCTCCTATCTCTTTCTTGGAAAGCAAAACATATTTTTCCACTAGGAAGGGAGCAAGATGAATTTCAGACTAATTTATTCATCCAGCCAATCACCCACCCACCCACCCAACCATCCGCCTAATCATTTAATCATTCAATTATCTATGCATCCATCCATCTATCCTCCATCTACCTATTCTTTAGCAATCCAAGCATACATCCACCTGTCACCCTACGTAAGTATTCATCCATGTGTGGAATGTAGAAGGTGGTGGAAAGGGCTTTGGAGAGAAACCTGGTGCGGCTGCCATACCAGGTCGGTTATACCTCAGAAGTACCCTCTGCCAGGGGCCCCCTGCCTGATTCCACTCCTCCCTTCACTTCCTGGTATCGTCCCAGCCAGGCTCTTTCATCTGCAGCTCCAGCTCAGTGTCTGTCCTAGGGAGTCAGGCCGGTGCCTGCACAGTCCATGTGGCTGCATCATGTGCAGGCGACAAGCTTCGGGTTCTGGTGGATGACCCTGTGGACAGGCGTTCTCCTTCGTGCCTGTAATCACGGGGAAATGCCCCTCCGGACTGGACGGTGATGCCTGGCTGAAAGGGTCCTTGTTCATGAATCACCAAAAGTCACCCTCACGCCTTCCTGGTCTAAAAGTCCAGTCCAGCTCAAGAGCTGACTGCCAGGTCTCAGAGAGCTCTTCCCATTAGCTCTGTCTCAGTCAGCTCGGGCTGCTAGAACAAATACACAGGTGGGATGGCCTAACAGCACACACGTATTCCTCACACTTCTGAAGGCTGGAAGTCCGAGATCAGAGTGCCAGTGCGGTTGGGTGCCATCAGTCACTGACGATGCCCCAAAGTAGCCACTAACACACTCTGGGGCGACCACAACGTTGCTCTGCGAAAGGCAGGTCCTCCCTGAACTGGCACAGGAGGCCCAGTGGTGGCCACAAACTCCACTGTTTCCCGTTTCTCCTGCAATGACCTGCGAACCCCAGGAGTCCACAGCCCAGCAGGCCTGACTGGGTGGAAACAGACAGGTGGGCTCATTCCTGACAGATCTGCCAGGGCTCACGTTCCACTTCACCAGCTGCCCGGCCAGTTTGGTACACGGGAGCCTGGATTTTTATCTAGCGGTATTTAGACCTCGCCTGCAATGATGAAGGGCTTCAAAATATCCTATTCCTCCATGAAACAAGGTGGGGCTGAGGGGCGCACACCTCCGTCCTCACTCCTGCCGTGCTGGACGGAGGAGATCCTTCCACCTGGGAAACCGCTGGCTCTTAAGAGAATTTCTCCAGGTGTGCGCTGAGCGGGAGAGGAGGCCTGGGGAAAGCCGGTGACACAGCAACAGGGCGGGACCCACCTCCGGCTGCTGGGAGCCCCTCTGTCAGGAGGGACCCACTTTCTCAGGAAGGCAAGGCTGGTTTTTCCTTCACAACCAGGATTCCCAAAACCACCTTCCAGACCCAAGCGTTTAATTTGGTGGGGAAGGTAAAAACCTTAAAATGATCTCATTTTGAAAATGGTCTTAAGAAATTATATCGACCAGTTGTTCTCCATCTCCATTGAGAGAGAAGGATGGGTTTGTGAGCAGCTGCAGACATGCGGTCCGAGTTGGTCCTGGTACTGAGGGTTCTCATGCCCCACCCGGGCTTCACATGGGCTGCCTCGTGGTGAGAGGAAACCAGTTGGCTCGAGGTCAGGTATCATCACTCAAATGCCCCTGTAAGCAGATGTCCAGGTCCATGCGCTAACACTGCCCCCAAGTGCACATCTGTCTACGGGCACTCCTCCCACACCAGCTCCCTGAGGGCAGACATGGATTGTCTCCGTAGAAGACCTTGGCATTGTCAACCCCCAGCTGGCATGGCTTGAGCAATAGGACGCTTGCTCCTTGAGGAAAGGGCCAAGGCATGTCCATCTTTGCACTCCCAGCTCAAGTGAGGCCCTTGTTCAATATTTGCTGATTGACTGACACTTGAGATAATGCAGGTATGACAGTCCAACACCACAGCAACCTGCTGACCTCAGTAACTTAGCACTGGATGGGAAATCAGGTTCGGATCAAAGGATATGCTTTCTGTTCCAACCAAACAGTGTGCTGAAACCATGACAACAAATATGGGCCAGGGACTCCTAGATCAATTAACTTTCCAAAAATAAGAAACAAGGGGGGGAAAGTCTGGGACAAAGTATACACCATTTCCTAAAAAGTGCTATAAATGTAAATATTTATTTCACAAACAGTGAAGAACCTAGAACAGCGGTTCTCAACCTGTGGGTCGTGACCCCTTTGGGGGTCGAAGGACCCTTTCACAGGGGTCACCTAAGACCATCCGAAAACACATATATAATTACATATTGTTTTGTGATTAATCACTATGCTCTAATTATGTTCAATTTGTAACAATGAAAATACATCCTGCATATCAGATATTTACATTACGATTCATAACAGTAGCAAAATTACAGCTATGAAGTAGCAACGAAAATAATTTTATGGTTGGGGGTCACCACAACACAAGGAACTGTATTAATGGGTCGCGGCATTAGGAAGGTTGAGAACCACTGCCCTAGAAGGATAATTGTGGTGCAGTTCTGGCCTTGGCTGGGGGTGTTAGTCCCTCACCTCTTCCAGGTGGCTCTCTAGCCCACAGGACCTGGGAGGTTCTGCTGTGTTTTCCTCTGTCTCAGTCTTACCACTGGCACCACAGTAGGCTTGTTTACACTGGCATCACCACAAACATGTGAGTACTTCGTTGCACTATGACATGACGATGGCTATGAAGTCACTAGGCGATAGGAATGTTTCAGCTCCATTGTAATCTTATGAGACCACCTCATACATGCACTCGGTCACTGTCCGAAACATCATTATGTGGCACATGACTGTAACCACTGACAGAATCTTCCATCTCGGGCTTCCACACCATTAGGTAAACCTATAAGGATTTCACAGTTTACAGTGTCAAGCTGGAAAATTCTGTCATAACCTTTTTTTAAAAAATTGATTTCAGAGAGGAAGAAAGGGAGAGAGAGATAGAAACATCAATGATGAGAGAGAATCATTGATCGGCTGCCTCCTGCTCGCCCCCTACTGGGAATTAAGCCTGCAACCCAGGCATGTGCTCTTGACCAGAATCAAACCCAGAACCCTTCAGTCCGCAGGCTATCGCTCTATCCACTGAGCCAAACCAGCTAGGGGTGTCATAACCTCTTTTTTTAAAAATATATTTCACTGATCCCTTACAGAGAGGAAGGGAGAGGGACAGAGAGTCAGAAACATCGATCAGCTGCCTCCTGCACACCCCCCACTGGGGACGTGCCCACAACCAAGGCACATGCCCCCAACCAGAATCGAACCCGGGACCCTGCAGTCCACAGGCCGATGCTCTATCCACTGAGCCAAACTGGTCAGGGCCTGTCATAACCTTTTAAGAGAAACACATTTGAACTATAAAACCTGGGAAGGCATGAGTCAGCAGATTTCGGGATGTATTTCGTCTTATTAAATTTAAAGAATGACCTGAGGAAAGTTACTTGGGAAGTTGAAGACTTTGATTCTGACTGATGGGATGGTGTGTGCACACACACGTGTGTGTGTGTGTGTGTGTGTGTGTGTGTGTGTGTGTGTGTGTTGCAGGCAATAAAGAAAAGTGACAGAAGGAAGGACATCAATTGACAAACAGAAACGGAGAGAGAAGCAGGGAAGGTCTCTGAGCTCCGGGAAGTTATTTCTGTATGCAGGTCTTTCACACCCAGGAAAGCGATTGAGAGCAAAATTAAAAAGATGGAACTCACTATGTGCCGAGCGGCAAACACGCCGTCCACGATGGCACAGCAGAAGGCGGCCACCACGCCGAAGCTGATAAACACAATGGCTGCCACCAGCTGGAAGCAGAAGATGAGAGGAGGGTGTGGGTGTCCAGTGCTTAACAAAAACCTGTTTTCAAATGCAGACCAGTTCCAAGTCCCGCCTGATGTTAGCCGTGCCTTTTGCAGAATTCTCATTTCTTCCCTACCACCCCTGTCCTCAGTGACTCACAGCCTCGAACAGACCCTGGGCCAGAGTTCACCCCATACAAGGCACATTCTTGTTGATTTTATTTCACACAATAAATAGGCTGCTGTGTGGGTGGGGATCTTCAGTTCCTGCCCCTCTGCACAATCCTCACGAATAATCAGAGATTATTTAACCAGCTCCTACAATGGATATTTAAATGGTTTACAATTTCTTGCTATTACTTACTCTGCTACAAAGACCTTAAATTTGTTCTCCATATAAAATCTGTGTTAATGTATGAGTAGGATAGATTCCTGGAACATTCAAGAACCCATACTTTTAGATAGGACCCACTTAGGATTGCTGCTCTTAGACTCTGAGCGAGAAGGCTACGTTGCCCCATAAAGGAGCTTGGCCAATTGGACTCCCTCTCCCTGATAGTCTAACACCCATCTCCTTAGATCCCAAACAACACTTCATAGTATTAACCTTTTATGCTTTACCAACCTGCGGTTGGTGATCTTTTCTTACAGTTGCTGGCCATTTCTTTAAATTTTTGCTGGTGAAATAATTTCAAGTTTACCAAAACAAATAGCAAAAATCATACAAAGAATCCTGTCTCCTTTCCTCAAATTCCAACCCTTTCAAAACCACGTTCATGACTTTCCTTATCATAACTCCTCT
Source organism: Myotis nattereri (assembly GCF_964212035.1). Lineage (NCBI taxonomy): Eukaryota > Metazoa > Chordata > Mammalia > Chiroptera > Vespertilionidae > Myotis > Myotis nattereri. The sequence goes on from NC_138076.1 coordinate 28,667,933, forward strand.
CTCCAGCAATGAGAACTCCACTCTCATGAGCCACAACATACGTATTTCCTCGGCCCTAGAATGTGCATTAAAGTAGTTTGGGAATTACTAACCCAAACCTTGTGAAAAACAAGCTACTATCTAGAGGTCAATATTTGTGTGCAGTTCTTTTTGTCTCTAGCCTTAGAGAATATGGTCAAAACCTGTTTCCCCACGTGACTTAGGTTGGTTCCCTCCCTGTGGCTGAGTTACTCATTAATAATGCAGTCAGGCTCACAGGTGACTGTATTCCATATGGCCCTCTCCCGCTCCATCCTTGTGAGTCTGCATTATTTATATATCCATCTAAGTATAGGGAGTTGGTAAGAAACGTTGCCTGCCCGGACACCCCAGAACTTTGAGTTCAGATTTGATGTGAACAAGGGGACAGATGCCGAGATGGGAGGCGCCGTCCATGCTGCTGTCCAAGGTGAAAGGAGGCCGGCCGGTTCCCGGGCTTGCCTTGAACACAGCCCCTTCCCTCACACCCCCACTCCAGCCCCATTCTGTGTTGCTTCGAAATGAAAACAGCCCCCCGACATTGCAAATCAGAGCTGTCTCCTGAGTCCTTTTGGGGGATCTCTGAACTGGTCACCTTTTTGGTCCTCAGTTTCCCCATCTGGAAAGGAGGTGCGGGGCTATGACTTATCAGTGGGTTGAATAAATGCCTCCGGACACCTGAGCTGCTCTAGGTGCTATGGGTGCAGATGTGACAAAGCCAACAGATGTCCTTGGCCTTTCCCACAATAGATGGCATTTTATGATGCGTTTATTAAAGAAGGACTTGGGGCCGCCTGTGGCAGCTGTGCCTGCATAAGCCTTGATCTGTACAACAACAACAAAATGATTTCCTATTGGACTTTCTACGGTGCCAAGGAAGTTTTAACACCGGGTCCTCTGCACAGCTGCTCTGGGTCAATGGAAGCAATAATGAGTCAGTAGCTGCTCTGAGTGCTGGAGAGAAGCAGAATGGGATGGGTCCCCACCCTGAAGAGCGGACGCCCCAGGGTGATAACGCTATAACAGGTGTAAATCAAGAGCTCCGGATGTGGGCACAAAGGAGGACCCACCTTAGCCTGAGGATGGTGGAGGCCCTGGAAAAATACACCGAATTTCCTCCAGAAGCCGTGCCAGCCAGGAGCTCCACTACCTACCACGGAACATTTGCTGTTCATCAGCACTAACGAAATATGGCCTAAGGCAAAACTGCTTCCTTTATCTCAGTGGGGAGGGGACAGCCATGTGGCTTCTTCCCCTATGAAATTACTGCATACAAATAAAATCATTATGATGCACAGAGTTATGGAAAAATCTTTTGAGGAATTATATCTAGCCCAGTGGTTCTCAACCTTCCTAGTGCCGCGACCCTTTAATACAGTTCCTCATGTTGTGGTGACCCCCAATTTCATTGTTACAAATTGAACATAATTAAAGCATAGTGATTAATCACAAAAACAACATGTAATTATATGTGTGTTTTCCGATGGTCTTAGGCGACCCCTGTGAAAGGGTCGTTCGACCCCCAAAGGGGTCGTGACCCACAGGTTGAGCACCGCTGATCTAGCCGGACTTCCCTACATTTGTATTGTTGTTATACAAAAAATAACAACAAAACATTGTTGTTATAAAAGATTCAGAAGCAACTTTCAGATTTCCCAGTAGGGAGGCCAGGGGCCTTTGCTTTTCTGAAGGGGAAAAAAAGCCTGCCTCTAATTTGGCGGCTTGTCTTCCCAGCCTCTTCCTTTGACCTTCTTGCCGCTCCCAGATGGATGCTCTTTGTCCTCACTCGGTGCACACCCTTCGAAGATGAAAGACGAAGCCCCGTGGTTCATGCTTTTCTTTCATACTCGCCTTGAATCCCAAGGTCAAACCAGCTCGTTTTAATCAGCTGGGAGAGAAGGGTGGTATGTCACCATTATTCCTGCCAAGGGTGCTTCTGTGATTAACACAAGGGCCCTCAACCCAGCAGCTGGAGGGGACAGACGCAGCTCACACTCTGTCCCATAAGGGCACCCCTAATTCTTTTTTTTTTTTTACTTGGAAGCTTGAACTTAAACTCTTTTATGTGGTTTGTTTTGTTTTGTTTTATATTCTTTATTGTTTATAGTATTAAATATGTCTCCTTTTCCCCGCATTGACCTCTCCCCGGCCACCTCCATCTCCCAGCACAGGCCCTCACCCGCCTCCCCCCCCCCCCCCCCCCGCCCCACCCCAGTGTCTGTGTCCATTGGTTATGCTTTTATGCATGCATACAAGTCCTTCGGTTGATCTCTTACCCCCACCACCACCCTCCCCAGCCTTCCCCCTGAAGTTTGATGGTCTGTTTGATGTTTCTCTGTCTCTGGATCTATTTTTGTTCATCAGTTTATGTTGCTCATTATATTCCACAAATGAGTGAGATCATGTGATATTTATCTTTCTCTGACTGGCTTATTTCCCTTAGCATAATGCTCTCCATTTCCACCCATGCTGTTGCGAATGGTAGGGGTTCTTTCTTTTTTATAGCAGCGTAGTATTCCATTGTGTAGATGTACCACAGTTTTTTAATCCACTCATCTGCTGATGGGCACTTAGGCTGTTTCCAAATCTTAGCTATTGTAAATTGTGCTGCTATGAACATGGGATATATTCCTAGAAGTGGGATTACTGGGTCAAATGGAAGTTCCATTTTTGAGGAAACTCCATACTGTTTTCCACAGTGACTGCACCAGTCTGCATTCCCAACCCCTAAATCTTATTGGGCAGAATTTGCAGCCAAAGAGGGTGAAGGAGAAGAGACTCAAAGATGAACAAAAATCACTTTGGAGTTCCCAAAGTCCTTTAGCACAGGGCGTCCCATCTAATTCTGACAACTGTGATGTCATTACCTGAGAAACTTCCAGACACAACACTGTGCATGACCCCCCTAATGCCCTGTCATTTTTCTGAGCCATGTCAGGGCCTGCTGCCCCGTGAGGTTATGATGAACCAACTCGATGACTCCTCAGAGAACCCCACGTGTCCTGGCCAGGCGGCCAGCTCTGGCCCTATGTGCCTGGTCACAGCTGGGATCGTCGAGAGACCCTCATCTTTACCTCCACCTGATTTCATCCAGAAATTCACAGAAAGCACAAAATTTCTGAAGTACCCTTCAACAAAGCAGGACTGCCCTCAACTGTCCAGATTTACAACCATGCTCTGATTTGGTCTTGCACAAACTGTCCCCACCATTTGAATGTCCTCATCAACTCTCATGGGTCCTGCCTGGTGGCCCTTCCTCTTCCCACCCCCGAGAAAAGTCAAGTTTACTGCTAGCAGACTGTTCCCATGTTAAACTCATGACCATGCGTGTGGTAAATTCAGTGCTAGCAAGATCCCATGCATCATCAATGCAGTGCTGGGATGGTCACACGCATGACACTGCCCAAGAACTTCTTTGGTGGGTAAGCCCCAGAGTCTGGGTGAGAGTGTTGGGAAGGACGCTGGAAATTCTCTCCTCCAACTCTTCTGGCTGGAAATGGAAAACTTGCCAGAATCAGCAACGGCAGAGAGCCTCTTGGGAAAAACCGAGATGGGTTTTCTGTCACAGCTACTTCACTCCTTTCACTAACTCTCCTTCACGCTAGTGGTGAGTATGACAATGCAAAGCAGAAGCCTGATCAGTTCCCTAAAGGTACAAACCAAATCACTTTCCATGTGTGAGGCCTGCCAGAACCTGTGGATTTTGCAAACAGAAACTGTCTGTTACTCTAGCAACTTTGAAAGGCTCTAGATCAGTGGTTCTCAACCTTCCTAATGCCGTGACCCTTTAATACAGTTCCTCATGTTGTGGTGGCCCCCAACCATAAAATTATTTTCATTGCTACTTCAAAACTGTAATTGTGCTACTGTTATGAGTCATAATATAAATATCTGATATGCAGGATGTAGTTTCATTGTTACAAATGGAACATAATTAAAGCATAGTGACTAGTCACAAAAACAATATGTAATTATATATGTGTTTTCCGATGGTCTTAGGTGACCCTTGTGAAAGGGTCGCTCGACCCCCAAAGGGGTGGCTACCCACAGGTTGAGAACCGCTGCTCTAGATTGATATTTTAATTTCACTATTAACATTTTGATAATTACTTATTAATATTTCATCGCACCATTTGGGGGTCTCTTCTCTTGGGAGAAGGGCAACCAGGTTATTGTGGGGGAAAGGTCACCTTCAAATCCCTGCTGGGCTCACCGATCTGCATTTCAACAGGGAAAGTAGATTAAAAAAACAAATACCAAATAGACGATAAGGCTGTGGTGATAAGAGGAGACAGAAAACAGGGGAAGGTGAGAGCCTGTCGCTGGGAAGGCTGTCACTTGGGCGGTCAGGACTCTGTGTGCCCCTCATCCCCATGTGGCCCTCCATCTTCTTTTCTAAACCAGCCTCCTAAAACTTGCCCCTGTGCCCTCTGGTGTCCTTGGTAAAATCCAGTAAGTCCGCAGCCCCTTTGTAACTTCTCCCCTCCTGGCTCTGATTGGGTCCCTCTGCCCCACTCTTGGTCCCTGGGACTCCGGACAGGCCAGGCTCTGCCTTGGCACCTATCACCACGGAGACCATTCTCTCTTCACCTCCCACAACCCCAGACGTAAGTCCAGGTCCCTGACTCACTCCTGGCGGCTGTCATTCAGGGACCTCCAGGTCATTCCCTCTTTCCTGGCTCACGGTCACCCTCACCAGTGTGACCACAGCCGCGCTCCTTGGTGACTCTGAGGTCCAGGGTGACCCTTCCAGTGCCCTGGCTCTCAGCGCCTGGCCCATGCTCACCACCTTCCTCAGCGCACAGCCCCTCTCAGTGCTGGCCCCATGCCCTGCACCGTCTGACTGCCCACTCAGCACTGCCACACAGGCGCCAACCGTCCAACCACCCGGCCCTTCATCCTGGTCCCGCACTGGTCACCATCTGAACTGTGTGCACATTTCCCAGCTTACAGACCCTGTGAATACCCACAACCCCTTGCTCCTCCCTCACAGTCTTGTGTTCATTTGCCAAAACCCAAACTTAGTTAAATACAGCTCTCCAACTTCACACCTGAGCAGGTGCGCATGGGGACCTGCGCTCACTCATCTGAGGACCATGCCTGCTCCTCCGACCAGCCCCACACATCCCTCCTCCCAGCAGCAGGTGAACCTTTGCTCAGTTCCCTGGGAAAGCAAAAGCCATCAGAAGAGAACCTGTACCATGACCGCACCTGCCAGCCCTGCGCCGGCCCCACACTCAGGGCTGCGCGCCTACCCGGACCAGCAGCTCCACGCCTTTGTGCGCCACAAACACCGCACCACCAGCCCTGCCTCCTCCCCGCAGCCCCCTGTCTTCTCCTCCACTAGACCTTCCGTCAGCACAGACACGCCAGAATTCCTCCTTTCTCAAACCACAAACCACTTCCTTGATGTCCACTCCCCTGTAGCTCCTCCTCCTCCTTTCAGCTTTCCCTAACCTTCCGAAGGCTGCTGATGTTGCTGTCTGCACACTAGCGACTGTCCCTACCTTGCCAAGGTTAGCCATCACCTGCACGTGTCTCCTCCACCTGCACCCCTGCACTCTGTCTCCTCCGTCTGTACCCCTACGCTTTGTCTCTTCACCTTTGCCACTACCTTTCCTCCTCTCGACCACAGTCGATAAAGCTAAAAATCAATAACAAATGGAAAATCCACAAATATGTGAAAATTAAACACATCCTCTTAAACCAATGGGTCAAATTAGAAATCACAAGGGAAATTTAAAAACACTTTGAGATGAACAAAAATGAAAACAAAAACAGCCAAACTCAAGGGACAGGGCAAACACAACACTCATTAAAAAAGAAGAAAGATTTCAAATTAATAACCTAACACTTTAAGAACTTGAAAAATAACAGCAAACTAAACCCAAAGCCAGCAAAAGAAAGGAAATAATAAGGGTTACAGCAGGTATACAGAAAATAGTGAATAGAAAAACAAAAAATGTAACTAAAAGTTGGTTCTTTGAAAAGATTAACAATATTGACAAGTCTTTAGCTAAACTGACTACAAAAACTTGAGAAAAAAAGCAAATGACTAAAATCAGAAATGAAAGTGGGAGCATTATACCAACTTTAGAGAAATTAAAAGAATTATAAGGAAATACTATGAATTATTATACACCAATCAATTTGATGATCCAAATGAGATGGACAAATTACTGACAGGCACACAAATTACCAAAATTAACTTAAGAAAAAAAAAAGAAAGTCTCAATAAACCTATAAAAAGTAAAGAGATTGAATCAGTAACCAAAAACCTCCCAACAAAGAAAAGCCTAGGGCCAGATGGCTTCACTGGTAAGTTATACCAAATAGTTAAAGAAGAATTACATCAACCCTACTCCAACTGTTCCAAAAGTAGAAAAGGAGGGAGCACTTCCTGACACTCAATGAGGGCAGCATTGGCCTGACACCTAAGCCAGACAAAAAATATGAAAAGACAGGATCAACAGCAGACCACATCCCTTATGAATATAAAGGTGAAAATCCTCAATAAAATACTAGCAAACTGAACCCAACAGCACATTAAAAGGATCACATCCCATGTCCAGGAATGCAAGAGTGGTTCAACACAAGAAAATCAATCAATGTAATATAGCACATTAAAAGAATGAAGGAAAAAAACAACCAAAATTGTCATCTCAATTAATGCAGAAAAAGCACTTAACAAAATCCAAACTCTTTTATGATATAAACACTCAACAAATTAGAAATAGAAGAGAATTTCCTTAACATAATAAAGGGTGTTAACCAAAATCTCCAGCAAACATCATACTCAATGGTAAAAGACTAAAAGCTTTCTCCCTGATATAAGCAACAGGACTAGGATGCCCACTTTCACCACTGCTGTTCAATATTTTCCTGCAAGTCCTTGCCAGGGAAAATTAGGCAGAAAAAAAGAAAAACAAGGCACCTACATTGGAAAGGAAGAAGTAAAACTATCTCTATTTACATGATTCCAAGTATATAAACTACCAAATAATCCACAAAAAACTACTACAAATAATGAATGAATTCAGCAAAGTTGCAAGGTTCAAGATCAATATACAAAAAATGAGTGGTGTTTCAATACACCATCAATGAACAACTTAAAAAGGAAATTAAGAAAAAAATCCATTTATAATATCACCCCCAAAAATAAAATACTTAAAAATAAATTTAATTGAGGAGGTAAAGGACTTGTACACTAAAAAAAAAATACAAAACATTGTTGAGAGAAATTTTAAAAGACCTAATTAAGTAGAAAGAATCCCACGACTTAATATTGTGAATACGGAAATATTCTCTCCAAAGCGATCTAGAGATTCAATGCAACCCTTAGCAGAACATCAATGGCCTTTTGCAGAAATGGAGAGGCCATATGGATATGCAAGGGGCTCTAAATAGACAACAGAATCCTGAAAAAGAAAAAACATCATGAGAGGACTCATGCTTTCTGATTACAAAAATTACTAGAAATTTACAGGAATGGAAACAGTGTGATGTTGGCCTAAGGCTAGACTGTGACATATAGGCCACATATAGACTGTGGTCTATATGTCACTGAGATTGAAATTCAGAAAGAAACCCAAACACCTATGTCCAATTGATCTTCAACAAGGGTGCCAAGTTCATTGAATGGGGTAAAAGAACAGTCTCTTGAGAAAATGGTACTGGGTGCCACACCAGCACGGCCAAGGGTGAACCTAAGTGGGGGCGGCTGAAAGGCTTACAAAAGCCAGACAAGAGAATGAAAGCTGGGTCTCCGTGGGACGCTGCTTCTCTGAGAGACAGCACCGATGCCCACAAGCCGTATCTTTATTTTATAGCAGATGCCACGAGGCAAAGTAAGGGTGTGATCAAGATGTTTACAATATTCTCTCGGGTTTCCATCCTACTCAACTACACGCACCTGAACTCTATCAAGCCCACGTCACTCAGGCATGTGGGGCCACATGTTCGGATCATAGGTTCAAGTTTACAACTACAGCTGTTGGCTATAACTGTGCTGGAAGGGCTCTGCCCTCCAAGCTGGGATTCGCAAGTGGCAATGAGAGGACTGTGCCCTCTCATTAGTCCAAGGCTTGAACCTGTCCAAAACACTGTATCAGCTCCCCATAGTACTGGAATAACTAGATACCCACATGCAAAAGAATGAAGCTAGACTCTTACCTTATACCATATGCAAAAATTAACTAAAAATTGATCAATGAGCTAAAACTATAAAACTATTCAAAGAAGGCATAAGGGTAAATCTTCATGACCTCAATGTGGTGATGAATTCTTAGATTTCACAAAAGCCTGAGCAGTAAAAGAAAAAATAGATAAAATGGACTGCATCACAACTTAAAACTTTGGGGCAGAAACCGTGTCCCTTGTGGTACCTAGTAAGCTCTCAATGACTACATGTTGAAATGAGATGTATCTTTTCAGACACACAGGTGACATAATGCATTGCCTGAAATTGGACTTTCCAGTTCAAAGAAGACAGATCTCTGTAGGGAATCCTGCTGGCTATCAGTCCAGCATCCACCCCTCCTTTCTTTCCTGCTAACTAACATTGATTTTATTCAGGCCCCTCATGTCCACATAAGTCACCTCCCTCTGGGGAATGACCCCACCCAGCTCCTCAGTGAACCTGTTATTAGTGAGATAATCCCATGACAGGGGTTGGTTTAGAAATGAGCGTGAACCTGGCCAATGAGATAAAAGGAAAAGTCTGTCAAGGACTCGGAGAAAGTTTTCAAAGGAAGACACCATCTGCTTCCTTCCTCTGGATGCTGCTCTATCAGGAGGGTGACAACCCCGTGGGAGTGGGGCCTCAGGACACACTGAGCCATCGAGTCAGCCGACCATAAAACCACCCACTCTGGACGTCCTGGAGGGATACAAATCCTCACAGTCTCTGCCAGTTAAGGCTGGAGTTTATGTTCTTTGCAGACAAAAGCTCTGCAACCACTTCCACCTAAAGTTCATGTCTTCCAAAGAGTCATTCATTCACTAAGCAAAGGTGTGTGGCGGTGAGAACACTAGATTGGCCTCTCAGGGAACATGTCATTATAAACAGGTAAGTGCTAGGACGGATAAATGTCATAAAGGTATGAATCCCGGAGGTTAGGGGAGCTTTGCTGAGATATGAAGGAGGAACTGGAGTTAATTAAGTAGAAGAAGGTGGGGGTGGAGGATAGAGCATTCCAGACAGGTAGAAAGAGACAGAGACAGACAGACACAGAGAGGGAGAGACAAGAGAGGAAGACAGCTCCGCTAGCAGGAGCTTGGCAAGGAGTGGCACTCATTAAGAGTTTATTCCTTCCCTCAGCACCCAGAGACGAGGAGGAGGACAGTCTGGAATGCCCCCTGACCTCTCCAGGCTCTCCCAGGAGGTGGCTTTGGTGACCTGAGCCTGTAGGTAAAAATCCTAACAGGAATAAAGCAAAGGCTCGGCTCTGCTCTGCTTAAGGTGAAAGGAGGCTGAAAGTGGCCCTCCTCTTGTCTTCCCCACCCTCCCTCCCCCTCTTCTGAACAGACACACATGTCAAAGATAGAACCTGTCTTGTAGAATAAGATGGAGGGTTTTCATTACCTGAGAGGAGACCAAACACTCCTATATGTTCCTTGGGATAATTTGTTCTTATCAAATCTACTAAGTATTATTCTTATAGGACATAGAGGTGACATCTTTTCGATGATCAGTTGCCTGCAGCAGGATCTTGTCTATAATCACAGAGAAAAACAGGTGAAGGGAGATAGAGAATGGAGCAAAGGAGGATTTCAGCTGACATTTGAAGAAATAACGGGGTCAAGATCGCAGAGGAGGAGATGATATACAGGAAAAGATGCCAGTGGGGTCATGAAACCCTCCTGGGATTGGGGAGGGAGCCCCTCCATCGTATATGGTGAAAGAACACTCACGGCACATCACGCGATCAAAGAGCTTGAGAGATGAGTTCAGACAGAGTTAACTCCACATTGACTTTCCGACAGGGCCATGGTGCCATTGATTCTCCTGGTCTCATTTCAGCCTTTATCCACCAGCAGCTCCGCCTTCTCCTCCCAGCTTTGGAATGGAACCTTCTGGGCCCTTCTCAAACTCAACCACCTCTTCTCTGCTCTCCCTCACAGCCCTCCCATGGTGCCCTCTGGTGCTCTGGGCATAAGCCTAAGGTCTGTGAGATGATTCCCCGCTTGGTACCTAACATGACACCTTGCACATGGAGTGCGCTTGGTAAGTGTGGGTTGAAGAAAGAAATGGATGGATGACAACCATCCATGTTCGGGGAACGCTTGTGAAGTAACAAGTGCCCGCTACACAATATTGATGGTTATTGACAGTTATTGATGGTTATTGCTGGGGTGACAGTTAAAGTAGCTTTGAGGTGGAATCAATAATTTCATTTTCCCTCCAGAGATGCCCATGCACACACCAAGGCTGTAGTTGCATGGTATTCCTGGTGGAGTGGCAGCAAAAACAGACCTGGTTGTGGCTTTCCATCAGCAAATTCCCAGGGCCCTTTCTTAACAGGCAGATATTTGGATCCACCCGGAAATTGATTAATTTTTCCCAACAGGCCTCCCACGGACATGGCTTACAGAGCAGTAAATATAAAAGTTCTGGCATTTCTTTCAAACAGAGCATTTTTGTGAGCTCATGGCTGCACAGACAGAGATCCAGAGTGCCTGGCCCTACGTAAATTCTCCCCATGTGGCCACGACAGACCTAATCACTGCGTCCTGAGATGTTTGCCCCCAGGACCAGAGGAGTACAGAGCGAGGCGCTCTCTCACACCCACCATCCACCTTCGCTGCTTCTGAGTGGGACTTCAGGACAACATTGCTTCAGAGGAGCTCGCGGTTAAGGGGAGACCAAGAAAAGAACAGGCTGGCAGTGCCCTCGGCGGTCCCAGATCTGTCTCTTGCTTCAACAGTGTTTAGACGGAACAGACCCAGGGACGCCCCTTCTTCTAGCCTCCGACCACTCTCCTGCATCTCATCCAGTCACCACCTTCAAAACCACCTCCAGGACCAGCCAACACACCGGGTTTTTCCTACCTTAACTCCTTACGCTTAACAGCCATGAGCTTCCAAATTCGTCAGAATTATTCCACCAAGATGGAGGCTCCGGTCAACGGCCTGGCCAACCTGCACCTGCACCTACCTCTCTCTGGGCTACTACTACAACCCTGACGATGTGGCTCTCGAGGGCGGGGGCCACTTCTTCTGCGAGTTGGCAGAGAAGAAGCACGAGGGCGCTGAGCATCTCTTAAAGTTGCAAAACAAGCGTGGCGGCCGCATTCTCTTCCAGGACGTGCTGAAACCTTCCCAAGATGAGTGGGCCAAAACTCAGGACGCCATGGAGGCCGCCCTGGCCTTGGAGAGGAACGGGAACCAGGCCCTGGTGGAGCTGCAGGCCCTGGGTTCTACCTGTGCAGACCTTCGGGTCTGTGACTTCCTGGAGAGCCACTTCCTGGATGCGGAGGTGAAACCGATCAAGAAGATGGGCGACACCTGACTCACCTCCGCAGGCTGCCGGCCCCCGGGCTGGGCTGGGCGAGTGTCTCTTCGAAAGGCTCGCCCTTGAGCCCCACCAGGAGCCTTTGGAGCCCAGGGGCCTTTCAGAGGCCCCTCTGCATCGCCCTGGTATCCCTGGCTTTTACCTGAGCCTCTTCCCGAAACTATTAGTCATTCTTTTAACCACCCTGGAGCCCTCTCCCATGCCTTGAACCAAATGAAATAATAAAGCTTTTTGCAGGAACAGAAAAAAAAAGAAAAGAACAGGCTGCCAGGGAGCCACTGGCCAGAGAGCCGCATCCCGGCACACACTCGCAGCGCAGCGTGGACAGCTCCAGGTTAGTGCAGCGAAACATGTTCTGAGTTGCGCAGCCAGCCCCACATGCTGGGACAGGATGGCCCACAGCCCCAGTGGCTGGATCCTTCAAACTAGAAGGAACAGAAGGACCAGGGTCCAGAGGCCAAGACCGTGTGGGTGGAATGGAGGCTGGCTGTCACCCCAGCAAGTGGCAGGGCAGAGGTCCAACTTTGCTTCTCCTGGTGGTCCGTGGAGAAGGCAGGTGCCACCAAAGGAACAGTTCTTATGTAATCAGGGTGCTGAGCCTCCTCAGTAGCAGGTACACACACTCAAAAGCCCCAACACCCGGGTGCTTACATACTGGAACTTGACCTGTTTTCTTATAACCAGATCTAGTTTCTGTCACACACACACCCCAGGTGGCCAGATGGCAGGAAAGGTGGGCAACTCCGGTGGCTTCTCCATTCACCCTCCTCACCCCAAATCCCCCTACCCCCTCTCTCCCAAAGTTAACCAAACTTCTGGAAGGTGTAGGTGGCAGCATCTTCAGGGGGAAGGTATCCCTCAGGGTCCCTTGTCCTTCAGCCCCTCCCAACAGACCAAAAGCAGAGGAGTGGAGAGGGAGACAACAGGAGGCTCTCTCACACAACACCCAGCAGAAGAGAAAAAATGGTATCTCCAGACCAGACAGACAAAGGCTGATGCCCTCACCCTTCGCAGGAAATGTTTTTCATCTATAAGTTACTTATTAGTCCTTATTGGTTCTTCTAGTTCAGTGGCTTTTAAACTATAATCCAGGAAGATTCCTGTGTGTGTGCATGTGCATGTGCATGTGTGCATGTGCATGTGCGTGTGCATGTATGTGTATGCATGCACATATGGTGGGGAGGAGATCAGCAGCTAACAAACTTTTAGGCCTTTAACTTCTCCATCTCTGCCTTTGGGACCATGCTAAGCTACAGGGCTATTAGTGAAACCAATGATTCATGTGTCTGTTTCGGTGACTCCAAAGTAATAACTCATTCATCAATGGAAAAGTATCAAAAGCTGACTCAGTTTGGAGCATTCTTTAGATATCACTGGAGACTAACATAATAATGGGCAGAGATAATGGTGAAGCCACTTCTAATGATTAGATTGAACAGAGTGAAATGATACCACGTAATGATATCATTATAGATGAAATGAGACCATGTCTGGGATTAGTTTCAAAATAACATGAGAAGGGAAGAAATGGGTGGGAGCCGATGCAAGACTGGCCCTGAGTCAACAGTTGATGAAGTTGGGAGATGAGTACAGAGGAGTTCCTTCTACCAGTCTGTCTAGTTTGGGATCTGTTTAAATTTTTCTGTAGTAAAAATTAAAATTAATCAAGAAAAATAAAGCATTCTTCATATTTAGGAGCAAATGAAATACAAGCATTTTCTCTCGGGCTGACATTTTCTCAGCCTGCTATTGTCTCTCTTTGAAACAACTTGCTCTGACTAACCTATGTGCTTAAACACAGCATTCAACAATGGTTACTAGTCTCTGAACCCTGCCATGGGCCAGCGTGTGCTAGATATCCTCCCGTGCATTAGCTCAGATGCTCCAGGCACCCCTGAGAATGCGGGCACTGAGGTTCAAGTCTGCCAAGTAAGTTTCCCGAGAGCACGCCACTAATGGTGATGGACACAGGTTTCGGCTTTCACAACCATTAAATTAAGTGTTAGACAGTGAAATATGTGTTTATCATTCAAAGTTAGCCTTGGAAGAAGCGTTCCTTGAAAAGACAGAAATGAGTCTGTGGAGGCATCGCAGACAGCGCCAATCAGAAGGCTGTGCTCTGCGGAGCCGGGGGCCCTAACTTGCCGCGTGTTCAGGGAAGCTAATTGGGGAGCTGGACCCCACACTGCTTTGGCAGCTGCTGTCAATTCCAGGTTTTCATCCTTCCATTCCAAGGCCCACATTTCTTTTACTAAACCATAGAAATGAACTTCCAGTATCCAGACTGTGGAAAAAAAGAAGCAAAACTATCTAATGTGCAGGTGATCTAATCTTATAGATGGAAAATTCCAAGGAATCCACTAAAAATAAAAACTATGAGACCTAATAAATGAGTTCAACATGTATTAGGTCTCACAGATACAAGACTAAATAGAAAAACCAATTGTATTTTTATATACTTGCAATAAACAACCTCAAAAAGGAAGTTAAGAAAACAGTTCCATACTATTTGGCTTTAAAAAAAAAAAAAAAAAGATGAAGTATTGCCATTTGAAAGTAACAATGTACTCTCTTACCATTTGCCTTCGATTCTCCACCAGGTTGATGCCAATAATTCCTAAGAAAGACCCGAAGCCCAGCTGAAAGCAAAGAAAAAACAAGGAAAAAGCACCCAGTTAGCACGCTGGTGGCTTGATGCTGACTTCTAACAGTAAAGAATGCATAGGAGACTGCCGCCCTTAAAGCATCTCACCAAAGGCCCAAGGCAGGCCACTCCCGCCTCTCCAAGTTCTGACCACCAAGTGGCAGATGGTCCATGTACCTTTGGGTGGACTCCTCAGGCTCAATGGAAGCCGGTGATTGGAATAGAAACTTCTGAGTCATGACCCATCCCTTCTTCTTCTTTTTTAAATCTTTATTGTTGAAAGTATTACATATGTTCCCCCCTTTGCCCCCCATGGACCTCTTCTAGCCCGCCCCCGTTCCACACCCCAGGCCTTCACCACCATATTGTCAGTGTCCATGGGTTATGCATATATGCATACAAGTTCTTTGGTTGATCTCTTCCCACCCACCCACCCACCCTCCCCTGCCTTCCTTCTGAGGTTCGACAGTCTGTTCCATGCTCCTATGTCTCTGGTTCTATTTTGTTCATCAGTTTATTTTATTCATTAGATTCCACATATGAGTGAGATCATGTGATACTTGTCTTTCTCTGACTGGCTTATTTCACTTAGCATAATGCTCTCCAGGTCCATCCATGATGTTGCAAATGGTAAGAGTTCTTCCTTTTTTTACAGCTGTGTAGCATACCATTGTGTAGATGTACCACAGGTTTTTTTATCCACTCATCTGTTGGTGGGCACTTTGGCTTTATCCAAATCTTAGTTCATTGCGCTGCAATGAACATGGGGGTGCATATATTCTTTCTGATTGGTGTTTCTGATTTCTTGGGATATATTCCTAGAAGTGGGATCACTGGATCCATCTCATCTTCTATATTCAAACATTTTAACTCTTAGGTCAGGAAGAGATTACAGGAAAAGATAGCATTGTGTGTCCCCTTTCCCCCTCATGGAGGACAACCTCTTTATGGTAGCCCAGACCACTCATGACTCATCTTCTGCATCTGGGCATCAGGTGAGAGGCCCACCTGATGTTTCTCCAGGGCCTGTCTCAAGTCCCATAGTCAGAGAGGGACTCCTCTGGTAAGATATTAGGAAACTAGAACCATGGGTATTTCAGAAGAAGGGTTACCTGTCACCTGTGGACGTGGCTGACACCACTCAGAGATAAGCTTTAGACTCAGGTGAGCAGACAAACAGGTAACCTTGGGGAAGAAGAGAGGGAGATGGGGGGAGGGTCCTAGAAGCTCCTGAGAACCAGTTGTAATCATCAATCAAGGCTTCTTGGCAGGTATCTTTTAAAGCTACATGCCCATTTTCTGAGAACTAGTTCAGTCAACTTGGTCTCATGGGGCTAAAATCTAGGTGTCACGGAGCTGGTTGCCTCTGGAGGCTCTGGGGGAGAATCTGGGCCAGGCCTTTCCTGTGTCCAGAGCTGTTCACTCCGTGGCTCGTGGCCCTTTGTCCATCATCAACTTCTCCCATCACACGGCTGAGGCCCCTCCTGCACCCTCCCCCACTTCTAAGGACCCTGTGCTAACACTGGCCAGATGCAGGATCATCGTCCACACCCTGGACCCCCCGTTGCTGGGGAGCCCACCACAGTCACAGGTCCCAAGCAGTAGGACCCAGATACCTCGGAGGTCATCATTCTGCCAACAATAACCACCAAAACAAGTTTCCATGCCCTAAACCTCCAGCTCTGGGGAGCTGGAGCAAAGTGTGTCCCCACCACACAGACATCTGTGGTGCCCAGTGCCCCTCCCTCAGACCCCTGGGCCCCGTCACTCACAATGATCCCTGGGTAGTAGCCCCCCACGGTCACATTCTCCGTCCTGGTGGTGGCAGCGAGGCCGATGGTCAGGATGAAGACAGACACCACAAGCAGAGACCCCACAAACCAAAGGGAAGTCTTCTTTCTTCTCCCAAACCCTTCTGGGAGGAGGACAAATGAGGAAGCTGTTAGTACGGGGCAGGCTCTGATGGGGGTCCTAGCAAACATGAGCGCATTTGGTGTCTGCGTGGCCCTTGTCTCTGAGCCCCACAGGCTCTGGGAGATCTCTCTGTCCCGGAGCCAGGGGCCCATGCTAACTGCTCTCTCCTTCGTCAGTGCCCACCTCAGGTTCACTGAAGCTTAACCATCTCAATCCCTATGACCCCACAAAACAGGGAATGAAAGAAACACATGGTGTTTCTTCTGACGCCAAATGTAAATCGTGTGTGTGTGTGTGTGTGTGTGTGCGCGCGCGCACACACACATGTGTTTAATGGGGAAAACCACTCAGTATCTCACTGCAACTACTAGCTCAGATGACCCCCTGAATGGCAGACATGCAGACATTGTTCATACTCTAAAGCAGAGCTGGGAAAACTTTTCTCTGCCAAGGGCCATTTGGATACTTATAACATCATTTGCAGCCCATACAAAATTATCAACTTAAAAATGAGCCTGCTCTATTTGGTCAAACATTTAATTAACTCACCCCTAATGCCTTGGCAGGGCCAGGCCAAATGATTTCTCGGGCCTTATACAGCCCGCGGGCCGGATGGTCCCCAGCCCTGGCTCTAGGTTTGCCTCCAGAGATTTGCACTTCTGCACTCCTAACAGTAAAGCTTAATGTCAAGTCAAGGTTGGAACACCCCAGAACAGGATTGTTACATACTCAGAAATAGATTGCACAAAACTATAAATCGATGTGAAAACTCAGAAAAACTTGGCTCAACTGAGTACACTGACCTAGCAAGGGTATATATCTTAGGAAGGACACTTCAGTCCAGGGGCTAAAGGGAACCTCATGCAAGACCCCCCATCCCTTCACCAGCACCCCTCTCAGACTCCACACAGCCCTCAGCACAGCCCACTCCCTCCAGACCCTTGGGAAGACACTTCTCCCAAGAATCTCATCCTAAACCACCTATTACCTTCAGCCTGGAGGGGATGAGATCAATTCATTCACTAAGAAAATAAACCACCAGAGAGCTGACGGTCTGGGCCCAGGCGCAGCACCCAGGACCTGGGCATGCATGGCGGGGTGGAGTCATGAGGGGGCTCCCCTCTGCACAGTGGCCCTGCCCTAATGTTGCCTGCAAGGCTCTGCTCTGCAAGCCCTGGCCCAGACTCTTTAGACTCAGACGTAGATATTTAGGATTTAAATCCCAGCCTTCAGGCTCCACAGTTCCTTCTGTTATGCGCTCCTCTCTCTGGCTCCCTAAAGATGCAGGTTTATCTACATCCACAGGGAGGACTCTTGTACCTGCTCCCTGGCTTTACTTGCTAGAGCCAGCTGTACCTGGGGGAGCCAACTGTTGCAGAATTTTGAGCAGCCCTGTGCTTGCTGCGTTGAGAGTAAACTACAGAGGAACAAGGATGGACTCTATAAAACCTTTTCCAAAGGCTCCGCCTTGAGGATGGACCAGCTGGGCAGCCCGGCCACGCCGTAAAGGGCAGAGCCTTCCTTAAGAGCGGTGGCCGGCTGACGAAGGCGCTGTGCAGCTCTCAACAAGAGCACAGATAAAGCAACGAAGTTGTCGTGATCACAGCCCCCCGGGGCCAGCCACATGCCACACCTCTCATTTAGGCCTCTCGGACATGCCCTGGCAGTGGGCTCCCGGGCCCACCACAGTAGCCTCTGCAGAGTTTTTGCTGAATGAGCATTGAGGGATGAGTATGGACCCAAGAGCGAATGCATAAGTGGTTGTATGAGTGGACCTATGAGTGGATGCATGAGTAGACACACAGGAGCACAGAGATGATGTGGGAGATGATGCTGACTGCCCACGGCCACGCCACCAGGCACATCACTCCAACACGGGTTCTGCAACATCTCCCAATGTTTCTAAACTCCGCACATATTCTAGAGTGACATTCCCTACTTTCTGTCCAGTCATACCAGCCACCTCGAGGCCCACCATCCCTCCCAAGGCACTCTGTCCTGAGGGCACTGGCCAAACGACAACCCATGTGGCCTGATGCCCACAGCTGTACTCTTATCAAGAGGATGGGCCCTGCTTGCTGTGTCAGCAGAAGCAAGTCACTTCCTGTACCTGCTGCAGTTTTGTGGATGGCGAGGAAGTTCCAACTCAAATTGAGGTTTGCCGGGGTATCTGAGAGGTGTCTTGATTGATTAATTATGTCTGCCCTGAGCATGGGAGGAAGGAGCTGGGGCACATTTGCCAGCCCTGAATAGGAAATCCAAGGCCCCTCCAGATCCAGCATTCTTGGATTTTTCTCCCCACTTGTCTTCCTCGATTTCACACTTCTTCTTTTTTTTCTCACATGTAACTTTTTCAGTGACTTCAGGAATTTCTCTTTCCAACACCTCTCATTATATTTGTGAATTAAAAACCAACCCTAATTGGGGCTGGAAATTATAACCAAAGTGATAATGACATTTTTACAAGAGAAAGAAATAATGTAAGTTTTCTATTTAAAAAGCATGGTTTTTATCCTGTTCATAAAAGCAATAGTTATTTATTGTAGAACAGTTATAAAGTACAGGAAAATACCCCCCCCCAAAAAAAAAAAAATTCACAGTAATCTTATCACCCAAAATTGACAAGTAGGCATATAGCCTTATGGTCTTTCTTAATTTGGGATCAAAATGTTTTCAAAATTACTGCCATTTGCAACAACATGGATGGACCTTGAGAACACTATGCTAAGTGAAATAAGTCAGTCAGAAACAGCTAAGAAGCATATGATTTAACGCATATGTGGGATATAAAACTGAAACTCGTGAACACAGACAGCAGTGCGGTGGTTGCCAGAGGGAAGGGGATGCGGGGGAAGGAAGTCCTAGTATATGATGACGGGAGAAGATCTGACTTTGGGTGGTGGGCACACGGTGCAATACACAGATCTTATAACATAGAAACCCACACCTGAAACCTATGTGAACGTATTAACCAATGTCACCCCAATAAATTTAATTTAAAAAATAAAATAAAAAGTTGTGTTTTTTAACCTAATAAACTGTAAGAATTTGTCCAGCTTTTAAAACACTTTTCTAAACATAATGTTTATTTATAATGTGTATTCCACTAAATGGATATGTCAATTATCCCTAGGTTAGGTTAGGTTAATTATTTGGGTTGTTTCTAACTTGTAATTATTAAAACACAATGCGGAGCACAGGGGATTTGAGGGCAGTGAAACTGTTCTGAAGGATATTATACGTGTCGTTATAAATTTGTCCAAACCTGTAGAATGTACAACACCAAGAGTGAACCCTAATGGACACTATGGATTCTGGGTGATAATGATATGTCGATGCTGGCTCATTGATTGTAACAAATGTTGATAACGGGGGAGGCTGTGCATATGAGGGAACAGGGGGTGTATGGGAATTCTCTGTATCTTTCCCTCAATTTTGCTGTAAATCTAAAACTGCTCCAAAAAATGAAATATAGTTTTAAAAAAGAAAAACACAATATGATAAACACCTTTTTAGGATGAATTTCTACAAGGGGGATTTTAGGGCAAGGAAGCAAAATATTTTTAAGGACAAAGTAAAAGTTTTGAAGAAAATTTGACTTTACAAAGCAGAAGATAAACCTGTAGTCCTTGTACAAGCTTTGGAAAGAATTCTCTGTAACTCCACAGAATCTTTCTTTTACAAGCAAGAGAAGTATATATAGCTTTATCTGATTGTTGTTAAATTGTTGTTTTCATTGTTGTTTTCTAGTAGTTTTCATTACAAACATAGAATTATTGAGGGCGACGCATGTGTGGGAGTGTTCCAGGGGAAAACACAGTCACAAGTGCAAGCAGACACTCGATGTCTTTGGGACACTGCATTTGCATCTGCTCTGGGAGTTCCCTATAGTGGACTTCCCCTTGACTAACACATATAGCATCTTACTTGCAAAGAAGGGTGCATGCAGACAGAATGACCTTTTTTTCTTGCATTTGTTTAAAGCCTGAAACCAAGGCTACCTGTACAAGGCAGTGTGCCTGAGAGTCAGATGGGCAGTTCCGGGAATGATGGCAGCAGATGAGGGTGTCTGTGGCCTGAAATGGCAACGCCACTTTGAGAACAAGTGGCCAATAGAGTAAAACAAAAGAAAGAGACCTCCCCAGGGGTGAAATTCTGCTTTGGTTTATTAATTTTACAAAGATGGGAACATTTTTAAAAAAAAAGAACACAAAAGTTAAAAATATATATGCCCACTGGTGTGGCTCAGCAGTTGAGTGTTGACCCAGGAACCAAGAGGTCGCCGATTTGATTCCTGGTCAGAGCACATGCCCAGGTTGCAGGCTCCGTCCCCAATAGTGGTGGCAGGGATGGGGGGTGCAAGAGGCAGCCAATCGATGGTATTTCTCCCTCATTGATGTTTCTATCTCTCTATCCCTCTCCCTTCCTCTCTCTCTCTAAAAATCAATAAAAACATATTTTTTTAAAAGTTAGAAATATATCTTCTACATTTTGGAAGTTAATGTAATTGTTCTTGTGGATGTTCATAAAATAATCATATTAATGATAACAATACTACCTAGTAACTGGGTAGCAACTTCGGCTTTTCTCTAACTCTCTTCGTCTCATTCAATGAAGATCAGAGGATTAATCTCTCCTGATTCCTGTGTTACCCTTCCCAGCCTCCACATATCTGTGAACAGAGCCAAAGCTGATTGCTTTTAATCGGTGCAATTTTCTCTTCAGCTACTCTTCCTTGACTATTTTTTCCCCTTAGTTTCCCATTTCAATGTTTTGATTGTTAAAATGGGATTTAAGATCCATAGGACTTGTAAACTGAATTTTATGGGGCTAAGTATTTGAGGAAATTATCAGACAAATGCCCTCCTCCTCAAAGGATTTTGTTTTGCTAGTTTTCTTAATTAAGTGCATTGCATGTCTGTTATGCCCAACATAATTAGCGAGGTGCCTCAGCACTTACTTCAAACCACAGTTATAACCTTCTCTGTGCCTCATCTCTTAGCTCCCTTAGGAGTCTGCCTGCAGAAGCCCCTGGACGATATCCTGGTTCTTCAAGCTTGTGATTCTGTTTCTTATTCATCCCCTCGGGGATGCTGGCATGATGAACAAGGATCAGATCCACTAAGCTAGCAGCATGTGGTCAGCCCTTGTCAAATTTGTTAGTGACATTCTGACTTCTGATCACGGAGTAAAACGTTAAACACATCTCTGAGCTCGTGAAAATCTTCCGATGAATCATTTTCAATATAACTTTACCATTTCACCCCTTTTTCCCAAGCTGGGCTCTTCCTCTGAAACGGCTGCACGATAAAAAGCAGAAGGTGTAAGCCACCCCTTTTTGCCAGCATTTCTATCATAGGTTCCCAGGTTCATAGAAGGCCGGGAAAGAGAGCCAGCATAATTCACGTGGGAAGCCAGGGACAAATGGTTCTGAACGATCTTCTTCTATTCACACCTGCTGTCACATGTGACTCCAGGTACAACAGAGATAACAAAAAGAAGAATCTTGACCTTATTCTTTATAAATATAGGATAGCGCAAAAAAAAAATAAGAATCAAAATATTAATAGGTTAATATTGCCTTATAATTACCATGAGACATATGCAGGTTTTGGAGAGAAAGGAGATTCTGAATTGGAGAAAGACAACTAGAATTACCTGAATTGTTCCCTAGATTCCCCTACCCCATTAGCAAGACTATTATTATGTGCATTGCTACCATTAAAGCGCTCTTAAGACAGTGCCTGTGAACTAAAATACCTACTATTAGGTGTGTGCCTGTGGTGACAGCTTCCATGGACTGTGTCTAACCTGTTCAGGATCTGCTCAGACCAGCTGTGTGATCTTAGGCAGCCAGCCATCCTCTCTGCACCCAGCCGAAAGAGAACTCCGTGAGAGCAGGGCCTGTGTCTGTCTTGTTGCGCGCTGGACTCCAGAGCGAGCTCACACTGGGAGATAGCGCGTTTCCTCGTGTTGGATGAATGAATGAACTTCAGTTTCCTGATCTGTGACATTGAAGTAATAATAACTACCTACTTTGCCCACCTCTTAAGACTGTTATAAGGATCCAGTGAGAGAATATATGTGAAAGGTCTATCGATGTTTCTATGAATGCAATGAATATATTAATCATGGCACTCATAAATATATTAACCATGGTAGTGTTAATGTTAAGATGGCATAACACTTGTTCTGAACCAGTGTTTCTCCAGGGGGGAGTTGAGGGGGGGAGTCTGACGTGTGAAGCTCAATGGGCCAACAGCTACATCTCACCTGTCTTGCTCACTGTTTTTCCAAACTCCAGTCTGTCCCCCTGTGCGTCCTATCTAGAATATCTCAGAATATCACTTTGTCACTCCCCGTGAGTCCCTCCAGTTCTCTTGCCCCTACCTGTCCCTATGCCCAGCCTTGGCCAGAGTTGCTAAACCACAGCTCCTGTGACAACCCGGTCTTGTCTTGAAGAAGTGAAAGGATGGGGGGCAGGGCGGGCGGGGGGGGGGGGCAGATTCTGTCTCCATCACTCAGCATTTTCTCCACTTAGTAAAGCCAGGAAGGGAAGGGGGATTTCATAAAGACTTGGGGAGGGGGTCAAAGTCATGGCCTACCTGCTGGCAGGGCCCAGGCCTCCCCGAAAGAACAATGGGTTCTTTTAATCATGGGGGGAGTCCCAGTTGTGGAGGTAAAGTGACAGTCCCTGGGAAAGTAGACCAAGGCAGAATGACATAGCCCCAGCCATCAGTCTCCCTTTTTTTCTGATTTTAATGTAACATGTGCCCAAGGTGGTGAACACAAAAATGTAAGAAAGAAAATACCCATAATCCCATCCAACTACACTAAGGTTTTGTGTTTTGACATAAAAGACCAACTCCTAGTGTTTTTTTAAATTTGTAATCCCTCCTCACAAGAAAAAAAAAAAGGCAAATGCTATTTTAAACCACCAAGTCATTCTAGTATAATAATACAGTAATAACTAGTTAATAACACAAAGTTATTAGTAACTAACTCATTTCCTGGAGGATGGAAACGCTTGTAAATAAGTTTTGCAATAGAGCATTTTGCTTTAGAGAGTGGGGGGAGATAGAACTGTTTCTTTGAAGAAGAAGCCAGAGTCCTTGATTATTATTTAAAAATCAAACAGCATTTCTAATCTGGTTTTTAAAAAGAGACTTTCCAACGATACTCCAAACAGGGTTCTGAGGTTTAAAACCCATAGTTTTCAACGGGATCGTTTCTGAAGCCGGGGCAGGGCCCGGGGAGAGCGCCTGTGGCCCCTCACTGCAGCTGTCAGCACATCCCTTACTGTGCAACTTCTTCCCTTATTTTCAAAATCTTCTCTGCCCTCTCCCCTTCAGGAAAACACACCCAACATGACCCCATATTGGCCACTTCCCAGGAGAGAACCTAGGCCAGTTCCCCAACTTGTAACGTGCAACAGGTGTCCTGTTTTCCCGCTCACGCCTGGCTTCCAGGCTGCATGGGTCTTGATTCCAGAAATCAAAGGATTAGAGATTCCGAGAATTTGTGGGGCTGAAGTCTGTGGAGGGGCGCATGGGAATGGAGAGAAAAAAAACTGTGCCTCGGTGGCTTTCAAGCAAGAAGAAGCTAACTGGCTCCTTGAAAGGAACGTGAAGAAATTTTAGAGACTGAAATAGGGAGAGACGGAAAGGGGGGAGTGTGGGTTGCCCCATTCATACATACCGTGGTCCATTGTTCCTAATGACAGACAGTAGGAAAGAGACAGGGAGAGACGTACAGAAAGGCGGGGGAGAAGAACTATGAATGAAGAAGGGCCTGTGCCAGGGCCGGGGTCCCAGGCTCCAGGAGGCGGAGGGCGGGCGGGGACCCGCGGGGAGCCTGCGAGGATGCGCGGGCCGCGCTCACCTGTCGTGTCCAGCAGGGCCAGGGGCCCGGGCAGCGGCAGCGCGGGCGGCTGCATCCCCGGCTGCTCCTGGGCGCGGCGCGAGGGTGGCTCTCCCGGTGCAACAGCGACAGGCCAGGTGCTGCGCGGCGGCTGAAGGCTCTGCCGCCCTGAGCGCCGCCCTTCTCTCTGTCCGCGTCTGCGGGCTCCCTTCCCACCTGCTCTCCGCCCCCTTCTCGGTCCCCTCCTCTCTGCCCTCCTCCGCTGCCCATCACTCCCCCTCCCCCCACCCCCATCCTTCCCCCTTTCCCCACTCACCCCCTCCACCTCCCCCACCCCCGTCTCCCTCCTCTCCCCCTCTCTCCCTCCTCCTCCCCGCCCCCAGCCTCCAGCCTCCTCCAGCTTTCTCAGAAATCAGACCCTCCAGCTAGGACGCCAGGAGCGGGAGACAGGCCCAGGGTGGAGGACACTCTGGATCTCCGGCCTGTGTGCCCACCACCGGGGCCAGAAGTAAACTCAGAAGTGAGTGGTTGTCATGGAGACGCCCACTTGTCTGAACTGAATAACTGGTAACATTTTAAGATGAAGAAACTGAGTCTCAAGGTAAGTAAGGTCAGTAGCCCAAGGCCACGCAGCCGGTCAGCGCGCCTCAGGCAGTCAGTCCGACCCAGCTCACACCCGCCAGCCTGCGCACAGCCTGTTCCAGAGGCTGGAGGGGCTCATCCCAAGTTCCAAAGGCTTACTGAAAATACGTTTTTAGCATGTGTGTGAGTATCGCCAGGAATGATCTCCTTTTCCAACTAATACATTTGTCACAGCAAATTTTAGATGCAAACGTGAAGGAGCAAGATTTTGAAAATGCATGTTGGGCTAACGAGCCAAGAATCTCAAAAAGGGCAGTTCTAAGGGGTCGGTCGTGGCAGGTGTCAGCACGCCCAGAAGTCCAGTGGCCCGCCTCACCTACATCCGTCATCCTCCAACAATCTCAGTATCACTCCCCTTTCACCCATGAGGAAACTGAGGGTCCAGGAGGTTAACCGGTGAGACCAAGCGCAGATCCAGAATTCCTACAAAGCCTGCATGTTTAATTATCGGGAGGGACGTTAGTTAGAATTTTCTCCTGAGAACCCCTCCCTGCCCCAAGTGTGTGAGGTGCGCTGATGCCAGTTATGCCAGTTGACAGCTGGTATAGCATACTGCCTTGGGCCGACACAGGAGGCCTGTAGTAAACTGAACTCTGCAAAAAGCAAGAGTCTGGGATCAGGTTATTTTTAAAATGTAATGTAATTTAGCTCTTACAAAGGCAATTATGAGAAGATGAGGAAATCTGTCTTATACTAGTCTGAGGATAATCAGAGGGACTGAACAAATTATTATTGACATGAAATAACCTATTAAGACAGTTATGATAGATGTATGCTGTCCTCCCTAATACCAAATTCCTCCTGCTTAGAGTAAACGTTTAAAATATCCTACAGTGTCCCACCTTGACTGCCCTTACATGAACACAGGCCCCAGCCGGCCCCAGAAACAACAGTCTCCTCAGAGGCTCCCACCCGGAGGTGCTAGTCCAATAGGAATGAGGGCGGGACTACCCTGTGCCTACCCTTGAGCACCTACTATATGCCTCGCACTGTGATCGCCACTGTTCAGATGCTGCCTTCTTTTGTCCATACAGTATTATACCCATTTCACAGATGAAGAAACTGAGGCAACGAGAATTTAAATAATTTTTCCAAAGTCAAGTAGCTGGTCAATGGCAGAAACAAGACACAAAACAGGCCACTACAATTTCAAAGCATAATTATATCTTACGAATGGGAAAGCATGTATTTATTTACCTGACTACAGACATTTAGTTTAATTTTTTATTTATGCAATCAACATATATTTACTGCACTTCCTCTATGTGTAAGATACTAAAAGAGCTGCAAAGATGAATCATATAGACATGCCCTTTAAGAAATTCACAAATAAAAGTGAGAAATGGGGGGAAACAATGTACTATCTATATATATATATAATCTATATACACTGAGTGGCCAGATTATTATGACCAGCCCATCAGTACAATGAAGTGAATTAGTTATGCAAATAATAATAATAATAAAACCTTGAGAGTATTTGCTTAGGAAGTTTTCAATATTCAGTATTTTTGGAAGTGTCAATGAAGTACTGATGGGGTGATCATAATAATCTGGCTGGTCATAATAATCTGGCCACTCAGTGTATATAAAAGGCTAATATGCTAAGTGTCCATCCAGGTAATGATTTCACATAGCAACGCCCGGCTTCCTCTCCCTGGCGACTAGCCTCCTTGCAGTTTCTTCAGCCCAGGAACACGACTTGCTTTATAGCCAGGTGCAAACATTTCACACTTTAACCAAAAGTCTGTGAAGTGTTTTCTCACGCCTCATCTCATTTGATCCTCACAGAAGTCCTGGAGCAGGTAGAGAGGAGACTTGGTGGAATCCTATTTTCTTTTCATTAGCCAGAAAACAGAAATTTAGAAAGCTTAGAAACTTGACCCAACTGAAAAGAAGTAAGAAGTGGTGGACCTTGAAAATGACTTCAGGTTTTGTCACTGTGCAGAATATAGTCAAACACTGCTGCAGTTAAATATTTTACCCTTTGTTCTCCCTGCGTGATCTACAATAATAATCTGCTTTGTGTTGATATTTACTGCTATGTTGCTGACAATTACCTGAAAGAGGAGTTGGGGTGCTTCACCGGGCTGGAAAAAGTTTAGCTAAATCAGAAAGCAGGTCTAATTAAGCAAGTTTATTCTGTATCTATAAAAGGCTAAGTTGAGTCATGCATGCTCCATACATATAAAGCTCTCACTGGCGCCAATCGCACGCGTGTTTTTCCATCTGTTATTGTTGATCATGAATTTAGTTGACACTTCTATTATAAAGGGCAAATAACGATATTAAAATATTTCTTCTAATTAATTTCCTTTCAATGTGCACAAATTTGTGCACCGGGCCACTAGTTATACTATAATGCAGACGGTGATGATAGTATCTGTGAGTGCAATTACCTTATGAGAGCACTACCAGAATCCCGCTGGGGATGGCCCTGCACGTGTAGAGGTCAAGGCCTTTCTGGTGACCACACAATGACCCTCAACCTTGCCTCCCACTGGCCGGGTGCTCAGGACACTTCAGCCAGAGCTCTGGAGGTGAGGAACACTTGAGGTTCCTGAGCGGGTCCGTGATCAGCCAGGACTGGGAACCACCACGTTCAGGACAGATAGGGTGCTAAGAGAGAGAAGTGGAGGATAAGCAGTTCCAGGAAGAGGCGGTGTTTGTTTCAGGCCTGGAGGATGGAGCTGGGGAAGGGTGGGGGGCAGAGTTTCAGAAACTCCAGAGCAGAGCTAAGTCAGAGAGGTGGAAAATCGCCATTAAGTCTCACAATTCTGGGCCATAGGTCTCCTTGCATCCTGCTCATACCTGGTGGCATACTTTTCCCCACATGAAGGCCAGCGTGACCTGCTCATGTCCCTGGAGACCCGTCCAGCATGGAAGAGCTGATGGGAGAGGCTAGCTCCACCCCAGACTAATCTTCCTGGATCCTGGGTCAGCCCATTGTCTTTGTGGGCCCCACACAATCATGTCAGCGCACGCGCACACACACACACACACACACACACATGCACACGCACATGCACACACACATACCAGGTTGGCCCCAAGTTCTAGCCTAGGCAGGGTTATGTCACCAATTGCCCCCTGTCTGCCACTGAGCTCAGGTGGCGGTGGCCAGCATGCCTCTGCGTCCTCCCTGCCAGGTGAGAGGGTGGGGTCTGGGTGACCCTGTGCCCATGCCCAGTCCTACTGCAGAAAGGCTGGCCTGGGAAGCAGGGCACTGACCGCTCTGGGCACTGACTGACCTCTCCCCTATCCCTCTGTCACGGCCCTCGCGTGTCTGGGTTTAGGCTTTTGAGAAGCCACAGATGGAAAGCCCTGCAGAGACTTTGCCTGTCCACCCTGCTACAGGCCTCCCTCCCTGCAGCCATGAATGTCACAGGCTCCAGCTTGAAGTGGGGGAGGAAGGACAAGAGAATTTAGAACTCAGGGTGATTTAAAAAAGTAGGATCGAGCTACCCAAGAAGGGGGTGCACACAGACCCTCTCTGGTTGCCCCTGCCACTGCCAAGGCCGAAACTGGCCAGGACAGAGAGCCAGGGAAGGGCCTTTCCAGGGGCGTTAAGAACTAAAAGCTTTGCCTCCTTTGGATAAAGCAGGTGTGAGGGGTGGGAGTGGGCAGGGATGGCCACAACACTCAGTTCTATTATGAAAATAAATTCACCAAGAACAGGACTTGCGCCCTTTTGTCCCCTGCTTAAAACCATGTCCCGCTCATGGCAGGCACTCAGTAAAAATACATCGAAGGAAGACTGAATACACTTGATTCCCAAACACCACTTAGCACCTGCTCCCTGCCAGGTCGGGCCACATGCTGGGCACATCAGCCCTCTCCCACCTGCAACCTCACCTCCTCGGCCCCACCAGCGGGAGAACTCGTTGGAAGAGCCGTCACTTCAGTCTGACTGATGAGAAAAGCCGTTTATTTGAGCAGATGGGGGTCAACTGGCTCTCACAACAAGGACATGGGCTCTCCCGAGAGAGGAATTAACCACAAAGCCACCTTTGTCAGCCATAGGCGTAGTTTGGTTCGTCCGGTTTGTTCCAGAGCCACGGGCCACTTGGCCCTGTGCAGGTGCGAATCATCACAGAAGCATGTGTGTACACAGCCCGACCCTGGGCTCTCAAGGGTTAGTGGAGGGCAGAGAACAGAACATGACTCCTTCCTGTAACCGAATAACCCTGAGATGACGCTCAGGGGATGAATAATGCAGACAAGCAACGAGGGAAATGACAGGTGGCCCCTGCCGGTCCGTCCACGCAGATGAGGAGGGTGAGGCAGCAAAGACGAGACAGGAGATGTTCTCAGAGACATAAATTTTTTAAATTAAAAACACTCTCGGGCTTTGCTAGAAGGCCTTGTAACCATGATCTCCCGGATCCGGATCGCTCTAATGAGCCCAAGCAGGAAGGTTCCACTGTCCCAGACGTCTCACGTTGCAAGCTTCTTTTGCTCCCCTACCTCCCATGACTCCTCGGAGCAGGAGCGCCTTCCTGGTCTTGGATTTGCAGCCACAGGCTTGACCAGTGTCTCCTGTTGTAGCCAAACAACCTGCCAAGGGCACGTCTCAGCAGCCTGGTGGTTGCCCTGTGGGAAGGAGAGAACCATGCCCGTGCAGACCCATCCCCCTTACCTACAGCGCAGATTGAATACTGTGCGCAGGAAGGACAGGTGCCCCAAGGACAGGTGCTTCCCCAGAACCTCGGGGACAGGACAGGAACCGGGACCATGAGCACTCCCACCCAGGCCTGGCAGGGAGGGGGGTGAAGAGGCGGAGGAGTTAGGGTTAGGGTCTGAAGCCAGGCTGCAGTGCTCCACACGTGTTTCCAGCAAACCCCACACCATGCATTGGCCCTTAATAACCTGTATCCCTCAGCCCACTGATCTCACAAGTAAGAAGGTTGAACGTGGAAGAACATTTTTCTACTGTAACTGGGGAACTGAGGTTTGATTTTTATACAATCAAATCAAGCCTTCTTACCTTCATTTTAAATTGCCTGGGCATTGCTCAGTGTCTATCTTTTTCATTTGTTAATTTGATGTCTTCAAATTGAGGGTTTTTTCCTTCAAACCTGTCCTGTCAGCTGGCATAACGCCTGTGATCTGTGTTCTGTTTTCCACTGAGGCCCACTGTGTGTCCGAACCCTCACCGAGGGGATGGACCCTGCTGTGAGATAAAAGGAGGTGTGCCCAGCCTTTCTTTTCTTTTTCTTTTTTTTTTTATTGTTGACACTATTACAGATTCTCCCCAGTGCTCAGCCTTTCTAAGGCTCAGCTCATGGTAGGTAATTATATCTACAAAACTCAGGTAAGCAAATCTACAAAGACAGTAAATAAGAAAAAATAAACTAGCTATGAGAATATAGTAAATAACCCAATAAAGGAGTAAATGAGAAGTTTGGGGTGTGTAACCCATGTTTGGGTGATCATACAGGACCCCGAATGTCCAATGAGCAGTCTCCCCAGTCACCCTGGTCAGGCCCTTGGGAGCACAAGGAGGGCCCCCACTTGGGGTGTCCCCACGGCCACCCTGAGGACCAGCCAAGAAGGGGACAGTGCAGACTTTGGGGGGGAGCCGAATATGTCTCCTCCGTGTCTTGCCCACGCCACCCAGACAGCAGTGGCATAGCCCCTCCCACTCAAACTGTGCCCGCACTCACATTGTCCTGTCTCTTTCCTGAGATTTTGCATTTTTATTTCCTTCAAGCTTTTTGTAACTTCTCGTTGACGCATTTTTTTTTTGTTATGATTCTGCTTTAAAACCCTTGTCAGAGAATCCCAACATCTGTGTCATTCCGCCGTTGACACAGGAATGTCAATGTTTACTGTGTTTTCTCATTCCAGTTGGGGTGTTCCTGGCTCTTGGTATGACCAGCAACTCTCCATCATATCCTGGACATTTGGGGCGTTAGGTTATAGATTCTGGTTCTTGTTGGAGTTGTTGATGTCAGCAGCCCTCCTCTGACACAGTGCCACGTGGGTAAACAGGTGGTGGGGCAGAACAGAAAAGAGATTTAATCTAACTTACAAGTGCCAAGTGATTCGAAGCTTTAGAGGAAATGTCTGCTCCCCCAGTGGGGCAAGCGTTATGGAGCAAGGGGCACAGGTGTGGGCACAGCAGGTGTGAGAGAAGCCCAGGACAGGTCTCTTACCTGGAGCAGATTACAGTCCAATGGAGGAGACCAGGAGGCAAACAGGAACCAGTGAGACAGAGCACGTCGGTGTTTCTCCGTGGTATCTCATATGCCGCTTGGCACCCAAAGAATTCCAGTTGTTGCACATTAACTACAACCTCTCCTGGTTTTTGTTAGCCATTGTGTTGATCACATATCACCCCGTATCACACTGGATTCACCCCAATAAAGCCCTGGGCCTGCCCTGTGGATGGGGGTGGCCTCTTTCTAAAGTGGCTCTGTCTCTCACAGGCCACGGCTCCACTCAAATATGCAGAATCTCAAACAACTGCATGACTCAGGTTTGGAAAAGGGGATTTATATGAATAAACAGTAGGGACTGGCTAGCTTCTGTGAATAGCAGAATAAAGCCACAGAAGACTTGCCATGATAAAGAACAAAGTAGAAGTATGCAAATCAGATACATTGGAATTCAAAGTCTGATGAACAGAGAATTTGAGAGCAATTTTAAAATCTTGCAGCCATGGAGAGATGAAAATGAAGGCAAAGTGAGTGTGTACATGTGTATGTATGTATATGTATGTGTGTATGTGTATATGGTTGTTTGTATGTTTTGCATGTGTGTATATGTGTGTGCATGTGCATATGTGTGTGTGCATGTGTGTATATGTGATTTTGAAGAAAAGAATGCAACTAGTATTCATCTCACAATCTAGAGAGCTCATTCCTCTTTTTTTTTAAACCCTCACCAGAGGGTATGTTTTTATTGATTTTAGAGAGAGAAGAAGGAAGAGAGAGAAACTTCAATGTGAGAGAGTAACATTGACCAGTTGCTGCCGTACAAACTCCAACTGGGGATCCAACCTGCAGCCTGGCTATGTGCCCTGACCGGGAATCAAACCCACAACCTTGTGGTGTACGGGATGACGCTCCAATCAACTCTGCCACCTGGCCAGTTTGTCCTCTTTTGCTAACTTTTATTGTTACCCTTTCCCACTTGAATAGAAATTGTGTTTTTTGTTTTTACAAATAGAAAGTTTCCCTGAAGCCCTTGTGATGGCAGCCTCTCCGAGGCCCCTGGCCGCTCTGACAACCCTCTCAGGGATTGGTTTGCTAAGGAAATACCACGGTGATGTTTTCACCACAATTGATGTCTAAACATGCCCCCCGCACACAGGATGGTAAACGTGGGGCGTTGCTTGTCAGGCTTTCGGCAGGGCATGTAGACAGCCGAGCTCAGATGCCTACAACCAGCTACCCTGCAGGGATGTTGAACCTGGTTTCTGAGAATCCTGGGCTGGCTCACAGTGTGCAGCATAAAAAGGGTCCAAGACGAAGGCTTCTCTGCAGAGGACCCCACCTCAGGTGTCCCGGGGCCCCCAAGATGTGCTTAATGGTTCACAGGTTGATGCTCAGAGACACAGCTAAAGGCCAGCAGTGCTTGGGGAGGAGCAAGTGCTTGGTGAGTTGCTGCTGTGTTGGGGGCAGCAGGCAGCCCCATAGCCCAAGCAGGACAGCAGGTGCCCTGGACTCAGGTGAGCAGGGGAGACGGCGGGAGTGAGGACATCACACAGTGTGCCTGGCGGGGGGACTGTACCTGAGAGACGCCCGAGTGGAGGTCCCCAAAGACCCATGAAGAAGCCCCAGAAGGAAGAGGGCTGTAAGCACCTGCCCAGCAGCTCAGAACCGCCCTGAGCATCTTCCTCCCTCGCCAGGGTCACCCCCGAAGCCAGAAGCTGAGGCTGACAGTGGAGGGCAGGAGAGCTCAGCGGGGAGGGCGGGAATGTCCCTTTACCCAGCCAGGAAAGGAGTTTGAAGTAACTGGAGTCTCAATTGTCGCACACATGGACAGGGCACTTAATGTGATGCCTTGAGCCTGCTGTTACTTAAAGCGGCTGCAGGCAGAAGCATGGTCACCTCTGGGCAGGGAAGCAGCAGGGAGGGGCACGGGGCTGGGAGAGGTGCCAGTCGGGTCCTGGTTCTTGCAGCTGTGGGTGTCTCAGGTGTCACAGTGTGGTTATTGACTGAGCATCCAGAATTCGTTTTCTCTATGTGAAATTTTATTTTAATCGTGTGTGTTTTTAAATATATTTTTATTGATTTCAGAGAGGAAGGGAGAGGGAGAGAGAGAGAGAAACATCAATAATGAGAGAGAATCATTGATCAGCTGCCTCCTGCACGCCCCACACTGGGGATTGAGCCAGCACCCAGGCATGTGCCCTGACTGGGAATCAAACCATGACCTCCTGGTTCACAGGTTGATGCTCAACCACTGAGCCACGCCAGCTGGGCTTAAAAGTGTCTTAAAAATAAAGTGACTACAGGACTTTTGATTGCCTATGTGTGAATACATGGGGCCAACCTGAGTTTGTGGGGGTGGGGAAGAGAAAAGAATAGGCCTGAACAGACTCAGAGACACAGCTAAAGTCACAAATAAGTTGCTTTTGTGGTTATAACCCAACAGACCTGTGAGTTCAATGGAATAACCACTTGTTCATAGGTTAAGTCACGGGCATGCCAGATTTAGCCAAAAATCAATGAACAATGTTTCAGTGTATGTCCTATGCAATAATGTGAGACATACACTTACAGAATTACTTATTTATCTGAAGTTCAAATGTAACCAGCTGTGTTTTATCTAACCATAAGATAAAGGCAGAAAGGTCCTCGCTGGTGAATCTGGTGCAAAAACAGAAGGGTCTCCACCATCAGGCACCATGGGCACCAGACTGGCAGGTGGGGATGGTGGCCAGAGGGGGCAAGGGTCAGGCCTCCACCCCCACCACTGAGGCTGCTTAAATCACCCTTCAGGGCCATGGGTACCTAATGCAGAATAAATGTCTTCAGAAAAATCATAAATGGGTCTTTTCTTGCACCAGAATGTAGTGAAATGAAATTTATAGTCATTACCTTATCCGAATGTACTAGTCTAGAAAACAAACCAAACTTATGGAAGGGTATGGTGATTTGTCCTGCCAACAGCTTAGCATCCCTCCACCCCTGGATCCCTCATCTTGGGCTTGCCCAGGGAAATGTACCAGGTGGTCATTTCAGATCACAGACCAGAAAGTACTCGATGCCTATCCAAGGCCCGTCCAGAGCATCCTATGACTCTACAAGACCACACCACAGTCAGGAGAGAAGGACAGTTCTGGTAGGGTTTACTTCACCAGTCCCAGGGTGCTGTAAAGTCTTCATGTGCAGAAGGTAACTCTAGGAACACACTTGAAATGCCTCCACAGAACTAGAGAGTCTACACCTAGCAATCGTCTGTACCACACACACCTGCTTAGGGCTTGGGTCATCCCTCCTACACAGGCTCTAGAGCAAAAAGGAGGTAGTTGGGTCCTAGTTTTGGCCAGCAACCCTCCAAAGCCATTGATTGTCAAGATCCACTCCTTTCCTGAGGGTCAGGGGGTGCTGAGGGCATGTCCCCAGGGCCCTGCAAGCCACCAGGTGGCAGGAGGAGCAGGAGCTGGGTGTGAAGGGGGCCAGTCCAGGCCTCTCTCACTGTGCCCTGAAGCCCAAGGGCTGTGGTTTGCCACCCCCTGGACCAACCAAGAGAAGGCCTCCACTGAGGATGGGGCTCTTGGAAGTTGCAGTTAAGGTGCCAGGAAACCCAAACTGAGCATCCTCTCGTCTGAGCAGCCATCTGCCCAGCTGCTCAACACCGCCGCCAACTTGCAGGTCCATACGGGAGCCTGGACAGTTCTGTATTGTTGCTGCACTCTGTCCAGGAGCCATGGTTGTGTCTTTTTTGAGTGAAATGGGGCAAAAGAAGTGGACTATTTACAAGCCGGAGCTCCTGACCCTGGGCCTGGGGGTCTAGTGGCTCTGTGCCTCCTTCTCCTGCCCCTGCTGTGAGCAGCTCGGCCACACAGGTGGGAGCTGCCTGTCACCACGCGAGAGATCCACTGAGTCACAAAGGCCTATTCAGCCCTGCCAGCTGCGGAGGGAGGTCCCTTTTCCCCCACGTCTAGGAAACCAGACACATTCCTGACTTGGAGGAGGGAGCAGCCTCCTCCACGGTGATCCCCTTCATGTCATCGGGCATCTGCCCGTCAGCACGCCACACGTTCAGCTCCCCAAAGATGCCCGTCTCAATCATCTCCTCCTGCCAGGGAATGGAGCAGTTGCCGGTAGCAAACTCCTGGAAGAACTCTGTATCTGCTTTTTCAAAGACCACACCTTTGACTGTGGAAAAGGCCCCTACGTCTTGGATGTTCTTGGCATAGACAGTTCTGGAGTCTGGGATGAAGGGGGGGATCAGCATCCCTGTCGGAAGACAGAAAACACAGATGTGCAATGGCTCAGGGAGCAGGGCCATGGCCTGGCTGCTGCCCTTCCTGGAGGGGTGTCTGAGTTGCTAACAAAGAAATCAGCACACCTGAGAGTATCCTGGGTGTCCCCCACAGAACCCCGACATGAAGGACAGTGTGTTCTTGCCCAACATGGTCGCCTCCCCTCATGCTGCCTTAACCCTCCTCACTGCAGACCCCATACTCATACCCTCAAGCCAGCCTCCCCTGGGCACCACCTTATGCAGGTCAGACACCTGGAACCCAACATGCTCAGAGCTGAGCTTCTCACCCTTCCAAAGCCAGCTTTCTCTCTACCCTGCTCAGGAGGTGGTTCTCCAATCACCAGACACAGAACTTCGGTCGCCCAGGACTGACCCTGCCTCCCTCTCACCTATCACTCCCTCCCTCCTTTCAGCTCATGGATGGGCTGCCAGACCATTGCAGTGACCTCAGGACTAACCCTGGCTCAACTACTCCAGGTTCTAATCGCTCAGAGCTGTGTGCCCTCACCCCATCCTAGCAAGCCCCCTTCAGCCAGGACCCACCTCTGCTCTGACCCTTTCCTGCAAAAGGAATTTTGTGACTATTCACTGTTCTGGGGCTCCTGCCACCTAGTCACATGTTTACATACCCTGGTTGTAAATTCTGGGCATGTGATTGTGCCCTACACTTTTCTCTTGCAGACACAGGCACACACATACACACATATGTGCACACACAGAGACACACACATGCACGCACACACACACACAGGAGCCTGCACGTGACACTTGATAACAAATGCTGGTTGAAGGAATGAATTGCTCCCAAACAGACAGACTGAGCAATCCTGCCTTGATGTGGATCACGGGTTCCATGAAAGAACAGGGTATGGAAATGCAAAACAGCAGACTTGGATCAAAGGTCAGTCAGCATATTCCCTACATATTACATTCAAACTTTTCCAAACTCCAGCAGGTGTTCTAAAAGGCCTAATCCATGAACACATATTCCTGGGTGCATGGGGGATGAATAGAGTACTAGAGAGTGGTAGTTTTCCTAGGGGGGTGGAGGGTAGCTATGGGAAGAGCATCAACCAGGTGTCCCTGCTCTGCTGACATTGAGCTAAGCCTAGATGATGACTACAGGATGGGTCGGGCAAGCAAGAGTCACCGAACAGGCCCGCCCCTTTGTCCCCCGACCCAGATCCAAAGGCATGCCAACAGTACCTGCCTCGAGCTGTCTCCAATTAATGTCTTTAAAGAGGGGGTTAACTCGGAGCCCATCACAAGTCCCATCTCGAAACCCCAGGCGCTTCTCCGGGTCCTTCTCCAGCAGTGCCTCACAGAAGTCCTTGCTGGCCTGGCTGAACTTGTCAGTGTACTTGACTGCCTCCGAGAGGATCCTCTGCTTGAGCTCCTTGTTCTCCACCTGCATGGTGGGACGCACATCACATTAAACCCTGCCAAACCCATCAACATCATCAGAGCTGGCCCCTCAGGCTCCAGGAGACTGCACATCCCCTGTTGGTGTCTGGGCAGGGCTAGCACTCCTCTCAGAAAGAGGCTGGCCCCTCCTTCACACAGAGGCAGAGGAGATGGGAACACCTGAGTGCACCCTCCTTTCCAGCATAGAATGGCTCAATATCTCCAGTGAAAGGAGCGGAACCCTAAAGGTACTGGTCAAAGTTGGGGTTCAGTATAGTTTAAGGAGCTCTGGTGGACACATTTTATATAAACAATCACTCATTAGCCACTGGAGAAAAAAAAAGAATGACAATAAACAAGTCAACTTCATAGAGCTGGTAGAGAAGTCTTCTAAGTGGATAGAAACCTGAGGGGGTGTCATTCCACCT
Source organism: Myotis nattereri (assembly GCF_964212035.1). Taxonomy (NCBI): domain Eukaryota; kingdom Metazoa; phylum Chordata; class Mammalia; order Chiroptera; family Vespertilionidae; genus Myotis; species Myotis nattereri. Next base: position 28,704,798 of record NC_138076.1, read on the forward strand.
TGTTTTGAATCTGCTTTATTGGGTATAATACACATATCCCAAAGCTCCATCTTCAGGGACCCGAGTGAAGGGCTTTGATCAATAGCTAGATACTCCACCACCACCATCACCCCAAAATTCCCCTGTGCCCCCTGCAGCCCACCTTCACCCTGACCTCAGGCAAACACAGACCCATTTTCTCTCACAATAGAATAGATATGCCTTTCCTAAAATTTCCTAGAAATGACATCATTTAATTAACAAGTTTGAGGCCCATTCATGTTGTGGGTGTATTTAGGTTCCTTCCTTCATGTCACTATGGAGACAGGCTCCACAGTACTAGGACCATGGTTGGTTCACTTTGGACATCTCATAAAAGCCCATCATGCTTATTAACACACAGAAAATAGGGAGAGTGTCTGGGGTGTGGGTCAGCAAGAGCTCTGAGATGGGAGCTCCTATCATGGCCCCACCACTGGTCTTACTCTGCTCTTCCAAGCTGTTGGAAGTCAGGAGAGAGAACTGGTGACTAGAGGTCAAGGTGGAGTTGCAGAGACACAGAGTGACTGGTGTGTTAGTCAAGGGAGCACTCTCTGCTCTTAGAAGATGGGGGACAGGATTGGGGCCTGGGACGGATACTCTAGGAGGTCCAGGCAGAAGAAAAGGATGGGCGTGACCTCCATACAGACTGAGGTGGGTGGGTGCAGTGCCATGTCTAAAGACTGCCATTCACACCAGGCCCCTGGAGATGCCTCCTTTCTCACCCAGCCTCCACATTCCCAGTTTATGGAGATGCCTGGGGCAAACCACACAGGAAAGGATTGAGGAGTGTGGGAGGCCAGGGATCAGGGCACAGCATGGGATATCCACTTTCCTCCAAGACATTAAAAAAAGCTGCTGTGCTGCACCTGAAGCAGGTCCTGTGGTTTCTTAGCATCGTGGGAGGGGGCTCTTAGTATACATCTGCAGCGAAGAGGAAAAAGGCCGTCAAAGGAACCAGGCTGGCTCAAGGGGAGGGGTGCTGAGTGCTGCTCACAGGGGTGGGCTTGGGAAAGCTCAGGCACCTCTTGTCCTGAAATGCTCCCCAGTGTCATGAGCCACATGAGACGGAGTCACTGTGTCTCCTCTCTTCTGCCCATGAGGGACCTTCCATGAGAAGCCTCATGCTCAAGATTTAAGCAGCTCTCCCACCAGGTCAGCTGCAGTGACACCCACTCCTATGACACCCACCCTACAAGGGAAGTCAACCCCAGGACAGCTGCAGGGGCATGGCTAGGCCACCTCCTACCTTCTCTCCCCGGGCTCGGAAGGGTCCTCTGGCAGCAATCATCTCATACAGCGTGACCCCCAGGGCAAAGTAATCCACAGAAAAGTCATACTCCTCACCCCGCAAGAGTTCTGGGGCCATGAAACCTGCCAGGCAAGAGCACAGAGTGGACTCAGAGACGCAGCTGCACAGAGGCAGTGGTGAGCGCAGAGCCGATGCTCCCATGTACACCTGCTGACATCTGGGGAGGAAATCCTCTGAGGTGGGGCTGCCCTGTGCACTGTGGGGTGTTGATGAGCATCCCTGGACCCTATCCACTATGTAGCATGCCCTCCCCAGTTGTGACAACCAAAAATGTCTCCAGACATTGCCGAGTGTCTCCTAGGAGCAAATTGCCTCTGGTTGAAACCACTGCTCTGTGCACATGAAGCCTCATCTCCCCTTAGACCTACCAGGACGGACAGAGCCGTGGTTTTTGCCTCTCAGGCACGAGTGTGTGACCTCGGGGGCTATCTCTGTGTGTGGTCATGGGGGTTGCGGAGACAGGCACCAAGATGCTTCCTGAAAGGCCACAAAAGGACAGATTTAAGCCAAGACATTTCAAAGAAGGAGAGGTATTGTCCCAGGAGCCACACTTGAGGCTGAAGCTGAGGGGTGCTCACCATGGCCAGGCTCTCAGGACTCAAGGAGGCCTTGTCCTTAACTGATGTGGGTCCATATATCAGCACCCTTTAGTAGCACTTATTCTAGCTGACCCCCATTCCATGCGTACTGTGTGGCGGGTGAAAATACAAAGCGATCTCATTTAATCCTCCTAACACTGAGGTAAGTGCCACTACTCTCCCTTATTATGAGGGAACTAACTTGCTCACAATAACACAGATAATAGGTAACAGAGAATGATTCAAACTCAGGCATCTGAGCTTGGAACCACTATATTATCCTTTGGTATGGTAGTTAAACCTACGATTACTCCACCTAATAGTCTTTCAATAACTTAATTTTCATTTGTATCAAAATTATTCAGGCACAACAAGAATTAGCTAGTTCTGCAGAGCATGACCCTTCCTCCTCCACCTCAGCCCCATCTCAGTATCCTTTTAGGTGGTTATTTTGGAATTAATATCCATACCTCTAAATAACAAGCTTATATTGCTGGTTTTGTAGTTCCCATGGGGGCCTCCTCAATTGACTTCTCGTTCTGGAAGTTGAGGGTCTGTTCCTCTTCCTTCCACTACCATGCACACACTTCTCCTTCTTCCCTCTCCTGATACATCATCTGGCTGGTCAGCACTCAGCTCAACTATTCCCCACTGAACCCAAAACTAAGCCCGTTATATTTCCTTCCTGACAAGTTTTTATTGGTTTTCCCAGATTATCTTATCTTTTCTTTCATTTGCTAGTTCTTTCTCTATGTTATTATTAATTTGACCCCAAATTCCCCAACAATTCTCCAATACCTATCATGTTCTGATACATTAAATATTTTATCAATTTCATCCTCATCAAAAAGTCTTCTGGAACCTTCTAACCTGCTCTAATATGGATTCTCATGTGCAGCCAGCAGCCTAGAATCTCCCTGTCATCCTGAAAACTTTTGTCTCTCTCTCTCTCTCTGTATCCTCCTTCCAAGATATGCCACTTTTCCGTTGACTCCCTTATTTTGGTCAAATAGTTTGAGGAAGGGTGCTGAAGTTTTTGAAAAACTTTATTGCCTTTACTGCCCCTTAGTAGTTAACTGATAGTTAGGCTAGATATAAAATTCTAGGTGGGAAATCATTTTCTCTCTAATTTTTAGGCCATTTTTCCATTGTCTTCTCGCTTCTAATATTACCCATAGTGGATCATTATGACACTTTTATGGATGAGGAAGTGTAGGCAAGTTCTCCAAAGTCACAGAGATAGATGGTCTTAGCGCCTGGAGGCCACCTGTGGAGCCCAGGGCTGAGTCCGTGTGCCTAAGTCCTGTTTCTGACTGTTAAATGCTCCTAATCACATGCTTTATGCCTCTGTCTCAGATAGAAGATGCCGAGTTCAGCAAAGCAAGTAAGAATTTGTCAGGTGCCTGTGTCTGGCTTAGTCCAACTTCCAGGATCAGGTCAGATGCCCATCATTACCTTGCCTGTTCCCATGCCAGGTCTGTGCCATATTTGGGTATTAGGACCATGTGCTGAGCTGCACATGTTGAAGGTCAACAAGATTTGGATCTCCACTCCCTAACAGCCACCTGTGGAGAGGCCAGACCAGCATGTGGGAAGCATAAGCAGGCCAGTTTCTGGGACCCAGGGGCAGGTGTTATAAGCTGGGCACAGGCTTCTGTGCTTACACGACTTCAGAGATTCTGATGTCAGCAAGGCTTATTGTGTCCATTTAGTTTTTATCCTTCCTAGCCCTTCAGTATACCCGTGCTCATGGTAACTTTCTAAAAGGGAGATGTGCTGGGCAACACCAGCCAAGCCGGTGTGACTGCAGAATCGTTTCTCTCCGAAGAGGTTACAGCACTCAAATTCCAAAGAACCTCCTGGTCCTGAATACACCTTTATAAGTTCCGCTTTTCAAGGAATTACATTATAGTCCAGACTGCTCAGACTTTGTGAAGAAGATATGTTCAACTGATCACAACTTCCAGATTAAAATGGGGCCCAAGAGACGGACCAATCAGACCACAGGGATGCGATCATCATCAGTGGCAACTCTAGTCTGTTCCACCCAACTCAGTGCCAAACGATGCATCCTTTTTAATCCTTGGGGTCTTATGTGATGCCTGGGCAAAGAGCCAACAAATATCTGTTTATGAATGAATGAATTAATGAATAAATACTATCTAGTCACTAATTCCTCCACATATGACTCATCTCCCCCTCCCAACTGGAAACTCACTGGGGACAGAGAGCATGCCTTATATCTCTTCTGAGTATCCCACTGGGCAGGCACGGCACTAGCCAAGGTGAGCACCCTGTTCATGGTCAATTGCAGAGGCTCAGGGGCTCTGGCCCTTGGCAGGGGCCTAGGGTTCGTGCAGAGGGGCTGAAGAAGAAGGATCCAGAAGGCAACCCCCTGTGGCTTTGCTGGAGGACCCAGCCCTCTAAGTTACCCTAACTTCAGCCTCTGCTGCAGCTATTTGAGGGTTACACCCTTCACCTGAGCCCAAATGCTCAGAGCCATGCTTGCATGCACTGGTCAGGAGAGCCACCCACCTGGAAAGCTTCATCCCTCTGTTCAAAGTACAGCTGTAGCTCAGTGGCCACAGCAAAGCCTACGGGGCCCTCTGGTGGCTGGCAGAGCCCTCGCACTCGGCGCAAACAAGGTCAGGCTATATCCTTGAGGTCAAACTACTTCAAATCCTGGCTCCAGAGTTTTCTGGGCTTCCTCCTAATGATCTGAGTCACCCTGAAATGCGTAAGTAGTGTTTCCACTCACAGGCTCATGCCAGGAGTGGAACTTCATAGATTTGGGCTGAGGATCTAGAAATTCAAGATTAGATCTTTCCCTAAATAAAGCCACAGATGAGGACAGACACTCGTGACAGGTACAAACACCAAAAAAGCCCAAACCTCAAGGACTGGGAGGATTCTGTGACACAAACAAGAAAGTCATCAAAGGTGGAAGCTTTCATAACAGAGGGTACAGCATGTTAAAACCAATTATGGTTTTTCAGGGGGGAGGGCTCATCCCTGCAGTGGGTGCGGCTCCTGCTGCAGCTGTGCAGGCCCACTAGCCAGTCCTTCCGGTTTTACTATTTGCTCTGGGGATCGGGGAGTCGCTGTCCTACCAACCCCCAGCCCTCACCGTGCCACCTACCCCAGGCCATGGGGACCCCCAGGGCTTCACCCCTCCTCTTGAGAGACACTGCTCCCATCCTTGCTCTCAGGCCCTTACCTGGGGTCCCTGCATAGCCCTTGGTCTTGGTTTGCCCTTCCTTCAGCTCCACGGCCAGTCCAAGGTCAGAAATTCGGATATTCCCTGAAAAGCAAACATGGACTGAGGTCATATGTGGCTCCACAGAACAAAGGCATCTGGTGTTCCTGGAGCCCACAGGAGCCAAGAGCCAGCCCTTGCACACACGCACACGCACACACACACAAATCCTCATGCACATGTGCACACATAAATGTACATGCAAACACACCTGCTCACACTTGTGAACATGTGCAGACACGCACACATGCACACTCACACATGCACACTCACACACTCACGTGCACACTCCAGGGGAGTGGCATGGGGCCCCAGCACCCGGGTGCCTCTGCCCCAGTCAGACTACAGAGGAACTGAGGGGTCCCATAAGCGCCTGCAACCTGAATTCGGAGCATAATCCACCCAAGTTCAGTTTCCTCCTCCATCTTCTCTTCCCCAAGCTCTGCAGCAATGGCCTTTGAGAATGCCCACGCGTTTGTGTGACTTGGTGACAGAAAGGGAGGTAACTCTAAAGGGATATAAAGGAAGCCTAAATCTCTATGTTTATTTTCTGGTAAGAATCCCAATTTGACAGAGAAGGCAGAAAGAAAAGAGTGAGAGTGAGAATTTGGCCATAAAATATGAACTATTTACCAACAGTTCCACACACTATAGACACCCTGGCTTAGCTCCCTGGAACTCTGGGTGCCGCATTATGCACCAAATTTCATCAAAGTCCATCCAAAAACTCTATTTGGAGACAATGCCATTCTGTTGCAAAATAGCTAAAGGAACAGTAAACCAACTTAAGAAGTGCATTGGTGCCACTTAAAGCTCTGACAAGCATTTGTCAAAACCAGCCCATGGCCCCTACAGATGGCCCATCGGACCACAATGTCCAGCTGGGCAAGGGGAGGCCGGGAGAGGAGGCCGGGCCGGGAGGCTGTCTCACCTTCGTCATCCAGCAGCACGTTCTCAGGCTTGAGGTCTCGGTAGACGATGCCCCTCTGGTGCAGGTGCTCCAGGCCGCTGAGGATCTGGGCCGCGTAGAAGACGGCGCGGGGCTGCTGGAAGCCAGGGTTCTCCTCATCCACATTGTAGATGTGGTACCTGGAGGCAGACTATGCGGAGGCCTGTGCTTTTCTGGCACAACTACAAGAGTGTGACCATGGTTGGCATGGAAGTAAAAACTTGGGAAAACAGGGAGGGCCTCAGAATCCTATGCTATGTCAGTAAAGCATCTGGTCATTTGGGGAGCTCAGTGTTTAGCCTGAAAGAGCCTGTGGCAACGTCAAGACCCCTGGCAGCTGGTGCTCACACCCTCAAGATCTTCTCCACAGGTGTTTCGGGGGAAATGAGGCAGCAAAGTGCAGTCCTCTCTGGCCTCCCAGCCCTGGCCTGCAGAGGCCGGAGATGGGCCCAGAGCCATTCTGCCATCACCAACCAAACAAGTGGGGGGGGGGGGGGAGAGAGTCTGCATGAGCAGCCTGAGTTACCCAAATATAAGCAGTCAATACAGAGTCATATTAGTGTGTCAGCTATTTCACCCAACCCGGACATGCAGGCTCCTGGCTGGGCCTGCAGCAGGACCCCACCCAACCTCAATCCCCTGTAACTGTCCTTTCTCATGTTTCCCACTGTCATGCTTTACACAGGGGCAAAACATAACAAATAAAAGAAAATAAATTATTTAAACTAGATAGTAACCTGGGAGAATAGAGACAGACCAAAAAACATTTAAAAAAAAAAAATAGAGAAACCCTCAAATCAGCCTGAGAATGAGAGAGCTGGAATCTTATATACATGAACAAGTTACTAGTATTTTCCTGACTTTAAAGCCACGTGCTACCCTTCCCATTGGCTAATCAGGGTGATATGCAAATTAACTGTCAGCCAAGATGGCGGCTGGCAGCCAGGCAGCTTGAAACTAACATGAGGCTTGCTTGCTTCAGTGACGGAGGAAACCAACGTTCCCCGCCTGCCTTGCAGGCCTCTGAACCTGCAGTTTGGAACATTTTAACAAATATAGAAGCTAAAAAAAAACCCAGAAACCAGCTTTCAGCGAGCTGGGATCTCAGAGCTGGAGTCAGAGCTGGAGTTATACATTGTTTAGAACCGAAACAAACCAGATACCTACTTTCAGCAGCAGAGGCCTAAGAGCTGGAGCCTCAGAGCTAAAGCTGGCCCAGAATTAAAAAAGAAAAAAAGGAGCGGTTGGGAGCTTCTGTCACCTGCCAGCCTGAAAACAGCCCTCAGCCCCTCACCCAGACTGGCCAGGCACCCCAGTGGGGACCCCCACCCTGAAGGGTGTGTGACCAGCTGCAAACAGCCCTCAGCCCCTCACCCAGGCTGGCCAGGCACCCCAGTGAGGACCCCCACCCTGATCCAGGGCAAACCAGCCAGCCCCACCCATGCACCAGACCTCTACCCTATATAGTAAAAGGGTAATATGCCTCCTGTCACCAGGATCAGCGGAGCCAAGTGGCCTCCTGGCACTGGGATCAGCGTGACAGGGGGCAGCGTCCAAACCCCCTGATCGCCCTGCAGCTCTGTGTGTGACAGAGGGCGGGGCCACAATCTCCCTATCCGCCCTGCTCTGTTTGAGACAGGGGAAGGTGCCCCAACCTCCTGATCAGCCCTGCTCTGTGCCTGATACGGGGGAGCTCCCCAACCTCTGATCGCCCTGTGGCTCTGTGTGTGACAGGGTAGAGCCATAACCTCCCCATCGGCCCTGCCCTGAATGTGAGAGTGGCAGCGCCCCAACCCCCTGATCAGCCCTGCTCTGTGGGTGATAGAGGGCGGCGCCACAACCTCCCCCCCCCCCCCACGGGCCCTGCTCTGTGTGTGACAGGGTAGAGCCATAACCTCCCCATCGGCCCTGCCCTGAATGTGACAGTGGCGGCGTCCCAACCCCCTGATCCACCCTGCTCTGTGCGTGATAGGGGGTGGCGCCGCAACCTCCCCATCGACCCTGCCTTGAGTGTAACAGGGGGCGGTGCCCCAACCCCCCAATCGGCCCTACCCTGAGCGTGACTGGGGGTGGCATCGCAACCACCCGATCCGCCCTGCTCTGTGCATGACAGGGGGCGGCGCCCCAACACCCCAATTGGCCCTGCTCTGAGCCCGACCAGGGGCTGCACCTAGGGATTGGGCCTGCCCTCTGCCACCCGGGAGCAGGCCTAAGCCAGCAGGGCGTTATCTCCCGAGGGGTCCCAGACTGCGAGAGGGCACAGGCCAGGCTGAGGGACCCCCCCTTCCCCCCGAGTGCACAAATTTTTGTGCACTGGACCTCTAGTAAAAGTATAATATGCTAATTAGACCGGATGGTCAAACGAACTTCCGGATGAAGTCGGGGTTGTGAGGTCAAAGGCAGTCACCATGGCTGCAAGGGCCAAGACCCTTGCATCAATTTCGTGCATTGGCCTCTAACATACAGTATAATATAGTGTATAATGTAATGTATATAAAATATAATTTACTATAGCATGATTTACTATAGTGTATTTTAGTATAGTATAGTGCAGTATTAGAGTATCTACACTAATAAAAGAGAAACATGCAAATGGGTGTCACTCCACTACACCCACCAGCCAATCAAATTAACCCAACAAAGATGGCGGTTAATTTGCATACACAGGCGTGGAGCGAAGACTGAAGACAACGTAGGAGGAAGCCAAGTGCTGCAGAAGGGAGCGAAGCTGCGGAGAAGCAAGCGGGGAGGCGGTGGTGGGAGGGAAGCCCCCCTCGGCGAGTTTCGCTCCCTTTTCTGCTTAGCTCTGGCCACAGGAAGCCCTATTCTTGCAGGAATCTTCCTGCAATGGGCCTCTAGTCTATATATATAAAAGCCTAAGCGACCTTCATGATGGAACAACCAGAATGACTGGAGCAACCGGTCACTATGATGCTCACTGACCACCACAGGGCAGATGCTCAATGAAGGAGCTGCCCCCAGCCCGCAGGCCCCGATCACCAACCGGCAGGCCCTGATCGGCCTGCCACCTGCTCCCCTTCTAAGTTACAGGCGTTACTTAGTCAAGGACTCAGAACCCTCATCAGGAAAATGGGGCCAGCAAACTTACTCGGCAGAGTTCAGGGGAGATGAAAGTAGATGGGACAATGCAAATAACCGCAGCAGCCACGTCCCCCCTCGTGTGTAAGCAACTGTGACCCTCTTCTTGGTGCCTCCCATGCCTTAGCCTCCGCTCCACAGCCTTCGAACACCAGTGTCACTGTTACACCCATTTCACAGACCAGCACACTGAAGCCAGAGCTGTTGGGTTGCCCGGCTATCAAGTGGGTCTTTTCCCCTCTGGGAGCCAGTGACCTGATTTCCCCTGGGAGCCCAGAACCGGGCCCTCGGATTCCTGGCAAGTCAGGCACCGTGCTGCCACCCGGTTCTCTCTGCCGATGACAAGCAAAGCCATCGTTCCAAAGTTGGCCACATCATGTTTTCAGCTCTGCCACCATCCCCAAGAGTAGGTCATTGATGAAGTTCATCTTCATTTGCCATCCTTTTTCATACAGGGCCCTCAACTCCCATGAGGTGCTCACTACCCCTTTACTCACCCACCCAACTAGCACTCAGCCCACAGTTCCACGTGCTGCCCACCCTACTGACCACCCCCCATCCACACAAACCGGAGGACTGGAGAGCCACAGCCCCACCCTCATGAGGTTCCTGCATTTCACATGGGACTGAGGACACATCATTTTGAGTATCAGCAACCGGAACACAGAGAGGAGTGGAATTGGATGGGGCTTTTCCTCAGGTGTCGCCGTTGTCTTTGCATGTGAGAAGCGGCCCCATTGGCCCCAGAAGTCCCCTCCCTAAGCTGAGCCGCTCCAGCCCTCCCAGCCCCCAGCTCCCACACGGAAGAGAGGAACCCCACTTACCTTAAGTCGCCTCCATTCATGATGGTCATCACCAGGCAGAGGTCAGTTTTGGTTTCAAACGCATAGGCCAGAGAGACGATAAACCTGCTGTGTACTTTCGCCAGAATCTTCTTCTCTACCATAGCACCCTGAAAAGCAAGATGTCAAAAAAACACCCCGGGTTAGGCGGGGAAGTGACATTGCCATAAAAGACCAAGTTCCACAAAACAGAAAGTGTTCCAACAATAGACACAGAGTTTTAGATACATTTTTAAAGTGGTTTGCACAAAGCAATTGCAAATAAGCAAACTCAGACGTGCAAATTAGTCACACACAGAGGACTTTCCTGGAGCCTCCAGCAAGGGGCACTCCTGCCAACCCGTCTTAAAGGTAACAGGTGAGGGTTCCAGCTCGGCCCCTGGCTGCCTGTTCGTTGTTGACTTTCCTTCTTGTTCTTTCTTTCTTTCCTTTTTATTTTTAGTATATATATATACTTTTTTATTTCAGAGAGAAAAGAAGAGAGGGAGAGAGATAGAAACATCAACAATGAGAATCATTGATCGCTGCCTCTTGCACGCCTCCAACTGCGGATTGAACCTGCAACCCAGGCATGTGCCCTGACCGGGAATCAAACCATGACCTCCTGGTTCATAGGTCGGCGCTCAACCACTGAGCCACGCCGGCCGGGCCCCGTCCTTTCTTACATCTAACCAAATGGTCCTGCCAAACTCTCAGCCCCTTTCCTCCTGGCCAGACCTCTGGACAGTGGACAGCTGAGGGCCCCAGCCATCCTGCACCTCTGTTCATTTTCTGCCTTTATTTTAAAGCCTCGTGGTGTCCACTGAACATGTTTTTTAAAGTTGTGTTTGGATAAGAAAAGCAGAATTCCTTTCTGAAGGAGGAGGTCTTGGTGTCGGGAGAGGCCCTTTCTGTCCGCACGGCATGAGAAGACCTTGGGTTGATTTTACTTCGTGTGACATTCAAGGAGCATCCTGAACTCAGGAGAGAAGAGCCTGTAGCACTCTAACTGCTGGATCAAAATTACAGGCAGACAACCAAGAGGGAGGGACAACAGCTTCCCCCCCAGAGTCCCACCATCCAGGAACCCTGGGAGGGGTGCTCTGTGGAGGCTGCAGTGCACCCCAAGAAGCTGAGTTTGCCCTCCCCCACTCCCCCACCCCCGGCACTGTGCAGCGGGAAAGGGACAACAAACCATGCAGGACAGAGTGTGGGGCTGAGAGATGAGCTCTTAAGACCTAAGCAGCTTTCGCTGATCCTGCCCAAATGGGGTCTGACTCCAGCTCCAGAGAGCGGACCCCACTCAGAGCAACCTGCCTGGGCCTCCCCTCACTCCCCGTCCCTGGGAAACTGCCCTCGGGGAGCAGCCTGCACCCAGCATCACAGACAGGCTCGGCCTCACGTAAAAGACAACACCCACCCTGGCTCGATTCCCCTTGCATGCTCCATCACAGCAAAAGCCAGGGCTTGGGAAGGTTCCAGAAAGTCCGAGTAAAGACTCGAGAACAATCGCAGCCTCCCCAACACTGCTGCTGCGCTTGGTGGTGCTGCTGAAAACCAGGGCAACAGGATGTGGAGCATCACCCACAACAGATGCAAAGGCCGCTCACTAAGAAGGGACGTCAGCAACCCGCTTGTGTGCAGCGCGTGAGGCTGCGAGTTAAGAGCAGCTGGGCAAACTGTGCCATGGGCCGGAGGACCGCAGGGGCCGCACGCCGCCTCCTTCTGCCACTCCCCTCCGGGCCAGGCGCACAGCTGCTGGCACGGCACAGATGGGGCTAGCTCAGGTCAAGGAGACGCAGGTGAACTAGAAACCAGCCGACGGGGCACGACGGGCGGGGCTCCGTGTCCCAAAAGGAAGGTGAGCCAGCCACCTGAGCACCTGAGGGCCCTCCCAGCCCAGGGACCCCACCCGCCCACCTGCTAGACCTAAGAGGTGCCCTCCACCGTGCATGGCCATGCAGCCCACCTGGTACCCCTTCCTTTTCTTCAGCCTCTTCTTGTTCAGCTTCTTACACGCGTACATCTTGCCAGTCGCCTTCATCTGGCAGGCCGACACCTCCCCAAAGCCCCCTTTCCCCAGCACCCGAAAGTCCAGGAACCAGTCCTCGCCTGTGGGCTGCGCCTCCAGCCACTTCCACTGCAGGAACCTCTGGAAGTACAGGCTGCCCAGGAACTCCTGGAACGGGGCCTGGCTCAGGTGGGCCAGGGTGACCTGCAGCAGGGGCTGGAAGAGCCCGTCCCCGCTGGCCGCCGGCCCCTCCCGGACCTTTGCCGCCGTCCCTTCATCCAGGAAGTCACAGAAGAGCTTGGCCTGGGGGTCCAGGTACTCAGCCAGGATGGCCCGGGCCTTCTGCGGCCGCAGGTCATCATCGGCCGTGTCGTAATCCTCAATGTCCTTCCAGAGCTCTAGGGCCGGCACGTGCCTCTCGTCGGCCTTCAGGAACTGCTGGAAAAGCCTCTTGCCGATGGGCTGCTCCGAGCACACGCGCTGGAACTCCAGGTCCAGGCTGTCCCCGAGGGCCTGGCACTTGGAGAGCGGGGGCAGCTTGAGCTTGGCCCGGTACTTCTTGTCCCGGGAGGGCGGCGCGCAGCTCCCATCGAAGCTGCCCCGAGCGGTGATGAAGGCAGAGTTGGCCACCACCGTCTCCAAGGACCCAAAATCCATCCTGGCGCCCGCCTCCTGCCACTCAGGCCCCGGGAGCCATGAGCTAGGCCTCGGCGTCGATGTCCAGAGCAGGCCTGACCTGCTGCCCTTGGCCTGTGCCCGGTCCCGGCTGCAGGGACAGGAGGTGTCCCAGTACAGAGATGACTGGGGGCCACACCAGGAGCCCCCGGGGAGCCCAGCTGACCCAGCTCAGGCTAAATCCCAGCCCGGGGTTATGGAGGATGCTCTTGGGGTGGGGCAGCAAGCAGGTGCCAGAAAAAGACAATCTCCTAAGCCGCTCCGGGAAAGATTAGGTGGCCGGCCTGCCGGGCTCCTTCCGCAGAAAGCAGCTGTCTTGACAAAGCCCAGGACACCGGGGAGCACCTCGCTGAAGCCCCAGAGATTCCACCTTTCTAAGCCGCCCCACCAGCCCTCTGGCCTCAGCAGCCTGCAGACAGCCCCTTTGTTTCCTTGCAGAGACAGGAGCCCAAACTCAAGGGAGAGGGGCCCCAGGAGAAACCTCAATGTATGAGGATGCCTGCTTTCTTTCCCTGGAAGATTTTACTTTTATCTTAAAGAAAAATAGCCAGGGAGAAGAAAATCTGCTGAAGTGGGAATATATATATTATATATACAGAAATATATATAGGAGAGAGAGAGAGAGAGAGAGAGAGAAACCCACAGTGCACAGCGTCCTGGGGACTCCCCCAGAGACCACTGGCCCTGAGGAACCGGCCCATCTGAGAGCTGACTTGTCCTGAGAGGGCGGTGCTCCCATGTCACGCTGCTGGCTCGGACCTAGATAACCCCGGCTTGCTGATAGGACAGCTCCACATCCATTCCTTCCTCTCGCTTGGGTCTGCCTGCAAAGCAAAAATGCCAAGAGAAGCATTCAGGTGAGATTAGGGCAAGGAAACAGGACACACACACACACACACACACACACACACACACACACCCCCGCAAGCTACAGCCAGTGCTGAGGCCCCACACCGGAGTGGGAGAATGAAGAGGCCAAGGACACACCTGGGACACACCTGAGGGATACCTACGACACACCTGGCATTCGCCTAGGCACATCGGGGGCATACCTGGGGCACACCTGGAACATACCTGGGACACATCTGGGGCACACCTAGGGAGGCCAGGACCAACAGAAATGTCGGCTCCATAGTTACAGCCTTACCTGTCTATTCTACTGCACAATAGGCGCTCAGCAAATGTTTGGGGAAACGTGTCAAGGAAGTGGTTACGGTTTAAAGAGGAGAGGAGATGAAGGGTTTCAGAGAGAAGAAAGCCGTAGCCGGGAGAGGCGGGGACCTCCCAGCCCACCCCTCTGTGCGTGACGGGAGAAGAAGAGTGTCTCTGAGGGCAGTGAGATTCTGCCAGAGGGTGTGGGGCAGGCGGGATCCTCTGTAGCAACTGGAGGGGTGGAAATGAGGACTTGGGGCTGTGCAGCCAGTCTCCCTGCCTCCCAACCAAGTGGGCGGTGGGTCCAGGCCAGCCGCTTACTATTAGGTAAACCTTGGGGCAATCGCTCTAATCTCACCCTGACTACCGCTCAGGGTTCACATGGGACATGGTGCCTGTGGAACGGAGCAGCCCCTGCTAGGTTCCCCATGTGTCCTGGGTCAGTGCTTCCACCAGGCAGACAAAACGCCTGGATATCTTTCGAAATAAAGATTCTGCTTCAGTGGCCTGGGGCAGGTCTCCACGGCTCCCGGCTGGTGCTAACACTGCCCATCCGGACCCACCGTGAGAAGCCGGGTCTGAGGAAGACAACGCCCATCCGGCTAACACCGAGCAACCTTCTGGGGAAGGAGAAGCAGCGGTTAAACACAGCGAAATGTTTCCCGTGAACCTGGCTCTCTAAGAGGGGTCCAGTATGCGGTATTTCCCAAACTCGTGTGGTTCTGGAACCTCCCTCCTTATTTAAATTAAACTTCTTATTTGGGAATAATTGTCGACTCATATGCAGTTAGAAGAAAGGATCCACAGAGATCCCCTGTACGCTCCCCTCGGTTTCTCCCAATGGCAGCGTCTTCCCAAACTAAAGCACAGGATCACAGCCAGGATACTGACCCTGACACACAGCACAAAGCACTTCATCCCCACCAGGACCCCCGTGTGGCCCATGCGTAGACACACACCCCTCCTTCCCACACCCACACTTTCCTGAACCTCTGGCAACCACTAATCTGTTCTCCATCATTTCAAGGATGCCCTATACATGGAATCATCTAGTACCTAACCTTTGGGGGTTGGCTCTTTATACTCAGCATAATTCTCTGGAGATTCATCCAGGTTGTTGTGTGTACAAACAGTGTCATTGCTAAATTCCATGGCGCAGATGGACCACCGTTGGTTTAGCCATTCACGTGTTGAAAGACATCTGCGTTGTTTCCAGTGTGGGGCTATCATGAATAAAGCAGCTATAAGCATTCGTGTACATGTTTTTGTGTAAATTTCCATTTCTCTGGGATTAATGCCCAAGAGTATAATTCTTGAGTTACATGGTAACTAATTGCATGTTTAGTTTTTTTTTAAGAAACGGGTAATCTTTTTCCAGAATGGCAGTACTATTTTACATCCCTACCAACCACATATGAGCAATAATGCTTCTGAGCATCCTCCCCAGCTTTTGGTGGTGTCACTATTTTTTATTTTAGCTATTCTGATAGGTGTGTAGTGGGATTTCTTTGTGGTTTTAATTTGCGTTTCCCTCGTGGCTAGTAATATTGAACATCTTTCCAAGTGCTTATTTGCCATCTGTTTGGTGAGCTGTCTCTTCATGTCTTTCAACCATGTTCTAACTGAATTGTTTGCTTATTTATTGTTGAGTTTTGAGTGTTGTTTATCTATCTTAGATCCTTTGTTGGACTTGTGGTTTTCAAATGCTTCTTTCCATTTTTTGCTTGTCTTTTCATTCACTTTACATGGGCTTTCATAGAACAAAAGCTTTTTTTAATTTCGTTGAAGTGCAATCAAATTTTCCTTTTATGAATCATGCTTTTGGTGTTGAGTCTAAGAACACTTTATGTTTCTTTTTTCATCCTCTCCCAAATTCAACCTTCCCACTCAACAAGTTTTACACTTTTAAATCCATGATCAATTTTAAGTTAATTTTTTTATATGTGAGACTTCGGTCAAGGTTCATTTTCTGCCAGTAGTTGTTCAATTGCTCCAGCTTCACCTGTTGAAAAGGCTATCTATGCCTCGTTGAATTGTTTTTGCAGCTCAAAAATCAGTTGGGCAAATTAGCGTGGTTCTGTTTCTGGGCTTCCTATTCTGTTCCATTGGTCTCTGTGTCTATCCGTCCACCAATACCGAACCATTTTGATTGCTGTAGCTATTTCTGTCTATATTTGTGAGGAATATTGTTCTGTAGTTTTCTATTTTTGTACTGTCTTTATCTGATTTTGGTATAAGAGTAATACATGTCATAAAATCAGTTGGGAAATGCTTTCTTCTCTTCTATTTTCTAGAAGATATAGTATATAGTTTGTAATTCTTCACTAAATGTTTGGTAAGATTTTCCAGTGAATTGGGAGGTTTTAAATTATAAAATCAATTTCCTTACTAGTTATATGGCTATTCAAATTATCTATTTCAAATTGAATGAGTTATGTGCATGGAGGACAGGTCCATTTCATCTAAGTTGTCGAGTTTACATACGTAGAGTTGTATATGGTACTCCCTTATTATCTTTTTGACATCTTCAGGGTCTGTAGTGATAACTCATTTCATTTCTGGTGTTAGTTATTTATGTCTTCCTCTCTCTTGCAATAGTTCTGCTGACTTTATTGGTCTTTTGAAAGACCCAGTTCTTTGTAGTTTTACTGATTTTCTCTTTTGTTTTTAATTTCACTGGTTTCTGCTCATCTTTTATTTCTTCCTCCTGTTTGCTTTCCTCCCTCTTTTTTTTCTAGGTTTTTGAAGTGTAAACTTAGATTATTGATTTGAGACTTTTCCTCTTTTCCAATATATTAACTTAGTGCTATAAATTTTCCTGTGAACACTGCTGTAGCATTCATTCAGCTCCATGTATTTCTTGAAATTTCCCTCGAGGCTTCCTTTTTTACTCCTATATTACTTAGAAGTGTATTGTTTAGTTTTCACATGTTTGGAGCGTTTTCTGTTATCTTTCTGTTATTAGTTTCTAGTTTGATTCCATTAGGATTGTAGAACGCATTCTGCATTATTTCATTTCCTTTTTCAAATTTGTTGAGCTTTGTTTTATGGCCTAGCCCTAGGATATGGTCTATCTTGGCAAATGTTCCATGAACACATAAAGAGAAAGTATATTCTGCTGTGATCGGTGGATTATTCTACCGAGGCCAACAACACTGATGGTTGACGATGTTATTGAGCTCTTCCATATCTGTGCTGATTTCCTATTTAGTTGTTCTGTCAGTTGTTGAGAGAGGACTGTTGAAGTTTCTAACTAAAATTGTGGATTTGCTTATTTCTCCTTTCAGTTCTATCAGTTTGCTTTACATATTTTCTAGCTCTCTTGTTTGGTGCATATACATGTGGGATTGCTATATCTTCTTGGTGGATTGGCCATTTATTATCATACAATGTCTGTCTTTAATTTTGAGAAGTTTAATTATGATGCATCTTGGTGTAGATTTTGGAGGTCACGGTTATCTGTTCGCTCAGCTTCTTGAATCTGTAAGTTGATGTCTTTTGCCAAATTTTAGGGAGTTTTCAGTCATTATTTCTTTGAGTAGTTTTCAGCCCTGCCCTCCTACTTCTCTCCTTCCAGAGCTCTAATGACACGGATGTTAGATTCTTATTTCAGTTCCCCCTATGCCTGAGGCTCTGTGCAGTTTTACTCAAGTTTACATTCTCCCTATTGTTCAGATCAGGTAGTTTCTATCGCGTTTCCTTCCATGTTTCTATTGGTTTTTCTTTCCTCTGCCCCCTCCCTTCCGCCGTTGAACCCATTCTTTGAGCTTTTTATTTTGGTTAATGTATTTTTTCATCTAAAATTTTCATTTGGTTCTTCTTTGTATGTATCTTATTTCTTCCCTTAAACTTTTTATTTGCAGAGGCTTTCTATTTTTTTCATTTGTTTCAAGCATGTCCATAATTGCCCCCTGAAGCCATTTTATCATAGGTGCTTTAAAATCAGTCAGGTAATTCCAACATTTCTGTCACCTCGATGTTGGCATTCAACAATTTTCTTGTTTTAATTCATTTTGCAAGCTTCCTGGTACTTGGTACGATGTGTGATTATCAATTGAAATGTAACATTTTCCTATTATTTACTCCTTCAGTTTTAGCGGGCTGTTTGACTCCAGTCAATCAGTAGAAGGGAGTTGGGCTCCACCTCATTACTGCCAGGTGCGGGTAGACGTCTAGGCTTCCCACGTGGGAACCTGGGGGGTGCTCCCCACTTGGTCTGGAGCCCACTCGTTGGGGCATCTGCCTACACTTTCAGAGCATGCCATGGAAAAGCGCCCTCTACCAGCGCCCCTCTCCCTTCCTCTCCTCCCTAAGGCACGTGTCCAGTAAAGGTCGTTTTGATGTGTGTGCTGTTCAGCACATGCTTTCATGTTTGGGGGAATTCAGAGACTAAATGGGGAAGACTTAGTTCAAAGACTTCCAAGAAACAGTTCGTATTTTGCTCATTTCAAGAGCATCTCTATACTTCACAGACAAGGGCAGCGTTTATTCCGTGGGCAGCAGTTACTGCACTTACCTTAGGGCCCTGGCAGTCGGGGTCCCAGACCCCCAAGCTGTGGACAATTATAAAATTAGGAGACCTAGCTAAAATAGTGCGGTTCCTTCTGAATTGTAGGGTGCTCATTCTTCTGATAAACTCTAAATCATCCCTGAGAAAACAAGCAGAATAATGGCTATTGGGTTTTCATTATTCTTCTTCCAAAAGAAATCTAACTTGGCTACATGGGTCCCTTGGAAGGAAAATTTATGTGACAGTGAATGAAATTCCAGGTCTTTGTGTGCAATACCCATTATTTTCATTGGATTTTGATGGAAATACTTGTAGGAAGGCCTCTGTGGCACATCATATTTGCCTGACATTGCCCTTTCAACCTAACTGCAGAGATGATGCCCCAGTGAGCAGCTGGCATGGCCCCAGCTATGTCTCTACCCACTACGGTCTCTGGACCAGTGGCTCTAGTCACACATGAAGATGAATCTGGGGGGCTCTCAGAAGCTCAGGTCACCTGGCCATTCGGTTTAGCTAGGACTCCTAATTTTATAATTGTCCACACCTGGGGATCTGGGACCCCGACTGCCAGGGCCCTAAGTGCCGCAACTGTTGCCCACGGAATAAACGCTGCCCTTGTCTGTGAAGTATAGAGATGCTCTTGATATGAGCAAAATACGAACTGTTTCTTGGAAGTCTTTGAACTAAGTCTTCCCCATTTAGTCTCTGAATTCCCCCAAACATGAATGCACGTGCTGAACAGCACACACATCAAAATGACCTTTACTGGACATGTGCCTTAGGGAGGAGAGGAAGGGAGAGGGACACTGGTAGAGGGCGCTTTTCCATGGCACGCTCTGAAAATGTAAGCAGATGCCCCAACTCCGGGGTGAGACAAGCGTCAGGAGTTTTCAAGGTGCTCCAACTGACTCCAATGTGCCACCAGGCAAAGCATCCCCCACCTGGACATTGCTTGGTCCTGCAGCCTTAATCACAGCTCACCGGGAGCTCCTAGGCCCACTGGGTCCCCACTGGGTCAGAATCTGCATTTCAAGTAGTTGCCTGGGGTGTGGTTTGCATTCGGTTTTGAAAATATCCCTAGATTGTATGGCCGTAAATTCCCCCAGGAACACAGAAAGTCCTGAAGAGCCCCAGTCCCCACGGCACAGGTCTCAGGGAATCATCCTCACGGCTGAAACTGGGCATCAGGGGCAACGGGAGGGGAAGGGACCTGGGAGCCCTCTGAACCCTCTCCTCTGGAACAGAACTTCTAGCCTCCGTCTATTCTGGCGTTTTCACAATGCCGGCGTCTGGAGCCACTCACAGAGCCCCAGCAACTGCAATACCATGACATCGGCCACCCGCTGCCCATCATCTCAGACCAGGAAGTGTCCGAGCCGCCGGAGTGGCAGGTCCAGGCCTGTCCTTGTGCTGACCTTCCTTCCTTCCTCCTGGAGGAAGTTAGAGAATGGGGCCCTAGCAAACAAGTGGCTGTTCAGGAAAGTATTTCTCCTTAGTCATTATCATCACAAAGTTACGGCCAAGGGCATCCCAGAAGGAGGGGGCAGCCCTGACTTGCCCAGGGGAGAGGTGGAGGGCACCTGATAGCAGGGGGACTGCAGGGTACACGGAGCCGCTGGTGTTTGGACAGCGAGGCCTGATAACACCGCTGGGTGCGCCTCTGACCTCTGAAGGAGACTATAAAACCCAGGGGCGGATTTTCTCCTCAGTCTCTTCTGCACGAGGGGGACTCCCAGAAGCAGGGAGGATGGCGGCGTTGCAGGAGAAGAAGTCGTGCAGCCAGAGGATGGAGGAATTCCAGCGCTACTGCTGGAACCCGGACACGGGGCAGATGCTGGGCCGGACCCTGTCCCGGTGGGGTACGTGTCCGGCCAGGCAGGGCAAGGCGGGGCAGATCTGAGAGGAGTGGCAGAGGCCCACCACCAGCAGCCTGGGGCTGGGGGTCCAGGCTCCCGGGACCCAGGCCCGCCCAGGCTTCTGGCCAGGCCTCACCTTCCTCACCAGGTGATCCCAGGGGCCCATTTCAGCTCTTATGCCCCCTGGCACCAGGCACCCACATGGTGGGAACATCTGAGGATTGACTGGCCCCAAAGTTTCAGGCTTAGATTGGAGAATAGCAGTTTATAGTTATTATTCCTAAACTTCACAATTTTTAAAAAGACTTTGAAGTCAAGGGTATGGGGTTTCTTTGGAGCAATGAGCATGTTCTAGAACTAGAGGTGATGCTTGCACAGCGTTGTGTATAGATGCACTGAGGTTTTCACTCCAAGACGGTTGAAGAGGTAGGGTTCCGTGGGGGTCCGACCGCGATGAGGAAGTGTGCAGCTGCGTCTGACGGGCCTCTCCCTGCAGTGTGGATCAGCCTCTATTACGTGGCCTTCTACGTGGTGATGACCGGACTCTTCGCTCTGTGCATCTACTCACTGATGTGCACGCTCGACCCGTACACGCCCGACTACCAAGACCAGCTAAAGTCACCAGGTAACGCGGGGGTGGGGGGCGATGCTCGAGCCTGCACATCAGGACCCCACGCAGGTCAGGGCGATTCGCAGTCCCAGAGGTGCTCAGTCAGAGCATAAACCTTCAGGGAATGAAGCCCCCAGGGGCACCCAGCAGGGGCCTCTGTTCCTCCCACCAACAGCCACGGGGCTTTGAGGGGTACACCCGAGTACAGATAGCCCCTCAGCTTCTTTTGATGAGGCGGCGGCCCCCAGATTATAAAGTCTGACTCTGGCTTTAGTTGTAATTATTAAAACAGAGGTTTTTGTGACCGAGTCTTTATACCACTTACTTTGTATGGGCCTACACACACAGCAGACATAATGGCAGGATATGCAAAAGACTGTTCCTAGAGAGACAGGAATGAAGGATTTAGGGAGGGAAAGAGCTTTGGTTTCCACTTCGAGTCCGTCAGTACTTCAATCCAGAATAGCAATTCAATCCAGAACACGAGTCTTCTCCAAGTGCAGTCAGTCTACCGTCCTCTGGGGTGGAAGGTGGACCGGCAGTGGGCTGAACCTCCACTCTCCTGAGTCGGCACCAGATGGGTCATTGGTGACAAGACTCAAGGGCTCGAGACAGTGAGGCGTCCCCTCCACAGTCCTGGCGAAAGTGATTTGAGCCAAGACTTCCACACCCCGCCCATTAACCAAAGGTGACTTAAAAAAAAAAAAAAAAGCATAAAGGAAAGGGAGGGAGAAGAACGGAAGAAATGAAGCGCACAGTAACTCAGAATGGTTATCGCTCGCACATCCCTAACTTTCTCAGGAAGATAATGGCCCCAGGAACATGCAACAGCAGCACGTAGGAAAAGAAAATTCACACGTTTTTTAAGAGAAGCTGCCTCAGACGGTCTCCAGCAGGTGAGCTGAGCGGGTCCAGCCCTCCTGCTGGGATCTTCAGTGAATCTGTCCATAAATAATACCACCAAAGTGCTTTGTTGGGTGTCAAATTTTAGCGTTAACCAACAGATGAAGCATAGAGGATTTCATTATAATTTCAGAGCAGAATGTAACATGTTACAAACTTGAGAACATAACCATAGCATAATTTGCTCAAAACCCTGAGGCTGGAAGGCAGGCGAGATGTGTTCCCCTGGTCACGGGGAGGCGGGAAGGGGCAACAGCTGCCAGGTGAAGCTGATGAACAAGTTCCGTGAGAGCCCGAGAGCACGCTCCGAATGAATAGTTGAGAGCGGGGAGTGGAGAGCTTTCTTCTCCTTTAGACCTTTCTGGAGGTTTGTGTTTTAAACCATGTACAACTGTTACTTTCACAACATCCATAAAACAACAAAAACCCTAGCTTACTTTTTTTAATCCTCACTCAAGGATGTTTTTTTCTCATTGATTTCTAGAGAGAGTGGCGGGAACGGGGAGGGAGAGAGAAAAAAACAAGCATGGATGTGAGAGCGACACATCAATTGGTTGCCTCCTGCATAAGTGCCTACCGTGGCTGGGGAACCTGCCACCAACGTACGTGCCCTGGACGGGGACTCAAACCCAAGACCCTTTGGCCCACAGGCCAATGCTCTAACCGCTGAGCAAACCGGCCAGAGCTAGCTTACTTGTTTTAAAAGTCACCTGTACAATCAGGGAACTGGCTAAATAAGTCATAAAACACCCACACAACAAGGCGTGATGTGGTATTTGTGGACAGAAAGAGGTGAGCTGATACGAAATGCCAGGGAAAAGTGGGTACAACTGCTGTCGGAACAGGAAGAGAGGACAGTGGCATGTGGAAAACAGGCTCCCACTTACCTGAAGAAACACGTATCTTTGTATTCACAGAAACAAGGACGTTTCCTAAGGATGCACACTAGACTTGAGACGGAGAAAACTCAGGGCTGGCACTTCAACTTCCCGCACTTGTACACTGTTATTTTTATAATTAGTGTTGTTAGAACGCATTCGTGTTTAACCAACACCAGTGGAGATCTTGCAAATATGCACCAACTACAACTTCAGTAAGAAACCCAGTCGACCCAGGGCGAGCTGTCACCTGCAACAATGAGTGTGGCCCCCTGGGTGGCACTGGTGCAGGCCTCCGTGCAGGAAGAGCCCACCCAGCCTTCAGCCGCACCACACCCTGCACCCAGACAGGCTCGTTCCTCCGTGAGGCTCCCAGGCCGGAGGGCAGGGTCCTCCCTGAGCAGCTAGCGCAGAGGACACCTGACCGTGGCCTCCTGGCCTGGCTGCCATTGAAGACCTGGACCCTGCTGGTCCCGCTGCATCCCACCTGGGACAGCTCTGCACACAACTCACCAACTCGGCAGCCACCAGCTTGGATGTGATGAACATTTGGGGAAACTAGTGTCAGGCTCTCTTTCCAGGGGTGACCTTGAGGCCAGACGTCTACGGGGATGAAGGCCTGGACATTTCCTACAATATCTCTGACAACGGGACCTGGACGGACCTAGTGCACACCCTCCACAACTTCCTGGAAGGTAAGGTTGAAAACGCTCCCACAGCCTTTCTTTCTCCTTTTCTAAGAACATGTCACTAACAGCCCCAGGTGGCCGCGTGGAGAGAGGGCCCACAGGTGTGTCTGTGCTGGCAGGCTACTCGCCAGCGGCCCAGGAGGACAACATCAACTGCACCTCCGACAAGGTGTTCATCCAAGAAAGCTTCGGGGCCCCGAACCACACCAAGTTCTCCTGCAAGTTCACCACAGACATGCTGCAAAACTGCTCAGGCCTGGAGGACCCCAACTTCGGCTTTGAGGAAGGAAAGCCGTGTTTCATTATTAAGATGAACAGGGTGAGTATAAAAGGGTTGGAGGTCAGAGGTCCAGGATGAGGCCCCGTTGGAGATGGCTCTGGGGCGGAGGGTCCGTGTTCAGCGCACCCAACTGTCCAGGGTTCCAGAGGTGACCGGTCAGACTTGCCCCGCTGCCCCTTCTGTGCTCTGCACCTTCATTCAGAACACACCCATTATGCTGGCTCCTAAGCTGATTATTTCTCTCATATACAAGCAAAAACAACCCATTCAAGCACAGCATCTACATGAGTGGTTCTCAACCTTCCTAATGCCGCGACCCTTTAATACAGTTCATGTTGTGGTGACTCCCAACCATAAAATTATTTTCGTTGCTACTTCATAACTGTAATTTTGCTACTGTTATGAGTCATAATGTAAATATCTGATATGCAGGCCTAGTATGGCACCTGCTCCTGTGTGCACATGAGTGTGAGCTGCCATCACACCTGCCAGGTAGTTTCATTGTTACAAATTGAACATAATTAAAGCATAGTGATTAATCACAAAAACAATACGTAATTATATATGTTTTCCGATGGTCTAGGGCAGCCGTGGGCAAACTACGGCCCGCGGGCCGAAATGAACTAAAGAAAAAAAAAAAACAAAGACCGTACCCTTTTATGTAATGATGTTTACTTTGAATTTATATTAGTTCACACAAACACTCCATCCATGCTTTTGTTCCGGCCCTCCGGTCCAGTTTAAGAACCCATTGTGGCCCTCGAGTCAAAAAGTTTGCCCACCCCTGGTCTAGGGCAACCCCTGTGAAAGGGTCGTTTGACCCCCAAAGGGGTCGCGACCCACAGGTTGAGAACCGCTGTTCTATGTGACACTCTGTGGTGATGGACCCTGAGCAGCAGAGCACGAGGCTCTTCAGCGTGGCTGGGGCAGCCACGTGTGCACAACACCCAGAAAGCAGGGCCGTGTACAGGCGCTGGGAGGGCACCTGGGAACCGTCCAGAGCAGAGGTTTCTAACCTGAGCCAGGGATCCACTGGCGGAGCCAGGGCCAGGCGCTGAGGGAAGCAGAGCAGGAGTAGAGCCAATGCAAGCAAACACAGGAGGGCACAGAGAGCCGAGGGGTGGGACCTGGCTGGGTGAGGGAGGGACAGCTCCATGCTGCCAGCAGGTGAGGCCTGGGGGCCAGGGACTCTGAGCATCTCCCTGGGCCTAGAGGAAGCCACCCATCTGTGCACGGTGCACATGCCCCGGGTCCTAGCTGGGGTCTCGTCAGAGCTGCCTGGCAGTTGCAATGGCAGCTCACACTCATGTGCACACAGGGGCAGGTGTGGGGAGAAGGCAGGTGCCATACGAGGCCTGCGCACAAGTGGGCACACAGGGCCAGGAGTGCAGGAGGGTGAGAAAGGCCTGGATTGGGAGAAGCACAGATGGGCTGATGGGGAGCTGCCTCACAGGAGGATGCTGTGCCCTGATTCGGTGCAGCATGGAGGGCCTGGAAGTGGCAGTGAAGGCTCAGACCCTCTGGTCCAGATCTGCCACCTGCCGGCAGCCAAGAACACAGCCCTGGGGCAGGGCTTCTGGCTTTGAAGGAGTTGGTAATACCCGCTGGGGGTTATCAGAACAGGAACCACCCACCACCTCCAGACCCTTCTCAGTGCCCTGTGGGAACCCCACTCAGGCAGGTCTCCCTGCGCTCAGACGAGCATGAGGCCACATGGACACTTTCCCTTCCAGATCGTCAGGTTTCTCCCCAGCAACCGAACGGCCCCCAGGGTGGACTGCGCCTTCCTGGTGAGTGTGACCATCCGTGGCCATCCTGGTATTGCTAGAAAACCCGTGGGGATAACTTAACTGGTTTTCCCTAAGAATATCTCAATTGTCGGCCTAATAAACCGGATACGCAAACTGCACAAATCATTGTTTAAAATGGTTTTATTACAGGGGATAAAAACCTAGTAAGAGAAAAATGTGTTATTGTTTTGATTCAAAAAGCATCTGGGACAGTATATTACTAACACACTTGAAAATGTTTGCTGGCAACTTGGAGAAACTAAAGCACTTGTACTACTTTTTTTCAGGGGCACTTCTTTTGTTTTGTCCTTTTATCGGCTTATTTACAAAAACATGTCAGACTACCAGCAGCTATAGCTGTTTAATAGTGTATGTCTATTGGCTGCTAAGGGTTGGCATTAATTTATTCCAGATTTTCTCTAAACTAGTTTTTAAGTACAACACAAAAAAACCCTAAATTGGCCCTGGCCAGTGTATCTCACTGGTCAGAGCATTGGGTTGAGCACTGAAGGGTCCAGGGTTCAATTCCCAGTCAAAGGGCACATGCCTGGGTTACAGGTTCGATCCCCAGCCTCAGTTGGGGCACGTGCAGGAGGCTACCAATTGCTGTGTCTCACATCGATGTTTCCCTCTCTCTCTCCCCAACCCCTCCCTTCCACTCTCTCTAAGAATCAATGGAAAAAATATCCTCCAGTGAGGATTAACAAAACAAACAAAAAACCAAAATCCTAAATTTGTCTTCACTGAATGTTTTCCAAAGCTTGTTTACACCACTGTGCCTTCAACCAAAGGCTCCCTGCTATTAGCAGTGGGCACTCCCCTCGGGTATTCCGCAGAAACACCACCCCCAAAGCCTGTGATCGCTCTGTGAGGTTTGGGGTCATCTTGTTTTGTTTTCCTTTTTTAGTTACTTCAACCACACCTGTGCAGGCTGACTTGAGGTTTGTTTGTTTTTTAATATATATTTCTATTGATTTCAGAGAGGAAGGGAGAGAGAAACATCAATGATGAGAGAGAATCACTGATTGGCTGCCTCCTGCATGCCCGCCACTGGGGATGGAGCCCACAACCGGGCACGTGCCCTGACTGGGAATTGAACTGTGACCTCCTGGTTCAGAGGTCAACACTCAACCACTGAGCCATGCCAGCTGGGCTGACCTGAGATTTTAATGGAGACCAGGGTGGCCATCCTCAGTTTCCGAGAGGCTCAAGCTATCCATCAGGCAAGTCACTGACTGAAAGCAGATCCTGATCCCAGAAAGCCACGCACACGTTCAGCCAGTGCTGGCAAACAGCCCGTACAGTCTCATCTGCTCACATCCCATGGGCAGACAAACAAGCGTTCTGGGCTCTATGCCCCTTGGTTATCCTACAAGAACTTAAAATGGTAAACATACAAGTTTGATAAGTCACCAGGAGGTTCTGCACTAACAAAGTACACCCCCAATGGGAGCCCAGTACTGATTACAAAGATTAGATCATTTATGCTAATTACACAACCAAGTGTTTATGTGGTCCCCTACATGGTGCACACATGCACACAACATGCACATGCCACACATGAGACATGCAGACACACATGTGAACATGTTTGCATGCACATACAGATGCACAGAGATGCACACACATGGCACATGCATGCACACATACAGACTGGCACTCAGAGACATGCAGACACACATATATGTGCACCCAGGCACCCAGATCCTGCCTTGCTCAGACGTGGCCTCTCCTCCCCCAGGACCAGCACCACAAGGACGTCCAGCCCCTGCAGGTGGAGTACTACCCGCCCAACGGCACCTTCAGTCTACACTATTTCCCTTACTACGGGAAGAAGGCACAGGTAGGTGCTTTACTTCCGCCTACAACAGCTACTGAATCATTTCAAACTTAGCAATGACTGGTAGAAGGAAAGCCTTAAGTATCTTACCTATAAGAACGAAATAAGGCATTACTTAGCCCATCCTGACCAGTTACCGCTCTCTGGCTGTTTCCCAAACCCATGTTCTCCTAACTACCTGAAAACACATTGTTCTCAGGTAAAATATACATATCAAATCTAATTGTTTTAGTTTTCGACAGCCTCCAGATCCTTTTACACAGCTGCATATCCATTTTAAAGCACTTCCTCTCACTCTCTTGCTTCTTCCTGATGTTTATTTTCACCAAATATCAAAAATTTGAAGTTGAATGTGTCACTGTTAGTGTCTGTCCTCTCCAGAGCAATGCTCGTTTCTGAGTGGGTAGACAGTGACCCCGGTGAATTCCAGGGCCCGGAGCAGAGCCTGTGTGGCCTTACTCAGACAGAGAGCATGTAAGAACTGCCTCTGCCACCTGCGTGCCCGCACTCGGCACAGGTTCCTGACTCTCTCCCCTTCCCACGCTTCCATTCCAGCCCCACTACAGCAACCCGTTGGTGGCCGCGAAGCTCCTCAACGTCCCCAAGAACACCGAAGTGGTCGTCGTGTGCAAGATCCTGGCAGAACATGTGACCTATGACAACCCCCATGACCCCTTTGAAGGGAAAGTGGAATTCAAGCTTAAAATTCACAAGTAAAGGACAAGGAGGCCGGCCTTAACCTGCACAGTAACTCGCAGACCCCCACCCTCTACAGGGCTGCCCGCCGACGCTGCACCACGCCAGCCCTCAGACGTCCAAACGCCAACACGAAGGCAGCTCCGAGACGCCAGACAGGCACCTGTACGCCAAGCACTCCACGTCAGAATCAGCTATTTCTTATCAAGTCTTCATTATTTTTTAGACAGAATTTGTAGCTACAATAAAAATGTTGGGTTAATGTGGTAACCCTAAGGCAGAAGCTATCTAACCAGACCCTAAATAATTTATCTCTTTCTATACAAACATCACTTTTCTTACTATAACTTATTTTTTCTATTAAGTCGATGAACTACCACCCATGTTAATATAAAGACAATCAATACGTTGATATAAAACATGACATGATAATGTACATCCTGGATGCTTGCTTCAAAAAAATGCAGTTTCTAAATTATAAAAATAAATATATTAAAAAGCCACTCTTACTCTATATAAAACAGTCATGTGTTTCCTGATTTAGGGGGGAGAGGGGAACCAACTAAAAATATCAAACACCACTTTTTAAAAAATCCTCTTTTTTAAAGTTTCCATTGCAAGTCAAGGAAATTACAAAACCGTTACAGAGGGACTGTTGCCTGAGAGCAGGCACAGTTTCAGGTCGTACGAACTAGAGGTAATTACAACCAGTTAACCTTCCCTTCACCAGCACAAGTCCTTCCTCCAGCACCAGGGACTCGTGTGAAGTCTGCAGCTCCAGGCCTTTCGAAAAAACTGAAGTGAGAACATGCCGTGTGAATGAAGCTGCTCTCACCAAGCGTCACCCACTCTTCACCCAAACCATAGCGAGAGGCCTGCAGCCCTTCCCGCGGGAGTGTCTGACACGTCGCCACAGACAGCTGCACCCAGACACCGGACAGGGAGACCCGTCAGCGTGAAACCCGGTTACAAACACAGTGTTTGCCGAGAGGATCAAAACCCTGTGAGAATTCTGGAAGGCCAACTGAGTCGTTATTTGCTGGGCAGCTCTACTACGTAAGACATGAGCAAGTGTTTCTTCACTGCTGACACAACCAGTAAAGACTTTCTGAGCCAACCTGGCCGGTGTGGCCGTGTGGCTGAGCGTTGAGCCATGAACCAGAGGTCCCTGTTCGATTCCTGGTCAGGGCACATGCCCGGATTGCAGGCTTGATCCCCAGTAGGAGTGTGCAAGAGGCAGCTGGCCAATCATTCTCTCTCGTCGTTGATGTTTCTCTCTCTCTCTCCCCCTTCCTCTCTGAAATCAATAAAAACATATTAAAAAACGTTTTGAGCCACCTCAGAAATGTCACAGCAGAGGTCAGAGGTCAGATCCCCTCAGGTATGTCATGATAACGTAACACTGGAGGTCAGAGGTCCGACCTCTTTTCTTACCTAACCATCTTCTTTTTCTGAAAGTCAACCCATAAAATACGCCTCAACTGTGAGGATTCAGGAGAAAAGCAGGAAACACTCTCTCCCCGCACCATGGCCACAGGAGAGGAGGTGCTGCTTCGGTCGGTGGCCCTGTGACATCCTCCTTGGGGCCACGCCATCCCTCAGGAACCTGCAGCACAAGCTGGGGGCCCGTGGTGGGGTCCCAGCCCCCTACGCCTGGGCCTGACAACGTCTGCTCACTCCAGCAAAAAGCAAGACTAACAGGATAAAGTAACTTCTAGACAGTAATCCTGAATTAGAGAAACACAGCTTGTTTAAAATGCCCATGCGCGTTTTATTAATAAAAACTAACAGTGCCAAGTTAAACAAGTCAAACAATTAAAGTCTCTTTATATTCCATAAAATATTACAGAAAAGTTTATTTGTGTTTCAATAAAAAGACTATTGTTTTAGAACAGGCAGCTAACAGCAACTGTGCAGTTAATGGTTCTTCGTGGATAAATTTTAAAAGAAGCTATTGCCTGTCCTGAAATTCCTTTTCCTTTTTATAAAAAAAGAACTATTAAAAATGATTGACAAATTTTGAGTTAAAAAACTGTTAAAACATTCTCTATATTTAATTTCAACTTTATAATAGATTACAGGAAGATGCTCATGAAACAAATACAACATTTGTTTCAGTACATGTCTTTAAATGATAGACTTATAAGTATGTAAACAGCTATATAATAAAAAGTTCCCAAACGCTGCCTGTAAGAAATCAGGCAAATTTTACCATAAGCAAAAAACCATCCCAAGCTTTCCAGAGTTTTCACAGCTGCACCAGCACGGCAGTAAACTACCAAACCAAACACACAAACACAAATGAACAACTTTGAATGTTCGCTGCACCGGAGACAAAAAAAAAAAAAAAAGAAAAGAAAGAAAGAGAGAAAGGGAAAGTATATGGAATCACACAGTCAATATAATTTAAGGGGAAATACATCATAATAGGCTTTGTGGTGCTCAATGTTGAAAAGCAGCTCTGCCATTGGCCTGGTTCTGCGGATGCCCCAGACTTTCACAAATGGGAACTCGGCCTGGAGCCTCACTCGCGGCCATGAGGTGGCACCATTCACCACGTGCTGCAAATAAGTGGCCTCCGGGGTGGCCTCGAAAGGAAGGCATTTTCGTTGATGTAGATGGAGCACAACTTCTTCAGCAAACTCAGCAAGAATTGTTAAGGGGCAAAAAGGAACTCTGAATTTTAAAAAAATAGAAAAATGAAAACACAAAACCCTACCAAGTAAAAGCCCTGCGCCAGCGACTAGAATCCACACACCGCAGCCCGTCTAAGACCCTGCAGAAAACAGCCCTCGCTTGCTTATCAGAGGTGCACGTCAAATGCAATAGCTTACCAATATCTTCTTGGGAGGAAGCCAAAAAGAAACAGGAAAGCCCACATTAAGAAAAGTTTCTCTTTCCTAAACATGTTTTCCTGAAGCTGAACTTGAGGGGAGCGGGGCCTGTGAGCACACACTTCAGTCTTCCTCGTCGTTTTCGTACTCCTCGTCCTCGTCGTCATCCTCCCCGACGTAGGACACGGGAGTCTCCACCCTGGACCCGCTGTACTGAGACCCGCTGGAGCTCGTGGCCAGCATCCCATCCGCACCGTTGGTCAAGTCACTGCGAGGACAGGAAATGACACAAGGGCATCAGTGACCCATATGTGTCGCCCGCGCCAAGGACAGGCATGCATCTCAGAGAGGTTTGGGTAGTTTCAGTTATACAAACAAAAGCAGAGAGTTTCACACATCCACAACACCGAGTCCCCACACTGTTACTAGTTCCACCCCTTTCATACCCTCTCCCACCCAACTTCGTCCTCTTGAATGTAACCAAGAAGACGAGGGGAAATTGGCAAGGCCACGATACTGCATCTCCCCCCCGCCCCCACCCGCCGCCATTTATCATTACACCAGAAACAGAGTCCCAAAGCTATAAACTGAAAAGCCGTTAGATCCTCTTTCCAGTCCTTTTACTTATGAACTCCTTAATCTCCAGGGAGGCAGAAAACGGTTAGGAAAAAGAGGCCCCAAGGATGGCATGGGACCCTCCAAAGCAAGGCTCCCTGGACAGCAGCGTGGGGCAGTGTGCCCATTATGTGTTGTGTACCTGTGATGGTAGGTGTGTGCATGTATATGCACGTATGTGTGCATGCATGTTTAAATCACAACCTTAGGCCCCAACCTCAGCTCCTCTGGTGTCTACAGAGAGCCCAGGAAGCTGAGCTATGACAGGGGAGTCTCATGCAGACACTCTCTCTGAAACCTATGCTTCCAGAGAGGTTCCAAGGACCCCCAGCCTTCTACAGTTTTATAAAATGGCATTTGCTGAAAGTCAGTGGAACTGGCCCTGGGCAGGGACCAAGGACCCAAAAGGGTAGGGGGAGCAGCTGGGCTGCACAGCCTCCCCCCTTGGGGGGAGGGGGGGGGGCAGGGGAGAAGGTCTGCATTATGCTCCTGGGAGCCTCAACCAGGAACATGTGAAAATTTGATGTCACAACTAAGGGGTGCAGGTATTGGCATCTGAAGCCAAAGGTGCTACCAAACAGTCCCCAAGACACAGAGTGCGCCCACAAAGAGTTGTCTGGCCCAAAATGTCAAGAGTGCCACAAACGGCCTAAAACGGTAAGAGGCTATAAGAGCTGGGATCCTGGTGAACGACTCCTGGGTTCAGTCACCACCCAGCATCCCAGCACAAAGCAAGTCAGACACCAAGGGTTAGTTACCATCCCGGGGCACCAACAGGGGATGGCCACGCCAGCCACGCAGAGGAGGGACAAATGCACAAATCACCATGAATTGTGACATACTCCGGTTTTGGTCAAAAGTCACTTCAAGCCTGGCTGGCATGGCTTAGTGGTTGAGCATCAAGCTATGAACCAGTCACGGTTTGATTCCCAATGCCTGGGTTGCAGGCTTGATCCCCAGTGTGGGGTGTGCAGCAGGCAGCCAATCAATGATTCTCTCTCATCATTGATGTTTCTATCTCTCTCTCTTCCTCTTCCTTTCTCTCTGAAATCAATAAAAATACTTTTTAAAGAAAATAGCTCTACTTCTTAAAAAAAAAAGTCATTTCAATTTTGTAGTATTTGAGTTGAGCAGCAAGAAAAGGATCCCAAGAAACATCAAGTGTTGAAGGGAGGCCAATCTAGAATTTAAAATCTGATCCAGATCCTGCAAATCCTAGCCTCCAAGGATGCTTCCTGTAACTAACTCCAAGTTGCCCCAGAAGTGGCACAGAAAAACCGACTGAAGATACCAGAGCATAAAGACTCCATCAAAAAATTATTAGACTTAATACCTGAATTCAACAATGTTGCAGGATACAAAATTAACGCCAAGAAATCTATGGCATTTCTATACACCAATAATGATTTACAGAAAGAGAGACTAAAAAAGCAATCCCATTGACCATCACACCAAAAAAATTAAGATACCTAGGAATAAACTTGACTAAGGAGGTAAAAGACCTGTACTCAAAAACTACAGGACACTGAAAACAGAGATAGAAGAAGACATAAATAGATGGAAGAACATACCGTGTTCATGGATTGGTAGAATCAACATCATCAAGATGTCCATACTACCCAAAGCAATCTATAGATTCAATGCAATCCCCATTAAAATACCAACAGCATATTTCACAGACCTAGAACAAACTTTCCAAAAATTCATCTGGAATAAAAAAAGAACCCAAATAGCTGCAGCGATCCTGAGAAAGAAGAACAAAGTAGGTGGGATCTCAATACCAGATATCAAGCTGTATTACAAAGCCACTGTTCTCAAAACAGCCTAGTACTGGCACAAGAACATACATATAGATCAATGGAATAGAATAGTGAACCCAGAAATCGACCCAAACCACTATGCGCAATTAATATTCGACAAAGGAGGCATGAACATACAATGGAGTCAAGACAGTCTCTTCAATAAATGGTGTTGGGAAAATTGGACAGATACATGCAAAAATATGAAACTAGACCACCAACTCACACCATACACAAAAATAAACTCAAAATGGATAAGACAGGAAACCATAAAAATTCTAGAGGAATTCACAGGCAGCAAAATCTCAGACATATGCCAAAGCAATTTCTTCACTGATACAGCTCCTAGGGCATTGGAAACTAAAGAGAAAATAAACAAATGGGACTACATCAAAATAAAAAGCTTTTGCCCAGCAAAGGAAACCACCAACAAAACAACAAGAAAGCCCACTGCATGGGAGAACATATTTGCCAATGTTATCACCAATAAGGGTTTAATCTCCAACATTTATAGGGAGCTCATACAAAAGGAAGATAAACAACCCAATCAAAAAATGGGCAACGGACTTAAATAGGTACTTTTTAAAAGAAGACAGAAGAAAGGCTAAAAGACATATGAAAACATGTTCAAAGTCACTAATCATCCAAGAGATGCAAATCAAAACGACAGTGCGGAACCATCTCACACTTGTCAGAATGGCTATCATCAACAAATCCACAAACGACAAGTGCTGGCGAGGATGTGGAGAAATAGGAACCCTCGTGCACTGCTGGTGGGAATGCAGACTGGTGCAGCCACTGTGGAGAACAGTATGGAGTTTCCTCAAAAAACTAAAAATGGAACTCCCATTTGACCCAGTGATCCCACTTCTAGGAATATATCCCAAGAAACCAGAAACACCAATCAGAAAGGATATATGCACCCCTATGTTCATAGCAGCACAATTTACCATAGCTAAGATTTGGAAACAGCCTAAGTGCCCATCAGCAGGTGAGTGGATTACAAAACTGTGGTACATCTACACAATGGAATACTACACTGCGGTAAAAAGGAGTTCTTACCATTTGCAACAGCATGGATGGAACTGGAGAGCATTGTGCTAAGTGAAATAAGCCAGTCAGAGAAAGATAAATATCACATGATCTCACTCATTTATGGAATATAATGAACAACATAAACTGATGAACAAAAACAGATCCAGAGACAGAGAAGCATCGATCAGCCCGTCAAACCTCAGAGGGAAGGTAGGGGAGGGTGGGGGTAAGGGGGAGAGATCAACCAAAGGACTTATATGCAAGCATATAGGCCTAACCAATGGTCACAGACAGGGGGGTGAGGGCATGAGTGGGGGGATGGAGGGTAACGTGGGGATAAGGACACATATGTAATAACTTAATCAATAAAAAAATTTAAAAAAAAGAATGTAAAGAATAAAGCAAAACATGTTAATGAGGGGAAAAAAGATACCAGGGCATGAAAGGGTCAGACTGCACTGGAGATGTGGCCATTGAACACTGGAAAAACAAGGAGTTTGGGGGCACACAATGAATAAGTAACAAGTGCTCCTGTATTTTGGCAATATGCATCAGGAACCCTACCCAAGGCCAGAGCTGCAATATATTCCAACATATATATGCACTAGAGGCCCAATGCACAACATTCATACAAGAGCAGGCCTTCGCAGCCATGGCGGCTGCCTCGATCCCTCCCTTGCAGCTGCAATTGCAACCCCAGCTTCGTCCAGAAGGTCATCCAGAAGGACGTCCATACGGCCGTTCAGTCGATTTGCATATTATGCTTTTATTATTATAGATATATGTTAATACTTTTCACTGGTATTTGTTAAGGTGTACAATAAAAACTATTAAACACTGCACCCTTTAACAAAGTAACTCCACATCTGGAAAATCCAGCCTAGCAAAACAAGTCAGGAGGAGTGGAAAATTGAGGCTGCTCATTGCAGCTTTTCTTGTAACTGGAAACCACCTAAATATGCAACAACAGAAAGCAGGCCAGTAAATTATCATGCCTTCATAAAATATTGTATCATGCTACCATTAACGCTGGCTTTTCTTCTGAAATGGTAATGGCTTTACAGCCCTCATAAAAACTGATATGAGTCTCTGAAAAGTTCATCAATAAGATGAAATTTCATGAAGATGAAAGTTTAGAAAACACCCAAATTCCACCTTGAGGTAACCAATGCTTAGCATTTTACAGAGTGACCCCTACATACACACACAGCAGGGGAGTGAGAATTAAACACTGAGCTGCCCTCCATCAAAATCTGACCGCATGCCAGACGCCCTATAAAGGACTCTGTCTCTTCACAAAGCCTTGCACAGATTAATGCTAGCCCACCGCCAGTTCCCATCTCCCGGCTGGGCTGCAGTGCCTGGAACCTCCCCCAGAGCTGACCCGGGGCCTCGCACCCTCGCTGCCTATGCCCAGCTCCCTCGGGACCACCCTGTGGCCTCGCCTGTGTCACACAGAAACCGAGAGTGCCCTGTTCAAAGGCTGTGGAGCACGGCCTCAACGGCATGGCACACTGCAGTTTATTAGCTCAAGCCCATCTCTGTTGAACCTCCAACCTGCTAATTTATCATATATTTTAAGAAATTAAACATTTATTAATACTTAGGATTAATATAAAGTAAGATGCATAATGTATAATGTTATACGATATAAAAGTTAATAAACCCATCTTTATCTTTAGAATACTAGGAGAAATGCTTAGGATGACAATTCTCTGTGGGACTGCCAGTCAAAGGATAAATACACACGGATTTAAATAACAAAGCTTCGTTAACAGGAAAAATACAACAGTAGAGAGCAAAGAGAAAAAAGCAGAGAACAAAATTTTCTATGTACACTGAGACCTCAAGTGTGTTAAAACAGGGAAGAAATGACAGAGAAATACTGTCACTTGGGCTGCAGCAGTGGGGCTCAGGGGTGTGTGCCCCACTTCACTGTGTGCGACTTTTTAGGATGAAGAAACCAGTAAGAAAGCTTCTTTCCACTCAGGGGACAAGCTATGCGTGTGCGACGTGCCCTGGGGTGGGAGAGAGGGGTGACACTGCTTCCAGGGCTCAGGCCCCACTGTCTGCACAGTAAGTCCAATTCCCAACAGCCGAGGAATTGAGGTTGTTTATATGAAAGACGGGGAGCTTCCGTTGCCAGGTGACAAGGTGCCCCCACCCCGCCCACCCAACCTGCCCAGAACTGCAGTCAGTCACCTGGCAGAAAGCCTTGTGCCGTTAGAGGTCGAAACCGCTGACGTGAGGAATACGCTGCCGAGTGATCCCTGAGCCATTTCTGAAACGAGAAGGAAGGTAAAGCAAACATCACGAAGCGGAGCCCGCAAGAAATGGGAGCGCGTGCTGAAACAAGAGGGCCTGGCCACCTCTGACCGGCCCAGCGTTTTCTGCACTGCGCCACCCGCCACGAAGCAGCACTGCTCTTCCAGGGCGTGACCATGGGGCCAGTCCTCTGTAAGGAGGCTTGGAAGTCCTTAATTTTCGTGTAGTCACCAGTGACAACAAAGCTATTCCACTGAAACTTCATGTCGTCATACAGCAAAAAGCGGGAACTGAGAGCGAGGAGGACTGACATCTGCTTACTTTGCTGCAGTAGCCTATCAGCTACCTCAGGAGTCACATCCACGCCTCTTAGACTCCTCAAAGAATTTCCTTCTCTTCCTTTTGGGGCCCTACCTGGAAGGTGAAGTCATGGCTCAACACCTTTATCATATAAGCTGCATGGCCAAATCCACAAATGCCACTTAGGCATTCCCAGCGGGGAGGGGTCCGCCAGATGGCCATCCTGCTGTCCGCGCCCATTCCTGGGGTCCCCAAGACCCTCTCACGTCCCCACCTGTCCTTGCTCTTGGTGCTGCTCACCTGAGCCTTCCTCAGTAGAGGAGGGCCAGGTGCCCGGGGAGCTGTCCTCACTCTAGCCACTCGGCCACCACAGTTACGGAGGCCGACTGACCTGTCACATAGGGTTCCAGTGCTTTCGGCACCAAGCTTCTTGCCATTTTCAGGTCCTCAGCAGAGCAGCTTCCGGACTCCAGTCCATAGGCCATCCCCATGCGCTTCAGCACTTCTATGTCGTCATGGATTTCAAACGTGTTGTCAAAATTGAATAGATACTCGAATCTGGAGGAGAAAGTCCCTGTTAGAAAAGTGCCAACTGCAAACCGGAGACGGCCATGCTTGGTTCAGGGCTCTGACCATTCCGCAGGTGCCCTTCCGTCTGGCGTCTTCACAAAATCCATCAACTCAGAAACAATGACCCGAGAGGCTCAGGCAGCACCGCTAACCACCGTCCACACTCTGCGGGCACATCCCGGCAGGCTGGTCTACCCTCAGCTCTGCCTGCCTGCCCCACAGGACCAGCAGTGAGCACCCTCTACTGGCTGTGCTATGTCTGAGCAGCTGTCCTAACAACGATCCTAACAGGTGCAATTTACTTTCCTTCTCAAAGAGAGATGCCTGCCCAGCCATCGTGGCTCAATGGTTGAGCGTCGACCTACGAACCAGGAGGTCACAGTTGTATTTTTGGTCAGAGAGCACATGTCCAGCAGGGGCAGAAGGCAGGAGGCAGTAATCAATTATTCTCTCTCATCATTGAGGTTTCTATCTCTCTCTCCCTCTCCCTTCCTCTCTGAAATCAATAAAAAATATATATTTAAAAATGAGAGAGATACCTAATCAGGGAAAAGCAAATTTCTAAATTAATTATGCTAAAAAGATTATATTTAAAAATTATAGATACTTATATAAATAAATTGACCAGTAGTTAACACCAATGACTGTGGCATTCTTCACTTCTGACTTGAGACTCCCAGCTGAGACCATGGGGCCAACAGACAACCTTGTACCTACTTGTCATTAGAAATGCTGCAGTCGATGACGGTCTTCTTGCTGGTGTTCACAATGATGAAAGGCAGGTGGATGACAGAGTTGGGCGGAGGTGGCCGGTTGGCCTGCTGCTCTGCCTGGCGGTTTCTCTGCACCAGATTCTTGAAGGCAATTTGCTAAAAAAAAATGAGCAATCAACACATGACTCATATCAGTCACCACCAAACCTAACACCTTCTCTCCCGGCATCCTCAAAACCCCTCCCTGCACCCTACAGGACAGCAAGAGGGTCTGGGCTTGCCTTGGGAGATCAGAGAAAACAACTGAGGGGCTGAAGGCCCCAGTGAGCTGCCCAGCAAAGAAATGCATCCTAAAAAACCAAATCCCCCGAGAACCGAGACTGCCGAGACCCACACTCACACCATTTCAACAGAAACACCCTCGCAGAGAAGGATGAGGAGAAACGCATCTATTCTGGAGGTTATGGTCCGCCCACCCCTGTCTGGGGAGGGGTCTGCGAGTGCCCACGCCTGTCCCATCCACGTGTCACGCCTTAGAAGGCAGACGTTCAGCTGTGGACCTGTAGCTACCCGGGAAAGCAGAAACGCTCGATGGACCTGCTGGCAAAGGGTGTCACCTCTGGGGACATGGGTCCTTATTTGAGGCCTAAAGCCAGAAAGCCAGGGCCTCAGGCCCTGCAATGACGTTTACCTTCAAGATAGTTTTCTTGCTGTTAATGTAAAGCCAGGAGGATTCCCTCCCTCCCGAGCCAGCCTTCTGCCGAGCTGCCCAGCACTGGGACCAGGAGCTCCAGGCTTAGTGGGAGAGGGGCAGCGACTTGGATTTTTTTTTTTAAGTAGCTATGATATGCTATGGATGCAGAAAAAGAAAACAATTCATTCTGGAGGGGACAACTGAGTGGAAGAACTTGGAAGTCCAGAGGGGCCACTGCCTGGAGCAACCTCCTGTCCCAGCAGAATCTGTGACCATTTATTTGCTCTTCCATTTCCCAAGTCCCCTCTGCCCCGCATCCCTGGCTGTGACCACTTCTCCCCCTGTCAAAGCGCCCCTTCAGCTGGTCCCCCTCTTTTGAGGACAATGGAGTAACCCAGAGTACAGTAAGGCCTCCCCATGCTCAGCGTGCCTGGCCTGGGCGAGGCACACACCCTTTGCAGTGGACCCTGGGCTCGCTGGGGCAGATGTACCAAGCCCCACAGTGACCCCTCCTGGACTTCTCCCATGTCCTGAGATCTCCAAACTCAGCTGCTAGGCCTGTCCTCAGACCCCACCCCCACCCCCAAGGGTCTCGCTACCACAGCTTCTAATACCCCTGACCCTCTGGTTTTTGGACATATGTTTCCAAGGCTCCACAGCGGCCTCCAACCTGACCACAAGGCCCATGGCCTTCTGCCCTTGGGATCCACAAATATCTCAATAAATTGCTGCTAAGCCATCCGTCCCTTTACTGACCAATCACCACTTCTGCTGGCTGCTGGCCCTGTGCCCCAGGCAGCGACCCCAGCACTGTGCTGCCTCAGTCTAAGGACCAGCCAGTCCCCCTCCACCAAGATCCTTACACATGTGTTTGAGTATTTGCTTCTAACCCAGAACATGCATCCTCAGGACCCTACAGGGGTGAGGCTGATGCTCAGGGATCTCTCTGCAGGCCCACGGGATGCCCACACAGCTCACTGTCCGCCTACGTCTGAGAGGACAGGAAATGGGCACATTGACACCTGACCATGGTTCTCTGACCATGTGTGCTGACCTCTGACCAGTAACTGCCACCTCAGGCTCACTCTGCATCTCACACCCCTGGTCTGGGGTCTGGTACTCAGGGCACACTTTACACACACCCCAGAGAATTTGTACATGCTCCCTTCCTGAGGGGCTATCCCTCCTGCCATTTGGACACTCTGTGACAAGTGATGCACTCACTCATGGTCACACTCACACATGCATGCATGCTCACACATGTGCTTACATGCTCGCATACTCTCACAAGCATGCACACACTCACGCCCACACAATCTGTGGCCACAAAGCCCATGTTCATGATCGTTCGTATCAACGACACACTCACAGGATGAGCCCAAAGAATATTTATGAAATTCACATCCAAAACCTCAAAGCAGAGATTTTATTCACCATGTGGGAATAGAATGATTTGCAAGTTACTAAAGACATTAAAATTACCTTGCCTCCAAAGATAAGCCTTTCATTACCTGTAGAATAAGTTCTTGAAGTTGAGACTGTTTCTGTTTTATTCTTTCAAGTCTTCTTTGTCTCTCTACCTTCAAAAACAAACCACCAATATGAGAAGTCATCGCAATTGGTTTAATACAGCAGAGTTTAAAGCCCGTATCAACACAAGGTCACCCAAGCAGGCTCCTGAAGAATGTGTTCACCCTGAATCTAATGATGGAAAGCAGACCAACCTAGAGCATGGCACATGAGACAAGAAACAGGCAAGTTTTTCTTCAATCCAAAATCTGCATACTTTTCTCCCGTCTTCTCTCACTTTCTGCATATGGCTATAGTATATTTTTAAAATCCGGATCCTGACAGGATAGCTCAATTGGTTCAAGCGTTATCCCTATATGCCAAGGTTTCAGGTTTGATCCCCAGTCAGGTCACATACAAGAATCAACCAATGAGTGCATAAGTAATTGGATCAACAAATCAGTGTTTCCATCTCTCTCTCTCTCTCTCTCTCTCTCTCTCTCTCTCATACAAGAATCAACCAATGAGTGCATAAGTAATTGGAACAACAAATCAGTGTTTCCATCTCTCTCTCTCTCTCTCTCTCTCTCTCTCTCTGAACTCAATATATAAATTTTTTCAAATTATTAAAAATCCCCAAAGTTAGGATTCAGAACTGACCTACACTAGAGTTCACTGCCCTCACTGGTCCGACCACCTCCCCCACCCACAGTGAGGGTCTGCAGAGCCCACACAGACGGGACAGCCCACCAACGTCAGAGACCCTGAGAAACCAGGACAAACCTGTCCACCTGGCCCAGGCCAGGCACAGACAGCGTAAGACCCTTAGCAGCACCAAGGCTACAGACAAAAACGCCTGCTCTGGAGGAATGATTCTACCTGGACACATGAACACAAAAGATTAGCTGTGTACCTCTAAATTCTGACATTCCTGAGCTGAGTTGGTGGGCAGACCAATCCATTTGATTTCCTTCTTCTCCTTGGAGATGATGTTCATGGCCATCAGCACATTTAAGGCATCATAGACTCGCCGTCTTATGTTCTTCTGATCATAAGCCTGGGGAAGGGGAAGCAGGAGTTTTCCACACGATCCCGGACAGCTCACAGGATCAACGTTAAACGTTAGACCCTGAACTCAAGGAAATGCACTGTCAATCTGCTGTGTGTCAAACAAACCCACAGCAGCAGCCGGCACCATTCCTAACCCATCCTCACTGAACCAGTCGGGCCAGGCCAGAGGGCATTTCTGCAGGCAGAGCCAGAACCACACACAAAATCATTTAGGGAACATGGAGCATCATATTTGCAAATGGGTCAGAAAAAATTCCTTTGTACTGTTCTCGGACCTCTCTGTACACCTGAAGGTGTCTCAAATAATAACACAGTGGGCTGTGCAGTGCTGGGGTGCCTGGAACTCCTGGCCGCCCCGTACCCACACCACACAAACTTACGGATTCGTTTGGTAAGATGTGGTTATCGGCGGCACTGAACTCTGCGACCAGCTCGTCGGCCACCTCATTATAGGACGTGGTTCCCTTCCTCTGCACCTTCTCACAGACCTTCATGGAGAAGTGCCTCAGGCCCTTACCGTTCTTCTCTCCTTTCCTGTTGCGTTTCCTTCAAAAATACAAAGGAGAGGTAATGCCCTTAGCATTCGTAGAGACAGCCTTGAATTAAGACACGTTTACCTTAAGGGGCTAGCAACCTACACAAGGGCCCGAGTCCCTCGGGTGCTGGAGCTCACGCCACAGGCCGCAGGGGAACCTGGCTCCGTCCCCGAAGGGCACACTCGGCACCACCAGTGGGTGTCGGACGTTTCCTCTCTTTCTTCAGAGGCCAGACCTCACGTCTGTATCTTCAGCTCAGGGAAGATGGGGCAGACGCCCGAAGGGATGGGACCCAGTACCTATCTGATGGGCATCCATACACTAAACACTGCTTCTTCAAACAATGTCCATCAACATCAGGAATTATGAAAATTTTACTGCAAATTTAGGACTTTTTAGGGCAAATGTAAGCTAACAGACAAGGGGAGTGCTGAAGCCCAGAGTGTGCTTCCGATTAGGAGTGAACCCAAATGTCTGAACTTTAAGTCACGACGTTAAGGAAAGGGCAGTTCTGAGTTTCTAGCTGGATGACTTTGGGGACTGATGATTTTTGCTTGAGAACCAAAATAGACATGATTTTATAGCTTTGTCTCTTTGTCAGTTTTTAAAGAAAGTTGCAAAGCTGACCTTCAAATAAAACTGTTCTCAAATTGGTTTGCTTTAGTGGAAGAAAGGATCAAAGTGACACAGTGTGGTGGGGCCGTCCGGTGGGACCAGCGCCATGAAAAGGCAGCTCCATGTGGCTGCAGCGGGTGAAGCTGCTGCGAGCCCATCACATTTACACGTCATCCCCTGAAAGTTACTTTCCAGTGCAGACAAGGGAAAGTGCCAGGGTTACACTGTGCTGAAGGTCAGCTCCCTCCTCTTCTTCCCCCAAAAGCTGACCACACCTTAGAGTGTAGCATAGCCATCATCCCAACTACAGGGGGGCAGCTCTCCCGCCCGTCACAGTATAACCATCACCCCAAAACTACTGGGGGCAGTTCTCCCGCCCTCTGCAATATAACCATCACCCCAAAACTACTAGGGGCAGTTCTCCCGCCCTCTGCAATATAACCATCACCCCAAAACTACTAGGGGCAGCTCTCCCGCCCTCCACAATATAACCATCACCCCAAAACTACTAGGGGCAGCTCTCCCGCCCTCCACAATATAACCATCACCCCAAAACTACAGGGGGCAGCTCTCCCGCCCTCCACAATATAACCATCACCCCAAAACTACAGGGGGCAGCTCTTCTGCCCTTTACAGTATAACCATCACCCCCAAAACTACAGGGGAGAGGCTCTCCCGCAGCCTGACCTCCTTTACGAGGAAAAGCGTGCCTTGACTACACATCTCTTCTGGGCACACATTGGACATTTAAAATCCTCTGGCATGACGATCAGCCCCTACGGCCACAGAGAGCTAGGGGGTTACAATTCTAGGCAATGTGCTCACCCGGCAGACCAAGGTGAGGGGTCTGAAGGCTGGTTCTGTGAGACAAAGTGAGTGTTAGGGGTGTGTGGGCTTCCTACCACGATAGTGTTTGGCGCTGCAGGTCTCTGAGGCGTACCAATTACCTACAGTCAAAAAAGACAATTCAGAACACAATCAGAAATCTCCCACATACGACGCTGCCATTTTATCATTTCTCATTACCTACAGCCGCTGGTGAATGGCAATGGCCACAGATATCAGAGAGAACAGTGACAATGTGAGTAACCCAACAGACGACCCTTTGAACTATGACGATGTGGCCACACTATTCTGAACGTGTCTTTATTTCCCTTCGTCAACCTCAGGCATCTTCTCTAGTTACACAACAACAGCAGGAAACATCAGGCAGCACAAACAAGCCAGCAGAACAGCGTGCACCTCCGGGCCGGTGCATTTAGCCGTGAGGCGTGTAAATCACATGTCCCAGGTACAGAATTCTGGGGGGGGACTCAGCACATTTCTGTTTTCCCTCTTTTACTTCCCTTTTCATGATATAGATAAGGATAAAAAATCTATCCTTCAGGGGCGCTAAAATGAGGCCAAAACCAGAAAAACAGCTCTCAGAAGAAAAGGAACACAGGGCGACTCTGGTGCACCGTTAGCTTGTCCGAGTGCGGGAAGCCCCATCCCAATGGTGGTTTTGTGGGAGGAACCCAGGCACCCCACAGAGCACAGGGCAGGGGAAAGGGAAACGATCAGCATTGGGAACAAAGGCAAGGGGTCTCAATGCCCACAGCACAGCCTGGGACAAGCCCATGTCTTGGGATGACGGGGCCAACATGCCCCTCATTGGCTGTCTGAGCACCCAACACCCATCTCTTCACCAAAGGAAGGGAAGCCTTGCTTCATCTTTTAACAAGCACTTAGAACAGTGGTCCTATCAATTAACATTAAAATATTAACTTGGGGGACATGCAGACATTGTACAGCCAAGTAAAATTCCAACTTTTCTGGCAAATACTGTATGAACTCATTTACATTTGGAATCTAAAAAAATAAACAAAAAAAACCCACTCAAGCTCAGAGGTTGGGGA
Source organism: Myotis nattereri (assembly GCF_964212035.1). Classification (NCBI taxonomy): domain Eukaryota; kingdom Metazoa; phylum Chordata; class Mammalia; order Chiroptera; family Vespertilionidae; genus Myotis; species Myotis nattereri. The sequence goes on from NC_138076.1 coordinate 28,749,175, forward strand.
GGCGGTGGGCAAAATGAATGAAAGGGGTCACAAGGTACAAGCTTCCAGCTATAAAATAAATGTCATGGGGGAATGTACAGCACAGTTAATAATGCTGCACTGCATATGTGAAAGATGCTAACAGATCTCGAAAGTTCTCATTACAAGAAAAAAATTTATAACTATATATGATGACCAATATATAGACTTAATATGGTGACCATTTCATAGTGTATACAAATATCAAATCGTTATGTTGTACACCTGAAACTAATATACTGTTGTATGTCAATTATAGTTCAATAAGTAAAATCTAATTTCAATTTCTTCAAAGATACTGTTGTCTGACTTTCTCAAAACTGATAAACTGGCCCAGGAAATCATTCAGAAACACTTTCTGAGTTACTACACAGCAAAGTGCCTCAGCAACCTGATGTCACTGAACATGTTAACATCAGGCACCGAATGCTAGGGCAGCCTCACCCGCGGGCTGTGGCTGCCACCTGGCTATTTTAAGCTGGACGCTCCTTCTAGTCCCCTTCTTAGCGGGATAAGTGTGTTACCTGCAGTGGCCCCGGGGCAGCTGACCCGGCACTTTGTAATTATCCCTAAGCCCAGGTCACCTGTCAATGTTAATGATCCACAAAACACGGAAAGAAAGACAGCTCAAGTGAATGTCATTCTTTTCATTCACATTTCCAATGACAAGCGCTTCATCACAGTGTTTTTCAAACTGTAGATCACCCTCACTCAAAAGCCATGAAGTCAAATAAATCAGTGAATTTTCTGAAAAAATTCAACAGGATAGAGAAGATAAATCTCCCAGAGAGGAGGAATGCCTTGCGAAACTTTTGTTTCTGTTAAAAAGGTGCGTGCATTTACCATGCATGTACGGGGCACTGGGTCACGGTGGGGAATGCACACCTGCTAAGGCCCGTGGTCCAGTTTGGGAAACATGGAGACCTGTCACTCACATTTTCCTGGACCCCGTTGGTTACATTCCCAGGAGAGTAGATTTAGGATGCCACCTAAATGGGCGGGCACCAGCAAGACTTACTGGCCTCACGTGCTGCAGCTCCGCTCAGAAGAGGCCTACCTAACTTCAGGGTCAGTGCCCCACCGGACACTCGGGCTGGGCCCTGAGACCAATGCCCTCTCTATTGTCCTCTCCCTAACCTGCGTCTCTTCCTCAGACCAATTGTTCTGCAATGAGGACGGAAAGCCAGAGGGCCAGGCACACAGCAAGGGCTCAATAACTGCTCACTGTGCGACAGCCTTCCTAAATGATAGGCTAGGTGAGCGAGGAGGTCACCCACTGGTATCACCCACATCTTCGTGGAGGATTGGAGGCCAGCAGCACCTGCGGGTTTTCTCTCTTTGCTTTTTTATTTTCACTATTTTACATGGAGATTTTGCTCCATGGGGAACACCTCCATCTGGGCTGTGAGCCGAACACCCAGACCACCGATTAGGTGATGTGGAAAAACCAAACAAGCCTCAGGTTACATTTCCACTCATATAAAGTTCAAAGAAGTCTCACCTCTCATGTCAGAATCAGCCAGTCCTCTTTGTTTTTAATTCCTTGGTATATAACGTTTTAAGAGACATTTGCAAAGTATAGGCTTTAATTCACAGTCCTGGGGTTTTGCAAAGGATAAATTACCACTACTAGGTCCACCCCAAACAGCTTGATTCAAATCAGTGATTTAACTTTTGGACTGACCAAGTTTAGGGTGCACCAACAGAAAATCTCCCCGTTATTTTCTTCCCAACTATTTACACTTAATAAAAATAGAACTGTTCCTATAATTAATGAGGTACTCCCAAGCTAAATTCTGCTATAATATACAGTACTTTAAAATGTTAATTATAAATTAGAACATAAAATGGAATATTAGCTTATACCAAAAAGTCATTTACTGAAAAACTATGATGTGCCAAATGTGTCTACAAACTACTTGCTTTGAAAAAAAAAATCACAGCCATTTAGCTAAGCAAACATGGCCAAATTTTATTGAGGGGCTAAGTGACAGGGAGCAATTATATACCTGCCAAGGGTGATCACCCGGAAATGGGGGCCTGGGATGTGAACAAGCTCAGGTGGGTGGTAACACCCTTCTCTTCTCATGGGGGCGCATGGCCCAGGAGTAGGAATGACTTCAGCCTAACCAGAGTCTCAGCGGAAGAGGGGGAACTGTTCGGATGGGGGGGGGGGGGGCAACATGGGGTAAGGGGCCCACACAGTCCTGGGAGAGCAGGTCCACCTCTGGCCCCTCCCATGGAACTGGCAAGGGCAAGGACACACCTGTCACACAGTACCCTGATAGCCTGCAGAGACCTACCCCACATGACCTGAACACGGACACCACCCTCGTTTCCCCAGCAGGTAACATCCACCCTAAGGAGCGCCAGAGCCAAGGTGCAGCCAGCCCCCACACAACTCCATGCCGCTCCACCTGAGCTCTCCATGGCACACCTAAGAAACCTGCAGGGCAGATCCAGGACTGGCAGGGAGCACGTAGCGACAGGGCAAGCTGCCTGGCCTGGGCTGAGTCCCACCGTCCCCCGCACAGAGGGGAGGCCAGCCAGCAGCAGAACACAGAAGCATGGGGGAGACCACCTGTGATCTCCGAGAAAGACGACCGTCCTAGCATTGCAAGCATTCGACAGGAAACTGCAAAAGCAAACCTCACACTCCAAACCCCAAGCTGGAACTCAAGGGTCACGGTCCCGAACCCACAGGCCCACCCTACCTGGGGCCCCTTACCACTTGCTGTGTAATGTTGACATTGGATGACTGTCCAAACGTTTTTGGCAAGAGCTGCTTCCCAAGCGTGTTTACTGTGGAAGGATGAACAGCTACTAAGGACACAACACCTGCAACGCAAGGAAACGAGAGGTTAGCTCTTTGCTGAATTAAGGCTAATAGTGAGTTTCAGGTCAGTGATGCTTCTAATTAGAAAGTCCTTCCCCACTTTTATCATTTTAGATCTATGGATCAATAACACACACCTTTACTAGGCTCAACTCTCATTTAAGGGGGGCTGATGGACACAGCAGCTTGCTCTCCCTACAATTAGCCCCTCTCTGGGGCTGGGGCTCAGGTGCCCACAGGCTTTATTACCAACCTGCCCCAAACCCCTGTCAGCCCATCTACAGAATGTGCTGGTGGGACTACAAGCTGTAGAGACAACAGCTCTTAAAAGGCTCTAGTTCTATGACAATCACAGAATAGAATACGCTCAGGTGAGAGCTCCAATGACTTCCGGGCCTTTACCACATGAGAAGAGGAGAGACTCCTGTTCGGGTCATGCCTCGAGACCCTTCTGGTTTCCCTAAAGCAGACCAGCTGGGAGCCACCTATCCTCTCGGGGTTTGGAAGTGGTGGTTCTGCAACCAGGCCTCACACAGGGCCGGCATGCCATTTTCCTTCATTTCCACCCAGTTCAGCATCACGACGACCTCCACATAACCAGTGAGGCATCGTCTTCAATGTAGCCTGGCCCAAAGTTTCACTGAACCCTTTACAGCCCATGCATTTTAAAGAACAGACCTCTTTAAAATTCAATAACCAATGAATTTTGCTGCTACATAGAAACACATTAATTTCTCTTTAATAACCAAAATTGACCAGCTGACTAACCTGAATATCTAACCAACAGAAACATATTTAATTTACTTTCTGTAAATAAGTATCTGTTTTGAATTTTTTATGTTCCTCTAAAATAGAGATCTGCAGGGTGGGGCAAAAGTAGGTCTACAGTTGTGAGTACACGAAACACAGAGTTTGCTCTTATATTATTACTAGGGGCCCGGTGCACGAAATTCATGCACTGGGTGTGTGTGGGGGGGGGGGGGGGAGTGTCCCTCAGCCCAGCCTGCCCCCTCTCACATACTGGGAGCCCTCAGGCGTTGACCCCCATCACCCTCCAATCGCCTGATCGGCCCCTTGCCCAGGCCTGACGCCTCCGCCAGAGGTGTCAGGCTTGGACAGGGGACCCCCATCTCCCCCCGATCACTGGCTCTGGCCCCCGCCCAGGCCTGAGGCCTCTGGCCCAGGAATCATGCCTGGGCAGGGGACCCCCATCTCCCTCTGATTGCTTGCTCCACCCCCCGCCCAAGCCTGACGCCTCTGACCCAGGCAGGCTTCAGGCCTGGGCAAGGGGACCATCATATCCCCCCAATCCCCGGCTCCGCCCCCCACCCAGGCCTGATGCCTCAGCCAGAGGAGTTGACCCTCATCACCCTCCGATCACCAATCACCGGATTGGCCCCTTGACCAGGCCTGAGGCCTCTGGCCTAGGCGTCTGGCCCGGGCAGTGGGGACCTGCAGTGGCAGCGGGGGGCGCCGCAATCGTGGGCTCTGCTTTAGGCCCAGGCAAGGGACCCCTAGCTCCTGGGACTGCCAGCTTCGACCGTGCCCAGCTCCCATCGCTGGCTCCACCCCTACTTCCTGCTATCACTGGCCAGGGCGGCAAAGGCGCCTGATTCTCCGATCATGGCTGGGTGGCAGGGCAAAGGCGGCCCCAGGGCCGCCTTTGCCCTGCCCCCCAGCTCTTAGCTCCCCCCTGGGTTTCAGATCACTGTCAGTGGCAGGGGCTTCTTCCTGCTTTCCCTTTCGCCTCCCTGCATTGTGCCTACATATGCAAATTAGCCGCCATCTTGTTGGCAGTTAACTGCCAATCTTAGTTGGCAGTTAATTTGCATATAGCCCTGATTAGCCAATGAAAACGGTATCGCCGTACACCAATTACCATTTTTCTCTTTTATTAGTGTAGATTATTAAGTACTAGAGGCCCAGTGCACAGATTCCTGCACCAGTGGGGTTCATTGCACCGGTGCACAATTGGGGCGGGGAGGGACCACAGGAATTGCTCCAGGGCGTGTCCAGCCCTTCTCGCCCAGTCCCGATGGGGCCTACTAGTCGGAGCATCTGCCCCCTGGTGGTAAATGCATGTCATGGCTGCCAGTCAAACAGCTGAACCATCAAGCGGTCGCTTAGGCTTTTATATATATAGACTAGAGGCCCGGTGCACGAAATTCATGCACGGGGAGGCGGGGTGTCCCTTGGCCCAGCCTGCACCCTCTCCAATCTGGGACCCCTCGAGGGATGTCCGACTGCCCATTCAGGCCCGATGAGGCCTAAATGGGCAGTTGGACATCCCTCACAATCCAGGACTGCTGGCTCCCAACCACTCACCTGCCTGCCAGTTTGATCACCCCCTAACCACTCCCCTGCCAGCCTGATCGACGCCTAACTGCTCCCATGCCGGCCTGATTGCCCCCAACTGCCCTCCCCTGCAGGCCTGGTCCCCCACAACTGCCCTCCCCTGCAGGCCTGGTTGCTCCCAACTGCTCTCCCTTTCAGACCTGGTCCCTCCCAACTGCCCTCCCCTGTCGGCCATCTTGTGTCCACATGGGGGGGGGCATCTTGTGTCCACATGGGGGCGGCCATCCTGTGTGTTGGAGTAATGGTCAATTTGCATATTACCTCTTTATTATATAGGATTATATTATTTTCCATACAACTGTATATCTTAACAAAAGCAAACATTTTGAATATTGTTTAGATATGTTAAAAATACTTCAAAAGACAAAAATAAAGTTATTCTATTTTACAATGAGATTTAAAGTACAATTAAATATATTACTTTTCAGATTCACACATATGGATTAATAACGAGTAAGTTTCCAAAGTATTAAATTGATTCATTGTAAAAGGTAAGATTAGTTTTGTTTTGTTTTAATATGCAAGTGATTCTCTAATGTTCAGTGAATTTGAAGAAAGAAAAGAGATTACAGTCACTGCCAACATCAGCAGCTCAGACAGTGCTTATGACATCATTGTTTCAAAGCTTGCTTTGCACATCAAACTTATGGAAGTCAACACATCAATAGACAGGCCCAGGCAGTCATCTTCTAGTGCTAGACCTGGTCCAGCCACACCTGCTGCCCACTACACGGCATAGCACATACCACCCCAGAACCACGGTTACTATCTTCCATAAAATAGCAAGCTCAGAGCCCCAATCTGGGACTCTCACTTTATGCCCTAGCCAGGGACATGAGGAGGTTTCAGGGCAATGGCAGATCTTCGAGGCAGAAGTGGGTGGGGACAGGGTTCCCTTCTTCCATCTGCTTGCCGACACTATCTGTCGTTCCCACCAGGGTTTCTCCCTTGTGTTTTTATTGAGAAACTCTTCAAATATAAAGAACTGTTTTTGCAAACAGTCTTACTCCAGTACACCTAGAATTATTATTACTGTTTTATTGTATTTGCTAAAGAGACTTGAGCAGTAGAGCTAACTTTACACTCCCAGACTGCCCCACCTCTCCCCGACCGGGCCCCGCCTGCTCCCCAATGGGCCCTGCCTGCAAGTATCACGGCTTGATGGATGCATTCAGTCCATTTCATACTGTCCACATATGAATCCAAGAAAAATGTCTGTGTGACCCTTTAAAATTTTAGAAAATGACATATATTCAAGGAATTCTGCAACTTTGTTTACACTGTTTTTGAGACTTATCCTTAGAGAGATCTACTTGATTTCCTTCAATGCTGTAATGCTATTTCATCTATTTATACCTAGATGTCATACGAAAACACCCTCAGTATGTCACTACTAAAACACGGCAGTTAATTGGGGGCCTCCCACTGCTGAGTAAGGGTTCCTCCCAGGCGTTTTCTCTCATGAAGATGTGCCAAGGTCCCAGATGGCCTTCTGTATTACAGGCTTCACCGCAGTACCTCCACGTGGCCGTCCTGTGTGCACGCATGCACACACCCACATGCACCATAAACACATACATGCAAACACACACACCACAAACACACCACAAATATGTGTACACACACACACCACAAACACATACATGCAAACACACACACCACAAATATGTACACACACAAACACACACACGCCACATGTACACACACTCGAGCATCCGGTGTTCCTCTCCTAGGCTTTTTCCAATTGTTGACTCAGTAAGACTTGTCACTTTTTGACAACCTCAAAAATAAAATGGTATTTCATTTTTTGTTTAATTTGATAAAAATTAGAATGTTTAGCACATTTTTCTAATAAAGACTGCTACATGCAATCTATTTATGGGGGGATTAACATTTCAGTTACAAGATAGGTTAAATTATAACAGTCTGGGAATCTACTAACTAGAAATAATAGTTTCAACTGTAAAATGTACTACACAGCCTTTTATAAAGAAACTCCATAACAAAATATTTTCAAATATAACATTATACAATGGAGAATTCCTTTCTTGGCAAAAAATTGAGTTAAAAATATACATGGTCTGCCATAGCTGGTTTGGCTCAGTGGCTAGAGCATCAGCTTGCGGACTGAAGGGTCCCAGGTTCGATTCCGGTCAAGAGCACATGTCCAAGTTGCAGGCTCGATCCCCAGTGTGGGGCGTGCAGGAGGCAGCCAATCAATAATTCTCTCTCATCGTTGATGTTTCTAGCTCTCTCTCCCTCTCCCTGCCTCTCTGAAATCAATAAAAATATATATTTTTTTAAAAAGAACATACATGGTCTGATTGCTATAACCATTAAAAGAAAAAGAATTCTAAAAATGACTATATAAGCATATTTTTATAATTAGTAATCAGTCTATTATTATATACTGTACAGGTTTTTAAGATAAATTATGAAAACATATGGTTTAGTGTTTTCTTGGAAATAATTTTAACCAAACATCTTAAAGCTTTGGAATCTAATGTTTTAAGAGTTACTATTTTGCCACCGTGCTACAAATATTTTGTTATATTAACATGACTAGACCGTGGCGACCCTGCATGCTGCACCTTCACTGTCTGGCCCTGGATCAGCCACAACAGCCTTCTCCTCAGTTCTTGAGCACCGAGGAGGAGCCGCCTTCCTGGGCCATCGCAGCAGCCACACCCGACCCACACAGACATGCTGCTCATCAGCCAGGCAGGAAAACCAGGGAGAAATGGGCTCTGCAGGGGCTCCTCCGTGGATCCAAGCTGAGGTGTGCCACGCCCCAGGGCTGCGCTCTGGCTGCGTCAGCTGGGTCAGCCCAGAGCCCGCGTCCCAGGTGACTTCCATGCGGCCTCACTGTGCAGCAGCCCTTCTGCTCCTTGGCCAGCATTTAACTGAAGAACGGTCATCACCTCGTGCCCAGGAGCAAGGCTCACAGGGCAGGACGTCACTACCATGCTGTAAATGCCCTTTGGGTTAAAACAGAGGACAGGAGGAGAGAACAGGCTGGTGCCTCTGTCCCACGTTCCCCGGAGGGCAGCCATCCAAGGGGCAAACCAAAAGTTCCTCCGCTTCCTCCCGCAACTGGGCTCCCCTCCCAACCACTACAGAGACCAGTTTGAATTTACCCACCGTGGGCGAGTGTGTGCAAGTGTGTATGTGTACGTGTGCACGTATGCGTGCATTTGGGAGGGGACAGTTAACACACCTCGAGAATTACAAAATAACACTCAGGTTTCAGCCACACATCACTGGTAAATTTTCATTTTCCTACCTCAGAACCCTCAAGCTGGAAAACAGCACTGAAGCAGGGAAAATGACATTCGTCCCAGGAGAATGCCTGCTCACCAGTTAGGCAAAGACAGTGATGCAGGAAGCAATGTTCTGGGTTAAAGCAAGAGCACATGGAGATGGGCCCTACCTCCAGGAGCTGAAGACAGTGACCTACACGTGTCTAGCATAAGGGGCCTTAGAGCTCTTCAGAAAAAAGACAGGTTCACGTCACTATTCAATCAACAGGTATTAGAGCTCCCCCACTAACAAGGTGCCAGGTAACAAAAGGTAGCTTTAGAAAGCGACAGAACAGCCCGGCTACAACAACCTGCAGTGACACACAGCGTGAAGATCACCACCTGTCTCAGTGCATTGCGTGCAGGGACACCAGGTGCAGAAAAGCGTTCCCAAAATAGGAAGTATGCACTTTAACATACATTTACATGTTTAACTGTACTCTCAGGTACAGCTGAGGTTTTTCTCAGTAAGCATGTATTATCTGGGTAATAAATAAGTTTTCAGTTTGAAAAGGCAGGAAGCGTAATGAAGTGCAAACAGAGACCCAGAGTACAGAAAAAGGGGCGCACTTGAGCTGTGGTCCAAGGTCAGGTCTGTGCAGGGGACGGGCAGGGCGCAGGCTGGAAGGAAGGGCTGTGTGGGCACCTGAGTGGTGGGGGAAGGCTGCCTGTGCACCATTACTGTTTGGCTGGGAAAAAAGACCCAAGCAAGAACCATGAGGAATAAAGTGAGAAGATCGGCCGGGCCTGGAACTCATCCAGGTCGAGGTGCAGGGTAGGGGCGGGGCCTTAGGCGACAGGCACCGCACCCCGGACAGACTCCTTCCAGCAGTGTGAGGCCACAGGCAAGAAGGGAGTAAGAGGAAAGACCGATTAGCACACATGAAGTTGAAAACACTGACGACATCACACATTAGTGAGGATGCGGAGCAACTGGAAGCAAAACAATGCAGCCACATATACATTTGCTATGTGACCTAGTTTCCACTCCTAAGCGTCTGCCCAGATCACAAAAACAAATGTGTGTGCAAAGACTCACACGGTGTTACAGCCGTGAGCAAACAATCGGAAGCAACCCAGATGGCTGTCACAACTAAAACGGCACACAGAAGTTACTGTCTGAAACTGCATCGGGGCTCTTGCCTTCGGGGCCTGTGGATGCAAAGGCTGTGCGGTCAGTGCATTTTTCTGGGGGAAGTAGATTTTTGACTCTCGCAGGGTGTTATGGCCAACTTTATGTGTCAGTTTGCCAAGGCACTTACTAGTCCCCAGTTATCCCATCGAACACCAGCCTGGGGGCTGTTCTGGCAGCTCTTTGTGGACGTGGTGAGATCGACAAACATAGACTTTAGGTAAAGAAGAACCTAAAGTTGCCATGCGCCTGGATAAACCATCTAACCCGCCGAGAGCCTTGAGAGCAAAACCTGAGGTTTCCCTGAGAAGGAGTTCCGCCTTGAGACTGCAGCCCCAGCTCCTGCCTGTTTCCAGGCTGCCGGCCTGCCCTGCCAATCTCAGACCTGCCAGTCCCACAGCACACAGGCTGGTGATTCCCTGAAACACACCTCCTTCATACACATGACGTGTTTTCCACCAACTCTGCCTCTGGAGAGAACTGTGGCTGGCACCAGGGTCTGGAAACACAGCAGCTTTAAGAACAGGAGTGATCCAGGAACAGGATGGGCAGGGAGGCCGAGACTGGGAGTGGCGTGAGGATGAGAACCCCAATGGGGCAAGAGTGGCAGGGCCCAGAGCAGGGGCACAGTAGGGCCCAGGTGCAAGGAAGTGAGTCAAAGCCAGAACTCCAACAGGAACAGACGAGGAGGGAACTGGATGCTGGGTCTGGCCTCATCTGAGGATGTCTGGGGTTCTTAGCCGAGGGCAGCGAGGTTCCCAGTGGCAGTAATCAGGCGCTGGCCTGCTCCTGAATTCCTGGTGGGTGGGCGTGAGAGCAACGGTGAACTAGTCCCACAGGTACACGGTGCAGGGTAGGGGGCGAGGCCAGTCCCTGCCCTGGATGCCCCAGCCTCTCCTCAGGACCATCCCATCCTTACTACCGAAACCTCCACAGTGAGAACCAGCCCCTGCTCCTTCACAGTCACTCCAGAGAGACTGGCTCTCCAGGACATGCTGCTGACCACGCCCCTGGGCTCCGGAGAGCTGTGTGTGGGGGGAGGGGGAGGAGAGGGGGTTCTGAGCCTTACTCACTGTGACCCCAAGCCTTTGCCAGCTGCCCCATGGGAAGTGCCCACAGTGACCACTGAATCAAATGACACCCCAATGTGTTGCTCATGGGGCTCTCTAAGCTAATGAAATACTAATAAACCCAAAGCGAACAGTTCAAGTTAGTACAACACTGCTTAAAACTATCCTTAAACTCATGAACCAGAAGCAACAGGCGACACTGCTGCTGAAAGCCTGTCCGTCAGTGCACAAGGGTGGTGGTCAGACGGCCTGGTCCTACTCTCTCCACATCCAAGCCCCCACCGGCCAGAACAGCATGAACAGACAAATAGCTCCGCTTGTTAAAAGCTAATTCTCTGTAGGGGGCAGGAGAAACGTGGCGGCTCGGGGAGAGCTGCGGAGTGGGGTTGTGGAGACGTCGCCATGCGCCTTCTCCCTGAAGCACTGCTGTGAGGTGGAAGGGACAGGGAGGGGCCTTGGGAGAAGGAAGGAGCCCGGACCACCTGGAGGCTGCACTGGTCCCAGGACTGGCTCTGGACTCCACCACCCACGGGGCAGCCAGGCGGGACTGGTCAGGAGGATGAGCGAGGCCTGGGCATGCAGTCAGGGACTCCCAATGGCAGCGCAGCACAGCAAAGGCGAGTGGGGTGAGTGAGGCCGAAAAAATGAGCTGAAGAACACACAGGGTAAGATGAGGGGGCTGCAGAGAAGCTAGGCCATGCCCGAGGGAGACACAAAGTATTTCAAACGCTGCAGGGAGCCAACACCAAAATATCTTAGTAGAGTCAAGAAACTATTATTTTTCCATCCTTCCAATCCAATTCCTTGGCTCACAATTAAACTCAATAGGAAAGGAAAAGGAGACAGCCAATGTGTGGTCACAAGTAAGCTTACTTAGAGAGAAATTCAAAATAAACACCGGAATGAAAGGCTTCCATCATTTCCAAGGGAGCAAAGTTTGTGGATTTTTTCCCCATTATTATTTCTGCTTCATCGCTTTAAGAGAAAATGTCATGCCTCAAATTTCTGAAAATGTTAAATGTTCAATTACTTACACTGAATTTTTCACTCAAGCAATCTGTGAGTGCCAAAAATTAGCTTCACAACATATCAAGACTAAAAAGTATGCCAACACCAAATCCCTCAGTGGGCTCTCCCTCCTCGGACAGAGGGGAAAGAAGTGCAGGGCACGCCCATGACATTCCAGCAGTGAAACCAGGAGAGCAGGCGTGAGCCTAGGCCTGGAGCAAGAGATCAGTCAGGCCCTGGACAGGGTGCAGGCCGTGTGCACACAGCATGTGGCCGTGTGCACGAGCCTCCATGGGCATCTGAAGATAAGCCCCGATGCAACCGAGCGGGCAGGGTGTGAACCCACAACACACCAGACTTGCTCAGTCACACAGGGACCTAGCTTCCCGGGAGAGGGGAATGGATGAGGCAGGAGATGGCTGGGTTTCTGTCCAGTGCTCACCAGTAATGGATGGACAGACGTGAAGGGGCTGGGACACAGCGGGAAGACCGAGTGAGGGCCCCGCACCAGTTGCAAATCCCCAAGGCTATAGTAGGCATCAAAAGATCACTTATTAAGGCCTCACTGTTAGAGTAAAAAGGTAATCTAATGTATGACAATCACTAGAAAAAGCAGAAAGAAGTAATCCTTAAACAGAACCTAAGCCCTAACACTGCACAAGCCCTCTGGCCCCAGCCTGGCTGACACAGACAGTGGACGGGAGAGCTGGAGCCACACACCCGGACTTCATCCACCCCTGCAAGCAAAACCTCCTTAAGACAAACCAGGCCTCCCTCAGGTCTTCTCTGAGCAGTATTACAATGAGCTGCACCAAATGGGCCTGCTCGAACTTGTTATCAAAGCTCCACACCAATGCGGCTTTACAATCAGCCAAGCATCACACATCAACACTTTAAAGGCACATACCTTTGACGTGGATCCAGTAATTCCACGGCTACGACTTTACCTGAGGAGGTACCCAGCATGTTCAAATACACGTTCTCAGAGGGAAACTGCAAATTGAGGGACCACTGGGAAGGCATGGCTTTCACCGATCCTCCCTGAATTCTAGTGATGCAGAACAACGCTGATCCCCAGAGAAATAACGAAGATACACACACAGCCACTGACGTGGACTCTTGTTCGCACTGTGAGGTGTGCCCCTCACCGTGAGCCCTTGAAGTCTGTGTCCATCTGCTTCAGTGCTGGCCACAGAGCAAAGGCCTGGAGAGCACACCCCCAGCTCCAGGCCATGAGGTGGACAGAACACAGGTGACCTGTGTTTTCTTCGTTTCACTTCTCCACATTTCCTGAATTTCTGCCAACAGTATGCGACTTACAAACCAAAATAAACTCAGCCACTGGTGTGTGTGCAGGGGGTGTGTCTGAGTGACTTCCGAACGCCACTCCTCCCAGTCCATCCTGGGGGCTCCCAGGCAGGAGGGCTCCCAAGGTGGGTTTCCACAGCTTTCAAGGGCTTTCATAGCAGAAAACTCACAAATACAGCAAACTTCACGCATTTATCAACAAACTCACGTTTCCAAAGTAGGTGCCCTTACCTTTTCCAGGACTAAGGTTCTGGTCTATGAAGACCTTTAGTTCCCCGTTGGCTTCAATTAGACCGGCCTGAGAAAACAACAACAGTCATAATAAATACAACAGCTAATAGAGCGACAAAGCTGGTCTTTAACACACCATCCTGGTCAGAGGGAGGTATAAATAACATCACAAAATACAGTGTATACATGACGTGTTGTGGAACTGTGCACCTGAAACCTGTATAATTTTGTTAACCAGTGTCACCACGATAAATTCAAAGAAAAGAGGGGAAAAGGGCAAAATGGTCACCACTACGCAAAGAACTGCAGAAAGCCATGGAGGGAAACACCCAGGTCCACGTGTGGCTGCCTTTGCCCATAAGTTACTTATCTGATCAGCATAAAAAGGTCATTTGAAGATTTTACTCTTTAAAGCTTAGCCCTTGAGACAGTAATGAAATAATGTTTTTATTTATTAAATGGCACATGTATTTTAAGTGGTAATGTCTGAGGCTGGCAAAGGCATGGATGTGAAAGGACATTTAACTATCTTGAAAGCAACCTGGTGATTCAGCCTGAGAATAGAACAAGGGCCTTGGAGTTGGTCAGAGCCTCAAGACAAAACAAAAAAAAAAAAAATGAAAACTGCTTCTTTTCATGACCTGGGTAGTCACTGAATGTATTTTTGAAGCAAACCTTAACAGCTGCATGGAGCTTTGGTTCTTTTGCTTTTCTATGAAGGAACATTTATTAAAACTGGGGACAGTGAAACAAGAGCAGGCTGCCTTAGCTTTCTGGTAAGTCAGAGAAAAGAGGGCCTTGGGGACAGGATCCGAGGATTAGGCTGGGGCAAGCTGCTGCTGCCCATTGCTCCCCTGTTTGCAAGTCTTGTGGGGTCCCTTAGAGTTTAGGAGATGCATGCCGGTAGGGGAAGGAGAGGGGGAGAGGGAAGGGGACAGCGTGGTGGTCGTGCTCCCCAGAGGGAATGTGCTGGTTCAAATGTCTTTATTTAATACTAGAGGCCCAGTGCATGAAATTTGTGCACTGCCGGGGGCGGGGGGGGGAGATGGAGGGCGGGGGAGTGTCCCTCAGCCCAGCCTGCGCCCTCCTGCAGTCTGGGAACCCTTGGGTGATGTCTGCCTGCCGGCTTAGGCCCGATTCCCCCAGGGATCGGGCCTAAGCCGGCAGTCAGACATCCCTCTCGCAGTCCAGGGCTTTCGCAGTCTGGGATCCCTCGCTCCTTACCACCCACCTGCAGTGGAGGCAGGAGAGGCTTCCGCCACCACTGCTGCGCTTGCCAGCCATGAGCGTGAGCCCGGCTTCTGGCTGAGCGGCGCTCCCCCTGTGGGAGCCCACTGACCACCAGGGGGCAGCTCCTGTGTCAAGCATCTGCCTCCTGGTGGTCAGTGCATGTCATAGTGACCGGTCATTCTGCTGTTTGGTCGATTTGCATATTAGGGTTTTATTATATAGGATAGGATGACTGACTGCAAAATGTCAAAGACAAATGGTTATGACCAAAATAACTTATTTAGGTTTCCTGATCTTAGATAAACACAACACTTTAAAAGTCCTTTCTGGAAGGAGCAAGAACCTTGGGAATATATGAACTACAGTGGCATCTGGTCAGTCAGGTGGCAGGTTGCTACAGCAAAGCAGAATTGTTTTCAACAACTGAGCAGTTAAAGATATTATAGCGAGAAATACCAGAACAGGACAGGTCCACATATGACTAGCTTCCACATACGACTAATCTAAACCAGTTTCGATACGGGTTCATCCTACTCTTAAATGCCGAGAGATACAGCACAACAGATTTTCCCAAATAACACCTAAAACCAAGCCTCTCCCCACCCCCTCACCCTCGCCACCAATAGACTCCTTCTAATATGCTCTCTATGAAGGTGACAGAAATTATTTGGGGACTTGAAGACCAACCCCGACCAGACACACACTCTGCTTGCTCCAGGCTATGTGTGGGAACAGACAGCATCCTGACATTTGTGTGTCCACCCATCCGAAGGTGCACAGCTCCTCCGGACTGCTCTCCTTGAGAACAACAATGCCTGGTGCAGGGGAGACCTTGTAGCACTAACATCACTGGGCAAAGCCCTACCTCAGCCCTTTAAGAACACTATACTAGAACCACTCATGACATTGTGGAATTCAGGAGAAAAGCTGGTCATCACTGGGCAAAGCCCTACCTCAGCCCTTTAAGAACACTATACTAGAACCACTCATGACATTGTGGAATTCAGGAGAAAAGCTGGTCTCTCGCAAACCCACACAAACTAACTCAGGTCCAGCGTCATCGCCCAAAACCTACCCAGAATCACAGCTTCAGCCTTCGTAATGGTGCTTCTCTAAAACACCGCCCCCTTCATGGCGTATATGCACCAAAGGACAACTGAAAAACCTAACAAAGACCTCACTGGTGAAGGATGACAAGAATCAACTAAGTATAATAGGAAATTACTGTCATCTTTCCTGAAAAAAATACCTCCCTATTGATTGGATTCATGTGTGGTCAACTTTAAGACACCTACTGAGTCCTGATACCTGGCCTGTCACCTGCCGAGAAGACCGCCCACTCCCCACATCTGCTCTGCTTCATTCCCAGGACACCCTCCCACCGGCTCCCCAGCCTGGGTGATTCTAAAGTCCCAGCCTCCATTGCCGCTACCTGCAGACCGGGGACAAGCAGCGCCAGTCACACCTCCCTCACAGCTTCTACAAGAATCACAGCGTGACCTGCAAACCTTTAAAAATCCACACACGGGTGACCAATCATGCTTGTCTGCCCAGGACCAAGGAAGTCCTGAGGGCTCCTGGGGTGCTGGTCTGCTGGTGCTCAAAGCAGGAAGGGCCCAGGCCCGCTGCAAAGTTGTCACTGTGGACAGAAATGCCTTCAGAAACCTGCCCACCGACGACAGTGCTGGTGTAAACAAGACTTACGAGGTCCTGCGGCAAACCCGTCTTGGCCTCAGAGTCACCACTCTCCTTGGTACGGAGCCCGCACGCCTGGACCGCACCCTGACCCAGTGTCTCCTCTCAGCACCCAGGACTGCAGGGCGTTAGGCATGCGGGCAGTGAACGAGGCCTGACCTGTTTCATCTCCTCTTTCTTCAGACAGTAGGACAGTCCAAAGGCATGCAACATGCCACACCATTGGGAATATATTATCAGCATGAGGACGTACTGAAATGAATCCCATTACAGCCCTCCTTGGGACTTTCCAACATGAAATCACTCCGACAGGTTTACGGTTAGTACACAACTTCAATCACACAACCACAGATACTGAATTAACAAAAATATTACAGTCACCCATTGGATTTCTTCCTTACACCTTGTAGCCCAGAGCTACGACCTGCAGGTACCTGATTATAAGCATCAAAACACAGGTTGTTTTTTGTGTTTTTAAAGGCATTACTGAAATTGCAATTAATTTTAAGTGCATTAGACTTACTTTCCTACAAAATCCTTATACTTAAGATGCCGCCCTGGCCAGTGTTAAGTGTTAGAGCATCGGTCCATGCAACAAAGGGTCATGGGTTCAATTCCCTGGTCAAAGGCATATACCTGGGTTGCAGGTTCAATCCCCAGCCCCAGTTAGGGAGAATATGAGAGGCAACCAATAGATGTGTCTCTCTCAAACTGCTAAATATACTAACATCCAAACCAATAGCAAAGGTATTCATTTCCCATAACTATAGTTTTTCTTAGTTTCTATAATTAGCCTATTATGCTCATATTTAATGAGCATATATTTAATGAGTGGCCAGGCAGAGGACGGACCTAACCCACAGGCCAGCTCCCACCGCCACACTCTGAATCCCCGCACTGGTCTCCTTCTTCCTGTCCTTCCTCTTTCTAAAACACACTCAATGTGTGTGACTGCCTCTCATCGCCCTAGGATAACATACAAAGTCTTCGGCAAGACAGAGACCCTGAGACCAGGGACCGCCTGCCTGCCCACATCCCATTAGAAGGCCGCCAGAAAGATAAAGCCTCGCTTCCGGCCAGCAGGGCACAGCTCAGGGCGAGGAGGTAAAGGAAGGTGGTCTGAGCTGGTTGTTTACGTGGAAAGTGAGAAGGGTAGGGACAGTCAGCTGCTGGTGAGAGACCAGCAGGGCTGGACATTACCCAAGAGAACCAAAGTCCCCTCTTGGCACCCTCAGTTCTCACCGCCCTCCTCCAGGTGCAGCCCCCATGCTTCCTGCTACCTCCTGACTCCGTGCACTTTCTAAGTTACTATCCAGGTTACTAATTATTCTTGCCACTAGACTATAAGACGTATAAGAGCAGGATGTTTGTATGGAAAGAAACCACTGCAGCAAGAACCCCAAAGCCCAGACTGAGGAGGTCGAGCAGCCCAGAGGAGAGGTCAGCCCTTGAAGGGCCTCAGTCAGCATTTGGGCCTTAGGGCAGTGGTTCCCAACCTCCTTTTGGCCATGCCCCACCCTAAGCATCTCTAAAATCCTGATGCCCCCCCCCCCCCCGCCATGACATATAATTCTTATTATTCAAAAAGTAAACTCCTATTCATGTGGAGGAAGCCTAAAAGGCCATTAACTTGGTCTCACAAGCTTCCAAAGAACATGGCATCCATGAAAGAGAAAAATAAAAGCAAAAGGACAGCTGAAGTACTGAAGAAGAAATCACTAAGAAATTGTTATAAAAATAATATAAAGGGATATGAAAAAACAGCAAATAAAGTTTCAAAATGTATAATAGAGAACTGAAATGCATAAATGTCACTATATATTTATATATTGTATATGAGGCCCCTAGAATTATAAGAAATGCAAAAAATTCACTGTTAATAACTTTCTCGAATTGCCCCCCCTTAAAAATCAAATAGTCCCCCTGTGGGGCTGTGCCCCACATTGGGAACCACTACCTTAGGGTCATCTGGTGGCTTAATCTACAAAGGCCAGGTTAGATCTCAAAGACCAAGACTTCTGACTTACTGGCGTGCGTGCGTGTGTGTGTGTGTGTGTGTGCATGCGCGCGCACGCACGTGCATGTGCGTGTGCATATGCGTGTGTGTCTGTCTCTTGTCTCTCCCTCTCCCTGCCTCACTCAGTCCCTCTGATAATGTGAACTTGCCCCATGGAGGGACCAACGTGCCCAGAAACAGAGGGTGACCCCCAGCCAAGAACCTTCAAGGGACGGAATCCTACCAACAACCAGGCAAGTGAGTAGATGCAGTCACCACCACCCCAACACCTCAGGATACAACACCTTAGCGTGTTGAGCTGGGGGGCCAGTGCAGCTATAGCCAGACTCCTGACCCACAGAAACCGCGGGTAACAATGTCGAAGCGCCAGGTTGCTACATGTTGGGTAACTGTTACAGAACCGACAAAGGAGAGTGGTAAGGTGCTGGAGACCACACAGCTATCTCTCCTGAACTGTTCATGTGCTGGCCTGTTTCTGGTGTCAGCCACCTGCTGTGGGTTTGTCTTTGCTACGGAAAGAACATCATAGTGAAATTACAAAACAAGGAGATATGAAGCACGATGCAAGAAAAAAAAACTGAGAGCCCAGCTGGTGTGGCTCAGTGGTTGAGCATCAACCCATGGACCAAGAGGTTGCCGGCTCCATTCTAGGTCAGGGCACATATACGGGTTTGCCAGCTCGATACCCAGGAGGGGGTGTGCAGGAGGCAGCCGATCGATGTTTCTCTCATTGATATTTCTATCTCTCTATCTCACACCTTTCCTCTCTCTCTAAAAATCAATGAAAACATCTTTTAAAAATCTGAGTTAGAGCTATGGTTCATCACATAAAAAAGTAGATTCCAAGTGAATAAAAGAATAAAGTGGAAAAAATAAAGCTAGGAATGCTGTATCTGGCAACAGCCAAACAGGAGCTTCAAATCAAGGCTCTTGCTGAAAACAATACAAAATAAATTAATACAAATATCTATATTTAAATCTGTGTGGCAAGATCAGGGCACTCCTAGGACAGGGAAGGGAGGCGCAGGGAAGCGAAAAATCAATGCCTCTACCCAGCACCACCACCTGGAAGATGCCATCGTGAGAGTCCACCCCACAAGGGTATTTACCGCCGTTCTGCTTACCATAAAGGCAAGCTACTGGAGACAACCTAAATGCCCACCAGTAGGTTCAAATAAATGAGGGCACATCCAAACAAAATACCAAGGTAGACCTTGACGCAAATGAAGCTTACAAATTTGGAGATAAATGGAGAAATGCAAACACTAGCTATCTGGCAATGCTAATGAATTATTGTTTGTTGTCTTGGTATGTGTAAGAGTTCTTATCGTTAAGAGATACATGCTAGAATATTTAACGAAACGACGTCAAGTTTGTCATTGGCTTCTTGATCACCTGGCTGGGATTGAGAAGCATGAACGGACAAGAGGGCTGTGAAATGAGGCGGTAAAGGGTGGTGACAGGGATGCAGGGGTTAGTTTTATTTAAAATTATCTGTTTATATTTACCCACATGAAAAAGCCTAGGACAACTTGTGGAATAAAATAGAAGGGAACAGAATGTGAGTTCATCTATGTGAAGTTGGATAATACATGTGCACGTTTAAACAACACACACATCTAAGGAGTTAGTCCCCAAAATCATCACCAAAGGGTAAGACTAGTCACCCTGGACTATGATTTTCTGTTACCATTCGAATTTCTAAATAAATCCTATATAACAGGTGCTCGAATAATGACATTGGACTCAATGTCGTTTCGTTATAACATTGGTGAGGTGCCGTAAAACCTTACCTCTTGTGTATATCAACTGACCTGTGGTAAAAACTGGCTTCATTATACGTCATTTCACTTAAAGTTGCAGAACCTATCGGCAACATTGAGGACTTAGTGTATTTTTGTAATTAAAGCACAAAACTATTGTCATTTTCTAACAAAAGATACAGTCGCAAGGATAGCAAGATCTAAGGATGAGTCCTAGCCGGTTTGGCTCAGTGGATAGAGCGCCGGCCTGCGGACTCAAGGGTCCCAAGTTAGATTCCGGTTAAGGGCATGTACCTTTGTTGCGGGCACATACCCAGTGGGGAGTGTGCAGGAGGCAGCTAGCTGATCGATGTTTCTCTCTCATCGATGTTTCTGACTCTCTATCCCTCTCCCTTCCTCTCTGTAAAAAAATCAATAAAATATATTTAAAAAAAAAAAAAAAAGATCTAAGGATGATGAGGGCAATGAGGACAGAGGCAGAAAGCTATGGACCAGAGCTCAGGACCCCACGGAGCATCCATGGAAAAGTAACCAGGATGACAGCAAGAGACAATGGAGCAGAGCCCATGACCACAGAGCTGGCCCTGAGGCACAGGCCTGCGGAATCAGCTGGGGAGCAGAAAAGCAAGTGTGGAGAAAACAATGACCAGGCAAGTGCCAATCCTTCCCCCACAAGAAACCCGTGTCCTCAGGAGAAAATCTCAGGTCCATCAGTAAAGGGAAGAGGAAGAGGTAGGAGTTAAATTGACCAACGCCAGCAGACTCAGAGGAAAGGAAGAGGAACAGGTGTGGCAGACTGAGGGGGGCGGGCGGGGAGGAGGGAGGCGGGAGGAAGGGATTTGCTTTTGGTGCCAGGAACAGGGGGTTGAGACTGCCAGCGTTTCTGAAATTCAAGTGAGACCCTGAGTTCTCTGCCAGGGGCCGTGACATCAGCAATGGACACACATTACAATTGTTCTTCTCCATGATAAGCAGAACTGGGATTCAAAGGGACAGCCCAGGTTAAATTCCGTTGCTGCTTTTTCTTTGGTTGGATTCGGAGCTCTCCAGTCTCTTCCGGCTCTGAAGCGCTAAGATTCTTCAGTTCCTCTGCAGTAGCCTCCTTCGGCCTCCTGCCTCCGCCACCACAGCCCACCTCTTCAGAGTGAAGTATAAATTAGCATTTCCATCCCACTCCTGCCCACCACGCTGGACCTGAAGGTCAGTCAAATGCTGAGTCACTTCACTATTATCCTCCACCCCACTCCACGATGCACAGCGCAGGAACTGCCGCCTGCTCACGCCGAGGTGTGCGGTTCAGTTTCTCGCTGAATCCAGTATCTCACTCCCCAATGACAATCCTTCCTAGAAAGAAGCAGACTGAGCCACAGCATCGGCTCTCCTAATCCATCACCTGCCTCCTTCAGTCGTCATCTCAACTCGTGCTTTTCGGCCAGAAAAATATTAAACCTATTCTAGAACAGGCACAAATGTAAAACTGCCTGGAAGAAAACAACATGGTTCCAAAACCATTTTTAACTATTTGCTTATGTCCCACTTTCTGGCGTTGGTGGCAGATTCGCACTGGGTGAGCTCTGGAAAGCACCGACTGCGTTCTCTCACCTGCTGCATGGTGGACACTGTTCACCAGGACCTGATGGGGACACCTAACAGAGACTAGGATTTGATTTGTCAGGAAGCTGCTCCCTATTATTTCTTGTTCTTTATGACAAAATTGCCCCATGTCCGCCCTCCTCCTAGCTTCAGCCCCTAAAGGGGAAGCCATGGGTGTCAGAGGTGCTGCCCATCCAACCCTATTCCCCAGGGTGAGTCCCTGCTGCCCACCACCTACAGGATTCCTCTGAATTCTAGCCACGGCAAGCTGCAGGTGGGATGGGCAGATGTCTGCCTACAGAAAGACTGCAGTAGAGGCAGGGAACAGGGCCAAAACAGGCCACGTGGTCCCGAGCACTCAGTGGTGAGCCAGCGTCCTCTTCATGGCCTGTGGGTCCCCCACACCTCGTCTCTGGCAGCCTGTGACTCACTGAACCCCACCTCTGATGGCCTGCCTACTTCACTCCTGAGTTCAGGTCCTCACAAGGAGCCGACCCCACCCCACCCCGATCACACTCGGAATGAGGTCTACCCCCAGAGCTCTGATCAGACCAACTACTCAGGGCCAAGAAGCATGTGTCAGAGGCCCAGGCCTGTGACGAACTCAAATTTCTTCAAAGCCTCACGTTTTATTCTTCAGAACCCATCTAAGAGTTGCCGGGGCCAGGCCGAGCACGTGATGCATCTGGTCCTTTAATCTTTGCTTCCCTGAGAGAAGAGTATGCCTGTTACCTCATTTTATAGACGAGTCGCCAAGCCCTGGAGAAGTTTCAGCCTGAGGTCACAGCACCGGAAGCGGCAGAGCTGGGACTCAGAAGCAGGCAGCGTCGGTCCACTCGAAACCACTGCCTTGGTCCTCACGCAGAAATCGTTTCCAGGAGAACACCCACGGCCCTGCGGCTCCGCGTGCACTCGGCACCGAGGCCTGGGGTTTCTCCTGAGGGTAACACAACAGGGCGTAGAGACATCTTCTGCTCCTCTAATATATTGATTTTATTAGCTAATTTTAAAAGTAACAATACACTAATCTGACTTCTCCACTGGAAATTTTATTGCAGCATACTTTTTCCCCTTTTACAACAAACCTAACTCTCTTTTTAACAAAAACAAAGTCATCCAAGGCCGGGAGTTTGCACAAGGACCAGTGCTCCTCCACAACCCCCACGGAAGGCCCCGGAAGCCTGCAGGGTCCAGGGTCTGAAGGCTGCGCGGGGTCTGGGTGGGTAGATGGCAGGGGACGAACAACTGTGACAAGAACAGTACACCGCCACCATGGGCCCTTTCCCTTCCCAGGGGGAGGCAGGGTCTCTAGGACCATGGTCCACACCTGTCCAGACCTCACTCCGACAAAGGCCTATGAGGTGGGGCGGACAGGGCCACCATCGTTGCACAAGAGGTCGGGCCTACAGTCATCACAGAAACCCACCTCCACACTAACCAGCTCCTATCCTTTCCATCCCCAAAGTCAGACCTGGTCGTGCAGCTCCCATAGGAGCCACTTTACAGTTTGTTAGGAAAAAGAAGGGGTTACATCCGTGGGGGGAAGGCGTCTCTACAGTCCCCACTTCCGGCCTGGAAATGCTCTGCAACACCTAAGTCTACAGACAGGATTTCTCCAGAGTTACAAAACCCCATGAGATTGTTCAATGTTGTGACTTCCCTCCTACCCAAGCTGTGTGGCTGTGTGTGTGTGTGTGTGTGTGTGTGTGTGTGTGTGTGTGTCTTGGGGGAGGGGCACCTCAAGGCATCATAAAAAGAGAATGAAACACCCAACTATTCCATAGCCATCTTAACTCACAGGCTACCTATTTGGATAACATTAAGGCAAATCTTTATCTTTTATGCTGCACATCATTTCAAACAAGGTATCTAAATTTAAAAAACAGATTTTTCAAAAGAACTGCTAAAGTTATAATAACTTCAAAAAATAAATAACGTCTTTATCTGGATTAATCTAAAAGTTCACCAGGTCAAAGGTAAGTGTGGCTTTTTAACTGACCCCCCCAAACTCAGCTATGAGACAAAGTTAGAGGTTGAACTCTCACATACATATCTCCCTCCTCATCCCACTTCCCTTCTCTGCAAAACAGGATTTAGGATCTATCAATATAGGTGGCATAAGATATTTTCACTCAAACCCTGATTTTTCTGAAAAGCAAATGAACCAACAGAAAAATAAGACCCACAGTAGGTACTCCAAGTCATTAATACTTTTAAACAAAGGAAGTAAGATATTATGCAACAGCTAAAAAGATCTGATGGGCTATACTTAGGCTGCACTGTAATCATTTACCCAAGAAGCTACAAGAATGCACACTGCTACTGTGAACTCGAGCGTCAGAGTTTTGATGATTACACTGAATAATGATGAACAAAAATATATACTAATCACTCAAGTGAAGAAAAACATTAAAATTACCTAAATACTATCTGTATTTAATGTTAAAATCCAAGGCTTATAGTGAGGTGATTTTATACTTATGACTCTCGCTGAATGACAAAAGCAAACAATTGTTAACATTTTGCTATGAAATGAAAAACAAAACTTTAATATCCTTAATACATAAAGAGTAGATGCAGCCCTAACTGGTTTGGCTCAGTGGATAGAGCATCAGCCTGCGGACTCAAGGGTCCCGGGTTTGATTCCGGTCAGGGGCATGTGCCTTGGTTGCGGGCACATCCCCAGTGGGGAGTGTGCAGGAGGCAGCTGATCAATGTTTCTCTCTCATCGATGTTTCTAGCTCTCTATCCCTCTCCTTTCCTCTCTATAAAAAAAAAAAAAAAAAAAAAAATCAATAAAATATATTAAAAAAAAAAGAGTGGATGCAAATACACATGAAATAAACACCCGAATAAAGAAAATGAGCAGAGGGTATGTTCATCCATTCACAGTGAAACACTGTTTTAAAAGGAAAATATTCAACTTCTAAATAAAAAAATGCAAGCTAAAACAAAATGCCATTTAATATTTCACCTATCCAATGAAGCAAGCCTGTGGGTTTTTAAATTATCACCTCATCGAATTCAATGTTGAAAAGAGAATGTTAAAATGGGCTCTCGCCTACAATCTGATGGAAGTAAAAACTGGTACAATAATTTTGGAAAGTAATCTGATAATCTCTCAAAGATACAGTGCATATACGTGCTGCATCACACACGTCCTCACACACCCACATCCACCCATGCACACTCATGCCTATCCAGGCACGGCCATAAACATCCACACAGAATTACACTTCCAAGAATTTATCCTAAGATATCATCATGGATCTGGGCAAATTTGAGATTTAACTGGAGACCACTGGCATCCCCAACATTGGGAACTGAGGAATTAAGGTACATCAGCATGGAGTAAGGGTTGTCAAATTACTTGATATTCTCCACTCTCTTATAAAATACTGATTTCTTTCAGGACTCTCAGGTGACCCACACATCTGTGCTCCAAAAAGTTCAGCAGCGTGCTATCCAACACTCAGATGCGCTCATTTCTAAAAAATCTCTTTATGCCCCTCGTATGTTATTAAAAGCCTGGGGCAAACAAGTAAGTGTTGGCAAGAATGTGGAGAAAAGGGAACTCCTGTGCATTGTTGGCGGGAAGGCAGATTGGTACAGCCACTGTGGAAAGCAGTATGAAGTTACCACAAAAAATTAAAAATGGAGCCCGGCCGGTGTTGCACAGTGGTTGAGCGGTGACCTATGAACCAGAAGGTCACGGTTCGATTCCAAGTCAGGGCACATGCCCGGATTACAGCCTCAATCCCCAGTAGGGGGCATGTAGCAGGCAGCAATCAATGATTCTCATCATTGATGTTTCTCTCTCTCCCTCTCCCTTCCTCTCTGAAACCAATAAAAATATTTCTTTTTAATTAAAAATGGAGCTGCCTATGCCCCAGCAATTCCACTTCTGGGAAGATATCCAAAGAAACCCAAAACACTAATTCGAAAGAATATATGCACCCTATGTTCACTGCAGTGTTATTTACAATAGCCAAGATTTGGAAGCAGCCCAAGTGTCGGTCAGTAGTAAGAGGATAAAACAGCTGTGGTCCATTTACACAATGGAATACTTACTACTCAGCAATAAAAAAGGAAATCTTGCCCTTTGCGATGTTCCATAAGGGGACACCAGAGCGCACAATTCGTGGATGGATCTGGAGAACATTATACTAAGTGACATAAGCCAGCCAGAGAAAGCTAACATCATATGATTTCACGCATATGTGTAAACTAATGAATAAAATGATCTAACAAGCAAAATAGAGCAGACTCATAGAGAGCAGGCTAGGTTGACAGCTCTCAGGCAGAGGGGGCGGGGGGTGGGGGCTGGGTTGGGGGACGCTGCAAAAAAGAAAAAAGAGAAAAAACTCATGGACACAGACAACAGTGTGGTGATTGCTGAAGGGATGGGGGTAGGGGAGGTGGAGGAGGATAAAGGGGGAATAAAGGTGATGGGCAGAGACTTGACTTGGAGTGATGAACTCAATACAGTATACAGATAATATGTTGTGGAACTGTGCACCTGAAACCTGTATAATTTTGTTAACCAGCATAACCCCAATAAATAAAGGAAAAAGTGGGGGGGGGGGGGAAGTCTGGGGAAAATGGCAAACAATCTAGAAGGTTGCATCAGTGTCTTTAAATGTCTTTTATGTTCTCCATCCATTTTACAGAAATCAGAACTGGATATTATGAGTACGGTTTATATAGAAGACTCAGCAACAGTGGACCCATCACCTAGAAAGGACTTTCACTCTATAGACAAAGGAGTGGGGAGGGAGTGGATACACACGTTTGAATTTAAAACGATGTGTAAAGGTATGCATCATTTTTTAAATATATATTTTTATTGACTTCAGAGAGGAAGGGAGAGGGAGAGAGAGATAGAAACATCAATGATGAGAGAGAGAATCATTGATTGGCTGCCTCTTGCATGGCCCCTACTGGGGATCGAGCCCGCAACCCTGGCATGTGCCCTTGACCAGAATCGAACCTGGGACCCTTCAGTCCGCACAGGGTGACGCTCTATCCACTGAGCCAAACCAGTTAGGGCGGTATGCATCATTTTTATCATTTCCCATTTTAACTCACTTTTTCAAGAACTGACCACCTATAATTTCCCGACGTGTCAAATAAACGTATAGCTGCTAAAAATAACGTGGTTAAAAAAAAGTGACTGACTTGGGGAAATACTGACAATACATTAAAGAGAAAAGGGCCCTGACCAGTTTGGCTCAGTGGATAGAGCGTCGGCCTGTGGACTGAAGGGTCCCAGGTTCGATTCTGGTCAAGGGCATGTACCTTGGTTATGGGCACATCCCCAGTAGGGGGTGTGCAGGAGGCAGCTGATCAATGCTTCTCTCTCATCGATGTTTCTAACTCTTCTAGCCCTCTCCCTTCCTCTCTGTAAAAAAAATCAATAAAATATATTTTTTTTAAAAAAGAGAAAAGGAAGATTAAATAGTACAGTACATTTACATCTTTGTAAAACATGCCTTTATTAAATATGACTAAATAAAAATCCAACAGGAACATACTATAAAATACCAACAATTCATCTCAGATACTGGCTGATGATATTTTTTTCTTCTTTTTACTTTCCGGAACTCTCTAAGTTTTGTACAATTAACATTACTTTTGTAACAGAAGAAATATTACTTGAACTTTTTCAGTACCTCAAACTCTCTACTCATGGAAATTCTGCTAAATGTACATTCCAATGATTGTGACAAAAAAGCTGGTTGGTGTGACAGGACTGTCATTCATTAAAAACAAAACTCACGGTCTATGCTGAGCTGCCACACACAACCTGGGAATGACGAGTTCCTCTGCAGAATGAACCATGAAGGAGGCCAGCACACCTGTCACCTGTTACCTGGGCAGGGGAGGCACAGGACAGAGCTGAGCTGGGGGGCTGTGGAGACATCGAGCTCTGGAAACTGCCTGGTTTTCCGGCTTACAGGCAATGACCATCTGGGCTCTTGCCTAGCGGAGATAGTCACTGTCTCCTTTTCTTAGACCTTTGGGGATGTGATGTTATGTAAGGGACACCAGGGTGCACAGTTCAAGCATGTGTGTTAAGAGATGCTGCATTTTAGAACCTGAGAATGCAAAGCAGTTTCATTCATCCCATCAAACAAGCATTCCCTTTAAAACGGGATCGTGCAAAAACTGATGTTGATGAACACGGTCCTAAGCTCAAACAACAGACCCTGACAAGAAGAGGTGAACACAACTCTTCACTCCGGAGGTTCCAAGTCACCTGTGGCAGATCTGAAGGGCACCCGTAAGCTGCAACAACTGAAAAGCTAGTCAGCCTCCAATACCAGTCCTCACGCAGAGCCGGGTCTGCAGGAGTCGCAGGCAGTCAGCAGGGATGTACTGACGGCCGACTCCTTTCCAGGCCAGGTGCCACGCAGACACAGCAGCCATACTATTTGTGGCCGATACCCTAATAATGGTAATCATTTGAGTTAGGAGGTGCCTGAGGGTCAGCCAAGGCCAACACCCCACATCCCAGATGACGTACATCCCAGAGGTCTTCTGCCCTCAGCAAGGATCCACAGGGTCATGAGAGGCGCAGGCCATGGGCCACCTCTGACCCATTCCTGGCCGCTCTTTCCTAGAAATCCAGTCCCTCCTAAACCGTATGAAAACGCAGGCAAGAGAAGCCAGGTGTCAAAGACAAATGAGAATTTCCTAATTGTCCTAACTGAAAAATAATTATTAATTTATTAAATACCAAGAGAGAAGACCTCTTTGAAAAGGCTATGATGTGAGGAAAACATCGTCTAAGAAGTTACACAGCAAGTGAGGCTATGCATCAATACCACAGGAGAATTTCCTAATTGTTTCACAACCAACTCTGAAGATAATTTTTTTTTTTTTACACAGAAGGACAAAGCTAAAAAAAAAAAAAGCTGATTATACAAGGGAAAAAGATACCCCTTTAATCTTTTGAGTTTTATACCAGGTGTTTGTATAATACCTCTTTTAAGCAAGATGTTTCGGGGCAACACTTTTAATTAAGCTCTATCTTTCTGCTGTTTGATACCATCTCAGAGTTCTCCATTTTCATTCCACGTAGAGAAAAATTAACTCTAAAACATGAAAACCCTGTTGCAAAAACAAGCACACCATCATGGATTTCTCCTCTATTTAAACCTGAGTGACTCGGGCTAAATGTACCACCCTCTTAATCTCCAATGTGAAGCTGTTTCTTTATGAGGGCAGGCAAAAGAAAAGGCGGTACTAAATGACTGAATTAGTGTCCATTCCCAGAACTCACTGCATCAAAGACGGGCGGAAACAGCAGGTTATTGCCATGCCAGGTTTATTTCTTCAGCCCTGAATTTCATCACCGAGGTCTAGGTCTGCAAAACGATACTCAGGACATGTATTTTTAGATTAGCTCATTAGTCTCCTATTGGTATTAAACCAGGCCTCATTATAGCATCCCTCTAAAGCTTCCATAGGATGCCTTTTTCTTTGGTCTCCAGCTCTCAATAATACAACTTAGGGATTTTTTTTTTCCGGAACACAAGAGGACTCACAGAGCAGCTTTCAAACTGAGGCCCATCACTCTAGCTGGTTTGGCTCAGTGGATAAGGAGTCAGCCTGTGGACTGAAGGGTCGAGGGTTTGATTTGATTCCGGTCAAGGACACATGCCCAGGTTTTGGGCTACATCCCCAGTAGGGGGCATGCAAGAGGCAGCCAATCAATGATTCTCATCATTGATGTTTCTATCTCTCTCTACCTCTCCCTTCTTCTCTGGAATCAATAAAAATATATTAAAAAAACAAAAAAAAACAAAAAAACAAAAAAAAAAAACTGAGGCCCATGGACTGTGAATAAAAACCTACATGGCCACCCTCCCGGCCAGGGGCTGTCCCAGTCCGGTCCCCACCTTAAGATCATGCTGGCATCTGCGGTGTCTTCCTCCCTCAGGAGGGCCTCTGGCCAAGTGCTCAGGGCTAGTGGCCTGGGGTCTGGGTCAGGACTCACCGGGCACACCAGGCTTCCCTCTGCTCTCACACCTGCAATGTGGAGGGGTGGGCCCAGGAATACCCACCACAGTCGGAACCTGCCACTCAACATCTCTTGGCAAAAGCACCCTTATAATTTAAAAAATCAACTATCTAGCTCTCTGCTCTTTACAAACCTTCGTGATACTGGACAAGGATGCAAATGCGATCTTTCCAGTGGGGATGGAGGTGACACTGTTCCTTCTCCTCCTCCTTCCCGGGGCCATGAGGAACTTCTGAAACTGGAAGCTGGGGACACAGGCTCTGCCTGTGACCTTGAGAAAGAACTTGAACCACACTCTGGGCCACACTCCCTCACCCACTGACTCTTCTAGCTCCAGTTCTAAAAGAACTACGGCCGCTATGCAGGTCCTTTATCTTTTATCTACAGTTTTCCAAATAGTAATAGCATCGAACTGCTCGTGGGGACCTACAGATTGGAAAAAGATGGTGGGGAAGGGGCGCAGCCCAGGCAAGGACACACACAGGTGCCCACACACGAACAGTCATGTCAGATGCCATCCACTTTCTACTTCACACAATTACAACCTTTAATACGAAGATCTAACCATTATGACGTTTATATTTCCTTTAAAGTTGACTGTTGCCTTAGAAGCTTTCCTCAGTGCTGAAAATATAATTGCACTCTCAACAAGGCAAACCTTCCCAATCATGACCTGTGCTCATGGGAACTGTGGTTGGCACAAAATAAAATTCACAGACACCTAATTTTATAAATCAATAAACAATAAACTACATTTTTCACCTATGAGGGTGACAAGACCCCATGATGGAGAGAACAGGCCCATGGCTGCGGGGACACAGGTCCATGCAGTTCCAGGGCAGTGACTGAAATGCATGCTGCCATGTCCTTTGACCTGCCATGATTCTCTCTACAGGAACTGAGAAAAAACATTCCAAGATGCACATCTAAGGATGGTCCCTGGGCTCCAGGTGTGAGAACAAGGGACAGCCTGCATGCGGCCAGTGAGTCCCAAAACACATACATACACACACACACACACACACACACACACACACACAGCCACGGGATCCTGTGAAGGCAATGATGGAAGACCCCAGAGAAGTCTAATGACCAATCAGTATTCTTTTCCAGGCTGCACTAGCCCCCACCAGGATGTTGGCAAATACAAGGAGAAGTGGCCCTCGGGCGTCTCAGGCCTGGGGAAGGGACCACTGTCACTGTGTAGGCCAGTCCCCTCAGCAAGGAAATTCTTGCCCCAAATACCAATAGCAGCCAATATTTCTCTTACATTAAATTTCTGGACCTAACCCCCAAAATTGTTGTTAGTGGTCAATTTTGAGCGGCCACACTTGGGGCCTTTGTAACTTCCACAAAGTGTGTCCACGCTGCTGCATCTTCCCTTCTCTGATTCCTCCTCCTCCACACCGCGTATGAATAGTGAATTTGAACTTTACTATCGGAATTCTTCACCTCAAGCACATATTAACTTAATTCAAATAAGCGAATGTTGAAGGCAAGAGTGAAGGCTCAGATGGCCTGTGGCCTGCTCTCATCTTTGCTTCTCAGGCCAGGCTGGCTGGCTTCACTGAGACTGGCAGGAGGGGGCATCTCGGGTCCTCGAGCAGCCTGGGCTTCTTCCACCCTCTCGCCACACCTCCCCAGCACCATCTCCCTCCTCTGTCTGACCAGAGTAAAACCAGAGAAGCAGGAGGACAGACAGGGACTCACCGTGAGGACGCCTAGCGGCAGCCCACTCACCCCTGCCATTTTAAACACACATCCTAGCACACCTCCCGCTGAAGAGACACACTCTTGAAATGAAATGTTAACTACTTATCACCAAGGAATCAGGCTCATTTCCCGATATTTCTGAGAAATGTGGGGGTTTTCTAAACAAAGGAATTGCAGTGTTTTGTCTAAATATCTTTTTTAAAAATACACAAGTATTTAATCTGTGTTCTTGAAACAGAAGACATAGGGTTTACAGTTGGTGCCAGAGTACAATATGGGAGCCCCACTTCCATGCTCTTCCCTGATCCCCACACACCACCTTAGCTCTCTTCCTCATCCTCTGATTTCAGTGAAAACGGCACTGCTTTCCTGAGAGGCCCCCAACACCTGGCCCGCCACTTGGCTGTATCCCACCAACTGCAAGCCTGGTGAGAAGCTCACTGTTGGACACAGGCACTCCACAATGGCAACAATGGATGCGTGAACCGAGGAGCACAGGTGACCATTACTTCGGGTGTCTCCACCTCTAGCCCACACACCAAGAACTGAGGCAGATGAAATACCCACAGGAACCAGTGGGCCAGGCTCGTATACAAGTCTAATCTGAGGTGCATCTACAACAGGACAGGAGAAAAGCTCCAAGTCTTTCCAGAAGACCAGCTGGCATCGGGCCCCTTAGACCAAAGACACTGTTCAGCAGGTTAACCTGCAACAGTCGTCCATGCCCAGACCACCCCCCACGGGCCTCGTGTAGTGCAGCTCACCTGTCAGGACAGTCATGCTGCCCCTCTGCAGGCCCTGCCAGCCAAGCCCTTCACGTCCAGTCAATGGGCTCACTCCTGCCCAGCCATTTCCCTGGCTACATCCCGAAGACCTGCAGGTCGCCCTGGACCTCCACTGGACATAGGAAGCTGCCACACCGTTTTTCCTCATCCTCCTCACCAAAATCTGACAGACTGACCCCTCAAGTCTCCCTGGGCCCCAACAGCCTCCCATGGAGCCCCCAGAGCTCTGCAAACCTGGGGTTCTAGCCCACCCGCTTCAACCTGAAAGGCTCGGCTCCCACCTGGGATTTTGATCTTACACCTAAGGAAAAACTGAAACACCACTGCTTAATTAAATTAACTACTTCTCCTCTCCCCTGCAACACGGCTGCCAAAGTCATCTTTCCAAACTCAAATGCCACCCGCCTACTTAAAAAAAAAAAAAGGTTAACTAGAGAAAAGGCCAAAGAAAAGTAAATGCCCTTACTTGACCACAGTCTCCATTTCCAGCTTGGTCCAGCAGCCCAGGTGGAACCTGGCTGCAGCCACGCCTGACATCACCCAGCTCTCAGGACAGGGAAGGCCACTTCCCCTGTTTCTCCCCTCGCTGTTTCTCAGCCTGAACTACATACCCCATTATCATCAGAGTGCCCAGGACCAAACATCAGCTCCAGGAGAACCACCCCACAACCCAGACAGCCCTCAGCTGCCCCTCGCTTCCCAAGGGCTGCTTCTCCAAAAGAAAGTGAACGTCAGAAAAGGCTGTTGACGAGCCTTTCTCCCTGCACCCAGATGGCAGGGGCCGTGACTGTCTCTTTACATCCTCCAGAGGCCAACGAGGCGTCAAAGAGAGTCTCCCCTCTCCTCTAGTCGTTAATAAAAAAGAACAGATAAACTGGGCTCCCTGAAGCACACAACCCCAGAATTGCACGCACTCTTACAGAGGCACTGGGGTCCAGCAGCTCCCTCTGCAAGATGCCACATTAACCTGCTCCTGGGCACACACTAACCTCTCTTGCCTCTCTGGGGAATACATGGGCAAATGCAATTAGAGATGATAAAAATCAAGCTAACGTGATATACGGATTACGACTTCAACTTAAAACACAGCACCCAGGATGCAACTGTGTGTTCATACACACTCTCCACCAAATCAAACCCAGCGCTGGAAGACAGGAGCCAAGGGTGAGAGCACGCCCAGTCGGTGAGAGCATGGGGCGCTCTCGGGCAGACTTCTCAGAGACTATTAAAACCTCTGAAATGACGAAAAGACATAATGCCTATTATTGGTTCCACAGATCTGGACACATTTTGACTTCCTCTCGCTGTGTTTCAGGTAGATGTAGTGCACCTGAGCTGCAGTTCCACCTCTGTGCAATAAATCAGTAAATAAACAAACAGCCTCTTCTCACTGATGTTTACAGGACAATGCATTCTAAGAAACACTGAAGGATAGAACTGGGGCTTCAGTGACTTTAACTGACTATATTACAAAGTGCAGTAAGAACTACAGAACCAATAAAACAGACTATGTTTTTAGACCTAAGGCCAATTTCTTGGAACAAGTTAAAAAAAAATCATTCAATATATTCTATTGTTTCATGACAAATACAAAGCAAATTTTTTACATTTCATTAAT
Source organism: Myotis nattereri (assembly GCF_964212035.1). Taxonomy (NCBI): domain Eukaryota; kingdom Metazoa; phylum Chordata; class Mammalia; order Chiroptera; family Vespertilionidae; genus Myotis; species Myotis nattereri. The sequence goes on from NC_138076.1 coordinate 28,782,872, forward strand.
CACCAAATTCCATTTTTCTGAGGAAAAAATGTGGCCAAAACAGGGTGGGTTTTAAACGGCAGGAGTACTTTGTTGATCAAAGCTGAATTAACTTCCTGCACTCTCCACAAAGCAGGTACACAGGGGCATTCTGCACACAACCAGTCCCCCCCGGTCCCAGCCCTCCATCTCACTGAATTCAGGGTGGCCTTCAACAAAGATATTCAAATTTCTAAGTTAATATAGTCTGAGAAGATGAAGGAAAAGTCAGATGATATCATTTTAGCCTCATGCAACATCTGTCATTGGTGCCAAGGCTGCAAAACCCAGGGGTAGAAGCAAATCACACACATCTCTATAAAAAGCTATGAGAGTTATTTCATCTCTTTCACTTTTATCCCGTATTATTTCCTTTAAAAGTCTGGTAATAAACAGCACTGCAGTTTGTGTTGTCATTCTAAAATAAAGTGGGAAAACTACAAAGAATGGAGGCAAATATCTGTCTGTAAAACCAAGCAAATATACTTACATCTTTTGCCATGTTATCAGATCCGTGAAATCAATGCTATAAATGTTCACCCTCCAGAGAAGAAAAATGATTTTTCTGAAGGAAGGAAAAACAGAAATAAGTAAGAATGAGAAAAGAAGTTAATAAAATATCAACATTTTCCCCAGTACCAGCACCAACCATCCTGACTGCCTCTGCAGGTAGCAGGCACTTTCCTTTCTAAACCCACACTCCATCCTCAAAGCGCAGCTGGAAAAAAAAACAACAAAAAAAAACCCCACACCTGGGATTTTAGAAAGTCATCTAAATGAACGAAAATGCATCCAACACCAGGATGCCCAGTCCCGCTCCCTGCAGACCCCGGTCCACCCCGAAGCCCACACAAAGACTCCAGCACGGCACCCGGTCGGGCCTGGGACCCAGCCTGCGCCCGCGCACCCAGGGCGCAGCTGGGGACCCCTTGCCAACGCCTGGAAGCAGCCCCTCTGTCCCTGCGCAAAAGCGCACCCCAAGGAGCACCCGGGTCCCGCTGGCTCGATCCCCTCGCCCACTCGGCCGGCCGGTAACTCTGACAGGTGGGCTTCCGGGGTCCGGCCTCCGGCCTGTCACTAGGCCGCGGCCGCCTCGCCGCGAGCGCCTCCCGCGCGCCGGAACCGGCAGTCGGGCAGGCCAAGTCGGGGTCAGCGCCGCCCCCACGCACCCCGGACCCCCAGACCCTGTGCGACCAGGCCGACCCCCAATCCCCGCCGGGTGCAGGCGCCGGCGCTGCTGCTCCGCCAGAAGGCCACCTGCAGGCCCTGCCGGGGGGAACCCGGGACCCCGACCCCACAGCCGGGTCACCTGGGAACCCCCGACGGCGGCGCCCAGGACTGGGGGCAGGAGGCGGGAGAACCCGGAGAGGCGCGCACACGCGGCGGGGAAGGGGGACGGGGACCTGTGGGCGCCCCGCGTGTCCGCGCCCCTCCCGGGACCCCGGCCCTCTCCGGCCCCCTGCCCGCCGCACCTGGCTGACGGTCGGCGCGCGGATACGCGGGGACAGACACGAGGGCGCGGAAACGGACACGCGGGCGCGGACACGCGGTCACGGACACGCGGGCGGTCCCGGCGCGCACTCCGGCCCGGGGTCCTGCCCTGCAAGGCGCCGGGCGCGGGGCTCACCCTGCCGAGCGGGCGTCGGGCGGCGTGACGTGCGCGGCGCGGTGACGTGGGCGGCAGCCCGGCTCCCGCAGCGCGCCTGCGCGCGCGTTTTCGCGCCTTCGGCGCCCTTCTCCTCCTCCTCCTCCTCCCGCCGGGCGGCCCGCGCTTGGCTCGGAGGGGATGGGCTGCGCGTGCGCGTGTGTGCGCGCGCCGAGCGGGGATGGAGACCCAGGGACTGGCGCCGGGCTGCGGCGTTGCGCGCGCGGGGGAGAGGAGCCAGTGCGGTGTGCACGTGTGCGCACACGGAGGACAGGGGCCGGGGATGTGTGCACCTGTGCGCACACGGCGGACAGGGGCCCAGGTTGCGTGTGCATTTGTGCGCACAGGGGGCAGCGTGTGTGTACACTTGTGCGCACATGGGAAACGGATGAGAGTGTATGCACACGGGTGTGTGTGCACCTATGAGTATGCACACATGGATGAGAGTGGGAGGCTGTGCGCATGTGTAAGTGCGCAGAGAGGAAAGGGGCCAGCTGTGTGCCGGTGCACATGGGTGTACTTGCTGGAGTGTGTGCACACGGGCAGAAAAAGGGTTGATTTTGTGGCCACGAGTGTTTATGTGCATACATGGAGGAGGGGGACCGGTGTGCCCACCTGCAGGTGTGCGCACTTGGAGGAGGAAGGGAGACTGGGTGTGTGAACACGTGCAGGTTGTGTGCACGCAGGAGTGTATGTGTACTTGAGAAAGGCAGGCAGGGATGTGCCCACGGGCATGTTTGGTTGAGTTCCTGTGTTATGTGCACAAGGAGAGGAGGGCGCACGTGAGTTCAGATGCTTGGAGGAGGCAGGGAGTGTGCGCACGCAGCTTGTAAGGCCCTGCCCACCTGGCGCTCTCCTCTCCTGGTCTGGCCCTCAATCTCTACACCCACGCTCCGCTTCCGCGCAGATTACCCGCGTCCTCCTGCAGAAGGGTGCTGGGAAGGGAAACCAAGCAGTCAGTTTGCTCCTTATGTGTGAGACTGATGAGCCCTGACTTGTGCCCCTGCAACCCACCACCGTCGGGGTCAGGGCCTTGCGCCCCTCCCCGCCAGCTTTTTGAAGGGGCTGGCGACCCAGAAGAGGGTGGGCGGGTCCTGAGAATCCAAAGTTCAAGGCTGTATCAGGGGTGCTGTGCTGAGAGCTCAGGCTTAATTAACATTTCAGAGGACAAGCACAGAGCAAAGGCCTCTGCACTGTATGGGCAACATGTTTGCTGCATTACACCCCACCTAGCATGGTTTCACAATTTAACCATTTCAGGCTGATCACACCCACTCCTGCTTCTCTAATGCACCATTTAAACTGTTAACATCTTAATCAGCATTGGTTTCTTCATGAAGACAGCAAAAATCTTCACATTCTTTCTCTGATCAACCTACAATGGACACAGAGAAACATGGGTGGTGGCGTGATATGGGGTGAATAAAAAGCTTACAGAGGGCTGGCTGGCCAGCGTGGTTCAGTGATTAAGCATGAACCTATGAACCAGGAAATCTCAGTTCAATTTCCGGTGGGGGCACATGCCCAGGTTGCTGGACTCAATCCCCAGTGTGGTGCGTGCAGGAGGCAGCCGATCAATGATTCTCTCTCATCATTGGTGTTTCTCTCTCTCTCTCTTCCTTCATCTCTGAAATCAATAAAAGTATTTAATAAAGAAGAAAAGCTTACAGAGAGGGAAAGTCCTACACATCCTAACACCTTATTTCTCTGCTGGTGAAATGTACACAGCTCTTCAACCATTAGCAGGATCCCCATGATATCTGAACCTACATTCCTTCGTTTTGTTCCTCACGTAGTCATATGTTCCTAGTTCCATTTTTCTTTCACAAGAATTCCTTGTTTTTTACTGTATTTGAATATTCACCCCCAGATAGCAGCTAGAAGACCTCCTTCAAGCCCTTGGACCACAGAACAGGAAGCTGGGTCTCAGAGTTCGGAAGAAATGGAGGATCAGAGTACAGAATCTTAAACCTCTCCCTGCAGATTCAAGATTCCAGTAACTCGACAATATTTACACTGGGTAACTACCTCAAATATTAAAAAAAAAAAAATCTGCACAAAGATCACCATAGTGAAATATTCTGAACTCTCAAGAGCTATTGGAGAGAGAGAGAGAGAGAGAGAGAGAGAGAGAGAGAGAGAGAGAGAGAGAGCTGTTGCAACAATGGAAGCTCATTGAAACTCTGATTTGCTTGGAAAGGGGGTAAAAAATTGTTCCTTTTGGCCTCTCAGTAACATATCCCACAATGTTCAGTTTCTGTGTTACAGTTCTCTCTAAATTATTTGATAATTTTAGAGAGAATATTTTAGACACTGCCTTGCCTTGAAATCTCTAGACTAGATTGCAGAAATGCAATTTCTTGATGAGTAATGGTCCCATAACTTCCTGTATCCATCTAATCTTTCCATCTCCAATCTATATCTGTGGGGAGGTTGTTCAAGGGGCATGACTTAGTGATGTTTTCATTTGGGTATTGACTTGATCCACTTCCTAGTAGTTGGCATTCAGCCTCATATTGTTATCCAGGATACCATGTGAAAATGATTCTGTTCTAGGTTTTATCAAAAGAAAGTGATAAGTCCTTTCCAGGAAAAGTCCTCAAATCCCAAGAGCTCTCCCTCTTTGTGTGTCAGCTGTGTTGATTCTCAGAGCTGATCCAGGTTCTTCTCCCCAACCCCTTAAACCAGCGGTTCTCAACCTGTGGGTCGCGAACCCTTTGGGGGCTGAATGACTCTTTCAAGGGGTCGCCTAAGACCATCGGAAAATACATATATAATTACATATTGTTTTTGTGATTAATCACTATGCTTTAATTATGTTCAATTTGTAACAATGAAATTGGGGGTCACCACAACATGAGGAACTGTATTAAAGGGTCTCAGCATTAGGAAGGTTGAGAACCACTGCCTTAAACTGTCCTTTAAAGAGAGACTGAAAATTTTCTAATCCCTTGAAAATTTTTATTCTAAATCTGTTTGTTAAATATCCAATTTGTCTTTGGTTCCCTCCTCAACACTGGTCTCTTCTCTAGCCGTTTCCTGTTTTCCACCTTCTAGAGCAGTGATGGTGAACCTTTTGAGCTCGGTGTGTCAGCATTTTGAAAAACCCTAACTTAACTCTGGTGCCATGTCACATATAGAAATTTTTTGATATTTGCAACCATAATTTTATAAACAAAGATTTATATTTTTGATATTTATTTTATGTATTTAAGTGCCACTTAACAAAGAAAAATCAACCAAAAAAATGAGTTCGCGTGTCATAAGTTCGCCATCACTGTTCTAGAGACACCATGGCCATGGTGTCATTGAGAGGTGGGAGGACAGGGAGGGCGACAACGGCTCATGGAACTTATCAGAGGGGAGGAATGTTCCTGGACATAGACAAGTGACATTTTCTCTTTCTTTGGTGAAATGTAAATAAAGGCATCTTTAGGAAGCTTTGTGTGTATCATAAAAGATAAGCAAATCTGTAACTTGCTTAACCTCAAAAGATAAAGCTCTGGTCCTTTCTCCAGAAAGACCACGGCTTCTAAGCCCCATCTACAGAGAAATTCTGCATCCCCGACCCCACCACCTAGACCAGGAAGACATCTTTGTTCCTCTCTTACTTTTCCTTGCATCATGAGTCCTTTCGAAAATTTCCAGTCAAATCCAAAGTCCTCTTGGAAGAATGCCCAGCCCTTGACCCTCTTGCATTATTATGCTTTTAATATCATGCGTTAAAGACTTGCACAATCATTTACAGGCTGCACCGCAGTCCTTTGAAAAGCACACGTTGGATCTAACAAATTCTAGATCACTCAAAATACCCTAAATTTCTTTTACAAGTCTTGTCTGCTACTTAGACACTTCTTGTTTGTTTTTTATCTGAAATGTTCTCTGACTTTTGCAAAGAAAGAAATCCCTTTCATTCCTTTGCCATTTAACTCCACAATTCTTCTAAAGTGTTCCTTCTATGTGAGTTCACATTGTTGTGGCTAAAATGACATCAAGATGATTTTCTATGGAATCCTACAACATAAGGTTGAAAGATCCCTGTTTTCCTTATATCATTTCCTTCCTCAGTTGAATCCACTGACCATCAGCCAGGAGTAAAAGCAGTACCAGGAGCCTATTGCACAAGTATAAGGAATGACTTTATGTACAACCTACTGCCTTTGGTCACTTCTCTCTACCTGTCCACTTATAGATTCTGAGGACCTCCGTGCTCACCTCAAGCTGAGATGAAAAAAAGTCAGATGACCTCAGCCCCTCTGAGGCTCAAATTCCTTTAGCTTTTTTTTTTTTTTTTTTGAGAAATAAGTAGATAAAAACTGTTCTTTGATGAAAAGATAAACCACAATTTCTAAAGCTAAAGGAATTCATCTTTCCTGCATTCCTTACCTGGGAAACATTTTTGAGGTCCAAATACGTGCCAGATAGTAGTCTGAGGGCTGATAATGTACAGATTAATAAGATAGAGATTGCTCAGAGTCAAACAGGGGAGACAGCCTGACATACAAATGCCATAAGGAGACAAGACTCTGTTCATAACTGGGAATGGGGATTGTGGAAGCATAGAACCAGGAACAACTATTTTCCCCTGCAGGCAGAGAAACATTTCTCAGTTCTGGAGACTGGAAGAACAAGGTGCTGGCCTGGTCAGGTTCCAGTCAGGACCCTCTTCCAGACTTGCAGATGGCCACTTTCTCTTTTTACCCTCACATGGCAGAGAGAGCACGTTAGCTCTCTGGCCTCTGATACAGGCACTAATCCCATTCACAGGGCTCCATCCTTATGACCCGATTACCTCTGAAAGGCCCCACCTCCAAATATTACCTGCATGCGAGGAAAAATAAATGTCACTCTAGTCTAAGGTCTTGGCCAGTGCCCCTGTAACCAGAGAAAAACAGAAGACGTTGGACATGTGTACCTCATGTATACATGGGAGCTATCCAGGGGAAAGGGAGTAACTCTCAGAGGTGGCCTAGAAGCCAGGATTAAAAATCATCTTCAGCTCTAACCGGTTTGGCTCAGTGGATAGAGCATTGGCCTGCGGACTGAAGGGTCCCAGGTTCGATTCCTGTCAAGGGCATGTACCTTGGTTGCGGGCACATCCCCAGTAGGGGGTGTGCAGGAGGCGGCTGATTGATGTTTCTCTCTCATTGATGTTTCTAACTCTCTATCCCTCTCCCTTCCTCTCTGTTAGAAATCAATAAAAATATATTTTTAAAAAATCATCTTCAGCTAATCAGAAAGATGATGGGGAGGTGACCTGGAAGGGTAGGTAAACTAGAGTAAGTTTTGTTATGCAGATTTAAAGTGCCAACCTTTTCCATTGATAAAAGTTTCTTGGTCGCCGAACCGGTTTGGCTCAGTGGATAGAGCGTCGGCCTGTGGACTCAAGGGTCCCGGGTTCGATTCCGGTCAAGGGCACATCCCCAGTGGGGGGCGTGCAGGAGGCAGCTGATCGATCTCTCTCATCGATGTTTCTAACTCTCTATCCCTCTCCCTTCTTCTCTGTAAAAAATCAATAAAATATATTTAAAAAAAAAAAGTTTCTTGGTTTAGTCATTCACCTCCTCCTGGTAAGGAGAGACACCCTGACAAATGGAGATTTCCTTTATAAATATAAATTTCCTTTACAAAAGGATAATTTCATCTCTGTGTTCAGAGTTTCTCCTGCCGCTCAAAATAATCCTGTGCCAAAGAGGCACTGTTCTGGGGTGGCATATTCTGCTATCCTTCATGCCACATTAGGGATTAGATTTTAACTTATGAATTTTGTGGGACTGCAAACATTCAGACCATAACAGTCCTGTTGGCTTAACCAGGAGCCACAACTGGCTCTAAGGCAAGGGTGGGGAACGCCCAGCCCGCAGGCTCTATAAGGCCAAGCAAAATCATTCGGTCTGGCCCTGCCAAGGCATCTGGGGTGAGTTAATTAAATGTTTGGCCAAATATAGCAGGCTAATTTTTAAGTTGATAAATGTGTATGGCTTGCAAATGATGTTATAACTATCCAAAGGCCCTTGGCAGAAAAAAAGGTTCCCTACCCCTGCTATAAGGGATGCTAGAAATGTAGTCATTTTTCTGGGTGCTACAGCTACCTAAGCATTTGAAGGTCTATAAAAGAAAGGGGCAGAGAGCACCTATTGGAAGACAATTAGCATTTTCTTCCAAATGATGAAGAGAGATTTATGTTTCAGAGGAATAGGTCCCATGGCAGTAGGGAGAAGAGATCAGAGAGAGATATGATCTGAGACCCGACATTAGTTGGAAGGTGAGGAGTTAGGAGGCCTGTTGACCCTGGCCAGCACAAACCGAGAAGGGGCCACAGGATCAGAGGTTGGCTGAGGTTCGAGCTCAGAAGCAGCACCGGCAAGGGCTGAGGAAGCTACACTGACCCACCACGAGAGCCGGCTGGGGCAGCAGTACTAAAACAGACAGTGCCTAGATGCAGGATGGCGCTAAATTGGGCCTGACTGGAGTTACTGTTCCAGAGCCTATCAGGGAGGCTTGGAATGGGCGAGTTCCCTCGTATTCTCTAGCTTCTCTGTCTTTCAGGGTGGGAGTGGCACCTGCCCCAAAGCAATATTTAATGAGGGCAGATTCCCTAAATATAAGGAGTTGCTTCGGATACCAACAGCCTCCAAAATGCAAGCTTTTATTACAGAGACCTTCACTAGGAGACCTGAGGGTCTGTAACGTATGGTGGTAGTGAAGAGCAGGGGTCATACCCAAGAGCCCTAATCTACAGGAGTTGGAATGGATGATCCTGAGCTGGGACAAGGAAGAGTCAGGTGTGGGCAGGCTGAGCAGCTGGGGCAGAGTGCAGGACAGGGGTAGTTTTGCAAGAGCATTTCTGACGGTTGGGTTCCAGGTTGAGGAGGACTATGAAAGTGAGACATCAATAAACTGTTCAAAGTGCAAGAGTAACACTGGTACAAGCTCAGGGTTAAGATGCACCAGTGGCGTTGGCAGCATATAGATGCTGGGATGCTCTGGGAGTGGGAGTCACAAGGAGAGAGCACAGAGAGAGAAAAAAGGTGAAGACTGAAGACAGAACTCCACAGCTCAGTGCTAACTTTGTTCTAAGAGGAAGACAGAGACACCCAAGAAAGAACACCGTGCTATTATTTTGGTTGCTGCCCCATTCCATCCATTCCCTGTATGGCTCTGCCCTTCCCTCTACCCTGCCCCTGACCTCTAGGAACTGCATCCCTCTCCCATGCTGTCCACTTGGATTCAGCCAATCAGAGTCACCAGGAAGAGGAAGAGGCCCCTGAGGTATATTACCCTCTTCCTACCTGGCCACACTGGGCAATGTATGCATCCCTCTCTATCCACTGCTCCTGTCAGGGGAGCCCCCTCTTCAAAAACTCTAGCTCTCCTCAGGTCATTAAGCCATGCTTCCTGCCCCTACTCCCCAGACTCGGGGTGAGTAAAGGCTGCCTGAAGATGCTCCTCAGCTTGTACAGGAGTCATCAACCCCACCAACACCTCTACACTAGTGCTCCCACCTATGTCCATTCACAAAAGCTCTGTCATCTACTCCTGCCAGGACCATGTTTGATTCAAACTCTAAACATAAAAAGTGGTCACTAATGACATGGATCAATTGACTTACAGAACCAAGGAAGGATATGTTTCCAAAAAGAGGGAGCGTTCAATAGTGTCAAATGTGTTACAAGGATCAAGTAGAATGAAAGGTGACGAGAGGTTATTCAATGTGGCAATGAGATAATTGCTGATATTTAGGAGAGCAGCACAGAGGGGCAAAGAGCAGGAAGCATGTCCTGAAGAAGGTCCTGAGGGATGAGGACACAGAAGGGAAGGCAGCAAGCAGGTCTTGCAGGAAAGGGGTGGTGTTCCGAAGCTTCAGGTAAAAGCAGGGTAGAGGCAAATGGTTTGGGGGACATGAAGAGCCTGAGTGTTTTGTAGGCTGAGTGGAAGTGACTAACGAGAAAGAGACCAGCCCTAGGGCTCAATGGATAGAGTGTCGGCCTGTGGACGGAAGGGTCCCAGGTTTGATTCCAGTCAAGGGCACATGCCCAGGTTGAGGGCTCGAACCTCAGTAGGGGGCATGCAGGAGGCACGGATCCTTTCTCATCACTGCTGTCTCTCTCTCTCTCTCTCCCCCCCCCTCCCTTCCACTCTGAAATCAATAAAAATATATATTTTTAAAAAGATAGAAAGAGACGGAAGAAGAAAGAAAAAGAAGGCATGACTGATGGAACTAGGACATAGGGGAGTCAGAAAGAGACAGGATGAAGAGAGGGCTAAACTGAGAAAGTCTGTATTCTGACATCAGTGGGACTGATGAGGGCAAGTCTAATTATGTTTTCTTTCATACTAGTGGCCTGGTGCATGAAATTCATGCACATTAAAAGGGAATTAATTAGAGGAAATATTTTAATATTGCTATTTGCCCTTTCTCTCTATAATAGAAGTGTCAGAGATGAAAGAAAATTAGTAAAATGTATATGAAAATCTTCCTTCTGTCAGAGTTTAGGGCACGCCACGGGAACCAGAGTTAAGTCCCCGCCCACCCATGTGTGCCTCAAAATTGCACGAGACCCAGACCCAGCCAGCCTCACCCCCATTGGGCTAGATCCAGATGTGGCCACCCCCCCACCCCCGCACTGTCAAGCCCCACTGGGTGGTAGGGCGTGGCCTCAGGCCACCTGGCCCCACGCCAGGCTGGGGGGTGCTCCTTGAGGTCCCCTGGCCCAGGTCAGAGGGCATGGCCTAAGGTTCCCTGTCAAGCCCCGCCAAGCGGGGGGAACAGCCTCAGGTCCCTGGCCCGGCACTGGGGCAGGGGGCACAACCTGAGGTCTTCCGTCAAGCCCTGCCAGGCAGGGGGTGTAGCCTGAGGTCCCCCATCAAGCTCTGCCTGGTGGGGGACAAGGCCTGAGGTCCCCCATCAAGCCCTGCTGGGCTGGGGGCACAGCCTGAGGTCCCCTGCCAAGCCCTACCAGGCAGGTGGCGCAGCCTCAGGTCCCCTGCCCCATCCCAGCACCATGAAGCCTCAAGTCCCTGCTGATTGCTTGTTAAGGCTTGTTATGGGAACTTGGCCTCCACTGTGGGCACAGTCATCTTGTGTTATGAAATCCTTGCTTCTGCTGTGTGTGCAGCCATCTTGTGATGGTGTGATGGTCAATTTGCATATTCCCTCTTTATTAGATAGAATAACCTGTGAAATTTCTCTAAAATTGCTATATACAGTATTACATATGACCTTCCATTCCTTCTTTCCTCTCTACACTCTTTTTAAAAATATATATATTTTTATTGATTTCAGAGAGGAAGGGAGAGGAAGAGAGCAATAGAAACATCAATGATGAGAGAGAATCATTGATTGGCTGCCTCTTGCACACCCCCTACTGGGGATTGAGTCAGCAACCTGGGCATGTGCCCTTGACCAGAATCGAACCTGGGACCCTTCAGTCCACAAGCCAATGCTCTATCCACTGAGCCAAACTGGCTAGGGTTCCTCTCTACACTCTTTAAACCCTCCCAAACCACAGATACTTTATTTTTCTCCAAATTTAGGTTTGCCATTCTATGACTAGAACACAAATTCCTTTGGGGAAAACCATTAAAATCCTGGTTTCATGGACACCCTCATATGCCATTGGTGGCAGTATTAATTAGCACAACTACTCAGTAAGGCAATTGGGCAATGTAATTAATCCTTAAAATGTCATTTGATACAACCCATCATGAACTCATGTCTCCTCTGCCAAATCAGCTGCTCTCCCAACATCCTCTTGATCAGGAAATGAACTGTGCTCACCTAGTTATTCATACTAGAAATTAGGTTCAAGTCAAATACCTCCCTTGTCCTCACTAACTAAAATCAGTCAGTCACCAATGTGAAATATATTGAATTCCTCTACTTTTCCCCAATCTCCCCTGCCACCAGCCTGGCCAAGATACCATCCTCTTTGAAGAGGGCTATAAAAATAACTCCTATCTCTTCTCCCTTCCTCCAAATTGTCATACTCTGATATATAGTTCACAGCCAGTGTGATGTTGTAAAAATGGAAATTAGACCATACTACTTTTTGCTTAAAATCCTTCAATGGACTGATCTGCTTCTGGGTTGATGAGAAACTAGGGGTCACCAAAATAAACTCCTAGTAAGACCTATTCTTTAATGCATTGCTATCTCACAAAGTGTAGGCAATGTCTCAGGGACCTAATTCTAGAGACTGTTCCATGTGCACTGGAGAAAAATGCGTATTCTGCTGATGGTGGGTGGAGTGTTCTATATATGTCGGCTGGGTTCAATTTGTTGTGCAAGACCTCTGTATCCTTGTTGACTTTCTGCCCGGTATTCTATCTATTATTTAAAGTGGGGTATTGAAGTCTCATATTGTTGCAGAGCTGCTTATTTCTTTCTTCAATTCTGTCAATGTTTGCTTCATATATTTAGAAGCACTGATGTTTAGTGTACACAGCTGACTCTTGAACAATGTGGGGGTTAGGAGTGCTGACCATGCGCACAGTCAGAAATCCACGTATAACTCAAGTTAATCCTCTGCTTATGAGGGTTCCCAACTACTGAGTTGAGCCTCAAACAACATCGGTTTGAATTATGCAGGTCAATTGAACTGTGCAGTCCAAAAAAAAAATCCACATAAAAGTGGACCAGTGCAGTTCAAAGCCAAAAGGAAGACAAACAATCCAATTTAAAAATGGGTAGCCTAGCCCTGGCTGGTTTTGGCTCAGTGGATAGAGTGTTGGCCTGGGGACTGAAGGGTTCCAGTCAAGGGCACATGCCCAGGTTGTGGGCTTAATCCCCAGTAGGGGGCGTGCAGGAGACAGCCGATCAATGATTCTCTCTCATCACTGATCTATCTTTCTTTCTTTCTTTCTTTCTTTCTTTCTTTCTTTCTTTCTTTCTTTCTTTCTTTCTTTCTTTCTTTTTATGGCTTGGTCTTTTATTCTTTTTAATAAATATTTATTGTCCAGATTATTACAGTTGTTCCTCTTTTTCCCCCCATTGCTCCCCTCCACCCAGTTCCCACCCCACCCTCTGCCCTTACCCGCCCCCCGCCCCCGCCACTGTCCTCGTCCATAGGTGTACAATTTTTGTCCAGTCTCTTCCCGCACACTCCACACTTTCCTCCCCCGGAGAATTATCAGTCCATTCTCTTTCTATGCCCCTGATTCTATTCTATTTACCAGTTTATTCTGTTCCTCAGATTTTTTATTCACTTGATTTTTAGATTCACTTGTTGATAGATATGTATTTGTTGTCACTTTGTTATTCATAATTTTTAACTTTACCTTTTTCTTCTTCTTCCTCTTCTTAAAGAATACCCTTCAGCATTTCATATAATACTGGTTTGGCGGTGATGAACTCCTTTAGCTTTTTCTTCTCTATGAAGCTCTTTATCTGACCTTGAATTCTAAATGATAGCTTTGCTGGGTAGAGTAAGCTTGGTTGTAGGTTCTTGCTATTCATCACTTTGAATATTTCTTGCCACTCCCTTCTGGCCTGCATAGTTTCTGTTGAGAAATCAGCTGACAGTCATATGAGTACTCCCTTGTAGGTAACTGTTTTTCTCTTGCTGCTTTTAATATTCTCTCTTTGTCTTTTGCCCTTGGCATTTTAATTTGGATTCCTTTTGTTTGGGGTTCTCTGCACTTCCTGGACTTGTAAGTCTATTTCTTTCACCAGGTAGGGGAAGTTTTCTGACATTATTTCTTCAAATAGGTTTTCAATATCTTGCTCTCTCTCTTTTTCTGGCACCCCTATAATTCGGATGTTGGTACGCTTGAAGTTGTCCCAGAGGCTCCTTACACTATCTTCATATTTTTGTATTCTTTTTTTCTTTTTCTTTTCCAGTTGGGTGCTTGTTTTTTAATAAATATTTATTGTTCAGATTATTACAGATGTTCCTCTTTTTTCCCCCATAGCTGCCCTCCACCTGGTTCCCACCCCACCCCATGCCCTTACCCCCCACCACTGTCCTCATCCATATGTGTAAGATTTTTGTCCAATCTCTTCCCACACCCTTCACACCCCCTCCTCCCTGAGAATTGTCAGTCCACTCCCCTTCTATGCCCCTGCTTCTATTATATTCACCAGTTTATTCTGTTCATCAGATTTTTTTATTGACTTCATTTTTAGATTCACTTGTTGATAGATATGTATTTGTTGTCACTTTGTGGTTCATAATTTTTATCTTTACCTTTTTCATCTTCCTCTTCTTAACGAATACCCTTCAGCACTTCATATAATCCTTGTTTGGTGGTGATGAACTCCTTTAGCTTTTTCTTGTCTGTGAAGCTCTTTATCTGACCTTGAATTCTAAATGATAGCTTTGCTGGGTAGAGTAATCTTGGTTGTAGGTTCTTGCTATTCATCACTTTGAATATTTCTTGCCACTCCCTTCTGGCCTGCATAGTTTCTGTTGAGAAATCAGCTGACAGTCGTATGGGTACTCCCTTGTAGGTAACTAACTGTTTTTCTCTTGCTGCTTTTAATATTCTCTCTTTGTCTTTGCCCTTGGCATTTTAATTATGATGTGTCTTGGTCTGGTCCTCTTTGGATTCCTCTTATTTGGCTTTCTCTTCACTTCCTGAACTTGTAGGTCTATTTCTTTCATCAGGTAGAGGAATTTTTCTGTCATTATTTCTTCTAATAGGCTTTCAATATCTTGCTCTCTCTCTTCTTCTGGCACCCCCATAATTCAGATGTTGGTATGATTGAAGTTGTCCCAGAGGCTCCTTACACTATCTTCATATTTTTGGATTCTTTTTGCTTTTCCAGATGGGTGTTTTTTGCTTCCTCATATTTCAAATCTTTGACTTGATACTTGGGATCCTCTAGTCTTCTGTTGGATCTCTGTATATTATTCTTTATTTCTGTCAGTGTACGCTTAATTTCTGACTGGTCCTTTTACATGTTTTTGGTATTCTCATTAAGATCCTTGAGGGTCTCACTATGTTCCTCAGAGGTTTGTAGAACATTCTTGAGTAACCTTATAACCGCGGTTTTGAACTCTAAATCCAGTAATTTGCTTTTCTCCATTTCTTTAATTTGTGATCTGTTTCTTTGTCTCTGCATTTTGGCTGCTTCCCTGTGTTGATAGAGTGGCTTTGTGTGCTAGGTGTCCTATAGGGTCCAGTGGCTCAGCCTCCCTAATTATCTGAGGTGGACACTCTTGGTGCACCCCTTTGTGGGCTGTGTGCACAGTCTTGTTGTAGTTAATCCTTGATTGCTGTTGGTGTCACTGGGAGGAATTGACCTCCAGGTCAATTGTCTGTGAGGATCACTTCTGTCTACAATGGGATAACTTCTGTGCTGGAGACACCCTTCTGGGGCAGGACTTGCTTAAGTAGGGCTTTAGCGCTTACTGAGTCTGCCCCCTTAGTGTGTCTCTTATGGATGTGAAGAATTGTAATTTGGATGGTCTCACTCTGTCCACTGGGTAGACTGGTTCTTGGATCTCCAAGGAGGTGCAAAGTCCACCACTGCCTGAGGCCACCCAGTAGGAGCTACAGAGAGATCTGCAGATTCCTCCTCTTTGTTTTGGGTTTGGAGATGCCCAGATGAGGCACAGCTGTGAAGTACTGCAGGCTGCTGACAAGCCTTAGGCCTTCTTTTGGAAACTCTGTGGTTCTCTGACCCAGCTACAGTCTGACAGATTTTTAGGTGGAGAAAGGCCAGGCCTTTAGTATGCAAAAGCCTCTGCGCACAGCTTGGGTGGGGTTGTAAATTGGGTGGGGCCTGGTCTCAGGGAATCAAGGGGCAGTGCAAACAGCAATGGTTGCCCATTGGCCTTCCCCCGATAGGTTCCTGGGTTTGTGTGTCCCATGGCCCCGCGCAGGAACAATGAATGCTGCAAGCACCTCTGTGAGAAAGCCGCCCTCACGCTCCGACCTGATGCCCAACAGTACGGTTTCTTGCCGGGGTCCAGCCCCAGCGGTCCAGGGGTTCCCAAAGGTGTGGACAGAGTTGGCGAAGAATGATTTACACAGAGATAGCGTTCAGATGATCAGCATAGCTCTCTTTAGTCTCCGTGGATCTTCCCTGTGCCTGGCTGAGGCCACAGAGAGAGATCCAGAGGCAAGTTGAGCCTTTATTTTATAGTCAGAGGTAAACAAGGTAGTGGTTACCATAGTTACACTGTTCTTGTGAGTTTCACTTGTTTTGGCCACTTCCTGCACCTCCCTCAGTCCATTAGCTTCCCAGATAAGATCTAGGGAGCATTAGAAGGTCAAGCCTAATTATGCTAAGAGGACTATGCCCTCTAAGCTGGGACTTGTTTGTGACTTTGCCAATAGGTCAGTCTGAGGCTTAACCCTATAGCAGTGCCCCACAGTTTCTCTCCGTATGAGCCTGGGTCCCCAAATTCTCGCCCGGAGCTGGAGTTTAGAGGAGTCAGGATCTTGTATCTCCCTCCTGGTTGAAAAAGACAGCAGCGTACCCAGTGCCAGCCCCTTTCACGCACGCCTCCATACCTCCACACTTCCACACCTCTGCACCTCCTACTGGACTCAATGCGCTTTTCTCTTCCCTTCTAGTTGTAGAATTTCCACTCAGCCAGCCTTCCCACGGTTCTGATGCTATTCGTTTTGTCTTTTAGTTGTAGTTTTAATGTGGTTTTGCGCAGCAGCAAGTTCAGGTGTTTACCTATGCCACCATCTTGGTTGTGTCTCATCACTGATGTTTCTATCTATCTCTCAGTTGATTTCTCAACAGAAACTATCTCCTGTCATGGTAAACAACCTGCTTCCCTATTTATAATGGTCTGGCCCTCTAGCAACTTCAGCACAAAATTATAGCTAATTTGCCTACAAACGTCAGGTGGTCATAATACTCTGGCCACTCAGTGTATATCCTAAGAAGTCTGAAATACCTATTAGAAAGAATATACACACCCCTATGATCATAGCAGTGTTATTTACAACTAGAAGCCTGGTGCATGAAATTCATACAATTGGTGGGTGGGTGGGGGGTGTCCCTCAGCCCAGCCTGCACCCTCTCGCAGTCCAGGAACCCTTGGGGGATGTCTGACTGAGGCTTAGGCCCACATCCTTAGCACTGCCACTGAGGCAGGTGGGAAAGGCTCCCGGGCTTCTGGCTAAGGGCTTCTGGCTGAGCAGCTCTCCCCCTGTGGGAGCTTGCTGACCACCAGGGGGAAGCTCCTGTATTGAGCATCTGCCCCCTGTGGTCAGTGTGCCTCATAGCGACTGGTCATTCCACTGTTTGGTCCATTTGCATATTAGCCTTTTATTATATAGGATAGCTAAAATCTAGAAACAGATCAAGTGCTCATCAGTGGATGAGTGGATAAAGAAGCTGTGGTACATTTACACAATGGAATACTATGCAGCTGTAAAAAGAAAAATTGAGTACCCTTTGAGACAATATGAAGGGGCCTGGGATTATTATGCTAAGTGAAATAAGCCAGTCAGAGAAAAACAAGTATCACATGATCTCACTTATATGTGGAATCTGATGAACAAAATAAACTGTTAGCTCATTTCTTTTTAGCAATGAGTAATATTCAATTGTCTCAATGTACCACAATTTATTCATCCATTCATCTACTGAAGGACATCTTAGTTGCTTCCAAGTTCTGACGATTACAAACAAAACTGCTATAAATATGCGTGTGCAGATTTTTGTGTGGACATAAGTTTTCAATTCATTTGGGTAGATATCAAGGAGCATGATCCCTGAGTTGTAAGATAAGAATGCTCATATGACTCAAAGTGGCTGTACCATTTTTCATTCCCACCAACAATGGATGAGAGTTTCTGATGGTCCACATCTTCACCAGCGTTTGTCAGCATTTTGGATTTCCACCATTCTAATAGGAATGCAGTGGTATCTCAATATTGTTTTAATTTTCTAATGGCAAATTATGTGGAGCATCTTTTCATATGCTTATTTGTTATCTGTATATCTTCTCTGATGAGGTGCCTCTACAGTTCTTTTTCCTACTTTTTAAATTGAATCTATTTTATTGGGGTGACATTAGTTAATAAAATTATATAGGTTTCAGGTGTACAATTCTATAATACACTATTTGTATATTTTATTGTGTGTTTACCACTCCAAGTCAAGTCTCCTTCCCTCACCACTTATCCCCCCTTTACTCTCTTCTCCTACCTCCTCCCAATCCCCTTCTTTTGCTCATTTTTTAATTGGGTTGTTTTCTTGTTAAGCTTTAAGAATTCTTTGTATATTTTAGATAACAGTCCTTCATCATATATGTCTTTTACAAATATTTTCTCCGATTCTTTGCTGTGTCTTCTCATTCTGTCAACAGGGTCTTTCACAAGGCAGATTTTAATGTTAATGAAGTCCAGATTACCAATTATTTCTTTCATGGATTATGCCTTTGGTGTTGTATCTACTAGTAAACAGAAGGTCACCTAGATCTTCTTCTTTATCTTCTGAGTGTTTTATAGTTTTGCATTTTATATTTAGGTCTATGACCTATTTTGAGTTAATTTTTGTGAAAAGAATAGGTGCCACATCCAGAGTCATCTTTTTGCACATGGATATCCAGTTATTCCAGCAGCATTTGTTGAAAACACTTTTTTCTCCTTTGTAGTGCCTTTGCTTCTTTGTCAAAGATAAGTTCCAATGATAAGTTCTCTATCAGTTCTATTGATCTATTTGCCTATTCTTCTGCTAATACCATATGGTCTGTTTTTATCCTCACCTGAGGATATTTTTCCATTAATTTTTTAGAGAGAGGGAAAGACAGAGAGAAATATCCATGTGAGAGAAACACATTAATTGGTTGCCTCCTGCATGTGCCCCAAACAAGGTTGGGGCCAGGGAGGAGCCTGCCACCGAGGTATGTGCCCTTGACCGGAATCGAACCCAGGACCCTTCCATCTGCAGCTGACATCTATCCACTGAGCCAAATGGTCTTGATTACTGAAGATTATAGTAGGTCTTGTAGTTGACTAGTGTCAGTCCTCCAACTTTGTTCTCCTTTAATTTTGTATTGGCTTTTCTGTGTCTTTTGTCTTTCCATGTAAACTTTAGAATCAGTTTGTTAATATCTGCACCACGGCTTGATGCCATTTTCACTGGGATGGCACTGAATCTATACATCAAGTTAGGAAGAACTACCATCTTGGCATAATGCATGAGGCTTCCTATTCATGAACATGGACTATCTCTCCATTTATTTAGTTTTTCTTTAATATCTTTCATCATAGTTGTGTAGCTTTCTTTATGTATATATTTTTGGGGGTTTATATTTAACTACTAGTGGCCTGGTGCACGAAATTCATGCATGGGGGGGTTGTCCCTCAGCCCGGCCTGCACCCTCTCTAATCTGGGACCCCTTGGGAGACATCCCTCTCGCAATCTGGGACCACAGGCTAACCACTCTGTCTGCCAGCCTGCTTGCCCCCAACTGCCCCTCCCCCCCTCTGGCCTGCTTGCGCCCAATTGCCCCCCCTGACGGCCTGCTCGCCCCCAACTGCCCTCCCCTCCTGGCCTGATTGCCCCTAACTGGCTCTGCCTTGGCCCCGCCACCATGGCTTTGTTCTGAAGGATGTCCGGAAGGTCTCCCGGTCTAATTAGCATATTACCCTTTTATTAGTATAGATTGTACATATTTTGTTGGATTTATATTTACCTATTTAGTGTTAGGGGTACTAATGTAAATGGTATTATGATTTAAATTTCAAATTCTAGTTGGTCATTGCTGGTATATAGGTAAGTGATTGACTCTTGTACAGGGTGGGACAAGAGTAGGTTTACAGTTGTGAGTACACAAAACAATTTTCCATATGAGCAACTGTAAACCTACTTTTGCCCAACCCTGTATATTAATCTTGCTAAGATATCCTAAAACTTACTATAAATATTAGTCCCAGAGAGTTTTATTTGGCAGTTTTGTTGGATTTTCTACATGGACAATCATGTAATCTGCAAACAAAAATGCTTTTGTTTCCTTCTTACCAATTTAGTACCTTTTTTTAAAAAATTTAAATTGTTTATTGTTGAAAGTCTTACATATGTCCCCTTTTCTCCCCATTGACCTCTCCCTGGCTGTTCTCCCTCTCCCCCAGCACATGTCCCTGCTCCCCTACAGTTTGTGTCCTTTGGTTATGCTTATATGCATGCTTTATTTCCTTTTTTTTTTTTTTTTGGTCTTATTACATTAGCTTTGACTTCCAGCATAATGTTGAGAAGGAGTGGTGAGAGGACATTCTTGCCTTGTTGCTGATCTTAACAAGAAAGCTTTGCGTTGCTCACCATTAAGTACAATGTGTGCTGTACATTTCTGTAGTTGTTCTTTATTAAGTTGAGGACATTCTCTTCTATCGCTGGTTTGCTGAGTTTTTTAAAATCATGAATGAGTGTTGAATTTTATAAAATGCTTTTTCTGTGCCTATGGATATGATACTGTGATTTTTCTTCTATAGCCTGTTGTAGCTTTTAGTACAATTTCTTCCTCTAATGTTTGGTTGAATTCACCAGTGAGCCCATATGAGCCTGGTGCCGTCTGTTGTACGAAGTTATTTACTATTGGTTCCGCTTTACATATAGGCTTATTCGGATTACCTATTTCTTCTGTGTGAACTTTGGCAGTTTGCATCTGTTATGTCACTCCCAGTTTATGGGTAGTGATGCGCTCAGTTAGGAATGCCTGAGGCATGCCTCTGAGCCCATATGACTCATAATGAGCCCCCAGGAACGTTTTTCCCACCAGGCCCAATACTGTGGCTGGACTGGCACTTATGTCTTATTATGGTCACAGGATACAGTTCAGCAAAAATCATCAGGGGATTTTGAGAAACAAGAGATCTTACTCACAATCCCTGGAATGTACATGGCATACGCAAAGTCCACACAGCAAGGCCACAGGTAGAGAGCATGGGCCTGGGGCTCTTTGCTAGGTTCCAAGGGTGGGGTGCCAGCCCAGGGGTCAGAGGCAACCCCCATGCTGTTTGGTGGGGCAACAGGGGGTACACCGTATGAACTGTGAGCGATCACACTGCAGAAGTACCTTAACATTTGTGCTGTCAGCCGAGGGCTGAACGTCAGAGTGATATCCAAGGAGCTCCAGGGAGCAGGATGTCCAAAGTCCGAGGTATCAGAGCAGTCACCCATCTGCAGAACCCGTTCACTCTGCCTCTCCCCTTCGTCCCCTTCACCTGCCTGCTTCTGGAATACCTGCCACTGCTTGTCTTCTTGAGGAGCCATCTGCACCTGCCCGGTGGGGTCTGCCCTCACGGTGCTCGCACCTGGCTCCAGGCCCCGAGGCCTCCACACGCATCCCTGCAGGTGGGCCTGAGTCTGTGCCTCACCTCAACTGATGTTTTAAAATATTTTTTATTGATTTTTTCTTTTCAGAGAGAAAAAGAGGGGGCGGGGGGAGCTGCCTCCAGCACGCCCCCTACCAGGGATGGAGCTGCAACCAGGACATGTGCCCCAACTGGGAATCAAACCGGCAACCTTTCGGTGCACAGCGGATGCCCAACCTGGCCACACCAGCCAGGGCTGGACTGTTTTCAATGCAGGCAACGTGTCCAAAGCAGATGTAGTTGTCACCTACATGCTCTGTCTCTGAAGGACTCTCACCGCCAGGGGATGTGTCCCGTAGCACGGCTGCTGTCTTCACTGTCACACCATGGATTAGCACTCAGAGGAAGCCGGCTCAAGGGGGCCCCTGGGGCCCTCTGCTCTGTTCACTTCTCTTACCTGCTGCCCTGACACAGCAGAGCCGCACCCCAGCGGTGCCATGGCTCTTCTCAGGCCCGTGTTGTCGGCAACGCCCTCTCTGCTCACTTCCACACTGACCTCTGACCACTGCAAGTCCAGCCCATACGCCTCTCCCAAGAGGCCTTGGAGACCACAGTCAGCATTTAACTTCTCCTGCCTGCTCCCTGGCTCTCCTGGTCAACCCTGTTTTGACTTCTGAGTGAGTCCCTTCTGCACCATTCATTCATGAGTCTGCTACACCAGATCATGGGTTCCTAGAGGCAGGAACTATCTTGTTCACTTCTACACACCCCTCACCTCTGGTTCGAGCATAATCAACCATGCATTCATGTTTGATTTTATATCTGTTCCTTAAATAAATGAGGCAAGTTTCTTTCCTGACCTCCCATGAAAGATTTGCTCTAATAGCTGCTACTCACATCTTAATCTTCTACTGTGTAAGTGTGTAGCTACCTGGTATGTGACATTCTCCTTTTTGATTCCTTTAGGCCTGAGTAAAGTTCCGTAACACGTGTAGTGCGATGCTTCAAGCTGTGTGAACCGAGGAAGCTGACTTGCTGCGAGCCTGCTCTCCGCACCCTCAGCAAAGCTTTAGACACCACAGAAGGGGATGGCCCTGCCGTCAGAGGTTTAGGAGATGGAATTCTGGCCCCTGAGACAAGGACACCACAGGTGGTGCTGACAGGTTGCAGCACGTGTGAGGAGTGTGGGGACTTGCAACAGGAAGAGCTGGGGCGTGGCGTGGTTGTGGAAGTTTCAGGCGAGAGCTCCAGGTGTAACACCTGGCCACCCAGATGAAGTGCTTGGGGGACATCTGACACAAGGCACTCGCGGGCAGCTAGTACTGCTCGGGTTTGCTGGTGTTAAGGTGGCCGACACACCCTTCTCCCATCTGTCTTTAGAATTCTCAGGGCTGGAAGCTCAATTCTCCAAGCGTGTCAGTCTCGTAGGAATGGAATCAAACCTTTAGACACGGTTGTAAATTCAAGATGATGATGTCACCACCGGGCTGGTCAGCAAGCACACGTTTTCCCTTTGGCAGACATATCTACAATAAGATTCATGCTACACACTCGTCACGTGCACACACACACACACACACACACACACACACGAAATGCTGAGAGGAGGCAGGCCTGGGGTGGGGGGGATGGTTTGGGTTGGTTTAATGTTGGTATCTGGGAGGCAGGTGGTCTGCAGCTCCCAGGTGCAGGGGTTTGAAGGGATGGAGACAAATGCGCTGAGCCTTCTGCAAGTCTGGACAAAAAGGTTAGGACGGGGTTGAGAGAGGGCTTTGTGAGTTCAGTATGGGGCAGACTGAAGCAAGTTTACAGACGCAGAAGACACAAGAGGTGCGGGTGAAGACACAGGTGAGTAAAAGCTAAAGAAGCCAAGTCCTGGAGCTGGAGGAGGGTGGGCCCAGGGAGGTATTGAGGAAGGAGGGTGGGCCCTGGTGGGGGTGAAGGTGGAGCTGTCCATGGCTTCGTGGTGACCTGATGACTTAGGACTCTCCAAGGAGCATTCTCCACAGGCAGAGTCCTCTAAAGGCATTCCCTTTTGTCATTAAGTGTGCACCTTTACTTATATATATATTTCTAACATATTTTTATTTATTTCAGAGAGGCAAGGAGAGGGAGAGAGATAGAAACATCAGTGATGAGAGAGGATCATGACCAACTGCTTCCTGCTCGCCCCACACAGGGGATCGAGCCCACAACCAGGGCATGTGCACTGACTGGGAATCGAACTGTGACCTCCTGGTTTATAGGTCGCTGTGCAACCACTGAGCCATACTGGCTGGGAGGTGTGCATCTTTACTTAATTCATTCTCAGAGTGATGTCAACTCCACGTTTTGTTGAAAACTTGATGTCAGCGCATCAAATAGGTTTCATTCAGTTCAACAAAACGTAATGAACTTCTGGCTCTGCTGGGATGCAGGAGATTCAAAACAAAATAAAATGTATCCCAGAGGCCTTCAGCATGTTCCAGCTTGCGGGATGGAATAAGACAGTGTTACAGATGGGATAGGAAGGCCTCAGCATCATCACATGAGTGGGCCAAGCCAGGATGCCTAGCACACTGCTGTGTATACACTCAACGACTCAAAGGGAATGGGCAGGACCATCTGTATAATTTAGAGATGAATATGACCAATGCTATTTTCTAAAAATAAGCACGTTTATATCATTTCTCCATGGACTGACTTCAGACTAGATGTAATTTACTTCATTTTAAAGTGTTTTAATTTATATTACTGCAATCCATAATTTATATCTGCAATACATAATTCCACCTAACAGGTCTGTCCAAGTATTTTGGTCAAATATTTAGGCTCTTAAAGCCAATATTTATAGGAAAACTGTAGCTAGGGAATCTTTAAAAGGATCAGATAGTCATCTGTGTGGTTTTCTAAAATAAGGCACATAATCACCAAAATACACTTTTAAAATTGAAAGTTAGGGGACCACGCCATCTTGGGAAACAGAACTGCTTGAGACTAGGATCCTGGCCTCAGCACCACCCAGTCTGATCTCAGACGCATACCAGGACCCTGCAGCCACTGGGGACAGAGACCTGTAACCACAGCTACAGACCTGCGGACACCAAAAGTTCAGAAATCCCAGCGGCAGATCCGTGAGTAACAGAGCCCATCCCCCCTTCCCACAGGCTTGCAGGCAGCGCCAGAGTAACTAACTGATAGACCCACCCCTCAGCACTCCAGGAACTTTAGCCTGGAAGTGCTCGAGCACCTTGGAACTGATCCTACACGCACTGCCAGCTTCTGAGCCCTGGGCTAGGAGCAATCGCTCGAACACCGGGAATTTGTCCCACGTATCACAGGCCCAGGGACCCTGATTCTCTGGGTAGGTGGCAGCACCAAGCACCAGTGACTTGACTGTGTTTCTTTTCACCTGCGCCTGAGATCCTGGTTTCCTGTGCATTCATACTAAGAGCCAGTGACTCCAATTCCTGGTGCAAGGGCACACAGGGACCCTGATTCTCAAGGCAAGGTCGCGCGAAGCAACAGAGACTCTGATACTGGATTTTGGGGAACTCTGACTCCTGGCGCACGCTAGGGGGCTCTGGTTTTCAACACGCTTCGGGGGGTCTCTGTTTCAGCACGGTGCAGGCAGGGTCCCTGATTCTAAGGGCGCGTACGAGGCCACATTGAGCGCTGACAACACTGACTGAGCGAGCCTGGTTCCCACCAACCCACAACAACCACACATCTTAGTGTCAGAGCTCTTCAGTGACACTAGGGTGGTGGGAGGCTCCCACTGCACATGGCCCAGGCCCACGCAACTCGACGTTTGAACCATCGGGAGATAATTAGAATGAAGAGACGAAACAACACCCAGAGGAAAGACAATGAGGAGTCACCAAGAAAGGACATTAATGAAGTTGAAGCATGCAACATGACAGAAAAAGAATTCAGAATAATGGTTGTACAATTCATTCACTGGATGGATGAGAAAATCAACAACCTATGCAAGAATCAGGAAGAAATGAAAAGTGATATAGCTACAATCAAAAACACCATGGAAAGTTTCAACAGCAGACTAGAAGAAGCAGAGGACCGAATTAGTGAATTAGAAGATAAGGCAGAGAAACAAGCTCAATCTGAACAGCAACTGGAGAAAAGAATTAAAAAGCAGGAGGAGAGTCTAAGGGAGCTTCGGGACAACATGAAACGAAGTAACATACGCATAATAGGGCTGCAAGAAGGACAAGAAGAGCAGCAAGGATTAGAAAATCTATTTGAAGAAATAATGTCAGAAAACTTCCCAGATATGGGGAAGAAAAAAGTTACACAAGTACCGAGAGTCCCAGGCAAGATGAACCCCAAAAGACCCACACCAAGACACGTCATAATAATGATGGCAAATGTACAAGACAAAGACAGAATCTTAAAGGCTGCAAGAGAGAAACAGAGAGTTACCTACAAAGGATCCCCCATCAGATTATCAAATGATTTCTCAACAGAAACACATCAGGCCAGAAAAGAATGGACAGAAATTTACAAAGTGATGCAAAGCAAAGGACTGAATCCAAGAATACTCTATCCAGCAAGGCTATAATTCAAAATTGAAGGGGAAATAAGAAGCTTCACAGACAAAAAAAGGCTAAGGGAGTTTATCACCACCAAGCCAGCAATGCAAGAAATGCTAAAGGGACTGGTGTAAAAAGAAGAACTAAAAAGCCCAGAAAGAAAACAGCTACACACAAAAAAAATAGAAATGGCTACAAACAAGTACCTTTCAATAATAACTTTAAACATAAATGGACTAAATGGTCCAATCAAAAGACATCGAGTGGCTGAATGGATAAAAAAAAATGACCGCCGAAACCGGTTTGGCTCAGTGGATAGAGCGTCGGCCTGCGGACTGAAGGGTCCCAGGTTCGATTCCGGTCAAGGGCATGTACCTGGGTTGCAGGCATATCCCCAGTGGGAGATGTGCAGGAGGCAGCTGATCGATGTTTCTCTCTCATCGATGTTTCTAACTCTCTCTCTCTCTCCCTTCCTCTCTGTAAAAAATCAATAAAATATATTAAAAAAAAAACAACAAAAAAACATGACCCATATATTTGCTGTCTACAAGAGACCCACCTCATTAGAAGGGACTCACACAGACTGAAAGTGAAGGGATGGAAAAATATCTTTCAGGCAAATGGAAATGAAAAAAAAGCTGGGGTAGCAATACTTATATCAGACAAAATAGACCTCAAAGTGAAGGCCATAACAAGAGATAAGAAGGGCCACTTCATAATACTAAAAGGATCAATACAACAAGAGGATATAACCCTGATAAACATATATGCACCCAATGCAGGAACATCCACATACATAAGAAAATTCCTGGAAGATATCAGGGGAGAGATCGACAACAATACAATCATAGTAGGGGACTTTAATACACCACTGACATCACTGGATAAATCTGCTAGACAAAAACTCAGCAAAGAAACAGCAATCCTAAATGACTCACTAGATCAGATGGACTTAATTGACATCTTCAGAACACTTCACCCCAAAGCCACAAAATATACGTTCTTCTCAAGTGCTCATGGGACATCTTCAAAAATAGACCACATATTGGGTCACAAACAAAGTCTCCCCAAATTCAAGAAGATTGAAATCATACCAAGCATCTTCTCAGACCACAAGGCCATAATATTAGAAATAAACTACAACAAAAACAACTCAAAATACTCAAACACTTGGAAGCTGAATAGCACGTTATTAAATATTGATTGGGTTACCAATGAGATCAAAGAAGAAATTAAAAACATCCTGGAAACTAATGACATTGAAAACACAACAATCCAAAACCTTTGGGACACAATGAAAGCAGTCCTGAGAGAGAAGTTTATAGCTCTACAGGCCTATCTCAACAAACAATAAAAAATGGTAGTAAATCATCTAAATCTACAGCTCAAAAAATTAGAAAGAGAGCAACAAGAAAAGCCCAGAGTGAGCAGAAGGAAGGAGATAATAAAGATTAGAGCAGAAATAAATGACATAGAGACCAAAAAAACAATACAGAAAATCAATGAAACAAAGAGCTGGTTCTTTGAAAGGATAAACAAGATTGACAAACCTCTAGCCAGGCTCACCAAGAAGCAAAGAGAAAGGACCCAAATCAACAAAATCAGAAATGATAGAGGCGAAATAACAACAGATCCCACAGAAATACAAATGATTGTTAAAAAATACTATGGACAACTCTACTCCAACAAACTAGACAACCTGAAGGAAATGGACATATTCCTAGAAAAATACAACATTCCAAAACTTAATCAGGAAGAATCTAAAAATCTCAATAGGCCAATAACTATGGAAGAAATTGAAGCAGTCATCAAAAAGCTTCCAGCAAACAAAAGCCCAGGACCAGACAGCTTCACAGGGGAGTTTTACCAAACATTCAAGGAAGAACTAAAACCTATCCTCCTCAGACTACTACAAAATATCCAAGAGGAAGGAACACTTCCAAGCTCATTCTATGAAGCCAGCATCACCCTAATACCAAAACCAGGTAAAGACAACACAACGAAAGAGAATTACAGGCCAATATCCCTCATGAACATAGATGCCAAAATCCTCAACAAAATCGTAGCAAATCGGATCCAGCAGTACATCAGAAAGATCATACACCACGACCAAGTAGGATTTATCCCAGGGATGCAAGGATGGTACAATATCCGCAAATCAATAAACGTGATACATCATATAAACAAATTCAAAGAAAAAAACCACATAGTCATATCAATTGATGCAGAAAAAGCGTTTGACAAAATTCAACACTCATTTTTGATAAAAACTCTCAGCAAGGTGGGAATTGAAGGATCATACCTCAACATAATAAAAGCCATATATGACAGGCCCACAGCCAACATCATACTAAATGGACAAAAACTAACACCATTTCCCCTAAGAACAGGAACAAGACAGGGATGCCCACTCTCACCACTCCTGTTCGACATAGTACTGGAAGTATTAGCCATTGCAATTAGACAAGAAGAAGAAATAAAAGGAATCCAAATTAGAAAAGAAGAAGTAAAACTGTCCTTATTTGCAGATGACATGATATTATACTTAAAAAACACTAAAGACTCCATGAATAAACTATTAGACTTAATAAAAGAATTCGGCAATGTAGCAGGATACAAAATTAACGCCAAGAAATCTATGGCATTTCTATACACCAATAGTGAATGTGCAGAAAGAGAGACTAAAAAAGCAATTCCATTTACCATCGCACCAAAAAAATTAAGCTACCTAGGAATAAACTTAACTAAAGAGGTAAAAGACCTCTTCTCAGAAAACTACAGGACGTTGAAAAAGGAGATAGAGGAAGACATAAAGAGATGGAAGAACATACCATGTTCTTGGATTGGTAGAATCAACATCATTAAAATGTCCATACTGCCCAAAGCAATCTATAAATTCAACGTACTTCCCATTAAAATACCAATGGCATATTTCACAGACCTAGAACGTTCTCTCCAAAAATTCATCTGGAATAAAAAACGACCCCGAATAGCTGCAGCGATCCTGAGAAAGAACAAAGTAGGTGGGACCTCAATACCAGATATCAAGCTGTATTACAAAGCCACTCTTCTCAAAACTGCCTGGTACTGGCACAAGAACAGACATATAGATCAATGGAATAGAACGGAGAGCCCAGAAATCAGCCCCAACCAATACGCTCAATTAATATTTGACAAAGGAGGCAAGAACATACAATGGAGTCAAGATAGTCTCTTCAATAAATGTTGTTGGGAAAATTGGACAGATACATGCAAGAAAATGAAACTAGACCACCAACTTACACCATACACAAAAATAAACTCAAAATGGATAAAGGACTTAAATATACGACGGGAAACCATACAAATACTAGAAGAATCCAAAGGCAACAAAATCTCAGACATATGCCGAAGCAATTTCTTCACTGATACAGCTCCTAGGGCATTGGAAACTAAAGAGAAAATAAACAAATGGGACTACATCAAAATAAAAATCTTCTGCACAGCAAAAGAAACCATCAACAAAACAAGAAAACCCACTGCGTGGGAAAACATATTTGCCAATGTCATATCTAATAAGGGCCTAATCTCCAAAATTTATAGGGAACTCATACAACTTAACAAAAGGAAGACAAACAATCCAATCAAAAAATGGACAAAGGACCTAAATAGACACCTTTCAAAAGAGGACATTCAGAAAGCCAAGAGACATATGAAAACATGCTCAAAGTCACTAATCATCCAAGAGATGCAAATCAAAACGACAATGAGGTACCATCTCACACCTGTCAGAATGGCTATCATCAACAAATCAACAAACGACAAGTGCTGGAGAGGATGTGGAGAAAAAGGAACACTTGTGCACTGCTGGTGGGAATGCAGACTGGTGCAGCCACTATGGAAGAGAGTACGGAGTTTCCTCAAAACACTACAAATGGAACTCCCATTTGACCCTGTGATCCCACTTCTAGGAATATATCCCAGGAAACCAGAAACACCAATCAGAAAGGATATATGCACCCCTATGTTCATAGCAGCACAATTCACCATAGCTAAGATCTGGAAACAGCCTAAGTGCCCATCTGTAGGTGAATGGATTAGAAAACTGTGGTACATCTACACAATGGAATACTATGCTGCTATAAAAAAGAAGGAACTCTTACCATTTGCAACAGCATGGATGGAACTGGAGAGCATTATGCTAAGTGAAATAAGCCAGTCAATGAAGGAAAAATACCACATGATGTCACTCATTTCTGGATAATAAAGACCATTATAAACTTATGAACAAAAATAGATACAGAGGCAGAGCTGCCTCGAACAGACTGTCAAACTACAGCAGGAAGGCCGGGGAGGGTGGAAGGGCAGGAGGGGGGTGGGTAAGAGATCAACCAAAGGACTTGTATGCATGCATATAAGCATAACCAATGGACATAAGACACTGGGGAGTAGGGGAGCCCAGGGGATTGTCAAGGGCGAGGGAAAAAAAAAAAGGAGACATATGTAATACTCTTTGTAATACTTTAAGCAATAAAAAAAAAAGTATTTACCCAATAAAAAAAAAATTGAAAGTTAAAACTTAGGCTGTGCAAATAGCACTACATTAATTTGGTCTCTTGGAGAATAGTGTGGTAATATACAAATCACAGCAACAACAAATTAATAAAGATTAATTAAACACAAAAATCTTATTAAAATAATCTTCAATAAGTTTCAATTAGTTATATTTTGATCATAAAGGATCTTTATTAAAGAATGCCAAAACCAAGTATTTTTTAAAAATTATATAACCTAATAAAAACTGACATGAAATTGTTTTATTTAAAATTGTTATAATAAAAAACAAATAGACATTTGTAAGATATTTATCTCATTTTAGAAAACATAGGCTTTAAGGATTAAAAGTAACTTTTCAAACTCGTTGCCAGAATTAAAATTTCACATCACAGAAGTGTTTTAATAACAAATACTGACCAACAGATTACAACACCAAAGCTGTACAATAAATAAAAAAGCTTTCTAATTATTTTTACCAAGATATCATGAATTGATAAAATAACAATAGAAAGTTAACATTAATTTCCGAAAAAAAGGCACATCCAGGCAAAATAGTCAAGGCGACTTATAAAATGCAGCGTAATGTTTATATTGTGCATGATCAATTGAACGCAATAAATTACTCTGGAAGATTCTAAAATATGGCAGTAATAGATTGTAAAGCTGGGCAAATAAGACACCCCCCTCCTTAATAGCGTATTTTGTTCCCCAAAGTGCAGTTCAGAACTATCTGAAATGTCATGCTTCCCTGCACACAGGTTTTGCTTTGCAAAGTTGTTTATCATCTTGATGCCTCAGAGACTTGACCGCCGGTCTGGCCGTGGCACGCACTTCGTAATTGCAGCTCTCCACAGCACTGGGGCCAGTAAGAGACTGAGCGTGGTCACACTCAGGATCAGGAGGTACACCTGCAACAGGAAAACTGAGCGTCATCTCAGGATTAAGAGGTGCACCTGTAACAGGTAAGTCTGGGTGTGTCCCTCAGGATTACTATGACCACCTCAAACCACAGATATACTCTCAGGTTCACCCCTATACAGACACAGGTACCTCAACATTTGGATGTGAGGTGGACTGAGGTTAGACCATCAGTGGAAACTTCTCAGGTCGATGCATCACTGGTGCACACACTGGAGTCTGTGCAATCGGAGTCACCCCTTGGGCTCAGTAGGCAGTCAGACCGACCCCTTGGGGGTCAGTTGGAGTGAGGACACAGGCTCAGGGCAGGTCTCCAATGGAGCTCATGCATCAATTCCATTCTCCCGCAATGGTTTTAAGTGCTCTTTAATAGCAGGACTTGCTTTCCTCACACTTATGGATACAAGGAGACAACCACATAATTTTGAATGCCTGCCAGCATTTCACATGTACCAATTAGAGCTTTTATATTCATTCAGTCCACATGTATGAGGGAGCAGGTGTGCAGGTCCAAATATTCAGTGTCACGTGGCTGGGTGGACTTTCCTGACACCATCACAACTTGGGGAGGGACGCTGTAAGGCAGGGCAGTCAGGAGGCCCTCTTGCTGTGGCCCCTGCCCTAGGGAGGGGAATGAGAGCAGGACAGACCCCTTCAGGCCCAGAAGTTCAACTGTGCTGACGTAGACATCACAAGGGGCAAAGAGTGACACTCAGATTGCAGGAGAGGGCTATGGAGTCAAAAATGATTTTAAATAGAAGTTACTATTAGGAACTTGTGTGTCTGGAAATCTATGACTTAAAAACATCCTGAAGTTAACTGTTTCTACCCTGGGAAACACAAAAACAGCTGATTTCCACAGTCTACACAGTACGCAGTTTTCCAGCCCGGCACACATGTGATTTCTTAGTGAACGAGCAGTTCAAAAGCAGAGAGTTCAAATTCCTATACTATTACCCAACATTTTATACATTCAACAACAACAAAACTCCCTTTGATGTCCATCTTGTTTTCACTGAAACAGTAATGCTCTGTTTGTAGTTATTAAATACTTTCCATAGTTATAGCATCCATTTGCCCTTAGCTCACTCAGGGCTAATACTCAACTCCGTTATCTGGTCCTGGAAGCATATTCAGGTTTTAAACATTACACCTTTAACACCAGGAAGCACAGAGTGCGGCATATTTACCCATGGGGTTGGGAGTCTTTTTTTTCACTTTAGAGCCACACCCCACCGCCCATCACAGAAAAAAACCTCCTTCTTATCAAATTTAGTGACAATCATGGATCATCAGATGATACTTATCAAATTCTAGTTCATAGCCAGTTAAAAAAGGGCAAATAATAAAGTTTAAAAAAGTAAAAATGGGCAAAAATGCAGAGGAAAAATGTAAGTGCAAATGGAAGGTGGACACACACTCATGCGCACACACGATGCTCAGACATCAGCAAGAGGAGTGTCCAACGGGACAGTGACGAGGCACCTGCCCGACCAGAACACTTGCAGGGAGCGGGTGGAAACTCACCTCCCGAGAAATGATGCCAGCTCTGCGCGCTCTGCTCCCCAGGACAAAAGAGAACTCGCTGACCTGGGCCAGCCCCGCGGCCACGATCCACTTGATGTACTGGCTGGTTTTCGGCAAGAGGAGAGACAAGACCAGTGCTGCCAGAACAAACTGCGAGAGTGCCCATGTTAGTGCTTAATCAGAGCCCCGGTGGCCAAGCACCCAGGACAGAGAGGACACAAACGCCGGGGCAGCCCTCGAACAACACACAGAGGGGACATACAGAGAGGCACTTCTATGCTGAAGGCACCAAAAAAACACAAAATGTCTGAAATAAAACCACACAAAACACCAAGGCCAAATCCAGGGTTTAGGTTCCTTTGCAGAAAACAAAACCTTCCCCCCCACCCCTGCCCCAAACTAAATGAACAGCATTAAATATTATACAGCGTTCAAGTGGAAATTTTATTTTTAATAAGAGAGAATGTATTTCTCTCATGGAAGCAATCTCCAGAGGGGTGAGCAGCCTGGAGCTAGTAGGGCAGCTAGACCGTCATCGGGGATTCTGGCTCCTTCCAGTGGAAATATTTTAAGTCAATTTCTATAATCCACAAAGCCAGATAGCTACAGAGCAGGTCCGGACATTAAAAGTTAATACAGGGGACGCAATGATTTGTGCTCTTGGAGGACAGACAGGGAGAGTGGTGAAATAATTCTCCTGACTTCCCTGGAGGACCCAGAGAGCTATCTAACTCCAGCTATCTTTCTCCCATTCCAGCTTCTAACTCCCAGATTCAAACATACTCAATTCTGAGACAAACAAAGGAAAACACATCCAAACCACCTGTATCCTAACCCAGACCTTCCCCAGGCGGTGGGGTGGCAGGAGGGGGAGGAGGGGCATCACAGACAGGTGTTCCAGGTAAGTGGCCCTGCCGGCGGCTCACAGACTCGGCATCGCTGTGGGCAGGCACTCAGGCCCAGGAGGAAGTACGTGCGAGTGTGACCTGTAAACCCCAAGATAACCAGGGTGTGACCCATCCCGAATGACTGAGAGGCTCGGTACCTTCATGATCACCACCGCCAGCGTGAGGACCATCAGGATGGTGAGCTCGTACACCACGAAAGTGGGAAACACGTGGAGGCCTGTGAGGAAGAGGACGGGCACGGGAATTCTTTCAGGATCACACAGCCCATCTCCGAACAAATACACACCTGCTTCTCACTGATAAACCTATTAACTCTCAAGCTCCTCAGACGTGTTTCAATAGAGGGATGAATTCTTGTAAGCACCATCCTGTTGTGCTGTTTGTTTATGCGGAGAGCAACGCTGACACCAAACTGACTGGAGCCAGTACTTAGTGACATTAACAAAGTGTAGTGAGATGAAGTCCATGTTACAATGTCTTTGCCACAAATAACTGTGACAGGAGGGCAAGCAAGCGATGTTATAGTTTTTCTCCTTAAGGCCACTCATTCTTGCAACAAACACCAAATGTATACCTGGACTAGCACAACAGTAAAGAGTACAGGCTCTGGGCTAAAATCCCGGGCCTACCACTAACCAACAGTAGGTGCTGGCATGCCTCTTACCCTCTCTCTGCCTCAGCTTCCTCATCTGTAGTTGTGGATTTGGCCAGTGAGTGAACACAGCATGACATGTAAAGCAGTACCCGTGTTTATAAACAATTTTCCTCATGGTCACTGCATACACACACCAGGCCCACAGATAGGAAAGTGAGCAAGGATTCAGGGCTGCCAGGTGCTAGGTAGCATTGACATGTGACAACTGCCTCAGGGCACCTCCAAGAACCACATGACCAGCGCTCTCCCACTTGAGCACGAAAAGCCCCCCTTCACTCTGGGCCGAAGACTGCCCTTCGCTGTGATGTTCTAAGGAGGCCTCTCCTCAGGAGCTCAGCCTGAGTCCCTCACTCCCACTTGCTGGTGGCTGTGACCCCAGGACCCACTCTTATCACCCAGAACCGAATCTGGCTCATGGGCGCTGGATGGTGCAGCTGGATGCAGGTCATCTTTGTGGTTCTGACAGGGCCTGGCTGGGGCAGGAAGTCGATGAATGTTTGCTAAGCACAGGGCCCCACCATTCATTTACATGTCATCGAGGGCTACGTATGCAGAAAAGCAAAGGTGTCTTCTTAAACAGATGCTGTTAACTTGTTGCTTAGAACCCTGGAACAAAAAAATTATGTCCCTGAGCAGTCAGAGAATAAAAACCTGATTGTACATGTGTTTCTCAGTTGGCAAGGAAATTAACCTGAATTCCTTTTGATATATTGAGTGTGAATAACCAAAGCAAAAAGTACAGTGGTTATTGTTATAAAGCATGGCTCTTAATAAATCAAGAATCCCAATCTGAGAAATAGAGCAAATATGTCTGTTTTAAATAACATGTTTGTGAAGTTTTAGTTTTTAATAAGCGAGCATTCAGGAAGCTGGGCAGGCAGGACACAGGGTGGAACAGCTCGTCAGGGTGACCTGGGGCGGGGAGCGGGGGCTCTTAGGAATGGAACGCAGGACTGGACAGTGGTGAGAATAGGGTTACAATTTAATCAATTTTATTAGGCCTTGTCTGAAAAAGAACTGGCAGAAAAGAAGTGAATCATCAACCAGGAATGGAAGTTCAAGGAATCAGAATCGGCAGCTTACTTAGCATGTTGAGGCAGTGTTTCCAGCAGTGGAGTGAAGGGGGAGGAAGAGGCAGAAGAGAGGGCCAAGGAGAGAAAATGAGGGGAGGAGGGGAGACAGAGAGACACACACGAGGGGGCAGAGAGATGAGGAGAGAAGGGGTAGAGAGGACGGGGCAAACATCCGTCGAGAGGGGCTTTCTCAGCGACACATCCGATTACTAACACTGCTTGTGAATGCTCTTATGTCACCTCTTTATTTCTTTTTCTTTTAAAAAAATATATTTATACTAGAGGCCAGTGCACGACATTCGTGCCTTGGGGGGTGTGGGGGTTCCTCAGCCCGACCTGCACCCTCTCCAATCTGGGAGCCCTCAGGGGAGCGCTCTCCAATCAGGGAGTTTCTATCTGTCTTTGCAATCATATGAGCGAATTGTCTGAGACCCCAACTCAGTTTGGTTTGTTGCTCACAGAATAATAGAGGCATTTTTTTTTTTTTTTTTGCGTCATTGGTGGAGATTTCCTGGAAGTTTTAGGATATCTTCCCTTTAATTTTTCCTAGACACTCTGATTTTACTTATGTCTCTCACCTTTGCTTTCCCTCCATCCCCCACTGCAATAATAACTTGCTCCAGGCTCACTTTGCTGTAGTGTCTAGGACAGCGGTTCTCAACCTGTGGGTCGCGACCATTTTGGGGGTCGAACGACCCTTTCACAGGGGTCGCCTAAGACCATCAGAAAACACATATATAATTATATATTGTTTTTGTGATTAATCACTATGCTTTAATTATGTTCAATTTGTAACAATGAAATTGGGGTCACCACAACATGAGGAACTGTATTAAGGGGCCGCGGCATTAGGAAGGTTGAGAACCACTGGTCTAGGAGATCCATCTGCCACCAGAACTATGATTCCCAGCATTCCTGATGCTCCCTGCGCTCTTGGTTTTCCCTTCCTGCTCTGTCTCTGTCCCATGGCCTCCCACTCTGTCAAGTCCTCCAAGCCGCCAGCTCTCCCTCTCTGCTCTCTGTCTGGTGCGTTGGGAGCCAAGTTCCCCAAGCCTCTCCACTCTCCGCTGGCTCTCCCGCACTGCTCTCCACCTGGCGGCTTCGGGGAGCAACCGAGGGAGCCACGTCCCCCCAAGCCGCCGGCTCTCCTGCTCTGCTCTCCACCCAGTGCCTGTGTATGCAAATTAACCTGCCATCTTTGTCAGGTTAATTTGCATACTCACTCCTGATTGGCTGGTGAGCATAGCAGAGGGATGGTCAATTTACGTGTTTCTCTTTTATTATATAGGAGGATTGATTTCAGAGAGGAAGAGAGAGGGTAAGAGAGATAGAAACATCAATGATGAGAGAGAATCATTGACTGGCTGCCTCCGGCACACCCCACACAGGGGATCGAGCCTGCAACCCAGGCATGTGCCCCAACCAGGAATCAAACTGACCTCCTGTCCATAGGTCAATGCTCAACCCCTGAGCCCACTGGCTGGGCTTATTTCAACTCTTTCAAGTGTGACCCTCCCCTTGCGTTTCCTTTGAGAACTGTCTTGGCTCTTCAGGGCCGTCCACATTTCCATTTTAATTTTAGAATCTGCTTTTCCATGTTCTGAAAGTCTTGCTGGGATCACACAGAACCTGTTGACCAGTGGAGAGTGTGTGGACTTTCCAGGCCGTAAGAGGGCGAGAACAAGGAGGTGCCAAGCGGAAATGCTGCAACACAGAGGCTGGGATTCTGTACCGCCGGTCCTCTCCAGGACTGGCCACTAAGATACCGACACAGAGAAATCTTCAGAGCAGCACGCGCCCTGCCAATTTACTTTTTTTGTATAAAAATTAATATTTCCTCCCAAGCTTCCCATTTTGATGCACTGATGTTAAGCTGCTAACCTGCTGAGCACCAGGGAGGGCCCTTCCTATGGAGTCAAAATGAGAGTCGTCTTCCCTGAGGACGTCTGAGCCTTTACACTCCTTCCTACACGTGCATCTTAGTATTGACGGGCATGGCAACCAACCAGCAAATTAACATCCCTTAGTTCAAACTTTCCCTCTTTTTAAATAAGATTTCTCCTCAGATTCTAATTTTTATGGGAACTGTTTCCATTGTCTAGTCTACAAATAAAAATACATAAAGAGATTACAGAGGTAATCTGCAAGTGTTTAACAAACACAATTCAAACATTCCGAAGTAAAGCAGAAAGTTACCTATGGAGGCAAAGAAAATGATCGCCAGGAAGTCGCGAATCGGCTCGATGTAAGACACAATCTCCTCGGTGACCATGTGGCCTTGGGAAGAGATGAGCGCTCCGGCCAGGAAGCAGCCCAGCTCCATGGACACATCCAGCAGCTCTGTGACCTGGGAGGAGGGAAGGACACGTCACACACACAGTGCCGCCAGTTACCAACGGCTTCTGCCCAAGTCGGATTCACACCCAAACACAGCCTGTAGGTCTAGCAGGACCATCACAATAAAGCTGTGAAAATCAAATCTCGCTGTACATCTGTGACATCCCCAGTGGAGCCTCTGTGGGGATGACCGAGAGACGACACGAGGAAGCTAATATGAGCTGAACTAACCATACAGGGAGGAAAAAATTAATTTAAAACATTTGAAACAATTCGCATAGATAGCTGTGAAACTTTTGAATTAAAGTATTTTCCAAACTTTATTTTAAATATTTGTGATACATTTTCTTTACTTTGAATCAAGGAAGAGCCTGACTATAGCTTAAAAACTGTATTGTAGCCCTAGCCAGTTTGGCTCAATGGATAGAGCATTGGCCCTCAGACGGAAAGGTCCCAGGTTTGATTCGGGTCAAGGGCACAAACCTTGCTCACAGGCTCGATCCCTGGCTTTAGTCAGGGTACCTGTAGGATGCAACCAATGACGTCTCTCAAAGCAACGTTTCTCTCTCTCCTTCCCACCCTCTCTAAAAATCAATGGAGGAGGATTAACAACAATGAAAGTATTGTAGTCCTGACTGATTAATGTGTCTCTCTCACATCAATGTTTCTTTTCTCTTTCTCTCATTTTTTTCCTCTCTCAAATCAATAAAAAAATTTAGAAAAATGTTTTGTATAAAAAACTATTCCCATCACCAACAAACTGCTTAGAGAAAGCAGACACAGCTAATAA
Organism: Myotis nattereri; assembly: GCF_964212035.1. Lineage (NCBI taxonomy): Eukaryota > Metazoa > Chordata > Mammalia > Chiroptera > Vespertilionidae > Myotis > Myotis nattereri. The sequence goes on from NC_138076.1 coordinate 28,821,035, forward strand.
GCAATTACCTGGAGATGGCAGGAAACCAGAGGGAAGCACCAGCGAATGTAGACATGACTAGATTCAATAATGCCAGGTTCAGATAGAATAGTTATGGATCATTAGGCTTCTACCGATATAGTTCTGTTAAATGCACAGTTTCAGACTTCTTTATGTGACATTACTGATGCAAAACAACTAGAAAGATGCCTTTTTAAATTTGAGACAGTAAAACTACAAACGATAGCAGCGACAGACACATAGGGGGGAAAATGAACTTTTGAAGAAATACCATTTACAGTAACATCAAAACTCATCAAACACCTCGGAATAAATAAAAGAAGTGCACAACTTCCGCGCCAAACACTACAAAATGCTGCTGAGAAACACAGATGAGGACCTCAGTAAACCGAGGGTGTGTGCCACACTCAGGAGGGAAAATGTCACTTTCCCTCAACTGGCCTACAGGCCCACTGGAATCACAACAGAACTTGTTGTGTGTGAAAAGTGACAATTTGAATCTAAAAATGTACATGGACACTGGAAAGACCACAAATTCAGGGTGGGAATAAAGTAGGTTTACAGTTGTGAGTACGAAAAATACAGTTTATTCTTGTGTTATTATTTATTAATGATATTATTTTCCATACGAACTGTAAACCTCCTTTTGCCCACCCTGTAGAGCCAAGACAACCCTGATGGCGAAGGAAGCTGCCGCTACACTGCCAGCTGTGAGGGCAGGTATGCTGGCCAAGGGAGCAGAGTGCAGGTCAGAAACACGCACACGCACACACACACGCACACGCACACACGCACACACGCACTCACACGGCCTCTTGGGTTTTGACAAGGTGACCCTGCACAGCAGTGGGGGAGGGTCTTTCAGCACACAGTGTGGGGAAAAGCCTGTGAAAAAACAAATTCCGCCAAAACCGGTTTGGCTCAGTGGATAGAGCGTCGGCCTGCGGACTGAAGGGTCCCAGGTTCGATTCCGGTCAGGGGCATGTACCTGGGTTGTGGGCACATCCCAGGTAGGAGATGTGCAGGAGGCAGCTGATCGATGTTTCTCTCTCATCGATGTTTCTAACTCTCTATCTCTCTCCCTTCCTCTCTGTAAAAAGTCAATAAAATATAAAAAACAAAACAAAACAAAACAAAAAAATTCCACTTCCTTCCTTCATGTGTTACACTCACCTCCAGATGGACAGGTCTAAACAAGGTAAGTGAAGCAGTAACACTTCCAGAGGGCAACAGGGAGTATCTTCGTGATCCAGGAGTAGGCAAAGGTCTTTTTTTTTTTAATCCTCACCCAAGGATATTTTTTCCCATTGATTTTTAGAGAGCGGAAGGGAGGGAGAGAGAGAGAGGGAGAAATGGAGGGAGGAAGAAAGGGAAGAGAGGCGGGGAGAGAGAAACATTGACGTGAGAGACACACATCGCTTGGTTGCCTCTCACACAAACCCCAACTGGGGCTGGGGATCGACCCTGCAACCGAGGTATGTGCCCTTGACCTGGGATCAAACCTGAAATCCTCAGGTCCACGGGCTGATGCTCTAACCACTGAGCTAAACTGGCCACGGTTAGGCAAAGGTCTTTTACATAGAATATAAAAATTGCTAACCATAAAAAAAATGGATAACTTGACTTCATTAAAATTAAGAACTGCTGTTCATCAAAAAAAGCCATTCAGCAAGTGAAAAGGAAAGTCACAAACTAGGAAATCTTAGGAAAAATATATCTGACATAGAATACTATTCAGCCATAAAATGAAACAAAGTACTAAAACATGCTACAGCATGGATGAACCTTTGAAACATGCAAAGTAAAATAAGCCACGTAGAAAAGGCCACATATTATGTGATCCCATTTATGTAAGATGTCCAGAAGAGGCAAATCGTAGGAACAGAAAGTAGATTAGTGGTGACGAGGGGGTGGGGGACAGACAGAATTGTGAGGTAAAGGGTTTCTTTTGGGGTGAAAGAAATTGGGTAGTGGTGATGGTTGCACAGCATTGTGAATATGCTGAAAACCACTGAATTGTACACTTTAAATCAGTAAATAAGAAATTTGTCAAAATTTTGGCAGAACATATAAAAAACTCCTACAAATGAGTAAGAAAATAACCAACCCAATAGAATAATAACTTTAAGACTCTACCAGGCACATCTCCAAGGAGGATATCCACCTGGCTAATACGCATATGGGAAGGTGCTCACACCATCAGTCATCAAGGAAATGAAAATCAAAACCCAGATGAGATACTACCACCTAGAAGAATGGTTAAAATTACAAAGACTGACAGAAAACACAAGTGTTGGTGAGGATACGAAGAAACTGAACCCTAACACAACTCTGGTAAGGGTATAAACCAGTATAACTACTTGGGGAAAACTAGCATGGGAAATTACTAAAGTTAAACACATGTATACCCTACAACCCAGCGACTCCACTCCTAGACATATATTCATCAGATGTGACATCACATGTCCAACAAAGGACACATATGAGAATATACAGCAGCTTTATTCATAACGGCCCTAAATGGAAACAAACCCTAGTAGCTAACAACAGAAAGGATGAATTGTGAAATATGTGGTGGAATATCACACAGCAATAAATGAGGAGTCTGACAGAGGAGTTATAAGAATACCCAATATGCAAATGCCCAGCACCTAACACCATACCTGGCAACTATAGCAGGTGCTCAGTAATTATAGTCAAATGAAGAAAAAAAACCTAAGAACCAATGACTGGGGAAACAGCAAGGAAGTCATCCAGACAAGACAAATGTGCTGAACGCTATTTTCACAGAGAAAAATACTCCGGAATGGATAAAGCAACGTAAAATAATTACATAAGTCACATACTTGAGCAGCTTTGAGCAGAAGCAAATCATAGTCTTCTCCCAAGATTATGAAATACTAGCAGGCAATTAAATCATATGTAAGGAAGTAACTTTTGCCAATTTCCTTTTTAAAATTAAACTTTTTATTTTGAGATAATCAGATTCCAAGTAGTTTCCCCAATGGCAACATCTTAACAAATCATAGCACTAGGTCACAGCCAGGATACTGATGTGTCACAATGAAGAGAGGTAGAACATTCTGTCCCCGTGAGGATCCTTCCCACCCCCACCCCCTCCTTAATACCTGGCCAGCAATCTTCCCTCCATTCTGAAATTTTGTCTTCATAAATCTAACACAAATGGAATCATACAATATGCAACCCTTGGGGCTGGCTTTTCTCATTCAACACAATTCTCTGGTAAATCATGTACCAATAGTTTTAAAACCGGGTGGTCTTCCTTGGTGTGGGTGGACCATAGCGACCACAGCTGGTGGAAACATTCACCTGCTGAAGGACATCTGGGCAGCTGCTGTAAACATTAGTGTGTAAGTTTCCTGTGAACCTAGTGTTCATTTCTCTGGGATACAGGCCAAGGAGAGCAAATGCTGGTAGTCTAGTGATGCCATTCGTACTTAAATCACTTAGGAGGGGGTCTCCCAGCATCGCCCCCATTCTCATGAGACTCCTGTCCTTTAAATAAGAAGGCTGCCTCCAAAACACACCTTTTTTTTTTTAACGTTGCACATTTATGGCAAAAGAAGTTCTGTTGACTACCTTGTCATTATGGAACAGAACTAAAATTTGTTTTTAAATTGTTAATCTTTTGTCAGGTACAAAGCTGTTTAAAAGTTTAAGACAGAGTAAGATGGTTTGACACTGGTGGCTTTTCCTTCTCACAGGTTTGCTTTTTGTTATTCCTCACCTGAAGATACTGTTTATATTGATTTTTCTGAGAGAGTGAAAGGGAGGGAGAAAGAGAGAGAGAGAGAGAGAGAGAGAGAGAGAGAGAGAGAGAGAGAGAGAGAGAGAGAGAGAGAGAGAGAGAGAGAGAGATTGGTTGCTTCCTGCACGCACCCCAACTGGGGCCGGGAATCAAACCTGAAACTCTATGATTCATGGGCTGATGCTCTAACCACTGAGGACACCAACCAGGGCTTGATTTTGTGTGTGTTTTTTTTTGCATACAGGATGATGCTCCAACTAACTGAACCACCCGGCTAGGGTTAGATTTGTTTTTTAATGCAGCACTCCACAAATACGTTTTTAGCAAAATGCTTAAGAGTATGAGTTAAAACAGTTAAATAGATTTAACTCATATTAATATTGATGGGTAGCATAACTGTGTATAAAATAAAAAATACTAATAAGTGTTTAATATTTTAACTATTATTAAAATAAAAAGATAAGAAACTGATCACAAGCTTTCAGTGAACAGATTATATAAATCAAATTACATAAATAAAAAATATTATGAGAATTACCGTTAACATTAAAAAGATGAAAGCTGAGATTCCTAAGATAAGGATTTCTTTGTTCCCTTTACTTTCCATATGTAGCTTTCGATAATATGGTCCTATAAGGTAAGTCTTTATAACAAGACATAACAGAAAAACAGCAGCCAGCGAGAAAAGAATCTGACCAATCAAAACCAGTATTCGTAGTATTTCCATGACAATGCTAGGAAAGGAAAAAAAAAAAAGACATGTTATTTCACCTCTAAATATATTTCTCTAAAACCCAATAAAATGATCTTCCACTATTTTCTAACATGTAAAATAAATGACCCAAATCACATACATTTTTATTTCCAAATATTAAAATAAAAACTATCATATTAATCTCAGAAATTTTTATTTGAATCAATAAAGAAGCTGGATTACTTTGCAATCAATTCTTTGAAGCAAATGCGATTTGTAGGATGTAACGATCCTTACCTGACAGCTTGTATATATCAGTGATAATAAAATTCCTTTTCAGATAATAACCCCCATTTGAAATTCTTCATAAGGTGATAGTCACCCTGTAATATTACACTGCAGGCTCACATTAGAAGTATAACTAAAGAATTCCAGTGACTTTCGCAAAATATTCTCTTATCTCAATTTAGAAATCTGAATTTTATGTCTATTACTTAGTCATAAAGAAAAGGATTCTGTACTAAGCTCACAAAAAAGGCACTATTATATATAGGATGTCCCCAAAAATGTCTGCACACTTTGAATGATTATAAAATCAGTATTTATTAACAAATAATTCATTTTCAAAATTTAATGTGATCTACAGAAATGAATAATTTTTTTTGTCAACATCTGTTTTCAAACTGATGACTGTTTCTGTTTCAGGCACTGCTGATAATGTGAAGCAATGGAGTCACAAACATTAAGAATCATTGTGGCCGAAGCCGGTTTGGCTCAATGGATAGAGCGTCAGCCTGCGGACTGGAAGGTCCCAGGTTTGATTCCGGTCAGGGGCATGTACCTGGGTTGCGGGCATATCCCCAGTAGGAGATGTGCAGGAGGCAGCTGATCGATGTTTCTCTCTCATCGATGTTTCTAACTATCTCTCTCCCTTCCTCTCTGTAAAAAATCAATAAAATATATTTAAAAAAAAAAAAGAATCATTGTGTTTGGTATTTGTGTGCCCTCAATTTATCAACTGTTGCCATTTTTTTTAGCATAAAGTTTCTTTTATGTAAAATATCTAGTGGATAAATTTTCTTTGTTCAAGCTTAGTCTGGCTTTATCCATTATTTCAAATGAGTTAGATCTGAAAAGGAGTGAAAATTAAGTGAGTTATCAGCTGTTAAAGTGTGTATGTTTTTTGGGGGGTGGGGGAACAGCCTATGTCCCCATAAAAAATGTACACACACTTTGAATAATTATAAAGACAGTGTCTGTACTTCAACTGCATTTCAAACTTCCAGTAGCATTTTAGGATGAATTTCCTTTGTTTTTCAGCTTAGTCTGGCTGAAAAGAAAGAAACATCCATTGAGTTATCAGCTGTCAAAGTGTGTATACATGTGTTGGGACACCTTGAATTTGTAGCATTTACAATAATATACATGTTTTGGTTTTTTAATATTTTATTTTTATTTATTGATTTCAGAGAGGAGGGGAAGAGAGATAGAGAGAAAAAGAGAGAAACATCAATTTGTTGTTCCAGTTATTTATGCATTCATTGGTTGATTCTTTTATATGTGCCCTGACCAGGGATGGAACCCAACATCTTAGCATATCAGGATGATAGCTAACTGAGCTAGGGCTACATATTTTCTTAAACTTAGCTCTCCACCATATTTAAGAAACCATTCAGTCCAAAGTTCTGGTTTAGAAGGTCTCAATGGAAGAATACAAATCTTATGTTGGTAGTTCCCCCTTTTTGTGGTTTCATTTATTGGTTTCAGTTATCCACCGTCAACCATGGCCTGAAAATATTACATGGAAAATTCCAAAATACACAACAACAACACAATTGATAAGTTTATGTGCACGGTTCTGAGTAGCATTATGAAATCTCCCACCGTCCTGCTCTGTCCTGCATGGTATGTGAATCATCTTTGTCCAGTGTCTCCAGGCTGTATACGTTACTTGCCTGCTAGTCTCGTAATAGCTGTCTTGGTGATCAGATCAGCTGTTGGGGTATTACAGTCCTTGTGTTCAAATAACCCTTATTTTACCTAATCATGACTCCAAAGTGCAAGAATAGGGATGCTGGCAATTCAGATATGCCAAACAAAAGTTGTAAAGTACTTCCTTTAAGTAAATAGATATGTATGCATAGGAAAAAATACAGCATACACAGGGTTCAGTACTACCTGTGTGTTTTGGTATCCACTGAGGGTCTTGAAACGTATCCCCACAGATAAGCAGGGACTACTGTACTAAGAGAGAATTCATTACAGCAGTCAGGCTTAAAATAGCAGCACGGGACACAAATCTCAAGTTGCACATGATTACTTAGGGGAATCGGAACAGAGCTGGGATTGCAGCAGAGAAGCAAAGTCACTGTGAATGCCTCCACATCTTTAAAGTGGGGGAGCCAGTGTAGAAATCAGGGTCTGCAGCCCGGGCAGGAATAGAAATGTGCTCACTGGGACAGAATAATGTAGGTTGTCTACCTCAAATCCCTGACCAGTCTCCCACATTACATCAGTGATCATATCCCTGCAAAACTGTGATGATAACCTCCTAACTTATCTCATTCATGCTCCACAGAGGCCTAAATAGCATGCTGGGAACATCAGTCAGATGCCCAAAGCTCCTGTGACATTGAGATGAGCCCAGACTCCTTCACCCAGCAGCACCTTCCACTGACCCTCACCTGCAGAGCAGCCTACACCGGCCTCTACTACTATTTCTTCTTTTTCAATGCCTGTATAGCCGCAGTTATTGCACCAATTGTTACTTTATCAAGACGTCACGTGTGGTATGACCTTCTTTTTTTGGGAAGTCATTATTAGCTTATTGATTTCAGAGAGAAAGGGAGAGGGAAAGAGAGATAGAAACATCAATGATGAAAGAGAATCATTGCTTGGCTGCCTCCTGCACGCCCCCCACAGGGGATCGAGCCTGCAACCTGGGCATGTGCCCTTAACCAGAATCGAACCTGGGACCCTTCAGTCTGCAGGCCGACACTCTATCCACTGAGCAAAACAGCCAGGGCCAGCCTTTGCTTCTTGACAGGCCATACACTCCCCAGCTGTGGGGCCAGTGCACCCCACCCCATCCCAGGTTCTCCTCGCCGACTGGCTCAGCTGTGCCCTTCAGAGTTCAGCCTCAAAGTCAACTGCTCAGATGCCTTCCCAATCTGAAGTGGTCACCCGTTGTTTGCGGACTCATCACCCCATTATAATTCTTTGCATAGCACTAACCTACACTAGGCATTTTCTTGTTGACCATTCACTTATTTATCATTCATTCAATATCTTCCCCAGACATCACGGCAACTCCCTGAGAGCGGCCATCCTCCCTTGTGTATGGCATGTTTTAAGTGTTCTAGTCTCAGGCCAGTTTATTTAGCTGATAAAGAGATTGCAGCCACAACCAGACCAGCACTGTCACCATCCCCATCTAACTGACAAGAAAGTGGAGGCAAAGGGCAAGCCATCACTTCAGGTCACGTGCCAGGTGTCTGGCGCCAGGGCCTGTGCTCCTAGTTGCTGCACAGGCTCTGCAATCACCATGTCCAGAGCCTGCATCCAGATCTACCTCCCAACTGCCTATTAAATGCATGATGGTGAGGATAAAATAGTCAAACAGCTCAGAAAGGTACTATTCTGCATCTCTATTTCTCTGTTAATCAGGTTTTCGCAAAGTTTCTATGCCAGCACAAGCATAAACTCATTTCAACAGCCGAGTCAGCATTCCATCATGTGTCTATGTCATCTTTTTCTCAGCCAGACACCTGGGCTGTTCTAGGTTCTTGATGTGCTGAATGATGAGCTTCTGGGAGCATATTCATGTGCATCAGTCTACACTTGACAGACATTGCCAAATGAGCTGCCAGGAAAGCTGCTCCAATTCCCACTCCCAACCAAGACCCCAGAGTGCCGTTCTGCAACCCTGGACATCATCCCACTTCTAAAGGTTTGCAGTCTTGCCGAAACCCAGCTTCGATTCCGGTCAAGGGCATGTACCTTGGTTGTGGGCACATCCCCAGTAGGAGATGTGCAGGAGGCAGCTGATCGATGTTTCTCTCTCATCGATGTTGCTAACTCTCTCTGTCTCTCCCTTCCTCTCTGTAAAAAAATCAATAAAATATATTTTTTAAAAATAAAAATAAGAAATATAAAGGTTTGCAGTCTTGCCCTAACCGGTTTGGCTCAGTGGATAGCGCGTCGGCCTGCGGACTGAAGGGTCCCAGGTTCGATTCCAGTCAAGGGCATGTACCTTGGTTGCGGGCAAATCGCCAGTGGGGGGTGTGCAAGAGGCAGCTGATCGATGTTTCTCTCTCATCGATGTTCCTAATTCTCTATCCCTCTCCCTTCCTCTCTGTAAAAAATCAATAAAATGTATTTTAAAAAAATAATAAAGGCTTGCAGTCTGACAGGTAAAAGAGCCATTACTTTTCCCTTGTGCGAAGGGAGCATCTTCCATTAACTCATTTCTACATGAGCTGCTTATATTACTCACCTATTTTTTAAATTGGGATTCAAAAATTTATTAATTTATTAAATAATTAATTTATTAATTGTAGATTTTGATAAAATAAGAAACTTAACCCCCTGTCATTAATATGTGTACAAACATATTTTTCCCATTTGTCTTTGGCCTGCTTACCAAACGAGTACATGTACATGTACATATGCGTGTATACATATGTGTATGTGTGTGGGTGTTTACATGTATATTTGTGTATTTAAACAATTTTAATGCAGTAATACTTATCACTTTTCTTGTCCTTTATGGCTTCTAGAATTTGTGTTCTGCTTGAAGCAGAAAGGCCCTCCCATCTTCAATATTACAAATTTATCCATACTTTCTTCTAGAACTTCCATGGTTTTGCAAGATTTTAATTCTAATAATTCAAATCACTTTCTTTTTTAAAAAGTATTCTTTATCATAGTCTCTGTGCTCTGCTCATTACCCATGAAATATTTGGGGTAAAGAAGTTAATTCTTCCCTTTAGGAAAGCTCAAGATTAATTCTAGCTCTGGCTGGGTGGCTCAGGTGCTTGGAGTATTGTCTCATACACAAAAGGTAGCATGTTCAATTCCCAGACAGGGCACAGACCTAGGTTTTGGGTTCAATACTGGTTGGTCGTATATCGGAGGCAATTGATCAATGTTCCTCTCTTACATTGATGTTTCTCTCTCTCTCCCTCTCTCTCTAAAAATCAATGAACATTTCCTTGGATAAGGATTAAAAAAAGGTTAATTCTGAATAAAGCCTCCTAAAGAGGCAAAGTTTATATTAACATTAAAACTTGTTTTATTTAATTTGTTTACTATAAATTTTCTCTGGTTATCAAAATTGGAAAAGAGGTTTTTCCCAAATTATATAAAAATGTATGTATAACAGACAATAAAAGTATCATAATCTATTACTCATTAATACCTTGTTATATATTTGTTATTCATATATACATATACTTATGGTCTCTCCATGCATTTTTCTTTATGTAGTTCAGAAAATATTGCACATAATTTCAATAGTTTTGAGATATTATTCTCATCCCATACAATTTACCCATTTAAAGTGTACAATTCAATGGTTTTCTAGTATATTCATAAAGTGAATTGCAACCACCACCACAATCAATTTTAGAATATATTTCCACCTCAAAAAGAAACCCTGTATCCACTCCCACTCACTCTCCATTCCTTCTTCCTCTGTGCTTGGCAACACCTGATCTCCTTTCTGTCCCTGTGGATGTACCTATTCTGGATGTTTCATAACAATGAAATCATACAATATGTGGCCTTTTGTGACTGGCTTCTTTCCCTTAGCATAATGTCTTCAAGGGAAAATGACCTCAATAACCGACCTTAATAGTTGCATATACCAGTGACTAGTCTAACTGCTTTATGGGATCCTCTCCTGCAGCCCTTACACCAGGGGTCCTCAAACTTTTTAAACAGGGGCCAGTTCACTGTCCCTCAGACCGTAGGAGGGCCGGACTATAGTTTAAAAAAAAAACTATGAACAAATTCCTATGCACACTGCACATATCTTACTTTGAAGTAAAAAAACAAAACGAGAACAAATACAATATTTGTATTTGCATGTGGCCCGCGGGCCATAGTTTGAGGCCCCCTGCCTTACAGTGCATGGGATAGGTCCTATTTCCATACTGTCCCCATGTTATAGGTGAGAAAAGCTGAAACCCAGAGAGGTTTGGTAAGTTGCCAAAGCTAGCAAATGGCTGAGCTAGAACTCTAGGGAGGCTTTGCTCCAGGACATGAGCCTTGATCTCTGGAAATCTCAGTTAAAAAGGCATTCGTTTTTAACATAGCTGAGTTATCTGAGAGCAGAGAAGAGATCTTAATCATTCTGGGATTGCTGAAACTTAATATAATATCTGGCAAAGGTAAATACTAAAAAATACAAAATACTTCTACCCGACCCATTTGCAATGAGGTAGGTTTGTCAGCCAGGGCTTCACTTGGGTGGAACCTAGCAGGGCGATGAACACACACATACACAATGTCACACACACCTCACTGGGGGACTGCTTATTTTAAAAAATATGATGAATAGGATCTAGATACTCATACTAAATGTCCAGGATACAACTGAAAATCACTTATCCCCACAACAATCAAGGAAAAACCACAACTTGAATAAGAAAAGACAATAAAAGGATTCCAACATAGAGATGAATCATTGTTAGAAATATCTGGCAGAGTTTAAAGCAGCTTAAAATTAACTCAACAGCACTCAAAAATTCTCTTGAAATAAATGAAAAAAAGAAAAGAAAAATCTCAGAAAAGAAATAGAAGTTATAAAAAGAAGAGCCAAATATTAGATAAGCTAAATAGTAGAGTGGAGATGACAGAGGACAGAATCAGTGAACTCGAGGACAGATCAAAAGCATTTACTCAGCCCTAGCTGGTTTGGCTCGGTGGATGGAGTGTCAGCCTGCGGACTGAAAAGGTCCCAGGTTTGATTCCGGTCAAGGGCACACGCTTGGGTTGCAGGCTCGATCCCCAGTAGGGGATGTGTAGGAGGCAGCCAATCAATGATTCTCTCTCATCATTGATGTTTCTATCTCTCTCTCCCTCTCCCTTCTTCTCTAAAACCAATAATATATATATATATATATATATATATATATATATATATATATATATATATATATATACACATTTACTCAGTTGGAACAGAAAGAAAATAAACTGGAGAAAAAAAGGAAAAGTCTCAGAGGACTGTGGGACAAAAACAAACAAATCACTGGGGTCCCAGAAGGAGAAAGCAAATGGAACTGAAAAATTACATGAGGAAATAATGGCTGAAATTCCTAAATTAGGCAAGAGACATACATCTACAGATTCAAGCAGCTTAGCGAACACCAAATATGACAAACCCAAAAAGGGTATGGACTGCATATTTGTGTCCCTCCAAATTCATATGTTGAACCCCAATGTGACAGTACTTGAAGGTGGGCCTTTGGGAAGTGATTAGGTTTAGATGAAGTTATACAGAAGAAATAAAGTAAATGAGAAAGATTTTAGCATTTCAAAGTGGTTCCAAAGGAATTTCAAAGTCTACTAATTTTTGACCAATAGTATTATTACTGTAAGAGGTAAAAAAAAAAAAGTATTCTCTGGAAATATTTAAAGCACAATATTTATATGCATATAGTATATTTGCTTAAACAAATTCAAGTTTATAATCCTAACCTACATGCAGTGTACCTTTAAATTGTATAGGGCACCCTATATTTTGTAAGTGTATTTATTTTCTGGCGGGTATTCTTGTAATATATTATATATGCAACCCAACCTACAGCTTTTTGAGTGAATTTATTTTTCTCAGCAATATGAACCTAAGCAAGTACAGTTTGAGTTCTGGTATTATTTTATTAGAAGACTAGGGAAAAGGATCAGGGAAAATGGTAAGGAAGATGACAATGACAGTCACTAATGATAGTGTGGGCAAGCACGCGCGCGCGCACACACACACACACCCCCCACTATGTTCCAGGCATTTTATATCTTAACTCTTTTAATCCTAACTATTCCATAAAGTAAGTATTGATATTATCCCCACTTTACAGATGAGAAACCTGAGGAAGAGTGAGGTTAAATAACTTGCCCAACCAATGTCCACAGAGCTAGAGTGTGAGTCTAGGCAGTGTTACTCCTGAGCCTGTGCTATACAATGCTATACAAGCTCTGAACATATCTTTGGGAAAAGGTATCAAATAGTATTTTTATAAACAAATGATCTGAAACCAGAAGAACAAACCATGAAATAAAATAATATAGAAATGTACCTAGAGTATGTACTGGCTCCTGCTTGGATAAGAGTTGGCATGACAGCTATGAATAACCCCAGCTGTACATCCTGCATCACCAGCATGCCAAGCAACACAGCACTATAGTCAAGGTCACCTGCTTAAGAAAACAAAATATTAAAAGCAAATATTTTCAGTATTTTAAATTGTCCCAAGTCAAAATAAAGTCATCATGCATAGTCCCAAAATAATTAAAATAATTTTGATCCTTTAAATGAAAATACAAACTTTAAAATTTCTTTGAGAGCAAACACTGTAACATTTTAAAGATTTAAAAATTTTTGTAAAGAAAATCTCCCAAATATTTCCACTAGTTACTGGTTAATTATAAAATTACAGAAAAATGACATTTTGACAAGATGGCATGACAAACAATATGATAGGCCTGGATAATCATACCAACTTCACTGTGTCCCAGAAACACACGCAGCCGCAGTCTCCATCATCAAGCTTTATTTCTTCCCTAAGCTATTCAAGAGAGACCTGGCCCCATCCCTCTCTGGTCACATCTGCTGAGCAGAGCCTAGCGGCATGGGTCACTTTCCTTCAAACTCACCACCACCACCACACTGAAGATCCCTTCCCTTTGAGACTAATGCAGATTTGGTATAGAAATACTGACTCAAATGGACAGAACAGGAAAGTAGTAACCAGCACTGGCTGAAGGGACTATACAACTTCTCTGGAAAGAAAATGATGCAGCTTTGGGGAACTCAATACTTCACATAGGCCTCAAAGGTCTCCATTTTCAATCAACAGTTCTTGGCTTTGGAACTTTTTATGTTTTCTTTTAAAAAAAAGATTTTAAAAAAATCGTGTTGTTTTTAAATTTATGTTTGAGTGTTTCAAACATGATTATTTTAAAGACTTTATTAGATTTTCCCACAAATAGGTACTGGTATTATAGTGCACTAGAGGCCCGGTGCACAAAATTTGTGCACTCGGTGTGTGTGTGTGTGTGTGTGTGTGTGGGGGGGGGGGTGTTCCCTGAGCCCAGCCTGCACCCTCTCGTAGTCTGGGAGCCCTTGGGGGATGTCCAACTGATGGGGGGAGCGGGACTAAGCCATCAGTCGGACACCCTAGTACTGCCGCAGAGGCAGGAGAGGTTCCTGCCACCACTACTGCGCTCGCCAGCTGTGAGCCCAGCTTCTGGCTGAGCGGCACTCCCCCTGTGGGAGCGCACTGACCACCAGGGGGAAGCTCTGGCGTTGAGCATCTGCCCCCTGGTGGTCAGTGCACGTCATAGCAACCGATCATTCTGCCGTTTGGTTGATTTGCATATAAGCCTTTTATTACATAGAATAGGTTATAATAGGAGTTCCTCTTATTTTCCTACTTCATTACTGGTGTCCCCTTCACCTCCTTTTGTCACTTGGTCTTGTGAGGGAAGGTTCTAAACACCAGGCCACAGGGGCACTGGGAATAAATGAGACCACCAAGGTGGTGACAGCTAGTCTAGTTGCTAGCAGGAAGGCTGCACCCATGGCCCACAAATCGGCAGAAGGGACCAGATAGTTTTTTCCAGCCTCCTCTCACCAGTGGGAAGCCCTTGATGTCACGAGTGAGTGTGGCCTGGCCAGTGTGGCTCAGTTGGATGAGTGTTATCCCATGCAACAGGAGGTCACCGGTTTGATTCCCAGTCAGGGCACATGCCCCGGTTGCTGTGGGCTTGATTCCCAGTAGGGGGCATGCATGAGGTAGCCTAGCCTATCACTGTTTCTTTCTCATCAATGTTTCTATCTCTCTCTCCCTCTCCCTTCCTCTCTCTGAAATCAATAAAAACATATTAAAAAGGAAAAAAGAGTGAGTGTGGTCCTTGTGGCCCCCTGTGACGCAGAGCCCCGGGCCCTTGGCCAGCTCTGCTTACTGCAGGGGCCAGGCACACCGCTCTGGTGTTCTCTCTCCATGTTTTCCCTTTCATCTCTGTGTGTTTTTTTTTTAATATATTTTATTGATTTTTTACAGAGAGGAAGGGAGAGAGATAGAGAGTTAGAAACATCGATGAGAGAGAAACATCGATCAGCTGCCTCCTGCACATCTCCTACTGGGGATATGCCCACAACCCAGGTACATGCCCTTGACCGGAATCGAACCTGGGACCTTTCAGTCCGCAGGCCAACGCTCTATCCACTGAGCCAAACCGGTTTCGGCTCATCTCTGTGTTGCTGCACGGCGAGTATCAGTGTGAAGCTACTATGACATCTGAACCCTATTTTTTACTGACTTTTACAAAATAAGAGCAAAACAGTGAAAATTACCATAATGAATAAACATGATGTAAAAAGTGTCAATGCTGTCAAAGTTTAACTGCACGAAAGACAGTGCCACCGAGCAACACCTCAGAACATTCATCCTAACGTCCAATCAAGTCTGACTTCACTATACACAGTAATGACAGAGATGCGAGCGTTTCATACACATAGATGACACTAACTCCAAAGTATAAGAGGTGAAAGTACCTTTAGTTACCAAAGTACCTCATATATTTTATAGAAGGAGGTGTCAAACCTCCTTTATACATCAATTCCCAACCTGGCCAGAATCAAAGCAATGTGCATCAATCACACTGTTTTTTAGGCTGCATGTAACGCCACCAGTCGGCAGTAGTGTAGGCAATAAGCACAGCTAATTAGAATTTTGGAGCCGGGCAGTTTCAGGTTTGGCGCAGCTCACTCATCTCTTTAACCCACCAATCCCACAGCACATTTCTCAATGTAGATTCCTTTCTCTAAAATGCTGCTCAAACTACTCTAAATTTGTGAGCATATACAAAGACATTTTTTCTTAATCAAATGGAGGTTTGGAGAAGCTGAGATTACAGGGACAATTCACAAGGGAATGTCCATAATTATTAGGAAAGCCCCAAGGAGGGAGTAAGAGTTGCAAGTTTTTCTCACAGGCCTTCGAAGTGGATTTAAGTCAATTAAATATGTACTGCTTCAACACATATTTAGAAGAGGTCATCACCTACCTTCTTTTTCACCCCGGGCACTGCCCACGAGGAATCTGGACACTAAGGGTGTGCTTGATAAGGACAAACAAGTAGAAATGAAAACGCTCTGAGTGGGTCTGATCTGTAAAAGGTGTCCCCATAATAAGCCAAATGCAATCATCAATAGTGTCATATAACATGGTCCTTGTAAGGATATCTTCCACACCTTAAAGAGAACACATTTATTTATACATTTTAGTGACTAGCATTATGCGGAGCACATACATACATACTGCCCAGTAATGGGGCAGGCCTGAAATTTTGCAGTAGATACATCAGCACCAATCCAACATCGTAATGTTAACACAATAGAGACAGTAAAAACTAACATAAGACCTCCCCAGGTCTCGGTATTGTTACAGGAACTAAACAAACATGTCTCTGAGTATATATATGTGTGTGTGCACATAACTTAATCCTCAGAACACATCTCAGAGGTAGATATCATTGTCTCCCCCATTTCTAGATGAAAACACCAGACCACAGAGGTTAGGTGATTTAACCAGGTACCATGGAAGACAATGTGAGGACATAAACCCAGGCAGCATGGCCTGATAATCAATCACAAATTGAATAGACACCTTGGTATGCACTTAACACTGCACTAAACATGATAGATAATGTGAAGAAATCAGATTTGATTCTAACCCTGTGGGGTTTTCAATCTGGTTGAAGAGACAACATAATAAAAGCTGTCTGATATTTATACAGATGTGAATATTACATATTAACAAAAGAAATGAACCTGAAACTCATCCTATTCTATGTTAAAGGACTTTTGTTCTCCTCAGTGCACCCCCCCAATTAAAACTGATTCCCTCATCCAGGCCCTCTACTCAAAGAGCTCGTGGAGGCCCAGAGGAACGGGGCAGGAGAGGCATGGCTCAGCGCAGCTCTAGAACAGTGAAGTCAAAGGCAAACGCTGAGGGCCCACCAGCTGGCCAACCTCGGCTGTGTCTCCACACATCTCCTCACCTCTGGGTGCCCTAGACAGTGTTAGCTTTTTCTGGTTCTTGGTTAAAGCAATACTTGCAAAAACAATGACATTTTCTTTGGGAATCAGGGCAGCTGGGAAGCTCTTCCTAGGCTGGTATTGATTTCCTGCTGCGGCCAAACAAGCAGAAGCCAACCCTGGGCTCACCACAGCCATGATCGCTGCCAGCCTGCTGGCCCACCTGTTCGGGAAATCAATTACAGGAGCCTCCCAACTCCATAAGGTCCCAATGAAGGGAGACCAAAAGAGGTGACTGAACTGAGTGCGCACTCAACGGAGTGCTCGGCCCTCCATGCAGAGCCAAATCTATCTTCTGCCATGTGACTCTGGTCCCCCAGGCCCCACTCTCTCTTCCAGAAAGACACAAGTTACCCCACAATGGCTGTTCCTCAATAGTTCACATTTCATGTTCTTGACTTCTTATATTTGGCAGTGATGTTATCATAAAGCGAATCTCTTTCGAATCATTCTTCCTCTTCCTGTATATTACAGGTAAGGAGCAATGAAGGACCAGAGCATACCCACACAGCCAGCTGCAGCAGCTAAGGAGGCCAAGCATGTTGGACTTTAGGGTTCACAGGAATTGGTAGCCCCTTCTGTAAGTAGTGTTAGCCCTCAGTTAGAGTATTCCTGCCCACACGGGACACCTGGAGTTCAGGCTTGAACCCGTCACTAACTGGCTGTGCACCTTGAATAGGTAACAATCTCTCTTCTTTAGTTTCCACATCTGTAGAGAAAAGTGAGACTAAATAATTTCTGAGGTCCAGAGCGAACCTTAGACTTTATTGTCAGGAGTCTTGCTACACCTTGGTCTAGAGCAGTGGTTCTCAACCTTCCTAATGCAGCGACCCTTTAATACAGTTCCTCATGTTGTGGTGACCCCCAATTTCATTGTTACAAATTGAACATAATTAAAGCATAGTGATTAATCACAAAAACAATAGGTAATTATATATGTGTTTTCCGATGGTCTTAGGCGACCCCTGTGAATGGGTCGTTCAACCCCCAAAAGGGTCGCGACCCACAGGTTGAGAACCGCTGGTCTAGAGGATTTGAATCTATTTAGCCTGAGAAGCAAGGTATGGAGGGAACGACAGAAAAGACCCAAGGGAGCATCCTTCAGAAACTTCCTGTCCAATGTGGGACCCTGCCCTCACATAAATGCAGGTCCTCAGGCTGCCCACATCTGTAGCTCTAGGTCAGCAGGAGCCCCAGCCACTCCTCGGACATCAGAGTCTAAGAAGCACTGACAAGAAACCTCTCAGCCAAGACCCTGCTCCTTGTGTACCCAGATGCACACATCAGCCTAAACTGCCCTCTCCAGTTCTTCTTCCTCTTTCTTTTCCTAGAACTTCCATTCACAACTTCCCAAAGGGCACGGACCATGCTGACTGTATACATTGCGTTATACATAGAAGCTACCAAAGGTCTGGAACATCACACCCAACAAGTGTTTGTTGAGACAACAAATAAGGAATAAAAGAGAACAAAATACAACTCTTGACTCCATTATTTTACAACTTATTTAGAGAGACGAAAGCTGGTGAACTATTATGATATAAAGCTAAGAGAACAGTTTAAGTGAAGCTAGAAGAATGAAGTAAGGCAATGGATGATGACTTACAAATAAATGACTCAACCAACGGTACCAGTGGACAGAACAGAAAGACCACAGCTTTCCTCAGCGACAACAAATAAGTCGTTTTCAGACTTCCATGTTTTTGAATAGTTTCTAGTCAGACCTTTAGGAGATTTCACCGAAGACCTCGGAGGGCCCTTCCAGCAATTATTATTTCGAAAACCCTATTCAGTAATTTTCTACCTTGACAGGAACACCTGGGTAATCAACCCACACAGCAGAAGCGCTGTCAAGTGAGAACGACTACACTAGTCACTTCAGGTGCTCTAGCATTTTGCCAGTTACTTATATCTGAGAAATAAAAAGGAATGTGTCAATTAATAATGTAGTTGATTAAGAAGATATAAGTCTTCTACAATCCGAGCCCATGGGCCTAGAAAGGGATAGGATGCATTCCTGGTGCATGTCAAGTTTCAGGGCTGCCACACGGGGGACTTGGGGACTGGTAAGTGAGGATCCACGTCAGAGTTGAAGGGACATTACAGACCCCAGCTTGCAAGGCACAAAGAACACTGCCCAACATCACATATTCAGTTGCTAGATATTAGTGGGGAGGACAGATGAAGAGGTGGAGTACAGGGGATTTTTAAGGCAGTCAGTGCAACTGTTCTGTGTGATACCATAATCTGTAGATGGACAAATGGAGCTTTCAATAGAAAAAAATGAGGCCAAAGAAACCAAGGTGAAAGAAAAATAGGATGAACTAAGGAGACAAATGGGAAGAGAGGTCAGCAAAATGACAGCCAAGTCATGAACAAATGTGAATAGTAAATAAACCAAAACCATATTATGTTAAATTGGGGGCAATAACACAGATAAATCCTTACCTTTCTCAGCTTTTCTGGGGAAAATTCTAAGCCAACAAGGAAAAGAGTGAAAAACACACCAAATTCTCCTAATGTCTCCACTTGCACAATAGACTGAAAAACAAGAAAATTTTCAAAACATATGATTTAACATATTTAACACATTTAGTATATTTACCAGAACATCTTGTACTAACATAGGGACTATCCCCAAATAAGTATATTTTTAAAACAAGTAAGTCTTTGAATTTCCTCTATCTGAGATAACCTGGACTTCCAGATTATAGTGGGGGTTTTTCCTTTTTTTTTTTCTTGATTATCTGGAGGAATCGTTTTATTTTCTAAGAACTAGCTAATGAATTCACCTGTTTTAAAGTTCATTAACTGCTGATCTGTTATCTTCATTAGTTCCTTTCTTTAGCTTTCTTTGGGGAATGGGGAGGCATTAAACCTGAGTTTAAGGATGAAGTAATTCAGTGGTTCACTCTCACTGGGTTTCAGCGTGACTAAGTGTGTGAATTTTTTCCTGAGTGCCACATTTGGTCATATCCCACAGGTTTTGATATACGGTGTTCTTAGGTTCTATATTTGTTTTGGTCCTTCATTTGCTACTTATTTTTAATGTTATTCCACTACTATAGTAGATAATTTTGTTTATACTACTATATTTGATACTATTTATATTATGTATTTACATTTGAGATTTTCATTGTTGATTTTTTTTAAATGTTCCCTGAACATCTGAAAATAAAGTACAGGCTCTCATGCATCTGTATGCTGTCCTGACCCCAGCACACTTACTCTGTTTGTCAGCTATTAACATTATGAATCCTGCCCTCTTTATTGGCATCTCTCCTCCTTTCAATTTTAATTTCTTAGTTGCTTTTTATTTCTTTATTAAGGTATTACATATGTGTCCTTATCCCCCCATTGCCCCCCCCCCCCCACTCATGCCCTCATCCCCCTGGTGTCTGTCACCATTGGTTAGGCTTATATGCATGCATACAAGTCCTTTGGTTGATCTCTTCCCCTTACCCCCACCCTCCCCTACCTTCCCTCTGAGGTTTGACTGTCTGATCAATGTTTCTCTGTCTCTGGATCTGTTTTTTTCATCAGTTTATGTTGTTCATTATATTCCACAAATGAGTGAGATCATGTGATATTTATCTTTCTCTGACTGGCTTATTTCACTTAGCATAATGCTCTCCAGGTCCATCCAAGCTGTTGCAAAGGGTAAGAATTCCTTCTTTTTTTAGAGCAGTGTAGTATTCCATTGTGTAGATGTACCACAGTTTTTTAATCCACTCATCTGCTGATGGGCTGTTTCCAAATCTTAGCTATGGTAAATTGTGCTGCTGTGAACATAGGGGTGCATATATCCTTTCTGATTGGTGTTTCTAGTTTTTTGGGATATATTCCTAGAAGTGGGATCACTGGGTCAAATGGGAGTTCCATTTTTAGATTTTTGAGGAAACTCCATACTGTGTTCCACAGTGGCTGCACCAGTCTGCATTCCCACCAGCAGTGCATGAGGGTTTCTTTTTCTCCACATCCTCTCTAGCACTTTGTTTTGACTTAATCTTTATTATACTCTCCTCCATATTATCTGCAAACTTTTTAATAGGTATCTTTTAATAGGGTAGTTTTTTCTATTTACATTTATTGTTATGACATCCTTTTCTAACATCTTTAATGTCTTCTGATTTTTATGCTTCCTGACTGATATTTTTAATTTTATTTTTTATCCCTTTTAAAAATCAGGCTGTAACCTATGACTTCAAAGTAACATACTTAAACCTACACTTCTCAACTTAATAAATGAAAGCATATCAACTGCCTCCTAGGAAAAGATACATATTTTAGTACAACTATACTTCCTCTTACCCACCTCCCATTTTTGACTAGTGTGTTCTTGCATTTTTATCTTGGACTACTGTAATTACATTATTTTTCCATGGTATAGCTGATTTATTAAGAATTATAGTATCCAGTTGTATCTATTTAGCCTTAATTCTTTGCTTATGAGCTATCTTTGCTGTTAAGGGAGGGGGGGGGGGAGGAGAAAACAGCTGTGTTTGTGATTGCTTGCAAATCCTCTGGAAAGGGAGGGATGTGACATAAACAGGAAGAGTTTTTTCACTTACAGCTTTTTATTGTTTTCAATCATGTGAACATTACCTATTCAAAAAGTTAAATTAAAACCATTCTTCCCAGAGACCACCCTGCCAAGCTGAGCCCAGTCCATGAGGCCACTCCCACATTGGTTAGCTATTCCACCACTCACTAAGGTTCCAGGCTTTTAGCTTGGAGCAGTTGAGCACAACTTCTCCTCACCGGGCTAATCTTACCCACTGTTAAGATTAGTTTGATGTGCTCTAGCTCAGCGGTTGCCAATCAGTGTTCCATGGACCACTGGTGGTCTGTGAGGTCTGAAAGGTTGACGACCGCTGCTTTAGCTGGTTTGGCTTAGTGCATAGAGCAGTGATGGCGAACCTATGAGGTGACGCGCGAACTCATATTTTTTGGTTGATTTTTCTTTGTTAAATGGCATTTAAATATATAAAATAAATATCAAAAATATAAGTCTTTGTTTTACTATGGTTGCAAATATCAAAAAATTTCTATATGTGACACGGCACCAGAGTTAAGTTAGGGTTTTTCAAAATGCTGGCCCGCCGAGCTCAAAAGGTTCGCCATCACTGGGATAAAGTGTTGGCCTGCAGACTGAAGGGTCCTGGGTTCAATTCCGGTCAAGGACACATGCACGGGTTGTGGGCTCAATCCCAGGAGGGGGTGTGCAGAAGGCAGCCGATCAGTGATTCTCTCTCATTGATGTTTCTATCTCTCTCTCCCTCTCCCTTCCTCTCTGAAATCAATAAAAATATATTAAAATAAGTAAATAAATAAAAATAATTAGTGTGGTGTGATGATTTCTTTGCACCCTCTTCTGCTGTTTTCTGGTCGGAGTAAATCGCAGAGGTCCTTTTGACCTGATGCAGGTGTCTGAATCAGCAGAAGGAAATGAGGCTGCAAGTGGAGCATTCCACAACGCTCCCCCATTTGCCTACTCCTATTCTGTCCAACTGGGAAGCGTCAGTGAGGCCTGCAAATTCTGTTGCCTATTTTCCACCGTCCAATATTGTTCCTTCTGTGTGGGCTCACGGCACCTATTCTTGGCGCACTCTTTCCATTTTGTCCAAATTGTGAGTATTTAAGTGAGAAATTTTGAAACCCCCAAAATGCTGGGAACCTCCTTTCTATAAAAAAATGCTGTCAATGTAAGATGATGCTCACTTCAATTTGTTCAGCAAACAGCCTTTAGCAAAAGCAGCCTCAGGGCCTCATTGTCTCTCGGGGTTCTCACAATACCCCACATTTATGGTTAATAATTCCTCACTACTTTATCAGTTTTCAATGTACTAAGAATTTTAAAAAATACATTTAATCTAGCATTTTTAGTTGCTTTCAGTCTCTGAATAATCTAGTCCATCAACTACTGGGAATAGAATCTTTAAGACTAATATAATTTAAAGACATGATCAGGGTTATTTTCTCTAGTCAAGTTACGCTATTCATTAACAAACAAAATTACTTTCTTATGGTTTAGAGCAGCCAAGGGCAAACTACGGCCCACGGGCCGGATCCGGCCGTTCGGCTGTTCTATCCGGCCCGCGGAGCCGAAAGAGCGGAGGGTTCTCTTGCTCTCCCCTCCGCTCCTTCACCAGCAGCAGTGTTAACATGGCAACGTCGGAAACACGGCCGCAGCTCCTTCTTCTGAGTGGGCGGACTTATATCCGCCCATTCAGTAGAAGGAACAACCTCTCAATCTTCCAGAGGCTCCTTGTAATGCCCAAGGACGAGTCTCCCGACATCACCCTGGGAATGCGTAGACACATTATGGTGGTGATGTAGGGAGACGCCCCTGGAGAGCACAGCATCAGAGCCTTTCTGAAGTAAGATTAAGAGCTCTACTCAAACACAATTTTTTCCTGTTCCCACATTCTGTACATCACAATGACTTGTTAATAAAACAGCAAAGACTTTCAGCTGTAAAAATGCGTGCTACAGGGCATTTGTGTTAACATGCACCACTGCACATTAGCATCAACGCAAACATGATGGAAACCTGTGTACCCTGCATTAACCCTAGCTACACTGCATTGCAGTACTGCACCACACTGCAACGGCAGCACGGCTAGTATGAACAAACCCTAATTCAGTGGGTTGAACAAAAAGATTGTATAGAAATGTGATGAACTAAAGATTTTATTACAAAATCGCTTAATTTCAGGGTTTCAGAAGTAATTGGACAAATGAAAAACTGAAAATCAAATGTTCATATCTAATACTTGGATGAAACTCTTTCCTGGTAATGACAGCCTGAAGTCTTGTACTTAAGGACATCACCAGATGCTGGGTTTTCTCCTTTGTAATGCTCTGCCAGGCTGTCACAGTAGGGGTATATATATAAATATCCTGCCATTTCCAGCTTTTAATAAGAAAAACTGTTGCAATGGGCATTTAAAAGTGGCACTTGGTTGTTTTTATAGAGTCCAGTGGATGCAATCTGACATTGATAATGGGCTCTTTCACACTATGTGCACTGCGGCTGTTTTTTGCCAGTAACGGAAGTGCTAGTGGTAACTACTGGTTACCCATGTTTTGCACTACCCTAGCACCTCCCATACAAGTGTGTCTGGAAGACACAGCAATGTGCAGCTATGTGTGTTACCATAAACAAAGGGCCTGTGTGAAAGATACACAGGTTTTCTATGGAGGAAAGGGGTTGTTCTGTATGGTCAGGGTGTGCCTCTGTCCCATGTCTGAACTTTTTCAGATGATTCTGTTATATATATATATTTTAGAAGACCAAAAATGTTATAGTAGAGCAAATTTAATCACTTGTTTTTATACTTTACTGTCTTATTTTAGTAAAGAATTTAATAAGAGAACGGTACTGTTGGTTTTAGCCCAATATTAAACATGAGTGGACCAAAGAAAAGGAAAGTGGACAGTGAATGCCGAGTGTTTAAGAGGGAGTGGACAACAAAATATTTTTTCACTGAAGTCCAATCAATGTCGGTATGTCTGATATGCCAGGAAACACTTGCAGTCTTCAAAGAGTACAATCTCAGCCGTCACTTTGCCACAAAGCATGGCAACTATGCTAGCAAGCAGTCACCTCAAGAACGGGGGAGGCTACTGCACAGAGGTTGATGGCTAAATTACAGGCTAAGCAAAATGTCTTTCACAGACAAACTGCAATTCAAGAGACAACTACCAAAGCAAGTTTTATGCTATCATTCAAATTAGCAAAAGCTAGCAAACCTCTCTCTGAAGGCGAGTTTTTGAAAGAATGTATGATAGAGACAGCAGGTCTCTTGTGTCCAGAGAGCAAAGGAAAGTTTGAAAAACTCAGCTTATCGCGCAGGACAGTGACTCATCCAGTGGAACTGATTGATGAAGACTTGGCCAGCAAGTTAAATAGTAAGGCAGAGTTCTTTAAGTTTTATTCACTAGCATTGGATGAAAGTAATGACGTAAAGGACACTGCTCAGCTCTTAATTTTTATCCGAGGGATTAGTGACAATTTTGAAATTACGGAGGAGGTTTTAGCCATGGAGCCACTGAAAGGAAAAACACGGGGAGAGGACTTGTATGACCGGGTGTCTACTGTCATCGAGAAAATGAAGCTACCATGGAGTAAACTTGCTAATGTCACGACAGATGGATCTCCACATTTAACTGGAAAAAATGTTGGACTGCTAAAAAGAATTCAGGATAAAGTAAAAGAGGAGAACCCTAACCAAGATGTTATTTTTCTTCACTGTATTATTCACCAGGAATCATTGTGCAAGTCTATATTACAACTTAATCATGTTGTTAATCCAGTTGTAAAGCTTGTTAATTTCATTAGAGCAAAGGGACTTCAGCAACGTCAGTTTATTAAGTTTCTGGAGGAAACTGATGAGGATCACCACGACTTACTTTACCACTCTCGTGTCCGCTGGTTGAGTTTGGGCAAAGTTTTCCAACGAGTGTGGAAGCTCAAAGAAGAGATTGGTGCATTTTTGAAATTAAAGGGAAAGTCTGACGAATTTACTGAGCTGTGACAAGAATTGGCTGCGTGACTTTCCATCTGCTGTAGATATATTTTCACATTTGAATGAGCTAAATGTGAAGCTACAGGGAAAAGATCAGTATGTACATGACATGTACACTAATGTGAAAGCCTTTAAATCGAAGCTGATTTTCTTTTCCAGACAAATTTCAGACAAAGTCTTCACTCATTTTGCCACACTAGCCACACAGAAGGAGACCGTCCAAAATGTGAAGAAATACAGCAAATCACTGGATGACCTGCATGCAGAATTCTGTCGTCGGTTTTCTGATGTTGAAAAAATTGACCAGTCACTTCAACTGGTGGCCTGTCCTTTGTCACAAAACCCTGAAACAGCACCAGAAGAGGTGCAACTGGAACTCATCGATCTTCAGTCTGACTTTGTCCTAAAGGAGAAATTCAGCTCTCTTGAACTAAGAGACTTTTATGCTTCACTTAATGAAGCCACTTTTCCAAACATCCGGAGGATGGCACAGAAGATACTGGTGCTGTTTGGGTCAACCTATGTTTGTGAGCAGACATTTAGCGTCATGAACATCAACAAAGCCCCTCACAGATCCAGCTTAACTGACGAACACCTCAGGTCTATCCTGAGAATAGCCACAACAAAACTAACTCCAGACTTTGATGCATTAGCTAAAAAAGGAGACCAACAACACTGTTCCCACTGAAGTTGATGTTTTAAAGACCAAAAACCTTTCAACCCAGTCTACATTGCCATCTACATCTACGTCCCGGGCATAATTTGGAAGTTGCACTAAAGAAAATGTTTAATTTACTGTTTACACATTTTGTTCTTTTCTATTTGTTTTAGTTTTAAATTATTTTATTATATTTAAGTTTAATTTGAAAGGCTTTTGTACCTTTCCTTTGTTAGGCAATTTTATTTTGCCTTTGCCATCTTCAATATAAGGTATGTTATTGTGCTATGATTCCTCCATTTTTTGAAGTTTCAAATTATAATAATTAGTGTTTACATTCTTCTTGTTAAAATGTTTGAAATGAATAAAACTATTGAAATAAAAAAAAAGACCGTACCCTTTTATGTAATGATGTTTTCTTTGAATTTATATTAGTTCACACAAACACTCCATCCATGCTTTTGTTCCGGCCCTCCGGTCCAGTTTAAGAACCCATTGTGGCCCTCGAGTCAAAAAGTTTGCCCACCCCTGGTTTAGAGCTTTCTTATGAAACTTTAAAGGGCATCTTCTTGAATATGATTTATAAGAAATTGTTATCTTCATTAATTCAAGTTCAAAACTTTTTATGAATGTTTTCATGGATGTTTCTTATGTACTGTTAAACAGGTACTGCAATGGTTAAATTGTGTTCTTACCTTAATACTATTTAGTCCTGAAGGTCCCAGAAGTACACCACAAATAATATAACCAAACATTGTAGGCAATCCTATTGTTGTGCATAGCCAGCCACAGGGTAAAGATAACATTCCTATGGTAACAATGTCCTAATGCAAGAATAAACAAGAAATACAAAAACTTAAGATAATAGTTGTCAAGAAAGGCTGGTTAATGGAGAAAGCAGGCTGGGATAGTATCATGATTTCACTGAATGAGAATAAAGGGCAGATGATGAAACTAAGGGAGGGAATTTTTACTACTACAGTGTACTATAGAGAAGTTGAAAACATGCAGAATGTATTCTAGGAGTAGATGAGGTTAGCTCCTAATGGTCTAGCAATTACAGCAAAATTTGTCTGTTTTGCTTAAATCCTGTAATAGTGTTCTAAGAATTCTGAGCACTAGCACTCTATTTAGTCTTCTAGTCTGGGAAATCTTCAGAGCTGGTGTCCTAGTTTAACTACTTACCTTCTCCATTGGTTTTCCCACCACATAAAGTCAATATAACCATCATAGTTGTAATTGATTTAGGCAAGAATCATCAGTGGGTGCTAAATACAACTACTGGTGAAAGTTTGACAAGGAGCAGAATAGTCATATAGTCTCAAAATATTTCCCCAGAAATTATGTATTACCTACAAAGGTAAGAACAAGAGTAACTTATAGTGGAGACCGCACCCATTCAGATGCATTAATGTGTTCATTTTGCAGTCTCAGCCCTTCCCAGTTGCTATTCCAGCCATAACCAAGGAAGGCAATATAATCTGCTGAGTTTTACCTAATGATTCAAGTCTATTAATACCGGGGTCTGCCCCTCACAGTAGCCCCATCTTCCTCTCAGCCTGTCTGTATTGACACCATCTCTAAGTAGGTTATTTGCCTGGGTTTCTTTTCCTGTGCCAGGGAGCTCTGCTAGAGACCTGACAGTTTATCTAGACTCTGCCAGCCTTCTCTGAGCAGGCTGAACCATGTCACTCATATCTACTCCCCACTTCTGTCCAAATCCAAACAGTGATCCTGAACCATAACACCATCAACTTCAAGCCTGTACATAATTCTGTATTCTAGAATGGTTTCCTTAGAGTTCAGAGGTCTGCACCTAACTCAGTCTGGAATGCCAGTCACCGGTGGAGGAGACAGTTCTCACACTGCAACCCCTCCTACCGGTCTAAAGAAAGCCATATGCAATACCTTAGCCAAAACTCTGCTTCATAAGAAGGTTCTATTTTAGTGAATATCGTTTTTAGATAGCTGAAGATTTAATCCCATTATATAACTCAGAGTCTTCCAAACTCTCCAAAGCAAAATTAATTTTCATTTTAAACATTAAAATGCTTTACTAATATTCTTTTGGGGAAAAATAAAAAATTAAAAGTTTTAAATCACAGAAAACATAAGGAATTCTAGTAGACTCTCTCTACTAGGAAGAAGGCTGCATACCCTAATATAATGCTCAGAATATAGAGCTTGATCTTATTTGCCATGTATACCAGGAGCTGGGAGGGGAGTTGTGGAAATTAAGCCCAGCACATGATTTTGAGAGGAGAGCAAGCAGACAGACAGGCTACCTTTATAAAGTGGTGATCTGCACGTGGGATTGTTGAATCTCTGGGCTTGGTCAAAATATACTGGTTGTTCTGGGAGTCAATCAGCATGCTAAGACCTAAGTCATCTTCCACTTCCCGCTTAGTGAGATTTTGCTTGGAGTTGGCCTCTTCTTCCTCCACCCTCAGAACTGCCTCAAAATTGACGCCTTTGACCTGTAAGAATAACCAGTATTATGAAATGAAAACCCATAAAATGTTTTCAAGTTCAATATCTAGAGAATAAATTCTACACAGAAGAATAATAGTTATGTTTTTAGAATTTTGTCAAATGTGAAGAAAGATCAATAAATGTTCATTAGCATTCATTTGAAAATTTTCAATTACGAAAGTGATTTTAAGGATGGAAGTGTTTAAGATTTCTATTACTTCTAAATACCTACTTTACCTAATTCTGCAGGTGACACTGTGATGTGTAAAAATACAGGGGTAGGCAAAAGTAGGTTTACAGTTGTGAGTACATCATGCAGTTTATTCTTGTAATAGCATAATCATAGCCTGCATGACTTTTCCATATGAACTGTAGACCCACTTTTGCCGGCCCCATAGGTCTTCATCCCCTTTCCTGGCTTATAGCTCCCAAACCCATGTAATTCTCTAAGTGATAATGAGCGATGGGAACATCTCTTGTTATATTCGGTCCTTTGTCCTTGGTTCCTGAGATAGCTCCCGAGTGAGATGAAAGAAGTATCTTATTATTAAGCACAAGCCCTAGCAACCTTACCTGAATTTATATTTGTGAGCCACTATTTGGAAAGCCCTTAGATAACCGCAGGACAGGGCTGGTCATCAGAGGAACTAAGCATATGATGAGAGGGTTGACCTTTCAGCCCTACCCAGACCTCCAAGAGGGGAGAGGGGCTGGAGACTGAATTAATCACAAACCTACATAATGAAGCTTCCTTGAATATCCTTCAAGACCGGGGTTCAGAGGGCATGGGAGCGCTATACTCTTTCCTCACACCTTGTCCCATGTACCTCTTCTATCTGGCTCTTCCTGAGCTGTATCCTTTAACTAGCAATCTAGTAAGTAAACTGCTTTCCTGAGTTCTGTGAGCTGCTTTAGCAAATTATGGAGCTCGTGGAGGAGGGTTGTGGGATCCTCCAAGGTGACAACCTGAGACTTGGGGTCGGTGGTTGACATTGAGGGGACAGTCTTGGACTGAGCCCTTATCTATGGGGCCTGTGCTGAGCCCAGGTAGAGTCAGATCTTGAGAGCTGTTTGGTGGGGGGGTGGGGGGGGGGAGCGAGGGGAATCCTGATGCCCTAGGACAGTGGTTGGCAAATTGCGGCTCCACAAAGCGCGGCTCACGAGCCACACGCGACTCTTTGGCCCCTTGAGTGTGGCTCTTCCACAAAATACTGACTTCTGCGCATGGGCCACGAAGTTTCAATCGCACTGTACATGAGCGCCCGCACGTGGTATTTGTGGAAGAGCCATACTCAAGGGGCCAAAGAGCCGCGTGTAGCTCACGAGCCGCGCTTAGGAGATCAGAGTGTTCAGGGAGCAGTGATTAAAGGGAATGAGTGTTTTACTTTCAAGGGCATGTTTTTTTCAAAAATTCATACCCCTTAAAATGCTTATGAGTTCTCCTCCATCCCATAATTAGAAAGTTTTAAAAACACCCCATTCCTTTCACTCAATTTTCATTCTCCCACCTTTTTCCTCTGAGCTTGTTCTAATTTGTTGGGTTTTTCTGGTTTTTTGTTTGTTTTCCTTTTTATTACCTAACCCATTTCTGAGTCCAGGCCAAGACTCACCATTTTCGACACTAATCTCACTTATTCCCCCAAAGAATCCTGAACATGTAACAGTGAGCAGCCTAAAGTCTTGCTTCTGATATGCAGATCATTTCCTATAAGGAGTTTATTGCTCCTCCAGCCAGTTAGCATTGAAACCCAACTGTCCAGAGCAAGCCTTCTTGAAAACAGTCCCAATCCTCCTGAGGGCACAACTGGGAAACAAAGGTGAGCCATTGAGGGGGGACTGACAAAACATGAGCAAATAAAGGGTAACTAGTGTACTTCTGCAGCACCAAGCCAAATTATTTTTATATTTTAGTTTTCTTTGTTTTTGATCTATACTAAACATATACATGCAAACCATTTCAATAACACATCCTTTCAGTAAGCAGCTCAGCTCAGCAGGTGAAGAGGAAGTGGTTCTAGAATGCTACTTACTGATTTATTGTCATCAAAAGCGTGTTCTTCTATTTCCTCCTCTAAACGGTCAGCTGCCTTTCTTACATCTTCAAGAATTTCATCAAGCATGGATAAACTTTTATTTTGATGTTGCATATTTTTAAGGGCTTCGACTTGATGTTTTTCTGCTGCCAGAAGTTCCACATATTCTGTCTCTTCCTATTCATTTGTTAGAAATAAAGAATGGGGTTTATCAAAAAATAAACCAGAATATCACTTCGATTCAGGTACCTGGTCCAACCACACCAACACACTCTATCCAATATTCCTGCTCATAAGTGTATTATTCTAGCTCCCGTCAATTAGGGAAAGTCAAGGACCGCCATTCTATATTCAGTTCGTCATTGAAGGGCACACTGTTATGTGGCGTATGACTGTATTTCTACCCAAAATGCCATACTTTGGTAAAGAAAGTTTAATAAATCTGCATCTTCTCTACTTTTTAAGCTATGTAATAATACCATAGTCTTTCTATGAAGATGAAATTATATTTTATATATTTTAAGTGCCTGGCACCTAATACATGGCTTAAATGATGGCTATAAGAGATTACGTAATAAATATCACATCTGGCACAGTAATAGTTTCTTCTCGTTTTAAAAGTATACTTCATCAAAATCCTTGAAGAAAGTCAACCTTCACACAGAAAGTAATTCTTGTTAGAAATTCAAAATGTTGACTGCAGTTACAAATATATTTATTTCCACATCAGTTTATGGCAGTGGTAGGCAAACTGTGGCTCGCGAGCCACATGCGGCTCTTTGGCCCCGAGTGTGGCTCTTCCACAAAATACCACGTGCGGGCGCGCACGTACAGTGTGACTGAAACTTCGTGGCCCATGCGCAGAAGTCGGTATTTTGTGGAAGAGCCACACTCAAGGGGCCAAAGAGCCGCATGTGGCTCGCGAGCCACGGTTTGCCGACCACTGGTTATGGGATAACTTCAGTAAGTATTTCAATGACCCAAGTATTTCACAATACAGAAAAGCATGAGAGGATGACTCCTTGTAGAAGTGGTAAAACGTAACTTCGCTAAGATATTATGCAAAAGGAAAAGATTCTCCTACACAAGAGATTTTCCCTGGGCATGATCATTGTGAACAGGGGCCCCCGGCAGACCACCCCCGCTGAGCATCAGCCCCTCTGCATCTCCCCTTCCCTCTACTGCCCAGCTCAGAGTGCGAATGGCTCTTTCCGTAAATGAGTGAGATGGCTAACCTTTATGGCAGCCTCCCTCAAGGCCTCCAGGCGCTGCCGGCTGCTCTCTTTCATGTTCACCACGTCTTTGTAATCTCCCTGCAGGGCTCTCTGGAGCCCATAGATAGCCTGGAAGACGGAATTTTCACTTTCATTCAGCTCTTTTTGAAAAATTTCAAACGTGTGCACCTGGAACAGCTTCTCCTCATCCGACAGGCCGGCGTCTCTTTCCACGGCTCTGATGGCGCTTTTCAGCTTGTTGAGAACCACGGTCTTCTGGCGGAGAAGGCCGGAGAGCTTCCTGCAGCTGTCTAGGACCCACTGCTTCCTCTGCGTGATGGCTGCCCCCTTGCCGCGGTGTAACTTGATGGCGTGTTTCGCTACCCCTTCATGTTCCGCAGCATTTGCTATCAAATGAAGCAATGGGAGCAACATCCAGAAGTAATTTTTTTCCAATACCTTCATGATCCAGTTTTAGAGGACAGGGCAAGGCAGGCCACAGATTTCTGCTAAGCTGAGCTTGCATTTTAGATACACATTTTCAGCTGAAAAAAATAAAGAGGTTTATTACCACATATACTTCAATGATGATTCATCACTACTGAAATCAGAGTTAAAGTATTAAATAATTATATCCAGAAAACTATCACTGTTCTGAAAAAAGTTATTTTTTCCTATATTAATATTAACATCAGCACTATTTATTGCACTGAGGTTAAATTCAAATACTGAAAGTTAAAGTATGTGCCTGGTAAGAACTGGGACTAACGGTTATGTCTGAATTTAAAAGAAATATTTTTAAAGAAGAAAACTCAGCCTCATGTATCTACTAAGTCTACCAAGTGCAAAAGACAAAACCACTTCTATGTAAGAGGCTCATGTATCAAAGACCAGACACTTTACAAATCAGTGAACCACTGGGGGAAGCTTGCTCCAGATCATTCCAGACATGATATTTTTTGAGGTACTATTAGCTTGCTTTGCCATATCATTTGCTTTCCAAAATCAGTTGGAATTTTAATAGATTTCCAAAGTCAGTCTATTAAGTGCTAATGAGATATAAAGGATAGACAATAAAATCTCCAAATATAATCACATCTGGGTTTCTAGGGCTTTATAAAACATTTAAACATTTCCAATCATCCAAATTCAGGCTCCATCCCTTTAGGAAGGCCTCCATCAATGTGTACGATTTTATCTGGCAACTGAAGCACAGAAAGGACCCTGGACACACAAGTTGAAGGTTTCAGTACAGGCAGCAGAGGGAGCTGCAGCTGTGGTGTCCAGATTAGAGGGCAGGAAAGCTTTATCAAGGAGCAGGAGGCAGCCGTGGCAGCAACGTCACTAAGAAAAAATGACCTCAGAGGTAGTAGAATAGACTAAAGAAGGACAAAGTAACAAATGCAAGAGAGGCCAGTAAGATACACCCTAAAAATACCCACTTAACCTGGCAGCTAGCAGCTCCCTGGGCACAAGAGCATAGGCCAAAAAAGAAAACAAAACACAATTTTACACAGGAAATAAAACATTCACATACACCATCTAATCGTTCTTAATAGTAGCATCCAATGCATTATCATGTCAAGAATTCTTACTCAACTGTAAAATAAACCAATATTTCCCCTACCTGAGGCTCTGTTTACTAAAATATTTAGTGATACTTTAATTTCACTGATAATCCTAATTCTAATCAGTTTAATGTGGTTTCCCAGGCAAAGCAGATTAAATGCAGCAAATGTAAAAGTGTGGTATTTCTACAGCTAGAATTCTGACCAAACCCAGAAAGACAGCCAACAGAGAGTGCAGACAAAACAGAGCTTCGGAAAAAGAAACACAAGAACTCAGCAAAGACTAGCAGCCCAGGTGACCTGGTGAGGGCCGAACTGTTCTGTGCACTTCAGCAGATCCTAAAAATACCACTACTTGAGGCTAGGAGAGCCACCAAGGTTCAGAATGACAATGAAAAGTCACCAAAAAAAAAGACTATATTCTGGTTAAAAAAGTCAGGAGACTATTCAATTTCAATACATTTTTAGATACTTCAGCTCCTAATGTTACAAGAACTCACTTACCTAAAACAGTTCACTTCTTAATAAGACCGGATAAATGAGAACTTGCTGTTTGTTACAGTTCTAATACAATTTTAAGTAAATGTTCCCACCTTAAAAGTAAATAAACGATTAACCAATCACAGTAATACCTAGCAATATAGTTGATCTGTTAGTTTAATGACTCATTTAATTGCTAAGCTTCTATTGTACAAAGGGAGAGCAAGAATTGAATCGTTACTTCAGAAGTAGACACTTTTAGTATATTTCAGAACCAAAACAGATATATTTCAGAACCAATTTCAGATGCTTCATTAGTGCCCCCCATTTCCCCACCAAAGTGATTTTTATGGATTTCAAACTTCAGAAAAATAGCCTGCTGCATAGTTTGTGTGTGACTAACACCCCTTCTTTAATTCCTGGTTCCTTCCTTAAACAAGTCCCTGAAATTAAATAGCTATTCCTCTAAACCAGTGATGGTGAAGCTTTTGAGCTCGGCGTGTCAGCATTTTGAAAAACCCTAACTTAACTCTGGTGCCGTGTCACATATAGAAATTTTTTGATATTTGCAACCATAGTAAAACAAAGACTTACATTTTTGATATTTATTTTATATATTTAAATGCCATTTAACAAAGAAAAATCAACCAAAAAAATGAGTTCGCGTGTCATCTCTGACACGCGTGTCATAGGTTCGCCATCACTGCTCTAAACCATAATACCCAAGGGAGTTATTAATTTTTATGAGAAATGTTTGAGAATTTATTTGTAGTCAAACTAATATTTCCACTGAAACAAGCTTAAATCATCAACATGAAACTGAAGTTTTTTATAGACCCTTAAAATATGAATCACTCCTTTTTCATAAACTCATTTTTCCTTCAAACTTGGCTACCAAATCCTATGGACTACTAACTTGTAACATGTTTTTTCCTGAGTGAATAGTAAACATTTTTAGCATCAGGGTTATTTTGTTATTGTTATATTTCATTACTAAAAAGACACTTTTGGGATTTTTATAACAAATTCTTCAAGTTTCTGTATCTTGAACTACTGATACATACAACCTGGAACAGATCTCAAGCCTGTCAGGCGCACTGCACGATTCCATTTGCACAGCGTTCTTGAATGACAACCTGTAGAGCTGGAGAACAGATTGTGGTTGTCAGGGACGAGTGAGGAGGTGGTAGTGACTATAATAAGGTAGCAGGAGGGACCTGCGGGACAGAAATGTTCTGTGTCTTGACAGTGGTGTGGCCACACAAATCTATGCATGTGATACAACTGTACAGATCCTGACACACACACATGCATGTCATACTGGTGCAATGTGACTAAGGGGGTGGATTATATCAATGCAATTTCCTGCTTATGCTAGTTTTGTAAGGAGCTACCATTGGGGAAAACTGGGCAAAGGGTTTACAGGATTTCTCTGCATTATGTCTTACAACTGCATGAGAATCTACAATCACCTCAAAATAGAGTTTTAAAATTTCTACATAAATGTTTACTTTTCCCCACTAAATCTTTATTACGTGTAATGACCACCATTTACATTGCTTAGCAAGAAACCAAGCCCATGACATTTTTTCATATCTTTAAAAAACTAGAAAATGCCCTAAAACAGAGCCAGAGTCATCATTTTCAGGATGACTCGGCTACAGTAAAACCCTAGGTTACTTTTCACTTAGAGCAATAGCAAATTCAATACTTTGAGCACAACCCCTCCCCCAAAGTTTCTATTTGAAAAGTTTCTATTCCAACATTAATTAAAATATATCTCCCCACCCGGCCTGAGTATTTCAGTTTGGTTGAGCATCCTCCCGTGCACTGAAGACTTGCTGGTTCAATTCCTGGTCAGGCACAAGCTTGGATTGTGGGTTTGATCCCTGGTCAGGAAGAGTACGGAAGGCAACTGATTAATGTTTCTCTCTCTCTCTCTTCCTTTATCTAAGCATGTCCTCAGGTTAGGGTTAAAATAAATAAATACACACACACACACAACTTCCCCAACTTATCAAATTTCTAATGAGTTTTGCTTGTTTTTGTAAACGCAGAACAGGAATCTCAAAACTTTGAAACTGATAAGGTTATTTGATTAAGAAGAATAATATTTGTAATAAATTTCTTGAATGATTTAGAATAAAAGGGCAAGTGGGATTACCATTAAGCTTACTCAAAAGAACTTCTGATACTTTAAATTCACTGTCATTTTACATTAAAATCACATTACTCTTATTCTATAGAAAATTTTTAGCAATTCAGAAATGTCACATATCGTTTATTGGATAAATAGCTGAAAAGCAAAGCATAAATAATGTAGTCTCAGATTAGGCTTTTTCAGAACAAAGTCACTGAAGTTAAAGATTTCTCCCATACACCTCTAACAGTGAGCCCCATCATGACTACAGAGTATGTGAGGAAACTTTCTTCTCAGACACCTGCTGCTAGGACCCCCAGAGCCCAGAGCCCTAGGGTTATGGAGTCCCTTTAGGCACAGGGGAGGCCAACAGAGGGGAACAGAAGCAGCTAGTCTTTTTTCCATTTTTTATAATGGGCTAAAATTTGAAAACCTCGCAGCTCTGCTGCCCAGCCCTCCTTTGCTTCTCTTCCTCTGGACCTTCCAGACCAGTGGTCACCAACCTTTCATACCTTATGGACCACCAGTTGGCGACCGCTGTTCCAGACCACTCAGATTTACCAGATCAACTGCTGAAAAAGAGTCTAGTTTATTCACTGCACTAGTGCAGCAGCACTGTCTGCCTGGCACAGGCCATCTGCTCCCCACAGTTCACAGGACAGCTCAAGCGGGGATGCTAGCCCCACCCACCCAGCTAAACCTGGCCCCAGGTGTGGGGGGTACTGACCTGGTGCTTGAGCTATGTGCAAGAAATTCTGGAGCAAGCAGTGTGGGTGTGGCAGAAACAGAGGGTCTACCAGTTATTTAGCTTCCTCTGAAAAACTAAAACATGAAGAATATTTATATTTAACTAGAGGCCTGGTGCACGAAATTCATGCGGGGTGTGAGGGGGAGGTCTTTCAGCCTGGCCTATGCCCTCTCACAGTCCAGGAGCCCCTCGATTGATCGCCCCTGCAGAGGGAGGCCCCGCCCACCCGCCATAGCCCACCGGTCAGTGGCCTGGGCCTCCCTCTACAGGGCTATAATGGGGCAATGGCTCGCCCCGACCAATCACATCGCACCCGCCTTGGCTGGCCTGGCGCCAGTGGGTGTCATAGTGTGGTTGTCTGGAAGGTTGCTTGGCTGTCCAGTCTAATTAGTGTATTACGCTTTTATTATTATAGATTATTATAGATGCTTTAAAATCAGAATTTCTTCATGATACCACTAACACTTCCAGGTTCAGCAAAAAACAGTAACTGAACAGGTAACAAAGGAGGACCTCGTGGAAAGATCTAGTGAGGAAACTCCCCAACGCAAACTACTGCAATCTAATTTAAGGAGGATTTAACTTAAAAAGCTTATTTTAAAATGTAACAAATCGAAGGATGTAAAGTAAAAAATAAAGCACTTACTATCCTGAAAATAGAATCTATAGTTACTCACATTCAAATAATAAAAGAATTGGAAAATTAGTTAAGAAAGGGAGAAAGAAAATTCTTACAGACATTAAAAACCTTCAAGGTATTTAATTGTTAATTAAACTCTACAAAAACGAAATATTCCATCGAGTGCTCCAATCATTGAGACACTACTTTAAAAAAATTAATATTGCAAGAGAAATCTGGAACCTGTAAGATGCTC
Organism: Myotis nattereri; assembly: GCF_964212035.1. Lineage (NCBI taxonomy): Eukaryota > Metazoa > Chordata > Mammalia > Chiroptera > Vespertilionidae > Myotis > Myotis nattereri. Next base: position 28,858,542 of record NC_138076.1, read on the forward strand.
TGACCCAAAGAATAACCAGAAAAAAATGGATAAATATGAAATGCTGGGCTACCTTAGAGCCTGTGTCCCAAGGGGTGTTGAGAATGGCCATTACATTGACTCAGGTGATATCAGGTGAGACCCAAAAAGAACTGAGCCCCAGGGCCTAGAAGGAGGCTGGAGGCCAGCGACCTGCCTTTGCTCTTCCTTCAAGCCAGGAAGCAGGACTTGGGGAATTGGAAGTGAGCTGCAGGAGTCCTGGGGGAATAGGAAGGGAGCTGAGGAGTCCTGGGGACGGGAAGGGAGCTGAGGAGTCCTGGGGACGGGAAGGGAGCTGAGGAGTCCTGGGGGTGGGAAGGGAGCTGAGGAGTCCTGGGGGTGGGAAGGGAGCTGAGGAGTCCTGGGGGTGGGAAGGGAGCTGAGGAGTCCTGGGGACGGGAAGGGAGCTGAGGAGTCCTGGGGGAATAGGAAGGGAGCTGAGGAGTCCTGGGGGAATAGGAAGGGAGCTGAGGAGTCCTGGGGGAATAGGAAGGGAGCTGAGGAGTCCTGGGGACGGGAAGGGAGCTGAGGAGTCCTGGGGGAATAGGAAGGGAGCTGAGGAGTCCTGGGGATGGGAAGGGAGCTGAGGAGTCCTGGGGGAATAGGAAGGGAGCTGAGGAGTCCTGGGGGTGGGAAGGGAGCTGAGGAGTCCTGGGGACGGGAAGGGAGCTGAGGAGTCCTGGGGGTGGGAAGGGAGCTGAGGAGTCCTGGGGGTGGGAAGGGAGCTGAGGAGTCCTGGGGACGGGAAGGGAGCTGAGGAGTCCTGGGGACGGGAAGGGAACTGAGGAGTCCTGGGGGTTGGAAGGGAGCTGAGGAGTCCTGGGGACGGGAAGGGAGCTGAGGAGTCCTGGGGACGGGAAGGGAGCTGAGGAGTCCTGGGGGTGGGAAGGGAGCTGAGGAGTCCTGGGGATGGGAAGGGAGCTGAGGAGTCCTGGGGACGGGAAGGGAGCTGAGGAGTCCTGGGGGTGGGAAGGGAGCTGAGGAGTCCTGGGGGTGGGAAGGGAGCTGAGGAGTCCTGGGGACGGGAAGGGAGCTGAGGAGTCCTGGGGACGGGAAGGGAACTGAGGAGTCCTGGGGGTTGGAAGGGAGCTGAGGAGTCCTGGGGACGGGAAGGGAGCTGAGGAGTCCTGGGGACGGGAAGGGAACTGAGGAGTCCTGGGGGTGGGAAGGGAGCTGAGGAGTCCTGGGGAATAGGAAGGGAGCTGAGGAGTCCTGGGGGAATAGGAAGGGAGCTGAGGAGTCCTGGGGGTGGGAAGGGAGCTGAGGAGTCCTGGGGACGGAAAGGGAACTGAGGAGTCCTGGGGGAATAGGAAGGGAGCTGAGGAGTCCTGGGGGAATAGGAAGGGAGCTGAGGAGTCCTGGGGGTGGGAAGGGAGCTGAGGAGTCCTGGGGGTGGGAAGGGAGCTGAGGAGTCCTGGGGACGGGAAGGGAGCTGAGGAGTCCTGGGGACGGGAAGGGAACTGAGGAGTCCTGGGGATGGGAAGGGAGCTGAGGAGTCCTGGGGACGGGAAGGGAGCTGAGGAGTCCTGGGGACGGGAAGGGAGCTGAGGAGTCCTGGGGGAATAGGAAGGGAGCTGAGGAGTCCTGGGGACGGGAAGGGAGCTGAGGAGTCCTGGGGATGGGAAGGGAGCTGAGGAGTCCTGGGGGTGGGAAGGGAGCTGAGGAGTCCTGGGGGTGGGAAGGGAGCTGAGGAGTCCTGGGGGTGGGAAGGGAGCTGAGGAGTCCTGGGGGTGGGAAGGGAGCTGAGGAGTCCTGGGGGTGGGAAGGGAGCTGAGGAGTCCTGGGGGTGGGAAGGGAGCTGAGGAGTCCTGGGGATGGGAAGGGAGCTGAGGAGTCCTGGGGGAATAGGAAGGGAGCTGAGGAGTCCTGGGGGAATAGGAAGGGAGCTGAGGAGTCCTGGGGGTGGGAAGGGAGCTGAGGAGTCCTGGGGGAATAGGAAGGGAGCTGAGGAGTCCTGGGGGAATAGGAAGGGAGCTGAGGAGTCCTGGGGGTGGGAAGGGAGCTGAGGAGTCCTGGGGGAATAGGAAGGGAGCTGAGGAGTCCTGGGGGAATAGGAAGGGAGCTGAGGAGTCCTGGGGGTGGGAAGGGAGCTGAGGAGTCCTGGGGACGGGAAGGGAGCTGAGGAGTCCTGGGGGAATAGGAAGGGAGCTGAGGAGTCCTGGGGGAATAGGAAGGGAGCTGAGGAGTCCTGGGGGTGGGAAGGGAGCTGAGGAGTCCTGGGGACGGGAAGGGAGCTGAGGAGTCCTGGGGACGGGAAGGGAGCTGAGGAGTCCTGGGGGAATAGGAAGGGAGCTGAGGAGTCCTGGGGGAATAGGAAGGGAGCTGAGGAGTCCTGGGGGTGGGAAGGGAGCTGAGGAGTCCTGGGGACGGGAAGGGAGCTGAGGAGTCCTGGGGACGGGAAGGGAGCTGAGGAGTCCTGGGGGTTGGAAGGGAGCTGAGGAGTCCTGGGGGTGGGAAGGGAGCTGAGGAGTCCTGGGGGAATAGGAAGGGAGCTGAGGAGTCCTGGGGGAATAGGAAGGGAGCTGAGGAGTCCTGGGGATGGGAAGGGAGCTGAGGAGTCCTGGGGGAATAGGAAGGGAGCTGAGGAGTCCTGGGGGAATAGGAAGGGAGCTGAGGAGTCCTGGGGGTGGGAAGGGAGCTGAGGAGTCCTGGGGACGGGAAGGGAGCTGAGGAGTCCTGGGGACGGGAAGGGAGCTGAGGAGTCCTGGGGGTGGGAAGGGAGCTGAGGAGTCCTGGGGATGGGAAGGGAGCTGAGGAGTCCTGGGGGTGGGAAGGGAGCTGAGGAGTCCTGGGGGAATAGGAAGGGAGCTGAGGAGTCCTGGGGGTGGGAAGGGAGCTGAGGAGTCCTGGGGGTGGGAAGGGAGCTGAGGAGTCCTGGGGGTGGGAAGGGAGCTGAGGAGTCCTGGGGGTGGGAAGGGAGCTGAGGAGTCCTGGGGAGGCGTCAGGGACCCACACTGGCACCTCCCGCTTCCCAGCGGGTGAAGACGAGCTGGCCGCTGGGTTCCAGCCATTGCTGGGTCCCCCCGGCGGGCCTCCGTCTTTCCCGGGTGTCGGCCCAGAACAGCCAGTGGGCAGAAGGCACAGCGGTTCTCAACCTGTGGGTCGCGACCCCTTTGGCGTCGAACGACCCTTTCACAGGGGTCGCTTAAGGCCATCCTGCATATCAGATATTTACATTACGATTCATAACAGTAGCAACATTACAGTTATGAAGTAGCAACGAAAATAATTTTATGGTTGGGTCACAACGTGAGGAACTGTATTTAAAGGGCCAGAAGGTTGAGAACCACTGCTAGGTCGTCCGTGTGACCGTGTTGTTAGCCCGGCCACAGCAACGGGAACTCACACCTAAGTTAGGGTGCAGCGGCTGAGGTCTGTAAACCCGCCAGCTGTGACCTGCCCACTCGGCGGCTTCCCCAGCTTTACGCGTCCAGACTGCAGTTCGCGCCACGGCCCCACCACAGACCCGGAACGCAATCCCGGGTGCACGGCCGGGGCCCTGTCTCCACGGGGGAAGGCGGCGAGGAAGGCTGACAATCCTCCTCTCACCCCGCAGGCCACACGCGCAGGAGGCGAGATGAGAGCCGGGCGCTGGGAGCAGAAAGGCCCTCGTCCGTGGGACCCCCGGAGAGGAGAGAAGGGGAGACCCCGCCCCGAGGGAAGCCCCACGAAGGGAAGACTGCCGGGAGGAGAGACCTAGGGTGGGAGCCCCAAGGGCCCGAACTTCGGGCGGGACCGAGGCTCCGAGCCCCGAGCCCGAACCCCGTGCAGCACTCACCGGGATTCCCCGGACGCGCACGTCCTGGATCCGGCTCTCCGGGGCCGGGTGGCGAAGGGTGGACAGGGACGCGGCTTCCCCGCATCCCTTCGCAGGCGGCGGGGCCGCCTCTGGTACAGGGACAGGGACCGGGTCCGGTCACGGGGACGCCCCGAGCCGCCGACCCCCCTCTCCCGATCGCCGTCTCCGCAGACACGGTCAGAAGGGAGTAGCTGCCCCTTTAAGGGGGTGGGCCCCGGTGGCGACTCCAGGGCGGCGCGGTGCTCGCTGGGATTTGTAGGAGGAAGCGGGACTCGAGTACCTTGGGCCCCTGGGCGGCGCAGTGAACGTCGGGATTTGTAGGAGGGAGCGGGCCTGAGGACGGTCGGCCCGGAGTGGCCCGTGCACCTTGGAGTCGGAATTTGGGGCGGAGCGTGCGGGTCCCGCCGGCCCCCCGCGCGCCGAGCGCGTCGCGTGGAGGAGGGGCGAGGCCTGGGCCGGTCGGCTCCCGGGCGGATGGTGCACGCCGGGAGTTGGAGTTCGGTCTGCGGGACCTGTCACCGCCTCCCCTGCGCCCCTCCCAGGGCGGGTGTCCAGGGAGCCCTGGAAGAGGAAGGAGCGGCTGGAGCGGAGCGGGAGGCGGCGGCCGCTGCTCCTGCGCAGACAGCGGGGCCGGCGAGCAGCGGGGAGCGCCGGGGAGAATGGTAAGTGGCCCGCGGCGTCGCTTTCTGCCCGGCCCCTTCTGCGCACCCGGGGCCGGGGGTGGGGGGCGCGGGGGTCGGAGGGCCGGGGAGCGCCGGGCTCGAAGGTCACCGGAGCGGCGGGTCGCGGTCCGCCCTCCTGCGCCGGGGGCGCCGCTGGAGTAGGAGGGGCACGCAGGTGGGAACCGCAGGACCTGGGGCGAGCCCTGCGCGGTGACCTCAGTGCAGTGATGTGGTTGGACGGATGGAGGCACCGGGCCAGCGTGGGGGCTCGGACCGGTGCTCCCCGATGCACGAGCCGCCGGGTGACCGAGGAGCGGGGACGTTCGTACCTACGCAGCATCCTCTCGGGGTGAAATGGGCACGACAGTGCCTCTGAGCGGTGCCGGAGATTCAGTTGTGGCCGGAACGTGGAGGTCGGGGTCCACCATGGCAGGGCTACACCCGCAGGGCCTCTTCTCGGACGCCGAGTGTAGAGTTTATCAGGAGATAACGGGAGCCCTAGGAGGTTTTTTTAAGAAGTGGGGTCGTGTGTGATTTGATCATGTTCGCATTTTATAAAAAAGCCTTTGGCGGAGAGGATAGGTTGGACCGGTGGCGGTCAGGACGGCAGGGAGACAAGTTAGGAAGTTGTAATGATTTAGAGCAGAAGCGGTGAGGACTTGAGCCAGAGATTGTCTGTAGGAATAAGGGGGAGGAGGAGAGGGAGGGGGGAAGACTTTTAGGGAACTCTTCAGAAAGGGAGAATAAAGGAAAGAAAGGACTCAGCAGTTTCTGGCTTGGGCATCTGAGCAGATGGTGAGATTATTCAGCAAAAACAAAGAAAATAGAGCGGAGAAGAGATTTGTGCGGGAAGACTATACGATAGTGACGAGGGGGAAATAGAAGGGTCCTGTGGTTAGTTGGAAATAGAGATCGGGAGCTCAGAAAAGACGTCTCGGGAAATGTCTGATTACTTTGAAATGTGGTGGAAACCGTGGCCATCGATGGGTTTCATCACGCAGTCAATAAACCCAGTGATTTCTCTTGGCGAGGGAGGTCGTGCGCCAGATGTTGGGGGTTTGATGGTGAGCGAGCCAGACGTGGGTTTGGTGTTCTGACCCGTGTCTGGCTAGCAGGGGAGATAAGCAGTAAGCATGCAACTATTTTATTACAGTTGGGATAAGTGCTCGGGAGTGGCACAGGTTCCAGGAACCCTTGTGGTGGGGTGGGTGAGTGGTGTCCCATGCCAAGGCAAGGAAGGCTTAGCCAGAGTGTGAGCCGAGCTCTCGGAAATGAGGGGGATGCCAGGCCCAGCCAGAGGTGAGCAGTACTCCCGGTGGGAAGAACAGAATAGGTGGTAGGAGGTCGGCCTGGCGACAGCCCAAGGAGCCAAGGGAAAGTGACACAGCAGGAGGCTTGTCAGGGGCCTGGAACCAGATTGGGCAGTCTTCTGGGGCAGAAAGAAAACGTTAGTCTCCGTCCTAATGGTACCGGAGGCCAGTGGGAAGGTTCCCAGCAGGAGAGAACTAGTCCTGGAGGAATGTGTAGGGGAAAGAGTGGAGGCCTGAGACAGAACTTCAGGCTGGGAAGATGGGCCAAGAAGGAGCTAAAGACGGTCATTCAGAGAAACGGGGAGACGAAAGAGAGTGGCCATAGAAACCAAGAGGGGGGTGGTCAGCAGTGCGGCCAGGAGGCACTTGCTGACGTGGGCAGGATGTGGCCCCCTCAGCAGGCAGAGACCACTGCTCCAGCGCCTCAGGGGAAGGAAGGCTTAACTTGCAGAAGAGCAGGTGCAACCACTGCCGAGGCTGGAGATCCAGGAGTGTGAAAGGAAACACTGAGTTTACCACCACCCCCAGCCTGAAACAAAGTCCAAGTGACCAAGTTTATGTCATTAATTTGATCATTATGGTTGCCCTGGCAGCCCTAGTAAGTTGACCCTAAGAGAAAATTCGCTGTATTAGGTGGAAGGGCATTCATTGTAAGAATAACTTGTGTGTGTGTTTTTTCATTTTATGTGTGGTTAAGTCTTGATGCCCAGATTATGTAAATGATTTTTTCACAGGGTCATAGTTAAAATATTTGAGACTTTTTCTATAGGTTAGGGATTTTATTTGCTGTTTCTACTGGATTATCCAGGTTTTTATTTCAAGAATTGTGTACATTTAATATTCTAAAACAATGACACATAGAAAATGTCCCTCTCCCCCCTTAAAAGCTACATTAATTTAATTCTCTTGACAGGGTAAGCTCTGGTCCTGCCAATTTATGGATTTAGTGCTGTTTAAATAGACCAGAGCTTTCTTCTTTCCCCTATAATGAATTCATTTATGAGGCTTTTTCTTCTAGACAGCTTTATGCCAGTTCCCTTTTTTACAAATTGCAACTTGCAGTTTGCAAATTTAGCATACAATCTTTAGACTTAGCTTAATGATTTTTGTTTTTAATTGCTATTATTTTGTGGAGAAACTTGTAATGGGTAACATCAAATTGTTGCAACTTTAATGACAGTTCCCTTGCTTTTCATTCTAGCCAGAGACTTATGGGCTATACTTAGGCCCATGGCTACTGTTGCTCATTAAGAACTAGCACCTTCATACCACTTAGAGGTTCAAGGTTGTGGGATCTTCTTATGACATAGCAGTCACTTGGAATAGATGGAAGAGGGATCTATTTATTTCTCTTAACTGCAGGTCTACCCATTTTTTAACTTATAGTAGCAGTTCAGACCACTTTGTGGGCCTGGGTCCCTATACTCCTGCACCTCTTCCAGGGTTTTCAGGAAGCATTCTCCTTTACACGTCGATAGAATTTTTTGTCACATATTAGGAAAGGCTTCAAGAGCAGATTATCAAGAAAAGTGCCTTGAGATCAGGCATCACCATATCTTCCAGCTGTCTGTCAACACTTGGTATGGGTCTACCAATTATATAAACTGGTTAAATAATTAAGTTACCTGACAGTATGCTACTCTGTTGATTAATCTAGAAGGTTCCAAGGGTACGATGGGGAATTTTCTTTTGAGGTGGGATCTATATAACATAAAATTAACTATTAAACAGTAAGGAGTTTTAGTTGCATTTAGTACTGTTTAGTACAATCACAACGTTGTACTACTACCACCAGCTCTGTATATTTCCAAACATTTTCATCACCCCCAAGAAAATCCCACATTCATTAACACTCACTCCCCGTTCCCCTCACTCCAGCCCCTAAGTCACCAGTCTGCTTCGTTCAATCTCTGTAGACTGGTCTCTTCTGGATATTTCCTAAAAATGGAGTTATTCATTATGTGACCTTTTGTGACTGACTTCTTTCACTCAGCATATTTGCGAGGTTCATCCACATCGTAACATCAGTACTTTATTTCTTTTTATGACTGTGCTTCATTGTGTGTATATACTGAATTTTGCAACCATGACAAAATTTTTAAATCCAGCATTCATGGCAATTTCCATAATAAATATATCATGGTTATTTTTAATGGTGTGCCATTTTGAGATTGAACATCTGTTTCTATCTTAAGCTTTCTGAGGTAACGCTTGGCTTTGCCCACCCTCCCTTGGGGAGACGATCATAAAAAGATGCTAGCTTTATTTTTATCAGCTCCCTATCAGAACTTATGGGATCTGCCCTAATTTAGATGAATTTGATCTTACCAAAGAATATACCTGGAACTCTTTTTTCTAGTTCTTTCCAAAGGCTTAATTTCAGGAAATAATGTATAGAATACATATTCCATATATTAAACCTAAAATATAGATCAAGATTGTAAACTACAGACCATAGGCTAGCTGCCTGTTTTTGTAAATATAATTTTTTTTAATCCTCACCTGAGGATTTATATTGATTTGAGAGAGAAAGGAAGGGAGAAAGAGAAAGGAAACATCGATTGGTTGCCTCTTTTATACACTCTGACCAGGAATCCAACTCGCAACCTTTTGGTGTAGGGGGTGATGCTCCAACCAGCCGAGCAATCCGGCCTTGGCTGCAAATAAAGTTTTATTGGTGCACAGCATGTGCACTCATTTGCATGTTGTAAAGGGCTGCTTTCACTGCAATGGAAAAGTTGAGTAGCTGCAATAGAGACCAATCAGCTCCTGATCTTGCTCATCAGTTGTTTGTTTGTTTTTTTAAAGTGCATTTATCTGCATTTTAAAAAATTCATTTCAGAGAGAGAAAAGGAGAAGGAGAGATAGAAACATCAATGATGAGAGAGAATTGAGAGTCATTGATCAGCTGCCTCCTGCACACCCCCTAGTGGGGATTGAGTCTGAAACCCAGGAATCAAACCCTGACCAGGAATCAAACCGTGACCTCCTGGTTCATGGGTTAACACTCTACCACTGAGTCACACTAGCCAGGCATCAGTTTTTAAACGGAGTTCCACCTTCCCCTATCCTCTGAGGAACCAATAGATGGGCTTAAGTGTTCTGTGACAACCCTGAGATTATATGCAAAACTACATGCACATGTGTGTACCACATGTACCACATATGTTTTCCTGGAGAAAGTTCTGTGACTTTCATCAGATTCCAAATGGGACCAAACACCCAAAATGATCAACATTGTTCTTAGTAGCCAAATCGTTAATTTTCTGTGTTACTCTAGATCAGTTCTCAAACGTTTTAGTCCCACGGCCCCTATACACTTTGAAAAATTATTGGTACCCCAAAGAGTTTTTGTTTATGTGGGTAGTAGCCATTGGTATGTTCCATATTAGAAATGGAAATGGAGAGTTTAAAAATGTTTATATACTTAGTAATAATAAGCCCATATGTGTTTGCATTGCATTACCTTTTTGCAAGTTATCTTTAATGTCCAGCTTAATAAAAGATAGGTTCTCAAGTGTTCTGCATTCACCCTGTTGTGATAGCACAAGCTGTGCAGCCTCTGGAAGCCTCTAGAGTACACCAATGAGAGTGAGAAGGGCGGAGAGTGGCTTGGAATCATTGTGGAGATAGTTGTGTCATCATGGATCCCTGGGGTCCTCAGACCATACCCGGAGAGCAGTGTACTGGACTGCACTGTCTGTGCTCCTGCTGAATTATATATGCTGTGCTCTTTTGGCTTCAGCATGCGCGGAGGGGTGCCTTAAGAACAGCTCTGGAAGCTTGCCCTGCTGTTTGTTGTTGGCATCTTGGTGAGGAGTTGGTCTGGTACGAAGGGGACATTGCGCACTGCCCTTTCATGAGCAGCCACAGGGGACGCTTCCTTTGGGTTTCAGTGCCAGGAGGAGCTGTGTCTCTTCTGGGCCACTGGTAGGTTTTTTAATCTTATAAAAACAGGTTTTCCAACTAGTCCTATTTTCTTCTCTGCTTTGGCAACTGGGAAGCTTGGAGCTTAATTTTCAGCTCTTGTATGTGGTGTGCATGTCTGTATCGCGTCCTTGGCTTTCTTATTTTCCTTTTCCCCTCTCTCAGTTTCTTCATCTGTAGCTTGTTTTCCATTTACATATGTTTGTAAGTTACATTTTATTTTGTGTTTCTTTAAGCTGTCTCATCTTTTTAAAAACAAGATTGAGTTTAAATTCTCAATTAAGTAAAAATGTCCCCCTTATGTGTAAAGTATTAGCATCTTAGATTGAGTCCATTTTGATTTACAGAAATTAGTGAATCACTTTTATTCCTAGTATCATTTTAATCAAGTTATCTTAGATAAATGGAAACTTTACCATCCTATATCTGGAAGTATTAAGATGTTATTTTGTTTCATTATATACTATATATAGTACAGTTACTTGGCAGTTTTGCTATTTACTGCCTCACAGCCTCTGCCCTATTTTTCTATTTTATTTCTGTCTCATGTACACAGACATTCTTGCTATTAGTATCATATTCAATTAGTCGTAACGAGCTTTTTGTGCCTGCTTTTGGAACGCTTGTAAATTTTTTTCACGCTATGCTTAATTGTGTGTATATGTTTTGATCAATGTGGTTCTGCCGATTTTAAAATGGAAAAAACTTAAAAAAAAAAAAAAAGATGTTTTCAAACTGGGAATCCCTCCTCCCGTTCATTAGAGCCTGAAATTAATTGTAGCCAAAGCGAATAGTTGGGTGGCAGTGATATGGTCAGGCCCTGGGTCGCGTACTCAGCCTCATTTTATCAGGGGCCTCATGTATTATAAAGAGGGATTTACTGAGACTTAGGGAAAAATAAGGTGCTCATGCAAATTGAAGTGGGTAGAGATCAGAATGTAAATTTTGTATAAAATATTGATTCTCATCATGTTTTGAAGATTAGACTTTGCATATCTGTTGCTATATAGATGCTGTCGTTTCAATTTTCAGAAGACTGTGCAGTCTTTTTAACTGATGAAGAACAAGCGTTTGTCTTCCTGTAATTCTGAAGTGAAGTTGAGTCACCCAACAAGAAAAAAAAAAAACTAAGTCCAGTTAAAATATAGGCATTAGGAATAGAATGCTGAAACAAACCTCTGGATTGGCTTCATTGGCTTTCCTGCTTCTTTTGCATCCCAAAGCATAAGCTTAAATCATCTCAGAAGGACAAGGTCCGCCAGTTTATGGCATTTACTCAGGCTGGCGAAAGAACTGCCATCTACTGCTTAACACAGAATGAGTGGAAACTAGACGTGGCCACCGACAACTTCTTCCAAAACCCGGACTCGTTCCACAAGGAATCCATGAAAAACACAGTGGACAAGAAGAGGCTGGAGCAGCTGTATAACAGGTACAAAGGTAAGGGGTGACGGTGACAACGGGCAGACAGTAAAGAACTCGCTTCCATTCGAGGGAGCAGACCAGTGTTGTTTCTTGAATTTCTGGTGCTGTGTTCAAAAGACCTTCATGCTGTTCCTACTCTTCCTGACACCCAGCTGCAAAATCCAGTTTAAATGGAATTGTGACTATTAATCGTTGTAGATTATGGGTGGGATGAGAAGAGAGCAGTCTAAAGACTGGTTGGCAGTCAGCTCTCCCTACTGGGATCACTAGTGGCAGGGGATCCATTAATAGTATAGTATCATGGCCAGGTGGTTACACCTGTGAATATAGTGTTTTTCCCCAAGCAGTTCCATCTAGGCTGAATACTGGTAGTGAGAAAGTTGTTTAAAAACAGTACCAAGAATGCCAGGCCAGTCATGGCTCAGTGGTTGAGTGTCGACCTATGAACCAGGAGGTCACAGTTCAATTCATCAGGGCACAGGCCCGAGTTGTGGACTCGATCCCCAGTGGGGGATGTGCAGGAGGCAGCCAATGAATGATTCTCTCTCATCATTGATGTTTCTGTCTCTTCCTCTTCCCTTCCTCTCTGAAATAAATGAAAATATATAATAAAATGAATAAATAAATAAATAACAGTACCAAATCATAAGAATAGTTCCGATGTGTCGGGAAAAGTCATCCATCTCTTAACACAGTGTAGTAGTGTTGTAATACTGAAACAACTTCAGTTATTGCATGAGCTTGGGAACAGTTGTTATTTTTATTGAAATCAACACCAAGAATGGAGCTTTCCATATCAAAATACAGCCATACTGCGCTCTGGCCCGTTTGGTTCAGTGGTCAGAGAGTAGGCCCGCATTCAAGGGGCCCAGATTCCATTCCAGTCAAGGGTGCATACTTCGGTTGTGGGCTCGATCCCTGGCCCCAGTTGGGGTGTGTGCTGGAGGCAACCAATCGATGTGTCTCTCTCACATAGATGTTTCACCCCTCTCTTTCACTCTCTCTAAAAATCAATGGAAAAAATATCCTCAGATGAGGATTAACAACAACAACAAAAATACAGTCATACTGCATAAATAAGTCTGCATAAAAAAAAGTCTATATGTTGAATATATACAGATTCAAATCACTCGGCAGGCTTTTAGATTTCATAGAAATATCAAATCTGTGCTGTGATGGGAGAGGCAGCAAGATTCAAGAGTTTATTGAGGGGTTTTTTTTCTTCTAGTAGTTTCTAAGGCAAATCCTTTTATTTCCCAAACGTAAAACAAAACAAAAACACTAATTTAAACAAGTATTAACTCAAACAGTATAACTCCTATGGCTTTAAATTATTGTTTATTGTTTTCATGTTTTACTTTTGAGAATACTGTGTGTATATTTTAATCTGTCTAGATCTGAAGAATGGATTGAGAATTGCATTTTTAAAAATATCTTGGCTCAGAAACATATTCTGTGGCTAAAAGAAGATTTGTACTTGTAGTTCTTAAAAAAAATGAACATTATTTTAAATTAAGCTTTAGTGTGCTTTAATTTTTTGGCTGTTAATTGTTGAGCTAATTTTGTAAGTTAGATGCTGTGCAGATTTTAAAAATTATTCAAATATGTGCAGCTGCCTTTGAAAAAATACAGTTATATAAGTGAAAATTGTCATTTTTCTTTAGTTTAAACTTCATCCCTTCATTTAATATTATCCATGTAATTTTAATTATTTAAAGTAGATATATGGTATATTCATGTGGGGTTCTAAAAATAAATATACAGTATTGTTTAAGGACAAATATAATGTTGGTTATGCATTAATATATACAAATGAATAAGTGCTTCTAAAGTTACTTTAAAATATACAATATTATTGTATATGAAATTTATTAAGATTGCTTATTAGGTGAGAGCATTGTAGACCAGTTTTTCTGTTATCCTTAAAATCTATAATGTTAGGAGCATAGAATTGAAAGAAAGACAAGTGAGAATGTTTTACAGAACCTTTGTCCTGTAAACCCACGACAGCAGTTATTTCATCACTAATACTTTTGAAATAGTATTAATAGAATAGAGGTGGAAGGATATTTTTGGTTTCATTCATTTAATCATCAGTTTTTCTTTTATATATTTAAAATGTAATAGATAGTACTTAAGTGACCAAAATTAAATCTTGTATGACAGAAGTTTATCACACTTAATCTTTATTTAAGTAAAGGAGCTACAAGTTTTCTGTTTCCACCTTCTCAACCAGGGGTGGGGAATGTCCAGCCCGAAATCATTTGGCCTGGCACTGCCAAGGCATTAGGGGTGAGTTAATTAAATGTTTGACCAAATAGAGCAGGCTAATTTTTAAGTTGATAATTTTGTATGGCCCATGAATGATATAAATATCCAAATGGCCCTTGGCAGAAAAAGGTTCCCTATCCCTGTTCTAACAGAATTAACGCATACATTATCCTATACTAGAGGCCCGGTGCATGAAATTTGTGCACGGGGGGGGGGGTTGTCCCTCAGCCCGGCCTGCACCCTCTCCAATCTGGGACCCTTTGGGGGATGTCCAACTGTTGGTTTAGGCCCAATCCCACAGAAAGTCACAGGGATCGGGCCTAAACAGGCAGTTGGACATCCCTCTCCCAATCCGGGACTACTGGCTCCCAACCACTCGCCTGCCTGCCTGCCTGATTGCCCCTAACTGCTTCTGCCTGCCAGCCTGATCACCCCCTAACCACTCCCCTCCCAGTCTAACTGCTCCCCTGCCGGCCTGATCACCCCTAACTGCCCTCCCCTGCTGGCCCGGTCACCCCTAACTGCCCTCCCCTGCCAGCCTGGTCACCCCTAACTGCCCTCCCCTGCCAGCCCGATTGCTCCCAACTGCCCTCCCCTGCGGCCCGTTCTCCCCTAACTGCCCTCCCCTGCCGGCCTGGTCGCCCCTAACTGCCCTCTCCTGCCAGCCATCTTGTGGCATCCATCTTGTGACCACATGGGGGTGGCCATCTTTGACCACATGGGGGCACCCATCTTGTGGGAGGGTGTGATGGTCAATTTGCATATTACCTATTTATTATTCTATCTAATAAAAGAGAAACATGGTAATTGGCGCACGACCGCTACTCTTCCCATTGGCTAATCAGGGCGATATGCAAATTAACTGCCAGCCAAGATGGCGGCCGGCAGCCAGGCAGCTAGAAGCGAACATGAGGCTTGCTTGCTTCAGTGACGGAGGACTCCAACGTTCCCCGCCTGCCTTGCCGGCCTCTGAGCTTGCAGTTTGAAACATTGTAACAAATATAGAAGCTAAACAAAACCCCAGAAACCTGCTTTCAGCTAGCCGGGATCTCAGAGCTAGAGTTATACATTGTTTCGATTATAGAACCCAAACAAACCAGATACCAGCTTTCAGCAGCAGAGGCCTCAGAGCTGGAGTCAGAGCTAAAGCTGGCCAGAATAAAAAAAAAGAAAAAAAAAAAGGAGCAGTTGGGAGCTTCAGTCACCCTCCAGCCTGAAAACAGCCCTCAGCCCCTCACCCAGACTGGCCAGGCACCCCAGTGGGGACCCCCACCCTGAAGGGTGTGTGACCAGCTGCAAACAGCCATCATCTCCTCACCCAGGCTGGCCAGGCACCCCAGTGGGGACCCCCACCCTGATCCAGGACACCCTTCAGAGCAAACCAGCCGGCCCCCACCCATGCACCAGGCCTCTATCCTATATAGTAAAAGTGTAATATGCCTCCCAGCACCGGGATCAGCGGAGCCGCGAGGCCTCCCAGCACTGGGATTAGCGGAGCTGAGAGGCCTCCCGGCACCGGGATCAGTGTTACAGGGGCAGCACCCAAACCCCCTAATCGCCCTGTGGCTCTGTGTGTGACAGGGGGCGGGGCCACAACCTCCCTATCCACCCTGCTCTGTTCGTGACAGGGTGCGGCGCCCCAACCCCCACGGGCCCTGCTCTGTGTGTGACAGGGTAAAGCCATAACCTCCCCATCGGCCCTGCCCTGAGTGTGACAGTGGCGGCGCCTCAACCCCCTGATCGGCCCTGCTCTGTGGGTGATAGAGGGCGGTGCCCCAACCCCCTGATCCGCCCTGCTCTGTGTGTGACAGGGTACGGAGCCCCTACTCCCTGATTGGCCCTGCTCTGTGCGTGACAGGGGGTGGCGCTGCAACCTCCCCATCGACCCTGCCTTGAGTGTGACCGGGCGGTGCCCCAACCCCCCAATCGTCCCTACCCTGAGCATGATTGAGGGTGGCATCGCAACCTCCCGATCCGCCCTGCTCTCTGCATGACACGGGGTGGCGCCCCAACTCCCCAATAGGCCCTGCTCTGAGCCCAACCAGGGGCTGCACCTAGGGATTGGGCCTGCCCTCTGCCACCCGGGAGCAGGCCTAAGCCAGCAGGTCGTTATCTCCCGAGGGTTCCCAGACTGCAAGAGGGCACAGGTCGTGCTGAGGGACCCCCCTCTCCCCACCGAGTGCACAAATTTTTGTGCACCAGGCCTCTAGTATAGGATAATAAAAGCCTAATATGCTAAGTGTCCTGTTGTCCAATCGTTCAACCAATCAAAGAGTAATATGCTAATGATATGCTAAGGCCACTCAACTGCTTGCTATGATGTGCACTGACCACCAGGGGGCAGATGTTCCAACTGGTAGGTTAGCTTGCTGCTGGGGTCCAGCCGATTGGGACTGAGCAAGATGGGCCAGACATGCCCTGGAGCCCTCCCGTAGTTCCTCCTTGGCTGGCCAACCTCCTGCGTCCCTCCCTGGCCCCGGTTGTGCACCAGTGGGGTTCCTCAGCCTGGGCTGTGCGCTCTTGCAATCTGGGAACCCTCGGTGGATGTCAGAGAGCCAGTTTCAGCCCGATGGTGGAACAACCGGTCACTATGATGCACACTGACCACCAAAGGGCAGATGCTCAATGCAGGAGCTGCTGCCTGGTGGTCAGTGTGCTTCCACTGGGGGAATGCCGCTCGGCCAGGAGCCAAGCTTATGGATAGTGAATGCAGCGGCAGTGGTGGGAGCCTCTCCCTCCTCTGCGGCAGCGCTAAGGATGTCTGACTGCTGGCCGTCGGCCATCCCCTGAGAGCTCCCTGCGAGAGGGCACAGGTCTCTGAGTGCACAAATTTCATGCACTGGGCCTCTAGTGATAATATATTATGATACACACAGTCTGTCAAATTACTAGATCTAGTTTGATGAGATCTTGCTGGGATTCTTCTTTTAATAGATTTTACTTTTTGAATTTCTGATAGGGAAATGCTAAGTTTCTTAATTTTATTTATAAGCCAGAAGTGAAGGGTGGGGGAAACTTGAATTTCTAAGCTGTTAATGTGGATGCATAAACTAAATGATTTTGATAATAGGTATTGTGTAGTAGCATTAGAACTATAGCAAATGAAATCACTTTTAAAAGAAAAACGGCAATCTTTAGGTGGGGTTGTGATAAAAACTTAAAATACTATGAATACCAATGCAGTATTTTTGTAACAATTTGCCATTGGGCAAACTAAAATTTTGTAAACTTGAATTTTATTTCATTTTAGGGAAATTACATTTTTTGTTAATGATGAAATCTTCTAAAAGAAGTTTCAATGATTTTTTTTTTTTCACTAACGCCCAGAAACCTAGACTTTAAAAATAGGAGTACTTGCCAAAGCCGGTTTGGCTCAGCGGATAGAGCGTTGGCCTGCGGACTGAAAGGTCCCAGGTTCGATTCCGGTCAAGGGCATGTACCTGGGTTGCAGGCACTTCCCCAGTGGGGGATGTGCAGGAGGCAGCTGATCGATGTTTCTCTCTCATCGATGTTTCTAACTCTCTATCTCTCTCCCTTCCTCTCTGTAAAAAATCAATAAAATATATTAAAAAAAAATAGGAGTACTTGCTGGATAAATTATTATTTGTTGCTATCGTTCTCATAGAGTAGACAATTACAGTCTGCTGATGTATTTGAAACAAGCTTTCTAGAACTATGGAGTAGATGTATGATTCTAACATTTCAGTAGTACTTTCCAAAATAGTATAACTTTTTTCCTTAATTTTAACTATAGACCCACAAGATGAAAATAAAATTGGAATTGATGGGATTCAACAGTTTTGTGATGATTTAAGCCTAGATCCTGCCAGTATCAGCGTTTTGGTTATAGCGTGGAAATTCAGGGCAGCAACTCAATGTGAATTTAGCAAAAAGGAATTTGTAGATGGCATGACCGAGCTTGGGTAAGTAAATTGATCTCAGTTTAAATTTTTCATAAAGGAAGATACTTTCAACATTAATTCTTTTTCAGTCTGTAAATATTAATTTCATATTAATTTATTTTATTTGTGTATCTTATAAATTTCTTATGCAGCTACACTATATTAAGCCTTTGGTTTCCCTTTACTAGTAAATTCCAATTTAAGTTTTATTTCATAATCTTTTCTCAGATTAATTCCTTTTGTAATTTATTTTCTACTTTTTAATTTTTTCCCCCAGTTTTAAATTGACAGTAAGCATCAGGGTGTTTTTGTTTGTTTGTTTTCAGCTCTTCGGCTTATTTCATAATACTGTGTACTAAATGTATAGTTTAGTGTGTTGCTATATTAAGCATTAATAAAATGTCGTTTTGATTTTTGCTTGTAATATTTCTCTGTTCTACCTACAAGGTTGGGATTAAAGCTTCATTAATAGCTTAAGATGTTTTTCACTTGTCAGATAAGTCCAAGAAGTAAATGAAAGCACATAACAAATGTCTTTTAATCATTAAACTTATTGAACTATTTCATGAGGTTGTATAAAAGCCAACTTGCTTGACTTGCTGATATTCTGGTATTTCATTGTTGACAATTTAAACTAACCTTTTTTAGCTGCTCAAGGAGCTTGAAAGCCTAAAGTAAACATGTTCTTAAGGCATGTGCTTCAGCATTCCAGGCCAGATGGGGGAATAGAGCATTCGTTTTTTTCCCATTAAACTGATGAAACTGTGATGTTTGTCAGCCTTGTCTGTTTAAATGATAAACTCTACAAAACTTTGATTTGTAGTGTTATCTTACCATAACCTGGTGGCTTTGTAAAACCAAAAAAACAAAAGAGAACATTGTGACAATGGTGTAATAGTGTATTTTTTCATGTTCTCTGCACTAGGAAAGCCTAGATGAATTACTAGTACTTTTAGAATGGAAAACAACCTACTAAAGAATTATTCCATGAGCATGATACTATACACTATCCTATCTGTTAAAAATCTCCCCAAAATGAGAGATTTGGAAATAAGTGCTTCTTATAGAAACACTTACTGGCATTTCTACGACACTGTCTAGAAATATATTATACAAGTAAATGTTTTAAATTCTTGCCTGTTATCCTGTTAGGTGTCATAACTTTAAAAACATACTTTAAAGATTTTGAGTGTGAATCTTTGCAAAATGTGTTAGATATTTCATGCCCTCTTATATGGAGTATTCAAGAGTGTAATTTAAGATTACCAGTTAATGATAGTTAATGGTACTGCTGTCCACATTTCACAGGGAAGTTAAAGGTAAAAGCATTTTGTAAATATTAAAGTGCTATGTAGCAAGCAAAAGTATCATTCATGTGTTCAAAAAGTGTATTATAAAAACAATCTCATTGCTTTTAGGAATGCAGAGGACTGTTGGCTTCTAGTCTAAATAGCACTAAGCTTTAAAATATACTTTGGCTTTTGTGTCTGCTCTGTTTCGTTGGGGTTTTTTTCACACGTTTTCCTGGCTATTGACTGTTGACTGTGGCTAGAGTACCTGCCTTTAACAGTTCATCTTACATACTTTAATTGGGGGCTTGAGGATTCTTAAATAGGCTGAGTAAACTTTATGAAATACCATGACATCTTTGTAAAATCAAAAAAAATAACTGTGTTGCTCTATTTCTGGGTTCTCTATTATATTCCATGGTCTGTTTGTCCTTCATCCAACACCACACGGTTTTGGTTTACCTCAAGCTTGAGTTTAACCAGACTACAGGGCACAAGGTCAGCAAACAAAAATTGATATTATTTCAAAACACTGAATGTAATAATGAAACAAAATAAAATGAATTTTTTAAAATATCATTTCCAGTAGCATCAAAAATACAAAACACCTAGGGTAAATCTAATTTTATATGTGTGCTGCCTCCATAGAGAAAACTCACTGAGAGATAGGAAACCTGAATAAATGGAGAAATATACCTCATTTATAGGTTGTAACACTTTCTGTTTGATCCCTAAATTTATCTGTACATTTAATATGATCTCTAATAAGTAGTAGGTTTATGTGTGTGTAATTTGACAAGCGGATTTTAAATGTATATGAATATGCACGGTCAAGAGTAGCCAACAATTCTTAAAGAAAAAAAGAACAAGGTGAGAAGATTTGCTCTACCAGCTAGTCAGGACTTCAAACTATAATAACTAAGACTATATTGAGTACCATAATAGATAAATATACCAGTGGAACAGAATGGAGGGCCCAGAAACAAATCCATGTATACAGGTACATTGGATTATGGCAAAGGCAGCACTTTAGGAAAGTGGAGAAAGAACATCTTTTCAGTAAATGGTCCTGGGAGAATTGGCATATGGGAAAAAATTCATCTGATCCCTACCTCACACCACACATAAAATTTTAATGGAATGTTATATGACAAAGGAAATGAACCAACAATCCAAGTGAATTGTAGATCTCCATTTGAAAGGCTAATGGCAGAATCCTCTAGAAAATAATGTAGGAGAATATCTTTATGATTATTCAGTTGGGAAAGTTTTAAAATATCACCAAGAAAACACTATAAAGAAAATGGATAAAGTGTACTATACTAAAAATAACAGCTCATCAAGACACATCATCAAGGAAGTGGAAAGGCAGCCCATATTTTGAAGTACTTTGAAAATACTTTACTGACAAAGGCTTGTATTTCTGATATATAAAAATCTCCTATAAAACAATAAGAAAAGGATAACCTAATTGAAAATGGGCAACAGACTTGAACAGGCACTTCACAAAGGGAATTTCCAAATGATCAGTGAAAAATACAAGAATGTGCTCAATCTCATTCATTGGGGAAGTGCAAATTAAAACTGCAATGAAATAGAACCTCACAACCCACTCTTTAGAGTGGCTAAAATAAGACAGTCATAAATATTAGTGAAAATGTGAGGCAACAGGAACTCTAGTGTACTGCTGGTGGAGTGTGAAATGGGATGGTCACGTTGGAAAACTGTTTGACATTACTTATTAAACTGAAGGTGCACAGACCCTGTGAACCCAGCTGTTCTACTCTTGGGTGTGTCTACCTTAACACATGCATATGTGTGCCAGGACACATGTACAGAACATTTTAAACATTCTTTGTAACCAGAAAACTAGAAGCAGCCAAAATATTTATCATCAGTAGAATATATAAATTATAAAATAGGAATTTAATGGAATGCTATATGACAATGGAAATGAACCAACCCCAGCCACACTGTCAGCATAAATGAGCCTCACAAACATAATGTTGGCACAGAAAGCCAAAGACAAAATAATACTTACCATGAGTTCCCATTTAAGAAGTTCAGAAGCAGGGATAACTAACACACTGCCAAGGATTGCTTGTTGGAGTGATGGAGGCATAAAGAAGAGCGAGGAAGTGGCCACGTGGAGGAAAGGGGTTGTAATGGGGAAGGGCACACAGCCACACCCCAGGTGCTGCTGCCTGCTGGTTCTCCATTGGCTGGGGGCGGGGCTGGGGGCGGGGCTGGGGGCTGTCCGCAGCACCCATGACAGCCCTTAAAGCTGTGCATTTGTGCCTCTGAGTGTATTTATTCATGGACTTGCTGGTCTGAATAGTTCCGGCCTCTCCAGGACTTGCTCAATTGTCTTTCCTCAGCCCCGCTCTACTTGGGTGTGTGGATAAATGAAGTGTTGCTTTTGTTCTCTTCCTTGCTGTACAATCAAGATAAAAACGAGAAATTTTATGTTTTGCTATTCTAGATTCTGCTTTAAAGGCTTTTTAATAGTTTAAAGATTATTGACTTTGGAAGACAAATTCAATTTTAAAACAATTGAGTTGTGTTTCGTTATACTTGGATATTTTAAATCTAACCCACTGTAGTGAAGAAACCCCTCGATACAGTAGCTAGAGTGCCACAGGTTTATTTTCCTTATGTAGGGACAGTATAGTGGTAACAGTGGTACGGGCTGGGAGAAAGTGGGTTTGTCACTCTGTCATCTCAGGGCTTTGGCTTCTGTGATTGAAGCTGCAGAGTTAAACCATGTTCCTGTTCCAGTTTACACAGAGGAGGGCAAGCAATTTTGTATTTTTTCTTTTAATGACAGCTTTATTAAGACATCATTCACATGCCGTACAATTCACCCATTTACAGTGGTTTTGGTGTATTCAAAGCGCTGTGCAGTCATCACCACAATGAGTTTTAGAGCATTTCAAGGCTTTTTAAGGCTTTTTAGCTAGAGAAAGAGGCCCATGAGAATTCCACCTACCCACCCCGCTTTGACCAAGCCTCAGGCTGCACCACATCACAGTGAGGCTGAGAACTGCTGGGGATTGGGGAGACCTGTCTCCTCCCCTTAACAAAGCGCTCTCGTTCTCTCTTTCTGCGCTCTCTCTCTCTCTCTCTCTCTCTCTCTCTCTCTCTCATCACAGGTGTGACAGCACAGAAAAGCTGAAAGCTCTCCTACCAAGATTGGAGCAAGAGCTTAAGGACACAGTGAAGTTTAAGGATTTCTATCAGTTTACTTTTACCTTTGCTAAGAACCCTGGGCAAAAAGGTTTAGGTGAGTATAAAATCCAAATTAGTAAAAAGCCACATCTTGAGACTACGTGAACATGATCAACAAGATTTCAGTCCTGCCTGCTATCATGTTGTTGTCCCTCTTTGCGTTTTTTCCCCTTTCCATTGCTTTGTTCCATGTGCAGCTAGACCAGTTTGTAGTACCATATACTTGAATACCTCGACCAGTATTACTCTCAAATTCTGGGCTTAATTTTTAAAAGGTAAATGAATTTTCAAATGCTCTGTGTTCTCTCATATTGATATCTAATTGACTAATGAGTTACAGAGGTCAGTAATTAATGTCAACAGTGGGCATGTTTGTACTGGCCAAGTGTGTGATCCTGCCTATGGTGTTTCTAAGATTGCCAGGTAATATCAGTCTTGTCCCGGTCTGGAGATTTAAACTAATTTACTTGAAACCAATTCTGATGTGCATTGGACTGCTTTAGTACAGGCCCTCCTCGTTCTGTTGTACTTCACAGATACTGTATTTTTAGTAACATTGAGGCAGGACCCTCCACCAGCAAAATGATTATGACTCTCTGAAGGCTCAGATGTTGATTAGCATTTTGTAGCAGTAAAGTATTTTTAAACTAAGGTATGCACATTGTTTTGAGGAAGCATAATGCTATTGCACACTTAATAAACTATAGTATACTGTAAACGTAAATTTCATATGCACTAGAAAACCAAAAAATTTGTGTTACTTGCTTTTTTGTGATATTGGCTATATTGTGGTGGTCTGGAACCGAACCTGCAAAATCTTTCAATGGTGTATGATTTTGTTATAACTTGTGTTATTACTGTGTATGGTACATTCGGAAATTTTTTAACTTAAAAGTTTAGTTTAATTTTTTGTTTATTTGTAGGTTTTATTCTGCTTATTTTCTTTCTTTCTTTCTTTTTCTTTGTTTGTTAATCCTTACCTGAGGATATGTGTCCCATTGATTTTTAGAGAGAGTGGAAGGGAGGGGGAGAGATCGAGAGAGAGAAACATTGATGTGAGAGAGACACACATCAATTGGTTGTTTCTGGTACTTGCCCGGCAGGGGCCAGGGATAGAACGTGCAACCAAGGTATATGGCCTTGACCGGAATCAAACCCGGGACTCTTCGAGGGCTGAATCCAACTGAGCCAAACCGGCCAGGGCAATTCTGCTTATTTCCATTTGTTTGGCCCCTAAGTACTATATAGTTTATTTTTGTCTTTTCTCTTTATAAAAATAAATCTATATTGACCTACATTTTGTTGCCTAATGTAACAGACTTATTTATGTCTCATTCATTAAAATCTCTTATAAGTTTGGAGGGAACATTATATAGGGATTAAGCTGGTATATTAGAACGTACATTATTAAGAAAACTTTTTATAAATAAAAGCATTATTATAATATGACAAAAATTAGGTAGAAAACCAGAAAGGGACTAAAATTGATTGTAAGCATTTGGTCTCAGGTCCTGATTTTCACTCATGAATGTTTGCAGGTGTGTGTGTAGTAGACATTCTTACTCTGTCTGACGTTCTTTCCTTCTATCAACAGATACAGGGCAGGTGCAGATTGAGGCAGCAGAAACTTCTGTGTTAGATCAGGGAGATGGCCAGGAAGGGGCACTAAGGACTGTGTCTCAGCAGGAAGGGGCCCTAAGGACTGTGTCTCAGCAGGAAGGGGCACTAAGGACTGTGTCTCAGCAGGAAGGGGCACTAAGGACAGTGCCTCAGCAGGAAGGGGCACTAAGGACTGTGTCTCAGCAGGAAGGGGCACTAAGGACTGTGTCTCAGCAGGAAGGGGCACTAAGGACTGTGTCACAGCAGGAAAGGGCACTAAGGACTGTGCCTCAGAGCAGGAAGGGGCACTAAGGACTGTGTCTCAGATCAGGAAGGGGCACTAAGGACTGTGTCACAGCAGGAAGGGGCACTAAGGACTGTGTCTCAGCAGGAAGGGGCACTAAGGACTGTGTCTCAGCAGGAAGGGGCACTAAGGACTGTGTCTCAGCAGGAAGGGGCAGTAAGGACTATGTCTCAGCAGGAAGGGGCACTAAGGACTGTGTCTCAGCAGGAAGGGGCACTAAGGACTGTGTCTCAGCAGGAAGGCGCACTAAGGACTGTGTCTCACCAGGAAGGGGCACTAAGGACTGTGTCTCAGAGCAGGAAGGGGCACTAAGGACTGTGCCTCAGAGCAGGAAGAGGCACTAAGGACTGTGTCTCAGCAGGAAGGGTCACTAAGGACTGTGTCTCAGAGCAGGAAGGGGCACTAAGGACTGTGTCTCAGCAGGAAGGGGCACTAAGGACTGTGTCACAGCAGGAAAGGGCACTAAGGACTGTGTCTCAGCAGGAAGGGGCACTAAGGACTGTGTCTCAGCAGGAAGGGGCACTAAGGACTGTGTCTCAGCAGGAAGGGGCACTAAGGACTATGTCTCAGCAGGAAGGGGCACTAAGGACTGTGTCTCAGCAGGAAGGGGCACTAAGGACTGTGTCTGAGCAGGACGGGGCACTAAGGACTGTGTCTCAGCAGGAAGGGGCACTAAGGACTGTGTCTCAGCAGGAAGGGGCACTAAGGACTGTGTCTCAGCAGGAAGGGGCACTAAGGACTGTGTCACAACAGGAAGGGGCACTTAGGACTGTGTCTCAGCAGGAAGGGGCACTAAGGACTGTGTCTCAGCAGGAAGGGGCACTAAGGACTGTGTCTCAGCAGGAAGGGGCACTAAGGACTGTGTCTCAGCAGGAAGGGGCACTAAGGACTGTGTCTCAGCAGGAAGGCGCACTAAGGACTGTGTCTCACCAGGAAGGGGCACTAAGGACTGTGTCACAGCAGGAAGGGGCACTAAGGACTGTGTCACAGCAGGAAGGGGCACTAAGGACTGTGTCTCAGAGCAGGAAGGGGCACTAAGGACTGTGTCTCAGAGCAGGAAGGGTCACTAAGGACTGTGTCTCAGCAGGAAGGGGCACTAAGGACTGTGTCTCAGAGCAGGAAGGGGCACTAAGGACTGTGTCTCAGCAGGAAGGGGCACTAAGGACTGTGTCTCAGAGCAGGAAGGGGCACTAAGGACTGTGCCTCAGCAGGAAGGGGCACTAAGGACTGTGCCTCAGAGCAGGAAGGGGCAATAAGGACTGTGTCTCAGAGCAGGAAGGGGCACTAAGTACTGTGTCTCAGAGCAGGAAGGGGCACTAAGGACTGTGTCTCAGAGCAGGAAGGGGCATTAAGGACTGTGTCACAGCAGGAAGGGGCACTAAGGACTGTGTCTCAGAGCAGGAATGGGCACTAAGGACTGTGTCTCAGCAGGAAGGGGCACTAAGGACTGTGTCTCAGAGCAGGAATGGGCACTACGGACTGTGTCTCAGCAGGAAGGGGCACTAAGGACTGTGTCTCAGAGCAGGAAGGGGCACTAAGGACTGTGTCTCAGCAGGACGGGGCACTAAGGACTGTGTCTCAGCAGGAAGGGGCACTAAGGACTGTGTCACAGCAGGAAGGGGCAGTAAGGACTGTGTCTCAGCATGAAGGGGGACTAAGGACTGTGTCTCAGCAGGAAGGGGCACTAAGGACTGTGTCTCAGCAGGAAGGGGCACTAAGGACTGTGTCTCAGAGCAGGAAGGGGCACTAAGGACTGTGTCTCAGAGCAGGAAGGGGCACTAAGGACTGTGTCTCAGCAGGAAGGCGCACTAAGGACTGTGTCTCAGCAGGAAGGGGCACTAAGGGCTGTGTCTCAGCAGGAAGGGGCACTAAGGACTGTGTCTCAGAGCAGGAAGGGGCACTAAGGACTGTGTTTCAGCAGGAAGGGGCACTAAGGACTGTGTCTCAGCAGGAAGGCGCACTAAGGACTGTGTCTCAGCAGGAAGGGGCACTAAGGGCTGTGTCTCAGCAGGAAGGGGCACTAAGGACTGTGTCTCAGAGCAGGAAGGGGCACTAAGGACTGTGTCACAGCAGGAAGGGGCACTAAGGACTGTGTCTCAGAGCAGGAAGGGGCACTAAGGACTGTGTCTCAGCAGGAAGGGGCACTAAGGACTGTGTCTCAGCAGGAAGGGGCAGTAAGGACTGTGTCTCAGCATGAAGGGGCACTAAGGACTGTGTCTCAGCAGGAAGGGGCACTAAGGACTGTGTCTCAGCAGGAAGGGGCACTAAGGACTGTGTCTCAGAGCAGGAAGGGGCACTAAGGACTGTGTCACAGCAGGAAGGCGCACTAAGGACTGTGTCTCAGCAGGAAGGGGCACTAAGGACTGTGTCACAGCAGGAAGGCGCACTAAGGACTGTGTCTCAGCAGGAAGGGGCACTAAGGACTGTGTCACAGCAGGAAGGGGCACTAAGGACTGTGTCACAGCAGGAAGGGGCACTAAGGACTGTGTCTCAGAGCAGGAAGGGGCACTAAGGACTGTGTCTCAGCAGGAAGGGGCACTAAGGACTGTGTCTCAGAGCAGGAAGGGGCACTAAGGACTGTGTCTCAGCAGGAAGGGGCACTAAGGACTGTGTCTCAGAGCAGGAAGGGGCACTAAGGACTGTGTCTCAGCAGGAAGGGGCACTAAGGACTGTGTCTCAGCAGGAAGGGGCACTAAGGACTGTGTCTCAGCAGGAAGGGGCACTAGGGACTGTGTCTCAGCAGGAAGGGGCACTAAGGACTGTGCCTCAGAGCAGGAAGGGGCACTAAGGACTGTGTCTCAGAGCAGGAAGGGGCACTAAGGACTGTGTCTCAGAGCAGTAAGGGGCACTAAGGACTGTGTCTCAGAGCAGGAAGGGGCATTAAGGACTGTGTCACAGCAGGAAGGGTCACTACGGACTGTGTCTCAGCAGGAAGGGTCACTAAGGACTGTGTCTCAGAGCAGGAAGGGGCACTAAGGACTGTGTCTCAGAGCAGTGTGGGGCACTAAGGACTGTGTCTCAGCAGGAAGGGGCACTAAGGACTGTGTCTCAGAGCAGGAAGGGGCACTAAGGACTGTGTCTCAGCAGGAAGGGGCACTAAGGACTGTGTCTCAGAGCAGGAAGGGGCACTAAGGACTGTGTCTCAGAGCAGGAAGGGGCACTAAGGACTGTGTCTCAGCAGGACGGGGCACTAAGGACTGTGTCTCAGCAGGAAGGGGCACTAAGGACTGTGTCTCAGCAGGAAGGGGCACTAAGGACTGTGTCACAGCAGGAAGGGGCACTAAGGACTGTGTCACAGCAGGAAGGGGCAGTAAGGACTATGTCTCAGCATGAAGGGGCACTAAGGACTGTGTCTCAGCAGGAAGTGGCACTAAGGACTGTGTCTCAGCAGGAAGGCGCACTAAGGACTGTGTCTCAACAGGAAGGGGCAGTAAGGACTGTGTCTCAGCAGGAAGGGGCACTAAGGACTGTGTCTCAGCAGGAAGTGGCACTAAGGACTGTGTCACAGCAGGAAGGGGCACTAAGGACTGTGTCTCAGAGCAGGAAGGGGCACTAAGGACTGTGTCTCAGCAGGACGGGGCACTAAGGACTGTGTCTCAGCAGGAAGGGGCACTAAGGACTGTGTCTCAGCAGGAAGGGGCACTAAGGACTGTGTCACAGCAGGAAGGGGCACTAAGGACTGTGTCACAGCAGGAAGGGGCAGTAAGGACTATGTCTCAGCATGAAGGGGCACTAAGGACTGTGTCTCAGCAGGAAGGGGCACTAAGGACTGTGCCTCAGCAGGAAGGGGCACTAAGGACTGTGTCACAGCAGGAAGGGGCACTAAGGACTGTGTCTCAGAGCAGGAAGGGGCACTAAGGACTGTGTCTCAGATCAGTAAGGGGCACTAAGGACTGTGTCTCAGCAGGAAGGGGCACTAAGGACTGTGTCTCAGAGCAGGAAGGGGCACTAAGGACTGTGTCTCAGCAGGAAGGGGCACTAAGGACTGTGTCTCAGAGCAGGAAGGGGCACTAAGGACTGTGCCTCAGCAGGAAGGGGCACTAAGGACTGTGCCTCAGAGCAGGAAGGGGCAATAAGGACTGTGTCTCAGAGCAGGAAGGGGCACTAAGTACTGTGTCTCAGAGCAGGAAGGGGCACTAAGGACTGTGTCTCAGAGCAGGAAGGGGCATTAAGGACTGTGTCACAGCAGGAAGGGGCACTAAGGACTGTGTCTCAGAGCAGGAATGGGCACTAAGGACTGTGTCTCAGCAGGAAGGGGCACTAAGGACTGTGTCTCAGAGCAGGAATGGGCACTACGGACTGTGTCTCAGCAGGAAGGGGCACTAAGGACTGTGTCTCAGAGCAGGAAGGGGCACTAAGGACTGTGTCTCAGCAGGACGGGGCACTAAGGACTGTGTCTCAGCAGGAAGGGGCACTAAGGACTGTGTCACAGCAGGAAGGGGCAGTAAGGACTGTGTCTCAGCATGAAGGGGGACTAAGGACTGTGTCTCAGCAGGAAGGGGCACTAAGGACTGTGTCTCAGCAGGAAGGGGCACTAAGGACTGTGTCTCAGAGCAGGAAGGGGCACTAAGGACTGTGTCTCAGAGCAGGAAGGGGCACTAAGGACTGTGTCTCAGCAGGAAGGCGCACTAAGGACTGTGTCTCAGCAGGAAGGGGCACTAAGGGCTGTGTCTCAGCAGGAAGGGGCACTAAGGACTGTGTCTCAGAGCAGGAAGGGGCACTAAGGACTGTGTTTCAGCAGGAAGGGGCACTAAGGACTGTGTCTCAGCAGGAAGGCGCACTAAGGACTGTGTCTCAGCAGGAAGGGGCACTAAGGGCTGTGTCTCAGCAGGAAGGGGCACTAAGGACTGTGTCTCAGAGCAGGAAGGGGCACTAAGGACTGTGTCACAGCAGGAAGGGGCACTAAGGACTGTGTCTCAGAGCAGGAAGGGGCACTAAGGACTGTGTCTCAGCAGGAAGGGGCACTAAGGACTGTGTCTCAGCAGGAAGGGGCAGTAAGGACTGTGTCTCAGCATGAAGGGGCACTAAGGACTGTGTCTCAGCAGGAAGGGGCACTAAGGACTGTGTCTCAGCAGGAAGGCGCACTAAGGACTGTGTCACAGCAGGAAGGCGCACTAAGGACTGTGTCTCAGCAGGAAGGGGCACTAAGGACTGTGTCACAGCAGGAAGGCGCACTAAGGACTGTGTCTCAGCAGGAAGGGGCACTAAGGACTGTGTCACAGCAGGAAGGGGCACTAAGGACTGTGTCACAGCAGGAAGGGGCACTAAGGACTGTGTCTCAGAGCAGGAAGGGGCACTAAGGACTGTGTCTCAGCAGGAAGGGGCACTAAGGACTGTGTCTCAGAGCAGGAAGGGGCACTAAGGACTGTGTCTCAGCAGGAAGGGGCACTAAGGACTGTGTCTCAGAGCAGGAAGGGGCACTAAGGACTGTGTCTCAGCAGGAAGGGGCACTAAGGACTGTGTCTCAGCAGGAAGGGGCACTAAGGACTGTGTCTCAGCAGGAAGGGGCACTAGGGACTGTGTCTCAGCAGGAAGGGGCACTAAGGACTGTGCCTCAGAGCAGGAAGGGGCACTAAGGACTGTGTCTCAGAGCAGGAAGGGGCACTAAGGACTGTGTCTCAGAGCAGTAAGGGGCACTAAGGACTGTGTCTCAGAGCAGGAAGGGGCATTAAGGACTGTGTCACAGCAGGAAGGGTCACTACGGACTGTGTCTCAGCAGGAAGGGTCACTAAGGACTGTGTCTCAGAGCAGGAAGGGGCACTAAGGACTGTGTCTCAGAGCAGTGTGGGGCACTAAGGACTGTGTCTCAGCAGGAAGGGGCACTAAGGACTGTGTCTCAGAGCAGGAAGGGGCACTAAGGACTGTGTCTCAGCAGGAAGGGGCACTAAGGACTGTGTCTCAGAGCAGGAAGGGGCACTAAGGACTGTGTCTCAGAGCAGGAAGGGGCACTAAGGACTGTGTCTCAGCAGGACGGGGCACTAAGGACTGTGTCTCAGCAGGAAGGGGCACTAAGGACTGTGTCTCAGCAGGAAGGGGCACTAAGGACTGTGTCACAGCAGGAAGGGGCACTAAGGACTGTGTCACAGCAGGAAGGGGCAGTAAGGACTATGTCTCAGCATGAAGGGGCACTAAGGACTGTGTCTCAGCAGGAAGTGGCACTAAGGACTGTGTCTCAGCAGGAAGGCGCACTAAGGACTGTGTCTCAACAGGAAGGGGCAGTAAGGACTGTGTCTCAGCAGGAAGGGGCACTAAGGACTGTGTCTCAGCAGGAAGTGGCACTAAGGACTGTGTCACAGCAGGAAGGGGCACTAAGGACTGTGTCTCAGAGCAGGAAGGGGCACTAAGGACTGTGTCTCAGCAGGACGGGGCACTAAGGACTGTGTCTCAGCAGGAAGGGGCACTAAGGACTGTGTCTCAGCAGGAAGGGGCACTAAGGACTGTGTCACAGCAGGAAGGGGCACTAAGGACTGTGTCACAGCAGGAAGGGGCAGTAAGGACTATGTCTCAGCATGAAGGGGCACTAAGGACTGTGTCTCAGCAGGAAGGGGCACTAAGGACTGTGCCTCAGCAGGAAGGGGCACTAAGGACTGTGTCACAGCAGGAAGGGGCACTAAGGACTGTGTCTCAGAGCAGGAAGGGGCACTAAGGACTGTGTCTCAGATCAGTAAGGGGCACTAAGGACTGTGTCTCAGCAGGAAGGGGCACTAAGGACTGTGTCTCAGATCAGGAAGGGGCACTAAGGACTGTGTCTCAGATCAGGAAGGGGCACTAAGGACTGTGACTCAGCAGGAAGGGGCACTAAGGACTGTGTCTCAGCAGGAAGGGGCACTAAGGACTGTGTCTCAGATCAGGAAGGGGCACTAAGGACTGTGTCTCAGAGCAGGAAGGGGCACTAAGGACTGTGTCTCAGATCAGGAAGAGGCACTAAGGACTGTGTCTCAGCAGGAAGGGGCACTAAGGACTGTGTCTCAGCAGGAAGGGGCACTAAGGACTGTGTCTCAGCAGGAAGGGGCACTAAGGACTGTGTCTCAGAGCAGGAAGGGGCACTAAGGACTGTGTCTCAGCAGGAAGGGGCACTAAGGACTGTGTCTCAGCAGGAAGGGGCACTAAGGACTGTGTCACAGCAGGAAGGCGCACTAAGGACTGTGTCACAGCAGGAAGGCGCACTAAGGACTGTGTCTCAGATCAGGAAGGGGCACTAAGGACTGTGTCTCAGATCAGGAAGGGGCACTAAGGACTGTGTCTCAGCAGGAAGGGGCACTAAGGACTGTGTCTCAGCAGGAAGGGGCACTAAGGACTGTGTCTCAGAGCAGGAAGGGGCACTAAGGACTGTGTCTCAGCAGGAAGGGGCACTAAGGACTGTGTCTCAGCAGGAAGGGGCACTAAGGACTGTGTCTCAGCAGGAAGGGGCACTAAGGACTGTGTCTCAGCAGGAAGGGGCACTAAGGACTGTGTCTCAGCAGGAAGGGGCACTAAGGACTGTGTCACAGCAGGAAGGGGCACTAAGGACTGTGCCTCAGAGCAGGAAGGGGCACTAAGGACTGTGTCTCAGCAGGAAGGGGCACTAAGGACTGTGTCTCAGAGCAGGAAGGGGCACTAAGGACTGTGTCACAGCAGGAAGGGGCACTAAGGACTGTGTCTCAGCAGGAAGGGGCACTAAGGACTGTGTCTCAGCCGGAAGGGGCACTAAGGACTGTGTCTCAGCAGGAAGGCGCACTAAGGACTGTGTCACAGCAGGAAGGGGCACTAAGGACTGTGTCTCAGAGCAGGAAGGGGCACTAAGGACTGTGTCTCAGCAGGAAGGGGCACTAAGGACTGTGTCTCAGCAGGAAGGGGCACTAAGGACTGTGTCTCAGCAGGAAGGGGCACTAAGGACTGTGTCTCAGCAGGAAGGGGCACTAAGGACTGTGTCTCAGCAGGAAGGCGCACTAAGGACTGTGTCTCAACAGGAAGGGGCAGTAAGGACTGTGTCTCAGCAGGAAGGGGCACTAAGGACTGTGTCTCAGCAGGAAGGGGCACTAAGGACTGTGTCTCAGCAGGACGGGGCACTAAGGACTGTGTCTCAGCAGGAAGGGGCACTAAGGACTGTGTCTCAGCAGGACGGGGCACTAAGGACTGTGCCTCAGCAGGAAGGGGCACTAAGGACTGTGTCTCAGAGCAGGAAGGGGCACTAAGGACTGTGTCTCAGAGCAGGAAGGGTCACTAAGGACTGTGCCTCTGCAGGAAGGGTCACTAAGGACTGTGTCTCAGAGCAGGAAGGGTCACTAAGGACTGTGTCTCAGCAGGAAGGGGCACTAAGGACTGTGTCTCAGCAGGAAGGCGCACTAAGGACTGTGTCTCAACAGGAAGGGGCAGTAAGGACTGTGTCTCAGCAGGAAGGGGCACTAAGGACTGTGTCTCAGCAGGAAGGGGCACTAAGGACTGTGTCTTAGAGCAGGAAGGGGCACTAAGGACTGTGTCTCAGCAGGACGGGGCACTAAGGACTGTGTCTCAGCAGGAAGGGGCACTAAGGACTGTGTCTCAGCAGGACGGGGCACTAAGGACTGTGCCTCAGCAGGAAGGGGCACTAAGGACTGTGTCTCAGCAGGAAGGCGCACTAAGGACTGTGTCTCAGCAGGAAGGGGCACTAAGGACTGTGTCTCAGAGCAGGAAGGGGCACTAAGGACTGTGTCTCAGAGCAGGAAGGGTCACTAAGGACTGTGCCTCTGCAGGAAGGGTCACTAAGGACTGTGTCTCAGAGCAGGAAGGGTCACTAAGGACTGTGTCTCAGCAGGAAGGGTCACTAAGGACTGTGTCTCAGCAGGAAGGGTCACTAAGGACTGTGTCTCAGCAGGAAGGGGCACTAAGGACTGTGCCTCAGCAGGAAGGGGCACTAAGGACTGTGTCTCAGAGCAGGAAGGGGCACTAAGGACTGTGTCTCAGAGCAGGAAGGGGCACTAAGGATTGTGTCTCAGCCGGAAGGGGCACTAAGGACTGTGTCTCAGAGCAGGAAGGGGCACTAAGGACTGTGCCTCAGCAGGAAGGGGCACTAAGGACTGTGTCTCAGCAGGAAGGGGCACTAAGGACTGTGTCTCAGAGCAGGAAGGGGCACTATGGACTGTGTCTCAGCAGGAAGGGGCACTAAGGACTGTGCCTCAGAGCAGGAAGGGGCACTAAGGACTGTGCCTCAGAGCAGGAAGGGGCAGGAAGGTGGCCGCAGACTCTTCTGTCTCTGACCATTAAGAAGAGCAGATGTGCTTTCCAAGCACTATTTCCTCTTTCCCATGGCAGGGATTGTTTTCTCTCTTTTTCTCCAATGTTGTGGGTCGTTCGTTTTTACCAGTGGTGCATCGACTTGGGATGAGTCTCCTGTCAGATCCCCTCTCTCTCTAGGCTGGTCCACCATGGACTGGCTTCTCACCCTGCACATCACCTCACAGATCATGTGCCCGCCACCTCACGCGCTGCAATGGGCCTCTGCCCCACGCATCCCGTTCAGGAACCTCCTTGAATGGATCTGATTAAAACTTCAGAAGGTGGAAATGGGAGAACAGCTGGGTAAATATAAATGTAGCTTTTCCAATGCAAGGAAGCGATTGAGCAAGTAGAGGCTGTCAGTTGTATGAGGTTGCAGCAGCGAGGAGTTTGCTATCACAGGGCCTGACATCAGTAAAGGGTCTGGTTTCATAACCAAGTGCACAGACGGAATGGAAAGGAGAGTCCACGGGAGCACCAGGTTGACGGTTGAGCATCAGTCGTGAGGAGCAGCAGAAGCTGGGTTTTGTCTGTCCTCGCCCCTCACAGAGACCGACACGTGGTCAGCCGCCTGAGCTAAGGGCCCGAGCGGCCACTGCCGGCTCGAGCCCTGACTTGGCCCCTGCGCTCTCTGGCTCGCTGGGGTGTCACCTGGAGAAGAGCTTTCCTGACGCTTCCAGAAGGACCGTAAGGAAGCAGGACTCTGAGGCATTGGTGGCAGGGCCCTTTCAGATGCTTCAGTTGTGTTAGTGCAGAGGGAGCACGGTCTTGTGCTCTAGGGGTAATTAAAACACTTGGCATACTTGAAAAAGGAATAATTCCTGCAGTGCTGCTCAGCAGCGAGGACTGGCATTGGCATGGAGTAATAGCACGTCGCCCCAGCCGCCTCAGCCCTGGACACGCTCTCTCCCTCTGTGCCTGCTTACAACTTCAGAAGGTGGAAGTGGGAGAATGGATCTCCCAAATCCAGGACTGACCACGACAGTCCGTGTGGCTTTTGTCTGTATGTGGCAGCTTTTACCTTTTACCTGTTACTGGAAAGAAAGGTGGAAACTGGCATTTATGAAGCCCATATGATGTGGCAGTCAAGTGCCTTTATCTGCTTCACACAAGCCTCACCCCCGCTTTATAAACAGGGAAACAGGTTGAGGCGGAAGGACATGCTGGAGGGATGAACACAGGCTGTGACAGGGGGTTTGGAACCCACCGTCACCTCTCGTGTGTTCACACCTGCCTGATGGGCTGCCTGATGTGGGCTGACAGCCAGAGAACCAGGTTGGGGTGCGCAGGGAGTCTGCAGTACAGGAGAGCAGCACCACAGCATCCCGCCTCACCGCCTCACTGTCATGGGCCCGACAGGGAAAAGTTGGATGATCAAAGTAGGGTCAGGTCTGTCTTGGCCCGTGCATCCCCTCTTGGCCCGTGCATCCCCTCTTGGCCCGTACATCCCCTCTGGTCATGCCCGGGTACTGCCTGCCTTCTGGGGCTTTTTCCCACCACTCTCCTCGCATTCTCCAAACACTCCAGGTCTCCGCTGTAGCCACCCTCTGTGCCAAGGCATTTCCCATTCTACCTGCATCTTGCATTTGATATTATTTGGGTTCAATTTACTTGTTTTATACTATGCATATATATTGTATGAGCATATTACAGTTCTAAATCTCCTAAAATGTCCACAGTTCTGTTTTAGCATAAATGACTTCACCTCAACTTTTAAAAGCCACAGACATTGCCAAAGAGCACAGTGATTTCCTCATGCAGTGTTGCCCCATCTGCTTACACCAGGGCCGGTGCCATTTAGAAATGATGTGCTGCTCATTTCCTTCTGTGTGTGGACAGGAGAAGGTTTCTTGCTCTCTCAGAAAGCTGCTGCAGCGAGTGCTGACTGAGGACATGTCACCTGGTGTGTGTGCAGCAGTCCTGACTGAGGACGTGTCACCTGGTGTGTGTGCAGCAGTCCTGACTAAGGACGTGTCACCTGGTGTGTGTGCTGCAGTCCTGACTGAGGATGTGTCACCTGTGTGTGTGCAGCAGTCCTGACTGAGGATGTGTCACCTGGTGTGTGTGCAGCAGTCCTGACTGAGGACATGTCACCTGGTGTGCCAGCTGCAGTCCTGACTGAGGACGTGTCACCTGTGTGTGTGCAGCAGTCCTGATGGAGGACGTGTCACCTGGTGTGTGTGCTGCAGTCCTGACTGAGGATGTGTCACCTGGTGTGTGTGCAGCAGTCCTGACTGAGGACGTGTCACCTGGTGTGTGTGCAGCAGTCCTGACTGAGGACATGTCACCTGGTGTGTGTGCTGCAGTCCTGACTGAGGATGTGTCACCTGGTGTGTGTGCTGCAGTCCTGACTGAGGATGTGTCACCTGGTGTGTGTGCAGCAGTCCTGACTGAGGATGTGTCACCTGGTGTGTGTGCTGCAGTCCTGACTGAGGATGTGTCACCTGGTGTGTGTGCAGCAGTCCTGACTGAGGACATGTCACCTGGTGTGTGTGCTGCAGTCCTGACTGAGGATGTGTCACCTGGTGTGTGTGCTGCAGTCCTGACTGAGGACGTGTCACCTGGTGTGTATGCAGCAGTCCTGACTGAGGACATGTCACCTGGTGTGTGTGCAGCAGTCCTGACTGAGGACATGTCACCTGGTGTGTGTGCAGCAGTCCTGACTGAGGACATGTCACCTGGTGTGCGAGCTGCAGTCCTGACTGAGGACATGTCACCTGGTGTGTGTGCAGCAGTCCTGACTGAGGATGTGTCACCTGGTGTGTGTGCAGCAGTCCTGACTGAGGACATGTCACCTGGTGTGCGAGCTGCAGTCCTGACTGAGGACGTGTCACCTGTGTGTGTGCAGCAGTCCTGACTGAGGACGTGTCACCTGGTGTGTGTGCAGCAGTCCTGACTGAGGATGTGTCACCTGGTGTGTGTGCTGCAGTCCTGACTGAGGATGTGTCACCTGGTGTGTGTGCTGCAGTCCTGACTGAGGATGTGTCACCTGGTGTGTGTGCAGCAGTCCTGACTGAGGACGTGTCACCTGGTGTGTGTGCTGCAGTCCTGACTGAGGACGTGTCACCTGGTGTGTGTGCTGCAGTCCTGACTGAGGACGTGTCACCTGGTGTGTGTGCTGCAGTCCTGACTGAGGATGTGTCACCTGGTGTGTGTGCAGCAGTCCTGACTGAGGATGTGTCACCTGGTGTGTGTGCTGCAGTCCTGACTGAGGATGTGTCACCTGGTGTGTGTGCAGCAGTCCTGACTGAGGACGTGTCACCTGGTGTGTGTGCTGCAGTCCTGACTGAGGACGTGTCACCTGGTGTGTGCAGCAGTCCTGACTGAGGACATGTCACCTGGTGTGTGTGCAGCAGTCCTGACTGAGGACATGTCACCTGGTGTGTGTGCAGCAGTCCTGACTGAGGATGTGTCACCTGGTGTGTGTGCAGCAGTCCTGACTGAGGACATGTCACCTGGTGTGCGAGCTGCAGTCCTGACTGAGGACGTGTCACCTGTGTGTGTGCAGCAGTCCTGACTGAGGACGTGTCACCTGGTGTGTGTGCAGCAGTCCTGACTGAGGATGTGTCACCTGGTGTGTGTGCTGCAGTCCTGACTGAGGATGTGTCACCTGGTGTGTGTGCTGCAGTCCTGACTGAGGATGTGTCACCTGGTGTGTGTGCAGCAGTCCTGACTGAGGACGTGTCACCTGGTGTGTGTGCTGCAGTCCTGACTGAGGACGTGTCACCTGGTGTGTGTGCTGCAGTCCTGACTGAGGACGTGTCACCTGGTGTGTGTGCTGCAGTCCTGACTGAGGATGTGTCACCTGGTGTGTGTGCAGCAGTCCTGACTGAGGATGTGTCACCTGGTGTGTGTGCTGCAGTCCTGACTGAGGATGTGTCACCTGGTGTGTGTGCAGCAGTCCTGACTGAGGACGTGTCACCTGGTGTGTGTGCTGCAGTCCTGACTGAGGACGTGTCACCTGGTGTGTGCAGCAGTCCTGACTGAGGACATGTCACCTGGTGTGTGTGCAGCAGTCCTGACTGAGGATGTGTCACCTGGTGGTCAGGCCAGATTACAAGGCTTGAGTGTCAGTCTAGTTAGGAGATGGTGTGACTTTGGTTAAGGTAGCTATAACGGTCAGTTGTTAAGAGCCTCATCTTGTTTTGTATGTGGTGTGGTTATGAAGACATCAGCCTATGAGCTGTGCTCTCTTGGTGACAGAATAATTAGGAGACCAGGTGCCAAGTTCAATTCCTGACTTCCCTGCTTCTCCCCATCTAAAAGTAACTCACTCTGCACTCATAGGCCTAGCCAGCTGATGACACTTCCAACCTCAGCTTTATTCTTTTATTTGCTCTACTAGAGGCCCGATGCATGAAATTCGTGCAAAAGTAGACCTTCCCCCAGCTGCCGGCACTGGCTTCCCTCTGGCACCCAGGACCTGGGTTTCCCTCCGGCCACCGGCAGGCACCCGGGCTTCTCTCGCAGCCCTGGCTTCATCTGGAAGGACGTCCAGTTTAATTAGCATATTACACTTTTATTATTATAGATTGTAGCTCCATTTTTTTCACCCTTAAAGTTTATTTTTTTTCAGGAATCTTATAAATGCCTGGAGGAAGTATACCTTAGCTGTCATTTCCACTGCAGCAAGGATTGGGTGGCTGCTGCTGAAGCAGATCACATCTCTTAAGGCCCAGCCCTGGAAATCCTATGTTATCAGTTCCATTAGTAGTTACCACGTTCTGTATACATTCTGAATTCCTTAGTGATTTCTGAGAGATTGTAAATTAGAGTCTAAATTAATTTCCTGATTTAAAGTTTAAAAGTTTATTTTCTTTCTCCATGAATATTTCAAAGAAATTCAGTATTAAGGTAAAGGGTATTTTGAAATATTTTTACAATACAGTGCCTAAATATGTTAGCCTCTATTTTTATAAAGTATATTTTCCTAACATCAGGAAGCAAAAAAAGGTAATATTTATAATGTATCCTGTAATTCCTTTACTAAGAAAAAATAATTATTTTTAAATTTATTTTATATCTATAAGCACTTCAATAAAATGTTTATCAAAATCATTCACTAGTGCCCTGACCGGTGTTGGTCAGTGGTTAAAGCATTGGCCTGAGGGTGAAGGGTTCGATTCCCAGTCAAGGGCACATACCTGGTTTGCAGTTTTGATCCCCACCCCTGGTCGGGCCAGTGTGGGAGGCAACCAGTTGATGTGTCTCTCTCACTTTGATGTTTCTCTCCCTCTTTCCTCTCCTCTCCTCCCCCTCCTCCTCCTCCTCTCGCTCTCCCTTCACCTTCTCCCCGCTCCTCCACTCTCTAAAAATCAATAGGAAACATGGTGAAGATTTAGAAAATAATAATTCACTAGAGAATTAGAACAATTACTGGTTTTGTTTCTTTGCTTTATGAGGCTAATTAAGAGAATATGGCCCTAGCCCAGCGGTTCTCAACCTGTGGGTCGTGACCCCTTTGGGGGTCGAACTATCCTTTCACAGGGGTCGCCTAAGACCATCGGAAAACATATATAATTACATATTGTTTTTGTGATTAATCACTATGCTTTAATTATGTTCAATTTGTAACAATGAAAATACATCCTGCATATCAGATATTTACATTACGATTCATAACAGTAGCAAAATTACAGTTATGAAGTAGCAACGAAAATAATTTTATGGTTGGGGGTCACCACAACATGAGGAACTGTATTAAAGGGTCGCAGCATTAGGAAGGTTGAGAACCACTACTCTAGCCAGTTTGGCTCTGAGGATAAAGCAATGGCCTGTGGACCAAAGGGTGGGTTCAATTCCAGTCAAGGGCATGTACCTCCGTTGCAGGCTCCTCCCCAGCCTGGGCCCTGGTCAGGGCATGTGCAGGAGGCAACCAATCAATGTGTTTCTTTCACATCAGTATTTCTCTCTGTCTGTCCCTCTCCCACTCTCTCTAAAAAATCAATGGAAAAATATTCTCTGGTGAGGATTAAAAAAAAAAGAGAGAGAGAATATGAAATTGTGTTAAAGAAAAGAATAGCCTCTTCAGGAAATGATTAAATTATTTGAACATTTCAAATATATTACATTCTCTATTTTAGAAGGCTTTGAAGGATTTTTTAAAAAAGAAATAAAGCAAGACAAATAATTTTATGACTACACACCCTAAACAGAACAATTTATTTTATGATTTCCAAAGTATATTATAAGGTCTGCTTCCTAACAGATTCAGTATAAATTAAAGAGATTGATACAGGTGTTCCTGTAGTTCTTAGAAAAAGCATGGACGTCAGTGGAAAAGAGTAATAAAAAGTGATTTATCCTTCATTTCCTTCATGTTTGTGTGTCTGTTTATGTGTATGTGTTAAGATTATGAGTACTGTATTGTTTTATGTATGATTATTCTTTAGCATGTACTTAACTGATAACATAGTAAAGAAGATTATTAAAGCTACTTGACTCTTAGTTTTAATGTAAGAAGCTTAGCATAGTTTCATACTGTCTAGAGCAGCCGTGGGCAAACTACGGCCCGCGGGCCAGATTCGGCCCGTTTGAAATGAATAAAACTAAAAAAAAAAGACCGTACCCTTTTATGTAATGATGTTTACTTTGAATTTATATTAGTTCACACAAACACTCCATCCATGCTTTTGTTCCGGTCCTCTGGTCCAGTTTAAGAACCCATTGTGGCCCTCGAGTCAAAAAGTTTGCCCACACCTGGTCTAGAGTCTGGAATTATTTGGCTTTGAGAAATCTTGATTTTTTTTTAAGGAATAGTCCCATGATTAGATGATTTTTATATCTACTCAAAGATCTTTTTTTTGAGAAAAGGGTCATTTTTATTATCTAATTCTAAATGGAGCATCACAAACATAGATTTAAAATAGTAAAACAACCTTCATCTAAACATTTTCTACTCAAGAGATGAGACTTTTCAGAGGTTATTGGAAAGAATCTAGCTACTATAAAAATTATTTTTATAGCCACTGGAGTAGCTGTTGTTCTTGATTTCAGCTCTCGAGTTTTATCATTTTGAGTTTTGTTGTTATCTTCCTAATAGCTAAGTTTATTAGGATAATATTAA
Source organism: Myotis nattereri (assembly GCF_964212035.1). NCBI lineage: Eukaryota > Metazoa > Chordata > Mammalia > Chiroptera > Vespertilionidae > Myotis > Myotis nattereri. The sequence goes on from NC_138076.1 coordinate 28,898,576, forward strand.
GCCTTTTAAATAGGCAATACTACTGGTAAATATTGAAAATGCATACGTTTAATTTTGGTTGTGTGGTTTACAAACATACAAATCAGGAACTTTATAAGAGATTTCTAGGACCAAACTAATCCAGAAGTAACCAGATTAAATGTCTGCCATAAAATTATTTTTCTTTCCTTCCCAGGTTTACCTCCATTTCTCAGTGTGAGACTTTTCATCATTAAGATGAGTTGAGTATAGATTTCAATTAACGTTCTTCCTAAGTGATAAGGATGTAGACTTAGCTGGACAAGACTAACCATCTTAGCATTATACTGCGGGCCCCATAGGTAAGGTTCAGTGAGCCTTTCCATGCTATTGGTTCCTTGACATTTTCTGACCATTTATTTATTTCTGATTAAGACTCCAGGGTATTTAAGACTGAGAAAGTCTATCATGGGCTCCAAACACATAGGAAATATGGGCATGTTATTTCAGGTTGATTGCTGTTCATACATCTCTTCTTAATAATGAGCTATCCTCTAAATCTCAGGTTAGAGCTGGAACTTTAATCATTTTTGTCCCAAGTGGGACCAAACAAGATTTAAGTGAAAATCTTTTAGTATTTTGCATTTAAAATGTTACCTTAAATATTGATTCACCTGCTCTTCACATTAGTTTTATCTGACATACAAACATAAATATATAATTAGGAAATTATTTCATTATAATTATTCTTTTACTATCTAAAAGTGGTGAGCACTATTCAACATGATTAAAGGTTATCAATTTTTAAGAAGTAAAATTCTTGGCCTCTTTATGTACTTTCTATGTCAAGCGTATAAAAAGTAAAGTTATTAAACTTCTGGTGAGCAGAGAATGAATCTCAAGTCTTCCAAAAATTATGGATTAGGGATAATATAACACAGCCCTAAAGCCCAGCATTCATATTACATCAAGATACCATCTTAAGATTGAGCTCTACAACGTAGTATTGTATAGATATGGTGAAATAATCACTACCTTCCAGTGGAGGTTAAATGAGGACATTGACTTTGATTATTAGCCATCTAGATTTCTAACTCGCCTTACATCAGTGAAAGTTCTTTCCCTAAACCTGCTTATCTGTCTTGACTATGTCTTGAGAAATTCAAAGTCCTTACGAAGCTTGTATGATTTGCTTTGGAATCAGATTCTGTTTTAATTTTTATAGTAGCAAGGCAAGTCAGTTTGAAAAACACTGTCACTTTCTTTCTGAACAAGTTGTTTAACTTGTGGTTCATCACTTAGAAAGCACATTGGCCTACTTAAAAAACACCATATGCATTAATAATATCCAGGTTAGCTCAGGTTTAACCCTTTTAGTGCCGGGGAGCGCAGTCGCGCTCCTCCTGTCTTGCACCAAAAGTGCCAGGAGCGCTATCGTGCTCCTCCTGCAGTGTCACTGTTAGATGCTAGTAGTTCACTCTTTATTGACAGATGGCACCTAAGTGCAGATTACTTATGATGCCGAATGTTTGTAGTTCTAAAATTAACCACTGGCATTTATCTGCCTAATTTTTTACAGGTACTACGATTTTATGAAGTTTACCCAGATTTTGTAGCCCTAAAGCTTCGAAATGGCGCCCAGTTCTAAGTCTGCTTTTATTAGTGATGATGATATTACTAAATATGTCAATTCTTGCTGTGAAGATGATGATTTTGTGGAAGATATTGGAGAAGGGTGTCCCTCTATTTTAACATTATATGTTTTGTTCAAAATTTTTTTTCTACTAGTATTTCATAATACAATCAGCAAACAATATATGTCAAAGATGAAAACAAATGTAGTAAAGGTTTCCTTAAGTCTTTGAATATGTAACTTCATTTACTTGCGATTCATAATTTTTTTCCTAAACTGCTGTAAAATCAGCAAAAATGCCTTGGCAATTTTAGCATAGTTCCTAGGATATTGGTTGGCACTCAAAGGGTTAAAGAAAGCCTGATGCATAGGAAAATGAGTCTCCAAAAATTATTAATTAGGGGGTAATTATTTACATGTTCAAATAACATAAAATGCAGATTCTTTTTGTTAAGATATCTGCCTAGAGTTACAAAATTAGATTATAAATTAGATTGACCGTAATTTCAAGAATATTTTTGTCCCAGGTGGCGTGGCTCAGTGGTTGATCATTGACCTATGAACCAGGAGATCAATGTTCAATTCCCGGTTGGGGCAGGTGCCCGAGTTGAGGGCTCAATCCCTAGTAGGGGGCATGCAGGAGGCAACCGGTCGATGATTCACTCTCATCATTGATGTTTATATCTCTCTCTCCTTCTCTGATATCAATAAAAATATATTTTTTAGAAAGAACACTTCTGTAAGGATTAAGCCTTGTATTACTCTTGGGTAAGACTACTCTTGTTAAGTGAATATCAGTGTGCTAAGAAGTGATTGTTTTTGTGCAATAGAAATTGGGATTTACTAACTGCTCTTTCTCTCTTCTTGACAGATTTAGAAATGGCTGTTGCATATTGGAATTTAGTATTATCTGGAAGGTTTAAGTTTTTAGATCTGTGGAACACCTTTTTATTGGTAAGTGCCCTCCTGCTTCTTGCCGTGTGAGCCAGTGTGCAGCGGGGTCAGCAGGTGGTGCGGCTGTGCGTTTTATCTCACCAGGGTATTGCATGTGGGCCTTGTGAGACCAGAGCCCTGTGCCTGGATCCCCAGGGCGCTGACGGGCTGCCACATAGTTCTGCCACCTGTAGAGTGTGGCAGCCCCCGAGTTTCAGGCCGGGCTGCTCCTTCTGGGCTGGCGTTTCAGATGCCGGATTGTATCGTCCAGGGGAACCCTGCCACTGTGTGGGGTCATAGTCTGGTGCCATTTTAAGATGCATTTTATGATGCCTAGCAGGGAAGGAGGGCATAGCTGGCCCCTTTAGGAGAGAGCCCGTCTATGCTGGAGGCCGACATTCCAGTCATCTGGGCCTCTTAGTGAGAGGGCTCCTCTCAGTGTGACACAAGGGAAGCTGGCGTAGCTTTGGGCTGTTTGAGTGTGTGGAATACAAGGACACATCCAGACTGTTTGAGTGTGTGGAATACAAGGACACAAAACAGACAATTGTGATACTAGATGTGCCCAGATCTTCCTTGTCGGCTCCATCTGTGATGTGAGAGGAGCCCTGACCTGGCTGAGGACAAGTCCCTCCACTGAGAACAGTTGAACTTCAAGACCCTCCTTGGAGTAGCATGATAATGCCTACGTTCAACTTAACAACAACAGATCACATTTTCTTGTTTTGTGGCCAGTAACCTCAGTTGCAGACATTCCCCTGAGAACCTGCACTCATTTTTAAAAAATAGCTTTTTATATGTTTTTCCTGATTTAGGAGAGGAAGGAGGAGAGAGAAACATCAATGATGAGAGATAATCTTTGATCAGCTGCCTTCTGCACACCCCACACTGGGGATTGGGCCCACAACCCAGGCGTGTGCCCTGACCAGGAATCAAACCGTGACCTCCTGGTTCATAGGTCGACACTTAACCACTGAGCAACACCGGCCTAGCGGCTCTCACATCTTTTTAACAGCAACACTGGGCACAGCCAGTGTCCATAAGCAGGAGAGTAGGTAAAAACTCAGAGTATAAATGCATAGAATACAACTTACTCTGAAGAGAACAAAAACGACTCAATCTAGATTTACATGCAATAGGCTGGATACATTTCAAACACAGTTTTCTTATGCTATTTACTCCTCACCCAATTATGTACTGAGATCACTAGCATACCTGAGAGTTACGTATGTCTTAAATCTGGTGGTTTTCTTCTCTTACATGTTAGGAACATCACAAAAGGTCAATCCCAAGGGACACTTGGAATCTACTGCTGGATTTTGGAAATATGATTGCAGATGACATGTCTAACTATGACGAAGAAGGTACGAGAAGTTGAAGTTGTAGCACTTTGGGTGATTGCCAAAAATGCTGATATGTATGTTAACTTCTCCTGCCCTAGAGCACAGGACGGTGATGGCGACACAGACGCTGGGGTCAGACAAACCCGAGAATAGAGGACAGTAATGGTGACACAGACAGTGGGTCAGACAAACCCGAGAATAGAGGACAGTAATGGTGACACAGACAGTGGGTCAGGTGAACCCGAGAATAGAGGACAGTGATGGTGACACAGACACTGGGGTCAGACGACCCAGTTGACTCCTGGCTTTCCCCCATTGCTGAAATGGAGGTGATGATGAAAATAATAGTATCTACTTCATTATATCTTATAAATCACACAAAAGAAAAACAGGATTTCATGTTTATTTAATCACGAAGACAGCTCTCTAAATTAAACCATTTAAAATATGGGCGTGCAAAGAGCCCCTGGCAGAATTTAGAACCAGACAGGTGTTTGGAAAATGTGCTCCAGGGACGTAATCCCATTTGGGGCCTCAGGTCATTAGGCTGTTTGAGCTATTTGATGAGTCCGCTTACATTTCCCTACATGAACATAACTTCACACCTAGCAGCCCCTGCCCCAGTGTTTCAGGGCACTCTGTTGGGAACATGTGAATGCCTCTGCATGTGCTGCATTTGGAAGGGAATGCTCTCTCTCCGCACCCCACCCACTGGCTGCTTCCTCGGTGCCCAGTGAGGAGGTGATGTGCTCTGGGACAGCCTCCTCCCCACCCTGGTGGTAGCTGCCAGGGCAAGTGTCTGTGTCTCTGTCCTCAGCTCCACTCCCTCCCTAGCAGAGTAGGCAGCTCGTCAGTGGGTGAGTAGTTGACTTCAGACAGAAGCCCAGCTTTCAGGAGCCTTTGCTGGTGGGTGAGATAGGGCACGTCTACATAGAAAGGAGCCAAAATGTAAAGTAGTCAGTATGTGGCTGGCCACTGGGTGGTGTCCGAATATCCTGGGCATTTAGGGGGCCACTTGGATTGGGTGAGGTACTGGCTCAGGAAGAATGCAGCATCCCTGGTGGAGGAAAGCAGCTGCATTTCTCACCTGGTCCTGACTGCCTGGTGCAGAGGCTGAGAACCGTGAGGCTGCAGTGGGAACACCGGGCCAGATAGCCCTGTGTGCTACCATCGTTAGCAAGGGCCATGGCCACACAAGCACACCAGTATCTGCCGGCCCTGGTCCAGCTAAAGCAGAGAAGTAGGTGACTTCAGCAGTTAAGTGAAGCACAAGCTGTGAAAACTAAAAATCATTTGAGGTTTTGAACTGTAAGTGTTAGATTATGAAAACAGTGCTTTGAATAAAAATATTGCTCTAAATGTAAATTTTTTAAAAATCTGTTTGTTTTTAGGAGCATGGCCTGTTCTTATAGATGATTTCGTAGAATATGCACGGCCCGTGGTCACAGGTGGCAAACACAGCCCTTTCTAGGCAGAAAATGAACATGGATTAGGATTGTAAGACGAACTGCCACCTGCAAGGAGACATTTTGGTCAGTTTCTGTGCACATATGTCACTGATTTCAGAAGCCGTGGAACTGGAACGAGCATCTCACTCTGCCTGAAGGAACGTGGCTGAGCCTGGACTCCGTAGGAGACCCTCAGGAGAGAGCTGCTGTGGAATGTCCGCAGACGGATCGCATCGCTGCTGCTTTAGGAGATTTCTGCATGATTTTTATATTTATGAAAAAGCACCTAGAGCCTGTTAGCAGGACTGCAGAGCATGCTGATAATTCATGATTTCAGGTGAACACCAGCAGTTACCACACTCCGCTGAATTATATTGTAATTACACTTAAAAAAAGTACTTAGGTCCTTGGTAGGATGTTATATTTTTATATAGTCAAAGCTAAAGTGTGTGCCCAGAAGGAAATGATCTTGTGGATTCTAACATTTTTTTAAACTTGGTGCCAGGAATTCAAGATTTATATTTTTTGAATTATCGAATATCTAGATTTATCAGATCTATTTTTGTTTTAATTTTCTCTAGATGTTCATCTGAAAATCATTTTATAGTTTTTAATAGCCATTAGTTTCCAAAGCAATGGCACATGTATGTGATAATTCCAGGAAGTTTTATTTTAAACAGCTTGCAAGTCAGCAGGTCTATTTTACTTCTAATAATGTCATTTGAACTTCCTAAGAAGTTTCGTAAACTATGTTTTTTTAAAAAAAATGTATTTTATTACACTTTAAAGGACGTTTTCCATGAAGAATATTTCTTTTATGAATGATGAATTATAGATTTAAAAATCAAGTGAGTCGGTTCCTTTCACATATCTGTAATCTCCATAATGTCCACTCTCCAGCCCTTCGTATGGTTGTACACATTTGGGAGCTAACATACACATTATTGTCCAAAAAACCCAAAAACCAAGCCAGAAACCTTCATCTCATTTGTGAGCTGCAGTCTGTCTTTGCCTCACGTTGCCCTCCGCTTTTCCTGGTGTTTGCCTTGTCAAAGAGAACCGTCCTGCGGCACAGGGATAGGTGGGGGTTCTGTGTGCAGGTTTGAAAAATCACGGTGTGGACCCTACCTCATATTTGAGAAGATCTTCCTGCCACGCGTGTGCCCGCTGCCCTGCCCGCAGCCTGGTTTAGGGGACAAGTGAATTGGGATTATTTCCGCACAGGAAATTCACTCAGATTTCCTGTAAACAGAAAGTGTGCCTAAAATGTGTCATTTTGATTTGACTTCCAAAAGTGTGATTCACTGTGTTTTAGGAAGTGCCCATGTGCAACACAAGGTTTGCGTATACTTACTCTATGTGAACTATTTATACTTTTGAATAGAAGTCTTTCAAAGAGGGCAGCAGGCAGTGGAGGATTGGAAAGGGGGCTGAGGCCTGGAGACCACAGGCTAAGCTGGAGTCACCGGCCCATGACTAGGTGCAGGGCCCAGGCAAGTCACTTCACGTCTCCCAGGCTGCCACTTCCATGTCTATAAACGGAAAAGCAAGGCCAGCTCTATCTGTAAGTCTGTGACTCTAAGAGAGCATTTATTTTATATTATGAAAGCTAGCTTTAATAAAAACCTCAGCAAATATAAAGCATCCTTCAGGCTTCACGCATTCTTGACATGTACGTGTTCTGCTCAGAGACTTATTCTTAAGGTTTAAAGTTACATGAGGAAAAAATGTTCTATGGGCTCAGTAGATATCAAAACATTAGTAATGGGACTAAGGGTCTTCAAAAAACTGTGGGTTTCTTTTTCTCCTATGATATACATTTAAGTCATGCATGCCACAAAACTGCTAAGAACTTTGGAAACATTAAAATAAATTATTTTCTCTGGTGTGGTGTACTTTTAATTCTACCCTCGGTTATTCCAGTACTCACCACTAGATGTCAGCCTCTTCATCAGTCATGGGTGGCCACCTACAGGAAAGCCGCCTCCATAGCCCAGGGACAGGGACATTCCCCCCTGTGCCCAGCCTGCCACCCTAGTTAAGTGGTCATGTCCCAACATTGGCAGCTGCAGTCATTTAGGTTTTTTCATGTGGAAAATTACAGATCTCATAATACACAGCCCTTGAGGTGATAGGAATTATATAACCAGGATACACTGAAATGCAAGCTATAGATATATTGAAAAGACACAAATTAACCAAGCACAATAGGTTTAATAAGTATAATGAATGCCTTCATACAGTGCCTGCCAAGAATTTTTGGAATAGATGCCGTCTCTTTTTTTGTCCTGGTGGCACGATGCAGGCCGTTGTGTTATTTTAACTCAGTAAAAGTTTAAGTGTCAAATGCCTATCGCAGACTTCAGGCTCCTTGGAGGCAGAGTCGGTTTGTTCCGTTAGTTGCTGCATCCACACAGTCAGGGCGCAGTAAACGTTGCACGAACCACTCAGTGAACTCATCTCACCTCTTCCTATTTGCTGACACAGGCCGCATAGTGTGGAGTTGCTTCTAGCATCTGCAATAAAGGTTTCCACTGCCTCAGAATTAGCAAATGAATCTCACCCTAGACTATACCTCTGCCCTCCACGATGCATATGCCTGCCCAATGGTGCTGTTCTACCTACAGTGGGAGTTGTCTAAAAAAGGACTGCTGTCGTCTGTCTTGTCCTGATGGATAAGGAATCTGCATACCCAGAAATCCAAGGTTGTCTGTACTGGCTTTTTGTTGTTGTTGTTAAAATATATTTTATTGATTTTTTTACAGAGAGGGAGGGAGAGGGATAGAATTAGAAACATCGATGAGAGAGAAACATCAATCAGCTGCCTCCTGCACACCCCCCACTGGGGATGTGCCCGCAGCCAAGGCACATGCCCTCGACCAGAATCGAACCTGGGACCCTTCAGTCCGCAGGCCGACGCTCTATTCACTGAGCCAAACCGGTTAAGGCTGTACTGGCTTTTAAAGGACTATTCGCTTCAGGATCTCTCAGAACTGTGCTAGCTGGAATCATGTTCCAGAACCTCATTTTTAACAAGGGCCGTTACAGTGCTGTGTGTTCATTTAAGTGCATCCTAGCATCCTCTTATTATTGAAAGAAATTCCATTTTTAGCAGATGTGTTTCTGAAGCCCCGGTGTGATGCCCCCCCCCCTTCTGGCATGATGTGCGCCCAGGTCCTGCGGACAAGGCGGAAGCACGGTCCCAGAGGGGGCAGCCACTCGAGGGCCTGGGACGGTGAGATGACTGCTTCCTAACGCCTCGTTTCAACTCAAGATCCCCGGTTTAGACATCCCATCTACCTCCCCCGCCCCCACCTCCCCTCCTCCCCCCGCCCCCCCCCCCCCCCCCGCCAGCCTCTTCATATCTTTGAATGTTCTTGTGAACGGACAGTGTTTATTTAAGCACCCGATGCCGGTGGACGGCACCGTCACAGATGCCACGCCAAGGCTCTGCTCTGTGCTCACATGCGTTGCCACCTGAAGCCTGGGTATTTGGAGCCTTTTGTTGAACATTGAATTGTGAGAACACTTCGTAATCTTTCCCCCTGGGGCCAGGTATGCTTTGTTCTTTACCCTCTGCGTTTTTTCTGTGTTCTATCAGAAACACGTTTTATAATCCAAGAAGTTTCCCCAAAATGGAACCATGATGGATGAATCTCACCATCATGCCAAGTAAAAGAAACCAGACACAAAAGGCTACATATGCATAACTCTTACAAATTCTGGAAAAAGCAAAACTATGGAGACAGAAAGCAGGAAAGTGGTTGCCTGGGGGTGCGATGGGGGGAACGGAACGGATGGGCAGCGGGGGCTTGGGGGTGACAGAAGTGTCCTAAAGCGGGTCTGTGGTGTGACGCACAGCAGTGTCCCTTGGCACAAGCTCACCAGACTGTGCGCGCGACATGAGAGAATTTCCCGGTGTGTAAATTACACTTTAAAGCATTTAGAAATGAGTGCGTTTCTCCCAGGATGCTGTGCAAAGACTCACACTGGAAAGCCATTGCGTTTGGGAGAGCGTCGGGAGTTGCCCTGGACGCTGCCTAGATGCTCTGGGAAAGCCGCAGGCTCCTCTGTGGAAGAGCTTGTGTCTGTCCAGACGCTGAAGGAAGCTGACACTTCCACGTGGCTCTTCAGAAGGCGCTGGGAGCTGCGGGGTCCAGGAAGGTTTTCTCATTGGTGCCACCTGCAGACAGGAAAGCAGTGCTTGGCCATTTGAGGAGGCTCTTGACAGTGACACAATGACCAGAACGGAGGTCAGCGGGGTGGACTGAGGGCTGCCGCTGCCGCTGCCGCGAAGCAACAGAGGCTGGACGTGCTCAGCAGCTGGGCAGACAGAGGAGCTGCTCCGCAATGGAGAAATTTCAGGCTGCGATGCTGCTGGGCAGTGTCGGGGACGCTCTCGGTTACAGAAACGCCCGCAAGGAGAACAGTGCTTCAGGCACAAAGATCCAGGAGGACCTGCAAAAACTCGGGGGGCTGGACCACCTGGTGCTCTCACCGGAGAAGTGGCCTGTGAGTGACAACACCATCATGCACCTGGCGACGGCCAGGGCCCTCACCACAGGTAAGGCTCTGCCCCTGCCCCTCAGTGTGTCCGGTGAACCCGAGCTCTTGTGGTTAGCACTGGGGCTTTGAAGGCGATGTGGTGTTTCAGCTGTGGTGTCACCCAGTGCCACTGCTAAAGTGGCCATTTAACATACACCAGCGTCCCTCCGCAAATCGGACGTGCCACAGCTCATGTTTCTCGTGCAGCCTTTTTGGATGGCAATATTCTTTCCCTCTGCTTATCTGCAGAGTCGGTGTCTTAAACGGTGACTTTTCATTTGTAAAGTGTTTACTAAGCTGAGCTCTGTCTCTGGAATTAAATTCAATTAAATCTGACTTTGGGGCTGTTCCTGGTGAGGGCTCAACTTTTCACTGCAGATATTAAGCTTTCTTCTGAATTTATTTCAAAAGAATATAAAGTAACATGCCAGTTTTGAAACTTGGACAAATGAGGGTAATATTGTTTGGGGACTACTTCTAAATTCCACTGAACTAGGGTTGAAACGCCAGCTACCAAAATATGACTTAGCTTGGGTTGTTGCTTATATATAAGTATGTCCTAAGAAAATGCTATAAAATTGGTTGAATTTGGGGAATGGGGAAACAAAGTTGATTGAAATATTCTTTAAACAGGTTGATTTAGGATCAACATGTCTTTATATGAATTTCAGATAAACGTATAAATATGTAGCACTATTTTTCTACACATGATTTGCTCTTTGAAACCCTATGTTATTAGTATGTCGCTGCAATATTAAAACCTGAAAGTGACTGTTAAGTCAATGAAATCTCACTTATGAGCTCACCTCACCACTCCATGGGGCTGCTGTGAGCACGCTCGATTTAGTTCTGTGGTCATCATACAAGAATGCCATCTACTTTGTGACGGCTCCTAAATAGCTAGGGGCAGAGCTCAAGCACCATAGATAAGATAAAGTGTCACCGCGTGTTGAAAATGGTGAAGTGTCTTTCTGAGTCTACACGGCTGTGACATCCAAATGCTGCCTGCCTGTTTTCAGGAAGATCCCATGGGCTTGGTGTTTAACAGTACTCAGTAGCATTCCAGCAGCCATGCCCACCCCCAGGCACCTGCTGGAGAGCATGGCTTTCAAAACAAAAGCATGGCTTGTTTCAGGTGCACACAGCTGGTCCTTATGCTTACACTTTGCTTCCTTCATTTGTGTCTGACGGATGCTGTATGCGCACAGTCCACAGTCCACATGTCCTCTCGTGTTTGCCCTCATCTCCATGAGCGCTTCAGTAAGTTTTTGTGCGTGGCAGAATCCACAACGTGTCTCTGTCCTGTACAGTACCTGGCACAGATTGGGGCACCTCTGACCATCACCTGCTCTCTGAGGTTAGATGGGGTCAAGTCCTGTTGGCAGAAATAGGCCCTAATTTGCCCTCCACGTGAAATGTATGCATTGAAGAGGATTGTGAGTGTTTGGGACATTGCTTTTAAGGAGGAAGATGAGTTCACTCTATGTGATCGCAGCCACCAGGCGTGGGAAGTGGGGAGTTGCTATACATGGCAGCACCCTCTGGCTGGGGGGTCATGAGACAAAATGCGAGAAGCCTGCTGCCTTGAATGGTTCTCCTCCAAAAACCCAAGCAAACATATTTTTTCAGTTGAAATCCAAGTTGAAATTTCATTTACATTGAGTTTTCAAACAGCTCATTTAAAAAAAATTTTTTTTCTGATACTGAGAAATCCATTTTTATTTTTTTTAATTCTTTATTAGTTAAGGTATTACAAATGTGTCCTTATCCCCCCATTAATCCCCATCCTCTCCCCCCACCACTCATGCTCTCATCCCCCTGTTGTCCGTGTCCATTGGTTAGGCCTATATGCATGCATACAAGTCCTTTCATTGATCTCTTCTCCTTACCCCCTCCTTCCCCTACTTTCCCTCTGGGGATTGATAGTCTGATCACTGTTTCTCTGTCTTTGGATCTGTCCTTGTTCATCAGTCTATGTTGTTCTCTATAACCCACAAATGAGTGAGAGCATGTGGTATTTATCTTTCTCTGACTGGCTTATTTCACTTAGCATAATGCTCTCCAGTTCCATCCATGCTGTTGCAAAAGGCAAGATTAGAAAACTGTGGTACATCTACACAATGTAATACTATGCTGCGGTAAAAAAGAAGACTCTTGCCTTGGTAAAAAAAAAATTTTTTATTGATTTCAGAAAGGAAGGGAGAAGGAGTGAGAGAGAGAAACTTCAATGATGAGAGAGAAACATCGATCAGCTGCCTCCTACACGCCCCAAACATACGCCCTGACCAGGAATCGAACCATGCCCTCCTGGTTTATAGGTCGATGCTCAACCACTGAACACACCAGCTGGTCTATTATTAGTTTTACAGGTGAGGGAACCGATACACAGACAGGTTAAGTAGCTGACACAGTGCTACACATTCGAGTGAGCGTCAGGCCAGGGATTGGAACCCAAGCAACCTGCTCCAACGCCTAAGTTCTTGATAAGCACTGTCCCGACCACCCGAGGTTACTGGACATGCAAATATTTCAAGGATCCCAATGAACAGTGGCTTTTCAGCATGTTTTCCGAAGAGAGGCAGACTTTCACAAAGTGGAACTGCGTCTTGGCAGACTTAAGTTTCGCTAATAAGTGCCTTAAGCCCATAAGCCATGTAGCGGTGTGGTCTGGGGAGCCACTGCTCTCTATAGAGTCAACAGGATGAGGCAGGTCAGGTGCAGCCTGTGTGATGTCCTCCTTTTGGGTGTGTCTCTACAAGGGTCAGTGTTAAATGAAAGCAGACACTGACCAGATATAGGAAGTAGCTAATACTCCACAAGGTAGGAAGGCAACCCAGTATGCACAGCTTATGAGCAAACAGCTCACTCGACACGCGTTTACCAAAGGCTCCCTTATGGGCCCGTCACCCAAGGACGGGGGGCTCTGGAGCATGACACTCCCAGTTCTCTACCACTCACTGGTCAGAAACCCGCTTCCCCTCTCTGAGCCTTACTTCCGGACGGCAATACCTTCGTCATAGGTTATGTGAGGATTAAGTGGGACAGCTTGGGTTATATGGGAAAGTGACTCATGGCAATTAATTACTGTTGGTATTTTTACAATGTCTTATGCGTCTGAGGGTCAGCAGCTCCAATGGTCGTGGCCAAGCCAAGGAGCCCTGTCACTGTTGGTGCAGGAAGAATGGGGGGCGGGGGGCGGTCATTAGCCCACTGGGGACAGCAGCAAGTGCCACCTGTGGGTCCCTGGCCCGCAGGGGAACATGGGGCCTGACCCAAGTCAGAGCAGACGAGGCCTGTCCAGGCTCAGCTCCGGATTCCTCTTCCTCCACCAACGTCTCCCTGAGTACAGCATTTTGAAAAGTGGACATTTTTCTTTCAAAGGAACCTGATATTGGCATTGTGACTTGTCTTTATTGTGAGATCAGGTGGGAGGCTTACGGGTGGTGTTATAAGCTGGTTTGTCTTTTAGGAGACTGGGCGGGCAAGAGAGAGAAGAAATGAGTTGAGGATCCATGTTTTCACAAAGTGGAGAAACTCAGGGGAGAGAGTCTGAGGCTCTGCAGCTTTGAAAAAAAATCTGTTTCTACTTTAAATTCTAGCCTGAAACCAGCCCAAGGCTTTTACTTGCCATTTTGTTTTTAGGGACTATTTTTCCTTTAAAAAGTATGTGATTCCAAAATAAAAGGAATTATTTTGGGGGACTCTGGGAGGGCCAGGCTTATTAACGCTGGACTGAGTTAATCCAGGATTGAGTTAATTACGAACGCTGTCTGTAACTGATAGTGCTGGCTCCAGAGCCTGGACCGATCCCAGGGGCTCGCACCTCCAGCCAGGGGTTAATTTTATTCTAGTGGCGTTGTGACCGGCAGAACTCATTCCTCCCCAACCAAGGTCTGGCTGCACCTTCTCTGTCCCCTACTCAAGACTGGGCAATGCCAAGTATCGGAGCTGTGGGCTGGGCCTCCTGGGACTCCCCTTGCTGTTAAGACATTGGAGAATGGCAACCAAGGACTCAGAGCCACTCTTTCTCCAAAGGGTCACACTGCTAGGGTACGGGGTGCCACCTGCATGGCCACTGCCAGGCCTGAGGCTTCATCCTGGGCCAGGGAGTGCTTTGTTTTGCCAAGTGCACTTCTGATCTTGCTCGCCCTCTGAGCTGGGCCCCTGGCTCTGAGGGGGCCTGACGAAGATCTGGTTGGACCCGGGGAAGGGCCGTAGGTTTTCATGCCAACAACACTTCACTGCCTGCTCTGAGCCCAGGAAGGTTGAGAGGTGGTCTCCCTCCCGCCACCCCCCCCCCCGCCCCCCTGCCACGCACCAGCCACCAGAGATGGGAAATCCACCCCCAAAGAGAGGAGGGGCAGTAGCTGGCTCCTGATGGCAGCCCACATGCCTGAAACACAGTTTTAGCACAGGTAAAGTTGTGGGGGCTGTAAGAGATGCATGGGCAGGGGCGCCCCATACCTGCCTGCCGTGCCTGGCATAGCAGCCCCTCCACAAACCCACAGGACCTGCTCTCCCATGTGACCAACCCACTGGGCTGTGGATTAATTTAGTGGCAGGAATGCTCAGGCTTTGCAATTGAAACCCATTTACCAGCCCTGGCCTTGGGCAAGTCACATAACCTCCCTGTGCCTTATCTGGAAAAAGAACAGAGTGACCCAAGCATGTCAAACTCAAAGGCTAACACGGGCCAAATAAACAAGGTTTAAGTTTATGTGGGCCGCAAAAAAAACAAAAGCTTCAATTTTCATAGAAACGTAGGTTTATTTCAATAGAGACATGCTGAATACAAAGGGCTGAAATAAGTGAGTAATCATCTATACTAATAAAAGGGTAATATGCTAATTAGACCAGATAGTCCGGACATCTTCTGGTTGTCTGGTCCTCCTTCTGACAAAGTCACAGTGGTGGGGCTGAGGCAGTGGTGGTTAGGGGCGATCAGGCCAGCAGGGGAGGGCAGTTAGGGGTGATCAGGCAGGCAGGCAAGTGAGCAGTTAGGAGCCAGCAGTCCCGGATTTCGAGAGGGATGTCCCAGATTGGAGAGGGTGCAGGCCAGGCTGAGGGACCACCCCTGCCCCCCCGCAGGAATTTCGTGCACCAGGCTTCTAGTTAACATAAAATAATAGAACATTAATTTACTAGACACTGAATAACTGCACAAATTAATAAGCGTAACACAAATAAACGTATTTTTCTTGTTCTCTGAAAGTGAAATATTTCCTGTTGCACACACCAAACAAATCAGTCCAGGACTAATGATTTGGCAATCAGCTGCTAAAATATTTGCTGCTAGTATCAGTGGAGAGAAATGGTGCACCTGTACATAAGGTGCGTAAGGGAAATGAATGCAACATGATTATAGTAATCAGTCATTAGCGAACGTTGTCGTTCATAATGAATAATTATGTGTAACAGGATATTACAAAAATTAATACAAAATTAATTACAAAATTTTTATTCAAATGTTTCCTACATACTGTTATATTGGCTGGGCCGCATGCAGTCCACTGGCCACGGGTGTGACCAATAGGAGCCTGGCAGGGTCCTGGGAGGACTACATGGAATCACTGAAGGTGTCCTGCGGGGCAGATGGTGGGTGGTCTGTGTGCGTTGGCCCCCCTGTCCTCCTGCCCTGTGATCTTCGGGTCCAAGGCCACACTTGTTCCCAGGACACCTTCACGCAGTGGGGTGCAGTTTGGGACAATGCCTGGGGAGCACTGGCCGCTTCATGGGTGTGAGAAGGAGGGAACTGAAGATGGGAGAGACTCGCTCCCGGTGCCTTAGACGTGGGTCCTTGAAACCCCAAGGTACAGGCAGATGTCGGTCTAGCTTGTCCTCACATGGACAGAGCTGTTAGCGTATGAGCATCTTGGATTTTTCTAGATTCCTGTGTGTAACTGAAGTAATAAGCACAACCACAAACTAGGATGTCTGAAATCTGGGTGAACTCTAAAGCGAATTATTTGTCTGCATGTCCAGTTTCTCTGGGTAGCCCGGGCGCTGTGAGAGGGTCACTAAAATCTTCCTCCTCTTACACCGACTCGCTGCCCTTCTGTTGTCACTGCTGTGTTGGGGTTTACCCGGCGGACTCGTCTCCCACTCTCTCTGACCCCCGCCTTCCCCTTCCTCCCCCAGACTACTGGTGCCTGGACGACCTGTACCGGGAGATGGTGAAGCACTACGTGGAAGTGCTCGAGAAGCTTCCAGAACATCGAGCAGACCCCGCTACCATTGACGGCTGCTCGCAGCTGAAGCCGGATAACTATCTCCTTGCCTGGCACACGCCTTTCAACGAGAAGGGTGAGGGAAGGCTTGCTTCCGCCTCTAAAGCCGCATCTAGAGAACCGCCCCGGGCCCTGGCCATCTGTCTGCCCACTAGCCGGCCGCCTGGCCGCTTTGTGCGGGTTGGGAGGGATTTGCCAGGATTTGTAGGGCAGCGTGCCGCCTGGGGAGCCAGCTTGCAGCATGGGCGTCTATTTAGAGGACGCCAGCTTCCCCGGCAGTTTTGCCACCCATCCCTGGTTTATTTTAAGAAATATTTTCCACTGGTTTCCCGTTAAGTTTGTAAAATTTTTTTGCTAAAACATCAAGGGAAACATACACCACCTGCATAAATGTCTGTCTCTGCGAAGACGTCATGTGTTTATGGGGGATGTATTTAGGTAGCCACAGTCTCTGCCTCCAGGGCCTGGGCTCCTGGGGTTCTGGACCTCCCCCTCTGGGTTTATACTGAAGGTGGGACCTGCCCCTCTGGGTTTACATTGAAGGATGGCATCCAATCAAGTAAAGCCAATTAAAAAGAGAAAAATCAGTACATTAAACTTGAGGACACCTCACAGGCGTTAGACTTATCAGACAAGGATATAAAATAGTATGTATTCTATACTTTCAAAAAGTTAGGTAGAAACAAGGAGGTATAATAAAAGACCTAAATTACACTTCTAGAGAAAAACACCACAATGTCTGAATTTAAAAACACATTGGTCGAGATGAACAGTTTAGACATTTCAGAAGAAAAGATGAGTGAGTTTGAGGAAACTGTCCAAAATGGGACAGACAGAGAAAAAAGAATCCGAAAATAAGAGAAGGACACCTGGAGAGCCATGGCACAACTTCGGCAGCCAGCATACCTGAAGCTGGAATCCTCTGCAGAGAGAAGGGGAACAAATGGAAATGATTTGAAGAAATAGGGGCCAAATATTTCCAAATTTGATGAAACCGTAAACTCACAGATCCAAGAGACTCAATAAATTCCAAGCAAATACAAAAAGACACGAAGAAAACTGCAACAAGGCATATAGTGGTCAAATTGCTCAAAACTGATGCTAAAGAGAAAACCGCACGTCCTATGTACAGTCAAGGTGAGGACAGCAGCAGCAACATAAGAGAGGAGCTAGCCAAGCAACATCACTAAGGTGTGAAAAGAAACAACTTCAACCTAGAATCCTACACCCAGAAAAACTATCTTTCAGAATCAAGCCCTCATGGCCTTTTTCGGGTGAATAAAAGCTGAAGAGGCATCACCAGCAGTCCCACTGGCAGATGCTAATGGAAGTCACTCAGGCAGAAGGAAAGGAACAGCAAATGGGCACAGGGATCCACACAAAGGCATGGGACTGATGGAAACTCTCACCACATGGGTAAACAGTAAGATGTTTTAACTTGTTATTTAAATGTATTTAAAAGAGAATGGACTTTAGCAAGTAATAGCAATGTACTGCAAGGTTTATAAATTATGTATAAGCAAACGTATGGCGCAACAGCACAAAGGCAGGGAGTAAAGAGATGGAGTGCGCAGCGTAAGGTTCTAATAGGAGGCATGAAATGATACAAAATCACGCAAAGGCAGACTGTTCTACGTTAAAAATCTAGACCAGTGGTCGCCAACCTTTCGGACCTCACGGACCACCAGTGGTCCATGGACCACCGGTTGGCGACCGCTGATCTAGATTATGAGCCCAAAGCAACCACCAAAATAACAAAATAATAACTAGTAAGCCAACAAAAGAGGTGAAATGGAACCATTTTAACAATATTTACTGGGGAAGCAGAAATTGTGAGGCCCCTGCCGTCCCTCGGCTTGCCCAATCAGTACCCCTGACCTGGAGACCAGGTGAAGAGCTGTCACTCGACTCAAAATTCTTTTCCTTAATAAGAGAAGTCTTTCCCTGTTTGGGTTCGCAATGAACGGCCTGTACTGCTTAGGCGTGAGCATCATATGGCACATAACCAGCCTCACCAGCACATCAGCCCTGTGGGCAGAGAATGAGGTCTTACCTGTAGCATGAGGGTGCATGCAGTCCGCTGCCCTGCCTTGCTTCAGGAGGGACCCACCAGCCCTGGGAGACAAAGCGTGCTACCAATTTGGGCCTTGCTGTGTGTCTTCTCCTTTCTGTTCCAACCCAGGCCCATGTGTTGAGTCCTCTTTGGTGACTCTGAACCCGTTGACGGCACAGTAGGAGTAGGTCTGTAGGCTTCTCCCTATAGTGGTGGCACTGTTATGGTCTTTACCATCTCCACACAGTGGTCATCTTTAACTGGGATTGGTAAGGGAATCGTCAATAATATTCAATACAAAAAATGCAGAAAAAGAGAGAAAGGGGTACAAATAACAGATTGGACAAATAGAAAATAAATAACAAGATGATAGACTTAAACATAACCATATCACTAATCACATCAAATATAAGTGTTCTAAAGACCCCAAATAAAAGGCAGAGATTCAGAGGGAATAAAGAATTAAGTCCCAACTATATTATGCTTATAAAACATGCACTTTAAATATAAAGACACACATAGGTTAGATGAAAAAGGATATACCATGTAACATTACAAAGGAAAGCTGGAGTGATTCTATTCATAGTGCATAAAGTAAGTTTTGTAGCAAAAATATTGTGCGGGGGGGCGGGGGGCATTTCATCATGACAAATGCATCCATTTGTCAGGAAGACGTAACCAACATAAATACTTGTGTATCTAATAACAAACCTTCAAAATATACAAAGCAAAAACTAATAGAACTGTAGGGAGAAATAGATAAAGCCACAATTATAGGCAGAGATTTTAATTTTAAGGTCTCAAACCAATGACTTCCATTTTCACCTTAAGGAACTAAAAAAGAAGAGCAAATTAAACCCACAGAAAACAGAAGAAAGGAGACAATGAAGAGCAGGGTGAAAATCTATGACCAAGAAAATATAGACAAACAACAGAGAAACTCCACAAAAGCTGATTTTTTTTTAAAATATATTTTATTGATTTTTTACAGAGAGGAAGGGAGAGAGATAGAGAGTTAGAAACATCGATGAGAGAGAAACATCGATCAGCCGCCTCCTGCACATCTCCTAATGGGGATGTGCCCGCAACCCAGGTACATGCCCTTGACCAGAATCGAACCTGGGACTTTTCAGTCTGCAGGCCGACGCTCTATCCACTGAGCCAAACCGGTTTCGGCATAAAAGCTGATTTTTTAAGATAAAAAAGTGATAATCCTCTAGGCCGACGATCAGGCAAAAAGACGAAGACACAAGTGACCAGTATCAACAATGAAAGAGGTGACATCACTGCAGTTTCCACAGAAAGAAAAAGGGAAGAAAGGTTTCTCTTCAGGTCGTGTGGATCTTTCACCTTTCACTAAAAGGGGGAAAAGAAATACTCTGAATATGTTTATGCTGATAAATTTAACAAACTAGATGAAATGGACAAATTCCTTTAAAGATACAAACTACCAAATGGCACTCAAGAGTAAACAAGCACCTAAATTACATTATATCTGTGAAAGACATCACAAAGAAAGCTCCAGATCCAGACAGCCTCACTGAGGAATTCTACCAAGCGGCTAAAAAGGAAATAGTACTAATTGTACACAACTCTTCCAGGAAATTGAAATTGAAGAAGACGATACTTCCCAAATCCATTCTTCTGCTCCCCAGAAGAGTCTGTTAAAAGAATGAAAGGCTTCTATATCACACCTGTTTCTGCGATAAAATGAAAAGAAATTCAGTTTTAAACTAAACCTGAAAATGGAGAACCAGCAAATACCCAGCTGCATACAACTTTTAAAAAAAAATTTTAAAGCTTTTTTAAAAATATATGTATATTTTATTGATTTTTTACAAAGAGAAAGGAGTGGAATAGAGAGTTAGAAACATCGATGAGAGAGAAGCATCGATCAGCTGCCTCCTGCACACTCCCTACTGGGGATGTGCCTGCAACCAAGGTACATGCCCTTGACTGGAATCAAACCTGGGACCCTTGAGTCTGCAGGTCGACGCTCTATCCACTGAGCCAAACTGGTTAGGGCTGCATACAACTTTAATAAATGTGCCTAACTCTATGTTCTGTCCACCTGGAAACATGAATAAAATAAAATTGAGGTTAACAAATGTTTTATCAATATTTACAACACCATTTTAAGTAATCATTGTAAGTACTATATCTTCTTGCAACAGCAAATTCTGTATAATAAAAGCCTAATATGGAAGAAGAAGAAGAAGAAGAAGAAGAAGAAGAAGAAGAAGAAGAGGAGGAGGGAGGGGGAGGGGGAGGGGAGGGGGAGGGGCCGGGAAAGAAGGGACTGCTCAGCTAACATGGCTCAGTGGTTGAGCGTCAACCTATGAACCAGGAGGTTTTGGTTCAATTCCTAGTCAGGGCACATGCCTGGGTTGTGAACTCATCCCCAGTAGGGGGCGTGCAGGAGGCAGCCAATCAATGATTCTCTCTGATCATTGATACTTCTATCTCTCTCTCCTCCTTTCCTCTCTGAAATCAATAAAAAAATATTTTAAAAAAGAATGAAAAGACAAGCCACATATTGGGAGAAAATATTTGCAAAGAATATATCTGATAAAAGATTTCAATCCAGAGTGTATAAAGAACTCTTAAAAATAACAAGAAAACAAGCAATCCAATACAAAAATGGGAGAACTATTTAAATGAACACTTCACCAAAGAAGAGATATGGATAGCAAATAAGTGGGTGAAAACACACTCAACATCCTTAGTCATTACAAAAATGCAAATTAAAACCACAATGAGATACTATGGCATACCTAAGAGAATGGCTGAAGTTAAAAAGATTGACCATAGCAAATGAGGTCAAAGACGTGGAGGAGCTGCTGATGGGATGTAGAATGGTACATCCACTTTGGAAACCTGTTTGTCAGTTTCTAAAAAGTTAAACATTCATCTACCATGTGAGCTACATGTTCCACTCTGAGGTAAAGCATATGTCCACACAGAGATTTGGTTATGAATGTTCTTAGCATCTTATTTGTAATAGCCTCAAACCAGAAATGACCCAAATGTTCATCAGCAGGTAAATGGATAAGTCAGTTGTGCTACATCCATACAGTGGAGTGCTATTCAGCAACAAAAGGGAGTCAGCTATTGATACACATCAGTGGTGTATCTCAAAGTAGTTATGCTGAGTGGAAGAAGTCAGGAAAAAAAAGTGTGTTCTGTAGGATCTTGTTTATATAAATTTATAGAAAATGCAAACTAATTTGTAGTGCCAGATCAGTGGTTGATGGGGATGGCAGAGGGACAGGGAAAACTTTTTGAGGTGATGGATATGTTCACTATCTTTAGGAGCTGATTTCATGGGTATATGATATGTCAAAAATCATCAACTTGCATACTTCAAATACATGCAGTTGATTATGTGTCAATTATAACTCATGAAGTTGTTTTTAAAAAGAGAAAATATATATGATTGAAAGCACACTGTGTACACAATTCTGTCTTCTACATTGTCCCCAGTAGAAGCATAGAATGAGTTATTTAATGACTAAATAACATTCCACACATGGATGCTTTGCAATTTATTCAATCTCTTCTTTGTCAGGCATTTGGATGATGTGTCTATTTTTCACTCATCCAAATGACACTATGATAAACATGTTATTACATCAATTTTTATACATTTTTTAAGATTATTCATGAAAACCAGATTGCCTGAAGTGGAATTATTGGAGCAAAGGTCTAAAATGAGGTATTTCATGGTCCATGTAGGTTCGGGGTTTGGAGCTGCCACCAAAGCGATGTGCATCGGCATGCGGTACTGGAAGCCCGAGCGGCTGGAGACCCTGATCGAAGTCAGCATCGAGTGCGGCAGGATGACGCACAACCACCCCACAGGTACCACTGGCGTCAGCGCAGGCGCCTGCTGTGCCATTCTCAGTCTGGTGGACTAGACTGGAATCTTATGTGGTCACATCCACTATTTGGTTTGCTGTTTGTTGACAGACTTGGGTTTGTACATCTACAGTTCTGCTTAAATTCTGTTTTCAACCTAAAAGAGCTGAAACCTGAGATCTGGGTGGACGCCATGAGAGCTAGCGTTTGTGTTATGCTGTCAAGACAGAAGCCAGCCCAGAGAGCCGGCGTCCTTGGCTGCCGCGACCTGCCCCTGGCCCAAGGCGCACTGGCTATGTGAGCTGCCCTGAGTCACTAATGGCCTGCGCCTCCATGTCCTCACCCGCAACAGGGATGATTACGGTGACAGGAGGGTTATTATTCTACTCACTTCATCCCCCACGCACCCTCACGGCGCGGTGTGCACAGCGGGGCCAGCTGCATGCTGGGATCCCCCACCGCGTGTCCATCACACAGAGGGAGGGCAGGTAGGGCAGCCCCAGAGCCTGACTGAGATGTGACTTAGAAAGCAATCAGCTCCTGATGTTAAAAAAAAGAATGACTTGAGACTCTTGTACCTGTGACCAGCCCTTAATCATGGCAATGCAGGGGGTGTGCCCCAGCCCCACCCAGAAGTCCTGAGGCTGCCAGCTGCTCTCTGGTGACTGTTGTCCTTTCGCAAGGTCACCTTCAGGGGTGATCCCGTGTCTTTCTGGAAAGTGCTCTTTCGTGGGTGTGAACTGCTGTGGGCAATGGAACCCCTATTAAGTGGATGTGGCAAAACGTGCCAATGAGTTCAGCAAAGGCAGTGACAGGCTAAGCCATAACTTCTACAAATAAGTTTCTTAGATCTTTAAAGTTTACACGGAAAGGCATATAATTCAGCCAGTTGGCAACATCTGGGATGATTGAAGAGGCAGGAAGGACTCCCCTGGAGCCCTGGGAGGGAGCACAGCCCCAGACACCCCGGTTTCAGATTCTGGCCCCAGAACGGCGAGAGCACGGGTTCCTGTTTGTTTAGGCCAGTCTGGAGTCATGGGGGCAGCGGCCCCAGGAAATAGACCCCTCCATTTGGGGCTTTGACCGGTTCTGGGGACAGCAGAGCCCTGTGCTCTGGCAGGGGAGACCCCTAGACCTCTCGCTGCAGGGCTCACAGGGAGATTCCTCCCTGTGTCTGTGCCTCAGCCCTGTCTCTCGCTCCCCTAGGGGCTCCTCGGCAGTGACAGTGCAGTGGGCACAGCGGGCACAGCGGGCAGGCTGCTTGGTGGGAAGTGCAGGCTACGTGGCTCAGGGACTCCTCGCTGCCCTGCTGAGTCCCCAGCTGCAGGATGAGGCAGGGTACTCCCCAGCCCCACCCTCACCTCCCAGGCCTTCCCCCTAAGGAGTCCAGCCTGGGCCTCTGCTTCGTGGAGCACCTGGGTTGCAGGAGCCAGCAACTGGGTTGTCGTGCACATATTCTAGATGCCAAAATGGAGGCCCCTACCCCCAGCCCACCTCCCCCTCAAGTCAGTCCTGCTCACAGGTGGCTCCCCCAGCTGCCCCTTGATTGCCATGGTGTCAGATGAGGAAGAAGAGGAGGAGGAGGAGGAGGAGGAGGAGGAGGAGGAGGAGGAGGGGGAGGGGGAGGAGGAGGAGGGGGAAATTTCTGAGAAGCAACCCCAAAATACACACCAGCTGGCCCCCCCTTCTTCACTCCCTCTCTCCAGCTTCAAAGCCTCCTTTTGTGCAGGTGGATGAGGGCCTCTTCCTGGCCAGGCAGCCGGGAGCAAAGGAGGTCAAGGAGGCAGAGGGTCCAGGTGTGGGTTCTGGGACCCCAACCTCACCCAGCAGATTTCCTGGACCTGAGCTCCTTCGCTCTCCCACAGTTCCCAGACCAGGCAGGCTGTTTCCTGCCTCCCTGCCTTCGCACATGCAGTTCCCTCCACCTGGAATGCCCTTCCTCGTCCTTCAAATCCCAGCTCAGCTTTAACTCCACTGGAGCACCTTCCCTGAGTTGCTTGGGCTCCCCCTGCATCCTGCGCCCACCCCAGTCACAGCCGTTTTCTGGCTGATGCTCTCACAGGGGGGTGAGGTCTCGGGGATGCGAGCCGAGCCTTTGTAGCCCAGCCCCTGGCACAGACAGGTGCTCAGTAAATCCGGACGGAAGGGCAGGAGGGCGGGAGGGGAGGGAGCAAAGAAACACCTCTCATAGGACTGGAGAGGATCCGGACCATGAGCACCTGGCCCGGGGCTGGGCACGGAGCAAAGCCCACTCCCTTCCTGCCGCCTCCACTTGAGCCTGGGCTCCAGCACCTTCTGCCTCCTCCGATTTGGAGCCGGCTCAGGGGCAGTCTCCATACCCACAGGCCTGTGTCTGTTGTCCATTTGGATGCAAGGTAATTACACCAGGATGCAGACATGCACTTGACTTCACAAGGAGCAAGTGTGTTTGGGAGAAAGGCCTTCATTCTCAGAAATCCCCAAACTTCAAGGGCTGACCTTGAGCAGGGGTTTTCACACTGAATATTTTCTGCAAACAAAGCCTTACCTGAGGCCATTATATAAAACAGATGGAAACTAAGCTGCTTGGAAGGCTCCTGGGAGACGGACCAGAGTCCCCTTTCCCCTGTAGCTCTGGGTCCGGGGAGATGGGGGTTGGGGTTGGTCCTGGTGGTGAGAAGGGGCAGATGGGAGAGGGGAGAGCCCTGGGGAGAGTCAGTGGCTGATAGCTACTAACTGGTACAGATGGGCTCAATATTTTCAGAACCACATGTTCATGCCAGTGTGGCTGGGCCAACGAACTCATCTTTCACAGCAAAAGTCAGTCTATACAAACAAAAAGGGAAATATGTCCTTGGAAAAAATCATAATGACTGCAACCTCTAATGTTCTCACAGTTTCTTGAAGGAATATTTTAGGGGAAGTGTCTCTTGTCTAGAGAAAAGATTTATATTAATTCAACAATTCCATCAACTTCTCTTTCTTTTTGTTTTGTGAAATTCAAGTAAAATTAAATTTAAAATTGTATCCAAAAAAAGGGTCTGGGTTGAGAATTTAAACACCTAAAACATTGGCTAATATATTACCCAATCTTATTAAAGAAACGTTGTTTTCCATGTTTAATAGCTAAGTCATTTATGTATTTCTAGAATGATGACTGAAAATGTTTTAAAGGGTTGATTGTACTCAATTAACGCTAAGATGTGCATTCTCCTTTTCAATTGAGTCCACTCTCCTTTATAATTTTTTTTGTGTTAATCCTTACCAGAGGATATTTTTTTCATTGGGTTTTTTTTTGTTGGTTTTTTTCTTAGAGAGAGTGGAAGAGAGGGGGAGAGACAGAGAGAGGAACATCGATGTGAGAAATATCTATTGGTTGCCTCCTGAACTCACCCCAGGCCCTGACCGGGGTGGGGATCAAGCCTGCAACCAAGGTACATGCCCTTGACCGGAATCGAACCCAGGACCTTTCAGTCCTTGAGCCAATGCTCTAACACTTAGCCTAACCAGCTAGGGCTCCTTTTCCATTTTTGAACCACCTTTGACAGCAAGTGTCAGAATTTTTATTACAGTGTGCATTTCCCAGACGCGAGCTGAAGCACTCCATAAGAGGAGGGGGCGTGATGGCAGGTGGACAGGACAGTGATTGAACCCTGGGCTTGAGAACAAGATGCTTGTCCCCTGCCCTTAAATGACCCCTAACTGATGCCTCGAGGAGTGGCCAAAGAGTGTCTCAGCAAGATGGCAGTGCCCTGCCTTGGCTGGGTTGCTCAGTGGATAGAGCATCGGCCTGCGGACTGAAGGATCCTGGGTTCGATTCCAGTCAAGGGCATATGCCCGGGTTGTGGGGTCGATCCCCAGTGGGGGGTCGTGCAGGAGGCAGCCTATCAGTGATTCTCTCTCATCATTGATGTTTCTCTCTCTCTCTCCCTCTCTGAAATCAATTAAAAAAAAAAAGATGGCAGTGCCCTTCCTCTGATGGGCACAGTCTTGGTGTGGCCATTACTATGAGCTGGCAAGCACTCATTTGTGATTAGAATCATCTGTCCCCACAAGCCCTTGAAAGATGGGTACTGTGCCTTTTTGTGCAGAGAGGAAACAAAAGATCAAAAAGCTCAAAATGCATGAAGCAACTGCCCATGGCCCTGCCTCTGTTAACACACATCCAGCAGCCCAGAGCAGGGGTATGGCTCAGGTGCCAGTGTTGTTCTCTCCCCTCCGCCCTCCAGGCTTCCTTGGGGCCCTATGTACAGCCCTGTTTGCATCTTACGCCATACAAGGCAAGCCGCTGGAGCAGTGGGGGCGAGACATGATGAAGACAGTCCCACTGGCTGAAGAATATTGTAAGAAGACCATCCGGCACCTGGCAGGTGAGCCTGGCCTCCTTTCCTGCCACTCATATAGGAAAGGAGGCTGTTAGAGCTTGGTCTCAGGTCACACTCAGTGCAAATTTGCACAGACCTGGCTCCCAAGGAGGTCAAGGTCCATTTGCCCCACCAAGAGCATCTCTGTAGGGTCCATGTGAGCAGGTGGATCCCACAAAGAAGCCCAGGGAGATCCACAGAGGTACCAGGAAGAATGGGGTGCATTACAGCAGATCCTTGAAGTATGTGTTTCATTCAATGTCATTTTGTTAAATCATTGATGAGGAACTTGAGTCTTGTTTATATCCCTTAGCCTATGGTAAAATTGGTTTCCTTATACATCATTTCTCTTAAAGTCACAGAAGCATTTGAAGATGTTAAGTGAGAATTTACTGTACTTAGATTTAATTTTCCAAATTATCCTTAAGTAGCCCATGTCTCAGAGAGGAATGAGAGATGCTAGCTGACACTGCTCCAAGGACCTAATGGACAGCTGTGCCTAACCCAGGGGATTAAAACCTCTCACATGGAGGCCAGACAGAGGTCTGTGCCCACCGATGACATGAAGTCCCAGGAAGCTCCATCTGTCCCAGTTGAGTCATTAAATGCTTCACTCTTTTTGGCCACGAGTACGGTCAACCCAGCCAAATGCAGCCAGCCCAGCAAAGGTCCTAGGGGATCATGGTGCTGCTGGCGTTTTGGCCCCTGAGCTCCTCTCGGCTTGCTCCCCTTTCCCCGTGGGATCCGAGGGAGAGCGGGCACAGGACCAGGCAACCCCTGGCTTTCTCCTCGGGCGGCTGAGCCACAGAGGGTCATGGGCTGCATGAGGAACACAGACAGCTTCATGTGGCCTTTGACATTCTAAAACTGTGGAAGAAAATTTCTAGAATAAAGTATCCAGTTTGTCCTGGAGGAGAGGGAGTTGAAGGATTTGAATGTAGGCGCAGGATGCTTGATTTTTCAGAATAGCCTGAGGCTGAAGCCCTGAAACACAGAACCAACAAATCACTTTACTGCCACCCTCCAAGCCCCAGGAGCTATATTCTAGAAGGCCGAGTGGGAACTTTAGAACAACTTTTCAAGGAGACTTTTGCACTTATCCCTGCCTGGACCCAATGCTGGGAAACACTTCTTCACAAGGTCCCTGTTCCAGTGAGAAATAAGAAGCTTCCATGTTCACAGCAAAGTGTCCCTAAGCAGTCACCCTCTACAGGCTTAATTATAGAACACAGGTGGCAACCCTGCACTGTTTTTTTCATCTGGTCTAAGTCATTGTTATCCCTGGCTTCTGATCACTGGGTTAGTCATCCCCCCGCCCCCCCTTCCCCCAAGTAGGTTCACCTTAAACCATCTGAAAGAAGTAAATAACATGAGTGTATTAAACTACACAGTCACTGCATTATTCACATTATACTAAGCAACAGTTCCCCAGAACTCTAGTATCAAAACGGTTTTCCCCAGTGTTTTCTGAAGAACAAATAGTCAAAGATCTTCCATGAACAGAAATGAGAAGAGTCATTGGTCAGATAATTTTGAGATTTTATTCTTTCTGTTTAATTTTAAATTTGTTTAACTCAGAGCTTTATGAACCTCTATGGCAGAACCCTTTTTTAATTTTAATTTTTTATTTGTCAATCACAGTTAACAGTCAGTATTATTTTATACTAGAGGCCTGGTGCATGAAATTTGTGCACTGGGGGGGGGGTGTCCTTCGATCCAGCCTGCACCCTTTTGCAGTCCGGGAGCCCCGTGATTGATCGCCCTGCAGAGAGAGGCCCCACCCACCGCCACTGGCTGGGTAACCAGGCCTTCCTCTGTGAGGTGATCGCGGGGCGATGGCGGGGCCGCCCGACCAATTGCATTGCACTCGCCTTGGCAGTGGCAGTCAGTGCTAGGTCACTGCGGTGCCAGCCGGGGGTGACTGGGACCCAGGACTGACTTCTGCCATGGCCACGGCGGCGGCAGTCAGTGCTGGGTTTTTGGGGCACCCTCGACCCAGGAGGGACCAAGAGGTCAGCAGTTTAGCCCACTCACCAGTCCCCACCCACCTGAGCCTGCTGCACGCGTGGTCTGGCATTTGGTCGTCCATTCGGTCGTTTTGGACGTTATGAACCCTGGTTCTTTATATATTAGGATTAGTTTCAGGTGTATCAGCATAGTGGTTAGCTTCCCCCCATAAATCTGGTACCCACCTGGCCCCATACATAATTATGACAATATTATTGACCATATTCTCTATGTTGTACTTTACATCCTCATGACTATTTTGTAACGGCCCCTTCGTACTTCTTTTTTTTTTCTCCATTCATACTTCTTAATCCCTTTTTAACAAAATACCTAAAATCATCCAGAAAAATGATGTTCTATAGAGCACCCCCAGAAAATATTCTTCTGGGGTCTCTGCCAAGTCTAGGACAACATCCATCAGCAGCAAGGACAGCTAGCAAGTTAGTTCCATGCTTTTGTGTTTGAAGATCTGCTTCCAAGGGTGACTGGCCATTTGCTTGGGAAGGAGGCTCTGCCTGAGCTTGTGCCCACACCAGCATGAGCTCTCTGCTCGAAACACGGGTCTCTGCAGGGCTAATGGGATTTGTGGATTCTGGTCCTTGCCCTGTTGCTTCTGCCTCTCACTTTTCATCTTATTTCACTGAAATAGACCTTAAATGGGCCTCACCTTTAGTTTTGTAAAACAGGGTCATGCCACTGTTTCCAAGAGACTGGCATTCCCGCGGCAACCTGGAATGTCATCCCACAACCCACCCCAGGCACCTCCTGCTGTCCCCGTGGTTAGAAGGGCAGAGGAACACTGCTTCCCCCTGCAGCCCGTGACCACCTAGCCCCCCTCTGGCCCCCGCTCTCTTCCCCGGCTCCCCAACCATAAGCAGACACGGCAGCATCTGTTTTCCTCTTGCGTCGGTTGATTCCCTTGGGCCTCACTGGCCACTTAACCACTCTATGCAGTTGGCATCCTGGGCGATCCATGGAGCCATGGTCCTGCCTGCTCTCAAGGAGGACAAGGTCAAGTGTGTTAACCCAGCACCCTTTGTGGAGGGACAGTGAAGCCCTCGTGACTTCCTAGGAGCTCTGAGACTCAGAGAGCCATCTCCTATCCGCCACCAGCAAGTGTAGCTGCTGCTCCAGCTCATTTTTGAGTCAACGTCCTCTTCACCCAGAAAACTTGCTTCACCCCCTACAGGGTTTAGATGTCGAGCTGGTCATTAGGATAGTAAAGCATCCTCTCTCCCTACCTTGCGGGAAGTATTGAATTAATAGAAATACCCAGGTTCAGAATTTTCAAAGAATGCACTTAAAAATGTTGCAGTCACTGTCTAGTTTCAGAAGAGAGTTAAGCAATTCTTTGAATGGCTTTTGTCCCCCATCACCATCCTCCTTGCTTTTGTTCCAGAGTAGCTACAAATACGAGCATGTTTGAATGTCTAGAACCATCACGAAGGCCAGATGCCAGGTCTCCTCCCATCCGATAAAGAGTATTGCCCTGTGTCTTCTGTCCCCTCCCACTCACTGCCCACAACGTTCTGAGCCCAGCCCCTCTGCCCCAGGCCCCACTCACCCTCCTGCGGCCCCCACACCCCGGCTGATGGCCATGGCATCCTGCCACCCTGTTCTCTGCATTTAGAGTACCAGGAGCACTGGTTTTACTTTGAAGCTAAATGGCAGTTTTACTTGGAAGAGAGAAAGCTCAGTGAAGATACCGAAAGTAAAGCCGCCTTCCCTGACCATTACGATGCAGAGGAGAGGGACAAGGTAAGCCTCGCTGTGTCCGAGATGGCAGCTGGGGACCTGAAGCTTTCAGGGTCCCACTGCCCACGGGGTCCTCCTCACCAGGGCTGTTACTGCCATCTTAGCCCCAAGCAGTACAGACGGGCTGAGGGAACAGCTGCATGTGGGAGGGGTCGTGGAAGATCTCGTTGTCCCTTTGCCCTACTCAGACCGAATGTCACCAGCAAGTGGCTTCCTGGGTGTGGTGTCTAATGCCTGTCACAGCACCTCAGCCCCTTTGCCCAGCTCTATTTGTCCTCGTGGGGTTCAGGGCTGCCTGACACGCTGTTGGTGCTTGTTTATCTGTGAATGTCCATCCCAGAATGGCTGCCATGTAGGAGCCATGAGGAGTGAGCCTTTCCTGCTCGCTGCCCCTCCCCAGCCCCGGGCCGTGCCTGGCACAGGGTGGTACTCCAGCAGTGCTCCGTGGGTACATGAACAGCCACTGGACGGACCCGGGGAGCTCAGGTTCTGACACGGTTCCGCTTTTGGTCCATGCCTCTGACCCCTGGCTCTCTCTTCAGACCTACAAGAAATGGAGCTCAGAAGGCCGAGGGGGGCGACGGGGCCATGATGCCCCCATGATTGCCTACGACGCTCTCTTAGGAGCCGGGAACAACTGGACAGAGCTCTGCCACCGGGCCATGTTTCACGGAGGTGAGATTCCCTTCTTCAATGGCCTTGAACTTCCAAGAGGCCAGCACCCCATCCCTATCCCTGTGCATTCTGTCAGGATGTCTGAAGTTTCAGGCGTGAGGGAGCCCCAGACCATGGGCTCTTCTCTGGGCAGGGCCCTGGCTCCAGCTACTCGTGCACAGACATCACAGACTGCAGGCAGGTTGCCGCACTGCCTTGGGTGGCCCTGAGGCTCTGAGCTTGGAGAGATGTAGTGTTCAGGTTGCTGGGGTGCAGGCTCCTCTCCCTCGTGGCTGCTGGTTGAAGAGCACGCGGGTTCCACTGGTGCTGGCCGTGCAGCGTTCTGACCTCTGCCATCACCATCATCGTGTCCCTCACCTCTGCAGACTGCAATCACAGAGAGGCTGCACTTTAGAATCAGGCAGCCCTGGGTTCAAGTGCAGTTCCAGGCCAGTCTCTCTGTGAGGTGAGAGGGTCAAACCCAACTCAGAGGGCTATGAGGCAGTTGGGTACATGGTGCCAGGAGTTCCCCCCTGCACCACTGAGCAGCAGTGGTCGTTGCTGCAGGGCTGGGAGCCTTGCCTCACTCCCTGTGCCATTGTCTCCTGTGAGTGTAAAGAGGATTCCTGTATATGTTACCTCCGGGTGGGCATGGATTCCATCACTATTAGAGTGACTGTTGTCAGAGCAGAGTGCTGCTCCTGGTACTGAGATGACTGAGAAGTTTGCACTTCCTGGAGGCCAGCAGGGGGCTTCTTTGGGAGCCTGGGGGCTCCCAGTGGGGGAGGAGGAGCCCAGGAGAGAGTGATGGGAGCCAAGGGCAGCAGTGTGGCCATGAACGTGGGAGAAGGGACTTTCCAAGGGGCGCAGTGGCCCACACAATCCAGGACCCCTAGCTGAGAGCAGGGGTGGGGGCATACAGGAGTCTTCGTGAGGTGCAGACAGCTTGTGAGGGAGCCCGTGTAGACTCTGGCCACCCGCAGAGCCTGGAGGGGAGGACTTCCGGGGCACCCTGCACCCATGATAACAAAGGCACCTGCACACCTTGTGTGTTGTCAGGGTGTTTGTATTGGGGACAGCAAAAGCCACCAGGGCCCATCAGCAAAACGGGGGTTTGGCACGAGGGAGGGGGAGGAGGCTGAGAAAGCCCTGGTGCTTACTGCTATAGAGACATCAGCCCAGGAGCATCTCTGAGACTGGCCCTTGCAAAGAGGCCCTGGTTAGTGCAGTGATGGCGAACCTGTGACACGCGTGTCAGAGGTGACACGCGAACTCATTTTTTTGGTTGATTTTTCTTTGTTAAATGGCATTTAAATATATGAAATAAATATCAAAAATATAAGTCTTTGTTTTACTATGGTTGCAAATATCAAAAAGTTTCTATATGTGACACGGCACCAGAGTTAAGTTAGGGCTTTTCAAAATGCTGACACGCCGAGCTCAAAAGGTTCGCCATCACTGGGTTAGTGTCAAGTTCACAGTGATATGCCCCTTCCCACTCTGCCCTTGGAATCCTGAGGACCTGTGTTTCCGTTCTAGGTGAGAGTGGGGCCACGGGGGCCATCGCAGGCTGCCTGTTCGGACTGCTCCACGGCCTGGGCGCGGTTCCCGAAGGCCTGCACCAGGAGCTGGAGCACAGGGCGGAGCTGCTGCACCTGGGAGAGGCTCTCCACCGCCTGTCCACGGAGGAGAAGTAAAGCCACCTCCCCTGCCAGGGAGCCCTCCCAGCCCCGGGGCCCCAGGGGGTCCACGCGCAGCTCCCCGACTCTCCGCGCACTGAGAGCTCATGCCCAACTGACCGTGCTTATAAAATACATTATTTGTCCTACAAGATTATTGTTCCTATCCTGGCCCAATTCCAGTGCCTGATAGAGGTCACCCTGGATTTGATACCCTCAAACCTCCACATACAGTGGTCGCAAGTAGTCTCTTGGACAACTGGTGTATTTTATTCTGTTGCATAGCTAATGCTTTTCGCTCACTCATTTCAACTAACCACAAGGGCTCCGCTCAGAAGGGCCTCCTCCATCTGCAGAACCTTCCGCCACTGTCTGTTTCTAGCTCTTAGACACGCACTTCAGCCACTGCCCACCTGCTCCCCCGTCCCTCCCAGGCGCCTGCTGCCCTTGCGTTCTCACGGCTGTGTTTCCCCATCAGAGCAGTCAGTATGCGTGCCTTCAGGATGCAGCCAGAAGCACTGCGTTTAACCCTCCAGCCTACGTTTTTAATCACACTAGATCTTTAAAGCCAACCTTTTGGAACAACTAAGTGAGGAAACCAGGCCACACAGTTCTCACGCAGGCACCCACCTCTTTCTTCCCCGGGTCTGCAGCTGTCACGCGCGCGTGGGTGCGGCCCAGGCTGCAGAGAGGGCCTGTGGCCGGCTCCACCTGGATTTGCTGAAGGAGACAGAGCTGCTCCCTGTGGCCCATGTTTCTCTCTCTGAGAATCTTGAAAAGGAGATAATGTGCTCTTGTTAAAAATAACCGTGGACACTATCTTTTTGAAGTAGTATCTGGTGTGAATAAAACAGCAGTTGGTGACTGACGTTTAACATGGCGCTTGGGCGGCTTAGCTGGGCTCTATCTTGTTGATGGTGACATCTTTTCATTGAAAGTTTGCCTCCGAGCACAGCCAGGCGAGGCACCCAGAGCCCCGGGGATCCCGGTATTCGGGGATGCTTGCTCGCAGACACTCAGAGGACACTCAGACGTTGAGGTTTCCTGAGACCACCTCGTCTCCCCCAGGCACCCTGCCTCCGCTTCCTGGGCACCCTGGGGTCCTGGGCTGTGGAACGGGACAGGACAGAATACATCTCTGTCCATTTCTTAGGGACGTGTGAAGGCCTCCCTCCAGGTTGATGAAAGAACCGGTGGGCCATTGTCTGCTAGGCCTATTGCACCAAAGTGTTTTCCACATCAGGTTTCTGAATAACGGAGCTAACGTTTGCTGCTACTGATGCTTTTCAATCAAGAGAGGCAGCAAGACAGACAGAGTGGGTGAGGGGTTCTCCCATCACTCCAGGGTCCAAGCCAGGGTTAGCGGGTGTGCAGAAACTAACCGAGAGTTATCTTCCAGGAAAAGAAACCCAAGTAAGGTAAGTTGGCACTTTTCCTAGAGGTACATAACACAGCGGCTTACTGTTTTAAAGGGATATCTGGGTTTACCAGCTTACCTTAAAAGTGGCCCTTCGACTCTGCTGTGCAAAAGAGAAGTGGGTCTCAAGCGAGTTGAGTGCAAATGGTTTAGAAGGAAGTCACTTGGTCTGAACCTTATTGACGATTTAGGAGAATTCAAACCACCCTTAAGAGTCAGGGAGTGGCCCTGGCCAGTTTGCTCAGTGATTAGAACATTGGCCTGTGGACGGAAGGGTCATGGGCTTGATTCCTGTCAAGGGAACGTACCTGGGTTGTGGGTTCACTCTCTGCCCCTGATGGGGGCCCCTAGGGAAGGCAACCAGTTGATGTGTCTCTCTCACATCAATGTTTCTCTCTCTCTCTCTCTCTCTCTCTCTCTCTCTCTCTCTCTTTCTCTCTCTCTCTCCCCTTCCTCGTCCCTCCTTTTCACTTTGAAAATTAATGGGAAAAATATCCTTGGGTGAGGATTTTTTAAAAATATAAGAATCAGGGAATGAGTCTATTTACAGGTTAATTATAAATTAAAACATATAAAGAAAAATTTATAAGCATCACAAATTAGTGAAACTGCTTCCCCATTTCATTGTCCTATTACAGGGAAATGCAAAAGTTGAAAAGAAAAACAAAACTATCAAAACTAATGAATACTGCACCTACTTGAGCTTTTAGAAATGTAACGCTTGCTGATTGCATTTTTATTATAAAAGCGGTACATGGGCGCAGCTTCAGAAATTCAAATGTCATTATTAAATGTGCATGTGGAAAGTAAGATTCTTCCAAACCTCAGCCAGACTCACATCACCAGGCCCCAGAGAAAGCCGTAGGTTGTGATGCCTGTGTCTCCTTCCAGAAACCTCCTCTACACAGACAACCAGGGGTTTGTTTGTGTTGCACACTTGCATCTGTGTGTTGTGCGCGCACACCGACACACACACATACACACACACACATATACATGATTACTCTCCACAAATAAGTTTATAGTATTCATAATGGTTTCCTTTGGATTTATTTACTTAATGGGTTTTTAAATATTTTTCAGTATCATCATATATATATATACACATATATGTCTACATGTTGCTTTTTATTCCATTTACATAGGGACCATATTGATGTCATCCTTAAGTTGTTTTCGTTTTCCAAGTTGCATTTTAAAACACTGCTTCTTATGTTTACTTCAAAATGTTGCTTCCCCATCTCGTCTGGAAAGAAATTAAACATTAATTAATAGCACGGTGATTTCTTAATTCCAGAATGCATTTGTTTTTGCATTTAACATTTCTAAAATTGAGATGCAGTGCATATTTCATTGTGCCTGATCACTTAATTGGCAGAGTTTATTTTTCTTTTCCTGAGATTTACAAAGTAACAGCGCCTCTTACAATCAATAGCATGTTATATCCAAGAATGCTAATGCTAAACACCACGTGAGATCACAGCCCCTGTAGACATCAGATGAGGGGGTGTTATTACCTCTTATTCCCAGGTGACAAGAAAGGATGACTCAGTGGCAGGTGTGTGTCGTGAGATGTGACTGACCACACCCTGTCTTCCTCCGACCCCTATAGCCCACACCCCTTTATTCATGGCCCCATGGCTGACGCAGCACATGGAAAGTGAGGTCTGAGCCGGGGACTCTCGGTGGACTGGGGCCGTGGCTAGGAAATGTCGTGGCCGTCAGGAAGGGTTTGCCCTCTGGCGGGCCCTGTGTCCCATGGACAGGCACACGGTTCCTGTGGCTCCAATATTGGAGCAGGTTCTCTGTGGTGCTCACAAGTTTTCCGACTTCAGGCTGATTTCAATGAATTCATGTCCCCAAACTCTTTGGTTTTGCATTTATATTTCATGGAGTTGGGGCCGGTAGTGAACGGAGAGTAGAAATGTAAATCCAGCCTGTCTGACAACCCAACTCCTACCTCTCAATCTCCAGCTGGCCACCCTAATTCAGCGAGACTTGACCACAGTCCGGAGTCCCTGAGGGGGACCCTCAGTGAGTTAAGAAACCCCAGCACCCCTAGCAGACAGAACGGGAAAAATCGATCAGATGTCAACTGACAGAACTGCCAGAATTAATGTCCCCTCCAAACATCTGGGTTTTACACACTTCATCCCAAAGCCCCTTTAAGTGGGAGTAACTTTTAAGTGGCAGTGCAGGCACTGTGACCACTTGGGTGAAAAATTCTTCACGTGTTGACTTATTTCCAGTTTTCAAGTAGAAATAAAGTGTAAGCTCCCGCAGAGTATCATGGGGGGAATCAACACGGGAAGGAAAATGTCAGCCTTGAGCCTCCGGGTGGGTTCCGGGTGCCCGAGCACTGAACGAGACGGCAAGCCTGCGAATGGGAGCTTCCGCACTTGCAGCGGAAAGGGCAGCGGCTCGGGCACCAAGTGCTTGACCCCACTTCATCTGGATGGGCACAGCGGGCGCTGTGACGGTGCCCAAGCTGCAGGCAAAAAGGTGGGCTCACAGCCCATCACACGGCCCACGGGCAGCACTTCGGCCTCAACAGCCACCCAACCACCACCCTCATCACCATGGGGACCTCCCACAGGAGGGTGACGCTGGGAACTCGGGCCTTATCTGAGCCCGAATCTCCCTGGTGTAGACAGCCTCATGTCCCTCACTCCTGAGAAAACCCAGAGTCCTCCCCCTGGCGCCAGGCCTGCGGTGTCTGTGCACTGCCGGGTCCCCAGTGTGACCGCTGACCAGGGCTTATCTGTGCTCTCAGGGTCCTGGAATGCACTTGTCTCCCATGGCTTTGCTCCCTCCTGTCCATCCTAATTGTTTGTTTTTAAGTACTTCACACACAGAAGTTACCAAAACAGCTCAAAGAACTCCCATGTTCCCTTCACCCAGCGTCACCAACTGTTAACACTGGGCTACATTTGCCTTATCATTTTATCTCCCTCTCACTGCACACACAGACACACATAGACACAGGTATACACTTACACACAGACACACAGAGAGGTGTACACACACACACAAAGAGAGGTGTATACATACAGATACACACACAAAGGTATAAACTTACACAAAGACACACAAAGAGAGGTGTACAGACACACAGAGGTACACTTACACACAGACACACAAAAAGAGGTGTATATACACAGATACACACAGGGGTATGCACACATGGATACATATACTGACACACACACAGAGATATATACACCCCACACACACCACACACACACACACACACACACACACACACACACACACACGGCAGTAGTTGTAATTAAGTGTGAGAGGAGTGTTTTAAGAATGCTTGCTCACTTATTAAATCTCAGGGCCTGGAAAAGTATTCAAGACTCAGGGGCCTCAGTCAGCTGGGTTGGACAGGCACCCCTCTGTCCACCACAGCCAGGGCCACGCCTGTGAGATTCAGGTGCATGGCCATGGGATACCCCAGCCCAGAAGGCCACCCGCCAATTTGTAACCAGATTTATTTCAAGGAAAATGCAGAGGTTCAGTTCTCTGACTGATCATTGACACAATTTCAACTGTGAGTTCCTTAGTCACTAACAAAAAATATGGAATAGTCAACAGACATTGGTTATTGTGTTTTAGTAGAAAAATAGTTACCGTTAAAATGAGCCTACAAATTATGATTAATACTCAACATTAGAACTGGCCTTACAAGCTCACCGCTGTAATAGCCACATGGGCTGGCTGTCAGCCGCCCACCCCAGGCTGCTGTCTGGTCCCTGGTGAATGACGTGGCTGCCCCAAAATAGGGACCACCCTCACCCTCCCATGCTCTGATCCAGTGACTTTGGGGGTGCAGAGGTCCATACTGAGAGGCCTCTGTGGGAATGGTTGGGGGTTGGTGGCTCGCACAGCTGGGCCACTGGAAAAGTCTCCACTGAGCAGGAGCACCTGAACCAGATTGTGAAGGATGAATGGAAGCTCGTTGGGCATGCGGCTGTTCCAGGCCAGGAGGCTCAGTATTGGCAAAGTCTGGAAATGGGAAAGAGCACAGCCTGGTCAGGTGGCAGACGCTCAGGAGACTGGCACTCCAGAGACGGAGTGAGGCAGGGCAGGGAGCCCGGAAGAAGGTCTGGGGTGGGCGAGCGGTACCTGCTGCTGCTCGAAGCTTCAGGCACACCTTGCAGTGACCTGTAGGGTGACCCAAAGCCTCCAAACAAGGCCCTTCCATGGGCGTTTGCTGAGTGCCTGCGCTGGCCAGGCTTGCTGACAGCCCCGGAGGAAAGTGGGGGACAAAATGAGTGCCTGCCTATGTGGAGCCATATTCTAGAGGTGCGGGGAGGGGGGCAGACAAAAACATGCATGTGTGTTTGCAACTGCACTTGAGTCTCAGAGAGTTAAAAATGCTCCAGCCACAGCTATCCATGGGATGTACGGGAGAGCACTGCGGGTTGTGTGCTCAGAGAGTGACCTCGGGAGGGGATGCGGGAAGCCCCGAGGGCAGACTGCACTAAGCAGAGGGAAGAGTTTGAGCAAAGGCCCTGTGGTAGGAATGAGCTGGGAACATTCGATGGCCAGTGCAGCTGGAGCACAGTACAAGGCGGGGTCAAAGGGCCAGATGGGCTGAGCTCCTGGGCCTGAAGAGCAGGGTAGGGGGTCCCTGCAGGGAACGCGGAGCCCAGCTCAGTAATGACTCACTGAAGGAGGTCATGCCATGCCCCTTCTCTTGTCACAGTCCCAGGATGTCGTCCTGCATCTGACATTCTTCAGATGCCACCGGCTCATGGGCAAGGCCACCTTGGCAAGGCAGGGCTCACCTAAAAAAGCACTTTATGGTCCTGGTGAATCTCCTATTCCTTGGCCTATAAATCTTAGAAAAGCATCCTGACCTTCTCGGGGAGAGAAGACATTTCTTAGCTGATTACGAAAGCATTTCAGAATGTTTTGAAATTCTATCCATGGGCTGGCAGATAAAGCCAGTTGTGATATATACCTGGGGCTCTCCTAGGCTGCTTGGAGCATCTCTGAGACATGGAGTTTTGGGGGGCTGTTCGCTTCGTGGGATGCTGATCAATGTCTTGATAACACAATCAACCTCATAACTGGCTCACAAATGTCCCTGTGATGTGGAAGCCCTGAGCTGGCTGGAACAGGGAACTGGCGCGGCATAAGACTTGTTCCAGTAACGCACCGTAAGAAGGACATACGGCAAGCCCAACCGGGCACGTGTCACTGTCATCATGCAGGAGCACCGCTGTCCTTCCCAGAGGAGACGGATGCTCAGCCTCGAAACCATGCGTGGAGCACGGGGAAGCTGGTGTCTGGTCGCTGAGATGTGCCGCAGACTGACGAGAGGGTAATGGATAAAGTCAGCCTCGAGCTTCCTGTGCTCTCCGATTCGCCTCCTAAGACAGGAGGCTGACAGGAGTGTGCTGTCAGCTGCATTCTTCATCTTTCTATTCAGACCATGGGACTCAGAACCTGTTGGCAAGGTACACGGAGCGGCGGATGAGCTCAGACACGGCTGACCCTCGAGGCCTTATTCAGACACCCGAATGTCCCAAAGGACGTTGTCGGTGTAACTATTTCAGTTATCTGAATGACTCAACCTGCGAAGTCATAAAGATGATTGAAATGACCAAGTGAGCAAATGACTCCAAGCTGGGAGGCCGCCCGGCAACGTGACTCGGGAGGCCCAGAGCTTGGTCCTACCTGGGACCAGGCCAGGCTGCCTCCAGGCCCCTCCTGGCAACTGAGTCCAAGACCCAGAGGCTCCCACGTGGAGTGTGGACAGCCGACGCTGGCGCTGAATAGCTATCCCTGCTGCTGTAACCCTTCCGCATTTAGCCGGGCTCTCCGCACATCGCAGTCATTGTGGGAGGCTCGTTGATAGACGGGAATGATGATGAAGCAGGAGGCCCTCAGCACGTTGCTTAGTTACAGGTGTGTCATTCAGTCCATAAAAGCCTACGGAGGACCCACCATGTGCCAGGCACTGAGCTACGTGTTTCACTCTGTGGGAAGAGTCTCACGTAATGTAGTGGAGATAGATGTTAAGTAATTAGGCCAAGAATTCAGTATGACCGTGAGGGTGCTGCCAAAGAAACACTCTCGAGCCTGGCCTGCGTGGCTCAGTGGAGCATCGACCCACGAAGCCAGTTCGATTCCCAGTCAGGGCATATGCCGGGCTGCGATGTCCAGTAGGGGACGTGTGGGAGGCAGCTGATCAATGATTCTCTCTCATCATTGACACTTCTATCTGTCTCTCCCTCTCCCTTCCTCTCTCTGAAGTCAATTTAAAAACACACACATATTTTTACCCTACCTGGTTTTGCTCAGTGGTTAGAGTGTAGGCCTGAGGATTGAAGGGTCATGGGTTCAATCCCTGTCAAAGGCACATACCTCGGCTGCAGGCTCAATCTCTGGTCAGGGCGTGTGCGGAAAGTAACCAATGGATGTGTTTCTCTCTCTGTGTCTCTCCCCCTCCCTTCCACTCTCTCTAGAAGTCAATGGAAAAAATATCCTTGGGTGAGGATTTTCAAAACAAAACAAAACAAAACAAAACAAAACAAAAGGGAGTCAGGGAGGACCTCCTTGAACGGTGGCACTTACGCCAAGACCTGAGCAAGGAAGATGAGGAAGGTGGGGTAGAGTGGCAGAAAGAAAGAGGAACACTTGGGAGAGGGCAGGCAGAGCAGCTCAGGCCCAGTAACCAGGAGGAACAGGCACAAAGTGAGGCTTGAGTCTTGCGGGCCTCGATGGCAGTTCACGTTCAATTCTAAAGTCAGTGGAAGCCACT
Source organism: Myotis nattereri (assembly GCF_964212035.1). NCBI lineage: Eukaryota > Metazoa > Chordata > Mammalia > Chiroptera > Vespertilionidae > Myotis > Myotis nattereri. Next base: position 28,939,207 of record NC_138076.1, read on the forward strand.
GTCCGGATGCCACCTTCACGGGCGTGATTCAGAGACAACAGCAGGCGGGAGCGGAGCCGAAGCAAGCAGAGGAGGTTTTTGTTTTTGTTTTTGTTTTTGTTTTCAGAGTTGATTTTTGTGTGGTCAGTGAGGGTGGCAGAGACAATTCCTCCATCCTAGGCCATAGGACTGCAGAGCTCAGCCACGTGTGGGTGTGGGTGTGGGTGTGGGTGTGGGTGTGGGTGTGGGTGTGGGTGTGGATGTGGGAGCCAAGGATGACTGGTGTTTCTGGGGGCAGCAGGAGCCATCTGCCAAGACAGGACAAACGGGAAGAGGGATTGGGGTGCAGGGGGGTCGGTTCAGCCACGTGTGATGTGCCTGTGAGGCCCAGATGTCCACCAGGCGTTGAGACCTGGGAAGTTCCCAGGGGCGATCCCCATGATGTTCCATGAAGCTGAACACCGACCTCATCCTGGTTCTGCACTTGGTCAGCCCTGTGAACTCCAACAAGCCACTGACTATCTCCAGCGTTGATTTCCCAGACGTGGAAGGGGTGACAACCATCCCTAAGAGATAAGGAGATACAGTGAGGCAGCCAGTGTGAGGAGCAGGGCGCTCACCAGCAGGCACTGGAAAAACTCCCGGGGAGTTAGTGGCAGAGCATCGTGGTGAATTCTACTGAGCCAACGCAGAGGTGCCCACGGTCCGTGTGTCTCTGGGAAATAAAAATGCCACCAGCCGATCAAGCTATCGACCGGGCCATGACGCCATCGGTCACTACGTTCCTCTTATTTCAGAGATGTGAGACGTAACAACTCTCGGATCGCGGATGGGGCACTGCATTGAGCAGGGCTTTCCCCTGATGTCCCAGCATCAGCCACAGGGACCAGCTCCCCCCTCCACCCTAATCCATCCCTATGGCTCCTGGGCCGGGTCTCTTTCAAGCTGCCTTTGTAAGATTGACAGCGATGCATTGAGGGCTGTGGAGGAAGCCCCTGAAACGCTTTGGCCTGGAGCACGGAGTCCCTGGTGTTGGCTGCTGTTCTCAGGTCAAAGGAGGTCTCGGATAACCTGATGCAGCCCTTGGTGAGGGACCTAACCCTATGGGAGAGAGGCCGCCCCTGCCGAACACCTGGGGTTCAGGGAAAGTGAGCACTGTGGCAATGATGCCGGGGCCACAGACAGCCGAGGTGTGATGCCAACCTTCTCAAATAGGGCAGGAGGCACCAAAGGCTGAAACAGCACAGAACTCGGCTGCTCCTTGGTCTACCCTAATCCCTGATGCTGGTCCAGGACCTTCAGTGGCCAAGCCGGGGGTGGGGAGTGGGGGAGCGGGGGCGGGGGGGGGCGGCTTTTCAGTTTTGAGGACACAGCCAGGCACCGTCCCGGGTGGGCTGGCCCCTCCTGCCGGTTCTCAGTGAGCATCAGGCCTCTCGGCCTCGTTGGTGCTGGTGGGCGGCCGTGTCCCCTGGGATGTCTATGCAGCGGTTATTCCCAGGCCGTGCTGGCTTGCACCATGTCATGGCTTAGGAGTGGGTTCAGATATTGTTCTGTTTTAGGAGCCTAATCCACTGCTTTAGTTCTCCAAATCCCCAGTTGTCTGAGGTTGAGAAAGATCTCAGTCTATCCCAGTGGTGCTCAAACTGGGGTCCCTGGCCGGCAGCATCGGCCACGCAGGGAACTTGTTTGAAATGCAAGTTCTTGGCCCCTCAGAGACAAACTGAGTCAGAATTGTGGTGGGGCCCCCCAGCGCTCTGGGTTTTAAGGAGTCCTCTCAGGGCTCTGATGTCTTTGAGGGCCGGAGACATCCGACACTTCCTGTGTGAATTCACTGCATGGAGGTGAATTTGAGGTTGCCAGGGAGGCTAAGGAGGCAGAACTCCAAGGTTATGTTTGCCTTGAAATTCTGTGTATTGAGATCCATCCCCCGGATTGGGTGATCCTGTGGGCTCACCCAGTGGGTGGGGTCAGATTCATCCCTGTCTGTGAGGTGGGCCGCCGAAGGGGAGGGCTGCTGGTGCTCCCCCATCACAGTGGCACGTAAGTGATCAGGACAGCTTTTTAAAAGGACATTTGCATGTGGCTTCTAAAGATAGAACTCTCTTTTTTTGGAAAAATGCATGGAAGTACAAAAAGAAAAATACGTTAGTGTATTTCCTTCCCATCTGTCTTCAGTCTCTGTGTGTCCGCGCCATTCTTTTAAAAACACAGTTGAACCAAAGTCCACATACAGCTTTGCAGCTTGCACTTCCAACTTTACATCACAAGCACTTTCCTGCACCAGATTATTTTCCTGTAAATACGTGTGTTATTTAAGCAGCCTGGGGTTTGACAGGTCGGGCATTTCCAATTATGTTTATATTCTAAACAGCCGTGAAGACTTTCCATGCACCACAGAACCTTTGCTCTACTTCCTGGTCATGTCCTTGGAGCCCTTGGTGAGGGACCTAACCCCACGGGGCCGGGTCATGGCGAGGCTACAATTCTGGGTGCAACTTGACAAAATACCGCCCGAAAAGGCTGGGAGTGGTTCTCCCCACCAGGAAGGACTCTGGCTCTGACAGGGCAGCTGGCAGGTGCACCCCTGGGTGCCTGCCGCTCAAGAGAGAGCCGCTCAGCCCAGATGCTCAGAAGCCTTGTCATAGATCAGAGACCCCTCCCCCAAGAGAGCTGAGGTCGCCGCTGCAGTGGCTTGGCTGAGATGAAGGAATCCGGCAGCCTTGCTGAGAAGGGTCCACAGGCATAGAACGGCGGTGTGCTGATGGCTCGGGCCTCCCTCTGCCTGAGGGTTTCTCTGGGAGCATTTTCAAAGGGGTTCCGGAAGGCAGGTCCCAGCAGTGCCCCAGCCCTTTTGCCACTCCGTAGCAGAGCCCTCTCCCGCCTGCTTTGGGGTTCACCACCCACAGCCCAGGTGTTCTGCCCCAGTGACCCGGACTCCGAAGCTGAGTCCTCTCATACCCAGGGCTGGGGTCTCGCTGATTGCTCTCAGAGGCCCGGTTTGTGATTGAGTCAGGACATAGCTGTGATGTTAACCTCATCTCTCATACTTAAAGTGACAGATATGCAGACCCACACATAGAATATAAGTTCTTTATGCTTGCTTCCGCCCCATTTATTCCAGGTATGATATTGTCCATTATAAAAACATTAAATACCTTTTACATGCAAAGTCGTTTTAAAAACAGCTTTCACAGAACTATTTAATGTCAACCAGCCAAAGCCCTTAGGAGGGTATTAGGTCAGAAATGATTGCTCTTTCACAGAAAAGGGAACAGCCACCCAGGGAGGTGATGGGTGTCCCTGACATCCCTGAGTTATGGGCGGGGATGCACTAGACTACAAGTCTCTTGCCTCCCACTCTTCTGTTCTTCCTCCTGGAATCCTTGGGTATTTAAAATAGGATTGTGGTCCAGCTGGTGTGGCTCAGTGGTTGAGTATCAACCTATGAACCAGGAGGTCATGGTTTGATCCCAGTCAGGGCTCAATCCCCAGTGTGAGGACATGCAGGAGGCAGCCAATCAATAATTCTCTCTCATCATTGATGTTTCTGTCTCTCTCTCCCTCTCCCTTCCTCTCTGAAATATATATATATAAAATTTGAATAAAGAAGAAATGTTCTATGGGGTCACCTCGGAAAAAATGATAACATTTGTGATGATTGTGTGTGTGTTTTTCCCTACAGCCCCAAGAGTGTCAAGATTTGCAGTAGCAAGACACCTGTTGATGCCCAAGCCCTGAAGAAGAAGGTCAGCAAGGCGACCCGCGACCCCGCTGTCCGTGCCATCCTCAGAAGCCTGCTGCTCTACATCACCCACCGTGAGGACGGGCCCCAGGGGCTGCCTCCCACCAAGAGGACAGAGAGCAGAGACAGCCAGGGGAGCCGGAAGCCCGAGCCCCAAGACGCCAACCGGCGGCCCACGCGTTTCCAGCTCCTGCAGGCCAAGTTCATGGGCACTGGCCGGGAGACCTGGCTCAAGAAGACCCAGGAGGTGGGAAGGCTGATCTTCAAGGACAAGCAAGGCCCAGGCAGGAGCGTGGTGGCCACCACCATCAACAAGCTCCTGGAGAAGACCAGGGAGGGGGCCGGCGGTTCCGCGGGGGGCCAGGAGCCCCGTGGCCGTGATAAGCCCCGGGGGGGCCTGCCCGCCGGGAGAAACACCGTGAAAAACATTCTGAAGAAGTTCCTGGCCGCAGAGGAGAAGGAGGCCGAGGAGCAGAGGCTGCGTGAGAAGCCCCCTGCGCAGCGGTCCAAAGCCGCCAGGGGCCTCCTGCCGAAGATCGTGGGCAAGAAGGGCTCGGTCCTCGCCAGGCTGCGGGGGAAGTTCGAGCAGAGCGGGGCTCTGTGCTCAGAGGCCGGCGTGCTGCCGCTCCGCACGGAGGAGCGGAAGAAGAAGGACCTGCAGCGGAAGAAGATGCACCGGCCCGAGGCCCGCGCGCTCTGCACGGCCACCTTGGCCAGCTCCTGCATCAGGATGCCCCCTGCCCGCTTTCTGGCCTGCTCGGCGGAGCCCGTGCCAGCCTTCAGCATCGCCACCATCGTCGGCGGCCCCCGGAGCTGGCTGTCCCACTGCGCCAAGATCAGACACTCGGACCTGAGGCGCATGCCCCCAAAGGAAACCGGCAGGCCCCCCAACGCGGGGGAGATGGTGCCTGATGGGACCCAAACACCAGGAAAGGGGCTGCTGGATGGGGGGCCCCCCCAGGCCTTGGTAGCTCAGGCCGTGGCTCCCACCCTGACAGCAGCCTCCCTGAGTGCAGGGCCTGAGTGCCTCCCTGAGCCGGCCCCCTCGCCTGCCTCCCAGAGCCCGGAAGCCCCTCCTGGCCTGGAACCCAAGTTCTCCTCGCTCACACCAGCCAGCCCAGGGCACGCCAGGGTGTTGGGAGGTGACAGGATGGAGGGGCCCCCAGCAGGCATCACCTCAGATGATTCCCAGGGGGCGGAGGGGCCGAGGGCAGGCCCCCGCCCCGGGCCCCCAGGTGAGGGAGCAGAGGAGGCCCTGCAGGTGGACCTCATGGTTTGCAGTTCGGAGGATGAAACAGAAAGAGTGATTTCAGACTCAGAGCAAGACCCCCTCTTTGCCGTCCAGGAGAATTTTCCGGAACAGCCAGTCCCGGGACAGATCCCACCACTCAGCGTGCCAGCCGCCCAGGCTGCCCGGCGCACCCAGCTGGCCTGCGAGCCTCCGCAGATAACCGTCAGGCTCCCGGTGGTCCATGAGATGCCACTCCCTCTCACCGCACTGCAGGAGGCAGCGGGTCATGCAGACCCACCGTCTCCTGTGTGGGGAGGGGAGAGCGAGGTCGAACATGCACCCGCGCCATTTCCCACGACGACGGGGAGTGAGAGCACCAAGGTGGCCCCGATGGGAGCGGGCCGGCCTGCGGGGACGCCCAGGGGACTCAGCACCCCTTCTCAGCGGGGCTCCCGGGCAGACCTGGCTCTCACGCCCCTAAGGGGTGCTGCCAGCATTGATGGGGACACCCCAGAGGCAGCTCCAGCGCTGAAACCTCCGACAAGTCCCGCTGGCGGAAAGGAAGACCAATGCAGCTGTGGGAATTCCAACAAACTCAAGGATCAGGAGCGTATTTCAGGACAGCGTGTGTCTGCGCTCAGGTCTGAGCAGCATCCGTTGCCAGAATCAGAGGGAATGCCCGTCCGTGGCGAGGGCGCCCCAGCACGCCACTCCACAGCTCCGGAAACTCGCCCCACGGGAGACAGCCGCTCCGCACTGTGTGGTCAGCAAGCGCCATCTCCCAACGAGGGAGACTCGACGGGCGCCCCAACACTGCTGGCGGCACCGGCCGAGGACTGGGCGAGGTCTGAGCGTGTGACCACAGTGGGTCAGGACATCCTGCGTGAGCGAGCAGAACGCAGGGGGCCACCGTTAACTGGGTCCACTCAGCCCCTGCTGATGGCTGAAGGGGGTGCCAGCCAGGATGTTGGTGAGAACAGACCGGCCTCCTTAAATGAAGGCCCCCAACCAAGTATCAAAGCCCCCGGACGAGGGGCAGCCACAGGGGTCACCAAGAGCCACACAGTACCAGCACCAGGGAACACCATGGACCCCGAAATCAGTTCTCCTGAACAGGGGAGCCCTTTGCACAAGAGAGAATCTGGCTCCTCACCGACAGGTCACAGTCTTGTCGCAGAGGGTCTCGGCCATGCACCCAACAGCCACCTCTTCTTGGCACCAGGAGGGCCCTCGAAGCCCCCCAGCGGCAGAGCGGCAGAGGGCCACGGCTGCGGAGCCCCGGGGCAGCGCCTGCCGGCGACCTCAGAGTCACTGACCGCGTTCCCACAGGAGGACGCGGGCCCCCCACTCACGCCTGCCGACCCCGGCTTGGGGGTTTCAAATGAACCGGCAGCCAACAAAGCGAATGCGGCAGCAGGAAGCAGAAATACTGCGGCTGCCCAAGCAGGTCCTCGGGGGAATAGCACGAAGTCCCCGGTTGCACCCTCACATCACCCCACACCGCAGGGAGGCGGCGTACAGGGGCCTCCGCGCCACGGCTTGGACAAGCCCCCAGCGTCTCCTGAGGAGCAGCGGGCCAGGGAGGAGAAGCATGTCGTGTGGGAAAAGCAGCTTCCTCTCGCTGCTGGGGTTCCCCATCAGTTGCCCTCAGTGCCATCGACAGGAGCAGAAGGGGCCCCCCAGACGTGTCCCGGCCTCCAGGCACACCTGCTGCCTGCATCCCGCACACAAGCTGGTGTCCTGCTGGACATGGAGGTCAGAGAGAGGCCAGGGTCACAGGCAGGCCTGGGGAGTGGAGAGGAGAGGGTCTCAGGGCCTGTGGGGCCGAAGAGTCCTGGTCAGAAGGGAGTCCCTCCTTCAAGCCAGAAGACCCCCTCGTGTGGCTCTGAAGAGGCGCAGACACAGCCCCAGGATGACGTGGTGGGGAGTGACAGGGCGACCGCTGGTGGGGAGATTCCTTGCCGACACGCTGAGAAGGGACCAGAGCGCCCCCCGGGGCAGTGGGTGCAGTCTGTAGAGGACCCCTCAGCGCAGCACGGTCTCCACACTGAAGAGCGGCAGGGGTGCCCGGCACAGGCCCAGGCCGGCGGGATGGCACCCCACCACTTGGTGCGGCCCACAGGCAATTCCTTGGCTGTGGCACCTACGTCTACACCAGGTGCCAGTGGGCAGTCCCAGAGACCAGCCCCCACGGGTGGCCAGGGGCCACCTGGAGTGCCACAGAAGGTGGGAGAACACTGTCTGCAGGTGGCCAAGAGCCAGACGTCCGTCCATCCTGAGTCAACACAAGGTGCTGCAGTGCCCACGCCCAAGCCTGGGGGCTGCCAGACGCCTGGTGCCCCAGCCCAGGAGGGGCCCCCAGACATCTCCAGGGCAGGAAGGAGCACATTGGACCGCGAACATCAGAGAAAGTCAGCACACTTCGCAAAGTACAAAGCCCAAAGCTTCTGCGACCAGAGGTCCTTTGATTTGTCCTTTCGAGCCAAAGTTATCAGGGCCAATGACACGTTTGAACTTCCAAAGTGAAGCCCCCGGCGTCGGGACCACTGGCACGCCTGATGCCTCCGTTTCTGCTCCTCACTCAGGTTGCAGGCTGTTTTCCTGCCTCCAAAGGCCCCTTGGACCAGTGGTTTCCTTTCACTCTCACAGTAACTGACCCCACGGCTACGGACGTGTTGCCTGAACGTGTTGTGGAGCCTGCCCTGTGTTCTCAGTGCACATGGCTTCCCGGGAGCTGTGCACAGCGAGGATGAGGCAGGTGCCAGGCACACCAGGCCTTTGCCCACCGTGCATCTGTTCCTTATTTCACTTGAGGCATCTCTACTTGGAGTTCGTCCAAGCACACACGTCTACCTTTTCACAGATCTGTGCTGCTTTGGGCACTTTAAGGTTTGGTGCTGAACTTGGCATGTGTCTTGTCCTGGCTGCTCTTAGGGGGCTCCGCCAGCTTTGGCCTTTGAGGGCACCGTCTCCTTGCGGGTCATCGGCAGGCATGGATGTGGTGGGTCTCAGACCTCGGCCCCTGCCTCACTCAGACGCCACCAGTGCGTGTGACCTGGGCAGGGGAGTCGCACACTGAGTGCCTCGACTGAGGGCCCGTGACTCCAACGCAGACACCAGTCCCGACACATTCTGGAATGAGGGCTAAGAGCTCTGGTTTGTCACAGCTTCTCCCAGGGGAAGATAATCTATCTTTACCTTCTTGATGACGGTCAGGAAGGTGGAGTGAGGACATTGGGATCCGGGCTCTGGCACACCCTGTTCCTGCACCTGGGCCCAGCTGGGCCGGAGCAGAACAGATCACGGGAAATACTCGAGTCAGTTACAGAGGAAGGCGCGGCTGCAGCGTGATCGGAAGGTCGTTCTCAGCACCGTGTTTGCAGGTGCACGAGTCCAAGGAAGATTTCATTTAGAAACTGCTGTGGTGAGGAAAACGCAATGTCACACTGTCTTCCTCAGTCACCACAGCAGCCTCCAGGGTCTCCACGTCCTGCTGGGACGCTGGATGGCACTGCCGGCCAATGACGGGGCCGCAATGCTCTCTCGCCCCACGCTGCTCTCCTGAAAAGCACAGGGGCGTTTCCTACCCCTGCCCACGACGTTATATTATTCTAATTTATCTTTACTCACTAAGACAATGCCTTTTCTTTCTTTTTTTAAAATATATTTTATTGATTTCTTACAGAGAAGAAGGGAGAGGGATAGAGAATTAGAAACATCGATCAGCTGCCTCCTGCACACCCCCTACTGGGGATGTGCCCACAACCAAGGTACATGCCCTTGACCGGAATCGAACCTGGGACCCTTGAGTCTGCAGGCCAACGCTCTATCCATTGAGCCAAACCGGTTAGGGCAACAATGCCTTTTCAGTCTACAATCTTTGAACATTGTATAACAGTATAAGGAAGGAAATAAAAATCACCCATAACCACGTTACCTTAAGATGATTTTTGTTACTACCTTGGACTGCTTTTTCTCCAGACTTTTCCCTCGGCTATTTTTTCCATAACACAGACGCACGAGGAGCCACATCGTGTGTCCAGTTTTAAGATTTAATGTTACAGGGCACGCACTTTCAGGGGCCGCGGAGTGGTCTTTGAACCCTAACGCGTGGGCCCCGGGTTTTCAGCAGAGGCGGACGCTGTGAGCCCTCACTGCCCAGCACACGCTTGTCGGTGCTGTTCTCTTGCAGAAGATGGATTTCTGTATTTTGAAGACTTCTTGATGTTTGCTGTCTTTGCCTCTGAGTGATGTTCTAGACTTTTCTTCCTGGAGAAGCTTCCTTCATGTGTGCTGCAACCTCTTTATTCTCCGACTTGAATGTTCATTTGCAGGAGGGTTTCTTATTTTATTTTTCGTTGTTATTGTTGTCAATCTTCACCTGAGGATATTTTTCCCATTGATTTTTAGAGAGTTTGGAAGGGAGGGAAGGATAAAGGGAGGGAGGGAGGGGGAGAGAGAGAGGAGACATCGATTGGTTGCCTCCCCCGCGCACCCAGACTGGGGCTGGGGATTAAACCTGCAACCCAGTATGTGCCCTTGACCCGGAATTGAACCTGAGACCCTTCGGTGGGCAGGCCGATGCTCTAACCACTGAGGTCACCGGCCAGGGCAAGAAGGGCTTTTTTTATTTAAGCTTTGGTTGGGTGCTTAGGAAGAGCTGGGTTTGTCCGTTTTCACCCTGTCCATGGTGAGGTCCAGGTCCCTGTGGTGTCTCCTCTCAGCACAGGTCAGCCAGATGTCACGGACACGCATGGTGGCCAAAGCGGCACTGGGCTCGGTGAGGCTAGGAAGGAAAGGTGAGGTCTGCACACCCAGCTGGGCTTTGTCCAGGGGCGGGGCTCATTTCCTGGCACCCTCGTCCCTCCAATCAGGCAATTAACTTAAAATCAGGCCGATTAGAGACTCTCAACTGCAGCGTCAGGTGAGCCTGAGAGCCCCACGGGAGCTGAAGGCGGATTAAGGTGCTGGTCTCCCTCCGTCACCCCTCAGAGGGCTCCGTGGGTTGCTCCTCTCTAAAGCAGAGGAAGTGTCCCGGGTTCACCCAGGAGGGTGTGTGCCTGGTTTGCTCGCTGTAGCAGCAGGAGGCGGTGTGGGTGACAGTCACCTACATGGGTGGCGCTGCCCCGTGTCTAGTGTCTGGGCATCTGGATGAGGATCCCCACCTCTGGGGGGTGGGGGGACTTGGGGAGACACCTCCCTCACTGCCTTTTGCTTCCACTTGGAGCTGAGGGCTGGCCATGCACAGGACCGAAGCCTCTGGCTCTGGTGCCATTCCACCTCCATCGGTCAGTCGGTCAGTCGGGGTGCCCATTGTCTCAAAGAGCACAGGCTACGGAGATCCAAGGTGTCCCTGCCCCAGGGGAAGGCTGCATCGAGACTGGGGTTCAGCTTCTCAGAGCTACAAATCCAGGAGGCTCAGGAGACAAATACATACTCAGGGTCCCAGCAGAGGCCCACAGATGAGGGGGCTTTTGTCAGTCCCATCGCCCACACCTGCTCACACCCAGGGGCGTCTTTGCTAGAGCTGGGAAGGTGACTTCCTGCTAATGTACCTGGGGGGGGGGGGCACCATCTTGTTTGTTTTCTTTATTTGTCCTCTGTTTCACAAAGGATTTAAAGCAATGTTTGGCAAAGAACTTGATGACCGACAGAGGAGATAAAAATATTCTATTTACTGGGTGTTCCCTTTTTAAAATAAGAAGCAGTGGAGTTTCGACACTATTTTTAAATAGGCCAGAAAGCCCGTTGGAGAATGAACTGAGCGGTATCGTTTTAAGTGGTGGGGAAAAAATGATCAGAATCTCCTCCGCGCTGCGGCTTCTGAGAAGTCGTACACGGAGTTCCTGTGGACACCTGGCAGGCGCAGGGCGCGTCTCCGACCCGGCCAGCAGGAGGGCCCTGGCTCTGGTTTCACCAAACACGGTTCAGGTCAGGCTGCCCTCCACGCCGCTGCTGGAGCCGCTCCGTGGGAAAGAATCGAGTGACTTTTCATCAGGACTTACTAGTGGTCAGTGTGCATTCACAATACACTTGAAGCAAGAGTTTACAGTGCAGACGTGGCAGCCGTTTCTGCCAAAGAAAGACCCAGGAGGCCTCCTGGGTTGAAATGATTCTTGCAGGAGGGTGGTGGGCATCTTAAATGAAACCCACAGTAAACATTTGTGAACTTTTTAGCTGACCCACTTGATTTTGCACATCTGAGTAGCTTATCAAGTTACACCTCACTTCAGATTTTTACAGCTCCTTCTACTGTTTACAGACTCATCTGTGAGCCACGCCTGTGGTATGTACCTGCAGGGAAGGGGTGGCTCCCAGAGGAAACTCCTATGATGAAGAAACACGTGTATTTTAGACGCTCCGTCAGGAAAGTCACTGTTTAGAATTTTATGAATTCAGCAACACTTCCTTATTTTTTTATTTTAACAAGGGCATCTTTGCCGTTTGAGTTACAATCTTTTAATTATTGGCTTATGTATTAACCCGCAGCTCAATGTTCTTTGTTTTATTCTCCTTTGTATAAAACTCTAAAATGGATTCATTAGGAAAAAAAAATGCAAAATATATTTTGTTGTATTCTCTTTTGAATTTTTACTAACTTTATCCAGCTGGAAATAATATCAATAAAATAAAATTAAAAAAAAATCACCCATTCCAGATCTCTTCCTTGCCTCTTTGAGGGACTGCCTGCGGAGGTAGGGGTTTCATGTCAGAAAGCAGCTGTGGGGCCAGGGGCAAGCGCTGGAGTGCTGACCAGTGTGGGGAGATTCGGTCAGCAAAGGAGAGCAGCGGCTCCTCCATCCTCCAATCTGGGAGGCCCCGGGCTTGGGAGGAGAATCCCTCGGGCATGCTTAGGAAAAACAAGCAGGGCTTCCAGGACACCACCTAGGGCCAGGAGAGAATAAATAAGCCTGCTCCCCAGGCCAGGCCCCGTGGAGGCGGAGCTCAGGTGCCAGCCAAGCCGCCCCAGGGAGATGCCCGGGACAGACTGCACAGAGGAGGAGCCTGGGAGGCCAGGGGTCAGGGTACACTAATTCCAACTCCACTTCCCTCCAGGACCTTCAGAAAAACTGCTGTGCCCTGAGCGGGGCCTGCGAGTCCTTAGCATCGTGGGAGAGGAGAGCTCCTTCGTCCACAGTGGGGAGCACGAAGGCTGTCCAACCTGGTCAGGGGGTTCCCATCACCCCCTCCTCAGGGTGAGCCTGTGCCCTGCTCCTGGAAGAGGGTTTGGGAAGACCAAGGTCCTAAAATGTTCCTTAGCATCAGGAGCTCCCTGAGGTGAGATCACCCAGTCCCCTCTCCTCCTGCGGGGGGAGGATTTCGGATAAGGACCTGCAAAAGGCCCACAGCTAACTCATTTCTCTGAGGACAGAGGACTGAGTTGGCTGGGGTCCGTAGCCCCTGGGTGGTGGGCAGAATTCACTCCAAGATCAGGAAGGTACTGGACAGTCAATTTGTGAATCTAACTCTAAACCTGTAAAAGTGTTGGGCATCTTCCCTGAAAGAACAAAGGGACCTACAGGAAGACTGTTTCGATACTCGAGACATTTCTGTTGGTTTTTCCACATCAAATAATCCTCCCATTCTCTGAGACACCAGCTGGGTGTCCTACTGTTCAATTCAATTCTGACACCATCTACCTGGGGTTGGTGCACACCCCACAGGTTAAGTGCTCAGCCCCAGTTGCAGTATTGGGCCCCCAGGTTTCCACACGTCTGTCCAACCTGGCTACAAATCAGGGGTTCCCATGACCCCCTCCTCAGGTTTGATCATTTGCTATAGCAGCTCCCAGAACTCAGAGAATTACTAGTACCAGTTTATTATAAAGGGTATTTGTTATAAAGTTACAAATGAACATGTGGATGAAAGGGTCCATAGAGCCCAGTGGGCAGGTGGGGGTAGAAGATGGGGCCCGTGGCGCAGGAGCTTCTGTCTCCCTGGAGTTGGGGTGTCCCACCCTCCGCACAGGACTATTCACTCCAGAAGTTCCCCAAACCCAGTCGCTTAAGGTTTTTATGGAGGGCCCATTAGGTAGGCATGATTGATTAAATTGTTGGCCATTGGTGATGAACTCAATCTCCAGTGCCCTATCCCCTCTGCCTTTCCCCAGATCTAGTGTGGGGCTAAAAGTTCCAACCCTCTAGTCCACTGGTTCTCAACCTTCCTAATGCCGCGACCCTTTAAAACAGTTCCTCATGTTGTGGTGACCCCCAATTTCATTGTTACAAATTGAACATAATTAAAGCATAGTGATTAATCACAAAAACAATATATGTGTTTTCCGATGGTCTTAGGCGACCCCTGTGAAAGGGTCGTTCGACCCCCAAAGGGGTCACGACCCACAGGTTGAGAACCACTGCTCTAGTCACATCGTTGGTCTCCCAGGCAACCAGCCTCCCTCCTCCCAGGGTAACCTGGTTAGCACAAACACAGGTAGGGTTGAAAGGGCTTATTATGAATAACAAAAGATGCCCTCCTCACCCCAACGCTCAGGAAATTCCCAGGGTTTTAGGAGCTCTGAGCCAGGAACTACGGACAAAGACCAAAGGCCTATTTCTCATTAATTATGTTGGGGAGGAGAAATTATCCTCTACCTTTCAAGGTTCTTCTGGCTGGACCAATAATCACATTAACATGAGACAGATTAGCAGGGAAACACATTAAAGTTTAATAACATGCATGCCTCCTGTGTCCATGGGAGACACCCAGGAAAGTTGGCGTTAGCAATCACCTTAAATACCACCTTCAGCTAAAGACAAAAGATGCTGAGGGTGCAGATTCTGTTACAGTGTGACCAGGAAAAACACAGTTTCCAAGGTAAGCCGGTGATGCAGATGTAAAAGGCCAAGCCTTCTCCTTCGATGGTGAAGGCAGGCCTGGTACAGTCAGGGAGTCACCCTTACAGATGGAGATTCCCTGGCAAAGGTAACTGTCCTTTACTGAGGGTCCCTTCTACTTGGTTTTCGCAGCTTCTCCCAAGTCTGCTCTTTCTTAAAATTAGCCAGCCTAAAATAATCAATATCCCAAAGAGGCATACTTTGGGGTAGCAAACTCTGCTCCCCTTCAATCACAATTCTACAGGGCCACCGGTTAGTGTGGTCCTGATGCACAGAGAGAACTACCTGATTATCTTTCTACATTCCCCAGTGCCCCACAGGCAGATCCTGGCTCCTTCACATAGGTCAACCCCTCCCCGTGGGCCACAGGCCTTCTTACACTCCCACCAACGAACCTTTGGCTACTTAACACCACTTGCTCCGTCCCTTTCTGCTGACATTTGCTGGAGCGGATTCGGCTCCCATAGCCAAGGCCCCGGCGCAGGGCCACAGCAACAGCCAATAGAACACACGTGCAGACAGGGCCTGCATCAGGATAGGCTGACGGGCCTGAGCACGCAAGGATGGGATACGACACGGGGCAGGCAAACTGGCAAACCTGCTCCCCCATCTTCCACTGCCCTGCCCCATTTTTTTTTTTTTTAAGGAAACATTAACACTTATTACTTCGGAGAATGCGCTGAGACAGGCATTTCTAATGAGTCCCAAATTGGTGCCGCCCTTTGTAAAGCGATACGGTAATCAGTATCCAGAGCCTTTAGAGCAGCGGTTCTCAACCTGTGGGTCGCGATCGTCTAAGACCATCCTGCATATCAGATATTTACATGACGATTCATAACAGTAGCAACATTACAGTTATGAAGTAGCAACAAAAATAATTTTATGGTTGGGTCACAACATGAGGAACTGTATTTAAAGGGCCAGAAGGTTGAGAACCACTGCTTTAGAGAGTGTGGGTCCTGAGCCCAGTAACTACCTTTTTAGGGATCTCATTAAGGGCACATCTTTTTTTTTTTTTTTTTAATAGAAATGTAAAAAACAATCCATTCAGTATGATATTATTCAAGACAGAAACATACATGACATAAACGTCTGCCCCCCCATAGAGACGGATTAAATGAATTATTGCATAATCTACCTAGTAAGATATATGCAGTCATCTGAAATCATGCTTAAAAATCATTTTAGGAAATGAACAATAGTTTACCATTTAATGTTTTTTTAAAATATATTTTCATTGATTTCAAAGAGGAAGTGAGAGGGAGAGAAACATCAATGATGAGAGAGAATCATTAATTGGCTGCCTCCTGCACGCCCCCCATTGGGGATTGAGCCTGCAACCGGGGCATGTGCCCTTGGCATGTGCTCTTGACCGGACTCAAACCCGGGACCCTTCAGTCCCCAGGCCAACACTCAATCCACTGAGCCAAACCGGCTAGGACTGTTATATATATATATAATATATATGTAACATATAGTATATATATATATATATATATATATATATATATCATATATATGTAATATATAGTATATATAAAATATATAGTATATATACATAGACTATATATTATATATAGTACATATATTTTAAATTCAATACAAAAACAGTAGATCTACACATGTAAACTACATGTAAAGGTGTTGTAGGCGGCAAGAATGGCACCAGGTGTCTGACCCGTGAGGGCACACCAACCCTGAGTTCAGCAACCTTGGTGCTTAGGTTCTGGCTGGGAAAGAATTCAGAGCTAAGACCCAGACTGTAAGAGAGCATTGATTGGGTAAATCACAGAGGTAGAAGAAGTAATTCCTAGAAGTAATGGGCTTAGGAAGCAGGTTATGAAGGCAAAGGAACGGTGGCCCTAGGAACTTGGGAGGGGGAAGCTCAGGGTAACGGACCTAGTGGGTGGGAAGGGGGAAGGGAAGGGAAGGCACTGTGCTCCCCAGAGGGAGACTCACTGGGTCCTCCGTCCTAAGGGTTTTCAGGGTGGAGATTTTAGGGAAGGTCCCAGGGGAAGATCTTCATAGAATATTCAGCAGTTTTCCAGGTGTGTCTTTTCAGGGTTGTGGTCTCCATCGATTGATTGGCCAGCACCAGGGTCCTTCTTCAATGCAGTTGGTCCTGAGGTCAGCCTTGGCTGTGGCTTGTCTGGTTTTATTGCTTTTCTGGGTCTGGAGCTGAAATACAACTGAGGCCTAGATATTATCTCTAGGGTGGAGAGGTCAGGGGGTCCAAACCCGGGGACCAGCGATATGATGCTAGGGGAGGAAAGGTCACCCTGGGGGCGAGGTCCCACCCTACAATTGTCCTTTGCTAGGGACCTGGGGCTTTCCACCCAGGTGACCTCTGCACCTGGCTCATCACCTTGCTGTTTGTGTGTGTCTAACTGCCTATCAAAAGGGGAAGAAAACAAAAAATAAATAAACAGAAAAGCAGGCATTGGTTATCGGGGGTGGTGAATCTACAGGTACTTTCTTTCTCTTGTCTTTGTATTTGTCACTGTTTTCCAAGTTAATTTAAATGTATGGAGACATTTTATGACCAGAAATTAAGTGTCCCGGGACCCAGGTCGGCACTGCATAGACCCAGCGCCTCTGTTACGGCTGCGTGACTTTGCCCAAGTCAGCGAACTCCCAGATCTTGGCTTCCCGGCTTCTTTGTTGGGGCAGTAACCAGTCCTGCCTGTCAGGCTCCGGATGGTCATGTGGTCACTGGGTCCAGGGCTTGTCAGGGGGCGTCTGTGATAGAGTGAAGGCACCTTAGACAGAGGGCGGGTCCAGCTGGACTTTCCAGCCCTGTCCTGGCCCACACGACTGAGGTGGGGTGTCCTGTGCCCTCACCCACACTCCGTGCCCACTCTTCCAGGGGAGGCATGGGGGGCAGTTCAGAAACAGGACTCTTGGCGGCCATCGCCCACAGGCCCTTCCGCCAGGACCTCCTCAGAAACCTTAGTTCTGGAAATGACCAAGCTACAGCTGGCACCATGACCACCAGAGGGCACTGTGGGCTCCTGTGAGTCCAGTCCTGAGATCTGTGACCCAGGGGGTTTGCTAGATCCAGGCTAGAAAGGAGTGAGTGCATGGGGGTCAGAGCACATGGGCCCTACACCGCTTTGGTGATCCCTGCTTTCAGCTGGGCACCCAAGAGGGCCCTTTCGCGTGGCTCGGCACCAGCACACAGGTTCCTCCAGCCCTTCCTGGACCTGGACCCTGCCTGCACGAGCAGCCAGCCTCAGGGGCTCTCTCCTTCCCTTGGGGTTCCAGGGAGCTGCAGTGGCTGTGGGACCAGGATGGAGCCCTGTAGCCAGCTGCTGGCTTTGAGCCCTGTCTTGCCACAGACCGGCTACTTGGCCTCAGGAAAGTTCTTGTGTGTGCATAAGTGTGTACGTGTGGGGGGGTGTATCCGAGGGTGGGGGGAGACCCTCGTGTGGGTGCGTGCTCCTCAGCTCCTCAGCTTCCTCTACTCTGAGATAAGAATTGTAGCATCTACCCCATGGGGCTGTGTGAGCACTAGGTTCCGTGCATTCGCGCTGGGCACTGCCTGGCACAGCGTGGCTGTTATCATTATTACAGAGGAGGGGGGCCTCCCTCGCTCTGACCAGGAGTTGTCATGCTGGAGGTGCCCGTCCAGACTCAGCACTTCCTCTCTGTGGAGGACAGAAGCTCCTGGCACTGGCCTGGCACACCTGAGCTGACCCATGGGGCCCTCTGTGGGTACCCTCCTGCCTCTGCCCCATAACTCCTGACCTGGCAGGTGTCCAGGTGTCAGTTATAGGGGGTTTGCTGTGGGAGCAAGGACGTAACCTCACCTCCTCCGTCCTGTCCTCGTGTCTGTGAGACAGTCATAGGCGCCAGATGGCTCAGTCAGCACCCCTGAGCCTCACAGATAAACATGATCACATGGCAGGAGGCATCGCCGAGGCCAGGGCACACAGGCCAGCAGCGGTGCCCTTCCAGCAGGAGTAAATCGCTGCTCCTCTGGGTGAGTGAATGCAGGAGTTTGCCATCAGTGCTCTCTGCTGAGGACAAACACAAATCCTACCCCTCGTGCTACCTCCTGTGACGGCAGCTCTCAGGTTCTTCCATTCACTCTCCAGGAAACCTTAGCACCGTGGGCTTTAACTTCCCCTGAATCCTGTCAGCTCTCTCTGACCCATGAGCCAATTAATATTTCTTCTCCACACCTTTTCTGAGAAAAACATGCCCTTTTGGAGGCTAATCCACTGTAAGTCTCAGGCCTCTTCCTGGGAAAATGCAATAGGTTTTGTGCTGATATTCTATTTTTATTTATTTTTTTAATATAATTTTTATTGATTTTAGAGAGGAAGGGAGAGAGAGAGAAACATCGATGATGAGAGGGAATCATTGATTGACTGCCTCCTGCACGCCCCACTCTGGGGATCAAGCCTGCAACCGGGCATGGGCCCTGACCGGGAATCGAACCTCGATTTCCTGGTTCATAGGTTGATGCTCAGGCACTGAGCCACACCGACCGGGCCTGCAATTCTCTTTCTGGATATGCTTTCCTTTTCAATGGCTTTGGCAAATGGAGGTTAAGCTGGCCCGTTTTGGCATGCTCTGGTGGAGCCCATTCCTTCCCGACTTTCTCCAAGATTGAAGACTGACCTCTCAGAGATGTAGGACCCTCACTATTTCCTTCTCCACAATGCGATTTCTTCTCACTGCACCCTGGCCCACCCAGCCAGAAACGTGTCCAGTAGGCTCAGAGGAAAATAGAATGAACCAAAATTATGTCTGGAGCACCTCCCAGCAGTAGAAAGGTCCTGTGGGCTACAAAACTATTTGAAACCTCCTGCACCACAGTGTGGATGGACCCTGAGGACCTATTGTTAAGATAAATAAGCCAGACACATAAAAGGATAAATACTGTGTCCCACTCATCTGAGGTCTCTGGAGTAGTGAAACTTGCAGAGACAGAAAGTAGAGTGGTGGGTGTCATGGGCTGCAAGAGGGGGCGATGGGGAGTTGTTCAGTGGGTGCAGAGTTTCCGTTTGGGAAGATGAGAGAGCTTTGGAAATGCATGATGTCACAGCAATGCGAATACTCTTAATGGCACTAAACTGTACACTTAAACATGGTCGCAGTGGTCAGTGTTATGTTAAGTGTATTTTACCTCAATTTTAAAATGGGGGAGCGGTCACTACATGGACCTGGCACTGATGGGCAGGAGGGGGTGCGTCCAGGTTGGAAGGCTGAAGGGATAGCCCCTGACAGGAGGAGAGGAGCGGAGGCCACCAGCAGGTCCCTTTCCTGGCTCGCTGTGTTTGGGAACAGCTGGGTGCCCCCACGTGTTAAGATGCGGGGTTGCTGCCCAGCCTGGAGGTGGTTGTTGAGAAATGTCAACAAGTCTCTAAAAATAAACACCCTCCCGAACTTCTGCCACTCTAGACTGTTCGTTCAATTTATTTATTTTTTTCCAAGCATTGCCTCCAAGCAAATCCTGGGAAAATAAGCACATTTACTTTTTTATTGATTCGGTTTCTTTGGGTCGTTGTGAGCAATTTGCTTGACTGTTGACTTGAAGGAACAGGAAGTGTAAAAATTAACTTTATACTCATTTGTTTCCCAGGCTGTTCACCACAGTTTCAACTTATGTGAAACCCTCCAAGGAATCTGAGAAAATGGTTAGGATGTTTTGTAGAAAGCTTTAAAAACAGGAAAAGCAAGCTTCTCACCTTGTCTGGTTGAACTTTTTATGACACCTTTGTTCCCAAGATTATGCAGATGATTTTATTTCATTTTTCTAAGAAAAAGCTCAAAGGGGAAAAAAGAAATACCCGACTGTTAATGAAGCTGAAGTTCATGAAAACCAAACATCAGCTGCAGAAAAGCTAGTAAATACCAGGCTAACAGTACCACCCCCTCTGAGGGATGCCACTTCCCGTGAGACATCCACTCGTCTGCGGGTTACATGGAATTGGCAGAGGTGGGGTCTTTAGTGAGAAATCGCCACCAAATACTAATTACTCTTGATATAAAAACAATAGTGGGCCCAGTCAGTGTGGCTCAGTGGTTGAGCATCCACCCATGAACCAAGAGGTCACCAGTTTGATTCTGATTCCCGTTAGGGCGCATGCCTGACCCCCAGTAGGGGGGCCATGCAGGAGGCAGCCAATCGATGATGTTTCTCTTTCATCAATGTTCCTATCTCTATCCCTCTCCCTTCCTCTCTCTCTGAAAAATCAATAAAAACATATATTTTAAAAAATAGTGGAAGATGGAAACTGTAGGATTACACATACGGCACCAATACAGTCAAGCCCTGTGCCGACCCATTTTTAACTTTGACCATTTGGCACGGACATTATAGGGCGCACTCAACGACGCCCACATAGAGGCAAAATGTCATAAAATAGGACATGTCGCCTCCTATGGGGTGGAGCAGGTGCATTCTCCCAGGGCCGCGGCGAGGCCCTCGCTCCTGGCTGCAGGCCTTCCTCGGAGCGTGGCTGTGGTCTAAGCTGTTTTGAATGCTGTGGGGTGATGGGGACTCTGCACTCAGGATTCATGCTTCTTTCCACAGTGTGACGTCTTTGCTGGAAGCAGCCTGTCAGCCAGGCCACCTTTCCTAGCCCCCTCAGCTTCCCGGTCCTGTAACAAATGCTCCCAGCCCAGGTAGGGTGTGAGAGAAGTCCCACATGTCCCAGCTGGGACGGCACGGTTAGGAGGCGGGTGCACACTCTCTCTGCGCACCACCCCAGCGCCTCAGGGGCAGTGGAGCCTATGGATGGAAGGTTGCCCGCCAGACACTCCCTCTGGGTAGTTATGTGAGCAAGACACAGACATCTGCTCACGGTGCGAAAGCACATCGAAGGGCCTTTGTTCT
This sequence comes from Myotis nattereri, assembly GCF_964212035.1. Taxonomy (NCBI): domain Eukaryota; kingdom Metazoa; phylum Chordata; class Mammalia; order Chiroptera; family Vespertilionidae; genus Myotis; species Myotis nattereri. The sequence continues at coordinate 28,959,843 of NC_138076.1, forward strand.
GGAAGCTGGATTCTAACTGACATAAGTGGGGTTTCTGATCACAAATACTGTATTCGTTGATGACCCATTCACGGCAACCAAAGAACCTTGGCCGATAAGAGGTACTGACCTCCTAGAGGATGAAGTTTTCTTTAAAAAGAAGTTCTTGTGCTGAGGCTCCAGGGAAAGCTACCAGGCCCTGAAATACGCACACGTGTGTAGCCAACTCTGTCAAGAGAAATCCACTGGACAACTAACTTGGTACAGAACACTGAGAATGCTCTCTCTCTCTCTCTCTCTCTCTCTCTCTCTCTCTCTCTCTCTCTCTCCCTCTCTCATAACCAAGTGTCCCAGCACATTCTTTCTTTCCCCACCACGCTGCACCTTTTTTCATCAGTCAAGTTTTCATATACCCTTGGGTTTGTTTCTAGAATCTCTATTTGGCTCCACTGGTGTCCTGAATTCAATAGAGTCCCCCAACAATTCATATCTACCTGTAACCTCATATGGTGGCCTTATTTGGAAATAGAGTCTTTGCATCTTTAATTAGTTAAGATGAAATAATGCTGGATTAGGGTGGGCCCTACATCCAAGGACCGGTGTCCTTATAAGAAGAGCCATTCAAAGGGAAGACGTCTGGGTGGCCACAGAGGAAGAGGCTGGAGTGATGCATCCACAAGCCAAGGAATTCCAGAAGAGGGAAGAGGCAGGGAGAACCTTCCCCTACAGGTTTCAGAAGGAGCACGGCCCTGCCAACACCTTGGTGCTGGACATCCAGCTTCCAGAACTGTGAGAAAACGGATTCATGCTGTTTCAGCCACCACAGTCTGTGGTATTTGGTTAGGACAGCCCCAGGGAGCACATCCGTTTGGCCAGTCTGTCTATCCTAGTGAAAGTGCCACACTGCCTGAGCTATTATAACGTAATTACTACAAGTCTGGATATCTGATTGGGACGCTCTCTTTCACGTGACTCTTCTTCAGTACGGTGCCAGTTCTGCGTGGCCCTTCATTCTGCATAGATGCAGGTCTACTGATAACACAGCGCAGTTCATATTTTCACATTTTAAAAAATGGAGGAAAAGTTTATATGCAGTGAATTGCACAGATCTCAGGTGCACAATCTAATGAGGTTTGACACACATAACACATCGAGGTCAGGCATTTTCCCTGGCCCAGAAAGTTCCCTCGTTCCCTTTTACATTGTCTCCAACCCTCTTGGCAGCCGCTGTTCCAATTTCAATCACTATGGGTTAGATTCATTATTCTTGAACATCATCCAAATGAATTGTACTCTATATACTCTTTTGGGTCGGGCTCTTTTACTTAGCATAGTATCATTAGTTTTGAATTTTAATTTGGGTACATTGAATGGAATTCATCCAACAACCTTTATTCTTGGTCTTAGAGGTGGTAGAAAGGGTGGGCTTTGGTTACTGAGTGAATGTGGGTTGAGGATTCAAGAGACGCGCCAACATTATGTGGAATGAGAGCCCATTAAAAAGAGTGTATGTGTGGGTGCACATGTATGTGTCTGCCTTTATGCATGTGTGTGCTCTTCTATTCCCTGCAAGGATAGAAAGTCTGGAAGGAAATATACACAAAAGTCTAACTATCAGAGGGCCCTGAAAAATGGGAATAAGAGAGAGTGGTAAGGATGACCTTTTCTTTTTGCCTCAATTCTGTATGATTTCAATTCCTTTGTAGTTTTGGGGAGTGACCCCCAGGCTCCTGGCTTGAGCAGATAGATTAATTGGTGGTACCCTCAAAGCAAGGCAGGCGCCAGGAGAGCAGCACAGTGTTGCAGGGAGATGAGCCCAGGTTTTCTGGGTTGAGTTGGAGGTACGCTCTCAACATCTCGGTGAAAATGTCCATTCGGTTGATGAAACACAGGACTAGAGCTCAGGAAAGGGGTAGGAGCCTGAGGTAAAGGTCTGGGAGTCAGCACTTACTTCAGGAAAGGAAGTGGACTCAGCACTTTCAAGATCGAAGCAGAGACATCACTCTCGGGGATGGGGGCAGTGCACGGGAGTCACCGTGGAGACGTTTTAACGATCCCCAAGCCTGCACCTCAGCCTGACGAAAGTAGCCACCAAAGCTCCTTCTCGCCCAGAAAACCTCTCCACCAAGGCAGGCGAGAAAAAAACGGTTGTTACTGAATGAGCACGAAGCCTGAATACGGTGCTCATTACAGGCAGCCCAACAAGAGATGGTGAAGACAGAGAGAATCCCACCCTTTTGTGAAGTCAGGCCCGTGTCACCCACAGTGTACATGTCGTTGTCTTTTTCCAAAGGAGAAATGAAACTCCCGCCTTTCGACCAGAGGAAGTTGCATTGTGCAGACAAGCTCCTGGGCGAAGGTTCTCCAGACAGGGGGGCCGCTTCCATGTTCACATTTCAAAGACAGGGCTGCGCGCCCAAGAAAGACATCCTGAGACGCAAGCCTATCTGAAGGCTGCTCCGGCTTCTAGAAAGTTTTGCCTGCATCTCAAAGAGGGAGGGAGCATGTATGGTGTTGACTTTTCTAAAGAAAATGTTGATAAGGAGGTGGGAGTTTTCGCTCCCTTTTGGAACTAAGGACACTTTTATTTTTTTTATATTTTTTAAAAAATATATTTTATTGACTTTAGAGAGGGAGAGGGAGAAATAGAAACATCAATGATGAGAGAGAATCATTGATTGGCTCCTCCTGCACGCCCCCTACTAGGGATCAAGCTCGCAACCCAGGCATGTGCCCTTGGCTGTAATTGAACCTGGGACCCTTCAGTCCGCAGGCTGATGCTCTATCCATTGAGCCAAACCAGCCAGGGCACTTTTATTTTTTTAGATTTTTTTTTTTTATTGATTTCTGAGGGGAGAGGAAAGGGAGAGAAAGATAGAAACACCAATGATGAGAGAGAATCATCGATCAGCTGCCTCCAGCATTCTCCATACTGGGGATCGAGCCGGCAACCCGGGGAATATGCCCTGACCAGGAATCAAACTGTGACCTCCTGATTCATAGGTTGACACTCAACCACCGAGCCACACTGGGCATTAGGGACATTTTTAAATTGAAATTTATTGTTTAGATTTGCATTTACCCAGACAGTTATCACAGTGGCCTTGAATCGATTTGTTTGACTGACTGATCACACACAGAAATCCCTCAGAAGTTTGTGCTCTTGGGTTTGAATAAGATTTTGACATGACCCTAATTCCAGCTTCAAATATTTATTTTAAATTCATATTCTAATGATTGGGTTCCTAGTCTAGATGGTTGACAATTAGCTTTGTGTATTCAAAGCATTCCCCACTGGCATTGAAGGGCCCTGTACCTCACTGCTTCCTAACTTAGTAGGTCCCACTACCTCTTCACCTGAAACCCCGGGGTAAGCACCAGAGTGAGACCTCTTCTGCATCCGAGGCAAAGGGCGCTGCCAGCTTTTCCAGAGCAACAGAGAGGCAGGTCGGTGCTCAGTTTGCTAGAAAACGTCAAAATAAAAAAGCTGAGAAACAAAGGACATCATTGTGTTTCCTGACAAATGGCCTCTTAAGGAAAAACTCTCAAGGAAAAAGGATCTGACCTCTTATTTAAAGAAATCTGGGTCACCGTGTTCCATATGCCTTCAGGAAAGCGTTGCCAGCTGAGACACAGAATGCCGGCCACATCAGAAGCTCAGACGCACATGAATACTTTGTTGGCATAAGTATATCCCATACTGGGTGCCCTGTATGTGTATTTTTTAAATATATTTTATTGTATTTAAGGTATTTTATTACCTCAGAGCGGTAGGGAGAGGGATAGAGAGTTAGAAACATCCATGAGAGAGAAACATTGATCAGCTGCCTCCTGCACACTCCCTACTGGGGATGTGCCCGCAACCCAGGTACATGCCCTTGACCGGAATCAAACCTGGGACCCTTCCGCCCGCAGGCTGACGCTTTACCCACTGAGCCAAGTCGGTTAGGGCTGTATGCGTATTTTTATTTGCTAAGTCGGTCAGCCCCATTTTAGACGTATGTGAAGTGGGTTTCTCTGGGTGTGTAACTTTCGTGTCAGGAATCTGGAACATTTTTTTTAAAACATATTTTAAAAATATATATTTTTATTGATTTCAGAGAGGAAAGGAGAAGGGGAGAGAGAGAGAAATATTAATGATGAGAGAGAATCATTGATCAGCTGCCTCCTGCATGCCCCCTACTGGGGATGGAGCCCCCAACCCGGGCCTGTGCTATTGACCAGAATCGAACCCAGGACCCTTCAGTCCTCAGGTCGATGCTCTATCCACTGAGCCAAACCAGCTAGGGCTGGACATTTTTTTTTTTTTTTTGCCTTAATTGCCAAAGTTAAGAGCATGGTTCTTTTTCAACAGTAGAAATATTTTTTAATGTGACTGCATTTGGAGAGAGGGCCTTTCCAGGGTGATCAAGCTAAAATGAGGTCATTAGGGCAGGTCCTGATCCCATACGACTGGGGTCCTTCTAAGCAAAGGTGAGTAGGACACAGACATGCACAGAAGAAAGACCATATGAGGACAGGGGGAGAGGATGGCTTTCTGCAAGCCAAGGAGCGAGGCCTCAGGACAAACCAACCCTGTCAATGCCCTGACTGCAGGTTCCTAGTCTCCCGGACTGTGAGAAAATACACCCAGTTGTCCAAGCACCCCGGGCCGTGGTACTTTGTTAGGGTGGCCTGAGCTGGATAATACAAAACGAAAACTTGGGGGTTCCATTATGAAAGGAAGAAGAGGAGAAAAGATGGTGGAGACCACCTCAGTGTCTGCAGAGTGTCCTCACCTGTTGTCCTTCCGCCTTTCCTGAGCACTTGTCTGTCAGGGGCGCAGGTTGGAGTAGAAGCCTCCTTCCCCGGTCTCTGCAGTGCAGGCTCCCACCGTCCATTAAGACTTGACAAACAACACTTCCTGGGTGAGGCCTCCTTGACCTGTGCGAAGGAAGTACCTGCTCCCTCTCATGAATTATAGTATCTTGTACAAAAAAAACTTTATTAGGGTTGTTACATAATGTCATGCATCACGATGGTTTTCTTTAAAATGTTCATTTTAGCCCTAGCTGGTTTTGCTCAGTGGACAGAGTGTCAGCCCACGGATTGAAGGATTCCGGGTTTGGGTCTGGTCAAGGGCACATATGTTGGTTGCAGGCTCGATCCCCCTGCAGAAGGCACCCAATTGATGCGTCTCTCTCACATCGATGTTTCTCTCTGTGTGTCTCTCCCCCTCCCTTCTGCTCTCTCTAAAAATCAATGGGAAAATATTCTTGGGTGAGGATTAACAAACAAAATGTTCATTTTACCTTATAGAAATAAATCTTGCTTATGAGTAGCACTCATAAAATTGTCTCGGGAACCTAATTGTAAGCTTCCTGTAATGCTCAGAGCCTACAAAATACCTTACATTCGAGTCTGTATTGAAAGCACGAGCGAGCCAAAACCAACTGTAAGCGTCTGGTTTATAAACTATACGCAAAACCCATCTCCTTGCTTTATAACCATGCCTCTTGTTTGCACAGTTCTCCCCACAGCTGTAAACTACCGGGCATAGCAGAGAGCAAGAAGACTTTGGACCTGCCATCTGCCTAAACCTGTTTTTCTTCTTTAAAGGTCTTCAGGGAAGACTCTAAGGTGATTTCCTGCAGGGCACGTGGGGTATGAGGGGCCTTCGGAGCCAGGAATCTTCTCCCAGATAAAAACGCACCTGAGCAAAAACGCACATGAAGCACCTGAGTTTGGGAGGATGCGTAACAAGAACAACAAAATGCCAAGCATCCACTGAGCATGTTCCATGCACCAGACATCACCAAGTTCCGTACGTGCACGAGGTGACATGACCCAGCCGGATGAGCTGAGACGTGAACCTGCACAATCTCCGGGACCCCAGTTCTTACTGCAGTCTCGAAGAGGGCGGCTTTCCCAAAGAAAAGGGCCCACGGAGGGTGACCCTGTGGCCTGGTGTTTCTGGGGCCATTCTGGTTGTTGCCTGAGGTCCCAGCACAATTATTTCACCCAGTTGTCCTGGCCTGGACCTCACCTAGGGAGTAAGGAAAGGGGCAGGAGGAACAGAAGGGAAATTTGTCCTCCGAGCAAAGCCTCCTGCGCTTGCTCAAGGCAGGCGCCCTGCTCAGCTCCCACGTGAAGATGTGGGCATTTGGGTGGTCACTGGAAACCTCATCGTCTCCCTACATTGGTCATTTTTTATGTCCCCCAACCCAGTTCTCAATCCTTTACTCATAACATCTGCATGTGTTTCTGTTTGCTTTCTGGGAAGGGCAGGAGCAGGTGGCCTAATAAGGCCTGTGGGGGAGGAAGACACTTTTCTCTACCCTCAAGGTTCTTTGGGCTAATAATTAAATAGGCATGAGACAGGTTAACAAGAGAATATGACCCAGTTTAATTACACACATGCATGTGGGAACCCCACATCCATGAGGAGTTCAAAGGCAGAAAGAGAAATGAGGTATGTGTGACATTCTGAGCTAAGGGTGGGATAATATTCCCTGGGGCTTTATAGGGGAAGAAGGATATTGGCAGGACGATCAGAAGAGTAGATACTCAGTAATTAGCAGTTTGCCCTGCCCTATAGATAGGTCATATAAAGTTACTTCTGGGGATAATGTTCTAGGCAGTTAGACGACTTGAACAGAGTGAGGATGAAGGGCAGGGACAGAAACGCACCGAGGCAGGTGCCCAGCAAGGGGCAAAACTGGGAAGGCAAGATCTCACCCCGGCTACTCTTTCCTCGCCTAGCACATCGATGGTCACGGTCACACAGTTTAGACCACATGACCTTTCCTCCCTAAAGATAACATCTGGGTAGGCCTCCGTTGTATTTCAACTCCAGGCCCAGAAAACCAGCAAAACCAGACAAGTGATGCCATGGCTGCCTCAGGAGAGCTGCATTGACTAATAACCCTGTGGCCTGGCTCCAACTAATCAGTGAGACCAGGACCCTGAAAGAACGCACCTGGAGAGCTGATGAATCTTCTATTGAGAGCCTCCCAGGAAACCTCCTCTAAGATTTCCACCTGCAAGAGAGAGATAAGTACGCTCAGGATGAAGGACCCAGAGCCAGCTCTCCCCCAGGGAAGCAGCCCACGCCATTGCCTTCCCCACTTCTTCCCTCCAAGGGGCTGCAGGAGACTTGCAACCAGGGGAGCAATGGGCAGTGGCAGCTGATCCTGGGCTCACCCCCTGAGCCTGTCTCCAAGGCCCCCTTCCCAGTGAGCCAAAGCAGCCCAGCCTAGGCTCTCCTTTTGCTTCTTCTGTGCCCTTTTTTGTTGCACTGTCCTGAGTGTGTTTTTGCTTCAGCCAATAAATTATTGCTTGCTTTGCTGCACATTGTTTCTTGATGAAAATTTTTCCTTCAAGAAGACAAGAACCAAAGTCTTGTCATCTCACCTGTAACAATAACTCTTTTTTTAATTGATTGTTTGATTTGAGAGAAAGAGAGAGAGAGGTTGATTTGTTGTTCCACTTATTTATGCATTCATTGGTTGCTTCCTATATGTGCCCTATCAGACAATGCTCTAACCAATTGAGCTACGTGGCCAGGACTGATCATAACTCTTATTATGGGCAAAGCCCCTAATTTAAATTCTTGAAGGGAGAGGTGAAAGTTTCTCATGATCCTGCAGGGTCTCAATTGCCTTCGGCTCAAAACAATTCACCTACCAAAAGAGTGCATCTTGAAGAGGCCAGTTCTGAACCCATTCAGACTTTCTGAGTGGGAGGCGTACATTTGTGCACATTAATCCCCAGAGTCAAAATAGGCCTCTAAGGCTGGGTGCTGGCCCTGCCCCAGACCAGGGAGCTGAAGTGCACAGCCAGCTGGATGGGGGCCAAAGTCAAGGCTGGATCTCAAGGCAAGAGGATCAGTTCCAAGAGCCTCCCTCTCTTAAGCTTCTTTTCATCTATAATGCTCTCCCCATCCAGCCCTTTGTTGAACAGACTATGGCTCATGGACCAGATGTGGGAGCCTGTGAGAAATGCAGGGTCTCAGACTACCCCACCCCCACCCTGCCCCGCTGAATCAGGATCCACATCTCACTGGGTCCCCAGGTGGGCGTCTGAGCAGCACAGCTGTACTTTGGGTAAGACACCCTTCCCTGGCACCTGTGACTCCTGCAACCCCACAGCATGTGCAAAAGCTCTACTGGCTTCAGGTCTGAGGGCATCACAAGGAGACCCAGCGTGGCGCTGGGCACCCTTTGCCACACGTTGGGAAGCACTCGGTGTCCAGTGGGCTGCTGCCGGGATCTGCAATGGGTCAGCAAGTTCAGATGTTACCTTTGTCCCTCCATCACCCACAGGTCTATGGCTGTCCCCTAGATGTCTGTTAGTCTTGGAGGAAGGGGCACTCCTAGCAGCTCTTTTAATCAAGTAATGAGAACAGGAATTCCTGCAGGAAGAGGGACATCGTTGGGTGGTGGCTCCAGAGCTTTTGCACATGCCTCTCTCAGTGCCGCCTCCCCAGAGGACCTGGGTCCCCTGTGCAGGAATTCTCATACCCGGACTGACCAGCCCCCTGGTGTCCAGAAGGTTTAGTGCTGCAAAGCGGGCTCCTCACACAGCTTTCCCCGGAGCACCAGGAAGGGATGCTCTGGGGAGGCCGGGCGTGGGCTGGCTGCCTCTGCGCAGGCTGCACGCTCCCTCCTGGGGTGTGCACACAGTGTGGTTTCCTTACTCCGACGTGATCTATCCATCACGGATTATCACAGCTGCCCGCTTTGAGGAAAGGGAGGTGGCCAGGAAGGTGCCCAGGACACTCAGAGCACTGGGCATGGGGAGGTGGTGGAGGTGCACCAAGGACACAGGGGAGCTTGGGGAGCTGTGCAAGGGGAGTCGGGGCACGCTGGTGGGGTTCCAGCAGCCCTCAGACCTCCCGAGGCCCTTCTGGCTACATCGCCCTCTGGCTGCTGACTGTCCTTGCCTGCCCTGGGCTCTGGTCCTTTCTATCTTTCCTTCCACTCTTCCTGGAGGGCAGCCCCGCTCCTATCTAACTTATTCCCAACATAGAAAGTTCACACTCTAGCTTTATCTGGCTCCAAAATACACTTGATCTGGGGCACTGCCATCACACTCAAGGTTAAGGCATGTACCCCGTGGTCTGTGCTTCCTGTCCGGGCATTGGAGCCACGGGACCAAGGCTGCTCTCCAATGCGGTTGTGAAGAAGTGGGTAGGAGGGGAGTGAGGCTGGGACCCTGAGGCCCATCTGGAGAAGGGCAGGAGTTACAGAAAAGAGGGGCCTTGAGGAAGTAAGAAGTGTCCACCGGGACTGCCAGGAGGGATGGGAATAGCAGAGCTGTGCCAACAGGGCTGGAAGCTGAATGGTTTGGGGGCACACGATGCTGAGTGCAAGAGAAGTGCCAGATATTCTCACAGAAACTGCAACAGGAAGTAGGAAATGGGGTTTGGGCCCATAGGGAGGTCGGAGCGGAGAGGGGTTCAGTCATTCCCGTGGACCTGTGGCAGACCGACAAGGAAGGGAACAGGGCAAAAACTACAGGATGGGGATCAGGGGGAGGTCGCTGTGTGCCTGTTCTGTTTTGTAAGGCCCAGCAGAGGTGAAGTGGTGTGGGCCGACGGGATCCCCCCACAATTGTGTAAGAGTAAGTCACCCTATCTGTGGACTTGAGCCTGCAGAAGAAAGGACCATTGCTGGCAATGTGCCAAGGAGGTCAGAGCGTGGATAAGGGGTCTTTGAAAGAAGCAACACTTTGTCTTTCAAAAGCAAAATGCTGTGAACGGAGCTGAAAGCCTGAAGAATTTTCCCAGAACCAGCACACTGGGAAGGTTGGCAGAACCGGCACTTGGGTTATGCTTACCCAAGCACTGACTTTCCTCTAGTCCTGCAGGGTTTGGAGAGGCTTAACAATGGGCAGACTGACGTCCCCGATTTAGAGGGGGCCCCAAATTACTTCCCAGGCTCCTGTTGAGCCCTCAGACGGAACACCCCTGAACAACCAACGTTAAGCTCCCAGGCTGGCTCGCAGAAGCCCTGGCAGTGGAAAGCGGGCGGTATTATTTCTACCGCACATAGCAGTGGCTTATGGGTACTTTTCTGGAGAAAGAGCATCCGGAGTCCCAGGGAGACTTTTCCTCAAAGGTGGGCTGGCCATGGTGGAGCGGGTTTCTGGGCACAGGAAGGTGGTCACGGAACATTTGCAGAAGAGCTGTCTTCCTTATTTGCCTGATTGCTTACTGTTCTGAGACCACTATTTATTTAAAAAAAAAAAAAAAAAAAGACCTTGGGGATGTGGAGGACTAAGGCTACAAAAGTACCTTAAATCTTAAAGCATCTTAAGTTTCCTTTTATCTCACCACATTTCCGACGCAAAGTTCAAAACACACAGTTCAGGCAAATTTTTGGGACCCCCCCCTCCCCCTCCCTCCCCCCCCACACACACACAGCTAGGGAAAGCAGGGCAGCCCTGGCTCTCCAGGGAGGAGTGGCTGATAGACTGTTTTTGTTCGGTGGTGCTTTCCTTCAGAAGTGAGAGGCAGAAGAAGCTGCGAGATCAGACGGCTGTTCATTTTCCGAGAGTACGGGGCGTTGACTCATGCTCCCAGGATTCTGGACACGGCACTAGGGAGGCGGCAGCCCCCACAGCTGCCGGCTGCAGTTCGGGGAGTGGTGCAGATGCCTGAGCTGTTAACTCCAGGTCACCCCAGATGGCAACCCTGCAGGGCGGCACATCCCTCCAGCTGCTGGGTTGTAGTAGCCAAGGCCGGCCAGTCTGACACCGCGGCTCCTGGCAGCTGCCATTTCCTAGGCCCGGCTCACTGCAGTTGGGGTTGGGTGGAGAAGGGAAGGCAGGAAGGAACAGGGCAGGTTCTCAGGTCTGAACTGTAGGCTGCAGGAGAGAGAGAGAGAGGGAGAGAGAGAGAGAGGGAGAGAGAGAGAGAACGAGAACTTGCTTTTCTGCATAAAGCAAATAAAAAAGGTATCACAAGTCAGAACTCTGGCCTTTGGAACTGCTGCGCACTCAGGCTTGAAGGAATCTCGGAGGAATCCAACCTGATGGTCTTCTCCAGCCTTTACTCAGGGTCTAAGAGGCCTGGAGGCTGGGCGGACGCGCTGCCAGTCGGCCCCGGTTCCACCCCCTGGTTCCCCCATCCCTTAGCCGGAGGCTCCCGCCTGCCCACCATCCCGCCCTGAGTCCCCATCCTGCCCAGCGCCCCCCCATCCCGCCCCTCGGGTCTCCTCATCCGGTTCCCGCGGAGCCCCCTTCAAGCCCCTGCACCCCACCCCGTTCCCCGGTCTACCCCCATCCCCGTTTCCACCCCGTCCCCACCCTGCACCCGGGCCCCATTCCCTAGCTCCCAGCGCCCTCTCCCTTGAGGCCGGGAGGGAGTCGTGGGCAGGGCTACCCCTTGCCAGGCTCCCGGCTCCAGGGCCTCCGACTCCGCCCTCCGCCCTCCGCAGGGGCCGGGGAGCAGGTGCAACCCGGCGCCCGCCTCTCCCCCTCGCTCAGGGCCCCCCCCCCCCGCCCCTCCCCTCCATTTCCCCGGCCCCCGCCTTATTCCCACGCCGCTCATCGCACCCCCCCCACCCCCGCACTATCTCTGCCCTCCCCCTCCCACTCCCCCTCTTTGCAGCACCACCCCCCCTCTCTTCACCCCTCCCCTGGCCCCGCCCCCCGCACCGCCCCCTCCCCCACTCCTAGCACCGCCCCCTGCCGCCGGCCCCCCGCACCGCCTCCCTGCGCCCGCGGCGGTGGAAGGACTCTGGCTGCCCGAGTCCCGGGAGGCGGACTGGGCACCCCCACCCGCCGAGGTCTGGGCGGCTCCGGGCAGCCACCCGCCTCCTCCGCATGGAGCTCTCGGAGCGCGAGCAGGCGGCGCGGGACCGCGTCCCCAGGTGGGCGCTCAGGCCCGGGACGCCCCTCGCCCAGCCTGGGGTGCGAGGGTGGTGGCGCGGGATCTGGAGATGCGGGAGTGGGACGTCGCGGGATTTGGGGGTGCGAGGAGTGGGACGGTAGGCGGTGGGGGTGCTGGCCCTTGCACCTTCCTCGGCCGGGGCGCATTCTTGCCGCTCTCTGCCCAAGACCCCCTTCGGCACCGGGGGTGGGTCCAGGGCGCGCCCCCCCACCCCGCCCCCCGCGGGTGGTCACGGCCCCTGACGACCCCGCCCCTCCACGCGAGGACCCGCGGGCGGGGCGTGGAAGAGGACCCCGGGACGGGACCCTGGCAGGGCGGGCGGTCTGTGCCGCTGGTCGCACGTGCGTGGGGAGCTTGATCTGGGGCTACAGGGCGTCTCTTTGTATTGCAGGATCGATGCGTATGGGTTTGAAAGGCCTGAGGATTTTGATTATGCGGCTTATGAAGAATTCTTTTCCACCTATCTGGTGGTACTCACTAGAAGAGCAATAAAATGGTCTAAACTTCTAAAGGGAAGCGGTAGTGTCCAGAAAAGCATGAGAGGTGAGTTTGGAACTTGGTCCACCACGCACTCAACCACCAGGTCACTGGCTGACAAATGCTCGGGGGAAGAGGGGTTCAGGATTCCTCAGGCACCCCTAATCCAGGGAGGCTGCCTTGAGTCTGGCATCTTTCCTAGGGATCCGGAGATTGGGAAATGGCAGGCAGGTGTGTGTCCTACGTAGGCCCAAGTTGAGGCTCCAAGCTTTGAATTGAGGTACAGGGGTGTTCTTTCCAGAAGATGGGCCTGCTTGCTTTCCAGAAGAAAGTTGGTTTCCTGCTTCTCAAAATGAGATTGGCCAGGGCTCTCTGCTTGTCCATGCCTGTGACCAAGCCCTCCCTGCGTCCCTTACTGGACCCCTCCTCACCTGTTCTGCCCCAGCCCCTTCCCTTCTCTCTCTAGGCCTGGGGCCCCCTCCCTCAGGCCTCCTCCTCTCCCTTCCTCCAGCACACCCCAGGCTAGCACCTGCCTCTCCTTGGGGCTCTTCCCCAGCCCCTCCCATCTTTTTCAGGGGCTGACTGGAATGCCACTTCCATGAGGCCTTCCGGAGCTCCTGTCTGGAATGGCACTCCCCCATCACACCACACAGCCACACACTCTTCACCCTTTTCTGCTTATTTTCTCCTCGCTGTCTCATGCAGTGCAGAGCTGATTTATTTTATCATTTGTCTCCCCTGCTGGACTCCAAGATCCCTCTCTGCTGGCAGGGATTGGTCAGGGTAATTGCTTCAGTGTTTGAATGAATGAATGAATGAATGAATGAAGTGTTTCAGCGGTTCTCAACCTGTGGGTCGCGACCCCTGAAAATACATCCTGCCTATCAGATATTTACATTATGATTCATAACAGTAGCAAAATTACAGTTATGAAGTAGCAACGAAAATAATGTTATGGTTGGGGGTCACCACAACATGAGGAACTGTATTAAAGGGTCGCGGCATTAGGAAGGTTGAGAACCACTGGTTTAGGTGGTAACTGCTGGGCAGGTGGAAGGGGGTTGGTAGAAGTGTGCCCCTTGGTAGGAGTTAAGAGAAGTCAGATAAATGGTGCAGAGAGGTGTGTACAGGTTTCCTGAAATAGGACATTGATGACAATTAAGGCTGAGGACGGGGTCAGAGGCAAGGGACAGAACTGTGTGACTGGAGTATTAGGGGTGTGTGTAGAAAGGGCCAGAGATGGAGCCAGGGGACCCTGCACGGGGCCCCATGTAGCCACACATCACCTGGACCTGGCAGACAGAAGCCAGCTGTAAAAGGAATTATGAGCAAGGGGATGGAGAGATCAATTTTTGCTTTTAAAGCAGTTAGTGCATAGGGCCCAAAGTGGTCCCAGCACACAGTAGACGCCTGGAAAGTATTTGTGGAGTTGACAGAGGGCGGGGTGTAAGCAGGTGGGTCTGGGAACTTGCTGCCCTGTAGGTCAGGGTTCAGGGGCTATCCCTAGACACTGGACAGCCCTCCCTCCTCCAGGCTATTACTGATGGGGGTGCTTAGTAAAAACTCAGCTAGCCCAGCCAGAATAGCTCATTTTTTTTAGCATCATCCTGCGCTCTAAAAGGTTGCTGGTTTGATTTCTAGTCATACCTGAGTTTCGGGTTCGATCTCTGGTTGGGACACATATGGAAGGCAACCGATTTCTGTTTCTCTCTCACATCCATGACTCTCTCACTCTCTCCCTCCCTCCTCTCTCTAAGCATGTCCTCAGGTGAGGATTAAAAAAACACAAAAACTCAGGGAAACTATCATTTCATAAAACCAGCTGGAAGGGACCTTAAAGTTGGTCCTTTGTTGCTTTACAGAAAGCTAATATTTTCCAATGTACCATGTACCATCCTACATGAAACATATGGGCCTTGTGTGTTAATGTGTTTCCAGCAGCACATCTGCCTTTGGTTTTTTTAAAAATCCTCAACCGAGGATATTTTTCCCATTGATTTTACAGAGAATGGAAGGGAGGATGAGGAGAGCGAGAGAGAGAGGGAGAGAGAGAGAGAGAGGTGAGAGGCACATCCATTGGTTGCCTCTCGAATGCGCCCTGACTAGGGAACAAACCTGCAACCCTCGAACATGCCCTTGACCCTTGACTGGGAATCAAACCCGCAACTCAAAACCTTAGGTGAGAAGGCCGAAGCTCTACCACTGAGCTACACTGGCCAGGGCTGCCTTTAATTTTTCCTTTCAATTTATTTTTAAAAGTTGACTAGTCTTTTTGTTTTAAAAAGTTACATACAAGTATTCAAAAGTAAACATAATTTACATGCATGGTAAAATGTCTTAACCATACTAAAAGATGTAAAGTGATGCTAAGTTTCTCTCCTGCCCAGGCTCCACTCTCCTATAAAGGTGACTGATCATGGTGACTGTCCTTTCGTCTTCCCCGGGAAGGGGGTGCACACACATGAGTGTGTGCATGCACACATGTGTATAAATGCAGCAGCCACACCATGGGGCTGCAGTTTGCTTTTAGTGCAGAAGAAGGCCTCCTGTCCAACATGGCTGACTCTGGACTACTAACCCAGAGGCCAGTTAAAGCAGAGAATCACAGCAAGTGGATGTTTGTCATTCAATTCTGTCCTATCATCTCCTTTCCTTTGAATAGGTGGGTCCACTAATTTAAATTTTGTATCACACTCTCAATTCATTGTCTCTGTTTTCCAGTATTGGGTTTTTTTTGTTTGTTTGTTGTTGTTTTTTTGGTGTGTTTTTCACGTAGAGCAGGAATAAAAGCAATCTGAATACAGACTCCTCCCAGATGTTTAGCCTTTTCCCCATCCTGCAGTTGTCTTAAATCTGATTCTAAGATTCTGTTTTGCTTTTGCGTTGGGTAGCTGTCTCTTGCAGCTCTCTAAAAATTTAGCTTGGTTTTTACTGAAATAATTCTTGCTTGCTTGCTTTAATACTTCTAAGATTTATGTAATGTCAGTTAAACTGTGTGATTATGGTGACAAGCATCTTTACAGAAAGCTAACAGGTTTAGGAATAAATATGTTTGATTCCTGACGAGCCTTCAGCCTAGGGGATGGGATTCAGTGTCAAGGTGAACTGGAGAGTCTCATGGCCTGATGTCGTTCCAGGAAGTGACACAGATTAATTCAGGGAGAGCGTGTGGTGTGACCTCACAGGGGCCTGTGATCCAGGGTGTTGCCACTGGAGCTTGCTGTAGTTTCCGGGTGTGACAAGGAAGCAGTTAGAGCATGGCTGTCAGGGATAAACACAGCTGGACAAGTTGTTCCAGAATTGGGAATCCAGTTTTTTCCGGCCACGCATCCTAGGCTGACTGCTGTGTAGTCAGGTACCAGACATCTCGAGGAAGAGATGACATGTAAGGGATTTTGGTCCTGCAGTGACCAAGGAACTCAGTCTTGGAACCTCATCCTTGCATATCAGCAAGCACACTCTGAAATCTCCCTTTATCCTGTTCTTCTCACCTTATCTTGCTTTTGTTGTTGTTGTTGTTTTGCTTTGTTTTTTCTCTTTGGGGGAGGATTTTCATTTGTGTTGCCTATCTTAAAGTCTCCAGTAACACAAGTATCTATAAACCTTGACATTCAGTGTATGTTCAAGTAGCTTACTAGTGTGCTGCTTGATTATGCTACTGGTGGATATGATGAATATTTTTATTTTTCTTTGTCTACAGCAAATATCCAGTAGGAGCCTTAAGACAGCTTACTCTTCCTCCCACAACCTTGAAGCCAAGTTCAACAAGCTTAGCCCTGGCTTGACCTAGCTCCTGTCCTTACTCCTGTTCATGTCCCATCTTGAGGTGAAGGGACTCCACAAGGGGAAAAGCCTCCTAGCCGCGTGCCTCTTCTAGATCTCCCTCCCAGTGGCTTAGGAGATCGGCACCATGTAAATTAGAAATAATTTACAAAAACATTTTTCAAAGACAAATACCCCAAACTGGAGGTTTGCTTAACTTTGTTGGGGCAGGCAGTTGGAGGTTAATTCTCTGGTGTCTGGCTTCTTTTTTTTAATAAAAAATGTTCCCACTGTTTTTCCTTTCTATTTTATTCTTCTGCAAATGTCAGCGATGACCTGTGGGTGAGCCCTGCCCTGGGAAAGTGTTAGTCTCTGAGGGCAAGTAAACTATTTTCATTCTTTCCTGAAGAAACATTGTAAATTCAGATAGCAAACATCCAAAAGTAACAAAGACATGTGTTCTCCAACGTGAGCTCCGACTGTAGTTCAGCTGCTAGACTGAGTGCCTTATTTATATTTTATAGATGAGAAAACGGAGACCTGCTCCAGGTTTGAGGCTAGGAAGTCACAGTAGAGCCAGTGTCTAACTCCATAGTGAGGGGTTTAGCCATTTTGTACTTTCCCTTTTTTAATTACTTTTCTTTTTTGCTATTTAAATCTTTATTGTTGAAAGTATTACATATGTCATCTCCCCCCATGGACCCCTTTCTTAAATTACTTTTTAGAATTTGTAGTGAAATTCGCTCTTATTGGGGTATAGTTCTATGAATTCAGACAAACCCATAGAGTCACATAACCTCAGCCCAAGCAAGAGTCAAAGTAGTCCATCACCTTCAGAATCGCCTTCTGCTGCCTGTTTGTGGGCAGTCCCCCACCCCCCCCCCGACAACCGCTGATCTCTTCAGCCATCAGAAAATGTGCCATAAGTGGGATCACTTGTAGCCTTTGGAGTCTAGCTTCTTTCAGTTAACATAATGTGTTTGAGATGCATCCATTATCTTGGGTGTATCAATAGTTCATTTTTTATTGTTGAGGAATATTTCACTGTATGGTGTACTACAATTTTTAAAAAAATATATTTTATTGATTTTTTACAGAGAGGAAGGGAGAGAGATAGTTAGAAACATCGATGAGAGAGAAACATCGATCAGTTGCCTCCTGCACACCCCCTACTGGGGATGTGCCCACAACCAAGGTACATGCCCTTGTCTGGAATCAAACCTGGGACTCTTCAGTCCGCAGGCTGACGCTCTATCCGCTGAGCCAGACTGGCTAGGGCTACAATTTATTTTTTTATCTGTTCATCAGTCAAAGGACATTTAGGATGTGTGAGGCCAACATCCTATATAATAAAAGCCTAATTTGCTAAGTGTCCGGTCCTCTGGTTGTCCATTCAACCAATCAAAGTTAATATGCTAATAATATGCTAAGGCTGCACAACCACTCGCTATGATGCACACTGACCACCAGGGGGCAGAAAGTCAACCAGTCCACCAGTCACTATAATGTGCACTGACCAGCAGGGGGCAGAAAGTCAACCAGTCCACCAGTCACTATAACATGCACTGACCACCAGGGGGCAGAAAGTCAACCAGTCCACCAGTCACTATAACGTGCACTGACCACCAGGGGGCAGACGCTCAACATTTGAGCTTCCCCCTGGTGGTCAGTGTGCTCCCACAGGGGGAGCGCCGCTCAGCCAGAAGCCAGGCTCACAGCTGGCGAGCATAGCAGCAGTGGCAGGAGCCTTCCCCGCCTCTGTACCAGCGCTAAGGATGTCCAAATGCCAGCTTAGGCCCACCTAAACTGTCAGTTGGACATCCTCCTAGGGCTCCCGGACTGCGAGAGGGCGCAGGCCGGGCTGAGGGACACAAGTGCACGACTTTCATGCACTGGGCCTCTAGTTATAAATATTCACCTACAGTGTTTTATGTGAAGTTAAGCTTTCATTTCTCTTGGGGGAAATACCTAGGATTGAGAATCCTGGGTCATATGGTAACTGTACGTTTAATTTGTAAGAAATTTCAAACTGTCTCTCCGAAGTGGCTGTACAATTTTGTTTTTCTGCCATCAATGAATGAGATTTCCTGCTGTGTCACATTCCTGCCAGCACTTAATATTTTGGTATTTTTTATTTTGGACATTTGTTGTTGGAAAGACTATTCTATATCTGCATTGAAGTTCCTTTGCAACTTTGTCAAAAAGCAATTGATTCTATTTATGTGGGTCTGTTTCTAATTTTGTCCTTTTCTTTTTTAAAACAGTATATTTTTATTGATTTCAGAGAGGAAGGGAGAGGGAGAGAGAGATAGAAACAGCAATGATGAGAGAGAATCATTGATTGGCTGCCTCCTACACTCCCCCCACTGGAGATCAAGCCTGCAACACAGGCCTGTGCCCTGACCAGGAATCGAACTGTGACCTCCTGGTTCATTGTTTGATGCTCAACCACTGAGCCACACTGGCTGGGCGTTGAATATTGATTATTGAGGTCACTCATGGTTTTGGGCTTATTTTCCTATATGTTTCTATGGTCAATAGAAAACTACTGAATACCTTTTCACATATTTATTTTCAATAAAAATATTCCTCCCAAATGTTGTAGTTCTCAATTTATAGAGATCAGCTGCAAAACAAGACCAGGGCATCTGCAGCTGCGGCCGGTCGCTCCCAGCCAGGTGCTGCACACAAGCTCACGGCTCAGAGACCTGCTGTCTCCTGTTTTCAGTTTGCCCTCTCACTGGTCTCTGCCCCCAGCGGACTTTCCAGAACATCCATGTGACCTCGGTCCCCATCGCCTCCAGGCAAGGACAGTGCATCTGAGCCTGGTGCACTAGGGCCTCAGCGTCTGTCCCTGCCCACACCTGACCCTCCAGCCCTCGAGGCTCTGCCTGTAGCTCCCAGGACCAGTGGAGGGTCTCTTCCTGCTTCCTGTCCCTTCACTTGGGCTGGCTCTGTCCCTCCAGTTTTCCTCCCCTGTGCAGTGCCTGGGTCACAGTGACTATTTCTGGTCCGAGTTGCCCCGAGCAGGGGATCGAGGCTGGGCCTGCGGCTAACCTGTCTTTACATCTGTGGAGTCTGGCACAGTTTGTGTGGCAAGAGGCGAGGGAGGACCAGTGGATGGCCTCTGAGGCCCCTGTCTGGACAGTGAAGAAGAAGGATGGGGTTATTGCAGCCTCCCACTTGGTTGTGCTCAGTTTGGGAGAGAGAGCAGGAACCTGTAATGAGTGTATGTACCAGTTTCAGGGGTGATGTATGAAGTTTAGCAGCTTTTTGATGTTTGATTTAAGGAGAGAACTGGTGATCTAAAGGCACTGAAATTAGTGCCATTTGCTCAAAGGGCCCTCTATGAGGTCCTGACCTTGGGACATGTCTGTCTGCCCTTCTAAAACTGTCCCTTCTCTCGGTTTCAGTGAAGCGCTATATCCGGAAAGGTGTTCCACTCGAGCACAGGGCCCGCGTGTGGATGGGGGTGAGTGGAGCCCAGGCCCAGATGGAGAGGAACCCTGGCTATTACCACCAGCTTCTCCAGGGAGAGAGGAACGACAGCCTGGAGGAGGCCATCAGGACAGGTGAGCATGGCATCCCTCCCTGGTGCGTGGTGCCCAGGCGGGAGGAGGAGGAGCGGGAATTATCCCCAAATCGGGTTTGTACTCCGTCTTTGAAGTCATGACGTTGACAAAGAAACAAACATGGTTACAGATGCACCAACCGATTTCAATTTGAAATTATATTTTTCTTAAAGGAAAATCAAAACTTAAGTGTTCATGAAGGGAAAACGATGTCTTTTTATATATGATTTCAGAGAGGAAGGGAGAGGGAGAGAGAGATAGAAACATCAATGGTAAGAGAGAATCATTATTGATCGGCTGCCTCCTGCACGCCCCACACTGGGGATTGAGCCTGAAACCTGGGCATGTGCCTGACCGGGAATTGAACCTTGACCTCCTGGTTCATAGACTGACACTCAACCACTGAGCCACACTGGCCAGGTGAGAACAATGTCTTTAATTTATTCAGCAAATATTTGAGCACCTAGCTAGCTAGTGAGGAAAATGACCATGGGGAGACCAGACTTCTTCCATGAGGAAGCCCTCCAGGGGAATGAGAAGGGCGCTGAGCAGCGGTCATAATGCAGTAGGTAATGCTGTAAGGGATTTGTGCCTGCCAGGAGTATGTGGGACTTACAGGTCCAGCTACACATGTCTCTTAAAGCCACACACCAGAGTTTTCTTTCTTTGTGTCAAACTCTTAATAGTTGTATAGGGATGCTGGCATTCTTGGCCTCCGATCTCTTTTTCCTCCACTTTCCACATCTTCTATAATAATATAAGCGTAATATGCTAATTAGACTGGACAACCTTCCGGACCAAGCCAGGGCTGCGAGGGAAGCCCAGGTCCCGGGTGCCAGAGGGAAGCCAGTGCCAGCAGCTCGGGGAAGGAAGGCCCACTCTTGCACGTATTTTATGCATCCGGGCCTCTAGTAGTTACATAGGCTCTCTGGCTCTTAAAAGTTCAAAATGCTCAAAAAAAAAAAAAAGTTTAACCTAAATTGAATAATTACATTTTAAGGAAATACATCTGCCATTCTGATTTTAACAGTTTTGGGGAAATAAATATATAAACACAAATAGTTCATTTTAAAATTTCAATTACTTTCAAGTGCTGAGAGGTTGTCACACTGACTTGTGACAGTGGGAGAGTGGGTGGTGTGTCCCTGTCATAAGGAATGGGGTCCTTCAGTCCTCAGGGTCTCATATGCCCAGCGTTGGAACCAGTGGGGAGGGCTGGGGGTGCTGAACCCTCTGGCTGCATCCTGATTGCACAGCAAACTGGGGTCAAAGGGCTCAGAACAGAAGCTGTTGCTGGCTCTGCAGGCACAGCCTGGGGTATCACTCAGCAGGTCCAGAAATGCCGAGTCAGGTGGGAGGTCCAAGGGAGGCTGAGCATAGTACACAAAATAGAATGCTGCTGTTGGTTTCACAAATGAATTTAGAGGCTCTGTTTAGTGCCAGTATTTTTGGATAAATATTTTTTTATTGTGGTAAAATATATATAATATAAAACTTACCATTTTATCTTCCTAAACTGAAACTCTGTTCCCATTAAACACTGACTTCCTGTCCCCCAGCCCTTGGTACCCACCATTCTACTTTCTGTCTCGAGGAATTTGATGACTCTAAGTGTAACCGGACAATCAATGGGTCTAGGCTGCCTGTCACTACTTGAGCCAATTAAGCAGAGAGAGGGTTGAGTCATATATGAGCATTTATTCCCAAAATGCCCACAGTATGGGAGAACAGCAAAAATCTGCTCTGACCCCACCATAAGCCAGCTGCTTACTAGTATATTAGGTAGGACAAAGATTACATGGTGAAGTAAGAACAAGTGTATGCCAAATGGACAGTTTTCATGTAATGAGGGCTGGAGATTTGCAAAGGCCTGTGGGTATGCAAAGGCTGGGGGTCCTCGCTGGCGGCTCTGTTTCTGCAACAAGGTTGTTCATCTTTCCATGATAATAGGCAGCTCCCAGATGGGGAGGATGGGCCAAATTTCCAGGTGAGCTCCCAGGCCCCACAGCCAACTCCCAGTCAGGTTAGAATGTGCTTTCTTTAATCAGAACGAAACAATCACGGTTAACAGAGCATGATTAATATTTCTTACGATTATAGCTGGTCCCCACTATTCTATTTCTGCCCTCTCATAAGTACCTCTTATAGGTGGAATCGTACAGTATTTGTCTTTTTGTAACTGGTTTCTTTCACTGAGCATAATGATCTCAAGGTTCACCCATGTTATAGCATGTGTAGCATTTCCTTCCTTTTTAAGGCTGAATAATTATTCATTGTATGTATATGCACAGTTTTGTTTAAAATTCACCCATTTGATGGACACTAAGGTTGCTTCTACCTCTTGGCTATTGTGAATAATGTTGCTATGAACATGGGTGGACAAATATCTCTTCGAAACCCTACTTTCAGCTCTTTGGGTATATTCTCAGAAGTAGAATTGCTGGATCACATGGTAATTCTGTGTCTATTTTTTTTTGGAATCTGGACAAATAATTTTATAGGATTAGTAGAGTGGATGTTTCATCCATGTAAGCATAGTCTGAATGTCCCTGTTCACATTCACTTGTACAGTTGAAGGTAGCATTTCCCATAGAAAGATTTAAAAACATGAAAAAATTTCTCATAACAAAAAACATTACCAAAAAAAAAGTGCCGAAACCAGTTTGGCTCAGTGGATAGAGCGTTGGCCTGCGGACTAAAGGGTCCCGGGTTCGATTCCGGTCAAGGGCATGTACCTGGGTTACGGGCACATCCCCAGTGGGAGATGTGCGGGAGGCAGCTGATCGATGTTTCTCTCTCATCGATGTTTCCAACTCTCTATCTCTCTCCCTTCCTCTCTGTAAAAAATCAATAAAATATATTTTTTTAAAAAAATGAGCACAACTGGTCATTCTAGTCTGAATTAGTAAAAAATGAAAATGAAAGCACTCATTTTCTCCTGACCAGGTGCAGTTTTTGGAATGCTTAGAATTCCAGAAAAAAACCAAATTTGTGGAAATTTTTTAAAAATCGAAATGATTCAAGCCCACTCAGAGACACAAAAAAACAAACAATCAAATGAATTAGGGATTTTAGTTAATGACAGTGTATTAATTACTTCATTAATTGTAACACAAATGTATCATACTCATCCTATCTAATAAAAGACAAAAAGGGTAATGGACCGTACCTTCACTGTGCTTCCCATTGGCTAATCAGGGTGATATGCAAATTAACCGCCAACAAAGATGGCGGTTAATTTGCATACGTAGGCTCAAAGCAGTGGAGCCAAAAGACCCTGAAGCCAAATGACCCCGAAGCCGGCAGAGCAGCGAGGCCTCACAGCCCTGGGATCAGCGGAGCCGCGAGGCCTGATGGCTGGGGCAGGGGGCTCTGGCCGGAGCCCAGCCAGAGTGAAGGCCTGGGTCCCGGGTGCCAGAGGAAAACCGGTGCCATCAGCCAAAGGAAGGGAAGGCCTATTGCACGAATCTCTTCATGCAACAGGCCTCTACATATTACATATGTAATAACTTAATCAATAAAGAAATTATATATATAAATATTTGTATTGATTTCAGAGAAGGGAGAGGGAGAGAGAGATAGAAACATCAATGATGAGAGAGAATCATCAAATACATTATTAAATACATTCAAATAAAAGTTTAAAAAAATGTATCCATGGCTAGTAAAACAGAAACCTTAAGTCTCCCACCTCTTGGCACCTTCTTGGGGATGATACTACTCAGTCATGAATCGTTGCAAAGCTCCTTTTCACTGTCCCTGTGACACTGTGTGTCCTTCAGGTTGTCAGAACTGAAAGGCATAGGCTGAGGCAAGGATGGAGAATGTGACAGACTTATGGAGGGCATTTAAAAAGCAAAACAAATTTTTGTAGAAAACAATAAAAAATAATGTAATTTTGGGACACTAAGCTTGTTCTGCCCAGATCTAGTTTTTTTATAAGCACAGACAAGGCCTGGGGGGTCAGAGGATCACCGTTGCAGCATTTCACAGAGGTTTGTGGCCATCATGCTAAAACAGAGGTTGGGACCTAGCCGGCTTGGCCCAGTGGATAGAGCGTCGGCCTGTAGACTGAAGGGTCCTGGGTTCGATTCTGGTCAAGGGCACGTGCCCAGGTTGTAAGCTCAGTAGGGGGCAAACAGAATGCAGCTGATCAAGAATTCTCTCTCATCATTGATGTTTCTCTCTCTCTCTCTCTCTCTCTCTCTCTCTCTCTCTCTCTCTCTCTCTCCCTCCTTCTCCATTCCTCTCTGAAATTAATAAAAACAAAAAATTATAAAAAATAAGTAAAATAGAGGTTGGGTTTCCTAAGATACAGAGGGGAGACACCTTGCATGCTTATCTTAGATCACGACAGAAGAAGCTAATGGTTATGTGGGCCCCATAGTGCGATCTATGAGGGGTATCTGGTTTGTTTTGGTTATCATACATAGCACAGTAGCAAACACACCACTCGTCTACCTAAGTGGGGTCAGTAGAGTCAGAGAAGATGTAAAAGTTTAAGTTGATATCCTCTATGTTCTTGCACCTGTCCACAGCGTTAACTTATAAAACTCAGCTTTAAAAAGTCAGGCATCGGCCCTGGCCAGTGTGGCTCAGTTGGTTGGGCATCATCCGTGCACTGAAAGGTCGGGAGCGTGAAAGAGGCAGCTGGTCGATGTTTGATTGATGTTTTACTCTCACATTGATGTTTTTTCTCTCTCTTTCCCACTCCCTTCCTCTCTGAAACTCAATTAAAAAATCTTAAAAAAAAAAAAAAGTCAGGCGTTGTCTTAGTGGCCTAATCCAGCACCTGTGCCCCTGCACTGGGCCCTGGTGTCCTGGCGACCTGGCCGGCCAGGTGGGAGGGCCGGGCTGAGGAAGTGGGTGTCTGATGAGCAGGAAGAGGCTGGCCAGGAAGCCCTCCTGCAGATAAAGGTTGACAGTGTGAAGTTTATTTAGTTCTTTTTAAAAAAAATATATTTGTAATGGGATGGGGGGTAACGTTGGGATAAGGACACATATGTAATAACTTAATAAAGAAATTATATATATAAATATTTGTATTGATTTCAGAGAAGAAGGGAGAGGGAGAGAGAGATAGCAACATCAATGATGAGAGAGAATCATCAAATGGCTGCCTACTACCTGCCCCACACTGGGGTTCGCAACCCGGGCATGTGCCCTGACCAGGAATTGAACCGTGACCTCCTGGTTCATAGGTCGACATTCAACCACTGAGCCACACCGACCAGGCTGTGTAGTTCTTAGTTTTCGGTTTTGTCTGTTTATCTCTGAAAAGGAATCTTGGTGTGTTCTGCTTCTTTATGTTTTCAGTCTTCAGAATTGGGAAACATTTCTAGAGTTTTGTGTAAGATGTTCATCTGTCACGTGTTCTAGAGTCAAGCCTCCCCTTAGCTAAGAGGGGGCAGCGTGAGGACAGGTTTGCAGGGTGAAGGGCCTCCCCCAGGGAAACCCACTCTGCTGTCACTGATCTTGAGAGATCCACTCTTGGGGCCCACAGTGCCCCCCTGGGTGTGGCTGGAGCAGGACGGGGGTCCTGGGAGTGCCCTCTTCTTCCATCCCGACTCCAGTCGCCCAGGACCTTGACTGTGAAGGCTGCAGGTGCTCATTGCCCATTCAGGGCAGCCCTACCAGGTGACTCAAGTGCATAGCCAGGGATGACACCACTCCTTGCACCTGAGCCGGGGCCCAGCACATCACCAGGTGGGGCTTGTACCTCACAGGCCGTTCAGTTCCCACCTTCTGAATAATCCTGTCGTTGATTTCTCTGCAGATATGAACAGGACCTTCCCGGACAATGTGAAATTCCGCAGGAGCGCGGATCCGTGTTTACAGAAGACCCTGTACAACGTGCTCTTGGCCTACGGGCACCACAACCAAGGTGTGGGGTACTGCCAGGTAAGCCCCAGGAAGGTGAAAAGGATCGGCACCCCACAGACTTACAGCAGGGGTGCTCTCAGGTCTACGTGAAGTATTCTTTAAAAATCTAGTTCAAAACTCCCTAAGTCATAGCGCCTGCACAAGCTGTGACTTCAAACATGTCCCTGTTACAAAAGCAGTGAAGCCTCCGTAATGATTTCTTTTGGTGTCAGACGGCCCTGAGAGGGGGTGAAGGTGGAAAGTTGGGAAGCAGCTAGGAAGTAAGTTAAGTGAACACAGGGCTGTATTTTCTAGAACCGAAGGGGACAAACAGCACCTTACTGCCTCAGTGTGCATTGTGTGTGTGTGTGTGTGTGTGTGTGTGTGTGTGTTGGAGGGTGGGGGTGGGGGCTGTTCCTTTGACATGGTTTTGGGAAGTCAGTCTTCCCTGCGATTAAAGGTAACGGTATGCCTCCTCGCCTGCCACGTTGCTGTCTTGTTTTGGATTCGCGGCGTGAAGCACACATGAGGTGGGAACGAAACCTCTTGTTTCTCCCTGGACAGTTCAGGCTGGGGTGTTTCAGAGGGACACTCTTATTCCCAGCAGGGAACGCAAGCGCCCTGGTGAGGAGCAGCTGCAGCTGTGCCCTCTGTGGCTGCTGCATGGGATACGGCCGAAGGCCTGGGAGGCCTGAGCCGCCATTGGCAGGAGCTGCCCACTTCCTGTTACCAGGAAGGCTGCTTGTTGCCGTGGCTACGAGCAGGCGCCCAGGGCTGTCACGGGAGTGTGGCTCTCCCTGCCTCTGAGGCTGCATGCTTCTCATGCTCCTGGAGCCTGAGGCTCGTCGGTG
The DNA here is from genome assembly GCF_964212035.1 of Myotis nattereri. Lineage (NCBI taxonomy): Eukaryota > Metazoa > Chordata > Mammalia > Chiroptera > Vespertilionidae > Myotis > Myotis nattereri. The sequence goes on from NC_138076.1 coordinate 28,986,221, forward strand.
GGCTTCTTGAGAGGAGGTGAGTAAGCCCATCTTTTTTTTAAATATATTTTTGCCCTAACCGGTTTGGCTCAGTGGATAGAGCATTGGCCTGCGGACTGAAAGGTCCACCAGGTTCGATTCCGGTCAAGGGCACGTACCTTGGTTGCGGGCACATCCCCAATAGGAGGTGTGCAAGAGGCAGCTGATCGATGTTTCTCTCTCATCAATGTTTCGAACTCTCTCTCCCTCTCCCCTCCTCTCTGTAAAAATTCAATAAAATATATATTTTAAAAATATATATTTTTATTTATTTCAGAGGGGAAGGGAGAGGGAGAGAGAGATAGAAACATCAGTGATGAGAGAGAATCATTGATTGGCTGCCTCCTGCACAACCCACACTGGGGATCGAGCCCGAAACCCAGGCATATGCCCTGACCGGGAATCGAACTGTGACCTCCTGTTTCATAGGTCGACACTCAACCCCTGAGCCACGCCCAGGCCAAGCCCATCTTGATGGGAAATATACACCTAACAGTCAGGGTCCAAGGCTCCAGAGCGGGTCATACAGGCCAGGGAGCCAGGAGAGTTTGGGTCCTTCCTAAGGTTTGAATAAATGGTTGTGCACGGAGGGGGTGGGGAGGGGGGGTGTGCTTTGCAGTTTGCATTCTTGCGTGGTCAGCATGTGGCGTGGCTCCGGCTCAGAGAGGAAATGGGAGAAGGGGTGAGGCAGGTCCTTTTCAAAACAGGCATCATAGTTACTGCTCATATTCACCTGAATAATTCATCATTGTGTTCATATTGCTCTGGTGCCCAGAGGCAGTGCCTTCAAGCAGATGGAGCTGGGATGGGCCCATTCTTCCAGACAGAATTCCTGTCATTCTCAGCTTTTATTACTGCCATTAACTGGTCCTCAAACAAGGACTCGACCTGCCTTTCTCAGAAGGGGAAGCAGGAGGGCTGAGAAATTGTCCTAAGAGTATTCTAGGTACAGTTCTTGTGGATTTTTAAAATGGCTTTAAAAAATAAACCACACAATTTTAAATATTGGCATGATGTCAACACCCTATTGGCTTTTCGAATCTATGTTGGCTTTGGAATATATATGTACACACACACACACACACACACACACACACACAGATACGCACACACACCTACACATAAGCACACAGATACACACATACATGTTGTATTAGTTTCCTGGGGCTGCCATGACAACGCGCTGTAAGCTGAGAGGTGTGAACAACAGGAATCGTCTCCCACTGAGTTCGAAGTCTGAGATGGAGGTGTGGGACGGCTGGTTCCTTCGCAGGCTGTGAGGGGGCCTCTGTCCCAGGCGTCCCCCAGCTTCTGGTCTCGGGCAATCCTTGGCTTTTAAGCACCTCACCCAATCTCTGCCTTCCTGCTCACATGGTGTTCTCCCGGCCTGGTGTCTCCGTGTCCATACTTACCTTGTTGGTTGACAAAAGTTGGATTTTTCCCTTATTATTAGAGAAATACATACTTCTTTTAGAAAATACAGGCAAGCCAAAGAGAAAAACAGAAATAGTCTGGAACCGTGTCACCCAGAGATGACACTAACTCACTCTTGTTAAGCGCCCACCTCCCTTGGTCTTCCCTCATCTAGCTGTTTCTCTTCGATAAGAGAGTCACATACTTCGAGTATTTCAGCAACATCTGCCCTTTGGCCATGAATTTCCCCAAACAGCCTCGATCACAAGAATCTCTTTCAACATGCCTGTGTGTCAGAGCATGTTCCTTATGGACTTTATGAACTATGGCTATTGGTGTAGTTTCCCCTCTGATATAGAGTTTCATGCTATTAGATTAATTTTTTTTTAGAAATCAATTGCAAGTTGCTTTCATAAGGTTGAAGAATTTTTTATTTTAGTTTTCTAAGGCAGTATTCAGAAGAGTTTTCTGTAATCATTTTCTTCTTCTTCCTTTTCTTGTAGACTAAATGCACCAGATGTCAGATCCTTAGTATCACCAAAGTTGCACTAAAAGGTCATTCTAGAATTATGCAAGTTTTGGGGAAAAGCAAGGGAAATGGGAAGTTAGTAGTAAGCAGCCTTACTACAATTACAGAATCTTATGGTGTTTTAAAGCTCAACATGGATTTCTGTTTCTCATGTTTCTAATTTCAGGGAATGAATTTTATAGCGGGATATCTGATTCTTATCACGAAGAACGAAGAAGAATCCTTTTGGCTATTAGATGCTCTTGTTGGAAGAATACTACCTGGTATGTTGAAAATCCATACTGCATGCCTTTCACTGTCTTGTTTCTGATGTTATTGAAATGATTCCGCTGACAAATCAAAATTTAATGAAAATATAACTGAATTGTTTGGGAGTTGAGGTTTAAAATCTTTTTGCAGTGAAGTTAAAGAGAAGAAATATATGTCAGATGATCGGCTCCAGCTAGAGCGGCTGGTCATTTCTGCATCTCCGAGCTTGAATTTGGCCGAGACTGTGTGCTTGGCTCATCTGTTCCTCAGTCTGTACCATTTGTGTTGAGACTCGTTTGGCCTTGGTATGTCTTACTGATCACCAAGTCTGCGAGAAGTTCACTTGGTTACATGCATATACTAGTATTTGTCACTGAGTTTGTGAATGGATGTAAGAGCGAAATAATTGTCAGCTGTTGTTATTCCTGTTATGAAGGTGAGAATCATTCTTGTCATACATTTCCACCTTTCTATTTATTAATAAATATTGCTTTAATTACTAAATAATTTATGTTAATAATCACCCACTGATTTTGGTAATGCACCGTGTTGACTATGAGTTGCAGAGTAGGATCACTTTGCAAAGAGACGTGGCCAGAGCCATCCGGGTGGGATAGGACTCGATGGTGGCAGTTGGTCACAGCGAGCCTCACGTTTGTCCTGAAAGACTAGCCTGGTTGCGAAGTCCTCATGCCTGGGAGGTTACAGGCCTCCCACGGCAGTGAGCCCTGGGTTGGTCTTGTTTTCTGTCTGCCTGAGTTTCCTTCCTGCTCCTCCCTTCCCTCAGGCATGCCTCCCTGTGTCAGGCTAGGCCCGCCCAGGACAGCGTCCGGGGCTTCTCTGGAGAGCCGGCTCCCATGTCTCCATGTTGAAGACAGTGAGCGTGGTGTGCACATAGCACGTTTCAGGTTCCATGCTAAACTGTGCCTACATTCTCATTCAATCCTCAGAGCAGCTGCACCACATAGACCCAAATATTAAACCCGTTTTAAAGAGAAGGACACTTAAGGCCTAGATCCCACAGCAGAGCCTAGTATGCAGGGAGCCCGGGTTCAAATCCATGGCTATGTGACTCTAAGACCTTGCATGTACCTGATGGAAGAGTGAGCCTGGATGGCACCGTTAAAGAAAGGGAGGATCTGGAAAGAGAGGGAAATGGGGCCTCCTCCTGCTCTGGAACGGCCATTAACAAGGGCTCGGGCGTGGGCATGCAGAGGCCAGGCTGGATGACGCTGCCACGAGGAGGGGAAAGGTGCAAAGGTCCTGAGCGTGAGAGAAGAGCCTGAGGGGAGAGGACTCTGGGAGTCCCAGCCTCAATGTGAAAGCCGGAGCTGCAGTGGTGGGGAAATGACGAGGAAGAGGGAGTCAAGATTTTCCATATAAAATATTGACAGAGCTTTGTAACATATTCACCGTTGGCTTCTGTTATCTCCTAAGACTGAATTACAGTGAGTATTTATATCCACGATCAACTCCGTTCTGGGGGTGTGGGAAACATCAGTGAACAAACCAGAAAAGGCCCTACCCGGTGGAATTCCCAGCGTAGTAGGAGGTCAAACAATGAGCAACAGCAGCCACAATTCAACCCATAATAAATAGGCAACATATGTCGTGGTGACATTCATACCCACAGACCAAGGGAGGAGCCCCGAGCCTGAAAATTCACCTCAATAAGTGGAGGGCAGGGAAAGACCGAAGAGAGAGGCTTGCAATTGATAGAGTTTATTTAGGGAAACTTACATTTGAGGCATGTCCTCCGCAGCTGCAAGACAAAGTGGCCCCTCTGCCACTTGGTGACAGAGAATTATATGGATAAAAAGGGGAATAGTAATGGGTATGTCAGTGCTACCAGGTACAGGAACTTAATTTTCATGCTTGACCAGGTCAGGACAATAACCTGTTCCAGGGACTAGTATGTAGCCGGAGGCCATGGAGGGGTACTGATTTATATCAGAATGAGCACCAGTTATGATCAGATAGCCTCTAAGGGGGTTTGCATAAAGCAACCTCCATTCTAGCCTGGGTCCGGCTCGAGGAACAGAGAGCAGTCATTTCATGGAACAGTCACTCCTCTGTAGTTAATAAACAAAATTTAACTGAGTACATTGGATGATCTAATTGGCTTTATCAAACGATTCATGAATCAAGCAGCAACTCATCTCATAAGTAGAGAGATGCTACGAGGGGTTATACAAGAGAGAAGGCTTTTATAGAAAGGAGGGCGGGACAAAGAAGTCAGCAAAAGAAAAGTGAAAGTTCATGAAAGGAAAGTAAGAATTCAGGTGATGGTGGCTTCTCATTGGCTAAGCTGTGACGTTTCCATTGGCTGGGCTTGTTGCTGGGAAGGGGGAGAATCTGCTGGAGTATTAAAGTAGTCAAGTGTTGTGGTCTGTAATTGACTTTCTTCCTGTTGAGGTCTGCAGTTGAGGTCTTCCTTTCTGGGGTAGTTGACCTCAAGTGGTAAGGTGTGATAGCTCCCTCGATAGGCCTTCCCAACTCCAATTATAGTTGAGGTTTCTTTTAATTTTTGCAACAGATTATTAGCAGGTAATAAATGCTGACTTAGAAAAACATAAGAGCAAGACTCCAAATTGCTCCTGAAGTGGCAGTGTCATTACAGAGACTAATTTTTAAAACCAAGAAATGTCATTTCCTATCATTATTAGGTTCAGTCAGACTAAACTGCAGTGCCATCAAAAACAAAAGAAAATGTCACAGCCGAAACCGGTTTGGCTCAGTGGATAGAGCGTCGGCCTGCGGACTGAAGGATCCCAGGTTCGATTCCGGTCAAGGGCATGTACCTGGGTTGCGAGCACATCCCCATTAGGAGATGTGCAGGAGGCAGCTGATCGATGTTTCTCTCTCATCGATGTTTCTGACTCTCGATCTCTCTCCCTTCCTCTCTGTAAAAAATCAATAAAAAATATATATATATTAAAAAAAAGAAAATGTCACAATAAAAATGTTAGGACTGTGAGAGAAAAAAGGGATTATTCTTGCCATTGCAGAGCTCTCCAAATGGCAAAGAGGCAGCTGATGCCATGTTATCTGAATTCTCGTTGCACAAACTAGGTCATTTTAGTGCCACAGTTATCCTGCTTTTACTTGTTTCTTTTTTAATTACAGAAAAAAAAAATGCAGATATATTCTCATTTTAAAAGTTCAAAAATATAATAGTTATTATGAGATAAAAAGTAACAGTCTACCTTCACTAACACCCATTTCTCTCCTACTCAGAGGTAATTATTACCATGTTATCAATTTGGCATATGTATTTCCAGAGTTCTTTCTATGTATTTATATTTATATATGATGAAAGAGTGAAATTTCACAAATGAAATAGTGAAAATTAAAAACAAAACAAAGGCCGAAACCGGTTTGGCTCAGTGGATAGAGCGTCGGCCTGCGGACTGAAAGGTCCCAGGTTCGATTCTGGTCAAGGGCATGTACCTTGGTTTTGGGCACATCCCCAGTAGGAGGTGTGCAGGAGGCAGCTGATCGATGTTTCTCTCTCATCGATGTTTCTAACTCTCTGTCCCTCTTCTTTCCTCTCTGTAAAAAATCAGTAAAATATATTTTTAAAAAACAAACAAACAAAACAAACAAACAAACAATAAAAAAAAACAAAGAACCAATAGAAAAGATGAACTGAAACAAAAACTGGTTCTTTAGGAAAACTGATAAGATAGATAAACCTTTGGCAAGATTGGTAAAGAAAGTAATGGATAAGGTATTTAGAAATGAAAAATCTGCTGTGATTTGAAAATCTACTGATTTTACTACAAATAAAATGAAGACACTGATACTTTTGAGAAAAGACAGTTTAACAAAGTTGACTTGAGAGAAAATAGAGCATCTGAATGGGCATATGAACAGACATACAAAAATCTTCACAGACATAAAATCTCATCAAACTGAAGGAACAGATATTTCCTATATGTTTTCTAAATCTCGTAGAAAATAGAAAATGATAACTACTCATCAATTTATGCTATGAAGCTGGTACAACCTTGTTGTCATGCAGGTGAATCTCACTGATGAGCAGTTCTACAAATCCTAATTTAAATAATAATAAATTAGCAACTTGAATCCAGGGATGGTCATGGAGGATTATTTTTTTATCTAAAGAGAGTTTATACCAGGAATTCAAGGATGGCTTAATTATATGGAAGACTCAAGAGCAAAGCCAAGCTAATAAAGGCTTGGAAGAAGAATACAGGTGTGGGGGGAGGGGGAGAGAGAGAGAAGAATACTGGAGATTTATTATAATGCTTTAATAATTAAATTGTGTGATATTAGCATATTGATATATACATAGAAAAGAGGCCAGAAGTCAACTGGTCTACTGACCTATTAATCTATTAGAATATATGTGAGATGTCTCAATTAATGGGGAAAAGAAAGACTATTTGAAATATCATTTGGTGACAATTGACTATCCATATGGAAGAAGACAAAATTAGATCCTTATTTCTATTCCAGATGGATTCAGACTTTTGTGAAAAAGCAGATAGGCACTTTACAAAATAGGAAACCTGAATGGCCAACAAAGTTACGAAGAGATGACCAAGTTCTCCTGTGAGCAAGGAAATGCAGATTTAAACAGCACTGAAGTAGGATGTCAAAGCCAGCATAGCCACCTGACGGCCACCACTTCTAGGCAAGTGACACCCCGATTTCAGAGCAGTGGAAATGGGGTAAAAGTCAGTGCGAGGACCGAAGACAGCATTGTGTTATGGACTTCTCACAGAGGACACAGAGCAGAGTACAAAGTCACAGGACCTCATGGTCCTGTGTATGCCTTGCTGGCCTCCTGCCCTGTTGCCGGAGCCTTCCTCAGGCACTACCACCTCTAGGAGTTGTACAAAAGTTAAGTCACTCATATAAGGTTTACTTAAAGGATTTCACTTTTACACTTAAATGCCTCTTATGGTCCCAAAGCAACAAAGCACTAGCAAACAATGCATGCTAAATCCAGAATGCAGTCTCCCGCAGAGCTCCTGGGAACCGGTGGTGGCTCTTCTGATTAGGCACCACTCACACCAAGGCATCCGGTGAAGGGATGCAAAAGAAAAAGCAGATTCACTTTGTGGATAGAAGAGGATTCCTGAGCCTTGCAGAGAAGCGAGGCCAGGACCAGGCTCTGAGCCCCTAGTGCTAATGGTGCCCATCCTACTTCAAGAAGTAAAGGTGTAATTGCCTCCAAGAATGAATCAGTGCAATAATGAACTAATGATGTATTAGCATCCTGAAAAGCTGGTCAAACCTGTTTTCTGGTGAAACACAGGGAAACAGGCTGTTAATTGCTCATCACAGAATAACCCAGCTGAAGCGAGAAGGTGTGGCCGAGATGAGGACTGATAAGGCATGCTGGAGGGGGGGGGGGGGGGCCCACAGACCCTTAGGAGCAAAGGTGGAGCAGGCTGAGGAACACTGGACTCTCTGTAGCAGCTGCACTGGAGGATGGTTCATGTGTTCTCCTGATTAACTGACCCACAGGGCCTCCTCCATAGTATTCCACAGCCTGTGCTCTCCGCCGGTGGGGACCGGTGTTCGCCTTTTCACAGGCTGACATTCATCCCTGGCCTGAAGAGCATCCATTTGGAAATTAGACTTCACGGGTTTGAATCCCAACTCTACCACTTTCTTCTCTTTTTTTAAAGATATTTTTATTGATTTCAGAGAGGAAGGGAGAGGGAGAGATAGAAACATCAATGATGAGAGAGAAAATCATTGATCCGCTGCCTCCCACAACCCGGGCATTTGCCCTGGACCAGAATCAAACCCGGGACCCTTCAGTCCACAGGCCAATGCTCTATCCATGGAGCCAAACCAGCGAGGACCCAGCTCTACCACTTTCTACTCATGTAGCAATAACCACGGGCACACTTTAAATCTGTACACCCCACCCCCACAGCAGCTCCCACACCCCAGACAGCACCCCAGCAGCGGCCCTGCCCCCGCAGCAGCCTTTAGTCTTCCAGTGTCTGACACAGCCATTATGCTGTCTGCCCAGGTGAATGTCCCCAGGAGAAGCAGGTGAGGCCCCAGGCAGGTGAGTCAGTTCAGGGCCTACCTAGGCTTTCTCTGTCCCTGTGCAGAGTGGAATGTGCCCTGTCAGGCGCTCCTCTGCTCAGACAGGTAGGGGTGTGCTGCAGGTGAGGCCCACAGGGAACTGTGGTTTGTCTGCAGTTGGAAGACGTTCCGCCCCCCCAGGAGGGATGGATATGCCCCTCACCCCAGGAGGGATGGACATGCCCCTCAGAGGGATGGATATGCCCCTCGCGGAAAGCAGGTCGCTCCTGCTAGCTAGTTTGGTATAAGGCCATTGTCTAGCTTTCGGGTTTGGCTTCCATGGAATTGGAAGCCTGTTTTGGTTCTGCTTCCATGGAGTTGGAAGACTGTATTTTCGGGCCCGTTTGTTGTTTGTGTCTTTTTGGTTTTATTTTGTGGACTCACTGGATGGACATTATGGGACAGACTCAAAACTACTCTTTTAAGCATTATGGTCGATCATTTCAGAGAGGTAAGGGAAAGAGCCAGGGACCTCAGTGCAGAGGTTCAGAAAGACCGGTGGCAGACTTTTTGTTCCAGGAAGATAGGCACTGTGGTCAGCTGGCCAGCTTAATAAAAGGCTCTTAAATTTAAATTCTGAGTCGGTGGTCTATCTCGTTGAGCCAACCCATAACATCTGCCTGCAACATTCAAGGGCAGAATGCATCGAGGAGGGAAAGTAGATACAGAGGGCTTCAGGGATCTCCCCTGGTGATCAGCTCAGGCCTGTGGTGTGTGACTCTGACATCTATTTTTGGAAACTACTGTAAGCGTCTCTGTAACCAAGAAGGTCGTGCTGTGCTCACAGCTTAAATGTCCTTCTGGGCAAATCCTCTTATCACTGCTGCGCCTGGACCCGGCTCCCTCTGAGATGTCCCTCGTATAACTGGGTTGGCATTGAAGACACTCGTACGGAGAACAGAGAATCTCTGCTTCTTTCTTCCCAAATGGAGCAGAATATTGCCGAATTAAAAAGGAGAAAGAGAGAGAGAGCCGAAACCGGTTTGGCTCAGTGGATAGAGCGTCGGCCTGCGGACTGAAAGGTCCTGGGTTCGATTCCGGTCAAGGGCGTGTGCCTGGGTTGCGGGCATATCCCCAGTGGGAGATGTGCAGGAGGCAGCTGATCGATGTTTCTCTCTCATCGATGTTTCTAACTCTCTGTCTCTCTCCCTTCCTCTCTGTAAAAAATCAATAAAATATATTTAAAAAAAAAAAAAAAGGAGAAAGAGAGTAAATGGCTCCAAGTCTCCAAATGTATGAAGGGGAAGAATTTTTTTAAATCCCTGGTGTTTTATAACCAAATTGGCTTCTATTAAATTATTTTCAGTATTAAACAGTTTATTGTAGCTTACTCTTTGAAAACTAGCAATGTGACTGTGATATTGTGTCAATAGTTATGATGACTATTGTAACCAAAATATTTAATTTGCCCTGGTGAGAGACTGGGCAGCATGCTGAATGTGTCTATTCTATTGCATAGACTACCTGCTACATTTTTATAGCAGAAGTTAGGCGTTAAGATTATTATAATACATCACACTAAGAAGCTAGGAAGTTTTTTTGGCAAGGCAAATGTCCGGTCAAAAGATGGACATGCTGTTGGCAGTGTTGGTCTTTCTGTCTGTTGAGCGAGTGGTCACAGAGCTGTAGGGACTGCTGGCTGCCCGCTGGTGCCCAGGGCCCTGATGGGAGAAGCAGAGCGACCATGAGGTCGCCTTAGCGGGTCGTCCTTTCCATGTTTGGACAGCCTGGGGTCGGTCCCCAAGCTACTAAACTAGAGTAAAAGAAAATTTTCCAGATTAAGTTGTCAGCCCTCTTTGGGAATGAACAAGAACAATTTTAGACTTAATATTGTCTCTGCCTTTTTTGTATTCAGTGTGGTGGGGACATTTAGATCCTTCTAGAATTTCTGGTAAATAGAATGAAGTGTCCTCCGCCCTCAAGTTGGAGGAAGCATTTCGGACTCCTTGAAACTTCAGCGAAGAGAGCCTTCACCAGCAGCTCTATGTGTAGACATTCCCCTGCACACGTGAGCACACGCATGTGGGTTGACAATGTCTGAACGCGCATCAGCCAGGAGCCAGTTGAAGTGGGTTATGGCATATCCCGGCGAAGGCACCTCAGCAGAGGGCAGGCCACGTACATGAGGATGCAGAAAGGTGTTGGGGAAGTTGCAAAGGGATGTATGACAGGGTCCTGTTTGCAAGGTGTGTCCATGTGTGACATGGCATTACAAGTATGGAGGAGGCCCATCAGACTGCTTAGTGATAAGTGGTTACCTAGGGGACGACTTTGACTTTTCACCTGCTACTCTCCTGTAGTGTTCAACTTTATCAGAGGCATGTATCACCTTCATAACAACAACAACAAAACACCAGTAAAGAAGGAAGAGTGCAGCCGTGCTCAGAGGACCCCAGGATGCTCGGGAGGCATTGGCGTGATGCTGGAGAAGCCATCATGGCTGGGGCAGCCACTGTCCTTGAAATCCCAAGTCCACCTCATCAAGGGCACACGTTTCACCAACCAGTTGTGGGATTAGAAATTTATGATTTAGGCCAAACAATTTTTTTAAAGGTATTTTATTGATTTTTTACAGAGAGGAAGGGAGAGAGATAGAGTAAGAAACATCAATGAGAGAGAAACATCGATCAGCTGCCTCCTGCACACCCACAACTGGGGATGTGCCCGCAACCAAGGTACATGCCCTTGACCAGAATCGAACCAATCAAACTGGGGACCCTTCAGTCTGCAGGCCGACCGACGCTTTATCCACTGAGCCAAACCAGTCAGGGCTAGGCCAAATTTTTAAAAATACTGTTTTGTGACACTAATTTGTGTGCCTAAACCCTCCACTCTGGGGAGGCAGTGGATGCAGAGGGACGATGTAGAGGGACCAGCTGCTTCGAGCCCCGCCTCTCCTTACTCCATGTATGTAGGGGGTGGCACGATGGCACCACGTGGGCACTGGGGTCAGGCTCACTTGTGCCTGCTCCCTCATCCTCCATGGGCCACCTCGACCCTGAAGCTTCTCTGGCTCCCAGGAAGGAGCTTGCTGCAGGCAGTGCTGTCCCTGCAGCTCAGGTGGCCCTATGCCTGCTCCTCCGGCGCCCCAAGCCTCCCTTAGTCCGGGTGGGCAGAGCCACCAAGGGCGGCATGTCCGTGGCTGCTGGGCTCTCCCTCAGTGGATGACAGGGAAAGGCAGCTGTCACCTGCAGATTTTTAAAGTTTTATTTTTTATTGTGATAAAATACAAATAATAGGACATTTACAATCTATATCATTTTTAAAAGATATTTTATATTGATTTTTTGGGAGATAGGGAGAGGGAGAGAGAGAGAAACATCAATGTGAGAGTGAAACACCAACCGGCTGCCTCCTGCACTCCCTCTACCAGCATAGAGCCACAATCCAAGCATGTGCCCTGACCAGGAGACGAACTGGCAACCTTTTGGTGCGCAGGACAATGCCTAACCAACTGAGCCACATTGGCCAGGGCAACAATCTTTACCATTTTTAAGTATACAGTTCAGTGGCATCAAGCGCATTCACATTGTTGTGTAACCATCACCACCATCCACCTCCAGAATTTTCTCATCTTCCCGAATAGAACTCTGTCCCCATTAAATAACAGCTCCCCACTCCCTTCTTCCAGCCCCTGGCACCCACCATTCTACTTTGTCTGATTTTGGCAGCTCTAGGCATCTCACATAAGTGGAATCATGTAGTATTTGTTCATTTATGGCTGGCTGGCTTATCTCACTTAGCACGATGTCCTCAAGCTTCATCCTATTGTTGGACGTGTCAGTTTCCCTCCTTTTAAAGGCAGAATCATACTCCATTATGTGTGTAGACCACATTATCCATAGGCAGATACTTGGTTATGTACTTTTTTTGGCTGTTGTGAATAATCCTGCTACGAACATGGGTGTGTAAACCCTCCTTTATGCCAGCCGATTTTAACCAATGCCCAGCAGGGACCCTGGGGGGCCTTGCTTTGGGAATCACTTCCAGGAGTCCCTCTATCCACATGGCATGGCATCTCTCCCTGGTCCTCCCTCTAACCTTGCCCTCCTCTCTTCTAGAAAGGATCCTCCGGGGACAGCCCTGTTTTCTTTCCCTGGCTGAGAAGGAACGAGGGATGAGGCTCTCAGGGGCTGTGGTTGTGGAACAAGTGATACACATTTTTGGGTTTTTCTCTTCATCCCTGTGGCAGATTACTACAGCCCTGAGATGCTGGGCCTGAAGACGGACCAGGAGGTTCTGGGGGAGCTGGTGAGGACCAAGCTGCCAGCAGTGGCGGCCCTGATGGACGGGCATGGCGTCTTGTGGACTCTGGTTGTGTCACGCTGGTTCATCTGCCTGTTTGTGGACATCCTGCCCGTGGAGGTGAGCATGTCGCAAGCCTCGCTGGGCCCAGCGCTGGCTCCGATCACCGTGCAGTGATGCGCCATGTCTGTTTCTCTGCAGACAGTGCTTCGAATCTGGGATTGTTTGTTCAACGAAGGCTCAAAGATTATCTTCCGGGTGGCTCTGACCCTGATTAAGCAACACCAGGCTTTTATTTTGGAAGCCACCAGTTTTGCAGACATCTGTGAAAAGTTCAAGGAGATCACCAAAGGGAGTTTTGTGACTGAATGTCACACCTTTATGCAGGTGAGTGTCTGGGTGTGCTCAGCCTGCACTTTGCTCTGCGGTTCCATTTGCCTGGCCTGTGGAATGGGAGTCCTGGCTTTGCATATCTGTCTGGCAAAGCATCTGTCTCTGTGTTTCCTTTGGATCTGGATCTCTGCCTCCGCTCGTCCCTTCACCCTCCCATCTCAAGCAAACCCTGAGGAGGGACTCCAGCCCTTCCAGGCCCTCTTCTCCTGGAGCCTAGTGCCCAAGGCAGATGGGTGGGGCCACCTATCTGGAGTCCAGCAGCTGCTGCCCCTCCTCCTGTGCATCAGCCATGGAGTGGCTTGCCCCAAGGTGGGCAGGGTCCAATGCTTATAGGACCCCTTGTAGGGCTGGTTCTTCACTGGGAAGCATCCAGGTGTGAGTACACAGCTCATCCAATCTCCAGTTTCTCCGGGTCTGGGAGCCTGGAAGGTGGCAGAGTTCTTGGAGGACTGGAGCCCCTCCCAAGCCTGCTGCCTGTGTAGCTGATCTCAGAGGCTCTCCTGATGGCCCCATCTACAGGTCTCCTGTTTCTCCTGGTCCTAGCGGGGCTGCAGGCTCTGTAGATGACTCATACCTGGTGAATGAATGAAGTGGGAGCTGCATTTGACAGGCCTTCTGAGGAGGCCTGGGAGCTGGGACAGGCCTAGGCTGGTAAGAGGGTTTTAGGTAGGCTAGTGGGAAGAGAGTGCCAGCCAGGGGCAGAGCCCAGAGCTTGAATGGCCCTGGTGGGAGGTAAGGAGTGCTATCTGGAGCAGCCTTGCTCCAGAGCACCTGGCCCACCTGGCTTTTCACCTTTCCATTTGAAATAATTACAAATTCCAAGGAGGTAGCAGAGGGCATCCCCGGGGTACGCTGTTTAGATGCCCCGGAAAGCCAGGTGCTTCTCCAAGCCTCCCTGGAGGGTGCAAGCACCTTGCTGGGGCTGTTTGCCTGGGAGCCACCAAGGGCCAGCCTGCTGATGGCTGGGACTGTCTTAGAAAACGTCCAGGGCTCTGAGACAGAGAGGAAGGAGCGCCTTGAGCTTTCTCCACGCCACTCTGGAGGTGTGCTGGACAGCTGCTGGGAGTGGGAAAACCCGCAGGGGCTAGGGCTGGGTTTCTCCTTCCCCCTGGCCCAGAAGACGGCTTCCCATTTAGCTGCTGTGGTGGGGACTAGTGGTCCTGAGGGTCACACGCACCCTCTAAATGGCAGGCGGGTGGGCATGAACGCTGACATTTCAGCTGGTACCAATAAAGAGATGAGGATTCTGGATAAGAAATGTCAGGCAGAAACCTGTACTGACTCCTTTGGAGGCTTGTCAGGTAGAGTTGGAGCCCATCACGTAAGGACAATACTCCGGAGTAACTTCTCCGTCCTTGGAAGTCTTGAAGCCACTGGTGGCCTCTTGGTGAGAATGTTATGGGGGAGTTCAAGCAGCGGATGGCAGGACCCTGCTCTCTTAGGCCTCATATGAGTCTGTGATTGTAGGTCGAAGAGTTGGTAGGAGCCGGACACTGAACTTGGACAGAATCATAGCTTGCACTCACCTGTATGACTGCTGGCAGGTTTTAGGATTCCTTTTAGACTCAAGATGCTCATTTATAAAAGGAAGAGATGATAATAGGTCCTGCATCCTAAGGATATTTAGGGCATTTTGCTTGTTTTAATGAGATACAATTCCCATATAAAATTCACCCTTTGAACATGAACAGTTCAAAGGTATAGTTCCATTATCTAGTTCCTGAACATTTTCATCACCCCAAAAATGAACCCCCTAACCCCTACCCGCACACCCACCCACCCCCCGCCACCAAACCCTGGGCAACCACCAGTCTATGTTCTGTTTCTAAGGACTTACTTCACATAAGGAGAATCAAATAACGTGCGCCCTTTCGCATTGACTTCTTTCGTTCAGCACAATGCCCTCAAGGTTGCGTGGCTCTGGACTTTATGTCCGTGTTTAGCGGAGCACCTTGCACACGGCAAGTACTGAGTGCTAGTGTTTATAAAGTGCAAAGGGCAGTGAGGCGACAGCTCTGCCCATGAGCCAGCTGCAGGTGAGTATGCCGTCCACGGCGGGACCTTGCCTGTGTTGCTGCCCAAAGGCGCTCTGGGCCCTGTGAGCTTGGTGAGCTTGAGGGAAGCACAGAGGACCATGGAGACACTGGGTTTTGCCAGTCTCCGCACATTGAAATAAAAATGCCGTGTATCATTGCACAGGATAGATGTAGCCATTCAAGGGAAGTTGGCAGGGAAACAGCCCTAGTACAGTGGGTCTCATTTTCTCAGTGATTTCTGCAAAATTGTGTCCGTATTTCTGTATCAAGAGCACATCAGCACAGCAATTGCAGTTCCTACGTCACAAGTCTCTGAAACCCTAAACAAGAACCTCAAATATCCTGGAGGATAGAAACTGACCTCCTGTTGGAGCTCAAAGCGACATTAATGGGCAGAGGACAGGTGAACATCCTGGCACATCTCGGTGGATGTGACTTACTGCCCCTTCTCAGGAACGTGGACAGTTAGCACACACACGCTCTACCCCGACCTTAGGTGCTGTGTATTATGAAACCAAAGAATTTCAGAAATGCAATTTAACAAAACCTTTTAATGACTAGCCTTTACACCTGGCCTAATTTATAACCATGAATTTCTCAGCAGTCACTGCACAAATTATTAAAGTACTCATAAAAGATGTGATGGCACCTCAACCAGCTCAAAATGTTTGTTCTCATGTCCATCCTAACGCCCGGCCTGTGGAGTCCCGCGGCTGTGGCCGCCTGCCTGCTGCTCTCTGCTCAGCCTCCCACTCTCTGCTCAGCCTCCCTCTCAGACACCCTTTTCTCCTCATGGGGAGGCAGTTTTGTTACTAGAAATGAGTCTGAGTCTCTTCCTGCTTCCACTTCTCAAATCTGGTTTCTTATGCTTCGTCTGCTCATGAATGGCTTGACAGGGTCAGAGCTACTAAGGATGCAATAGTTAAAGGGTCTAAACAATACACAGGACTCAGGCAACAGAAGCAAAAATACACACATCAAACTTAAAACCTTCTGCACAGGCAAGGAAACAAACAGCAGCGTGACCAGAAAAAATATTTGCAAACCATGTATTTGATAAGGGTTAGTATCTAGAATTTATAATTAACTACCCGGGGCTGAGGGCTGTCTTCCCTTGGTGGGTGTGGTCTTACATCTGTCCATCTGCCACAGCCTAGCCTTGAACAGGGGGCGGCGGCTAAGGTAAAAACTTACCTTTGGTTTGTTTTTAATCCAATTCCGTTCCTCTTCCAGAAAATCTTCTCCGAGCCTGGAAGCTTGCCCATGACCACCATCACCAGGCTTCGGGAGAGCTGCAGGGCCAAGCTGCTGGTGCAGGGGTGACCTGGACACACTCCCCTCTGCCCTGACCATGATGCTTCATTCCCAGAGTTGACCAATTTGTACTGCTTTCCTTTTTAGTGCTGTAAATACTTGATGTCTCCACACTTTAGTCGTGAATTTTTTAAAAGAGCAATTTAAAGTCATGTCATTCTGTAACTGATGAGCTATGAAGTCAAATTTCTGAAGATATATTTATACCTGAGACAATAATATATAAAATGTGAGGTGTGCGTTTGTATTTAATAAAGTATGTCAACACCTATGAGTTTGTGATTGCCAGCCGATTGAAAATTAAAACCAAAACAGTAAACTGTCATTAGTGTTACTAATGCCAATTAAATATTATTCTATTCCTTTCTGTGGCAGAGCATTTACCTTCACGTAAAGTTTGTAAATGTACCAAGTGATCTCTCTTTAAAAAGGTAATTTTAAAAAAAGATTTTTAAAAATTTGATTTTTAGGTTTTTAGAGAGAGGAAGAGAGGGGGAAACATTGATGTGAGAGTGAAACATCAATCGGCTGCCTTCTGCACGCCCCCTATTAGGGATTGAGCCTGAAACCCAGGCACGTGCCCTGACCACGAATCAAAATGGAATTTTTGGTGCTCCAGAAGACGCCCAACAAACAGCCACACTGGCCAGGGCTAGAAAGGTAATTTAAAAAAACTTTAAAAATTGTCATGTGATGCGAAGAATGAGTATGATTTGGGCCCATGAGTGCTTGATGCTTTTCCTGGACCCCTGGAGTTAGACCCCATCCTCTCTGGTCTCGAGGACATGAACCTCCCACCCAGACCCCTGACCCCATCTCCCTACCCTGAGCCCTGATGGTGGTGCTGCCTCTGTCTGAGAAACCTCACTGCTTAGGTAGGCTGAACCCTGCATGGGGCAGGCAGGGACAGGATGGGGCAGGGCAGGGGGCAGGCAGGGGCAAGGGGAGACGGGTGGAGACAAGCAGGGTCCCATGGAAGCAGGCAAATGGGAGACATGTGGGAACTCAGAAGCAGTTGGCCTGCTTCCCCAGCACCTGCCCCGCCAAGTGGCCCCAAGCTTGCCTGCCCTACTCAGCCGTGTGACCTGAAAACACCCAATTTCTCCAAAAAACGTCCTCCCACTTATTCCATCCTCATCCCACGTCTATACTGCAATTATGGGGAGTTTTACCCTCAAAGGGAGACACAGTTAAGGGACCTGGGTGATAGCAGCCTCGCCTGATAGCAGCACCTGGGCCACCCTCCTCTCCAGCTGGGCCATCATGGTAACGCCTCCCTTCCCCACCGCCACTAATGAAGCTGGACCTAGACCAAAACAGCATGTGAATGTCCCAATCCACTTTAGACGCTGAGCTTGGGGAGCCCTCCAAGAAACAGCCAAGCATGCGGGTCACTTGCATGGGGTTGGCACAGCTGCCCAGTGACCTCAAAGCTCCTAGTCCTGACACTTCCACACCAGCTGTGTGATCCCTAGCCTTTTGCTCCCAGGAACTGCGAGACACCCACCCTAGACAGGATGACTTGAAGCTGTACCTGATGAACCAGTGGTGGCTTTCCCTGAAAGGAACCCAGTGATGGAGATTCCCTTCTTGAAATGTAAGCAGCTGTGCCTCTAGGGCAATGATGGCGAACCTATGACATGCGTGTCAGAGGTGACACGCGAACTCATTTTTTTGGTTGATTTTTCGTTAAATGGCATTTAAATATATAAAATAAATATCAAAAATATGTCTTCGTTTTACTATGGTTGCAAATATCAAAAAATTTCTATATGTGACACGGCACCAGAGTTAAATTAGGGTTTTTCAAAATGCTGACACGCCGAGCTCAAAAGGTTCGCCATCACTGGTCTAGGGCATGGTCTCAGCATCCGGGCTGTCTGGGTTCTTGGGAATCTCTGCCCTTCCAGACATACACTACTTCTACACTGGCCATTTCTAATGCTCTCTAAACCCTGAAACACCTGCTAAGACCCGACCCTCAGCCAACTGCTGGTTTCTCAGTTTTGGATCAGGCATAATGTGTCCGTACTGTCCAGACTGGGGAAATGAAAATCCAAGAACCTCATGATGCACTAAGGCTGTATGTCATGCCGCTGCCTGCAGGCTCTGGACCCCATCCCCAGGCAGCTTTCAGACTGCCTAACTGCAATCCTGCCGCATCTTGGTATTTGTCACATGGCCCCATACTGCTATGCTTGGTTTGAAAAGGACTGCTACCGAGTTTAGAACCACCCAGGGCTACCTCAGCTATACAAAAGAAAATTTCCTCCCACCCACAGCAGATTCTGGGGTGCAGGTGGCCAGCGATACTCTAGTCCCAGGGTCACCCAGCAGGCAGGCTGCCCTCAGCCTGAGCCACCAAGGCCCAGAGATCCTTAGAGGGCACTGATCTTTGCTTAAAAGTTAAGATTAAATAAAACTTGAGTCTTGAGCCCTTGCTCTGTAAGCTCCAAGCACAACTCGCAGGGCCTGCAGCAGGACCAGATAAGGCCCATCTTCTTCCCCTCCTCACTCTCATGGAGTGGGTAGGACAACGCTATGGCTGCATTGTCACAACTGAAGACCGACCTTTAGGCACACTCATGTTCTCAAATTGCCACCAGCAGACTGGCTACACATCAGCTCTCCTAGAGGCAGGGTGGCTAGGGCAGATTCCCCACGTGCAGTTGTTATTGGCACCACTCCACCCCAGCTTACACACTGCTCTCCATCATTCATCCTGAGAGCTCACAAAAGCACAAGGTCCAGACAAAGAAAGAAAGAGACATTTTATTAGCATTGTTACAGCAATGCATTAAATGAAGGGATCCTCAGTGCACAGCCCACCCGAGCTGCAAGCGGATAAATCAGAGAGTGGAACCGATTATTGTACACAAGTGCAGACACAGGATCACCCTGAACCTCAAACAGAAGATTGAAAATCACTTTACAAAAAAAAAAAAAAAAGTAAGTAAAAATAACACCCATTTTTCTAGTTAAAAAAGTGCCAGCTCTTGAGTGGCAGAGCATGGAAAGACCAATCACTTTAATGCTCAGCTATGCAGCCTGTGGGGGCCAGGCCTGTCTTGGCTTCTAAAGCTTAATTTAAGCATTCCAGAGTTTCCTCTTCTGAAGTACTTCTGTCTACTAATTTATGAACTGTGTCAGTCTAACAGTTAGCCAGCCTTCATCAGTTGTAAGTGTTAAGACCAGAGAACCTCCCTTTGTAAGGCTTATATCTGAATCAAGAATGAAGAGAAACTAAACACCAGAACCTTAAAAAGTCAAATGATAGTGGAGCCAGTGCCCATTTAAAAAAGCACTCTTACCCTCCTCCCCCCTTTAAAGATCTACTTTGGTAAATATTAACATTTAACCAGTTAGCAAAATATTTAACCCCGTTAGCAAAATTAACACCGTCATTGCAATAGTTACTCTTTGTGCATAGTAAATGTTGCAAGATGAACTTCACATTGGATAAAGCAGATCTGAAAATCAGTTTGCAATAAAGTGTGCCTCCCTCAACATCAACCTAAGCTCAGGGAAATGAACAGAGAGCCCTGCAGCTTCTGCTGGTCTGCGGCCGGGCTAAATCGTCTGGTAGCCAGCATGGCTCCTCTTCCTGCCGATGAGGTAGGCGATGAGGACGATGAGGACCAGCCCTGCCAGGGCACCGCCCACGGCGATGGGGATCAGCATGTTATTCTCATCCAGCTGACATTCTTCCACTGAGGAGACAAGCGGGAGCGCACCATGCGCACGTGGGTTGTCACCATGTGGACCCCACAGAGGCCTCTCCCTCCTCTCTACCTCTGCCCACCGCCACTCCCAGCAGGGGAGGATTATACCAGGGAGGGGGCTCCAATTCCAATCCATTATCACTTGGAGAAGCTCCTACAGAGGCGGGGCATTCTGTGTGGCTAGGAAATTATGGTCAGTGTGCAGTCCTAGGCGCTTGGGCCCTTCTGGACACTGAACTCATCAAACAGATAGCATTTTAATATCCCAATTTAATAGGGGGAAGAGCCACACTACTTGTTAGAAGAACTGCCTTTGCTCAAATAGTGACATGCTCACAACTGAGACATGCTGGGCATTTTGGAAGCAAGCTAACACAGGAAGGGGAATTTGCTCTAAAACTCTTAGGCTGGGAAAGGGAACCTGCACTCCCACCCACTCCTTGTAACACAGAAGCTGTTAAATATCTAAACAGAACCAAAGCCTGCTGAAGCCCACTCAGAGTCTGAAACGCTGCCTTCAATGCTACTTACCAGACCCAAACTTGTCACCTTCTACCTGGAAAGCCTGGACCCACACTTTGAAAATGTTGACAGAAAAAGCCTCTGTGACCCAAATGTGCTCCTCGGCGTTGCACTTGTAGGAATTCCCCACAGTGGCCTGAAGTGCTCTCAGCGAGCTATTGGAGGCCTGGAAGGTGGGCACTGCAAAGGCATGTGAGAATTAGTGCTCCGAGACACCGGAATGGGCAGGGGAATTGTGGGGAATCTTACCTTTGGCGTCAGGAAGAGTCATGTTCAACTGGATTTCTTTCAGAAAAAAACGGCTGGAACTCGCATTCTTAAAGAGAAAAAGATAATCCTTAACCAGTCAACAGATTCACACATTTGTTGTAAACTTTGGTAATAAATTTGATCTATCATAGTTCTAAGCTTTAGAATGAAACTGTAGAGTATCATGTCTGTAAAAGGCATCATATAAATATCAAGAACACAAATTCTGATTAGTTCCTTCCAGATCTTCTTACATAATCAGATTTTCTGCTAAAAGGACTGAGGAAGCCTTATTCTAAAAAGGTAAACTCTGCTCCCTCACCCCCCAATGTTTACTGAGCTTTAGGAAAGTTAAACTTTACTATGAGAAACCCAACTGTTAAACAGTTCACCAGCATAGTGCATTATAAGTATTCAGAAGTTGTACTTCTATTCTTCCCATATTAGTTTAACTTTCTGTATGATTCTTCCTAGGTAGGTATAAAGAAAAGAGGTACAGCCCTGACCGGTTTGGCTCAGTGGATAGAGTGTCAGCCTGCGGACTGAAAGGTCCCAGGTTCGATTCCGGTCAAGGGCATGTACATTGGTTGTGGGCACATCCCCAGTAGGAGGTGTGCAGGAGGCGGCTGACTGATGTTTCTCTCTCATCGATGTTTCTAACTCTGTATCCCTCTCCCTTCCTCTCTGTAAAAAAATCAATAAAATATATTAAAAAAAAGAGAAGAGGTACAGAATACAGAGATGCTGCTTCTCGGTAAAGGGGTGAGAGAGGCTGACCTGAGCTTCCGCCCTGAAGTCACCCCTTCCCTCTCTGCAGCTACACAGACTGTCTGCAGTCTAGTGCTAACAGTGGCAATTGGGCATAGCAGGCACTCTCTAATGTCTGATGAATAAATGAATGAAGGTCCATTTGTAAACAAGAAAGGGGGAGGGGGAGCTAAAGGTCCAAAAAGACTGAAAAGGGAAGGCAGAGAAAAGACTTATCCTTCCCTGCTCTGGCCGGTTTGGCTCAGTGGATACAGTGTTGGCCTGCAGACTGAAGGGTCCCAGGTTCGATCCCGGTTAAGGGCATGTACTTTGGTTGCAGGCACATCCCCAGTAGGGGGCATGCAGGAGGCAGCTGATAATGTTTCTAACTCTCTATCCCTCTCCCTTCCTCTCTGTAAAAAAATCAATAAAATATAGTAAAAAAAAAAAGACTTATCCTTCCCAACGCAGAGCTCTGGGTTTCAGGACCTGTGTTCAGTTTCATTCTGGCTTGTACATGGTGTGCTCAGCTTCGGCGCTGTGGCCACGAGGCACCAAGTGCGTGAGCAAACACAGTAGAACAAAAACCACAGTGAGACGCATGCTAAGATGCCAGGCAGGTCTGGCACTGAAGCCCCTGAGTGAAGTGAACATGGACACTCACCTTTCCAAACTGGAAGGCTAGGAAAGTGCTGGTCTCACTCTGCAGCTCTAGGGTCACCTGCTGGGTAGCGCAGCTCCCACTAGCTTTGGTGTTGTTTGGGTTAATGTTGAATACTCTGGTCACAGTCTACGAAGAAAAGCAAACTAGTTACTATTCCATCTCCTACCCTGGGTCCTCTATTGTTGAAAAACAAAAGCAATCCTAAAAACCAGTAACTTCAAAGGTCACTTTCATTGTAACCAAAACTATAAGAAAGACACTAAAAGTTTACACTAGTGCAGATTTCTGGAATCAAAAACAATTTTTAGCGCTACTTCTGATTGCTACTTTCAAAATGGCCCATACCCGTGGGAAAGGTGTAGCAGATCCAAGTGCCCTTCTCACCCTGTCTCCCAGTGGTCACACACTTTACTTTCATCACAAGCAAGTTATTTGACATAGCCCCACAGAGTTTGTCATTAGGGAGAAATATTATTTCAAAGGAAAAGCATAAAAATAACATTTAGCCGAGACCGGTTTGGCTCAGTGGATAGAGCGTTGGCCTGCGGACTCAAGGGTCCCAGGTTCGATTCCGGTCGGGGGCATGTGCCTTGGTTGCGGGCACATCCCCAGTGGGAGATGTGCAGGAGGCAGCTGATCGATGTTTCTCTCTCATCGATGTTTCTAACTCTCTGTCTCTCTTCCCTTCCTCTCTGTAAAAAAATCAATATATTAAAAAAAAAAAAACACATTTAAATGTCTGAGTGGTAAGAATTAAGCAAAATTTAATATTCTCTCAGGGGTCAACAAACTTGTTCTACAGAGGCCAAACACTGCACATTTTATGCTTTGTCTCTGTCAGGATGACTTGATTCTGCTGTTTCAGAGGAAAGCTGCCATACTATGACAGGGGTGTGCATGGCTGTGGCCAATAAGCTAACTACAGATACAGGCACACTGACTTTTATTCCCTCTGACTTGTATTCTGAAAGGCCGTGCACACACACTGATTTAACACTCGTGTGCACCAACACTGCTGCGCACTGAGAGAAAGGGGCTCCTTGGGGCTCGGCCTACCTTGTCGTCCTTCTTCTTGTAGGTGACATTTAGCTGCAGCCCCATGTTGGCAAGCAGACAGGTTCCGTTGGTACCACTCACGTTGTACTTGTGCACTGAGGGGCTCTCAGGCACTGGGGACGGTGAAGGGTGGGGAGGGGTTGGTGAAGGGTGAGGAGGGGTAGGGTGGGGAGGAGAAGGGTGGGGAGGGGATGACGAGGGGTGGGCAGATGTTGGTGAAGGGTGTGGAGGGGATGACGAGGGGTGGGCAGATGTTGGTGACGTTGTTGGAGAAGGTTCATCTTGGATACAGTGCGTCTCTGGAGAAACAAGGAGGGATTAATCATACCGTTCACAGGAAGGAAGGTGAAAATTCTGGTTCCTTAAAAACAGGAGCCACAGCAATCCTGAGCTCCAGCTCCCTGAGCTCCTTGTAAACCCCAGACTTTCTCAAATAGCCCCACCCCTCAGAACAGGAGTAAATTATACAGGCAGGCAGGCACTGTGTCTCACACAGCTGGCTGAGGAGGACGGCAGTGTCCAGTTCCTGTCCCCACTCCTGACACGTGATGGTTCTAAGTGGACACTTCCGTTTCAGCCTCGGGGCAGCCCCATGCTCACAGATCTATCCTCTGCTGCCTGAAAAACCTTCCCTTCCTACGTGCGGTCAAGTTAAAAACCATACCTCTCACATGCCAGTGGGACAGTCAGCCACACACCACCTGAAACAGCTCTCTGAGCTATTACTGCATGCTGCTGGAAACAGTCACAGGACAGAAGAGGGGCCTGGAGCTCACACGCTCAGGAGGGACAGACAGACACCAGACACACAAACCTAATGCCATCAGCACAAGGCCCATGGGAGAGCAGAGAGGCCTTGGAAGGACAGGTGGCAGGTGGCCCTGCAGGCTGAGCCTGGAGCTGAGACTCAGGCACAGGGTCGGGCAGCTGCTGTGGGTTTCTATTTGGGGCAGGGTGGTGAGGGCTCCGGCAGGCACTCTCACGTAGGCAGAAGGCCCAGTAAGTGTGAGAGCAAAAATCCCAAAAGAGGAGACAACAATCCAGGACCTGAGGGAGGATGGAGTACAGACAGGCCATGGCAAAGCAACCTGGTGACCAGAAGTCAGATTTGTGGGGGAGGTGTCTGTGGGGAGAGGCCGCCAGAGAAGATGCTGAGGAGTTTGAATGGGACTCTGTCCCTCAGAATTTGACCCACCATGATTGTTTACAACAAAAATTTATATTCAAAATCAAAGCAAATGGAACCCACAGCGGAATAGCTCAAAATTTTCTACAGGAATAGACAGGAAGGAGGTGCTTCCTGTGAAGATTTCAGATTACTTAACATTTTATAACACCTGCAGCACTTCTAGGATACCACAATTAGATTCTTTCTTTTATCACTGTTTCTGTGGACAATCAAGAAGTTGAATATAATATTCATACAATTTCCATCCAATTCTGACTCTTCCCACAGTTCTGCTAGGCTGAGCCAAGGAAGCTGGCTCAGACATCCTTGGAGGGAGCCAGTCAGTAGTTTGTGTAACTCTACCCACCACCTGTTTTCTCTAAATTAAAATGAAACTTCAATGTAACTCTTTTTCAGTTGCCAATTCTGCCTCCATATCCCATCTACTTAGGGGAGGAGAGACAGAAAACTTCACCCCACAAAACTGTAACACAGGGAAAATTAGACACACTTTCTGGAAAGTTCAATTCATCCAGGATCCCTTCAATCTCTTCCCACAATGTAATCTTAGAGACTGAAGTGCCTTTCTAGACAGAGGCTAAAGCCTGGGGAAATACCTCAGAAAGGGTTTAACCTTGGGCTAGTGGTGGTACAGCAAATACTGCCGGAGATGTTCCAACCTAGGGCGTGCTGGCCAACACTGTCCACTTCTTATCCCGAGCTAAGCTACAGACAGACGTTTTAGCTGCATTTTAAAAAACAGCTTCATCAGTACATTAAAACTAGTTATAGAACACAACATAATTAAAACGACGCCAAAACAAAAACGAGAACAGGCCAGTCTCCAAGTTCTGGTCTAGATGGCCGCACCACACAAATGAGGGAAAGTAACCTACATTGAGATTTGACAATCACCCACTGTTTTCATAAAGCCGGTTACAAAATATCAACTTGGAAACATGAATAAACACCCTTAGATCTTATCCCTAATCAGAAAATTGCAGAACTTTAGAAATCTGTAAGGATAAAATGCCATCTTCCTTCTGAGTTATAAATGCAAAGTCCACTCTCTAACCAATACCAAAGCCCTTCCTGCAGAAGGCTCACAAACAGGCCACAGGGAGATAATCCTGTATAATAAAACCCTAACATGCAAATCAACCGAATGGCAGAACGACCGGTCGCTATGACGTGCACTGACCACCAGGGGGCAGATGCTCAACACAGGAGCTGCTCCCAGCCTGAAGGCCCCAGGCCAGCCAAGGCGGGTGTCAGCGGGGGACCCCTGATCACCCCACCAGTCGCCCTACAGAGGGAGGCAACCGATGGCAGCGGGGTGCGGGGCCCACGAGTGGGTGGCGCCAGGCCAGCCAAGGCAGGTGCCAGTGGGGGCACCCCATCACCCTACAAATCGGCCCTGATTGCCAGCCAGGCCTAGGGACCCTTACCTGTGCACGAATTTTGTGCACTGAGCCTCTAGTCACAAATAAAATGCACTGAGTATATTCAGTGCCACCTGTGGGAAGGCCTCTGGAAAGACTAGGGGATCCAGAAGTTGCTACTGGGTCACCATTAGTTTTCCCCACAAAGAAAACACTGGGAGAGGAAAGTGAAGGGCTGTGCAGATGCCTGTATAGGATTCACCCCAAATCCATTAACCCAGTGTGGGCTTGGGCCCAGAAATCCAATTCTGCTGAACAGAGTGAGACTCATTCACCTGGCTTTCTCCAGCCTCCAGACAGAGCATTCCAGAATGATAATCATCTACCCTACTTTGCAGACCTTCAGGAAAGAAGATACCTGATTTTCTCCAGAACTTATCCTCATCAACAAAATTGACAGGAAAGTCAGTGCAGCCTTGGCTTGTTATTTATTTCCTTTTAAAAATAAAATCTCTAAATAGCTGAGGTTTTTTAAAATTTTTTTTGGTAAAAGGATACAAATTTAAAGGCAAAACGAACAAGGACTTTCTGGACAAGGCGACTACTACACTACTGTTACGTACAAACACAGAAGCCCACTCTAATGACCTGAACATGCAGTTTATCTAATAAAAATCTTACCCTGATGCACCAAAGTTGTAGGTTCGATCCCTGGACAGGACACATACAAGAACCAACAAATGAATGAATACATGGGTGACACAACAAATTGATATTTCTCTCTCTCTCTCTAAAAGCCAATAAATAAAAAAATAAAAATAAAGACTTTACCCAGGCTTTTATAGCCAAAAATTTAATGATTTATTGCAAAGATGTTAACTCAACAATTTATTAAGGATCCATGAGTAGAACAGAGTAGGGGATATAAAAATATGCTTAACATATTTGGCTTGGGATCTTTTCCTTGAAACAGAGAATTCAGTTGACAAGAAAAATATTTAAAAGTACCTACAGCACGGCTGGCGTAGCTCAGTGGTTGAGTGTCAACCTATGAACCAGGAGGTCATGGTTCAATTCCTGGTCAGGGGACATGCCTGGGTTGTGAGCTTGATCCTCAGAGGGAGGCATGCAGGAGGCAGCTGATAGATGATTCTCTCTCATCATTGATGTTTCTGTCTCTCTCTCCCTCTCCCTTCTTCTCTATGAAATAAATAAAAATATTTTTAAAAACCAACAACATAAAAGTACCTAAAAATCACTCTGGCCGGTTTGGTTCAGTGGATAGAGTGTCAGCCCGAGGACTGAAGGGTCCCAGGTTCAATTCCAGTCAAGGGCACACACCTTGGTTGCAGGCTCGATCCCTGGCCCTGGATGGGGTGCATGCAGGAGGCAACCAATTGATGTCTCTCTCTTACATCTATGTTTCTCTGTCTCTCCTCCTCCCCTTCCATTCTCTCCAAAGATCAATAGAAAAATATCCTCGGGTGAGGATTAACAAAACAAAACAAAGTACCTAAGAATCAAAGGAGTGAAACTGGCACAAAAGGAAATAAAAAATGAGAAATGGCTCAATTCTAATAGAAATCAAGTATTTTAAGCAAATTATGTTGTTTTGGTAGTATATGAGGTTAGTTATGCCAAATCTCATACTTTTAGGGAAAATGATGGTCTCTTTAATTACAAAATAACATTAATAGCAACCATTGTCGAAAAATACCCAGCTGTAACCGGTTTGGCTCAGTGGATAGAGCGGCAGCCTGTGGACTCAAGGGTCCCAGGTTCGATTCCGGTCAAGGGCATGTACCTTGGTTGTGGGCACATCTCCAGTAGGGAGTGTGCAGGAGGCAGCTGATCGATGTTTCTCTCTCATCGATGTTTCTAACTCTCTATCAATCTCCCTTCCTCTCTGTAAAAAAATCAATAAAATATATTTAAAAAAAATACCCAGTAAGATACTGGGAATAGACAAAAAGTAGTAAAATGACATGCTGGCTGGCTAGGCTTCCCAAGGATCAGACTCCGAGTTAGGTTCATAATAAGTTGAGTAACCTCGCAACATGTTAGCAGTTGAGCTTGGAAAACAATTCAGATTGCCCTGGCAGGTTTTGCTCAGTGGATAGAGCGATTCCAGTCGGGGGCACATACCTTGGTTGCAGGATCCTCCCCCCGCCCTGGTCCTGGTTGGGGTATGTGCAGGAGGCAACCAATTGATGTATTTCTCTCCCATCCATATTTCTCTCTGTTCTTCCCTCTTTCTTCCACTCTCTCTAAAAAAATCAATGGAATAATTTCCTTGGGTGAGGACTAAAAAATTCAGATTAACTTCATTAGGTATATAAAATGTCTAATAACTATGTTGTACACCTGAAATTAGTGTAACACTGTATATCAACTAATTGGAAAGTAAATCTTAGATCATGTTATCAATTACTATATTGTACAGTGTAGACCCTTCCTTAAGGAGCATCAGTCCACATTTGAGATCCAGAGGCTCCCTACTCAGCACCTCCACCCTGAACAGCAGCCTGCGTATACTAGGACCCAGGTCACAAGAGGAAAAGTCCTCACACTCCATCAGCCCTTCCTTGGGAAGCTGCATGCTCATCCAGCCCGCCAGGCCCAGTTTGAGAAGAGGCTGCTTGTGGAAAGGTCAAGCCCATTTCCTTCAGAATCTCCTGCTGCGCCAGCTTGAGCAGATCTCCACTGGTAAGCCCTGCACACTTGCTACTAGTTGTATTTCTCCCAGTTACACTTGGTTTCTTTTAGTCCTAGCTCTGTTACTAACACTCTTCCCATTAGGTCAGGGGTCAGCTAATTGTCTCTGTAAGGGGCCAGATACTAAACATTTTAGACTTTGTGGCTGTCGGGTGTCTGTTCCAACTCAACTCTGCCACCATGAACATGAAAGCGGGCACAGAAATAGGTGAGTGAATGATCATGGCTGTGTTCCAACAACACTTCAGTTATGGGCACCGAAACCTGAACTGCAAAGAATTTTCACGTCATGAAATATTATTTTCATTTTTTTAACCTTCAATTTTAAGCATAAAAACCATTCTTAGCTTACTGACTATACAGAGACCAGAGGCAGGCTGGACCAGGGCTGCAGCCCAGTTTGGCAGCTCTGCTAGAAGTACCCCGGTCTCTGAGGACTGTAACAAGCTGCACAAAAGGGCTGACTGGTTCATCCTGCTAATTAGCTCTGGGATGGTGCAAATTAGCCACTCTCCAACAGTAACTCTGAGCCTTCAAGCAAGACCACCAGGGAACAATGCAAATCAAAAGCCCAGCAGATCTAAAGAGTAGAAGGAGGTTGGGGAGATATATGATGATGGAAGGAGACCAGACTTGGGGTGGTGAACACAAAATACAATATGTAGATGATATATTTATAGCATTGTACACTGGAAACCTACATGATCTGATTAACCAATGTTACCCCAATAAATTCAAAAAGATTAGAATGAGGTGCTATCCTTAACACACCCTCTAGCAGGCAGAGACAACTTCCCCAAGGCAATCAACCCCTTATCCCCTCACTCTTTAGAAAAATGACATTAATCTGTTAGTTGATTAGTGGAATTTGGGGAACAGAATTTTCTTAAGTCATAGTAAAATGACAGCCCTATTTATTACTTACTCTGTGCCAGGCACTGAGAGACCCACTTTGCATTAATTTCCTTTTTAATTCTAACAACCTTCTAACACAAATTATTATCCTTATTTTACAAGTGAAGAAAATGAGAGGTTGACTACCTTAGCCAAGACCATGGAGCTGGGTTGGCAGGTGCCGTGTGGGGTGTGAGGGTGTATGTCATGATCCCCTCAGAAAGGCACTCCTAATCCTTTCACCATCTGGCCCTAGGGTCTGCCTGAGCTCCCTGGACTCCATTAGCTCTAACAAGGGAAGACCCAGAGGGGCTTAACTGCTTTGCCCTTTCACCCCTCTTTGATCAATTTTGTCCTCCCTAATCTAAAGAGGTCATCTCTAAAGAGAAAAAAGGTTTGGTGGACAGCTCTTCTAAGACAGAAGCCGCCTGCTCTGTCCCCAGCTATACAGATGCTCATCTGTACATAGTTCTCCCAGGCACCAGAGCAGCTTCTGGTTCAGTGAAGTCAAACTAATGACATTAGGGCCGAGGGCAGGGCCTTACCTTCCTTGCTGAAGTTATCATTTGAAAGGTATGCCTGGATGGTGGCATCAGTGAACGTGACAGTGACATTATTCATGTGGATCTGGTTGCTGCTCACACATCTGTATTTTTTATTTATGTCTGCAGTGATGTCAGGTATGGATTCTGCAGTCTTGGGTCCTAGAAAAGAATAAAATTTTAATTACTTAGTTAAAAGTAATTTTAGACACTACTCCAAACCAATTTTCTTCACTTCATAATCGGTCAATTTTTGTTCTTACCCTGGGAGCTTGCATTGGGGAAAATCTGTGTGTCTGACAAGTTATAAACAAAACGCATCATCTGGACACTGTAACGTGTCGTATTTCTTGTGAAGTTGAGGGTCAGAGTATGTCCGTTTCCAAAAGCAATGATAAGACTGGGGTTAGAAGCATTCTCTTTACCACAGGAGCTGCTATTCAATGCTTCTGCATTAGGTGGCAGTTTGAAGGTCGAATTCTAGAACAAACACAATGTCAACAGAACCCAATTAGAATGTAGGTTATTAAAGGGATTCAGAAACACTAAGTAGAGATCTTTTGTAAGTATGACATAAACTCAGTTCCTCAGTTCCAGCTCAGATGGCACTGTTAAGGAATTTTTAATATAAACAAAAAACACAAAGAAAGTCAGCATTACAGTTCAGTAAGAGAAGCAATTCAAGCCCTGGCTAGTGTGGCTCAGTTGGTTGGAGCATCGTCCTCTGCACCAAAAGGCTGCCGGTTCCATTCCCAGTCAGGGATATACACACCTAGTTTGCAGATTTGATTTCTGGTGGGAGCACGTTGATGTTTCTCTCACATCAATGTTTCTTTCTCTCTCTCTCCCCCTTCCTCTCTCTCTGAAGATCAATAAAACCATATCTCGAGTGAGGATTAAAAAAATAAAGTAATTCAAGTGCTAGAAGAAGTTGACTTAATTTTTCATATAATTACAAATTCTTCATTAATATAATTTTAACTTTCAACAGAACAGAATTAAAATTAAAATTATCTTAGTAAACTCAAATAACTAACATTAGGTTTCAAGATAAAGTGTGTGTTTTTATTTTAAAAAGGCTATTACTACTTGTTTGCCATAGAAATGTTTGTTTAAAGAATATGTATCTTTAAGGGGTTTACACAGAATTGTTTTAATTTACTATTATATGCAAACAAACAACTAGAAAACAACCTACTGTCCATCAAAACGAACTGGGCTGATTAAAAGAACTATGGTTAAGCTGCATGCGAATGCTGTCCTAAAAAAAGACAGAACTACACGAGGTGACGAAGACATGCTTTGCGAAATAGTGAGGCACATGACCCATAGGGATGATCCCATTTGTGTAATAATTAATATATAGCAAGACAGTATTTTAAAAATCCAAGCACCAAATATAGTGAATAGAAATTAAAATAAAAGGTGCTTAGACAAGTCTTTAGAATTTGAGACTTTTCTACAGAATAAAACCTTCCCAGTTTTCTTCTATTTTGACAGAGACCACGTTTGTATCTAGACCAGTACAAATGAATTAATGAGGCTGAGCAGCTGGCACAAAGTCCAGAGTGCTCTAAAGAAACTGCTGATCTTCCCAGCAATCCTGGGCCCCACTGCTGCCCTTTGAGTGGTAGTAAAAAAATATGATGCTATCGAAATGGAGATAAAGAAAAATGGTGGTTACAAGAAGGAATTGAAATAAAATCTGAATTAAGAATATACTTAAAAGGGTAAATGGTAAATAGAATAAGTGAAATGCCATTAATAGGTAACTGACGAAAGAAGAAATACAAAAAAATGCTGTTTATTTGTTAGAAATCTAGGAAATGCAAAAGCCTATCCTGTAGAAGTACAGAGTTGTTTTAACAAAACAACCAAAAACATTTTAATCAAATTAACACAATGCTTATGGCACTGCACATAAACTGTTTATATACAATTGTGGAGTGTTAATAGTTCATATGGAGTAAATTCCACAGATATACTGAACTACAAATAGTGGGATGGTTTAACAAATTAGGTTGATTAACATAATGAAGTATTAAAAAAGATAATCACAAAGAAAACTGAGAAAAAATGCTCATAGTAAAATAGTGAAAGCAAAGCACAAAACGGTTTGTGTATTTTGACTGGAACTTCAGTATATAAAACAGCACAGGCTACTTGAGGAGCTGAGAAGGAACTATACATACAAAACAACCAATGTTAACTATGTCAAGGAGGGATCATTTTTCAAACATTTGAAAACTTTTAATAATCTCTCTTTCGTGTGCGAACACACACACATGCATGCACGTACACAATGTGCTGTTTCCTACCTTAGAGCCACTCTGGGTATTATAGTTGGTCAAGAAGTCAGCAGAGAAGTTGGCCATTATACAAGTTGTCCCGTTGCCATCCTTCACCTCAAAGAACACTGCTGATGCACCATACACAAGGCCTGCTAACTCCAGGAGAGACAAAAATTACCAAACATCTCTAAGAAAATATTTGAGATATTTCTGTTGTCTTCAACTGTAGCAATAATGGATTTTGTCAGAATACTGATCAAGAAGTCAAATGTTTGAACAATAATAGATACAGAGGCAGAGCTGCCTCAAACAGATTGTCAAACTGCGGCGGGAAGGCCAGGGAGGGTTGGGGGGCAGGAGGTAGGGGGGTAAGAGATCAACTAAAGGACTTGTATGCATGCATATAAGCATAACCAATGGACATAAGACACTGGGGGATAGGGGAGGCTAGGGTACTGTCTAGGGCGGGGGGATAAAATGGACACATATGTAATACCCTTTGTAATACTTTAAGCAATAAATAAAAAATTAAAAAAATAAAAAAGAAGTCAAATGTTAATTTCTGGGTCACCATGGGGCATTAAGTGCTCTACATTGGTTCCTCAGGAAATTCCATAGGGTCATGGAGGCACAACTCAACCTAAATATTGACCTTCTACAGAAATCCATGGAAGAGCTGATGGTATCTTACACTGTAGACTTAGACCAATATTTAAAGTTAGATATGTTTTTACCTCCCATGGACTGGTGGTGTGGAAGAAAAGTCATGGACTCAAAGATCTAAGATTTTTGCCCAATTTCAGAAAGGTTCTAAAAAAACTAAGTTGAACCAGGACTTGGCTGTGTGACCTTAGGACTTCAATCAATCTGTCTAGGTATGGCCTCCATATGGCAGGGGCATGGGACAGAGTGAAACTCTCATGGGTCTTTCTAGCTTGAGAGTGATCACTGCTAAATATACCTCTTTAAGTAAGTTCTCAGGGCCAGTGCCATCTCTGGCTTCTTCATATCCCACCACCCTGATCAAGCAGTTTACTAGCAAATGTAATCTGATCAGCACAGTACAGAAGTAGGTAATTTTACAAGTGGTACATTTTAGCACATTGTTCTTTCATAGATGGGTAAAAATAAGTGTTTTCACTAGTTCTAAAGAGTTGTCAGCCATCACAGTGTACTATAACATTCAGAAGTGGTGTGCTCCTCCCTTCCCTCCTCCCCATCTCTGCTGCTACAAGCTCCTACATGCCCTTTACCAAGCAAGCATTTCCACACCTGGCTCTGATCACTCTAAGGGTAAATATGACTTGCACATTCTGAAGGCAGCATACTTAGAGGACACTCAATTAACATTTCATTCTAACTCCCTTGTCCCTGGCAAAGTAAATGTCTCCAATGAAACCAATTCATTTTACCCTTGAGATTTTCACAAAACAAAATCTTTAGAGCCAACAATTCAAGCCTAAAGTAAAGGGTATAGCCAGAAACCTCACATATCTTCCCATAAGCCTCTGGTAAAGGAAATACCAAAATCCACGTGCATAAAGAAAAGTTGCTACACCAAAATGAAGCAAACTATTGTAGACTGGAAAACCTGTGCACATTTTTTTTTTGGTCTGTTTTGATTTGCAAATTTTTAACCCATCTCTGAAATACTTGGGCAAGATTATACTAAAAGCATTTCCAATAAATTGAATATTTTATTTAAAAGTTAGAGAAAGTTGTTCCATAACTTGTTTTTGACACAGTAAAGATTTTTAAAACACATGCTTTCTGAGAGGATGGGTAAGCATACCAGAGGGAAAAGCAGAGCCGGCAGGCAGAAGCAACAGCGTGTGTTAAAGCATGGGCGCGTTCCCTGGGCCACTGCCTGCCAGTGCATATGCTTCCTCAGGCCTAGCCCTGGCCCCTCCGCTGGAGAGTCTGTCATATTCAATCACATGTGACATAGGCACAGCAGGTCACTGTCTCCCATGGGAGCACACATAGGTCAGTTCTCAACAAGCTGCCCTTTGATAAAACAGTTCCTGAATCATTAAAAAAAAAACTTTCTACTGACTCAAAGCACTTCATTAGTAAACATTTCACATTAAGTACCTTTCAATCATACAATTTTTTCGTTTAGAAATATGTTGAGCTGATCTTTCCAAGAAAAACAAAGTATTACTAAAACAATGTAAGTGTTAGCAGCACTAGATGCCCACATTTATTCTGGAAAGGCCCAGAAATGTCCAATTATTAAAACAAGAAACTTACCCCAGAAGCCAATTTTGATCCAGAGAAAAATGTCTACAAGAGGATTAGAACATAATATTCTGAGAGATTATTATGTATGTTAATGATCATAAGTTTATTTTTTTAAAGAATTCTGTAACAGTGGCAGTTGGTGAGGAAAAAAAGATTCTTCTCAAGCCAGTTAAAATGTTTGCAGTAATGTGAGGGGTGTCCCTCTCAAAAGTCAGCTCCCTGGCCTACTGGCACTGCTAATCTCTAGCAGTACTTCACTCAGATGAGAACTCGATCATTTCTCCAGGGGTTACATAAAGGAATAACTTTGTCCTATTCCTTTAAAATATTCCTACTTGTAGAAATTCCATTTTTCAAAACAAATGCAGCTATGGGAAACATGCTTGCTTGACAGTAAGAGACCTTGGTTCTATGACAGACTCCCCCACTACTGTGTGACCTTGGGCCAGCAGCAACTACCAAACCCTTGGTTTAGGTACCTGCAAAATGGAAAGAGGAGTGCTGACACAACAGGTTCACTAGAGCATCAAACTGAGCCAACAACATGCAGAGTGTTCAGTACACAGGGCATTAGCACTGACTATATTAGTTATTATTATTTAAACATTCAGTGCTATACAGACCTCATCTATCAAGTTCATCACTGAATCCTAGTACCTGACACAAAATGTCAATTATTTTATTTAACAAGCACTTGTAATGCACTTGCTATGTGCCAATTATAGCTCCAAGCACATCACTGATAAATTATCATGACAATCCTAATTGGTAGACATATTCTGACTCCTTTACAGATGTAGAGACTAAGGCAGAGAGATGTTAACTAACTAGTGCAAGGTCACACAGCTAGTGAGTGGTACAGCCAAGTCTGCTGACTCAGAGCATGTTCACCCATGCTAGTGTGGGCTAGCTGCAGGGTGAGTGCCATGGCTAAACCATGCTTTCTCTCCAGCACTCGTTGAGCAAGCAAATATGCTTTAAATTATGAAACACTCACTTTTGAAATGAACCACAATCCCTAGAGGCGGGGCATGAGTATGTAGATTTCTAAAAAGCTGACTAATGCATGTTTGGTTAGAGACCATTACTGTAAAACTGGACATCTCTATATGTATGTACTGAGCACTTACTATGTGTGAGGCATGAGCTGGGCTGTGAGATGGGGAAGGGAAATACACTTGTAAAAATAATCGTAACTCAGTTGAATCAATGGTCTAGTTAAAGAACATGCTGTAGCACGTAGTCAAGTTCTGTGGACGCAAACAGAGCGAATACTAATACTGCCTGGAATGGGACTGCAATTTTGTAAATAGTATGTAAATTCAAAATTATGAACCCAAAACATTTCGATCTCAAATCTACCAAAGAATTTGGTTGCAAACTTGGGACAATTGACAAAACTCCCACAAGCAAATATAACATTAATTAGCATAAAAGCTAATACTTCCTTCCTATCAGTGGTCGCCAACCTTTAGGACCTCACGGACCACTGGCGACCGCTGTAGTGAGTTCTTCATTTGGAAAGGGAAAGGAAGCCACCTAGTTGACATCAATGGTTTAAAGAATCACACTCAATTATACTATGATACAAAAGGTGTAAGTAGTTTCTACTCATTAATGTAGGAGGAATTAGTAATTTAGAAGCTTGTTCTATTTTTAGAAAATATGCTTTTTGGTGAAGTTGTTCATTAAAATATTTTTTTAAAAAACAGACCTAAATCCAAGTTAATGGACCTTTTTAAAAAGTTAGATTTTAGTTGAATATAAAACTTAAAAGATATGATGCAATGGGCATTAAAAAAGCTAATTACATGCACAATACTCCAAGTTATTGCAATGTAGAGAAGTTATGAACTTCCCCTCTTCATTTTTAAGATGAGTTTTTAAAACATGAAACAAAATATCCAAGTCCTAATGCTTGTGAGCTCTTCTAATAAATCACAATGCAGCCGTTCTGGCATGACAAAACTTATTCCAGCAACTCCTCTTGTAACACCTGCCAGTGAAGGGCAAGGCTTCAGGTTTACTGCTGGAATAAGGTCATCCCTTGTGGCTCTTGCAGCTCAAAGAACGAACTTTACATAACAGGCAAAACGAAAACAGCAAACCAAAATCTATTCGATCACAATGAACAGAATTTCAGAGTAAGATGAAACGTAAGAGGTATCTAAATAATGTGTGAGTAGGAAATGTGTATCTGTATCTATTTAACTCGCGTGAACCCCCATATTTCAGATCCTAGCCCTTAGATAAGTCTTCCCGTTTTATTTGGGAGCGAGTGGGACAGAGTGGCATACACAGGTGGCCTCTAAACAGACTTAAAATCAAGCCACGTCATGATTACCGTTCAACAAACAGCACATATTCCTCTTTCTTATTAGGACAAATTAAAATAAAATCCCTCAATCAGTCAAGTACTGAGCACCCACCGACTGCTTCTACGAATTACACAGAGTGGGGGAGGGCGAGCCGCTTCCCGACGTGTCGAGTCCCGCATTTTGGCTCACGGGCAGCACACAGAACAGTGGCAGCAGCTCTTCACAAGGACTCACCGGAGGCGAACACTGCCGTCGAGAAGCCGAGGCCTGGTCCTGCCTCGCAGGTCGCCCCCCATGAGCTCTCCTAAACTCCTAAGGGTACCTCTAAGTCCTCCCAACACAAACTTAAATTCGCAGCAACATGTGAGCGCTGCAGGCCACGCTGAAACACAGGCAAAGGTGGAAGCACCAAGGACGAGCTCCACCAGGCCAGGGTCGCCACGCCGCCTAGTCTCCTGGTTCGGACCCGTGTGGGAAGCGGCACCAGGTGGGTCGCCCGCTGGGAGCACCGAGGGACCGCGCGGGTCCTGGCGTCTCGGGGCGCAGAGCCTCACCTGGACCTCAGGCCGAGCCCACACTCGCCCGGAAGTTACAGAAACAAAGCACAATTTCCAGAAAGCACCAAGTCACCCAACTCTCATCCACTCCACCTCCCAGAAAACGAGTTCAGTGGCCCGAGGGCGGAGCAGGCCCGCGGCTGAGACCCTCGCCCCTCCCTCGTCCGCCTCTCGGCACCCGGGCCCGACTCCCCAGTCGGCGACCAGCGGGCTCCGGCCGGACCCGGCGTGCGGACCTCGGCGTGTGCGGGGACGACTGCGGGCCCGCCCGTCCCCCGGGCCCAGCCCGCAGCTCCCGGACTTTGTAGCCCCCGGGACTCCGTGTAGTTCCCCCCTCCCCGCGCCCCCGGAGACACCCTCCCCGCAGGGCTCCCATGCTCCCGAGCCCCGCCGCGCAGCCCCTTGCCCTCTCGCACTCCGCCCTCCCCGCAGACGCCCGCTCCTGGCCTGACCCTCACCGAGTAACAGCAGGAGCAGCGGCTGCCGCCGGGCGCCACCGGGGGCCGCCATGGGCACCAGGGCCACGGGATCGGGAGCCCCGAGGGGTCGGGTGGTGGGCCGCCGGAGGATGGGCGCTGGGGAAAGCGCTGGGGGCCGGCGTGAGAGCGGCAGATCCCTCGGTCAAGAGGCCCAGCAGCTGCGCTGCTCGCGGCAGAAAAGAGACCCTGCGGCCGGCGGCGCCCGTCACGTGAAGCGTCGCCTCACCCACGCCATCACGTGACCTCAGATCTCGCGAGAGTGCGCGGTGGCCGGCGGCCGTGCGCCTTCCAGCGCGGGGTCCTCCGCGCGCGCGGCGCGCGCTTCCCACTCGCCCTGGAGTCGGGTGCGTGACACCGCCAGGCGGGTGATCGCGGAGCCGCGTGACTCGGGCCCGGCTCCAAAGTCCCTGGCCCAGTTCTCCGCGCGGCCCAAGGCGGAAAGTGGGCGGTGGCTCGGGGTAGAGGAGGCGGTCCCGGGAGCCTGCAGGTGAGGGGGCGGGAGGCGGGGCGGGAGGGGTTCCCTGAGCCACCAGCCGGCGGCCGCCAGCGGTGTGAACCCAGGGGCGTGCCGAGGGGCCGGCGCGATGCAGACTCGCGCTCCTAGTGACCCAGCGACTGTGATGGGGCGTCCTCGGCGGGGAGAGGGCTGGTCCCACCCGCGAGGAGCGAGGCTTTCCGCAGGAAGGAACCTTTTTGGGGGATTAGGTGGTAGTTAGGTCGCGACATCCCCACGCTTCTAACGTTGGGTCTCCTCCGCTCCGCTGTTCTCACGGAGGATGAACGTGAAGGTTCGGAAGGAGGTGGGATGGTTGAGCACGCTTTGTGAATAGTACACTTCATATTTGAAACCAAAACAAAAATCCTCTTTTTAAACACAAGGTACAGAATTTATAACTAGACAAAAATCGTAGCTTGGAGGAGATTCAGAGGTTACGGCGCTCCCCAGCCGTGACACCCGCCTGGAGATGTTCAGGAATGGAGGTGGCGTTTATCACAAGAGTTAGGAAGCACCAGTCCTTTCCGCAGAACCCACACAGGCCGCAGACAAGGAAACCGCCGTCTCTGTTTCTGGAACCTTCCTGAAGCATCTCCCTCCCGCCCGTGGTTTGCCTGGACCAGAGGCTCTCTGTTCCTTTCCCTTCCTTCTCCTGCTGCCCAGTTCCTGCCCTGATTCCAGCCTTCGCAGTCTTGCCCCTCCTCCTGACCGTGTCATCGCTTTTTCCTTCGTTCTTACATTTATTCGCTTTTTGTAGATTTTGTCCAGTTTCCCATCCCTTCCCTCCAGCTTCTAACATGGAATCAGCTGGAAAAAGTCATGAAGCGGAGGAGCCAGTGGGCTCCGAGAGAAAGCAGAGACTTGTTGGGCTGTGCTCTGTTCTTTGCGGCAGGAACTAAAGAGTAGCTTTGGTGATACCTAGTTTGTGTTTCAAGGATCTTTTTGGATTTTTTTGTTGGTTCTTCCAGATGGGGCAGGTGTTTAAACAGCAGAATTCTGCTCGACTAGGTGAAGTGCCACCCAGCTGAGTGCCGGGGTCCAGCCCCAGTGGTCCAGGGGTTCCCAAAGGTGCGGACGGAGTCCGCGAAGAATGTTTTACAGGGAGACAAGCGTTCAGAACTCTCTAGCTCTCTTTAGTCTCCGTGCATCTTCCTGTGCCTGGCTGAGGCCACAGAGAAAGATCCCCAGGCAAGGTGAGCCTTTATTTTTATAGTCAGAAGTAAATAAGGTAGTGGTTACCATAGTTACACTGTTCTTGTGAGTTTCACTTGTTTTTGTTCTTATTGCACTTCCCTCAGCCCATTAGCTTCCCAGGTAAGATTTAGGGAGCGTTATAAAGTCAAGGCTCAAACCTCATTATGCTAAGAGGACTGTGCCCTCTAAGCTGGGACTTGTTTGTGACTTTGCCAACAGGTCAGTCCGAGGTTTAACCCTATAGCAGCTCCCCACAGTTGAGGAACATTGCAGGCAAGAGAAACTATTCAGTCGAGGGTCTGTTTCTACTTTCACAGTGAAGTCGTTTGTGAACAATAATTTGTTAGCATGTAGTATTCAGTATGTGAAAATGTTATTTGAGCCTGGATTGTCTCTACGAAGTAGACTGTTAAATCCAGAGGTAAATTGGAGGAATTCTAAAATATTTTCATTTTCTCCCGATAATGAGAAACTACCAAATAGCCCTAGCCGGTTTGGCTCAGTGGATAGAGTGCCTGAGGATTGAGGGGTCCTAGAATCGATTCCTGTCAAGGGCACATATCTGGGTTGCAGGCTTGATCCCCAGTAGGGGGTGTGCAGGAGGCAGCCGATCAATGATTCTCTCTCATCATTCATGTTTCTCTCTCTCCCTCTTCCTTCCTCTCTGAAAAGCAATAAAAAATTTTAAAAAATTTAAAAAATTTTAAAAAATTTTAAAAAAATTAAAAACTACCAAATAATCTTGAGTGTAGAAACAATAAAACCGCTGAATTGTCTTTTCCACTTGCAGCTCCTTCCTATGTTGGGAGAATTCCTTCCTTTGTGAATATGGGTAGTAGACAGGGCTCCTGGTAGAAACTGAAAACAAAACAAAACCAAAAGACAGATGATCACTTTTCCAGCCTTCCTAGCAGCTAAGGTCTGAACTTGGCCAGAGTTCAGCCTGTTAGACTGAATCAGGAATTAAGTGGTGGCAAAGAAGCTCTATGCCCGAGAATCTGGTGTTTGGTGGTGATAGCGGCTGCAGCCTTAGCAAAAGGGAATTTCTGGAGGCAGCTGTGAAATGCTGGAACTCCCTGGGTTTGCAGTATGTGTTTAGCTGTGGTGCTCCCTGCTCTCTCATATCTGCTGTTTCTCTGGCATTGTTCTGCATCCTTTTTGGAAATCCTGTGAGCTAGTCAAAGTCTTTTCAGCAAGTTATTCCTCTGCTTAGATCAGTCAGTGCCCATTTCTATTGTATACAACTTCACAGGGTCTTTGCCCATGACATGCTTTGTGTACAGTTTTCTTTTTTTAATATTATAACCTCATAACCTCATTAAAGACCAGAAGTAATTTATGTCTGCAATAGAACAGGGCATAAAAAACAAAGTCAAAGACTGAAAATGAAAGCAAACATTGTATGTTGTAACATTTTTATAGAGTATGATAAAATAATATGGTGGTTTTTTATTGTTTGCTTGGTTTTGTTCTTGAATCCTCGATATGGGCTGAGTCTAATCTATTTCTGATTGAAGGGAAGACATGGAAAATCAAACCCAATGAATGACTCCAAGTCTTCTGACTTCTTACAGGGGGGCCAGGGAGCTTTTTTTTTTTTTTTTTTTTTAATAAAGCAATGAGGGCAGTAAGCAATACAGAGATTCGCTTCAGAGTTGCTTAGCAGAGTTGAGGAGTAAAACTTAGACATTGCTTTGATAATAATGAACAGTATCAACACAATTAAAGGCAAGGGCCTTTTGTATCTGAAATAACTAAAGCTCCAAAGCTGGGAATGCATATTTCCCTGAAGGCTGTGCCACTGGGAGAAGGGTCTGGTAACTTATAAATGGGCTCAGTATCTGAATTAGATAAAGTAATGGTTGATAGGAAGTAAAATTGAGATGAGCAGGCTAAGCAAGCAGTCTGTGCCTTTTTCCTCCCAGTTACAATTTTTCTTGAGAATTGGTGAGCGAAAATAGTAATTTTGAATAGCGATGTAATTTTTTTATTTTCTAACTTTTAAAATACATATTTTTTTATTGATTACAGAGAGGAAGTGATAGGGAAAGAGATAGAAACCATCAATGATGAAAATCATTGATTGGCTGCCCTCTGTATGCCCCATACTGAGGATCGAGCCCACAACCCCGGCATATGCCCTGACTGAGAATTGCATCAGCGACCTCCTACTGTATGGGAAGACCCTCAACCAATTGAGCTTTACCAGCTGGGCTAATTTTTTATTTTCAATTTGTGTTATAAAATTTTTCAGTCCTAGCTGGTTTGGTTCAGTGTATAAAGTTTCGACCTGCGTATTGAAGGGTCCCTGGTCCGATTCTGGTCAAGGGCATGTATCTTGGTTGCAGGCTTGATTGCAGGCTGGATCCAGGTAGTGGTTGGGTGTGTGAGGGAGGCAACCACTCGATGTGTCTCTTTCACATCGAGGTTTCTCTCCTTCTCTTCCCCTCCATTTCACTCAATCAATGAAAAGATATCCTCAGGTGAGGGTTGACCAAAAGATTTTTTTTCGAAGAAAGTTGCAGCCCTAGCCAGTTTGGCTCAGTGGATAGAGTGTAGGCCTGCTAACTGAAGGGTCCCAGGTTTGTTTCTGGTCAAGGGCACATGCCTGGGTTGCCGGTTCGATCCCCAGTAGGGGGTGTGCAAGCGGCAGCTGATCAATGATTCTCATCATTGATGTTTCTGTCTCTCCCTCTCCCTTCCTCTCTGAAATCAATATCTACACTAATAAAAGACAAAGATGCTAATCAACCGTACCTTCTCAATGCCCACCAGCCAATCAGAAGAGTATGCAACTTAACCCAACAAAGATGGCGGTTAATTTGCATACACAGGCGCCCAGTGAAGACTGAAGAAAGCGTAGAAGGAAGCCAAGCACTGCAGAAGGGGGCAAAGCGGTGGAGAAGGGAACGGATTGGAGGTAGCAGAGACGGGAGCCGAGCTGAGACAGTGGACACGGGAGGGAGCGAAGTGGCGGAGAAGGGAGGGAGCGAGACGGGAGGGAGGTGAAGCAGAGGACACGGGAGGGAGCCGAGGCGGCGGAGAAGGTAGCGAAGTCCGCCTCCAGCTTTGCTCCCTTCTCTGCTTCGCTCTGGCCTCAGGAAGCCCTGTTCTTGCAGGAATCTTCCTGCAACGGGCCTCTACTGTATATGTGTGTGTGTGTGTGTGTGTGTGTGTGTGTATATATTTATATATATATAAAATTGCAAAAAAAGCAATGAATTCTGTTGATTATTATGGTTTATTCTCTCCTCCCAACTTGTTTTGTGTTTTGCTTTTGCTTTGGATTCTTGCTTGAATATTATAAAACAAACCTCAGACATCATATTTTTCATGTACTTTTTTTATATGACAACAATGCCATTATCTCATTTAATATAAAACCAAAACCTAATAATTCTTTTGTAATTAGTTTCTAGTCTATGTTCACATTTTCCCACTTGTCTCAAAAATATCTTTTTTATACCTGGTTTGCTCAAATCAGATCCAGTCTGGTCTGTACATTGCCTTTGATGATTGATAAGTCTCAAGTCCCCTCTCCTATTTTGCATATCACTTATTTGTTGAGGAAACTGGATCACTTTTCCTATAGGATACCCCAAATTTTGGATTGACCTGATTGATTTCTTGAATGGTCATCTTTTTCTTTACTTCAGTAAACTGGTAGTTTTTGATCAAGAGGCTTGAGTAGATCAAGTTTATTTCCCCCAGGTAACATGCTTCATAAGTAGTACTAGATCAGGGGTGGGCAAACTTTTGACTCGAGGGCCACAATGGGTTCTTAAACTGGACCAGAGGGCCGGAACAAAAGCATGGATGGAGTGTTTGTGTGAACTAATATAAATTCAAAGTAAACATCATTACGGTCTTTTTTTTTTATTTCAAAAGTTTTATTCATTTCAAACATTT
This sequence comes from Myotis nattereri, assembly GCF_964212035.1. Taxonomy (NCBI): domain Eukaryota; kingdom Metazoa; phylum Chordata; class Mammalia; order Chiroptera; family Vespertilionidae; genus Myotis; species Myotis nattereri. The sequence continues at coordinate 29,029,642 of NC_138076.1, forward strand.
TAACAAGAAGAATGTAAACACTAATTATTATAATTTGAAACTTCAAAAAATGGAGGAATCATAGCACAATAACATACCTTATATTGAAGATGGCAAAGGCAAAATAAAATTGCCTAACAAAGGAAAGGTACAAAAGCCTTTCAAATTAAACTTAAATATAATAAAATATTTTAAAACTAAAACAAATAGAAAAGAACAAAATGTGTAAACAGTAAATTAAACATTTTCTTTAGTGCAACTTCCAAATTATGCCCGGGACGTAGAGGTAGATGGCAATGTAGACTGGGTTGAAAGGTTTTTGGTCTTTAAAACATCAGCTTCAGTGGGAACAGTGTTGTTGGTCTCCTTTTTTAGCTAATGCATCAAAGTCTGGAGTTAGTTTTGTTGTGGCTATTCTCAGGATAGATCTGAGGTGTTCGTCAGTTAAGCTGGATCTGTGAGGGGCTTTGTTGATGTTCATGACGCTAAATGTCTGCTCACAAACATAGGTTGACCCAAACAGCACCAGTATCTTCTGTGCCATCCTCCGGATGTTTGGAAAAGTGGCTTCATTAAGTGAAGCATAAAAGTCTCTTAGTTCAAGAGAGCTGAATTTCTCCTTTAGGACAAAGTCAGACTGAAGATCGATGAGTTCCAGTTGCACCTCTTCTGGTGCTGTTTCAGGGTTTTGTGACAAAGGACAGGCCACCAGTTGAAGTGACTGGTCAATTTTTTCAACATCAGAAAACCGACGACAGAATTCTGCATGCAGGTCATCCAGTGATTTGCTGTATTTCTTCACATTTTGGATGGTCTCCTTCTGTGTGGCTAGTGTGGCAAAATGAGTGAAGACTTTGTCTGAAATTTGTCTGGAAAAGAAAATCAGCTTCGATTTAAAGGCTTTCACATTAGTGTACATGTCATGTACATACTGATCTTTTCCCTGTAGCTTCACATTTAGCTCATTCAAATGTGAAAATATATCTACAGCAAATGCAAAGTCACACAGCCAATTCTTGTCACAGCTCAGTAAATTCGTCAGACTTCCCCTTTAATTTCAAAAATGCACCAATCTCTTCTTTGAGCTCCCACACTCGTTGGAAAACTTGGCCCAAACTCAACCAGCGGACACGAGAGTGGTAAAGTAAGTCGTGGTGATCCTCATCAGTTTCCTCCAGAAACTTAATAAACTGACGGTGCTGAAGTCCCTTTGCTCGAATGAAATTAACAAGCGTTACGACTGGATTAACAACATGATCAAGTTGTAATATAGACTTGCACAATGATTCCTGGTGAATAATACAGTGAAGAAAAATAACATCTTGGTTAGGGTTCTCCTCTTTCACTTTATCCTGAATTCTTTTTAGCAGTCCAACATTTTTTCCAGTTAAATGTGGAGATCCATCAGTTGTGACATTAGCAAGTTTACTCCATGGTAGCTTCATTTTCTCGATGACAGTAGACACCCGGTCATACAAGTCCTCTCCCCGTGTTTTTCCTTTCAGTGGCTCCATGGCTAAAACCTCCTCCGTAATTTCAAAATTGTCACTAATCCCTCGGATAAAAATTAAGAGCTGAGCAGTGTCCTTTATGTCATTACTTTCATCCAGTGCTAGTGAATAAAACTTAAAGAACTCTGCCTTACTATTTAACTTGCTGGCCAAGTCTTCATCAATCAGTTCCACTCCACGAGTCACTGTCCTGCGCGATAAGCTGAGTTTTTCAAACTTCCCTTTGCTCTCTGGACACAAGAGACCTGCTGTCTCTATCATACATTCTTTCAAAAACTCGCCTTCAGAGAGAGGTTTGCTAGCTTTTGCTAATTTGAATGATAGCATAAAACTTGCTTTGGTAGTTGTTTCTTGAATTGCAGTTTGTCTGTGAAAGATATTTTGCTGAGCCTGTAATTTAGCCATCAACCTCTGTGCAGTAGCCTCCCGTTCTTGAGGTGACTGCTTGCTAGCATAGTTGCCATGCTTTGTGGCAAAGTGACGGCTGAGATTGTACTCTTTGAAGACTGCAAGTGTTTCCTGGCATATCAGACATACCGGCATTGATTGGACTTCGGCGAAAAAATATTTTGTTGTCCACTCCCTCTTAAACACTCGGCATTCACTGTCTACTTTCCTTTTCTTTGGTCCACTCATGTTTAATATTGGGCTAAAACCAACAGTACTGTTCTCTTATTAAATTCTTTACTAAAATAAGACAGTAAAGTATAAAAACAAGTGATTGAATTTGCTCTACTATAACATGTTTGATCTTCTAAAAAATATATATATAACAAAATCATCTGAAAAAGTTCAGACATGGGACAGAGGCACACCCTGACCATAGAGAACAACCCCTTTCCCCCATAGGAAATCTGTGTATCTTTCACACAGGCCCTTTGTTTATGGTAACACACATAGCTGCACTTGTATGGGAGGTGCTAGGGCAGTGCAAAACATGGATAACCAGTAGTTACCACTAGCACTTCTGTTACTGGCAAAAAACAGCCGCAGTGCACATAGTGTGAAAGAGCCCATTATCAATGTCAGATTGCATCCCCTGGACTCTCTAAAAACAACCAAGTGCCACTTTTAAATGCCCATTTCAACAGTTTTTCTTATTAAAAGCTGGAAATGGCAGGATATTTATATATATACCCCTACTGTGACAGCCTGGCAGAGCATTACAAAGGAGAAAACCCAGCATCTGGTGATGTCCATAAGTACAAGACTTCAGGCTGTCATTACCAGGAAAGGGTTTCATCCAAGTATTAGATACGAACATTTGATTTTCAGTTTTTCATTTGTCCAATTACTTCGAAACCCTGATATTAAGCGATTTTGTAATGAAATCTTTAGTTCATCACATTTCTATACAATCTTTTTGTTCAACCCACTGAATTAGGGTTCGTTCCCACTAGCCGTGCTGCCATTGCAGTGTGGTGCAGTACTGCAATGCAGCGCAGCTAGGGTTAATGCAGGGTACACAGGTTTCCATCATGTTTGCGTTGATGCTAATGTGCAGTGGTGCATGTTAACACAAATGCCCTGTAGCACACATTTTTACAGCTGAAAGTCTTTGTTGTTTTATTAACAAGTCATTGTGATGTACAGAATGTGGGAACAGGAAAAAATTGTGTTTGAGTAGAGCTCTTAATCTTACCTCAGAAAGGCTCTGATACTGTGCTCTCCAGGGGCATGTCTCCCTACATCACCACCATAATGTGTCTACGCATCCCCAGGGTGATGTCGGGAGACGTGTCCTTGGGCATTACAAGGAGCCTCTGGAAGACTGAGAGGTTGTTCCTTCTACTGAATGGGCGGATATAAATCCGCCCACTCAGAAGAAGGAGCTGCGGCCGTGTTTCCCGACGTTGCCATGTTAACACTGCTGCTGGTGAAGGAGCGGAGGGGAGAGCAAGAGAACCCTCCGCTCTTTCGGCTCCGCGGGCCGGATAGAACAGCCGAACAGGCCGGATACTCTCACCACTCAGTGTTAAGTGTTGAAAGTGGACAACCAATGGTTCTGGGCTGCCTGTCACTACTTGAGCCAATTAAGCAGGGACAGCATTGAATCATAGATGAGCATTTATTCCAGTCATGCTGGCAGTATGGGAGAGCAGCAGGTCACCCACAAAAATCTGCTCTACCCCTCCCCATAAACCAAGAATTATGGGTAGAAGGAGAAAGATTACATGGGAAAGTAGGAATTACAGGCATGGGGAAATAGGCAAGGTATAAAGGTTACAGGTTATAGGCAGGCTGGGGGTGTTGCAAAGGGTGGGTGCCCCCGGGACCAGATTGTTTTAGCAATAAGGTTGTTAATCTTTCCTTGATGATTGGCATTCTCGGAAAAGGAGAATGGACTGCATTCCATATTAACTCCCATGTCCTGGGGCATACAACTCTCAGCCAGGTTAGAACGTGCTTTCTCTAGTCAGAACAGAGCAATCAGGGTTAACAGAGTATGATTAATATATCTTATAATTCTAGGTATTCCCCAGTATTTTATTTCTGCCGCTAACCTTGTAGGACTGCAGCACTGGATTTGTTTTGTTGGGAGCTTGTTAGAAATGTAGTCTCAAGCCCTATCATGGCCTTGCTTTCAACAAGCTCCTCGGGGTATTTATAGGTGCGTTCAAGGCTCTGCTGTGTATTTCTGACTGCATTGCATCAGGAGGCATTTGTTACCTGGTTGGCACACTTTGGAGAAGTTGTCAGCTGGCCCCATCTGTTACAGAGGAAGATAGAGGCAGGATAAATGCCTGATTTTGATTCTTTTATTTATCTGTTTTCAGAATAATGACTTAGTGGTGCCTAAGCAACTTCCAAAAGTGAGGTACAACACCTAGAGGGAACCCTAATGTAAACTGTGGACCGAGTAATGATGTATCAATGTAGGTTCATCAAGTGCAACAAATGTTCTACTCTGGTGGGAGCAGTTGGTAGTGGGGTTGGCTGTGCATGTATGGGGGTAGAGGGTATAGGAAATTCTGTACTTTCCTCTCAATTTTGCTATAAAATATAGTTTATTTTTTAAAAAGTGAACCATAACATTTAGAAAATTTATTTTATTTATTTGTTTGTTTTTAAAATATATTTTTTATTGATTTTTGAGAGGAAGGAAGCGGGAGAGAGAGAAACATCAATGATGAGAATCATTGATCAGCTGCCTCCTTCACGCCTCCTACTGGGGATCAAACCAGCAACCCAGGTATGTGCCCTTGGGTTGCTGGAATTGAACATGGGATCCTTCAGTCTGCAGACTGACACTATCGCAGCTGTGGGCAAACTACGGCCCGCGGGCCGGATCCGGCCCGTTTGAAATGAATAAAACTAAAAAAAAAAAGACCGTACCCTTTTATGTAATGATGTTTACTTTGAATTTATATTAGTTCACACAAACACTCCATCCATGCTTTTGTTCCGGCCCTCTGGTCCAGTTTAAGAACCCATTGTGGCCCTCGAGTCAAAAAGTTTGCCCACCCCTGCTCTATCCACTGAGACAAACCAGCTAGGGTTTGAAAATTTATTTTAGTGCCGGGGTCCAGCCCCAGCGGGTCCAGGGGTCCCCAAAGGTGTGGACGGAGTCAGCGAAGAAGGAATGACAAGGAGGCAGAGTTCAGTTGATCAGCAGCCTAGCCAGGATCTCTAGACAAGTTCTGATCAGGATCTCCAGCGAAGTTCTGGTTCAGGATCTCCAGCCAGGTTCTGTGTCCATGTTGTCTTGCTAGGTTCTCCAGCCAGGTTCTCCAGGTTCTCCAGCCAGGTTCTGTAGCCAAGTTCCCTCGCTTGGTTCTCCAGCCAGGTTCTGTCCAGGTTCTCCAGCCAGGTTCAGTCACCAGGTTCTACTCAGGTTCTCTTGCCAATTTCTGTAGTCAGGTTCAGTCCAGGATCTTTTGCCATGTTCTCTCCAGCGAAGTTCTTCTGTCCCTAGAGAACGTTCTGTGTAGGTTCTGTGCCTAGGTTCTGTCTCTCTCTCTGTCTCTTGCTGTCTTGTTACATCTGTATTTATACCAGTTGATTCAATCCTATCAATCTCTATTACAAAGGTTAGGGCGTTTCTTATCTCCATTCCAGGGAGTAAAGATTATGTAGCTTAAGCATAATTGTTCATAGTTAAAGTGATTAATTACCCGCCTGGCAATTAGTTGAGGGGTTTTATTCCCTCCCTAACTTAAGGGGAAAATCCCTACCTGGGGAAACAACCTTTCTCAGAGACCTTGGTTAAAACACATAGTGCCAAGAAGGTGAGCAAACATATTAAGAACAGTATGCCATATATGCCAGGTCCCTTGAAACAGCAAGCATGGACCGGCTCCCGGCATTTTAGAAGTATTACCATGGATTTTTTTTTTAAATCCTCACCTGAGGATATTTTTTTCATCTGTTTTTAGAGAGAGTGGAAGGGAGGGAGGGACACATTGATTGGTTGCTTCCCGCTTGCATCCCAACCAGCGTCAGGGGAAACCTGCAACCCAGGTACGTGCCCTTGATCAGGAATTGACCCCTCGACCCTTAGGTCCACAAGCTCATTCTCTAACTACTGAGAACCGTGGATTTTTATATGGTCTATATGTTTGAAATCTTTTGTGCTTATTGCCATTTTGAAGTGAAAATCCTGCGGTCTTTAGTAGTGCAGATCTTCTAGGCATATGTAACTTGGTGATATTTCTCTTTATGTGGGCTGTCCTCTAGTTACATTTCCACCAACAATGCATGCACCAGAGTGCCTCTTTTCCCACAGCCTAACTCAAGGAGTGTTGTCACACTTTTAGATTGTGGCCAATCAGATAGGTAAGAAATTATACCCCTGGCCCTGACCGGTTTGGCTCACTGGATAGAGTGTCGGCCTGCAGACTGAAGGGTCCCAGGTTCGATTCCGGTCAAGGGCACATACCTTGGTTGCGGGCCCATTGATTAAAAAATCAATAAAATATATTAAAAAAAGAAATTATACCCCTGTAGTTTTAATTTGCATTTCCTTTATAAGAGAAGCTGAACTTCATTTTATGTGCATAAGGGCTATTAGCATTACTTTAAATACACACACACACACACACACACACACACATATAAATTTCCAACAGGAAGGGAGAGAGATAGAAACATCAATGATGAGAGAGAATCATTGATTGGCTGCCTCCTACATGCCTCACACTGGGGATCAACCCTGCAACCCAGGCATATGCCCTAACCAGGAATCGAACCATGCCCTCCTGGTTCATAGGTTGATGCTCCACCACTGAGCCATGCCAGCCAGCCTAGCATTACTTTTTAAACAAATAACCTGCATTTTGTGCCCGTTTTTCTATTGGGTTATAGAGATATTTGTGACATAGGTCACATTTTTAAAGTCAGTATGTCATTTTAAAAATCAGTTTGTCATTTGACACTTTGCTCATGTTTCTGTTTTGCAGAAGGTTTTTTTTGTTGTTGTTTGAACATGGTTGAATTTATCACTCTTTCCTCATAGCTTTGGATTATGAGATAGGACAATTCTTCCAGTCCTAGATTATGAAAAATACATCTGTTTTTTTCTGTCAGCACATGCATAAATTCATTTTTTACATTTACAGTATCTGTGATTCATTATCTTAATGAGGAGTGTGAAGAATGTGGATTGTGCCAAGCCAGTGTGGCTCAGTTGTTGAGCATCAATCTATGAACCAGGAGGTCACAGTTTGATTCCTGGTCAGAGCACATGCCTGGGTTGCGGGCTCGATCCCCAGTGTGGGGAGTGCAGGAGGCAGTTGATCGATGATTCTCTCTCATCGATGTTTCTATATCTCTCTCCCTCTCCCTTCCTCTCTGAAATCAATAAAAGAATATATTTTTTAAAAAAGAGTATGGATTGCATTTTATCTTTTTCTATATAGTACTCTAATTATCCTAATACCATTTACTAAAAAGCTCACCTTTTCTCACTGATTTGAGATTCCATTGTATCATATGCTGCTAAATTTGAGATATACTTGACTTTTTATTCTGTTTCAGTGCCACACTTTTATTTTATTTTTTAAAAGGGATTTTTTTTTAAATCCTCACCAGAGGATATGTTTATTGATTTTAGAGAGAGGAAGAGATAGATAGAAACATTGAGGTGAGAGAAACATTGATTAGTTGCCCCTCTTATGCGCCTCTACTGGGGACCAAACCCACAACCTAGGTATGTGCCCTGACTGGGAATCAAACCTACAACCCTTTGTGTAGAGGAGGATGCTCCAACCAACTGAGCTACACTGGCCAGGGCTCTAGGGCCACACTTTCAGACTTAGCGATGTTTTATTTGTAGGGCCAGCTCCCTCATTTTTCTCTTTCCTAAACTCTTTTTTGGAGTCAATAAATCTTACATTTGGTCTTTCCCTCTTCCTACCATCTATTTTCCCCAGCATTATTGTCTTTCCTAAAGAATCCTGTCTCCTTACGATGTGGCTGAAGTAGAACAGCTTCCGTTCTGTCATTTTTGTCTTTAGCGATGTTTCAGGCTTTATTTGCTCTAGGACCCGCTTGTTTGTCTTTCTGGAGGTCTAGCGTATCCATAGAGCTCTCCTCCGACACCGTATAAAGTATAGTTTGTGACAAAGATAAGTACTGGATCACATGACCACATTGAAAGATATGGGCGAGAAGGGATCTGCACTTAGTAACTTTGTGTTTTGCTTGGTACTCCGAGGCCAAAGACAGACAGCTGTATGGACAGCTATCCTCTAGTTGGTAAATTTATTTTCATGGAGGTATGGGTTAGCAGTTCTGAAACTATGTCTACCAGTGTTGAACAAATAAGTAGATATTTTGCAGGTAATGATCATTTGCAGATTTCTCACTGCAGAAAGAAGTTAAAGTAAGGAAAAGGGAAAGGTGTGAGTGAATCCTTAATACTGGAACTGGTGTGTGTGTGTTAGATAATAGATAGATAGATGATAGATAGATAGATAGATAGATAGATAGATAGATAGATAGATAGTTGGATGCCCAGGCACAGGAATAAATAGAGTTGTGTGTACCCAGGTTAGACATACACTTGTCTCCTAACTGGCCACTGAGAGGGTCAAGCAACAGCAATGATCCAGATCATGGGTTCTAAATATTGCTTTCCAATAAAAGGAACCAGGCTCCTTGGATTATTGTTGATTCCAAGGCTGGGCTGGAAAATACAGATGAGCCTGGAGCTTTTTGTGGAGCCAGAAAGTAAGGACAGGCTAAGAAAACAAGGATGAGCTTGTCATAGGTACACAGGCGCTAACCTGAGAATGCTCCCAATGGCCAAGATGATCTATTAATGATACAAAAGGCAAGTAAATCATGGCTGATAAGTGTAGGGCTAGTTAGTATTAATGAATAACATGTCAGAAAAACAGAAAACAGTAAGCTTTCAAGTGAAATTTATACTAACAGGCAGGAAAAGGAAGCAAGACTCACATCATACAATTAAGTAGTATAATTGCCAATTATAAAAATAGTCATGGGGATGTAAAGTACAGCATAGGGAAGATAGTATATTGTAATAGCTATGTGTGGTGTCAGATGGGTACTAGACTTATCAGATGATCACTTTTTTTTTGCAGATTATTGCCTCATTTTAATAAGGAATTAAAAGTAAACATGGCCAGCCCGCCAGCACTCTCTAAGAGGCTGAGCCAGCTTGGCATTTAAACATCTATGAAACTAGCTGGAGTTTGTTTCTCTCATATCATTTTCTGAATTTTGGTCAAAAATCTTTATTCAGATAACTAACGTGTCCATTCCACTTGCTGATAATCAAAACTTGTGATAAGAAACACCATTTCCATATTGATCGAGCCCCAGCAGTGCGTAGCTACACTGACTATGGCGCCAGATGATCACTTCTTAAGGTGTCTAAATGTCTAGTCACTATGTTATACACCTTGAAACTAAAAATATTATATGTCAACTGTAATTGAAATATGAAGTAAAACATTTTTTAAAAGACTCCTAGCATACAATAATTTTTTAAAAATCAGCCATCTCCTTTAGGACATTTAGATTATTTACACTTTTTTATTATTTAAAATCATATGGAGGGTAGGTGGGAAGAGATCATCCAATGAACTTGTATGCATATATGCATAATCAAAGGACACAGACATTAAAGGGGTGAAGGCCTGGGCTGGGGGGGATGGGAGCTGATTGGGAGAGGTCAATGGGGGAAAAGGGAAACATATGTAATACCTTCAACACTAAAGACTTAAAAAAATAAAATAATACCATTGAGAACATCTTGTGCACATCTCTGATAATTCCTTGAAATACTTAAACCATGGTCACCTTCCTTTTAGAAGGTTGTGAAAGAGGATCCCTCTCAAAAAAGAACCAAAACTTCTACTTTCTTATAGATAGCAGATTAAGTCAATAGTCCAAGTCTTTTGCAGCACGAGAAAGTCTGTAATTTTAATTGTGCTCATGTTTCTAATAACTTACCTGGTTGCTGTCTGTGAAGCCTGGGGTCTGAGGTGGTATGACTCGTAACTAGGGCTTATGTTTGTTTAAGAAATGAAATGTAGTTAACCAGAGCCATTGTGGAAGACACAGAACGAGAACTGAAATCAACATGAAGCCACTTCAACATTTGTAACTCATGATTATAACTCAGAGGGGACGGAGTGGGTTTCACAATGGTTCTATGCTGCCAGTGCAACACAGAATTTAGCAATAGGTGGGTGTATCAAAACCTTGTTGAAATGATGGCTGAGAAGACTGAAACAAAAAGTAAGGGTGGGACAAAAGGTCTTCAGAGAAGTGCTTAAATTCAGACATAGATGGTATTAATATTTGTTATGATGGTTACGTGGTAGCTTTAATCATCGGTTAATCTGGCCATTTGCCTGTTAGTAATTTAAAAAAAAAAGAGAGAAAAGTTTAGGTCCGAGATAGAAACGTTAGGAAAGGTCACAGTCACCATGATTACAGCTAAGATAAAAAGCCTGGAAAAGGAGCCAGTGTTATCTTGCCTTTTAGTTTCTCTAGGTAGAGCCAGGTAAAAGTGCCCCATTCCTTTTCTTTTTTCCTTGTAACATTTACCTTTCCTGTCTTTTTAAAAATATATATATATTTTTTATTGACTTCAGAGAGAGAGGAAGGAAGAGGGAGAGAGAAACACCAATTAGCTGCCTCCTACACACCCCCCACGGGGGATTGAGCCTGTAACCCGGCATGTGCTCTGACCAGGAATCGAACCGGTGACCTTTCGGTGCATGGGTCGATGCTCAACCACTGAGCCACAGTAGCCAGGCAACTTTGTCCTTTTCAAATCAATTTTATCAAGGTTAGTTTATATAAAATAAATATACCAAGGTGTACAGTATGATGAGCTTTGACAAATGTATACACCCATGAAACCGCCATCCCAATCAAGATAGAAAACATTTTCTTCATTCTGAAATTTCCCTCGTGTCTCCTTATAGTTAACCCCATCCCTAAATCCAGGTAGCCACTGATCTTTGTGTCTCTACAGATTCGTTTTTCTTATTTTATATAGATGGAATCACATAGGGTGTACTGTTTTGCACTTGAATTTTTTCTTAGCATAATATTTTGCGATTCATCCTTGCTTTGTGTACCACGAGTTCATTCATTTTTATTGCTGATACCAGCTTATTCAGTGTATGGATCTTCCACAGTCTGTTTACCCATTCAGTTGTTGAAGGACATTTGGATTGTTTCCTGTATTTTGTTTGTTACCAGTGAAGTTGCTATGAATATTCAGAACCAAATCATTATGTGGATATGTGCTTTCGTTTCTCTTGGATAAATCCCAAGCATAGAATGGCTGGGTCATATGGTAGGTGGTATATGTTTAACTTTAGAAAGAGTCAAACACTTTTCTGGAGTGATTGTACTATTGCACATTCCCATCAATATTAGCTCCACATCCTTGTCAACACTTGGTATTATCATTCTTTTCAATTTCAAAAATTATATCTCATTGTGATTGCCTTGTCCTGATGACTGATGAGATTGAAGACCTTTTTATGTGCCTAATAACTGTTCCCATACCTTTTTCAGGTCTTCAGACTTTGTCCTGTTTTTAAAAAATGGCTTATTGGGAGGAGAGAACCAAGATGTCAGCATAGGTAAATGCCAGTACTCGCCGCCTCCCATAACCACTTCAAAATTAAAACTAAAATACAGAACAACCATTATTTGGAACTGCCTGAAAGCTGGCTGAATGGAAGTTCTACAACTAGAGAAATAAAGAAGAAAGCACATTGAGAGTAGTGGGAGGGGAGGAGGCGCAGAACAAGCTGGGCTGGTACCCACGTGGGCCGTTTTTTTAATCCAGAGGGAGATCGTCCCTACAGAGGCCACCATGAGAAGCAGGGGGTCCCAGCCTCACACCAGACCCCCCGCCCAGGGTCCCAGAGCTGGGAAGAGAAGACCTCGTAACTATGGGCTGTAAGAACCAGTGGGGAACATGGAACCATGGAACAGACTGACAAATCTCAGAGGGAAGTGGGGAGTTGGGGTGGGAAGAGAATAACCAAAGATCTTATATGCATTACATATGGACACAGATAACAGGGTGATGAAGGCGTGGGGTGGGAACTGGGTGGAGGGGGACAATGGGGGAAAAAAGAGAGATATCTGTAATACTCTCAACAATATTTTTTAAATATAAAAATAAAAAAAATAAAAATGGCTTATTGGTTTTCTTAATTGAATTCTAAGTGTCTTTTTAACATATTCTGGATACAATACAAATTCTATGTATTGTAAATATTTTTCCCCATTAAGCTTGTCTTTTTACTTTTTAGTATCTTTCAAAAAGCAAGCTCTAAATTTAATGAAAATCCAATTTATCAGTATTCTTTCATCATTGATATTTCTATCTCTCCCTCTCCTTTCCTTTCTGAAATCAACAAAAATATATTTTTCAAAAAAATCTTTGCATACCCCAACATGATAAAGATGTTTTTCTCCTATGTTTTCTTCTAGAAGATTTATGGTTTTAACTTCTACAGTTAGGCCTATGATCAAATTTAATTTTTGTGGATGGTGTCAGATAAGAATCAATGTTCACCCCCCACCCCCAAATATGATAGCTATTTGATGAAAAAACTTTTTTTAAAACCCCTTAAAGTACCTTGGCGTATTAGTTGAAAATAGTTTGGCTGTATATAGGAAGGTATATTTTGGTACTCCCTATTCCATTCAGTTAATCTCTGTCTCTCGTTTCACCAGTATTACAATTTATTCATTACTATAGCTTTATAACAAGTCCTGAAATAAGGTAAAGTAAGTTCTCCAACCATTCTTTTAAAAATTGCCCTGACCTCTTGAATTTCCACATCCATATCCATATAGAACAGCTTTTAATTTTTCTATAAAGGAAAAAGCCCGCTGGAATTTTGATGAGCATTGGATTGAATGTATATATCAATTTGAAGAAACCAACATCTTAGCAATATTGAATCTTCCAGTGTCACATATAGTTCTCCATTTATTTTAGTTGTCTTTAATTTTTTTTCAGCAATGCACTGTAGTTTTCAGTGTACATGTTTTTTTTCATAGTTTGTAATTTATCTCTGGGCATTTCACACATTTCTAGATATTGTGAATGGAATGGTGCTCTTAAATTTCATTTTCCAATTTTTGTTTCTAGAATATAGAAATACCGTTGATATTTGTTTTGTGACTTCACATCCTGTGACCATATTAAATTGGCTTATTAGTTCTAGTGGAATTTTTATTGATGTATTGATATGTTCTACCTCTATGATCATGTCATGTGTGAATAAAGATTGTTTTACTTCTCTTTCATCTGTATGCCTTTTATTTCTTTTTCCTGTTGTATTGCAGTAGCTAAGACCTCTAATACAATACTGAATAAAGTAGACATCCTTGCCTTATCTCAACCTTAGGGGAAAAACTTCATTTTGTTACCTTTAAGCATGATGTTAGCTTAAATCTTTTGTAAATGGCCTTTTTCAGGTTAAGGAAGTTCCCTTCTATTCCTAGTTTGCTGAAAATTCTTTTTAATTCAACATTGAGATTTGAGTTTCACCCAATGTTGCTGCGTCTATTGAGATGATTGTTTTTATTTTTTCTTTATGTCTTTTCTTTCTCAGATTTTTCAAATGTTAAACTAGTGCTAAACTTCACTTGGTTTTGATATACTACTTGATTTTATATACTGTTGTAATTAAAATGCTAATATTTGGTTAAGGGGCATTGGTCTTTAATTTTTTTTTAAATTTTGTTTTATTGCTTAAAGTATTACAAAGAGTATTATATATGTCTCCTTTTTTTTCTCCCCTTGACCTTCCCCTGCCCTCCCATACCCCCCAGTGTCTTGTGTCCATTGGTTATGCTTATATGCATGCATACAAGTCCTTCGGTTGATCTCTTACCCCCACCACCAACCCTCCCCGGCCTTCCCGCTGTAGTTTGACAGTCTGTTCGATGTTGCTCTGACTCTGTATCTATTTTTGTTCATCAGTATATAATGGTCTTAATTATCCATAAATGAGTGAGATCATGTGGTATTTTTCTTTCATTGACTGGCTTATTTCACTTAGCATAATGCTCTCCAGTTCCATCCATGCCGTTGCAAATGTTAAGAATTCCTTCTTTTTTACAGCAGCATAGTATTCCATCGTGTAGATGTACCACAGTTTTCTAATCCATTCATCTGCTGATGGGCACTTAGGCTGTTTCCAGATCTTAGCTATGGTGAATTGTGCTGCTATGAACATAGGGGTGCATGGTCTGTAATTTTAAAAATTTTATCTTAGAGGAAGGGACTAAGGGAAAGAGATAATGGAAATTTTTAAAAAAATATATATTTTTATTGATTTCAGAGAGGAAGGGAGAGGGAGAGATAGGAACATCAATGATGAGAGAGAATCATTGATTGGCTGCCTCCTGCATGCTCCACACTGGGGATAGAGCCCGCAACCCCGGCATGTGCCCTGAATGGGAATCTAACCATGCCCTCCTAGTTCATAGGTCAATGCTCAACCACTTAGCCATGCCAGCCGGGCTGATAGTGGAAACTCTTAAAAATATTCTGTTTTTTATCCTGTTACACATACTTCATTTATCTACATCTATACGTGCCTTTACATAATGACCTCTTGTCTTGGTAAGAACACACATGCACATACACACACATATACAAATATGCATACACACAAATACATAAACACACACAACTACACACACATGCACGCACACTGATACACATACAAACACGTACACAAATAACCATACAGCACAACCCCCCCGCCATCTTTGAATCCACTCTAGTCTATCTTTGTAAAAACTTGACCCCTTTTCCCTATCTTCAAATTCCTCCCTTTCCTGTATCTCTCCCCGCCCGCCCCTTTCTCTTTATTAGCTTCTTTCTCTCAGTCTATATACTTGCCCATTTCATCATCCACAAGAAACTTTCCTGTCTCTGCCTCTGATTCAAGCTACCATAAACTGCACCCCATCAAATCTGTTCCTACCCCACACTCAAACTGTAATGCCCCTAGTTGGCACAAGACTGGACATTTTTCAATTCTTACCACATTTCATTATTTCTTCCTTAAAACTTCCTTCTCCCTGCCCTAGCTGGTTTGGGTCAATGCATAGAGTGTCGACCTGCAGACTGAAGAGTCATGGGTTCAATTTTGGTCAGGGGCACATGCCTGGGTTGCAGGCTCAGTCCCCGGGGGGGTGGGGGGGGGGAGTGCAGGAGGCAGCCAATCAATGATTCTCTCTCATCATTGATGTTTCTATCTCTCCCTCTACCTTCCTCTTTTAATAACAAAAACAACAAAAAAACTCCCTTCTTTATTAATTTCTATTTCACCCATAAATAATAACATGTAACAGTGACTATATGTGGCCACCCCTATCCTAGACATGAGGAAAGAGCAAAAGAACTTTAAAAATTTGAGTTAGTGCTCTCAGAGTTGCAAGTTGTAGCCATTAAAAAAGTGTGCTGTTGAAATTGAGTAATCAGAAAACAAATGATAATCTGATACAGAGGCCACTGCCAGAAAAACAAACCAGAAACGAAAATAGAACAGTGCACTGTGGGTGGGGACTGTTGGTTTTCATTATAAGATCATCTGTCCTATTTGCTTAACAAAAATTCCTCTTAAAGTGAGAGCAAAAAAGTTGGAGGGGAAGATGCAATGTGGGAAGAGAGGAACATTTTCCAGAACAGAAGTCAGAAGTCTTCTGAGGAAGCAGGTTTGCTGAGTCCTGGCAGGACAAATAAAAATGGGCTCACATCTAGATATATCCTTGTGAAATAGAAAAACACAGGAATAGATTTCAAAAGTTTTGTGAAGAAGAAAAACAGGTTAGTTACAAAATGGCATCAGACTTTAAGCTGTAAATTAGAAGGTGATGGAGCAATGCCTTCAAAGTTCTGAGGAAATTATTTTGAATCGAGACTTTTATAAACAGCCAAACTATTAAGCATAAATGCAAAGTAAATCAGAAAGTTTGTCTCCCAGCATTCTCTCTGAGAAAAACAAGTCAGGAAAATAAGTAAAAGGGGGACTGGGGATCTGAGGAGTGGACCTAAACAGGGATGGAAAGAAAGGAAATTCCAGGACCAGAGCTATGCAAACTGACTGAATTGAAAACAATACTGTATCAGAGAGTTCTGAGAAAAATGTCTTAAGAAATTGGATTCATGCAAATCCTATATAATAAAAGGGTAATATGTAAATTGACCCTAATGGTGGAATGACCAGTCTCTTATGACGTGCACTGACTACCACGGCGCAGATACGCAATGCAGGAGCTGCCCCCCCGGTGGTCAGTGTGCTTCCACAGGGGGAGCACTGCTCAGCCAGAAGCTGGCTCATGGCTGGCCAGTGCTGTGGAGGGCCTAAGCCGTCAGTTGGACATCCCCCGAGGGTCCCCAGGCTTCCAGAAGGATGTCTGAATGCCAGCCTAGGCCTGATCCCCAGGGGAGCGGGCCTAAGCTGTCAGTTGGACACCCCCCCAAGGAGTCCCAGACTGCGAGAGGGCGCAGGCTGGGCTGAGGGGACAGTGCCCCCCCCCCCCCCCCCCCCAGTGCATGACTTTTCATGCACCGGGCCTCTAGTCAATAAGAAAGTTTATCCCAGTGATAAGACAGAGCATGTTATTTCATTTGTCAATACCAGCAGTTTAAAAACTCCAGGGAAAACAAAAAGCTGGACAAGAATTCCATAGTTTATTTTTTATTTTATTTTATTTTTTTATGGAACGCTTCATGAATTTGCATGTCATCCTTTCGCAGGGGCCATTCTAATGTTCTCTGTATCGTTCCAATTTTTTTTTTAGTATATGTGCTGCCAAAGTGAGCACATCCATAGTTTAAATATAAAGTAAGCTAACACATGATATGAGGTTTGAGCATTTGATGGAAAAGATATTTGTCTCTGACGCTTACAATATTCTTTAAGTTGCACCCGTTTGGCAATACATTTCACTCTCTGGATTAGGCACACTCCTCGCTTCTGAAGTGAATTATACCATAAATGCTATTTCAATTTCCAACTTTAGGTAAAACATAAAAAGTTTATTAAATATATAAATGCAAAAGGAATCTGACAAGGGCTGTCAGAAATTGGGAGAAAGAAAAGGGAAAATATGGGCCCTTATTTCTTCATTTTCATAGTAAATATTCTTGAGAAACAGTAAATTCATGGATCAAGAAAATAGGTTTCAATATATTATTTACAATAAAGGTAAATATAAAAGAACTCAAAATGATACAATTGACTAGATTGGGAGGGTGGGAGAGGGAGTGGGGTTCCTTTGGGTTGTTGGATTCCTTGTCTTGTAGGATAGGAGGCTGCAGGATATGGTAGGTGGAAAAACAAATTGTTTTTCGTATCAATTTGATTATCTTACATTGTTTTGACCAAAATTTAAAAAGTACAGAAGGGTCTATAATGGAGTTTCCGTCTGTTAACATAAAAACATTCAAACCTGTAAAGAATTTTTGTGAGTTAATTTGAGCCAAACTGTTGACAACTGCTTGGGAAGCAGTATCTAAATGGATTGGGATAATGCTCCAGAGAGTGGCGTTTTTTTTCCATCTATTTTTATACAATGAAATCAAAGGAGGGGACATAGGTGGGTTACATGAGATCCATTGGTGATAGATTAGAGAGGCGGGAGAAAGCAAAGCAGGGAAACCCCTGGGATTGGATAAAGTAAAATGACAAGACACTTAAGTGGGTGCAGGATAGGTAACAGTCAACAACTAACATGATGGCAATAACAATGAAGGAATGTGTGGTATCTGTCCTGGCGCCCAGGGCGTTCGGTTGTGCCCTGAGGGCTCCAGAAAAAGGGAAGTTGCAAGTTACCCAGACATTTCAAGGGTATGTTACCATAGATGCAAAAAGACTGAAAGGCTCAGTTAAGGTAAAGGTTGGCCTTGTCAGGGAAGATACCAGCCTAGGATGTAACTACCCACCATAACTGCTTTAAGTTAAAGTTTAATTTCAGACCATCCTTTGTGGTTACTTTAGGTCTCTGAGTTTGCAAGACCACCATGCAGGCCTCCCCTGAGCTTGTCAGGTTAGCACGAGGCCGCTTTCGTCCACTTCTTACCTGTTCCTAGCCGTCCAGAACTCCATTTTGGAGGGGCAGCTGTCATTTCCTGCCGTTCATATGCATGTGTGTATATGTATACACACACACAAATAGTAGCACTGTAGCACTATTATACTATTCTATCCTGCTGAAAAACAAAATTTGACTGACTGAATTTTAAAGATGGCTTTAGCCAATGATTCATGAATCGGGCGGCATTCCATCTATCAGAAAGGAACTCCAAGGCGCTGTACAAAATGAAAGACGTACAGGCAGAAGAGAGTGGGTTGAGGAAGTTAAACTAGCAAAAAGCAGATTGTCGCAAGGTCCCAGGGGTCTTTCTAGCAGATTGCCTCACTAGTGCTAACCAGGTCATTTCTGACGACTGGTTTACGATTCCATTTCCGGCAGAGGCTGAAACTAAGTGACGCGGAGCTTAGCATAAGTGATTGCATTTTGGGCTTGTTGTTTCTTTTTTAACAGTACTTTCTCATATCACAATATATCTAGACATTTGCTCCCTGTCAGTGTCTAGATCTCCTTTTGGGTAAAGCTTCGGGAATACAGATAGCATCAGGCATGTACGGACAGACATCACTCAACCAGGCCTGCCCACGGACAGTTAGGAATTTTTTTTAAAAAAATATATTTTATTTATTTTTTTACAGAGAGGAAGGGAGAGGGATAGAGAGCCAGAAACATCAATGAGAAACATCAGCTGCCTCCTGCATGCCCCCCACTGGGGATGTGCCTGCAACCAAGGTACATGCCCTTGACCGGAATCGAACTCGGGACCCTTGAGTCCGCAGGCCAACGATCTATCCACTGAGCCAAACCGGTTCTGGCAGGAATTTTTAAATAAATGCTGTTATAGTACTAGACTAGAAATCATTCCACATGAGTGGCAGTGTATCATAGGATAATTGCCTAGCAATGGAATTTGTTGGGTCAAAGTGACGAGCATTTTCTAATTTAAAATATACTTGTAAGTTTATCTGAGACCATCTCGCCACCTCACAACTGAGGGTCGCTTCCTGAGAAAGCCTGCTAGGTCTGACCCCACTACGCACTCTGCTAACCTTCCAGAAGGAGAACACTCTATGTCTGCCCCTGTACCACCCAATTCCCCCCCTCTTCCAACCCCAGCCCTTTCTGCTGGCCTCTCTGAACCATAATCGCTTGTCAATAAAACCCCCACCTCCTAAATGTTTGATAAATGGCAATGTTTCCCCGAAGAGTTCTAAACCATCAAGTAGGGCTCAGGCTTTCTCCTTGGGAGGAGCATAAGAGCCTGTGCAGGAAGCAGTTGCCGGTGGGGAGCTGTGCCTGTCTTGTTTCTCATTTCAGACGAATCAGTTATTTATTCTCCGTGGGGAGTGAATGGAAAGGGGCGGAGACCAGGGATGTTGGCCAGCAGACTTCCTGCCACAGACTGAATGCAGCAACATCCTCCTCCTACCAGCGCCTGCAGAAACCTGTCCTGAGGACCCTGCTTTCCCTGCAGCCCAGCACATGGCAGCTGTCTCATCTTCCTGTCCCATCTACCTTGGGCCTGGAGGTGGGGTAGGGGGTTATTTTCTATTCATTGCTACCTTCAAGCCTTAGTTTCCCCACTCCCCCCCTCTCCCCTCCCGCATCTCTGAAGGACATACCAAGGGGCATCACTTTCCCTCCAGGCACTTGGTCACTGCCCATCACTCTCTGGCTGCTCTGTGCTGCTTTGTCATCACTCTTTTTTTTTTTTAAATATATTTTATTGATTTTTTACAGAGAGGAAAGGAGAGAGATAGTTAGAAACATCGATGAGAGAGAAACATCGATCAGCTGCCTCCAGCACATCTCCTGCTGGGGATGTGCCTGCAACCCAGGTACATGCCCTTGACCGGAATCGAACCTGGGACCTTTCAGTCCGCAGGCCGACGCTCTATCCACTGAGTCAAACCGGTTTCGGTTGTCATCACTCTTGATCCAGCTTTGATCTCACTTCAGCCCCCTTTCTTTCCCCAGATCCTGTAATTATGACAGGAGCTCCCTCCAAACCCAGCTCTTCAGCCCTTCACTGAGCACAGACCTGTTTACCTTCCGGCCATCCGATTGCAAGGTTCAGCCCTCATCCCCACCAGTGCCCTCAGCCACCTCACCCCATCAGACAGACTTGGCTTTGGCCTTTGCCTGCTCCACCTCCCACCTACCCCCTCCTCCCTTGCTGCATCCAAGCAGGGAAGGGGCCTCGCCTGTCCTCTGTGCTCCCTTCTGGCCAGTATGCCTCTCTCCAGGGTGACACCCAAATACTGGCAAAGTTGCTGAACAAGCCTGTCTGTCTCAAATGACCCCCTTGGATTCCACTTTTCCTCCGTTTCATTTTTCTTGAAATCACAATCCGTTACTCACTGTATTTCTCCTGAAAAACTCATCAAGAACACATCCATACTATCTCACAGGTTATTAGTCTCACTCCTGCTAACTTGTAATTCTCTATACACTAAAATAGTTAATATTGTCTTTTTATCCAAAAATTTCCAGGCTTTAAAATTTTTCCCCATGTAGACTTTTAGGTTATCATTTTTTAAAAAAGGATCTTAATTTGAGATTAGACTTTTTTCCATTCTGAGAATAAAAAAGGATCTTCTCTTAAATTTATGGTTTCATTTTCAACTTTGACCACTTGGGACTTAGTATAAAAAATGAGTACAATCTAACTGCTTTTTTCAAGCTGATAAACCAGATTTTGCCAGCATTATTTGTTGAAAAGTTTCCTTTCCCCGACATGCCCCTTGATGTCGCGCACATTCTCATGTATTTGGTTCATTTATGGATTTTATTTGGTTCCAGAGATCCGTTTATGTGCCAGTATGGTGTTTTAATTACACCGTGTTATACGTTTTAAAATAATATTTGACTATTCTTGCTATTTGCTTTTCTGTTTTAACTTTAGGATCACCAGGTCTGTGTTTTAAAATAAGGGACATCTGACATCTTAAAATACTGCACAAATACAGGAATAAATCATTTAATAATGCTTTTCAGCCTGACTGGTGTGGCTCAGTGGTTGAACTTTGACCTATGACCCAGGAGATTGTGGTTCAATTCCTGGTCAGGGCACATGCTCGGGTTGCCAGCTCGATCCCCAGTGTGTCTATGTGTGTGTGTGTGTGTGGGTGGGGGGGTAGGGGAAGTGCAGGAGGCAGCCCATGAATGATTCTCTCACCACTGACATTTCTCTCTCTCTCTCCCTCTTTGAAATCAATAAAAACATATTGAAAAAATAAAATTCATATAGCATAGATATTTTCTTGTTACTAGGTATTATCATTTTTTGCTCTTATTGAAAATATGGTCTTCCATTATATTTTGACTTTTCTGTTAATTTTGTGTTTAATTAAAAACTTAGTGAATTTCCCTTTTTTTTTAGTCATAGCTTTTTAGTTACTTCTTAGATTTTTCAGGGAATCATATCTGTAAATAATTTCACTTTCTCATTTCCAATTTTATAGCCTTTTTCTCACTTAAGTGTCTTTTCTTTTTCAATCATTTTCTCTACACTGTTTTACTACATTAACATTTAATTATAGTAAATCTTTAAATGATACTGATAATTGAATGGATTAAAACAAGCACAATAAGAGGCATAGTATGTTGCTCACTGTGAAGCCAGACCAGTCTGCTGATGTTTTGCTGGGTAGCTTGTGAAAGCGGACAGGAAAGAATCATTACCTGAGAGGGTGATGGGCATTTGCCCTGCTTCTGGTTCTGTCTATTGTATTAGTAATTAATTTTAAGTTGCTAAAGATTTATGAGGAATGTCATCTGCATACCACAAAGTTTTATTAATGTAATTTTAAGGCCAATTAAACTAATTTTATTCAGAGTAAGTCTACATTAAGTTACAATATTAATCGCTAGAGACAGTGAACTTAAAATGTAAGAAGTAGAAATCTATTTGGTGTTTTATAGACCATATATCATAGAACTCATGAAAATTTACAAATATAGAAATGATGATACTTAGAGGATTTTCATATGGAAACCATAAGATGTCATATTTTAAACACGCATGTTTCAAAAATGCAGAATCTTTGAATAATTTAGCACAAAATCAAATTATATAAACTTGTTATAGTCCAGAAAATATTGCTTTAAACATTTATACCATGATCAAAATTCCTTTGGTAGTTTTTAATAAAAATGAAACATGCCATTATGTAAAATATAAAGTAGTTTTAAATGTTATCTAAAAGTATCTTTGTTATAGTTACCATACTAACATAATCTGCTATTCAACTTCACTATACATACACAACATGAAACCAGGTGCCAATGAAATCCTTTTAATCTTTTGACAAAATAACCTCTGCTTCACAATAAAGACTTTAAGTCTCCTATAAAACATTTTACAGTGGTTATGGCACAGAGAATGACGACTGTCCCTGTGCGTGACTGTAAGAACAAAACCAAACTTTATTATACCATTCATACAAATACTGCAATTAAAAAAAAATCAAACAGCAGTTACCCCAATGCAAAATACAGGGACTGCTAGACTCAATCTTAGAATGGTAAACACAAACACACTCTCCCCCCAAAACCTTAAACAGAAAATTCACAAATAATTCAGTGGAAATAAAGACGCTGATGGGTTCATTGCTCCAAACACATCAGACCCGATGTCCTCTTGGCACATCAGAGATCTCACTGAGAAACCTCATTATAGAAAAATCAGTCATTAAAGTTTAAAACTTTTTAAAAATAAATGAAAAACAGACGCCAGTATTTAGATTGCATAATTAATAAGCCAGTTTTTAACACTGACTTTCTTCTTAATGTTCACCAATTAAGGGTTCTTGTTTTAATCTAAGTGTTCATCAACTAAAATAGCTTATCTTCAGGAATACCTAAGTAATCTCTGTAGCTAAAGAATGCAGCATAGAGGGTCTTTTTATTGTGCATTCATGATCACACACAAAAACAAACCAAACTTTCAGTTTTTTTGCCACAAGAACACCACCTTACAAAGGAACCTCATTTAACCAGTATCTTCTTGTCCAATCCCAATGTCATTCTGCACAGAGCAATGGAAACAACTTAAATGCCTAAAAGAACAAGAGGAAGAACTGGAGGGTGAAAAGATATATATGCCATTTGCAAATCCTTAAGCCTTGTGAAGGGTTATTCAAGAATCATCTCCTTTCCTTCGAATCCAAAGTATCTGTGCTGGCTCAATCCCAGAAAGCCCTGGAAACAGCACAGAGGTGTTTCACTGCTCTGGAGATACATTCCAGTGTCTCACTGAGAGAAAACAGCTGGCCGATGCATCAGGCCACGTAATGGTACTGATTTGGATTGTCTTTATCTCTCTCCATATAGTCTCTGTCTATAAGAGATTCAATTCTCTTTTTCAAATCTCCAGGCTAAAAAAGAAAAAAAACACACACCCAATTACAGTGGAATTAAATTTGCAAACAGGGGAATATAACATCATGCATGAAATATGTGATTTATAATTATGCTCATTTTACACATAATTATATAAATATACATATTTATTTGTAATTATAAAATGAGACTAAAACTTCCTACTTCAAAGACAATGTTAACATTATTTCTCGATCAAAGTGCTCCATGTGACTTTTTAGGCCTTCCTGTGGGAAATATGAAACTTGTGAAATGTAAATACATTATTTATGATCACTAATGAATATATGTACATGGCAGATCCTATTAGGCAATACATTTCTGTTTGTTTGAAAGGGAAATATGATAATGACTCAAGGCACCTTCATCTGTTAAGGATATTTCTCCCTAAGAACTAATATTTACTACATATGCTATATTTATACAGTACAATCACAAATTCTGAGTGTTCCTTTGCTAAAAGTAGATGACTGAATTGATATATGTCCACACCATGACATGTCAGCCCAGGAAGAGCGCCCTCTGGCTTCTGCTGTTAGGAAGCACGATTATGCTGACAATTATGAGCAAGTTTTTTTTACCTGTATGTTCTTTCTTCCAAACATCGTAACTTTCTATTCAGTGATACATCATACATTTTACAATATGTGGCTGAAACCCAATTACCTATCAAAATAGAACTAGGTGCTATGGCTGTATGCACACCTTACTTGCTATTTAGTCTTTTAATTGCTGGGCCTCTCATCTGCAGAGGGGAAAATCAACACTCTCCCTGGCTCATGGTAGGGAGGAATGGTGTATGAGGCAGTGTTCCATGACTGTGCAGAGCACTGTGGAGCACACACTGCCTCTGCAGAGTACAAAAACCCAATATTTGCTGGGGCAGGATGGCATTCTCACCTGCCATTTCAGTGTCGAGACTCACTGGTCCACCTCGACTCCCTTGGTGAGAAGGGAGGGTCAGCTGGTCTTTTATCAAACTGGACAACACAAACTCAGGGTACTTGCACCTCAAAAGCACATGTGGCAGGCTTAGTCACTGAAAGGCCAGGTGTCATGAGAGTCCCATACTTTCTAGGTGGATTTATACATGCTTTAAAGCTCTTCATAATGCTTCCCTCACTTATCCTATCCTGTACTCCATATACAGCCAGGACAGGTCTCAGTTCTGGAAATATGCTTGGACTGAAAGGTTTTAGGGTAGACTTTTTACTCAATAGCAACGAAGATATATTACTGAGGTAAAGAATGCTTTGTAGTTTGCAAAATGCTTATTAGTTAGCATGATCTCCTTAAAATCCTGTGATATAACCTGAATTGTTACAACTACTGATAATGAATGTCCATTTCCATGTAGTGCCTTCTCCCTTCTAGAGTGGGAATTTTAAGTATATCACTCCCATAATGGTGATGAACAATATTTGAGATAAAGTTCCTACTCTCATCATTTGCCAGGTTTTCTAGACTTAGTATATATATAAAGGTAGATTTTTGAAGCAAATTATCACTTATAATATAGAACAAATGATATGATTCTGAAGGTAATGAGAATCGAACATTATTCGCCTATGGCTTGGCACAACGCTACAGTTTTAATTAAGCCAATATGCATTTACCTTTACTGGAAATTTCAGCTGGTTATACAATTCAGACACTAGGAGATTATGACCCAGAGTCTTTCTCATCTTCATTATTCTGACGATGGCAGCATCAATCTGATACTGTCTGTCCTGAAACACTCGCTCGGTGGTGCTGACTTGTTCTTCAACCTGCACAAATAGTGAAGTGTAAAGATATATTTTAGTATTAATTATGTCATACTGTTGACGTTGACTAGAAACTTTTGATGCCAAGAAAGGCCAAACTTTAAATGAATCTTGTTCTGCTATGCATTGTGTTCTAATAAAACCTAGCTTCCAAGGAGTGCAACATCAGTACCAAACATTGAAAAATAATTTAAAGAGTTACAGAAAAGCTGTAAAAACTCTATATAGTCCTGGATTAAATCCAGGAGCACAGTAATGAAAACAAAACAAAGCATACTAGCCATCAGAATCTATTCCAGAAATGTAAACTTTTCTCAGCATTGGGAATCTACTAATGTGACAGAAATTACCACAATAATTTCAAGGTTAGATTATGATCACCTTGATAAGGCATGACAAAACTGAAAATCTATTCTTGATTTAAAACAAACTTGAATATATAAGGAGTAATTAGAAAAAATAAAAGAACTTGAACAGATTAAGAGCTATTACCAGAAGCAAACAGCAAATGCTGATAACAACTTGATGGTTAAAAAAAACCCACAAAAAAACCCAACCACAGTGGCTTAGTGGTTGAGCATTGACCTGTGAACAGGGAGGCCGTGGTTTGATTCCAGGTCAGGGCACACGCCCGGGTTGTGGGCTTGATCCCCTATAGGGGGCATGCAGGAGGTAGCCGATCAATGATTCTTCTCATTGATGCTTCTCTTTCTTCCTCTCCCTTCCTCTCTGAAATTAAAAATATATATATATGTGTGTGTGTGTGTGTGTGTGTGTGTGTGTGTGTGTATAGATAAATATAAAAACCTAATAGGAGCCCGCAGATCAAAGAAGGTTGGGGGATAGGCAGGTCTGTGTATGTCAAACATCTTAAAAACAAACAAACAGCCCTAACTGGTTTGGCTCAGTGGATAGAGCATTGGCCTGCAGACTGAAGGGTCCCGGGTTCGATTCCGGTAAAGGGCATGTACCTTGGTTGCGAGCACATCCCCAGTGGGGAGTGTGCAGGAGGCAGCTGATTGATGTTTCTCTCTCATCGATGTTTCTAACTCTCTATCCCTCTCCCCTCCTCTCTGTAAAAAACCAATAAAATATATTTAAAAACAAAAACAAACAAAAAACCCTTAAAAAAGAATATCTGTTTTCCCATATATTACCAGCCCTGGATATGACAAACTTTTAAACATTTCCCAAAGTGACAGATTAAAAATGGAATGTTACTTTAATTTGAATTTCATAAAAATTATTGGTGAGAGTGAACATCTTTTATATATTTATTGTTTTTGTTTTTATTTCTTTTGTGTAGTCTGAACATATTTTCTGAAGGCTACTTTGAACACCTCTATGTAAGTAAAGCAATCACTGTCTTCTGCTGGAGGTGGAGGAAGTATTTGTGATACCACTTTAGAGCAATGAAAACTGCCCTTGGGTTGTCTGAATTGACCTCACTCATTCAAAAGGCCTCTCTTCAAGTCATTAACATGTACAAGGGGGCCAGCTGGACACCCTTTTATATAAGTGGGGTGCCAGGGGTGGGCCTGCCCACCTGGCCTGTATGTTTGATAACAGCCCAGGGGTGCAAGGACTTCTGCATTAGGAAGGGCCTGAGGGCAGTGGGCCAGAACCTGCTCTGGACACGAACCTTGAGAATCTGATCAAAGCTACAGATGCTCCACCTGTACACAGATCACAGATACAATGTCAGTGGGTCCTTGACACCCACAACTCTTACCACTTCCACCCCAGGACCCTGGCTGAGGCCGAGGCTGAGAGAATGGCTGAAATGTGCTGTGCAAAAATAAAAAGACAAGTCACTGGGTTTTGGAAATGACATGCTCTCTCCACTAACAGAATTTGATATAGGAAGCTCTGATTTATCACACCACTTTTGTGAATAATTAAATGCATTTCTTTTTGATTTTCATTCTTGTGAATATAAAGTTAACAAAAGCTACATTAAAATGAATACTCTTATAAACACTGTATTCAAATTAGATACTTTAGAAATATGCTTCAGAACTCTTACAGTCAAGAAATTATAAAAACTAGTGATTCCTTGGTGAACACCCTCCCTATAAGTAAAAAGAGAAAGTTTATACATACGGTTTCCTTCATCTGAATTTGATTGATCTTTATTCGAAATAACTTGTGTTTGAAATCTCCGTTAAAAATGAATTTGTCTCCATCTTCTACCTCCTTTCCTTTGGGACTTTTAATCAGAACTCGTGCTTTGCCACAGGCCAGTGACTGTAATGTTCTCCGCAATTCACTGTCCTCTGGATGGGGAGAAAAATGCAGGCACAGATTAGCATTAAAATGAATAATGACACAATAAAAATGAAAGAAACCACTCTCTCAAGTGCGACAAGCAGAGAGACACAGTCTACATCTTCTCTTAAACGAGTAAGTGTTTAAAAACAAGGGCACTCAAAAACCACACATTCATAAAAGTGTTTTCATACCTATCCCAGTGGCCATTTTTATGTCTTCAAAGCTGAATCCGTCCCCTTCATTGAACATGAGAAGCACCAGAGTCTGGAAGAGGGATACCTGGAACTCTTTCTTTCCCTTAAAGAAAACAAACATATCATGCATGAAGCTATGTTTGCACAATCTTGAAAACTTTTAAGAAGCTTTCTTTTGCTCTCAAACTTTGGGGGAGAGGGTATAAAAAATTACTAATCAGCCACCAAATAAGAAGCAATTATGTTACTAATTATCTACACTAATAAAAGAGAAACATGGTAATTGGCATACGACTGCTACCCTTTTCATTGGCTAATCAGCAAGATATGCAAATTAACTGTCAGCCAAGATGGCCGCCGGCAGCCAGGCAGCTTGAAACTAACATGAGGCTTGCTTGCCTCAGTGATGGAGGAAACCAACGTTCCCCACTTGTGTTCCCCGCTTGCGGATGCAGGCCTCTGAGCCTGCAGTTTAAGAAACAGTGTAACAAATATAGACGCTTTCTGCGAGCTGGGATCTCAGAGCTGGAGTCAGAGCTGGAGTTATACATTTTTTCGATTACCTACTTTCAGCAGGGGAGGCCTAAGAGCTGGAGCCAAGCCTCAAGCTAAAGCTGGCCCAGAATAAAAAAAGAAAAAAGAAAAAAAGGAGCAGTTGGGAGCTTCAGTCACCCCCAGCATGAAAACAGCCCTCAGCCCCTCACCCAGACTGGCCAGGCACCCCAGTGGGGACCCCCACCCTGATCCAGGACACCCTTCAGGGCAAACCAGCCGGCCCCACCCATGCACCAGGCCTCTACCCTATATAGTAAAAGGGTAATATGCCTCCCAGCACCGGGATCAGCAGAGCCATGAGGCCTCCCGGCACGGGATCAGCATGACAGGGGGCAGCGCCCAAACCCCCTGATCGCCCTGTGGCTCTGTGTGTGACAGGGGGTGGGGCCACAACCTCCCTATCTGCCCTGCTCTGTTCATGACAGGGGAAGGTGCCCCAACCCTCTGATCAGCCCTGCTCTGTGGGTGATAGAGGGCGGTGCCCCACCCCCTGATGGGCCCTGCTCTGTGTGTGACGGGGTACAGAGCCCCAACCCCCCTGATGGGCCCTGCTCTGTGAGTGACAGGGGGCAGCGCCCCAACCCCCCAATCGGCCCTACCCTGAGCGTGACTGGGGGTGGCATCGCAACCTCCCAATCCGCCCTGCTCTGTGCATGACGGGGGGCGGCGCCCCAACTCCCCAATCGGCCCTGCTCTGAGCCCGACCAGGGGCTGCACCTAGGGATTGGGCCTGCTCTCTGCCACCCGGGAGCAGGCCTAAGCCAGCAGGTCGTTATCTCCCGAGGGGTCCCAGACTGCGAAAGGGCACAGGCCGGGCTGAGGGACGCCCCCCCCCCCCGCCCGAGTGCACAAATTTTTGTGCACCGGGCCTCTAGTACAAGCATAAAATGACTTGGTATTGCACTTAAAAATTCTTCTCTTGAAATATTTTTTAAAGTAGTAAAAAAGGAGAAACGAAGATGGCGGCATAGGTAAACACCGGAGATTGCTGCCTTGCACAACCACTTCAAAAATACAACTAAAAGACAGAACGGACATCATCCAGAACCACAGGAAGGCTGGCTGAGTGGAAATTCTACAACTAGAAGAAAAGAGAAAAGCATACCGAGACTCAGAGGAGGCACAGTGTGGAAGTAAAATACTAAAGTGCGGAGGTGCGTGCAGAGCAGGCTGGCGGCTGAGGGCATGGTTGTCAGCTGAGGGCGCGGTTGTCGTTTTCAATCGGGAGGGAGTCTCAGGCTCTGAGCTCCAGTTCCGGGCGAGTCTCTAGGGACACAACTCATAAGGGAGAAGCGGGACTGTCTGGCAGCAGTCGGAACTCGAGGGCAGCTTTCTCTCCGAGGGGCTTGCAGCGATCGGGGACATTGAGAAGCAAAGCCTCTGAGGGCAAGACTGAGAGCACCCATAACTGCTAGCCCCGCCTTGTTGATCACATGGGACCCGCCCCGCCCAAGTCCTGCAGGGAGGCTTTTGCTGGATAGCCTCAGGCAGAGGCTATATTAGCACCTCCCTAGAGATCCAGGAGCCAGTGTACCCAGAGGTCAGAGTGGGACCATCCAGTTTGCAGCTCCGTGGAAACATAAAGGACACACTCAGGGGGCAGACTCAGTGAGCACCAAAGCCCCACTGAAGCAAGTCCTGCCCCAGAGGGGTGTCTCCAGCACAGAAGTTCTCCCACTGCAGACACAGCTGATTCTCACAGCCAATTGGCCTGGAGGCCAATTCCTCCCAGTGATACCTACAACAATCAAGGCTTAACTACAACAAGACTGTGCACAAAGACCACAAGGGGGTGCACCAAGAGTGTCCTCCTCAGGTAATTGGGAAGGCTGAACCACTGGACCCTAGAGAACACTTAGCACAGAAAACCACTGTATCAACACAGGGAAGCATAAAACTTGCGGAGACAAAGAAAAAGGACACAAATGACAGAAATGGAGGAAAGCAAACTACTGGATATAGAGTTCAAAACCACACTTTTAAGGTCTTTCAATAATTTTCTAGAAACTGCCGATAAACGTAATGAGATCTACAAAAAACCTAATGAGACCCTCGATGTTGTGATAAAGAACCAACTAGAAATTAAGCATACACTGACTGAAATAAAGAATATTATACAGACTCCCAACAGCAGACTAGAGCATTGCAAGAATCAAGTCAACGATTTGAAATACGAAGAAGCAAAAAACACCCAACCAGAAAAGCAAAATGAAAAAAGAATCCAAAAATACGAAGACAGCGTAAGGAGCCTCTGCGATAGCTTCAAGCACACCAACATCCGAATTATAGGGGTGCCAGAAGAAGAGAGAAGCAAGATATTCAAAACCTATTTGAAGAAATAATGACAGAAAACTTCCCCTACCTGGTGAAAGAAATAGACTTACAAGTCCAGGAAGCGCAGAGAACCCCAAACGGAATCCAAAGAGGACCACACCAAGACACATCATAATTAAAATGCCAAGAGCAAAAGACAAAGAGAGAATCTTAAAAGCAGCAAGAGAAAGAAACTCAGTTACCTACAAGGGAGTACCCATACGACTGTCAGCTGATTTCTCAACAGAAACTTTGCAGGCCAGAAGGGAGTGGCAAGAAATATTCAAAGTGATGAATGCCAAGAACCTACAACCAAGATTACTTTATCCAGCAAAGCTATTATTCAGAATTGAAGGTCAGATAAAGAGCTTCACAGATAAGAAAAAGCTAAAGGAGTTCATCACCACCAAACCAGTATTATATGAAATTCTGAAAGGTATCCTTTAAGAAGAGGAAGAAGAAGAAAAAGGTAAAGATACAAATTTTGAACAACAAATACACATCTATCAACAAGTGAAACTGAAAATCAAGTGAATAATCTGATGAACAGAATGAACTGGTGATTATAATAGAATCAGGGGCATAGAAAGGGAGTGGACTGACTATTCTTGGGGGGGAAAGGGGTGTGGGGGATGCTGGAAGAGACTGGACAAAAATCGTGCGCCTATAGATGAGGACAGTGGGTGGGGAGTGAGGGAGAAGGGTGGGGTGGGAACTGGGTGGAGGGGAGTTATGGGGGGAAAAAAAGAGGAACAAATGTAATAATCTGAACAATAAAGATTTAATTTTTAAAAAAAAGTAGTAAAAAAGTTCTTTAGTAAATTTTGTTGAATAAGGTGATTATCATTATTTGAAGTCAGATGTTGCTGACACAAATCTAACAGCATCACCCTTGGGTCCCATTTTAGCTTGCCGAGGTCCTCTTAATGGTTAGGAATGCCACTGGAATGAGTGGACAGAGCATGAGAAGGCCCAGTGACAAAACCTGTATGGACAGGGAAGCTAGCAAAAGATCCAGCTAACATTGTTAAAGAATGAGTAATGAAATAAGCACATAAAAGATCATAAACTGTTGGCCAGTTTCCCTTTATATGTGCTTGTGATGTACATGACTAATATAACCCAGTTTTGGACCTCACATAATTTCACACCTCTATTTTTTTAAAAAATATATTTTTATTGATTTCAGAGAGGAAGGGAGAGGGAGAGAGAAACATCAATGATGAGAGAGCATCATTCATTGGTTGCTTCCTGCATGTCCCACACTGGAGATGGAGCCCAAAGCTGGGCATGTGCCCTGACTGGGAATCGAACCATGACCTCCTCGTTTCATAGGACGATGCTAAATTACTGAGCTACGCTGGCTGGGCCCCACCTCTATTTAAAAAGTCCCCACTATAGAGGCTTTCCACACATAATTAGTTCTGTGTGGACAACAGAGCATGCTGTGAGTGCTTCATCCTCAAGCCTAGCCATGGAAGGGAAGAATCGCAGTGAGGAGATCATTCCGCAGAGGTTCAGTTCTGAAGCTGGCAGTGAGGGGATCATAGCTTAACTTTTATAATACCTTAAAGACTAGTAGGTGTGGTTTTGTGTGTATAACCCTGCACAACAAAACACAATGCAACATGAATGCATAATCTACACTAATAAAAGAGAAACATGGTAACTGGCGTACGACCGCTACCCTTCCCATTGGCTAATCAGGGCAATATGCAAATTAACTGTCAGCCAAGATGGCGGCTGGCAGCCAGGCAGCTTGAAACTAACATGAGGCTTGCTTGCTTCAGTGACGGAGGAAACCAACGTTCCCCCGCCTGCTGCTGCAGGCCTCTGAGCCTGCAGTTTCAAACATTGTAACAAATACAGACGCTAAACAAAACTCCAGAAACCAGCTTTCAGCGAGCTGGGATCTCAGAGCTGGAGTTGATACAGAGTTTTGAGAACCGAAATAAACCAGATACCTGCTTTCAGGAGTGGAGGCCTAAGAGCTGGAGCCTCAGAGCTAAAGCTGGCTCAGAATAAAAAAGAAAAAAAGAAAAAAAGGAGCAGTTGGGAGCTTCAGTCCCAGCCTGAAAACA
The DNA here is from genome assembly GCF_964212035.1 of Myotis nattereri. Classification (NCBI taxonomy): domain Eukaryota; kingdom Metazoa; phylum Chordata; class Mammalia; order Chiroptera; family Vespertilionidae; genus Myotis; species Myotis nattereri. Next base: position 29,062,260 of record NC_138076.1, read on the forward strand.
GCCCTCAGCCCCTCACCCAGACTGGCCAGGCACCCCAGTGGGGACCCCCACCCTGAAGGGTGTGTGACCAGCTGCAAACAGCCATCATCCCCTCATCCAGGCTGGCCAGGCACTCCAGTGGGGACCCCCACCCTGATCCAGGACACCCTTCAGGGCAAATCAGCCGGTCCCCACCCGTGCACCAGGCCTCTATTCTATATAGTAAAAGGGTAATATGCCTCCCAGCACTGGGATCAGTGGAGCCACGAGGCCTCCCGGCACCGGGATGAGCGTGACAGGCGGCAGCGCCCAAACCCCCTGATCGCCCTGCGGCTATGTGTGTGACAGGGGGTAGGGCCACAACCTCCCTATCGCCCTGCTCTGCGCGTGACGCGGGGGAGCTCCCCAACCCCGATTGGCCCTGCTCTGTGCGTGACAGGGGGTGCCGCCACAACCTCCCCATCGACTCTGCCTTGAGTGTGACGGGGGCGGTGCCCCAACCCCCCAATCGGCCCTACCCTGAGCGTGACTGAGGGTGGCATCGCAACCTCCCAATCCACCCTGCTCTGTGCATGACAGGGGGTGGCGCCCCAACTCCCCAATTGGCCCTGCTCTGAGCCCAACCAGGGGCTGCACCTAGGGATTGGGCCTGCCCTCTGCGACCTGGGAGCAGGCCTAAGCCAGCAGGTCGTTATCTCCCAAGAGGTCCCAGACTGAGAGAGGGCACAGGCCGGGCTGAGGCACCGGGCCTCTAGTCCTATATAATAAAAGCCTAATATGCTAAGCATCCGGTCGCCCGTTCAACCAATCAAAGCGTAATATGCTAATGAGATGCTAAGGCTGCTCAACCATTTGTTATGACGTACGTTGACCACCAGGGGGTGGCATGAAACAAAGGAAGACCCAAGCCAGCAGCCAGCAGCCAGCAGCCAAAGAAGGGATGTCCCGGCCTGCAGCTGGAAGGCCCCAATTGGCCCTGATAGCCAGCCAGGCCTAGGGACCCTAACCATGCTCAAATTTCATGCACCAGGCCTCTAGTTATAAATAATGCTGCAATAAACATAGGTGGGCATACATTCTTTGGAATTAGTGTTTCGGGTTTCTTTGGATTTTATTCCTGTAAGTGGAATTGCTGGGTCATAAGGTAGTTCCATTTTTAATTTTTTTCATAGGGGCTGCACCAATCTGCATTTCCACCAACAGTGCACAAGGGTTCCTTTTTCTCCACATCCTCACCAACACTATTTGTTGAGTTACTGAAGAAAGCCATTCTGACAGGTGTGAGGTGATATCTCATTGTGGTTTTAATTTGCATCTTTTCATATGTATGTCCCCTTTCGAGAAATGTCTATTTTAGGTCCTTTGCCCATTTTTTAATTTTATTGTTTTGGTGTTGAGTTTTATAAAATCTTTATAAATTTTGTATATTAACCCCTTATCACATGTATTGGTGAATACGTTCACCCATTCAGTGGGTTGTCTTTTCAGTTTGTTGATGGTTTCCTTTGCTGTGCAAAAACACTGTTTGATGTAGTCTCATTTGTTATTTTTTCTTTGGTTTCCCTTGCCCAAAGATATATCTATCTACCTACCTATCTATCTATCTATATGAAATATTGCTAAGAGAATTGTCACCGATTTTACTGCATATGTGTTCTTCTAGGATTTTTATAATTTCGAGTCTTACATTTAAATCTTCAATCCCTTTTTAAGTTTATTCTTGTATATGGTGTCCGAAGGTGATTTAGTTTCACTTTTTTGCAGGTATCCAATTTTCCCAACACCATTTGTTGAATAGGCTGTCTTTATTCCTTTGTATGTTCTTGCCTCCTTTGTCAAACATTAACCATAAAGGCATGGGTTTATTTTTGGGCTCTATATTCTGTTTCATTGATCTATATGTCTATTTTTATGCCAGTAACATGGTTTTGATTACCATGGCCTTATAGTATAGTTTACCAGGTAGCATGATTCCTCCAACTTTGTTCTTTCTCAAGATTTCTGTAGCTATTCTGGGTCTTTTGTGGTTCCATATAAATATTTTGGAATGTTTGTTCTAGTTCTGTGAAATACTCCACTGGTATCTTGATAGGAATTGCATTGCATCTATAGATAGATCATCTGCCACTTATACTTTTTTTTAATATTTATTTTAAAAATATATTTTATTGATTTTTTGCAGAGAGGAAGGGAGAGCGATAAAGAGTTAGAAACATCGATCAGCTGCCTCCTGCACACCTCCTACTGGGGATGTGCCCGCAACCAAGGTACATACCCTTGACCGGAATCGAACCTGGGACCTTTCAGTCTGCAGGCCAACGCTCTATCCACTGAGCCAAACCGGTTAGGGCACATTTCCCATTTTAAATGATCATTTTTAAAAATAGCACTGCAGCCTTGTTGGCGTGGCTTAGTGGTTGAGCACTGAACCAGGAGGGCATGGTGCAATTCCCGTTCAGGGCACATGCCTGGGTTGTGGGCTTGATCCCTAGAGTGGAGCATATAGGAGGCAGCCAATCAATGATTTTTCTCTCATCAATGATATTTCTATCTCTCTGAAATCAATAAAAATATATTTTAAAAAACCATTAAAAAAATAGCACTGCAACAGACATTTTTATTCATTAACCTGAGAAAAGGTCTTATTAAGATGAATTCCCAGAATTGAAGCTAATGCAACAAAGCATGTTTTGAGAAGTTTTGAGATACACATTGTCAAACCACCCTTCATAAAGCTCACATTATCCCTCCCTCCAGCAATGGGCAAGAGTTGCTGTTTCTTTTAATTTTAGCCTTTATCAATTTCATAATCAAAAGTGGCACTTTATTGTGTTTTAATTTGCAACCTTTTGATTGGCAGAGAAGTAGAACACATTTTCATGGATATTGATTTTTTAGTCTTGCTTTTATGAGTTGCCTCTCCACATCCTTTGCTCATTTTTCAATTAGGTAAATGTTTTTCTATTCCTGTTGACTTATTATTGATTGGGATATTAATCCTTCAACTGTTCCGATTTTATGACCTACAAAAGCCAGTGTTGAGTTATACTGAATATTTTCCTTTCTTTGCTACCAAAATTCAATCACAATTTTAAAAATTGTTAACATACTTACAAAAATAAAAAGTATATTTAACAAAGAACTTACTTCCTTAAACTCTGCTTTTAAAACAGCATGTCCCAATGTAGTTTGCCATTGAAGTTTTCGACCACTGTGCTTTCCGAGATAAAATGTCTTAAATACTTCCTGAAGTTTAATCATCTGTCAAGCAAAGGAAAACAATTTAATTATGCTAAACACTATTAATCATTCAATTTACAATTTTTCACAGCTAAATAAAAATATCAGTTCTGTTTTGACAGTTATTTTTCTGGATTCTGTTACCTGTGAAAAATGTTCACCACCTAGGACATTGGGGTTTTCCCTCACACAATGGGATAACACTTGAACTACTGTTTTATGTACAAACAGGTTGTATTTTGTAGTCTCCACACCCCACACCCAAGCTTCCGTGGCTGATAGCACATGTAATGAAGACCACAGCGGCCATCCTCAGCGACAGTGTCTAAGGCCCAGGTGTACCTTACCAGGTCTTAGCTCAAGCTCTCACTGACTCCCAACTGCTCTAGGGCCTTGGGATGCCTCATCTCTGAACCATGATCCGTGATAATGGCAAGACCTGGGCATCGAGCTGCTGTGAGGGTTAATATAAAACACTCAGGACAGTGTATGCATAGGAAGCGTGACATAAGCTAGCCATTATTTTCATGGAAGATTTCTTACTCCTTGCAAACTTTCAGCCAGTTTTTTTATTGCTGATATCTCATTTTAAGCCCCCGAGCTCCCCCCTCTCCTCCTTTCCCATTTCTGAACCTGTTCCTGTTTATGGAAAGACTGTCTTATTCCTCTGATAGAGTTTTTCTAGAATGTTTAAGTGCACTACATCGGTTTCTCTAACTTCCTTTTGCTCATTATTTTCTTTAGTTCCTTTCACATCTGCTTTACTCTGCATTCAGGATCACCAATGATCTGTGCTGCCAAAACTAAGGGCTCTCCTCAGGCTTCATCTTGTGAGATGATCCCTCTCAACAGCTTCCCATGAAGCAGCCTCCTGCTTCCTCCTGGTGTCTATGACACTCATCGCTTGGACATGAATTCCTGTCTCTATGTCTCTATGTCCACACTTTCTGAGTCTTCTTTGGTTTGTCTTTCCGCCCACTCCACACATGCTGGCATCTCCATGGCCTCCTTCCTCCCCCCAATTTTGCACCACTTCCACATTCTTCCTAAGAGTAAAATTCTTCCACGGCTTGCTAAGGCCCCTTTCCTCTGAAACTTCTGACCTCACTGGCCTCTCTTATGCCTCCCACCCTTGACGCTCTGTAGTCCCATTTTCCATTTCACCGAGCAGTGTCTCATCCTCCCTCAGGTTCTCACACATCTCCTCTACCAGATCTGGGAAGCCACTTTCCTAACAATACCGACTCATTTTTCAGAACTGCTTCCTCAGAGAAGCCTTCTCCAACCACTCTTAGCTCTGATAGTAGTTACTGCAATTTGTGAATAGCTCCTCTGGACAGAGAGCTGAAGAGGGCAAAACCAGGTCTGGGATTTTCATTGCTCTACACTTTGTATAAAATACTTGTAGATGCTGAGTGAATAATTCCTGCTGTTCCGGGCCTGATGTGCCCTTTCAGTGAGTGCCTCTGTTAAAAATGCCTATCAGCCTCCTATCTATTTGGCAAACTCCTCTTCACGCTTCAAACTCAACTATACAGTCATACTTTTTCATTACCCAACTTCGACATCAAATCCCAGGCATGGTATCATTTCATTTCTAAGTATGTTAGCATATATTCATTTTTAAGTATTTAAGTATAAGGACTCTTTTTAGAAAACATATCTACTAAACCATATAACACCTAAATATTAAGTCAATAATGTGATAAAACTCAATGCATACCTTTCCTAAAAATTATTTCCTTGACATTAATTCCTAATAAAATAATCATAATCATAATCATAATATAGCAACTAACATTGGGTGCTTATTATGTGCTAGTTTACCATTGCAGGCTCAAAATGGATCAAAAACCTAAATGTAAGCATGAAAACTATAAAACTCTTAGAAGAAAACATAGAGGTAAAATTTCATCACCTTGGATTTAGCAATAGTTTTTTTTAGATATGATACCAAAAGTACAAGCAACACTAGAAATAACAGATTAACTGGACTTTATAAAAATTAAAAACTTTTGTGCAAGGACATTATTAAGAAAGTAACAAGACACCTCACAGAACGGGAGAAGATATTTGCAAATCACATACCTGATAAGGGTCTAATATACAGAATATATAAAGAACTCTTACAGTTCAACAACTAAGACAGAAAACACAATTTAAACATGGGTAAAGGGTTTAAATAGACTTCTTCAAAGAAGATCTACAAATGGCCAATAAGTATATGAAAAGATGCTCAACATTAGTTCTTAGGGAAAAGATAATCAAATCAAAACGGGATACCACTCACACTCACTAAAATGGCTATAATCAAAGAACTGAAAATAACAAATACTGAAGATGTCAAGAAACTGGAACCTTTCTGTGTTGCTGATGGTAATGTAAAATGGTGCAGCTACTGTGGAAAACTGGTAAACAGAATTATCGCATGACCCAGAAATTCCTACTTCTAGGGATATATCTAAAGAACTGACAACATCTATTTAAAAAAAATTACACACAGCAGCATTATTCACAATAGCCGAAAGTGGAAACAACCCAAGTGTCCATTAATGGATGAATGGATAAACAAAGTGTGGTATATCCAAACAATGGAAAATTATTCAGCCTTAAAAAGGAATGAAGCAGTGACACATACTACAACATAGGTTAGACTTGAAAAAACAGTTAAAGAAGTCAGACATAAAAGACCACATATTACATGATTTCATTTATATGAAATGTCCAGTATAGGCCAATCCATAGACAGAGAATGGATTAGTGGTTACCTGGGGTGTAGGGCAGTGTGTGTATGGTAGGGGTGGAATGGGAGTGACTGATTAATGGGTCCAGGGTTTCTATTTGGGATGATGAAAAAGTTCTGAACTAGACAGAGGCGATGGGCGTACAATTTAATGCCACTGAACTGTACACTTTAAAATGACAAGTTGCCTGGCTGGCATGGCTCAGTGGTTAAGTGTCGACCTATGAACCAGGAGGTTACTGTTCAATTCCCCGTCAGGGCACATGCCCGAGTTGTGGGCTGGATCCCCAGTTGGGGCATGCAGGAGGCAGCCAGTCAACAATTCTCTCTCATCATTGATGTTTCTATTTCTCTCTCCCTCTCCCTTCCTCTCTGAAATCAATAAAATATATTTTAAAAAATGATAAGTTGTAGGTATATTTTACCACAATTTAAAAAATACAGTATGGTAAGCCTCAAACACCTTTTGCCAGAAAATAAAAAAGTACTCAAATATGCAGGGGTGTTTTGAAAGGACAAGGAGGCAGCTGAAAAGTGCTCCTACCAGCCAAATATGGGACCATTTTGGCATCAAATAAGTAAGATTCCATGAATTCATACTCTTAAGGATAGAAAAAAAAAATCGCTGCTCATCAAGGTAAAAATGGATTCAGTCAGGAATCAAGCAGGTGAGAGTCTGATGGGGGAAATAAGAGGTTTACATAGTCTTAAAATACCTCCCCACAAATTACTTAATAATCACAAAAGGAAAAATACCAGCAGTAGAGTGGAGAAACCAGGTTAACACCTTAACCAAATGATTATATGGGAGCAAAAGAATAGTGTGTGCCTCTGGACATGATTCTGAGAGGAAATGACACCTCCCATGTGGGATTCTGGTTAAATATGCGTGAACTGAATATAATCAGACAAACAAACAGAGATAATCTAAGAAAACTGCCTTGCATTTTAAAAACATGTCACTTTTGCTGTAATAAATCTTATCCCGAGTACAACTGTAAAAAAACAAACAAAAATAAAACAAGCAAACACATATAGTGTCATGAAAGAAAAAGAAAGGCTGTGTAGCTGTTACAGATGGAAGGACACAACTAAATGAAATATGGGGTACTGGACTGGATCTGACACCAAGAAAAAAAATGCTAAAAGATATAGTTGGGACAACTGACAAAAACAGAACTTGGCTGTGTATTGATTAAAGTATTAATTACTTCAATGTTAACTAGCCGGATTTGACAACATTCTCTGGTTATGTTTTTGGGAAAATCCCACTAAAGTAATGAGGGAAAAGGCCCTGTCCAAGTAGCTCAGTTGGTTAGAGCAGTGATCGCCAACCACTGGTGGTCCGTGAGGTCGGCGACCGCTGGGTTGAGTGCTGTCCCCATATGCCAAGGCCACAGGTTCGAGCCCGATCAGGGCACATACAAGAATCAACCAATAAGAATGCATAAATAAGTGGAACTATAAATTGATCTCTCTCTTCTCACAAAAAAATAAAAATACATCAATAAAGTATTAAGGATAAAATGAATCTACTATCAAATGGACCAGGAGAAAAATGGCACATATATGGAGAGGAACAGAATGATGAAGCATAAAGAGCAATGCTAAAAAAAAATGAGTGAAGGGTACTGGAAATTCTTTGAACTATTCTTGCTAATTTCCTATAAGTCTGAAACATTTCAAAATAAAATAAGAAGTGAATAAACTTGCAGTGCTATGAGAGAGGCACGCCCAGGGTGGAGTCTGGGTTGAAGTGGGGTGAGGACTTGAGGGAGTGCTTTCTGGTGAAGGTGACTGGGGAGATAAGTCTTAACAAGCTTCATGTGCTGGGGGTGGCTAAGGGTGTGGAGGTTTTCTGGAGAAGAAGGTTCCATTTAGAGGGCTATACATGGAGGCCTGAGAGGATGAGAGAAGTGGGTGGGTTGGGGCCTACAACTAATTTAGAATAGAGGGAGTATGACATCCATGTGAGCAAGCTTTGCCATAGAGAGGCTTCACCTCTCATAGAAAAACTGATTAAGGTGCTATCCCCATTTCCCACAGGATAAAGAGACTCAGGGAGGGAGAAGGGTAATGAGAGAAATCTTGATGCCATCTATGTACATTCAAGAACACATATGCTGAAGGCCGAGAGCTGGTGAGGGCTGAGTTCAATGAAAAGGTGTGGAATGAGAAGGGAGCTGAATGACGATTCTGGACAATGTTAACATTTAGGATATGGGTGGAGAAATAAAAAAAGAAGAAAACAAAAAGGCAAATGACCAGTGGGTGCAGAAACAAACAAACAAAATCAAGAAAAGACAATGTCTTGGAAATGGGAAAAGCAGTTTCAAGAGGGACCATTTCTGACCCAGACTGCCAGCTGCCGTGAGTCTGTACTTCCTTTCGCCCTTTCTGGAAGCGCCTTCAGCTGGAAGACCTTCATCCCTGCTCATCTTTAATTCCCAGATTCCACACTGGAACCAGCCCTTTTCCGTAACACGTGGTACTGTAGTTGATGGTGTTCCTGCCACTGGATTTTGAATTCCTGAGCCCTGAATTCTCCCTCGTATTTACATATCCTCAGAGTACCCAAAGTTGTGGCTGACATATAATAAGCCCTCAGTAGTACCATTCACAAGACTTCTCTCTCCCCTTCTCCCTTCCTCTCTGAAATAAATATATTAAAAAAAAACAAGTGCCTGCATTGATGCCTTCTTGATGGCTAGCCAATGGACATGGGTGAGCTGAAGGAGCTGTGGACAGGGACAAAAACAATCATTTCGATTTTTGCTTGAGTGTATGATTTTAAAAAACCTCACACTAAATAACTTTTGAAAAGTAACATGTCTGTGCATAGTATGGGTGAAACAAAGAAAGACATCTATAATTGATAGATCCGCCCTTCCCCCTACTGGTGGGCAGAGTATGACGTAACCTGCAGCCAGGAAATACCTGAGTGACTAACCATGTACCTTATATGGACTATACATTGAACAACCAATCAACACCTGCCAAATACCCTAAGCCCTTGTTCCTATATGGACCATACATTAAGCACATCAGCACATGCTGAGTACACTAAGCCCCCATTCCTTCCCATTCCTCCCCTCAAAAGGTTTGCTCACCTCTGCACGGGTTGCTGTTCTCCCATTGCGAGACAGCCTGGCAGGTCTTATCCCCTAATAAAGCCTGTAATCCTGGTTTTTGGCTCCCGACTGGTCTCTCAATAATGTTTTGGAAGTACTAATATATTTAAAACAAAGGATGAGTAGTCTTTAAAACACTTACTTCTGGAGTTAAATGTACTTCCATAGGTGTATATGTTGGCCAGTATCCCATAGTAAGTATATTTACTGTTAGATCTATAGAGCCTGGGTCACTCTGATTCTGCATATACTAAAAGCAAAGAAAATGAAGACAAAATAATTTTAGAATATCATAAAAACCTATGAAAAGGCAAATGGTATTTTTGCCTTCATAATATTTTTTCTTTTTTGGTTATGTCACCAATATAAGATATCATTAAACTCATTTAAATCTAATTTTCATTATACATATTTAGGGATTATTTTTCTTTTTCATTTTGAATTAGGTTATTTGAATACGTGAGACATTAACAGAATAATTTTTTTAAGGATGAGAATTTTACCTAATTTATGTAAGTATTTACATACTTTACATAACCATTTCACATAATTTAAAGTGGGATACTTTTTAAAAAGCTGTTTTACTTGAAAAAAACACAACTTGCCTGCTTGAAATGAATCATGATGTCCTTGGAGAGCTCCATGTCCTTGAACATGCCTTCCAGTTTGCTGGTGAAAGCAGCACCACATTCTGGGACACAAGTGAAGGGTGGGTGAAAAACACCAGGAGCAACATGTTGTTAGAGCATTAAATTCCCAGCCCAGAGGTCGGACAGAACCCCAGATTCCACATGCTTACCATGCTTTAGTTTTGACAACATAGATTTTTCAGCATCGACTGAGGCACTTTTTCCCACAAGGAGTCTTTTTGCCAAATCTTTTTTATAAAATGCTTCAAAGACATCTTTACCTATTTATAACCAAATGAAAATAACATTAGACAATTGATATGCAAATGTTCACTTTAACTGCTGAAAAACCCTAAGAAATGTTCATTCTGATGCAAGCCAGCTCTAATTTCACTGAATCCTTGTGTTAAATTTCCACAAAGAAAATACTTTTTATTTAATCAAATATGAAAGTGGAAATGTTTTAGCCAATTTTTCTTAAGAAAAGATAGGGCCCAAATACGTGTGTGTGTGTGTGTGTGTATATATATGTTTATATTATGTAGCATTTTCTATATACCCAATGTTAATAAGAACAAGAGTATTTCTCACCATGAATAAACCTGAATATTATCATGATTTTGTCAAGGATCCTCTCCAGCTCTTCATCTGTTGCTTCTTTATTACCCGCTCTCAATTTTGAATCAACATGTTTTGCTGTAAAATTAAGAGTTCAAATTATTTGGAAAATAATCATTTGTTATATGTTCTATTTTTTTCTAAATAAAAAAAATTTTTTAATTTCTACAAGTCAAAATTGGACATTAACATCCTGGAACTTTTCCAACGTGATATTATTATGACATAAAGGCAAATACCTAATGGTCTACGACAGTGGTCGGCAAACTCATTAGTCCACAGAGCCAAATATGAACAGTACAACGACTGAAATTTCTCTTGAGAGCCAAATTTTTTAAACTTAAACTATATAGGTAGGTACATTGTTATTAACGTAATTAGGGTACTCGTAAGCTGGCCTTTGTTAAAAACGTCCTCAATCTGAGGGGTCGACCTCAACGAACGTACCCCCACTTCTTCTAACGCCACTTCTTCAAAATAGGTTCGGCCAGGCCGAAAAACGACTTCTGCGCATGGGCCATGAAGTTTCAATCACACTGTATGTGCGTGCCCGCACGTGGTATTTTGTGGAAGAGCCACACTCAAGGGGCCAAAGAGCCGCATGTGGCTCACGAGCCGCGGTTTGCCGACCACTGATCTAGGACATGTCCTTTCAAATCATGTGAGAATAAATACTTTCATTACATGCTTCATGACACATTTTGCTTTAGGAACTGGAATGTCCCATCTTCAAGTTGTGGTATAAGAAATTTGGATAAGACTCTTAAAGGCTTTTTTTTCAGGGCTTCATGTGATTATATCCATGATGACAATATCTTATCCCTGAATGCAGGGATTAGAGCAATTCTACTCTGGTTTCCTGTTTGACACAAATCAACCATGACCTGGCTTAAGGAAGGGAAAACCCAAGACTTTAATAAGCCCAGCTCCCAAGAGTTAAACATTTATCTTTAGAGAAACAATAACCCATAAAGTGGCACAAAAGCCAAATTAAATTACCTTCTGAATTTCTATTGTTGTTTTTATTTGTATTCTTTATATATATTTTTTAAAAATATTCTGAATATACACAAAAGTAGATAATTGTACAATGAACTCCATGTTCCCATCATAACACCTTCAATAATAATCAACACAAGCCCAATTTTGTATCACTGTATAGATCCTTCTTTACCCTTTGCCACCTGTCTAATTTTAAAAACTTTTACTAACTAGTGAAATTCTATGAATCCTAGATATATTTTGATGTTATCATGACATAATTGTATAAAGTAGTAATTTAAAAACTTTCATCTTAGAAATAGAAAACCTAATTAGACCAATTACTAGTAAGGAGACTGAATCAGCAATCAAAAACCTCCCAACAAATAAAAATCCAGGACCAGAAGGCTTCACTGATGAATTCTTCCAAACATCAAAAAGAAAAATTGCCCTAGCTGGTTTGGCTTAGGGGATAGAGCAGTGATGGCGAACCTTTTGAGTTTGGAGTGTCAGCATTTTGAAAAGCCCTAACTTAACTCTGGTGTCGTGTCACATATAGAAATTTTTTGATATTTGCAGCCATAGTAAAACAAAGACTTACGTTTTTTATATTTATTTTACATATTTAAATGCCATTTAACAAAGAAAAATCAACCAAAAAAATGAGTTTGCGTGTCACCTCTGACACACGTGTCATAGGTTCGCCATCACTGGGATAGAGCGTCAGCCTGCGGACTGAAGGGTCCCGGGTTCGATTCTGGTCAAGGGCACATGCCCAGGTTGTGGGCTTGATCCCCAGTAGGGGGCATGCTGGAGGCAGCCAATCAATGATTCTCTCTCATCATTGATGTTTCTATCTCTCTCTCTCGCCCCCTCTCTGAAATCAATAAAAATATATTTTAGAAAATTAATACCTATCCTTCCCAAACTCTTCCCAAAAAAACCCACAAAAAACGGAAGAAGAAGGAACAATTTCAAACACATTTGCAAGGCCAGCATTACCTTGATACCAAAACCAGACAGGATACCATAAATAAAGACAGTAACAGGCCAATATCCCTGGATGAACATAGATGTAAATTCTCAACAAAATATTAGCAAAACAGATTCAATAATACATTAGAATGATCATAGTCCATGATAAAGTGGAATTTATTCCAGGTATGAAAGGATGGTTCTGTACATCAATCAATGTGATATAGTACATTAACCCAATGAAGGACAAAAATTATATGATCATTTCAATAAATGCAGAAAAAGCATTTGGTAAAATTTACATCCATCTATATATATACTAGTAAAAGCCTAAATGACCATCCGACAGTTTACTATGATGTGCACTGACCACCAGGGGGCAGACGCTAAACACAGGAGCTGTCAAGCTGTGGTGACTTGGCAGCTGCGGTTCCTGGGTGACGCACCTTGAATCAGAGAGGAGGGAGTCCAATTCTGGGGTGTGTCACCCGAGAACTGCCCTCTCGCAATCCCGGAGCCCTAGGGGGATGTCAGAGAGCTGGTTTTTGCCCAATCCCCACAGGTCAGGCCGAGGGATCCCACCAGTGCACGAATCCATACACCGGGCCTCTAGTTTATGATAAAACTCTCAAGAAATTGGGCATAGAGAGACATGTAAAGCAATCAGATTTTCCTAAAAGATCAGGAAAGACAAGGATGCCCATTCTTACCACTTTTATTTATTTAGTTAGTTTTCAGAAAAGCAAGCAAAAATGTACTGATCACAGCAAAAATATACTTAGGAGAGTGAAACAAGGAAGGGCATGAGGAATAGGAGAGCCTAGGCTGGGCTACTTTGGCTCACTGGGAAGTCAAAGATTAGAGAGCCTTTGAGACAGGTTCAGGGGGTTAGCCCCTGCCCACTGCTCCCCTGGCTGCAAGACTTGGGGCCCCTTAGAAGTTAGGGGAGATGTGCCTGTGGGGGAAGAGGTGAAAGGGAGTGGCATGGGCGTGCTCACTGGAGGGAGAGAACTCTCAACACTTTTATACAACACTAGAGACCCAATGCACGAAACCCAATGCGTGCAAGCGCCTTGGCCCTGGCCCCCGCCGCGGGCCTCTGTTGCCTCTACCTCGGCCCATCCCCTACAGCTTTTTCTGGAAGGACGTCCGGTCTAATTAGCACATTACGCTTTTATTATTATAGGTAATAGTGGAAGTCTTTGCCACAGCAATTAGGCAAGAAGAAGAAATAAAAGGCATCCAAATAGAAAAGAAAGAAAACTGTCACTATTGGCAAATAAGATACCATGTAAAAACCTACAGATTTCACCAAAAAAAAGAATAAATTAATCCAGTAGTCACAGGACACAAAATCAATACACAAAAATCTGTGGCTATATTCTAATAATAAACTATCAGAAAGAGAACTTAAGAAAACAACCCTATTTATAATTATATAAAAAACAATACAAAGTATAGAAATAAACTGAACAAGCAGTGAAAGATCTGCACACTAAAAACTATTAGACACTGATAAAAGAAACTGAGAGGACACAATGGAAAGATAGTCTATGCTCATGAATTGGAAGAATTAATACTTATAAAATGTCAATACTACCCAAAGCAATCTACAGGTTCAGTGTAATCCTTATCAAAATTCCAATGGCATAGTCACAGAACTAGAACAAATAATACTAAAATTAGTATACAACCACAAAAGATCCCGAATAGCCAAAGCAATCCTGAGGAAGAACAACAAAGGGGGATGTATCATGCTCTCTGGTTTCAAAATATACTACAAACCTACAGTAATCAAAACAATATGGTATTGGAACAGAAACACACACACAGGACAATGGAACAGAATTGAGAGCACAGAAATAAACCACATATACAATTTATGACAAAGGAGCCATGAATATAAAATACTGGAGAAAGGACAGAATCTTCATTAAAGAATTAAAACACAAGTTACAAACTGGGAAAAATGTTTGCCAACCATATGTCTGATAAAGGAGGACTCATATACAGAGAGTGCATTTATATTTAAAAAAACCTGTTTCATCTCAAAATATGTTCTTTTGAGATCCCATGCAATTTAATCCTATTTTAATACTAATCAGAGAATGCAAAGATAGTGACTAATAGTATCTCATGTTAAATATTATTTGGAGATTGATAAAGGCATCATCATAATACAGAGGCATCCTATACAACAAACTTCAATCCAATTTTTGAGCAGAAATTATAAGTAATCAAGTCAGAGGTTCAAGGTTTATTTCTATAAACTATAGATCTGGGACTGTTAGAACAGGAAATGCAGACTAGGCTAAATCTTTGTCCCTTTTTTTCTTTTTCTAACTTATCTTTATTATTGAAAATATATAGATGTCCCCTTCCCCATCCCTGTTTACCCACTCCGCCCTCTCCAGCCCTTCCCCAGGCATTCACAGCACTATTGTCTGTCCATGGGTTATGTAAGTTCTTTGTTTAATCTCTTCCTGCCCGAGCCATCCTTCCCTCTGAAATACTTCAGTCTGCTCCATGCTTCTATGTCTCTGGATCTATTTTGTTCATCAGTTTATTAAGTTCATTAGATTCCACATATAAGTGGGATCATGTGATACTTGTCTTTCTCTGACTGGCCTATTTCACTTAGCATATTACTCTCCACATCCCTCCATGCTGTCTCAAAGGGTAAGAGATCTTTCTTACAGCTGCATATATTCCATTGTGTAAATGTCCCACCGCTTTTTTAACCACTCATCTACTGATGGGCACTTGGGATGTTTCCAGATCTTAGCTACTATAAATAATGCTGCCATGAACATAAGGTTGCAGATATTCTTTCTGATTGGTTTCAGGCTTCTTAGGATATGTTCATAGAAGTGGAATTACTGGGTCAAATGGCAGTTCCATTTTTAATTTTTTGAGGGACTCTACACCGTTTTCCATAGTGGTTGTACCAGTCTACATTCCCACTAACAGTGTACTACAGTTCCTTTTTCCTCCACATCCTTGCCAGCACTTATTATTTGTTGATTTATTGATGGTAGCTATTCTGGCAGGTATAAGGTGGTACCACATTGTCATTCTCATTTGCATCTCTCTCATAATTAGGGATGTTGAGCATTTTTTCATATGTCGCTTGGACATTTGTATGTCCTCTTTGGAGAAGCATCTATTCAGGTCCTCTCTCCAATATTTTTTTTTAAATATATTTTTATTGATTTCAGAGAGGAAGGGAGAGGGAGAGAAAGAGAGAAACATCAATGATGAGAGAGAATCATTGATTGACTGCCTCCTGCACACACCCTACAGGGGATCGAGCCCACAACCTGGGCATGTGCCTTTGACTGGAATCAAACCTGGGACGCTTCAAGTCCGCAGGCCGACATCCACTGAGTCAAACTGCCTAGGGCGGTGGTCAGCAAACTGCAGCTCGTGAGCCACATGTGGCTCTTTGACCCCTTGAGTGTGGCTCTTCCCCAAAATACCACGGGCGGGCGCGCATGTACAGTGTGATCAAAACTTCGTGGCCCATTCGCAGAAGTTGGTATTTTGCGGAAGAGCCACACGCAAGGGGCCGAAGAGCCGCATGTGGCTCGCGAGCTGCAGTCTGCCGACCACTGGCTAGGGCTCTCCAGTTTTTAATTGGGTTGTTTGTCTTCATGATATTGTACTTAGAAAACGCTAAAGACTCCACCAAAACAATTACTAGATTAATAAACGAATTCTGCAATGCAGCAGGATACAAAATTAACACCTAGAAATCAATGGCACTTTTATACACCAATAATGATCTCTTAGAAAGAGAAAAAAAAAAAATCCATTTATCACTGCAACAAAAAAGTTAAGATACTTAGGAATAAACTTAACCAAGGAGGTAAAAGACCTGTACTCAGAAAACTACAGGATGTTGGAAAAAGAGACAGAAGATATAAACAAGTGGAAAAATATACCGTGTTCACGGGTTGGTAATTAACCATCATTAAAATGTACATACTACCTAAAGCCACCTATAGATTCAATGCAGTCCCTATTAAAATACCAATGGCAAATTTCACAGATCTAGAATAAATACTCCAAAAATTCATATGGAACCAAAGAGACCCCAAATAGCCACAGCAATCTTGAGAAAGAAGAAAAAAGTTGGAGGGAATCACAATACTGGATATCAAACTATACTACAAAGCCACTGTACTCAAAACAGCTTGGTATTGACACAAGAACAGGCAGGCATATAGATCAATGGAAGAGAACAGAGACCCCAGAAATTGACCCAAACTATTATGCTCAATTAATATTTGACAAAGGAGGCAAGATTATACAATGGAGTAAAGACAGTCTCTTCAATAAATGGTGTTGGGAAAATTGGACAGGTACATGCAAAAAAATGAAACTAGATCACCATCTTACACCATATACAAGAATAAGCTCAAAATGGATAAAAGACTTAAATGTAAGTGTGAAACCATAAAAATCCTAGAAAAAAACATAGGCAGCAAAATATCAGACATCTCACATAGCAGATTTTTCACAGATACATCCTTAGCACAAGAGAACAAAGGAAAAAAATAAACAAATGGAACTACATCAAACTAAAAAGCTTCTGCACAGTAAAAGAAACCAGCATCAAAATGAAAAGGTAACCTCTTGTATGGGAAAACATATTTGCCAATGATACAGCTGATAAGGGGTTAATTTCCAAAATATATAAAGTACTCATACAACTCAACAAAAGGAAGACAAACAACCCAATTAAAAAATGGGCAGAGGACCTTTTTCTTTGTGAAGACAAACCTCATTTCTTACAGAATTACTACTACATTCTCCCTATGGAAATACCATGTACTGTATACATACAGATATGTATATATATATATATAAATATATATATATAAATATATATATATATATATATATAAATAACACACGTGTATATATGGTTTTTTGAAAATGTGTCCCCTAATAAGGTGTGATACAAATTCTTCCCCTAGCATGAAGAGCTTGGGAAAAAAAGGTATTTTTAATTCTCATCTGAGTATTTTAGAGGGAGAGGGACAGAACATCAATTTGAGGGAAACATCGAATGGTTGCTTCTCAGAGTGAACCCGCAACCTGGGTATACGCCCTGACCGGGTATCGAACCTGCCACTCTTCAGTGTACCGGGTGATGCTCCAATCAACTGAGCCACACCAGCCAGGGCAGGAGCTTGAATATTCTGAGAAAAAATTTTGCTTGAGTTATGCCTTACTTTCACATATTAAAAAAATGTATAGAAACATGTTTCTCTACCGATCAGTTCTGCAGGCTTATTTGGCCTCTTGTTGATAAACGTTTCAAAGGATTCCTTCATCAAGTTGATGAACTTCTCATTCCTCTGAAAGCAGACTTCTATCACATGGTCCACTCTGTCCTTAAAATCCAGCAGGTCCTGGACCATATCTTTATCTTTTTCAGGATTGATAACAATCGTTGTCCCAAAAGTCTACAAAAACAAACACACACCAAGTCATCAACAGGTTTATGATACCACATATTATTTTCTCCTGCTATTAAACAATCATGACAGTGGAAAAATTTCATAAATTCAGTCTGCATTCTAAAAATTAAGTGAATACTGTAGTTCCCCCCTTATCTTTGGGGGACATGTTCCAAGATCCAAGTAGTTATCTGAAACCATGAAGAGCACTGAACCATATATATTGTGCACGTGTGTGTGTACACACACAGTTTTTTCCTATACATACATACAATTTAAGGCTTCTCTTTGGCATTATCTGATTGCCAGTATCACCACTCTTGCATTTTAGGCCATTATTAAGTAAAATAAGGGTTATCTAAACCCCAAGCACTGTGTACTAAGTGACCAATGGGTGGATAGTATATACTGGGTGGATATGCTGAACAAAGGGATGACTCATATCCCAAGTGGGACAGGCTGAGATTTCACCATGCTACTCAGAATGGCTCACAATTTAATATTTATGAACTGCTTATTTCTGAAATTTTCCATTTAATGTTTTTGGAACACAAGTGACTACAGGTAACTGAAACCACAAAGAGTGTTACAATTCTGCTTCTGGAAGAATTTATAAATCCCTGGAACATTTTCTATTGTTTTTTTGAAGAACTTTTTGCATATGAATTCCTCAAATAGATATTAATACCCATCAACACATCCATTTGGACTTCGTGGCTATAGTTTTCTTTCTCCTTCACTTCTAACTATAAACAGCATGGTTTTTAGCCTGTATTTTAAATCAAAAATGCTACATTAAAATAAATATTACTAAAATTCTATGTGTGACAATAATAGTTAGCTGTTTGAGGACATAAACTACCAGTCTGAAGAGGTGTTGAATATGATTAATCAATGTAATACATATTTTTGAAAAACTAGTCTTGCCCGGGCACAGTGGCTCAGGTGGTTGACTGTCATCCTGTGCACCGAAAGGTTGCTGGGTCGATTCCTGATCAGGGCACATACCTGACCCCCAGTTAGGGCACATATAAAAAGCAACCAATTGATGGGTTTCTCTCTCTCTCTCTCTCTCTCTCTCTCTCTCTCTCTCTCTCTCTCAGTTTCCCTCCCTCCCCCCCCCCCTCCATATTCTCGGCTGAGGATTAAAAGAAAAAATTAAGAAAGGAAAAAAAATGGTCTTAAGTATACACTACACATCATTTATGCAGGTCAAGGCAGACTACTGGCGAAAAGGTAGAAATACATTAGCATCAATACCTTCTGGAAAGGAACACTATTAACACTATGACCACCAGGGGTGGGAGGGACTTACTTTTCACTCTACCCTTTGTATTGACTGCATTTAAAAATAATGTACACACACTGCCAAGATCAGCTTTATTTTGATAACGAGACACTGTGCTGAATCTAACTTCCTATTTTGTCCTTATCTTATGGACACTCAGGAACGGTGGTCACATCACTGATTTTTTACTACCCAAACTAAAAATTGCTAAGGTTTCCTGTTCCTTGAGGACTACATGTTGGCAAAATCCTAAATCTATATTAATTAGCCTTTCCTTAACATAAAGTTTCATTGCCAATCCAGCTTAAGTCAGTCATGAGTTTTAGCTCAATATTGTTGTATAGAATCTTGAGGTGGTGGTGCGCATGTGTGTACAAGCTTTCAACATGTAAAATAGTAATTAACTCCAGGCCTGATATTCCAAAAAGCAGTATGAAAGCTTTATCTTTTTATCTCACTGAAATATTCCTTGTGACAGAGATTCTCAAGCAGTAGAAATACGACATTGTCTATTTTCCTCTGATGATAACATCTGGCAAAACAATGGGGCAGCATCACTACCAGGATGTTAGTATTGATACAATCTACCCATCTTATCCAGATTGTCCCAGTTTTAACTGAAACTAACTTTTGTATGGATTTAGTTTTTATCACCTGTGCAGATTTGTGTAACCTTCACCACTGTCAAGATACCACAAGGAATCCTTTGGTTGCCTTTTTTATAACCATACATGTACATAACGCATGCTACAGAAACATGAAAGTAATGTTTAAGTAATAAATCCTAGATTGCTAGGAAATAAAGTAGCACACACATCAACCTACCAAAATGTGCACTAGTTCTCACTGTGCAAAGAAAGGTATGTTTAAAAAGCAGATTCACAAAAATGACTACTGTAGAATGAAACGTATGTACTTATGCTGATGACAAATAGTCAAACAGCCTTTCAAGTCATGTTTATACCAGGATGCTGTTTATCACTGTTTGTGTTATCTTAAGTTTGCACTGCCCCAGCCAGAGTGGCTCAGTGGTTGAGTATCAACCCATGAACCATGAGGTCACTGGTTGATTCTCGGTCAGGGCACATGTCCAGGTTGCAAGCTAGATCCCTGGTGGAGGGCATATAGGAGGCAGCCAATCGATGATGTTTCTCTCTCACTGATGTTTCTATCTCTCTATCCCTCTCCCGTCCTCTCTAAAAACCAATAAAAAGGTATTTTTTAAAAAGTTTGCACAAGTGATCTGGAAAGAAATGGAAGACTACTATTTACCTGATCACCTGCTAGAAAAAACAAAGGTACCTCCAAACAGTCCAGTTCACTTTGCCCAGGGTATTGCAGTATCCTGAAGATGAGCCACCCACCCCTTGTACAAAGCACAGTTGGTATTACTATCAAGACAAAACCCACACACCTTGATGTACTCGCTCCAGTGCTGAAGCAGGATCTGCTGCCCACCCTTCACTCGGCTAAACAGCTGGTACATCTGAGTGAGGTCAGGCACTCTGTTCTCATCAAGTAAGTGATCAAGTCCTGAGATCACACAGTAAATGTTAGCATATCACATCAGTAAGTCAATGCGAATAATACTTAAACTAGAAAATAGTATGCACCACCAAAAAAGTTAACATGTAATATAAAAAATTAGGGAATATTGCTTATTTCTACACAGGCAAGTTGTTCTGGTGCAATATCTGATAAATCCTATTAAGTGAATCTCATTTTTCTAACCATGCTGGGAAATGTATTCTTTATTTCTTCATGTCACTAAGCAGGGGTGGGGAACTTTTTTTCTGTCAAGGGCCATTTGGGTATTTATAACATCATTTGCAGCCCATATAAATTTATCAACTTAAAAATTAGCTTGCTATATTTGGTCAAACATTTAAT
Source organism: Myotis nattereri (assembly GCF_964212035.1). Taxonomy (NCBI): domain Eukaryota; kingdom Metazoa; phylum Chordata; class Mammalia; order Chiroptera; family Vespertilionidae; genus Myotis; species Myotis nattereri. Next base: position 29,083,202 of record NC_138076.1, read on the forward strand.
GAACTCACCCATAATACCTTGGGAGGGCTAGATCAAAGGATTTCTCGGACCTTACAGGACTTGTGGGCCAGATGTTCCCCACTCTTGCACTAAAGCCTTCTTAATTCACTAAAGTAGCAATAATCTGAAAAATGCTCACACCAACTATTTGACCTGGGAGGTTCGTGATTCCAAGTTCCTTCTGATCTAATCCACCAGTCCAAAAGTATATTGTCAAAGAATATGCTATAAATGTAATCTTTTAGATGATTAATTTTATCCATAGATATAATACACTGTGAGAGAAAACCATTTACTATTGATTAAACACAGCATTTTAAAAGTTCTTCTTTCCTGTTTTAGGTATTTAGATTTTATAAAACCACACCACCATCGGAACTTTCACAGATTTCCTAAATATCAGCTTTATGATAACAATGGAGAGGCAGCTAAGTTAGAAAAGCAGCGAGCTAGTCATGTTACTTCACAAAGTCTCAGATTCTTCTATAAATGGGCACAATGTCCACCCGCTGAGGTGGTTTACAGATGCACACAATGCACTGTGGGTTAAAAGTACAGATCCTCACTAAGGGCTCCAATGTTTATTTCTCTAAATTACATTTCAATCTACTAATGCAATAACTTTATAACTGTACTGAAACACTAATGTCTTCAAAAATAACAGCTATTTTTTCAATGCCTCTAATTAAATTTAGATTAAGCTCCTATATATAAAATTCATAATTTTCTTGAAACAATGTATGCAAATTCCTACTATTTACTTGAATCCCCTTTTCTCTTATAAAATGACTCATTAAAAAACACACACCTAGTATGAATTCTGAATGCATTTGTATTAGGTAGACCATTAAGTTGAGGCCTCATTCATGAGCAAGTATACCAGCTTTCTAGCTTTCAGTGAGGTATACATAGAAAGACATCCACACTTACACCCTGCCTCTCAATTTAGGAGCTGTGACTTGAGGCACCACGTTCAAGCTGTTGTTAGCCTCAGTTTTCTTACTTGTAAAATGGGGGTAATGATTTCACTGGGTTGTTCAAAGACCAGAAGATATTTATATGAAGTACAATGGATGCTCAACAATGCAATTCTTTCTTCTTCTGGGATTATATTGTGGTTTCACTTGGAAGTCCCACTTTGACTATCTAGCAAAGTAGAATCCAAACCAGAATATATTTGGGTGCTATTTAGGGCCTCCCCAAAGTTAAACTTTAAGGTTTTCAATACCTTGAAACATTTTTTTTAAAATTTTTTTTTTATTGCTTAAAGTATTACAAAGGGTATTACATATGTGTCCATTTCCCCCCCCCCCCCCCCGCCCTAGACAGTCCCCTAGCCTCCCTTATCCCCCAGTGTCATATGTCCATTGGTTATGCTTATATGCATGCATACAAGTCCTTTGGTTGATCTCTTACCCCCCTACCTCCTGCCCCCAAACCCTCCCCGGCCTTCCCGCTGCAGTTTGACAATCTGTTTGAGGCAGCTCTGCCCCTGTATCTATTATTATTCAAAAGTTTATAATGGTCTCTATTATCCATGAATGAGTGAGATCATGTGGTATTTTTCTTTCATTGACTGGCTTATTTCACTTAGCATAACGCTCTCCAGTTCCATCCATGCCGCTGCAAATGGTAAGAGTTCCTTCCTTTTTAGAGCAGCATAGTATTCCATTGTGTAGATGTACCACAGTTTTCTAATCCATTCATCTACTGATGGGCACTTAGGCTGTTTCCAGATCTTAGCTATGGTGAATTGTGCTGCTATGAACATAGGGGTGCATATATCCTTTCTGATTGGTGTTTCTGGTTTCTTGGGATATATTCCTAGAAGTGGGATCACAGGGTCAAATGGGAGTTCCATTTGAAGTTTTTTGAGGAAACTCCATACTGTCTTCCATAGTGGCTGCACCAGTCTGCATTCCCACCAGCAGTGCACAAGTGTTCCTTTTTCTCCACATCCTCTCCAGCACTTGTCGTTTGTTGACTTGTTGATGATAGCCAGTCTGACAGGTGTGAGATGGTACCGCATTGTCGTTTTAATTTGCATCTCTCGGATGATTAGTGACTTTGAGCATGTTTTCATATGTCTCTTGGCTTTCTGAATGTCCTCTTTTGAAAGGTGTCTAAGTAGGGCCTTTGTCCATTTTTTGATTGGATTGTTTATCTTCCTTTTGTTAAGTTGTATGAGTTCCATATAAATTTTGGAGATTAGGCCCTTATCAGATATGACATTGGCAAATATGTTTTCCCACACAGTGGGTTTTCTCGTTGTTTTGTTGATGGTTTCTTTTGCTGTGCAGAAGCTTTTTATTTTGATGTAGTCCCATTTGTTCATTTTCTCTTTAGTTTCAAGTGCCCTAGGAGCTGTATCAGTGAAGAAATTTCTTCGGCATATGTCTGAGATTTTGTTGCCTTTGGATTCTTCTAGAATTTTTATGGTTTCCTGTCGTACATTTAAGTCCTTTATCCATTTTGAGTTTATTTTTGTGTATGGTGTAAGTTGGTGGTCTAGTTTCATTTTCTTGCATATATCTGTCCAATTTTCCCAACACCATTTACTGAAGAGACTATCTTGGCTCCATTGTATGTTCTTGCCTCCTTTGTCAAATATTAATTGAGCATATTGGTTCGGGCCAATTTCTGGGCTCTCTATTCTATTCCATTGATCTATATGCCTATTCTTGTGCCAGTACCAGGCAGTTTTGAGAACAGTGGCTTTGTAATACATCTCGATATCTGGTATTGAGATCCCACCTACTTTGTTCTTTTTCAGGATTGCTGCAGCTATTCGGGGTCTTTTTTTATTCCAGATGAACTTTTGGAGAGTTCGTTCTAGATCTATGAAGTATGCCGTTGGTAATTTAATGGGAAGTGCGTTGAATTTATAGATTGCTTTGGGTAGTATGGACATTTTAATGATGTTGATTCTACCAATCCATGAACACGGTATGTTCTTCCATCTGTTTATGTCTTCCTCTATATCTTTTTTCAACGTCCTGTAGTTTTCTGAGTAGAGGTCTTTTACCTCTTTAGTTAAGTTTATCCCTAGGTAGCTTAATTTTTTTGGTGCGATGGGAAACGGGATTGTTTTTATAATCTCTCTTTCTGAAAGTTCACTACTGGTGTAGAGAAATGCCTCAGATTTCTTGGGGTTAATTTTGTATCCTGCTACATTGCCAAATTCATGTATTAAGTCTAGTAGCTTTTTGATGGAGTCTCTAGGGTTTTGTATGTATAATATCATGTCATCTGCAAATAAGGACAGTTTTACTTCCTCTTTTTCAATTTGGATGCCTTTTATTTCTTCTTCTTGCCGAATTGCAATGGCTAACACTTCCAGTACTATGTTGAACAGGAGTGGTGAGAGGGGGCATCCCTGTCTTGTTCCTGTTCTTAGGGGAAATGGCGTTAGTTTTTGTCCATTGAGTATGATGTTGGCTGTGGGCCTGTCATATATGGCTTTTATTATGTTGAGGTATGATCCTTCTACTCCCGCCTTACTGAGAGTTTTTATCAAAAATGGGTGTTGAATTTTGTCAAATGCTTTTTCTGCATCAATTGATATGACCATGTGGTTTTTTTCTTTCAATTTGTTTATGTGATGTATCACGTTTATTGATTTGTGGATATTGTACCATCCTTGCATCCCTGGGATAAATCCTACTTGGTCATGGTGTATGATCTTTCTGATGTACTGCTGGATCCGATTTGCTAAGATTTTGTTGAGGATTTTGGCATCTATGTTCAATACCTTGAAACATTCTGTAGTTCCAAAATGACTTTCAAATGGTAACATTAAATACTTACGAGTTATAAGAAGTAACAATAAGTACTAGAGTATTATAAATAGTCTCACTGTTGCTGCAAAGCATCAACATTTGAATTACTCTTTAACAAAGCTTTAGGATCACAAGGGGCATGTAAAATTAGCAATATAATGTGTTCTATTTTCTGTTTGCTTATTTTTCCAGGACAATCAGGGTAGAAAAGTGTACTCTGGCTTATGCTGACCACACATCTGGCAGTTTATCTGACACTCAGCTGCTTGAAGGGCATGGGAAGAAGTCCATGAAAATCTAACAGCCAGTGATGTACATCTACACCTGCAGCAGCATTCCGAGCATCACCTGTATGTCAGGTACAATACAGAGGCACATGGACCATGAGCACTGCACAAGTACCCAGCTGCAAACTACCTGTTGTCTAGAGGAATCTCTAGGAAGCTTTCGGCCTGGACAGTATTTGATTTGACTTCAGATTAAGCTGTAGTTCTACCACATGCTTTTCAATATTTTTCTTAACTAACTTTCTCAAGGGCTAATATGTTCATTATTTTTAATGATTTTTAGAGATTGTCTTATAACAAATGTCCTTATATTGCTACTTATAATGTTTCACTTACTTTCTTAATGCATTAAGGACTATCACTCAATTTAATTGATACAAGAGGTAAGAAAATTTACCTTTCTGCAGAATTGCTGTTAAATGTTCTCCTAATAGCTGTTTCTCCACACAAGCAATCAGTGGTTTTCTATAACAGGCAAAAAGAGAATGTTTCAAAAATAAGGTTAAAGGAGAGACTTTGGTTAACTGTAAGAGTGGGAGTTTACAGCTTACACAGATACTCTATGGAGCCAATCAGAAACCAAAGGGTCACAGAACAAGCACTCTGCTCACACGTGGACAGTCACCACTGCTGTTAATACAGAGTCTGAAGTATTTCTGAAAACAATTTACTTAAGAACATTAATAGACCAATAGATGCTGGGAGAAAGGGACACCAGCAGTAGGCAAGTGTGCCGTGCCTTACAATAAAAGTGGCCCCACACTTGGCTGGCAATCGGTACTCATGCTGTAGTCATTTTTTGAATTTAAGTTTTGCCTTCCATTAAGCACATTACTTCTTGGATTGCTGCTGTGATTCTGCCCTCTTCTTCCACCCCAATTACTTCTCCAGGTTGCACAAAACCCTGTCTTCTACTGTTACAGCTATGTCTCTCTGTCCCCACACTGTCTGCTTTCTTCCATAACCATTTATTAAAATCCAACTTAAGGAAGAGCTTTCATGAAGTCCAAGTTGCGTGTCACACAGACCAGAATATTTGAAAATCTGGAAATTCAGCAGGTGTGACTTCCATAATTATAGGGACACAAACAATCATTCTTTCTGGGTTCATTATGCACAGTTCATTAAAAAAAAAAAAATCAGAGTATCTGTTTTATTCTGAGCTTATTAATTATGGCCATCTTCCCAAACCTTAATTTTATAAGGAACTTTTCAATGTATCATCTTAATTAAACCTCATAGAACCCTAGAAAAAGGCACAGCAGACATTCTGGCTTCCATCCCACAGACGAGAAGACAAGAGTTCAGAGATGGTGTGACCTGCTTAGGGAGTGGTGAAGCTGAGAGTTGAGTTCAGTGAGTCATCAGCACCTTTTCCAGTCTGCCTCCAGGAAAAGGAACAGTGACCCACATGAGGGGAGGTGGAGGGCAGAGAGTAAATATGCCATAAAATCCATCCATTTAAAGTGTACAATTCAACAGTTGTTAATATATTTACAGAGTCATAGAACTGTCACTATGATCTAATTTTAGAACATTATCATCATCCTAAAAGCAACTTCATACCCATTAGCACTTCCATTCTCTCCATCCACCCTCCCTGTCTCCCAATTAGAGGCAGACAGTAATTTCTAGATTATCCTATCCTGAACCTTTCCTATAAATGAGATTGCACAACATGACTTGTCTGGCTCTTTCACTTAGCAAAGTATTTTTATGGTTCATCCATGTTGTAGCATGTGTCAGTACTCCATTCTTTTTTTAATGCTAATATTCCATTATATGTTTACCCATTCATCAGTTAATGTGTTGTTTCCACTTTTTTACTATTATGAATAAAATAATAGTAAAAAAACTATTATTTTATAATAATGGCTCAGTGGTTGAACCAGGAGGTCACAGTTCAATTCCTGGTCAGGACAAATGCCTGAGTTGTGGGCTCGATCCCCTGTAGGGGGTGTGCAGGAGGCAGCTTATCAGTGATTCTCATCATTGATGTTTCTATCTCTCTCTCTCTCCCTCTCTGAAATCAATAAAAATATATTAAAAACAAACAAAAAAAATAATGCTGCATGGACATTTGTGTACAAGTTTTGTATGGATGCGTTTTCATTTCTTTATATATTTAGGAGAACTGGTGTATTGGAGAAACATATGGTAACTGTTTAACATTTTGAGGAAATACCAAATTGTTTTCCACAGTGGTTGCCACATTTTACATTCCTACCAATTATGCATGAGGGTTCTAATTTCTCCACACCCTCACCAGTGCTTTTGACTGCTTGCCTTTTTGTATTACAGACATCCTGGTGGGTACTAAGTGGTACTGCATTGTGATACAAAGATATAAATAGTATCTTTGTAGACTTATTCAGTACTATCTGGGAGTATCTTTGCTCTTAGCACATTTTGTATTATTTGTGATTACTCAGTACTTGTCAGATAAATTAAGTGCTTTGTTTATGTAGTGTCAGATCTTGCCAGTGGTCAAGTCAAGGAAGGATAAAAGTCTTTGTTGAGTATCTTGCTACAAACCTTAATAATAAGCAGGTTAATTATTAAAAAACCAGCCAGGAAAAGGTTTCACCTATGATCGAATTGCAAAAACTAAATAAATGAATAGTACTTACTGTGTACTGTGGTCTAAATACGTGATTACTCGGTCTCCTTCTTCCTCTAAACGTTTACTTACATGGTTAAGATATTCTGGAACCTTCCAAACAAAATATTTAAACACATCAGTAACAAAAAGATTCTTGAAGAAACTGGAATATTGTTTTCTTTACAAATTTTTATTTAAAAGCAGAATATTTCAAGCCAAATATTAACACAGATTAATGGGGGTGGGGTGGTAAAGTGGGAAGTGTATGCAGGGCAGGTGGGATACACAGAAGTTTCCTTAAACTCAATTGTGGAGATGAAACTTAACCTCTAGAAGCAGGGCTAAGGCAGGACTGCATTGTTATGCACTGTTCACAGTGCAGTCCTGTGGTTGATGCCATAGGACTCTCCATCCCTGGGGCCCCACAGACAGATGAGCAGCAGCACCTGGGTCAGAGGTTATAGAGCCTAATGACACCCCCTGGCCCACATACAAAGAGTGTCAGCAAAAACTATGCAACAAACTGGTTGTCATTTGTGGACACTAAACAGCATGGTTGCAGAAGATCTCAAAATGCACACCATTTCCAGGGACACAGGGTCTCCCTGCTGTCATATGACAGCACAAGAAAGGCCCACAACACAGGTCTGTGGGGTTCTGATCTAGTGGCAGCAGCCAGGTCTGGTATTTGATGCGAAACTCTCTCTTTAAAACTAGGACGAAGAAACCAATGGCCGGTTTCATCCTGCACAGTAACAAGTAACATTTAGGTGACGGTCCCCAGGGACTTCCTCCAGGACTGTGCTGTAACACCTGCAAAACTGGCTGTCAAGTTTTTTTGGGTTCATATCACTACGTCTTTCATACGTTTTTTTGGGTAATTTTTTCATGTGTTAGATTTCATATTTAAGATTTACCTCTTGCTTCAACTTGAGTTCCTTTATATACTTCCTTCAGAAGCTATCTTACTAGCTTTTTATTATTATTATTATTATTATTATTATTACTATTATTATTTGGAAGGAGGGCAAAAATGTTTCTACAGGAAGTTAAATCCTTACTATAATAAGAATGAAGCTCATTACTGGGGATTTCAGCTAGATTATAGATTTCAAAAAATTTTCAATAAAATGTTTGCATGTGTAAAAAGACAAACATTTAGAAATTACACTTAGATGCACATCTATAAAAATGAAATAAGGCAATTCAGAAACACTTCATTGTCTCACCTCTCTTTCTTGCATTAACCTTTGGCCTTCTGCAGCATATAAACAATTAGTTTCTTCCAAAAATTTCAGTTCAAACGAATCTTTATATACCTAAGAAATGAGCAGAGTTAATGAACAATTACAGTAAACAAAACTACCTTTTGAAGTGTTGATGTACCCCAAATTTTGAGGGTGCAAGGCCACTGTGACCTGCACTAATTCCTTCACTGAAGCGTCTCAGGCCAGCTCAGCTGCCTCCTATGTAGCTGACCCCAGAGGCATAGCTGACTTCTGCTTAGCTGACCTTGGTCAGCTGATTCCTGGCTGGCTGACCTCTACTCAGCTGACGGGGGCAGCCTAGACCACTTTTACTGCTTTCCTCTGAGTGCCACCAGGCCCTTGTCCTTTATCTAGGCTGTATTGGGTCCATGTTGTAAGGGGTCTTTCCTACTGTAGCTCTTGGTGTGGTATTAGCCCAAGTCATTCTCCTTCTAGTGGTTAAAAAAAAAAGCCATATTTTCAATAAATACTTCTGTGATTTCATTTTTTGCACTTAAATCTTTGATATGTCCATTTATTTTGGTGTAAGTAGTTAGGCAGGAATCCAATTTTTTTCTTATACACTGAAAAGTTACTCGTAAATTTAGAACAATAAGATGTTTACCTGAAGATCAGAGAGCATACTCAGCAGACTTCGCAATAAGCTTCGGTCAACAGCTTCACCATTTCTTTCTTGTTCAATCAATAGCAGAATTCCATCAATAGTTTTACTCTGAACCATTTTATCACTAATAATATGGTTTCTAAATAGTTCTAATCCCATATCCCTGAACAAACAATAAAAAAATAAACTATATTTTAGTTTCACTTTATAGAAATTTTACGTGAAGCTCTAGCTACATTATATCATCCAAAGTCTGTTCATTTGCTAATTCTCTAAATCCAAGTGTCAAGATTTTTTAATTTTCATTTTGGGCCAGTCTAACTGTGCCTTGTACTTCCTTCTTTATCAAGACTGTTATGTTTTCCTGGAGTGGGTCAGGCAACTGTTACATGAGGAATGTTGAGGCATTACTAGGTCAGACATGTCATTGAAAGTATCTTGCAAAAACCTGCTATCCTCAGCCCGCAATTCACACCATTCTTCCTGGGCATGATCAGAGATGCTCAAGGCTTTAGGAACCTACCCTGCTCCACTGCCCTAATCAGCCCCTCCATGTCCTTTCCTTTTCCATCTCTGTTCCCTCTACAGAGCTATTCCTCTCTGACACTTCATTCTCTCCTTTATTTGGCCCTTTCAATGGGCGAACTGACATTAAAATATGACTTTAAGAGTCCATCATACTTCTTCAGCTCACTGCCTGAGGAATTTAGGAGGAAATTTAGCTGTCAGCTACTATCCACAAAAACCATGTGATAACAAAAGGACTCTATGCTTTGCCAAAACACCTCTCCAAATCCCCTAGGTGCCAAATACAGAGGAGGCCAAAGTTCAGATCCCTGAGCCCAGCCAGGTCTCCTGAATGGGCAGCTCAGGGGCAGTGGTGGTGGTGGGTAGTACTAACGGTGAGTAGTGGTGGTGGTGGTGACGGTGTTGAGGAGAGAGTAGTGAGCAGTGGTGGTGATGGTGTGGCAGCAGTGGTACTAATGGTGAGTGGTAATAGCAACAAGCACTACATATGCTGGGTGGGCGTGCGTTCTAGGGAGCCCTGTCTGTGTTGGAGAACCTTCTCCTCCTTCACTGTGTATCATAATCACAATGGCCTTGTCCTGTTCCCTGAAGGAGCTGCAGATCAGTCTTCCATGAATTTCAAAGACAGAGCAGTAAAGCCCAGTGGGCAGCATGTGGGCTCAAGCCAGTCACATGGGCTTGAATTTGCCCTCCCCTTACCAACCCTCCCCCGATGCTTGCTGTGACTCTGAGGCAAGGAACTTAACCTCTCTGTGCCTGTCCTTCCTTAACACTAAATGGAGATCACGTGAATTGTTGTACATCTGTGAAATAATTCACATTGGGCCAGGCAGGTACCCAGTGCATAGGAAGTTATCAGTCCGCTAGAATCTTCTTCCTAAAATCTAAATCTCAGTTTAAGGCTTCAGGAGCAGCCCACCAACATCTGCCAGGGCATCTCATCAGCTTCATCTCTCTGATTCTCACACGTTCTGGGCATGCTGCTGTCCTGTCATCAGAGTGGACTTCTTTCCTCTATTGCCTCTTTGGTTAGGTTAGCTACCTAACCACTCCTGCTCATTCTGCAGAGACTGGGCCCAGGCGTGCCACTCCTCTCTTGTCTTTCCCAGGGAGTCTCCCACACCTCACCGTGATTCTTGTACTGTACTATCGTGCTCAGTTTTTCTGCCTGTTGCAGTGGACTGAGTGTGGTATGGTATACTTTATACTATAAGCAACGTTCATAGCCTATGTTATAAACTACATTTATAAATTAAGAATTCAGGCTGGGTAACCTGACAACCCAGGTATAGCAAGTTATTTGAACTCTGTGCTTCTGTTTCTCCACATATAACATGGAGACAATAAGAGTCATTCTTTATAGAGCTGTTCTAAGGATTAAGTGAATTAGTAGATGTTGAAGAACTTAGAACAGGGCTTTGTACAGAGTAGAAGCTATGCAATTTGCTGTTATCAGTTTTACCATCCTTATCATTTCTCTGAATAAAGGCTATCTTTTCTGTGCATTGTCTGCCTTATTGCAGACATGCGTGGATATCTAGCATGAGAAATGTAGAAGTCAGAGGAACAAAGGGGGAAAGGAGTATTAAGGAAGGGGAGAGTTTCAATAGTGTCTAAAGCTATACAGATGTCAGGTTATCCTATATAATGAAAACCTAATATGCAAATCGACCTAATGGAGGAATGACTGGTAGCATGACTCGCACTGACCACCAGGGGGCAGATGCTCAATGCAGGAGCAGCCCCCTGGTGGTCAGTGCGCTCTCACAGGGGGAGCGCCGCTCAGCCAAAGCTGGGCTCATGGCTGGCAAGTGCAGCGGCAGTGGCGGGAGCCACTCCCGCCTTCGCTGTAGGCGGGCAGTAAGGAGCAAGGGGTCATGGACAGCTAGAGCCCAGGACTGTAAGAGGGATGTCCGACTGCTGGCTTAGGCCAGATTTACAGGAGGATAGAGCCTAAGCTGGCAGGTGAACATCCCCCAAGGGGTCCCAGACTGCAAGAGGACACAGGCTGGGCTGAGGGACCTGTCCCCCATGCCCCTCCCCCAAGTGCATGAATCTTGTGCACGGGGCTTCTAGTATAAAAGAAAGAGGGAAAAAAAGTGACTATGGGATCTGGTAACCAAGAGATCACTGACGTCTAAGGCAAGAGCAGTTTCCATGTGGTGAAAGGAGAAACCACATTGTTTAGGGTTAAGGTGAAAAGATGGTGAGAAGTTGGAAAAGAAAGCAATTTTTTAAAAAGAACTCAGGTTTAAAGGTAATGAGAAAGTACATCAATTCTCAATGGGAGAAGGAACTTCTGCATCAACAAAGGAAGAACCCAAGGATGGGATTAAGGGCAGGCTTTTGTTAATGTCAGTTAGGGCTTCTTGGAGGCAACTCTGGGGAGACTTAGGGCAGGTGGGCAGAGAGGTGAAACACATTAGCAAAGGCTGTGGAAGTCAGTGACTAGGGACAATATTTATACCATCTTTCATCTTTGAAAGATGATGTATGATGAACAGACTGAAATGACAGACCTCAATATCCTAAATAAAACTAGGCCCCAGTGGCCTTGGATAGTCAGTAAGATGGAGGTTTTGATGTGTGTGTGTGTGTGTGTGGGGGGGGGGGGGAGAGCGGTGGCACACGGGTTCAGGGCTCATAACTTCGCCTGCAGTTGTAGTCTTTCTCACGGTTTCACCAGACCACTGGAGAGAGCCATGCCAAGTCAAACACCAGCCATCAGAGAGAGTATAACTGAGTTCTTCTCCCTCATAGCAGAGGTGAGATGTGTGTGATCACTGGCTCCAGAGATCCTGAAGTCCACAGCTGTTACAGAAACGTGGCTTCATATAGTACTTCCATGCTTGCCTGATGCCTCTGCTGGGACATTCAGTGCAAGCTGGGGGACATGCTAGAATTTGCTCCCCTAACTCGGCCTGCCCCATCTTCACCCTGTCACCTTCACTGGTGATGGAGATGCTCTAGGCCAGTGGTTGGTAAACTCATTAGTCAACAGAGCCAAATATCAACAGTACAACGATTAAAATTTCTTTTGAGAGCCAAATTTTTTAAACTTAAACTATATAGGTAGGTACACTGTTATTAACTTAATTAGGGTACTCCTAAGGCTTAGGAAGAGCCACACTCAAGGGGCGAAAGAGCCGCATGTGGCTCGCGAGTCGCAGTTTGCCGACCACGGCTCTAGGCCTAGATGTGTACACTAGAGATTTAGGCTGACATAAAGGATCACAGACAGATGACTACATATGCCATCAAATTAACCAGCACAAGACAAGTCAAACGTGTGGTTTCAGGCACAGCAGCAGATACAGCTATACTGACTAGAACACTCACCAGATGGAAGGAAGCATGGAATTCTGAAGTACGTAAGTGCGATCCAAAAACAGGAAAATACTTCTGATCATGATCTGGAAATTAGAAAAGAACTTACTTTATTTACGTATCTTACTAACAAAATATTCAAGATTAGGCCATTTGTATTATCATTATGCTAGGTACCTCAAATCTAATAACTGTTTCTTGATGAAAGATGTTTTCCATCAAGACCCTTATGAGTTATCCACCCCCCCCATGTTTGTTTTTCATCGCCTTTATCCAGAAAATCCGATTGCAGGGATTTAAAGCATTTAGCCTAAAGGATACCTTTGAAATTTGGTTATTTCCTAACATGTGATAAATCTCATTAGACTGGGGATATGCTCTAAGCTTTCTAAACAATTAGTTCTTGTTACATTAGAATGAGGCTCTTGGCCAGTGTATGTATTGGACTGTACTCTGCAAGCAGAGCGAGGAGGATGCAGCCGCTCCCTTTGCCGTGCTAGCATGCATGCTGTAACCCTGTAATTCTCCCATCACGGAACTTACCAGACTATTGTAGAGGTTCACTTACACACGTAAGCAAAACCTTTCCAACAGACTTTTATCTATTTCTACCATCTACCAGGTGCCTGGCCCAGAACAGACACACATTCATTAACCCCTACTTACTTCATTTAGGAAACAAAAGAATTCAACCTACTTAGGAAAGCCATTGATACTATCTTTTCTCTCACTTACATAATAAACAGCCTGGTCACACTAAAAACTCATATACATAAAATCAAATCAGAATCAATACATCTATAAAGTCTAAGATTTTGGATGTTTAGTTATAGTAAAGTTCTGGAATTCAGACTTATCGGTCATAAGCTGGGATTAAGGAAAAACTTATCGACCCATTCAGGAGTTATGAGTACTGTGAGCTATCATCTGTCAGGTTGGGCTGAAGGCCAACTTAGCAGCCAGCTGTTCTGGAAGAGCAGAGTTCACCTTCTCCGATTTTCTCTCCTCTGTTGTCCAACTACGTTGGAGCTGGAGAGCAGTATTTGACCCCAAAGAGAATCTTGAACAGAACTTCCCTATTTAAGCTCACATTCTGGCCCTTCTACCTTAGTTAGGTGAGGGAAGATGGATGAGACTGGTGCTTTGATGAAAAAAAGGAAAAAAAAAAAGAAATAACAACAACAAAAGATAGCTGGATTAAAAGAGGACACATACTCCCAGCTACTAAAATGTCTAACTAAACCAGAGGCAGACAAAGACCAAAGGGGAAACGACATCTGACATAAAAAGCAGTACTGATGAAGAGTCGGGGAGAGTGCACCATATATAAAACTAGCATTAATAGAAAAGTCAATATGCTTACCATTTGTCTGCAGTGATCTTGCCAGCATGTGTTAATCTTCTTTAAAAACAAAACACTATCTAGTGAGTCTGTGCAGACCTGCTAAGGAAAACTTTAGAAATCTTGGGCAATTTATTGCAATTTTAACTTCAGCTCTCTTCACCACAGAATACTACATACATATCAGTTAATAATTAGAATACTACCAGAGCCAAAGTTCAAAAACCATAAACGCAGTTTTTCTAATTTCCACATCTCATAACTTAGCTGTCATTATCCCTGACTGCACTCCCCCGTTTTTCATTTTTCACCTCCCCTCCTTTCCGGTTTCCCTTCCTGCTGGCAGCACTTTACTGCCTTATTACTTTCAGAGCCCTGCCAGCTGAAGAGAACCACCAGGTCAGAGGCTTCCTGGGCCTGGGCGACGGAACCAAAGGCCCTACCCCACAAAGGGCAGAACATGACCTAATCTGTACCTGAGCTCCAGGAGACCCTGTCCCAGTGGAGAGGAAGCAGGTCTATTATTAATAGCACTGAGGGATTGGCAGCCACAGGGAAATTGCTAAGGTTTAACTTTAACCTCTAGTCACAATGAAAACTGACAAGTCACATTCGCACACCAAAGTAGGAACACTCTCAGCTTGACTCCTGGAGTATGTTTTCCAAGAGACACTCAAAATGCTGTTCATAGGGGGGGGGGGGGGGGGGGGGGGACCTGAATGCTGGTCCCTAGAGCAAACCATGGATAAGTGCCTTGAGTACGGCCTTCACAGGTTTTTGCAAAGACCATGAATTATAAATGTCTGCATACTAATTGATAGTTTACAAAGCACTTTTCATACTTGTGCTCATTTAATACTCTAACAGATGAACAAAAACAGCTTGTTGAAGTGGAAGGACACAGGTTTCCTGGGCATCAGTCCAGCTCTACACTTCTCAGCTCTATGACACTGGACAAATGATGAACTTCCCTAGGCCTTAGTGCCTCCATGTGGAGAACACATTCCTGAGAGCTATTGTGAGGTTACACATAAAATTCTTAGCATGTAGTGAGGAGAAAAAACATACCAGCTAGAGTGTGACATGTAAAATCAGATAGTCATTGGAAGTCTTCAGAGGGTGAAGGTCTGACAGCGGGAGGGGTAGCCAGCAGAGGATAGGACACCAGCCAGGACTTTAGGAAGGGGACAGGTGATCTGGAGAGCAGTGGATGGACTGACGGGCACATCTGAATCCTTGTCACACCCGTAAGGGTAGCTGACCACAACCACAGTGGTCCTGGCCAAATCTTAATTTCTCTTGAGGCTTTGCCAATACATTAAAAATAGTCAGTCATAGCAAAGACCTAATATGTCAATGGTTAACAAGTCATCCTGGAAGAACTCTGTTTTCAGACTGTCTGAAAACACACACACACACAGAATCAGTCACAAGCACATTTAGACAGGTGCCACCATGGAGACCCAGCAGCTCTGGCACCGTGCTGGACAGGAGGCACTTGCCCTGTGGTCGACACCCTGGCAGGTTTCCACAGGCTGCCAGTCAGACAGTCTGCAAGGCTGCACAGGGATAAACCCACACCAGCCAACCTGACACCACTGGTTGGCTCAGGTGCTGCAACTAAGCAAGGCACAGCTCTATCTGGTGCAGGGTTTCGTTAGGATAGGGAAGTCCAATGTGAGGGGTTCCTTAAACAAAAGATATTTTCTTTAAAGAGCTGGGTAAAATCAATATACATCTTTAATAACTTTTTGCCATTTCCTGTAGAAAAAGTATGAAATGTAGGCTAATACCACACAGTGAGGCATCTATTGAGCTCCACTCTTCTAAATATCCAAACCAACTCCAGACCTGAAGCTATAACAGTAGCCACAACGCTGTACATGATTACTCTCAGGATTTAAGACATACAGGCATGCTGAGGTTTGTCAACAGTTTATTCTTCAGAGAGGTTCTCCAACA
The DNA here is from genome assembly GCF_964212035.1 of Myotis nattereri. Lineage (NCBI taxonomy): Eukaryota > Metazoa > Chordata > Mammalia > Chiroptera > Vespertilionidae > Myotis > Myotis nattereri. The sequence continues at coordinate 29,098,901 of NC_138076.1, forward strand.
GCCATCCTTTTTATCTTTTCAGAGAAGAGCCAGTCCTAGTTGAAGAATCAATATGGTCTACTATGGGTGAGTTAGGCAAGTCTTCAAATAACAACAAAAAAATCCAGTGGCAAAATGCTCATAATATACCAAGGAAAAAACTCTATGTATCTGCGATTACAGTGATCTAAAACAACAAGGATAGTAGTTACCCTGGAGAAGAGAAGTGGCAGGCCCTGTTTTTGCCCACATTTTCTAAACCAGGTATCCAGCTTTTCTAATCCCAGCAAAGAGAGTGACACCTGAGTTGTCCTTGCAGCAGGGGACAAAGCAGGAGATAACAATGGTCCCGCATCACAGACCAGCAGTGGTTACTTACCACCCGACACCCCTCACCTAAATTAGGTCCCCTTGTCATTATCGCTAAGAATAACATTATTTTTCATAATAATTACCCAAGTTCACATTCTACAGTATTTAATTACTGCCTCCCTCATTAGTCTACAAAGCCCATGGCAGCAGGAGCTATGTCATGTTCACCTCTGAATCCTAGCACTAATCCGGGGCCACTCACATGCCATGTGGTCTTGGGCCTTCTGGCTTATGAGGGTACCTGTAACTTGGAGCGCTGTGCAAATGTTTGAAGCTTAGTCTACTGCCCGCAAATGCTCCATGCATGCTAACTGCACACCAGTCCAGTAAGTATAAGCTTAAGGTCTTTATATAAAGAAGCTCAAAACCTACTGTCATCAGCACAGATTACAGATAGGTTTAGAGGGAATGGTGCGGCTTCATGATTTCCCTAACAGCAAAGACTTCATTTCCTTATGCATCCTTCTGTTCTGAGGACTACACTGTTTTTGTGTGTGACTGATCACCGATGCCGCATGCTAATTAGCATTTCTGTGACTAAGAAAATCTGTACAGCTGTAAAACTGAATCAGGAGAAGGAAAAAGTGACTTCTGTCTATAGTTGTTTACAGATTTAGATTCTGAGGACAGTTTGCTATTTTATTTTATTATTAATATATTTTTACTGATTTCAGAGAGGAAGGGAGAAACATCGATGAGAGAGAATCATTGATCTGCTGCCTCCTGCATGCCCCCTACTGGAGATTGAGCCCACAACCTGGGCATGTGCTCCTGACAGGAATCGAACCCGGGACGCTTCAGTCCATAGGCCGATACTCTATTCACTGACCCAAACCAGCTAGGGCTAGTTTGCTATTTTAGAACTCCTCATGAATCAAGTGTAGGTACACAGCATTACTTCTTTCTATACTGTGTGATGCTTGCTTCAGCCTAGGCTGCTTATGGCTGAGGTGTGCATGTGTAGGGAGTTTCCTCTATGTTGGGGAAAGGCATATCACCAATAGCAGGTAACTTATTTTGAAAGTGCAGAATTAATCAAACATATTAACAAAGGAATGGATATGGTAACCTAGGAGAACAGCAGCAGATGACTTAATTCCACAGGCATCCTGTGTACCTGATCTGTTTAACCTCTGATGGGCTTCCTGAAGTCTCCCTGAATTTTTATGCTGGCCTAAACAGCAGCATGCAATCAATATACAGTAGGTAGCAATCCTTGAATCTTAGAAAGTAGAGTTACATGAAACACTGGAATATCCCAGAGCAAGAGACATCTGAATATGCTTAACTTAGAACATTCCTGGCCCAGTGAGAATCTGGGCATTTGCAACAGCACTAACACTTGGCCACTGTTAAGACCAGGATAGGTTATATAACTTTCAGCAAGAACAAAACTCTGAAGGCAGGACTGTCGCTCATCATCTACCTCTATCCCTAATGCACCATGCCATACTCTTGCCTGCACAGGCAGGCTGGCTGTTCTTTCTTTACATCCCAATAGCTTTTAAAACCCTCACTACATTCCTTTGTAAATGAGTATCTTTCTGATTCTGTCAATCCCATTGGAGTTTAAGTTCTGAAGGGCCAAAATCACATTTCATTCACGTTTACTTTTCTCAGGACCTAACATTACCTAACATTATGTGGTAAATATTTAATAAATGTGTACTATCTCTGGTCTGTCAATCTACTTCATCATTCTGTCAAAATGATTTTCCTAAAACACAATCTAAATACATTGGGTTCTTGCTTTAATAACCTGTAAGGATTCTCAGATGCTCATAGATTTAAGTTCAAATCCTTAATGGTGTACACAGATTCAAATCAAGTTGCAAGTTAGCATTACAGCCTCAAACTTCACCAATTCTTCCAGGTTATAATCACATCACACTCCTCCAGGTTTTCATGAACACCCTTTCATACTCTGCTTTCCGATGCCTCTTCACTCTCTAGCTGGCTAGAACCTACTCATCCTTTAAGATACAATTCAAGTGTTACTTCCTCTGGGAAGCTGTGCCCCAAATGCTTCATGTGTTGTAGTTCCTGTACTTGACTCTAACCATTCAACATTTTGAATTCCGATGCCTCACATTAATAAGGCACACGTTTCATCTATAGTGTGTCTCTTTTTCCTTTCTTCTTTTATGAAATGGTAATTCTTATAATCATGGCTTTGTACAGCATCTAGGAAATATGGTAATTCCCTTGCACCTATCACAGTGTTGTTACTTCTTGGAGGGTAGAAATTAGATATGGCAATCATTTTTCTAATTTCTAGTAGACAGGAAATACTTGTTGAATGAGTGAGTTAATGAACACATTCATGTTATCCATAGGATAGGATTAACTGGCAGGATAATTTGATCAGGTAATAAAAAAGCAGTCTTCAAGTAATCTGGGACAACTGGATTAGGACAAAGTTACATCAGCTCATTCTTGCAAGTTCCTGTCTTGGAGAGAAGGCTTGGGAATATGCTGATGACTTCCAGCAAGCCTGGGAGTCAGGCTAATTTTCAGATGCCAACATCCTGAACATGGGTTCCAGGACCCAGTCCCCAGGATTCCAGAACTGTGGCACCAAGGCGCTGAGTGTATCTCCAGCAGGTCCCCCTGAGACATGGTACACACTGGCCAGATTCCAAAAGGCCTAAAGTGTTGTCACTATTAGGACAGAGCTTTGCCAGCTAATATGGTAGAGGTATACTTACAGATGTCAATATAATAGAACAAGAATTGACATCACTGACCCATTTATAAGGGAGAACTACAAATATTATCCTAAACTGAGACATCTCACTGTGGACCTGGACTTCATCATCATGATTAATAAAGAGCCCCAATGCCAGACAACAGAACTGCTGCAAACTGCCAAGGGAGATTTCAATGAGCTCTAAATGCTTCAGTTTCTCAATGGAAGGGAAAAAAAAATTCTTTCAGCTGAAAAAAAATCTAGAAACAAGTACACTCCAATTATCTAATTTCACAAATGAAGAAACAGAGGCCCAGAAAAGTGCAGTCACAAGTAGATTGTCTTCAATTATAAGTCCACTTTCTGATATGTGGTTGGCTATAGTAATGGAAGGGAGCTGGAGAACTAGATGGAAGCCAGATGGTAAGCAACTGTCTACAAAATGCTAAGGAGCTCCGAGTTTCCCTGGCAGTCATATAGTCACAGATGGCAAAATTAGTAGCAAAAATTTACATTGCCCCTGCCTATAACTTCCTCCCCTTGATTGTGGATCACCCAGAAGAAGCAAATAACCATGTTGTCAGAGAGGTGACCTCGTGACAAGAAACCAAGGGTGGCCACAGGGCACTGAGAGGGGGCTCGGTTCTGTAACTGAGTGAATTCTGACAACATCTGTGAGTCTGGAAGAGGAGCTGACCACCGGACCAGAGACACCTTGATTTCAGCCTGAGACCCTGAGCAGAAAACCCACTGAGCTAAGCCACTATTCTTGACTATACTTTATGAGCTGGCAAATGGGTGTTGGTTTACATAGCCAAGTTTGTGGTAATTTGTTACATATCATAGAAAACTAACACAGATGGGTTTTTATAAGAATAAAGGATAACAGAACTCAGACTTTAAGACATTTTTTAGAACTTTTCCTAAATACTTAACCAGATCCTATGAAAGGACACTGTTTTGCTTTGACCAGATTAGCAAAATGATATAAATTCTACTTAAAGAAAATCTATTATATTGGGTCCTATGAAGCAAATTTAAGGTTTCTGTTCTGTAAATAAAAGGGAATTTAAAAAGCCATTTAAAAAATATTAAGGATACCCATTAGTTCTTTATCCTATTAATTAATGTTCAGTTTCACAATATTTAGGTAACAAATAGAAACTTCATGAGACAACAAAAGGATATTCTCTAAACTGAAGAATTTGTGCTTGGACATGATCTTCACAGACCTGGCGGAGCTGCTTGTAAAGCGTTGGGGAAACTTTATGAGAACAGAGGTTTTCAACAGCCTAAAAACAAAAGGAATAAATGAATTATTCACTATGAATAACAAGTGAGTTCTTTATTAAAAACAACCGTATTTGTATATATAGCTATAATCATAACAGAGGCACTTACATAATTATATGTAGCTGTGATCATTTACATGAAGCCTCCTCCCCCATATTTATGTAATCTACAAATAAACTATTAGGTTTTAGGGAAATTACTGTTGGAACACTGGAACCCAGTATGAGTTTGGTAAAAAAGATACTTCACAATAGTTAATATTGAACACAGACTCAACAGCAACCCTATGACAGCCCCATGACACCTAGGATCCCAGTTGGTGTACCTGTATCCTATTTGAGCATCTCGCAATGTTTCTAGATGTTTTAATTCATTAGTCTGAGGCTGGAGCCACAGGAATGTGTGAGTTTATTGGATGATATGAAATGAGAGTATGAAATCATTGCTCCAGACTCTCAGTGAGCACCTTCCAGGAAGGTGTGGTGTATTATGAGCTTCTAAAACCAGGTGAAACCATTAATACTGATCGCTACCGACAACACATAATCAATTTGGACCACGCTTTGATTGCGAAACGACCAGAATAGCAGCAAAGTAATTTTCCTTCATGATAACACACCATCACACACTTCAAAACCAGTTAAAGACACCTGAAAAGATCTTGCCTGGAAAGTATTCACCCACCCGCCATATTCACTAGACCTTGCTCCTTCAGATTACCACTTGTTCCCATCAATGGCACATGCACTTTCTGAGCAGCACTTCAAAACGTACGAAGAAGTGGAAAATTGGGTCTCTGAATGGTTTGCCTCAAAACAAGAAAAGTTCTATTGGGACGGTATTTACAAATTACCTGAAAGAGGGGAAAATGTGTAGCTAGAGATGGACATTACTTTGAATAAAGCACTTTTGATGTTTCTCTTGAAATTATCGTGTTTTCTTTGATTACAAAATCTGCCATTATTAACCAATACACCTAGTACGTATTAACTTAAATTAAGGAAATACAGTAATTACTACCATGTAAAACACATGCATTTTTACAAGGGTCAAAAGAGAATGTGGGCCCTATTGAGGTGTGGCTCAGTTGGTTGGGTGTTGACCTGTGCACTGAGAGGTTGACAGTTTGATTCCAGTCAGGACACATGCCTGGTTGTGAACTTGATCTCCACTAGGGGTTGTGCAGGAGGCAGCCAATCAATGTTCAGTTCTCACATGGATGGTTCTCTCTCTCTTACCCCTCTCCCTAAAAGTCAATAAAAAATCTTTTTACAAAGTGTGGAATGGGAGAAAAACCAAGATGATGGCATAGGTAAACACCGGAGATTGCTGCTGCGAACAACCACTTCAAAAATACAACTAAAAGACTGAACGGACATCACCCAGAACCACAGGAAGGCTGGCTGAGGGGAAATTCTACAACTAGAAGGAAAGAGAAAAGCAAACCGAGGAGGCTCAGTGCAGAAGTAAAATACAAAGGTGCGGAGGTGGGTGCGGAGCGGGCTGGCGGCTGAGGGCGCAGTGGTCGTTTTCAATCGGGAGGGAGTCTCAGGCTCTGGGCTCCAGTTCCAGGCGAGTCTCTGGGGACCCAGACTCAAACAGGAGAAGTGGGACTGTCTGGCATCTGTCGGAACTCGAGGGCAGCTTTCTCTCCGAGGTTTGCAGCAGTTGCTGGGACACTGAGAGGCAGAGCCTCTGGGGACAGGACTGAGAGCAGCCATAACTGCTTGCTCCGCCCGCTCTGTTGATCCCCTGGGACCCGCCCTGCACAGAGGCATTTGCGGGATAGCCTCAGGCAAAGGCTAGAGTAGCACCTCCCTAGAGGACAGTTCTCCCACTGCAGACAAGGCTGATTCTCACAGCCAGTTGGCCTGGAGGTCAAATCCCCCCCAGTATTACCTACAATAATCAAGGCTTAACTACAACAAGGCTGCGCACAAAGACCACAAGGGGGTGCACCAAGAAAGCATAAAAAATGCGGAGACAAAGAAACAGGACACAAATGACAGAAATGGAGGATATAGAGTTCAAAACCACACTTTTAAGGTCTCTCAAGAACTGTCTAGAAGCCGCCGATAAATTTAGTAAGGCCCTCGAAAAGACTGGTGAGACCGCCGATAAATATAGTGAGATCCTCAATAAATCCAATGAGACCCTCGATGTTGTGATAAAGAACCAACTAGAAATTAAGCATACACTGACTGAAATAAAGAATATTATACAGACTCCCAACAGCAGACCAGAGGAGCACAAGAATCAAGTCAAAGATTTGAAATGCGAAGAAGCAAAACACACCCAACCGGAAAAGCAAAATGAAAAAAGAATCCGAAAATACAAAGATAGTGTAAGGAGCCTCTGGGAAAGCTTCAAGCATAACAACATCAGAATTATAGGGGTGTCAGAAGATGAGAGAGAGCAAGATATTGAAAACCTATTTGAAGAAATAATGACAGAAAACTTCCCCTACCTGGTGAAAGAAACAGACTTACAAGTCCAGGAAGCACAGAGAACCCCAAACAAAAGGAATCCAAAGAGGACCACACCAAGACACATCATAATTAAAATGCCAAGAGCAAAAGACAAAGAGAGAATCTTAAAAGCAGCAAGAGAAAGAAACTCAGTTACCTACAAGGGAATACCCATACGACTGTCAGCTGATTTCTCAACAGAAACTTTGCAGGCCAGAAGGGAGTGGCAAGAAATATTCAAAGTGATGAATGCCAAGAACTTACAACCAAGATTACTTTATCCAGCAAAGCTATCATTCAGAACTGAAGGTCAGATAAAGAGCTTCACAGATAAGGAAAAGCTAAAGGAGTTCATCACCACCAAACCAGGATTATATGAAATGCTGAAAGGTATCCTTTAAGAAGAGGAAGAAGAGGCCGAAACTGGTTTGGCTCAGTGGATAGAGCGTCGGCCTGCGGACTGAAAGGAACCAGGTTCGATTCCGGTCAAGGGCATGTACCTGGGTTGCAGGCATATCCCCAGTAGGAGATGTGCAGGAGGCAGCTGATCGATGTTTCTCTCTCATTGATGTTTCTAACTCTCTATCTCTCTCCCTTCCTCTCTGTAAAAAATCAATAAAATATATTTAAAAAAAAAAAAGAAGAGGAAGAAGAAGATAAAGGTAAAGATACAAATTATGAACAACAAATACGCATCTGTCAACAAGTGAATCTAAGAATCAATTGAATAAATAATCTGGTGAACAGAATGAACTGGTGATTATAACAGAATCAGGGACACAGAAAGGGAATGGACTGACTATTCTTGGGGGGGGAAAGGGGTGTGGGAGATGCGGGAAGAGACTGGACAAAGATCGTGCACCTATGGAGGACAGTGGGTGGGGAGTGAGGGCGGAGGGTGGGGTGGGAACTGGGAGGAGGGGAGTTATGGGGGGGAAAAAGAGGAACAAATGTAATAATTGAATAATAAAGATTTAATTAAAAAAAAAGTGTGGAATGATGACAATAATTGCATAATAACAATAAAAACAACCTTTCCCCTACATTTTGTCTTGCTACTGAAATAAGGGATTTCTATCTACATTGTGTTTTTACATCTTTCACATCTTTTCTCAAAGTCTTTAATTCCATCACTTGTAGTCATATCTTTATATATTTTCTTTAAAAAATCTAGGATAACACTCCCCTGGTTAAAACTGGTTTAGGGCATATTACCACTAGTAAAGCAATGCTATAGAAGCACTTTGCAGCAAGCTAGCCTAAATTTGTCAATGAATTGCCCTTCCTGGAATAGATTTTACAACAAGGGCTACAAACAAAAGACAAAGAAGGACTCAGAAATTTCACTCTGGGTGCTTATGTGAAGGAAATAAAACACTAATTCGAAAAAAATATGTGCACCCCTATGTTCACTGCAGCATTACTTACAATAGCTATGATGTGCAAGCAACCTAGGTCCATGGATAGATAAATGGATAAAGAGGAAGTGAGAGCCTTAGCCAGTGTTGGTCAGTGATTAGAGCACTGGACCGAGCACCAAAAGGTCATGGGTTCGCTTCCTGGGTCAAGGGCACCTACCTGGGTTGCAGCTTCAATCCCAAGCCCCCGTTGGGGCACATGCAGGAGGCAACTAATTGATGTGTCTCTTCCACATCAATGCTTCTCTTTCTTCCTTCACCCCCTCTTTAAAAATCAATGGAAATGAGATACACACACACACACACACACACACACACACAGGAACAGTATTCAACCTTGAAAAAAGAATGAAATCTTGCCATTTGTGACAACATGGCTGGATCTAGAGGGTATTGTGCTAGGTGAAATAAGTCAGAGAAAGACAAATATTGTATCATTTCACTTATATATGGAATCTAAAAAGGATAAACAAATGAAGAAACAAAATAGGCTCACAGGTACAAAGAACAAACTGATAGTTGCTGCGGGTGGTGGGGAATGAGCAAAAAGGTAAAGGGGATTAAGAGGTACAAACGTATAAGTCACAGGGATGTAAAACACAGCATAAGGAATACAGTCAAGAATATCACAATAATTTTGTATAGTGACAGGTGATTATGAGACTTATTGAGGTAATCACTTTGTAGGTATATACATGTCAAATCACTATGTTGTATACCTAAAACCAAAATAATATTGTATATCAACTATACTTTAATTAAAAAGAACTTTATATTCCAGAATTAAATGTTTTTTAAAAAGGACAAGGAAAACAACTATGTTATCTTTAATCACTATAAGAAAATGCAATGTATGTGGGAGGGGCAGGGGGAAGGTATACATTTGAACAGGTTGTATGAGCCCAAAGACTATTAGAACAAGAATACCTCAGCCTCTATACTCTGGGAAAAGTCATTTAAATTATCTACACATAATTTTCTACTGCTTGCAACTACATTCTTTTTTTTTTTTTAAATATATTTTATTGATTTTTTTACAGAGAGGAAGGGAGAGGGATAGAGAGTTAGAAACATCAATGAGAGAGAAACATCGATCAGCTGCCTCCTGCACATCTCCTACTGGGGACGTGCCCGCAACCCAGGTACATGCCCTTGACAGGAATCAAACCTGGGACCCTTCAGTCCGCAGGCTGACGCTCTATCCACTGAGCCATACCGGTTTCGGCGCAACTACATTCTTGTTTGAAGCTTATATAAATATTGTGAGTTTTGGTTAAAAGTTTATAATATATTCTAAGTCTTTTTCCAAGTATATTAACTTAGCAGCACTAATGAAGCCTTTCATAATTTTATATACTTCATTACACATTTTACTTATGAAATAAAAATGATAGGTTTAAGAGATATACTACTTCAATATATACTAATTTCTCTCTTGTTTGGATTTAATTCTCAATAACAAGATATAATACTAAAAAACAAACAAACTGAGTCTTTCTTGGCACATACTATTTAACATGAAGCACCTGAGATTTATTTCTTTTTAAAATTGAGAATCTGGAGACCTCGTAAAACAACTAGCCAAACCCTGAGGTGACCCAGGTTTGCTGTGGGTGCCGTCATTTCTCCATGTCTTTTGCTGAGTCACCGCTAGTGTCTTCATGTTACAGGCACCTCATTACCTTAGAAGAGAGAGGGCAGCCCTGCTCTCTACCCACACTGGCAGGGATTGTGGCAAACTTTTCTGTAGTTACAAGGAGCAGCACAACCCAGGAATCCTCCCTTCCTAAAACTAGTTTTGGAGATTTAGTCATGTTCTGAGGTTTAGATGCTTTCTCTAGGTATACAGAGTACTGAATCTGACCTGTATTGTGTGTTTCATATTTGGGTGCTATTGCTGTTCACTTTTTAAAGAGCCATCGTAGAGAAAAGAATTTAATCCAATAACTGGAGGTAGGGAAGCAGTAGCAATTGGGGCCTACTTTTATTAGGATAAAGATGTTTTTCTTGTATCAACTTAGCCAAGTGGGAAAACTGTACTTGTCTGAATTTTTACATCACAGCTGCTCTCTAATCATGTCTGTCATGTCACTGCGCCCGAGTTCTTCAGATGGCTGATTGTATTAGGACAGACGGGTGTATTAAAGCAAAACAGACAAGCACATCAATGTCCACTGCTTGTCTATTTTAGGGTCAAACCCTAACTCCCAAGTGCACGCATTACTGCTAAAACAAAATGCTTCCCCTCAAGTGTGGAATACCAAAACAGGATAGTAAAGCGAGCGTTGGGGTAAAAAGAACTATGAAATCAGGGTGTACCAATTCTGGAAGATTGTTTTATGTAAAGATTTTTAGGGTTAGAAAGTTGAGACGAGAAAAAGGAGTGAAACATATCACAGGTAAGGAGTGAAAAACCATAAAGAGAAATAGCAGATAAGTATAAGAGTTATTTATGTAGAGCAAGGGGAAAAATTAAAAACAACACTTGCCCCTGGGGAAACCACACCCCTGGTCGTTATCATAACGAAAGATATGCTGGCTGGAGCACAAGGCAAAACTCACACTCTTCATTTCACAGTTAAGAGGCCAGTACAGTGTTCTTAGTGATGTGAGTAGTTCAGAATTGGACAATTTCCCTCCACAGCAATGGTCCCTTGCTAAGCAATAAACAGTTGTGAAGATGGACCCGACTCAAAAGCAGGCCTATTAAGTTACCAGCTTGCCACACAAGGAAAAGCTGTTAAAGGGCTCTACCCCTCCAGCTTCCTACCTCTAAGAAATGAGTTAACAATGTAAAAACTAAATCAGGACTAAAATCTGAGTGAAGGGATAAATTTTGAGAGGAAGTCCCATAGAATGAGAGCTTTGAGGAAAACCAGGGGCCATTAGCATGGCCCCTGAACAAGGATGACACGCAAATTCATGAAGCGTTCCATATTAAGACAAACAAACAAAACTAGTCTGAAATCAACATGTATCCTTCCTCTGAAACCCTTCTTAAAAATGTAATCTTCAGTTTTTTGTTGTCTCATTAAGCCGACAAGTAGGGCTAAAACATACAGACAGCCCTGGCTAGTTTGGCTCAGTGGATAGTGAATCGGCCTGCAGAAAGAAAGGTCCTGGGTTCGATTCCAGTCAAGGGCACATGCCAGGGTTGTGGGCTCGATCCCCAGTACGGGGCATGCAGGAGGCAGCCAATCAATGATTCTCTCTCATCATTGATCTTTCTCTCCCTCTCCCTTCCTCTCTGAAATCAATAAAAAAGAAAAAGAAAACATACATAAGACACACAAATATACTTTCTTCAGCAAGTAGTGATTACAAATTTAAACTCAAGTCTTCCAAAACAAACAGAAAAGGTCTCCGCATTCAAAATATTCTCCTCCTTGTATTACAGAAGGAAAATTACTATGGGTGTTATGTGCGTTTACTTTTTCATCATCAGACTTTCAATCTCCTTTACCAGACAAGAATAAAATAACAAACAAACAATAGGCAAGTTTCAACAGACACACGGTAATTATTTCTCTTTCTAGGAAGGCCCTAAAGTGTCTGTATGAGGGAGAGGATGCCCTGACAGGCAGGTAAGAGACCTTGACAAGGAGATACTAGACCTCACTTTGAGGAAACTATTCAACATCAAAACATAACATAAGAGATTCTGCATCCTGAAAATCATCCTGAAAACTTCCTTAACAAACAAAAATGAAACGTTGGTGAGAATTGTTACTTTCACGTAAGTGTCTTTGACAAAATATATACCCCACCAACTCAGCAAAAATTTAAGACTTTATTTTGAAACACCAGGGCAGATGCATTGTCTGACTACTTTATCAGAGATCAGAATAATGCAAGTGGTCAATAATTTCACAATGACATCACTTACTGTTTCTAACCCATTTGCTTCCATAAGATCTGAGCAGCTCACTATAGAAATAGTACTTCTCTCTGAGTGATCAGGAGTCTGCCTATGCACATGCCCCTCCATAAGGTGATCAACTGATCCCCACATGGGCCCTCCTGAGATATTCCCTGGAATGTGTGATGCCATTTGGGGTAAGCATTCTCAGTCCTGAGGATCATAAGTCACACACATGGACACTTAGGGCTTCTGAAAGCACTACTTATGATACTATGTATACTGACTATTATGAGACATATCACTGGGTAAAAGGTATGGCAAAGTCCCTCTACTAGGAAAGTGATACTAGACAATCAAATCTCCAGGAAAGGAGGAATAATAAGCCCTCGCTCTAAGATATAATATTTTATTAAATTAAAACCCTATGAGCGTTTAGACACTGGTAAGACTCTTACTTCTGGTAAAGATGAAGTAAAGAAACTAGACTAGCCCGGTCAGTGTGGTTCAGTGGTTGAACACTGATCTATGAACTGGGAGGTCAAGGTTTGATTCCAGGTCAGGGCACATATCCAAGTTGTGGGCTCCATCCCCAGCAGGGGTGTGTGTAGGAGACAGCGGATCAATGATTCTCATCATTGATGTTTCTATCTCTCTCCCCCCACTCCCTTTCCCTGTGAAATCAATAATAATAAAAAATATATATATATATTTTAAAAAGAAACCAGACTAACCCTTCTGCCTGAAATAACCAACCAACCAACCAACCAAACAAACAAACAAAAAAACCCACCAACCCACAAAATATACAAAACAGCAATTTTTCAAAGCAGTGCACATTGGGCTATGAAAGACAGTGAACTCTGGAAGACGGGAAACAAACAAACCCCAACTGCTCTCTTGCTTCCTGCATCTAGTGCAGCGGTTCTCAAACTGTGGGTCATGACCCCTTTGGGGGTCGCACGACCCTTTCACAGGGGTCGCCTAAGACCATCGGAAAACACATATATAATTACATATTGTTTTTGTGATTAATCACTATGCTTTAATTATGTTCAATTTGTAACAATGAAATTGGGGGTCACCACAACATGAGGAACTGTATTAAAGGGTCGCAGCATTAGGAAGGTTGAGAACCACTGATCTAGAGTTTCCAGGCTGCGGAGCAGGTGCCCTGAGCTGAGGATCAAGTCAGCAAGATGAAGCCCAGAGGGGAGAGATGCAGCCAGAGTGGAGCTTGGATATGTGCAGAGACCTCAAGGGTATTCAGCAGAGCACTGACCAGCACAAATGTGTGAGGAAAATAGCTGAGGCCAGGGAAAGAACCACCAAAAAAGTTTAGACAACAGTGTCTGGTGCTCACACAGGGCCTGGAATGGCACCTTCCCATTTGCCAGATTAGAAAACCACAGGACAGTGGGTATACTCAGGAAAGTTTTGCCTCAGTAGATGGGGCAGTTAACCCTAGACAAAATACTACTCTAGTCTTACCTAACAAATCTTAAAAGCAAGACTTTAAAAGATCAAACAGTTTCCAATAATTTAACTATGTTTGGAACAAAGCTGGAAAACATTTATAGGAATACAAAAATACCACAGGAGTCAAAATTCACAATGTCAGATACCCAATCAAAGATGATCAGACATGCAAAGGAAAATACAACCCTTATAGGGGAGAAATTCAATCCATCAAAAGCAACCAGAATTGACAGAGATGACAGAATTGCAGGCCAGGAATTCTATAAAACAGGTATTACAATTATATTCTATGTGTTCAAAAGTTAAATAGAGACAGAAAAGATACTGTAATGACTCAAATTGAACACCTAAAGAGTAAAACAACTCATGACTTGAAAATTACACCAAATGGTATTAATAGCAGATTAGACACTGCAGAAGCTTAATGAACTTGAAAAAATGGATAACCTGAGTAGTTCTATTATCTACTAAAGAAATTTGTAGTTGAAAATCTTTCCACAAAAAAAGCCAAGATGGCTTCACTGGGAAATTCTCTCAAGTATTTAAGGAAGAAATAACTCCAATTCTATAAAATTATTCTAGAAAATAAAAAGGAGGGACCATTTCTAACTCATTTATGAGGCCAGCATTACTCTGATATCAAAACTAAAGACATTATGAGAATAGAAAACAACACACCAATATCCTTTGGTATCACAGATGCAAAAATTAACAAAATGTTAGCAAACTGAATCCAACAATACATGAAAATGATAATACCTCATGACCAAGTAGGATTTATCCCAGGAATACAAGATTGGTTTAACATTTGAAAAATCAATAACGTATATGAGCATAACCAATGGACACAGTAGGGAGGCGAGGGCATGTGCTGGGGGGTGGGAGTGGCTGGGGAGAGGTCAATCAAGGAGACTCATGTAATACTTTAAACAATAAAGATTTAAATTTAAAAAAAATCAATAATGTAATAAAAAAAAACAACAAAAATTATCTGAACACCTCAATAGTTGCAGAATTTGTCACTCTCCAACATGTATTTTTGACAAAAATTCTCAGCAAACTAGGAATAGAAAGGAACTTCTTTAACCTAATAATGGCTATTTTAAAAAACCCACAGTTAACATACTCACTGATGAAAGACTGAACACTTTCCTCCTAAGATCAGGAACAAGACAGGGATGTCTGCTTTTTTCCAATTCTCTTAACCATACTAGAGGTTCTAAATGGTGCCATGAGGCAAGAAAAGGAAATAAAAGGTACGCAGATTAGGAAGAAGTAAAACTATCTCTATTTACAGATGACATGATTGTCTATGTAAAAAATCTGATGGGATCTACAAAAAATTACTAGCTATAAGGTTAGCAAGATAGCAGTATACAAGATCAATATATAAAAATCATTTGTATTTCTACATACTAGCAAGAACCAGAAAATGAAATCATGCCACCATTTATAACACATTAAATACATAAAATAAGGAATCAATTTCACATAAGATATACAAGACCTATACACTGCAACTAGAAAACATTGCTGAAATTAAGGAAGACCTAAATAGAAAGCTGTCCCTTGTGACCAATTGGCAGACTCCACATGGTCAAGACATCAGAATTAATTCTTCCCACACATATCTATAAATCGACATATCCCCAATCAAAATTCTAGTAGGCTTTATGGTAGAAATTGATGAACAGATTCTAAAATTCATATGGAAATACAAGAGACCTGGAATAACCAAAACAACTTTGAAAAAGGATAAATTTGGAGGGCCAACGTTCCTAATTTTGAGACTCATTATACCCAAACATATATCGACAATGATTTTTGGCAAAGGAGCAAAAGCAGTTCAATGGGGGAAAGGACTCTTCAATAGCAGGGGTGGGGAACCTTTTTTCTGCCAAGAGCCATTTGGGTATTTATAAAATCATTCTCAGGCCACACAAAATTCTCAACTTAAAAATTAGCCTGCTATATTTGGTCAAATATTTAATTAACTTACCCCTAATGCCTTGGGAGGGCCAGACCAAATTATTTTGTGGGCCTTATTTGGCCCTCGGGTTGGACATTCCCCACCCCTGAACAGGGAAGACATTTAATTTAGATTTATAACTCACAACACATACAAAAACTCACCCAAAACAGATTATAGACCTAAATATAAAACCTAAATTCCTAAAATGTCTAGAAGGAAATACAAGATAAAATCTTTATGATCTTAGTTTAGGCAAAGTTTCTAAGATTGATACTAAAAGCACAATCCATAAAAGACCAAACTAATACATAGACTTCTTCAAAATTTAAAACTTGTTTTCTGACAGACATAATTGAGAAAAATCAAAGGAAAAGTTGTGTGTGGGGGGGAGCAGAAGGGTAGTGAATGGTAAAGGGGGTCAAATATATGGTGACAGAAGGATATTTGACTTTGAGTGGTAAACACGCAATGCAATATACAGATGATGTATTATAGACTTGTACAACAACAACAACAACAAAAAAGGACAAGCTGCACTATTTGTAAGGCAAATATCCAGTATAGGACTTGTACCCAGAACACACAATAAACTCAAGCAGAACATATAACAAACTCATACAAAATAAGCAACCCCATAAAATATGAGCAAAAGATCTGAACACAAACTTTATTTAAAGAAGGTATAGAGAATGCAAATGGTCACCTAAAAAGATGTTTAGTATCACTAGGGAAATACAAATTTAAATCACGATGAAACTGTACTCCATACCCACTGGAATAGCTAAAATGGAAAAGACAGACAATACCAAATGCTGGCAAGGATGTGGAACAACTTGAACTCTCATACACTGCTGCTAAATATGCAAAATGCTATAGCCATTTTGAAAAATAGGAAATGTCTTATAAAGTTATATATACACTTTCCACATTACTCTGACAACTTACTTATAGATATTTACCCAAGGGGAATGAGACTATGTTCACACAACAACTTATTCATTAATGTTCACAACAGCTTTATTCATAACAACCAAATATTGGAAACCTAAATGAGCATTAGCTGGTGAAACGGTAATCTTTGTGGTATCCCTATCACACAGCAACAAAGAAACAATTTACTGCCACAGTATCCATGAATCTCACCCGCACCATCCTAAGTGAAAGAAGCCAGGTATAAAAGATTGCGAAATTCATGGTTCCAGTTAGATGAGATTCTAGAAATGGCAAAATATACGGACAGAAAGCAAATCAGTGACTGCCAAGGACTGGAAATCAGGGGAGAGGACTGAATGCAAAGGGGCCTCAGGAAACTTTTTGGAGGGATGGAAATTGTCTATCTTGTGATTGTGGTGGTGGTTATACAATTGTATACATTTGTTAACACTCACTGAAGTACATAGTATATGAAAATATACATTAAAAAAGTTAACTAAAACATATAATAATCTCACACAAATTTAAGACAAAGAAGGGACCATCAAACTGTCAAAAGTAATCTTCTGCCGAAACCGGTTTGGCTCAGTGGACAGAGCGTCGGCCTGCGGACTGAAGGGTCCCAGGTTCAATTCCTGTCAAGGGCATGTGCCTTGGTTGCGGGCACATCCCCAGTGGGAGGTGTGCAGGAGGCAGCTGATCGATGTTTCTCTCTCATCGATGTTTCTAACTCTCTATCTCTCTCCCTTCCTCTCTGTGAAAAATCAATAAAATATATTAAAAAAAAAAGTAATCTTCTTTGGGTGGCGGGAACATGGGTAGTTTTAATTTTCTTCTTGGCACTTTTTTGTGGTTTAAAATTCATGCCTCTTAATAGGAATTGTGATATCATATTGCTAGCCAAAATGTAGATATTAAGACTACTTAACAAATGTTATTCTTTAAAAACAAGATACAGTGTCAGAAAAACCAGCCTACTTGTAAATAGAATATCCAAATAGTAAAATTACTTTCCATCATTTTTCTTATGTTAGAAATGGAACAGCATTACTTTAAAATGTAACAAAATTTATTTGCATGTTTTAATATCAGCAAGTAATCACAAAACACAATAAAGTAGGGGGAAAAATCTATTAACAAGTGAAGCTATAATAAGAGTCTTCTATATAACATAATAGAATTATAACATTAATTTGCTGCATATTTGGAAAATGTTAAGTCACGTGGCTCTTAGAAACACATCTCTCTCCTGTAATGGGATAACTTTAAATATCTTTCTAGGAGCTTAAGCCTGAAAATAAAATAAAAAATCTCACCACCACCAAAAAATGAGAACACTCATTGATCTGGGACATGCTGTCATAGGATTTCTACTGTTCTTGTTGGAGGTAAATATTGCATTTCTATTATTCCCTTCACTGTTGACTCAGAAACAATCACAGGACCACACAATCCAAACCTGCATCACATTTCACTGGAGTTGGGAAGCTGTGTTTGTTTAGACAACTATAAACATCAGGTAAGTGAAAGGCAGGAGGCTGGCACCATCATGTCTTACAGTTCTCCCCATCTAAGAAAATTCCAGGCCTCGAATAAGCCCAGCTTTGTCGTCACTGGGGGAGCCTTACCTGGTAGAGCTCTTCCAGGTTGTACCTGATGGAGGTACTGCCCTGTATGGCCTTCACTGCCTCATGAAGCTGCTGCCAGGTGTCCTGAGTGTAGTTATCGGGCAGCTTGGGTCTGTCTGTAAACCCAGAGAGTCAGTGGTGAATGAAACCCATGCTAACAGTCAGACATCTTTCCAAAAACGGTCTACAAAAACGTACTTTAAGAAACACAGAAATTAGCTTTTTTTTCCTCATACAAAGTATTGTATTTATAAATGTGTTCCATTACAGACTCTGCAACCACAGTACCTTCGTCTTGCTAAATACACTTCATATTAATACTGAGGGTAAATACACAGAAAACACAAGGTGGGCAAAGTAGGTTTCCGGTCGTGAGTATGCAAAAAACAACCGACTCTTGTATGACTAATGATCAACTACTGTATTTGTTATTGGTATTTATCTGCGAACCTACTTTCGCCCGTCCCTGGATGCAAGTCTCCCTTTTACTTAAGTTGACTTTATACGTGTAGAAACGTGTAAGAGCTAAGCTCTGCACAACACGTAAAGTTGCTTTAAAGTACTCAAAGTTGGGAAGCGAAGGCGAAGCTTGGAATGACGACATCTGCACCCAAGACGCTGGCTTTGAGGGCAGCAGTGACAGGGCCGGCGCAGGGCGGAGGCAGTACTGAGAACTACATCCCGCAGGGCCCCGGCGGCTGCTCCTCGTTCTCGCTCGGCCACGCGAATCGAGAGCTGGGTATTTGGCCTCGTTTATTCCAACGGGGAGGCGGCTCCCGGGAAGCTCGGCCCACAGCCCGCGCCGCAGGTCCAGCCGGCAGTTGGGGAGGCCCAGGCCTGCGCCCTCGCCGGGAGGACCGGACCCGCACCCTCGCCGAGGGCCCCGGGCCGGCCCCGAAGACCGCCAACCGGGGAGACTGCCGAACAGCTGGGGGGCCCCGCGAACACACTCCCTCCGCCCGGCGCCGCCCCGGGCGCCTTAAGGCCACTTGGCCCCACGCCTCCAGCTCCCGGAGCCGCCCCCGCTCCATCCCGGCCCCCCGAATTCCTCTCCGTGGCCCTCGCCCCCCAACTCCCTCCCGACACACCAGGTTCTCCCTCCGTAGGCCGCTCCCGGTACCCACCTCGGAAATTCTTGATCACAAGTTTCTTGGAGCCGCCGCCGCCCCCTGGCTTGGAGGAGACGGCGGCCGCGGCCAGGGACGCTGGCTTGGTGAGGCCATTGGTGTGCCCCACGAGCGCCGAGAAGTTGCCCTTCCTGGGGGTCTCGTCGGCCATGGCTGCGGCCGGGAAGCAGTGGGCGCCCCGCCCCGTCCGGCCGTCTTCTCCGCCTCCTCCCCGAGCCGCGCGGCAGGGCCTCCCTCCTCCGCTCCCTTCGGCAACTCCCGGTCCCGTCAGCGCCGCCCCGGCCCGGCCCAACCGCCGCACGGCCTCCGCCAGGCCCGGCCCCGCTCCGCTCCCGCCCCGGCCGCGACCTGGCCACCGACCCTGGGCTCGCGAGCGCGGCCAGTCCGCGTCCGCCGGGGTCCGTGTGGAACTTGCAACAGTCAGGGGGGCGGCGGAGCAAAAGCCCTATCAGGCCCGGGGTACCCGCGCGCCCTGGGCTGGCCGGAGCACCCAGGGGGCGCGGACCAGGCGTCCTCGTCCAGGGGTAGTTGGAGGCCTTGCAGCAGAGAGAAGCCCAGCCTTCCTCAGCCCGGGCACATCGCCACGCCGGTCCCGGGCTCGCGCTCCCACGAACACTGCCTCCGGAACCAACGTGCGGGGAAAGTTGGGTCTGGGGAGCCGGGCTGGGAACGGACCGAGCCGGAAGTGACGTGCGGCCTTGCGCGCTTGCTCCGTCTGGTCCCGGCGCGGGGCGGGCCACCATGGCGCACATCACTATCAACCAGTACCTGCAGCAGGTAACACTGTTTCGTGGCGGCGCGCGGTCTGCAGGGTGTTCGCCTCTTTCCTTTGGCTGCCGGGCTTTGGGGTCGGGTGGTCGGGCAGCCGGCTCGTGGCTGGCTGGGGTCTGGATGGACACTTCCCGTCCGGCTGAGTCTCTTGGCTGACAGCACCCGGGAAGCAAGGATGATTGAAGCAGACGCGCCGCCGTGTTTCTTGGAGACCCAGGGATTCTCCGATGGTCGCTGCTCTGAGTTTAGGGACGTCCGCGTGTATGGAGAGCGGTCCCTAGTCATAGGGGATGCTGAAGGGCCCGTTAGCCACGCGAAGGAGGTGGGGTTCAGCCCCTGTGTAGCCAGGGAAGAAGGCCTGACCTAGAGGTTTTGTTTTCGGAGAGACGGCGGTGGAAGCAGGAGGTGGAGGTAGCAAGGAGTCCAGACTGCGAGCCTCGAGTCCAGAGGTTCTCAACCTGTGGGTCGCGACCCCTTGGGGGGGGGGTCGAACAACCCTTTCACAGGGGTCGCCTAAGACCATCGGAAAACACATATATAATTACATATTGTTTTTGTGATTAATCACTATATTTTAATTATGTTAAATCTGTAACAATGAAATTGGGGGTCACCACAACATGAGGAACTGTATTAAAGGGTCGCGGCATTAGGAAGGTTGAGAACCACTGCTCAAGTCATAGCTGCCTTTCAGTACACGCTGTGTGTGAGCACTTGGCATACTTTGTATCCTTTGGGAAATGTCTCTCCAGGCGGTTTTGACCATACAGCAGCCAGTAAATGGCAGTAGTGTATTTCATACAGTTATGTATGTATTCAAAGCTTGAACACATTGATTATAACAGGAATCATGAAAAAACAGACACATGCTTTTATTTTAACTTAAAACACAAAAATACATTCATTTGCCAGCCTTTTAATTGAGGCCGAAGACCTTT
This sequence comes from Myotis nattereri, assembly GCF_964212035.1. NCBI lineage: Eukaryota > Metazoa > Chordata > Mammalia > Chiroptera > Vespertilionidae > Myotis > Myotis nattereri. The sequence continues at coordinate 29,119,827 of NC_138076.1, forward strand.
TCTTAAGGATAAGTGTACTGTGGCCTTATCTTTGCAGACTTAACATTTTCAAATATCAGTTTGTTTGCTTAAACTTGTTTTTATAGATTTCAGAGAGTGGAAGGGAGAGGGAGAGAATCATCCATCACCTGCCTCCTGCATGCCCGCTACTGGGGATTGAGCCGGCATGTTCCCTCACCCGGAATCCAGCCATGACCTCCTGGTTCATGGGTGGACATTCAACCACTGAGCTACACCAGCTGAGCAAGATCAGTTTATTTAAAGTTGAGCAAGGATTTAGACACTGGAAAACTAATATGAATGTTTTGGGTTTTTTTTTCATTTTTTACATTCTCTTGCCCACACATAGTTCTGTTTTTGTTTTATTTATTTATTATTCTGGGTGCCTTGTTACTTTTTAAAGCTGTTTACATTTAAAATTTTCATTTTTTCCTCCAACTTTTTATTCTGTAAATTTTCAGACCTACAGAAAACTTGAAAGAAGTAGAAAAAAGACATATAACACCCCTCACCTGGCCCACCCACCATGTTTGCTCTGGGCATGTGTACTCCCAGACCATTGGAAAGAAAGAGGATGACACCATGGTCCTTTACTGCACCTAGGACCAAGGCTGTTCCACTGTCTAATTGCAGTGACTTCACTACACTCAAGAAATTTAACATCAGTATTAATGTCACTATTTTTCTAATGTAGCATCTGTAGTTTAATTTTCCATGTTCCCTAAACTCTTCTTTAGAACTTCTTTTTTTAAACCCAGGATCCAGACAGATCATATATGGCATTTGGTTTGTTTGCCCTTTAGTCCTTTAATCTAAAAGGGTCCTTTTGCCATTTTTTTTTGGGGGGGGGGCTTTTATGACATTTAACCTTTCTTGAAATGTCCTGGCCAGTGGACTTATAGATGTCTCACAGTCTGCCTTTGACTGTCCCTTATGATTAGATTCAGGTTAAATTTGATAGTGTGAATTTCCCATAGCCTCACCTCAGAGGCACACATTGATGATACTGATTCACTTGATGTCCATCAGATCACTCTGGTGTCGAGGTACCTTTTCCCTTGTTATTAATTTGGAAGCTGTTGGATGGACTAAGAGAATCTAAGAGCATTCTGTTCCTCAAGACTTACAAAATGGTTTTAGATTTCATTTGTGGGCATTTTCCAGTCAGTTATTACATTAATGTTTGCCAAGTGATCATTCTTTTACATTTGTTAGTATTTCATCTGTTAAAAAAAATGCTTTCCCCTTTGCCCTTCTTTTTAAAAGTATCATTATGCATTATTTTTCAGGGCATGTTAGAATCCACTACCAATATTAAGAATATTATTATTGAAGCTCAAATTGTCTCATATTTAGACACTGGGAGCCCCTTCAGACTGGTTTCTGTGGCTTTTTTGATATGTCTTCATCCTTCTTTGAGCCCTGCTTTGCTTTCTGGCGCAGTAATATCTATTCCACTCTCACTTAGTCCTTTCCCTGTTCCAGCACTGGTTCAGCTATTTCTCCAGGGACTTCTGGTTCCTTTTAGTGGAGAATGGAATCTAGAAAACCAGTCTGAGTGCTAGGTGTGCTTATTGCTACTGGGAATCATTACTTCTAGGCCTTTTAAGGAAACAGAGCTAGTAAATGTATTTTTGAGGAACTATGAGTTCCCAGAGTAGTTGATTCCCCCATGGACCAGCGCGGAGCCTGGAGTTCTCGAGGTGACCAGCAGCAGCCAAGAAAGAGAACTTATTCCTAGGAGTGCCCAGGGCCAGAGAGCTTCACTGGTGAGCTCTGCAGTCCCTGGGTCAGGCCCACAGAGTGCTGCTAAACAGGTTCAGCTGGAGTCCAGCTGCCTGGTCCAGTGGGAGGTGTTTACATTAAAAGGCCAAAGTTTCTGGGACATAACACATTAACTGACTAAAGCAGGTGACAGGGTTGCCTGTGATCTCAGTGTCCATTGAGGGACAGATCGGTTTGTTAAGCTAGCCTGTTGCCACCCCTCTGTTTACCCCTACCCTTCCCCGCACACATCCATCCACCTTTACACCCCATGATGGGAACTTTGGCCGCTTTTATCAGTTTCCTTCCAAAATACTTATGGAATCTGTATTTTGTGATTACTCAGAATACATCAACATACATCAACAAGTAATCCTGCACAAACATCTTTTGTTTCTTATTGTAAGGTAAATCCTTAGAAGTGGAACTGCTGGCTCAAAATGTAAGTGCTTATATAGTTTTGTTGAATAGTTAAGTGCCAAATTCTTTATTAGATAAGGTGGTGTAAATGTTCCCAGTCAATGGTCTGAGTGGTACAACAGATGAGGAATTGGGTCCCCTTGGTGTCCTGGTGGCTTTTGCCTCTATTTTTTCTGGCTGCGGGTGCCTGGGCATGGGATTGCTGGGTGGGGGAGTAAGTATGTGCTCTCTTTAGTAGGCATACCAAACAGTGTCCCAAAGTGGATGCCACGTCACCCTCCCCAGCAATGTGTGAGAGGTTTAGTTGCTTTATATTCTTGGAATACTTAGTATTGTCAGCCTTTTCCATTTTAACTCTTCTGTGGGTAAATATGGGTATCTTGTTGCATTTTACTGGTGGGGCTGGATGTGAGCACTTTCTCGGGTATGTACCATTTGGATATTCTCTTTATGATGTGCATTGTGTGGGCATAAATTTATATATTTACTTTTTTTGTAGATAAATTATCCTATGTAATAAAAGCATAATATGCAAATCAACCAAATGGCGGAACTACAGGTCGGCGGAGGGTGGGGCTGGCGAGCAGGTGGTGACAGGCCCGCCAAGGCGCATGCCAGTAGGCAGAGGGAGGGGATGGCGATGGGGTGGTGGGGGCGAGTGTGGCAACCAGCAGCGGGGCAATGGGAGCCGGCGCTATCCCCTGATTGCCCACCCAGTCGCCTCCCGCAGAGGGAGGCCACGGACGTCAGCAGTGGTGGGGCGATTTGGGGCAGGGCTGGCCACTCACTTCCCCAGAATGGCCTGCCGGGGTCACCTCTTGCAGAGGGAGGCCACTGACGGTGGTGGCACAATGGGGGGGCGGGGCTGGCCGCTGGCTGCCCACATTGTCCCCTGATCGGCCCACTGGTCACCTCCCGCAGAGGTGACCCCCCCCCTTCCACTCGCCCTCCCCACCCCCCAGTGCATGAATTTTCATGTATCGGGCCTCTAGTCTATATACACTGAGTGGCCAGATTATTATGACCAACTGACGTTTGAAGGCAAATTAGCTGTACATCATATGGGATATGGAAGCTGAAGGCCTGTTCGAACACCTATGCTGTCTGCAGTTACCAAGATAAAATGTCTCCAATTCGCACAGGAACACAAGGATTGAACAGTTGAGCATTGGAAAAAAGTCATGTGGTCCGATGAATCACATTTCCAGTTGCAGCATGCAGATGGCAGAGTGAGAATTTGGCGGAAACAGCATGAAAGCATGCACCCCACATGCATGAGTACAACCCTTCAAGCTGGCGGGGGCAGTGTTATGGTTTGGGGCATGTTTTCCTGGCATGATTTTGGGCCCTTTAATTTGTGTGAACAACATCTGAATAGCACACCATACCTAAGTATCATTGCTGATCAAGTTCATCCTATCATGTTGATGGTGTATCCCAAGGAGATGGCTTCTTCCAACAAGACAATGCGTCATGCCGCAGTGCTCTTATTGTGCAGGAGTGGTTTCAAGAACATAAGGGAGACTTTACCTTGCTTAGGTGACCCCCCCAATCACCAGATCTCAATCCAATTGGGCATTTGTGGGACCAAGTTAAAAGAGCCACCAGGCAGCTGGTTCCACAACCATCAGATCTCACAGAACTGGACAGTGCTATTCATCAGGCATGGTGTCAGATTCCTCGCATCACCTTTCAAGATCTCATGGAGTCAATGCCAAGATGAATCGCTGCAGTATTGAAGGCAAAAGGTGGCCCAACGAAGTACTAATGGGGTGGTCATAATAATCTGGCCACTCAGTGTATATAAAAGCTCAGTGACCAAACAGCAGAATGACCAGAAAGACCAATCACTATGACAGGCACTGACCACCAGAGGGCAGACACTGCAGGATGAGCATCGGGAGCAGCTGCTCAGAGGGTGGGTCCACAGCTGCTCAGCTAACTGGGATGAGTGGCACTCCCACAGCAGGAGCAGCTGCTCAGAGGGCGGGTCCTCAGCTGCTCAGCTAACCGGGCTGAGTGGTGCTCCCACAGTGGGCTGATCCCTGCAGGCCATGCCCCCACCAGTACACAAATCCATGCACCAGGCCTCTGGTACTAATATATGTATGCAGCTTTATGCTTTGCTTTCTCCTCACTTATATAGTTGGGATTTTTATGTCATTTTTGGTGAATATAATTTAAAATATCATTTGCTTTTTAAATTATAAATGTCTGCTATAACAGTCTTCCAGTATAGAAATATATAAAATAAAAGCCTCCTTAGCCCTCACTGCACTGGCCAAGGAGTCAACTGCTGTGGCATGGGTCCTGCATTTCTTCTTGAGCTTACATGTCATACATACTTTTTCTTTTTTCTCCCAGATCAAGTTATACAGTTTTCTTGTGGCTAACTTTTTTTTTCCCTTTTGCTTAACAGTAAGCATATTGTGAACACTTTCCCATGTTATTACATGTAGATTTATTTCATCCTTTTTACAGCACACAGTTACCTGTTGTATGACTATGACACCATTCATTTAGCCATTGCCATTGCAATTTTTATATTTAGGTTGAGTGGAAGCCTTTTGAATTTTGGAAATATGTGGTTTATAAGCTCTTTTCCCCCATAAGCTATGAAAGTGAATTTTCAAATGTCTGCTGGTATGACTGAGTAAAACTAGAATAATTCACCTTCATGAACCATAAAATAATAAGCTGGTTTATTCTGCTTTTTCATGGTTTTTAATATTAAGTCACCTGTTTATTTGCCTTTGGAAGATCTTATTTTGAAAGGTAGTTATTGTTTGCTGGCTAAAGCGAATACTTGTTATATTTTGATTCTTGCTTCTTTCAAAATAGGGAAAATGAATTTTAGTGGTATACAAAGTGTTGTTTAGGTTCTGTTAAAATAGAGTATTTTATTTTATGCTGAGCTTTTCTCTTCTCAAATGTCAGGTCTATGAAGCAATTGAAACCAGAGATGGGGAATCCTTTGCAGAGCTGGTGTCTTTCAAGCATCCTCATGTTGCCAACCCACGGCTGCAGGTAGGTGAAAGGACTAAGCACAGAGCCCGCGGGATACAGTGTACCTGGCTCCCTAAGACAGGTTTAGAATTTGAGCTTATCTGTTGGTGATTATATTTGGCTGCCTATAGATTGCACCTCTGACCATATAAACAGTTCTTGAGCAGCCGATCAATAATTCTCTCTCATCATTGATGTTTCTGTCTCTCGCTCTCCTACTCCCTTTTTCTCTGAACTCAATAAAAATATATTTAAAAAACAAAACAAAACAGCCCTATCCAGTTTGACTCAATGGATAGAGTGTTGGCTTGTGGACCAGAGGGTCCCTGGTTTGATTCTGGTCAAGAGCACGTACACCGGTTGCAGGCTCCTCCCCGGTCTGGGCCCTGGTCAGGGCTTGTGTAGGAGGCAACCAATCAATGCATTTCTCTCTCTCTTCCACTTTCCCTAAAAAAAAAAAAAAAAAAAAAAAAATCAATGGAAAAATACCCTCAGGTGAGGATTAACCAAAAAACAAAAACAAAACCACACATACACACACACACACACACACACACACACACACCAAAAAACCCCCACACAGTTCCTGTAGTAGAAGCAGGCTTTTAAAAAAATAATTTAAAAGTTTCCTAGGTTGTTCTAATGTACAGAACACATTGAACCATTGCTCTAAATAGAAATTAGTGCCAGAGACTTGATGAGATTCAGGTGTACATCAGGGACACACATGTCTGTTTGTCCATTTATAATCTAAGGCTGATTTCTTCTATATAAAATTCCCCATTAACCTTCCATCTGATGGTTCCATTCACTGGTGGCCATTGTCCGAATCAATTGTTTCATTAGCGATTGTAGAATGGTGATTTTTCTGATGTCATTTTTCCCTCCCACATTTACATATGTATTGTATCAGTGTAAGAGTAGACTCATTGATTCCTTTTTTTTTTTTTTAAATTCAGAGTGCTTTATAATCCATTGTAAAGCTTATATTACCTAAAATTTGGTCATTGAGAGGAAAGAGTTAGAAGTAAATGTCAACTAGTCTAAACCAGTACAGAGAGAAGGTGGTTCTAGCACCAGGAAGCTGAGAAGGAGTGATTCCTAACATGCCTTCTTCTCTAACTCATTAGACCTTATTTATGTAAGGTATTATACACTTTATTTATTAATTATTAAGCACATAATAACTATTTATTAAATATTTCTTGACTGACTGGCAAGAACTATTAAGGTATGTATGAAACATTAAGGTATGTATAGAAGTGCCTAGACTGTTTCCTAGCCTGTGGTAGACAAAACATTGTATTAATCTAGTGCTCTATCCATAGTTCATGCTTGATTGATATTTATTGAAATAGTGAACCTTTTATTTAGAAGTACTAAACTGTAAAGTGTTACTGTTAACTGTAAAGTCTATATTCTTTTGAAATAGGTTTGTTTAAATCTGTACACATTGTGTTCTTTCCATGCCTTTTAATTTTATTTTTGCCATTTTTCATCTTATCATTTTGTTTAGTTGGCCTCTCCAGAAGAGAAGTGTCAACAAGTTTTGGAACCCCCTTATGATGAAATGTTTGCAGCTCATTTAAGGTAAGTAAAATAAGCACATCTTGGAGTTGCTGAATTGACTAAGGATTTTATTTAACATCATCTAATGCTTGAAACAATGAATAATTACTTTGGAAAAGTAGAAAAGTGTGTTTGCAATTTCACTTCGGTAGAGCCTATGAAAATTTTGTAAACTTTAAAAAACTAAGATTTTAATAAACTTTTTTTTAAATTTCAAGGATCATGTATATTTTCAAAAGTTAAAATTATATTGTGATCATGTATATTTATATGTCTATTGTGTGTCACTAAAAAAACCAACAGTTGATACTCATTATATTGGCTGTATAGTGATCTTTTGTTTAGTAGGGTGTAGAGCCCACATTTGACTGTATTTTCTCAGGGAAATATGCCTCGCTTTTAATCTCTTTGCCTAACTGGGAAAGAAACTACAGCTGAGCAAATAAGATATTACTTTTTATTTACATTTCATTTCACCTACGTTTATCTCTAAACCATCAATTCAGGCAAAGTTTTATGTCCTTACAGTATCTGGTGTTTGACTGCCTCCCTGCCTGCAATCCTTCCAGTGTTTCAGAGCAGGCTGGAGTTGGGGTGTGGGTGGGGTGGGGAGGCAAGGTCGGGTAGCCCTGTGAGATCTTAGGAAAAGTCGGGGTGCCACTGGGTTCTTTGTAGTATAAGGTACCCTTCAATTTCCTAGCCCTGTGCAGTATGCCATGAGATTCCAGATTTGCTGATGAACTGACTAATAATGACTCTGACCAGCTGTGCATCTAGTTGGAGAGTCATCACTTATTAAAGTGCCATACTGTATTATCAGTGCATGTTACTAATAAAACCTGCTGGCAGCTAGGTTCTCCTTCTGGGACTTGAAAGAATAGTCTCAAAACATAATGTGGGATTTCCTAACATACCATCCCATTTTACTTCAAATAGTTATTTGTGTGTTTCTTCAACTTATGTAGTCTTCCAAGCAGAAGGTCCATCTTTCACTACAGGATCAGTTGAGAACTGGGGTGTTTGTGATAGAAGATGTGTGGTCTATGTAGTTTACTTCTAGGATTTTATCCTGTGAATGCCTTGTCTGCTGCTTCAGTCCTCAGGCTCCAATGTTTCTTTTCCAGGTGCACGTACGCAGTGGGGAACCATGACTTCATAGAGGCATACAAATGCCAGACTGTCATCGTCCAATATCTTTTGTCATCTGTTAATTGTTCAGTTTATACAATATAGTGGATTACTTGAGGTTTAAGATTTTGAGACCTTGGGCTAATTTTATTTATCCCTGTAATTAGGAAAGGAATTAAAACTTTTTGGAAGACAAACTCCTATTTACCTATTTTACTTGGTATTTAAATTTAGCATAGGTCTTAAGCCTATCATCTAGTTAAGTTTATAAGGATTTGGTTATGATTAAGGATTTAATTTAATTCTCTTATGAAGAAGAATATTTTGTTTCCTCTAAAGCATTAAATGTAGTTACAGGGAGGGACTGGTTCCATTCCCTTAGTGGAATATCAGAACTCCAGAATCCAGGTATAGATGGACAAAAGTGGACTCAACACACATCATCATTTAACTGTGGTCAAAAAAGACCTAATCAAGCCAAATTCTGATTTAAATCATTGAAGTGAAAGCTTATAACTAAGCCCCTAGTCAGTGAGTGTCCTAGTATTTATATGTATCTCTAGACTCAGTTTGCTTTTTTTTTTTAACCATCTTGCACAGAAGAGAGTTGTTTGCTAACTATTAGGTCTGCTTTGAATTCAGCAATTTTATAATTGATGAATTAAACTTTGTACTATAGATTCCACAGCCCATCTGTATATATAAAAGCCTAAGCGACCATTAAGACCAGGTGATCAGACTATGACATGCACTGACCACCAGGGGGCAGACGCTCAATGAAGGAGCTGCCCCATGGTGGTCAGTGCGCTCCCACAGCCAACCTCCTGCGGTCCCTCCCCCTGGCCAGCGGCCCTGATCAGTCCCGAATGCCCCCGATCGCCAGTCAGGCTGAGGGAGCCCCCTCACCCATGCACAAATTCCTGCACTGGGCCTCTAGTTACATAAAAGTTGTGATCATCTGGGATCAGAGTAACCAAATAAAGTGTTTGTGATTGCCAATTTAAAAAAATCTTGTGCCCTCGCCGGTGAGGCTTAGTTGGTTGAGTGATATCGTATGCACTGATCAGTCACCAGTTCGATTCCCATTTAGGGTTGCAGGCTCGATCCCCACTAGGGGGCATGCAGGAAGCAACTGATCTATGTTTCTCTCTTGCATGGATTTTTCAAATCATTTTTTAAAAAACTATTTTATGAAAAAGGTCTTTTTCTTACTTTGGAAAAAGTATGTATGAAATAAATATATTTAGTACTTGCACCTTATGATGCTCAGATATTTGTAAGTGGGTTTATACATTTTTTTCCTCAAGAACTTACTGCTATGAGTTTATAATTTTTTAAATGGTGAGCTATCCCCCTGAAAGTTTAGAATTCTCCTTACTTATTCTTCTTATTTGTAGCATTATTTAAATTTTATATGTTATACCTTAATGTAGTACATCATTCCTGCGGGCATTTCAGGCCCACAAAGAAGAAAACTGGTAAGTATGAACAAAAACAACTAGAAATTAGCCTTTTTTTTTTCCCCCAGAAGCTTTAAAAAAATGTAATCTAGTTAAATATGTATCATATTTTCTATGTGGACATTTAATATGTATTGATGTAATGTCAACATGGATAATGGAATTTTAATAGTCATTGTAAACTTAAATGGCAGATCAGCCAGATTATTTGCAGTGTGTTTATATAAAAATGAAGTATTTTTATTTCAGCCCTTGCATGCCCCCAAATATTTATTAAATACAATTTTTTCCCCTTCAATTGTTATTTTTGCTTTTAAACTTGGACAAAAGAGATAGATCACTACAGTTCATTTGGGTGATATAATACATAATAATTGGGTTATTTTAAATTGTTTGCCAAACTAATTCTTAATTTTATGATTTATTAACAAACCGTAGGCAAACACTGAAATTTTGTTTATATTGGAAAAAAGGCAAAAACAAAACCCCACGCCCCTTTTTAAAGTGAAGGCTTATTTACCCATGAAAAGAAGACCAACACAGCCAGCTAGATTTTAAAAAAATCTGTTTTATGACTTTTTGTCTGTTGCATACTCTGGTTGCTGTTAGGAAATTTTACTAAACCACATCTAGCTTTAATGGAGTTGTTTGAATAATTGTGGGGAGTAGAGAAGGAGGATGTCCTGGGAGCAATGAGGAAGTGCTGCCTCAGTCTGAGGGCCCCTACGTGGACCAGGGTCTAAGCCTCTGAGGAGGGTCTGGGGTAGTAGGTGTAGAGAGCTTCAGTGTCTGGCCTCTGTGTTGATCAGGAAGCACAAGGGCTGCAAGCTGCCCTGATGGATGATGAGGAAGGTAACAGTAGCCATTGGATTATTGGAGGGGGGCTAACTCCTATTCTGGATAATAGCCTTGTGTGTAGATGTCAGTCCCACCTCTGGTAATGGGCTCTCTGACCTCGTAGCCTCTTCAAACACCTGTATTTTTTTGCCCCTGTAGGGCTCTGCCTGTCATGTATGCAGTAGCACTTGATCTTCGAGTATTTGCCAATAATGTAAGTTCAATTTTTATCATTATTGTTTTACAACCCAGACTTGGTATCTGTCTATTGCTTACTTTCATGTCATTCTTTACAGGAGTTTTGAGACATGAGTGGGTGTTGGGATATATCTGATATAGAGAACAAAATAACAGGGATGTCTCAACTTTTCTTTTTGGGTTGATGTGAACAGATTTAAATAAACCGGTTTTCACACTGTAGCTATAGAGGGAGTTGTTTCTGTATATGGTTAATCATTTATGACATGCAAGATTTTTTTTTAAAGGGGATGGAACAGTAATAGATGGGCAATTCTGATTCTCTTCTACTGTTGAGATGTGGCCTGTCCCCTGTCTTAAAGAATTCCATCTTCATGTAGGTTGAGGCAATAGCTAAGGGTTTCTCTGGTGTGAGGAGGTAAAGATCCTGGCTTTTATGGAGTTGCTTTCCCCTTAGGGATCAGCATCAGCCAGTTTTGGAGCAGCATTTTGGTCCTAAGACCCCTTTACAGTTTTAAAAATTATTAATGACTCTATGACTAGACAAGATGGAATAAGCACATTTTTTCTATTTCTCCTGCTGGGAATTTTAAAGCCAATATGACTCTGAGAGGTGGAGAGAAATAGGGGACATGAACCTGCAGAGCAGTGAGCAGTGAATTTTCTGCATTTCTTTTTTGCCACCTCTCTGACCTAGCTGGTCCCAGAGAAACCTGAAATCTGGGAATACCAACCCACAGAGATGAAGAAGCCCCAAGAAGAGCAGGAAGGGGCAAGGCAGCTCATCAAGACAGACCTCTTTGATAATTCCTGCTGCATTCCATACAAAGTCTGCAGGGCCCCATCCTCTGGGGAGCCAGACCCCCATCCCACCCAGTGCCATAGACGTGGAGTCCCTATTACCACTGGCATGGTGTCAGCAGAGGCCTGCTGAAACAAGATAAATAAGATCCACAGCCTCATAAGGTAATAATACTCCAAATGTCCAGGGTATAATTGAAAAATACTTATCATACCAAGAATCAGGAAAAGCTTAGCCTTTTGAAATGTTGAATGAAGGAAGACAATCAACAAACACCAACACAGAAATGACACAATGTTGAAATTCCCTGATAAAGATTTTATACCAGCCATCATAAAAAGGCCTAAAGGAGCAATTACGAACATGCTTGAAACAAATGAAAATGTAGACAGTCTCAGTAAAGAAAAGATATAAAGAAGAACCACATGGAAATATTAGAACTGAAATTATAGTGTTATCTACACTAATAAAAGACAAAGATGCTAATTGACCATACCTTCGCTACGCCATTAGCCAATCAGAAGAGTATGCAAATTAACCCAACAAAGATAGCCGTTAAATTTGCATACTGCAGGCGGGGCCGGCAGCACATGACGCTGCCTGCAGGACCCAGGCCCCGGATCCCTGACCCGGCGAGGTGGGGCTGGCAGCATGCAACGCTGCCCGCGGGACCCAGGCCCCAGATCCGTGACCCGGCAAGGCGGGGCCGGCAGGGCCCGATGCTGCCCGGGGGATCCGGGTCTTGGATCCGTGATCTGGCGAGGGAGCAAAGCAGTGGTGAAGGGAGGGAGGGAGCGAGGCAGTGGAGAAGGGAGCGAAGCCCGCCTCAGTGGGCTTCTCTCCCTTCTCTGCTTCGCTCTGGTCTCAGGAAGCCCTGTTCTTGGAGGAATCTTCCTGCAACGGGCCTCTAGTATGTATTATATCTATGCATATTTACTGTATTAGAAATTTTAACTGGGAAAAATTTTAATATTAATTTAAAATAAGAAATAATAGGAGGGCGGGTGCCTGTCTATAGTGATCTCATCAGTAACCAATGGGGAAAAAAGAGGACATATGTAATACTTTCAACACTAAAGATTAAAGTAATAAAACTTTTGCATGGTAACATAATTGACTTTTATTTTTTATTTTTTTTTTATTTTTTAATTAAATCTTTATTGTTCAGATTATTACATTTGTTCCTCTTTTTTCCCCCCCATAACTCCCCTCCTCCCAGTTCCCGCCCCACCCTCCGCCCTCACTCCCCACCCACTGTCCTCATCCATAGGTGCACGATTTTTGTCCAGTCTCTTCCCGCATCTCCCACACCCCTTTCCCCCCCAAGAATAGTCAGTCCATTCCCTTTCTATGTCCCTGATTCTATTATAATCAACAGTTCATTCTGTTCATCAGATTATTTATTCACTTGATTCTTAGATTCACTTGTTGATAGATGCATATTTGTTGTTCATAATTTGTATCTTTACCTTTTTCTTCCTCTTCCTCTTCTTAAAGGATACCTTTCAGCATTTCATATAATCCTGGTTTGGTGGTGATGAACTCCTTTAGCTTTTCCTTATCTGTGAAGCTCTTTATCTGACCTTCAATTCTGAATGATAGCTTTGCTGGATAAAGTAATCTTGGTTGTAGGTTCTTGGTGTTCATCACTTTGAATATTTCTTGCCACTCCCTTCTGGCCTGCAAAGTTTCTGTTGAGAAATCAGCTGATAGTCGTATGGGTATTCCCTTGTAGGTAACTGAGTTTCTTTCTCTTGCTGTTTTTAAGATTCTCTCTTTATCTTTTGCTCTTGGCATTTTAATTATGATGTGTCTTGGTGTGGTCCTCTTTGGATTCCTTTTGTTTGGGGTTCTCCGCGCTTCTTGGACCTGTAAGTCCATTTCTTTCACCAGGTGGGGGAAGTTTTCTGTCATGATTTCTTCAAATAGGTTTTCAATATCTTGCTCTCTCTCATCTTCTGGCACCCCTATAATTCTGATGTTGGTACGCTTGAAGCTGTCCCAGAGGCTCCTTACACTATCCTCGCATTTTTGGATTCTTTTTTCATTTTGCTTTTCCGGTTGGGTGTTTTTTGCTTCTCGCATTTCAAATCATTGACTTGATTCTTGCGCTCCTCTGTTCTGCTGTCGGGAGTCTGTATAATATTCTTTATTTCAGTCAGTGTATGCTTAATTTCTAGTTGGTTCCCCAGTATAACATCGAGGGTCTCATTAGTTTTCTTGTAGATCTCATTAAGTTTATCGGCGGCTTCTAAACAGTTCTTGAGAGACCTTAAAAGTGTGGTTCTGAACTCTATATCTTCCATTGACAATTTTGTCCTGTTTCTTTGTCTCCGCATTTTGTTATGCTTCCTTGATGCACCCCCTAGTGGTCTTTGTTCGTGGTCTTATAGTTAAATTTTGATTGTTGTAGCTAATTCCGGGGAGGGTTTGACCTCCAGGCCAAGTGGCTATGAGGATCAGCTGTGTCTGCAGTGAGAGAACTTCTGTCCTCTATGGAGGTGCTAATCTGGCGTTTGCGTGAGGCTATCCGGCAAATGCCTCTGTGCAGGGCTTGGGCGGGGCGGGTTGCACAGGATCAATAGGGTGGGCCGGAGAGAGCAGTTATGGCGGCTCTCAGTCCTGTCCCCAGGGGCTCTGCCTCTCTGAGTCCCAGCACCCGCTGCAAAGCTCGGAGAGAAAGCTGCACTCGCTCTGACCGAAGCCAGGCAGTCCCGCTTCTCCCGTTTGCGTCTGGGTCCCTAAAGACTCGCCTGTATCTGGAGCTCAGAGTCTGCGACTCCCTCCCGATTGAAAACGCCAACCGCGCCCTCCGCCGCCAGCCCGCTCCGCGCACTCCGCACCTCAGAATTTGACTTCAGCACTGCGCCTCCTCTGAGTGTCCGTATGCGTTTCTCTTTCCTCCTAGTTGTAGGACTTCCACTCAGCCAGCGTTCCTGTGGTTCTGGGTGATGTCCCTCCGTCTTTTAGTTTCACTTTTGAAGTAGTTGTTCAAAGCAGCAAACTCTGGCGTTAACCTATGCCGCCATCTTGGTTCTCTATTCCACATAATTGACTTTTAAATAAAAAAATAACTATTTTTAGAATGAACAGAAAGTACTAAGAAGAATGATATTCTTTTGCAGTTTAAACTCTAATGTCTAGCTTAACAGAAGCCACCCAGATTCTCATTTCTGCTTCTGTGTTTACTCTGTTGCAATATGTTGTTTTGGTTGAATATATGAAGACAGTCTGGCCTCACACAAAGGTAAATGGAGTAAGGAGGAGTATTTTAGTAGCCTTTTCAGATAATTGTAGATACTCTTCTTTGAGCTGTATCAACACTCTAAAAGCTACTTTTTACAGGCTAGTTAGTGTGGGCTCTGAAGCTTAGCAGTGAACTTTTTCCACTGTTACATCAGAATCCACTGGTGAGTCATGAACTTTGAATGGATCTTTTACCCTTGCATGGTTTTGTAAAATACATTGAACATTTGGAAACTTTTAGTTCATTGAGTTATGAGATGTTCCCACTATTGATACATTTCATTATGTAAAAAACAAAACAAAACCAGAAAAACTACATTTGTTAATATCTACAGTGACCTCATCAGAAGACTCTTGAAGTAATGGAAAGCTGCCAAGTTCATGGTGGTCCATAGAAGTTTTCCAAAAATTTTTTTTTCCCCTTGAAAGCACAAATATTGCCATTGGTAACAAATACTGTCAGTAGTTTGCCTGAAAGTAATAGGCTACTTTCATTCACTTTCAAGCGCGCCTGAATTGCACTGCTTGTCTGTCAGTTCCATGGTGCAGCTGGCAATTCCAACTGTGCCCAAGTGCTTTCCTTAAAACAACCATCATATTTTGCTGTGGGGCAGACATACTTTGAATATATTTCCCATTTCATCACAAATAACATTACAAACTTATGTATTTAAGGACCAAGACATAATGATACTGCATCATTAAGGACATTTTAAAGTGAAATTAGCTTTGTTGGTTAATTGATTGATGGATTGTGGATGCATGATGCTCCAGTGGTTTCACCTACTATTGTTTTTGCACCATCAGTGAAAACTGTGCACATGTCAATACAATAAAAAGAAATAATAATTTAATTTAGTATTATTATGAAAGTAGTATAACCATGTGAGTTATCTGCCGGCATCTTGAAGGCCCTTAGGAATTCATAGATCACACTTGGAGAACCTGTGATAGGGTGAGTATGAGTGGGAGAAAATGGTCCTTTTTTAATGAAGACTATCCTGAAAGCAAGGAAGAGGTCAAACTTGGTAATGACTTCGGTATTTATTGAAAAGTGTGTGTTTCAAGGGTTTTTAATAGCTGTGGGTAGGAGATGGGAAAGTCAATAATGAGGGAACAAAAGGCTTCTTAGTGCAGGGCTACATGCAATGGCTTAAAAAATTGGTTGACTTATTAGCTTGAATTAGTTGAAGAAAGATTTGATTTGTGGAAGAGGTGGACTAAACTATAATTCTAGATGATTTCATCAGAACCCTTTGGGACCTTTGTAGCCTTTTTTTTTTTTTTTTTTTTGGTTCTAGCTGCACTGTGATTTTCTTTTTTAATTAAGAAATCTAGCAGAAATAAAAAGTAAATGTTTTTATGTTCTATTAGGCAGATCAGCAGTTGGTTAAGAAAGGAAAAAGCAAAGTTGGGGACATGTTGGAAAAAGCTGCTGAGTTGTTGATGAGCTGTTTCCGAGTCTGTGCCAGTGACACGTGAGTAAGGTTTTGGAGACATATTTATTATCAGTCTCCTGTCATAATGCATTGCCCCTTCCCTGCCCTTTGTCTGTTGTTGACATTGACTTCTACATATGTGTAACCCCACAGTCATTTTATTTTTTGCTTTTAACAGTCAATTGTTTAGTAAAGAATTAAGAAAGGAGAAAAATAGACTTTTATGCTTACTCACGTATTTGCCATTTGAGCTCTTTAATATTTCCTATACAGTAGATCTGAGTTTCTATCTGGTACCATTTCTCTTTTCTCTGAGACTTTGATTTAGCATTTTGCTTTTAGTGTTGGTCTGCTGACAATGAATTCTCAGCTTTTTTTCTGAAATTCTTTATTCTGTCTTCATTTTTGAAGGATCCTTTTGCTAGGTGGAGTGTTCTAGATTGGACTTTTTTCTTTTAAGACTTTAAAATGTCATTTCATCAGCTTTTCTATGTTTCTGATGAAAAGTCAGTTGTCAGTTCTTATTGTTGTTTGTTGGTATGTAATGACTCTTTCCTTTGCCTTTTTTTCTCTTCACTTTTGGCTTTCAGTAGTTTGACCCTCATGTACCCAGGTGGTTGTTGTTTTTTAATCCTCACCCAAGGATATGTTTTTATTGATTTTTAGAGAGAGAGGATTCGAGGTTGAGAGAGAATCATCAATCAGTTGCCTCCCGTTCGCATCCCAATTGGGGACTGAGCCCACAGCCTTTTGGTGTATGGGACTACGCTCCAATCAGCTGAGCCACCTGGCCCGGGCACCCTATGTATTTTCCTGTTTTTCTTGTTTATGGTTCCTTGGGCTTCTTGGATCTTAAGTTGATGTTTCTTAATAGATTTTTCTAAATTTAATTTTTTATATTCTTCAACTGCTTTTTCTTTCTCTTTCTTTCTCTTTTCTTTCTGGGGCTCCATTTACATGTACATTATACTACCTGATATTATTCCACAGGGCACTGATACACTGTTTGTTTTCCAATCTTTCCTCCCCCTCTCTTTCATTTTGGGTAATTTATGTTGACCTGGCCTCAAGTTGACTCTTCTTATTAGTATTTATTTATTTATTTTAAATATATTTTTATTGATCTCAGAGAGGAAGGGAGAGGGAGAGAGAGATAGAAACATCAATGATGAAAGAAAATCATTGATTGGCTGCCTCTAGCACACCCCCTACTGGGGATTGAGCCTGCAACCCGGGCATGTGCCCTTGACCAGAATTGAACCCAGGACCCTTCAGTCCACAGGCCAACACTCATTGAGCCAAACCAGCTAGGATCACTATTTAATTTTTGCTTCTAGACGTTCCATCTGATTCTACTGTAGAGTTTCCATTTTTCTCCTGAAACTCCATCTCTTCACCCATCATAAAGCTATGTTTATTTGAGAGTTTTAGGATATTTTCAAGCAAAGAAAGGAAAAGCTTTCCATGTGTAAATAAACAAACAAAATCTCTAGTCCCCAGAAAAGTGTTTCAGCTTCTCATTTCTCACCACTCTGTCCCCACCAGCCCCACCTCAAAACATTGCACCCAAGCTGGACTAAAGCAGTTCCTCCCAATGCTTCCCCACCGAGGCTTTCCACACCGCCATCCCTTTGCCTGGCGTGTCTTCCCAGCTTTTCATCTGGTGGTCTGCTTATTTCACAGCTTTCCGCCTCTCATAAACTTTCATGACAGACTGTACTTTGTGTTCACTACACTCACCAAAAGTAATTATTTTGGTGATGTTTGGATGATGTTTGTTCGATTTCAAAGTCCGTGAGGGCATGTATGCGGCTTTCACATGGTGTCTCTCACACCAAGGTAGCCCTCAGGAAACATTGATTACATAAATACTTGGACTTCTGTTTGATTATGTGTTCCTGCACAGCAGTGATCTTCATGACCTTGGTTTGGCAATGGTTTTCTTAGCTGTGAAACCAAAAGCGCAAGCACCCAAAGGAAAAATAGATAAATTGGACTTAATCAAAATAAAAAAACTTTTGTGCTTCAAAGGACACTACCAAAAAATGAAAAACAACCATAAAATGTTTTATAACGATTAGCTTTTACATACTATTACTGCAAACTAGGCAGTTTTCAGGTGCTGCAGCAGAGGGAGTGTATTACCTAATAATTATCTGGGGTTAGAATTCCTGGTTTGGACTCTTCAGTCATACCTATTAGATAAGACATCTTCTTTCAAAATGTTGTTTTATTTCATAAATATGACTTAAGCTGTAAGATTTTATCTCAACATATCAATTTGTTTAGACGGTTTATTTTGTAATTTATAATTACATATAATTATAATATATAAATATAATATAATATATAAATATAATATAATTCTTATTTCCTATGTAACTGGATAAAAATTTTTTTTCCCATAGTCGTGCTGGTATAGAGGATTCTAAGAAGTGGGGGATGCTATTTCTGGTGAATCAATTATTCAAGATTTACTTTAAGGTATGCCTCTGTTTGAATAGTGTGTAAATTTCTTTCTCCTGTCTTCCCCGATACCATTCTATTACTTATCACCTAGCTCTCCTGGCATTGCTTGGGAAGTGGTCATCACCTAGCCATATTTGTAATCCTAAGAGCTAACATTTGTTGAGTGCCTACTAAGTGCAAGGCACTATTGTAAGAAGTGTCGCCTTGTTTCAAAAACCTGGGGCCTTGTTTCAAAAACCTGGGCCGTATGAGGGAAGCCTTTAGCTCCAGGGGAAACTAAGGTGCCTGCATATTGAGCAGGGTGCTGGTGTGCTGAACGGGGCTTTCAGTGAGGGGTTTCACTCCAGAGCCTTCTGCCAGAACATATGGGCCTGCGAATGGGTGAAGAAATCATTCTTTGCTACATGAGTTGGCCAGGTGAAGAGCGGCTATGTCACACACCAGTGGCTGGCCCTGGCCCCTGTGGGGGGCCTTCATTCATAGGGAACATCTGCCCTGGAAGCACCTCTGCCTGATGCTCTTCTTAGGGCTTTCTCAAGTGGATATAATCTGTGCCATATGGCTTCTGTTTCGATTTTAGTATTATATGATCAATTTTGATGATGGTAATGGGTTTTGTAATTCCCAGTTTAAGGTTGCATATGCTTAGTAAAGTAGAAGTTTAAGTTGGTCCTGCCTGTTTTTTTAAAATAACATGTTTAGTGGATTGTAATTTGTTATAGATCAACAAACTCCATTTGTGTAAACCTCTCATCAGAGCCATCGACAGCTCAAATCTGAAAGAAGATTATAGCACAGCACAGAGAGTAACATACAGGTACTATGTTGGACGAAAGGCCATGTTTGATAGTGACTTTAAACAAGGTATGTTGTTAATCATTTTTTCCAGTATTTTAAAGCCATTGCATTCTGAACAACTCTGTGATGTAGTTTTAGAGATCACAATTATTACAATTTATTATTACTTAAAGTGGAATATAGGTGTAAACCAAGTTCAAGTTATTTTTTGTTTGTTTATTTTTGACACTAAAGTTGGTTAAATAAAAGGAAAATTGTATTTGAAGTTTCTTAATCCATGCTGGGTCTCTGAAATACATGCAGACTCTCAGTTATTCTGGACATCTTTTTTCCGTGAGGAAGTAAGCAGCAGTATTCTTGGCATTTGATAAAAGTAATTGTTTTCTCCCTTTGCCTGTGCCGATCATGCTGGCACAGGACGTGGAGACTGGGGCAGCAGGTAGCTCAGCTGCCAACTTGCTGCTTAGAAATCCCCTTGGAATGCCCAGGCGAGCAGTGGGAATGTGTCCTTGTTCTGTTGTTGTCTTTGGTGTTTGTGGCCATAGGCGATGGTGTCATTACCACATCAGAATGGCACTTTCGTGAAATTACATTATTGTGCAATTTATATCATTAACTTTCTCAAGAACATGATGCCAGTTTTTTCTTTTTAGACTTTTTGATTAACTGGCATGAGGTGGTTCTTTATAACTTCTTTTATTGTACTCAGGCCAGACTTTTTAATTCACCTCTTCAACAGCTATTTGCATACAAAACAACATAACTTCAGGCAATATAAGATAGATAAAATCACTTTTCTCTCCCCATGTCTTATAGCCATGGATTCTCTGATAACAAAAATAACAGCTCTTTCATCTTATTTTTTATTCTATAGGCATATACAGACCCAATTTCAAATTTTCTTTCACAAAAAAAATTTCATAGATGTAGGACTTTTGAACATGGACTTTCCTTGGTTATTCTTCATCACTGCTTTTTTTTTCTTAAGTTATGAAGCATAGGAAGAAAAGCTTTTAAATTATATTGAAGTCTATTAAGGCATTGATAGGTTTTTGCTCTGAAGGTTCGAGTGTTTTTAATACCCAACAACAAGAAATGAATTATCAGTATTAATGGTAGACGTTTATAGTTTCTGAAAACTTTAGAACCTTTGTATAAGGATAAATGGCAGGATAAAGAGCATAGAGGGAACTTCAGTAGCTGTATATTTTAAAAGATGCTCTTGTCTGACTTTTGCCGATATCTCTGCAGCCGAGGAGTACCTGTCCTTTGCCTTTGAGCACTGTCACCGTTTAAGTCAGAAGAACAAAAGGATGATTTTGATATATTTACTCCCAGTAAAAATGCTATTGGTGAGTTTTTCAGTTCTTATAGACCCCTTTGCTTTCAAGAAACTTATAGACTTTGTAGAAGCTTATAGATGGTTTGTAGTTGATCACAGCCTGAGTTGCATATGAGCCCACCCCAGAATAGAGGAAGAATAGCTTTGTGTGTAGCCTGAACCATGTATCTTCATGATTGACACTTCCAGATCCTTCTTTAAAGGCTTTGTTTGTATTTCCTTCCTACTTAAAGTATCTAATTAAGAAATTGAACGTAATGTAGGACAAATAAAATAAGTTCATATTATTTCTACTCCCCATAAAAAATCTACATTAATAGAAATGGATTAGCCAAGAATGGAAAATGTCATTCCAGCCTATTTGTAGGTGTCTTATTTGGTCACCAAAAATTATTTTTGGTACTTACCAAGCAATGACAAATAACTAATATGTTAATTGGCTAAAACATTCTCAAAGTGATGGATAGACCTTTCTATCCTCCCATTTAACATTTTTTAAAAGTTTATCAAAGCAGTGGACACATTTGGTTAAAATTATTTTAGTTCATAATAGCTTGTTTTGGCAAAGGTACAATGTTGTACATACCCTTTCTACTTCTAACTATCCTTCACAGAAACAAAGAAGATAATTTTTTTAAGCTTTATTCTTCTAAAGGTTGTTTCTGTATTTCTAAATCTGAATTTAGAAATTTCTTCAGTTATCACTTCCCTCCTATGATATTAAGGACAAGAGACATTCAGTTACATATGACCTTGATCTTGACCTAACTGAATGACACAACTGTATTATACCAAGGTTTTCTGATTTCTAGACCAGTTTCCCCCACTAGCATACTATGATGTTTTCAAACCTTGTTCAGCTACTTAAGAAGAAATTCTAAGAAATACAAGTTTGCAAGTTTTTAAAACTTAGTTCCTTGATAAGGATTTTATCAAAAATAATTCTGTTTAAAAAAATAAAAATCAACAACCAAAAAAAAACAAACACCCAAAAAACAAATTCTGTTAAAAAAGAAAGGGCTCTTATTCTGGAAAATTAACTCTTTTTTTAGGGTCATATGCCAACCATTGAGCTTTTGAAAAAGTATCATCTCATGCAGTTTGCTGAAGTAACCAGAGCTGTAAGGTAGAGTATTTTATTCTTTTCTATTTGGGATTTTTTAAAATATAAAATTAATAAAATTTCACACACCAATTAAGCAGTTGAACCAATTGCTTTTGGTGTGATCTCATCCTGGGATTTTGTTTTGTGACCATGCTTGCTCATCTTTCCCTCGTCACCCAGTGAAGGCAATCTCCTCCTATTGAACGAGGCTCTAGCGAAGCATGAGACCTTCTTTATTCGCTGTGGCATCTTCCTTATCCTTGAAAAGCTGAAGATCATCACCTACAGGAATCTTTTTAAGAAAGTGTAAGCAGAGTATTTTTGTAATAAGTTGAAACTCTTTGTATGACTCATGTAGAGTTGTCAGGTTATGAAAACTTAAAATAACAGGTGCTGTGTCTTCTGAGATGGAGATGTCAGTCTGTGTGGACAAGGTCCCATCACTTTTCCTTTAATTGTGTGGAATAAAGTGAAAATTCCCCGGCCCGCCCACTGCCTCCAGGCGTTGGTGCCACACAGTGCGTGAGCAAAGGCTCACTTGTGGGAGGGATAACTCGGGGTATGCATGATAAGAGAACTTAGCAATAGATATTTTAAAACACCAGCCCTAAGAATAAAATATTCCACATTTTATCAGAGTATGTGGGACAGAGTTGTTCATTTTCTTTATTCATAATTAAACCTCTCCCTGCCACTCCTGTCTGTCAGAAAGTTGAATTCTTCTGCAGTTGTTTGTTTTCATCCATGTAACACTGGAAGTTGACTCTTCTTCAAGGCCTTGATCCTAACAGGATCTCAGTTAAGAAACTTCAAACAAAGGCAGACTTTTTATAGCTGTAAGTAGTATATAAAAAAATGGCAAGGACCATATTTCATCGAATCCATTTTAAGATTTCAGAGATAGTACAATGTGAAAATACCTTCATCTTAGATTCCTTGAAATATTCAGTAAATATAAAAAATTATACTTGTACTAGTGGCTTTTTCAAATTGAGAAGACAAAATTATCCTATATAATAAAATGCTAATACAAAAATTACCCTAACGGTGGAACAACCAGTTGCTATGAGGTGCACTGACCACCAGGGGGCATATGCTCAACGCAGGAGCTGCCCCCTGGTGGTCAGTGTACTCCCACAGTGGGGGTAGTGCCGCTCAGCCAGAAGCCGGGCTCAGGGCTGGAGAGCACAGCAGCAGTGTCAGGAGCCTTTCCCATCTCCATGGCAGCACTAAGGATGTCCGACTGCCAGCTTAGGCCCTCTCCTGGCATCAGTCTGACATCCCCCAAGGGCTCCCAGACTGTAAGAGGGCACAGGCTGGGCTGAAGGACATCCGCCCCCCCCCCCCCCCCCCCGCGCCAAGTGCACGAATGTCATGCACCAGGCCTCTAGTATTTAATAACTCTTTTTAGAGTGTATTTAATAGGTGGAAGATTCCTTTCATTCAGAGTGGTATGTTTCGTAGAAGATGTGTTTTCTACTGACTTAGTGCTCTTTTTCTTAACTTTTGAAGTACTTGCATCCTGTTGGTAACTAGTGTGAACTTTTGTTTCCCTCTTCCAGGTACTTGTTACTCAAAACACACCAGTTATCTCTGGATGCTTTTCTAGTTGCTTTGAAATTCATGCAAGTGGAAGACGTGGACATCGATGAAGTCCAGTGTATTCTAGCCAACCTGATATACATGGTGCGTGAGCTCCTCAGTTCAGGTTAGGACTTGGTCTAGATCAGTGGTCGCCAACCTCTGGACCTTTCAGAGCACCAGTGGTCTGTGGACCACTGGTTGGCAACTGCTGCTCCAAAGGTTTCCTTAAACCAGCGGTTGCCAACCTTTCAGACCTCATGACCACCAGTGGTCCACGGACCACTGGTTGGCAACCGCTGGTCTAGAATGTGAAGCTTTGATGCACTGTCGTTAAAGTTGTTATCAGACCCTTTTCCTTTGTGAAGGTATTTTCTGACAGAATTAATTGTATCCCAGGAAATACCATGATAATCAAAGGGCTTTATAGAGGGTTCGGGTGGGTGAATATAATATATATTTTATATTCTCCGTATATAACTTCATTCATTGTTCTCCCAATGACTTGAATTGCACTATGATTGGGGAAGAATGCTTATGCCAGAAGAATAAATAATTAACTCTCTCAACATCAGTGATGTGACTCAGGAACATAAACTAACCCTCTGTTTTTTTCCTACAGGGTCACATCAAAGGCTATATATCACATCAGCATCAGAAGCTAGTTGTTAGCAAGCAAAATCCGTTTCCTCCGCTGTCTACAGTGTGTTGAATGTATAAACACCTGTTCCTCTGGTGTTTATCGTACTAATGAAATCAGTACTTTGCCAGGACGTTACTTTCTGCAGCCGGAATCTCTTTGAGGCTCTTCTCTCAAGGATGTTGAGACTGAGTTCCCCACATTCACAGCCACCTTGACATTCTCTCATCGCTCATTACTAATGTCGACCTCACAGAGACGTGGAATTTCTTTTTCAAATGTTGCAGACCCTCCTTTGACTCTGGAGCGTTGGAGAAACTTCTGTGAAGGAGGCTCTTCTCCAAGGCAGCTACAGTTTACTTCTCCTAAGAGTTATGCACAAGTGCAATTTTTTATATAATTTTTCTATATAAAAGGCATTCTGAATTTATACAAGTGACATAAGTCTTTATTATATCTTCTGGGAAATGAAATTTTGCTAAGATTTTAAAATTCACTCTTTTCCCCCCACTGTCCTTACCATTAGCCTGCATTAAATTAGCATATTTATTTTTGCCAAGGTCCTTTCAGAGAAGTGGGCCAGTGTGCCTACAGATTGGCAAAAAAAAAAAAAAAATAGTTTAATTCTGGGGTTAAAGTATATCAGAAATGAAGGAGATACATAGTGTGTTTAAGACGTGTAAGATTTAAAAATCTGAACTGTGTATACACTTCCTATATTTCACTCAAAATACAGTTTAAATCAACTCACATTTTATTTTTAATCTTTTAAAGTATTACATGTCTCCTTTTTTCCCCAACTAACCCCCCTGGCCACTCCCATGCTCGACGGCAAGCCCCCACTGCCCCAGTGTCTGTGTCCATTGGTCATGCTAATATGCATGCATACAAGTCCTTTGGTTGACCTCTAATCCCCCCTCCCCTGCCTTTTCCCCGAGGTTGGACAGTCTGCTCAGTGCCACCTTGTCTCTGGATCTATTTTTGTTCATCAGTTTATGTTGATTATTATATCCCACACTAGAGGCCTGGTGCATGAAATTCGTACCCAGGTAGGGTCTCCCTGGCCAGGGCCTTCCTTCCCTGGCTACCAGCTGCTGGCCAGGGCCTTCCTTCATTCGGCACCACCCTCTGGTGGTCAGTGCATGTCATAGCGAGCCATGGTATTTCTGGTCTCCCAGTCGAATTCCCAAGGGGACACTTTGTATATTAGCCATATATATATATATATATATATATATATATGTATAGACTAGAGGCCTGGTGCATGAAATTTGTGTGGGGGTTGGGGGGCAGCAGGAGAGGTGTCCCTCAGCCCGGCCTGCACCCTCTCCAATCTGGGACAACCCCTTGGGGGATGTCCGACTACTGGTTTAGGCCCAAACCCAATCGGACATCCCTCACACAATCTGGGAATGCTGGTTCTTAACAGCTCGCCTGCCTGCCTGCCTGATTGCCCCTAATCCCAGCAGTTCTCAACCTGTGGGTTGCGACCCCTTTGGCGGTCGAACAACCCTTTCACAGGGGTCACCTAAGACCATCCTGCATATCAGATATTTACGATTCATAACAGTAGCAAGATTACAGTTATGAAGTAGCAACGAAAATAATTTTATGGTTGGGTCACAACATGAGGAACTGTATTTAAAGGGCCAGAAGGTTGAGAACCACTGCCCTAACCGCTTCTGCCTGCCAGCCTGATCTCCCCCTAACCACTCCCCTGCAGACTTGGTCGCCCCCAGCTGCCCTCCCCTGCTGGCCTGATCTTGCCCCCAACTGCCCTCCCCTGCCGGCCTGGTCGCACCCAACTGCCCTCCCCTGCTGGCCATCTTGTGAGGGCGTTGCACGATGGCGTGATACCTAGGTTTTTATTATATAGAATATGAGTGAGATCATGTGGTATTTATCTTTCTCCAACTTGCTTATTTTGCTTAGCATAATGTTCTCCAGTTCCATCCATGCTGTTGCACATGGTAAAAGTTCCTTCTTTTTTTTATAGCAGCATAGTATTCCATTGTGTAGATGTACCACAGTTTTTAAATCCACTCATCTGCTGATAGACACTTAGGCTGTTTCCAAATCTTAGCTATGGTGAATTGTGCTGCTATGAACATAGTGGTGCATATATCCTTTCTGATTGGTATTTCTGGTTTCTTGGGATATAGTCCTAGAAGTGGGATCACTGGGTCAAATGGGAGTTCCATTTTTAACTTTTAGAGGAAACTCCATACTGTTTTCCCAGTGGCTGCACCAGTCTGCATTCCCACCAGCAGTGCAAGAAGTTTCCTTTTTCTCCACATCCTCGCCAGCACTTGTTTGTTGATTTGTTGATGATAGCCATGATAGGTGTGAGATGGTACCTCATTGTTGTTTTGATTTGCATCTCTTGGATGATCAGTGACTTTGAGCACATTTTCATATGTCTCTCAGCCTTCTGTATGTCCTCTTTAGAAAAGTGTCTGCTTAGGTCCTTTGCCCATTTTTGATTGGATTATTTATCTTCCTTTTGTTAAGTTGTATGAGTTCTCTGTAAATGTTGGAGATTAAAGCCTTCTCGGAGATAACATTGGCAAATATGCTTACCCATGCAGTGGGCTTTCTTGTTGTTTTGTTGATGGTTTCTTTTGCTGTACAGAAGCTTTTTATTTTGATGTAGTACCATTTGTTTATTTCCTCCTTAGTTTCCGTTGCCCTAGGAGCTATATCGATAAAGATATTGCTAAACGTATGTCTGATATTATGCGGCCTATGGAGTCTTGTAAGATTTTTATGGTTTCCCGGCTTACATTTAAGTCCTTTAACCATTTTGAGTTTGTTTTTGTGTATGGTGTAAATTGGTGATCTAGTTCTATTTTTTTGCATGTATCTGACCAGTTTTCCCAGCACCATTTATTGAAGAGGCTGTCTTGACTCCATTGTATGCTCTTTCCTCCTTTGTCAATATTAATTGAGCATAATGGCTTGGGTCTATTTCTGGGTTTTCTGTTCTGTTCCATTGGTCTATATGTCTGTTCTTGTGCCAGTACCAGGCAGTTTTGAGAACCGTAGTTTTATAATATAGCTTGATATCTGGTATTGTGATCCCTCCAACTTTGGTCTTCTTTCTCAGGATTGCTGCAGCTATTTGTTGCTGCAGCTTTTTTTATTCCAGATGAATTTTTGGAGAGTTTATTCTAGGTCTGTGAATTGATATTTTAATGCGGATTGCATTAAATCTCTAAATTGCTTTGGGTAGTATGGCATTTTAATGGTATTGATTCTACCAATCCATGAACACGGTATGTTCTTCCATTTGTTTATGTCTTCCTCTATCTCTTTTTTCAGTGTCCTATAGTTTTCCGAGTACAGGTCTTTTATCTCCTTAGTTAAGTTTATTCCTAGCTATCTTAATTTTTTTGGTGCAGTGGTAAACAGGATTGTTTTTTTTAGTTTCTCTTTCTATGAGTTCATTGTTGGTGTATAAAAAAGCCATAGATTTCTGGGTGTTGATTTTGTATCCTGCTACATTGCTGAATTCATTGCTGAATTCATTTATTAAGTCTAGTAGTTTTTTGATGGAGTCTTTGGGGTTTTCTATGTACAGTATCATGTCATCTGCGAATAAAGACAGTTTTACTTCTTTTCTAATTTGGATGCCTTTTATTTCTTCTTCTTGTTTGATCGCTGTGGCTAACACTTCCAGTACTATATCAAACAGGAGTGGTGAAAGTGGGCATCCCTGTCTTGTTCCTGTTCTTAGGGGAAATGAATTTAGATTTTGTCCATTGAGTATGATGTTGACTGTATGTTTGTCATGTAAAGCTTTTTTTATGTTGAGGTATGATCCCGCTATTCCCACTTTGCTGAGAGTTTTTATCAAGAAAGGATGTTGGATTTTGTTAAATGCTTTTTCTGCATCAGTTGATATGATTATGTGATTTTTGATTCTCAATTTGTTTATGTGATGTGTCATGTTTATTGATTTGGGGATATTGTACCATCCTTGCATCCCCAGAGTAAATCCCACTTGTCATGGTGTATGATCTTTCTAATGTAATGCTGGATTCGATTTGCTAGAATTTTGTTGAGGATTTTAGTATCTGTGTTCATCAAGAATATTGGCCTGTAGTTCTCTTTCTTTGTGGTGTCTTTATCTGGTTTGGGAATTAGAGTAATGCTGGCTTCATAGAAAGAGCTTGGAAATGTGCCTTCCTCTTGAATTTTTGGGAATAGTCTGAGGAGGATAGGTTTTAGTTCTTTGAATGCTTTCTAGAACTCTCCTGTAAAGCCGTCCGGACCAGGGGTTTTGTTTGCTGGAAGATTTTTGATTACTGCTTCAATTTCTTCAGTTATTATTGGCCTATTAAAATTTTTTTATTCTTTCTGATTGAGTTTTGGAAGCTTGTATTTTTCTAAGAACATGTCCATTTCATCTAGGTTGTCCAGTTTATTGGAATAGAGTTGTTCATAGTAATTTTTCATAATCTTTTGTATTTCTGTGGGGTTGGTTGTTACTTCACTTCTTTCATTTTTTATTTTGTTTATTTGGGTCCTCTCTCTTTGCTTCTTGGTGAGCCTGGCTAGAGGTTCGTCAGTCTTGTTTTTCCTTTCAAAGAACCAGCTCATGGTTTTATTGATCTTTTTTTTGTTGTTGTTGTCTATGTTGTTTATTTCTGCTCTGATCTTTATTATTTCCTTCCTTCTGCCTACTCTGGGCTTTTCTTGTTGCTCTCTTTCTAATTCTTTGAGTTGTAGGGTTAGATAATGTATTACCATTTTTTCTTGTTTTTTGAGGTAGGCCTGTAGAGCTATGAATTTCCCTCTCAAGATTGCTTTCACTGTGTCCCATATATTTTAGATTTTTGTGTTTTCATTATTGTTTGTTGCCAGGATGCTTTTTATTTATTCTTTGATCTTTTTGGTAACCCAATCATTGTTTAATAGCATGCTATTTAGCCTTGAAGTGTTTGATTTTTTTTCATTGTTTTTATTGTAGTTGATTTCTCAACTCACATTTTTAATTTCTTAAAAATATCCTCTCTGCTCTTCAGCTCTTTATAATGAGCCCTCAGCAGCCCACTGTTACCCTGCATGTGCATCTGGAGTTAGAGCTGCCCTCTCCACCGTCTGCTGGTCTGCAGAGCAGTTAGCCTCGGAAGCTCTTTCATTTCACTCCAGGAGGCTTGGAAATCAGATGTACTTAGTGGAGGAGCAGTTTTACTACTTCCTAAACTTAAATAAGAGTTAAGAGATTAACTTAAAAGTAAACATCATTTCTATCCATTGGCTTTCACTTTTCATTTTGGCACAAATTCGGACCCCCTTGGAGTTCTGTTCTGCAGGGAAGCACGGTTTGGGGCTGGACTCAAGTTCTGTCTTTCCCGTGATGTCAAAGCTGCGGTCTTTGTGATGATAATAGATAATCACTGTGATTGAACACTGTTCTACTTTTTAACTCAGCCCTGGTTGGTAGATGCTGTTATTGTTCCATTTACCAGTAGAGCCCAGGAGAGAGGCACTGAGTGTCAGCTAGCTGGCTCAGAAGCAGAGTGGAGAGGCTGAGCACGGCCCTCATCAGCTGCCCCTGGAACCTGCCTGGGAGGTCTCCCTCCACAGGAAGTGTCTTTCTGAGCACAGGGCCCTGTCTGAAGGCTCCATGTTGTCCATCTTCTTGTAACCTCTCATGTTTCCTGATTCTTTCTCTAAAACTATAACCTATTCCTCTGTGATATTTTCTCCTGTGGTGACTCTCTTCTAGTGGCTCTTCCAACACTGAGCAACCCTTTCACTCACACGGGCAATTGGTAAACCTGGCACAACTATGAGGTCCCTCTTATCTCCCATTCTCTTAAAATCTCTGTTTAGATTAAAAAGTCCCAAGCAAAAAACTTTTCACAGTACTCAGTAATGAACTCATAAGCCAGCGATTTTCAGCCTTTTTTATCTCATGGCATACACAAACTAATTACTAAAATTCTGCAGTACACCAAAAAATATATTTTTTTTGCCAATCTGACAAAAATAATTGATTCATTCACACTGGACGGCTATTGTTATGTTGGCTGTTGACCTTTTTTTATTTGATAGTCTAAGGCAGTGGTTCTCAACCTTGGCTGCACATTAGAATCACCTGGGAATCTTTTTAAAATCCTGATTTCTAGGCCTCATCCTCTGAAAATTCTGTTTCTTTGTTATGGGGTGGGGCCACAACATTAGTAACAAACAGAATTTCCGGAGGATGAGGCCCAGAAATCAGCATTTTTAAAAGATTCCCAGGTGATTCTAATGTGCAGCCACGGTTGAGAACCACTGGTCTAATGGAAAAGAGGTCCTTGCCCCTGACCAAAATAGCCAGGTGTTGCATGTTTTAAAAATTGTTGCAGCATGCCGGTTGAAAATCGCGGTCATAAGCAGTTACTAACGGTTTGTAGACCGAGTTGGTTGTCCTGAGGCAGTCACAGCTGTTTTGTTGTGATGTTTTAATTTAACTCCATGCTTGCAATTAAGGTGTGTAATCCCACCACATCTTTTATTCTTGAGGCTTAGCTGGGTTTAGTCACTTCATGATTTGTCTAAACCAGAGTGAGTATCTTGAAACCTTGGTGAGAAGAAACTCCTGTCCATACTCTGCTGTGGGCACCGAGCATAGAATCCCTGTCAGGAACCAGGTGCCTTTGTGTTTTCTGGCAACCATGCTCCCTTCCGCCCACTGCACCCCTCCAGCTGCCGCTCCCCTCTCGCAGTACGTCCTCGTTGTGACTGTCACATTCAGGGCTCTGCCACACTCCTCACTGTCCATGTGCATGACGGGCACCTGCATTGGCACATTGCCCAGCTCAGAGCCGTTGGATGTCCAGCCAGTGAGGAGGCCCTGTGTCCCCGGGATGAGGATGCGCTCTGCAAAGTCCTGCTCGGGCATACAGATGGGGAGCCCCATGTCTGGGCACTGGATGGGCAGCTCCAGCTCCAAGAGCGAAATGTCATTGTCCCCAGTCTCCTCCTCATACATCATGTGCACATGGATGCGCTTCACCTCGATCGTCAGTGGGTCCTTGCTCGTTCTAGGAAAATCTGAAATAATGGACAATCACTGGCTTTTGTAACCTAAAGCCTGGTTTTCAGGTTACAATAATATGAAACTAATTTCTCAGTGAACCCTGTGACAAGGCAGAGGCTGGGCACGATAAAACATGCCATGGCTAATTGTCCTGATCTCCTTTTTTCATCTGTGGAATGAAGTATTCCAACTAATTCCTCATACTTCTCCTTTAAAAAATCAAAATGAGCCCTAACTGGTTTGGCTCAGTGGATGGAGCGTTGGCTTGCCGACTGAAGGGTCCAGGTTCGATTCCGGTCAAGGGCATGTGCCTTGGTTGCAGGCACATCCCCAGTAGGGGGTGTGCAGGAGGCAGCTGATTGATGTTTCTCATGGATGTTTCTAACTCTATCCCTCTCCCTCTCTGTAAAAAGTCAATAGAATAAAAAATAATAATAAAAATAAAAAATGGAAGATTTTTTAAAAAATCAAAATGAGTTACTTTGGTGAAGTGGTAAAATAAACTATGGGAACTTCTTCAAGCTAATCAAAACTGGGCTGGTCAGAAGTAATTTTTCAGGTTGACATATCATTGACTGAAAAATATTCAAGGATGAGGAGTGAAATATAATAAGGTTCTTCAGAATCATAATAGAGCACTTTCCCAGATTATCACTGAACCTTTGCAACCTCCCTACAGGACAGAGTTACTGCCTAGTTTTCACTGATGAGGACTGAGGCACAGAGAAGTTAGGTGGGGAGCTCCATGTCACAGCCGTGGCCTTGGGTGACAGGGGAATCTGAACCCAGATCTTCTGATTTTCAGTCAGTTACCTTCCTGATACCACAGCCTCCCCATTTCAGTATCAAATTACGTTGTATTTTTATCAGACTGAATATTAGCATTTGGCTGCTTGCTATGCATAGATATTCCACCAGGTATTTTACATATGCTTTCTCAGTTTATAAGTAGCTCAGTAGTATTGAAGCTAAATTCAGTTCTATATTGCATTAAAAACAAAACTCTAGTTTTTAAATTTTCATTCTACATAGGATACTGTTTATTTCCAACATGGTCTTATAAAAATAAGTGCTAAAATACTTACTGGTTTTCACACTGATATTTCTGTGTAACAGTGAACATTTTGCTGTTGTCAGCACAAAATTTTCCTCTATTATAACACCACCACAGAAGTCTTTTCCTTCGGAATCTATTAGTTTTACCTTAAAAAAAAAAAAAAAAACAAGACAAAAAAACAAGACAGATAATAGCTAGTGGTAAAAATTAGCAGGATTAGGGGCAGTATAGTCTGATGGTTAAGAATATGGGTTCCAGCCCTAGCCAGTTTGGCTCATTGGCCTGTGGACTCAAGGGTCCCGGGTTCGATTCCAGTCAAGGGCACATGCCCTGGTGGTGGGCTCGATCCCCAGTCGAGGGCATGCAAGAGGCAGACAATGATTCTCTTCATCATTGATGTTTCTAACTCTCCCTCTCTGAAATCAATAAAAGTATATTTAAAAAGAAAAGAAAAAAAAAAGAATATGGGCTCCAAAGATAGCCACTGAAGGAGTATCAGCTGAAGGTACTGTGGACTGACAAAGCAAAGATGTATAATTAGCCTAAAGCAGCCACTAAGCAAAAACAATTCTAGTCAATTAGCTAACAAAGAAGGTAAAACAATAAAAAATTAAGTAATTCAATAGAAGGCAGAAAAAAGGAAAGAACAGGTGGGAAAAATACAAAACAAATAGCAAAATTATGAATTTAAGCCTACCTAGATAAGTAGAAAATGGTCTAAATTTCCCATGAAAAAAGCAGGGGTTCATCAGATGTATAAAATTAAAAGCCAACTATATACTGCCTATAAAACATACTGTAAATATAATTTAAAAGATTGGAGGGGGGGATTACATGCTAACACTAATCAATAGTGTCAATACCAGACCAGCGAGATTTCAGAACAAACACTATTACGAGATGAAATGTGAGGTCATTTTGTGGATTAAACAAAAGAAAAAAAAAATGTACCCTCATAGCATAGGTGCTGGCTCAAGAAATGTTGCTTATAATTTTTAGTAGCTTAATAAAATGAAAAATACTAAGCAAAGTATAAATGTTTTTTAAATTTAATGTAGCCTCATTTCTGAAAATCTTAAGTGTTTATTAATAATAGTTACCATGTATTAACTACCTATAGAAGTCAGGTGCATTTTCTTTAACCCTCACTACAATTCTTGTATTACTATATTTTATAGGTGTATAACACCAAGTTTGAGGGAAGACGGCATTTTCAGCATCAGTGTGCTAGACTTGTAGTAAAATGCAGTGGAACATAGTGTCAATTTCTTACCTAGAATGGAAGAAACAAGTTGTAATGATAATTTTCAACTCTATATCCTAGGCCAGTTAATTCAGTTAAATAATTTCAGAACTATTTATTATACCAGAGTAAAAATCTAATAGTATTTAGCTTGCCTATATAAGTGTGTCTGGCAAATGTGTTTGATTTGTATGTAGAGAATGCTTACCTCACAGGTAATAGCTCCTGGTCTTGTTGGTACTAACACTACTTCTATAGATGAAAATGGCCACTAAGGTCCCCTTGAGTGGGCTAGGAGACTGAAGGCGGTGCGCTTGGCAGAACTAGAACACCACTGTCATCCATCCACCAGTCCCCACTCCCCATGTTCTGAGGTCTGCCTTAGTGCATTGATGAAGATGATAAGAGTGCAAGTATGAATAAGAAGGTCTTAGAAAGCTTAAGGAATATGATCCTATTAACCAATGTCACCTCAATAAATTTAATTTAAAAAGAGAGAACAAGGAGAAAAGGCAACAGAAGATCAAGTTCACCAGCTGATAACTGGACCATTCTGGTTTTGTCCCTTTCCATCATTTTATCTCCCTTCACTCAATCTCCTTTCAACTCTGGGTCATTGCAGTGGTTACTGAGCTCTTATCAGTTGTCTGCATAGGGCTCCTCCTAGCAGCCAGTGATTCTGCTGACTCAACCGGCTTAAAATGTTCGACACACACACACCGAGGCGCATTACTCACAGACCCTGTAAAGAAACTGCGAACGCTAGGCTGTCCAACGTTGCAGTCACATGTGGTTACTGAGCATTTGACAGGTGACTGGTCCAAATTGAATGTTCTCCAAGTGTAAAACACCCCAGATGTCAAAGATTAGTAATGAAGAAAAGATGTAAATATCTCAATTTTTTATATTTGTTACATGTTGAAATAATAGTATTTAGACATATTGGAGTACTGGTAAATAAAATTCACTATCCAAATTCATTTGATCTGCTTTACTTTCATTAGTGTGACTAGGAAATTTCAGTTACATATGCAGCTTACATTATATTTCTATTGACAGGGCTATTCTAAAGGGTGCACTTCAGGGCCTGGCTGGTGTAACTCAGTGGCTAGAGTGTTGGCCCATGGACTGAAGAGTCTCAGATTCAATCCCTGGTCAAGGACATGCACCTGGGTTGCAGGCCAGATCCTGGCTGGGGTGCCTGCAGGAGGCAACCAATCGATGTGTCTCTCTCACATTGATGTTCCTCTCTCACAGTGATGTTTCTCTCTCTCCCTCTCTCCTTCCTCCCACTCTCTCTGAAAATCAATGGAAAAAATATCCTCTGGTGAGGATTAACAAAAACAAAAACCCACAAGTAAAAAAGGTGTACATTAAACAAAAAAGGTGTACAAATAAAAGAGATGATCTGCATTAGAGGCAAGAAAAATGGCAAACATATGTAAATTAAAATCTACATTGGTGATATAAGCCATAATAATGAAAGTAATACTTATTTTATGGAATAACTAAAAAAGCAAGAAAAGAATGAAATGCTGGTTAAAATAGCAGATGGCTATTGTGAGGTGCTTGAAATAACTTGGCGGGGGGATGAAAATACTAACTTTATATATTGGCACGTTATAAATTAATCTTTAAATGTCAAGAGTGGCCATCTATAATAATCTATAATAATAAAAGCATAATGTGCAAATTAGACCAGACGTCCTTCCAGACGACCTTCCGGACAAAGCTAGGGCTGCAAGAAAAGCCCGGGTCCCGGGTGCCAGAGGGAAGCCGGTGCTAGCAGCTGGGGGAAGGAAGGCCTACTCTTGCATGAATTTCATGCATCGGGCCTCTAGTTAAATATAAATAGAATATTTAACTTCCAAATTTCCTCCACACAATAGTGGAGCTGGAGTTCCAGCTAGGAGGCTGGGGAGTGGAGAGCCTGTGTCCTTCACTCTGGCCACCTGCCTTTCCTGTGGTCACTCGTCAGGCCCATGTCACCTTACCCACCCAAGTGCGACTCTAGGTTACCTATGGTCTGAGAGAAATGACATTGGATCTAGGGTGGCTATAAATAAAACTAGTTTTTATTTGGTGAAAGAATGAAGACTGCTAAAGTTGTGAATTCAGCATTAGAAAGTGCTCTGAAGTAGGACTTTGAGATTAGTTAATGGTTCACTTAAATCAAAAATGCCTCTTTCACTTAGTCATTATGTTTCTATTTGGTTGGCAAAGACCATGGAAATGACAAGGAGGATGAAACCTGTAACTAAAAGTGAAAACATGTTTACAAAATGTTTCTGTTACCTGCCATGGGAAAATCTGAAGATTCCGCCGGCTC
This sequence comes from Myotis nattereri, assembly GCF_964212035.1. Lineage (NCBI taxonomy): Eukaryota > Metazoa > Chordata > Mammalia > Chiroptera > Vespertilionidae > Myotis > Myotis nattereri. The sequence continues at coordinate 29,155,293 of NC_138076.1, forward strand.
CTCTGTGTCGCCCTGATGCACTCAGAATTCAGCATTCCACACGCACACTTGTCTTCATTTGTGGTGACAACATAAGAAAGGTCAATGCCTTCCAAGTCAAACATCGGGTTTTATCTACTCAAATGGTGCTAACTACTTGAATCTGGCTTCTTCATGCCCATCATTTTGAGACTAGAGGCCCAGTGCATGAAATTCATGCACTCTGGGGGGGGGTCCCTCAGGAGTGGACCTAAGCTGTCAGTCAGACATGCTTAGCGCTGCTGCGGAGGTGGGAGAGGCTTCTGCCACTGCGGCTGCACTTGCCAGCTGTGAGCCGTGCTTCTGGCTGAGCGGTGCTCCCCCTGTGGGAGTTCACTGTCCACCAGTGGGCAGCTCCTGCATTGAGCATCTGGCCCCCGGTGGTCAGTGCATGTCATAGTGACCAGTTGTTCTGCCATTTGGTCAATTTGCATATTAGCCTTTTATTATATAGGATGGTCTTTGGTTGATTACGCCCACCCACCCAAGGCTGGGGCTGCAGAGGGATGTGGGAGGTTGGCCAGCTGGGGAGGCACCTTGGGATGGCTCCAGGGTGTGTCTGGCCTGTCTTGCTCAGTCCCGATAGGACCCCAGCAGCAAGCTAACCTACCGGTTGGAGTGTCTGACCAGTGCACGTTATAGCAAGTGGTTGAGTGGCCTTAGCATATCATTAGCATGGAGCCACAGGTGAAGTTAAATCATGTGCTCTCAGTGTTTGTAGGTTAGCTAAGATAATGCTAGGACTCAGGCAAGCTTCAGCGTGGAGGAGGGGAGGGCTGGCCGCGTCATAGTGACTCCTCATCTCATAGACAAGAGGTGGCTTTTCAGATGTTATTGTAGGAGGAGTGGGGGTGTGTATGGGAGCCGACAGGGTAGGAAAGGGAGAGACCACCTTTTCTCACTGGATTGAGAACTCACCATGTGGGATGCACGATTTGTAGTCTTGGCCCAGTTTATACCCCTGTGCACAGCTGCAAATGTAGGAGTCCTGTCCCGGCTGGCAAAAGTGTTGACACCCATCAGTCCTCAAAGGGTGACATTCATTTTTAGCTGAAAAGGAAATAAAGGGAAAACTAGACGTGCTAACATGGAAATAGTCGTTTTTAAATTTCCTTGTGCCTTGGGGCTCTGGCTTTTCAGTCCAAATGTTCTCATTCTTTACAGATTTTTGGTTCCCCATAGAAGCACTTCCCACACTTCCGTCTTCAGGAATGTGCACGGAGAAAGCAAAGGTTCAGTGAGTGACAGCCCTTGTCTTTGTCCTCAGAAAATGTAACTTGGTCATGGATATATGTGTACATATTGCAAGGCCTCTGCCCACTTTCACAACTTTCACTTCCCGCTTCAGGCGGGGATGTGGGATGGGAGGGTTCTAATGGGACCCCATGTGGGTGGCTGAGCAGCTGGGATGAGGATCAAAACCTTGCTTTGGCATGTGTTAGGTTTGGGATGTCTGTGAAACATTACGTGGGGCTCTTAAGGTGGCAGTTAGAGGAGAGAGATGGACTTTAGTGGAGAGATCTGGGCTGAGAATCATATTTTTCCCCAGAAAACGGACTCTGTATTGACCAGAGGCATTGAAAGGATTAAGTGAATTTATTTCCATATCGGATAATTATTGATAGGAAATTAATTTCTTCCCACTTCTGCCAAGAATATTAGTTCATGAAGCTGTAAATCTCACACCCATGCCTGCCTCTGAGCCAGCCTGTGTGTGATTCCCCCTTACAGAGGAACCTTTCAGATCCCATCACCCTGCTTGGGGTGGGTCGGGTTCCAGGAATTCTGGAGAGCAGATTGTAAATGGGTTAGGCAGGGCTGGGTTTGGGAGGACTGGGAGGGGACTCTAAGCTGTGGAAACTGTAGGGATGCGTGTTTGGAAGGCAGGAGGGCCATTCACAGAATGGTTTTCAGTGGAGAACTGGGTTGGAACTAGGTTCCCACAAGCACCCTTTGCTCACTCCTGGGAGCCCATCTCTGTACGGTTGGGGTGCGGCAGGGTGGCTGGGGACTCACCGAAGGCACAGTCCTTGCCCTCATAGCCCGAGGAGCAAGTGCAGGTGTAGCTGCGGATGTTGTCCTGGCAGGACCCGTTGTTGAGGCAGGGCTGGGAGACACATGGGGAGCCACCTGCCAAGAGGGATGTGAGAACCTTGTGCAGGTGGAATCATCTACTTCCTCCTGATGTCCCCTGGATTAGGCTGCCAGGCGCTCCTCATGTGTCCCCTGGGGTCCCACCAGCCACGTGTGCCCATGAGGTTTGTCTAAGTCCCCCTCCTTCACCTTCTTCTTTCTTTGCTGAGCGACCATGGTGACCGGTGACTGTGGCTGGCTGCCCCAGCTCTTCTAAATCCCCTCGTCCATCCCTGTGGCCCTCAGTCACTGTGGTCTTCTGGGGGCTCCTCCTAAAGGGACACCCAGCATCCCCCCAAGCCTAGGATGAGCTGTCACTTTCCTCAAATTAACCATGTCCTGACCCTTCAGCAAGAGGCCCCAGGGAGCCTGTGAGGCCCCAAAAATGAGAGGAGCGGCTCAGAATGGGGACCCTCTGGCCTCTGCCACCCGAGCCCCGAAGGGAGCGTCTCCCTGACTCCCCAGGACCTTGGGAACTTTCCTACCCTTCTCGTCCTTGTCCTCAGGGAGTGTCCAGATGCCTACGTGTGAAACGTGGAAAGCCTTACCTCATCTTAAGGAAAAAGAAGAGGAAATAACCCCTGCAAGAGTTGAGGCCACTTACCCATATAACGTTGCCAAAATTCATCCTGTAAAATTAAAATATAAAAGGGTTGCAAATAGATGATTTTTTACAATATTTTCTCCCATCGATTGACTTAAAGATACCAAGTGTTGATTTTATCCACTTAATAGAAAAATACTGGTTGAAACTGAGAATGCAAAAATTGTCTACTTAATATTCTATTTAATATACATGGAACATTTCCCATTTCACGTGTATTTTCTGTAACCTATTTAAGGGAGGAGAAATAATAGTCTGTGATGTGGCACAAACACCATGACCATGGCCTCCCAAGGTCACCTTCCCCTCCTCCAGGGGCACAGTTTTCATTCATGTCCTATTCTACAGAGCGCATGATGTGGATACAAAGCACTAACACTTGCCCTAACCGGTTTGGCTCAGTGGATAGAGCGCCGGCCTGCGGACTGAAGGGTCCCAGGTTCAATTCCGGTCAAGGGCATGTACCTTGGTTGCAGGCACATCCCCAGCAGGAGGTGTGCAGTAGGCAGTTGATCAATGTTTCTCTCTCATCGATGTTTCTAACTCTCTATTCCTCTCCCTTCCTCTCTGTAAAAAAATCAATAAAATATATTAAAAAAAAATTCTTTGAAAAAAAAAAAAAAAAAGCACTAACACCACTTTTTTATAAGCCAATGAAACAACAATCAAAAGTGGGTATGTGTATGTGTAAGGTTAGTTTGGGTGGGGGCTATCTAAAATTAAGATACTCGTAATTAAAGCCTAGAACGTAAACAAGTGGTTGCCATCTCCCAATCATACTTGGACTTGTAACAACCTGAATGATGTCAAATTAAGAGGACAATTTTCCAGATGGACCTAGAGGGTAGTATGCTAAGTGATAGGCCAGACAGAGAAAGACAAATACCATATGGTTTCACTTATATGTAGAATCTAAAGAACAAGATAAATGAACAAAAAAAACAGAAACAGACTCATAGATGCAGAGAACAGGCTGACAGTTGCCAGGTGGGAATTGGGTTAGACTCGCAGCCGTGGGCAAACTACGGCCTGAGGGCCGGATCCGGCCCTGTTTGAAATGAATGAAACTATTGAAAAAAAAGACCATACCCTTTTATGTAATGATGTTTACTTTGAACTTATATTAGTTCACACAAACACTCCATCCATGCTTTTGTTCCGGCCCTCCGGTCCAGTTTAAGAACCCACTGTGGCCCTCGAGTCAAAAAGTTTGCCCACCCCTGGGTTAGAGGAATGGGAGAAAAAGGTGAAATGATTAAGAAGTACAAATGGATAACACTGGCTGAATGGCTCAGTTGGTTGGAGTATCATTCCATACATCAAAAGGTTGAGGGTTCGATCCCCAGTTGAGGTATGTACAGGAGGCAACCAATCAATATTTCTCTCTCAGGTCTCTCTCTCTCAATCCCTTCCTCTCTCTCTCAAATCAATAAAAACATATCCTTGAATGAGAATTTTTTAAAAAAGTTGTACAAATTGGTAGTTTCAGAGTAGTCATGAGGATGTAAAGTACAGCATAGGGAATATAGTCAATAATATTAATAACATTGCAATAATTATGTAGGGTGTTAGATGGGTACTAGACTTATTGGGAGAACACTTCCTAAATTATATAAGTATCTAACCATTAGGCTGTTCATCTGAAAATAATATAAAGTAATACTAAATGTCAACTGTAATTGAAAAATAAGAAAACCCCACAATTTTCCTTTAACCAGGAAGTTTTAATTTCTCCTAGTTTTATAAAAGATGGTCTATTTCAGAAGAGTTCTCTCATATATAAAATTAGAGTATCTAAAATTAGAATAATTACTAGGAATTAAAGCCTAGAGTGTAAACAAGTGATTGTCACCTTCCAATCATACTTGGACTTGTAACAACATGAATAATATCAAATTAAGAGGACATAGCTAAGCATGCAAGAAACAGTGATTTAAAAAATATACTAGGGAAACAGGTCGATATTTTATTCAGAATAACTTTAAATATTGCTACTGGTATATGTAAAACTAGGAGATCTTTATTAAATATTTTACGTATTAGACCTGTCAGATTTGACTGGCTTCTCTATCTTCTGATAAATTTACGAATAAGCAAGAATTGTTTGCCTCTATTATTTAGAGTATACATATAGTCAGTTTTAATCCAAATTACAGATGATGAGAGATATTTTTACTATGTAGACACTCTAGAGAGGCTTTTTGTTCCTTAAAAATCTGTTGATATATTGAAGCAATTAGGTCTCTATTAAAAATGTCAAATTCTGTCAGCGTCATGACAAGCTGACTGATGTTTGTGATGAGTAAGCTAATCAGTGTGGTGATGTGCTTAATCGGAAGAAGGTGTTTAGGGGTGTGGAACTGAGTTAGTATCCTATGTACTAGATGGGAAAATTATTTCACTTCTCTGTTTCCTCATCAGTAAAATTAGGATTAAGTCAGCCTCACAGGTAAGTAAACAGGTCATTAATTTAGCTTTGTCTTTTTGAGAAAGTATGCCCTCTCGGGCAGCAGAAATTGGAATAATCAGAAAGTGGGTGAGCTCATGGTGAGGGTACATACAGTAGTCTCATCAACTTCAAATACTTCTCTTGCTTCTTCATAGACACAAATTTCTTCATAACATTCTTTTTCCAAATTTCCCTCAAAGATTTCTTCCAAAAGATAGGAGCCAGCACGCTTCGCTCTGACCAGAACGTCACTTGCTTTGGAGGCAGAAAGAAATACTACGGAGCAAGATAAGAATGGAGATGCCGTCAGCAGCGACGGATTCCCCAGGGATTGCCATGCCCGCTCCTGGGAGTCAGAGTACATGGCGCTGCCACTTCCTGAGGCCTGGCTGCCTCCTCTCCTGTCCCCATCAGACCAGGTCCAACCTCTCGATTCTTTCGGGCCATCTCTTCTGGGAGGACCCCAAGGGATCCCATCATTTCCAACATATTTGTCATGAATTATAAAGAGAACAGGAAGCTCTTTGGGAGCTGAGTGAAGACCCGCTGGCCACCCAGGGGCTCCTCTGTCCTAGAAAAAGCCCCCGGACCAAACCCACACGGTCCTGGAGGACACAGTTAGGAGGGCGACACCCACCTGAGGGCTCGGCGCCGTGGAGGCCCAGGAGGAGCAGGAGCAGCCGGACGCAGCCCGCCATTCTGACAGCGGCCCAGGGACAGATCTGCAAACACAGGGGCCAAAGTCCGCCCAGGCCTCTCACAACACAGGGAAGCTGCTTGCTTAAATGACCACCAGCCCTAAAACGTGGAGCCAAGCAGGGGACGGGGGCAGAAAACGGGAAAAGAAGTGTCTTCCGCTAAGAGGACATTTTGCCTGAAATTTTATTGGATTCATTCAATGTTTTATTTTTTTTAATTGTTTTATTGCTTAAAGTATTACAAAGAGTATTATATATGTCTTTTTTTTTTCTCCCCTTGACCTTCCTCTAGCCTCCCATATCCCCCAGTGTCTTGTGTCCATTGGTTATGCTTATATGCATGCATACAAGTCCTTTGGTTGATCTCTTACCCACCCCCCCCCCCCCAACCCTCCCTGGCCTTCCCGCTGTAGTCTGTTTGATATTGCTCTGCCTCTGTATCTATTTTTGTTCATCATTTTATAATGGTCTTAATTATCCATAAATGAGTGAGAGCATTTACTGTTTTAAATGCATGCTTCAGTTTTATACTTTTCTGTTTAAGGCAAAGGGGGGGGGGGGGAGAAAGGCAGAGAAAGGAAAAGCCAAAGCAAAGAGGGCCTTGGTGAGGAGTTTAGGTGCCAGCTGGATAGACTCCTTGGGGGTGTAGTCAGGAGGCCCTGTCCCAGGAGATGGGGTGATAGCCCTGGGGAAAGCCGGGCCATCCTTGCACACATGCACAGCCAGGTGTCCTGGGCCTGGGCCTGGAGCCCACGTTCTAGTGTGGGGGGACGGGGAGAGAGGGAGGGAGAAATAAGGTCACATTTCTCTACCAGGAGAAGGGCAGATCAGCAGGCACAGAGCCATAGGGGGGCTATTTCAGACAAGCCAGCCATGGAGGCTCCCTTTGGGAGAGGAATCTGAACACAGGGAGCCTCATGAGCCTTACAGGGCAGGGCACGAGGGTGTGTGTGACTGAGAAAGACACTCAAGGGCTGGAGGTAGGGACGCTGCTGCCTGGCGCCCAGCAAGGAGGTCAGAGTGGGAGGGCGCCCACAGGAGGGCAGCAGAGCACCTGAGCGCATAGAGCTGGCAGATGTGGTGGTGGGGGGCAGCGGGGGGGGACAGGGTCAGCAGCGTTTCTGTGAAGGGCTAGAGTCCACCACAGCAGGAGACCAGCCGAGCCAGATCTCCCGGGGCGCAAGTGCCACGTGGAAGGGTGGACCCGGGGACATTTGGTAAGAAGCAAGTGTGTCTTTGAACCGAGAATCACCCCGCACCAGGGGGTGATTTAACACCCCGTGGGGACAACCCACTCACACCCCACCCTCTACTATTTCCTGGTCACACGCTCACCAAGTGTGTCAGCACAAGGGATGGACCCCCAGCGGATGCTCACTCTGTTTCCGTAACTCTCTGTCTCTGTCTGTCTGTCTTATCTCTCTCTCTCTCCTCTCCCTGCACCCCCACATACAGGGGAACCCTGCCGTTAAGGGTCGTCTGTTGAGGAGCTCCTGTGGCCGTTCTCCTCTCTCCGCAGCCTGTTCCTGTCCTCCCAAGTCTCAATTACTGCAGTTCCCTGCATGCTGACATTTTTGGGGTGTCCAGGCCCTCGCCAGCTGGATGTGCCCGACTGACCCCTCAGTGACTCGGGGCGAGCCCTGCAGAGAGGAGTGTGTTTGTCCTTCCCACGGCGCTGTGTCGGGCCCACCTGATGTCAAGCACACCTGGCTACGTGCCCAGCAGATCTCGCTGTTATAAAGCTACCCTGTCCTGCTTGCAATGAAACAGTCACTTCCAAGCATCTTCTTTCTCAGCAATTTGTCCGCCAGGGTCTTGGTGTCCCAAGGGCTTGCTTGATCAGTGATTGCTGTGGTGGTCGTGGAGCGGGGTCCTGGTAAAATGGAAATTGAGACCCTCTATGCAAATGGGGATGGAGAGCAAGCACCCCCCGCCCCGCCCCCCGCCATCCTGCTGGAAGGCCTCAGCCCTGGTGCCCCACCTGTGGGCAGGGAGGGCTTCAGGCCCCAGATTCTCCAGGGAGCCAGCCTGCCCGTGGGCAGGAACCTGTGTTCTTGGGAACCTACTGGCACCGTTGACTTGGCCCCCCGCCCCCCACCCCCCAGGCAGCTGGCTTACTCTCTCTCCTTTCCTCCTAACTCATGCTCAGCTGGGCCTCCCTGTCCCTTCAAACCTCACATGACCGTCCAGAACCCCCTCCCTGTTTCTGGGCGAGCAGTCCCTGGTTGTCACCTTCACTCTTCTACCCTCGGGAACTGAGCATGTGTGTGGGATGTGGCAGGGCCTGGTGAGAAGGTGGTTTTGTTACAGTGCTGCAACCTCTCCCCTCTCTCAGGAGAAAAACATCAAACCTTTACTCTGTCCCCATCTCTGGTCCCTCAGCCTTGGTTCCTGCTGATCTCTGTGCTGCAGGGCCTCTCTCTCCACACCCAGCAGCCCCTTAGGTAACCTCCCTGGGAAGCTCTGGTGGTAGCAGGTAGGGGAGTATCCCTCCCACACACGCCGTGGCCCCTGTGTAGGGTGAACACGTACATGAGGTGGCTTCATGAGTTCGTTTTCCCAGGAGGACAGTGATGCTCAGAGGTAGAGTTAGGTTGTTCCAGGGCAAACAGGAATTGCCCCATCCGTGAGCCCTCCACCAGCACCCTCCCCACGGCAGCCAAGGGCATCGCTCCCTCTTATTTCCTCTAGAACCTCACTGCCTTGAATTCCGTTTCTGGATGGGGAGATAAGCAGACCTATGGGCTCCTCCTGCCCTTCTCTCTGCTGTGCCTCGGTTTCCCTTCCTCTCTGATACATACATGAACTCTATTGCCAATAATAATGGCCAACAGTGAGAGATCAAGTAGTAACAGCAAAGGTAGGCTTTATTTGTGAATTTCCCCTGGAGTTCCCTCTGAACCCCAAACCACCTTTGATCTCCAGAAACAGGAATCCAGGTCTGGGGTGAGCCTTGGGATGGAGACCAGTTGGCTGCATGGAAAACCCTCACCCTGACCTCGCCGCGGTCTCCTGCCATCAAGCCCTTGTCTCCAGCAGGGGTCTGGGGAGCCCTCTGGGGGAGGCGCACTCTGAGGAGGAGTCAGGAGGAGAAGCGCCACCCTCGCTTGGCTTTTCCCGCTCTCAGACGGTTTCTGGGAAACGGTGGACTTGTCCACATTGACTTTTCTACACTTGTAAGTCTCTTGTTTACAGTGAACTCTAACCTTGCAGTATCTCCTATTTACACACACAAAGCTGCTGACATTTTGGGGAGTTTTTGTAGCGGGACTTTTAAAGTTTGCTTAGCAAAGTTACGCAAAACGCAAACTCGAGAGGGACATTGGGAACACACTGGTCTGGTCCCAGGTGACCTTTTCCATTTTCTAAAAGCACGTTTGACTTTCATGACCATCTAAGTTGAGGGTCAGGACTTGGACGGGAAAGGACTTGGCATTTAAACATGATGCGGTCGAAGAGAGGGGAGCCCTCCCGCAGCCCTGACCACCATACGAAATACAACACACACGTGGGGGTCACCTGAGGAATTGTAGAAACTTAGGGCTCGAGCCCACCCCACAGACTCTGATTCAAGTGCACTGGGCTGTGGCCTACATGAAGGACTGCAGAGTCCCCTGATCTGGGGCAGTTAGTACCTAGTGGACATGTAAGTTGCTCAGGCAACTACAGCAGGGTGGGCCCAGGCGTGGGCACATTTTTAAAGGGCCCCAGGTGCACCTTTGTCTCTCTCTAAAAATCAATAAAAACAAACATCCTCAGGTGAGGATTAAACACACACACACAAAAACAAATATAAGTACCCCAGGTGATTCTAGCATGAAGCCAGAAAGAAGAGCCAGTGGTTAAGTCAATGTTAAAAGGCCCCGCCAATGAGCAGCTCTCTGGGCCTCCCCTTCCCAGGGAGTCTGCCTTTCACAGGAAGCCCTTGGGGGACACACTCACACCCTTGTCTCTGTCCAGGTGAACCACAGGCCTGGGAGGCTATGCTGGACCTGGGGGAGAACCCACCCCGACCCCGGGGTGCGGCCACCCTTGCTGCGCCTTGTCTCTGCTCCCAGAACCTTGGTCATTTATTCTCAAGGGTCCTGAGTGAGTTCTGCCCAGAGGGCAGTGTAGGACAATCAGAAACAGAAAAATGTGCTATGAATGGAAAGGGCCCCCCACGGTTTTGAGCAGAGAGTCATCGGGGGAGTGTGAACCCCTGTTCTGTAAAGTATAACATTTCCAGGAGGAAGCTTCCAACCAGGCAAGGGAAAGGCAGGACCCAGTGTTCCAAATGACAATTTCATTTCCCACTTCACTCGAGCAAGGGCAAGGTCAGGCTATTGAACCAAAACAATCACCATAGAGAGGAAACTTACTCCAGGATTCAGCCTGTTCAGAGTGGCACGTGTTAACACACAATGAGACACCAATGGCTGCCAGGGGTGTTGGGGGGCCAGGGGGAGGGCATTAATCTAATGACAGGGGAGTGGCAGTGACCTCCGGCTCACCCTGGGGCCTGGTCTTGGTTTTTTTCATGGACCTCTCGATCCACTTGAGGAAGTTGGTGACTTTGGTGTAGATCCCGAACTTTCCTTTCCGTGCACATCCTTCTCCCCAGCTGATGATGCCCGTGATAAAGTAGGTGTCCTTGAACCGGGTGACATGGGGACCCCCGCTGTCCCCCTGACAGGCATCCTCCAGCTTTGAGTCATAGCCGGCGCAAAACATGTTTGGGGTGATGCTGAAGGGGGTAGACAGCTTGCATGTGTTCCTGTCCACGTAGGGCACCTCCAGCATCTTGAGGGTGACGGACGTCCGGCCCATCTCGTGGATGCGCCCAAAGCCGCTCACGATGCCCGATTTCTGCGTCATGAGCGTGGATTCGGCCCAGTCCTTCTCTGGCAGGCAAGCAGGGGCCACGTTCATGCGGAATTTGATGGGCGTCTTCAGCTTGAGGACAGCGATGTCACAGTTAAAGGTCTTATTGTCAAACTTGTTGTGTTTTATAATCACCTCCACCTCGTGCACCATCTCGTTGCCGTCCTCCTTCTCCGTGTTTCGATCGCCTGGAAAATGGTGAGAGCACGGCCGTGTTAGCTCAGCCTGGGCCACGCGTTCTTGGTGGGTTACTTTTTAAAGGAGCTATTGTTGTTTTTTCTACTTAAAAAAAAAAAAGGTATATAGTCACTAGGAAATTTGAAAAATATAAGAAATCATAAAGAGGTGAATTAAAATGACCTTCAATTTCACTACTTTTAGTCACATTTTTCTATGTACGTTCAGTTCTTCAGGGATTTCCAGTTCACTCATTTGTGTACACATATTTCCCGAGGAGTTATTGAGTGCCAGGGACAGGAGGGAGATGAAGGCCTGAGGGTCACCCGCGCTGTCTAGAGGCCACCACTAGCCACAGGGGCAATGGGCACTTGAAGTGTGGCTGGTCTGAACGGAGACATGCTGTGAGTGTCAAATTTCAGACTTAGAGTGAGAATAATACTCAAAATAGCTCATAAATACGTCTACAATGGATTACATATTGAGACATTCTGGGCGTGTTGAGTTAAATATGATATATTACTAAAATTAATTTCACCTGTAAGCTTTCAAAATGTATAGTGGAAAAGTTAATGTAACTAGCACATTAAAATTCATGTGGCTCACATTTGTGTCTTTCATCGGACAGCTCTAGAGTCTGGTAGGGAAGGACAGACATTACGAAATAATCCCACACAAAAATATAAGGGGCAGAGAGACTCGGTGCGCAGATCGTCGAAGGGGCTCTGGAGGCCTCCCCAGAGGAAAGGTCGCTGAGAGGAGACCCAGCATTGGGGCATGGACACCAAGAGCCTCAGGGAGGACCATGATGGAGGAGAACTGGGCTGGATAGGACAACAGAGACCGTCAGCTTAGAAAGACTGACTAGACCTGCCCATTTTCCTCCTACCTCCCCTCTTCTCATCTTTACCCTCTTCACCTTCTTGTCTTCCTCCTCTTCCCCCTTCTTCTTCTCATCCTTCTTTCTCTCCTCCTCTTCCTCCTTCTTCCTTTTCTTCCCCTCTTCTATACTCTCCTCCCCTCCCCCTCGACTTTCCTCTCCTCCTTCTCTTCCTCCCCTCCTCCTTATAGCTCTCCTCTCCCCCCCTCCTCCTTCTCTTCTCCCTCCTCCTTATAGCTCTCCTCTCCCTCCCCCTCCCCCTCATCCTTCTTTTCCCCTCCCTCTTCCCCCTCCTGCTTAGTGATCTCCTGGCCATCCCCCCCTCCTCCTCCTTTTGTCCCTTCTCTTCCTCATCTATGAAATTCCCCCCACACACCCCCAGCCTGGATTCTAGTAATTTTATCTAGTGTTTCCAACAAATTTGATCAGTTCTAATTGTCTCTGAAAATTACGCCATGACAGTGGGACCTGCAGGGGTGAGGGGTGTGGTGACACTTACCTACCCTCACCTTGAATCGCTTTTCTTGGTGAAGACAGTGAGCGGCAGTGAGGATGTAGAACTCATTCAGGATGGTGCCTCCACAGAAGCCTTCATTGTTCTCCTTGATGAGCAGAGCCTGCAATGAGAACGCCAGGGCCAAACAGGTTGAACTTGACTTTCTGAGAAGAGGAATTTGGAAACTGTAATTCAAGCCTTCCTCTTCATTGCTTCTGCCTGGATCAGGGCATTTCCCTCCTATAGCTGTGTGCCCACCTTAGCCTCCCCCACCCCCACTCCTGCCCTCCCACCCCCAACCTACTGCCCTTTCCAAGGAGAAAGCTCTGGCATCGTCAGACTGGAACACAGGGCCGGAACCAGCATACCTACAGTGTTCTCCTGACCACTCGGGCTATGGCCCAACATGGCCAGTCCTGCAGACCTGAGCTTTATCACCACACCTGTCCCCCTGGCCATTCAGTCCTAGACCCTGGCACATTCTCTCTCTAAGAGGTGGCTCATGGTTGACCCCAGCCCACCTTCCCATCTCCTCCCAGCCCGCCACTCCCTGGTTCCACAGCACGGGTGTGGGCAGCATCTCATGCCTTCTGGTCTTTGCTTTACTCACCAGGCAACAGACCCACTTATTCATTTACTCTACAGACATTTGCTGGGGTCCTACTAAGTGGCAAGTGCTAGCGCCACTGAGTAGAGTTGTGTCACAATTTACCTACCTTTTCCCCGCCTGGTCTACAAACTCACGCTGACAATAACTAGTCTTTTATTTCTTCTGGTTTTGTCACAGCATTCTCTAAAGAGTTATGCACAGATAAACAATTGTCACTGCGTTGAAGATCTTTATCGTCTCTGTCGCTATGAAGTAGAAGCCAGTCTGTGGACAAATGCTTGCCTACACTGGTGTGACTTGTGGCCTTAGAAGGGATCCACTATTCAAGCCAATCTCCCACAGCCCATGGAAGGCCACCGTCAAGGTTAATTTCTGTGGAATCTATGTGCCTACTTCTGTAAGGGGTTTTCACCCTGATTTTGGATTTGGGGGTGAGGAGTATTCCACCTGGGAGTGAGCATTGATGGGGCAAGTGAAAGTCACCACCCAAATTCTCCTATATTTCTTTCCTTCCAAAACACTGAGCTTGCAAATCCAGAGATGGAGCATTTTTTTCTCCCCTTTATTATGGGAATTCCACATCCTTTAAGCAACAGTTATTGGCTGGGGATATGTGTGGGTAAATGAAACAAATAACATCAAGTTCTAAAAGAATTCTTGAAGATGTTCCTGTCTGGTATGTAGTACAGATGTTCCTTGACTTATAATGGGTCACGTCCCAATAAACCCATTGTAAGTTGAAAATGTGGTAAGTAAAAAATGCGTTCAATACACCTAACCTACTAAATATCATAGCTTAGCCTAGCCCACCTTAAAGGTGCTCAGAATACAATAGTCAAAGACACTGTGAAGTACTGGTCGCTTCCCCTCTTGATCTCCTGGCTGGGCTCACTGCCAGCATCAGGAGAGAGTATCATACAGCACATGGAGAACCCGGGAAAGACCAATGTGTATCACTTATAGCATTGTAAAACTGAACCATTGTAAAAGTCGAACCATCATAAGTCAGGGGACTTCTGTAATGTTTCTTTGCACTTTTTTTTTTGGTATAATTTATCAACTCTTAATACAACTTGGGTGATGAGTGACGGAGAGCCAGTCTTTCTAAGATTGGCCACCATCTGTTCTTCTTAAAGATGGAGATGAGGCAACTTGTGCCAACTGGAACCGGGAGAACAAGAATCATGAATCCCTACAGACTCATCGAGGAACCGGCTGGTGAGGATCCTTCTGCCCAGTCCCCTTCCCTGCCCCCTCTGCCCTTGGAGTCCCATCTAAAACCACCCCCAGAGCTGACACCTCCACCCGGTGGGCGCTTGTCCTAGTCTTCCCAGTGGAACTTCGTTCTACACCCACTGGTACCACCTTCTTGGCCTTTATCACATCAACTTGAATTGTGGTCATTTGGGTGGACCTCCCCTCCCTTCCCAGATCTAGATGTCCACATGTCAGAGAAACAGCTCTGATGATCTCATAGTCTACACACACAACCCCAACTCTATGCCAGACATGCAAGTTCTCCATAAATACACTTGGGGTGAATGATGACTAGATGTTGAAATGTCCTGTTTTGGCTCTTGATCATTCAGACAAATGCATAGCTGTCGTGTAGCTTGCAGATGAGGGTGAGCTTAGGTAACTGGCAGCTCTGGGATTTTGCTTGTAGGAGAAGCCATTTTGGCTTTGAACACTAAAAATGTATTAAGTCCAAGTTAGGATTGCTAGATAAAACAGCAGACATCCAGTTAAATTGGAACCAAAGGAATTGAAAATAATTTTTGGTATAATAGCATGTCCTAAGTAATATCTGGTATATACTTACATTACAAATTTTTCATTGCTTATCTGAAATTCAGATTTAAGTAGAAGTCCTGTGTTTTTATTTGCTAAATCTGCCAACCTTAGTCCAAATGAACAAAAAAAGGATTTTTTTTTTAACCTTTGGTAACAAGTTGATGTATTTTTCTCTAAGGCAGTGGTTCTCAACCTTTTGGCCCTTTAAATACAGTTTCTCATGTTGTGACCCAATCATAAAATTATTTTTGTTGCTACTTCATAACTGTAATGTTGCTACTGTTATGAATCATAATGTAAATATCTGATATGTAGGATGGTCTTAGGCGACCCCTGTGAAAAGGTCGTTCGACCCCCAAAGGGATCATGACCCACAGGTTGAAAACTGCTGCTTTAAGGTACTCTCTGCCTCATTAGAATTTAGGTGTTTCAATAAAAAGTTTTACCAAATTAGAAATGGAACAAGGAGAGTAAATCTTTCTGCCTCCAGTTGAACAGAAGAGCAAGCAGAGACCTCACCCACAATCAGGGGAGATGCCCTTTACCTGCTCATCCAAGGCCTAAGCTGGCACCCCATCTCTTCTTCTACTGTAGGAGAGGTTTTAGGGCTCAGATCCTGAGCATGGGATGGGAATGGGCAGCAGGGGTGGAGGGCGTAGGCAATCGCCCAGTTCCTTCTCATCTCAGGTTCCTTCAGCATGGGAGCCCAGAGCCTGCTGAGGGTCCACATGTGTGCATGGGCATCATGATCCCGGCCTCAGCCTCCATGGCTGTGCCTCTAGTGCCCAGCCAGAATGGATTGCCCATCCAGTTAACTCAGTGAACGTGCTCAGCACTTACCTGCCAGGGACACTCGCCATCTTTGCAGTCCCTCCCTCCCACTATCCTGACAAGTGAGTTCTCATCCTCTGCAGAGCTTGGCTGTGTGTTATTCAAGCCCAGCAGATCCAAAGGGTTTGTAGTTGGATCCAGGTCTCCATCGAAAGGGTTCATGGTGGGATCCAGGTCTTCGCCGTCTTCTGGGGGATCCTTGCTGCTGTCAGCAGTCAGGGGCTCTGACCTCCTCCTCCTCCGTGCCAGAGTGAGTTTCCCACAGGGATAAGGCTCTGGAAGAAAAACCAATGTCCTGGGGCTTCAGCAAAGTGAAACCCTCCCTGCACCACATGCACAATTCATTAGGAGCAGGAGGCATAGGGAGGCCAGAGAGAGAGAGGCTCCGACCCACAAGGTTACGGGTCAGGTCAGAGGGCCTGGAGAACTGCAGTTGGGGAAGCGTGAAGTGTGTGCATGGTAACTGGGAAGGGTATGAGGAACTCTTGGGGTGCGAAGTGCCCTGTGTCTTGATCTCGGTGGCATTACAAGGTGGACGTGACTGTCATGATGCAGGGAAAGTGCCCTTCCCGTCAGTGCCCACACTGTGTGTCAGTCTCACCTACAGGACCTGCTGCAGACACCGGCTCTGGGGCTGACCAGGATGCTGAAGCATTGAAGGGGATGTCTGCAAGCTACTTGGAAAATGCACCCACATACTACAGAGGCTGACAGTGGACAGAGGACACAGAGGGGCAGGCAGGCAATGAAGCAAGCAGAGAGGTTAATGGTTGAACCCAGGTAGGCACGTATGGGTGCTCACTGTCAAATCCTGTCAACCCTGCTGTGTGCAAACATTTTCTAATAAAATACTGTTCTTGTTGTTGTTTTAAATTGTTCTGGGAAAAAGTGACAACATATGCAAACAATCTGAGCCATAAGAAGGAGCACAGCACAACACGGCTTTGTATGATAATGTCTATCAGGGATGACTACCCTTAAAATCACCAAGCTCAGGGGAGATGTCAGCTAATACCGGAAAGCTTCCTTTCTGTATTATTACCATCTAAGAAATTGAGGCGGAGAGAGAGGCCTACAGCGGACAGAGAAAGGGAGAGATGTGGAGGCCCATCAGAAAACAGAGGGCAACCAAGCTGGCGACATAGGGAAGCACCTGGACTCGCTGCCTCGCACAACCACATTAAAACTACAACTAAAAGACAAAACGAATAGATCCAGAACCACGGTAAGGCTGGCTGAGTGGAAATTTTACAACCAGAAGAAAAAAGAAAAGCGCATTGAGTCAGGTAGGAAGTACAGAGGTGTGGATGTGTGGAGGTAAGGAGGCGTGTGCGAAAGGGGCTGGCAGCTGGGTATGCTGTTGCCTTTTTCAACCAGGAGGGAGATACAAGCTCCTGACTGCTCTGAAATCCAGTTCTGGGAGAGAATCTGGCGACCCAGACTCATACAGAGAGAAACTGGACTGTCTGGCATCAGGCCGGAACGTGAGGGCGGCTTTCTCGCAGAGGTGCTTGCAGCATTCATTGTTCCTGCACAGGGCAGAGGGACATATTGACACAGGGACCTATCGGGAGAGGGCCGATGGCAACCATTGCTGTTTGCCCCGCACCATGACTACGTGAGACCACCCTCCACCCAGTTTACAACCCCACCCAAGCTGTGCAGAGGCTTTTGCATACTAATGGCCTGGCCATTCTCTGCCTAAAAACCTGTCAAACTGAAGCTGGGTCATAGAAACCCAGAGCTTTCAAAAGGCCTAAGGCTGTCAGCAGCCTGCATTACTTCACAGCTGTGCCTCATCTGGGCACCTCCAAACCCCTAACAAAGAGGAGGAATCTGCAGATCTCTCTGTATCTCCTGTTGGGTGGCCTCAGGCAGTGGGTGACTTTGCACCCCCTTGGAGATCCAATAGCCAGTCTACCTAGTGGTCAGAGTGAGACCATCCAGATTAAAACTCTTAACATCCATAAGAGACACACTCAGGGGGCAGACTCAGTGAGCACCAAAGCCCCACTGAAGCAAGTCCTGCCCCATAAGGGTGTCTCTAACACAGAAGTTCTCCCATTGTAGACACAACTGGTCCTCACAGCCAATTGACCTGGAGGTCAATTCCTCGCAGTGACACCAACAGCAATCAAGGCTTAACTACAACAAGACTGTGCACACAGCCCACAAAGGGGTGCACCAAGAGTGTCCACGTCAGATAATTAGGGAGGCCGAGCCACTGGGCCTCATAGGCCACCTAGCCCAGAAAGCCACTCTATGAACACAGGGAAGCAGCCAAAATGTGGAGACAAAGAAACAGGTCACAAATGAAAGAAATGGAGGAAAGCAAACTACTGGATATAGAGTTAAAAACCACGGTTATAAGGCTACTCAAGAATCTTCTAGAATCTTCTGAGAGATATAGTGAGACCCTCAAGGATATGAAAAAGGACCAATTAGAAATTAAGCATACACTGACTGAAATAAAGAATAATATACAGAGATCCAACTAGAGGGTCCCAAGAATCAAGTCAAAGATTTGAAATATGAAGAAGCATAATACACCCAACCGGAAGAGTAAAAGGAAAAAAGAATACAAAAATATAAAGATAGTGCAAGGAGCCGCTAAGACAACGTCAAGCATAACAACATCCGAATTATAGGGGTGCCAGAAGAAGAGAGAGAGCAAGATATTCAAAACCTAGTTGAAGAAATAATGACAGAAAACTTCCCCTACCTGGTGAAAGAAATAGACTTACAAGTCCAGGAAGCTCAGAGAACCCCAAACAAAAGGAATCCAAAAGGGACCACACCAAGACACATCATAATTAAAATGCCAAGGACAAAAGACAAAGAGAGAATATTAAAAGCAGCAAGAGAAAAACAGTTTGTTACCTACAAGGGAGTACCCATACTGTCAGCTGATTTCTCAACAGAAACTATGCAGGCCAGAAGGGAGTGGCAAGAAATATTCAAAGTGATGAATAGCAAGAACCTACAACCAAGATTACTATACCCAGCAAAGCTATCATTTAGAATTGAAGGTCAGAGAAAGAGCTTCACAGACAAGAAAAAGCTAAAGGAGTTCATCACCACCAAACCAGCATTATATGAAATGCTGAAGAGTATTTTTTAAGAAGAGGAAGAAGAAGAAAAAGTTAAAGATAAAAATTATGAACAACAAATACATATATGTCAACAAGTGAATCTAAAAATCAAGTGAATAAAGTATTTGACGAACAGAATAAACTGGTGAATAGAATAGAATCAGGGGCATAGAAAGAAAGTGGACTGACAATACTCAGGGGGAATTGTGTGTGTGTGTGTGTGGGGGGGGGGGGGGCGGGAAGAGTCTGGCCAAAAATCATACACCTATGGACAAAAACAGTGGGGATGGGGGGAGGGGGTATGGGTAAGGGGTCGGGTGGGAACCGGGTGGAGGGGAGCTTTGGGAGGAAAAAGAGGAACTACTGTAATAATCAGAACAATAACGATTTATTTAAAAAAGAAAAAAAAAACCAGATGGCTCCTCTCTGCCTCAGTGGGTTTGAGTAAAATCAGATAAGCAGAACATAGTTCTTTTTAGTGTTTGTGAGGGCTCCAGCAGGATCTGAAGGAGCCCTCCCCATCCCCAGCAGACTTGTGCTGTGTTAGCTAGAGATAAAGAGTTCGGTGATGATATTAGTAATCAAAGTCCTTTGAAATACTGAATTGGGAAGTAGTTTACCTGACCTCCCCCCACCCCCAAATCACACTTCATTAAATTGATTTGTAATTATTCCTGGAATTTAAACAAAATTTGCGTGCATGTTACAATCTACCCCCTATTGTTGAACCAGCATAAGTTTAAAAATCTCATTACCAATGGAGAGGTAAATGATATTGTCTTTTACATGTTGAGAGAGTTAATGTTATTTAATTGCAGTCATTCTGGAATGTTCCTGTCTTGTGGAGTGGGCCTGGGACTTTGCATTTGTACACCCTCACCCTCACTGACCCCCCTCGAACAGTTGATGCTGAAGCTGTGCGTCAGTCAGGGAACCTGGCTTTGCAAAACAAGTTGGTGCCTTTGTGAGACTGAGAGAAAAGAGTGGCGCCTCAGCACCACTGGCTCCAGGTTGGCCCTGCAGCATAGGAGGACCTTTCTACAGTGTGCGAGACCCCAGGGCCTGGCCCGTACTCAGCCCCTTAATAGGCCATGTCCTCCCGAGCTTCTAGGCCAGACTCATTGTATCCAGCTTTAATCAAAGAAAATAATAAATAAATTTGATTAACATCGAGGCCCACACAACCTAAATTAGTTCTTTTTTGTTGTTGTTAATCCTCACCCGAGAATATTTTTTCATTGATTTTTAGGGAGAGTGGAAGAGAGAGGGAAAGACAGAGAGAAACATCAATGTGAGAGAAACACATCAATTGGTTGCCTCCTGCACGAGCCCCAACCAGGGTCCTTACTGGGGAAGAGACTGAAACTGAGGTGCGTTCCCTTGACCAGAATCGAACCCAGGACCTTCTGGTCCACAGGCTGAAACACTATCCACTGAGCAAACCAGCTAGGGCCTAAAATAGTTCTCAAAGGGCCTCGGCTCCCCTCTTTCCAACTCTCCAGCTCCTACAGTCCGGCCTGGGCTGCCCTCACCCGCCTGCACTCTCATCTTGGTTCATTGTAACTCCCAGTCTCCCAAGCCTCCTGTCCTACCCAGGGGTACAAATCAGGCCTCCACACACTCATTACATAGTTAGGGTTTGCTATGAATCAGGCACTGTGCAAAGTGCCCTCCATGCATTGCTCCCATAATTTGCACATTTACTAAGCAGTTAGGTAATATCACCAGCCCAATTTTCAGGCAGCTCCCAGAAACAGGGGTTTGTCTGCAAATCTGCAGCCCACCCCGGCTGCTCCAGCTGTCCTGCACTGGCCTCTCTGACTCAGGGAGCCCTGGTGGGGTGGCCCCATGCGCCTCCTACCTGTGGAGATGCAGGACTTGCCATTGTCATCCAGGATGTACCCACTGGCACAGGAACATACCACGGAGTTCTGCTCCTCTCTGCAGAACTGGTCACAGTCCCCGTTGTCCAGGCTGCAGAATTTTCGCATGGCTGTAAGGGACACATGCTGGTTCTCAGGACAGGCTGAGGAAACTGAGGCTGCAGCTGGCCGGGAGGAAGGACAGCAGCCCCAGGGGGACATACACCCACTGTGAGCCCTACAGCAGCCACCTGGCTAGAACAAAAGGCGGGAGCCACATGGCCCATGCACATCAGCTGGTGCAAACAGGATGGGCTGCCCAGAGCAGCTGGTGGGGTGACAGGACCATGCCTGTGCGTGTGCTCTTCTCACTGCCCAGGCTGCCTGGGGAAACCATGGCGTACAGTTAGGGCGAGAGCTGAGTATCTGCTGGGCCCCGGCACCAGCCTTCCAGGAGGTCCTTAAATAATCTGAACATGGCCAGTGAGGGCCCTGGAGGCTGGAAGGGTCTGAAGTTCAGCGCTAAGAAGGCACATGGGTCCTGACCAGCTTGGAAGGAGTGCCTGCAGGAGGCTGGGTTCCGGGCCAAGGGCTCAAGAGGAGCCTGGTGGAGTGGCCAGAGGCCCACCCACTCTGAGGCAGAAAAGTGCCCGTGTAATAAGGGTCTCAGAGACAGGTCTGGGCCCCAGTGCGGTGGGAAGAAGAAACGAAACAGTCAGTGCACATCCTGGAGGCAGGCCAACCTGAGTGCCAAACTGGCCCTTCTGTCACCTGTGTTTTGAGGAAGTTATTTCCACCTACGGGCCTGGGTTTCCTCACTTGTAAAGTGGAGGAGGCCGTGCCACCTCACAGGATAACCTCATGGGTCACAGGAAGCTCTTGGCGCAGTGTCCGTGTGGACCCGAGTCTCCCTGGACCTCAGATCTGCAGCTCTGCCTTAGCCAGAATCACCCACCTGCTTCCTGTGTGCACTGAACTCGACCTCCAAACTCACATCAGTGATGCTACTCTGGCCGTTTATACTCCACATTTGGGTTTTGATGAAAAAGTAATTATAGTGCAAAGATCAGCGTTAATGAAACTTTAGAAAACATTCACCATGGCCCTGGGGTCAGAACCAAAAGGTGTGTAAGAGCAGCAGCTCTGGATTGGGATGAAACGATGCCAGTTGATATTCCCGGCAGAGAAAATTCTGAAGGAATCTAATTCAAGAGCACATTCCAAAGATTATAAATTAAGTAATAAAAAGAAAAGCAAATCTTTCTCTTTAGGGAAATACGGTTTAATATTAAAGCTAATTTTTATTTAAAAATTAACCAGCATATTAGGAAAACTCATAGTGACTTTTCCAAGATTAATGAAATGTTTCAAATTTTTATATTTGGACAATTCCTAACAGTTAGTATTGACATGTGCACTGATAAATGTGAAGTGTGGTGATTTAGAATCATTGCCCAGGACCACAAGGAATATAAGTAACAACGATGAGGGATACATTCTACTCCAAGAAGGAAGTCAATTCTCATTTCTATGTTAGTGGGCCACATGCTTCATGAATGTTCCACAGCCTCTCTCAGAGGAACGGAGAGGTGATTGTGTGTTTCACTGAACTCCAACACTGAGTGGATTGTAGGGCCATTAATTTTTGTTGTTTTCTGTGACTACAATGGCCCTTCATAATGGAGCACAGACTCGACATCAGAAGTGACATGAGATAGTTCCCTTAGACATTTTGACTTTTTCCCTCTTTCCCACATTCGATTCTTCAGGTAACTCGGACTTGAAGGCCTACCAAGAAGAGGAACTCACGTAATTCACAGTTTCTGCCTTCATATCCTTCCTGACAAGTGCAGGTGTATTCCCCGAGGCCGTCCTTACACCTGCCCTGATTCAGGCAGGGATTGCTTTCACACTGGTCACCATCTGCAAAGAAAGGGTTTGGAAACCGAAGCTTGTGGGAAATTTCCATCACCATGGAAATGACTTTGCTGTGTTGATCTTGGCACACATTTTTTCAGATAACTCGAATGAACGTGGACTCCTTCCTGTTTCCCTGTAAACAATTTCTCCTAACTGAACTACCTTTTGTGGTTGTGTGTACATGATGCTCTTATCTTACTGGAACATTGGCTGAGTTTTCCAGTTTTTGCTGAAATGTTTGACAGCATTTTTATATTAAAGAACTCTAGGATGGTGACTACAATGGGACCATCTGGAAGGGTGGAAGGCATGTGAGTGTTTGACACTGGACAACAGAGATATTACGGTTCCTGTTTCCAAATGCTCTGGGGTAAAATGAGAGTGCAGAGACAGCTGCCCAGCACCAACACGGGACTTCACATTCCTTGGTGCATTTGTACAATCTAATTTAGAGATAAATCCAATAGTCAATTTGAGAAATTTGAATGGAGTTGCCAGAATGAAAACATTAGTCAGGATTAATGCCATTTCAAGTGGTATAAGGATTGACTCAAGATGCTACCTTATTATAGGGTCCAATCTTTCAGACTCTATTTTTTTCCTAACATACTTGGATTTTTAAAATTATCACTAAATTTGGAATTCTCAAATGAGAATATACTGATCTAAATCTATATGTACGTGGCAACATGAGGATTAGTGTAAAGTTACTATAAAAAACTATTTTACATCCCTAACTGGTTTGGCTCAGTGGATTGAGCATTGGCCTGCGGATTCAAGGGTTCCAGGTTCGATTCAGGTCAAGGGTATGTACCTTGGTTGCGGGCACATCCCCAGTGGGGGGTGAGCAGGAGGCAGCTGTTTGATGTTTTCTCTCATCAATGTTTCTAACTCTCTATCCCTCTCCCTTCCTCTCTGTAAAAAAAATCAATAAAATGTATTAAAAAAAACTATTTTACAATAACTGTTATGGAAATGCTCAGACGGAACAAGTTAAATACATAGGATTTAAACAGGAACAGAAAGGCAATTCAGGAAGCATTTTCAAAGTTCAAACACAATTTCTCCCAACTTAAATAGCCTAATGAACTCCTCTCACTTAAGATTAAAATAGAAAACATCTCACCTTTGTATTTATTCCAGAATTCATTCTAAAAGAGAAAAAATATTTTAAAGAACATTAGGGAAAGCACAGACATTTTACACCTATAACAAATTATAACCTAGTAACTCAACTTGAATAGGATACTTTCCCAAACAGAGGTCATTTTCTGATACAAATTGCTCTAGAACTATTCAATCTAAACGGGAAACTATTTTTTAGATCTTCTCTATCTATAAAGGTACAGATAGTGGCTTCTATCACCATCTCTGTTGAACATTGAAAGTGTATTTTCAAGTGAATCTCCAAGAAATGGATTGTACCAAAAATGCTTTGCTCTGTTTGCTACTCCAGTAAATGGTTTTTAGTTGAAATATTTGGGTCAAAGATTCAATAAAGAAATGAATTATTGGTTAACAATCATGGTAATTTAGAAAATGATCGTTGGTAATTAACTCAAATCAGGGCATCAAGAGCCTACATTCACTAAAAAATGTTCACAGAGCAAAAAAATTTTTTTTCTGTCTATAGTAGGTTAAATAGTGTCTCCCAATCCTAAAAATTCAGGTGTAAACTCACAATGTGACTTTTATTGGAAATAAGGTTTGTGCAGATATAAGTAAGGTATCAAGTGAGGTGAGATCCTACTGGATTAGGGTGGACCCCAAATCAATGAGGGGGTCCTTATAAGAGACAGAAACGGACACAGACACACGGAGAGAAGGCCATGTGAAGATGGAAGCAGAGATTGGAGTGATGCATCTACAAGCCAAGGAATGCCAGGGATTGTTGGCAGCCACCATAAGCTAGAAGAGAGGTGTGGAACGGATTCTCCCTCAGGTCTTCCAGAAGGAACAAACCCTGGTGACACCTTAATGTCGAACCTGTGGTCTCCAGAACTGAGAGAAAAAGCATTTTAAGACACCCAGTTTGTGGTTTTATTTTGCTTTATTTATTTATTTTTTTAGTGTCTTAAGGTGGAAGCTTAGAATATCAATTTGAGACCTTTCTTCTTTTCCAATAAAAACCTTTAATGCCCTAAGTTCCCCTAGAAGCACTATGTTGTATATTCGTTTTTGTTCAGCTGAAAATATTTTTTAATTTCCTTTGAGACTTTCTCTTTGACCCACAAATTATTTAGAAGTGTGCTGTTTAATACCCAAATACTTAGAAATTCTCCTGTTACTGATTTTTGGTTGATTTCATGATGGTCGGATAACATTTTATATGTCTTCAATCTTTAACATTTGTTAAGATGTGTTTTATGACACAGGATATGGCCTATCTTGTAGAAAGTTCCGTGGATGCTTGGCAAGAAAGTGTATTCTGTTGTTGTTGGGAGTCGTACAATTATCAGTTAGATTCAGGTTGAGTGATGTCTGGAGAACTGCAGGGGATACAAATGATAAACTGACAACTCTGTGGTACTTTGAACTCTCGTTTTCTTCAATGACTGCTGCTATGTACTTTTCAGGGCCCTCAAATAGCGGCTCCATGCAGTCTACCCGGGTTTTGTGGTTACATTCAGTGGGAGACAGGGTGGAGTGTGCTTTCTCCATGGTACCTGGAACCAGACTTGTGGCTAACCTTTGATCCAGTAATCCTCTTTGGAGCAGCTGCTCTTCTTAGGAGATAACCCAGAAGAACTATGCATGTGCATGATTTCATAATAGTAATATGAAAACAACCTATATGGCCCAAACGGGAAAGTAGTAAATGTGTTGATACAATAGAATTTAATTTAGGTCTTTAAAATTATAAGCATGGTAGCTATATATAGAAATAAGGAAGAGTGTTTCGGAAATGATGCTGAGTAAAAAGTAGTACCTAAACTTGGATTGGAATTACAAATATTCAGTAATATTTTGTGTATGTATTTCATACACAAAACTATGCATATGTGAATTCAAAGAGCATTTAAAAGTGAAAATAGTTCTTGAAATTATGAATAACTTTTAAAAATAGACAAATCATGTAGTTGGTAAGGTGTGAAAATGAATTCTCCAATGCCTCTTCTCTCTTCTGGTGGCTGAAATGAACACTGGTGGTCAAATGGATAGAAACATACACGAATCCCTTGCAGACCTTGATCTTTTGCAGAAATACAAAGATGTCTGAGTCCCACAATTTATAATGATTATTTTCTAGACTGAAGTGCCAAGTGTGTTTTCCAATGTATTAGTGGTTGCTATATTCTCCTTGCTACCTTCAGGTTTTATGGGAGGAAACATAAGTACTTCTGTAATGTTACTGGAGACTGTGAGACACATGGTGATGCGATGCGGTTACTACCCAAGCCCCAGCCAGCTGTGGGCATTCCATGGCAGTACAGAGCTTTTCATCTATGAACACAGCCTCCTCATCATCAGTGCCTTTGATCTGCTCTTCCTTACACTCCTTCCTCCCTCTCTTTCTTCAAAAATTTTTTTAAAATACATTTTATTGATTTTTTACAGAGAGGAAGGGAGAGGCATAGAGAGTCAGAAACATCGATGAGAGAGAAACATCGATCAGCTGCCTCCAGCATACCCCCCACCGGGGATGTGCCCGCAACCAAGGTACATGCCCTTGACCGGAATCGAACCTGGGACCCTTCAGTCTGCAGGCCGATGCTCTATCCACTGAGCCAAACTGGTCAGGGCTCCTTGAAAATTTTTAAGAGTTTATTTGAGGCAAAACTGATGATAGTTGCCAGGAAGCAAGGTCTCAAATGCTTCTGTTTTGTTCTTTAAAAAACTGCTTGCTGCTGCATGGAACTGTCTAAGTCATAGTAGGTACTGCACACTTCCTTCTTTGTGACAAATAGCTCAAAGTGCTCAGTGAGACCCAGAGTGGTCCGTTTGGCCAAACATCTCACTATCCATGGGTGATCACAGATGAATATGGGGTTTCTGCGACTCACAGGAACTGTCTGACAAAATTATCAGAGTCTGGCTGTGGCCTGAGGTACAGGACATTCAGTAGCTTTTGCCACACAGGTATTATTAAGAATGTTTTTTAGTTTCTTCAGTTCTGAAGAAGGTTTGTTCCTGGCAGGCTAGTTCCTCACAGGGCTTTCTCACGTGCTTCTACCATGCTGACTCTGTAGATGGGGTGAAGTCAGTCTGATGGGTTTGGCCTTCTGGGCCATTGGGAGGGTGGATTTGATCTTGTCTGTAATGTGCTTCACCATCCCTGACATAATCTCCACGGTTTCAGGAGATCATCATGATCTGAAGAGGCCATGTAAAATTCACAGGTGGTGAATTAGAGTCAAATCATCTGGAACTGGCATTCAATTTCACAAACTGGGACAATGCCACTGCTCACCAGCATCTTATGGCAGAGTTCTGGAGCAATTCTTGTATGTAAGTTCATGTCCAGCTTATTTAGCCAGGTGATGAAAAACTTGGGCACATCTCCACTAGAGATGGCATTCATCCTAGGAATTTCAATGTCTAGGAATCCCAACTTACCAAAATCTTCTTATCCATGTGATGCTATTACTGTGGATGATAAATTTCTTCTTTACAAAGTCATTCAGGTCCAAGCCCAAGTACCTCCAATGATGTGTTTGTCTTTGAGGCCAAAGTGAGGATTAGGTGAAATATATGAGAAAGGAGGCAACAGTGTGATTTTTGTGGAGAATGACTGCTCTGCAAACCCTTCTTCATTTTTTTCTTGTCTTGTCTTTTCTTTCTTTCTTTCTTTTTTTTTTTTACCATATGATCTCACTCATTTATGGAAAATAAAGAAGAATATAAACTGTTGAACAAAAATAGATACAGAGCCAGAGAAGTATGGAACAGACCATCAAAGGACAGTGGGAAGGCTGGGGCGGGTTGGGGGCGTGGAGGCGGGGGTAAGAGATCAACAGAAGGACTTGTATGCATGCATATAAGCACAACTAATGGACGCAAGACACTGGGGGGTGGGGGTGGGAAGGGGTGAGCACATGTGCGGGGGGTGGGGGGGTGGAGAATCCTTGGTGGCTCTCCCAGGACTGTGAAAATGCCTGCAACATCTCACCACGGTTTTCTATTTCTCCTAAAAGCCCCCTAACTATCCATAAATGCCTTTTCTTGGGAGTTTTCTCTGTCTCTTTGCCCCGTCGGCAATGTGCTTTCTCTGGTCTTCAGGACAAGTTCCAAAAGGAGGCCTGGGACACCCGCGCCGAACAGGCCGCGCGCCCATGGCCTCAGTTTCCCCGGGCGTTACCCACCGCAGAGGTTTCACGGGGAGCAGCTTACCACTCGGCCGGCCCCAGAAGCCCCCATCTGCTTGTCACCACTGAAAATCAGTCCCTTCTGCACGATAAGGTCAGGCCTCGAGTGACGCCTAACTGACCGCAACACCTCCTTTCCTTGTCTAAGAGGCCTTTGTCCCTGCAGCCCAGGGGCGCGGCCCCCTCCCCAGTGACCAGGCCCCTCTAAAGCCGTGACTTTCGGCCTCTACCCACAGCTGGTGTGCAAACTACAACATGGGCCCTGCAAGGGAGCGCGTGTCCTCGGGTTGGAGACGGTGGGACCGGCAGGGGACGGGAGGACAGACCCCCAGGGGTAGAGCCACTACCTTTTCCAGGATGTGCTTCTCCTGGAGGGGTCAGGGCAGGCGGCAGGGACACCAGGAGGGGCCAGAGAGCAGAAGAGATATGCGGCTGTGGCCAAGCGTCCCCACGGAAAGTTCAGGAAGTTGGCTGGCTGGGCATGCGCAGAGCACAACTCGGCCACCATTGGTTGGCTGGCAGGGGCAGAGCGCCTTGGCCCCCAGGGGTTGGCTGGCGGCCCGAAGTCCCGCCCGCCGCCGGGACGCGCAGCACTGCGTGCACCCCACGCTGGCCTCTGCTCTAGGGGCGGGGCTGCTGGGGCCCGGGCTCCGGGAGGAGCGGCCGGCGCCTGGGAGGAGCGGCCGGCGCCTGGGAGGCCGGCGCCGGAGAGCGCGGCCCGCATCATGAAGGAGCAGCTCCCTGCGTACCTGATGCGGCTCCCGTTCCAGACATCATTACCAGGTTCGCTGGGCTCACAGGCCATCCCCACCTTCAACCCTGCGCGTGCCCGATGCGCCGACCTCGGGTACCGGACCCCCAGCCGCCGCCCCTCTATTAGGGCCTTGGGCAGCCGCCTGCCTTTGGGCACTCGGGCCCCTCGCGCACCAGCTCTGAGGGGCTGACCGCCGACGCAGCTCACCCTTCCGAGTCAGGGAGGGTCCCGCCGGGCGGCGTCCATCCCGGGGACCGCTGCGTGCATGTGGGCCGGTGCCGAAGCAGGGAGGGGGTGTGGAGGGTGGGGCCTCGGAGGCCTTTCCCGCCCAGCCGTGCCCGCTCTCACACCCCAGCGCTCTCCGTCCGTGTTCGCAGCCGGCGGGCGTGCTGCTCGGGCACAGTCGGGCCCGGCTTGTCCTGGGGGCGTTCCGCCCGCGGACGGACGGACGGGCGGGCGGATGGACGGAGCAGCTTTCCTGCGGGTGAGGGTCGCGTGTGGTCTCCCCGGTGGCGGGCGGGTCGCGCGGTGGGCCGAGGCCGAGGTGTGCGCTCGGGAGGATCGGCCGGCATCCCGGGCTCGCGTCTGCAGCGGTGGGATCCCTGCGTGGTTCACCCCGTGGCCCGTACAGGTCCGGCGCCTGACCTCCACGTCCACCCTCCCTTGTCGCGCCAGGGCCCTTCCTTCGTGGGTCCACACCCACTCGCTTGCGTGCGCGACCCCTCCCGGGGTCACCGCCGATGCACCCCCAGGACCCGCCTTCTGCCGCCTGGGTGTCGCCCCGCGGCCCCCGCCTCCGCACGGGCGCGGTGCTGGGGGAGGAGGAGTTCTTGGCCCGTGGGGGCTCCGGTCCCCTCCGGCAGATCCACGTGGTGACGGGCACTCTCCCCGGCTGGGCCCCTGCCCGACGGGGACGGACATTCCTGGCGAGTGGGGCCGCTCTGCTGGCTCTACCCCAAGCCCTCTCCCCTTCGTGGGGTGGCGGTGTGTGGAGGGGAAGGGCTGCGGAACCGCCCCACCGGGGTTCCAGGCCGCTGGTCTAACGCAGCCGGCACTCGGCCCGCCTCCCGCAGCGGGTGGGGGTGTCCCGCCCTCGCGCCTCCCTGCGGGGCGAGCTGGTGCTGCTCGGCCTGGGCCCTCGGTGGTGCCCCCGGAGCGCTCGGGGACGTCCCTCCGGGCCCAGGCCCAGCGGGTGGTGTCGGATCCCGTTCCCTGCGAGCCCCTCGGGTCGCCGCTGCCCGGTGCCCCGGAGGTGCCTGGGGGAGTCGGGCCGGGCCATGAGCGATCCGATGGGGCGAGTCAGCGACGCCGGCGGCTGCCCGTGGCTTCTGCGGGTTCCTCCTCTGCCCTCCGTGGATGTCCGTCTGCTGGCCTCTGGCGGGGAGCCGGCTGCCGGGCTGGGGTTGGTGTCCTCAGACTTCTTTGAAGGGTTTTCATCGCAGTAAATCAGCCTCACCAGAATAATCCTCCCTGCAGCTGCTCCACATCTCGGACCCAGTTTGAATCAGGACAGTGAGGCGTCCATTTCCTGCGGACCCTCCAGCAGGCTTCTCGGAGGACCCAGTCATCAGCGTCAGCGTCAGCGGGAGCTGTGGAGTCTCTACCCCATCCTGAGTACCAGACCGGTGGGAGGTGCCTGCCCTGTGGTCGTCCCAGGACCATCCCCAGCCCGCTGTCCACCTCAGGGCAGGGGGCAGCCTCTTCCTGGCTGCTTTAGTCCTGAGCTGGATGCGTAGGTCCCATTCTTCGTTTTTCCAGATTCTCCTAAACTCCAATTATGTCTCCCCGAGGCAGTCTATTATTGATATAAAGAAATTCTTCTGATTTTAAATTCCTTGAATTGGCCATAACTTGCAACTTCACCTGTACTCGAAGGGCACAGAAGATGAACCTCCCGGGCACTTCTGGCATAGAGACTACCTACCCCTTAAGGTGATGTTGGTCAGGTGGTCTGCAAGTGCAGCAAGCGAGTGGATCTACATGAAGCCTGTGTGGTGCAGGTCTCCTCAGCACTCAGCATGTGGTGGAAGCTTAACTGTGGTCTTGCAGTGTTAATGGGGGTCCTGCAGTGTGGACGGGGATCCTGCAGTGGGGATGGGAGTCCTGCAGTGTGGGTGGGGGTTCTGCAGTGGGGATGGGTGTCCTGCAGTGTGGGTGGGGGTTCTGCAGTGGGGATGGGGGTCCTGCAGTGTGGATGGGGATCCTGCAGTGGGGATGGGAGTCCTGCAGTGTGGGTGGGGATCCTGCAGTGGGGATGGGAGTCCTGCAGTGGGGATGGGAGTCCTGCAGTGTGGGTGGGGGTTCTGCAGTGGGGATAGGGGCCCTGCAGTGTGGGTGGGGGTCCTGCAGTGTGGATGGGGGTTCTGCAGTGGGGATGGGGGCCCTGCAGTGGGGATGGGGGCCCTGCAGTGTGGATGGGGGTTCTGCAGTGGGAATGGGGATCCTGCAGTGGGGATGGGGGTCCTGCAGTGTGGATGGGGGTTCTGCAGTGTGGATGGGGGTCCTGCAGTGGGGATGGGGGTCCTGCAGTGTGGATGGGGGTCCTGCAGTGGGGATGGGAGTCCTGCAGTGTGGATGGGGGTCCTGCAGTGTGGGTGGGTTCTGCAGTGTGGAAGGAGGGTCCTGCAGTGGGGATGGGGGTCCTGCAGTGGGGATGGGGGTCCTGCAGTGGGGATGGGGGTCCACTGTCGGTTGTCAGTGGTGTGGTGGTAGTGCCAGCAGCCGGGCCTACCTGTCTCTCTCAGAGCTGCTGCTTGGCCTCCTTCTCTGCTACTTTCTCTTCAGCTTTCAAGTGTCTTCAGTTCATTCTTTCCCAGTTTCCATCGTCGCCATTCACTGCCACCTCACGTCCTCATGGCAGCCATGTTTCCCCAGGGCCCTACCCAACGTGGGTGAGGCTCATGAGCAACTTTCAGGGAAGCCTTTGCTGTCGTGTGCCTGTGCGCCATAGCTCTGAAGGCTGCAACTCAGGTGCCCGACGTCAAATATGGCTGTGGCCATGGATCTGGGCAAAACTCAATGGCTCCCGTGTGTGTGTGTGTGTGTGTGTGTGTGTGTGTGTGTGTGTGTGTGTGTCCCAGTCCAGGGAGGTGTTGGCCAAGGGCATGAATAATTTTAAATAAACTTGTTATGTTTTAGAATAGATTTAACAATACCTTCAGAAGTTCTCATAATTCTTATAACCAATTTTTGGCCATACCTTCTCAGCTTCCTTCCCACAAAACAAGGAGATATGTGGTGGGCGAGGAAACAGGAATGAAAGCCTTGCAAGTGGTAGAAGGAGATAGGCTTCCCACCTCCCATACCCAGAAAGCCTCTCCTGAGCTGTTCTCTGTGGCGGAGGCCACAGCACAGAAGGGCATGGGGTGAAGGCCCAGCGTGGGTGACACTGATAGCCTTCACAGACAGGTAACGGGGCCAGACAGCATCTCCATTCAGGCCCAGCAGTATCCACAACTGGCCCTCCGTCTCACCAACCCTTACCGTCTTCTCTGTATCCTCAAAGACTTCTCGGGCCTCTTCGTAGGAGCAGGTCTCTTCCCAACACTCTCTTTCAAGGTTTCCTTTCTTCATCTCTTCAAATAATGAATTTGCCCTCCGGACCCTGTCCAGGATGCTGTTGGCATGTTCCCGGTGGATGAACACTGGAAGACATGGAGCACACAAAGTATTTACCAAATTATCAGGTCACCTCCCTGCTGCAAAAGGCTGAGAACTCCTTCCTCAGGCACCAGGCAGCTGGGAAAGAAATGCCCACCTTTCTCATGACTCCTTGAGTTACATACAGTGCCTGTTCTAGACCCCACACACCCTTTCCTGGAGACGTAGACACATCCCATCCAATCCACTACTACCCTTCACATTCACAGCCAGCTTTAGGGTGGTCAATGCAAACCCCCTCTCCTGAACTCTCCCTTCTCAGAGTGTTTCCAGGCCACTGTCACCTCCCTCCCCCCAACCGGCTACTCCACTCTGCTTTGGCTCAGGCTGTGCCCCTCCACTCTGGTCCTCACTCTGAGCCTCACCTACCCTGCCGGTCAGACTTCAGTGGGGAGTTGTGATACGTTTTGATCACAATCTACAATTATAGGTGATTTCTATCAAGTCCCAGGACTCCCAAACACAAATTTAAACAGAAGTTTTGCCCTAGCTGGTTTGGCTCAGTGGATAGAGCATCAGATTGTGGACCAAAGGCTCCTGAGTTTGATTCCGGTCGGGGCACATGCTTGGTGGCAGGCTCCTCCCTGGCCGGGGCTGTGGTCGGAGTATGTGAGGGAGGCGATCAATTGATGTGTTTCTCTCACATTGATATTTCTCTCTCTTCTACTCTCTCTAAAAACCAATGGAAAAATATCCTCAGGTGATGATTAAAAAACACACACAACAAAACAAAACAACCCCAGAAGTTTCCACCCGGCTGGTGGGGCTCGGTTGGAGCATCATCTGGGACACCAGAAGGTGACAGATTCCTAGTCAGGGCACACACTTAGGTTCTGGGTTCCGACACTAATCAGGGCATGTATGGAAAGCAATTGACGTTTCTATCTCACATCGATTTATCTCTCTTTCTCTTTCTCCCCCCCACCCCTTTTGTTTCCTTCCTTTCTGTCTCAAATCACTAAAAACATATCCTCAGGTGAGAATTACAAAGAAAAATAACAGCAATAACAAAAACAAAATAGAAATTTCAAGAACTAGTATTTGCTATAATTTTCTAGAAAATAGTACTTATTACAAAATTTTCTACTTGATTCTGTTATTTTTCATTAAAAGCAAAACACCACTAAATTGATTTCATGACTCACTAATGAGTCGTGACCTGCCAGTTAAAACGTCTTGAGAGCCTCTGAGTCCTCCCTGTGGTCTCTATCTGCAGCTGGCTTGTCCCCACTCTCTGCCTGAGTCTTATCTCTCCCTCACTCACCACTCTTTTCTTCTTTCCATTGTGATACAGGAGGCCCTCAGATTCTTTTCCTCGCCCTCTGCACTCCTCTCTCTTTTTTCCACCGAAGAGTTTAGAGTTTCACCATAATACTCTCCATGTTGGTATTGCTAGTCCCAACTTTCATCCCAGCTCTCTGCTTTCAACTCTCTCATCGTGGTGGATATCTCCTCTCATCGCAAACTCCAAACTCCCACATCCAAAACCAAAACACACACCCAGTACTACAGAATCTAGAAGGCCTGAGTTTCCAGTACACCTTGGTCACCTACTACTTAATATTGGCAAATGCAAATTACAAGACATAGGCTTACTTCTTGGAGTTGTTTTAAAGAGTGTATACACTTCCCAGTGTCCAGTGTGGCACACATTAGGTGCTCAATGAAGGTTACCTTCATTCTTACCTCAAATCACGTTCCCTTCCAAATTCCTCATTTCTTTTTGTGACATCAGTGTTACCCCAATAGCATCAGCCTCAAACTTGCTAGTATTTCTGGGCCCCTCCCCCATTACTTCGAATACCTGCTTCAATACCAAGTGCTGATTTTGAAATAAAATCCGCACAGCAGTTTCTCCCCTCTCATTCCCCTCCATGGGTTTCTTCCCTGTTCTGCTTTTCTCTTTCATTTTCTGACTTTTTACCGCTTTCTCCTCTCCTGCACACCTGGGTCGCTCCTCAGGGCTCCTGTCCTTGCACTTGACCTAGGATGCAGACAAACCTCAGGGTGATGCCACCTCTGTTCTCTCTTCTGACTTTGCTCTGCTTCTCTTCTTTCTGAGCCCTTTCTCTTTGGACAGGCCCTGGGGCCCTGGAAGGTCCAGACACCTCCATCAGAGCCAGCCTTGGGCAGCCCCTCCCCCTGGCTGAGCCAGCCTGAGGGTGGCAACACCAGCTTCTCTCTCATTCTCGTCCCTGCCCTGCTGTGGACACTCTTCTCTGCCTGGGACTGACCCCTCCCCTCCTCTCCCCCAGCTCATGTTGGCAGAGGAAAGCGGCTTCTCTCTGTCTCTACCTGCCACCTCTCCCTTCGCTCCCTCTCTTTCTTCATCTCCCCCTCTCTGTTTTCTGCCTCTCTTTCTCCCTCTGTCTCTGTGTGTGTGTGTGTGTGTGTGTGTGTGTGTGTGTGTGTCTGTCTCTGTCTTTCTGTCTATGTTTCTCTGTCTGTCTCCCTCTTCCTCTGCCCATGTGTTTCTATCTGTCTTTATGACCTCTGACTGGCTGTCTGACTCTCCACCCACAGGGAGGCACACCTGGCCCTAAGCTACCTTGGCTGAGACCACCAAGCCCAGCTGTCTCATATCAGCCTCTGACAGGGGACGGGCACCCACTGTCTACAATGTGGAGGTTCAAGGGCATCACCTTAGCTCCCCACCTTTTCTCCTCCTCCAGGAGACCACCATTGTAGCCTGAGGTCGAGGGGTGCTTACCACTTCCCCCGGGTGACAGGAGGCTGGCCAGGGAGGCACTGAGCAGGAGGAGGCACAGCAGGCCGGCCATGGTGTGGCCTAGGACAGTGTTGCGGTGGAACTGTGATAGGCTTCCAGGGCAAGGTTCACTCACCCCAGCTCAGAGGGTGGAGGATTGTCCTTCTGCTTATCACAGCCTTCTGATTGGAGCCTGGGCTGGCTGTGGGTGAGGGACAGGGGGGAGGCGACGGACGGGGGCAGGTGACCACGCTCGGGGCAGCCCTGGGGAAGTCCTGTTGGAACCTCGTCGGTAACTGTATCCAGGGGGCCTGCTTTGGGCATGGGAACTTTTTGTTCTGAGAAAGTAAAAATGAGACTTTATAGTTTACAGACATTTATGTGTGCCTCTCATTTCATCCTTACAATCATGATAGACGCTAAGTATCACTTCCCTCATCTTTTCTCCAGAAGAAAACACGGAGGCTTAGGGAGAAGTGAAGTGTCTGTGGTACACGTGGGATTTGAACCCAGGACTTGCCCCCTCAGTGTCCTGATTGTCTCTGGGTCTGACCTGGTCCTACTCAGAGGCCTCTCTCTCCAGGTGCTGTCAGGTGGGGCCCCACACAGGGCCTCCTGCACCTGCATGCTGGGCTTGTACCTTCCTCCCCAAATTCAGGGGCTCTGGGAGGCAGAGCTTGTCTTGTGACCCTTCGCGACACAGGATTCCTAGTGCACAGGCCCTGACACAGACTTCTGGGAGGATAGCCCCTGCCTGGTGTGCCTGGTGGGGACTGCTCTGCTGCAACCCTGAGTGATCTGTTGACCGACTACAGGACAAGTTGGCTCAAGGTCAAGAGGGCTGTGCCAGGATGGCTCCTTGGCCTTCCTCTCAGCCCCTCAGCTCAGCCATGGAGGCACAGGGCTTCTCTTGACAACTTGGCCTCACACACTCTGCTGGGGCCAGGCTTGGGGGCAAGGAGACGGAGTCCTGCGTGAAGGACCTCACAGTGTAGCTCATTTCTCACTTCTGCGCAGCTCAGTACGGCCCCCCCCCACCCCCCCCCCTCCCCCGGGAGAGCTCGGAGGGTAGCATAGTACCTGAGCATCAGGATCAGGATCATTGGCCGTTTCATCATCCAGCCCCTCCCTGAGGCTCCCACTCTCCACTCCCCTCATTCAGGGCCAAGGAAGTCTGGAAGGCACTGTCTCCAGGGAATACGGAGTCTCGGAGTCTCATTTCTTGGCTCTCATCAGGGCTAGTCTCTTTGCAACAAGTGCCCGGTGGCAGGGAAGTGCGAATCACCTCTGGTCAGCAGAAGCAGCTGCACCTTGGCAGCCATGCTGGGGAGGGAGGTGTGTGCTAGGTAGCAGGTGCACACCAGGTTAGGGCAAGGTGGGCCAGGCGTGGCCACATTTTTAAAGGGCCCCAGGTGCACCTTTGTCTCTCCCTAAAAATCAATAAAAAGAAACATCCTCAGGTGAGGATTTAAAAACACATACCCAAAAACAAATATAAGCACCCCAGGTGATTCTAGCATGAAGCCAGAAAGAAGAGCCAGTGGTTAAGTCAAGGTTAAAATGCCCTGCCAATGAGCAGCTCTCTGGGCCTCCACTTCCCAGGGAGTCTGCCTTTCACAGGAACCCCCTGGGGGACACACTCCCACCCTTGTCTCTGTCCAGGTGAACCACATGCCTGGGAGGCTATGCTGAACCTGGGGGAGAACCCACCCAGAGACCGGGGTGCGGTCACCCTTGCTGCGCCTTGTCTCTGCTCCCAGAACCTTGGTCATTTATTCTCAAGGGTCCTGAGTATGTCCTGCCCAGAGGGCAGTTTAGGACAGTGATGGCGAACCTTTTGAGCTCAGCGTGCCAGCATTTTGAAAAACCCTAACTTAACTCTGGTGCCGTGTCACATACAGAAAATTTTTGATAATTGCAACCATAGTAAAACAAAGACTTATATTTTTGATATTTATTTTATATATTTAAATGCCATTTAACAAAAATCAACCAAAAAAATGAGTTTGCGTGTCACCTTTCACATGAGTGTCATTGGTTCGCCATCACTGACTTAGGACAATCAGAAACAGAAAAACGTGCTATGAATGGAAAGGGCCTCCCATGGTTTTGAGTGGAAGAGTCATCAGCAGAATGTGAACCCCTGTTCTGTAAAGTATAACATTTCCAGGAGGAAGCTTCCAGCCAGGCAAGGGAAGGGCAGGACCCAGTGTTCCAAATGACAATTTTATTTCCCACTTCACTCGAGCAAGGGCAAGGTCAGGCTAAGGAACCAACACAATCACCATAGAGAGGAAACTTACTCGAGGATTCAGCCTGTTTAGTGGCACGTGTTAACACACAATGAGCACCAATGGCTGCCAGGGGTGTTGGGGTGGGGGGGAGGAGGGCATTAATCTAATGACAGGGGAGCGGTGGTGACCTCCGGCTCACCCTGGGGCCTGGTCTTGGTTTTTTTCATGGACCTCTCGATCCACTTGAGGAAGTTGGTGACTTTGGTGTAGACCCCGAACTTTCCTTTCCGTGCACATCCTTCTCCCCAGCTGATGATGCCCGTGATAAAGTAGGTGTCCTTG
Source organism: Myotis nattereri (assembly GCF_964212035.1). Lineage (NCBI taxonomy): Eukaryota > Metazoa > Chordata > Mammalia > Chiroptera > Vespertilionidae > Myotis > Myotis nattereri. Next base: position 29,192,723 of record NC_138076.1, read on the forward strand.
AACCGGGTGACATGGGGACCCCCGGCGTCCCCCTGACAGGCATCCTCCAGCTTTGAGTCATAGCCGGCGCAGAACATGTTTGGGGTGATGATGAAGCCAGTGGACAATTTGCATGTTTTCCTGTCCACGTAGGGCACCTCCAGCATCTTGAGGGTGACGGACGTGCGGCCCATCTCGTGCATGCGCCCGAAGCCGCTCACAATGCCCGATTTCTGCGTCATGAGTGTGGATTCGGCCCAGTCCTTCTCTGGCAGGCAAGCAGGGGCCACGTTCATGCGGAATTTGATGGGCGTCTTCAGCTTGAGGAGGGCGATGTCACAGTTATAGGTCTTATTGTCAAACTCTTCATGTTTTATAATCACCTCCACCTCGTGCACTGTCTCGTTGCCGTCCTCCTTCTCCGTGTTTCGATCGCCTGGAAAATGGTGAGAGCACGGCCGTGTTAGCTCAGCCTGGGCCACGGGTTCTTGGTGGGTTACTTATTAAAGTAGCTATTGTTGTTTTTTCTACTTAAAAAAAAAAAGGTATATAGTCACTAGGAAATTTGAAAAATATAAGAAATCATAAAGAGGTGAATTAAAATGACCTTCAATTTCAGTATTTTTAGTCACATTTTTCTATGTACGTTCAGTTCTTCAGGGATTTCCAGTTCACTCATTTGTGTACACATATTTCCCGAGGATGTGTTGAGTGCCAGGGACAGGAGGGAGATGAAGGCCTGAGGGTCTAGACCCGCGCTGTCTAGAGGGCCACCACCAGCCACAGGGGCAATGGACACTTGAAGTGTGGCTGGTCTGAACGGAGACGTGCTGTGAGTGTCAAATTTCAGACTTAGAGTGAGAATAATACTCAAAATAGCTCATAAATACGTCTACAATGGATTACCTATTGAAACATTCTGGACGTGTTGAGTTAAATACGATATATTACTAAAATTATTTTCACCTGTAAACTTTTAAAATGTATAGTGGAAAAGTTAATGTAACTAGCACATTAAAATTCATGTGGCTCACATTTGTGTCTTTCATCAGACAGCTCTAGAGTCTGGTAGGGAAGGACAGACATTACGAAATAATCCCACACAAAAATACAAGGGGCAGAGAGACTCGGTGCGCAGATCGTCGAAGGGGCTCTGGAGGCCTCCCCAGGGGAAATGTCGCTGAGAGGAGAGCCAGCACTTGGGGCATGGACACCAAGAGCCTCAGGGAGGACCATGATGGAGGAGAACTGGGCTGGATAGGACAACAGAGACCGTCAGCTTAGAAAGACTGACTAGACCTGCCCATTTTCCTCCTACCTCCCCTCTTCTCCTCATTTTCACCCTCCTCACCTTCTTGTCTTCCTCCTCCTCTTCTCCCTTCTTTTTCTCATCCTTCTTACTCTCCTCTTCTTCTTTCTTCTCCTTCCTTTTCTTCCCCTCTTCTATACTCCCTTCCCATCCCCTTCGACCTTCCCCTCCTCCTTCTCTTCCCCCTCCTCCTTATAGCTCTCCTCTCCCTCCCCCTCCCCCTCATCCTTCTTCTCCCCTCCCTCTCTCCCCCTCCTCCTTAGTGATCTCCTCCCCATCCCCCCCTCCTCCTCCTTTTGTCCCTTCTCTTCCTCATCTGTGACACTCCCCCCACACACCCCCAGCCTGGATTCCAGTAATTTTATCTAGTGTTTCCAACAAATTTGATCAGTTCTAATTGTCTCTGAAAATTAGGCCGTGACAGTGGGACCTGCAGGGGTGAGGGGTGTGGTGCCACTTACCTACCCTCACCTTGAATTGCTTGGCTTGGTCAAGACAGTGGGCAGCAGTGAGAATGTAGAACTCATTCAGGATGGTGCCTCCACAGAAGCCTTCATTGTTCTCCTTGATGAGCAGAGCCTGCAATGAGAACGCCAGGGCCAAACAGGTTGAACTTGACTTTCTGAGAATAGAAACTTGGAATCTGTAATTCAAGCCTTCCGCTTCATTGCTTCTGCCTGGATCAGGGCATCTCTCTCCTATCTCCATGTGCCCACCTTAGCCTCCCCAACCCCCACTCCTGCCCTCCCACCCCCAACCTACTGCCCTTTCCAAGGAGAGAGCTGTGGCATCTTCAGACTGGAAAACAGGGCTGGAACCAGCACACCTACAGTGTTCTCCTGACCACTCGGGCTATGGCCCAACACGGCCAGTCCTGCAGACCTGAGCTTGATCACCACACCTGTCCCCCTGGCCATTCAGTCCTAGACCCTGGCACATTCTCTCCCTAAGAGGTGCCTCATGGTTGACCCCAGCCCACCTTCTCATCTCCTCCCAGCCCGCCACTCCCTGGTTCCACAGCACGGGTGTGGGCAGCATCTCATGCCTTCTGGTCTTTGCTTTACCCACCAGGCAACAGACCCACTTATTCATTTACTCTACAGACATTTGCTGGGGTCCTACTAAGTGGAAGTGCTAGCCACTGAGTAGAGTTGTGTCATAATTTACCTGCCTTTTCCCCGCCTGGTCTACAAACTCACTCTGACAATGACTAGTCTTTTATTTGTTCTCGTTCTGTCACAGCACTCTCTAAAGAGTTATGCACAGATAAACAATTGTCACTGCGTTGAAGATCTTTATTGTCTCTGTGGCTATGAAGTATATGCCTCAGACCAGGCAGAAGGCAGTCTATGTACGAATGCTTGCCTACACTGGTGTGACTTGTGGCCTTAGAAGGGATCCACTATTCAAGCCAATCTCCCACAGCCCATGGAAGGCCACCGTCAAGGTTAATTTCTGTGGAATCTATGTGCCTACTTCTGTAAGGGGTTTTCACCCTGATTTTGGATTTGGGGGTGAGGAGTATTCCACCTGGGAGTGAGCATTGATGGGGCAAGTGAAAGTCACCACCCAAAATTCTCCTATATTTCTTTCCTTCCAAAACACTGAGCTTGCAAATCCAGAGATGGAGCATTTTTTTCTCCCCTTTATTATGGGAATTCCACATCCTTTAAGCAACAGTTATAGGCTGGGGATATGTGTGGGTAAATGAAACAAATAACATCAAGTTCTAAAAGAATTCTTGAAGATGTTCCTGTCTGGTATGTAGTACAGATGTTCCTTGACTTATAATGGGTCACGTCCCAAAAAACCCATTGTAAGTTGAAAATGTGGTAAGTAAAAAATGCATTCAATACACCTAACCTCCTAAGTATAATAGCTTAGCCTAGCCCACCTTAAAGGTGCTCAGAATATAATAGTCAAAGACACTCTGTGCCGAAACCAGTTTGGCTCAGTGGATAGAGCCTCGGCCTGCGGACTGAAGGGTCCAGGGTTCGATTCCGGTCAAGGGCATGTACCTTGGTTGTGGGAATATCCCCAGTGGGAGATGTGCAGGAGGCAGCTGATGGATGTTTCTCTCTCATCGATGTTTCTAACTTTCTCTTTTCCTCTCTGTAAAAAAATCAATAAAATATATTAAAAAAAAAAAGACACTCTGAAGTACTGGCTGCTTCCCCTCTTGATCACCTGGCTGAGCTCACTGCCAGCATCAGGAGAGAGTATCATACTGCACATGGAGAACCCGGGAAAGATCAATGTGTATAACTTTTATAACATTGTAAAACTGAACCATTGTAAAAGTCGAACCATCATAAGTCAGGAGACTTCTGTAATGTTTCTTTGCACTTTTTTTTTTGGTATAATTTATCAACTCTTAATACAACTTGGGTGATGAGTGAGGGAGAGCCAGTCTTTCTAAGATTGGACACCATCTGTTCTTCTTAAAGATGGAGATGAGGCAACTTGTGCAGACTGGAACCGGGAGAGCAAGAATCATGAATCCCTACAGACTCATCGAGGAACCGGCTGGTGAGGATCCTTCTGCCCAGTCCCCTTCCCTGCCCCCTCTGCCCTTGGAGTCCCATCTAAAACCACCCCCAGAGCTGACACCTCCACCCGGTGGGCGCTTGTCCTAGTCTTCCCAGTGGAACTTCGTTCTACACCCACTGGTACCACCTTGGTGGTCTTTATCACATCAACTTGAACTGTGGTCATTTGGGTGGACCTCACCTCCCTTTCCCAGATCTAGATGTCCACATGTCAGAGAAACAGCTCTGATGATCTCACAGTCTACACACACAACCCCAACTCTATGCCGGACATGCAAGTTCTCCATAAATACACGTGGGGTGAATGATGACTAGATGTTGAAATGTCCTGTATTGGCTCTTGATAATTCAGACAAATGCATAACTGTCGTGTAGCTTGCAGATGAGGGTGAGCTGAGGTAATTGGCAGCTCTGGGATTTTGCTTGTAGGAGAAGCCATTTTGGCTTTGAACACTAAAAATGTATTAAGTCCAAGTTAGGATTGCCAGATAAAACAGCGGACATCCAGTTAAATTGGAACCAAAGGAATTGCAAATAATTTTTGGTATAATAGCATGTCCTAAGTAATATCTGGTATATATTTAAATTACAAATTTTTCATTGCTTATCAAAAAATTCAAATTTAAGTAGAAGTCCTGTGTTTTTATTTGCTAAATCTGCCAACCTTAGTCCAATGAACAACAAAAGGATTTTTCTTTTTTTTACCTTTGATAACAAATGGATGTATTTTTCTCTAAGGCAGTGGCTCTCAACCTTCTGGCTTTTTAAATACAGTTTCTCATGTTGTGACCCAACCATAAAATTATTTTTGTTGCTACTTCATAACTGTAATGTTGCTACTGTTATGAATCATAATGTAAATATCTGATATGCAGGATGGTCTTAGGCGACCCCTGTGAAAGGATCATTGGACCCCCAAAGGAGTCACGACCCACAGGTTGAGAACTGCTGCTCTAAGGTACTCTCTGCCTCATTAGAATTTAGGTGTTTCAATAAAAAGTTTTACCAAATTAGAAATGAAACAAGGAGAGTAAATCTTTCTGCCTCCAGTCAAAGAGAAGAGCCAGCAGAGACCTCACCCATAATCAGGGGAGCTGCCCTTTACCTGCTTATCCAAGGCCTGAGCTGGCACCCATCTTTCCTTCTGTAGGAGAGATTTGAGGGCTCAGATCCTGAGCATGGGATGGGAATGGGCAGCAAGGGTGGAGGGCGTAGGCAAGCGCCCAGTTCCTTCTCATCTCAGGTTCCTTCAGCATGGGAGCTTAGAGCCTGCTGAGGGGCCACATGTGTGCGCGGGCATCATGATCCCGGCCGTGGCCTCCATGGCAGTGCCTGCGTTGCCCAGCCAGAATGGATTGCCCATCCAGTTAACTCAGTGAACGTGCTCAGCACTTACCTGCCAGGGACATTCGCCATCATTGCAGTCCCTCCCTCCCACTATCCTGACAAGTGGGTTCTCCTCCTCAGCAGAACTTGGCTCTGTGTTATTCAAGCCTGGCAGATCTAAAGGGTTTGTGGTGGGATCCAGGTCTCCATCGAAAGGGTTCATGGTGGGATCCAGGTCTCCACTGTCTTCTGGGGGATCCTTGCTGCTGTGGGTGGTCAGGGACCCTGGCCTCCTCCTCTGTGGCAGAGTGAGTTTCCCACAGGGATAAGGCTCTGGAAGAAAACCAATGTCCTGGGGCTTCAGCAAAGTGAAACCCTCCCTGCACCACATGCACAATTCATTAGGAGCAGGAGGCATAGGGAGGCCAGAGAGAGAGAGGCTCCGACCCCCAAGGTTACGGGTCAGGTCAGAGGGCCTGGAGAACTGCAGTTGGGGAAGCGTGAAGTGTGTGCTTGGTAACTGGGAAGGGTGTGAGGAACTTTTGGGGTGCGGAATGCCCTGTGTCTTGATCTCGGTGGCATTACAAGGTGGACGTGACTGTCATGATGCAGGGAAAGTGCCCTTTCTGTCAGTGCCCACACTGTGTGTCAGTCTCACCTACAGGACCTGCTGCAGACACCGGCTCTGGGGCTGACCAGGATGCTGAAGCATTGAAGGGGATGTCTGCAAGCTACTTGGAAAACGCACCCACATTCTACAGACGCTGACAGTGGACAGATGACACAGAGGGGCAGGCAGGTGATGAAGCAAGCAGAGAGGTTAATGGTTGAACCCAGGTAGGCACGTACGAGTGCTCACTGTCAAATCCTGTCAACCCTGCTGTGTGCAAACATTTTCTAATGTAATATTGTTGTTGTTGTTGTTTTAAATTGTTCTGGGAAAAAGGGACAACATATGCAAACAACCTGTGTCATAAGCAGGAGCACTGCACAACACGGCTTTGTATGATAATGTCTATCAGGGATGACTACCCTTAAAATCACCAAGCTCAGGGGAGATGTCAGCAAATACCAGAAAGCTTCCTTTCTGTATTACTACCAACTAAGAAACTGAGGCGGAGATAGGGGCCTACAGCGGACAGAGAAAGGGAGAGATGTGGAGGCCCATCAGAAAACAGAGGGCAACCAAGCTGGCGACATAGGGAAGCACCTGGACTCGCTGCCTTGCACAACCACATTAAAACTACAACTAAAAGACAAAACAAATAGCATCCAGAACCACGGTAAGGCTGGCTGAGTGGAAATTTTACAACAAAAAGGAAAGAGAAAAGCGCATTGAGTCCAGTAGGAGGTGCAGAGATGTGGAAGTGTGGAGGTATGGAGGCTCACATGAAAGGGGCTGCAGCTGGGTATGCTGTTGTCTTTTTCTACCGGGAGGGAGATACAAGCTTCTGACTGCTCTGAAATCCAGTTCTGGGCGAGAATCTGGGGACCCAGACTCATAAGGAGAGAAACTGTACTGTCTGGCATAGGGCTGGAACGTGAGTGCGGCATTCTCGCAGAGGTGCTTGCAGGGTTCATTGATCCTGCACAGGGCAGAGAGACATATTGACCCAGGAACCTATCGGGAGAGGGCCGATGGCAACCATTGCTGTTTGCACCGCACCATGACTCCCTGAGACTATACCCCACCCAATTTATAACCCCACCCAAGCTGTGCCCAGAGACTTTTGCATACAAATGGCCTAGCCTTGCTCCCCCTAAAAACCTGTCAAACTGCAGCTGGGTCATAGAAACCCAGAGCTTCCAAAAGGCCTAAGGCTATCAGCAGCCTGCATTACTTCACAGCTGTGCCTCATCTGGGCACTTCCAAACCCCTAACAAAGAGGAGGAATCTGCAGATCTCTCTGTATCTCCTGTTGGGTGGCCTCAGGCAGTGGGTGACTTTGCACCCCCTTGGAGATCCAATAGCCAGTCTACCTAGTGGTCAGAGTGAGACCATCCAGATTAAAACTCTTAACATCCATAAGAGACACACTCAGGGGGCAGACTCAGTGAGCGCCAAAGCCACACTGAAGCAAGTCCTGCCCCATAAGGGTGTCTCTAGCACAGAAGTTCTCCCATTGTAGACACAACTGGTCCTCACAGCCAATTGGCACGGAGGTCAATTCCTCGCAGTGACACCAACAGCAATCAAGGCTTTACTACAACAAAACTGTGCACACAGCCCACAAAGGGGTGCACCAAGAGTGTCCACCTCAGGTAATTGGGGAGGCTGAGCCACTGGGCCCTATAGGACACCTAGCACCGAAAGCCACTCTATCAACACAGGGAAGCAGCCAAAATGGGAGGCAAAGAAACAGGTCACAAATGAAAGAAATGGAGGAAAGCAAACTCCTGTATATAGAGTTCAAAACCATGGTTATAAGGCTACTCAAGAATCTTCCAGAAACTTATGAGAAATATAGTGAAACCCTCAAGCATATGAAAAAGGACCAATTAGAAGTTAAGCATACACTGACTGAAATAAAGAATAATATACAGAGATCCAACAGCAGACTAGAGGGTCCCAAGATCAAGTCAAAGATTTGAAACATGAAGAAGCAAAAAACACCCAAGTGGAAAATCAAAAGGAAAAAATAATACAATACAAAAATATGAAGATAGTGCAAGGAGCCTCTCGGACAACTTTTAAGCGTACCAACATCCAAATGATAGGGGTGCCAGAAGAAAAGAGAGAGCAAGATATTCAAAACCCAGTTGAAGAAATAATGACAGAAAAATTCCCCTACCTGGTGAAAGAAATAGACTTATAAGTCCCAGAATCACAGAGAACCCCAAACTAAAGGAATCCAAAGAGGACCACACCAAGACACATCGTAATTAAAATGCCAAGGACAAAAGACAAAGAGAGAATCTTAAAAGCAGCAAGAGAAAAACAGCTAGTTACCTACAAGGGAGTACCCATACGACTGTCAGCTGATTTCTCAACAGAAACTTCACAGACAAGAAAAAGCTAAAGGAGTTCATCACCACCAAACTAGTATTATATGAAATATTGAAGGGTATTCTTTAAGAAGAGGAAGAAGAAGAAAAAGGTAAAGATAAAAATTATGAACACCAAAGTGACAACAAATACATATCTGTCAACAAGTGAATCTAAAAATCAAGTGAATAAAAAATCTGGCGAACAGAATAAACTGGTGAATAGAATCTAATCAGGGGCATATAGAAAGGGAATGGACTGACAATTCTCGGGGGAAAGGGAGTGTCGGGGGTGCAGGAAGAGTCTGGCCAAAAAGCATACACCTATGGACGAGGACAGTGGGTGGGGGGAGGGGGGCGTGATGGCGGAGGGTGGGGTGGGAACCCGGTGGAGGGGAGCTATGGGAGGAAAAAGAGGAACAACTGTAATAATCTGAACAGTAAAGATTTATTTAAAATAGAAAAAAAAAACAGATGGCTCCTCTCTGCTTCAGTGGGTTTGCGTAAAATCAGATAAGCAGAACGTAGTTCTTTTTAGTGTTTGCGAGGGCTCCAGCAGGATCTGAAGGACCCCTCCCCACCCCCAGCAGACTTGTGCTATGTTAGCTGGAGGTAAAGAGTGTGGTGTTGATATCTGTAATCACTGTGTTTTGAAATACTGAATTAGGAAGTAGTTTACCTGATCCCCCCACCCCCCAAATATCACACTTCATTAAATAGATTTGTAATTATTCCTGGAATTTAAACAAAATTTGTGGATATGTTACAGTCTACCCCCTATTGTTGAGCCGTAAGTTTAAAAATCTCATTACCAATGGAGAGGTAAATGATACTGTCTTTTACTTGTTGAGAGAGCTGATGTTATCTAATGGCAGTCATTCTGGAATGTTCCTGTCTTGTGGAGTGGGCCTGGGTCTTTGTATTTGTACACCCTCACCCTCACTGACCCGCCTCGAACAGTTGATGCTGAAGCTGTCAGTCAGTCAGGGAACCTGGCTTTGCAAAACAAGTTGGTGCCTTTTTGAGACTGAGAGAAAGGAGTGGTGCCTCAGCACCACTGGCTCCAGGTTGGCCCTGCAGCATAGGAGGACCTTTCTACAGTGTGGGAGACCCCAGGGCCTGGCCCGTACTCAGCCCCTTAATAGGCCATGCCCTCCCGAGCTTCTAGGCCAGACTCATTGTGTCCAGCTTTTATCAAGGAAAAGAATAAATAAATTTGATTAACATCCAGGCTCACACAACCTAAATTAGTTCTTTTTGTTGTTGTTAATCCTCAACTGAGAATATTTTTTCATTGATTTTTAGGGAGAGTGGAAGAGAGAGGGAAAGACAGAGAGAAACATCAGTGTGAGAGAAACACATCAATTGGTTGCCTCCTGCACGAGCACCAATCAGGGTCCGGGCTGGGGAGGAGCCTGAAACAGATACGTACCCTTGAGCAGAATCGAACCCGGGACCTTCCGGTCCACAGGCTGAACACTCTATCCACTGAGCAAACCAGCTAGGGCCTAAATTAGTTCTCGAAGGGCCTCGGCTCCCCACTTTCCAGCTCTCCAGCTCCTACAGTCCGGCCTGGGCTGCCCTCACCCGCCTGCACTCCCATCTTGGTTCATTGTAACTCCCAGTCTCCCAAGCCTCCTGTCCTACCCAGGGGTACAAATCAGGCCTCCACACTCATTACATAGTTAGGGTTTGCTATGAATCAGGCACTGTGCAAAGTGCCCTCCATGCATTGCTCCCATAATTTGCACATTTACTAAGCAGTTAGGTAATATCGCCGGCCCCACGTTTCAGGCAGCTCCCAGAAACAGGGGTTTGTCTCCAAATCTGCGGCCCACCCCGGCTGCTCCAGCTGTCCTGCACTGGCCTCTCTGACTCAGGGAGCCCTGTGAGGTGGCCCCATGCACCTCTTACCTGTGGAGATGCAGAACTTGCCATTGTCATCCAGAATGTACCCACTGGCACAGGAACATACCACGGAGTTCTGCTCCTCTCTGCAGAACTGGTCACAGTCCCCGTTGTCCAGGCTGCAGAATTTTCGCATGGCTGTAAGGGACACATGTTGGTTCTCAGGACAGACTGGGGAAACTGAGGCTGCAGCTGGCCGGGAGGAAGGACAGCAGCCCCAGGGGGACATACACCCACCGTGAACCCTATAGCAGTCCCTGGCTAGAACAAAAGGCGGGAGCCACATGGCCCATGCACATCAGCTGGGGCAAACAGGATGGGCTGCCCAGAGCAGCTGGTGGGGTGACAGGACCATGCCTGTGCGTGTGCTCTTCTCAGCCCAGGCTGCCTGGGGAAACCATGGCGTACAGTTAGGGTGAGAGCTGAGTATCTGCCGGGCCCCGGCACCAGCCTTCCAGGAGGTCCTTAAATAATCTGAACATGGCCAGTGAGGGCCCTGGAGGCTGGAAGGGTCTTAAGTTCAGCGCTAAGAAGGCACATAGGTCCTGACCAGCTTGGAAGGGCTGCCTGCAGGAGGGTGGGTTCCTGTGTAATAAGGGTCTCAGAGACAGGTCTGGGCCCCAGTGCGGTGGGAAGAAGAAACAAAACAGGCAGTCCACATCCTGGAGGCAGGCCAACCTGAGTGCCAAACTGGCCCTTCTGTCACTTGTGTTTTGAGGAAGTTATTTCCACCTACGGGCCTGGGTTTCCTCACTTGTAAAGTGGAGGAGGCTGTGCCACCTCACAGGATAACCTCATGGGTCACGGGAAGTGCTTGGCGCAGTGTCCGTGTGGACCCGAGTCTCCCTGGACCTCAGATCCGCAGCTCTGCCTGAGCCAGAATCACCCACCTGCTTCCTGTGTGCACTGACCTCGACCTCCAAACTCACATCAGTGATGCTACCCTGGCTTGTGGAGGTTTACACTCTTCATTTGGGTTTTGATGAAAAAAGATAATTATAGTGTGAAGATCAGCGTTAATGAAACTTTAGAAAACATTCACCATGGCCCTGGGGTCAGAGCCAAAAGGTGTGGAAGAGCGGCAGCTCTGGATTGGGATGAAACAATGCCTAATTGATATTCCCGGCTGAGAAAATTCTGAAGTAATCTAGTTCAAGAGCACATTCCAAAGATTATAAATTAAGTAATAAAAAAAGCAAATCTTTCTCTTTAGGGAAATCTGGTTTAATATTAAAGCTAATTTTTATTTAAAAATTAACCAGCATATTAGGAAAACTCCTAGTGACTTTTCCAAGATTAATGAAATGTTTCAAATTTTTATATTTGGACAATCCCTAACAGTTAGTATTGACATGTGCACTGATAAATGTGAAGTGTGGTGATTTAGAATCATTGCCCAGGACCACAAGGAATATAAGTAACAACGATGAGGGATACATTCTACTCCAAGAAGGAAGTCAATTCTCATTTCTATGTTAGTGGGCCACATGCTTCATGAATGTTCCACAGCCTCTCTCAGAGGAACGGAGAGGTGATTGTGTGTTTCACTGAACTCCAACACTGAGTGGATTGTAGGGCCATTAATTTTTGTTGTTTTCTGTGACTACAGTGGCCCTTCATAATGGAGCACAGACTCGACATCAAAAGTGACATGAGATAGTTCCCTTAGACATTTTGATTTTTTCCCTCTTTCCCACATTCGATTCTTCAGGTAACTCAGACTTGAAGGCCTACCAAGAAGAGGAACTTACGTAATTCACAGTTTCTGCCTTCATATCCTTCCTGACAAGTGCAGGTGTATTCCTCGAGGCCGTCCTTACACCTGCCCTGATTCAGGCAGGGATTGCTTTCACACTGGTCACCATCTGCAAAGGAAGGGTTTGGAAACCGAAGCTTGCGGGCAATTTCCGTCACTATGGAAATGACTTTGCTGTGTTGATCTTGGCACACATTTTTTCAGATAACTCAAATGAAAGTGGACTTCTTCCTGTTTCCCTGTAAACAATTTCTCCTAACTGATCTTCACTGTATCCTCACCTTTTGTGGCTGTGGGTACGTGATGCTGTTATCTTACTGGATCATTGACTGAGTTTTCCAGTTTTTGCTGAAATGTTTGACAGCATTTTTACATTAGAGTGAAGAGCTCTAGGATGCCGACTATGTGGGACCATCTGGAAGGGGGAAGACGTGATTGTCTGACACTGGACAACAGAGATGTTAGGGTTCCTGTTTCCAAATGCTCTGGGGTAAAATGAAAATGCAGAGACAGATGCCCTGCACCAACACGGGACTTCACATTTCTTAGTGCATTTGTACAATCTAATTTAGAGATAAGTCCAATAGTCATTTTGAGAAATTTGAATGGTGTTGCCAGAATGAAAACATTAGTCAGGATTAATGCCATTTCAGGTGGTATAAGGGTTGACTCAAGATGCTTACCTTATTATAGGATCCAATCTTTCAGACTCTATTTTTTTATTAATAATTCTTGGATTTTTAAAATTATCACTAAATTTGGTATTCTCACATGAGAACATACTGATTTAAATCTATATGTAAGTGGCAACATTAGGATTACTGTAAAGTTACTATAAGAAACTATTTTACAATAACCTATGAAAATGCTCAGACAGAACAAGTTGAATACATAGGATTTAAACAGGAACAGAGAAAGGCAATTCAGGAAGCATTTTCAAAGTTCAAACACAATTTCTCCCAACTTAAATAGCCTAATGAACCCCTCTCACTTAAGTTTAAAATAGAAAACATCTCACCTTTGTATTTATTCCAGAATTCATTCTAAAAGAGAAAAAATATTTTAAAGAACATTAGGGAAAGCACAGACATTTTACACCTATAACAAATTATAACCTAATAACTCAACTTGAATAGGATACTTTCCCAAACAGAGGTCATTTTCAGAAACAAATTGCTCTAGAACTATTCAATCTAAATGGGAAAATTTTTTAAATCTTCTGTATCTATAAAGGTGCAGATGGTGGCTTCAATCACCATCTCTGTTGAACATTGAAAGTGTATTTTCAAGTGAATCTCCAAGAAATGGATTGTACCCAAAATGCTTTGCTCTGTTTGCTACTCCAGTAAATGGTTTTTAGTTGAAATATTTGGGTCAAAGATTCAATAAAGAAATGAATTATTGGTTAACAATCATGGTAATTTAGAAAATGATCATTGGTAATTAAATCATGGCATCAAGAGCATACATTAACTAAAAAATGTTCACAGAGTAAAAAATTTTTTTTCTGTCTATAGTAGGTTAAATAGTGTCTCCTAACCCTCCAAATTCAGGTGTAAACTCACAATGTGACGTTATTTGGAAATAAGGTTTGTGCAGATATAAGTAAGTTATCAATTGAGATGAGATCCTACTGGATTAGGGTGGACCCCAAATCAATGAGGGGGTCCTTATAAGAGACAGAAACGGAGACAGACACACGGAGAGAAGGCCATGTGAAGATGGAAGCAGAGATTGGAGTGATGCATCTACAAGGCAAGAAATGCCAAGGATTGTTGGCAGCCACCAAAAGCTAGAAGAGAGGCGTAGAACGGATTCTCCCTCAGGTCTTCCAGAAGGAACAAACCCTGGCGACACCTTAATGTCGAACCTGTGGTTTCCAGCTTTTTCTCTCAAAGTACCACAGAATTGTGGTACTGAGAGAAAAAGCATTTTAAGACACCCAGTTTGTGGTTTTATTTCGATTTATTTATTATTTTATTTATTTAATTAGTATCTTAATGTGGAAGCTTAGAATATCAATTTGAGACATTTCTTCTATTCCAATAAAAACCTTAATGCTGTAAGTTCCCCTAGAACAGGGGTGGGCAAACTTTTTGACTCGAGGGCCACAATGGGTTCTTAAACTGGACCGGAGGGCCGGAACAAAAGCATGGATGGAGTGTTTGTGTGAACTAATATAAATTCAAAGTAAACATCATTACATAAAACGGTACGGTCTTTTTTTTTTTTTAGTTTTATTCATTTCAAATGGGCAGGATCCGGCCCGCGGGCCGTAGTTTGCCCACGGCTGCCCTAGAAGCACTATGTTGTATATTTGTTTTTGTTCAGCTGAAAATATTTGCTAATTTCCTTTGAGACTTTCTTTTTGACCCACAAATTATTTAGAAGTGTGCTGTGTGCTATTTAATTTCCAAATACGTAGATATTTTCCTGTTATTGATTTTTGGTTAATTTCATTACTGTCAGATAACATTTTATATGTTTTCAATCTTTAACATTTGTTAAGATGTGTTTTTAGGACACAGGATATGGCCTATCTTGTAGAAAGTTCCGTGGATGCATGGAACTTTGAGGAGAGGGGGTTTGCCACAGGATCGTTGGGACTCGTACAATTATCAGTTAGATTCAGGTCGAGTGATGTCTGGAGAACTGCAGGGGATACAAATGATAAACTCACAACTCTGTGGTACTTGGAACTCTCGTTTTCTTCAATGACTGCTGCTATGTACTTTTCAGGGCCCTCAAATAGCGGCTCTATGCAGTCTACCCGGGTTTTGTGGTTACATTCAGTGGGAGACAGGGTGGAGTGTGCTTTCTCCATGGTACTTGGAGCCAGACTTGTGGCTAACCTTTGATCCAGTAATCCTCTTTGGAGCAGCTGCTCTTCTTAGGAGATAACCCAGAAGAACTATGCATGTGCATGATTTCATAATAGTAATATGAAAACAACCTATATGGCCCAAACGGGAAAGTAGTAAATGTGTTGATACAATAGAATTTAATTTAGGTCTTTAAGATTATAAGTATGGTATATATATATATATTTTAAAAATATATTTTATTGATTTTTTACAGAGAGGAAGGGAGAGAGATAGAGAGTTAGAAACATCGATGAGAGAGAAACATTGATCAGCCGCCTCGTGTACACCTCTTACTGGGGATGTGCCCGCAACCCAGGTACATGCCCTTGACCAGAATCGAACCAGGGACCTTTCAGTACGCAGGCCGACGCTCTATCCACTGAGCCAAACCGGTTTTGGCAGGTAGCTATATATAGAAGTAAGGAAGAGTGTTTGGGCAATGATGCTGAGAAAAAAGTAGTACATAAACTTGGATTGGAATTACAAATATTCAGTAATATTTTGTGTATGTATTTCATACACAAAACTATGCATATGTGAATTCAAAGAGCATTTAAAAGTGAAAATAGTTCTTGAAATTATGAATAACTTAAAAATAGACAAATCATGTATTTGGTAAGGCGTGAAAATGAATTCTCAATGCCTCTTCTCTCTTCTGGTGGCTGAAATGAACACTGGTGGTCAAACGGATAGAAACATACACGAATCCCTTGCAGACCTTGATCTTTTGCAGAAATACAAAGATGTCTGAGTCCCACAATTTACAATGACTGTTTTCTAGACAGAAGTGCCAAGTGTGTTTTCCAATGTATTAGTGGTTGCTACATTCTCCTTCCTAGCTTCAGGTTTTATGGGAGGAAACACAGTGCTTCTGTAATGTTACTGGAGACTGTGAGACACATGGTGATGCGATGCGGTTACTACCCAAGCCCCAGCCAGTTGTGGGCATTCCGTGGCAGTACAGAGCTTTTCATCTATGAACACGGCCTCCTCCTCATCAGTGCCTTTGATCTGCTCTTCCTTACCCTCCTTCCTCCCTCTCTCTCTTCCTTCAAAATTTTTAAGAGTTTATTTGAGGCAAAACTGATGGTAGTTGCCAGGAAGCAAGGTCTCAAATGCTTCCGTTTTCTTTCAAAAACTGCTTGCTGCTGCATGGAACTGTTTAAGTCATTGTAGGTACTGCACGCTTCCTTCTTTGTGACAAATAGCTCAAAGTGCTCAGTGAGACCCAGAGTGGTCCATTTGGCCAAACATCTCACTATCCATGGGTGATCACAGATGAATATGGGGTTTCTGCGACTCACTTACAGGAACTGTCTGAGAAGATTATCAGAGTCTGGCTGTGGCCTGAGGTACAGGACATTCAGTAGCTTTTGCCACACAGGTATTATTAAGAATGTTTTTTAGTTTCTTCAGTTCTGAAGAAGGTTTGTTCCTGGCAGGCTAGTTCCTCACAGGGCTTTCTCACGTGCTTCTACCATGCTGACTCTGTAGATGGGGTGAAGTCAGTCTGATGGGTTTGGCCTTCTGGGCCATTGGGAGGGTGGATGTGATCTTGTCTGTAATGTGCTTCACCATCTCTGACATAATCTCCACGGTTTCAGGAGATCATCATGACCTGTAGAGGCCATGTAAAATTCACAGGTGGTGAATTAGAGTCAAATCATCTGGAACTGGCATTCAATTTCACAAACTGGGACAATGCCACTGCTCACCAGCATCTTATGGCAGAGTTCTGGAGCAATTCTTATATGTAAGTTCATGTCCAGCTTATTTTGCCAGGTAATGAAAAACTTGGGCACATCTCCACTAGAGATGGCATTCATCCTAGGAATTTCAATGTCTAGGAATCCCAACTTACCAAAATCTTCTTATCCATGTGATGCTATTACTGTGGATGATAAATTTCTTCTTTATAAAGTCATTCAGGTCCAAGCCCAAGTATCTCCAATGATGTGTTTGTCTTTGTGGCCAAAGTGAGGATTAGGTGACATATAGGAGCAAGGAGGCAATAGTGTCATTTTATGGAGAATGACCCTTTGCAAACCCTTCTTCTTTTTTCCAGGATTCTCTCAAACTCCAATTATGTCTCCCAAGGCAGTCTGTTATCGATATAAATAAATTCTTCTGATTTTAAATTCCTTGAATTGGCCATAACTTGCAACTTCACCTGTACTCGAAGGGCACAGAAGATGAACCTCCCGGGCTCTTCTGGCATAGAGACTACCTACCCCTTAAGGTGATGTTGGTCAGGTGGTCTGCAGGTGCAGCAAGCGAGTGGGTCTACATGGAGCCTGTGTGGTGCGGGTCTCCTCAGCACTCAGCATGTGGTGGGAGCTCAACTGTGGTCTTGCAGTGTTAATGGGGGTCCTGCAGTGTGGATGGGGCCCTGCAGTGTGGATGGGGGCCCTGCAGTGTGGATGGGGGTTCTGCAGTGTGGATGGGGGTCCTGCAGTGTGGATGGGGTCCCGCACTATAGATGGGGGTTCTGCAGTGTGGATGGGGGTCCTGCAGTGTGGGCGGGTCCTGCAGTGTGGATGGGAGCCCTGCAGTGTGGATGGGGGGTCCTTCAGTGTGGATGGGGTTCCTGCAGTGGGGATGGGGTCCTTCAGTGTGGTTGGGGTTCTTGCAGTGGGGATGGGGTCCTGCTGTGGGGATGGGGCTCCTGCAGTGTGGATGGGGATCCTGCAGTGTGTATGGGCGGGTCCTGCAGTGTGGATGGGGGTTCTGCAGTGTGGAAGGGTGGTCCTTCAGTGTGGATGGGGTTCCTGCAGTGTGGATGGGGGTCCAGCAGTGTTGATGGGGCGGGGGGTCCTGCAGTGTGGATGTGGGTCCTGCAGTGGCGATGGGGGTCCTGCAGTGGGGATGGGGCTCCTGCAGTGGGGATGGGGGTCCACTGTCGGTTGTCAGTGGTGTGGTGGTAGTGCCAGCAGCCGGGCCTACCTGTCTCTCTCAGAGCTGCTGCTTGGCCTCCTCCTCTGCTACTTTCTCTTCAGCTTTCAAGTGTCTTCAGTTCATTCTTTCCCAGTTTCCATCGTCGCCATTCACTGCCACCTCACGTCCTCATGGTGGCCATGAGGGCCCTACCCAACGTGGGTGAGGCTCATGTGCAACTTTCAGGGAAGCCTTTGCTGTCGTGTGCCTGTGCGCCATAGCTCTGAAGGCTGCAACTCAGGTGCCAGATGTCAAATATGGCTGTGGCCATGGATCTGGGCAAAACCCAATGGCTCCCGTGTGTGTGTATATGTGTGTGTGTGTGTGTGTGTGTGTGTGTGTGTGTGTGTGTGTCCCAGTCCAGGGAGGTGTTGGCCAAGGGCATGAATAATTTTAAATAAACTTGTTATGTTTTAGAATAGGTTTAACAATACCTTCAGAAGTTCTCATAATTCTTATAACCAATTTTTGGCCATACCTTCTCAGCTTCCTTCCCACAAAACAAGGAGATATGTGTTGGGCGAGGAACCAGGAACAAAAGCCTTGCAAGTGGTAGAAGGAGACAGGCTCCCCAGCTCCCACCCTAGAAAGCCTCTCCTGAGCTGTTCTCTGTGGCGGAGGCTTTGAAAGAAAACCCCTATTCTGTAAAAATACTGTTTGGAATTCTCTGCTATTCTTTGGACGGCCTCTTATTCTGAAAAAGTAACTTTGCTTTCTAGCCTGCTTGAATAGTGGGGGAGATAAACTTAGCTATCTGACCTTGTAGGCCAGAGACTAGATACACCCAATGCCATGCCAAGTGCATTTTTTAATTGGATAGAACTGTTTAGTTTTCAAGGCTGCCGCCAGCAAGCACACAAAGGGCTGGCTCTTCTATAAAAAGGGAAGTTCTGCTTGTAGCTGTGCTTAGATTTGGATTCATTTCCCTGAGCCCGCCGCTGTGAATAAAGTGTAACTCCAAACTCTCAGAGCGGTGTTTGGTTCTGGTCCGGTTTTTCTGTAACAAGGCCACAGCACAGAAGGGCATGGAGTGAAGGCCCAGTGTGGGCGACACTGACAGCCTTCACAGACAGGGAACGGGGCCAGACAGCATCTCCATTCAGGCCCAGCAGTATCCACAACTGGCCCTCCGTCTCACCAACCCTTACCGTCTTCTCCGTGTCCTGAAAGACTTCTCGGGCCTCTTCGTAGGAGCAAGTCTCTTCCCAACACTCTCTTTCAAGGTTTCCTTTCTTCATCTCTTCAAATAATGAATTTGCCCTCCGGACCCTGTCCAGGAAGCTGTTGGCATGTTCCCGGTGGATGAACACTGCAAGACAGGGAAGCACACAAAGTACTTACCAAAGTATCAGGTCACCTCCCTGCTGCAAAAGGCTGAGAACTCCTTCCTCAGGCACCAGGCAGCTGGGAAAGAAACGCCCACCTCCCTCATGACTCCTTCTTGAGTTACATACAGTGCCTGTTCTAGACCCCACACACCCTTTTCTGGAGACGTAGACACATCCCATCCAATCCACTACTACCCTTCACATTCACACCCAGCTTTAGGGTGGTCAATGCAAACCCCCTCTCCTGAACTCTCCCTTCTCAGAGTGTTTCCAGGCCACTGTCACCTCCCTCCCCCCAACCGGCTACTCCACTCTGCTTTGGCTCAGGCTGTGCCCCTCCACTCTGGTCCTCACCCTGAGCCTCACCCACCCTGCAGGTCAGAGTTCAGTGCAGAGTTGTGATATGTTTTGATCACAATCTACAATTATAGGTGATTTCTATCAAGTCCCAGGACTCCCAAACACAAATTAAAACAGAAGTTTTGCCCTAGCTGGTTTGGCTCAGTGGATAGAGCATCAGATTGTGGACCAAAGGCTCCTGAGTTTGATTCCGGTCGGGGCACATGCTTGGTGGCTGGCTCCACCCTGACCGGGGCTGTGGTCAGTGTGTGTGAGGGAGGTCATCAATCGATGTGTTTCTCTCACATTGATATTTCTCCCTTCTACTCTCTCTAAAAACCAATGGAAAAATATCCTCAGGTGATGATTAAAAACACACAACAAAACAAAACAACCCCAGAAGTTTCAACCCGGCTGGTGTGGCTCAGTTGGTTGGAGCATTGTCCGGGACACTAGAAGGTGACAGATTCCTAGTCAGGGCACACACTCAGGTTGTGGGTTCCAACCCCAGTCAGGGCACGTATGGGAAGCAATTGACGTTTCTTTCTCACATCGATTTTTCTCTTTCTCTTTCCACCCCCATCCCCCTCTCTCTCTTGTTTCCTTTCTTTCTGTTTCAAATCAATGAAAACATATCCTCAGGTGAGGATTACAAAGAAAAATAACAACAGCAATAACAAAAACAAAACAGAAGTTTCAAGAAATAGTATTTACTATGATTTTATACAAAATAGTACTTATTACAAAATTTTGTACTTGATTCTGTCATTTTTCATTAAAAGCAAAACACCACTAAATTGATTTCATGACTCACTAATGAGTCGTGACCTGCCAGTTAAAACGTCTTGGGTCAGAGAGCCTCTGAGTCCTCCCTGTGGTCTCTATCTGCAGCTGGCTTGTCCCCACTCTCTGCCTGAGTCTTATCTCTCCCTCACTCACCACTCCTTTTCTTCTTTCCATTGTGGTACAGGAGGCCCTCAGATTCTTTTCCTCGCCCTCTGCACTCCTCTCTCTTTTTTCCACCGAAGAGTTAAGAGTTTCACCATAATACTCTCCACGTTGGTATTGCTAGTCCCAACTTTCATCCCAGCTCTCTGCTTTCAACTCTCTCATCGTGGTGGATATCTCCTCTCATCGCAAACTCCAAACTCCCACATCCAAAACCAAAACACACACCCAGTACTACAGAATCTAGAAGGCCTGAGTTTCCAATACACCTTGGTCACCTACTACTTAATATTGGCAAATGCAAATTACAAGACATAGGCTTACTTCTTGGAGTTGTTTTAAAGAGTGTATACACTTCCCAGTGTCCAGTGTGGCACACATTAGGTGCTCAATGAAGGTTACCTTCATTCCTACCTCAAATCACGTTCCCTTCCAAATTCCTCATTTCTTTTTGTGACATCAGTGTTACCCCAATAGCATCAGCCTCAAACTTGCTAGTATCTCTGGGCCCCTCGCCCATTACTTCGAATACCTGCTTCAATACCAAGTGCTGATTTTGAAATAAAATCCGCACAGCAGTTTCTCCCCTCTCATTCCCCTCCATGGGTTTCTTCCCTGTTCTGCTTTTCTCTTTCATTTTCTGACTTTTTACCGCTTTCTCCTCTCCTGCACACCTGGGTCGCTCCTCAGGACTCCTGTCCTTGCACTTGACCTAGGATGCAGACAAACCTCAGGGTGATGCCACCTCTGTTCTCTCTTCTGACTTTGCTCTGCTTCTCTCCTTTCCGAGCCCTTTGTCTTTGGACAGGCCCTGGGGCCCTGGAAGGTCCAGACACCCCCATCTGAGCCAGCCTTGGGCAGCCCCTCCCCCTGGCTGAGCCAGCCTGAGGGTGGCAACACCAGCTTCTCTCTCATTCTCGTCCCTGCCCTGCTGTGGACACTCTTCTCTGCCTGGGACTGACCCCTCCCCTCCTCTCCCCCAGCTCATGTTGGCAGAGGAAAGCGGCTTCTCTCTGTCTCTACCTGCCACCTCTCCCTTCGCTCCCTCTCTTTCTTCATCTCCCCCTCTCTGTTTTCTGCCTCTCTTTCTCCCTCTGTGTGTGTGTGTGTGTGTGTGTGTGTGTGTGTGTCTGTCTCTGTCTTTCTGTCTATGTTTCTCTGTCTGTCTCCCTCTTCCTCTGCCCATGTGTTTCTATCTGTCTTTATGACCTCTGACTGGCTGTCTGACTCTCCACCCACAGGGAGGCACACCTGGCCCTAAGCTACCTTGGCTGAGACCACCAAGCCCAGCTGTCTCATATCAGCCTCTGACAGGGGACGGGCACCCACTGTCTACAATGTGGAGGTTCAAGGGCATCACCTTAGCTCCCCACCTTTTCTCCTCCTCCAGGAGACCACCATTGTAGCCTGAGGTCGAGGGGTGCTTACCACTTCCCCCGGGTGACAGGAGGCTGGCCAGGGAGGCACTGAGCAGGAGGAGGCACAGCAGGCCGGCCATGGTGTGGCCTAGGACAGTGTTGCGGTGGAACTGTGATAGGCTTCCAGGGCAAGGTTCACTCACCCCAGCTCAGAGGGTGGAGGATTGTCCTTCTGCTTATCACAACCTTCTGATTGGAGCCTGGGCTGGCTGTGGGTGAGGGACAGGGGGGAGGCGAGGGACGGGGGCAGGTGACCACGCTCGGGGCAGCCCTGGGGAAGTCCTGTTGGAACCTCGTCGGTAACTGTATCCAGGGGGCCTGCTTTGGGCATGGGAACTTTTTGTTCTGAGAAAGTAAAAATGGGACTTTATAGTTTACAGACATTTATGTGTGGCTCTCATTTCATCCTTACAATCATGATAGACGCTAAGTATCACTTCCCTTATCTTTTCTCCAGAAGAAAACACAGAGGCTTAGGGAGAAGTGAAGTGTCTGTGGTACACGTGGGATTTGAACCCAGGACTTGCCCCCTCAGTGTCCTGATTGTCTCTGGGTCTGACCTGGTCCTGCTCAGAGGCCTCTCTCTCCAGGTGCTGTCAGGTGGGGCCCCACACAGGGCCTCCTGCACCTGCATTCCGGGCTTGTACCTTCCTCTCCAAATTCAGGGGCTCTGGGAGGCAGAGCTTGTCTTTGCAGCACAGGATTCCTTGTGCACAGGCCCTGACACAGACTTCTGGGAGGATAGCCCCTGCCTGGTGCGCCTGGTGGGGACTGTCTGCTGGAACCCTGAGTGATCTGTTGACCGACCACAGGACAGGTTGGCTCAAGGTCAAGAGGGCTGTGCGACGTGGGGTTCCTTGGCCTGCCTCTTATCCCCTCAGCTCAGCCATGGAGGCACAGGGCTTCTCTTGACAGCTTGGCCTCACACACTCTGCTGGTGGCCAGTCTTGGGGGCAAGGAGACGGAACCCTGAGTCAGAGACCTCACAGTGTAGCTCATTTCTCACTTCTGCCCAGCTCAGTACAGCCCCCCACCAGGAGAGCTCGGAGGGTAGCATGGTACCTGAGCATCAGGATCAGCAGCCGCTTCATCATCCAGCCCCTCCCTGAGGCTCCCACTCTCTACTCCCCTCATTCAGGGCCAAGGAAGTCTGGAAGGCACTGTCTCCAGGGAATACGGAGTCTCGGAGTCTCATTTCTTGGCTCTCATCAGGGCTAGTCTCTTTGCAACAAGTGCCCGGTGTCAGGGAAGCGCGAATCACCTCTGGTCAGCAGAAGCAGCTGCCACCTTGGCAGCCAGGCTGGGGAGGGAGGTGTGTGTTAGGTAGCGGGTACACACCAGGTTAGGGCAAGGTGGGCCAGGCATGGGCACATTTTTAAAGGGCCCCAGGTGCACCTTTGTCTCTCTCTAAAAATCAATAAAAACAAACATCCTCAGGTGAGGATTAAACACACACACACAAAAACAAATATAAGCACCCCAGGTGATTCTAGCATGAAGCCAGAAAGAAGAGCCAGTGGTTAAGTCAATGTTAAAAGGCCCCGCCAATGAGCAGCTCTCTGGGCCTCCCCTTCCCAGGGAGTCTGCCTTTCACAGGAAGCCCCTGGGGGACACACTCACACTCTTGTCTCTGTCCAGGTGAACCACAGGCCTGGGAGGCTATGCTGGACCTGGGGGAGAACCCACCCCGACCCCGGGGTGCGGCCACCCTTGCTGCGCCTTGTCTCTGCTCCCAGAACCTTGGTCATTTATTCTCAAGGGTCCTGAGTGAGTTCTGCCCAGAGGGCAGTGTAGGACAATCAGAAACAGAAAAATGTGCTATGAATGGAAAGGGCCCCCCACGGTTTTGAGCAGAGAGTCATCAGGGGAGTGTGAACCCCTGTTCTGTAAAGTATAACATTTCCAGGAGGAAGCTTCCAACCAGGCAAGGGAAAGGCAGGACCCAGTGTTCCAAATGACAATTTCATTTCCCACTTCACTCGAGCAAGGGCAAGGTCAGGCTATGGAACCGAAACAATCACCACAGAGAGGAAACTTACTCCAGGATTCAGCCTGTTCAGAGTGGCACGTGTTAACACAAAATGAGACACCAAAGGCTGCCAGGGGTGTTGGGGGGCGGGGGGAGGGCATTAATCTAATGACGGGAGCAGCAGTGACCTCCGGCTCACCCTAGCGCCTAGCCTTGGTTTTTTCATAGACCTCTCGATCCAATTGAGGAAGTTGGTGACTTTGGTGTAGATCCCGAACTTTCCTTTCCGTGCACATCCTTCTCCCCAGCTGTTGATGCCCGTGATAAAGTAGGTGTCCTTGAACCGGGTGACATGGGGACCCCCGCTGTCCCCCTGACAGGCACCCTCGAGCTTTGAGTCATAGCCGGCACAGAACATGTTTGGGGTGATGCTGAAGCCGGTGGACAGCTTGCATGTGTTCCTGTCCACGTAGGGCACCTCCAGCATCTTGAGGGTGACGGACGTGCGGCCCATCTCGTGCATGCGCCCGAAGCCGCTCACGATGCCCGATTTCTGTGTCATGAGTGTGGATTCGGCCCAGTCCTTCTCTGGCAGGCAAACGGGGGCCACGTTCATGCGGAATTTGATGGGTGTCTTCAGCTTGAGGAGGGCGATGTCACAGTTAAAGGTCTTATTGTCAAACTCTTTGTGTTTTATAATCACTTCCACCTCGTGAACCATCTCGTTGCCGTCCTCCTCCTTTGTGTTTCGATCGCCTGGAAAATGGTGAGAGCACGGCCGTGTTAGCCCACTCGGCCATGCGTTCTTGGTGGGTTACTTTTTAAAGGAGCTATTGTTGTTTTTTCTACTTAAAAAAAAAAAGTTATATAGTCACTAGGAAATTTGAAAAATATAAGAAATCATAAAGAGGTGAATTAAAATGACCTTCAATTTCACTATTTTTAGTCACATTTTTCTATGTACTTTCAGTTCTTCAGGGACTTCTAGTTCACTCATTTGTGTACCCATATTTAACGAGGAGGTACTGAGTGCCCGGGACAAAAGGGAGATGAAGGCCTGAGGTTCTAGACCCGTGCTCTCTAGAGGCCACCACTAGCCACAGGGGCACTGGGCACTTGAAGTGTGGCTGGTCTGAACGGAGATGTGCTGTGAGTGTCAAATTTCAGACTTAGAGTGAGAATAATACTCAAAATAGCTCATAAATACGTCTACAATGGATTACATATTGATACATTCTGGGCGTGTTGAGTTAAATATGATATATTACTAAAATTAATTTCACCTGTAAGCTTTTAAAATGCATAGTGGAAAAGTTAATGTAACTAGCACATTAAAATTCATGTGGCTCACATTTGTGTCTTTCATCGGATAGCTCTAGAGTCTGGTAGGGAAGGACAGACATTACGAAATAATCCCACACAAAAATATAAGGGGCAGAGAGACTCAGTGCGCAGATCGTCGAAGGGGCTCTGGAGGGCTCCCCAGAGGAAAGGTCGCTGAGAGGAGACCCAGCACTTGGGGCATGGACACCAAGAGCCTCAGGGAGGACCATGATGGAGGAGAACTGGGCTGGATAGGACAACAGAGACTTGTCCGCTTAGAAAGACTGACTAGACCTGCCCATTTTCCTCCTACCTCCCCTCTTCTCATCTTTACCCTCTTCCTTCTTGTCTTCCTCCTCTTCCCCCTTCTTCTTCTCATCCTTCTTTTTCTCCTCTTCTTCTTTCTTCTCCTTCCTTTTCTTCCCCTCTTCTATACTCTCCTCTCCTCCTTCTCTTCTCCCTCGTTCTCTTCCCCCTCCTCCTTATAGCTCTCCTCTCCCTCCTGCTCCTTCTCCTCTCCTTCTCTTCCCCCTCCTCCTTATAGCTCTCCTCTCCCTCCCCCTCCTTCTACTCTCCTTCTCTTCCCCCTCCTCCTTATAGCTCTCCTCTCCCTCCCCTCCCACTCCTCCTTCCTTCTTCCCCCCTCCCTCTCTTCCTCCTCCTCCTTATTGCTTCTGCCTCATCCCCCTCCTCCTTTTCCTTTTGTCCCTTCTCTTCTTCATCTGTGAAACCCCCCACCCCCGCACCCCCAGCCTGGATTCCAGTAATTTTATCTAGTGTTTCCAACAAATTTGATCAGTTCTAATTGTCTCTGAAAATTAGGCCATGACAGAGGGCCCTGCAGGGGTGAGGGTTGTGGTGCCACTTACCTACCCTCACCTTGAATTGCTTGGCTTGGTCAAGACAGTGGGCAGCAGTGAGAATGTAGAACTCATTCAGGATGGTGCCTCCACAGAAGCCTTCATTGTTCTCCTTGATGAGCAGAGCCTGCAATGAGAACACCAGGGCCAAACAGGTTGAACTTGACTTTCTGAGAAGAGAAATTTAGAACCTGTAATTCAAGCCTTCCCCTTCATTGCTTCTGCCTGGATCAGGGCATCTCTCTCCTATAGCTGTGTGCCCACCTGAGCCTCCCGCACCCTCACTCCTGCCCCCCACCCCCACCCCACTGCCCTTTCCAAGGAGAGAGCTGTGGCATCTGCAAACTAGAACACAAGGCCGGAACCAGCTCACCTACAGTGTTCTCCTGACCACTCGGGCTATGGCCCAACATGGCCAGTCCTGTAGACCTGAGCTTGCATTCACCACACCTGTCCCCCTGGCCATTCAGTCCTAGACCCTGGCACATTCTCTCTCTAAGAGGTGCCTCATGGTTGACCCCAGCCCACCTTCCCATCTCCTCCTAACCCGCCACTCCCTGGTTCCACAGCACGGGTGTGGGCAGCATCTCATGCCTTCTGGTCTTTGCTTTACCCACCAGGCAACAGACCCACTTATTCATTTACTCTAC
Source organism: Myotis nattereri (assembly GCF_964212035.1). Classification (NCBI taxonomy): domain Eukaryota; kingdom Metazoa; phylum Chordata; class Mammalia; order Chiroptera; family Vespertilionidae; genus Myotis; species Myotis nattereri. The sequence continues at coordinate 29,219,168 of NC_138076.1, forward strand.
AGACATTTGCTGGGGTCCTACTAAGTGGCAAGTGCTAGCCACTGAGTAGAGTTGTGTCATAATTTACCTGCCTTTTCCCCGCCTGGTCTACAAACTCACGCTAACAATGACTAGTCTTTTATTTGTTCTGGTTCTGTCACAGCACTCTCTAAAGAGTTATGCCCAGATTAACAATTGTCACTGTGTTGAAGATCTTTATTGTCTTTGTGGCTATGAAGTATATGCCCCAGACCAGGCAGAAGCCAGTCTATGGACAAATGCTTGCCTACCCTTGTGTCACTTTTGGGCTTAGAAGGGATCCAGTATTCAAGCCAATCTCCCACAGCTCATGGAAGGACACCGTCAAGGTTAATTTCTGTGGAATCTATGTGCCTACTTCTGTAAGGGGTTTTCACCCTGATTTTGGATTTGGGAGTAAGGATTATTCCACCTGGGAGTGAGCATTGATGGGGCAAGTGAAAGCCACCACCCAAAATTCTCCTATATTTCTTTCCTCCCGAAGAACTGAGCGTGCAAATTCCGAGCTGGAGCATTTTTTTCTCCCCTTTATTATGGGAATTCCACATCCTTTAAGCAACAGTTACTAGATAGGGATATGTGTGGGTAAATGAAACAAATAACATCAAGTTCTAAAAGAATTCTTAAAGATGTTCCTGTCTGGTATGTAGTATAGATGTTCCTTGACTTATGATGGGTTACGTCCCAATAAACCCATTTTAAGTTGAAAATGTGGTAAGTAAAAAATGCATTCAATACACCTAACCTACTAAATATCATAGCTTAGCATAGCACACCTTAATGGCGCTTAGAATACAATAGTTGAAGACACTGTGAAGTACTGGTTGCTTACCCTCTTGATCACCTGGCTGGGCTCACTGCCAGCATCAGGAGAGAGTATCATACAGCACACGGAGAACCCGGGAAAGATCAATGTGTATAACTTTTATAACATTGTAAAACTGAACCATTGTAAAAGTCGAACCATCATAAGTCAGGAGACTTCTGTAATGTTTCTTTGCACTTTTTTTTTTGGTATAATTTATCAACTCTTAATACAACTTGGGTGATGAGTGAGGGAGAGCCAGTCTTTCTAAGATTGGACACCATCTGTTCTTCTTAAAGATGGAGATGAGGCAACTTGTGCAGACTGGAACCGGGAGAGCAAGAATCATGAATCCCTACAGACTCATCGAGGAACCGGCTGGTGAGGATCCTTCTGCCCAGTCCCCTTCCCTGCCCCCTCTGCCCTTGGAGTCCCATCTAAAACCACCCCCAGAGCTGACACCTCCACCCGGTGGGCACTTGTCCTAGTCTTCCGAGTGGAACTTCGTTCTACACCCACTGGTACCACCTTGGTGGTCTTTATTACCTCAACTTGAATTGTGGTCATTTGGGTGGACCTCACCTCCCTTTCCCAGATCTCGATTTCCACATGTCAGTGACACAGCTCTGATGATCTCACAGTCTACACACACAACCCCAACTCTATGCTGGTCATGCAAGTTCTCCATAAATACACGTTCGGTGAATGATGACTAGATGTTGAAATGTCCTGTATTGGCTCTTGATAATTCAGACAGATGCATGGCTGTCGTGTAGCTTGCAGATGAGGGTGAGCTGAGGTAATTGGCAGCTCTGGGATTTTGCTTGTAGGAGAAGCCATTTTGGCTTTGAACACTAAAAATGTATTAAGTCCAAGTTAGGATTGCCAGATAAAACAGAGTACATCCAGTTAAATTGGAACCAAATGAATTGCAAATAATTTTTGGTATAATAGCATGTCCTAAGTAATATCTGGTATATACTTACATTACAAGTTTTTCATTGCTTATCTGAAATTCAAATTTAAGTGGAAGTCCTGTGTTTTTATTTGCTAAATCTGCCAATCTAAGTCGAAATGACCAACAAAAGGATTTTTTTTTTTACCTTTGATAACAAATCGGTGTATTTTTCTCTAAGGCAGTGGCTCTCAACCTTCTGGCCCTTTAAATACAGTTTCTCATGTTGTGACCCAACCATAAAATTATTTTTGTTGCTACTTCATAACTGTAATGTTGCTACTGTTATGAATCATAATGTAAATATCTGATATGCAGGATGGTCTTAGGCGACCCCTGTGAAAGGGTCATTCGACCCCCAAAGGGATCACGACCCACAGGTTGAGAACTGATGCTCTAAAGTACTCTCTTCCTCATTAGAATTTAGGTGTTTCAATAAAAAAAGTTTTACCAATTTAGAAATGAAACAAGGAGAGTAAATCTTTCTGCCTCCAGTCGAACAGAAGAGCAAGCAGAGACCTCACCCACAATCAGGGAAGCTGCCCTTTACCTGCTCATCCAAGGCCTGAGCTGGCACCCCATCTCTCCTTCTACTGTAGGAGAGGTTTGAGGGCTCAGATCCTGAGCATGGGATGGGAATGGGCAGCAGGGGGGAGGGTGTAGGCAAGCTCCCAGTTCCTTCTCATCTCAGGTTCCTTCAGCATGGGAGCTCAGAGCCTGCTGAGGGCCACATGTGTGGCGGGCATCATGATCCCGGCCTCGGCCTCTATGTCTGTGCCTGCAGTGCCCAGCCAGAATGGGTCACCCATCCAGTTAACTCACTAAACTTGCTTAGCACTTACATGCCAGGGACACTCGCCATCTTTGCAGTCCCTCCCTCCCACTATCCAGACAAGTGAGTTCTCCTCTGCTGAGCTCGGCTGTGTGTTGTTCAAGCCCAGCAGATCCAAAGGGTTTGTGGTTGGATCCAGGTCTCCATCGAAAGGGTTTGTGATGGGATCCACATCTCCACTGAAAGGGTTCATGGTGGCATCCAGGTGTTCACCGTCTTTGGGAGGATCCTTGCTGCTGTGGGCGGTCAGGGACCCCGGTCTCCTCCTCCGTGCCAGAGTGAGTTTCCCACAGGGATAAGGCTCTGGAAGAAAAATCAATGGCCTGGGGCTTCAGCAAAGTGAAACCCTCCCTGCACCGCATGCACAGTTCATTATCAGCAGGAGGTATAGGGTGGCCAGAGAGAGAGAGGTTACGGGTCACGTCAGAGGGCCTGGAGAACTGCAGTTGGGGAAGCGTGAACAGTGTGCTTGGTAACTGGGAAGGGTGTGAGGAACTCTTGGGGTGCGGAGTGCCCTGTGTCTTGATCTCGGTGGCATTACAAGGTGGACGTGACTGTCATGATGCAGGGAAAGTGCCCTTTCTGTCAGTGCCCACACTGTGTGTCAGTCTCACCTACAGGACCTGCTGCAGACACCAGCTCTGGAACTGACCAGGATACTGAAGCATTGAAGGGCATATTTGCAAGCTACTTGGAAAACGCACCCACATACTACAGACACTGACAGTGGCTAGAGGACACAGAGGGGCAGGCAGGCAATGAAGCAAGCAAAGAGGTTAATTGTAGAACCCAGGTAGGCACATATGGGTGCTCACTGTCAAATCCTGTCAACCCTGCTGTGTGTGTGAACATTTTCTAATGGAATACTGTTCTTGTTGTTTTTTTTAATTGTTCTGGGAAAAAGGGGCAATACATGCAAACAACCTGAGGCATAAGAAGGAGCACAGCACAACACGGCTTTGTATGATAATGTCTAACAGGGATGACTACCCTTAAAATCACCAAGCTCAGGGGAGATGTCAGCAAATACCAGAAAGCTTCCTTTCTGTATTATTACCAACTAAGGAAATGAGGCGGAGAGAGGGGCCTACAGCGGAGAGAGAAAGGGAGAGGTGTGGAGGCCATCAGAAAACAGGACAACCGAGAGCAGCCTCCACAGCTATGAACAGCACCCACCAGAGGAGCTGCTGCCAACTGAGGAGCAGCTGCTACCACAACCAACCGAGGAGCAACCGCAACCCAAGGAGCCACTGCCACCCAAGGAGCAGCCACTGAACGACTCAACATCTAGATATGTCGGTGAGATCAAACATGGGTAGACAAAGAAACCCCCAAAGGAAAGAAAAGGAGGAAACACCAGAAAAGCAGCTAAGTGAAACAGAGGCACGCAACATGACAGAAAAAGAATTTATATTAAGGGTCCTAAAGTGCATAAACCAGATGGAGGAAAAAATCAACAACTTATGCAAGAATCAAGAAGAAATGGATGAAAAACTCAATAACTTAGGTAAGAACCAAGAAGAAATAAAGAGTGAATTAGCTGCAATAAAAAACACCATTGAAAGTTTCAACAGTAGACTAGGCGAAGCAGAGGACTGAATTAGTGAATTAGAAGACAGGAAAGCAAAACACACCCAAACTGAACTGCAATTGGAGAAAAAAATTAAAAGTCAGGACGAGAGCCTAAGGGAGCTATGGGACCACATGAAACGAAACAACATACGAATAATAGGGGTGCCAGAACAACAGAAAGAGCAACAAGCATTAGAAAACCTATTCGAAGAAATAATATCAGAAAACTTTCCTGAGGTGGGGAAGAAAAAAGTCACACAAGCACAGAGAATCCCAAACAAGGTGTACCCAAAAAGACCCACACCAAGACACATCATAATTACCATGGTAAATGTTCAGGACAAAGAGAATCTTATAGGCTGCGAGAGAGAGATGGAAAGTTACATACAAGGGATCTCCCATTAGATTATCAAATGATTTCTCAACAGAAACACATCAGGCCAGAAAAGAATGGATGGAAATTTACAAAGTGATGCAAAGCAAAGGACTGAATCTAAGAATACTCTATCCAGCAAGGCTATCATTCAAAATTGAAGGGGAAATAAGAAGCTTCACAGACAAAAAAAGGCTAAGGGTGTTTATCACCACCAAGCCGGCAATGCAAGAAATGCTAAAGGGACAGGTGTAAAAAGAAGAAATAATAAGCTAAGAAAGAAAACAAGCACAAAAAATAGTAATGGCTACAAACAAGTATCTTTCGATAATAACTTTAAACGTAAATGGACTAAATGCTCCAATCAAAAGACATCGAGTGGCTGAATGGATAAAAATACATGACCCATATATTTGCTGTCTACAAGAGACCCACCTCAGAGTAAGGGACTCACACAGACTGAGAGTGAAGGGATGGAAAAATATCTTTCAGGCAAATGGAAATGAAAAAAAAGCTGGGGTGGCAATACTTATATCTGAAAAATAGATCTCAAAGTGAAGGCCTTAACAAGAGATAAGGAAGGACACTTCATAATACTAAAGGGATCAATACAACAAGAAGATATAACCCTGATAAACATGCAGGAGCACCCAATGCAGGAGCGCAGGATCCCTGTGGGGATCCCTCGCACCCCAATGCAGGAGCACCCAAATATATAAAAAACTCCTGGAAGATATCAAAGGAGAGATTGACAACAATAAAATCATATTAGGGGACTTTAACACACCACTGACAACACTGGATAAATCCTCTAGACAAAAAATCAGCAAAGAAAGAGCAATCCTAAATAACTCACTAGATCAGATGGACTTAATTGACATCTTGAGAACATTTCACCCCAAAGCCACGGAATATACGTTCTTCTCAAGTGCTCATGGGACATTTTCAAAAATAGACCATATATTGGGTCACAAACAAAGTCTCCCCAAATTCAAGAAGATTGAAATCATACCAAGCATCTTCTCAGACCACAATGGCACAATATTAGAAATAAACTACAATAAAAACTACCCAAAATACTCAAACACTTGGAAGCTGAAGAGCATGTTATTAAATATTGATTGGGTTACCAATGAGATCAAAGAAGAAATTAAAAACATCCTGGAAACTAATGACAATGAAAACACAACAATCCTAAACTTATGGGACACAATGAAAGCAGTCCTGACAGGGAAGTTTATAGCTCTACAGGTCTATCTCAAAAAACAAGAAAAAATGGTAGTAAATCATCTAACTCTACATCTCAAAAATTAGAAAGAGAGCAAGAAGAAAAGCCCAGAGTGAGCAGAAGGAAGGAGATAATAAAGATCAGAGCAGAAATAAATGACATAGAGACCAAAAAAACAATACATAAAATCAATGAAACAAAGAGATGGTTCTTTGAATGGATAAACAAGATTGATGAACCTCTAGCCAGACTCACCAAGAAGCAAAGAGAGAGGGCCCAAATAAACAAAATCAGAAATGATAGAGGCAAAAAAACAACAGACCCCATAGAAATACAAATGATTGTTAAAAAATACTATGGACAACTCTACTCCAACAAACTAGACAACCTGGAGGAAATGGACATATTCCTAGAAAAATATAACATTCCAAAACTCAATCAGAAAGAATCTAAAAAGCTCAACAGGCCAATAACTATGGAAGAAATTGAAGCAGTCATCAAAAAGCTTCCAGCAAACAAAAGCCCAGGACCAGACAGCTTCACAGGGGAGTTTTACCAAACATTCAAGGAAGAACTAAAACCTATCCTCCTCAGACTACTACAAAAAATTCAAGAGGAAGGAACACTTCCAAGCTCATTCTATGAAGCCAGCATCACGCTAATACCAAAACCAGGTAAAGACAACACAATGAAAGAGAATTACAGGCCAATATCCCTCATGAACATAGATGCCAAAATCCTCAACAAAATCTTAGCAAATTGGATCCAGCAGTACATCAGAAAGATCATACACCATGACCAAGTAGGATTTATCCCAGGGATGCACGGATGGTACAATATCCGCAAATCAATAAACGTGATACATCACATAAACAAATTGAAAGAAAAAAACCACATGGTCATATCAATTGATGCAGAAAAAGCATTTGACAAAATTCAACACCCATTTTTGATAAAAACTCTCAGCAAGGTGGGAGTAGAAGGATCATACCTCAACATAATAAAAGCCATATATGACAGGCCCACAGCCACCATCATACTCAATGGACAAAAACTAACACCATTTCCCCTAAGAACAGGAACAAGACAGGGATGCCCACTCTCACCACTCCTGTTCAACATAGTACTGGAAGTATTAGCCATTGCAATTAGACAAGAAGAAGAAATAAAAGGCATCCAAATTGGGAAAGAAGAAGTAAAACTGTCTTTATTTGCAGATGACATGATATTATACATAAAAAACCCTAAAGACTCCATCAAAAAACTATTAGACTTAATACATGAATTTGGCAATGTAGCAGGATACAAATTAACCCCAAGAAATCTATGGCATTTCTATACACCAATAGTGAACTTATAGAAAGAGAGACTAAAATAACAATCCCATTTACCATCGCACCAAAAAAATTAAGATACCTAGGAATAAACTTAACTAAGGAGGTAAAAGACCTCTACTCAGAAAACTACAAGATGCTGAAAAAAGAGATAGAGGAAGACATAAACAGATGGAAGAACATACCATGTTCTTGGATTGGTAGAATCAACATCATTAAAATGTCCATACTACCCAAAGCAATCTATAAATTCAATGCACTTCCCATTAAAATACCAATGACATATTTCACAGACCTAGAACGAACTGTCCAAAAATTCATCTGGAATAAAAAAAGACCCCGAATAGCTGCAGCAATCCTGAGAAAGAACAAAGTAGGTAGGATCTCAATACCAGATATCAAGATGTATTACAAAGCCACTGTTCTCAAAACTGCCTGGTACTGGCACAAGAACAGACATATAGATCAATGGAATAGAATAGAGAGCCCAGAAATTGGCCTGAACCAATATGCTCAATGAATATTTGACAAAGGAGGAAAGAACATACAATGGAGTCAAGATAGTCTCTTCAATCAATGGTGTTGGGAAAATTGGACAGATATATGCAAGAAAATGAAACTAGACCACCAACTTACACCATACACAAAAATAAACTCAAAATGGATAAAGGACTTAAATGTACGACGGGAAACCATAAAAATACTAGAAGAATCCAAAGGCAACAAAATCTCAGACATATGCAGAAGCAAATTCTTTACCAACACAGCTCATAGGGCATTGGAAACTATAGAGAAAATAAACAAATGGGATTACATCAAAATAAAAAGCTTCTGCACAGCAAAAGAAACCATCAACAAAACAACAAGAAAGCCCACTGCATGGGAGAACATATTTGCCAATGTTATCACTGATAAGGGTTTAATCTCCAACATTTATAGGGAACTCATACAACTTAACAAAAGGAAGATAAACAATCCAATCAAAAAATGGGCAAAGGACCTAAAAAGACACTTTTCAAAAGAGGACATTCAGAAAGCCAAGAGACATATGAAAACATGCTCAAAGTCACTAATCATCCAAGAAATGCAAATCAAAACAACAATGAGGTACCATCTCACACCTGTCAGACTGGCTATCATCAACAAATGACCAAACGACAAGTGCTGGAGAGAATGTGGAGAAAAAGGAACACTTGTGCACTGCTGGTGGGAATGCAGACTGGTGCAGCCACTGTGGAAGACAGTATGGAGTTTCCTCACAAAACTAAAAATGGAACTCCCATTTGACCCCGTGACCCCACCTCTAAGAATATATCCTAAGAAAATAGAAACACCAATCAGAAAGGATATATGCACCCCTATGTTCATAGCAGCACAATTCACCATAGCTAAGATCTGGAAACAGCTTACGTGCCCATCAGTAGATGAATGGATTAGAAAACTGTGGTAGATCTACAGGATGGAATACTATGCTGCTGTAAAAAAGAAGGAATTCTTACCATTTGAAACAGCATGGATGGAACTGGAGAGCATTATGCTAAGTGGAATAAGCCAGTCAATGAAGGAAAAATACCACATGATCTCACTCATTTATGGATAATAAAGACCATTATAAACTTATGAACAAAAATAGATACAGAGGCAGAGCAGCCTCGAATAGACTGTCAAACTACAGTGGGAAGGCTGGGGAGAGTTGGGGGCGGGTGCGGGGGGGGTGGGCGCGGTAAGAGATCAACCGAAGGACTTGTATGCATGCATATAAGCATAACCAATGGACATAAGACACTGGGGAGTAAGGGAGGCCAGGGGATTGTTAAGGACGGGGATAAAAGGAGACATATGTAATACTCTTTGTAATACTTTAAGCAATAAAACAATAAAAAAATAAAACAGGACAACCAAGACGGCGGCATAGGTAAACACCTGGACTTGCTGCTGCGCACAACCACATTAAAACTAAAAGTCAAAACAAATAGCATCCAGAACCACGGGGAGGCTGGCTGAGTGGAAATTCTACAACTAGAAGGAAAGAGAAAAGCACACTGAGTGCGGTAGGAGGTGCAGAGGTGTGGAAGTGTGGAGGTACAGAGGCTCACGTGAAAGGGGCTGGCAGCTGGGTATGCTGTTGTCTTTTTCTACCGGGAGGGAGATACAAGCTCCTGACTGCTCTGAAATCCAGTTCTGGGAGAGAATCTGGGGACCCAGACTCATACGGAGAGAAACTGGACTGTCTGGCATCAGGCTGGAACGTGAGGGCGGCTTTCTCGCAGAGGTGCTTGCAAAATTCATTGTTCCTGCACAGGGCGGAGGGACATAGAGACCCAGGGACCTATTGGGGGAGGGCCGATGGCAACCATTGCTGTTTGCACAGCCCTGTGACTTCCTGAGACCACACCCCACCCAATTTACAACCACACCCAAGCTGTGCAGAGGCTTTTGCATACTAATGGCCTGGCCATTCTCTGCCTAAAAACCTGTCAAACTGCAGCTGGGTCAGAGAAACCCAGAGCTTCCAAAAAGCCCAAGGCTGTCAGCAGCCTGCATTACTTCACAGCTGTGCCTCATCTGGGCACTTCCAAACCCCTAACAAAGAGGAGGAATCTGCAGATCTCTCTGTAGCTCCTGTTGGGTGGCCTCAGGCAGTGGGTGACTTTGCACCCCCTTGGAGATCCAATAGCCAGTCTACCCAGTGGTCAGAGTAAGACCATCCAGATTACAACTCTTCACATCCGTAAGAGACACACTAAGGTGGCAGACTCAGTGAGCACCAAAGCCACACTGAAGCAAGTCCTGCCCCATAAGGGTGTCTCCAGCACAGAAGTTCTCCCATGTAGGCACAACTGGTCCTCACAGCCAATTGGCAGGGAGGTCAATTCCTCCCAGTGACACCAACAGCAGTCAAGGCTTAACTACAACAAAACTGTGCACACAGCCCACAAAGAGGTGTACCAAGAGTGTCCACCTCAGGTAATTGGGAAGGCTGAGCCAATGGGCCCTATAGGACACCTAGCACAGAAAGCCACTCTATGAACACAGGGAAGCAACCAAAATGCGGAGAAAAAGAAACAGGTCACAAATGAAAGAAATGGAGGAAAGCAAACTCCTGGATATAGAGTTCAAAACCATGGTTATAAGGCTACTCAAGAATCTTCCAGAAACTTCTGAGAAATATAGTGAGACCCTCAAGCATATGAAAAAGGACCAATTAGGAATTAAGCATACACTGACTGAAATAAAGAATAATATACAGAGATCCAACAGCAGACTAGAGGGCCCCAAGATCAAGTCAAAGATTTGAAATACAAAGAAGCAAAAAATACCCAATTGGAAAAGCAAAAGGAAAAAATAATACAAAAATATGAAGACAGTGCAAGGAGCCTCTGGGACAACTTCAAGCGTACCAACACCCAAATTATAGGGGTGCCAGAAGAAGAGAGAGAGAGCAAGATATTGGAAACGTATTTGAAGAAATAATGACAGAAAACTTCCCCTACTTGGTGAAAGAATTAGATTTATAAGTCCAGGAAGCACAGAGAACCCCAAACAAAAGGAATCCAAAGAGGACCACACCAAGACACATCATAATTAAAATGCCAAGGACAAAAGACAAAAAGAGAATATTAAAAGCAGCAAGAGAAAAACAGTTAGTTACCTACAAGGGAGTACCCATACTGTCAGCTGATTTCACAAGAGAAACTATGCAGGCCAGAAGGGAGTGGCAAGAAATATTCAAAGTGGTGAATAGCAAGAACCTATAACCAAGATGACTCTAACCAGCAAAGCTATCAATTAGAATTGAAGGTCAGATAAAGAGCTTCATAGACAAGAAAAAGCTAAAGCAGTTCATCACCACCAAACCAGTATTATATGAAATGCTGACAGGTATTCTTTAAGAAGAGGAAGAAGAAGAAAAAGGTAAAGATAAAAATTATGAACACCAAAGTAACAAGAAATACATATCTATCAACAAGTGAATCTAAAAATCAAGTGAATAAAAAATCTGATGAACAGAATAAACTGGTGAATAGAATAGAATCAGGGGCATAGAAAGGGAGTGGACTGACAGTTCTCGGGGGAAAGGGAGTGTGCGGGTTTGGGAAGAGTCTGGCCAAAAAGCATACACCTATGGATGAGGACACTGTGTGTGGGGGGTAAGTGTAGTGGGTGGAGTGGGAACCAGGTGGAGGGGAGCTATGGGAGGAAAAAGAGGAACAACTGTAATAATCTGAACAATAAAGATTTATTTAAAAAAGAAAAGAAAACAGATGGCTTCTCTCTGCCTCAGTGGGTATGCCAAAAATCAGATAAGCAGAACGTAGTTCTTTTTAGTGTTTGCGAGGGCTCCAGCAGGACCTGAAGGAGCCCTCCCCACCCCCAGCAGACTTGTGCTGTGTTAGCTGGAGATAAAGAGTTTGGTGTTGATATTTGGAATCACTGTCCTTTGAAATACTGAATCAGGAAGTAGTTTACCTGGCTCCGCCCCCCCCCCCCCCCCCCCCCCCGCAAATATCACACTTCATTAAATAGATTTGTAATTATTCCTGGAATTTAAACAAAATTTGCGTGCATGTTACAGTCTACCCCCTATTGTTGAACCAGCATAAGTTTAAAAATCTCATTACCAATGGAGATGTAAATGATATTGTCTTTTACATGTTGAGAGAGTTAATGTTATTTAATTGCAGTCATTCTGGAATATTCCTGTCTTGTGGAGTGGGCCTGGGACTTTGCATCTGTACACCCTCACCCTCACTGACCCGCCTCGAACAGTTGATGCTGAAGCTGTCAGTCAGTCAGGGAACCTGGCTTTGCAAAACAAGTTGGTGCCTTTGTGAGACTGAGAGAAAGGAGTGGCGCCTCAGCACCACTGGCTCCAGGTTGGCCCTGCAGCATAGGAGGACCTTTCTACAGTGTGGGAGACCCCAGGGCCTGGCCCGTACTCAGCCCCTTAATAGGCCATGCCCTCCCGAGCTTCTAGGCCAGACTCATCATGTCCGGCTTTTATCAAGGAAAAGAATAAATAAATGTGATTAACATCCAGGCCCACACAACCTAAATTAGTTTTTTGTTGTTGTTGTTAATCCTCACCTGAGTATATTTTTCCATTGATTTTTAGGGAGAGTGGAAGAGAGAGGGAAAGACAGAGAGAAACATCAATGTGAGAGAAACACATCGATTGGTTGCCTCCTGCAGGAGCCCCAATCAGGGTCTGGCCTGGGGAGGAGCCTGAAACTGAGGTGCGTTCCCTTGACCGGAATTGAACCCAGGACAAACTCTTTCTAACTCCCCATCACCTACAGTCAGGCCTGGGCTGCCCTCACCCGCCTTCACTCTCATCTTGGTTCATTGTAACTCCCAGTCTCTCAAGCCTCCTGTCCTACCCAGGGGTACAAATCAGGCCTCCACACACTCATTACATAGTTAGGGTTTGCTACGAATCAGGCACTGTGCAAAGTGCCCTCCATGCGTTGCTCCCTTAATTTGCACATTTACTAAGCAGTTAGGTAATATCGCCGGCCCCACGTTTCAGGCAGCTCCCAGAAACAGGGGTTTGTCTCCAAGTCTGCGGCCCACCCCGGCTGCTCCAGCTGTCCTGCACTGGCCTCTCTGACTCAGGGAGCCCTGTGAGGTGGCCCCATGCTCCTCCTACCTGTGGAGATGCAGGACTTGTCGTCCTCATCCAGGATGTACCCGCTGGCGCAAGAACACACCACAGAGATCTCCTCTCTGCAGAACTGGTCACAGTCCCCGTTGTCCAGGCTGCAGAATTTTTGCATGGCTGTAAGGGACGCATGTTGGTTCTCAGGACAGGCTGGGGAAACTGAGGCTGCAGCTGGCCGGGAGGAAGGACAGCAGCCCCAGGGGGACATACACCCACCGTGAGCCCTACAGCAGCCCCTGGCTAGAACAAATGGCGGGAGCCACATGGCCCATGCACATCAACTGGGGCAAACAGGATGGGCTGCCCAGAGCAGCAGGTGGGGTGACAGGACCATGCCTGTGCGTGTGCTCTTCTCAGCCCAGGCTGCCTGGGGAAACCATGGCGTACAGTTAGGGTGAGAGCTGAGTATCTGCCGGGCCCCGGCACCAGCCTTCCAGGAGGTCCTTAAATAATCTGAACATGGCCAGTGAGGGCCCTGGAGGCTGGAAGGGTCTTAAGTTCAGCGCTAAGAAGGCACATAGGTCCTGACCAGCTTGGAAGGGCTGCCTGCAGGAGGGTGGGTTCCTGGCCTGGGGCTCAAGAGGAGTGGCCAGAGGCCCACCTACTCTGAGGCTAGAAGAGTCCCTGTGTAATAAGGGTCTCAGAGACAGGTCTGGGCCCCAGTGCGGTGGGAAGAAGAAACAAAACAGGCAGTCCACATCCTGGAGGCAGGCCAACCTGAGTGCCAAACTGGCCCTTCTGTCACTTGTGTTTTGAGGAAGTTATTTCCACCTACGGGCCTGGGTTTCCTCACTTGTAAAGTGGTGGAGGCCGTACCACCTCACAGGATAACCTCGGTCACGGGAAGCTCTTGGCGCAGTGTCTGTGTGGACCCGAGTCTCCCTGGACCTCAGATCCGCAGCTCTGCCTGAGCCAGAATCACCCACCTGCTTCCTGTGTGCACTGACCTCAACCTCCAAACTCACATCAGTGATGCTACTCTGGCCGTTTATACTCTGCATTTGGGTTTTGATGAAAAAGTAATTGTAATGCAAAGATCAACGTTAATGAAACTTTAGAAAACATTCACCATGGCCCTGGGGTCAGAGCCAAAAGGTGTGTAAGAGCAGCAGCTCTGGATTGGGATGAAACGATGCCTAGTTGATATTCCCGGCAGAGAAAATTCTGAAGTAATCTAGTTCAAGAGCACATTGCAAAGATTATAAATTAAGTAATAAAAAGAAAAGCAAATCTTTCTCTTTAGGGAAAACCGGTTTAATATTAAAGCTAATTTTTATTTAAAAATTAACCAGCATATTAGGAAAACTCCTAGTGACTTTTCCATGATTAATTAAGTGTTCCAAATTTTTATAATTGGACAATCCCAAACAGTTAGCATTGGCACTTGCACTAATAAATGTGAGGTGTGGTGATTTAGAAACATTGCCCAGGACCACAGGAATATAAGTGACAATGATGCGGGATACATTCTACTCCAAGAAGGAAGTCAATTCTCATTACTGTTAGTGGGCCACATGCTTCATGAATGAGGTGACTATGTGTTTCACTGAACTCCAACACTGAGTGGATTGTGGGGCCATTAATTTTTGTTGTTTTCTGTGACTACAGTGGCCCTTCATAATGGAGCACAGACTCGACATCAGAAGTGACATGAGATTGTTCCCTTGGACATTTTGACTTTTTCCCTCTTTCCCACATTCGATTCTTCAGGTAACTCAGACTTGAAGGCCTACCGAGAAGAGGAACTCACATAATTCACAGTTTCTGCCTTCATATCCTTCCTGACAAGTGCAGGTGTATTCCCCGAGGCCGTCCTTACACCTGCCCTGGTTCAGGCAGGGATTGCTTTCACACTGGTCACCATCTGCAAAGAAAGGGTTTGGAAACCGAAGCTTGCGGGCAATTTCCATCACCATGGAAATGACTTTGCTGTGTTGATCTTGGCACACATTTTTTCAGATAACTCGAATGAACGTGGACTTCTTCCTGTTTCCCTGTAAACAATTTCTCCTAACTGAACTTCACTGTATCCTCACCTCTGTGGCTCTGTGTACATGATACTGTTATCTTACTGGATCATTGGCTGAGCTTTCCATTTTTGCTGAAATGTTTGACAGCATTTTTACATTACAGTGAAGAGCTCTAGGATGGTGACTACATGGGATCGTCTGGAAGGGGGAAGACATGAGATTGTCTGACACTGGACAACAGAGATGTTAGGGTTCCTGTTTCCAAATGCTCTGGGGTAAAATGAAAATGCAGAGACAGCTGCCCAGCACCAACATGGGACTTCACATTCTTTGGTGCATTTGTACAATCTAATTTAGAGATAAGTCCAATAGTCATTTTGAGAAATTTGAATGGTGTTGCCAGGATAAACATTAGTCAGGATTAATGCCATTTCAGGTGGTATAAGGGTTGACTCAAGATGCTTACCTTATTATAGGGTCCAATCTTTCAGACTCTATTCTTTTCCTAATATACTTAGATTTTAAATATTATCACTAAATTTGGTATTCTCAAATGAGAATATACTGATTTAAATCTATGTGTAAGTGGCAACATTAGGATTAGTGTAAAGTTACTATAAAAAACTATTTTACAATAACTGTTATGAAAATGCACAGACGGAACAAGTTAAATACATAGGATTTAAACAGGAACAGAAAGGCAATTCAGAAAGCATTTTCAAAGTTCAAACACAATTTCTCCCAACTTAAATATCATAATGAACCCCTCTCAATTAAGATTAAAATAGAAAACATCTCACCTTTGTATATATTCCAGAATTCATTCTAAAAGAGAAAAAAAATATTTTAAAGAACATTAGGGAAAGCACAGACATTTTACACCTATAACAAATTATAACCTAATAACTCAACTTGAATAGGATACTTTCCCAAACAGAGGTCATTTTCCAAAACAAATTGCTCTAGATCTATTCAATCTAAACAGGAAAGTTTTTTAAATCTTCCGTATCTATAAAGGTGCAAATGGTGGCTTCAATCACCATCTCTGTTGAATATTGAAAGTGTATTTTCAAGTGAATCTCCAAGAAATGGATTGTACCAAAAATGCTTTGCTCTGTTTGCTACTCCAGTAAATGGTTTTTAGTTGAAATATTTGGGTCAAAGATTCAATAAAGAAATGAATTATTGGTTAATAATCATGGTAATTTAGAAAATGATCATTGGTAATTAACTCAAATCAGGGCATCAAGAGCCTGCATTAACTAAAAAATGTTCACAGATTAAAAAATTTTTTTTCTGTCTATAGTAGGTTAAATAGTGTCTCCCAACCCTCCAAATTCAGGTATAAACTCACAATGTGACTTTAATTGGAAATAAGGTTTGTGCAGATGTAAGTAAGGTATCAATTGAGGTGAGATCCTACTGGATTAGGGTGGACCCCAAATCAATGAGGGGGTCCTTATAAGAGACAGAGAAGGACACAGACACACGGAGAGAAGGCCATGTGAAGATGGAAGCAGAGATTGGAGTGATGCATCTACAAGCCAAGGAATGCCAGGGATTGTTGGCAGCCATCATAAGCTAGAAGAGAGGCGTGGAACGGATTCTCCCTCTTGTCTTCCAGAAGGAACAAACCCTGGTGACACCTTAATGTCGAACCTGTGGTCTCCAGAACTGAGAGAAAAAGCATTTTAAGACACCCAGTTTGTGGTTTTATTTTGCTTTATTTATTTATTTTTTTAGTGTCTTAAGGTGGAAGCTTAGAATATCAATTTGAGACCTTTCTTCTATTCCAATAAAAACTTTTAATGCCGTAAGTTCCCCTAGAAGCACTATGTTGTATATTCGTTTTTGTTCAGCTGAAAATATTTTCTAATTTCCTTTGAGACTTTCTCTTTGACCCACAAATTATTTAGAAGTGTGCTGTTTAATACCCAAATACTTAGAAATTCTCCTGTTACTGATTTTTGGTTGATTTCATGATGGTCGGATAACATTTTATATGTCTTCAATCTTTAACATTTGTTAAGATGTGTTTTTAGGACACAGGATATGGCCTATCTTGTAGAAAGTTCTGTGGATGCATGGAACTTTGAGGAGAGGGGGTTTGCCACAGGATCTATGGGACTCGTACAATTATCCGTTAGATTCAGGTCGAGTGATATCTGGAGAACTGCAGGGGATACAAATGATAAACTCACAATTCTGTGGTACTTTGAATTCTCGTTTTCTTCAATGACTGCTGCTATGTACTTTTCAGGGCCCTCAAATAGCGGCTCCATGCAGTCTACCCGGGTTTTGTGGTTACATTCAGTGGGAGACAGGGTGGAGTGTGCTTTCTCCATGGTACCTGGAGCCAGACTTGTTGCTAACCTTTGATCCAGTAATCCTCTTTGGAGCAGCTGCTCTTCTTAGGAGATAACCCAGAAGAACTATGCATGTGCATGATTTCATGATAGTAATATGAAAACAACTTATATGGCCCAAACAGGAAAGAAGTAAATGTGTTGATACAATAGAATTTAATTTAGGTCTTTAAAATTATAAGCATGGTAGCTATATATAGAAATAAGGAAGAGTGTTTTGGAAATGATGCTGAGTGAAAAGTAGTACCTAAACTTGGATTGGAATTACAAATATTCATTAATATTTTGTGTATGTATTTCATACACAAAACTATGCATATGTGAATTCGAAGAGCATTTAAAAGTGAAAATAGTTCTTGAAATTATGAATAACTTTTAAAAATAGACAAATCATGTATTTGGTAAGGTGTGAAAATGAATTCTCCAATGCCTCTTCTCTCTTCTGGTGGCTGAAATGAACACTGGTGGTCAAACGGATAGAAACGTACACGAATCCCTTGCAGACCTTGATCTTTTGCAGAAATACAAAGATGTCTGAGTCCCACAGTTTACAATGACTATTTTCTAGACAGAAGTGCCAAGTGTGTTTTCCAATGTATTAGTGGTTGCTACATTCTCCTTCCTAGCTTCAGGTTTTATGGGAGGAAACACAAGTACTTCTGTAATGTTACTGGAGACTGTGAGAAACATGGTGATGCGATGCGGTTACTACCCAAGCCCCAGCCAGCTGTGGGCATTCCGTGGCAGTACAGAGCTTTTCATCTATGAACACGGCCTCCTCCTCATCATCAGTGCCTTTGATCTGCTCTTCCTTACCCTTCTTCCTCCCTCTCTTTCTTCCTTCAAAAATTTTTTTAAAATACACTTTATTGATTTTTTACAGAGAGGAAGGGAGAGGGGTAGAGAGTCAGAAACATCGATGAGAGCCAAAACCGATTTGGCTCAGTGGATAGAGCGTCAGCATGGGGACTGAGAAGTCCCGGGTTCGATTCCGGTCAAAGGGCATGTACCTGGGTTGCGGGCACATCCCCGGTGGGGGATGTGGAAGAGGCAACTGATCAATGTTTCTCTCTCATCGATGTTTCTAACTCTCTCTATCTCTCTCCCTTTCTCTCTGTGAAAAATAAATAAAATATATTAAAAAGAAACATCGATGAGAGAGAAACATCAATCAGCTGCCTCCAGCACACCCCCCACCGGGGATGTGCCTGCAACCAAGGTACATGCCCTTGACTGGAATCGAACCTGGAACCCTTCAGTCTGCAGGCTGACACTCTATCCACTGAGCCAAACTGGTCAGGGCTCCTTCAAAATTTTTAAGAGTTTATTTGAGGCAAAACTGATGATAGTTGCCAGGAAGCAAGGTCTCAAATGCTTCTGTTTTGTTCTTTAAAAAACTGCTTGCTGCTCCATGGGACTGTCTAAGTCATAGTAGGTACTGCACACTTCCTTCTTTGTGACAAATAGCTCAAAGTGCTCAGTGAGACCCAGAGTGGTCCATTTGGCCAAACATCTCACTATCTGTGGGTGATCACAGATGAATATCGGATTTCTGCGACTCACTTTCAGGAACTCTCTGACAAGATTATCAAAGAGTCTGGCTGTGGCCTGAGGTACAGGACATTCAGTAGCTTTTGCCACACAGGTATTATTAAGAATGTTTTTTAGTATCTTCAGTTCTGAAGAAGGTTTGTTCCTGGCAGGCTAGTTCCTCACAGGGCTTTCTCACGTGCTTCTACCATGCTGACTCTGTAGATGGGGTGAAGTCAGTCTGATGGGTTTGGCCTTCTGGGCCATTGGGAGGGTGGATGTGATCTTGTCTGTAATGTGCTTCACCATCCCTGACATAATCTCCACGGTTTCAGGAGATCATCATGATCTGTAGAGGCCATGTAAAATTCACAGGTGGTGAATTAGAGTCAAATCATCTGGAACTGGCATTCAATTTCACAAACTGGGACAATGCCACTGCTCACCAGCATCTTATGGCAGAGTTCTGGAGCAATTCTTGTATATAAGTTCATGTCCAGGTAATTTTGCCAGGTGATGAAAAACTTGGGCACATCTCCACTAGAGATGGCATTTATCCTAGGAATTTCAATGTCTAGGAATCCAAGCTTATCAAAATCTTCTTATACACATGATACTATTACTGTAAATGATAATTTCTTCTTTACAAAGTCATTCAGGTCCAAGCCCAAGTATCTCCAATGATGTGTTTCTTTGTCTTTGAGGCCAAAGTGAGGATTAGGTGACATATAGGAGCAAGGAGGCAATAGTGTGATTTTGTGGAGAATGACACTCTGCGAACCCTTCTTTGTTTTTCCAGGATTCTTTTGAACTCCAATTATGTCTCCCAAGGCAGTCTGTTATCGATATAAATAAATTCTTCTGATTTTAAATTCCTTGAATTGGCCATAACTTGCAACTTCACCTGTACTCGAAGGGCACAGAAGATGAACCTCCCGGGCTCTTCTGGCATAGAGACTACCTACCCCTTAAGGTGATGTTGGTCAGGTGGTCTGCAGGTGCAGCAAGCGAGTGGGTCTACATGGAGCCTGTGTAGTGCGGGTCTCCTCAGCACTCAGCATGTGGTGGGAGCTCAACTGTGGTCTTGCAGTGTTAATGGGGGTCCTGCAGTGTGGGTGGGTTCTGCAGTGTGAATGGAGGCTTACTGCAGTGTGGATGGAGGGGGCCTGCAGTGTGGATGGGGTCCTGGAGTGTAGATGGGGAGGCCTGCAGTGTGGATGGGGTCTTGAAGTGTGAATGGGGTGGGTCCTATAGTGTGGGTGGGGGTCCTGCAGTGTGAATGGGGGTCCTGCAGTATGGATGGGGGTCCTGCAGTGTGGGTGGGTCCTGCAGTGTGGATGGGGGTCCTGCAGTGGGGATGGGGGCCTGCAATGTGGATAGGGGTTCTGCAGTGTGGATGGCAGGTCCACTGTGGGTTGTCAGTGGTGTGGTGGTGGTGGCAGCAGCCGGGCCTACCTGTCTCTCTCAGAGCTGCTGCTCGGCCTCCTTCTCGGCCACTTTCTCTTCAGCTTTCAAGTGTCTTCAGTTCATTCTTTCCCAGTTTCCATCGTCGCCATTCACTGCCACCTCACATCCTCATGGCAGCCATGTTTCCCCAGGGCCCTACCCAACCTGGGTGAGGCTCATGAGCAACTTTCAGGGAAGCCTTTGCTGTCGTGTGCCTGTGCGCCATAGCTCTGAAGGCTGCAACTCAGGTGCCAGACGTCAAATATGGCTGTGGCCATGGATCTGGGCAAAACCCAATGGCTCCTGTGTGTGTGTGTGTGTGTGTGTGTGTGTGTGTGTGTGTGTGTGTGTCCCAGTCCAGGGAGATGTTGGCCAAGGGCATGAATAATTTTAAATAAACTTGTTATGTTTTAGAATAGATTTAACAATACCTTCAGAAGTTCTCATAATTCTTATAACCAATTTTTGGCCATACCTTCTCAGCTTCCTTCCCACAAAACAAGGAGATATGTGTTGGGCGAGGAAACAGGAATGAAAGCCTTGCAAGTGGTAGAAGGAGACAGGCTCCCCACCTCCCACCCCAGAAAGCCTCTCCTGAGCTGTTCTCTGTGGCGGAGGCCACAGCACAGAAGGGCATGGAGTGAAGGCCCAGCGTGGGCGACACTGACAGCCTTCACAGACAGGTAATGGGGCCAGACAGCATCTCCATTCAGGCCCAGCACCGTCCACTACTGGTCTCCCCGTCTCACCAACCCTTACCGTCTTCTCTGTGTCCTCAAAGACTTCTCGGATCTCTTCGTAGTCGCAAGTCTCTTCCACACACTCACTTACAAGGTATTCTCTTTTTGTCTCTTCAGATAATGAATTGACCCTGTCCAGGAAGCTGTTGGCATGTTCCCGGTGGATGAACACTGCAAGACAGGGAAGCACACAAAGTACTTACCAAAGTATCAGGTCACCTCCCTGCTGCAAAAGGCTGAGAACTCCTTCCTCAGGCACCGGGCAGCTGGGAAAGAAACGCCCACCTCCCTCATGACTCCTCCTTGAGTTACATACAGTGCCTGTTCTAGACCCCACACACCCTTTTCTGGAGACGTAGACACATCCCATCCAATCCACTACCACCCTCCCTGCACATTCACACCCAGCTTTAGGGTGGTCAATGCAAACCCCCTCTCCTGAACTCTCCCTTCTCAGAGTGTTTCCAGGCCACTGTCACCTCCCTTTCCCTGACCAACTACTCCACTCTGTGCTTTGGCTCAGGCTGTGCCCCTCCACTCTCATCCTCACCCTGAGCCTCACCCACCTTGCAAGGGCTCAAGTCAGAGTTCAGTGGGGAGTTGTGATACTGTTTTGACCATGATCTACAATTAAAGGTATGATTTATATCAAGTCCCAGGACTCCCAAATATAAATTAAAACAGAAGTTTTGCCCTAGCTGGTTTTGCTCAGTGGATAGAGCATCAGACTGTGGACCAGAGGGTCCTCAGTATGATTCCGGTCGGGGCACATGCTTGGTTGCAGGCTTCTTCCGGCCTGGGCCCTGGTCAGGGTGTGTAAGGGAGGTGATCAATCGATGTGTTTCTCTCACATTGATATTTCTCTCTCTTCCACTCTCTCTAAAAACCAATGGAAAAATATCCTCAGGTTATGATTAAAAACACACACAACAAAAGAAAACAACCCCAGAAGTTTCAACCTGGCTGGTGTGGCTCAGTTGGTTGGAGTGTCATCCGTGACACCAGAAGGTGGCAGTTTAGATTCCCAGTTAGGGAACACACTCAGGTTCTGGGTTCCGACCCTGGTCAGGGCATGCATAGGAAGCAATTGATGTTTCTCTCTCATTTCCTTCCTTTCTGTCTCAAATCAATGAAAACATATCCTCAAGTGAGAATTACAAAGAAAACTAACAGCAATAACAAAAACAAAACAAAAGTTTCAAGAAATAGTATTTACTATAATTTTATACAAAATAGTACTTATTACAAAATTTTCTACTTGATTCTGTTATTTTTCATTAAAAGCAAAACACCACTAAATTGATTTCATGACTCACTAATGAGCCGTGACCTGCCAGTTAAAACGTCTTGGGTCAGAGAGCCTCTGAGTCCTCCCTGTGGTCTCTATCTGCAGCTGGCTTGTCCCCACTCTCTGCCTGAGTCTTATCTCTCCCTCACTCACCACTCCTTTTCTTCTTTCCATTGTGGTACAGGAGGCCCTCAGATTCTTTTCCTCGCCCTCTGCACTCCTCTCTCTTTTTTCCACCGAAGAGTTAAGAGTTTCACCATAATACTCTCCACGTTGGTATTGCTAGTCCCAACTTTCATCCCAGCTCTCTGCTTTCAACTCTCTCATCGTGGTGGATATCTCCTCTCATCGCAAACTCCAAACTCCCACATCCAAAACCAAAACACACACCCAGTACTACAGAATCTAGAAGGCCTGAGTTTCCAATACACCTTGGTCACCTACTACTTAATATTGGCAAATGCAAATTACAAGACATAGGCTTACTTCTTGGAGTTGTTTTAAAGAGTGTATACACTTCCCAGTGTCCAGTGTGGCACACATTAGGTGCTCAATGAAGGTTACCTTCATTCCTACCTCAAATCACGTTCCCTTCCAAATTCCTCATTTCTTTTTGTGACATCAGTGTTACCCCAATAGCATCAGCCTCAAACTTGCTAGTATCTCTGGGCCCCTCCCCCATTACTTCAAATACCTGCTTCAATACCAAGTGCTGATTTTGAAATAAAATCCGCACAGCAGTTTCTCCCCTCTCATTCCCCTCCATGGGTTTCTTCCCTGTTCTGCTTTTCTCTTTCATTTTCTGACTTTTTACCGCTTTCTCCTCTCCTGCACACCTGGGTCGCTCCTCAGGGCTCCTGTCCTTGCACTTGACCTAGGATGCAGACAAACCTCAGGGTGATGCCACCTCTGTTCTCTCTTCTGACTTTGCTCTGCTTCTCTCCTTTCCGAGCCCTTTGTCTTTGGACAGGCCCTGGGGCCCTGGAAGGTCCAGACACCCCCATCTGAGCCAGCCTTGGGCAGCCCCTCCCCCTGGCTGAGCCAGCCTGAGGGTGGCAACACCAGCTTCTCTCTCATTCTCGTCCCTGCCCTGCTGTGGACACTCTTCTCTGCCTGGGACTGACCCCTCCCCTCCTCTCCCCCAGCTCATGTTGGCAGAGGAAAGCGGCTTCTCTCTGTCTCTACCTGCCACCTCTCCCTTCGCTCCCTCTCTTTCTTCATCTCCCCCTCTCTGTTTTCTGCCTCTCTTTCTCCCTCTGTCTCTCTCTGTGTGTGTGTGTGTGTGTGTGTGTGTGTCTGTCTCTGTCTTTCTGTCTATGTTTCTCTGTCTCCCTCTTCCTCTGCCCATGTGTTTCTATCTGTCTTTATGACCTCTGACTGGCTGTCTGACTCTCCACCCACAGGGAGGCACACCTGGCCCTAAGCTACCTTGGCTGAGACCACCAAGCCCAGCTGTCTCATATCAGCCTCTGACAGGGGACAGGCACCCACTATCTACTCAGTGTTGGCGAACCTTTTGAGCTCGGCGTGTCAGGATTTTGAAAAACCCTAACTTAACTCTGGTGCCGTGTCACATATAGAAATTTTTTGATATTTGCAACCATAGTTAAACAAAGATTTATATTTTTGATATTTATTTTATATATTTAAATGCCTTTTAACCAAGAAAAATCAACCAAAAAATTTAGTTCGCATGTCACCTCTGACACGCGTGTCATAGGTTCGCCATCACTGATACACTGTGGAGGTTCAAGGGCATCACTCCAGCTCCCCACCCTTTCTCTTCCTCCACGAGGCCACCACTGTAGCCTGAGGTCGAGGGGTGCTTACCACTTCCCCCGGGTGACAGGAGGCTGGCCAGGGAGGCACTGAGCAGGAGGAGGCACAGCAGGCCGGCCATGGTGTGGCCTAGGACAGTGTTGCGGTGGAACTGTGATAGGCTTCCAGGGCAAGGTTCACTCACCCCAGCTCAGAGGGTGGAGGATTGTCCTTCTGCTTATCACAGCCTTCTGATTGGAGCCTGGGCTGGCTGTGGGTGAGGGACAGGGGGGAGGCGAGGGACGGGGGCAGGTGACCACGCTCGGGGCAGCCCTGGGGAAGTCCTGTTGGAACCTCGTCGGTAACTGTATCCAGGGGGCCTGCTTTGGGCATGGGAACTTTTTGTTCTGAGAAAGTAAAAATGAGACTTTATAGTTTACAGACATTTATGTGTGGCTCTCATTTCATCCTTACAATCATGATAGACGCTAAGTATCACTTCCCTCATCTTTTCTCCAGAAGAAAACACGGAGGCTTAGGGAGAAGTGAAGTGTCTGTGGTACACGTGGGATTTGAACCCAGGACTTGCCCCCTCAGTGTCCTGATTGTCTCTGGGTCTGACCTGGTCCTGCTCAGAGGCCTCTCTCTCCAGGTGCTGTCAGTTGGGGCCCCACAGAGGGCCTCCTGCACCTGCATGCCGGGCTTGTACCTTCCTCCCCAAATTCAGGGGCTCTGGGAGGTGGAGCTTATTTTGTGACCCTTCGCCACACAGGATTCCTTGTGCACAGGCCCCAACACAGACTTCTGGGAGGATAGCCCCTGCCTGGCGTGCCTGGTGGGGACTGTCTGCTGGAACCCTGAGTGATCTGTTGACCGACCACAGGACAAGTTGGCTCAAGGTCAAGAGGGCTGTGCCAGGATGGCTCCTTGGCCTAACACACTCCGCTGGGGCTAGGTTGGGAGACAGAGCTCTGAGTCAGAGACCTGGCAGTGTAGCTCATTTCTCACTCCTGTGCAGCTCAGTACAGGCCCCCTGGGAGCGCTCGGAGGGTAGCATGGTGCCTGAGCGTCAGGATCAGGATCAGCCGCCTTTTCATCATCCAGCCCCTCCCTGAGGCTCCCACTCTCCATTCCCCTCATTCAGGGCCAAGGAAGTCTGGAAGGCACTGTCTCCAGGGAATACGGAGTCTCGGAGTCTCATTTCTTGGCTCTCATCAGGGCTAGTCTCTTTGCAACAAGTGCCCGGTGGCAGGGAAGCGCGAATAACCTCAGGTCAGCAGAAGCAGCTGCCAACTTGGCAGCCAGGCTGGGGAGGGAGGTGTGTGTTAGGTAGCGGGTGCACACCAGGTACAGGCTTCATTTCCAGCGCAGTAACCTCTCTGGGGCACCAAGCGTGGGGGCACAGCCTGAGCTCCTGGGCTGACCAGGGTCTATCTCTGCAGCCAGACTCCAGGCTCTGAAGGGGAAGGCCTGGGAAGTGACCGGCAAGGCGACAGAGACAGAAAAGGACTGCACTCTATTCCACACTGCTCCCACCCACAACACTTCCCACATGGTGACCCATAACCGGCGGCCCATGGTCACTTGGATATATATAAGTCCTATCATCTGGCTTGTTTGTTGCTCTGTCTCCAGCACCTCGTAAGGGTTCCTGGCACCCAGAAGATGTTCAATAAACACCAACAGTTGGGGTGAATCAGTTCAGGCCTGAAATGTGCCTGCTCTGTACGTTGAGGCCAGCCTGGTCTTTTGTGGGGTGGTCACTGTTCCATGCAGAGCCTGGTCCTCAGGGACAACCTGCAGCTGGTGCCTTGGGCCTGTCTTACCTGGACAACTTGTGCTGCGATGCTGTTTCTGGATAAATGCAGCTGTGGGGGAGGCTGGATCTGTGGGAGTCCTCTTGTCCCCAGCACCTGGTGGGCAGGAAATGATTGAAGCACCACTCAAAAAAAGAGGGAGATGATCTATAACTGTTAGTTTATCTGCACGTCAAGTGTTAGCCTTCAGGGGTTGTCCTGATGTCGCTTGGCGCCCATGCTTCCAGCACCTCTGTGAGAGGGAGGCACGGATGACTGGGGAAACTGAGGCAGAGCCAGTGAACTGCCAGGAGCCCGTTTAACCTCTTGTGGGTCGGGGGGCTCCTGGCCTGACCATTTCCACCTCCCCTCCCCCTCCTTTTCTTCTCAGGAAGAGGATCCAGAGAGCTTCCATTTCCAGGAAGATACAAGACATGCGCTGGGCTGAGGGCCTCTGGAGGTCTCTTGCATTTTGGTTGCAGAATTTCCCCTAAGTCCCTGTCGCCTGGACAGCTGAGCTGGGGACATCTGGATGTTTGCAAATCAGCTTTCTGGTCCAGGACGACATGATCGAGCTCTCCCAGGTGCCTCATTCCCTGTGCACTGGTGTCATCCTCATGACAAGCAGGAGGGGGGCCCCCATTTCAGAGATGCGGAAACAAGGCACAGGAGGATAAGCGGTGGCTTGGCCAAGAGTTACAGGAGGAGCCAGCCCGACTCCAGGAGGTCTCCCTATGCCAGGTCTCTTAAGGTACACTGCGGGTCAGATGGTCTCTGGTCAGACGACGGTCTCCGTCCCAACTACTCAGCGCTGTAGTTTTAAGCAGCCATGATGATCCCTAAAGGAATGGGTATATCCCAATAAAACTTCATTTACAAAAGCAGATGGCTTGGACTCAGCCTTAGCTGTGGCTTGCTGAAAACTACATATGGCTTGACTGTTCAGCAGAGCAAGTCCTGGCACGCTCACTCACCTAAGTACTAGTGCTCCAGGCATGGGACAGGCCAGTCGCTGTCCTCCAGTCGTGCCTTGAGGGAGTGGTGCACCCGCTGGGCTCATTCCACCCGCCTTTGTCAAGTTCAAGGGGGGCCCACTTGAACTTGGATGTTTGTCTTATTCTTCCCACTCGTGACCTGTGTGGCCCTAGGTGTAGTGTGCCCATAATCACCCGAGGGACTTGATAAAACTGTAACTCAGCAGGTCCTACCCCCCTCAAATCCCACTGATCTGGGCAAAACATGGGAATGTGCACTTTGTGGAGCGTCCCGGTGGTTCTCAGGCAGGTGTCTGCAGGGACGGTCTTTGAGGACTGCCATTGGGCCTTGGTAGGAAGAGAACACCTGTTGTATAGGATTTTGGCACGTACAGCCTCCAAAATCCATCAGAGAGGCGGTTTAAAAACCCAGCCTCCACCTAAAAGATTCATCTCTGTGATGTTACCCACAGCTTGACGATACACACCAGGGTCTCCATGAAAGGAATATAGACAATCCATGAATGGCAGGCTGCCAGGAAGAGTGCAGAGGAGATTCAGCGGTTTGCTGCTTGTGGGGAGAACAGGCAGCAAACAGGGTGGAGCCTCTTATGTAGCCTGTGTTATAGGAAAAGATGCATGTGCAGGACAGATCTGGAGGATATCCACAAAACGAACGGATGATGCTTCCAATTTATTTGAAACAAAGAAGAAATACTTGCATAAGGGAGAAAAATATGAGAGTTAAAAGACAGAGAAAGTAGCACTTGTCACTGAGTGAACCACGCACCCCTCTGCCGGGTCCGCAGTGAGACAGCGCAGAGATGCGCCGTTGAGTGCAGGTCACGGAGCCCCGTCCACCACGGCCGAGCTTCCTGTTTCCCTCATCATCGGCCCTGCGTCTCTCATCTCTCTATTCGCTCAGTCTGTCTCTGGGAATCTCTGAGTCTCTCTCCCCGTCTCCTTAGAACCTCTCCCCTTACTTCCTCTCTCCTCACCTCTCAGTTTCTCTCTCTCCTTCTCTCTCTCTTTTCTTCTGTGTCTCTCTCGGTCTCTCTGTTTCTCTCCGCCCTCCCCGCCTCCCCACCCCAATAAGGGCAGAAGAATTTACAGGATCGAAGCCAGGACAACCCAAGCAACAGCAGCTTTAAGTCCCAGGAGCAGGCTCCTCGGAGCCGGCCCTGAGGGGCTAGGGAAGCGGGGCTCGGAGGAAGCCTTCTGAGTGCGTTTCTGCGCTCATGAGCCTGTGGAGCCACTCGATGTACTGGGAGACCCTGGTGTACACCCCGAAGTGGCCTTCGGCTGCACAGCCCAGACCCCAGCTGACGACGCCCGTCAGATACCACGTGCCCTGGAACTTGGTGGCGTGGGGGCCCCCGCTGTCCCCCTTGCAGGCGTCCTTGCTCCCATCTCGGTAGCCAGCACAGAACATGTTCTCCGTGAGCACTGGGGAGCCCGCCTCCTTCTTGGACTGCTCCAGGCAGTCCTGGGTCATCAGCCGGGGCACGTCAATGGCCATGAGCTCCAGGGCCGTGGCGCCCTTTTCCAGGAGCCGGCCCCAGCCGCTCACGGTGGAGAAGCGGATGAAGGCCAGCGTCCTCTCGGAGAAGGCCTTCTCCGGCAGGCAGAGGGGCACCGCATAGTCCGTGAGGGCCACAGGCCTGCTCAGGCGGAGCAGGGCGATGTCGTGGTTCGTCTTGCGTCTGACGTACTTGTCGGGGACAATGATCTGAACGACTCGCCGTTCCTGCTCATCGCCGTCCTTCTCGCTCAGGTCGTGCTCACCTGTGGGGAGACCAGCACCTCTGTACCCCTCCCCCTGCAGCCCGAGGGAAGGACCCTTTGGGGCAGGAGGGGCCCTGCGTCCAACCCCAAGCTGGTCTGGGCGGCCCCCCTGGGCTCCATGCAGAACATGAATTGGGGTGAATATGGAATCTGGGGTGCTGAAGGCACTGAGGAAGGGTGCTGGGCCAGGCAGCTGTGGGCAGGTGGTGAGGACTGCCTGATTCCCCCACTCCAGGCAGGGCCTGGCCCTCCCTGCAGGGGTCTCATTATCCCATAATTCCACCAAGCAGAGCCTCTCCCCCCCATGTTGACCCCTGGAGCCCTGGGTGGCTGCATCGCCCTCAGGGCTCTTGGCTCAAGCAAGACGGGGTGGGTACAGCATCACCCCCCACCCCCACCCCATGTCTTTATTTGGGGTGGAAAAAAGGCTGAGAGGGATGGTGGCCACAGTGACTCCTTGTGGGCCTCGGGGTTTGAGCAGATGCTACCCACTCCTCTTTTTGGAGAAGTTCATCTGGTTGTGCAAGTTGGAGGATTGATGCCCTGAATCTTAGAACCGGCCGCTCATCAGGAGGTAAAAACAAAACCTACCCACTACCACCGTCAGGTTCTTCAGGCTCTTGATTCCGTCGAAACAGTGGGCAGCGGAGACCACCCAGGTGGTATTGATCAGGGTGCCCCCGCACTGCAGCTCCCCGTTCAGGATCAGTGCAGCCTGCCGAGGGCACCACAGACGGTGGAATGTCACCTATTGTCCTTGGGATCCTCTTCCTGGAGACTCACCTTTCCCTGCATCCCCCCGGGATGGGCTGCATTTATTGGAGCGTTTGTCTGTATAGCAGTGTTTCTGAAACCCTGGGAGGCCCGCCAGAGCCCTTCCTGGGCAAAGCTGTTCTAGCTTCTCTCCAGCAGGCTGCTCCCCCATCCAGCTGAGGGGAGAGAGAACTCACAGACCCTGCCCTGGCATGGGGATGCTGGTGCTGGACCCCTCTGTGGGCCGCCCTGTACTGTCATCCAGGCTTGACCTGCAAGCTGACTGACAAAGATCAGGCCAAGCGCTGGCTCCTAGAGCAGATGAGGGCTCAAGGACGCAACAGAGTGATGCACCAGGCACAGCTGTAGGCACACAGTAGGTGCTCAATACATGTCTTCTGTCCTCTTTTCCTTCCTAAAAGCACTGAGGGTGCTGAGTGTGTCCTTGAATGAATCCTGGGTGGAGACATTTTCCCTACAGGATCTCCCACGATGGGTGGGAAAGGAGTCAAAGTCTGGCAGGGCCTGCGGACAGTGAAGAATTGCAAGGCCAGGGAGGCCTGGCTGAGGGTGAGGCAGATCCGCCTGTGAAGGGTCCTGGTCTGGTGTTCTACAGTCACCATGTTATTGAGAAGTGTGGTGAAGCCGGATCAGCCGTGGAGGAAAGAGACTGGAAATGGGTCCGTCAGTCTGAAGCTTAATGTCCCGACTTGTGGACGGCAGGACAAAGGGTGCTGGGGAGGTGCCTGTCTCCTCCAAACTATTGGGCCCCTCAGAGAAAAGCCACAGTAAGATGGTCCCACAACAGATGAGAAGAGCTACCTTCGAGCTTTGAGCTCAGGGTGGGGTCCCTCCGGTTGCAGACCCCTGAGCATCTAGCCCTGCCCTGGCTGACCGCGAATCTGCGGCTGCAGCTACAAGAGACTGTCTGGGGGTGGTGGTCACAAAGTGAATCTGGGTCTCCCAGGCCCAACTCTCAGCTCTGCCGTGGGCAAGGCGCTGCTCTTACTGGGCCTCAGGTTCCTCACCTGCACTGGGTGAGAGTTGCACCTGCCTCTCAGGTGGGATTGTGGGGGGTTGAATGATATTGAGAAGCCAGGTCTTGTGGGGTTCGGCACAGGGAGCGCGTGCTGGGAAGCAGTGCCTGCTGCAGTCACCCCAGCAAGGCCCCCTGGGAGCTCTCCACTGTGAATTCACAGAGACCCATACCCGCCAGCTCTGCCTCCATCTTCGAGAGGCTTTGCCACCCAATTACAGGGACCCTGGCGAACACTTCAGTCCTATTTGGATGTACCTAACTCAGATGTTCCTCTGAACACCAACACCAGGGTTCTGCAAAGCCCAGGAGCGGAGGCCCCACCAGGGCCCCAACTGCTGTGGGAGGTGGGATGGACCCGGGGCGGCCAGGTGGGTGCAACTTCTGAGGCTGGTCTGGAAGGGCCAGATTGCTGGGAAATGAGAGGATTGGAGTTTCCCTGAGCCCGAAGTCAACCCCCTTCACCAGAATGACTGGTGATTCTCCAATTCCCTTTACAAGGTTCTCATTCATTTACTTTTATTTCTAAAAATTCTTGGCTGTTTAATACGGGGGTCCCAGAATGAAAGGATAAAGAGGAGCCACTGATTCGGGCTCAGACCTGAGCTTGCAGGTCTAGAGTGACAGCTCTTCTCACACTTGAGTGTACACATATCCCTGGGCTCTCGTGAAATGCAGGTGCTGGCCCAGGAGGCACTTGGGCCTGAGACTGCATTTCCAACTGGGACCAGGCTCATAGGCAGCCTTGTGAAGAGAAGCCCTGGAGGGGCCACAGCCCACAGACCTGACCACATGTGGGGGGTGGCGGGTGAGGGGGTGGGCAGCCTCCAGGCCTGTGGGAGGACTTCGTTACAGATAAAAAATCGTACTGTATGATCTCACGTATATGAAGTCTAAGAAAACAAAACAAATAGATAAAACAGAAACAAGCCCATAGATGCAGAGAAAAAGCTGATGGTTGCCAAAGAGGAGGGGGTTGAGGGATGATAATTAAAAATATCCTATATAATAAAAGGCTAATATGCAAATAGACCGAACAGCGGAACAACCGGTCGCTACGATGCGCACTGACCACCAGGGGGCAGACGCTCAAAACAGGAGCTGCCCCTGGTGGTCAGTGTGCTCCCACAGGGGGAGCACCACTCAGCCAGAAGCGGCAGCGCTAAGGAACCCTTGGGGGATGTCCACCTGCCAGCTTCATGGGGAGCAGGTCTAAGCCGGCAGGCGGACAACCCCCGCAGGCTGGGCTGAGGGACCGCACCCGCGCCCCCCCCCCCCCCGGTGTGTATGAATGTCGTGCACCAGGCCTCTAATATAAAATAAAATTAAAAAAACACAATATCTGGCATACCAAAAAGAAAATCTCAGCTTCCTGAGGCAGACAGTAGGTGCAGCTTGGAAGGTGAGAGAGCTGGGTTCAAATCCTGCCTTTGCCATTTATGTGTTGGAGGGCCTCAGTTTCCTCATCTGTAAAAGGGGAGCGAGGCTAGCAGCCCGTGATGAAGCCCTGTGAGGCGTCAGCTGGCAGAGGTGCTGCCGGGAGCACTGACATCTGAGATGAATGGAGGCTGTTGTCAACACAGGACTTGGAATGAGAGGAAGCCCACTGAAGCACTGCCATGAGCAGAGTGACTTGGGGCCTGGGGTGTGGCCCTGAGGCTGACCTGCCCACTTTCCCTTCAGTGACCCTGGGGCCCTGAAGCCTTACCTGCCAGGGACACTCCCCTTTGGGACACACCTTGCCACCCACAATTCGGCCATGGGGTTGGCTGTCATTTCTTTTTTCCAGGACAGGTATTTTTCCACATGGATACTCAACTGTATAAAACAAAAGTCAGCAAGATGTGGGGGTTTATGAGGGATGAACGCGCTCGTGAGAAGAGGGCTCTGAGCCCTGCAGGCAGTGGCTCCGCCTCTGGCTCCTCCTGGGGCTGTGGGAAGCCTCTGGGTGCAGGGAGGCCCTTGTGGGAGCTGCTGGGTGAGAAGGGCCAGGGGCTGGTTTTGCAGGAATAGAGGGCCCTACTTCTTGAAACTGGGTTCTGCTAATTTTTTTGGGGGGGAAAGATGAGTGCTGCTTGAAGTTCCTAAAAGATGAATGATATTCTGTCTTAAGGCCACCCAGCCTCTCCAACAACTGGGCTGCTATTTTGACCTCACCCTTAGTTTTTGGTCTGCTCCAATAAAGTCCTTGGGCCAGGAAAGAAAGTGTTTAGAGGTGGCAGCTGAATTTCAGGCTGCTTTGACCATGCTGGGGACACTGACTTCTGAAGAGACACAGGGCTTGGGGTGCCCCAGCCTTTGGAATTGCAGTCCCATTAGTATGAGGTTGGTTTGAAGACATTGTCCATTTTCCGAAAAGTGCTTTCCTTTAAGAAGAATTTGGAATCTAGAAACGTGCTGTGTAGTCACTAGTCACAGTTGGGTGTGGCAGCGTAGATTCCTGCCAGAGGGGACTGGCAGGGGGAGCTTTGTTCTGCTCCTGTGGACCCATCTGAGGTGGGCAGGGGGTCCAAAGCCCATTTAGGGAGCTGCTCCCAGGGCTCTGTCCCACCCCCTGTTGCATTGGCCTGCCCTTGGGTCAGGGGAGCCAGCCCCACCCTCATTCTCGTCCCTGCCTCCGCAGTGGTCAGCAGGTAGTAGATGCTTGGTGAATGGTATGCCACCCCTTCCCATCTGAAAGTGAAACAGCACACAGCCCTTGGAGCAAATCCCCGAGGGCCTGTTACCTGTGGGTGCGCAGGACACCTCGTCAGCCTGGAGTGTGTACCCCTCGTGGCACCGGCAGGAGCGCTTGGCCTCCACATGGTTGCTGCAGTACTGGTCACAGCCCCCATTGTCATTCTCACAGATCAGCAGGCTGTTCTTGTCTGAATGCAGAAGGAGACAGCCCGCAAGGGGCCTCTGCTGGTCAGGGAAAGCCAGCCCTGGTGGCCACCCCGCCGTGGGCACGAAGGTGGAGCTCAGCTGCCAGCTACAGAGACTGAGCCTGGCACTGCCCAACGCTGCAGATTGGCCCAGAAAGGTGGGGCCTGGTGTCTGGGTGCTCCCCCATGTCTGAGCAGCCTAACCAGTGGGGACACAGAACCAGCATGGGGTGGTCTCTACACTACTGCCCCTCCCAGCAGCTGGTGGGCCCGGGAAAAGTGTGAGTCACCTGAGGACAGTACAAGAGCCAAACTCAGTCAGAGACCTGCCAGTACAAGGTCAGAGAAATGAGACTGCTCTACAGCCAGGCCCTGATGCCAGGGACCACTGGTCCCAAGAGTCAGAAAAGAGAACCGTTGACCTGACTGTGAAGGACAGCGGGCTGCTGTGGGAAACAGTTGTCTTGCTGTGTAAATGCAGAACCCCCCCCACCCTGGGAAAGTGGGTCCTGGAAGTGAATTCCCACCAGGGCTGCTGGGCATCAAAGGCCAGGCAGACGCTGAGGCTCTCTGGCCCCATTTAAGTGGCAGGAAGCCCCTTCCTTCACTCTGTCTGGCCTCTGTTCTGCTTAGAGCAGAAGTTGGCTGTGGCCCAGAAGAGCTCCTTCAGGGTCACAATGTTCACACCCCAAAAAGAAGCCTGGCCTTTGACCTCAGTCCCTCCAAGGTGATCGCTCCACCCTGATTAAATTGGACACTTCCTTTAATCTGCCCGAAAAGAGTGTTCTTGCCCTGGGCCCCTTGACTCACATGGGATGGTCACACGTGAATATCATTCACATGGGGCTTTGGGCCACAGGATCTCAGCTCAGCCTCTGGAGGGGCTGGAGACAGAGGTCAGCCATGTCTATGTGACTGAGCTCAGTAAAATCTCTGGACACTGAGGCTTCCTGGGTTGGTGATGCCCATACGTCTTGTCACCCATCAGCCTCAGAGGTGAAAGACTGTCCATATAATTGCCTGGGAGAGGACAACTGGAAGTTTATGCCTGGTCCCTTTGCGGATTTTAGTCTGCATATTTTTGCTATCATAAACTGTAACTGTGAATATATCAGTTTTCAGTGAGTTCTCTGGGTCCTTCCAGCAGATTAGTGAACCTGAGAATGGTCTGGGAGGCCACTGAACTTTGCAATACTTGAATATATGGATGGTGGGGAAAAAAATCTCATACCTTCGTAACAGAAAGTAGGGAAGGTCAGGTTTACCCACCTGTCTTGGTTGGCAGGATATATGGCAGCTGGGCGGAGATGTAGTGACTCTCACCTGTGCCCTTTCCAGATGGATCAGAATTTCCCAGTGCTGGGAGCCCAAAGGTTTCATGCTTCCCAGAAAGGAACAGGGGGCCATCAAATTTGAGAATTGGCAACTGAGAACCCCAAATCCAAGGTTCTCCGGTTGACAGAAGCCTTCAGAGTCACCTAGATCAACTTCCCACCATGGCGGAGGGCCAGGCCATGCCCATCAGCCTCCCGCCCGGGACCCTATCTGCAAGATATGGGACTTCTCACTTGTCTCACAGTTCCGGCCCTCAAAGTCTTCAGGGCAGAAGCAGATGTAGGACTGGAGTTGGTCCTCACAGGAGCCTCCATTCTGGCATGGATTTGAGGCACACTGGTCACCATCTGTGTAGTGAGTCCGTGTTAGTATGTTGAGGAGAAGAGCTTGAAGGTGGGGAATCAATGGGCCATTTACCTACTCACCGTTGTAAGAAATCCAGAACTGCGCCTGAGGGAACAAAGAGGAAGCCACATGAGACATATGTTCTCCAGAAGCAGACATTTATGGAATCCGTGCAAGGAGCTGATGAACTGGGGTGGGCAGGGGTGGGCTGGGGCTTCTGCCTGGGGCCCTTTGCCATGGGCTCTGGAAGCCAGGCTCTCCTCTGGAGATGAGGTGGGTTCATCTGAGGGGGAAGGTTCTACCCCACCCTAGACGATTAAGGTCACCAGAGGTCACACATTTCCTTCTCCATGTCAAAATACCCGAGTTTCAGCCCCAACTAGCCCCAGCTCTGCCATGTCCGAGTTGTGAGCCTGGGACAAGACACATATGCACTCTGAGCCTCCACTTCCTCCTCTGAAGATCCACACACAGGGGCTGACCTGGGAGAAGGTGGGTAATGGGTGTAAAGGCGCTCTAGGAACTGCCAAGGGCCCCATCAATAACATTGATATCCTAAGGAATCTTTTGATCAACTGAACTTAAACTCTCAGGGTGGCTATGAGAATAAAACAAGACGAACACTGTTGAAACTGTTTGAAAAACGAACTGGTACACAGCCATAAAGTATGACAATTTCCAGCTTGCACAGAAAGGGTCATGTTAGCCTCTGTCTCAAATAGCCTGGCTTCCTGTTGGGTGTGCGGTGCACTGTGAGTGTGAAATGTTTGCCTTTGAGTACGAGGGGAAGCATCTTGTGATTGTCAGGTGAGGTATGTGTCCTGTGAGCGTAAGGCACGTCCTGTGAGTGTGAGGTGTGGTCTTATCTCATCATAACCTGACCCTCATGCCTACTGAAGTGTTTCAAAGGGATGTGATAGATTTTAAATACACTCGTTTAGAAAATGGAAACAGAAGTGAAGAGCACTCCATCCTATGGACCAAGGGCAGGTGAGGAAAGCAGTGGTGCCCTGGGTGTGCCTCACACAAGTTTCTCTGAAGAGGTGCCCACGGGCGGCGTGGCAGGAGAGGCTCGCCCAGGCCACTGTCTCAGACATCTGCTCTGTCAGCAGCATCGCTGTGCAGCAGGGCCAGCTCTGGGGGACTGGACAGGCAAGGGACACACGGCAGGTGTGCTGTTCAAACCATATTTTCAGATGCAACATTGAGGATGCATGGTGTGGCAGAGATGAGGGTGTCTCCGGACATAGCAGGGAGGTATGGAGCATTGCAGGAGCTCTGACTGAGGAACGTGAGGTCATTCTTGGGAGGAAAAGTGACCCAGACTCAGAGGGGCTGTGCGTGCCGGAGCTGCCTGTGTGTTCCCCTGGGCATGTCGCACTCACAGCCACGGACTGAAGAGAGTTGCTCTCCAAGACATGGGAGCGACCTCTGCTGTCACAGAGCTCCCTGCCTGAAGACTCAGTACAGGGCCCACGTAGCTATCTGGTGGTGCAGAGGGCGCCCCCTAGAGGGGAACTCACCAGCCTCTCTGTGTTCCTGAAGATCTCCCGGGCCTCCTCAAAGGAACACTGCTCCTCCCTGCACTCTCTCTCCAGGGAGCCTGGTCTCAGCTCCTCCAGGAACGAGTTGGCACGCTTTTGCCTGTGCAGGACGCTTTGGGCTTCCTCCTGGGTGATGAAGACTGAAAAATGGGAGTTCCACGAAACGTTTACAACCAGCCATGCCAAGATGGCCCAGAAACATCCACACCGGTCTCGTCCCCTCAGTAACAGGAGTCAAAGGATTCCTGTGTCCAGGCCTGGCTGAATGTTAGACAGGAGCGCTTTTTCATGGCTGGCTGGTGACAAATTTTATATACAAGGATGAGGCAATATGTTCATTAAATTATAATTTAACACACTGATGCCTTCTGACCTGGTTCCCACGTCTAGGAATTTATCCTATACTCAGAGGCATGCACGAAAATCTAGCCACAGGAGAGCTATTGCTAGTAATCATCTGAAACAACCAGATGATGGCATCCCATGCGGCCAGGAAGCAGAATGCTTAAGAAGATGTGGTATTAAGTGAAAAAGAAGGTAATAAAACAATACCTACTGTATAATGTTTACAAGGAAAAATTTACATATGAGCAAATGTCATTTATTGAAAGAATGTACATAAATTAACCTTGGGGATCCGCAACTATTCTGTTCCAAAATGTATACGATCCACACATGTAACGTCTCTAATAAAAATCTGCATCTGCTGTGTCTTGGCACCTAGAGCATTTCATCAAGAGCTGCTGCATGAATGCGCTGGCGGATCCTCTGGGGGAGGAAGGTCCTACGGGGCCACATGGGCGGGTGGCAGGTGAAGAGGGGCTGGGCGTCTCTTGTCTCCATTTCTCCACTGAAAGCCCACTGGTCCTGTTTGCTGCATGCTGGACCTGTCCTTCCAGCTCCTCTGGAACTCGGGTGACATCCCAATGTGGTCAGTTCTCTCCTCTCAGCTAACTCATCGAAACCCTTTGCTCATCTCTGCTTTGCCACCACCAGCTCTCTCTCCCTTCAGGATCACACACTTGAAGCACAATCCCTCACCTTCCACTAAGAGTCCCAGAGGAGAGATGAACTGAGACCCGCTTTGGAGAGGGTTATAGCATGTGGGGACAGGGGGAGGAGGGGAAGTGCCCGCTCCCAGGCCACCAGGCTGACGGAGACCACATCTCTTTAACAGCAGTTTCACCTGTCTGTATTCCTAGGGAATCTACCAGGTTTGGAAGAATTTGAGGGAAAATCAAAGAATGGAGACTCCTGGGATGATTCAACCAGGGCTGAATTGTCCCCAT
Source organism: Myotis nattereri (assembly GCF_964212035.1). Classification (NCBI taxonomy): domain Eukaryota; kingdom Metazoa; phylum Chordata; class Mammalia; order Chiroptera; family Vespertilionidae; genus Myotis; species Myotis nattereri. The sequence goes on from NC_138076.1 coordinate 29,256,766, forward strand.
GGAGGGGAGCAAATGTGCCCCAAAAAGTTCTCAAAGACCCGGAGCCAAGTCTGACAAAGGAACACACGACTACTGCAGAGAATTTGGAAAAGACAGACTAGAACAGGGAGATGAAAGCTACCCACCACCTGCCACCGTTTTCCCGAGCTCAGAAAGGACAAGGCAGCACCGACTTTCGCTGGGGCAGGACCCGGTCTCCTTTGGGCACCTGTAGTCACCGGGGCAGGCGACCACTACTGGGATCCCCGGCTAGTTTCCCACTGTGAGATTTGACTGGGGATTTGAAGAGCAACATGGACCAGATTTTAGAGGACAGTGCAGGGGCCTTGTCTCCACCAGGGCCACCACTCAGTACTGTGAAGTCATAACGAGACGGCTCATAAAGTGTGTCCCCCTGTCTCCCTCTCAGGCCTCTCAGCACCCTTGCGGGGCGGGAGGGTGGCCACAGCCACAGCCACGGTGGAGGAACAGCGCAGCCCAGCATCCCCACGCCGTCCCTGGCGCTTGCCAACTGAAAGCCCAGGAAGGCAGAGCAAGAGGGAAGCACCCCCCACCCCCAGATTACGTGCTCTTGTCTAGCTGCACGACTGGAGCTGTGCCACCGGGGACCAGGAACGCGCCACGGGTTCCTAAAAATCTTTGAAAAATAATTCTGCCAAAGCCTGTGCCATCAACAGCATTCTCTCCGCCAACAGCCAGCGAGAACCTACCAGTGGTCGGCAAACTGCGGCTCGCGAGCCACGTGCGGCTCTTCGGCCCCTTGAGTGTGGCTCTTCCACAAAATACCGACTTCTGTGCATGGGCCACGAAGTTTCAATCGCACTGTACGTGCGCACCCACACGTGGTATTTTGTGGAAGAGCCACACTCAAGGGGCCAAAGAGCCGCGTGTGGCTCGCGACCCGCAGTTTGCCGACCACTGGCCTAGGCTGTTTGCTGTTTGGAAGGAGGGCAGATCACACTCGAGCCAGCAAATGCTCCTGTGAGCAGGAATGTCCCTGTAAACAGGAGTGAGGGCGAGGTTTGGGAGGCTTGGCTGCCAACAGCTGGGCTGCCCTCACAGGGCCCATGAGGAAACCTCCACCCACCCTCTCCAGCACCCACCATACCTGCAGCCAGAGACCCCTGCAGACCCAGCAGAAAGCAGAGGAGGGCCAGCCCACCAGGCTGGGCAGACATGGCGAGGTCCACGGTGTCCTTCCCTGTCTGTTGACATTCTGGTGGGGGAGGTGAGCAAAGTTCTCAAATTACACTGAGGGAGGGATGGGGGAGGGAGGCCTAGCTTCCCAAGCCCTCGTGCCAAAGGCCGCTGGAGGGGGGATCAGGAGTGGAAGGACCAGGCCTGAGCCCAGGACGCCGGGTCCGGGAATCCAGACCCAGGTAGCATGGCTGAGTCTTTGAAGCAGAGGTTTGTTCTTCGAAATGGAGGTGTTAGGATATGCATCTGGCACAGGCATCTCCAATGCAGTTTAGGATTTTGAAGCCCATAGATCTATCACGGCAACTGGGAAAACAGTTAAACTGCACTGAAAAGCCACAGCCCACAGCGATCACACTAGTCAAAGGGGAGCATGTGTTGAGTGTGAATGTTCATGTTTGTAAGGGAGCCACCGAGGAGACGCATGGGGCTGTCCTCCTCTCGGAGGCGTGGTTTCTTAGGGGAGCTAGAGCGTCCAGTGGAGAAGCCCAGGGAAAGGGGCATCTGCCCCTAGCTGGGCCCCCAACTCTGTGTTAGTGACAGATGGCACCCTTCTGTCCCCGGCATCCAGGTCTTGTCCCTCCCTTTCCGTCTGGTCCCAGGGCACAGCTAGGGCAACTCCCTGTCCGGGCTGCCTCTGTGGAAATCATATCCTTTCTGTGAATGGGTGGAGACTGGGGACACCAGTGCTGCTTATTTCTGGCCGGTCTCAGCCCTACTCGCCAACAGGAAGAATCAGTCCTTAGAGGAGCTGTTTTATTGATCACCTATGGAATTTTTAAAAACATGTTTTTATTGTTTTCAAAGAGGAAGGGAGAGGGTGACAGAGACAGAAACATCAATGATGAGAGAGAATCATTGGCTACAAATTGGCTGCCTCCTACCCCCTCCCACCACCCGCCCCCACCACCACCATTGGAGATGGAGTCCGCAACCCAGACATGTGCCCTGACCGGGAATTGAACCCTGACATCCCGGTTCATGGGTTTATGCTAAACCACTGAGTCACATCAGTCAGGCACTTCTGGAATCCTATCTAATAAAAGAGTAATATCCAAATTAACCATCACTCCAACCCACAAGATGGCCGGCAGGGGAGGGCAGTTGGAGGGACCCGGCCTGAAAGGGAGGGCAGTTGGCAGGGACCAGGCCTGCAGGGGAGGGCAGTTAGGCATTGATCAGGCTAGCAGGGCAGTGGTTAGGGGGTGATCAGGTGGCAGGGCAGTGGTTAGGGGGTGATCAGGCTGGCAGGGCAGTGGTTAGGGAGTGATCAGGCTGGCAGGGCAGTGGTTAGGGGCAATCAGGCAGGCAGGCAGGCGAGCAGTTGGGAGCCAGCAGTCCTGGATTGTGAGAGGGATGTCCAACTGCCCGTTTAGGCCCGATCCCACCGGCAGTTGGACATCCCTCGAGGGTTCCCAGATTGGAGAGGGTACAGGCTGGGCTGAGGGACACCCCCCTCCCCCCGCCCGGTGCATGACTTTCGTGCACCAGGCCTCTAGTTTTTAATAATTGTTTAATTGTTTAGGAATTTATTTTTGGAGGAGGGAGGATGGAGGAAAAGATACTTTAGCGTTAGACTGCTCCTCCTAACCACAGCCCTTTTTGGAGACATTTCTGTTCTTGACTTTCTTTGGATTCTTCTTCTTAAAGAGATGGCTAAACCCATAAAACCATCTGAGCCTGGGATCTGGAGTAATTTTTTTAAACTGCAAGTCAATTTCTTTGTTATTAATCAGCCCAAGTATTTTATTTCTTCCTGATTAATTTTAACAATTTGCTTTCTTTAAAAAATTCCTATTTTGCTTTCAAATGTATTGGCAGAAAGTTGTTCATAATGGTTCTCTCATTTTAAAACCTTTATTTGTTGTGAAGTTTTTCAGGTTTTTTTTTCTATCAATTGCTGTATTTTATTATTTTTCAAGGAACAAGGTTTTTATTTTATCAATTTGTTTTGATTTTTATTATTTTCTTCTCTGAATTGTACTAATTCCTCCTTTATATTTCCTTTGAGTTATATTGGTCTTACTTTTAGCTTCTTTAAATGGTAAACTCATTAATTTTATCATTAAATGCAGCTGGGCTATCAATGCCACTCTAAGCTATCCTTTGGCTGCACTCCTGAGTGCTCATATGCATAATTCTGCAGTCCTGCAGATATCAGAATTTCCAATGACATTTCTTTGCTAACCTTTAAAATTGTCTTTTCATTGTTTTTTAAAATTGTGTATTTTATGTGTGTTGGAAAATAATACATATTTTTATACTTTTAGGGGACAAATGGGTATTAATACCTGTGAGAGATAACATTTTCACCCTTGACTGCTAATCTTTGCTCTCTATATTTTGAGCATAATTGTTATATGCTTAACCAAGTCCTAAATTGCATTTCATGTGTTATCAACATTGCTATCCCAGCTTCCTTTTGGTTATAGTTTGTCTGTTACATCTTTTTTCTTTCTTTTATTTTCAACCTTTGCATAACTTTGTTTTATGGTCTCTCTTAGCAGTTGTTACATCCAATTTGATACTCTTTCCATGGGTCAGTTTAGCATCATCACATATGTTGTGACTGAGAAATATTTGGACTTATTTCTTCCATCATCTTTTGTGCTCCAGCTCATCATGATTTTCCCTTTCTGTACCCTACTCTTTTTCTGCTGCATCAACTACCCTTCTTTCTTCTCTACCTTCATGGTTTCAAAGTTATCAAATGTATTCTTGTATTGGGATGGTAATTTTACATTTCTTTTGTTACCTTTATATTGTTGACATACATAATAAACTTATTGTTATTCCATCTTCACCACTTTTCTGACAACGTAAAGTGTTTGGAACATGCTCACTGCCTGCCCCCTTTCTGCTTGAACACGTGCTTGCCAACCTGTGAGTAGATGCGCAAAACAGAGCACTGCTGTGCTGGGCACGCAGACCTGAGGGATTCTGCGCCTTTACAGGTGAAGGCAGACAGCAAGAGTTGCTGATATTTATTCAAACTCCATCCATATAATAAAGAACTCGGATTTTCAAATTTCATTTACATCAGCAGAAAAAAACACAGAAAACAGTGATGAAGACATGAGGTTTTAAAGTGCCTTTATGAGGAAGCGATCACAAAAGATGGTGGGCAATCCCGGGCTGAGATGGCAGGAACGGTGTCTGAACAATCAATATATTAATTAAATTATGAGACACATCATTTTTTTTTCAAATAATTTATACACCAGAAGAAAAGCTGCCAGGTCTTGCACATTTACTGGTTTATTACCACACTCCAAGGCCTGGCTGGCGATGAGGCCTTGCCCATGGTGGTGGGGGGAAGCCTGTCGGCCTCGCTACGGCAGGGCTCGGGCTCAGAGAGGGCTGTAAAGTGACAATTTCCAGCAGCATGGAGGCTATAAATACATCCCTTACATTGGATACATATGTACACGCATCAACATATATACACACATATAAAAATATCTGCCCCAGCCAATACAGAGAGTGTTTCCAAAGAACAGAATGTGTTTCTGAAACACACAAAAAAGGTAAAACAGAAGAGTTTTCTTTCCAGTTCTGCTTTGATTGGAATAAAATAAACTCTGCACCTTTAAATTTCTATACTCCGGGTGATTTTATACAGAACACGCAGGGCGATTTTACTCCGTGTGCAGGTGGAGGAGGTTGGAAGAGGCAGAGGCGAGTCGAGCTCAGGTTTGCACTAAGCTACATATGACATCATTGGTTCAGATGATACCCTGCAGAAAATGCATCTTTATGTATTCTTTAAAAACAATTTAAAAATCCTAATTCAGTGAAGCTTGTTAAAAAAAAAAATCAAGAGTCCCCACTTTTTTTTTTTTTATAGAAAAGAAGGTTAGTATTTTAAATTATAGTTTAAATGTCCTTTCGAAAATTAACTACACAGGTGAAGACATTTCCTTGGTTTCTAACTGCTTTCGTGTGTAGAAATGCTGCCTGATTTTATCAAGGGACATATTTTCATCCACCTGCTACCAGGTGGGCTTTGGGACTGCCATCAATTTCCACGAGAGAGTCCCCCAAACCATTCTGCGCATGTACAACGTGCTGCCATGTAAACCCCAGTAACAAAAAAATAGTTTTATATCAAATGCGGTATCAAATTGTCATTTCATGTAAACACAGTGATTCTTGGTAAAGATCAGAGGCCGAAGTACCATGAAAAATGGCCGTGGGATTCGTCCCTGCTTTAAAAAAAATGTGTAAAAGACAAAAGAGTCCCCCCCACCCCCTCTCTCTTCAAGCTGTTGGGTCAGTGAATCAGTGACGGCTTTTGGAAGCAGCCCCATTGTATGCACATCCCTGCGAAAGCACCGGACCAGAAATGTCAGAACCGAAGCAGAAACCAGAGCGGTGGGGACCGGCTCCTCCCTGGCTGCCTGGCGGAGGCGGAAGGGGTGGCCCCGCCTCAGAGCCCTTCTTCGCAGGTGGTCTGTTGGCCTGCAGCATCCCCCAGACTTTCCGATTTTCCCAGGAAGCTTGGTGTTCTGGTCCTCCCCTGGGAGCCGGGGCCTGTGCCCTGGGAGGGGATCCTGGCGTGGAGGCTGGAGGGCAGACTCTTCCTGAGCCTTTGCTCTGCATGTCCCCACGTCCTGCACCACGAGGTTCTGTGGGCCGCGGCAGCTCCTCGATCGGGTCTTGTCAGGGTCCTCCTTGTCCAGGGCGTGTTAGAGCACCGTCCCCTCACCAAACTAGGCAAGCCCAAGCCCAAGCAAAGGAAAACTTAGGGGTCCGCAGGCTGGCCTCCTGCACCGGGGGCCCGGCGGGTGCTACCCCTGCAGGTCAGAGAGGGGGGCGCCGCAGCTCTCGCTGCAGCTGGAGGAGTTGCTCAGCAGAGCGGACCCTGCGCTGGACTCTGCGGGAAAACCAGGCGAGAAGGGCTTCGGCTCCGTCCTTGCACACTCCGGCCCCTCTTCCTTGGTCACAGGCTCCAGGTGGTGACACCCGGTGGGCTCAGGGCACAGCCAGCGTGGAACGGGGGGTCTTACCTGGGCTGCTCAAGCACTGCGCCGAGCTGGACTTGCCGAGGAGCACGGACAGGCTGCTGGCCGGCACCCAGCCCTCCTTGCTGGAGGTCAGGTTCCTGACATACCTGCGCGGGGCGTGGGCCTGTCAGTGGCTCCAGCCTGTGTGCCGCGCGTGGCATGGGGAGTGGCGGGGGTCGGGGGGGGGGGCGCACTGTGGGCATCTTACCAAAGGCCCTCCTCGCCCTCCTGGACCACCTCCACCACGTCTCCGCTCCTCACGGCCAGCGTGTTGGGGCTTCCCTTCTCGTCGTCCACCACCACGGTGTACTTCCCGGGAACCTGCGGAGGGAGGCACGCAAAACCCTCTGCTTCTGCTCCAGGTGCTGAACCCTAGCCACAGAGGCTATCCAGCAACAGGGAGCCCTGGCACTAAACATCCCTCCCAGTGGCCATGGGAGCTGCCGACCACCACGCTTCTGGGGCGCCCAGGGACCAGCAGCACCAGGCTGGCCACCCCAGGGAGTGAGGAGGGGGGAGATTACCAGCTTCCTGGGGCCCACGCCGCCTTCTTCCTCCGCATCTGAGGAATTAATCGGCTCCTCAGCACTCGACCAGCCGTCATTGTCCTCAGGGGCCTCCAACGGGTGAGATGTTTTGCTCCAACCTGAGGGAGGAACAGGCTGCAGTGAGGATCGCCCGCAATGACAAGCCTGTCTGAATCTGATCTATAGAAATCCCTGCAACCTCCAAAATGCGCCGCCGTGTGGAGCGTGCCCCCTTCCCAGGCTGCAGGGCAGGCTGCCGACTTCCCAAATGCCTGCCATGCTTGCTTGCTCAACTGTGCAAATGGTCTAGGGAGGCGGGGTCCAGAGCACCTGCTTCATGGCCAGGCCAATCAGGGGAGAGAATGAGCTCTTACCCAGCAGGCCCTGTGGCTTCCCAGAGGAGGCGGAGCACTCCCCACTTGGCCTCCTGCCTGCTGGGCCCAGTCCCAGGGGAGCACAGGGACCCTGGAAGACCACTAGCTAGAGGGCTGCCACCCATTTGGGCTGGAGCAAACACATGGAAGGGAAGGTGTTTCCAACGAACCTCTGTACCACTCCATACCCAGGTGGGCCAGGAGAGCTCCCCACACAAAGGGCGGAGGTTCCTGACAGCGCCCTGTTTCAGACACACTCCTAGCCCCCGACGTGTGAGGGAAGAGGGCTGTGATCCTCATGGGATTGACGCTAACAGGTGTCTGAGCTCTGCAGGCCATGGAGGCAAAGCCAGGATCCCAACCCAGGCCTTCAGGCTGCAGAGCCAGCCCGCATGAGCTCCACCACCTCCACGGGCCAGAAGACGAGGAATTTTATAAATGATGTATGTTCCTTCTTTAGCACCTCTACTGCCATGGATCCCCAAAGAGAAGCAATTGTATGTCCCATGTGGGGGGAGAGTGCAAGTAAGTTGTGGGGAGACGGGAGGTGATAAATTCTCGATTCTGAATAAATGGGGTAAGTGCCAGCAGTGAAGCACCAAGCGGAAGCCACACCCCCTGGTGTTTGATCACAGCCATTGCATGGTATTAAATAGCATTTCGACAGGAAGCAAACGGACCCAGGAAATAAGCAGACTGCTAGTCAGATCTGGGCTTAAGCACACCCAGTTCCAAGTTACCTGTATGGTGGCTTTTCGCTAAGAAAGAGAGGGTGCTGGGTGTGACCAAACCACAGCCAGACAAGTGTAAAATGCACGCTCCCCTTTATGAAGTCAGGGCTGCGAAGAGGCAAGCTGTCTAATGGACCGGTTCCCAAGGCTGAGAACGTTTAAGCTTGGCAATGAAAACCTTGTGTTAAAGAGGCAATAGAAAACCGTCTCTGCTTTCCTAGCAAAGGGATCTGGGACCCAGAGTTCCCCATTGGCCACAGAACAGTGAATCCCAGGAAGAGAGCATGTATCTGCGGTGTCCTCAGAGCCAAAGAAACCAGCAGATGCCAGCATCCCTGAGCTCCTCCGAAAGGCCCCTCCACAGCAGGCCAGGAGAGCGTCTGAGCTCTGCCCACCTGAGGCCAGGTGCTGGGGCGAAGGGAGGTGTGCTGAGCACGGCCCTGCTCATGTCACTGCCAGGCTTGTGTCTGTGCAGGAATTGGGGGTGATGAGTTTCCGGCTACAAACCACGTGACCTGCTGCTAGAGGCATGTCTGGAGTTGTCACACAGTGTGGGAAGCTAAGGAGAGCACTGGACAGGGCACACTGAGAGGGTCACAGTGCCGGGTGGCCTGGCTGCAAACATCTTCTCCCCCTCCTGCCCACCCCGAAAGATATGGTGGGGTTTCTGGCAAAACAGGAGCAGAAGTCTGAGGACAGTGAGGACAGGGAGATGAAGACTGTCCTATGGGCAGAGGAGGCAGTGCCGCCTGGCCAGCCGACCACAGGTCAACCTTCGCTTTAGAAAGCAGCCTGGTTGTGTTTGTCTTATGAACAACTCAGCCCCCTGGCGCCTGCAGATACAAGGTTTTCTAGGCACAGAGCAGCATCCAGGCCTGTGGTCACTCCCCTCTCTGCCCGGGAGCCTCTGGGGGAACCTCTTGAACAGGCTCAGTAACGTCCCTGCCTTCAAACAGTGTGACAAGGGAGTTGCCAGAAAGTATGAGACCCCACTTATGCCCGAGGCCCCAAGTGTGACACAAGAAAATGTTATCAGTTGTCAGTGTAATGACCACAAATCGGGACGGCATCCCTCTCTGATCTATTCAGGATGTTGGGGGTTTTGCAGGTGGACATTTGGGCCACGGTGACCATGAGTACAATCACGCCTATTTCCTGTCAAACAGTCCTAGGTGTTGACAGTGAGGGAAACAATGGCCGGGGAAGCGGTTCAGGAAGTGAGCGCTTAAGCATTTGCAAGAGGGCCAGCAGGGAGCGCCCGAGTTCATCGGGTTCATCGTCACCTGCTGTGGACTGAAGTGGTCAATGGTGAGGAAGAGGAGGGGAGCACTGGCTGCTGAGCCCCAGGTGCCGTGCTCAGGACTCCCACACATCTACTGTGACCCTGCACGGGGGCCTCGTCTTCATTTTACAGATGAGGAGACGAGCTTGCAGAGGTGACATCTGGCTAAAAAGCAGTAAAAGCAGCACTTGAGCTGCACTGGGCTGTGCTCAAGCCCGCACTCACTCCTGCCCCACGCTCACACCAGCCGTCTACACAACCTGAGACCACAGCGGGGAAGCCTCCGGTGTCTCCAGGTCTTAAGTAGAAAATGTGTAAGGGAGGAAAACAGCCCCTTCCAGGAGATTGTCAATGGGAAAGGACTCTGCTCTGAGCTCCTGGGGCAAGCTGGGTGCACCCCCCCCCTCCCCCCCGGCCCCAGCCAAGGCACTGGGAGAGGGGCCTGGCCCCTGGGCTGTCATGTCCGGGGGCAGTAGGAGGGCCGCAGCCTGGGTCCTCAGGGTGCAGAGTGTGGTTGGAGGCCAGTGTGGGCCTTGGGTGGCCTCCGGGTGGTCTCCGGCAGTAAGTGTGGGTATTCTAGCTCCGTCTACTCCCCTCGGGAACCTTCACAATTGTTTGCAAAACTCAGGTAGATTCACAAAGTGAAATCCTCTTTGAAAACCTGAAACCCTCAACCTGGGCCAGGGGACTCTGGGTTTCCCTGGGTGGCAGGGGTGGGGGGCTTTACCCTTGGAATATGAGGGGTGAAAAGGGAGAAGGCCCAATTCCCACCACGGAGCTTGACCCCCTCTGTGTATGACTGGCCATCTCCCAGTGAAATGAGAGGCCTAATGGGATCCCGTAACTCCTATGTTCTGTGTTTCCACCACGAAGCACTGGGATAAACTGGCAAAGCAGCGGGTGGCTGGTGCTGCAGGGGCCTGTGGACAGGGGTGCCTTGCAGCCTATAAAGCCACTGAGTAATGAAGCCCAACCCAGCCCAAACGCCAGCCAGGTGTCAGTAATCTGTCGGTTCTGGGCAGGCCTAGTGTGAGGAGTTCAACCCAGAAGCATGACATCATCACAGCACCACTGGCCAGAGCATCATGCTTTTGAACAAAACAAAGAGTTTGCTTCTGGCTTGTAGAGACCTATCTCGTTTTGCATTCCAGATGACGTGCAATGGCAAGACAGACAGCGTCCCTAACCGGACGGGAAAATGGATGGCAGGCTATGTCCAGAAGGTTGAGCCACTCTACCTCGTAACCCAAAAGGCGTTGGATCGCTCTTAACTTCATGTCGCTTAGCTTTTTTGTCAGGACTGGTAGGAGAAGCTGCAGAAGGAGGAAGAGGCAAAAATATAACAGAGAGAAGAGAGAGAGTGAGGAATTGCATGCAGAGCACCGAGGAGGTCATGAGAGACACTGAATCCATGCTGGGATGAGACACGAACAGCGAATGGCCTAATTTTCACTGATTCAAAAAGTAGCTTCCTGGGTACAAAACCACGCCGGCTGAGGGATCCCACGGTTGCAGGGAGAGCCCGAGGGAAAAGGAGAGATGAAATGGTGAGCAGTTGACTCTAGCCATCGCTACCATCCTTTTAGGGGGCCATGTCTAGGTTTATGTTCTGAGTTCTAGGTACATTTTCTGGGCTATGATTATACTTTCTATTCTGGCAAAGTGCCAGGATTTGTCTTTTTTGTTTTGTTTTACGTTTGAGGCCAACTTAAAAGTATTTTATAAATTGGGGGGGAAAAACCCTCTAATTTTTTAGACCAGCGTCTGGACCAATGAAGAGAAACTGAGACACACTGGCTTTTAGGGTCCACTGGGGAGTCCCATAAGGGCCCACTGGAACTTTGGGGCTTGCTTCATGAGCCATCTTGGTGTATCCCCCTCCCATAGAGTTCACCGTCAAGGAGCCCTCAGAGGTGGTCGAGCTTTTAGAGGTCTCCTTCAAGGGACCCTTGACCTGGCCCGGGCGCTAGCCAAGGCCCCCTGAAGGCAGCCGACGGCAGCACTTGGGCATTCTGGCATAGACAGTCACTGCAGCCAGAAAGGTGAATGCCACAGGGACCGACAGGAAGAAGCAAGAAAGGGGAAGGGTGCCGTGGGAGGGGTTGGGCCAGAAAAGCAAATGACAGGTCGTCGGTGAGCAAGCCCTCCTTGGAAAAGTTCACGTCCACCTTTTCAAAGAAAAGGCCCCCCAGAGGGCACTGGGCTGCATGGGCCGGACACACCAGTATCCGCGGAAAAGGGACGCGGCGGGAAAATGCTCCCGAGTGGCTGGGCTTGGGATGAGGCAGGCAGATGTCCTTCCCGAGAGCGTCCTCACGAATGGTCACCACACAGATGGATGAGAGGCATGCCACCTTGGCAAGGGACATGCCAGGAAGCGGTTTTCAGAGGGTACCTTTTACCTTTCTGACCTTTGAGGTTAGCAAAGCCCTGCAGAGTAAAGCGCTTCTTGGAAAGCGCAGAGCTTTCTGAGGTAGAGCTAGTGACTGTGTCATCTACAAAGGAAGAGAGAGGGAGAGTGCAGAGCGTGTCCACCGCCCAGAGGGCCCTGGGGAGGGCACGTGTCGGGCCAGGCCGGGGCTCACCTCTGGAGCTGGGTTTGCCAGACTGGGGCGCGCACTGACCGTGAGGAAGAGGGGTTCCTCTGGGAGGTTCCAGTGCTCTGTGCAGGGGTGGGCGGGGACCCCTAAGCTCCTTACAAATGCTTCTCGGGCCGTAGGTGGCCGTGCCTCCCTGACACGCCCACTAGTGGACACCTGTGTTGCAGCTCCCGGTACGCCCAGGCTGGGGCGCCGCGGACACCCACCTTTGCCCTTTTCGGGGGGCTTTGGCAATGTCGTTGAGCTCACATATCCTTCCAGGCTAAGGGGGTCAGTTTTTCTTTCTTCCAACTTTTTGACGTTTCTTGCATTCCCTTTCGAAGGACTAAGGGCGTCAGAGACATTGGAAAAGAAATAGTCAGTTGCCTGGTTAGTTTTTCAAAACTCTCCCTGGGGACTGGAGGTGTCCAGACATTCCTGAATTCCTATCCAGACTTTAAAGCACGTGTCCTACCACTGCAGAGGGGCCATGCGTTTCGAGATTAAGCCCAAACGGAACGCAAAGGGGACAAAACCACCTTCCTAGCCAGCGAGCAGAAGGCAGTTTTGTCTTTTTTTGGGGTGGGGGTAGGGTGTCTTTTTCTTTTAAAATCATTGTTCTGTGGATTATTCACTTAGACCATCTCCTGTCCCACACATGCTTAGAGGTGGCTTATATAAGAAAGAGGAACAATATGTTAAAAAATAAGAGAATGAATAAAACGTCAAAGGAAACATAAGGGCTTGCAGAAAGGGTGGGACAAAGCCGGCGTGAAGGCTGGTGTCCGAAATGTGCCCACGTCGGCGAGTGGTGGCTCTGAGCCTCCAGCCCTGGATGGGTCCCTGTCTGAGGGGCCACTGTCTGGAAAATGCTGGCGATTAACTGTGACCTGGAATAGCCATGTCATGGAATAGCTGACCGCCCTGCGACATAACCACGGACAGAAAGTGATGAGAGGGCTGTCAGGGCCCGGCCTTGACTGGGAGCGGGGCCAGAGACACACAGCTTTGCAGCTGACCCCCCTGGGACTAGCCCACCAGCCTGTGACTCCAGGGGCGCACTGGGCAAACGCAAAGGAACCCCCTAACCAAGAGGGTCAGGTGACAAGGGCCAAGGCAGGTCTGTGGCCTGTGCACATGCCCACTTGTGACTCTTCCCATGCGACGGTGTCTCACGTGCACGTGCCCCTCACCTCGTGTTGGACGATGCTGGCAGAGGCAGGCTCTGGGACTGCTCCAGCGCCCGGTGCTGGCTGGCCTCTGCGGGGAGAGAACAAACAAACCGCCCACGCATGGCTGGGGAACTTGACCCTGGCACCTTTACTTCTAAACACTATGAGATCTCAGGTACTAAGATTGCTTGGAACCTCTGTAAAGCTGGGAGAAAGGGATGGCGGGAGACATTCTTACCTCGACAAGCCTGCAGCTGGCTGGTGAGCACCTTGCGGATCTCATTCACCCACGCTGCTTTAATCTCAGGAGTCGGTGCCTGTGTCCCCCAAAGAAATGCCAGGAGGTAAGGACTGCCGCTCCCCAAACACACACACTTGGGTCTTCTACTCTCGAAACCTCTGAGAACGCTCTTAGATAACGAGAGCCTTGTACGTGAGGAAGGGGAAGGGAGGGAACGGTGGCACGGCCCCTTGCTTCGGGACTCCACCCCAGTCCAGGGCATGATCCGACAAGGCCCGGGGCACGGCCACACCAGCCGGGGGACGGAAAGCCAGCCGATACATTTGCACAACCTCTGAAGGCTGACTCAGTGAGGAAACCCTGCAGCCGAAAGAGTCTGGGGAATGGCTCTGACTCCGTTCCAGGTGACAAGGGAAGCCGGAGTCTGAAATCTCACAAGTATATTCTGAACTTCCAGGGGGAGGGAGGCTACGAGGAGCATGAACCGTGGCAGGGCTCTATCCTGCCTCAGCACAGTGGGTGGCCTGGGGGCAGTGCCAGGTGGGCAGCTGTGGAAAGCCAGAGCGGTGACCCACACCCTCGCCTTAGCTCTCTGGGGCCCTTGGGTCTAGCTGCACTGGTGTGGGTGCTTGCGTTGTAGACAACTAAGCCCAGTGTGATACAGGGTTGCCATGTGGCCCTGGGCCCAAGCCATCAAGTGCCGGGTGGGTGGGGTCAGAATTTGGAAGGCAAGTAGGAGGGCACATCCCGTGCTGGCTGACCCCTTCATGGGGCACCCGGGTTCTGGTGTGGGCTCACCAATGCATGCACAGCCTCGCCCACTTCCTGCCCTCCCCAGCGAGGTGAGGACAGGTAAGGACTCGGAACACACTTCCCATCCCCGGTCCTGCGTGTAAGTGTGGCAAGGCTGGCTGCTCCCTGCACATCCAGGCACACATGTGCCGGGGCTACGGCAGCCTCGGCTCCTTTTTCTGGAAGGACACCTCTGACACCCTAACCTGAAGTGTGCCCCTGTACTGTGCCTGGGCTCAGCTCAGGGTAAAGACGGCCCAGGCAGCGCCCTCAGATGAATAGTGGTGCTCCTGGCCTCTAGGAACTAAAACATCACGGAAGAGTCTAGACACCAGCTCTCCCTGGAAGCCTTTCATTGGCAATCCTACTGAGACTCGAGGAGCCCCGAATGCCAGGCCAGAGAGAGAAAGACGGGGTCCTACCTGTATGATGTAAACTTCCTCCCTGGCGTTGTACCAGATCTCAAACTTCTTCACATCCCCTTTCACGTTCTCTGTGATGCCAACAGCTGTCATCTGAGAGCACAAAACAGGGAGACAGCTGTTAGTTTTGAGAGGGGGCTACGGATGCCAGAGATCCCGCACGCCCACATCCAGAGATAAGAGACACGTGCCAGAAGGTGGACGTCATGACGGAGGCTCAGTTACGACCTGGAACGGGCCCCTGATCCTTCTCTTGAGGGCCAGTGCCAGGAAGGCTGCGGCCGCTGGGGGCCCCTGATCCTTCTCTTGAGGGCCAGTGCCAGGAAGGCTGCGGCCGCTGGAAACAGGCCTTACTCACGTTTAAGGACTGCTTGTAGCTGTAGGACGGGGCCTTCTCGTACCCTTCCCCGTTCTCCTCCCGCTTCTTGCAGAAGAGCACGGCCTTCTCGTGCAGGAACAGGTGTCGCTGCATGGGCTTGAACCTGGCCAGGTCCTTCACCTTGGCATGGCCCTTCTTGTGGTCCGTCCAGACGCTGAAGGAGCCCTGCATCAGCAGCTTCCCCAGGTCGCTCAGGTTCCCCTGGAACGCGGAGCAACGCGAGGAGCATTTACACCCCAGGACGAACATGGGGGGAGTGGGGAGGGGGCTTTAAATGCCTGCTGCTGAGTGCAAGAAGCCCGTCTGGGGAGGCTGCATTCCAACTGTGTCACATTCAGAAAAAGGCAGAACTATGGAGACAGTAAACGGATGAGCGTCTAGGGGGGAGGGGCAGGGAGGGGTGAACAGGCAGAGCACAGGGGATGTGCACGGCAGTGCGACTGGTCTGTAAGGTAACGCCCACGGTGGACACGTGTCATTGTACATGTGCGCAAACCCACAGTGAGCAACACCAAGGGTGAACCCTGTGTACACCATGGGCTCTGGGTGTCAGTGATGTGTCCACGTTGGTTCATTACAAATGTGCCGCTCTGGTGGGGACCTTGATAACGAGGGAGGCTGTGGGTAGGGGACAGGGGGCCCGTGGGAAATCTCTGTACCTTCCTCTCAATTTTGCGGTAAACTTAAAACTGCTCTAAAAATAGTCTATTAATGAAAAGAAACCAAGAATGAGTGCTGAAGAGACTTACAGGAAGGTAAACAAAGTAGTAGGTTGGCCTGACATGGGCATACAGAGGAGAAAGTAGAAATGTGACTTTAACCCTGACTCAGTGCACATTATCAGCCCAGAAAACAGATTCGTACCCGTTCCCTGAGTGATGCTGACCTCAGGAAAAGACCAGGAATGAAGAGGTTTTCAGAGATCCTCTCTGAGGGGTGAACACGTCCTGATTTTCTTGCCACGATGTTGAGCCCCCATGCAGACCCTCCCCAGGCCCCCTGAGTCAGGCCGGGTTTTGACTGCTTGCAGGTGATACCCACGATCATCAAAGCTCAAGGGCACAGCTCTGCACTAGCTGCGGGCTGAGCCGCTGCCTGGCGGATCCCCCCACCAAGCAGGCTCACGAGCACCTCCAGCAGGAGGGGGCGAAGGCAGGGGCACCCTCAGGGTCCTTACGTCATAGCCTGTGATGGCGATGAGGTGCATGGAGTCATTCACGGCCTTGAGGATGCCCAGGATGGAGCTCAGCGCCTCCTGCAGGTCCTCGGCGCCCTCGCAGCTCTTGCTGTATTTCAACATTTCCTGGTGGGTGGGGGCAGGGAGGAGTCATGTTCACACACCCATCTGGACACTGACCCCTACCACTCCCTTGAAAGCTGCTGAAACTCCAGTGCTCTGTCCTTCCACCTCCATGAAGCCCCCGTACCCCAGCCCGCCTCAGCCTGGATGGATGCTGCAAATTGGGGATGTCCCCTGAGCCACTTGGCGAGTGCAGGCCCTTTGCAACTCCCCAGGGCCAGCACCCTCGTGCGGCTCTGCCCCCAGCAAACTCAGACTGAGATCCCCGTCTCATGTGTCCCACTTCTAAACTGGTTACTCCTTCCTTTCAAAGTTGACACCGAACAAACATCTGATGGTTAGGCGCATGCGCTTCGCGCTCATTCACTGGTTCCCTCCGGCCTGCGGTGCTGCCTCTGGGCCCACAGAGATAACCGACTGGCACAACCCAGTGTCAGCATGGAGACTCCATGTGGTGGGGTTTGCCCATCTGTTCACATGCTGTCCCTGCCCTCGCCCTAACAATGGCCAGCGCACAGTAGGCCCTCCACAAGGTCTGTGAAGAGCCAGGCCCCTGCAGAGATGGGAGGAAGGTGGCTCAGAGACCACCATGTTCAGAGATGGTAAGGCAGCCGCAGCCGCCTGGTGCGTGGCTGGGAGGGGAAAGTAGCAGTGAGGTGGCCATGCAGGGGGTGCCCAGCCAGGCATGGGGCTCGCTGTCTCACCTTGAGGAGCAGCTGGTATTTGGTGATCCTCTGGACTGGCTTCAGCAGGTAGGAGTCCAGGCTCAGCTTGTGGTCCAGTTTCTTCTGGCATTCCTACAACCACCACACCTTGGGTTTAGACAGCGTTCAGGAGTCTTTGCTTGAGAGTCAACTAGCAAAGGAGAGCATCCTGAAACGTACCTGGAAGAACGGACAGTCGGAGCACTGCCTCCACAGGCTCTCGGAGCGGGGCTTGTTCTGACAGTACTTCTCGTAGATCTGGAACTCCTCCATCTGGGCCCGGGACAGACAGTGTCACAGTACGGCTCAGAGGGGCCAGTCTGGCCTCTTCCTGGATCCCGGTTCGCCCCTCCATCTCAGATGCCACGCCCCTCATTGAGGGACAGTCAGGTAACACCCCCACTGGAGTTCACGTCTCAGGGCTGTCTTAATCCTGATACCCTTTTATACAGGTTCCCTCAAGATAGCTGGCTTTGCCATAGGAGTAACAGTCTAAGAATAAAGACAGGACTAACACAGACTTTCTAAGGGGCTTAGCCTACACAGTGGGGCTCAAACTTGCATGCACATCAGTATATGGCTGGGAGGCTTATGTAAACAGACCGCTGCCCCCACCGAGGTTCCGGGGTGGGACTGAGAACCCGCATTTATAACCAGGTCCCAGGAGACTCCAATGCTGCTGCCAGGTGACCCACTTTGAGAACCACTGACCTACAGCATGATGGCCCCACCCCACTTCTCAGATAGCACCGAGAAGCATTACAGCCAGGCTGAGTCAACATTGCCCCTCCTTTCCCTTCCAACTGCCTCTTCACATCAATTCGTTGTGACCGTCTCAGCCTCCGGCTCATTTGGTGGAAATGGCTTAGTTTCACGGCTGTTGGTCAGATGCACTTCCCTATTGCTAAGCTAGCAGTGTTTTGAGGTCAACAGGAGAGGATCACGTGGGACCGTGTGGAGAAGACAGCAAGCCCCATACCCGGCAGCCTTCCCTGCTCCCAAGGCTTCTGCTCAACCCCCTTTCCCTCCACACACACACACACACACACACACACACACACACACACACACACTTTACTGATCTTCCCGCCCTGGAAGGAGGCAGACATCGACTCTTTCGAAGAGAAGGAAAACAAGGCTCAGAAAACGTGGAGGACTTGTCCAATGTCCGCTGGTCAGCGGGGGAGTCTTAACCAGGACCAGGACAAGAGCAAACAGAGCAAATGCCAGCATGAGAAGGGCTCAGCTCCATCTAACACAATCAGAACGGAGATGCCTGGCAATTTGGGCAAATCTCAAAGCCGGTGTTTTATAGCTTTTCTCTTTTTCAAACTAGCTAGTGGGCTTTAGGAAAAACCACATTCTTTCAGCCCTACCCAAAAAGGGCACATCGTCTCAGCCAAGCTGGAAACCTTGGTACTTTGTGATTTCGTTGGGGACTGCAATCGAATTTGAAGTTATTATTTTAAGTACCAGTAATTTTAGGAAGTAAGGCACAAGTATACATTAAAAAAAAACATACCCTTTCTAGAAAACACCTTCCAACCAGCTCTGGGCAGTCTATGTAGTTTTCTAGCTCCCTCAGGAATATTCTAGACAAAGAAAGGTTGCATTAGGTCGTATGATAAACAGCCTGAACAAGATGGCATCTGTAACAAATGAATAGCTATTATTTTCCAAACAACTCTTGTTCTTAACTCTGGACTGTTTGGGAGGCCTTGTGTGTCAGAATACAGTCTGGCTTCAGGGACCAACAGCCCACACTTGTCACTCCCCAAATTTTGACGATATCAAACTTTCAGATTTAAGCAGACATGGCGCCCACGAATCTCTGATTTTTGATGTTGCTGCTCACACAGAATTTAGGAGGCTTATTTTATCAGCACAGACATGGGGCGAAGAGGCTGTGAGCAGACAGACAGAGCATCTGGAGGTTCTGGAAGCACAACCCTGATGAGCCAGCAGCTCAGTCGGGTTTCTGCAGATGTAAGGGGGCCTCGGTCAGGTCCCTGCAGCTTTGTTCCTGAGCCATGTGCCAAGTTTTCCTATGTTTCAGACTTACATCTGTCTGTGGGGGTAAATCCCTGGGAAGGGGAGCTCCTGGGGCCTCTTCACCACACTAGTCCTGCAGCCAGGGTCCCGGTTCCCAAGCACTGGCCAGAGCCACCAGATGCTGAAGGTCCAGGCCACTCACTCAGTTTACTTCCCAAGGGAAGGCTCGGGTGGGGTTCAGCTGTGACTTGCTGCCTCCTTTATCAGTGGGCAGGTGAGAAATGCTAGCAGTCGAGGGGCAAAGCAGGTGGTGAGAAAGAAGTCCCAGTGTTCCCTGGGACCCATAGGAGGGGGGGGCCTGGTGCTGTGATGGCCGGGCTTCCTGGCCCCGGGCAGCACTGAGAGGGGTTGGCTCACAGCTGGCCCTTTCTCAGGACACACAGACATCGCCATCACCTGCCTGTCTCTCCACGCACTTACGCTGCCCGCTCATTTCCTTTCCCATGAGCTCCCGCAAATCTGGAGCAGGAGTCCAGGCGAAGCAGCCCCAGGACCAGCCACGCTTTCCCCAAAGCACCAAGAGGCCGCAAATCGCTCTCACAGGGGTAACAGGCAGCGGGAACCTCTGATGTTACCAGCCTTTCCAAGGACGGGCTTGGGAATACACTGTCCTTGCTAAGTGGTGTGGCCTTCGGTGCTGCCCCAAACACTTGGGTGGGGTGGGGTGGGGAGGGTGGCTCCTGCTGGTCCCAAGGGACAGGGAGAGGCGGGAGGGGCGGCTGCTCCTGCAGTCATGCTGGCAAGGCTCGAGGCACCTTCCCCCTTCGTGTGTGACCACCCGCCCCGGCTCAGAGAACTAGCCCTGGGCACGTCCCACCCGGCTGCGGCCTGGTCCGAGGCCCCTCGGTGAGCTTATCCCCGCTGAGGGGGGAGGAAGGGGCACTCTCCACCGGCAGAGCTCAGCCGGGCTCTGGTTTTCAGCTCCCTGCAGGCGGCTACGTGAGAGGCCAGACAGGTGGTCAGAGGAAGGGTCCCACCTGTTATGAAAGTGGTAGATTTCTTCCATGTTTCCGAATAAGACGTCCTTCTTGTTTTGAAGGCCGGCTGAGATGAGATGCGTCATCAGCGGATTGTCCATCTCGGCAGCGTAGCCCTGTGGACGGGGAGAGGGTCAGCAGGGAAATCCTGAACCACGGCCGACAGGACGTCGGGCCATTTGAACAGCAGCCCAATCAGCACGGAGCCCCGCCTCGCGGGACT
This sequence comes from Myotis nattereri, assembly GCF_964212035.1. Lineage (NCBI taxonomy): Eukaryota > Metazoa > Chordata > Mammalia > Chiroptera > Vespertilionidae > Myotis > Myotis nattereri. The sequence goes on from NC_138076.1 coordinate 29,276,724, forward strand.
GTGACGCCGCCTCAGGTTTCAGAAAGCAAATCCACCTCCCATTTATTTACTCACTGACCCTTTCTAAGAGACCGTCTGGAAAGTACTACAAAACCTAAATGGATTATCAACAGCATCAACTTTGGGGGCAAGGGACGGGAGGTTTCATCCTTCTTCTCCCTTTTAGCCTTTTCAAAATCCAGGTTCAGCCCAGCCAGGTGTGGCTCAGCAGTTGAGTGTCGACCAGGAACCAAGAAGTCACCAGTTTGATTCCCGGTCAGGGCATATGCCTTGGTTGCCGGCTCAATCCCCAGTAGGGGGTGAGATCGATGGTTCTCTCTCATCATTGATGTTTCTATCTCTCTCTCTCCCTCTCTCTTCTTCTCTGAAATCAATAAAAATAGATTTTTTTAAAAATCCAGGTGTAACTTCTATGACGGGGACAAATCTTATGTGTATACCTTGGTAAATTATTTATATGTCTACACCCCTGTAACTGCTGCCCAGATCAAGATGTAGACATCCTAGCCCTCAGAAGCCCCTCTGCCCTTCCCAGGCAACAGCCCCCAGCCTTCGCCTGCACTGGGACGTCTCCACTGAGACCGCAGCTTGTCTGGATTCCTCTACAGCAGTGGTTCGCAACCTTCTGGCCCTTTAAATACAGTTCCTCATGTTGTGACCCCCCAACCACAAAATTATTTTCGTTGCTCCTTCATAACTGTAATGTTGCTACTGTTATGAATCGTAATGTAAATATCTGATATGCAGGATGGTCTTAGGCGACCCCTGTGAAAGGGTCGTTCGACCGCCAAAGGGGTCGCGACCCACAGGTTGAGAACCGCTGCTCTACAGGCGTGGCACGCACTCTTGTCTGATTTCTCCCACTCGTCATCGGGCTCCTGGGGTCGTGCGAGGTTCTGTGCAGCAGCAGCTCTTTCTTGCTGTCAGTATGGTCCCCGTGCACACCCACCTAAACCTACTTGCCCCTCGTCCCACTGACAAAGGGACTCCCATGAGTAAAGCTGCCACGAACCTTCTTCCACTTGCTTTTTGGTGGACAGGAGGCCACACAGGGTGGGGAAACCTGGCCCATGGCCCCCTCCCGGCCACCCCCAGGGGCAGGCTCACCTCCAGGACACAGAGCAGCTCCTCCACGTAGACCCGCTCCGTGTCAAGCAGCTCGTTCATCACGTGCCTGTGAACAGGGTGCCAGGACTTATTATCCTGGAGGTGGCCCCCCCCTCCCTGCTGTGGGGCCACCTGCATAAAACGAGCTCCGATTCCTCAAGCCTCCCTCTCTTCCACCCATGTCTCTGAGCCTCCCAGCCCTGCAGATTCTGCCCTGCTTCCTTCTCTAGTCACCCTCCCCCCGCCCTCCCCAAGAGCCCTTCCTGTGCACACACTCCTGTCTCCTTGCCTGGGGGCCTTCTGAGCACCAACTCAAGGCATCACTGTAGCCGGTCCAGTGTCCATCCCTATCCTCTTGCACGTGGTGGGGTACCGTGATGATGTGTGGAACTACTATGTGCCCATCATGTTATAGAGCCCCAGGAGGGGCAGGGGTTTGCAAACCAGCTGCCCAGATGTCTATTTAGGGACAAAGACCACCTTCTAACTGCCCACAACCAAGCATTCCATTCGAGGTGCTTCTGGGTTGGGGCCATTGAGCATGATCAGTTCTAAAACAACTGTCAGTGCTTAACAAGGCTTTAGGGTTCAGTTCAGAGTCAGTGCCCCTAAAAGGGGTGAAGTTGGGGAGGGGTAGACAGGGGTCTCAGGCCTCCTTCTCACCACCACAAGCTGGAGGGGAGCGCTCCTGCCTGGGGGCACACAGCTGTGTGGGCAAGGAGGCGGGGATGTCCCTGGTGGAGAACTGAACTGGATACTGAGGGCCAGGCAGCATGTTGGGGAGGGAGGGACAGCATTCTGAGGACTGATCTCAGAGCGTGTAGACCAGGAAGGTGGCAGGTGAAGGTACCTTGGTGGAAAGGTGAACAGCCCAGCTAGGCCGGAGGGTAGGGTTCTTTGGGAAAAGTGACTGCCAATCGGGGAAGGGCTTTGAAAGTGCCTTCCCATCAGGTCCAGAGTTCAGACCTCGTCAGAGCTCTGTGTGGGGACAGACGCAATCCCTGAGTGGAGTGTGTAGGACGGCCACAGCCGGTGCCATGGCAACAGCCTAGGTGTGCAGTGAAAAGAGCTGGGCTGAAAACCGTGTGAGAAAAGCAGGAGGGGAGAGATGGAGAAAGAGAAGTGACACCAGCTCATGGAGCCAGGAGGGCCAAGGCTCCTGGAAGGGATCAAGTCCATCGAGGGACAGGCGGCAGGCTCAAGGGGCAGTTATGTGGCTGACCTTGCACGTGGGACCCAAGGGCCTGGGTGCCTGAATCACACTTGTCTTCTCACCTGGACTTGAAGAAGGGAGAACACAATCCATTCAAATCACCACAGTCCCGCCTGGGGGCCCAGGGACAAGGGTGGCTCTTCTAAGGAAAACCTACAGTTCTCTTAGTTTCAGAGGCAGACATGCCAAACGGACGCATGCCCTCCGCGATGCATGCATGTGCGTGGGCCCCATGAGGCCAGCTGGGCTCCCACGTTGTGGCTTTGGGGCAGAGGCTGGCATTTTTCACCAACTTTGGCTCGTTTGGGTTCAGACTGTCCTAGCCAAAGGCTGAGACCTGGGGGGGTCGTGCTTGCGTGTCTGCCCCAGAGCCGCTCAGTGGTGCCTGGAAAGGCAGCCCACCCACCTCCGCAAGATGGCCAGGCTTTCCTCCTCGTCCCCCGTGGAGCTGCTCCGGCCCTGCCGGCTCTCACTCATTTCACTCTGGGGAGAGAAGAGCACGCAGTGCGTCGAGATTCCAAACACAAGAGGATGCAGCTTCATGTCCCGACTCTAAGGCTCCGGAGCCCAGGCTCACTTCCCATCTGGGAACAGATCTGAAACCTGAGATCTCGCCGGAGGAGGAGAGGGCGTGTGGGAGAGGGCCAGGGAGGACCCGGCTGGTGCCTGCCAGGGAGGGGCAGTGGCCAGGAGGCAGTGCAGGGTCTGGGCCAGGGCTGGGGGCCTCACCTTGGCCCTCCTGTAGGGCCCTCTCCGGAGTGCGTTGCCCTCAGAACTGTTGTTCTCAGAACCTCTCCGGACACCTGGTTTGGGAAGAAGAGGAGAAAGGTGGGTGTCTGGAAAGGGAAAAGGTCCACCCAGGAGCGTCTGGGATTTATTTTTTTTACTTTCAGAGGCAAAAAGCAAGCAGTCCAGAGAAGGGTGAGGAAAGCACAGCAAAATGGAAGAGAAGGAAAGGGGATCGGGAGACAAGCTGGGGGTGGGCACACAGGGGTCGGCCCACTGGTTAGCTCACATCCCTAGAGGGGCTCCCAGGGGACCAGGTGACAGGGGAAGAACTTCTCGGCCAGGACACTTCTGCCCAGGAGGCCTCCAAACGGGCCAGAGAATGGCGTCCTCTGGAGCCCACACCCTGGGGGCTGGAGCCAGCTCTCCAGGACTCTCGCCACCTTAGGGCACTTGCCAAAGCCCTGAAGGAACCAGCAGGAGCTCCCAGCTGCTGGGCAGAGCCTTTCTGGGGGCCAGGAAGGGGTGGGAAGGAGTCTTCAGGACATGGCACTGCTGCGGGTGCGGGGCCGGCTGATGTGGCTGAGGCATCGACAGCACAGGGAGGCTTTGGGGCTGAGGTGGAGCCGTGTGCGGGGGAAACTATTTTAGCAACGGCACTGAGGACAGGGGGTTGGGGAGAGGCTAGAGTCTGGGGAAATAGGCCCAGGAAAGTCCTGTGACAGTCCATAGTCCAGTTCTCAGGGCCGCATGCTCTTTACCACAACCAACCAGCTCTGCGGTGCTGAGCAAGGAGGCAGCACAGAGAGTAAACAAAGAAGTGGGCCAAGTGCCAATAAAACTTTATTTATAAAATAAGTCATGGGACGGAAGGAAAGCATTCCCAGAAGGAACGAGGCAGGCCGGCATCTACCTGGGGAGGGGCAGGGCGACTTCGTGAGCGCCTCTGGCCGGGGGGCCACGGGCTGCACGGGCCTCGTCTGCTTGGCCGCCAGCTTCTTCAGGCTCGCCTGCCTCCGGTGAAACATCTCTTCCATACTCTCTTGCTTCTGGAAGACCTTCTGCACGTGTTCCTGACAGGGGAAGACAGACTAGTTAGCAGGATGCTCTATAAGCGTCGGTGTCTGCAGTTTACAAACAGAACAACCATGTGTAGGCTCAGCCTCAGCACGACCTCTGGTTTAAACGCTCGTGACGCAGAGCCCATTGCCAACGCAGCAATCCTGCACTGGCTCTGCTGGCTGTGGCCCGGGAGGGTGGCAACCCCACGGTGGAGTGAGGGACCAGCATCCCCCTCCAGGCATATGAAGGCTGCCTATGGAAGGGCAGTAGACTTGTGGGTTGCCCCAGGGGTGGGCTGAGTACAGCTGGCTGATAGAGAGGAGGAGTCCTATTTCAGTGCAATATTGAGAGGAGCATGCAGGAAGCAGGGCCCAGGGAAATGGCTACTTCATCAAGAACATGCCTCTTGCAGGGGAGATCCCACAGGAGGAAGGATCATCACCTCTTGAGGGAGGCGTGCAATCATTTCTGCATAAGGATAGTTGAGCCAGGTGACCCCTCCCCACAACTCGACATCTCTCTCAAATGCCTACCGTCTCTAATAATTCATTAAAAGAGTCTTTCGAACATAGAGTAACTCCCCACCATTCAGGACAGGGGAGCCACAGGAGAAAAGCCCGAACTGGCATACCATCAGGTCTTGGGTGAGGATGGGTTCGTAGTCCTGGTAAATTTTATTGAGCTCCTGGATCTTATTTTCTGCACCGGTCTCCAAAAACTTCTCAATTTCTTGGAGGGCTGCCTCCGCACCATCCTGGGATTGGCACTTGTCCACAGGCTGCGAGGCCAGCAAGTAAATCCCCTCATCGCACCATTTCATGGACTGGACACAGGAAGCGTTGCAGAGGGAGAGAGAGGCTGTGTTAGCAGCTGTGTCTGGGCTCTCTTTGCTGGGGCCTGTCCGCTGACCACTATGTTTTTGGGAATATTTGCAGCACTACACCATCCCAGCTCTGCTGCGATGTCCAAAGGACTCCCTGGAGGGAATGCAGCACTCTAAAACGTTGAGTAAATCACCCGGGGCAGGACTCATTACAGAGAGAGGGGGGGCGGGGGGAGGCAAAGTGCAGTGAGTTAGCTGGATGGTAAGTTTCTGGGCCTTTTAAAGAAATCGTTAGTTGTTGCAAGTAAATTCTAGGAAACAGACAACTGTGTCAGGACATGACCACTAGAAAGGCATCCAGACAGGAGGGCGTGGGCCAGCTTCTAATCAAGACTGTGGTGCATCCTACATGGAGGGAGCTGCCCACGTGGGACCAAGAGCAGGCTTGCCACCAGGGGTGTGGGGTTGGGGTCCTACCGCCTCCAGGAGGCCGTGCAGCTCCAGGGACTTGTTGAGCAGACCCCTCCTCTGCGCGACCTCAGCGGCAAGCTGGTCGCAGAGGTGCTGGAGCTCGTGGCACTTGGGGCGGATGGAGTCCACGGCGTAGTGCTTGTTGTCGATGAGCTGCTCCCCGTCCAGGGACAGGGCGCGAGCCCGCTCCACGGCCACCTGCAGAGAACCGTCCCAGAAACACAGCTCAGGTTATGTTCATTATAAGCAAGCAGGGTGCTGTTTCCTCTGAGGGACTGAGGGGGTAGGGGTGATGGTGGGGTGGAGGTGGGATGTGGGGTTGGGGGTTGGGGGTGGGTGGGCCAGGCAGTTTCCCTCCACCTGCCGACATCGCCATTTCCTGTGCCTTTCTAAGCAGCTCTGGTGACACCGTGAGAAGCGCTTCACCAGCCTGTCCCCCACCCACGTCCCAGTCCCTTACGCTGGACTTCTCCTCGAAGCTGGCAAGGTCCTTCAGGAGGTGTTCCACGTGTGCCAGGCTGTTGCCCACGTCCGTGAAGGTCTCTATCTTCTGAGCCAACACGTCTAAGGCGGCCTTGACCTGAAACAGAGAAGGGGTGAGAGACCCAGGCCCAAGTCAGAACAGCCACAGCTGAAGGGAGAGGACATGAAGACATGACCGAAACCGGGAATGAGGGGAGGAGAGGGAAAACCAAGATCTCCCCCAAGGAAAACAGAACTAGAGGGGAACTTCCTCAATTTCATAAAAAGCATCTACAAAGATTCTACCGGCAACATTATGTCCATAATGTTGGTGAAAACAATGCTTTGCCCCTAAGATTGGGAACAAGGCAAAGATGTCCATTCTCACAGCTGTTCGAAGTGGTGACAGCTCTAGCCAGCGCAATAAGGCAAGAAAAGTTAAAAAATATAAACAAACAAACAAAAGGCATACAGACAGGAAAGGGAGAGATCAAGCTGTCCCTGTTTGCACGCGACCTGATCACGTATGTAAAAATCCCAGCGAGGACAAAACAACGCCTAGAATGAGTGTGTTTGGCAAAGTTTCAGAAGACAAGATAAATATACACAAATCAATTGTATTTCTCTATATAGCAATGAATACACAGACTCCACAATTAAAAATACAATACATTTGTAATGGCTTTAAAAAATAAACATGTAACTATAAATCAAACAAAACATGTACTGCACAGGTATGCTGAAAGAAACACAATATTGATTAAAAAAAGTCTAAGAAAATCTAAAAAAAATGGTGAGGCATATTATGTTCATTGATTGAAAGACTCAACATATTTAAGATGTTGATTCTCCCTCAAATGGAAGTTTAATACAATTCCTATCAAAACCCTAGGACATTTTTTATAGATAAAGACAAGATTATTTTAAATTTACATGGAAAAGCAAAGGAACGAAAATAGCTAAACACTTTGGAAAAGAAGAATAACATGGGCAGATTCACCCACCCACCCACCTAACTTCTAGAGTTATTATAATAGTACAGTAATCTAGACTATGTACTGACGGAGGGGCAGAATACAGACCCAGAAATAGACCCAAGCAAGTATGCTCAACTAATTTTTGACAAAAGTGGAAAAACAATCCAATGGAGAAAAGACAACCTTTTCAACAATGTTATGGGAGCAACAGGACATCCAGAGATTTAAAAATGAACCTTGACCTAATTCTCATACCTCATACAAAAAGTAACTTGATATGGGTCATGGACCTACATGTAAGATTATAATCTTTTAGGAAAAATAGTTTAGGGGAATATATTTGGGATCTAGGATTGACACCATAAGTACAGTCCTTCACAGGAAAAATTGATAAATTGGACTTCATCAAAATAAAAAACTTTGCTCTGTGAAAAGTTCTGCTAAGAGGACACAAAAATAAGTGATGAGTTGGAAGAAAATAATTTCATACTGCATGTCTGACAAAGGACTAGTATCTAAAGTATGTACAGAACTCTCAAAATGCAACAGTAAACACAAAATGGGAAGGAGAAATAGAGACATTTCACCGGAGATGATATACTGATGACATAAGGACATGGGAAGATGTTCAAGGTCATTGGCCATTAGGAAACTGCGAACTAGAACCACACTGAGATATCACTACACAGCTATCAAAATATGTACAGACAATTAAAAATAATACCACCCCTAATGCTGGTGAGGATGTGGAGAAACTGGATCACTCAGACACTGCTGATGGGAATGTAAAATGGTACAGCCACCTGGGAACAATTGGGCATTTTCTCAAAAAACTAAACATGCAACTCTCATATGACCCAGCAGTTGCACTACTGAGCACTTATCTCAGAGATGTGATAACTTACGGTCACACAAAGATCTGCACATGAACGTACAGCAAAAAGCAACAAACTGTTATTACACAGAACAGCCTGGATGCATCTCCAGAGAATCACGCTGTGTGGAAACAGCCAGTCCCAAAGGTTAAGTGCGGTACAATCCCATTTATAGAACACTTTTCATGACAACAAGGGACATGGAGATGAGTGGTTGCCAAGGGTTCAGGAGGGGGTAGAAGGAGGAGGGGGGTGGGCGTGTCTATGAAAGGGCAACATGGGCATCCTTGTGGGGATGGAATGACCTGTGTGTAGACTGTGTCAGGGTCAGTATCCTGGCTGTGATCCTGCGTTTTAGTCTGGGAAGATGTCACCAGTTAGGAAAATTGGGTGAAGGGTACATGGCATCTCTTTGATTTTATTTCTGACAACAGCACTTGAAGCTACAATTATCCTAAATAATAAAAGCCTAATATGCAAATCTACCAAACAGGGGCAGGACTGGTGAGCACGTGGCACCAGGCCAGCCAAGGTGGGTGCTGTGGGTCGCCTCCTGCAGAGGGAGGCCAGACTGCGGGTTAAGCCTGCTCCCTGGACATCCCCCAAGGGCTCCTGGTCTGCAAGAGGGCACAGGCCAGGCTGAAGGACACCGTGCCACCCGCCCCCCCCCCCCCCATTCCGAGTGCACAAATTTTCGTGCACCGGACCTCTAGTCTTCAAATAAAAGATATGGTTGTCTGAGAGCCTTCCTCAGTCCCCAAAGAAACAAGGAAGGAATGATCTTCTCCAGGGGTGCTGTTCCCACTGGCTGGCGTGACCTCTCTGGTCTGAGTCAGTGACACTGCCTTACCTTGCTGTCCCGAGTTCGAGCACTGCCCACCTGAACAGTGCTCAGTGAAGATTGCTGGACTAGGTCCCACCTCTTCCGGAAAGTGATGCTCATGACTCCTTGGGGAGGACTACAATGGGAGGACGGTCCCCATAGAACCGTCACCGGTCCTCCTCATCTGCATGTAGACACAGCCTCACAACAGCTTGGCCACTGAACTTGACGTGGCTACCTATTTCCTGTGTATTTATGATCCCTCCTTGACCAGAGGTTTCCTGAGGACAGGAAGGATGCTGCCCTGGGTCTACATTGTTGCTATGGCTTTAACCGTTTTATATTCCTTCGTTGCTTCAGGACCAGACCACAGGGAAGTGTATACGTATTCTGCACAAATAAATGATTAACAGGCTTCCAATGAGGTGGCCATCTCTAACGATCTAACACAATGATGGCGCATCACTTCAATTATAGCCCTGTCACACTGAATCCAAGGTGTATGCACAGGGCCCTGCCAGGCACACAGTAGGCACATGTTGGAGAAAAGAACATACAGATGACCATAAAGGGAGAATGAAGTTTGCTTGACTAATGAACAAATAATGCAGAAGAACATGCCAATGAACATATTTTGCACAACCTTTGCCTATAATGATTTACTCATCAATCACATACTCTAAGGTTGACTCCAACTTGATCTTGGGGCTCCATGTGGCTAACAGAGACTATTCCGCATTGAACCATAGTCAACTGGGTACCCAGCTCTGGGCATCCAGGGGATCCAGGCCACTCCCTGGCTTCCTGCAGCCAGAACACCAGGAGCCCGCCTACAGGTTCTCTCCAGGCTCTGGGCCACTCACCTCTCGGAAATCCTGCTCAAAATGCCGGAGCTGCAGACACTGTTCGAGTTTTTGCTGATGCTTTGCCCAAAACTCATCAAAGGCAGCCTCAGTTTCATTCAGCTGGGCCAGGAGCCTAGGAAAGAGGAAGGCACTTGTGCTGGCTGGAGTGACCCGTGGGGGAAGGAAGAATTGCCCCCTGCAACATGAAGCAGGGCTGGAGGGCTCAGCCTCCCAGCAGCCTTCTTAACACGCTCGCCTCCTCTTAGCGGGGCACTAAAGCACAGGTTTAGGAGGGAGGGCTTTCTGCAGGGCCCACTGACTTGCGAGGGAGGGCAGCTGGCTGAGCTGAGTTTGTTGATTTTTATAAAGTCGAGATAGTAAAGGTCTGCGGTCATTATTTACCACTTTGATTCTGGGGTTAAGAAAACAGTAAGCTGCACGTGTGGGTGAAGAGCTGCTGCCGCCACTTACTGTCATCACTCCCGAATCTGAGAACCCCTGTGCTCCAGACACTGTGCTGGACAAGTGTGAACCAATTTGATCTCACACCCACCCGTCAGGTGCTCAGGCTGGCCCCATTGTATAGATGAGGAAACCGAGTCTGGGGGAATTAGCAGTGTGCTCCAACCTCCTCCGTTCGTGACATTGAGGACATCTGCACAGGCTTCCCTCATGTCCCAGGGCCCACTCTGCGTCCCCAGCACAGAACACCTGCTCGGTGTGTGCACTTCGGCCACGAGGAGGGAACCCAGGTTAAGAGTTGAAAGCATCGGCCAGGGTCCAGGCCTGGGTTTGTCCAGCTGCTCTGCACCTGTCCCCAGCCTGTCCCTGAACAAGGAGATGGGGCCTCGCTGCTGACCTGGCTTTCGGGGCCAAGAGCACAGACTGGGAGGAGGCGCGTGGTGTGTGGACATGGCAGAGCAGCGCACGATGTTAGCTAGACACTCTACCCTGTGTTTTGTCTCGCAGCTGGACACCAACGGGGGCACGGACAATCACCCCCTTCCCTGAAAGAGGAGCTGAGAGGCCCGAGGCTGCTTCCCTACCTGGGAGCAAGCGGAGCCTCAGGTGCGAAACAGGACAGGAAAGCGACTGAGAGCAGATCGCCAAGCCTGACAGCTCTGTCCCCACTGTTGTCCCTTAAAGGACCCTCCACGCCTATGAAAAAGGGCGACTGCGCTAAGAAATCTCCTCCCAGGAAAGCTGCTTTCTTTGGGATTTGGGAGAAAGGCATTTCAGCAGGAAGGATTCTGAGATGCCCTTGCTTCCCCTTGGGACGAGGAAACCAGGCTCCTAGAGACGACGAGGCAGCACGGGTGGGGCCTCTGCGCCTGCCTGTCTGTTCCTCTGTCCTCAGCCTGCAGCCTCTCGCTGTCATAGCGGCCGTGCGCCTGAAAGGCCCGCAGCCCGAGGCCTCACCTCTGCACGGTGGTCTGGTTGTCCAGCTGGTCCTGGTTCAGGCTCTGCTCCGGGCTCTTGGACAGAGGCTCCCTGATGCTCTCCAGGATGCTCTGCCCCTCGTCCAGCGCCAGCCTCATGTCCTCCTGCGGGAAGAGCACGGCACCTCGCACCCCAGGCCCACCCACTCCCCGGGACTCTGACCAGGTTGGAGACAGCGGTGGGCTTTGTGGGGCATCGCCCCCGTGAGGAGAGTGAGCACGGTGGGCACAGCACCAGCCACAGCGAAGTCTTCCTACCCTCTGTGCTGACCGCTCACTCACGGGGGAAGCAGGCGGGTGTCGGGGAGACTCCTCCTGCTGCAACCAGGGCAGAGCTAGGGTTACGGGTCACTCAGGGGCAGCAGGATAAAGTAGGGGAGTAACAGGACACCAGACCTCTAGGTGCTGCTTCTGCAGCCATCCCCGCTGCCAGGGGTGAAAGGGAGCGAGGGGTTCTCTTGGCGTGGGCGGGGATACCCCGGAGGGCACCACCAGCAGGTCATGGTCACCGCTGATACACAGCCTGCAATGTGCAGGTCGGGCAGGATGCGGCAGACTCAGGGAGCACCTCTCCCTCAGAGCATTTACCCAGGAAGTGACAGTAAGTACGTGAGTACAGTGGCTGCTTGATGAATGTCAGCCTCTCTGAGTCAGCCCATGTCTCCTCCGCCTGCCGTCTATGGGTCCCCGGGGACAGAATTCCTGTCTTGGTTTACTAAAAAGCAACAGCAACACCTCGATGGAGGGCCCAGCTGCAAGGCAGCTCAGGAGCTGGGTCAGCGAGAAGCCACCTCCCATGCCTTGCTTCAGTCAGAGTTCACAGGCCAACCCCCAGGTGCCTCCATCTACAGCACTGGTTTATGCTGCTTTTAAAAAGGAGCACATTTCAGTTCTCATCACAGAGGTTACCCGGCTCATCAGCAGCAAAAGGCATCTTAGAAAACCCTTTAATTCTGTCTTACCTAATGCCGGCATCGGCTCCTTCTACTCCACCATCTCACACTCCGACAGAGAGCCCCCATTACCCCTCCCTCACTCTCCACCCCCAAAGAAACCGCACATACCTTTGCTTTGTCTTTCTTCTCTGTGTGTGCACAGAGCACCGAGCTCGTCGATTGGACGTCGTTGGGCAGCTCCGTTTCGGCCAGCTCGGTCCCGAAGGACTGCAGCATCTGGGCCGTCTGCTTAACCATGAGGGCGAAACTTTCGATGGCCTTGGGAAGAGGGAGAACACCATCACAAAGCTTTGCACGCACCGCACCCTCCTGCTGCCTGCAAAGTGCCCCAGAGGACCGGCCGGGACATCTTCATGGGGACGGGGCCACGGCAAGCCTGGTCTGCGTAAACACCTTCCCGCTGGTTCTTAGCCTCACGACCTCTTCAGACACATACCAGACACTCCTTACACAGGCTTTCATCAGCGAGAGTCATTCTAGGCCCAGGGTCTCTCTCCTTGTTGAGAGAGGTGTGAGTGCCGCAATCTACAACAATCTGGGGCTTTTCTCTCTTTCTTTTCAGTCTCTGAGCCCAGAGAAAGCCACTCCCGAACTTATTACTCATGTTATTTCTTTGGATGACTAAGGTCCACTGAGACCATCTCCTCATTCTTGGGGAGAAAACTTGGGTTTTCACAGGAACATGTCTTTGGAAAAGGCAGCATCAAAATGCAAAAGCAATTCTAAGGGTTTCACCGGGGATTATTGCAAGCCACAGCCCATAGCCCACATCCACGGGTCAGTGCTGGAAAGACTCACTGTGCGGTGACACAACCACCTGGTGTGGCAGTAATCCAGGGTACCGCCCAGGTCCTCGGTCAACTGGGACTTGTCGATGTAACCATGTAATTCTGGTACTGAGCTCAGCATTATGACCTAGAGGAGAAAGGAAACCGCCTCCAGACACAGAACACCCAGCAGACGGTCAGGAAACGTTTTCTTACTGGTGGCCCTGTTGACCGAAGTCACTGGCTTTGGGCCTGGCTTTCAATCCCAGCTCTACCACTAACCGGCTGGTTAACTTGAGGCAAGTCGCTTATTTTCCCTGTGTCTCAGCTTCCCCATTCATGAAATGGGTACAGGATGACTCATCCCACCAGATGACAGCCACTGAAGGGTGGCAAACCCTTGACCTAGCTGGGCTTGGCATGGACATCAGGCACATGGAAAGCGCGGATGCTCCTCTGGCCAGCTGAGCTCAGCATGGTAATCGGACAGAGCTCGGACTCTAAAGAAAACCATTTGGTCTTCGTTTCTGCTGACAGACTGTGAGGTCACTGCAGGTTCAGACCCATTGCAGTGCCCTTTACCTACACGATGGCCTTGACGGGGGACTACATGGTTGTGGTGACCAAGCAAGCTCTTCCACACGGGACACTTGTTTTATTGCTTTAATGTGTTTTTTTGTCCTTTCTGAGGTCATTCTGCCCATGAGTTCTGGATGAAAATATAGCCTTTGCTTTGTAAGCTGTCACACAGATACGACAAAACAGGTCTGGAGAGGTTTAGCCCAAATGTGATTTGAAACCACCTCATGTATTATTAAATGCAGTATTAGTTTAAAGCAGCGGTCCTCGCACCACCCCCGCAATTCTGTCCCTCAGGGGACACTTGACAATGTCTGGAGACATTTTTGATTGTCACAATGTTTGGGGGGTAGGGAAGGTGGTGCTGGCATTTGGTGGGAGGAGGGTAGGGGTAAAATCATGCATAGGTCAGCCCCACCACAGAGAACAATCCTGCCCAAACGTCAACAGTGCCAATGTGGAGGTCTTTTGATTGAAGCATGACCTTTTTTTAAAATTTTAATCTTCACCCAAGGATAATTTTCCCATTGAGTTTTAGACAGAGTGAAAGGGAGGGGGAGAGACAGCGAGAGAGAAACATTGATGTGAGAGAAACACATCTATTGATCGCCTCCCTCACGTGATGAGCCTGCAACTGAGGTACATGTCTTTGACTGGAATCGAACCCGGGACCCTTCAGTCTGCGGGTGGACGCTCTATCCACTGAGCCAAACCGGCTAGGGCGCATGATCTTCATTTTGTAAAGTAAGCTAAAATGTCCACTTAAAGTAGAAAACAGTTCTCAGCAGAGATGACTCCATTTTCTCTTTGTGAAATCTGATTTTGCCAACTCACTAATTTGGCTGATGTGAGCTGGAGTGAGGAGATGAGGAAAGGATTGGCCTGCAGGGCCAAGGCCTACAGCCCCCACCCTCTGCAGGCATGAGGGATGCTTGCACCCACTTCCCTGGGCCCTCTCTTGTCCCCTGGGCTCCCTTGTTCTTCAGCTTGACTTGCTATAAGAACGTTCTAGACTCATGGCTCTGATGAAATGCCAGTCCTTTGAAGGTGGCCCATCCAAGGCCATGCTTTGCACAGTCACCCCAGGGGTGCAGAGTGGCAGGTGGGAATGAAGGATCATACTGCTCCTGGTTGCATAAGAGGAAGTACAATTTCCGCCTGAGTCGTTTGGGGCTTTAGTTATGCTCACAGCACTGAGGTTAGCACCTTGAGAATTTCGATTATCACAGATGGGCCAAGAATGCAATTACGTTTAGTTCTGCCTACGGAGCTAAAGCTGGGTGTACTTACTGGAACCTTCATCTTAAAGTCATCTCTGTTGAATTTGAAAGCGAGGTCAGAGAGAGTCCTTTGGAAAAATCCTGTTGGTCGCAGAACAAGGACGAGCTGGAGGTTTGCCGGGAAGGAGGCCTGCAGGGAACAGAGGGCGTGGATCGCTGGTGGACCGCTGTAGCTGACGGAGGGGTCCCACACACCTGCAGCTAACTGCACAGGCCGGACGGGGGAGACCTGGTCCGGGTGTTTCCAACACAACAAAGGTTACAGACACTGGGCTCCGTCAGAGGCATCACCACCTCTTAGGAGAAAAGGGGGAAAGTCACACTGCTTGATGTTACTTACAAACGAGAAAGTCAAAAGCTTGTTACAGACTGAATTGTGTCCTCTGAAGTTCAGATGTTGAAGACCAAACCCCCAATGCCTCATACTGTGATCATATTTGGCGATGGGGTCTTTACAGAGACAGTTAAGCTAAAATAAGTTATTAGCATGGGCCTCCAACCCAATGACTTGTGAAAATGGGAAATTTGGACAGAAAACCCACCGGGAGAACGCTACGTGAAGATGAAGGCAGAGATGGGGGATGGGTCTACGGGCCAGGGGTCACCAAAGATTACCAGTTACCCCAGGAGCTGGGGAAGAGGGTGGAATACGTTCTCCCTGTGGCCACAAAGGGAACCAGCCCTGCCTTGACCTTGAACTTCCGGCCTCCAAACTGTGAGGTAATAAAGTTCTGTTGTTTAAACCATCCAGTCCGGGAACTTTGTTTTGACAGCTCCAGGGAACTATACTTGTCAAACAGAAATGAAGCCACACACACACACACACACACACACACACACACGCTGAAGGAAAGATAAAAAATAAGCGTGCACACCACACTCTTAGATACAATTATGTGAATGTGTTCAGCTACCAGCTTTGCTTACCAGGTACCTGGCCTTAGGCAAGTTACTTAGCCGCCCCGTGCCTCAGTTTCCCCATTTTGAAGCAGAGGTACCAGAGTGCCTTCCTCACTGCACTCCTGAGGGTTAAGTGATTTAATGCACACGCAGAGTTTAGCACAATGCTCACACGAAGCGCTCAAAATCGTGGCGATGACAGACACATAGTAAAAGGCTATTCTAGACGCCAGATGACTTCCAGACGATGAAATCCAGGGAGACCCCATTACTAAAACAAGAAATTCTGAAGCAAGTGAGTTCGATTTCTGGATAACCAGGCTACAGGCACCTAAAATACAATACACCAGTGATGGCGAACCTTTTGAGCTCAGTGTGTCAGCATTTTGAAAAACCCTAACTTAACTCTGGTGCCGTGTCACATATAGAAATTTTTTGATCTTTGCAACCATAGTAAAACAAAGACTTATATTTTCGATATTTGTTTTATATATTTAAATGCCATTTAACAAAGAAAAATCAACCAAAAAAATGAGTTTGCCATCACTGTAATACACGAACAGAATGACACAGCCCCAAAGCCTGAAACAGATACCTTGGCTCAAAGGTCATCCTGGCCCACCTCTAACATCCATGATCATCTAAGCAGGGCTGGCAGAAGACCCTAAGCCAGGGACCTGCGGGGCAGCCCATCGGCACACCAGAACCCACGGCACCTACGGATATTCCCGGGTTACGCCTTCCAGGGTTAACACTGCCACCCACCTACTGGTGACATCCATGCTGTGCCTGCAACCCGGCTACTCCTTGAGCTTCCACCTGAAGGCCCTCAGTGCCTGCTGGGCACCTCCACTGCCATCTGGGAACCTTGAGGGCAGCACTAAGACTCCAGTGATGGCGGCCTCTGGGTTGGGTGTGGAGCACATGCCCTTCCCGCCTGCAGCCCTGAGACACACCCTCCCCCCAGGTTCCCCAGTGAGTCTGTGTAGCATCGCCATAGCCCAGGTGATGGGGACCATGTGTCCTTGGTCACCAGCACCTTAGCAGGCGCTCGCTATGTGTCTGCAGCCCTGTGGGCCAGCAGGGGAGCTGTCACAAGGTGCCATCTGCCCAGCCGCTGGAGGTGCCTGGCACAGCTACCCACATTCACCACGGGACCCGCAGCTCAGGAGGGGCCTGTGAATAAGCACCCCAGCGAGCCGTGACCTCTCCACTGCGCTGCCCTGCTGACCCTGCCAATGCTCACTGAGTCCGACTCCTTCGAGCGGAAAAGACAACTCAGAGAACCACGTGGAGAGTCGGCAGCCTGAGGGCAGATTCCGGGCCATTTACCAACAGGAGGACCGTGCAAACCTGTCACCATCATTTGTGAAACTGGCCACCACTCTTTAAGGAAGACATCCTGACGACAGTCTCTTTCTAGAGGCGACAGCGAGTCACGCTTTTCTAAATTTCAATGTTGTTTTTGCCGCCCTAATTCACACCTCGGGCAGATGTGCTCCGTAAGTACAGGTTTGAATGCATTGGATAAAGCTGTGCCCTGGTCCTCCAGCGATTTCCCATAGATGAACTCAGCTCAGGCGGCGAGGGCGCGACCGGCGGTGGGCCAGTCCTGGGAGGAGACACTGACCTTGCTGAGCCTGTGGCTGGGGGTGACTGTCTACGTGAAAACCGGTTCATTCTCCCCCTTTTCTCGCTTTAGTGTTTCCATTTCTTTAAGCTGTTGAATCTTTATATTAAAGAGAGCAGTTGTAAGATCCTAGCCAAGTGAGAAGGCTTAGTGACATACACAAACAATATTTTGAACACAAACAACGGTAAATTAAATTTTCTCTGGGTTGGAGCCAACCATATGTACTAAAAGCCATCTGGGAGAAAATAAAACTTAATTTTAAAAACATAAAGGTAACTGGATGGAGGATTTGGGATGAAGGCTATAACATAACATCTTGTTGCAGCTACTCATGAATCAAGCAATCAGAAAATGGTTACAACAGGCTCCTGTGTCATATGAAAGCAATATTCTTTGTTTTCAGGGGCTCACCTTGACTGACTTAGGAACACATAGGATGTGATGACTCTACATGTGCAATTTGGGGATAGATGAAGAGGACTCAACTGGCTTCTGAATTCATATTCTTAGGTTCTTACTAAACGAAGAGGCAACGCAACTGGAGCCAATAGACGAAGGAGTTCCGCGGAACCCTGGTGTTGGGGGAACGCTGTCTGAAATCCTCCCCAAGTTCAAGTCACTGCCTTAACTTGTGCCCAAAGCCACAGTTATCCAGCCTGACGTGAGATGTTTAATTTCAAGTGGAGCAGCTGAAGCCGGACCAATGACATTTGTCTCCTAGTAGCCAAACAAGGAACCCAAGTTTGTGTGATAAATATGAAGCTGGAAGCTTGGATCTCAGTGTGAGGAGATGAAAAACCCAGAGACTGAATCAGAAAAGCTGTCTGTGAGCAGAGGCCTCTGGCCGCCGGGGCCGCTGCTGGGAGGTCTAGGTGCAAGCCTGCCCGATGGGGCATCTAAGACCAGCCCCCGGGGAGTACAGCTGAGACGGTCATAAACACCATTAAGGAAAAGACATTTTAATGAAAAATGAGTAGGAAGGGGGTAATCTCTGAAGGAAGGACAGTCGTTCCACCAAATACTCTCAACATCGGGATGCCTGGGCTGCCCGCTCTTCTGGGACCAGCAGCGCCTCTGCCCACACCCTCCCCTCCCCTGGCATCACCACCTGTGCTTAGACCTCTGGGAACTGGCACGCAGTAGGCATTCAGTAACATTGTTTAACATAATATTATTTTGCCACATACGGTGTGTTTACTGAATGCCCTAAAATTCCTGGGTCCCTCAGATACTTTGTGCACACACAGATGGCATCGGCTTTATAGGCAAAACCCCGAGTTCTCCCCACGCGGACTAAAACGACCTGAACTGCAATTTCCTTCAATGGCATGCTCTAGGACAGTGATGGCGAACCTTTTGAGCTCGGCGTGTCAGTATTTTGAAAAACCCTAACTTAACTCTGGTGCTGTGTCACATATAGAATGTTTTTGATATTTGCAACCATAGTAAAGCAAAGACTTATATTTTTGACATTTGTTTTATATATTTAAATGCCATTTAACAAAGAAAAATCAACCAAAAATGAGTTCGCGTGTCACCTCTGACATGCGTGTCATAGGTTCACCATCACTGCTCTAGGACATAGACTGAGCCTGAATTAGGCTAGCTCGGAACTTAAATATGTACAGTCCATTACAACCCTCCACCATGCTAACACCACACACACACACACACAAACACACAAACACACACACACACACTCACTCTTCACACACAGACATAGTAGAAGTGGGTTAAAACTTGAAGTGGAATCCTAGAAGACATACCCTGGCATTTTTATCAGAGAGGCATTTATCCCAGGACAGTCCAAACTTTGAACCAACTGTTAAATAAACAAAGAGTGATGCTTGAATTCTCAGCTTGGAGTCTTGTTTCTGCTTGTGTCCACCGGTAGAGATCATGACCTGTGCCAGGTCAGAGCACCCATGGCCCCCAATGCCCATGAGAGCCGATGAAGGCTCTGTTTTGGATGGAGGCACAACAAGTCTGATTTTAGGAACATTAGACGTTGGCTCCTCCAATGCCTTATTCTTCTCTTTCAAGCCAAGCTGAAGGCATCCAAGAAAGGAAAACGAACACCCCAAATGAAGGAAAGCTCAGCTCAGGAGACAGTGCACATGGTGGCAAAAAATAGCCCTGAACTACGTGGTGTTATGTAAGGGCTGAGCCTCAACCGGGGGCCCAGACACACTGGAGATGAGTAGAGCCGCTGCCACCGACTTGCTTCTGTGGCACCTGCAGCTGGCCAGGTGCCCTGGTGGAATTGTGTACCCTGGAGGCGCCCATGTGCCGATTCCTCCCGAGGGCGCTGGCCTAGCGGGTGCTGGGTGGTTGTTTCCCCAGAGCCCCCTTGGTTAGTAGTATAGGCTGGCTGCAGGTGGCAGCTTGAGTACCAGCTCTGGCGCCAGTTCAGTCTCCCACCTCCTGGTCCCACCACAGAGCCATGGGAGAGATCAGACCAAACCCTGGCTCAGAGGTGGACGCATGCTCAAGGAAGGCAGCAGGGCTTGGCTCGGAGCGTCCTGCCCACCCCTGTGGCCTGTGCTGTCTCAGGCACCCCTATATATTTTTCTGGTGTCTCTAGGCCAGTGATGGCGAACCTCTTGAGCTCGGCGTGCCAGCATTTTGAAAAACCCTAACTTAACTCTGGTGCCGTGTCACATATAGAAATTTTTTGATCTTTGCAACCATAGTAAAACAAAGATTTATATTTTTGATATTTATTTTATACTAGGGGCCCGGTGCACGAAATTCGTGCACTGTGTGTGTGTGTGTGTGTGTGTGTGTGTGTGTGTGTGTAGTGTCCCTCAGCCCAGCCTGCCCCCTCTCACATACTGGGAGCCCTCAGGCATTGACCCCCATCACCCTCCAATCACAGGATCGGCCCCTTGCCCAGGCCTGATGCCTCTGGCCTAGGCGTCCGGCCTGGGCAGCGGGGACCTGCAGTGGCAGCAGGGGGGGGGGGGGGGGGGCGGGGAAGGGAGGGTTCGCGATCGCGTGGGCTCCGCCCCTGCCTCTGCAGGATGCCTCTGGCTGAGGCGTCCGGCCCGGGCAGCGGGGACCCACAGCTGCAGCAGCCCCACGATCATGGGCTTCGCTTTAGGCCCAGGCAAGGGGCCCGTAGCTCCTGGGACTGCCAGCTTCGACCGTGCCCAGCTCCCATCGCTGGCTCCACCCCTACTTCCTGCTATCACTGGCCAGGGCGGAAAAGGCACCTGATTCTCCGATCATGGCTGGGGGGCAGGGCAAAGGCGGCCCCAGGGCCGCCTTTGCCCTGCCCCCCAGCTCTTAGCTCCCCCCTGGGTTTCAGATCACTGTCAGTGGCAGGGGGCTTCTTCCTGCTTTCCCTTTCACCTCCCTGCATTGTGCCTACATATGCAAATTAACCGCCATCTTGTTGGCAGTTAACTGCCAATCTTAGTTGGCAGTTAATTTGCTTATAGCCCTGATTAGCCAATGAAAAGGGTATCGTTGTACGCCAATTACCATTTTTCTCTTTTATTAGTGTAGATATTTAAATGCCATTTAACAAAGAAAAATCAACCAAGAAAATGAGTTCGCGTGTCACCTCTGACACGTGTGTCATAGGTTCGCCATCGCTGCTCTAGGCATAACTCTGACCACAATGTCTGTCAGCTGTCTGCACCCTGCTTGGGTGTATATTTCTTGCTCATTCTCCCCTTATATCCCCAACACCACGTTCCAGGCACAGAACAGGGTTTTCACAAATGTGTTCAATACATTAATAGAATTTTTCGCATTGATATCAGTAATTTTTTATAACAAGAAGCATCAGAGTGTAAAGAGAATCTTTGACAATTCTGCTAGAAAAATGCTGATTTCTGGGATTTCCAAACCAGTACTGGGGAACTCTGTGACTTACAGGAAAAAGGATAGAAAAAAAAGCCACACGTATATTTTTATTGTGTAAGAATCAGTGCAAACCTAAAATCTCAATCACCAACTTTTTAGCTGTGATTTTTCACAAAACAAAGTTTTAAAGATGAGCCAGCTTGTTTCAGCAATCAATCTGATTATAAACCTCATGATGAATAAAACTTGGTATGAGCTTGGCTGTGACAGCTCCGGCAGCTGGCCCAGACCACACTGCTGAATTGTAGGGTGATCTGAAGGATTACTCACCCCATCCCCCAATTTATCTGTTTTGTTTTTAACAGCAACCCTGCATTTAGGAAGCTCCTTGCTTCTAACCAGGAACAACTGATGAACTTGAGAGATATTTATGGCGAACCTGTCTCACATGGGGCTTGGGCTGGGTGCCCAGCCACTCGAGGATGGACAGGGCTTGGCCTTGACCTCAAGGAAGCCGTGATGTGCAAACACAGAATGACTGTGAACTTCCATCAAGCAGAGGAAAGGCAGGAGACTCCCAGGGCAGTGCTGCTCTGCTGGGGGCTGGGCGAGGGGGTGTGGAAGGATGCGAAGCCACGTGGTGCTCCGGGGTGAGGGTGTTCCAGGGAGATGCCCGTGTGCAGAGGCGCAGAGAAGCACTTTCCAGCAAGGACGAGAGGCCTGGACCCACAGGGCACGCCCGTGACCACGTTGGCATTTCAAAAGTACTTTGTGCCTGGCCAGTGTGGCTCAGTAGTTGAGCGTCTACTTATGGACCAGGAGGTCACGGTTCGATTCCTGGTTGGGGCACATGCTTGGGTTTCGGGCTCAATCCCTAGTGTGGGGCATGCAGCAGGCAGCTGATCAATGATTCTCCCTCATCATTGATGTTTCTATCTCTCCTTCTCTCTTACTCTCTGAATTCAATAAAAATATCCTTTTTTTTTTTTAAAAAAAAAAGAGTGCTCTAAGTTTATGAGGATTTTAAAATAAAGGAAATCTGATTATATAACACACTGATTTTTTTCAACCGATGTGCTGCAAGAATTTTTAAAACATATGATATCTATTTAGTCAGGGGGGCTGACCTCTTTTCCCTTAGATTATCAAATAAAAAACTGACAATAGCCAATACAACAATAGGCATAGGTGTGAATGAATCAAAATTATAACTATTTTTTGTCAGATCGGCAAACAATATATATTTTTTGGTGTGCTGTAGTTCATGTGTTCCATGCGATGAGAAAGGTTGGAAATCGCTGATATAACACACTGACGTCTTTGGAAGTGCTCTGAAGTGTTTTGATCTGTTTCAGATAAATGAGGTCATGGGAAGTGTGTGCTAGGAGGGGTCTGGGCAGGGGACACCTGGGGCGGTGCAGGGAGACGCTTTATCCCAAAGACACATGTAGGATCCAGTAGTAAAGAGCAGGCTTGCCCCAAAATGATGTGAACTGTAGGAGCCAGAGCAGACCCCGAGCCTTTAATCATCGTTAAGATGAAATAATGAGGCAGAATGTAAGGAAGGAGTCAATTCCTCCACTCTACTCAGAAACCCACCACAGCAGCCTCTCTGAGGCCAAGAACCAAAGATGGCTGAACGCAAGGCCCAGAACAAGAGGGGAGGAGAATTTCACTCTGCCGGGCATTAGGTTTTTAAGAAACGCTTGGGAGCAGCGGAGCCATCACCGCCCAGGGAGACCCGGCCAAGTCGCTCTGGGTCACTCTGCTTGCCAACAATCGCTTTTCGGTCCTTTGGCGGCTGGGAGGCGAGCGTGGGTGGAACCCAGTGTGGTGAGAAGTGCTCCACAGTGGAGATCGTGAGCGGGGGTGGAAGCTACTGGCAAGAATAAGATTCAGGGCTCCCTGCTGACTTAACTCTTCCCTCCCAAATAATCACAGCAAGCTAAACACAGCCACAGACACAGACCAGCTGCTCTGCCCTGGAGGGCGGCACACAGGCTGCAAAACAGCTCCACGGACGTAAAGATAAATTCCTTGGCAGCGAGGGTTACCAAGTGCAGGATGGGGTTCCCAAGAAAGACACGGGCATCTGCGTCAGTCGTAAAACTATGGAATACACAGTCCACTGGAAAGGAGAGGTCACTTAGAAGAAGCTGTTCGATATAGTTAAAACTTCTGGCCTGAAGACGCTCTGTGACACACTCAGTAGTGCCCTGTTACTCAGGACTCTGTGCTCTATTAAAGAATGAATACACAGTAAATCCTGGGTAGCTCACATACTCAATGGTCAGAAATAAGCCAGCTGGTGGAATTGTTTTCTAATTAAAACAGGCCCCCTAAGAGTTAACCCATTTGAGGACACACACACACACACACACACACACACACACACGTGCATACACACACATGCACACACGCACGCCTTAGCAATTGTTGAAGTCAAGGAGGTGGGGCTCCAGGCCTCAGGCCACCCGGGCGGTGCTTGAGCTGGCTGTACGCCTCGGCGCTGCACCACAGTGACAGCTAGAACCCACACTGCCACCCAGGCAGAAGGGTCACCAGGAGAGAAACGCTGCTGTCCCCAAGCCCAGGAGAAGAGCAGGTGGGACGTCACAGAGCCGGGGCGCCGACACTTACTGCTATTCGCAGGACTGACGCCTTCACGGAGGTCCATTTGTCCTGCCTTCGGTCTATGACCAGGATGAATCCGATGCCAGCATCTTGCAAGCTGAAACGAGGGGGAGAGAGATATCTGCAATTAACGTGTGCAGCAGGGAGACGGGCTTTTGCGTAATCTGTAAGAAAATCTAATGATAAAACGATTCCTCCCAGGATCCTTATGCCACGTCCGCGCTGCAAGGTAAAACGCGTGCCAAGTAGGCGTCTGAGCAGACTGCAGCATTTCCATGAGCCTCGTCCGGGCAATTTCCAGGACTTGCTCTTATCTAAAGACGCACCAATATTTTCTGTGTTTCGTTTATTTCCCAACCTCACAACAACCATCTCGCAAGGCAAAGATCCAGGCAGAACCTATCCTTCCTGGAGCTTATTCAGTTTTTGTTCCACAGTAAGCGCCGAGTCATTTTCTTTGCTGGGTTGACCAGCTGGCTAAATCCTCCAGGACACGTTGTAAGATCCACATGTTACAGGAGTCCTGGCAGCTGAGGTCCTCGTGCTCGCCCACGTTAGAGAATTGCTCTTGGTGGCACTGCTGCAACCACGGGAAAGAAGCCCCCAGGCATCCGAAGGCTCAGGAGCATCTGGTGGAAACAGGAGAGGAGACAGGGCTCCTTGCAAGAGCAACATCTGTGGCAGAGTTAACACTGAGCCGCTGTGGAGTGACAACCTCCGTCCTGACTTAGCCCAGCACGGGAGCCTGAGTCACAGCGTAGAAACCAGGAGGCCTCCTCCGCCGGTGCATCCCACAGCCGAGCCAATGGTGCAATGCCAGCAGCGGCCACTGCCAGCCAATCCACGCGGGAGCGAGAGGAAGGCAGGCCGAGGCGCCGAGTGGAAGCGCTAACTTCCAAGCCTCTGAACCGAAGGGAGCCACTTGTGGTTTGAAATGCAAGTCAGAATGACATGCAACAAATAGAAGTTCTGCAGTGTGCGAAAGCCTGCTGTAAACGCCACGGAATAAAGCCAGAGCTGTCCTATCCCAAATCCTCCCCGGCCCTCGGATGGAATGACGGCGACAGTGACACAGAATGCACACCTGGGTGGGTGTGGGCTGTGGATTCTGGGCTCTTATCCCCACTGGAGGACGAAGGGCTCCGGGTATAGGAATCTGGGTCAACAACAGCTGAGGCCTCGGTGAGTGTGCAAGTCTTCACCCGCTTTCATTCAGAATAGCCTGTCCGCTGCTGCTATCAGAGCTCATGCGCGCGCACGGCGAGAAGGCAGTGATTGTGTTTCACACTGTCCAGGGCGCTCCACGCAGAACTCCTGAGCTGGCTCAGTTCTTACGGAAGCAAGGTTTTTTTGTTGTTTTGTTTGTGTATCACTCAAGTCTCAGTGCCAGGAACCTAGATTCACAGCGGTCTTGCTCCCCACTGTATCCCAACAGCAAGGGCTCAACACAGATGGCCGGCCGACTTGCCTGATTTGGGCTGGACTGCTAAGGTAGGACGTTGAGATGGAACAGAGACCCTAGTCCTGTGCCTGGACCCTCATTTTGTTCTTCGGGGTTGCTACTAGCCAGCCACCGCACTACAAAGCTTGTCAGGATATTCTTTCTCTAGTCCTCATAACAACCCTACGAGGCAGCTGAGAGAGCAGACACAGACACAGAGGGGTTAAGTTGCCCAAAATCACACAGCCAGTGAGCACAGACGGAGTGAACCCCAGGGTCTGGCTGGGAGTCAGGGCTCTCAGCTGCCTGCATGCTGCCTCCGGGGCCAAGCACACTCCTCTCGCCCCTCCCACCCCTGGGCTTCCCCCTAATGCCAGGCCAGGCGGGGCCTCCTCTCCAGGGGTCCCTGCACCACTCCCAGGTGTCGGGGGACATGATAAGGGGCCTGACCTCAGAAGCAGACAGCGAAGATGCCCACACACCAGAGCCCAGCTCAGGGCCAGGAAAACTCTCTTCCGTGCCCCCCTCATCTCGCCTCTCACCATATTTTGGGAGCAGTGACTCAGAGGTGCCTAGACTTAACAAACATAAGGCATCTTATGTAAGATGTAGACCCTCCAAGCCTCCCATGTGCCCGCATGGTTGCAGCCGCAGAGCAAGGCCGTGCGAGATGCCCACCCCCAGGAGCCGAGGCTCAGCAGCCCTCAAGGTCCCATCCTTCCACCCACCAGCTGGCTACGGAGGGTCTGGATCTGCCCACATGAGTGAAGGACCTGGAGCTCAGGGAGCCCTGCTACACCCCCTCTCCACTCCCAAATGTGTGACCTCATATGCCCAGGAGATGGGGCGCTTCATGCTTGCAGAAGCTGCCTCCAAGGGGGACCCTGGCGTGCCGAGCCGTGGGCTGACGGCTGAAGGTGGCGGCAGGGGAGCAAACAGGGGGCAAGCGTTCAGAATCTGGCAGCCACACGCAGTGTCTCAGGACCCTGGGCACACGTGGTCCGCAGCACACAGATGTTGGCCTCCAACCTTGAAACACTTGGATCAGAGGGCCGCCCTGGCCAGCTGCCCAGCAGCTGAGTGAGGCCGATGAGCTCACTTTTGACCTAAATCATCAAAAGAGGCACAGAGCTGGAGTAAACTGTTTCTGGGGTTCACCACTCACTGGTGTCTCCTCTAACACCTTGGGGCTCATGGGCCTGGGTGCCCATGCACCTGCTAACTCTGCTTGGGTGGCCCTCGGCGGCCAGGGCACACAGGCCCGTCAGCTGTGGGTCCGACCTCCCTTCGCTGGGCGGGAGCAGGGAGCTGCATGGAAACAGTCCAGAAGCAAGGGCTGGGCCGTTCCTGCCGGGGAGCGAGGTCTGCCGTCACCCGGCATCACATCTGTCTAGTTCTTGGCTGAGCTGCGTCTTGGTCCCCAGGCCGGCTGGGAGCGTGTGGGACTTGCTCCCTCCCCCTCCTCTGGTTTAAACCCAATTTATACAGAGCAGGGATGGGCGGGGGACACAAAGAGAAACCAGGGTGACCGAGGAGGAAAGGCATTCGCAGAGAGGATGGCCGTGGTGGGAGAGCCGAGGGGTGGAGGGGGTGGGGGGCATGATGACAGGGGCCTGCTTCTCCAGCTACAACGTGCACCCATGACTCCCGGAGTCTGTTAAAATGCCGATTCAGACTCAGGAGGCCAAAGTGGGGCCCTCTTCGTGCATATCTAACAAGCCCCCCACGTGGCTGATGCTGCCAGTCCAAAGACCCCACCAGGATCGCGAGTCCCATGACAAGCCCCGAGGACTTCCTGCGTGGGGAGGTATGGTGTCTGAGCAGCCCGAGGGGAGGCTGGGACACTGGGGGTGGCTGCTACACCCCTCGAACTTGGAAAGGAGCGTAGGATGGAGGGGGCAACCCCCAACACCACAAGGAGATATTCAGGTGGAGTGAAGTGGGGGCCCCGAGGATGAACAGAGGGCAAGGCAGAGGTTTGGGGGCATCGTGTCATTCTGGAGGGCGGGGAGTGAGCCGTCAGGGGGTCCGTGGGAGAGGGGAGGTGTTGCCATTGGTGACAGGCCCGGTGATGTTTTTGGAGAAGGGGCAATTGGGAAGAAATCCCAAGGGACTGGGAGGTCACTGCCCTCTCCAGGCCGAGATAACCGGGCGGGGGAGGGGGAGGGGACATGCCTTCCCAGAACAGCAGGGCCCGGGCATTCATCTTCTCGGGAGCACGTGGCCGATACCTGCTGGGTCTGGACGTTTAACCATCACTCGAGAGGGCGCAATAGGCTGAAGGCCTCGCAAAACAGTCGGTGGAACCCGCGGCTGTGCCCTGTGTGCTTGCCCGGTCAGTTCCCACGCCTGTTCTCTCCCCTTCGCAGGAGGCAGGGCTTTCAGGAGACAAGCCAGGAGGGCCGTCACCTGGGAGCAGCTTGCATTCCCAGCCTGGCCATATGCACAGTTTCCAACATTCTGTGTCCTAGTTACAGGAATAAACCAAAGCACCAGCCAAGCGCGGAAACAGGTAAAAGCCTGAGGAGGAACTTGGGCGGCAGAGTGTTAAAATGTGTTCTGACCAATGGCGCCCTCTTGTGGTTGGAAGTGAGTTCCGCATGTGACGCAAGCGAATGCTGGGTGCCCCAGGCGGGAGTGTGTGTGTTGCGGGGGCGGGGGCGGGGGGTGGGGTGGGGGGTGGGTGTGTGTGTGTTGGGGGGAGGGGACAGGCCAACTTTAACCAGCTAGAATGTGGTTACCGTGACTTCTGGGGAGCCCATCACGCTCCCTGGCCCCTGGACACTGCTGCAGTGTCCCAGCCACCTGCCAGGATGCGTGTGTGGGAGACCCACCTGGCCCAGGTGTCCCAAGCCGTTTGAACAGCTCAGAGCCGAAGGATCTAACTCTCAACTAATCTAGTGCTCAAGTGTGCCTTTCTGGTCTCCTGAAAGCCAGGCTGACAGGACGGTCTTAAGGCAGCCCTGCTTTGGGACAAACCCCTTAATGCTGGGCATTCATCTTCACTCGAGCGTGTGGCTGATACCTGCTGGGTCTGGACGTTTAACCATCACTCGAGAGGGTGCAATAGGCTGAGGACCTCGCAAAATAGTTACTGGAACCCGTGGCTGTGCCCTGTGTGCTTCCCGAGTCTCTCTGTGAGAGCTCCCCACCCATCCCCATCCCCACTCCCATCCCCATCCCTATCCCCATCCCCATCCCCACCCCCATTCCCATCCCCTTCCCCAACCTGACCCCATCCCCACCCCCACCTCATCCCCATCCCCTTCCCCATTCCCACCCCCATTCCCATCCCCTTCCCCAACCCGACCCCATCCCCACCCTCACCTCATCCCCATCCCCTTCCCCATCCCCACCCCATCCCCATCCCCATTCCCATCCCCATCCCATCCCCATCCCTATCCCCATCCCCATCCCCACCCCATCTCCATCCCCACCCCATCCCCATCCCTATCCCCATCCCCATCCCCACCCCATTCCCATCCCCATTCCCATCCCATCCCCATCCCCACCCCCATTCCCATCCCCTTCCCCAACCTGACCCCATCCCCACCCCCACCTCATCCCCATCCCCTTCCCCATCCCCACCCCCATTCCCATCCCCTTCCCCAACCCGACCCCATCCCCACCCTCACCTCATCCCCATCCCCTTCCCCATCCCCACCCCATCCCCATCCCCATTCCCATCCCCATCCCATCCCCATCCCTATCCCCATCCCCATCCCCACCCCATCTCCATCCCCACCCCATCCCCATCCCTATCCCCATCCCCATCCCCACCCCATCCCCATCCCCATTCCCATCCCATCCCCATCCCCATCCCCACCCCCATCCCCATCCCCACCCCCATTCCCATCCCCTTCCCCAACCCGACCCCATCCCCACCCTCACCTCATCCCCATCCCCTTCCCCATCCCCACCCCATCCCCAATCCGTACCCTATCCCCACCCCCACCCCATCCGCATCCCCATTCCCATCCCCATCCCATCCCCATCCCTATCCCCATCCCCATCCCCACCCCATCTCCATCCCCACCCCATCCCCATCCCTATCCCCATCCCCATCCCCACCCCATCCCCATCCCCATTCCCATCCCCATCCCATCCCCATCCCCATCCCCACCCCCATTCCCATCCCCTTCCCCAACCCGACCCCATCCCCACCCTCACCTCATCCCCATCCCCTTCCCCATCCCCACCCCATCCCCATTTCCATCCCCATCCCATCCCCATCCCCATCCCCACCCCCATTCCCATCCCCTTCCCCAACCCGACCCCATCCCCACCCTCACCTCATCCCCATCCCCATTTCCATCCCCACCCCATCCCCATTTCCATCCCCATCCCATCCCCACCCCCATTCCCATCCCCTTCCCCAACCCGACCCCATCCCCACCCTCACCTCATCCCCATCCCCTTCCCCATCCCCACCCCATCCCCATCCCCACCCCCCATCCCATCCCCATCCCCATTCCCATCCCCATCCCATCCCCATCCCCATCCCCATTCCCATCCCCATCCCCTTCCCCAACCCGACCCCATCCCCACCCTCACCTCATCCCCATCCCCACCCCATCCCCATCCCCATTCCCATCCCCAATCCGTACCCCATCTCCATCCCCACCCCATCCACACCCCATCCCCTTCCCCATCCCCACCCCATCCCCATCCCCATTCCCATCCCCAATTCATACCCCATCTCCATCCCCACCCCATCCCCACCCCATCCCCATCCCCACCCCAACCCCATCCCACCACTGCCGAGGCTGGAGGCTGCGTAGAGAGGGTGCACCCAGGTTGTTTTGAGTTAGCTGAGATGGGCTCCGCGGGCTTCAAAGCCACTGTACTCCTCCTGGGTGGAGGAGAGGCTGCTCAGGAAAAGAGGCCGTCCTCACCTCGTTATAGAGACCAGGGGCTCACCTTTCTCTCAGAATTAGGAATTTGTGATCCCAGTGCTGGACAGACCTTAGACATGATTACCCACCCCCCAGAGAGGGCCTTGCCCTGGGTTTTGTAGCTGACTTGGGGTCCACCGGCAAAGACCCTCATCACACCAAGCTGCCTCTGCTTCCTGAGGGTCAGGAAGGGCTGCTGGTGCCATCAGATCTCTGGTAGCCGAGACCAGATGTGCTGCTGCAGAAACCCTGACCTTCCCAGGGGCCAGCACCACCCCCAGGTCTGCTCTTAGAGCTGCATCTGCTGACCCTGACCGCAAACCCATTGGGGCCACACCCTGCCTGTCTCCCGCTGTACCTGGCCCAGACACACACTCATTTGCCCAAATGAATGAAAGAACATGGGACAGAGAGAAAGCGTCAGCCTTCCTCTCCAGTGTGTCCAGAGCTACAGGCCCCTCTGGCTTTGTCTCTGCCCAGCTCTGAGAAGGAGCATGCTAACAGGGCACAGCTCCCTCTCCAGATTCCCCCCACCTGCTCCTCGAGGTGCTGTCCTGGGTCCTGGGTTCAGTGCTGAGCACCCTGGAGTCTGGACCTCCTCTGCTGATGTCAGCCAGTCCCGTGCCTGGGTGCATTCCCTCGATCCCACCGCCCAAGTAGCATCCAAAATCCTCCTGCCAGTTGGCTGGCTTTCCAATCAGCAGCAAAACAACCTCCTTAATCGTGTTTAACTGTCTTTTAAAGAAGTTACACTTATTATTGCCACTGAGAGACTGAGTGTATGGACGAACAACGGCCAGGCCAACCTATAAAAACATAACTCTGACCCACACCCTGCAGCAACCAGCCCAGAAAACCAGCCCTCGGTCTCAGCGCCCAGCCCAGCAGCCAGCCTGACTCCAGAAGTCACACTTGCAGGAAGTTGGCTGCTGTCTGCAGATTGTTGCTGCAATCCCAGAAATCAAACAACCGCCGGGGCAACTGGCTCTGAGGGTCTGGACGCTTCAGTGATGGCCGGTTCACCACGTCTGCTCCTGCTTCCAGCTCAGGACCAACCAGAGAAAGCCCAATGCCCTCCCCTAACCGCCCCCGCACCAGGGGGTCTGCTGGGGTGTGGAAGCTGCTTGCTAGGGCGGGACCCCAACACTGAGCCAGGTCCCTGTCCTGCAACAATATTTCCTGGGATGTAAACATCAACAGGTCATAGCAAGCCAGGTTGGCGTCAACACAGGCTGATGCTGTGGGAAGGGAGACGGCGTCGGGTTTAAAGAGAGGCAGAGCCAGGCCAAAGGCATTTCTGAGCGCATCCATGGCTCCAGCTGGGCCTTGTTCCAACCTATGCCCGCCCAGGGCTCACAGCTCGAA
This sequence comes from Myotis nattereri, assembly GCF_964212035.1. Taxonomy (NCBI): domain Eukaryota; kingdom Metazoa; phylum Chordata; class Mammalia; order Chiroptera; family Vespertilionidae; genus Myotis; species Myotis nattereri. The sequence continues at coordinate 29,307,810 of NC_138076.1, forward strand.
GCTGGAGGACGGAGGAGCAGCCCTTCCCCGTGTCAGAGGACCACGGCGACACTGAAGGAGTGTTCTTAGAGCCACTGCTAACAAGGCCCGCTCTGCCTGGCGCCGGGACCGGCGGAAACAAGGCCAGTGATGGGGCGGCATCAGGCCAGGGCATGCTCTTGCAGGAGGCGGTCACAGGCTGGCATCGTCCCAGACCGTCCCTGGCAGGTGTTGGCATGGGAGTCAGGTGGAGCTCATTCATCCATGGTTGGGCCCCACGGTCCCACGGGAAAGAAGGGCCAGCTTCCCCGAGGCCTGCCAGGATGTCAGGGCCCTGCCTAAGCAGGAGGGTCCTGAGGCTGGGCCAGCCCAGAGGGGACAGGGGATGGGCAGGCCAGGCAGGTGGTTGGATGGAGGTGGAGCCAGGAGGGACAGCCTGGGGGGTGGGCACTGAAGTTGGGGAGAGGGCACACACAGCCGTACGTGCAGGACACGTGGGTCCTGGCTTTAGGCAGGGCCCGCTCTCCCCTTCCTGGCCCCTGACTCTATCTGTTTACTTCTCTCTCTTTCATCCCATATTTCGACACTGGTCTACAAAAGTTAGACCAGTAAGCAAATGGTAAAAAGTCTCATTTCCTTGTTTTTCTTTTGTAAGCCAGAGGTGACGGCCGCCTTTCTCTCTGCCCCTGTGGTTTACCTGCCCAAGTTCACACTCCGTGACCTTGAGTGTGTTCCCTAGCCATTCAATACGGAGCCTTTCTTTGCTGGCTGTCCCTTCTCTCTTCTTACAATTCAGAAGCTTAACCTGTTATAAGACCATTGTGCACCGTGTTTATTTTAATATTGGCCAGCTTTTTATCCCAGAAAGCAAAACAACAAGGAAAACATGAAACGCTTTTAAAACTCTCTCCCCCGCATGGTAATGTGCTTGTTCTCAAAGTTGACACGCAGTCCCAGTGCGGGCTGGCGAGTCAGCCGCACACAGAGGATGGCCCGCAGGTGAGCAGGTGCCAGCCACAGAGCCCTGGCCCCCAGAGCAGGGGCACTGCCTCTCTTCTTCACACCCCAGAAGGAACAGCCCACTTACCGGGGTGGGGAACGGCGGCCCACGGGCCATAGAAGGCCTGCAAGATCATTTGGTCTGGCTCTGCCAAGGCATTAGGGGTGAGTTCATTAAATGTTTGACCAAATAATAACAGGCTAAGTTTTAGGTTGATAATTTTGTATGGCCCGCGAATGATGTTATTAATAGCCAAATGGCCTTTGGAAAAAATAAAAAAAATAAAAGTTCCCCACTCCTGAAAAACCACACTGTTATTTCTCTAAAGAGCAAGAAAACTTGCATTTTTATGTTCTTTATATTAAAGTGGTTTTTTTTCATGTCAATATATATAAATTTTTGGACAAAAATGAACAACGAAAACCCAAACTAGGATACCAAGGGAATCACCGTGAATGTATCTGGAATGTGTGTGAACCACTATTTTTCAAAGACAGATTTCTAATCTAGCTCAAAAACATAGCCATCAAGAGATGAACAAAGCAAACAAAATGTGGCACATCCATACAATGGAACGTTATTTGCCTTAAATGGAAGGAAATTCTGACACATGCTACAATATGGATGAACCTGGAAGACATGCTCAGTGAACTAAGACAGACACAAAAAGACAAACACTGTATGATTCCACTCCCACGAGGTCCCTGGAGTCATCAACTTCATCGAGACAGAGAGCAGGGCGGTGGGTACGGGCGGGGCAGGGAGGTGAGGAGTTTGTGTTTAATGGGGACAGTTTCAGTTTGGGAAGATGAAAACGTCTGGAGATCTGTCACACAACAATATGAATATACTTTACTAAATATCTACTTAGAAGCAGTTAAGTTGAATATCCTACCAGATTTTAAAAAATGCTATAAAAAACTAACAACCACATATATCTTTAAGTACATTTAAAAAATTATCCCTGGTCAGTGTGGATCTGTGGTAGAGCAATGGCCCACACATCAAAGGGTTCGATTCCGGGTCAAGGGCACACACCTGGGTTGCAGGTTCGATACCCGGCCCCAATCGATGTCTCTCTCTCACCTCTCTCTTTCTCTGTCTCTCTCTTCCCCTTATTCCCTCCCTCACTCTCTAAAAATCAATGGAAAAAATATCCTCAGGGGAGGATTAACAAAAAAAGAAATGAAAGGGTGCACATCTGGCCAGTTCTTTGTAAGAGTGGAGTGACCTTCTCCCTGTGGGGGCATACAGGCACAGCCGCGGGAAGTCAGACCCAGGCTGACGACCTTCTGGAATCTGCTCATTACCTGCGTTAGGTTTGTCCTGCAGCCCAACTGTCCGCCTTTCCCGCTCCTGTGTCCGTGCGCGGGTCCTGGACCCGGCGCCTCCTCCTCCTCCTCCTCTGTCCGGACTCTCCGCTGCTCACCTGGCAGCTCAGAGCTTATCTGGCGTCTTCCTCTGCCTGGATCTGCCTCCAGTGTCTCCTCCCCACCTGGAGCTGAAACTCTAGCTGCGCAGGCTTCCAGGTGCCCCGTGCCTCCCCGTCTGCACCACCCCAGCCCCACGGGGCGGATGAGCTGGCAGGTGCAGCCTGGGCGTTAAGGGAAGGGACCCCCCCCACCCCCCGCCCACACTCCCACGAGTTGCTTCCCTGTACCCTTAGAAATGGTTAAGGCGGGATGCTGTATGTTACGAATATCTTCCCCTCACAGCAAAATGTCATTATTTTGCAGTCCGGCAAGGGCTGTGGTTTCTCCTACTGGGCAGGGAACCAGGTGGTCATCTCCTGGCCTCTTCTCCATAATGGGATCCCACCCATCCCGCCCGTCGGCTCCAGCAGGGGGAAACCCTCCACGGCTGAGATGCTCAGTATGGCAGCCACCGGCCGCAAGGGAGTTGCAACATGGCTGGCCTGAGCCAGGCTCTGCACTTGCACAGGAATTAATTTTAATTTTTAAATAGATAGCCAGGCATGGCTAGGGGCTGTCACACCGGCCGGCCGGCAGCACCAGAGCAAGATAACTGCAACCAAGGGAGATGCCCCGAGGAGAGGAGCGGCCTCTGGCTCCCCCAGGAGAACGCGAGGCGCAGAGATAGGACCCATCGGAGTGCAGCGGTCACTGCGGTGGGCAGGGTCACCGAGCCCCCAGAGCTGCAGGCCCTGTGGGACCACGGGCTGAGCAGAGTCGCTTTCAAGTGGAAAGACTGGCCCTTTCCTAGCTGATTCCATGGCTGGAGGGGGAGGATCATGGGGCGAGAGCGACTGAGAATTATTACAGATGGGATCCCTCTCAAGGTGCCGGATATAACCAGCCAGGCGGGGAACAAGGCTGTTCACCTCAGCAGGACTCTGGACGGAGCCAGGGGGAGGGGAGGGGGTGTGTGCCAAGGAAATCCCTGCCCCCAGGGCAGACTCGTGTGCTGGCCCATCTATGCCAGGGAGCACCGTGCCCCTGGAAGGACGACGCGACAGGTGCTGCGTAGAGGGCTGCCCGGATACGCTGTGGACTAAGAAGAGGAGGGCTGTGACGATTTCACCCAAACTCAACCCTGTTGGGGAAGGAGCAGGTGGCGAGGGGAGACTCTCCCTGTGTCACGCGTACATTTTTAATTGTTTAGGGTGCATTCACGCACACACTTTTCTATCTTGGTATTTTAAAATGAACTGAAAATCCAACCGGAAATCATAGTGGCAGCGAGAAGTAAGGTGCTTCTGAGGGCTGGGGACCCCTGGTCTGGGGCTTCGCTAACCAGAGGGCATGTACCTCTGGGAACGGGCAGCCGGCGCAGCCAGCAATCTGGAAAGGAGTCTGTGCGGTCCTGGGTTAGCCCTAGACTCGCACACTAGGAGGTTGGAACCCTTGACTGGGCGTTGGGACCACATTTACATTCCTGTTTCATTCCATAAGCATCTGTCTTTCTCTTCCATACGAACTGGGCCTGTGGGTGCGTTTGTGCCCGTGTAAGTGTGCGTGGTGTGGACGTGCTCATGTGTGGTGCATACACGCCTACGTGTGGGTGCCTCTTATCAGATGAACAGGGCCCATCGCTGAGAGCCAGCTGGGAGATGGGATCTCTGGCTCCTGAGCAGCTGGGTGATTGAACCAGGCCCATGCAAAGTCAACGTCACTGACAGCTCCAATTAACTGTAAGAGCCCCTGACTTGTGTTTTAATTGGGCTGAGGAGAGACTGCAGCAGCGGAGGGAGGTGATCCTCTTGATATCACCTCCCAAGCCCGGGGACAGTGGGTGACTGAGCTCCCGGGGCCCTCCCAGGGGCTCCTGCAGGGCTGCCAAGGAGACATGCAAGTCCAGGGCTGCTGCACCTGTTTTTCAAAGAAAAGCCAGAAATCTACTCAGTGTTGGCCACGCTATGCATGTGCGAGTAACATGCATGTGTATGTCTGTGCATGCACGTGTGTGCATGAGTGTAGTGTGTGTGCGTGTGTGCGTGTCTGTGTGTGTGTGTGTGTGTGTGTACACAGCACCTGAGTGAGAAACCAGGAATGACTCCATTCACAGGGAGGGACAGGATCAGACTGAGTTTGAAACGTGACTTGCCACAGTGAAGGGTAAGGAGGTGGCCTGGGGGCAGGGTACTTGGAGGTGGGGAGATCCTGGTTCTAGAACTGCAGGGGGGGGGGGGACTGAGCGGCATCCATGCCCCCTGCGAGGCTCTGTGACCCCCTGCGGTTTGCTTACTGCTGGACTCAGTCGTGCACAGAGGACACAGGCCGAGTGTGCAGGAGGCCGGAGGGCGCCACTCTTTCTGTTTTGCTGTTGGCATACACAGCATACACATGCCCCTCGTTCTCTCACCAGCTCACCGACCCATTTCTCCGCTCCCTGGGCAGCAAAACCCTGAAAGGCGTGTCTGTTCGCGTGAACCGCGGGGCCAGAGAGTCCCGTTTCACGTGTACATTTTTAATTGTTTAGGATGCGCTCACACACACATTTCTGTGAATTTACTCTGGCTCGGACCCTTGTCTCCCATTTTTGTTGAGTTTACTCTAAAAAGCATTTTACTTATTAAAATGTGTGTGTGAATGCTTCACCAAAGCTGTTCCTGGACACCCTCAGGCTCCCAGAGGCCTGCATGCTGTGAGACGCGCACAGGCCCCTCGTTCTCATCCCCTCTCACCCATCAGTAATGGACGGTCACAGTGGGACGCGTGAGAGGGAAGGGGGCCTTAAGCAGCTGCAGGCGCAGCATGACCACCGACCGAGCACCCTTTCCACCTGTGCCGAGCCCCCCGCAGCCCTACAGGATCGGGGTGGGCCTTCCCTGCTTGAGACCCCAGCTGGGGCTGACCCCTCTCCCCCACTGTGTTTCCTCCTTCCCTCTGACCTCCTACCCCAGCTGGAATACCTGGGGCTCCCCCTCTGCCCACCACCCCAGTTCTGGGGCCCTCAACACCCAAATGCCCACAACTGCCAAATCCACACCCAGCGGGGACCTCGCCCCAGAGTTCCAGACTCACCTCACGGCACCCAGAGGTACCAGCCCTCAACCCGAGAGGCCCCCTGGATATGCAAGTGATCTCAAACCCACACCGCCCTCCCACATGCTTCTTCTGTTCTTGGGCAACGGCTGCCCCCAAGCCGTCAGTTAGGCCATCTCGAATTCCTCGATCCCCTCTGCCCCCCTCGTGGGGTCCCTTATGAGGACTGTACCCCCATGAGTCCTCTAAGTCACCCTTTCATGGGGGCTCCCTTCTCACTGCCCGTCCTGGGTCCTCGCCTCCTTTCTCTCTCATTCTTCCTTTTTATACGCTAATCCCTGCACACATTTTGGTGAATTTATTGAGAATGTGAGCAGCGGGAGTTTGTCTATCTGGTTCACTGTTAGGTCCACGTTGCCCAGCACACAACAGACAGATATGGGGGAACCAATCAGAGCACCCCCTGTGCCTTCTCTGTCATGTGACTGTCTGTAGGGAGGTCACAGGCCCGCTCTCCGGGGTTGGGCATGTGGTTCACTGTCACCTGTCCTCTCGGGTCCCTGGGGATGCCCCACCCAGGCCTGTCAGATGAGGGCAAACAAACCCCATTAGGATTTGCAAGGGTGGTAGGCCTCTGAGTGGTGAAACGCAGCCCTCTAGCCAAGGCATGAGCTCACAGGGACATCCCCACAGCGTGGTCACCCCGTTGGCTGGACGTCAGCTGACATACTTGCCAGTAAATCATTAAGTCCTCCCACATCCCCTTTACTGAGTCGTGTTCCAAAGGACAATAACTTGCCTCATCTTCACGTACATCTGATAGAGCTGGAGGAAGCCCGCCTGTTTCAGTGTCACAGTTCACAATGATCAATAACTATTCGTCAAATGGAATGGCTAAAACGGGGGCTCCTGTCGTTTGCACTAATCGCAGAAGAAGAGCTAAAGTCAGCACATCACATATTTCCTGGAAGGATACGATTAATGCTTGGTGAACAATGGTAGGAGGTAGTGTCTCTTAGACTTAGAGCAGTGTGCATGGGATTGGTCCCTTTAATGTGCATTGGCATTTGAAAGCGCACACCTGGCTCTCAACTGAGCTCTTTCCACTTAGATCAGTGGTTCTCAACCTTGGCTGCACTTTAGAATCACCTCGGAATCTTTTTAAAATCCTGATTTCTGGGCCTCATCCTCCGGAAATTCTGTTTCTTTGTTACTAATGTTGTGGCCCCACCCCATAACAAAGAAACAGAATTTCCGGAGGATGAGGCCCAGAAATCAGGATTTTAAAAAGATTCCCAGGTGATTCTAATGTGCAGCCAAGGCTGAGAACCACTGACTTAGAGGCTGTGCTGGCTCAGCAGCAGTTTGGAGTAACTCCCGTGCCAATGACTTGCCTGTGTGAGGAGTTTTTCCTTCTTTTCTAGAAACACCTGCCCAGCTCCTCATTCCAATGGGTTTAGGATGGACACTCCAGGGGACTGACTGCAATGCTGGCTGTGTCCATCAGGTGGCAGCACGCCCTTCCTTCTGTAACCGGGGAGGCTATTGTGGGGAGATGATTTCTCCCAAATTCCCACAGGAGAAGGAAGGGATTGCCCCCCACAGGGGTGCTCAATGGGGTGCATCCTGGGGCCACTTCAGATGCCTCTGGACGTGTCTCTCAGTTGTCACTATCTTTCCTGGCACCAAGCTGGCCCCTCATCCTGAAGACAGGGAAGCTGGGACTCTTGCATACCTACAGACACAGATTTTTAATGGACACACATTCCCTAGGAATGCAGCTGCTGTGTGAACTGGGGGAGACTGCTCTTTCGTGTTCTGTAGCGCTTCACCGAAAACTATCCCCTCTTCCATACCACAACGCATCTCTATCAACTGGCATCCAGCCAACGGGGTGACCACGCTGTGGGGATGTCCCTGCGAGCTCATGCCTAAACCAGAGAGGATATCTTCAATCGCACCCCCTCGAGGTGCGGTGCCTGCCATAGCACCCTGGGGGCTGATGGACTCAGTACACACGGTGTGGGCACCCACCTGACTTTCATGAGTCCCGTGCAGCCTGCTACACATGTGACACCTGATTTCTTGTCCCTGTCTGTCCTTCCTGCTAGTTAGGGTGCTGCACCGACTTTCTGTTTAGTAGGAGTTTTATTTCTGGATGAAAAGGGCGCATCGGGTGTGACAGGCTCAGATCCATCACTCCAGCACTTGGGATTTTTATCAACCTCGACAGGGGAGAAATGTGAGTAAAACATAGCACACACAAAGGCCCACTGCACACCATTTCCCCTGGGAACGGAGCCTGGGAATTCCTCAGGTTCTATCCAGTTACAACCCAGCAAAAGTGCAGCGGGCATCTGAACAACTCACTCTATGGTTTTCTAAACTGGAAATGAGCAGACGGAGGTTCGATAAAGGGGAAGAGATGCCCAGCGTATAGCTCCAAGGCGTAAGGACCAGGAACAGCTTTGCCATCTGAGAAGTGACGTCATAAACTTAGCATTCAGTGTCCATCAGCTCTGACGAGCTCCCACCTCTGCCGGGCTCTAGAGAGAGGCCTGGGGCCGAGGGGCTATCGGGGAGGGAGGGATGAGGGTCGCAGCCTCCCCTGGACGTACAGCTACCCGCCACCCCTGGGAGACTGTCCCTGCAGGGGAGGCCCCAGCAGCTGGGGCAGAAGCCCACACCCCGGAAGACCGGCGAGACTGCCCCCCACAGCCGTCCCCCTTTCCTTCCAAATCATTAGAACGTGTTCTTCCCGGAAGCCACTGCTGGGCTCATCGTTTCAGGCTCAAATTGCCGCCCCTTTCCCCTTGGGGGTCAGTCCCGGCGAGTCCCCACGGCCAGCGGGTCATGCGGCATTTAAGCATCCTGCCGCTGGGCGCAGAGCGCGGGAGCATCATCCCGGGTCCCCACCCCAAGGGCACCCCTGCCTCACAGCACACGGGGAGTCTGACTCCTCCAGGCGTGATCTTACTTTAGGGACCGCATTCTCTGAGATCCAGTGGCCTCATGTATAGAATGGGCAAGACAACGGCCTTCTTGCCTCTGTAGTTCTGAGGGTCAAGGGAGACAATAGATGGAGACGCTTTGTGGTATAGTAGTCACACCTTCAAACCCCTGGAGGGGGAGCAGCTGGGCAGAGGGCCTCCCAGGGTGCCAGCCATCCCTCCTGCCGCAGCTCGGCCACCTGGAGCCTGGCACACGGAGGCGGGTATGACAAGGGAAGGACAACAGAGATGGTGACTGCAGACCCCACCCCGCTGAGCCAGGGGGCGCACTGCCCGCTTCTTTCCTGTCAGGGGTCACTCACCATCCACATCTGTCCGGAGCCTCCCCCAACGTACCCGGCCTCCCTTCCTCCACCACCGGCCAGGTTGCTGGCATACTCTACGCATCGCCCACCGCCCCAGCACTGGCTGGCAGTGATCGGTCGCTACTGGTGGGTGGTGTTTGCAGGTCATGCATCAGTTGACCAGACTCGCTGCTTTGGTCTGTTTTCTGGACTAGACTCTTTCACGGAGCTCACATCACCCAGATTCGGGAATGTGTCCTTGCGGACAGTGAGGCATGAGGAGAGCATCCGGGCGCCTGCGACGCTGAGCTTCCGTACGCACAGGGTCCCCCCACGCTACCTACCCCTCCCCGCACGTGTGTAACAGGAGGAAGAAAGGTCTTGTGCAAGGCCGTTCGCTGCATCCTGAACGGAGGCAGGGCTCCTGTGTCAGAGCGCCCGTGACCTCCCACCTCCTCTGGGGCCAGGTCCCAGCCTGGGTCTCACAGCCACCTCGTCAGTGCACGCGGCCCCCTCCCCAGAGGAAGACCGTCCCCAGCATGGTCTTGCTCGTCTAATGAAGCAACTGGACACTGACATGAGGGAGGAAAGGTCCCTGGGCGCGGCCGGACCCCAGGAGGTGTAGGCTGCGGCTGGACGGCCGGACGCCTCCCACAGGTGAGGGGAAGGATGCCAGCCCGGGAGCCGGAACAGCTGGATTCTGATCCGGCATCTCTCACGGCTCAGCCCCTTGGTTGTCTGCCGATGGGTAACTTTGGGCAGGCTCCTGAACGCCCCTCCGCCACAGTCTCCTTGTCTGACAAAGGCCCCGGGGGAGGGGGGGGCGCGGGGAGGGGGTAGTGACACGCACCTGGGGATGCTGGTGAGATAGGTCATGACATTCTGGAACTCCTTGTCGGGCACTTCGCTGAAGGCCGGGTAGTCCGGGAAGGTGATGACGGGGCTGCCGTCCTGCCCCCGCCCACCTGGGGAGACAGCAAAGGCAGCACTTAACTGGGCATCGGTGCCACATCATCAAGAGAACATGGCTGATCTTTCACAAGCACGGAATATTCCACTTAAAATTGAGAGCATCGCCCGGCCAGCGTGGCTCAGTGGTTCAGCGTCCACCTAGGAACCAGGAGGTCAGGATTTGATTCCCAGTCAGGGCACATGCCCAGGATGCAGGCTCCATCTCAGTGTGGGGCGAGCAGGAGGCAGCCAATCAATGATTCTCTCTCATCATTGATGTTTCTATCTCTCTTCCTCTCAAATCAATGAAAATATATTTAAAAACTTGAGAGCATGTTCTTCAATATCATATATATATATATATATATATATATATATATATATATATATATATATATTCCTCACCCAAGGATATGCTTTTACTAATTTTTAGAGAGAGAGGAAGGGAGGAAGAGAGAAAGAGAAACATCAACATGAGGGAAACAGATCAGTTGCCTCCCCTACATGCCCCAATTCGGAATTGAACCCCACAACATTTGGTGTACTGGAAGATGAGATGCTCCAGCACACTGAACCACCCAGTCAGGGTCAACATAATATTTTTTATTATGAAATAAATTCATGCATATTGAAGGAAAATATTTGGAATATACAAAAAAGTGAGCTGAATTAAAACAATCAGCTAATATTTTGCCGCTATGGGCAGCCACCCTAGCATGCGGCACATTTAATTCCAAACCTTTTCTGGTGCATTTTTCTACACAATTGAGACTGTGTTGAATATAGAGCTGGCGTCCTGCTTCTTTCCTAACACTGTGAACGACAGTTTTCTGGGCTTTATAAATGATGTGACTGTTATTGTAAATGCTGCACAACATTCCAATCAGGCTGGGTCCTAATGACCCTCCTACTGCCTACTTTACCTGCTGCAGGAAAGTTCTGGATTCCAGGGGACTTCAGCCAGCAGCGCTTGGGGCTGTGTCCCTCTCAGAACCCAGTTGACCCGCGGCTGGCTCTTCCCCTGGCTGCTGCCCTCTTCACATCATCGCTACAGCCTCGCCCGGGCCCTCGGTTATGCCGCAAGCAGGCTGCATCCAGTGGCCTGTCCCCAGTTCCCACCACATGGAACAGGACCAACTAGGTCATGGAGAACCAGAACCCAGGGGAGGCCAACCACCCGCCACGCAGACACCGGCCCCCACGCTCCCCGGCGGCCGGCACTCACCAGACAGGTAAGCAAAACGCTTCTTCAGCTGGTCCTGGATGTCGGCGGCACAGAGCGGGGTGATGTCCTGGTGCATGATTTCATCTGCGGGGAGAGCAGACAGACGGACACACCTGTCACTCGGTGGAAACACGAGCTACAAGTCTGGGTCAGCCCCCACACGGCCTCGCACATCAGCGGACCACCAAGGGGCTGGCGGTCACGTGCTTGGGAAAAAAAAGTCAGTTTCCAATACGCAGAAACCTTTGTTTCTCAGAGCACAAAAAGCGATGTGCTGAGGGATTCATCCATATTTAACCTGTGGTGTGTGTCAGAGGCACAGAGAAAGGCAGAGAGAGAGGAGGGAGGGCGGGGAGAGGGGGGCGGAGAGGGACATGCAGGCAGAAGGGGAGACACCAGGAAAGGGGAAGGGCTGGGAGCTGGAGGGCTGACTCCTACGGCCAGTAGTCAATGAGCAGCACTGAAAACAGACACGCTTTGTTCTGGGAATCTCCACCCATGTTCTGGAAGCGATCCAGGCAACCCCTGGGGCCCTTACCTGTTGCCTATGCAAGGACTTGCTAATCAGAGAGGAAACCTGGCCCCTGTCGTGGGTCCGCAGCCTGCAAACACACACACACGCGTGGGGCCTCACCACCCTGACAATGACACTGAGGAGGGTGTTGAGCCAAGTCCCCCAGCCTGGTGCTGAGAGGAAAAACAGCTCAGCAGGCTGCAGGCTGCAAGTTCTAGATCAGGGGTTTGGGAGTGAACTGGCAGCACCTCCAGCCACGCCCTGGTGCCATCAACGGTTTCGCAAGACTCTAGGGGAAAACCTAGGCCCTGACTGAAGATGTGAGGTCACTGCCTGGCGTGTGATGCTGGGGTGTGAGTCGCAGGTGGACTCCAGTGTTGGGTGTGCCCGTGGCCTCTGCGTTTCCCAGCCAATGCCAGGCCAGCCAGCATGTGTTTATAGCCAATGTCTCACGTCGCCGACCCCAGCTGTACAGTCAAGCCTGCAGTCTTGAGCATTAACACATCATTTTGTCTAAAGAGACTCGGGACTCACAGCGATGCCTTGCCAATGGCCTAAGAGGTCAATCCTTCTGCACCCAGTTTGAGAACCGGGCCACGAACAGCCTGGAAAGATGGCTCATGGAGATCTTTTACCCTGAAAATTCCAGGGGAGGAAGCAAAATGCTATCTGCACAGATCAGCCTTAAATCCTGTTCTTCTGGTCTTGCAAACAAGCAAGTGGAAACAGGCGACACGCGAAAGCAGAGGCGGGTCCCGAAGATCCTGGCTGTGTCATTTGTGGAACTGCCAACCGCCACCATGGGCTGCCCCTCGACTGCCCGGGTGGAGGAGGAAGTGACGAGGGTGAGGGCGACTGGGCCTGCCAGGGCCCCACGGAGTGGGCGGCGGCGGCACTCGGGGTGAGGAAAGGAACAACAGTAAACCCAAAACGTCGGGAACTGCGCTGGGCCTCCCCTGGATGGCTCGGTGGCACCGATGGCATTTCCCAGTGTGCCTTCGATGTCTCAGCAATGGCTTTCTTTTGAGGGAGAAAAACAGGGTTGAAAACAATCGCTCCAAGAGAGCTTGGAGTATCTATCTTTTATTCCAGACGAGGTGACTGAAGACTGTCCACGCCTCACTTACTTGGCATGAGTTAGGTGCGGTTCATGCGGCAGCCAGAAGTCTAGGTTTTGCATTGCTGTTTTCTTCTCTCAACAGGAAGGAATAACCACACGTGTGCTCCTTTTCCTCCCATCCCGCCTCTGCAGCCCTGGGAGGAGCATGCCCCTGGGAACTCAGGGTCTCCCTGAAGCCTGGAGATGTCCCGGGGGCCGTGGGAAATAGTGCAGACACTGAGCTGGCCAGTCCTTTACCAACTGGGGACCCAGCATCTGTGACAAGCATCAGAGTGACCTTGCCCTGGATCCTGAAATCTCCTGCCGGCACTCAGCTTCCAGACGTCACCAACTCACGAAGAGAAAAAGCTGTGCATGTCCAGGCCTCTGATGGTGGACATGTCCACAGTAACTCTTAGCTTGATTCTGAATGGCCGAGGCTGCACGGTAGCACTTCCCCTTGCCAGCAAACGCTCACTGTCCGAAGCTCCCTACGGACACCCTGGGCTGTCTGTTCTCTGCCCAGCTCACCCTGATGGCCGACGGCTTTCCCCGGCACTGGAGACAGAGCTGGTATCACTGGCCCTCCTGTACTTTCTGTGACAGTGTCAGTCGCAGTGGTTGGAGCACTGTTCCTGTGAATTTGGTTCCATGGAGGGACGTCTAGGGGGTCTACTCACCTACCTTCTTCTTCTTCAGGTGATGCCCACCTTCATATTCTTAGATTTTCTGAAATGGACCAAGGCCCCTCCAGCCTCAGGGCCTTTGCACAAGCTGTCCCCTCTGTGATGCTTTTTATCACCTCTGTTCGCCTGTCTAATCTCACTCAACTGCAGGCCAAGATGTCACTCTTCAGGGAGGTTCCTGGCCTGGACGGGGCCTCACAGCATCCTATCAGCACCCACTATGCCCACAACTCACAGATGCTCTACTTCCAGGGCCCAGCTCATCGGCTCCCATGGAAGGAGCTCAAAGAACAACGTGTTGAACAAATGTAGCAAGAGGAGAAGGAGAGAATGGCTTCCCAGAGCATCATTTGGAATCTAATCTGGCAAAGTCCTTTCTGGCTTGCACATAGGCTGTTTCCAGAATGTCTGATGGGTGGCAGGCCGCGTGGGGTACAGAGACCCAGACTGCTGACTGCTGCGAGGCGTGACCCTGCAACCGGGTGGTGGCACCCAACATTTGTGAACTTTCTGGGGCAGAATTGACTCTACTATTGCACCTCAGATCAAGTGCCCCATTTTAGGTTTGAAAAATGGGGCTGCTCTGTGGAAACTGCATAGAGGTCTGGGCATACAAAGGGATGATCTCCAAAGTATCCACATGGAATGCATCCAGTGGCCGCTCCGCAGAAAGCTGAAGATAATGAAAAATGTTTCCCACCTGAGATTAAGGGCCAGGACCTGAAGTTTGTCACATGGTGCCTCTGGGACAATGGGCTCTGGACAGTGTGTCACGGTTCACCCTTCCCGCAGTGACATTCTCACTCAAGGGCAGGGCAATTTTGCACTTGGTGCTGACAGTGTTTTTTCAAGGTCCCTGTCCAACGTGTTTAATTTTGTGAAAGAGTTCTGCTGCGGCCACTGGTTCAGACGGACACGGAGGTGCTTGAAGGTGACAAAAGTGAGTCCTATCCCCCGCGTGCCTCCTTCACTGTGTGTGCGCCTGGCTGCTCCAATGTCAGGCGCCTGGGACAGGAAGTGGGGTCACCCCGCCCGCCAGTTCAATGACAGGGTCAGGCAGGGCCCAGCTCCTTTACAGAACATCTCTGTGAGAGCACAATGCCTTACAGATAGCTCCCCGCTTCCAGCATTCCTGTCTCGGCCCAGACGTAAGTGGAGACTCCCAGCCAATTAGCCCATCACAGAGTCACTTTTGAGGAGAGGGATTAAGAAGGGCCTTGAGTCGGAGGGGTGCAGGGTAGGAGAAGACGGTGCTTCTTTTCCAACCCCCAACAGGGTGGTGAGGACAGGGGGGCTGGGTCTGGGAGCCCATCTGAGAAGGCTGCCCCGTCTGGGGCATGGCGGGGGACGACAGCCCGCTTAGCCCTTCAGTGGGAATGATCCCTGACTCACGAGGTCTTACCTGGCCTGGGACCCAGCTCAGCTCTAGGTGAGGACAAAAAGGGAGACGCCTCAGCTGCTGAACTGTATTCCCACAAAACTGTTACCTGAATCCTGCCCGGGTTGGGCAGCAATCTTAGAGTCCAGGGTGGCATGATACTTTCACCCTTGGATCTCTTCGTCCGAACACAACTAGACTGCGGCAGCAAACGCCCTTCCTCTTGCAAATTGACTCAGGGATTTGCTTCACTGTAGGACAATTCTGTAACGGAGGTGGGCAGCACCTCACCCATTCCCGGCCACTCAAAGGGGGTACGAGCCTCTGCTCCGCTCACCAGTGGCCTCCGGAGGTGGAGAGGGAGCACACAGTGACGGGCCGGAGCAGATGCAGAACTTGCAGGGCCCTGAACAGGTGGCGCATGTCCCAGGTTCAGTGAGCCCCAGTGCTGACAGGAGCCCTGAATTCCAGTTCAAAGGCTGGTCCCTGCTGTTTCCTGCTGAGCTTGGACCTTGCTCACAAGGACACAGGAGCCCAAGACAGGCCCCTGCAAAGGGGCCAGCAGCTGGTGAGAGGCCCTGGGCCACCAAGTCTCTTATGTGCTAATTCTCTTATTTGTATCTGGCTTTTGCTTATTTTTAATCAAAATAAAATAGTGATCTCGTTTCAAAGTCCAGGGTGGAGAGTCAAGTGCGGCTACTCCCCCAACTCCCACGGGTGGGATTCCTTTCACCAAGCCCACGCCAGGAATCTCCAGGCCGAGAGCAAAGTGTGTGCGGACCGAACAAGGGAGGCCGCTGGCTCCAACCACGCCCCACTTGGAGCCCTGCGTCCAGGCTGGGATGGCTGCCTCCTCCGCCAGCTGCTGAGTCCTTGTGGTCCGGACAGAAGCGGCGTCTCCAATTCTATTTATAATCTATGTGGAGGGTTCTGTGATCTAGCCACTCGAGATGTTTGAGGTCTATACTATTTGGGCAGCTGAACGCTCATTCGCAGCACATCCTGAGCTATTATTGAATTAGGCATACATATTTCACATCATGTGCAAAGCATCGTTAACTCACTCAGTGCACCAAACGTTCTCCCTGATTTCCTAATCTCAGAAAGCAAGTCCTTACAAAATCCTATGTAATAAAACCCGAATATGCAAATCGACCAAATGGCGGAACAACCAGTTGATATGACACGCACTGACCACCAGGGGGCAGATGCTCAATGCAGGAGCTGCCTCCTGGTGGTCAGTGTGCTCCCACGGTGGGGAACACTGCTCAGCCAGAAGCCGGGCTCACGGCTGGTGAACGCAGCGGCAGTGGTAGGAGCTTCTCCTGCCTCCACTGCAGGAGGGCGGTAAGGAACGAGGGGTCCCAGACGGCGAGAGCCCTGGACTGTGAGAGGGATGTCTGCCTACTGGCTTAGGCCTGATCCCCAGGGGTCCCGGACTGCAAGAGGGCACAGGTCGGGCTGAGGGACCCCCCACCCCCACCCCAGTGCACAAATTTCATGCACCAGGCCTCTAGTTTTAAAATAAAAGACCCCATAAGAAAAGGTGCTTTACTGAAATTGTCATCAAGAAAAAGCACCTCCCACCAACAAACCGTGTTGGTTCACATGCATCCGGGTGGAGGATATCAGGAAGCCAGACTCACTCAAACTGGAGCCATCCCCCTCTCCTGTGAGGGGCCTGGGGGTCCGAACACCATGCAGAAGTGGCTGGACAGGACCCCAGTGTGCGCTACTTGTGCAGATAAAGCTGTACACCCTGGAGGCCCTGTGAAACTCCTCACAGTGTAGTCTCCAGAATTGCCTCTTCCCAGGCTGCGTGCCCACGCGCCCAACATGTCTGTAGCTCACGCCTGCGCAGGAATCACCTGGCAGCCTCATTAAGCACACACGCAGAACTGACAGTATGTCTCTCTTGAATGTATTGTGTTTTCTATTCCATCCCGCCCCATGCTGGCTCCAGCAAGCCCAGCATCCTCCCTCACACAGGCTCTGGGCAGCCTGCCTAAGCACACGAAGCTGCCACGCAGGCCACGGCCAGTGAGCTGCCTGACCTATGTCGGAGTGTAGGCAGTGCCCACAATCAGCCGGGCTACCCTAACCTGCATGGAGCGTTTTCCCAGAGGCCCCAGCTCCCACTTCTGGGGCTTCCGGGGTCAAACTCCCAGAAGATGGTTTGTCTGCATGTTCCGGGGAGCCCTCTTCCACGTCAGGAGAGAAGGGCTCCGTAGTCAAACACACGTGGGAAGCACCACAGACAAACCTTCCTTTGTGGAAGCTCCAAGAAACTTAACTGGTCGCACATTTGGGGGGAGTGGAGAACAACTCCTAACTACTGCAGAATTAATGTTGAAAAAAAACGTGCTTGGGGAAGTGCTACTCTAGGTAGCTTATTACCAGTAAAACAAAGAAAAAGTCTTCAATGAAATTCAAACACAAGCACTCACTGAGCCAACAGCACAGATGAAAGTAAAAACAAAAACAAACCCCCCAACCCCACCAAGGTCTTAAATCAATAAGGAAGCAAGTATGTCTTGGACTACATGATGACCAGCTGGCATAATGGGGAGTACAGGAGAAATATAAGAACTTCTTACACTTACAGGCTGTCTGGAGCAACTAAATTACATTTTAATTGGTTCACACAGGAAATCTTTAATCGTAACAGAAATAGCAGTCTAGTACAACGATGAGTAAAATACCTTTTACGTATTAAAGCATTTAATTGCCACAACAAACCAAGAAATGGAAGCGTATTATACCATTTTTTTGGATGAGCAAACTAAGGCACAGAGAGGTTGAGAGACTTGCCTGAAACCACACAGCAGTGATGGGGGCCGGGTCGGGGGAGGTGGTTCTAGATGCAGCAGTTTAACAAAGGGAGGGGCAAGGGTGTCAGCCAGTCTGAGGCAGCATCAGGGTGGGTGTCTCTTAGGAAATGGGGTTTCAGAAATAGAGATGCTAAGAGGGGGTGTTTCTGATGTGGGGCGGGTGGAGGCTTGCTGTGACAGACAGCCATGGAGAAAGCTCAAAATAACAGAAATGAGCTGAAGTCTGGTGCCTCCCTCACGTGACTAGAGTGGGTCGTAAGGTCCTCACTGTGATATTTGATTTCCTGAGTCCCTTACCCTTGCATCAATGGTTAAAGAAATATTTAGCAACTAGCAGAGGCATTTCAAATAATCTCATCATAATTTTGTATCAATTCTTTTTTAGAGTCCAAGTAGATTTCTTTTGTAAAAAATCATTAAAAATTTTTTCAATTATAGTTGACATACATTATTGTATTAGTTTCAGGTGTACACCCCAGTGATTAGACATTACATAACTTACTAGGTGATCATCTGGATAGGTCTGACACCATAGATAGTTACTATAATACTAGAGGCCCAGTGCACGAATTAATGCACCAGTGGGGTCCCTCAGCCTGGCCTGCGGGATTGGGCCGAAACCAGCTCTTCGACATCCCCTGAGGGGTTCCGGATTGCAAGAGGGCACAGGCCAGGCCGAGGGACCCCACCGGTGCACGACTGGGGTTGGGGAGGGACGCAAGAGGTTGGCCAGCCGGGGAGGGACCACGGGAGGGCTCCAGGGCATGTCTGCCCTTCTCGCTCAGTCCCGATCAGCTAGACCCCAGCAGCAAACTAACCTACCGGTCGGAGTATCTGCCCCCTGGTGGTCAGTGCACGTCATAGTGAGAGGTTGAGCAGCCTTAGCATATCATTAGCATATTACGCTTTGATTGGTTGAACGGACGACCGGACAACCGGACACTTAGCATATTCGGCTTCTATTATATAGGATTACTGACTATGTTCCCTATGCTGTACTTTACATCCCCATGACTATTCTGTAACAACCACTCTGTTCTTCTTAATCCCTTCACCTTTTTCACCCATCCCCCCAAACCCCTCCCATCTGGCAACTGGCAACATGTTCTCTGTGTCCACGGGTCGGCTTCTGTTCTACTTATTCGTTTGTTTTGTTTTTTAAATTCAGTTGTTGGTAGATACGTATTTATTGCCATTCAAGATTTTAAGCCGGCTCTCCCTGCTGCGGGCAGAGAGGAGAATGCTGTCAGTGATGGGGACTGCCTCCGCCACTGCTGCTGCAGCTCAGGCCGGGGCTCCCAGAGCGTTAACTGTAAGTGTCTTTAAACCTGAACACTGACTGCACATTGTCCCCAAGGGTCACAGAGGCAAGCTGTCTACAGAACGGCTATCGTCTCTGTGCAATCTTCTGAGTTGCTTCAATGAGGGACTGGAGCCCAGAGGCTGAATTTTGCTTGGCTGAAATTACCTCTTATATACAGGGATCCTTGGTTTCCCAGGGAGTGGGCCAGAGCTCTGAAGGCAGTTGGGGCTGTGTGACCTTGGGCATGTTACTTAACCTCTCTGAGCTGCTCTTCAGCTGTAAAATTGGGGTGATCATGGCATCCAGCTCCCAGGGTGGCTTGTATACTCAGTGAACACCTCCAGCATGGCGTCTGGGTATTAATTGTTACTAACACCTGGCCATGGACAGTCTGCGCTTTGCCCTGGCCAGCATACGTCACCCCTGCAGTTTGACTTTGGTTTGGTTTTTAAGAAAAAGCCATTTCAGCCCTAGCTAGTTTGGCTCAGTGGATAGAGCACTGACCCTTGGCTGAAGGGTCCCAGGTTCAATTCCTGGTTAAGGGCATGTACCTTGGTTGCAGGCTCAATCTCCAGCCCTAATCAGGGAGTGTGCGAGAGACAACCAATCGATGTGTTTCTCTCACATCAATGGTTCTCTCTCTCTGTCTCTCCCCCTCCCTTCCACTGTCTCTAAAAATCAATGGAAAAATATCCTCAGGTGAGGATTAACAAAAAATCTATAGATATAAAAGTCTAATATGCAAAGTGTCCCCTCGGGAATTAGACTGATCGGGAGTTCGATCACTCACTATGACATGTGCTGACTACCAGGGGGTGGCGCGGAATGAAGGAAGGCCCCGACCAGCAGCCGGCAGCTGATAGGGACCCTACCCGTGCACAAATTTCATGCACTGGGCCTCTAGTCCTATATAATAAAAGGGTAATAATGCAAATCGACCGAACAGTGGAACGACTGGTCACTATGATGTGTACTGACCACCAGGGGGCAGACACTCAACGCAGGACCTGCCCCCAGCCCGCAGGCCCCAATAGCTCGATGGTGAATGGGGAACTGGGGGTGGGTGGTGATGGGGGGCAGGGCCGGCTGTGGGCAGCTGGGGAAGATGGCCCTGATCGCAGGCCAGGCCTAGGGACCGTACCTGTGCACGAATTTCGTGCGCCAGGCCGTTAATAAATAAATAAATGTCTTAAAAAAAAAAAAAAAAAGAACAAAAAACAAAAAGCCATTTCAGTCAATGGCTCCTTCAGGGCTCCACAAGGAGATGCCACGTCATAATACTACTAAGAGTTTTGCCCTTCCCCTCATCCCTACCAGAGTGTGGGTCTTTCTAGCAATCGCATACCATGGTACCAACCAGCTACAGGAAAGCAGTCACCAACCCCATCTTGTCAGAGATCAGGGACATGTGCAAAATTCAAAACAATGCCACCGCCTTCACACTTTTTATTTTGTCCTGGATCAGCGGTTCTCAACCTGTGGGTCGCGAACAATGAAAATACATCCTGCATATCAGATATTTACATTACGAGTCATAACAGTAGCAAAATTACAGTTATAATAGCAACGAAAATAATTTTATGGTTGGGGGTCACCACCACATGAGGAACGGTATTAAAGGGCCGCGGCATTAGGAAGGTTGAGAACCACTGTTACAGTTATTTTTTCATTTAACATGTTATTTGTGCTACCATATTGGATTTATCATTGTTATTTTTATTTAATTTGATGTTTTAAAATGTGTTTCAATTTCTAATACGGTATATGACCTAACACAAAGCTTTCTACCATCCTGAGCAGAGCATTCACAGTGGGAGGGGCCGAGGCCCAAATGCCCACGAACCACGTCTGGAGGCAGCACGGGGCTGGGCGGGCTCCTCACAGGAGGACCCGCCTAAGGAGGCAGGTCCTTCCAGAGTTTGGAGACCTCAGCTGTCCCTCTCCTCTTCCAGCTCCCGGTTCTCTCTCATGAGGGCGAAAGCACGCTGGCTCTGGGTTCTGCTGCCTCTGCTCACAGCTCCCCTGGGGACTCAGCTCTCGCCACACCACCACAGGGCTGGGCTGCCCACGGAGGGGTCATCCAACAAGGGGACTTCGGGACCTGAACATGTTTAAGGCAGTGGGCACCAGGCTGCACCTTCTGGGCCATGGGTGCCGGCAGGGTGCTGTGCACAGCTAGCTGCACAGGCGCTCACTGTTGCAGGGTCTCTGAGCAGACACGTGGGCGAGATCCAGCCCGGCGCCCTGCAGGGAGCGTTCCCACACAGGACAGACCCGCAGGGTCTTGCATCCCTGGGTTCGAGGCGGAGAGGCCAGTCCCGGGCAGATGTGCAAGCCTCTCTGTCTCTCTCTCTCTCCCTCCTCCCCTGGGCACTCTAGCTCTCGGGCCTCAGCCTCTGAATGTCGGTCTGATGGCCACTGAGTGAGCTCACACTAACCGGGCACCTGCCCTGCTGGTCGGGGACACATCAGTTGCCACATCCCAGAATAGCTGGCTATCCGATGGGCAGAGGTCCAGAGACCTGTCCGGTGGGAGGGGCAGGAAGAGACCCAAATACAACAGGGTTTCATGCAGCCATGTTCTCAGCGTGGCCGGGTTATGAAGGACTGGGGGCTGGGCTGGGGATTGGGGCCGAGCCGATGAGGGGTCCCTGCTCCCTCCCACCTGTTCCGGGCAGAGGTCAAAGGTGTCCTGAGGCCACTCTCCCAGCAGGTGCTCCGTCTCCTGTGTTCAGTATGGTTTCAGCTCTGCCACTGCTCAGGAACGTGCTAAGGGGGCTGTTCGAGAGCGAAGCTCTGCATTCGGAGCGGAGGGAGCTGGCACCTGCAAAGACTCTGATTCGGGGACACAGCAGTCACACGCTGGGACGGAGCTGAGGTTGGATACAGGACGAGCGTGGCCATGTTCTCGTGACCCTTTGCTCCTGTCTCTCCTCAGCAACTTCGTTCCTGCGTCCTGGTTGGCAAGGCCCCTCCCTCAGCCCCTGGACCAGCCATGGAGGAGCACCTCCATGCAGCTGCCGGAAGCTCTCCCCGGAGCTCACTCCACAGGCTAAGGACCCCGAAGGGTGAGGTCAGGCACCCTAAACAGCAGCTCAGGCCATGGAGCTGGGAGCACAGGACTCGACCCTTGCCAGCTGGGCAACCGAGGCTTCCCATGGAGGTGCTGGAAGTAATCTGCTGGGTGTCCAGGCGGGTGGGTGTCCCCAGCAGTCAGGGCCGGGCAGGCTGGGGAGGAAGGTTGGATGCAGCAGGGTGAGCGAGGCTTCCCGGGCGCAGGAGCTGCCGTGTCCAGCAGGAGAGATGGCGAGAGAGCTGTGCGGCCTGCTGTTTCTACTAAACCACCCATTTATTAAACTCTTCCCTGCGTGGCCTTTGTGAATGTGGCCTTCAGCTGGGCCAGTCCTTCCTGAGTTCACAGTTTCTGTTTTGTTTTAAAGGCCCACAAAGGCGATCGGAGAAATGGGCGCAGACAAGGACCCACGCGGCGATGTGAAATGCAGGTCTGTCTTGCACTTGGCAGCGGCACCGTGCAGATGGCCGCAGAGCAGCTGCAGCACGTGGACACCAGGCCAGCCCTGCGGCAAGTGCATCTGTGATCGTGGTCCTGCCACGCCCTGGCCACAGCCTCTCTGAGCTGCGCCGGCCGGCTCAGGGCTGCAGCATCTCATCCCAGGGGCTCCTGAGCCACGGGGGGGCGGGGGGGTGGGTGGAGGGGGGGACGGGGGAGGTGGAGGGGGGGGACGGGGGGGCGGGGGGGGGCTGAGCTGCGGTGCAGAGGGGAGAAGGCACCCATGGCAGCCGGCCCTCCAAGATGCCACTTCACTTGCTCCGTTCTTCACTCCTCAGTTCTTCGATGCCGTGCCCTCCTGGGTTCACAGAGTGGGGGCCCTGGGCTGTGTGCTCAATGGCCAGGCCCACCCCTGGGCTCAGGGCAGGCACTGTGGCTGGGCTGAGGGAGTTCACTCAGACCAAGGGACCTTGGGCCCTGCAGAGAACTGAGAAGGAACCCTCTAGCCATAGATGAGGGCTTTCTTTGCACCCACTCCTGATGTGGTGTCTCTGATGGGCTGCCACCACACCCCCGTCCTTTCGGAAACCTGCGGTGGCCGGCCCACTTGGTTTCCAGCCACCCCTCCCTGCTCTGAGACCTCGTTGCAGCCCCTGCTTGTCCCAGCCACAGGCCTCTCCCATTCCCAGGTAGACGACGGGTAAGCCAAGAAGGAAGGCAGCAGGGCACTTCATGGGAACGTCTCAGTTTGAAATTCCCAGGCCAAGAGCCTCATTTCTGTTTAACCCGGCAGGCGACCACCTTGCTCCCACGGCTCTGGGGCACAGTGTGCACCTGCGTGGGTTTGGCAACCAAAGGGATGGGCCCGAGAACGTTTAAAGGTTTGTTCTCCGAGCGGCTGGGCAGCAGGCAGGAGGGTGTCCTCATCTGCAGGTGGGAGCTGCTCCCCACAAACGCCACAGGCGTGGCCAAACGGAAGCGAGCTGGGAGACTGGGGAGCCTGAACGTCCACCCTGCTGCCGACGAGAGAAGCAGGTGCAAGGGAGCCTTGGAAGAAAGGGTTAAAAGGCGGCTCCTGATCGCGCTACGGGAAAACACATCTTCAGACTTTTTTTTTTAAATATTTCTTTTTTATTGATTTCAGAGAGGAAGAGGGAGAGAGAGAAACATCAATGATGAGAGAGAATCATTGATCGGCTGCCTCCTGCACGCCCCCTACTGGGGATCGATCCCGCAACCCAGGCATGTGCCTTTGGCCGGAATCGAACCTGGGACCCTTCAGTTCACAGGCCGAAGCTCTAGGCCAGGGGTGGGCAAACTTTTTGACTCGAGGGCCACAATGGGTTCTTAAACTGGACCGGAGGGCCGGAACAAAAGCATGGATAGAGTGTTTGTGTGAACTAATATAAATTCAAAGTAACCATCATTACATAAAAGGGTATGGTCTTTTTCTTTTTTAGTTTTATTCATTTCAAACGGGCCGGATCCGGCCTGCGGGCCGTAGTTTGCCCACGGCTGCTCTAGCCACTGAGCCAAACAGGTTAGGGCCTCAGACTCTTTTTGGTAGCAGTGGGTCAGAAATCAGACAGTGGCATGACGAACACCAGACCTACTTTCGTGTGCAAATATCGGGGGAGATGGAGTTGATCATAAAACTAAGTGCATTGTTTGCTTTTAGAGGCATCTCACCAATCGTGTCCCAAAGCGTCACATCAAAGTCCCAGCTAAATCGAGCTCTGAGGCTGCACACCTGGCAGCGAGGTAGGGGCTGGTCCCTGCCCGCACCGCCTGGCGGTCATGCCTGTGACTCTACAGCAGACGCAGGGCCTCACCGGGCTCCCCCTGAAAGGCCTCTCTGCAGAAGCGGCCCGTGACGAGACCTGCAGAACCAGGTGAGGGTGGGGCGTGCTAGGGCGTGGAGGGCCCGGGCACGGAGGCTTCATGGCACATCGGGGTTTGACCTTATTCTATGGTACTATGTGTGGTCCATTTTCAGTGCCCAGACAGGCTGGGATGGGTGAGGGCGACTCGTGGAGATCTATCTGCCAGGCGTCTGCCAAGCCAGCAGGAAGCCAGCGGACAGGAGCCCAGGTCATGTGGAGGGAGAACCTGCACGAATGCCGGAGGGCGCACGCCCAGATGGTGCTGACGGAAGGCCCTCTGCAAGCTCGTGCATTGATTGGAGGGTCTCTCCTAGGAGGCTCAGCAAGAGATGCCTGTGGACCTTTCACTGCTGATAACATTTCTCTTCATGAACTTGCTGCCCAGTCCCAGGGCTGGGCTTGATATTTCACGGAAATCAGCTCACGTGGCCCTGACAAGCCCACAGTTGTGACATCATCACACATTTCTGGCTGAGGTCCCATTCTGCAGGGGCAGAGGGCTGGCTCAGGCCACCCCATTGCAGACCCAGCATTCTCCACACCCCTCCTACCTGCCCCTCCTGCCTCCCCCCTCACCCTCCAAGGGAACCTGGAGAGCTCCTGAAAACAGAGCTGGGAAGTGACCTGTGGGAGAGGTTGCTGGTGCATGACACAGCCTTGGAATGCCACACAGTGGGATGCCTCCTCCTCGCCCAGGCCCTAGGTGGCACTTCTCACACTGTTCATTCAACGGGCTAACCACTCACAGGTGATCTAAGACCGTGGTCGGCAAACTGCGGCTCGTGAGCCACAGGCGGCTCTTTGGCCCCTTGAGTGTGGCTCTTCCACAAAATACCGACTTCTGTGCATGGGCCACGAAGTTTCAATTGCACTGTACATGCGCGCCTGCATGTGGTATTTTGTGGAAGAGCCACACTCGAGGGGCCAAAGAGTCACATGTGGCTTGTGAGCCGCAGTTTGCCGACCACGGATCTAAGGAAATAAGTCTTGATTCCAAATCCTCCTCCTCGCCTGAGTGAATCTGGCTAATCAGTGAAGCTGCGGCTTAAATACGCTTGCCCTCGGACTCAAGTCCCTGAAGAAAAGAGCCGTTCTATGGGCAATATGGCTCCTCCTCTGAGCACCTCCCCTCGGTGCCCAGTGCCCACTGGGCTGTTTGTGTTTAATCCAAGCCTTCCTGCACACCTCGGTGCCTGCAGTGCAGCCAGCAGGGGTCAGGACAGGGTCAGGGTAAGAAAGCCACCAAGCGATTCCAGGCTCCCAGAGATGACAGGGAACAGGGCTGCCCACTGTGGCCGGTCCCAGGCCTCCTTGAGGCTCACGCTGGCCTGACGTCTTCACAAAGAGGGAGCCCTAAGCAGCCACCCTGAAGACGAACGGCCACGGAAAGGTGGGAGGACGGGAGGGAGGAGCAAGCAGGGAAGAACACCAGCACCATCCTAAGTGCGGCAACCACCAGCTCACCCTTCACAGTGAATCCAACGTCTCGTTTCCTCTCCCAAAGCTCCGATTTCTCGGTTTCCATGGAAGCAAATGATGTCTGCCCTGAGCAGTGTATGTGACATGACGCCACCCTCACTCTGGTTCTGGGCTGAGCTTCCGGCCATGCTGGGCCCCCAACGGCATGTTGTACCAGCCACCTGCTGGGTCCCTTCAGGGGCCTGGCCCAAGTCCCTAAGCACCTGGGCCCCCCGAGTCCCACAGTTTTATGTTCTGAGGTGTCAGCATCTTTGCTTCCTTTGAAGTAGCAGCTATGGTTTATGGACCTCACACACATGCTACACATGCACACACTACATATAAACACTGCACATACCACCTACACAGACACATCACACACATAGACAAAAACACCATGCACACCCCCCACAGGAGCCCACTGCTGTATAGAAATAAAGGAGGTTTTTCTGATGGCTTTTTTTCTTTTCTTACTCATTCTAAAACAATCACGTGTCAACATAAAAAAAAAAAAACACCCACAATAACTCTAAGATCAGGGAAATCAATGCAAACAATTTCTATAGACGTCATTCCTTCCTGGCTCCAAGGGGCAGGAGGCACGCTGGGGCAGGTGCTCACGTGTCCTTCCATCCAGAGCTGCTCTCAGAAAGCTGCTCACAGAACACAGCACACAGGGAAAGACCGAGGTTCCTGTCACCAACACCCCACCACGCTCCTTCCGGACACTCCAGAAGGTCTCCAAAATTCTCCCCTGAACTATAGGTGTGCATACTAAGTACCAAGAATTCTATAAATCTAAAAAAACAAACAAGAGGTTGCATAAACCTTCCTCAAAACATCCCCATTCGACAAAAGCAATGACACACGGTGTGGGGACCATGGGAGGGCATGCTCATCTCATCCTAAGCCTCACCCAGGTGGCCCCCATGACGGGGTGGCACAGAGCACAGTGGGGGCATAGGGACTTCATGGACACTGTCCCGCTGGGAGCCTGCCCTGCTCAGGCACACACAGGGGACAGGGAGAGACTTGCAGCATTTGAGTGGGAGAGAGAGAGAGAGAGAGAGAGAGAGAGAGAGAGAGAGAGAGAGAGAGAAAGACGAGACAGAGAGGAGAGGGGTGGAGGAGAGGTGTAATGGAGAGTGAGCTGGCGGCTTAGGGTTTGGTGGTGGCAGGTCATGCACACCTGTCAACCTCATTGATTTCATGAGTGACAAGAGAGGAGACACCTGAGCCTGGAAAGACATGGTGGCTCAAACTTGCCATCCTACTCAGCTCGGGTTCTCAATGGCCTCGGACACAGTGAATAAGTCTGCGGTCTCCCCCATGTTACTTTCATCTAAAATCCTGTGTGTGCCCTGGGCCCAGCTCCTGACCAGCCAGGTGCCAAACTTCCCATCTGGCTCCCTCCCCATCCAGCCCAAACAGAACTGACTAACGAGGCACGTGACCTTGTTTGTAAATAGCAGGCACTCATGAAAATCAGTAGCCAGTTACACAACCCTCCGCAGAGCGAACACCCCTGGCAGTACTATTGAAAGGAAGATTTACTGTCACATGCACCAACACGTCTGTTTCTTCATAAATCTAGTAAATGTTTTTTGTTTTTTTTTTGTAAGAAAACAGCAAATGATTTCTAGAGACTGGGGAGAAAGCCCTCCAACCCTTAATTGCACCAAGCTCCCTCAGGACACTTATTCGAAAGCACATTTATCTTAAAAAAATAAAGGACGTGTTAGAAGAACCACTAAGAATTTATAATGCAAAGTTGTAAGACTTAAAACTAGTATTTAGTTAGGAAAACAAATGAACATCTAAAATGATGACCTATAGCCACAAGGGAGGACTCCCCACAGTTAAGTTACCTGTGGTTATGGGATGGCAAGGCATCTGGTTTGTGAAATTTCTAAAATTCCAGACAATAGCTATAATGAGAAAGCATTCTTTTCAGGGATCCTTCCAGCACTGTCGCTGTGATACAGACTTCAAATACGAAAACAACCACTTTTCATTAAACACACCAACTGTCTATGCCTTGGGTTTAAGAAGCAGTGACTGAGCTTTCCAATGCGGCCACCTAGGTGAGCGTGATGCTCTGAATCTTATCTGTTGGGGAGATCCATGCACTCAGTCATTATTCACACACCCAGTCTCTTCATCATAAAACTGGACGCTTCAGATCTTTACTGTTGCCACTGATGGCTAAGGTTGAACCAATCCATTACAATTTACAAAATACTTATTTTAGGAACTATTCATCGATCCTTGGCAGAAGCATCTGCGATGACAAATCCCTTCAAAACAAGCACTGTTCCATCCTTAGAAACACAACCAGGGAACCCACCCCATCCTCTCTCCAGGGTCTTTGTTCTCGGTCTGCAGGGGGCCTGAGAATAGAGGGAAGTGCCGACCCTCTAACAGAGTTGGGAGCAGGGATGGCAAATGAAGCCCACATAGACCACCCCAGGACGGGCCCCTCACTGTCCACAGGCCTGACCAGTCCAGTCCTGATTCCTGCCACCTGGAGAGCCCTTGATCGGAGTGGACTGTGCATGGGAGCCCGGGACAGCTCTGTCCCAGCGTCACTGCCAGGGACCAGTCCTCGCACCCACAGGCTCTGGGCTCCCTTCCTGGGCCCCACCAGCACATCCGTAGGAAAGCTGGAACAAAGGAGCCCACCACAGTCCATTCCAGCTCCCAGGGTGAGTGTGGCGATGTGCACCTTTACTCCAAGGGCAGAGAAACCCGGGCAGGGAGGGGGGCCAGGTGGCCACAGCCCCAAACCAGCTGGCGATGCCAGACGTCCCCACCCCTTGGAGCAGGACTGCCCTTTCTACCCCAGCCTGGATCTCTCTTACGAGGGAGGCCGGGCAGAGCCTGGCTCCTCTCTGTAGCTGGCCTATGTGGGTGACGGGCTAAGCCATCCCCAGAAGGTCCCCCGCCCCTCTCTCCCTGCACACCCTCCATTCACAGCCAGTGCCAAAGAGCAGGCTTGACGCACCTGTGCTGGTCTTCAGGAGCAGCCACAGCCCGGAGATGTCCTGGGACAGCAAGGAGATGAGACTTAAGGTCATGCTGTCGCCCGCCAGCGCGCCGGCGGCGTCAGGAGGCGGCGACCTGCCTCCAGGAACGCCCGTCCTGGGCGCACAAAGAAAGGCTGCGAGGCTCCATCTTTGGGCCGGCCGCCCGCCGCTGGCCGCCGCAGGGACACGGACCGCTGGTGCTCTGCAGGGCTGCCTGCCCGCCGGCTCCCCCAGGGCCTCGGGTTGGCTGTCCCCGAAGTAGGAGCCCTCGGCTGTGGCCACTAATTCTGCCTGCGGACAGTTAACTGTTGAGACTCCAGCGGCACGGAGGCTCCCGCAGCAGCAGCAGCTGCGGCCCTTTGTGTCGCCCGTCCGGACCCTCCCTGCAGGAGCCCCGCGCTCAGCCGCTGTCAGTCCTCTAAGCCCTGTGGGGCTGCCACCCAGGGGCCGGGTCTGGACCTTCTGGCCCCGGGACACCTCCCCAGGATGAAGACAGGCTGCAGAGCCGCACACTCAGGCGGCTGGGCTGCGTGATGCTGCTCTTCCATGTCTGTCCATCGGGGCTCCTTTGAAAGCTGTGTGCATGCCGCATAGTTCCGTGCGCCAGAGGGTCCTCAGCGGCTGAGTGCAGAGCGCCCCCCAGGGGCTGAGAACGCGGAAGATGGAATAAAGGGGATGCTCCATAGACGGGGATCCCTGGGGAGCTCGTTAAAGTGCAGGCTTCCATGGGGGAGGGTGGCACTGAGATTCTAACGAGCTCCCTGGTGAAGGTGACGGTGATGGTAGGTAGCTAGTCTGCAGACAAGCTTGTGAGCAGGAAGAACCCCCGGGGGGGAAGGGGACCGGGCACTTGAATCCAGTGCTGGAGCCGACACACCTGGAGAGGACAGTCCTGTAAGCGCACGCCTCAGGGCCAGCCCTGAGCAGGTGTCCACAGCCTTTGCAGGCTTTGTTCCCACACCTGCCATTGGTATATAATGTCGCTGACACACTTGCCCCCTGCCTGGGCGCCGGCAGACAACCCAAGTGGAGGCCACCAAGTCCTGCAGGCTCATGCTGTTTGGGGGCATCTGTCACTGCAGCAGCAGCTGACATCGACCCCGATCCACCCCTCCCCTCTTTGTTCCTGTCACATGGTCTGGTTCTGAACCTGGGCTTGCTGGGTAATTCCCATCCTTTTCTTTCTCATGGCTCCTCCTCAGCCTGACACTGCAGGCGTGTTCTGTGAGCACAACCCTTCCAACGTGTTCCCAGGGACTGGGAACCTCGAGACATTCAAGTAGATCAGGGCACAAGCGCCTAGGGTGGCGGGCAAGGCCCTTTACAGCCCAGCTCCTCCTGTGGCCAGACTTCACTCACATTACCGACCCCCGAGTCCCCCGGCTCACAGCATCGGCAGGTCCCTGCCACGCTGAGCACAACCTGCTCCTGAAGCCTGCTTGGGGCCGCTGAGGCCTGACCTCCTGCAGAGGCCACGGCGGCCCACATCCAGCTCTACCGTCCTGCCCGGAGCCTCTGGTGAGCCCCCTGCCCCATTGCACTGGGCAGAACTCCTGGTGCCAAAAGACACCTGGGTTTTTAGCACCGTGGCAGATGCACTTCTAGTGGGTAATGGACAGCCAGGGAAGAGGACTCTCCTGAGAAAGATGCTGTCAGACCTGAAGCTCTATTCACGAGAAGTGACGTTTTTAAACAGGAGGATGGAGGTGCCGCATAGCAGAGGAGGGGATACAATGACAACCACCTAACCACACACCCAATTTATTCCCCACACTCCCCACTCTGTCTCAGCATAGTCTCAGCCTCATGTCTCCCGGCCCACAGCAGATGCCCGAGTGACATTAGGCAGCAGGATGTGTTATCAGGAAGGCAATGGCGGCCACACTGCTCACTGCCGTTTAGACCAGAGGTGCCTGCACCCATGGAGGGGAGGCCAGCTGATCTGGGCCCACCGTGCTGCTCCTCTGTGGAGGAAAGCTCTGCTGCACCCTTAGTCTGGGGGGGGGTGGGGGGCTGCCGATGTCCAACTTGGTGCTCTCGATGAGCTGCTCTGGTGGACAATCCCAAGAGCGCATCGGGGCTGGGCCAGTGAGGGGAGTCACATGCCTGGGAAAGCCCAGGCTCTAGGCTCGGCCCCACCGCCCATCTGTCCTTTCTCTCACCCATTCACCCATTCTAGAACAGCTCCCTCGGGGAGCTCCTGGCTGCTGGTGACCCTCCCAATGCAAGGGCTTCCTTAGCTGGAAAGAAATGATAGATGCTGTACTTTACTATAAATGTGGCTTGTTTATTTATTTGAGAAAATTCAGCATTACTGGTCAAAATCTGCAATATGTAGCACACACTACGGGCAACATCATACTTTAAACACATGACGCGTACAGGACTGCTTTCCCAGTCGGCCCAGCCCAGAAACCTGCAGCCTGAAGTGTGCGGGCTCCTCCGGGCCTGGCTGCAGCCCCAATTCCTGCCCAGCTGAGCTCCAATGTTTACAAAAGCCTGGCATTAATCCTTCCTCATCCAGAGATGCAAGAAAAGCCAACCAGGGCATTGAACAGTCTCCTCATGGGCAAAGCGGTGTCCCCTCGAACCTGAGAAAACTCTGTGTAACTTTACGAGAGGCTCTGGACCCTGAATTATGCAGAGCAGAACCGAAGTGCTGCGTGCGCTCGGGTCATTTTCTGCTCAGTGACTAACTGGGAGGAGCCATCCTGGATTACAGGCAGCACCCTTATTTGCTGAGGCCTTTCCTCACCACCTGGCCTTGTTTCGTTGTCATGGCTACCAGGTGAGGCAGGTGTCACTGCTCAGCAGTCAGCTCGGCAAAGCCTCGGAAAGAAGGGAGAGCTGGACACAGCGGTCACTGAGTCCTTCCCACGCCCACGGCCCAGCTGGCTACTGTCCTCCTCCCATGTCCTCCTCCCGTGTCCTCCCCATCCTTCTCCTGCTTCCTGCTCCCCATCCTCCTCCTGTGCCCTCCTGAGTCCTCCCCAGCACCCTCCTCCCATGTCCACTCCCACGGCCGCTCCCTCAATGTTCTTATTGAGCTTCTTTGGCTCCGAAATCATCGCGGCCCTAGTCCTTCCTACCCCCTGGCTGCTTCCCCTTAGCGGTTCTGTCCTTAGTTCTCACGTCCTGCAGGCCCCGTCCACTCAGCTCTCCTAAGCCAAATGAACCGTCCCTGCCCCCAAAGTCAACCCACTGCTATTGGATGCAAAGCAGGCTTCTTGGGGTGCCATGCAGGCCTGCGGGAGCTGACCGGGTGGCTGTCCTCCCGCTGGCCGTGGTCACCCACCCCGACTCCTCACTTCCACAGCGAGCTCCAGTCGTGGAGCACGGCAGTGACCCTGATCGAGGTGTGCAGGTGCCTCTCCATCCTGGGGCCACGTGCCACATGGCATGAGGGACCTGCAGGGAGGCTGGGGGGGGGGGGGAGGAGGGCAGCGGGTCCTTCAGCGTGTCTCAGCACATGAGCACCTCAGTTCCATGCACCTGATGAAGTGAATCTGTGGACTATATTGTCCAGTTTAAACTAATGCTCAGCAAAGAACCAAGTGGCCTAAGAGAAGACAAGTCGGACTAATACCCAAGCACAGATGAACCAAGATGACGGGTGGCCCAGTGAGATCTGCGAAGACAGGGCCCCAAACAATGAAAACTCTCCAGGTCAGTGTGTTTAATCGTAAGTGAGACAGCAACCCCATTTTCCACTAGGCTGAGAGCATCTTCCCAAATCGGTAGTCTTAGGTGTGCCATTTATAAAAGCTCCCATGCACAAAGGGCAACTTTCTCAACAAAATAATCTAATTGAATAGTTATGTGGGTTTTGATCCCAGTAACCATACACCCATTAAAAAATAAAAATTTAACACCTCCTACTTAGTTTGAAGAACAACAGATTAGCATTAAGAAAGAGACATTTCCTTGACATCAAGGAAAAGGGAGACCCGTCAGCTGAATTTCAACACCATCTGCATAATTGCTGAAGGAAACCAAGGATCAAGATAGAGAACCCAGCCT
Source organism: Myotis nattereri (assembly GCF_964212035.1). Taxonomy (NCBI): domain Eukaryota; kingdom Metazoa; phylum Chordata; class Mammalia; order Chiroptera; family Vespertilionidae; genus Myotis; species Myotis nattereri. The sequence goes on from NC_138076.1 coordinate 29,340,414, forward strand.
ACTGCCCACGCTCCCATCTCAGCCGCGATGGCTATGAAAACAACTTCATTAGAACTGAAAGAGGCTGGTGTGGGATCTGCTCTGATTCATTATGTCAGGTGTGGGAACACTAGGAACCTATTGAGTCATATGACTCTTACTTAAAACATGTTTTTGTAGTAAGAGCAGTAATGTTTTTTCCATACTATTAATAAATTAAAAATCATTAATATCTAACCTCTCCTCATTGAGACATCTTGGATCTTTGTGTGTATAGCTGACCACGAACAACATGGATTTGAACTGCAAGGGTCCACTTAGATGTGTTTTTCCCCCCAGTAATTACATGCAATATTGCAAAAGTATTTCCTGTTCCTTACGGTTTTCTTAATAACCTTTTCTTTTCTCTAGATTGCTTTATTATAAGAATACAGTGTATACTATGTAAAATACACAATATGCATTAACTTTTTGTCATGTGTAAGGCTTCTGATCAACAGTAGGCTAATAGTAGTTAACTTCTGGGGGAGTCAAAAGTTAGATGCGGATTTCTTGACTGCCTGGGGGGTGGGCACTCCCAACCCGGGGTCGTTCAAGGATCAAGTGCATGTCATGGTTAGCAGAGCAGCCCTTGCGTGTCATTTGTAAGTCGTCACACCTGGGCGGGGTGGACACATGGAGAAGCGCAGGCCCGGGTTGAGAGGCCACCACGCATGCTCCTGCTCTGTCACGCCTGCCTCGCCTCTCCGTGCCCTGTGCCTGGTTAGGGCCAGCCCACCGTTAGGGCACCACAGTGGCTCCCGACCCTGAGGCTGGGCCTGGGCCAGCCCACCTTCCCAAGGGGCCCTCATGCCTTGATTCCTTTCCTTGAAGGGGATTTGGGAACAGAAGCCAGTTCAAACTACCGAAGGCCTTTGTGGCGCTGCGTGTCGTTCCCTCTGCTTTGCGCAGACACGGTCCCCGTCCCTCCCCGCCTCGCTGGCCCCAGGTCCCACCTCCTGGCTCAGGGGTCTGGCCTTGCCCCTTGGCCCCATGAGCTCTCTCCGGATTTCTTTGTCTGCCTCCTGAGGTTTTCTGTTGGTTTTATTTTAGGTCCGAAGCCTGGGCTGCCGTCTCCTGTAAAGGCAGGTGGGGTGGCCTGCTCCCACGGCTCCTCACAGGCTGGTCCTCAGCACCCGCTAATGGGCTCGCGACTCACAGAGGGTCTCACACCAAAGGCAGCACGGCTCTTCCTCCTCCTCGAACCCCAGACAGCCTACACTCTAATGGCCCCAGTTCATAGCAAGCACGGCCGGTTGCCATCTCCTTTCCTCCTGGGGTTCCCTGTGTGTTGTCCCTTCTGCCAGAATGTCCAGACCAAGCATGGCCTGGCTCGCTCTGTGCACACGCACCTGGGAGTCGTGGACTTCCTGTGACATTGGGGTCACAGACTGTGCGTGGAGCTCTGCTGGACCTTAGTCTGTGGAGTGCAAGTGGCCAAAGGTGCTGGGCAGGTCTGACCGCCTGTTCTGGAGGGGCTGGTTTCTGTCCGGTTTCCACAGCACCCGGTATTATGGGCAGCCCGAGACAAGGACACTTGAATCAGGTGCCCCAGTCAAATTATCCAGAAGCAAGGACGTATCCACCCACCCTCCCTGCACTAGGCACAGAGTGTGGAGAGTCTCGGTCACGATGCCAGGGCCAGGACGGAGCCCACGCTGGGCCACCGAGTCTGGGCCACAGAGAACACCCCCCACCCCCTCTGCTTTCTCGCAGGCTTCCCTTCTAACTAACTTCAAATCCATTCTGGCAGCCTGATCAGCTTGGTTAATAAGTCACCATAGCCCGGCTGGTGTGGCTCAGTGGTTGAATGTTACCTATGAACCAGGAGGTCACGGTTAGATTCCTGTTCAGGGATTTCAGGTTCCACCCTCAGTGGGGGCGTGTAGGAGGCAGCTGATCCACGATTCTCTCTCATCATGGATGTTTCTATCTCTCTTCCTCTCCCTTCCTCTCTGAAATCAATAATATATATATATATACACACATATATATATACACATATATATATGTATATATATGTGTGTGTGTATATATATGTGTATATGTGTGTGTGTGTGTATATATATGTATGTAAAAGTCACCATAGCCCAGCCAGTTTGGATCAGCGGATGAGTGTCCTTCCAGGAACCAGGAGGTCACCGTTTGATTGCAGGTCAGGGCACAATGCCCAGGTTTGGGGCTCAATCACCAGTAGGGGGCGTGCAGGAGGCAGCCGATCCCTGTTTCTCTCTCATTGATGTTTCTATCTCTCTACCCCTCTCCCTTCCTCTCTCTCTAAAAATCAATAAAACCCTATATTAAAAAAGTCGCCACCACCCTCCCAGTCAGGCCTCCTCCCCGGCCCCGCCAGTCTCCTCACCCTTTGCCCCTGCTCCAAGCTGCCCCATTTCCCAAATTCCTCAGTTTTCCGTCTCATTGCACCTTTGAGTCTGTTTCCCAGTTGTTTTATGCACGTTCCCTCCCCAAGCGCAGCAGACACGAATGCTTTGGGATTGCCCAGAGTGGGATCATAGCTCCATTGACTCTCTGTGGGGTCCTCAGGTTTCCTTTTGCCGGTGTTGGATACTGCACACAATAAATGTGCACGCAAGTCCCAGTGTGGGTGCGCACGAAGGTTTTACTTAGGGAGGTGCAGGAACCCGAGCCTGAAAGACCCAGAGCACCTCGGGGAGGCCCAGCAGAAGTCAGTGGATGCCCGACAACTTGGGTGCAACTCTACACGAGGGGCCCAGGACCCCTCCTGCGGGTCCCAGAGCAGAAGTGCCACCCGCAGGGGCGGTGAGCAGGGCCCGGGCACCACCCCCTGCCTAGTCTCCATGAGCCAAACAGGAAGACGCTCTTTGTCTCACTGGAAAAACAGACACCGGAGCCCCAGACACCGGCTCTCAACAATGAGCTTCTCCCTCCTCCGGGCGGGGCCGGCACCCAAGTACTTATCAGATCCATCCATCCCTGCCTCCCAGGAAGCGGGAACAACTGCTCTATTTTTCCACACGGGCTGTGACCTGGGAGGAAAGGGCCTGGGCAGGGAGCAGCATTCTCCTCCTCCTAGATCAACAGCTCATGTCACAAACCCAGCCATTCCAGGTGGGTGCTGTGGGATAGACACACAGTGCAGAGAGCAAACACAGCTGGAGCCTTCGGTTAAATAAAATGCCACCGTAGCCGGGTTTAGGAGGGTGTGGAGAGGGGACATGTGCTGTTCTGGGTTGGACTGTGGTGACCTCGGTCTCAGGACCCACGAAGGCTCTCGATGGGAATTCCGGATTCTAAATCCAACCACTGGGCTGGGTCTCGGTGTCCTCCCTGGACAGTAGTGGGACAAGGTGACCTCACACTTCAGGCTCACAATGACTGCTCCATCCGTGCCATGGTAGGACCCCAGCCACAGGCACAGAGGCAGGCAGCCCTGGGGCTAGACCCCTGCAGGGACCCCGGCCCACACCTGGGATGTGGAGGTGGAGACCAGCCGGATCTGGGGTGCCAGGTGTGTCTGAAGGTCTGAGCAGGAGTTTCATGAGGGTGGTGGGAGAGGGAGTGGCCGCTCAGATGCCAGGCAGGAGGCTCGCCCATACAAGCCACATGTGGAAACACAAGCAGCCCTGTGTTTGCAGGTAGGTGGGTGCTACAGGTGTCAGCGCTTGAGAGAGCTAAGAGGGCAGGCGCCAGATCTCAGCATTGGGAGCCTGCACCCAAAGGCCCATTGGATCCAAGTCTAAGGAAGACCAAACTGGTGACGGGCTCGGAAATTGGACAACAGCAACACTTGCAATGCTGGCGGTTCCCGAGCCCTGGCTGCAGAGGGCTCTGCCCCTAAGCGTCCCACTGGCATTTTCCTTCACTCCTTCAAGGACGCCCTCCACAGGCGTTTATAGCACAGACTGGAGCCGAGAGCAGAGTGCCTGGTTGAGTCCCAGCTCTGTGCCCATCTAGTGCTCAGCGAGCTTGGCCGCAAAGTGGGGTGATGGCAGCCACTCACAGGATTGTTACAAGGACAATATAAGCCTGGACATGGGTGCAATGCTGGGGACTCATGCAAGCCACCGAATGAAGCAATGTTCTGGTAAGGATGGGAGGAGCAGACACACAGATGAGCTCCATATACCTCAGAAAAGATGAGACCAGGAAAGGCGACCGAGAGTCGGGTGTGTGTGTGTGGGGGGGGGGGGGGGCGGGGGGCGGGCGGCGGTCATCCCTGAAAAATGACCTTGGGCGAACACCTGGGGGTCCCAGCAGCCCTATGAGGAAGGTGTCAGCATTCCCATTTTACAGATGATAAGACTGACCCTCTTGTCTCAGCTCACAGAGAGGAAGGGGCTGAACTAGGATCTGTACCCAGCCGGATGGCTCCAGAGCAACCTCCATGGCACACCTGAATCCACAGCAGCTGACCTGGGTTGCATGGTGCCTGCCTGGCCACCTGCAGCCTCCCTGGACTACATGCAGGAGGTATCAGACTTCAGGCCCCGGGTAGAGGTGATCTCAAGAAGAAGAGGGGCACCTCAGAGAACAGAGAACATTTGTGTTTACAGCATGACTTTCTCCTGAGATGATGGGTGTGGCAGTGGGTCTCACCGCAGGACTTGACAAGCAGGGCCATGGGGCCCACTGGTTATTGAGCGGGGCCTTTACCCAGGTCCCTGACCAGCGGAATGAGTCCAGAGGGATCACCGAAGGCCAATGCAATGTCTTAAAATGTTTTTTAAAAGTGTTTCCCAGCCGTAACCGATTTTGCTCAGTGGACAGAGCGTCGGCCTGCGGACTGAAAGGTCCCAGGTTCGATTCTGGTCAAGGGCATGTACCTTGGTTGCGAGCACATCGCCAGTAGGGGGTGTGCAGGAGGCAGCTGATCGATGTTTCTCTCTCATCGATGTTTCTAACTCTCTATCCCTCTCCCTTCCTCTCTGTAAAAAAATAAAGTTAAATTAAATTAATAAAAATATATATATTTTTAAAAAGTGTTTCCCCAACCCCTAAGATGCTTTTACAAGTGCAGCTTCCAGACTCACACCGAGAACCCCTCCTCGGGCCTCCAGGGCAAGTCCCGGGGCCTCCCCGGGGCTGTGCCACTCTGCTCCTGCCCCACGAACCCCTCCAACTCAGACACGCGCTCGGTTCTCAGTGTCCACACCCAGCGCGCTCGTGTGCTTCTTCATTTACCAGGGAAGAGGAGGTGTAGATCTGGGAGTGCCCCCAGGAGCAAGTTGCAGAGTTCTGAGGACGTGTCTCGAAGCCAGGCCTGGGAACAGGCTTCTCTCCTGCACCCCATTGCAGGCTGCCCTGGGACCCGGACAGATCTCTGCTTTCAAAGTGTTCTCCTCTAGACTCTCTCGAGTCCCTGCAATTCACTCCATTCTGAGTCAGGGTTCTTGTTCTGCCATAACCCCATCCCCATCCCCAAGTTGCTATTTCTTCTTTGTCTGCGTTGCACTCCTTCGGACAACCTATATGTCTTCATAGCCCAGATTCAACCCTTTAAAGACCATCCTCGTGTTCTCTGCCCAGACTGCTGTGGTAGCCAGGCCAGCTTATCTTTCCTGGGGAGTTGAAGCTTACTTCCTCCATCAGTGGTCACTGAACATGGCAGGGAAATAGCAGGTACTAATCACAAGGACTATGGTGACACGTAAGTATACTTACTGGGAATCTCACCACACCCGACTCCAGGATTACGTGCCATCAGTGGGTGGGCCCACAGGACCCTGGCTGAGAAGTGGCCCTACATCCAGAACTGAAGGGGTTTTGAGGAACCTCCACATCTAGAACATCTAGGAAAGGCTTTTCCAAGTTGGTCAATCATGTTGGAAAGGTCTTCTTTCACTCCAGACATTTTCTAAGGCTCAACTTTCGCTTTCAGATCAATCTGAGACACAGACCTGCCAGAAGTGCAGGTAGAGAGGCAGCTCAGGGCGGGGCTGGTCATCAACCAAGGTCCCCACAGTTCCTGCAGCGGGTGATTGACAGGTTGAAAACAGGCCACAGAGCAGGAGCTCCGGGACCATCCGTCTGTTGTCTTAAAATCAAGCTTTTGCTGAGAGGTAACTGTGGACTCTCACCTGGTTGTGGAAAATGATGGAGAGAAATCCTGAAACCTAACTTCTCCAATGGTGACATCCTGCAAAACTCCCATGAAGCTCCAGGGAGGCATCAAGACAGAAACATGCCCTTTGATGGCCAGCACCTCATCTCTCCACCCCCACCACCTCCTTTTTCTTTTAAGTGAAGTGGTGTTTATTTTGTGGTCATATTTTATGTATATTTTTATGTCAAAGGGAGAATGATTAATCAAGCAAGCTGTTGGTCTTTGCAGCATTCTCCCCGTCCTTACTCACCTTCCGTCAAGGAAGGCCAATGCTCAGTCGAACAAACACATCTTTTGAATTGAAGCAATTTCCCGTGTATTTGCAATGTCATCCATGAGTCGGATCTTTTACCCGTTCGGACCTACATGCCAGCCCTCACAGACATTGCCAGTTCTAAAATGGGCTCCATCACCCCATCTCCTTCCCTGACATCTGTCTCCATCAACGGCGCCACCACCGACCCCCCAAATCCCAAGCCAGAGGCCTCAGAACCATCCTGACGACTCTCCCTGGAAAACATCCCCAGTTCTGTCTGTTTGCCCCCTGCGTCTCTCCAGCTGCTCCCCACCCGCCCCTCTCTCTGCTACCACAGCGGTGCAGAACCTCACTGTGAGCTGGGCTGCCCCAGAGGTTCTCGGTGACTGCTTCCCCATCGAATCCACATTGCCTTCCTGAAACAGAAGTTTCATTGTACATCACTGCTTAAAGCCTGGGGCCTCGGGTTAAAAGTCAAGTTCCTAGACAGAAATCCCCACCTGCCTGTCTGGCTACGGCCCCTGCCTCCCGGAACCGTTCCGTGTTTGTAATCAGCACACATGTTTCTTGACCTGGGATGCCCCCTCCCATGGTCTCTGGGCCGCCTTTCCCACCACAGACCACAAGCCTCTCCAGGACCAGGAGCCGCCCTGACCCTCATCTTGCAGGACCTGAGCTGGAGCAGGATGCTCGGCACACGGGGGTGACGACGGAGCCAAGGCGGCCACGTGAGCGCCTTTTTGGCTTTGCCTGGAGCCTGAACCCTGTGCAGACACTGTGCGGTCAACACCAGGCGTTGACAGAAAGCGTTTTCTTTTATCTCGCTCAGAGCTCAAATATAATTTAGAAGTCACTGTTTTTAAAAATCAGAATGTAAGCGAACTTCTCGGTGTTTTCGAGGTTACGCTGACCTACAATGACTACAGAAATCCTAATGCAACTTAAAAATAATTGACGAAGAGCGTGGCTGTGAAATGTTAGGAAGAGGGGTCAATCAAGTAAGTGCCATGTACCCTCGCCCTGCCTCTCCCCCCTCCCCTTTCAAAACAAATCCAAACCAGAACATTCTCTGTCAGGTTCATGAAGAAGGCGATCTGGTGAGAAGTGGTCTACCACATCACTACGCAACTGGCTCAGCCAACCCAACCCGTTCAACACTCGCCTTCTTGCGAGTTGTGCTGATTCCCAAAACCTACTCTCAGGGGACAAAGACTCCACCATCTACAGAGGCCAAGAACGAGCCGCTGGAGTGCGTCCAAGGCCTTGGCGGCTGCATCAGACAGGAACCGGCGGCCTGTGTGTCTGCCATCCTCGGACAGACAACTCGGGGTGCGCTCACACTTGGCCTGGAGCACACAGCTCTCAGGTCAGGCGTATTCCTGAGCACACAGTGGTTTCTGTTAATAAAAAGGAATGCTTTTTTTTGTTTTGTTTCAGGAATTATTTTAAAGACAATGAGAAGATTACTAAGGCATGTACAAAAAAGGAACTTTTAACAAGAAATGGTCCTCCGGCCTGGAATCCCACACGCAAGACAGAGCACTGACGAGTGGGCATGTGGTCGAGACCGGAACAATCCAAATCCTGACCGAAAATGAGTTATTTCTGGTAACGTAAGGCATGAGGAGGTCTCCTGACTCTGGAATTCACAGCATCCTTCACAGGCCACGGAGGGCAGCCGGCTGCACGTCCGTCCTGGTCTCACCCAGCTGAAAGACGGGGCATAAAAAGCGAACGTCTGAGGAATGTTCTAAAATGCAAATTTCAGTTGCCTTCTAAGCGGTCCCATTTAACATGAGTTTTCACCTAACACATTTACAAAATCTGAGGGATTTTTGGAATGCTTCTTATAAAATTTCCAACATGCTAATGAAATCATGCTTTAAGAACATCTGCTTTACTCCCCGGAATGAGTCAAGCAACTAGAAAATGTGTTGGAAACGAGTTTGTGTCATTCAGGAAAATACCCACCGTAATAGGGGAATTAGGTTACACAACACATGGGACAAAATACACTGAAGAGGAAGGCAGGCGGGCCAGCTTTCTTAGAGACACTTTTAAGGAAGTTCTAGGTGAATGCCTGGGCTCACTTCTAAGTTTAGTTCAGACTGTGCTTTTTGGAGTGAGCACACCTTCACCTCAGGGCCCTGAACAGAAGCAGCACTCTCCTCCCTGGGGCCCCACCACCAGGTGAAGTGGACCCAGGTGCCAGACCTTGTCTGTGGGCAGGGGGTGCCAAGGGTAGCTTCTCAGGGCAGGAAGAAGCAGGTTTCAAGAGCCCTGTTCCAGCTCAGGCAGCTCTTCCCATTGAACTCTCTCTCCCGAAGTTGATTAATATCCCTGGCAGGTTCTCCTGCCCGATTGTGATCTATCCCAACTGCTCATGAAGCCATAGGGTGATAGTGCAGCTTTCTCCCCAGCAATGAGCCTGGGCTTGGCAAACGGTAGCACCCCGTCCCTGCTTCTCAATGAAGGAATGAAGGGATGAAGGAAGAAAAGCATTTCTTGGGTCCTTGACACTTGTTAATTCATTTGTTCTTCGCTTAGTGCAGAAAAGTTTATTTTTCTGAAAGTTTGTTCTATAGGAGTCATGGAGGGTACTCTGATCACTCATTCGGGCAATCTTAGAAAATAAATGTTTACTCACAAGAGTGGACATATTTCACACTGATGTTGATTAAAATTGCAAACGGGCAGTTATCAAACCCAATGCTTCCCGCCCCATCTAGTCTGGAGGTATGTTCTTTTATATTTCTCAGGGCTCTCTCTGCATGATGTGTGTTTGTGCTGGATCTATTTAACACACTCTTTACTTCCTGTGTTTTTTAAAAATATATATATTTTTATTGATTTCAGAAATGAAGGGAGAAGGCGAGAGAGATAGAAACATCAATGATAATAGAGAATCACTGATCGGCTGCCTCCTGCACGCCCCCAACTGGGGGTCAAGCCTACAACCTGAGCATGTGTCCTTGATCAGATTCGAACCTGGGACCCTTCAGTCCACAGTCCGACGCTCTATCCACTGAGCCAAACCAGCTAGGGCTACTTTCCGTTCTTGAAAACCATTTTTTTTCTAGAGATGTAGAAAACGTAATCCCTCTGACCCCAACTTTTCTGTGATGCTGTAGGATACAGAACAAAACTGCCACAACAGGTTTCACAGTCGTGTGGCCCACACATTTTATATTCCTAGTGTTCTTTCAACATAAGACAGTGACAAAGAAGGGCTTTGCTGTTCATGTTGCTTTCAGGATGGGTAGGGTTTCCTACAAAGCAGAACCATGATAAGACTGATACATTAAGAGAAAAATATGATCCAATTACGATTCCCTTTGCATCTCACACAGAGTCTATGAGTTAAGAAAGGGCCCCAAACGTTGAACTTTATCTCCTGCTCAATGTAGAATGTCCTCTAAGGGTCACCACGGAGCCAGCTGACATCAACGTGTGCGGGGCACCCACACGCAGAGCCACCCAGCAGGGAGGGCTGACACATACCTGTTAGAGGCTCAGGGGAAAGGTCCCAGAGCCCGCTCCGAGACAGCAGAGGCGGACATGTGGCGTTCACCGCTGCTTTTCTTTCCTGTCCTTTCATATGCTTTTTTTTTTATATATATATAAGGGTAGCGCTGCACGCCAGAGGTACCAAACAACCTTTCTTGCTTGCCATATAATAGTAGAAAAAAATGTGGTAGATAAAGAGCATAAAAAGTATCCTGTGCCCTAGCCAGAAGCAGCCATACCCACATAGCAAATAACGTTAGATGTTATTCATGTTTCCTCTGAATCATAACACACTGGGCAGTGCCAGTAAACAGCCCCGGAGTGCCCACTGGCCCTGCAGACGCACCGTGCACACCTCCCTAACCGGAAGCCTCCCATCCCCAGTCCTTTCCCGGAAACTTGCTTCTAGACACAGACTCTTAATTCAGAGCAACTCGCCTATGCCCAGCCCCGCTTATCTTTCCTCAGGACACCTCACACGGCCAGCAGCGGGCTCCCACTGCTCGCAGAAAGGACTCACATTTGGGTGCACCCTCTCCCCTGGGCACCTCTCCGACACTGCTGTGGACGGCGATGACCACGCAGCACTGCGGGTGGCGCCCCTGTTGGCGCTCCTTACATCTGTGTCGGATGTCACATGTCCACAGCACACTCGCCAGTATCTGTGTTCTTAACACGGCTTCTGCGGCATCACATTGAACACCCAGTTCTAACAAGCACTTGTGTCCGAGCAACACTCTGACCTCAGGCTCGGAGGCCCCTACCTGCTGTGCACGGAGACGCTCCCCAGCCCAGCTCGCCCGGCCTCCTGCTCGTCCACGCAGAGCAGCTAAGCTTCCTGAGATTCAGGACTCGATCCTCAAGGCTCCCGAAGGCCGGTTTCACTTCCCCTGTTTGCCACTCTGACTCAATTTTAATTTGCCAGTCGAGTATTTTTAGCCAAATAGGGAGAACGGGGCACCCAGCGTGTGCCTCCTGGTCTCGTGGCAGCCGGTCTCGGTTGGATTTCATTATCACATGAACAGCAGTTCTGGGGGAACCGGGAGGGGAATTTGGGTATTAAGTGAAAAAAAGAGGAAAAAAGACTGAGAATCAAAACAGAAACTCTATTGCCCATTAAAAACTTCGTGCTGTGGGCTTGGGAGGACCCTGGCCTGCGTCCTGGGCGCCCCTGCCCCCACCGAGGGCCTGCTCCTGACTCTGATACCTCAGTGCCGAAGCACACCGTGGCCTGGGTCCCAAGTCACACGGACATGCCTTTCTTGTTCTCAGATGTGAGGACAGGGGGCGAGAGAAGAAAGAACCTCTGAAGAGCCCTGGGGCGTATTTTCTTCATAAAACCTGAACCCAGACATTGGCCAGTGGTGAGTTCTAATATTCTTGGGGTCCCCCAGCGTCGCTGAGAGGACCCGAGAAGGCACATGAGGGAGGTGCAGGACCGAGGACGGGGTGCGGGCATTTGCTCGGCTCTTGTTTCTGATGCAGGCGAAGCTTCCCCAGGACCAGGGTGGCAGCAAGGGGCTCCATGGGGCCTGGGGCTGAAATGACCAAGAACTGAGCCCAGCACTGGGCGGTGGCCAGGCACCCAGACAGCCTCTCCTCTAACAGTCCTCCTGGGGGGCTGGAGGGAGCCAGCACCTATGCTCTGATTTCCCAAATTCTCATCCCCACGCGTGCAGTTCCTCCCAAAATACTTTAGGACCAAGGACATGTCCTGGGGATCACTGAAATGGACCATTTTCACAGCCCCCAGAAGACCTTGCCATCTGGTCTCTGTTCTATACGCAGCTTTCAAATTCTCAGGCTTTTCCTCTGGGAGGTGTCTCAGCACCAAGTGCTCACTGTGCCAGGACCCGGGGACCCGGAGTGCGGAGACCAGCCCGGCTCCGGCACAGAGGGAATGCAGTGGGCCTCTCCAATGGGCTATGCTTTAGCCGCCGGCCAGTGCTGGACCAACATGATTAACTTCACACTTCACGGTGTTCTCTCAAGTGCTTAAGGCTACCTAGTCCAACTGTGGATTCAGCCCAGTCACGGACTTCAGAAGCCTCCATAGGAGCCTCAATTTTCCTGTTTTACAAAAAGATAAATCGAGGCAGCCCCTGATGTCCTGGGCAGAGCCCTAGCCCCACACTATGAGGCCAAATTCACTTCCGCCTTTGAGGCTCTTCCCCCAGGCTGCCTTCTCTTCTCCAGCCCCGCCATCCTGACCCTCCCTCTCAGGCGTCCAGGGGTGGGGGTGGGGAGGGGGGGGGGTTGGTCCCTCGGGTGAATTCCCTGGCCGACCCACCACCTTCCCTGCTCCCTCCCAGGTCTACCCAGCAAACCCAAGCTGCATGGGCAAGTCACCTGTCAGCACCCACGCCTGCTTCCCCATCACTGTGGTCCCTCCTGACAACCTCCAGGACAAGCCATGTTAATTCTGAAGCCACTGCCTGACCCTCCCGTCTGTACAATGGTGACATGGAGATCAGACGGTGACACAAAGCTTTGTAAATGGCAAAGCTCCAGGTCTGATGATGAGAACTCAGAACCAGGGGCCACATAAAATGTGGAGGAAACATTCAATGGCTCCTCCTGCCTTCCCTGCGGCTGTGTCTTCCCCAGCAGGACCAGATCCCGGTCATGGGGACGTCCGAGTTGAGTTCTCACCACAGAGAGACGGGGAGCCAGCCAACTCAGGAGCCATGTATATACAACCACATTCCAGGAGACCTTCTGAATGTCAGGGGTGAATGAAGGCACCCCCTTCCCTGACAGGAGACTGCTCCGCCTGGGCATGGCCCTGGGCTCTGTGCCGGGACTGTGCCGGGGAGATCCGCTGGGATCCGCAGCTTCCTGGAGAGCGGACAAGGACACAGCTTTGTCCTGGAATTGTACTTCACCGAGCAAGTAAGTCACCAGGCTCGTGTCACTCTGTCCAGGAATAATCAATACCTCGGGGCTACCGGCTTCTGCTCTGTTTTGCATTTTACACGTGCACCCTCATGTATCAAGCGCCCCTGGCATGAGGTCTGCTGCAGCCCCGATGGGCTTGCTGCTGGCTGAGCTCTCCCCTCTCGAATTCCGACCAGCCGTGGAGCTTACACTTGCTAGCAGGGGGAGATCTTTGCTTTTGGGTAGCTGATGACATGACTTAGAGTTATCCAATGATAACTTTGGTGAAAGGAGGCTCATTTGCTGATAATCCCCATTCCCTGGGCTATTCCAGGCTCCCAGAGGACAGACTGCACATCACTCAGGACAGACGGCACCGTCCCTCACCAACACAAGAAACCCACAAGAACCATCTCCACAGTGCACAGCGCGAGTAACCACTGCCCTGAAACCATGGCCACGCAGCCAGCAGCCCTGACACCGGGATACCGGGTGTTCCCAGGACACCGGGGCGGGCGACTCCAAAGGGACGGTGGGTTGCGGGACCCACGGACTCACCCTCAGCCATAGAGAGCAGCCAGGAGCACCTCTCAGAAAACATGTAGTAGCACTTCATCTCAGACACGGAGATTCGGGTAGCATATCTGTCTCCCATGGCTGAGAAGCACACGCGGGCGGCAGGCGATCCTGCAGCCCTCCTGCGGTTACCCATTAGCTGTCTCCCACTGAACTTTGCTCACTAAAATGTACCTGAGGGACCAGCTGGCTTTTTACTTTCGTTTTTACCCATGAACCAGAGAATGAAGCATTAAAAGGTGATTAATCTCCTGCAGGCCAACATCTGCCACTCCACCCTGCGCATTTGCACACGCCTCCCGGCCCGTTGGCCAGGTGCGGGGTCACTGAAAGAAAAAGGAACCTCTGGGTCTGCCTCGGCCTCAGTTCAAGGCACAAGGGACACCTCTGCTGGCGTGACTTCCCTGCGCGTTTAAGCAGGCGATGGGCAGGTCAGATACAGCTATGCGCCACACCAGCTGGGAGAGAAGCTATTTGCTAGACATGTTACATCCGACAAGACTGTCCAGAACGACTCCGCGTCACTACCTTCTTCCATCTGATAAAGTTCAGTTCTCTGGACACTAGTCACTTGCTGGAACAAGCAGAGGCAGAGCCTATATTTATTTAAAGGCGGATGAGCAAAACAGAGGTACAGGCACAGTGTTCTAACGCCCCTCACTTCTCTTCTTAGCTTTCCATTCAGTCTGTGTCTCTAACAATCTGTGGTGTAGAGCAGGCGCCCCCACCTGGACACCCTCTTGTAGAGTCCTGAGATGTTCAGCCGCCTCATTCCCATCACAGCTGGCCCTACCCTGCCTAGTAGATGGCCTGGGCTCCCCGGGGACAGTGGGAAATATTGCCCCCCCCTCCATGCTCACGGATCAAGGCCGCAAACAGAGTCCGTAGACCCCAACCAGCAGGTGACCAGTGATATGCCTCGTGACACGCTGTAGTCTAAGCTGCTTAGACAGTGGAGCCTGGGGAGCTGAGGGTTTGAGCCTGCAGCCCCAGGGCTCCCCAAAGAGCAGAAATATCAACCCTCCCACCCCAGCTCCGAGTCTTCCTGGGGCCTGAGCCAATTTGGCCTGGGTGGTTGGGGTAGGAGGCCAGGAGCAGTGACTTCCACCACGTTGCCTGATATTTTAAAAAATCATAATAAAAAAATAATAATAACCAGATTTCTTCAAACCATGAAACTTCTTACAATAAGGTTGACTAGAGTCCCTCAGGAAATATCTCAACACAAGTATTTCTTCTCCGAATACGCACACTTTAAATAACACAGCACACTTTCCTCTTGTCTTTTCCGGCCTTAGCCGCTCATCTGGGAGTTCCAAAAAGCCAAAGAGAACGACAACAACGAGGACGCCTGCTTCCCCTCTGCTTTCTGTGGCTCCTGAAAAGATGAACACCAGGTTTGCAAACATAAAGGCTGTTCTGAGTGAGACCCACCGGATCCAGATGAGGCCAAGTATCAACACTGCGTCTCCCCCAATGGTTATGCTCACTTAAAGCTGCTTACGAGAAACCCGGGGCTCCTCCCCAGGCATCCTCCCCTCAGTGCTGGCCTCAGCACAGGCATGGGCCTGTGCCTCCCCAGGCCACAGGGAAGGCCAGCCTCACATCTGGCGGCCTCTGCTATGAGGTCCAACACGGCACCGATGGCAGCTCGTCTTGCTGAGAGAGACTGTAAGCCACAGGTCAGATCCCCCTTCCAGCAGTCAGCTGTCCCGAAACAGGCAGAGGAACCCAAACAAATGCCGGAGCCATACTGTTGTCTCTGCTTCCTTTGGAAAAGGCCTCACTGAAACATTGTAGGTGCCTGATTTTCCAAAAGACAGGAGATATTCCAAAGGGGTCACCCACGGAGTGAGCCACTGTTTCCACTGTACACAGCTGAGTTACTGGTTTCCTCCAGAATTCCTTCCAGAATGACCTTTTATTTTGCATGTGACCTGGAATCCAAACATGTTCCCTCTTTGCATTAGCCACCAGGAAGCTCAAAGAGAAATTCTGTGCTCTCTTGCAGCGACCAACTCACCCAGTTGTCTCAAATATATCTATTTGCTTATTTTAATTAATTCTGGTTTTGTTTAAAATGGTCCCTGTCAACCTGAAGCATGTTTCCAAAAAGAGAATCTTTCAGTTCTAAGTAAAACTGTCGGTTTTCCTGGCTTGTTGAAACGAATGTCCTAGGACGGATGAGCACAGAGGGAATGCCCTTCCCTGTGCATTCAAGTGCCCACTCTAGGTCATGGTTCTATTGCTGAAAGTAGGACAGATCAGAGGTGCATTCAAGAGATTATCTCTAACTCCCACTTAATTAATTGGTATCACGTTGTTTCTGGTTATCAAAGAAAACTACAATCTCGCCACTATCCCTTCTCCCCGTGCCCTCTACTTGGAGTGTGAAGTCTGACTGTGGAGTCAACCTGAGGATACTTCATTCAATGCTCAACCCAAGGAAAGGAGCTGCGGAGCCTGGAGAGGTCTGTCCACGGGCCCGCCCCCGGCCAGCCTGACCCAGACATGCATGTACCCATGGGTTTTTGAGGAAGGAACCAGGACAAATTCCCAGGCAGGAAGACTGCCGAGCCAGGCTGCTCCTCTGGGAGCAAGGAAAGTGTAAGCAGTGGGTGTCTGAGAGCTGGGTCTCCACTCCTGCAGGTCGTGGGGGTTTAGCTGTGAAGTGCCAGGCTGCGCAGGTGCAGGGAGGCTGGGCAGTGCGGGGAGGCCAGGGGAAGGGGAGTGCAGGGAGGCGGGACACTGAGCCAGGAGGGCTGCATGGAGCCAGGCTGACCCAGGCCTCATGTCACAGAGCACTGAACTGCCTGTCCTACACATGGGTCCTGATGACCGACAGGCAAAGCCACAGCATACAGCTATCTAACGAGTGCTGCCGACGAAGAGAGAAGCCACTCAAGTCAGAGGGCACCCTCCCTGCTCCTGACCTCTGCACAGGCTCAGCGATGACCCCAGCACCAAGGGCTCTCCTTTCACAGCACGGGGATGCCCGGGGGGGCCCCATTTCACAGGGAAGGGGACACCTGGGGGGCCTTCATTTCAGAGACCTGGGGGCCCATATTCCCCAACGGGACACCCCTGGAGCAGTAGATCCACTTGCCCAGGCCACATGACTGGCGGGGGCAGTGGGGGCTGCCTCAGGCCACCCCCCTCCCTCTCTAAGTCTCCAGGCATCAGGATGATAATTCAGCCCTTTCCCAGGCAGGGGTCCTCGGTGCCACCCTAACAGAGCCACAGCACAGAACCCCCAGGGCCAGGGCGGGTCTGGTCAAACAACTCGGGGACCGCCCCACCTCAACACCCAACAGCGGGCTTGGGAGGACTGGAGAGACAGAAACGAGGCCTTCTCATCCCTGTATGCGCTGGGCAGGGCCAGGGGCCACACAAGACCCTCGTAACCACGCCACGCACTCTGTTAGGGCAGAAGTCAGTGGCCTAACCCTGAATCATTTGTTCCGATGCAGCTGAGCTCAGAATCACCACCGAGAAGTGGAAGCAGTAAGGCTTTCAGTCCCCGCCGCCCCCCTCACCCAAAGGGAAACTGAAGGAAGCTCTCCTGCCCATGGCTGAGTCTACCCCCAGGCCACCAGTGTGGCCACCAGCCACACCAGGGCCACGCGCTCAGCCCTGCCCAGGGGGTGCTGCTGGTCAAGGCCCCGACAACCAAGGTCAGGGAAGGTTTCACAGAGGTTCACTGGTTCTGCACAGGCATCTATCATCCTCTCCCCAGTGCTAACTGGCCGGCCCTACACCCTCCCCAAAAGGGAGAGAGCCATGGGGCCCCCACTCCCAGAAAGGCGTGGAGCTGGCTCTGACCTATTCCTGATGAGTTGCATGCTACATCAGGGCATCTGTCCAGGGAACAGATGCCACCCTGACGCCCTCACCATGCCCCACAGCAGGCCCGGGTCACAGAGCCAGGCACAGCTGCAAGGGGTTTTCAGGTTCCGGAAGAAGAGAGGGGGTGCTCCTGGGAGGGAGGACCGGAAATGTGTGACAAGGCTCTTTTCTCCAACTCAGTCTATTAGAATATCCCTGCTCCTTTGGAAGTCAATTTGTAAAAACATTATTTTGAGACCCGTGAGAATTTCAGTTGTGCCGTCTGGCTGAGCAAATGCTCAAAGCTCCCGCGCCTTCTTCTAGTAGAAGCAGTGCCATTCAGAGAGAGCAGCCCTTCCGAGGCAGCCTGCTCCTTGGCAGGGAACCGCCTGCCCGAGCCTGGCTCGCTGGCTCTGGTGTCTGGCTGCAGAGGACAGGAGCTCGGACGCCGGGGCAGGATGGGAGGGCTCTGCTCCATCCATCCTCCCACCTGCAGGGCACCCTCCAGGCAGAAAGGGCACCGCATGTAAGCCTCGCGTGCCCAGGTGCTCAACTTACCAAATGCTTTCCTTGTGTCTACCCCATGATCAGCCCAGCAAAGCAGAGACAGGCGAGTCCAGCTTCCTCAGAACCGGAACACTTTAAGTAAAGCAAATGAAGCAAGACCTGAAGTCTGGCTTCAGCGGAGATTGCCCAACACGTCACTTCTAACCTTTTTAAAAAACTATTGCAAATGGCACACATTTTTCAGTCAAAGAAATGGACAGGCAAGTGCCTGCCTGCTAAGGGGACACTTGGAGCCTGTCCCTGTGTGCCCTGGACGGTGCCACCCCTTCCCGCCTCACCGGGCTTTGGGCGCCTCGAGGTCCCCCGGCGCCTCCGGGTCAGCAGCCAGAATCGACGTTGGGGGCCCCCAGGGGCTCCCTGTGACGCTCGCCTCTCAGCCATCACTTGGTCTCTCCACCAGGGACAGGCAGCAGCAGCAGCAGCGGAGGCTCTGAATCTTCAGGATAGGCTCAGACGAGGTCCAAACGCGGCCCCTGTGCCAGAGCAACGTGGTTTCTACCGGCCTGCAGGCACCGATGACGGGGGCCAGGGCACCCGGTGCCGCTCTGCACGCGGGGCCGGGCACACAATCTCTAGCGACCAGAGCGTCAAGTCAAGTCTGTCCCCTGGAGTCCCCAAGTCCAGGCCTCGCTCTGGAATAACTGCCTGCACTGACAGTCCCCTCTGCGCAGCTCAGAACCTGCCCTCGCCCCAGGCCTGCCTCCTGCCTCCCGCAGAGACAGGGATGCTAGCCTGCCCGCCACACCCTGCAGGACAGGCAGCGGGAGAAGATGCCTGTGGTGTCAGAGAAAGGCTCCTGTGGAGTGGAGGCGAGGCCACACCGCACCCAGCCACTCTATTTGCAAGTTCTGGGCGTTTCCTTCCTTAGAAAGGGGGCTTGTGCCGGAGCTCCGAATGTTAAGGAGCTGCTCTGAGGGCCCATGCCAAAAACACCTTCCAAGTTCAGGAAGTCTCAAGTTCAAACAAACAACTGTACAACTACAAGGCAGGAGGAAGGGAGGGGAAGCAGCCCCAGGCTTTCTTGAAATAAACTGGAAGTTCCGCTGCCTGTTGCTCCCGCCTGTTGTCCAGCTTGGGAAAAAGGAAATGATAACGGCGTTTTGCTTGGCAAGCCGACACTTTCCATGGAGAGATGCTGAGCCTGCCCCAAGCCCAGCGGCTCCAGAGCCTGGTGTCCTGGCAACTCCCCCGGGGCGGGGGTGGGGTTCAGGACCGCCCAGGGACCACTGGGGATGCTTCTCTTGCCCCAGAGCTGCTGCCCGCTCTGTGCCAGCATCGCGTGGGGCACATGCTGGTGTTGCAGATCCTTGCCTCCAACCTGACAGGCAGCAAACTTCAGTGCCATTTAAAATGCAACGCTTAGGCTCGAAGGGCGTAAGCGTGCTCATTCCATGCTGCAGGTTGCAGAACAAGGGCGTGACGGAGGTTAGCACTTAGGTCTGTCTGAAGGACCAGGCTGTACCCCTGCACCACGTGCCCTTGTATAAGCTACTGTGATTAGAGCAGGCATCTCCGGTTGACAGCAAGATAAGCGCATTTATTAATTTCAGCCTTTCAGGGTGCACCCCTCCTCCCAGGCATGTTCCTAGGTGGATGCGTCCTTCCCGCTGGAGACTGTGAAGCTGAGGGGACAGTCCTGGTCCGGGGAACGTGCGCTTCCTCAGCCCCTAAGCGGGCAGCTTCCCACAGACAGTGATTCTGCCCAGCACGCTCTTGGTGACACGGAGATTTGCACTTCTGAGCACTAAAGGTGTACAGAGTGAGACAGGGCAGGCGGAGCTGGTGCTGGCTACTCTAACCCCCCTGCCACCACCCCCCATGCCCAGCTGGTACCTGTGGGTGTGGCAAGCCGGCCTCTGGGGCCACCTGAGACCTCACGGAGGGAAGCTAGCTCACTGTGCGGCCTCCTTAAGACGACACGAGAGGAAAACCGTGCACAGAACCTGGACAGTCACAGTCAACACTTCCTTCACCCAGAGGCAAAGGAAAACCCGGACCGAGATTCAAAGCATGAGCCACGGGGGCTGTCGGGCGCTCGAGTTTGCATGTCTGCCCTTCACACTGGCTTCTAAGCACAGGCCCTCCCAACACACAATCAGGAGGAAACAGATGGTGTGTTTGATGTGGCAGGTCCTCTTCCCGTGACCAGGGATCCTTCAATCAGGTTCAGGACACAGGACCCCAGGGAAAGACCCGCGGAAACGCGACTGCTACGTGCTCACAGAAGCAGCCCGCCACCAGCCGATGACCAACCGCAGCGAGCATCTGCCATGCGTCTCAGAAACACAGAATTTCTGTCGTGGATCTTTCTCCCCTCCCCTTCCCCCCACAAGTGTTAAGATGTGCAGAGAAAACTGAAAATTTGGAATGTGGGGACCATTCCCTGAGCAGCCAGAAGTCAGAACACACACACACACACACACACACACACACACACACACACACACACATGCGCGCGTGCGTGCTCACGCAGTTTATGATTCGATGTGTTCTTTCCATCCAGTGAATGTGGGTTAACCCCGTTCCCCCCTAAATATCTAAATATGTTTTAAAGATGTTACTAATTGCAACCGTTTCCAAAAGTCAATTCTGAATCTCAACCTCACTCACAATCTGTCAGTTTCCCCGTCTTGTACGTTTGCAGCCACTGGGTTTGGCAAACATCTTGAAAACTCTAAGGGATTTTCCCAGCAGCCAGTGGGCGTGCCCTCCCCTAAACCCCTCTCATAGCTGTCCAGTGAAAAAATACAAAAAACACTTGAGATCCAATTCGCCCTCACATGGCCCTGGCCTTTGCTGGGTGGGTTGGGCGAGGCTAGGGGAAGCTGAAGGAACCAGAGCACTTGAGAAGTGGACTGACTTGTATCTTACGCCTCAAGAGTATATTTTACACAATAGGGCCTCAAGCTATTGTTAAGTTTCATGTCAATAAATGGCATGATTTTTGGCAGTAAAAGCATCTGAAGTTAATCATGGCAGGAGAGCAGGGAGGTACTTAGTGCAGTCTTCAACCAAAGAAGATGCTGGGTCATTGAAAATTCAATTCTTCCGGGGCTGATGCAGGCAGGGAAGCGGCCGCCTGCTGAACGCTCCATTGAAGCCACACTTGAGGACTCGGGTACAAATCTGTTTTCTCTCTTTCAAAAAACGGTGTGCAGAAAACCACACGTGGCGCTTGCATTCAGGGAATCTGCACGAGGTCGGCACGCACAGGCACGCACACCAGCACCCACTGCGGAGTCCCCGGCCCCGCCGGGCACGCCTCCCTCCACGGACAAGCGTGGTTTCGACTTCTCCGCACTTCATCCCTTTTCTGGGTTTTTCGCTGGACCTGGTGCCTGGCACCCCTGCTTGGCTGTGGGTGGATGGATGAATTGTTCTCCTCGCGCTGAATATTCCTTCCTAAATCTGGTAATCCCTGAGGTCCAGGGCCGCAACACACCTGGCGAAGCCCCCTCCTGTTCAGTGCCGAGCACCACCCCCCTCACCTGGCACTGCTCTCGGTCACAACCTCACAGCCCTACTTGATGGCATTTCCTGAGGGAGCCACACTGCTAGTCACTACTAAATTGTTCAGTTTTAATAGGGGGCTTCCAGTCAGGCTACTTCTTGTCATTTTTTAATGACAACATCTTCCCTCTAACAATGACAGAAAATTCTGGGAGCTGGGCAATCAAGATAACCCGTAAGACACTGTAATTCTCTAAAATTCTGAGGCCTCTGTAACCCAGGAATGAAACCATCGTTGGAGAAACCAAAGTTTCTTTTTAGGAGTAAAAGAATAATTAATTGATCTGCTTAATTTTATAAAAGAAAGTTCCACCACAACTGACCAATCATGACAAACTCTAGAGATTATGCCCACCCAAGTCGCGTGCATTGAGAAGTCTATTAAGACACAGATAACAGATGACATGGTGATTGAGTCCTTTCTAAGCTGCATTTGAAAAACAATCTTTCAAAGACATAGATTGGGATGTGGCTGGGCCAAATCTTAAATGAGGGAATGAACATGCAGCGCATAGAATGCTCATTTCTACTTTCCACATGAGGTTCTAACACTCTTCACATTAAGCGATGGTTTGTGCCTAGATGGTTCCTGGTGAAGTTTCCAGACCCAGGCAGACCCACACTGTCAGGTTCCACCAGGCGGACACGTCAGCACAGAGCAGACTCTCTCTGAGTGTCCGGTGAGGATGAATGAACGTGTCTTTACAAGGGAGCGATCCTGCCGGTACTAAAGAATGGCTTTCAGAAAACAGTAAAAATTTTAGCCCTTGCAAAATTGATGGAGTCATAAAATTATAAAACTGACAAATCATGGAGACCTGACATGTAGGTGCATTCAACAACTTCCTGTATTTTGTCATCATTTAAATATCAGATGACATAGTCTTCCTTCTGAAGGATTCAGAAATCCAAACACTTGAAAGAGTTTTTATCTTTAAAGACAAATCATCCTTATAAAAGTGAAGTCATATTTGGGACAGTTCACCATCCCCAAAATCTTGTCCAAAATGTCATGGATGAAATTAACACCAGTTCTTTCCTCTGGTGAAGTAAGTGCCACAGGCATGGTATGACTATAAAAATAAGAAATTGGTCTTTGTGCGTTGGGATTGGATTTGTTTCTTTAATACTGTTATTATAATGAAACAAAGCAAAATGCTAGAACATCTGCTGAAACCCGAATTTAGATACACATCAACCACTTAATTCTAAAATTCAGAAAGAGCATCTACTCTTTGGTACTGTCAAACTTACATCTTTAAATTTTCTTGAAGGTCTCCCAAAAGTTCATTTCCCTCAGTATTTGTGTACCTTTTGGGACTTAAGCTGGGACGCATGTTCCTCTGAGGGGAACTAGAAAGATCCTACTTTGAAACTCCTTCCTAACAAGCTGGTGCTGCGGCCCGGATCCAGGGTGTGCTCTGTGTTAACAGCACTTTGGAGAATCCCATCTGGGTAGCACAGCCCCTGACACGTCCCTTCCTCTCTGAGCCACGGTCTCTCAGATGCTTCCCTTTTCTTCTCACTTGCCTGGGAAATCTCCACATGCCTCATTACCGGGATTGTTCATCGGAAAACATACTTGGGGGTGATAATATGTAATAATGACAGTGGCAGCCACATGTACTGAGCGCAGGAGCCAGCCACTCACTAAGCACATGCGTATGTGACAACGGCATTGAGAAGTATTTGCTGAGACCTTCTGGCCCACAGGCAGCTCTGAGTGCTTTTCGTGTGACTTTAACTCCCTTGCTCTTCATAGTAACCTGACAAGCTGCTCTTGTGGATCCACTTTACAGATGGGGAAACCGAGGTACTTCATGCTGACAGATGGCAGAGCCGGGGTTTGAACCCAAGGTGATGTCTCCAGACAGTGTTATCACTAACACTCACACTGGCTCTCTGCAGTGGTGTCATTCTTCTTATCATCCCTCAAGGCAGAAAACCTCATTCCACATTTTATCCAAATAGGACTACAAGAACATCAGCTATATTTTAATTTCAGAGCTTAAGTGGAATTACAATTTAGGCAACTAGATTTTTGTATGTGCATCTGACAACTGCAATAGCTTGTTTTGAAAGATAGAACACATGTTTCTTTCTCTAAAACCAGGGGTATAAAATGAATATGACCAGATAAGTTCTTAGTTGATCAGAAATACAGAAGTGTGAAAATAATATTTATAATAGTACAAATCCAACTGCAAGGATTACTGCTATCTACTTACACAGAGATGATAACCTGGCAAAGAGGTAAGCTTGGACAGACAGAAAGAGCTTCCAACCTTGGCTATGCCTGTGTGTGCAACAGAAGAAAACGAGCAGATATACTCCCCAGGCAGCCTTCGTGTGCAGACTAAGCTGCAGAAGACTGCATTTGGTTAAATTGTGAATCCATGGACCCTAACAGACCGTTAAAATTATTCTCTTATAGGGAAAATGTATTTACCTATTTCACGAGTAGCTGATGATTAGAAAGCTTTTCATTGCAATGTTTATTAGTTATACCAAAAGAAGGGTTTCTCGGATTATGTTTTTTATATTTACTAGTCCATAAAAGTCTGATTCTAGGGGGAATTCTCAGTTATTAAGTGGATGCAGATGACCGGCAGCAAAGGTACTCTCACCAGGAACACTTGCCGAAGGAGCTGCTGGGAAGACATGAGTTGGGTAAAGACTGGAGCAAACCGGCCACCCTGAGTGGCCTTTGTAGAGGCAGTACTGCATGGTCCCAGGGGGACGCTCACAAGAGCCTGGAACATGGTTGGTGTTCTCATGGAGCTCTAAGGGTAGTAGGGAGAACAACGCAGATCTGTTGAGTGATTAACAGACGATGCAAACCGCACATGATGAAATTCTACACGGGGCTATGAGGAAATGAGGTGAGCAAGGCCAGGAGAGCTGACTGGTCCAGGAATTGTTTCTGGGAAGGGGGAGGCTGAGTACTGAGCAAAGATGTGGGAGGACCCTGACAATGTGATCATCATCTGGAGACACTGGCGAAGGAGGGCAACCCATAGCAAGAATCATGTTGAGCGAACTGATATGGCTCCACCAACACAAGACCCACTTAAGTCAAAACAGTTTACATTTCTTCGTTTTCCTTAAATAAAGCGATAATTAGCAAGCAAAAGCAGATGCATGAATGTGACTGATTTCTGCAAATTCAAATTAAGACTGCTCTCTTCAAGATGCTTAAAGCAGGTTGCCTTCAAGGTCTCCCTCAAGCAGCAGATCCTCGATAACATCATTTAGTACAACAATGTTTGGTTATAATGTTGATGAGATAGCGTAGGAAGTTAACTCTTATTTATAGTCACAAAAAAGCCTGTGGTAAAATTGGTTTCATTTCTCTTAAAGTCACAGAACCTACTGAGGACTGTAAGTGAGGACCTAACTGTACTGTAAAGCAGGGGTGAGGGCTGTCCAGCCTGTGGGACATACAAGGCCCTCGAAACCATTTGGTCTGGACCTGACAGGACATTAGGGGTGAGTTAATTAAATGTTTGACCAAATACAGCAGGCTAATTTTTAAGTTGATAATTTTGTATGGCCCATGAATGATGTTATAAATATCCAAATGGCCCTTGGCAGAAAAAAGGTTTCTCACCCCTGCTGTAAAGTATACGTATTGTCTTTTTTAAAAAATAAATATATATTTTTTATTTCAAAGAGGAAGGGAGAGGGAGAGAGAGCGATGGAAACATCAATGATGAGAAGGAATCATTGATCGGCTGCCTCCTGGGGATTGAGCCCACAACCCAGGCATATGGCCTGACTGGGAATCGAACCGTGACCTCCTGGTTCACAGGTCGATGCTCAACTGAGCCACATCAGCCGGGCCTACAGATTGTCTTTTGAACACTCCATTTTAACCACCAAGAGTGTTACTGTTACAAACAGCCAATACTCACTTTGTGTGTGTGTGTGTGTGTGTGTGTGTGTGTGTGTGTAATCATGTCCATTGAACATGAAAATCTCCGAGACCTTTACAAAACATTTGAGCAGGTCGAGCAATTTTAAAAGCCACTGAATCTGAGAGCTGCCAAGGCCACTACAGGTCCCCAGCGAGGCTCCTCGGAGTCAAGGGGCCAGCACTTTCCAGCTCTGTCTCAACAGCCAGCTCAACAGCCAGCACTCTGTGTTTGGAGTCCTTTGGAAAAATATTTCCTTTTAGTCAAAATGTGCTTCCTGTAATTTCTACTCATTGATTCACTCTTAACTCTTAACTCTACTACTTGGAGGCCAAGAGAACACCTCCATTTCTGTTTCTGCTGGACGGTGGCTGGCATGCTGGACGGGCATGTACGTGTTTCTGGCAGGTCTTCTGTTTTCCAACAATAGTTAAAGAGAATATTTCAACAGATAATTTAAAAATGAGAAGACAATGGAGTCATCCCCCTGAGAACTGCCATTCTCCTATTGGATGGCTGGTTGTTCAGCTGACTATTCAAAGCATACTGTCTGAATTAGTTAGCAAGTCCCATACTACTGCTGCATGACAAGCTATATACCAGTTCAGTAACACATCCTATCTAATAAAGAGGGAATATGCTAATTGACTGCTATGTCCTCAAAGATGGCAGTAACCACAGCCACAAGATGGTGGCGCCCAGACCCCTCAGTCCCGCCGGGGCGCCTGCCTCCGGAGTTCCCCAGTCCCTCAGCACCCCAGCCGCCCAGGGCCGGCCGAGGCTTGTGCTGCTGGCAGTGGCAGCAGCAGAGGTGTGATGGGGTGTCGCCTTTCCCTGATCGCCAGGTCGCCTCCTGTCCCTGAGGGCTCCCGGACTGTGAGAGGGGGCAGGCCAGGCTGAGGGACCACCCCCCCCCCAACCAATGCATGAATTTTCATGCACCGGGCCTCTAGTAAATTATAAGTACTCTTCTCATGTTCAAAACTCTGTGTAGGTGGCTCTGCTCCACACGCCTCATTTGGACCCAGGCTGGAGAAGCCACGACTGCCCTGGCTATGTTTCACGAGGGATCACTGGGGAACGGGAAGGGCCAGCCAACTGTGCAAACACATGGGAGCACCAAATAGGCCAATGCCAGTCAGATGACAAAGAACAAGTCAAAGGGGGACACACGCTCTGCCCACAGTGGAAGGGGAGAGTGAATGCTGCTAAAAAGGAACCCAAAGAATCTCAATATCCTATGGTCACTCTTCCTCCTCTTCGTTCACGGAGGGCAACACAGGATGTAAAGAAAGCCTTTCTCAAAATCCAGACACCAAAACATGAAGTGCCTTTGACTTTCACTCTCACGCTCTCATAAAAGTTAGTTTATTAAGAATTTACTAGATCTTTGCTGGAAGCTGAAGATGATCACTTTCCTTATGGACTCATAAATTTTTCCATCATTTGTGAAGGGAAAATTCGTAGTTTCTTAATAACATGTATTCTTTTTGAAAATCAGAGAAGTATTCACAAATATTTCATCTTTCGATGTTTCACCTACGTGCCACAATTTCTCAATTCACATCAACATGTGCTTTCTACACTCTGCCGGTCCAACACATATGGAGCACATTTAAGTGCCAGGGCATCGTCCAGACTCAGTGAACTGATGGATGTGGCAAAGGAGCCACCAAGCAGACAGTACAGTGGGGACAGCACTACACCCAGGAGTGTGGGCACAGGAGCACATGAATCACAAAGCCATGTGGGTCCAGGATGAAGGCCTCACCTGAGTGGCCCTGAGCTGGTTCCTGAGGGGGGACCCAGTATTAACTGAAGGGTGAGCAGGAGCTCCAGACAGGGTGGCACAGGCACAAAGTGCCTCCTTGTTTCTCACTGGAGTCCACTGAAGAACCAGAGTGTCCAGCTTTTATCTTCCCGCTAACCTGGGCTTTGGCATCCCCCATCCCTCCCACCGCAAAAAAACACAAACTTGTGTGGGCCTCACTTGGAGCACCACTCACCTGGCTGGGCCAGGCCTCAGAATCTGCATTTATTACAAGCTTCCAGGTGATGCCTGGTCTAGGATCACACCCTGAGGACCTTGCATTAGATGGGGGAAACCAGTCACACCTCCAGTGGGCAATTCTAAATAAGAATAAATGACTACTTTCATCCACAAACGTCTCTTTATGCTCAGAATCTCCAAAACTCATTCCAGAATCTCTGCTAACAAGTTCCATAACAAATTTCCTATGTAAGCTATTTGTTTCTTTTAAAAATAGTTCCCACCTATCTAATCAGAAATCTAAATTACGCATCACAAAATATTCAACGATCCCTCATCAAGGTCAATCTCACTCATCTGTATGATTTTCTTCATAAGGGACTCAACATTTTTTTAAAAATGGATTTGAGCCTGACTGTGTGGTTCAGTGGTTGAGCATTGACCCATGAACAAGGAGGTCACAGTTTGATTCCTGGTCAGGGTTCATGCCTGGGTTTTGGGCTCGATCCTCAGAAGGGGGATGCCTTCTGACAGCTGATCCATGATTTTCTCTCATCATTTATATTTCTCTCTCATTCTCCCTCTCCCTTCCTCTCTCTGAAATTAATAAAAACATATTTTTAAAAATGGATTTTGGGGGGAAAAAACTAGTCTTAAGAATTCCATCGCTGAGAAGACAGCAGGCAGGGTGGGCACGAATGCCCCCGATGGAGACCATGCTGGGCGGAGTCGAATGCTGCCGGACGCTGTGATCCCTGCATTTAAAGCTCCTGAACATTTCCGTGTGGAAATGTGCACACCAACAACCCCTGCTGAACTAGCCTCGAAGGCATCCTTCCCTCTGACAGGTGCAATCGGGCAGTTTCAGGTGGTCTCTACCTCTGGGGATGTCCTGGGAAACTTCATATCCCTGAAAGCTCATTCATGATAGTCTGGTCCTGCAGCCCCCCACCTGCTGCCACACTAAGCATGTCTCAGCCAGACACCATCTTCCCAGGGAGGGCTATGGCCAGAGAGCAGTGAGCAGCCTGGTGGTTCAGGTAATGGCAGATGGGCATCACAGCCCTCTTCTTTTCCTCTCATTGCCCACATCCAGCTTGGTCAGCCCCACCTTCAAAACATGTCAAGACCCCCGCTATCCGTACCACCTGCTACCTGCCACCTGCCACCCTGGCCCCAGTGGCCGTCTAACTCCTCCTGGGCTGGACCTGGCCGGGGGCTTTCCTTTCACATGGCTCCCTCTGTCTTTTCAATGAGCAGCCAGACAAGCCTTTAAACACCAGGATGAGATCATATCGCAATTCTGCTTAAATGTCTCAAAGGCCTCCGATTCCCCTCAGGATCTGAGCTGAGGTCGGAGCTGTGGTCCCACAGTTCACAAGCCATCAGGCAGTCGTGGGATGAACTGAGCGCCTCCAAAATCCAGACGTTGAAGTCCCAATCCCCAGGACCTCAGAATGCGACTGTATTTGAAGACAGGGCCCTGAAAGACGTGCTTCAGGTAAAACGAGGTCATTGGGGGCCCTAATCCAAGGGGATGAGTGTTCTGATCAGAGGAGATTAGGATGCAGACATGCAGAGAGGGATGCCCATGTGAGCACACAGGAGGAAGACAGCCGTCTACACGCCAAGAAAGGAGGCCTTGGGAGAAACCGCCCAGCTGACACCTTGACCTCGAACTTCCTGCCTCCAGAACTGTGAGAAATAAAGGCCTGTTGTTTCAACCGCCCAGTCCATGGTGCCTTTGTTACAGCAGCCGGGTGTGACGAGTGCACCGGCATGACCCCTCTGCTCTCACTCCGGCTCCTCCCCACTGGCGACCCCGGCCTCCATGCTGGCCCAACCTCACACAACACGGACGTCCAGACGCCGTAATGCAAACCCGAGTAGCCGCATTGTGCACAGAAGAATCTTCCAAAAGCTTGTACACATTTTACACAGAAAAGTTCTTAGGCTGTGTTTTGGAATTTCTGGGTTAACTATTCATTTTCATGTCTTAACCAAGCCAGACCCCTCACAGGACTGACTGGGGTTTGGGGGGCCAGAGGGACCAGGCTCCTCACAAGGCTGTAGGACTTGGGCTGGTACAGAGATAATGGGCAAGGTTAGCCCCCGTGATGCCAACCGCATGTCGAGGCATCAGTAGCAGGGGGCCCCGAGGGAGCAGGTGAGCATTATCAAGCAGATGAGTCACAACAAGCCCTGCCAATAGGGAAAGAAAGGAAGGCAGGCACCAGAGCCCTTGTACGTGTGCAGGGGGTTCTCTGCCAGGAGCAAGACACAATCCCACAGGAGACTAGTGACAACCAGAGGGCAGAGCTCTCCGAGGGCCAGAAATGGGAGATGGATGACACAGGCAGAGGTGGGCATGTCCTCGGCTAGGGCCAGGCTGTCCTAGGTGGGGGACCAAGGGACCCCAGGGGCTTCCATTAGGACAGTAACAATTAACAGCTGCAGCACTGAACAGTTTCTTTAGGAAAACCCAGAACACAAAGAACTAGGATCCCTTATGGGTGCTGGCTCCACAAATTAAAGACAAGAATGTGGCCTCATCATCTCCCACAGAGCACTGTCTACATATTGGGGCTCGTTGTTCTATGTCCTCACCCTTTCTATCCAACAACATCTATTTGTACTCCAAAGAAGCGCCCAGGTCAGGCCTGTCACAAAAGCTACCTCCACTATCCGACTTCAGAGTTCCCTAGAGATCTCAGCAACAGAGTCGCTCAAAGAGTCTCACTTCTCCCTGCATCTGAATCTGGATGTGGCACAGAGAACACCACTGTGGGATGCCTGGGTTCTTTAAGAGGGACACATCTGAAGAGTGGACACTCATTACGCGAATGTTGCTGCGATGTTAGTACCAGATGGGACAACAGCCCCATCCTTCCAGTGTCTGAGCTAGCAGCTGAGATGTCAGTTGAAAGTGAGCTTCTTGGTGGTGGTATACTTACTGGAGAAGATGAGAAGATGGGACAGAATGGGTGGGAAGGAAGATGTTTGGGCCAAAGAGTATGAGTGTCATGGCTGAACTCCAACCAGAGGAGTGAGGCAGACTCATCAGCACCCCTCCCCTCAACACTCATGTTCTGATGCAAACCAAGGGTGTATAAGAGCTAAAAGTTGTTAGTCCCCAGGGCAAGGGTTGGGGGCGGGAGGATTACAAATTCAATATATGATACAGTTTCTATTTTAGTCTTGTATGCAGCTTCATCCATTTATCCACCCATCCACCCTCATCCCTTCATCCATAACAAGAATTAATATTTTGCTCAAGGTTAATTAATGGAGAAGGTGGCACTAGATTTAAAGACTTCTATTGCAGTGCTTCTCCAAATGTAGTTCCTGGGCTAGTATCATCAGCATCACCTGAGAATTTAAAAATGCAAGTTCTCAGGCCCTGCCCCAGAATTCTTGAATCAGAAACTCTGGAAGTAGGCCCAGGAATCTGTGATGATTCTCTCCAGATGATTCAGATGTTCTAGTTCGAGGATGACTGTTCTGCATTCGGAAAATGCCTGAATCAACTAGATCCATTAGCATTTCTCCCTCAAATCTTTATTCCTTTTTCACCAATTACTGTAAATATAAAGAGAAAACCCAAATAATGCAAATGGTAGAAAAGAAGCCCTACCATACAGAAGGGAGCTTTTGTCACTGGAAAGTGCTCCTGGCCTTGTGGTTAAAGCTCAGGTTCAAGAGTATATGCAACTTAAATTCTCAAGGTCAAGAAAGAGGTAAGATTCACCGACCAGATGTACAAGGTTACTAGATAATGTATGTCCTTGCTGAGCGGGAGCAACATATACATGTGAAGTGAAAATAAGGCAGCAGCATGTCGGGACAGTGGACAAAGATAAAATGCCTGTTGGTTCAGGGCAGAGCCATGAAAGGTCCAACTCTGTGCAGGTGAGATAGCCACGAAGCTCTGTGCAAGGTCGCTGAACCCAGGCCCTCCCCTCTGACCCTGTCCTGAGTGGGTCAGGCCCCCTGCCCTGAATCTCTACATCAACATGCAGACCCATGTCCTGGCACGACCAGCCCACACCTGCCACTGATCCCAAATCACCCTGGAGGTGGAACAACTCTCCGACCTCTGGGTAAAAGCCATTCTGCTACAGAGGAAGTGCCTGGGATTTAGACCTGAGCTGGCGAGTAGGTTTACATAGACCCACACCCCTACCCCCATGCTCGGTGGATGGCACTGTGTCAATACAGCACGGGAAAGAGCCCTCCAGCCCACATCACGTCTCCCAGCTTCCGCCCAGGGCTGCCTCACATGCAGAATGGGTGAAAAATGGATTTGTAATGAAGGAAGAGGCAGTGTTCATGGAAGAAAAGCAGGGGTCCTCTCGTCTAACAAAATGATATTGGATATTCATAAAGCCAGGCATCTGCTGACCTGGATTTAAGAGTCTGGTGAAACCTGGAGTTGCTGGCAGCGCAGATGTGTCAAAGGACACACATTTCGAAGTTTCTGCTTAGAATGAGTCCATGGTCAAGTTAAGGACCTGGCCCACAATACACGTTAGGTGAGTGGCCAATGTCATCCCTGCTCTTCAGACATAGACTCTTAGCAATTCAAAATGCACATGCGTCTTTCCGAGCTCAAGGAAAAACCTCCCTCCCCACGCGCTAGGGAGTGACATCACTCTTGGAGCGGTTCCCACTCTGTAATTCCGACTCCAGGCCAATGCGGAGGGTGTGAAGAGCTGCCCCTCCCCTCCAGGGCCAGTGGGAGCCCGCCCGCCAAGCTGCGGTCCCCTGCGCCCTTCACCTCAGCCACACGCCAAACCCCGCACCCAACAAAAGGTGACTCGTGTTCCAGAAAAAGGGAGCTCGCTACCTTTCTATGAATAAGGGCCAGAGGGCGTAAAACGGCTTTATTTTCTTTTGACCCGTATACAATAAGTCCAGGAGCTGTAATCACAAAAGTCACCATTGCAAACTGAATGTCACACACAATGATGCTTATGCTGATTTAAGCATTGCTTTGCTCTCGAAAGCCATTGGGGTCTCCCACTTATGGGGGGAAGGGGGAGAAAGAGAGAGGGAAAGAAAGAGGAAAGAAAGAATACCACATCTACACCACATAGCTGGAAAGTCTTATTTAGACAACAAGGTGATGATATATAACATAACGTAGGACAACACCAGGCAAAAATGTGGCAACTCACTTTTAACTGTACCGGGTTCTTTCCTCTTCATTCCAAGGAAGGAAAACTAGTTAATGCCGAGTGTCTTCCTCCCGCACAGGGCAACTCAGATGTGACTGACTGAAAGCCAACAGCAAGACCCCGCCAGCTCAGGTTTTTCTTACATCTAAACGAACCCATTTTAATTGCTTCTAGAGGCTTATTTTAAGTAATCTTTTAATTAACACAGAAAACCAATGTCCAACAATGCTATCCTTCCACTCTGGACCCATACCATTTCCCAACAATTGTCTTAGGTGAAACTACATGGGGTGGAGAAAAGCACCACCTGATCAATCCGGATTTTTCCTCCTCCAAATGGGCTGGTATCTCCGCCATCCCCACGCCAGGCTCGAAAAGCCCTTGGCTCAAATTATTTCCCATCCACGAATACTCATGCTTTCTCCATTGCTATGGCTGCACATGCAACTGAAATGCAGGTTGAATGAGAAGATTTCAGACAACCGCTCCACATGCAAGCCTGGGATCTCGCCTGTGGCACCCATCTGCAATCATTTTATCGATCCCAGCAGAATAAAATCATGCTGACTGTCCGTGGAAACCTATCAGCTGCCAGATAAATGCCCATCATGCCTGCTCTTTCCTGTTATTACTGCTAAGGGGGGAAAATGAAGGCTGTTATACAAAAATTAGACGCATGTCCCTAAGAACATAGAATTCAAGGCCAGCAGCTCCTCCTACCAGTGTGCTTGGAAACCGCATTTAATCTCTGCACCATTTCTTCCAAAGCCATCTCTTCATTTCTCAGCCAAAACCTCATCCTCCGGCAGAACAAAACGATCCTCCGCAGCTGCTTTCCTCTGCACCAGAAGGTGCTTCATGGGTGGGGTAGCACGGGTGGGGAGGGGGCGCGGCTGCGAGGCTGGGGAGGGGGAGGGGGGCACGGCAGCGCCTCCCTTCCCTGGATTGGTCCCCAGCCCCGCCAAGGGGCGCGCCCTGCGCCAGGGTGGGGGCTGCTCAGCGGAAGCGGAAGCGCGCCCGCCCCGCAAGTCCCCGCAGCCACCAGGGAGCTCCGCGTGCACCGTGCGGTCACCTGGAAGCCTGGCGCCTGCACTCCCGCGTCACCTGGAAGCCTCGAGTGTGCACACCCAAGTCCACCTGGGAGCCCCAAATATCCACCCCCAAGGTCACCAAGGAACCCTGTGGGAGCAGCCACCCCAGCACCTGGGACCCTAGTGTGTGCACCGCGGGTCACCTGACAGTCCCGAGCGTGCACCCGCGGGCATCTCGGCCTGCAGCTCTCTCACTCCGAGGCGCCCCCACCCTCGCTTCCCAGCCTGGGCCCTCTCTTCGCCCCTTCCCCCCACCGGAGAGGAAGGAGGGACTGTGGGAGCGGGAGCGGCCGGGAACCTGCCCGCCCCCCTTTACCTCCGGCAGTCCCTGGGCAGGTGCAGAGGCCGCAGCAGCGCAGCGCACCCTCCCCGCGCCGCCGCATGCTGCCCGGGCAGCACCAGGTCAGTGGGTCCTGGGGTCCTTGGAGGGTCCTCGGGTGGCCAGGTGGACCGGCTGCTCCCGCGGCGGCGCCGCCTGCCCAAGGACGCGGGCGGGGAGGGAAGCGCGCTGCAGGCCCTCCGAGCTCACCATGTTTGGCAAGAAGCCACCGCGTGCATTCTACACCTCAGTGCCCGCAGATGGGAGTCATGTGTGCAAGGCTCGGGCTGCCACATCCCAAGGACATGCAAGAACACGAGTGTGCACGCGGGTGGGCCCTGCATGGGGCCTCTCCCACCCTGGGGGCTTGCCATCCTTTTGCGGTTGGCATGACAGGTAGCATGCTCTTCCTTACAGCAGAATTTCAGGAAGAAGTGCCTATTTGCATGAATGGTTTGGGAAATTCAAGCAAGGAGTGGCAGTGATTCAAACTGCCGCTCAGGTAGATGTGATGGGTGTGCCAACATCTCCGTGTGGTGACTGTCAGGCACCACGAGGTGGGCTGAGGGGTAAAAAGATGAAGGTGACACAGCATTTGCCCTCAGAGAGCTCAGGAGTCTGGGGGTCAGGGAAGATGTGCAAACAAATCATCGCAGCATGAAGTGAAGGTGTAATAACCACACAGGGAAGGTGTGGGGTAAAACTAAAAAATATTGCTTTTTTAAAAATACATGAAAACGTATTAAATAGCCTGGCCCATGTTGCTCAGTGGCTGAGCATCGACCCAGGCACCAAGAGGTTCGATTCCGGTTCAGGGCTCATGCCTGGGTTGCAGGCTCGATTCCCGGTGGAGAGCATGCAGGAGGCAGCCAATTGATGTTTCTCCCTCAGCAATGTTTCTCTCTCACTCTCCCTCTTTCTTCCCCTCTCTCTAAAAATCAATTAAAAGACATATTTTAAAAAACACACCATTGAATATCAGCAGTTTTTTATGGCTCAGGGTAGTGTCCAGTGAGGGGAGGGGTCTCTGGTATCATCACAGGGCCGACAGAGAACCTTTTCCTTGTGGGCAAATGTCCTGGTCTGACCTTCACTGAAGCCAAACCCCGCTTTGCTATGGCCCCTTGAGCCTGACAATCATTCATCCCCCTTCCCCATCACAACTACCTGCGTCTGACTTCAGGAAGGCAAGTTACCTGACAGAGTGTCCTAAAATGCTGGCCCTTTCCTCCCCAAAATGAAGTGCACACCTTCCCATGCCTCCTGAGGCAGCACCACCCACGCTTGTCCTTGGCGCCCACACTTGTCCTTGGCCAAAACTAGCCCCCAGGCCACAGTCCCGCAGGCCTCTGCAGACACACCTGCCAGGACATCCGCTCTGCCAGACATCTCCACCTCCTCCCCTTGCCTGGTCCCCACCTCTTCCAGCACAGAGTGTACTCAATGGTGCTCACACGGAGGCTCATTGGAATTGCCCCCAAAGGCTTGTTAACCCAGATGACCAGCGTTTGTGATCCGGTGTTGGGGGGTCAGGAATGTGCATTTCTAACAGGATCCCAGGTGATGGGGACACTGCTGACCCACACTTTGAGAACTGCTCCCTGTGAGAGTCTATCCCGTCTTTAAACCAAAAGCAAAGCAAAGGCAAAGGCAAAACCTGCCCACTCTGCTCTCACTGACTCCCGTTCACACGCTCAACTTCTTCCCTGGACCCTGAGACACCGCTGGCTGGTGCCATTTCCCACGCTGCTTTAGGGTGCAGTCTGCCGCCATCTGTGATGGTTGCTCCTATGTGTCGGTTTGGCCAGGCCTCAGTGCCCAGATGGTTAACCAAACACTACTCTGGCTGTTCCTTTGAGGGTATTTTGTAGATCTGATTAACAACTAAATCAGTAGACTATGAGTAAAGCAAATCATCCTTCCTAATGTGGGTGGGCCTCGTCTAATCAGTGGAAGGTCCCAAGAGAGAAAGACTGACCTCCCCAGAGGAAGAGGGCATTCTGCCTCCACATTCACTTCAGACTGGCACTCAACATGGGCTCCAGCCTGCAGCCTGCCCTGTAGATTTTAGACTTACCAGCCCCCACAACTGTGTGAGCCAGTCACTTAGAATAAATCTCCTTCCCCCCCCCTCCTCTCTCTCCCTCTCTCTCTCTCTCTCTCACTCTCTCTCTCACTCTCTCTTTCAATCTCTATCAAAACTTCACTCTCTTCTTACACTATAACACAAATGGTGCTTTCTATAAAAATCTTTTACTACTTGCCAAAAGTATAACAATGATAAAATACTGCCCAATGTTTACTGAGTACTGCTAAGTTCCAGGGCGCCTCCTAAACTCGCCTGGTGTGAACTGATTTAATCTTCACAAGGATCTAGCAGATGGGCACAATTTTCACCCTGCTGTACAGAATAGGGCACAGCGAGAAGGACAGTGAGTTGCCCATGTCGCACAGCTGGTAAGTGGCAGAGGCTGGGTTCAAACTCAGGTGTGTACAAATACAGACCCAGAAAACAAGTGTTGCTTCAGAGAACTGTCACAGCTCAATGGGAATGTTGTCCCCAATGGACAGGGACGGTTAGATAAGGCCCCAAAGCCAACGCAGCATGAAGAATCTGAGCCCACGTGTCCCAGAGCACAGGCCTGCTCTCCGCACTGCATCGCCCCCTCCCAGAAAGGAGAAGCAGGACGTGCCTGTTCGTCCTCTGCGTGAAGCCAGACGGCGCCCAGGTGGGAAGGTGGAGCGTAATGTTATACCTGGAGACCGAGCACATCCTCTTAGCAACTGTTCCGGAAAGTTAGCCATGAAAGGGAGGTGAGAAACAGGAGAGCTGGAGGGGTGTGCAGGCCGGGTTCTGAGAAGCCAGGAGCCTGTGTGAGACAGGTGGGGGATCTCCAGGTGGTGGGGGAGACAGGAAGCGGAGACCTGCCATTGTGAGAGGTAACAGGAGACGGGAGCAGCCAGGCCTAGGTGCAGCTGGACGCCGGCCATGGAAAGCGAGGATGCACGTATTTCCTGTACTGCCTTATCCCACATCAAGGGAGTGGGGGCGGGCAGCAAGGAAAGGGGGAGACCTGGAAATGGCCCTATGAAGAAATCTGCAACCATTTACAGCACAGCCTCACTCCTGAGCTGGGGTGTGGGGGAGGCCTAACCTCTGACAAGAGGCGTCTTGGAGCGTGGGGAATTTCGGGTTGCGCCTGGTCTCCTGAAAACTCCCGAGGAGCTGGGAGCCAGGCCCCGTGCTGGTTCCAGGGTGCAGGGCCTAGCAAGGCAGGCGGGCTCCCTGCCCTCATGGGGTTTCCACTCCAAATGGGGGCTGGCTACTACTAACAAGGATATACCTCCCTGGTGGCAGATGGTGAACAAGCTGGTGAAGAAGGTGTGTCCATTGCACGATTCCCTCGGGAACTGAGGTGACACTGTATGACAAAGTCAGAGGTGCACAGCCCTCCAGCAACAAGCTCTGGCACATGCACACCCGTGTCCGCGGGCACCAATGCTTGCAGCAGAGCTGCTTACAACTGTGAAGAAGGAGGAGGGGAGGGGAGGAGGAGGAGGGAGAGGAGAAGAGGCAGAGGGAAGGAAGCAAAGAAGAAGGGAGAGGAGGGGATGAGGAAGGAGGAGGGGAGAAAAGAGTGAAAGATAGGAGGGGCGAGGAGGACTGAAGATAGCACAAGCCCATCAACGGCGGACTGGACGAATAAGGTGAGCTGTGGTCACACAATGGGAGACCATGCAGCAGTAGAAACAGGTGGTTTATATCAGTTGAGCTACAACAGTGGGCTGCAAAGAATACATAAAGTATAACTCCGTTTATACCTACTTCGGAGACAGGCCACACTGAGCTATGTCGTGTTAGGGACACATGGCGTTGGTCCTCCAAGTCCTCAAGTCTGAGGGGAGGGGCCGGGGGGCTGCAGAGACAGGGTGACCTTCCTGAACTGGCACGGGGTGCGGGGGAAGTAGCCACGTGACACAATTTTATGTAATAAAGAGGGCTCCTCCTGAAAAGCAGCAGGGGCCCTGGGACAGGGGGCTTCATCCTTAGTCCCTGAGGACGGGACTTCACAGTAGGCAGGGCCTGGAGAGAGGTGAGGAGCGAGGAAGAGGGGGGAGAAAATGGACAGGGGACTTAGGTTCTCAAGATGCGGGCTGGGGGAGGTGGGCTGCTCAGGAAGAAACAGACACTGGAGATGCCACCGTCTTGCCCCTCGACCACTGTTCTCAACCCAGCACGCCACCTAGCTCTCTGACAACCTTGCTCTCCCCGCCCAGCACCCAGGACGACCTCCCCCACCCCCGCCTGAGACCCCCACCAGCTAACTTTCCTCTAAGCCAGGGCCAAAGACGGGGACAGAACACTCAGCAAACCAAAGGCAGGATTCACCCAGAACACGTGAGAGGGACTGACTGTGCCAAGTCCACTACCCAGTGTGAAAGGACGGGATTGTGCTCAGCACCACTCATCGGCAGGGAAGCGCAAATCAAAACCACAGGGAGGTGCCCCCGCACACCTGTTAGGATGGCTGTCGGCAAGAAGACAAGAGGCAGCACGTGCTGGTGAGGGTGTGGGGAGGTCGGAATCCGTGCACACTGCTGGTGGGAATGTAAATCAGTGCAGCCAGGATGGAAACCACTGTGGAGGTTCCTCAAAAAATTAAAATTAGAACCAGCATAGGATCCAGCAATTCCACTTCCGGGTACGTATCCAAAGGCAACCAAGCCAGTCTCTTGAAGAGCTGTGTGCACCCACATGTTCACAGCAGCAGCATTCGTGACAGCCAAGCTACGGAAACAATCTAACTGTCCTTCAGGGGATGAATGAATAAAGCAGATACGGTGCCTATGTACAATGGATAATTATTCAGCCATAAAAAAAGAAGGAAATCCTGCCATTTGTGACAACATGGATGAGCCTGGAGGGCATGACATTAAGGGGGCGGGGACAGACATAGAAAGACAAATACTGCATGGTTTCACTTATATGTGGAATCTAAAAAAGAAAAGCTGGTTTCATAGAAACAGAGAAGAACAGAATAGTGGTAGCCAGAGGCTGGGAGGAGGGTCAGAGGGTACAAACTTCCAGTTATAAAATGAACGAGATCTGAGGCTCCACTGTACAACAGGGCGAGGACAGTGAATAATATGGTACTTGTGTACTTGAAAGTTATTAAGAGTGGACCTTAAGCATTTTCACTGAACACACACACACACAAAGAGTTATGGATGTGTTTATTACCTTGATCTCGGTAATCATTTCACAGTGCATATCAAATCATCATACCGTACATTTTAAAGTGTATGCAATGAGATTTGTTCATTATTCCCTCAATAAAGTGTTGTAAAAACATGAGTGAGATGGCATGAGGATAAGAGTTCTCCTGGATTCAGCATGGGGACCAGGCATTTCCTCTCCCCTTGGGCATTGTGCAAGCCCCAGACTTGACATGATTCCTGAGCCTCCCCCACTCTCTGTTTGTTTGTTTGTTTGTTTGTTTGAAGAATTTCACATTATGTAGAGCAACAGCCCCCAGAAGAGGCATTCACAGTTTGGTCTGCAGGCCACCGTGTGGTACTGTTTGGATCTGTTCCTCAGTGGAAACAGAACAGAAGCAAAGGTCAAGATGCAGGGTAGGCAAACCACCTCAGATGCAGTCCTCAGTGTGTGTCCCGCAGGACACAGCGAGGGAGGGCATTCAGAGTCCCTTCCTGGGGTGTGTGCTCTCGGGGAAACTAGAGACGGGACGCTTGGAGTTCTGACTCTTTCATGGCTTTTCCGGTAAGGATGTCTGGAATCTACATTAACACAAACTCTAAATGGACAATTAGTAGATAAGGGTAGTTAGTTGGAAGAAGTCCTTTTGCTGAGAAAAATCTGATAGGATGGCTGACTTGGACTAAAGTTCTCATATACAAGTGATCATTACATTTTGATGGATACAAGTAAATTAAGATAACGTGTATTTTTGTGTGAGTAGAAGAATCATTGTGTTCACTTTAGAAAATATGAAAAATAAACTCTAATAGCTCTAATAGCATCATGTAGAGATGTTTTTTAATCCCGATGTACTTTTATATAAATTGTAATAATATATATTGTTTATAACAGATTTTTTCACTCAAACTTCTTTCATGCTGCTACTCTTCTACATGATCTTAACAGCTGTGTAAATGTTCCCTTGTGTGTGTTTTGAAATTTAATCAGATTTTTAAAGCAATTCTTGATTATCATAATGATAAAAAAAAAGGAAACAACCACAGGCATAATGTTTTTTTCTCATGTCTGATTGTATCTCTGTTAAATTCCTTGAAGTAGAATTACAGAGCAAAGGGCATAGCTTTTTTTATTGATTTTAGAGATGGAGGTAGGGAGAGGGGTAGAGAGATAGAAACCTCGATGAGAGAGAAACATCGATCAGCTGCCTCTTGCATGCCCCCTACTGGAGATGGAGCCTGCAACCCTGGTATGTGCTCTGGCCAGGAATCAAACAGGTGACCTCTTGGTTCATGGGTCAATGCTCAACCACTGAGCCACACCAGCTGGGTTTTTTCTTAAATATGTTTTGTCTTTTAATTTTAGAGAAAGAGGAAGGGAGAGAGAGAGAGAAAAACATCGATGAGTGAGGGCCATTGATCAGTTGCTTCCTGCATGCCCCCCCTCCCCCCCGGGAAGTAGAGCCTACAACTTGGGCATGTGACCTGATTGGGAATCGAACCAGCAACCTCCTGGTGCAGGGGATGACGCTCAATCAACTGAGCCCCAT
Organism: Myotis nattereri; assembly: GCF_964212035.1. Lineage (NCBI taxonomy): Eukaryota > Metazoa > Chordata > Mammalia > Chiroptera > Vespertilionidae > Myotis > Myotis nattereri. The sequence goes on from NC_138076.1 coordinate 29,380,893, forward strand.
GGACCAGGGCAATGGCATAGCCTTTCTTAAGCTTCTGAAATATGTACCTAATGTTTACATGGAAGACATGTGTTAACATGCATCCTCATCACACAAACACACAAAGGCTGTGTTCAGCAGCTCGCCTTGGAGGGGCCCTGATGGACTCCCTTGGCCCGCAGGGGGCAAGACCAGTGCTGCTAAGAGCTTGCATGGGTTCTCTTTCCTAAAATTAAATACAAACTTAGAAACTTACCAAAAAATTCAAAACTTACTACCTACGACCACTGCCTAGAGTGAGGCACGAGCCGGCCACACCAGCGCCAAGGTGGCACAAACCACATCTCAAAGCCCCACACAAACTGGGTAACTGAAACACCTGTGGTCCCATGGCCACTCCCCAGAAGCTTAGCAGACGGAGAGGAGCAGGTGCAGGCTGGACACGCTGTGCCTGAGAGCTGTCTGCCCAGCTGCACTCGCCCCGAGCTGGAGCTTAAGAGCAGTGAGGTCACACCTGTCAGGCCACATGCCTCCTCCTCGAAAGGCACACTTGTTCAGGCCGAATCTCAGCTCTGGTTGTGGAGGCCCGAGTAACCGCCTTCCCTCCACGTTGGCCTTGTTTAAACAGCGCCATGTGCAAAATTTCCAGGCCAGCTGCAGGCCAAGCCTCCTGGTGCCCACGGTGTCCTTGGGGGGAGCAGGGACGGTGGAGGAAGTGTTGGGGATTGAAGAGGGAGGGTGCAGTGGTGTCCTGGGGCTGCCGTAATGCTGCGCCACACACTGGGCAGCTTGAAACGACAGGAAGCTCTTCTCTCACAGTTCTGGAGGCTGGAGGTCCGAACTCAAGGTGTCAACAGGGCACACTCCCTGAATCCTGCAGGGGAAGTCTTCCGTGCCTGTTCCAGCTTCTGGTGGAGGCAGGCAGTCCTTGACTTGTGGCTGCATCTCCCAGTCACATGGCCATCTTCCCCCTGTGTGTCTCTCTGTCCTCTTCTTAGAAAGATACCAGGTCAGGGCCCACCCTACGCCAGTGTGACCTCACTTTAACTAATTGCATCTACAATGATCCTATTTCCAAATAAGGTCACATTCTGAGGCACTGGGGGTTAGGGCTTCAACATATCTTTTTAGAGGACACAATTCAAACTCCAACAGTGTCTCAAGAGCTTAAAAAAAATAGAGGTTAGCTAAGGACACACAGAGAGCCTGGGACAATTCATAAGGGACGGGTGGGCTGGCGATGGTAGGTACATCGGTGGTGACTGCTCTCCTCACCCACCAGCCTTCCATTCTGCTGGGCAGCCACTGTAGTCTCCACACAACTGGCCATTCCTTCCTACCCGCTCTAGTTGAACTCTTGAGGGAATATAAAATTCTGAGACGGCTGATGAGGTTTAAAAAATAATCCAAGAGCCCTCACCTCCGGCTCCCCTGGTGGCAATGACACTCTGCCAGACATCACAGCCGCCGTAGGAAAGCTGAGAATTCTGCAGGAGGAACAGAAGGCCTCCACTGCAGAACTTCACACACCCCGTGGCGTGTCCTGGACGACAGAACTGCATGTGGACACGGGAAAACCCACACGGCGTTCCGCTGATGAGAGCTGCTAGGAGGTGAAGGGCACTTTCAAAGTGGATGCCTGTGTCCCAGGCACAAGCTGGTGTTAGATGCTAAGGGGAGGGGGGCACAGTGAGAGATCGGGCACCTGGGGTTCCAGAACTCCTGGGCCCCATGGGCTTTTGGAGACGAATTCTTATGCACTTTGGGATGAGATGGGTGAGTGGATGTGTAGGATGAACTGAATCTTAGACCTAATGTGCTTGTTCTGTATCAAGTGACACATACCCTCCCTGCAGGCGGGAAAATTAATGTCCTCGGTGCTAAATTACTGTTGGAAGCGCCCAGCCCACCCAGGCTAATTAGGTTGCTTATTCATTTCCCAGCCTCTTCTCTCCAGGCATGTTTTGACACCTCCTCCTGGTTCAGGCCCCGAGCGATGGTGGCAGGGAAAGCAAGCTGGGCTTCAGACACAGCGGTGCCTTCTTTGCAGTTCTCCAGAGCCTCTGATGCCCAGCATGGGGATTCTGCAGGGCTGGCCCTGAGCGTTGCAAGCCCTATCCCAACCTGTTCACCTCAATCCCTGACTGCCAGCTGCTGAGGACACTAACGACCCCCAGAACTGGTTACTGCTGCTGAGTTCCTAGAGGCAACTCCTCCTGCAGGGACCATACACCCCAGAAGCCCTAGCCCCAGGACAGGCCCTCACAGTGGGTTTCCTCCCTCTCCTCCCCCTGCAAACAGCTCTCAGCTCTTCAGAGGAGGGGACGCACCTCAGAGGTGGGCAGGAGAGGAGTGCAGGCCCAGGCATGGGCTAGGTCTAATGTAAGTAATGGCATGGCAAGTGGGATTCTTCCTGTCGGCCCAGAATTTCACTAAGAGCCAAAGACAAAGAGGCCCAAATTCTGAATTCAGAAAACAGGTGTGTGGGAACAGCTGCCTGGTGGGGGACTCACTGAGAGATCTGGGCCCAGAGACCCGCCCCGGAGAGAGGGACAGTGCGGTGCAGGAAGATGACTCCTTTCTCCCTCCCTCCCAGCAGGGACGAAAGCTCTCCTCCCCGAGCCTAGGGAGGAGGCCTAAGGTAGGCATGGTGACTATGGCTAACAATACTGCATTGTATCCTTACTTCAAAGCGGCTAATAAGATCTTAAATGTTCTCACCACAAAAAGAAAGAAATGGTAATTATGGGGCATGATACAGGTGGTAGCTGGCCTTATGGGTAATCATTTCTTACACACCTAGATCAATCATCACGTTACACACCCAAAACTCACACATTATATGTCAATTAAATCTCAGTATAGCTGAGGGGCGAGAGTGCTCATGGGAGATGGCAAAAAAGGGACAGCCACCCAAACAGGGTTAAGAGTTCTTCATGGGCCCTAGCTGGCTTGGCTCAGTGGGTAGAGTGTCGGCCTGCAGACTGAAAGGTTCCAGGTTCGATTCCGGTCAAGGGCACATGCCCAGGTTGCAGGTTCAATCCCCAGTCAGGGATGGGCAGGAGGCAGCCAATCAATGATTCTCATTGAAGTTTCTATTTTTCTCTCCTCCCTTCCTTTCTGAAATCAATAAAAATATATATTTTTTTAAAAAGAGTTCTTCATGGCTGAGATTTGGGAAGACGGTTGTCAGGCATGGAGGCACCAGGAGAAGGTGGCCACCACCGGCAACAGCCAGAAGTGAGGCCTCTGAGTGGGGACCGGCACACCACCCACCACACATGGGTCCCACCCAGGGCAGTGAAGACAGGACCCGGGGAGACAGCTAGGCAGGTCAGCCACACGAGTGTGTGCTTGCGTGCATGTGTGCAGGCATCTTCCGTCCCTGCCCCAACACGGGAGCTGCTGGAGGGAGGGTGGTGAGTGAAGAGCAGTCCTCACCCCCATCCCACGCCTCTGGTGCCCCTTCAGGGTGAGGGTGGGTGGAGCAGGAAGAGATCCACATTGAAGTTTTTAAGTGAACAGGGCTGAGCCTTAGAAACCTAACTGCAGCTATTTGAATGACTAAAAATAATAGACAAGTATGGAATCAGAATAACGTATCAACAAGATCCCCTCTGTTAGGGCAACAAAAGGGGCTAATGCGGGCAGGGCCACATCCGCTGGAACCCCGAGAGAGTTCAGGGACTGAAACAGACAGTGTCCTGATCTCCCGTGGTATTTCCCAGTGGAGGGGCCCGAGGCTCAGGTTCATCAGATAACCACGGATAAAGGCCCTGCTATCCCAAGCTGTGCTCTCTTCAGAGCCTGTGACAGGCTCTGAAAAGCCAGTCCTGAGCTCAGCAAAGAGCTCAGTCCCTTAGAGATGAGGAGCAGACGTGCCAATGGCATCATCTTGTAAAAATCCACCGTGAATTATAAGAGGAAATGCAAAATCAGTGTGTTTCCCCATGAGTCACAGCACCGAGCGAGGCAGGGACACAGCTTCTGTCATTTACGGGGTTGTTTACGGAAACTTCACAAAGGTCACCCGGCAGGCCATACATGACCTCTAACCGATTGGGACAAGGACTCATGCCATAGGAGTGACCTTCCAGAAGGACCCTAGTGAGAAATAAAAAGCCTCTCCCGGCTGAGTGCTGCTCTGGGGCACCGTGGGCAAGTGGCAGGGGAAGCCCCTACCTGGGTCCCATTCTGCTGGGACCATGAAAATGGGAACTGGAAGGATGGGCCTTGGGATGGGGTGGGGCCTTGTGGTGGGGCGTGGCCTATGGTGGGCGGGGCCTTGCCAGGCCTGGGACACCAACCCCTCCTGCTCACAGGGACCCAGAGCACTGGCTTCCTCAGGTTCCAAGCTTATCCAAATATGCCGCCAGGCTTGGCTGCGGCCCTGCCACTTCCCAGCTGTGCACCTTGAGCAGGTCATTTGGGGGTGTCAGGCCTGTGGGCCTCCTCATGGGGCAGACCAGCTTCTAGTCTAGTCGGAAAGATTTCACATTGGAAACATGCCGCTTCAGGCATGAAGCAGTAAATACATACACGGTGTAAAGCACCTCCACACACTTTACTATTAGTGCTTGTCATGGTCTGCTCAGGCGCTGTAACAAAATGCCAGGACTGGTGGCTTGGAGATAGATGTGCTTCTCACAGCTCTGCAGGCTGGAAGTCAGAGAGCGAGGCACACATGGTCGGGCTCAGGAGAGAACCCTCTTCTAGGGCCTTCTCCCTGCACCCTCAGAAGGCAGTGGGGTCTCTTGTCCCAGGGCACACATCCCATTCAGGAGGCCCCACTCTCGTGACCTAGTCACCTCCCCAGAGCCCCACCTCCTGACACCATCCCGTCAGGCATGTAGGAATTTGGGGGGACACACACTCAGACCATGGCAGTGCCTGCACCCATTTTATTTTAATGACAATGGAACAGTAACATACAATTACTTCATTTTTTTGATGTATGACTTTAAGCCATACATATGTCCAATGTCCAACAGACTAGACCAGGGGTGGGCAAACTTTTTGACTCGAGGGCCACAATGGGTTCTTAAACTGGACTCAGAAGAAGGAGCTGCGGCCGTGTTTCCCGACGTTGCCATGTTAACACTGCTGCTGGTGAAGGAGCAGAGGGGAGAGCAAGAGAACCCTCCGCTCTTTCGGCTCCGCGGGCCGTAGTTTGCCCACGGCTGGACTAGACCCTCAGAAGGTCCTTTAGCAGCTCTGCCACTTCTCTCCCCCGGGCAGACCTGAGAGCAGGGCAGCATCCAGCACAACCAGAGCCCCCTGGCAGCAATGCTGGGAGCCCCGGGCATTCTGTTAGTGGAAGGGGGAAGGGAGCAAAGGGAAGCTGAACATGCCTGGACGTTTCTAACTGCATGCCCAGGCAACCCTGTCACTGTCACCAAAAGGCCAGCCAGCCCCTCAGGGGTCCCCACCTGAGCTGCGACCACAGCTTGGACCAGGACGCCTGTGAGCCCATGCCTGTGAGTGGCCGAGACAGCCCTTGGGATGGCCTGAGTGACGGCCTACAGCCTGGTCCTCAGAACCTGTGGATGTGCCACTTCACGTGGACAAAGGGACCACAAAGACATGATGAACTGGGGACCTCGAGATGGGGAGCTCATCCTGGCGGGAGGCTCAGCAGCAAAGAGGAGATGTGCCGATGGAAGCAGAGGTTGGAGTGATTTGGGGCCACGAGCCAAGGAATGTGGGTGTTTCTAGAAGCTGGGAAAAGGGCAGGAAATAGTCTCTCCGCTGGAGCCTCCAGAGGAACCTTGGTCTCGAACGCCTGACTCCTGAACTATGAGATGACAAGTGTGCATTGTTTAAGCCGCCGTGTGTGGGTATTTGTGACAGCAGCAGCAGTTAAGTGATGGAACCACGCACACCAAAACCTTGAGGCCCCATCCCACCCTCTGGGAGAAGACCCTGACTGCCCACCCCGTCCAAAGTCCCCGTGAAGTGACCTTGAGGACCCACTGAAGGGCAGGTGACAGGGCCGGGGCCCCTCTGGACAGGGGGAGCACAGGCACCTCTGACAAACCCTCCAGCGTCAGGAGGAAGAGCCCTTCTTTGTGACGACGTGTGAGTCTGCTGCCCGCACAGATAGATGGGCTGAACATTTAAATTACTCACCTCCCACCATTCAAATATGTGTGATTATTCAGAGAACCTAGTTAGTGTGTCCATTCCTAATATATATTTTTAATCCTCGCCCTACAATATGTTTTTATTGATTTTTAGAGAGAGAGGATGTGGGAGAGAAACATCAATCAGTTGCCTCCCATACGTGCCCCAACTGGGGATGGAACCCACAACCTTTCAGTGTATGGGACGACACTCCAACCAACTGAGCCACGCGGCCAGGACCCATTCCTGATATTTTAAACCTGATTTTACGGTCTCGTCGGGGCGTGAGGGTCAGACCCAGTGTCCCGTGTGCTCATGAGCGACACAGATGTCTGGCTGCAGCAGTTCCATGTCACTGTGCATGTGTGAGGTTGTGTGAGGTTAAGGTATTATTCACTTTTTAGATTTTGACGTCCCTCTTGCTTGTCCACTGATATCTGCCTGTGTTTACGCTGGCAGCCTGAAGTATTCATGCTCATCGTGAGAGAGCAGCACGAAGGAGACAAACAAACCGAAACAGTGGAGAATGCCTTTAGCAGCTGAGCTGCAGGAAAACAGGACAGCTTCCTCCTTCGGCTATTGTTTCGGGAGCTGCCCTTAGAAAGTCCAGCGCTCCCCCAGGATGACTCACCTACCTCCCCACAGGAGCAAAGGATGCTCTGTTCTCAAGGAGGAAGAGCCCCACCCTGGAGAGAGAACCCCCAACTCAACCGTGGGCGTCTGTGCCAGGGGGCACAGCCTCCTCGTGCCACATGCTGCTGTTAAAGAGGATGCTCTCATGTCACACCAGGCCCAAGAAATTCTCCACAAGAGCCCCAGATGGCAGGTACTTATGTCAAATACCCGCCACACCAACAGCTCAGGGCCCAGAGGCGAGACAGGGCGATGTCTGCTGCCATCAAAGGGAGTGTGTGTGTGTGTGTTTGGGGGGGGGGGCAGGGGGGGTGCAGAGATGTGGGGAGATCATTCCAGCACAATTCGCTTAAATTCTTTCTAAAAGGTACATTAGAGAGAAAAAAAGGCATCGAGTTCAAAATTAAACTGGACTTCCATTGTATAAAATGTTTTAAGTTAACATGTATTAATAATGCCACCACTAGATGTGTCAGACCCTTGATCTCCACTGTTCTTTAACACATCATGGGCCTAAAATCTCTCTACAATCTGGAGACTTCATAGCTGGGCTGCTACTGACTCATGAATACAAGCATTAGCGCCGTCTCTGAAAACACTGCGTCCTCTGAGAAGAAGAGCACCAGGGACTCCTGGAAAATGCTTCCGCGCTGTCAGCTGGCCTGTGAGGACACCTGTGATAACACGGCTGCGGTCTGTGGGAACAGGGCGCCCGTGGGGCAAGGATCTTCCATGTGTGAGGTCCGGTAAGAACCCTCCAGGCTCACATTCACAGATTATCACCATTAATCCTTTGCTCTTTGTTTTCTTTATGTATAGGTCAGCCTATAAATAAGGCTTCAAACACAGCATCACAAAGCCACCCATCCATAGGCTGAAAAAAGGAAGAGGCAGGAGTCATCGCCGCTCGGCAGGTACTGACGTGAGAAAACAGGCATACTGCTCAAATGTGCACAAAAGACTGTCGTGACAAGAGCCTCTGGCTGGCAGGACAAAGAATCGGTCTACCTGGGAACTAATAAGACCCTGGGATGCTATATAAATGCATATAAAATGTGATAGTCTTGCAGACTCACCCAATATTTAAGGAAAACCTCATGCATGGTGTGTCCCGTTTTGATGGACATAAGCTTTTGGTCAGATACACAAAAGAGCAAGCTATTTTAGGCCCAGTGTGGGCTGGCTTTCCAGGAGACCTGGTCTGAAAGCCAGGCCTAGGACACACCTGGACCCAGGGTTCACCTCAGTGACTCCTGTCAATCCAACAGCAGTAGATGCCAGCCAACAGAAGTGTACAGGCAGTAAGCTGTGAAATGCAGGGCTTGGTCAGGCTCGCACCCACCCCCTCCCCGCCCCCGGCCCCCGGCCCCCGGCCCCCGGCCCCCGGCCCCAGCAAACGCAGGATCCCAAAGACAGAGAGGGAGCTGCATGCTGCCCCGAGGACCATGGCCTGTGCAGACCCCCCTGGCTGTCATCACCTGGGCCAGATGCCTGTAAACCGTGTGATCTGATTTAACAGTGACTGTGCTAAAAGTATCAGGTGTTCTATTACATAACTGACCTCTTCCAGAAAAGGAGGTTTCAGAATGCCATTACAACTTCATTCTAGAAAACAGCGTTTTCACGTCTTTTCCAGGCCGTATCTCTTGATATTTGGCTCTCAAAATATGGTCCATTGTATAAAACAAGCACAGGCTGAAAATATTAGTTTTAAAAGGCAAAATACTTAAAAGCTAACTTGAGCTTGAACTTCTAATATTCTCCTTGTATTATCTGAACATGAGTTCAGGTTTTCAATACAGAACTGTTCCTCCTCAGATCAGAGCAGTGACTTCCCTTGAGCCGGGGTGGCCACGTGGGTGGGTGCTGGGCCAGGGCCAGTGGCTCTCAGCTTGTATTTGGTTATTTGGGTTCCTTAGTAATCATGCCTCCTGGGAAGTAGGGAAAATAAATCAATACACTGTGGCAACTGGACTTTCTACATTTCAAGTGCTTTCCAAGAAACCAAATGAAACTAGAGAAAAGCATACCGTTGGCATTAAAGGATGCAGCATCAGTCCCTCTGGGACGCAATGCAACATCTCAACTCAATTCTGGCAACCTGAGTTGATTTTATTCTCCAAAGTATCTGGGGATTTCCTGGAGATACAGATATATTTTTAAAGGCCCACAATCAGGATGTGTGCACATGGCCCCGCCCCACAGTGAGCCATTGGTCCTGGTCCTTCCGGATGACGTTCACATCCAGAATGTTGAATGCTTGAAGTGCTCTTTGTGGTGATGGAAATGCCTACTCAGGAAACTTTGCCTTGTAGTGTGGGTCAAAGTTTGGGTCCCAGAGTCAACCACCTGGGTTCAAATCCCAGCGTGGCCACTTACTGGGTGGGTGACCTTGAAGAAGTTACTTAACCTTTCTCTGCTTCAGTTTCCTCATCTGTAAAATGGGGTTCATAAAGTACCTACATCGTTGGGTTGTTTTGAGGATTACATATGTACAAATGATTAGAACAATGTCTGGTGTGTGGTAAGCATTCAATAAATATTAGCCAATGTTATAATATTCAGAGAATTAGCCCATGAAAGCCAGAATGGACCTCAGAAAGAATCCAAACCCAGCCAGATCTATGACCACGTTCCCTGTGCTTCAGTTTGTTCATGATTTCCCACGGCGATCTGCAGGGGCCCGGAGCTCCCTCCCACTCCTGGCCCATGAAACGCAGGCTGAGACTTGAGGCTTGCCGTTCATGCTTTGCTGCAGATTTATTTATCCGGCACCTACTTGAGCCGCCACTTCTGTGGCTCAAATCCTCGCCATGTCACTCTTCATTTGTCCCTGAATTCTGAGGTCTGAGGATGCAAGCCCCTGAGCCTGGCACTGGCCAGGTCTCTACACAGATCCCAGCAGGCGGGCGTGACAGAGGAGCTCTGAGTAACCCGGAATTGTGTCTCTCCTTACAGAGCAAGCCAGCGAATATGAGCACCTGCTGTTGGCGGGGCAGTGTACCCAACCCTGCAAAGAGCACACAAACACAGCAGAAGCCGCAGAGCGTGGTTCTCCTGATGCCCCGCCTTGTAAACCAGTGTCTCTGGGAGCCCAGAGCCTCCTGGAGGGGATCGCCCGAGAGGGTGTGCCAAGGGGGAGAGGCTAGTGTCCAAGGAAAGCGGTCATTCAGGGGGGACCATTTGGCCCTACATCCTCACCTGACTGTTTTCAGGACAACCAGGTACAGGAGAGAGATTAAAAAATAAAAGGGGTCTGACTAACATCTTTTTAATTTTTATTTCAATATTTTCTATTGAAGTTTAATTAATATACAAAGAAATGCACATATTTAATGTGTACAAGTTGATGAGTCAGGACCTAGCAGGGGTCCTCAAACTTTTTAAACAGGGGGCCAGTTGACTGTCCCTCAGACCGTTGGAGGGCCGGACTATAGTTTAAAAAAAAAAAAAACTATGAACAAATTCTTATGCACACTGCACAGATCTCATTTTGAAGTAAAAAAACAAAACGGGAACAAATACAAGACTTGTATTTGCATGTGGCCTGCGGGCCGTAGTTTGAGGACCCCTGACCTACAGGAACACCAGGAAACCCTTGCCACAGCCTAACAGACATGTCCCTCACCTGCAAAAGCTCCCTTCTGTCAGCCCCTTTGTGTAGTAAGAACATGAGCTCTACCCTCCTAACAGGTTGTTAAGGGCACAGAACCGTGTTGCTAACTGAGGGCGCTATGCTGCTCCACTGGTCTCTGGGAAGGGCTCATCTTGTGTAACCAAACTTCATACCTACTGAACACGTCCCTTTCGCCTCTCCCGGCAGCCTCTGCAGCCACCCTCCTACTCTCTGCTTCTGTAAGTTTGACTCTTAAATATCTCTTGTAAGTGGAATCATGCAGTATTTGTCCCTTTTTGCCTGACTTACTTTACGTAGTATAACGTCCTCCAGGGCCACCTATGCTGTCCCAAATGGCAGGATTTCCTTCTTTCTTAAGGCCGGATGCCTGAGCGAGGTGTTGAGAGCATTGGCACCTGCATAAGGATGTAGATGGTGGGGGTGCCAAGGGACCTGCTTGGGGGTTTTAGGAAAGGGCCACCTTCCCACCCCTGGGAGGTGTAGGGTGGAGCCGGGAGGAGGGACACAGAATAGTAAGATGACCCAGAGCCCATGGGTCTGAGCTGGGCAGAGCTGGAGAGTTTCGTTCTCTTGCTGCCACTATGCTTGAGGCCTGGGAAAACTGGTGTCACAGGAAAATAAAAGACGGCCTCTGGCTCAAGGCGCTTACAATCTCATTGGGTGACAAGACAAACTCAGAAAAAGTTCAACAATGAAAGCAAACTTAACACTTCACTTATACTTAGAAATGTCAGGTGACTACACAAGATTCTAAAATAAAGTGCCATTCCGAGAGCCTCAGGGAAGAGGGCTCAGAGCAGACACAGTCAGCCTCCTCGGTCCCGCCCTGCCTGTGTCTGCGCCTGTCCCAGCCCCACCGGTCCGGCCCCCCAGGTCTGGGTGAGCTCCCAGATTTCCAGCTGGAAGGCTGAGAAACAGGGATCATCAGCCCCTGGTGTTGGGGCCTGGATGGGCCAAAAGAGGGATTTACACCGAGAGTCTGGACCTCCCTCCCTCCAGGGACCACAGGTACGATCTGTAGGGGGATCCCTCCCATCCCCACCTTTTGCCATTGAACTGTGTGTCTGCTGAAGCAGACAGAACACATCCCCCTTCTGTGAGCTCCCACTCCACCCTATGGGGTTGGTGGCTCAGTACGTATCTATCAGTGTGAACACCACCTCTAAGTCAGGGAGCCTCATCCCTGTGGCTGCTGGCTGACCCTCCCCACCCCTCACCCTGAAGTGAGCTTCACACATTCCTACAGGAAATCAGAGCTGCAAATGCACCTTCCAATTCACCAGAAACACATCAAACACGGACTGAATCCAAAATAGGGCTCCCAGCAAAGGGTGGCATTACATTTACCTCCTGCAGTGAGCAGAGATGGTGCCGCTGTCACCAAAGGGGGTGTACCCAGAGCACCAGGACAGACTCACCGGTGAGAAGCAGTCCCTCACTCAGGTAATACCCACACTCACACTTGCCCTTCCTACGTAGGCATCAACTGCTCTTTGCAAAAATTGCATATATTTCAAAAACGGACATGGACCTGCCATCTGCCTTGTTAATTTTCACACTGAGTGCTCCGTGCCCCATACTCTCTCTGGCCAGCGGACCAGACATTGAAGTGGAGAGGAAACTGCTAACAATGGAGCCACCGATGGGAGTGATAACGTGGTCTGCAGCACGGTGTCGTCCCAGTTCTGACGCAGGCTGCTGTTTATAGTCCTGCTCCGTGTGAATTCAGTCCAAAACAGTAAACACCGGAGAACACGCCAATTTATAATTAGGAAGTTGGTTTATTACTTTTTTTAGAAAATTGACAAATTTAAATTCCATCTCATCATACATTTTCAGATTCTCCTCACCAAATGGCCCCACAAACAACCCACAAAATACCAAAAAGGTCAGAAAGATGAAGGCACCATCATGGAGGGGCTGAAAAACGTGGGTTCCCATTGAGCCAAGAGGAGCAGGAGCTGGTGTGTGGGAGCCTTGAGTATTTTGAAGCAGATTCAGCTTCCTCCCCTTCCTCCTGAAGAGGGATGTGGTTGGCAGGAAAAACAGAAACTCGGGAACGCACCAGCCAGGGCACCTGCTGCCCAGGGAGTAGGAGAAGGCAGCTTGTCTGTCGGTCTTGAAGCTCCAACTGAGACTCCAGAAGCAGGAGGAAGTGACATGCAGGGCCTGGCACTTACCTTGGAACCGGTCTGTTGCCTTCCACCTTCCTTAGCCTAGTGCTGAATATTTAAACACATCTGATTTGATTTTAGAAATGTCATTTATTCAAGCCTTAACTTAGAGGCAATATTTTCCAAGGCTCAACACCAAGGTCACTGAAATTGAGTTAACCTACCTTGACATCTATTTAAACTTTTAGATCTGGACCTACACATCTGCGGCAAATATTCATTTAAGCCAGTCAAGGTCACAGCTATCTTAAAGGAAAGCTCCTTTTCTCTCTTTTTCCCACACAAATACGATTCTACGCATTGATAAAACACTTCTAATGCAACCCAGATGTGTGAACGTGGCTGCAGGGCTCTTCGATGATCGATTTCCTATTGAATGAGATGTGGCAGTTTGTGTTTTTGAAGAAAGTGGTCCAATTTCTGTGAGTTGTCAAATATATGTTTAGGATTGTTCTGTCTGTACCCTTCCTTGCCTTTCACTGGCTGCAGAGTTTGTAGTGGTATTTCCTGTTTCACTGCTGATATTGGTAATTGTGTCTTCTTTGTTGATTTTTTTTTTAATCTTGTTAGAGATTTGTCAATTTTACTGATCTTTTCAAAGAACCAGATTGCTGTTTCATTCATTTTGTCTACTGTTTTTCTGTGTTCAATTTCATTAATTTTGGTTCTTGTTATTTTCTTCCTTCTGTTTTTGCCTTGAGTTCATTTTGTTCCTCTTTTTCTAAGTTCTTGAGGTGGGAGCTGAGATTGTTGACTTGAGAATGTTCCTATTCCCTAATACAGACAGTCCTTGGGTTACGTTGGAATCGACGTATGTCGTTTCGTGGTTACATTGCCATCTCCCATTTACAGTAGGTCCTCGGGTTACGTCGGAGATCCGTTTCTAAGGTGCAAGGTAACGCAATTTTCGCCATAAGTCGGAACCCACCTACATAAGCACCTATGTCACTCACATGGAGCACACACACAGCAGGAATAAAGTGAAACAGTAAAAAAATTTAAGAGAACAATTCCTGACCTTTGCTTCTGGTAAATAAATAATAAAAAACATAAAGCACATATGTACATACGTCGAAATGACGGAACTTTTTTTTTATAAATAAATGGGAGATGGCGACGTAACCATGAAACAACATACGTCGAGTCTGACATAACCCAAGGACTGCCTGTATTTATATATTTAAAAAAAGTTCTGTCATTTCGACGTATGTACATACGTGCTTTATGTTTTTTTATTATTTATTTACCACAAGTAAAGGTCAGGACTTGTTATCTTTCTTTTAAATTTTTTTACTGTTTCACTTCATTACTGCTGTGTATGTGCTCCATGTGAGTGCTGTGGATGCTTATGGAGGTGGGTTCCGACTTAACGGCAAAAATCGCCTTACATTGCGCCGTAGGAACGGATCTCCAATGTAACCCAAGGACCTACTGTACATGCATCTGGTCCTATAAATTTCTCTCAGTACTGCTTTAGCTATGTTCCATAAATTCTGATATGTTGCATTTTCGTTTTCATTCAATATATTTAAAACGATTCCCTTGAAGCTTCCACTTTCGCCAAAGGATTATTGAGAAGCATATTATTTATTTTCCAAGTGTTTATCAATTTCCCATTATGCCGGGAGCTGGTCCATGCTTGCTGTTTCAAGGGACCTGGCATATATGGCATACTGTTCTTAATATGTTTGCTCACCTTCTTCGCACTATGTGTTTTAACCAAGGTCTCTGAGAAAGGTTGTTTCCCCAGTCAGGGATTTTCCCCTGAAGTTAGGGAGGGAATAAAACCCCTCAATTAAGTGCCAGGCGGGTAATTAATCACTTTAACTACGAACAATCATGCTTAAGCTACATAATCTTTACTCCCTGGAATGGAGATAAGAAACGCCCTAACCTTTGTAATAGAGATTGATAGGATTGAATCAACTGGTATAAATACAGATGTAACAAGACAGCAAGACAGAGAGAGAGACAGAACCTAGGCACAGAACCTACACAGAACATTCTCTAGAGACAGAAGAACTTCGCTGGAGAGAACATGGCAAAAGATCCTGGACAGAAACTGGCCTCAGAACCTAGAGACAGAACCTAGCGAGAGAACATGGCAAAAGATCCTGGACTGAACCTGACTACAGAAATTGGCAAGAGAACCTGACTAGAACCTGGTGACTGAACCTGGCTGGAGAACCTAGCGAGGGAACATGGCTACAGAACCTGGCTGGAGAACCTGGAGAACCTAGCAAGAGAACATGGACACAGAACCTGGCTGGAGATCCTAACCAGAACTTCGCTGGAGATCCAGACCAGAACTTCGCTGGAGATCCTGGCTAGAGATCCTGGCTAGGCTGCTGATCAACTGAACACTGTCTCCGTGTCCTTCCTTCTTCGCCGACTCCGTCCACACCTTTGGGGACCCCTGGACCCGCTGGGGTTGGACCCCGGCACCATTACCCTTCTGTGTTTGATATTTAGTTGACTTCCATTATGATCAGAGAACACACTCTGTATGATTTCAATTCTTTAAATTCATTGAGGTTTGTTTTATGGCCTAGATATGGTCTCTCTTGGGGGGGGGGGGGGGACCATGAGCTCTTGAAAAGAACGTGTATTATGCTGTTTTAGGGTGGAACATTTTATGGATATTGACTAGAGCTTGTTGGTTAATGGTGTTGTTGAGTTTTTCTAAATCTTTGATGATTTTCTGCTTAGTTCTATTTCTGCTTTCAGTTCTATTAGTTTTTGATTCACATATTTCACAGCTCTGTTGTTTGGTGCATATACATTTAGAATTGCTATGCCTTCTTGCTTAATTGACCCATTTATCACTATGGCAAATTTTCTTTGCTCTAATGTCACTTAATCTGATATTAATAGAGATAGTCCTGCTTTCTTTTAATGTTTACATATCTTTTTCCATCCTTTTACTTTCAACCTACCCATGCTATTATATTTGAAGTGAATTTCTCAAAAACAGTGTATGATCAGGTCATGTTTTTTTATCCACTCTGCCCATCCCTGTTTCCTAATTGGTGTATTTAGACAACTTACATTTAGTGTCAGCACTGACATATTAGGGTTTAAGTTTGTTTTCATTTCTCTGCCTTCCTGTGGTTACTTTAACATATTTAAAAATTCAATTTTTACTTTCTATTATGTTTTTGGATATATATTTTTGCATAGTTTTTTTTAATGGTTACTCTAGGTATTACGTTATACATATACTAAAGGCCTGGTGCACGAAATTGGTGCACATGTAGGGTCCCTAGACCTGGCCTGCCCTGGCACCGCCCACCCACATCTGCCACCACCCACCCCCAGTTCCCTGTTCCCCATCAGGTGATCAGAGCCTGCCAGCCGGGGGGAGGGACTGAGAGGTTGGCCAGCAGGCCCTGATCAGGGCAGCTCCTGCATTGAGCATCTGCCCCTTGGTGGTCAGTGCACGACATAGCTGACTGCTCGTTCTGCCGTCTGGTTGATTTGCAGATTATGCTTTTATATATAGATAGATAGATAGATAACCTATCACAGTCTGCTGGTGTTATCATTTAATAGTTAAATACAAGTGTACAACCCTTACTTCTCTTTATGTCCCTTTACTCACTTATAAAATATTTATCTTAAATTGAATTCCTTTACATACATTGAGAACTACATCAGACAGTGTTGCAATATTTGCTTTGTTTGTCAAACATGAGTTCAAAAACTCAAGAGGACAAGGAAAGTCTATAGCTATATATATATATATATATATTTTACCATTTTTCCCCCCTCTGGTATTTCAAAGTTTCTCCTTTGATCTATTTTTATTGGTATATTTATAGAATTTCCTTTAATTACTCTTTTAGAATAAATCTACTGGCAATGATTTTTTAAAGTTTTCTTTCATCTGAGAATGTCGATATCTCCTTCATTCCTGAAGAACATTTCCACTGGATACAGGATTATGGATTGACTGTTGTTTTCTTTCAGCACCTGGAAAATGTGCCCCTTCCTTGTGATGTCCATCTTCTATCAATGGAATTGTTTTTCCCCTGTAGGTAAGGTGTCAGCTCATTCTTGCTCTGCTCAATGTTTTTTCTTTGTCTTCAGTTTTCAGGAGTCTGTCTAAGATGTGTTGTTTTTGTTTGTTTGTTTTTTTAAAATATATTTCATTGAATTTTTACAGAAAGGGAGGGAGAGGGATAGAGAGCCAGAAACATCGATGAGAGAGAAACATTGATCAGCCGCCTCCTGCACACTCCCCACTGGGGATGTGCCCGCAGCCAAGGCACATGCTCTTGACCAGAATCGAACCCGGGACCCTTGAGTCCGCAGGCCGACGCTCTATCCACTGAGCCAAACCGGCCAGGGCTAAGATATGTTTTGGTGTGGTGATGAGGGGATTTATTCTGATTGGGGGTCTATCAGCTTTTTACATATTTTTTTTTTAACATTGCATCTTTTAGGCCAAAATTGGGCCATTTTCAAGCCATTATTTCTTTGAGTACTTTTCAGCCCACCTTTATCCTCTCTCCTTTTGTGACTACAATGACTTAAATGTGGGTTTTTGTTAGAGTCCAACAGGGGGAATGGAAGCCAGGCTTCTGACTTGGCTTTCTCTGCACCACCTTAGGGGGTGTACGGAGACCTCATGCAGCCTAGTAAGGCTGGAAGTCTAGACCTCCCACTCATCTTTGGGGTCAGGGTGGGGTGGGGTCACAGTGCTCCTGTGGTGTATGGCTGGGATAGATATTGCCTAGAAGTTTTCTGTCT
Source organism: Myotis nattereri (assembly GCF_964212035.1). Classification (NCBI taxonomy): domain Eukaryota; kingdom Metazoa; phylum Chordata; class Mammalia; order Chiroptera; family Vespertilionidae; genus Myotis; species Myotis nattereri. The sequence continues at coordinate 29,398,191 of NC_138076.1, forward strand.
GGCTATTCGGCCCCCTTCCCTGGTCCTTTGGCAGAGAGCACAGTCTTTGGTTTGGAGTTTTGTTTTGTTTTTCTATGCTTGTTGGTGTCCCCAGGTGGCCAGCTTCTCTAGCATCCAGTCTGGATGTGTTGAGGCAGAAAAAATCCCAGGGGTCCCCCTGCCCCGCCACTGTGTCTTCCTAGGGCTCTGGGGTCCTTGGCTGGTTGGTTTGTTCTCTCCACCTTTCAGAGTCTTCTTGAGTCTTTTCGTATATAAAGTTCAGGGTTTCTCATTTTACTTAGTAGGAAGATTAGGAGAAAGTATATCCATTCTCTCTTCCAGGAAGTGGTCTTTCTTGGGTTAATTTTGAATGTTATGTCATGGCACAAGCATCCTCCTAAGCTGCTCTTCTGACTAGATGAGCTCTAAATATACACCTCACTCTGGCCCTCTGGTTGAATTCATTCAAAAAGAATTCCTGAGACAACAAAGGATGTTGCTGTTTCAGTTGCACAGATAAGAAGGAACCTTGACCTTGAGGAAAACTCTAGCCCATTTTCATGGCAAAATCCCAGGGGACTTGAACAACTCTAACCTCCTCTGCACCCTGTGGATTAAAAGAGCCAGTTTTCGTTCTTGTTTCTATTTTAATTTCAAAGTGTTTATTTCGCTGTAGTAGATCATGCACATCAACACAGGTTTCAACAAAATAAAGCGATATGTTGGCTCACCAAGACATCTAGCTAGTAATTATGCTTATGTGGGGACAGTGACATCTATTTCATTTATTTTGAAATTAAAATTATTGTAATTTTTAATCAGGAAGAGAAGAAAAATGATCTGTAGTGATATCTACTGGAGGATCTTGACTAGTTTTATTTGGGATAATTTGGCTAGGTCAGTGGTCGGCAAACTGCGGCTCGCGAGCCACATGTGGCTCTTTGGCCCCTTGAGTGTGGCTCTTCCACAAAATACCGACTTCTGCGCATGGGCCACGAAGTTTCAATCGCACTGTACATGCGCACCCGCATGTGGTATTTTGTGGAAGAGCCACACTTTTGTGCCGACCACGGGGCTAGGTAACCAAATGATGCCTACATGGATTTTGACCTTTCAAATGAAAAGCTGATCTAGCAAAAGAGTGAATAAATTTTAATGTGAGTCATCTGGAGCTCTAGAATGCCAACAAATACAAATGAAAAGAGAAATCAAATAAAATTTCAAAGAGAAATCCCCTCTAAACACGATACTCTGGAAGGAAGAGACAGGGCTCACCCACTGATGGGGGAGCTCAGGTTTTTCACAGTCAACAGCCAAGGATGTCCAGTCTGGCTGAAGCCATATGGAAGCCACAAGAATAGTCCGAAATGACCCCTGAAGAGCAACATCTGAAGCGTAAAATACGTGGCAAATATCCGTGCCTCAATGAGCCAAGTCTCATGAATTCACACATCTATGCTTCATTTTTGTGAGCCTGAGAGGGATGTTAGGACCAGCCCAACCACTGATTTTAACAGCCTCCCTTACTGAGTGTATAAAATGTGCCAGACATGAAGTGATGGGGAAAGAGCTAAGTCGCGGCCTTGGCATCCACAGTATGACAACCCTGCTCACACCCGAGGTCTGGACATTTGGATAGAACCTGAGCTTAGGATCCCCACCTCAGGTTCCCACCTTGCTTTTCCCCGGGGCACCTTTTACAATACCCACTTAAGAGGTGAGCCTTCAAAAAGTTAGTGACCTCGGCCCCAACTGCCTCCTACCCTGCTCTCTGTCCCCTGATTGCCTGTGACCTGGGATGGAGGGCTGGCCTTCCTTCTCCTCACTGCATCCCGTTCTGAGACCTGTGAGTAATAAGTCTTGTGACTGCTTCCTTCGTCTGAGTATATTGAAACGGAGCCTTCAATCAAAATGATCCCTGAGCCTTCACTTCCTCAGAGAGAGAGGTCTGAGGCATAATTTGCATATTCTTCTTTATTATTGTTAATCCTCACATAAGCATATTTTTTGCATTGATTTTTTTCTTTTTTTTCTTTTTTTTTTTTTTTTAGAGCTAGTGGAAGGGAGAGAGGGAGGGGAGGAGAGAGGAGAGAAAGAGAAACATCGATGTGAGAGAGAGACATCTGGTTGCTTCCTGCATGCGCCCCGACCTGGGCCAGGGATCAAACCTGTAGCCCAGGTATGTGCCCTTGACTGGGAATTGAACCCATGACTCTTTAGTGCGAGGGCAGACACTCAAATCATTGAGAACACCGGCCAGGGCTCTGCATATTCTTAATTTAATATACCAGCTACTGGCCCCTCAACACACATGCTCTACCCCATTGAAACAGGACACAGAACACTCGCACTGCAAGACACCATCGGCATCTTCCAGGCGAGGTGTTAGCTCCTTATGCTCATCAGGAGCTGCCTTCACACTCAGCCCAGGTTCTGGCTGCTCAACAAGACAGGCAGTGCGCTCAAGGTCAAAAAGGTGATTCAGAGGTGACACTGCAGTGCCTTCGCCACAAACCCATCACCACCACTTTAAACACATCTCATGGGGAAAGGTTCCGAAGACTGTGACACAGAATCACTTGTTTGTATAACCGGTGCTTTAAATATAATGGACTTTAATTTTTAGAGCAGTTTTGGATTTATAGACAAGTAGACCAGAGAGAGTTCCTCCCTCTCCACACAGTTTCTCCGATTATTACCAAACAGCTCGTGTCCCTGAGCCCCGAGCCCCTGTCCACTTGCCCTCGCTGCCCCCTCACCCTCCTCCCACAGTAGGATCTGCCCTCCTGCAACCGGCACTCAGGCGGCTCAGGGCACCACTCCCTCCAGGGCCCGAGTCCCAGGCCGCACACACCGTCTTCCCCGAATGCGTTTTACAGTCAAGATGACAAATGGCTGCTCTGTGTGCACAAGGCCTTGCATCGATTTCCCTCGGATCCACTTGGAAGAGAGCGGTTTCCAGGCAGCCTCAGGGCGCTGGTGGTGCCCACCCGGCTGCGTGCCTCACAGGCCTCGAGGAGACTCAGACAGTGGCCTAATCCATAGTTTCACTGGTGCTACTGGATAAGTCCATCTTTTTGGATAAATCCTTAATCTTTGTGATTTTCTCTCTCTTCTCTCCAAGATGGTGTTGGGGGAGGGGAGGGGGGAAGGTCCTTGTGCTGCGCCCCTCAGCTCTGAGGGGTCTGCACTGTCTCAGGTGGACCCGAGGCCTCCGTGGCTTCAGCCCCTCACAGGCCCCGCTCAGTCCCTGGTGGCCGCCATCCTTTGAACCACCGACATGGGGTCCCTCCCCTAAGCATCCCACCAGCGCACCCCTCAGAGGCTTCGGGAAACTTCCAGAAGGTGCAGTCGGGCTGTCCCACTGCCTAGCCCTGTGGCCACCCTGAGTTGTTCGCGGGTCCCTGAGATGTGGTCCGTCCCAGGGGACGCAAGCAGGGATCCTACCTGGCATGCTGGGTGAGGAAACCGGCCTCCTGTCCCTCCGCAGGCCCCTCCCTCTCTCCCCTTCAATTCCCTGACCTCCCCTCACCCCCTGCCCCGTCCATGTCTCCCACAGGGGCGTCCTCCCACCCCCAGGGCCCTCTGCAAACTGCACCCAGAGAAGTAGAAGACGTGCTTGGGGTGCACGGGTCTGCAGGCACACATGAACTCCGGAAACACACTGCGTGAGGGAGGCACCGCTCACCTTCCGTGTTCTCCACTACGAAACCCCCTTTGAGAACCTCCGTGTTTGAGTTGTATGGGCACAGCTGCACATTTACAGAGACCCAGGGACACACGCACTCCTGTGCAGGGAAACCCGACAGTCACCAGGTGCCTGCAAGTGTCCTCGGCGGATGAGGACATTCAGCTAAAGTGGCTTCTCACCCAGAGCAATTCTGACACCTAGGGGACAGTCTTGGTTGTCACAATGGGGTGCTGCCGGCCTCTATGGAAGCTGGACACTGAAACACCCCGCAGTGCACAGAACGCCCACAGCAACACACAGGCCACCCAGGTGCCCATCGTGCGGAGGTGAGACCTGCGCCGGACGCCAAGAGGCACACAGGGACCCGGGACGTGTATCCGGGGCACACTGAGCACTCCTGCAGCCAACAACCACAAGACAGCTGCCCCACTGGAAAATGAACAGGAGACCTGCGCAGACGCGTCTTTAAAGAAAATACGAAATGGCCGGTAAACACACGAACATGGGCTCAACGTCATTAGCCATCAGGGGAATGCAAACCAACGCCACAATGAGACACGACTCAACACTCAACAGGATGGCCCGGGTGGACATGATGGACGACAGTGAGTGCCAGCGAGGGTGCGGGGAGACTGGACCCTCACACGCTGCTGGTGGGAGTGTGAACTGGGGCAGCCGCTGTGGAAAACTGTGGAAGCTCCTCCAACAGTTAAACCCAGAATTGCCACGTGACCCAGCAGGTCCACTCCTAGGCACTGACCCAAGAGAAATGACAGCACACTTCCACACATACACGTGTGCATAAAGATTCCTGATAGCGCGATTCATAATCGCAAGCAAGTAGAAACAACCCAAATGTCCACCAACCGATAGGTGGGTAACAGCGGACTATCCAGGCAACAGAATATTAACCAGCCACGGCAAGGGAGGAAGCACTGACGTCTGCTACCTGAATGAGCCGTGGGACGTTGTGCTACGGGGAGAAGCTGGGCACAAAAAGCTGCATATTATATGATTCTAATTACATGAAATGTCCAGAACATCCAGACAAAACCACAGACAGAACATGGATTAGCGGTTGTCAGGGACTGGGGGCCGGTGGAAATGGGAGAGTGACTGCTAATGGGTATGGCTTTCTTTTCAGGGTGATGAAAATGTTCCAAAATTAGATAATGGTGATGGTTGCCCAGCGCTGTGAATAGACTAAAAGCCAATTGTACAGCTGAAAAGAATGAAATTTTATGGTATGTGAATCATGCCTAAATAAGGCTATTATTAGAAATCAAGTGAATGGCAGACCAGACAATCTATATCCACGCACACTCACAGGCACTCACATTTACTCACCCATGCAGAGACTCTAGCACACACACACACACACACACACACACACATCTCACACATGCCAGCCCCTCCTGGGAAACACCAAGCTCTCTCACAAATCACTTTCCCCGCCACAATCCAGAAGCTGACTGAGAAATGCATGAGGACGCTGTGCTCACTAAGGTGTCACTGAGAAGGGCACTCATTCCAAAGCTGACCGCTCTGCCCTGACCTTTCTATATAGCCTCTATCGCAAAGCTTGCTGGACATCTCTCAGGCCTGTATGAGTACTTTTCTAGATCTTTATTTCCTTGTATCTTCTAGATTGTATTTTTCTAAAATTTCCACATCATTTTGACATATCCTATCCTTTACACACTTCAGTCCTGAGCCACTCTGCGGTTCAGACTTTGCCTGCTCCGTAGCACCACCTGCTGGCACACGGGGGTTCTGCAGGGGGTGGTCTCAATAGAAAAGGCCCCTGCCCGCAGCTGGCGGAACTGAGGGGTTCTAAGCCAGGGGTGGGCAAACTTTTTGACTCGAGGGCCACAATGGGTTCTTAAACTGGACCGGCGGGCCGGAACAAAAGCATGGATGGAGTGTTTGTGTGAACTAATATAAATTCAAAGTAAACATCATTACATAAAAGGGTACGGTCTTTTTTTTTGTTTTGTTTTATTCATTTCAAACGGGCCGGATACGGCCCGCGGGCCGTAGTTTGCCCACCCCTGTATCTAAGCAGTCCATAGCAGGGCACATAACTGCACCAAGAACTGTCCACAGTCTGCACCCCTCCGGACACTACTGTAGGTAAAAACGTGGTTACATGTGTCTCAGTCTGGACACTCGCACTACTTTATACATAGCCAAACAGCATTTTTGACCCATTATTAATATACACTAATTTTCTTACAACAAACTATTGTGTAAATCAAAATGAAAGTGTACCTTGGTTCTTAAGACCTTCACCCAGAGCTTTTGTGCTATTTCAGAAAGCACCATCAGTGCTGTTTGTGGGTTCGGTCACCGACATCCACACCTGCCCAGCCTGCACCTATGTGTCATTCATGGTGTGCCACATGGTCACCAACATCCATACCTGCCTGGCCTGCATCTGCGAGTCATTCACGGTGTTCTCCATGTTCACCAACATCCACACCTGCCCAGCCTGCACCTGTGAGTCATTCACGGTGTTCCACGTGGTCACCAACATCCATACCTGCCTGGCCTGCATCTTCGAGTCATTCATGGTGTTCTCCATGGTTACCAACATCCACACCTGCCCAGCCTGCACCTGTGAGTCATTCACGGTGTTCCACGTGGTCAACAAAATCCACACCTACCCAGCCTGCACCTGTGAGCCATTCACAGTGCTCCTCGCATACCTCAGGACTTCAGTTTCCCTTCTGAGAGCCTGCCGAGCACTTACATACACAAATATGTTTCATCGTAAGTTGCTTTCTTTTCTTCCCATTTTTAATACAGATGACGCATACTGTTTCTTTTAGCTTGTGTTTGGGTAGGTATGCGGCCTGTGAACTCCATGTCAGAAGATGAAAGGAGACATTGCTCCACGGTCTGTTGAAAGAAGGGTGCTGGGTTTGATGCTGAGCCCTTTGTCAGAGAGGCCCCTTTTCAATTCCTCCACTTTCCTGGTTTGGAGGACACACTGGGCTTGTACTTTTCCACTACTTCTCCCATCTGCGGAGCTTCCCAGAGGCTCCATCATGTCTTTCGGCTGTGCTACCGCTGCTTTCCTCCTAACACTTCTCCTGGCAGGGCAACTAGAGGCCCCTTGCCCCTGGGGATGGCAGCGTGGAGAAGCCCACAGGAAGCAAGCAGGCCCCAGGGCAGTCAACCTGCTTAGCGAGCAGCCTGTTCCGCCCTGTCGGGGTTTCTGAGGGACTGAGCTTGCCTTCAGAAACCTGGGGGGGGGGGGGGCGGGGGCGGTAAGGGCATGTGCCAGGGGTAGGGGAGGCCAGGGGAAGGTCAATGGGGAAAAAAGGAGACATATGTACTAGTATTTGTAATACTTTAAACAGAAAATAAAAATTAAAAAAAAGAAAAGAAAAAGAAACCTGGAGCCACGGCAGCCTCGTTTCTATAATCCAACAAGGAGTCAGTAGGCAGCCCAGAGCTGGCGGAGCAGCTCAGCCTCCTCTCAGGACTCGCCTCTGTCCAGCTTCCTTCTCACTCAGCCATCTTGGCCTATTGCTTTGACCCTCAGAGACACAAGATAGCTGCTGCCCTTCCCACCATCACATCTTAATCCACGCAGGGGGGGAAGCCCCAAAGCCTCTCCCCATGGGACCATCTACATGACATTCTGCCTATAGAGCTGTCCCACAGCCACCTGGGAAGGTGAGAAGACTGAACAGTGCTAACAGGTGTGTCATCCTCACTAACAGAAAAAAAAAAAATCCAGGTTCTGCTAGAAGGAAAGGGGGGTTAACATGAGCAGGAAGTTGCAGTTGTGTCTCCCTCACCTCTTCCCTCTGTCCCAGCACACAGGGATGGGGGGCCGGCATGTTTCACGGGCACCGGGTTAAGTGCCATTGCAAGGGCACAGCTGTGGCTCTGCCCTTTTCTTTTCCAGTTAAAAATAAACTTTTGTGCCTTTAAACGCCATATTTAAAACAAGTAAATATTTTTTGCCCAGCTGAGTAATAACAGTTAGGCACCTGTCCGTGGGCGCCTCCCACTTTTCGCCAGCCACTTTGTTAATTCAACGGCTGGCCTCCACCCAGCGGGAAACAACCACCAGCTAGAACACAGAGCTGGCGCGTGGTTCCTGCTGCCTTGGCCTTCAGACTCCATTCATTTCCAAAGGGGCTCCAGTCAGCCCCGCTCCCCACCCGTCACGGAGGTCGTGTCACAGCCACACTGCGTTAGCGTCTCTTGGCACAGTCTTCCCTCCTGGGATCCCCTGACCGCCTAACCGTGTACACATTAAGCATCACTCTTTGTGCTGTGGGTTTTGACAAATACGCATTGTTATGTATCTACCATTGCGACATAGACAGAATGGTTTCACCGCCCTGTGATCCTCGGAGCTCATTTCTTTTTAGCGCTGAATAAAAGCACTGTCTGGTGTACGGTTTATTTCCCCACTCACCCGCTTGCGGGCATCTCGGTTGCTTCCAACAAGGGTGAGTAACAAAGCTTCCATAAACACCCAAGCGCAGGTTTCTGTGTAAACACCAAGGAGAGTGATCCCTACACTGTATGGTAAAAGCATGTTTCGTTTTATAAGAAACTGCCCAATCGTCTTCTGAAGTGGCCACACCATTCGTATTCCCGCCATTTCCATTCCTGCCCAGTGGACGAGGCCCTGGGTTCTGCCTCAACACGTCTCTATGTCCAGTGGGAAGAACAAACGTCAGAAAGCGGGGTCACCTGAGAGAGGATCACCCACACAGAAGGAGGAAAACCAACATGCCACCGGCTACTGACTAGAGGACCGGGGCCGTGACCGTGCCAGGCCCCTTCTCCTCCTCACGCCCAGGCCCCGAGGCAGCTCCCCGTCTCCCTTTGCCCGGGTGAGAGACCGAAGCGCGGAGGAGCCAGGCAGGTGCTCGGCACGCCCCGGTGGTGATCCCAGCGGGCCCAGGTGCTTGTCTACTGCCCATCCTGGCATCGTGGTGTGTCAGCCGTAAGGCCAGGAGGAACTCTGCCCACTTCCCAGGCTCCATCAGGGAACTTGAAGAGTTAACCTGGAAATGAGTTTCAAATCAACTCCCGGTTGTTTTTTCCAGAGTGACTTTGCTAATGCTTTTAAGAGAAGGCGGAAATGGCAGGCTCACATCCCCGGTGAAAGATAAATTGCTTTCTCCAGTTTCCTGGCCTCCAAACGGCAGGGCTCCGACAAGATCAGACTGCTGACCGCATCCGACAACACGGTTCAAGTTCAGCTCCCCGTAGGATAAAGAGCGGTGATGCTGCGGTGGGGCGAGGGTGGGTCCTTCACACGGGTTTCTGTGAAGGGCCACCACGGCTCCAGAATAAGCACCCAGCCTACAGAGACCCAGCTGCCATTATGGGAAAGCAAAATTGACCGACAGGACTCCATTTGGAGGCAAGAAAAGTGGCTATGGAAAGACTCCACTCCAGCCCTGGCCCGTGTGGCTCGGTGGGTTGGGTGTCGTCCATGCACTGAAAGGTTGCCGGTTCGATTCTCGGTCAGGGCACAGGCCCGAGTTGTGGGCTGGATTTCTGGTGGGGGAGGGGCGAGGGCGTGCAGGAGGCAGCCAATCAATGTTTTGCTCTCACATCGATGTGTCTCTCTCTCTTCCTCCCCCTTTCTCTCCAAAAATCAACAAATATATTTAAAAACGAAGAAAGACTCCACTCCACCCACTCTCCTGGTGGGACGCACCGTGGACACACATCTCAGAGGAAAGACAGACTGAAGCCCTACGTCCTGCCCTTGGGTTTGCAGCTGCAGTGCAGGAAGCTGGGCAGGAGTTCGGGGGCCGGGTCCTTCCTGGCACTAATATTCTGAGCGTCAGTCCCAGCAAAGGCTGGTTAGAGGCTCCGGGCTCTGTGTCTGCAGGTGCCAACCTCAGACAGCCACCTCACTTAGCAGAAAGCCAGGAGGGAGGGAGCTCCCTCGCCCTTTGGGTGCCCAGAAAAGCCACTGGACACAGAAGCCCTCCTCAGGGAGGCTGACACACACATGTCCACTTCCACTATGGGTCAGAGTCATGAAGCTGCTAGGAGACTCTTCTTTAGCACGTGGCCCTTTCCCAGTGCCAAGGCCATGCCCACGGCACTGTGGCTCTGAGTCCTACCCACGCCCGTACAACGGGCAAACTGAACAGTTTCATGCTGCCTGCTCTAGCGATGACAAGACCCTAAAGCTGCCGGCACCCCTATAAACAAAGCACTAGGAGCAGATGGTCGTCATGATTTTTGTGAGGGGGACAAAGCACCGTGTTTCTCCGAAAGGTCCGGAAATCGTTCCCTTACATTCAGGTCGCATGCTTGAGAGCCACATGAACTTCTGGCAAGGTTGGACAGAAACAGCCTCCATGGCTCCCTTCAAGGATGTAATGAGCCACATTCACACACTGAATTAATCCTGGTTGTGAAGACCCACAGCCGCCGCAGCACGTAGGAAACAGAGGACCGTAGAGGGAGGAGGGAGATCTCTACCTTGCAAGTCACATTATAGAAAGATTTTCTATTAAATAATAGAAATGTCAAACTTATACAAAAACAGTGAGAACAGTGTAATGACGGCACATTCATATCTGTGCCCGGCCAGCCTTGCTTCCTATGTAACCCCCACCTCTCCAACTGCTGCCCCCACAAATCACCTAAGGCAAAACCTAGCCACTGTTGTATTTTCCCATGTAAATCATCCGGTGCATAGCTCTAAACGGCAATGACTTTTTATAAAATATGAGCATAATACACTCAATAACGCCATGGCCATGATACAGTTAACAGTTCTCCAGGATTAAATGTCCAGCCAGCGTCCCGTTGCCTTTTCTCTGTTTGCTAAACCCGGTTGGTTGGTTTGCTTGTTCACAGGGGAACCCTCACACGGCCCAGTCCATATACTGTGGTTGGCTGCTCTTTCTCCCAGGTCTCTCTTGACTTACAGGTTCCCCTTCCAATTCTTTTCTCTTTTCAAGTTTGTTGTTGTTGAAGGAACCAGGTCGTTGGTCAAGTAAACCTTCCCGCGGTCTGGAGTTTGCCAATGCTGCGCCTTCAGTGGTGTTTACGGTGCTTCCTGTGTCCCTCGGTCCCCAGTACCTCCTATAAATTGTCCGTCAGATCAGAGGCGTGTGCAGATCCAGCTCAGCGTTGTATTTATTACCCCCTTGGGGCAGCACCTCAGGCTCTCCCTCTGTGTCATCTCTGTTCCCTTCCCTTCCCATCTCCCTACATCTGCTCGGAGGTGAATACCTGCCTACTTATACAGCAATCCAGTCCCATTTCTGCCAATTTTTATAGTTGTCTGAGCAGAGGGTCACCACACGGTACTGTGTCCCTCAGATTGGATGGGTCTCTTCTTCTCCACCTGCTGAATTCTGCCCACACTCTAAAGCCCAACGGAGCCTCTGGGGGCCGAGGCACCCACCGCCACAGGAGGTGACTCCATGGTTAACCACTGTCTGTACTCATGGGACATACATCAAACCCAGCCTGTTCCTGACATCTCTGTCTGCAGGCCCCTGGCCCCATTCCTCAACCAGGTTGGAGTTCTAGTCATTTTCTTTAGCCACGCCCCAGGAATACTGCTCAGCCCCAGAGACACCTAAGTGCCATGAGTGTCGGCTCACTGACCACACACGTGCGTGCCGGCAGCAACACGCACACATCACTTTTCACAGCTACTTGCCAGGGGAAAGTTTTCTTCTGCAGTTTGAAAGAAGACATTATATTTTTGTTAGATAAACACAGAACTGGGTTCTAAAGACTCCGTTCCCTCTTCTACTTCCCAACACACAAATCTGTGTGTGCTTCCCTATGCAGGTCGGGGAGGTACCATGGGCTTATATGCAGACCCCTTTTCCTTAAATACCTAACTTTGCAGGTGTTGTGATTATCTTCCTGTGTCTAGCTTCAGGAAAGAGCGAAAGTCCAAACTGCATAAGGTGGGAAACCTTAGCACAGTAACTTCAGACCCTGGAAACGAGGGAATTTCATGTCAAGCCATAAAAGTACTTGGGGTGTCTCTTTAAGAAGAGAAGGAAAGAAAAAGATTCAACATGCATAATTCAGCCAAGCCTTGATATTTGAAGGAGAAATTATACAGAGAAGTCATGCGGGTTGTTGGGTCCTTTGAAGCATGGAGAAATGTAATATTGCATCTCAAATACATTTCATGGTCTACTTAACTTAATAAATAAAAAATTGCATTTCTGAGTTACAGATGGTGCCGATAAAATGAATGAACACATGAGTACCGTTACCAAGAGTGTAACCAGAAAAGTTGTCTATCTCAGTATTGAGATCAAATTTTCAAATAGCTAAAATGAGTCTACAAGTACAGACTTATGGGAAAAACACACAGTTGAATGCCATATTCAAAGTTTGCATAAGTTATATGCTTTCTATTTTTAAAAAAGTATTTCAAAGTTTTTTTGGTGTTTTTTATGTGTTTGTTACAGCACAAAACAGTGGTTCCTAATGTTTTTGGTATGAAAATGTCATTTTAATATAAAAATTGCCAACTCTTACCAGATAGTCACTTTTGAGAATATATGCTTCAGAAGATGCCTAAAGACTAAAAGTTATTTTGTACGATTTCATGTCTTTTAGATGAATCTGAATGAGTGTAACTGTCTCTAGAACACTGAGAGTAACAGAATCCGGCAGGCGGCACTGAGTCCACACGGAGGCCCATGCCGAGATCTGAACCGCCTCTCACATCACCAGGGACCGAGGAAGCAGCTGAGTCCTCACAGCTGGCATGGAGATGCCCCAGAGCAAAACAGAGAAGGAAGAACCACATGTGAAAACAAAACCTACAAACTGCAAATCGCATGAAAGTACTTTGACGTCTGCGAGAGGGAAGCTGCAAAGCTGGACCAGGAAGAAGGTGAGGGGACCCATGGCAGATCTTGGAGGTCCCAGCATTTGCTCCCTCACGGAAGAAGGGAAGAAGAGGGCCGTGCCTGAGAGGGAACTGCCATTGTGCGCTGAGGCAGGGGATCCAGGAAGAAAGCCACAGAAGGTGACAGAGGGGCCGAGTTGTCAAGGTCCTGGCAAACCACCACAAGGATGTTGGCTTTTGGCTTTTGTCCTGAGTGAGATGGAGCCACTGGAGGGTTTTGTGCAGAGAAAGGGCTTGAGCTACCATCTTAGAAAAAACTCATCTCCTTGCTCTTTTGAGAGATGGCAGTGGGGGTGGGGCGGGGGGTGCGGGGAAAACAAACATAGATGCAGCATGAAGGATTTGGCTTCTGCATCTATTCTGAAGGTGCCCCAACAGGACTTCCTGGCAGAGTAGAAGTAAGGGTGAGAGAAAGCACAGTCCAGGTGATAAGGTTTATGGCTTATGGAACAGAAGGCTTTGCAGTGAACTAAGGCAGAGAAGGCTGTGGATGAAGCAGGTGTAGAGCCATCTATGACTCATTCAGGTGGAGGTGTTGAGGAGGCAGTTAGATGTGGTTCAGGGGAGAAGTCTGGCCTAAAGGCATAGAGTTTGGGGTCACTGATGTAGATGCACCAAAAGCCACAAGGCTATGGGATGGAGTGCAGGCAGAGATGGAGGGGAGGCTCTAGAATGGGAGAAATAACCACGTCTTTGAACTGATATGAGTCCAGTGGAGAATAAGGAATCTATGATGGAGGGGAGATAAAGAGGGCTGGAGTGAAGTCCTAGAGTGGAGAGGGGGTTGCTGGGGTCCAGGTGGCGGGACTAACGTGAGGAAACGTCCTTGTAGTAGGCAGGTAGGCAAGCATGTGGTGGAGAGTCAAGGGGTGGGTGGGCACGTGGAGAGACAGGCAGAAGGCGCTCTTCTGGTGGATTCAATTCTTCCTGTAGAGTAAGAATCAGGTTTCCACAGGAGAGAGTAAGGATGGAGAAAGGCACTGGGGCCGAGCAGAAAGAAAGGGTGAGCTTCTATTGGGGAGCTGGACAGCCTGTGGAGATAGAGCAAGATTGCCCAAGATGTTGAGGACCCACTGAGGATCATAGTCAGGAATTTAAAAGCAAAACAGTCTGTATGGTAGTATATTTTGCAGAGCTTTATTGAGACCTGGTTAACATATATAACGTCCATCTTCCCTTACCCAAGTACAAGCAAGGTCTAGGCAGAGCTGGAGTCAACCAGGGCCCTGGCTTTGCCATGCTGCCGCAATGAAGCAAGAGGATGCTCCAGTTGAGGAGAGTGCAGGAGTGTGATGCCTGACAGTGGACGGAACACTGGGTGAGAAGGGGAGAGAGGACCTAATGGGGGTGAGGAGGGAAAAAGTGGTAAGATCAACATACTCATTCCATTATTTCCCCAAAGTGTAAATGAAAATAAATGAATCAAGCATGAGATCAACACACTTTTAAAGAAGTAAAGTCCAAGAAATAGAGACAAAGCAGAAACAAGTGAATTAGAAGTTGGAAAACCAGTAGAATTAAAGTTAGAAATCAGTGGCTGGAGACAAAAACAAGAGATCTATTTGCTAACTAATCAAGAAGAAAAGAGAGAAAGAAAAATAAGAAATGAAAGAGGAAAATAGTCTTAAAAGAAGGAAAGTTTTAAAATTACATGAAATTTCTTTGTATAACTATGCACTTGTTTGAAAACCTGGGTAAAATGGATACTTTTCAGGGGCTATATAACTTATCAAACAGACCAAATTCCATGGAAGAAAGAAAGTTTCCAAAGAGCTACTCTTTCCAAAAGCACTAGACCCAGCTGGTGTCCAAGGGGGGGTTCTACCAAAGCTTCATAGAATGGGTCACTCCAACACATATGACACTCACAGTATAGAAAGAGGACAAATTTCAAGTTCTTTTAATGAAGAGAACAAAGCACTGATACCAACATCTGACAAACACTGGACAGAAGAAAAACCCAGACAATCCTACTTAGAAGTACCAATGTAAAAATTCTTCAGTAAATAGCCCCAAATATTTCCAGTCCTTATGTGTGGGCTGCACTTAGCAACGTGGTTCCAAACAATACAAGTTGGAAAGGGGATGAGGGGAGTCACCATATAGTAGAGGAACCAAACAAACATGACCTCAGCTCAGTGATCAAGGTCAGCATCCACAGTGATGAGTTATGGTGACAGACACATCATATATGTCTGATATGATGTGGTGAGAGGGGCGCTTTACCTCTGTTCTTCCTCCCCAAAACTCATGACTCCATTATAACTATGAGAAAATCATCAGACAAATCCCAGTAGAAGTGCAGTCTACAAAATACCTGCAATCCTCCTCAAAAAATGGGAGATTATATTTTTCTAGGAATTTGTCCACTTCATCAACATTGTTCAGCTTGTTGGCATATAGTTGCTCGCAGTATTTTTTTCTTAAAATCCTTTATGTTTCTGTGGTGTTGGTTGTTACTTCGCCACTTTCATTTCTGATTTTATTTATTTGGGTCCTCTTTGTTTCTTGATGAGTTTGGCTAGAGGTTCATCAATCTTGCTTATCTTGTTTTCATTGATCTTTTGTTTTTGTTTTTGTTTTTTAGTCTCTCTGTCATTTATCTCTGCTTTAATCTTTATTATTTCCTTCCTTCTACTTACTCTGGGATTTTCTTATTGTTCTCTTTCTAGCTCTTTAAGTTGTAGGGTTAGATAGTTGATCAAAATTTTTCTTGCTTTTTAAGGTAGGCCTAGAGTGCTATGAACTTCCCTCTCAGGACTGCTTTTGCTGTGTCCCATAGATTTTAGGATGTTGCATGCTCATTTTCATTTGTTTCCAGAAAATTTTTGATTTTTTTCTTGATCTCATTGGTAACCCATTCATCCTATATAATAAAAGCCTAATATGCTAAGTGTCTGGTCATCCAGTAGGCAGTTCAACCAATAAAAGTGTAGTATGCTAATGATATGCTAAGGCCGCTCAACTGCTCCCTGTGATGTGCACTGACCTCCAGAGGACAGAAGCTCCGACCAGGAGGTTAGCTTGCTGTTGGGGTCTGGCCAATCGGAACTGAGCAAGATGTTCTGGACACACCCTGGAGCCCTCCCACGGTTCCTCCCCACCTGGACAACCTCCCAAATCCCTCCCTGGCCCGATTGTGCACTGGTGGGGTCCCTCAGCCTAGCCTGTGCCCTCTCGCAATCTGGGACCCCTCAGGGGATGTAGGAGAGCCAGTTTTGGCCCAATCCCGCAGGCCAGGCCGAGGGACCCCACTGGTGCACGAATTCGTGCACCGGGCCTCTAGTTATTTAATAACATGCTATTTAGCCTACATGTGTTTGAATGTTTTTGAATGATTTTACTGTAGTTTATTTCTAATTTCATTCCATTGTGATCTGAGAAGATGCTTGATAGGATTTCAATCTTCTTGAACTTGTAGAGACTTGTTTTATGTCCTAACATGTGGTCTATTTTTGGGAATGACCCATGTGCACTTGAGAAGAAAGTATATTCTTCTGGCCTGTAGAGTTTCTGATGAAAAAATCAGCTGACAGCCTATGGGGACTCCTTTGTAGGTAACTAATTGCTTTTCTCTTGCTGCCTTTAAGATTTTCTCTTTGTCTTTAATTTTTGGCATTTTAATTATGATGTGTCTGGACATGGACCTCTTTGGGTTCTTCTTGCTTGGGACTATCTGTTCCTCCTGAACTTGTGTGACTTTTCCCTTTACCAGGTGAGAGCAGTTTTCTGCTGTTATTTCTTCAAACAGGTTTTCTATTCCTTTTCTCACTTCCTTCACCTTCTAGTACTCCTATGATGCAAATATTGTTATGTTTCATGTTGTCCTATAATTCCCTTAAATTGTCCTGTTTTTTAATTGTTTTCTCCTTTTGGTTTTCTGATTGAGTGATTTTTTTCTACTCTTTCTTCTAATTCACTGATCTAATCCTCAGCTTTTCTAAATCTGTTTATTTCTTCCAATGTGTTCTTTATTAGGCTATGTCTTTCTTCATTTCCAATTTGTCATTTTTCATAGTTTCTATGTCTTTTCTCATGCTGTTCAGCATCCTTGTAATCATTACTCTGAACTCTATAACTGATAAATTTTTTTATCTCCATTTCATTTAGTTCTTCTGGAGAATTCTCTTGTTTTTTCACTTGGGCTTTATTTTTTGTCTCCCCATTTTGGCCACCTGTTAGGGTTTGTTTCTATGGATTAGATAGGTCTGGTATGACTCCCTGTCTTTTTGGAGGAACTCTGGTGGTCAGATGCTGTTTGTGACTGGCACTGAGTACCCTGTTTGGAGCTATCAGCAATCCACAGCTTGTGGCTCTCCCTGCTGAGTGCCTTTGGAAAGGACCAAGATGTACATCAAGGTCTGCTTTTCCTAGCCCCGGATCCAAAAGCAGATCAGGCAAAGACTTAAAGCATCCAGGGATTTGCCTCTGCCTGTAGGCTGATTGTTATTTTCAGTCTCTTAATGAGCCTCAGGCTGCAGACCACAGCAAGGCATAACCTCCACAGGGTGGCAGAGGTCTACCTGAGAAAAATGTCCTCTGCAGTATGGGGGAATGGCTCAGCACAGGAAACCAGGCAGCTCTCACCCCAGAGTCCCTAGCCCTGGATTCTCCTCACACAGCTCTGGCCCACTCTGCCTTCCCCCTGTCAGAGCCCAAGGTGAGTGGCTGCACACAAAATATTGTGTGTTTGCCCTTTAAGAAAGTGCCTGCATTTCCAGCCATCTCTCCCTGGCAGAAGTAACCCCACTGCTTCCCACAACCATGATATGTGGGTACCTTTTTCAATTCTGGTGCACTGGGCTGGGGAACTCAGCTTGGCGTTTAGACTCCAGAGCTGTCAGTGGGAATGCCCACAGCTGAAATATCCCTTCAGAACTCCAGCTGCTGTCTGTGGGAGCCCAGCCAGCCCTCTCACTTCCTACTAGTCTCTATGTGGTCTCCAATTTACGTCCTTGGTTGTAAGTGATCTCTCCAGCTAGTCTTCAGTTGATTACTCAGGATGGTTTTTCTATATTTTAGTTGTAATTCCATTTTGGTCCTGGGCGAGTGTCAGTGTAGCTTCCACTTAATCAGCCACTATTTTGGAAAGTCTCTCTTCTACTATTTAATATTGTCCTGGAGATACTGGACAATGCAGTTAGACAAGGGAAAAAAATCAGGAGCATAAAAAAAACACACGGAAGAAATAAAATGATAATTATTTGCAGATTTGCTTGTGCAATTATGTAATTAGACAGTATGAACTGTGGTTCATATAAAAATAAAAAGGTAGCATGAATGGCCAGGAAAACTCTTCCAAAGAGCAATAGAGTCAAGTTGACCTGATCAGAATTAAAACATGCCATAAAGCCTCAATAATTAGTGTGGTACCAGAGAATGAAAGGCAAATAGGGGAGAAACTAAGATGGCGGCATAGATAAACACCGGGAAATAGTCGCCTCCCACAGCAATTGAAAATTATCCCAAAGGACGGAGCAAACATCGTCCAGAAAAACAGGAAGGCCTGCTGAGTGTAATTTCTACAACTAGAAGACAAGAAAAGCACACTGAGAGCCAGAGGAGCTGCGGAGGCTGAGTGCAGAGGTACGGCGGCGGCTCCCGCACGCAGAAAGGGGGTGGCACCTGAGGACGCGGCTGTCTTTTTGAATCACAAGCTCCCGACTGCTCTGAACTCCGGTTCTGGGAAGTCTCTGGGGACCCAGGACACATACGGGGAGAGGCTGCTCTCTCAGGTGGCAGCGGGCGAACTTGAGGGCGGATTTCCCTCAGAGGTGCTTGCAGCCATTACCGGGACACTGAGACGCGCGACTCCGGGTGCGGAGAATCAGCCATTGCTTCTTTCTCCGGCCTTTTGACTCCCTGAGACCCCGCCCCACCCAGGCTGAGGCAGAGGCTTTTGCATGTGAATGCCCTGGCCCTTTGCAACCTGATAATTACCTAACTGCAGCCGGGCCAGCCAGACCCGGAACTTCCAAGAGAAGGCCCAAGGCCCCGCAGCGGCTTGCATTGCTTCACAGCTGAGCCTCTTCGTAGTTCCTGCTGTGTGGCCTCAGGCAGGGGCTGAATTAGCACCTCCTTAGATCCAGGAGCCACTGTACCCAGTGGTCAGAGGGGGACCATTCTCCCACTTCAGACACAGCTGCTTCCCACAGCCAATTGGCCTGGAGGTCAATTCCTCCCAGTGATCCTACATCAACCAAGGCACCAAGAGTGCACCAAGAGTGTCCACCCCAGGTAACTGGGGAGGCTGAGCCACTGGGCCCTACAGGACACCTGCCGCGCAGGGCCACTCTATCAACACAGGGAAGCAGCCAAAATGCGGAGACAGAGAAACAGGTCACAATTGTCAGAAACGGAGGAGGACAGACGACTGGATATAGAGTTCAAGGCCACGTTTATAAGGTTTGTCAAGAATTTTATGGAAACCGCCGATAAATTTAATGTATCCCTCAAGGAGTATAGTGAGATCATGGAGGACATGAAAAAGGACCAACTAGAAATTAAGCATACACTGACTGAAATAAAGAATATTTTACAGAGATCCAACAGCAGACAAGAGGATCCCAAGAATCAAGTCAAAGATTTGAAATACAAAGAAACAAAAAATACCCAACCGAAAAAGAAAAAAGAAAAGAGATTCAAAAAGTATGAAGATAGTGTAAGGAACCTCTGGGACAACTTCAAGCGTACCAACATCAGAATTATAGGGGTACCAGAAGGAGAGAGAGGGCAAGATATTGAAAACCTTTTTGAAGAAATAATGACAGAAAACTTCCCCCACCTGGTGAAAGAAATGGACCTACAAGTCCAAGAAGCGCAGAGAACCCCAAACAAAAGGAATCCAAAGAGGACCACACCAAGACACATCATAATTAAAATGCCAAGAGCAAAAGATAAAGAGAGAATCTTAAAAGCAGCAAGAGAAAGACAGTCAGTTACCTACAAGGGAGTACCCATCCGACTGTCAGCTGATTTCTCAACAGAAACCATGCAGGCCAGAAGAGAGTGGCAAGAAATATTCAAAGAGATGAATAGCAAGAGCCTGCAACCAAGATTACTTTATCCAGCAAAGCTATCATTCAGAATGGAAGGTCAGATAAAGAGCTTCACGGATAAGAAAAAGCTAAAGGAGTTCATCACAACCAAACCAGCATTATATGAAATGCTGAAAGGTATTCTTTAAGAAGAGGAAGAAGAAAAAGGAACTCTTACCATTTGCCACAGCATCGATGGAACTGGAGAGCGGATAAATACCACAAGATCTCACTTATTTGTGGAATATAATGAACAACATAAACTGATGAACAAAGACTGATCCAGAGACGGAGAGGCTTTGATTGGACTGTCGGGCCTTGGAGGGAAGGTAGGGGAGGGTGGGGGCAAGGGGGAAGGATCAACCACAGGACTTATATGCAAGCATATAGGACTAACCAATGGACACGGACAACGGGGGGGTGAGGGGATGAGCGGGGGGGCGGGGGTAGAGGGTACACATATGTAATATCTTAATCAATAAAAAAATATTAAAAAAAAAAGAAAGGCAAATAGACCAATGATACAGAACAGAGACTCCAGAAATTGACACAAATGCATATGGAAATTTAACATATTTTCATGGTGGTATCTCCAATCTGTGGAATAAAGATAGGGATTTTATTTATTTTTTATTTTTAATATATTTTTATTGATTTCAGAGAGGAAGGAAAAGGTAGAGAGAGATAGAAACATCAATGATGAGAGAGAATCATTGATTGGCTGCCTCCTGCAAGCCCCCTACTGGGGCTATAGCCAACAACCTGGGCACGTGCCTTTGGCCGGAATCAAACCCGGGACCCTTCAGTCCGCGTGCCGATGCTCTATACACTGAGTGAAACCAGCTAGGACAAGATAGGGATTTTTAAAAATGGCATTAGGACCACCAGACCAGAAAACAAAGTTGGATCCATACTTGACGCTATACAACAAAATACATCCAAATGGGTCAAAGGTTTAAGTATAAATAAAAGTACTAGGAAAAAATGGGTGATTCCTTTATAACCCTGGAATAAGGAAACCTTTTAAAACTATGACTCAAAATCTAATGGAAGTCAACTACATTTTTTAAATGGCAAAAAGGAAAGTCAAGAAAAGATAATCTGAGAAAAGTACTTTCAACACATATTTCAAGGGCTAATCTCCCTTAATTTATAAGGAGCTCCATTATAAATTAATAACATTAAATGATTAGCAGCCTAATTTTCAAAAAGGCAAACAAGAAATTTAAATAACTTAAACAAATGAGAAGATGCTCAGTCTTCTCACCTGTATGACAAATGCAGTAAGCTCCAGCTGGGATAGCTGTTTTCAATTCTCAGACAAACACAAAAAGTAGAAACTGGCTCCCACTGGGGACTCTCTACAGAGAGTCATTCATGACTCCTTGTGGGTGAAAAATAGAAACCATGGAACACAATAGTAACTTTGAGCAAAACTGTCAAAAAGCACTTGCCCCTGACAGCCTCTGAGAATCTGAAATCCAGCATATGCATGAAATATATACATACATACATACATACATACATACATACACACACAAAGGTCATTAACCGCAGCACTGTATGCAATAACAAAAAATTTAAAAGAACCAAGCATCCAGCAATGGCTGCTGAGCTATAGTATAACTCAGTGGTTGGCAAACTGTGGCTCGCGAGTCACATGTGGCTCTTTGGCCCCTTGAGTGTGGCTCTTGCACAAAATACCGACTTCTGCGCCTGGGCCACGAAGTTTCAATCGCACTGTACGGGTGCGCCGCACGTGGTATTTTGTGGAAGAGCCACACTCAAGGGCCAAAGAGCCACATGTGGCTTGCGAGCCACAGTTTGCCAACCACTGGTATAACCACACAGAGGGTTATTGTGTGACTAAATAAAGACTAAAGACATTCTCTCTTTACTGATAGGGAGTTATCTTCAAGATATATTAAATGGGGGTAAAAGATATAGGACAGTATTTGCAGTATGCTGCTTCTTGCATAAAACAGGAGGAAGCCAAGATTATACCAGTGTCTCTTTGTATTTGTGTAAAGACCCGGGAGGTACATGGGATCCTGAGGCAGTGACTGCCTACGGGGTGAAGAATGGGCACGTGGTGACAGGATCAGAGTGAGAATTCTCAAGGCATACCTCTCATATGACAGACGCTCCTCAATTCACCAGGGGGTCACAGCCTCAGAAACCCATCATGAGCTGAAAATATCGTAAGTTGAGGGTACAGTGGGGCCTTGACTTCCGTGACAGAGCTCATAACTCAAATTACTCGTATGTCAAATCTTAAAGTGAATGAGTGAGACACGTGATGCTGGGCTGATGTTGTGGCGTTCACTGTGACATTCGCTGCGCCAACTAGAGGTGGGGTATCTGAAGCTGGCTCGTAACCTGAATTTGAGCTCGCAACTCAAAGCAAAAAATCGGCTGAGAGATGGCTCGTATCTCAAAAAACTCGTTAGTTGGAACACTCGTAAGTCAAGGCCCCACTGTACATTTAACACACCTGACCTACCAAACAGCATAGCTTAGCCTCGCCTACCTTAAACATGCTTACAAATCAGCCTACATCTGAGCCATTATCTTGAGTTTCATTTCAAGAGTAATTGCCTTCCTCTTCTTCTCACCAGAAGCAGGAGGCACAAGCATATGGGCTTTTTGTGGACATGATGGGACACAGAAACAAAAACATAATATCCAAACACGTTAGCAACACAGCATTGCCGAGCTCAAAAGGTTTGCCATCACTGCCCTAGAATGTTGGTTGTTGCCCTCCTGATCATTGGGCTGAATGGGAGCTGAGGCTCACTGCCCAGCATCACAAGAGAAAATCATGCACATTGCGAGCCCAGGAAAAGATCAACATTCAAAGTACAGTTTCTACTGAGCGTGTATCGTGTCACACCATCGTAAAGTTGAAATACCATCAGTCAAACCATTGTAAGTCAGGGACCATTAGTATTTTGACTTTGAATCATAAAGATGCTTACTATTTATTACAAAGCAAAAGACAGAAAAGAGGAAAGTGGAAGTAGGGGCGGGGAACGGGGGAGGCGGGGGGGGGGGGGGCCGGGGGGGGGGAGAGAGAACCCAGTCAGCTCCCAGGGAGAATAGATGCAATCTTGAAAGATTCAGTCTCAATATGAAACTGAGGTTTGGACTTGGTATAACTACTAAATGGGGAGTCTTGAAGGTCTCTCTCAGCAGCCAGAAAATAATAGAATCCAATGTTCTATATGTAGAGCAATTGAGAAATAATGTGCAGAATTCAGAAAAGAGGAGATCTGGGACCTGGAGAGTATATGCTAAGTGAAATAAGCCAGCCAGAGAAAGACAAGTATCACATGATCTCACTCATATGTGTAACCTAATGAACAAAATAAACTGATGAACAAAAAAGATGCAGAGACCTTGAAGATGCAACAGACTGACCTGTTTCAGAGGAAGGGGAGGGTCGGGGTGGGGAAGAGAGAGGGGGGAGAGAGATTAACCAATGAACTCATAGGCATAGCCCATGGACAGACAATAGTTCAGGGAAGGCCTGGGGAGGGGACGGGAGCAGGAGCAGGGTGGAAGGGGTCAATGGGGGGGGGGGGGGTACGACATCTGTAATATTTTCAACAATAAAGATAAATTTAAAAAAAAAACACAAAAAGAAACAAAAATAATGTTATGAAAGTCCTACACAGTGTATGAAACTGAATACAAAATTACAACACACTGCAATGCACTGTTGCTAGCAGCCCATCTTCCCAAACCCAGGATTCCAAAAGTGCCGTATGAAACCATTCTCACTTGAATGAACAAAGATTACGTTTGTCCCCTGGAACAAAGGAGCCAGCCACATTCCAGAAAGGTCAGTGTTAAGGTAATCTCAGGTGATCTCTGCAATTGAGAAGCTGTAAACCTCTGAGAATCTCTCAGAAGTCTTTTGCTTTGCCAGGTGAGTTGAGCCATAATGCTCTGTTTTGGGTTTTACATGCACACATGCACTCACTCACAGACACACACACACACACACACACACACACACACACACACACACACACCCCTTCTCCAACAATTATAGCATTAAGGGCCCCATAACAGGGAGGCCGCCTCTCCCCATGGGATCCACAGCCACCTCTCCACAGGCCCTTTAAGAGCTCAGGTGGGACAGACTCCAGGACCAGCTTTTCCGGACTCTCCAGGGCCCTAGGGAAGGCCTCAACTTCCAGAGGCAAAGTGTGCTGCTAACCCAGCAAGACAGCATCCGGGAAACTCCAGGTGAGTGTGCTCACCTTCCGCCTAGCCCAGCCGTGGGCAAACTACGGCCCTCGTTTGACCGTACCCTTTTATGTAATGATGTTTACTTTGAATTTATATTAGTTCACACAAACACTCCATCCATGCTTTTGTTCCGGCCCTCCGGTCCAGTTTAAGAACCCATTGTGGCCCTCGAGTCAAAAAGTTTGCCCACCCCTGGGCTAGTCTCTCACTGGGCTGAGGAGGTGGGGATCTGTAAGGAGAAAGACATTGGGCTTGCAGATAGACCTGAGGCGGTCATTGTTGGCAGTGCCTTTAGGTAAGCGGGCCCTCAGGTGACAGTGGCTGTGGCCACTACGCAATTCCATTCCTGCAGTTGGCAGATAAGCGCCCAGCCTGTTTTGCCTTCCGGAGGGAAAGTATAGTGTCAGTCACCGGTGACTGACATGGGGCTTAACATGTTAGCGACCCAGAGGCCTGACATCTCTGACAGACAACCCTGCTAGACAAGTTACCCGGGTAAAAGAAAGTGTGGTGAATGAAAACACGTACAGTATCAGCCATGTATACAGAAATGAGAGCTATAAATATACACGCTTATATTTAAAACACACACACACAATAGAAGGATTAATGTCAAAAACTAAAAGGGAAAAATAGATTACTTATGGAAGAAGGTAAAAAGAAGAAGGAAGACCCAGGGACAGACCCTAGACATCTCCGAATCTGGCTTGGCTTTGGAAATATGCAATTATCCTATATAATTACAAAACAAAGTGGAAATTTAAGCAATCCTTGAAAAATTAAAAATACAACAAAGGAACTTATTCATCGGGTTGGTGGCATAGTCACACAGAGAGGATTTCAAAACACAGTAATCTGACTAAATCCCTCAAGTTCCTACAGGCCAACAATCTAAATTCCAACTTCCTCAGGAAAAATGTTACCGTGACTGTGAGGACTGCTATTCTGATACTATTGGTTGTGTATGTAGGAAACGGCAAATAAGCCATTATATTGCTGTCATTGGAAAAAGGGATTTGGGGCATGGGAACAGGAAGATACAGATCCAAGATCTAAGTGGTCCTAAAATTGAATTGCAAGTATCAGAACTACTTCGTATAGATGTTTCTCTTTTCTAGACCATCTGTGAAGTGTAACTTGCGCCTAAGTGTGCAATTGATGAGTTTTGACAAATGTATACACTTGTGCACCCACTGTCACTCCAGAAATAGAATATATGCATCACTCAAAAATTCCCCTCATCACCTCTGCAATCAATCCCCACACCTGCCTTTGACCCTCAAAACCCTAATCTGCTTCCTGTAGCTGTAAGATTAGCTTTCCCTTCTCTAGAGCTTCCTGTACATGAAGTCATGTGGTAGCGACTCTTGTGTATGACTTCTTTCACTCACAGTGTTTCTGAGACTCATCTGGGTTGTTGCATGAATGAACAGCCTGTTAGTTTTTATTGCTGAATAGTATTCTGTAGTATGAACTCATAGATATATTTTAAGTTAAAATGTATAAGATATCCCAGGCCTGTCCACTGAAAAGGCATAGAAGCAATGACCAACCCAGTGGCAATGGGTATTCCAGGTGCCTGGCTTGTATACTATTCTTTTTAATTAAAGTACAGTTGGCATAAGTATTATATTAGTTTCAAGTGTACTTCTCAGAGTTAGGAGATGGTCCAGGTCTCCTGAACCACATTGAGTGGAGTCAAAAGCCTGCCATGAAGAGGTTTCCAAGGCCCCAAAAAAGGACAATTTGACCAATAAAAATAGCTGTGATGGATTTTAAAAATATAAAATATTAAAATCATTGAGTTCAAAATGATACATTTTTTTAATTGATTTTTTTACAGAGAGGAAGGGAGAGGGATAGAGAGTTAGAAACATTGATGAGAGAGAAACATCAATCAGCTGCCTCCTGCACGCCCCCACTGGGGATGTGTCCGCAACCAAGGTACATGCCCTTGACCGGAATCGAACCTGGGACCCTTCAGTCTGCAGGCTGACGCTCTATCCACTGAGCCAAACTGGTTAGGGCTGATATATATTTTTTAAATAATAAGTTTACTGATTTTTGAGAGAGAGGTAGGGAGAGAGAGAGAGAGAGAGACATGTGAACTGACAACGTCCTGGTGCACAGAATGACGCCAGGATGACGCCCAACCAACTGCGCCACTCTGTCCAGGGCTAAAATATTTTTTTTAAAACTCTAACCAATTCCTAGGAAGTTGCTAAGGAACAAACACAGTATTCCAGAAACTGTTAAATAAGAAGGAAAGAATCAAGCATTTATACTGCCTCTCCTAGAACTTAAATAAATGAAAAAGGAATGATTGAATGAGAACATCTGCAACTCTTGAGAATTAATAGACCTATGTAATAGGCCAACGGCTGCCAACATCCCCAAAAGACAGACAAGCAAACAGTCACATACTTCTCGGTTGGAAGGGTGCCACCATGACATCATCTTAAAAATAAACAAAGACAGGAGCTGGTTCAGGTTCTCATGAACGACCAATTTATAAGAGATACAAGGACAAAAGACATGCACGTGCTGCTCTGGGGTACAACAGCACAGTGTAGACACTCCACACAGCAAAGGACACGCTCATCTCAGCCCCTGAATTACAAGGAGGGTCACCAGCTGTGTGGCATGACTACCTCCATGGCCACACGACTCTTGGTGATGTGGTATAAATGACTGTTGAAGGGTAGCAGAACACACCACCCCAACATATGTCACTTTGGTGTACGGATGGTTTTGAGCTGAAGGCAACTAAGAAGCAGCAGACACAAGATCTCTTTTGCCCAGGAGGCCCAGCCGCTCCCCCAGGCCCGCCCTTCCCCTTGTGACTGGGAAGAAGCATTGGGGCTGCCTTTATTTCTTCATTCATATCTAGCCCTTTCCCCAAGGGCCACCAATAGAGGTCCAGGAATATTCTCCAGAGACATTTTTCCTTCAGAATTGCTGGGTGAGCTCCCGCCTTTGTTATGAGCACGGTTGGGTGCAGTCCCAGTGAGACAGTGAGAATGGGGACAGCGCCTGAGAATTGGCACCTGTATGAGCAGCCTGCGGAGGTGGGGTGAGGGGGTGAAGAACAGGGGTCAGCATAGGATGGGAGACCAGTCCTCATGTCCATGGGGTACAATCTCATATCCTGCGTCCGGAAACATGTACTCTCAAAAAAATAATAAGGTTCCCAAGCAGAAAAACAGAGGAAAACAAATTATATAAATGTGTAATAACAAATGTGTACATTTTGGTGCATATTTAAATTTTTAAAATATATTTTTTATTGATTTCAGAGAGTAAGGGAGAGGGAGAGAGATAGAAACATCAATGATGAGAGAGAATCATTGATCGGCCGCTCCTACATGCTCCCTACTAGGGATTGAGCCCACAACCCAGGCATTTGCCCTTGACTGGAATTGAACCCGGGACCCTTCAGTCCATAGGCCGATGCTCTATCCACTGAGCCAAACCAGATAAGGTTTGGTGCATATTTTATATCTTTTCTCAAAATGATACATACCTTGTATTTACAAAATTGCTATCATAGTGCATGGTTTTATAATTGGCTGATTCGCTTCTTAGAACATAAGACATGGGAGAATGATCATTCTAACAGCTAAATAATTTCACCAAACCCCTAATACCATGATTTTGCTTTTCCGTAAAAATTCATCATCATAAATAATGACCATGATAAACATCTTTGTTCATGAACCTTTGTAACAGTTTTAAAAATTAATTCCTTAGTTTAAATTTCTACAAGTGGAAATTGCTGATTGAAAACAAAATATTTGAAGTTTTTATCCATACCATCAACTTGTTTTCCAGTATAGCTACAAGGATTGACATTCTTATCAGCAGTGGATTTTAACTTTTTGTCCATAAAAATGAAGAAAAGGAGCACTCCTTGTTAAATTTGCATTTCTCGTTTCTATTTATTTATAGTGCAGTATTTTCCTGTCTTTATGGTGGTGTGTCATCTCTACAGGCCTCATAGTGAGCTTTCTGCTAAGGCATTCATCCTGTTCATTCTGCTGTGTAAGAGATTTGCATATATGAAGGCCATATCTTTTGTCATGTGGCCATTTTTTTTTCTTCTAGTTTTTCACTTGTGGTTAATCTTCTTCATTGAGATTGCTAACGTACAGTTTTTTTGTTTGTTTTTAAAATATATTTTTTTTATTGATTTTAGAAAGAGAAAGGTATAGAAAGATAGAAGCAGAGATGAGAGAGAAACATCAATTGGCTGCCTTCTACATGCCCCCTACTGGGGATTGAGCCTGCAACCTGGGCATGTGCCCTGACCAGAAATCGACTGTCACCTCCTGGTTCATGGGCCAACACTCAACCACTGGGGCACACCAGCCAGGCTCTAACATACAGTTTTAATGTTCAGGTAGTAAAATCTCTTCCTTTTCTCCATTTCCCTCAGATCCTTCAGGAGAATGCATCTCCTCTAACAGAATCACTTCCAACAATCTAGCACCACTTGCCGCTCAGTTTGGCCAATCCATCCACTGCCCATCCTACGTGCTAGTGCAGTGCCTCCCAAGTATTTCCATGATGTGCACATGAAAGATGAAACATCTGTACAGGACACAGGGGTGAGTGGTCAGGGCTGTCCTCAGACCTCTACAGGAGGCCGAGGGGATCAAGGCCTCAGTCCACTCTAGCCCACGTTGGGCACAGCCCTCCGTTGTGGACCCCAGTCCTCACACTCCTCAGTGACTCTAGAGACGCAGGAACCCAGGTTGCCAGAGAGGAAAACAGTAAGAATTCTGCTGGAGCCCAGGCACACCCTCAGGGCAGAGACTGTGAACAGCAATCACAGGGGGACTGCTTCAGAAACAGGTGATATTTTTGTGGATCTTGAATAAATGGGTGGGGTTTTAACCAGGAAGTGAACAAGGCAAGAGGGAAAGGAAGGATTTCTATGCAGTGAGAATGGTTCAAACAAAGCAAAGACCATCTCCCCAGGTGACCCAATCGGCACAGCTGGGAGAAGGTGGAGGCGCATACAGTTTGGAGTCTTGTTGACCGCAGCATGTTCTCCACTGACGTTCTCCACTGATTCATACTGACAAACGCACTTTCTCTGGAGGAGACTTTGGCGCCATGATGACCTTATCATACAGCACATATTATAAAGCACACAGTTAGATAGAAAACCCACTAACTTTCTGATAAAACACTCACAATACCACTGCCCCTCCTGGGCGTGCCGCAGAAGTGGTGCTGGCTGCCAGGGATGGGGGATGAGAATATTTGGAGCTCTCGTAGCTGAGCTGCTTTCCAGGCACCTCCAGTTCATGTGAAGAACATTCTCCACCAGCTCAGAGTCATTATTCCCAGTTCTAGGTAATTCATGGCTTCCATTCAAATCAACGATGAAAAGCGCCAAGTCCATTCCACTTAGAAGAGTCCATCTTGGAGATCTTGGAGATCAGAGGACTCC
Source organism: Myotis nattereri (assembly GCF_964212035.1). Taxonomy (NCBI): domain Eukaryota; kingdom Metazoa; phylum Chordata; class Mammalia; order Chiroptera; family Vespertilionidae; genus Myotis; species Myotis nattereri. The sequence goes on from NC_138076.1 coordinate 29,427,503, forward strand.
TTGGAATCTCCAAAGGTCATGCAGAGGCTGTTGGGGGATTGATCCACTCCAAGCCCTTCTTACCTATGACCTGGAGGGTCGCAGCCCCTGTGCCCTCCCTCTGGCCCCAACCACACCTCATCCTGGCCCTTTAAGACCTATTAGAAGTATTCATGCTTCTAGCATCAACTAGTAACACTGCGGTAACTTGTAAAAGCAGTGCAGTGAACATCTATATTATAAAAGGCCAGTGGCCATAACGCCGTAACGACCAAACAACCAGTCACCAGGAGGTGCATGGAGCACCTCTCGGTCCCTCCCCCCCAGCCCACAAGCCGCTCTCAGCGGTGGGAAAGGGCTCACTGCATGGCAGGTCTGGGTCTCGTGAATTTCACGCGCTGGGCCTCTAGTGTATTCTAAAGAATCAGAACTCCTGCTAGCTTCCTGAATAATATAAAAAGTCCAAGTGAAGAAGACCAAGGGATCAGGGAAGGTTAAAACGAAGTTAATTATTTATAGCAATACTGAAAGCTCCATTTCCACAGACAACATATTCGTCTTTGGAGAATGTCCCACTTGGGACTCATAAAACCACAAAGATAAGACCAACCAAGCCCAGCCTCTTAGTGGGTACTTCCCAGGACGGCTCTGCAATATCAGATCGCATACAAGGAAAAAACAATGACTCTCTCGGGAAAATGACATGAGCTTTGGAAGACAAGGAACCAGGAAACTGTAGCGTCTATTATACTGTGCACAACTCGACCCCCTGAAAAGGCCACAATCACTGCGATTCATTCATTCTTCATTAAGCGGTGATTACAGTCAGTGCCAGAGACACTGGAGATCATCAGAGAGCCAATTTCCTTCCAAGCATCCGTTTCCTGTGGTCATTTTTGCCTTTCCCAAAATGCGTTTTCAGTCCAAGCTGCTTCCGTAAAACCCTCTGTGAGGCTCTCCCATAACGTGACCGCTGTCGCCTCATAGTTTTCAAGTCCCCCTCTTCCTGCAGCTCTTTCCGACCCCCCAGCTTTCTGCAGGTGGACATGCCCACACCTCCCGGCCCCTCCCAGAATTCCATACAATCTCTCATCACAAATGCATGAAGGCCTTTTGTTTAGCCACATGAGGTTACCAATATTCAAACGTTTTTGACTTGCATAGTGTCAACCTCATGATTGAGCCTAATATTTCAAATGGTCTTTATTTACTTTAAGTCCAAGTCAGGGACTGCATTTTAATTGTGTCCCCGCCCCCCGCCCCCCGCCCCCCCCCCCCCCACACACACACACAAAGCTGTGCCAGTACTTGTTTAAGACACTCAAGAAATTGTTGGGGGGTGGGGGGGAGGTTGGCATCATTAACCAATTAGAATCCACAAACCTTTTAAAAAAGTGAACATGCACGACAATGGCATTTGAAAAACAGGAGCGCTCACCTGTGCCACCTGACAGGCCGTCACAGCCACTGGCACTGGTTCTGCCCTTTACCTCTGCTGGGGCAAGGAAACTGCTCATCATTATAAGCACATCTTCCGGATCTCCCACGCTCAAGTCTTATGATGAACAAAATGTTCACAGACAAATGCTTCCTTGCCTGACTCGTAGCTGGTTTGGTGAGACATCTCCTGGAGGAACAGGAAGGCAAGCCGAAACCCTGCTGCATGGGACTGCGGGTACCACGGACATGGGGTCACCTACCCTGTTCAATGGGCGATGCGGGCGTGTGTGAGACAGAGGCAGATGGGAACAGATGCCAACGTTCACTCATGCTAAGGCAAGAACGGCAGTGGTTGCTCACACAGATCTGGTGTCTACGTACGAAGGCACCGTGTGGAATCTGGAGAGCTGGAAATCTGGAGATCCAGTGAAGCTTTAAAGCTCCCCTTGCTAAAAGGTACTGTGTGTACGTGCCCATGCGCGTGCACATAAGCCCATGTGTGCATACGAGCACGTGTGTGTAGCTCTAAAAGGGTTCTGCAGGTTAGGGGAGAGAGAAGAAATCCCAGGACGGCGATGGTACTCAGAGCAGAGACACGTTCTGGGACACAGCTCTGAGCATCGCTGTCGGGCACACCTTGCACTCACAGGACCCTCACAGCCCCCACTGGCATGGTGCCGCCGTTGCCCACATGATGGAGAGAGGTTCCACCCCGCACACGCTCGTGGGGCTGGAGAGTGACAAAGTGACACACTGGAATTTGAGCCTGGCGTTCCGCTCTGAGTCGTGCTGCTCATCACCACACAGGCGCCTCGTGCTGCTCAGCTAGGGAGACTCAGTGACACTAGGAAACGATCCAGGCAGTCAGAGGGTCTCCATTTCCGCACCGGTCAACCCCATCCCAGCCCTCAAACGAAGACACGGCAGGGTCACTGGGGCCTGGGAAGCCGACCACTGCCGGGCTCTGAGTGGTTACGGGCAGTTAATGTGCAGCCATGCTGAGCACTGAAAGACTAGCTCGCCTTCCAGCCATAAAAGCTAATGATAAATGGGATCTGGACCCTCTAAGTCAGTGACGGCGAACCTTTTGAGCTCGGCGTGTCAGCATTTTGAAAAGCCCTAACTTAACTCTGGTGCCGTGTCACATATAGAAATTTTTTGATATTTGCAACCATAGTAAAACAAAGACTTATACTTTTGATATTTATTTTATATATTTAGATGCCATTTAACAAAGAAAAATCAACTAAAAAAGTGAGTTCGCGTGTCACCTCTGACACGCGTGCCATATTTCGCCATCACTGCTCTAAGTCGTCCTCTCGCCGAGGAGGAAGCGTGCCTCCTTTCTAAGTCCTTTTCCCAGAGCAGAAGCCGCAGGCTTGGGGCAGCATCTTCCCAGCAGCCCTCTCCTCCCTTCACTCTCCCAAGCAGTGACCATCTCACTACCCACTTTATTCCTCACGTGGGTACATATCAGAGAACCAGAACTGCACCTGGGCAGTAAGAAAACTTGTTGGAAAGATGAGGCGCTCCCATCACAGGAAGACAAACAAAGTTTTAGGTTTCAGCCTCTCGTTTGCAAACCACTGACCAGGGAAGTGACAAAAATCAAGTTTTAAACCTGCAAAACTAAACACAGATGCTGGGGGCGGCGGGGGGGCGGGCGGGGGGACGGGGAGCAACCACACTGGAATTCAACCTCTCAGCCAGCCAAGTTTAAATAGCCAACCATGTTTACAACTGCAAGAGTCTGTCAGCAGAATTGTGGCTCAGAGCCGCTGGGTCCGGGGACATTTACAAGTTCCCCCACAGGAGCACACGTGATAATGCCAGACATCCAGCTGTGACCCTGAGCCATGCACACCTGTAACAGGATGGAAACCCTGGACCCAGCCCTGAGAGGGTGGCCAGGGGACGGCAGCACAGTCTTAGCTGTGCCCAAGTCCAACAGTGCGGGCTGATTACGGCGAATGCCAGCCTAGGGCCAGGCCGAGAAAGCTCCGGGTTTAGAACCCAAGGAAGTGTTATCAGAGTGACTCAGTGACCTATGAACCAGGAGGTCATGGTTCGATTCCTGATCAGGGCTCATGCTTGGGTTGTGGGCTCCATCCCCAGTAGCGGGGCGTGCTGGAGGCAGCCGATCAATGATTCTCTCTCATCCTTGATGTTTCTATCTCTCTCTCCCTCTCCCTTCCTCTCTGGAATCAATAAAAATGTATTTTTTAAAAGTGCTCAGATGAGCCCTAACCGGTTTGGCTCAGTGGATAGAGCGTCGGCCTGCAGACTGAAGGGTCCCAGGTTTGATTCCGGTCAAGGGCATGTACCTTGGTTGCGGGCACATCCCCAGTAGGGGGTGTGCAGGAGGTAACTGATCGATGTTTCTAACTCTCTATCCCTCTCCCTTCCTCCCTGTAAAAAATCAATAAAATATATTTAAAAAAAAAAAAAGTGCTCAGATGAGCCTCTAGCTGTCGGCTCAGATTCACGCCTTCCCCTTCGGTAGTCAGTGACAGTGTTGCCTTGTCTAGTGAAAATGGTACTTGTGGTGTTAGTTTGCGGGGAAATGGCAACACATAATTAAATGCAGGCAACACTAAAAACGGGGAGCCATCACTTCCTTCCATTAAGAAATGCATGTGAGCTCTCAGATTAGCCAGAAACAAACAAGGAGAAAAGCATCCCCAGGCGAGGATGAAGGGGTCAGGCTGAGCTTTGAGGAGTGTGGTCCTCTCCTCACAGTGTGTGCTACTCATTCTGTCTTTAGGGCGGGGTCACTGATTTGGTGACTGGCAAAAGCTTCCGCACCCTCTCAATACGACAGCACAACACATTTAAACAAAAGCTCTTGTGTTTTTGAAAAATGAAGCAAAGGCTGGGAGTCGTTCCCTTCAGGGGCACAGTGTTTCGTTTAAAACCTAAATAGACATTTCTCATGATCTCTCACTGGAGCCAACCTCAGATAAAAATGTTAATTGAAATAAGCACCAGAAAGGCAAATGAACAAACATCTTGAGATGTCCTCACCTAGGTGTGTCAGCTAACAGCTGCCTGAACTCGGTTTGCCCGCCCCCAGCATATGACCAGTGAAGCCATGTGTCAACTGTTCTCCCAGATCTAAAACCCATCCGCCTCCTACAAAGACCAGAATAGCTAAGAACAAGGCTTTTGGGTCCGATTAGTAGCAAGAGCTTCCAGATCAAAATAAAGTTTAAAACTGGCCTCTACCTGTAGCTGTCCCCTCTAGTTGATCTTGAACAAGCCTGATGACGTCAGATACATCGATCTGATGGTCACTTTCTTCCGTTTGGGCCTCATTGGATCCTCGCGGGGAAGAACAATCCTTGCTTCCTGTTTTCTTGCACAGGATAAATCTCCAACAGTCAAACATCGGTCTGTAGGGTGGAAAACAAATTTTAAAAGGAAAACGAGGTCACGCTGCCAATACACATCCGAGTCATTTCTTTGAACAAAGCCCAAATAACTAGATACAGCCTTTAGCAAAGTTTATTCTGAAATGGATACAGTATGTTTAAAACCAAATTCATTCTTGCCCTGGCCAGTGTGGCTCAGTGGTTGAGTGCTGACCCATGCACCAATAAGTCACCGTTCATTTCCCAGTAGGGGGTGTGCAGGAGGCAGCCCATCAATGTTTTTCTCTCATATTTGATGTCTCTCTCTCTCTCTCTCTTTCTCTCCTCTCTCTCTCTTACTTTCCCTTCCTCTCTCTCTAAAGTCAGTAAAACATATTTCTAAAAAATTAAATTCATTCTTCTCCAATGAATATCTATCAATGTTCAGTTTACCAAGCAAGCTTCTTTTATAATATTGAAGTGAAATAAAGGGTTACATAAACAAAAATTTACTTCTGCTGTTTAAGAGAAAGCAAAACCTAGATTTTTTTCCCCTTGACATTTAGGCTCTAGTTTCAAGGATATAAAAACCCCTGGTTCTCCTGGTTTCAATGTCACAGTCTATTTCACTGAACTGGCGAACTTTCAAAACCATGCCGACGGCTTATTCAGGTTACTTAAGAACATTTTAAATCCTCTAAGTAAAGAATGTCCTCAGCGTTCCAGAACAAACAGTAAAATCTTATTCCTCCAGTGAAAATTTGGCAGAGAAACATAAATCAGGTTGTTTTAGAAGCAATCTTGAATTTAAAGAGACAACTAGTAACTGTATCTCAAACAGAAGCCATCTGAAATCCTTTGCTGGGCAAACAATTCACCTTTATTAGGTAATTACTAACTACACTTCTTCAGACGTAGTGTTTTAGAATATTTATGGTTCATTACTATTTCCTCCTGTTGGCTTCACACTGGCAGGGTCCCTTCTTTAAGAATAAAGGCGTAAATAATTGGACTTGAATAAATTTGACCTGTGGCTCCACAACCTCACCTTTCATTTCATTGCTTTACATTCTGCTTTACCCACTTCCGGTTTACTTTAGCCCCTGCCTCAAGGACCCCCCAGGGAAGCCCTTCCTGCCCCTTCAAGGAGAACGCTGGGAGATTAGAGACGGTGGCCTGCCCACGGCCACTGTTCTGCATCAGTCCGTGGAGGACGCCCTGCGGTCCCAGAAAGGCCCTGGTCACTCCGTCCAACAAGGTTCCCCCAGGTCCCTGGCCACAGGATGGCCGCTCGCGCTCAGCGAGGCTCGCAGGTCTGGCCATCCTCTGGACACACAGGAAGCTTCATAGCCCCCCCAATGCCGGCTGGCCTTGGGGGAGGAGGGGTTCCAATATGCCGCCTACGTGACAACTGCTGCAGAGTCTCAGTGATTGTTCCAGAGAGGAAGGAGCCACCACAAGACCGGGAGGCGGTGGGGACACACAGTTCAGATCCCAAACACTTTGGGGTGTCACCAATTCCACACCTGTCCCTAACAAGAAGATATCACATTTCTCCCACCCCCTCCTCTTCCTGCCAAACCACAGTTCCCTGGGGCTTCACTGCCTGTCCTGTAACATCCGCCCAGCATTTTATTAATGCTGCTGGTGGTCAATGACTTGTTTGTTACCCATATGCATCGTTTGTGTCTCTTGTCCAGGAATGTCTTCCAGTTCTTATAACCTGTTCCTTAAACGTCTTTGCACAACACCACCACCAGGAACCTTCACCGAGAAGATGAGCCACATGCCACACCCACTCTCCTCTGGCAGGACCTCCCACCTCGGCATTTGTCACTTGTCCTTGGTCCTTGCTTCATCTTTCAGAGAAGATCAGACCATACCTGGTGCTCCAGGAAGGGCACAGACTGTCAAGCACAGCCAAAGACTTCCCATTGCTTAAATCTAGTTTTGACATTAAAAAAGAGGAAAAGGCCCTAGCTGGTTTGGCTCAGTGGATAGAGCGGGTGTGGGCAACCCCTGGCACGCGTGCCAAACATGGCACGCCAGTAACTTTTGCTGGCACGTGAAACCCTCTCTTATAATCTTCCATTTACAATTTTTTTCTTAATATCGACTTTTTATTTTTCAGATAAATTCAGTGTAGGTGCATCTTAGATAAATAAATTATTTTACATAACAAGTTCTCTTAAAGACCATAGACATGGATTGATGAGAGAGGGGAAGAGCAATTTCTATGCCTCTGCCTTAACTCTCCCTGCCTTCCTAGATCCGACCAGTGTTTTGGTTTCATCCACATACTCTTGTGAATCTTTGTTCTCAGTGATGAATTTTGTTAAGTCTCATAATAGGAGTAGCCTGATGGATGAAAGTAGTAGTTCGTGCATATCTCTGAACGTCACGAAATATAAACCTGATGTAAAATCTCTGTCATCAGCGATGCAGCAGCAAAAGTCCCATTGATAATATCAAACGGAGTCATAAAGTTTTCTGTCGGCCTATCAGTGTACATGTATACATTAAAAAATAAATGTATTTTTCATCATCATATACTGTGTTTTTGTCGCTCAAATGAATTTTATTATTTCTTCAAGGTTCTTCACATACGTACACCTTAAGAGATCTCAAGTAGGCATAACATGTTCTCAAAAAATTAGGGTTGGCACGCAGAAGAATTTTGAGTCAGAGATCTTGCTGGTTTTGGCACGCACTCACAGAAAGGTTGCCCACCCCTGGGATAGAGTGTCAGCCTGTCCTGGGTTTGATTCTGGTCAAGGGCACACGCCCGGGTTGCGGGCTTGATCCCCAGAAGGGCCGTGCAGGGAGCAGCCAATTAATGATTCTCTCTCATCATTGATGTTTCTAGCTCTTTCTCCCTCTTTCTTCCTCTCTGAAATCAATAAAAATATTTTTTTTTAAAAAAAAGAGGAGAGAGTTCTCTGATTTAAAACAATAACAACAAGAGAAAATACTGATTTGTCCTGTTTCCTTCTATTTCAGCAGTTCTCAACCTGTGGGTTGCCAACCTGTGCGTCGCGACCCCTTTGGGGGTCGAACGAACAACCCTTTCACCGGGGTCGCCTAAGACCATCAGAAAACACATATATAATTACATATTGCTTTTGTGATTAATCACTATGCTTTAATTATGTTCAGTTTGTAACAATGAAAATACATCCTGCATATCAGATATTTACATTACGATTCATAACAGTAGCAAAATTACAGTTATGAAGCAGCAACGAAAATAATTTTATGGTTGGGGGTCACCATAAAATTGGTGAAACTGTATTAAAGGGTTGCGGCATTAGGAAGGTTGAGCACCACTGTTCTAGATTCTATTGGGAGAATTTCAAACACCAGCAGACTGATGGTGATCTTAAACCTGCGGAAGGACCAAGAAAAGGCTCTTCTGTGCCCACTGCCCGGGATCTCCCCCAGGTCCCGAGAGAGCTGTCCATAATCTGAGCCCTTCTAGCAACCCAAGAAAGGTTCCGGCTGTTTCTGTCCTCTGTTCGGCAAGATTTTACAAGTATCAGTGTGCACTCGGTCTCAAGATAGGATTGAGAAGATCCAAGGTTTGGTTTTAATTTAGTTTGTTCTGAAAAACAGAACAAACGCGCCCTTCACCTGACTTGCTGGGGAGACCATCCCCCACTGGGCCAGGACAAGGTCCAGAAGGCCTCCCCTCCCTGGCAGGCCGGCCTGGGCACCTGAGGCTGCTGGGTTTTGCTGAGGACAGCTGGTGTCCAGGGCCTGGGGAGGGCGGGGCTTCTGCCCAAGGCTCCCGCCTCCCACTAGGATTTTTATTTTTCAGCTGTTTGGGACAACAGTATTCCCAAGAGTCAAGAATGTCATGCTCAAAACAACCCTGAAACACACAGGCAGACATAGGCACAGTGGGTTTTCCACAGCTCCTGTTACCCTGGGAGCCCAGAGCACAAGTCCAGATGTCAGACCAACCTCGCCTGTCATCGACATCTGTTCGCTTTAACAACTTCAAGACTGGCATAACCACAGAGCAGCAAACCGTGGCCATGCCCTTCAGGTGTTCTGTGTCCGACTGAGAAACAGCCATGCTAAGCCACTAGCACTGCGGTAAAAGGACAGTAGGCCCAAGGCTGGTCCTTGTCTCTCTAGAGCAGTGGTTCTCAACCTTCCTAATGCCGCGGCCCTTTAATACAGCTCTTCATGTTGTGGTGACCCCCAACCATAAAATTATTTTTGTTGCTACTTCATAACTGTAATTTTGCTACTGTTATGAACCGTAATGTAAATATCTGATATGCAAGATGTATTTTCATCGTTACAAATTGAACATAATGAAAGCATAGTGAGTAATCACAAAAACAATATGTAATTATATATGTGTTTTCCGATGGTCTTAGGCGACCCTTGTGAAAGGGTCGTTCGACCCCCAAAGGGGTCGCGACCCACAGGTTGAGAACCACTGCTCTAGAGCCCAGGCGTTTCCCACAAGAGCACACAGGTGAGAACTCGGTCACTGGGTAGCCGGGACTTGGCCAGGCACAGCGGAAGATCCAGGTCAACTAGCTTCACTGGCTGGTCTACCTGCCCCGCCAACATCCCAGCTTCCCCGTGTGGTCTCCTGGGTGCTCAGGGCACAGTCATCAGGGCAGCCCCCACCCTCAAGGAGCGCGAGTCCCAGGAGAGCTGGTCTGTACCTGGACCACAGTCCCATGCACACAGACAGGCCGACATCCCGGCTCAGCGTTGCTCCTGCTCATGGTGCAGTCACAGGGCCCTTGGGAGAGTTTGATGAAGGGAGGCCTGGGGGCTGTTCCACCAGGGCCCCCACTCGCACTAACAGAGAGCAATTGCATCCGTGTGAGAATCTGACTCTGCCTGCTCCAGCTGCTTCTTAATTGAAGCAGGAACACTAGAAAAATGCATTTAAAATGGAAATACCCCAACTGGCTGCATTGGTGGCACTCGTAACAAATGCATTCTCAGTAATGAGTTGCCCATATTAACAATGTGGTCTTACCATTCACTAAAAAGGAAGAGCTGAAGGTGAGGGGGGGGGGTGGGGAGGCCAGTGTCCAGATGTGAGGGGTCCAGCTGCTTTCCCTGCACCCCCTTATCTGTCATCTCCTCCCCCCCACTGCTCCATCTCCTCCATCCATCTCCATCTTCACCCCCACCCCCTCTCCTCACCCCCTCACTCAGGTTCCACCTTGCATGCCCCCTTTGTGTGGACAGGAGCAGGGCCTTTCCCACAGGAGCCAGTCCGGCCCTGCATGCTTTCTCTAACCTTAATTCTGAATAAGAAGTCGACAAGGGGGAAGGGAGACACCGGGAAGATGTTAAATGCTTGCCAGCTGGTACTCTCGTTAGCATCCACATCACCACTTTCTTATGTCATCTGCTCAGAGTTGCATCTTTGTTTCAATTTAGTAAAGTGGAACCTCGTTTCTCAAACGTCTCCCATCTCGAACAATTCGCTTCTCAACCTGACAGCCCTTTCATGCTGATACCTGCATGAGGAGTCATGCATCTCTCAGGTGGCAAACAAGGAAGAGAATCTGAGTCCATTTACCACTGTTAAAATCTCAGGATATTGTGCTATGGATATGTTCCCTGTGTATTTTCACTTTTGTTACTGCTTATAATTATTGTAAAATTTTCATTCTTTATTGTACATTTCCGTTTTTGTTAAATTTTCATTTTATTTCATGCCTTTTTGTTTTTAAAGTGTTTATTTATAGACTAAATGGTACAAGAGACATATACTGTATATAAGAAACGTTAAAACAGGGAATCATTTGGGGTTCTGGAACAGATTAATTCAATTTACATTATTACTAATGGGAAAAAATGATTCTGTTTCCAAACAGCCTTCCGGAACAAACTAAGTTTGGGAAATGAGGTGCCACTGTAATTTGAATAATACTCTTTACTTTCTCAAGAGATTGGGCTGAATGGCCCCCAACTGTGAGTTACAGCCAGCAAACACTTCACCTGGCAATCCCACAGGCTGCCTGTCTGGGGCAGTTCTTCAGATGGAGACTCGGTGGCTCCACACCCCCTCCACGCGGAAAACCCTCTCTCCTGTGGGTCCCATTTCACCAACTCATCCTCCTCTCCACCCACCGGGGGCTGCAGGACAGGACCGTCCCCTGCCCCCAGAGGTGTGAGGAGGGGGCGGTGGCCCCTTCCAGCGGCAGCTGATCCGAGGAGGCTGGAGCAGAACTCAGAACTCGGGAGGAGATACTGGGAGGTTCTGGGCAGGGCTTGGGTTTCCTGCGGATTCTGGAGCTGACGAGCGCTGCCATGATGTTTGATGAGTCACACTCAGGATAGGCTCCTGACCACAAAGTCAAGCTGTCCAGCCCTCCCGATGTCCAAGAGCTTCATGGTAACCATGGAGTGTCCGGTAGCCTGTCATGGGCAGGAGTTCTGAAAGTTTTAGTGGAGGAAGCCAGGAGGAAGCATGGTTATGTGGCTGTCCCAAAGGGAAAGTGCTACAGACAGGCGATGCCAGCTCAAAGCCCACGAGGACACCACAAGCACCAGGGCAGTCTTCGAGGGGGTGCTGTCCTTCAGGGGTGCTGCGTGGGCCTCTCCCAGCCCCTTCAACAACTGCACAGCCAAACCCCACCCAGTTCCCCGCAGCAATGCAGGCGCTCAGCCCAAAGCAGTTCTTGCTGCAGGTGTTTTGGTGAAGACACCCCCACCCCTCCTCCACGGCCCTCTTCAAGGGAGAAGTCACTGCCATCACCAGGCCTGCTTCAGGTGGGGCTCCAGGCCACCTCGGCCAGGCTTGGAGGTCTCGGGGCCCAGGAGCCCGCATGCTAACAAGCAGCCTCTGAGACTGCAGGGAGCCGCAGGCCCCTCTCCCCTGAAGATCACTAGGAAAACAAACCTGCATGTCCTCCGAGCTCAGCCCAGAGTCTCCCTGTTCTCAGGAGCTGGCAAAAGGGTGAAATGGAGTGAATTTAAGAGAAAAAAGCTTTACCCAGAAGATGACATGTCTCACACGATTGTTACTATTACACTTCTAACTACGACTTCGCCGGGAGCCTCTTACAGTCGTACCACATCAACTAACGAGGGGGCCAGACGCTGTCAATCAGAAACATTCTTAAGAATACGTACGACAGTCTCCTCCGCTTCAATTTCAGGCTTCTCCCCGTGGTACAAAAAGCAACTAAATAACCTCGCGGCAGAGACCTCTCCTTTTGACCTGACTGTGATTTCACTGCGAGTCACCAAGATGCTGCCTTTCCCGGGTAAATGTCCAGATCTTATTTAAAGTCTCCAACCTCCGAAAGGGAGCATGTCAACTAGAAAGCTGATCTTGGCCCACCTGGTTATGACATGAGTGCGATAAAGCCCTGCGGTGAACAGAGGGTTTCACACAGCGATGTTCTCCCTGCACTGCGCCCTGCAGCCCCAGCACCTTCACAAGGTAGATTACTGCCCCCCTCCTCGCTGTGCTTGCAGGTCTCTTGTAAGAAAACTTTGCCTCTACGATTAAAGAAATAAAAAATAGCCCTAACGGGTTTGGCTCAGTGGATAGAGCATCAGCCTGCGGACTGAAGGGTCCCAGGTTCGATTCCGGTCAAGGACATATACCTTGGTTGTGGGCACATCCCCAGTAGGGGGTGTGCAGGAGGCAGCTGATCGATGTTTCTCTCTCATCGATGTTTCTAACTCTCTATCCCTCTCCCTTCCTCTCTGTAAAAAAAATCAATAAAATGTCTATAAAACATAATAATAAAAAATAAAAAGAGTCACTCCAGAAATTGGGAGTATGTAACACAGAGAGTTGTAACTAAGCCTCCAGGGCCCCACGCCCACCCTCTCCACTGCAAGCCCCTGGGTGCAGTGCTCTACAGCAGCCCTTCACACCCATCACTTGCTTTCACAATTCTGTGAGGCAGCCAGGGGAGGCGTCACCCCCATTTCACAAAGAGCAAAACTGAGGTTCACAGAGGCGTTGGTGTTCCTGACCAGCACTGCACCGAGAGTGTTGGCCATCTCTGCCCCGGCAGGTCCCTGCCCAGACTGAAGTCAGGGCTTGGGAGGGGGCTGCAGGGCCCACAGTCTGAGGAGCTGAAAATCGAAGGGGATCCTAAAATAGAGCAGAAAACCCTCTCTTCCCCTGGGTCCCGTTTCACCAACTCATCCTCCTCTTCACCCACCGAGGGCTGCAGGGCAGGACTGTCCCCTGTCCCCAGAGGTGTGAGGGGAGGGCGGTGGTCCCTTCCAGGGGCAGCTGATCCGAAGAGGCTGGAGCAGAACTCAGAACTCAGGACATGTCAGTCTGAGAACTCAGGTCTCAAAACCAGCTTTGGGCCGGTCAGTCCATCCATTTGCATATTAGAAGACCCTCCAGTCAGTGTGAGGGCTCCTCAAAGGGTCCCCATCCCATCCCCACACTTACCCGCCAGTGGGGTCTCCTGCCTGTACAGGAGTGGGCTGCAGGCACTCCACCACCAGCAGTCTCTGGGGCTGAACTTCTATTTTTGTGGCTCAGCCCTGCCACTTGGTGGCCAGGCATCCTGGGGCCTCCCACGGGCCATCCCCTGCACATCCTGCCTGTGAGCTCACGGTCACCTTAACCCCTTCCTTGGCCAGGGCTCGGTGCAGTCTATTAGGGGCAACACCAGGCCACCTGTCCCAGGGCAGGGATGTTTCCAGTAAAGTTAAGACTGCAGTTGCTCTAGAAAAAAGTCTCCTCCAGGTTCCTCCTCACCCCCCACCCTCCACCGGGGATCCTAATTAAGTGTTTAGTGCTACACAGGAGCCAACGGGGAGACGGGAAGACGTTAAAAACGTGGTGAAAATAGCCTGGGAGCTGAATGAGAAAATGACACTCTCTTTTTTAAACTGCAGGAGTCCTCTTTTCCTTACCCCTTTGGAAGGCAAAGCAGCTAGACTTTGGGCCAAGGTCCTTTTCACGGCTGAGCTGGGGGACCGCTGGCCCAGAGGAGCACTGGCCAGACAGCACCCATCCGCGCTGCCCTGTCCTCACACCTGTGCCCCCAACGGATGCTCCGCGGGCAGGGGAGCTTGCGGTGTGGCTCTAGGAGGTGTGGGGGAACCTCCGAAGGACAGGGCCCCTTTGGATGACACCTGCCGGGGTGGAGGAGAGGATCTCCTGCCCACGACCATGGAGAGGGTATCTGTGCAAGTGGAGCCCGCGCGAGGCCGCCCTGGATCCGAGCTCCCAGGCAGGGATCCTGGGGCTCCCAGAGGCCAGACGCCTGCGGCGGCGGGGGTTTAGGGGGGAATAGTCCGAGCCCGCCCAGACCCCGTCCCTTCGCCTCCCGGATACCCCGTCCCCGCCACCTCCTCCTGCCACTCTCCACGCCCCCCGCCCCCGCACACCTTGCCCAGCCGTGGGACCGTCCGCTCAGCTGTCTGCGTTCTCCGTCCTCCAAGCCCACAGGTGCCAGCGCGCTAACACCAGGCTCCCTCGGGCGCTGGCCAGGGGAGCAGGGGGAGGGGAAAGGGGAGGAGAGAAGGAGGGGGAGGGGAAAGGGCAGGGGAAAAAGTGGGAGAGGGCCGGAGAGAGAAGGGACAGGGGGAGGAGAAAAAGAGGGAAGGGAAGGGGCAGGAGGGTAGGGCTTGGGGAGAGGCCGCTGAGAGGTGGGCGACGGGACGAGGTGGAGGGAGTAGGGCAGGAGAAGGGAGGAGGGGAAGGAGGAAAGGGAGGAGTCGGGGGAGGGAGGGAGAGAGAGCGGCGGCAGAGGCGTGGAGGCCGCGGGCCGGAGGAGGGGGAGAGGGCAGCGGGAAGGGGTTAAAGTTTGGGAGAGGGCACGGACAGGCGGGGGAAGGAGGGAGGTGGGAGGGCCAGGCAGGGAGGGGGGGGGGGTAAAGGGCAGGTGGGGGAGGAGTCGGGGAGGGACGGGGTCAGGAGGAGTTGAGCCCAGGGAGCCGTGACAGAGCCGGGAGGGGGAGGGGAAGACCCCCACAGGTCAGCCGGGAGCAATGGGGCTGGGGTCCTGCCTCTACGCCTGGAGTCACTCCGGCCCCGGATCAGACCGCAGAGACATAGGCTGGACTTGGGGGTCAGATCGGGATCCCCTGGGCCCCACCCCACGTCCCGGGCTCACCTGCACAACGGGGTCCCACCAGCTCCCTCGATGGACCGGGCCAGACTCGGCCAGAAGGGAGATGGTGAGTCCTCTCTGAAGCCCGGTGCGCGGGGACCCCCGTGCCGTAATCCTCCCTGAGCGCCGCGACCTCCCGGAGGAGGAGCCCGCGCTGCGCCCTCGAGGGGGCAGGGCCCGGGCCACCTGGCGGGCCATCCTGGGGTGGGAGGAGGCTGTGCTGCCGTAGCAGGTCAAAACCCAGGGAATCTGGGCTCCGCAATCTATGAGGACTCTGGCTACCCCAGGGCACTCGGTATTTATGCAAAAGCGCCCCTCTGCGAGAGGCGCGCAGGTGCCGCGGAGCCGGCTGCTTGGAACCTTTCCTGGGAACACGTTTGCTAGAAAAGGGAAAAAGACCGTGCCTTTCCATTCTTGTCTGCCAAGGTTCCCGGAAGATCTAGATTAGAACTAAACTTTTTTTTTAAAAAAAAAAAGTGGTATGGAAAGACTAAAACATCCTAAATGTTTAGCTAGACATAAACTGTAATTGGGGCTTTAAAATGTCTGCATTTAGTGGGGAAAAGTGGGCAGCCCGTTTGAATAAAACAAAAACGGAGTTCTGCCCAGAGGAAAATAAATACAAACCCACAGGCGACTCCTAGAGCAAGACGCACCGGGTGAGGAGCCACCGGGGCCGCCTGAGCCCCGCACAGGGACTTGCCAACACCGAGCTGGAGGGGAGGGTGCTTGGGCCCTGACAAGGTGGGCCCTGCCCCTGGCGGGACCTGAGGCGCACAGAACCACCTGAGGATTTGTGGAGAATGGGGCGGGTGCTCCCAGCCTGGGTGTGCACACTGGGGTCCAAGGTCTCCCTGCCTAGGATGCTGTGTCTCCAGGCACCACACTCTCCTGCCAGGTCTGGAGGCAGGTGGTGGGAGCTCCCTGAGAATAGGGGTTCTTGAATGAACAGAGCCAGCCGGATGGGCAAGCTGTGCTGGAGAAGATCTGGGGGGATTTGAGGGGGACAGGAAATTAAATGGAAGGGGGACTCCCTTACCCAATAGCTTTGAACCCAGGAAACAGGAGGGGCTCATTCCTGGAAACACCCCCAAAAACCTGTGAGAAAAAGGTCATAGTGGGCCAACTTGGTGTTTCATGCCTGTTTTTTTTAAACACCCTCCCCCCCCACCCATTTCCCATGAAAGCATCAAAGGCCCCCTGGTAATAGAGATTCTCTCTGACAGGCTATATTAAATATCATTTAATTGAGCGAAAAAAGTCCAAAAGGAGGCAGCCCCTGGGGCTCGCCTGGGAGGAGAAAGCACCGCTGGTGCAGAAAATGAGGGAAATGGCCAGTGACCCAAACCCGGACCCCGGCAGGAGAATGCCTGCAGTCTGCAGGCTCCGACCCCACAGCAGTACAGCTAGACCCCAACCTGCCGCAATGCGAGGCTTCCCACGCAGGATCCTGAGTAATCATCTACACCCCACAAGCTGGCGTGGAACTGGTAGGCAGCTCCCTGGTACCAACAAACCAACAGACCCAGCCGTCTTACCTTCTCCATGAACACTTACTGCTTTGGGACAGGGCCACAGTGAAAATACAGAGGACAAACCCCAAGACTTCCGTGCTGTTCAGAAAATCTTGGGAAAAATTCTAAAGTTGAGGGAATTCAAGAGGAAATGAATTCCCCCAAGAACAACCGCCCAGCTCAGCTTATCACTGTCCTGAGCAGTGCCCTGCTGGTCTCTGGCTTGTTATGGTCAGATGAGTCCTTTGTGACTCTCTGTGGTTTTCACAGCCACCAAAGCCCCAGTGAGGCACACAGAAATTACCATCACAAAGGGGCTCTACAAAGTGCAGCGGAGGAGCAGAAGCCTAAGGGATAATTCTCGGGGGGTATCAAGTGCTGCGGTGAGGAGATCCAGCCGTCATCCGTGTTCAGAGCACACAGTTCGTGTCTTGGCACATGCATGTTCTGAGCTCTGTCTGGAGAGGTGGGACTTTCCAGTTCACCTGCTGCAGATCCCACGTCAATCGCAGAGACCCAGAGCGATCACGTTGCATTTAGCAGCCTCAGGAAGGTTGTGAGAATGGGCATCTGTGATCCGTTGTGTCTGGTCACTGTGCCCAGGAAGCAGTTGAGAAAGGTTCATCTGCCTTCCAGATTTTCCCCAGTTTCTCTGACTTGGTGTTTGAAACGTTCCATTTGAGATTAAACTCTATGTAAAGCATTGCTCTCGAAATAAGTCTAGAGCAAAATAAACAATAACACCTTAGCTAGTAAACACTTACTGTTTTCCATCTGAGATGAAGGAAAAAAGGTGACAGGACACCCTTCCTCCCTCCCTTCCTTCCTTCCTTCCTCCCTTCCTTCCTCCCTTCCTTCCTTCCTTCCTAAAACCCCAGGCACCCTCAGTGTGTTTTGGAATCTGCCCCCCACCCCCTCCCATGCTGAATCCAGGTGGAGAAGGAACAAGCTGGGACACTGGGAGCAAGTGAGGGCTTGTTGTTGGGAGAACTGAGGGGCCATCGTTGGGGGGTTGGGGCTGCCTACCCCATCCCCAGGGCTTCAGAGAACCAGTCTGGAAAGGGAAGCGGGGAAGGAAAACATTATCTTCTCCGGTCCCCTAAATCAGCAGCAACCCTGCTTTGACCCTGACAGACATCCTTCCCTCCCCTGCTCCTCCTGAAGGAAGGAAGGCAGGGGTCTGGTTTAATTGCTGCTCTGCTGACCATGGCTCCTCCCAGCTGGTGCCTGGGCCTCACAAGGGGAGGAGTTCTACAAGTCTACTGAATGCAAATGGCCCCCAAAATGCTGGCTCGGCAAGGCAGGTGGGGTGGGGCCCAGAGCCCTCCAGGCATGGGATTTGTTCAGGCAGCAACGGGGTGCCTGGCCCTGAGCTAGACACGGGGCATTCACAGGGAACAAAGCATAGTCTGCAGTTCCATGGAGCTCACTTCCCAGAACCAAGCTGGGCTGTGAACACAGGCCAGGCAGGGGAAGAAGACAAGATGGGGCCCTAAGTGGTGGTGGTGGTGGGGGGGGGTCCATGGGCCTTGAGTGGTGGGGGTCCCTAAGTGGAGCAGGAGACAAACCTGATTCGGGTGGGCTGAGGAGAGAGTGGCAGGCAACATCTAGACACCGTGGGAAGGTTTTATGAAAGGGGAGATGAGAAACGTGCCAGCAGCTGATGGGAGGCTACAGTTTCAGATGGGCTCTCTGGTGCTGACAGGGACAACCAAGCAGATAGGGAGACGCTGGTGCAAGTTGAGAGAGGGGGAGATTGCTCACCTGCCACGGTCACCTCTGTTGTTAGGAGAAAGGCTGCGTTCTGAAGAAATCGTGCAGGCGGGAGAAGTGGGTTACATCCTAACTTCTAGCCTTCCATTTCAGGAGGACTCTTCTTGCCTGTTCAGGTTCTGCGTGTCAACGAGGTGCCCTCCCAGGCTCAGTGGCCCAAGGAGGACCAGAGGAAAGGCATGGTGGGTAAGCATTCGGTACAGCTCTGGGTGGGGGTGTGAGCTCAGGTGTAGCTGAGCGGTGCCCTAGTTACATACCCACCCACAGTCCCCTACTCATCTCTCCACAGGCACCCTGTGTGCACAGCCTGTGTGCTCACTGACTGCTCTAAAGCCAGACGAAATGTCTCAGTGTTTCCCCCAAACTATTACGGCTTGAATTGTGTCCTTCTTCCCAAAAGATGTGTTAAGATCCTAACCTCCAGTGCCTCAGAATGTGACCTTACCGAGGCAATCAGGCTAAACTAAGGTCATTAGGATGGGTGCCTAACCCAATATACCGGTGTCCTCATAAACATGGGAAATTGGGCCACAGACACGAGCAGGGAGAATGCCACGTGGAGGTGAAGGCAGAGATGGGTGATGGGTCTACAAGCCAAGGGTCACCAAAGATCACCAGCTACCCCAGAAGCTGGGGGAGAGCGTGGACTAGATTCTCCCTCACGACTCAGAAGGAACCAACCTGTTGACATCTGCTCTGAGACCTCTGCCTCCAGGACTGAGACAACTCATTCTGATTGTTCAAGCCACCCAGGCCTGGTGCTTTGTCAGTCGCCCGGAGAAGGAATACAGTGAGCAGCAGGCCGCTTGCTTTATGTTGCTCTCCCACTGAGTGCTGTAGAAGACACAGATAGGTTTCCAAGTAGGGCAGCCATTTCTGTGCTGCCTGATTCTTCTTTTATACAAACTGCCTCCCTATCTAACTGTCCTAAGACAACCTACAAATGCTGACAATAACAGTGAGGTCTCAGGTTTCGTATGGTAATGTCATGGTCAAGATTTTAACCTCCATTGCCTCTTATCACATACATTTTTATTTTTTTTACTTATCTAGTTAATAAAGATTGAGGAACTATAATCACCCATAAATGAAACAAAATCTTAGCTAATTAAAGCATGTTTATTTTGATACTTAATTCATATTTTGAGACTGTGTATAGCAGATCTTTTGAAAATTCTGAAGGTATCAAAACCATCTGAAATTCTCAAGAGGACATATTTATTCTTAGTTTACTTAAACCCTCTCCCTTTCTTTCAATCTTGTAAAAACCAAATGAATAAGGCCCTACCCAGTTTGTCTCAGCGGATACAGCATTGGCTTGCAGTCTAAAGGGTCCCAGGTTCAATTCTGGTCAAGGGTGTACCTCAGTTGCAGGCTCACTCCCATTGCAGAAGGCAACCAATCGATCTCTCTCACATCAATGTTTCTCTCTCTCTCTTTGTCCCTCCCCCTCCACTCTCTCTAAAAAGCAATGGAAAAATATCCTCGAGTGAGGATTAACAACAATAAAAAACAAAGACAAATGAGTAAGAGCATTGATGAGTATATTTTTTCTCAACTTATGATTTTGTGTAACTAACTTTAAAGGATAATATAAACTCTTAATAAGTCATACATCCAGGAATCAACATTTTCATTAAAGTTTTAACAAATACATTAGGACAGTCTATCAGCAGGCCCAGGGTGCAAGGCGTGGCCTTCTGTGGCTTCACGGTGTTGTGATTTCCCATATCTTGCTGATGGGTCAACAGAGCAAACAAAATGATGTGAGGACAGAGACAGGGTGCCTTGAGTAATCTGCTGTGGGCAATGAGTATACATTTCTCTGGACATCAAGCAGCAAGGTCCACCTCCTTTAGCCATAACCCCTGTACCCTAATTGTGGGTTGGATGTCTTTATGAATCAGATGAAGAATTTCATAACTAAACAGTTTCTCAGATTTCTGTGGGGCTTCTGTCAGGCTTGATTAAGACTCATACATGTATGTCAATGATGAGTTAGAAATCTGCCATTTGATTGGATGTTTCTGAGTGATTTCTAGTAGCTCCCTGAATAATAAAAATGAACAAAGGTGAGCATTTTCCCTGAGGAAGTTAATATGACTAAATTTAGTGGTGTCCTCTGGTTCAAGAAAGGAATTGAGAAATTATGTGTGCCAAGATTTCTCCATGAAAGAGCTTAATAATGTATGGGTGTTGATCAAGCTGGGATGTGACCCAGAGAAATAAAAGGGTTGTACATTCCCCATTTATACAGGTGGGTGGCATTGGCTGTTTACACCTGCCGAGCCTCATACCAATGTGCAATCTCCTGGCTCATCCGGTTTAATGCGGTCACACATTCAAGTCACCTGAGGCAGGTGTGGACCGTGGACACTAAACAGCAGCCAGCAGCACTGGAACCCTGGATTCACTTGTGGCATTTACTTCCTGGTGCAGCCCTGGCATTTTGTAGAGTTCTGTGTTGGCTACTGGGGTTTGGTCTGGGACAGTGAAGGTCACCCATTCCGTGTGTGTTCCTCGGTGCTTGCTGTGTGCTTGCTTGCTGGTATTCCAGGGATGGTGGGGGGAAAGTTCCAAATCTTTATCTATATTTTTATTGATTTCAGAGAGGGAGGAGGGATAGAAATATCAATGGTGAGAATCATTGATTGGCTGCCTCCTGCATGCCCTCCACTGGGATCAAGCCCACAATCTGGGTGTGTGCCCTTGACCGGAATCAAAGCCAGGGCCCTTCAGTCTGACTCTCTATCCACTGAGCCAAACCAGATCGTGCAAAAGTTCCAAATTTAGAATTGCACAGGACAGAGCCTGAGTCGCTCCCCGGGGTCTGGGGTGGTCCTTGAGGTGGTGGCACCTCAGCTGAGCAGTCAGCCTTCAAACAGACAGTGCCAGCCTCAACTGACTCTACCCTTTCATTCATGCATGTCGGAGTCCCAGGAACTGAGACCTGCACCAGGCTTTGGGAGGGGATGGCAGCGGCCAGTGAGGGGCAGGCAGGTGGTTACCAGAAGAAGAGCGGTGCAGGGCTGGGGGAGATGAGGAGTGGGGGCAAAACCATAGCGCCCCCTCCCCCCCCAGCCAGGTGGGGCATTCCTGGGTGTTTAGGCAGTGCCCAGGACCTAACTGGTGGGCAGTGGTGGGCACACAGAACTAACTGGATCTCCATCATAACAGAATTGGGTGCGAACAACATAGCCCAGGAGACTCATGCAGGCCCGAGGGCCTGGAGTTTGGCCAAGAGGAAAGGGAGAGGAATCTAACGGAAAGGGGAAGCTTAGACCGCAGGAATGTGGCTGAAGGCATGGATCTTGGGTATGACCGTCAGGGAGGGGGCGTGGGGATGGGCAGAGCATTAAGAAACCCCAATGCTGTGTTTCCTGTTCTGTGAGGCCCCACAACCACAGCTGGGCACTGTGGTCTCAGTGAGTGCAGGGGGACCCTGGGCCAGCAGGGGCAAAAGGGGGGCAGAAACCACTCCACTCCATTCATTTTCAGGAAAGCTGTTTCCACAGTCTGTTGTCCACTTTATCTGGCAACCAACATAAACCCTCACTTTGAGAGTGTTTTTCTCCGTTGCTTCTGTTTGCAGACATTTAAATCCAACTTCTCAGATGATTTTTATTTATAAAGAAACTAAACCAGACATTTTTTCTTCTTTATTGCAAGCAGATTCAAGTCTCCTGCTTAGGTAATCTGCGGAAAAGTCCAATATAATTAATACTAACTCATACTTTATCTACAGAAATAAAAGTTAAAAACAGCATACAAAATAAACTGTACAGAAATGTAAGATTTGGTTTAATTTATAATTTAATGTTTCAAAGCAGGTTAATGAATTACTATCAATTAAACATGACTGTCTGGAGGCTGACATTATCTTAAACGCACCTACTATAGTCAATAATTTAAAAATAAATTCCAGTATTTATGATGATGACAACTACAGATTCCATTCCTGCTAAATACATTTTTGAAGATTCTCTTTTATTGCATTACATAATCAATGGACATTTTAAATGGCGATGCAGACACACATTATAATTTTAAGTCACAGACAATATATGCATATTAAAATTCTGTGTATTTTGATAAGGTAAAAAATAAAGCTATATAAACTGATCTTTATATATTTTTTCTGCAAAAGTAGAATCACACTTTATAATACTTCCAACATGTCTTCATTAAAACTTTGTTGATAGACAATATCAGAATGATTCTCATTCTCATTTACCTACCCTCTACTTAAAAAAATGAATTAACCAACAGAAATTTTTCCTGTTTTTAAAGTTACAAATGGGAAACTTCTAAAAGAAACGCAGAACAGAAACTGCATACCACGGTGTGACACTGAGTTATCAAATAAATAATAGTAACTTAAAGGTAAAGTAGAAGTGGTTGCTTTAGGTTATTCCTAGTCAGTGCAAAAGAGGTGAACTTAGTGGTTTAAAGAAAAAGGCCAGAAAACTCCCTGTAGGTTGCACTGAACATTTGGTGATGCCCAGCAATTTAAGAATCGTGAGCACAGGTGAGACATTTTTGTAGTTAAAGTTGCAAGATCTCACCAGGCCAAACTGCAGTTCTATAAACCTGTTATCGCAGAAGCAGATTGCTCTCAGCCTCCTTCCCGAGTCTAGGCGGCCACCGCCAGGTGCCACCTGGCCTGTGTTCACCCTATTGAGTCAAATGCACAGGAGTGGGTTGATGTGGCTTCTAATAGGAATGCCAAGGGAAGGATGCTTTTTTCCTAGCTGCCCCGTGGCAGAGGGCCAGCCTGCGATCCTGAACTCCTGTGAAGACACTGCAGCTGGGAGGGTCCAGATGCCACTTTCTGCCACTTGTCCTCAGGGCGAAGCTTTGGGGGAGGGAGGGTGTCAGTTGGGAGGGGAGAGGTTGGACTTCCTGCAAAGGAGGAGCTTGGGCTACCCAGCAGCTCCGCTCAAACCCAGGGGCTGCCCTGGAAAGTCTCTCCCCTCCTCCCCCCCTCCCTGTATCTCCGTGGGCACTCGGCATGGAGGCCCAAGAAGCCTTGTCTTCTGGGGGCTCCTCACGTGATCCCCTTAGGAAGGAGGCAGGGATGCGTGGGGCCTGGGGAACGTGTGTGTGTGTGTGTGTTGTGTGTGTGCATGAGAACTGGCACATGTGCACATGTGTGGCTGTGAGTGGATGTGATGCTGGGAGTGAGAGAATGTGACATGGTCAGGACCACTCGTGCTTATAGATGACTGGCTGTTGGGCTGGAATGCGGGTTAGGAACCAGAAATTCTGACCAACATGGGAAATTATGAGTTAATGATCTACTAACATAGGCAGTCATGAATAAGAGTTTCAACACTAAGGAAAATGCTTAAAGTTACTTGCTTTAAAGTTAAAGGCAAGTAAATGCTAACTCCTATGAGGTGAAAAGAAATAACATTAATTAATATCTGAATATCAGAGACGTAACTGAAATGTCATTTCAGTGGGGCTCTTCTCTTCCTCCCTTTGCTCCTATCTCCTGCCCCTCACAGGCCGAGTCCCTTCATCTCTTACACGTTTTTAGGAAACATTATAGAGCGTGTACAGGCTCAGTGACTTTCACATGCAACTTCAATGATCCGAGGTAAATGGTAACCGTCTCAATACAGGTGGAAAGAAGATACCGAACCATCAAGTAAGAAGCTTCTGTTTTAAGGCAGAAAGATGGAAATTAAAAACAAAACAAAAAGCAGATGAAATTGCAATGAACTGTGAAGAACAAGCATAGCAAAATATTACACTCTGAATATGCCTTCCAACGAATCACTGCCACCAGAAACACCAAAAACGAACAGGTGTAGAGAATAAAATCAAACCTGAAAATTCACATTCATCAGATATTGAGACATTCAGCCAAAACTCTCACCAGAATTTAAAGTGGCCAAAATTTCATCAACTTAAAAAATAAAAAGCTTTAAAAACATACTTTAAAAATTAGATATGGTATGTTGACAAATAAACGAATAAGAGATATAAACAGCTATGAAAATACTTCAGTGCAAAGGCAATTTTAAGATTCCTAAAAAAATACATTACAAAGAATTTGTTAACTAAACATACAGAGAATCTGTCCCCCCCTACAGGTATTACATTTATACCCATATTAGGTTCTTAAAAACGGTTGTAAAAATGTGCACACCATTGTTTGCAGGGTCTAGTGTGGATCAGAATGGCCAAGGGCTGCCACCACACACAGAACATGGGGAGTGTCAGGAAGACAGGATGGGATGGGTGGGTGTGGTGAGGACGACCCTCAGGACGGACAGGGCGCCAGACTTCCGTTACCTAGTCTTTGGTATGGTGTTCACACTTCCCCTCAGTTCATCCCAACTACTCTGTGTTCACTGTTCACTGTTCTTACTGTGAATTTATCCCCTACATCAAATAAATACTTTCGGTGAAACATTATAGGATCAAATTGTGAAATTTGAACTTCCAAAACTATAACATCCAGCATCTCGGAAGCAGACTTGGGGTTCACTTACCAACATCCCCCAACTCCACAGCGTGAGATTGGCCAGCGGACCAGGACCCTGCTTTTAGGTTTCCGGGTGACACTTTTCTAAAAAGGCATCAGTTTTAACGTTTCAAGTTTGAATCTCACACTGAAATGTCTTCCTTATGGACCATTAAGGCTATAATGTCAACTAGGTTATTCCTAGAAATAGAAACGCCAGTGCAGGAAAGTGACAGAACTTGAACTCAGCAGCCTCCTGATGGTCTACCCACTGGACAGCACGCACAAGGCAGAGGTCGAACAGAAAGCTCAGCGTGAGCTTTGGTCAGAGCTACCAGGGCGGTGGCCGCCTAGAGTGGCGGTATTGCTTTTTAGAACCCACAGGCCATCTAGGGGGCAGACCTGCGCGGGCCTGTGTAGATTTTGGAAGATGAACACTGCCCCTGGAGGCCACCTCTCCGTGAGGGCGCTGAAAGAGACCACCACCCTTCCCCTGGCCCCCACGAAATAAAGAGTAAACTGACACGCCTCACCCTGGGAGGCAGAGATAAATCTCTCAAAACTGGTACCGGGAAAGCTTCAATGGCAGTACCGCCCGTTCCGCCTACGTGAGGACTCTTCCCTCCCAGGGAACAGGAAAGGGAGATATGGAAACACACAGAGTCCAAACCACAGGGTCACATCTCCCTCAGAGAAACAAACTTCGAATCAGACGCAACCCTAAGACTCAGCTTCAGTACGTGGAGGGTTCTGAACAAAAGCAACAGCACAGCAGGCGACTCGATGGGGGATGGATGCACGATTACTCCGGGGTCTGTGCCGCAAGCGGAGTATCAGAGGCTCTGGAGCAGGAAGCGGCGGCCAGATCATCGGGTCCGCAAGGGAGAGTCACGTCTGTGCTTCCAGGACGCTGTGGGGGTGACTGCCTCCCGCTCAGAGCCGGAGCCCATCTCCAAGCAGGCGTCCTCCTCGGGCGATGCGTGTGGCGGAGGTGACGGAGGGCGCAGACAGAGACCTGACCTGGGACGGATGTAGCAGGCCCTGTGCACGCCTTCTTTTTAGCAGCCCAACGAAATGCCCGAGGCCACCAGGCCTGTGGGAAATGACAACGCAGACTGCCAGCCTCCGCACTCCAGACGGGTCCCGTGCCCCTTCCTCCTCCTCTGGGGGCAGAGGACAAGCACCGGCGTGCGCGGCGCACACCCGCGTGCGGGTCTTAAAGGCTTGAACTGGTGATCTGTTCGCCATCTGCCTCCCTGCAGGGCGCACGGCAGCAGGGTTTCCCGCTGGGATGGTGACAGGTGTCTGAGACACAGACCCTGGGAGGGAGGGCCGAGCCCTCCTTGCTCTCTGGGCACGTTAGCGTCACCTGTGTGGGGCAGATGGCCGAGGTGTGGGGGCTGTGCAGAGAGACGAAACGGCTGACTTCAAAGAGGTCCCGACTCTGGGTGGGCATGTCCTGTCGGGAAACAGAGAAGACAGTCAGGCCGCTCCGTAAGAATCCCACCCACGATGATCCGATGCAGTCACTGCATCGTCCTGGTCGGGGGCTCCCACTGCAGGACACCGGTCAGCCGGCGTCCATCCAGAGGCAGAGGCAGCGGTGACCCTCGGTCTGGCTACGAACTCCCCTGCTGTCCCATCGTTGGGTAAAGACAATGTTGACAAAGGCCCCAGGGACCAGGTCTGAGTCCTTTGGTGTCAGAGTGCCACGCCACCCCTCAGAGACGGGGCTCGCTGGCTCCCGCCTACGCTTATCTCTAGTCACACAAATGGGGCCGTGCTGTTTCTTAACAGCCCAGGGAGACCTGTGACTCGTCCTAGACACCTTTACATTGAGCAGGCAGGGAGTGAGGGGCAGCCAGCAAGAAGAAATCTATTTAAAAAAATATATTTTTATTGATTTCAGAGAGGAAGGGGGAGGGAGAAAGAGAAACATCAATGATGAGAGAGAATCATTGATCAGCTGCCTCCTGCATGCCCCCAACTGGGGATTGAGCCCGCAACCCAGGCATGTGCCCTGACATGGAATCGACCTCTGATCTCCTGGTTCACAGGTCGATGTTCAATCACTGAGTGCCCGCCGGGCGAGGAGAAATCTATTTTAAAGGAATGAGCATTCGCAGTGTGCCTGCTTTGGGGTAGAGGAGGGGGTTGACAAATCTGAAGAACCTAGCTCAGTGTGAACACGGCTGCGTTTCCTCTCCTTGTATTTTGGGCCCAGACACAACACCAGCTTCAGCTGACAGGCAACAGTGCATCCGCGCCAGACCTGCCTGGGCTAACGTTCAGCACTCCTTTTTTATTTCCAAAGAGGGCCTTTCCTGATTGACCTGTGAAGGGAAGCCGTTTCCACCACCAGGGACGAGGAATGAGATTGTTCTGGCACACCGAGCACCGAGCACACCACGCGGGGACCTCACGCAACTGCACGTGGAACCACGTTCACCACGGCGTGTGGATGTGCACATCGGGGATGTGTGCACATCCACATGTGTGTACACGACACTCAACCATATGCAGTCCAGCCACTCTCAGGCAGGTCACTTACCTGGGACAGAAATACACGTGTGTGTGTAAAAATGATTTCCTTTTTTTGTTTGTTTTAAATGAATCTTTGTTATCAAAACGGCACAGCACAGCAAAACTTTGGAGGAAAAACAGACAGTTTGAAAGAGCACAGCACACCCAGGGGGCCTGCCAGGCAGCATGGTGGACGCCGTTACCTATCCATGGGCTAATCGCGCCTCGGCCCCGGCAAGACGTCCGTCAGCAGTGGCCTGTCCGGGCTCAGCGCGGCATCGACCGCTGTTTTGGGTTTCGAGCTCTTCTGCAAGGCGAGGAAAGACACTGAGATGGCTGCCACACGGGGAACCAAGGGAGCTCTCTGGGCCGCTGAGGGCAGAATCCGGCCGTGCAGCTGGGGTGGAGGCCAGTGCCCACGAGGGCCGCTCACTAGGCCCCTCTGCGTGAATGGGGCATGTTGGATTCATCTGGAAGTCTGTGCAAAACCCGGGGCAGATGGGCACGGGGCTGTCAGTGTGGGCATTCCCAGGGGCTCTGCTGGGGGAAAGAGGTGGTCTTCCTAGCGGGAGGGAGCTGATGCAGAGAGGATGGGCCACGCGGGACAGCAGGGTCTCAGCTGAAGGGCCACCTGCCGGGCCTGCTCCCAACCCAGCAAAGGCCAGCCTCTGTCGCGAGCACAGGAAATGCTTCCAGAACCAAAAATTCTGCCACACTCAGCTGAAGGCTTCTCAAGTGCCATTTACTAGACAGCTGCCCTCCTCCCAAAAAAAGAGCATCAAGGTTCCCTGAGGGGAGGATCTGTGTGCCTGTCACCCCTGTCCTTCTGCCTGTCTTCCTGTCTGCCCCATCCTTCTGTCCTCCCATCTCTCCTTTTCCTTCTGATCCTCAGCCCTGTCTCTGGTCAAACAGAAGAGTCTTGCCCACGGCTAGGATCCTGAAAGCTCAGTGCTGCAGGTCAGCGGGGCTGGGAATATGAACACTAAGATTTTCCAGTCTGATCATATTAGTTCCTCAGTAATAGGAAGAAGATTTTAAAAAGTGAAGAACCACAGGTCTGAATTGCAGAATGTCTTCTGGGAAGGAGAAGAATTAGCTAAACAGGAGGTAGAGTTGTTGCCCTTTGAATTATATATAATTTAATTATATATAAAAAATATAGGTAGCTAGAGATAAATATATATGTGTGTGTGTGTATATATGTGTGTGTGTGTGTATATATATATATATATATATATATATATATATATATATATAAAACCTGGTGCCTGCGATGTTTTACTTTTTAATAGAACAGGTTAAAAGAAAAACAAATCCATCCATTTGAAGTACTATATGTTCCATATGAGAACTAGCCAAATGTTTATTCCTCCAAAGTTTTGCAACCATCTGGGTGGTTTTATAGCAACACCAGCCTCACCTCGTGCGTGCCAGGAGCGCGCTGGCTGCAGGAACGCTGTGTGCAGGTGTGGGTGTGGGGACACCTGTGGTCACACCCCGTGTGGCTAGACACCACAGAGCACTCACTGACAACCTGCTCCAAGCAGCCAGAGCCTGGCTTCTGCAAAGGTACAGAAGCGAATCAGCTCTCACTAAACTGCAGTTCGAGCGCTCACTTTCAGCCCAGAGCTGGCATGACTGGATCAATTTCATCAGTGGCCCTGGGACTGATTAAAGTGTCCCAATAATTCCATCCTGAGCCCTTTCAGATATGTTGATAGCGACATGAGGCTAGGTAATTAATTCTAATTCTGATGGCACCAGATTAGGAAACTTTGATTGCCAATAACCACTTGAACAAAAAAAAAAAAAAAAAAGTGCCATCTTCTTAGTTAAAAAATAGTGTTTAAAATGTATACAGGAGGAGCTGTTATTTAAAGAAAAAAGAGCCTTCCCTTGCTTTAGGCATTTTCCTATTTAAACATTTTCCTAAACTGCATTAGTAAACCATAAATACCAAATGTGTGTTCAAAGTAGCATTACTTTGGGGGAACACATGAATGTGGTATTTGGGTCCATGGGCATACAGCTGGAAAACAGACACGAGTTAATGCATTGTCCCTCAAATCTTGGCTCTGATAAAAGGCTTTGATCCCAGGCGACCGCCACAGAGAAATGCTGTGTGGTTGGCTCTCCGTGGCTGAGAAACAGGCTACTACAACCACTGAAAGCAAAGCAGAAGGCTTTTTCTAGAAATAATCAGATTAAGACAAAATTTTTAAAAATGAATTTGGTAGAACTTTTGACTCAAAACACATTTCTCCTGGCTTTGTCCACAGCCCAGATGGCTGGCCCGAGCACACTGCCCTGGGGAGGCCTCAGTTTCTCTGTCCGCAGAATGGATTTAAGAGGTGATGTGAGCGAGGAGGTCTTGCTAGCCATCCTCTTTGGGCTGCGGAGAGAAGGAGGGCACTGAGGAAACCTTGCTCACGTCGGGTCTTGTGTGACTTAGAAACCGCCACGCCCACACCTGCATGTGTAGGAAGCAGAATTTAAGGCAGCACAGCCCGATGCGCTCGGCTGGGCCTGAGTGAAGACGCAGCCGCCCCTGCAGGTGGGATAATACTTCCAATGGACGCTGAGAGAGAAACACTGGTTAGTGGTATTGACAGAAATCGCAGTCCACATGACCTTCCCACATCCAGGTACGAGTCAGCCCTGTATGTCCTGGTGTGGTGGTGGTTATCACAGACATAGGAGCCGTGAACACCAGTGTGTTCGACAGCTCTTGCTATTAAAAGTCAGCCCTCTGTTGTCCTGTGACTATAAACTCAAACATGCAAAAAGACAGAAAGCATCACCTTGTTCCGTCAGAAACTCAGGCTGCTGGAAGTCTGAGAAAGCATAAAGATGGTGGACTGCTCGACAGAAAGGCACTGGTTCTTAGCCTGGCAGTCCCAGGCGGTTCAGGAGGGGCCACGCACATCATTAGATAAGGTAGCAGTGTTATTTAGCCACAGAGGTCAGAAGACGGAAGGGAGTGAGGAAAGGAAGAGAGAAACAAGAACAACGGTGAGTCTGATTAAATGCCAACGATGTCCCACATACACCAGTGCAGCGTGCTGAGCGACCGGACAATGTGGGCCACGTTCCTAACAGTCCTGGCCCCCCGCACCCCCCTCCCCGTGTCCGGGGACACTCACTTGCTAGAAGGCTGTGTGGACCTCATTCCTGCTGTATTTCTCCTCCTTGCCAGCAAAGCCCTAAAAACATCCCTGTCCTATATCACTTGTTTAAAGGTGAAAACTCGAAACAATTCATAGGGCAGTTAGACGTGCACGCTCTCGCCGATTTCCTGAGTTTGTGTTAGCGCCGGCTTTACAAACATGGCAGGTACATACAGGAGGGAATCGCTAGGAACTGGTGCCGCTGGCTTCCACATTTTAAATGAACACCAGAGTTCTGGGAAAACTCGCCAACCCAGATCCCATTCCACTGCCGGGATCAAATGGGATGAAAAAAGGCAGTGCCAGACCACGTCCACGGCACCCCAGTGGGGGCTACCTGTTTTCCATCCCAAATGTGGGCCAGCAGCACTTGGAGATCCAGACCACAGGGGCCGTGTAAGCTTTCCGGAGTGCCTCACCACTGCTCCCAGAACCTATGACACGTCCTCTTCTGCCTTACAGCCCCCTCTCTCCTTCACCTGCACAACCACCTGTGCTCTACGAGGAAGACATGCAACCTGCAGGAACAGCCTCAGCTGTGGCTTCCGCCCTCTCACCAGGGCCCTTCCTTCTCCTTACTGAGGCTCTGCACCTCCATGGGCAAATCACAGGGATGAGGAGATGGAGGACATGCCCTCCCTGAAATTGCAGGGATGAGGGGGTGGGGGATGTGACCTCCCTGAGATTGCAGGGGTGAGGGGGTCGGGGATGTGACCTCCCTGAGATTGCAGGGGTGAGAGGGTGGGGGACGTGACCTCCCTGAGATTGCAGGGGTGAGGAGGTAGGGAATGTGACCTCCCTGAGATTGCAGGGGTGAGGAGGTGGGGGATGTGACCTCCCTGAGATTGCAGGGGTGAGAGGGTGGGGGACGTGACCTCCCTGAGATTGCAGGGGTGAGAGGGTGGGGGACGTGACCTCCCTGAGATTGCAGGGGTGAGGAGGTGGGGGACGTGACCTCCCTGAGATTGCAGGGGTGAGGGGGTGGGGGATGTGACCGCCCTGAGATTGCAGGGGTGAGGGGGGATGTGACCTCCCTGAGATTACAGGAGTGAGGGGATGGGGAACGTGCCCTCCCTGAGATTGCAGGGGTGAGGGGGGGGGAATGTGACCTCCTTGAGATTACAGGGGTGAGGGGATGGGGAACGTGCCCTCCCTGAGATTGCAGGGGTGGGGGTGGGGGGGATGTGACCTCCTTGAGATTACAGGGGTGAGGGGATGGGGAACGTGCCCTCCCTGAGATTGCAGGGGTGAGGGGGGATGTGACCTCCCTGAGATTACAGGGGTGAGGGGATGGGGAACGTGCCCTCCCTGAGATTGCAGGGGTGAGGGGGTGGGGGACATGCCCTTCCTGAGATTTCAGGGGTAAGGATGGGGGATGTGCCCTCCCTGAGAGCTCTTGGAAGGGCCAGTGTGGTTTTGGAAAGCTCTGAGTGACATCTTCTGGTGTCCTATGCCAGTTTGGTCACTTTGCATATCTCACTTCTTACCTGAATCCAGAATTCAGTTTATTGGCTCAGTTTGGGAATGTGGAAAATAAGTAGCCTAACTACCAGAATTTCCCAGTGTAAATGCTAAAGTTTTAAGCCAAATTCACGATCCCTAAAAATAATGCAATTTTATCTTTAAAATAATGATTGATTTAAAAAAAAACTTTTTTAGATTTACATGAAATAATTGGTCTTTTGTATTGGCTTAATCTTTTTCTTATTTCTTGGTCTTATTGGTCTTATTGACTAGCTGCTTAGGTCTAACCATTGGTCATCTTGAATTTTACCTAAGTTAATGTTTAAAATCATCTACCATGAAATTTATTATAATACCTGTACTGATGACGCTTTCAACCCAAACCTTTCATGCTACCCTTGGTAATGACCATGTCCTGCTCTGAATCTGGGGGCTGCAGCACCCATGCCCCTGCGGGAGCAGCCGGGTACCTGGACTCTCTCTGTGGCGCTGGGCCACAGCTGCCTGCACAGGACTTTCTTGAGAACGTCGGGAAGGAGGCTGATCGTGATGAGCAGGATGATGGCCAGCCAGGCAGGGCCACTGGATAACATCTGGATGAACACATAGTACATCCTTTGATAATTGAGGAATGGCCTGGAGCGTTGGGGGAAAGAAGAAAAACAACAGGATGGCAGGTCAGAAATCATCAGGAGAAACGCTGAAATCCCGCTGTTTCCCCCACTGGCACAAAGAGCCCCTTTGTCCTGGCAGCTTTAACTTCTGGCACCGATGGCCATTGGGCAAGCCACTGAACCTGCCTGCTTCGAATTAATCACAGACCTACTGGGATGGAGAACTTCCCCTCTAACGCTGGGGTGTTCTGAATGGGAAAAGAGGAGGGAATTGCATGAAGTCATCCCAAAGGGAAAAGAAGTCCCTGAAGTTCAGTTTCAGAATCACAAAAAGGATTTAAAAAGATTAAAATGGGTAATTTTTTTTTGGTATCTCAGAATCACAATGGCTATTAACATGAAGATTTACAAAGGTCCTGTTCATCAGAGCTCTAGTTAACTACCTAAAGCTTAGGCCATAAAATTCTTTAAAATTGTCTATAAAAATACAGAGCATGAAATGGCTTTCCTGTCAGGCAAATCTATACCTCAAAGGAAATATCTATATTGGGCTCCATAAAAGAAGTTGAAGAGGATGCAGCAATTGATATAATGCTGAACCTGAGTTACAGTTTCATGATCCCTAAACCCCAAGGCCCAGGAGCCAGTCAGAGAAGTTTTCGGGGTGAATTTTCCTCTTCCATGGCTGCAGCTTTAACAACTTGGGAAAGTTCGCTAGTACTTCAGGGATTTTTTAAAGCTTGGCACAGGGTTGTTGGAAACCCACTCAAAAATTAGATCTAAGATTTCTCTATTTCCAGATCGCAAAGAACATGTAATGCATGGCTTTGGTCACGAGAGGGCAGTAATGTAATGAGAGGTTCAGCAACGGCCAACATGGGGACAAGGTTGATCACAGAGGCTTCTCTACTCTCAGGGGCTGCCCCGTGTTTCTCAGGGCCTGTGCTCAATATTGAAGTTGCAAAGTGGAGAGGATATTGCTTCTGGACTCACATCCAGCCAGGCCTAATCGAAAGAGGCACTCCCTCCCAGGTCATAGCCACTGGGGCCTCCTCACTTACCTTCCCCTAGGCCCAGCCCTGCTCAGGAAATGCTCTGCTTTACGGGGAAGGTAGAAATGTACACAGGAGAATTATAAAACAATATGGTACCTTCATGACAGGAGAATGAATAAATGCTTAGGGGACGAGGTGGATCCGTCTGTGAGGTGATTCGAGGGAGGCATTGAAGAGGACAATGAACCACAGGGTTTTGAAGGATGAATAAGAGCTCAAGAGGAAGGCTAATTGGAAAGGGCATTTTTGGTGGTAGAAAGAGCATGGGAGAAGGTGTGCTTGTGACAGTACCAGAACACAGGTCAAATGCAGCCACTTCTTGCCCTCATCAGGATTGACCAAACCGACATTGCTTCTTGAATGCCTTGTTGCAATAATATCTAAACTACATGTCCTGTCTGCTTCATGTTCATTTTCAACACGGTGGTCTTTCTAAAACAGCAACGAGACTCTGCCACTCCCTCTGTTTAAAATCCTCGATGCTGTCCCACTGTTGTCAGTGCGGCCTGCTCCTACTTACTTTTCCAGCTGGACCAAAGCTCCTCTCCAGTCACAGTGGACTTGCCATGGCCCTGCCACAGTGCTTTTGCACATGCATCTCTCTTCCTTAGGGCTCTGTCTGGCGTCAGGCTGCCTCGGCCCAGTGGCGCTGCTCTCTCTGTCCATCTTATCACTTGCAGTGTACGGAGAATGTGATTGGGAGGAAGACGGAATGAGACATGCGCTGTCAAATACTCAGCCCATGCCTCATTCTAGGAAGCATTTAATAAGTGAGACCTGTTTTGATGATGGTGATTTTCTCCCAGGTTCCAGTTTAAATAACAATTTTATTTGAGAAACCTTCTCTGACCTTCAGTGTGAAATAGGCCCCTTGCTACAGCATCTGGTTTGTTCCTCACTTGTCAAAACCCCGGTAAGTTATTATCCAGCATGTTGCCACCACTGAAAATGTGGGGCCCAAGGGGTAGGGACCATGCCTACCTCATTCCCACCGTGGCACAGTGCCTTACACACAGCACGCATTCAACAAATACTTGCACACGGGAATGAGGTTAAATGGAAAATGTGTTTTGAGACCCCAATGAAAGATACTGCAGGACTACTAGTATAAAGGTAATAATGATTATATGCTACTTATAATTCTTACCAGATGATTCCTCCCCAGAGGAGGGAAAAGACGACGTAGAATAGCAGCGACCCCCAGATGACGAAGTGGTTTATCCAAGTCCAGTAGTGTGTGTCTAATGCCAGCTGAAAGAGAAAGGGTGATGAACAGTGGGATGATCTACATGCCACATGAGCATGGTGAGGAAAGAAAGCCAGAAAATAATGAAACCAACCAACTAACCAACCAATACCTTAATATACCTTAATTTTAGCCAAAATGTCCACATGAAACTGCTCAAGGAAAACAAACCCTTATTCTTGCAATGAAGACACAGAATGTGTGACGTCACGTCTTTGTATCACAGCATTCCTAGTAACTCTCACCCGGATCCGGGGGAAACGCACTGGGAAGTGTTTCTCCGACAGCAGGGACTCGGGGGCAATCGCTTAAGGTACTGGCTATGTTACTACTAAGAAAATTACTTTTGGGTTTTCTTTGTATCACTTTTTAAAACTCAGATTGATAGGTGTGGGGACTTCCATAATAATGTCCCATATAGAATTTGACTTTTAAAAGAGCTGGATTTTCCATAAGGCATTGATTTCAGTTCAAGTGCATTTTTTATTATACTGGGGGACAGGTGGGCTTGCCAATGAAAATAATTCGAATTCGAATCCGAACGCTTTTACAAAGAAAAGGCTCATTGAGGGATGAGTGGGAAAGGTGAAAGGGATTGATAAGTACAAATTGCCCGTTATACAAGTAGCCTTGGCTGTAAAGGACAGCATCGGGACTATAGGCAATCACACTGTAATAACTATGTTTGTTAGGGGATGGGTATTAGACCTATGGAGGTGATCACTTCATAAGGTACATAAATGTCTAATCACTATGCTGTACTCCTGAAACTAATACAATATTGTATGTCCACTGTAACTAATACATACTTTAATAAAAAGCAAATTAAAAAAAGAAAAGGCTCATTCCTGCATCTGCCTTTTGTATAATTCTGGAGGTCTGTGTACTGGATCATGGGGTGAGCTGAGTCTACGCCTCACTCATTTGAATGGTGGTAAGAAGCCCCCTTACTGGGCCCAGGTGCCCATCTGGGCTGTGTGCTAGTGTAGATTGTAACTTGGAACAGATTTGTAGTTCAAAGACGGGGAGACCTACACACGCCGGGGTTAGCCGTGGCCAGAAGAAGCAGCACCGACACGGGAGAATTTACCTTTAGTGTGACGGTAAACACCATCACAGTGAACACCAGCGTCCCAAAGGTCCAGTTTCCGAATATCTGTGGGGACAGAATCCAGGCAGCCTTTTGTTAATACGCATTTCCCCCCTTTCCCACTCAAACGAGAGTGTTTAGAGCATACATCTCATTGTTGTCCTGAGCCAACACTTCACACCCCCAAGATACAGGGACTAGGTCTTGTTACTACAAAGTGAAAGGAGATGGCAGTGAACACCCTGGGCATTCAACCCCCCCACCCCCACCCCCGGCGCCCCAGTGCCATCCCTCAGGGCCAGGCAGTGACTGAGAGGTGGAAACAGCCCTTCCTACACTGACAGTCCTGTCACCCCGAAACTGGCTCCCTCGGTGCTGTCAACACACATCA
The DNA here is from genome assembly GCF_964212035.1 of Myotis nattereri. Taxonomy (NCBI): domain Eukaryota; kingdom Metazoa; phylum Chordata; class Mammalia; order Chiroptera; family Vespertilionidae; genus Myotis; species Myotis nattereri. Next base: position 29,463,666 of record NC_138076.1, read on the forward strand.
GTCCTAACGTCACAAACTGGGAGCAAGAAAAACACTGAAGAGCAGGTATTACATATGCAGGATGCTAACCCTGGCTTTTCTGTTTCGAGTTTCATGTCGAAGCGACATTTACCCGATTACCCAGTTCTACGCCTTCTCCATGTTCAAGAATAAACTCAGTAGAGTTTCTGTCTATTCTCTTTCGGACTCAAGTCCAACACCTGCCTGCTTTGGAAGAAAAGCAAGCGCTGGAACATTTTGCCAGTGAGCAGCCAGTGAAAACAACCACGTCACGTATGTGCGACACATGGTTAGGATTTCCTCGGGAAAATCGCAGGAAAGGGAGAAACGAGGCAGACAAGACAGAGCTGCGTGAAGGCCCCCTGCAGCCAGTCTGATGGCCAGAACCACAGACATGTCAACAGTCCCTCAGAAGAGGCTGCCGAGAGGTGAGAGCAGGGAGCAGGGCTCCCGGCACCCAAGGCCCCGGGCAGGGTGCCGGGGATGGTGTGGGATGGAAGCACTCACGGGTCACATCATGAAAACAGCACATTCCCACCTACAGACAAAGACACAAGCAAAATAAAACATCTACTGCTGGAGACTTCTTTCCCTCGGGGGGGGGGGGGGGGGGCGGGGCAGAATTTTCTAAGAGTAAGTTTCTTCCCGGTTTCCACACTAAACCTGCTGTGCCTGGTACTGCAAACCAGGCCTCTGAGAAAACGCTGCAGTCCTTCTTTAACAGATTATAAAGCTTTATTTCACAACGAATTTAAAAAACTGCAATACAAATTTTCAACTACATGTGACTCGATTGAGATGAATGTGTAGGCTACCCATCTGGTGATATACCTAGTGAGGTAGGAACACTGGTAGAATTCCAGAAGGAAAAGTAAGTGACGCGTTAGGACTTTGTTGTAAACAGGCTTCATAAGGATCCTGCCCCCAGTGAGCATCTCTTTACACTTTATTCTTTACTTCAGCACCATGAGCGAAGCCGGGCTTCCGTCACTCGGAGCTACAATCACCAGTGGCTCTCAGTGGGGAGGGGGTGCGGGAATTCTGTCTCCAGGGGACACTTGCAGTGCCTGGAGACATTTTTGGCTGTCACCATGGGGGGGGGGGGTGGACGGAGTGGGGGGAGAGGTGCCACAGGCATCTAGCAGGCAGAGGCCAGGGGCCTACTAATTGCACTGGGCAACCCACAGCCAAGAGCTCTCTGGCCCCAAGTGGCAATTCATGGTCAGGCTGGGAAATCCTCAAAAATGTGTTCTCCCTTCAATGCTTAACTTCCGAGGCGGGAACACTTATAACTGAGTCTGGCTGCAGTCTGGCAGAGGACTACAACAACGCTTGGCCAGCTGGGTGTTGGAGAGAGTGGCTCCGCTCTGTTTTCACTGGAGGCCGAAGCTGTTGGCCAAAGTGAGGGGTGACCCTGCTGTAAGGCGAAGGGCGGCTTTGAATCCCCTGCGGGCACCATGGGTGGGACCTGGCACACCCTGCCCGCTTGTTTTCCACCCCTGCTGGGCAGGAAACCTGGGACTCACTTTAAAAAGTGTTCGATAATAGCAAATTGTGGAAATGGAGTCGGCACAGAAGAGTGATAGGATATCTCCAACAGCATCACAAATCAGGGACAAGCTTTCAGCCACTCAAGTGACTTCTTTATTTTTCTCTCTAGAGGGTAAGGGGGTACTTCTCTAGGGCACTGCCAGGTTTTCTTGTATTTGTGGATTATGGTGGACCTGGGATCTCAAATTAGGCGTCCCGATGCCTCGTCCAGTAAAACACATGGGCCTCCGCTGTCATGTATACAGGTGAATGGCAACAAAGCACAACTACCTTGAACCCAGAATTGAAAATTTGGCTGGAACCCTGGGCAATGCTGGGATCTGCTCCACCCGCACCTATGCTCTCTCGCTACTTCTGGCTCTTTGAGATAGACAATCATGGTAACATCTCTATAAATTCCTCTGAATTTTCTTATTTGCTTTAAGGAAGCCCTGAGGCTAACTGCTAATAGAAAATGTATTATTAAAATTGTTTGCCATTATTTCTATGGATTTTGTGGTGGGAGGTGGCATGGTTCACTGGGATACCAACCCTCTTTCTCAAAGAACTGTCTGGAGGGACCATCTTTTTTCAAGTTTCATTAGCTCCCATGCCCCCCATGAGCCTGATTTCCTAACTGCTAACTCCATTGAGAATGTCACTAACTTCATAGCCTCACTCAGATGATGAGAATTTCGTAGAATGTCTCTGGAGCCTGCCACTCCACCAGATCTACATTTAATCCCTTCTCCCACTTCTTCCTCTCTCTTCTGAAGATGGGTATTTTGCAGGAAATGTTCCTGCTTTTTAAAGCTCTAAGATCCAGACCAATTTAATTTTTATGCGTACAAATATCCCACAACAAACCTGACTTGCATTTTTTTCAAGATCATAGCCACAAGAAACACCTATTACATTTCCTTCATGCACAGATTCCGGATTGCTACCAAGTCTGCTGGCATAACTTGTCCTTGCTCCACTGGCTGGCAATGGCTCAAATTGCAGCTACCTGGATGTTTACTGACTCATATTATACCATGCTCTAAACTTTTAAGTGTTTGCCTAGGAATACCCTGCTGTTCAACAATAATAATCATTGCCTTAGCATTCTGATTTGAGAAATAATTACGGCTCATGACGTCTGTGCAGAAAATGCCCCTAAGTGAATTTCCCTTTTTCAAAAGTTATCCATGATTCTAGTGTTCTCTCAAACCTACATGTGTTTTATAAACATTCCTATAAAATGATTCAGTTCTTTAAAAAAGTGGTCCTCCCCTACTGACAATCAATAAAACAGGGCATCTAATTATACCACCAAGAAGATGCATTCTTGTTTGTCAGGACACACCATCAGAACAGTGATGAGCATTATCACCTCCACGCTGCCCTGCCACCTTAGAACCAAGGGCATCGCCATCAGTCACCTGAGACTACCCCGTATTTACTGGCATTTTGCAGGTTTGCTTGAATTACTACAGAACTAGCCCATGACACTACTTTAAGTTCTGCAAGTGATCTAACACTCTTCTTCCCCAAACAAACAAAAATTTAAGCATCAACAATGCAGAATGAGAAAGGCTCCCTCTGGAGATACCCAGGCACAGTGTGTAGGTGTGTGTGTGTGTGTGTGTGTGTGTGTAGAGCTACAACAGCAGACATGCAGCCTTGGCCTTGCACTTGGCCTGGAGTGGCCTTGGACTATGCCAATCTCTTGGAGCGCCTGTCTTCCTAGTGACACAGGTAAGTGTTCACACTAGGTCCTTTACACCCTTATCACTCATAATTAGGGATGCTATGAGTATTATTCATCTTGCTGTTACAACTCTAGGTCCTTAGATTAGATTATTTAACTTCTATAGAGCACTAGTGAGTTGGAGCAAATTTCACCTCTAAAATGCATAACTAGCCGAAACCGGTTTGGCTCAGTGGATAGAGCGTCGGCCTGCGGACTGAAGGGTCCCAGGTTCGATTCCGGTCAGGGGCATGTACCTGGGTTGCGGGCACGTCCCCAGTAGGGGATGTGCAGGAGGCAGCTGGTCGGTGTTTCTCTCTCATCGATGTTTCTAACTCTCTATCTCTCTCCCTTCCTCTCTGTGGAAAATCAATAAAATATATTTAAAAATAAATAAATAAAATGCATAACTATAGACAGACAAACACCTCACATTAAATACCTTATTTGGCACCAACTGCCCCATGTACTGCTTCCTAATATCACTATGTGTCTCAGAAGCTTTTCATATGACAGGCTGTGCATTATGCGTGTTCAATCTTTGTCATGACAGGCAGGTGAGCAGAGGACTCTCACAGCTCTTGGCTACTGAGTGGCAAGTCACCCACTAGGGATTTATTTCTAAGTGGAAGTGGTACAGGTCAACTTGTATTTTCTTTACCCTGGTCTCTCTTTCTGTCATTGTTTCAAATTCTAATAAATAGTTCTGTCCAATAATGGCTGAACAAAGGCATGCAAGTGGTAATTATGGGAGATATAAAAGTGTTGCAGAAAAGCATCATTTTAGAAGTTGAGACGTTAGTATTTAGGATCTGTAGGGGCTCAGGGCATCCTTAAGGAAACAGGAAATAGGATGTAAGTCAAGAATTGGTAGAAATCCTTGGATAATATGCAAGGCTTCAAAACAGCACCGCATCCACTGAGCCACAGCGGTATAAGGAGTGGCTGGTGGAAGTTTGGTTGGAGACACACCAGGGCTACTGGAATTGGGGCAGGAGGAGAAGATGCTGTTCAGACGTCACGTTGGCAAGGCCTCTCTATGGTCTGTACCTCAAAGCCCCACCACTCTGGTCAACCAGCACTCCCTATAGGTTCTTCAGGCGCACCTATAATTTTACTATGTAACACTGAGATTAAACAATTACTGGTAAGCAGCAGCATGGACTACAACAAATACTATAATTTTGTACCAAATATCCTGGGTTTGAGTTCTAATTACCTGACTTTGTACAAATTTTTTAACCTGTCTGAAGTGAAGTTTCTTCAACTACAAATATGTCCAGGGGCGATGGCAGTTGAGAGAGGATAAGATTTGTGAACATGAACTGCAAATGAAGTGCCTGATGAATGGCACTTCCTTCCGTATCGGCTGGCTACCACGGTCCTGGAATTTCATCCTCAGGACACAGAAACTTAGTTCTTTTTAAGATACATACGAGACACTTAAAGTGTAACCCATAAGGACAATCTTATAAAAGAAACATAAAGAACAATAAGACAGCTCTGTTTAACGACATTCATGGCCTGCTACCATCCAGAAATTATTCAATTAAAATAAACTAAGACAAAGAACAAATTCCAGAAAAATGCAAAGTTTGTAGAAGAGTGAAAGAAGACTTTAAAAAATTCTCAAGATCAATTTAGTAAAAACTGATTTACATTATAATGAAAGATAACTGCACCTTTTAGTAACAAGAAATGAGAAACAAATAAATGGGTAAACAAATTCTATGGGACCTGTAGCAAGACCTTTGGGTTTCAAGCCAACAGCTCTAAGAGATGAGCCACACAGGAGGACAACATAGGGAGAGGTGCTGTGTCAAACAGGAAATGAAGCAAACTTCTGTTCACAAGCCACCCTTATTTACATCAACAACAGTGTTTATTTTTAGGGCTAGGTAAATACGTAACATTTAGGTAGGGCACAATTCTGACATGTGCTCCATGTCTTTTGCAATTGTCCCAGGTAGCATGGGTTTGCCACATTCAAAGCAGTGTCCCCAACAGGCCCCGCATGCCTGCATACGTTGCCTCTAATTTAAGGTAAAGGGAAGCTCAAACAAGTCAAACTGAAAACCGTCACTGACTCAGTGGCAATCCTGACACAGAAATACAGAGATAAACACCAAGTACAAATGATCAAATGTACACAGACTTCTCTAATACAACTTTCGTCTACAGGAAGGAGAGGGGAGCAGCAGCTAATAGTGTTTCTACTGACAAAGCACACAGAAGAAGTCACAATTTGAAAATATTTTCAAGAAATATTTTATCTAGAATGCACTCCAAAAACATATAGAGGACACACCCACAATTGTCTTACCATGTGTGTGTTGGTAGTCATTATCTGAGAGTGGGAAGGAAAGCAAGTCGCAAAAAGAAAAAAATCAAGATACAAATAAAACAAACCCTAGAAATTATGCAACAACCAGAGAGCTGATGTCTATTAGAAACTATCAATCTACTCATTGCAAAGGAAACAGACACTTAAGGACATGTGAAAAAAAAGGGGGAAATGTGTTAAATATGAAATTCCCATATTAAATAAGCCATGCTTGGTGGATCTAACTGAACCGCTAGATAAATAATGAATGGTGAAATATAAGTTACAGAAACAAAGTCTGAAAACCCTCAGGAAGGGGATCTCCCACAGTAAGCCGAGTATGCGGAGCAGTGTATTTACTGACGTACTATGACCTGTAAGTGATTTGGGAGCTAGAGACCCAAATATCAGGAGACCCCACAGGCTGTGCTGAATGACTGCACTGACCCCGGATCGAACACCAATCGAGGGTTATTCCCAAGCAGCCAAGTCAACAAGACCCAGTTCAGTACTAACCTGTCCGTTGCTGGTCACAGATGCATTTTCAAACATGAAGTAAGCACCAAAGAAAAATACCAGAGCGTCAAATACTCCTAAGAATGTCCAGTAAATGAACACTCGCCAGCGGAGTAGAGCGTTCTTGGCGATATCTCTGTGGAAGGAAAACAGTGACAACATGGTGGCTGCATTCCATTAAAATAGGCCTCGGCCAGGGACCCCACTGTCTCCACTGTGCTCTGCAGTGAGCACCTGTGTCCACTAGGGGCCTCTAAGTCACTGGAGCGATTTCACAACCAGGGCACTGGCGTGGGCACCATCCGCCCATCCTACATGGGTGTCCCAGTTTTACAGAATCTCTTTGTATTCTTTCTTACAACCACCTGTGAATCTAAAGTTTTCTGAAATACAGTAAGTTTAATTTAAAAAGCCATAAAAAACCACAGTAACACAGACATATGCCAGACATCCTGAAGTGCAGTTCTGAAATAACAAACATCATTTCCTTGTTATTAAAACATACTTTTCAAAAAGCAGAAAAGAACACACCAAAATCAGATCTGTTAACTCCACCCCCCACCCACTTCACTGAATAAAGAAGAGCATATGTGGTTTTTTAAGAATAATTTAGGTCATAGATGCACTGGGGTTATAAGGGGATAGACATCCTTACTCCAGTCCTTTCGTAATTTATCAAAAATCATGGTCAACAAATGAAATAAAAAAAAGGCATGGTAAAGAAAACACAATATGGCAAAATACAAACTGGCTTAATATGTACATTTCAAATGCAACATAAATCTTCTATCTAAATTTGAAGTATAATCAGTCAAATTACATTGATTCTTGTGTAAGGACTCCGGTAAAAGCAAGTGCATCAACTGACACTGAATGTTTCTGGTTTTTAAGTAATTCAACCAGGCATTTATTTGGAGGCACCGCTCTCTGGCTGCCTCGTTATTATTCTCCAAGCTCTAAAGCAAGTGTGCCTGCGGCTTCGTACCTGTAGAGGGAAGGGTCCCTCTTGAGTGTGTCCATGCTGACATGCTGCTCCATCAGGCTGTACAAGAGAATCGGGAGGGAAGTGAAACTGATGTTGTACAGTGTCAGGTAGGCGGTGTCGTACAGCGTCTGCAAGAAGGAGAGCATCCACTGAAAACAGCGCCGTGCACCTCGTTAAACTTTTTTGATTGTTTTGTTAAACATACATTTTTAATTTGCAAAGACTTTTAACATGAGCATTCTGAAACACAGACAGAGCCTTCTTTCTACAGATTTAGAAGGACCAGGACAATTTTCAAAGCTTCATGATGTCAACTAGTCAAGATTAAAATCACGGCTGAGAGAAGGCCCGACCGTGACCCACCCCATTTGGCCACTGCAAACTTGCAACAAAAAGAGTTGCATAAAAGCTTGCAATTTTGATAGCCATCTTCAAGCTCCCATTTTCCCCAGTGCCGGACCCTTCAGATGAAAGCAGGTGGCCACGGCCCATCTGAGCAGGACAGGAGAAGAAGTGAGCGAGGGAAAGGAGGGGCCCTGACAGTCTCTTCTCCCGTCAGATGGCCTGCATACCTCGGCTCGGCACCTGAAAGTGTCAGAAGCCAATGAATTGTGAGATACCAAGACAGAATCTCAGATTTAGATTCAGTCCATTCAGAAAGCCCAACACAGCTCTCCCAGGCTTGGGGTAGGCAGGTTACTCACTAGGCCCCACGGGAGAGCATGCAGTCAGCAGACGTGGGCCCCTCCACACCACTCCTTCTCTCCACCCACTGATGGGCTTCTGCGGGCACTTGGGCCTCCCTCCCCATCCTGGCCTGATGCCTCTGCTGTCTACTCTCCCCCAACTGCAGCCACCCCCATGTGGGAGGGAGATAAGGCTCAGGAGGGCGTTTGACTTAAGACATTAGGACTCACCTGCTGTGAAAACCCACAGAAGAACTGGTATAAAAACTGAGGGAAAATGAAGCAGACATTCTGAAAGACAAGTCACATGCCTGTTAGTTCAAGGGCACATTGGAAGAGGCATCTAACCTCCTCCGAGGCTGTCCACGGGATACCACTTTATTCGGGGAAAGTGACCCAAAAGTATCCTACATTCTCATAGGAGCAGGTAATGGGCTTTGCATTTCTTTCCTCTTTTTTAATAGCACCTACAGTGCATATGTGACCATGTTCTGGTAACTCTGAGAACAGATAATGTAAAAGCAAATTTGTTGAAGAGATAGGAGGGAGTGGTGTCAGAGTAAACAGGAAAGAATCAAATTGCATAATGAATAAGGAATTAGTTCAAGGAATCATAAAAGAATGCTCCTTTCTCATTCATTTTACAACTGATATCTTCTTATTGATTCCACATGAAATTGTGTGAATGGGAGAAAAGCGCTAGGATCAGCCCCTTCCTTGCTGACAATTACTTCTCTTTTTACATAAATCAACCCTTAAGGCAGTGGTTCTCAACCTTCTGGCCCTTTAAATACAGTTCCTCATGTTGTGACCCAACTATAAAATTATTTTCGTTGCTATTTCATAACTGTAATGTTGCTACTGTTATGAACTGTAATATAAATATCTGATATGCAGTATGGTCTTAGGCGACCCCTGTGAAAGGGTCGTTCGACTGTCAAAGGGGTCATGACCCACAGGTTGAGAACCGCTGCCTTAAGGCATCTGTCAAATGTGTCATTCCATCGCGGGTAGTATATTTCACCGAAACAGTGACAGGAGCAAGGAAGTACTTCCTACCTTATAAAAGAAGTATTGCACAAGCTCAGATATCCTAATGTAATAAAAATGCCCATGAACGAGTAGCATCTTCTTTAAATGCTTAAATTTAGGTATTGCATAGTCACTGTTCCTTGCAGCCTGACGACCTTCCTTTCCAATGACACCTATAAGAAGAGAATAAATGTGCTGAGTACACGCTTTCTCAACAACATGCAAGTGAAAATGGGAATAAGAAAATAAGGTTAGATACAACCATGGCTGTGAGATTTCTCAGTCATGAACGTACTAAGTCCCAGATGCTGCCCTGTGTCATCTGAAGCCTATGACCTTGCCTTTGGCTGTATCCCCTTCTTGTCTAGCTGAAGTGATAAATCTCAGTTACCAAGATGCGCAGGAAATAAAAAAAAGAAGAGGCTTACCTATGCCCACATGAGCCTCTAGGATCATGCTGACATCATTTGCGCCATCACCGATTGCTAATGTAATAGGGTGCTCTTTTGAAAATTTGATTAATTTAACAATCTGGAAAAGAAATACAGAATTGATCTTCTCTGTTTTACTTTTGATAAGGTTAATAATTAACTAAGTATAAATAAGGAAGATATAAGTTAGGTAATAAAAATGAAAAAAATTATTTACTTAGGCAGGGGTGGGGGACCTTTTTTTTGCCAAGGGCCATTTGGATATTTATAACATCATTTGTGGATCATACAAAACTATCAACTTAAAAATTAGCCTGCTATATTTGGTCAAGCATTTAATTAACTCACCCCTAATGCCTTGGCAGGGCCAGACCAAATGATTTTGTGGGCCTTATACAGCCCATGGGCCAGATGTTCCCCACCCCTGGCTTAAAGTAAGTGTACTACATTCGATCTATTTTATCCATATAAAGATATATTTCATATTGAAAGGAAAATAAAATAAAGCAAAAGTAGCTAAGGTTTGATTACAGTGAGATAAGTAGGAAATGGCTGGTTAGCAACCTGAAGACAGACATAAAATAGATGAAGTAGTTTTCAGTTACAGCTACACTACATATTTAAACAGAAGGAAAAGTATATTTAAATATAAAAAGAAAAATCTGAACATTGGATTCTATTAGAAAATATTACTATTCCAAACTATTTGTTATCTAGCATCTACTTTTTAAAATAAGCTATTCTTAATGCTATTTTAATTTTCAAACTTGTCATGTGTGTAAAAACAAATCTGACAGTCCAATGCAATGAATAATTTCCAAATGTTTTAGTCAATTTCTTGGGACTCACTATTTTCCATTCATGTGTCTAAATGATGGTTTGAGATACAGAAGTAAAAAGATGAGGGGAAAAATGTGTAGATTGCTTTCTTTGTTTCAAGATGAGAGACTGAAACAAGAATTAATTTGTATAAAAGTTTGTTAGACTCGGTTCAGAGCTGTGTTTAAATATAGTGGATATAAGGTTTACATAGAATCAGACACATAAGAGGGCGGTAGGGAATAAAACCATTTTTTATCTTAGATAGAATGTATATGAGTTTTCGAGTCTCAGCTTGTCCTCACAAAGAATTACCCAGGGAGGTCGAGTCCTATATTCTTAGTAACACCGCCACTTAACAGATTAGTGTAGTTCACGTGCGAGGATGCTAAACATGACCTCTTTGCATGTGATTTCCAGTATTTCACCTTAACCCACTGGGTTAGTCTGAGCTGTTACTGTTTTCTTTCATGAGTCATTCACAAGAAACTGGTCTAGTGTATCTAAAATGTGGTTTAACAAAATTGGAACTGTTGTAGTTTGATATCAGAAAGAGATCTATGTTCACATATGTATGCCATAATGCTTTAAAGAGTCTTTTTTAAAAAACCATCAGGTGTGTGTTTCCACAAGAATATGTTGCAGTGGGTAGAACATGAGTTTGGAGTCCGACAAACTGGAAACCAGATTCTGGCTGTAATTTTCCAAACGCCTCCTTTTAGAAACATTACCCTGGTTTTCTGCACCTCAGGTACTTCATTTGTAAAAGTAGATTAACATCAGCCATCTATCAGGCTGATGCTGAAGGTGAAATGGGTTCATGTGACTGGCTCAGTAACGCTGAGGTCACAACGTTTGCCTTCCGTGTGTATTCCTATCAATGATTATACCTTTGTGTGCGGTTTTATTTTACAAGTCAGCCAGAGACATCTCTCCTAGAAAGGGTCATCCATTTGATTCAGTGAACTCGTACCAATCACAACAAGCAAAACAAGATCCATGTTTTAAATTTCTATCACATTTGCTTCTATGTAAAAACGGTGGTACTTTGCTACATTTCAAAAGAAATAATCAGTGGTTATGACAACTAGTGAATGGCTTTCAGTATTTAAATAGCCATCAATCTATAACAAAAAAAGTAATATGCTAATTAGACTGGACAACCTCCCGGACGAAGCCAGGGATGCGAGGGAAGCCCGGGTCCCGGGTGCCAGAGGGAGGCTGGTGCCAGCAGCCAGGGGAAGGAAGGCCTACTCCTGCACGAATTTCATGCATCGGGACTCTAGTTACTAGATAATTATGAGGGACAGGAGCACGGACCTGGGCCTTCTGCAGGGGGGCCATCCGGCAGCACAGCACGGCGCTGCAGTTCCGGCAGATATTCAGGAACAGTTCTCGGTAGTTGCTGCAGCTGCCATCTTCTCGGGGTTTCATTATTAAAGACAGCGCAGCTCCATCAATAATTAAACCATAGTCTTGCATATCTGTTGAAAGTCTGTTAATGACACAAATCAGAGAGATTCCTCAATAACTAAGTTTACAGGTTTTAGAAGACCACATAACTTTCTTGAATATCTAGAGAGGCTACAAATCCATGATCAAGGGATTACAAAACTAGTACAGTAACCTGATGTTGTCAATAGGTTCTGCGGCTTTAAGCCAAATGATATATAAGGAAACCGATTTTACCATAGGCTGATGTACACAAGAGTTAAATTCCCATGGTGTCTCATCAACGTTATAGCGAAACAGCACTGAAATGAAATGATGTTATTCAAGGACCTGCTTTACAGTAATCCCTCCCTTATCCTCGGAGAACACTTTCCAAAGAGCCCCCAGTGGTTGCCTGAAAAGGCAGGTAGTACCAACCTATATACACTATGTTTTTCCCTATACATACATACTTCTGATGAAGTTTAATTTATAAATTAGGCACAGTAAGAGACCAACAACAATAATTAGTAATAAATAGAACAATTATAATAATATACTGTAATAAAAGTTATCTGAACAGGGTCTCTCTCTGTCTCTCTTGTGGATACACTGGACAAAGGGATGATTCACATTCCAGGTGGGACGGAGGACGGCTTCAGACTTCACCATGCTACTCAGAACGGTGCACAGTGAAAACCTGTGAATTATTTCTGGTATTTTCCATTAATACTTTCTGACCATGACCACAGGTAATTGAAACTGGGGAAAGCGAAACTGTGGCTAGAGAGGGACTATTGTATTTCTTGTTTTATCAATATGGTCTTCAAAGTCCTCAATGTAAAGCCTTTGACTAAACTTTAAAATTGTGTTTTAATTAAACATTCACATTTCACATAGGCAAAGCAAACACACAGTTCTAACTGTGGATTCATGTGTGTGTCCCAGTACTGCCCAACCATAGGAGGAAAGCATTTATCTTGCAGTCTGAAGAGGTCAGTCCTTATTCCCAAACTTCCCGGCCACATTGGCCACCCTCAGTCTTTATCTTCACAGCTCATATCTCCTTGGCATTATGCCTAAATGACTGCATTGGGAAGAACATGGTTATAATATTTCTCTTTGCTGGTTTTCAAAATTATAAGGCACATCTCCAATTCCCAAAAGGAACTCTGCAGATTAGGTGAAGGGAAATAGCTTTGTACCACTTATGAACACTTTAAAATTTGCATATGATCAGAGAGCTGCTTTTGCTTTACCTACATTAATGACAACCTAAAACGATTCAAATAAAATCTATTCTTAGATCATGCAAGTAACACCAGCAAGGACAACATTAATAAAATGTACCAGAATAAATTCTGAGTATTCTTGGAAAAAACCCAACTCTGGAGCATATATTGTTTTGTCTTAACAGACAAGCAATCATGTATTATTAATATTTCTTTCCCTGGTCTGGCAGATGCCCTGAGGAATCCAAAGTACCATCTGTCCTCCCCCACCCCCCACCCCAAGTGTTTTAGAAACAGATGAGAATGCGGCCAGTGTGGCTCAGTCGTTGAGTGTCAACCCATGAACTAGGAGGTCATGGTTAGATTCCCAGTCAGGGCACATGCCCGGGTTTCAGGCTCCATCCCAAGTAGGAGGCATGCAGGAGGCAGCCGATCAATGATTCTCTCTCACCATTGATGTTTCTCTTGCTCTCTCCCTCTCCCTTCCTCTCTCTGAAATCAATAAAAACATATTTTTTAAAAAAAAGACACATGAAAATGATCCCATTCACAGTATTTTATAAATCAATCAATCAATCAAGTATTTTGTATCCTTTAACCAGCAGTGTGAAAGTACACACACACACACACACACACACACACACACACACACACACACATACCTCTCTTATGCACACCCTCTATGTAAAAAGACACGTTACAGCTGCTAAAAAGAAATAGCTCTGCTCATGTTTCAGGTGGTCCCTCTAACCACGCTGATGCTGTTGCTGATGGGAGGGCAGAACCACATTCCCAGCAAGGGTGCTGAGGCTCTCTCCTTGCAAACGGAGGTCACCTACCCTGAGAGGTTGTCCCTGGTTAAGCTGCCGTTGCAGCGCAGGACAGTTTTACTCAGCTCAAACAGGACATCATGTAAACTCTGCTCCTCGATTTTCTTGGTGGTTAGCTCAAGCAGCTGTGTGTTCCTCCTGAAAAGTTTGCAGGCGTAGCAGGTGGCTGCCGCCGTCTCCATCTTGTCCCCGGTGAGCACCCAGACTTTGATGCCGGCCTTCTGCAGAGCTTCTATGGTGTCGGCAGCTTTCTCCTGGAGCCTAAGAACCCAAAAACGAAACAACAAACGCCAGGGCTGACAAAGGCAAATCAAAACAAACCATTTCAGAAACTTGTGACCTATTAAAATACTTTAATAAGCCTTCAGAATTAAAAAGCACCATCGCGCTGACTCATGGTCTTACCGTAAAGTGCCCAAACCTGTCTTTAAAGTGGATTTATTTTTTACCCCTCCCCCCAACTAAACACTTTCTAATACCTAGTAGATAACACGGACAAAATATCTAGAAGTAAGGGCTGTCTTGCATGGCCATACACCAGCATGACAGTTTCGGTCTAGCTGGGACTCACTACCCGGAGAGGCTTTAGGCAACTGTAAGAAAGATCATAGAGCCATCAACAACAAAAAGTCTAACCCAGGGCAAAATGAGATCTGGAAAAGAGATGGTCAGTACTATTCATACCTTTTCTTTTGGCAAAAACTGTTCAAATTTTGCCTCTTACCAAACTGGAGCCCAGGTTGCTGTAAAGCACGTAACACACTGACAACGTCAGCAGAGACTCTACGGCTAGCAGGCATCACAAGCTTCCCTTCTCGTGCGACATTTCACTGTTATAACCAACGTAAGGGCTGAGGACTTGACCACCGCCCCATTTTACGTGTGGAAGACCCAAAGCTTGCAGAGGTTACAAAACGTGTCTGAGGGTGAACGGCTCTCTTGACATTGGTCAGACCGTCTCGCTATCCATGGAAGATCAAAACCATGCTTGCCTCCTTTGGGGGGCCTAGCACTTTTCTCGGTTTTAGGGTCTTAGGTTTTGATAGGCGTGTGGAGTAACGTTGTGTCTCTCTGCCAAGCACTGCAGAGAAGAAATGGATTCAGGTTCTGACTGGAAAGATTTGGTTAGATGTTGGAATCATCCTCTAAGGTTGACCACACAATCCTAAGTATTCTAGAGAGAGAAAAAAAATCTCTAATTACACTTTTTTTTTTTTCTTTAAGGAAACTGAGGCTGAGGGTGGTCTGCAAAGAGGCTGGCCAGAGATTTTAAGGATGTCCACAAATATCATCACTTCAAAGCCACTGCCCCTATATGTGCCCACCCACGCCAGTATCTATTATCAATATTTTGATGTCTCAACTCCCCACTGACTCAGTCTGCTCCACAACCTTCTTGAGGGGCCCCTGCACATCGGCTCTGCTTGCTTGGTTCCGCCATCCGTAAGAGCCTTCCACTTTCCCACCACTTCCTTCCAGGCTCAGGCCCACCCCCGCCAGGCATAACCACCCTACGGAGTATCTCTCTCCTGCCGGATGCACAGCTCTGTTCTATGACACCGTTCCACGCTGTAAACCTGTCCTGTGCATGTTATGCTTTCTCATGTTTATACTTGTGTCCATACCTGTTATACTCTGGACTGAATGAGGAAAGGGACTAAAGAAACAAAAACAAACAAACACACAAAAAAACCCAAGCAAACATGGAACAAACTGATCAGTCTCAGAGGGAAGGTAGGGTGTGGGTGGGTGGGAAGAGATTAACCAAAGAACTTCTATGCATATATGCATAACCCATGGACATGGACAATAGTGTGGTGAAGGCCTGGAGTTGCGGTGGCAGGGGAGGGGTCAATGGAGGGAAAAAGGGTACATCTGTATTGCTTTCAACAATAAAGACTAATTTAACAAACAAAAAACAAATCCAAACAAACTCAAAACTTCCTGTATTGTCCAACCTCATGCTATTGAGATTGAGATCGCAGTAAATGCTTGTTAAAAACATGGAAAAACTGTAGGTTTCGGGTTAAGGATTTAAATTTTGGACCAATATATAAATATTAAAGACTTTCAACCTTTATAGGAAATAAAATCTCAGTAAATGTATTGAAGCTTCTATTTTATTCTTTTAAGTTGGAAATAATTTTTTCTTTTCCATTTCTTTACTCTATTCTCGGCGGGCCCATGGCCATTTCTTAGTGCATTAAGCCTTAAGTAACTTTAAGCTCTTGTTTCAGACTTGTCACAGATTGGAGGCTCTTTCTTTAGAAGCATTTGAAAACCTATAGTCAGTAATTTTACTAGTTCTTCTTATATTATTTGCAATATTCCCCTTGATTACATTGAGCATGTTAAGACCTACATTTTTACACCTGCATTTAGAAAGAACTAGTAACAAATTTAGACACATATTAGTTATTGATTCCATTCTAAAGAATAATTTTAAAAATTAACCCTGTAAGATATCTTGACTATACATAACATAATTCAAAAATGCTGACTAATTCTGGTTTCTTCTGCAAAAGTGTGAATTCAGGAATCTTATTCATGGAAAGTGAAACATCACCCAGTCGTGAGTTTCCTGTGATAGCATCGCCCCACACCTGCCCTCCCCCCCCCCCCCGCCCCCGAGCCCCGCCCCGGCATGCAGTCAGACAGTCTGTCTCTTCCGACCTGTGAACACGGGCCTTCCGTGTGGCTGACACTTCCCTCTGAAGCACCCGTGAGGCATCAAGCTTTATTTCCGGAGACAAGGCATAGTGTTTACTTACTGATCCTCAACGGCGGTAGCACCAAGCAGAATAAGATCTTTCTCTATCTGCTCATAGACTTCTGCTAATTTCTTTTCTCGATCTTGAAGGGCCATCTTGCAAGCCTGTAGCAATTTATAAATGCCTTCATATTCTTCTGGGCTGAGCCTTTTGTAGGCAATGCACAACGTCCGGAGCCCCTCCTATGGGAGACAATGCATTTCATGTGAATTCCAGGGTCACTGTGCCAAAATATCATTTTTAAATAGCTTTCTTGATGTTTCCTTTCTCTAATTCAAATTACTAACCAAAGAATTCTAAACCAACCAACCCTAAAATGGGTTGACCATTTACAACTGCATTATTCACGTTTACATCAAATATAATCACTACAGATTACAGAAAAAAGTCAAACTAGTAAGCATGGGAATAAATAATAAAATCAGGGCCATCCAAAGATAAGACTTTGTTCTTTTATTTTGAAAAATGAAGAGTTAAATTTTTTTTAGGGTAGTAATTTGCAATTCTATGGTGATACCAAATAATATTTCTAAAATAAACATTTTTTACACGGGAGTTTGTGATTCCATTTGATCTTATGCAGCACTTGCTGAAGGAAGCGGCTAGGCTATGTATCAAACCCACTGGGTCCACAGGAGAGTGAAATAAAAATCTAGGAATAACAAACTCTCTGCTGTGATCATAATTCTGGACGTCACCACACACAGAGAATGAACCACCCCAGCCAGCGAGGCACATGCAGAACAATGGATCCCTTCAATGTGTTAGCGTGGGGCTTTCACAGTAGGAATGTGCCTGTCCCTTCCTCTCTGCCTGGTAGGATGGCTACAGGGAGGTGGTCTTCTGCCCCTCAGAGAGAACATTAGCAGATTTCCAGGAGCTGAGAGAAGGCTCGTGGCATAATCTGAAAGAAGTGAGCATGTTCCCCTATGCACTGTGAGTACACAGAATGCCTGATGAAAAGTTTAATGTCAGAAAGCCAAGTTGTTAAAGAGTAGAGAGAAAGTTTAAAACCAGTTATAAGAGAAAGGGACCACCTGGTTAAGAAATGGGCCAGGGAGGGGGAAGTCTTATACCCTTTTCTGCAGGAGCCCCTAGAGCAGGAGACATAATGCCATAATAGTACTCTGTGGGAACCCTGAGTTTTAAAGTCTGGGTTTTCCTGATGCCCAGGCAGCGCTGTTTGGATAGAACACACGGAATTCCATTTTGCTTCCATGAACTTCCTTTCATTCAGACATGACTTTCGTCTGAAGGAGTGGGAGGGGTGCGCGGGAGAACCCGGCGGGAGAGAACACCCTCTCCCCATCCTGGGCAGAGACCCCAGGGTTCAGCAACAAGCATCCCCCGTCCAGAGCCTATCGCACTGACTTGTGTGGTTATCAGTGTGGCCGGTGTCACACAGCCATCCGGCCACAGTGGGAAAAGGCCTCGCTGTCATTTCAGATATGGTTTTGAAAGGACTTGCAGATGGGGCTGCCCCTCAGGGGTCACCTCGCACACCCTGTATTAAAATTTGTCGTCTGTAAGTGGACTACATTCAGCATGTGTACACTTCAGTGCTTAAGAGAAGTCCTTCATCTTCTATTCCAACAGGCTCCTCACCTCGGTGGGCAGCAGAAATTTGTGCCATTGTCATTTTCATGATCCCATACACAAAAGGTTCCCTAGTCTTAAACCTGCAGCTCATTCACTGATTCCTGCTGGTTCTGCGGCAGCTGCTTTGTGGGACCAGTAGGTGTTACTCGGCACTTTAATACGAAGTGGAAGCCAAAGGGTTTGCACATGGCAGCCACACTGAACAGAGTTCACCACTGCAGCAGCTGCTGCCGGCACGCGTGGTCTCAGCGGAAGAAGCATGCTTCTCGGACAATATACACATTTAATGCCATAATATTTAGAGTCAAGCCGGGGGGATGTGTCTATGAAGAGCCACCCATCACTGGCTTACAGTCTGATGTGGAGGGGAGGAGGCCCTGTGTCAGAGATACACAGCTTGTCCCACACCCACAGCAGACCTTGGAGAGGGAACTGGAGCCTGGGGTGGAGGTGGAGGGTTAGAGGGAGCTCGAAAGCTCAGATTTGCCGACAAAACTGAGCAATACTGAATTTATAGGGCAGACTATGCTTCAGAACGAGAGGTGGGAAGAAGACCAAACAGGTGAAGACACACGGAAAGCCTAAGAGCCGGCTGATTTTTGAAAAGGAATCATTAGAAATAATTCAGCATAAAGATCTTTCTCCAGTATAATCACCACAAATGTGCTTATAATGTGGACCCCATAATCACCTACCAACTAATCCAGCCCCCACCTCAAAATAAAAGGAAACAAAACATGAACAGGCTCCTGAGTCCACCTGCTGGGGGTGTACCCAGGTACGAACACTATCCATGTGAAAATCGACGGGGATTTTCCAGGTTGTGCACACGTGGTCCATTCGGACTTTAAGGTGTCTCTTAAAGCCACATGGCATCCTCAGTGGGAGTCTTTCCTTCCTGACCCGGGAGAACCATGGGACCCGTGCCCCGGAGCCTCCATCTCACCACAGCGTTCCGCTCCACTCTGGCTCGGATCTGGTCGACTTTGCCTTCTATTACTCGGGGAAATATTGAAGAATCTGCTCCTTTGCAAAAGAGAAAAATTTCTCCTAGAAAATAAGAAGGAAAAAAAAAAGATGTTTGATTTAATCACAATTTGGGGAAGACTAAATTAGTTTTCATACTATGCTACTAAGAAACAAAAACAGGGATACCAGTGCTGAGACTGCTGTAAAGGAGATTTTAATAGATCAGCTAACATGTCAAGTCAGGAAAAAATTAAATCTACAGATCACCCCAAAGCCTCATTTTATCCTTACGACCCTAGAAACCTCCTAGGAAAGCCACAAACAAGGAAAACAAGTGGCTCCAGGGTGCCCTGCCTCCTGTCACTCTGCCTTCTCTCAGGTTAGGATGTGAGTGAGCAATGACATGACCCTGGGACCAGGAGGAGGTAAGGAAACGAAGGGTGTGGCTGACCCAGAAGTGGGGATAACAATCTGTGAAATACTAGGAGGTAAACTTCAAAACCCAGTAGAACGAAACACACTTTGACGTAGAATACAACACCTGAGTCACCATCAACCAGAGTTACAAGACAGTCTGTTTTATCATTGTGGCCCCACCTTCCAAGTAATGTCCCAATTACTATGCACATATTTGTACTGTAGATGCATGCTACTCGTCCCTCAAGATAAAACCATTTTATCTTCCAGATAAGTAGGGGGACTCTCTAGTCTATGACAAAAGGAGGTAACAGAGACAGGAACCAGCCCTGAAAGACAGGCCCCTTGGACGTGGAGGCTCCTGGCCTGCAAAGCCACGGGGCCCTTTGCTAGGTGGGCTTTGCTGATATTCAGCTCATGGAGGGAAAAGCTGGGGCAGCCCGTCACAGGCTGCAGGGCTTGAGAAGGGGCACTGCTGTCTTCTTATTTTTCTTCAGACAGAAAGTTCGAATGCTGAGCTCCCTGGCCCGGGGTTGATCCCTAGGAACCCTAGATGCCGACGGCCCTCAGAAGTACATCTGGGAAACCCAATCCAGAGGCGCCAGGAGAAGCCGGCAATGGTCCCACCACAGCAATGCCCCAAGTGGGGCGGTCAGGGAGGGGCTGTGTGCAGGGGCTAGGGGGACCATACCAGCTGGTGCACGGGGAACCCAGCCAGGCCCATTCATGTACTCAGTTACAGTATGCATAGTGCACCTTGGCTTATTTCCTTGGTCCCAGAAAGAACTAACTCCTGGGATACACACAGTGAAAACATTAAAAATACAGCACAATTTATGCTCACACAAGTCATGAAATTAAGCCAAGGGTAACGTCAACCTTTGGCCAGAAAGGATGGTGTCTGGTGATGTCTGTGTTGCCAGTACATGACCTGAGCTGTGGCTGAGCAGAGGCTGGGACAGACCTGGGAGCATGGCCAGCCACTCGGAGTAGGAATCCACCAGAGCAGGAAGTCCCATCCCTAGAAGACGCCCATGCGACTGCCCAGGTCTGTGACCTGGGATTCTTAGTCACATACCAACCACCTGATGTCAGAATTCATTCCCGTCTGCCAGACAATTTCTAGCCAGTGTTCCTATGTCATCAGATACAGCTTGGAGCAAGAACTGTAGTCCAGATGAC
Source organism: Myotis nattereri (assembly GCF_964212035.1). Lineage (NCBI taxonomy): Eukaryota > Metazoa > Chordata > Mammalia > Chiroptera > Vespertilionidae > Myotis > Myotis nattereri. The sequence continues at coordinate 29,484,151 of NC_138076.1, forward strand.
ATAAAGATACCTCCTTAAACAATAATACATTTCTTTTTCTAGGAAAATCATGGTGATTCATAGCAATGGCTTGTAAAAGGCTTAAATTCTTTACTGTCTCAACTTGTTGAGTCCTCAATGCCCACTTGAGATATGGAACAAGTTCAGTCTTAAGATATGGGTGAGGAGAGACTTGGATTAAAAAATACCCACAATATAAAGCACAATATAATCTTCAAAGACAAGAGCAGACACTATTTGGCACCAGCTTTAGACCTTATTTTCCAAGTTTGTAAGCAAGCAGGCAGCTACTAATGCAGAGCGGTGCATACACAGGTGATAAATAAGATATTCAGCACACAGGTGAGGTGATCCTAACCTGCAGCAGCCCACACAGGTGACCTGATGCTAAGCTACAGAAGAGCATGCTGTGGGACACTTCTCAGCGGAGAGCTCTCAGCAAGAAATTCAAGTTGTTAACTGGCTGTCATGGCCTATAGTCTCCAGTCTCCCCTAATGGAGTCAAGGGTCCATTAAGCTGTAAAACCAGTGCAATCAGTGTCATCTCCGGGGAGGTGTTACTAATTAGAGAACAACTTGTTGAATTAAATATTCAAACTTCTCTTACAATGAATTGATGCAGTGGCCAGGTCAGATGGCATGACTGTCTCCCCTCTAAGCCCACAGTTCCTCAAAGATGCCTTCGGAAATATGTAGATATCCCGTGGAAGAGCTATTCTAATGACGTGGATGCCTTGGGCATACATTCTTAATGTGACCCCGCTCCCTTTCAAGCTCTCGTGATGCCCTTTTTGATGGTAAATGGAAGTTGATAAGGAAGATTCCGCGGTACATCCCGTGGGTACCAGCACTGTGACCATGCAGTGCAGGAGAATGCATAGGTGGGGCAGGAGACGGTTTGTGGGTAACGGATGCATTGCTTCCTGAAACTGTGATCATTACTGCAGGCTCAGGGCTGCTGCATGATTCAGCTCCTAGACTTCACATTTGTAAGGGGGAAAATATCAAGACAAAAAGATTTCCACAATGCCATGCCTTTCTTTTGGAAAAATCTGAATGGCTTCAACTCGCAGGAGAGTCCTTCATTTGTGCACAGTGAAATAACCGTGTGCACTTGGGCAAGCGTTAGCACATTGACCTGAATTGTTTCAAACATCATGATCTGTCTGCTTCCCATGTCCTGCTGATCCCACTGGTAAAATCTGTTTCCATGTGTATGGGCAGTGTTCATACTATAAACTATTTTATGTCCCATGATATTTAGGGCAAGTCTCCCTGGTAGAGCCCACTCTTATCCACGTAGGATAAGCTGGTTCAGAGGGGAGGGAAGCATGTGGATAAGAGCTTTGGCCCGACTGGCACAGCTCCGTGGTTGAGCATCGACCTATGAACCAGGAGGTCATGGTTAGATTCCCAGTTGCACATGCCCGGGTTGCAGGCTTGATTCCTAGCAGGAAGCGTGCAGGAGGCAGCTGGTCAATGATTCTCATCATTGATGTTTCTCTCTCTCTCTCCCTCTTCCTCTCTGAAAGCAATAAAAATATATTTTAAAAAAAGAGAGAGAGAGATCCAGCTCTACGACAGCCAGCCCAGCTCCCAGGACAGCTGGGGCACTGCCACCAGGCTCAGCATCCAGCACATGGAGCTCCACTCTGTGAAAAATGTCGCACAGGGCAGACAGGCCTTCGGCAACCCCCATGGCCTTAGAGGAGAAAACAAGGTATTGCTGGTTCTATCAGAAGATAGTCAGAATGCCTCTGTTTAATGAAAGGTGCTTTGTTTATTTACTCCCCATTGAAATGAAATTCTCTCCACATGAGTGCTAGATAAGCACTGACATAAAATTCCCCAGCATGCCCTCAGGTCACTATTTTAGGCTGAGTCTGTTTAGTTGTAGGGTAGCGGCTGCAAGTTTCCAAAGAGATAAACATAGCCTGGTATTACCTAGTTTTAAGAAACCAAATAGAACAAGATCCCACAACTCTTGATAAAATGCATTTTGAAGGTGCATTCGTAAATTGAACTTAGTATGTATTGAGCAGGCACTGGTAGTGCTGTGGTGGATATACTGCTGAGAAAAGCTTCGGTTCTGCATTTAGGATGCTTGCAGTCTAGCCAGGTCAGAAGACAAGCAGCTCATCTGACTGAGGCAACCAGGACAGGCTTCCTACCAGGTGGCTGTTGAGCTGTCCTTGGAACAGTTCAAACGAGCAAGAGGGCTTCTAAGTGTAAAAGTCCCCGCCAGGTAGAGAACTTCAGGTAGAAAACTCCCCACCAGGTGGAGGGCCTCCCGCTGAAACAGTCCATGCTGCGCACATTCTGAGGTTGCTAGGAAGGCAGCTCAGGGCTTCCATGAAGAAACCCTGGGAAGGTGTGGCGGCCTGAAACCGAACAGGAATCACCAGGCCCCGCCAGGACAGCGAGCGTTCGAGGGCCTTAAGAAGACCGACATGGTGGCAGGGTGATAGAAAGGCAGAGACTGCAGATGGAGACCTTGGGAAGCAGGAGCTGTGTGAGAGGAATGAAAGGAGGGGGAGGAAGAGACACTGGGGAGCTAGGCTCTGCAGGCCTTGTCGTCAGCCCAAGGCGCCTGGGAGAGAAACAGGAGCAGAGGAGCTGAGGAGTGAAGTCACCTGCAGTGGGTGTGAGGGGCTGTGCGACCTGCAGGGGGTGTGAGGGGCTGTGCGACCTGCAGTGGGTGTGAGGGGCTGTGCGGCCTGCAGGGGGTGTGAGGGGCTGTGCGACCTGCAGGGGGTGTGAGGGGCTGTGCGACCTGCAGTGGGTGTGAGGGGCTGTGCGACCTGCAGGGGGTGTGAGGGGCTGTGCAACCTGCAGTGGGTGTGAGGGGCTGTGCGACCTGCAGGGGGTGTGAGGGGCTGTGCGACCTGCAGTGGGTGTGAGGGGCTGTGCGACCTGCAGGGGGTGTGAGGGGCTGTGGGACCTGCAGGGGGTGTGAGGGGCTGTGGGACCTGCAGGGGGTGTGAGGGGCTGTGGGACCTGCAGTGGGTGTGAGGGGCTGTGCGACCTGCAGGGGGTGTGAGGGGCTGTGCGACCTGCAGTGGGTGTGAGGGGCTGTGCGACCTGCAAGGGGTGTGAGGGGCTGTGCGACCTAGGGGCTGTGCGACCTGCAGGGGGTGTGAGGGGCTGTGCGACCTGCAGGGGGTGTGAGGGGCTGTGCGACCTGCAGGGGGTGTGAGGGGCTGTGCGACCTGCAAGGGGTGTGAGGGGCTGTGCGACCTATAGTTGTTTCATCTATGTGCTGTTTTTTTAAAAAAGAAAACAGTTAAATCTTTAAAGCTCCTGAAGAATGTGAGCATCAGAATAAAACACAAGCACAATGTATAATTTAAGACAACAAAGAAAAATAAATTTCTACCTGTATCAGATTTTACAATTACACTCATTCTCCTTCTTACTGAGTCAAAACTCAAAATTTCCAGCAATTCAAACCTGAAAAATAGATGAAAATTTGTCTTTAGTACCCATCTGGCTCTGTATGTCATAAAATCTGCGTATTTATCAGCCTTTCCACAGAGGAATGTCTGGAGCAGTCCCTCCCCACCACGCCCAGGGCTTTGAAAAGGTCACCTCCATCCATGCCCTACCCCACCTCTGCCTGGAGGGCACCGCTGATAGCAGCTCTCTGGGGTTGGGGGGGAGGGGGGGAGGGAGAATCTGGAGGTAGGGCAGTTTCCTCCAGACACAGGGGAATGTCTGGATTCATGTGACTGGTGATCTGCTCCACGCTGCTGCCACCAGTACTCATCGGGGACAGAGGGCGGCTGAGGCCGGGCTCTCATCTCACCACTAGGATCCTGGTCTTGGATATCCGCCTCCCACCCCCAGCCTGCATTACAAGTGCTCATGGAGTTTGTGCATCAAAAAAACGATCTATCTTATGTGCTGATTTACCTTCCTAAATTCTGTTGCACACAGATCCACAGGTTGTATTAGAGCTTTTGATCCCTGAGAATAAACCAGTGTCCTTTAAATTCATAAAAGTCATCAGAAGACTCATGATTTCTGTCTGGAGTTTGAAACTTTGAGAACAGCTGAGCCACTGCTGACATTACCTCTGAAAACTCCTTAGGGTCTAGAGACTCCAGCCAGTGGCTCAGAAGTGACTGTGAAACTTCTGTGATGTCAATCCCCGCTCACAAGCTGAGGACGGTGTTCAGAACTGGCCTCCCCAAGAGGTGCCACTTTGGCAGGTGGGTGGATTACTTTGAGCTGAAGACAATCGAGACCTTGCAGGCTCATGAGAAACTTCTACCTCTCCCTTAAATAATTTAAATTAGGGGCCTTGCCCATAATAAGAGCGATCACCATCCCTGACCAGGTGGCTCAGTCGGTTGGAGTGTTGTACCATACACCAAAAGGCTGTGGGTTTGAATTTGAGTCAGGGCATATACAGGTGCAGACAGGAGGCAACCAATCGATGTTTTTCTCACACACTGATCCCCCCCGCCCCTCTCTAAATCAATGAAAACAAAACAAGGATTTTAAAAACTAAGAGCTATCACCAGAAATAACATTTTTTATCTATCTCTATGGCAAGGTAAACATCTAGTTACTGAATACCTGCTCTTCCTATCATCCTGTGAACGAGCTCCCCTCTGAAGCCCCAAGGCAGGGGTGGGGAACCTTTTTTCTGCCAAGTTTATCCATAACCTCATTCTCCAGCCATACAACATTATCAGCTTAAAAATTAGCCTGCTGTATTTGGTCAAACATTTAACTTACTCACACCTTGTAAAACAATTCTGTATTACATCACAATATAATGTACAATATTCTTACCTTTCAATGTAATTATCCCTATTTAATATCTCCATGTGGTTATCCTTTAGCCGTAGGTATGTAAAACCAAGTCTGTAGAAGAGAAGGCAAACCCAGTGGTTAATTTGAAATTTTGGTATTCCACTTTCAATAAAATATTTGTTTTACATTCTGCACTTGATCTTAGCCAAAAGGCCGAGAAGCGATGTGTTTTACATTCTGGTAAAGCTTTCTTTTCGAAAAAGAAATACTCCTGGTAAAACAGAGGAAGTAAACTGAATTATAAACTTAGGAAATTATAATACTGAACTTACCATCTCACAAAAATTCTCCAAGGACCAAATGAATTTCTGACTTACCCTCCTAAGCACCACAGTGGTGAGGCCCATTCTTACTGGTAGGTATTAACAGGTTTCAGAAAGACAGCAGGGGTGTGGACTAGTCCCTGGCTATACTGACCCAGTTTTACTCACTGATCAGTGGGGTTGTTCCGTAGAGGTTACATGTCAGAATCAGAAGGACCCTGAGAGACTGTCATTGTCCAGACCAGCTCTCACTTCACTGATGAGGACACTAGCTCTAGAGCAGGCTGCCAGGCAACAATGTCTTCAGAGCCCTTACTCTAACACCCTCCTCCTCCACTGCACACAGGTGGAGCCATGGGCTGTTAGGCACATGCCCGGAGTGGGGGCAGCAAGAGGGCGTGGCTTCTGGATTCCAGGACCTGACAGCGTGGGAGGTGAAAGGTATCAACCTAATGACATAGCATGGCGCCATAATGGTAGGAAGGAACCATGGGAACTTGGGGCCCCATCCCGGCAGGAGCTGGGGGGTTGGGGGGCAGCTGAAGGAAAGGCTTCTTAGAAGGTGAGTCTAGAATAACAGGCAGGAGCAGCCTGTCCTCACTTCTGATATCAATGACTGAATGTGGCTTAATTTCTGAACACACATTTTCCAAGAAGAGAGAAATCTGGCTTTGAGAAGTCTCCTATATGTACGTGTGGATTTATGCACTTAATAACTGACATGATTTACATACTTATGTCACTATTCAAACTGCATGGGAAACATACATTAGTTTAGTCAACAATTAAAACACTCTTCTAATTAGAGGAGAGGTGTTCAACACCCACTTATCAAAGGCAGCAAAGAGGGAAAATTAGTACCATTCGTGTTAAATTTGAATTGTAAGCTGTGATCATTAGAAGAACATTTCCCTTGACTTGAAATTATGCCACATATCTGGAATATTTAATGTACTTTTCCAAGTGTTTGCTTAAATGCTGCATGTCATGAGGCAGCAAACACTCCCAATAAAAAGATACTGAAGGAGGGAGGGTGCAAGAAGCACACAGACTTAATATGATAGGGTACAAAGATAGGGAAGCTAACGGTAAAGAAAACCCCAGCACCCCACCTAATCCCTCTTCATGTTGTGTGACTTTGGGAAAAAGTTGCTTGACATCAATTCTTTAGGATGGATGAGGAAGACTTTTCATGAGGGTGTCTAAGGTTGCTTGCATCATTAAAAGCTTGTGATGACTTGGAAAGGCCTCTAACCTTCTTACTGAAGAAGTGAGGAGGAAAAACTACCCATGTACGACAGTGACAAACACTGGCAGAAGGGACCAAGCTGCTTCTCACGCTGATGGCAGGTTGTGGAGGTCAAGGGGACACTGAGACGCCAGGGAGAACCTGCCCGTTGCAGGTGACAAAGGCAGTACCTGCTCAGCTCACCCCTCAGTAAGCCTCCCAGGCACAGGGGCCTGACTCAGGGCAGGCCCAGTGTGAGTCCAGGAGGAGTACATTGTTGGGGTGGAAAAGAACTCCAGGACCAGCTCAGCCCACCCCTCACAGCTGAGACCAGACTCGCGTGCAGCCAGAGACGTACCTCTGGACACCCTCCACTAAGGCCACCTCATCGGGCGAGGACGATATGTACACACAGGATTTCCCTGAGTCTGGTGACTTCCTGGGCCCGTCCACGTCATCGTCGTCCTTCACCTGGACGGTGTGGCACAGGCAGAGGGCCCGGAAAAACAGCTCTTCTCGCTCCTATAGAAATGCAGGACAGAAACGCACACATCTATGGCATATCGGCTTAAAGGAGGAGGAAACCAAACAGAAGACAATAAACAATAAAGCAGGACATGCAACTCTTAAGGGTTAGGGAGTATTAGTTTTGCCTCTGGTAGTCAGAAGGTAGAGTGTAACTGTGGCTTTTGTTCATTCTTGAGCACTTCCACAGTAGCTACGATCAAGACCAATGGGCTATGAAGACGGAAAGGAAATGAATGTAGTGAGAGGAGGTGACTGGTTCAAGGTCACAAGAGGAGAACACGGCTGGGCGGAGCCTTGGGCCAGCGGAGGCTGCCATGCAGGGCCTCCAGGAGCCTGGGTTCCCTGGGGACTCCAGGAAGCTTTCTCAGGGGTTCTGGGATATCACCATGGCTGAGGGGGGCCAAGGAGGGCTAGACTTGCATCACATGTGCTAGGCAGGGGAGTCCAGCAAATAGCCAGAGGGTGCAATGCCTGTGGAGCACCTCATGAAGGCCATAGACCACCTGTCCGCTCCTCTCAGACTGGGTGAAATCACCTGAAGCATGTGTGTGTGTGGGTGGTTCGCTTGGTCACAACAGGCAGTCACGGCCCAGCCCACTAAAGCAGCCATCCTTGGTGCCCTCGGGGACACCACACAGGACTCTGCGGTCACCAAGCATTCTGGAATGGTGTCCTGGCTGACCACAGCTGAGGGTCACGGCTGCCTCCTAGAAATGCTGAGCTCTGAAGCCACCGCATTTGGTGTATGTGAGTGCATGTCTCTGTGTGTGAGTGCATTGTGTGTGTGGTCTCTACCTGTGTGCACACATATGAGGATATGTGTGTGGGGTATATCTACATGTGCATAGTCTGTAAGTACATCATATATGCATGTGTGAGTATGGGGCATGGGTCTCTGTGTGCATGTCTATGTGCACATATGTGCATGTGAGCTCGCATGTGTGTGCATGTGGGTTTGGGTATGAGTGTGAGCATGTGTATAGTACAAGCACATGTGGTATGCAGGTCACTTTGCTCACAGCTGACCGTTTTCCTGCTCATCTACATTTTTAAAGCTGTTCCTAACATGATGTGACTGGCCAGATGAACTGGTGGGAAATGGTGGCATCTTACCATTCTTCTCACTCAAGTCACTGGAAGATTGATGTCCTTCCTGGACCCCAGACCAGAGGGGATACCAGGCTACCTTGTGAACAGAGACAATGCGACAGTGTTGGTCCAAAAGTCAAACACCTACCCTCCCACTGACCCCCGGGGAGGAGTCAATCATGTCGATGCCGGTGGCGCCGGGGAGAACCTGCCCGTTGCAGATGACGTGCGGCACGTAGACGTGGCCCTCAATGCAGCACTCCTTGAACTCCATGTTGTTCTCGGTGAGCGTCCCAGTCTTGTCTGTGAAGATGTACTCCACCTGCGGACACGAGGCGTGGCTGGGGTGCTGGCTAGGACCCACACGCCCCTCTCCAAGGGGAGGAGGAGCGGCAGGCTGCCTCAGACCCCAGGCAGCTGTGATTCCTAACATCGTGGTTTACCCCAAACCTGCCCCTTCACCAGGTACCTGACTTTTTTCAAAGTGAGGATCCACACTAACAATGAATATTTCACCATGTTCCCTCCTCCACAACAAGCCTCTCCACCCATCTCTGGAGCTCCTGTGTCATAAAGTTGTTCCTAGCCTTGCTCTGAGGCAGAGTAACCTGCTGCACTGAACACAGCTCTCTGTTTATCTTGTTACAGAAAAATATTTTTTCCTCTGTGAATTTCTCCGGAATGTACAAAATACGTCATTTACTATTGCAAAGGAAATGAACCCCATGGAGGCGAAGGTATTCTAATACTGAGCCACCAACTTACAATTTGCACATTGCTGACTGAGACAGTACTCCACGAGGGGTGTGGAGTGTCCCAGAGGAATGATTTGAAGGTCAAACTCATGAACAAGCAAAATATCATCTCTTAGTAACAAGTATCCTTGCCCTGAGGAGGTGAAGCAGTAGGCAGCTATCAGCGTCTAACCATCTATTTTCAGACCAATGTTTTGGGGCACAAGGGAGTGGATTTCAGCTACTAGTTGAAAACAGATGTTTATATAAAAAAAAACCTACTCAAAATTTCTTCCTGTAACAAAAATAACTTAGCGTTTATCAAATGCTCTTTCATGCAACAAAAAGGCCGGGGAAAGGTTAGACTGGGGCAGTGGGAAGGCTCCCACTGAAGCCAGAGGACCAAGGCGAGGTCAGGGGGACAGGCCTCTCCCCAGTATGGGCTCCGCCCCCCCATCCAGGCGATTCCGGGTGACAATGACTCCTGCCCGTGGCGGTTCCATTAGACACTGTGATGGGGGCCTCATCACTGTTACCTCATTCAATCCCCACTGCACTCTGGCAAGGCAGGCGCCTTCCTTATGCCCATTTTACAGATTGAGACGCTCAGTGGCACAGTGCTCACGCACCTGCACCAGGCCATGAAGTCAGCACTGTGGAGCAGGATTTCTATGCAGGGGTTTTGAACCCTGCAATACATCCAGCTACTGAAACTCCCCAGGGTCCCACTTTGCTCGTCTTTAAAATGAGGACAACAGGCTCAGTGTCAGAACTGAAGGAAATCATGGAAGCGAGCCCAGTGCAATGCCTATGCAGCAGGTACTCAATACACGTTACCTCACCTTTACCCCTACACCTTGGTTCACAGCATGAGCACCATTTAGGCTACGGATGAGCATGTCTCAACCAGTTAATGTAATTAATTTTGCATGACTATAACTATAAAAGCACTACCAACTGTCATACAAGTTAAAAAACACACACAAACTAACAATTTTGTTGTTGTCTTTCCCCAGGTACAGGTTCTATCTCTCTGCACTAATTAAAATGGAAAAGTTGTCATCTGGCCATCTGGATGATTTGCCTGCGTGATAGGAATCATTTAGAATCTAGATACCTGGGAACATAAAATGGAGGGACTCGGCCCTCACAAGATTATGAGACACTTCAGAAGACACTGACCTGTCCTAACTCTTCGTTTAAATCCGAGGTGTTGACCAGAGGCCCTTCGCCCATGTCCTCGTCAAACATTTCTTCATCCCAGGTGATGAAATACGAGCCAAGGAACTTCTGCATCTCCACCGTGACGTACATGGACACGGGGATGATGTAGTTGAACAGAACCATGAAGGCCAGGAAGTCCGTGAACGCCCTGAGAAACTGAGAGAACATCGCGTGATTTCCCACATCCTCACACCAACATCACAACTATTTAAAGCTTAGGCACAAACCACCCAAGCGCAGATTTTAAATACAAGTATTTCAAATCCAAAGATGCGGTTCATTCAGGGGCTGCAGCGGCCATTGGATGACTTGCCTGTCACTTAATTTTAGTGCTGCAATGGCCTCAGGGCAGCCAGGCCTCTGGGCTGAGGAGGGGGAAGGATTAAGTCACCTGTTAGACAGTCACTTTGCCAGGAGACAGGAGGCCTCCCCGCTGAGAGCCAGTAGGAAACTTTACACTGGGAGTATCCCAAGTTTCCTTTGAGACTCTGACAAATGACCAACTGACTCTGTAATAACCCACAGATGCCAAAACCATCAGTCTGATACAAAGATTTTTCTATATAGTCTGTTCTTGTCTCTAAGCCATTTAGTTTTATGGAGGCCCAATTAAACACAGGAAAGAAGCAGGGACCCTAGTCTCGATTTGCATAAATCCTAGTCTGGACGCAGTGGGCCCTGGTCTGGGACTTGTTCTAGACCTGCTCTGGACACAGTGGGCCTTGGTCTGGATTGGTTCCACACCTGCTCTGGACGCTGTGGGCCCTGGTGTGGATTGGTTCCACATCTGCTCTGGACGCAGTGGGCCCTGGTCTGGGACTTGTTCTAGACCTGCTCTGGGCGCAGTGGGCCCTGGTCTGGGACTTGTTCTAGACCTGCTCTGGACGCAGTGGGCCCTGGTTTGGGATTTGTTCTAGACCTGCTCTGGGCGCAGTGGGCCCTGGTCTGGATTGGTTCCACACCTGCTCTGGACGCAGTGGGCCCTGGTCTGGATTGGTTCCACACCTGCTCTGGGCGCAGTGGGCCCTGGTCTGGATTGGTTCCACACCTGCTCTGGACTCAGTGGGCCCTAGTCTGGATTGGTTCCACATCTGCTCTGGATGCAGTGGGCCCTAGTCTGGATTGGTTCCACACCTGCTCTGGATGCAGTGGGCCCTGGTCTGGATTGGTTCCACACCTGCTCTGGGCGCAGTGGGCCCTGGTCTGGATTGGTTCCACATCTGCTCTGGATGCAGTGGGCCCTGGTCTGGATTGGTTCCATACCTGCTCTGGACGCAGTGGGCCCTGGTCTGGATTGGTTCCACACCTGCTCTGGGCGCAGTGGGCCCTGGTCTGGATTGGTTCCACATCTGCTCTGGATGCAGTGGGCCCTGGTCTGGATTGGTTCCATACCTGCTCTGGACGCAGTGGGCCCTGGTCTGGATTGGTTCCATACCTGCTCTGGACTCAGTGGACCCTGGTCTGGGATTTGTTCTAGACCTGTTCTGGACGCAGTGGGCCCTGGTTGGAGTTTACACTCAGCTCTGGCCTGCACTGAGTAGATACTGGTCTGGATTTGCACACAACTCCACTCTATACTGAGTGGACACTGGTATAGAGTTGCACATGGCTCAGGTCTGGACTCACTGGGCCCAACCAGAAAACTATACTGTTTTAAGTAGAAGAGGTTCGATCAAATTATTTTAATATACTGGTTTTGGGCAAAATACTTTTGATAAACATTTCTCATTTGAAAAATGAAAGTAATTCTTACCCTAGTTTCCATATAATTGTCTCTTGTTTTTGTCCACAGATGTACCATAAGTAAGTACCATTTACCTCACAATCATTAATGAGCATTCACTGAGCATCCTCTAAGTATAGACACTGCTCTGGGTTCTGGAAACACCAAAAGCATTTAAGGCGCATCCATATGACTGTACTATGGGAACTAATACCTCTCCAGACTTGGATATTCAAATCCAAAGAAAGCAAAAGCAACCAGTATCTGCAGCTAGAGAGGCAACCAATGCTTTCCATATCAGTGCATGTACTTATTATAAAGATTGGATCAACCGCAACTTCATCATGTTAACACATTTTCACAACAGCAGCCCACAGGCATTGTTGATCACTGCAAAGGAAGTCAGTGTCCATACCAGGTTCCTCTGTCTTTCTGCTTCGGTTTTCTGATTATACCACGGCTCATCTCGGGATGGTTCACTCTGCCACACGTACTTCAGGACAGTATTTATCAGCGCTTTGCTGATGAGAATGCAGAGGTATACTATGAGGAACACATTCATTGATCTAAAACACAAGAGGTAATGGTTACTTAGCCATTGCTCCCTGAAGAATGGGGAGCTGCACACCTGTGTCGAGGTGAACACATTGTGACAAAGCAGATCAGGAATAAATGGCACAGAAATGAGTGCCCTTAGAAGACCCCTCTCCCAATCCACTGACAGTGAAAATAACGTACGCTCATTTCTGAGTCTCCTCCATGGTCACTGGTGTGTGATTCTAGACCAGCCATGGGCAAACTACGGCCCGCAGCCCATTTGGCTGTTCCATCCGGCCCGCGGAGCCGAATGAGCGGAGGGTTCTCTTGCTCTCCCCTCTGCTCCTTCACCAGCAGCAGTGTTAACATGTATTAGTTCACACAAACACTCCATCCATGCTTTTGTTCCGGCCCTCCAGTCCAGTTTAAGAACCCACTGTGGCCCTCGAGTCAAAAAGTTTGCCCACCCCTGAGACACCACAAGGAAAACAGCTCAGTAAAGGCAAGTTTTGTAAACAGGAGAGAGACTCCACACAACCGCGTTGCTGACAAAGGTTTCTGTATGTTCTAGGACTCTATCATTTAAAGAACATCCAGAAATAAATTCCTTCTACCTTTAAGCATCAACCAATGAGTTCTGGATTTAGAGCGGACCACCAGGAAGGGAGGAGGGAAGGAGGGAAGTCAACAAAGAAAGAAATGCCCTCTGCGTCAGAATAATGTTCAATCTGTAGCCAAGGTCTTAGCAGACCTCACGAAGGAGGGGCGATTTTCCAAAACCTATTTCTGAAACCTATTTGTCAATGTGACATCTGGAAACAAAGCATTCTTGCTTAGGAGCCAAGTCTGCATTTTGGTATTTGATGAGGCCAGGATCACATTTCAAGACTGGCATTCCGAGAGGGGGCCGGAGGCACCCTGACGGTCTTCCCCCCAAGCCTGAGAGCAGCACACATCTCTCTGTTAAAAAAACTGCAACCGCTCCGCGGCCCACTGCAAGTTGCGGAAACACTTTAACAAGACGCAAAGACAGAAAAAATCTGGGCCACATTTTCTTACAAATTCAACCCTCTCCTTGACGTATTTTTACAAAGATTTTATGGTTTAATAAAAAGAAGACTCTGTTCTCCCTGCTAATGCTTTGCTCAGGAAAACATGTGGTTTCAATACCCCAAATTAAAAATGACCCAACTTTGACTTTTTCAGGAAATGATGGGAGGAACTGTTGGGAAACTGCAAATGACTTCAAACTGGGACTTTGGGGTGTCCGGGGTGTCCACATGAGGGAGCCACATGGGCTGAAGGTGTGTGGCCATTCACACACCCCCCCGCCACACACACACACCGAAATAAGACAGTCAATCTAAGTAATCAGCTCCACTGTCCATCTAGACACCATGAAGGAATTGCTAACCAGGCCAAGAGAAAAGTGTTTTCATATCTACTATGGTTTGGTCTCCTAAGTCACAGATTTTTACCCACTTCACACACTGGGGACTGAACCTTACTTTTCTACAGCGGATCGTTTCTGGGATTTTGATTGATAATTTAATGCCATCTTGGTTTCCATGCCCGTATAAATAGCAACACCTGTAAAGTAGAGAATAAATGTCAGAACAGTAACACAACTGTATTTGCCTTTACATAGTAAGTTACACACAGCTATGGTGAAAATGGAATTTGGGGTAAAAGGAGTTATATTTTTTATTTCACTAGGCAAGCTAGCTGTTCATAAACAGAGTCACACAATAGGGCTCTTTAGACTGAAGAAGTACTTTTTTAAAGAAAATTTCCTGCAACAGAGAACAATCTGTATTTTTTATAAAGCTCAGATTTTAATAATTTGGGTTTTCCCACAAAAGGGTACAGCAATTTTAATTAAAAATTTATTTTAATTAAAACATAAAATATAACCCACACAGAAATGGGAGATACTAGTAAAGAAATAAAGTCACTAAAAAAATAGTTACAAAATATACTGTGTGGATTCTTTCATGGATTAACTTTGTTTCTGAGCCAAAATCTGTAGGCACTTAATATATAAGCAATATCCTCCGATGTCACTGCTTTATGGATTGCAGTTATACATCAATACTGCTCTTCTTAGTGATGCAGAATTATTGCTGTCATCAAGTCTAAAGTACTTCAAAGTACAGAAGATGCTTTCATGGTACCACCATTGTAATTACTTAACATACCCTTAATTTTAGAGGCTATGATTAGTGATTCACTAATTAAAATATTTACCGAAGATTTTCTCAGTGTTCTTTAGTGTGGCTCCTCTAAGAAGCACGTTTTCCGATCCTAATGGCCTGTAAAGACAAGAATGACCAGAACCAGGCAGTGGAGAAACCATGGTGAGAGGCATGCTACAAGGTGAAAGTCAACTCACTTGCCTAACAGACTTCATTGTAAGAGGAAGTCGTTTAAATGTAGATTTGCTTATATTCGGATGAGAAAAGTCAGCCTGGGTCCATGGAACAGCGTGTGTGACCCCTGCCTGCCGGAGGTTAAGAACCCGCTCTGCTGGAAGAATTTTACAGAGTTCTAGCTCCGCGGGCACCTGCTCTCCTGGTGCGGCACATGTCAGCAGGCTCCCAGACCTACCGAGCCAGGTCTGAACATTTTAACAACATTCTATTGGCGATCGCTTGTGAGAGTGGTGGGCTGACAAGTGGGGTCCCTGCATCAGTGCCATCAGCAGCACCGGACAACTTGCCTGAAGAGTCACCTTGACAGACGGAATCAAACCTGCTCCTAACAAGTATCAGGTTTCAGGACCCCTGGACGGGAGGACCCCCAAATGTTCTGGAAAAGTGAAAGGGTGGTGCCTCTGAGTCATGTGGCATCAAGCCACTTCTATCACGTCCTGTGTCTATCACTCAGTGTGTCTCATGGAATACAATCACACTTTAAAGGTGAGGGCTGGTGCCCATCAGTAAATGAATAGGTTAAAAAGCTGTGGGACATTTACATTATGGAATACTATGCAGCAGTGAAAAAGAGGGATCTCTTAGCCTTTGGGACAGCATGGATGGATCTGGAAAATATTATGCCAAGTAAATAAGCCAATCTGAGAAAGATAAATATCACATGATCTCACTTATTTGTGGAATCTAATGAACACAATGAACTGACCGACAAAATAAGACCTGAAGCATGGAGGCATGGAACAGACTGGCCTACCTCGATGTAGGGCTGGGGGGACGAGAAGAGATAAACCAAAGAACTTATATATTTATAGGCATAGCCCATGGATATGAGCAATAGGGTAGTGAAGACCTGGGGGGCGGGGGTGGTAAGGACTAGGAGGAGAGGGGTAAAGGGGGGGGGGGGATGGGATATATCTGTAATACTATCAACAATAAAAATATATTAAAAAAATAAATAAAGGCGAAGGCTGGGATACTCTGCGTGCCTTTATGAACACTGGCTGTCAAGTCCACAAAGCCCTCTACATGCAGGTGGCTGTAAATCTGGAACAATCCATGCATTTGCTACTTTGGGGAGAAACGGGCAACAACCAAGGAACTTAAAAAGCGCGCATTAAGAACAAGCACTGCCCTACACTCAACACTCAACAGGGAGCGAAAGACAGCATCTCTGCCTCCCGGGGGTTCACATTCGAGCAGCTCCCCTTGTTGATGGAGTAATCATTTCTTCTCATTTCCAAAGAGGAAAAGGGAAGCATGAAGCAGAATTCAACTTTGCACAGTTTGCTATTGTCAGCATTCTCATCATTTTCTTTGGAAGGGAAAGAGTTGAAAGCATTTGCTGAAGTTTGCTTTTTACTCCATCAGTGTCTTTAATTTCCTTTAAGCATGGAATGTTGAGAACCTAGTGAATGCTATACACCTCAAATGTGTGCAGTGTATTTAGGTGATACAGCTCAGGACTGTGTCCAGCTGAAGACGAGAAAGAGGGGGCTGCTGAGAGGGAAGAGTTGGCTGGGACACACTTGACCTGACGTGTCTGCCCAGGGCTGCCCAAGGGTCTCAGACACTCGCCCCTCAGCCTGGCAGCCACCTTGAGAGCCTCCAGGGCCATGTACTTGCTGCGGTCTGGCTGTGTTAGAAGCACTGTCGACCTCTGTGAGCTACACTAACAATAATTCACGTGGAGCATGCTCATGAAAACAAATGGCCCCTTTAAAAAGTGGCTCTGGGAAGTCTAAAAATAATTTATTTTAAAAAGTACTTTGCTTCCAGTTTGGACAGGAGGATGAAGAAATATTACCCTGAGTGGATTAAGAATTTAGATATATAATTCATAACTGTCCACACCACAAACTTATAAACATCTTTAAGTATCCAAATATTAAAAGTCTGCTGAATAGTATAATGCATAAAAAGCTAAACTAGAATTGCTATCAAAATACAAAATGGATTAGTAATTATCTTCCCAAGATGCTCAACATTAAACTTCGTCTTAACAGAAAGCATGAAAAGCCTGCAGTGTTTACTTTGTCGGATTCATCACATCAGCAATATGAATAAATAGTAATCTATTACTTGTTCAAACACTAATTCTCACAAGACACAGAAATACAGGTCATTTTTTCAAACTAACTAGGAATTAGCTGTACACTCGTATCTATTTAGGAAAGACCGTGGCAATGCCTCCATCAATTCTGAAAACTGCCCTAGCCAGTTTGGCTCAGTGGGAAGAGCGTCTGCCTGTGGACTGAGGGGTCCAAGATTCGATTCCGGTCGGGGTCACATGCCTGGGTTGCGGGTTCAATCCCCAGTGTGGGAGTTGCAGGAGGCAGCCAATCAATGATTCTCACTCATCATCGATGTTTTTCTCTCTCTCTCTCTCCTTCTCCATTCCTCTCTGAGGTCAATAAAAATATATTTTTAAAAAAATTCTGAAAGCTACAAACTAACCAGCTGATAAATAATGGTGAAAACATGCTAAGACGTGCATAAACTGTTTCCTTTAAACAAATAGTTTCAGGAGCTTATAAGGAGATAAGCACCAACGAATTATATTTCAGTAACTTATTATTTTGTGGCAGTTTCCCATTGAGTTTATTTCTGCTCATGAGCAACTTTTTAAACAAAAATACACAAAGTGCCCTGACCGGTTTGGCTCAGCGGATAGAGCGTCGGCCTAAGGACTGAAGGGTCCCAGGTTTGATTCTGGTCAAGGGCATGTACCTTGGTTGCGGGCACAGCCCCAGTGGGGAGTGTGCAGGAGGCAGCTGATCAATGTTTCTCTCTCATCGATGTTTCTAACTCTCTATTCCTCTTCCTTCCTCTCTGTAAAAAAAATCAATAAAATAAAAAAAATACACGAAGTACTATCAGGATATTGGCAACTTGGAGACTGCTTAAATCCGGGGGTGGGGTGGGGGAATAATTTCTCTAACAGGTGAGATTTATAAAAAAGGTCAACTCCTAAACCCACTTAAAGTCAATTTCCTAAACTGTAGATCTCGAATACCTTAGCACCAATGAACTGCCAGGATCCTGAAACAATGTCCAGATAAAACATCCACAGGCCTGAGGAAGCAGACACAATACAGACCCAGAGAGATGTGGGCTGGATGTTAACATCACACTGGTCCTGACCACAGGCGGTGAGCACACCCACCTGTGACCTACACTGGCCTCAGCAATGCCCGGCCAACAGGTGGATGTGAGCCTGAGACAGGCCCTTGTGAGGCACATCCCCTTAAGTCAGCGGTTCTCAACCTGTGGGTCACGACCCCTTTGGGATCGAACGACCCTTTCACAGGGGTCGCCTAAGACCATCGGAAAACACATATATAATTACATATTGTTTTTGTGATTACTCACTATGCTTTAATTATGTTCAATTTGTAACAATGAAAATACATTTGTAACAATGAAAATATCAGATATTTACATTATGATTCATAACAGTAGCAAAATTACAGTTATGAAGTAGCAACGAAAATAATTTTATGGTTGGGGGTCACCACATGAGGAACTGTATTGAAGGGTCACGGCATTAGGAAGGTTGAGAACCACTGCCTTAAGTCTAGATGAAATCCAGAGCCAAAACCATACCCCAGTAATGATTATGGGTAGATTCATACATTCCAATAAAAGGGCTTCCAAGCCAGAAATCTTTCAACTTCACAATTGACGATATACTTGTCTATAAATTCTGAAAAGTAATTTCTTTTTTTAAAAATTGATTTCAGAGAGGAGAGGGGGAAAGAGAGATAGAAACATCAATGATGAGAGAGAATCATTGATTGGCTGCCCCCTGCATGTTCCACATTGGGGATCGAGCTGTGACCTCCTGGTTCATAGGTCGACAGTCAACCACTGAGCCATGTTGGCTGGGCTGAAAAGGAATTTCTTTTTTTTTTTTAATTTTTATTATTTTCTTAAATCCTCACCCGAGGATATTTTTCCATTGATTTTTAGAGAGAGTGGAAGAGAGAGGGAAAGAGAAACATTGATGTGAGAGAAACACAATGACTGGTTGTCTCCAGCAGGAGCCCTGACCAACGCCCAGGCTGGGGAGGAGCTTGCAACTGCAGTACATGCCCTTGACCAAATCAAACAGCCACCCTTGGTCTGCAGCCGCAGCTCTGAGCCAAACTGGCTAGGGCTGGAAAGGAATTTCTAATGGGGGAAACAGCACTCTCTCCTCTGCCTGGGGACTGTTAGATGGGCTCCTGACCCTTCCGGGCTGTGAGACCTTCAGCAGAGTCTTGTGAGAGAACATTTCCCATGAGCGTCGTTCATTTGTTCACACATATAACTGTATACCCAAGAGAAATCTGAAAACACTAGAACAGGGGTGGGCAACCCCTGGCACGCATGCCAAACATGGCACGCCAGTAACTTTTGCTGGCACGCGAAACCCTCTCTTATAATCTTCCATTTACAATTTTTTTCTTAATATGACTTTTTTATTTTTCACGTAAATTCAGTGTAGGTGCATCTTAGATAAATAATTTTATATAATAAGTTATCTTAAAGACCATAGACATGGATTGACGAGAGGGGAAGAGCAATTTCAATAGTGTCGAAAATGAACTATTGAGGACTTGGAATGCCATTCCAGAAAATTTTTTCTATTTAAAAAACTTTGCAACAGCGTTACTCTCCATGTTTTCATCCACATACGCTTGTGAATCTTTGTTCTCAGTGATGAATTTTGTTAAGTCTCATAATAGGAGTAGCCTGATGGGTGAAAGTAGTAGTTCGTGCATATCTCTGAAGGTCACAAAATATAACCTGATGTAAAATCTCTGTCATCAGTGATGCAGCAGCAAAAGTCCCACTGATAATATCAAACAGAGTCATAAAGTTTTCTGTCGGACTATCAGTGTACATGTATACATTAAAAAATAAATGCATTTTTCATCATCATATACTGTGTTTTTGTTGCTCGAATGAATTTTATTATTTCTTCAAGGTTCTTCACATACGTACACCTTAAGAGATATCAAGTAGGCGTAACATGTTCTCAAAAAATTAGGGTTGGCCCGCAGAAGAATTCTGAGTCAGAGATCTTGCTGGTTTTGGCACGCACTCACAGAAAGGTTGCCCACCCCTGCACTAGAACCTAGACTTCTGGAAACACCTAATTCTACTTTCAAAACCCCATAGAACAACAACACTAAAGAACTCTTATCAGTAAAAAATAAAAAATAAAAAAAAATGCACTTATAATTTAAAAGTAAAGAGAAGAAAGTCTCCAAATCTGTTTAAGAGAAGCACATCACCTCACCTCACCACGGGGTCATTCTGATCATTGTAAACATTTATTCGGCCCACAAACCTGGCAACAGAAAAGTCAGGTTAGTGGCACAGCAGCAACACGGGGGTGGGGGACCCTGCAAGGAAGAGGCAGACTGAAAGTGCCCTGGCTTACACACCTGCCTTCCTGTTTCTACAAAAGGAGGGATGTGCGCTCACTACCTGAGATTCTTTACCCAAAAGCACATCTGTGTGTAGCTAAACCACTCTACCTTCCCCCTCTTTCTTAGTTTACTTTCTGTTCTTATTAACCCAGGACTTAAATGATTTTCCTTAAAATCACTTCCTCAAAGTAGAAAAAAATTATTTTTTCTGCAACAAATTTAGTTTCATTAAGCCACTTCTAATGTTTGTTGCATAAGTAGCTATAGATTTAAATGTTGTCGGACTCTGAAAATATATAAGTAATCTATTTTTAACTCAATCTTAACTTTAAAGCAGTGATTGACATTCTCTTTCCAAGCCCCCAGGCCAGTAGACTATTTGGGGTGGAGAGCAAGAACAGCATTTAGGCAATAAAGAGATACTCGTGGGGAGCACAGATCTTACCTGTAGAGGTCGGGCTGGGGCTGCTCGCACTCAATGGTAGCGTGGAGGCCATCTATCTCTTCTTCTGTTTGAAATCCCTTTGTGTCTTGAACTGCATAATGTGTCTGCAGATTGACAAGAAATGTGAATTCACAACAAAATGAACAACACAAGCCTGGCGGCCAATGCCTCCAATCCCAGGGCAGCACTGACGACCAATTTTTTGTGCATATAAATAAGACTGATGACAACGCCTGGCTAGCATATGAGAGAAGTATAATAAAGAGTTTGAAAACATTAAAAGTTATAGATTTATAGATTACTGCTGTTTTTCTTATATCTATTAGGTGCTAGAAAGTTCTTCCATTCTTACCCAGTTTCCTCAACTTAAAACTAATAGCAGTGCTGGGAATTCTTCTTCAAAATTAGACACCTCGATTTATCTGTCATGGTGGTGACTACCAATTAGGAAACAAATTTAAGAGCTAAAATATTCCTTTTTGTTTATATAACATCCTATTGATTATAGCAGGGGTGGGGAAGCTCTTTTCTGCCAAGGGCCATTTGAATATTTATAACAACATTCACTTAATATAAATTTATGTTGCTATGAAAAAAGCTCCTAGATTTATTGCATTTCGAGCCCCGCCTGCGGTTGCCTAGGCAGGGCCAGACCAAATGATTTCACGGGCCTCATGTGGCCCGCGGGAGACGTTCCCCACCCCTGGTTTACAGAGAACTGTCATCAGCATCAGGAACTGCCCTCGCCTGACACGGGGGAATGTAAGCTTTCTGCATAGCTACTCACTTGGCTCCTTGAACCTGAATGTTCATCAGAATCTCCACAGAGGGCTTGTAAGGCACTGATTCCTGGACCCCACCAGGGATCATGTTAGAAATGCAATTCTCAGGCCCCATCCCAGCTTTCTGATGCCAAGGGTCTGGAGTGGGGCCCGAGGCCTGCATTTCTAACATGATCCTACATGATGCCTAAGCTACTGGGCTGGGACCCCCTTTGGAGACCATGGGGCCAGATGGTATTAGTAAGCAGGGACAGACAGGTGGGCTCGCCTTGGGAGGAGAGAGGAAAGAAACACTTGTGCATGAGGGCCTGGAGAAGGAGAACACACCGCTTGGTCTCCTCTTATCTGTCTCTCTGATGATCAAGTGTTAGACACACAAAATGTTCAATAAGTCAAAACTAACAGGAGATATGATCACGGCAACCGCAGCAGGATTTGTAACATTTCAGGGCATTTATTGTGTATCAAACACTTCGGGAAAATTTCTAGTTATGTCTCACAGGCGCCCCTAGAAGACAGGTTTGTCCCTGCTTTATGGATGTGGAAACTCCAGAGAGGCCAGGTGTCTGCCACGTCATGAGTCATGAATGTGACCAGCGCAGGAGTCCCACTCCCCAATCTCCTCTTAAGCAAAGGGCTCAGATCTAGCCAGCCACCCAAGCCAAAGCCAATGCACAGAAATGACGCCGGAGGGCACGCATTCAAGATGCTGAGCACACCACACCAAAGGTCAAAGTAAAATGTGGACTCGAATATCAGTAGTTCCGGACGGCTGTGAAATTTTACCTGAGAAGAGTGATACACCTGGAGCCCTGCAGCATCTGTTCACGGCGATGCTGAGACCTCTGTGAGCAGCCACATCCCTCCCGGGAGAGGGGTGGAGCGGGCAGCCCACTGCCCACAGTGAGGGTGTGGGTGGCTCACTTGTCTTGTTTATTTATTACAGTGTGTTCATCCAGCACTTGGTTATTAGAGAGGAAGACACGAGGAGAGTTAGAGGTGTGTCCTGTCAGAAAGGACCGGTACGTAAACTCCTCACGCTCCAGAGACCGGTGGCAGGTTATAATAAACACCTGAAACCCAACCCCAGGGATTTCCATTCCCAGAATCACTGTTGCTCACAAAGGCTTGTGCCAGAATGTCAACTCCGTTGGGATGTGCTACGTAGAA
The DNA here is from genome assembly GCF_964212035.1 of Myotis nattereri. Taxonomy (NCBI): domain Eukaryota; kingdom Metazoa; phylum Chordata; class Mammalia; order Chiroptera; family Vespertilionidae; genus Myotis; species Myotis nattereri. The sequence continues at coordinate 29,506,544 of NC_138076.1, forward strand.
AATGTGAAAGTAAATGCCGAGAAACCCCACAGGGCTTTGTACAACGATAAAGATTAGCATGTTCTTTACGGTTTTGCAAAAAAAAAAAAAAAATTCTCTTTCTCAGCCTAGAAATTGCCTATATTCATAGGTATTGTTTAAGTATCGTGTTAGAGTTGCAATTTTGTGACCTAAGCCTTGATTCCGTTGAGATATACTCACTCTTATAAACTCCTTGGAAGCTTCCAGATTTTTTAAATAATGAAAACCTTAAAATTAATAGTGATATGTTCTATTCTCTCGTGATTGTAATTAAAATTTGTAGCATCAGCTACCAGTACAGAATTCCATACTGAATGTAAGAAATTAATTATAACCTCAGATATTTATTAAAATATTTTAACAAAAAGACACTCATTGGAGTAACCGTGAGTGCGGCAAGAATCTAGACTCGTGTGGGACTTTTCACATAATTCCAGGGTAGTAAAGACACTAATTCTGACTGGTGAAATGAAAACTTTCAAAATTTCAGCAATCAATTCATTACATCCTTTGGTTCCTCTGCTAAAGGACACAACTACATAAATAACATGAAGTTATTGCTGTTAACTCAATGGTTGGATGTTATGAATACCGAGGGTGGAAAGAAAAAAGTAGAAAACAGAAAGAAACAAAAGTCAAAAAACAATCTGGCCAGCACAAGTCCCTGGGTTTCCACTGAAAGCTGGATTTCCAAACATGATGTAGTTTCTAGCCCCGGAAGCACAGCTGGGGAAGGAAGGGGAGGCGCTGCACAGGATCTCCAACAAAAGGCACGTTACTTTGTGACTCGACTCTCCATCTAAGCTGGTGGTTGTCACGTGGCAGGTCCCGTCTCCCCGGCTGCTGGAGAGGAAGATCAAGTCACAGGGGAAGGACTCATCCTCCTTGACCATGACGATGTCCCCGACCTGCAGGACAGACAGACAGACAGACAGTGCCATCAAATGAACCCTGCCACTGTGCAGCAATATTTCCTTATTCCTAATGTACCAGTCGATACTCACAGATACCATTATGGTGTTTGTTTACAGGAGGATATATGGATGCTAATGTGACTCTAGAGAAAGATCATTTCCCAGGCATTTTGCCCAAACGGAGGACAGACCAGGTGAGGTTTCAATGTACCAATTTTAGATCTGAGAAGCATCAAAGTGCATTACGATTGAGTATTTTGCAATGGAAACACAAACATCCATAACAGGATTACCCTTGATTCAGCCCAAAAGGATGAGTTCTAGTGTTTCATTAATGGGTCCAAGTGGGAATTATCCTTGGAGGAAGGCGCTGACTTAAAACCACGTGTCCCATAAACCAGGTAGGAGAGTTCTAAACGCTGGCTGAACAACAGAACCAAGACACTGTCCAGATCACTCAAGCGGGACTAAGAAGAATGCAGAAGTGACAATCAAGTTAAAAAAAACCAGAGCAAAAAAGAGCCACAGAACGTCTGTCATACGGATTTTTAAATAAGATGAAACATCCCAGTTTTTGTGTCATCACCAACCAAGACATCTAAATGACCTCCCAGAAAGGCCCCTTTTCTCTGATTGTGACTTCAGACTTTGTGTCAGGAAGGCAAATGACCATGAAAATCAGGGCGACTAGCCAGAGGGTTCAAATCCTTCCAAGCGCCTGGATGTTCCTGCTGCCACTGCCGGTGTTTCCAGAATCAGGACATCGGCGTGCTCCTGCCTGCACTGTAAGTGCAGTTCCCTGTCACACTCCATTACTGCCCCAACTGAGTGTCTGAGAACTTCACCTTGGAGGGTTACTCCTCAAACAGACCTTGGTGCTCAGTGAAATCCCTGGAGAAAATCCAGAAAGATTTTCGTAGACACAGATGGGCTTACACTAAAAGTTATGTGGAAAGGTGTAGGCCTAGAATAGCTACAGCAATCCTGATCAAGAGGAATGAAGGGGGGGAGTCATTCTGCCGATGTGAAGCTTTCTATGCAGCCGTAGTAGCCAGGATGTGCCGGTACTGGCAGAGGACTGGCACAAAGAGCAATGAAACAGAACAGAGCACAGTGAGACTGAGCCACACAAATAGCTTCCGACTAACTTCGACAAAAGTACAAAAACAATTCAATGGAGAAGGAACAGCCTTTCCGTCAAATGATAGTAGAACAATTGGGCAATGATAGGCAAAAAAAAAAAAGGAAACTTTGCCCTTAACCTCACATTTTATGTGAAAATTAATTCCAAATGGAGCATGAATTTAAATGTAAAACATAAAACTGTTAGAAAAAAAGTGCAGAACATCTGTGGGCTCCAAGTTAGGCAAAGAACTCTTAATCGTTTTTAATTAATATATTTTTATTGATTTTTAGAAAGACAGGAAGGGAGAGGGATAGAGAGATAGAAACATTGGTGAGAAAGAAATATTATCTATCAGTTGCCTCCTGCATGCCCTGCACTAGGGATGGAGCAGGCAACCCAGTCATGTGCCCTGATTGGGAATTGAACCAACAACCTCTTGGTTCTTGGGTTGACACTCAACTGCTGAGCAACCAACCGGGCCAGAGCTCTTAATCTTGACACTAAAAGCATGATCCATAAAAGGGAAAAAAAAATCAATAAATTGGACTTCATCAAAATTTTATTTTTATTTTTTTGATATATTTTATTGATTTTTTACAGAGAGGAAGGGAGAGGGATAGAGAGTTAGAAACATCGATGAGAGAGAAACATCGATCAGCTGCCTCCTGCACACCCCCTACTGAGGATGTGCCCGCAACCAAGGTACATGCCCTTGACCGGAATCGAACCTGAGACCTTTCAGTACGCAGGCTGACGCTCTATCCACTGAGCCAAACCGGTTGGGGCCTTCATCAAAATTTTCAAACTTTGCTTTTTGAATGCCCCATTAAGGGATTTCTGACAAAGGACTAATATTTAGAATATATAAAGTTTCAAAATTCATCAGTAAAAACTAGAAAATAAGTAAAAGACATAAAGAATTGTTGTTGCTTTTTTCCCACAGAAGAGGATACACAGATGGCAAATAAGCACATGGGAAGATATTCAACATGGTTAGCCAGTAGGGAGATGCAAATTTAAACCTCATTGAGATATCAGAATGACTAAACTGAAAAATAGTGCCAACACCAAATGCTGGTGACAATGTGGAGAAACTGGATCTCTCACACATTGCTAATAGGAATGGAAAATTGCCCAGCACTCTGGGAAATTGTTTGGCAATTCCTCTTAAAACTAAAAATGGATTTGCTCTGTGACCCAACAATTCAACTCTTGAGCTGTTATGCCAGAGAAATGGAAATTTTATTCATACCAAAACCTGCATACAAGTATTCATAGCAGCTTTATTCATAATAGCCCCAAACTGGAAAAGATGTACTAGTACATGTCCTTCAATTGTTGAATGCAAGCAAACTCTGGTCTAACCCACACCATGGTCTCATCAATAAAAGGAAGGAGCTACCGATACAAACAACAAGGGTGAAATCAAGGGAATGAGGCTGAGTGAAAAAAGCCAGTCCCAAAAGGTTTCTGACTGTGCGATTCCATTTATGTAATGACATTCTTGAAATTATAGAGATGGACAAATTAAAGGTTCCTTTTCTAATAGCCTGGTGCAGCCTCTGAGGGCCTGAGCCATTATGGCCAATGAAAGATGATGCCTAGAGTCACAAAGGATGCCTGACTGTTCTTCCTAGTCTCACAGTCGACTGAGAATCCTCTGGTTTGCACAGGCTGGATACAGAGCAGACATTTCTCACAGGAGATCAAGGCACTAAAAATTCAATTTTCTGCTGGTGGACATGGCTTAGGTATGTTTTTAAAGAAAGAGATGTTTATTAAAGAGATGTTTATAACAAATTGTCAGTTATAAAAATCGTCACAGGGATCTAAAGTAAACCATAGGGAATACATATATATATGTCTAATATGCAAAGTGTCCCCAAGGGAGTTCGACTGGGAGTTCTATCGCTCACTATGATGTGCACTGACCACCAGGGGGTGGCGCAGAATGAAGAAAGGCCCTGGCTGGCAGCTGGTAGCCGGGGAAGGGAGGCCCCGATCGGCCCTGATTGCTGGCCAGGCCCAGGGACCCTACCCATGCACGAATTTTGTGCACCGGGCCTCTAGTAGTCAGTCAATAATATTGTATAGGCTTATTGGGGTGATCAATCTGCAAGCTATATGAATGTCATGCACCTGAAACTAATATTGTATATTAATTGTAATTGAAAAATAGTTTAATAGAAAAAAGTTCAGAAGACTTTGCAAGGGAAATAGAGTCGTTCATGGAAATTGCATTCAGGGCTTGGGGTCTAAAGGAACCTGTTAACACTGTTCCCATGGCTATGAGGCCCTGCTCCCACACCCTCACCTCTCTGACCCCATGACCACTAGAAAAACATCATCAATAGAGACTAACTGAATTCAGAATTACTAAAACACATGGACAGTAAAATTTATAAGGCAAAGAAAATACAGCCCTGGCCAGTGTGGCTCGACTGAGTGTTGTCCCACGTACCAAAAGGTTGCTAGTTCCATTCCCAGTCAGGGCACATGCCCAGGTTGTGGGTCTGACCTTGGTCAGGGTGTGTACAGAAGAAAGCTGATTGATGTTTCTCTCTCACATCAATGTTTCTTTCTCTCTCTCCCTCTTCCTTCCTCTCTCTCTCTCTCTCTCTCTCTCTCTCTCTCTCAAATCCATAAAAACATATTTTAAAAAATACATACAATAGTGGGTATAATACACATAACAAAGGTGGACCCCATGCCAATGACATGTGAACAGGCCTCCTGATGTGTTCTTGTATCCTGGACTCGGCCCTTTTCCAAACACCACGACCCCCAAGCTGACTGGGCTGTCCCGCTTCAGGGCTATGCCTGTAAGTAGAGGCCCACTTTCCTGTCACTTTGCATGAAAGCTGGCAACGATCCTTTTCTGCAACTTCCTGAGAACCCCACCACGACTTCTGGCCAGGAAAGCAACCCAGAGAGCCAGTGGAGCTGTCAGGCAAGGAGGGAAGGAGGGTGGAGGAGAGGCCTGGGCGGGGCGACAAGGACAGGAGAAGTGACAGGAGGACGGCTGGGCTACACCCTCAGGTTCACAGCTAAACAAGACTCCAGGACAAACTGTAAAAATTGTACTAGTACTTACCGTTTGTACACATACAGGTGCTCTAAACAGATGTAAGTTTAAATGCAATCCAAACTTCATTCAAACACACATTTAAAGATAAAAAATTACATGTTACATTAACAATTCATTGGAGAAAATATTAAAATGAAACTTTCAGTGAGGTTTCAGACTCAATTTCTATGATTTCTAACTAGTGAAGATCATAGTCACATGAACTTTGAGATGCTCTAAATCAGATTTTCTAAAAGTATTTAAAGCTTTCCTTGTCTTAACTGGTTAGTATGACCCAGTGATTTTCAACTGGTGAGCCGCAAGAATTTTGAAAACATGCAACACCTGTTTTATTTAGTCAGGGGCACTGACCTACCTTCCCTCAGGTTGTCAAATAAAAAATGACAACAGCCAACACAACAATAGCCACCTGGTGAGAATGAATCAAAATTATACCTATATTTTTTTGTCAGATCAGCAAAAAATATATTTTTGGTGTGCCACAGAATTTTAGTAATTGAAAAAGGTTGAAAATCACTGGTATCTATAATAATAAAAGGGTAATATGCTAATTAGACTGGATGTCTTCTAGACGTCATTCCGAATGTCCTTCCTGACGAAGCTGGGGCCAAAGGGAAGCCAGCCTGGGTCCTGGATGCCTGCCGGTAGCCGGAGGAGGGAAGCCGGTGCCAGCAGCCGGGGGAAGGAAGGCCTACTCTTATCGGGCCTCTAGTAATCTCATAAACTTCAAATAACCCTGTTGGGGCTACTGACAGTGGGAGAGGTTGTTAGGGGTTGGGGATGGAGGACAAGGTGTATACTGGAAATTTCTGTATCTTCTGTTCAATTTTGCTGTGAACCTAGTGAAGTTCATGTTAATAAGAATCTGCCTTGTTCTAAAACAGGTTTTCTAAGAGTGTTTAGAGCTTTCCTTATCTTGACTGGTTAGTGAGTATGATCCTGCTCTAAAAGTTGTTTATTAAAACTTTAAAAACAGCCCTAACCAGTTTGGCTCAGTGGATAGAGCATCGGTCTGTGGACTCAAGGGTCCTAGGTTTGATTCCGGTCAAGGACATGTACCTTGGTTGCGGGCACATAACCAGTAGGGAGTGTGCAGGAGGCAGCTGATTGATGTTTCTCTCTCATCGATGTTTCTAACTCTCTATCCCTCTCCCTTCCTCTCTGTAAAAAATCAGTAAAATATATATTAAAAAAAAAAACTTTAAAAACAAATAAATTAGTTTAAAAAAAAAGTAGTGTTAGGAGTTTGCTTGAAATATTAGGGGAAGAGGTTGGGCCTATCCTATATAATAAAAACCTAATATGCTAACTGTCTGCTCGTCCAGTCAACCAATCAAAGCGTAATATGCTAATGATAATATGCTAAGGCCGTTCAACTGCTCACTATGACATGCACTGACCACCAGGGGGCAGACGCTCCAACCAGTAGGTGAGCTTGCTGCTGGGGTCTGGCCGATCGGGACTGAGCAAGACGGGCTGGACACGCCCTGGAGCCTTCCCACGGTCCCTCCCTGGCTGGCCAACCTCCTGTGTCCCTCCCCGGCCCTGATCGTGCACCGGTGGGGTTCCTCGGCCTGGCCTGCACCCTCTCGCAATCCCCCTCGGGGGATGTCAGAGAGCCGGTTTCAGCCTGATCCCACAGGCCAGGCCGAGGGACCCCAATGGTGCACAAATTTGTGCACTGGGCCTCTAGTACCTAATAAAAACACCTGTTACACTCTTATTGTTATTTTAAGTTGTTACTGCCTTTATTCCAGTTAAGGGTGTCAGTTATTACTTACTCTCAGCTTTCGGCTCTGCTTCCGAACCAGCTTGCCATGCTGGATGAAATGAACAGGGCACTGGTTCATGGCATTATCTGCTTTATGGCGAAGCCAGTCTTCATAGCCCTGAAAAAAAAGAGAGAAAATTCCACGTGACAAGTGAGAGAAACATGGAGGATCTCTCAGCTCTGGGCCAATCCTTTTGGACTTCGTTGCGATGGGCCATGACAGTGAGTACGGTACAGCCAGCCTTGGCCCATTGCACAAGTGAGGTGGCCAGGAGCCCTGGGGCCCTCGAGCTCCCAGCTGTGTCCATGAGAAAGACAAATGTGGCCTCAGAACCACCAGAAATCATCTTTTATTTTCCTTGACCTCACATCCAACACACCCATTGGCAAATCCTGGCATTTCCCCCTCAAATGGATCCTAAATCTTCCACTTCTTCATGTCCTCTGGCCATCGTGCTGGTCAAGGTCCCAGCCTTCTTGGACCCTAGAAGAAGGGCCCTCCCAAACTGAACAGGGACATGACTGGCCCTGTCACTGCTGGGAGCCCCAGCTCTACACCATCTAATGGGGCTTTCCCAAACTTTCTCCCATCTAGACATGTGTGGAATGGCCATTCTCGAGTCCCCTGTGGTGACACACCAGATGGCTCAAGCCAGGGCCTGCTCACGGCCTGAGGTCTGGGGGTTCCCCTTCTACTGCACTCGCCTGGCTCCTAGTCCAAGTGTATGTATCAGAGAAGCCCCCGCCACTGACACTGGGATGCCCTAGAGTGCACATGTGGGCTTATTGTATACATGCAAGTGCGTGTGTGTGCACAGGTGCACGTACACATGGCTTCTTGGTGTCTGTCTCCCTCACTGGAATGTCTTTTGTTCAGCAATATCAGCTCTAGGGCCTACAAAAAGCCCTACATGAAAGCAGCTCAATCAATATCTGTAGAATAAATAAATATGTATAATACATAAAATTAGAAAAAAAAATATTTCTAACCATATGCCTGGATCATGCTACACCCAGGGTCTTCTGCCTGATTTGCTACTCTCCACTCTGCCACTCAGGGCAGGAGAATGCATTTTTTTAAATGAAATCAAGACATAAATAAAATAAAAATAACTTCCCCAAATTAGTTTTTACTGTTTATATTACAAAAGTATTATGCAGTTTGAGGACAAAAATAAGAAATATGTACATAAATCACTCCTCAAAAAAAAAACTAAAAATGTCCTATTCCTATCACTCCACAAAAACTATTAATACATCAATATAATTATATATAAATACTAGAGGCCCAATGCGTAAAATTCATGCAAAAGGCTCGGCCCTCGCAGCCGTGGCGGCTGCCTTGGCCCTCGCAGCCCCACCTTCGTCCAGCTGTCTGGTCTAATTAGCATATTATGCTTTTATTATTATAGATAATTCTAGCCTAAGGGGGTACAGTTTTTTAAAATTAGAATCATACTGCACTTACTATATTACTTTGTACCCTCGATATATCATGGGCATTTTCCCATGGCAACCTGAATTATAGTTATACATATAATTCTGATAAACAGCTTTACAATTGTATTTTTGTGCATATCCATTAGGCTTTTAATATGAACTGAACAAAAGTCCTCAAGAAACTTGGCACCAATTATATTTCTAACACCTGAACTTAAATATTCTACCTTGAAGAGGCTATGTCAGCATACCCACGCATATATGCATTTTATTGATTGTAACAAACATTGGAAGCTACTAATACCAGCTATTCCTATGTCAACTCAGACACCAGCTCAAGCATTGACAAAGCAGCCTGACCTAATTCTCCTAACTAACAACTCTGCTAAATTCTTTTGTTCTTAAATAGGCACAATTTCAAATTCTTTCCCCAGTAGAAGAAAACACACACTTTCCAACCAAGAGTTTGGTGTTTTCTGGATTAACATGCCTTCTGGGTTGGGTTTCACTGAATGTGGAAAGTGCGTTTAAGGATGATGAATTACTTCTTCTCTGTACTATTTCCCAGCACACGAAAGGGAAACCAGGCACCCAAAGAGCTGTCTACATCTCCAGATGTGGCTACACATCTGTACCCATGAGCTGTCATGTGGTGGAAATTCTCTGGAACTAGATAGTGGTGATGGTTGCCACACTGGCTAAATGGATAATGGAAATAACTGAGATGCATTCTTTTTACTGTTAATCACTGGCTTTATTCATCAGGACCAGAAAGAACAACTCGATCCACACTGAGTGTGTCGGGAGTTAGCATGCTCGAGTATAAAGCCACACCCGACTTTCTGTAGGGAGCAGATGTTTGCAGTTAAGACCATCAAGAAAACAGCCACGTTAAGCAATCATCTAAAATCAGACACCATCCCTGGCTGATTCAGTGTGAAACTATAGTTTCTTCCTAAAACTCACAGGGCACCAAATTAGCAATTAAGTTATAGAATCTCTCTCCTACACAAGCATCCATCTGAAACAGTTATAAAAACACATTTTTAAAACGTAGTTAAGCTTTTCTATGAACTAGCTGAATTAAACCGTATTACTTTGGATAACAGGCGACAGCACACAACAAAGATAACGACCTTCTCCCTCTGCCTGTGAATCTTACCTGTTTGATAGCTGTGACCGTGATGACAAAGAACAGTGGCAGTCCACTCGTTACTGGACTTGTGGGTGTATCAATAATCAACTGCAAGTAAAAGAGAATTGTAGAGCCCTTGTCAGAAACACGCATCGGTGACCTTAAACAGACTGGCTGGCTCTCTCACACGGCCACCCAACATTTGCTTTTACTTATTTTAAATTGCTTTACGGTTACCCGACTTCCTCCCACCACTAGAGCTAAGTTAGATAAGAAGCAAATCATCCTATTTTACTATAAAACTGAGGGCAATTCTTTTTAACTAAGGGAAATGCTTAAGAAAACCATGTTAGCGGTGGCAAAGACACAGTCTGATACCAGTGTACATTTTATGTTAATTTACTACTCTGCTTCTGGCGCCACACTTTAATTATGTTATATGGATAACTTAATGTGGGGGAAGTTTTAAAAGTCCTTCAATTGTATTTTGCATACTAGTAATTGAGAAAAACTGGATTGCTGTTCTTAAAACACATCTGAGGATTCGTTTCCTAATTCATAGCTCATTGTGATTTTCACACTCCTTTCTCCCAGCCCCCCCCCCCCCCCCCCCCCCGCAGCCACCTCTCTCTTTAATGCTTTCTTTGGAGAATCTATGTATACTTAGAAGAGGGTAAGGTCACAATGCTTAGCTGAACTGGTGAATTTCTCCTAAAGATTAGGAAGCACCTGATCTCCCCTCCAGTGCTGGACGGTGGCCAGAACCAACTCAAATGCAGAATGCCCATGCATGTTTTAGCACCTAGGTCCCTGAACCAATACACTTGTCCCTGAAGAAAATAAAGGAAAAACTGTAGATAAGTGGCACCAAGTTCTTGCTCCTTCTTATTAACAAACCACAGTTAATCACCTGAGAATAAAAGATCGCTCATTTAGATTTGAGGAGATAGAGAAACGGTCACTGGCCTTACCTGGACCAGAAATATGATAAGAAAATAAAAGTTGGCAATTCTTCTGAATTGTTCAAACAAGTTCTTGGGTATGAAGTTCCAAAATGTGTACTGTAGAAAAGAAAAACAAAAAGGTGTCATTTTGGTCACCTTTTACTTTTTTGTGTTATTTACTCTACTACATGACAAGTAGCACTGGATCTCAATGTACAAAATGGCTAGTTTACCTTTTTACTTTTGTAATATCTTTCTATTGGTTTCAGAGAGGGAGGGAGAGGGAGAGAGTGAGATAGAAACATCAATGATGAGAGAGAGTCATTGATCAGCTGCCTCCTCCACGTCCCCAACTGGGGATCAAGCCCACAACCCAGGCATGTGCCTTGGACTGGGAACTGAACTGTGACCTCCTGGTTCATAGGTCAACGCTCAACCACTGAGCCATGCCAGCCAGGCCAAGATGGTTAGTTTTAGATACAAAACCCATAATTCAAAATTTAGTGTGTTTGCAGACATTTTTTTTTCAATTTTGCTGACCACAAAAACAAACTGCTGGCACAGAATGTGTTCTCCAAAGGCAGGATGTATGAGTTCCCTCTAACAGTATTCAAGGTAATGCAAAGTACCTTAAACAATAGTTTTATTATTAAAATGCCTTCCGTAAAATATAAACCTATGATTGTTAACTCAAAATGTACATGTTTAGCATTTTTCCTTGATGGTAATTTCTTCATAAGCTTTTTCTGTGTGTGGCAGTGTAACTAGATGGTAACAGAAAGCTAAAACAGAAGAAGCCAACCTTATTAAGTGGTTCTGACCCAGTTTGGAGACGGTTCCTACCCAGGGGGTTGTCTGTGTCAGCATCACACAGGACAGCCCTTCCTCTTGATTCAGAGGGAAGGGAGAAGCAGGCAGGGAGAAAGTTCTGGGTGCCACTTCCTCTCCAAACCTTGCAATTTTGCTTTGGGAGGAGAGTTTCCCTAACTTTTGTGCTGAAAACAATGTCACAGATGTCCTTAATCTACAGTAACATCGAGCATGGAAATGGTTTTTAAAATTCCATTTGTCAAGTTTTTGCCTTTAATGAGGATAGTCTAACGAGTGAGAAAGGGCTCTGCCCAATCTGCACGGTGACCCTTGCCCTCTGTCTGTATAATGAACAGAACCTACATCAGCTCTGGCTGGGCAGCGTGTGGCATCGCAGACTCAGACACCACGGGCCAAGCCCTCCTACCAAGAGCTTCTTTCATGTCAGAATCTCAAACACAAGATCCTGAAAACTGAATGGCCCTAAACTAGCCAACATATTCTGAATTTGGTTTTTACATCTATTTCACCTATTTCTATATCTACAGTTTAAAGAAAAAGCTTCTTTGCCTTCAGTTTCTGACTGCTTAGAGAATATACAAAGAATCTCCATTTTCTATTCTAATTTATATTCACAAGTTCATAATGAAGTTCATTAATGAGTGGGAGAACAAAGGAGTGGTTCCCCATCCCATCGGGCGTATTTTCAGTCCCCTTCTCAGACTGGCCCCAAGAAATTACTCCAAGAGGGCCTCTAGAGGTTTAGAAAAGAAATTAATTTTCTAGGTCCCAAACCCAACACACCCTCCCTTCCCTTATCTTTCATGTATCATTTCATACTGGTCTTTTATGGGATATGAGTGGAAATATCTTCTCTTAGTGACTTATCTTTTAATTCTCTTAACAGAAGAAAACCTTAATTTTAATTAAGTCCATCTTATCAATTTTACCTTTCAAGGTAAAATTTTACCTTTTAATGTTATTGATGTTGTATCAAAAAACTCATTGCCAAACTCAAGGTCATCTAGATTTTCTTCTATGTTATCAGTTAGGACATTTATACAGTAGTTGTGTGTCTCAAGATTTAGGGCTATCGTCAATCTATTTAGAGTAAATTTTGTGAAAATGTAGGATCAGTATCTAGATTTTTTTTCTTTCTTTTTTTGTACGTGGAAGTCCATTTGTTCCAGCACCATTTGTGTAAAAGACTTTTCTCTCTCCATTGAATTGGCCTTGCTCCTTTGTCAAAAATCAGCTGACTATATTTATGTGGATCGATGTCTGGGCTCTCTGTTCTGTTCCACTTATCTATTTGTCTATTCTTTCACCAATACCACACTGTCTTTATTACTGTAACTTTATAGAAAGTATGAAGTTGGGTAGTATCAGTCTTCCAACTATGTTCTTCTCCTTCAATATTGTGTTGGCTATTTTCAGTCTTTCATATATAAACTTTAGAATCAATTTGTTATTATTTACAAAATAACTTGATGGTATTTTGGTAAGGATTGTGTTGAATCTATAGATTAAGTTGGGAAGAACTCATTATCTTAACAACATTGAGTCTTCCTATTCATGAAAATGGAATATATCTTTCCATTTATTTAAATCTTCTTTGATTTCTTTCATCGATGTTTTATAGTTTTCCTCATATAGATCTTGTACATATTTTGTAGGATTTATACTTAAGAATGTATTACTTTTCCTTTTGATGCTAATGTAAATGATGTTGTATTTTTAATTTTAACTTCTGGTCTGCCAGGTAACCTGCACAAATTTGGAATTTAAAATCAGTTACAAGGCCCAGCCGGCGTGACTCAGTGGTTGAGTGTTGACCTATGAACCAGGAGGTCCTGGCTTGATACCCGGTCGGGGCACATGCCTGGATTTCAGGTCACATCCCCAGTGGAGGATGTGCAGGAGGTAGCCAATCAATGACTCTCTCATCATTGATGTTTCTATCTCTCTCTCCCTCTCCATTCCCCTCTAAAATCAATAAAATAATATATTTTTAAAAATAATAATAAAATCAGTTAAATGGTTTCTTTATTCTAATCAGGCTTAGAAGGCCTATGCTATAGCTTTGATATTAGGTTTTGTAATTTCTGCATTTCACAGAATAAATTACTATAAGTTATTACTTTGATTATATGTTAATATGGTCAAAAGAAGATTATTTTCTGATGATGTATAAGAAAATTGAAAAACAATTGAGATAATTTAAACATTCATGACTGCACTAACAGCAACATATGGATACAATAAAATAAAATGAGCATATAATTACATATATAAGAGCTGGAAAAGTGATATTAGTGGGCCAACTATACAATTTTCATCTTTGTTAAATGGTTTTCATCTAAATATTTGCTTAGACATATGGGCCACAATAGAATGTAATGCTTTGTGTACTACAAAGAACAATAAAACACTGACCTATATTCAGCAAGTCCTCCCTCCTAATGTGTAAGTCAGTACAACAGTACTTAATAGCAGAAATCCCTAGATTGAGCCGTAGGCATTGAAAAAAAAATGGGCCTTTTCTTGCTATAAGAAAACTGAGAAGTCTGAGTCTACCAGAGATCCTCTCTTTACTTTAATAAGGTATTTTGGGAAATGTTGAATTATATGAGACAATTACTACTCCTGGCATTTATTTCACATCACAAAAAACTACATTCGCAGAGTCTTTGCATTTGTTCTGTGTGTCATTGGCCTGGAGATGAGAATGCCTCACAAGCATCTGAGCTCGTTTTTGTCCATTCTCTCTCTCTCTCTTTTTTAATTCTTTGTTGTTGAAAGTATTACATGTGTCTCCTTTTCCCCCCATTGACCTCTCCCCACCTGCTCCCACCCCCCAGCACATGCCCTCACCTCCCTACTGTCTGTGTCCATTGGTTATGCTTATATGCTTGCATACAAGTCCTTTGTTTGATCTCTTACTGTCCAATCTCTTCTGCTCTACGCATAAGTACCTCTGGTTCTGGCTTGCTCACTGAGAGTATGGCTCATGACAAAGAAGAGAACAGTCATGTGGTGAAAGAAAAACTCTTTAAGAAAAAAGCCCTGGGCACTGTTCTTCTTTGCCAGCTGCCAGAAAGTAAAATGAGAGCACCTGGAAACCGCCCCTAAGTCTCAGCTATTCTGTACTTGAAAGTGGATCCAGAACCACAGGTGTGCAAGGGACCGTTCTAAAAACACACTGGAGGCCAGTCACTAGTCTTCTATGGGAGGCAAACAACTCACATGGACTTAAAGTTTCTCTTTCATTTATGACTGGGAGACGGGAATGTAGAAAATTATGCCCCAGTTCTGGATTACTGAGTTAGAAAATGAGTGAGCATCATGATGGGCTGGTAAGCGAGGTAGTGCTGGCCCTGCAGAGGGAATGCTGGGCTCAGGGTCCCGTGCGTGGCTTAAGGACTGGCTCATCTGCTTTGTTCTGAGGCTTGGTGCTTCAGGAATAGGCTAGATTTAATAAGTAAGAGTTGCCTCACGGGGTTGTTTTAGATCTTACATGACATGATAAACTTGGAAGTCATTAAGAACACTGCCCATATCTAATTGGCAGAGGTACTTTTCCCTTGCCAATAATCAAGAGTTATTTAGCTGTGTTGAAGGTATGGAGTGATAGTACAGCCTGAGCCTATTATTTAATTATGCAGCATCTTAGGGCAGAGCTGGAAACCACATGAATTTTGTGCCCAAAAGTACAGTTTTGTGAAATTGATAAAGCAGTGCTCCACCGTTCTCTCGAGTCCAGGACCAGCCGCCCGGTGAGCTCAGGCAGGCCCTGGGCGGGAGCTCTGCGCGTGGTCAGAAAGGAAGGAAGGGGGTCATGCTGAGGAGCAATTTCTTCGTTTTCCTTCTTCTATCAGACACTTGGCTGGTGTGCCTCCCCCAAAAAGGAAATGGAAGTCAAATCAATCGCTGATTACCAATGACCGTGCTTCCATGCCACAGGCCAGAAGTTTGACATAATTAGATTGGCCTTTTCATCCCCGAGTATAAATATGCCCATGATAAATGAGACTTCCTGAGCACACGCTTTTGTGTCCTGAAGAAGTCTTAGCTAGCAGTCTTTTCCTTTAGGTAGCAATAAAAGTTTTCTTCCCAAGAAAACATACATTACCACAAACATATTTTCCAAACCTGCTTGTAAACTTTATTTTGCAAATTAAATGTAGTTTTCATATATCCTATGCTGTTTTTAAATGAAAACCATCTCGTGCTCTGGATTTCTACACCAGTGGCTCTAAATCAATGCCACTGTCCACCCAGCTACTGGCTTAGAGTCTAAGTCTTGTCTTTCTGAGGTCCTCTTCCGCGCCGAATTTGATTAGCAATAAAGGTCATGTGATGTTGCACATAACTTTCCCTTGAATTGATACACCTTCATCCACTGATATAAAGGCATTAATCCTGCTTTTTGAGGAATGCAGATCATTCTCTACACACACATGAACTGGAGAGGCACAGTCCCCCGTCCACTCTGAGCTGAGATGAAAGTGGATGAGTACTTTACCCAACACTCAACCCCTCTTCTGTGGGGACTCAGCCTGACCCACCTCCTGAAGAGATGTTGACTTAATTCTATTAGTTCCTACTATAGAGTTTCCTGGTATGAAGGAGTTTTCCTGAGCAAAAAACAGTTTCAAAAAGGCCACCAGGAACCTGCAAGCCCTTATCAAACCCAATGTCCAGCACAGGGTTTCCTTTGTCAGCAACCCAGGAGGCTTTGGGGGCTCCCGTGCATGTAGGGCAGCTGGGGCCAGGCAGGTGCCACGCAGGGAGAGGAAAGATACGTCAGCAAAGGAAAGGGTGGTGAGCTGCATGCAGAGTGAGGAGGTAAGACAAGACATCGCAAAATTATTGTTGGCTATCGGCTGCGGGAATATTTGAAAGAAAAATAGGAAAATAATAAATTGGTTCTGAAACTTGAATCAGATAACAAAGGGGATGGGATTTAGAAATCACTGCTTTCAGTTTTCTTCCCCAAAACACTGACAGGGGCTTTCAACCCCCAACTCTCTGATGCCTGCAGTCAACAAGGTGCTTTGTGTTCCAGAAAGTTCCTCCACAAAGCCTTGTACAGAACTTTCCACGTCTCCCGGAGGACCTGGGGCTGAAAGGTTTAAGGCCAAGCTTTGTCCCGAAGGGAGAAGGCAGCTGCACAGGGATTTTATCAGCGGCTAAAGTGCTTTGACAAACACCCTACCCATACTAGACACTGCGCAGCATGGGCAGGTCACCCCATCACCTGTACTCCAACTCCTGTCCTGACAAGTTCACCATGGCACAATATTTTAATATTTTTCAGTGCACTGCCCCGTTTCCTGGTGCATTTGTGCTGCAAAGGAGTAGATTTTTAAGAAATGAGAATAAACTGATGGTTGCTAGATGTGAGGGGGTTGGGGGGTGCTTAAGGGATTAAGATAAAGGGATTAAGAAGTACAAATTGCCAATTGTAAAAATAGTCACAGGGGCCCTTGCTGGTTTGGCTCAATGGGTAGAGCATCGGCCTGCAGACTGAAGCGTCCCAGGTTTGATTCCGGTCAAGGGCACATATCCAGGTTGCGGGCTCCATCCCCGGTAGGGGGCGTGCAGGAGGCAGCCAATCAATGATTCTCTCTCACCAGTGACGTTCTATCTTTCTCTCTCTTCTTCTCCCTTCCTCTTTGAAGTCAATAAAAAGACTTTTTAAATAAATAAATAAATAAATAAATAATAGTCACAAGGATGTAAAGTACAGCATAGGGAATATAGTCAATAATATTGTAATAACTATGCATGGTGTCAGATGGGGTACCCCTTAAATTATGTAAATGTCTAATCACTATGTTGTGCAACTAAAACTAAGATATTATTGTATGTCAACTGCAATGGAAAAATTTAAAAACCTTTTTGAAAAAGAAATGTTTTTGAGATTTTTTTCTTTTTCAGCCACACTAGTGGGTTGGCAGGGTATACTGTGCATAGAAATCATCTTTAGTGATCTCTACTTAAGACTGCGTTAAATTTATAAATGTCACTGCTGGACAGACGCATTTTTGGATGTGGAATTCCCCTTCATTTTGTTTCTCCTTTCATAGATCATATCTGGGTAACTGCATACTCCATTTATTTGGATGAGATTTTGTTTATGAGCAATTATCCACATTGTGTTTTTGGAGATTGAAGCTGCTATTATTATTATGCATTGCAATTTTAAAATAATTCCATTAAAAAACTGCCTTGAAAAATGTTTTTCTGTTTGCAAGTATTCTTAACAAACATTCTTTGATAGCTCATAGAAGAATGAAGTAGGTGGACCACACAGAGCTACACAACTGGCCACTCACGTGTGAATCCAGTCAGTCTATCCCAGATCTATACAGCTAGTGAACCCAGAACATGTATATGCCTTCATGAACACATGTGTATAGGCACCCAGGAATGTGTGTATGCCTTCATGGACACGTGTGTAGGCACCCAGGAATGTATATATGCCTTCATGGACACGTGTGTGTAGGCACCCAGGAATGTGTATATGCCTTCATGGACACGTGTGTGTAGGCACCTAAAAGGAAAGCTCTCCATAATCCTGAAAGCCATCATTTACCTTTTTGTCAAAAGCCAACTACAAAATTTTCCACCCTATTCTCAAGACCCATTCACCAGGTTACTCTCTCCATGTGTAAAATACGGCTCTGCAGTCCCACCCCAGTCAACAAAAACAGGGCACTATGTTCAAATGGTGACATTCTAATCACTTTTCTTCTTCTTTGTATTTATTGCACCTATTGACAGACTCCACATGGATTCGGTGTTTTTGTTTACAAGGTGGTCGCACACACGCCCTTTCACGGGAGACATCTAACATCGTCTGGTCGTCTCTATTCACAGATGAGGAAACTCCAGCCTGGGGTGGTTCGTGATGGGCACATGGCCAGACAGCAAATAAATAAGTGGCAATAGTAGGAACTGAATGTCCTAGACTTCCAATGTGATACTATATCATGATATAATTAAGAGAAATGGAGGAAATGTGCTGTTACATCTTGGCAAGTCTGAAGAGTGTTTTGGAGACAAGTAGAGGAATAACGAGTTCACAAGCCCCGTGTAAGCTGCAATCACGGCCCTCAGTCGGGAGTGGAGAGCAGCTGTAATGGCAGTTCTCGGAGGAGGGTTGCTAACTGCTGTCAGAAAATCCCAATGCTCCCCAAAGGGAGTTAAATAAACACAAAGACAAGGAAGTTACCTTGGCGGAGACTATTCTGTTATCTGGGTACCTCTGCGGAATGTAGGCCTCAGCACCTGGGGGGGGCTCCTTGTGTCCCACGTAAACAGTCCGATTGTCGACCCAATTCTCTTCTCCAGCACACTGTGGAAAACGGAGTGGCGTTAGCACAAGTGCCTCAGACGGTGGGTGAGAAAGTTCTTCCCTGGAGTGTTGGCTTTAGCACTTGTCCATATGAACTTACAGCCTCCTGCAGGGCCATGGGGAAGAGCTGAGCCCCACCTGCCATTGCCAGAGATTGCCACCCCCACCTCGATCTTACTCAACGCTTACGGGCTAAGTGCTTCCAATCCCTGCCCCATTCTTCGGGAAACGGTCTGAGTGGGCACTCTGCACTCCTGGTGAGAGCTGAGGGGCAGCCTTAAAAAAGCTGATTTACGGTGGAAGTGACATGGGGTGGGTTTGTGTAACAAACAGAACACAACAGCAAAATCTTAAGGCTTCCAAAAGAGAAAAGACAATGACGGACAGAAATCTGGGGAAAGGTCTTTAATGAAAGAGAAGAGTAAAATCTTGAAGACAGAACAGAAGAATTATTCAACCATTTTAGATGTCTCTATCAATAAGGCTTTCCTGGAAAGAGAGAAGACTGGGGTCTGACTCATCTTTGTATTACTCAGAGTGCTGTGTGCATGAGGATTAAGTAAATATCTTCTGAATAGAAGGATCCTTTAAAAACACCCAACTAGACCGTAAGCTATCATGAGCACTTAAGTGCCTAATAACAACACTATAGTGACGGATTCGAGGCTAAAATGCAGCCTCTTCTAGACATCCGGTACGGGGTCCTGGCCCTCCCTCAGACTAGCACCCCAGACCACGGTCCTAGGCCCTTTCCCCCTCAGACTAGCAGCCAAAGCATGTGCCTCCGAGCCCTCCTTCAGATTAGCACCTCAGCACAGCGTCCTGGTGTCACATCCCAATTCCGCTAAAGGAACTCCGAAGAGATCAGCCTCCCTGGGGTATGATGTACAGTGCTGGGAAGGAGAGGGACACCTTTTAACTGCAGAGAATGTCGGTGTGATGGGCATCAGAGTCAAAGGCCTGGCTCAGTTGTTGCTGAGACACTCAGAGCCTCAGGCAAGTTTCTGAGCTTGAACTTCCTCCTCCATAAGGGCTTGACAGCACTTTCCTCAGATTGTCGGGAATGAACGGGGCCAACAAAACACATGGCCAAGCTCCCAGCGTGGCACAGGTTCCTGCTGCTCTCCATTTCTGGGCCCACCCTTTGTGGCTTCAGGGGACCCTCACTTTCCAAAGCCAAAAAGAGAGGGGTAACAAGAAACCCAGCATTTCTATTGTTTGAGGTTATTATAAGTCTTGCATGACCCCCACCCCTGCCTTTTTTTGCTTATACTATCATCTCCTTTGCTCATCTATCAACTTCTTGGGAATAAGACTTTTCATGTTTCCCCTCCCTACTGCTCCGCCCACCTGTGGAGCAGAGCATCCGCAGGAACAGCACGCTTACGCATTCTCTTAGCAAATTCCACCCACATTTCCTTTCATGAGGGCCCAGCTTTGTGGGACAGTCCATGTGACTAAAGGATAAAGAGAAATCGCCTCTGTGACTCCACCTGTGTTTCAGAGAGGCTCAGCAGGAAACGGCACAAGATCCCTGAACAGAACCGGCTCAGGAGCCGCCTGCCTCACTCGGAATGAGCACAGGGTTTCTTCCTTGGCACGAGCTTGGCATGTGGCTCCCTCCGAGGAGCCTGCTGCTCCGTAGGATCGAGGGGCTGCTGAAGGCCCAGCGAGCGGGAGCCCTCCCTCCTCAGGCCCTCTCGTCTCCTGGCCCCCAGGCCCTTTCCTGCAGCCTCCCTATTTTGGGTGAGGCCATCCATGAGGGATGTTTACTTTAAACTCAAAATGGATAAAGGACTTAAATGTAAGACGGGAAACCATAAAAATTCTAGAGGAATCCAAAGGCAACAAAATCTCAGACATATGCCAAAGGAATTTCTTCACCGATACAGCTCCTAGGACAATGGGAACTAAAGAGAAAATAAACAAATGGGACTACATCAAAATAAAAAGCTTCTGCACAGCAAAAGAAACCATCAACAAAACAACAAGAAAACCCACTGCGTGGGAAAACATATTTGCCAATGTCATATCTGATAAGGGCCTAATCTCCAAAATTTATAGGGAACTCATACAACTTAACAAAAGGAAGATTAACAATCCAATCAAAAAATGAGCAAAGGACCTAAACAGACACTTTTCAAAAGAGGACATTCAGAAAGCCAAGAGACATATGAAAACATGCTCAAAGTCACTAATCATCTGAGAAATGCAAATCAAAACAACAACGAGGTACCATCTCACACCTGTCAGAATGGTTATCATCAACAAATCAACAAACGACAAGTGCTGGAGAGGATGCGGAGAAAAGGGAACACTCGTGCACTGCTGGTGGGAATGCAGACTGGTGCAGGCACTATGGAAGACAGTACGGAGTTTCTTCAAAAAGTTAAAAATTGAACTCCCATTTGACCCAGTGATCCCACTTCTAGGAATATATCCAAGAAACCAGAAACACCAATCAGAAAGGATACATGCATCCTATGTTCATAGCAGCACAATTTACCATAGCTAAGATTTGAAAACAGCCTAAGTGCCTATCAGCGGATGAGTGGATTTAAAAACTGTGGTACATCTACACAATCGAATATTATGCTGGTATAAAAAAGAAGGAATTCTTACCATTTGCAACAGCAGGGATGGAACTGGAGAGCATTATGCTAAGTGAAATAAGCCAGTCAATGAAAGAAAAATACCACATGATCTCATTCATTTATGGATAATAAAGACCATTATAAACTGACTAGAGTCCCGGTGCACAAAAATTTGTCCACTGGGGGAAGGGGGGATGTCCCTCAGCCCAGCCTATGCCCTCTTGCAGTCTGAGACCCCTCGGAGGATGTCCACCTGCTGGCTTAGGCCCGCTCCCTGGGGGATCGGCCCAAGCTGGTAGTCAGACATCCCTCTGGCAGCCCTCAGGGGATGTCCACTTGCCAGCGGGGAACAGGCCTAAGCTGCAGTCAGACATCCTTAGCGCTGCTGAGGAGGTGGGAGAGGCTCCCACCACCACCGCTGTACTGGCAGCCATCAGCCTGGCTTGTGGCTGAGCAGAGCTCCCTCTGTGGGAGCGCACTGACCACCAGGGGGCAGCTCCTGCATTGACCCCCTGGTGGTCAGTGTGTGTCATAGTGACCATTCATTCCCAGTTGTTCTGCTCTTAGGGTCAGTTTGCATATTACCCTTTTATTATATAGGATAGAGGCCTGGTGCATGGGTGGGGACTGGCTGGTTTGCCCTGAAGGGTGTCCCAGATCAGGGTGGGGGTCCCGCTGGGGTGCCTGGCCAGCCTGGGTAAGGGGCTAATGGGTGTTTGCAGGCTGGTCACACCCCCTTCAGGGTTGGGTGTCCCCAGTGGGGTGCCTGGCCAGTTTGGGTGAGCAGATGAGGGCCGTTTTCAGACTGGCCAAGCCCCCCGGCGACGGAAGCTCCCAGCCTCTCCTTTTTTTTCTTTTTTTTTTATTATGGGATTTATTTACCTTCTATAATTGAAACTTTGTAGCCTTGAGAGGAGCTCAGAGCCAGCCAGGGCAGGCAGGAGGGAAGCCTCCTGCTTGCTCCAGCTGTGTGGCCACAGCCAGCTGAAAGCAGGTATCTGGGGTTTATTTACCTTCTATAAGTGAAACTTTGTTGCTTTGAGTGGAGCTCAGAGCTGGCCGGGAAGCTTGGCTTCCTCTGTCATTGGGGCAACCATGCCTCCTGCTTGCTCCGTGGCTGCTGGCCACCATCTTGGTTGGGTTAATTTGCATATAGTCACTCTGATTGGCTGGTGGGCGTGGCTTAAGGCATAGCAAAGGTACGGTCAATTTGCATGTTTGTCTTTTATTAGTGTAGATGAACAAAAATAGATACAGAGGCAGAGCAGCATCAAACAGACTGTCAAACTACAGCGGGAAGGCCGGGGAGGGTTGGGGGTGGGGGGTGGATAAGAGATCAACTGAAGGACTTGTATGCATGTATATAAGCATAACCAATGGACACAAAACACTGGGGGGTAGGGGAGGCCAGGGGAATGTCAAGGGGGAAAGAAAAAAAAAAGGAGACATATGTAATACTCTTTGTAATACTTTAAGCAATAAAACAAAATTAAAACAAAAAGCAAAACCTGCCTAAAAGCTTCATAAATCAATCCCTGGCTAGGAAAGTTAAGAAAATAAAAAGTCTCCGACTTCCCTTTCTTTCTCAGAGCATGGCCGAAGACGTGCTTTTCATTCCTGTGGATTCAGGAAGTGACACTGACAAAGAATATATAACAAATGAACCAGAAAAGGAAAGGCATACAAATATAAATTTTAATACAAAAATAGAAAACCTTTCTTCTAAACTTCAAAGATAGCAGTTGGCTTTCAGCCCTCGCACTGACTCTGGAAGCCCAAATCTTCCCAGCGGCCACGCCATGGTGCCTGGCCTGGAGCTGGTGCTTCCCGGCATTGGCCGGGGACAGAGCGCCTCCGTCTCCAGGGAGGCTAAGTCAGAATGTATTTTATTGAGGCTAACGCATGTTCTCAGCCCTGTCTAGTTTTTAATGTAATTATTTAACACCTTAAACATAACTCAACAGTGCAGTGCCGTTTCATCAAATACAGGTCAGAACACCGTCCCTGCCTGTGGGACGAAATGGGAAAATGAACTGAACACCACATGCAGGAGGACTGGCCTAGATCTGCACAACAGAAGTCATTTGGGAATGGACCACACACTAGCTAAATGAAAGCTAAACCCTGTACAACAACACTGCATTTATACAGTTCCCTGGGGATGGAACAACCCAGAAGTTCCTTTAAGCTCCTTGCTTCTATGAACAGGTTTTACACTCATGGACTGAAAGGTCAGTGAAGCTACGCTTCCCCCTGACGTGGCTCACTGCTCAGTCAGCACAGCAGAGCCCAAGGCGGGACACAGAGGAACTACATGCTCTGAAGTCATGAAGTGACCGGTGATCTTACACAGGGCACTGACAGGCAGGGGACATTTCTGGGTTCAGATTAAGACCCTGGTGAGCTCTGTAGGTTGTTCTCTGCACAAATGTCCAATTCTAAGGCCAAAATTAAATGTTCAAAAGCTGAAGAGAATACAACAAAGAGGGCACTCCTGGAGAATGGCTGGTTTCATCACCACCATTACAATCACCCCCTCCCTGTCACACATGTCCTGCTGCTGATGGGCTGTGCGACAATGGAGGAGTGACTCAACATTTCTGTGCTGAACTTAACTCAGCAGTAACTGAAGGATTAGACTAGACCAGCTCTAAGTTCTGAGATTCTGGTTCTCTGCACGCTTGGCAGTGAAAACACACTTAGTCCCTATGATGCAATTCTTAATTTAGCCAGTGTTGAACCAAATACCAGTCACACTGTTCACTGTTAAATTGTGGTACAAAAAGAAGGTTACGCCACATGGTGCTCTAGAATGAAGATGCAGGTTATAATAAATTCTCCCAAGGGCAGCAAAACGGAGACACCGGCCTCTCTTTCTAGGTATTCATCTTAGACAGACCGTGTGATAATGCCCAACCAACTCCACGTGACTTCTCTCCTCAGAACCCTGAGACGTTGGTCGGCAAGGCAAGGCTGGAAACAGCACTAAGCTGGCTTCTTGGCTGGCAGGCTCCCTAACGACTCCCTACCACCAGGTGCCCTGACCACATCAATAAGGCACCTGGCATGCCCCCTGGAAGGCTGGCCTCAAGTTCCGATCACACGTATAAATCTAAACTGTGAGGATGAGGCTGAGCACTCAGTTGCTTCTAAGATGCAAACTTACCCATCCACACACCCTGCGCTGTTCCCAGAGGGTGGTGGTGGAGGGTTCCCACTGAATTTTGGGAATCACCAAACCAACAGCTGAGAGGCCACTACTACCTGGCGAGTTTGCAAACCACCAGACTGAACACAGTCAGAGGAGGGAAGACAAGAAGAATCCAAGGAGTCTTTTTTCCTTATTATTTTTATAAAATTAAATTGTCACAGAGAGAAACAAGGGAGAAAGCACCAAAAAACAAACAAACAAACAAACAAACAAAACCCCACAAAAACAAACCCAAAACCAACAACAAGGCTTACTGGGAAAAAATGTACCATCAGAGAGACTGGCAGAGAGAGTGGTGGCCAGGTGGGTACCTTGTTTCATAAATAAGTTCCAGGAAGAATGTGAGTTTGAGAGAAGAACCACAAATAACGATGCCTCTTCCAGCAGCGAGTGAGACCAGGGGTGGAAAGTGGACCCCACACGTGTGCTGTGGGGCTCTGCTCTCGTAACCCCTAATGAATAAATGAGGATTGCTAACAAAGGAATGGAGCAAATTAATATATGTACACACACAACAGAGGGCTCAGTAGCTTTGTCCTGATGAGCTAGAAATGAAAACTTCGACTTCCGTTCTATAGTGTGGAAAACACCGCAAAAAAATATGAACATTTTGCTCATACCCACGGTATACTTAAAACCAATCTGTTAAGGTATGTAGGTAGATGGTATAGTTTATTTTGGCAAATTACATGTTACTAATTACTTCTTAAAATCCTACTCAGTGTGCAATAGAATTCTTGTAGTAAATCCAGAACACATGTAGATGTGACACCTGTCAGTAACTTATGTTAACACAACAAACCCTCCTTCCTCTGCTTCTGATCTTGATGAAGGGATCAATCCTGAAATGGTTAAAATTACTGAAGGATTTAATGTCCAGTGAGTTCAGGTCACTAAAATGAAAATTGGATAAGCTGTTATTTAACAGAGAACATAGATGGTCAACATCATTTGTGGGTTAAGAAATACACATCAAAACCACAAGGAGACACAACTCCTTACCCACAAGGATGGCTAGAATAAAAAATAAGAGAGTTGGGCTATAACACAAGTTGGGGAAGATGTGGATAAACTGGAACCCTCATATATTGCTGGTGGGAACAGAAAATGGTGCAGCTACTTTAGGAAACAGTTTGGCAGTTTCTCAAAAAGTTAAGCAAGTTGTTTTTTTTTTTTAAATGAAATCTTTGTTGTTGAAAGTATTACATATATCCTCCTTTCCTCCCATTGAGTAAGTATTTTTGTTAAATGAAAGGCATATGTAGTTTGCCTGCATGTGGGATAATTATTTTTCGTGCTAGGGACATGATGGGATAATGCTTACATCAAACGTCATAGAACTCACTTGTACAGCTATCATTAGGTAATTCCTCTCATTATCAGCTGGCCTTTGGTTCAGTTATTCTAGAGCAGTGATGGCGAACCTTTTGAGCTAGGCGTGTCAGCATTTTGAAAAACCCTAACTTAACTCTGGTGCCATGTCACATATAGAAATTTTTTGATATTTGCAACCATAGTAAAACAAAGACTTATATTTTTGATATTTATTTTATATGCCATTTAACAAAGAAAAATCAACAAAAAAAATGAGTTTGCATGTCAGAGGTTCGCCATCACTGTTCTAGAGCCTTTCCTCTGTGCTTTCTTGGAGGGAGAAGGCGTTCTGAAGTGTCTGAACTGCTTCCCCTTTATACAGTCTTCTGTTAAATTCTAGGAACTTAGGCATAAAGCTCTTCCTAAAATCTTTCAGGAAGTAAAAAAATTACCAGGGGACAGAATCAGATAGAATCTCATGCAAAAGACCTCTTAACCATTATGCTTTCTTTCTTTTTCTTATCTATTAACCCATGAGCAAATGACAAACTACCTCAAGGAAAAAGAGGAGGACTTGTTATTAGCTAAATCATGGCTTCTGTCTAACTCTGGAAACAGGAGGCTGTGATAGGGACCTATTAACACTTCTCAGTTTAACTAGATGGAAGGACAGAGTTCACAGGGACTTTGGAAGCTGGACCATCTCACTTTGCAGAATGGCTGAGCTCATAGACCCTTTGTCTTGCCAAAAGCTTTTGGCCCCATTAACCAGAGGCACAACTGGGCTGATAGGAGCTTTGGAGTGAACTCTTCATCCATGTTCCACCTGCTCACCTGTCCGTCAGCAATGTACACTTTTGCCAAAGGTGTTTGGGGCGCAGGATGTTAAATAATGCTGACCGGTTTCATTTCTATGATACACACAAAAGATAGAGTGACAAAGGATGGACAAATGGACCACAGTGAGCCTTACAGACAAAAGGTCTGTGACATGGACTGCATCCTGCCATCCTGCCTTTGGTCTGGGCCAGGACAGAGCCTCCTGGAAGAACTTATCTGGGGCTGGAGGAGAAAGGCTGGCTGAGGTAATGCACAATGGCGAGGTGGCTGGAAGGCCACGTGAAGAAAAGAAAAGCATGGTTCATGCCTCACAGCGGGCATCTCCCCTCTCCTACCCAGTGTGCCCTCAGGCACCACACAGGACAACCACAGCAGCTACCTTCCAGAACAGGGAGGATGGCTGCAATTCCATAAGACAGGGCATGGAGAAGATGTCCCCATAAATCATGCTGACATAGCTATCCGAATATCCTTCTCGGCTTCTTCCCTTAACTCTTTTCTCCTGAAGATATTTTTGACAATTGGGTTGATCCAGTGCTGCTGAAAAGCAGTCTTTCTGACAGGTAGGGTATGTGTGTTGGCGGCTGAGGAGACATTCTAAGCCCCAGGGAAGCGTTACCTGTGGGGGAATGTTCTCTAAAACATCCATGCCCCTCTCTGCTCAAGTGACACTTAGTCTCAAAAGATGTATGGCGCAAGGCTCCCGTGAGTGCTCAAGTGTTCCGTTAAATATTCATTCCTGCTCCCGGAACCTCGGAGTTCAGGGCCAGAAATGCTCACCCTCCAAGTCACTTGACTGATTTCCTCTCTTTAAATAGACTTTAATATAACCTCCCACTTGACAGAGAGTAATACTAAACCAAGAACCACCCACCACCAAGGAGGACTGGTTCATTAACAGGAAAATGTCAGGCACGGTCAACTAGAAAATGACTTAAACCAGGCTCAGTCATCTATTTAAAAAATGAGTGGTGATACTAGTCTAGGCCACCAGGTGACCCTACCCACAACTAATAATAAAGTACTGAGAGGAGAGACAGTAATTCTGAGGGACAGGCAAAGCTGAGGCCCTAAGGACTTGGCTGTAATGACGTGCTTAATCCAGGTGGATAAAAGGAAGGATCTAAACTCTGTTCTGTGCTTTTACATGAATCATCCCTTTGTCCAGCGTATCTACGGTGGATATGCTCCCTGCCCGGTATTCAGTTAGTAGCAGCCTCGCTCTCAGACTGAGTGCTGTGGTTATCACAGTGCTTGTGTTCAAGCGAGCCCTTTTTAACTTCCTGGGGGAATCACAAGACATTCTGCCAAGATGCAGGAGAACTAGGGGTCAAGACTCATATCCTCGGGGACCACACAGGTGGTTCCATGGTGGAGTCAGTCCCCTACAAAAATACTAGAAAATCATATTTCTAATAAGGGATTTGTACCTAGGATACAGAGGAGTCTCTCACAGCTCAATAATAATAATAAAAAGACAACAATGAAGATTTAAATAGACATTTCTCCAAAAATCCACATCAACAGTCATCAGGGACATAAATGCAAGTCAAACCCTGGCCACGGGAGAGAAGCCAGACACTAAGGTCTAGGTACTGTGTAACTTCAAGACATGAAACATCCAGAATAGGCAGATCCACACATAGAGACGGTAGATCTGCAGTTGCCAGGGGCTGGGTAGGGGAGCGACTGCTAGCGAGTGCTGGGTTTCTTCTGGGGGTGATGCAAATGTCTTATAACTAAATTATGGTGTTGGTCCTATAACTTGGTAAATGTACTAAAATCCATTGAACTGTACTCTTTAAACAAGAGAATTTTATGATATATAAAGTACCTCTCACTCAAGTGGCTGGTTGGCTCTTTCCCTGCAAATTCTGGGGTTCCAAGCATTGCGCCTCAGGTTTCTGAGTCCGTACAGCCCTCCCCTGACGTCGTTGAAGCTGCTCCTACCTTCCTGTATCTCACCGCAGCGAAGGATGGCCTTTACCAGAATGCAGGATTCTCTCCATTTTAGGGAAAATGAACATTTTTCAGGTTTGGTTTTTAATACAGAGCATTTCCTGATGAATAAAAAATGAGTGGAAAGCATTTCCAAAGGAGTATGCCTAATAGGGGATAAACTTGAAAATTTTACACCCAGGGCTCAATGGGATAAACACAGCTGAGGGCAAGCATGACATCCTCACACCCTGGATGTAAACCAAGGAAAATAACTCATTCCTAAGGACTCACGGTGGCTACCAATTATTTTAGATGCAATGCCCTGTTCCTCCCTGAACAGCAAAGCCAAACAGTCAAGAGAAGAGAGAGAGATTTCATGTATTCTCGTCCTTCCCGCTCCCTCCCCCACCCCCACTCTCCGCCACTCCAGTAAGGACAAGATTCCTCTGAATTTAGAATTCAACCAGATAAATGGCTGAATTACCAAAGGGAAACAAGTTTCAGCGATCATGGCTTTACCAATTTTGCCATGGGGGTATGGCTGCCTGAGTATTGAAGTTAGAACGCTCACAAGGACAAAAGGGATTGTTAAAAATATGCTGCAAATCCATTTTAGCCAGTGTCAGTCACCTAATGGAAGGTTTGAATTTCAGCTGAAACAAACAAAACCTATTAGCCGAATTACATTGTGGGACCAGGAGCGGAACACAAGCATGTCATCTAGCCTCAAATTACTAGATCAATTTTTATAAAGGTGGTTCTGCTCAACAACCATTATCAAATTTACAGAGATCCAATGACAAAGCAATTCCTCGTTCTGGTATCTGTTGATAGCTTTAAAGGGCAACATTCCTTGTTCGATGGTGTAAGCAGACCACACAGGTATTTCTAAAAATAGGCATTTCTCCGGCTCCCTTTCCCCAGGCAGCGCCAGCCAGCGCTCTTGTGATGAAGACAATGGTGACACTGGCTCCTTTTGTCCTCCAGCCCACATCCCACACATGTCTGTGTGGGCAAAGTTTTTCACTCTTGCTGCCGTGAGCCTCACTCACGTCTAATAAGATACTACAAAGGGGAACCTACATATTGATGAGATCAAAGCTGTCTGCCAGGGATCCCCAGCCTTTCTGAGGACCAGGAAGCAGGGTCTGGACCTCAAGGCTTTGAGGCCACCTTTGGTGAGGCAGACACCCCAGTTGGGCCCTTCCTTCTGTCCACACTACACCTGTGACCCTGGCTCCTCGCTGCACCCTCACCTTTCTCACCGTAATCAATGGTAACAGCTGATTTTCCCTCCAGAAAATCTGGGCTATTTACAAGGCTCTCAGTGGCATTTTTCTGCCGCGAACGTATTTTTTTTTAACACAGCATCATTTGGATCACAAAAGCACAAGGGATGGTCCACTTCATTTGGAAACAGTGACCATCTGGAAAACGTCAGCTGACCTATGCTATAATTTACTGCGTCTAGAACTGAAATAAAAATATAAATTGAACTCAAGAAACCTTAGAGACTGAAGCTGCTTGGATGGGTAGTAAGCACCGAAAACAGACTCCCCAGTCCTTGTGAAATGCGATAGGAGCAAAACAGACGCCGATGTCATCCAACTCACCCTACGTCTTTGACAGGAATACGTTTCCCGACGAGGCTGCATGTGAAGGAGCTGCCATCTTTACTGCAACTTTAAACCGAAATGGCAGGAAAGTGACCAAATGGACTGAGTTTTCCATCCCGGCTTCCCACTGTGGCTCTGAGCAGCCTCCTTATGCTCTTCATCACTGCACTTCCAGCATTGGCGACATCGCCACCTTTGCACGGGTTATCTGGAAGGCTCAGAAGCCTCACCACAGGGAAGGCAGCTTCCTGATAAACTGCCGGTAAATCACCTTCCACCACCTATTGTGTGTGCACCACAGAGGCTCACTCCCCTAGAACACCGGGACAGGCTAGGGCTCACTGTGTGCTGGCTCTGGGTCTGGGCAGGGCCCAGGTGGGGAGAAGAGGAGCAGGGAGGTGTCCCTGCCTAGGAGGAGGACCCACAGAGTCTAGCTCAGGAGACAGATGCACTTGTGCAGGGGTGTGTTCCCAAGTCAGAACTCAGGGAACCAGGGCCTCCTGACAGCAGGCAACAACTGAGATGGAAGCTGACATTAACAAGTGAGCTAGCCTTCGGGCATATGGCTCAGTGGCTGAGCGTCGACCGAACCAGGAGGTCACAGTTCGATTCTTGGTCGGGGCACAATCCCAAGTGTGAAAGGCAGCCAATCGATGATTCGCTCTCATCACTGATGTTTCTATCCCTCTCCCTTCCTCTCTGAAATTAAAATATACATACACACACACACACACACATACACACACACACACTAAAGTGAGTGACCCGGTGGTAAAACAAGAGAATTCTAGGAGAGAAGACGAGGCTTACAAGTGTCGGGAGGCCTCCAGGAAGAACCAAACACTGAGGTATTAGAATGTGAGGCCAGCTCCCCTGCCCCAGGAGTCAGAGTGAGTTCAGCTGGGTCCTAGCCATAGAGGAAAGCCCTGCATGGAGGCCACGGTGCCCAACTCCAGCCCTTCATGAAGGATAAGGTCACTGTTGACCAGCCCTGCTGGCTCTTGCCCCAAAGAGAAAAGGACAGGGAATCATGAGTCACTGATGAAAGAATTACTATCCTTCTGTGAGCCAGAGGCCAAGGGCTCCCATGGCCCACAGCACAGCACTCCCCCCTCCCCTCGGTCTCTGAGGGCTTCAGAAGGGGAGATGGAGGTGGGAGGCCCAGCGTCCCATGCTGGGGTCAGCAGCAGCGTGCTGGGGTCAGAGGCACAGGGACAGAGACCAGGTTCTGAGGAGGACAGGGGAGAGAAGTGGGCAGACTACTGGGGCTCTGTCCAATTCCTACACTTGCTTCCAACTGGCTAACCTGCACCTACAGCTCTCATTAGGACAGAAATAAATCATGGTGTGTCCCCAGCTATGCAATGCAAATTCAGTAGTTCTCAGTAGTAAAACGTGGGTTAAGATCCAGAACACCAACAAGCCAAAGAAATTAGCCAAAGCACATGGGTCAACAGAAAATACTGCACTTAGGATGGTGGATTAAAATCAATTAGCAGGAGAGCCCTGGCTGGTGTGGCTCAGTTGCTTGGAGCGTCGCCCCATGTATGACAAGGTCACGGGTTCAATTCCCGGTCAGAGCACATACCTAGGTTGCAGTTTTGATCCCTGGTCGGGGTGCACAAGTGAGGCAACAGATCGATGTACTAGTATCTCTCTCACACCAACGTTTCTTGCCTCTCTCTCCCTCCCCCCCCTCCCCCCCTTACTCCCACTGTAAAATCAATTTTTAAAAAAAATCAATTAGCAGGAGAGATGCTCAAAAAAATCAAATATCCTACTCCCTATAAAAACTGTCACCCAGGAGGCCGGCAGGAAAGCCATGTAATTTCTATATTTATTTCCCACTACTGAGTCTCTTTTTCTAGAGATGAATTAACCAGAAAACTAAGCAAACGACATATCCAATTCACAAACAAGAACATGTTGTTATACATATAGGCTTTTAACAGCGGAAATTATAAACTTTCAACTGCCTTGTAGGCATCTTTTCTAAAATTGAATATATATCTAATGAAGGCAACTGCAGGACTGAGTCGGGAATTACGGCGCACTGTTTAGTGAAAATACTGACAAATTGGATAACAACATACACAGAACAGCCTCAGCAATTGTGGTTCAGCTGGCTGGCTCCGGTCTAGAAATAGGCTGCCCGAAATCGGCATCAATCTCAGAAACAGAAGCAACGCCTCTATTTAGGGAAGATCACTGCACTGGAGCCTGAGGCTGAGGTCAACCCCTTGTCACCAAACCCCACAGAGGGATGGATGTGCCTTGGGACTAGGAAGGTGACCGGTCAAAGACCATCAGCAAGTCCTTCGACCTGCGGCTGTGCTGGGGTGGCAGAAACTAGAGGTGAGAGCCACCTGGCCACCTCTGTTGTCTAAAGGGGGCTCCCATTACAGGCCATCCAGGACCATGGGCCAGAGTGAAGAGGAGGACAAGGGATGAGGCGCAGGATAAGGCAGAGAGGGAGAGTTCCAAAAAGCAGACCTGGGCCTGGAAACCCTTTAGAAGAAAAATGAGACTCAGAACACAGGTGTGAGAGGAGAGGGCCGCCGGAAACCACGTAAGCCACCCAGAGCCCAGTGAGCAGAAGGTCGGGGCAAAGTTACAGCGAAATTCGGGCTGGGTTCCCTGTCATTTTTGTTAACATAATAAAACAGCCAGTGAAACATCTCCAGGCTGCAAAGCCCATGGATTTCTAACAGATGGCATAACAAAGTACAAGTGCACTGTCCTCAATCACACGCTCTGGTCATGCCCTCCACCCCCCAGGTAAGTGTTCCTGCAGTGGGAGACTGGCAGGGTCAGTGTAAGCAACTGTCCACCGCACCTCTGCAGAAGGTGAGAATTAGCACACCACCTCACAGACAGGTGGCAGGTGATCACAACAAAAGCAGACACGGCACAGAGAAATGAAGAGGAATTCATTCTGCACATTGTCACTCAGGGGCGAGCTGATCTTTCCAAGGATTCTGGGGAGGCAGCTGTCCAGCCTTCCACCAGCAAAAGATGAAAAGCTGGCAAAGCACAATCAATGGCTCCTGGGTCTCAGGTCAGACAGACCCCACAAGCTGAGACAAAGATGTGATGCTGACTGTCTTGGAGGTAGCGGCTGGGCCCGCACTGTCTTCCTGGTTGGCAGGCTGAGGGACACCAGCAGCAGGAAAACCGTTATTGCAGCCAGGGGTCCAGGAGATGGAGAAGCAGCATCCTCACATTTGGCTCCCACAGCGAGCATCTGGGAATGAGGATGAGGGGCCCAGCCTACAGTTTGGAGGCCCCGATGGGCAAGCTCCCTGCTGCTGGTCCC
Source organism: Myotis nattereri (assembly GCF_964212035.1). Classification (NCBI taxonomy): domain Eukaryota; kingdom Metazoa; phylum Chordata; class Mammalia; order Chiroptera; family Vespertilionidae; genus Myotis; species Myotis nattereri. Next base: position 29,539,988 of record NC_138076.1, read on the forward strand.
AGACAACTGCTGGGGGGCTGGCCCCACTCCCAGACTCTGGTCCTTAGGAAAAGTGGGCTTGGGATGCAGGGGGCCTGAGTGTCGGCTGCCTTCTCTGCTGGAAGAGGCCACCGGTGGGCCCGGGAGCCATGGGTCCCAGGCAGGCTTCCAGCCCGCAGGATGAGAACGTAAAAATGTGTAAAAGTCATGGGAAAGGGGCAGCCACACAGAAACCCTCCACACCGCTGGCGCTATTCCCTGGGGCTGCAGGGGCACGGACCTACGCGGAGCGGGCAGAGAAGCTGTGCACTTCGGAGCCGGCCTCCTACCCAAGGTCAGGGGAATAAGCCGGGCCTGCCCTCTCCTGCCCTCTCCATGCCTGGGCTGAGTGACATGAAGGTTGAAGTGAAACGCCTCTCTCTCCTGATTGACGTCAACCCTGACCCACGGCCGCGGCTCTGGGGCTGCACCCCTGCCGAATTCCTCAGAGAAAATTGCCCAGCCCTCGGGGGGCTGCTCCTCCAGGGTCAGCCAAGCATATAAACACAAAAGAAAAGGCATGGTGAGGAGCGCTGTGCTCCTAGGACCCTCCATGCACTAACCGCCACTGAATAAAACTTTGTGGTTCCATGTGAGGTGGAGCTAGGTTCTGGGTTCAGATAACTACAGATGTGGGCCGATTTTCATCGGCTGAGCTAGCCACACACTGCAGCATGTCCAACACCCTGTCCTGCCTCTGCAGTGCCGACAGGCCACCAGCCACAGCCCAAATGCCCCCGAATACCCCAAACTCCCTAGGCAGGGCGGCCCTGTCTCCATTGTGGACAACCGCAGTGGCGGGTGGCACCATGTTCTCCCTCCCCAAATAACAGACAAATAGAATTAAGAAGGAAGCACGTGTGCCCTCACTGACTAGCTACCGAAGTGGGGACTCCCCAGAGATGGGCGACAGCCACCTCCTTTCTAACGCCCAGCTTGCAAGCAGCTCCTGCTGGTGGAGATGAGGACGGTGCAACCTGTCACAATGCAGTTAGGAACCCATCCTACTTTTGTGCCCTGGGAGACTATGGCTGGAATGTGAGCGCAGTCAGGATGCAATGCTCAAGTGGAAAAACCCAGGGCAGGAAATGATAAGAGTTGTGAGGACGTGGGCAAACATACCGTGAAAATCTCCTGGTCCTTAAGGCCTTGAGGATGTTACCGATCCCAGAAAGAGAGGAGAAAGGCAAGGAAAGTAAGCTTTAAGCAAAGTGAGAGGTAGGAACTGTGTGCAGCTCTGGGTAAGGCATGCTTATGTCCGGGACTAAATCATGGATCAGCTTTTTTTTAGTTTGCAAATTCTATTGTATTGTGAGCATTTGTCAGCAAACACTTTTTGCTTCTGATGTTCTGAGTTGTGTGACCCTGAATCAAATTATTCCATGGAATGTGCCATTTGAGCATAAATGGGTGTGAAAGTCACCGAGTTACAGTGATGAAAGCTTCCGGACAAGGACACAGAAATGACGTCACACTAACCATTTCTGGATACTCTGCTTGTGTCACACACCCCAAAAGAGACCATCTGTGGCTCTCTCTTATCTTCAGGTAACAAAATTACTGAACAACACGCTGGAAAGTTTGGTCACAATCCACTTTGAACGGGCAGCGGTTCTCAACCTGTGGGTCGCGAACAATGAAAATACATCCTGCATATCAGATTTTTACATTACGATTCATAACAGTAGCAAAATTACAGTTATGAAGTAGCAACGAAAATTATTTTATGGTTGGGGGTCACCACAACATGAGGAACTGTATTAAAGGGTCGCGGCATTAGGAAGGTTGAGAACCACTGGGTTAGAGACTGAAGAACAGCCTCTCAACCCATTTTCCTGAATCCAGTGCAGAGCAGTTGTATGAACCACCATGTAGTTTGCTCTGATGAAGAACTGGCAGTTTCCTGCATTCTGTCTAACTAACTGATAATGGCCATTCACATCACAACTCATAATCTCAGAATCGGCTGGTCAGCTCTAGCAGCAGCAAGAGGAAAATTCCAAGGTGAAGGGTGCAGCGATTCCCACTTCCGCCGGGATTTTATAAAGGCCAAAGTAGACAATAACAGGAAGAGGTTTGAGGGTTCTGTGGTAATAGACTTTTTGTTAATGAAGAAAAGTACCCAAGAGAGCATGTGATAAGCGTTTCTGTTCCTGCCATCCAACATTGCCAGATGTTAACATTTTATGATGCCTGGAACTAACACATCACAGATAAAGTCCCTAATTTTCCCTCTTCAGCCCTCTTTCATTTATTGGCTATGTAATTTTGTGAAGCTATGAACCATGTCACTTACCCAATTGCTCTGTTGGGCTTTCTTTTCCCCACAGATTCATGGAAGTTTGCTACAGGTGACGGGCACTGATAATTTCAGTCGAGTATTGCACATACCTCCTCGCAGTCAGGCACTTCTCTTTTTTAATTTTCAGAGTCTTATCACATAGAAGTTTTACACTGTCATGCAAATTTACCAATCTTTCTGTAAACACTTCTTATATCTTGATATTTTTAAAGGAAGTATTATCTGACTTTAGCTCTTAGGTGATAGAAATTTGATGGCTGATTGTTCCAATGAGGTGAAGACCCCTGAAGGAGGGAAGGAACAATAAAGTCCCAATAAGACAAGTGACTTGCCAAAAGCAGCATGTGGAGAGCAAACCCCAGGAGTCTGATTCCCTGTCCGGTCCCTCTAACCTAGAGGGATCAGGTGTGCTCTCCCTGCTGGTCAGGACCTGGAGCACTGAAATAAGATTCCAAGAAGTCAAGCTGTGAATAAATAAATGATTAGGGGAGAAAAAAAAACTTTCATAAGTGTTCATTTTCATGATCTTGATTAGATTGAAACTTCTTGATAACAGGGATTATATTTAATGTTGGTTTCCAACTTCTCTCAGGGTCAGAAATTCAAACACCTGCAGGACGAGGTGGGTACTAAGTGAGGGAAGTGGGTGGGTGTGTCCCAGGGCCAGCAGCCATTCCAGGGGCCGCTGTGGAGATGCAGGAATACAGGCTCCTGCTCAGCACACAGTGGGTCTCCATCCCCATTTTCGGGATGAATGGCAGCACAGAATCTCCCACTGAGCAACCTTCTTTGACATTACTCTCATGAGTTCTAGATCATTTGAGAAAGATAAGTCACTTTGTTCCCACCTTCTGAACTGCACACATGGAAGAGACTGAGAGATGAAAAGGCTCGTGCTCTGATCACAAAACCTCCAATGGATTCTGGCTGGGGATGATCTACTGTTCTTCAACACAGTGAAGGCCTTCTATTTCTCCTCCTTTAAAACCCCGAGCTGCAGCTGTCACTGAGGCATATTGACAGAAAGCTTACTGCAGTTCTTACCGAGCTGACGATGACAGGAATTAGTACTGCATATCGATTGAACAAGGTTTTGTTTTTCGTTGTACACATTTGTTTTAAATGAAAAGCAACCCACATAAAAAATGCATAACTTGTTCCAAGTAGGTTACGATAGTTCTCTAAGAGAATAACTTACACAAGGTGGTTTATTTTTTTCAAATGACACACCATTAATTAAGAATTTGCCATTTCAAAACTGACGTCATTGTGTCTGCGTGGCAAAACAGGAACAGAATGAAGTTGCTCCATAAAATAAATAAATAATTACAAAAAAAAAAAGTATCCAAAACTCCTTTTAATCTTGGAAGCATCTTGATCTCAGAAAACAAAAGATAAAAAAATGCCCATCTCTGACTTTTACATCAATAAAGCAAATAAATTGGCTGAGCCATTCATGATGACAGAGACGATTTATCCGTGTACAAGTTCTCTCTGTTAACATAAACTGAGAGGTTGTAGTCATGGCTGGCTCGAACCCTGTGTTACACAAATCAGGTAACTGCGCCCATACATCTGCACAGAAGGAGCACAAAGGTCACAGTGTAAATCTGGTCTAGACGTTACACTATTGGAAAGTGGCTGCCTCAAAAAAAAAAATACATGTAGAGAGTGGGCATAAGTCCCGAACGAGCACAGACCTTTGCCCTTTTTATATGAAGTTGCCACTTCTCACTTGCCCTTGCTCATTCTGTAGAAACTTCTTTACCCATATTTCAATAAGCAACATTTACCTAGAGGCGTGTCCCAGAGGTTCAAAATGTAATCATACATCTTATATAAAACTCTGTGCCCTCCATACAATTATACCTATCAATCTATAATAATAAAAGCATAATATGCAAATCAACCGAATGGCCGAACAGCAGAACGACAGTTCAAACGACCTTCTGGACAACCTTCTGGATGAAGCCGGGGCTGCAAGGGCTGAGGCAACCAGGGCTGCGAAGGCCTACACTTGCATGAATTTCGTGCATCAGGCCTCTAGTATTTTATAAAAGTAGGTATAAGGTAGCTACATTCAAATTCAAATTTCAACCATTTGAATATATTTTTGCTATCAGTTTACTGTAGGTCTCTTGAGTTCATCACCAAAAGTAAATATACTTACAATGAGATAACTACTAACATAACTCATAAATTACCATATGAGCCAGCAAATCTACTCCTAGGTACATGCCCAGAAGAACTGAAACGTAAGTCAACACAAAAACTGTACGTAAATATTCATAGCCACATTGTTTAGACTAGTCAAAAAGTGCACGTCTCCCAAGTGTCCATCCACTAATGAATGGATCAGGTGTGGTGTATCCACACAATAGAGGATTATTCAGCCATAAAAAGGAATGAAGCATTGACATATGAACCTTGAAGATACGTTAAGTGAAAGAAGCCAGACACAAAAGGCCATATATGATTCTGTTTATATAAAATGTCTATAACAGGCAACTCTAAAGAGACAGCAGATCAGTAGTTGCCAGGGGCTGAGGGAAAGGGGGATGAAGAGTGGTTGCTAATGGGTGCAGGGTTCCTTTCGGGGGAGATGAAAATGCTCTAAAATTAGAAAGTAGTGACATTTGCACAAGTCTGTGAATATTCTAAAAAACATTGACTTATACACCTTAAAAGAGTGAGGTGTTATCTCAATAAAGCTGTTGTTTATACATATGAAAAAAGATAAGTAGGTGTATAAATTCTGGAATGGGAATGAAAACCCACTCTTGTTTTTTTGCAGTCTATCCAAATTTAAAATATGTGTAAACTTCTCACCACATCCTTTTGGATTTGATAGAATTACTGAGCATTTGGGCACAAAGGAGGATGCTAACATAGCAATCTTAGCTATGTGTCTGGTGCCTGAGACAGTGATCCAGCACCAGCTCCCAGGACACCCGGTCTGAAAGCCACCCTCATCTTCATTTTCCGTCTGGATTGGATCTCTCATTACAACATCCATCATCTGCTTCTGCCCTCATTACTTAACAACCCTCTCATCTTTCCTACAAGACTTTAACTCTTTGAGGCAGGATCTGGGTCTAATTCTTTCTGGAACAAATCCTCAGCTCCATCTTAGAACCTTACTAGTAAACAGGATAAGAAGGAAACAAAAGGTATGAAAGTATAAATGGCATGTTGCCATTTTTACAAGAAAGAGAATAATTTGGTATTATGTTGTGGGGGAAGAAGAAATTTTCCTCTACCCTTCAAGATTCTTTCGGCTGGTCTAATAAAAATAACATGAGACAGCCCTGACCGGTTTGGCTCAGTGGATAGAGCGTCGGCCTGCGGACTGAGGGGGTCCCGGGTTCGATTCCGGTCAAGGGCATGTACCTTGGTTGCAGGCACATCCCCAGTGGGGGGTGTGCAGGAGGCAGCTGATTGATGTTTCTCTCTCATCTATGTTTCTAACTCTCTATCCCTCTCCCTTCCTCTCTGTAAAAAAACCAATAAAATATATATTTTTTAAAAAAATAACATGAGACAGATTAACAAGAGAAAATAACCGTATTTAATTACATACGTACACATGGGAACTCCACATATACGAGAGAGTCAGAGACACCACATGTACAAGAGGTTCAGAAAGAGAAAGGGGAAATGAGGTATATGTGAAATTCTGAGCTAAAGATTATCTTAGGGCTTCAGAGAAGACAAAAGTCATTGCAGGATAATAAGAAGAGCAGATACTCAGTAATTAGTAGTTTGCCCGGCCACACAGATAGGTCAGAAGTTATTTTTGCCCAGTTGGTGTGGCTCAATGGTTGAGCATTGATCTATGAACCAAGGTTTGATTCCTGGTCAGGGCTCATGCCTGGGTTGCAAGCTCGACCCCCAGTAGGGGGTGTGCAGGAGGTAGCCGATCAATGGTTCTCTTTCATTATTGATGTTTCTTTTTGTCACTCCCTCTCCCTTCCTCTCTGAAATCAATAAAGATATATATATTTTGAAGTTATTTCTTGTGAATTTTTTATTATGGGCAAAGCCAATAATATAAATTTTTCTAGGTGATAAAGGAGAGACAGATGTTTCTCTTGAGCCTGCAAGGTTTCAGTTGCCTTTAGCTCAAAATAATCCACATACCACAGAGGTACATCGTCGAGTGACTTGCTCTGAACCCCTACAGTGTTTACTCAAGGAAGTGACAAAACACAAGTATTACTAAGTGTTTTGTACTGAGTGAGTGAATTTGTTCAATGATTTTGTTTTGCACTTTACCTGGTAACTTCTGATGCCCCCGCTAAGGGGTTAACCACAACTGAAAATGTGAAGGAAAAGGGGGCAAGGAGGAAGAGAAGGAAAGGAAAGAAAAAAGAAGAGAAGTACTTCATGAGAACTTCTTGGTTATAAGTGAAAGAAATGCCTTCTTGAAATTTTCTTCCAGCTTCAACTACCAAACGGAACATTCTAAAGCCCATTTCTTCACCAGTTGCTGCACCCGAGTCAGTTTGATGAAGAACATGCGCCTGACATAATGAGCCGTTTCAAGAAAGCACTTGTCAAAATCATAAGATGCTCTACAAGTATAGTTATTAGTGGTTCCTTGATTTCACATATGAGGAGCTAGTACAATAGATCTCAGAAATCTGAAAACGTGCATTGATCAATTCATTTTATGTCAAATATCTGTAGGAAGCAAAGACTAAAATTTAACTGAAATCTTAGCAGTATGTGTCCATGTATGATCAGCTCTGATGAGAGTTTTAATGAGTAACGTGGAGCTGGCTCCAGACACACTCGCAACACTGCTGTGCTGAGGAGGTTTACCAGCCAGCTCTCTTGAGAAAACCACCAGTGCCCAGCTGGTTTCTAGCTACCCTGACCAGGGCTGTGAGAGATGTGCGGCAGCCCGACATTATATCATATTTCTACTGAACACATGCAACAGACACCCCCAGGGCACTTAGAGCACAGAACGTAGTGAAACAACTAGAAAATAGTATGTTGTGTTTATTACCTCTCTCTCTCTCTTTTTGTTAATATTCACCTGTGGATATTTCTTCCATTGTTTTTTCAAACAGAGTAGAAGAATGGGAGAGAGGAGAAGGCGGGGAGAGAGCATAGGAGAGAGGGAGATCGACTGGTTGCCTCCCACTCGCACCCTGACCTGGGGTGGGGAGCAAGCCGCAACCAGGTACCTGCCCTTGACCGGGAATCGAACCCTCAACCCTTTAGTATATGGCCTGATGCAACACCAACCAGGGCAACTACTACTTCTCTTGTTCATATAACTTATTTAAATGTAAGTCTGTATAATTTATTATAATAATGATTCCTGAACACATACGTTAGCCCAGGCCAGCCCCAGCACACAGTGGGCTCTTTCAGTGTGGGGGCTTCTAAGAAGTTTATGCTGCTCTGAACAATGTTTCCATGAGGGGAAATCATTCCTGGGACATTGTTATTGACAACTGTCAACTTATGTGACAATACGTAGGCTTGATCCCTGGAAGATAGAATATGCAGCTTGCACATTTTTAATCCCTGCACTTAAAAAAAAAAAAAAGCCACAGGGCACTCTCCCTCCAGGAAGCACACTGGTGCCATTCCCTTGGCCCTCTCCTACCGCCACAGGCACATATCCCCTAATCCCTAAGGGATCTCATGACACTTGCAACCAGGGCAGCAATGGGCAGCAGCAGCTCATCCCTGAGCTAACCTGCTGAACCTATCTCTAAGGTCCCCTCCCCCACTTTCTCTGACTTCCCAGTGAGCCAAAGCAGCCCAACCTAGGCTCTCCCGCTGCTTCTTCTATGCCCTTCCTTGTTTCACTGACCTAAGTACGTTTTTGCTGCAGTCAATACATTCTTGCTTTTTTTTTTTTTTTTTTGAGAGAGAGAGAGAGAGAGAGAAGCACCACACAGTATAGATGAGTTGAATAAGCAAGGATGTCTGACACATGGTGATTGCCCAATAATTATTTTCTGAGTGAATAAATACATGCATGCTGCCTTAATACAGACAAATTAATGCTTTAACTTTGACTGGACAATCACCCCATGGTGGAAATAAAATATTTGAGAAAGTTTGCGGGTCTCAACAGTAGGTATTAACTCTAGACTGACATGAGGTGTATTCACAAGTAGCATTAACATCCTATATAATCCTATATAATAAAAAGCTAATATGCAAATTGTCCCCTCAGGAGTTCCATCACTTGCTATGATGTGTGCTGACCACCAGGGGGCAGTGGGGAACATGGTGGGCGATCAGCAGCGATGGTGGGGCACTGAGGGAGCAAGGGAAGGAGGAGGCGGGGAGGCCGGGAACCGCCAGGAGGCCAGGAACCACACAGTGGCAGTGTGCGGGCAGTGAGGGAAGGAGGAGGCAGGGATGCCGGGAGGCGGGGAACCTAATTGGCCCTGATCACCGGCCAGGACTAGCGACCTTACCCATGCACGTATCGGGTGCACTAGGCTTCTAGTTAATAATAATTAACCAGACATTTGCAAAATGCTTTACAGTTTGCAGCTCATTCATACGCACATCTGAACCTTATGATAACCCTGAAAGATACTATCTTGTTTGCTGACAAGGAAACTGCGAAACAGTCTGGGAAGATGAGTCAACAACCTTTGTTACCATAAACTAACCATGAAGCTCCGTGACCTTACAAGCTAAGGAATGCTCCAGTCACCCACCAAGACATGTTGAGAATAGCGGGGTGTCTGCTGTTGAATCCATAGCAGCCACATATGTGGACCACACACCCATTTTTAGTCCAGCTTTAAAACTCAGAACAAAATCTAAAACAATATCAACAGCTGCCATTTTTAATGTCCAGCAGGCAGCCAGAAACTTTATATTCCTTTGCAACAATCCGGAAGGGCGGGTTCTTCTTGTTCTTATTACAAACAAGAATCCAAAGTCAGAGCGGACATGCAAATATTACACAGGCCATTCGGAGTTGCTTAAGTTAGACGGTAGGAACATATATGTTGATTACATTTTATGTATTTTTTAACTTTTTAGTATAGACATTTTCAAACATATACAAAAAACTTTCGCAGGGTAAAGATGAAAAATGGGTCATAAATTAACTGTTGTCAAAGCTGGACTAGATTGGGTTCATTATGCTATTATTTCTATACTAGAGACCCAATGCATAAAATTTGTGCCAAGGGGTTGGCCTTCACGGCCCCAAGTGCCTCGGCCGGCCCTCGCAGCCCCTCTCAGCCCCTCAGTCACAGCCAGCCCTCCCAGCCCCGGCCGGCCCTCGCAGCTTCAGCTTCATCCAGAAGGTCGTCCAGATGGTCGTTTTGCTGTTTGATCTAATTAGCATATTAGCTCTTTATTTTATAGGATTTGATTTTTTCACATCAATATTTTTATCTGTATTTTAATTGCTGTATGATATTCTATTGTATTTCACAATATGAATTTTTTTTCAAAAAATTTATTGATTTTTAGAGAGGAAGGGAGAGGGAAAAAGAGAAACATCAATGCAAGAACAACATCAATCGGCTGTCTCCTGCACACCCCCCACCAGGGACCAAGCCCGAAACCTGGGCATGTGCCCTGACAGGGGACCAAACCAGCAACCTTTCAGTGCACAGCAAAACAATGCCCAACCAACTGAGCCACACTGGCCAGGACCACAATTTTAATTCAAAAACAGTGAAGAAACACATCAAAATGACTTCAAAATCTAAGATATTTTTCTACTAAAAGCATAATGTTTAATCGGGCATTTTCACCCTCAGCCCTGGAGACATTTTGGCCAGGATAACTCTGTCGGGGGTCTGCCCTGTGCATTGTGGATGTTAGTAGTCCAGGCCTCTCTGCCCACTAGATGCCAGGACCATCCCCCAACTCTGACAACCCAAAACACCAAATGTCTGTTCAGTGGCAAATCTTCTCTCACTGAGAACTGCTGTGTTAAATATATGAGTATTATAAAACTTTTAGATGATGGACCATGTAATCTACATGTTCACATGGTAATATACCCCTACAACTCCATTTATTTTTCAAAATTTGGTTCAAAATTTTCAGCCACATGCATAAATTAGTCATTCTTCATAAAGTACTTCTACCTCCAGACCCACATGTGATTACTGAAAGTTCCATTTGCTGATTATAGTTCTCTTTATTTCTATATTAATAATCCAGCTTCCTGATAGCTATACACAGAAGGAATTTGCTAACTGATATTCAGTACTACTCAACAACTATTGAAGTATGGTAGCAATCATCTCGGGTAGAAACTATAGTTTAACTTTAACCCTGCTGTTTGGTTTCTGTACTTATTTGTTTGCTAAAATAATAGAAAAGTTATTTTGATTTTCTGAATTATATAAATCATCCCATTCGATTAAATACCTTATTGATTGTAATGTGAATATCCCATGGGTTATGGTCATACTGGTCTTAGAAAGCACATTTTCCTTTACCTGGGAAGGACAGCACAATTACCCCAAGGTCAGAGGGCTCCAGTTAACGTGTCCCTGTTGACTCAGTGATCTGGAGACCCAAAACTGTGATTTAGATCACATGCTGATTTGCTTCTGTAAACCGCTTTTTTGCAAATCAGGTTCCTCATTTTATGTATTTTATGTATTTTAATTTACCTCGGGATGTAATCAATACCTTTGTGGTCTTTGCCTATATAAGTCTGGTGTTTCGGCCTTCTTATCACTATGAGATTTGGGAGAGCAAGATGCCCCCTCATAGTCCTGGATTGCAATAAATGTGACTCTTTAATTCGACTTCTTGAGGCGTCCTTCTGTGATTCGTGGGGTACATTACAACACTATCTACTGTACCAATCTGTTATGTTTTAAGTACTATCTTCTAGGTCAGCTCATTCTCAACCACAAAAGTCATAGCCTTTCTCCAAACAAGAGTCTACAAAGCGAGTTCATTTTGAAGAAGATAAAATGTCGATGGAGTTAAACTGCAAGCTCCATTTTCCAGACTATTTAGTGGCACATGGCTATCATGCCTGCCCTAGGAATTCACACTAGACCTGATGTTCTTATCTTCTATCTCATGTGATAAAACTTAGGGTGAAAAATGAAAAGACAACATCTTACTTTTTAGCTTATCTTGTGAGCAGGACTTCTAGATCATCTAGCACATGTAAATAATATGGGGTTTCTCAATCTTCCTGACTAAGTCCAGTGGAAGCGGCCCCCAGGGAACCCTTAGGCAGGCGGCTGCCAGATACCAGGAAGAAGCCTCCCAGTGGAGGAGGCATCAGACGTTCCTGGAAATTCTTGATGTTATGCTGGTGACTACATTTCTCTTTAGCAATTTTAGGACACAGAGAACATACTGCAGTTATCTGTGATGAAAAGTAAATTGTTGGTATTCTACTGTTATTCCAGACTACTAAACAATGTTATGGCATTTTGTTTGGTAGAGAGAGATGTGTATAGTAAAAACCAACAAAAAATTCTCCCTGCACTACATAGGCCCATCCCTGACTCCCTTAGCAGAGAAAGGTGACCCACCAGAGTGCGTACAGGCTACATTGCTGAGATGCAGGAAAGGGCCTTAACCCCTGTCAGCCATACCGCAAAAGCAACATTCCTTTGAAAGGAGCCACACCTTGTCTACGTAATTAGACACAAGGTTCAAAGTGAAATGCTCTTGGAAAGCTAACACAAATTTCCTAGTATACTAGTATAAATGATTTTATGACTGTGGAAAGAGAAATAGTCCAATAAAAGCATGTGATACCACAGAGGTCATAAAGATTATCATTTGACCACATAATTACTTTTAAAATAATACTTATTTATAATAATATATAATAATAGTTATGATAAACATATATCATGTAGTATTTGATACTGTATACATAGGCATATACCTTCCATTTTATATATAAGCACATATACATACATATTAACATATATATATATATATATATACACACACACACACACACACACACACACACACACACGTTTAAATATACACTTCAAATCCTTCTGATTTTTGGAGTTTCTTTTTCTAACTGCTTGCCTTTTTAAGCACCCCCAAGCCTCCAACAGAACACGGTGAAAAGTGTCCAAAGAGGCCTTGTCCCCGGGGGGTTCTTGGGTCTGATTGGGGCGCAGGGAGGCACAGGGAAATTTCCCTCCTCACCACCTACTCAAAATAACCCCTTGGGGGATGAGAGGCAATTACAACCCCGGTGAGCAGAGGGCATGGGAGATGGGAGCCGGATAGGCTGAGGTGGGAAGCTCTGTGCAGGTCCCCAGGTGACCAGTGGAGGTGCTCCCGTCACGGGGGAAAGGCATTTTCGTTACAAAGTGCTCCTGTGGCAGTGGGTTGGGTACCAGGCCCCTGCCATCGTACCTGTCCCCTGTGACAGAGCAGCAATCAGGCCTCCCAAGAGAGTGCACTGAAGGGGGTATCAGCCTCTCCTCTGCTAGCAGCAACAGGTACCGAACCCTTTCAGTACATTTGACTAGCTTCAGCCATTTTTTCAGATTCCAGGGTCTGTCTTCCTTTAACCAGCAAGCCAAATGACACTGGCCTGTATTATTTCCTATTGTGAGTTAGAGAAAGACAATTCCTACAGAGGGGAGGAATAGACAGCAGGAGTTTTAGAGAAAACTACAGGCCGTCACTGTAGTAGCCCTCTCTCCCGGAGGCTGGGGTCGGACCTGTGGAGCTGTGAGCCCCATCCCTGAATTTCCCAGTCAGACAAGAAAAGCCACAAATATCTTTAAATCTACACCAGAATTCCAAAATTTCAACCCAACACAGAAAAATCACAGAGCAAATCTGCCCTAGCTAGTTTGGCTCAGTGGATAAAGCGTCGGCCTGCAGACTGAAGGGTCCCGGGTTTGATTCCAGTCAAGGGCACATGCCCAGACTGTGGGCTCAATCCCCAGTAGGGGGTGTGCAGGAGGCGGCCGATCAGTGATTCTCTCTCATCATTGATGTTTCCATCTCTCTCTCCCTCTCCCTTCCTCTCTGAAATCAATAAAAATATATTAAAAAAAATCACAGAGCAAATCAAAGTCTCTAGTAAACAAACATAGACAGAAATTTTTACTAGTTAGGCGGGCCGATTCCACCTCTGACAGAGAGCAAGCGCCCTTGGGAAAGGAACCCACTGTACTCCCAAGTGTCCTTGGTTTAGGGAAGATAGGGTTTCTGCTCAGTTTCCCTATTCTACTTGTCCCAGCATACTGGCCTATCATGCATTCAACTTTCTTTCAACATTTCTCTTTTCCTTCTCATCACATACAAAACCTTCACAAATTTCACACTTTCATATTAGCCTTCAAACCTTCTTTCTATGTCCTTCAAAAATGCATAACCATGCCTCAGACCTTCCATTAAGTATTTCTCTTTACCTTCCTCCATCACACCAAAGCCATACTTTCCAGTTAGTTAGTACTCTTCGCCTTAATTTTTAGGTGACATGTAAATAATTAACATTCCTCAGATTAGCAATACATTCATATTTTTCAAGAGACACAAACAAAAATTTCACTAGCTAGACAATTTTAAACAACAAAGACACATATTTAAACAATAAAGACAGATAACATTCCCCATTCACCACGGAAACTCAGGAGATATTCAGAAGGTTTTTTCAAAGGAAACAAAACAGAAACAAAAACACTTTTACACAGGCACGCACCACATTTACACCACAAAATACCAACGAATCAGTTTCCTAGATCAGAAATCCATTCACACAATCCCTGACCCATTTGAACAAAGAACAAAGACAAAACAAACCAGACAAATGCAACCTAAGGTTGCCCAGACCAGGACCCCCAGAAGCCGTCGTGTCTGGGCGGTCGGACTCTGAGGTTCCGCTGCATCCAGCCCTCTTTTGAGTCCACTACCAGTGACCGGTCCCAGAACTTACCTCTAGAGGTTTTTCAGGTGACTCCGAGGAATTTTTTAGGGACGGGCCAAGGTCCCTGCCCGTTCGCTGGACCCAAAGGGGAGTTCTCCGGGGCCCTGGAACTTCTCAGGGTGGGCACCCCCTAGAGTCCCCTCAGGCTCGGCAAACGTCTCAGGGGAGGTTCGGCCTCCCTTTGCGTCTGAAACAATACCCCTAAGGGTCTGCATCTCGCTGGGGAGCCTCCAAATGTTGTAATGTACCCCGCGAATCACAGAAGGACGCATCAAGAAGTCAAATTAAAGAGTCACATTTATTGCAATCCGGGGCTATGAGGGGCCATTCCCCAAATCTCATAGTGATAAGATGGTGTCAAAACCAGACTTATATAGGCAAAGATCACAAAGGTATTGATTACATCAAGGTTTGGAATGAGGAACCTGGTTTGCAAAAAAGCAGTTTACAGGAGCAGAAGCAGCATGTTATCTAAATTACAGTTTTGGGTCTCCGAAACACTGAGTCAACAGGGACACGTTAACTGGAGCCCTCTGACCTTGGGATAACTGTGCTGTCCTTCCCAGGTAAAGGAAAATGTGCTTTCTAAGACCAGTATGACCACAACCCATGGGATATTCACATTACAATCAATAAGGTATTTAATCGAATGGGATGATTTATATAATTCAGAAAATCAAAATAACTTTTCCATTATTTTAGCAAACAAATAAGTACAGAAACCAAACAGCAGGGTTAAAGTTAAACTATAGTTTCTACCTGAGATGATTGCTAACATACTTCAATATACACCCTAATGTCAAAACAAATGAAAAAATGGGACAATATTTTCAATATGCCTATTAGTCAAAGGGATAATTTCTTCAATATATATAAAAGGAGTTCTCATAAATCAAGAGAAAAAAATGAACAGCCCGATAGACAAGTGGTAAAGCATATTAACAGGATATTCACAACAGCCTTAGTGATTAAAATCGAGCTTCAGTATTTTCCCCAAAGCATGTTTGTTTTTCTTTTTTCTTTTTAACTTATATATACCTTTTTTGCCCACTTTTATCAATAGGGCTTACCATATTTTCTTAAGAAGTTGGAACACTTTTCATGAAAAATTTATTAAGCCTTTGACCAACATTGGGCATATTTTATGAGAACACTGTTAATTCAAGAAATACTTATTCAATGATGAAAGACTTTTAAAATAAATGTTATTAAAAATGTTACAAAAGTCTGGCCAGCATGGCTCAGGGGTTGAGCATCGACCTATGAACCAGGGCATCGTGGTTCAATTCCCAGTAGGGGCACATGCCCGGGTTGCAGGCTCGATCCCCAGTGTAAGGCGTGCAAGAGGCAGCCGATCAATGATTCTCTCTCATCATTGTTTCTTTCTCTCCTTTCCTCTCTGAAATCAATAGAAATATAATTTTTAAAAATGCTACAGAAGGAGAAGGTGTTATATAATCAGAAAAGACCCAAAGAAGCTGAAAAGTATTAGTGACAATCTATTTATAAAGCTGGACGTTCGTGTTATCCTTAAACAACATATGTACATTGCATATACTCTTTTGTATGCATGATATATTTCATAATGTTTACAATCTCTTCCTCCAAAAATGCTAAAAAGGTGAAATGAAAGTCCTTCCTTCCTTCCTTCCTCTCTTTTTTTCAGAACAGTGTGGCACTGCAAATAGAAGCCTGGGGCCAGGGTGACAAATTCCAACTTGCTCTTAACTTGGACACTGCTGGCACGCCATGGGATTCACAGGGGCTGGGCCAGGCAGCATCAGCATTCTCCTACCCATTTTCACCCACTTACCCAGGGCATTGTACAAACAACACCACTCTGCTTTCTATGCTGTGGAAAGGTTGGAAAGCACTGCAACAGGGGACAGTAATGGCAGTCCTTAACAAATTGAAGATGTTAAAAAGACATCAGCATGACTTTGAGGCTCTCCTAGCAATTAGAGCTGACCACATACTGAAAGTTTTATGGTACAAATGCTGAAGATAATGACCTATGAGCAGCATTTTCTGCCCGATAAAATGGTTGTAAAATATCTTTTACATTATCTCTGTGGCTGGCTGGCTAACAACACAGTTGCTTATTCAGATTACAAAAATAAGCATAAATTCCCATAATTTTAAAATTATACTCATACTGATGATTACTTCTCTGAAGAAATATGCTGACTACATGCTCATCAAAATTAAAAGGTAATAAAGACCCATCTTGGTTTTCGAGTCCTGTAATAGCTTCTAGCCTCTGCCTATAAATGTTTTATATATTCATCTCATCCTTTTGATTTTGTCTTATCCTTTCTTTTTGCACATAGTCCTACATAATTTTTTTATTTGCAAAAGGCTAAAACAGCGCTGTGAAATGTGCACATCATGCACTCTCTAAGAAAAGCACTGTTTCTTTGAAACACAGCCAAGAAAACTATTTTGCCTTTGCCATATCTTGGCATAATTGGCCCACATTCTGAGTGGAGCGAATCCTTGCCAATCAATGGCAGGCTGCTCCAGGAGGCTGCATCAGAGACTGCCAGTCTGGGAGGACAGACTGGACAAAGGCTTCTCTACTTTCCTGTGGGCCCCTAATTGGGGACTAGGGGTCAAGAGTCCCTTCCCTTGCCCGGCTGGCGTGGCTCAGTGGTTGAGCATTGACCTATGAATCAGGAGGTTACGGTTCGATTCCTGGTCAGGGCACATGCCCAGGATGAGCACTTGTTTGCTAGACGTCTCACTGTCAGCACACACATCAGCGATCCTGCCTCCTGTAGTCAATCCATTCAGAGGTATTCTCCCACCCGTCTCCACCCTTCTGAACACTTCGGTGTTTCTTATGACTCATAACCAAAACCTAAGATCAGATCTATTACTTATGTGCTTATTTTACATCTAGATCAATGGTTTTCAACCCTAGCAGCACATCAGTACCACTTAGGAAGCTTTGAAAAAACAATACCAATATAACTCAACAACAACAAAAAATAAGTTACCCCATAAAAAAATGGGCAAAGGACTTGAATAGGTATTTCTACAAAGATATACAAATGGTCAATAAGCATATGAAAAGATGCTCAACAGTGCTAATCATTAGAGAAACTCAGATCAAAACTGCAATGAGAATGTCACCTAATACCCATTAGGATGGCTGCTATAAAAACAAAACAAACAACAAAGAAAACAGAAAAATATCAAGTGTCAGCAGGATGTGGAGAAAGTGTGCACTATGGGTGAGACTATAAATGTGCAGCCACCATGAAAAATAGTATGGAGGTCCCTCAAACAATTCAGCAGAGAATACCATATGATCCAGCAGTTTCTCTTCTGGGTATATATCCAAAAGAATTGTTCATAGCAGTAGACAAGATCTGAAAACCCAAACGTCCATCAATAGAGGAATGGGTAAACTAAATGTGGTATATCCATGCAAAGGGCTATCACTGACCTTAAAGGAAGAAAATTCGGACATATGCTGCAACATGGATGGGACCTGTGTAGCATGGATGGGACCTAAGTGAAGCAGGACAGTCTCAAAAAGATAAATACTATATGATTTCACTCGAACAAAGCCTCTAGAGTAGTCAGGTTCATAGAGACAGAAAGTAGAAAGGTGTGTGTAGGGAACAAGGGGAGGGAGAATGGGGGATTTACCAGTAGTTGGGGAGTTAGTGTTTAACAGGCATAGAGTTTCAGGTTTGCAAAATGAAAAAGTTCTGTCACCAATGTGCTGCGGTTACACTACTGAACTGTACGCTTAAAAAAAACTGAGAGTCAATTTTATGCTATGTGTTTTTTATTACAACTTAAGAAATTATTAAAAACAATGCTAGGACCCGGTCTCTATGTGCCTCTAATTTAACTGGGGTAGAGCCTGGATATCTTTTTATTTTAAAGCTTCTCATATGATCCTAAAGGATAGGCATAAGAAAATCTATAAATTACGAACAAAAATAAAACTCTCTTTAGGAATATTAATTTATGGCATTTCTTTTTATCCTTTGCCCACTGGGGTACACAGTAGGCGCTTAGTACTTACTAACCATTCACATGACTACCAACTGAGTAAAAGGATGAATGATGGTCTTGGAAGTGATGACACTCTATTTTTAAAACACTGGACTGAAATCATAAAAAGCTAAATTCTGTTGCCAGTTTACCTCAAGACTAGTAAGTTTTTGACTTGGCTATTCAGGGCCTAGTTTTCTTATTAGTGAAATAACAATGCTGATCAGTTATTATGTGCCGGGCACGGATTTATGCACTCCCAGAGGTATTATTATTTTTCATTTCATAGCTGAGGAAACAGAAGCCTAAGGAGCCTAAGAAACTCATCAGTTGGGGGCAGGGACAGGAACTGGAGTTTTGTGACCACATGCTTTAACTTGGGGTCAAAACAAAGTCTCAAGAAACAGTAAAAATTAACAGGAGTTAGCAAAAGCCAGGGTTACATGAAAGTTCATTTTTGTTTTATGCCCTTTCCTTTTTAGTTAAAGAAAAAAAAAAATGAACCTATAGAGGCACCAATGAATGTGTTCTGTAATCACAACCTGTGTGTCCCGACCAAGGCAGGCCACACTCCTCAGAGACACAGCTGACACGACCACAACCGTGGGGTGCATGGTTCGGGAGGAGACAGAATAAGATGCCACTTGATGGACAGCCGAGGTGTCACAGAAGCTGGGAAGCACCAGGGCTGGAGACTGGTCATTCGGTAGTCTCACAGCCATGCACTGTGGCATTGCCCGGGGAACTTCCCCTTAATAAACGGCATGCTGGACGTCAAGCATAGAAGCCACCTGCTAATTCTCCACACAGGCCCCTCTGTAGGCTTCTGAGCTTCTGATTCGACAATCTTATCTCCCTACCGCCAACTGAGTTAGAGTGTTAACTTCATATCTAAGTAAAAATCAAAGAGAATTTACAACATCACAGCGTTTTCATATACTTAGCCCACTGAGTGATGAACAGGGATGCAAGGAAGAAGAGGGGGTGGGAGGGTGGTTATCAAGGAAAAGTACTTGGGAAATAGTATGTCTGTTGTCCTTCCATCAGTCTAACCACAATCTTCCTACTGGGTTAAACCTGCCTCTTTACTACCTGATAAGCTACCAAAGTTACCGCTTTAAATCATGCTCATTTCACTTGGTTTGAAACACTGCCATTGAGGGTGACTTTTTCCAGACATAATTTTACTCATTTTAAAGAATTTCAATGTAGACTCCAGCTTCGGGTAAAGCTGATTCTACATGCTGAAACTCACCTTAAAGGGACTGAGCAGCAACCGGACACGTCCCTGAGGAGGTGCGGTTAAAGCTCTACGCATGTTTGCAAGACAGCGTGGTCTTTGTGTTACCTGTGATCACGGCTTGCAGGATTGAAGTGTAAAATGGCTCCTGACACTTCCTTTAACAGTTTTCTAACTACAGCTGAGTATATGGGGGACATACCACGCTGCGCTTTACTCACATGATCGACTAAGTTGGCCAGGTGGAAAAGTGTGGAGAAATGTATATCCTGGCAAAAGCAAATTATCCTCGCCTAGGGAGATGAGAGGTGACTGCAGTTCAGCGAACTTCACAAGTGTGGCATGTTACTGGATGTTATTTTAATTCCAAAAACTCCTCTCCTTTGGATTATCCAAGAAAATGAAGGATCACTAACAAAAATGTCAAAGGTTAAATAAAGTCCAGTATAAATAAAGTTAAATATAAACCACACACTTTACAGGAAATTTCTGAAGGACACTTTTTAAAAAAAAACTTAAGCAGTGCACACCTTACAGTGTTTCCTATGAGACGTGTCATGGAAAAAACTAGCCTTAAAGAGATGACGTCTTTTCCACATCTGGAACAGGCCTGAAAACCTTGGCAGGCACCAGGGCCTTCCGCCTGCTGGCCAAATCCTCAGCGTGGTGGAGCCGAGTAGGCAGCATGCCCGATGGCTTACCGGGGCTTCCTTCCCCTCCCAAGGCCTTCCAAGCAGAGCTCCAGCCTCGAGGGGGGAGATTCACTGCCGGCCAGGTTCCCAGCCTGGTCCAGGACAAAAGCAGCACCCGCCCGCCCGCCCGCCGGTGGGCTGGCTTCCAAGCGATTCCGGCCTTTCTCACCCCAGCAGGTGTGCTCAGTGTGCCTGGCATATGCCCTCCTCCTTCACATGAAACCTCCCCCCAGGACAAGACCAGGCCTTCTGCTCGGCTAGTCTTCGCCTCCCCTCACCCATGAAGACGTCCTACCAACAATCGTAGGAGATGGGTGATGGCCACCTCTTCTCCCTCCCTTCTCTGTTCTCATGTTCAATCACCCCTTCGTGGATATACAATGCAAATGCCACAAGTTTGTTCAATATTCAGTGAACACAGGACTAAATACCTTTCTGAGTTGCTAATACTTTCAGTTACAAACTGACGATGTGATTGCAGCTATTGCCTCCAAGGCAGGCGCTTTGGAAAGCCCGTCCTGGGAAGCCATGAGCGCTCTGGAGAGCTCGGACAGCAGCGAGGTTCCAGGAAGTGGAAACGGCCGACTGTGAGTACCTCTGAAGTTCACGCAACAGCTTCAAATGGCCAATCTTAGGCCACTTAGAAAGTTCTGCAAGACTGTACTACAAGCAGCATTTCCTGGCTCTGCAGTGAACTGGTTATGGGGAACATACTCAAGACCGCCAATCACTGTAGAGCCAGTACAACAAGGAACTGCTGCAGGCTGACCCCGCTGAAACTCTCAACACCAACCACGGCGATCTTTTAGAACTAGATCTTTTACAGGTTGGCTCATTTCACCCCTTTCCTCATATCCTCCAGGGTTTCCCATCCACTTAGAGTAAGAGTGAAAGATGTGCTGAGGCCGGTCAGTCACTGCTCCAGCCACTCCACACTCCTCACTGCTCACACCTCAAGGCCTTTGCTGTGCCAATCCTCACCTGGACCACCTGGGCTCAGACACCCGCCTCCCTGGGTCTTTATCCCACATTAGTTCATCGAGGCCAGCCCTCCCATTTTGTTTAAAACTGCAACCCAGCCCTAACCGGTTGGGCTCCGTGGATAGAGCGTCGGCCTGCGGACTTAAGGGTCCCAGGTTCAATTCTGGTCAAGGGCATGTACCTTGGTTGCGGGTACATCCCCAGTGGGGAGTGTGCAGGAGGCAGCTGATCGATGTTTCTCTCTCATCGATGTTTCTAACTCTCTATTCCTCTCCCTTCCCCTCTGTAAAAAATCAATAAAATATTTAAAAAAACAAAACAAAACTGCAACCCAGCCTACCATTCCCCAGCACCAGTCCCCATTGGAGGTTTTTCCATAATACTCATCACCATTGGACCTATTCTATATTTTAATGGACATTTCATTGAAAAGTCACTTACATACAAAGAGCGCCCATCCCATATGTGCAGCCCAGCCTTCAGCAGGGTATCCAGGCCCAGATCAAGAAACAGAACGATTCCCTCCTGCTATTCCCAGCCACTCTCGCCAGAAGGACTGGCATGGGGACCTCTGTGCCTCGTTTGAACTTCAGCTGAATAGAATTGGGTAATGTGTACTCTTTCTGTCCTACTTCTCTGGCTTAGTCCGAAGTCTATGAGTCATGTGTGCTGTTCATGCTATTTCATGTATACTATGCCATTGTATGAACATATCATGAATTATGTTGTGGGTTCTTCTTCTACTGTTGACAAATGTGTGGGTTGTTTTCAGCTGCATATATTTAATTTGACTGGATATTGCCAAACAGTTGTCTGAAGTGGTTCTTAGTTTATACTCCCACAAGCTATATACATATATTATATATATGAGTTCTGGCAGCTCCACATCCTTGCCAATACTTGGTATTGCCTATTATGTAATTTTAATAATTGATTTGTTTACTGTCAGTCTCTTCCTCCAGAATGCACACTCTATTAGGTGTACAGCATTAGGGCACAGATTTTCAAAACAAATTTGTCAAGCTATACTGATAGGAAACCTGCACACTGAAATGTATTATAAACATTATTTTAACATGCTAGAAACTATTCCAATTTTAATTTAATTTGTGTTGCCAGGTTAATACACTTTTTTTAGCAACTCGGAACAGAACATTTTTTATTGTTTGTAGCTTCACATTGATTTTTTTCTTTTTTTAATTCCAATAAACTATACTTCAAATCCTTCTTGAAAGATGGAAGACTAGAACTCCTAATTAGCAGTTCTTTTTCCTTCATCAGCCTGACCCTCCTAGCTGAGTGGCATTGGTGACTTATATTTACTTACACTATTTTCAAGAAATTGAAGCAAAGCTAACATAGCACTCAACTGTTGAAGTTCCTACCTCAGGAGAAAGCCTGGCTAGTCTATAAAACGTGTTTTCCTATAAAATTAGCTACTACTTTTTATGTTCTTACTATAGGTCAGACACTATTTAACAGCTTTACGTATATTTTCTCATTTAATCATTTTAAGATTCCCATGAAGAAGGCATTATTAAAACCCCCACTTTACAGACAAGACAACTGAGGCTAAGAAAAACTAAATAAACTTGCCAAAGATCAACAAACATTTGCTAAGTGATACAGTCAAATTCAAACCCAGGGTAGCTGGATGGGGCTCCAAATCTCACTCTCCATCCACACTGCTCTCATAACCAGCGCCATGCCCATGGTCCACATGTAAACAACTCTGCAATGCAAGGTGTGGTGCACCTGCTCTGCTTATGCTTACATCAGACTACAAGGGCAAACATACAACACGTGAATGGACGCATGTGTGCAAAAGTCATGCTTCACCTGCACTGTACCCAATTTAGCAACTCTTCCAAGATTTGGGTACACTGTTTGAACGTCTTATCAGATCCAGAGGAACATTTCCTTTTTTACTTTAACTTTCAGAAAACAAAAAGCTAATTTTAGCTACGTTCTGCTAACGTTTCCTTTTCATGTCCTGCCTGATGCTGCACTTCACTACATAAGCTACTTCAACTCTTTTCTGGAAGCAGGTAGACCATATCATGAGCAGTTCTCTTCTTCAGTCTGACCTCCCAGCCAAGCAGCATCAGTGGTGTGAGCTTCTGCTATATTATATTCTGGAACTGAGGCCTATTTAAAATAATGCTCAACAATTGGGGTTACCAGCTCAGGAGTAAGCCCATGCTACCCCCAAAACACTCTGGTGACGTCCCCACATGCAGCCATGGGGCAAAGCGCACCAAGCGCAGGATATAGGAGAGTTCTTGTTGTGTCAAGAAAAACCAAGTGTCGTGGACAGAGAGACAAATCCATATTGTTATTCACTTTGGAAATAACAGAATTATAAAAAGGAAATTACACAGAGGAGAAGTGTTAAAGTATTGGGTCACAGTTGTTACTAATATTTACCATTCTAGTAAATTCACTTTTGATCCAAGACAGATGAGGTTTGGCTGGACCCTCGTTTGATGGTTACTGAATAGGCAGCTGAAACCTCACCTCTGCCCAGACTCACTTTTTTTAGTTTGCAGATTAGAAATCAAGACAAGACTTTTCACTTTCATCTTAAACTTCTTTCTGGTTACTACAAATTCCTGGAAGGCAAACCTATTTCAGTCCAGTCTGGATATGTATAATATATATCTCAGGCTTTCTGAAGTAGGCAATCGATTATGAACTATGAAAACCGCAGAAGGCTGGATGAGATGTAGGCTATGCGATTCTAGCTGGGAAACAGATCGCTGTGTTCAGCAAATGTGTTGTACTGTCATGGTAAGAGTTTGAAATTTAGATTCTATCTTTGCTCCTTCATTTCTACTTTATGTTTTACGGCATTCCTCTTTCATTTCTACTTTATGTTTTATTTAAGGAAAAACACATAATGAACACAACAATCCCCCCATGAGAAAGTACTGTTAAAAACCCACTTCCCTCACCACAGCAACCAAATTTAGAAAAGTCCCCTGTAATGTCAGCATGTGCTACTCAGTCAGCTCTGGTTCCGACCCTTCAGGAGCTCTTGGTCCTATTAATCCCTCACCATTTGACATATTAGATTTTTTTTTTTCTAAGAACTCTGCTCTTTGGGTCATGAGATGAAACCCCAGTTGTCTCTGGTATCATATAAAACCCTGAAGTGAGGGGTGGTTTGTGAGTAGCTACTTACCCTAATGAAAATCTGTGCAAACAAACCAAAAAATATTTATTAACTTCTACTTTTTAAATTTTAACAGAAATTCCCCTCCAAATATGTTCAAGCCTTCCTCTTAAAGAATTACTCATAAATATATGATCTGACCCACAACTCTGCCTATAAACCCCCCAGTGGGAACCTACCTCTGCAATCCCATCCACCCTAAACCTGCATGGGGGCTCCAGCGTCGTCACTGTGTCTAATTGTCTGGGAAACGATTATACACTCCACCCCTGCTCCTTCATTTATTACTACAGACAGGTGATGCGTGAAGAGTGAATGTGTGCATCTCTTGAGGAGAACATCACGGACATCACACTTAAATTGTTGGGCCAGTAACAAAATTACACCACCTTGTGTCCCCGTGTGATCTTGCTGTGAGAATGAACTATGATGTATCAGAAATCTGCCATCCTCTTTGGCGTTGAGGTGGTGAAAATGTTCTGGAACTAGTGATAATGGTTGCCTAACACTGTGAATATACTTAATGACACTGAATTTTTTCTTTATTTTCACCCACTTTAAAATAAATGGTAAATTTTAAAAATTTGCCATCCTCATTTTCCCTTATCAGCACACTTCCTCCCACAGGCTTCGGAGGATATCCCAGATCTATTTTGTAAATACAGACAAAATCCAGTAAAGGAATTCCAAGACCTCAGGAAGGAGGTGCCCAAGGAGCTGCTAATGCAGAGATCCAGCAGACTGGACCCCGAGACACTGCCATTTCCCTCTGCATGCCTTCCAGCTCTCCAGCACGGGGTGGCCGGCCCAAGGACGTCCCCACATTCCACTGCCTACGTTCACAGTCACTGAGGTTTCCCACGGGTTATCTTATTTCCCACAAAGGAACACTCCTGTTCACAGTCATCAGGAACCACCACTGAACACAGACACAGAAAATGACAGACGAAATGACTCTGTATCCCACTCCCCAGATCTATAACTAAGAATTAGCCCTTTAATTTGCTTAAGTATAATCACTGGCCAATGGAGAAGCATGTTGACTGTTACATCTAAAGTATTTGCCAAATCCTACTTAGGAGACATTTAAGAGTGATCATTCCCCCCCCCCCCCCCCCCCCCGCCCCCAATAGGCTTCAACTCGGGTTCATTTCTGATTAAAATAGCAGTTCCCAAGACTTCCCAAAATAGTCATGTCCCAGGTTTTCTTTGCTACCTTTTTAAGAGGTGAACCAGCCTCACAATTTCCTTAAACCTCCTGTGAGGAGGGCAGCCTGCTGGCCCCATGGTGGCCTGACTACGTCAGCTAAAGACAGCAGATAACTAAGAACAGCTGGGCGCTGTGGCAGTCCCTCTGACGTTTTTCACGCGCAAACACTGGACTCTCCAAGGCTGGCATCACAGAGGCAAACAGACTCATGTGCTACTTCAGTAAACTCATGAAGGCTGCAGGGAGGAAAACGTAACAGTAACTATGAGTTATAAAAGGTAGTAAGTGATCAATAATGGAGTGGCATGCCACAGAAAGTCGTGCTCAATCCCAGACTGGAGGATTATTCAAATCCTGGACCATCCTGAATGCTATCCTATCAACGAAGTCTTCCAATCTTAGGATTTAATCACTCAGGGTTTTTAGATGCCTGGATTCTCTCCTGGACTTGAAGAGACAAGAAACTCCTTGCTTTAAATCCATTAAATAAAGCACCCCAAAAGCTGCCAGTGTGAACACCTGCTTTAGCCAAACCTCCCCAACACTCTAACTAGGTGCGCCCACTCACCCATCCCTCCACATCGGGGGGAGGCTCGGCAGAACCTGGTGCACAGGTGCCCTCCTGGGAGGGAGGCTGGGTGGCTGGGAGAAAGAGGCAAGAGGGAGACTTTCACTGCATGGCTCTTTCACATTTGAATTTGGAACCATGTGTATGTATTATCCATCCAATAATTCCAACCAATCAGTAAGAATATCAAGGTAAAGACGGAGAAAATGAACACCAGGGGTAAAGAATAAGTAATATTTTTAAAGCTACATCAATACAGATGCTGTGACACAGGTGTCAAGCAAGGGGGGGGGGGGAATCACCAAGTTCATAGGCCAGCAGCCACCCCCTTCAGTCTAGGACTGTGGTCGGCAAACTGCGGCTCTTTGGCCCCTTGAGTGTGGCTCTTCCTAAGCCTTAGGAGTACCCTAATTAAGTTAATAACAATGTACCTACCTATATAGTTTAAGTTTAAAAAATTTGGCTCTCAAAAGAAATTTCAATCGTACTGTTGATATATGGCTCTGTTGGCTAATGAGTTTGCCAACCACTGGTCTAGGACAAAGGCAGGTGACTTTTGGAAAGACCCTTTGGATGTGGGCTGACTGCCAACATCCAAAGGGGGACCAACTTACAATGAGAGAATGGTAACTTAGAGACCCACTCCTCCTGACCTCCAGTGAGGGGACAGGCGCTGGAGGTTGAATCACACACACACACACACACACACACACACACACCCCAAGTGGATTTGGGTCCAGAGCCTACATTACCTTATGTCTATGCTATGACATCAATGCATTCTAATTTTATGCAGAGAGGAAAAACAACCTGTACTTGGTCTTTAGAGTTATTAAACCAATTGAGCACTTGTTATATTCTATGAGGTATCTAGGTAAACGGAGGCAAGTGTAGATGCAAATGGTCCACTCAGCCTGCTGCATGAAGGGGATGTGAAGGGCAGTAAGAAATACAAATGGAAAGGTAGACTGCAGTGAAATGGAGAGCCTTGACGCTTAATACCAGCCTTGGGAGGCTGGTCTGCTCAGGCAGGGGATGCCAGGAGAGGCTGGAAGGAGAAAAATAAGAAACAGCCTTCAACATGGATCTCATCCCCTCCCCCTGGAAGCCTCCTCTCACCCACTCATGTGTTCCTAAAGCATCTGGACTTGCCTTGACCACCAAAGGCCACATGTATTGGAATCACGGAGGAACCTGTCTGCCCTGGCCTGCAGATTTCTGGCTGCCATCCCAGCCATCCCCAACGGGTCAGCTCCCTGGGAAGGGTGGGCCTCCGAGACTCCTGTAAAAGTCACCGGGTTGGGGTTCAAATTATCTACAAGGAATGGCGCAGCCACTGCTTAGGAGAAAGGGGCAGGGCAGGGCCGAAGACTATGCCACAGTCCAGGGCAGAAGCAGCAGGTGCAGGCCTGAGATGGGCAGTGTGAAATACAGGAGGTCACGGCGGCTGTAGAAGGTGGCATAAAATAAAGGAAACGGCCCTAACCGGTTTGGCTCAGGATAGAGTGTCAGACTGCAGACTGAAGGGTCCCAGGTTCAATTCCGGTCAAGGGCATGTACCTTGGTTGCGGGCACATCCCCAGTAGGGGGTGTGTAGGAGGCAGCTGATCGATGTCTCTCTCATCGAAGTTTCTAACTCTCTATTCCTCTCCCTTCCTCTCTGTAAAAAAACAATAAAATATATTTTAAAAATAAAAATAAAGGAAACAGCCTTTGGAATTTCCTGTGTGGCAGGAGTGTCCTTTGCCATTCATAATGAACCCCTTGGACCACACCTCCTTAGGTGACTCAGGTAGGTCCCTGGATAGTTTCAAGGGAGGGGCTGAGCACACCTTGATTACAGGTTGGAATTCTTCCCCACCCCTCTGAGGAAGGCAGAGGGGGAGACAGCTCAACCACATGGCCAATGGCATGCTGAGACCCACGTGAGAAGTGTGGGGAGCTTGCGGGTGGGTGAGTGGCCACATCAAGTGCTGGGAGGGTGACAGCCCTGACCCACCCTCAGGGAAAGGGCAGTAATCCTGCACTCCTCCCAGACCACCCCCATGCATCGCTTCCATTTGGCTGGTGGTGGCTTGTGTCCTTTATAAAACAAAACTGTAATTGTAAGGAATGCACTTTCCATGAGTTCTGGGAGCCTTTTTTGTAAACTATCAAACCTGAAAGGGTTGCTGAGAACCCTGAATTCATAGCTGGTCAGTCGGAAGTACCGGCGGACCCGAGACTTTGGCTGGTGTCTGCACTGGGGCAGTCTTGTGGGGACTGGGCCCTAACCTGTGGGTGGCTCTGCCTGCCGCGACTCCAGTATCATGTCAGCACGGGGTTGAACTGCATGACACTTGCTGGTGTCAGAACAGGCTCCACCAGCTATGACACCAGAGGCATGACTCTGGGGGTGCAGCCAATTCTCTTAGCCCCACTTTCCTCATTTAAAAATTTCAACCATACCATGTAGGCCATACGACAGGCTTTTCACGGTATTAAATGATACATCCCCACAAAACGCTAAGATGGCAAAGCTACTGGGCAGCCTCCAAGTGGTGGGCTGCCAGAGACACCTGGTCCCTCCACACCCCTGGAAGGCACTGGCTGGCTGGGAGAGGAAACGCAGGTGTATGTCTGTGTAAGTTAACCCAGATGTGAGCCAAACGAATCTTCTCCACAACCCTAGACTTCCGGATCAAACTGTCCCAGGACATTTGAATTAAAATGACTCAAACTAGGATCCTATATATGGCAGGATGTCAGCCTGGCCCCTCATCACCTCTCAGGGTCTGAGGCAGGGACAGGCATTGCATCTCTCCCAGCTGCCCCCACATTCTGGATCACCCTCAATCTTTGCCTCTAACTGTTAACTCCTTCCTTTGCTCACATTACTCAAAATTTGGAAAACGGCTTTTTCACCATCACTCATAAGGCAACACAATTTGGGGGGGATCTGGAGATGAGGTAGGCCAAAGGTGGACCTGAGAGTGTTATGATGTTATGATGTCCTTCATCCCTAACTGACCATGGGACTCACCTCTGCCCCTCCAGCCCACTCTGCCATCTTGTTAGTCCCCGCCCTCAACCCCCTAACCTCCCATTCTCAGGTCACACCTACCATCTTTGGCTTCAAGTCCAAAATTATGGAAAACTTTTAAACAGTGACAGTCACAGTGGGATGCCAGCCTGGTTTCCAGCCTTGATCTCCACTTAAATCCTCTACTCCCCACTCACTCCAATGTGTCCAAACACACATGTGATAAGACTTCTGTCCTCAATCCACAAGGCCGTCTCTGTCCAATCTCTCTTTCTGCTTGTTTTCCCTCACAGTGATTTTAAAAGTATTTTAAGTTGTTCTGGGGAGAACCTCTTTATTGATTCAAAAACAAAAATAATATAATCCCATAATCTTGACACCCAGAGATAATCACTGGCTAACATTTTGTGTACATTGTCCAGATTTTTTTCTATGCATATACTTACATGAATCCATTAAAAGACATCCATACGTGAAATGGGGTCATGTTATATGTATGGCTTGCAATATGCTTTTTTTTTTTTTTATCCAACATAGTATACACTTCTTTCCACATCAATAAATTTAAATCTATGCCGCCTTTCTAAAGGACTACATGGTTTTTCCTTGTATGAATTTTTAGCAATGTACTTATCCCCTATTGATAGAGATTTGAATTGCTTTCTTTGCTACAGTAAACAGTGCTGCAAAGAACATCCTATATAATAAAGGATAATATGCAAATTGACCCTAATAGCAGAACCACTGGGAATGACTGGTCACTATGACACACACTGACCACCAGGGGGCAGACTCTCAATGCAGGAGCTGCCCCTGGTGGTCAATGTGCTCCCACAGGGGGAGCTCTGCTCAGCCACAAGCCAGGCTGATGGCTGCCAGGACAGTTCTGGTGGCGGGAGCCTCTCCCACCTGCTCAGTAGCACTAAGGAAGTACGACTGCAGCTTGGGTCTGTTCCCTGCTGGCAAGTGGACATCCCCTGAGGGCTCCCGAGCTGCCAGCGGGATATCTGACTGCCAGCTTAGGCCTGATGCCCTGGGGAACGGGCCTACACCAGCAGGTGGACTTCCCCCGAGGGGTCCCAGACTGTGAGAAGGCACAGGCCGGGCCGAAGGACCCCACTTCCCTCCAAGTGCACAAATTTTTGTGCACCGGGCCCCTAGTTTTAATATAATCATCTTTGTGCATTTGGGCCGTGATTTCTTTAGGTTTAGTCCTTAAAATGAAATGGAAATATATCCTTTGCATCAAGAATACATTTGTCTGATTAAATTAATGGGATTATTCCCACAGCTGGCATGTTAATTTAGATTTTAATAGTGTTTCAAAACAAAGTAATAAACAGGAAAATTATATAAGGAAACAATAAAAGGTAGTCTATTTCTATTGCCTCTCTGAAAGTTTATACACCTGAAGCAGATGATTATAAAATTACCTAGCTGTGCATCAAAAGGAGACTGAGGCCCACAACTGCGGGCCCCTCCCACCAATTGCCAAGATAGCACCTAGATACACATAGATACAGCTCAAACAGGCACAGGCTGTAGACGCAATGTCTTCTCTTATGTTAAAACCAATGTCCAAGTTTTAAGCCTCCTTCATCCCGTCATACATGATTCTAACAGACCAGCCTTTCATCTACCCGACTCCCGATCGCTGAGGGCTAACTCCAACTCCTCGGAGGACAGTCTTAAGAACCTAAACAGAGGGGCATCGGCCACAATCCAGAAGTGCTGACCCAACATCTCCCTGCTGCCCAAAGCCCACCACACACAGCTTGGAGGTAAGCCCCCCCAGCTAAAGGCAGTGTAGGGGTTCTGAACAGGCCTCCTCAAAATACACCGCTTTGGCAGGTGGATTATTTTGAGCTGAAGACAACTGAGACCCTCTCTTTTACCTCTCTCTTAAAGAATGTAAGTAGGGGCCTTGCTCATAATAAGAGTTAACACCAGAAATAACTTTATATACAGAACGTTATAAACTTGTTAACTGGAAACACTCACTTTTGGCTGGCTAACAAATACAATTTTATGATCCCAAACAGAAAGCACAATGAACATTGTTAGCCGAACATGCATTTGAAATTGTTAAAGCTTCAAAAAATCCAGATGCTTTTATTATTTACATCGCTGTTGTGCCTTTTTCCAATGGTACAAAGTAATGCGTGCTTCTTACAGAAAAGGCAAAAACAGAGACAAGCACAGAGAATCTCGTGTGGTGAGCAGGCAGGGAAATATAACCTGGTTCACACCTTGAGGGAGGTCATGGCAGCCATTTTTATTTTATTTCTTTAAATATATTTTATTGATTTTTTACAGAGAGGAAGGGAGAGGGATAGAGAGTTAGGAACATCGATGAGCGAGAAATATCGATCAGCTGCCTCCTGCACATCTCCTACTGGGGATGTGCCCGCAGCCAACTTACATGCCCTTAACCGGAATCGAACCTGGGACCCTTGAGTCTGCAGGCCGATGCTCTATCCACTGAGCCAAACCAGTTAGGGCATGGCAGCCATTTTTAACACCAACATATTTTTAAATGTTTTAATATACAATAATCTAAAGGCTATACAACCAGACGCACTAAAATCACAAATATTTACAAGAGTATGTGAGGATATTTACTTTCAACACCATTAGGTCAGGTGGTTAAAATGCTGCTTTCTAAATAATGTTTTCCAAAGAATGACAGGTCCCTCCTGGACAAGAAAGCCAGTATCTCCTCTGGTTTCAAAAGTACATTTTTAAATAAAAGTAGCCAAACAGGTTAGATGTGATTCGGGAGGGGAAAAAATTATTTTAGCTCTGAACTATTCATGTTATCTACTTCACCAGCCTTTTACTACATATAAATGAAACCATAGTCTGCATTTTACATTTTGTCCTGATCATTCAGTTTTTTATACTTGAAAAAATTTCTTCCCCAAATAGAAGAATCTCTGTTCATGGCTCTCATTTCTCACTCACAGAGAATTCCTAGCAGAATTTCTTGTTCCCAGAACATGCCTGCATTTCCCACAAAGTCCAACACCACCAGGTCTGCTCGTGGACGCCAGGAGCCGAGAAAGAAGAGGGTACGGGCTGACACTACTCCCAGCCATCTCTGAACTATTGCTTCTGTGATTTTACCTTTCTAATGCTTGTGGTTGGTCAGAAGCAGAAAGAGAAAGGGTTTGAAAGTGAGGCAGGGAGAATCATCAACCGTCCATGGCATCCCACCAATACCACCAAAAGGGCTCTCTGATGCGCTAAGATGGCCACGCTCAGTTCCACGTTGTTCCCACCAGCAGAAACGGTGCTCGTTTCCTAGCCCCTGCACCTCCTTTTCGATGTCCCCAGCTGACCACACATCTCCATGCACATTCTAATCACGTGACCTGTGCAGTGTAGGGATCAGAACCAATAGGCAGGAGTCAGGCTTTGGTCTGGATGAGGGTGAGCAAGGGAGTTTGCCCTGGTCCTGGCCCCCGACCTGCCCACCAGAAGGCAGAGCCGGTGCCTGTGTGGCGATCAGGGAAGGAGGGAAGGCAGAATAGCTATGGCAGGGGGTGTCAGCCCCATAGATCAGCAGCACCAGGTGGCTTCCCCTGAGTGTCCCTGAGCTGTGGTGGAGCGAAAGCAAGGTAACTACCAGAGTTGCAAGCAGCCACTAGGAACACCTTCTATGGGTTCACACTTCAGTTCCCAGAGCAGGTCGGAGGTCACCTAAGCCCTCTGACCGTAAGATCTGGAACCTCTGGGGTCTGTGGGCACTTCTGGGTGCTGATTCAGGCAGGACTGTGGACACAGAGAATAGTTAGCTCCACCAAATAATTTATTGCAGGGAAATTAGGCAGCACACAGCATCTCCAAGAGGCTGGAGAACCAGGCTCAGAAAACAGGCCACAGGGAATTCTGCCTGGAATTTGTCCCCAGTCTCTGCACTGTCTTCCCAGTATTTAAACTCCAAAGGAACAGCTATGGGCCACCCCCAAAACTTAAGGCTGCTGGGAGCAAAAACCCCAAACACTACAACACATCCACCCCTTCCTCCATGAGATGATTTCAGTGTGAACAAAGCGAAATGTGCAGTACTTCTAAGGAAGCGGTGCTTCACATCCTGTTTCCACCCCTCACAAGCAGGGCAATACCTAGACAGGGGGAACTTAGGGACCAACCCAAGTCACTCAGGAATATTCACAAAGCAGCAGGCAGGGTGCAGATTAACACATGCAAAACAGTCACACTTGTGCTGAAAGGGCACCAATTAAAGTTGCACTTGAAGAAAGATTAATCTGTAAAGAATTCCCAGAGAATGGGAGATTTCAATCAAGTGTGGAAAGAACAGATGGGACAGTGCTGTGGAGAGGAGAAAAGCAGTCCCGGTGTGGAGGGAATACAGCCAGCACCTTACAAAGCTAAACACACTGGCCGGGTTCACCAGGAGGATCCTGCCTCTTTCACACGTTTAGAGTTGTGCCAACATGTTCTTCTTAGGCAGTTTGGAGCAACCTGAGGGCACTGGTCCTTTTGGGAGGTTTGGGTCCATAAACATTGCTGCAGGAAACAATCCATGTGTCCAATGACAGATGAATATATAAACAAAACATGTGGCATACATACAATTATTCAGCTTTAAAATTGCCGAAACCGGTTTGGCTCAGTGGATAGAGCGTCGGCCTGTGGACTGAAAGGTCCCAGGTTCGATTCCGGTCCAGGGCATGTACCTGGGTTGCGGGCATATCCCCAGTAGGAGATGTGCAGGAGGCAGCTGATCGATGTTTCTCTCTCATCGATGTTTCTAACTTTCTATCTCTCTCCCTTCCTCTCTGTAAAAAATCAATAAAATATATTTTAAAAAAATAAATAAAAAAAATAAAATTGAGGGAAATTCTAACACATGATGTAATATGAATGGACACTGAGGACATTATACTAACTGTAAAAAGCCAGTCACAAAAAGGACAAATACTGTATGAATCCACTCATGTGAGGTACTTAGACTAGTCAAAATCATGGAGACAGAAAACAGAATGGAAGTTACCAGGGGCCACAGAAGGGGAAATGGGGAGTTAGTATTGAATGGGGACAGAGTTGCAGATTTGCAAGATGAAGAGATCTCGTGATGGATGGTAGTGATGGTTGGACCATAATATAAATGTATTTAATGCCACTGATTTTTAGATCATAAAATGGTTAAGATTATAAACTTAATGGTATGTATATTTTACCACAATAAAAAATACTGTTGCACAATTATCTATGTCATATAATAGGTTAGAAACTATGGGATAAACATCTTTGGGTGTTTGCATCCATCCTGTTGAAAGGAATTTTAGAGATAGGATAGGGAAAGGGGGGGCGGTCCATGGGAGAAGAATGCATAGATGAGGGCTTGGAGCCACTAAAATGTTTATCTTACTTTTACAGAGGATGGAGAAAAGTCACAAGATATGAGGAGGAGAGAAACATGCTTTCACAGAGGATAGAGGAATGTTGCAAGATAAGGGGAAGAGAAAGAGAGGAGCACCACGTGAGCTTTGACCTTTGAAACTGATACTATGCAGCAGCGTGACCAATGAGGAAAGCACAGGAGTCCTAAATTAAGGAAGGTCCAATTAGAAAGGGTCATGAAGAGACAAAGAACTACAGCCTTTGTAAACCTGGAGACAAAGACTCAGCAGAATTAAGATTTTTACATTTTTTCCCATGAGAGAGAGAGAGAGAGAGAGAGAGAGAGAGAGAGAGGATTTTTCCTATTCGGGGACCCCTCCCCAGGGTGCTCCCCTTTGGGGAACCTGCCCCAGCGAGAATTTGTATATGCTTCCAATAAACTTCCATGTTTTTATTAAAGAAGCCTTTTAGTCTACAAATTTATTCTTCAATTTTGTAGGACAAGGACCCACCAAAAAAAACTGCACCCTGAACCCCACGCATCACTGTGGTCAGGAGCTATTTCGCCTTCATGCTCTTTTGTGTCTCCGTCAAAGCTTTATTATACAGAATACTTGTTATGTCATAGAGTAGCGGTTCTCAACCTGTGGGTCGCGACCCCTTTGGGGGTCGAATGACCCTTTCACAGGGGTCGCCTAAGACCATCGGAAAACACATATATAATTACGTATTGTTTTTGTGATTAATCACTATGCTTTAATTGTGTTCAATTTGTAACAATGAAATCGGGGGTCACCACAACATGAGGAACTGTATTAAAGGGTCGCAGCATTAGGAAGGTTGAGAACCACTGTCATAGAAGCATACAACATAAGCATAGGATGTGGGGCTAGAAAAGCAGCTTGCCCAAATAAGCACACCCCCCCCCCCCCCCCCCCCCCCCGCTCCTTCCTTCCTGACACCCTGGCCCTGATGCCTTAGAGCTGGGAGAGGGGGAAGGGCTGGGGCTCCTCCAAGGGGCTGTCTCAACCACATCCATCAACACAGAAAAACCACCACAGCATTTTTCTCTGGATGAGATGAGAATGTTCCTAGTCAAGTGTCAGTGACTCATAAGGGACCCCTAAACCCAGAAGATTCTCCCCAGTGAATGGGAAATGAGGGCTGGAAAAGGGAGGGGGGACCAGGCATATCATGGAGGAAGAGGAGACACCAAGAGGAGAGGAAGTCCGAGAAGAGCCAGAGAACACAGCTGGAAGAATGAGATGTAATTAAAACCACATCTCATTGTACTCATCCTCTGTCCTACACCAGCCAGCCTGGCTATCACTTCATCAGCATTCCTGGCTTTCTTTTTCCTCAGTTGAGTATGTCCAAACTGATATCGGTTTCATTTCATCCTTATCAACAGTTACCTGTCAGCAAAAGATCAAATGGCCAGTATGTGATCTTCCCACAGCTGAACGGGGAATGAAATTTCCACCCTGCCCGAAACAATGGGAGCCTTAGAAGCACAACATTAAACAACAATTAAAAACCCACTGAGGTCTTCTTCTAAAACACAGGCATAATGGCACTTAAAGAAGACTACAAAACTGTCATTTATGTGGTGCACAATTTTTTATTTGAACATGCTCAATAAATAATATGACACAAGAACTATGAAATTTTAAAAAATCACTTCATTTCACAAATATTTGTACAGCTTGGTGAACTCTGTGTTATATAGTCCTATGCAGACTATTAAAACATGAATTTATTGCTATTAAAAGTACACTGAAATTCCACTGAACTTGTTTTGAACTTTCGAGGCTCTGCTCACATTAACCAAATATGCTTCATTCATGAAATCAGCCAGATGCCAACTGGGGGCCTATTCAAATGCTGAGTTCCAAGGTCACCACTGGAAAACCCACCCACTGTGACAGCGTTACAACAGCAAAGGCACAACCCCCAGGGGTGCGTGTTTAACCCCAAGCCCCAGACAAGACTCGATAAGAAACAGCTCTTTGTTATTCTGTCCAACAGACATAAGAAAAGGCAGAAGTGGGCACCATCTGGTCAGAATTGGTCCTCGGCTGGACTGATTTCACTCCAGCCACTGAGTTGCATGTTGGAAATAGGTTTTTAGCCTCAGCTGGTACCCTAGGCTGGTCCAGAAAAGGGGGGTCCAAGGAAAAGAGAAGTTGGGACCTGTGACCACCAGTTAATGGACAGCAGCATTTCCAGCGATAAAGACAGGGCCTCTGTTCCAGGACTGTCCGTGGGTATTCCTCTCTTTCTACCCACCTTTTACTGGCCAAACTACAGAACCTAGCTGAGCTTCCTAAGGACGGTTTGTGTGGTAGTGACACACTGAAGGGAAAAGGACCTGCCCGGGAGACAGGCCAGCTTCTGCCTCCCTATAGCCTATGTGTGGCCTTGCACTAGTGGCCTGCACATTCGGGGCCTCCCTCTTACCATCTGTAAGCTGGGGGTCTAAATGATGCCACCTAGACAAGAGGACTTCCGGAATCCAGCCTTCACACCCTGATCTCCTGGGAAGCTAAAAAACTTCGGCATTTCTGGAGGCTGGGAGGGCACAGGCTTAATGAGGCTGCTATTTACCTGTGGGGACACTGCACTGTTAACTGTTGGGGAGCTACTGACCAAATTCTATGGGAATGTGGATGAAAAGGGGGCCACATTCTGAACCTGAGAAGCTCAGGGGAGGCCTTACAAACTCAGAGACCGAAAGTAACCACACAGGATGGTCTAAACATAAAACTCCGACCTAAAAGTGAGTCATGAAGGGTAGTCATGTGCTAGGTCTGTAGCTTCCTTGACAAAAGTCAACCTTACCTCAGTTAAGCCTGTCCATTGTCTTTTTGCATCTCAGATAATATACCCTTGGAATGTCTAAGTAATCCCCTTTTTCTGGACCCCTCAGGGCAAATCTACCTCAGAACCCATCATTATTATCTTATTCCCCCCAAATAGCATCTCTACTAGTGTGTGCTGTAAATGTGAATTAACTATCCTAATCCCAGCAATGTAAAAGAAGCATTTGTCTCTCTGTTTTACTCTGTATCCAATCCCAGAGATTTCCCCACTTTGCTTTCTCCTGCCTCCCTAATCTACCGCCAATAGATTTCTGTAACCTCCTTACATCTCCTCCTTTGATCGTAATGTATAAAATAAGCTGTAAAATGGTCATTCTCCAGAGCATTTTATCAATCCATTGAGACTTTGTTTCCTAGCAACTGTCATCAGATTGGCTCCAATAAACTCACATATATTCTCTACAGGTTGAACATCTCTTACATTGACAGGAAGCAGAAACCAACTGCAGGGATTTTTGAGAATCAAGCAGCACTCAGCATGGGGAAAGAAGGATGGAGAAAGCATCTGGAAGCAAACATGGAGAAGCCGCCTGTGGTAGCTCTTATTTTGGTTTTTAAGCTGATCAGTAAAATGTCTTGCAATTCACACACTGGGCCATCATTACCAGAGTCAAATGTCCAAGCTCTGTCCTGCTCTCTGTTCCCCAGACATGGTTGGAATGAGAAGCCTCATATTCAGAAAGTTAATGAGGGTTCTCCCTCCCACCCTCTCCTCATCGGCAGGCTCCAGAACTGAGTCAGCCAGGGAGGCTCCTTCGGGTTATATTTAGAAAGCAGAGAAAAGATTGGAGGGGACACACGCAGCCTCCCTTTCAGTCTGGTTCACACGTTGGGCAGTCTCCCAGTTCCTAGAGATTCCACTCTCTAGTAAATCCAAGTCTGGAATTCCAAAAAGCTACAACTTCCAGCAGCTTCAAAAATGAAAGCGAAACCTATAACCCCTGAAACTCGTCCCTCTGACAAGTCATTTACGAGCAAGTTTGGGGGGGTTCTCCTTTTCCCTTCCTTCTTGTTGTTGTTGTTGATGGAGTTGAAATTTGATATAAGTTAGCTTCTTTCTCTCTGGGATTTTAGTTTAAACCGTAACTAACTTAGGACAATTTCCCCTTCACTACTTCAAGTCACTTTTTTAAAACCACAAAATGTTACCGTGATTACTAAATTCCAAATTACAACAGAATAGGAAAGGAAAGTGGCTCTGGATTAAGAAAGAATGTCAAGAGCCCCGGGTCCAACGCCTGCGGTCAACCTGCCCTCCCCACTCTGGGCACTGGCGTCCTTAGACATGTCCCCCTGGTGCGAGGACCAGGTGTGTCAGGGCCACCTGGAGGGGAGATGGGAGGAGATCTGGTAACTGCTGCAGGCCAGCGAGGACTGGGGGTCACATAAACCTGGCCCCCAATTCCGACCTGCTATGGGCTTTGTGGCAGTGCTCAGCCTGGCCTGCAGCCTGGCAGGACCAGGGCTCAGGCACCTGGAGGGAAAAGGGACAGTTCTCTAAAAAGCAACGGCACAGTTTTTGAAATCAAAGAATTCAGTTTAAGAACAAAAAGAATCTCATATCCCTTTTACAGTAGAAATTACAGAAAATTGCTTCTCATAAAACCAACAATTTTACAGAAAACCATTCTCCAATGTAATTTTAAATAATCTATTTGCTATTAATTTTATAGGTAGTAAAGGAATTAACTGAAAATGGAAAACTTATTCAAACCAAACCAGTCAGCAAAATGAAATTTCTGGAAGCAATTTCACATAAAATGCTTTAATTCCTCATAAATGCACTTAGGAAAAAGCCAATGCAACTTTATAACATCATACACAAACTTATCAGGATGACTGTAATACTGAATGTACTGCCAACTAAACATACTTTTTAAGGTATTCTGTCTCTTATTAAAGAATTAATTACTCTAAAGCAAATGTCAGATTTTCTTCCCTGGAACAATAATCATGGCTCTTACTTGTTCTCCAATAAACACATATTAAGCAAAACAAAGTTCAAATGAATCCTCAAATTCAAATATTAACTTACAATAAAAATTACCACCACCAATTATGTAAAAGAAAAAAAATCCCTCCTACCTGGGTACATTTTCCATTAAACGTTAATTAGTGCTTAGGTTTCAATATGTCTCTCACAACCCAATTATGATCTTTTTCATTGATTTAAAAAAAAAGTTTCCATAAAAGCAAGATATACAATGTCAAATGTGGAATAAGCTACTTAAAACTGCCCATAAATCAGTTTCTGTTTTGGGATAATGGAAAAGTTCTGGAAATAAATAGTGGTGATAGTTGCATAACAAAATGAATGTACTTAAAACCTGAATGGTTCACTGCCTTAAAAATGGTTAAAATGGTAAATTTCGCTAAATATGTTTTACCGCAATAAAAAAAAAATTGTCCATAAACGAACTTATTATATAGTCATTCAATAAATCAACACACCTTTATACTGTTATAAATCATCCTAACTTATCTATTATGTAACATTTTCATTTGGCCATATAATTTTAAAACAAATTTAAAACTTTATAAAAAAAAGCAACACATATAACAAATGCCACATTTTAAGCGATGAAACTTGAGGGGCGGCCAGGTGCTCCTATTAAATAAGATATAGCTCACCAGCCATCTCTCTGTTCACACCCCCCTGGACCCCCATTCCCATGGACCCTTCCCCTCAGGCCCTGCATCCTCCTCCATCAGGCTGCTCAGTGGGTCCAGCCTTCAAGCTTCCTGTGCCTGGAACCACCCACCACCTGGCCCCTGGTCCCCTTGGGACCTGGCTCCTGTCACATTCCCATGGAAGCCAGCCCTCACCTTCTCTACCACCCCAACATGTCTCCTGATCCTTCTTTCCATCTCATTTTTGTCCACATCACTTCTAATACCCAACATGCTATGCGCTTATTTCCTACGACCAAAACGCAGTCTCCAGGAGATCCAGGGTGTTTGTGCATCCCCAATGCATACAGCAGGTGCTCAATAAGTATTTGATAAACATGCTGAGCACCTAGTATGTACTAAGTGCATCAAATACTTTTCCTTACAAGAATCTTGACGTGTTTACCCTACACATATTTTTTCAATGCCAGGAGGCTGCCTATTCTAGTCTCATTTTTCATCAGAGAAATGGTAAGATGAGTTAAGGAACGTCAGAAATGAGGACTCTCGCCATCACGACAATCATTTCTTTGTATGCATGCTGCTTTCAGATTTATATCAAAGTTGATTATTACAGGAAAAATGCATTATGTACCTCATGGTTAGCTAACATTTTAATGGTTTATCTATATCTGAATCAAAACAACTACTTTCAAACACTTTCTAAAAGAAAAGGTAATTTAAATTATTCTACATGCATAGCCATTATCTGTGACTTTCAGATATTTTATCAGGTATTTTATCTAAGTGACATAGAAATCTAGGTCTGGTTTACCCTAAAATGGCCTATCTGCCACACCAACGATTAGTCCTGGATTTTATCACCATACTTGTGTTTTAGTGAGCAACTGCTGATACCTCCTCGAAAAATTACACAAAAATCTAGATGACATTCTAATGGCAAAACTTCATTGTCCCTAATCCTTTGCAGAAAATAGGTTGGAGGAAATCCTCTTTTCTCAGAGGCAGGGAGATTATGTAATGCCCAGGAAATGGCAGCCTCCTTTCCAGACAGCCATGAGGTCTGTGCAGAGAGAAAGGAGAAGCAGGCCAGCTGCCCCTGTGCGTGGAGCCGGTGTGAGGGAGGGGGCCACCAACACGCCAATCTCAGACTCACATTTCCCAAAATACGAACTTGAGATATTCAGTAAGTGCATCTCTCCACTTCAGGGCTTCGTTTTGCACAGACAGTCAGGGAGGACCATGCTGTGAGGTGGAAGCACTCCACGGTGGCTTTAAATAGTGTCACGGTTATTTGTGGTTTCTATTTAAGGCTGGAACCAATCAGCCTTGCAGTTGTAGGCAAAATGAGTGAAAAGTATCTAGAACTCTTCCAACAATCATCAGAGGCCATATTCCTGACCAAAAGTGGGTAATACAGTGGGGCCTTGACTTAGGAGTTTAATTCGTTCCGAGACCGAGCTTGTTAAGGAGCTCGTTAACTCAAATTACTCTATCAACTCAATGCAAAAAATCGGCGGAGAGACAGCTGGTATCTCAAAAAACTCGTTAGTTGGGACAGTCGTAAGTTAAGGCCCCACTGTACTTTCATAAAATTTTATATAATCTCTGATATATGCTTTATAACAGCATAAGCAAATATTTC
The DNA here is from genome assembly GCF_964212035.1 of Myotis nattereri. Lineage (NCBI taxonomy): Eukaryota > Metazoa > Chordata > Mammalia > Chiroptera > Vespertilionidae > Myotis > Myotis nattereri. The sequence continues at coordinate 29,581,625 of NC_138076.1, forward strand.
ATGAAAGACAATAAGGCTGTGATTTAAAAACAAAACAAACAAAAAAACAGACAGTTGATTTGAAAACGTACAGACTGCCATGAAAACACATGAAGTTAACAGAAGTTTGGGTAACATAGCGTGAGTGCTAACAGCATGTTTTGGTCCCACTACTACAGACAATCCCGAAGATTGATAACATGTCCCTATTATTTAACTAACATTTCAAATTCAACTTCCAATTATCACTTTCCAAATCTGCCAAAGGTAAAATGTCATCCTGTACAGAGGCAGGTCAACAGAACAGAAAGTCCCTAAAATGCAATTCCATTTACTAGAACTGGATCATTGCCCAGCAGCCTCCACATAATAAGCAAATGTGTCCAATCCAGTTATGTGGCATATATCGTGACATCTGTCCTGTCAACAGCCAGACGCTGTGGATTTGGATTGTAATACAAAACCCCAAACAATATGCCGTATAGCCTTTTCAAATACCAACCACCATTCTCCTACCAACCTCATGCCGGGGTGGGGAGGAAGATGACTCAAAAGGAAAAGGAAAATATACAAATGCATACAACCTTAGGTAGATCTGATCAAATCTTAGAAGTTGTGGTCTATTATATTTAATAATGGTCCAATCGCCTAAATTTAAAAAAAACAAAACCCACCCATTCCCACAAAATGTTTATCTCGTTTTACTTTTCCAGATTTCGTGGAACATCTGTTTCTGTATTATTTGATAAAACAGTAAGCAAGTAATGTGCTTTTTCAAACTTTCCTCTTTGACATTCCCCACCTATTTCAGTATTTACAATCTAATCAGTGCCTACTTTTAATAGTATACTGCTATGGACTGAATTTTGTTCCCTCAAAATTCTTATATTGAAGTCCTAATCTCCAATGTAAATGAATTTAGAGATAGGAATTTTAGGATGCAATTAAGGTTAAATAAAGTTATATTCCCCCTCTCTCTCTCTCTCTCTCTCTCTCTCTCTCTCTCTCTCTCTCCCTCCCTCCCTCCCTCCCTCCCTCCTTCTCTCTCTCTTTCCTTCTCTGCATACATGTACCTAGAAGCAGATGTTGATAATGAACCCTAATTTCTCTGGATTTCACATCTGAAGACTCCGAAGAGGAGTTTTATTCTTTCGTTTACTACTAGCCTCCACATCCTCCTGAAAAGCTACAGCAACGTGCAGGTAGACTGCTCCCCCTCAGCAGTTTACTGAAATCTAAGCTCATAAAGGGAAAAGCAGGTCCATGCAGGTCCACCTGGGGATAAATTCAGCAACTAACTAAAAGAGGTGGAGAGATTCTAATGAAGTGATCTCCCCAGTGAACTGTGAGCGAAAAAAGGACCCTCTTAATTAGTGCACTAGGACAACAACATAAGCTGGGGCTGAACGAGGCAAACTACACGCCTGGCCATCCTTAGTCGCAGGTAAAGCTTTTACACGCACACCCGAATGTACAGGGCACCGGTCAGTCAGACAAAGGGCCACCTGTATCTGCTACGCGGGGGTCCGTGTTCTTGGGCAGAATAGACACAGCACTCTTTCTCAGGGTTGCTGTGAAGATAAAGTGAGAGATTCTGGCTAAAAGTCTTGGGGAGGACCCAGCACAGCAGACATGAATGAAGGGCAGCTCCCTTCCCTCTCTGAAAGGGCACCAAGCTGTCCCAGGCTGCTTGCGGGAGGTGCCTGTACGTACAGTAACCAGGGTCTCTTTCACAGCAGTCCTCCGCTTTACTCCCTTGTCGGGGTATGAAGAGAGGGGACAAGTAGAATAAGGATGGAGATGCCGTATTTCCCAGGCTACCCATTCTCCCATCTCTGTTGAGCTCTTAATTTACTGGCCTTTGGCCAAAGAGTCTTTTTCACAAGGAACAAACCTTCTCTTGAAATTCTCTTGTCTTGTAAACCAGGAAAAATGATCTTATTTCCATTCCCTTTCTGAGCCAAAAACAATTACCTTTGCCACATGAGATATACAAGAAACTGACAGTGCTTTCCTGAGTTATTTTTACAGCCCTTTACGACGCACAAATTATTTTCACGTCCATGAGTTCATTTGGTCCTCGTGACCCAGAGAAGCAGAGACAACAAATGCCATTAGCGTCATTTTACAGCTGCCTCTGGGGGTGAAGTGAATTGCCAGGCGCGGAGCAGGACTGGAGACAGGGCTGCCATCCAAAAGGCTGCTGGCACCCCGATCGAGAAGATCATTGCTGGCATGAATCTCAAGTGAGGTTCTGGTTAACTTTGGTCTCTACCGATTACATAAATCCATGAGACAGGTGTTGCTGCAACAGAGCAAAAGTAAAATGAATGGAAGTTAAAAGAACTTCTTGCCAGTGGCAGCCTATCTTTGTTAAATTCTTTTTTACATGCAAAAAAAAAAAACAGACTGCAAATTTCTCAATGGACCGCCAACCCTGAGTGCAGCCAGCGAATGGAAATTTTGATACCAAATAATGCATGGCATACTGCTGTCTCCCAGGAAAAAGTGACTTCTTCTATTGTCTCAATTGTAAACCTTTTAATGTGCCTCCCAAGAACTGCTCTGATTCTGAATCCCATAAAAAATAAAATTAAAACCACAGGAAAATGGGAAACATTTTGCTGACAGAAAATCAGGAGAGGTCAGAAGTGTCCACATAAATACGTTCAGAGTAGGAATTTAAAAATATATCCACCTAGATTAGCTTTATCCTTAGAGAATGACTAACTCAATTAAATTAACTATGATTTTTAAAAAAAAAAACTGAAAGAAAAGGCAATTGCAAATAAGTATAAATATGTTACTAACAAATTCCTTTTGGGGAACATAAAGAAGTAGATCATTTTTACTCATAGAAAATGAGTTTCTTCCCACTCCACTTAAAAAGGTGGAAAAACGACTTAAAGGATTGGTTTGGAGAGGCGACTAATGATTAACTTGCCCACAGTGCTCACATGTTCGGGTCTGGCCAGGTTACAAAAGTAACAGTTGATAGAGGAAACCTAAAATCCTCTCTTTTGGTTCTCTGTCTAATGTTTTGGTTTTTTTCCTATCCGGGCATGCCAGCCTGAGTAAGCCAACTACCCTCCTGCAGATGCTGCTAAAAGGGCTTTCTTCCCAGGATATACCCCGGAGGAAATAGAAACCTCCTGGGCTCTTGGCGACCATAGTCAGGTACATTCTAAAACAAAGAGAGCACATCAGGGACAAAAGCAGGTAAAGCACATTAAGCAACTTGCAAAAAATGTGGACAGTTTGCGTTTAAGCTCCTCAAGTGTCCACTGAAACCAGAAGAGCCAGTATGCTGCCTGGGGGGTGAGGGCGTGTCACAAGCAGCTCAGGTGCAGGGACCAGGAAGCCACAGAGTTCAGGACAGCACTAAACTCTGGGAGTGGCTGCTCGCTCCAGCAGCTGTGGTCGTGGGGAAGCCACACAGTGAGTCATTGCCACATTGTACCGAAAGTGGGGAAATTTATGTAGACGCATCCATATTGAAATGTTGACAAGAATTTCAAATAGTTCTAAAGACACCGAATGGGCCGACGGCAACATATTCAAAGGGCCGGTGTCCTGTCTGTGTTCTCCGACAAGGGTTCTTAGCTTTCACGAGGGCAGACACTCCTCTGAGAAGCTAACAGAAATTGGGAAACCCCTGTCCAGAAACCAAAAAGCATACATGCAAAAGTTCTGCACACTGTTTCACGGGAGCTTGGGTCCCATTAGGGACCCATTCAGAGCACTTGTTCTTGACGGGACTCCAGAAGAGGGGCACTCCTGCTGGTCTCTCCTTCCCAGGCCGCATGGTCCAAGGAATGAGGGCAAGAGAAGAGGAAACAAATCCTAGGGTCCCCCATTGTGAGATGGTCAGCCCACAATCCACCGAGAGAGCACCCAGGCAGGCACGGGGCCATACTGCACACGGAACCTAACCAAGTCAGGGTGGCCCATTGGAGGTGCAGGGACTATGTGCGGCGGGAGACCTTGGGGACTTCATTCCCTCCAATTTACTGTTTACTAAGTGAGAGGCCTTCCCAGCTCATTTCCACACGCTTATAACTATGAAATATACCAAGGAAAGGGAATCCAAAAGTTTGAAGTGACAGTAAACATGATTTTAAAAACCGTCAGTGGTCACTCCAGGCCTTGGAAGCACCATACAGTTTCCTTCAGAAGCGCCCAAGGGCAACTTCTTCCCTGTCCTATTAACAATAATGATAAGAAGGGTAATCACTCCTTCAGCAGATGCTGGCAGAGTGCCGACCACACCCTGCACCAAGATTGTTCGGACGGACTTAGGGGGGAGAAGCTGAGATTCAGAAAGCAATGTGGGACCCACAAACATAAAGAAGGTATTTGGGGTATCCTCCTAGGCAGAGGTGTTGATGGAAAAGGGGCAGGGGTGACCTGACAAGGGCTGTCTACAGTCAGGAGAGGCCGAGGGGCTGCTGATGCTACTTTATACTCCACGGCCTTTCTCTCTGCCTGGGACGCACACCTCGTGGTCTGTCACTCACCCCTTCAGGCTGCTGTAAGGCCTGCAAATGCCGACTTACAGCCCCCACTCCACTCTAGCGTTTCCAGCACCTATCACTTTCCAGCATACTCCCAACATTTATTCATGTGATGGTTCCTGCCTGCCAGGCCCCAATCCAAAGGTAAGTGCCACAGGGACAAGGATTTGGTGTCTTCTTCCTGTTTGGCTCACAGATTTACCAAAGGCACTTACTAAATGTATGCTGCGAGTACGTAAGCACATTCAGTGTGTCTGAGGCTCCAGCCTGAGGGCAGAAAGGTGACCGCTGGAGGGAGCCAGCTGGGAGGTGATGGAGATGGTGAAGGGAGTGCCCACGTTTAGCTGTCTAGGTCAAATATATAGTGGCAGGAGGAAATTTGACTTTGGGTGGTAAACACACAATGCAATATACAGATGACTTATTATGAAGAAATGTACACTTGAAACCTACATAATTTTATTAACTGTCACCCCAATAAATTTAACTTAAAAAATGTTTTAAAGAAGCACATAAATGGAGTAAACATTTTAACCATCTAAAACCAGGAATTAGCCCAGCCAGCATGGCTCAGTGGTTGAGTGTCGACCTATGAACCAGGAGGTCACGGTTCGATTCCTGGTCATTGCACATGCCCAGGTTGCGGGCTCAACTCCTAGTGTGGGGTGTGCAGGAGGCAGCTGATCAATGTTTCTCTCTCATCATTGATGTTTCTACTCTCCCTTCCTCTCTGAAATCAATAAAAATATATTTAAAAAATAAATAGAACAAGAAAATAGTTTAGATGTGAAAGAAACAACATCAGGAGGGTCAAGAAAGTTTATTTTTAAAAAAAGGAAGGTTGGAGGTATGATTACGTATTACAGGGAGGGCTGTGGGGGTACCCAAAGCACAACTATGGGACAGGCCTTTATCAGAACGAGGTCCTTGCCCCACACCAGGAGGGAGGTAAGAGCTAAAAAGGGAAGAGCTGGTCAGGTGAGTGGGAGAGGGAGCCTCATCTGGTGACTGCAGTTCTCTCCATGAAATACAAGGCAAGGTCGCCCATTCTCCACATGAAAAAGAAGGGCTATAAGAGGTCTGAGAAAGCAGATGGGAATTGCAGGCCCCAATCCAAAGGTAAGTGCCATAAGGGACAAGGATTTGGTGTCCCTATGGACACCAAATTGCAGGGTTGTTGAGCAGCATTAAACCCACATTTCAAACAAGATGTCCCTTGCCTGAGCACCTACCTATGCAAACACTGCACCCTGCTCAACCCTCCAAGCTACCCCTCAGGGAGGCCCAATAATCACCTCCATTTCAAGATGAAACCAAGCATGAAGACATCAGTCAGCCTGCCCATGTTGGTTTCACAATCAGAGGCCAAGGCAGAGTCTGAACTGGAGTTTGGTAGGCTTTGAAGCTAAACTTTGACCTCCACAATCTATTTTGTTTTCCTCAGATACCAGTATCCAAGTGAAAGCAAAAACATCCCCTATCCAATCCTGTTGAATTTCTAGTGCTGTAAAAATTGCTTTTCATTGATTTTCATGGCACATAAATAGCATTTTTGCCTACATTTAACTTGGTTTTAAGAAAGTATTTGTAAGTCTGGGACTTGGGGATCTAACCATCTCATATTAACCCACTGGAACAGATGGTCCCAGCAAACCTGCAAACAGAGAACTTCCTGTATAATTAAACAGGTATGTTCGTCAGTGGATTCAATGCAGTTTTCTCATCCCTAGAAATTTAACTGACTATAGCAAAACCCAGTAATATACATTCCTTTTCTCCTGTGTTATTAAATTTACCCTCTGGCATGAAATAAAAGCACCTCAAGATCCCTTGTTCCTAATAAGCAGACATTAAAAGAGGTTTGAAAAAACAATAGAAACAATTTAACTTAATAGCTGCAATGTCAAGGTTGAATTATACACCTAGGCAGATGCTTTAAAACGTCCAGTTAAAACACAAGTCCTGGAAACAGGTATTGGGCTTGGTAAACCCGTGGGTAAACACTTTACAAGGCCGTACTACAGCCTTGCTTTATACTGCCAGAGCCAGACCAACCATTAGTCATGGATAATACGCCTAAGGGTCACCTAATTCAAACACCTGAAGCCTTGGTGGTGAAAGTGCTCAACTCAGCAATCCGATCCGGTGGTGTAGACTCCAGGAGCTGAACAACAGGAAGGCCCCCGTTTCAACATGTGAAGCTGAATTAGGAAAGACAACTCCAAAAGTATGCAGCTTTTAAAGTTTTTAAAACAAAGTGTTATAACTGAGTCAAACAAATAAGTCTGCCTTTTAGAACAAGAAACCTCACAGGTACCATTTGGTGACAAAAAATAAACCAAAGTAGACACATGTGATGTATAAAGTGGTTGAACTTCATAGCAGCACAATTTATAATAGCTAAGATTTGGAAACAACCTAAGTGCCCATCAGCAGATGAGTGGATTAAAACACTGGTACATCAACACAATGGAATACTACGCCGCTATAAAAAATAACTCTTACCATTTGCAACAGCATGGATGGAACTGGAGAACATTATGCTAAGTGAAATAAGTCAGTTGGAGAAAGATAAATATCACATGATCTCACTCATATGTGGAATATAATGATCAACATAAACTGATGAACAAAAATAGGTCCAGAGACAACTGGCAGGGGAGATGGGAGACGGGGGAGAGATCAACCAAAGGATTTGTATACATACATATTAGCATAACCAATGGACACAGACACTGGAGTGGTGGGGGCTTGCCCTCGGGAGTGGGAATTTGGGGGGAGGGGTCAAACGGGGAAAAAGGAGACATATATAAAACTTTAGACAATAAAATAAATAAAATAAAAGTGGCTGAACTTTTTAGAAGGTTTAAAGCACTCTAACATAGCCATGCTTCTCCAGGGACTAATAATGTTTATTTTTTCCCTTTTAAAGAAAATCCTAATGTAACAAACTGCTTCAAAACCAAATATCTACTGTCAGCAAGGAAAACCACCAGGTTTTTCTTAAGTTTGCTATCTTAAAATCTTAAAATGTAGGAGGTATCCCAGAAAGCAAACATTATAAGATGGAAACAAGTAGAAACTGAGACAAGCAGCAAAACAAAACCAGTAAGCAATATCCAGGCTGAAGAACTGAAAACAAATGACAGAGACACAACTAAAGTAAGCTCTTGACCTACAGAACGTCCATCAAATCTCCTAAAGGTGGAGCAGGGATGGCGAACCTATGACACACATGTCAGAGGTGACACGCGAACTCACTTTTTTGGTTGATTTTCCTTTGTTAAATGGCATTTAAGTATATAAAATTAATATCAAAAATATAAGTCTTTGTTTTACTATGGTTGCAAATATCAAAAAATCTCTATATGTGACACGGCACCAGAGTTAAGTTAGGGTTTTTCAAAATGCTGACACGCCGAGCTCAAAAGGTTCGCCATCACGGAGGTGGAGCGTGGATGAGAGGGAGGAAAAGCGTCCTGCCAGTGAGGTTGCCCAGGCCTAGAATGCTCACCCATAAATAAATTTTACGGCCAAACGTGGCCTGTAGACTTTTTGTTTGGCCTGTTGTATTTTAGCACACCTTGTTTTAAAGTTTGACAGATCTTATCTGAGGCCTACACACTGCTCAATAGCAGGGGGCCCAGTTTACCTCGTCACCGCATCCCAGGCCCCTGCTAACTGACGAACAGAAATGCTTGCTCTCTCCTTGCCCACCTTCCCAAAATTATGTTAACAGCATAATTAACAAAGTTATGTTAACAGCGAGTAGTGATAAATTCACTGAGCACGTCCCCGGAGCCAGGCACCATTCTTAGCTCCAGGCCTGTATTAATTCACTTTAGTCCTCAAAATAACCCTATAAAATGGGTACTTCTATTTTTCCCAGATAAGAAAACTGAGGCAGAGAAAAAGAAGCAACCTGCCCAAGATTACATTGTAACTATGCCTACAGAATCTATAGGTAACTCAAGAAGGTACACTGGTTTCTTTAAGAATTTTAACTACATACCTGAATCTGTTTTCTACCTCACATCTCCAAAAAAGGAGATAACATTAGGTTTTTATCCATTTGGTTAAAAATTTCTTTAACAAACAGATCAGCCCTAGCCAGTTGGCTCAGTGGATAAAGCGTCAGCCCTCCGACTGAAGGGTCACAGGTTCGATTCCGGTCAAGGGCACATACCTCGGTTGCAGGCTCGATACCCGGCCCTGTTCAGGGCGCATTCGGGAGGCAACCAATCGATGTGTCTCTCTCACATGGATGTTTCTCCCTCTCCCTTCCACTCTCTCTAAAAAATCAATGGAAAAAATATCCTCGGGTGAGGATTAACAAACACACACACACACACACACACACACACACACACACACATCAAACTACTTCATGATACATAAGCACTGTGCCATTTATAAATACAAAACATCTCTAAATGGATTCTATCCCGCCAGACATTCAAACAACCAGTAATATATGCTATGCAACCTGTGGCTGTATATACAGCCAATCCTGGAACAGAATTCTCTCATTTATTTGTCTATTCTATCTCTTTGGGATTAACCCAGAATAAAATACCTACAGCAATGTTTTCTAAGGACTTCTTTACCATTTGGCAACCCTCATGCATCGGAAGCAGCTGAGTTTTCTTTCTCCTAGAAATTCTGACTATGAGATCACTACCAGAGAAGAGGATTTAAGCCACAACTGCAGGAAATATGAATGGTCTACCCCAGACATCCCCCCCTCTAGCAAAAGGAAATATAATGTGGCCCTACATTATACTGAAGGACCTTTGGAAAGATAACCAAATTATAAGAAAACAGATCATGACTGTTTCTGGGAAAGGTCAAATTAGTTTAATAGCATGGACATGAGCTTAATAGCATAGAAATGAATGACTTTGTATGTGAATATGGTGTAGTAGCCAAATGACCAGACTGAAAAAAAAAGTGCAGAAAAGTAGATATAATAATAGTATCCCGTAACTTGCAGTCCAGGGACATTACCAACAATGCATATGCTGGGAAAGCCCACTAAAAAACATTTACCACTTGGATTTGAGAGAAAAATTTTTTTCTTAAGTCTAATAGCATAGCAAAAGGGAATTTTAAAATGCAAATTACATTGACATCTCTATAGGTTGATATCACAAAAAGCAACCGAAGGCCTGGAGGAAGTCAGGGAGTAAAAGATACACAAAGATTGGACACGTCTGCCCAGTCTCAGGATGAAGGAGTCAGGAGCGCGTGGTGAGGTCGGACCCACCGGTCAGGGCACCTGGGCCAGGTCAGAGGAAGAGGAAAGATGTCCCATCCACCCTATGCCTCTCATGGGGCCAAAACTGCGCTTTGCTTCTCACGACTCAACCCTTCTTTTTACTGCAAAATGTCAGAGTTGGCAGAGGGTTAAAATTAATGCGAAAAAATAGTTTGGGGGCATTTTCCCTTTGAGGAAACCGAGGCAGTTTGACAATAACTGGCCTAGAGACCCACACCGCCGGGGTGATACAGCTGAGAAAAGCATGTTCCTGGCCAAGAAAGCATTTCGCTTATAAGCCCGGTTACCTATCGTCACTATTATTGGTTTTTCTAAAACTTATTACTGTAAAAAACAAACAAAGGTGGCATCTGATGTTTACCACTCATTACAATGTGGACTTTGGGAAATAACATAAGTCTTTCATCAGCTAAGTTAGAATGAGAGAGAGAGAAAGAGAGAGAGAGAGAGAGAGAGAGAGAGAGAGAGAGAGAGAGGAAGAGAGAGAGAGAAGTTCTCTCCACTGAAGGTAACTGACTTTGGTAAGGGAAGAACTAGAAAGGTGCACACAAGCTCCCTAGACTTGAGTTTTCTAGATAGTGACTAGATTCGGGAGAAGAGCATTGATTTGGCGTTCCCCTTGGATGAAAAGAAACTTTCACCTTGTGCCAAGTTCTCCTTCTCAAAGAAAGCTAACGTGAAAGACTGCCTAAGGTAATTCCTATACCAGGGGGAAAAATGAAGTTCCCATCATAAAACCCTCTTCTGGTCCCAAACCTCCGTGCGCTAGACTCCTCCAACCTGCGACTGACCCCGGGCAGGGGCAGGGGCCGGCAGCCGCTGGGAAACAAGGAGCCTTTTGTGAAAGACGGTGGCCAGGAAACAACACCCTCCAGAGAGTTTTCGTCCTCTCGGCGCACACACACCCCCTTTGGATACCCAGTGCCGGCGGTCACTGCCACAGGCAGCTTTCCCCTCGGCGTGATGTCAAACGAAACTAACTTTTCCCCTCCCGGCCTTCCCCCTGACCTCACCACCCGGTCACCACGGGAGGTGGATTCCGGGGGGACTTCGGAACACCCGGGGTCTCTGAGCTGATTGGTTACTTTCAGGAAAAATAAAAGATTCCAAACTTCACTGCTGGATCCCCCCGTGGTGTGGCACACAAGCAAAAATCACCGCCTTTCCCTGCAGAAGTGTAACCCTCCCAACCTCCTAATCCGCCTGGACAAGTGACAGGCGGGGGCCGAGCCTGAACATCGCTCCAGCCCTGGGTCCCGAGCTCCATCCCAGCGCGGGCTCCCGGGAGGGACGCGGCTGTGCACCGGGAGCAGGTGGGGGCCGGGGCCGGGGCCGAGCGCGGGCGCGCTTGCCCCCGTCGGAAGCCCGAGGGTGTAAACTCCGTAGGTCCTCCCTGCGTCCTGCTCGTCCCCCGGGAGACGGCCGGCTTCTGGAGGCCGCCCGAGCCCTCGGGGATCCCGGGCTGGCGGCCGCAGCGGGGTCGGGGGGCGAGGGGCGGCGGGGTCCGTTCCCCGGGTCCCGTTCCCGCCCGGCTCCCGGTCCTCCCGAGGGCAGCACTCACATATCTCTGCACGAGAGTCCGCACGAGGCTGCAGTCCATGGCTCCTCCGGCCGCGCCCGCCCGCCCGCGCTCAGCGCCCCGGCGCCCGGCTCAGCGCGCCCATGGACCCCGGCCCGAGTGTGGCCGCGCGCCCCCGCCCCGGTCACAGCCTGGACGCGCCGGGCGGTGCGGGGGGCGGCCGCGGCCCCTCGGCGCTCATGCCCCGCCCGGCCCGCGGCGGCCGGCGCGGCGGTGGCTGCTGGCGGTCGTGGCTGGGCGCCCGGGCTGCTGCGGGCGGTGGGGATCCGGCTGGGAGCGCGGAAACCCGGGCGGGTCCTGCTGCTGTTCTGCTCCCCAGCTCTGCTCCGGGATCTGCGCTCTTCCACTCCCCTCCCGGGTCCTCCACCCGTCGCCCCGCTCAGCCCTGCCTCCGGCCGCCGGTCCGGGCGCTCACGTCACGGGCGCGTGTGAGCATGCGCCCCGCGGCCCCGGCCCCCGCCCGCACCCTCGCCCTCACGCGTGTGCACGCGCGCAGGGGCCCGTCCGCCCCGCCTCGGCAGGTTCCCTGCCCCCGGAGCGAGGGCGAGGAGAGGAGCCGGAGGCCGAGGGCGGAGGCCGACAGGTGGGGGCGACTCCCTGTTGCTTCCGCCTCCGGGGCGGATTCGGTGAGCTCTGCCCGGGGGCGGGCGGCGGGCGGCGGGGACTGTGTGCCCCGCGGGAGCCCCCCTCGGCCGGCGTACCGGGCCCCTGCCGCGCTCCGACCCGAAACTTTCAGGTTTCTACTGAAGGCCCGGCGGGTGGGAGAGAGATCGCGAAGGTACCCGGAGGGTGCCCGCGGAGGGAGGGGACATGGGTGGGGACTCGGGTCTCGTTGATCCGGGTCGCGCTCCCTTGGGAGCCCAGCACCCACGTGCGGCCCCTCCTGCTTTTCGGGTGAGACTGGGCGGAGGTGTGGCTTAGGGGTCTGTCTGCCCAGGGTCGTGCAGCTTTTCTCGGCTGAGCGAAGGTAAGCACAGGGTCTCCCTAGCCCTGGCCTCCCGCCCCCAGTCTCCAGACCCTGGTAGTCCGGCAGCGTGGGGGGTTTGGAGTCAGCCTTAGAACCTGTTACACCAGCCGCCGGCCCCAGCGGGCAGCCCTCTGCCGGTCGGGCCGGTCCAGCTTCCGCATCTGCCCAGGCTCTGCTTGGGCAGGCCACCAGGAGGCCCAGCCCGGAGCAGGGTGAAAACTCCAGGCTTGCACTGCCTCCACGTCCCGGGGCACACACTTGGTGCTGTCAGCTCTGAACCAGACCTGAGAACTGTGCCATCGCACAGACACCGCGATTTCAGTCCTAGGGAACGTCTCTGGTTTCCCCACAGTGAAACAAGCTCTCTCTCCAACCACACAGTCAGCCTTGAATTAACTGATGTACTTTGTTTACAACCTCCCTTCTCCGCTCACAGGTCGTCATCACAGGGGCATGAACAACACCTTTGGCAAGCCTGTAAGGAGCAGGGCTCCTGACCCGGGCAGGAATGCAATTGAATGTGAATGTTCCCCTGACTGGCTGTGGCAGAGCAGCAGTATTGGACACGTTTTGAATTAGCCACAGATGATTAGAAACGAGTATTAGTGAATGGCGATAGTGACTAAACTATCTGGATTCTGAACTACTTTACTTCAATTCAATGTTCCAGTTTTTGGTCAATTAACTCATTGATTCTCCACTCATTATCCAAAACTATTCTCTGCCTTCTCTGCCCTGCTCTGTGCCCCCAAAGGCCTATAGGCATTATTAATGGCTCTTCGCCAAAAGGGGTGCCAGCTGCAGCCTGGAGCCCACAGAGAGAGGCTGGGGTATTTCTGTCCTGACCGCAGGGGGCCTGGCAGATCTGTATGCCTCTGTGAGGACAGTTCTTATTGGGCTACCTTTCCCATTGCATCATGTCAGGCTCCAGGTGCTACAGTTCTCTGCCCCATGCAGACTGTGGGGGGCTGACTCCAAACCCCCCACGCTGCCGGACTACCAGGGTCTGGAGACTGGGGGTGGGAGGCCAGGGCTAGGGAGACCCTGGGGAAGTGATGTCTGCCTCCCATTGTTGCTGGTCCCTGGGTAACAGCATCCTTTGATGGGCTGTTGAACCATGACTGTACTGCAACAAATGGCCCCTTCATCACATTCTCTTCCAAATCTCCTCCCAAGAATGCCTTCTGCTTCCTGCCAGGACCCTAACCGCTAGAGTGGGGTTTTGAGTAGCTTTCTACCTTGCAAACTGACATTTGGATGGGGGAGATGTGTGGAAGAACAGAAGCAGAGATCACTTAAGGCTGCTGGGTAAAGGCTGCCTGTCTTTCAGGACTGTCTGTTTCATTCCATGGTAAATGTTAATTTCATGTTGTAGTAGACACCATGGTTACCAGTGCAGCAACCATGCCCTTTTTTCTTGCTGGCAGAAACCCACCTTGGTCCAAGTGTCCACTTCCTACATGGCTAGGGTAAACTGGTTCATGTAAGCTAATCTTGGTAACTCCACTTTTCCTGTAATTAGTTTAAAACAAGTTTAAGCTAATGAATCCTGATGTTGGGGAAAGTTTCCTCACTCTTAAAAAGGCATATAAAGAAGAAATATTCCTGGATTCCTGCTGGATGTTGTCTGTCTGGATGTGATGTCTGGCTTTTTGCAGCTTCTTACATCCATGACAGGAGGTCACCCGAGGAAGTCTGGGGATGACAGCGTGGAAAGTGGGAAGACCATGGGTCCTTAATAAAACCATTGAACCATTAACCAATCCTGCTGTGGCCCTAACACGGGATTTCATATCATGAAGATAAGAAATATCCTTATTGAGTTGGATTTTTTGGTTACTAGTGGCTGACAGCATCTTAACTTCAAGCCTATGGACACAAACCAGTGAAGACTCCATTTAAGTAACAGAAAACCCAACTCACCCTGAGACTCATTTATTTCTGTATAATAAGCCATCACACACTGGGGAGCTTAAATAACATGAGTTATTATTTCTCAAGGCTCTGTGGTTTGGTGACATGGTTCTTCTACTCCACCTGGTGTTGGTTCAGATGGCTTCAGTCATATGTCAGCATTTGAGCTGGGTGGCTGGGAAGCTGGGAGCAGGTTGGCCTCTCTCTCTTCCCATGGTTTCTCATTGTTTAGTGGTCTAGCCTGAGCTGCTTTCCATGACAGCTGGGTCCCAAGAGGGTCAAAGAAGACGAGATACCACTGCTGAAAACCTGAGCTGGGAAGTCCCAGAATATCACTTCTGTCGCATTCTGTTGGGGAAAGTAAGTTCCAATGACAGCCCAGGTTCAAGGGAGGGCCAGAATAGATTTCACTTCTTGGTGGGAAGAGGACCTCATTCATAAAGGGATGAAGAATTTGTCAGTGGCCACCTTTATAAATAATCTACCATAGATAGACTTATACAATAATGGAATGTGTTGGTGCAGTGTGGGAATATATCGGCAATATCACAGTAAGTTCCAAGTGCAATGGCTGCCAGAGACTCCAGGGTCTACACGTTTCTTCACTCACATCCGAAGGGAAAGAGAATTTTCTCTCCAATTGGAACAGCTAAATCCTGTGCCCATTCCTGGCCAGTCAGTCACTAGGCTGTTGGAATGCCATCGGATGGTTGCCTTGGGCCTGGGCTGAGTGAATGGAATAATCTTAATCAGCTTTGGGTTCTTGGCACCTATCCCTGACCCACTAGCAGTATGGATGCTTCACCCTTGTGGTTTAATGTGGTACATCAGGAGGAGGAGGCAATAGATAGGATGCAAACCCCAAAACTTACATGAAACTGTGGGTCTGCAGCTGGATGCTCAGGCTACATCCACACCCACACCTGTGCACAGACTCATAAACACCTGCTCGCCACTCCTCCCCTGCACCCCAGAGGGGACTAGGATGGAAATCAGAAATCTTGGATTCATGGACTTCTAAGTGAAAATAAGGGAGGGTCAAAAAGTAAGGTCTTATGGCAAGGGCAGTGCAAAACAATTATCCAATGGTAATGGGGCGGGGGGATCACTGTTACTGGGCCCTCAGATAACAAACCTGAAGCTAAAACTGCTGATTGAAAACATACAACAGAAAAGTGTGGGTTATTAACATGTTTTATTTTCAGGTAGGAGAAAGAGCAAGTACCATACACTAGTGGGCTTGACCTCTTCAGATGAGCACCCTTGCTCTTCCAAGCTGGTGGAGCATTCTACATCTTTTGTGGGTCACTCTTACCACAGGTTCAGAATTATGTCAGTGCCATCTTCCCATGATTGGTTCTTCAATGGCAGAAACTCTTATTTTCTGTACCTCACACAGGCTAGCCTCTCAACTCCTTTATCCCTTTTGACTGGAATCTTCTACCCCAATCCTTGTTTGTCTCACAAAGTCCTACTCATCCTTTGTAGTCACACTTGAATATCATTTTCCTATACATCTTCCTCAGTTCCCTCTCAGTTACAAGTAGTTACTCCCTCCCTTAGCACACTTAATGACACCACTTAATGTCAGTTATTTACTCCCTGGACCCCTCCTGCCAGCCTAGACATGGTTTATTTAATTGCTCTAGAGTGGGCCCAGGCATCAGCTTTTTTTGCAAAACTCCCAGGTGCAAATTGTGAGACCCACTAATCTAAATGTCTGTCTCCCTGCCTGAGTGTGAACTTGTTGAGGATGACTTCGATTCTTGATTCCTTTTTACTCCCCAAGGCATAGCACAGTTCCTTGCAAACATAATAGGTATTGAATAAATGGTGAAAAGATTAAATGTACCTTAACTACTATTTCATCCACTAAGCTTTATTGTGGTAGAACAAAGGGAAGGCACAAAGTTTTAGCATGTGCCAGAGGAAAGGTGTACAGGGAAGTCTATCCAGAATGGATACCTGTAACCCTGCAGGAATGCTGTGGGGAGCGAGGTCTTGGGTAAGAAATGTCACTGAGGCCATCTTACTCCACCACGCTCTACCAGTGCATTTTTCCTGGAATGTGTTGATGAAACATTGTCTCCCACGCCTGGGAGGAGCTTGTGGGGCAGTGCCACTGAGTTAGTTACCCTTGAAAGTTTAGATTAACTTGGTCATTACACAGGTATGAAAAATTGGGTATGTTCACATTTCATTATCATTCTTAATCCAAAAATATGTGACTAGCACGAGTGGCAATCACAAAGAATTAGCAAGATTTCATCTTCCAGGTAGTGTTAGTATGATCTCTACCATGAAAATCATCACCAAATCCTGTGATTCCAGGTCAGCCATCGGTTTGATTGTCAGGGGATCTCATATTTGCCCCTTTAACATCCAAAGGCAACATGATTGTATGCCTTTGAGATGTTTTTCTCCTCTGTCAGTTCTCTATCGCTTCAGGTATTGAGACATAGGTCAGGAGTGAGTCCAGGATGATCACAGTCTCCAGGCCCTTTCCCTCCACAGTGGGGTGCTCATTGCACAGAGGGGGCCCATTGTACACCTCACAATGGGTAATCATGCAAAGGGATTGTTTCCCAAAATGAACCTAATTAGGATTAATTTTGCTTCTCAGTTTCCTATTTTCTCTTAGTTTTTTTCGGTAAGAATACATGAAAGGAAAATATGCTAAGGATTTGTTTCTCTTATTTATTTTTTACACCCCCTTTCCTACGTTTTTTTTTTGTTTTGTTTTGTTTTGTTTTTTTGTTTTCTCTAAAAAGATCAATTATGTTTATTCAAGTTTTCTTTCGGGGATAAAAATAAAAACCAGAGTTCTGAAGTGCTTAAAATTACCAATAAAGTCACTAACGCAATTTGCTGCTCTCATTTATTTCAACAAAAACTTTAAAATATTGTTCCAAAGTAAATAAAATCATAGGATAGCTGAATTAGGAGTTAGACAATAATTAGAAATTTAGCATTGTTCCAGGTAATTTGCACCTTTGCTTTCACAGGTCACTTTGATGTTACATAACATCACTTTACTGCATATTCTATTTATGAACTCTTTTTAAAAAAATATATTTTTATTGATTTCATAGAGGAAGGGAGAGGGAGAGAGCTAGAAACATCAACGATGAGAGAGAATCACTGATTGGCTGCTTCCTGCTTGCCCCACCCTGGGGAGCAAACCCACAACCCAGGTATGTGCCCTGACCAGAAATCGAACCAGCAACCTCCTGGCTCGTAGGTCGATGCTTAACCACTGAGCCACAGCCTCCGAGCATAAACTCTGTTTAGAAAACTAGGAAAATGCTTTCTCTTGTCCCTTTGTTTTTATAAACAAAGACAAAATGGTTTCCCTTAAAATATCATTTATCATAATTTCTAAGAAGATTTTATCAGTTTTAACTAGAAATGAACATATTCTAATCAAGAGGCAAAGGAACACTAACAAGTTTAATGGTTTTGAAGACGTCCTGCTGAGTGAAATAAGCTAGACCAGCCTTGGGCAAACTACGGCCTGCGGGCCGGATCCGGCCCGTTTGAAATGAATAAAACTGAAAAAAAAAGACCGTACCCTTTTATGTAATGATGTTTACTTTGAATTTATATTAGTTCACACAAACACTCCATCCATGCTTTTGTTCGGGCCCTCCGGTCCAGTTTAAGAACCCATTGTGGCCCTCGAGTCAAAAAGTTTGCCCACCCCTGAGCTAGACAGAAAAGGACAAATGCTGTGTGATTCCACTGACATGAGGTCCCTACAAAAATCACATTCGCAGAGGCAGGAAGAATAGTTGTTTCTTGGGGGTGGGGGTAGAGGTGGGAACTTAGTGTTTAGTGGATGCAGAGTTTCATTTGGGAAGATAAAAAGAGTTCTGGAGAACTCCCCACATCCAGTGGGAGGTGCTGAGAGGCCCGGTTGGGGTTAAGTAGCACCCAGGATGAAGGTGCTTGGGTTCTGGCCCACTGAGGGAGAGGTTCACCCCAGTACCCCACCCCTTTAGGCCCAGCTTCCTCACATATCAAGTAGCAATGATGGAACAGGGCCAGTGCTTTGGAGAGTAAAAGACACACAAGTATGACCCAGGGTTGGTTCCCCCAGCTTAGGGGAGACAATCAAGGGTGCACAGTGAGCATGGAGGATGCATGGAAGAGCAGAGGGAGCATTGCTAAATGTCATTTTTGTGTAATTTGACTCAGAGGCCTGGCCTGCCTCACAGCCCTTTACCACCACTGTCCCAGTAGGTCACTCCTGTACCTTTACATCAACACTTGACCTGGCCAACTAGGCGTGGCCTCGTTACAGTGACCACTACAATGAACTTTGCTTTGGCCCTGCATAGGAGAAGCCCTGGCACGCGTGTCTTTGAAAGGCTGATACCCTGGTTAAGGGCCTAGAATAGAACAAAACCAGGGCACCTGTGGCCAACACATCCTAACAAGGACGTTCAGGGCTACCTGGAGAGCATCCTCAGACCTTGCTTCAGCTTCCAAACAGATCTTCTGAGGCTGCTGCAGTAGAGTAGAGTCTTCTGTGAGGGGAATGTGTGGATCAATCTGAAACAACATTCCAGTTGGAAATGGAAGAAGAAAGGCAAAGGAATGGTTGGTTTCTTCTGTGCGATCCTGCAGAGCTGTATCAAAAGTTTACTTTCTGAATTACACTGACAACTTTGTTTATATAAAAATGCATTTCAACTTTTTTTTTAATTAAATCTTTATTGTTCAGATTATTACATTTGTTCCTCTTTTTTCCCCCCCCATAACTCCCCTCCTCCCAGTTCCCGCCCCACCCTCCGCCCTCACTCCCCACCCACTGTCCTCATCCATAGGTGCACGATTTTTGTCCAGTCTCTTCCCGCATCTTCCACACCCCTTTCCCCCCCAAGAATAGTCAGTCCATTCCCTTTCTATGTCCCTGATTCTATTATAATCACCAGTTCATTCTGTTCATCGGATTATTTATTCACTTGATTCTTAGATTCACTTGTTGATAAATGCATATTTGTTGTTCATAATTTGTATCGTTACCTTTTTCTTCCTCTTCCTCTTCTTAAAGGATACCTTTCAGCATTTCATATAATCCTGGTTTGGTGGTGATGAACTCCTTTAGCTTTTCCTTATCTGTGAAGCTCTTTATCTGACCTTCAATTCTGAATGATAGCTTTGCTGGATAAAGTAATCTTGGTTGTAGGTTCTTGGTATTCATCACTTTGAATATTTCTTGCCACTCTCTTCTGGCCTGCAAAGTTTCTGTTGAGAAATCAGCTGACAGTCGTATGGGTATTCCCTTGTAGGTAACTGAGTTTCTTTCTCTTGCTGTTTTTAAGATTCTCTCTTTATCTTTTGCTCTTGGCATTTTAATTATGATGTGTCTTGGTGTGGTCCTCTTTGGATTCCTTTTGTTTGGGGTTCTCCGCGCTTCTTGGACCTGTAAGTCCATTTCTTTCACCAGGTGGGGGAAGTTTTCTGTCATTATTTCTTCAAATAGGTTTTCAATATCTTGCTCTCTCTCATCTTCTGGCACCCCTATAATTCTGATGTTGGTACGCTTGAAGCTGTCCCAGAGGCTCCTTACACTATCCTCGCATTTTTGGACTCTTTTTTCATTTTGCTTTTCCGGTTGGGTGTTTTTTGCTTCCTCGCATTTCAAATCATTGACTTGATTCTTGCGCTCCTCTGGTCTGCTGTCGGGAGTCTGTATAATATTCGTTATTTCAGTCCGTGTATGCTTAATTTCTAGTTGGTTCCCCAATATAAGATCGAGGGTCTCATTAGTTTTCTTGTAGATCTCATTAAGTTTATCGGCGGCTTCTAAACAGTTCTTGAGAGACCTTAAAAGTGTGGTTCTGAACTCTATATCTTCCATTGACAATTTTGTCCTGTTTCTTTGTCTCCGCATTTTGTTATGCTTCCTTGGTTCACCCCCTAGTGGTCTTTGTTCGCAGTCTTATAGTTAAATCTTGATTGTTGTAGCTAATTCCAGGGAGGGTTTGACCTCCAGGCCAAGTGGCTATGAGAATCAGCTATGTCAGCAGTGAGAGAACTTCTGTCCTCTAGGGAGGTGCTAATCTAGCCTTTGCCTGAGGCTATCCGGCAAATGCCTCTGTGCAGGGCTTGGGCAGGGTGGGTCGAACAGAATCAACAGGGTGGGCTGGAGAGAGCAGTTATGGCGGCTCTCAGTCCTGTCCCCAGGGGCTCTGCCTCTCTGAGTCCCAGCACCCGCTGCAAAGCTCGGAGAGAAAGCTGCACTTGCTCTGACCGAAGCCAGACAGTCCCGCTTCTCCCTTTTGAGTCTGGGTCCCTAAAGACTCGCCTGTATCTGGAGCTCAGAGTCTGCGACTCCCTCCCGATTGAAAACGCCAACCGCGCCCTCCGCCGCCAGCCCGCTCCTTGCACTCCGCACCTCAGAATTTGACTTCAGCACTGCGCCTCCTCTGAGTGTCCGTATGCGTTTCTCTTTCCTCCTAGTTGTAGGACTTCCACTCAGCCAGCATTCCTGTGGTTCTGGGTGATGTCCCTTCTGTCTTTTAGTCTCACTTTTGAAGTAGTTGTTCAAAGCAGCAAACTCCGGCGTTAACCTATGCCGCCATCTTGGTTCTCCGCATTTCAACTTTAAGCAAAGACTTGCATTTGCATAGCTTTAAAATAACATAGAATTAGCTGGCTTCCTATATAATAAAGATATGATATACAAATTAACTCTCACACCCTTACAAGATGGCTGCCTACAACCAGGTCAGCAGGGGGGTTAGTGAAGAATGACCAAACGGCTGAACAAGCAGGCTGCATGGGGTGACCAGCGCGGGGGGGGGGGGGGGGCAATTGGGGGCAACCAGGCTGGCAGGGGGGGCGACCAGGCCAGTGGAGGGGGGAGAAGTTAGGGGTGAACAGGCACTCAGAGGCAGTGAGGAGCAATCAGGTTGGCTGGGGGGAGCAGTTATGGGCGACCAAGCAGGCAGGCAGGTGAGCGATTTGGAGCCAGCAGTCCAGGATTGTGAGAGGGATCCTGCATGTGTCTCGCGAGCCGCAGTTTGCCGACCACTGCCCTAGTTGATTTGGCTCAGTGGATAGAGCATCAGCCTTCAGACTGAAGGGTTCTGGGTTTGGTTCTGGCCAAGGGCACATACCTCAATTGCAGGCTCAATCGCCAGTAGGGGCTGTGCAGGAGGCTGCCAATAGATGATGTTCCTCTCTCATTGATGTGTGTCTCTCTCTCTATCCCACTTCCTTCCTCTCCCTCTAAAAATAAATAAATGAATAAAAACATATTTTAAAAATGCCGTTCAGTGCAGCCACAAATTCTGTGTATCCAATTTGAAATGTTATCCTATATAATAAAAGCCTAATATGCAAATTGTCCCCTCGACCAGGAGTTCGACCAGGGAGGTGGGGCCAGCTGGCCAACAGTGGGAAAGGAGGCCCCAGCCGGCAGCAGCTGCCAGGGAAAGGGAGGCCCTGGTCGGCAGCCAGCAGCCAACAGCCACTAGGGACCCTACCCACGCACAGATTTCATGTACTGGGCCTATAGTTAATAACAATAACTTAGCATGTGCACTAATTTCCATATTTGAAACCCTTTATAAACTCCATTTCTTTCTAACATTTTGGAGGCGACATCCACCAAGTGGCAAAGGTAGTCACAGAAAATGAACGTGTAGATGTTCCAGGATTGTAATAAAAATATTATATCACCCGGTAGGCAATGCATGCATCTCTTTAGGAACTTGACCAGAGATCATATCTTTTACTACTTTGAGTGCAATAAGAGATTTGGGATCTGCTCTCAAGTCTATAGGGGTGCTAACAAGCTTCTTTGTCACCTGTTTGGGCTCTGATTTTATATTGTTTAGAACTCCATGTAAATGAAGAATGGGGGGGAAAAAGCTTCACTTTTCTTGTTTTTATTCTTGAGATTTTGAAACTATGTGAGAACAGATAAGAGACAGATGAAGCCATGGGAACCATTGGTCTGCAATGAAGGGACCTCCGAATCCCTTGACATTTCTTGCAACCCACGGTGATCAGATGTTCCTGTTTCCTACATGTAATTTCTCTCTACCTTACTTATCCCCTTCATTTCCTTCCACCCTCTCTGAATCCACTTATTGAGTGCCCATGCCCAAGGCACACTGGTGAGCTGGGGAGGGCTAGGCAAATGGACCTCATTATAATATCATAAGATTAAGTGGGGGACAGGTAGAGAAGATGAGGTACCCTTTGTTCATCTTTGTAGCTGCTGTATAAAAATCAACACTACCTAGACTTCTTAATGACAGATGAAGGAAATGCTGATAGCACTGTGGCTTTCTGGTTTAACTGAATACTAAATGGCTGCTTAGGACCTATTTTTAAACCCTATTACTTGTTGCAATACAATTTTGGAATAATTTTACTTTTGTAAATTTTACTATAAAGAATTTGATATTACCCAATTTAGGGTCACTCTATTAACAATAAAATATTAATTAGATCTAATTGCTTTTTATGGATGAAACCTAAACTTCATCCAGTTTTCACAGATTCTCATAATCTGACTGATCCCTATCTATTTAGCTAGATTTTCTTCCTTTCACTTGCAGTGCTCGCTCATCCCTCTGGAACATTCCTCATCTTTCTGTGTGCTGGGCAAACCTCATTAGATCTTTAAGAATGCGTCCCTTCTTTAGGTATTTGCTTCTTTCTCCGGTATTGCTGGAGGCAGAATTTTATAAGACTCCCACACCATGCTGTACACCAAGCATGTCAAACTCAAAGGCTAACATGGGCCAAATAAACAAGGTTTAAGTTTATGTGGGTTGCAAAAACACACACACACACACACAAAAGCTTCAATTTTCATAGAAACGTAGGTTTATTTCGATAGAGACATGCTGAATACAAAGGGCTGAAATAAGTGAGTAATCATTAACATAAAATAATGGAATATTTTAATAAAAATTAATATTTTTTCTTGAACATTAACTTACCAGACACTGAATAACTGCACAAATTAATAAGCATAATGCAAATAAACCTATTTTTCTTGTTCTCCAAAAGCGAAATATTAGTTAAGACTAATGACGTGGCAACCGGCTGCTGAAATATTCGCTGCCGGTATTAGTGGAGAGAAACAGTGCACCTGCGTGTAAGGCGCATAAGGAAAATGAATGTAACGATTATAGTGATCAGTCATTAGCGAACATTGTAGTTCGTTATTAATGATTATGTATAACAGGCTATTGTAAAAATTAAGTTACAAAATTTTTATTAAAATGTTTCTTACATACTGTTATATTGCCTGGGCTGCAAAAATATTCTGGCCGTGAGTTTGACATGCTTGCTGTACACTCTCTATAATCCCCTCCCTTCTAGTGGGAGTTGAATTGTGACTATGAACCCCTGACTATGTTGGGACATCTCTCCTGTGATTAGGTCGCATCATACTGAACAGAAATGCACTCTTGTTAGCCTTAAAGGAGGACCACATGGTAGGGAATGGCAGGCGGACCCCAACAACTGAGAACAGTCTCCAGCTGTCAGCCAACAAAAAACAGGAATCTTGGTCTCTCCGCTGCAAGGGACTGTGTGCTGCCATGGGTGAACCTGAGAGGGGGTGGTGAAGGATGGAGAAGACAAACAAGAGAAGAAAGCTGGGGCTGGGTGGGACGCTGCTTCCCTGATGGAGAGACAGCGCCACAGCCTGCACGCCGAGTCTTTATTTTATAGCTGGATTCCACGAGACAAAGTAAGGGCGCGGTCAAGATGTTTCCAATATTCTCGCAGGTTTTGAATCTACTCAGTTACATGCACCTGATCAAGCTTTGTTTACTTGCTGCACCTCCTGCAGCCTATATATATATCACTTAGCCACGTGGGACCACAGGTTCGGACCATAAGGTCAAGCTTACAACTATAGCCTTTGGCTATAATTGTGCTGTGAAGGCTTTGCCCTTCAAGCTAGGACTTGGCCGTGGCTTTGCCACGAGAGGACCATGCCCTCTCATTAGTCTGAGGCTTGAACCTGTCCCAACACTATAGCCGCTCTCCACAGGACTGAATTCTGGCTACAACAAGTGAGCTTGGAAGGCAGCTCTGAGCCTCAGAGACCAAAGCCCCAACTGGCACCTTGATTTCAGCCTCATGAGACACTGAGCAGAGGACTCTGCTAACCATACTCAGTCTCCTGTCCCATGGCAACTGTGAGATAGTAAGTTTGTTATTTTTAGCACCTAAGTTTGTGATAATATGTTAGGCAGCAATGGGAAATTAATACAGGTATCCCATGGAACTCAGTATGGCCTTTTCTCATAGCACTTTCCCTGCTAACGTATAATTATTTGATTAGGTCCCTCTCCCTCATACTGTTTTGTGAATTCTTCAGTAAAGGCCATAACAGTCATTTTTGCACTTGGATGATAATTATCAGAGTTCATTTGAAGCACAAAGAAGAACCTGCTTGGACAGATCTTTGATATCTTCCACGCCCTCCTAGCTCATTCTGACTGTAGTGCCTTCCTTCTGCCTGCCGAGACCCAGCCCAGACTCCTCCGTAGTGAGCCTGCTCTAGGGCATGTTGGCCAGTTTGGGGCTATGCAGCATTTACAATAAGCAGCCCACCGCTTCCTACTAGCCCTAGTCTCCTCTTGAGGCATCCCAACATGTGTGGTCTTGGATAAAGGGTAGTTCCCAGCAATCCTTTGGGTAGGAGATGATTCTCTACTTCAGTCCCTCTATAGTACCTGGTGTGGGTGGGGGTGACTTACAGTGGATGGAGCATATGGGATCTCTGACCGCAGGAGATCAGTGAGAGGGACTTTCCCACTCAGCTCCCTGATACGGCCAGAGGGTAGTGTTTGACCATCACTTGTGACTTTTATCCTTGAACAAACAACCCAAAGGCAAAGAAGGTGTTCGCAGATGGAATCCCTCACAGCAGAAGCACCCGCCTAGGCCAACTGGTGATGTGACTACCCTGCTCCCAGACAGCATGGTGATTTTCTGAGCTTGTTTCTAAGCCTGACTTCATAGGCTCCCCCAATTCTGTGAACCCTGTATCCTTCCAGCGAATTACCCTTGTCCTATAAGATCATGTGATTCCTACCAACAGCCCTGTTGGAGTCACCTTCCTAGTTCTATCGGCTATCATTGAGCATTTCTCCACAAAACATCTACAGCTGTCATACTATCAGCGATAACTCTGAAGCCAGACTGTTGGGTTCAAATTCTGGGTCTGCTACTTAACTACCTTCCAGACCTAGGAAGGCTGCACATGCTCTCCGGGCCTTGTCTGTGTAATGGGGAATAAGGACAATCCCTACTTCATGGGTTATTTCCAGACTCATGAATTAACATATGTAAAACCCTTGAGACTGTGCCATTATGTGTTTTGCTATTGTTTCATCCTATTCTCTTGGACTATGGACAATATTATTTTATATATTAGTCTATTTTCCAACATAGCTTGTAAGGTCCCTCAGGTAAGAGGCTATTCTTTATTTCTGTTCCCTTCAAGTCACCAAGAATGGACAGAGTACAGGTATGGCATGATGTCATGGGACTCATGACCACAGGTATTTCCCCAACTGGAAGATTGCACCTGCCTACCGGGGGTGGTTTCTAGACAATACTGGGAATGTGCTCTACCCTGTACGCTGTAGAAGAAGCCTTCCGGAGAAGGCTCTGGATGCTGACGATTCTAACCTGAGTGTTTATTGCATCCCTGCAGGGAACTGATTAAAGCCCAGATACCTCTACCCCACTTCCTGCCTGATTCAGCAGCCCTTTCCCACCT
Organism: Myotis nattereri; assembly: GCF_964212035.1. NCBI lineage: Eukaryota > Metazoa > Chordata > Mammalia > Chiroptera > Vespertilionidae > Myotis > Myotis nattereri. The sequence goes on from NC_138076.1 coordinate 29,607,626, forward strand.
CCCCTAACCCTCTCCACCTCAAGTCATTTCTCAAAGCCTCAGAGAAATAGTTTCTGCTACTTCTCCCAACACAGGGTGGCTTGGATCCAGTCCTGTAGCTTTCTTATTTGACCTTGAAAAAGTAGGATAGTTAATCTATTCAGACTCTATTTAGGGGCAACGTTTGCCAACTAAATAGCTGGAAAGAGATTGAAAATATTTAACAGCCAGAATGGCAACAGCATAGACATCAACTGTGATCACCATGTTAAATGGACCAGGGTGTACTGACGGTATTGTCTCTGAATACAGCACTTGCAGCTAGAACAGAACAAAGAAATGAATTAATTGCAAATGACCAAATTTGGTTTTAATGTAATAAGGTAATAAAATGATGAGCCCTGGCTCTGTAGATCAGTTAGTTAGAGCATCTTCCCAATATGCCAAGGTTGTGGGTTCAATTCCTGGTCAGGGCACATATAAGAATCAACCAAGGAATGCATAAATAAGCACAATATAAATTGATCTCTCTCTCTCTCTCTCTCTCTCTCTCTCTCTCTCTCTCTCTCTTTCTCTCTCTCAGCAAAGAATGGGATGGGATGGATGAGAAGGAGAAGGAAAGGAGTGGAAGGGATGGGAGGGAAAGAGGAGGGGAAGGAAAGGGGCTAATGGAACTTGATGGGAAAAGGAAAGTGACATTGAAGGGTCATGGTGGTAAACCAAAATGAATCAAAATAGGGAACATGTTGTAGCCATGGTAAACTTGGACTAGGTCTTTCTATGAGAGGGTTTGGAAGAAGTTGCTTTATGAGAGCATCATAGTACATTTTGGTGATTTGGGACCCTTTATGACCAGCCAGACATTCAAATCATGCTATGGATCAGAGCTTTTGCTGATTTGAGGAAATGTGGTCCCATATCAAACTTTCTATATTGTCCAAAGAATGGGGAGCAGAAGATGTATTGGAGAAGGAAGAAGAAAAGAATTAAACGGAAAGGGGTGGAGGGTGGAACAGACAGTGTTGTAAACCCCGTGAAGGCAACAGTAGGGTCTCTATAGCAAGTAGTTTAAATGAAGAGATGGATTAACTAGGAGTACATCAGAGGCAGGAGTGAGAGGAAGGGCTTGGGGCCAACCGGCTAGGTCCTACCACTTCCACTTAGGAGACCCTGAAGTAGTGGTCGTCCCTTCTCAAATGATTATTGTTAAATTAGTTAATCATCCTTATTATTAAAGTGCTTAGAACAGGACCTGGTTGCTAGTATTTGTTAAATAATTTAATGTTAACTGTCATTACTTGACATTGCTTTACAAACTGACATTGACTTAATTAAAACCACCAGCCTGAGAAAAATTCATCATGATAGTTACGTAAGGCAGTAGACATGACACACAGTTTTTGTGAGCATGGCTAGATATGGTGTGGCAGGTTCCAGAACCCTTCTTAAGAGGGAGCTGGAGAATGACCGTGGCCCCCTTCTCTTCCCCTTTCTTCATCTTGTCGCCTGAATTCTGAGGGGCAGGCACCTGGACATGGGAAAGGGGTAACCCTAAGGAATCTGGGACCCTAAGTCCTCCAGTGCTGGGGTGCTTACCTCTGGACGCTGTTTATATGAGAGAATGATAAATTCTTATCTTACTGAGGCTGCTAATAAGTTGAGTTTGTGTCATTCTCACCTGAACGTATTCTTAATACGCTGGCCAATGCATTCATTGTCATCTGCACCTGACATGCAACTTAGACTGCATGAAATGGGTTATAATTCCAGTGTCTTTTCCTGTCATCTGACTTATTTGGGATACAAACAAATCCTAATGCATTATTAACACATTGGCAGGCCACATAAAGCACAGATGGCTAGATATGTATGAACTACTTGCATTAATCATGAAGTAAATTTTATCTTCTGGTACTTTCTCATATAATGACAGTCTAAGGGTGGTTTACTTTTACCAGTAAATTTATTGATATACTGTAAATGAAGTGAAACTTCAGTGAGGATTCCTGAGACAGAACTTTTAAACTCACACAAGTTTAATAAAACAAATATAACAAGTAAAAATAAATTTTAAGATTCTGTTAAATGTTTCAATAAGCTTCTTTTTGTAAGGACCAACTTTAATAAATACATACAAAAATAAATACAACTGATATAAAAAAAAGAACTGGTAGTTGTAGTTCAATGGGATTCTACTTTGATAAAGACATGAAATGGCCAGAAAGATGAATGTGATAAAACATAGTGAATAAAGATGATAAGCAGATAAATCATAAGCCAGAGAAATAAATTTAAATGTCTACATATGATGTGTACTTTATGAAGACACTGAGAAGCATTTGAAAAATGTAAACTTTCAATTTTTCATATTATAATGTCTAAGACACCTGATTGACCAGGAGTTGATAAATAACATTAATGAGTTTATCTATCAGTTCATCCACTCTTACATTTACTCACTAACCACGCCTTATGTGGCACTTGTGTGCCAGTCACTGAACTAGCGTTTGAAGGATGGCGTCAGGTAAAGACAGATACCGACCTGTGCTCATCAAGTCTGTAGTCCACTGGGGGAGATAACAGCAATGACCTCATCCTTAAAACAAATACACAGTCAAAACCTCAGTGAAAGGCTCTGAAGGAAGGTGACACAGTCTCCCATGTGTCAACCCAGCCTGGAAGGGGCCCGGAAGCTGTCCCTGAAGAGAGTGACATTTAAGCTAAGCTCCTAAAGCATTAATTCACTTTCATAAAGTGAAGAGAAAAAAAAGGAAAGATGGTTTCATATTTTCTGAGACAGGCCCCCTGCAATCCTCTTCCTTTCTCTTATCAAGATCTTCTCTTTCCTTTGTCTCGGTGTCTCTATCCTGTGCAATTTGAATTCTACTCTCAGCACCCCTTCCCCAGAGCAGAGCTTGGCCCTGCAAAGGGACTTTGCACAGTTCACAGGGTGCAGACCTGCTCCTTCAGATTTTGCTGTGGTCGCACTGCAGCCACTTGAAAATTGGAATCTGCAGACCCCCGCCCAGTTTGGGCTTCTGTTGTGCTGGTCTTGCTGTGCCTTCGGATGAGGACCCACAGCCACTTCAGGCGTCCCATCAGGTGTCCCGCTGCCTTCCCGCTATGATTTTAAACACGGGCAACGATACCACGTTGGTTTTCTAGTTGGTGATTTATTCTTACCTGCTCACATCTCCAGGCTGTAGAAAGACGTTGCCATTTGGTTTTGTTGTGGATGTTGTCTGTGGGTTTGGGGACAAATTACTTAACTTCTTTGAGTCTCCACTTCCTTCCTGTAAAATGGGCTAAACATTGCGGCCAGCCAGCACAGCCAATGGTTCGGTGAGCCTGGGGGTGGGGGGTGGGGACAAATGATGAAGAAAAGACAGATAAAGAGAATAAGCTGGGTCTTCTAGGTGGATCTTCCTGTGCCTGGCTGAGGCCACAGAGAGAGATCCAGAGGCAAGCTGAGCCTTTATTTTATAGCCAGAGGTAAACAAGGTAGTGATCACCACAGTTACACTGTTCTTATGAGTTTCACTTGTTTTGGCAGCACTTGCTACATTTCCCCCAGCCCATTAGCTACCCAGATAGGATCTAGGGAGCATCATAAGGTCAAACCTAATTATGCTAAGAGGGCTGTGCCCTCTAAGCTGGTACTTGTTTGTGGCTTTGCTAACAGGTCAGTCTGAGGCTTAACCCTATAGCCGCGCCCTACAAACATAAGATAAGGTGCCGTAGATATGCCTGGCACGTGGAACACACTTCAAAAATATTATTTCACTGTAATGTTTAATGTTAAAATGCTACAGTTTTAACATTGCACAATTAAATTCTCTACTCAATTTACAAGTTAAAGTAATAGTAAGTTTGCATGAATTGAAAAGATGTATACATACAATTTAAGTTTAAAATTTAAAAACAGTAATAAAATTAGGAAAATGCAAAATACTAAAGATTACAAATTTTACTAGCTAGCATATGGATGTTTTTCTGGTATAATCTGAGACCATATTAAGTACATCTGCTAGTATCTGCTTAGCTTTAGAGTAAAAAAAAAGTAGTAATCAAATTGTTATTTTTATTTTATTTATTTATTTTTATTGACTTTAGAGAGGCAGGGAAAGGGGGAGGGAGGCTGGAAAGAGAGAGAGAGAAAAACATCGATGTGAAAGAGAAACATCGATCAGTTGCCTCCAGTAGCAGCCCAACCAGAGATGGAACCTGCAACCCAGACATGTTCCCTGACCTTGAAATGAACCTACAACCTTCTGATGCACAGGACAATGCTCCCAACAACTGATCCATACCAGCCAGGGCAGAAATCAATTTTTTTAAATGGTGCTATAAATATTTAACTTTGATAAATTATCCATTAGTTTTTTAATAATAAAAGTAAATCGATTAAATTCGTATTACATAAGCTAGTGATTGTTTTTCTCTAGCAAGTTTTGTTTATATTGACTACCTGACTGGCTGTGATAAATTGTTCCAGTAGTTTTTTGAGGAACCCACAATCACATTTTAATCTTCATTATGATGGTATTGATCAAACCTGATTTTGAATGTCTTATAACCATTAAGCTTCAAAAAAACATACATATGATGTTAATACTGTTTCAAAGGTTGGTTGAGAAAATCATAAGGAATAACTACACCAGTACACTAATAGCTAAACTCATACACAAAGGAATGAGAACTCTTAATTGTAATAAAGAAAGAAATGCTAATTTTTCTTGGTCAGTTTTCTTGAAGTAATGAGAAAACTTTCATGGTCTCAATATAACAATATCTGGATTTGTTCTAAGAAGGTAAATCAAGCTCCTATATAGCATATTCTGTTTCTAAAAAATCACTCCATACATTAAACAGAAACCAAATGAGAACATTATATAGCTTATTCCAGTGGTTCCCAACTGGGGTAGATTCTGTCCCCCAGGGGACCTTTGGCAATACCTGGAGACATTTTTTATTCTTATGACTGGGGGAGGGGGTGTTGCTAGCATCTAGGGAATCCTGCCAAACATTTTACAATGCACAGAATAACCCCACAACAAAAAATTGTCTTTTCCAAAATATCAATAGCATTGAGGTTGAGAAATCTTGTCTTACAGTCATCTCTTGGGTGTGAATGAACTCACAGACCTGAATCAGATGTCAGAATGGTTTCCTCTCCTGTAGTATGCCCATTTTAGACGTAAAACAGTAGCCTCAATCAAAATTATGGTCAAGATAGCATGTGTAGCATCTCCAAGATTTATGGACATGGATGACCGCCACCACTGAGATTTTGTCATGTTTAAGTCTAGAATTATGTTGAACCAATTTTAAGGAAACCAAGAGGGGTTAATTTTTTTAAAAAATTTATTTTGTCTCACTGTTGCCATCCCACTGGCAAGAAAGAAAGAAAGAAAGAAAGAAAGAAAGAAAGAAAGAAAGAAAGAAGGAAGGAAGGAAGGAAGGAAGGAAGGAAGGAAGGAAGGAAGGAAGGAAGAAAGAAAGAAAGAAAGAAAGAAAAAGAAAGAAAGAAAGAAAGAAAGAAAGAAGGAAAGAAAGAAGAAAGGAAGAAGGAAAGAAATTAAGTTTTGCTTGAGAATCCTTGGCCAAATGCTATATGGAGGCCCCACCTGGTTTGGCTCAGTGGACAGAGAGTCAGTCTGCAGACTGAAGGGTCCTGGGTTTGATTCTGGTCAAGGGCACATGCCCGGGTTGTGGGCTAGATCCCCAGTAGGGGGTGTGCAAGAGGCAGCTGATCAATGATTCGCTCTCATCATTGATGTTTCTATCTCTCTCTCCCTCTCCCTTCCTCTCTGAAATAAATTTTAAAAATACGTTTTAAAAATGCTATATGGGGCACATTTGGACTCATATAAAAGGACTGTCTAACAGGCAAATCAGAGCCAATGGAATAGGCTGCTTGGCAGGTCTTGAGGTGTTCCCACCAGAAACGTTCAGGTGTAGGCTGGATAACTGTGCAGGTGTGTGCAGAAGGCATGCTGATTTAGAAGGAAAGTTGATCATAGGATCTTTATGCTTCTTCCAACTTTGATATTCTTGATTTTAAAGTTGACTTAGGAAGGCCATCAAGGCTGCTTAGGGAAATGTACTTCATTATAGGCCTCTGAAACTAGCAATGAGCATTTGTGGGGGGTCTTCACCAGTTTTGCAAACACCACCCCAGACTTCATTTCATTTGATAAACTAAAGCTATTGATGTTCCAGCTGTATCCCTAGCAAATAGAAGCTGTGGACGAGCATGCTTAGAAGACAAAAGCCATGAATAGCAGAGGTGGGGATGAGAAGCCAATGAGGTAATGGCAGATACGTGCAGGGTAGGTATAAAAAGGAGCAGAGGCTGATGGTTCGCCATTCTTGCAGCTTAAGCCTCTATCTTTCCTACAAGCTTGTTTATTTGGAAATATACATTAAAAAAATTGAGGCATACATGAACTGATCAAAGTATATAATAAAAACTTCATTGCCCTACTATTCTGAGCAATAAATAACAAGATAAAGGGAATTTTATTGACTAAAATTCTTCTTTAGAAGAATATGTTTTCAGAAGAAATACTTTATTGTGCTGCTAAAAGGAGGATGCCAAAGCAACCAAGCAGGATTGTTAAGGTCCTCTGTATGAGAAAGAAAGGACTAAATGTGCTCCTAAGAGACACACCGGCCACTCCTCTCAGCATGGAACATTATTCATCCCTGCTCTGAGGGACAGTTTGGGGGCAGTACAGAATGTGGGACAAGACAGGGAGCCCTATTTTTTTTTTTAATCCAACGAAGCATTTTAAGCAATGATTTTCCATCAATAGCAGGGAGGAGAGGAACTTTCACTGAGTTTGAGAAAAGCAAGTGTTGCCACTTGAATCTTCAACGTACACAGTCACCTAGACTCCTGTGAAAAAGAGGTTTGGATTCCTCGAATGTGGGTGAGATCTGTAATTCTCAAAAGTTCCCAGTTGCTGCTGCTGCTGGCACTTTGAAGAGCAAATCCCAAATTATTTCTTAGGGGGAGGGGAGGTAGACAGATTCCTTTTCATGGCACTTTTTGGTAACTATTACCCACTGATTTTTCCTACAATCTTTTTTTTTTTTTTTTACTTGAAGAGAAAAAAGTGATGTAGAGAAAGTGGCTCTGTTGTTGGATATGATTTTTTAAAGATGGTGAAATTGAAGAAATCAACTCAAATATACATTTATTTTTCCCTTTGGTGGGTGACTGTGATCACACGGGATCCCCCCGTGATCTGAGGCTGTGCAGGGTCCATTCAGAGAAACATGGCCAACCAGATAAAGGTCATTAACAACAATTTCAGACTTCACTAATGCTTCCTGGGGAATGTCAGAAGGGATCCATCTCATAATCTGTCACTTTTCACAGTTCCCTTCCTTTGTGTCTCACCGCAGATTATGCCTCCACTGGGCTCTCTCCAGATGGCATCAGACTCCCCATGAAAAGACACACAGACTTCCCTGCCCTTGTCCCACCTGGTTCTTCATTCACCCTCGGAGGTAAATCTTCTCAACAGGTGCAGTGGTGCCTCCCAGGCTGTGTTTTAGAACTAGATATGTGGCATTTTGGTTGTCACAATACTTGATATGGGCCAGCAGTGCTGCATGTCATTGAGGTGTCTTTAATGTCACCCTGATGGTCACACAGGTGAAAAGCTTCCCTCTTATCTGAGTCTAGAGTTTAATTCATTTACATATAAGCAATTGGTACATGGTTTTAACATACAAACTATATATTTGTTTTCAAAATTCTTGTGTCCACACCTACCACTGGTTTGCCATTTTCCTCTACTTCTTGCACAGTATTGCTTCTGAACTCCGTTAAAAAAAAAAAAAATCAAGCCGGGCTGGTGTTGTTCAGTGGTTGGGCATCACCCCATGAACCAAGAGGTCACAGTTCAATTCCCAGTCAGGGCACATGCCCAGGTTTTGGGCTTAGTCTCCAATAGGGGGTGTGTAGGAGGCAGCTGATCAACGTTTCTCTCTCATCATTGATGTTTCTATCTCTCCCTCTTTCTGAAATCAATAAAAACATGTTTTAAACAATCAAGACAAATGCATTAAAGTAAGTGTGTGTAACTAGCATGTTTTTTACTATGGTCATAATTAGGAATTTACATACTTAAATATGTATTTTAGTATAAATCACTCTTGGTTTTTCCTTTATATTTCTTTGAATAGTGATTTGGGCACTATATAGATTTTATTAAAAATGGTGTGAGAGTAGGTCATATCATATATGAAAATCATTTCAGGGCAGCGAAGGTGGCATTGGAGACACGTGGGCATCCCCACCTTGTCCTGTTCCTCTGCTGACCATGCAGCCTGCCTGAGAAGGTCCAGGCTGGGGCAGGGAGTCCCAGAGGGTGAGGTTAAAAAGGGAGGGAGAGATTTTATAAGCACAGCTCAACATTTTTTCCCTTTCTCCTTGGCACCCATGTATGTAGTCACTTTTAGACAAAATATCAATACAACTCATATCATGTTCTCATTTGTTTCCCCCTAGAAAATGTATTGCCTCAAACTAGTGAATGTGGTCCCAATACCTTCATATTTATGTTATGTGCTAGGGGATATATATGTATATACACATTATATATATATATATATATATATATATATATATATATATATATATATATATATATAAGGTTAACTGACCAACTGTCCATCCGTCCAGCCTCGACCTACCAACTTGCTGGGACATATGACTTGCACTGGTAATTTAAAAATAAATGTTACTTGGCATGCGCAATACATGTAAAGCTCTTGCTGGTGCCAATCTCACGCGTGTGTTTCGATCTGTCATTGTCGATCGTGAATTTGGTTGTTTTTGTTGCATATGGTGGGAAAGTTCTCCTTATCGGAGGGGATTTTTGACAATGTTTCAGTGTTATGCCGCATGCTATGTGATCGGCCATAGTATAAACGAGTTTAAAGTACTGTAGTGTTTGGGGATGTTTCAGACAGTTGTCTCTTAAAACAAATATGAGATCAGAGGATTCTGCTTACAGCGAATGGTTAGTAAAATTTAAAGATGGCAAACTTGATAGCATTTTTCATTTAGGAATGGATATTATTGAAATTACCCGTGAAATGATTTGTAACAGATTTATTATTGAAGCTACCCTTGGAAATACACACACACACACACACACACACACACACACACACACATATATATATATATATATATATATATATATATATATATATATATATATAAATTAAATATATCTAAACGTGTGATTCTTTGTCCTAAAAATGAGCACGTTCATAAATTAAATGAAAAAAATTTGGATATATTCTATGGAAATCTGCACACCTATTTGAGTGATGATTCCATCGATTTAATGAATGATGCCGAAAAGGAAACTTTTCCCATCAAATTTCTTAATAGTATTACTCCTTCTGAAATGCTGTGTCATAAGTTAAAATTGAAAGTAGGTGCAATCATCATGCTACTGAGAAATCTTAATAGTAAATGGGGTCTTTGTAATGGTACTAGATTTATTATCAAACGATTGCTACCTAACATTATCAAAGCTGAAGTATTAACAGAATCTGCAGAGGGAGAGTTTGTTCTGATTCCAAGAATTGATTTGTCCCCATCTGACACTGGCTTCCCATTTAAATTAATTTGAAGACAGTTTCCTGTGATGCCAGGATTTGCGATGGCTATTAATAAATCACAAGGACAAACTCTAGACAGACTAGGAATATTCCTATCTGAACCCATTTTTGCACATGGTCAGTTATATGTTGCTTTCTCTCAAAGAGCATGTGACGTTAAAGTTAAAGTTCTAAATACTTTATCACAAGGGAAATTAGTCAAGCACTCTGAAAGTGTTTTTGCTCTTAATGTGATATACAGGGAGATATTAAATAAGTTTAATCAATTTATCAGTCATTGTTTTTATCAATGCTTTTATATCATGTTTTTGGTGTTTTTCTATCATGCCTTTGTTGTTGTTATGTCATGTTGTTATTGTTTATTTATTAATCAATTTATGTATTATTTTCATATGCATTTTACTAATTTTCTTTCATCTCTGACACTTCTATTATAGAGAAAGGGCAAATCACAATATTAAAATATTTCTTCTAATTTATTTCCTTTCAATGTGCACAAATCCATGCACTGGGCCACTAGTATAATATAAAGCTATGTATATATGTATATCCCTCCCTCCCTCCCTTCCTTCCTTCCTCCCTTCTTTTTTTTTCTTTCTTCTCCATATGGCTGCAAGTAGCAAATTTCCACTTTATTTTCTGCAATCGACTCCAAGTAATTTCCATTAAGCTCCTGAAGAAAAACCATTAATTGAGGGAAGAAAAAGCCTGAAAGCTTATCCCTTTTAACTTTATACTTTCAAAGTAAAGTCAAGAATAAACCCCAAAACTAAAGAACTAAACACACTGGCATTTGCAAATGTAACTTCTGAAGTTGCTTGCCAGTGCTGTAAATTATTTAACATGTGGAATTAAACCTCACGCAGAAGCTGGGGAGCTCCGATCATGTGGGCACCGATAAGTCAATAGTGAAGTTTTGTCAGTGTTCGAAGCCCGGCTAATGCACATTCCAAGAAGCACTTACTTCTATAAATACCATTCCTCCTGCCCCCCATAGTGGTAAGAATCTTGGCAGACAGGCAGGTGGTGACTGGAAGTTAACAGTCCCCCTACTCCTACCCCAAACCCCTGTCAGAGGGGTGGTCCAACAGGGCACATGGGGGAGATACCTGCAGTTGGCAACATTGTCTTCAAGTCAGGTGGGGGTAGTCCAGCACATTGTGGTGTGACTTGAGAAGCACAGGGGTTGGAATTCTGGACCCTGGGTGACCAGTTGTGCTGGCTTCCCAGGACTTGCCTGATTTAGCATGGCAAGGTCATCCTCTGAGCAATCCCCCAGTTTCTGATAAGTGGCGACAATGGTCACCCTGTACCTCTAAGTCATTAGCAGGCAGTCCCCTTTTAAATGTAGGCCTGTCCCCTGCCCCTTTTTCTTCACCCTACTGCAGTATTCCATCAAGGTCATGTCTCATCTTTTGTTGGGTGCTAGTGAGGACTTGGAGTCTCAGTCCCAGGATGGGATTTTGGAAGCGGGATTTTGGAAGCTGTTGGAGGTGTGAAGATTGTGGGGTGTGGAGGGAACAAGGACTGGTGAGGTAGGAGGAGTGGGGTTGGCATGGAGACTCTGTCCCTATGAAAATGTCTCCGGTCCACAGAACCCGTCACATTTCCTCTTCTGTAATTAAGAGCACTCTATACTGCAAGGCCCTGAGGGTTTCTTCAATGGTTAAATAAAATAATTATAGCAAGCACTTATCATAATGCTGGGCACATTATAAATGCTGTCCAAAAACATTACAGGTTTTTGTTTGTTTGTTTTTTTAGCTGAGCCCAGAAAAGGCCTCAGCGGCCTGCACACCCAAGCTCCCACCTCAGTCAGGTGTGGCCTCAAGTGAAATGCATTTGCTACTCCTGACCTTGACAAAAACATTTGCATTTAAAGCGAACTGTCTGTCCTGACGGGTTTGGCTCAGTGGATAGAGCATCGGCCTGCGGACTGAAGGGTCCCAGGTTCGATTCCAGTCAAGGGCATGTACCTTGGTTGTGGGCACATCCCCAGTGAGGGGTGTGCAGGAGGCAGCTGATCGATGTTCCTCTCTCATCAATGTTTCTAATTCTCTATCCCTCTCCCTTCCTCTCTGTAAAAAATCAATAAAATATATTTAAAAAAAAAAAAGCGACTGGCCCTTATCTGTGAGGGCCAACATTTTTCAGATTTGTGATTAAGCCCTTCTTCTTCTTCTTCTTCTTCTTCTTCTTCTTCTTCTTCTTCTTCTTCTTCTTCTTCTTCTTCTTCTTTTTCTTCTTCTTCTTCTTCTTCTTCTTCTTCTTCTTCTTCTTCTTCTTCTTCTTCTTCTTCTTCTTCTTTTTTCAATCACAGGAGGTCTTGTCTTCGGCATCAGAAAGCCCTCCTACCTGACACTGGCCAGGAGGTGAGGGGCAGGGGAGGGGCCATGGCAAACATATGGTCAGGACTTCTTAGGGAACATTTTCTCTTGGGAGGAATTCCACAAATTCAGGGAAGAAGAAAGCACAGAGCTGCCTCCTCTCCAGGTCCTGCGGTGGGTCCTGTGTTCACTACAATATTTATTGATCAAGACCAAAGAGCAGCTCTCCCAGCAGCTGGCCTTATCTCAGGAACTGAAGTAGAGCTGGTGTTGGAAGAAGCAGCAAGTATAAGTCTCTGTAAATTCAACTCCAAAAACAAAGTGTACAACTTTTCTCTAAAGGAATCAACCAATACAGTGATTCACAATACAGTGCTGCCCTTTATAGGAAAACACAGAAAGTATTTCCCCAGACATTGAGTCTTGTGTCTTTCTAAGAATACTGTACTATAACTAGTGTAGAAAACATCTTTGATTTCAGGAAAAAATGTTTGAAATAAATCATTGATGTTTTTCCTGGAGTTGAAACAATACCAGGATACTACTCTATATTTTCAAGAGCAATACCAAGCCTTATGTTCACACAATGCTTAATTCTTTTGTGCTAACTTTTTGTTATTAAGTTCTTTCATATGAACAAACTCAAATAACCCTGCAAGCCTGGGCTGAGTAGGCTCTCTATATTACGTATTGGGGATAAGGGCGGCACAGAGAGCTCAGATGACACAATGAGGTCCACGCAGTCTGTGCTGGAGCCTGGCAGAGTCTGACCTTCCTATGCCCCATTGCTATTTGATCATGCAATGATGGAGGGTTGCTTCTGGCGGAAGCATGAGGAGAAACCTGAAGGAACCTGCCCTTCTTGTGGCCAAAGAGAGGCCAGTCAGGTAACAGCTATTTAAGGGAGAGCTCTGAAAGTTTTGCATCCTCTACTAAATTGCCAAAGTGCTTTGGCTAATACAGTCTTAGAATCTTGACTTTTGCCATGTCAACATAAGAATATTGATGTAATTCATAGGATTATTGTGAGGAATGTCGAAGGCGATAGATTAGAAAACTCAGAAGGCAGGGGAGGGTGGGAGGGACAGGGTAAGAGATCAACCAAAGGACTTGTATGCATGCATATAAGTATAACCAATGGACACAGACCATATGGGGGTGAGGGCCTGTGCTGCGGGGTGGGGTGGGCTGGGAGAGGTCAATGGGGGGAAAAGGAGCATACGTAATACTTTCAACAATAAAGATTTAAAAAAGAAAACATTTTTCCCTGGCCGGTTTGGCTCAGTGGATAGAGCGTCGGCCTGCGGACTCAAGGGTCCCGGGTTCGATTCCGGTCAAGGGCATGTGCCTTGGTTACGGGCACATCCCCAGTAGGGAGTGTGTAGGAGGCAGCTGATGGATGTTTCTAACTCTCTATCCCTCTCCCTTCCTCTCTGTAAAAAATTAATAAAATATATTTTAAAAAAATAAAAAATAAAACATTTTTTCTGAGTGAAACAAGCCAGTCAGAGAAAGACAAATGTCACATGATTTCACTTATATGTGAAATCTAATGAACAAATTAAACTGATGAACAAAATAGATCCAGGGACTGGAAGCATGCAACAGACTGACAAATCTCACAAGGAAGGGGAGGGGGGTGGGAAGAGATTAACCAAAGACCTCATATGCATATATGCAAAACCCATGGACACAGACAATAATGTAGTGAAGGCCTGGGGAGGAGGCAATAGGGGGAATAAAAGGGACATCTGTAATACTTTCAGCAATAAAGATAAATTACCAAAAAAAAAAAAAAAAAGATTATATACCTGAAAATCAAGTAGCCTCCATATGAAAAAAAAAAGAGAGAAACATTTATCTGACATGAATGAAGGGCTTACTAGTGGGATCTGAGGATAGAATTTTGTTTCATGCACAGAGACAGGTAATACCTCTCTGAAAACTATTCTAGTCAAGAGCATATTGAGATCACGTCAAGTCTCAGTCACTAGCGTCCACAGATAATGCTGCCTTGAAAATGAAAAGGGGGTAAATATGGAATCAGACATTTCCATTCTACTAGCAGTCTTCTATTTTCACAAATGGAGTTTTTTCATTTTTCCTATCGAAATTCAAGTGGAAAACTATTTGGTTCCATTTGGTCTTGATCTGTAAGACATCTTATTCAGTGTGGCTATTTTCTTTATATTAATGAAAAAGTGCTTTTTTAAAAAAATCTTGGAAAACTTTAAAAAGGCTCACATAGCATGCATTCTTGAGCTGGTTTGTTGGATGCACAACCCTGTTCATATCCCTCGGTGGATGGAACAACGTGCTGGAGTCCCTGGAGGGGCCTCAGTTCCAGCCTTCCAGCGTAGCAGAGGCAGTTTATTTTTAGACCCTTTGGCTCTTTTTCCCCCTCCTCTTATAAAAATAGTGTACATTTCACCAAGACCAAGAAAATCATTAGAGAGCGAGGCGATAGGAAGCAACATCAGCATCTCTTGTTTTGGACCAAGGCCAAGACAGATTCCTGGGAAAGAAAGCTGATGGGAACTTCTTCCAGAAAGCCTACCTGAAGAACGCTGTATTTGTAGTTAGGTTCCTCTCTATCCCTCATCCTCTCCATTGCCGACGTGGGAGAGCATTAAGGGTTGTGACAAGACCATTTTACACTGGATAGCCAGGGCCCTCAGATCAGTTATTGGTAGAGACAAGAAGGGATCCAGGTCTCCCCTTCCTGTTGAGATGCTCTTCCCAGAGTCCCACTCCTTCCTCTGCAGCCAAGTTCTGCCTCCACAAGAGACGCAGGAGAGAGGGGCTGTGTGTCATGTATTTTGAGGAGCCCAGAGAATAGTATTTTTGGAATTGCATGAACTGAAACTCAATCTCAGGTAATAAAGGGTACAGAAGGTATGAGATTCTTTCCCCCAAACAGGAGACCCTCAGATTGTTTTGAAAGACTTGGATAGATTTGGAATCTTTTCATGTTTGAAGGAATCTGTGGGGCTCCTATTCTCCTCTCCCCTCACGTTCTCCCTGGGCAGACTGGCTCACTCTCTGGCTTCATTTATTACCTAAAGCCTATGGGTGAATCCCACAAGTCAACTGGTTCAGATCTCCCTTGTACGGGCCAAGCCAGGATAAACATAAATACCTATGGACACCTCTGCTCTGACAGCTCAGCCTCAAGTGCAACACTGAAAACTCAACTCCATCTCTGCTGGGGTCCAACCCCAGCAGGTCCAGGGGTCCCCAAAGGTGTGGATGGAGTTGGCGAAGAAGGAATGACACGGAGACAGTGTTCAGTTGATCAGCAGCCTAGCCAGGATCTCTAGCCAGGATCTCCAGCCAAGTTCTGGTCTGGATCTCCAGCGAAGTTCTGGTTAGGATCTCCAGCCAGGTTCTGTGTCCATGTTCTCTTGCTAAGTTCTCCAGCCAGGTTCTGTAGCCATGTTCCCTCACTAGGTTCTCCAGCTAGGTTCTGTCCAGGTTTTCCAGCCAGGTTCAGTCACTAGGTTCTAGTTAGGTTCTCTTGCCATGTTCTAGCCAGTTTCTGTAGCCAGGTTCTGTCTCTAGGTTCTTCAGCCAGGTTCTCTCGCTAGGTTCTGTCTCTAGGTTCTGAGGCCAGTTTCTGTCCAGGATCTTTTGCCATGTTCTCTCCAGCGAAGTTCTTCTGTCTCTAGGTTCTGTGTAGGTTCTGTCTTCTAAGTTCTGTCTTGTTACATCTGTATTTATACCAGTTGATTCCAATCCTATCAATCTCTATTCCAAAGGTTAGGGCGTTTCTTATCTCCATTCCAGGGAGTAAAGATTATGTAGCTTAAGCATGATTGTTCATAGTTAAAGTGATTAATTACCCGCCTGGCACTTAGTTAAGAGGTTTTATTCCCTCCCTAACTTCAGGGGAAAATCCCTACCTGGGGAAACAACCTTTCTCAGAGACCTTGGTTAAAACACATAGTGCCAAGAAGGTGAGCAAACATATTAAGAACAGTATGCCATATATGCCAGGTCCCTTGAAACAGCAAGCATGGACCGGCTCCCCGCACATCTCCCCCTCAACTTGCTCTTTTTCCACATCCTCATTTTGATAACTGGGCCTGGAAAGCAGTAAACTTTGGTGGGGTTATTTTCATGGAAGAGATATTAAAAAATATTTATTAACTACTTTTTCATTATAAGACACATTCATGTTTTTTAAAATTAAAAATAATACAGAAATGTATAAAGTGAAAATTGAAAGCTCCTTCCTCTCCCAAACCCCTAATTCTGCTCCCCAGAAGTGTGTGTATGTGTGTGTGTTCCTTTTGTCTCAATAATATTATATTCTAGTACTTGCTTTTTCACTTAATAAAACATCTTAGATAATTTTCTGTGTCAACATGTTTAGATCTACATTATTCTTTTCTAAATAGCTATATTGAGTTTTATTCTCTAGCCCCATCATATTTATTTCTCCAATTTCCTAGTGATAGACATTCATATTGTAGTCATTTCTGTTATTACGAAAAATTCCAGAGTGAACCCTTGCTCATGTGTATGGCCATTTGTCTGATGGTGAAGCCTTAAGTGGAATCTCTAAGACGGTGTATTGTAAATTGAATTCATATTGTCAGATTTCTCCCCGCAAAATTGTACCATTTTATACTCTCACTAGCAGCATGTGAGAATACCCTAGTTTCTCATCAGACCCTCTCAAATGCTGGAGGGCTCATTAACAGGTGTGAAATACTATTTGATCATTGTTTTAGTTGATTCTTCTCTTAATTCATTGTGAAGTTGGTCAGTTGGGCCGTTTTATTTCCTTCTTTCTGAACTGCTTATTCAGAGAGTTTTGCTGTTGTGCTTTTTCTTTGTAAAACTTACTTGCTTAAGAAAATTAGGCTTTTGTCATATGCGTTGCAAATATTTTCACAGTTTGACCCTTGTTTTTTTTCTTTATGCATTCTTTTTTTTTCTTTATTGCTTAAAAATGCTAAGTTTCTGTAGTCAAATTTATCAGTCTTTTTTCCTTTTGACTTTTGGGTTTTCTGCCATCCTTGAAAATGCCTTCCCCAGTTCAAAATGATGTGCCTTTGTTTTCTTCTAATGGTCCTATTTAAACATTTTTCCTCACCTTGTACTCATGTGGCTATATGGAATGACGGAGGGTGACAGAGCCCCCTTCCTCACCACCACCAGTGATGCCCCAGGACCATTTAGTGAACAGCCCAAATCATTCCTCATTGATCTGAAATAGTACTTCTCTCAAATACTAAACGCACTTATACACCTGGGTTTATTTCTGGATTCTATTTTCTGTCTAATGATCTGTCTGCCTACACCCACACCAATTTCAGATCGTTTTAAGTCTTGTGGCTTGCTTCTTGTTTTGCTAACTCCGCTTGATTGCAGAGCTCTCCTTCTGACAGACTGCTGTAGAGTCACTGTCACTGGCTCCTGCATGCTATAAAGTGGTTTGTGTCTCTGTGCAGATTTTTATCAGAATTGCACGAATAGTTGCCTTGGTAGTACAGTGGTCTGGGATGTTAAGGGGGTAAGTCAGAGAAGGGACTGGATATAAAATCTGTCCAGAATGATAAGATGAGCACACTTAGGCCCTTGGTTTTGCGAACCCCAGGCATGCAGTTCATAATAACCTGAGAGCAAGCTTGTCAAACTCCAAGGCTGACACAGGCCAAATAAATGAGGCATGCGGCCCGCCGGCGGAGAGCTTGACATGCTTGCTGTAGAGGACAACCCCTCAGGGGTATATGGCCAGAGGGATAACAAGCCACGGAGGTAGACCAGCAGCCCCTTCCTCTGCCTTCTCCTCACACACAGCCTGCAGCCTGTCCACCTGCACAGCCAGCCTTACTGGGGGTCAGGCGAATCTGGACTTCAGGGCTCAGGCCACAGGGTCACCACTAAAACCACATTAATTGGCTATGTGGCGCCTTTTATTTCCTAGGTTAATTTCCCTTTCGTTCCCAGGTTAATACTGCTGAAGTACTTGCTTAATGTGTCTTGTAAGTAGCCTGTATAAAACAAAAAGCAAAGCAAATTGCAGTTTTCTTTGACCCAAATCTCTTCAACAAAGAATTCTAGGGCTGAGACTTGAAGTATATCATATTTCCCACAAACTAAATTGTTCTCGCTCTGTACCTCCAAGAAGAGAACCCAAAAGGGACGTTTTACTTCAGTCATGTCCAAACAGCTCTGTAAAATCATAAAACACCTTTTTTGGTTAACAGTTAATATGTGCTACCGAAAAATAATGTTAACTCCAAACCTCAAAATGTGTTTTGTTATAATAATGTTTAATAAAGCAGTGTGGAGTGAAAGGTAAAAGCATAGTATGCTAATTTGACTGGATGTCCTTCCAGATGTCTTTCCAGACAACCTTCCAGATGAAGCCGGGCAGGGGTGCTAGGGAAGCCAGGGTCCTAGGTGCTGGAGGGAAGCTGATGCCAGCAGCCGGGGGAAGGAAGGCCTATTCTTGCATGAATTTCTTGCATCAGGCCTCTAGTATATATATAAAAGCCTAAGCCACTGAATGACCATCCAGTAGCTATGATGTGCACTGACCACCAGGGGGAAGATGCTCAATGCAGCAGCAGAAACCAAGGCATGGAAACATGGAACAGACTGATGAATCTCAGAGGGAAGGAGGAAGGGGGAAAGATGGAAAGAGATTAACCAAAGATCTTATATGTATACTAGAGGCTGTGCACCGGTGGGGTCCCCTGGGCTGGCCTGCAGGGATTGGGCCAAAATCGGCTCTCCAACATCCCCCTAGGGGTCCTGGATTTCAGTAGGGTGCAGGCAAGGCCGAGGGACCCCACAGGTACACAAATTCGTGCACCAGGCCTCTAGTTTTCAAATACTTTTCTTCATTCTATGGGCTATCTTTCTGCTTTCTTAATAGTATTATTTGCAATACAAAGTTTTTAATTTTGATGGCAATGTATCTGTCTTTTATTGGTTGCTTAAGCTTTTGGTGTTATGTCTGAGAAATCATATAAAATTTTTTATTTTGGGTCATGAAAGGTCAGAGAGCAACGATTATGTCTGTCTTGTTTACTATTCCCAAACTTAGCAATGCCTAGCACACAGTAGGGTCTCAAAAAATATTTGTTGAGTGGACACAGCACAGCAGGATCCATGTGCCCCAGGGCTTGTTTCCAGATGTAGAATCTCACCCTGACAAGCTCTCACTCATTGCTCTGTGTCTGAGGTTTGAGTGGCTCTCTTCCTGGGTGCCTTTCCTGATATCTATGCCATTGAGTTTCTTGCAAAGATGACATTTTGGTAGCAACCACCTTCCTTCCCCAAAGCAAGCAGTAAGTTAAGACATTAAAGGCTGTGGGCCCCTGACCCAGAGGGCGTAGCACATATGGGCCTGAGCCATAGCTGAGCCTAATGAACAATAGGTTGGGTTGAACTATGTGAAATTGCCTCTATTTAACCTATTTCTCCTAAAAAAATGGCAGTTGAGCATGGTTCAGCACAAAATTTTTTTTTGAATTAGATTTAATCTAAGAACATTAAAATAAATTTAGTTAAAATTTATTCTCAACAAATATTTTTTTTGAGAGCCTATTATTAGGTCTAGGTACAGCACCCCTTTTTCCCCAGATAGAGCAAGATGCCATTAATGGGCATATGACACACTGGCACTGCCTGTCACCTCCTTTTTCTCTTTCTGTTGTTCATCGTCACCTCCACTTCCAATTCCCTTCGTTCTCTCCTTCCCAGGTGACCAAGGACT
Source organism: Myotis nattereri (assembly GCF_964212035.1). Lineage (NCBI taxonomy): Eukaryota > Metazoa > Chordata > Mammalia > Chiroptera > Vespertilionidae > Myotis > Myotis nattereri. The sequence goes on from NC_138076.1 coordinate 29,627,318, forward strand.
AAGATTCCTATTAGAGTAGCTGAGACCTGCCAGTGGTCATGACAGCTGCTGTAGCAGTGCCCTCTGTCCATGTTTGTTTTAGGCTCATGTTTCATGTTTAAGGCCTGATGCTTTGCAAGCTGGAGATAGAGCTTTGCTCAAATTCCTTACTTCCAAGAGATAAAGTCTTGCTGAAATTCCTTGCTTCCAAATGCTCTTTTGTCCTAAGGGAATGATAGACCTTTAATTTCTGAGGAGAACTTCTTTAGTCTGACAGATTCTTAAAAGTTCCCTGAATATTTCTTACAAATAGTTGGAACAGAGCCTGTGGGGGACACTGAGCCCCTGATACTAGGCAGGGATCAAGGACAGGGGACATTTTGTACACAGCAAACCAATGACATTAAGTGAAGGTCTTCATAAATGATGATTTTTTTTTTTTCTGGATACACCAAGAGGAATTTCTCTTGGTCAGCTTTTATTTAAGTGCTTGTAATATTTTGTTGTCACTGTAGATCTCAAGTACTTGGATGATTTGGAGTTTTTCCTTTTCTTTTTATGTCACTAAATTTACTTTTTCATTTTCTAAGTGAAACTTGATAAGCATCTCGGATAGTACAATACATTATTCATAAAGAGCTGGTTGAAGTGAGAAAATTTAAGTTAGCCATTTTCTTTAGCAATTCTACTTGTATTACAAACTGTGTGGTTTAAGTGTTGATGATCTATGCTCATGAATAAGACATGCCTATCAGGAAGGTATTCTGCAGCAGTTTCATATTCATTTTTGCTCTTCAGACTCTCCTTTCATAATTGCTATGCTTTTCTTGTGTACCATATAAGGTCCAAGATTTCAGTAGGACAGTAAAGTTTTACAATTGAAGAGGCTGCATTATAATCAACTTCAAAGGCTGATTCATAAAAATTGGAGGTCATTTAAAGTTTTGAGTGGCAAAATTCTGATTGTTCTTCTAAATGCTTTCAAGGCCTTATCGGCTTGACAGGTGTTAACATTGGGATTCGCAAGAGTGCTGTATGGTGGGTTACACTGAGTCCTGGAAAGTTCATAAGCACTTCATGACTTTTAAGTCTCAGGGCCTCACAGTGGGTGAAGCACATCCTATATAATAAAAGCGTAATATGCTAAGTGTCGGACCGATTGGTCGACCTCGACCAGTCATTATGATGTGCACTGACCACCATGGGGCAGACGCTCCGACTGGTAGGTTAGCTTGCTGCTGGGTACTGGCAAATCAGGACTGGGCGAGAGGGCCAGACATGCCCTGGAGTCCTCCGGCGGTCCCTCCCCGGCCGGCCAGCCCCTATGGGCTCTGATTGCCAGCCAGGCCGAGGGGCCCCACCCATGCACGAATTTGTGAACCTGGCCTCTAAGTGTTTAATAAGACTCGGCTTGCAATCCAATCTGCCACCTCCCAGATTTGAAGGGTGCTCTATCACTCTGTCTTGCTGGATTTCTACTTTTCTTGCTTCCTTCAAGGGGATCATATTCCTTCTAATGCTCATAAGGTCTGTGTGGTCACTCGGAGGTGCTTCACACGCTTGCCAAAAGTACTTTGGGAAGTTATTTGCTATAATTGTCTTTGAGTTCTACCTTGAATTGTTCTTTGAATTTTAAAGCTTTTGAAGAGACACCTTCTAATTTATTTGCTTTCCCCCAGAGACTACCAGTGTTAGCAAAACAGAACAGCATTCTCCTGCTCGGTCTTCTCCACTACTGAGCTCTAAACCAGCCATCTCTGGCAACCTCCATCCCCAAACAAACAAGACAACAACTGCAAAAATGTAGGAAGTCCACTGTCCAACATGTGACTTAGATAGGAGAAATAATAGCAGAGTCAGGAAAAGGGGAAAAGTCTGACTCCATGTAGATTACAGACTGCTGGCCATGAACTTTCGGAGCAAAGTGTTAGAATCCTTAGTTTGAAAATCGAGGCTCTGTGTGGAAATTTAATGAGGCAACGCTCCACCACCTACCTGTGCAGCTGTCTCTATGCTGGACCTGGCACACCATAGGAATTCCACTTTTTCCACATATCTTCAACCAGATGACATAGAGCATGAGGGATTATGCTAGTGTGAATCCTCAGTTGGTTCCACGGCACTGTTGGGGAAAACATAGCTTTTGTGTGTCTCTCAGTATAAATAGTGTTTCCGCCATGTCAGACCCTGGCTGCTCCAGATCTAGTTAAACTAAAAGTTACCAATTGTTACAGTACACAGCTAGATATTAATGAAAGAGAAGGGAGACAGACATCTAATTTAAGCTGGATTAACTAGGAAGGGCAGCTTCACAGACCTCCAGGGGACAGCCACACCCTCCCTCAAATGGATGCTAATCCCCAGGTAGGCAGGAAAGATGGCTTTCCAATCTCCCCAGGGAACAACTATCCTGTTGCCATAGACTAACAGGGAAAGGGGACAGATAAACAGTGAGGGGGAAATTCCTCTGCTGAGACATGCTCAGTAGAAGCCAAGATGGTGCAGGGGGGTGGTCCTTTTACTATGAGGCATGCACAGTAGGAGCAAAAATGGCACCATTAAAGAGAGGAAAAAACCTGGGGAAAAGATCAGATAGGATAAGGGCATGAAACCCCAAAGATCCAGGAAAGGGATTGGATAGTTTGAAAAAAAGCCTGCTCTTCCCCAAGCCCAAGGAAATATAATGAAAGCTTAACAAAGACCAGGTCTTGCGCGCTCCCTCTCTCCCTTCAGCAGCCACATGGGCTGAAGCGCAGGCAGCACCTATTGCAGGCCGGAAGGGAACAGGTTAAGCTATGCTACTGGAGCCTCAGGTGCTGGGCTCATGGCACAGCAGCTCTGCGTCCTGGCCCTCCTCCTGGGCTTGGAGAGGACAAGTGCAGGCCTGCGGCCCCAGAGGCTGGACTTCTGAGCTGAGCCACCTGGTTGTGAGTGAGACATCACCTGAGCCCTTCCTTTGTTTTCGCTTCAGTAAATCTTGCCACTGTACCTCACAGCCTCCTATGCATCCCTGAAAATGCATTATGCATCCCTGAAACGCATTTTCTGTGAAACCATAGAAAAGTCCTATTTCTTCCGGCAACACAACCCTTCTTCTTGCAGATGAGGAAGCTGAGGCCCAGGAAGGGTGCATGGCTCATATAAGGGCGTGAGACAAGATCATGGGAAGCTCTGTGGCAGTCCAGAAAGTTTGACCTAATGATATTATGGAGAAAACCCTCTCTTGGCAATAGAATTCAACCTCAGACAATTTTGCTTGCTTGCTTGTTGTCTGTCAGTTAAAATATTTCTGTGATCCTTGCCCTGCAACAGATTTTGGGGGCCGAGACCACTGAAGGACAGTCCTGAAGCACAACAGATGGTCACCAGGTGTCAGTGGGACTTTGTTTTGCCTGAATGGGGCACAGAAAATGAGCACAGAGGTAGATTATTCACAATCACGGAGAGAGAAGTAGGAGCTTCAGACAGACTCGGTCGGGATGAGCAAAAGAAGGGAGGAACTTAGGAAGAGAACACAATTGCCTCAAAGTAATTATGTTAAGTTTCTGCTGCATGATGGGAAGTATAAATTCTTTCCCCATTAAAGCGTCTGTAAAAATGTTTCTCTTACATGAGTATGATGTTGATTCTGTTTATAGGGGAGGGGCAGTGCAAAGGGCTGGGTATGGATGGCCTCAAGGTGGGGACAGGATGAAAACAGGATAAGCTTTGTTCAACTGCCTGGGCTGCAGGGAGAATGCAGCCCCACCAGCATTTCTGGTTTTACTGGTGAGGCTCCTGAGGGACCCAGAAGAGAAAAAATGGCCAGGAGTTTTTCAATAGAGTTGGAAGGGTCCATGGAGGTGAAGACCCAACCTACCACCTTCCAGAGGGGAATAAGCGTTTCCAGACCACTATTGGAGGCTGGCTACTCAGAGGTCACCATAGGGACCTCTAGAAGTAATGTAACAAAAGAAGCTGCAAAAGTGTTCTCTTCCGGAGTATTTGAGCTCTTGCTTCCCGGCATATGTTGTCAATTTGGCTCAAATTAACTCATAAAACGTCCCTACAAACTTCCCAGGAATAGAGGAGGATAAACATCTTTCCTTACTGGTTGCCTGGCCTGTGAATAGGAAGGGGCGGTAACTACACACGGGCACTGGGGTGTTAGAAATGGTCTAAAATTGGATGGGAGTTATGCTTGTACCAGTACAACTCTGTAAATTTGGCAAAACTGATTGAATCATATGCTTAGAAGGGGTGAATTTTATGGTATATCAGTTATACCTCAATAAAACTGTTTGAAAATAATAACAAAAACATTTCTCTATAGGCTTGGATGTTTCTTATGTCGACAGAATTCAAAGTTTTGTGGTCAAATGAGTGCTTCTCCAATTTTAGACCAGGCAATGCCCAGACAAGGAAGTACAGTCCAGTGTACCTACACCTTGTGTTATCCTTCAGTTACAAATGATGGAACTCCCACTACGAAACTGAGCATCTGGTACGTCCCAGAGGAGCATCAACTGACACAGCACAAAATACAGGGTGGCACTAACTCCTCATGAAGGCACAGTGGTGAGGGGCACCTCCAAGTGCTTTGTGTGTCCGGGTTGTGTGTCCCTGGGCCCCCAGTGCTTGAGAAGTGCTGGCCTGTCGAGTGGTGCTAGAGAAATATTTATGGAAGAGTGAAAATATGAAATGTTGATTTTCTTGGTGTCCTGGCCTAATGAATACTATATTTGATATTTTACTTGCATAAACTCTACAGTCCCAGGTAATGCAGGGAAGCCAAATTTGAATAAATATGCTACTTAAATCCTAAAACTCACAAATTTAGAGAATCAGATCAAGACCAGCAAGCAGAATGCCTGATAGCCTTTTTCCTTGCCTGACCCCTTTGTTCCTTTAAGGTCCTAATGGTCGTCTCCACTCACCATCGCCCCTCAGCCTATAAGCCTGTATCCCTGTTACCCTTTCCCATGCCAGTGGATTAAGTCCCAAGTCATCTGAGATAAGCTTGGAGGTCAGTATTGTCAGCTCCACCCAGGCCCCAGCACCTTTATGAAAGTGCCAAATCCCTGTGAGCTCCACAGCTGGGTGCCTGCTCCTTTCCCCTTCTAAGCGGGAGCTGACCACAAGGCCTGCTGTGAGACATGACAACTGAAGCAGGGAAAGGAGACTAATTCTTCTCCTGCCCATGTGATGGAATGAGGAAGTTCACCATCACTTTGTCAGTGTCGAGGAAACAGAACAAAACACACACAAACACCGAAAGAATTATCCCAAACTCTTCCTGTTGGTAAATCCTTTTTACAAGATTATTTTCATCGATTTAGCTGTGAAATTTGTAACTCGATCAGGCCTGTGAAGAATTAGGTAAGACCCCGAAACAGAGCCTACCTCGGCCACATTCCGAAGCTCAGCACTGATGGCCAAACAGGGACGTGCAGTTTTATTTTTTCCTTGGGTTTGAGTACAAAATCTCAGTGTGATGTTTGGGTTGGAGGTGTGACACAGGTCATATTGAGAGGGTTAACTTGAAATGCAGGCAGATAGGGCAGGGTTCCAGTGGAAAACAAAGGAAGGTGGGACATAGGCAGGGGCAGACACAGCAGTTAGAGCAAGCTTAATTACAGAAACCAAACCAGCAGGAATAATGAAATGTTTTTGGACACCGAGCGGAAAGCATGGGAAACCAAGGGAGGGCCTGCAGCAACAAAGTGTACCTACACGCAGAAACAGAGAAAGTTCAGGTCCGTTGCTGGGCAAGAACAATGAAGGAAGCAATTGGATGACGACACAGAGCAGGCTTGTAGCAAATATGTACCCCTGGACTACAAGGCTTAAGGGGGGCAGCCCATTATTAGCTCCCCCTCCCCGTGAGGGGAGTCTGAGTCTGCCTGTAATAAATTTCCCAGTTTTGCTTAAATCTTCTGGTCCACAGAGCTCAATCTTCATGAGACACGACACCCGGAAAAACCCTGGGCTCACTGTTCCAGTTATCAGTATCTCCAAAGCAGTGGAAACATGGAAATGAGGCAAGTGTTTCTGATTTTTAGCCCTCGTGGGGACCACTGAACTAGCTTTTTCTCAGCACCGGGACAGAAATGGTCTTCATGCGAAGGGACAATGTCCAGGACTAATCAGGTTGAAGCAAAGCCACAAAAGTCAACCGTAACCAAACATTCGCTAATACCCATTTAGGTATTCATTTGGTTCTTATGATGCCTGAACAGACTATGTGTTACACAATCTCTAGAATAATCCTGGGATATTCATTCACCCTGTTGAGGGGAAGAACAAATTTGGTCCTTTTTTGCCCTAAGAAGAGATGAGCGCAGGAGCTCCAGGTGGTTAGCATGAAGCAGAGACAAAGCGTCAGTTCTCTTCGTTTTCCCCCACACTAGCACTCTGCTTAGAATTTGAAACACCAGGTGAGGACTTGTGAGAGGCAGCCCCTTTCTCAATTGTTAGTTGTGCTGAGAGATAAACAGAAGGACATTCAAAAACCGAGGTGAGTGAATTAATTATTAAACAGCCTAGCACAATCAATACAATATTGCTGGTGTGTTTCCTTATAGATATTTCTGGAGTTTGCTTCAATATTTAATTTAACCCCAAACTGTAGGTCATTAGAAAATGTGTATTTCAGGTTACCACAAGACACAGCTTGCATTATGTGGTTGCACCACAGAAGGACTAAAATTCTGGATGCAGATTTTGGGTCTGGTAGCTATCATTTTAAAGACTTCCCCTTCAAGGAAAGGTTAAAAGACACTTTCACATGCTTTTCTCATTTCTGCCTTAAAAAAAATACACAAGTTGGCTTATTACTTCATTTGTAAATTCTTCTTAAATTAAAGAATTGCCAAAGAATCTGGTGTGATAGGGTCGTTGTTAAAGATTGTAAGAAATAGAGTAATTAACATTAAAGTGCCGTGCCATGTGTTTCTCGTTATTGGTATGCAAACAATGAGACCAAAGGGGGAGAAAAAATGTTTGTGATTTTGGTGTAATTGACGATGTAAAGGTAGCATTCTGCTCAAGGGCATGTGACTGGATTGCTTTCTTGGCAGGGGAGGGGGACATTAAAATTTTTTAAAAATTGATTTGAGAGAGAGAGAAGAAGGAGGGAGAGAGAGAGAGAAAGAGAGATCGACTTGTTGTTCCACTTATTTGTTGATTCATTTGATGCATCCATTTGCTGAGTCTTGTATGTGCTCTGACCAGGATTGAACCCATAACCTTGGTGTACGGGATGACACGCTAACTCGCTGAGCTCTTGTGAAGACTTTTTTACGTGGCCTCAAAAAAACAAACAGAACCCCCGACACATTTAACTTTCATCCTTTTGAAATTTGTTGGATTATTTCATTGAAGGATTGAATGAATTTGCCTCCTCCCCAGGCCAAGCCATTCTCCAGTAGGGAGGGCTGAGAGGAGTGATGGGTGAGGTGATCAGGACGTCTGTTGTGAGCACTCCTTGGAAATTAAGTCACAATTTCACATATTGGCATGGCTTTTGTTTTTTTGTTAATCCTCACCTGAGGATATTTTTCCATTGATTTTTAGGGAGAGGGAAAGAGAGAGGGAAAGACAGAAAGAAACATCGATGTGAGAGTAACACAATAATTGGTTGCCTCCTTCATGAGCCCTGACCAGGGAGGGCCCGGGTGGGGAAGGAGCCTGCCCTTGACTGGAATGGAACCTGGGGCCTCTTAGTCCCCAGGTCGACGCTCTATTCACTGAGCCAAACCAGTTAGGGTGTTGTGTGTGTGTGTGTGTGTGTGTGTGTGTGTGTGTGTTTAACACAGTTGCCCAGAAGAGCAATATCAAAATGTCTTTGTTTGCTTCAAAACATGCATATCAAAGCAGTTTCCCAAATGCTCCTTTTTCATTCTGAGGTGTGACAGGAAGGCCCTCCTTCCACACATGTTCTTCCTATTGTGTCACTCTCACCGTTTGAGAATTTTATCTTATTTGTTAATTTTGTTTTATTGTTTAAAATATTACAAAGGGTAGTACATATGTCTCCCTTTTTCTCCCCTTGACCTTCCCCTGGCCTCCCCTACCCCCCGTGTCTTGTGTCCATTGGATATGCTTATATGCATGCATACAAGTTCTTCGGTAGATCTCTTACCCTCCCCCCTCCCCGCCCCCGCAACCCTCCCCGGCCTTCCTGCTGTAGTTTGACAGTCTGTTCGATGCTGCTCTGCCTCTGTATCTATTTTTGTTCATCAGTTTATAATGGTCTTTATTATCCATAAATGAGTGAGATCATGTTCCTTCTGGTCTGAGTCATTATCCTGCTTTTAGACAGGGCAGCCTTTACTAGTCACCAACACCTCCTGTTAGCTTCCTGTGGCTGCCGGAACAACGTACCACAAACAGGGCAGTTAAACAACAAAAAGTTATTGTTTCACAGTCTGGAGGCCAGAAGTCTAAGATCCAGGTGTCAGCAGGGCCCTGCTCCCTCCAGCAGCTCTAGGGGGGATCTTTCCAGGTCTCTTCCAGCTTCTGGTGTTTGCTACCAATCTTTGTAAAGACATCACTCCAATCTCTGCCTCCATTGTCATATGGCTCTTTCCCTCCGTGTGTGTGTGTGTGTGTGTGTGTGTGTGTGTGTGTGTGTGTGTATGTATCCAAATTTCCCTCTTATGAGGACATTTGTAATACTGGTGTGACCAGTATTAGGTGTGACCTCATCTTAACTTGATTACATCTGCAAAGATCCCAAAAAGACCACATTCACAGGTTCTGATTGGACATGACTTCGGGGGGACACTATCCAACCCTGTGCACCTACCACTGTCCTTCCAGTGTGGCAGCCAGAGGGCAGTGATGATATTCGTGAGGCAGGACATGTGATCAAGGCTGTAGACACTGCTTAGGGAGGAACAGGACTGCCGAAGTGTTCTCTGAGGTGTGGCTCTGGGGGCTATGGTATGGGAGACAATGACAGAGGCGCAGGAGCTCAGAAAAGAAATATCATCCAATTTACTTCTGCCTTGGACCGTGCATTCCAACCAGCTCACAAATTTCCCATAACTCAACGCTGCCCGCTATGCTGACTGAACCAGAGGAGGACTGTGAGTAAGTGCCTGTCTGAGTCAGGGTGGGGGAGGTCTGTCGCCATTGTCCCGAATCAGAGTAGGCAGGAACCACTGTGGGGCGTCTTCTCCAAGTCCCACAACTGGTATTCGACTTTGTGCTTGATGTTCATAGCTATGACTAAATAGGATTACTTTTTACTAAATTTAAATAAAATTGCTGTTTTAAAAATATTTTTTTATTGATTTCAGAGAGGAAGGGAGAAGGAGAGAGAAACATCAATGATGAGAATCATTGATTGGCTGCCTCCTGCACGCCCCCTATTGGGGATCGAGCCTGAAACCTGGGCAAGTGCCCTTAACCGAAATTGAACCCAGGACCCATTAGTCCGCAGGCCAAGGCTCTATCCACTGAGCAAAACTGGTTAGGGCTAAGATTGCTTTTTTTTAAAAAAATATATTTTATTGATTTTTTACAGAGAGGAAGGGAGAAGGATAGAGAGTTAGAAACATTGATGAGAGAGAAACATCGATCAGCTGCCTCCTGCACATCTCCAACTGGGGATGTGCCCACAACCAAGGTACATGCCCTTGACTGGAATTGAACCTGGGACCTTTCAGTCCACAGGCTGAAGCTCTATCCACTGAGCCAAACCAGTTTCAGCAAGATTGCTTATTTTTAAATGAAGACTGTGTTTGCATTTTAGTTTTATGTAAAACTTCAATGTGTTAATGAAAAGCAAATTCCAAATATCTATAAATAACATTCAAATCATTTACTAAATTGTCTTGTGAATGCTATAATTTCTGTTTCTAGTTCTGAAACAGGATACATTAAGGGGGCATGCAGGATCCAGCCCCAGCAGGTCCAGGGGTTCCCAAAGGCGTGAACGGAGTTGGCGAAGAAGGAAGGACACGGAGACAGCAGCGTTCAGTTGATCATCATAGCGAGGTTCTTTTTTTATTTTTGTCCTGTTACATCTGTATTTATACGAGTTGATTTTAATCCTATCCATTCTATTCCAAAGGTTAGGGCGTTTGTTATCTCCATTCAAAGGTTGTTCGTAGTTAAAGTGATTAACTACCCGCCTGGCACTTAGTTAAGGGGTTTTACTGATGCCCTTCCTTCGTCCTGTTAATCCCTAACTGCAGGGAAAAAATCCTCACCTGGGGAAACAACCTTTTTCAGGGAGGTGGTCCTGTTTAAAACACTTAGTGCTAAGAGGGGGAGCAAACATATGCCATATACGCCAGGTCCCTTGAAACATAAGCTGTGCAGATGTTTCTTCCCTGCAGCGACTGTGTCAAGCAGCAAGGGTGGACCGGCTTCCGGCAAATTCCCTCCTTTTTTATTTTTTAAAGGATAGCACGTGTAAATCAGCCACCACCTCTCGGATTGGGTTGTTTAAGACTCAGAAGAACCAATCAGAAAGGATATATGCACCCCTATGTTCATAGCAGCACAATTCACCATAGCTAAGATCTGGAAACAGCCTAAGTGCCCATCAGTAGGTGAATGGATTAGAAAACTGTGGTACATCTACACGATGGAATACTATGCTGCTGTAAAAAAGAAGAAACTCTTACCATTTGCAACGTCATGGATGGAACTGGAGAGCATTATGCTAAGTGAAATAAGCCAGTCAATGAAGGAAAAATACCACATGATCTCACTCATTTATGGATTATGAAGACCATTATAAACTTATGAACAAAAATAGATACAGAGGCAGAGCTGCCTCAAACAAACTGTCCAACTACAGCGGGAAGGTCGGGGAAGGTTTGGGGGTGGGGGGGAAGGGGGGCGCGGGTAAGAGATCAACAGAAGGACTTGTATGCATGCATATAAGCATAACCAATGAACATAAGACACTGGGGGGTAGGGGAGGCCAGGGGATTGTCAAGGGCGGGGGAAAAAAGGAGGCATATGTAATACCCTTTGTAATACTTTAAACAATAAAACTAGAAAAAACTCAGAAGACCTGTTTGTGACTTTGCCAACAGGTCAGTTTCCAAGGCTTCACCTAAAATAAAAAAGGGCAAATTTGCCCAAACTGACAACACCTCAAGGAGTCACCAAGTTCTCTTGCATCCTTTCACTTGGATCTCTCTCTCAGTCTTTTTGTGGAGAGAGGGGCAAGAAAGAACTTTTTCTTGAAGATGCTAAACAGTGGCATCAAATGGACAAAATGTATATCAAGGGACTTTAAAAATGTCACCCCAAGGAATCCAGGACACATACAGGTAATTCAGAGGTATACTTCTGATCTGGGGCAAATTCTAGACTAAAGAAATGATCGTCTTGGGTAAATGTTACAATAGATGAAACTAAGTACAGAATCTGTTTCCTTATCTGTTAAATGGTGGGGAAAATTCTACTCATCTTGCAGAGTTATTGGGAAGATTAAGTGAGTTAATTAAAGTAAAGCGTTTTCAACACACACACACACACACACACACACACACACAAAACTAAGTGCAGTTTTTTGGTGAGTTTTTTTTTTTATTAATATATTTTATTGATTTTTTTACAGAGAGGAAGGGAGAGAGATAGTGAGCTTGAAACATGGATGCGAGAGAAACATCCATCAGCCGCCCCCTACACATCCCCCACTGGGGATGTGTCCGCAACCCAGGCACATGCCCCTGACCGGAATCGAACCTGGGACCCCTCAGCCCGCAGGCGGACGCTCTATCCACCGAGCCAAACCGGCCTCGGCTTTCGTGAGTTTTCTGTTTTGTTTTTTTGGAATGTCCTACTATCACCTTCAGCTATCAATCATTTCTGAGAGCTCAAGCAGAAGGTCATCTTCCTCTGTCCCAGGATCCAGGTGGATCTCGGCTTCCAATTTGCCTCCTGAAATCTCCCATGTGAGTTTCTCAAAACCATCCTCCACGGAGCGGGGGGGCTCTCCTGTGGAAGCAGCTGAGTCGGCGAGTTTTCATGGCCATTTGGGATGAGGAAGGGCCCGATACTTCTGGCGGAGAGGGCTCTGACGAGGATTGGGCTGGAGGCAGCACAAGACTGTCTCTGGGTCCGTCTGTCTCAGGCCCAGGGACCGCTTTGTCCTCAGAGGTGAGCGGGACCACAGCCATGGCTGCTGTTGGGGCCGGGCTTTCCTGCAGGACCCCGCTGGCGGGGGCCGCTTCACCGCTGCCATGACAGCAGGGTGGGTCTCCTCTGCCTTGCGCTTGGCGGCCAGTTTGGGGGAGGAGACCACTTGAGCCACAAACGGCTTCACACTCGCTCTGGGTTTCGCTTTGACCCTTTCCTCCAAGGTCTGTGCCGCACCCTTCGCATCCAATGTCGAGTCGCCGGTCCCTGCGGTTTCCACCTCTGCCTTCTGGGGCGACTCGGCGGGGAGCCGCTTTGCCAGGCTCCCTGTGATGCTCGGCGCAGTGGCCAGCCCTGGCGGGTCTGCTGGCTGGGCATGGCCCCCTCTCCGTCTCCCCAGGGGGATGGCAGGACGGATTTTTCCTTCTGTGAGGTTCCCCTCCCTGGCTGTTTCTGGATGTGCTTTTCGCGCATCCTCTCACATTTCTTGACTGGAATTTTAATGCCCCCTCCTGTTGTCTCATTTGAAGCCTCTTTAGCCTCGATTCTAGCAACGCTGCTCTGACATGCAACTTCACTTTCTTCTTGAGGTTTCTTCTCTTCTTTTATACCTGACTTTTCGGTGATTCGGAAAAGCCCCCTCGCCCCCGGGGTGGCCTCGGGCTGAGGCTGGGAGCTGGGGCTGCTCTTGGAGCTCTGCTGCACCCTCCGTGCCTTCTCCCGTTGAATTTCCTCCAGCGTCTTGACATGCACCTCCGGCATAGACTTTGTTCTCCCTGCAGGCTCCTCTGATTGTCCTTTGTTGGCCACCAGTGGTGGCAACACCGATGATTTTTTAGTATCACTGTCCTTCTTTAACTTGCCACAGGTGACATTCTTTTTGCTTTTCTGTCTCTCTGCTTCCTGCTGCCGGTGTTTCTTTTCAGCCAGGACCTCAGAGAAGGTTTTGATTCGAATGGTGGAAGAGCTTCTTGCCCCTGAGGTAGGATCACCAGCTTTTGAAGGGCCTCCTGCCTTGAGTTTAGTTTGCAATTCTCCGCGTTTCTGACTGGCTCTTTCCAGAAGGATTTCTGCTAATGTCTTCACGTGGATCTCGCCAAGGTCAGTAACTCTCTCTGCTGCCTCCTCGTCGTTTAGACCAGCTGACACACCTAATCCTTCCTTTAGAGACTTGGAAACTTGAACTCTCTTTGGTGTTTTGTCAGTTTCTGAAGCATCCACTTTCTTCCCTAGCCTCCGTGCAAGGCTACGCTTAGGTGGAGGACCACTGTCACCACCTTCAGAAAATTTTCGTTTCCCCAGTCTCTCGGGGAGACTCAGTCTTATGAAGGGTTCTTCTCCTTGTTTGTTGGAGAGAGTTCCTGTCCTCACCGCAGTCCGGACATTCTCTTTTTTGGGACCTGAAAGGGGCTGAGGCTGGAGTAAAAGACTGGAAACTCCTGAAGAACCTTCACCTTGCATCTTGGACCTTTCCTGCATTTTCTTTGACTTAATTTCCTCAAGAGTTTTCATTCCAACATTCAAACTTTCACCTTGTTTTAAATTGACCCCGGGTTTCTGGGCAGAAGCCCCTCGTGATCCATTATGAACTTTGGGAGTTGGGTGCAGGGTTGGTGTTTTGGTTTCATCACCTTCCTCAGAAAACTGATCATCATCGTCTTCATCATCATCATCATCTGCAGCATTGATCACAACTGGCGGATGTGTGGGGGTAGGAAAATTTTCTGAACTTTCTACTTTCATCACACTTCGCAGTTGAGGGGAGGGATCGGACTGGACAGACAATTTGTGTTGTTGAGCTGTGAGCTGGGAAGCCTTCACTTCCCCCTCTGGTGACTCAGGCACAGTGGGCAACACAGTTTTGCTTGGAGGTAGAAAAAGGCCATCCACATAACGTCCTCTGTTGTGATGAAAAGCGCAGTTTAGCTTTCGGCATCCCCCTGGTTGATTTTCCCAATAACAAGGAATCTCACTCCGTTTTTTATCAATCTCCATGTGCCGAAACCTGCACACCCGTCGAAAACAGCGTCCTTCTTGCCATAATGTGCAAACAGTTTCGTTTCCTAGTGCAGCTGCACAGTGACGGAATGGACAGCTGTCACCTTTGGTACATGTAGAATAGAAAAAAAAATAGCAGTCTTCTCCTTGATGAGGCATGCTGGGTAGATCCTGAGATCAGGAATGGCTTCTTGAAAACAAGCCACTGCTTTCTCAAGGTGAGGACCAGCTTCGAGTCCTCTTGAAATGGACTTAGTCCTCCAAAAGACACCTCAATCACAGAAATCGCCTTTAAAATGTAATGATTAGCTGGTTGCCCTCAACAGGAACATCTGTGTCTTCACTGAGTTCCAATCTATCACGCACTTAGTACTGGTCAATTTTCCAGGAAATTTCTGGGCAGGGAATATCCCCACATCGAACCGAGGACACTATCGCTGGCTCCCGCTTGCTGCCACGTCTTTCTTCTTTCTTGGCCGCTGCCCTCCGCCACTGCCGGGGTCCAGCCCCAGCAGGTCCAGGGGTTCCCAAAGGCGTGGACAGAGTCGGTGAAGAAGGAATGAAACGGAGACAGCAGCCTTCAGTTGATCAGCAGCCTAGCCAGGTTCTCTTTTGATTGTCCTGTTACATCTGTATTTATACCACTTGATTTTAATCCTATCCATTCTAAGCTACAAGGAAGTAACTGAAGGAGATTATCCTAAGGAAAGTTTATGTAGCTGAAGCATGATTGTTCGTAGTTAAAGTGATTAACTACCGCCTGGCACTTAGTTAAGGGGTTTTACTGATGCCCTTCCTTCGTCCTGTTAATCCCTAACTGCAGGGGGAAAAAATCCTCACCTGGGGAAACAACCTTTCTCCCTTCTTTATTTTAGGTTAAGCCTTGGAAACTAACCTGTTGGCAAAGTCACAAACATGTCTTCTGAGTTTTAAACAACCCAATCTGAGAGGTGGCGGCTGATTTACAGGCGCTATCCTTTAAAAAATATAAAAAAAAGGGGGGGGTGGGAATTTGCCGGAAGCCGGTCCACCCTTGCTGCTTGACACAGTCGCTGCAGGGTAGAAACATCTGCACAGCTCATGTTTCAAGGGACCTGGTGTATATGGCATATGTTTGCTCCCCCTCTTATGTGTTTTAAACAGGACCACCTCCCAGAGAAAGGTTGTTTCCTCAGGTGAGGATTTTTTCCCCCTGCAGTTAGGGATTAACAGGACGAAGGAAGGGCATCAGTAAAACCCCTTAACTAAGTGCCAGGCGGTAGTTAATCACTTTAACTACGAACAATCATGCTTCAGCTACATAAACTTTCCTTAGGATAATCTCCTTCAGTTACTTCCTTGTAGCTTAGAATGGATAGGATTAAAATCAAGTGGTATAAATACAGATGTAACAGGACAATCAAAAGAGAACCTGGCTAGGCTGCTGATCAACTGAAGGCTGCTGTCTCCGTTTCATTCCTTCTTCACCGACTCTGTCCACGCCTTTGGGAACCCCTGGACCTGCTGGGGCTGGACCCCGGCAGTGGCGGAGGGCAGCGGCCAAGAAAGAAGAAAGACGTGGCAGCAAGCGGGAGCCAGCGATAGTGTCCTCGGTTCGATGTGGGGATATTCCCTGCCCAGAAATTTCCTGGAAAATTGACCAGTACTAAGTGCGTGATAGATTGGAACTCAGTGAAGACACAGATGTTCCTGTTGAGGGCAACCAGCTAATCATTACATTTTAAAGGCGATTTCTGTGATTGAGGTGTCTTTTGGAGGACTAAGTCCATTTCAAGAGGACTCGAAGCTGGTCCTCACCTTGAGAAAGCAGTGGCTTGTTTTCAAGAAGCCATTCCTGATCTCAGGATCTACCCAGCATGCCTCATCAAGGAGAAGACTGCTATTTTTTTTTCTATTCTACATGTACCAAAGGTGACAGCTGTCCATTCCGTCACTGTGCAGCTGCACTAGGAAACGAAACTGTTTGCACATTATGGCAAGAAGGACGCTGTTTTCGACGGGTGTGCAGGTTTCGGCACATGGAGATTGATAAAAAACGGAGTGAGATTCCTTGTTATTGGGAAAATCAACCAGGGGGATGCCGAAAGCTAAACTGCGCTTTTCATCACAACAGAGGACGTTATGTGGATGGCCTTTTTCTACCTCCAAGCAAAACTGTGTTGCCCACTGTGCCTGAGTCACCAGAGGGGGAAGTGAAGGCTTCCCAGCTCACAGCTCAACAACACAAATTGTCTGTCCAGTCCGATCCCTCCCCTCAACTGCGAAGTGTGATGAAAGTAGAAAGTTCAGAAAATTTTCCTACCCCCACACATCCGCCAGTTGTGATCAATGCTGCAGATGATGATGATGATGAAGACGATGATGATCAGTTTTCTGAGGAAGGTGATGAAACCAAAACACCAACCCTGCACCCAACTCCCAAAGTTCATAATGGATCACGAGGGGCTTCTGCCCAGAAACCCGGGGTCAATTTAAAACAAGGTGAAAGTTTGAATGTTGGAATGAAAACTCTTGAGGAAATTAAGTCAAAGAAAATGCAGGAAAGGTCCAAGATGCAAGGTGAAGGTTCTTCAGGAGTTTCCAGTCTTTTACTCCAGCCTCAGCCCCTTTCAGGTCCCAAAAAAGAGAATGTCCGGACTGCGGTGAGGACAGGAACTCTCTCCAACAAACAAGGAGAAGAACCCTTCATAAGACTGAGTCTCCCCGAGAGACTGGGGAAACGAAAATTTTCTGAAGGTGGTGACAGTGGTCCTCCACCTAAGCGTAGCCTTGCACGGAGGCTAGGGAAGAAAGTGGATGCTTCAGAAACTGACAAAACACCAAAGAGAGTTCAAGTTTCCAAGTCTCTAAAGGAAGGATTAGGTGTGTCAGCTGGTCTAAACGACGAGGAGGCAGCAGAGAGAGTTACTGACCTTGGCGAGATCCACGTGAAGACATTAGCAGAAATCCTTCTGGAAAGAGCCAGTCAGAAACGCGGAGAATTGCAAACTAAACTCAAGGCAGGAGGCCCTTCAAAAGCTGGTGATCCTACCTCAGGGGCAAGAAGCTCTTCCACCATTCGAATCAAAACCTTCTCTGAGGTCCTGGCTGAAAAGAAACACCGGCAGCAGGAAGCAGAGAGACAGAAAAGCAAAAAGAATGTCACCTGTGGCAAGTTAAAGAAGGACAGTGATACTAAAAAATCATCGGTGTTGCCACCACTGGTGGCCAACAAAGGACAATCAGAGGAGCCTGCAGGGAGAACAAAGTCTATGCCGGAGGTGCATGTCAAGACGCTGGAGGAAATTCAACGGGAGAAGGCACGGAGGGTGCAGCAGAGCTCCAAGAGCAGCCCCAGCTCCCAGCCTCAGCCCGAGGCCACCCCGGGGGCGAGGGGGCTTTTCCGAATCACCGAAAAGTCAGGTATAAAAGAAGAGAAGAAACCTCAAGAAGAAAGTGAAGTTGCATGTCAGAGCAGCGTTGCTAGAATCGAGGCTAAAGAGGCTTCAAATGAGACAACAGGAGGGGGCATTAAAATTCCAGTCAAGAAATGTGAGAGGATGCGCGAAAAGCACATCCAGAAACAGCCAGGGAGGGGAACCTCACAGAAGGAAAAATCCGTCCTGCCATCCCCCTGGGGAGACGGAGAGGGGGCCATGCCCAGCCAGCAGACCCGCCAGGGCTGGCCACTGCGCCGAGCATCACAGGGAGCCTGGCAAAGCGGCTCCCCGCCGAGTCGCCCCAGAAGGCAGAGGTGGAAACCGCAGGGACCGGCGACTCGACATTGGATGCGAAGGGTGCGGCACAGACCTTGGAGGAAAGGGTCAAAGCGAAACCCAGAGCGAGTGTGAAGCCGTTTGTGGCTCAAGTGGTCTCCTCCCCCAAACTGGCCGCCAAGCGCAAGGCAGAGGAGACCCACCCTGCTGTCATGGCCGCGGTGAAGCGGCTCCGCGCCAGCGGGGTCCTGCAGGGAAGCCCGGCCCCAACAGCAGCCATGGCTGTGGTCCCGCTCACCTCTGAGGACAAAGCGGTCCCTGGGCCTGAGACAGACGGACCCAGAGACAGTCTTGTGCTGCCTCCAGCCCAATCCTCGTCAGAGCCCTCTCCGCCAGAAGTATCTGGCCCTTCCTCATCCCAAATGGCCACGAAAACTCGCCGACTCAGCTGCTTCCACAGGAGAGCCCCCCCTCTCCGTGGAGGATGGTTTTGAGAAACTCATATGGGAGATTTCAGGAGGCAAATTGGAAGCCGAGATCCACCTGGATCCTGGGACAGACGAAGATGACCTTCTGCTTGAGCTCTCAGAAATGATTGATAGCTGAAGGTGATAGTAGGACACTTCAAAAAAACAAAACAGAAAACTCACGAAAGCCGAGGCCGGTTTGGCTCGGTGGATAGAGCGTTGGCTGAGGGCTGAGGGGTCCCAGGTTCGATTCCGGTCAGGGGCATGTGCCTGGGTTGCGGACACATCCCCAGTGGGGGATGTGTAGGGGGCGGCTGATGGATGTTTCTCTCGCATCCATGTTTCTAGCTCACTATCTCTCTCCCTTCCTCTCTGTAAAAAAATCAATAAAATATATTAATAAAAAAAAAAAACTCACCAAAAACCTGCACTTAGTTTCTGTGTGTGTGTGTGTGTGTGTGTGTGTGTGTGTGTTGAAAACGCTTTACTTTAATTAACTCACTTAATCTTCCCAATAACTCTGCAAGATGAGTAGAATTTTCCCCACCATTTAACAGATAAGGAAACAGACTCTGTACTTAGTTTCATCTATTGTAACATTTACCCAAGACGATCATTTCTTTAGTCTAGAATTTGCCCCAGATCAGAGGTGTTAAGAGGGGGAGCATACATATGCCATATACGCCAGATCCCTTGAAACATAAGCTATGCAGATGTTTCTTCCCTGCAGCGACTGTGTCAAGCAGCAAGGTTGGACCGGCTTCCAGCAGGGGCATTAAGGTACTTTTTTATAAAATCCAATTAATTTCAAGAGTAAATTATTTTTAGCAGTAATGGAGAGACCATGTGGAAAAAATCTGACTTAGCAAATGATTGACCAGTCATTTAGAGTCTAATGATTTCAGTTTTTGTGAATTGTTGTTCCTTTTCTAGTTCTTCTGAGGGTTTAGAGGTTGCATGGAAGAAACAAACTTTCTTCTACCCTGCTATTTTCTTTCAGCTGGTCTATAACTCAAATAGACATGAGACAGACTAACAAGAGAAAATGACCAAATTTAATTACATAAATACGTATGGGAATCCCACATACTGCGAGAGTCAGACACCCCACACACATGAGTGATTCAAAGACAGAAAGTTAAAATGATGTATAAATGACATTTCGAGCTAAGCATCACCTTAGGGCAGTGATGGCGAACCTTTTGAGCTCGGCGTGTCAGCAATTTGAAAAACCCTAACTTTGGTGCCGTGTCACATATAGAAATTTTTTGATATTTGCAACCATAGTAAAACAAAGACTTATATTTTTGATATTTATTTTATATATTTAAATGCCACCAAAACCGGTTTGGCTCAGTGGATAGAGCGTCGGCCTGCGGACTGAAAGGTCCCAGGTTCGATTCCGGTCAACGGCATGTACCTGGGTTGCGGGCACATCCCCAGTAGGAGATGTGCTGGAGGCAGCTGATCGATGTTTCTCTTTCATTGATGTTTCTAACTCTCTATCTCTCTCCCTTCCTCTCTGTAAAAAATCAATAAAATATATTTAAAAAATAAAAAAATAAAAAAAATAAATGCCATTTAACAAAGAAAAATCAACCAAAAAATGAGTTCGTGTGTCAGAGGTGTCACAGCTCCCAGTGTCTTAGGTTTGCCATCACTGCCTTAGGGCTTCACAAGAGAGGAAGGTTAGTCACGAGATGAGAAGAACAGATGTTCAGTAATTAGAAGTTGCCCTGCACTACAGATAAGTACTGAAAGGTTATTTCTAGTGATAACTGTTTTTATGGCCCCTAATTAAAATTCTTTGAAGGAGAGATAAAAGTATCTTGTGAACCTGCAGGGTTTTGATGCGTTCAGCTAAAAATAATTCACATGCCAGAGAGGACACCTTGGGGAGACCAGTTTTAAACCCCTTCAGAGTCAAAAAGTAACAAGAAAGCAGAATCATCATTTAAAATAAACTATAAACAAAAGAAAAATATCACTTCTAAAAGGTAGAAGTGTTATGGGAATACTAGAGGCCCAGTGCACAAAATTTGTGCACAGGTAGGGTCCTTAGCAGCTGCTGGCTGCTGGCCAAACCTCCCTTCATTCCTGCCACCCCCTGGTGGTCAGCACATGTCATAGTGAGCAATCGAACTTCCAGTCGGTCGAACTCCTGAGGGGACACTTCGCATATTAGGCTTTAATATATATAGATTCTTTTCAACTTGAAAGTAAAATTGGCGATACTCTGAGGAGGCTTGCACCCTTCTTGGTTGCAGCTCCCAGTGGCCCTGAGGGCACGCAGCCTATCCAGGAAGCCCCCAGAGGCAAAGGTGAGCAGGAGCAATGGAGTCCAAAGAGGAACGAGCAGTAAAAAATCTCAATATGGAAAATGCTCCACATGAAAACGAAGGAGGGGACCAAGCCCCTGTGCAGAATGAGGAGGAACCTCGCACTTTGGGAGGAGGCAAAGCCCAGAAGCCTGGAAGAAATGTCAGGCTGGGGCGGGTTAAGCGACTTGTCCCTAATTTTCAGGGGGCCATATCTAACAAGTGTGTTGATCACAATGCAGTGGGAGATAGTGTAGAAAAGATCGCAAAACAGCAGATGGATATCAGGAGAAAGACTAGGGAGCAGCAAATGAGGCATGTTATATGCTTCCAAACTCCTGACCCTGATAATCATTATGACTTTTGCTTTATATCTTGAATCCTAAGGTTTTCACTGAGGCTAATAATTCGGCCTCTGCTCCAAAAGCTAGTAGTTTTGTGATTTACTTTTCTGTAAACCTTTTGCTGTTTCCTCTTACTAGTTTCTAATTGAATAATGTTTTGTCTCAGTGTAAAACTCTCTGTCCAGCAAGGCAATTTCACTTAGTTTCTGGAAAAAATATTCTTTTCATGATGTAAAATTAATAAAGCAACTTAAAAAAGAAATTAAAATTGGCATTGAGTTAATTAACATTATAGTGATTCCTTTGAATTGGCAGCTGGTTCACAAACATGGCATGGAAGGGTGAAGAGTGTCAATATGCCTCTAAATTGCAGTGAAATAAACCTTTAGTGGGATAATGGAGGTTACACTTGTTATTAATAATATATCTAAAAATACTGAAGGGATAACTTGAGTTTAACTTTTATTAATAAGTAAACTCATTAACAAACCATGTTTCTATTGACCAACCATTTACCATTTAAAACATTTTTTATTGATTAATTTGGAGAGAGAGAGAGAGAGAGAGAGAGAGAGAGAGAGAGAGAGAGAAACATCGATTCTGTTGCCTTCCATACATGCCAACTGGGGGTCAAGCCCACAACCCAGGGGCCATGACCAGGAATCAAACCTGAGACCTTCAGGTGCATAGGATGATGCTCAACCAACTGAGCCACTCTGGCTGGGCCCATTTGCCATTTTTTATCTTACTTAAATTTCCTCATGAAGAGAAAGGAGGAAAATCTTCAAATATTAACAAATAAAATATGCCCTTTTATCCAACTCTAGAAATGAAATTGAACAGATTATTCCTAGTTTACAGGAAATGCATGATATGGAGCAAAGGATAACAGGAGGGAACAATCAGACAAGTCTAGAATATAGGGTATTCTACACAAAAACTGGCCTGGTCTCTCCAAAAGGCCAATATTAGGTAAATAATGAAGGGAGAAAGTTTTGGGACTGTTCTAGATGGAAAGAGATAAAAGAGACATAAAAACAAAATATAATGCACGAGTCTTAACTGGGTTCTCTAATAAAAGGCTTTGGACTTTATATTAGATGATATTAAGGAATTAGGTTTGTGGCAAGAGTATTGTGTGCTGGAGAACAACCTTACTTTTCAGAGGCACATGCTGAGATTGTTTAGGATGAATTGCCATGCTATCTGTATGAAATGGACCAGAAAAAAAGGATAATACAAATAGTTAAGTCAAGGCAATAGGTGTTTTACTTATGCTTCCACTAAGTTTGGAACTATTTGTGAAGAAAAATGTGACAAAGAACGATATATATAGATGACTTGATCGTGAGGCAAAGCCTTCTGTTTTCTTGGTCCAAATGTTTTCACTACCATTCAGTGACACAGCAAAGCTCCTACCATTCAGTAACAGCACTTGGGCACATTGAAACAATCTCTTGTGTAAGTTTTCTTGCATCCTGTTTAAGAAGCGGCAATAGCCAGAACCGGTTTGGCTCAGTGGATAGAGCGTTGGCCTGTGGACTCAAGGGTCCCAGGTTCGATTCCGGTCAAGGGCATGTACCTTGGTTGCGATCACATCTCCAGTGGAGGGCGTGCAGGAGGCGGCTGATCGGTGTTTCTCTCTCATCGATGTTTCTGGCTCTCTATCCCTCTCCCTTCCTCTCTGTAAAAAATCAATAAAATATATTAAAAAAAAAAAAGAAGAAGAAGCGGCAATAAACTGAGAACCTTAAGAGAGCACATGGCACAACTGAAGGTGAAGGACAGCGTTCTGCTGTGGGAGCTGGAAACTGTGACAGTCAGTCTCTGAGGCATCAAAAGGAGAGACAACACTGTAGTTAGTTGCCAACTATTGCTAAGAAGTGCCATGTGCTCTCTTGAGGTTCTGTTTATTGAGCTGCACCTCGTGCCACTGCCTCTCAAGCAGGAAGAATTAGACTCCTTAATCTTGCATCCTGTTTAAGAAGCGGCATCCAGACAATTGGTCTTTCTGGGGAAAAGTGGATTTGGAGACCATTGCTTTGGAACAGTGAGTCCTGCAGTGTCTCAATTTTCCGATAACAATAGGTAACAATTACTTCGTGCTTGGCCCTAAGTACTTTATGTATATTAACTTTACAACAACATTAGGTGTACCAGTAGGTCCACATACATAAAGAGACATTGACTCACCCAAGATCACCCAACTAAAATGTGGCAGAATTATGCTGAAGAGGAACTGCGTTAACGACTGCAATTCATTTTGAGATACATAAATAATAACATGGATTGGTGAACAGAGAACTGACTAGATGAACAGATGTGGATAAAATGAATCTAGGTGATGGCTACACAGGTGTTCACTAAACAACTCATTCGGCTTTTCTGTGTTTAAAAGTTGTCATCACAAAATGTTGGGGGAAAATGTTTAAAAGTGGCAGAACTGAGATTCAAACCAAGACAGCTTTTCTCCAGAGCTCTTGGCCACCACGTGCCACTGCCTCTCAAGCAGGAAGAATTAGACTCCAGACGCTTAAGGGAATTGACCAAAGTCTTGTTGCAAACATGTGATAGGACTTTATACTGAAGAAGTTATCTGGCCAACGCCTTTCCTGATAGATGAGGCTCAAAGAGAGGATGATCTGCTCAAGGTCTAGAGAAGAATTAGGACACTATCTCCGACTTTCCACTGCTCATCCCGTATTCCAAGTTGCCCTGTCTCCTCATCGGAGCAGCTAGGCACCATGATGTGTGATCCTGTTTATCATCTACATGTTTTGGTCACAAAACAGGCCTTCTAACCAATAGTTGGCAACTAGCTACAGTGTTGTCTCTCCTTTTGATGCCTCATAGACTGTCACAGCTCCCACAGCAGAACGCTGTCCTTCACCTTCAGTTGTACCATGGGCTCTCTTGAGGTTCTCAGTTTATTGAGCTGCACAGGACATTTCTACCCCCGAGTTTAAACTTCTTCTGGT
The DNA here is from genome assembly GCF_964212035.1 of Myotis nattereri. NCBI lineage: Eukaryota > Metazoa > Chordata > Mammalia > Chiroptera > Vespertilionidae > Myotis > Myotis nattereri. Next base: position 29,651,184 of record NC_138076.1, read on the forward strand.
TTCACTCCTGTTTTTAACACCTAGGATTCATAGAGCACTTCCTTTTGATGAGGTCAGGCACTTCACAGACATGATCAAGTGAATCTTCCCAGACTGGTGGGTGTCCAGCATTGTGAACCAGACGAGAAACAACAGCCTTGAAGAACTCAGATGATTTGTATGTGATTGCCGGGCAGATGAAAAAAAAGAGAGAGACAGCTTGTTATCACACTTGAAATGGAATCTTTATTGTTTGAGTCCTCTTTTAGGGGCCTGGGAAATGGATAACAGCATTTTGTATAAGGGAGTGATGTTGAAGAATAGAATTATAGTATCTCAGTGCTAGAAGGGACTATGGTGATCAGCTGCTGCAATTTCCTCATTTTACTGATGGGTAAGATTGGGAAAGTTGGGGGGCTTGCCCAAGGTCACAAAGCTTATTCATGGCAAATCCTCCAGCAAGGTCCTCCATTGCAGGGCTCTTGGAATTCCACTTCTCAATGATTAATATTTTATTTCTTTTTAAGTAGTATTAAGTCACACACATAATTCCTTGCTCTAGGATCACATAAGCCCTTCTCAGCTCAGGGCAATTACGAATATGTCCTTCAGGAAATTAACTTGGAAGATTTACTGCAAGCCTAGAGACCTAGAAAAGTCTGTAAATTTGAATCCATTTTCCTAGTATGTTAGCACAGACAGCACACACTCTGGGAGAAGAAATGAGGTGTGCTGTAGGGTCCCGCCTGAATGATCAGATCTGGAGAATGGCATCCACATGCATAGTACAATTAGGGGCCCACTCGACCTTGGGCTTCATTCATTCAGCAGTAAGTGACTGGCTAGTTAGGGGACAACAACTCAGAGCAGGTCTGGTACAGGCTCAGAACTGTCGCCTGGGGGCTTCAGAATTCAGTCTAAGCTTCAGTGAGCAGGGCACATGTGTCCTCCATAGTACTATGCCCTAGGCTCAGTGAACACTCCGCAGGAATGTGGACAATAATCGTAGCACAGTCTCATCACTGGTCAATAGATGATAGGCGAGTTAGTAGTAGTTATTTTTGATAATGTAATAAGCATCTATAAACTCACCACCCCAAATGAAAGCTAGGACTTTGACAATAACCTACTTTTCATGATATAATTCCACCTCATCCCATGCCCCGATGCCAAACTCCTTCCTTTTCTCATTCTAGGTAACCATCATCCTAAATCTTTCATTGATTCCCTTGCTTTCATTTTCATACAGTTTTGTGTCCATGTGTATTCTTAAAGGTCTGTGTATGAATGTAGTTGTTTTTAACTTCATAAAAATGGTATTGCACTTTTTGTAGTATTTCTAGACTTACTTTTTTACTTATTAAATAGCTATTTTACCATATTGCTATGTTTTGCTATATAGTTCATTTATTTGGACTGCTATATAATAGCCCATTGTATGAATATATTGCCAAGAACTATAAAGTGATTGAGATGTTACTCTACTTGCAAGCTTACCACGTTAGCCAAGAGACTTCTGGGTCAGGGACAAAGGACTTTAGTACTCATGGCACAGCAGGCAGCATGGGCATCAGCATAATTGTGTTGGTTCCCCTTGTCCTCAAGCCTTACGGGGGGACCTACATTGCACAAAGATTTTGAGCTTAGGGACCCTGAATGTTTTATAATAGGCAGTAAGCATGCCTACTCTCTGCTCCAGAGACAAACAGCATCTCTACCTTTCAAGGGTGTTAACTATACAGACCTTCTGGAAAAGATAGGTTCTTTTCCTTTTTGTTCAGAAACAAAGGGCAGTTAGTACCTTGCTTGCAGGACATGCAGAAATGTGAGAGAACTGTGAGGAATTGTCTCCCAATATACAGCAAAGATTATGTAAGCTTCCAAACGGTAAGGTATAGGCGTTAATGGAATAGCTACATCTCTAAGAGAGCAAACATACTAAGCCTTATTAACCCATTTATATCTTAAAGAAAATTTATTTGATTTTTACCACCTAGAGAAGTAAACAAGCTAAGCTTTAACATAGGGAATAGGGAGGGGAAGAACTTTGGGTTCCACAGTTTCGGGACATGAAGAGTAGAAATTACTGAAAGGGGGATTGGCTTAGCTGCACTTAATTTTTGCCTATTGGGTGATTCTATCCCAAAGTGACCATGGCCATGTGTCTGATGGGATGAGTGCCATCCGCTTATATGGCCATAGCATTGAGTAGCAATTGATCTGATGGCATTGTCATGCTGTGCTGATTCAGCAACAAAGTTAAGGACAGACAAAAGGGAACACAGCTCTAGGAAAGAGAGTGCTGGGGACCGCCAGAGTGGCGCACTGCACGGTCTGTGCTGACATTGAGCTGGGAAGACTCTGCACTTCAGGACTGTCCCTTTCCCTCTAAAGATTCTCCCTGTCCTTAGTAGTGCACTTCATATATGGGGTGACCAAAGCGGTGGATGCACCAGTAACACCTCATAAGAAGAGCCTGAATGTTTATATCCTGGGCACAGTGACTCTCAACCTTGTCTATACCTGGAATTACCTGGGTAGTGTTAACAAATCCCCATGCCAGGGTCCAGCCAGGCCAAATGCAGCAGAATCTCAGGAGTGGGACCAAGAATCATTATTCTTTACAAGTCGCCAAGCACCTTCTGCTGGTCCTTGCAAGTGGAGAACCACTGCCCTAGGACCTCACTCAGGGCTGGGTGTAATATAGGGGCTCCTTGACTTGGTGCTTAATTAAATTGGACAGATGCTTCTACCCCAAACCACAGGACAAAGACCCAAAAGAGTGCTTATCAAACTGAATTGTTATCTGGCACCTTAGAGAAAACATCAATCAAGGGCCACACCCCAAGCGATGGACTCAGAAGACCTGGCAGTTGAGTCGTGGCCAGGTTTGTTTGGGAAACTCCCCAGGTGAAACTACAGCCCCAGAAAAGAAATGAAGACTCGGACTGTTATGGGTTCAATCAGCGAGATAGACCACCAACTCAGAATTTAAATTTAGGAGCCTTTATTAAGCTGGCCAGCTGACTACAGCACGTCCCTCCCTGTCTGGGAGCTTCGCAGCTTGTAGTGCAGACTAAGGGTCCCACAAGGCTTTTTATTTGTGAGGATTAACTGGCAGAGTTAAAAGTTCAGTAGGAAAACAGGATCACACCTGGCTGGGTTGAATCATAATACATTGTTTTTCTAAGACAATCTAGCAATTTTTCTCTGCCAAGGTCCCTGACCCTAACACAATCAGTAACCTTTCCATGCCTCAGTCCCTCCCCCTAGCATATTCCGTAACCTTTCCATGCTGCAGTCCCTCACCTTTTCCATGCTGCAGTCCCTCACCTTTCCATGCCACAGTCCCTCCCCCTAGCACAAGACGCTCATTTGCTGTTTGCTTAGTGCCAGCCTCAGCATCATCACAGGAACACAGTGCCGGTCAGGGGACGCGTTCCCTCACTTTAGCTGGGTTTTCTGTTCATTGCTGCTGAAAGCATTCTGACTGACACAGCAGCTTTTTCTTGGCATTCCATCACACTCTTAAAATAAAAAGGGAAACCCAGTTCTTCTAATTCTGGGTTGGCAACTTAGTTAATTTGTGTCCCTAATTGCTAAGCTTTGAGCACGGGCTTGACAGAGACAGCTAGCAGAGTGCTGCAGAATAGAAACCAAGGCCTGCTGGTGAATGAGACAGAAAAAGAACCGGTTTGAAAGGACGGGCAATTTAAATGCCGAATGAAGGAAAACACAGGATCCTGTCTTTGAAAGAGATGTTGATTTTTTTCCATCAGAAAAAAGTAAGGGCAGAGTGTAATTTGGGATTCATCACAAATGAGTAATCAGTATCAGCTAAATCAAATCTGATTTAAACATGTGATTTCTTAAACGAGTTTTTAGTTTAAAAAAAAAAAGTCACTCATGTTCTATTAATGTGCTTCCAGGGCTTTTCACTTTTCCTTAGAAGATGCCCAAATTCTGAAATAACTGGAGTTAGCCAGAGTTCAGCTAGCCTGAATAACTGAAATAGCACCTAAAAACGGGTGTTGGATGTTTTCATCTAGCACATTCCCTTCATTTCTGTCAGGCCTGTTCCCATAAGCCCAGGGGCAGGTGTATGAATTCTGCTGACCTTTGTCAGTGACCGCAGGGCACAGAGGACACAGGGCAGTGGTGTGGAGCAGTTCAGCCCCTCCTCTTTCTCTGTGACCCTTGGCTGTCGGGACATTGTCCAGTGCTGCCTTCTCTGGGTATGGGGTAGGGTTTGGGGAGACCCTGACGTCCTTCCCTCTTCCTGCGTATCTGACCTTTCAGGGCAGAAAAGGAAGGCAATGCAGAGGCCGTCCAGGGCGTGAGATATACCCCTTCTGCCTGCAGGCATTTGCCCAGCTGCTTACGCAACAGAAAGAATTTGTAGGAATTCAAGGAAAAGGAGAGACTCAGATGAGGGCTGTTGATACCCCTGGACCTTGCTGGAGAGAGTGGGCCAGTCCCTCAGCCTGCATGCACCCCACCCCAAACCTCTGTGACTTTGTGAATGCTGCTCTCCCCTCCCCGCTAGATAATAGGGCCAACACCATAGATGCCTTTTATTGTCATTAAAACAATAATGCAGCAAAAGGCTGGGGGAATGCTCCAGAGAAAAGGAGACTAGGAGATGAGAAAGTCAAAAGCAACATATGACCCTGGAATAAATAGATCCTGTGCCAGAAGAAAAACTGGGCTGAAAGACATTATTGGGTCAGCGGTAAAATTGGAATGCAGATAGTAAATTAGATAAAAATATTGTGTCAACGTTAAATGTACTGAACTTGATAGCTGCACTTGGTTATGTTAGAGAATATCCTTGATGTAGGCAACTTACTCTCAAATAAGAGGAAGTTGGAAGATCTCTCTCTCTCTCTCTCTCTCTCTCTCTCTCTCTCTCTCTCTCTCTCAGTCCCCAGCACTCTGAAGCAAATGGGCATTTGTTAACAATAGCTAACTCTGGGCAAAGAATGTATGGATATTCTTGCAAATCTTCTATAACTTTTCCAAATAAAAAGTTTAAGATCTCTGGGCTGAATTTAAGAAACCTCCCTGTTTTCTGGTCTGCAATGATTCTTTAGCCTTCTCTGTCTTCCATGACCTCAGCAGTTTTGAGGAATGCTGATCATGCACTTTGAAAAATGTCCTGGGGCGGGGGGGGGGGGGGGGTATGTGGTGGCCACTCAGGTACCAGGGCCTTTAGAATGATTAAGCTGCATCACCACGTCAGGAATCTTCCTCATCTCAACTCTAGGGCACAGCCATCGTTCCGCATGGAAAAGAAAAGCTCGGGAGCAATTCGCACAACAAACATCAAGCTTGTCCTCCCACACCACAGACCCCACCCTCAACTGACATATTGTTAACTCTCCGCCAACAAAAGCCAGTGGAGGATGCTCGCCAGCTTTCTCACACCAGAGGTGGGACGTGATCAAAATGGATACCCTCCAGCACAAATCTCTCCATTAGCTGCAAAGCCCTGAAAAGTATTTTGGAACATTGTCCACATTTTCTAAGAGCAATTCTCATTCCAAATGAATGAAATGTAGATGGTTCTTCCATATACAATTGTTCCAGATGAGGCGTCTCTGATTAATCAGTAATAAATTAAGGTAGAAAGGTGTGGTTAATAAACTGAAGTCACAGAACCAAGGTGGCGGCATAGGTTAATGCCGGAGTTTGCTGCCTTGAACAACTACTTCAAAAGTGAAACTAAAAAACGGAACGGACATCACCCAGAACCACAGGAACGCTGGCTGAGTGGAAGTCCTACAACTAGGAGGAAAGAGAAACGCATACGGACACTCAGAGGAGGCGCAGTGCTGAAGTCAAATTCTGAGGTGCGGAGTGCTCGGAGCGGGCTGGCGGCAGAGGGCGCGGTTGGCGTTTTCAATCCGGAGGGAGTCGCAGACTCTGAGCTCGAGATACGGGCGAGTCTTTAGGGACCCAGACTCAAACGGGAGAAGCGGGACTGTCTGGCTTCGGTCAGAGCGAGTGCAGCTTTCTCTCCTAGGTTTGCAGCGGGTGCTGGGACTCAGAGAGGCAGAGCCCCTGGGGACAGGACTGAGAGCCGCCATAACTGCTCTCTCTGGCCCACCCTGTTGATCCTGTGTGACCCGCCCCGCCCAAGCCCTGCACAGAGGCATTTGCCGGATAGCCTCAGGCAAAGGCTAGATTAGCACCTCCCTAGAGGACAGAAGTTCTCTCACTGCAGACACAGCTGATTCTCATAGCCACTTGGCCTGGAGGTCAAACCCTCCCTGGTATTAGCTACAACAATCAAGGTTTAACTATAAGACTGCGCACAAAGACCACTAGGGGGTGCACCAAGGAAGCATAACAAAATGCGGAGACAAAGAAACAGGACAAAATTGTCAATGGAAGATATAGAGTTCAGAACCACACTTTTAAGGTCTCTCAAGAACTGTTTAGAAGCCACCGATAAACTTAATGAGATCTACAAGAAAACTAATGAGACCCTCGATGTTATATTGGGGAACCAACTAGAAATTAAGCATACACGGACTGAAATAACGAATATTATACAGACTCCCGACAGCAGACCAGAGGAGCGCAAGAATCAAGTCAATGATTTGAAATGCGAGGAAGCAAAAAACACCCAACCGGAAAAGCAAAATGAAAAAAGAGTCCAAAAATGCGAGGATAGTGTAAGGAGCCTCTGGGACAGCTTCAAGCATACCAACATCAGAATTATAGGGGTGCCAGAAGATGAGAGAGAGCAAGATATTGAAAACCTATTTGAAGAAATAATGACAGAAAACTTCCCCCACCTGGTGAAAGAAATGGACTTACAAGTCCAAGAAGCGCGGAGAACCCCAAACAAAAGGAATCCAAAGAGGACCACACCAAGACACATCATAATTAAAATGCCAAGAGCAAAAGATAAAGAGAGAATCTTAAAAACAGCAAGAGAAAGAAACTCAGTTACCTACAAGGGAATACCCATACGACTGTCAGCTGATTTCTCAACAGAAACTTTGCAGGCCAGAAGGGAGTGGCAAGAAATATTCAAACTGATGAATACCAAGAACCTACAACCAAGATTACTTTACCCAGCAAAGCTATCATTCAGAATTGAAGGTCAGATAAAGAGCTTCACAGATAAGGAAAAGCTAAAGGAGTTCATCACCACCAAACCAGGATTATATGAAATGCTGAAAGGTATCCTTTAAGAAGAGGAAGAGGAAGAAAAAGGTAACGATACAAATTATGAACAACAAATATGCATCTATCAACAAGTGAATCTAAGAATCAAGTGAATAAATAATCCGATGAACAGAATGAACTGGTGATTATAATAGAATCAGGGACATAGAAAGGGAATGGACTGACTATTCTTGGGGGGGAAAGCGGTGTGGGAGATGCGGGAAGAGACTGGACAAAAATCGTGCACCTATGGATGAGGACAGTGGGTGGGGAGTGAGGGCGGAGGGTGGGGCGGGAACTGGGAGGAGGGGAGTTATGGGGGGGGGGGGGGAAAGAGGAACAAATGTAATAATCTGAACAATAAAGATTTAATAAAAAAAAAAAAGTCAAAAAAAAACCAAACAAAAAACTGAAGTCAAAGCTCTGACTTGTGTGACCCAGTTGGTTGAAGCGTCACCCTGTACACAGAAAGATTCGATTCCTAGTCAGGGCACATACCTAGGTTGCAGGTTTGATCCTGGGTCCAGGGAACCTACAAGAGGCAACTGATTACTGTTTCTTTCTCGTACTGATGTTTCTTTCTCTCTCTCCTTATTCCCACTCTCTCTCTACCTTCCTCTCTCTAATAAATGAATGAATGAATGAATAAATAAATAAATACATGTCCTTGGGCGAGGATTAAGAAATTAATAAACTGAAGTCAGGAATGCAGTTGGGTAAACATCTTATTTCCCACCTATTGTTTTTCTGTGCTTGGTCTTGGGCTATTATTCTCTAAACAATAGTTATGCATCGTCTAAGTTGCTTGTTTCTTAATGCCAAAGGCAAGTTTCCTGAAACCCAGCACTTCATGTACAGTTATTTCCTGCTTCCTCCCTTCTAGCTTCTACTGTTTCCGATTACCTTTCTCTCCCTCAACACAAGAAAAATGGTATTAGTTATATACTTTTACGTTATTGCTTTGTAAATTTTCATCCAAAATTTCATGCCCTGTCTCTCAATGGCCTAATCTTTTAGGTAACAACACCTCCACATATTGTCTTTACAGTTCCAAGGAAGTGGGAAAAAAAGTTGATTTGACTTCCTCATGATAAAGGTTCCCATAAAACATTTGGAAACGTGCCTTCAAATGCAGGTTGATAGTAAAAATCCTTTAATCTTGAATTTTTGCCAAGAACTTTAATTCCCAGAAATTCATAATATTAAAGCAGTTTTCTTATTAATAAGTTGGTTATCAAAAGTTAATTCTAGGGATAATTTAATGTAACCTTTTATCTTTACTAGAGACACAGTGATGTTTTACTGTAAAACCTTTAACCGCCCCCCCCCCCCTGCCGCCCCCATGAAATTATCCCTATCACATAAATCAACAACACTAGCTTGATTATAAAGTTCTCCTGTTTCTGGAAGAGATTTTAAAGCCAGAGTTACCTGGCTTTGTGCAGGTAACAAAATGCTCCTGGCTTAGGAAAAAAGGGAGGCTTATGAGAGAAGAGACACAGTGAGCCCTGTGAGAATTCGGACATTCTCTGGACGCAGCAGGTGCACCATGCTGCTGAACTTTCTCCCGCCCAGACACCTTTGGCAAGACGAATTGGTGGTGTCAGCCAGCGCCTTAGGTGCACAACATTTTCTTTCTGGCTGTAAATAGGTTTGTTTCTTTTTTCTGAACACCCATCTATCAAATAAATGTGGGCAAACAGTAGATTAAGAGTATCATTCGTTTTCTTATTGTCTTTGCTCTTCTCTAGTTTGTTGAAAGAGCTCCGTTGGCCATAAAGTAGGTGACACACTTAAATCATCAAATAATAAGAAATTACTATTCTTATTGTATTGCAACTTCTGATAATATATCATCTGTACAACTTATTTCAGAAATAAGTTCGCTCCATCCTCCTCTCTATTTACAGCAACTAGAGATCTTAATTCTTCATGAAACTCATAAAGCTTCTATCCCTTCATAAAAGGAATTTTCTCCTCTATGCATTCACTTATTCATTCCATAATTACTGTCTAACCCATCCCAGACACTGTCCTAGGTACAGGTCTGCCCTTTCTTGTACGAGGTGTGAAGGGGTAGGGAGCCACAAAAACATCTGTTTCAAAAAGCTAGGAAGCCAGGCCAGCGTGGCTCAGTGGTTGAGCATCGACTTATGAATCACAGTTCAATTCCAGGTCAGGGCACATGCCCGGGGTTGTGGACTCGACCCTCAGTAGGAGGCGTGCAGGAGGCAGTGATCAATGATTCTTTCTCATCATTGATGTTTCCACCTCCCTCTCCCTCTCCCTCTCCCTGTCCCTGTCCCTGTCCCTGTCCCTGTCCCTGTCCCTGTCCCTCTCCCTCCCCCCTCCCCCCTCCCCCGCCCCCTCCCCCTCCCCCTCCCTCTCCCTTCCTCTCTGAAATCAATAAACAATAATGTAAAAACACACACAAGAAAAGCCGGGAAGCCACCATGATCCTTTTGAAGCACTGGAGAAACTGAGACAAAGAAACTATTTTCCCAGCGTCGAGGGCAGAGATGCAGTGTAAGCCCTGAGTTACTTTAATTCTCCACCCTCCACGCCATCTCCCCGTGAGTCCATGCACGTGCAGCTATTATTTTACACAGACCATGGGAAAACACGTTTGGGTAATAAATAGTGCAGTCCTTTGCTGGAGTCATTCAGTGGCGCCTCACGTCAGCGTGGGAGGGGTGGAAGATCCGTAGTTGGATATTTTAGCCTGCCAGCTCTTTCCTGTTGGCCTCACAAGTCCTCAACTTTTCATGTACAGGAAATATAATACTATGAGATTATGCTAAGTTAATAAACTACCACTCTAACCCAGAGCTAGGGCAGACTTGTAGACCAGAATCTGCTAATTTCAGGGGAAGCTATGCCTGGGACCCGGAGCAGGATGTGCTTGGAGCCCTCCAGCCCAGAGGGTGGGTGGGCCTGGAAGCTTTCCCTGGGTGCTTCTAAGTTGTCCTGGTTAGCCTAGTTTATTTTCCTTTACTTATGCAGGTGTTACTTATTTATTTACTTATTTATTTATTTATTTGTTTGTTTGTTTGGTTTATTGGTCTAAAGAGCCAGGATTGTCACATAGAATAAGGCAGCCTCTTACTTTGATAGTGCTGAATATACATTGGGTAATATTCTAGCATTTGTATTACAGGTAAAACCCCAAAGCTGTCCCTTCCCTTCCTCCCAAGCTACTAGAATCTACACTAATAAAAGAGAAAAATGGTAATTGGCGTACGACGATACCCTTTTCATTGGCTAATCAGGGCTATATGCAAATTAACTGCCAACTATGATTGGCAGTTAACTGCCAACTATGATTGGCAGTTATCTGCCAACTAAGATTGGCAGTTAACTGCCAACTAAGATTGGCAGTTAACTGCCAACAAGATGGCGGTTAATTTGCATATGTAGGCACAATGCAGGGAGGCGAAAGGGAAAGCAGGAAGAAGCCCCCTGCCACTGACAGTGATCTGAAACCCAGGGGGGAGCTAAGAGCTGGGGGGCAGGGCAAAGGCGGCCCTGGGGCCGCCTTTGCCCTGCCCCCTAGCCATGATCAGAGAATCAGGCGCCTTTGCCGCCCTGGCCAGTGATAGCAGGAAGTAGGGGTGGAGCCAGCGATGGGAGCTGGGCACAGTCGAAGCTGGCAGTCCTGGGAGCTAGGGGTCCCTTGCCTGGGCCTAAAGCGGAGCCCACGATCACGGGGCCGCTGCAGCTGCGGGTCCCCGCTGCCCGAGCCTGACACCTCAGCCAGAGGCGTTAGGCCTGGGCAGCGTCGGAGCCTGCAACTGCGGGGAGCTGGGGGTCCCCTGCCCAGGCCTGACACCTCTGCCGGAGGCCTCAGGCCTGGTCAAGGGGCCGATCCGGTGATTGGTGATCGGAGGGTGATGAGGGTCAACTCCTCTGGCCGAGGTATCAGGCCTGGGTGGGGGGCGGAGCCGGGGATTGGGGGGATATGATGGTCCCCTTGTCCAGGCCTGAAGCCTGGGTCAGAGGCGTCAGGCTTGGGCGGGGGGTGGAGCAAGCGATCAGAGGGAGATGGGGGTCCCCTGCCCAGGCATGATTCCTGGGCCAGAGGCCTCAGGCCTGGGCGGGGGCCAGAGCCAGTGATCGGGGGTAGATGGGGGTCCCCTGTCCAAGCCTGACACCCCTGGCGGAGGCGTCAGGCCTGGGCAAGGGGCCGATCAGGTGATCAGAGGGTGATGGGGGTCAACGCCTGAGGGCTCCCAGTATGTGAGAGGGGGCAGGCTGGGCTGAGGGACACTCCCCCCCCCCACACACACACCCAGTGCACGAATTTCATGCACCGGGCCCCTAGTATGTAATATTGGGCAGGATATATAAACTCAAAACCAGACACCTCTTTCTGGGAATGTCAGGGAAGAGTCATGGTGTCCTGATTTGTTCTGGCTCGAGGAGTAGTCTTACTGGACCTCAGACATCAAGACCAAGAGGAAAGAGAGAACAAGACAAGAGCTAGGGCCCAGCTGCTGTTGCTCAGTGGTTTAGCATTTACCCATGAACTAAGAGGTCACTGGTTTGATTCCAGGTTGGGTTCGATCCTCAGTGGGAGGCATGCAGGAGGTAGCCGATTGATGTTTCTCTCTCATTGATGTTTTTATCTCTCTATCCCTCTCCCTTCCTCTCTCTCTAAAGTCAATAAAAATGTATTTTTTTAAAAAAAGACAAGGACTAGGAAAAATCATTTTAGTTTTAGGTCTGGCCCTAGAGATCAGGTGAATTCCAACCTCTGGCTGAATTTGTAGGAACTAGGGCTGAGGTTGGAAGTGAACTAGACCTGACCCAGGGGTTGCGGGGCCAGGAGCCATATTGGAAAGAAAGCATCCTTGAGGGAAGACGAGGGGCCCAAGAGTAAGACTGAAGGGCTTCCCACCAGACTTCCTGCTTCTCCCTCCTCCCATCCTTACAGCAAGCTCAGAGCCCTCACTGGCAGCCATAGCCCTGACAGAGATCCGGTCATGCACTGGTTCTTCCCAAATTTGGCTCCATGTCTGCCTGGCAGCCACCCTGCTCTGGCCCCATACTTCAGCATCTGTAACTAGGTTCCTATTCCTTATGTCCAAGTCATCTTTTGAAGCCCCTTTTGGTAACTGGGCCCCTGTCTTGGCTCTCTGCACGTTGTCCATATGTCATTGACATTAGGAATGGGTGCTACCTGCCCTCTTGAAAGAAGTGCCCTACATCCCTCACCAGGAAGCAAGGCTGAGGTAGAATATGCAAAGGCTCCCTTCATCTCAGACTGACAACCTGTGTCTAGTCCTTCATCCCATCCAAGATAGAGACTTCTGCTGCTATTATCCCAGTGATATTGGGGAAGGATGTGGGTTACTTGGCTGAAAACCACAAAGACAGCTGCTTATGGAGTATGCTTTTACACCCGGAGAGGAGGAAACAGCATATGCTGTTGTCATTGTAATCAGAGCTTGACTTGAGCTGCCAGAGTATAAGAAATGTATATTCTCAAAGTCCAGCCATTTCTATGCCTTTCTATTTCCTTTGTTGCTGTTGTGTTTGGATTTCCTAGGTTTCCTTAGGAAAAGCTTACCTCAAAATCCCAACTGTGTCTCTGGAAATTCAAGAGGACAGGAAAGTTGTCCAGCCCCTGGCCACTGAAACTGGAAGAGCAACTAGCCTTAGAAAGGAGAGGACGTTGGCTGTGGAGGATGTGGCTGGAAAATGGGGACCACTGGATAAACCAGGCCAGAGAAGTAACAAGGACACTCAATAGAGCAGCGGTTCTCTACCTGTGGGCCACGACCCGTTTGGCGGTCGAACGACCCTTTCACAGGGGTCGCCTAAGACCATCCTGCATATCAGATATTTACATTAGGATTCATAACAGTAGCAACATTATAGTTATGAAGTAGCAATGAAAATACTTTTATGGTTGGGTCACAACATGAGGAACTGTATTTAAAGGGCCAGAAGGTTGAGAACCACTGCAATAGAGGATAAGGGTGATGCCAGTGATCTCAAAACCTTGCCCATTTAGGTGTCTTCCTTATGTATGAAGTTGGTTTTATTTGCAAAGCTATGGTTACTACCCCAACTCCACCAGACTGAAATAGTCTGCCCACCAGCATTTTCCTCCCTGGCTGTGTCCAGATGGCCCTGATGTCCTGCTCGCCTTGCTCACCAGGACATTCTCCTGCCACCTGCCTCCTCTCGTGCCTATTCAAACTTTCTCCTGTCCTTCTTGCTAAACGCTTCCACAGTTCCCCTTCTACCTTTTGGGGAAGGTTAATCTAATTCTGGGCTGTCCTCAGAATAGCCTGATCCATTTCCGACTTATGGTTCTGTCATTCTCAAGGGTCTCAATGCCAGGACATTGTCATCACTGGTTTCACTTAACAGATTCACAAATTGTCTGGATGAAGGACCACGCAGTGACACCCACCTCAGGTATTCCGGGAGGAGGCAGGTTGATGCGGTATGACTTTCTCAGTTGTGTGTTCACCTTGCTGATGGAGTGAACCAGTGTGTCCTACAGCAGACAGGCCTGAGTTCAAACCCCGACCAGCCACTTAGGACATATACCCTCCTGGGCAGGCCCCTTACCAAGCTGAGGTCTAATTTTTTCATGCACAAGTGGGAAATCAGATGTCTATGTCATAGATAATGTGAGGATTAGAAATAATACGTTAAGCATCCAGCAAAGCCTGCAGAACACAGCAGGCATATGTTCTCATATGGTGAATATAATAGGAGTAATAGAATATGAGAGTAAATGATAGAGGTGTTGAGCTGCGTATTGTTGAAAATAAACAATGTAGAGATAAATAACAGGTAATGTTCACTTTAGCCCTTTTGCCAGTAGAATGTTATTTAAATATTTGTATCTCTGTGAAGCTTTTCATAATTTTATTTTCTTTTTGATTAATCCTCACCCAAGGATATTTTTCCATTGATTTTTCAGAGAGAGTGGAAGAGAGAGGGAAAGACAGAGAGAAACATCGATGTGAGAAAAACACATTGATTGGTTGTCTCCTGCACGCACCCCAACCAGGGGCTGGGCTGGGGAGGAGCCTGCAAAGTACCCTTGATTGGAATTGACCCCAGGACCCTTTGGTCCACAGGCCGATGCTCTATCCACTGAGCCAAATCGGCTAAGGTGCTTTTCATAATTTTATGTCTTATGGTCCTAATAAGATTGTACACTCTTTGAAGAATAATAACAGAATAATAACAGGCCTACTCTGTGGTAGATACTGAACACTTTACATGCATTATTTCATTAGACTTATGTCTCACAATAGCCTCATTGAGTAAGAGCTATGATTATCCCAGTTTTGAAGATTAGGTAAGGGCGGGGAGGGGGGGGGGAGTGTAGATTCCTCTGTCTGCATAGTTTGTCCTTCTTATCTGTTTTCTCTTGAAGGTTCCTCATACTTGTCATTATATCTTCAGGCATCAACTTTTCTGGGAAGTATTCTTTGAACAAGCCAAACTAGTTATACTTTCTTCTTAGCAGAGCTACTGGAACCCTATGCACACATGCTATACCAGTTATCCGGTTATTCAGTAAGTGCGTGTCATCTTGCCTAACTCATGACCTTCAGGACAGACACTGGAGTTTACTTCTCTTTTGATTCCTAGCACCAGCACAATGCCTGACATATTGTAGATACTAAATAGCCTTTTGAATGAATGGATGGATGAACTGGGGGTCTAGCAATGGAAGTGAAAGAAAAGGGTGGGTTTGGAAGGAACGCAGAAGGAAGAATGGATGAATCTGGTGACAAGAAGAGGGTAAGGAGGAGTCAAGCCCAATAATTTTAGATTGTGATAAAAAGGACAAAAGTACACATGCAGGAAGGCAGTTGGGAGAGATGACGAGGCTCATTTGCAGACAGGTGGCGTTTGAGGTTAAGAGAAGCATCCAAGTGAAGTATTCTGGCCCAGACAGGTGAAATTGAAACCCAATACACTGCTGTGGTCAACAAAAATGTCAACAAAATATTGCTGTGCATCATCAAGAAGGATGTTGGGAACAGAGCAGAAAATATACTACCAATTTCTGCACCTGGAAATCTATATATATTTTTTTGGTTGTCAAAATTGAGAAATACATAATAAAGCTAGGAAAAAATGCAAGAAAGCTATTAATATTCTCAAACATACAGAGAAAATAGGTTTACTTTCCAGTTTGAAAATAAGCAAAAGAAAACATATATCTTAGAAAAATGTAATGATTAATAGGTTAAGCAAGTTTTTGATTACCCGATTTCAAAATAGGAAGGGCAGAGAGCATGCATACAGCCTGTAAATAGTTAAATTCAATATGAATCAATATAATAAAAACATACATACATGTACCCTCACAGAGAACTCACATTATGCCATGACTCTTTGGAATACCTTCACATCCATCATACAATTAAGTACTCACGATCTCCTTATGGCACCAGCATTACTGTTTTAGTATTACCCATGGGTAGACTGAATCCTAGTGAAATTAAGTTGCATTAGTCACCCAATTAGTGGCAGGCAGAATTTTTAAAACAAAATAAGTACTAATACATTCAGCAATAAAAAATTGAAATTTGTTAGCCCCAAGAGATAGATTAGAACCAACATTTCAAACACATATATAACACATTATATGTAATACACTATAACTTACCTATTTTATGCTGCTGTTTCTCAAGCTGGAGAAATATATGGATCTCATTTGAAAAAGAAAATACTGTTGCTCCACAGTTTCAACAAAGTATTTTTAAATTATGCTAGCACTTAAATATGTACAAGTGTGAAATCATGTATGAACTCATATTTATAGCAAAGAAAATAAGACAACTCAATAAAATCCTAATTAACAACATTTTTCATAATAGATGAGTTGTTTTGGTTTATGTAAAATACCAATTAATTTGCCCATTTTGTGCTTCAGTAGCCCAACTAATTCTTTTGATTGTGAGCATAGTACATGATCAGTTGAGTCATCATGATTATATTTTCTTTTTCCCACCAAATTCATTTCACCAGGATTCATTTAGATGAGCCAATCTATATATATTTAAAAGCCTGAACGACTGGTCAACCAGTCGCTATGATGTGCACTAACCACCAGGGGGCAGACGCTCAACGTAGGAGCTGCCTCCTGGTGGTCAGTGTGCTCCCACAGCGGAAGTGCCACTCAGCTGACTGATGGGTGCCAGAAGCCAGGTAGTGGAAGCCTCCATGGCAGTGCTACCAGGCGGCGACAGCAGGTGCAGCAGTGCGATGGTTGGCCCGGGCTCGGGCTCCTCCCCAGCCACCTGCCGCTTTGCACACTACTACATCCCCCAAGGGTCCTGGATTCCAAGAGGGCACAGGCCAGCCTGAGGGACCCAACTGGTGCACGAATTCGTGCACCGGGCCTCTAGTCATTTAATAATTATCATCAAAACATTGTCTCTCTAGGATGCTATCTGCAGAGTAGTGGTCATAAGCACAATCAAGAGTACAGATAGGGCAGGGCTCTGGCAATACTCATTCAGATAATTCTCAATATGCTGAATGTTTTTAGATTAAGATGGAAAATACATATGGCATCATGTAATAGAACTCTTGGACCCTAAAAAAATAGAGCACAACCCCTTTTTTTTTAGTTTTTCTATCTATCTATCTATCTATCTATCTATCTATCTATCTATCTAGAACATTCATATTATAAAAGGATTTAGAAACCTTCTTAGGAATGGATCCATAATTCCAAGAAAGATCCATAATCTCTAAGGTACGAGGCATTGAATACCACCATGGACTTTAGACCCAGCTTGCCTGATTTGACCTCTCTAGCTGTCTGACTTTGGGCCCTCAATTAATTCTCTATGCCACAGTTACCTCATCTTTAAAATGGGGATAAAAATAGTTCTTACCTCCCAGAATTGTTGTGAGGATTAAATAAGTTAATATCTATAAAGCATTTAGAACAGTGCTTGGTACATAAAGACATGCCTAGATATTATAACTATCTATTCATCCTCTAAAATATAAGAATCTATATGTTTTACTTTTTAGTAATAAAGAATACAGAATCATTGATGCAAATTTATTTCTTAAGATGACTCTCACTAAAATATGGAATGACAGAGAGCCCTATTCATTTCATTATCATATAAGTCAATTAATCTCAGCTACTTTATAAAGCAACCAGTCTAATAACCATACACCCAGAAGGTTTAGGAAAATCAGGGGCTGACAGTGAAGATATGTCCAGAAGGACAATTCCAGCATTCAGCTTAAAATGATCATGTCCACAGGGTGCTAACCACCATCAAAAGGAATATTTGGAAGGATAATGGTAGAAACTATTCGAATTTGTCATAATCCTGTGACATCAAGCTTTAGAGTTGAGGACACTTAGTTCGGGCAGATAGGTAACTCACCCAAGATCAGACAACTTGGAAATAGTGGACTTGTACTTGAAACAAGCACACGTCTGGCTCCCAGCCCTTTGCTCATTCATTCCCATGCTGTCTCCAGACCAAAGATGGCAGAGAAAGACTGTGGGAGTAGGTCAGGGGAACCACTCTGATCTCCTGTTGCTAAGGCCAGCTCTGGTTGCTGGGGTAGCTTTAGAGAGAACAAGGGGAAATGAAGAGAGCTCTCAGCAAATCCTCCCATGGGCTCAGCACCATGCTGGATTTCTCATGGTGCTTAAGTCAACTCAGGGTGGGAACTCAGTCATTACTTATTGGCTGACTGTGTAGTTTGTGGGTTCACATCTGAATAGGAATGCATTGAGACTTTACAACAAGCACAGTTTGCCATACGTTGTCATGAGGGTTAAAGACAACCATTGTGTTGGGGGATGAACCATTGTGTTGAGCGATGAGCTACCACTGTCCTGTCTTGAGATGGTCCTATGCAGTTCTTGTGAGAAAGGGCCCCTCTGTGGAATGTTTCCAGTGAGGAAATTCAGGCCCTGGGATACTTGTATTTGGAGAAGACAACAAACAGGCAACTGAGTGAAGTCCTCAGAGCTGCATCTTCACTTGGGGTGAGGGTGGAGTATCTCCAGATTCAAAGGCATGAATTCTCCATTTCCCAGCCCCAAGCTTGAGCATGTGGAGTCTGAGGGTGTAATGTTTGTCGAGCATGTTGTGGTTTGAGCTCCCATGGGACCTCTCCAGCACTTGGCCAGGCTGAGTCTTCTGTTCATTGCTTCTCCTCTAATCTTTTTCCATCTTTAGGAAGGGTCATGCAGGCCCCTGCCCTGGTCTTTCTATTTCTGTCTGAATCTCAAGACCTGACAGAGGAGCACACATTTGAAGCAGGAGTGGTGTGCATACGTTCAGCCCTGTGGACCTTACAACAAAGACAGACAAGGCGGTTGGAATCTAGCCAATCAAAGTCAACTCCAGTCCCTGGGTTTGATAAAGCCACCTTACACAGAGGGTAGAAGTGAGCAGCTCTACACCTTGACTTAGCAAAGGACAAGAGGAAATAAACACATGGATTCAGGTTATAGTTGGAGAGAAGTTTCCTGGCAGAAACGATTCTTCAAGATAGGCTCGATGTATCCAGGTCGAAAGAAGGAGATGTTCCAGTAAGAATTGATTGCTGGGTAAGGAAGTGGAATCACTTTCTCTGAAGGACTGTAAAGACAGCAGTAATTTTCTCCTATCTAGGATGGGTTAAATAGGTCCTTCTGAAGGGAAGAAAATGGATCAGAGTTGCCGTCAAGGTCCTTCCTAGCCCTGGTGATTCTGCAGTTTCTCCACCACTTGAAATAAGGATAGTTCAACTCTGAATGTATTTTGGAAAATTGAGAAGTCTGGATGGATTTTGCCTGGACTTACAGGTGCTCTGTTTGCATATGAGGTGAGAAGCAATTCATATTATAGAAAACACTCTGTATTTGGTATCTTATCAATAGCAGCTTATGAGTACAATGAGTACAACAAAATGCCTTAGGTCACCCCAAAAGGCATTAAAGATAAATGTAACCAACTGAGTGGCTCAGTTAGTTGAGGGGCATCCTGTGCACCAAAAGTTTGCCAGTTCAATACCAGGTCAGGACACATACTTGGGTTATGGGTTTGATTCCCGGTCAATCAATTGATGTTTCTCTCTCACGCTGATATCTCTCTCTCTCTTTCTCCCTTCCTCTCCCTAAGTATCCCCTTGGGTGAGGATTTTAAAAAAAAGATAAATATTACACTTTAGCATATTTTAGGACAATATTCTAGTGTGAAATCCATTCCAGAAATACTAGGATAAGTTCCAGGCATGGAGGAAGCAAGAGAAATATCAAGGGACAATCAATTGCAATAGTCACTTCTTGGGGAAAAAAGCAGATTAGAAAGACAGTTATCAGTCTGGAAATAGGAAGCCTTCAAGGGCAAGACTGAAGTCTGTAAAACCATGAAGATCAGAGGTAGAGTGCACTGACTGGTTGTTAAACTCAGGATTCCAGAACTGGGGAGAACATCCTTTAGTTCGGAAGAGGCAAATCTGCTACTTCTCAAAGAAGGTATTCGTTTTTCACAATTAGTAAATTCATGGAACTCCTTATCTGTAATTAGCAATAAGAAGATTTAAACAGCTTGAACAAAAAACAAAACAAAACAAAAAACAACTTAGCCTTGGTCAGCGTGGCTCAGTGGTTAGAGCATTGGCCTGGGCACCGAAAGGTTGCAAGTTTGATACTCAGTCCAGGTCAGGACGTGTGCGGGAGGCAACTAATCGATGTGTCTCTCTCACATCAATGTTTCTCTCTCTCCCTTTCCCTCCCTCCCTCCTTCCCGCCCTTTCTCCCTCCTTTTTACTCCCTCTAAAAACCAATGGGAAAATATCCTTGCGGGAGGATTAAAAAGAAAAAAGAAAACAAGAAGATTTAAATGGCTTAAATGAATTGGGGGTCAAGTTACAAATTACCATGAAGGAAAGTGGGATATTTAACCATCTGATGTCAGCAGTGAGAACAATCACACCACTCACAATGCGCGCTTATACCACTATCCTAGGAGCAGGGAGCCCTGGGCGGGTGGACCTTGGGTCACTGCAATGATAATTTAAAAGCCCTCGGAGGTGGAGGCTGCCATCATCTCCGAGGAAACTGCGTGCATTTAAGGCAGGCTAAAGTCCTTGTCAATTCAAAGAAATAACTGTTTTCAAGTTATGGGTTTTATGCCAAACAAATGAATATCACACATCATTTATGTTATTTCACAAGGCCAAAATTAGGGGTAAAAGTATCTTTTCTTAGCCTCGTAAAGTGCTTAAGTCCACTTTGGTCGTTCCTCTAAATATTTATGATTCACAAATGGTCTTTCCCCTAAGTGCCTTTTGAATCGTATTTAATCAGCATTTATTTATTTATTCATAGCGAACACTTATTGAATGGCAATATATCGATATTGGGATATAGGTATTAATAAAATGTGGCCTCTGCCCTCCAGGAGTTCACAGTCAAATGGATAAATCACGGGATGACTGGTGAGGGCTGTGTCCAGAGGGTGCTCTCAGTGTCTGGCCCTCATCCCAGCCCTGACCGTTCCTGGGCACCTGAAACACCTTCCAGAGGTTGATGAAAGAAGGAACCATGGAAGGAGACAGAAACAATGATCAACTGGTTTTACAGGAAGACAGTAGTCTAATGCTGGGGAGAACTCCAATGGAATGAGCTCTGACCTGGGCAACTAGGAGATCATGGGTGACCTGGCGGACGCCGCAGAGTGGCTGTCTGTAAGGGTGAGAACAGGATGGCATTGGGAAAGTATCTCACATGTGGGCATCATCGACTTGCCCGTGAGGTTTGTCCGTTGGAGTTAGTGCTACTGAGGCACAGAAAGAGTTAGGTAGATAGGGGCGGGACCACGGAAAGGGGAAGTAAAACCCAACGAGGTGGCGTTACTAAGACACCCCAACCTGGTGGGGAAGGAAGGGCCTGTGTGAGAGACATGAGCTTTACAATGTTTGAACGTTAGTGGTGGAGCCACAATGGATACCTGACATTCCTGTTGCAGGAAAGAACATCCGCCGCAGGCACATGGACTGCGGGGAGCCGGTCCATCCTTGCTGTTTCAAAGGACCTGGCATATATGGCATACTGTTCTTAATATGTTTGCTCACCTTCTTGGCACTATGTGTTTTAACCAAGGTCTCTGAGAAAGGTTGTTTCCCCAGGTAGGGATTTTCCCCTGAAGTTAGGGAGGGAATAAAACCTCTTAACTAAGTGCCAGGTGGGTAATTAATCACTTTAACTACGAACAATCATGCTTAAGCTACATAATCTTTACTCCCTGGAATGGAGATAAGAAACGCCCTAACCTTTATAATAGAGATTGATAGGATTGAATCAACTGGTATAAATACAGATGTAACAAGACAGCAAGAGACAGAACTTAGAACACAGAACTTAGAACACAGGACTTAGAAGACAGAACCAAGAGAGACAGAAATTGGCACAGAACCTACACAGAACGTTCTCTAGAGACAGAAGAACTTCGCTGGAGAGAACATGGCAAAAGATCCTGGACAGAAACTGGCCTCAGAACCTAGAGACAGAACCTAGCGAGAGAACATGGCAAAAGAGCCTGGACTGAACCTGACTACAGAAATTGGCAAGAGAACCTGACTAGAACCTGGTGACTGAACCTGGCTGGAGAACCTGGACAGAACCTGGCTGGAGAACCTAGCAAGAGACCATGGACACAGAACCTGGCTGGACATCCTAAACAGAACTTCGCTGGAGATCCAGACCAGAACTTGGCTGGAGATCCTGGCTAGGCTGCTGATCAACTGAATGCTGTCTCCGTGTCATTCCTTCTTCGCCGACTCCGTCCACACCTTTGGGGACCCCTGGACCTGCTGGGGTTGGACCCCGGCAATGGACTATTAGACTTTAATTAGCTTGGATGCTAAACTACTCTGCACGCTGGTAAATGGCACTTCCCATCGCCCACATGGCTTATGGCCCTGTGGGACTCTACACATAGACTAATAATCTTTAATTTGCATGAATGCGCTCAATAAACTTTGCTCCCATTAATTGTTTTTGCCTTCATTCTTTGTTTTCGAGAGACAAGAATTCGGACTCAAACACCCACATTTTTGGCTCCACTACAACTTAACTACTCAGCATCTTTGCACTGACAAAACCATGTTGCATTTGTTGTACCGTATACTCATCACAGCCCCATGAAGTAGACAGGATAGTTATTTTATCCCCAGTTTCCATGGAGATAATTCACCATTAAAAAAAGAAAAGAAAAAGAGTGCTGCGTTAAAAATAAAATGACTAGCTGTTGTTTTCATCGCATTTTGGTAGAGGTCGGAAAGAAGAGTCAAAATCCAGAGGCAGTAAGAGCAAGGCTTTGTTATGAGGAAAAGCAGAGGGAGCCAGAAGCCTGAGGTTGGGAGAGGGGATGGAGGGCAGAGGGGTGGGAGCATCTCGTGCTATCCCCAAGGGATAAGGCCTAGGCTGCACATGAAAATCACTTGGGGAGATTTTTTTTAAAAAACACCCATCCTGGGCCCAACCCCAGAGATCCTGATGGAATTTTTGAAAGAATTCTTCCCACAATTTGTGCAGCCAGGATTGAGAACCATGGCTAAAGGTGTCAGCTGGTACATTTTCAGGGATTGTTGTGAAGATAATTTATGTAACGTCCCTGGCACTTAGTAGGCACACAATAAATTTTGGTTTCCTCTCCATCTTTTTTACTACCATCTACATAATTTAAATATATGACAATAGCTTTGCCCCCACCCCCCAGCCACCTGCCACATATTCTGCAAGCCTTGCAAGAAATGTGTCCTTGCTTTCAAAATTGTGACCTATGAGATCATTGCAAAAGAAAACCATTTTTTAACCATCATTTTCTTTATTTTGCCAAAATTGCACTTTTGAGTCTATTGCTGGCAGGGACTGCAGCATCATTTTTAAGCATTATCGCACAGTCGACGCTGGCATTGTGGAAACCTGACATAAAACACTCTTTCTATCCTGCTTTGATATTGATTTAATATCAGAAGACCATTTTCTCTTCATCTCAACCAGATGCTAAAAGGAACTTGAGGTGGATAAGAAGGACATTTCCTGAGCAAGATAATGCTCATTTAACCTACAATAGAAGTCAACTTTTTCCTTTCACTTGAAATATCTTGTTGCATTTTTATAGTTAGAAAGGGACATATAACTGTGTGTTAAGAGGCAAAAGGATTCTGAATAATAAAGATAAATCTAAAGGACACATTTACCTATTTAATTTATGTGTATCCTTCATTTTTCCAGTTTTATTGAGATATAGTTGATAAATAACATTGTGTAAGTATAAGGTGTACAGTGTGATGATTTGATATGCATGTGTATAGTGAAATAATGACCCCCATCAAGGCTAATTAGCACATCCATCACCGCACACAGTCACCATTTTTTGTGTATATGTATTATGGCAAGAACATTTACGATCTTAGCGTTTTTGTTATGGTTGCTTTAAAAATCTTGTCAGACAATTTTACTATCTGATTTGCTGTAGTGTTTATGTGAATTCATGTCCTTATCAAATTGTGCTTTTCCTGCTTCTTATTATGACAGGTGATTTTCCTTTGTATTCTGTACATCTTAGATATTATATTAGAAGATTTTTGCTCCTATTCAAGTCTCTTATTTTATATCTTTTATTATTGATTTCAGAAAGGAAGGAAGAGGGATAGAGATAGAAACATCAATGATGAGAGTGAATCATTGATTGGCTGCCTCCTGCATGCCTACATTAGGGATTGAGCTTGCAATCTGGGAATCAAACCATGTCATCCTAGTTCATAGGTTGATGCTCAACCACTAAGCCATGCTGGCCGGGCAAATCTATTTTATCAGGAAGTCATTCTTGGTTATGCTTAGTGTATAAGGCCTGGCTTATACTTACATTTGTGAGCTGTAATTACAATGACAATTTATTGTTCAGGGCCCTTTCAATGCTATTCTGGCCTACTTCATATTTCACCAAGGTTCCAAATTGTACTAAGCATGCATTTACTTTCTTTCTTTTTTTTTTCTTTCAGATTCTTTCTTTTTTTTTTTTAATTAAATCTTTATTGTTCAGATTATTACATTTGTTCCTCTTTTTTCCCCCCATAACTCCCCTCCTCCCAGTTCCCGCCCCACCATCCGCAATCACTCCCCACCCACTGTCCTCATCCATAGGTGCACGATTTTTGTCCAGTCTCTTCCCGCATCTCCGACACCCCTTTCCCCCCCAAGAATAGTCAGTCCATTCCCTTTCTATGTCCCTCATTCTATTATAATCACCAGTTCATTCTGTTCATCGGATTATTTATTCACTTGATTCTTAGATTCACTTGTTGATAGATGCATATTTGTTGTTCATAATTTGTATCGTTACCTTTTTCTTCCTCTTCCTCTTCTTAAAGGATACCTTTCAGCATTTCATATAATCCTGATTTGGTGGTGATGAACTCCTTTAGCTTTTCCTTATCTGTGAAGCTCTTTATCTGACCTTCAATTCTGAATGATAGCTTTGCTGGATAAAGTAATCTTGGTTGTAGGTTCTTGGTATTCATCACTTTGAATATTTCTTGCCACTCCCTTCTGGCCTGCAAAGTTTCTGTTGAGAAATCAGCTGACAGTCGTATGGGTATTCCCTTGTAGGTAACTGAGTTTCTTTCTCTTGCTGTTTTTAAGATTCTCTCTTTATCTTTTGCTCTTGGCATTTTAATTATGATGTGTCTTGGTGTGGTCCTCTTTGGATTCCTTTTGTTTGGGGTTCTCCGCGCTTCTTGGACCTGTAAGTCCATTTCTTTCACCAGGTGAGGGAAGTTTTCTGTCATTATTTCTTCAAATAGGTTTTTAATATCTTGCTCTCTCTCATCTTCTGGCACCCCTATAATTCTGATGTTGGTATGCCTGAAGCTGTCCCAGAGGCTCCTTACACTATCCTCGCATTTTTGGATTCTTTTTTCATTTTGCTTTTCCGGTTGGGTGTTTTTTGCTTCCTCGCATTTCAAATCATTGACTTGATTCTTGCGCTCCTCTGTTCTGCTGTCGGGAGTCTGTATAATATTCGTTATTTCAGTACGTGTATGCTTAATTTCTAGTTGGTTCCCCAATATAAGATCGAGGGTCTCATTAGTTTTCTTGTAGATCTCATTAAGTTTATCGGCGGCTTCTAAACAGTTCTTGAGAGACCTTAAAAGTGTGGTTCTGAACTCTAGATCTTCCATTGACAATTTTGTCCTGTTTCTTTGTCTCCGCATTTTGTTATGCTTCCTTGGTGCACCCCCTAGTGGTCTTTGTGCGCAGTCTTATAGTTAAATCTTGTAGCTAATTCCAGGGAGGGTTTGACCTCCAGGCCAAGTGGCTATGAGAATCAGCTGTGTCAGCAGTGAGAGAACTTCTGTCCTCTAGGGAGGTGCTAATCTGGCGTTTGCCTGAGGCTATCCGGCAAATGCCTCTGTGCAGGGTTTGGGCGAGGCGGGTCGCACAGTATTAATAGGGTGGGCCGGAGAGAGCAGTTATGGCCGCTCTCAGTCCTGTCCCCAGGGGCTCTGCCTCTCTGAGTCCCAGCACCCGCTGCAAAGCTCGGAGAGAAAGCTGCACTCGCTCTGACCGAAGCCAGGCAGTCCCGCTTCTCCCGTTTGAGTCTGGGTCCCTAAAGACTCGCCTGTATCTGGAGCTCAGAGTCTGCGACTCCCTCCCGATTGAAAACGCCAACCGCGCCCTCCGCAGCCAGCCCGCTCCGCGCACTCCGCACCTCAGAATTTGACTTCAGCACTGCACCTCCTCTGAGTGTCCGTATGCGTTTCTCTTTCCTCCTAGTTGTAGGACTTCCATTCAGCCAGCATTCCAGTGGTTTTGGGTGATGTCCGTTCTGTCTTTTAGTTTCACTTTTGAAGTAGTTGTTCAAAGCAGCAAACTCCGGTGTTAACCTATGCCGCCATCTTGGTTCTCTCTCTCGCATGCATTTACTTTCTACTTAGAAAAGTGAACGCTCAATATGGACATATATTTTATACCTCATGTGTTAGCATGGAAGACCAAATCAACACCAAAATAATGACCAGGATTCCTGGCTGGGAGGAGAAGGAGCAAATGAACAGTTCTGGGGTCAGAGGAGAAGAAGCAGTTAGACTTAATCCCAGGTAGCAGTCATTTGCTGATATGAAGTCTCTTGGTGCCTATGGGTTAAGATGTGTCCATCTCAAAGATACTCTCCAGCATCTCAGAAGTGTTTGCCCAGTGGCCAAATGTGGATTCAAATGTAGGACTTCAGACTCTGGAGCCGGAATGCTCTTTCACAAAGTAAGATATAATGATCTGAATTCATTAATAAATTAGTTAACTTTACTCATTTAAAACATGGTTGCAGAAGTTTTCCCTCATATATGTGATCTTGTTTGTGACTCATCTATTTCAAGTGGACAGTGATACTTTAGAGACAGGTAGATAAACCTCTGTGCTTACGGCATCAATGAATCTTTACAGACCAGGCCTCTGATCATTGATTACTACTATTGAAATAATTTTACATGTTTAGGCCTTTTACTGCTTTTCAAATGATCTTTGATTAATTTTTAGGACATGAAATAATTCAATATTCACATGTGTGGAATGCTGAATTAGGTTTCATTTTTAAATAGATTCAGTGTGATAAAATGAATCTCTCTGTTGGTCTTTCTAATGTTATCTTGAAAAAATTCATATATTGACATCTACTAATAGACCTTCCATAACCTCTGGTATAGCTATGACTTTCTTTCTTTTTTTCTCTTTTCTTTCTTTCTTTCTTTCTTTCTTTCTTTCTTTCTTTCTTTCTTTCTTTCTTTCTAGCTATGATTTTTAAATACTCCCCCAGGTACTTAAAAAAAAAAAAAAAGCTTGTAAGGTAAAAAAAGATGTTCATTTTATCTTAAGGATGAGAAAACTGAAATTTGAAGAAACAACTTGTTCAGAGTCACACAGCTAGTAGCAAGATTTGAACCGAAGGCTTTCTGAAGAACTTTGCAATATGCTTGGCTGCCTCTCACTTTTTCTTACTGATGGCAGAGTGGAGCAGTCTGGCAAGCATTCTGAAAATGAGATGGACTATTCCAACAATAGCTTTTTTCAGTAAAGCAAAGATTTAGGACTAGTATAGGAAAGACTTATTTGCAGAATTATGAAAATTGTGTTATTAACATAACGCTTATTAGATTTGTTCTCTAAACCAACTGATCTGATTAAGCTCCAATTCCAGTGTCTCAGGGCGGCAATTCAGATCCTTTGGCCAGCAGAGGGCAGCACTAAGCTGGCTCCTGGAGGATGGTCCCAAGCAGGACCAACATCATCCTGACCGGACTCTACTCTCAGGCCCCTGAGGGGCACTGGTGGCCTGGCTCTAGAAGTCATGAAGGGTCTAGTGGGCACGAGAATAGAAGAAGGGTGCCCTTTCTTCTTCTCCAGGCTTCCTCTCTGGTCCTGTGCATGTTTACAGAATGGAGAAAAAAGTTGGGACAATTCTGAACCAAATACACATTTTCTCAAGTAACTCATTCCACATAGTGATCCTGTCAGTAACTGATAGTGCAGGTTTTTTTTTCTGCACCGAACACATTAATTGCTATCTTCAAAAGTATTTCTGACTGTATGTCCTGCAGCAAAAATTACAAATGCTTTCCTGGAAGCTAGATGAAATTACAAAAAATCTTGAGTTTTTATGCAACACACCAGTGACTTTTGGGAAGAAAACAGTGCTCACCAGGGGAAAAAAATGCTGTGCTTTAAAAAAAACCACACATAAAGAAATAGCAGCTTTGTGACATGGTAGAAGTCAATTGGTAAAGATTTTTTAATATACAATTTTATATTGTTTTTATCTCTTAATTTTTAATAGTATTAAAATAAGAAGTATTAATATATTTATGGACCATTATTATTTAAATAGAGATTTTAAAATAAGATTTCAATTGGTAACATTTTCAATAAAGACATAGAGCGATTGTCTGCTCCAAATTCATGACTTTACAAATGGAATTTTGGAAATAGAGCTTAAGCAGTGATTTTTTTTTGCCTGGAAATCTGTTAGAGCAGCGGTTCTCAACCTTCCTAATGCTGTGACCCTATAATACAGTTCCTCATGTTGTGGTGACCCCCAACCATAAAATTATTTTCGTTGCTACTTCATAACTGTAATTTTGCTACTGTTATGAATTGTCATGTAAATATCTGATATGCAGGATGTATTCTCATTGTTACAAATTGAACATAATTAAAGCATAGTGATTAATCACAAAACAATATGTAATTATATATGTGTTTTCCGATGGTCTTAGGCGACCCCTGTGAACGGGTTGTTCAACCCCCAAAGGGGTTGCGACCCACAGGTTGAGAAACGCTGTAGTAGAGGATCCTAGGGAGAAATGCTAATCTGAACAGAAAAGTTAGACAGTTTGACAGTTAAAATAAGAGGGTTGGAGTGTACATCTGGAGCAGAGCAAGCAAACAAAATTCCCACCACGCAAGCAAAACCAATTTCTGTTCTTTCCTCCCTCCTTCTTGGGCTTCTTTCCTTACTCCTTCCTACCTGCTTTGCTTCCCTGAACATTACTTTTGACCCGATTTTGTAAACCAAAGATGAAAAAGTTAAGTGCGATACATTTGTGAATGTGATTAACATTTTGGATGGTTATGTTGAACTCTTAGTAGCTTCTGAGCTTAAAACCAAAGCAAAATAAATTTACAAAATAAAGATAACTCGTAATTAAATAAAATGATCAGGAAAGAACAAGGACTAGCCCAGTTTGAGGTGAGGTACATTCCGAAACCACCTGCACATAAACACCAGGACAGCCCTGGCACCTGCGAAGACGAACATAGCTGTTCCCTTGGAGTGTACATCTGTGACTGCTGATGGAGGAGCCTGAAGTGTAACAAAATTAATAAAACACTAGTTTTGTTTTTCCGATTGGAAGGCAGGCCAGGAGAATTAAATGATTCGCCTTTGTAAGCAGCAGGGCCGCCCTGTCTTTGGTTTCAGTGCTCTGTCTGTCCTTTAAATCTGCTGCTTTGAAACTGCAAATTGAGTTTGGATACAATGGACTTTAGAATGCAGATCTTGCCTTGGGAATATCTACACAGTAATTTTATTTTATTTACGTTATATGCTGGCTGTTAATTTAGTAAGGGCTTGTCTAAGAGTGTAATTAGTGTAAGTTGAAGAGTGAATGTGTGAAACACAGGACAGAGGCACTTGGTTGTGATTCTGTACTTCATATGCTATAGACTTGCCTTTTCTATTCCTGCTGTATCTTTAAAAATACAGTAAATGAATTTTATGGAGAACGAACAAACAGTAGTGGTCGTGCATGATAGGGCTCTAGTCCATTCAGCTGTTTTGTGAGGCACAGCAAATATAAAAACGTGACAAAGGACAAATGTTGTTCTCTACTCTGCAGAGGTGCACTGAATTCTGCCGCTGCCAAGGTAATTTATAATAGATAATTATAGAAATAAATGAGCCGTCCAGTCACTCATGTGCTTCAAATCAATCACTGAGCACAAAGCTCCGTGCGCGGAGGGGACGGGGGCGTGAAGAGCCTCATTCAATGCCTGTGAGGACTCAGCTCATGGCGAGGGCTCCTGGAAGAGTTTGCAGCTGAAGGTTTTGTGGGCAAAAGAGGCTTCCTATCTCCTTCACATTATTAACTCGGTGAAGTATTTGCTCAAGCGAAAGGGGAATAAGCACTCTAATCATCCGTAAAACTAATTAACTTCTTTTTTTTCAAATGTCTTATCAGATTTCTCCTTTGTAGCTTTCCTCCAATTCCTCAGGACTCAAGGACTCGAGAGTGGTTTATCAAAAAATGCATTAAGCAATCAGACATGTCTTTGAAGGAGAGGTGCCTTTGCAGCCCTGAAAAGCTCCAGTCTCAGAGGCTTGCACCAGGGATTTCAACCCTGGGTCTTCCCCCCGCTCTCATCTTGGATGGGCTGTTTATAACTTTAGCTTGATTTTCCACTTCTGTAAAATGGGGTGAACAGAAGTGACCTTGTGAAGTTGTTATGAAGATGAGAGATGTATGTCTACTGTGCTTGACCCAAGAGCAGCTAGCACGACTGATGTAAAACAGCAATGGTGCACGAGGTGGTTCTAGTGGCCAAACAGAAGTGTGTGACCTGCAACGTGGAGGACACAGCATTCCTGCGGATTTGGCCCCGAGAGGCTGGGGAGTCAGGAACTGGACAGAGATGGTCTGGGCCCCAGAATTTTATAAGGCTTATTTGGCACATGGTAAGTCCTTCAATGGAAGTCAGGCAATGTCATGGGCAAGTCTGGTCCAGTGAGTGCTTCACCAAAGGTTTGTAGGCCCTGGAAGGAGAAGACATGTAAGCCCACTGCATTTGCCTGGGGATGATGAGGTGAGGGTCGGGGGGCAGAGGAGCTAATCAGGAGGGTCTGCCCAACTGTAACTTCAGTGTGACTTCAAAGGTGTTGCCCTGTCCTTAATCCTGGAGGTAGGTTTAATCTTCCAACAAATTAGAACCTGGCCCATGCTGACCTCAGAGCCCTACACGCTCGAAGCACGCAACAGCCTTCACTATTTGCTCCCAGCTCATTTCTTTTAGATAGAGAGTTCATCGATCCCTACCCCAACCCCAGACAACAGCATACTAACATTCAACCAGTTTATGAGTGAACTGGGAAGATAAAGTTCACAGTAAGTGCACTATTAAATGAGGGAAATATGAGAAGTGACAAGATAAGAGAAGGATTAAAATATTAGCCATAAAATCCTGTGTCCAAACGAAGATATTTCATCACCATTATGTAAAGCCATTTGTATTCTCTTTTTATAGTGTTTTAAAATTCATTAACACACTTTTAGAATTAAAGGGGCAATGTTGCCCTAGCCCAGGGGTGGGCAACCTTTTTGTGAGTGCGTGCCAAAACCAGCAAAATCTCTGACTCAAAATTCTTCTGCGTGCCAACCCTAATTTTTTGAGAACATGTTACGCCTACTTGAGATCTCTTAAGGTGTATGTATGTGAAGAACCTTGAAGAAATAATAAAATTCATTCGAGCGACAAAAACACAGTATATGATGATGAAAAATACATTTATTTTTTAATGTATACTTGTACACTGATAGTCCGACAGAAAACTTTATGACTCTGCTTGATATTATCAGTGGGACTTTTGCTGCTGCATCGCTGATGACAGAGATTTTACATCAGGTTTATATTTCGTGACCTTCAGAGATATGCACGAGCTACTACTTTCATCCGTCAGGCTACTCCTATTATGAGACTTAACAAAATTCATCACTGAGAACAAAGATTCACAAGCGTATGTGGATGAAACCAAAACACTGGTCAGATCTAGGAAGGCAGGGAGAGTTAAGGCAGAGGCATAGAAATTGCTCTTCCCCTCTCTCGTCAATCCATGTCTATGGTCTTTAAGAGAACTTGTTATGTAAAATTATTTATTTATCCAAGATGCACCTACACTGAATTTATCTGAAAAATAAAAAAGTCGATATTAAGAAAAAAATTGTAAATGGAAGATTATAAGAGAGGGTTTCGCGTGCCAGCAAAAGTTACTGGTGTGCCATGTTTGGCATGTGTGCCAGGGGTTGCTCACCCCTGCGCTAGCCAGTTTAGCTCCATGGATAGAGCGTCGGCCTGCAGACTGAAGGGTCCTGGGTTCGATTCCAGTCAAGGGCATGTGCCCAGGTTGCGGGCTCAATCCTCAGTAGGTGGTGTGCAGGAGGTAGCCAATCAATGATTCTCATCATTGGTGTTTCTATCTCCCCCTCTCTCTCCCTTCCTCTCTGAAATCAATAAAAATATATATTAAAAATAAATAAAGAGGCAACATTCCAGTTGAACACCATACTAAAAAACGTAAAATGCTTCAAACATTCTAAGTATATAATTCTGAGCAATAAAAACAATACAGGCAAAAACAATTATAGAAAAGAGGGGGGTAGTGGCTTTCCTTTGCTAATGTGGAGAGATAGGCGGAAGCAATATTTAAGTGATATTTAGAGGAAAGCCTTGTCCAAAGTTAACCTTTGAAAATCAATTTCAATTTTAAAAAAGAAGAAACACTACATACTCAAAACAAGATAACAGAAAGGACAGTGGTTCAACAGACTTCTTGACTTCAAAGTAATTTATTCATCTACTTACAATGTTTAAATGACATTTTCCTGAAATATATGACTTTTCAAAGCCTAATTGAAGTTTCTTTCTGTTGATCTGATGTCAGAACAATACATCATTATGATTGAGAAAAAGAAAAGTTAATCTTAATGTATAAAATATTTGTAACTTGAAAGGTTGTCCACTAGTTTTAGTCAATCAATCAGAACATCTATACTAGTAAAAAGGTAATATGCTAATTAGACCGGGAGACCTTCCGGATGTCTTTCCAGACAAAGCCATGGTGGCGGGGCCGAGGCAGTGGCAGTTAGGGGTGATCAGGCCAGGAGGGGAGGGCAGATGCGGGCAAGAAGGCCATCAGGCAGAGTGGTTAGGGGCGATCAGGCAGGCAGGCAGGCGAGCGGTTAGGACAGCCATGGGCAAACTACGGCCCGCGGGCTGGATCCGGCCCGTCTGAAATGAATAAAACTATTGAAAAAAAAGACCGTACCCTTTTATGTAATGATGTTTACTTTGAATTTATATTAGTTCACACAAACACTCCATCCATGCTTTTGTTCCGGCCCTCCGGTCCAGTTTAAGAACCCATTGTGGCCCTCGAGTCAAAAAGTTTGCCCACCCCTGGGTTAGGAGCTAGTGGTCCCGGATTGCGTGAGGGATGTCTGACTGCCAGTTTAGGCCTGATCGAATTTTGTGCACCAGGCCACTAGTCCTATATTATAAAAGCATAATATGCAAATTGGACGGCGGAACGACCGGTCACTATGATGTGCACTGACCACCAGGGGGCAGACGCTCAACACAGGAGCTGCCCTGTGGTGGTCAGTGCGCTCCCACAGGGGGAGCACTGCTCGACCAGAAGCCAGGCTCACGGCTGCCCAGCTCAAGTGGGGCAGCAGCAGGGAGCCGGCCTAAGACATCAGTTGGACATCCCCCGAGGGCTCCCAGATCTGAAGAGGACACAGGCTGGGCTGAGGGAACTCTCCCAGTGCACAAATTTCATTTTAGTTAGTCAATCAGAACATCTTTACAATAACTGAGTTGGGTACTGATATACTCCCATGTCTTCTGAAGGCTGAGGCTTGGAATTAGAACAGATCTTCCACTACATCTCAAAAGGCCCCCTTTAAAGTACCATCTGACATCGCTGCGCTCCAGCAGGATGCCTCAGGGTGGTCCTGTTTGTAAGACTGGGCATTCTCCTCTCACCCTGGAAAGTGAGATGTAGATATTTTTCTCCTACTCAGCTCACTTAGTTGTTGAAAGGTGATTTTTTTTTTCTGTTATAGTTCAGGCCATGTAGAGATATAACTTCTTTTTATCTTAATCCCCAAATCCCTGGAAAGAAATTTAGGTTGGTCCAAGGTGGGATAATCTACTGTAGCTTCCAGGATCCCACACCTTGATCAGTTAATGTGTGTATTGCCGTCATTTGTTCCTGAATTGGGCAGTTCCCAGGACCTGTGGGTTTTCTCGCACTCACGTTTAAGTGTCTATAATTGTCTTTAAAATTACTTGCAATTGCCTGTTTATCCGTTTCTCTTTGGGCCTTTCCCTTCTCTTCATCTGACTGCCTCCAATGACCATAGTTACCTGGGATTAGGAGAGTGAGGAATGGGGCTCGGGGATGGTGAGAAACCACATCCTGCTCTTGTGAAAAGCTGGATAGTGTAGCAGGATAATGTCAGCGCCCAACCAAATGTTAAAATTATTCAATCCTGTATATCTTTAAACAGACTTCTTACACCAAAAGTGTGACTCGAAACGACTTTTTTTTTTTTTTTTAAATTATGGACTATAAAAGCGCTCCTGGGCACCAACCAGTTTCACAGCAAGTCAGTGACCGCACCTTTTGGGGCCAGAGCACTTGGAGCAACACGTGCAGGCAGCAGCTGGGCGGTTGGTGCCGGAACTTTGCGCACCAGGCGGCGGTCAGCGCGGGGAACCTTTAGGCTAGCGCACAGGCGGCCCCGCGCGCCCGGAAGAAGCGGGGCATTGTGGGAAGCGCCCGCAGTTTCGGCGGGTTCCGTTAAAATGGCGCCCTTGTCGCCGGCGGTTCCCGCGGGGCCTTAGGTTTTTGGGGACACCAGGAGCCCGTGGGGCACGTGGCGGGGCGCGGCGGGGCCTCCTGAGCGCGCCGGCCTCGAGGCTGGCGGGCTCGGGCCGGCGGCTCCGCGGGGCCCCCGTGGGCAGTCTCCGGCGAGGATGGCGACCCCCGACCAGAAGTCGCCGAACGTCCTGCTGCAGAACCTGTGCTGCCGGATTCTGGGCAAGAGCGAAGGTAGCGGGGCTGGGCCGGGCGGCTCGGGGTCCGTGGAGGGGCCTGGAGGCCGCTCCCTGCGAGTGCCGTTCGGAGGCGTCCCAGGGGCTGGCGGGGCGGCCCCAGGCTCTGCAGGCCGGCAGTAGCGGAGCCGCGAGGGGCGCGGCCGGCCGCTGGGGTGCTGCTGCCTCCCGGCCGAGGGAGGGGAGGCCGGGGTCCCCGGGCAGAGGGCAGGAGGGCAGGGCCTGGCGTGGGCTGAGTCACCGCTCCCCCCGCGCCCAGATCCCGGGAGGGAAGCCTGGGAAGACGTCAGCGCGCGAACCGCGTCCACCTTCTCTGAAGCCCCAGGACGGGCGGGCGGGCGGGAGAGCGGCGGGCTGGCCCCGTCACACGTCTGTGACCGCGCTGCGTGCGGCCGCGGAGGGGCTGTCGGCGGTGCGGCCACGTCAGGTGCCCCTTCCCTCAGGAAAGGATCGCAGGTTTGAGTGTGATGCACAGTGGGTGCTTACGACCTGTCCCTGCCATGCGTTTCTATGAAGGGCTGAGGGCTGGGTTTCATGCAAAGCTACTTCTGGAGAGCGCGTAAAGCGAGCGAATACTGCCACCCGCACCCAGTTCTGTACAGTATGCAAAGCCATTCTGTGGTCGTGGTACTGTAAACAAAAAAAGGGGGGGGGGGAGACTGTCTGTCGTTTCTTGATATAATCTTTTTTTGTTGTTGTTGGCGGGAGGGAGTGGGGAGTGGGGATGCACCATGAAGGAATTTTCTGGGTAATCGTAGCAACTGGGTTACTTATTCCTTAAGCACCATAATGTGCAAAAGAAATCGTGCAGTGTTTGCGAGACGACTTGAAGCAAAATTACGTCTCAAATAGTAATTTATGATTGTGTACATACTTGTGTCACGATTTATGACAGTGCACATATTTTATTTGGTGTTCTGTGATCATGTTATGGGCAAAGGATGGCATTTTGGGGGGTCAGTCTGTTAAATGGCACTGACTTCACATATATCTTGCTACTTATGTGAAGGTTCACTCTGCCGAGAACTCTTTGGGCACCCCCACCCCCAGGCACTCCGCTAGGTGCTGGCGAGGCAGAGCTGCACAGACAAGGCTTCCCTCTTGTGCGCTAGTGGGGACCTGGTACAGTAGGTAAATGGATAATGTTAAGTAGTGATACATGCTGTGATGCAACGACAGTCGTGCAGAGGGGTGCTGGGGGAAAGCCTGTGAGGAGAGGCTTAACGCAGACCTGAGTGGAGGGAGGGAGGGAGGGAGGGTGGGCCCCGGGAACACCTGGCGGGGGGGGGGGGTGTCTGGGTGGAGGGTGCAGTGGCCGTGTGCTGGGTGTGAATGTGCGGTGTGGGCTGCGTGTCCTCCGAGGTACCCGTCTGACTTGCTGTTTTTAATGACGTTACGGTTTGCCTTATGCTTTTTTAATACTATGAAATTGGGGTATAATAGACACTTGTTACTTTTAATGTGAATTTTATGAGTCAATTTTTTATAGATAATTAAAAAAAATTTTTTACAGTTGGTTTCAAGAGATTCAGAAACAAACCACCTACCTTAAATAGTGCTTGACATTTTTATAAAGTTGTATAACCATTATTTCCTACCTTTCCCAGTTTATAACAGCTGTGAATTTGTTTGAAACAATTTTGCCAACCAGTGACAGGAAAATTCTCTCTTCACATCCCTGCCCCTTCCCCAGAGCACATTTTACTTATTATATCTTTGGAAACAATTTGCTTGATGTTATAGTGTTCCAACTCTGTCAGAGGCAGTATTCCTTTGCATACTTTGTAATTCACGT
Organism: Myotis nattereri; assembly: GCF_964212035.1. Classification (NCBI taxonomy): domain Eukaryota; kingdom Metazoa; phylum Chordata; class Mammalia; order Chiroptera; family Vespertilionidae; genus Myotis; species Myotis nattereri. The sequence goes on from NC_138076.1 coordinate 29,687,537, forward strand.
TCTAGCTGCAAGAAAAAGGAGAAATAAAGGAATTTTTATTAGATAAGTATTTCAACATAAATGCTTAAGTACGACTGTGGTACACTACATATTAAAGTAAGGTGATTGCCCTAATCTGTAACACCTCTGAGTGTACTATGAGCCATGGTTCAGACAGATAAAGGAAGGGTGTCATGTTGATTCATGGACCCACAGGAGAGGGAGAAAGAGATAGAAACGTCAGTGATGAGGGAGAATCATGGATGGACTGCCTCCTTCACGCCCCCTCACCGGGAATTGAGGCTGCAACCTGGGCATGTGCCCTGACCGGGAATTGAACTCCGAGTTGTAGGTCCATGCTCAACCACTGAGGTACACCCAATGGGCTTAAACAAAAACTTTTAGGGTTCTTCAATCATAAGAGTATAAAGGGACCCCAAGACCAAAAAGTTTGAGGACTGCAAATCTAGAGCAATGTTTTTTATTTTGTTTCAGTTTTAGAGCATTGCTTTTCAACTAAAGCTGTGCATCAGAATCATCTGTGGTTACACAAGAAACTGGTAGCATTGATTGTGGCAAGGGGAACTGGTGACTAGACAGTAGTCCAGGAAAGAGGACTTTATTTTATTCTATCTTGGTGCCTTTGGGATTTGAATTCTCTAAATGTGATACTTACTCAAAATTAATTTTATGGATCCCATCTCCAGAGATTTTGATCTTCTAGATCAGTGGTTCTGAACCTGTAGGTTGCGACCCCTTTGGCGGTCGAACGACCCTTTCACAGGGGTCGCCTAAGACCATCCTGCATATCAGATATTTACATTACGATTCATAACAGTAGCAACATTACAGTTATGAAGTAGCAACGAAAATAATTTTATGGTTGGGTTACAACATGAGGAACTGTATTTAAAGGGCCAGAAGGTTGAGAACCACTGCTCTAGATCTTTTTGTAGCTTAGCATCTGAAACATTAAACACACAGTCATTCTGACCTTCGTCTGGCATGGGGAATTGCTGGTTTATGTGCTGGACAGTGTTAGTTGGCTTTCCTTTGCAACTCACTGTCCCTTTTCCTGTCCTTTAGAAAAACAGCAGCATGTACAGAGGAGATGCAGGATGGCAGAAAGTTTTCTTGCCAAACAATTCAACTTTCCCCCCATCACTTTCTGAATCCCTAGAAAGCGTACAGTTGTAGAGTTTTTGTATTCACTTGAGCTGTGCTTACTTTTGTGCATTGAGTTCAGTTGTCTTCTTTTACCTGGGATACCAAAGGCAACTGTCTTTCATTTACAAACTCTTGGGTCCACATCTAAATGTTGGAGCCTTCACATTTGGGACTGATCTGCAGTTCCATTGCATTTCTTGCCCTGGTTTTGCATTTCCTCTAGTTCAGTGGTTCCCAACATGGGGCACATGCCCCAAAGGGGGACAATTTAATTTTAAGGGGGGCAATTCCAGAACAGTGAATTTTTTGAATTTCTTATGATTCTAGAGGCCTCATATTCAGTATATAAATATATATTGTGACATATTTATGCATTATATGTTTTGAAACTTTATTTGCTACTTTTTCATATTACTTCATATTATTATTATTTTTTTAAACAATTTAGTGATTTCTTCCTCAGTACTTCAACTGTCCTTATGTTCTTTTATTTTTCTCTTTCATGGATGCCATATTCTTAGGAAGCTTGTTTAGACCAAGTTAATGGCTTTTTAGGCTTCCTCCACATGAATAGGAGTTTACTTTTTGAATAATAAGAATTATATGTCACAGGGGGGCATCAGGATTTTAGAGATGCTTAGGTGGGGCATGCCCCCCCCCCAAAAAAAAAAAAAAAAGTTGGGAATCACTGTTTTGTTCCTTTTCTGCTTTGCAGCCAGGGATACTTTCTAGACAACAAATCTAATCAGATCTGTTAAAGAGACTTAATTTGTTCTCTATCTGTAATCTATAGGATGAAGACCAAATTATTTTGCTTACAGTTAAAAACTATGGGTGCTTTATTGAGTTGTGATTTTCTTTTTTTTTTTTTTTATATATTTTATTGATTTTTTTACAGAGAGGCAGGGAGAGAGACAGAGAGTCAGAAACATCGATGAGAGAGAATCATCGATCAGCTGCCTCCTGCACATCCCCACTGGGGATATGCCCGCAACCCAGGTACATGCCCTTGACCGGAATCGAACCTGGGACCTCTCAGTCCGCAGGCCGACGCTCTATCCATTGAGCCAAACCGGTTTCGGCTGAGTTGTGATTTTCATGGCTATAGTAGACAGCATGCATTTAAACAACATTTTCAGTTTAATAAAAATAACATTCATTGAGTATACTATATGATTACACTCTGAGATAGTGTATTTAATTTACAAATGACTCAGGGAGGTTGGAATAATTATTGTTAACCTCATTTTATTGGTGAGGAAACTGGGACTTGGAGAAATTAAGTAGTTTGCTCACTGCCACCCAGCTAGTGAATTGTAGGGCCAAGATGGAACCCAGGTCTCTGATTCCAGAGCCTGTTATCTTGAATTAATTCATTCCTACTCTTCTGTGTAGAATCTGACTGCTTATTTCTCATTGTGCTGACTGAGGTGGGAAAGTCACAGCCCTGCCGGAGGGATGGCCTCTCTCCTCTGCCCTCATCAGCTTGTTTTGTGTTAGCAGCACATCTGCCTCTCTGGAACTTGTCACACAGTGTATCCTTGATTTCATTGGTGTCCAGTTCTTAAATAAATGTTTTCAGAGGCTTGGCAGAGGAGTATTACCTGCTTCCCTTTCTAGGCTCCTGATAATCACCCACCCTCACACATTCCAAGAGCAGATTGGAGGTGAAACTATAATACATTCCTTTGCTACTTTGTGGTCAAAACATTGAATACTTTAATTTTTAGTTTGGATTAAAGAGCTCCTCACTTGGAGCTCTTGTTGAAATGACTTCGGTTTTTATGGTTTAGATTTTAGAATCCAATGGCATTGGCCTCTTTTGAGGAACAGTGTACCAAGTAGCTCTGTGAGTCTTAATATTGTGTCCTTTTCACCGGTTTCTTTGGCTTTTCACAAGGCAGGCTCTACCTCTCTTAAAATTCGCTTCCTTAGAGAGGCCTCCCCAACCAACCTATTTCATGAAGTCTTCCCTGTAATTTGCCACCATGGTGTCCTGCTTGTTTCCTAAGTAGCTCTTATCACAATCTAATTAGACCCAATAGACCGGACATCTTCTGGATAACCTTCCTGACAAAGCTGGGGGTGTGGCTGGCCTGCAAACTGCCGGCCCCTCACCCAGGCCCGCCCCGCCCCCCAGTGGGGACCCCCATCCCGATCCGGGGTCCCTTTCAGGGCAGGCCAGCTGACCTCCACCCATGCACCAGGCCTCTATCCTCCTATATAATAAAAGCCTAATATGCTAAGTGTCTGGTCGTTTGGGCCTCCATTTAATCAATCATAATATGCTAATGATATGCTAAGGCCGCTCAACCACTCACTATGACATGCACTGACCACCAGGGGGCAGATGCTCCAACTGATAGGTTAGCTTGCTGCTGGGGTCTGGCTGATAAATCAGGTCTGAGCGAGATGGCTGGACACACCCCGGAGCCCTCCTGCAGTGCCTACCCAGCTGACCCTTCCCAGCCCTGATAGTGCACCGGTGGGTCCCTCGGCCTGGCCTGTGCCCTCTTGCAATCCGGGCTGAGGGACACTACCCCCTGAGTGCACAAATTTTGTGCACTGGGCCTCTACTTGTAATTAATAAAAGGGTAATATGCAAATTGACCCTAACGGCAGAATGACCACTGGACCACTCACTATGAGGTGCACTGACCACCTCTTGGTCCCTTTCCCTGTCTGTCAGGTACCAATCACCTGATGGTGAACGGGGAACCGGGGGTGGGTGGTGGCAGGGGGCAGGGCCAGCTGCGGGCAGCTGGGGAAGATGGCCCTGGTTGCAGGCCAGGTCTAGGAACCATATCCGTGCATGAATTTCGTGCTCCGGGCCTCTAGTTGTTATAATAATGATATATTTATATTAACTAAACTTCATACTTTACATATATTTCCTCAGTTATTACATAATGTCCCTTTACTATCCTAGGGTTTCATCCAGGATGTTATGTCACCTTTAGCTTTCATGTCTCATTGGGCTCCTGTGGCTCTGACAGTTTCCCAGACATTAACAATATTTTTTTGATGACCTTGACAGTTTTGAGGATTGAAAGTCAAGTATTTTGTGTCATGTCTCAATTGGGATTTGTCTGATGTTTTTCTCATGATTAGACTGGGTTTATGTGTGTTTGGGGGGAAGATCCCAGAGGTAAAGTGCCTTTCTTATCATATTGTATCCAGAGTACACACTATCAAGGTGGCTCATTGCCATGGATCTTGATCTTGATCACTTGGTTGAGGTGGTATTTGTCAGGTTACCCCACTGCGTAGCACTCTCTCCCCTTTTTATACTCTACTCTTGGGAAGGAAGCTACTGTGCAGCCAGTTATTAAGGAGGGTGTGTTAATATTTTATACACCTCCATGAGGGGCTAATACCTACAAAAGTTTTTTAAGTTATGTGGGATCAATGGTAATATACCTCTTTCATTCCTAAGTTTGTTTCTTTTCTTATTTTTCTTGGTTACCAATTTATGTTTCTTGATTCTATTAATTTTTTTTGGTTTCACTGATTTTTTTTCATATTTTTGTTTTAAATTTTATTGATTTTTGCTCTTATTTTTATTATTTCCTGATGCTTACTTTGAATTTAATTTGCTTTTCTTTTTCTAGACTTTATTGTATAAGCTAATATTATTGATTTGAGACCCATCTTCCTTTTTAATAAAAGCATTGTATATTATAAAGTTTTCTGTAAACACTATTTTAGCTGTATCCCACACATTTTAATGTGTTGTATTTTCATTCAATTAATGATATTTTCCAATTTCCCTTGAGACTTTCTCTGGCCAGTGTATTAAGTAGTAGTGGATTAATTGACTTTTAAATATTTGAGGATTTTTTTAGATAACATTCTTTTATAGATTTTTAAGTTAATTCTATTACTGATAAATAACATATTTTGGATAATTTCAGTTATTTTATATTTAATATGGCTTATTTTGTGACCCCCCCCCCCCACCCCTGTCCCCCAAATGTAGTTTGCCTTGAGGAGTGTTCCATGTGCATCTGAAAGGAATGACCTTGACCTTTGTTGATGGATGGAGTGTTCTGTAACTTGGATGTAGTTGGGTGTTGTTGTTGAAGTCGATATGCTGGCTCACTTTCCCATCTATTTTTCTGACTACCAAGAACAGCACTTCTCATAGTGGAGTCTGTGGGCTGGGGGTTTAGTTTTGTTACTGGTTTTTATTTGGTGTAGGATTTGGCAGCACTGCAGCGCGGTTGAGCTTTAGTGGAAAGGTGGAGCTGGATGTAGGAATTTTCACTCCCAGTGTGGAGGTGGGGGTGGGGAGGGGGCTGGATCCTTAACGTTCTGCCCTCTACTTTTACTTCATATTCTTTTCTCTCTTGGTGTTCCATTCACACCCTGTTTGGTTTGCTTGGGTAGGGCAATTGAGCAGTTGTCAAGGATCCAGGAGTCAGTTTTCTATCCAGACTTTCAGCCAGTCCTCCTTCTGCCCTACTTCATCCACATCTTCTGAGGTACTGAGTTCCCTTTCTGGAGCCTCCCTGGGCTTCTTTGTTTCTTGGCCTTTGTCTCCCCTAACCCCCTTACCCCAGCAGGCATGGAGCTTCAGGTTTCACTGTCCCCCTGAATCAGCTCCCACCAGCCCATTTGCTTTCCAGCTTCTCACATTTTGTTGACTTCTCTTTTGCATTGTTTCTGCCTTGTTTTCTTTGCCCTTATTGATTTATGACTTAAAAAATATGAACAAACTTTGGCCCTGGCCTGTGTCACTCAGTTGATTGGAGTATTGTCCTGTGCAGGTGAAAGGTTGCTGGTTCAATTCATGGATTAGGGCACATACCTAGGTTTTGGGTTCAGTCCCTGGTGGGGGCGCATATTGTGACTTTTCCTGTTCCTTTAAAAAAAAATGATTATCCGTCCAATTTGTTTTCTATCTCTTAGAAATTTTTCAGATTATCTGGCCTGCTGCTGTCTCCCTTTCTTATTTTATAGAACTGTTATTTAGTTTATTCATTTTGATTTCTTAATAGCTTTTCCACCCTCTCATTTTAAAACCTTGGGAGGGTGGAAGGTAAGTACATGTGCCAGTCCACTATCTTGAACTAGAAGCTTCAGGTGATCAAAAGTGATTGGCATGCAACAGACCAAAGAATTTCTGAGGGAAGGAGGTGGGAAGATTAACCAAAGAATTTATATGCATTATGCGTAACCATGGACAGAGAATAGTGCAGTGAAGACCTGGAGATGGGTAGGGAGTAGGATGGAGGGGATCAATGGGAGAAAAAAAGGATACATCCGAAATCCTTTCAACAACAAAGATAAATTTTTAAAAATTAAAAGTAACCTTCAAGACAAAAAAAAGTGATTGGAAATAATTTGCATTCTTTTATTACCTTTCAGCTGATGTAGCTCAACAGTTCCAGTATGCTGTGCGAGTTATTGGCAGCAACTTCGCCCCAACTGTTGAAAGAGATGAATTTCTAGTTGCTGAAAAAATAAAGAAAGAACGTACGTATTCTTCCTAAATGTTAAAATGTGTTGGATTCATAAACTTGCCAGACCTTAACGTGCACGCACACACACACAGGGTGGGGCAAAAGTGGGTTTACAGTTGTTGGTATGGAAAATAATACATTAATAAATAATACAAAAATAAACTCTGTACTCACCACTGTTAACCTACTTTTGCCCCACCCTGTATGTAGTTCCTAAGGCACTATTATCTATTTATCTATATGTTTCTATGTATGTATATATGTGTGTGTATGTATGTTAAAAATAAAAACAATTTAATCCTGTCTTTTGTTAGAACATAGTGTAAGAGAATTGTTTAAATACTATTATAACAACACTAGAATCCTGATGCATGAAATTTGTGCACAGGGGCGGGGGGGTGGTGGGGTTCCCTCAGCCCAGCCTGTACCCTCTCCAATCCGGGACCCCTTGGATTTGAAATGGGCTTTGGCCTTATTTCTAAGTGTGCTGGCAAACCGGTAATGACATCTTCTAGATCTGTTCTTGGCACAGTTTCCCACCCTAGCTCTTGTATTATTAACTATTTGGCCACTGATCTGTGTGGATGTCCTTTTTCAGAACTGTGTAACTGAGCTGGATGGTGAGGTAGCAGGTGCTAGAGTTGAGGCTGGGGCATGTGAGTAACTGGATCTGGCCATGGCTACATTTACATGTTTAGAGGTTGATGAGCAATGCAGGTCTGAAATGATGATTCTGCTGATATGAGTCACTTAGTGTGTATGTCTTATTTAAGGTAGAGAGGTAAAAATGCAGTATTTATCCAGCTATCTATATATATAAAAGGCTTATTTGCAAAGTGTCCCCTCGGGAGTTTGACCGGGAGACCAGGAGTTCAATCGCTTGCTATGACGTGTGCTGACCACTAGGGGGCGGCATGAAATGAAGGAAGGCCCTGGCTGGCAGCTGGGGAAGGGAGGCCCCAGCTGGCAGCCGGAGGATGGCTCAGGCCAGCAGCTGGAAGACCCTGATCGGCCCGATAGCTGGCAAGGCCTAGGGACCCTACCCGTGCATGAATTTTGTTCAGCGGGACTCTAGTTAACTTGTAAGAACTTATTTTCCTTTCTTATTATAAAGCTGATATATAAGAACACTGTACTCTGTTCTTAAACACTGATGATTATTACGTTCTAGATTATTTTTACATTTTAGGTTATTTTATATTTTATATTACTAATGAGAACTCCATCTGTTTATTGGATACTACTTTAACAGACCAATCCCTTTGCAAATTTACATTTCCAGGCCTCCTGGTGAGCATGCTACACGTAGGTGTAGTAGCTAAAAAAAAGTTTGAAATTCAGACTTAGAGAACTGGCAGCTACATTGTTGCAGTATATGGCAAGGAAGTGGTGGAATTTCTTTTTTTAATAAGAAAATACTAACCATGTACAGTCTTTTTCCTGTGTATCTTCTGTGTTTTTGAAATAAGACTTGCTGTATATTGACACAGTTTGCCTCTCTGCCCATTCCCACCAGGTGTTCACAGCTTCTGTTAGGTACCCCTGCCATTATCCTCCTGGGACCCCTGCCATTATCCTCCCGGAGTCCCCAGCACTGATGTAGCCCAGCTATAGTTCATAGAATGTTATTGATGGCCCTCTAATGTAATGGTCATCATTGATCTATCATTTTTCAATAATTCTTACACATAGTTTTTATGGTTTAACATTTTTGAAATTTGATTAGTTTTTAAAAAAATATGTTTTTATTGATTTTAGTGCGAGAGGAAGGGAAGGGGAGAGAGAGATAGAAACATGGTTGAGAGAGAAACATCGATTGGCTGCCTCCTGCACAACCCTGCTCTGGGGATGGAGCCTGAAACCTGGGCATGTGCCTTGACTGGGAATCAAACTGTTGAACTCTGGGTGCATGGGTCAACACTCAACCACTGGGCTACAACCAGTCAGGCTGAAATTTGGTTAGTTTTTGATAGATGATTGAGTTACAGTAGTTTTGTTCTCTGGAATAATACAAAAAAGTTAAATTTTCCATTTTATGTGGCTCACGTGAAGTATGAAACGCTAATATGTTTTATATTGAAACAAATTGCAAAACTTATCATGTGTGATAAAATTTAACACTTATTAGTTTCTTAATTTTTCACATTGGTGAGTGGAGTACATTGTAACTCAAGGTTCGTTTTGCTATGTTTAGCAATCTATTAGATGAAACTTTTCTTTTTTTGGTAAATATTCTGTGTTCATTTTTATTTGTATTGGTTTTGTTGTCCTCTGACTAATTTTATATCTGGAATTAGTGTCAGTCTCATTCTATAGAAAGAGCATTATTTAATTTCATGGTAGTGTTTATTTGGAGTATTTTTTATATAAGCTTTAAGTGATAGTAAAGTATATTAAATTTTAGTTGCATTAGTTTTGTTGAATGCATTTTGTAAGAATGCATTTTAAAGATAGTTTTACCTTTTGGCATAGGAAGACTTGAAAGTGGAGATGAGATGAGGATGATGTCACCTCTGGTATGTGGTTCATATAATCAGTACATGATACCCACACCATTTCCTAGCTAATAAATATGAGAAAGTGTTGAATGTAAAGTCAGCCATTGTCTTTCTAAAAGTGAATTTGAACATTCAAAGCTCAGTGAGTTTAGCTGATGAAATTTTAAGAAAGCAGTCCTACTAAATTGGGATAAATAAACACAAAGGTTACTTGGAGAAGCTCTTAGCTCGCTTTTAAAAATGGTGCCTTTTCTCGTGGGTGTAACAGGGCTTCTTAGAAAGAGATGGTGCGTGAGTATTATAGATGTGGGTGAGCGGGGTCTCTTCCCTCAGGGATCCAAATCCTGTGTGTAGTCTTCTTCATGGAACAGAGTAGAGCATGGACTTCTCATTTGTAATCGGGAAATTTGTAAGTGTAGTGGCAAGCATCTGAAATGCTTACTAATAGAATGAATTAATGGGTGAAAATTAGCTAGTAAGCTGTTTTGATTTTGATTTTGAAACAGTAATTGGCTATTAATTTTGCTGTATGTGTTAACAAAAATGCTTTGAATGTATAGTTTTAAGTCAGACTATTATGAACGGTATATTTTTTTGTTACTACCCTTTGAATTTAGGGTTCCAAAGATGTTTTCACTTCACATCCCTCCCTCCAGATAGCAATTATTAACTATGGTAGTTAAACTGATGGTAAGAAAAACTACATTGTACTATTTATTCCTATTTGTAGATAGAAACTAAAAGGTCTCATCATTCTTTTTACTTGAGTTAATTTTTACATAAACTATTTGATTCCAAACTAAAGTTGTCCATATTTTCCAAATGTCATAGAGATTACATGAATTGACCAATTCACAGAGCTGAAATGTCACTCATTGTCTAGTTTTTTTTTGATTCTTAAGCTCAGGATTCTTTTCAGACTCGAGTTATTTGTTACTATAGGTGAAATAGTATAAAAATGAATTTTGCTGTATGTGATTAATATGCTTATTTTCTTTTCTAACTTTACAGTTATTCGACAAAGAAGAGAAGCAGATGCTGCATTGTTTTCAGAACTCCACAGAAAACTTCATTCACAGGTATTCACAAGTATTCTGAAGGCCATTCCAGTAATGGTGAGGCCGTGAGAGTGATCTGCAAACATCTGAACATTTTTCTGTGATATCATTAAACTTTCTGTATTGAATAATGGCTTTTAATTGTGGATGGAGTTTGCTTTTTAAAAGATTTTCAATGCTAGAAGTGAGTTTTAGCTGGATTTAGTGATACATTGCTTATAGAGTTGAAAAAGGCTACATTGGGAAAGTAATCAGACTTATATACACAATAAGTATGTTTTACAGAAGCCTTCAATCTGTTACTGGGAGGAAGCACATTGGTATAGCAGCAAAAGCTTATCTTGTTGATACACTTCATTGTTTATCCAATCCTAATTTGTACTGGTACAGTGAATAATTTAAAAATTGATTTTGAACATTTTGTGATTGGACGTTGATACTTGCACACAGTGCTTTTTCTAACCTATTTTTATAAAAGACTGCCAGCCTATACACCAATAAATTAATTGAATAATAGGGTGAGATTTTTGTGATCCTAGTTTATCTAGCTGTCTCTGCTTTTTATGGAGAAGAGAGTTAAATCCAGAGAAGTTTAATATTTTGCTTAACAAATATTAGGGTATTACAGCAATAAAAATCACTGAATTGCACCTAAGGCTGCTCATAATTAACTCATTATTTTTCAGGTCTTTTATTTATTTGTAAAAATAAGCTTAATTTATTTTGCTGACCACTTTGATTCCTTAATTCAACTTGATTTACCTAGATTCACTGTTTTAATTATGCTTTTTCATCTCTGATAATATTTACTTTGCTGGTAGTAATTCTTACCTACTTCACCACCTCTCGTTTCCCTTTCCCTGTGCAGTTGCATCTCAGTGTGCAATCCCTCTATCAAACGCTCTTCAGCAGACTGACCCTGACTGTTAAATTATCTATTCTTCTATGTTAAAAAAAAAGTTGACACCACCTTTAAATATGTTGCTTACTAATTTTCTATATGCAGTTTTGGGGGTTTTTTGGTACTTTCTCCACTCTCGACCCCGTATATATCTTTGTTTTTCTGAAACAGCTGAGGATCTAACCCAGGACTGTTGCTGCACAGGTAGAACATCTGCCGTGTTCTTGATGCCTACTAGGCATTTTTATGTAGCCGCTCCTTAGGAAACACTCATAGGGGCTTGCAACTTGGCATCCTGGGAACTGAAAGGATCATACTTTAAAGACTTCATACTTCTAGGAGTCCATTCACATCCACCCACATTAAACCTGCTTCTCTTTCCATGTTCTCCCTTTTGATGAATGATAACACCATTCATCGATTGCCAAAGACTAGAAATCTGGATGTCATTTTGACTCTACCTCTCTCCCCAAATTTGATCTGTTCCCAAGTCTTATTGATTGTTTCTCTTATCTGTTCCTATGGAGTCAGGCAGACCTGGGTTTGAATCCTGGCATAAAGCTTTGTGGTTAAGTTATATAACTTTCACCTCCGCTTCATTTATTTATGGAATGAAGAGAATAAAGCTGTGTCTCAGTGTGGTTGTGATGATTATGGGATATGATGTCTGTAAGGACTTGTCCCAGCAGGCCTCCTTTAAATGACAGCTGCTGATGACAAACTGCCCTCTAACGCTTAAAGGAAACGGGATTGGTAGAGAGAGCCCCAGAGGCTCAGCTTATGGGGCTTGTCACAGTTACCTTAGCAGATAGTCAGAGAATCCCAGCTGAGCCTCTGGGCATTTCCCCTCCAGATAACTGCCATTTCCTAAGGAGGGCCTCTGTGTCTTGGTTTTATCTCCCCTGTAGTCCATTCTCCATGGGACTGTCAGTAAGTGCATCCTTCCTGCATGGAATCCTTCAAAGGCTGCCTATTGTCTTCCCTTAAAAATCCGAATTTCTTGGTACACCATACAAGGCATCCTTTGATCTGATCCTTCATTCAGTTTTCAGTTTCTATTCTCATGTCTGGCTTCAGCCAAAATTATTTCTTTCAGTTCCGTGAAGAAGCCATGCCTGTCCCCCTTTTCTACCTTTGCATCACCCATCTTTCTTTTTTTTAAATTTTTATTAAATATATTTGTATTGAATTTAGAGTGAAAGGGAGAGGGAGAGAGAGAGAGAAACATCAATCATGAGAGAGAATCATTGATTGACTGCCTTCTGCATGCCCCTAACTGGGATCAAGCCCACAAACCAGGCATGTGCCCTTGAACCTGGGACTCTTCAGCCCGCAGGCAGTGGTCTATCCACTGAGCCGTTTTGGCTAGGGCTGCATCACCCATTTTTCTGAGAGATTCACATTTCCTCTGGCACTCCTTTCCTAAGCCTGGAGCACTTGAATGATCCTCCTATACCAAAATGTAATTTGTCATACTGAAATAATTTGCCCATTGTCAACTTACCCCTGGACTGAGGACTCTGTCAGAACTGGGCCTCTTTCTTCCTGTGCTGTCCCAGCTGGAGACTTCGTTGTTTCTGCAAAGTTCTGTGTAAATCAATTTTTAAAATTAGGCAATAATTTAAATACCCTGGTTGAGCTATTCTTTAGAGAAACTTTCAAGGAACATTTTATATAATGAAGAACTTGCATAATGTAAGTAACCACCCCATAATTTGTTTTGTAAATAAATATATTGATATATTCTAGCCTGTGCATAAAAAAGGTAAGGCTATATGAATAAAGTAGAATGCTCTGGAAATTTGGATGAAACATATTGAGGGTGTGCTGCTGTTAATGGTTGTGAATCAGGGCAGAGGGTTAGGTAATGGAAAATTAATGAAATCTGTCAGATAACCTTACATAGAAACCTAGGAGTTAATTATCCTGACAACTAAGATCTTGAGTTTGGGTATGTGTGATGCCGAGACTTATATCTTGCACTTTTGAATTCTTTAAAAGAATTTTTTTCAACTTACTAGGTTTTTAATCCTCGCCTGAGGATATGTTTATTGATTTTAGAGAGGAAGGGGGAGAGAGAAAAAGAAAACATTGATGTGAGAGAGAAACATCCATCGGTTGCCTCCCATATGCATCCCAAATGGGGATTGGATCTGCAATCTAGGAATACGCCCTGACAGAATCGAGCCTACATCCTTTCCATGTACAGGATGATGCTTCAACCAACTGAGCTGCACCAGCCAGGGCTAAAATAATTTTTTGTAATACTCTATTTTGTGGCCTAAATGGGACATTGATAAGGGTAGGAGCAACACGAATTTTATGATGGCATTTTTCTTATAATTACTATACTAGGGGCCCGGTGCACGAAATTCGTGCACTGGGTGTGTGTGGGGGGGGGGGAGAGTGTCCCTCAGCCCAGCCTGCCCCCTCTCACATACTGGGAGCCCTCAGGCGTTGACCCCCATCACCCTCCGATCACCTGATCGGCCCCTTGCCCAGGCCTGACGCCTCCGCCAGAGGTGTCAGGCTTGGACAGGGGACCCCCATCTCCCCCTGATCACTGGCTCTGGCCCCCGCCCAGGCCTGACGCCTCTGACCCAGGCTTCAGGCCTGGGCAGGGGACCCCCATCTCCCTCTGATCGCTTGCTCCACCCCCCGTCCAAGCCTGACGCCTCTGACCCAAGCTTCAGGCCTGGGCAAGGGGACCATCATATCCCCCCAATCCCCGGCTCTGCCCCCCACCCAGGCCTGATGCCTTGGCCAGAGGAGTTGACCCTCATCACCCTCCGATCACCAATCACCAGATTGGCCCCTTGACCAGGCCTGAGGCCTACGGCAGAGGTGTCAGGCCTGGGCAGGGGACCCCCCAGCTCCCTGCGGTTGCAGGCTCCGCCCCTGCCCAGGCCTAACGCCTCTGGCCTAGGCATCCGGCCCGGGCAGCGGGGACCCGCAGCTGCAGTGGGGGGCGCCGCGATCGTGGGCTTCGCTTTAGGCCCAGGCAAGGGACCCCTAGCTCCCGGGACTGCCAGCTTCGACTGTGCCCAGCTCCCATTGCTGGCTCCACCCCTACTTCCTGCTATCACTGGCCAGGGCGGTAAAGGCGCCTGATTCTCCGATCATGGCTGGGGGGCAGGGCAAAGGCGGCCCCAGGGCCGCCTTTGCCCTGCCCCCCAGCTCTTAGCTCCCCCTGGGTTTCCGATCACTGTCAGTGGCAGGGGGCTTCTTCCTGCTTTCCCTTTCACCTCCCTGCATTGTGCCTACATATGCAAATTAGCCGCCATCTTGTTGGCAGTTAACTGCCAATCTTAGTTGGCAGTTAATTTGCATATAACCCTGATTAGCCAATGAAAAAGGTATCGCTGTATGCCAATTACCATTTTTCTCTTTTATTAGTGTAGATTTGGAAAGTTGGTTATTATAAGAATTATTTCAGAGGGAAAATACTGTTATTTAGGAATAGGGTAATTTAGAAAACATGTTCTTATTAGGGACTTTAGAATTAGTTTTCAGGGGATTAAAGGTTCCAAAGATACTACCTCTTGAGAACATTATCTGTAGCCTTCTGATGGATAGTGCTATTTGCAGTGCTTGGAAAATAAATTTAGATTTGATGTTACTATGTGAGTTTTAAAATATAATTCTATTTTGGAAATAAGGATAATTTAGAAGAAACAAGGGTAAAACTGGGGAGTAGTACAACATTGTCCTTTTAATGTTTTCTTTCTAAACAGGGAGTTTTGAAAAATAAATGGTCAATTCTCTACCTCTTGCTAAGCCTTAGTGAAGATCCACGCAGACAGCCAAACAAGGTGAGAAGCTATATTTTATCAGCTCAATACGTTTATAAAGGACACTTTCCATTTGTGGTTGGGACAGTTATGCCAAATTTTTATAGAAATTGGGTTGTTATACTTAAGAAAATAGTATGAGTAAAACAAGCTGATCTTGTATTTTGGGCAGTTATGGAAGGCTAAGAGATTTTTTTTCCCTTTTTTTTAAAGGATAATTTTAATCGTTCTGTTTTCTTAAGATGTTTTGCAAAATTGTTATTTAAATATAACAATGTTTAATTAAAATAGAGCATACACTAGCAGTTTTCAAATTTTTTACTGTTGTGACGTTATTAGTATCACCATAGCTGCGTAATTCTTTGAGTTAGGAGACCTTTTATAACTTTTTTGTGTTTTTAGATATCATTATGAACATTAATTAGTTATACCAGTGAAAACTTTGTTGTCATACAGGTTCAATTTTTGACCTGTGCAGTGTTTGAAAAAGCAATTTGGCTGCTCCATGTGCCAGCGTGCTTGTTACAATAAAATGCTCTACTACATTCTCTCTCTCTCTAAAAAAAAAAAAAAAAAAAAAAAATAATGAAAAAAAATATTATGACTTCCTCCCTCATTAATATTTCTATCTCTCTATCCCTAGCCCTTTTTCTCTCTCTCTAAAAAGAAAAAAAATCAATGAAAAAAATGCTCTACTACAGAAATTTGAGTGCTTAAAAGTTGAAGAGTATGGATGAAAGAGTCATATTTATATCTAAAATCTTATTCTGAGTAATGAGCATTCTTTCATTATAAAAGATTGCCAAACTTAAAAAATTTGAGTAATGAGAGTTTTAGTTTGCATGGATTCTGAATAAAGTGTTTAGTTCTCACATCACATGGGAGTTTTATTGTTCAGAAAACTTGTGAAGCGATATCAGTTCTGGCATATTTCAAAAGTATAACAACTAATTTATTGTCTGATAAGTGCAAAATTCAGTTACAGAAATAGATCTAAAATCTAAACACACATTATCTTTGTTGATTTGGGAAAAGTGTTCTGTAATTTTATATCTCCATATACTTAATACATTTTAATTTATTTTCAGGTTTCTAGCTATGCCACGTTATTTGCCCAAGCATTACCAAGAGATGCTCACTCAACTCCGTACTACTATGCCCGGCCTCAGACTCTCCCATTGAACTACCAGGATCGCAGCACCCAGTCAGCACAGAGCTCTGGCAGTATGGGAAGCAGCGGCATCAGCAGTATCAGCATGTATGCCCTAAATGGCCCGACCCCTACACCACAATCTGTTCCAGGGTAAATCAAGTCTACATGATTGATCCCTGAAATAGTAGAAATAGGAAAGTCCTCAGGATTTAATCAGGCATTTTGTGTTCACTGAAACTACCTTTAGAAGCTTGTACGAGTATGTGTCGGAAATGTTGTAGGCACTGTGTCTGATATGTTTGGTCTTTGGATATTACTCTCCCTAAATACTCAGTTTCAGATGGGAATTCTTTCCACTTCTAATCTTAGTTGACTGTAGATTTTTGGCCAACTCAAGCTATTAATGCAAATGCATATTAGTTCACAAGCATGATGTGCAGAGCCTTCCACTTTGAGGTAACTGATTGACATTTCTCTTGCTACATTCTCATATTTATCTATCAGTGAACATTGTCCCCTTAATTGATGTATGCGATTCTCTTCATTGAGTTATTTTGAGTAAATGTAAATTAAAATAAAGCTGTCTCCTCAGATGCGAGATCTTCAAACTAAGAATTATGGCATCTTAAAGTACAAGTGAATTAAGATGAGAAACTATGGAACACACGATACTTTGCAGCTTAACCTGCTGTTACATCTAATTACATTTTGCAGAAATATAGAATTTATGGTTGAGAATACAGCAGATACCAGAATTCCAAAGTGTACTAATGGACTTAGAACTTTGGTTGTTTACTTTTACATACACATTTCAGTGCACAGTTCATTCCTGGAAATCGTATTAAAGTAGACTGTTATAAAATACCAGAAGAATAGTGACCAAGGATTCACCATCAAATGACGTTTTCCACATGAGCATAATATAATTATAAATCATTGTTGACTTAATAAAATTATGTTCAAGTTATTAGAAAATAGAATGTACCATACACATGGATTATAAATGGAGTCTAGAGTTCTAGAAAGACAGCATTACACATTCTATAAGTTTAATCTCAAACTTGTATCCTGGTTAAAAGAGTAGACACTTTCTCATTTTTTCACCTTAAAATTTGAAATAATTATTGTCATGATATGAAAAAAAAAACTTTGTAGAGAACTTTGAACTAAAGTGGTTTTTTAGAATTTTTCTCTTAAATTTAGAACTGTATTCAAAGACATAGTTTTGGTAGTTATTTTCCCCATTGAAAATAGAAAAATGTAAGAGCTGTTTCGGTTTTTGCTTTTCTCTCTTACTTCATCAGTGGATTATAGATGGACCCACTAGTATTTTACCAGTAATAAATCAGCTCTGCCACTTAGAAGAAGCAGTGGCATTGTTGAAATTTTTGTTTTTGCATTTTTAGTCTCAGGAAGTGATAATTTTGTTGCAGTTTTCAAAACATATGTCATTGGAAATCAGCTGTCATGTTCTTAGATCTTCAAAGAGCATCTTTGACATAGTCTCCCAATTATTAAAAGTTAACTTTTAGACCTTAGATTTTTTCCTTAGATTTTGTTTGTACATTTAAAATGTATTTTTTAAATATATTTTATTGATTTTTAACAGAGAGGAAGGGAGAGAGATAGAGAGTTAGAAACATGGATGAGAGAAACATCGATCAGCTGCCTCCTGCACATCTCCTACTGGAGGTGTGCTCGCAACCAAGGTACATGCCCTTGACCGGAATCGAACCTGGGACCTTTCAGTCGGCAGACCGACGCTCTATCCACTGAGCCAAACCGGTTTTGGCTGTTTGTACATTTAAACAATTAATTATAAATTAGGTTTTTCTTTTCCTATTGAGCACCGTGAAGGCTGGGAGACAAGTGAGGTCAGGGAAGAGAGACATAGTCCAAGTTTTATCACTCCTGTGCTCAATAAATGTTGAGTGGATGAAATGGTGTTAATATTGAAGTTAAGTCCAGCCGGTGTGGCTCAGTAGTTGAACATTGACCTATGAACCAGGAGATCATGGTTCGATTCCTGGTCAGGGTACATCCCAGGTTGTGGGTTGGATCCCCACTATGGGGTGTGCAGGAAGTAGCCGATAAATGATTCTCTCTCACCATTGATGTTTCTATCTATCTCTCTCTCCTTTCCTCTCTGAAATCAATAAAAATATATTTTTAAAAAATATTGAAGTTAAAATTAGTAATGAATTTCAAAGTGGTTTTAGAGGAGTAGTGTATGTTATATGTTTGTAAAGAAAAGTCAAATAGATTTTGGTTTTAATGGTGGGAAGTATGTGTGGAGGTGGCAGTAAGAGCTTGAATGCCAGCTAAGGATCCCAAGGAGACTTTGGATTGATCATTGTTGTCATATTTGGATGTGGTTAAGTCATTCACCTGTCTCAGATTTATAAGATTATATAATTCAATGTAGTCATATAAGAACACTTTCTGAAAGTGTTTTTGTCTCTTCATTGACTAGCCTGGGTATTTGAAGATATAAAATGCGCTTTTCTTTTTTTAGACAGTCTCATCAAGCTCCAGGAGTAGGAGACTGTCTTCGACAACAGTTGGGGTCGCGCCTAGCATGGGCTTTAACTGGAAACCAGCCTTCTTTACAAACCACTACCTCAAAAGGTATACCCAACACTGTTTCTCGCAATGTGACAAGGCCAAGGAGAGATTGGGATGCAGGTGGTGAGTAAGGATATATTTCAATGTAGCTTTTTTTTGAACATTTAGAATTTATGCTTCACTTGTTTTAAAATACTGATCATAACTTCTGAGTGGTTTCTGGTTCTTATGATGAAATTCAGAATCATAAATATTGTCTGTGATACTTGGGAAGTTTGGTTTTGTCACCCCATGTTACCCTACCTTGTATTCACCAGCGTCATCCACTTTTTAGGTCATTGTCTTAGTGTTTTTCTCTGTCTGGACCTCTCTCCCCTTTCTTGTCACAGTCCCCTTATCTTTTTATTCTGATTTTCTTCCTGAGAAAGGGGGCTGGAATAGGCCCCCTAGTAAAAGTGACCACCTTCCACCACAAGTCCAAGTTCCATGAAGGAGGGGCATTTTTGTCTTGTTCACTGTGCTAGTAACTAGCATAGTGCCTAGAATGTTGAAGAACCTAGTTGAAGATTTATTTGGTGGGTTAATTAAATGCCTCATTGAATTTTAAAGTTCTGTTAGATTCCAAAGCAAGTTTGAATTTCTTACATGAGAACACACAAATAGCGATATTTGGAACATTATTATCCTAAAAAATAGAAGAATGGGTTTTATTATTGGTTCATAATCTACTGATTCTGAAATTCCTCTAGCTATTTTCTATCCTTGTGTAGGATGGGAGGATGAGCTGTGCCTTTTAGACTTGTGAGGACATTCATACACAGCTTGGCTTGTCCCCGTGTAGCTGCACTTACCAGCCTCTAGCTGTCCTGTGACATGTGACAGGTGTGTGCTCTTGGGCGCAGAAGCTCTAGTGCCTAGACCAGCGGTTCTGAACCTGTGGGGTCAAACGACCCTTTCACAGGGGTCGCCTAAGACCATCCTGCATATCAGATACTTACATTACGATTCATAACAGTAGCAACATTACAGTTACGAAGTAGCAACGAAAATAATTTTATGGTTGGGTCACAACATGAGGAACTGTATTTAAAGGGCCAGAACGTTGAGAACCACTGGCCTAGACGGAGTCAGAGTGCCCTTCTCTGCTTCTTTATTTTTGTTTGCTATGACTCCTGATCCCTAATCAGTGCCTTCAAATCTGTTCTATACAAAGCTAAGAGATAAAAGGACTTAAAAATGTACTTGATTAATCCAAAAGAGCAGAAGAAGTACAAAGGAAGAAAACGGTGGGATAAATAAAAAACATACCAGAATAAGGTACATTTAAATGCAAGCATATTGGTAATTACATTAAACTCATGGGGATAGATACTTTTTTCAAAATATTTAAAGAAAAAAGAGACATTTTAAATATAGGGACACAAATAGGTTAAAAGTAAAGGGATGAAAAGAATATCTCTTATAAACACTAACTAGGAAAAAGATGGGTGACTATATTATTAAAGTCGATAGTGGCAGGAGTGTTAGAAAGGACAGGACATTTCATAACAATAAAAGAATCAGTTGTTTGGGAAGAAATAATGCTCCTAAATATATATATTCACCTACTGACAGAGCTTCAGATGCATAAAGAACAACTGAACGAACTGCAAAAAAACCCAGACAAATCCGTAATTACAGTTGGAAAGTTCAACCTGTCTCTCAGTAATTGATGGAAAAAGTAGATAAAAATGGTCAATAATGATAAGTAAGGGTTGAGCTATACTACTAGCAAATTGATGTAATTGATATTTACAGAATATTTTCCCTACGACTGAAATACAAACCTGTTCTGACTGTGCTTTCTGGGTTCTGAGAGTGCTGATCTCTGACTGTGTACTCTGATTAAGTTTCTCCTGTCACTGATATAGTGGGTATGCGGGCATTGCTTTTGAGTAACACCTAAATTCTGACTTAGCTTTTGTTCCAAGGTTTCTGGAAATTATAAATAACTTTCCTGCTGTATTGGGAATGGACAAACATTGGTACACTTGCTGTATAGTAAGCCAGTTTTTCCAAACACCATCTATGAAATAATTATTCATCCCTTTGTGATTGATTTGTGCTGCTCTTTGATTATATATTAAGTTTCCACATGTTGCATTGTCCTTTGAAAAGACTTCTGTATGAGGACTTTGTGATCTCCATATTTTTTTCAGAAAATTCTTGTTTCTAATAATTTCATGCTCTCTTTTCCATTTTAAGCTTGTTTACTTAGTTTTAAATTTTTGTCCTGAATACAAATATATAATCTGGAACTAATTGTGTCATAAAATTCATTTCATTTAAAAAATGTGTTTTTCAGTAATTGCTCTCTTATAAAAACCATTTTACAGGTACTTCAGAAGTTACTGAGGCAGTCCTTGTCAGAGACATTTTGTACGTATTCCAGGGCATAGATGGCAAAATCATCAAGATGAACAACACTGAGAATTGTTACAAAGCGGAGGGAAAGGTACAGTAACTAAAACCCCTTCTAAGATATTAAAAAAAGAGAGAGAGAGAGAAATGTGATTAAGACCAAATAGGAGCTATTAATTTGTGAGGTGTTATTGCGGTAATGAGGGCTGGACTTACAGAATTGTGTGTACGCCCCCCCCCCCCCCCCCAGCTGGTTTTGCTCAGTGTATAGAGCATCGGCCTGCAGACCAAAGGGTCTTGGGTTTGATTCCGGTCAAGGGCATATACCTTGGTTGCAGGTTCTTACCCCTCCAGGTCCTTGTTGAGGCATGTGCAGGAGGCAACCAATTGATGTATTTTTCTCATATTGATCTTTCTCTCTGTCTTTCCCTCTCTCTTCCATTCTCCCAGAAAATCAAAGGAAAAATATCCAAGGGTCAGAATTAACAAAAAGACCAAAAAACAAAATTGTATGTACTAATCAAGTTGCACTATTAAATTCTTGTTTATATTTCCCTGTGCAGTTTGTGACTTAGGTAGTCTTGTTACAATGCCCTTGGTCAGTCTTTCCTATCCTTTTGCATCCTTTCCCTTGCATTTCTTTCTTGTTTTCACTGATGCAGTCCCCCTAAGTTGATTTCTTTATCTCGTGATGGTGATGTCGGAGGTACCTGAGGGACAGGATATGGCTTGGCATCTCTGCTGCTGGATATTGGCTTCCAGATAAGGTGCCTCGGCTTGCTTTTCCTTCCCATTCTAGAATCTGCCTTTTCCACAGCCCCTTCTTGTTGATGGTGTGTTCTTCTTGACTCTCAGCTATTTCACAAGGTGACTGACATCACAGACTGTCCCTGCCATGCTTGGGGACCCTGACCAGTCACTCCTTGGGGTGATGCTGCTCAAGCTTAACATTTACTCAGAGGTGTTTTACTTCTCTTCCTATCACTTGAGGCTTTTGTTTTTCAGAATCTCATTGGTCTCACTTTAATGATGGCATATTAGTTATTTTTAAATTAAATATGTCGAAGCCCAAGAATCATATTAAAAGTACAAATGGTTGAGAAAAATAATAATTAAAATTCTAGTGTTAATTTTTAACTCTTGATATTTACTTTTTAGGCAAACCTGAATAAATCTTTGAGGGATACGACAGCCAGACTTGCTGAGCTGGGATGGTTACACAATAAAATCAGAAAGTACACGGACCAGAGGAGTCTAGACCGTTCATTTGGACTTGTAGGTCAGGTATGTTCATTATTACTAGAACGTTTGGGATGCCATTCACTTTGGGAAATGCTTAATCCACTTAAAATCTTATGAAAATAATTCTTAAGAGGGTTCTTCTTAAGTAAAGAAGCTTTGGTAATGTCTACTGTATCAGTCATGATCCATGCAAGAAAATAGAAATCACAGTAGGTATTGACAAAGATAATCAAATATAGCACATTGTTTCCATAGCTATTGGACAACTACAAAAGCAAAAGAATATAAACCAGTGATGGCGAACCTTTTGAGCTCGGCGTGTCAGCATTTTGAAAAGCCCTAACTTAACTCTGGTGACGTGTCACATATAGTAATTTTTTGATATTTGCAACCATAGTAAAACAAAGACTTATATTTTTGATATTTATTTTATATATTTAAATGCCATTTAACAAAGAAAAATCAACCAAAAAAATGAGTTCGCATGTCACCTCTGACACACGTGTCATAGGTTCGCCATCACTGATATAAACACTACTTAAAATAGAGGTAAAACTTGGGAGCAGAGAGAACGTGTTGGGGTTATCAGAATACAGTATGTTGGAAGAGGGGCTCCCAGTGGACACAGCTCTCTGAGGGGGTGCTGCTGGGACACAGGCCTGTGAACTGAGACACTCCCAGCTGCTGTGTGTGCCCTGGGCAGCACAGTGAGACTGGATTGGGAATGCTCCAGAAGTTAGAGGGAAACCAGCTGCTGCTGCTGACCTGAATGGTCACAGCTAGAGCAGTGCGTAATTGGTCCTCTGGATCCTGACAGGAGGCAGCCAACTCCTTTAATGGTTAAGCAGCATAGGATTTTGCCCTCAAATTGATTTTTGAGCAGTAATTATTTCTTTTTTTTTCTTTTTTTTAAATATATTTTATTGATTTTTTACAGAGAGGAAGGGAGAGAGATAGAGAGTTAGAAACATCGATGAGAGAGAAACATCGATCAGCTGCCTCTTGCACATCTCCTACTGGGGATGTGCCCGCAACCCAGGTACATGCCCTTGACCGTAATCGAACCTGGGACCTTTCAGTCCGCAAGCCGACGCTCTATCCACTGAGCCAAACCGGTTTTGGCAAGTAATTATTTCTAATGAAGTCTCAAAAAATTATTGAGGGGGAGAGAGAGAGCTGAAGTAAACTGCGAGACAGCACAGCACAACACAGCGATGTGGCTGGTGCTTAGGAGCGTGGCTTTAAAGTGAGACTGCCCAGGGGTCACGATGGCTTCACCTTTTAATAGTTATGTCACCTGGCACAAGTTACCTCCCCTTGGCCTTAATTTTTGTGTATGTAGAAGGGAGGTGGTGATATTAGGTAAAATGAAGATAATCTCCAAGGTGGTTAGCATTAGGAGACAGTGCCTAGAAAGCTGTTTTCCCGAGGCTAGCACTGCTGTTAATACCATTCACCAGTGTAGAGAATTGGCGAGATGGGTCAGGGACCCTTTCCTCTCATTGTAACACAGATGAGTAGCAAGGCCTTCAGCGCTCCTCCTGAAGGTTTTAATGATAAATGGAATTTGCAAGCCAGTTGAGCTCATTGGCCATCCCTCCCAGCTGCATGCTTTGATTTCTGTGAGTTGTTGCACTCTTTTCAGAAGGGACCATTTTATCATATCTTAATATCATTCTCTCATGAATGCAAATTCCACTGATATAGCCTAGTCAACTTATTAGATATGAAATAAAACAAACCCACAATGAATACAGGAAAGTTAAATAACTATTACATAGATGTTCTATTAAGTAAATTGCTAATCACTACAGTAATGTCATATAGTATTTTATATTGCTGGATTTAAAAGCCTTTTCTCTCATATTTACTTTGAATAACAGCACTCTAAAATTAGTAGGGCAAATGTAATTGTCCCCATTTTACAGATATAAAAGTTGAATTTCAGAAAGTTTAATTGAGTTGTCCATGTTGTCTTGACTAGTAGAGGCAGATATGGGATCAGAATATGACATGTAATTTCTACTTTGTAGTTCTTTGCATCCCACTCTCAATTCCTGTGCTACCTGGGCACCGAAGAAGTAGTGGTTTAGCTTATTAGAAGAATCACTGAGTGCTCTTTTGGAGTGGTCATTTGTGGCAGTTAGCATGGGTAATACTAATTGGTGCCTGTTGGTCCAGAGTAATTATTATTAGTCCCCTTTTACTCTCAGAAGTGTCCTGGCTCTAGACATTCTAAATAGAACAGATTTTATTTTTAAAGGAAGATATTGATTCCTAAGTATGAATCTTATATTTGCTCTATAATAAACCAAGATGAGAACAACTTCAGTCAAATCAAAACCTTTCATGTTGAATACACAGGGTTCTGAAATGCTCAGATTGTAATTCTTTTATTTTGGTGGGAGAGTTCTTATATGCTGATTTGTATACTCTGTATATTTATGTTCTACATGATGAATTATGATTTATTTCTACTGATCAGCAGTTTGGTTTTTTACTTTTATGTGTTTGTGCACATGTCTTTCTGTCTTAGACACTGGGATGGGGTTTTTGGAAAAAGTGAGGTTATGCCTGAAAAGATGCCATGTTGTTTTATCTGTAAATGTCACTTAGCTGACTATTGAAGTATTCCTTTGAGTCTACAAAATTTGTATATAAAGTTTTGTAAAATTTTTATAGTTTATAAGGGAGGAAATGTTTATAGTAGATAAAAGTCCACAAAAAATACAGTAAAAATAAACTTAATAGATGACTGATTATGTATTGCCTTAAAATAAGCAGAAAAGTGTAGAGAGTGATACTTAGAGAAAACAGGTTTTATCCTTTGCAAGTTCTGTTCTAGGCTGTCTCGGAAACCAGAGCTTCCCATTGAGTATCCCTGGGTTTACATCCCACAGGTCATTCCAAAAAGTTCTTGTCACAGGGCTATGTGAAGGTCCTCCTTACAGCTTCTGATTTGAAACCTTTTTAGCATTTAAGATTGGAGAGATACAAAAACATTTTTAATAATATGGATGAGAAAAATGAGCAGTGCAAACCAAAAAACACTGGGTGAAAATTGGCATTAAGTTGGCAATTAAAAATTTTTTTCAATTAAGAGCATAAAAAAATTACATTTTAATGCTATAAATTTAGAAGGGGCATAATTTAAAAATAAAGAATCATTATCTAAAGTGAATATACTTTTAGCTTTATGAAAAACATACTTTGTTGTTTTTATTTCTTTTCTCTTCTGTAAAGTTCATGCTAAGGGACAACACTTCCCTATCATTATTTAAATATTTAAATATAGCCGAAACCGGTTTGGCTCAGTGGATGGAGCGTCAGCCTGCGGACTGAAAGGTCCCAGGTTCGATTCCGGTCAAGGGCATGTACCTGGGTTGCGGGCACGTCCCCAGTAGGAGATGTGCAGGAGGCGGCTGATCGATGTTTCTCTCTCATCGATGTTTCTAACTCTCTATCTCTCTCCCTTCCTCTCTGTTAAAAATCAATAAAATATATTTAAAAAAAAAATTTAAATATACTATATATTGTGGAGGTTAAACCTGCCAAAAGACCGTTGATAGAAAGAGAATATAAGGCATGCAGAACACCTGAACTTCGTCTTAAAGCAGTGGTTCTCAACCTTGGCTGCACATTAGAATCACCTGAGAATCTTTTTAAAATTCTGATTTCTGGGCCCCATCCTCCAGAAATTCTGTTTCTTTGTTACTAATGTTGTGGCCCCACCCCATAACAAACAGAATTTCCGGAGGATGAGGCCCAGAAATCAGAATTTTAAAAAGATTCCCAGGTGATTCTAATGTGCAGCCAAGGTTGAGAACCACTGTCTTAAAGCATTGTGCTTGTGCAGTTCAAATGAGTTGATGTATAATGACTGTGTTGTGTGTAAAGATTATGTTGTGCTTTAATTATACTTACCCCTTTCTGCACAGAGCTTTTGTGCTGCCTTGCACCAAGAACTCAAAGAATACTACCGATTACTCTCAGTTTTACACTCCCAGGTAAATACCTTATTTTTACTTGAATTTCTTCATGATTTGAAGTGTTACAAAATGATAGTTACATAGAACTTTAAAGTTTTTCACATATTACTTTTGTAAGATAAAAATCTGTTTGTTAATACTGTTTGTGAGGTCTGGATATCTATAAAGTTTCACTGTTTTCCTATAGGCAGTTATTGCTAATTTTAGGGTCCTGTCTACCATTTAAACAAATCACTTGTAGTTTGAAGGAACTATTGTTCTTTTTTTTTGAGTTTGAACACTTTTCTTTCTTTTTAATATATTTTATTGATTTTCCACAGAGTGGAAGGGAGAGGGATAGATAGCTAGAAACATCAGTGAGAGAGGAACATCAATCAGCTGCCTCCTGCACACCTCCCACTGGGGATGTGCCTGCAACCAAAGTACAAGCCCTTGACCGGAATCAAACCTGGGACCTTTCAGTCCGCAGGCTGACGCTCTACTCACCGAGCCAAACCGGTTAGGGCAAACTATTGTTCTTTCAGAGGGAAACTTTTGCTTCGTTTTTATGAGAATAAACCTGTCTCCATATTTACTTTACCTGGATTAAGAAATGGTTGACATATTTAGTGACCTGTACTTACACATTATATCTTTATTGTTTTTTAGCTACAGTTAGAGGATGATCAGGGTGTGAATTTGGGCCTTGAAAGTAGCTTGACACTCCGTCGCCTCCTGGTTTGGACATATGATCCCAAGATAAGACTGAAGACTCTTGCGGCCCTGGTGGACCATTGCCAAGGTTGTTTTGCATCTGATGGACCTGCTTCATCTCAAAGCAGGATATAGGGAATGTCATCTGGGTTTATTTTTGTGCCTGTTCTTTTGTATCTGTTTTATAGCTGTTTATCTATATTTCTCTTTTACTTGACTCTTAGCCAGAAGGCTTTTCTAGAGTTTCATTCCTCCTGAGATTATGTAGGAATGTTTAGCTATATGTTACAAGTTCCCATGTTTGTATGTCTGGCTTAGTTCTCTCCTGGACTCTCGGTCTGTGTTTCTAGTTGCCTTCTGGACCTTTTTTCTTATTGTTTGTACTACCATGGCCAAAAATCTCTCTCTTTTATTTTCTCATTTGTGACATTGGGGCACTAATAGTCTGTACCTCTTGAGATTATTACGACTGTGAGATGTGAGATGCCAGTCATCTGCTCGTAGTTCATGGATCAGTGTTCGATGCTGTTCTCCTATTGGATGATTCACAAAGACCTTAACTTCAGCATGTCTAAATCCAAGTTCATCATACCGTCTGTGCCCTGCCTCCTCCACCTTTATACTCCTCCCAGTCCCCTCTCCCCCCATCTGTTTCAATATCCAGTTAGCCACTAAAATCCTGATACCTCTAACACCTTCATAGGTCTCAAATCACTGCCTCTCCCAAATCAGTGTCCTCAAACAGGATTCTGTTTGAATCCTGCTCTTTATTCTCTCTGTGCTATTGTAATAACCTGCTTACTGACTCTGTCCTCAGTCTCATCCACCTCCATTTTTGTGCATGCATGAAGAATCTTATTAAAATCAGATCACCTTAGTCCTTCTCTTAAAATCTTTCAACAGTCTAATAAATTCCTGAATTCTTAACCTAAGAAATTCTTCACGTGCTTATATTTTTGGACTTGATTTTTGCCACTCTCAATTCATTATATTGAGCTATGCCCCCAGGATACAGGGGACTGTAATCTCAGTGTAGTGTAGTGTTTTTAGGAAGTTGAGATTAGCATATTATATCACAAGAGAAAAGGAAGAAAATAGAAACTATTAATTAAAGTGTAAGTATTGTTTTGTAAACATATATATATTTATATTATTTGTATACTGGATTGCAGTATAAAGTGTGAATCTTAATGTGTTTCTCAGTCAAAAAAGTTGAAAAATCATGTTCTGAATCATATAACAAGTCAAGTTTTTGCTACTAAAAAACTCTGTAGGGATCATGGAGAGTTGAGTGACTCGCTCTGACCCATGTAAAGCCAGGGGAAGACTCTTGCTCTCTTGGCTCTTGATCCATGACATGTTTATTGCTGCTTCTATGTCCAAAGTGGTATCAAGAAAACAAACATACTTTATCTTCATTACTTGACCATTTTGGTTAGTTTTAAGTTACTGGTTTCTACTGTGAGTCTAAATTTGGGTGTTTTTCATGTATTCCCCCTCAGGAAGGAAAGGAGGTGAGCTGGCCTCAGCTGTCCATGCTTACACGAAAACGGGAGATCCATACATGAGGTCCCTGGTGCAACACATTCTCAGCTTAGTGTCTCATCCTGTCCTGAGCTTCCTTTACCGTTGGATATACGATGGGGAGCTCGAGGACACCTACCATGAAGTAAGGAATGCTACTCGATTGTCAGACTTGGATTTATGAAGCATGAACACCCAATTACTGTTTTTCCCCTTGTGATTACTGTTTTCCCTTAACGGTAATGCTACCACACTTTATTCGAATGCTGTGGATATTTTGTACAGTGCTTGAAAGCCAATTATCTCGTTTTTTGGCAGAACTGTATTTGGTTAATGGAAAATTGTTATCCCATTTTTAATAGTGTGAAACTCAGCAAGGTCAAATCACTTATTCAAATTTACTAGCAATATCAAGTTTACGGCAAAGTTAGGACTAGGTCTCCTAAGTCTTAGTCCAGTTTTCCTTGCAACACAGTATTATATGTTCTGTTGCTTTGCATGATTCCATGAAACTAACTATGGTGCTAACAATTTTAATGAAACAAGTTACTTGTATACGTACCCATAGTACAGTTAGTTCTGCTATAATGCAATGTGTGTTCCTAAAACAATCACCATGCTAAAACCACAGAGTAAAAACCATAGAACTTTTGACAAAAGGTAGAATGAAGGGGGCATCACACTAAAAATTCTTATCAGTGGTGTTAAATAAAAAAGTGTATAAGAACTTCATTGAAGTTGTAGCACAGTTTTAAACACATATTAAATTGTCAAATAATATATAAATTCTAGAATAAATGTGGTATTTGCCTTGAAAGAGCCCTAATGTTGGCTTGTGGACATGGGCCAAAGGAGGCTTGTCTGAAGTGGAACAGAAAGTTGTGGTTGCTGACACGCATGATGATGGATTAAGGCAGCTGGTGGTTTGAGATGTGTCTCTGTGTGCAATTTGTGGATTCCTGTGTGGCTGGGTTACTATTTTCACCTAGTTTCTCATGGAAGAAATTGCCCTTAAAATAATCATGAAATTTGTGTTAACATTCAAAGTTTCCTAATTATCAATGATGCCGTAATAAGTTTTAAAAACACGCACAATAGCAGAACCAACCGTATGTGGTATTTTGTGGTGCTTTTGGAACACATAAGGGGTGTTCTGTGTTCTCTGTGCATATGTATTGTGCAAATCACTCAGTATGTCTTGTGGCTCTTTCCATGGCAGTATTATAGTTGTACTTTATTACTGCATGTTATTTCACTGTATGGACTTAATATTTTACTTAGCAGCTCTCCTATTGATGGCGATTGTGTTCTTTGTAGTTTTAAACCTTATGAATATTATTAAAATCAACCTCCTTACATGTGCCTCTCTGTGCATATTTGTGAGTTTCTCTCAGGTAAGTATTAGGAGGTGGGATTGCTGGGTGTGGGGAATGCATACTTTAAATTTTGATTCAGCCATTTGAGCTCTGGAGTGGCTCAACCAGTTTTCCTGACAGTCATCAGTTTCCTGCTAAGGTTCTTGTTCCTCCATCTTCATTAGCATTTCATATTACCTAACTTTAACAAAAGTGTTTTTAACCTTAAGTATGAGATGTACCATTTCCAGTGGTATTTATTTGCATTTTACTGGTTACTAGTGAGATTGACCAGCTTATCATGTTTATTCATTATTTTTATTTCCTCTACTAATTGCTATTTATATTCTTGCCCAGTTTTCCTGTGGATTTGTCTGTCTTTTTAGAGTTGAGTCATGGAATAATTTTATACATTTGGGTAACTCATTTGTAGTGGTATTTTTTCCCTTTAATTATTTTTCTTTTAACTTTATTTTCACATTATTCAGATTGAGAGAAGAGTTGTTAGATAGTACAAAGAATCATAGTCTTGACCAAAACTCCCTGAATGTTTTGCCACATTTTATATAGTAAATTCCCATATACACTTGAATCTGCTTCTGGACTGTTTTTATATTGTTGGCTATTTGTCAGTATTATTTAAATAACTATAGTTTTATGGTTTCATATCTGATAGGAACAGTTTGTTCTTTTTATAGCTTTCCTGTCTGTTTTTGCACATTTCTACTTAGATGTGAATTTAGAATCAGCTTGTCAATTCTGCCAAATTAAAAAATATATAGGGATTACACACTGATTTATAGATTAATAAGAAATATTTTCATGCTTTCTGTGTTCTTTTTGTTAAATGTATTTTTAAACTATGAATTGAAAACTTTGAAAGGTCTGATATATATGTTTTCATTTGACTAATGATTACCTTTCAGTTTTTCAGAACTTTCTTTAACCTATATTTTTCTAAATGCTAATGTTAAGAATAAAAATCTGTTCCTACTTTTAAGGTAAGGAATTTTGTGTTGCCTCAGATTCTTTTCTGCCATGCAGTTAATTTCTATAGCTTTTGCTGTGTTGTATTATTTTCAACATTTTTATATTCAATTTGTAAAAATTTCCTGCTCTTTTAAGGTTTTAATTTATTTTACTTTGCCTTTAGATTTGTATCACTTATTTAGACTTACATGTTTTATGTTTAACTGGTCTTATTCCTTACCACTAAGCTCAATTATAATTTCCTTTATTGAGATCTACATACAGAGGAGTACACAAATTATAAAAGTAAAGCTTGATACCTTACTACAAAATGAGCTACCATCCAGATCAGGACAGTATCTTATCGGCACCCTCATTGTATGCTCTCCTTCCCACCACCACCCACTCACTGCCCCTTTCCTTCTTCCTAAAGGTAAACACTTTCCTCACTTCTAATAGCATAGTTTTGTCTTATGTTAAATTTTACATAAGTGGAGTCATATTTTGTATATGCTAAAATGCATTTTACATGCCATTTGAAGGGAAGCATCTTTGTATTCATCATCGTTAAGTATGAATCTTGAAGTTTAAATTTCTGGAAAGTGCTATATAATTGTTTTTTAATTAAAACTTTAAATCAAACAAATATTCAAGATGAAATGGAGACTTTAATTCTTGTGCAGTTAAGTTTTTATCACTTATGTGATAAGGAAACTTAGGAAGTGCTTTCATTTTGATAAGAGCGAAACATCATTTTCGATTAATTTGAGGTCTGTTAGTCTGTAATTACAGGATGAGGTGAATTTTGGAAGCTGTTTTTACAATGCATATATTACTAATTTTACTTTTGAGGTTTATCGATTTATCACCCATTAAAATTATACCTATATAACTAAAAAATAATCTTTTAAGGCAGCCTTCTAAAATTAAATTATTAAAGGATGAAAATTTATTTGTTTATTTATTTATTTTTATTATTAGATAGGATCTTTATTGTTCAGATTATTACAGTTGTTCCTCTTTTTTCCCCCCATAGCTCCCCTCCACCCGGTTCCCACCCCACCCTCTGCCCTTACCCCTCCCACCCACCCCCCACTGTCCTCATCCATAGGTGTACGATTTTTGTCCAGTCTCTTCCCGCACCCCCCACACCCCATTCCCCACTGAGAATAGTCAGTCTACTCCCTTTCTATGCCCCCGATTCTATTATATTCACCAGTTTATTCTGTTCATCAGATTATTTATTCACGATTTTTAGATTCACTTGTTGATAGATGCATATTTGTTGTTCATAGTTTGTATCTTTACCTTTCTTGTCTTCTTCCTCTTCTTAAAGGATACCTTTCAGCATTTCATATAATACTGGTTTGGTGGAAATGAACTCCTTTAGCTTTTTCTTATCTGTGAAGCTCTTTATCTAACCTTCAATTCTGAATGATAGCTTTGCTGGGTAAAGTAATCTTGGTTGTAGGTTCTTGGTATTCATCACTTTGAATATTTCTTGCCACTCCCTTCTGGCCTGCAAAGTTTCAGTTGAGAAATCAGCTGACAGTCGCATGGGTACTCCCTTGTAGGTAATTGACTATCTTTCTCTTGCTGCTTTTAAGATTCCCTCTTTGTCTTTTGCTCTTGGCATTTTAATTATGATGTGTCTGAGTGTGGTCCTCTTTGGATTCCTTTTGTTTGGGGTTGTCTGCGCTTCCTGGACTTGTAAGTCTATTTCTTTGACCAGGTACGGGAAGTTTTCTGTCATTATTTCTTCAAATAGGTTTTCAATATCTTGCTCTCTCTCTTCTTCTGGCACACCCATAATTCGAATGTTGGTATGCTTGAAGTTGTCCCAGAGGCTTCTTACACTATCTTCATACTTTTGGATTCTTTTTTCTTTTTGTTTGTCCAGTTGGGTGTTTTTTGCTTCTTCATATTTCAAATCTTTGACTTGATTTTTGCGATCCTCTAGTCTGCTGTTGGAGCTCTGTATAATATTCTTTATTTCAGTCAGTGTATGCTTGATTTCTAGTTGGTCCTTTTTCATATCCTCGAGAGTCTTACTTGATTTCTTGAGGGTCTCACTAAATTTATTGGCGGTTTCTAGAAAATTCTTGAAAAACCTTATAAGTGTGGTTTTGAACTCTGTATCCAGTAGTTTGCTTTCCTCCATTTCTGTCATTTGTGACCTGTTTCTTTGTCTCCACATTTTTTATGCTTCCCTGTGTTGATAGAGTGGCTTTCTGTGCTAGGTGTCCTATAGGGCCCAGTGGCTCAGCCTCCCCAATTACCTGAGGTGGACACTCTTGATGCACCCCTTTGTGGACTTTGTGCACAGTCTTGTTGTAGTTAAGCCTTGATTGTTGTAGGTATCACTGGGAGGAATTGACCTCCAGGACAATTGGCTGTGAGAATCAGCTGTGTCTACAGTGGGAGAACTTCTGTGCTGGAGACACCCTTCTGGGGCAAGACTTGCTTTAGTGGGGCTTTGGTGCTCACTGAGTCTGCCCCCTGAGTGTGTCCTTTATGGATCTGAGGAGTTGTAACCTGGATGGTCCCACTCTGACCACTGGGTAAACTGGCTCTTGGATCTCTAAGGAGGTGCTAATCTATCCTTTGCCTGAGGCTACCCAGCAGGAGCTATGGAGAGATCTGCAGATTCCTCTTGTTTGTTTGTGGTTTGGAAGTTCCCAGATGAGGCCCAGCTGTGAAGCAATGCAAGCTGCTGTGGGGTCTTGGGCCTTCTTTTGGAAGTTCTGGGTCTCTCTGACCCAGCTGCAGTTTGTTAGGTAATTTTCAGATTGCAAAGGGCCAGGCCTTTCATATGCAAAGGCCTCTGCACACAGCTTGGGTAGGGCGGGGTCTCAGGGAATCAACAGGGTTTAGCAAACAGCTATGGCTGATCCTCAGTCCTACCCCAAGAGGCCCCACGTCTCAGTGTCCCAGTCATCGCCGCAAGCACCTTTGAGAGAAAGCTGCTCTCGAGTTCCGAACGCTGCCAGACAGTCCAGTTTCTCCCCGTATGATTCTGGGTCCCCAGAGACTCGCCCGGAACTGGAGTTCAGAGCAGTTAGGAGCTTGAGACTCCCTCCGGTTTGAAAAAGACAACCACGTCCTCAGTTGTCAGCCCTTTCCACGTGTGCCTCCATACCTCTGCACTTACTTCTGCACCTCCTCTGAGTCTCAGTGTGCTTTTCTCTTTCCTTCTAGTTGTAGAATTTCCACTGAGCCAGCCTTCCTGTGGTTCTGGATGATGTCCGTTTTGTCTTTTAGTTGTATTTTTGAAGTGGTTGTGCGAGGCAGCAATTTCCGGTGTTTACCTATGCTGCCATCTTGGGTTTCCCTGAAAATTTTTTATTTAATAAAAAATATATTCTAATCCCTCCCTCATCCAGTAATTATAATATGTTACTTATAATATGAATTTGTTTACTGCTATGAACTTCTTAGCTGCTGATCAGTTAACTTGATGAACCTGGTTTTCCTCAGAGGTTGGCTTGGGAATTGTTTGAGATATATAGTGCTACCAATTAAAACAAAAATTAAAGCCACAACTGGGTTATTATCTTTTTAAAGTTCGGTACCTAATTTCTACTTTTGTCTTTTTTCTTGAGAATAATTTAATTCGTATTGTCTAGCAACCAGATTTTTAAAGTAGTCCTTAATTATATTACTAATTCGTTATGGACATCTGTGTTTTTAAAAGAGTTTTAAAAGTACCACCAGTTTTTTATTGATTGTATGCCTTATGGGTTATTCAGCCTTATTTATTCACTTATTTTATTGACAGTAATTATAGGACTCGAATTGATGTAAAATGTAGAGAATTGGACACAAACTTCCAAAATTGATTTTCTTTTGGACTTTTTCTTTACTATTTCTGAACATTGGTTCACTGAGGTAAAACAAACTTTTTAAGACTAGTATAGCTTAAATTTGGTGTACTTTTTTTTAAAGAAGTCTTGTTTCATAAAACATGTATAAGGCAAAGTTCCAGGTTTTATTTATTTAAAGATAAAATACAAAATAAGTATTTATGACTGTTGAATACAATATTAGCATTAGTAGCTCAAATGCTCAATCACTTAAACTTATCTCAGCTTGCCTCATTGGTAAAGTTATTTATTTTTAGATGTCTTTATTTAACTGTAGACTTCTGGAAATGTTGGAAGAATTATAAAAAACATTCCCAGGTACCCTTTCCTCAGATTACCTGAATGCTAACATTTTACTGCAATAAATTTATCTTTTTAAAAAGATTCTATATTTAGTGGTATTCATACTTAGGATCTGAGTTTAAATGGGACTTTAGGAAATTAAAGATTTGTAAATTTTTATTTTTTAAAATATATTTTTATTGATTTCATGGGGAAGGGAGAGGAAGAGAGAGATAGAAACATCAATGATGACAGAGAATCATTGATCAGCTGCTTCCTGCACACCCTCTACTGGGGATCGAGCTTGCAACCTGGGCATGTGCCCTTGATTGGAACCGAACCTGGGAACCCTCAGTCTACAGGCTGATGCTCTAAACAATGAGCCAAACCTAAAAGCTAGAGCTAAAGATTTGTAAATTTTTAATTTGCTAGTATTATACCTCAGATGTTACTGTTTACTAGTTTTGCTTGTGGGATTTTAAAAAATTCATTGTGATTGATAGAGCTAAAGTTAATCCTTCTTGACAATATATTTTATGTTCTTTGTGATGGGCTTGCATTGTTTAGTTCTGCTATGCCATTAGCTTTATCACTTAACAGTGTCTTGTTATAACTCATCTGCTTTATTGCTGTGGGGTAGAGCTTAAGAGCTCAGGTTCTGGAATCATATAACTTGGTTTTGACTTTCCCCTTCAGTTTCTAATGGCTCTGTATCCTGAGTGAGTAATTTAGCTTCTCTTGGCTTTACCTTCTGCATTTTTATATGTGCAGAATAGTAGTGCCTATTTCATGGGATTTGGTGTGTGTGTGAAGATTCAGTCAGGCAAATAGTAAGCATGCAATGTGTTATCTGCTGATAATATAAGAAAAACATTGCATACAATTTGAATATCCAGTAGCCCTAAGATGTCGGTGGCCTTTCTTTATTTTCATTGTTCTCTGACTTGTGTGTTTTCTGTTGAACCCTAAATTTATAAATATTCATTTAAGTCTCTTTAATTTATTCTGGGTTCTCTTTAATTTATTTTAAATCATATGTTTACCATAATAATTTGGTAGTTTAGACAATTGTATTCTGTGTTTGATCCTTAAGTAATTAAAATTTGGGAATTATTTTTTTCTTCAGTTTCTACATGGGCTAATTTTTTCTTAATTTGCACAATGAGTTATAACTTGGTTGTAAAATCAGTTGTCTTCAAGTGTATGTATAGTTAACTCTAAACTGGTATACATGAGCTTTATAACAACCCATTTAATAGTAATTTATTTAATATTTGCATAAAATTGCTACTTTCTAGAACAAAGAAAGCACAAAATATGAATAAGCAGATAGTAAAAAAGGAACCAAATAGAAATTTTAGAGTTGGAAAGTACAATAACTGAAATGAAAAAAATTATTCATGGGGCTCAACAGCAGGATTCATGGGATTCAAACAGAAAGAAGAAAATAAGCAATTTGAAAATAGATCAGTTAAGATTATCCCGTCTGTGGAACTGAAAAAAAAGGTGGCAAGATGAAAAGAGCCTAGGAAAACTCCTGTGCTACTGAAATTTGATGAAAAAACATAAATCTCTACATTCACGGAGCTCAACAAACTCAAAGTAGGATAAACTAAAAAAGATCCATAGTCCCAGGTTCGATTCCAGTCAAGGGCACATGCCAGGGTTGGGGCTCAGTCCCCTAGTAGGGGGTGTGCAGGAGGCAGCCGATTAATGATTCTCTCTCATCATTGATGTTTCTATCTCTCTCCCTCTCCCTTCTCTGAGATCAATAAAAATATATTTAAAATAAAATAAAAT
Source organism: Myotis nattereri (assembly GCF_964212035.1). Classification (NCBI taxonomy): domain Eukaryota; kingdom Metazoa; phylum Chordata; class Mammalia; order Chiroptera; family Vespertilionidae; genus Myotis; species Myotis nattereri. The sequence continues at coordinate 29,724,231 of NC_138076.1, forward strand.
AAAAAAGATCCACAGTAAGACACTTTATAGGCAAACTAGGAAGACAAAGAGAAAAATATTGAAAAACCTCAAGTGAGGAAAACTCATCATATAGAAAAGGATCCTCTGTTATATTTAACAGCTGATTTCTCGTAGAATCCACAGAGGCTAGAAGGCAATAATATGACATATTCAAAATGCTGAGAGAAAAGGGCTGTTATTTAGGAATTTTGTAGTCTATAAAAACTCTTTCAAAAATGGTAAAGGAGATATGAAGATATTTCCAGGTAAATAAAGCCTGAGAGAATTTCTAGAAATTAGCTCTCAAATGAAGAAATAGAAATTGTGAATAGATCTATATAACAAGTAAAGAGATTGAGCCAATAATCTAAAAAAACTTTGCAATAAAGAAGAGCCCAGAATCAGATGGCTTCTCTAGTGAATTCTACTAAATATCTAAAGACCTAACATTAATCCTTCTCAAACTCTTCCACAAAATAGAAATAAAAGCCAATAAAATACTAAGCATAAATTTAACCAAGGAAGTATAAGACTTGTATGCTGAAAACTAGAAAACATCATTGAAAGAAATGAAAGAAGACCTAAATAAATGGGAAAACTTTTTGACTTCATTACTTTTGATTTAATGTAATCTGTCAAAATTCCAATGGCCTTTATTGCAGAAATGGAAAAGCTGATTGTCAAATTGGCATGGGAGGTCACAGAGCCCCAAATAGCCAAAATACTCTTGAAAAAAAAGAACTAAGTTGAAGGACTCACACTTTGTGGTTTCAAACATATTAATAATGCAAACTAATCAAAACAGTATGGTACTGGCATAACTATAGTCTGGTAGATGAAGTAGAATTGATTCTAGAAATAAACTCATTCATTTTTGTGGACTTGGTTTTTAATAAATGTCCAAGATCACTTAATGGAGAAAGAATTCTTTTCAACAAATGGTGCTGGGACAACTGGATGTCCACATTGAAAGAATGAATTAGGACCTCAATTGCATTCCACATATAAAAATTAACTCAAAATCAATCACACACCTAAAGCTATAAAACTTTTAGAAATAAATATACATATAAATCTTTGTGACTGTGGATTAGGCAATAGTTTTTTTAAAATATATCACCAAAAACATGAGCAACAACAGAAAATAAATTTTATAATTAAAAATGTATGTACATCAAAGTATATGATTGAGAAAGTACAAAAGAACCCACAGACTAGGAGGAAATATTTATAAATCATATATCTGATAAAGGCCTAGTATCCAGAATATGTAAAGAACTATTATTACTTGACAACAAAAAGATAACCCAATTAAAAAATAGGCAAAGTACTTACAGATATTTTTCCAAAGAAGATAGACAAGTGGCCAGTAAACACCGGAAAAAATTCTGATCATTATTAGTCCTCAGGGAAATGTAAATCAAAAACTACAGTTAGATACCACATCACACTCACTGGGATGGTATTGAAAATATAAAGCAAAATAATAGTTCATGAGGATTTGGAGAAATTGGAATCCTCATACATTGCTGGGGGGAATATAAAATGGTATAGTCATTGAAGAAAACATTTTGGCAGTTTTCAAAAAGGTAAATAAATGAAAACATACATTCATATAAAAACTTATGCATGAATATTCACAGTATTATTTATAGTAGTCAGGAAGTAGAAACAACACCAGTACTCGTCAACTGATAAATGAGTAAGCAAAATGTATATCTATACAGTGCAATATTCTTCAGCCTCAAAAAGGAATGAAATTTCAATACATTCTGCAACATGGATGAATCCTGAAAATATTAGGCCAAGTTAAATAAGCCAGGTCCCCTTGTATAATTTCATTGATAGGAAATGTGCAGAACAGGCAGATTCTTAGAGACAAAGTAGATTGTGTTGTCAGGATTGTAGGGGAGACAGGTAGGGGAAATCACAGCCTAGTGAATATGGAGTTTCTCTTTGGGTGGTGAAAATGTTCTGGAATTAGTGGTTGCACAAGCATATTGTGAATAATACTAAAAAGTATTGAATTAACACACGTTAAAATGGTGGCCTTTATATTATGTGATGGGTGCTAGCTACATCTGGCTCCTAAGATTTAACTTTCTGGCTCATTTGCTTAGTCTTCTGCCTCATTGCTGGTTAAAGGAGTTCCTTGCTATCCACCACGTAGTCTCTGTGCCTAAGTAGAGCTCAGTGGTTCTGAATCTGCATCCCTTTGGCCCACACTTGGGAAGCTCGTAGGGAGTTTAAGAATTTCCAAATCTCCGTGGTGTTTGTGATATGTGGCAATGCTTGACCTGGTATGCCCACCTTCTGAACCCCTGCAGTACCAGCCAGACTTGAGTGGGACATTGCAGAATTTGCCCCAGAGATTGGGGGTTACAAAAGGGAGAGGAATTCAGAGTTCCTCCTTATTCCACAGCAGCAATCATTTATAGAAACTTTCCTTGGGAGTTTTTCTGTGAGGAAAAAAAAATGTTTTTGGTCAATTAAGAATAGGAAACAGTGCATACTAGAGAAATTCTATAGTGAAGAACTTTTATCTAGTGTTTCTAAACTTAATATTAAATTAGTAACGTAGTAATAATGGATGTGTGTTTTTTTTTTTAAATGTATTTTGTTGATTTCAGAGAGGAAGGGAGAGGGAGAGATAGAAACATCAGTGATGAGAGAGAATCATTGATCAGCTGCCTCCTGCATGCCCCCAAGTCCGCAGGCCTACACTCTATTCATTGAGCCAAACCAGCTAGGACTGGATGTGTGTTTTTATTAACATTCAATGAGAATGCTTAGTGGCTATTTTAAAGTATGTGCAACGACTTAACGTGCAATGTGGAAATACATGTTTTCTATTGGTGACAGAGTCACAGGAACTGTTGCTTGTTATTTGAAGGAAAAGCCACATTTCAGATAGAGGATAATGCAAATAAGGTGTAATAAACTTCCTAGTCACAGACCTCTCTGCATTCTGTGTTTGTGGACTCCCAAGTCCAGAAACCCTTAGTTAGAACAGAACTTAAATAACGTCTCGAACTGGCCCTGACACCATGGAATGGAGCTAGCTTTAAAATATATATATATTGATTTCAGAGAGGAAGGGAGAGGGAGAGATATATAGGAACATCAGTGGTGAGAGAGAATCATTTTTTGGCTGCCTCCTGCACGCCCCCTACTGGGGATCAAACCTGCAACCCAGGCATGTACCCTTGACTGGAATCGAACCTGGGACCCTTCAGACTGCAGGCCAACACTCTATCTACTGAGCCAAACTGGTTAGGCTGAATGGAGCTAGTTTTCTGCAGAATTATCACAGGGGTGAATGTGAACATCCATCTCTTGGTTTCCTGCCTTGGAACTGGTGGAATGCCAGTCACATGTGGGTCTGGGAACCATCTCTGCCCTTGTCTGTTTTTGTTGGGCTTCTTGGACCTTCTTTTTCTGTGGCCCAGCTGTGCACTCCTCGGTAACTTTCCTGCGTTAGGCTCTCTATGATGGCTATTCAGAGTTCACTTTAGGTGTAAGTAGCTTTGTTGCTGTTGGCCTGGGAAGCTCTTTCAAATGCCCAAGGTTACCTGTTTCCAGGAAAGGCTTTCTCTTCCCTTCCTGCTGCTGAGTAATGCTCGGTGTCCTGCCTTAACTGCTTCCGGGTTTGGCTGATTTGCAACCCAAGGATGAGTTTTTGCTCTTTTTACCTGAAATAAAAACTTCCAGGTGGCCTCTGAGCATTGCTCTTTCTGGTTTGGCATCATTAAAATTGGTCTTTCGGTCCACTAGTTAGGATTTTACTTTTAATTGTTAAAAATATATTATTCCCTAGCCCAGTGGAACAGGGACTGGTGTCCAACTTTTATTTATTTTTTTGTATAAAATGCAAAGGCAGGCAAAAATAGAAGGCTATAATAATTTACAGATGTTCTGAATGATTAGTGTAGAAAGTACTTTCAGCATTTGGGGAGAGGTTTCTATTTGGCTTTTTAAGGGTAGCACTGTAGAAGAAAACCAGGTTTTTTTTGTTTTTGTTAGGCTTTTTAGTAGCTTATCTGGATTCTCTCCATGATAATATGAGTGAGGTAAATAAATATGCCAATATGTTCAAGGTAAAAACAAGATAGCTTAGTGTTAGTTATTATTATTATTATTACTACTACTACTAGAGGCCCGGTGCACGAAATTAATGCAGGGGGTGGGGGCGGTTGTGTCCCTCAGCCCAGCCTGCACCCTCTCTAATCTGGGATCCCTCTCACACTCCAGGACTGCTGGCTTCCAACCGCTCACCTGCCTGATTGCCCCTAACTGCGTCTGCCTGCCAGCCTGATCACCCCCTAACCACTCCCCTGCCAGCCCGGTCCCCCCTAACTGCCCTTCCCTGCAGGCCTGGTCCCCCCCCAACTGCCCTCCCCTGCAGACCTGGTTCCCCCCAAATGCCCTCCCCTATAGGCCTGGGTCCCCCCAACTGTCCTCCCCTGCCAGCCTGGTCACCCCTAACTGCCCTCTCTTTCAGGCCTGGTCCCTCCCAGCTGCCCTCCCCTGCAGGCCTGATTGCCCACAATTGCCCTTCCCTGCTGGCCATCTTGTGTCCACATCGGGGCAGCCATCTTTGACCACATGGGGGCGGCCATCTTGTGTGTTGGAGTGATGGTCAATTTGCATATTACTCTTTTATTAGATAGGATGATGATGATGATGATGCTGATGATGATTGGCCTGGTGCAAGAAATTCATGCACTGGTAGGGTCCCTAGGCCTGGCTGGTGATCAGGGCCAATCTGTGGGGTGACTGGTCAGGGTGATTGGGCCCCCGCTCGCACTGGCCTTGGTGCTGCCCGCTTGCTGGTCCTGTCCCCTGCTGCTGCCGCTGGTCACCTCCTTCTGCAGGGTGACCTGCGGGGCATTTGGGGGGGCCCCACTTGCACCTGCCTTGGATGGCCTGGCACCATCAGTTCAGATGTGCTGGTGGTTCTGATGTTCGGTCGATTTGCATATTAGGGTTTTGTATAGATAGATTATTGCCTTTTGAATAAACTTAGCAGAGCTGTATAGGATAGGGGCCTCAACTAGGAGCAGGAAAAGAAGAGAATATTAAAAGTACGATCTCTTGCTTTCAAAATTAGAAAATTTTCTATTTTGCTTCAAATGTTTAAATGCTCTAATAACCTCCATCCTTGAATTAGAAGGTCAGTGAACTATAGATAATGTAGGGACTGCTTTTGGGATTATCTGTCTCTGTGGATCCATTAAGCTTTCATTATTTTGTTCCTTTTATACTTTTGCTGATAATTATTGAAATTTAAAGGTTTCCCATATACATATTTTATTGTTTTGGTCCTTTTATGCTCCACCACTGAACTAGTGTAATTTATCAGTTTACCTTGTCAATTCCCTTTTCAGGCTTCCTCTGACTCAGAGCCTTTTTAGCTTCTCTAGGTGTGGATCTCTTGGTATTGCCTGCAGGATTGACAGGTTGAAGTTGGGTCTTTTGTGGTCTGTATTAATGGATCTGGTTCTTAGAAACTAAGTTCCTTGCTAAGAAAATTACCCTTTTCACTTCTGTTTCTAGTAGGGAGGCCTTGGCATTTGTCCAACGGTTAATGAGAAATCGTGGTACAATTATGTTTTATTTTTCCCCTCAGTTCTTTCTGTGGTTGACATAATGCTGAAAATTAAAGAACCTTGAGTGGAAAATGCATCAATAAAATAAAAGCATATTGCAATTATATTCTGACCTTGATTTTTTCTCTATAACTATATATTTTTCACAGGATTAATTAAACTCTAAGATGTACCCATTCCTCTCAGTGTTTGCTACTAGATGTTTGCTAGTAAAGTAATTGCATGCTACTTTGCCCTCAGATGAAGTGATGCTTTCATAACTTCTAAAGAAGACAGAATTGTCTGAGGTTCTTATCTTTGAAATTAAATTTTCTTATTGTTCATACTGATAAAAATCCTGCTGCACTCCAACTCTCAGGATAAATTGGTGTGTTGTCTGGAGAAACTAGCTCTTCTGTCTAACTGAATAACAGATAAATGCACTTTATATGCAATTAGTCTGTGAATGGCAAGCTACAGAGCAGTCATAGCATGGTGATTGAGTAACCTTTTAGATTAGTACTCCTGGTGGATTATAACATGTTTTTATTTCTATCAGGGATAAATTAAGTATATGTTAAAGTGATGATAGTTGCATTATAGTAGTATTGTTTATCCCGTAGAAACATCATTAGTTATGTGTTTAAAATTAGAAAGGGAATATAAATTAAAAATTAAAAGATAAAAGATCAATAAATACTTTAGTAATTTAAATTAGTGCCTAATGATAAGAAATTTGAATTGAAAATAAATATAGCGATCTCATTGTGGTCATAAAAATGTTGGCATTTATTCAAATGCCTACTTATAACGGAGACCATACAAAATTGATACCATCTAGCCCTAACTTACAAGGGTCAAATATAAGATTTTGACATTAAAAATTCTGTTTCCTTAAATATTTACCCTTGGTATTACATTTGTGTCAACAGAAGAAACATCTTTTTTAGTTGGTTGCCCTGGGAAAATGTAGTTGCTAAAACAATTCCTGCTGGTATTATATGTTTGCTCACTGGCTTGAATTACTCAGTTTTTTTGAACAATATTTTTTCTAATTTAAAAGTATTTGTGTAATTACAAAATTTTTGAGCATTTAAACAGTAGAAAAGTAAAATTTATTAGTAATCTCACGATAAACAGATAACCTGTGTTAATATATATTCCTTTTTTTAGTTTTAGTTATACATTTCTGTATGTATCATACCATGCATAGCATTTTGTAAACTTTTTTACATGAAGTCAATAATGAAATTAATTTCTTGCCATTAAATATTATTCTTTTATACCAAGTCTTCAAATATAATCTCTGAAACTCCTGAGTAGTACATAGGGTTATATGTTTTTGTGGATATATGCATTTTTCCTGGGAAAAAGATATGTACTTGTTATATGGTTCTCAGAAGGGTTTGTGATTGTTAAGAACAAACTTTAGTTGGGCTGGCATGGCTCAGTGGTTGAGCATTGACCTATAAACCAGGATTGATCCCCAGTAGGGGGCACACAGGAGGCAGCCGGTCAATGATTCTCTCTCATCATTGGTGTTTCTTTTTCTCCCTTCCTCTCTGAAATAAATAAAAATATATTTTAAAAAAGAACAAATTTTATTTTAAATGACTACATAATAATGTTTTATAATTCATTATATATTTCCTTGCTTGTGCCCTGACCAAAAATATTTTATCCCAGTAATGCAAGGGTAATATTTTATTCAGAATTTCATCTATATTCGTAAATGAAACTGACTTATAATTCCATTTTGGATATTTTATCAGATTTTGCTAGTGTTATACTGGATTCATAACTAGCATTCTGTACATTTTTCTGTGATTTAGAATACTTTAAAATAACAAGAACGATAACTTAAAAAGTAAGCTCTTAATTTGTTTTTATTATACTTCAGTTTAAAAGTCTGGGTTTTAAATGCCTTGGTGATAACATCTAAACATATTGCTCTTTTTAGAGTCTCCCCTCTCCTTTTTCTTGGGTTAATTTTGGTTATTTAAATTTTGCAAGGAAACCATTAATTTTGTATTGCTATGAAAATAATAAAAACATTTTTAAAATTATTTAAATCCATTTAGTATCTATGGACACACCTTCCTAGTCAGGTTTGTGTGTTTACCTGTTTGTGATTTGGAATTTATTAAGTTTCACCAAAAAGGCACTTTAGGTATTTTATGACTTAAATGGACTTTACAGTCTCCTTGGGGAATCAAGCCGCCATATATAGCAGAGCCAGTGCTGAGCCTCAAACTATCCAGCTTCCAACTGAAACAACTGTCAGGTACTGAGGTTGTGGTCCAAATGCCATTTCTCCTTAAAAGGAACTAGAGCTCTTTGGCAAATTGACTGGATGTAGGTCTGATATAGAAACAAACAAGATGAGCCAGGAGCACCTTCTAAACCAGAAACAAGGAGGACAACTCAGGTGAAGTCTGAAGAACTCAGGAACCTGCTTGAAGATGCTCCCACATCCCAATCAGGATAATAACTCATGGATCGAAACTCCAGATATATGTAAATTCATGTTCATGATGATAATTAGTCACCACTGGAGGATGGTAAATAACATCAAATATCTCCTCTTGATCTCTTGATATAGTCAAATTTCCCCCCTTTCAATCTATTGATATAGTTATAATGGTAATTTCTGATGAGACATCCCTAGCTCAGAGGAAAGGATGGTGTGTATTAAGTAAAAGTTGCTGACCTGGCCATTAAAGAGAAAATTCTGTAGAAGGAAACACAGTTCCCTTTATCTTATTTTATCTAAGATAAAGTTTGAAGGAGAGAAAGATCTAAATAATAAAAACACAATTGGAATACTAAAAGAAAATAAGGGAGAATATACTGTAATCTGGGAATGGGAAGGTTTTAGGAAGATAGGAGACTCAGAAGCTATAAAGGAAGGCATTTACCTACAAAACACAAAAGTAGAACAAAACAAACAGTGGCAAATCATTAACTTGGAAAAATTAAATTTGTAATACTTAATGATTCACAAACAGTCACCATACCTAATTAACAGTCTGTTGCTAAGAAAAAGACAATAGTCAGTGATGGCGAACTTATGACACGCGTGTCAGAGGTGACACGCAAACTCATTTTTTTGGTTGATTTTTCTTTGTTAAATGGCATTTAAATATATAAAATAAATATCAAAAATATAAATCTTTGTTTTACTATGGTTGCAAACATCAAAAAATTTCTATATGTGACACGGCACCAGAGTTAAGTTAGGGTTTTTTAAAATGCTGACAATGCTGAACTCAAAAGGTTCATCATCACTGCAATAGGTCAAGGACCTAAAAAGAGTTCACAAGAGAAGAAAAGCAAATGGCAATCAGCATTGTGAAACATGCCCAACTCCCTTTGTTGTCAGTAAAATTGCAGTATAAGCAACCATGATTTTGCTTAACTGACTGACAAAATCTAAATGAGCAAGGATGCAGAATATCGAGTATCCTGCTGGTAGGAATGTTAATCGACACAGCTATTTGGAAGAGAAATTGGCATAAAAAAATAAACATTTGACTCACCAGTTCTGCTATTAGAAATTGAGTTTATAGAAATAAAAGCACAAGTCTATTAGTATATATGACTAAAAAATGAGAATGGCCTCATTGGAATAGCAAGCGAACTGGAAACAATAGCAATTTAGTTTTCTTCTTATCATTCCTTGTTTTTTCTGATGTCAACTATCAGGCTGGTTGGTGGGGAAAGCAAATGTGAGAAGCGTAGTAGACAGGGGACAAGCTTCTGAGTGTGGGTGGTTCTTGGGCAGAGCTACAGGAGAAAGTCACTTCCTGTTGTGCCATTAGGTACACTGGTGCTGGCCATTCCCCTGTGTCATGGTCGGCCTGTAGCCGGCAGTCTGAGCGGAGTATGTTGGCCTAGGCACCTCTTGTTCCTGACTCCGGGCTCGCAAGAGAGCCACAGAGGGCTGGCACACTGGTAGAAGGAGACACAGCTGAGTCGATGGAAGTAACAGACGGAAAGCTATGAAGCAGGCTTGAATTTAATATTCAAACAGCTCTAGAAGTCGCTATGTTTTTACTAAGGTCCAAAGCAGATTCAGTAGTCCTCATACTTAGATCTTTGCTGATACACGGTAGAGGCCATAATTGATACTCATAATGAAAACCATGAGTCTTCAAGAGAGCTTAACTTGTTCTCCTTATACTTTGGTTTGAAAAGTCTGGGAAATATGTGATTTCATTTGGAGAGATCTATCCAAAATGCTTTTTAAAACAAATTTTAGTATATAAACGGTAAGTTTCCCTGTATTTAGAGAACTTTGCTTTCTAGAATAACATTCTTCAATATTGCTGTTAGATAATATTTTGCCATGCATATAGCTTATTAATGTTTCAATGCCTCTTTGTTTTCAGTTTTTTGTAGCATCAGATCCTACAGTTAAAACAGATCGACTGTGGCATGACAAGTACACTTTAAGGAAGTCGATGATTCCTTCATTTATTACGATGGATCAATCTAGGAAGGTAGGATTACAAGAGATTTTTGGGATTTTGATATTTTAATGCTATCTCAACCTGGATCATGTGACAAAATGGATCTTCAGTTAAAATTTTGTTGCATTTTAGGATTAGCATTCTTTTTTAAAAAAATTTTATCTTTATTGTTGAAAGTATTACAGATGCCAGGACTTCATCACACTATTATCTGGGTCCATGGATTATGCATATATGCATATAAGTTCTTTGGCTAATCTCTCCCCACCCACCCACCCCAGCCTTCCCTCTGAGATTCATCAGTCTGTTCCATGTTTCTATATGTCTCTGGATCTATTTTGTTCATCAGTTTATTTTGTTCATTAGATTAGATTAGGATTAGCATTCTTGAGGCGAAGTATATATTAATTGGATACATCAACATATTAATATGTGTTTGTTAATAACATCTTTTCAGTTCCTAGAATTCACTTCATACCATCCCACATATTCTTGTTATTTAATTTTTAATCAGTTAATTTGTTTCTTATGAATATTTGTTATAGTTGGATGATTGACCATTTTAATTTTATATAAAGGTGACTCTAGGATATTTTCCTTTTTTAGGTTCTTTTGATAGGAAAATCAATAAATTTCCTGCACCAGGTTTGTCATGACCAGACACCCACTACAAAGATGATAGCTGTGACCAAGTCTGCAGAATCACCCCAAGATGGTAGGATGATGGTCGTTGTGGTGATGGTGGTGGGACTGTGATGATGGCGGTGGTGATGATGGTGATAACGATAATATATATTGTTTGAAGTATTTTTGTTCAACAGGACTAACACATTTTCTAAATTATTATCTAAAAATACCTTAATACAGGTATAATGTGTATAAAATGTTTATTACTATTTAAATGTTGCTTACCTTTTTATACGGTTAAACAATAAGTGGTGGAATAGATGTAAACTGTTTTACTCTCATTATTTTTTAATCCTCACCAGAGGGCATGGTTAGAGAGGGGAAGGGAGAAAGAGGAGGGGGGGATTGGAGGGGGAGAGAGAGAGGGAGGGAGGGAAAAACCACCGATTTGAGAAATATTGAGAAACACTCATCAGTTGCCTTTAATTGGGGATCGGCCCTACAACCCAGAAATATGCCATGATTGACAGTTGAACCGGCATCCTTTCAGTGCACAGGACATTGAGTCAACTGACACTCCGGCCGGGCATGTATTGCTTTTTTTATGTAGTGACAGTATGCCAAAATAAGAACATAAAGAAAAAATGTTGCTAATGCTAGCCACACTTTGAAACTCAGAGGCTTGTCCAGAAATCAGCAAGGATTTACAAGTGTTTATTGTATTGAAAATGCTAAGTATCTTTCTGCCTGCATTAAATGACTTATGGTTATTCCTCATTCACTGCTATTTTCTATTTTTTCCATTTGCTGCCTGCCTCAGCCTCAACAGTTTCATGGTATTTTGTGTCTTGTCTATATTTGCTATTTAGATTGTCATCTTAGTTCATTCAAGTTTACTTTTCATATGACATTGTGGTAGCTATAGGGGAAATAATATAAATTCTCCATGGTTGTGACTTTCATTAGCTTATAATCTAAATGTGTAATAGAGGCTGTTTGGACCTGAGTCTTGTTTTCTTGCCTTCCTCCCTTAACAACATGAGCTTCAGCAGCTGCTCCAGCTTCTCCACCAACTGCTGGACCCTGGGCTCCATGCAGTTGTTCAGCCACTGGGCCTAGCGAGCCAGCAGAGGGTTCAGCATCTATGCAGGTGCCAGGGACTTGGGCTCCCAGATCTCTGTGTCTCACTCCACCAGCGTGTGGGGCAATTGGGGGTCCTAGGGCCTGGCTGCAGGGATAGCTAGGGGTCTGGCAGGCATTGGGGGCATCCAGAGCAAGAAGGAGGTTATGAAATGCCTGAATGACCACCTGGCCTCCTACCTGGAGAAGGTGAGAGGCCTGGAGGCTGACAGTCGGAGACTGCAGAGCAAAATCCAGGAACACCTAGAGAACGAGGGACCCAGGTCAGAGACTGGAGCATTATTTCAAGACCGTGGAGGACCTGAGGGCTCAGATCTTTGCAAGTTCTGTGGACAATGCCTGCATCTGGGTGACATCCTAGACAACAGCAACTCTATACAATCCATCCAAAAGATCGTCACCTGCAGGATTGTGGATGGCAAAATGGTGTCTGAGGTCAATGACACCAAAGTTCTAAGGCACTAAAGGCAGCAGAAGTGGGGTACTCTTTTGGGGAGGGGGCAGGAGGCCATTAAAAAGTTAAGAAATTTAAAAAAGTGTGCAGTGAAGTAATAAATAAAAGAAAGAAAGTGATAAATGAATTGAGATGTACAGATAAAGTGTTTTAAGTATATAATACAGTAGAGAAGAATATTCTTAATTGTAGACGCCATATAGATCACTGTATAGACTTGCTATATAGGTCACCAGATCTTATAACCAATGTGCTACTGTTTGCTTCTCTGAGTTTAACTATTTCAGATTTTACATATAAGTGATATTGTTCAGTATTTGTCTTTCTGTGTTTGGCTTATTCACTTAGCATAATGTCCTTCAGGTCCAACCATGTCACAAATGGCAATTGCCTTTTTTAAGGCTAAATAATATTCCATTATATCTATAGATTACATTTTCTCTACCCATTCATCTGTCACTAGATATTTAAGTTGTAATTGTAAATACCTTGACTATTGTAAATAAAGTTGCAGTGAACATGGGAGTGTAGGTATCTCTTTGAGATTCTGATTTCAATGCCTTTGTATAAATATCCAGACATGGAATTAATATATCATATGGTAGTTCTTTTTTTTTTTTTTTTTTTGAGGAACCTCCATACGGTTTTCCATAGTGACTGAATTAACTTACATTTCCACCAATACTGTACAAGGATTCCTTTTTCTCCACATCTTCACCAACATTTGTTACTTCGTGTCTTTTTGATAACAGCCATTCTAACAGGTGTGAAGTGGTATCTCATTGTGGTTTAATTTGCCTTTTCTTGATGATGAGTCATATTGAACATCAATTCATGTACTTGTTAGTCCAGTGTGATTTTCAGTATCTTAGAGAACTCACTAGGGCAGACTTTCAGAATGTATTGAAAATGTAAACTTTTACAAATGGAAGCATAAGATATGCCTGAATCATCCTATATAATAAAAGCCTAATATGCTAAGTGTCCGGTCGTCCATTCAACCAACCAAAGCGTAATATGCTAATGATATGCTAAGGCCACTCAACCACTCACTATGATGTGCACTAACCACCAGGGGGCAGACACTCCAACCAGTAAATTAGCTTACTATTGGGGTCCAGCCAATCAGGGCTGAGTGAGATGGGTTGGACACACCTTGGAGCCCTCCTGCGGTCCCTCCCCAGCTGGCCAACCTCCCACGTTCCTCCCCGGCCCAGATCGTGCACTGGTGGGGTCCCTCGGCCTGGCCTGCCCCCTCTCGCAATCAGAGACCCCTTGGGTTTCAGCCTGATCCCTCTCAATGCAGGAGCGCGCCACTCAGCCAGAAGTCGGGTTCACGGCTGGCTAGCGCAGCAGCGGTGGTGGGAACCTCTCCTGCCTCCAAGGCAGTCGGACATTCCCTGAGGGCTCCCGAACTGTGAGAGGGCACAGGCCAGGCTGAGGGCCCCCCGCCCCCTGAGTGCATGAATTTCATGCATTGGGCCTCTAGTTAAGGAATAAGAATGTACAGGGAAGCTCTGGATGGTATGTCTTCTGCTAGGCCACTTTGGACTAAAAGTTTTAAACTTTTTCTTTGTAATGAAAATCTTTAGTGATTCAAACAATGGTATAGTAAAAACATTTCTGGGAGAAAACATCTGGATTTTTTTTGTTTGTTTGTTTTTTTAAAAAAAATATTTTTTATTGATTAAGATATTACATATGTGTCCTTATCCCCACGTTACCCCCGCTCATGCCCTCACCCCCCCTGTTGTCTGTGTCCATTGGTTAGGCCTATATGCTTGCATATAAGTCCTTTGGTTGATCTTTCCCCCTTACCCCCCACCCTCCCCTACCTTCCCTCCAAGGCCCAAAAGTCCAATCAATGCCTCTCTGTCTCTGGATCAGTCCTTGTTCATCAGTTTATGTTGTTCATTATATTCCACAAATAAGTGAGATCATGTGGTATTTATCTGCTCTCCAGTTCCATCCATGCTGTAGCAAATGGTAAGAGTTCCTTTTTCTTCTTCCTCTTAAAGAATACCTTTCAGCATTTCATATAATACTGGTTTGGTGGTGATGAACTCCTTTAGCTTTTTCTTATCTGTGAAGCTCTTTATCTGACCTTCACTTCTGAATAATAGCTTTGCTGGATAAAGTAATCTTGGTTGTAGGTTCTTGGCATTCATCACTTTGAATATTTCTTGCCACTCCCTCTGGCCTGCAAAGTTTCTGTTGAGAAATCAGCTAACAGTCGTATGGGTACTCCCTTGTAGGAAACTGATTTTCTTTCTCTTGCTGCTTTTAAGATTCTCTCTTTGTCTTTTGCTCTTGGCATTTTAATGATGATGTGTCTTGGTGTGGTCCTCTTTGGATTCCTTTTGTTTGGGGTTCTCTGCGCTTCCTGGACTTGTAAGTCTATTTCTTTGACCAGGCAGGGGAAGTTTTCTGTCATTATTTCTTCAAATAGGTTTTCAATATTTTGCTCTCTCTCTTCTTCTGGCACCCCTATAATTCGGATGTTGGTATGCTTGAAGCTGTCCCAGAAGCTCCTTACACTATCTTCGTATTTTTGGATTCTTTTTTCATTTTGCTTTTCTGGTTGGGTGTTTTTTGCTTCTTCAAAATTTCAAATCTTTGACTTGATTCTTGCGATCCTCTGGTCTGCTATTGGGAGTCTGTATAATATTCTTTATTTCAGTCAGTGTATGCTTAATTTCTAGTTGGTCCTTTATCACAACATCGAGGGTCTCACTAGATTTCTTGAGGATCTCACAACATTTATCGGCGGTCTTACCAGTCTTTTCGAGGATCTCACTACATTTATCGGCGGTCTCACCAGTCTTTTCGAGGGCCTTACTCAATTTATCGGCGGCTTCTAAACAGTTCTTTAAAGACCTTAAAAGTGTGGTTTTGAACTCTATATCCAGCATTTTGCTTTCCTCCATTTCTTTCATTTGTGTCCTGTTTCTTTGTCTCAGCATTTTTTTATCCTTCTCTGTGTCGAAAGAGTGCCTTTCTGTACTAAGTGTCCCAATTACCTGAGGTAGACACTCTTGGTGCACCCCCTTGTGGGCTTTGTGCACAGTCTGGTTGTAGTTAAGCCTTGATTGTTGTAGTTATCACTGGGAGGAATTGAACTCCAGGCCAATTGGCTGTGAGAATCAGCTGTGTCTGCAGTGGGATAACTTCTGTGCTGGAGACACTCCTCTGGGGCAAGACTTGCTTCAGTGGGGCTTTGGTGCTCACTGAGTCTGCCCCCTGAGTATGTCTTTTATGGTTCCACAGACCTACAAACTGGATGGTCCCACTCTGACCTCTGCGCTTCCTGGCTCCTGGATCTCTAGGGAGGTGTTAATCCAGCTTTTGCCTGAGGCTATCCAGCAAAAGTCTCCTTGCAGGGCTTGGGCGGGGTGGGTCCCATGGGATCAACAGGGTGGGGCTAGCAATTATGGCTGCTCTCAGACTTGCCCTCAGAGGCTCTGCTTCTCAGTGTCCCGGTAATTGCTGCAAGCCCCTTAGAGAGAAAGCTGCCCTCGGGTTCCGACCGATGCCAGACAGTCCTCCCTCTCCCGTATGAGTCTGGGTCCCTAGAGACTCGCCCGGAACTGGAGCTCAGAGCCTGAGACTCCCTCCCGATTGAAAACGATAACCACACCCTCAGCCGCCAGCCCATTCTGCATGCAACCTCCACACCTTAGTATTTTACTTCTGTACTACGCCTCCTCTGAGTCTCGGTATGCTTTTCTCTTTCCTTCTAGTTGTAGGATTTCCACTCAGCCAGCCTTCCTGTGGTTCTGAATGATGTCCGTTCCATCTTTTAGTTCTCATCTGGATTTTTAAAACTACATAGATCAGTGATGGCGAACCTTTTGAGCTCGGCGTGTCAGCATTTTGAAAAACCCTAACTTACCTCTGATGCCATGTCACATATAGAAATTTTTTGATATTTGCAACCATAGTAAAACAAAGACTTATATTTTTGATATTTATTTTATATATTTAAATGCCATTTAACAAAGGAAGATCAACCAAAACAATGAGTTCGTGTGTCTCCTCTGACACGGGTCATAGCTTCGCCATCACTGACATAAATCAACAGAAATATTCACTTTCTCCTTAAACTAGGTACACAGCTCACTGAGTAGTGTCCTCATGTTATTGCATCATCGTACTTCCCCTTCTACAGAAAATAGGTTCTGTTTTCCTCAGTGTGGGCACCCTGCTTTTCCCATATTAATGTGTAATTGGAATAGTGGCAGTGCTAAAATAGGTCCTTTTTTTTCTCTCTCTCTTTCCAATTTATTATGCATCCATTTAGAAATATTTGCCTATACAATTTTTATGTTTATAGTTCCCTCTTTCTAGCACATACTTATACATATTTACATATATGCACACATGGACTTTGTACTTTGAATTTTCTCATTGAATTGTATAGCTTGTAGTTTGTTCCACATTGCACAAAAAAATCTATCCTACTCTTTTTAATGGATGTGTAATAGTCTATTGTATATTTGTATTTTTCTTTTGTTCTCTCTCTTTCTCTTTTTTTTTCAGTAATTGTTTTTGAAAGTATTACGTATGTCCCCCTCCCCCCCCCCCATTAACTTCCTTCAGCACCCCCACCCCAGGCTTTCACCACCCTATTATGTGTGTCCATGGTTCATGCATATATGCATACAAGGTTGTTGGTTGTTTGCCTCCCACCCACCCACCCACCCTCCCCTGCCTTTCCTCTGAGGTTTTGCATTCTGTTCCATGCTTCCTAAAATAGGTTCTTCTTAATGGGTCTATTATTTTGAAGAACAAATAAAAACAATTCTAAAGTCTTCTGGTATTTTCAAATTGATAACAGATAGTGAGGGAGACTTAACCTGAACACTGCAGACCTTGCCTCTTCTTGTTTAACTTTGAAAAGTAGTGTTCTACCTTTTTATTTTTTTAATGTATTTTATTGATTTTTTTACAGAGAGGAAGGGAGAGGGATAGAGAGTTGGAAACATCCATGAGAGAGAAACATCAATCAGCTGCCTCCTGCGCACCCCCTACTGGGGATGTGCCCGCAACCAAGGTACATGCCCTTGACCGAAATCGAATCTGGGGCTCTTCAGTCCACAGGCCGACGCTCTAGCCACTGAGCCAAACTGGTCAGGGCTGTTCTACCTTTTTTGAAGCTTAGATTGTTTCTCGACATTGGGATTATTTGCTAGCTCAAGTGTTAATTATAGTTTTTATATAAAAGTAAGTATATAGATATAAATGGTTTTGTGATATAAATTAGCATTAAAAAGCATTGTTAATCTTTACCTGTGATTTCTTTTCAATTTAAAACTGTGGAAATGGGTTTTTGTTGGTTGTTGTTGTTTTTTACATTATTGCTTACAGTTTGACTTTTTTGTTGGTGACAATCTGCTCTTATTACATGTCCCCTGGAAAATCTTCAGGTCTTTCCTTAGTTTACTCTCTGATACTCTGCTAATGGCTTTATGACAACAGCACCTAACCTTTACACTGAGTTGCACAATCCACAAAGCTCATTACATGTGCCATTTTGTTTATTCTTCAGACTAGTTTTGAAATGTCTTATAGGCATTTGTAGGTGTTCAACTTTGACCCGCCATGTTCTCTTTGCACTTTTCAACAAAGTGAGATTTTTGAGTTAGTTCCATTGTAAAAGGTAATTTGAACTTTTTAAAAAATCTGTGATGAACGGTGCTGTTAGGTGTTCTCCTGTAGGTCACAATGCAAATGTCTGCTATGAATCCAGCCATACATTAGTATTTTCAGTTTCTTGGGCTCGGGACTCTAGTTTGCCTCCCAGCCCATGACCTGTTTGGGCTGCCACCAGTGCCTTTTGCAGGCATTGGCAATGACTTGTACGTGTGTGTGCCTTCAGTTTTTCCTTTGTTAAAATACAAATTACGTATGTATGTGTACTTTTCCTTTTGTTCTTTACAGCTGCAGACTTATTCACAGATTTGGAAAATGCATTTCAGGGGAAAATCGATGCGGCTTATTTTGAGACCAGCAAATACCTATTGGATGTTCTCAATAAAAAGTATAGCTTGCTGGACCACATGCAGGCCATGAGGCGGTACTTGCTTCTCGGGCAAGGAGACTTCATAAGGCACTTAATGGATTTGCTCAAGTATGAAAACCATTTTGATTTTCATAAATATACAGTAGATTTCAACATAAGAGTCTTACAATTTTTGTTTAACGAATAAATGACATTAGAGGGAAATCTGTTGCATTTCTATACAACATATGGTAAGATAAAATCAGGAAAAGAAAATTGTCACATTGTCGTGTGAAAGTGTCTTTATTTTTGCTTGTTCTGTGCTTTGTCTCAGGAGAAGCCTGTGCACTTCACGAACACTGTAGCCCTGGCAGTCTAGTGTAGGAGGAGCACACAGCATAGTCACAATTTGCTTAGCCTAACTTTGAAAGTAGTCGTAAAAAGAAAATGTATTTTAAGATTGAACTTTTTAGTTTAAATTGCTTCTTGTTCTAAAAGTAACTCAGAAAAACAGCGATTACTACTCTTTTTGTTTTGTTCCATTAATTAAATGTGCCCTTCCCCTCTGTCCATCGAGATGCAGACAGCTCTGTACCAGAGCCCGTCATGCTCCTGGCTCTAGAGTAGACAATTAGACCCTCCGGATGCAAGCCGGGGCTCCCAGGCAGCACTGGTGAGAGTGAGCATGCGCGTGTGGGCCACAGCATGGGACTAGTGATTTTCCCAGGCATGTTAGAATGGAAATTACTATTATTTTTTCGGTGTTCCCTTTAGGACACTTAAAAAAGTATACTACTTCTCAATCATATCTGTGCTAATCAAGCAGTTGTTTCAGAGTCCCTTAAGGGGCTTGTTGAAATGGATCGCTGGACCCACTTATAGAGTCTGGTTCTGTAGATCTGGGGGAGAGCCCAAAAATGTGCATTTCTAACAAGGGCCCAGCTGAAGGTGATGCTGCTATGTGAGAACCCCTATTTCAGTCACATAAGCTCCTGTAGCCCCACCTCTAACTAGAAATCAGTCTAGTTATGAAAAATAATCTAGATTTTGGGGGCATGTATGACAATAACTGACCTGCATGCTCATGGGTAATGTTTGATTGATTAGCTCATGAAAGAGTTGATTATCTGCTAAACATGAACTCTTTGTGATTATACTTACTCAAATAGCATGTCTGCACTGTAAGTAGAGAAGGGGTTGCTTGTTAGTTAAATACTGGTCACGAGGCCACTGCCTGTTGGAAGGGTGAGTGGTGGTGAGTGTTTTAAGGGGAAATGTTCTTTAAATGCCAGAAGGGTAAAATGGGAGTACATGTGAGGATGTGGGATGAGCAGACCCATTGGTGTAGCTGTGCACGTTGAAATAGAGGTAGAGATTAGCAAGGTGTTTCTTACAGTTTAAAGTTAAAGCAACATTTAGAGGATGGCAATAATACAGATCAGATCATTTAGCTGATTAACATATTAAAACTATGGTAGGTTTTAATATTTAGAACAGGGGTGGGGAACGTCTGGCCCAAGGGCTGTATAAGGCCTGCAAAATCATTTGGTCTGGCCCTGCCAAGGCATTAGGGGAGAGTTAATTAAATGTTTCACCAAATATAGCAGGCTAACTTTTAAGTTGGTAATTTTGTGTGACCCACAAATGATGTTATGAATATCCAAATGGCCCTTGGCAGAAAAAAGGTTCCCCACCCTTGATTTAGAGCATCTCATTTTTGGTATTAAATGAAAAATTTATTTCTTCTAAACGGCATGTTTTAAGTCTAGGGGAATACCATCAATGTCTCGCTTGCCTCATATTTATTTGAGTGAAGCTAAGGCCCCTTTTCACCTGTCCTGCCTGGTCTTTTAGTGCCGTGAAGGCCTGCAGTGGATAGGGTTAAATGCACACGTGGGGATGACAGGCTGCATTCTTAACTTGATCAGCTCTCGGTCAGTTTCATATTTGGAAACTGAGATATTAATACCCTTTCACGAATGTTTACTGATGATTAAGTAGTTTTTAGCCTTTAGAATCATGACACCTACCTCTATCTGATTGTTTTGATTTAATGAAGACCCTCCCTCCCAGTGGACCCATGTAGGAAATTTTACACTAGTTCATGCTACTATTGGCCAGCCTCTAGTTGGAAAACTTTATTTGTTAACATGGATGGCACTTTTAAATATTTTTCATTTAAGCTGAATAAAAATTAATTTTTTTTTGAAATTTTAAGGAAATTTATTTCCCCAAATACTTGGTGAAATCCTATTTACAGTTAATTCTGGGAAAGTTTTGTTACCATGTCATATTGGTTCCATTTGTCTTTGTTTTTATAACTTGAACTCTTTTTATAATTTTAAGTTTCTACATAGCTCATTAAGAATTCAAGTAACATTTTCTTTTTAAAAAATCTGTTAAGACCAGAACTTGTCCGTCCAGCTACGACTTTATATCAACACAATTTGACTGGAATTCTCGAAACTGCTGTCAGAGCCACCAACGCCCAGTTTGACAGTCCTGAGATCCTCAAAAGACTGGATGTGAGGCTGCTGGAGGTACTGTAGCTTCAGGGTCTGTACAGTCTGCACAAAGCAATGAGCTCTCCCCTACCAGCAACTTTCCCCTGATGTTTTCCATGTTGTTTAAGGCGCGGCTAGTCTAATGGGGAAGAGCCATTACTGAAAGACTGGGCAACCTGAGTTTGAATCCCCAGTATGTCGTCTGTTATGGCGTTATCTTAGACAAGTCACTGCCTGTCTACACCACACTAGGTTTCAGTTCTCACCTTAAAAAGGGCTCTTGGGCAGAGAACATGCAACACTTATCACAGTGCTTGGCAGCCGTCATGGATGCCCAGTAAATTGAGGTATGGTTAATGGTAACGTTGATAGGAGGCACAGTGATGAGGTAGAATTATAATAATAATATTTATCAAAAATAGATGTTTTTAGCCCAGCCGGCATGGCTCAGTGGCTGAGCATCAACCTATGAACCAGGAGGTCACAGTTTGATTCCCCGTCAGGGCACATGCCCAGTTTGCAGGCTCAATACTAGTGGGGGATATGCAGGAGGCAGCCGATCAATGATTCTCATCATTAATGTTTCTGTCTCTCTCTCCCTCTCCCTTTCTCTCTGAAATCAATAAAAATATACTTAAAAAAAGATGTTTTAGTTTTAGTTTGATAGAAGATAACATTTCTTAAGGAAATGAGTATCATAAACATCAGATACTGTTTGTTTAGCTATGATAAAGGACCATTAGCAGGACCTGTTGGGTTTTTAAAAATATATTGATTTTTAAGGATTTGGAACATATAAGGCAGTAGGTTTTGTCATAAAGAAATGGTGATGAATTTTAAATACATTTTATATATTCATTTAAAAATATTCCATTCCAAAAATATTTGTAGAGCACCTACTGTGCACCTATCATTGTCTAAATGCTAAGAATCCAGGAGGTACAAAGAAATGCAGTTCTCTGCTGTCATGCAGCTAACACTCAAAACTGTTGAGCAGTTTTTAAAAATTGGGTTTTATTTTATTACCTTTACTTTGAGGATTTGACAAGTTTTTTGGCATTAAGCTTAACACTGGTGGCAAGTCCTGCAGTTGTTTGTTTTTGCTCTTAGGTGTCTCCAGGTGACACTGGGTGGGATGTCTTCAGCCTGGACTACCATGTTGATGGACCGATTGCAACTGTAAGATCATTCTGGGTATTTTTGTAATAGTCACAGCTATTTAGCTTGCTAAGCATTTTGCTGTTTTAGAATTGGCTTTCTTCTATTAGAACTTCTAATTAAACTAATCACTTGACATCTACGATATACTCAAGTGAATGAATATTTAAGCCCAAATTGTGTGTGTGTTTTAAATAACCATTAATGAGTGCTGAAATGGTGTATTATTTTAAGAATTCTTAAAAATATCAGTTGTTCCATCACAGGTTTCACCAAGTATTTAATAAATGGATATTCATTTTGTTCCATTATTCTTAGACTGTAGTAACTAATTTAGGATAACTTGAACTATTAAACGTATTTTAGGGAAGTTGTATTTTTATTTAGATAAAGTTTGATGTTTAGTATTCATTTCAACTGATGAGGAAATAGCAGCACTATTGTTCATAGTGCTTTTACCATGCTTAAAGGAAAGTACTGTTTCTTTTAACAGTTACCAGATCATGAAAGATTGACCAGCAGAGTTGCCTTTCTTGGGCCTGCAATTTAAATGCCCCTTCTTAAGTGCTCATTCTTTCTTTATTCAGACTGGCATGGAATCTCCTTGGCTGAGATACCTCTTTAAACTTATTTCAGCCATTTTTATGTCTGAAATATTGAGAAAGGACATTCATTTTTTTAATTATTAGGAAAAGTATTCTGTTTAGAAGTAATATATTTTGGGTCTAAAATTTCTCCTTAGTGGTTCTTGCAGAGTTTTGACTCCATGGCTGTTCTGTCTCTCAAGGTATAAGCCACACATGCTGCTAAAATACTTTCATCAAAGCCATACCCTCCCTCTTTTCACTTCCAAGTTAACAGATTTGCCACTGGCAAATGGCTCTATCATGTCTACTGTGAAAGGTAGCTACTGGTGCAGTTCTTTTTACAAATAAGTTACTAATGTTTAAACTTTACCAGATCAAATCTATCAGATTTTAAATGCATAACTGCTCGCAAATTTAATTTTTGGTCATATTCAAGTTAGTTTTTAAATTTTTTTTATTATCAACCTCATAAAACAATTTTTCTAGTTTATCAACACATACATGTTTAAAAGTGATATCTTTACCTAGCAAATGCTAATTTGGTCATTTTGAAGGTCAATCTTCATATTTTAAGAATTCAAACTTGTCTTAGCAGAGTAAACAATAAGCTAAGTTAGTAAAATATTTAAAAGATAAATACCTTGACCAAAACTATAAATCAGTAGTTAAACAGGTTTCTGCAACTGATCATAAATCTCAAACTCCATATTTTAAACACACTTATTTTTTTAGAGGCATGGAACAGGCCAAGGATAGAAATAAATGTTTTCATGTTTGACTTATATTCTAAACAGTTTTAAATAATTTTAATATCTGAAACAGTATATTTTAACAAATTATTTAAATTAGAAATTTTCATATTATCTAATTTGTTAATATTGTATACATTGCATATTTTTCATAGTATAAAAGATACCATAATAAAAACAGTTGTATCAATTACTTCACAAAATGTAAGTGCCTTGAGTGATAAAGTGAAAATGATCTATAAAACTGAAATGGTTATTTCATAATATTGTAGCTCTTACTAGTGAGTATCAAAGTTCATGCATTTCAAACTGTGTGTATACACTATTAAGCGTGCAATATTTAAAAATTTTTTAGAGTTTTGAAAACTCTAGTAGAGTCGAAGGAAGTTTATATAATATTTATTTAAAAA
Organism: Myotis nattereri; assembly: GCF_964212035.1. NCBI lineage: Eukaryota > Metazoa > Chordata > Mammalia > Chiroptera > Vespertilionidae > Myotis > Myotis nattereri. The sequence goes on from NC_138076.1 coordinate 29,747,921, forward strand.
AACAAATTAAGGATATATTCCTATCTATGGCCAATAGGTACCAACTCCAGTGGGTTGAATTGGGAAGGAGAAAAGGATCTCATAATTTGATTAGCAAGGCCTTCCAGAGATATCTTATGGGAAATGATCCCTGGAATGTCTGGTCTTTGCTGTTCCAGTCTTAGGGTTAGTTTATGTCCTGGGTTAGTATATTTTCAGCCAAATGCTTTACCTGTAGTCATATTATTGTACAACTGCAGGTATTCAGGCTAATATTAGAAATTGAAATAATTTTTAACTATCAGATTAAATTTTATGCAGTGGTATGCAGAAATTACAGGAAAGGTAAGAGAGGACGATTGCATTTAAAAGTATATTCTTAGAGTCAAATTTTGAGAGAGAATGGTTTTCTGCTTTTTCCCTGTTAAATTAAATTACAATATTATCCATTCCCTTTCTATTCTCATTAATTGAGATTGTCATTTTTTGTACAGTTAGTTATAATAGGTACATATCTTATATTAGCTATATAATTACATCTTATATAACATATAATTTTAGCTTCTTATTAACTCTGAAAAGGGATGTGGAAAGATTATCTTTAATCTTCTCTTTTTGATAATGGGCAGGATAAAATCCAGTTATTTCTGTCATTGGTCTCCAGGGTATTAGATAAGGTATCAGAAGCATATTTGTTTACTTTTATCTAAACTTTATTTTACAAATAGGCGATGAACTGAAAAAATATATACCTAGCAAAACTAAAATGTGAAAGATGTTTTCCCCTGTGTAAATGCAGTGGAACATGAATTGTTATTAAACAGAATTTCTGTAAATCAGGTCATGTTAAATGTGCTCGGGAAGTTTGGTACTTAAGGGAGCCCTGTAAGATATTATTTGTATAGCAAGGAATCCTTTAATTTATCTGTAAAATTATTTAATTTGGTCACCCTTCATTTAAGTAATTGCAAGAATATTAATAGTGTAAGCAGCACATTAAAATGGGTAATTTCTAAAACATACATAGTTGGTGTTGGAGTCTCTCAAAGCAGCTCCTAATCACTCCTATTTAGACATGTCATCATTAGTATTGAGCATCTACCAAATACTGGCACAGAAAAGCATACAGAAGAATAAACAGATAGTCCTTGTAAAAGGTAAAAAGTGCCAAGAACATACCAAATAAGACAAGGTAAAACATTCTATAATTAAGTGCTAAAATTGTAAGGGTCAAGCAGTAAAGAGGGGAAATGGTGAGACCAGGGAAAGGTGTGGCCTTTGTCCTTGAGGCACAGGTGGGGTTTGGGCAGAAGAGAATGATGGGCTAGGTCAGTGATGGTGAACCTTTTGAGCTCGGCGTGTCAGCATTTTGAAAAACCCTAACTTAACTCTGGTGCCGTGTCACATATAGAAATTTTTTGGTATTTGCAGCCATAGTAAAACAAAGATTTATGTTTTTGATGTTTATTTTATATATTTAAATGCCATTTAACAAAGAAAAATCAACCAAAAATATGAGTTCGCGTGTCACCTCTGACACGTGTGTCATAGGTTCGCCATCACTGGGCTAGGTCATAGGGCAGTAATGTGAGTCAAGGCCCAAGGACGTGAAGTTACAAAGCTGGGCACAAGAGTGAGACGCAGACTTTAGGAGAAGAGCGCGCACTCCTGAATGCTCAGCCTTGACCTGCTGCTGAGCGCCAGGCCTGCTCAGACCAGTTACTTTCAGTAACACATGTAAATGGGTTCTCTGTAAATCAGGTCATGTTCAATGTGCTGGAGGCATTAGAAAGGGTTGAAAATGTGCCCATGTCGGTGCTGCACACACATGTGTGTCAGAAAAGTGTTGGACTGAAATCTGCAGAAAACCCTGTTACCTTTATGCATGGGACATACTTACACTAGAAAATTACTTATGGTTTATCTGACATTCAAATTTAACAGGGTGTTCTGTGTTTTTATTTGCTAAATCTGGCCACTATAGGAGGGAGGTCGGCATAGAAAGCAGGCCTGGCCCTATCCCTACCCACAGAGCTTATTCTCCCTGGTTGTGAAACTACTGTCTTCAAAAGCAATAAGTACATGTGTTCAAATAACCTGGAGGCCTCTTTTCAGACGAGAAGATTCTTCTTGGTCCTCCTTCCATGAGATTCACCACCCTCACCTATCCTTCAGGTGGGTGGGGGTAGAAAACACTGCTATGCATTTGGACTTGCTATGAAGATGAGGGTTAGGCCAGGTTTAAAAATCTCACTAGACCATTTACTAGCTGTGTGACCTTGCTTAGGTCTCTATTTCCCATCTGTAAAATTGGCATATTATTGTGAGTTTACTTGGCATGCTGCTTAGCATGTAAATAATTAATGTCGTTGTTATATGATGATACTTTCTTAAAATGTACTATATTAGTTGCTTACATACTACTTAGCATCTATTAGAGTTGATTGTGTGTTCCCTGCTCTGGTTTTTTTGTTAAAAAAGAAAAAATTATTGAGACCTGTACTGGGAGAATCCTTATGTCACAGAATACTATCAGCCTGTCTTCTGCTGTTCTTTTTAGGTGTTTACCCGAGAATGCATGAGCCACTATCTAAGAGTGTTTAACTTCCTTTGGCGGGCCAAGCGGATGGAATATATCCTCACTGACATACGGAAGGGGCATATGTGTAACGCGAAGCTCCTGAGAAATATGCCAGGTAACTCCCATCAGAAGGCAGTCAGGTGAACTGTGCGTCCCACCTGGTGCATGCATACCAGCAACTTCACCCTCTGTGTTGTGTCCAGCAGTTTAGCAAAAATGAAAGTTGTCTTAAAAGTAATTGAACTGAAAAGTACTTCATTATTGTGCTTTTGGATTGGGCTTTTGTGATAAGGTTCACTTGTAATACTGCTTATCTTGATCTCAGTGCAAATCAGACAAACAACAACATTGAGTCAAGTTAGATTTTTTTAGACCATGAAATTTTAGAATCACATTTGTTTTTCACTGTAGTATTCATATGTGTACTTTAATTTAAAAATAATTACTTTTAAGGAAAGAAAGTTGTTTAATAAATCACCGACTCATTTAACATTCACTTAGTGTTTTAATTAAAGTCTATTTGTGTATTGCCTTGATGTTTTGTTTTGGTTCATAAACCAGAAGATGGACATATTTTATAATATTATTTTGTAATTAATAGCTATAGTAAAAATTCTTATGTCAGATAGTCAAAGTTTATTTTAATGTTATAAATACTGAATGATTTCAATTATGAATAATTTTGAAATCTTTATATTGAATTTGAACAAAGCCTTTGAGAAAATATTTCAACAAGTATGTCTTTAAAGAAGAAATAAGCTATTATATTCTTAATCTTTTTTTTTTTTTAATATATTTTATTGATTTTTTACAGAGAGGAAGGGGGAGGGATAGAGAGCTAGAAACATCGATCAGCTGCCTCCTGCACAGTCCCCACTGGGGATGTGCCGGCAATCCAGGTACATGCCCTTGACCGGAATCGAACCTGGGACCCTTCAGTCCGCAGGCCGACGCTCTATCCACTGAGCCAAACCGGTTTTGGCTATTCTTAATCTTTTAATTGGTAAAAGTAATTATTTAAAAAGAAGCAGTTGTTTAAAGGAAGGCGGACGTGACCTCTGCTTGTAATTTCGGTCAAGGCTGGTCCTTGAGCCAGCTCCAAAGCTCCAGCATAATGGCAGCCCCGAAGCCTGAGGTCTAGAGGGCACCTGGCCACGTGCTGACATATGGAATAGGCAGTTTTTACTGAGTGCCCGTGTTTTCTCTGTTGCCAGCAGGTCTTTTCCAATGGGTCATGATATTCCTGCTCTTGGCCTAGCTTCCTCTGGACTCATTTTATAGAGAATTAATCATAGGGATCCTCTGAAATAGCTGAGAAGGAAGTGAGGGGGACATTTTCTTTTCAATGCTGTAATGGTTGTGCACAGTAAATACTGCCTTCAGCAGCCACTTTCTAGTAAATGTGGAGTGACTGGCACGTGGGCGCCTCTTGAAAGGAGGCAGAAGGAGGAATCAGTTGAGGAGAGAACCTCGCACTGTCTCCCGGCTCTGCCTCTCAGGAGCCTCTCTCGTGGTGTGTCACAGGATTACTCACGTATTTCCTGGGTGTGCACTCGCCAGTTACTCAGTTTACCTGCAGTGCTCCTTCTCTGCGTTCTTTTTAATACTGTTGAGTAGAGCGGTTCTTAACTGTCACTTCTCTGTGCCAGCATCTTTCTTGTCTGATTTAGATCAATCCCAGGTGAAGCAAATACTTTGTCATTGTATCACTCTTCTCCTTTCAAATAAGCATTAGTATTATGTTTAGCCCTGGGAAATCTAAGCTCTATAACAATTTTAAATATTAGCTGGTTCTGATATATTTTTCTGATTTGAATATCAGCTTAACAATGTCTGTATAAATTTGCTTTTCTCTTGTATTGAGTAATCAGCTATGAGTTTTGTTTTCTTTCAAAGATAACTAATACATTTGTTTGATCAGTTTTCTATGTATGGGAAAAATATATTTATCTTTTATAAAATCAATAACTTTAATTTTACTAGATCTTATTATGTATAGTTTAGTTTCAGCTTCTTTCACTAATCCCTTTTCCTTAATAAAACTTCTAGCTGGGCCAGGGTGACTCAGTTTGGTTGAGCATTGTCCTGTGCACCAAAAGGTTGCTGGTTCAATTCCTGGTCAGGGCACATACCTGGGTTGCGGGTTTGATCCCCAGCCTGGGAGTGTACGGAAGGCAACTGATCGATATTTCTCTCATATGTGATGTTTCTCTCCCCCGCCCCAACTCCTCTCCCTCCTATCTAAAAATCAGTAAAAACATATCTTTGGGTGAGGATTAAGAAAAAATAGAACTTCTAAAATATTTTTAATAGTATAATACTTTCTTTTTAGTTGAATGTGTAGTCCTTTTATTTAATCTTTTCCCCCCACTAATATAAATAATGCCATAAGCTTTTTTTTTTTTATAAGTGTATATTTATATAAGCCTCTGAATATTTCTTTAGAATAGATAAATTGGAAATGGAGAATTGGGAGGTTAACAGGCATGAATTTTAGTTTTACTTTATACCTGCTAATACTTAGTGTTTCTATTTTCACTTTATTGGTACGTATTGTCTGTTTACATTCAGGAAAGTTACAATTAATTTACTTCCCCATAAGCACAGCTCTCCCTGCTTGAAAGTTGTCTGCATTGCTATTTTTGTGGCTAACATTGGATTATTATATTCAAACAAATTATCAGTTTGATAGGTGAAAATGGAAGTTCATTTTAATTTTTAAAATGCCTTTAAAATTATTGATCAGTGTCAACACTTCTTTTTCCCCTCCCCTCCCCTCCCCTCCCCTCCCCTCCCCTCCCCTCCCCTCCCCTCCCCTTTCCCCTTCCCGTTTCCCTTCTCCTCTTTCTCTTGTCATTTATGTTTCTTGAGGGAAGTTGTGTGGTTTTTGACCTTGTTTCTCTTGGGGTATAATGTTCTTACCTTTAGTTTATAAGGAAGTGTTTTAAAGTTGTTAGTGGCCAGGCAAGTTAATGCACAGAAATCAGCCAGGTAGTTAGGCTTGTTAATGCAGCAAATTTAGGAATGTCCCGCCAACCATAAATCTGAGGCAAAAATATAAAAAGATTCTATAAAGTACTTCTGTAAACATCCTTTGGAATTCTACACGTATGCACAGTGTGTGTAGGTGGTTTGATCATATGTATAGTATCAGTAATCATCACTCTAGGAATCATTTTAATAATGTTCATCAACATAAATGGGTTAGAGTAAATAGTTACCCTTGAAAATGATGTGTTTAGGACAAGCGTTTTTGATAATGGTCTGTCTACCCAGATATTTCTACCCATTTTTATCTATTTCCCATTCAACTGAACAAAAAATTGTTGTTGTTGTTGTTGTTTTAAATTAAATCTTTATTGTTCAGATTATTACAATTGTTCCTCTTTTTTCCCCCCTTAGCTTCCCTCCACCCGGTGTCCCTCCCGCCCTCCGCCCTCCCCCCTCTCTCCCCCACTGTCTTCATCCATAGGTGCACGATTTTTGTCCAGTCTCTTCCCGCATCCCCCACACCCTTTCCCCCCCAAGAATAGTCAGTCCACTCCCTTTCTATGCACCTGATTCTATCATAATCACCAGTTTATTCTGTTCATCAGATTATTTATTCACTTGATTTTTAAATTCACTTGTTGATAGATGTGTATTTGTTGTTCATAATTTGTATCTTTACCTTTTTCTTCTTCTTCCTCCTCTTAAAGGATACCTTTCAGCATTTCATATAATACTGGTTTAGCGGTGATGAACCCCTTTAGCTTTTTCTTATCTGTGAAGCTCTTTATCTGACCTTCACTTCTGAATGATAGCTTTGCTGGATAAAGTAATCTTGGTTGTAGGTTCTTGGCATTCATCACTTTGAATATTTCTTGCCACTCCCTCTGGCCTGCAAAGTTTCTGTTGAGAAATCAGCTGACAATCGTATGGGTACTCCCTTGTAGGTAACTGACTGTGTTTCTCTTGCTGCTTTTAAGATTCTCTCTTTGTCTTTTGCTCTTGGCATTTTAATGATGATGTGTCTTGGTGTGGTCCTCTTTGGATTCCTTTTGTTTGGGGTTCTCTGCGCTTCCTGGACTTGTAAGTCTATTTCTTTCACCAGGTAGGGGAAGTTTTCTGTCATTATTTCTTCAAATAGGTTTTCAATATCTTGCTCTCTCTCATCTTCTGGCACCCCTATAATTCGGATGTTGGTACACTTGAAGCTGTCCCAGAGGCTCCTTACACTATCTTCGTATTTTTGGGTTCTTTTTTCATTTTGCTTTTCCGGTTAGGTGTTTTTTGCTTCTTCGTATTTCAAATCTTAGCCTTGATTCTTGCGCTCCTCTGGTCTGCTGTTGGGAGTCTGTATAATATTCTTTATTTCAGTCAGTGTATGCTTAATTTCTAGTTGGTCCTTTATCACAACATCGAGGGTCTCACTAGATTTCTTGAGGGTCTCATTAAGTTTATCTGCGGTTTCTAGAAAATTCTTGAAAAACCTTAAAAGTGTGGTTTTGAACTCTATATCCAGTAGTTTGCTTTCCTCCATTTCTGTCATTTTGTGTCCTGTTTCTTTGTTTCAGCATTTTTTATCCTTCGCTGTGTCGATAGAGTGGCTTTTTGTGCTAAGTGTTCTATAGGGCCCAGTGGCTCAGCCTCCCCAAGTACCTGAGGTAGACACTCTTGGTGCACCCCCTTGCGGGCTTTGTGCACAGTCTTGTTGTAGTTAAGCCTTGATTGTTGTAGTTATCACTGGGAGGAATTGACCTCCAGGCCAATTGGCTGTGAGAATCAGCTGTTTCTGCAGTGGGAGAACTCCTGTGCTGGAGACATCCCTCCGGGACAAGACTTGCTTCAGTGGGGCTTTGGTGCTCACTGAGTCTGCCCCCTGAGTGTGTCCCTTATAGATCTCAGGAGTTGTAATTGGATGGTCCCACTCTGACCACTGGGTATACTAGCTCTTGGATCTAAGGAGGTGCTAATTTAGCCTCTGCCTGAGCCTACCCAGTAGGAGCTACGAGGAGATCTGCAGATTCCCCTTCCTTGTTTGGGGTTTGGAGGTGCCCAAATGAGGTCCAGCTGTGAAGCAATGCAAGCTGCTGTGGGGCCTTGGGCCTTCTCTTGGAAATGCTGTGTCTGTCTGGCCCAGCTGCAGTTTGTTAGGTAATTTTCAGATTTCAAAGGGCCAGGGCATTCATATGCAAAAGCCTCTGCCGCAGCTTGGGTGGGGTGGGGTCTCAGGGAATCAACAGGGTGGAGCAAACAGCTACGGCGGATCCTCAGCCCTGCCCTAAGGGGCCCCGCATCTCAGTGTCCTGTAATCGCTGCAAGCACCTTTGAGAGAAAGCCGCCCTCGGGTTCCGAGTTCTGCCCGCTGCCAGACAGTCCAGTTTCTCCCTATTTGAGTCTAGGTTCCCAGAGACTCACCTGGAACTGGAATTCAGAGCAGTCGGGGGCTTGTGACTCCCTCCCTATTCAAAAAGACAGCCGCGTCCTCAGTTGCCTGCCCTTGCTGCGTGCGCCTCCATACCTCTGCACTTCCGCACCTCCTCTGAGTCTCAGTGTGCTTTTCTCTTTCCTTCTAGTTGTAGAATTTCCACTCAGCCAGCCTTCCTATGGTTCTGGATGATGTCTGTTTTGTCTTTTAGTTGTATTTTTGAATTTGTTGTGGGAGGCAGCAAGTTCCGGTGTTTACGTATACCACCATCTTGGTTTTCCTCAAAAAATAGTTGTTGATACTAAAATAGTTTAAAGATTTTTTTCCATGCCGAAACCGGTTTGGCTCAGTGGATAGAGCGTCAGCCTGCGGACTGAAAGGTCCCAGGTTCGATTCCGGTGAAGGGCATGTACATGGGTTGCGGGCACATCCCCAGTGGGAGATGTGCAGGAGGCAGCTGATTGATGTTTCTCTCTCATCGATGTTTCTAACTCTCTATCTCTCTCCCTTCCTCTCTGTAAAAAATCAATAAAATATATTAAAAAAAAAAAAAAAAAAAAAAAAAAAAAAAGATTTTTTTCCAGTGGTATGGAATTTTGTTTTTGGTTATATTCAGTTAATCTAAAAAGTATCTCTATTAATGGCAACTAAACTTGTATTTCAAATAACATTTAACAAAATGAAGTAGACAAATGTAGGTAAATAAGTTTATATTCTTTCTCAGCCTTCTATATTGGGAGGGTGTAAATGAAGGATCACGTTCCCAAAAGATTGGTATTAAAATAATCTCTTTTTGTGGTCTTTATTAAAAATAAAATTGCACATGGTAGGGGCTAGAGAGGTGGTCAACTCCCTTATAGGTGACATGTTGCCATGGAAGTGTTATGGCATTTTGTTAGTTTGATTGACAGCTGTTTTTCTTTCTTGGTAGTTAATATAGTAATGACGCATTTTACACTTGACAGTGTTCCAGACTGAGTGAAATAGCTTAAAGATGAACAGACATTTTCTCTTTAAAAGTTTATTTTTGTCTCACTTTTGTATGTATGGATGAGTCAGTAGTCCTGACTAATGATACATTCATAAGAAGTTCTCTCTGCTGGACATTAAGCCGAGTGCTTGGTTTGTTAGCACAGATGCTGGGCTGCATTGTCCGGCTCAGTCCCCACAACACCAGCATCGGGCTGTGCTGTCAGACTGTGACCTCAGGCTGATTTTCTCGTCTTCTGCCTCACTTTCCTCATTTGGGTTATCAGGATTAAATCTGTGTAAAGTACATAGGCTAGCACTGCCTCGGGCGAGCACTCTGTACAGTTGTTGCAACATGCCTGATGATACAGTGGATGGATGATGTCTGCAGGAGGACCTTAACCAGGATTAGAGATACTGAATATAAGAGCTGTGGAGAATGCTACCAAGTCCTTTGAATCCTTAGCCTTGAGAAATAAATCAGATGGGTAATTTGATGAAGTCACTTTTTAAAATATGGTAGCATCAATTATAAATATAGGTTGGAGGAGGTGATTATGAAATTGTGAAGAAAATGACTTAGGGTATTTTAAAACAAGAAACATTTATAATTTTTAGCAACACTCAGCTCTGTTTATGGTGCATCTCCACGTGAGTAGGTGCTTCTCATTGAAAATGCCAAAACCATATGGTCAAGTCCTTTATCTTTTCAGAGCCATTTGTGTTTTTTAATTGAAGTTGAAGTTCTTTCAGCAACCTTTAGAGGGCAGTAAAGAATTACAAATGAATCTAATACCTCTTAAACTAGAGAATGATCATTCTGGATTTTGTATATACTACTGTCTACTGTTAGTCTAGTGGGAGATATATTGTATTTATTGGACTCAGTGCAAATGTTGCTTTGTTTTTGGGAGTCTTAGAATTATATAGTTCTTTGTGGGTCAACTATAAAAACACAAGTACTTATATTTTAACCTTGTTTTAAATGTATTTTCAAGGTGCTGGGTAAAGAGATTCAAGGGGTGTTTCAGGTGTGAGTTGTTAAATTGTAAGTTTTAGGAATTAAGGGACCAAATTATGCATCGTGAATTTAATCTTATGAATAGGGTTCAGAATCAATGAGAAATTATGAAATACAGCATATATAGTGTTTGATTACTCACATGGGGAAGAGAAAGAATTGTAGTGCTGCAGGGATTTTAGACTTTTATTATGTGGACTCTTTTATCAGATTTCTTTTTAGCAGGCAGTATCCTGAGAGCAGCAGCCATAGGTCTACTCATTCTCAGAGGTTTTCTTTTAAGAGAGTGCCATTAAGATGCATTTTAGACACAAGAAAATGTGATTTTTCAAGAAAGAAAACATATTATTTGGTAGTACTTTAAGACTGTAAAAGAAAAGAACACATATTTTAACGTTGTTGTTAAATTTGCCTTGTTCATGGAAACCTTTGAAAAGGATATGAGTTTAAATAGTCATCTGTTTAAATAGAAGAATACAGACTATCTGCTTTAATTTTGAGGATCTAAGTCCCTCATTCAGTCAATAATAGTGAGGGCCTACTTTGTGCCCCTCTCCTTGGTATCCAGTGATGGGTATGACAAACAAGGTGCCTGTGGTCACAAGGTGCTTATGGTCTTCACGTTTATTGCCCCTTAGGGCCAGATGCACACTTAAACAAGAGCTTACAATACACTGTGATAAGTTGTTTGACATAGAAAGACCAGATGCTATAGGAATACAAAAAGACACTTGTGCACAAAAACTGGTTGCTGAAGAGTTTTGTTTGTTTAAAGGGCAGTTTTAAATGTTGATGGGAAGAAGGAAGTAGAGGTTGATGAATCCTAGAGTGAAAGAAAGAGGACATTTAGGGCACAGGTGGTGCTGGGTTAGCTTTGGAGCTGTGCTGCTGCCACATGAGTGTGTGGGTTCCGTGGCCAGTGGTGGGGGTAGTTCCCACCTGGTGGCTGCTTTTCCACATGACCTAGGAGGGGGAGTGGAGAGAAGGAGGTGGATCAAAGCGTTCAGGATTGAGAGGGCTAAACAGCTGCTTTAGAGTAAGGGAAAATAATGGATTTCTCCACACCATGGAGATTAGCTGAGCTCGGATGCCATGAATTTTGGGTTGACACCAACATTACGTGGTGATTGTTTCTGTAAATGTTTTTGTTTTATGGTCATTCAGTTGCATTTTCATTTCCAAATGTGGGTGACATTAAAGATTCTAGAAGATGAATCAGTAGTGGAGAAATTGTACACTCAAGTACATCAGAGATTATCAACCAAATTAATGAGTTAATTCCTACAGGTCTACTTATCAAACTGTCTTAATGCCAGAAAAAATATTTCTGGTTTGCCAAGGAGCTCAAAAATGAAATGTGAAAATGTTAGCAAAAATGTGCCACCTGCTACTAAAAACCAATGCATTAAATATCTAAGTACTGCAGGTTTGATTGTCAGTGCGACTCCAGTGAAAAAAACTCCAGAGGAGACCCCAAGAAATACAGACTAAAAGAAACAATAAAAACTTGAGCTTTCCTGGAATTGAGCTCTTTTTATTATGCATAGAAAATTGATTTAGAGCTAGATGGTGAAAAGTAGCCGTGAAAAAAATATTTTATGCTTCTGTAGTAAGTAAAGGGTTGCCCAGAGATAGCAGTGAGAGTAATCTAGTTAATACTTCCATAAGAAATCTACAGGAGTATATGAAGAAATTACAGCTTTGTCAGTGATGTTAAACTTTCTCTGGGAGAAAAATGTCAAGGTAGATAAGCGTAAACTACAGTATTCACAAGGCTGGAAAACAAGTTGATGGCGTTCACTGTGAATACATGCAAAGCAGTGCATTTTAGGAAATACTCATTTAGGAAATGGAGGGTAGATTCAGAGACATTGGATATCACAATGAGACCTGAGTGTCATTATGTTTGATTTGTGAAGACATTACTCAATTTGTTTCCCTGTGAAAAAGTCCACCAGAATTCTGTGATAAAATGAAGAGCATTAAAAAAAAAAAACTTCCATAAATGATATCTAGATTTATATAACTTTGTGTCACTAAAAGAAATCACACCCTAGGAAGGTCTTGCAGACCAGTATGTGCTGTGCACGCCTGTACAAATGTTGCATGTTTACATATAACAGACAGTGTTTCAGGTAAGGCTGCCTGGCTCCAGGGGGGAAGATCCAGTCTGTCATCCCAGCTCAGGGTTAAAACCCAAAATGGAAATGGTAGTCACCATTGAAATGGCAGTAAATGGGAGTTACTTCTCTAGAAGCTTACTTAAACCGTAATACGGATGAATACCACTTAAAACAGCATTTTATTATGCTCTTTACATTGAAAAGTAATTTTGGTTAAATAGGCTATGAGTATTAGACTAGAAATCTTAGCCCCACTTGATAGTTTCAGTGAAAAATAAAGTACATTCTTCATTCTAGGCTTACAAATGAAATTCGAAGCTTATACCCTGTTCTTTAGAAGAATATTTGCCATATTCACGGAGTACGGATTCCTAATGGTGTGGAAGAGATCAGGTGTATTTGGAGCACGTGCTGATCTTCTGAGGTGGCTGTGCTATTTCTTCACTGGCCAAATAGTACATGTTAGACCAGGCCAGCAAAATCCCCAGTGCCACTTAATTCTGGAGTATTTGTAAAAGTATATATTGTGACTGTTATTTTTTTCACACCTGTTCATATATTTTACTTCCACATTATTGTCTGAAGAAGGGACAAGAATGATTTTTCAAATAACTGCATACAGCAACAAATTATTTATCCAGGGAGCTGATTAATGGTATATGGAGTTATAACAATATGTCAGGTCTGACCCCTATTTAAATCTCTATGTAGTCGTCCTCTGAGGGCCCCATCTCTGATTGAATCCTCATGTACAATAGTGCCCCATCATACTTGGGTAGTTTTTGAGCAAAAATTAAAAGTGCAAGCAGAGAACGGCTGCTCCGTGGTGACCTTCAAGCCTTTTGATGGTTTTATAATCTCATAAAGAATAGGAGCAGGGTCGGCTCCCTCCAAGGTTCATTTTTCTCTCAGGTGACAAGGTCACATTCGGGTCCTTAAGGAAATGTCACTTTTGTCTCCAAATAGCTAGGGAATAGTAACTGTTTCATGCACAGTAGGGAGATTAATTGTAAAGAAGCCATAAAATTGAGCTTGCATTTATTCAAGATCCTGCATTATTATAAGATAAAAATTTTTATTCAATTTTCAAATACAATTATTTTGTTTTATGCCATTCTTTATTAGCTCCTTATATTCTGTAAAGTAATATAGTGCTACTTGAATAGGTAGCTAAATCCTTTTTTTAGCTTGAATGGCACAGACATTGATTATGAAAGGGTTGTTTCTTAACGGGTGAGGAATTAAAGCTAGTGATTTTTTTAAAAAATATTTTATTGATTTTTTTACAGAGAGGAAGGGAGAGAGATAGATAGTTAGAAACATCGATGAGAGAGAAACATCGATCAACTGCCTCCTGCACATCTCCTACTGGGGATGTGCCTGCAACCCAGGTACATGCCCTTGACCGGAATCGAACCTGGGACCTTTCAGTCCGCAGGCCGATGCTCTATCCACTGAGTCAAACCGGTTTTGGCAAGATTTTTTTTTTTTTTTTTTTTTTTTTTAAGATATATTGTAGATACACAGGATGGAGAGCATGGGGTTGATTTTCAGTGCTTTTCCCTGTGGCCTCTAACATCAGTCCTTTGACTCTTGCAGAGTTCTCTGGCGTGCTGCATCACTGTCACATTCTGGCATCTGAGATGGTCCATTTCATTCACCAGATGCAGTATTACATTACATTTGAGGTACATTTGAGTCATTCCTTAATTTTAGTTTAAATAAGTCATGTCTTATGACTTTGCATGGTATTATTTATGGAAGATACTATACTGGGAAGAACACAGTCTTACCCTAAGTTTCATATCATTTCCTAGGTGCTTGAATGTTCTTGGGATGAACTTTGGAACAAAGTGCAGCAGGCCCAAGATTTGGACCACATCATTGCAGCCCACGAGGTGTTCTTGGATACCATCATCTCCCGGTGTCTGCTGGACACCGACTCCCGAGTAAGGCTGATGTGTGGTTTAGAAACAAGAAACAGAAAAGATCATAATCTCCTTTTCTTGAGTTCCTGTCTAATGGAGAATCTTAGTTGCCTGATGCCCACAGTAGTGATTAAGACAATCTTATTAATAGTTAAATGTTCACAGCGCACGGTTTGTAAATACAGTTGGAACAATAGTGCTGAAACAAGCATGCGCTCTAAAGTGGATGTGAAGATGGCAAAGAGTGGGATAATGTCCATTCATTTCCTAGGTGTAATAATATTCTCTTGTGGTTGTTCAAAAGAGAAAAACTAATCATGAGTGATGGCTTTGATGTGTGGAGGGATAATATCTGAACGAAGTAAACCCAGCAGGGCATGTGAGAACAAAACTGTCACCTGTCTGAAAGTCCAGAAGAATGGTGTGAGAAAATGCAGGGCTCTCCAGGCTCCATGCTCATTTTCTGTTTTTAAAATATATTTTTATTGATGTCAGAGAGGAAGGGAGAGGGCGAGAGAGATAGAAACAACAATGAGAGAGAATCATTGGCTCCCTCCTGCATGCCTCACACTAGGGTTTGAGCCCGCAACCCGACCATGTGCCCTTGCCCAGAATCAAACCCAGGACCCTTCAGTCCGCAGTCCAGCGTTTCTATCCACTGAGCCAAACCAGCTAGGGCAAGTGGTTGTTAAATTTTAACACACAATTTTTTCTCCTTGACTATTGAAGTTATCTTTTTCCTCCTCAAATTATTAATGGTTTTTAAAAAAAATCTGAGATGGCCAAGGATCGAATTGATTCTCTTTAGTTGTGGCACCTGGTGCCGTCAGTCCAGGAAAGAGGACTCATGTTCGTTAGGTTCCCCTGACCCATTCACACCATTGGCGCCTGTGTCAGTGTGTTTGCTATATAACCTCGTGCATATATATATGTATGTATAATTTTGCATGGACATAGTGTTTATTTACGTAAATGATTTTGTGCTGTAGGTCTCATTCTGTCTCTTCTTCCGTGCTGCCCTAGGAGAAAGAATAACTAAACTATGGTAGCTGTATACTGAAGACCACTACACCACAGGCAGTGAGCGAGGGAAATGTTCTGTGGCCTTGATATGTTCCAACACATTTAGAGTCCCGTCCCCCCGCCCCCCGCCAATGGGCAACCACCTTTTCATTCCTAGTATAAAATATGATACCATTTTTTATAAAAACCTTGCTGAATTAAAAAATATATATTTTATTAAGAATTTCCTTATAGTCTTGGTGTGTGGTTTTGCTATGAATCACCAAACCAAAAAAAAACCAAAAACCCTTGAAGTATTTTCCATTCCTTTCCTTTCTGAACTGTAGAATAGTCCAGCTCCTAACTCAACCACTTACTAGTAATTTTGACACTCGGGGTAGCGCTTCAAGTTTGTAAGGTTTTTGTGGGAATGGAGGTAATTTGCATAGAGAGCTTGGGGTATGTCATACTGGTGTTGCTATGATGATACAGAACTACTATGGGATTTTGCCAGGACCTGGTATGGTGCTGCTACATAGTAGGTGTTCAGTAAATGTTTGATAATGAATGTCTGAACAACTAATGAGCATTTTGAGAATGTGAGTTGGTACCTTGTTTTATAGTATCTTATTACTAATTATCAATATTTTATTTGGAAAACTTAGTATGTTGGGGCTGTATTCATAAAAAAAAAAATGTCATCTCTTTAGGCACTTTTAAACCAGCTTAGAGCCGTGTTTGATCAAATCATTGAACTTCAGAATACTCAGGATGCGATATACAGAGCTGCCCTGGAAGAGCTGCAGAGACGGTTACAGTTTGAAGAGAAAAAGAAGCAGCGTGAAGCTGAGGTATGGTTTTTATACTAGTGGATTTATTAGTTTAAATAATGAACGTATTGCCATTATAATAGCAAATGAAACAAATAGTTTTCATGCTGAAATGTTCCTAAAGCTGAGACTGTGCTCACATCCACATTTGGAATCCTGAGGAAGAGCTGTTTTAAAGGAAGAGGTCACCATCACTACCATCATGCTTTAAGAAATAAAGGTGACAGTTTTCACAAGAATCACAAATCTCTTACCACTTTTCATTAGTAAGTGTCGAGGTGCTGATATCTATATGTTGCTGCCATATCAGAGTGGTACCTGACTCTGCATTGTTTTCTGTTTGAAGCTGTGGATTCATATATACTTATGGGAACCAAATTTCTACACATATGGCTCTTTTCAGTGACCTCACTAAAGTATTTTGTGTCCTCCATGACCTTGAATTATGAAGATTTATTGATCAAGTTTGGCTGTTTATGAGATTTTTTGTATTTGACATAATTTGTATAATCTTTTATTTTTTAAAGATGCTTATTCTTGGGTTGGTGACAGAATTATTTTGGTTAATATATCTTGATTAGTTTTATTTTGAGTATTTGTTGCCTTAAAATTAGTGATAGAGGATCATGTTTACCTTGAAAATTTTACAACTTTATAATTTTACACAAATTATTTCTTCTGGATATTTTAGAAACAGAGTAGTTGCTTCATTGTTTTTTTTGCCAGGTGTGGTTGTCTGTGATTATGAAATGTCAGCGTTTGCATGCACTGAGAGGCACACCTAGACACCAGATAGACTGAAGTTCAACCCCAACCCCAAATCACGGGCTCTATGCCTCGTGGTGACTTGACTGACTTCTCTAAGACATAGCTTCCTTTTTGTAAAATAGGAGTGAGTTACTTATTTGCATGTGGTAATAATATGTCAATTATTTAGTGTTTAATAGTTATTCAGTAAATGCTAGCCACTACTGTGATGTTTAAAACTGCCCAGATGCTCCAGAGAATTTGCTCTTCTGGAAAATTACTAAACTATGTAAATCTACAAAAACCAGTCTTTAGGATTTTCATACTCTGATAATAGGATGGCTGCCAGTTGTGTGGGGAGTGACGATTCTCTCTCCAGACTGTTAACCATCAGTGCTGGAGTAGAACAAGATCTACATAATAAGATTTATTCAATGTATTTTATTCAGATATACTTAGGGATGGATACAGGAGAAGATCTAAAAGCTGAGAATTTATTTAAATTCATTAGGCAAAGTAACTTATGAAGCAATCATTTAGACTAAGGTCCAATGACGTTTTAAAGAGATTATGCAAGACGACTCATAACAAGATCTCAGAACCCTGAGATTGCTGAGAGTAATAAATCCTGAGTCTGATGGAAGCTGGTTCTGCCTGCTTCACTCTCAGCAAGGTCTAAGGCAGTGGTTCTCAACCTTCTGGCCCTTTAAATACAGTTCCTCATGTTGTGACCCAACCATAAAATTATTTTCGTTGCTACTTCATAACTGTAATATTGCTAACTATTATGAATTGCAATGTAAGTATCTGATATGCAGGATGGTCTTAGGCGACCGCCAAAGGGGTCGTGACCCACAGGTTGAGAACCGCTGGTCTAAGGGGTGCCAGTCTTTGAACCATCTGGTTCCACTTTTATGTATATGCAAAGTGATGGAAAGATACAAGGCTGTTTATTACAGTATTGTTAGTAATAGCAAAAGACTTGTTTGTGACAAATTATCTAAATTGTTACATGTTCTAAAGTATAATACTGTAGTTATTTAAAACAATGAAGGAATTCTGTATTTGCTCATATGTATTGATATATTTCCAAGGTACATTATTAATTGGGGATAAAGTAAGCAAAAGAATAATTTGGCATCAGAAAATTATTATAGAAGTTTTTAGTAGTACAGAGGGACGTAGAAAGCACCCCCCCACCCCACTCCTGACATTTCTTCTCAGCCCTACACTAACAATATCTTCCATCTAGATTTCAATTTAATTTGGTACTTCTGACTCTTCAGGGTCAGTGGGGAGTGACAGCAGCAGAGGAAGAGGAGGAGAACAAGAGGATTCAAGAATTTCAAGAGTCTATACCAAAAATGTGTTCCCAGTTGCGAATATTGACGCATTTCTACCAGGTACATATTAGAGCAGTGATGGCGAACCTATGACACGCATGTCAGAGGTGACACATGAACTCATTTTTTTGGTTGATTTTTCTTTGTTAAATGGCATTTAAGTATATAAAATAAATATCAGAAATATAAATCTTTGTTTTACTATGGTTGCAAATATAAAAAAATTTCTATATGTGACACGGCACCAGAGTTAAGTCAGGGTTTTTCAAAATGCTGACACACCGAGCTCAAAAGGTTCGCCATCACTGTATTAGAGTAACAAAATGCTGTCCAAATCACATTGCTCATTTTCTGTAATGGACAGTTGGCTGTCAAAATGACTAGGAAGGAATTATTTCAATCAATGTAGTAGTGAGTAGCACCCACAGTAGTTCCCAACCTTGGCTGTGACCTTTGGTGCAGCCAGGTCTGAGAACCCCTGTCTGGGTGGTTCTAGTGTTATCAGTGTCGGGGTGGGGCAGGAAAGGGTGGCTGCTCTGAGAAGACCAGCATGCATCTCTGCAGCTCAGACCTGGAGAGAAGTGCACAGGGAGGTACATCAGGATCGTAAGTGCAAGGAGCTGCCAGGCAGCCAGGGGGCTGAGCTCAAGGAGAACAGGTCTGAAGTTGCTGATGAGGGAAGCTGGTCCACAGAGTCCATATTTCTATTTTGTGGGTTTGGTTTCTGATTTCATCTGTTTTTCAGTGTGATTTTCATGTTGAAAATACAGAGGAAAAGATTTTCATGAAGAATTTTTCCATTTGGTTGCTAATAACTAATTAGAAAGGCAAATCAAACTTAAAAATTACATTTTTGTGTGCTATGATAGTCATGTGGTTCAAAACTTAAAATGAAGCATCACCACATTTGTACCATAGGCATATAGTGTGCTTCCTGCGATCTTGATAGCTTTGAGTTTTATATTTTTCTTGAGTATATCTAAGGGGAAAATGTGTCCCTTTTGCAAGTGCTCTTACTCTGGCGTTAGCTTACTATTGCATTTTGTTGGAAACATGTTTCATAAGTGGTAGTAATGACTGGTTTATGTTCATACAGACATTTTTGTTGGATAGTGTTTTGCTAATTAAATGCTTTCTTTACCCAGTGTGTTGTACATATAGTATGTATTCATGGTTCTTAAAAATGGATTCCTAATTATTAATTCTACTAGAGGCCTGTTGCATGAAGAGATTCGTGCAATAGGCCTTCCCTTCTCCTGGCTGCCGGCACCAGTTTTCCTCCGGCACCCGGGACCCAGGCCTTTGCTCCGGCTGGAGCTGCCTTCCGTCTTCTGTCTTCATGGCTCCAGCCCACCTTCAGTCTTCACTCTGCCGCTTGGAGCCTATGTATGCAAATTAACCGCCATCTTTGTTGGCAGTTAATTTGCATATCATGCTGATTAGCCAATGGGAGGTGTAGTGAAGGTACAGTCAATTACCCTGTTTGTCTATTAGTAGGTAGGATACTATTAATTGAGAGAGTTGTACAGCTGCAAAGGAGTAGTATATAACTTAAAAATGTGTCCATGTGCTCATTTCTAAAAGGGACAGTGATGGTTACACATTTTCCTGATAGAGTTTGTACATTTTTTAAAAAAGTAATCTTCATCAGTATAATCCCTGGTGTTACCCCTATTACAGACTTAATCTCTGTAAATCATTACCATTCACATGATTGCTTTTCTTTATCAGAAAAAAAGTCCTTTTCTCTTTGTATAGGTATGAAATGGTAGGGCATTAACAGTCATTATGAATAAACATGCAGAGCCTCAAACCTGTAGAAAGAAATATTCCTCAGGATCCCTTTAGTGACCTTCACACACCATCATAATTCATCACTCAACAAGAAATCACTGTATATTGTTAAGATTTTTATTTTTCACTTACAGTGGACATACAATATTATGTTGTTAATTTCAGGTGTATAATATAGTGATTAGACATTTATTATCCTATCTAATAAAAGCCTAATATGCTAAGTGTCTGGTCGTCTGGTCATCTGTTCAACCAATTAAAGTGTAATATTCTAATGATATGCTAAGGCGGCTCAACTGCTTGCTATGACGTGCACTGACTACCAGGGGGCAGACAGTCAACAGGTCGCCCAGTCACTACGATGTGCACTGACCACCAGGGGGCAGACAGTCGACCAGTAGCTATGATGTGCACTGACCACCAGGGGGCAGACACTCCGACCAGTAGGTTAGCTTGCTGCTGGGGTCCAGCTGATCAGGACTGAGCGAGAGGGGCCAATCACTTCCTAGGGCCCTCCTGCGGTCCCTCCCTGGTGGCCAGCCTATCGCATCTCTTCCAGGCCCTGATCATGCACTGATAGGTTCCCTCGGCCTGACCTGCGCCCTCTCGCAATCCGGGACCCCTCAGGGGATGTCAGAGAGCCGGTTTTGGCCCGATCCCACAGGCTAGGCCAAGGGACCCCACTGGTGCACAAATTCGGGCACTGGGCCTCTAGTTTTTTAATTATATACTTTGAAAAATACTTTTTTATTGATTTTAGAGGTAGGAAGGGAGAAGGAGAAAGGGAAACATCAATGATGAGAGAGAATTAGTGATTGGCTGCCTCCTACATGCCCCCTACTGGCAATCGAGCCACAACCCGGGCATACATCCTGACATCCTGACATCCTGACAGGGAATCAAATCATGATCTCCTGGTTCATAGGTCGACACTCAACCACTAAGCCACACCAGCTGGACAGACGTTTTTATATTTTTAGCAGTATAATCCCTTAAGAACTTTCTTGTAAGTCTTCAGTCATCTAAAAAGACAAAGTGATATTCACACACATGCACACTATATGCTTGTTCAAATATAAAATTACTTTGCATAATATATATGAATCTCCACACATATAGCTCTCCAGAAGCAAGGAGAGGGAAAGTGGCAGCTGTTAGAGTTTAGGAAGGATTGACAAGTATGGGGGTGTTTCAGTGACTTTTTCTCTGCAGACAAGTACTTTCCCAAACCTGAAAGTATGGAGACAAAACAGCACATACCTTGATAAATAAATGTCTGCTAGCTGTGCCACAGGTTGTGCAACTTGATGGGTGGAGTTTGTACTTATTAAGTAACTCCTTCAACCCTAGTAGAAGCAGCGGGTCAGTTTGTTGTATTTAAGTCTGAGTAAACTCTGACATACATTGTCTTTACTGAGCCGCCTTGGAAAGGAGGTGATACAGCCACATTCTGCCCTACCCTTTAGGATGGAACCCTAAAAATATGGTTGAGAGCATGTATCCATTTTTTATATTCTCAATTTGTTTTCTCAGCAGGGCTTTGTGATTAAATGCTCTTACTAGTATAACTCATATGAAAGATGAAAAGTTTAACACTAAGTTTTTAAGGTAAAAAGAATAGGATGTTTTAACATCATTTGCTTTGCTCTTTTGATTGTTCTTGTAGAACTTGGGGCAAAATGGAAAAATCTATTGGTTAGTTCTTTTAGATAAAATTTATTGGTTGCTAATTTGTATTTGTAAAATGGACATCTCTTCCTAATGTGGGTTCCATTAGGTGGGTAAACCGCAAGGTTCTGGAGCAATTCCCATTACTCAGGACACTTGCCATCGTGGTGTTTATGTTTGGAAGGAAAAGTTGACCCCATGTGGGAATACATTGGGGGGTGGGGAGGCGGGGGCGTGTTTTGTGGATAGTTCCTTTCTGAAAAGAATATTTTGCTCTTTTTGTTTCTTTTTAGGGGATTGTGCAGCAGTTTTTGGTGTTGCTGATGACCAGTTCTGATGAAAGTCTGCGGTTTCTTAGCTTCAGGTTGGACTTTAATGAGCATTATAAAGCCAGAGAGCCAAGACTTCGCGTGTCCCTGGGCACCAGGGGGCGGCGCAGTTCCCACACCTGACTGTTTCCCACCGGGTTAGGAGCTGCAAATGCTATTAACTGCATTATTTGACATTAATATTCACATTTAAATTCTCAAGGCAACTGGCATGCTGCGGGCACCCACCATTTCTGCCCACAAATTCTTCAGTGTTTTAAAGGCATGGCATCTGGTAGAATCAAAGTCATGTTTTTTATACATTGGAGTTGAAGATGTTTGTAATAGCACTAAATTAAATAGGCTGGTTTGCACTATTCACATTTATTTTTTAAAGTCTTCATACTTCAAGGATACCACACTTTGTTGAGGCTTCTTAAGCTCTTCATGATATAATTTATATTTGTCACTTTTTAAAAAGGTCACAGTTTCTTTTAGAGAACATTAGGGCAATGGATATTAATCAGTTAAGATGGTAATGTCATTGGTATTTTTTTAACATCCTCTTTAGAGGCAATTTTTGTTAATATAATCAAATTAAATCTAAACAAAATGTCCCTACTAAGAAAATATATAGAGCATTTTATTTTGTTTCTTAGTGTTGTAAAATATTAACCTCTGTAAGAACCTTTATATCTTAGTGCATTTACATGTTTATTCTTTACAAAGTTTACATTTTTTATATTTAATTTGCGCTTTCAGATGACTGCTAAAATAGTGTAGAACAAAGTAAGAGTGATGTGGAACAAAAACATCCTTAAACCTAGATTTTTTGAAACCATTGGCTGAAGTGTAAATATGGATGACTAGAAGGTTAATGAAGTATTTTATTTTCAAAATTCTGATAAGCATTGGGAAGAAATTGACTTGAATAATGAAGGTTTCCTTTTTCCTTGCCTATTTTTTCATTGTAAATATTTATATACTACTGACCAGATGTTGGAGGGAAATGTTTTTGTAAAAATGTCATATTAAGTCACATAAATCTGCCTTTATTATGTTGCATAAGTGAAAACTTAGAAAATTAAAAGCAATTATCTTTCACACATATTGGTTCTTTC
This sequence comes from Myotis nattereri, assembly GCF_964212035.1. Lineage (NCBI taxonomy): Eukaryota > Metazoa > Chordata > Mammalia > Chiroptera > Vespertilionidae > Myotis > Myotis nattereri. The sequence continues at coordinate 29,770,745 of NC_138076.1, forward strand.
TTGAGGAGTCTATGGGACACAGTCCACTTGCCAAGTTTTGGGGGCAGGGATTGACAGAGTTCGATTTGATTGCTTCAGTATATGAATTATTTTGTCAGCAAAACTAACAAATTAGACAGTGTGTAAGTTTCAATGTAGAGTCAAAGGGAATATTACCCACCCAGTATTTACATGATATAGGTGACCTTTCATAGCTGTGAGTTCTGCATCTGCAGGTTCAACAAATCACAGATCAAAAATATCAAAAATAAAAAAAGTCATGCTGTTGCTGATGTGTAGTTAGGCCTCCATGGTTGTGTCTGCACTGAACATGTACAGATTTTTCTTGTCATTCCCTACACAATACAGTATAAGTTATTTACATAACATTTATGTTAGGTATTCTAAAGCTGATTAAAAGTGTACAGGGAATGTGCGTAGATATATGCAAATATTACGCCATTTTATGTATGCAACTTAAGCGTCCTCGGATTTGGGTATGAGTGTGGGGTCTAGAACCAATCTCCCACAGATACTGGGGATGACTATATACCCTTTTAGTTATCTGATATCCGCATCTGATTCCTGTGGAGTCCTGGCTATGTAGAAAGGAATCCATGGTGAAGGTCAGAACTTCTTAGGATATACATTTTATTTAGTTAAGAAATTCGTAAAAGCAGAAACTTGAAGCAGCTTTCCCGATGCATAGCTTCTCAGAAATGGAATGTGTACTACAGTCTTCAAGAGAAATTGCCCAAAGTGTTTTGACTGTGGAGCTTGCTTGTATTTGAAGTTTTCTTCCGAGATTAATTCTCAGTAGAAACCATTCTAGACAATTCTACTTTGGGGATTAAAAGTCCATCTGAACTTAGGGGCCATCAAGCAATCAGGCCAGATTTGTGGGTTATACAGGAGCTTCTGAGAAGGGGACCCCCTCTGTGGAACCAGGACAGTCCTGGCAGGGCCAGGATGCAGGTCTCACTCAGAACAGAACTGTGGGTCTGGGAGATGGAGATGTGGACACAGAGGTCAGGGCAGTCCAGGGATGATGGTGACATGAGGCTTTGGAAGAACTCATTGCAGACTCACTGGAGAAGTCACTAATGGACAGGCAGGCCTGTCACAGAGCAGGGTCCCATCTTCCAGAATCAGCAAAGGGTTTGGTGAGTGGGGGACACCGAGTGGTTGAGATGTGAAGACCCACCACAGTGGGTGAAGCAGCCCTGGAGGCATGGCCCTGGGAGGGTCACTTCATCCAAAGAAAGGTAATCATTCTTACCTTTCAGGGTTGTAAAGATTACTAGGTGTACTGGTTAATTACGTGGATTTTGTAATCAAAGAAAACACGATAATTTCAAGAGAAACATCAGAAGTGCTTTATTCAAAGTAATGTCCATCGCTAGCTGCACATTCCCCCATCTTTAGGTAATTTGTGGATACCGTCCCAATAGAACTTTTCTTGTTTTGAGGCAAACAATTCAGAGACCCAATTAATACATTTTGAAGTGCTGCTCAGAAAGTGCGTGTGCCATCCATCAGAACAAGTGGTAATCTGAAGGCGCAAGGTCTAGTGAATACGGCGGGTGGGTTAATACTTCCCAGGCAAGATCTTTTAATGTGTCTTTAACTGGTTTTGAAGTGTGTGATGGTGGTGCGTTATCATGAAGGGAAAATTACTTTGCTGTGTCTTCTGGCACATTCTGGTTGTTTCACGTTCAAAGCATGGTTCAAATTATTTGTTGTTGGTAACGATCAATATTAACGGTTTCACCTGGTTTTAGAAGCTCATACCTTCTACACCACACCTTCCTGATCCCACCAAATGCAGAGCATTGTCTTCTTTCCGAAGCGATTTGGCCTTGCAGTCGATGTTGATGGTTGACCTCGATGAACCCATGATTTTGTGCATTTGGGATTCTCAATATAAATCCACTTTTCATCGCCAGTCACAATTCGATGCAAAAAAGACTTTTGTGCCGTTGAAGCAACATTTTACTGATGACTTTTTAGTTTTCCATTTGTCTTTCGTTCAGTTGATGTGGCACTCATTTTCCTTCCTTTAAAACAGCAGTTCTCAACCTGTGGGTCGCTACCCCTTTGGGGGTCGAACGACCCTTTCACCGGGGTCACCTAAGACCATCGGAAAACACATATATAATTACATATTGTTTTTGTGATTAATCACTATGCTTTAATTATGTTCAATTTGTAACAATGAAATTGGGGGTCACTCCAACATGAGGAACTGTATTAAAGGGTCGCGGCATTAGGAAGGTTGAGAACCACTGCTTTAAAATCTTTCCCATTGCTTGTAAATGATCAGAAATTGTTTGCTGAGCAAAGTTTAATCTTTCTGCAAGTTGTTTTTGAGTTTGACACGCATCTCCATCCAGTAATGCTTGTAATTGTTGGTCTTCAAACTTTTTCGGTTGACCTGGACGTTCTTTGTCTTTCACATTGAAATCATCACTTTTAACGCGTTTAAACCAGCGTTCACAAGTATCTTGAGATGGAGCATGTTTACCATAAGCTTCCCGAAGTATACAATAGCTTTCAGCGGCACTTTTCTTCAAAATAAAGTAGTGAATTAAACCTTCCTGCAAATGCTCTTTTTTGGGCATGAAATTTGATATTTTTAAGTGTAAAAATATCTATGATGTTAACACCTTCAGAAAATTTGACATATGAAGTTTTGAAGCTTATCAATACAAAATATACATATCAACTCGCATATATATCAACATATGTGTAACTCCATCTATTGAAAAAAATTCGCATTATTAACTGGTACATCTAGTAGAGCTAATGCACACATAGGGTCTGGCTCATGATTGTATGCCATAAGCGTATGTAGACGTAAGTGGTGGACCTTCCCCACACGCCACGTGCGTCTATTAAAAAAATATGTTTTCCCTAAGTGGCAGCCCTGACCAACTTTAAGATCATTTTTGTTGAGAATTTTCAGCTGAAAATATTCGAGAACACCTGAATTGTGAGTAATATATTAATTTTTATAATACTCGTTGCAAATTGATTTTTTTTTTTAATTAAATTCAAAATATTGTGACGTGAGGGATGGTTTCTGTCTTGGACACGTGGCAGTTAACTGGATAAATGGTGCTCTTATGGTCTGGTAGAGTGAAGGCTCTTGTCCTGGGCAGCTCAGGTAAGCTTCAGCCTAGATTTTCTGTCCTGGAGGATGCCTCTTGCCCAGGAAGTTCAGTTACTGTGGCCGAGGGCACAGTTATCCTCAGGGTGGAAGGACTTGCCTCTCTCATGTCCTGCTGCGTTAATAGGTGTGGCTGAAGGGGGGAGTAGGCTTTCCTTTTCTCCTCGAGTATCCACACCAGGAGAATTCATGGCGTTGTGATTTCCCTATTCCTTTGGAGAATGTGTCCTCCAGACTTGAACATACAGACAGAAGGGTACAGCCAACTTGAAAATGCCACTTATTAGGAAAAGAGCATTTCATCAAATAGCCATAGTCACATTCCAACCGAATCAGGAGGCACAAAGTCTATGTAAAAGGTCAGGTGTTGCCAGAAACTGCCCCACCTGTGGGCCGTGTGGACAGCTGAAGCTGTGGGCTGGGCTGTGGGCCACGGTGAACACGGGCTGCTTATGGCTGTAGCTACAAGTAGCGTTGAGAGGCCTCCTATCCCGGTCTTCCCAGAAGAGTGCTGTAGACCTGAGGGTGGCTGGCCGCCCAGGTGAGCAAGAGGAACAGATTTATGAGTCCAGGATTTTAGGGGAGAGGCTAGGGCTAGAGATACTCATTTGGGAATCATCAGCATAGGTAGTATTTGAAGGCACGGGATTCAATGAGATTGACCCTGAAGAAACTACAGAGAAGAGGATTCAGGACCAGGTTTGAAGTTCCTCCAACATTTAGAGGCTGAGCAGGCATGTTGGGTGTCACAGGTGACCAAGAGAACAGTGTTGCAAGAAATCAATGGTCAACTCTTTAGCTTGCTGAAAGCCAGAGTTCGATTATGGTAAGAGAACTGATCATTGCATTTGGTGAGAAGATGATTTTGACAAGAGCTATTTCATTGGGTTCTAGTTGGTAAGTTTTATTGGTTTTTTTTTTTTTTTTTAAGAAACAACTTTGGGTTCCATGTATATTTCCTACATAATTAAATTTTGAATGTATTTAAGACATGTAGAGTTTAAAGATTAAATATAAAGCCAGAAGCCATCCAATGTTCTACCTGCTGGTATGAAATGTAGAATATGACCAGTAACCTGGAGCTCCCTTTTGACTCTTCCTGATTCTATTTCCTGCTCCCTCTGTGCAGGTAAGTCACCTGGCTTTTGTGGCGTCACTCCCTTGCTTAAAAAAAAAAAAAATTATCACCTATGTATGCACTCCTAACAATAGATTGTTAGTGAAATATTTATTTCAACATTTTATATGGGGGTCCTGTTGATCCTTATAATTTAAGTGTGTTAATAACTAACTGATAGCTCCAGCTGTAACTGAAGTTCACTCATTGCTGTTAACTACAGGCACACCTCCTTTATTGTGCTTTGCTTTATTGCACTCAACTGATACTGCGTTTTTCACAAATTAAAGGTAAGACCCTCACCAGCAAAAAAGATTGTGACTTGCTGAAGGCTCAGATGCTGGTTAGCATTTTTTGGCAAAGTATTTTTTAAGGTATGTGCATTGTTTTATTAGACATAAGGCCATTGCACACTTAATAGACTACAGTATAAACAACTTTTACATGCAGTAGGAAGTAAAAAAAATTCATGTGACTCGCTTTATTACACTGTTTGCTTAATTGTGGTTGTTCTGGAAACGAACCCGCAATATCTTTGAGGTATGCCTGTATCAAATGTTTTTATCATACCACATTTTACTCAGCCAATCTATGTTAATGGATGTTTGGATTATTTGCAATTTTTAGTTATTACAAACAATGCTGATGTGAACATTCTTGAATATGTTTCTTTGGGCTCATATGCAAGAGTTTTTCTAGCGTAAATACCAGGAGTGGAGTTGCTAGGTCATAGGATAACTTCAACTTTACTGCATAGTGCCAAACTACTTTACAAAATGTGCCAAATGTCATTCCTACCCCTAGTGCTTGAAAGTTCTTGCACAGTGTCCTGGAACACTTGGCATTGCCAAAGCTTGGCCAAATCTGGCTGCTATATGATGGTATGTTGTGGCTTTAATTTATATTTATTAAATATTGATGAGGTTGGATATTTTTAAATATTTTACTGGTTATTTGAATATTCTCATTTTTTGATTACGGTTTCTATTTTTGTACTTTTTGAAGGGTTGTTTGCCATCTTGTTACTGGTTTGTAAGAGTTCTTTATATGTCTGGGGAGACTGTTTTGTGAGCTTCTTTGCAAGTCAGTGAGGCCTGAGTGTGGCCCATCTGGGCTAGGACAGTTTCACTGGGAGCCTGCACCCTGGCTCTGGGATCTAAGAACCTGTTGGATCAATGCCCAGATAACTACGGTTCTGAAGACCTCTAAGGTCACCTGGCAGTTGTGTCCCTTGGGGTCCCAGCCTCACCTGAGACCTTTGCCCCATGGTTTCCCAGCATGCTTGCCTCACCCTTGTTTTGTTGTAGCGGTCTCTCGGCAGGAGGGACTGTTATCATAATAGTCACAGCACCTGATGCTCACCAGGTACCTCCTACAGTTTACCTTTACCTGCACAGCCACCCAGCAGGGTGTTTTTGGGCCTGTGTAATTTGAGGAGATCCAGGTCCAGGAGGAAAAGTGGCCTGAGGTCACCTGGCCCAGTGAGGGCAGGCCACCAAAGCCTGTTTGGCCCTACACCAGCCATTAAGGCCAGCCTCAACGGGGCTGTTCCTCCCACCAGCCCAGCTCCTCCCACCATGCTGGCAGGCTGCCTGGAGGAGGTGTTAGGAAGGCACTGCCACTCCAGCTTCCTCCTGCTTTGCTGGGGAAGAGAGTAGGGGTTCAGCACCCTGGGCCACCCAGCCTAGCCTCTGCCCTGTTCAGAAGCACATCTCCAAGCTCAGTGAGGGGGGTGTGGGCTCTAGGAGGAGAGGAAGGAGAGTGGCGTGAATTGCACATGTCTCTTTGCACTCTGGAAATACACCTCTGCTTTCCAGAAAATTGAGTCAAATGGTATGGAAATTTGGCTAAGTGATTATGGATATTGTTCTGTAGACATGTTGCCAGGTGTCTCTTCAAGAAGAGAAATAAATTTGTATTTATCTGCCTTTATTACGGGCTTAAGATTTTAATAAAAATGCTGCAAGGGAATATCACAAAGCAACTTGCCTGGGGCAGAGATGAATGTTGCTGACAAAAGTTTCAGACTGTCTTGTCTCATGTGATGTTTCCATTGCTAATCTGACCCTGTCACCCCGAGGGACACTGGAGAGACTGATAGCCTACATTTTTCCCCAACAGGTGATGCAGGACCCAGCCTCCCCAATGGAACACCCTGCTCCTTCTAGTCTGGAACTTGTATTAATTTTCAACTTAAAAAAAAAATGGAAGGCATACTTTATTATTATTTAAAATACAGAGGGATGCTGGTGATGTGACGCAGTCTGTTAGGACACAAGTCATACACTGTAATGAGTTGTCCCAAGAGAAAAGAGGTGTGGGGGGCAGGGAGGGTTCCATGACTCTTGGAGGGACAGTGGCTGCTCTTTGATGTGCTTTCATTTTTTGAAGAATGTTTTAGCTAAGTATAGAAATCTAGGTTGACACGTTCATCACTGAACATCGTGTTTCCTCATTTTCTGTCCTCCTTTATTTCAGATAAGAAGTCAGTGGTTATTTTTATCTTTGTTCTCCTATATATACTATGTTTTTTTGTGTGTGTCGGGGGAAGGAGCTGTTTCCAGATTTACTCTTTATCTCTGATTTTTAACAGTTTGATTGATGTGCCTTGGAGGGTTTTCTTTGTATTTTTCCTACTTTGGGTTTACAAGCTTCTTGGATTCGGGTTCTCTATTATTTTGTCATTATTTCTTCAGACATTTTTATTATGCTCCAATTTCTCTCTTACTGGAATTCCAGTTACATTACATGTATGTTGGGCTGTTAATATTTACCCAGAAGTCTTAGAATCTCCAACCTCTGTCCCTACTCTATTTTCCCCTTATGCTTCTGCTTGGATAATTTCTATTCACATGTCTTCAAGTTCACGGATTGTTTGCTCTGTTGCTTCCAGTCTGCAAATAAGCCCAGAAGGAGGGTTCTTCTCTGATATCGTATTTTTTATTTCTAGCATTTCCATTTGGTTCTGTTCATGGATAATATCCTCCTGTTTTTCTAGTTGTTGTTGTTTTTTTTAACATATTTGTCATAAAGTTTTTCTCTGAAATTCCAATATCTGATTCATTTTCATGTTTGGTTCTGTGGACTATTTTTTCTCCTGTTGGTGGGGTATTATTCTTGCTTTTTGATGTGTCTTGTAAATTTTTATTGACTTCCACAGTCAATTTTTCTGTGTAAAAGAACAGTAGAAATTAAAAATGATAAATATGTGAGGTGATGGATGTGTAAGTGAACTAGATGGGGGAATTCTTTCATGATGCTTATATTTATCAAGTGATTACAATGTACGCTTTAAATATCATATACTTTCATTGTCAATTATACCTCAATAAAGCGGAAAAAATAAAATAATTGTAGAAATGGGAGTAAATGATATTCTCATCGTGTACAGGGCCTTTTCCTCTCTCAGTCTGTGTTGCAGTGGGTTGAGTCAACCTACTCTGTAGTTGAGCTAGATTTGGGCTTCCTGGTTAATTTAGTTAGATTCAGTCCACAGAGGCTTACAGTTATCTGAGGGCTGGGTCAGAGCTTTCTCCTTCATCGAAGTGGCTGTGGGGTTAATCTCAGTTCTGCTGCCTTATCCTCAGATTTTATCTTGCTCCTGTACCTGTACCTTCACCTGCCCCTGCACTGGGGAGCTGCCAATCTCCCCTTTCCCCCCATAGAAAATGCCTCTACTTTGTACTCAGGACAGGGTGTTTGCTCCCTGCCCTCAGACCTCAGCAGGCCCCACATGGCTGCACCTGAGGGCTGGGGGTCCCTCAGCTCTCCTGCCCCTAAAGAAGGTGCGGGGGTCCTCACGATTTTATGGCCTCTGCTGCTACACTCTCAATCTCAGCAGGCCATTGTTCCTGTCTGGGGGCAACCTCTTTGCTAGCTGTCCTGCGCTTTCCTAATCTTCCTCCCATCACAGATCGCTGGAGCAGGGGCTGCAGGTTCTCCTTGCGTCCTGGACACACAGGCGCTATGGACTCTCGCCCCACCCCCACACGGCCTTTACACATTGTCTCCTTCTTTTGCTTGGAGGTTTCCACCCCACTGCTCCCCCGAGGGCAACATCTGCGTGGGCACCCCTTGCCTATGACTGTGTAGAGGATCTGGGTTGTTCTCACTTCCAGGTGGGAGTAACATTTCTGCGTGGCCTTCCGCAGTCTGAGTGGAAGCAAAGGTGTCAATTTAGTATTGTAGCTCGTGAAATATTTATACTTTGTAAGGAGATGGGAAGTGACCCTGAAACTCTTTTTGTAACACACAGATTTGCCAGTTACCTCAGGGCCAAGCACTAAAGAGATGCCAAGGTTTTCTAAGAGATTCAGTTTTACAAAATGTGTGGATCTTCTCTGTGAGAAGAAATGGCCTTCAATAGTACGCTACTGAGCAGATCTTTTCAACAGTGTTAAGACAGTCAGCCCCTTGCAAGGTAAAACCTCACTAATAATTTTTAAATTTATATTTTTATTCACTAATGATATTTTGACATTGAGTGAGGAAGCAGCTACCTTTCCAAAGGAATGTGTCTGAAGAAAAAACATTTCACAAATGAATGTTCAGAAATGTTATTTTATTATGCAGTTTTGTTGCTAAGAATGATGTGTCATTTATTTTTTAAAAAAGAAGTTTGACTTAAAAATTAACTTGGAAATATAGTTTTTAAATACTCCATGCAGCCTAGCTGGCATGGCTCAGTGGTTGAGCATCGACCTATGAACCAGGAAGTCACTGTTCGATTTCCGGTCAGGGCACATGCCCGGGTTGTAGGCTCGATCCCCAGTGTGGGGTGTGCAGGAGGCAGCCAATCAATGATTCCCATCATTGATATTCTATCTCTTTCTTTCCCTCTGCCTTCCTCTCTGAAATTAATAAAAATATGCTAAAAAAAAAACAAAAAAAAAAAAACAAAGCTCCACGCAAAGGGTTTCAGTTGGTTAGACCAGTGGTCGGCAAACTCATTAGTGAACAGAGCCAAATATCAACAGTACAACGATTGAAGTTTCTTTTGAGAGCCAAATTTTTTAAACTTAAACTATATAGGTGGGTACATTGTTATTAACTTAATTAGGGTACTCCTAAGGCTTAGGAAGAGCCACACTCAAGGGGCCAAAGAGCCGCATGTGGCTCGCGAGCCGCAGTTTGCCGACCACGGGGTTAGACCATTTGTTAAAATTCTTTAAATTCAACACAATTTAATGAGTCTGGAGCAAAAACTGATTGTTCTCATGAGTATAGAAATTTGCTGCCTCCATTGAGACAGAATGCAGAGTTGGTCAATGGGGTTGAATACAGGCAGTCCTCGGGTTATGTCAGAGTCGATGTATGTCGTTTCATGGTTTTGTTGCCATCTCCCATTTATTTATAAAAAAAAAAAGTTCCGTCATTTCAACGTCTGTATATATGTGCTTTATGTTTTTTATTATTTATTTACCACAAGTAAAGGTCAGGAATTGTTTTTTAATTTTTTTTACTGTTTACTTCATTCCTGCTGTGTGTGTGCTCCATGTGAGTGATGTAGGTGCTTATGTAGGTGGGTTCCGACTTACGGCGAAAATCGCTTTACGTCGCACCGTAGGAACAGATCTCTGACATAACCCGAGGACCTACTGTAATGTGCAACACGGATTAGAAGTGCAGCCAGTGAGGCACTTCTTCATTGGGATCCGTGTATCCTCATGAGGATTCTTCTTTTCAGACATGTAGTCATTGAAACAATTGAAATATCATGTCAAATGGTTGTACAGCAAAGTGCTAAGCCCAATATTCCATAACTAAGGAAGTATATTTAAACATAGGACTCCCTGAAACCATTATTATTTATACCGTGTGTTAGCAGAAGCAAATAAGTTGACTGATAAATTTAAAATTATTTAAAAATATTTCATTCTATATCATTCTTCTAAAAGTTCTATGTCTATATCAAATTCTTGTTTTATATGCACAATGTACTAATACTTCTTGTGTGTGTATATACATACATATATATATATATATATATATATATATATATATATATATATATATATATATAATTTGTAAATAAGTGTACTGGCTTGTGGGAATTCATGCTTGAATTTTTATATACTAGTTCTAATTTTAAAAAGATTACTATTTTAGTGCACTCTCAAAGAGCACTGGTGTAGTTAGGATTTGGGGAGATGTTGCAGATAATTTCTTTAAAAAAATTCTTTTTAGTTCAGTTGCAGTGGTTCAGAGTTTGAGCGTCAGCCTGTGAACCAGGAGGTCACGGTTCAATTCCCTGTCAGGGCATATGTCCAAGTTGTGAGCTCGACTCTCAGTAGGGGGCGTGCAGGAGGCAACCAATCAATGATTCTCTCATTATTGACTTTTCTATCTCTCTCTCCCTCTCCCTTCCTCTCTGAAATCAATAAAAATATTTTATTTATGCCCACAACCCAGGCATGTGCCCTGACCAGGAATCGAACCATGACCTCCTGGTTCATAGGTCGACACTCAAACTCTGAGCCATACTGGCCAGGCACAGATAATTTCTTAATAACAAAGTGCCAAAGGTAGCATGTGATTCATTTTCTTTTTCTTTTTTAAAAATATATTTCTTTATTGATTTCAGAGAGGAAGGGAGGAGAGAGAGATAGAAACATCAATGATGAGAGAGAATCATTTATCGGCTGCCTGTACACACTCCCTACTGGGGATCGAGCCCGCAACCCAGGGATGTACCCTTGGCCTAAATCAAACCTGGTACCCTTCAGTCCGCAGGCCAACGCTCCACTCCATCCACTGAGACAAGCCAGCTAGGGCGTGATTCATTTTCTTAATAAAGAAAGAACACATTCAAAGTTATCCCCATGGCTGAATTTCATTGGCTTGGAGGAGGAGAGGTAGGGAGGACAGCATTCGTCCTATCGCTGCTAGAAAAGCGAGAAGTCAGAGTAGCATGGCCATGGACCCACTTCCACGAGGCCACCACAGCTCCATTACATGTTCTTTGCCGTCTCCACACAGCCTTCGTTTTTCTAATGGTCCCAGTGCAGTGCAGGCTGCTTTATTTTGCACCCTGCAGATTGTAGGGGAGAGGGGCCATTCTGTTCATGCAGAGGCTGTGATAGGGTGCAGGAGTTACTAGCCCAGAGTACAGATTTCTTTCCCTCAATGTACAAGAAAAGATTCTTGGATCCTTCTTTGTGTCTCTGTCAGCTTTTGTATGATTTTATTTCTGGGATTCAAGACGTGGAGGAGAGGCCACAGAACAACAGCGTGTCTTGGTCACCAGTGACACACTTCTCATTGGATCTGTGTGTCCTCATGAGGAATCTTTTTTCAGACACGACAGTCATTAAAACCTAGTATCAAATTGCATTGTGGACTGGGGTCGGCAGGCACTGCTGCCTGGGCTGCGTCTGGGGCCACGTGATGACAGAAGGTCACAGCTGAGGCTCAGCTGCTCCTTGGGGCTCTCAGCGTGGCACCCAGAGCTCCACCCAGCTCTGCAGATCTGGTGATGGTCATGAGCACAAATTGGGGCCCAACAGCATAGACACATAACTTTAGACTAATATTCTATCCCTCAAGAGCCCATTTTTGTTTTAGTTTTTTAATTGAAAGATTAGGTAACAGGATAAGGCAAGTTTACTCCTCAAGTTAAGCTCCCTGTAGCCTGCCCCTTTGCGTCACCATTTGGGATGAATGCAGAACTGTGACATGTGCTGACTGTCTCATCGGGGCTCCCCTGCCCCTGCCGTCCCTCCGCCCAGGTCCCCATCAGGGGCAGCTCCATCTGGATGTGCTGTGTCAACTGAGTTCTCACACATAACATTTTAAATCATCACTCCAGGAGCTAATATATATTTTTATAATAATCTGCAAATATTTTTATTAATTTCCTCTGAAGAAGGAAGGGAAACCTTGCCTCACTTCCAAGGAAGGATATAGCTCCTGCCTTGCCCAAGCTGATGTGTTATCAACCATATCATTAGCTTGCCTGCTTTGTCTGCATGTCCTTGCTTAATATTTCATGTCACTCTGTGGCCTTTTGTGCCAGGATCCAGGCGGCTCTGAAATATCCATTCATTATGTCCCGGGAAACTCATTGTTGATGTTGTTACTTCTCAGCAGTTTATAGATGTTGACAACCGGAGACATTGGTTAAGTGACCTGCTCGTAACCAGCCACCTGGCCAAGAAGGGAGGTGAGCACCGAGCCGTGGGGTTGCTGGCTCCTACTCTTTCTTGCTCGCTGCTGTCGGCTCATTATTCGGGGCCTCTGTGTGGTTGTCTTCGATGGCCATGAGCTGGATTCTCTGGAAAACATGCTGACCCAGGAGGGCAAACATTGCATTGAGGGGAGAGGCTGGGAGAGAACTGGGCAGGTGCAGGGCTGGACCAGGAGCCGCCCCGTGGAGAGCTCTGGCCAAGCCTGCTTGTTGGTGAATCTGGCATCAGGAAGAAAGGGCCAGGCTCTGTGCCATCACCTTGCTTGATCAGTGACAGGTCATCCTAACAGCTAAGGCTGATATGAAGGCACTGAGAGCTGAAGCCATGGCTGCCTCGGGGTGCTCTACCCCATACAATGCAAGGAACACCTGCAGAGAAGGGAGTGGGAGGAACCAGGCCTGTCCAAGCAGGTAGTCCTGGAACCACACTGGTCCTCATCTCTGCCCTGCAGCATCCTTCCTAAACCCCCCTCTCAGCATCGCCTTTGCTGGGTCTGGCAGCTTACCTGGTGGTGTGATGCAAACCCACATTCCTGAGGGGCTGAGGCCCAGCTACCCACACCCTTCTCAGGCTGCTGTCCCTGTCCATTCCAACTGCTCTAGGGGCACCCACCGTGGGCCGTTGGGTCCCACATGCTCCTCCCACAGCCCTGCCTCCTCTGCAGTCCAGGCTGGTTCTTCTCGTGGATGGTGGTCTTCTTGTCTGCTCCTCCCTGCACACTGAGCTCAAAGAGGCGGCTACTCCTTGTAGTTCAATGTTGCAGGTGGGAGTAGGACCGAGTTGACATCACTTGGCACTGGTGCCCTAACTGATGGGAATTTGTATGTCCTTTATGTTGGGATTGTGGTGGGTTGAATGGTAGCCCCCCAAAAGATATATCTGCAGAAAATCCCTAGAACCTGCCAGTGTTGCCTTATTTGGAAAAAAGGTCTCTGAAGATGTCATTAAGTTGAGGTCCTGAGATGAAATCATTATGGATAATCAGGGCGTGGCCTGAATCTAGTAGTGTCCTCCTGACAGACCCACAGATGGAGGAGGTGGAGGCCATGTGAACACAGAGGCAGAAATTGTGGTGATGCAGCCACAAGCCAAGGAATGCCTGGGGCCACCAGAAGCTGGAAGGGGCAGGAAGGATCCTCTCCAAGAGCCTCCGAGGGAGCATATCCTGAGACACCTGGATTTCAAACTTCTGGTCTCCAGAACAGTGAGAGAGTAAAGTGCTCCTTTGTGATCATTTATTATGGCAGCCCCAGGACCCTGACATGGAGACACACAGTTCTTGTCCGTTAAAGGACTGTGTGAGTGCCGAGGGACAGGAGAAATGGACTCTACTGAATATCTTCTGTTTGCCTCTCCAGACACGCTGTCCACCCTTGTCCACCAGCCCTGGCCCAGGAACACTAACCTCGATGAATCAGTCACATTAACAGACTCTTGTACCTCCTTCCTACCAAGTGTCTCCCCGTGGATGGTTGTTCTCCACTGCGGCCACACCTTTTCCCAGGTGTCTTCACTGGCATCTGGAGCCATCTGGGTCCTGCCCTGGGTCCCTGTCCCTCACTGAAGGGTGCTTCTCAATCCCTGTTGCTTTCCAATCTGGCCTCTGCAGCCCCCTGTCATCTCACTCTTGGGTACCCACATTGGGTTCCCACTTTCTATTTCCTGATGCGGTCCCGACAGGTTCAACTATCTTGACTGCTCAAGATTAAACGGCACCTAGACTTTTGGACACACCGAATGTAATTCTAGACTCAGTTGCATCTTCTTTTCTGCCTTTTATTTTAACCACGATTCTAGGTGGTGAATAAAAACTGCCACAGCATTAACTGATACATGAAATAGGAAGTCTTTGATTGATTTGTCCTAGTCCTGTGGGAAGGCTGGCATGAGCTGTGGCTGCCCATTCACTCTGCCTGGCTTCCATGGTGGTGTTGGAGCTCTCTGGTGATTGAGGGTGGTCAGGCAATTCTTCAGAACCACGTGAGGCTGCGAGCACCTGTAAAGACGCTAGTGGTCCAGAGCAACTTGCTTTGAAAGTCTCTTTGTCTATTCTGCCCTTTCAGGGTTCAAACTCTCCCTGCCTCAGAGGAGAGAGGGGCAGTCATACTGGAAGGGACAGCAAAGCCACTCCCCTAGTGGCATCTAAATCCCGCAGTGCCCAAGCCGGAGGTGTTTGTGGGTGGGTAGTGGGCACTCCAACCCTCGTTGTACACGTCTGTCCATCTGTAGATGAGCTGGGCACAATGTCAAGTCAGCTCCAGGTTCTGAGAGCTGTGAGGGGAGCTGCCCTTCTGCCTGCCTCCAAGAGTGAGTGTGCCCAAGGGTGGAGAGCAGGAAGAGCTGCATAGTTTCCAGCTGTGATTACAGCACATGACTTCTGTGCCATTTGGATTTGGTGGCTGCTCTACGGCTGAGCCCTCACACTGACCAATGAGAATAGCCATGCGAGGCATGAGCACCTTTTCTTTTCACAGAGCAGGTTGGGGCCTGGGGGTGGTCTAGGGTGGCTAGGGCTGTGAGGCTAGGGAGGCTCAGGGAGGTGGTGACCTGACAATAGAGGCAGCCCCAATGGCCACATCCTCTTACTCTTAGCTGTACTTTCCCTTGTCTCCACATCAGTACGCCCACCCAACCATTCCACCAGATGGCCTCCCATTGCTTCTTCCATTGGCCGGTCTTCTTCAGAGGCTACCCTATAGGAACAGGGAGAAATATGGGGCCTGGTTTTCATTTGCCTTCTCTCTGAACATCTGTGCCGTTTCTAGGGGTGCATCAAGCAGCTCTGGGGCTCTGATGGAATAATTTAGCATCCTGTGGTCGCCCTGTCAGTCCAGACCTGTGGACCTTTCTGCCTTAGGGGCTCTTCCCCACCTCCTTCCGTTTAGGTTGCCATATTATGACAGGCCAGGGCAGGCGTGTTCTGATGGCTGCTGCTTTTATTTTTATTTTCACCTCCTCCTCGACCTGCACACACTTTGCTTTCATCCAGGGTTTAGGAGGTTTGCTGCAATTTAAATAGGATGTTCTTGCTTGTTGAATGCTAAACCTGAAGCCACACAGCTGATTGGTAAATCAAACTTAGCAAATAAATCAACCATTCTCTTTTAGTATTGTATTTAGGTCTTATTACTCATATCTCCCTTCATTAGAGGTTTTTATTGTCTTCTCTTCGGCTCAACAAAGACAACAAAATCTGCCCTGTTAATTTTGTAATTGAGGTCTATGCAAACATATTGCCATTGCCGTGGAAAAATGTTTACTCTCTCTCAGCTGAACACACAGTACATTTTTAGTTGAATAAGATCCAACTGAAAGGCATAAATCAAGGGTTTAAAAATAGATTGAGGATTGCAAACGCTTAGTACGTCAGTATACTAGTCGAGTATTAAATGGCAGCAAAACGTAGATCAGACTGCCTGGCGTTGCTGGTAGAATTCAATTTAACCTCCTTAATATGTCCCTGCATTTCAGTTCATTTCTCATAAAAACCTACAGAAAGGCTCCTGACAGGAAGAGTCCGCATTGGGAGGGATAGAATAGCAAAGGAAATAAGATGGTAAAATAGTTACCCTTTTCTTTATTCAAAAACTGAAATCTGCTGTTATTGTGTTGTTGTTTTTTCACATTTGTGAGAGGAAACAGAAATACTTATTTATGTAGTGAGGCTTCAGGCAGAGTTCAAAGATGGAGCCTGTTGGACACATCTTGGCCAGGATGATGTACCTGTCCATGGAAACGAAGACACTTGAGGAGAGAGAGAAAAACACACAGATGGCTCCCCTAAAACGCTGTGATGAGCTCATGCTCACTGAATTACTCCATATCTGGAGACAAGCTGGAAGTCAGTGCAGATGGGATTGGCTAAACAGGACTAAAGGCAGGGATCAGAAACAATAGGGAGCTTGAAGGGGCTTTGGGATGGGTGGCCTTTTCCGAGGTACTAACGCAGAATCGCTTTTGAGAAAACCCACCACCTTTAATCAACACATCGACAGTATCTATTGTTATAACTACAAATGTTCACTTTCAGAATTTTATTTTGCATACAAAGAAACTGAAGCTTGCAGACATTTAATAACTTAGCCCTCAAATCACAAAACTATCCAAAATTCAAATTCGGGTCTCAATCTGGGCTTGTTGAGGGTACAAAGATGACTTAGACCTAGTCCTAGATGGTGGGACTTCAGCCTAACAGAAGAGATGGCAAGCGTGAGCAATAATTGTAATGAGGAGGAGTAGATGATAACAGCCAAGTGACTCAAAGTGAAATAAAGCTTCAGAGGAGTGAGGTTTAACTAAGTGTGGGGGAGACTGGATCAGACCGGGTTTGGAAGGATAGGACTAGCATGGCTGGAGAGAGGAAGTAGATGATAACAGCCAAGTGACTCAAAGTGAAATAAAGCTTCAGAGGAGTGAGGTTTAACTAAGTGTGGGGGAGACTGGATCAGACCGGGTTTGGAAGGATAGGACTAGCATGGCTGGAGAGAGGAGAGGGCATGAATAGAGGTGAGGGCACATGAGGGTTTTTTTTTCTTCAGAGTTTCTAATGCTCTGCCTTATGACTGTTATATCTTGACTGACAGCATCAGAGTCCAGAATCATGAATAATAGCTCTCATTTGCTGAGCATGTTTTCTGGGCTCCAATCACATGCAAAGGCTTTAAATTCATTGACTCATTTCCCAGCAATCCTATTGCTTGCCCATTTTGCAGGACGAGCACAAGGCTTGGGTAGGGAAATCACCTTGTGTATGGTCACTTGGAGCCCAAGGGCTGGGGAAGGGTCTCACAGCCTAGTCTATCTGACTCCAACCCCAGGGGCTTTGTCCCTGCATCAAACCACCGCCAGTCTCCCCAGACCCTCAGGGTGAGCTCTGCCTGGTGTACCTGCCACTCTGGTGCAACCTAGTGTCTTGGTGCCTGGAGGGCTGATTGTCCAGACTGACACACCCATGTATAAAGAGGTCTCCTCCTTGGTCCCACCCTTGGGGAGGAGGTCACAATGATCTGAGAAGCCTCATTTTCCAGTGGAGGTGGAGGGTTGCTGGGGGTGCGGGCTCTCAAGTGGCAGATGCATATCTGGGACGAGCTCTTGACCACCATTATCCACTATGTGACCAAGTCGGAAGCTAGAGGTGACACCTAATAGTCTAGCCTGAACTTTCCCAAGGGCCAAGCATGATGGTTGTTATTCTTGGATGAGCCATGGAGAGGCAGAGTAGGACGGTGCTGGAGGCTCTGGACCCGGGAGCCAAGCCCAGGCTCTGCCTCTGGCCCCATCCTTCCTCAGCCTGCGCCTCTGCACCTCCAGACCCCAGTTGATCATGGAGTGAGCCAGTGAGGCGTGGGGCAGTTGATTTTACATGTCAGCCAGGCCATGGGCCCCCATGCTTGGTCAAACACTAGTTGGGATGTCACTGTGAAGGCATTTTTCTCACATGAGAATAACATTTAGCTCAGTAGGATCCAAGTAAAGCAGGTCGCTCTCCATGATGTCGGTGGGCTGCAGCCTTTCATTGAACCCTTAAGAAAGACACCGAATGTCCTGCATAGGATTCTGCCTCCAGATGGGTTTCAGAATGGAATGTTCCACCCTCTTCCTGGGTTTCACCAAACTCACCAGCCCCTCAACTGGGTGAGACAATTTCTTAAATCTTTCTCTCTCTCTCAAGCACACACATATTCTATTGATTCTTTTTCTCTGGAGAATCCCGACTAAATCAGTTAATGAGAGTGTGATAGTGTGTGCCGCTTTCAGGGCTACAGAGAGGAATGGGTGATGGCACGGGGGTGATGACAATGGGTGATGGCAGGGGGCAATGACAGTGGGTGATGGTAGTAGCTGATGGGAGTGTGTGCCGGGAGGTCTGTTGGATGGAATGTACTAATCTAAATAAAGACCCTTCGGACAGGGCCTGGCACGTAGTTAGTTCTTGATGGTGGCCAGAGGAGAGTCACTTTTCTTGTTAATGAGGACTGTTTTCTCAAACTTGTTTTTCTTTTCATTTTTCATAGGGCCTAAATTAATCTTAGAACCACCCATGAGCTGAGTGCCACTGTTTCCTACTTTGAGTTAAAAAACCTGGAATGAGCCCAGCTGGTGTGGCTCAATGGTTGATCATAGACCCAGAAACCAAGAGGTCTTGGCTCGATTCTGAGCTAAGGCACATACCCTGGTTTCAGGCTTGATCCCCAGTAGGGGGCATGCAGGAGGCAGCTGATCAATGATGTTCCTCTCTCATCAGTGTTTCTATTTCTCTATCCCTCTCTCTTCTGACTCTCTCCAAAAATCAATAAAAACATATTAAAAAACAACACTTGATATCAACCCTGGGGATGTGGTGTTGCTAAGGACATGGGTGGTCCAGATGGAGTTAGGTTCATCCAGCTGTTCACCCCCCTGGGCGGCCCGACGCGGTGGCAGGCTTCCCTGCCGGGTGCTGCCTGCCAGGCCTGTGCTGTGCAGGGCTGTCAGACTGCCTTTATGGAGCTCTATTATCAGCGATTTAGAATCAAGCAGGTAAAGTGCGTTCTCAGTTGAAAAACATCATGTGGGATCTTTAGCTGAAACACATTTTCTAACAAATATTTCTAAAGTCTATTTGGCCACTTAAAAAGTAATGTATTTCTTCAAGAGTGTTTGGGCTTGCCACTTTTAGCCTCTTAAAGGTTCATGAAATTTTTCCTTTTTCATATAAAACTATGCAGCGATTTAGTCTGCCACAAGAAGCAAACCTTTTCTGGGTCTTAAAGGGGTGATTAAGGATAGAAGGGGTAATGCTGGCGAAAGAGCTCCTCTGCACACACAGAAAGGGTTCTAATGGAAGTCGCAGAAGAGCTCTGAACTCCCAAAGCAGATTTCAGTCACGGGAATCTCAGAGCCTCACTTGCTCAGAGGTGGGCTGTGCCAGGGGGGAGCCAGCAGCCACATTGGCCATTTACATTTAAATTACTTCACGTTAAATACGCTTTAAAATTCAGCTGTTCAGTCACACAAGCTACATTTTGAGTGCTCCTGGGCCCCAAGCCGCTGGTGGTTCCTGCACTGGGTAGGGCCCACAGAGCATTTTCTTCACTGAGAAATTCTGCTGGACGGTGCTGCTCTGAGCAGGCCAGCTGTGGCCGTGGGCCAAATCCAGCTCTCCGCCTGTTTTTGTGAATAAAGTTTTATTGGGACACAGCCACACACACTTTTATGGACTGTCTGGCTGCTTTTGCACTACTGTTTCTGAATTGAGTTGCAGCAGAGACCATATGACCTGCAAAGCCTGAAGTATTTTCTATCTGGCCCTTTAAAGAAAGTGATTGCTGAGCCTGCTCTAGACCACAGAGTTGAGGTCAAGCTGGGCACATCTGTGAGGGTGGCGTGATGGCCTGCCTTACGCTGGCCACATGGAGCTCATGAGCACTGGCCTCGCCTGTGGTACAACTGAGCGGACAGGTCCAAAACGTGCCAAGCAGGGATATGATGGTTTCTATGCACAGCAGCTCCAGCGCATGCCACAGAATTGCTGAGTGGTAGGTGTAAGGACACATGGCCTCGTGTGCACATTTTGCATGCATGTTCACATGTATGGTGTGTTCACATGTGTACACGTGATGTGAATGTGTGTGCATGAGCGCACATGTGTGTGGGTGTTATGGGGTATGCATCCAGCCAGCTTGTAAGCAATGCTTCTGTGGGTGATGGCCATGGGGCTGTCTGACACTTTCCATTTCCAAGGCAGAACAAGAGGGAGGACCACACAGAGCAGAAACTACTCCCTCCCCCCCCCTTTTTTTTAAATAAGGAAAAGGCCACCAGATTATTTTTCAGAGAGACTGTGGGAATAATAGGCCTGCTGGTTCACTACCCTCTCCTGCCCCCCCCGCCCCCGCCCCCTGGGGAAAGAAACACTTTATTCCTGATCACACCAGGAGACATATTTCTCTCTGCAGGGCTGCTTCTAGAAAATGCAGTTCCCTGTAGCAGCACAATCTCTGGAAGAAGAGAAAGCTGACTCTTAGAATCAAAGTGATGACAATGGTGCCCAACGCTGATAGCAAAGTCCTCCAGACCAATGGACACACACAGAGACATGCTGGGCTTGGGGCCAACATGGGGCAGTGAAGGGCTGGTGTTAGTCGCTTGGAGGCTGGACTGGAGAGAGAAGCTGCCAGGCCAGTGAGAGAAAAGGTGGACCATCGCATTCAATCCTCCTCCTTGCAGGAAAGCGTTCGTGAGGGGTATACTGAGGAGTTCACAAGCAGCAACTGGGTCCTGCAAGGCTCTGGTGTGGGAATTACACAAAAGCAGCATCTTTTGTAAGAATGAGTGAAATTCCTGGAGCGGGCTTAGCTGCAGAGCATATGCTTTTGTGAATACATTACAGGGTGTGCTGATGGATATCCAGTTAAAATACTAGTGATGACAGAGACTCTAGAGTCAACTACATGTAAGCATATTATCTAGATTCTTTAAATGACTACTTGAACTACTTACCTTTTCTAGTTTTGTTTTTTCATTTGGAGTTTTAAGTTTCTCGGTAATATCAAGACAGGTGGGAAGATGCTTTGGGTCCCTTGGCCTCAGAAGATGCAGGATTGAAATCAGCTCTTTTTTTAAAAAATTAAATCTTAATTGTTCAGATTATTACAATTGTTTCCCCTTTCCCCCCCTATAGCTCCCCTCCACCCGGTTCCTACCCCACCCTCTGCTCTTACCCCCTCACTGTCCTCATCCATAGGTGTATGATTTTTGTCCAGTCTCTTCCCGCACCCCCCACACCCTTTTACCCCCGAGAATTGTCAGTCCACTCCCTTTCTATGCCCCTGATTCTATCATATTCACCAGTTTATTCTGTTCGTCAGATTATTTATTCACTTGATTTTTAGATTTACTTGTTGATAGATATGTATGAAATCAGTTCTTTGAAGCACAACCATTGGCTTGTGGTGCTGACTTATTGATGTAGGTAACTTTATTTGGAATTAAAGTGAAAAGTAGGGGAGATGTCGGGGGAAAGTTCAAATGTATGACTGTCCATCAACATTTCCACTTGTTTTACGATTTAGAACAAGCATGTCAAACTCGCGGCCTGTGGGCCGCATGCCTCATTTTCTTGGCCCGTGTTAGCCTTTGAGTTTAACATGCTTTGTTTAGAATATAACAGCCAGAGACAGTAGCTCTCAACTTATGCAGGCGCCAGAATTGCTTGGAGTAATGTTGCAGAGCAGGGCCCTAGTAATTTTGCTTCTAACAAGTTCTCTGGAGTTGTGGACGCTACTCATCCAGGAACCTTATTTTGAGAGCCACCAATCTGAGAGACAGAGCTGCAAGCTACATCCTGACACCTGCAGAGGAGGCAGGGTTTTTCAGAAAACAAATCCAGAGCTTCTGCATTTGGAGCTAGGGAGGATATAGATAAGAACAAACTCAAAGGGAAATGTGTTTGCGCATGGCAAGGAGTACGCAACAACATCAGGAAGAGCAGAGGTGGCTCCGAGGCGTTTGCGGCCATTCCAGCACATTGGTGGGGACTTACACTTCACTGTCTCACCATCCACGGGTCTGACACTGCATGGTGCCAACTAGGAGCCAAAATAGCAAGAGTAATGATTAGCCATATCTTGAACTCTGTGTAGCTAAAGGGATGAGTGTTCATTTGTTGCACCAATACCAGTCAATGACTAGAAGCACATGTGCCAGGAAGAGAACAATAGAGCTGGGTGATGGAAGAAGTGAGAGAGCAGGCTCAAGACCAGGACAAGACTAGTACCCAAATAACCTTGGCAAGGTATTTGCAGAAAGAAACTTCTTGATATGTATGTGGTGCATGAGTGCATATGTGCATGAAAGAACTACTGGCTAAAGGCTCCCCCAATGGGGAGGAATTGGAACTTAATAACAGAATCACACATATTTGTACTGGTATATTATCTGAATTTTTTTCTTTGGTGTTTATGGGTTAAGTTACCTAGTAAACTGCACATTGTTCATTCTTTCATTTGGGTTTCTCAGTCGTTTTGTTGTACTTATAAAGAGCTTATTTAGAATCCATTCCCATACTACTAAAAATAGTAGTGTAAAATTATGTGACATTGCATTTTGATCAGATGTTCCTGGGGATCCACTTATATTTTCACGTAACAGGAGACAAAAGGCTCCTTACCTGTTTCCTCATAGTTCCCTTTATAATTCTTAGGGAATGTTGCTTGGATAACAACAATATTTTTTGTATGTCAAATTAAAATAGATATCTAATGTCTTTATTTTTTTATTTTTTTACTAGAGGCCTGGTGTACAAATTCGGGGCCGACTGGGGGGCAGGGCTGGCCAGGGGGATGGGCCATGGGTGGTTGGCCAGTTGGCCCCGCCCCCTGGTCGAACTCCCAGTTGAACTCCTAGTTGAGGGGACAATTTGCATATTAGCCTTTTATTATATAGGATTCCTCTCTTTATCTTCTTCACATCTTTACTTGGCACATAGTAGCAAAGGTGACAGCCTTTACTTGTTTCTTTGGGACACATGCTTGAGCAGACACTGACACACATTTGGATTAGAGTCTAACAATTATACAACTTTCAAACTCTTAAGGGATGATGCCCAGTCTGACAGGGGGTTCTTGAACAGACTGATCTATGGTTAATAGGGAACAGTGGATGGTGAAGGGGAAATCTCTCCCCTATTCTGGGAAATAATTCAAGCATTCCCTCATGATAGCCAATAGCATCATTTTTATTTATATTTATTTTTGTTAATCCTCATCTAAGGTTATTTTTTCCATTGATTTTTAGAAAGAGTGGGAGGGATGGGGAGACAAACAGGGAGGGAAATATCAATGTGAGAAGGACACATTGATTGGTTGCCTCCTTCATGTACTGTTACTGGAGCGGAGGCCAATCCTGAAATCAAGATACATGCCCTTGACTGGAATCGAACCCACAATCCTTTAATCTGTGGGCCAATGCTCTAACCACTGAGAAAAACCAGCTAGGGCTATAGCATCATTTTTAGATCAGAAAATACAAAGAGGGAATACTGTTTTGTGCTCTTTTTCTAAATATTAAAATAGACAAGTCTTATAAACACTCCCCATAATATTTTTCCTTTCATTACCTATTCTTACTGCCCAGGATAGATTAGTGTTTCTCAGAGTTTCACTTCTGTAAGTATTGAACTAGTTTGTAGCAGACCAATTATCCCACTGAAAATAACTAGGAAACCTAGATAAAAACAAATGTGTACATTAAAAAGCTACCATGAACACAAGGGGTCAGGATTCTAGAAAGACGGTAGATTCATTGATGTAAGCTTTGTACTTTAAGCCCATCATCCCCTTATGGCATTTGTTAATTCTTATGCAATCAGAGAGAGGGTGAGAAAAATAGCATAAAGCAGATACTCAGAAGGTTTTCAGTAATTTCCCAGGAGTGGGAAGACAAAATTGTGAGTTCAGGGTTTCTGAAACAGCCAGGACTTGAGGTGCCAGAGAGAAGGCATGTGAGTTATAGTGAGTCTAACCTTCTGATCTGCTTGTCCCCTCAAAGCATTCTCTAAGTTCTTAATGTGCAGGCTTAGATAAGATGAGCAAAATGTGGTAGCCATATGACCTTGGCTGAGCAG
Organism: Myotis nattereri; assembly: GCF_964212035.1. Lineage (NCBI taxonomy): Eukaryota > Metazoa > Chordata > Mammalia > Chiroptera > Vespertilionidae > Myotis > Myotis nattereri. Next base: position 29,794,801 of record NC_138076.1, read on the forward strand.
CTTAAAGAGAGTTTTCAAACAGTCTAATGGTGTAAAAATAAAAATGAAATTTAAGGGCCCAGGTAAGCTTTATGAGATTTAAATAGGAACTTTTTTAGAAATAAAAAATAAAAGAAGCTGAAAATAGATTTTACAAAGACTGAAACCTGGTGTCAAAATAATTCAATATGATCTTCCCTTATTTGAATTGGATGACAGAACTATAGACTCCCTAGGGTTTCTGCAGTTTTTCATAATTTAGTGTCCAGCATTCAGTCAAAAGCACCAATCACACTGATGGCCAGACAGATTCTGAGGTACTCCAGATAGTGGAGTTATTGAATACAGCTAAAAAACAAACAAACAAACTACAACTAATACAATTCAATAAAACAGATGACAAGATGGTGAGTTCACAGAAAAGTGGAATCCATAAAATAGAATCAAATGGAAAATTTAGGATTAAAAAGCACAATGATTGAAATTTAGTACAAAACAGAGGAATAACAATAGCTGGAGAGAGTAAGTTAACTGGAATTAGGTCAGTAGAAAATATCTGGATAAAAGCCAAAGAAAACAAAGAATGAAAAATGAAAAGAATTATAAGAAACATATAGGACACAGTAGAAGATCTGAGATGTATAATCGGGGAAGGGGGAAGAGAAATAATGGTACAAAATCAATATTTGAAGAGAGGACCTAGAATTTTCCAAAATTTAGAAAATAAGTTAAGCCGCAGATTTAAATATCACTATAAACCCCAGGTGTAACAGGTGCAATGAAAATACATCCAGGTACATCACTGTAAATCTGCTGAAACCAAAAGACAAAGAAAAATTCTTAAAAGTGCCAGAGGAGAAAAGGACTTTTACTGTCAAAGGAATAACAGGAACACTGACAGTGACAGCAGACTTCTCTATGGAAATGATGAAAGAAGACAATAGAAACTCATCTTTAAACAAAGACAATAACTGCTAACCTAGAATTCTATACTTAGTAAAAATATATTTCAAAAATAAAATAGGCATTTTTAGACAAAGAAAAACCCAATAACATATCTACCAGATGCTTCATGAACCTCTCCAAATCTGCCTTTCTGAAAAAAAATGGGACAACCACATTTTGTTCTCAGTAATTCTTTCCAACCTGGTCACCTCATGAGTCAAGCAGAGGAATAACCTGTCCACAATCTGAATGAGTTTGGATTAATATAATTTGCTGAGAATGTGTTTTGGTCTCTCCCCTCCCTCTGAAAATGCTGTAGGTTGGATACCCCATTTGGAGCATACTTTTACCTCTCATATTATAGAGACCCAATATTTGTTTTCCCAAGCCTAGTAAGCATTATGGTACAATACAATTCTGTGTGTTTTGTACATGTATGTGTATGCTTTGCAGGTGCTGTAGAGGCAGGGAGATGTGGGAGGGCTGACTATCAGGCTTCATGGACAGAATTCTCAGACTATCTGAGACTAAGTTTCCTTTAAACCTTATCCTATTTAAAAAGAGGAAGCTTTCAATGCTCTTCTTTTCAGACTCAATAAATTTTTTTGGTTCTTGTTTCCTTAAAAAAAAAAAAAATCTACACAGCCCTAGCTGGTTTGGCTCAGAGTGTCAGCCTATGGATTGAAGGGTCCCAGGTTTAATTCTGGTGAAGAGCACATGCCCAGGTTATGGGCTCGATCCCCAGTAGAGGGCATTCAGGAGGCAGCTGATCAATGATTCTTTTTCATCAATGATGTTTCTATCCCTCCCTCTCCATTCCTCTCTGAAATCAATAAAAATATATAGTTTTAAAAGCCTACACAAATAAAAAGAAACACATACCCTCTAGCTTAATGTTTAAATAAATGAATTCTACTTGGGAATACATGAATAAAAGAACTTTCCTTCTACCAAATGGTTAACCATACATACATATGTGTATACATATGTTCTTTATTCCTAAGAATGGGGTGGATGGATGCGTTCTCATTCAGTCAGGATTTCATTCTTTACAGAGATCTCTCGGAGCTGATGGCCATGCTGACCACTCTCTGCTCTTTGAGGTTTGCTTGTCCTCTTCAATTTACTGGAAAGATTTCCTGTTTGGAGAAATGAGATTTTCTTGAGAAATTTGAGGTGTTCCACTTATTTCCATGAGCATGCAGTTCAGAGTCTGTCATGGAGGTCCCACAGCTACAGACACTACTAGTAAGGAAGCCTGAAACCAGCTTCAAGCATCCCTGGTGCTGTGTGAACTGGAAGGAGATGGTGAGAAGGAGTCGTCCTGGGTGGGGGAATGAGGCCAGTTGGGGGCAGTCTTAAGCTGTGTGGACAGATGTGTGGGATGTAGAATGCTGGAGATAATGAATCATCAACGTGACTACAAAGTCTAACTCAGAGATGCTGAGAGGACAGGGGGAGGACTGGCCTGGATAAAAGGCTCAGAGATGATCTGGAAAGTTCCTGGGAGAGCATGGGGCCAAGAACAGAAGCCATGGCGAATATGTGTGGACCAATTTAGCAGTTAGGAAGTCATATCAGAAAAGGCAGTGGGAAGGGCAGCAGATAAGGGACCCTCAGAGATATGAGGCTCAGCCCTAGGTGGGAGGCTGCCTGCAGTGAGGGGCAGGTGTGACTGGTGGTTTGGACCTTCTTGGGTCTGGTCACAAGGGACAGCAACAGCCGCAATGTATATGTTTGACAGCAGCTTCACCTGTCCTAGTTATTCCTGAGGAGGAGGGACAGCCTCTTGCTCAGTTAGGTTGAGAAGGAGAGGAAATACCCATATGTGGCCCATGATGCCTTAAATCTGGACTTGATAGACCAGGGTGTCCCTGCATTGACAACCACCAGGAAACTCCTGTGGGGCTCACAGCTGGCCTACCCAGGAACTGTGTCACCTGCTCTTTCAGAGAGCTGTTCACAAGGCATGTGCATCTCTTGGGTGGATGTTTTACTTCTCTTCATAGTAAGATAATAATCCCAGAACTGGGATCCACTTATCTATTATTCCAGTTTACCTGAAAATTTTCCAATTTTTTTGAGGATTTTGTCCAGAACTGATAAACTTTCATAGGGATCATTTTTTGAGTTCTTTTTGTCTGTGGGGGGAAAAAATAAATACAATGATTAAGCTTTGGTAAGTAATTAAGGCATAATTCCAAAAGTCTTTTCTTTAAAACTTCTGAGGAAGCAGCATCGTGTGCACAGCGTCATGATGGTTGCATAGCCTCAGGTGAGGCCCTCAAAACATCCTTTCCTTTCTTGAGCCCAGAACCGAGAACGTGTGGCTTGTGCTCAAGCCTGGGTGGAAGCATACACCTTCATACTTTCTCTCTACGCTCAGAGGGTGCACTAGCGAGAAACTACTCCGTCACTTGGGTGTAGGAAGGGCCCTCGTTCCTCGTGGTGAGCGCCAGTTCCTCCTATGGAGCTAATGCTCCTGAGTGATTGAACCTGTCCTTGGACCTGGACACAGCTCACAAGTGGGTGACTTCCCGCCCTGACTTCTGTCAAGCCCTTTCTACCAATAATTGTGTGGACTGGTCCTGTTGCTGGGGAAGAGGAACAGTGTGGGGTTGCACAGGGCTGGGAGGGACTCTGCATGTGCCTGGTCCGAGGGCCGACTCCAGTCCGACAGAGTCAGGGTGGAGGTGGGCTCACCTTAGAGTCAGAGTCACTCCTCCTTTGGGCATGACCTTCACTGTGCCCTGCAGCCCATGCTCCTTCTCCTTCCTTACCCTTCTACTCTCAAAGGGTATCAAGAAGATCCACCTCCCTTTAGTTTTCCCAAAACTCCTTGGAACACTAAAGAAAAACCTTTAAGCTTAGCACATTTATATTTGTTGAACGCATGAATAATAACTAGTCGGGTCTTCCATTGGCCTGTGGGTTGTTGGGGTAGAACAACACCTTGTTTATCTATCAGCACTGAGATGCTCACTCACTATTGAGTGAGTGAATCTTTTGTTAAAGCTAATGTTAATAGGAAATTAATGATTATGGCATAAAATTACATATGCTTCATGGGACACTTAATTTTTAACAGAGCCCAAAGTCTTTTTTTTTTAATAATCCTCACCCGAGGATATTTTTCCATTGATTTTTAAAGAGAGTGGAAGAGAGAAGGAAAGACAGAAAGAAACATCAATGTGAGAAAAACACATCTAGTGGTTGCCTCCTGCATGCACCCTTACCAGGGCTTGGGCAGGGGAGGAGCCTGCAACTGAGGTACATGCCCTTGATCCAAACCAAACCTTTGGTCCACAGCCCGACACTCTATCCACTGAGCCAAATCGGCTAGGGCAATCCCAAAGTCTTAAACTAAAGTTTAGACACAGTCAAGATTTCAGGAATGGTGTTATGGACCATGAGGACTGTGGCTGTTTTGGCAATCAGAGCATCCTCGGGCTTAGGTTGTCCATTTCCCCCTCTATATTTGCCCTTAGTCCTCCTCCACGTACGTAAGTAGAAGTGGACATAAAACAAATAGCAACACTTAAAATCTGTGACGTAATCACCGGACCGCAAGCCTCTCCAGGACAGGCACCAGGAAGAATGAACTTAATGTTCCCCCCTCGGACCTCGAAGCTTTTATCTGGCACACAGTAGTTGCTGACTAATGTCTATTAAGTAAGTGAGTTATCAATAATGCATACTTGGGAAGAATACTGACTAGTTGTTCCTCTGTAATAGAAGTCACCATTACTATAATGATGATGTTAGCACCTTGGCACTCTCTCTATGTGCCCAGAACTGTTGTGTTTGAATTATCCCATTGGACCCCTCAGCAATGCCTATTTTACAGATGCAGGATCTGAGGCAGAGAGTAATTCACCCCTAGTGAGCCCTGGTGTGGGAGCCTAGGGACCTGTGAGAAACTGTGTGACTAATGCCCCTTTCAAGGACATGTGGAGGATCCTGCACCACAGGGTTCCCTGGAGATACCCAGGGAATGGGCAGCTCTGAGAACTGGTCCTTGCTTTAACTCCAATGGCACCCAACCCCCCTCCACCCTTCCTGTCTTTCTCAGGGAGGATTCCATCTGGACTGTTAATTTGCTAGAAATGTTGCCTCTGTAGAACAGTGCAGTGGTATTTTACCTTTCAAGTATTTACTTTTACCTTTTAAAAAATGCAGTCAAACCCTGGCCTTGTAGCTCAATTGAAAACAACCACAGGCTACTCTGGTTCCTCCCCAAAAAAGAGTAAAAATTATTTGCTTGAAGAAATAGCTTTTCAAGAAAAAAAAAAATACTTAGATAATAAGCTTTCTTTTCCCCAAGTTAAATCTATGTCTATAGCTATATCTGTATCTATATCTATAGCTATTATCTATCATCTCTATATCTATCTGTTTGTCTATTATCTATCTACCTACCTATCTATATCATCTATCTAGATCAGTGGTTCTCAACCTGTGGGTCGCGACCCCTTTGGGGGTTGAACAACCCTTTCACAGGGGTCGCCTAAGACCATCGTAAAGCACACATACAATTACCTATTGTTTTTGTGATTAATCACTATGCTTTAATTATGTTCAATTTGTAACAATGAAATTTGGGGTCACCCCAACATGAGGAACTGTATTAAAGGGTCTCGGCATTAGGAAGGTTGAGAACCACTGACCTAGATAAATGGCACATAAGTTTAGCTGGTGGATTGCTTAGTATTATCTGCCAGTTCTTTGGAGAGGAGTATATTTGCATAGCTCCTTGAGAGAAGGTAGGAAACTTGACAGGCGTTAGTTTTATAATCATTGACTTTCACCCACTCACTTGGGAAGACTTTATGGGGTGCCTGCTGTCTGGGCCCAGCACAGCACCTTTCTGAGCAGTGCCTGTCTTGGGTCCTACCTATGGTGCTTCAGACCTCTGGGGAGTGTGGGCTTTGTGGGTCTCCTACAAGGAGCCATGCTCATTGTAGTCCGAGTTTCTGAGTTCTCTCGGAGGAGTCACCCTCTGGGAGATGGCTGTTTTCTCAGTGATTTTTGGTGTGGATGCAAAATCTGTACTTTTCTAGAATGGAGAAGATTTCTAATGTTATAATTACATACAAACAATATGTAATTATATATGTGTTTTCCGATGGTTTGAGGTGGCTTCTGACCCGAGTGGTAAGGGCTGCTAACCCAGTCTGTTCCTTAAACAACTTTCTATTCAATAAAAGGCATACACAGGGTCTATCTCGTGAGCTTGTTGGGAAGATAGTGTAAAAGATAGCATGTGACAGTGTCAGGCCTATGCACAAGTTCATTATTATCATTGTCATCACGGTATTCAGCCACATGTGGCCCAAGGGTAGTCACAGATCCTTGGATTTGTTTCTCTTAATACAAGGCACTGAAAGGTGCATTGAGACAGCATTTTTATCATTATTATTGTTACTACTATTACTTGCAACAAGGTGCTACTTAAATTTCTATATACATTTTCCTGTCTAGAACAATTAGATTCAAGGCAAAAAATTCATAGATTTCAGCCCATGAATGAGAAAATGGAGTGCTCCGGTGTCACAGCATGGAGGCAACCTGACAAAATTGAACAGGCATCAATCTCGGCTCACAAGTGAGAAGAGTCTGAAATGTCACTTTATCTCCCAGACCACAGCCTCTTCAGAGATAGGCTCAAATGATAGATTTGGTATTCTAATGGGTTCTGGATACTGATCACTCAAAAACAACCTTCTGACCGACAAGGTGGGTCTTTCCTGTGGCAGCAGCCGCCGCCACCACCGCTATGGGAACCATGTTTTCAGTCTCCTCAAAAACATGGGCACCACCCTCACTGTCCAGGGCCTGAGGGTCAGGGGCCACATCTGACCACAAGAAGAAACAACACAGAAAAAATAAGGCTATCCTGAGCCTCACTTTATTTCTTAATTAAAATAAAATGGCAAAATATTTACTTTTATTTATTTTTTTAAGGCAGTCAAGCCCTGGCCTGGTGGCTTAGTTGGTTAGAGCATTGTCCTGTATAGTAAAAGGTTGCTGATTTGATTCTCAGTCAGGGCACATACCTAAGTTTGGGGTTCAATTGCCAGTGGGGGTGTGTATGGGAGGCAACAGATTGATGTTTCTCTCACTCCCTCACTCTCTTTCTCTCTCTCCCTTCCTCTCTCTAAACATATCCTCGGAGGAGGATTTTAACAAATGTAGCCAACATTCCGTGGGGAAGCACCTGACTATTTCCCAGGCACTGCTGCCTTGAAGATCTTTGCAGGCAAATGGTGTTTTGGGTCACCCTAAAGTTCACGTTAAAGTCCTGCCTCCCGATACCTCCGAATGCCACCTAATTTGGAAATAAGGTAATTGCAGATGCAACTAATTAAGATGAGATCATACTGGAGTAGGGTAGTCATAATCCAATATGGCTGGTGTTCTTATTAGAGGGGGAATTTAGACACAGAGACAGATATACACAGGGAGAACACCACATGATGACAGGGGCAGACATCAGATGATGCACCTACAAACCAAGGAACATCAAAGACTGTGTGTGGGAAAGCCTCAGAAGCCAAGGACAACATGGGACAGATTCTCCCTCACAGCCTTGAAGGAACCAACCTGCCCTTGATCTCAGACTTGTGCCTCCAGAACTGAGAAACAATTGATTCCTATTTTTCAAACCACCCAGGCTGAGGTTCTTTGTTATGGCAGCCCCAGGAAACAAACACAGATGGAGAAACTGGTTACCACTGCGGGTGATGGGTCTTACATTTGCTGAAAGCTAGCAGTGCCCTGGGAGCCTTGTCATCTGGCAAGGGAGAGAGCCCTGCTGCATAGGTAGAACACCGCTGAGTGTGCCCTCCAAGAAGTTGGCCCCACTCCAGCTCCAGCACAATGAGGAGACCCACTACACACACAAGCAACGTGCAGCAAACTTATCTCCAGATCTCAGGACTTTCAAGGATGAGGGCGTCACCTGAAGCAGCAGCTGCTTATCCGTTAGCTCTCCACCGACGGGAAGGAAACTGCATTATATCATGACCAAGTTTCTCTCTCTCTCAACAAAAGTTCCATCAACACATGCACTCTATTTTTACTCTTCTGTTTTAAAGGTTGGTGCCAACCCAATACATTGATTTGATAACCCACTCACGGGTAACCATCCCAGTGTGAAAGCCACTGGCTTGGAGGTGCCCCTCCTTTCTTTGCAAAGGTGTCTAACGAACCAGGTCAGGCTGAGGGGAAGTCAGCTGGTACCCTATTTCCCAGGAAAAGAATGGATTTCTCTCTAGTTGCAGCCATTTCCTGGTCTGATCTCTTCTCTGTTTCTGCCAAAGTATGTCTTTGTCATTTGCCTTCAGTGGACATGGAGAAAACATGTTCTTATATTTTCAACTGCTTTTCCAGTTCAATTTCTCCATGATCATCTCTTTCTAGTATATTTCCCTGGCCCATTTCCCAGACCAAATTCTAAGTACCTGGAGGTGAGGACCTCAGAACCCAGCACCTTTTGCAAAACAGCGCAACACTGTCAAATTGTGTTTGAGTTGCTTGTATAGTTAGTAGAATATTATGGAATTTAGCCTTTTCTCCATGTTCATGAATCTACATTATTGCCACACATTATCATAGAAACATCTTTGCCAATCCTTTGCTCAAACGAATCTCAAGGTTGTGACACTTCATTCACCCATTCATTCATTCAGTCAACAGACACCTGCTCTCTACAAAATGCTGGGTGGCATGGAGGACACAGTATTTCCCCCAGGAGGCCACATTCTACTGGGGGTGGCAGTGGACACGCAAACCCAGTGTGGTAGGCGCTGATACCAAGCACAAATGTGCTGTTCCCTCAGGAAACCATGGTCCCACCAGCTACACCTTACATCTTTCCCTTAATTTTTAGGAACCAAGCTAAATTGGGAGCTGTCTTAACACATCCAGTAGCTTTTTCTAAAAATTAAAAGGTCTGACTCAGGCTGAGGAGGAAATAAGAGGAAGCAAAGCACGAATTGCAGATAAGGCTCCCAGGGATGGCTTTTGCCAAGGCTCGGACTCTGTTTCTGTGACCCCTCCCCCGTTGGGAAGGTTGAGACTTCATGTTGCAGTTTTCTTTCCATTAAAAGGGATAAGCCTGTAATGCAATGTCACTAGCTGTCCGTGGGCTTGTGTGCCACTCTGCCGTTCCATTCACCTCTGACAACTAACTTGTTCTGGGCGATCATCTGGCTCTGGTATTCTGTTATCCTAAGTGCATCACAAATCCAAAATAGACTGTTGCAGAGCAAAAGGAGAGGGAATCAATGCCTGACTAGGAAGTAGGAAACATTATATTAGTGTAATGAAAAATATCATCATACTAATCTGAAAATGGTGGCGGTGACTATGAGGGGAGAACTTTCCAACTCCTCACTGTGCAGACACACTTAAACTTGCCCAGTCTATTTGGCCAGCATGCAGAAACACCTGTTTGAAATGATGGGAAAACCAGCACTCATGGTATGGCGAACGAATTGCAATGAGGTAGAAATTGCTTCGCTATTATTGTTTTACTCAGGAAATCTTTGGATTTACCCCCCTAGTTAACAGGACTTTTTGGGTTCACTATTGCTTCTTACATCCTACTTCTCCAGTCCTCCTGCATTAAATCCTTGATGAAATTTTAATAAACTCCTATCAATGTGTAACTCTCACATTTTTCTAGCAAATGTCAGTCACATCAGTAATGTAAATGAGCTTAACTTATCCATTAAATTTTTTTTGGCAATTCTTTTTAGGGAACGAGATCCAAGAATAGTCTGTATACTTAAAGTGATGCTGAATGATTAAAGGTGGGGAGAGTGGGTGGATGGGAAGAGATCAACCAAAGAACTTGTATGCATATATGCATAACCCATGGACACAGACAATAGTGTGGTGAAGGCCTGGGGTGGGGGGTAGAGAGGGCAGGGGTGGGCTAGAAGGGGTCAATGAGGGAAAAAAGGGGACATACACAATACTTTCAACAATAAAGCTTTTTCGAAAATGAAACCTCGTAAAGAAATAGACAAATATATGTTAGTAAATTGAAACAATAAGAAAGCAGATCGCAGTAATCTTTTTATCAGACAGTAAAATCAAGCCTAAAGCGCTAAACATGACAAAGAACTGCTCTTTTTAATACTAAAAGCTAGAGTAAGCTAGAGTTCACAATGAAAATATAACAATCATGAAAATCTATGCAGAAAATAACACAAGAATCAGACTTATAAAGCAAAAGCTGCAGAAAATGCAAGAATACATATACAGAAACATATTTATAATAGGAAACTTTTGTACGCTGTTCTCAATAAAAGATTAAGGTGATAAATATAAGGAGAGAGGACACTTAAACAACATAATCAATAAGATAGATATTATAAATGTACACTAAATACCCTTTACATCTCAGTAGTAGAGAATACATCTTCTCAAATGCTCATGGAATATTCACATAATTGGTTTTATATTAGGTCAAAAGAAAATGTAAGCCAATTTCAAAGTAGAGCTATTAAAAAGAATATTCTCTGATCACAGTATAATAAAAGTAGAAATTATTAATAGAAACAAAGAGAAAATGCCCTAGGAAATTAGAAAACATTTTTATTAGACAACTTTTAGATAAAAAGTACAAACTAAACCTATAGAATTTCTGAAAAAATAATCTTACCTAATAATGGACAAACATGGAAATTGACCATGCCTCTGCTACGCTCACCAGCCAATCAGGAGAGTATGCAAATTAACCCAACAAAGATGGTGGTTAATTTGCATAGTAGGCACAAAGTGGCAGAGTGAAGACTGAAGGCTCCATCTAGAGCCGTGAAGACTGAAGGCTCCGGAGCGAAGGCCTGGGTCCTGGGTGCCAGAGGAAAACTGGTGCCAGCAGCCAGGGGAAGGGAAGGCCTATTGCACGAATCTCTTCATGCAACGGGCCTCTAGTGTTAATTAAACTACTATGTATAAAAATCTATGGGATATGTTTAAAGGAGCAGAACGCCAAACACTTATTGGTAAAATAAAAAATTACTCAGCTCTAAAACCTAGAATGAGGGCAACAAAGTAAACTGTAAGAGAGCATAAAGAAGGAAGAATTAATGATAAAGACAGAAATTAAAGAGATACAGAATGGAAATGTAGTGGAGTTAATTTGTTAAAACCCTGGATTTTGGAAAAATTTATAAACCAGAACAACTACTAGTTTAACTGATCATGGAGGAAAAAAAGCATAAGTTTAAAAAATAAGAAATAACAGGAGGGAAATAGCAATGGAAACAAATGGCATTTTAAAATTCACAAGACAATTTGAAGATCTCCATGCAAATACATTTGAAACATATAAGAAAAAGATAATTTTCTCGGGAAATATATTGATTGCTAAAATTGACCCCATTTGATTAAGTAAGCTGAAATTAATCACTTATCCTAGGAAAAAATATAAAACATTCTAAGTAAGTACCCCAGGGGAAAAATAACAAGATAAGATGGACTCACAGGGCATTTCTAACAAATCTGAAAAGACCAGATGGTTCCAATGCTCTAGAAAATTTCTAAGAGAATCAAAAAGGAAAAAAAAACACCTTTTAATTCTATATTATAAAGCAGGTATAACACTGACACTTCAACGTGATAAAGATTGTACAATAAAACTACAGACTAATGTGACTTGTGTATTTATGTGCAACAATGCTAAATAAAGTATTAACAAACAGAATGAAATACCATTTTAATAAAATAATTAACATGACCCAGTGGTGAAACGCAAGGTGGGTTCAATATTAGAAAATTTTGGGAGAGAAACCAAGATGGTGGCATAGGTAAACACCAGAGTTTGCTGCCTTGAACAACAATTCAAAAATACAACTAAAAAATGGAATGGACATCATCCAGAACCACAGGAAGGCTGACTGAGTGGAAATTCTACAACTAGAAGGAAAGAGAAAAGCATACTGAGACTCAGGAGGCGCAGTGAGGAAGTAAAATACTAAGGTACAGAGGCGCACATGGAGCGGGCTGGTGGCTGAGGGCGCAGTTGTCATTTTCAATCGGGAGGGAGTCTCAGGCTCTGAGCTCCAGTTCCAGGCAAGTCTCCAGACTCATACGGGAGAAGCAGGACTGTCTGGCATCGGTTGGAACTTGAGGGCAGCTTTCTCTCAGAGGGGCTTGCAGTGATTGCCGAGACACTGGGAAGTGGGGCCTCTGAGAGCAGCCAAAACTGCTAGCCCCGCCCTGTTGATCCCATGGGACCTGCCCTGCCCAAGCCCTGCAGGGAAGCTTTTGCTGGATAGCCTAAGGCAGAGGCTAGATTAGCACCTCCCTAGAGATCCAGGAGCTAGGGTACCCAGAGGTCAGAGTGGGACCATCCAGTTTGCAGCTCCGTGGAACCATAAAGGACACACTCAGGGGGAAGACTCAGTGAGCACCATAGCCCCACTGAAGCAAGTCTTGACCCGGAGGTGTGTCTCCAGCACAGGAGTTCTCCCACCACAGACACAGCTGATTCTCACAGCCAATTGGCCTGGAGGTCAATTCCTCCCAGTGATACCTACAACAATCAAGGCTTAACTACAACAAGACTGTGCACAAAGCCCACAAGGGGGTGCACCAAGAGTGTCCTCCTCAGGTAACTGGGGAGGCTGAACCACTGGGCCCTAGAGGACACTTAGCACAGAAAGCCACTCTATCGACACAGCGAAGGATAAAAAATGCTGAAACAAAGAAACAGGACACAAAATGACAGAAATGGAGGAAAGCAAACTACTGGATATAGAGTTCAAAACCACACTTTTAAGGTTTTTCAAGAATTTTCTAGAACTGTGATAAACTTAATGAGACCTACAAGAAATCTAATGAGACCCTCGAGGTTGTGATAAAGGACCAACTAGAAATTAAGCATACACTGACTGAAATAAAGAATATTATACAGACTCCCAACAGCAGACTAGAGGATCACAAGAATCAAGTCAACGATTTGAAATATGAAGAAGCAAAAAACATCCAACCAGAAAAGCAAAATGAAAAAAGAATCCAAAAATACGAAGATAGTGTAAGGAGCCGCTGGGACAGCTTCAAGGGTACCAACATCCGAATTATAGGGGTGCCAGAAGAAGAGAGAGAGTAAGATATTGAAAACCTATTTGAAGAAATAATGACATAAAACTTCCCCTGCCTGGTGAAAGAAATTGACTTACAAGTCCAGGAAGCGCAGAGAACCCCAAACAAAAGGAATCCAAAGAGGACCACACCAAGACACATCATAATTAAAATGCCAAGAGCAAAAGATAAGGAGAGAATCTTAAAAGCAGCAAGAGAAAGACAGTCAGTTACCTACAAGGGAATACCCATACGACTGTCAGAGGATTTCTCAACAGAAACTTTGCAGGCCAGAAGGGAATGGCAAGAAATATTCAAAGTGATGAATGCCAAGAACCTGCAACCAAGATTACTTTATCCAGCAAAGCTATCATTCAGAATTGAAGGTCAGATAAAGAGCTTCACAGATAAGAAAGAGCTAAAGGGGTTCATCACCACCAAACCTCTTTAAGAAGAGGAAGAAGAAGAAAAAGGTAAAGATACAAATTATGAACAACAAATACACATCTATCAACAAGTGAATCTGAAAATCAAGTGAATAAATAATCTGATGAACAGAATGAACTGGTGATTATAATAGAATCAGGGGCATAGAAAGGGAGTGGACTGACTATTCTTGGGGGGGGGAGGGGAGAAGGGGATGCGGGAAGAGACTGGACAAAAATCGTACACCTATGGATGAGGACAGTGGGTGGGGAGTGAGAGAGGAGTGTGGGGTGGGAACTGGGTTGAGGGGAGTTATGTGGGGAAAAAAGAGGAACAACTGTAATAATCTGAACAATAACGATTTAATTAATCAAAAAAGAAAAGAAAAGAAAATCTTGCTACATCATATTAATAGAACTAAAAAAGAGGTTATCTCCAAAGATGATGAAAAAGACTTTGACAAAATGTAAAGGAATTTATGGATACGTTCTTTACATGTGAATATACATAAATCTCTCTTACAGCCAGAATTTTACTTATTGGGTAAATACCAGAGGCATTTCTGCCAAAATCATGAGCAAGGCAATGATGCCCACTAACAATACTACAGCTCAAGAGCTAAAGGTAATTAAAGATGAATAATTTTAACTACAAAAATATTGAAATATTTTTTGCATGAAAAATTCAGAAACAGTTACAAGACAACTAACAACCCCCCCAAAATTTGTCACATATATCTCAGACAAAGGTGTAGTATTCTTAACATATAAAGTACTCGACATTGAGGATAAAAGACCAAAAACTTAGTGGAAAAATAAACATAATGAACAGAAAATTCACAAAAATTATATAAAAACGAATATGAAAAAAAATGAACAAAATGAACAAACATGATATAAAAAGCCATTAAATATATGTTAGTCAAACTCACTAATAATTATAGAATTTCAGATTAAAAGAACACTTAAATATCACTCTTCACTCATAAGTCTGCTGAAAGTTTAGCAGTATGAGAACACACTATTGGGAAGGCTGGGGGGAAGACTTCCCTGTCCTCTGTCTCTCCCACTTCCTGCAGAGTGCAGGCAGGAGTAATCACCAGTTTGCATTTACTACTATTGAAAATTCTGTCCTCTCTGCTGGAAGAGAGATGTGACTCACCATGATCCTCAGGACCACCGACTTGGTAACTATCATTAGCACTGGACTCTTTGAAGGAAAACATGGGGGAAAAGGAGAGACATATTCTTGATTACACACTTATGAACATTTTGGCCCATACTTCATTTTAAAAGGTTAAAGAAGGGGGAGGTGGGAAAAGAGTAACCAAAGAATTTATATGCATATATGCATAACCCATGGACACAGACAGTAGTTCAGTGAAGGCCTGGGGAGGGTGCAGGAGCGGGGAGGAGGACATGAACGGGGAAAATAGGGGGACATCTGTAATACTTTCAACAACAAAGATAAATAAATTAAAAAAATAAAAGGTTAAGTGGAAAGTTAATATCGTTTTTTACGTTTTATTAGAAAATGTGTTTTGGAAAGTTATGTAAATATGAAGTTAGGTACCCCATGACTATTAGTCATTCATTTTTTGACCCAGCTATCCCAATTCTAAGAATTTACCCCGGAGGTCATCTCCAACAATAAGAAAATACATATGCACCAGGTTATTTCTTTATTTGCATATGTGAATGCTTCCCCCTATTGACACAGAGGCCGCACTCTCCTACACGTCTCCCCAGGAGCCCCTGTGTCCCAGAGCCCAGCTGGAGGTAGGCCTTACACTTCACTCCCATCACTCCCTCCCACCCAGACCTCTTGGTGCTGAGAGGCTGGAGACTCCCCTGCACTTACTAGACTAACTTAATTAACTGTGTGCAAAATGCTTTGAGACACCCCTGGGCAATGTGCTGGGTACGTGCAAAGCATTACTGTTATGATGCAGTAACATTCCCTCTAATGAGCAGAGACACACTGCTGAGACCCCCTTGGAAGAGCCAAGATGAGTCAGTGCAGGCCATTGATTAGAATGCTGCTTGCATGTTCCTGGGAGATGATTAAGGGACAGGCAGATGGCACACCACAATCCAACATGGAGAAAACCAGCAGATTTGGCATTCCAAGGGACAACTCTCTGAAATGGCCTGAATGCTTAAGAATAGGGAATTTACAAATGCTGTTCATGACTCTTGGGAGTTTACTTATTGGTTATACTAGTTTTTTGCTTTATTTATAACTAGAGGCCCAGTGCACAAAATTCATGCACTCGGGGGCGGGGGAGTGGGGCCTGCCTAAACCATCGGTCGGACATCCTTAGCACTGCTAAGGAGGTGGGAGAGGCTCCCACCATCGCCGCTGTGCTTGCCAGCATTGAGCATCTGCCCCTTGTGGTCAGTGCGCATGATAGCGACCGGTCATTCTGCTGTTCAGTCTATTTGCATCTTAAGCTTTTATTATATAGAACTTACTTGGAAGATCATCTTTGGTCTCACTGATTCCCCATTCAGCAATTGTGCAACAGGCAGGGTACAGGTTGCTCAATTCTGATCTTATCTGATCTAATCTGATTTTTTCTTTGTTTAAAAGCCTATGCAGGCTTCTGGTTGCCTTTAGAATAGAGTCCAAAGTACTCAATATGGTCAACGGGTCATGACCTGTCCCTGCTCTCATTTAACTTCATCTCTCACTGCTCTTCTCTCCCAGCTCTGGGCTCTACACCGGACTAGTTATTGCAGCACTATTTGTCATTGCAGAAAATTAAAACATGTGAAAAGATCACACACCGATAATAGGGGCTCCAACTACAGTTCATATACACGGTGGTATACTTTGCAGTTGTAAAAAATAGAGGAAGATCTCTATCAGGTGATATTGAGTGATTTCCACTTTACAGTGTTAAATCAAAAGAGTGAAGGGTGTGTACCCCTCATGTAACAAAGTAGGGGTATATGAATATGCATGTATCTCCTCATCTGTGCAAAAGGAAATACAGGAAGGGTAGAACAGAATGAATGAGATAGGTCACCTATGGAATTGACTGGGTGATGGGCCAGTGGTAATTTTATATATATACTAGAGGGCCAGTGCACGAAATTTGTGCACATGTATGGTCCCTAGGCCTGGCATGCGATCAGGGCTATCTTCCCCGGCTGCCCGCAGCCAGCCCCTGCCCCTCGCCGCCACCCACCCCAGTTCCCTGTTTGCCATCAGGCAATTGAAGCCTGACGACCGGGGGAAGGAACAATGAGGTCAGCCATTCCCACTTGCTCACTGGCCCTGGGCCCCCCAGCGGGTTGTCCTCTATGTGTGGGGTGACTGATGGGGCGGGGGCCTTGGCCTGGCACCACCCGTGTCCCCCGCCACCTACTCCCAGTTCCCCATTCGCCATCGGGCGATGGGAGCCCGCTGGCCAGGGAAAGGGACAGAGAGGTGGTCAGTGCACCTCATAGTGACTGGTTGAGCGGTCGTGCTGGATGTTCCGCCATTACATTTTGCATATTACCCTTTTATTATATAGGATACTTTTTCCCTATAATTATGACTTTAAAAACCATGGTAATGCTTCATGTATTCCAATATAAATCAACATTTAAAATCAACAGGATGTGGAAACCAAAAAGAGATGAAACAGTAACAAATGACCCTGACTTTATCAGAATGAGTAACACACAATGAACAGGCAAGGAAGCAAAGAACTACTGTGGGTAACTTCGGAAAGCAGTATGTTACTATAGACTGTGAGGCTAAAGATGAGAAACTACCCACAAACACTGTTCTCCTGTTGGTAAATCTGATTTTCTTGGGAGTGTGGGCTAACAATCCTTGAGCTCTACGACTAAGCACATGGTTAAATATATTGTGGAAAACGGAAGCCAGGTTTCTAACGAAGAAGGACTAGAAGGAACCCTGAGAGAACCCTGCGCTGCTGGGGTGGGATCAGAGGTAGCAAGTGGTTTCAGAGAAAGGAAGGAGGGACGGAGAGAGGCAGAGAACTCAGTATGATGTATCTGTGTGTGCATCTGTGTGGTCTGTGTGTGCATGCATCTGTGTATGCCTGTGTGTGTCTTTGTGCGTGCATCTGTGTGTGCCTCTGTGTCTGTGCGTGTGTCTCTGTGTGCTCATATGTTTCCAGCTCCGTCTGCTGGGAAAGCCTGGAAGCAATGCCATTCTACTGGATTTACTCAGCACCCAGTTCTTGGCTTTTAAGTGCAGCTCTTCGGTAAAAGAAACCAGACTCCAGGACTGAGACAGGGATGGTACAACAGGCCCTAGAACACCTCATGGTGCCAGAAAGTGAGGGCGTGCTCAGAAAGGACGGGGCATGTTAAAAGGACAGAGGAACAAAATGCAAGGGACATGCAAGGCAAATATGGGATAATTTGGACAAGAAAACAATGACACTGGTTTTCATTTCAGCAAATTGTCTGCTGGAGGGATGCATTTCCTCCACTTCTGGTGGAGGAGGGAGGGTAACCTGGGAGGACATTCTCCATTCCCCCACCCCAGGGGAGGAGCAGTGACTTAACTGAAACGTTGGGAGGGGATGGGCAGTGTGACAACGCCTTCCTTGCCCTCTGGCATCCACCTGCCTGCAGGGACAACATTCCTGCCAGCTCCTCTAGGCGTACTTTTTCCAGGGTCAGATCCTTGGACAGGGATGGGAGGGAAGCTGGTGGTCTCTGGGCCTTGACAGAGACTGAAAATCTGTCTGACCTGGTGAAGTGGCCATGCTCTGCAACCTCGCTTTTCACCCTCCAAAAAGGAGCCGTCTCCATCTGCCTCTGTCGGGCCTCTCTGAGCTCCCCACTAAGCTCTGAACTCAGGCAAGGGAGTTACTGGGTTGCATTTACCATTATTGAGAATTTTGTCCTCGTTGCTAGGAGAGAATTGTGCATTATCTGGCGGTTCAGCACCAACTGGCTCATCCTCATCAGTGTCAGTATCTTTGAAGAAGAACATGGAAAAAAATGGAACATGGAAATGTTTTCTTGATTACACACTTATAAACACTTTGGTCCATACTTTATTTTAAAATGTTAGGGTGGAATGCTAATAGAGTCTCCACTGGAAATGTGTGTTGGAAAGTTAATGTGTAACCAGAGAGTCAGGCATCACCTGAGTGCCTTGAACCAGCAGTTGGGTCTGGGCAGATGTTGGTGAGCTAGTGCCAGGACTTAAAAATTTATGCCTGGATGCAAACTTTCAAGAAAAAGCTGGACTTCCCAGCTGCGTTGTGCATTTTCACGCTCTGCGTGTAGATTTCTGGTGCCCGGCTTTCTCCTTAGCAGGTGCCAACCAAATATTCTGTCTTGGTTCTCAGTGCGCTACTTTTATTTATGTTCATTTTGAACAACATGAAGCTGTATTTTTGGAAAAGTATGTTCTTTGCATTTATTCTCTACTAGCAGTGTGGCCTTGGGCACGTCCTTTTTCAGACCTTAATTTGATCCCATCAAATGGGGTCATGGTCACTGCCCTGCTCTCTAAGAAGCTTAGGTGAGCATCACACATGCTGGCTTATGGGAAGTTCCCATTTTCCTGTGCCCCCTGTTCCCGCAGTGATGGAGCCCCTCTTGTGCACATGCACCCCAGAGACCACCTCAAAATGAAGGGAACTTGTCTCTGTCGGTCTAGCTTTGACCTTCCCAGTCTCGGGCAGGTTATGGAAATGGTTTGGGACAACCGCCTCTTTCACATCTCCATTTGCTTTTGCCCCAGAAGAACCTGGCCTTAAGAATGTGAAGATGATGGGATTGTGCATTTAATACCATAGGCCCCTAGGAACACATGTAATTATAGGGTTAAAAAACATATACTTGCTTTTTTTCCCCTTGAACAATGCTTGTGGTGGTGTTGTTGCTGTCCTGGGTGTTTCCGCCCCGGATGATTTATTTGGATTCAATATCTCTTGGACTAGAGTTTCATCTTGGGAAAAGCATACAGGACACGTTAAAGCCAGTGATGCAGAACCCACACCCTTTTGCTCTCTAAACAGACCCAAGGCAGTCTGTGAATGTAGTGATTGGCAACAGGAAGCCAGGGACTCCATGGACACGGGAGTTGGCTGCCTAAAGAATCTTGTCTGGGGTGGGGAGACCACTGTCTTTCTAAGTAATTTCTGGAAACCTGAAACCATCCAGATTCCTTGGACAATAAACATTGACTCCCAAAGATACGAGGCTGGAAACCTGGCCCCACATCTGTATATATATAAAAGGCTAATTTTTAAGTGTCCCTTTCACCATCCCACTGTTCGCTATGATGCGCACTGACCACCAGGGGGCAGATGCTCAACGCTGTAGCTGCCAAGCTGCAGTGACTTGACAGTGGCGGTTCTCAGGTGACACACCTCGAAACCAGAGAGCATGGAGCCCGATTCCTTATCAGGCAGCGCAATTCCACCTTCGGCCATGGGTTATGTTGTTGCTAGGGTACTGTTGCCCTGAATCTGCTTTACTGCACACTTGCATTTGCATTCCACACCCTGTACGACAGCAACTTTGCAGAGTGCCCTCTTGCCCTCTTGCATGTCAGAGAGCTGGTTTTGGCCCGATCCCTGCAGGCCAGTCCATGGGACCCCCACCTGCCAGAAAGACCCTGCTCACTCCACCACAATGCGGCCCCAGGTGCAGCTGGCTGGGGAGGGACCAGAGGAGGTTGGCTCCAGGGCATTTCCGGCCCATCTCGCCCAGTCCTGCCCTGCCAGCCACCTTCTAATTAATTTCTTTTCAATGTGCACGAATCCGTGCACCAGGTCACTAGTGGATCATAATTCTTTCTGATCCTGTCGTCATCCTGTTCTTTCCGAGTCTTTCCCTAAGCTGTCCTCTTGTAGGCGCGAACAGTGTTCCTGATGTCTACATCATGAGGCATGGTTTTCTCCTTTACATCCTTCTGACTCCTCCTAGGAGATTATAACGTAAGAATCCAGGGCTTTGTGCCAAACAGAGCTGAGCCACATTCTGGTTCTACTCTTATCGGAATGTGATCTTAGACATGTTGTCTCTCCCATCTTCAGTCTTCTCTTCTGTAAAATGGGGTCTGTATTTCATTGGGCTTTTTATGAGGTTCAAATAAAGCAGTGAATGTAGGAAATATGCTCCTGAACTGTGGTGGAGGCTGAATATATAAATAGCAGGTGTGATTTATATTCTCTGCAACACAATGGTCACATTTTTAGCTTTCCTCTGTTCAGTATGATGTTAGCAGTGGTTTGTCATATATGGTGTCATAATAGTGCTCTTTATTACGTTGAAGTATGTTGCCTCTATTCCCACTTTGCTGAGAGGTTTTTTTTTTAAATCATAAATGAATGCTGGATTTTATCAAATGCTTTTTCTGTATCTATTGATATGATCACATAATTTTTATCCTTCATTTTATTTATGTGGTGTAGCATATTAATTGGTTTATGGATATTTAACTAACCTTGCATCCCTGGAATAAATGCCACTTGATCTTTTTAAAAATATATCTTTTTACTGATTTCAAAGAGGAAGGGAGAGGGAGAGAGAGAGAAACAGCAATGATGAGAGAGAATCATTGATCAGATGCCTCCTGCATGGCCCCTACTGAGGATTGACCCCGAAACTGGGGTATGTGCCCTGACCAGGAATTGAAACATGACCTCCTGGTTCATAGGTCAACGCTCAACCATTGAGCCACACCAGCTGGGCTCCACTTGATCTTTTTAACATATTACTGAGTTTGGTTTGCTAATATTTTGTTGAGGATTTTTGCATTTATGTTCACCAGGGATGTTGGCTTATAATTTTATTGTTATGTCTTTGTCTGGTTTTGAAGTGAGAAAAATGGCGGCCTCTTAAAATGAGCTTGGGAGCCTTCCCTCCTCTTGAGTTTTTGGGATAGTTTGAGAAGGATAGATGTTAATTCTTTGTTGGGTGTTTGCTAAAGTTCACCTGTGAAGCCTTCCAGTCCAGGACGTTTGTTTGTTGGGAGTTTTTTTTTATTATTAATTTGCTTTCATTGGTAGTAAATTGTCAGTCAAGATTTTCTGTTTCTTCTTGTTTTAGTCTTGAAAGATTACATATTTCTAGGAATTTATCAATTTCTTTCAGATTGTCCAATTCATTGGCATAAAATTGTTCATATTATTTTCTTATAATCCTTTGAATTTCTCTGATGTCAGTTATCACTTCTCTTTCATTTCTGATTATATTTATTTGGATCCTCTCTTTTTCTTGATGTCTGGTTAAAGGTATATATATCAATTTAGTTTATCTTTTCAAAGAACCAGCTCTTGGTTTCATTGATCTTACATATTGTGGTTCTTTTTTAGACTCTGTTTCATTTATTTCCACTGTGATCTTTATTATTTCTTTCTTCTACTCACTTTGGGATTTGTTTATTGTTTTTTTTTCTAGTTCCTTCAGGTGTAAGCTTAAATTGTTTATTTAAGATTTTTCTTGTTTCTTGAGCTAGGCCCATATTACTATGAATTTCCCTCTAAAACTGCTTTTGCTATGTCCCATAGTTGTGTTTTTATTTTCATTTGTCTCAAGGTATCTTGATTTCTTCCTTGATCTCATTGTTAACACATCCATTGTTTAGTAACATGTTATTTCACCTCCATATGTTTGTGTTGTTTATTTTTATTAC
This sequence comes from Myotis nattereri, assembly GCF_964212035.1. Classification (NCBI taxonomy): domain Eukaryota; kingdom Metazoa; phylum Chordata; class Mammalia; order Chiroptera; family Vespertilionidae; genus Myotis; species Myotis nattereri. The sequence goes on from NC_138076.1 coordinate 29,816,872, forward strand.
TGTAATTAATTTCTAGTTTCATACTATTATAATAGAGAGGACACTTGATATGATTTCAATCTTCTTAAATTTAATAAGACTTGTCTTGTGTCCTATCCTGGAAAATTTTCCATGTGCACTTGAAAAAAGAAAAAGGATATCCTATTGCTTTGGGATGAAATGCCCTAAAAATATCAATTAAATCCATCTGGTCTACCAGTAATTGTAATTTAAGGCTGCTGTTTTCTTATTGATTTTCTGCCTGGAAGATCTATCCATTGATGTCAATGGGGTGTTAAAGTCCCCTGCTATGACTGTAGTACTGTTGATCTCTCCCTTATGCCCATCAATATTTGCTTTATATATTTAGGTGCTCCTATGTTGAAGCACCTAAATATATTGATCTATTTATCCTTATGCAATGTCTTTCTTTGTCTATTATTATAGTCTTTGTTTTAAACTTTATTTTATCTGATATAAGTATTGCTAAGCCACCTTTTTTTCCCCCATCCCATTTTCATGCCTTTTCCATCCCTTTATTTTCAGTCTGTGTGTATCATTCGCTCTGAGGTAGGTCTCTTATAGACAGTGTATATAGGGGTCTTGTTTGCATACCATTCAGCTATCCCACATCTTTTGATTGGAGCATTTAACCCATTTACATTTAAAGTGATTACTGATAGGTACATAGCTATTGCCATTCTATTATTCATATTTATGCTCCTTTTCCTCTCTACTTCTTCTTAAAGAAGTCTCTTTAACATTTCTTGTAATACTGGTTTAATGGTGATGAACTTCTTTAGCTTTTTCTTGTCTGGGAAGCACTCGGTCTCTCCTTTCATTTTAAATGATAGCCTTGCTCCGTAGAGTAGTTCTGGCTGTAGGTCCTTGCTTTCCATCACTGTAAATATATCATGCTAACCCCTTCTGTCCTGAAAGTTTCTGCTGAGAAATAAGCTGACGGTAACTATCTTTCTCTTATTGCTTTTAAGATTCTTTGTCTTTAATCTTTGCTATTTTAATTATGATGTGTCTTGGTGTGGGCCATTTTGAGTTCATCTGGTTTGGAACTCTCTGCAGGTCCCAGACTTGTATGCCCCTTTTCTTCACTAGGTTAGGGAAGATTTTGTCATTATTTCTTTAAATAGGTACTCAATCCCTTGCTCTCATTCTTCTCCCTCATGCACACTTATGATGTGAATGTTGTTATACTTGATGGTGTCCTGAGACTTCTAAGCCTCAAGAGCAATGCCAGTGTCACACTTCCCTTGGGCCATCTCTCAGACTCTGGGTGAACCAAAATCCTTACTCCAGATCCCATGAACACGCAGCAGTGGGCATAAATTTCCTGACATTAGCTGGGGGTCAGGACTCCATGCTCTGAGTCCCATGCTCAGAGGACTTCTCTAGCCTCAATTTCTTTAAATATAAAATAGTTGGTTGGACCAGAACTGTGGGCCTTGTCGCTCTGGCCACACAAACACACATGGAATAAGGCTAATCCAACTGAGATGTCCTTTAAGTGTGAAGGACACCTGGGTTTTGATGACTCAGTGAGATAAAGACTTAAAATATCTCAATAATAATTTTATATTGGTTATATGTTGAAATGTCATGAAATAAAATATTATTAAATTAATATCAGTTGTTTTTATTTTTTGGAAAACAATGGCCAGGAGAAAATGTAAAATGACATCTGTGGCTTGCATTGTATTTCTTTTTGACAGTCCTGGTTGAGATCAATGATTCCCAACCTGTCCATGCTTCCAGGTGGGGCTGGATACCAGGGATTTCCAACAAGTTCCCTAGGTATGCAGGCGCTGCTAGTCCAAGCACCTCACCTTTCTTAGGTCTAATGGCCTAAAATTCTACATCTTTCTTGGGAGTTTGACTCTTAGATGTAAGCACTCAAGCTATGGGACATGGGGATATGATTCTAGCCTCTAACCAAATCTCTGCTACCTTGTGCAATTTGCCTCAGGTTATTGGGAAACACACATTGACAATCACCCAAGCCCGTCCAAATATGGGCCAGATGTTTGATAATAGGAGGCTCCTTACCAACTAATCCAGGCATATGCTCCTGAGATTTTGATCTGGGTGACATTTCAGTAGCTGGACCTACTGGCGTAATAAAAACCCGAATAGTTTAATAATGTTCGTTGATTTACACTAACTTCTTTCTAAATAGATACTGTTTTGCAGAACCCTGCACAGAGTTCCTGGGTCTGGGTTCTCCTCTGGAAAGTGGAGGGCAAGGTGGCTTTGAGGATGGAATGACACTTTTGCCTATGTGCTCTGAGCTGGCACCTGCAGTGCCCACTGGCACCATCCCTCTAGAAGAGTAAACGCTGTCCTTGCTCCAAGGATGACTGTGCTTGTGCAAGTGCTCTGAGGAGAGCAAATGAAAGGGACATGCACATCCTTTTGTAGTAGGCAGGTAGACAGACATGAGCAGAGCTAGGATGATGGGCCTGGTACAGCAGGTCACCAGGGCAGAAAGCCCTGGGTACCTAGCAATGGACAGTTGTAGCCTGGGACCTCACCCTAGAGTAACCTTTCCTCCCTTAGCATAGAGCTGTTCATGTGGTTTGGTCTCAACCGTTCGTATCACTGGATGTGGTTTAGACCCCAGAGCTTTTCTCCCTAGAGATAATATCTAGGCCTCAATTGTATTTCAGCTCCAGGCCCTGAAAAGCAGCAAAACCAGACAAGTGACACCATGTTGACTTCACAACTAGCTACATGAATAATGACCCCCTGCCCTGGCAATGACCAATCAATCAGAGGAGACCCTGACCCTAAAAGGATACCCCTGGAAAGCTGTAGAATATTGTATTGAAATCTTCCCCTGGAATCGCCCCTTAAATCTCCACCCTTAGAACCCTTAGGAGGGAGGGCTCAGTGTGTTCTCTCTCCTGGGAGCACCCCTAGCTTTTCCCTTCCCCCTCCCTATTCTCCCATGCGTGTCCCTTTACTTTCCTCACTTCTAAGTTCCAAGGGCCCTTCCTTTGCCTCTATAACTTCTTTCCTAAGCTTATTTCTTTTACAAATTACTACTTCTACCTCTGTGATTTTCTAAACAAACTAGAGGCCTGATGCATGAAAGTTGTGCAAGGGCCTTGGCCCTGGCCCCTGCCTGCTCCTATCATGGGCCTCTGCCACCTCTCCCTCAGCTCCTGTCCACTGCGGCTTTTTTTTGAAAGGAAGGACATCTGGAAGGATGTCTGGTCTAATTAGCATATTACACTTTTATTATTATAGACGTTCTCTTATAGTTTGAGTCTTGGCTCTGAATAATTTCCTAGCCAGAACTCAAGTACCAAGGTTGTTGAACCCAGGTCCTGTTTGACCCCATGGGTCTAATACCTGATGCCGTTCCCACCACCCCCAAGAGTGGCAGGCTGATGAGAGAGGAGACAGCACCCAAGGACTGGCTAGGCAGGGCCACCTTCCCCTTGCTGCAGCTCAGAGCATTTAAGTGGCGTCTGCAGACGCTGAAGTTCCAACTCTAAACCAATGACAAGGCTGATTTTCAAATGGGTTTAATGATGGACAATCTGCATACCAATTGACTCATCTGCGCACGGAGGGCTTAGAACAATACAGGAAAACGATGTAAAAAGGTCTGTGCTGCGATGACAATCGCTTCCCAGTGTGCTGACCTTCGGTAAATGAAGCAAACAAAAGTACAGTTCTCTTTGGAGAAGACATTAATGCGTCATTAAGAATGGGTACAGCTGCATCGCGCAAGCACTTTGTTAAAAATATTCTTTTCATTTTGTGTCTGTCCCGTAATTATAATGGAAGTATTGTGCAAGTCAGCCAGTCAGCGTGTGCAGAAAAATATTTATGTTTTGTAATATCTGCACGGTTTCTGAAGTGTATTGTCAAGTGTAGCTGCCGTATCGGATTTTGCTTGTCGTCACCTCTTACTGACAGTCTCTCAGTGTTAAACCGGCCCAGCACCCATGTTACCATGAGACTTGACTATTCTTTCTCCATATTTGCATGGCGCCCGTCCTGGCCATGAGGAAGGGCTCGCTGTTGAGTTCCGTGGCTATGAGCCGGTTAATTTGAAGAAATCGAGGCTGTAACTTCCTCCATCACGAGGCCCATGGCTTCTGCTCCCCTTCCTCTCCGCGTGGTTAGGCCAACCGTGTGGCCAATGGCCTCAGCGCCCACCGAGGCAGAAAGACCCCAGCAGCAGAGTAGAGACAACCGATGTTCTTTTGAGAAGACGATTTAGAAACCTCCCCTAGTTGGTCTTTCAAGCTGGGGCAGACCTTGGAGGGAACCTAAGGTTTTCAGTGTCTGACAAGGAGACCAGATCTGGGGAGGGGAGAGGCTGGGTTAGGGCTGCAGCAGGAGCATCCACTTAATCCCTGGGTGTGGAACTGGGAGCCAGGAAGGCATAAATAGGACTGAACTGGCTGGAGGGATGACAACGGCCTGGAGTGACCACACATCCCACACCTGTTCGAGCCTTCAGCACCCCAGCACCTCAAAGGACACTGTTCTTGGTAAGTGCCGCAAAACGAACTGTCCTTAGGAAAAGAAAGCTGGAAATGTTAGCTTCCTTCATGACATTGTCAGGCCCAGGTGACCCCCCGCCTTCTCACCCAGACCAAGGCCAGTCTGGACTGTCCCCCAGGCCGGTGTGGGTGGGAGGGAGCATGCACCACTGGGCTCAGGGCCAGGACCCACGTGTCCTGCTCTCAGGAGAGCCGCTCAGGATGACTCTTGTGTTGTTCACCCAACCTTGGGACCTGGGGCTGGGGGACCCTCTCAGGCCTCTTTTCTTGAGCTCCCATCTTTGGTGACCTCTGTGGGAGGTGGAAGGGGGAGAGGGAGTAGGTGGTCTGAACATGTAATGGCAGAAAGGGGGGTCATGGAAGTCTGCCCAAGGGTGGTCTTGGGCAGAAAGGGGGGTCATGGAAGTTCCCCCTTTCTGCTGCCTTCTGACCTCTCTACCATTGAGTCATATTCCCAGAAGGCCATCCCCCATCCACTGTTCCACTGTCCCATTTCTCAATATGTTAAGTGGTCAGGACAAAAAGGTCAAAGCCAAAGGCATATGGGTGCTGCTTGGGTGTGATTGGAACCAATCACCTGCAAAAGGACATTCCGAGGCCATGGGAGACATTTGAATATGGGTCAGTTATGAGCCCATATTCAGTCCTTTATAGAATGTTTGTTACTCTTCTCAGTGTTTACCAGTAAAGACATTGTAGATATATAAAAGAAAAAGGCCCTTATCTTAGCAAGAAAACATTTTCATGAAATGTTAAGACATCTTGGAGAGGCTAAAATATTACCAGTAACAACAAATGTATATGTGTGTGTGCGTGTGCATGTGTGTGTGGAAAAAAAAGATGGCAAAATGTATATAATTGAAACTGAATAATGGAGGTTATTTATACTATTTCTCTACTTTTGGGTAAGTATAAAATTCCCATATAGCCCAGCTGGCATGGCTCAGTGGTTGAGCATTGACCTATGAACCAGGAGGTCACGGTTTGATTCCTGGTCAGGGCACATGCCTGGGTTACAAGCTTGATCCCCAGTGTGGGGTGTGCAGGAGGCAGCCAATCAATGATTCTCTCTCATCATTGATGTTTCTATCTCTCTCTCCCTCTTCCTTCCTCCCTGAAATCAATAAAAATATCTTTTAAACACACACACACACACACACACACACACACACAAATTTCCATAATAAAAAGTTAGCATACATAATGTATGCTACTCTCCCATGGAGTTCCAGATTTTAAAAAGGGCTTGAACTTACTCCGTTCCCCCGGGAATAAGTGGTAAATTTGGGGAGATGGGGAAGGAAGGACCTGTGGCAGAAAGCCACCACCTGCCTGATGAAGGCCCCAAGAAGCATGTTTCCTACCTGCCACACGATCCACTGCGACTGTACCTGAAGACGTGTTAACCGGCTGCTCAGCTTTGTGACAGCAGCACAGCAGCAGGACAAAGAGGGTCACTCCTCTATTCGCTGCCATGTTCCCTCAGCTGAAGGAGGAGGACCTCCTCCTGAAGGCCCCTCAGCTCCCCTCACCTGAGTCTCCAGGATACTGTGGAATGTTTAGGGACCTGTGACATCACAGCAGGAAGTGGGCCGGGTCTTGTCCTGTGTGTGGGGAGGGTCGTGCTCTGTGTCTTTGACTGGGAAGAAGTGGAGAGTCTGGTGGGGGCCCTAGGGTAATGAAGATCTCCTCTACTTGCTTCAGTTGCCTAGTCTGGTGCCTTCCTCAGTTATGCAGACCCTGAGGTGAAGGGGTAGGATATTAACCAGGACTCTAAGTGCAAGTGGCACAACCAAACAAAATCTGCTGAGGTGAAAAGAGATGTATCAGAAGGAGGGCAGAGAGCTAACTGAGTTACAAGACAAATGCTGGAAGCATTAGTTCCGGGTGTCCTTGAAGAGCAATGGCTGATACCCTAGGCCCGTGGTCGGCAAACTGTGGCTCACGAGTCACATGCGGCTCTTTGGCCCCTTGAGTGTGGCTCTTCCTAAGCCTTAGGAGTACCCTAATTAAGTTAATAACAATGTACCTACCTATATAGTTTAAGTTTAAAAAATTTGGCTCTCAAAAGAAATTTCAATCATTGTACTGTTGATATTTGGCTCTGTTGACTAATGAGTTTGCAGACCACTGCCCTAGGCCCTCCCATTCTCTCCTTAGGCTACTCTGTTGCCACAACCTGCATGGTGAGGTTCAGAATCTGAAGGAGGGGTTGATGCACAAATGAAAATGCTAGACAAAAATAAGAATTATTAAGGGGTGGGGCCAGGTGGAGTCTCTTTCTTGAAGAGACACACCGAGTCCTGGCCTTGTCCACTTTTTATTCAGTTTTAGATACACATCTTGCCCTCAGTAAAGCACGGCAAACAAGTAGCAGACAGTCTCAAAGGTCAGTAAAGATCAGTAAGGTCCAGTAAACATTTACTTGGAGGCTATCAGGTCAGGAGATTGCTTCCAGCCACTGCTAGCTCAACATGAACAATCGGTGCCTAGCGTAATCCCTGCTAACGCTCAAGGTCCATCGGCCTCCTATGTTCCTTGGTGCACTCTCATGACAGTGTTGGCATGCGGTGGCTTCCCATACTCTCTTCCCCCTTTCCCTCAGCATCAGCCCCAATCTCTCCCTGGTGGTAGACTTTCATCACAAGAAATGACCATGACTGCATGTCTCATGATACCATACTGCTCCATTCCCTAGAGATTCTAGAGTTTTCTTCAAAAGCACAGTGAAAAAGCCCCAAAGAAAGCATTATGGTTAGCTCACCTGGATCACATCCAATCCCAGCACCAATTTCTATGTATGGAGCTCACAGTGGGGTACCTGGTCCACCCAGATCAAGGCTCTTCTGTGGGCTGAGGGGGGTTTCAGGTGGACAGCCCCCGATCACAGGGAGTGCACAAGAACAACAGCATTCTCTACAATCAGGTAAGGACCCTAAAGACAACTGGCCCACCAGGGATCTTTTGGCTTTTTAATGTTTTGTTTTTTATTGCTGATGTGGGGAACCACTGCAGATTTTTATTTAAGTTTCTTCCTAATAGATGTAGTAGAATCCAGTCTACCTCAGGGGATGATCATGGAGCACAATACAAATGTGTGCAGTGTCCATTTGGCATATTGAGCATGATGGGTTCCATGTCCCACTTGAGTTAATGGTCTGATGATATACCGACCAGTGGCCTGGACTCTTGTTATTCAAGTGTGATCCTTGGACCAGCAGCTTTAGCTCTCAAAAGAAATTTCTAGAGTCTAGACAGTGAAAATACACACAAACAATGGCACCATGAATGAAAGTAGAACTCTGATCCTACTGCAGTGACCACTCAGTAAATAAAACTACCATCCACAGTAAGCAGTCCAGGTGGTGAACTTATATTCCTTGGTAACCAGTCCAGGAAGTGAAACTATCATCTACAGTAACCAGTCCAGGAAGTGAAACTACCATCTGTCGGGGAGGAAGAATTTTCCTCTACTCTTCTAGGGTCTTTCAGCTGGTCTAATAATTAAATATACATGAGATTGGCAAGAGAAAAATAACCAAATTTAATTACATATGTACATAGAGTAATCCTACATATAGGAGAGAATTCGGGACCCCACATACATAAGAGGTTCAGGGACAGAAAGGTGAAGTGAGGAAATATGATGTTCTAAGCTAAGGAGTGAGGTAAGGTGCGTGAGGCTTCAGAGGGGATGAGGGTAATTCATAGGATGATAACAGTCTAAGTGCCCATCAGCAGATGAGTGGATTAAAAAACTGTGGTGCATCTACACAATGGATACTATGTGCTGTTCAATAATTAGATGTTTTCCCTGCTATTTATCTAGGTTATAAAAAGCTATTTCTGGTAATAAGTCTAATTATGGGCAAGACTCCCTTTTAAATTCTTGAAGGGAGAGATAAAAGTGTTTTCTTAAACATGCAATATCTTGATTTCCTTCAGCTTACAATAAGCCCCATGTTTTATTTATTTATTTATTTACAATACACAAAATAAATCTATTACCAGATTGTAGATACAAAATAATTAACCATTTACATGCAATAAATATTAATATTTCAAGGAAAAAGATTTAAAATATAATAATATTACCAAGACTGTACTAACATAGTATAATATCACAAAAGTAGGAAACATTAAAAATCTGCAAATAACAGGATTACTTCTATTATATTCTATAATATTTTTTATCCTTTGGCTCTGTTTTTGTTCATCAGTTTGTTGTTCATTATATTCCACAAATGAGTGAAATTATGTGATAAAATTTATCTTTTTCCAACTGGCTTATTTCACTTAGCATAATGCTCTCCAGGTCTATCCATGCTACTGCAAATGATAAGCATTCCTTCTTTTTTACAGCACACAGTATTCCATTGTGTAGATGTACCAGTTTTTTAATCCACTCATCTGCTGATGGGCACTTAGACTGTTTCCAAATCTTAGCTGTGGTGAATTGTGCTGATAAGCCCCATGTTAAAAGAGCATGCCTTGGTGAACCTGATCGGAACCCTTTCATATCCACAGTAACCAGTCCAGGAAATAAAACTAGAACTACAGAAACCATCCAGGAAGTGAATGTTTTATCCATAGTAAGTAGACCAAGAAGTACAGCTATCTGCAGTAGCCATCCAGGTAGTTAAACTACAACCCCTGCAACAATTGGCCCCAAATGGTCCAAACCTGTCTAATCACTGATAACTTTTCTAATTGTTACCTCCAATTTCAACTTAGGACCAACCAGAGAAAGCTGGGGTGCAAGTGGAAGGAAGCTCTGGGCCTTTCCCTGTAAGGGTATAGGAAGCAAAGCCAGAGAGACTGACCCTGGGCAGATGTGTCTTAAATAGCCATGTAAAACAGCCTACCTTTACTATCTTGCCTGTTCTGGAGGCCACAAGTCTAAATTAGGTCTCTTTGGGCCAAAATCATGGTGCCACAGTGTTGAGTGCCTTCAGGGAGCTCTATGGAATCGGTTTTCTTGCTCATCCAGCTTTCAGAGCCCAGCACATTCCTTAGACCAGGGGTGGGCAAACTTTTTGACTCGAGAACCACAATGGGTTCTTAAACTGGACCGGAGGGCCAGAACAAAAGCATGGATGGAGTGTTTGTGTGAACTAATATAAATTCAAAGTAAACATCATTACATAAAAGGGTACGGTCTTTTTTTTTTTTTTTAGTTTTATTCATTTCAAACGGGCCTGATCCGGCCAGCGGGCTGTAGTTTGCCCACGGCTGCCTTAGATTCTGGCCCACTCCTCCATCTTCAAAGTCTGTGCCGTCTCTGGTTTCCTCTCTTCTTTCTGCCTTCCTCAGCCATTTACATAGACCATTGTGATAACATTGGGCTCCGTGATGGTTAATTTTATGGGTCAATGTGGCTGGGTCATATCTGCCTAGACATATGGTCAAATATTACTTTGGATGTTTCTGTGAGAGTGTTTTTTGATGAGATTTATGTTTAAATTGATAGACTTTGAGTACAACAGATTACTCTCCATATTGTGAGAGGGCCTCATCTAATCAGTTGAAGGCCTGACTTCTCCGGAGCAAGAGGGACTTCTGCCAGCAGATGGTCTTCAGACTTGAATTGCAACAGTGGCTCTTCAATGGGTCTCCAACCTGCCAGCCTACCAGCCTACCCTATAGATTTTGGACTTGCCAGAGTGTTTAACCAAGTGAACCAATTCTTGCAAATAAATTATCTATCTATCTATCTATCTATCTATCTATCTTCTATCTATAATTATCTATCTATCTATCTATCTATCTATCTATCTATCTATCTAATCTATTACACACACACACACACACACACACACACACACACACGGCTCTGTTTCTCTGGAGAAACCTGACTAGTACAGGCATGAATAATCCAGAATAATCTTCCCATCTCAAATTCAGATGATTAGCAGTCTTAATTCCATCTGCAACATTAGTTACCCTTTGCCATATAGCTCAAAATATTCACAGGTTCTTGGGATTATAGACCTAATTATTATTATTATTATTATTATTATTATATAAATATAATTCTTATTATTATAGACCTAATTATAGACATTTTGGGGGTATCATTATTTTGCAGACAGCAATGTCTTTTGTCCATTTTCCAATTAGATTTTTTTTTTACTGTTGCATTTTGAGGGTTCTTTATATATTCTAAATATAAATACTTTGTTAGATATATGACTTGCAAAAAATTTATTCCAGTCTGTAGCTTGTCTTTTCTTCCTCTTTACAAGGTCTTTGGTAGAAAAACAATTGTTTTTATTTTTTTATGATGTCTAGGATATTGATTTTTTTAGTGGATTATGTTTTTGGAGTCATGTTTAAGAACTCTGCACCAACCCTTAGGTCTTGAAGATTTTTCCTATCTACTAAAAGTTTCTAATTTTACATTTAAATCTATGATTGATTTAGATAAAGTGTGGGGTTTAGTTCAAAGTTTATTTATTTATTTATTTTTGCCTTTATGTTTACAATTGCTCCACACTATTTTCTGAAATGTTTATTTTTCTTCCATTGAATTGCTTTTGCCTTTTTGTCAAAAATCAGTTGGCTGTAATTGTGTGGGGCTATTTCTGGGTTCTCTATTCTTTTTCTTCTGTTTCATTGATCTATGTGTTATGCCTTCACCAATATTACACTATCCTGATTATTGGAGCTATATAAAAAAAACTGCTGGGACTTTGATGGGAATTGTGTCAAACCTGTACATCAATTTGGGGAGAATTGTTAAATTATGTGTGCGTGTGTGTGTGTAATGTACTTTCTTCATTAGCACACTAATATGGTCAATTACATTAAGGCATTTCTATTGTTTTACCCCCCCCTTTTTTTTTACTGATTCATTTCTGTATTTATTCTGCTATTGAGTCCATTTTCTAAGTCTTAAAATATTTCAAATACAGAATATTTTAGTTCTAAAATATCCATTTGCTTTATCTTTATATTTTCTATTTATTTGCTGAAACTTTCTGTGTCTTTGTTGAGGCTATACATATATATATATATATATATATATATATATATATATATATATATTTTTAATATTTTTTATTGATTAAGATATTACATATGTGTACCCTCTACCCCCCCTCCCCCCGCTCATCCCCTCACCTCCCCGTTGTCCGTGTCCATTGGTTAGGCCTATATGCTTGCATATAAGTCCTTTGGTTGATCTTTCCCCCTTGCCCCCACCCTCCCCTACCTTCCCTCCAAGGCCCGACAGTCCAATCAAAGCCTCTCCGTCTCTGGATCAGTCCTTGTTCATCAGTTTATGTTGTTCATTATATTCCACAAATGAGTGAGATCTTGTGGTATTTATCCGCTCTCCAGTTCCATCCATGCTGTGGCAAATGGTAAGAGTTCCTTTTTCTTCTTCCTCTTCTTAAAGAATACCTTTCAGCATTTCATATAATGCTGGTTTGGTGGTGATGAACTCCTTTAGCTTTTTCTTATCCGTGAAGCTCTTTATCTGACCTTCCATTCTGAATGATAGCTTTGCTGGATAAAGTAATCTTGGTTGCAGGTTCTTGCTATTCATCTCTTTGAATATTTCTTGCCACTCTCTTCTGGCCTGCATGGTTTCTGTTGAGAAATCAGCTGACAGTCGGATGGGTACTCCCTTGTAGGTAACTGACTGTCTTTCTCTTGCTGCTTTTAAGATTCTCTCTTTATCTTTTGCTCTTGGCATTTTAATTATGATGTGTCTTGGTGTGGTCCTCTTTGGATTCCTTTTGTTTGGGGTTCTCTGCGCTTCCTGGACTTGTAAGTCCATTTCTTTCACCAGGTGGGGGAAGTTTTCTGTCATTATTTCTTTGAAAAGGTTTTCAATATCTTGCCCTCTCTCTCCTTCTGGTACCCCTATAATTCTGATGTTGGTACGCTTGAAGTTGTCCCAGAGGTTCCTTACACTATCTTCGTATTTTTTGAATCTCTTTTCTTTTTTCTTTTTCGGTTGGGTATTTTTTGTTTCTTTGCATTTCAAATCTTTGACTTGATTCTTGGGATCCTCTTGTCTGCTGTTGGATCTCTGTAAATTATTCTTTATTTCAGTCAGTGTATGCTTAATTTCTAGTTGGTCCTTTTTCATGACCTCCATGGTCTCACTATACTCCTTGAGGGATTTATTAAATTTATCGGCGGTTTCCATAAAATTCTTGAAAAACCTTATAAACGTGGCCTTGAACTCTATATCCAGTCGTCTGGCCTCCTCCGTTTCTGCCAATTGTGACCTGTTTCTTTGTCTCCGCATTTTGGCTGCTTCCCTGTGTTGATAGAGTGGCCTGCGCGCCAGGTGTCCTGTAGGGCCCAGTGGCTCAGCCTCCCCAGTTACCCGGGGTGGACACTCTTGGTGCACTCTTGGTGCCTTGGTTGTTGTAGGATCACTGGGAGGAATTGACCTCCAGTCCAATTGGCTGTGGGAAGCAGCTGTGTCTGAAGTGGGAGAATGGTCCCCATCTGACCACTGGGCACAGTGGCTCCTGGTTCTAAGGAGGTGCTAATTCAGCCCCTGCCTGAGGCCACACAGCCGGAGCCACGGAGAGGCTCAGCTGTGAAGCAATGCAAGCCGCTGCGGGGCCTTGGGCCTTCTCTTGGAAGTTCCGGGTCTGCTTGGCTGGGCTATAGTTAGGTACATTCACATGCAAAAGCCTCTGCTGCAGCCTGGGTGGGGCGGGGTCTCAGGGAGTCAAAAGGGGCGGAGAAAGACGCTATGGCTGATTCTCCGCGCCCGGAGTCGCGCGTCTCAGTGTCCCGGTAAAGGCTGCAAGCACCTCTGAGGGAAATCCGCCCTCAAGTTCGCCCGCTGCCGCCTGACAGAGTCGCCTCTCCCCGTATGAGACCTGGGTCCCCAGAGACTTCCCGGAACCGGAGTTCAGAGCAGTCGGGAGCTTGTGATTCAAAAAGACAGCTGCGTCCTCAGGTGCCACCCCCTTTCCGCGCGCGCGAGCCGCTGCCGCCACTGCCACCGCCGCCGTACCTCTGCACTCAGCCTCTGCAGCTCCTCTGGCTCTCAGCGTGCTTTTCTTTTCTTCTAGTTGTAGAAATTACACTCAGCCAGCCTTCCTGTTGTTTTGGACGATGTTTGCTCCGTCCTTTGGGATAATTTTCAATTGTTGTGTGGGGCCACTATTTCCCGGTGTTTATCTATGCCGCCATCTTGGTTTCTCCTATATATATTTTTCGAGGCTATATATTTTTTTTCATTTGTTTCAAGCATGACTGTTAACGCTTGTTGAAACATTTTTATGATTACTGCTTTAAAACCCTTATCAGATAATCCTAACATCTCTGTTATTTCAATCTTGGCATCTGCTGATTGTCTTTTCTTGTTCCATTTGCTATTTTCCTCGTTCTTGGTGTGATGGATGGTTTTCAATGGAAACCTGGACACAGTGTATGTAATGAGACTCTGGATCTCCTTTAGAACTGCCCTTCAGCAGGCTCTGATGTCACTCTGGTGCCATGATATTCCTGTCAATTGGAGAGAGAGTCTACTCTACCATTACCAAAAAGGGTGGGTTGGAGGGAATTGTTACAGCCCAGTGATGGTACAACACAATCTAGGCTCCTCACTCAACTTCTGCTGGCCGGCTGGGGCAGGACCTCATTGTTTCCGGTGGTGTTTGGCTGGAGAAGAGCTGTTACTGTGTAGACATTGTCTGTTGGTCTCAGGTTCTTTGGCTGGTGCGAGCAGGCTTTTCTTGTCTGGGTGTATGGGTATTTCCAGGTTGCCAGCTTCTCCAGCACCCTGTTCAAGTTCATGAGGCAAACCAAGAACCCAGGGACACCTTGCTGTGCTATTCCTTGGGTCCTGGGGTCCATCTGCCTTCTCTGTACCTTCTGGAGACTTCTCACATGTGTTTTGTATGTCATGCCCGGGGCTTTTGTTGTGCTTAACCAAAGGTGTAGGGGAAATCACACCTGCTTCAATTTTGCCAAAGCAGAAGTTCGTGCATGCTCTCCTAAAAGCATTTGGAGGCACGTGTCAGCTCGGGTAAGCTTTGGAGAGGCAGCGCACGCTGTGGTTAAGAGGGCAGCTGGAGTCCCATACCAGTAGGCTGACTCACTTCCTAGCTTAGCCACTTACTAGCCGTGGATTTACCCTCTGAGTGTGAGCTTCCGCATAATCCCATGAGGGTAGCCAGCCTCAGGTGTCAGCTTGCTGGGCTGAGTCCAGCCCCCTGGGGTCATTTCTGTCTCCCCCTGGCTGTGCCCTTGCCTGTCCACAGGGGCCCTCATAGGTGTTTTGTCTCGGGGCCTCTGCTCTTTGCTGCTATGTCTTGGCTTCTGACATGTTTAAGTCCAAGGGAAGATTCTCTGCTGGCCGGATGCAGTTGGCAGGATTTTGGGGTTCTGGTATGGAAGATTCTGAGGCACTTTTGGCCACAGAAGAAACCCGTGGGTCACCAGCTCACGGTCCTTCCTTCAGTGAGGTCTGACAGCCTGGAAGGGCTGGGGTGTGGGGAGAAAACCCAGAGGCCAGGGAGGGAGCTGCAGCAGATGCACATTTTTCAGGTTTCTGAGTCCATAAAGCAAATCTGCTTTGAGAAAACTTGAGAGGAAAAGATGGAATGCTCTGACCGACTGGGAGGCCTTGGGTTAGTAGGAAGAGGTGACCAGATGCCCCAATTAAAGATTGTTTTCAAAGCACGTTTGTGGTTGTTTTTGCTTATGAAAATACCCTGGAGACCCATAATTTGGCAATATACATATAATCAATTGTTTCAAAAACAGAAGTGATGCTGGCTATTATAATGTAAACTGTTTTCTAAGCGAAAGAATTAAAGGAATGTAATTGGAGAAGTATACAAACAGTGGTTAATATGCTGCTTCTTGCAAAGACATATTACAACTTATAATCTTCCTTTATGGTGTATGTTGTCAGTGTTTAATCAGGCGTGTGAATGTATTCAGGTGTTAAACCGTTCTGTTAGCTGGGACGCTGCACTATTATCTACTGAGCTGTTTATGTTATATTGTTGTTGGCTCTCTGAGCTTCTCTTTCTCTTGCTCCTCTTTCTCTGGTCTCTGCAATCTGTATAATTGTCTTTTTACTTTTGTCTTCAGAAAGCTTTAAATAGAGGAACTGGGAACGATTAACTGTGTCAGATCACAAAGTTCTGGTGCTTTACAGATTAATTACAGACTTGCTATGCTGATGCTTTAAAAGGCAGAATGGGACCTGGGTCTATCATGGAGGCCACTACGGGGTGGCCGCCAATGGCCCTTTCTACTTATGCTTGCAAACACCACCCTTGACCTCAATGGGCTGTAATAACTTCACATTCCTGAGATTCCCCCTACTGGGAATTCCAGGGGTCAGCAACAAAAGTGAAATGCCAAAGGGAGGGGCTGCCTCTTCTGAGGAAGCAACAGGGGAAGGTTTGCCTGAGTAAGGAAATCCCTTAAAACATTCATTCATTCATTCATTCATTCATTCATTCATTCATCTTCTTTATCTTTTTATGAAGTGTGTTTTCTGGGAAGATCCTGTTTCAGTATTTCTGTTACAGGAAATCAGATTGGTTGTACATTGCTACATGCAATAAAATCCAATCCCTCTGCAATGGCTGGTCAGTTTAGATGCTCAACTGTGAGCTCCTCAAGATGTGTTCACTGGGACCAGTTCCATATTTTTGGGTTCTATTTTATATCGTCTCTTGAATTCCAATTAGGATTCCAATATTGCTTTAAGAAATAATTTTGTCAAAATGGGATATAAGAAACAAAATGCATTGATGTAAGATGGAATCACCTTAAAATTCAAGGGAAAAAGTTGCCTGCATAGGGTTAAGTATTAACTGGAAAATTAGGAGAAAAATTGATCAGGGGTTAGACATAAAATCATGCTAGAAACATTTATCTATACCTAATCCTTGCAAAACATAATGCTATGGACTAAGACCTCTGTTAGCTGTGCTTAAATGCAGGTTTCCTTCCTTCCTTCCTTCCTTCCTCCCTTCCTCCCTCCCTCCCTCCCTCCCTCCCTCCCTCCCTCCCTCCCTCCCTCCCTTTCTCTCTCTCCCTCCCTTTCTATTTCTTTCTTTCTTTCTTCCTTTCTTTCTTTCTTCCTTTCTTTCTTTCTTTCTTTCTTTCTTTCTTTCTTTCTTTCTTTCTTTCTTTCTTTCTTTCTTTCTTTCTTTCTTTCTTTCCACCATAAACTGGAGGGAATAAGTACATAAACAGGGCAAAGAAACCTTAAAGACGCTTAGCAGCTACCCCTGACTAAAACATGTGCTTATGCCTAAACGCTGTTTTCCCAGTCAGATTATGGTTAAATATCTTGGCATTCTTTGTGGAGTGAATTCATAAATTCACAGTTATCAGTCCTATTGGGACTAAAGGTGACTAAGAATTAAAACAGGGAATCCTAAATGTTTAGGCCACATGACCATCTTTAAGATTCTAAAATCATGACTTGAAATAGAACGACTGTTCACACCCATGGCTCTAACAGCTGTGTATACTGAATGGTATGAAAGAATTTCTTTTCTGATACTTGATCATTTCAATTACTCATTGCTGTTACCAATAGCCTTCTCTTGGTGAACTTCTAAAATTGTGGCAATGGAAATAAAGCTCAGAGAACCCTAAGTGAACAGAGCAGAATCAGGGCACGCTATGGGTACCATCTCACCCAGAGTTTTGTTCCATAAAAAGGGGATAGTGTTGCCTCATGACAAAGAAGAGAAAATTGGTGCTACACCCCATAGTTAATGTGACAACATGCAGCTAATGAGCACTTAATGATCTCCGTCTGCTCATTTTTGTCATCCATTTGAGAATGTCACTTGTTTTATACTTTAGCCCTATGGTGTAGGGTTAGCTTCATGCTAAAGTGAATTAAGCAAGGTTTTATTTTTTTTTTTTTTTTTTTTTTTTTTTTTTTTTTTTTTTTTGAGAAAGAAATCACACATTTTAATGTGCAAGCGTGGTCATCGCCTCCCCAGACAGAATGAATGGAGGTACAGCTCATGGCAACCTCCGCTGGAGGAAAGGGGGCAGGACCACAACACTCATCTCAATCTTGGACAAGCACACGAGGAGGGCGCTTTAAAAAAAGGAAGAAAGCGGGCATTAACTACATTCGGGGGCACGGAGGTAGGTGGGCAGGTCACACGGGGGCGGGCTCTCGGTGACCCGAGGGGGAGGGAGAGAGATCCGTTGGTAGCCGGCACCTCTCTGAAAAGGGTGGATGCGGGCTGGCTTCTCGGCCGAGCCCAGGCCAAGGGAGTCCTAGGCCCGGAAATTGTACCGTAAGGCTCCGACGGGGGCCTCCGCGAAGGGCTCCCCAGGGGCGGACCAATCGTTTTGTGGCAAACGTGGATCCCAGGAGGTGCCGACGGGACTCCCGGTGGCCATCCGTGAAAGGAAAAGGAAAAGTGGGCGACAATGCGAGGAGAAAGGCTCTGGCGGTAAGCGGGTCCGGCCTCCACGGGCTCCTGCTCGGCCCACTGGTTTCCGAGGCCTTAGAGAAGTGAGGAAACCCAGGCCTCGCGCCCCTCCCCTCCCCCACCCGGCCCCCCTCTTTACCCTCGTCCCACCCCGGGCCCTTTCGGAGCCTCCCGGCTTTTCCTTCCTTCCTCCCTCCCCACCCCCCCCCCCCCCCGAGCCGAGGTACCCGGTTTCCACACGCGTTCAGAGGCGTGAACTCACCCGCCGCCAAGACAAGGGGACTGTCTCCGAGGCCCTCTGGGCTCCTGGTTACGAGAGACTCCACCGGTTCGAGGTTTCTGCGCGCCGCTCACCGGGAGACTGGTTCAGAGACGACCACTCGCAAAGGCCGCAGCGCAAACACTCGAATTAAGCAAGGTTTTAAAAAAAATCTGAACAAAAGTGCTAGAGAATGTGTACAGATATGAAGAGACTGAACGTATATACACCTGTTCGGATAATGTATAATTAACTTAAAAGAATTTTTGGTTGAATGTGTGAACTGGCAGTAAAATTTTACTTTACATTTGGTAAGACCTCTACCTTAACATGGAATATATTTTTAACCTGAAGTCGTCCTTGGGGGATTATTAAAATTCCTGGGAAATAAATTACTACCCTTTGGGCACAAAACGAACATCACTTTTGAAATGGAATTAAGGAGTTCTATTTCAAAACCTGCAGATCCAATCATGTATGTATCTGTTATATATACATATATATACATGTATATACACATATATGCATATACACACATATTCATATGCACACACACACGTATATACATATACACATACACTTTTTTAAATCACCACTTCATTTGTTTCCATTCTTTTGTGTTTTCCCATAGAAGTTCTCTTTTCTGTTCTTCATTTAGGTAAGTGCATTCTACGACTCAGAGATTCCAAAAAAGAGGTAGAATTTGTCAGTTAAAAAATATCGAAGATCTTTCTGTCATTCTAATGTTCTACAGATGAGATCAACTTTGCAAAAAATTTATTCTGATGGCTGTTAATATGGCAATGATTGAGTGAAAAATATTTTTCTCATTTGCTGACTTCCTGAAGAGGACACCCACAGCCTTGAAAGAATCCCTGAGTCTACTGCTTCCTTTCCAACTGAAATTACACATCCCCAGCACCCACTCACCAAAGCTTATGCTTCATTGCAAGTAAGAATTCATGTTTCTTAAAACAATACAGAATAAATAAAAGCCTATGTACTTTGGAACTCCAAGGAGGGGTGGAAGTAAAATATTTATCTTTCGACTTATAAATGTTCAGAACAGAATAGTAGTTTTGCTATATCATTTATGGACTCCCTGTAACCACTACAGAAATTCAACAGGGAATCTGCAGTTCACTGAACCAACCATAGATGGCGACACAGTACGCAGCTCCTTAAACCCATGGCGGCACAACTAGTCTTACTGGCTCAGTGCCTGAATTTTTACCATTAGAGAGTTCTTCCTTTGCTTAAAGTATTATAGCATTGAGGGTACCATTTCAAGATTAAATACTTTTGGAAGGGATAGAAATAATTTACCAACCATTGATACCGAAGAGCTACCTAACTTAGAAAATGGCTTCCTGAATGCAGTAACGAGTAGGAAAGTCTGAAGGCATAGGATTAGGGTGGAAGAGTAAAGATGGGTGAAGGTCCTTACGTGGTGTGCTCTGCTGGAGGACAATCCAGAGCTCTTGGAGTGGATGTCTTGGAGGGAGGAATGGCTGGCTCCCTAAAGACCCCTTCCACTCAATTCTAAATGTGACTGTAGGATTTTCTTATATCTCCCCTTGTTTAATTGAGAATGTGGAGCGTTTAAAATTCACCTGAACATGAAATTCTATGGTAATCTCAGTCAGGAAGCAAGGAAAGGCTGCTGAGACTATTGCAGGTGCGACCGCTCTTTCCATTTGAGACTGAACACTTAGGATTTGGAATTTTCTAATTTTGTTATCCAGTAGCTCTTGGAGGTGAATGGGCAAGACTCATAATTCCATTGTAATAGATCTCATCGTTAATGTCTGCTCATGAAAGTTACTGCATTGCATTAGTGTACCTGAAAGTGGAATGCAAAGTTGCTCTGGGGTTTCCAGGTGGCCCAGAGGTTCAATGCAAAGTTGTTTTGCACAAAGAGATCTGAAAAAATAACTCTGCCTTTTAGTTTTGATTTCCTTTCTATTGATTTACACTAGGAACATTTAATTCCAAATCTTGGAGATGGCCGACATGGTCATTCAATTGAGGCTTTGTAGTGAAGAGCCCATTAAGAAAGTGGAGGGAGAAGATCATACAATTTCCACTAGGAGGGGGAATCAGGGTTAATTTTATTCTGAGATCAAATTCGTGCCAAAAGCTTAGCAGGTCACAGGCCAATGCCATCACTGAAGTATAAAGGACCTGATGTTTGGAGCATGAGTGGAAAGATGCGCCCTCTGAATCGCTATTCATGCGGCACACGCACACCTTGGGAAATGAAATTCTGAGGCCAACAGGAAATAGAACTGGGCGTCTGCTGCCTAAAACGCTGTGCTTACCTATTGCAAGTTGAACAACAACCGATTGTTCCGTGTGTGTGTCTCTTCAAGTTTTTATTTGAAATAATGGAGTGCAATTTTAAAAATTAATCTTAATCTTTAAAAAAGATGCTATTTCCTCAGATGGACACAAATCTGACAATCGCACAATAACTGCTCTGCCTCCCAGGAAGTCATTTCCTTTATATGGAGAAAGAACTTCGTAGAGACGGGAGACCTGTTGCCCAGGCCATGCGTACAGGGTCTTTCTTTGTCAATCGCCAATGGAAGTACTCTGTGGCTAGCTGGACCCCAAAGGAAAGGTAATCTTGACTTAGCATAATGATGTGAATATTTACATGACCAAAAACCTCGATTATTTTACAGGGTTTTTTTTTTACTGGGGAGGAGGGATTTGAAAGTTTTCACTTTGGAGGGAGTGAAATCTCATGAAAGTTTGGTCTTCTTATGTTTTCAGGTATATTTCTCTGCACTACAAATTTCACATTAGGATTTGCTCTCAAGGGTGAGGCTAGCTAAGGTGTGTGTGCTCCTGGAGGACCCACTGGGCCATGCATGCCAAAGGCTGCTGGCTTCTGACCCCACTGGCTTTGGAGAAGCTTCAAGTGGCCGTGCCTGCTTTGGGATGGGAGGGCGGCCTCAAGTTCACATGGGGCCTGCCTTGCCTCCTGGCTAGTAAACACTCCTTGTTTTGGGAGTGGGCTCCCCTCTCAGACTGTATGTAGAAGAGAGGGAGAGACGGCACAAAGGAGACCAGGAAGCAAAGGAGCACTGGGTGGGCAGGAGATAGAGGAGGTAGTGACCAAGGTTCCTTAGCTCAGCAGGTACCATTGAACTGGGCTGCCGTAGGGGCAGAGTCCCAGTGGTGGTGGCAATGATGACATCTCCCTCATAACAACATTAAGCTTGAATAATACACCTGGTCAGGTGCTTTGAAGCAAAAACACCTGCAGCTTCTTTGAAAGCCTACACATCAGGCCCCACAGCCCCAGATGTGGGCCGGTACACCACCCCACCTTCCCTTTCCTGCAGTCCTGCCTCTTCCTCCTCCCACTCTGTACCCCCTCAGCTCCCTGCATCCCCTTTCAACCACTCACTGCATCTATGTGTATGAGAGAGGCAGGGGGTGCGATGTTTAGGAGCCAGACAGCCAGGTTCAAATCCCCTGCAACCTCAGCCAAGGACCTGGGCTCCTTATGCCTCAGTTTCCCCATCTGTACAATGGGGTCACTGATACCTATACCCCTGGTAGGTGTGCAGATTAGAAGAATGACAGCTCAAGTATTGTTACCGGGTAGCCATGCGGTGGAGTCAGAAGTCAGGTTACTTCCCAGATGCCATTTTTGGCAGCTCAATGAGCAAAAGCTGGTTGACCAAGGCCCCTCTGGGCTTGGGAATGGTACTCCTTATTGGGCTCTTGGGTCAGGGTCTGTCTTTTCGATCCCCTCCTCCTCTCCCCACACAATTTCCTGACCCTCACCTGACTCCAAGCTGGCTCTTTGACTAGACTTCAGTGAGCCACCCTGATGCCTGGCTGGGCTCCTTCAGGTCACCAAGTCAGGTGTTGGTGCCAAACCTTCTCCTGGCACAGCTCCCTGCTGCCCCTGAGGCAGGTCACTCTTTTAAAGGATTTTAAGAAATGATTAGAGCTTTAGAAGGGCTGGATGCCACCTGCCCTCCAGGACCTAATCTGTCTCTGGAGAGATGACGTGCTCTACTTGTGTTGCATAGAAATGGTCACCTCCAGAGAGTATTTCAAACAACTTTTTGATATTTGGTAACCTCTCCATTTTGGTTTTTTTTTTTTCAAATTTAACTGAAAACGTCTTTTATACCAAATCTTGTCACTCTTTTTTACCCCCTCATTTTTTTTTTCTATCTGTTGCCCACGGATTTGACTTCTGAATGTGTTTTAAGATTTTCTCTTCTGAAAACATGACCTGGAACCCGCCTCATTGTACCGTTAAGTTCCGATAGCAGAGCAAGGTCCACCTGCTCCTTGTGAGAGGGTGAAAGAGAGAAACTCAATAGTTGTCTCTGAGGTGAAGCATCCTCAAGAAGTGAGGCTACTAAGAATTTCTGAAATAATTTTTGCTATTGTTTGGCTGAAAACAAGGAATGTTTGGGGGTTAAGCAACAAGATCGATGCCTTCTTTCAAAAAAAGCAAGCAGTGCTTACTACGCTGTCATCTCCAATGCCTGGCGGATGCCACAGTTCCAAGGACAAGAGCTACGAGGTTGGCTGCGCTCTGAGGCCTCTGAGAGCTCCTTGTTCTGAGAATGCTGCAGCTTGTATTAAAAGTCAACATTCTTGCTATTTACTGCCCTTGTGTGCTCAGGTCAGAACGCAAAACTTTGATGGCTTCATTAAGCTAGCAGCTCTTCAGTGTAGGCATTAGCTGACTGTAGATGGCCTCTCGCTTTATCCAAAGGGTTATTTATTTTTCATGGAAAGCATGTGTGTTTTCTGCTGAGAGAATAGAGGGCTGCCTTATTGAACACATCTATTAGCTAGTAATTTGAATGCGTTACAAAGCAAGACTATGCAACCCCATCGAAAACCAATATCACCATTTTTTATAACAAGCAGGTTGTAACTTCCCTTTGCCTGTAATGAAAGTCATGGCTAATATGACTAACCAACACTAGTGAAACACAGTATTGCAGTTAACTTTAATAAAATAAAATAATCTAAAAATAAAGTGTAATAAAAAGACATTAACTTATAATAGCATATATTTCAAAATGTAAATCCTTGGGCAAAAGAAAGTGGACAAACCCTTGTACCTTCTTTAAATGAATCCATTTGAGTTTAAGAGAAGTAGAGCAATAGTTAGCTGACCGTTGTTAACACTTTTGTTTGATATTTGCAGGGCTAACGGATAGATTTGTAATCATGTACATATTTACACACACACAGAGCCCCAGGAATGTACACGGTACACAGATGCAATCTGCTGGTGTGTCAAGTGCATCAGCAATGGTGGGATTTTCCATCCGTGGCATGATTGTCCAAACTGGCGAACAACTCTTGATAAAGACCTGAATAAAATAAAGTACTCTCTCCCCTTGATTTACAAAGTCATTGCATTGCTGGGAAATCCAGTTGATGCTAAAAACCATGCAACAAATATTTTGTGTTTGTAGAAAAATTCAGGGTGAGGTTTGCTGGATATCATCCCAATTTTCACCCACCAACGGATCTACATGAAAATGTGCAGTGGGGCACTCAAGGCACAGCCTCGCCCTGGGAGGGGATCAGACCTGGGAGCATGAGGCCCTAAACTGTCGCCAGCTCAGCAGGCACCTCACATCCAAAATATTTTTCAGTTTGTGGATTTTTTTTGAGCTCTAATAACATCTTTGAAAAATAATGCCTTAAACCTTGAGCAACTCCAAGTGCTTCACAGACGTGCAGATGAAGCTCTGGAGAGACACTGAAGCAAAGCCGCCTCTGAGGAGCCTGAGCAGGAGGCCTTCTTCCTCTGCTCCTTGGGGGCTCAGTGGCCAGGTCCAGCGTAGACCAAGCATCTTCATCAGGAGGCCAGGGGCCCAGTGGTTAAAACCATCACTCTGAAGCCAGAGGCCCATCTTTCAAAGCCGTGTTGTGCCTCTCTCACTGGCAGTGCAGCTTGTCTGTAGCATCTCCGAGCCTCAGAGCGCCTACCTCCCCTCAGGGCTGTGGGGATTAAAGGAGAGAATCTGAATAAAGTGCTTAGTGTGGTTCCAGTCCCTGGTAAGTGCTCAATGCATGTTCGTTACAAACCTGTTTATTTTCCCTCAGTTGTTGGCAACATTATCCAATATAAAGACCATCTCTAGCAAGAGCCTTTTAGCAAAAGCTCCTATTTTATTCAAATTGAACAAGAGTGCACAACATCTCTGCCACCTGGCAGACACAGACCCTCTGAGACGGAGCTTTTATGGAGTTACATACCAGTGTAGAAATGCTTTCTGTCTTCTGTTGAAATGGAACTCCTCAAAATAGAGAGAAATATAGAAACTGTTTCATGAACCCCAAACTTCCATTCCAGACTCAGTTAAAGTTTTAATTTTGCTCTAGACATGAACTAGGAAAAGTAGCCAATGTTGTTTCCTCAAATCTGATTGTGGATGTGTCTCAAAGATGCTACCATCTATCTTTCCCCCGCTGTGTTCACAACGTGGAGTCTACTCCCCCACCCCCATGAATCTGGGCTGGCCTGTGACTTTTTTCACCAATAGAATAAGGTCCTGAGAAATGTCCTACTCTCACTTGGTCTCTTGGAAATGCCTGTGCAGAGACTGCCATCTGGTAAGGAAGCCCAAGCTGGGCTTGGGGGGAGAGTAGGTGGAGAGAGAGACGGCCCAGCCCTTACATACATTCCAGCCTGTGGACAACTCCAGCATCAGCCACCATCTGATTAAACCATGAGGGGGATCCCCAGTCAAAACCCTCCAATTGAGCCCATCAACCCCCGTACCTTGGAAATAACAGTATGTTGTTATTTTAAGCCATGACCTTTGGGATGGCTGGTCATGTAGCACTAGATCGCTGAGTGTAAGGTTTGTGATAAAGGCTTGGCATCAATATTATGGCCAATGTCGGGAAATACAGTGTTTGTGGAGGCTCATTTACCTGAAGTAGCGAAGATGAACCCTGCTCACACCAGAAGGACTGTTAGAATCATTTACAACCAGGCACAATGACTGCAACCATATTTAACCATCAACACCTACTACAACCATTTACAGTCACCCACAACCATTCACAACCATGTACAAGCATCTACAACCAAACAAACAAGCCAATGCCCCTCCCAGGTCTGCGGCCACACTTGTGGACTGAGATGATTCATGAAGTCTGAGCATCAGTGGTTGTGTTTGTCTCTGTCATCAGAACCACAGAGCATCTGCCCCTATGTCCCTGCAGGCACCTCTGGCTGCGAAGAGCAGCACAGCAGGCAGGAGCAAGTTCCATGAGGGTTCCAGAAGCAGAGTCCACTGTTTCCCACCTCTCAATTCCGCCTCTCTATTCACAAAGAGCCAGCAACTGGGCAGAGCTGGATTTTTCTGCATGTTAATATCCCACGTGACTACCTGCCCCTGAAAAGGCCAGGCGCTATTTTGTCAGAAGGTTGAAATAAAGTCTGTTTACATTGCTTAGAAACTTAGGGTCCCGTTTAACAAAAGAATGTATCCAACCCCACAACAGTGATGGACGTTTTATAGTTCAGACTTTATTCCTTGTTTTCTGCCTGAATGGCAGATAACAGGTACATAGATTGTATGCCCTGAATTACACTTTTTTTTAGGTAAATAATTCAGACTCTTTAATGATTACAATTCATACATTACTGAAAGATAATATTATGATATTTTTCTCAAGGTCCTTGAAGATCACCAGACTAAAGGTGCAACTGAAATATGTAAAATATGATTATAATTGTTTTTCATTTTTTTCTTATTAGAGTAAATGATATGGTTCCGTTCAAGAGAAATGTTCTATGAATACCTTCTACTAGAGCCAGAGGAAATAATATTGCAGGTCTGCTATGTAAAATCTGAAGGTATTGGATGTCTGGTTGAAATCTCGTGCCATGGGTCTATGCAGAAAGGAATGGCTGCAAAAATGTTAACTCCACAACAAAAGAAAAATGAAACAAGTTTCCCTTTAACATCTATAGGAAGAGATATCTGTGTTCTGTAAGACAGAAAATACACCTATATAGGGGTAATTTATTTTAAAAATTCTTAGTTTTGTAACATTAGGAAGCAGAGTGGTAGCTGTTATACAATAATTATATCCACTGTGCTGTTTTGCATTACTCCATTTGAATAAGAACTAAAGAATGCTTTTTACTATGTCAACACATTTTAAATAATGGCATATTACCTTTAATTTTCCCATTTGAATGTAAAGTTTTCCTTTGCTCAACACTGATTTGTCAGTTATTTCTACATGCAACTTTTACTAAAATATACAGCAAATTCTGAAATAGCTTCAGAATCCCAGTTTAGCTGTCACTGATGTCATACCCCTGTCAGTAACGGCTGGGGAAATGCATAGGGGATTTCTGGCACCTTATTTTTATTTATAAATTCCACTTCATTATTGCAACAAGACACCACAGGTAGTGCATTTGTATGGAATTACTGCCTCCGTTTCTGGTTAAAGTCTCTGAGCCTTTAGCCACAGAGTGCAAAATACCCCCCGATGTGTTCAATAATCACCCAGAAATGCACTGCATGCTGGGGCTTATGGCTTCCATGTATTTAGTGTGACTGTTTTAGAGGGGAAAGGGGGCTATGGTGATTATGTGTGTGGGGCAGAAACTCAGGAAAGAATTCGCTATGAAATAATGTAATTGCCTATAGGTCTTGAACTTTTGTTTTTAATATGCAGAAACTTTTAAGACGGTATTATATCTTGCTGCATACATTCTCTCAGGAGATGTTAAACACCAGCTTGGAAAACACGTTTTGGCGTGTTGCATCGGAGAGACCTCAGGCTAATTTCTTAAAAGGGTTAAGCTGGCATGTTCCATATTAAATTACCAATGTCATTCAATTCATTAGAAGAGTTTATGGAGTTACAATATGTCTGTAATTTATAGCCTGCTTACTGACAAAGCTTAACGCTAACATATGCCTAATTTGCCAAGGTTATCTCAAGTTCCATTCATCTCCCCCACTAACAATGCGCCTCTGATTCCATGCTTCATGGATGAGGTACATGCGGTTTCATATTTAGCGCTATCAATCACAGGGAATTGCCTCCAGCGCCTCGTCTCAGAGTTCAAAGTGATTTCTCTGCAGCCTCTGATGAGTGATGAGAGGACGGCTCAGCCAGTGGAGGGCGTCGTGATCCAGCGTCCCCAGCAGCAACCGGCCAGCCGAGAGCCCTGGTCTGCTCTGGCCCAGTGCTGCTGGCCTCCTCGGAGCCACCAAAGGCGATTGGGAAGGTCATGTGCTGTCCAGGTGGCACACTGGTGGCATAGCCTGGGTGTCCCGGCTCCGCCAAGTGTTTCTCCCTGGTGGGGGATGGCACCCTGTCACAGGGTGTCTGCACACGTTTCACAGTTTGGATGGGAGAGGGACAGGGGTGAACTCTCCTTCAGCAGTAAGATTTCCAAATTTCCTTGTGTTACTTTTGCATTACTCCTTTTGAATAAGAACTTCGCCCCTGCTTCTTCTGTTGCACGCAACGGTCTCTGCTGGGACCTGAGTGCATTGCTGGGACCGCCACCTAAAACGCCCCCTCCTGGCTGCCGTGTTCTCCCTCCAGGAGCGATTTTGCCTAAATGTCTGCTAACCTTGTGGATTTCTTGGTGAGAAGTATCAACTGTTCAATATAAGAACTACATCATGAATATGGTTGCTTAGTTCTTGCTGTGGGGAAAGAATGCCTTCAAAGTCGATACCCCAGATAGAAACGAGTCTGTGGTGTAAGTTCGAGCCTGTGCCGGGACTTCCAGCATCTGAGGCACTTGCTGCTGTGTCCCTGCTCCTTCTGCGCATGCACCTTGAACTCAGCAACAGGATCCCAGGCCAAGGGATGGTGGACCCTGTGTTATGCAAATTCCAAATGTTATCGTATCAACTCAGGCCTGTGAGCGATGTGGGAGCAATCCAACCAATAGAAGAAAATTGTTCTAGCAAGTTCCAGAATTACTGGGAAGACACTGACTTGATTTAATGGAAAATGTGACTTTACAAGTATTTGTCACCCCTTGTGCAGGAGACCAGCAGCAGTAGCCATGAAAGATGAGCTTACAGGGCGCACAAGCTCTCAAGTCCAAGGACGCAGCGCACACTAGCCTGGGCTTGCCGCACCCGCGCCCCCCACCCCCACCCCCACCCCCAGCCTTCCCTCCCAGGGAGGATCCTGGTTCTTTTTCACAGCCCCAATTCCTTTGGTCAGACTTTTATTTCTGTCTATATTTTCATTAGATACTTATTGTTTATTTAAAAACTGAAGCCTGATGTGGTTGCCAGAGGCTGGGGAGGGAATGGGAGATGAGCAAGGATTGCGGAGTTATGGATTTGCAGGATGAAAAAGTTCTACAAATCTGATACCCAATGGTGTGTGTAGTGGAACGTACGCTTCAAAACCGGTAAGAGGGTACATTTTGTGGTGTGTGTGTGTGTTTACCACAATGAAAAGAGTTTGGATTACCAAGTCATGAAATTGTGATTGTGATGCCATTACAGCGACTCTCCAGAAAACACGCAGGCCTGCGGATCCAGTGGACTGATGGGTAGGAAACTCCTGCTTTGACGTTAAACCCCTGGTCCATTGTGTCCCCGAGGAACTAGTGTCAAATCTCGCCCCAGAAAGAAAAAGCACATTTGTTGATGGCCTGATAGAAAAATCTAAGTCAGGATGCGAGAGACGCACATTAGGGACAGCGGGGCAAGACTTTCACATATATCTTCTTAATCAGAAGTTGGAGGCATTTTAGTTTTTTTCTTGAGCCATTTGCTCAAGGGCCAGAGGCGTTTGATTTCTTCCCAGCATCTCTGCCACGGGCAGGGGAAGAGAACGGTGCTGAGACCCAGTCTGTGGGAAGAAGCTATTTTAGTTCTGGGTTATTACATGGCTAATTAGACAAGGCCCCTGAGCTCCTTTTAGAGCCTGTCAAGAGAGGCATCAGTGGTCCTTTAACATCGGTTTATTATCTTTCAGGATCCGCAATGTGAGGCTGACCCACCCGCGGCAGCTCGCTCACGTGGAGCACCCCCGGGCTGCTTTTCTGTACACGGTGGGTCTGAGCCCAGTCTGGCCCCTCTTCCGGGGAAGCCAGTGGTTTGGCTCCAGTTCAAATTTGGAGGCCTGGGAACCAGGGGCCAATGATGTAAGTCCAGGTCGGAGTCAAAATGTCCGAGAACCAGGAGCACCGATGTCAGCGGGCAGGCGAGGATGGGTGTCCCAGTGCAAGCAGGGAGCTAATTTTCCTCCCTCTGCCTTTGTGTTCTATTCAAGCCCTCAACAGACTGGGTGATGCCCACCGCGTTGGTGAGGTCCATCTTCTTTGCTCAGTCTACAGATTCAAATGCCCATTTCCTCCAGAGACAGCCTCATAGAAATAACGTTAAAGGCAGTTTTGGCATCCCTTAGCCCAGTCAAGTTGACACATAAAATTAACCATCTCAGGTATAGATATAGTTATCGATTTGTTTCCACCCCCCACTCCCGCACATACTCACAGGGGTTGGTAGCTGCAGAGGGCCCACCGGGCTGGGAACTATTTGGCCAGCCGATATATGCCCACAACCACCATTTACTGAACACATTTGAAGAGCAAGGCACTGTGTTATTCCCTTTACATGTATTATTTCTAATTTCCACAATAATCCTGCAAAAAGGTTTTACAGATGAGGATGAAACCACGCTGCAGAGAGGTGAAGCAACTTGCCAGAGGTCCGTCCATAGCTCTACAAAGGCAGAGGAAGCCAGCCGGGGAAGACCATGCTGCCGTGGGTCTTGGGCAGCTGCCCTGCGCACCTCTGGGAGTTCTTCAGCAGCCGTTCCCTTGTGCACACCGGGCATTGCGGGTGCTGCCTGACCATCGACGTGACTGTTTCTCCATCTGGCTTGTCCTCCCTGTGACGTGCAGGTGGGCAGCTAAGGGCGTGGTCTTCTTCGAGGTAAGCAGATCTGAGGCATTGGGTCCTTGAGTTGTGGGCATCTTCGGATACATGGCTGAGGACCTGGGGTCCTGGCCTCACCGGCTCCCTACAGTGACCGGCAATTGGGATAGAGAAAGGACTCGTGAGTTCAAAGGTCCCAGACATCAAGGAGTTTAGAATTTAGCCTCTTGGCAGGGGCGTCTTCAATTGGGGAGACCCCATGAATCCCCCAGGTCAGTTGGGAGAGACCATTGTGAAGCCTGGGAGAGATCAGGCCTAGCCAGGAAGGAAGTCGTAGGACCAGAGAGAAATGGTTTAACAGATGGAAGGTATCATGGAAACTAAATCTACACAACTTAAAAAGAAACCTTTGTAGGTACGGGGACAAAGGATGATGGAGGGGTAAGTGGGGTCCTAAGGTGCCCACGCTCTGTCATTGGAAGGACAGTGGTGCCATTTAGAAATCAGAAGGCCACGCGACATGTGGTCGGGGATACACTGGGTAAGTTGTCCATTGAAAGGGCAATGTCTTGGAGAGGGCGGCTAGAGGCTTTGGGATGAAGATTTCGGCCCCTAGCACCTGATAATCTTTTTCTAGACACCCCGGAATGGTTTGCGCGTGTGCAGTGTGGGAAGGAGGACGGGGTGTGGGAGAGGACCTCTTCAGGTGGGAGCCTTTCTGACAGTTGACTCTTAAGCCCTGATTTCAGGCCACATGTGACGCTCCTTTCCATGGCATTGAGACCAAGCATCTTGGCTCTAAGAAAAAGGGAACCGTTTTTAGCTGTTTATTTCTCAGTGCACAAGGGCTCAAAGCCAGAGTTCCAGCATCTTCCGGCTGTCCACCTCAGAACCAAGAGCACGATTTCTTCTACAAGCGGCCTTGGTGATACTACATGGTTTTCTCTGGGACCATGTCCTCCTTAGATGACAAGGAGGAGCGCGCAGTGTGCGTGTGAACTTGCTGAATGGGGCGAGGGAGCGTTTTTTCAGAAGATGGCATTAGGATGAAGAGGCGGGGACTTCAGAAGCCTGGTGCTGGGGGCTCTGACCCCCCTGAAGCTTCCGGAAGTCCCCTTTTGGGAGCCAAAGTCAGTTCAGAACCTCGTCCCACTAGCAGATCACAGCCAGTCTCCTGTGTGTGCCCCTTCAACAGCCCAGCACTTGAAAATACAACATCCGTCTTCTGCGAATGATGGCTGAAAAGCCCAGCCTCCGAGCCAAACAGGCTACATAACATCTTTCACTTCGGCTCAAGGACGAAGAAGATTCATTAAAAAGAAAAGAAGATAAAAAAAAAAAAATCCCCGTCCATGCCTTTGACCAGGCAGCCCTCGGTGACAAAAGGCTGCCTCTTGTTTCACTCCCCGAGGAGGGTGAGGCCCTCATCACGGGCTGGGAGGCCGGCTGCTGGGTGCAAGCTGCCAACTTTGCAGCGAGCACAGGCGCTTAATTATTGGTAAATTTTCCTGCTCCGGGCGAGTTCTTTGGCAGCTTCACGCCAGCACCTGTGTGCTCAGACCTGGGGCCCGGACGTCCCCGCAGATGTCGCGGCTCTTTTGTTGATTTCCTATTAGTGGCACTTAATAGGCAGGGGCCGGACAGCTTTGCTAAGCGCTCGGCGATGGACAGCAAACATTGTTCCTGCGGTGGGCAAAGGGTCAGACTGTTTCTCCTGCCTCCAAAGCTGAGCCAGATAATTGCTGGTGATTAGCAATTTTAATTACCAGGTGCGAGGGGTCGGGACCCCCTCCTGTAATTGGGTAGGTTGCTAACAATCTTGTAGATGTGACCAGGGACTGTATTTTCCCAATATGCTCCAGGTGTTTTAAAGTTAATTAAATTAGAGC
This sequence comes from Myotis nattereri, assembly GCF_964212035.1. NCBI lineage: Eukaryota > Metazoa > Chordata > Mammalia > Chiroptera > Vespertilionidae > Myotis > Myotis nattereri. Next base: position 29,848,831 of record NC_138076.1, read on the forward strand.
AACTAAAATCACCAGAGGCAGCCTGGAATCTGATGAGCCAGATCAAACACGTTTTTGGTGGAACTTTAGCTTTCAGTGAATCTTGAACACAAGAGCTGTGCAGTGCTCTGTTGGAACTAGCTCACCAGGCGGTGCTGACTTTTTAGGGGGTTCTTAGGACCACAATGAGCAGGACACCAATGTCTTCCTCGCTCAGCGCGGAAGGGTTGATCCTACCGCCAAAGGGCCCTTTTCCCTTACTCCCCCTGATTGCCTCGTTAGTTAATGCCTAATGCAAGTGATTGATTGATGTTGATAAATATTCCCCCTCCGCCGTGCCTTTCATAGAGGCCTGGAAGCCTGTTCATGGCTTTCAGGCTCTACCAAAGATTTCCTGGGGTCCCTATGGTCCTGAATGCCACCTGCAGTGCACACCCCTCTCTCTCCAGGGGACTCTAGGATTTAAGAGCAGGAGAGAGAACTTGCACTCAGAATGTTGTTTTCTCATGGTGGGTGTGCCAACAGGGAATGGTTTCGCTGAAATGCTCAGGAAACAGAAATCAAGCAACTAAGAACACACCCTTTACTCAGGCACTGAAGAGGGAAATTGGGAGAGAGGATGAGACACCCTTTGGCAGTAAATTGAGAACAAAAACATTCACAATAATGGAGCCTTATTCTCTGACCCCTTTTATAGGGCCTCAGGAGGGAGGAGAGAGCATGGCCCCTCCCCTCCTGTCCAGCTTTGTGGCTGTCCTGAGCCCCCATCCGCCGAGAAGTCCTCTGGGCCCCCACACCAATTCGCCCCAACTGGGAGGCAGAAGGCAGGTGGGCTGCAAGCCTTCAGCCCATACCCTATTCCAGCTTCGGTTTTCTTGGCCCTGTTCTTAGCAGCTTTAATTAAAACTATTTTCCTTTTCGGCACACTTATTATGTTCCCTAGCCACAATACAGAACACTTGCTGCAAGTGCTAACAGGAGTAATTCATTAATGACGGTGGGACTGTAAGTGCCCTGCTTCAACTTCCCACAGAAGGCTTTGTGGTTTCCAAAAGAAAAGACAGGCGCCCTAGCATGTGTGGGAGGGGCCCTTGGGGGTGGAGGGCAGGCTCTTGGAAAACTGAGTGGCACAGGACAATGACCCAAGGAAGGTTTGGAGGTGGGGGTGGGATGAGGGGGTGCACCACTCAGTGAAGCTCATATGAGCAGGGCCAGAAGGTATGTGTGCCAGGGTAGCTGGTCCCAGGTGGTCCGGGGAGCAGCCTCAATGTTTTGCATGTGCGTATAACAACGAAATGCCAAAAGGTATGTACATTACGTTGTGTGCATGTTATGCCTGTACACTATGTATCATATGTATGCATGCTATTTTATGTTATATATTCTCACATATTTGCATCATATGTGTTATGTTTGTGCTATACACGTCTATGCATGTTGCATGCATGTGTTATGTGTGCGCATTAGGGCTATAGTTATTTTATGTGTACATTATGTATATTGCACATGTACATTGTGTAGTGTATATAATGTTTATATATTTTATAATGCTGTTTGTTACATTCACATGTGTTATGCACTGTATGTGCACATGATATACTATGAACACATGTTACTTAGAGGTATATATAATACATATCACACATGTATACTATGCATGTTATATTTGTACATTATACATAGTACCTGGTCCTGTTATATGTGTGTGTGAATCATGTATGTACGTGATGTGTTATGGAAACATTATTTTATACATACAGGTTACATATTACATGTGTATGTTGTATATGTTAATATTACTGTCTGTTTGAGTCCTAGGGTTATGGTCCTTCTGTGATATTTATGAGGTTGAAGAGGGGATTGGAAGGTAAAGATATCAGTGAGGTGCCTGCTCAGCTGTGTATAAAATGAAACATTCATCCCTACTATGTGTCCCTTACTCCTTTAATTTGTGACTTACTTAAAAAAGCACCTGCCTTAACATGTAATTCAGTTTGTGCATCTTTTCCCCAGCCATTCAGCAGCAGCGGTTTTCCTGGTGCCCCTTCACCCCATTGGTGGTACATGGACCACCATATGTCTCTCAAGCGGCTGTGTAAGCCCACAGCCCCTCCCCTTTCCCCAGCGGTCTCCTGGGCCTGTGCACTGTGTGTGTCCATGTGGCTCCTTCACCTCCTCATCCATCAGAGAGGATCCCGGTCTCTCCCCCTCACTCCCGGAGCCAGTGGAAGGCTTGCCGTCACCCCTGATGTCTGTCTCTGTCAGGCTGAGTCCATGTATCAGGGCCCCCTTTCTCTACACATAACCCACCCCCAGTCCAGCTCTGTTCCCTGCCTGCCAGGCCCTTATTCAAAACAACCTAAGATCTTGCAGCTCCTACAGGAGCTTGCATTTCAAAGAGAAGTTTTTAAAGAGAAAAACCTCTAAAAGTCAGTGGATGCCCTGGGGGAGGTGTGTGATCCGCTGGATGGGAGGGACTGAGGATTTTAGGTGGGGACTCCTTTCCACCCTGAAGTTACATCATGGAACGCAAGCAGCTCTGCCTCTGAGCCGATGTTTGGGCTCCCGGAGCCGGACACAGGGCTGCTCTGCAGGAGGCTCCTCCACCAGGGGCCTTCCACTCACCCCGGGTCAAAGTGCTATGTGGTGAAGATGAGAAATTTCAAAAAAACAGCCCGTTAAAGTAACCCAAAGTCTGCATGTTGTATAAATACAGCCCCCGCCATCTGCTGCTGTTTTGTATCTTTTCATAGACAGCAATATGGTGGAGAATTGTCTCTAAGGCTTCAATAAAGACCAGCTTTCCTGTCTTTGGGGAAAAAAAAGTATCCATTCACATAAAGAGCATTTGTCTATTCTGCCCAGCACAGTTGGGGTCTTGTGAGGAATTTTAACTGAAGCAGCAGAAAGAACATCCCTCTAGAGGAGTTTGAACCCAGTTGGGAAATAAAACATATGTATCTGGATACATACATTGAGGGGAAATTGCCCAGGAGTGGTTCAATGCCAGTATCAGGTACCATCTAGAACAGTGGTTCTCAACCTTCCTAATGCCGCGACCCTTTAATACAGTTCCTCATGTTGTGGTGACCCCCAATTTCATTGTTACAAATTGGACATAATTAAAGCATAGTGGTTAATCACAAAACAATATGTAATTATATATGTGTTTTCCGATGGTCTTAGGTGACCCCTGTGAAAGGGTCGTTCGACCCCCAAAGGGGTCACGACCCACAGGTTGAGAATCACGGGTCTAGAAGGTTCTCTGATTTCAGACCTGACTGAGCCCACATTGAGGGGTGATAGTGAGCAAGTGTCAGAACAGGGGGCTTGGCAGAGACTCAAGGCCTTGCCAGCAGATGTGAGAGAAGGAGGTGCCTGGAAACTGGGTGGGCGGAAACAGGACCAGGTGCAGATCCCAGGGCTGGTGAGGGGTGTTGAGAAGTAGGTTGGAGTTGGAGAGGTGCTTGGGGTCTAGTGTGGGCGGGGAGGGGAGTGCAGGCGCCACCCTGGGAGCATAAGCATGTGTGGGTGGCTGCAGCGTGGAGGCCGAAGAGCCCTCCTTCCCTCCTTCCCTCCTTCCCTCCTTCCCTCCTTCCCTCCTTCCCTCCTTCCCTCCTTCCCTCCTTCCCTCCTTCCCTCCTTCCCTCCTTCCCTCCCTCCTTCCCTCCTTCCCTCCCTCCTTCCCTCCTTCCCTCCCTCCCTCCTTCCTTCCCTCCTTCCCTGGTGGTGTGTGAGCAGGTACTGCACGGATATGTGTTTCCAGCAGGTGAGGAAGCCCAGGGAGGCTCAGTTCAGGAACAGACAAAGCTAAGACAGGACTTGTGACAGATTCTGGGGTTTCAGGTATGGAACAGAAGGGAAGCCTGGGGCTGTGGCCCACACATAACACCAAACCGTCTGGGCTTCAGGGTGGTCCCTGGATGAAGGTGGTGAGAATGGGGGTCTGCAAGGTTCCTGAACCTGTTGGTCCCCTGACGTGCAGCTGGAGGCCTGGGCTGCGTTGGCCCCACACTTCCCTGTCTGGCCAGAATTTCGCTTGGGGTGATTGCCCTGCCTTCACCATGCCCAGTGGACTGCCACCTGGGCGATCAGGACAGTGATTATGTCCATGGTCCAGGCTCTGTCCCAGGGCACAAACAAGGCACCAGCTGTGGAGCCTCACAGGCTGACTCGATGGTGTGGAGGCATCTCCTTGTGGCTCACAGGCCCAGGAAGAGATGCTGCTCCTGACTCATGTGCCATGGTGGATGATGGATGGCCAGTGCATTTGAGGCTCAGCCCTGGCACTGAGCACAAGCCCACACACCAAGACTGCTTTTTCTTAGGAAATATTGTAATGACTCATTTGAAAATAGTGTCTTGAGAGAGAAACCAAGATGGCGGCATAGGTAAACACCAGAGTTTGCTGCCTTGAACAACCACTTCAAAAATACAACTAAAAGATGGAATGGACATCATCCAGAACCACAGGAAGATTGGCTGAGTGGAAGTTCTACAACTAGGAGGAAAGAGAAAAACATACTGAGACTCAGAGGAGGTGCAGTGCTGAAATAAAATACTAAGGTGCGGAGTGCATGCGGAGCGGGCTGGCAGCGGAGGGCGCGGTTGTTGTTTTCAATTGGGAGGGAGTCTCAGGCTCTGAGCTCCAGCTCCGGGCGAGTCTCTAGGGACCCAGACTCATACAGGAGAAGTGGGACTGTCTGGCATCGCTCACAACCCTAGGGCAGCATTCTCTCTGTGGGGCTTGCAGTGATTACGGGGACACTGAGAAGCAGAGCCTCTGAGGGCAAGACTGAGAGCAGCCATAATTGCTAACCCCGCCCTGTTGATCCAGTGGTACCCACCCCACCCAAGCCTTGCAGGGAGACTTTTGCTGGATAGCCTCAGGCAAAGGCTAGATTAGCACCTCCCTAGAGATCCAGGAGCCAGGAAGCCCAGAGGTCAGAGTGGGACCATCCAGTTTGCAGCTCCGTGGAACCATAAAAGACACACCCAGGGGTCAGACTCAGTGAGCACCAAAGCCCCATCGAAGCAAGTCTACCCCCAGAGGGGTGTCTCCAGCACAGAAGTTCTCCCACTGCAGACACAGCTGATTCTCACAGCCAATTGGCCTGGAGGTCAATTCCTCACAGTGATAACTACAACAATCAAGGTTTAATTACAGTAAGACTGTGCACAAAGCCCACAAGGGGGTGCACCAAGAGTGTCTACCTCAGGTAATTGGGACACTTAGCACAGAAAGGCACTCTATCGACACAGCAGAGCATAAAAAATGCCGAGACAAAGAAACAGGACACAAACGACAGAATCGGAGGAAAGCAAAATGCTGGATATAGAGTTCAAAACCACACTTTTAAGGTCTTTAAAGAACTGTCTAGAAGCTGCCGATAAACTTAATAAGGCCCTCGAAAAGACGGGTGAGACCGCTGACAAATGTAGTGAGATCTTCAAGAAGACTGGTGAGACCGCTGATAAATGTAGTGAGATCCTCAAGAAATCTAATGAGACCCTCGATGTTGTGATAAAGAACCAACTAGAAATTAAGCATACACGGACTGAAATAAAAAACATTATACAGACTCCCAACAGCAGACCAGAGGAGCGCAAGAATCAAGTCAAAGATTTGAAATACGAAGAAGCAAAAAACACCCAACCAGAAAAGCAAAATGAAAAAAGAATCCAAAAATACGAAGATAGTGTAAGGAGCCTCTGGGACAGCTTCAAGCGTACCAACATCCAAATTATAGGGGTGCCAGAAGAAGAGAGAGAGCAAGATATTGAAAACCTATTTGAAGAAATAATGACAGAAAACTTCCCCTACCTGGTGAAAGAAATAGACTTACAAGTTCAGGAAGCACAGAGAACCCCAAACAAAAGGAATCCAAAGAGGACCACACCAAGACACATCATATTTAAAATGCCAAGAGCAAAAGACAAAGAGAGAATCCTAAAAGCAGCAAGAGAAAGAAAATCAGTTACCTACAAGGGAGTACGCATATGACTGTCAGCTGATTTCTCAACAGAAACTTTGCAGGCCAGAAGGGAGTGGCAAGAAATATTCAAAGTGATGAATACCAAAAACCTACAACCAAGACTACTTTATCCAGCAAAGCTATCATTCAGAATTGAAGGCCAGATAAAGAGCTTCACAGATAAGAAAAAGCTAAAGGAGTTCATCACCACCAAACCAGTATTATATGAAATGCTGAAAGGTATCCTTTAAGAAGAGGAAGAAGAAGAAAAAGGTAAAGATACAAATTATGAACAACAAATTCACATCTACCAACAAGTGAATCTAAAAATCAAGGGAATAAATAATCCGATGAACAGTATGAACTGGCGATTGTAATAGAATCAGGGACATAGAAAGGGAATGGACTGACTATTCTTGGCGGGGGGGAAAGGGGTGTGGGGGTGAGGGAAGAGATTGGACAATAATCGTGCACCTATGGATGAGGACAGTGGGTGGGGAGTGAGGGCGGAGGGTGGGGTGGGAACTGGGTGGAGGGGAGTTATGGTGGGAAAAAAGAGTAACTAATGTAATAATCTGAACAATAAAGATTTAATTTAAAAAAAAAGAAAATAAAATAGTGTCTTGATGCCCTAAATATAAAATTAAACATGTGTAAACAGAGAGAAATGGCATCTTAGACAAAGGTCACCTGAAGCTGTTTAATTGGTGCCTGTGCCTGGTTGCCTGTCCCTGCTTCAGACTGAGAGTTGGTCATAGTGGATGGATTGGCCTCTGACCCTAATGAATCCTGGTTTTTCTGTGGTGGAGCCCTGGGCACTAGGAGGTGGTGCAGGGACACGTCCCATGGGGCAGTTTATCCCCAAGCTGGGAGGTGGGTTTAGGGGAGGACTTAGGCTTTAATTCTGCTTTTCATCACTTTTGCAGGTTGAAGTTTGACCCCTACTCTGTTGTTGGAACACAAATCTGGGCTACTTTATTGATATTAGTTACCTGCTGTGCCTCTGAGCACCTACCGGCTTCCTTGCTGTGCTCTGAAAATGCAGGTATTGTGCCTCTGAATTATAATCTTGCTGTGATGATACGCCTGTATTGATTCAACAAAATAAGTTGTCTATTTTGTTTTCACTTCAACATCTCTAAGGAGGAAAGACTGACAATCAGGAACATAAATATTTTGGGCTTCACATATCTTGTGGCATGAAGAAGACTGAAAAAAAAAAAGTATAATAATTGCAAAATAAAATTTTACCGGGACATGCAGTCTGTTTGAACCCAGAGGATGAACTTCTCACAAAAAGCACTTATTCCAGAACAGTGTTAAAATGTTACCATCGCCTAAGCACCTGAAAGGCAGAAAATAGCATTACATTAAAGGCACAACAATCCAAATATAAATATGTAGAAACTGCTGCCTGGAGTCATGGTTGTTTTTCTGCTTTATAAAATTGTATAAAAGGTTGTATTTCTACCTTGCTTTATTCTAGAGATTTTCTTTGGGCTCCAAAGGGTTTCTCTGACTTACCCGGTGTTATTACGAACAATACCCGCTAAGGGACTGAGGAAGATTCTAATGTCAGATTTCTACATGAGTTTGATGTTTTCTGGCATATTCAAGTTCCTCTTTAAAGGTAGGTTTGGGCTGGATTTTAGTGCCTAATTACAATTACTCTATGTAACTGAACATTTTGATAAAACAAACCCTTTGACTAGGCTTACTTTTCTTTTTAAAGAAAAATAAGTATTTTTGTAAACAAATAGAAAGAAGGGTTTCTTTGAAAATAATATGACTAAGTTTTCTTAGCTGATATCACTTCTTTCTATGATGAGGTCCCATCACTGGTGTGAAACACGTTTTTGGAATCACAGATTTTCATTAATGCCATGATTTTGGGGGTGGAATTGTAGATTTATTATTATTTTTTGTTTCTGATAATCATGGTCTGTTGGCTTTTGCTTAGCAGACCAGAAAAAATGAACAGCAGGCCCCTGGGGTAGAATTTCAGGGGAAAGGTGTTGTGGAACTTTTGTTTTTAGCTCATGGCCAGCATCTATGTTTCCTCCTTTTGGCAACAGAACTCCAATATCCTTCTGAAAAGCCACCCCCTTTCACTGCCTGATGCATGGGTCTCCCCATGAGCCATGCACAACTTGGTGGCCACAACTGACCCAGGAGGGACCCAAGACTCCAGGCTGCGCATGAGCCTTGCTGGGGCGCTATTGGAACTGACAAGAAAGCTTAAAATCTTCACTCCAGTCTCACCGAAAATTTATTTGCAAGAGGCATACAAGTAAGTCCTAAAGGGCTTCACCTAGACCAGTGGTCGGCAAACTCATTAGTCAACAGAGCCAAATATCAACAGTACAGCGATTGAAATTTCTTTTGCGAGCCAAATTTTTTAAACTTAAACTATATAGGTAGGTACATTGTTATTAACTTAATTAGGGTACTCCTAAGTTGGCCTTTGCTACAAACGTCCTCAATCTGATTGAGGTACGTTCGCTGAGGTCGACCCCTTCTAACTCTCCCATCCACACTCATCTTTTTTTTTTTTAATTAAATCTTTATTGTTCAGATTATTACATTTGTTCCTCTTTTTTCCCCCCATATCTCCCCTCCTCCCAGTTCCCGCCCCGCCCTCTGCCCTCACTCCCCACCCACTGTCCTCATCCATAGGTGCACGATTTTTGTCCAGTCTCTTCCCGCATCTCCCACACCCCTTTCCCCACCAAGAATAGTCAGTCCATTCCCTTTCTATGTCCCTGATTCTATTATGATCACCAGATTATTTGTTCACTTGATTCTTAGATTCACTTGTTGATAGATGCATGTTTGTTGTTCATAATTTGTATCTTTGCCTTTTTCTTCTTCTTCCTCTTCTTAAAGGATACCTTTCAGCATTTCATATAATACTGGTTTGGTGGTGATGAACTCCTTTAGCTTTTCCTTATCTGTGAAGCTCTTTATCTGACCTTCAGTTCTGAATGATAGCTTTGCTGGATAAAGTAATCTTGGCTGTAGGTTCTTGGTATTCATCACTTTGAATATTTCTTGCCATTCCCTTCTGGCCTGCAAAGTTTCTGTTGAGAAATCAGCTGACAGTCGTATGGGTATTCCCTTGTAGGTAACTGATTTTCTTTCTCTTGCTGCTTTTAGAATTTTCTCTTTGTCTTTTGCTCTTGGCATTTTAATGATGATGTGTCTTGGTGTGGTCCTCTTTGGATTCCTTTTGTTTGGTGTTCTCTGTGCTTCCTGGACTTGTAAGTCTATTTCTTTCACGAGGTAGGGGAAGTTTTCTGTCATTATTTCTTCAAATAGGTTTTCAATATCTTGCTCTCTCTCATCTTCTGGCACCCCTATAATTCTGATGTTGGTACACTTGAAGCTGTCCCAGAGGCTCCTTACACTATCTTCGTATTTTTGGATTCTTTTTTCATTTTACTTTTCCGGTTGGGTGTTTTTTGCTTCTTCGCATTTCAAATCTTTGACTTGATTCTTGCGATCCTCTGGTCTGCTGTTGGGAGTCTGTATAATGTTTTTTATTTCAGTCCGTGTATGCTTAATTTCTAGGTGGTCCTTTATCACAACATCGAGGGTCTCATTAGATTTCTTGTAGATCTCATTAAGTTTATCGGCAGCTTCTAGACAGTTCTTGAGAGACCTTAAAAGTGTGGTTCTGAACTCTATATCTTCCATTGACAATTGTGTCCCGTTTCTTTGTCTCCGCATTTTTTTTATGCTTTCTTGGTGCACCCCCTAGTGGTCTTTGTGCGTAGTCTTGTTGTAGTTAAGCCTTGATTGTTGTAGTTAATACTGGGAGGATTTGACCTCCAGGTCAACTGGCTGTGAGAGTCAGCTGTGTCTGCAGTGGGAAAACTTCAGTCCTCTGGGGAGGTGCTAATCTAGCCTTTGCTTGAGGCTATCTGGCAAATGGCTCTGTGCAGGGCTTGGGCGGGGCGGGTCGCACGGGATCAAACAGGGCGGGCTGAGTGAGCAGTTATGGCTGCTCTCAGTTCCGTCCCTAGGGGCTCTGCCTCACAGAGTCCCAGCAACTGCTGCAAACCTCGGAGAGAAAGCTGCCTTCGAGTTCCGACCGAAGCCAGACAGTCCCGCTTCTCCCGTTTGAGTCTGGGTCCCTAGAGACTCACCCGGATCTGGAGCTCAGAGTCTGAAACTCCCTCCTGATTGAAAACAACAACTGCGCCCTCCACCACCAGCCCTCTCCGCGCGTACTCCGCACCTCAGTATTTCACTTCAGCACTGCGCCTCCTCTGAGTCTAGGTATGATATTCTCTTTCCTCCTAGTTGTAAAATTTCCACTCAGCCAGCCTTCCTGTGGTTCTGGATGATGTCCGTTCCGTCTTTTAGGTGTACCCTTGAATTGGTTGTTCGAGGCAGCAATCTCCGGCGTTAACCTATGCCGCCATCTTGGTTCCTCCCACACTCATCTTGTATACTTGTTTCATCTATCTCCTTTCCGAAAACCGACTTCTGCGCATGGGCCACAAAGTTTCAATCACACTGTACATGTGCACCCGCACGTGGTATTTTGTAGAAGAGCCACACTCAAGGGGCCAAAGAGCCGCATGTGGCTTGCAAGCCGCGGTTTGCCCACCACTGACCTAGACCACTGGGTTTCCCAAATGACATTCTGCCACATCTGCTTGATCCTTCTCCCACTCACTCTCTCCATTTATGTGTTATATGATATGTACATATGCATACATGTACATATTTTTCCTGGACTATATAAGAGTAAGTGAGGCATTCAACTTCTCTGAGAAGTTATGGAACCCAATAAACTGCGAATCTAGTGGGTTTTAATCCAGGAAATGCTGGTGATGATCCTCACCACGGCATGGGGCAGCCTGCCTGAGAATGACGCCAATGCTGATGAAAGCAGAGAGGGGATAGCCACAGAGGTCGGCATTGTTTGAACACTTGGATCCATCCAGGCCTACAGTTGGGCTTTGTGATTACACGACCCAGTGTGTTACGGTTCTTTCTTAACCCATTTTGAACTGGATTACTTTTGCCCACATTTAAAGTCCAATGGCCCAGGAATTGGGACACTAGGGTGCTGTCATCATGGGCAGAGTTAGGGAGGCAAGTTCAGGATGATCAAGATGATGTTGAATGCATGAATGACTTAAAAAGAAATCCATTTCTATAAACTACTGCTGATGATGGGCCTCTCGGGGCAGACATGTCATACCTGTCATATGATTTCCAACATCCAGCCTGGAACAGAAAAGACACTCAATAAATCGTTGCGTTGATGTTTGTCTATTGGGCAGGCAATTGAAACAGGTCCATCCCTGCGTATGTTCTAGCATGGAAACTTTCACTGAAATAAATTCAAGGTGTTTTTTTTGTTGTTGTTTTCTTTTTCCACCAAGACTTTTGACCAAAACAGGACTCATTTTCTAGACAGATACAACTTGGCTACACCACTGACATTTTCCTGGCATCCTGGCTGGCTCACCTGACATAATGATCACGGCAGGCAGACCCTCACATTCCGCACTCTGCTTCATTCTCCTAACTACAGCCTGGGTGCTGCCCTTGAGATGACTGAACTTCTCACGGTGCAGTCCCCACCTGAAGTCTGTCAACAGTCTCTACAAAGGATGGTGAGTTGGCTTTGGCAACCGTCTCTTTATGGGAACATTGCCATAGTGAATGGTGAAGATAATTCATCTGATGAAAGGAGTGACTCACAGTGCTTCTAGACACATCTGCCTTTGCTTGTATAATCTATATATATAAAAGCCTAAGTGACTGCTCGACCATCCGACCAGTAGCTATGACATGCAATGACCACCAGGGGGCAGATGCTCTGACCAGTAGCTATGATGCATACTGACCACCGTGTGCAGATGCTCAAAGCAGGAGTTGCCGAGCTGCGGTGACTTGGCAACTGTGGTTCTTGGGTGATGCACCTGGAACCAGAGAGGAGGGAGCTGGATTCCGGGGTACATCACCCGAGAACCACCCTCTTGCAATCCGGGACCCCTCAGGGGATGTCGGAGAGCTGGTTTCAGCCTGATCCCTGCAGGCCAGGCCAAGGGACCCCACCAGTGCACAAATCTGTGCACTGGGCCTCTCGTTTCTAAATAATTGCCCTTATCCTCACTGTTGTTCATCCAAAATATGGACTATTTAAGAAGAGTAGAAGGGAAAAGAGAAAGAAAATGTCTCCAGCTCCAAAATGGAAAATATTATATCTCTTAAGGAAAGTTCAAAATTGAAGATCTGTAGACTATGTGGGCTTCTGTGATGGTAATTATCCTGTTCTTCCAGCATGAGTAATTGCATTATTGCTCACCACAATATCATCATCCCAAGAGATGGATGTGCATGTGTACAGATATTATGGAGATGAGGAAAATGAAGAAGAAATGCCAGAAATCATGGAAAAAGGGGCTTCCATTGGCCCTGAATTCTTTTTAAAAAAATATATTTTATTGATTTTTTTACAGAGAGGAAGGGAGAGGGATAGAGAGTTAGAAACATTGATGAGAGAGAAACATCGATCAGCTGCCTCCTGCACAGCCCCCACTGGGGATGGGCCTGCAACCAAGGGATGTGCCCTTGACCAGAATCAAACCTGGGACCTTTCAGTCCGCAGGCCAACGCTCTATCCAGTGAGCCAAACCAGTCAGGGCAGCCCTGAATTCTTAGAGAGAGATTGACTTAGACCCAACCTCTTTTTTGCCCACATTGTATAAATTGAAAATCAGGCACAAACCCTATAGAGAATCTTACTGACGAAGATCTTGCTTAGCCACCATTCAGTGTGCTGACCCATTGCTCTCTGTTTCAGTGGCTCTGGTGATAAGAAGGCCAGACATTGACACAGACACCTTGTCTATTCTGAAAAATGGGGGTTTCCTGCATTTTCTGCTTGAGTGTAGGGTTCTTCCCCTTTTACACCCGAATAAAATGTGGCTCATGCTCATCCATCTTTGCTTTGATTGTGATTCCTGACTTATATTTGTAATAAAAGCCTACAACACAATTAACTCTCAGGTACAGATAATATCTAATTCAATATTTTCAATGAATTAACATTTAAAACATAAACCAGTAGGGTTTTCTTGGGCGGGGGCGATTTTGAGGACTGTATAGATAAGAACAAACACATATGTTGGTCCAGTCAGTGGAAGGAATAAACAGTGTGAGCACTTTGGTTCAAGCACCATCTCTGTGTGTGATTGTGTGTGAGTGTGTGTGTGTGTGTGTGTGTGTGTGTATGCAGCCTAAGCCTTCAGTAAATGAAAAAAAAAAAAGACGGGAAGGTGAGTTAAGAATAGTAGTAGGATAGGCACCACCTCTCTCCTGACACCAACACGATGCACGTCTGTGAAAAGAAAAAGACTATTTGGGTCTACAAAAAATAGAAACAACATCAAAATATATGTACTAGCATAGGAACTTTCTACAGACTGGCCTGGATTTGTTAAAGGAATAATAAAATTCCTTTAGATATTTTTTTTGTTTCTTGAATTTTAATGAAAAGATTGATTTCTAGTCATTATTTATCTATTGTCAAACTTTAACAAACAGCTGTAGTGATAATTGCTGAATTTCTACTCTATGTTTAGAGGAAACTGTCAATTCACAAACATGGAATTGTGCTATTATCTATGTCTAAGGCATTTTTCTGTAAATATACAGATTTAATGTTGGTTTTCAATAAATATACAAAGATGCTAATTATCACTAGAACTATTTGTTACCATTCAAAAATACATAAAAAAATAAATAAAAGAAATGCCATTTTTCCATTAGAAATTCAAAAATATTTGTGTCAAGGCGGCCTCTTACATAATATTTGGAAATTGCACTATCATTACGCTGCATTAACTTTACCTTTTGTTTTCCAGTCCTTGGAAGCAGATTTTCTCATTCAGTCGTCCTTGGTCGTCTCTCCTCCCTTTCTTGGGAGAACTCTTCTCTCTGCCCGAGGGGCTCTCTCTGGGGCTGCCCAAGTCTTGGTGAGTCATGGGGAGAAGGGTAAGTACTATGAGAACCATGTGACTCTTGGATTTGAAGCTCTCAAGCTACTGCTGTCTTTGCCATATCTTCCTTTTGTGCAAAGTTCAACTCGAAGGAAAGGCTAACTCTGCAACAGACCTGTGAGCTGACCCTGACAGCATGTGCTTGGGAAACAATCCCTGGTCAGTGCCAGGTGGTAGGCTGCTCAGTGCCTCTGGTTTCTGAGGCTGAGCTTAGAGAGGGCTAATTAAGTGTAAAGTAACTTTTGTGTGTGTGTGGTTTACATCTTTTCCTGGTCCCCGCCATGTTATCAGAGAGACTCAATGTGGGCTGTGTGTGTCATGGGCGCTTTGTGTGTTGTCTCTGACACATACCTCAGAGCTTATACAAAAATTAATTCAAAATGAACAGGAAGGTCTAAAGCAGTTATGCTACGCCTTGCCCACCATTGTGTGGTGTGTGTGTGTGTGTGTGTGTGTGTGTGTGTGTGTGTGTAGGAAACAGATAACTATCTTTTTATTCTGAAGGTCTTCAGATCAAGAGGAGCTGTACTCAGGTGGTATACTTAAGGAACTACACATAAGAACTGCCATCCATATCTTTAGGTAATGACAATCTGGACTTTGGCTGAAACTATAATGGGTCTTAGAAGAAAATGAATGAGTATTTTTCGTAGGATGATGTGAATCAGGGGGAACCACACTGTAATGATCAGTTTCTAGGGTGGTCCCAATAATTCTCCCTTCCTCTCACTGATGCTCTCTGTATTCCTCTTCAGTACTGCAAAGAGCTGGCCTGAAAACTTGGTGGGTGAATGGATAAACCAACTGGCACATCAAACAGTGTAACATTATTTAGTGCTGAACAGAAATGCACTATCAAGACATGAAAAGACATGGAAGAACCTTCAGTGCATATTACTAAGTGAAAGAAAACAATCTCAAAAGGCTACAGACTATGTGATTCCAACTATATGACATTCTGAAAAGGTAAAGCTATGGAAACAGTGAAAAGAGCAGTGGTTTTCAGGGGTTGAGTTGGGGGAATAAATAGAGCACAGGGAATGTTGAGGCAGTGAAACTATTCTGTGTGCTACTCTAATGCCATTATTCATTTGATTGTTGATACATATCAGCTGATGTAAGAATTATATGCAAGTTTTGAGCAGGAAACTTCCCCACTGTCATCACAGGGCAACATCAATAGATCCTGCAATGATTTCATTTTTATTTTGTCATTTATGTAGTCATTAAGGGAAAGCAGTGGATGGACAGTAAGAGTGTTAGAATGTGAATGTTGGTCTGACTGCAAGTTGTAGTCAAAGTGCTCATGTATTTGGACTTGTTCAGATGGCCCTCTGCCCATTATTGCCTTCGTTTGCAGGTGTGTCCTAACATTGTGCTGGACCCTGTAGGCTCACAGAGGTCAGTAAAAAGGTATGACTCTTAGGAACCAGAGTTTTAATCAACTCAAGATGACTCCATTTCCCTCGATTGTATGTTCTTAGCCCCATTCTTCATGCCTTGCACATAGTAGGTGCTTGGTAGATGCTAGTTAAATGAATGGTCCCGGAGCCAAGGAGAGCTACACAGGGATATGCATTTCCTTTTGAGTCTTTTAGAAATCAAATATGGGGGAAATTTAGAAAAATCAACACACAGGTTTCCCACTTAGGTAAAGCAAAACCAGAGGATGCTCAAGCTCATAACTGTCTGGCTACAGGTAAGGTGCACTTACTCCTCCTTCATGGCAGACAGAGTAGGAGAGAGCAGGCTGAGGGCCAGGCAGGGGTCAGGATAGTTTGCCTCCTCCACTGTTCTTTGACCTGCCTTTCTGAGCATTTAAAGGCAGGTGAATACAGAAGACCTACCTGAGCCATTTCCTGATAGGTCCATTTATTTTCTTCCTGGCCCCTAGATTATGCAACAAGATCCACTGGGAGCCTGGGAGGATGTCTCCCCACTGCCCACCTTGTCCCTTGATCTGGGATGAAAGAAGCACTAACCTTGGCTTTCAGCGTGAACACAAACTTTGCCTCCTCTCTGGGTACTGCTGGTTAAAGCCTCAGTGATATAATTCTCACCTGAACTCTAGCAATGGTCGTAAACAGGGGCAGGCGTGAAGTTGTTTAGAATCAGCTCCAGGTGGAAGAAAAGGGAAGGAAGCCATTGCCTTTCAGTCTATTTTCAAGCAGGTGCCCATTTAGGGACAATGTTGGCATTGCCTAGAGAAATGCCCAGCCTTCTGGGGAGGGTGGTAAGAGATGGAAGGTAGTGGATGGACAGTAAGAGTGTTAGGATGTGAATGCTGACTTGCCGGTGTGTGATCTGCAGCATGATAACACGAATGCTCATTTTTTGTTGCTGTAATTGACAGAGGAGAAAGGTAAGTGTAAGCTTCTCCAGACAGCCAGAGCTTGCTCTCCCTATTTAGCCAGAAAAATAATGCAACTACCTAGCTGGTTGGCCTGCGGACTTAAGTAGCTTCTGCAATCGGGGGCCACGCTGGCTTGCTAATCCTTGATCTTAGCCGGACGTGATCACAGCCCCATCCTGGGCTCGCTAGGGATAGGCTTACTGCTAATTGGCAGGCGTCGTCGGCGCTGTGAGGGGCCCGGCAGAGGAGATAGTGTGAGATGGCAGCGGAGGATGGTCTGCCATTTCAACCTACATAAACTGCTCACAGACCCACTTGCCAGGAGAACACTTCTGGTTTTATTGCTTGCTATGTTAAATGTAATGTGCATTTTTACCACTTGTTATTAAGAAAATTTATGAAGTTACGAACACCAAAATTACAGACACCTAGCACACATGGCTATCCATGCTTCTTTCCTGTAACCCAGTGGTTTTCAGCCTTCAGCTCCTGTGGTGGATAGTTTGGGGTACTGTCCCCAATTCCTCCGGGGCGAGCTGCCAGAAGGCCACCTGTTGAGAGCCACTGCAGGGTCCTTCCCAGGAAGTGCCTTGGTTGAAGGGGCAGCTTCAGGGACAGTGTTGCTGGGAGGAGGCCAGGCAGTTTGTACCAGGCTTCACCCGTGTGACCTTCCCCTGCAGTGTCGGCCAGTCTTGCAGTCACATGAGTCATCCGTGCCAGCACCTCCTCACTGCTACCTGGAGCCATGGTATGAAATGACTCAGAAGTGAAGCCCTTGGCTACTGTAGCCTGGAAGACACATATGAGTGTCGGGCAAGAAGAGTTGTGGCGTGTCACTTTGGTTCAGGCAAATTGCTCCCTCCAGGAGCTGTAGGAGCTTAGTGTCCTCATCTGTAAAATGAGCTCTCATCGGCCTGTGAAAGTGAGTGATTATGCGTATATGGTGTCCAGCACGTAATGAGATTAGGTAAATGTTAACTTCTTATCGTCATCATCACCATGTCATCTTCATCATCATCACACATTGGCCTTTGACCAGAAAACATAGAGGGGCTCAAAGAGAAAGAGAATGCTGTGGAGCCTCCCAATTTAACCAGCAGCATTTCTGCTTTGCAGAACTGATTAGAGGAGGGCAAAGCCTCTTTAGTAATTGATAGAGATGTGGTACTTCATGTGAACTTGGAGTAATTGCCGATGGAGAGGCCAAGAATTTTATGCAGATAGCAACAAGGTCCCTGACACAGGGAAGCAATATCCCTGCACAGACCAGCTTAAGACAAGATTAGTGTGGAGCACAGGAGGATCAAGAGGATCTGCATGGAGCAGATAAGAAATCTGGACCAGGCCAGAAAAGAGACGATTCCCCAGACGCCCTGTGTGAAACTGAGGATGGAACCGGCTACCGGTCAGAATCTCACAGTGCAGTGTTTACAATTGTTGGCAAGCCACGATGCTCCAGTCAACTGTAATGAAAAGTGCGCATGATTTTCAATGCATGGAGTTTGGGTTCTTCGTGGAAAACTCTAGAAAGGAATTTGAACATCATTTGATTTATTGCAAACCGATTTTTGGTGCCCAGAAGAGGTACAAAACAGAGTTCTGCCTTCTCCTAGTTGTTTCCAGCTGAGGGGCCATAGGTACTCCCAATTTTTCCTCTGCCTTTTGCCTCCTGCTCCTTTTGTAAGTGAAAAAATGTCCGTTTTGTGGCTGATGAGTAAAAGATGCTAGTGGTACTTCTGTGTTGAGGAAAAGGAACACCACAAGTTTGGAAGTGCTTTAGATTTTAAAAATGTGAATAGAATCAACAAGCACTTTGGTGCCTTTGAAAAAATAGCATCTTTTATGAAAATTACAGACCAACTTTGCTCACGTGGACAAGTGCTCCAATCCTAAACAAAAAGTAGCAAAGTGAACATAGCCATATACCAGATACAAGGTTCCATTCAGGTGGGGTTTCTTCAATTTGGTTCAACATTAAAAAATTCTATTCATGTCATTTAACGCCCGTACAGATGAAAAGAGAAAAAGCATATGACCTTCTCAAAACTCTCAGAAAAGCATTTGATAAGAACCAGTATTCTTCATAAAAATATTCTTCATAAAAATCTTGTTAAAATAGTAATGGGAAAAATATCCTTCAATTGATAAATCTCTAAAACAACATGGAAAAAAAGAAAAATCCCAAACTATAGCCAATTTCATTGCCAATGGAGAAGAAGAAGATGGCTGCTGACGGGAAGGCAGAATGCAAAATAGTGTGTGAGTGAGAGAACGAAAGGAGAGTGTGTGGACGTACGGGGAGTGTATATTTGTGGGGAAGGGACAGCTATACTCCAAGGCACTGTTGGGGACTGCCCCACCTGGCTCCTTTGACCAGACAGCCTCCACTGCTGCTGAAATCTCTCCCGGAGCAACGCAGCGGAGACTGTGCCATCCTGAAGGGGAGAGTGGCTGTTGTCAGAAGCCTATACATCCCGGGACTCTACAACCACAACGCCCAGGGACCACTACGGACCCAGGAACACTGGATCTCAAGCAGTGCGAATACTCGGACTTGGATGAGCTCTGCATCTTCTCGCAGAAAGGTCAGATTTCACCGAGGGTAAGGTGAGGTCTGTGATCCAGGCTGGAGAGAGAAACACGCACAATGAGATCTAGAGGTTCAGGGGAAGTCTGCACCCCACAAAATCCGGGGCTAGGGTGATCCTCGAATGTGGAAGGGGATCCGCAGGGCTGCTGGCAGAAGGGAACTCTAAAAATCAACCCATAGCTGGACTGGGCACAAAAAGGCAGCTTGAAATTTTACCAATGTGCCGGCTGCTTAGTGCCAGGGGAAAAAAGATGTGCACAGAGACTTTCACAGTGTTGCGCACAGTGCCGGAGGGTAAAAGTCGCAAGTTCACGCACTTACTTTGGCTCTTTTTTTCTCTTTAAATCCATGCTTTTGATTACTAAACCCAATATACAGGATCACCCAATTGGGGACACTCTAAGAGACTGCAGGGGAAAGTTGTTTTTGTGGAACCTGCGGGTCAGAGCGAGGAGTAACGATCAGAGAACCAGCTCTGGGGCAGTCCATTCTCCCAAACCAGTATTAAGTGCGAGAGGGAAAACAAAATCTAAATACTGGCTAGAGAGGACTTATAGCGCCGGAGGTCAATCCAGAAACACTGCCACCCAGGGGTGGAATCACAAATTGACTCTTGTGTAAACACAAATAAAGGAGTCTAAGAAACAAAGAAATACTGCCTGCTGGAAAATCAGGACTGTGGCTTACAACACAGAGGAGCAGGGGAACACAGGGAACTTCAGTAGTGTCCTGACAGCCTGACAGGAAACAGGCGAGCCAAACAGAAGAGTAGAGGAAGTGAATGACCTTCACTACTGCACATTTTTATTTCTTTATCTTTTACTAAAGAAACTAATTTTTTTTTCTTTTTTCATCACTTGATTTTACCTTTTTAATTATTATATCTTATTTTTAATCAGTATTATTACTACAACTATTTTACCTTTTTTAATTTTAATTTTTATTATTTTAACATATATTTTTTAATTGAATTTTTACAGAGAGGAAGGGAGAGGGATAGAGAGTTAGTAACATCGATTAGAGAGAAACATCGATCAGCTGCCTCCTGCACACTCCCTACTGGGGATGTGCCTGCAACCAAGGTACATTGCTTTGACTGGAATAGAACCTGGGACCCTTGAGTCCGCAGGCTGATGCTCTATCCACTGAGCCAAACTGGTTAGGGCTTACGTTTTTTTTTTAAATGTCATTTTATTTTCTCTTTATTTTATTTTATTTTATTTTATTTTATTTTATTTTATTTTTGGGATTAGTGCTCTACATTCTATTTTCATTTTTCCTTTAGCATCATCTTACTCTACCTCAACTTTGCCTTTATGCCAACACTCTCTTCCTCATTTTCCCCTTTTGTTGTCCTGTTTCTCTTACCATATTCCTGCTTTAGATTTTCCCTATTTCTTCTTTTTACCCACTGTTAAAAATTCACCCTACTTATATATCTAATTTCTGATCCCCTGCTTTAAGTCCATACACACCTCTCTTCTCTTTTTTCACTATCCAATTTTTTTCTCTCTTCCCCTTTTTTTTGTTGTTGTTATTGTGTTTTTTTTTGTTTTGTTTTGTCCTAGGTTTTTTTGTTTTATTTTGTTTTGCCTTGCTTTCTCTCTGTCCTATTGTTGTTTGCTTGATTGTTGATTAGATTGGGTGTGTTTTTTTTGTGCTTGTTTGTGAGATTGTTTCTCCTTTTTTTTGTTATTGTTTTTGTTTGTTTTTTTTTCTTCTGTTTTTCCTCTCCTCACTTGTTTTTAGTTGTTGTTTGTAGTTTGCATTCATCTCTGGGTGTTTGCATTTTTGGGGATTAGTGGTTGTTCTATTGGAGTTTTCTCCCCATATAAATAGTTTTTCCCCCGTTCTTTTTTATTCTCTTTATTTTCTCTCTTTTTTTCTTTTTCTCAATATAATTTTTGCACTTCTTTTTTTCTTTTCTTATTCCCTAATTCTCTTTTCTCTGGTAGTCACCTTTATTTGGGGTTATTCATATTGTGAATACATTTGTGTTCAGTGCCTTGTGTGTTGTGCCTTGTTGTGTTGTATTTTGTGCCTTTAAATCAATGCAGGAGAGAGATATCTACATAACCAGATACCCGGAGAAGAGAGATCATGGGGAGACAAAGAAACAGCCCACATATGAAAGAAAAACAAGCATCACCAGAAAAGGAAGTAAACCAAATGGAGGCAAGCCATATGTCAGAGAAAGAATTCAGAGAAATGGTCAGAAAGTTGCTGAAAAGAATGGAAGACAAATTCATCAATATGTGTAAGAACCAAGAGGAAATGAAGAACCAAAAGAAATGAAAAATGACATCGCTGCTATAAAGAACTCAATAGAAAGCATCAACAGTAGACTAGAAGAAGCAGAGGACCGCATCAGTGAGCTAGAAGACAAGGTAGGAAAAAATACCTAAGCAGAGCAGCTTCTAAAAAAAAAAACTTAAAAAACAGGAGGAGAGCCTAAGGGAACTTTGGGACAACATGAAATGAAACAACATCCGCATATTAGGGGTGCCAGAAGGAGAGAAAACTAAGCAAGGAATAGAAAACCTGTTTGAAGAAATAATGACAGATAACTTCCCTGATACAGAAAAGAAAAAAACCACACAAATCCAAGAGCTCACAGAGTCCCAAACAAAATGAACCCCAAAGACTGATGCCAAGGCACATTATAATTAAATTGGCAAACACCAACGACAAAGTAAGAATCTCTTACCCCACCCCCCCATCGATGTGGTGGGGGATGGTAAGAGATCAACCGAAGGACTTGTATGCATTCATATAAGCATAACCAATGGACACAAGACACTAGGGGGGGTGGTGAGGGCATGTGCCGGGGAGTAGGGGAGGCCAGGGGAAGGTCAATGGGGAAAAAAGGAGACATATGTACTACTATTTGTAATACTTTAAACAATAAAAAAAAATTCATTGTCAATAGTAAAACATCTGTGTTCAAAACATTGGGCTTAGCATTGCATTAAGCTTTATAACTGCATCACTGAGAGAGTGGGCTATAAGTTTTACTGTTTGCTCAGTCCCACACTTCTCTAAATTTTATGTTAAGTTCTTCATTCTAATTCATTTTTCACTTGTATAGAGTGTCTCCTTGAGTAATTTTTATGGAATAAGTTTATTGTTTCTGAGTCCTTTTGAATAATTACATAATTTATAATCGTTTTTACCTTGGAACTGTAAATATTGCTTTATTGCTATTTTGCATTGTGTTGCAGCTGAAAAATCAAATACCAACCTGAATATCTTTCCTTTATAAATAATTAATAAATTTATAAAATGCCTCCCTCATTTTTATTGCGATTTTGATTTTTTCTCTTTATCTTAGGAAATTAGCAACTTGATCAGGACATGCAGAGATATGGAGCTTATCAGGATCCCACTGACTCTCTGGGGGCCTCTTTGATTCCTGAACCCGGCTTGGGTGATTGTTGGTAACTACAGAGTGCATTTAGCTTGAGTCTTGCTAATACTTTGTTTACCTTGGCAGGTTTGGAAAAAGACTGTCTTGTCAGACAAGAATTCCAAGGGAATAAAGGACCTTCCTATCCAGAGGCACATATTATCCTTGAAGAAAGATCTTGAAACATTATTGGCCCAAAAGCTGCAAGAAAGGACAGTTACACCACCACCATTTTGTTTAGACTTTATCTCACTAAATCAAGGGCTCATGGTTGACTCTGATGAGGGCTGTGCTCACACACCTTGAACACCACATGGTGCAAAGTAACAGAGAGCTGAGGACAGCTGCATGCAGAGAAGGGAGAGCAGGAGCAAGGCTGCACACCTGTTGTTATGCCACAGAGGAGGGACCTCCAGCCGAGGGGCTTCTGAAGAATGAGAACAAGGCCTGCCTCTACCTGCCTTTCATATTTATAGATAATTCTTAAAGGATCTAGGACACCAGTGTCTTTGAGGATCAGACATGTGTCACAAAGTCTCCATACCCAGGACCACACTGGAGGCACACGGATGGCCTAGGAGCGGCCTTGCCTGTCAGGACTGAGGCATCCACCAAAGGCCCAGATGTCCCTCAAAGCCTGATTGCCTTTAGTTGGAGGCTCTCCTAGAGGAAGAGAACATTATATCTTTCATTAAGAAACACACGTGTCTCTGTTAGGACAAGTAGCAGGGCTGCTGCAGTGACTCAGCTGTGGGAAGAAGTCCTGGAGTTTGAGAACTCAGGCCGATAAGGACTGATGGAGTGTTGTTGACAACCTTCCAGTTGGGTGTCCCGTTGGTCTCGACTTTTGTCATCCCCGGAGTTTGTCCGAGCCCCATGTATACTCCTTGTCACTGTGCCCCGCCTGCAAATCTGCTGCATGGCCTTGGGACTGAAAATGAATTGAGAAATCCTCAACTTCCTCATAAGCTGGCATTTACAACCTGTCTAATACATTCCAGCTTGTTTGACTATAATAAGGAAAGCACATGCACACACACCTCAAAGATTTTATAAGTGAGTACTTTACATGTGATGCACATGGATATTTTCAGCTCTATTTTAGTCTTCTATTTCATTTAAACATTTTTCATTGGTTTTAAAATGTATATTTTCCCTAAATTATTTTTTTTAATATATTTTATTGATTTTTACAGAGAGGAAGGGAGAGAGAGATAGAGAGTTAGAAACATCGATGGGAGCGAAACATCGATCAGCCGCCTCCTGCACATCTCCCACTGAGGATGTGCCCGCAACCCAGGTACATGCCCTTGACCGGAATCAAACCCGGGACCCCTCAGTCCGCAGGCCGACGCTCTATCCACCGAGCCAAACCGGTTTCGGCCTAAATTATTTTTTTAAATATGTTTTTATTGGTTTTTGAGAGAGAGAGAAAGGGAGAGAGAGAGAAAGATAGAAACATCGATGAGAGAGAAACGTCAACATCAATTGGCTGCTTCCTGCATATCCCTTGTCTGGGATTGAGCCCGCAACCCTGGCATGTGCCCTGACTGGAAATCAAACCAATGACCTCTTGGTGCATGGTCTGACACTCAACCACTGAGCTACACCGGCTAGGGCTATTTTCCCTAAATTCTGATTGCAACTCACTAAATTGATTTTTATAGATACGTGAATTCTGAAGAGCTTTGGTCTGTTCCAGTATTTGTCATTGGGGAGGAGTGTCCAGGCCAGCCCCTGACTTGTGTGGGTTCTATATGAGTCGAGAGCAAAATCAGATCTGGAATTCTAGGCCCCATTCCATCGAGTCCTGCTCTGTATCAACTGTAAGGTGTTCAACCTACAGGCGATTTTCAAAACTAGTCAATCCACTTCTCTGCTCTATGTTGCGGGAAGTAAGCAGACAGTAACTTGGGCCTCCTGAGCTATAGAGAGAGGGTTGTGCATATATATATATGTATACTAATAAAAGGGTAATATGCTAATTAGTCCAGACATCTTCTGGACAAAGCCACAGTGGCGGGGGCCGAGGCAGAGGTGGTTAGGGGCAACCAGGCCAGCAGGGGAGGGCAGTTAGGGGTGACCAGGATGGCAGGGGAGGGCAGTTAGGGGCAACTGGTATGGCAGGCAGAGGCAGTTAGGGATGATCAGGAAGGCAGGGGAGCAGTTAAGGGCATCAGGCAGGCAGGCAAGTGGTTAGGAGCCAGCAGTCCCAGATTGTGAGAGGGATGTCTGACTGTAGGATTGGGCCTAAACCGGCAGTTGGACATCCCCAGAAGGGTCCCAGATTGGAAAGGGTGCAGGCTGGGCTGAGGGACCCCCCCCCCCCCCCGCATGAATTTCATACACCTGGCCTCTAATATATATATATTTCAGAGAGAGGAAGAGAGAGGGAGAAAGAGAGAGACTGAAGCATCAATGATGAGAGAGAATCATTGATTGGCTGCCTCCTGCACAGCCCCTACTGGGCATCGAATCCACAACCCAGGCATGTGCCCTTGACCTGAGTCGAACCAGGACCCTTCAGTCTGCAGACTGACACTCTATCCATTGAGCCAAACCAGATAGGGTGAGGGCTGTGCTTCTTAGTGCTTCACCCACATAGCCTTCTGCCTCCAGCCCACTGAATGCACCAAACAGTGTCGACATATTAAATCCCCAAAGCCCTCTGAGGTTTATGGGGCTTACAGATGCTGAAACACTGTTTTCCATCCTTCTGACATCAGAGTAGCTCCTTTGGAACAGTAACAAAGGACGTCATCTTTTCTGGAAATTCTTCATTCTGCCCATTTTAGACCTTGACAGAAGCTGAGCTGGCTGGGATGTGGTGTGTGGAGGTATGTGATTTTGGTTTATACTGTGTATTTGCAATATCTAAACATTAGCATGCAGAAATGTGGCACCTGAAATTGTATGTCAGTGCACAGGGAAAATGCTCCCGATTTCTCGGAGTGAGTCTGCTCTCCATTACCACGCAAAGTGCAGCTACTGTTAACATTGTGCAGCTGTCAGGGGACATACCTTTTAACCCTTAGAATTGAGTAGGAATCTGAGACATCTGAGATACTGAAGACATTGAAGCCAGCACCGCCAAAGTAGCCCAGGGCCTTTAATACACTAGCTGGGCGAAGAGCCTGTGGATCATGATTTCTCACGGACTCATTCAGCATTATCGATTTGTCTCTACAGATGTAGAACTTTTCAAGAGAGTGATTTCCCCAGGCCTTGGCATAAAGTTACCTCAAGGCGTGGATGACAGATGCACTTCCTCCCGGGCTGGCTGGTATTTCATCATATGCAGAGAGCTGTGCCCAGTGAAGCCGTAGCCCTCAGGTTGGCCAAGGGCTACATGTTGCATCCTGAACCCACTCCTCAGACCACTCAAATGCTGTGTTAGGCTGCTGAGCAGGGCTAGGAAGACCCAAGGCTTCATGCCTGCCCTGGGGGGAGGGTCCTCAGGGGGCAGTTGGCAGGGTGGGTGAGGACGTAAGGGTGAAGTGGGAAAGAGATAATAAATAGCTCCATTTGTGGCCACATGTGCTGGTCTCTGAGGTGGATCTTCCGCCCGTACAGATGAGGACAGTGAGGCCAGCAGTTGGGTGAGCCTGCCAGGGGCTGTGAGGATGTGACTCAGCTAGGATGTTGAAGCAGATGAGAGACTCAGAGCTCACCTGTGCTCTGGGGCTTTAGCCTCCTCCAGGGCCAGGAAAGCCCCCGTCAGCTAGGGGGAAATGCATCTGGGGGCCACGTATCTATGCGTTTGTGTGCACATGTTTGTGCATATATGTGTGAACACATGCACATATGTGTGCACCATGTGCCTATGCACGTAGGAACACACTTGTGACTTTTTGTGCATGTATATACATGTGTGTGCACTTGTGTACTCTGAGTGTGCATATGTGTATGCTGTGTGTGCATGTGCACATACTTGTGTGTACAGTGTAGTCTGTGTATGTAAGTGCACTATGAGTGTATATGTGTGCCTATACACATTGATGTTGGTGCTGTGTGCATGTGTGTGCTCATGTGCATGTGTGACAGGGTGTGTGCATGTATTATGTACTGAATGCCTGTGTGTGCATAAGTAACCAATTCTGTGACTGTAGGGACAGCATGTAACTCCCCAGGCTGAGTGTCTTCAGGACTGACATGAGAAAGTTGAGGCCGTTATCTCTGAGCTGTGCCACCAGGGCTCCTTTGCCTTTGGGTCAGGTCTTGCCATACCTCTGACCAGGCTCAGTTCTGCAGAGAGCTGCCCTCGGGGGCTGTTTCCCGGCCCCCTGCCCTCCACATCTGGCTGGAAGGAGACTGAGGAGAGCAGGCAGGAAGCCCGGCATCTCTGCACCCTGGACAGTGTTTCAGGCAGGGCTGTGCTTCCTCCGTGTTCAGCTCCCCAGCCAGTCTCCCTGGCCAGTCCCCCAAACCTGGTCACTCTGCCACTGATTCCAACGCCCCCTTTGGTTTCTGAGCTCTTCCTTCACCTACAGTATATCGTCTGTGTCAAGTACTTAAAGTGGTTCCGCTTCCCCGCAGGATCCAACCGGTACACAGTCTCTCCTCGTCGGTTCCTCTCCTGAAAGACAAGTGTCATTCAATAAAGCTTCTGTCACCAGACACCTGGGCACACACTCTGCTGCGGCACCCCTGGGGGCACACCCATGCCTCGTGGGCCCCCGGGAGAGGAGGGCAATGCGTGCCTCACAGATCCTGTCGTCGGGACGTCTGCGGTAAACAGGTCTGGGGTCACATCAGCTGTCATTTCTTCCGACAGCCGGGAGGGCCCAGGAGTCCTTCTAAAGCACTTGGCACGTACGTTCTCACTTAATCCTCACAACAGCTCGCTGAGGAAGGCGATGCTTCGCTGCCAGCTTGCGGATGGGAAAAGAAAGCGGGTAAGTGCTCTGAGGTGGCACAAGGGTGGGACGAGGCCAGCATGGGGGGCGGGGGGTTCCTGCCCTTTGTTCCCCACACCCTGGAGGTGACCTGGGCAGATAGTCCTTTCAGGCATCAGCGGTGTTTCCATGCCCAGCCTTCCATGGTGTCTTCCCCACATGCCCCATCTCAACCACACCTCACCCCTTCCAGAACCGCCTCCTGGCTCACTGTTCTCCTTTCCCACAGGCCTCTGGGAGCACGCTCTCTCAGCATCCCACAGGGAGTTGCTCCGGGTCCTAAGTGTTCTTTAGTGCATTTTCATATCCTTCCACTACAGCCCTCATGGCTGCACACTGGGATATTACACAAGACACATGTGTAATGTACACATGTGTATCTCCCACACAAAGCAGTGAGCGCCTTGAGGCAGTGAGGCCAGACCTGGAAGTCAGGGTTGACCCACAGCTGTCACTATATAGGTGCTCAGTTAATGCTGGTGGCGGAATGTTTGAATGAATAGTAAATGACCACTTGCTGGAGTCTTTCTTGCTCACAGATTTCCACATATAAGTATTTATTCCTTAAGTCTGGCTGGCATGATGTTAGTAAGTATGACCATCAGCCCCATTTTGCAGATAAAGAAACCAACAGGGCAAAAGCATGATTCACATGTGGGCCCACGGAGAGGTCCCCCCAAATGTAATGAGTCCGACGACCCTGATGCAGAGCTGGTGTTCAGACCACTGGTTCCACCACCGTCCCTCCCAGCCAGCAGCCTCCACAGCAATCAGCATTATTAGGCAGGAACAAAGGGCCCCATTATCCAGGATTGACATTTTGGGAACATGGACCAAAGCAACAAAAAGTAGTATTTCTTAAAATGAACATTAGCTGCCCCTGACAATCAGCCCAATGGAACAGTCCAACAAGCAGTTAACCGTGGTGTGCAGGGGCCCCCTGGATGAAAGATTACAGGGTTAGGGACGTGCAGCCAATCAAGGGATCTGATTGGCTGGGAGTCCTAAGTGCTTTATAATTGTGTTTCCGAGGACTGTGGTTTAATGCTAGCCAAGGTTCCCCAATTTACACTGTGTCACACAATTTAAAAGGACTGACTGCCTTGTGTCCTCTTCAACTCTCGCATTATGTAAATTGTTAAGACTGTTATCCGGGGAGTTTGCCTTAGTTGCTGGCTGTTTTAAAATTCCATTTCTTAAAAAAAAAAGGGGGGGGGTGGGGGAGGGAGAAAGAAAAGAAAATACCACCCCCCTCCTCCTCTATAACATATCAGCAACCTCAGGTTTGTAGAAAGACAGAAGCACTAATGGAGGCACTCGATCTGGAACATTCCAAATGGAATGGCACCCTGCAGCCCCTCCAGAGAGACTATTGTTCACCCGGCTGGAGAAGGCAGGCTGGTGGCCGCCCCCTCACAGGCCCTGTGTTTGTTTTATTTTATTTTAAAAGATTTTTTATTGATTTCTAGAGAGAGAGGAAGGGAGAGAGAAACATCATTGTGAGAGAGCAACACATCAATCGGCTGCCTCCTGCATGCCCTTCAACTGGGCATTGAGCCTGCAACCCAGGCATGTGCCCTGACCGGGAACTGACCAGCAGCTTTTCAGTGCACGGGATGACACCCAACCAACCGAGCACACTGGCCAGGGCAGCCCCTGTTTTTGTTTTTGTTTTACTGCAATTACATGGGCTCTCAAAAAATTAGTATTTGTGGTTGCACAGAAGCCCTGGGGCCCATTCTGGACTTTTTCTCCGGAGGAGAGATTTGTAGCCAAGTCATTAAGAAATTTGGAGCAACCAACATGCAAAGAAGGAAGAAGAGAAGGTTTTCTCATTCAGGCCAAGAACACATCCTTCCAGGGGTCAAAGGAAACTCTGTAGTGACTCCCCCGGCTGAGGTGGGGGTGACTGAGCAGCACCCATGTGGCTGCTCTGCTGCCCTGGTGGGCCATGCCTGTTCCCATCCACACTCCTGTCCCAGCTGTCTTTGGAGGTGCCACCTCCCTCCACTCTTGATCCAGGAGGTTCTCAAGAGA
Source organism: Myotis nattereri (assembly GCF_964212035.1). NCBI lineage: Eukaryota > Metazoa > Chordata > Mammalia > Chiroptera > Vespertilionidae > Myotis > Myotis nattereri. The sequence continues at coordinate 29,878,090 of NC_138076.1, forward strand.
CAGACTCACCCACACGTAGGACAGTGTCCTATGGGCAACTCTGACTGGCCTGGTCAATGCCATGTGATCTAAAGGACCATTGAGGCCCGAACCGGACGCCTGTGCAGCACCAACGGAAAGTTCACTAGAGTACAAAACCAAGAACGAGAGAGGCGCTGCTGGAGAGTGAGGGAGTAAACCCCATGTCACTGGTGTGTCCAGATCCCTCCAGAGCCTCTCACATCTGAATGGATGTGAATCTGCCATCATAGACCATGGGGTTGGGCTGCTGTCACTCATAGCTCCAACTCTCCTAATATTCCACGGCTCCACGGGCATCCTCACCGACAGGATTGCCCACCATCCCACAGTCACACTTCCTCCCTCAAAGGCCTGCTTTCATTCTTCTTCACTTGGCTGGCATTTCAAAAACCGATTTCCTAAATAGTGAGGGAAAGCGGAAGTGAAAGAAATACCACTGGCACCTGAAGAGTCAGTTCTGGGGAAAAAATAGACAACTAAAATGTGCAGATGATCCTGAACCCCCACTTGCTCTCTCTGTCCCCAGGCCCTGCCTCACGGGGACACGAGGGAACACAGACCATTTGGGTTCTATTGCAGTGAAGATGCCATCAGGAGCAAGGCTCAGAGCTGGATAGTGACAAGAAACCCATGTCCTAGAGATAGACAAGGGGATGGGTGGGTTGCGGTGGCTGGTGTGGCCAGTGGAGGTTGCAGCAGAGTTAGAAGTGACATCCACCCCTCTGCGCAGGGCCTCTGCCCCTCCTCTGCCTCTGCCCGCTCTGGGCCTGGTGCTCTGTTCTGTTTCTTTGCAGAGCAAGGCTCCTTGAGGGGAGCCCCCATGATATGAGGAGGGAGGATCCCGTGCCGACAGCGGGGCCTGTGCTGTGGGCACGCTGTCCGCCACTCTCCCACCTTCCCTTCACGGAGCAGAGCTCGCATGCCTCCCAGGCCTCTTCCGTGCCGGATCATTCCCTCTGCAGTCTTCCTTTGAGATGCGTGTCCCGCAAACACTGCAGCAGCAAGCATTCGTCTTTCATTTGTCTTCTGATATTTAAAGCATGTGTTAGATCTGTTGATTGCTTCTATGTTTTTATTCCAATGGCTGCTCCTGGCTTGGACTTTGTGGATCAAATGACAATGTGGGTGGGTGTGATCACAGGCCTGGATGGCAGCAGGGAGGGATTTGGGGTCTCCTGCTGCTCAAACTCACATGCATGGCATTGGCCAGGTCAGTCAGAGTTGCCTATAGGACAAGGGGCCCCTGGCCGTACATATGCCTTGTCCTCCCTGTGGAAGTGAAGAAGGGCTTGTGGAGAGGACCCTGTCCACCTGGCCACAGAGAACCTCACAGGCACAGGGAAGCAGGCAATAAATATTGCTGCATTTATTGGTTCTTAGCAGGGGTTTTCTTCTTTTGAATTTCTACCTAATTCCATTTTTTTCTTCTTCTTTTACTCGTAAGAAACGAACTTCTCTTACTGTTAATTTTGCTCTGGAGTGGTCTTAGGCTAATTTCCAGGGAAAAAATTAATCATCTTTAAGGAGAAGGCCAGCAGGAAGCTTGGAGAGAAATGAATGTTTGGCCTTATCTGTTTTGCTTTCTCACATTGTTGTTTCCCTGGAAAAATCAGTAAAAGGCAGAAGAAGGTGGCGGGCGGGTCTTGCTGCACAAGCTTCTCTGCATGAGCCTACTCTGATCAGCCCACTTGGCAGCAGACCGGGTGGGAGAGGGGTGGATGCACACAGCTTCCATGGCTGAATGAAGTTCCCACCTGATCAGTGGCACTTTATTTTATTTTTTTTTAGAGAAAGAGGAAGGAAGAGGGAGAGAGGAAAAAACATCGATGTGAGAGAGAAACATCTTGCATGGCCCCCCACTGGGGATCAAGCCCAGGAACGCACCCCCCCCCCCGCCCCCGCCGCCCCCCCGCACGTGCCCTGCCTGGAAATCAAACCTGCAATCTTTCAGTGCACAGGACGATGCCCAATGAACTGAGCCACACCAGCCAGGGCCCAGTGGCACTTTTTTGCTCTACAACTTAAGTCATAAAGTGTCACTTCCGTGGACTATCTCGTCAACATTGCAGAACAGGAAATTGCTTTATTATTATGCTAAACTGGCACGTTGTTTGGATAGGAAGAATGGCTAATGAAAATGATTGCACTGTACCATGCAAAAGATAAAGTGCTAAAAATGCTGTTATAGTCAACAGCCTACATAATTTGTGCTGTTATTAGGGACAATTTGTGACGTTTTAGAAGTCGAGTGGGTCTAAATGTCAAATGTCAAATGGAGCAAACATTAGTTAAAACATCCAGGAGTAATGAATGATTTACAGAAGAAAGAAATCCAAAGAGATTTAAATATTTCTGTTTTAATTCACTATTTTAAAATGTACACAATTTATACCCTACACTTCGTACATATCTCCTCGAACCCTCATGGCTGCCTGCCTGCTCTTTCTCCACACATGTGTCAGATGGAAGAAATGAGACTTTCTTCACAAAAATTATTTCCAAGAAAAGTGCATTCTATTCTTCCCTCCAGTCCTTTCATCCTGACCTTTCATTTGTTTTAAGCAAAATAGTGTTTGAAGACTTTGGGGGATGTCACAGGTGAGAAGAAAGTCTCCAGCTAGAAGTATAAGACTTAAAAATGTTGTTTGGAAACAAACATTAAGTAGGAGATGAGGGAGACATATTTGAGAACTGATTATAACATCTTCATGATTTCAAAAGAAATTCAAACTATTGAATATGGGGAGGTGCCACCTTATTGAACTTTTTTAAATTCAAAAGGTGGAGGGGGATTGGATGATTCATTCATTCATTTACTCATTGACTCAATGATGACCATCTAATATATGCCAAGCCCTAAGGATACAAAAATATGATCCCATTAAGATGTGATCCCAATCTTTTATGGTGACTTTAATGTTGCAATAATTTTTATAGTGCCCAAGGCCAAAAGAAATCCTAAAGAGTTCCATTTATTAAGTAGTAAGATCCAAACAATAAGTGTTTCTAAAACTGAGAGAAAAAATACTTTAATTTCATTTTTAAATTACCAAAACTACTTACCAATGGGATGTGAGCATCTTTTGGGCACTGAACAACCTATAAAAACCTAGAATCAGATTGGGTTTGCCCCATTCCCTTCTTTGAACAGCATTGACTTTGCACAGTACTTGCTTGTTAACGCAGCCACTGCTGAAAGGCCAGTTTTGCAAATATATGACATCATCAGAAGGAATGGAGTACCATCTGATATTGGAAAATCGTGCTGGTGGTTAGTTTGCAGTCTACATTCAATTCTGAGGATTGTTGCCTTTCGCTTAAAAATGGAAACTATCCCATAGTGCCCTGTGGGTTCCCCGTGGCACCCCTTGGCACCCTGGCACACACTTTGGGAACCACAGCTCTAGGCAATGCTAAACAACACGTGGTCTTCAGATGCTTTGATTCCTCAAATTGCCTGTCAGTCTACAATCAGTGCGGATTGAGAAAAAACTTTAGAACCATTTTTAGTCATTTGATGATGTTTCTTCTGATTAGGGCTTGCATTTTGTGTTTGCTTTTTATTTTTTTCTAGTGATTTAACTTTTATATACTGTTACAATGTTGGGGTCTTCAATGGACTGGAATTAAAAAACAAACTGGTGCCTCCCTACGCTCCGTTTAGGAAGCACTGTTTGGGGGCTCAGTCTCCTGGGAGAGCTAGACACCAAAACAGAGGCGTTTTTAAACGTGAAATTAAACACTACGCAGCATTATTATTAAACTACCACAACTAAAAGGTAAACCCTTTAAAGGCCCAGTTAATGAGAAACTGCTAATTAGTGTTTTCTGGTCCTGGAATATTTATTTAACCATAGGATACTTTTGCAAATATGATAAAAAGTATTTTGCACCGTAAGATGAAGCATCAGTTTTACTGCACAAAATAAGGTAGAACTACTTTGCTTTTGAATATCTAAATGGAAAACCCTCCTCCCTCAGCCCTTGCCCCCTCTGGGCCCCTCTCCTCCCCTTTCTCTCTTCCCCCATCACAGAAATACTCTGGGCAGAAAGTCAGCCCTATCCTTGAGAGCACTGAGATTCTGTGTTACCCTGTTTTAGTACTAAATGTTTATCCTCTGCTCACCCTATCCTTAAAAAATCACTTGAGTAAGAAATCACTATCATAATTATTTAATAAATATGTTTTGTTTGGAACATGGGGAAAGGACTCTTGAGTGAGTTTCAGAGTGTAAACAATGAACAGGAAAACAAAAACACTGTCCAAGGTGCTGTGGTAGAATGATTCTCTGCTTCCCCCCCCCCCCAAACTCCCCTCTCCCCCGCCGCCCCCATACACATTTGCTAATTGGAACATTATAACTAGAGAAACGGTTATAAATTAGAAACGTTCACAGAATTTAGAACCCAAAGGAATTACACAGAAGTGTAATTAATTTATCCTCCAGGTTTTTTTACTCACTTCTAATCTTGTCTCGAGTTGACTGGCAATGTGCGGTGAGGCAGAGAAATGTTGAGTAAATGCTAAATGCATTGTACTGTCGAGCGGTACAAGGTAAATGTGCCTGAATTGTTCTAAAGCTGTTTTCTGAAAGTTGTGTTGTTGGGGAGAATGGAGGAGAGAAAGCTGCGCCCTTTCCTGACCCAGGACGCAGTGGAGCCAGGGACCTCACTCTCAGAAGGGGGTGCTGTTAGCTCATGGCTCCTGCGAATCTGTCAAGACTCATCGACATTTTAAGGGGAAAAAGTATGAATATACTGTGCTCTCTCTTCTCCTCTGACTATTTTGTCTTTTTGTCAGTTTGTAGATTTTGGTCTTAAAAATAGGATGGACGATATGTGTAATGCTTAAGAGCAGCTTCTGTCTTCTCTTCAATAAGAGAGAGTTTCCACTTTTGAATTTTCAAAGTCTCTTGGTTAGGAAAAGCTTTCCAAGATGCAGGCGAGCAAACAGCTGCCATCAAAAGCTCGAAGTCCATAGCAGTTAATAATAGTCACCATTTCTGAACCTTTTTGTTCCAAGAACATCCCAGTAATGTTGCAAATATGTGATCCATTAAAAAAGTTCCAAGTATATGTTAAATAAAATTGAATCCAGCTTTGGAGTACACTGACTTCATTTAAATTCTGATTTTGTAAGTGTCATTTGATATTTAGAAAGCTTTTTATCCCTGTTTTATAAATCCCTAAAAACCAGAGCATTGAGTCTTACTGTCAATTGGAGAAATTAAGTGTGAAAGATCAAGTTCATTTCAAAACAGATTAAAACATTAGGTTCTGAAGTTGGCACAATGAATTTTTTTGCAGACTAGATAATGTGGACTGTTTCTTTTTTTTTAGATTGGTGATCCTGCTTGTGTGTCTTTAAATGAAAAAAAAAAAAAGTTTGTACTACATTTCCATGGTTTTAGAATTCTTCACAGAGAGGATTCAAATTACAGTGTTCACATTTCAATCCTAAAATGAATACTTTTTTTTTAAGGTCAGAAGGTGATTAAATAAAGCTATCATCTATAATTTTTCATATGTTGATTAATCACCAGGAGAATATTAATTCTCTGGGCCAACATAGAATTGTTGTCAGTAAAGAACAATATTAGTTATTTACACACCAAGAAGCAACTTAACCATTTAAAAGAAGAAATGTACAAGTAGGTTTGTAAATCAGAGAAGTAGAAAGTAGAAAAAACATAACTTACTAACCTGCCCATGGTAAGTCTGGGTCTGTCATCGTTTATTTAGAACATTCTTATTGAGAGCTTCCCATGTGCCAATTCTTGCCACCATTTCTGTCTAACAAATATCTATCCATCAGGTGCAGTGTATCCAGGCACAAATGGCTACATTTGTTAGGGATTATTTTCATGTAGACCTTGGAACCCAGTCTCAGTGGCAGCTTCTCTGTTGACTTCTATCAATTCTTTTGTTATGAGAACTTATTCATCTATTATTGTAAACTGGACAGTTCAGGGGTCTGGTCCAGGAGGGTTGTGGGGAAGCTCTGCTAGCTGTAGCAAGATACTTGGGGAGAAGATATAATAAAACCAGAATTTAAATCCAGAGGGTACCTCCAGGATTGTCTACCTCCTCATTTTACAAATGAAGAAGTTGAGGTTTAGTAGACCAATAAGTGACTCCCCAAGCCCCATCACATCCTATTCTGGAGAGCGGCTACAGTGTTTGGACAGGTTATGGTCCGAACCTGTGGTCCCACATGGCTAAGAGGTACGGGCTGTGGGAGGTGCAGCAAGTAAACAAAGCTTGATCCGGTGCATGGAATTGAGTAGATTCATGAGAATGTTGTAAACATCTTGACCGCGCCCTTACTTTGCCTCTTGGAATCGGGCTATAAAATAAAGACTCGGCTTGCAGGCTGTGGGGCTGCCACTCCATCAGAGAGGGCAGTGTCCCACCCAGCCCCAGCTTTCTTCTCTTGTCTGTCTTTTCTTAATCCTTCACCGCCCTCTCTCAGTCTCACCGAACCTGCCTGTGCTGGCGCGGCACACCTATAATTTGGTCACATATTTTTCTTTAGTGGTTAAAACACGTAGACTATGTCTTACTAATCTTTATGTATGTGTATTGTAGTAGGGTTTTCCTCCCTGAAAACTGTTACTGACTTGATGCAGAATCTTGTAATTCATAATGTCTGAAGATCATGTGAGCCATGAGAAGGAAGTCCACATCTATTTTATTCACCGAAGTGTATCCAGTGCCCAGCCAAATGCTAAATAAATGCAAAAATTGGGTAAAAAATACTAACAAACTTAACTCAGCTGTATGTGTTCAAATGACAATTAATCTTGACCATGTTTGGTAAAACTCAGGAATTCAAGGGTGCTGTCACATTAGAGGATATATGAATGTAATTCATCCCATTTACAGACTAAAGAAGAATAAGTATGCAATAATTGCAATAGAGCAGGACAAGTATTTGATAATCATCAACATTTAGTAATGCCAATCTTTTCACTAACCTAGGAATAGAAAAATTTTCCATAACCCAAGTGAAGGTCTATACCAAAGGTTTCAGTAACTATCACTATTAACAGTAGATAATTTGAAAGTGTTATTTTTTAAATCAGAGATATGTAAAGATGCCAGGTATCAACAATTTTATGAATGCTATACTTATAGTCCTACTTAGTGTGTTAACCCAAGAAAAAAAATAAATGATTTAGGGATCCATAAAAATTATAAAAATATCACTGTCAGAATTTTAAAATGATATGATTGTCCACATTAATTCAAGTAACAAGAATGAGAAATAAGCATTTGTTTTAGGCACTGAGATTTGAGAGTTGTTTGTTTTATCCTGACTAGTCTAGAAATTGGTATCAGAAGGGAGGGACTATGATTAAAAAAATCATAAAATAGTGGTCAATGTAACAAACGTTCATCAGCTGTAACAAATGTCCTGCTCTAGGTGGGGGGGGGGGGATGTTGAGAGTTGATTGAAAGGGGTTCGGGAGCCCAGCTGGAGTGGATTAGTTGGTTGAGCATCATCCTGTGCATCGAAAGGTTGCTGTATCAATTCCAGGTCAGGGCACATACCTGGGTGGCAGGTTTGGTTCCTGGTTGGAGAATGTACAGAGGCAACCAATCAATGTTTCTTACATCTATGTTTCTCGCCCTCCCTCTTCCAGGATCAGAATCAGGACCTAATCAATAAATACTACTCACCCCAAGAGCAAGGGATCCAGACAACACCTGCTTAACAGTTGGTGACTTCCTTGTTCTGAATTAGCTTGTATATTGTAGCTACCTTGTCCCTGTCCTATGATTGTAGACTTGATGCATGAGAAGCAGACCACCTACGTTTTTTGAAATTACAAGTCTCTTTTCCAAGAGGAGCCTGATCTGGACCTGATGAAGAAATTGGGCATTGCTCAAAGATCCTGGACTTTGAGCTGGACACAGACAGAAAGCACCTTGGGAAGTTCCACATATAGGAAGAAGATATGCAAACATTTGGTGACCAGAAATGTGAATCGCTATAATGATGAGTGCTGTTCACCAACATATTTCCCATGTCCACCTGTGTCCATAGAATTAGGTGTAGTCACATTCCTGGCTTTAGCCAATGAAATGTGAGTGTAAGTGACACTTTTTCAGGTCAATGGGAACCTGTTTTAAGTTATTAACCGTTTAGAAGATTTCTTGTTTTACAATTGGCTTTGGCACACCACCACCTACATTTTTTTGAGATTATTAGCAGATTTGAGGAAAATCCCAATCAAGTTTCTTTCCTGTAGGAGCTGTAAGATTTTAAGAATTCTTGTCCTGTGAAGAATCCTAAGTATTCCTTGAGTTGACTATTCTCATCACCCAGTCTGTCATCACTGTCTTTCTTGCATTAGGAATTTATTGTGATCCACACAGACATATCTACTAACCAAAATGATGTGAGTCCTGAATGCCTTGGCCGGGTCTCAGAAACCAGTGGTCACTTGGTCCCAGCACCTGGCACAATGGAGGAGCAACTGGGTAAGAAGAGAAAGAATGACAGATTAATACACCTTTCTTTTGCAAATTGCACAAATACATGTGATCTCGTGAGCACAGGCTGCCATCCCTCCCCAGCCTTGGACCAGGACGAACTCCTGCCTCCTTCCGAATCTGTCCAGAGCAGTGTGGCTACTTTCTTTTGTCTCAGCCGAGGATCTCCCATGACCTCCTTCAGCTCACAGTAACACGTTTGGTCCACACACGTCCTACATGTAGTGCTGTGAGGAGCATGGTAGTTAACCAATGGAATGTGAAAGAGGTGATTTTCCTTTCCTGTGAACATATCAAAAAGCAGAGGACAAAGGAGAGAGGACAGGAAACAGTTTTCAAAATAAGATGTGATGGGCTCACCCTGGCCAGCGTGGCTCAGTTGGTTGAGTGTTGTCTCATGCACTGAAAGGTCCTGGTTTCAATTTCCAGTCAGGGGAGGCAACCAATGTTTCTCTCTTCCCCTACCTCCCTCTCCCTAAAATCAATAAAATGCACATTAAAAAAATGTGATGTGCTCTGTTCTCTCTTGTCTGAGAACTTGACTGGACTCCCCAACTGTTTGTCTCTGCTGAGGGCACATAAAGTGCCTTCGTTTCCTTGCACACTGACGCTCACGGTGAAGCTTAGCTGTGCCTCTTCTGGAGAATGCAAAGCAGTTGTTACAGGAGTAACAACCAAATGGCTGGAAACTCTGAACATCTCACACATGGAAATAAATCCAGAAATAACCGCCTCATCAGCATGAGAAAGCAAGGTGAACCTAAGGCAAGTTTGTCACCCATGTTCCTCACTGACACCACACTCAACAAATCCAGTTTATTCAAGTATTCCCTGTAACTAAGCAAGGAAATAAGATGAGTTTTGCTGGCCCCACACAAAATTGAAAAGCAACAAAAGGAAGCACCACTCGTACTCTGGTGATTTGTCATGAGTGAGGTGTACGGACACGATCTAGTCAGCTCTCTTCCTTCAGGCTTAGCGTACACGGTGCTGCCCCACGAGGTCCCGCCCTCTCTCTCTCTTTGTTCTGAGACGAGTGGGCTGCTGTCTTCACTGGGGTGACTTTCTCCAATGATTTTTCCCTCTATCAAATCCATCGAGGGCAGGTGTGGGGAACGTGGGCCATATAAGGCCCTTGAAATCATTTGGTCTGGCCCTGTCAAGGCAACCGCAGGTGGAACTCAAAATTCAATAAATCTAGGAGCTTTTTTCATAGCAACATACATTTATGTTAAGTGAATTATATTAACCGAATGATGTTATAAAGATCCAAATGGCCCTTGGCAGGAAAAGGGTTCCCCATCCCTGCTCTAAGGCCTGACAATGCCGGAAACCCCCTGGGGCTTGGCAGAAACTGGACTTTAGATTCTCCCAGTCATGTTAGTGGAGCCTACACAGTCTGTGAGAACTGGGAATTTCACACCATAGAAAACAGGGGCCTCAGAGGCCAAGGATTTCAAATGACAGGATCATTGACCTGAAATGATTCGCCAGGCCCGGGGCCTTCCCTAGCAGGCATGCTTGGGAGCCGAGCAAGCAGACGATGGCGAGAATCCACACCTGCTGCTGGCTCCCCACTGATCCGGTGTGGTTTCAATCAGCGCACAGGTGCAGTGCTGAGACTGACAGCTGCTCGGCCCTCACCCCTCTGCGTAATGACACTATTCCTCATCCAGTGCTGAATGTGACTTGACATTAGGGAATCTGAGGCACCCACTGTAACAGGAACAGTAAAAGAGAGAGAGAGAGAGAGAGAGAGAGAGAGAGAGAGAGAGAGAGAGAGAGAGAGAGAAGAAGATGCAAAAAGTAATGGTTTAAATTAATTTCTCTGCAGACTCAGAGGCTTAGAATAAGAACATTTGCATCGAAAATCCTAATTCTAAGCATGAAACAATGATTAATATTGCAGTCATTGGGGAAGAAGGCATGCAAAAAATATCATGAACACTTCAGAGGACTATTTTCCTCATATGAAGCTTATTCTTATAATATTACTGCATTTCAAAAAATACAATTTTAGAAAAAAAATGAACTATAGCTCTTTGCAATGATAGGCGACAGGTCAGAAAAGCATTTCAGAATAATTTTACACCTTTTAACCTTAAAAATACTTTGCTGACAATTGAGAAAGGGCCTTAAAAGAAGCACTGATAGGCATTCTCACAGCGGGGTTGCCATGTCCCATCACCGCACCGGAGCTTCTGCATAATGTATCCTGTAATAAGGCGTGTGCAGCACATCACCGAGGCTGAAGTGCCGCTGGCAAGAGAGTAAGCTCGGCGAGAGCCGCGATTGGCCATGATACTGGAAGTTTGTTACATAAAACTCTTGGGAAGACAGAAAGGAAGTAAACTGTTGGAAATTTTGATTTGAGCCGGGAAATAACTACTTTGTCATAGGATTTTGTCTGCATTTAAATATACATTTAGCGTCCTCTGTTCTTTCAGTTCTGCTCGTGGTTGGACATCCCTGTGAAACGAAAACCCTACACCGTTGCGTGAAACGAACGGCCCTTTCCCTGACTGCATTGCTGAAAGTGATAATTGTGAGGAAACTATTGTAACGATTACTGCTGATAATTGTGAATGGGTATACGATGGCTGAGAGTTCCACGTTCCCTCCATTGCAAATCCTGTTCTGACTTGGAGGAAACCCAACAATATCTCACAGCACCAGAAATGAAAAACCATGGATCAGAGAAAGTCACAGTCCTAAATCACTGCTTCTGCCTATTGTGCTAGGGGCGGTCCCGGTCAGGGAGAACTCAGCCTTGGGCTGGAGTGGGAAGCGAAGAACCACCCAGAGAGAGTGGATTTCTTGTGGTTTTCAACAAAAATATGACTAAAGAAAAAGAGAGGAAGAGTAGGTGGGGGGAGATATGTCTCTAAGAAAGTTTTTTTTACGTTCTTTTTCTGCTGAGAGACCCAATCAGCGATGTTTTTAGTTGTCCTGGGATTTCACTTAGAATGGCAATGTTCTAGAATGGGCTCTAGTCCTTCCTTACATGAGGCCAGTTGAATTGGAGTGGAACTAACCTAAGGATTTGATTTGACTAGTTGCACAGAGATGGTACCCTTAGTTGTTTGAGGGCTGTTCACAGATGAAAGAAGTAATTGGCCATCCCTGAGTCCTACCTGAATCATTCTTAGCAGGATGCAGAGCAGAGGGTTGGTGGATGCCCTTTGCTTCCATTTTATTATTTTATTTCTTCAGTCCTTTCCCTTCTTCTACTTAACTTTTCTTTTCCAGCTTGGATGGCAATGTCTCTTTCAAGTCACACAGAACACATTCCAAATGTCCCTACCGGGGCTCTACGCACTCACTTTCAGGGCAGCCTGCCCTGGGGAGTGCAACACCCTCTTTGGTGCCTCTCTGGGAAAGACATTTTCCCATCCCAGGTGTTTACAAGGCAATGCAGGCACCCAAGGTGCTCATCACAGCCACTGGTTAGGCATATGCTCAAGAAGGAGCGTTTTGCTTTTCGTTGGCAACTAACTCAACTTACAAGGCCTTCTGTACATTGTGAACACAGGAATGAAACCCAGGGGTGGGGAGGATGCCGTCACACAGTGGGGAGAAGCAGGGACCACAAGGATTGTCCAGTGTGGGGTGGGGTTTGTGCTCATAGCTGCTGGGAGAAGGGCTTCTTAAGCCTCTTATGGTTTTGCTGCTAAGAGAGCATTGAGGAGTAAGATCTGGGATTTTTACAAAACGATAGTCAATCATTCTCTGTTATGTATGTTATAATTCAGTGAGTTATTTTATGAGCTGTTTTACAGATTCAGGCAGTTTTTTTATATTCCTAAAATGGCTCTATCTCACCAAAATATAGATTCACATGTTTGCATTTCAATAATCTCTAAAACCCAAATTCTTTATGCTTTGGTTGAACATAGAGATGTGTTTGGGATTGAGACGCAGTGAACTAAGTGACTGGTACTAGCAATTTTTCACTATGTTGGGACTCTGTGACCACCACCCTCCCCTCCCAACCCCCCATCCCCCCCCCCCCGCCCCAAATAAAGGAAGCTCCAACCAGCAAGACTAAGGACAATAACAACAGGCACGCAGATCCGCATTCCACAACCACAGTGCCTGGCCACGCCTGCTGCTGTGCTCATTTAGGAATAATTTGTCAATTTCTCTCATATTTTTAAGGAGCCCCAGATACACACACATGCACACATAGGTGCTCACATGCTCACACACAGAAACATCCCTGAGAGAAAACTCTTCTAAGGTCTATCGGAGGCTTAAATTTTACCTTTTCCTCGTGAAGCACGTCGGAGTGTGGTACATCGAGTGGCTTGCTGGGCTGCTGAAATGCCAGCTGCCTCTCTTAGTTCGTTCCCAAGTCATTCATTTCCTGAGAAATTGCCCTCAGTACCTATTCCCCAGGGATTCCCAAAGACTGGAGAATACCAGTTTCCCCTCACAGTTTTCTTTTCTCATGAATGATGTGCACTCACCCCCCCCCCCCCGCCCCCCACCATGTTATCACTGAGAACACAAGAGGAAAATAGTTTGTGACCAATCCTTTCTTCTTCTTCTTTTTGTTGTTGTTTGTTAATCCTCACCCGAGGATATTTTTCCATTGATTTTTAGGGAGAGTGGAAGAGAGCGGGAAGGACAGAGAGAAACATCGATGTGAGAGAAACACATTGATTGGTTGCCTCCTGCATGAGCCCCACTGGGGAGGAACCTGCAACCAAGGTATGTGCCCTGGACCAGAATTGAACCGGGTACCCTTTAGTCCACAGGCTGGTGCTCTATCCAGTGAGCCAAGCCGGCTGGGGTGTGGCCAGTCCTTCCTTAAGACTAAATGCTGAGTAAGTGGCAAACGACCAGAGAAGGAATGAGAAAATCTTCCGTTTGTGACTTATTCTTCTCTTTACTCTCCATTTCCAAGGTGACTTAGAAAACTTAGCATCATCACTTTCTGCCTACCTCCTCACTGTGCCAAAAAAAAAAAAAAAATAGCAGAGATTGGCAGCACCCTTTTCTCAGTACAAAACTCAAGATTTGGGGGCATTCATACATTTTGTGAATCAGTTTTATTTGGTAACAGCATATAATTTTGACAGAATCATTTGGCTGAACAATTAACTTCAGGAGGCAAAGAGCTAACAAAAGGATAATTAATCAATGACTAATTGCATTTCCTCACTATGGGTGAGTTTCAATGATTTCTCTGTCTCTCTTTCCCCTTCCTCTTGCCCTGTGATGCCTGGTGTATTGCCGGAGTTTGAACGTGGTACTATCATTTCTCTTTCACACACTTTTGTATTTTTTAAAATATTGTGAAAGGGCACCTACTACTTTTAGCTTCCCTTATTTTTAACTAAACAATAACAGAATAAAAAAAAAACACCGTGATTTTCCCTAAAATCATTTGTCTTTCATATCATGGTGGATCAAAAACTTTCAATCGTTTCCATTATCTACACAATTAAGCATAAACTTCTTCACATAGCATGTTGAATGCTGCACAGTCTGATTCTAAGCTACGTTTCCCATTGTAATTGTTGCTACTTCCTGCCCTGAAAGGCACGTACTTTCTTTTCTCTACATCTTTGCTTGCATCACCCTTCCCCACCTGGAATTCCATCTTCCCCCTCTTCCCGCCCAACTAACTTGGCTGGAATGCAAGACCCCGGAGGCCTCTCTGGCCACAGCCACTGCTGATGCCTCAGGGACCGAGCTCTCTACCTCTGAGTCAGTCCTCCCCATGTCCATCCGCATGTGACTGCACCTTCAATCTCAGAAGGTCCGTGTCAGCCCCGTGTCGGCCTCACATACGCGATTCTGCATGCCCGTGTTCCTTTCCTCCCTCGGATGATCGGGACAGGGGCTCACCTTCATGCTCCCCGAAGCAGCCCCAGGAAAACACTTTCCCAACACAGCGGGACCTCAAAGGCCTCTCTGAAAGAAGCAACTCATCATGGTAGCCTCCACCTGAGGGTCCAGCGACACACTCAGAAAGGAGCCTTCTGCGCGCCACTCACAAGGGGAGTTCACGACGTGGCCAAAGGCGTCAGGAAGCCAGAGGGAGAGAAACTCCATCTCCGGGGGCGGGGGCCATCCTCCTGGTTTCCACTCTGACTGTTCTCTGCCATCGACCTGGGAAATGGGCGACTCACGTGTCGTTTGTCTAGACTTGAATCCTGAATTCAAGAGGCCTTTCCTCTTTCCATATATATATTTGTAAATCATGATAGTTGAAGCAAGGACCCAGAATCGAACACAGCAGTTAGGTGAGGTGGTTCCGTGGCAGGGGCTGCAGTGGGGAGTGGAGATGAAAATGTTCCTTCCCTTTGTAGAACATTGTAAAAGAAATAGTGTCCCATAGGGGACTCGCTCTGCTGAGACCTGCTGCCCCTGGTTTTCCCCGTGAACAGAAACGGGTACAGAGATTAAGAAAAGATAAGCCTCCTCTTCGGAGGCCCACACAGATGCCCAGGAAAGCCCAGTGCAAAGCCTCTGTCCTTTCTTTCTTCACCATCGACCTCTTCCCACCCTCCAGGGATCTGCACCCAACATGAGGAAGGCCAGCGCTACAACAGATGGGTAAACAAACGCATTTTCATTTCGGTTAAAGCCATTAATATTCAGGAAATTGAGTGCTCTACATCAGCTTCCTGAGGATGCCTGGGAATAAAGGGACCAGTTCTCTGTTCTGTACACATTGAATTTTGTCTTTCAACTCTTGCACCTGACTCAATTAAAATACAACTCTGCAAACGTGTGAGTCTTCCGTGAACGGGAAGTCAAACAGCGTGGCTGCTGGCGGAGAGGATTTGGGTAAAGTGTTCATGCCTTTGGGTCAGGTGGGAGGGGCTCAGGGCCTGACACGCTTGAGTGGAACCACAGGCATGGAATCGCGGCTCTGCCCCGTGCACGTGTGTGAGTGACTGTGAGCCTTGGTGTCCTCGTCTGTGGGGACAGGAAGGGGGAGCTGGGGCCCAGGCTGGTGATGGCCGCACAGGTCTGAGTCTCACTCAGCTTTCCCTTCGGCTCTCGGGAGTGTGCCTTCCTCCCGTGGAGCTCAAGAGGGAAATTCCACAGGAACGGCACGTATGGATTTCCGTCCTCAGTCTCCCATGCGTCCCCATGGAACAGAGGAGGAAGTGTCTGTGGCTGTCTTCTTTTTTTATTAAATATATTTTTATTGATTTCAGAGTGGAAGGGAGGAGAGAGATAGAAACATTAATGATGAGAGAGAATCATTGATCAGCTGCCTCCTGCAAGCCTCACACAGGGGATGGAGCCCGCAACCCAGGCCTGTGCCTGACCGGGAATCGAACCGTGATCTCCTGGTTCATAGGTCGATGCTCAACCACTGAGCCACACTGGTCAGGCTGTGGCTTTCTTTTTATTAGAATGGAAGTACTATGAGCAGGACATGGGCTTCACCCTCAATACAGAGACAAGCAGATAAACGCGGGGGGGTGGGGGGGGAGCAGATTTTACCCCAGACAGAAAGCAGACCCCACCCCTTGTCTGAGCAGGAGGGTCTCGAAGGAGAGCCTGGCTGAGTGTCAGCCCGGTTGTCCCTTCATCCCCACAGCACGTCCCCTCTGTGACCTATGAGCCTGGGCCCCTGCAGGGCTGGGCAGGTGTGGGCTGGTGAGGTGGGTGGTGCAAGGCGTGGCAGGGGTGGGGGGATGAGAAGCGGCATCCTCTGGGGGCCATGCTGCCTGCACCTGGCGGGGAGTAGTGACTGACGCAGGGTAAGAACACTTTGTGTCAAGACCTGATCACGTCATTCATTTGCAATCATATTCTAATCAATGCTATTTACACATATCACTCACTGCTATTGAGGAATGTGTCAGCACCTTCACGCTGTGCCGCCTGGTGACGAGGGCTAATTATTGGTAGGAAAATGTCACCCTTTTCAAGCAGCAGAATGAGAGCATTTCAGGTCCCCGGATCCAAGTCCACGTGAGCTTTGTGCGAGAGAAAGAGGCTGATAGTTGCTATTGAGGACTGACTTCCACGCCAGGGCAAACTGAAGTCAAGGAACATTTATACACAAAAAATAATTTAGATGGTGCTTCTCTGCCTGAAGACGGCTGCTAAACCCTGAGGTTCAGATCCTCCTGCCTCCCTGAGCGAAGATCACAGTCCAGAGTGTGGGTGCAGGTGGGCGCTGGGGAGCAAGACCAAGTGTGCCGCCACAGGGAACGCTGTCACGGTCCGTTACTGCCCCTCAAGACTGGCTCTGAGAAGGAAATTGTTTCCTAAGCGTCAGACAAGTGTCAGATCAGGATCTCAGGCATGACATTTCCTCAGGGACTCATCCCATTCATCTTCCCTTCCCTGAACAAGAGGGGGGCAAAAACAGAGGGCGAGATGCAAAATTTCAGCTGCGCACCTTTCCCTTGCTTGCCATCCCCACGCTCTGACCAGCACAATGTAAAAAGCAAGTGATTCCCAGAAAACTTCACGTTGACCTGGGGGGAGAAGACAGCAGGCATACCCCCAGGGAGGGACAGCACCGAGTAGGTGTTCCATCAATATTTATGGAAACGGAAGGAGAAGGGGGTGAAGGGGCAGACCGCGCTACTGGTCTTCCAAGTCGGTGTGTAAAGTACAGCCACCAGGCTCCTCTACGGGCTGTGAAAATGATTTCGGGGTCCACTGAACCTGTAGCCAACATAAAGCGACCTTTACTAATTTTTAATTGTAATGTTCATTCATTCCCCTCAAGCAGTCATTCATTCGGCTGAAAGAATCCATTGTGTATAATAAGCTCCACTCTTTGTGCAGGCTCAGTTCAGACTCCTGCCTCCAGACAGGATAGCTGCTAAGCACACCAGAGCCTATTCCATTCTCGGAGGTGTTTCAATACTACCGAGGCACCATTTTTAACCTAGCAGATACAAATCCAAGCACTTACCAGCATGCTCTGTTGGCGATGCTGCCTCGTCAAAATGCTCACATACATTTCCTGGAGAAAAACGGTGCACCCACTCTAGGGCAAATCAGGCACATTCTAGGAAAGTTGCACATCCTATTTCTAAGAATCTGTTCCAAAGATACCTGGGTTATTCATTGTAACACTGTTGGTAATCACAAAACTAAAACCAAAACCCAAAAACCCAAGTTGGAAACAACCTAGATAGCCATCAGTTGGGGACTTTTTGAATAAACTAACTATATGCATTTCCACATCGATACAGAGAAGGGCTATGTAATGTCAAAACAGCTGAGGAGCGTGTACGGCCTGTTCCATTTACATAAGAAAGGGGAGGAGGTCATACCAAGATTACTCTACATACATAGATATATTTGTATTTGCTTGTATTAAGAATACAATGGGAGAAATAAACTGTAAAATAACATTTTAAAATGGTTACTGATGAGAGAGAAAATGGGTTGTGAGGTCAAAAACAAGTTAGACTTTTCTTAAAATCCCTTCCCCTTCAGGCAGGGCTGGGAAGTACGAGTGTAAGGAGGCGCTCAACCTGCGACCCTGCAAGGTCAAGGTCAGCGCCCATAGCAGCACCCCCTTAAATTCTGTGTCCTTGACACCTTGATTGCAAGCCTTATAGATTTAGCTTTGGAACTGTGTAAATATTATACATAATTATGAAGCAAATTACGTTTAAATTTTAAACATTTCTAAAAACCAAAAGCAGTGACACCAATGAACATGATTGTATCAAGATGGTAGCGTAACTACAGAGAATCTCTTCCAAGTGACTTTTTAAAACTCAGTAATTTGACTGTGACATCGTTACAGGGATGTATTTCAAGGACAAAAAGAACCTTAACCTGTGTTTGTAAGGTTTCCTCTTAGAGATACAAACCACAGTATTTATGGATGATATTATGTAATGTACGAGGTTGTTCTGACCAATGGAGAAATCGTGAGCAGAAGTAGGTAGGAATGTAGCTGGAACAAGAGTGGTTGTAGGTGATAATTATCGAAGTTGGGTGATGAGCAAATAGGGGTTCTTGTACTTTTCTCTCTACTTTCGTTCATGTCTGAACTTTTTTCCAGGATAAAAAATAACCACGTTTGCTGAGCCACTAGCTGGCCAGCGCGATGTTGGCCAAGGAGGAAAGGTTTTCCTTTTATCAGCACTGCCGTTCCCAGGCGCTCACACCAATGCTTTTCGGCTGGTGCCCATGCCCTCCACGCTGCCCTCAGAATGTCCTTTGTCAGCCCTGCTCCTGCGGCATCTTTGCTCCTTTGTGGGTCCACGCTCTCAGGTGGGCTCCCAAGGACAGTGCAGGCCCTGAGCTGCTCACAACACTCAGTCATCGCCAATGGTAGACGAACTGAGTGTCGCTTTTTCTTCATCAAACAAGTAGCTAATCGAACACTGGCTTTGGCTCTGCCATGAAGTTAGGGTTATGTCAGGACTAATTTAATATGAGAAATAGTCAAGACACCCCCCTGCACACACAACTGCAGGTAGCCTCGCTGGAGGGCGGGATCCACCAGGGAGACCCTCACTGCTGTGCAGATGCAGCTGGGTGTGTCATCGTCACCGACAGGACTGTAGCGTGGACCTGGACACTGCGTCTATGGTCTGGTTCTAACCTCAGTTACCTCCCAATGGGAAATACAGCCAAGCAGGCCATCCAGGGTCGGCTCTCATGCCAGACCGCCAGTCTATGTGGCCCGTTGATTGACTCCAGGAACTACCCTGTATGCCTGAATAGTCACGCAGGGTTCATGTTCAGGATGTGCTGGAGGACATTCAACTTCTTCTCTGACATTTCAGCTCAAAAGTCAGGGCTGCTCTCTAGGAGAAACGCAGAGCTGCAAGGAGCAGGGATGGATAGTCCTGCTGCAGGTGCCCAGTGTGGACTCTCTCCCAGGTGCTGCTCCTGGGCGAGCCAGCCCATTCCAACCAGGCCCATTATTCAGCAATTTTCATGGTTAAAATGAGAGAGAAGATACGCATGTCAATGGGCTTCCCTCACACAGCTTCTCGGATTCTAATCCACAGCAAGAAGAAACCAGAAGGGGAGCCTGGCCCCAAGAACCTGCTTACTGTTGTCAACATCGCACTGCGGGTCGCACCGACGCTGTGAGCCTGAGATTTATCCAGAGCTACAGGCTCATCTGCTCTGCTCACGTTATATTCTAAGAGGAGCTCAGAATAATCAGCACACTTTAGAGGAGAAAAAGAGTAAACTAATTTTTATAATTTAAGGATAAGTCCAGTTGGAATTGCACATTTTGTGACTACCAAAAACTATTAAAAGAAAAACCTAAGAGCTTTAAGATAGGGAGCACAAAGCAATAAACAGTTGTCCAGTGTCTCCTGGGCGCTCACTGCTGGCTTTGACCAGGACTGAGGAGCCGAGGGAGGGCTGGGCCTGCAGGAGCTGGGCCGCAGGCGTGCACGTTACTTTTGGGAGGCAGCTTTGCTTCCCGTGGTTGCACTCACAAAGTACCGCAGACCCGGGGGTTTAAAACAACAGAAAGGCACTATTTTATAACTCTGGAGGGTTCGTTCTTTCTGAGGCTGTGCGGGAGAATCTGGCCCCGGCCCCTCTCCCAGCTCTGGTGCTGCTGGTGACCCTTGGCTGCTTATAGTCTCACTCTGATCTCTGTCTCCATCGTCTCATGGGATCCTCCCTATGTCTGTGTCCCAATGACCCCCTTTTATTATAAGGGCCCCAGTCTTATTGGGTTGGGGCCCACCCTACTCCAGCGTGACCCCCTCTTGACTAACTACATCTGCAAATACTTTATTCCCAAATAAAGTCACATTCCGAGGGACTTTGGGGTTAGGACTTGAACACACAAATTTTGCGAAGACAATTCAACCCGTAAAAGGAGGTTATGGGTAAAAACACTGTGTGGCTGTGGTGAAAGAAACCAGGAGGGGAATGAACATCGCAGTGGGGTATTTCTTCAAAAGAGCGCGCACCAGACCAGAGTAGATGAGCTGACAACTTCTGATGTCAACCCCTATTTGCAGGGACACCCCTGGGCCTAGGCTGTCCGTGGGCTCTGAGCACACAGACTCACGTTCACAGCCAGAGTCCCTTCCGAGAATTTGAACACGGCTTCCAATGTGATTCACTAATGCTTACCAACGAGGTCAACTACACATTTCCTTGAAGTGTTTCAAAATATTTTGTACCCATTTAAGACGATCCCAAATTTAACTCCGTCCACTCTTGGTGACCTGAAGCCCAGAGACACAGAAAGAGCAAGGGGATTGAGGCGACCATCTACACTCTTCAGGCGGAGGCCGGACTTCACCTGAAGTACCCAGGTGCTCCAGCCAACAGGGGGTTCAGTGAGTCGCTGGGGTCTGTCTCTCCTTTTCCTTTTCCCTGCCCGGTGTGAACTCCCTCTCAGGGGGTTTTGTCTCCTCGGTCTCCATCCATCTCTTCTGCCACTGTGACCACCTTGTGGGGAAGTGGGGAGGGTGAGTAAAACCCAGAGACATTTCCAACATGGAAAAAAAAAGACTTCAAAATTTCCAGTTCAGTTCATTTGAATTGAAAACACACATGTCAGCAGCTCTTGAATTATGTTATCTACTTAACTATGATGCTTCTGAAGATCTGGATGATGCTTCGAAGTCCGTAAGGGGTGATGCTGTGGAGAATTGTATTCCGATTTTATCAATGAAAAATCACTGTAAAACTGGATGAACTAGCGAGAGAACAGGGACATTAAGACATTTCTTGGTATATTCTTCAGCACACTTAATTGCCCTTCCAATTATCACCTCATAGTCATTAGCCTAGAAGCAGAATCCTGGAGGCTTTCATTTATGTAGATTTCTGCTTTTTTTTTTTTTTTTTTTTTTTTTTAACAACCTGGCCTTCTGCACGACCAGCCTGTTCAATGGGGCCAGTCTCGAGGCTCAGCCTTGCGGTTTAACCGCATAGAAATCACGTGTGTGTGTCCCAAGGCAGAAAGGTGTGTTGCATGTGGAACCATCGGCACTTCCTTCGGGGCAGCTCCTCCTTCCCCTTGGCATTGATACCGGAGAGAAGAAAATGTGAATAATTAATAAAAGAATCTGGTTTCTTAAACATGTATTGCTGACCTTTATTTTTTGTGCATTTAAAAACTTGTTCCCCTGTGTGTAGATGATGGTTATGAAAACTAGAATTCTAATAGACTCTGGTTAGAAAGATAGTCAATAAAACAAAAAAATCCACACACAGCTTTCCAGCACCATTGTCAGGTAGGCTTAGAAGGGTGTGTTTTTAGGGTCTTCGTTCAGCATTTCCAGTCTTTTCAATAGTAAACCTAAAAATCTACTCCCTGCATTAGAGATAGCATTGATAAAATAATGACATTTGCAACTTCTCCTGTGTTTAAAATTCAATGTGGATGAATCCAATTCCTGGCAATTTTTTTTTAAGAAAGAAAAAATGTTAATGATATATTTACAAAACCTTCCAAAAAAATGAGTTTTGTTAGAGAATAATATACTCCTGTCATTTATCTTTTAAATTTTATAAAACAATGAAAAAACTTTTAAAGATTATTTTAAAGGTTCTCTGGGAAATCTGTAAGATAATTTATATTCTCCTCCATGAGACGAAGCTCACCCTCTCTTTCCTTTTATAACAAATTGTAAGTAATGGAACAAAACCTCAAATACTGTCAGTGTAGATGAAGAGCGTTGGAAAAAGAACATAGACTATGGATCAGAATGCTATTCTTTGTTTAAAAACTATTTACACACAGACTTTTTATTAAAACCTTCCCCTTTTTTTCATGTACAGAATAAAAGTGTGGAAGAGGGAATCTGTCAGGCGCGCCCTGCCCTACAGCAGACATCTGGGAGAAAGCGCGTTGTCTTTGTAACTCAATTTCTCTTTAAATTGTACCTGAAAGCAGACAAGCATTATGCTGTTTATTAGCAACACAAAGAGTCCTCCGCTGAAACAGAACTTGCCAGCCCTGAAGTACAGCGGACTCTGGAAGCGAGCACTATGCATTTTTAACCATTGGCGGTAAGGGAATGCATATTAATCCCCCATTATCCCTCACACATGCACCAGGGATGCGATTCTCTTGCTCAAGAATCCTGCACCAGGACTTGGTAACTTACAGTTAATTTTTAAAAATCCCTTTTGTTTTCAGGAGGGGAAAGGACATTTTGCTGTCAGAATACTGTGTGGCGTTTTGTTGTCTTAAAGCTCTATCCTAAATTATCTGAAGCTCCTACTAATTTATGAATGTGGCTTGTCATTGATATTGTTCTGTCTAGAGAAGGCTTTTTTAAAAAAAAAAAATTAATGCCCCAAGTAAATAAACTCAAACACACAAGCTAGTTATTTGGAGTTAAAACGTGCCCCGTGTTCTTAAAAAGTGGCAATGTGATGAAATGAATTTACGCTGAGCTGCAGCTTCTGTTTTCTGAAAATCAGTGTTAACAAATATTGTTTCCCTCTGGTTATTTTTGGAAATGCTTTTCCTTATTCTAAGAACTTGATGAGCCTGTCTGCCTGGGCACTTCCTCCGCAGATGGCACAGGGCAAGCTGAAGGTGCTTGGGAGCCAGCTGAGCATATCGGTGCTGAGACAGTAGGTCCCTCACTGAAAAGCGAGCCACCCTCCTTCGGAGGAGATGCACTCTTTCAGGCCGGATGGCTATTTCATTCATGGCTTTGAATATTTTCTTGAAAAATTTTATTGTAAATCCAACGAATGTGCTGAACAAATTGACACCCCGGCGGGAAGACCCGGTACATCACTGCCTCAAAACAACAGGTCCCTCTCAACTAGCCCTGAGCTTCATCCTGAAATGATGGGCCTGTGTTTGTGCAGAGCTGCTTCCGAGAAAATTCGCCTTTCCCACCAGAGTTCCAGCCCTGATCGTCCCATTCTCAAAGCAGGGTTCACATGGCCACTTCCCCTCCACAGACACAGGAAAATAAACATACTGGTGCTCACGGAGAAGCACCCTGCCCTCTCTCATGCCGACTGAAATCTGGAGTAGAACCTCTTGTTTCCCTCTGTACAGCCTGAAGGAGGTAAGGAGTGGAGCCTGGTGGACGTGTGCCCAGGATGATGTAAGAATATTCGCAGCAGGAGAATGTCAGCTCTCCTCCGGCCCGGAGCGGAGCGGGGGCCTGCCACCCCTGTGTGCTCTCCCTCCTCCCCACATTCTCCTGGTCCGGTTCCCACAGACAGGGAGGGCGAGGGCGGTCAGAGTGGAGGAGACAAAGGAGACCCCCTGCTGTCGGGGCCTTCGCTGGGCTGTCAGCACCACTAATTCATGACTTCACCTTTCATCTCACAGATCCATTAGGGGTTAAAAAGAGACCCATTTTACAGCTGACAAGATTGAAGGGCACCGAGCTGAGGAGGGGGAGGGAGGCAAAGCGCCCTAAAATGTATATTATTCAAACCACCTGCTAAAAATAGATCTGGGCAGGTTCTCTTTTCTTCATCGGTTTCATTGCTCCCCACATAATGGGATATGTATTTCAGCCACAGCATAATAAACAGGCAATTCATGGTCCCGGGGATATTTTCATATTGTGTGGTTAGCGAGCAGAGGAAGAGCTGGGGGACAGAAGAATGAATGCCAGGCAGAGCCTCTCGGCTTCTCTCAAAAAGATGCAACGCTTCAGCCGCTCATCTGCAGGCCCTGTCATGTTTTGTGTTTCTACGGTGGCGCGTTACATTCAAGCAGAAACTAATAACTTTATGAAATTACTAATGTTGAAATAAAATATGCATCTGTGACATCAGACCCGTCAGTGTGAGTGTGTGTGTGTGTGTGTGCAATGTTGATGGAAGGAAGAATAGCATAATAGGAGAGAGGCAGTGTACTTCTTTTAAAGAGATTCTATTTATAACAGGATTTTCCCCAGTGGCTCCTAATTTGTCTGCTCGGCAACCAGCAAATGAATTAATTTAACATACGTTTGAACTGATGATGGACATTATGTCTCCCAAAATAATTCAATCTAATTTCCTTTGAATCAATAAGGCCATCACCTTCTGTAGAAAGGACTTTCTGAGTATTTTTAGGTAGTGTTTTAAAGGATATTGGAGGAGTCTGTCTCTCAATAAAGTGACATTTGTAAAAGAAAGGGCGTGTGTGTGTGTGTGTGTGTGTGTGTGTGTGTGTGCGCCCCCACCCCCCACCGCTGTTCCCCAGCAGAGTTGGGCTTGGGCTGTAGGGTGTGTGTGTGTGGGGGTGGGGGGGGGTGAATACCATGTGTCTGAGGCTGATCCTGTGTGCCTTCCTGATCTTTCCTGATCCCTCCTGACAGACCCTATGCCTTTAGCAGTTCCCTCCGTGGTTGCCTGTGGTCACCTTAAGAGAACATTCTCAAGACCTGACATCTCTATTTCTCATCAAAGGGCTCATTGATTATTGATTCAGGATTTGGTGTCTCTCTTTAAATGATTTTTCAAAGAGCAAGTTGCAGGGCCCAGACCTGTCAAAGCTCCACACCTGAGCCCCAGGTCTTCACATGTGCAAATCATTTATTTTCAGCTTGATCACTTTTTAGGTTTTTATCCGTTCTACAAAGGTTAACAATTATGCTTATTTTTCCTTGGCAGAAAGAACAGAACAAGGAGAGCCAGTGAGATCAATCCACATGTTTTTTCATCTGGGCAACAATTTCTTGCAAATATAAGCATCCTGCCCTGTCTCGATCTTTCTATACCAGGAGTCCCTACCAACAACTCCTTCTCTAATGGCTGGAGCTGGCTCATCTTGTGTAACTTAAATATCTTCTGGAAGGCCCACCGCATTGGGAGACTGAATGATTAGGGGTAGGGAGTGGGCATATAAAGATGCTCAGTCAGAAGGAAAGTTAAGGAAAAGGCAGGAATGAGAGCTGTGTGGGACAAAAGCGCTGGGGTGAATCTCACACAGGGAGCCCCAGGTCCAGGACAGGCACGACAGGCGGGATGCACTCTTTCCTTTGTCCCGAGGCTGCCCTCCCTCCACGGAGGCAGAGGCCAGGGACATGCACCTTCCCCAGGCTGCTCCCACCCCTTTGTAATCAATACAATCCTCACTGGTTGCTTAGAGAAGGATATTTTTAGGGGTGAGTGGCCAGGGCTTAGATTTGGGAGCTGGCGAAGGAAGATCAAAGGGCTCCCCCTCTGTGGGCATTTCCCATGTTGAGTCAGCAGGGCTGGCATTGTGAGTACAGCCCTCCCTCCCCACTCTCTCGCCTCTCCAAACGCTGAAGACCACAGAGGTCCAACTGACCACAGTGCCGAGGCCAGAGGGTTTGAGGATGACCCTCAAGTAGCTGAGGGTCCCTGGGGCTGGGGGCCGGTTCCAGATGGGGACTAGATGGGCAGATTGATCCAGAACAACAGCAGAGAGGCTGAGTGTCCTTCATGACAGGGAGATGTTTCAGCCACACTACTGCAGCCTCCCTACCTGGGAACCCAACTAAGTGTCACCACCAGCTTACTGGGCAATGGCCTAAAAACGATTTTGTGCTAAACAGCAGCCTTCTGGATACTGAAGAAGTGCACACCATAAATTTGTCTTTACTTCTGCCAAGAGCCTAGACTATTATGTTGACACTGGAAAAATGAGTCCTCTGTTTAACTTCTTTGAGAGCATGAACTAGTTGAGCATGCTGCCTCCTGCTCCAGTCCAGTTGAGGAGTGACAGAACTTCCTTGGTGCTCACCCCCTGAAGAAAATCTTTGTACCCAGTGCTGCCCCCTCCATGTTGTTTCTCAGACTCCTTTACAATAGGGTCTGTGACCTATGAGTGGAGTATGTTCCCAGAGAGCACATTGATGTGCTAACCACCAAATAGGGGAAAGGTTGGCCATTGGGGGTCCTGGAGAGAAGGGCTCAGGTTTTGCAGGGGAAGAATTGTGCCCCGAGATCCCAGGCTATGGGGGCACACAGATGAGCATGGATCATTCCAGAAGTTCTCCAGGGAGGAAACATCTCATTTGCTCATGTCCCTTCTTTGGGCTATAAATCAGTGAACCACTCATTCAGGCTGGTTGGGTGGTGGACTGCCCAGGGAACAGGCTCCACACTCCCCTCTGTGAAACTCATCACAGAGGAAAGGGTCTTTTGCTCAGTGGTCAGAGCACTGTGTCAGCATCTGGAGGACTGAATTTGAAGGTCCCTGTTGTGTCTTCTTAGCTGTGTGATCTTGGGCAAGTCATTCCAATAAGGGGTCTTCCATTTTCTCATTTGTACAATGGGACACTCTCATCTCCGTATGGTGGTTGAGAGTTAAGTAAGTTAACTCATGGGAAACCTGAAGCAAGGTGCTTGGTCCACGGCATGGGCATGCAATTAACATTCATTTTCTTCTCCTTCACTCCCCCTGGGAAAGCTTGGACAGGGACATCAGCTTGGCATGACAGGTATCAGACTCTTTCCAGGTTAGAGGCAGGATGATAGAGGACACACCATGAAGGCCTGCTAGTTGGAGATGGAGAGAAAACAGAATGAAAGGTTGCTGGCCAACTGTGACATCTAATAACTCTGCCTAGGAGTGCCCTAGCACCCATGACTAACAGGTGTCCCATTTAGCACTGCAGGCAAGTCACAGAACATTAATGATATCTCTTATTTGTAAGAGTTGAATGCCTTTCTTATCTCACTTTTTAAACCCATCAACAATTTTGAGATATAGGTATGGTAGGCAAGTATCTCTGTCCCCACTTTACAAATGGGCAAAGTGAGGCCAAAGGGACCATGACTTACTGTTAGGTCGCTGAAGGAGGAATGCACGAGGCCAGAATGGTGAGGGATTACAAATTTATTCGATCATCTGCATATCAGGAGGCTGAGCCTGGATGGCTCCAGCACCCAGTGACAGGAGTCAGCGGCTTTTAAAGGACTTTTGGAGGGCTTTTTTTTTTTTTCTGGGCAGAGACTTCTTTATGCATACCTGGAGGGGAGATAATGGAATGTGGTCACCTCAAGTGGCATGTGGTCTCAGCAAAGGGAATGTCCATAGTGAAATGACCTGAAAAGCCAGTTTCTGGGGGAGGGGTATCAGTTCAATTGCTGGATCAAACCTAACACCTACTACTAGTTAATCACAGACTAGAGCTACCTTTTTCTGCTGTACCACACTATGAATCTTAATACCAGAGCCTTCTATCAACCATAAGGAAATACACATTTCTCCTAGAATGAAAAGTAGAACAATAAGTTTTTATTGAAGTATATTTAAAGTAAAATAAAGTTGAAATAACATTGAAGTAAAGTTGAGTGTGAATCAATTCTTTTAATTGAAAGGCATTTAAAACACATTGGATTTGTATAGAACTTTAAAAAAACACTGTGATGAATCTTTCTTAAAGTGGAAATCTTTTTGACATGTGAATAGACATCTTTAATATCTATTAAGCATTTTATTTTTTCCACTCAAATATCACCTTTTCCTAAAACAGGTCACACCTTTATGAATGGTCTAGAAGAGAAAGAATGGACAGTATGGCTCTCCCTTCACTGATGAGCTTTTGCAACAATCCTATATAATAAAAGGCCAGAGACCATAATGGCGTAACGACCGGAATGATCGATCGATCAGTCGCTATGAGGTGCATTGACCACCTCTTGGTCCCTCCCCCCAGCCTGCAGGGTCCGATCGCTGGATGCCAGTGGGGAACCATGGGGGAACTGGGGTGGTGGTGGGGCGGGACTGGGGACTGGTGAGCAGGCGGAAGGCAGACCTCTTGGTCCCTCCCTCGGGCCAGCAGGCTCCGATCGCTGGATGGCGAATGGGGAACTACAGGGAACTGGGGTGAGCAGCTGCAGGGTGGGACTGGGGACTGGCGAGCGGGCAGAAGATGGCCCTGATTGCAGGCTAGGCCTAGGGACCCTAACCATGCATGATTTTGTGCACTGAGCCCCTAGTTACATATAAAATAAATCATTTTTTAAAAGTAAGAACTATTGTAGCAGTTTCTGAAATTTTACTACTATGTCCTTTCTTGGTATTTCATAATGTCCTTGGCTTGGTCCATAGAAGGAGTCACTAGGGTGGCATGACACAACTAAGATCACATAGGCCAGGATGAGGAGAGGAAGGGGGATCATTGAGGTGGAGAGGATGCTACAAGACCACAGTAACCTTCAGTGATAACACTTTAGATTCATCCATCATTGACCTGAACTATATATAGGGCCTCTAGCAAGTTGTTGGCACTCACTGAATACAAAGATGAAGTGTGGTACTTATTTTCCAGATGATCTTTTAGAATGGGACTTGAGAAAATCAGTAGATTTTTGAGAACTCTTATTTCTAATCTAGTTGGGAATTAATTTTGGTTTGATGCATTTATTTGGGAATTTTCAGATACCTCTGTGTTACCTATTAGTCAAAATCTTTGTGACAAACTCATTCTGTAATAATAAGTAGCATTGACAAACTGAGGGAAGGAAAGGAAGAATCATGCAAAATATTTTTTTTTCTTTTAAAGTAGTTAAGTAATGTTAAGGTCCTGAAGTCTTTCTTGGAGTCTTCTAATCTAGCTCCTTCCTTTTAAACAACATCCAACCATAGTACTTTGTTTTCTATCCTGATGATAACTATCTATTTAGCTTGAAAGTGAGATTAATGGGGTCCTAGAATTTTGGAGGTAAAAGGGAACTTGGATCAAACACCTCACTTTACAGATGGATAAACTGAGGACTGGAGAGGTAAATGATGTCAATTTCAGAGCTACTGAATGGCAGAGAGAGGGTTAAATTAGGGCCCTCAGACTCTCAGATTCACAATGATGCTCTTCTCCCTTTGGAGAGTTTGTTCTGATGCAACTCAGAGAGGATTTGATAACAACCAAGCAGTAATACCCACCACAACAATAAACTCCACAGTAGCCACAACTACAAATTTAAGAAGACATTTTAAACTTTAACCACTTGGTTCTCTTGATTTGACATGGTGCCTTGAACTATAGTATTTATGGTATTATTTTATTAGTGATATTTCCACTATAGGCATAGGTAGGTAGATGATAGATAGGTAGATAGATAGATAGATAGATAGATAGATAGATAGATAGATAGATGATAGATAGATATGATAGGTAGCTAAGTATAGATATAGGTGTATAACCTCCAAGAATAGCCCAGGGATAGCCTGGTTTTGGTCCTCCTCTGTTGCTTCCTCCCAGCATGTGGAGGCCCCTTACCTCCAGTGACCCCAGGAGCTGTCTTGTTGGAAGGACATTGGAGCAGCCCCAGCATCTGATGGTGTGGGGCTCTGGAAGCAGCCCGTATGGGGAAGGGCTCTCACTATCTTTGTCATGGCTTTTTGCAAGAGTTGGGCTACCTGATCAACCTACAAACCACTTTTCCAGATCAGCTTCTGCCTAAATCCTTCACACGATCTCCATCCAGACCTTTATGGACATAGAATGAAAAAATGTTAATGCCATATGTGTTTTTCTACTGAAGTAAGTGTGCTAGGTTGAAGGTAGACCTTATCTTGGTACATGCAGGCCACTTGCATACTAAGATTTCTTTCTCAGAAAACCCTCACTCTTTAAAAAAGCCAGTCTCCTCCCCCCTTGCCCCCAACCCTCTGTCTTTCACCTTCACACAGGAGTATGCAAGCCACTCTGGGTGAATAAAATCCATATGCCTGGAGATATTTGAGATCAAGCACACGATGCCCTGAATATGCCTGTAAGCAGAGGGTGGTGGGGCTGAGTGACATGAGGAAGGCAGGGGAGCTGGGGTGAGTGGGGCTGTCTGGGGCCTGGGACTGCTGAGGCCTGGGCTCTAGGTGCCATTCCAAGCAAACCAGCATCACTTTCACTTTTCTTCCACCTAACGGGTTAACCGGAAGAAGACTAGTTATTATTGAGAAAGTGGAACCTGGAGTTTGAAATGGAAAGTAATGAAACTCTGCTCCTTGTTAGGGATTTATTTTATTTTACCGGATTGTACTCTAAAGTCTCAAGCCAAGCAGTAACACAGTAAGTTGTTCAGTTTATTGACATTTCCTTCATCACCACCCTGACAGGAAAAAGACTACTTGATTCCCATTTGTTTCCCTTGCCAAAATAATAAAGACCATGATGAATGTTTGTATTAATAGCCACCTCCCTCCTCCTTTTGGGGAAGAAAACAGCAAAGAAAAAGCAGGGATGGAGGCAGCATTAATCACCTTCATAGTAAATGGAAAAAAGGTAGGAACAAAGGTTCTGACAGTGGTATAAACTTAGGGTTCTAGGAAAGATGAAGAGGGAAGGAAGGGGGGAGGGAGGAAGCAGGAAAGGAAGAGGAGGAAGAAGGGAGGGAAGAGGGAGGAAGGAAAGGAGGGAGAGGAAAGGAATTTGGATTGAATTCATGTTGTGTGCCAGGCAGTTTCCATGCAGTGAGGAGGACAGATTGATGGGCAGAGACTGTGGTAAAGTAGAAATGAGGGAGGCCCATCATCATTTTGTTTCTAGAAAAGGGTGGAGCAGGCTGTGGAGAAGAGATGAGACCCGGAACAAATGGGGAAAAATATCAGAGAATTAGGATGGAGGAAACACTTCTAAGAAAACTCCTACCACCACCTCCTCAAATCAAACTAAGAATAGTGGCTAAAAAGAAGATTTATATTTTAATTAATCTGTGGTATTTTTCACGTTGGGATTGAAAACGTTTGTCTTTCTGTCTTTTGAATAATTTTTATTTTTAGGGAAGAGAAATGCTTTCTTTTGAATCTTCCAGCTCCTGAGAAGCTTTTTCAGAGTTGAGTCTTTTGTCAAAGATCGTCAGTCAGGATCATCTGCATGACAATTAATAGCAGGCTCCCTAATTCTCCCCTCTAAGCAGGAAAGCACCACCTACAGCCCTATTTCCGGGACAGAAATGGAAGCAGAGAGCTGAGACCTCTTCCTGGTGCCTAAAAGCCCCAAGAAAAATCAGTGTCAGGGCGTCACACCTCATCACGGGGTGCTGTGGGGGTGCCGTTCTGTAGGATTTTTAAAAAGCACATAACACACCCAATTCTACAGAAACCTGCTCTGATTCCTCCTGATTCCTGTTCAAGTGAGATAAAATCCACTTAGGAAAAAACCTTGATGGAAAGCCAAGGACCCCCTGCTGGCTGCAAGAAGCCAGGATGTAGCTTCTTCAGTGTGCAGCGGGCCCCAGGCCGGAATTAGAGGGGGTCACCTCCATCTCCTGCCAGCGCCCGCAGGTGACATTGTGACAGTCACAGTGACTCCAGGGAGACAAACGCCCAGGGCATGGAGGACACTAACTCTGTTTCTTCGGCTATTTGTGTGTATCACACAGTTGAGGTATGTCCACTGAGGTGTGAAAACCCACTGAGCGATGCCACAGAATGGAGAAGAAAAGTCATTCTCCTATTGTAAATCACTTTCTTCACCCCAAAATACTTCCTATTGCAACATAAGATTGATTTAGGCTACAGCCAACTGGTATACAGCATTAGAAAAGCAGTCTTTACTCTGTGCTGCACCAGCCTTCCTGGGTTGGGAGCCACCTGCAGATGCACACGGATCTGCCTTCATCTGACTCCCACACATGTATGTGTATCTGGTAGTCTCTCCCCAGGCCTCTCCCGGTGGTATGACAGTTATTTTCCCTTCCGGTTCAGTCAGGGACACTTCTCTCCCTACACTTGCTGACCAGACCTATTGGGAGGAGTGGCATTTGTTCCCCAGCCATGCTCACTTCCGCCTGCAAATGCTGGTCTAAACATACTATAGTAACAAACAGTTGCTGCATGTTTAGTTTCCAAGTCCTGAACTGGACACTGGCTGCACAGGTGGCATACTATGGTGGCAAGAGTACCAGGCTAGGAGTCCAGAGTTTGGGGCTGTGGTCCCTACTCTGTCTCTGAATGTTCTTTGGTGATTACCCTTTCTATGCCTGAGTCTCTGTTGGTTTATCTGCTAAACTAGGTAGGTTATGTCAGATTAGCTTCCAGGAGTTATCATGAAATGATGGCTATGTTTATGGTTTAGACATTTAAGACTATCTACCTGGATTTCATTTCTGGTATTGTCATGGATTAGCTTTTCAGAAACACTAGTCCCAGTACGGCACACTTAAAATGCCAGATAAATTAGAAGAAAGCAACCTGTCTTCATGAATGACCGAGTTTGAGGGAAATTAAGGCAATTCATCGGAGTCAGACACACAGTGAGCAGGAGGGATCCATGGGCACTGGCACTGGTATTTGTCCACAGAAATTTGCCAGTCCCTGGAGGTCCTGGCCCAACTTTTACAGTACTTCACCCTCGAAGAGACAGAACCTGAAGTTGGGCAGGCTGGCCAGTGCCTACAGCCAGGACCACCAGGACAACACCCTTATCAGTGACTAAAAACCTCTGCCACAGAGGCTGACCCTAAGGATGCATGCCAGTCCCAGCCTCTGCTCCAGAGGAAATCTTCCCTGAGAATCCCTAGCCATAAGCCTATGCCCATGTGATTGAGACCCAAATGTACACCAAATATGTAATTTTTTAAAAAGAAGATGATAATTTAAAGACATATACACATATATGTCTATAAGTATGTGTGTGCATATATGTATACACGCATGTCTATATGTATATGTATGCACACATGCATATATTGTGCATGCATGTATACGTACAGGTGTCTATATATGCGCACACATTTATGTTTACTTTATGTATGTGTATATACATATGTATATGCAAAATGTATATGTATACACACGTCTGTGTATGTACAGGTGCATATATGCATATGTATACATACATATATTTGAAATTAGAAACTCAACAGAAAGGTCAAGTAGCAAATTTTACATAGCTGAAGAGAGA
Organism: Myotis nattereri; assembly: GCF_964212035.1. Lineage (NCBI taxonomy): Eukaryota > Metazoa > Chordata > Mammalia > Chiroptera > Vespertilionidae > Myotis > Myotis nattereri. The sequence continues at coordinate 29,911,335 of NC_138076.1, forward strand.
ATAGGAGCAGGAAGACAAAGTTGAAGAAATTACTCAGAATGCAGTACTAACAGGAAAATAAGAAGATCTGTCAGAGATATTGACATTAAGAATAAAGTGAGGCATTAAGAATAAAGTGAGGAAGATCAACATATATCTGACCAGAACTGCAGAACAGACACAGACTAAGAATTTTCCAAAATTGACAAAATATAGCCATCCATAAATCTAGGAAGTAATCCAAAATCCTAAACAGGATAAATAAACAGAAATTTATCACACTTCAGACACATCACACATCACTGGTAAACTATTATTATTGGTGAGTTCTCTGCTCCCAGAGTGAGACACTGAGTAGATATTTACTGGGCATTTAAATAATTGTTTAGAGCTAGTCTGGGCAGAAGACCAGAAGCTGCTGGCCCCGTGCATACTCGCTTGCAACCTACCTGCTTAAAAATCAAACTCTGGGCCTAAAATTGCTGCTGTCTGCAGGTGGGAGTCTCTGGCTAGCACATTGCCACATGGGGTCATTCATTTCCTGTGGACAAGAGTCATGTCAGACAACAGACTCCCCAGTGCTCCTTCTCCAAGGAGCTGAATGGCCTAATTTGTGCCACAGAGGTGGAGGACAGCACCCTGGTCCCAGGAACAATTAGGTTAAGGCACCTCATGGTTGACGCCCAAATATACTGTGCCTGGTCATTAGAGGGAGAGAAAAGCTGCTGCTGATCTTGAGTTTTCCTCTCTCCTCCCTGAATTCCCTTTTCTTTATTTCACTCCCCAATTTAGCCTCCCCTGATGAGTTTAGCAGCACCTAGAAGAAACTCTGGGTGCTCTTTTTCTGCCTTGCCACTACACAGAAAAGGAAGAAATGAAGCAGAAAACATAACTATTGGCCACTTTGGAAAAAATACACATGTCTGTTTGGACAAAAGGTGACAAGACAACTATAGCAATGTCTCCCAGAGGTGCTAGGGTGGGGCCCTGCGCATCTTTAAAACTAGAAAGGGAATGTGGTTTGTTTCTGACTGAATTAAGTTCTCCTTCATTTGTCCTTGACACTTTATGCTAATCCCAGGAAGCATAAACCAAAGCAACACCCTAGAACATTCAACAGCCCAAATACATCAATCTGGGTTACCTATGAAGACCATTTCTTTTGAGACTCTGACTCTTGAAAGCTTTTCAAAAATACAAATCAAGAAGAAAATGCCATTTAAACCTATCCATTCTAGTTGTTTTTGTAGGCTAGTGTTCCATTCCATTCCAGAGAAGCAGAGAGATATGAGGTTAATCGGGTGCGGAGCGCAAAAGAAGGCAGGCAGAGGCCGCAGGGCAAGTGCCAGGAGGTCACGACGGTCCAGAGGGGACAGCATCTGAGAGGTCTCTGTGGCTCACTCACCCGTCTGCTGTGGTCTTGGTTCCTTTCCTCAGCTGGTCACACCAGTGTGCACCACAGTCCAAGAAGCCACCAGGAGTTAGAGGTGGTATAGTGACACCTCCCAGTGGCCATACAATAATCAGCCATTGAGAGAACACAAAACAAACTGATCTCCACACGAAGGATATCTACAACAGACAAAGTCAAGATGGCAGCGTAGTCATGCCATTTAGAAATATGGTGTAAACTTCTCTAAATACCTTCAAGTGTCTATTCTGTGGGGGTGGGGATCAGGGAGAAGATTGGTTTTTATTCAGAAAAACCCTGTTGGTCCATTATTTTTAAAACTAGAGGCCAGAGGCACAATGCATGAAATTTGTGCAAGAGTAGGCCTTCCTTCCCCAGTTGCTGGCACTGGCTTCCCTCTGGCACCCGGGACCCGGGCTTCCCTCACAGCCCCAGCTTCATCAGGAAGGACATCCAGTCTAATTAGCATAGTACACTTTTATTATTATAGATCATGTTTACTTATAACTTCATTAAAAAGAAATTTAAGTAAGCAAATGAGCTCTGTAAAAAGACCATACCACTCGCCCAATCTCTTGTAGCTTCTTTTCCAACAGAGTTTGTCAATTTGTGCCAACGCATTTAGTCAACATATAGCTATTGAACATTTACTCTATACTAGGCACTGATTCAGATGGGGTCAGGGTATAGTTATGAGCACAAGTGCACATAAAATTTAGCTTTGTGGTGCTCATAGTCTAGTTAGGAAGACAAGCATTAGTCCAAAAACCAGACAGAGAAATATGCAATTTAAAATGTTTGCAGATCACTGATCCCAGGTCTGAGGCTGAAAGATGTCTCTTCAGGCCCTGACTGGGGTGAAAGACAGCATCACCAACCACCTGCAAGTGCTACATACATGCCAGGGCAGGGCAGGGATGAAAATAAAGTTCTATGTGACTTTAAAGATGATACTCTAAACCTTTAACCACAGCCAGCCCCTAACAAAGGTCTAACAATACAGCACTAAAATATCAAATCAAAGGAATGAAGTAGCGTTTTCACTCCAGATATAATACAGTGAGGGTTCACGACTGTAGCCGCTACCATTGATGATGCATGGCCTTAGCTTCTCTGTGTCTCAATTTCTTCATCTATAAAATGGCTATTTTAAAAATCCTGTCCAGTAGGATTTTCAAGAGAATTAAATGCATTCATGTATGTAAAGTGCTTTGAAAAGGGTCTTCTAACAAAGATAAGCTATTGCTGTTATATTTTACAATGCAACCCGTATAAATCACTTGAGCCAAGGACCTGGGTCCCATGGAACTGACCTTATAGAAGAAGGACAAGGGGTATTATCAATTTGTGATACTGCTATCTCAATATTCAGCAACTGGACTATAAAGAAGATCAGGTTGAAAATCATGGCCAACTAACCCTGAGAGTCATTAATACCAGAGCAACTAACACAGCTTCCTGTTACCTATGGTTGCCTCTCCATACCCTACTGAAAGTATACAAATAACAGGCCTCCAGAAGAGCAGCCCTATGTCATGAAGCAGACACTCCAGGTCCGGCCCACTTTGATTCATCCACCATCACTCCACAGTCCTGATCTCAACCCCATTTGTCAACACTCAGTTGTAATCCTGGTTACTTTTCTCCTGTTCTTCTCTCTTGCTTCCCTCCCCCCCGAAATATCCATATTTTGTTAAAGGAAGAAATAGTATACGTAGATTGTAGATAGGGCCACGAGACAGGGAATGTAAGAATAGCTCCAAAGCTAATAATATGTGAACAAACATCCTTACTCATCCCCACCTCTTTTCCCTATGGATCATCTTCCACAGTATCCTAAGCCTGTGCTTTTAATTCTTGTGACTAGATTTTAAATTTATATGCAGAAATGACAATGATCAGTTATAAGGGAGACTGATGTCTGAAAGCAGAAAGTTGTAGCCAAGGCAAGTTCATCATGTGGATTGTTCAGTCTTTTCTCTTGAAGCAGCTTTCCTTTGGCTATTGGCCCAGGAAGTTATTTATAATCCAATAAAAATTAAAAGGACTTATGGGAAGGATTTACTTACAGAATGGATTGGCTCTGGTATTCAGTCCATTGCTAATGTTAATTTCTCCTCATTCTAAAAACTCTGAATATAGAGCTTCTCTCTCTACACAAAAATTAGTTGAGACGGGGACCTTGTTTTTTATTCAGCACTGGCAATCCCAGCCCTAGCACAATGTCTAGGATATAGTAGGTGCCAGCAAACATTTATTCAGTGATAATGATACAAAAAGTAAATAGGTATGTCTGTCATGGTCCCAGATAAAGCAAGATTGTGCTTCAATATAAACAGAATACACTGAACTCACAGACTTCTAGCAGAAGGAAAACTCTACAGAGTATTAGAGTTTCATAAGAGGGCCAATTGTCCTGGATTTTGTGAGGACAGCCCCTTATATCAAAAATTTTGTCCTCAAATTTTCTTTAGCTTTTACTTCCTTTTACTTATTTTTCACTCATTCATACTATACTTCATATCCGAACGGATTTAGAATGCCTATAAAGCATGTCTAAAACAAGGCTGAAAAAATGTATACCAGTGAAAGTTAGGGTGTGCTGCAAATTTAAGCCTCTAAGAAGTCAATGCCAAAACTAATGCACATAACATAAAAAACAGAGCAGTTGTTTCACACCATGCTTCCTGCCTTTTTCACACCATGATACACAAAAAATGTGAATACTTGTATGTACGACACACTAGGCTTGCAAATGAGGTTGCTCAGAGCCACTGGTAGCTCCAGTCCCTTGGAAGTACTGCAGCTGTCCCGGACCTCCCCAACCCAGAGATGAGGGGGATCCACAGTTCTGAATATCAGTGACCCATTCCTGGTGGCCCACAGGTTGGCTCAAGAAAAGAGTCCTTTCTGTGGTACCAATATCCACCAAAGTCTTGTGGCCACTGAGGGATCTAGATAAGTACGTCCTCAACCTAATCTATGTAATGGTACAGAATAAGTTCATTATGGCTTCTTTCCCATAACATCCTTTAATGCAGAGATATTAGCATTGTGTTAGCTTCCTGGGGCACAATCTGGGCAGCTTAAGACAACAGAAATTTGTTCTCTCACAGTTCTGGCGGCCACAAGTCTGAAATCAAGGTGTCAGCTGGGCCGTGCTCTCTCTCTGAAGGTTCTAGGGCAGCGGTTCTCAACCTCTGGGTCCCGACCCCTTTGGGGGTCGAACGACCCTTTCACAGGGGTCGCCTAAGACCATTGGAACACACATATATAATTACATATTGTTTTGTGATTAATCACTATGTTTTTAATTATGTTCAATTTGTAACAATGAAAATACATCCTGCATATCAGATATTTACATTACGATTCATAACTAGCAAAATTACAGTGATGAAGTAGCAACGAAAATAATTTTATGGTTGGGGGTCGCCACAACATGGGGAACTGTATTAAAGGGTCGCGGCATTAGGAAGGTTGAGAACCACTGTTCCAGGGGAAGCGTCTTCCTGCCTCTTCCAGAGCCTGGTAGGCTGGAAGGCATTCCTTGGCTAATGGCTGCACCACCCTAATCTCTGTCTCTTTTTTTTTTTCTAAACACACCAATCATATTGAATCTACCCTAACAACCTCATCTTAACTTACATCTGCTATGACTATTTCTGAATAAGGTCCACTCACAGGTGCTGAGGGCTAGGACTTCAACATCTTTTTGGGGGGGGGGACAGGGGGTACAATTCAACTCACAGCACAGACCAATGAGAAATGCAAAGGCAAAATCGGGACACTGATTCTGTGAAGCTCAGAATCAGGTGGTCAAGATCCAGAGGTCTCTAGTGTGGGGCTTCCTCCATGAGCGTCCTCAGGCACAAACACCATTGATAAGAGCCCCAGCTGAGAACTCAGGGCATATTCGCTGAGATGCTGATGTTCTCCATCCATGATTGTGAGAAGGTCGGTGAAGAGAAGAGAGGAAGGACATTCTTTTAGGAAAATCAGGCCTGGTCAGATGTTCTGCTCTGGGTCAGTTCCAGCTCGGTGACAAGTGGACACTTGAGCTCTACACTTCTATGCTGTTGCCAATACTGCTCACAGAAATGCAGAAGGAATTCTAATATATTAGGATCGGAGCTATATCTCCCAAATAACGTTTCTCTCAGAAGAGACGATAGCAACAAAAACAGCATTACAATTCCTCAAATCAAACTAAGAATAGTGGCTAAAAACCCTGACCAGGCCGTCTTCTACCTTCCCATGTAACCTGCGTGACCCCCGTGACCCCCACCTCCCTGTACTGTCGGTCTAGGAGAATCGTCTACTGGAACAAAGCTGGAACTCCGTAGAGCCCTTGGGACTCATCCTGCAGCTGGGGTCCTGCTCACCTTGCTTCCTGCACCCACTTCCCACACTTTACTTTCACCCCAGGCCGTGCTCAGGCGCCTTCAAAGGCTTAGTGTCTAACAAATTTTGTTAGATTATTTGTCTGGAATTTAAAAATCAGCCCATATATTGCCTAGCTAACCTGACTCACTTCCTTTTGTTCTTTCCTCCCACACAAATATAACGTAGTTTACATGTGACATGCAGCACTTGGTTTGATACTGCATTCACTAGTATAGATGTCTTGCCTCATCTACACCCTGCTCCTTGAGAACAGTTCCTTCTTAGAAACTTGGATCCTCCTCAGTGATCAGTGCCCTGTTCATAGAGGCACGAGGGAGGATTAATTGATGCTGTTGAATGAGGGGGATGCTAGATCTGAAAGTCCTGGCCCATATACATCAGGAATCAGGCAACATGGCCAACTCCATCGATTTAGATGTCCACATTACAAAGATTTCCTGGAAATTCCTATCTTATTTCCTTGACCCTACAGATCTAGTTAATTTATTTTGCCAAGACACAGAGATAGGCTTTTAAACCGTTGGTTGATAGGTGGATTTGGATCCACTTCGCCTGAATTATTCAGGGCAGCTTTTATGGCATTTTGGCAAATAATAGAGCAGTATTGGCAATGGTAGAGAGTAATGCCCGCTGACTATTTTTTCTGGAGTCCTTTCCATCGTATTCTCATCATTCCTTCCCATCATCTCTTCACCTCTAATATTTTCATCTTCTCTTGTCTTAAACTTTTCAATGTGTTTATTTGGACACCTGTTTGATATTCCTACTGGCTTGAATATCCTTTGAGGGTAGAATGAGACATGTATATGTAGAGTCTATATTGCCAAGAGTGCCTGGCTCAAAGACTCAGGGGTTATGGAGTTGTCTTGGAGGAAAATCCCCCAAACTAGACCAAAACCAAACAGAAGAAAATGGTTGTTTAGTACACACACTGTCCCAGTTTTGGCAGCCATGTTTGTAAGAACATCTTACCTCCTCACAGAAGTCATAGACACAGCAATTAATAAATATTCTCCTGGTATCTACCAAATCTGCAGCACAAGACTCGTCATGTCTTGTCTTCTCCAGTAAGAAAACTTTTAACAGCCTCATAAAATCCCAACAGTATTAGATGTATCACGCCCCCGCCCCAAAAGACAGAAATATATTTCCGTCTTAAAGAAAATGTATTCCTTGAAACATCTTATTGCTGCGATAGGAGGGTGAACTCCAGCTGTTACCATCCATTCTGAGCCCCTCTTTTCCTCTGAGTTGGTGGATGCATTTTGTGTAATTATCCTACTTGTTTTTCTGTTTTAACGATTTTCCCGGTAGCTCCTTGGATATTTTTTCTTGGTTAATTGCTTGCTTTGCATCTCACTTCGCCATGATTTCAGGGGGTGGTATGCACCCAAAAGGATCTGCTGGCACCACCCTTCACTTCAAGTCTGATCCTAATGTGATGAAGACACTGCTCAAGAGAGAAGAAAGGGCCTCGACCTGGGCGACCAGCTGATTGCTAGCTTTGCCTCTTTGAATTGGGAACATTTGAGTTCTTGGCTGCTTCCTTTCCCCAGCCCCACCCCCACTTCTACCCAGGACACAGTGTTCTCCACCATCCACTCAGGCTAAAATACCTCAGCCACCACTGACCTTGAATGAACCCTATGTAGAGGCAACGAAAATAAAGCAAGAAGGCAAACATTAGGCAGCTTCTCATGCTCTTATATAACTCTATCAGCTATATCTGGAGCTCTTCGTTAGTCCAAATTGCAGATTTGTGGTGCACTTTTTGGGCTCCGTGCCACCTTCTGCCCCATTCCTCTTGCCCTTCAGTTGCGTTGCTGGGTGAGCAGTTTCTTTGGCAGTCCGGGGTGAGGAGACTGAGCACAGTCTGTCTGTGTGGTCCCCTTATTGTCCATCAGTCCGGGAAGTGATCCAACCTGCAACTTTAACCCCAGATGTCCAGCAGAGTTTAAAACATTGGCTGACTCAGTCTGGCTGAGGAAATAAACATTTTTTCCCCCATAGGGCCTTACAATGGGTGCAAACAAGAGGACTGCAGACTTGATGGCTTTCTCTGATTGATATTTGGAGTAGGATTTGCAAAATACACCCCTTCTGAGGTCATGGTGGAAGGGAAACTAAAAAAATTGCTTTGCTCTTAAATAATGTAAAATTTTAGCTCCTAAAACTTCATTTCATGTCATGAATTATGTCCCACCCAAAAGGTATGCTGAGGTCCTTCATCTCTAGGACCTCAGTGACCTTCTTTGGAAAGAAGGTCTTTGCAGAAGTAATTAGTTAAGATGAGGTAAGACTGGAATAGGGTGGGTCCCTCAGCCAATAAGACTGGTGTCCTTATAAAAAGAGGAGATTTGGACAGGGAGGCACACACAGGGAGAAGCTATGTGAAGATGAAGAAGAGAGTGGGACGGGACATCTACAAGTCAAGGAATGACCAGCGTCACCAGCAACACCGGAAGCTGGAGGAAGGCCTAGAGCTGATTCACGCTCACAGCCTTGAAAGGACCAACCTGCTGACACCCTGACCTCAGCCTTTGAGGCTCCAGACTGTGAGACAACAAGTTTGCATTGTTTAAGCTGCCCCGTCTGTGATGCCTTGTTCGGGCAGCCACAGGAAATGAATTCAAACAGTATCTGGCTAATCAAACAGAATGAGACAGTAAATGTTTTCATTGTATTGGGGATAAAAATAGAATTATTATTCGTTCGTTTTTCTACGAAAATATTCTCCTCCCATTAACCCAGAATTCTTTAGTGAATCCCCTTCCCAAAAACTAGCCAGAAGTCTCAGGAGCACTGTGGCCCTTTTCTCTCTCTCCTTCTAACCACATCCCTCCAACTCGATTTCTATTTCTCTGGTTTCACAGGATTCTTTCAGGACCTCCCTGCCTCCCATCTCTCTCCTTCCCAATCACTTTCCTACTCTGCAAAGTTGCCGCCAGAAACCCTGGCCCAGCGGTCTTCTACCTTTCCAAGTAACCTGCGTGACCCTCGTCCACACCTCCCTGTACTGTCGGTCTAGGAGAATCCTCTTCTGGAACAAAGCTGGAACTCCGTAGGGCCCTTGGGACTCATCCTGCAGCTGGGGTCCTGCTCACCTTGCTTCCTGCCACACACTTCTCCCAGTTTACTTTCACCCAGGCCATGCTCAGGCGCCTTCAAAGGCTTCGTGTCTGCTCATACTGTCCCTTCAATGAACAGAAATGTTCTTCTCGCTTTGTCTGCCTGTTGAATTCCTAGCATCCTTCTGGTACTCGGGTCAGATGCTTCTCCTCCAGAAAGATTTCCTGGGTCTCCCCTACCCAAGTCAGAAATGACTGACCAGAGCCTGCGTCTGGGATTAGCACTTTCCAGAAGGAAAGCAGCACATCTGATGAATGTCTGCCCGCAAGTCAAGGACGATGCTTCCACGCCCAGGAGGCGCTATAAAGATTTGTTCTCTGGTTGAATTGTTATTTGTGACAAGTGAGCACAAAATGAACTCCAGCTGGTTTGTGAGGAGCAGCTACAAGGAGCAAGGAGCTGCATTGTGTCTCTGTTCCCAGGCCCTGAAGTAGACCTGCTACCCCACTTCCTCCCTGGCCCCCTTTCCTTCCTGACCTGTGAACACACGCTCACTTCAGACCACAGCATCACACGAGGCTGAGGTCCGCTTGCACAGACACACGTGGCTGGAAAGAAGGCAGCGGTTCACCTGCAGAAAAAGCTTGGCTCCTCCTGGCTGCTGCCATCACTGCAGAGCAAGCCAAGTTCCTTGAATTCTTTTTCTTTTATTCTCAAAGGTCATCCAAGCATGTGGGTGCACATTTGGGCCTTTTCCTTCATTCCTGTTTACCTGCCGCGGGAAAGAAAGTTGGCATATGATGAGAGCTACACACAGCAGCTGCTCTCTGGCCTCCACCGGAGGTTGGAATATTCTTATGAAGACTTGTGATAAAATTCTGATGAAGACACAACAATAACAAGGTTTTGGCACACCTGTCTTGATAATTGGTAAGACAGGTCCCTCATCCATTTCCTCTTTGTGCCTGACTTCCCACATTCTTGGGCACAAATTCATTTTACCAAATGGCAGGAGTGGCTGGAAAGATTTACCATAAAAAAATAGATGAAAAAGAAGATAAAGAAAAGTAAAACTCACTGCTCCCTGAAGTTGGTTGGTGGAAAAATCTCAGGGCACATGATGTCAGATGCTCAAGGTTGTGATGGACAGAGATTTGCCCAAATTCTGTCAGGTTGTGAGTTGGGGGTTGTTGCCATTGGGCCCAGGGTGCCCAGGAATCCAGGGCAGACCAGGAACAGAGGCTGAGGCAGGGACCCAGTCAGGCCAGCATTTCCATGTCTGTGAGGGGACGATTGCAGCACCCCTCCAGCAGGTGTTTGCCCAGTGCGCAGGCTCGTGCTTGGAAGACTCAGTCCTGTACCTGGCTGGAGGCAGCGGCCATGGACCCTGTACATCATTCTCAGTTTGCCCGAGGCCTCTCCGCCGCCTGCTGGCTCCTTCCATTCTGTAACTTTTTCTACGTCTTAGCTTCTCTCTCGGCCAGGCCAGGTTTTGTCTCTCACAGCTGGTTTATGCAGATCCAGAGACGGCCTCTTCTCATCCCTCCAGCCTCCCTTCCTCCTTACTGCCCTCATCCTCTGGGAATTTCACAGGGAAATCCCTGAGAGGAGGGATTTCATTAGCAAGACAATTTTTCAAGGTGACCATTTCATGGGAAACTGTCCAGGCAGTGGGTGGACCCCCCCCCCCCGCCACCCCCTTCTCCCAGTAGGCGCTGCTGCGAAAGTAAGGACCACATAGTAAGGAGCAGGGACATTCCTCCAGGGGGATGGGAGAGGGCCTGACAAAGCATTGTGACTATTAAACTGAAGACATTTAAATGTGGTCGACTAAATAAACAAATTGGGTGAATGCTATCCAAGTGAGTACCCCACTTTTGAATTAATGCCTTGTACATTTGGGGTAATAGAATTAAACTTCTATGCTAGTACAACTTTTCCAGCAAAAGTGATGAACAGAGAGGGAGCTACAAACCAAACCAAAAAAAAAAAAAGCAAGAATGAATTTTTATCAGATGATTAGTGCTCACGGAGACGTAAAGAAACAGCTAATAAAAATGAATTGAATAGGAACTTTGTTTTATATAATGTTGTACTCCAAGAACCTGGCATAGTCTCTAAAATCTGCCAGACAATAAAACATTTGAATTAATTATTAATGTAAGTAAATTCATGAGGGTAGAATAAGGGAAAGAAATGAACAGATGTACCTCTGACTTTCTGTTATTTACTGATAGAGGTCAAAGCCTCTCAGATATAAAAATACTGAGCCATTTTCAGATGGATTCTGGTGTGGGCATTTTAATATTCCTATTTACTGGGGGGCGGGGGGGGGGGGAGAATGGAAAGAAAATGATAAATATTACGAAGAGAGAAAGCACTGAGATTTAGAGATAGTAAATGCTTTTTCCGTTTATGGATCTTTGAGGACTAATTTTAAATAATTATACAAACAGCTCCCTCTTCACCTGGCAACTAAAAGAGATTTCTCTTCTCACTCAATGAACTTTCAATGAACTTTTCATGTATTAATTATGGAGTAGGATGCTCTTGTGTGTTTTCTAGATCCACAAGGTTTTGAAGAGGACACTTGTCCTTAGGTGAATTTTTAAAATATCTTGCTTCATGTGTGGTTCTGTGAATACAATGGCAAATCCAACCGTTGAAGGTAGAGTTATGCAGGTCTGCACAATATACCAGGCCAGAACCCCAAAGTGACTGGATACCTTCAGAGCTACAGCTCTTCAGATCTGAATTCTCCAAGAAATTCCACACAAAGGAAGACAGCCTTGTTCACGTGACTTAATTCTCCAAGACTTGGTGTCCTCATTTATAAAATGGGGTTACCAGCCATGCCAGCCTCCCAGGGCTGGTGGGACGATAAGATGAGATCACTCATGTGAAGTCACAACAGCATGCTGGGCACACTCAGGTCCTCAGTAAATGTTGGCTACCATTATTCATTATCCCCACGACAGGGCTTGCTACTGAAGCAGATACTTTGCAGCGGTTCTCAACCTGTGGGTCACGACCCCTTTCGGGGTTGGAACGACCCTTTCACAGGGGTCGCCTAAGACCATCCTGCATATCAGATATTTACATTACGATTCATAACAGTAGCAACATTACAGTTATGAAGTAGCAACGAAAATAATTTTATGGTTGGGTCACAACATGAGGAACTGCATTTAAAGGGCCAGAAGGTTGAGAACCACTGCTTTAGAGAAAGAAAATCTATCTATGAATAAAAACTGAGTTAGACTTCAACCAGGCTTTTAGAAAGGCCAAAAGAGGGAGAAGCAGAGACCGAGGCGAGAGCCACACCTGGAGAGGTCAGAGGTTTATTCTGACATCTCAATCCCTCAGAGGTGCCTGCCCTTCCAGGGGGTTTTATAGCCAATGTTCAGGTCCGTACTCATAATCCCTGAAGACCATTTTCCATCAAATGAACTAGTGACACAAAATCTAATTCAAGAGCAATTGATATATTTGTAGTTTTCATGTTGTATTCGAACACTGGCCAGTCTGCAAGCTGAATTGTTAGCTGCAATTTGCATTAAAGTCTCCCTCATTTGGGGGCATGTGACTAATTATTGTAATCATCTTCTGTTGATATGCATGCCTGGCCCTTTGTGTCACACGAATGTGTTATCAAGATAACATGAAGAAGTATCGGGGAAATCAGTGACAGACGAAAGACTGGCGATGGTGAACATGTTTTATTTTGAACATAAAAGACAACTGTTGATACAATTGCATGTTTTGACCCTGAAACCTGTTTTACCCTAAGAAAATTTGCTAGGCAAGTGTGCAAGTGTGGGGTAGAAGAGGTCATTGTGGGGAGGGGGGGGGGCGAGGAGGACATCTGTAATACTTTCAACAATAAAGATAAATTTTAAAAAAGAAAAGAAAAAGAAATGGTTGATTCTGAGCATGTCCTATAAATAAGTGCTTTGGCCAGATGACGATGCAGCCAATGGCGGACAGCTTTTCCCTGTTCTTAGTGGCCATTCCACTGTGAAAATGTAGGTTTGTTTTCAGTTCCTTCACAGGGAGTCCTTTTCTTGTCTTAGGGAGCTACTTTAGTCTGTTTTTTTTTAATGTGTGGCCATTTTTCAAAATAAAAACTATCATTCATTATACTGTGCTAAGTTCTGCACAGGCATTATTTAGGATATTTCCTACCTGGAATGAAAACACTATTGTTATTCACACTTTACAGGTAATAAAACTGAATTAGTAAACACACAGAAGATAAAAATATCAGGATTTTAATGTAGTCTACATCTTTAATCTTGGTCATTTCTTCTTTTATTTTTTCTCATAACTCTTTCTAAAATTTGAAGGAGGTTTTTCTAGGAATGAGAACGGGAAAAGGGTGCATTGGTCTCCCTAGCTGGTCTGGGTTTAATTGGCTTGTGTTTTGATGTTGAAACCCGTGGCTCGTGTTTAGAAACCTGAAAGTCGTAGGCGGCAAACGGCCACACTCGGTGACCAGGAATGCTTCTGGGGCCACTTTAGGTGAGTCTTTGTTCCCTCTGTCTTGAGGGGTCAAGGGACTTGCCTTTGCTCCCTGTGTTTCCTGCCCTGCTGCTTTCTAAAGCTATCTTCCCACAATTTGAAGACGGGGGCTCTTGTTTTGCTTTGGTTAAAAATGATGCCCAGCCACGGCCAGTGTGGCTCAGTTGGTTGGGCACTGTCCTGTGCACCAGAAGGTTGCTGGTTTGATGGTTCGATTCTTGATCAGGGCACATGTCTAGGTTGCAGGCTTGATCTCTGGTGGGGTCAGGGGGCGTGCTGATTGATGTTGTGCTCTCACAACGATGTTTCTCTCTCTCTCTTTCCCACTCTCTTCCTCTCTCTAATAATATTTTTTTAAAAAGAAAAGGATGCCAGAGCAGCGCTGGCTGGCTGTACACTTAACAATAGACTCTGAAAAAGCCAGCCCAGAGCTTAGAAAAGCGAGAATTTAGCAAAATGACACTTGTTTTAAAAGATTCATGCATCATCCCAAGACAACTTATTTCTCCCAGTGTGTGCTCACAATCGTTCACCAGTCAGATGTAATTTTTGAAATAATTTCATAATAAAAGTATTTAGCACCTCAGTTCCCTTAATAAGTTAAAACCACACACTTCTGGTCTATTCTTACATGGCAGGCTACTTTCTTCCTGGTACAACGTAAGTTTCCTTGCACTTACATCATCCTGTATAAGTATAAAACCTTTCCCTCCTTAAGAATCCTGAGGACCCCTAAAAGTTCATCAGCTAAAAGATCCTTTCCCCTGCTAAAGCGTCAATCCCTGCTCGTGTACAGAGAAATGGCCCCATGTAGCCTTCTAACTGTGCAGTGTTCCCATCCTGGTTTGGTTGGAAATGTCACCCTGCCTGTGCTGTGTGTATTTCCATTGGCTTGGTTTAGTCCTTCCCTGTTGGACTGGCCAGAACTTTCGGCTGCTCTCTGTCATCTGCCCTGATTGGCATAGGTAAGGTCAGACCCTCCACATTCCAAACTACAGGAGCCCAACCCCCTCCAGGCAGGTGACCCTTATCAAGTTTGGTGCAACCAAGAAGCCATGTAATGGAGAAACTGAGCTAATCAGCATCATTTGCGTCCTTTTTCATCCTTTATACATAGGAGAGACTCTGGGATTCAAGAAATCATACGCTTCAAGTTTGTCTTAATAGTGTGACAATTAGAAGCAGTGAGAAGAGAACTTTTAGAGGTAGGCTCCTAAAATTTAGCTGTGTGGCCATTCCCATATGGCAATCCAAGTTGTGCTGCTAGAGCCAGTCTTTAAAGAGCTGGCCCATGAAGGCGCCCTCAGAACCCTTTATTGCAAGCATGTCCCTGTGCGCTGCTGTCAGCAATATCTTTTCTAACAGGTTCTATTCTGCTGATATGCTCTTGGAAGCAAAGATGTATGCAAAAGATTCTACCACGACAAATGGGGCCAAGATGGCAAGAGCTCAATAATGGGTATCAGGAAAGAATCACTAGTCCAGCTCAGCCTTAAATCAGTGGTTGTGATTTAAGTTTAGCAAAATAATAATAAGGGGTGGGGTGGGGAGGAGGAGGAAAAGGAGGAAGTGGTACTCCCAGCATGCGCTGGGAAAAGGATGCAGGAGATGGGCTTCTGGTTCTCAATTGTTCCTGTCTCCATGACCTTGGGTCCATCACTTAACCTCTCTGAGCCTTAGTTTTTTTCATCTGTGAAAGATGAAGGGTTCCGACCGGGAGACTTAGTATTCTTAGGGCTAAAATTTCATAATTTGAACTTTTAAATAGTACCAGTAGCCCAACTCAGACCACAGCCGATGGGTCCCTTACTTGAAGGTCTGATCTGAGATTCTAAAGCAACATAATCCTTTAACTTGAGAACGTGGTATTTCCTTATCCATCGCCTGTTCACTCATCTTTTGTTGCAAAAAATTCAACATCTCATTTGCTCTAATTTTCTTTCTTTATATCTTTGTATCTGAGCTTCCCCCAACCCATTCACGTTCCTTGCTAATTAGAAGTTCTTTCAAAGAACGTTCTCCTTGACATTTGGTCTCTTGATTATTTTGTTTTCCCCTTTTTTTTAAAAAAAAAAATAGAGAAGTTTTAGATTCAAATAAGAGTTAAACTTTTCTCAAAAAAAGCACCCTAAATGTATTGACACACAAAACTGAATATTTTAAAAATAATATTTTCGTTATCCAAAGAATGGTTATTTTTTTAAAAATAAATAAGGTGACTATTAGTATTAAGGGGAAATGCCTTAGAGTATAAATGCAAAACTCTTCCAAATCCTTTTTTGGGGAACAAAAATCATGAAAGCCTTAAATTAGCCAGTGAAAACATAGCGCCCAGTGATATTGTTTCCTAAATGTGCCTGAAACCTGTCATAATCTGTTTTCCTGGAACAATAAAGAAGTGGTTGCAAGGCCCACATCGCTATCGTTTTCCAGACAAAGGTTATCTGTGCATTATATTCAATATAGAATTTTCAAATTTTGAAACATTTTATTATTACAGTAATGGCTATTGCCGTTTCTAACAGACACCCTGTCAGAAGGTTTAAAAAATGTATGCCTCGGTTCATGCAAAAAAACACAAAGGTCAAAACTTTTAAAATGTCACTTCTTCTGCAGTTTTGCATAGAAAATACATTGGATCAGTGGGAGGGCTCCTGGCCCATAGAAACAGGCTGGAAGGGAAGAATGTAACCCTGCTGCTGAATTTCCACTTTCGCTGCAGCTGCGGGCTGAGCAGAAAGGCACTGTGGGAGCCTATTGTTACCCCAGCTGGGTAATAGTTTTCTTATTTTACAGTCAGCAACCAAGGGGGGTTAGGGTGTCTCTGTAAAGTGCCTGAAAAAAATATATAACTCCTGCAAATAGATCACTTTCTCCCTCCTCGGTGAGAAATGGGCATCTATCAATTGTGTACTTCCTTTGGCCCTATGGGTGTAATTAAATAGCACAAACAAAAGCTACCTCCACCAGGATGGGACTTGCAAATCCAACGTAGCTCCCTAACAAACCAGGCCTTGAGGGAAACACAGGGGCTTGGTACCACGATTGTTTCCTCCATCTACCATCAGCCAATTATTCTTTCTTTTTCACTTTCTTTGAAAGTCCCCTGCCATACAGTGGAAGGACCAAGGCGTGAAACTAAAATTTTAATTTCAAGTGTTTTCAGCAAGGCAGCATAGCAGGCATGCAAGCTCTACCGAGCTTCCGAAGCCGCTGCTGTTTACTACACAGGTTGCTGGGTTTGTGTAAAAGATGGTTTGGCGGTGGCGTCAGTCTTCGTGGCTGAAGTTAGAGCAGTGCCTGGACTTCAGGCTTGTTTTGTTTTTTAACTGGGAATTGCCCACTGAGTTTGTGTTACTATGGAAACTCGTTTTTTAAAGGTGAAAAGTCACCGGCCTCTTACTGTTTTCACTGCAGGAATTAATATTCTAGCAACTTAGCAGGAAAGAGCATCTTGCATGCAGGTGAGGCTGCTTTTAGCGATGGCCCCACAGTGAACTATTGAAGTTCCAGCCTCAAAGTCGCAAGGGGACTACGTTTACACATCTCCTAAAGCCAAATGACCTTCAAACCCGATGTTTCAAAGATAAGGAGACTATTTTGTGCAGAGACGAAAAGGAAACTATGATGGGTTGGAACTACTTTGATTTTTTTTCCAGAGCAACCAAAGGGCCAGCTTTCTCATTTCTTAGGAAGTTGCCATTACTGACATTTGAAATGTCCACTTTGATTACTTGGATCTCTGGGAATCCAACAAGTACATATGTTTAAATAGAAACAAATAGTGAATAATCCTAGAGTGTGCCAGTGCATTAAAACCAGTCTGCCTGGAAATTCAGAAAGCTGAGGAGAAACTTGACAGATTTTTGTTTTGAAAGTACTAAATAAATGAGATCTGGTCTCTATTCTTTTCATTGGTCTGAGGAAAATTTAAGTTTCAGGCATTGTTCTTGGAAAGGAAGAGAAAGCCTCCTCTTGATGTCACTGAGTGTAAAAACAGCTCAGAGCACAGACAGTGACAGGAGCATAGTAAATGCTCAATAAACACTATTCCATTGGCCATACTCGCTGCTTAGGAAAGTGTTAGTTCATTTTGGCAAGACTGACAAATGAGTCAAGAAATGTGTGTATATCAGAGTGCATGTGCTTTTCATTCCTAGGGGTTGGTTTTATGATCATGTGATGGTTTCCCTTTAAGAATGGGATTCTGGACATTTGAGCCCTTGGATATGAGCAAACAGCAGCTGCAAAATGCCAAGATAAGAGCCCAGCTGGGTTGGTTCACCAGTTGAGCATTGACTCAGAAACCAAGAGTTCACCAGTTCAATTCCCAGTCAGGGCACATGCCCAGGTTTGGGGTTCAATCCCAGGGGCTCAATCCCTGGTGGCAGCTGATCAATGATGTTTCTCTCTTATCAATGTTTCTGTGGCCAAGATAAGAGCAAGTGAGGTTTTAATTCTTTGCTATGTGTATGGGTAAGAACAAAATGCCAGAAATCGCCAGGTAGGTGCAGGTGATGAAAGGATTGGGGTCATGTCAGGAGCCAATGGATCCTTTTGGCAGACGTTATCTCCAAGATGGACAGCTTTCACCAGAGACCCAGGATGCAAGGATGCCGAGGCATGTGAAGAGCGCAGTGCCTGCAATTCTTCTCATCTCCCGTGATGACAGTGTGGATGAAGCCTAACATACTTCTCCATTAATCTTTGACCTAAATTTCCGTACTCTGCTTGAGAACCTTTCTTTGAGGATGGTCTGCAAAACAAGCCTAGACAGGGATAGCTAGGCAACCTGCTGTGAGCTGGGCTCCAGAGCCAGGAAAGCAGGCTGAGTTCAGGCCTCAGCCGCCCAACACTGTGTCAGGGCAAAGGGGCCCTGTCTTCTGCTTTGGGGAGCTGAGAGGAGGTGAGGCCATTTTGAGTGCCAAGTCTGCAAATGGCAGCTCTTTTGGAAAGAGCACATACCACAGTGTGTTGTGAGTTTTCTTGTCTGTCTTTCCCATCAGGCTATGAGCTTCTCCATGGCAAGAATGAGTTCATTGAATTCCTCCTCCTACCCCAGTTCAGAAATGTCTATTGAATGAATGATGAATGAATGAAATCACAACATATTGCAACATTCTGGGGGCAAATGAAAGACCTAAGGAAAGGAAAGCCTAGAGAACGTTTTACTGTCTCACCACTTTTTGCCCCCGCCCCCCCGCCACACCTATTCATTCTCCAGCAATTGCCAGTATAAAACACAAAGTCAAGATAAAACAAGTCTCCATCCTGAAGAGAAAGTAAAAAAAACTGTGATGCAAGAAAAGAAATTATTTTAAAGAAAAAGAATGTTCTGTCTATTTTGTCTTTTTATATAAGTTTCACTAAAGTAGATTTCTACACTTCAATGATCCCATTGGGACAGTGGCCTATTTTACTTAAAATGCTTTTGTTGAGATCCTGGCATTTTCCCTTAATATATTAACACCCTCAGAGATGACTTCTGGCAAATTGAGAAACTCCTCTTGGCATTTTAGGGAGACAAAGCATTTGGGGGGTGGGGTGGGTAAAATCATCAGACATGATTGTGTTTTAATTTTCTCATCAGTGAAACAGGGATAATAATATCTACTTTTCCTAGTCGACCGAGTCATGTGGATGATCAATACATAATGGTAGTGAATGCTTTGGAAAGATTCAAGTGAAAAGCAGAGTGGATTTTCAAAACAAACTCGAGTGTCAATCTTCTCTCTGTGGCCAATTGAAGAAAGGAGAAGATAAGTAAGAGAAGAAATACTCGATGACAATGAACTTTGAAGCCTTTACAAATCCCAAAGTAATGATAATAAAGACTAAAAATTTGTGATAAAGGGGAGGTTATGTTGTTTTAAGAGAGAAAAGGCATGCTTCAAGGGAAAACCTAATAATATTCTTGCACTAAAAATGTTAAACTATCTTAGTGAAAATGAGGAGTTACAAGGAGGAAACAGATAGAAGATTACAATTATTTTATTTTAATTGCTTTGTGTAAAGGGAAGAGTGAGGAAATAGAATAATTTGGGTTTGGTTTTGATCTAATAGTTGAAAATATGAGTAGATAATACTAGCTAAATAAAAAAGTACAGAAATGAAAAATTACCAGGAGGAAAAATTGGAATGTCAAGTAAATCAAACCATCCAAAATGAGGAAAAGGAAAAAGAAGATAGATAGGGTAAAGTAAAACAAAATAATAATCATAAAGTAAGACTCTGAAATAACATATCCAGTACTACACTAAATGTGAATGAGATAAATTGCTCTATTAAAATCAGAGTCTGTCAAACTGTGTTTTAATTAAAAAAACTCTGCTGTATGTTGTTTCAAATAATTCTTCTAAAAAAATGGTAAGGAAAAGTTGAAAATAAAGAACAAGCAAACAGACATTAGCATATACAAACAGAAAGAAGTGATGATATTAGTAGCAGATGAGGCTGAAGCTCAGCAGTTGAGCTTTGACCCAGGAACCAAGAAGTCTCAGGTTCAATTCCTGGTCAGGACACATACCCAGGTTGCTGGCTTGATCCCCAGTAGGGGGCGTGCAGGAGGCAGCCAAAAGACGATGTTTCTATCTCCCTTCCCTTCTCCCTTCCTCTCTAAAAATCAATAAAAACATATTTAAAAAAAAACAAACAACCTCTGACCATCTAGTTATCAAATCAAAGGTCCTATAATGTCTATCTCCTTTAAAAAATAGCAGTTGATGAAGAATTTAGGACTAATGGCTCTAAAAGGCAAAAGAAGTCATTGTGTAGTAATAAAATCCACAATTTGTTAAGATAACCATTAACTTAAATGTGCCAAACAATGCAGTAACTATAGATAGACAACAACAACAAAATAAATGAAATAAATGAACATAACAGTTTCCATTATAATGGAACTAAAACATCCCAAGATAAATGAACATGATCTGTAAATGTTAATGAGAGCCTTCATATGCCTTCAATGGCTAGTAAGTAATTAGAACTTTTAAAAATGCAAATCCCACCTGCATTCTTAATTTAGATCATAGCACTCAATATAAGAACCAATACATCTCAAGAATTATCTTGGCCTTGTCAGGTACTCAAACAGTCCCTAATATTAATTGGTGTTCAAAACAAGTAAGTGGGCAATTAGTTGGCTGACTTGCTCAATGTTAAAGACTTGGGGTGGTGCTATGTGGAAACCCTCTAATTACATGCCTTAAGTGTACCTAAAACTTACAGAATGATTTTGCTTCTGTAGGAGAACTAGAACCATCTCCAACATATTCCCAAATAAGTGCATTTTTCCTTGCTTTTTGCATAGACATGTTTGTAAGAAGTTTTATGTAAATCAAATCACACTTTCCAGTTCACTAACCTACCATTTCAAATTTGTTTTCTTTCTTGATTGATTTTCAATTGACAGTGGTGCTTACATTTTAGCTTTAAGTTTTTCTTCCCTGAGTTATTCTACTGAAGCATTAATAATCACTAAACAAGTGATTAACTCCATTTAGAGACAACTGTTTAAAAGAAACCTTCAGTGAATCCTTCTGTAAAGCACCCTTTTGTTAAGTGAAGGCTCCTCTGTAATATGAATAGTAACCCATAATTTACCTGTTTGGAAAGTGTAGTGGATACCTCCTTTTGTTCTGTAGCATCTGTAGCTCTCCTTTGGTAACTATACCTTTGGTAGTAAAAGCTCTGTGAAATCACCCATTCTCAGTCCATGTGGTCCCAGCACAGGATCCCATTCCAAACTCCAAGGATGGAGGATACAGCCTAGGCCCAACTAGTGAGAGCAATGCATTTACCACCCTCGGTGGCTCGTTCATGATGGGCTCCTTGCTCAACTGCAGCCAAAGAGATGCAATGACATGTTTGGCGATGACTTCTAGAAGAGAGAAACTTGTTTGCCATTGGAGCTGAAGCCCATGGAGACGTTGGAAATGGATCTATTGGCTCTATCTTGTTAATGCATAAGAATTGAGAATAAAGCTCACTGTGTTAGTTTCCTCAGGCTACTGTAACAACTGGGTGGCTGAAAACACAGAAACTGATTCTCTCACAGTTTGAGAGGCCA
Organism: Myotis nattereri; assembly: GCF_964212035.1. NCBI lineage: Eukaryota > Metazoa > Chordata > Mammalia > Chiroptera > Vespertilionidae > Myotis > Myotis nattereri. The sequence continues at coordinate 29,932,793 of NC_138076.1, forward strand.
GAAGTCTGCGATTAAGGTGTCAACAGGGCAGTGCTCCCTCCAAAAGCAGTAGAGGAGGATCCCTCCTACCTCTTCCAGTGTCTGGTGTTTGCCAGTTATTCCTAGAGTTCCTGGCTTCCAGCTGCCACACTGCACCTTCTGCATATGTCTCTCTCCTTTTCTTATGAAGACACTTTCCGGGAGTCGGTCCATCCTTGCTGTTTCAAGGGACCTGGCATATATGGTATACTGTTCTTAATACTTTTGCTCACCTTCTTGGCACTATGTGTTTTAACCAAGGTCACCTCTCTGAGAAAGGTTGTTTCCCCAGGTAGGGATTTTCCCCTGAAGTTAGGGAGGGAATAAAACCCCTTAACTAAGTGCCAGGCGGGTAATTAATCACTTTAACTACGAACAATCATGCTTAAGCTACATAATCTTTACTCCCTGGAATGGAGATAAGAAACGCCCTAACCTTTGGAATAGAGATTGATAGGATTGGAATCAACTGGTATAAATACAGATGTAACAAGACAACAGGACACAGAACCTAGACACAGAACCTAGACAGAACCTAGGGAGAGAACATGGCAAAAGATCCTGGACAGAACCTGGCTACAGAACTTGGTTGGAGAACCTAGACAGAACCTGGCTGAAGAACCCGGCTACAGAACCTGGCAACCGAACCTGGCTGGAGAACCTAGCGAGGGAACATGGCTACAGAACTTGGTTGGAGAACCTAGACAGAACCTGGCTGAAGAACCCGGCTACAGAACCTGGCAACCGAACCTGGCTGGAGAACCTAGCGAGGGAACATGGCTATAGAACCTGGCTGGAGAACCTGGAAAACCTGGCTGGAGAACCTAGCAAGAGAACATGGACACAGAACCTGGCTGGAGATCCTGAACAGAACTTCGCTGGAGATCCTGAACAGAACTTGGCTGGAAATCCTGGCTAGAGATCCTGGCTAGGCTGCTGATCAACTGAACACTGTCTCTGTGTCATTCCTTCTTCGCCGACTCCGTCCACACCTTTGGGGACCGCCCCCCCTGGACCTGCTGGGTCGGACCCCAGCAGACACTAGCCATCTTGGGTTTCAGTCCCATCCCATATGACCTCATCTTAATTAATTACATCTGCAATGACCTCATTTCCAAGTAAGGGTTCATTCTGAGCTATTTTGGCTTGTGACTTCAACATATTTTTTTTCGGGAGACAGAACACAAGAAGCTCAATATTTCACTATGAGTAGTAGCATAACTGGACTTACCACTCAAGTTTCGTGGTGGAATTTATTTCATTTGCTTTTAATTGTTTTGTTTTCTAGTCACCTTGACCAAAAAGATCATTCTGAGCATGGAATATTGGGCAGATTACTTCAACTGCTCCATACCAGGCTGGTGTTCTCTGTACACGGGCTTGTGACACCACCTCCATTGAGGACACTGTAAGGTGAACTGGCATTTGGCCCTATCCCACCTTCTTCGGGTTCTTAGGGAATGTGGATATAACCATTGCCCAGAGGAGGAAACGACATTTGGAAATTGTTCTGAGGAATTTTAGAACCAGAAGCACTTATAGCAAAAAACTGGAGCTGAAGGACTTAACGTTTTTGTTCTCTGAGAGCCATTGAGCCAACTCTCAGAGACTAGATGGACAGGGCAGTGCCTGTGGGAGAGAGGCAGACCCTTGAGTTCTATTTCTAGCTTTCCATTACCTTGATGCCTGACCTTGAAAAAGCTTCTTTTATTTTTTTAAATCTCTGTAGCTGATTTCTGCATCTTTAAAGCACAGGTGGTAATCATGAATATTTGTTTTCTGCAGGTTTGGTTTGGCAAACCTTTTCTCAGATAAAAAGTATCATGCAGCTGTGGAGTATTGTTCTTATTAATAACCTCATTTTGGCATAAACTCACCCACTTCTCATACTCCATATTAATATTCTACTGCAGAAAATATGCTACAATAACAACCTTTATGATTTCCTCTGTCTTCTCATTTTGAAACTGATCTATACACAAAATGGTTAAATTGTCCTAAAGCCAAATGAATATTTTTTCTCTTTCCATGTCAGTTCTAAACATGGCTATGTCTTCTATAAAGAAACAGTTTGATACTCTTGGTTTAGCTCTAAGTTGCCAGTTGTATTAGTCAGTTTGGGCTACTATAACAAAACTAGAGGCCCAGGGCATGAATTTCGTGCACAGGGGCGGGGGGTCCCTCAGCCCGGCCTGCACTCTCTCCAATCCGGAACCCCTCAGGAGTGTTTGACTGTTGGTTTAGGCACAGGGGCCGGGCCTAAACCGGCAGTCAAACCTCACTCTCACAATCCGGGACTGCTGGCTCCTAACCGCTCACCTGCCTGCCTGCCTGATCGCCCCTAACCACTCTGCCTGCCTGCCTGATCACCCCTAACTGCTCCTCTGCCTGCCTGATTGCCCCTAACCACCTCTGCCTGCCGGCCTGATTGCCCCTTAACTGCCCTCCCCTGCTGGCCTGGTTACCCCAACTGCCTCTGCCTTAGCCCCCGCCACCATGGCTTTGTCTGGAAGGACGTCAGGATGGATGTCTAGAAGACATCTGGTCTAATTAGCATATTACCCTTTTATTAGTATAGAGACTGTAGATGGGGTGACTTAAACAACAGAAATTTATTTCTTACAGTTCCAGAGGCTGGGAAGTCCATGGTCAAGTTTCTGGTTAATTTGGCTCCTGGTGAGAGCACACTTCCTTGTTTGTAGATAGCTGTGCCCACACATGGTAGGAAAAAAGGTGGCGGGGAATCATGAGAACCCCACCCTCATGACCTCATCTAACCCTAATTTACTGCCCAAGAGTCCCATCTCCAAACACTATTCCTTTGGGAATTAGGGCTTCTAGATATGAGTTTAGAGCAGCAGCGACAAAATTCGTCTGTAGTCCCAGTGATCAGCTATTCACACACAGGATTGTTTTGTTGATCTGCTCAAGATTCCTGATAGTCAGTACTGGCGGTTTGTTTCCAGTCTTTTAAGTTGATCTAGACATATGATGATAATTGGTTCCCTATGCTACTGTGCCGTGGTCACCACCTCTGCCCCTTACAACTCCAAGGATTGATCCATGGTCAGAGTTGACTCCAGGACACCTCTGTGTGGGCACGAGTGAAGAGTTACCAGAGCTTTTTTGTAGGCACAGAGGGAACCCTACTCTATGTGAAGCAAGAAATTGAAAGCCTCAGCCTTGTCTAGGTCCAGGTGGTAGGACTCACTGAATAGCAGAGTCCTGAACCCTTTAGTATCCTGGCTGGGTGTAGAAAAAGCTTTAAAAAGCTCTGGACTCCCTTGCCTTAGAGGGCATCTCATTCTCCTTTGTCTGATGACAACCCCAAATGTGGTGCAAGTGTCTAGAAGACAGAGAGGGCAACCCAGAGCTGTGTCTGCCCACCAGCATCCTTCTCTCACTGACAGCCTTTGCATAACCTCCTTTCAGGTTTGGAATAAAGTGAAGGTGATTTTGAATCAAGTTCAAGATCATTCACAACATCCTTGAGCCTGGCCAGGACCTGTGTTCTGTGATGAGCACAGAAAGCTCAGACCTGATGCCCAGTGGCACTTCCTTTACAACCCACCGTGGTGCTCCTACTGGAAGCATCCTAGGGGTTCGAGTTGGACACTGTCCTGGCTTCCGCTCTGGCAAAAATGAAAACCAAAGTTCCTCAGAAGCTCAGAGTTGCCAGAGGTTTTTCAAGCCACACACTTGCCACTTTTTCAATAAGTTGAAAACCCTCAGAAATGTAGACTCATACCCACACACTGGAACTCTTTCAAAAGATAGAGGAGCAAAAAATCTAAGTGTCACATGTTTGTGGGTGTCAAGTTTTATAGACCTCCATTCACGCTTGTTTTTCCTAGGGAGTCTGTCCATACCCTCGATTGCGAAGAAAGTTGTGGTCATTCTCTCCAAGCCTTTGTCTTTCAATTTGTGAAGTCTGACAGCATTTTGTTTTTGGAATCAAACATTTTTGGGCAAGATTGACCCATCTTTCGGGGCAGGATGACAGAGCTGCATCAAAACCACGCATCTCAGGAAATCTTTTTGCCTGATGAGTCACGTTGCTAATAGATGTGTTTTTCCAAAAAGTGCAATTAATAATTCACCCAGCCTTTGTCAAACTTGCCTCTATTGTCTTTGAACAGAATGTGAAATACCCACAAGTGTTTGGTGCCATCATCTTCCAGATTAGGAAAGTAACCAAAACAGAAGGACTCTCCTCAGGCTCTCACTGTCAGCCTTTGTGTTGATGAAAAGGACACAAAACAACCCTAAAAAGTCTGGTCACCGAGGGAGAGAACCTGTTTACAAGTTCCTTCTCTAGCACCATGTTGACAATGATTGAAAAGTAAATTGCTTTTTAATAAGTGTGGTATGCTCAAGGGGACAGGGCTAAAGGGTTAATTTAATGCTTGAACCATTAAAACATCTGACTGCATCGAGAAGCTTGCAGGCTGATCAGATGATTATTCCTGCAGGAGAAGTGGTTGGAAACTGAGCCTCACCCTGCCAGTAATCAAGGGAAGTCGGCATCAGGGAGGAGAGGTGGCCGGGGAATGCCAGAATGGCTACCTGAGATTCTATTACTTGTCGTCTTTCAAGCATAATAATGAGATTATAGTAACCCTAAACTGGCAGAAATCTGGCTGTCTGTCAAGTTCATTGTGTCGAGTTTTACAACAACCCAGGTCTGGTTCCCCTGAACATGCAATGATTACACTGGGAAGAGGCCACAAAGAAATCCTGGTCAACCTTCAGGCTTGCTCGGATTTTGGCTTCTGACCAAGGCACTGTTAATTTTTTCTCCTCCATGTGATTAAAAAACTAATAATATGATATTGCCACCAGCCTATCCTTCCCATGTGAGTCACAGGTTGTCTGCCAGCCCTGAAAGGGGGTTAGGATCCGTGAGCCCCTGGCCCCAGCCACACCTGCACTCTTTGAGTTCACCTCCACCCCCATCAGACACCCTGGAATTACCTTCTGTCCACCTTCACAGAGAGGAAGTGAGGGGAAATTAGGGCCTGAAATAAAGAGGCAGGACCCTCCTTCATTCTTGAGGAAAATGATTTGCCGTATAGGAAGCTGTCTTGTGTCTCCGTCAATGGAAGGCCAGCCAGGCCCCTGTGTGGATGGCCATTACACACTGTTGAAACGCTGTGGGCAGCCCCCCCCCCCCCATCACAGTGACAGCTAACACCTCCTGAGCACTCCCTGTGACCAGGTACCGTCCCAGTCGTCTTGCATATCCCATCTCTCTCAGTCCATACCAGCCTCTCTGTTGGAGGTGCTACCATCTGCGTCATTTCCTAGGTTGAGGCACAAGGAGTTAAATAATTTTCCTGAGTTCCCATAACCAGCGGAAGCACCAGAATTCAATGCCAGAGTCTGCAGGGCTGTCTTCCTCCCTTTGCCACCACCAGCCTTGAGTCACCTGAGAACTTTCGGTTCTGCTGGACCAGCCAGGGCTCTGGTAAGTTCTCCCCTCCCTACACAGGGGCATAGACCTGTGAAGAGCGGTCTTCACAGCACCAGCCCTGAGGTCAGCAGAACAGCCTGCCCCTTTAATAGTATCCTATACATGAACCTGTCACTACTAACAATGACAACAATTGTAATAGCCTGTTTTCTGTGCCTCTCATTTCTAGTAAGCGTTAGAGAACAAAGTGGTTCCTTAGCATCCTCCCATAAGGGGCCCAGGACAAATTATACATATAACTATCACAATAATCCAGTGTCAGTGAGCTCCCAGTCATGGAGCGTTCCTTTACCTTCATCTGATTGGCTTCTAAGGGCAGGTCAGAGGTTAGTTGACCAGGGTTTCTTACTCCCATTTTATGGACTCGTACTTCCCCAAGTCAAATGCTATGGATTAGATGCAGGGCTCTTTGCCAACCCTAAGGACCAGTAGAACCCTGAGAGGGCCTCTGTCATAGCTGGTCACAGTCCTATCCTCCCATGGCTGTCCCCATGTGAAATGAGCCATGTGAACAGGGAGGAGGAGTGATCACTTCTGGATTTGTGGGAAGGATATTATTTGAGAAAAGACCGTGGAAGAGGGTATGGACAGGTGTAGATGTGGAAAGTACATTCCAGGTGGAGCGGGGAGTTTGGACAGGGCCACGATGCAGCAAGTGGCTTAGGGTGCAAGGACAGCTTCATTTGCCTGAAGAACGGAGCAGACCCCTGTGGGAGCAAGGCTGAAGGGGAGTTGGGAGCATTGCTGGAATGTCTAAGTGAAGATGGTGGATTGCATCCAACACACATGGGAGCCCCCACATTTGAACATGGGACCAGAATGTGCACAGGGAGGACAGAACTGGGACCATGCGCTGGAGAAATGGGGAGCTGCAGATGGCAGTTATGCAGGTTGGCTTGTGCTTCCCACTTTCTCTCCTTCCTCTCCCTCCATCCGCTCTGCCTGACTCACATGTTTGCAGTCATCCGTCCAAAAGTAGCATCTACCAGCGGTTCATGAGTCAGATGCAGAACCATCTGGGACCTCTCCGTGCAGAGGGCTAGGCTACTCTGCTGTGCTTTTCCTTCAGGTGAACTCTGCTCACTGTGGTGTGAAAATGTTTGCTCCCCTGACCGCATGATTTTTGAGGTACAGCAGAATCCTGTGCACTCAGGAAAGAAGGGAAAGTGTAGTTTATGAAGTTCCATATAATTAATCTTTTGAAAAGGTTTTGGGAGACCTAAGATTATGACTCACCTCTTGTACTTACCATTTCGATTATTATAATCCTATGGCCATATCTTGAAATAGAAATGTCTATGATACACCAGATTAAAGTATTTAATGGCTTACCCAGTGCAGCTGATCATAGCATCTATGTCATGAATCGTGAAAAAATGAACTATTCAGATGGGGAATAAACCTTAATGTGGTGGATTTGGTAACAGTTTTAGGATACTGTTTTGTGACTGTTTTTCACTAAAGATTTACATGATAAATATTGGAGGCAGTCCAGATATAACAAGGAAACTATATCTGTATTCACAGGAATGTATGTATATAAATCCAAGTGCCAACATTGTAGTCTTGAAATATAATTTCTCACTAAAAAGAACCAGAGTTCCTTGGAGGAGAAGCTGATCTGGGCCTGGAAAGATACAAGATGAGTGTAGGACACTTGGTCATACCATATGGAGTCAGTGTAAGGAGGCTTCTAATGACCAAAGGTGGGAAAATGTGATCATCAAAGTATAATAACTGCAATGGATTGAAGCACAGCACATATGTTTAAATCCATGAGATTTTAATGAAACTTTAAAAATAAATAAATAAGTGGTACCACTAGAGGCTGCTAATGAATAATTCATTGTTTTGAAAACTAGTAAACAAAGGGAGGGTATCAAATATTTATCCTGCCTATCCAATATAAACTACACAACTGGGCAACCAGATATAATACGGGGAGATTTTTCTCTTTATAGAAGTGTCCCAGCTTATTAATAGGGGGGAGGAGAAGTGACAGTTCGAATAGGACCATGTTCCAACCCTAAATGTATCCGTGTGTCTCAACACGGCGGCAGCAGCCAAGAACATTAAAAAGAAGGAGACAGCCAAGCATTACCCCCTTGTGATAAGACACAGAACCACCTCGGGAATGGAACTGCCTCTTCCCCGCACCCCATCCCCCATCCCCCGCCCCGTGAAACCAGAATCTGATCAAACCCCCAGATCAAAATACAGAGGATCGGGTTAGACTAACCCACAGGGATGCAACTGGGAAAACCCCAAAGTGGGAAACCCTAAAGATCAATGACTGTTTCCTGCAACAAACGAATTGTAAGAGAAGATGGAGGGGGGGGAGGAGGAGGAGGAGGAGGAGGAGGAGGAGGAGGAGGAGGAGGAGGAGGAGGAGGAGAGGAGAATCAGCAGTGAGACCTCCCGATTGAAAAAGACTTAAGCATTTCAACCAAGCACAATGTAGGATCCCTTATTTGGATCCTGGCTCAAGTAAAAAGGTTTTTTAAACAGAAAAAAAATATATTTATGGCATTCTTAATTTAGATATATGGAATTAAGTGAAACAATTAGAAAATTTAAACACTGACTAGATATTTCATCATATTAAGAACTACTGTTAGTTTTTCAGGAGTGACTATGTATGTAATCATGATTTATAAAGAAATGATTCCTTATTTAGTTTTACTGTTGGTGCTATTACAGATGTCTCCCATTTCCCCCACTTTGCCCACCTCCACCCAGCCCCCAACTCCCAATGATTCCTTATTTTTAAAAGATCCACAGATGGGATGAAGAGAACAAAATCTCTACGAATTGGCAATTGTTGGAATTGGGTTATGGCATCTTGAGGGTTCATCACACTACTCTCTCCACTTTTACACGTTTGACATAATTTTAAAAGTCAAGCATATATACATATATGTATAGTCTCCAGTTCTTAGAAAATAAAGTCATTACTATTGCTGGAAAACTAAAGCTTTTCTGCTCCTACTTGCAGTGTTCCCATGTGTACAAATGCAAATACACATCAACATGTACTAGTATGTAACTATATACTCCTGCCAATGTCCTTGAGTGTATATATTCACATATAACTATGCATAGGTTCTAATTGTTTCCCTGGTGAACAAGAGAATGCATTCTGGAGCCACTGATTAAGAACATGAGCTGTAAAATTATGCTGCAAAGTTTAGAAAACTTTCAGAGGTTACATTTTGACATACCGAGAGATTGCCTTTAACAATGACAGAAAGCCCCGCAAAAATACCGTGTTTCATCTGGTGTGGGCCTTTATCTTATCTTGACAGATTATTGCTGGTTAAATTGTAGTGCTGACTTAAAGGCAGGACTCTTCAAGGGAGTCAGAAATTAAGGCTTCACCAAATGGTAATAAAGCTATTAAAAATGCAAACAGCAAACAGCTACACTGTACAGGTTAGACAGCTAATCCAAACTAGCAGTTTAAAAAGCAGAGCAATTACACTTTTATTTAAATGCAAGGAATATGAGCAAGAATAGAATGAGGAGCCTTGTTTAAATGCATTCTTTTGAATATTTATTAGAAATAATACATGTAGTTAAGCCACTTATCTGATTTCAGTGAATAAGTAAAATGCAAAAGATCAATTTTCATAATTATACCAAAGAAGTCTGTCTTTCATAAAAATCTCATTAATAACACCATTATTACTGAAAAAAATATCTCGGTATTATTATTGTTATTCTAATTATCAGCAAAATGCTACTGATAATGTTGTCATAAAATTCCCTTTTAGGATCCTATTAAGAGAGATAGACTAAGTAGTGGTTTAAGTTAAATCTAGACCCTAAGTGGCATTATAAAAATCGTCTTTGCGTATTTGGTTAAAATGCATTATGTGTATGATTACATAAATTACTATGAGTTTGGCAAACAGAACTTTATAAAGTGCACATATGTCTTGTATATTGCATATCGTCACTAAGCAGGTGCAGATCTACTCATCCACACACAGGTCACCAGATGCTCCAGACTGACAGTGAGATGAGGACACGCCCTGGGCCATGCCCCAGTCATGCCCTTGGCCATCTTAAAGGGAAATATTCTTGCTTATTAACCAAGATTAGCCACTGCTTTTAAGAGTTTCTATATATTTATTTATTTGTACTTTTCCTCCCTAATAACAATTTCCCTGTACTCACTGAAGTTACTTTCCTGAGTGTGATAATCCATTGCAACTTCTGCCTGGATATGGGGAAAATTACTTCACTTCCCTGAGTCTCAGTTTCCCATCCCAGAAACAATATGCCCAGATGAGAAGGGCCTCAATAACCATTTGATTCCTGATTGTTTGACTCAAAGCAAAACCTTGGATTGCCTGAGTCTTTGGCAAATATTGCTGCATTGAAATAAGACAAAAAGCATTTTGAGACTTCTCTTTGTGTAATAAGCTTTATTAGGAAAAAGAGGATTTGAAGCAAAATTAAGTATGCAGTTATTGTTGGGACTTTGTTCCTAGTTCTAATAATAATAATAATAATAATAATAATAATAATAATAATAAAGATTTGGCAAATTCAAGTGTCTTTGTTTAAGCAGCATGCTTTCTTGCTAACCCACTCAACCCAACAATGTGCCCTCAAATTCGCAGAACTGCCTGTGTGATAGAAGTTACATTTCTCTTCTTGTGAGATCTACAGAGAAGTGAGCAGGATTTCTTTTACTATGCATTTGAAAATGACACAGATGACTGAATAAACAAACAAAAATAAATAAACGCACTTATTTTAATACCTGTTTGTGAGTATATCTGAATATCACTCTGCAGGTCTGAATAAAGACTTATGAATACTCAAAGCATTAAACTCAAAGCATTAAGCCTCATTTAGTGAATTAATGATAAAATAGCTCTTTGAATTGGAAGAAGTAATCATTTTTAAACAATGTAAATGAGTGGAAGAAGCCACAATAAAGTAAAAGGCTTATTTTTACTTCCAGCTCAAAGCTGAAAACAAAGAATTTTGGAATATGAAAGGACAAGGCCAATGCAGGCATCCACCCCAGCCCTTTATGATTATCCCAAGAAATAAACCGGGAGGGATATGCCCTTCAAAAAGTGCTCTCTCAGCTAAGGGCTGCAAACTGCTGCTGTCTGCCTCGGGCCACCTACCAGATGGATCCCAGGACCATCCTTGGGGCATAAGAAACCTCAGGAGATGAAGCAAAGGATTCTCTTAGAATTTCAGACCATGGAGCTCAACCTTCCATCCAAATAGCACCTCCTTTTACAGCATCACTGAAAATGGATCTGGCCTGAACACCTCCAAGACAGACTTGCTGAATTCACTCCATTGCTAGATGATTGGGGCAGAACATTCTATCCTAAACCATTGCATCTTAACTTGTACCTAGGGATCCTAGCTCAGCCCGTTGGAGACATGAAAAGCCAACCTTTGAGGTTATGAGGGACATCATAACCTCTGATGATGGTTATTATGATGCTCTAATAACTATTTCTTGTGCTAAACTCCTAGACTTATATCTCCCATCTTTGATGTGATATGGTCTGAAGCTCCCTTCCTGCCAGTATTCATCAGCTCTTCCAAGATGAGCAGGTGGGACCAGCTAAAGGGAAGAGGAGTCTGATAATCCAGAAGGAGGAGAGAAGGCAGAGGAGCCACAGTCCTGGGATGTTCCCTCCTGCTCTGGCTGATGGAAAGCAGGCAAAGCTGTCAACCAAAGCAGGGCAGGTGGCCCAGCCAGGTGACACAGCCAGGCTGGACTTTGGCTCCTAGGGTGCCCAAGAAGGTGGTAAGGCAGGAAGGCCATGGAGAGTTATTTCAGAAGCATCACTCTGACTGCAGCATGAAAAATAATTTGGCACCCCACCTGGCGTGGCTCAGTGGTTGAGTGTTAACCTATGGACGAGGAGGTCACAGTTTGATTCCCGGTCAGGGCATATGCCCAGGTTGTGGGCTTGATTCCCATTGTGGGGCATGCAGGAGGCAACCGATCAATGATTCTCTCTCACCATTGATGTTTCTCTCTCTCTCTCTCCCTTTCCCTTCCACTCTGAAGTCTATTTAAAAAAAGAAAAAAAAAAGATAGTAATTTGGTGTGAGCAAGTCTAAAGGCAGAAAACAGTGAGAAGGTTGCAGAAGAGGGATGAAGAGATGTTGTCAAGCTTAAGAGATATTTAGAATAATGTTCTTAAACTATTTCTTTAAAACTTTAGCTCTATTGTGGGTTAAATGGGCTTTAATAGGCTTATGTGAGAACCTAATTTCAATTTTTAACATCATTTCCATGAAAACATGTTCTAAGTTCCTAACGACTAGTGTATCATTGAACTTGGGCTATAACCTTTCTGTAAATTGAACGCTGCTTGCACAGTCGCTCCGGCAGTACTCAGAGATGGGAGGGCGCGGCTTCCCAGCGGCTCTTGGCACGAGCCGGTCTCTCCTGGACCCTGTCCAAGAGCAGATCATGTCCCCAACTGGCCCAGAGCCTGTGGGGCAGCTCCCCAGCCGGCAGCCTCAGGACAGAGTTCAGGAAGGCTGCACAGGGGCCATTTGTGAAAAAAACCTGAGCTGGTTTCCATGACTCTCTTTTACCCAACAAGAAGAACAGAAAAGCTAATGCTTAGAGATGGTTTCAAAAAAAAAAAAAAAAGCTTAAAAAGTAAGCCATCAAATCAATCCCTCTGGGAAGGTAAGTCTTCGCTAGGCAGTGCGGTCGTCTCATCTTAAGGAGGCACTTGTGGGTCCTGTCTGTGTGACTGAGACAGCCAACCCCACAGTGAAGGACTGATATTTCATTTAAATTTCCAGCCGTTCATGGAATGATAGTTTTGTCAAACGTAAGAAAGATAAATTACTTTAAAAATGAAATAAAAATAACCAACGAAATACCAGCCAATTTTTTTATTATGAGATTCAACAGACATAGCATTATGTTTTGATATTGTTACAAAAGTTTCTGAATCCTTACTTTGCAAGTCTTCCCTTTCTTCCTCGCAGAGGTGCTGGTCAGTTTGTGGGTGAGACTCATGGGCAGACTGGAGTCAGTGGGGGGTGGATTCCTATCTGCCCATATAACTAATTGGGCCAACAACCTGACGAGCACTCAGCACAGTACGGGGAAGGAGCCTTCGCTTTTCTTCCTTTTTGACATGGCATCCTAGAATGCATGTGTGGTTATGGTCCTTTCATAACCCCCAAACCAAGGCTGCGGCGCTCCTCTTAAGGGCATACCTTGTTATTCCTGCAAAACAAAAAGTTACCAGGACGTTCAAGAAAAACGGAGAAAAGGATTGTTTCTTAAACGGAAGAGTGGTCATCTGGGTGATGAAGTCTCCCAACCCTTGGCCAGTGGGCGTGAGCCTCCCCCACCATCCACCCCGAGATGAAGTTACGATTTCATTAGTCATGGAGATGTCATCGTTGTTTTCACATCACACCAGTTCATTTCAACCCAATTTTTAAAGATTTTGATGAATCATTGGGCTCGTCTATCCCTGTTTAATTAGGCTTTGCATTGTTTCCTCTGTGTTTGTCCACAGACACCTACCAAGCCGTGCCTGCATCTCAGCAGAATCCTGAGGATAGGTTCAGTGATAAAATCATTAACAGATCATAGGTTTCAAGAATCAAGAGTAATCTGTGGAATCATTTTGTTGACCTCTGGGCCTGGCGACACCTACACTCCCGGCTAAGGAAGTTCAGCTGATGTCACCTCGATAATCGTGGGCTACTGACTCACAGTCTCACCCTTCTCTTTCCTGCAGTATCCTTCTTTGTGAAGGTATGTGCATAATCAATTGGCTTTTATTTTCAAAGAAAGGACCTACTAACAGAAAGGAACCTAGTGAATGTCATTAAAGGGGAAGTGCTGGGTTCCCCCCAGCTACTGAATTGGCCCTGCCTGGCCAGGAGAAGCCCCACGCTGTAAACAGTCCGGTGTGGCCATGGCAACAAGCAGTTCCACATTTAACTTTTCAGTGTATGAAGGAGGTAATTACTTTCTTCTTTACGTTTGTATAGTTTATAATAGCAATAATGTGGCCCCCACCCCCTAGGTCAGACAGCTCCTGGTGATTAATGAGCAGCTGGACATTTTCATTTATTTTTTTCCCCTCTTAAGGGCCTTTGAGTTCCCTCCAGGTTTTTAAACTCCTCCGGTCACTCACTAACTGCCAGAAAATGTCCTTCTTCTGCGTCACCACCACCCTTCCCACACCCTCTTGGTTTCAAAGCAAAGGCAAGTCTACCAGCATCTCTTGCTGTGTGGCCCTGGGCCAGTCTGTTAGTAGCACTGTTTTACTCCCACTCTGTGTGTGTGTTCATGCGAATGGTTTGTGCATTTGAAGAGCTATGCAAAAGGATCCTTGGATACAACAAGTAACATACTGGACAACGGATGTGATTCTACAGACATATTCCGTGCAATATCCCAGACTAAGGCATTGCAACTGAGCACAATTCTCTGTGTTTTATAAATAAAAACAGTGATAACTTCCTCACGCTTCATCCATTCATCCACACGTACATGCAGGAGATCAGCTTTATTTATAACAAGAAACACTATCAATCACCATTAGGCATGTGTATACTGGATGATGTAGGATTACAGATGCATTTTCATCCTTAAGTGGAAATGCATTGAGCATTTTCTGTGTATAAACTTCTTTGCTAGACTTGGGCTGTGCACCTGATATGCTTGTAATCTGTTGAAAGAGACAGATGTACATGGTGAGTAATACCACAAAGCACACAGACTAAGCATCAGGAAGGCACAGTCATCTTGAGAGTATCGAGGTACGCTAGCGTCATTGTCATCTACAACCACAGCATGGGCAGCGAGAAGACAGTGCTGCTCAACAAACACCTGACTGCATGGGACACTTCCTCAGGTGCTGATTAAGCATTTAAATTGGCAGGGGTGTTTTCCCGCTCACAGGGCAAACCTCATGCTGGTTCACAGAGACAACCAATCCTTGGCATACGTACGAGGGCGCTGAATAAAGGAGAGCATCAAAATTCCCTATTGTGTGTGGACATGGGGTTTAGTGTAGCTGGTAGTTTAGAAAATACATTTCTGCTGTGGCTTTTGAGAGAAAAGTCTTCTTCGATGACCAGAACCTGTGTCTGAACATATTTGGTGAACTGGGTGGGTTTGTGTAGCAATTGCTTAGTAGTGGAGGACCTCAGATGATAAGCTCCTGCCTGTAGTTGGTGCCTAAAGATGTTTAATTCATTCAGTATAACCCTTTCTTTGGTTGTAATACTCCTGAGAATCCAATAGAGTTATGTATACCTGAGGTAAGAGTCAGATGATTAGGATTGTTGCTTTTAGCTCTTACCTTATTCAGTATGTATTGTGTACTGTGTGTACGCTTTTTAAATGGCAATCTTAAAATCTCTAAATGACAAACATCAGCCTCCATGGCCAGCTGTTTGGGCAGTGTGTATTGATGGCATTCGTCTGGAAGGCACGACTCATAACCTCTTTGTGAATCTGTGGCCAACAGCAGGGGAAAGGCCTGGTCTGAGCGAGACTGGCCAGGTGGTGAGCGAGCAAACTGCTTTGGCTCCTTCACTTATCAAGTGTCGTGACTCAAAGGAAGAAAGAGGAAAACCACTCTAACCTTCAGGTTTATCCCCAAGCTGGTGTTGTTACCTCAGATCCAACTGAAACTGAACCCTCACCTCTTGTAAGGCAGGTGCTCTGAGGCTGTCACAGCCATCCTGCCAGCTCTCACTGCATTGCTTTACCACTTGCCTCCAGTCATGCTCTTTGCTTGAGGTTCAATGGGGGTGAATCTTGGTGTCTTTTCTCCTCCCTGAAGTGATGATCACCAGGCACCTCCCCATGATGTAGCTGCTCAATGTCTGTCTGCCTGTTGTCCCACCTCCCTAAGCACATGACAACCTTCAAGGGCTGAACTACCTACATATGCATGAAAACCAGTATAACAAGCCCTTGTCTCTCTTGGGCTCCTCCACTTCACAAGCAGTTGTGTTTTGCTTATTCAATGGACATACCTTTTCAGGCACCTGTGACATGCCAGACATGGTGCCAGGCACGCGATCCAATCGTGAGTGATCCAGAGGCATCCTGTTCACAGGAGAGCTCAGACTGCAGTGGGGTCCTCAGCAAACGACATTAGGGAGCCCTGATAGAACTCCAAGGGTGTGTCCCGCACTAGGTGGCTTCTGCGGAGGTGACATCTAAGCAGAATCCTAGTTGTGGGAAGAGGGCCAAGGGAACAGCAAATGCAGAAACCCTGAGGGGGGCACAACTCTGCGTACAGAGGGCCTATGTCTAAGCCAGAGGGAGCTGGGCTGACCGGTGCAGGGTGATCTGGGGCAGGGCCCTGAAGACCGTGATCTGGGATTTGATCTCCTTCTGTACGTGAAGGGAAGCCACAGAAGGGTTTCAAACAAAGCAGTCTTGTGATCTGAATGATCATCTTAAAGGTTTTCTCCCCTGCTCTGTGGGGAACAGACTGGAAGCAGGCAAGAGGGGAGTAGGAGACCGTCCCAGAGACTGCTGTGTAGGCAGGTGAGATATGACAGCTGTCTGGCCTAGAGTGGTGGGAAAAGGTGAAGTGAAGCAGGGAGTTGTTGATATGTTTGGGGCGTGGTTCTGAGGGAAAGGGAGGCATCATGTGCGACCCCCAGGCTTCCGACCATAGCAATGAGCGGATGGCCACGCATTGACTGAGCAGCGAGGTTCAAGATGGCTTGGCACCCGGTGGGGTAACCAGGCAGGTTGAGATTCCCGGCTCTCAAAGAAATGAGCTGCACTGTGCTTAACAATAGAAGAACATTGCGCTTGATTTAATTTGGGGTGGTTTAAAGGACTCCTCGTGACTTTGCAGTGTTCAGGATCATTATTTTGAACATCGGATATCACTCTCCTGTAGAGATAACAGGCGGCAGTTAAAATTCAGTTTGTTACAGTGACTCCAAAACTAGTTTTCACCCCAATATCAACTTAACTGCGAATATAGGCTTTGGAAATGCATGTTTAGGAAGTCATGATCAGACTGGGGGTCATTATAGTTTGAACAAGAATCACACCCCTCCCACCTCCAACTCCTCTTCCTTCTGCACTGGGGGTCGCTGGGGGCTGAAGTTCCAGCAGTCACCTTTCAATCCTCCTTTGACACATTCAAAGGTGTCCTTGTAAATTCCTAGCAGCCCAAGTTCCAGGAACTTAATGAACCTAGTTCCCTCTGGCAGAATGAACCAAATGGAAGGAATGGCTTTTATCTCAGCCCGAACTGTAGGTGAACAATGTCACTGCAACAGATTATTTTAGCTAATACCATCCAGGAATTTCTGGTGAGTTTTTGTATTATTGGTGTGTCATCGGGATCACGCTGGTCTTTTTATTTGGTTTCTGAACATTACTCACCTTTTTTGAATCTCTTATTTTGCATGTTTCCCACCCCAGCTTCTCCACATGGTGTTCCTGCCACGCCAACACTTCTCTGCATGTAATTTTCTGTTGACTGGTAGCTGCCATTGACATACATCACACCCAAAAGCTTATACCTGCAGCTTGACACCCTGTTCCCTCCTCTAGATAACAGAAAGGCATTTGTGAACTTTACATCTATTCAGAGCATTATTTCGATTTCTGAAGTCTGTTTTTAGGGTTGGAGAGCATGTTTTGTTATTTCAAAGAAAAAGGTAGCAAATAATTAAACAGAAAGAGTGTATATTAGGCAGTTTTATGGCAGAGCAATGGGGATAATGAATAGATTTGGAGAAAAGGAAAAGAGGAGGGAGAAGGAAGAAAGGAGGGAAGTCAGAAAAAGCAGAGAAGAGAAGTAGAAATTGATGATGGAGGAAAGCTAAAAGCCCCGGCCCCTAGAGGCTATTCAGTTACCTGGTGAGGTGACCAAGAACAAAAGAGTATATCTCCTCTCCATCCAGCGTCTAGAGAAAGACCCTGGGTCTGGCTCAGTGTAGACCATTAATTAAAGACCACATCCCCAGCAGCAGTAAGAGCATTTACTGTTAAGACAACTGGAAAGAAAACAGAGGGAGTGAAAATGGATAGGAAAGATTCTGATTGCTTGAAAGCTCTGTGCTCTGCCCTGTCACCCGGGTCTCTTCATCCAGGACCCCACTTGGGGCTCAGAGACCAAGGGAGCCCTTTGGTCAGACTGGGTACTGGCCAGAAATCCAGGAACACTCCCATCACATCAATCCTTTGGCAACACACACCACCAACATTCACCATATAAGAGTTTCCCTAGTGCATCTCAGGTCCACACCCATCATGAGCATTTGATGATACTTTCCCATATGCTAGGAGGAGACCATTGACATGGTACCTGTTTAGGGTGGCTTTAAATGGGAAAATAGCCATATATATATTAGAGGCCAGGTGCCTAAAATTTGTGCATGAGGCGGGGTCCCTCAGCTTGGCCTGCACCCTCTCCAATCTGGGACCTCTCGGGCAATGTCCCCCACAGGGATCAGGTCTAAACTGGCAGTCGGACATCCTTCTCGCAATCCGGGACCACCAGTTCCTAACTACTCGCCTGCCTGTCTGCCTGATCACCCCCTAACAGCTCCCCTGCCAGCTTGATTGCCCCCTAACAGCTACCCTGCTGGCCTGATCACCCTCTAACTGCTCTCCCTGGCTGCTCTGATCGCCCCCTAACTGCTCTGCCCTGCCAGCTCGATTGCCCCCTGACTGCTCTCCCCGGCTGGCCTGATCGCCCCTAACTACCTCTGCCTTGGCCCCCACCACTGTGGCTTTGTCCACAAGGATATCTGGAAGATGTCCGGAAGATGTCCAGTCTAATTAGCATATTACCCTTTTATTAGTATAGAATATAAATACATGGCACAAGACTTAGTGTATTTCTTCCGGGGAAAATCAACAAAGGAAATTAATAAGATGAGGTGGGAGGGGCCAACAGGTGGACAGAGAAGGGCCAATGATTGCCTCTGAGTTTTGTATTTTTCTACCCATGATAGAGAAAGAAGAGAGGAAGCCAGAGGCTCCAACTGGGAGAGGATAAAATAGAGGGGTGCTGTGGACAGGTGGTTTTCTATCATAACGATGAGGAGTTGCATTCTGCTAGTCAGGCCTCTTGTCAGGGTGGTACACAGAGCCAGTCAAGGCTGTCCAGGTCCAGGTACAGCCTGGCATCTTAGAGCATCAGGGGTGCCTTTCCACACCACACAGAACACATCCGATGACATTTCAGCCTCAGTGAATTGGCATGGAATAAGCTCTAGGGTATGCTGCTAAGTGAAAAAACGAGGTGCAAAAGAGTATGCGTAGTATGTTAACATGTTCTCTAAGAAAGAAGTGGAAATAACACCTACACAAATGCACCCCGCCCTCCCCCCCCCCATATTTTGCAAAAAAGAAACCCAGGCTGGATAAACCTAAAATAAGCAAAAACACTTGTCTATAGGGACCAGTGGAAATTGTACAGAAAGCATAAGAATGAGAGTGAAACTGAGTACCTTTGTGTATATATATTTTATAAACTTTAAACCATGTGAAACAAAATTAATTGCCAAGATATCCTGAACTTTGTATTGATGTACTGATTCTGAATCTATATTGCATATGTTGGAGGTTAGAGTACATGAGTAAATATTTTGAAATTTTTGAGAGCCAGAGGTATAGCTGCAGGAAAAGGAGAAGCCAGCATAGAATGGGAAAAGGGCAGGAAGAACTCTGCAGTATGGGTTTGAATTGGATGTATCAGAACAAACCCACAACTTCAATCCACAGCTCTTCTCACTACAAGAAGCCTTGTACACTAGCTTTAAGCACCCTATCACTCAGATCTGCATTTTTAATTCTTCGATCAAAGGAAGCAAGACTCTTGGAGACAAGCCGAGTTTAGGTCTTGAACTTGGACTACCTTGTGTCAGAAAGCAAGAATTAGCTAAAAGTGAATGGGGCTTCAGGGGCCGGCCAAGAGAGTGCAAGCCCACTATTGCCTGTGGCTCCCACTGAATAAACTAAAATCTCTGGACAAATCACAAAAAGTTAACTGCCTTGATGCCATTGAAAGTAAACAAGGGAAGAAAGGTTTGGTGGGAAACGTCAAAACCTGAAGAACAAGCAATAAGTTAGTGGTGAGTTTTCTGGTATTTCTTTTCCTCTTTGTATCTGCCAGCTTGGACCCAAGGGCATGCTCACCTGGGACCTCCTTGCCCACCAGGCATGTGCATAGAGTCTGAAATGAAAGTCTACCCCATTTTCTTGGTTTAAGCACAGTGCACACGTATAAGGCAGCACACTCTGTTTTGCTGGGGAAATAGCCATACACATTGGAGCAGGGCTTCTCTTGATTACACTGGGATTGCCAGTGGCAAAGCCCCATGCCTATCCTCAGATGGGGCAAGAATTTGAAGACCTGTTGGCTCCTTCCTGTAAGTGCCACCTTGGAACATATAGTCTTAGAATACGTTTCTTTCTCTCCCTCCTCCTCCCATGTAATGCTGCCTTCTGAGATAAAAATTTTTAGAGAAAGATACTCTTGATTTCAACACACACCACACACACACACACACACACACACACACACACACACACATGCCTCAGTAGAAAAAAGCTTGTATTTTGCAATCTGTACCAAAAAAAAGTAGTCATTCATTATATTAGTCATTTCTTCCTGCTATTTCCCAAAATAGCTGCAAAATGAGTTTGGTACTTCTTAATTCAAATAACCAAAAGCCGCAGTAATTATACTGTATTTCCATGTACCTTGATAAATTGAGCATGATCACAAAGCAGTTTTGTGGCCATTTTCTCTTAAACAACTGTTTTCATGAAATCCAAAAATGACTATAATTAATCTTTGTATTAGGAAATTTCTGGAACATCCCTAAGTAATTGTCTCCAACACCACTTCTCTGAGAACAGAATGACGGCTCAGTTTCTAAACACAAACTGATCTCAGAGAAGCTAATGCTACTTAACTCCCAGAGAAGCAAGATATCACACGAGCGTCTCAAAATCACTGGCTTCATTACATCACACAAATTCATCCTGTGAATACCCCAGCCCGCCCCACCCCGCAGACTTTGTAAAGCTAGAATTGTTCGTAGCTGGATCTATGCTCTTTCACCCCGAGAGCCAGACATCACATTTACCTCGGGGCTCTTTGCACCCAAATTTAGAGCTCTGTAGCTCAAGACTTTGACTTGGAGATGCTATAGCGCTTGGCATCGGCTTGTTCCACTGCAGGCTAGGTGCTGACAAGTTTATATAAATAAAAAGGCAAAGATCCACGTGCTTTGTATTAAAGCCAAAGTACAGGTCTCGCCTTTTGAAAGCATTGACAAGTCCTAAAACAACTTGCAATGCTGCCAAGTTCCCCTGGCAGTGCTTCTCAGGTGTCATGCAGCCCGTCTGCTTGTGCGCTACAGTCATCGTTATATTTAAAACATGAGCCCAGCTGGTGGTTGAGCATTGACCCAAGAACCAAGAGGTCATGGTTTGATTCCAAGTCAGGGCACAGCCTGAGTTGCAGGCTCAGTCTCCAGTAGTGGGTGTGCAGGAGGCAGCAGATTGATGATTCTCTTTCATTGATGTTTCTATCTCTCTCTCCCGCTCCCTTCCTCCCTCTGAAATCAATAAAAGCATATTTAAAACAAAACATGACCAGAGGCTCCTGGAGAATTTGAGCCACCCCATATAACCAGGATACCCGCTTCACACTGTTCCTGGTTTTTACTTATTGCCAGTCCTCAACCAGTCATAAAAGAATGTCTCTCCCCCCATTCCCCCCACCCCAACCCCGCCTCCGACCCAGAGAATGAAATTAAAAGACGGTAAAAATAATAAATAAATACAACTTTTCATAAGTCTTGCCAGCCTATCCCTAGAACAGCCCTTGACCATCAAAGCGGGGAGGCTGGTCCTGCCTGTGTCCGGGTGGAAGCCGAGACACTGGAAAGCAGTGAGTGATGAGGGAGCCCCACCCGAGCTGCACCCCTCCCAGGGCTCCCCACCTAAAGGCCTATGGCTCATTAAGGACCCTGAGGTTGTCCTAGAAAGAGCCAGAGCTCTCTCACCATTGCCCATGAGGAAAGCTAAGGACACTGTTGTAGATGCTGGCTTTTACCCCTTTCCTGCTTTACTCCTCCCTCCCACAGCAGGCCGGTGCTGAAGAGAGAAGGCAAACCGAGGCAGGGCTCCTGTCCCAAAGAAGTAAGAGGCACAGGAAAATAAGTTCCAGCTGAGAAAAAATCCACGCGGTGCATAGAGAGTCTCTGAATGGCATGGGGCCCGAGGGGAGGGCAGCTGTGTGCAGAGCGGCACCGTGTCCGGGTGGAAGTGCGCTTGGGTCCGCAGGATAAGGATGGGGGTTCGGGGATTTGGTGAGGATCTTGTGACCAGCCCACTGAACATGCTGGCACTGCTCCCAAAGCCACAGAGAGCATTTGCGTTTTCATGTCCAAATGGCCCGTTTTGAAATGTGTCTACGTGAATCTATTTCAAGTCCTGTCTCCCGTGCAGTGGTGCGTTTGAAATATGAGGAGTTTTGATTTCACTTCTCATTTATTAGTCTTCATATTCAAATTCAGAATGTGTGACTTCACCCAGGGTGTTCTGAGGAGGACTGGGGGTAACAGGGGATAGTCTCTCATCTCCCGGAGGGGCTGTTATCTGGGCTGGCACAGCCGGGCTCACTTCTGAGCTCACTCGGGGCCAGGCCACATGGCTGGGCCGCTGCTGGTCACACAGCTGGTGCCTGCTCATAGGAATGAGCATCTTGTCACGTCAGCTGTGTGCCCGCCTACTCCTGGGGTCTCCAGTGGAAACCCCTGGCTGCTGAGCTCATTAGGGACCCTGAGGTTGTCCCGGCTTCCTGCGCAATCTCCTGAAAGGACAGCATCAGGGTCCCCCTCTGACAGCCCCCTGATTGGAGCTCGATGGCCCAGCAGGGCTCCGGGAGTGGGATGAAAACATGCCTGAGCATCTCTGCAGCCCCAGGGGTATCATAGGCTCCAGGACCTGAGTGGCAGGCACCAGCGCTGCCTTAGCTTAGAATAATTCCAAGGTGGGACCTAGCCACGTGAATGCAGCTTTGAATCTAATCTCTCCTGAACTGATTGGCAATTAGGCTGCCATGCGAGGTGCAATCAGATCGGAAATCATCTCCGCCCCAACTGTTGCTGGCACCAAGGCCTCTCCTCCACGCAGCCTGATGCAGCCTCCTGCCATGCTGAAGAAGTCGGGACGTTAAAACAGGCTACACACTCAGCCCAGCTTATTCCAAAGGCCCCTGGGCAGGGCACAGTTGAAAAACAACCAGAGGTCTTTGAGCAAAGAGCTGACATGGAACGGGAAGTGAGGCATCTGTAAGGAGAGGAAACAGCCCCACTGAGGCCCAAGTAGGAAGGAGATCACTGTGGCCAAAATGGACTGATCAGAGGAGAGTGTTAATTAATGACGTGAGAGGGAACATGGGCCAAGCACACCCAGAAAGGGGCAGCCTATTGTTTCAAGAACCCTGAGGTTGGCCACTCAGCACCTGTAACTCTCTCTCTCTCTCTCTCTCTCTCTCTCTCTCTCTCTCTCTCTCTCTCTCTCCTTCTCCCTCTCTTTTGCTCTCTCTCTCTTCAGGTGCTCTCAGATTCTTGTTAAGGAGAACTCTCATGGACCAAGGAGCAAACCATTTACCTCAACCCTAGCAGTGAGATATCCCACACACAGCTCCACATCCAAGATGTAGCAAACCTCACCCATCTTTCTTGCTCTAAATCATTCACTGCATCTTCATCGCCCAGAGAATCAGATCTACATTCGTCACCTGCCATCAAGGCCCTTCACTGCTCCTTCTCCAGCATTAGCGCCCTCTCTTTACATCTCAAAGTCTTCTCCTCCAACCAACCCCGAGGATGCCCCACCCCAAGTACACTGCAGACACCTCACCTCTTTCTGTTCCTTCTGCTGAGAGGTGTCTTTCCACTCAGGCTCTCTAGGTGTGCTCTTTAAGGCCTAAAGCAAATTCCATCTCCCTTTGGGAAACTTTCCCTGAGTGCCCCAGCCCCAAATCACTCCTTTCTGCACAGAATTATTAAAGCCTTCATTCCTGTAAATGGGTCCCTTTGGTACAGGCAGCTTGCATTTTCCTGACAACATTCCTCTTTCATGCCTCTGCACTTTGTAAATGCTGTTCCCTGCCTACAATTCCTTTCCCGTCCCCTCTTTATCCAAGACCGAGATCTGTGGATTCTGGCTGTGATCACACTGGGCACAGATGCCCATAACCTCCTAGCACCCCCAGGGAACGACCGGCTCCCCCATCGCCAAACTGTGTGCTATTCAAGCATTTACTCTCTTTCTTCCCCATAGGGCTGAGACTTTCTTGAGAGCATGAATTATAACCAATATCTCTGTACTTTGTATCCTGCACTTTGTAGAGTACCAGGAATATAATAGATATTTATCTATTGAACTGAACGCTTACCTTCCCATCTTCTCCTTTCTTATCAAAAGGAATATAAGTTACTACTGCAGCTTAACAATAAAGCCCAGTGAAGGTATCTGCTAATTTTTGCAGACCTGAAATCAAAGGCCCGGCTACAGATCTTCAGAAACATCCTTCCGTGTAATGAGCTTTGAGAGTCCTTTCCTCCCTTTGTTCCATCTTTCCTCCTTGACAGAGAAGCACATGAAATATAAGTTTTTAAAAGCCATAAACCCTGGGCCCACTCAGATCAAGGAGGAAGGAGGTATGATTGGGAGTTTGGCTCACGAATGGAAAGGATGCTCCTCTATCCCCACTTTTCAAAAAATGTACTCTCTGGGGCAGCAGGAAAGAGAAGAGATTCCTTTTCTTCCAGAGCTGACAGGGGCTGCACTAAAGAGCTGAAGGGCTTGGGGAGAGGCGTGGGTGCTGCTCTTGCTCCTCACACAGGACCCTGTGGTTGGAGTACATCGGGGTGTTGTTGGAAATAGTCAGAATGCCTGTGAGAGGCCAGACCAAACAAAGTGCCAAAGGACAGCAAACCCTTCAACCAAAAGCTGTACCTTTGATGTAAACAACAGGCATATTGTGAACCAATGCCCCAGCCTCTGAGGTCCAACCATGCAGGTGCAATGGGAGTTTCTGAGACTCTGGCAAAGAGGGGTTGCTGACTTCTGTCTTCCCAGGGATGCCAGTGGCTCTTGCAAGCCTGCCCGAGAAGGACATAGCAGCCGCAGTGCCCTGGTGGCTGAAGCTGGCTAAAAAGACCCTGGGGCCCTGGCTGGTGTTGCTCAGTGGGTTGAGTGTCATCTCTCATACACCAAAAGGTTACCAGTTTGATTCTCGGTCGGGGCAGATACCCAGGTTGTGGGTTCAATCCCCAGTCGGGAGGCAACCTTTCTGTATTTCTCACATCAATGTTTCTCTCTCTCTCTCCCTCTCCTTTCCTCTCTAGAATCAATATATATGGCCCTGGGGACCAGAACACATCTGAGGGGGACGGGGAACATCAGTTGGCCCCTGATGTCCACAGCAGACCTGAGAGCAGAGCTAGGCGACATTCACCCCTCGTTTTCACGTGAAATTCAGTATTTTAAATTTTAAACATTCTTTGTTCCAGACCTCAAACTTGGATTTATTTTGCTTTTCTATTGTTGTCTTGGCAGCTGTTTTTCCAGAGTTTGTATCTCTGCACAGCTGTTGCTCCCTGTAATATTTGAACTAGTACAATAGTTTTCCGCAAAGCGCTCACTTTCCTATAAGAATGCAATCAGGAATGTTCCGTTCCATTTTCTTCGCAGTTTTATTTCACTACAGTTTATTGCAGGCGTGAGTCAGCATGTTTATGCGAGAAATGCATTCAAACCTGAAGATAAAGGTTATCCCAGTTATTCTTTTTGTTTGTTTTTTGTTGTTAATCCTCACCCGAGGGTATTTTTCTCCACTGATGTTTTAGAGAGAGTGGGAGGAGGAGAGATAGAGAAAGAAACATCAATGTGAGAGAGACACATTGACGGGTTGCCTCCCGAAAGCACCCCAACTAGCGCCAGAGATAGAACCTGCAAATGAGGTCCATGCCTTTGACAGAAAGGCAAACCCTTAGGTTCTCAGGCAGATGCTCTAACCACTGAGCACCAGCTAGGGCAGGGCTATCCCAGTTATTGCCCCTCAGAAATATGTTTTAAATCTAGTAATTTAAAATGGGATGGCATCCTCTAGTTGCTGAATTAGCCTCTGTCTCTTTTTGAAATATATTTCCTAACAGCCATTCTATTAATTATTTCAAATTGCCAACTTATTAAATATCGTTTGTGATAATAAGTAGATAACAATGGTAATGGAAAAACAATTCAGTGAACATTGATAAGAGGATGATGATCACAAGGGCAGACAAATGGAACATTTATTTGCTCACCTATGAAAAGGCGATGGAGACTAGCTAGTGAAAGTAAACTGAGTTATGCTGACTTCAGCAAATATATAAATGTCTCAAGTACCATCTTTTTGAACCCCTGATGTTTGGTCCTGTTATAAGGAATTTCGTCAGTATTAATAGCAGTTTTCAGGAAGAAAGAAAGAATCATGAAGTTATATAGAAACGGCATATGGATAAGCAGGAAGGTGCCCTCACACAAAAGTATTCAAGCATCGGGCTGTTGGGATCTATCCATCCTAGAATGCGTTAAACAGTCCAGACATTGTACCCTGCATTCGATACTATTTCATCCATTCTATGAAATGTATCTTGAGGAAAAGCACGAAGACCCCCACCATCAATAGATGGATAAAGAAACTATAGTGACTGGCTTAGAATTCTAGAAACTTTAGAAACATCTGCTTTCCCATACAAGTGGTCTAACTTGCAAAAACATTTACAAATTTGCTTACAGACATATTAAAATCTAGATAAGATTCCTCATTTACCAGAGGGCTTCTTTGCTTTCTTATCTGTTTTTGAGAAATCTTGCAATAACACTTTTTTTTTTTGGTCTATAGTGCTTTTTCAATCAATGTAGCTGACACCAGATAATGTCACCACAAGGGAAATATCTCACTGGCCCAGTATGAACATTGACCTAATTTAGTTAATCTGAGATTATTTATCCAGAATATCTGGTCTGTGAATATTTGAAAGTATGTGACCATTATAGTCGCTCAGGAAAAATAGAAAGACAGAAAGCCAATGAGTGTCTCTCTAATTTTACAACATGATAAAGCCAATGAGGCCATATATTAAATATGCCCAAGAACAACTTAACTGGGAACTTTGCTGGGATGTAGCGTGTCCATACTGCTAGTCTGGGTGCTATGTGCTAGGTTTCCTCTTCTCTATGACTTTCTACCATTTTTGTTGCTGTTGTTCTTTTACTCCAAGATGATTATTGAAAAGTAAAAGAGCAGAATTGACAGTAAGTGGCTAAATTCTTGCAGTGTTTTTCCTTTAGTTATCTCAGTAAGTTGTATAAGAGCAGCATGAGTCATCACAAAAATAAATAACCTCGTCATGCTACTAAATATGCCATCCTGTTCACCCAAACTGAGATTACTTGAGTTTCTAACGATATACAAATGACTCTTCAGCAAGATATATGTTGATTTTTTTGTTTTGTTATTCCCTTGGAAACTCTTAGAAAACTAGGTAGTTTGATTAAAGTATAAAATTTTTTTTATTATTTTTTTTATTAATTGAGCAGAAGCTTCTCATGACAACCGTGATGTTTTCTAAGGAGTTACTACAAAGAATAAAACATTTGAATTAGCTTACCCACAAAACCTTGATCATTCCTCTTATTCTATAATATTTTCTTTTCCCCTTAAATTTAATTTAGTCAAAAATTGAACCACAAATGGACATACTAGTAATGAGCAACAGATTTTCTTTTATGACAGAAATAATTTTTTAATTTTATCAAAAGTATGTGTGAGATACTTCCAATTTATTGGCAAAACAGACTTACCTCACATTTTTGCTGAATTTTTTCATTAATTATATAACCCTTCAACATACATATATAAAAATTCAAGGTGTATATGTCAAGTACATATGCATGCAGAATTTTCATGTTGCAGCTATACTGAATTTATTAAAAACAATATTCTTAGAGCGATCTTTCCTTACTTGCTATCATCAAAAATGAAATATAATTTATAAGTTTTATAATTTTACTGCTAGAAATCTTATCTCTAAAATGTTACTGTAGACTACTTTTAAATATCTTTATTTAAACACAAAACGGTTACAACTATGTTTTATTGTAATCTCCTTGATCAAGATATGACTTCATAGGTTTCTAAAATTATGAATCAATTATAGGGGAAAATATGGAAGAAATTCCATTCTTGCTTAGTAGGAAGCATTTTCACAGTATATAAATTCTTCCTCAAGCTTTTCATTTTGTTTTGTTTAGGGTTGTAGTGGTGGTGGTGAGCAGTGTTGGTAATACCTTGCAGGAGAAAAAAATAAAGCAGAAAATTACCAAAATGCTGACCTGAAATTTGAAAATAACAGGAAAGGGGTTGCTTCAGCCCTGTGTAGAGATTATACAATAACCTGTAGTAATTTACATCTCATCATTATCCAACATTTGTAGCAAGATTCTTCAAAAGTTACTTGAGAGTTCATTTAAGATTGCTGACTGAGATCACAATACAGTAATTAGATGAAATTAAAGTTAAAATGAAAAGAAAATGAATCAAGCAATAAAGTACGATGTGTGATGCCCTCCACCCACCACCATGCATTCTCATGAAAGAAAAGAAGCTTTGATAATATAGTATGTTACAAGAGCAACTTTAACACGGGCTGGGTCTGTATCCCCTCCTGCTAAAACACGAACTCAGCATTTTCCACATTTTTGCTTTTCCCCTTCCATTTCCTGGAGGATCAGTGGGCCACATAGTCACTTTAAATTCCCAATAGATGCAGTTTTAAAACATAAAAAGAAGCAAGTGAAATTCATTTCAAGAATGTATTTTGTTGTATCCAATATATCAAAAATGCAATCCTTTCAACCTGAAATCAATATTTAAAAATGATGAGTCGGGTATTTTACATGCTTTCCTGCACACGGCATCTTTGAAATCCGGTGTGTGTTGTGTACACTCATGCAGCACTTCTCCTTTCTGACTGGCTGGATTGTAGGTGCTCAGTAGCCCCACATGGCTAGTGGCTGCCACAGTGGATAACAGAAGTCTAAGTGGGCAGCCAAGGAGACTATCCTGGGAGAAAGTAGGAACCTGGACATGTTGGATACAATGTGATAATTCAATCCACTGGCAAGCTCACTCTTTGAGAGCTCAGAAGAAAAGGGTTCAGAGATAAACTGCCCTTGTCCTTCATCAACATCACCTTTTTGTTGTATTTGTTGAATTCCTGTAAGGATGTGTGCACTCATCCCTGTGTGTACCTAACAGAGTATTCTTTCCAGCCTTGTGATTTCTCCTCCCATGAGGGCCAGGGGCTCAGGCATAAGCCAATCCCAGTACTCAGCCAGCCAGTGACTTCAGGACCCCAGAGGAGTGTGTGTGTGTGTGTGTGTGTGTGTGTGTGTGTGTGTGTGTGTGTAAATCATGTGTGAGAGTGAACTTGTGTGGCTCTATGTGGCATGTGTCTGTGTGTGAGAGATTCCAGGAATTTGTATGTATGAGTGTATAGTGCCTGCGTTTTGTGGGTGTATGAGTGCATAAGAATGTGTGGCATGTGTGAGAATGACTGTGTGTGAGAAGAGGAGAGAGGCAAGGGCAAGACTGGGCTTACCAGATCCCGTTATCCACCAGGCAGGGCCCTGGCCCAACCTGAGTGGGCCCCCTTGAGCCACCTCTGAAAGGAAGGCCCACCTTGGCCATGAAGACTTCCCCACAGCCACCAGCCCCACTCTCTTCAGTGCTTCAGCACATTTTGAAAACCCACAATGAAGTAGGCGTTAGAGAGACACAGGCGATTCAACCCGCAAAACTCCATCTCCCTGAAACTCACATCATCCTTTGGGCCTCCCCACAGCCAGGACCTCCAGAAAGCTCGCCTCTGCCTTCAGACCTGCACCAACCACCGGTGGCTTTGCCTGAGCAGGAAGTGGGCGGGCAGGGCAAAGGCACCTGGAGGGGCTCTGCCCCCCCCCCCGCCCCCCCCAGCCCAGCCTGGAGGGTCATAGACACACAGAGACTTCCAAGAGCAACCACAGGGTCTGACCTGTGACTCTCTGGAGCTGTGAGGCCCAAATCGTACAATTTTCCAGGGAATGTGCGAGTTCACTTCCTCCAAAGGTGTCCATATTTACAAAGAGCTTTATCTCACCCCTAACCAAGCAAGACATACCCAGCGGGGCCTCTTATCCAAGTATTTCCCTGGTCTCCAGGTGGAATCTACAAAACATTATTTGGTTGCACTCCTCTTCCAAGTCCCACCCCAGTTTAAGGGGCCTTAGGGCATCTTGGGGGAGGGGGGGGCAGTGGAGAGAGGTCATGTGCATGGCTGGAAGGGGAGGACCCAGCTGTTTGCTGCCTTCAACCTCGATGTTTATTTTTCATCTCAGGGCTAGAAATTGGCTTGGTGGCTTTCTCCGTGTTGACTACCTCTTCCTGGAAAAACCTTCCGGCCCAGGGATGAGGTAGGGAGAGAATAGAGTATACGGATCCTGTAAAGAAGCAGAGGAAGGGCTCGTTAACTCAGATCGGTGGGCCTGGGGGGACAAACAAGCTTGATAGGAGGGGAAAGCTGCCTTCTCTGGAGCCCTGGGGCTCCCTGAAGTCTGGAAATCGAAGCTCCTCCCGGCCTCGGGGCCTCTCGGACCTGACGGGGCCACGGGGTCCAGCGCCCGCAGGTGCGGGTCCGGCGGGCCCCCACGCATTCCCCACCCGCTCCCGGGCGCTTAGCACCCACCTCATGGGCCGCCGCCGCCAGCACCTAACAGATCCCTCCTGCTTCTTGTTTCTAGAAAAAAACGAGATCACCCTGGCAGCTGGGGGTGGGGCGGGCGATGGAGAGGGAGAAGAGCCGTAATGTCAGCAATGCGGAGAACAGTTACATAATCCCTAAGACGCGCGTCGCGGTGGGCACTCGAAGTTGGCGAGGCGTTTGCGGCAGCTCCGCTGGGGAACGTCGTTGTCCGTGTGATTAACCTGCTTGCTTTTTAGCACACAATTGCACTAACATGGATTGTTTTGAGTTCAATCTAAAGAAAATACTTTCAAAATATCTCACTGGCATTATTATAAAAGCAGAAGATGGTGTCTTTGTTAAACTCACTCACTTGTTACCTTAGCTGCTCTCGGTGGATTTAAACTTGCAAGCAACACAAGAGAACACGTGAAAACATCAAAATTTCAGCGATGCTTAAGTCAGGGGTCCGAGCTCAGAACCCCCAAGGACGGGTCTTAAAGGGTCTGAAATCCGCCAGAAAGAGGAAATCATGGCTCATCAGCGGTTGTCACTTGCAAAATTCGCCCCCCTCCCTTTCGCCCTCTCAGCAGAAGGGGATCTGAAGTTTGAAACTTGTCACGGAAGAAGAGAAACCTTGGCCCAGGGGCGGCTAATGAATTCGGATTGTATAGTTTTCAAAATCTGATGTTTTGCAATGATGACATTCGTGTGGCAACCGAGGGTCCAAGGCGACAAGTCTGCGCAGCTGCTCCGCGCTTTGAAATGCCCAAGACAATGGGCGCCAGTGTTCCGGGCGCTTCGCCTCTCCACTCCATTTGCATAGTCTGTTCTGCCTGATTGACCAGCGGGCCTGTCGCGGGGACCGGCATTGTTCGCAGATCACTTCAAGATGGCCGAGATGACAAGATTCAGGTGAGAGATGAAGTGGGATGATTCCAGAACGCCACAACAAAAAGCAGCCCTGGGAAACGCGGCGAGGGCCGAGGGCCCGGGCAAGCTGACTTCCGAGGGTGGATTTCCTCGGTCGCTTTTGAAGACCTCATCAAGTTGCTGGAGGGGAAAATGGAAGACTTAGAGATTTTAACAGGAATTTGCAATGCCCTCCTTGGGGGGTAATTTGGGTCCTGCTTTATGTAAAAATCCAGTCATTTCGTGTTATTTTGTGTCACTGTATTCTTTCACTCTTGGAAGTTTGAGTTACACTGCCAAAGGGGGGACACAAATAGCTCCCTTCTCCCGGGCCAACAGCTGTCACGAATTGAGACTGGATTTGCTGTTTTTCAGAAACTTTGAAAAGTTGTGGTGGTGGTCCCTTGGCTGGCAAACCTGCGTTGCAGAAGTAAATGGACTCTAATGGTTAAGTTCCAAGTGACCGGCCACACGTAGCACTTGGCTCCGGGAGTCAATCGCTTCATGCCTCGCTGCGCACAGCGAAGGCACAGGCGCAGAGGCCCTCCACCCACCACCACGCGGATTTTCACTTCACACTCATGTTTTGACTTCAGCTCAGAAAAGGCAAAATCTTTGCCATCCAAGTGCCTTTCCCCCCAGAGGCCTCAATTCCATCTGCTATCGCTCCTGTTCTACCCCTAACACTGGAGCACCGGGGGAATTGCGGCACTGGGACGTGTTCCCACACCCAAGGCTCTCTTGGGGATTGCCATCACCGGGAGGGTAAATACTGCCAATGATTTGCTGAGATGGGAGTCCTGGCAATGGGAATCTTGGGGGAGGGGCCTAAGGCGGGAACCGGTGGGTGGCGCAGGGTTTGAAGCTAGAGGAACCCAGCCTAGGAAAGGGAGCACCTTTCCTGCAGGGGGGTGGGGATGGGGGGGGGGGCGGGGAGGGCATCCTTTCTCCCAGGTCAAAAGACTGGAAGACTGGATTCTGACACTGACTGGTCCTGGCTGGGTGGACCCGGAGGCGGAGGCGGCATCGCCATGAGCTGAAGGCCTGCTCAGGCCCAGCTAGAGTGGGCTGCGCACGGCCCTCCTCATCCTCCAGGATATTTCTTCTTCATCCAGCCTCATCTCCCCCTCTTCCTCTCACCCCCTCCACCCCTACAACAGGCACCCAAACAAAGGCCAGTCCTGGAGAAGGCTCCCTACAACCCTGCACGCGTGCACCAAACCCTGGACACACCGGGTGCCGGGCAATAACCAGGCAGGTCTGCAACCAGCCCCACAAGCGCGGGGGAGGCGTTTCCATGTCCCCACACGCGTTCACTGAGAATTACAGTGACGCACATCTCGGGAATATAACGATTAATCCAGCCGCAGGTTTCCAGATAAGTGATTGTGATGGAGATTGTTGGCGAGAAAATAGACAATTATCCGCTGTTAGCTTTACATAAAGATCGCATTAACTCAAATTAGTTATCAGACAAAAGAGCGTCGGCGTGCACACCCGGCCCGCCCGCGCCCTGCCCGCCAGGACCCCCGGGAGCAGCCGGGCCAAGAGCGCGGCCGGCGGGGCCAGGGGCCAGGGAGCGCGCACCAGCGAGCCCCAGGCCCTGCCCCACGCAGGGACTCGAGTGCTGCGCTGGTCTGGAGGCGGAGCGGGGCTCCCCTAGCGGACTCCGGGAGCCCCAGGGGACCCCCTGCGCGCCAGCTCCGCCCCACCCCGCCCAACATCCTTCCGAGCCCCGCACCCTCCTTTCCCGCGCACGCCCCGCAGCGCTGCCCTTCTCTCTCTGCCGCCCACAGCCCCGGGTTTTCGGTCTTGAGCCCGAGCAGGAGACGTCCTTCATTCTCTCGTCGTGGACGGGCCCTCCTCCTCGCCGCGGAATGAGACTCACAGCGACGGAGTCATCGGCCACGCCGAGCGCGCTTCGACGGGGCGGCCCTGTGACCCGCCGCCCCGGATCCCCGCACGTGGTCACTGTAGCTCCAACGCACTGCGTCCGGTCTCCCTCCGCGGGGTCCCCGTTGCCGCGAGGACGGATGGGAAAGGCAGGCTGGGGGAGGAAAGGCACTGAGGGACTCAGAGCTGAGTGTCTGTCAGTGGCCTGGGAACCAAAGGGGACCTGCAGCTTCAGGCTGGAGAGGAGCAGGGCAGTGCCGTCTGGACTCGGGATGAACACACGTGGCGCACTGTCCACGCACGGGGTGACCTCCTGCGCGCTCCTTTCTCCCGTGTCCCTACTAGGGTTCACGTGGTCCGTCGGAGCACGGATTTCCCTGGCGCTGTCCGTGCGAACGCACAAACCGCCGTCCACCGCCCCAGCCTGGCTGCAGGGCCCCGGGAGGTCTCCACTCCCACAGATGAGCGCTGGCGCTCCCACGCGGGCCGGCCTCCCGGGGCCCTAGGGTCCCCGAGCCCCGCTGAATAGGGCGGATAATGACCCCCGGTTCCCAAGGCAGGCTTTCTGCTGCCTGGTGAGCTTGGATTTGTGTGGTCCAAGCCTTTCCCAGCTTGTCCCATTCTGTCACCGGGATAAGGGGCTCCCTCGGCTCGTTTGCACCTGCGTCGCTTTTGGCTCCTTCAGGAATGCGCTGAAGCTTGTAATCAGCTTTGTGAAGCCATTGAGTGCACGGCTGAGTGAAACTTCCAAAGCTCGAGGAAAACTGGCCCGCTGAATAGGAGCCAGCATGGGGCTGCTCTCCAAGCCTCCGCGCTGCCAAATTCCAGCAGAGCCCCTCACAATCGCTCCGCGCGGGCTCCACCGCTTCCCCACACTGAGAAAAGTGAGAAAAGAAAGGCGAAAATACCAGTCACCGAGGTTAGTCGTTTGTTCCCAGATTAATGGCAAACGGCTCCCTCTCACTGCCCCCCCCCCATCCAAACGTAGCTCACTAATTTAGGAAATATGACCTAGAGGAGGGAAGGACGGTTATCAATAACCCCTCATCTGTTTTCCATTTTCAGCGTGAGGTCCTTCCATCTCAAGAAGCTGATTTCCAAGTCCCCCGGGAAGACTCCTGCCGGGAGACTTCCTGTCGGTCCCTAGTTGTGCACCTTAGTTGCGTGGGGGAGTCAGATGAAGCCAAACCTAAAAACCCACCAAATTAGCACCAGAAAGCCCCCAGAACATTTCCTCGAGGAAACAAACAATAAGCCAGTTCTATCCCTTCTCTAGGTTACCCTCACCCCATTCAACATGACCCATGTTCCCAATAACAGGTGCCTTGGATTTCAGTGGCTTTGAAGGAAAGGAGGATGCAGGGAGTGTAGGTAGAACTGCTAAAACATGTAAGATGATTTGTTATTTTCCGGACAGATGACTCTAGAACAGGGGTGGGCAAACTTTTTGACTCGAGGGCCACAATGGGTTCTTAAACTGGACCGGAGGGCCAGAACAAAAGCATGGATGGAGTGTTTGTGTGAACTAATATAAATTCAAAGTAAACATCATTACATAAAAGGGTACGGTCTTTTTTTTTTTTTAGTTTTATTCATTTCAAGCGGGCCGGATCCGGCCCGCGGGCCATAGTTTGCCCACGGCTGCTCTAGAACCTGAGAAGGTTTGGAACTGTGGCTGCCCCTCCCTGTGGCATGTGCTGCTGACCACAGTTCTAGGAACACAGGTGTGCTCTGAGCCATTACTTGCCCAGGTAGCATCTAGGTCCCTCAGACAAGTCCCTCCCTGAGCTTCCTTACAGGCTCCTTGATCCGATCCCTCTCACCCTATTAAGGTAAATGGAGGGAAGGAAGTTCCAGGATAAGGAAATCTCTTGCAGCCAATAGATCAGCCAGCTTACAAAAGGCAAACTCATACTCAGCAACATTAGTCAAGACATATCAGCATCCCGTAACTGTCAGCTCATTCAGGGAGGGGCTCTTTCTTTGTGTTGGTACACCCCACCGTTTCAGAACGGTGCCCGGCACATGGGAGACCCTCAATACAGATTTGTTGAATGAATGTTGTCCAGTTGTTTCTCTGAACACAGAGCCAGGAAGCAGATCTGAAATGTAGAATCCTTCCTCCTAATTGCACATAGGCTCTCTCTTCTGTGACTCCTAGTTAGACATGACTTGGAGAAAAGAAAGTGAAGGCGGCATCATGATCTATGCATAAAAGCTCTCTTTACAATTGCAGTGAATTTCTTTAGCTAATTAATTCTTCCCACCATGAATTGGAAGCCTTTGCTCTTCTGAGAGCACAAACATATCCTTTTTAAGATTTGATCTGGATTTCCATTCCTTCCAGTAAACATCACCTCCGTTCTGCAGGGCTTTCTCCTGCCCCAGCACCTTGCTTTTGTGGGTGCAACATAATGCCTGACTGCTGCTCTGGGCTAAAAATAGTCCCCTGGTGGATGGAAGGCTTAATAGGCCTCTTTAAATACCTAACTTATTATAAAGCCCTGGGGAGAGTAACATTAGCAGACAAAGGAAGGAGAGGAGAGCTCCCCCTGTGGATGCCCTATTACAGTGTTTTATGGAGACCAGGAGCAGGCAAGAGTTCTGTTGATACAAGAAGCTATAACTGTATTCAAAGAGGTCAAGTGATATCGCCAGGAAGTACTCAGGGGCACCATGACTGTTGTCAGGAATAATAATAAAAAATAATTGAATAGTTTGTGCTGTTTTGAAACACATCAGATAGTTTTGTTTAAGAGCAAGGTAATTCTCCCCTTTGTACACTTCTGGACCCCCAAAAGTGGCAAATGAGAGCATCTGGTGCTCAAAGAAATGTTAAATATCTCTCTATGCCAGGGTTGTGTGTATTTATTCATAGATGTTAAAATGCTTTAAACATCCCAGATTCACACCACCCATTTTGACATTTAAAGTTTAATTTTTTATTATAAAGTTTGATGTGTTGTTTTCAGCAGGGTTTCTCCTTCCAACTACTCTCAGTAACAAGTCAGGAGGATATTCAGTAATTCAGAAATTAGTGAAATTTTCTTCTTGGTGGGGGCATTGGATTAAGAGGCTGGGAGAGTGTGAAACAAATCAACGTGTAATTGTATGATAAGGCTCTCACGAGGAATTTATTGGCCAAGTTGCTATTTCTATTCCTTCCTAATCTCGTTTAGCACATTCATTCTCTGCAATCTGTCTCCATAATCTTCTGTGGCAGAATGGCAGCCAATAGAAGCATGCGTGTTTGGAGAGAAGGGAAAATATGCAGAAGCGTGATAAACTGATGCTAATTATCCATATTTAGGACACCGAGTGCAGAAGATCAAGGTTTACAAATAACAAACCAGAGCCAATGATGATGGCTTCCTCGTGTGGAATATGTTGGAGGGGACCAGATAAGGGTTTCACGGGAAGGAGAGATTTACTGGTCAAAGGGTTCACCTTCCACTCTTCCACTTTTATATAGCAGTAAATTATTTAGGCTAAATTCACCAGAACATTACTCTTTTATTTGGCTATGTGCCATGACTTGCTCTTTCTTTGTGTCCTTTCAATGCAAATCCGTGTAGTGTAACATCAGTTGATAAGGGACAAATAATTGAAGTAATAGGTAATTCCCTTTAAATTGTACATATAGGATAGTGAGGTAATGCTCCCAGGAAGAATGAGATGAGGTAAAGAGCAAAGGGCTGAAAGTGAAGCAATATCAACCTCAGCTGTTAAATGATTTCTTGACCAGAAAAAGAAAGAATATAGATATTTGCTATATATGTGTGTTCATATGTTTCTGTGTATTCCACAAGTCAGCAAGCTTGTGGTAAGAGGTAGGAGTTTGTTGGAGCATTGAGCCAATATGTCTTTTTTTTCCTGTCTGAAAACCATATTATTAATTTTTTTAGTCTAAACATATTATTTCTCTTCTGTCTACTGTCCCCATATCACCTCAAACTGACCTAATATTTGGCTCACAATCTTCTCCCAGATTTCTGGCTATGAGGATAGACATAAAAAGAATTCAGGCTGAAATATGGTGTGTCATCGTTGAGGGGTCTGTGGTAGAGATTTTTCTACATTACAATAATTGCCTTGTCGAGTTTCCAGGAAACAAGTACAAATGTAGCTTAGTACTTTGTTGCACATTTGCATGCTCATCTTGAAATTTAAAATATTGACTAAATCCCATTTATTGGTACTAACTCTGATTTTGGGTGTTTTTTTTTCACTCGTCATCAGCTTTAGTACTAACTGGAAAACTGGTCTCCTTGCTTCATTCTTTGAGTCGTCTAGAGTTTTCATTTGTAACTTTTCAGTTGATGATGGACAAAGCAATAGGTATCCTCTGTCAAATACACATTGCAATCTAGTGTGAAGCACTTATTATAAATACAAGATGTTTTAGAATAAAAAGAGCCATGCTGAAGTTTGGGGATACAATTTATAATTCCTACATAAAGAAGTATTAGGGAAGAATAGGTGATCCTTGGCACATTTTTTTTTTCCACCCTAGACTATATCAGGGAATTATCCATAGGTTACTACCACACATATACACTTTTTTTCCCCAACAAGCCTAATATGCCATTATTGGCACTATAAAAGAACTCTGCCAATTATAAGTCGTCACTAATGACAATGGTGTATTTAGATTCCAGAGATGATAAAACTAAAAATGTGTCTTAGAACCAAGGTAATACAGTATGAACAGTTGTGTTACTGAATAATGAATTTGTAACATTTTGCCCAAAATATTTTCAAAATTACCCATTATTCTATAGAAATAAACTTTGCTTAAAATTAACAGATGTAAGATACAGTCATGCACAGCATGATGATGTTTTGGTAAATGACAGAGTGCATATATGATTTAAAATTTTGATGGTCTCTTAAAATTATAATGGAGCTGAAAAAGTCCTATTGCCTAATGATTTCATAGCTGTTTTAACCAATGCATACTATGTGTTTGTGGTGATGCTGGTATAAACAAACCTACTGCACTGCCAGTTGTGTAAAAGTTTAGCACATACAATTACAACAGTAGACTAGACCATCTAGGTTTGTGTAAGTACAGTCAATGATGTTCGTACAAGCATCACATGACTGTAATCTATAGTCAACACATACAATATATACTATACACTTATACATAGTTTAAAAGCATAGAACTGAAACAATTATCCATTCAATTCATAAAAAAAGAAAAAAAATTTTTTCATCAGTAATAATCTAGCAATTGAGGCTAAAATTGTAGGCTGCTGACATTTCTAGAAATTGCCTAGGCCAGGGGTGGGCAAACTTTTTGACTTGAGGGCCACAATGGGTTCTTAAACTGGACCGGAGGGCCGGAACAAAAGCATGAATGGAGTGTTTGTGTGAACTAATATAAATTCAAAGTAAACATCATTACATAAAAGGGTACGGTCTTTTTTTTTTTTTTAGTTTTATTCATTTCAAATGGGCCGGATCCGGCCCCCGGGCCCTAGTTTGCCCACGGCTGGCCTAGGCTATCCCAACACAGATTTCAAAAAATCAATGTGCAACACAGACATCTTTGGTGTCTGCCAAAGTAAAATGCATAATATGGACTTGTTTTGGTGTGGTTTGGTTTTGATACTCCAGACTGGAGGTTGTTGATTTGGATAATTTGGTTCCCAGAATCAACTTTTCTTTCTGAATTAAAGAATTTTTACCCAAGTGAACAGTGCCTAAACTCTTTACCTATATACACTCTCTTTTCACTAAACCCCTCTTCCCTCACAGACAACCACTAACCAATCTATGGAAACTAGTCATCAATGTGAAAACACTAGAGGCCTGATGCATGAAATTCATGCAAGGGGCTTGGCCCTCGCAGCCCTGGCTGCCTCGTGGCCCCGCCCACTGGTTGTTCCAGAAGGTCATTCAGCCGTCTGGTCTAATTAGCATATTAGCTCTTCATTATATATGACTAGCGGCCCATTGCACAAAATTCGTGCAGGGGGAGGGGGGTTGTCCCTCAGCCCAGCCTGTACCCTCTCCAATCTGGGACCCCTCAAGGGATGTCTGACTGCCTGTTTAACGGGCAGTCGGACATCCCTCTCACAATCCAGGACTCCTGGCTCCCAACCACTCTCCTGCCTGCCTGCCTGATCACCCCTTAACCACTCTTCTGCCAGCCTGATTGACGCTTAACTGCTCCCCTGCCGGCCCGATTGCCCCTAACTGCCCTCCCCTGCAAGCCTGGTCACCCCCAACTACCCTCCCTTGCAGGCCTGGTCCCTCCCAACTGTCCTCCCCTGCTGGCCTGGTTGCCCCCAACTGCCCTCCCCTGCCGGCCATCCTGTGGCGGCCATCTTGTGTCACATGGGGCAGCCATCTTGTGTGTTGGAATGATGGTCGATTTGCATATTACCTCTTTATTATATAGGATGATTAAGTCCAAAGAAAGATCAATAACTTCTGTTAAAGTAAGCAGTTAAATTCAAGGAACCAGTGACTGCTTTCCAGTTAAAGCTAATTTTTAAATTTTAACTTCTTTTAAGGGTTACATTCTGTGCTTTCTTTGAAAATTAGTTTGAGTTCATATATTTAGGCAAAAGCAGAGTCTCACCCCACTACAAGTGTACCTTGGCAGAATGTGGAAAAGCAAGCAGGTGGGAAAAGTTACCCAACCAACAGACCTTGGGATTCTAAATGTGGGTGCTGTATAGCCATGCCCTTCTAATTGTGGTGTGTATGTGAGTGTGTGTGTGTGTGTGTGTGTGTGCCTGCACATGTGAATGTATGTGTGTGTCTAAACCTGTGCTCACACTCATGGGTGGTGTCCACATTGTAGCATGTCACAGCAGCCCAGCACTTCTTTTTCCTGGCAGAGCTAAGCATTGGTTGAGTTGGGTTGGGGAGAACACAGGGAGGTGTAGAGATGCCAGGGAGAAGATTAAAGGAAAGTGAATATAGTGCAACTCTGAGTTAATGTCTTTCTGGAGACCAACTTGTCCTTTCTTGTAGCTCATGATGCCAACACTATGTAAATGTGAGCTCTATACTCAATTCCCACTCTTGGGACTTTTCCTCACATAAAGTAAATGGTTAGTTTGGTGTGTGACTATGTTCTTTGCTCCTTCTTCTTCTCTTCAGAACCCTCCAACCCTGCATCAGTTAACATCAAATATTTATTCAGTGCACACTTCTTTAAGCATTTCTGTCATAAATACCTAGGTTCAAACTGAATCTTCAAATAATGCAGATAGCTTTGTGTGTTCATCTGCCTGAGCCGCACTCCTGGAACACTTTCATGGAGGCGTTTCAGCCTCTTTAACAATGTCTCCGAGCTGGATTTCTTATCAGAGGCCAGTATATATTGAGGAATCTGAAATAAACACAGAACTCCAATTATTGTTGCCCGTGAACTGGTTAGCAAGATGATTACAAGATATGGTAAATACGCTTGGCATGTTGAAATGTTCTTTCAGCTCCAATGACTTCAAATAGCTTCTAAGTAAAACAAATAAACAGAATAATTGTGGGATTTATTTGGAATTATTCATTATGAGACTACCCAAGGCATGACATTTCCAATCACGTCTTAATTTTCTTTATAAGAGCAGAAAGGGTTTTCATATCTTGACATATTCATCACCCTGGGCCTGAGACAGTTATCTCTCTTGCTCATTCTATGGCTCCGAGAGCTGACGGCACACTGTGGGGTCTTTTGTGGATCATGCATGGTTTGCCCTGACTTCTGCACATTAAAAGTGAAATAAATACCCAGGCTGACTGTCCTAGATTATGATCTATGAGTTGATTTGTTAAATGAGCCCGTTGCTTTAAAGGTTATAAATGACAAGATTTTTACCATTACAAGTAATTTATAGCTATTTCCTGTTTGACATGACAGATCCTCTTGAGAAGTCCAAATTTGTCTGCTTGACATACCTTTATTTTAACACTTCTCCCTTCTCCAAATTCTAGCGCGTATTAACTACTGTTTTCCTAGGTGTCAATTTGCACCTGTGGGGTTTACCTCTTGAGGCTTCAATGAGGTCCCCTGGCCTCTACTCCAGATGGCTGCCTGCATTTCAGCAGCTAATGTGGGTGATTACTGGCATATTTACTGCAATTTATAAAAATCACAGGAAATGACATTTTTATTAGTCACTGACTCCACCGTCACTAACTGCAATGAATGTTATGCATACAAATCCATTTTAAAAACTTGTTCTTCTGAAATCAGAAGCTCTATCCAGTCTCTAATTCTGTAAAATGATCATGTTTCACTTTTGCTTGCCCTGAATGAGATCACAAAGGAGCTCAGATCTGAGCTGATTTCTTAAGGCCTGGGACTCTTCTTGTGGGGACAAGAAAA
Source organism: Myotis nattereri (assembly GCF_964212035.1). Taxonomy (NCBI): domain Eukaryota; kingdom Metazoa; phylum Chordata; class Mammalia; order Chiroptera; family Vespertilionidae; genus Myotis; species Myotis nattereri. Next base: position 29,974,258 of record NC_138076.1, read on the forward strand.
TGCCCTCTAAGACTGAGAGAAAAATCCAGAAATGTCCAGACCTCAGTTTGAGGGGCAGTGCATAGGGCTATTAGGAGCATGACCTCTAGACTCAGGCTGTAGGGCGCAGAATCACTTCAGGCCCATAGTGAGGGTTATGTACGTGGTTGTTGCCATTATCACAGTGGTGTGTGCCAGTATTTGTACACCTGTTCCAGTGACAGACTCTGGAACTGTCTGCCAGAGCTGGTTTCTGCAGAAGAGAAAAGAGGAGGAGGAAGAAGAGGAGGAGGAGGAGGAGGAGGAGGAGGAGGAGGAGGAGGAGGAGGAGGAGGAGGAGGAGAAGGAGAAGGAGAAGGAGAAGGAGAAGGAGAAGGAGAAGGAGAAGGAGAAGGAGAAGGAGAAGGAGAAGGAGAAGGAGAAGGAGAAGGAGAAGGAGGGGGAGGGGGAGGGAAGGGAAAAAAGAGGAAGAGAAAGAAACAGGAGGGAGGGAGAAAAGGAAAGAGAGAGAGAGTTGAGGAGGGTGGGGATGTGTTATGACAGGGCCCTAAATCATGGGTATCTCAGAGTACAATAGCACTTTTTTTTCTACTATGATCAGCACAAAAGATCTAATTAACAAGTCCTCTGCTTTTGGGAAACCATTAGATTTAACATATATTTGTTGAGGACCAATAATGTCTCAATCTTTTAAGAATGTTCCCCTCTTTAGTTCTTAGAACAATTCTTCAAGTTAGGAATCATTTTCCCTGTGAAGAAACTGAAGCTCAAAAAAATAAAGAATTTGCCTTTGTTTGCACAACTAGTAAGTAGCATGGGCAGTGTTTGAATTAGACCATCTGACTTCAAATTAGTGCTCTCTCTATACCACAGCTAGTATTATAGGGTGTACATACATGTATCTTTCAAATACAACATAAGGTGGCATTGCATCAAGCACCAAAATGCATGAGATGAAAATTAAGTGCTGTGGGAGATGAGGAAACTGGCAATCGCAATGGTTGGAATGTCTCCAGGGAAGTGCTCACATTAACCTCTTTTGGAATAGTCTATAGTAGGAGTTTTGGGGTTTGTTTGTTTTTAATATGTTTTTTATTGATTTCAGAGAGAGGAAGAGAGAGGGAGAGAAACATCAATGATGAGAGAGAATCATTGATCAGCTGCCTCCTGCATGTCCCTTACTGAGAATCGAGCCTGCAATTGGTGCATGTGCCCTGACTGGAAATCGGACCCTGAACTCCTGGTTCACAGGTTGACACTCAACCACTGAGCAACACTGGCCGGGCAAAAGTAGTTCTTAACTGTTTTGTGACGTTAACCCATTTGACAGTCTGGTGAAGCCCATGAACCCCCTTTCAGGATAATGTTTCTAAATGTATAAAGTAAGCCCAGCTGGCGTAGCTTAGTGGTTGAGCGTTGACCTATGAACCAGGAGGTCAGGGTTCGATTCTCAGTAAGGGCACATTCCTAGGTTTCGGACTTCATCCTCAATGTGGGGCATGCAGGAGGCAGCTAATCAATGATTCTCTCTCATCATTAATGTTTCTATCTCTCTCTCCCTCTCCCTTGCTCTCTGAAATCAGTAAAAATATATTTAAAATAAATTTTAAAATGTGTCAAATAAAATGCATAAAAGGAACCAACTCATTATTTGGAAAATTGCTAAATAAAAGGAAAAAAACCAAGTCAGTGTATTCTGACTAATTTTGCACTGGGGAAGCACATAGTTGGTGAGACATATTTTTCCTTGTAGAAACAATTCAAATGATCCTATCTAATAAAAGAGAAACATGGTAATTAGTGTATGACTGCTACCCTTCCCATTGGCTAATCAGGGCAATATGCAAATTAACTGCCAGCCAAGATGGCGGCCGGCAGCCAGGCAGCTTAAAGTGAACATGAGGCTTGCTTGCTTCAGTGACGGAGGACTCCAACGTTCCCCGCCTGCTGCTGCCGGCCTCTGAGCTGCAACTCTAAGCAACTATGTTACAAATATAGAAGCTAAACAAAACCCCAGAAACCTGCTTTAATCTGTCGGGCTTCAGCCAGCAGGATTGCAACATTGTTTCAAATACAGAAGGTAAACAAAGGCCAGAAACCTGCTTTCAGCAGCGGAGGCCTAAGAGCTAGAGCCAAGCCTCAAAGCTAAAGCTGGCCCAGAATAAAAAAGAAAGAAAAAAAGGAGTGGTTGGGAGCTTCAGTCACCTGCCAGACTGAAAACAGCCCTCAGCCCCTCACCCAGACTGGCCAGGCACCCCAGTGGGGACCCCCACCCTGAAGGGTGTGTGACCAGCTGCAAGCAGCCATCATCCCCTCACCCAGGCTGGCCAGGCACCCCAGTGGGGACCCCCACCCTGATCCAGGACACCCTTCAGGGCAAACCAGCCAGCCCCCACCCGTGGACCAGGCCTCCATCCTATATAGTAAAAGGGTAATATGTCTCCGAGCACCGGGATCAGTGTGACAGGGGGCAGCGCCCAAACCTCCTGATCGCCCTGTGGCTCTGTGTGTGACAGGGGACGGGGCCACAACCTCCCTATCCGCCCTGCTCTGTTTGTGACAGGGGAAGGCGCCCCAACCCCCTGATCAGCCCTGCTCTGTGCCTGATAGGGAGAGCTCCCCAACCCCATGATTGCCCTGTGGCTCCGTGTGTGACAAGGTGAGGTGCCCCAGCCCCGTGATCGGCCCTGCTCTGTGGGTGATAGAGGGCGGCACCCCAACCCCCTGATCCGCCCTGCTCTGTGTGTGACAGGGGGTGGTGCCCCAATTCCCCTATCGGCCCTACTCTGTGAGTGACAGGGGGAGCTCCCCAACCCCCTGATGGGCCCTGCTCTGTGCGTGACAGGGGGCAGCGCCCCAACCCCCTGATTGGCCCTGCTCTGTGCGTGACAGGGGGTGGCGCTGCAACCTCCCCATCGACCCTGCCTTGAGTGTGACAGGGGGCGGTGCCCCAAACCCCCAATCGGCCCTACCCTGAGCGTGACTGAGGGTGGCATCACAACCTCCCAATAGGCCCTGCTCTGTGCATGACAGGGGTGGCGCCTCAACTCCCCAATCGGCCCTGCTCTGAGCCCGACCAGGGGCTGCACCTAGGGATTGGGTCTGCCCTCTGCCACCTGGGAGCAGGCCTAAGCCAGCAGGTCGTTATCTCCCGAGGGGTCCCAGACTGCGAGAGGGCACAGGCCGGGCTGAGGGACCCCTCCCCCGCCCCCCTGATTGCACAAATTTTTGTGCTCCAGGCCTCTAGTAGATTATAAGGAATGATAGAATTAAAAGAATCTATTTTGTAACCTCTGATTAACTAGTGGGTCTAAACTCTGAAAATCAATGGCTTCTAATCATTGGCAACCAGAATTAATTTAACCACCTACTCTGTTCCCTCCCCCCCCCCCAATCTGATGGCATCAACCCTCTAGATCCCACTCAGTTTACAGGAGACACAGAGGAAAGAGGAACATGGTAAACTACACCATAGGGGAGAGATCCACAACCTAGGCTGTGGGAAATGCTACAGGATTTCCTTTTTATTTCAAGAGATAAATTGCAAGAAAAGAGAGAGAATAAATGAAGGCAGAGTCTATAAATTAAGAGACTTATAAGACATATTAACCAATTGAAAGTGTGAACATACTTGAATTCTTATTTTTTTAAAGCTAAAAAATTATAACACTTATGGATACTTGAAAACTTGAAAACTGTTGGGGTATTTGATGAGATCTAAGGAACTTTTAATTTTTTTAAGTATGAGAATGGTATTATGATTGTACTTCAAGAAAAAGAACTTTCATTTTCGAGGTATGTACTGAAATATTTACAGGTGAAATTATATAATGTCTAGAGTTAACTACAAGATAATGCAACACTAAAAGAATGTGGGGCTATAGTTGGGTAATGAGTATGTGAGATTCTATTTATCATTGAACTTACATTTATGTATGTTCCAACTTCTCCACAATGACGAAGTAAACTAATATTTAAGATTACTAAGGAAACAACTAATTGAAATGCAAATATAAAAATATTTTCAAATATTTTTTGACATAGTAGTAATTTACCTCAATAATGTATTAAGAAACAAGATCTGTGGCAGGTCTAAAATCTAATGCAATTTCAAAGTAGTTGTAAGTATAAGTATTTTGTAAGTATTTTGAAGTATTTTCAACAACTGTATTGTGATATGAAAATACAGATTATTTTATGACTTTGTCACCAGGTAATGCTAATACTCCTTTGATTTGTTGATTACATTCAAGCTGAAAAAAATGCTAAATTTCAGCTAAAGGTTATAAAAATAAAGATGAATACTTTTATTTTTTATTTATTTTTTTATTTTTGTAAGGGTTTGAACCAGACTTTAAGATGAATATTTTTATGTCCAAGTCCAATGGACATTCTGAATGTTATGCATGGAATCCTTCCATCATGGGTTTTTTTCGGTAACCCCTCTTCTAAAGGTGGAGAGTTCTAGAGTGAATACAGTGTTTTTAATTTATGCTAGAGCCATCCATGTTGATATGGGTTTTTGAACTGATTTAAAAATTATGGTTCTTATCTGCTTGAAACATCATGGATCTCTGTCTATGGTCCCTGCTTTTGGAGCCCTAGGGATTCTTGTTTCAGAGACAACTTGGGAATCTTAGCATTTCTTCTTAGCTCTCTCTGATTTCAGAAATGATACCGTTAACATACCACATTTATCATATCACTTAGGAACCACTTCTAGTAATATAGAACTACAGATTTTTAAAGCATTAGAATAAAAATATACCTTAAAGACAATTTAATGCAACTCCCGCATTTTGCAGACGGGAACACTGATGTTCAGACCAATTAACTCTCTAGTGCAGAAGTTCCCAAATTTTCTCGGTTCATGGCACCCTTAGGGTCTCAGTAATTTTGTTACAGGATCCTTCCCCCCCCCCACTCCCCCCCAAGAAAAACCCTACTACTTTTGTTTATTAAGTAGTTAGATTCAACTTAAAACATTCTTATATGCTAACAACTCTAATTACATTTGAAAAACGTAAATTGAAGGGAGAACATGATATTTTAATTACATTCTTAAATAATCATAATTTCTTACTAATGGCATGTGTGTCTGCCATTGGATTTGGCCACCACCACTTTCATTTGGTGATCTCCGTTGATTTTCGTGTGCTACTTGATTTTTATTTTAGCAACTGCCCCAAACCCAACTTCACAAAGACAATGATGATGTCGTAAGAAATGTGGCACAACCTAGTGTAAAACTGTGAACTACATCAGGCTGGTAGTTGATGCAGTGTCCACCATATGACAAGTATCACTGTGTCTCCCTGGAAAGGTGAAATATCTTATCTGCTTGATAAGTGGTTTCTAAGTGATACAATAAATGTGGTATGTTAACGGTATCATTTCTGAAATCAGAGAGAACACGTCTGTGAGTGTGCTGTCATGTCCCAGGTAACCTTGGCACACAGTTAGGGAACCAAGGTTATACCAGCAGGTGTCGTGGATCCAGAAGAACCAAAATATCTTGCTCTCTAGTCCAAAACAGAACTTGATGAAACTATGTGACAAATTATTGGTCTGTTAAATGCTGAAAATTTTCTCTATCTAAGTATTCTAACTTATCTGGACATTTTTCTTCGGGCAAGTTTATTTGATTAGTGGAAAGTTCACTGTTTAAATGTTTTAAAGTTCTGGCAGTTCTTTCAGCTATATTTGACAGTTAAGTTCAATTTTTACTTCTACTTCTGGCCATTATGGAAAACTGGTATCAAACTAGACCTTCTACTGTTAAAAAACGATAAAAATGGATGAAATATATGACACAACTAATTCTCAAATGTTGGACAATGAGCAGTGCAGGACTGTGATCCCTATGAGAGTGGAAACAAATGAGGTGAACCCCAAGATCACCCAGCTTTCTGCCTAGAGGCACTCCCAAAACCATGATGCAAGGATGGGGTGCCCATGCAGAATAAGGCAGTCCTGCTGAGCTGAGGAGTCGAAAAGTAGAGAGTAGGACCAAAGAGAGAGCTGGAGGGCAGGATACAAGAAATGCACAGAGAAGGAGCTCCAGATATCTTGCATAGATATCCTTTTGAGCCTCTGACTGAATAGTTGGCTCTGCATGCTACAGGCAAGGCTCTGACGTAGCAGGCAAAGATCAACTGCCAAGAACTGAAAATCCTGAGTGGAAATCCCAGAACTTACATGGTGCTGAGAAACAATGAAGTACCAATCAACCAAGTACTCAGTCGATATACAGAAGGGACATGGCTTAAGAATAGGGCTACTTAGAATAAAGACAACTCCAGATGTGTTCTAACAAAGCTTAAAAACAAGCCTTAAAAGATCAAGTTCATCTGCAAGTAAATTAACTGCCTCCAAATTAAACTCAACATTCTTAAAGTGAAGAAATAATATTTGGACATTCAGCAATGTTGCATCCACTAGGACCAACATACAATAAAAAATCACTAATCATATAAAGATACAAGCAAATATGAGAAAAAAATGTGAGCAGGAGAAAAATCAGTTAAAAGAAACAGACCAATGACAGAAACAATGAACTTTAATACAACTATTATAAACTAAAGGCCCAGTGCACGAATTCATGCACCTTGAAAGGAACTATGTGCCACGAGGCTGTGGTAGGCACAGGGGCAGGTCTCGGCCCTTCCTCCATGCCCCTGCCCAGGCCCTCCTGTGCTTGCCACCCCCCCCCCCTCCGTTTCTGCCCCACTCCTCCAGCCGCTGCTCCCATGTGCTGACGGCACTGTCCCTGCTCGCACCCGCTGAAGGCGCGGAGCAATTGAGGCTGGCACCAGAAGCAGGTGTGAGCAGGGCCATTGCTGGCAGCGGGTGTGAGAGTTGACTGCTGGCTCCAATCTCCCCTCAGGAGCAGGGGGAGGTGGAGAAGTCCTGAGGGGCAATTGGGGCCAGCAGACACCACTCGCACCCACTGCCAGCGCTGAGTGATCAGGGCCAGCGCTGGGCACCAGCAGTGGGTGCGAGCAGTGGCTCGGGTGCTGGCAGTGGGTGTGAGCAGGGCTGGTGCCGGCAGCAGGTGCAAGTGCTGGGTGGGACCATGGCGGGCAGGAGCAAAGAATTTTCAGTAACCACTAGAGGCTCACCCTGATGACAGCAACCAGCACCCCGCCTTGGTCTGGCTCCCCCACTCACCTACTCCACCATCCCATCACGGCTAGCGCTCACCATGTTGTGCGCACGCCCCCTGGTGGTCAGCACACGTCATAGTAACTGGTTGTTCAGTTGTTCTGCCGTTCAGTCTATTTGTATATTAGCCTTTTATTATATAGGATAGATTAAAAGATTTAAATAAAAAATATGGACAAATAAAAATTGTGGGGACAAATGGGGAATATCAATAGAGAAGTAAAAATTCTTTAAAAAGAACACCCAGATACTGTAGAACTGAAACATGCAACCTAAAGGGAAATATTTCCATTCATCTGTAAACTTTCCCATCACAAATATAAGGCAATATACAAAATATATTTTCTCCATAAATAAAGTACATTATACAACTAGTAATACTGTTTACTCTAGCAGCTTTCCTGCAAGGAAACCAAAGAACCTCATGAACACATCCAGTAATCAATCCCAATCTCAAAATCAATTGAGCACCACTGGATGCGTTTATTTACTCTGGAGGATAGTTTAATTGAACCTTCTGTGATTATGGAATTAGTGAACATCTGCATTGTCCCCTATGGTAGCCACTAGCCACATGTAGCTACATAAGTTTATTTTAATTAAAAGCACAGTTCCTCAGTCATAGTATTCAAAGTCTAAGTGATCATAGCACAGTTCTAAGGAATTAATGGGTACTTATGGCCTTAACATCAATTTTGTTAAAACCTAATTTTTATATTGAAAGAATTAATTCAACTTCCAAAGGTTAGAATAACTCAATGACTCCATAAGGAATAGTTTTGCCCTAGAAAAATTCAAGTGGAATCCTTTTTTCATTTTATTGGTTAATATGTTCACAAAGAAGTGAAGGCCTTGTCTGACTCAATGGTTCTCACTGTTTCATGGATAAAATAGTTAGAAAGTTTGTTAGAAATGAAGATTTCTGCTCGGCCAAAGCGCCTCCGTTGGTTGAGCATCATCCTGTGCACGGAAAGGTCCTGGTTCAGTTCCTGGTCAGGGCACGTAGCTGGGTTGTGGGTTCAATCCCTGGCCGGGGCTTGTATGGAAAGCAGCCGATCCGTGTCTCTCTCTCTCTCTCTCTCTCTCTCTCTCTCTCTCTCTCTCTCTCCCCTTCCACTCTCTAAGCATGTCCTCAGATGAGGATTTAAAAAGAAAGAGGTCACCCGGGGGTGTGTAGGGGGTGGATATCTGCAATACTTTCAACAATAAAGATAAAAAATAAATAAAATTTAAAAAAAATAAAGAATAAATGAAGATTTCTGAGACACACCCACCCTCATTTTAAGGTATATTTAATCTGAGTATCTGTTTCTTGATGGGATTTAGACACCATATTTCTAAGAAGCACCCCAGGTAATTCTGGTATGTGATTAGTCCTTAGGAAATGCTATAAAAATATACTAATATCCAAACCAAATATTGACACTTTAATCAGCATAATTTTATATGCATGATATAGACACATTTAATTTTGCTTTTGTAACTCGCTAGTATCCATCAGCTATGCTCTTCTTAAATGTAGGAAAATATTTTTCCCATTTTCACTTAATTCTACTGAAAGCAAACTATATCTTTGAGATGGTTTTAAAGGACATGTTTTTATACTAGTATGTTAGAACAGGGCACACACTAGGTGCTGTTTCTTGAATGACTGAATCTAGATGATAGGTGTCTTATAGATGCCATCTCTGAAAACACTTGCTCCACAAACACTAATAAACTAATGATGTAAGAACAAAGATACTTGATTCTAGCTTAGTACTTTCCCCTTTTATATTGGCAGAATGCATTTCACAAGTAAATTTATTATTAGAGTTCTGGATCATTCATCCTTTTCCCCCTTATAGGTAATTTATAATAAGAATTATATTCACAGACTTTCTAAAACATGCTTTTTCCTTTGGAGATGATTGAAAATTCTCTCACACAATAATATAGAATAAATACCTATTTGACTTACAGAGTTCATTTTTTGAAAATTGGGCCTGGGGGTATTCAAGAAGGAAATCGAAGAGGAGTGTTTGATTTCAGAAACTTTGTTTAATCTATTTCCTCAGCACTGAAGTAGAAAACTGCACAAGTCTTCTCTAGAGAAGCAAAAGGATTCCAGAGCAGGGAAAACTATAGATAACTGACATTTGGACATTCCCACGATGAATCATTCAAGTTTCAGGATACAATAAAGCCTGCTGGGTAGCACGTAGCCCGTTCCCAAAGCTTCCAATCAGCTTTTTGATGCCTCATTTTTAAATATTAGCACGTGAAAAGTGTGACTAGAATTTGTAGAACATCCAATAAGAAAGACAGGGTTCAAAACTAACAGGCCAGGCAAAGGGATTCAGAAAGAACAGAAGCAATCCCAGGTAAGTAGAAAGCATTTTTTTAAAACTCAAAAGGTGTTCAATCCATGAAATAAAATCATCATGATATTTAACACAACACAAAGCAAACAAATACACACACACACTCAGAGGACAAAATAAGTCATGGAATACAATACCGATTGCTGAAAAAAATAATCAATAGAATAAGTGAAAGATAGATGAGAAAAACTAATAAAGGAGAACCAAAAGAGAGGGGGTAGAGAATAGAAGAGAAGAGAAAAATTATGAAAATCAGAGGATGAAAGGGATAATTTAGCTTCTAACTAGTAAGAATTCCAGAAAAAGAGAACAGAGAAAAGTACAGAGAAACTATAAATAAATAATTCATGAAATTTTACAGACTTGAAGGATATGACCTTCTATATTGAAAGAGTACACCAAATTCCTGGCACAATAAATGAAAAATGATTCACGTCAATGCACATCACCACTCAATTTCAAAATCAGGAATAAAGAGAGGGGGTAAAAGCAAACAAAAGGCAATGCAACTCACATAGAAAGACTATAGAACAAGTTTTTTAAAAAGCAAGCAAACAAAAATAAGTCAAATATAAAGGATCAGGAATCAAAGAGCATGGTCTACAGCTAACATCATACTTAATGGTGAAATATTGAAAACTTCCCCCTAAGGTCAATAATAGGACAAGAATGTCTGCTCTCACCACATGTCTTTATCACTGTACTGGAAGCTCTAGTTAGCGCAATAAGGTAAGAAAAAAAGGATATCCTGATTAGAAAGGAAGAAATTAAAATGTCTTTATTTGTTAATGATAGGATTGTCTTTGTCAAAATCTTACAGAATTTACCAAAACAAAAAAACAAAACCCAACCTATTAGAACTTAGAAAAAATTTTGCAAGGTTACAAGATACAAGATCAAAACTCAAAACTCATGTATTTTTATATTAACAAAGAACAACCAAAAAACTAAAATTCAAAAACAGCATCACTTACAATAGCATAAGCAAATATTAAATAGTTAGAAATAAATATGACAAAAGATGTACAAGATCTGTGCACTGAAAATTATAAAACATTGCTAAGAGAAATTAAAGAAGATTTAAATAAACGGAGAAATATAATAGGAAGATTTAATATTGTTAAGATATAAATTCATCTATATATTCCATAACATCCTACTTAAAATTGCAGAAGGCTTTTTTTTTAAAAGAAATTTACAAGTTTATTCTAAAATTTACATGAAAATGCAAAGGGCATATACAACCAAAAACCATTTTGAAAAGGATGAAAAAATTTTGAGACTTTATACTACATGTTTTCAAGAGTGATTGTAAAAATGTATAGAATTGGCATGAAGATAGAACAATAGATCAATGTAACAGAATAAAAAGTCCAAAAGCAGACATACACATATATGATTAATTGATTTTTGACAAAGGTGCCAAAGCTTGATTGGGAAAGAATATTTAAAAAAAAAATGATACTAGAGCAATTGTGCACCTGTATGCAAAATATATTAACACTTAACCTCAAACCACATACAAAACTTAAACTCAAAATGCATCATAGACCAAAATGTGAGAGCTAAAATTGGAATGTTAGAGCACTGTTCATAGAACTTTCTGTGATTACAGAAATATTCTTTATAGATCACTCAAAAGCAACATAGTAAGTTAGAAGACAAAAATCTCAAAGATAGGTTATTTTTTACCTAGAATCCTATACCTAGCTAAACTACCATTCTAGTGTTGTACAGCCTACTAGAAGATATAACTTACCAAAACAAGAGAGTAAGTCAAGCAAGAGGGAAAACATGAGGTCCAGAAAATGGGAGAATTACATGGAAGAAGGGGAAAGTGAAGAGTAATAATGACCATTATGTGGACATCTTCAGAGAAGTCCATCCAGTTTGGAGCATGTGGACAGAGGGGTCTGGTAGGATATGGCTCCATGAAGCTATTGAACTCACAAATTACTGGTGTGTTTAATCTTTCAGGAAATAGTGTAAAAGGTGTTTACAATTTTGATGTAAACTATGGAAGTATTTGTTATAGGAGCAAAGAAACCTAAGTAAATGAACCACAACTCTCACAAAACAAGACCATTAATAACTTGGGAGAAAACAAAGTTTATAGAATATATATTCGTAGTTACCACTGGGCTCAGCCACAAACAGTACTGCCATGTTCAGACAAAGGTGTACCCTGAATATTGATTTAACAAAGAACAATGATACATCTACTTTGGGAAAGAGGGAGCTTGGAAGAATATAAAAGAACATAAAAGCTTTACAGTCTCTGATGAATAAGACCCAAATGTCTAAAATTAACAAATCAAGAATAAGCAATATGAACTTTTCATTCAGAAATGTGGAAAGAAATAATGAGGAAAATAGCCAAAGGGTTATAACAAGTTGCTGATGGGGAACGGGACTGAGAGGTAAGGATGGGTGAAACGAGGGGTGGCTATTTTCCTTAGAAATCTTAACTACTGTTTACCTTAAGAAAATATTCAGCAAAACTGTAGAGATAGTAAACAGGTCAATGGTTTCTAGGAGCTAGGGAAGGAGGGAGGATGAATAGGTGGAACACAAGGTATTTTTAGGGCAATGAAACTACTCTATAAGATACTATAATGAATACATGTCATTATACATTTGTCCAAACTCATAGAATATATAACACCAAGAGTGAACCTTGATGTAAACTATGGACTCCGGGTGAAAATGATGTGTCACTATAGGCTTATCAGTTGCTACAAATGTCCCACTCGGGAGGGGATGTTGATAGTGAGGGAGTCCGTCGGGGAACAGGGGGGGCAGGAGGTATATGGGAAATCCCTGTGCTTTCTACTCAATAGTGCTATGAACATAAAATTGTTCATGTAAAATATATGAAAATATTCAAATGCATTACATCTATAATAATAAAAGTGTAATGTGCTAATTAGACTGGACATCCTTCCAGATGACCTTCTGGATGAAGCCGGGGCTGCGAGGGAAGCCCGTGTCCCGGGTGCCAGAGGGAAGCTGGTGCCAGCAGCCGGGGGAAGGCAGGCCTACTCTTGCATGAATTTTGTGCATCGGGCCTCTAGTTAATTATAAGTATTAGAAGCTGTCAGTTCTAGATTGTAATCCTGAATTTTTCACTCATTAATGATAGGTCCTTTGTATATTACTTAACCTCTCAGTTTCTTCATCTATAAAAAGTGGGTATTAATTATGGTTACACTTTGGATGTGCAGTGAGGATTAAATGAGGTTGTATATGTAAACTGTAATAGTGATCAATCTCTTTATATGTCATAGTCTTCCCAACAAGATAAAGGTGAATTATAAAAATGCACTTTATATAGCAAAATAAGTTGAATTAAAAAGTAAGTAAGATTGGGGTAGTGAACACACAATAGAGTGTACAGACAATGTGTTTGGGATTATGCTTTTGAAACCTGTATAATTTTGTTAACAGTGTCACCCCAATAAATTCAATAAAAAGGAAAAATAAATCAATAATAAAAATAAGGCCAAGTCTGGGGTCTTCAGTTTTCTTTTTCCTGTGATTAAAGCAAGATATTTAGGATAAATATCATGAGTCATGTGCTCACTGTGCTGCCTTAATGTTACTACAGTGAGTCTTCTCTGTTTTCCTGCAGCTTCTACTATACTGTGATACAGATAATTAGTTCAAGGTAGACTCCAAGCCAGTCTAAGGGTCCTGAATAGTTTTATTAAAAGGTCCTGTTTACAAATTGGATCAGGGCATAATTGCATATAAAATATTTGAAAGCCCACAAAAACTAAACCATTCATTTTCTAATAGGGTCCTCAGAATGGGCAGAATGAGCAATTTGCATATTACACTTTTATATATAAAGAGTCTTTGCAAACAATAAAGTTAAGATGAGGGCAATAGAGTGGACCCTAATGCAATATGATTGGTGTTCATAACAAAGGGGAAATTGGACATAGACACACACAGGGAGCACACCATATGAAGACCCTACTGAAACATACATTATGTTTATTACTAGGCCAAAAAAAATGTACTGGTGTCATATTAAAAAAAGTGAATGTTAAGGCTTGAAGTGTGTTCCCTAAGAAGATGTTGAAGTCCTAACCCCATTGTGTGATTTTATTTGGAAACTATAGGCCTTGTGAATGAAATTCATGCATGGGTAGGGTCCTTAGGCCTGGCCAGCAATCAGAGCCAATCTATGGGGCAACCAGTGGGTGATCAGGGCCCACTGCTAGCACCCACCTTAGCAGGCCTGGCGCTGCCCACTTGCCAGCCCTGCCCCCCGCCACCACCACCACCAGTCGCTTCCATCTGTGGGGCGACTGGCGGGACAATTGAGGGGCCCCCGCCCACACCCACCTTGGCTGGCCTGAGGGCTGGAGGCAGCTCCTGCGCTGAGCGTCTGCCCCCTGGTGGTCAGTGTGCATCATAGTGACCAGTTGTTCAGCTGGTTGTTCTGCCATTCAGTCAATTTGCATATTAGGCTTTTATTGTATAGGACTAGAGGCCCAGTGCACGAAATTTGTGCATGGGTAGGGTCCCTAGGCCTGGCCTGAGATCAGGACTGATCTTCCCCTGTCCCCTGTTGCTGACGCCGGTCGCCTTCTGTGTGTGGGGTTGACTGGTGGGGCAATTGGGGCCCCACTTGCTCACACCCACCTTGGCCTGGCGCTGCCCACATCCACTGTTACCCACCCCTAGTTCCCCATTCCCTATCAGGCGATTGGAGCCTGCTGGCCTGGAGGAGGGACCAAGAGGTTGGCCGGCAGGCCCCAATCAGGCAATCAGGGCCTGTGGGCTGGGGGCAGTTCCTACGTTGAGCGTTTGCCCCCTGGTGGTCAATGTGCATCATAGCAACCGGTCATTCTGCCATCTGGTCGATTTGCATATTACACTTTTATATAGAGAGAGTCTTTGCAAACAATAAAGTTAAGATGAGGGAAATAGAGTGGACCTTAATGCACTATGACTGGTGTCCATAACAAAGGGGAAATTGGACATAGACACCCACAGGGAGTACACCCTATGAAGATGAAGGCAGAAATTGGGTGATGTTTCTACAAGCCAAGGAACAGCGCGTGTGTACAAACCACCAAAACTTGAGGGAAAGGCCTGGAACAGAATCTCCCTCACAGCCTCAGAGGGAACGAGTCCTGCCAACACCTTGATCTCAGACTTCTGGGATCCAGACTGTGAGACAATGAATTTATCTTATTTTAAGCCACCCAGTCTGTGGCATTTTGTTATGGCAGCTCCAGGAAATGACTACAATAAGGAGCTATTTAGCATACACAGGCAGATTAGAAGGCCTCCTTACTTTAAAGAATCCTATGCAAGCTTAGGTAGAGGATGTGATCCTTCACATTTGTTCCCAATCTTTGACCCAGCTCCTTCACTTTGCAACAATACATAATACACAACACCTCTCAGAAGCAGGGTGGCCTCCCCCCAAACTCTTTCTGTCTTTCTAATATTTTGGTCTTCCCAATGTGACCCATTTCTGACCCCCAGCAATGGAAGCTTTGTATCCACTTCTAGCTTCTGAGTAACCTCTCGTTCCTAATCATTTTATTAATGTTCCATTTGCTGGCCTGGATTATGTTTTCTACTTGTTCCTATGTTGAATATATCCAACCAAAATATTTCAGTCATATCTAGTTCAAACACAATTGTGTATTTACAACAGAGTCCTGGCTTTAATGCAAGAGGTTTTTTAAGAGTATTTTTTTACAGTGAACATCAAAACCATCTTGTATATTTCCCTGGGGCTGGGTTAAAACAGGCAATGATGCCTTAGCTGGTTTGGCTCAGTGGATAGAGTGTTGGCCTGTGGACTGAAGAGTCCTGAGTTCAATTCTGGTCAAGGGCACATGCCCGGGTTGCAGGCTCAGTCCCCAGTGGGGGCACGCAGGAGGTAGCCAATCGATGATTCTCCCTCATCATTGATGTTTCTATTTCTCTCTCCCTTCCTCTCTGAAATCAATAAAAATATATTTTTAAAAAAAGTTTTTTAAGAAAGTAACTTACTTATGCATAATTTTCTCTTTCAAAGGGAGCATTTTCTCCTACTTATATATACAAACTAGTGGCCCGGTGCACGAAATTCGTGCATGGGGGGGGGGGTTATCTCTCAGCCTGGCCTGCACCCTCTCCAATCTGGGATCCCTCGGGGGATGTCCGACTGCTGGTTTAGGGATGTCCGACCCCTGTGGGATTGGGCCTAAACTGGCAGTCAGACATCCCTCTCACAATCTGGGACTGCTGGCTCCTAACCACTCACTTGCCTGCCTGCTGACCTGATCGCCCCCAACTGCACCCCTCCCACTGGCTTGCTTGCCTCCGACTGCTTGTTTAGGGATGTCCGACCCCTGTGGGATTGGGCCTAAACTGGCAGTCAGACATCCCTCTCACAATCTGGGACTGCTGGCTCCTAACCACTCACTTGCCTGCCTGCTGACCTGATCACCCCCAACTGCACCCCTCCCACTGGCCTGCTCGCCCCCAACTGCCCCCACACCAGCCTGATTGCCCCCAACTGTCCCCCCCTGCCAGCCTGCTTGCCCCCAACTGTACCCCCAGCTGGCCTGATCAACCCCAACTGCCCTCCCCTCCTGGCCTGATCGCCCCAACCACCTCTGCCTTGGTCCTGCCACCATGGCTTTGTCCGGAAGGACACCCAGAAGGTCTCCTGGTCTAATTAGCATATTATCCTTTTATTAGTATAGATGATACTCCTATAAGATAAAAATAATTATTTGAAAAAATGAAAATGTTAATTAAATATTTTGATGTCAGAGTAACAGTTATAACTCATATTGACCCCTTCTACCATTTGAACTGCCACCTTCATGTACTGAATTGATTGGTTATTTCCATCATTATTACATATTATGAATACCATTGCTGCTATTATTTATTATCACATGCATGTTCCTTGTATATTGCCCACAACATCCAAAAATAAGAAAACCCTGTCTTTTGCCATCTCCAATTCATGCATTTATATTTCATTATGTTAGTCTGAGTAAGATATTAATGTAAAAACTTTCTTCTCATTGAAAATAAGGCATGTATATTAGCCTTTCAAAATGAGAATACTACTAGAAGTATATTCTTTTT
The DNA here is from genome assembly GCF_964212035.1 of Myotis nattereri. NCBI lineage: Eukaryota > Metazoa > Chordata > Mammalia > Chiroptera > Vespertilionidae > Myotis > Myotis nattereri. Next base: position 29,990,877 of record NC_138076.1, read on the forward strand.
TTAAAAAAATGTGAAATTTGAATAAGCTAAATTAGCCACTTACTAAGAGAAATTATATAAAACTCTTAAATTAATTAAGCCAATACCTTATCACTCAAAATGAACACATCATCTATAGTAACTATTTGCAGAAAAATAAAATTATATTTAAAGTCACAGGTTAAGTTAAATTAGGCCATTGTTGACCTAAACAAATCAGATTATTTTAAATCAACCTATAAGCTACAAGTTCAATATGAATTTACCATACCCTAAGTGTCCCAGTACATTTTTTACAGTGCTCCAGTTCAAAATATCTAACAGTTCTGTTTGCTAAGTAGCTAAATCTAAACCACTTAACATATATTTATGTTCTAATAACTGAGTAGAGATTTAGAAAAATTACATAAATTGAATGAGAAAATAATTCTTTCACTTCATTCCCTGACCAACACAAATGACGAATTAATCGCTGCCTGCAGTGTTGGGCACTGCGCAGCTTCCCCAGCCTTGGGATCAAGTGGAACCCCAACACCTCATTTCCTGATCCACATCACTCTTCCCATGGGAACTGTGACACAGCAACTGCCCAAAACACAGTTTTGCGAAGACATATGTCATCAAGAGGGATTTAGCAACAAGGGAATGTTGAGATTTCAAACTACCTTAAGGTATAGCTCACATGGCATCTGACCAGATGTCCAGCATTATGTTTCCCTAGGAATTTAAAAATAGCCTAAGCTATCCCTCTGAGTTCTGGGGGCCCCTGGGGTGCCTCAGCTCACAGTTTGGGAAAGTATAGGAATAGGGGACAAAATTGGGACAGTTCATTTGGCACTGCCCTGCTACCCACAGTAGGTGCCCATTTGCTTTACTTTGCACTGTTCTCACACCCAGCATTCTAATTATAGAAATAAATTTTCAGTTTGGTACATTTTAAACATACAAGCAAGTTACACAGTTGAATTCATACACAACAAAGAGTATTACAAAGAAGGATAATAAGGTAGGCATCTGAAGACAGATCTGGCTAGTTGTCCACCTATTTCCACCTCAAGGGAGTTCTTCATTCTTATAGAACTTCTGGTGTCCAAGTGTCAAGCCACAGAACTGGAGTTTGCTTTCTGTATCTCCTTAATAACAAGGACAACAGCTGCGAAGCACTACTGCTTCCAGTATCCAGGCACTGTGCTAAGTCGCTGAGGTGCCTTCTCTTCTTTGCACCATTAAGTGACCTTGGCCAGGAAGGGAGGGAGGGGCTATTCTGCTCCTGGGAGTGTAGGCGGGGCCTCCTGGGGTGAAGCAGGTAACCCTTCTCAGTACTGGTTCCTTACCAGCAGGCTAAACTCCCTGCTAGGCCCTGCTCTACTGATGGAGTTCAATAAGTAGTTGTTGTCCCTCCACAGTGTGTCTGGAACTGTGTTGATGCTTGAAATAAGCATTTTAAAAAGAGAAAAAAATCAAGCCAGACAGAATTTCTGTTCTCCAGGAGGCTTGGTTGAGTGTGTTAGTTTGCATGTGGTTTCTGCCCAGTGGCACATCTGAGCCCTCAGAATATTATTTTAACAAGGGAAAGCGTTCACCTCCATGAAACTGAGAGTGGTCAAGGTTCCTGGCAGGCTGACACTTTTTTGGTTAATTTTTTTTTTTTTATCCTAAAGTGAAGACTTCACCTTATAAATGTTCTTATAAATGCTCTGTTTTCCTCAAACCTAATTTAAAGAATCATAACTGCTTCAAATTCAGTTGACACTTAAGCTGTTCAAATTAGATTGAACTTGTAACTTATAGATTGATTTAAAATGGCCTATTTTTAATGCAAATGCATGATTAAATTTGAGTTGTGACTTTAAATACAATCTTAGTTTTCTGTAAATAGTTACTACAGGTTACATATTCATTTTGGATAATAAAGTATGGTTTAATTATTTTAAGCCTTTTATATAATTTCCCTTAGCAAGTGCATAATTTAGTTTGTTATCCAAATTTTATAGTCAGTATTTTAAAATTGAGAATACATTTCTAGTAGCATTCTCAGTTTGAAAGATTAATATAAATGATTTATTTTTTAAAATCAACAGGAAATGTTTTACATTAACATCTTACTCTGATTAACATAATCAGATTTAAATCCATGCAACTCAGAGTGAATTAGAGATGGTAAAATACTAACATGTACACTCATGTGCCAATGCATTGCTAAAATATGTTCAGCAGCTTTTTGTCTATTTTCATTGTGAACACTTCCAGCACCAGGATTTCTACCAACTTTCCACAAAGATGCTTTGTCTACTGGTTTTGCCCATGAGTGAGACAGCGTTAAGAAACAGCCTAAATTTTATTTCTCTTTCATTTCATTAACTCTGTTCTAAACAACTCCGTTCCAGTACATTCTTTCTTTGTTTCTGAGGACAGGATTTTATTTTCTCTATGTAAACCATGTGGTGACAAATGTCTATAGTTCTGGATGTGGTGGGGAATATACAAGGAACATGCATGCGATAATTATGATAGCAGCAACGGTATTCATAAAATGTGATAATAATCAAAATGAGAGTTTCAGAAACTCTGCCTTCCCCACTATTCATGGTACCTGATTATTTGGATTGACATTCTTATCCATTAAAATGATGAGTGATTTAGTCAACAAAGACAATGTCATTTTCTCCAAAAAGCTTTAGTTAAAATGCATAGGTTATCTGATGTCTTGAATGATGCCTTGTGTCCTGAAATTAGCTAAAATCCATATTGGATTTTATATTTAAGAAAATATTTTATATTTTCTTATATTATCAGCATAGTTTTGATTGTTTATTATAGAACATTTTCTCTTATTATATCCCATTTAAAAATTATCTTCTCACATAGATTCTGACATCTCAAAGAGATTCTGACATCTTCCATGACCACACCTTAACCTAGATTTGTATCTATAAATATAATGAATGTTGTCTTTATTATGATCAGCATAAAAGTAATATCCATAATACAGAATTGCATGCTTTCTAGATAGAATACTGCTGAAACATATTAGTTTATTTTGTTTAAAATGGTAGCCCCCTCTATTTGTACAACCTCTTCCTCTCAAAGACATTTAAAGTACTTAGTGCATTGAGGTGTTTTTTTTTCCCCAAGATACTCCCATTTTACAGATTACAATATTGAGAAACTTGATAGTTAAATAATATAGTATTCTGATTATAAATATAATCTAGCTGACTAAACCAATTTATTCCATCTCATGTGCACTGTTAAATGCCCTTCTACTTTTCCAATGCCATTAAATTAACTCTCAATGAATTGATGTGAATGTTTTGGCCCATATTGTGTTCATAAGGGCTGTACAGACCTATATAAACACAAATTAGCTTGGTAAAATTAGAAATTGACAAGATACAAAATGGGACATTGTTTAGTCCCTTTAATTGTCCATTATTTAAAGCAAATCAGTAAATCAGTCAGTCTTTACTATTTACAAGATTCTAATAATCAAGTTTAAATTTAAATATATATGTACATATATATATTTATTGATTTCTAGAGAGAGAGGAATGGAGAAGGAGAGAGAGAAACATTAATGTGACAGTGAAACATGGATTGGCTGCCTCCTGCATGTCCCCTACTAAGGGTCAAGCCCACCACCAACCCCGCATATGCCCTGACTGGGAATTGAACCGGCAACCTTTCCATGCATGAGATAATGCCCAGCCAACTAAGCCACACCAGCCAGGGTACCAGCTTAAAATTTTTTTCTTCTTCCACTAACTTAATTTTTTTTCCCAAAAATCATGTACTGAACAATTAAATGAGAGCATTTTATATGTACTAAACTGTTCGTTTTTAAATGCTTTAGATACAGTCTTAGCATCTATTGGGCCCATCTCCTAATGTGGGTTTTCCAGGTGTCATCCAGGACCTGTCTCAGCATCTTCTGAGAAAGAATCTGCCTAAGAAGGTGCAGATTCTTGAGTCCCACTGGAACCCCAGACTCAACATATCAGAGGCACTGGGTCTGAGAAATGGATTTGTCACAATCTCCTCTGGCGTCCTGTGGACCTTGAAGGTGAAAGACCGCTGTCCTAGTGAATCTCTAAGTCTAAATCTTTGACAATTCCAAGCCAACCTGGCCCAGCCATTCACTGGAAAACAAAGCAGTTATCAGATGTACTCTGTTCAAAGTTATATTGCAGTCTTCACCGGTGCTTAAAATAATAGTGTGCACCCCTCATGAGAAGATCCTTCGTAGGGAGTGTTAGAGCAGGACTAGGCTGTCTCAGCTTCCAGCCTAGCTTTCACTTTCTCTGAGAAGCCTTCTCTGACTCCTCCATATTGGGCACACATGATCAGGTAGCATTTGGCATGTACTTCCGTCCCACAACTGTAGCCCTTGCCTATGTGACAATCAGTCTCACCCCCTGGGCAGTGAGCCCCTTCGGGTTGACCTTGGCATTCTCGGTATCTGGTAAAAGGCTACGCTCATAACACATGCTCCCATAATAACCTGAACAGACAATGCACTGGTAACAAATGTTTGTTGAACAGATGAAGGAAAGAATATGATGATTGCCAGGTAACGCTAAAGAGAAATCGTTCTTAGGATGAGTGAATGGGAATATTGGTTTGTACAATTACCATTGTTTCCCACCTAGGTCAAATTTGGCACTTAAGGCCTCAATTCTCCTCTTTACCCCTGCCTGAGCTCACACAGTCAAATGACCATTTATCGAGGGTTTACTATGTGCTAGACACAGCATACACCTTAGATCCTTAATCCTGACTATATTCTTATGAAGTTGGTTTTATTTCTGTTTTGCATATGAAAAAAATGAACTCGGAGTTAAGGACATTTGACCAAGGACCTGGAGCCGATCTGTGACAAGCCATGCTTTTACTGAAGTTGTCTTATTCCAATTCTTCTTTCTTTCCCAGGTGGCTGTATTACCATTCAACGAAGATTAGAAATACTATCAATACCATATTGACTAACTTTTCACATTGATCCTTCCTTTTCTTTGAACGCAGATATGTTATTTCTCGGTAAAAATGCAAATGGCCAAATTTTTTCAAGGATAAACATCACTCTTCAGTTCAATTTTGAACACAAAGAACAAAGCTCCTGCTTCTCCATCTACGTGGATGTTCATGTTAAATTTATTGCTCAAGTTTGGGTTTTCCCATTTACTGAGATTTCCCCCTAAGAGTTTGGATTAACTAAAAGCGTGAGGTTTCTAAATCCTTTAAAACATGCTCACCTGGATTTTCACCTCTTCTGTTGCTTAGAAATAAAAAATATAAGTTGGCCTCTGCTTTGAATTTCTCTTGACACTGCTGCTACACTGTGTATAGGTTTTATATTGCCATGAGGCACTTTGCCCTATCAATTGCAGTATTCGTCATGTGAAATCCTGGGTCAATTCTTTAGATGTCTAAGACTCTTGTTTTCATATCTTATAAGTGTGTAGGACAAACATAGAGTGTTATTGCTGCCACTAGATATCATCTCTAGTTAGCATTTGGGGGGTGCTCGGAGAGAAAACAATGTCTGGGTGATAACTCTTGTCAGTTTCCCCATTGTCAAACCCAATCTTACATTCCTCCACACTCTCACAATATTTCCCCATTGGGAACATGCCTGACATTGCAATTTCTCAAAACTGCAGCTCTGCAGTGAATGCCTAATTCCTGAAACGGCAAAATCTAACAAAAGCGGATTTTTTTTTCCACTGATTTGACTGGCTGACTATTTCGAGGCTTTGCATGTGATGACCTGCTGTTCCTCACAAACAACATCTTTAATGTAGCCACACGGTTGTTCTGAAGTGGCGGGGCAATTAAATCCTCGGAGGGGAGCTGCCTGCGGGGCACTCAGAATTACTCCCCATGTCCAGAGTTTCTGCCACAGGCAAATTTTCCCCATAGGTTGCAGTTAGCAACTTACCAAGTAACAATCTGTTACTTGCTATGGAACCCCAAACCCATTCAGCACCCCAGCGTACCCAGGCTAGGCTGTGGGTATGTGTCAGTTCTCTTGGAGTTATTTGTTTTGTGTTGTTTTAAAAATTGCTTCCCTCTCTCTCTCTCTCTCTCTCTCTCTCTCTCTCTCTCTCTCTCTCTCCTCTTGTTGATGTTTTTATATTTAAACATGAAAAGCCACTTTAGAGGAAAACCTGGCAATCCTGTTTTTTTATTATCAAAATAGATGACCTCTTTCTATCTTTGGACACATCACTTGTTTGGGTTCTTTATCTGTGTTTCATGTTTGTTAAAACTCTTGATGGAGTTATTTCAGCACAAATTCCCAACATGACTGCTAAGGAAGATACACGTATTTACTTGCTTCTTCCCTGACACCACCCCACCCCCACACCCCACCCTCCACCTCAAACTCATTTTTATTACTTTTCAGGTGAGCCCCGAAGATTTCCCTCCTGATGAACCATGTCATGCTTCATTCCTCCACCTTGACGGAGAATGCGGTTTTAGAGACAGCTTTAATACAGTTATTTCATTCCCCTCTTCCCAATACTGCCACACACGCACACCAAGATTTGCAAAGACCTAAGTAAGGCAACGATTGCTGGAGAGCCTGTCAGAACGCAAAAGGCAGAGCGACCGAGGAGGATCCAGTCTTTTGGTTTTGGTTTCTCATGGAAATGAGATGGCTTTTATAAGACAGAGCCCAGCGAGCATTCTCCCCAGGCTGGGTCCGAGGAGCAGAAGGAAGACGGCTCAGGAAATGGGAGATGCGGGCATTCTAAAAGAACTCTGATGGGCCAACTGCTCCCGCCCCGTGAAGCTCCCACCCGCGCCGCGCCGATTCCCGCCACGGCGCCCCTACTGCGAGGGCTGTGGCCCGGGATGCGGGTGTGTCCCTCTCCCTGCCGCCCTGCACTTGCTGAGCCCCGGGGTGCCGATCTCCCTACTCCCGGCCTCCGCCATCCCTCCCCTGCCCCCCTCCCCCCCAGCCCCCCGCTCCTCCGCCCCGCCTCCCCTCCCCCTCCTTTCTCCCACTTGTTGCGGCCAGTCCCGGAGACCTGCTTGTTCCGCTGGCTGATTGTAAAAGGGTTTGACTTGCAGCTGACCTCGGGTCAGGACTTTCTCTCCACTAATCCTGGCCTCTTTAAACACAAAAACACTTTTCCCTCTTCCCTCGCATCAGCCATCTTAATCCCCCCGGCGGCTGACACCCCGCCCGGCCTCTGAGCCCAGGCTGCACCCAAGTGAGTTGGGGGCGGACGCCCAGGCCGCAGGCTCCAAGCAGGTACCTGGGACCCCCAGCCCCTCCCGCTCCGAGCCCGTGGGGACGCAGCCGAGGGAAGGTTGGGGACCGGCAGCTCCCAGGCACCTGCCGACCTTGACCCCAGATTCAGAGGGAGCGTCCTGGGACCTCCGCCGGGACGAGCAGGGGCCAAGCCTTGGAGGATCCAGGAGGCGGCGAGGAGAGACAAAGAGAAGGCCGGAGAGAAGGGAAGGGGGGATGCTGGAGGCAGCGAGGAGAGGAAGGGAGAGGCGAAGAGGAAATAAAGGAGAAGTGAATGGACAGCGCGACCGGAAGGGGATTCTGAAAGGTGGAGAGGAAAAGAACTGAGCTGGATGAGGAGCGGAGGCCTGGAAGTCGCCCACTGCTCAGGGCTCAGTTGTGAACCAGGCCAGAGAAGGGCGACCTCGGGAAGGCGGGGGCGGGGGTGGGGTTGTTGCCCCCGTCGGGAGGGGACCCAGGACCCGGATCCTGGGCGCAGGGCGCCGCCCGCCGCGTCAGTTGGGTTCCCGGGGGTGGGCGCAGCGGGGGCCGAGCGGGCGCGCAGCTGGAGAGGAAGGGCCCCGGGGATGGAGGGAGGGAGAGTGGGAGGAGCAGGAAGGGAGGCCGGGGAGAGGAGTGGGGGCAGGGAAGAGCTCGGCGGCACCCCGTCGGGCTGGGAAACGCCGGCCCGGGGCCGGGAGCAGAGGGCGAAGGTGAAGGTCCCTGCCTGCCCACTTCCCCGCCCCGGCGTCCCGGCCGGCACTCCCGATCCTGCAGGACTGGGGGGCCAGAACCGGGGCCCACTTTCCTGCGCCCCGCGCCTCGGGGAGCCCGCGCCCCCTCCCCCCTTCCTTTCTGGCCCGGCCTTTCACTCCCGCCAAAGAGCCACGCTGGAAAAAGAGCTGCGCCAAGGCCAAGTCTGCTTTCACTCGAAGTTTCCACGGAATCAAACCTATGATTACATTTCACCGCCGACGTATCTGGAGCCTCTGTCTCGCGGGCCAGGCTGCGGAAGCGGGGGTGGCAGCGCGGGGGCCGCGGGCGGCGGGGGCGGGAGCCCAGGTCGCCCTGGAGCGCGCCTTCCAGGGGCCTGCCACCCGCGACGAGTTTCTCGAATTAACCAGAATTTCCCGGAGACAGAAATCTGCGTGGCCCAGTCTTTGTCGGGAAGATGAAATGCGTGAATATGCGCGCTATTCTTCTCCCACAGGCATGATTTTAATAGACCTATCAGTCACGCTACCCGACACGCATCTGCAGAGCAGGCGCGCAGTACCCGCTACTGGTTTTAAGATTAATTCATTTCTAGCTACTGGTGGGTTTCTTTGGCGGGAGGTGATTCAAAGTCCTAACAACAATTACAGGGGGCAAATGGGTGGGTTTTTTTGTTTGTTTGTTTTTAAGATGAGGTGGTGTAGAGGGGGTTAAGAGACAGGCGGAAAAACCCTCCAGCAAAGCCTTGCTACCCTCAGCTAAGAGAGCCCGGCTGCGCGCAAAGGCCTGCCTACGAAGAATTCCCGCGGTTGTCCTCGCTGGAAGTTATGCAAACTTCGTAAAGGCCCCCAAATAGCCCGGTCCGCGCTCTCCACACGGGTTTCAAACAAAATAGAAATACCATCTCACGATTTAGGAAGCGACTGAAGCCATCATATAACAATTACCATCAGATAATATTTCATGAATATGATGGGGAGCACCTTGGCAAGAACTGAATTCACAGTTTGGTTCTGTAGTGGAATAAATCCGTGAATTTAAATGGGAGAAACAATGCGGGCCTGATGGGATCTCTTCCTGAGAGAGGAATCCTAGCCAATCTCTCTCCTTCCACACCCCACCCCCATCCCATATTGTTTTTAAATGAAGTCATTAAAGAATTTGTTTTTCTCCTTGTCCTTCTAGCCAACCAAACAAATTCGCTGCAGTTTAGGGATTCTTATTTTAAGTCCTTTCTGGGTTTTTTAACAAGTGACTTGGGGTACCTGGCATTGAATGCTTCAGCTGACTATGCATGAGGCACATACAGAAAAATGCCAAACTCTAAATCCATCTTCTGGGAAACCAACAGACAGGTCTGCCTGGAGTCCCCAGTAGACTGCACAGCCTTCAGTCTCAAACATTTCAAGTGTGACCCACATTACTAATAGGTGTGTTGAGCTAAGACTTCGATGCCAAGAGTTGAGAATAGATATAAACTTGGGCATACACTTATGTGAGCACAGCCACACATCTGTCTGCCACTTTGGTAAGTGCAGGGAGAGGTTTCTAGCTTGGGAGTTAGCAGAAGAACTAGGGAGTCCATTTAACTCTGCGAATATCAGAGAAAATGAGGTCTGGCCCTTATGTGGGCTGGTGAGTTAACAGAGCATTCCAGAATCTCCCAAAGCTTCTCTCCCAGAGGGGACTGTGTGTGGCATTTATTCCCAGATCTCATGATGCTGTTCTGCTTAGCAACCCACATATATCCAAACACTTTTAGGAGCCACTGTTTCACAAAGGATCAGATTTTTTTCCTGCTAAGGCAGGAAAAAAGAAAAAAAGAAAGAAAGAAAGGAGGGGCGCTTTATTATCTTGTTTGGAAGAAGCAGTCGACATTTTTTTGGGGGGGGGGGGAATTTTTGCAGTCACTTTAAGAAATGGGTGGTTTAAGTAAAAGTATCAAAATGACTCCAAAAAAATTACACATCAATTGTCAGGTTAGCATTTTACTTAAAGCTATTCTTTAATGCAGGTTGAATGTGATTCTCATTAACCCACCAAGATAGGCCCATTTTTGGAAGGATAGTCTACTCATTCCAGGATAAGAAAAGATTTTGAGAAAATGAGGGGGTTGAAGAAATCAACATATTTTGATCTGGGTTAAAGGTTTCTTTTTTCAAAAATATAATTTCACTTTTATGTTGTGACTAATTTCAGAACGTATTTGCTACAGTATAACTTTAAAATTCAATATTTAATGCTGTCAGATTACTTGAAGACAAAGTTTTACAGAAAACTTTAAATTCCAGAAAAAAAACTTCACTGTACCAATAAACACCTAGAAAAAAATATAACTAAAAATTTTAAAGCGTTAACCAACCTTGGATATGGTCAGGAATAATAAACACCGCATTTTGCATTCACATTGATTAGCAACTTGTATCCCAGTTCACTGGGGCTGGGGGTGGGGGAGAGGGGGGAGAGAGTGGTCAATTTTGTGTCTGTGTGCGAAAATCCAACAAAATTATTCGGCTCTTTCTCAAGGAGAAAGAAGCCAGAGGGAGGGATGGAGGGGGCTTGGTTACAGTACATTTTGGTTGAGAGATTGTGTTTCCTTGAGCCAAATCTAGATAAATTCCACCTGCAATCTTGTTAATTGCGGGGAAATTGGGGCCCTCATGCCCCTGCAGTGGTCTTTTGTCATCCAACCTTGGCCTGGTCCCGCCATTGGGCTCTTCTCTCCTGGGGGCACGGATCTGGGGCCGGCCAGAGGATGCAAAGCCCACAGGAAGGAATCAAAAAATCCCGCAGTGCTGGCCCAAAGATACAAACACACCGAAGGGCCGGAGTATATAACGACTTTTTTTCTTGTAATTATTTCCCATTCTGTATTAACACTGTAAACTCTACAAAACAATCCATTGGTTTTAACTTCCTTCCCTTCCACTGAACGCAGCTCCATAAAAATCGTACCCTCTCCTCTGGGTTTCCCTTCACTCTTAAACCATGCTGATAATTTCTCCTTCGTCAGACTTACTAATTGTATTTGGAGCCCGTAAAACATGCATATACAATTAGCACGTTTCAAATTTATGGGAAGAACCGAGTTTTTTTTCCTCTCTTAAATTTATTGACTCGATGCGTTTTTAAAGAGGGGTTATCTTTTTCGTTTTTTTTTACTAGAAAGGCTTTTTAGGAAACTATGTACATAATCTGAATACCCCTCCCCACGCTGAAACGCCAAAATTAAAATTTCACAATGCATTTACAAGAAATAATTACAAAACAAAAAAAAATGGAAAAGCTCAGATACAGAAAAGTTTTACAAAAACTCAGAATATAACGCTGCCATCAGAAAGGGGGTGGGGGCATCTCTTTGTATAAATTAACAAACCAACCCAAGAGTGGTAACAACTACGAAAAACCTGTGTTTGGATCTGCCTTACTACACCGATAACAGATGCGAACAGCGCCCGGGCGACCACACGCCAGCAGGAAGCGCGGCAGGACGGGCGCGAGCGCGCCGGCGGGACAGAAAAGTTGGAGGCGCCTCTTGCCTGGCTTGGTCTTTGTGTCCCCTCCAGCAAAGAGACGCTTCCAGCCTCTGTGGATGATAAATACTGTACAAAAAGTCTCAAGAAAACACCAAGTTCAGTCTAAAACGCACGACTGTGTCCGCGCCTAGCCGTTCCCAGAAGCTCCCAGGCAGGCGAGCGGGGGCCCGGGGGTGGTGTCACCTAGTGTTCGTCGCCAGTGTTTCCCTGGAAGGAAAGAAGGTGGGAACGTCTGCACAAAAGCCAGGCCGCGCGGGGCCGGGCCGGGCACCTCGGTCTGGCCGCACGTTCCCTCTCGCGCGTCGCGGGCGCGGGCCGCAGTGCCCCTCGCGTCCCTAGATGTGCGTCAGGGGCACCGTGCCGTTGACGCCCGCGCCCGCGCCCTGGTAGTGCTGCGGCAGCGAGTGCAGCCGGCTCTGCGCCGCGGCGGCCGCCGCCGCCGCCGGGTCGCCGCCCTCGCCGGCCGGCAAGTACATGCTGATCATCTCACGCAGGTCCCCGGGGCATGGCGCCCGCGAGTGCGCCGGGGCCGGCGGGCTGCCGCTGGGCTCCGACTTGACTAGAGAGCCGAGAGCGCCCAGGGCACCCGACGAGGCGGCCGCCGCCGCCGCCGCCGCCGCCACGGCCGAGTTCTGGTGCGCGCCCCCCGCGGCGGCGGCGGCGGCCGCCGCGGCGCCGTAGGGGAGGCCGCCGTAGCCCGAGGGCGAGGCGCTCATGTAGCCCTGCGAGTTGGAGATGGGGCTGTACTGCAGCGCTCCCATGTCGTAGCGGTGCATAGGCTGCGGGTTGTGCGGGTGCGCGTGCGGATGGTGCGGGTGAGGATGCGCCGGGTGCGCGTGCGGGTGCGCGCCGCCGGCGCCCGGGTGCTGCCCGTAAGCCAGCTGCGCCTCCTGCATCATGGCCGCGGCCGCGGCCGCCGCCGCCACAGAGCCGGGGTAGGCGCCGTTGGCCCAGCCGTTGACGTGCGCATAGCCGCCGCCCGCCGCGCCGCCGGGGCTCTCGAGTCGCTGGCCTACGGCCGCCGCGCCCACACCCACGCCCATGGCCACGGCGGCGCCTCCGCCGCCTGCGCCGGCCGCCAGCAGCCCGCCGGCCAGCGAGTACTTGTCCTTCTTGAGCAGCGTCTTGGTCTTGCGGCGCGGCCGGTACTTGTAATCCGGGTGCTCCTTCATGTGCAGGGCGCGCAGCCGCTTCGCCTCGTCGATGAACGGCCTCTTTTCGGCCTCGGACATAACCTTCCACTCGGCGCCCAGGCGCTTGCTGATTTCCGAGTTGTGCATCTTGGGGTTCTCCTGGGCCATCTTGCGCCGCTGCCCTCGGGACCACACCATGAAGGCGTTCATGGGCCGCTTGACCCGGTCCTGGTTGGCCTTGGCGCCCCCGCCGCCTCCGCCGCCGCCTCCCCCACCGCCGCCCACTCCGGCCGGGCCTGACAAGTTCGTGGGGGCCTGGGCGCCGCCAGGCGAGTGCAGGTCGGTCTCCATCATCATGCTGTACATTGGGGCGGCTCACGGGTTCACCGGCACCACGCAGAGAGGGCCTGGAGCATAGACGGCCGGGGGGCTGGGAGATGGAGAGGGACTCAAACAGAGCGATACTTGGGGGTGGGTGTGTGGGGAGAGGTCTTAACGGAGAGAAGAAGGGGGGAGGTGGAGGCAAAAACAACAAAAAAGAAGCAAAAAACACACGCACTCAGCGCCGGTCCGCTCACAGGTGGAAAGTTTCTCCTCGTGCACAAACCACTTGCCAAAGAGGGTGATGACCGGGGTCGCTGTCCTCGCCGCCGCAGCAGCTGCAGGGTCGCTCTCGGCTGAGCAGTGCAAACAGGTGCAATCGTGGCCAAGTTGCAGCTCCACTTTGGGGGACGAGAATGATGCGCGGGCCCGGATCCGGGACTCTGGTCTCCTCCTCGTCGGCCGCTGTCGCCCGGCGCCGTCTCCTTCCTGCTGCACTCGGTCCTCAGCGGCCTCCAACTCCGGGGATGCAACTTCTAGCTGGGCGGCGCGCCGCGTGCGCTGGGCATGTGCGGGTCCCAGGTGCCTAGGGGGGAGCGAGGCGCCGAGGGGGGAAGGGAGGGGGGCTGGGGGGATTACAGTGCAGCTGGGGAGGGGGGCCGGGGGCAGCCAAGGGAGCGCAGGCGCGCAGCGAAGTCCAGGAAGCCGGGGCCGCCGAGCCCGGGCTGCCCGCTGCCTGCCCGGGGCCCTGCGCTGGGAGTGGAGGCGCACACGGGGCCGGCGGCGCGCGGGGCCCAGCAGCCATACGCCCGGCCCGGGCTGCCATTAAATGCGCGCGCCGCGGCCAATGGGAGCTGGCGGCGGCGGTGATTTGCATGGCGCGCTGGCGAGTGACGTGAGGAGGGAGTAGATACACTGGGCGCGGGCGGCGGAGCGGGGAGGAGGGGAGAAAGGAAGGGGGAGCAGGGGCAGGAAGGAGGTAGAGGGGGGGCGGGGGGAGGCCCGGGAGGGGGTCACCGCCGAGCTGCTTCCTGAGAGCGCGCGGCGGTGGCGAACTCCGAGCTCACCCTCGCCTCTCCCAGCCCGCGCGCTCCACGTGATTAACGCCTGGATTTAAAAGCTAGACGGAGACAGAATCGTTGGGGGGGGGGGGGGCGGGGTAAGGAATACAGCCCCCGGCCACGTTTAACCGGGCGCATCCTTGACCCAGCTCCTCCCCGGCCCACCGCCCGCCAACTCTGCGCCAGCTGGGAAGGGGGAAAGTTGGCAACCGTGGCAGGAACCCGCTCTCATCGCCGCCCCAGGGCTGGAAAGGAGGGGCGCGACCTCAGGCGCGGGAAATACTGGCCGCCGCTGTAAAGCCCCCCTCGGGATCTCCTGCGAGGCTTGGGCAACTCAGTCCCCTTCGCCCTCCCAGGGATTTGTGCTCCACTGCAGCGTGTTCTGAAGTTCTCCAGTGCCCCCTCTCGTAGGCAAGGCCTTCACAATCCAGGCCCCAGTAATCCCCGTAACGGGGGAGCATTTGTGTCGGGCTTGGCTGCACAGCTTCCTTTTAGCATTAGCCCTGAACTTTTTTTTTTTTTTTTTTTTTTTAAGGATCTCTTTTAATAAGCCTGGCTGTTACAGTCACACACTCTCCTCAGCTTGGCGCTTCTTCCTCCTAAAATGGAATTTCTAGTAAGCTCGAAAACAAGAGCTATCTGGAATCTAGTTACTTAACAACAGTTGAAAAAGTTTAAAATCGCACAAGAATGAGGTAGCCCACGCTCTTCTGGAGAGCATCTTCCACAAACTGTTTGCTTAAGAATTTCCCAAACTGCGTGAACGGAGCAAGGCCTCCAGGAAGCGAGTCGGAAAAGTGGGGTTTGGGGACCAAGAGACAGGTACCGCTTTCTTGCATTATGCAAATGAAAGGTTCGGTTCCGGAAGTGGCTGAAACATCCACCTGCGGTTATAACTCATAAACCTCACAGTATCTAACATAACACCATTGCACTCGGGGTACCTTTTCCATCCGGGTGATGGATGATAGGAAAGAGCCCAAAGACTTCTGACGGAACATCCGTGGAGAGACCACGCACCCCTCCTGCGCCCTCAGGGAGTAACGGGGCGTCTCCATGAGCACCAGAGTGGGAGGTGCTTGGGAGATGGCTGGTGGGTGAAGTGGAGCCTAACCGAGGCGGGGAGACTGACCTTCTTGAAATAGAAGTAAACACACATACGATCATGATCACTAGGGTAGTAATAAGGCTGTTTAAGTATGTTGGGCAGTGAATATGTGACACCTCCACTCCCCCCCCCCCAACTCTCTGTCCCCAATTAAAGAAGAAATCTGAGGTTGTGAATTTCCTGACCCTATTGCTTGTCCACAGTACAGGGATAATGCCTTTTTTCCTGTCAATTACTATGATTATTACTGTAGCTTTTTATTATTATTGCAAGGTTGCTATAGTATGCAATGCTACAGTAAATTGGTCTCTGCAGATTAAACTGATTTCATTTCAGGCTATTCAGCATTTAATAGTGAACTCATTGAAAAATATATAATTATATTAGAAAGGAAATGTCATTTCATATTTATCTTTCACTAAATATCTAGGTTATAAACTTGGTTTTCATCCAGCTTCTTATTTCACCCATCGAGTTTGTTAAATCTTTTTATTTGTTTCATGTACTACCTCCAAATATCAGTTACATTGTGAATGAACAACAACAAAAAAAGAACAAGAATATTGTTTAAGAATACTATAGATCCGTTTTTCCTTTGATAATTTAAGAGGCAATGGGTGTGCAGTGAGATCCAGTGTGTTATGGAAAGTCAGCAAGACTGAAATAAAGGAAATGGTTTACAAATTATAAACTATATTATCCACTTAGCCATTGAAAGATTTCTTTCCTCTGCTTTTCAATTTAGATTTTAAACCAAATAGCCTAAGACCCCCTGAAAATACTTTGTATGAATCAGGCTTGGCACATTATTTTCCATATCAATGGAGCAATTTATTGTATAACCACCCTGCACTCCAGTGTGCATTGCAGGAATGCTTTATGTTTTTGGGAACTTGGATCGCTGACTTTGAAATGGTCTAGTTTCTTTCTACATAGTCCTGAAAATTGTTTCCAAATATGACATTACCCTTGTTTTCCAGAGCACCTAAATGGGAAGTAAATGGTTTAGCCTTTTATGAGATCGCACTAGTGCTTAGCATTTGGGGCGCTCTCCATAAGTCCTTTTTAGTGAGGAGATGTTCCCTGGGCCCAAGCGGGCACACACTATGGGTGCCCATGTGCATAAGTATTAACTGAAGCTGCAGGTATAACTTGTTGCCAAGCGATAGATGATTGGCAGCTGCTGCCAGTGCCAATTAGGCAGTGGCGGGGCACTGCGTGCCAGACCTCTCAGTGCCTTGAATCCTGGCACAAAGATTGGAGAGCGTCATATCAACTCCCGCTGGTAATGGCTTTTGGGAGCCTCAATTTCTTGCTCCTTCTGACCCTTCTCCCCAGTAACTCTTTAAAAATAGAGAAAACAGTCCAAAATCAGTTTGAAAAACACGTCTTCTCCCTATTCTGTTTCTCTCCCCCTCCTCCCCACCCCCTGTTTGGCAGGAACCTCCTTCAAACCCAGAACTTTCTCAAAGGCCAGGCGCTGGAGGATTTGAAGACAGACTACACTATTTACCAGAAGCGCCAGAACCCAGACCACTATCGAAGGATTACTTCACTGTTGATTGACCAAATTTGCTCTCTTGGCAATTTAGAAACTTCATTGTGCCTCTGTGCTCAAAATGCCAAAGGGAAGATCCACTTAGAATGCAGATAAGTAAAGATGCTGTTTTTCTTTTTTTATTTCACTTATGGAAATGATCCTTAAAGAAAATTCAAATCAAAGCCATCATTAGAAGAAATTACATAGATGTATATGTATATGTACATGCATATACACAATATTTTCATACATATACAGTATGTGTACCCACAGGATATATGCACCCAAGTGTATATACATAGAATGTATGCATACATATATACATCTATATACATAGAGGGTATATGTATAGAAAATGTGCATGTGAATATATACACATGTATACACGTGTGTGCATATGCACACCCATATATACAGTATATGCATGTTTACATGCATGTGCACACACAATACACATGCATACATATGTATGTGATGTATTTAGGACATAGACACGAGTCCTTGACTTTCAAACAGATTGAGTTCTAGACTTTAAATCTAACCCCATTAGCTTAAATTGCCCATATAGAGTAACGCAAACTTAGATTTTGCTTTGCCCATCTCTGTGTTGTGTTCAGGAGAAATCTGGGAAGTAGCGAGATCACTGGACAGAATCCCCGCCCTGCCCCTAGCAATCTCTAATGAAAGCGAGTTTTCAGGCACCTAGAGGTTGCTCTCTGTACCAGCGCCAGACGCAAGCTCCCAGCAAGCAGAGAGATGGACAGGTTAGGAGTTCTGGGGAGACAAAGATCACAGGGAAGAAAACGACACACTCTTCCTGTCTCCCTTCGCCTTCCCTGTCCTGGTGACACCCTCCGGGGAGATGTCCATCTATGTCCGCTGCCCTCACACCATCTAGCTCCAGGGGCTTCCGAGACCCCTTAAGGACTCAGGCCGCGTGTCGGCGCCTCTGTGGACTGCCCAGGGCGCAGTCTTTCCAGACTCTGGTGTTGCCCCAAAGGGCTGAGACCAAAGTTCTAGGGAGGCAAATCACGAGAAAGCCGCCAATTCCTAGGCAGGACTTTTGGAGATAAAAGGGCGATCTGAGTGAGGAAGAGGAGAAGGCGGCACAGGAGAAAGACGGAGGAAGACAGTTTAATTAGAAGAGCCTTTCGAGGTCATCTCGGCTAACTGGAGGGCCTCCAACAGGAGGCGCAGGCCGAGAAGAGACCCGAAAGCGCGCGCGTGGGAGGGGACCGCGGGTCGGGCTGGATGCGGGCTGGAGAGAAACACCTAGAAGGCGAGCCGGCGGGGTGGAGGCTGGCTCCACTCCCCACCCCCCACTGCCTGGAGCCCCGGGAGGCGCGGGGTTAGCTCTCGGGGTGGCGGAGCCTCCTCCCAGGCCCCGCGTGGGTCTGCTCTGACCCAGCCAACAAACGGGCCGCGATCGCCGTCTGCTGGCCGCTGCCGCCCTCGCCGGCCTCGGGGAGCTACTGGGCCTGAGGCCCGGGCTCTTCGCCGCCCGCCCCTCTCCGGCTCCTGCACGCCCCCACCCCCTCCAGCTCTGGGTTCCTGGGCTCATCCCACGATTTGCGCGCCAGGGCGCGCAGGTGACGGGCCGGGAGTCGTGGGGGGTGCTGGTCTCTCCGGGTCCCCGGTGCGCTTGAGTACCCCTCCCCCCATCCCACCTCACCCCACCACTGAGCCCTAGTCGGGCTCCCTGGGCTTCGCTGTTCCCAAAAGACAAAGGCATCAAAGTAGCGCAAAAGTTTTTTGTTGTTGTTGTTTTGTCTTTAGAGAGAAAAAATAGGGAAAAAAGGGGAAGTGAGGAAGGAGAAGGAATAGAGAATCGCGTTCCAGTACGGAACTTGGAGCGACATCTGTGCCACTAGGGACAGCAACAGAGCAGATCTTTGCAGCCTCCCTGAGTACACAAGTCCACCGTCCTTTCTCCACTGAAAGCGTCGGGACTTGGAGGCTGTTCCGGGAGCGTCCACGGGGAAAGGGGAATAAAGCCCTTCCCCTCGAAAGTCAGCAAGGCTTCCTCTCCAGCGATCGGTGTGGAGATCCCTAAAACCGCAGTGAATAGCAAACAACCCAGTGTGTGTGCGCGCGCGTGTGTGTGCGTGTGCGTGTGTATGTGTGTGTGTATGTGTGTGTGCGTGTGTATGTGTGTGTGTGTGTTGTGCCTCCTCGCTCCCTGGGTGAACGCATTTGGAGAATCTCTGGGAGCGTTCGAGTAGGGGCTCACCCTGTGAGCAGTACTCACACATATAATTCAAATTTCACAGCTGACCTGCTCTGAAAACCTCAATCAGCTTCTAATTGAAGGGAAAACAAAATATTGCTTCCCTACAGCAGAGCTAACGATTTAATCATTATATCAGACATTATAGCTTTTAATTAGGCTAATGCTGATACTGTATGGAAAGAGATAATTCAACACAGTTCTTGATGAATTCTGTAATTGGGTTAACGGCGGAGCCGTTGGGGGAGAGACGTCAATATTCAAGCTGCGTCTGTAGCCGCCAGGTTTATGAATGAGAGAGAGAAGACAAGGGAGGAAAATACTGGGACCCGAGGGGAGCATCGCGCCCTCCGCGGCAGCGGAGCTGCGGGCGCTCTGCAGGGAGGGCAACCCGGACGGGAGCGAAGCTGGGCGGTCGCTGCGTGCCAGGCTGCCCAGGCCTCGCAGCCACCTCCAGCTCCTCCCGCCGCTCCGCTTGCCAGGCCTTCTTTTGCGGGGAACTTTGCGAGAAGAATCTGACAGGCTACCTGCCCGGTAAATCTGGGCGCTGGGTGCCCAACTAGCCCAAACCACTTGGGGCAGAGGACGGGGCTGCCTGCAGCTTCAGCGCGCAGTTCTCCAGGGTGGTCTTTGAAAACACGATCTCTTCCAGGGCTCCCACCCCTCGCCTTGCCCGAGGGCCAGCCCGGAGGACGCAGCGTTCCCCCAGACAGGAGCAGTCCTCGCCTGCCCCTGACTCTGGGGGTGCGGTGGGCGCGCGGAGCGCGAGGCACCTGTGGGCACGGCAGGCTCGGGTCCACACCGGTGACTCGGGGCTCGGGAGGAAAGCGGCTGGAGTGGGGACGCAGGCTCTTTCCCAGTAGCCTGGCCTAGCTGGCCTTCGCGAACCCGCTGCCCGACTTTGGGGCGGCAAAGATTGGCCAACTAAGAAGGGCTTAAGTCACTAAAAGTCCTACGAGGGAGCGGGTAGGGAAAAGAGCCGTCAAATTCGTCTGCATAAAGTGAATTTGTCCAGGGGGCGTCCGGTGAACCCACTCTACCTACTCCCCATTCAACCTCGCCAACTACGGCCTGGCCTGGCCTTGGGTTTGGGGATCCTCAGGGATCCCTCTCGCCCCCTGCGAGGGACAAGCTCCTCCTCCCCCTGGGCGCGGGGCGGCCCAGAGCTGAGGCCGGGCTGGAAGAGCGGTCCCCGCCCTCTTCTGCCTCCCAGATTTCTAGGAACCGCAGAAGTTGCGTACAAGTCGATACCCCGTGTAGCTGAGACTTGGCCGTGCCAGAGGAGACGGTCCGAATGCCTTAAATTTTGAGGAGAAAATACCCGCGCTTCCAAAATTTGGATGGGCTTGAGAAAGCCACCTGAGCCGCGCCCTCTTCGGGTTTAACCCTAAATGTTATGTACACTTTATATTTCTGCAGCCCCCTCGCCCCCATTTTTTTTTTTTTACTCTTTGGCTTAACTACCGAAGTGCAATATTCTCCTTCAAGACAAATATACTGTATTGTGATTCATCCTTGTCTTATTTTATCAGCAATTACCACAAAATTAAACAGGTCACTGCTAAAGTTTCACTTACACAAACCCCGGTAATTAACTGTTTGAATACACCTTTTTGCGTTGTATAAAAGTTGTAATTTTCTAACGCGTGCCGTTTTTTATTGGTGAAGAATGCTTGCGTTCAATGTTATAATAATACAAAGCACCTCATCTGAGCAGGAGGTGTGTCGGTTTCTTTCTGAGACAGTGTAAAGACTCAGCACGGATCAAGATTTTTGGAATTGGGGAGAGGGGGGGCTCCCTAACTATTCAAATGAAAATTTGCAGAACATTAAGGTCTGAGAATATAGGGCATCTGATTACTCTAACTTCTAAAGCCAAAATCCTTGGGAGAAACTGAACCAGACCCTGCAGTTAAACAGACCAGCCCAGCAGGCCCTGTACCCCAGTGCAGGGAGAAGGTGGAGTTTGATACAGGAGGCTGCGGTGATTGATGTTCACCCCACAGAAATAAAAAAACAACAGTGTTTTGAGCACGTGCAGTGTCCCAGTCAAGTCCAGGTGAGGCCCGGGCCAGCGGGTGTACGCTGGAGAGAGCGCTGGTTACTTGTAAACACTGCCTTTTTCATGTTTTCTCTCATTAGCCCCCTAATAGAAAAGGCATCACTCACAAGAGGAGACAAGTCATAAGGAATTTCTATATGAAAAGAAATACAGTGAAATCAGAGATGCTTTTTTCTTACAGGCCATCCCTGTTATTGCAAATTAGATTAGCTACACAGGCTTCAATATAAACGTGACATGAGGTTCACATGAGTGAAAGGACGATCCACTCCAATCTCTCCTTTCATCGAAGCGTCTCACATAAATTACATCTTGTCCTTTAATACACTTTTCAATGAGATTAAAACATCACTGTGACACCATTTCAAGCCTTTTCAGTCGCATGTGTTGCTTACTTCAGAAAACAGCAAACAGGAAGTGGGTCCCTGGAAATCTTCAGGCAGCGGGATTGGACCACCGCCCTGTGCTCTAAGCTAAGAGAGGTGCCCCTTAGCTCCGTGTGAATACCTTGTATCTTACCTCACAGAGGCAGAAGCCATCTGTCCTGCCAGGGGAAATCAGATCATTCGTCAATATTTGCGGTGGCAGTCTTTCCATAGCAGGGATGGGGAAGGACCTGCAGCCTCCCCCCCCCCCCAAAGCATCCCCCCACATTAACCATTTTAGGGGACCCAGCACCATGAATATGAGATGGAGGGAGGTTGGGTAGATCATAAAAAAGAGCCAAGTTTTAGATAGCCTTTAAAACCTACATCTTAACTGAGGGGCAGTGAGGAAAAAGTGGGTGAACAGTGGCGTTTTCTACAAAACTGGCTAAAGGGAAATTTCCAGCTCTCTATCTGGCTGCTGGGTGCCATCTCTCCCTTTATGGACGGACTGCTCTTAGACTAGCACCCACGGCTCTGGGGAGTGGTCCCAGAAGGACAGAAGACCCCATCAGGGGGCAGAGGAGGGGGATTGGGGTCTCAGGGTAGAAACTCTGCATTTTCTTTGTTTTAGCTACCTGAAATTGTGCTCAGCACTCAGAACACGCAGCTGAGTTTGCTCCTGAGGAGGGGCTGACTACCACCCTTCTTTGCAGCTGGTTGTACCCTCTGCCTTTGCACCTATAGGCCGGCCACCTGGAGCACAGGCGGAGAGGGGTCCCCAGTGGCCTCCTCCTACCTGTGAGCAGAGATCAGGCACAGCTAGTCTAGCGGCCCTCCCCCAGGGTTGGGCAGGTTCCTCTGAGGGATGACCCCTTCTTTCTATTCCAATCCTGTGTGCCCCTCCCCCGCCCCCAACACCAGCTGCTGACACCCACATCCGGATTGGCCTTTTGCTCCATCCTTCCCCGTGACAACCAGGACCCAAATACCAGGCCACCTGGAAGTTTTCTGTCATATTCAGAGAGCACACCTGGCATTCTCTACGGGCACAGGGCATCAGGGAGAAAGGCTGCTCGGTGGGAGCGCTGAGAAGTGGGGGTAGGGGTGGAATTCCTTTCTGCGTGGGTCTTGTCTGCATCCACAGCTGAGCGCCTCAGAGGGCCCTGGCCAGGACATTACCCCTTCTGCCCAGGCCTCGGGACCCACCCGGCCCTCGCTGTGGAGTAACACCGCGGTCCCAATTCCAGCAGAGACAACCCCCTACCCTTAGGCCAGGGCTTCTCGGGGGTCCTCTGTGCCAACTGGGGAGCCATCAGTGCTGGCTCCCCTCCCTCGCCCTTCACAAAAGAGCTTCCAGAACTCCGTCCCCACCGAGCTCCTGGAAATCGATGGAGTAAAGCGGGCTTTTCATGGGTTAATTGACTGGCTGCCGCTATCGTGTTCGAGCACCTGTTTCTGGCGAGGAGGCAGCCAGCCTCGTCTTGTTCCTGGTCGATGGCTGTCGGCCTCGCCCCGACCCGTCGACTTCAGCACCAGCCACCATGGAACACCCATTTCACCTTGGAAACTTGGTGGTTTTCCTCTCCGCGGGCGGCTCGAGCCCGGAAAACAGGGGCGGAGGCGGGCGCGGGTGGACACAGTGTTGCCGAGCGGGTGCGATTTCGCAGGAGGAGGGAGGGCGCGCTGTGGGGACTTGGTGCCCGCGTGGGGGTCACCCCCTATCTAGGCGGCCCATTCAGCAGGCAGAAACTTGGGGCACACCAGTCCCCACTTTGCAGCGCCCTCGTAGCCAGCGGGATTGAAGTGCGGGCGGCGCCCGCGGGGTTCCCGGCCAGGCGCCGGGTCCAGCGTCACTCGCAGTGTCAGGACTCGCTGCTCATTGATTCGCGTGTGTGGCAGCATTAACACAGTCAAGACCGCCGGTCAGTCAAAGTTAAATTGATTCTTTGCCCCAAACGCCGCTCATTAAATGGCACACGCTCAACATGTTAATTTTTGAAACGTAATTTCAACCCTCGGATTTCGTTCTCAGCGCTGCCTCGTGGCCACGGCGGAGCGCAGGAGCCGGCGCGGCCCAGGGCAGGGGCGCAGGGCGCTCTCTGGCCTTCGTGGAGGGGGCAGGAGCGGCACTGGCCCCGGGAAAACGGGAAATGCAGCGAATCTGACTCTCTCGCTGAAATGGAGAGGCTCGACCTCCCTCCTCCTCCCCCAAAAGTGCGACCCAGAGAGAAACAGAGTCTGGGTCCGCTGGGCGGCGGCCAATCTACAACGCCCGGGAGGAGGAGGGAGGAGTGAACCTGCAGAGAAGAAAATGACAAATGGACCCCGCGCTCGAGTACGCCTGCGGCGGCCGCCCCAGCTGCCCACCTGTTCTCCGCGGCCGACGGAAGCTGCGGGGACAATCCTTGACCGAGAGCCGCGGGCCACACCGCGCCCGCTCCCCCGGCCGCTCCGGCCCCAACCCCCCCCCCCCCCCAGCTCCCGCACCCGGAAGCCCCCCGCGCCAGTTCAGGACACACTTACAGTTAGTTCCTCCTCCAGCTCCCGCGGCCCCCGGAGCCGGTCCGGCGCGGCCGCGCCCCCAGCCCAGGCTCCCCGGGACCGGCCGGCCCGCTCTGTGCGGGGAGCGCGCCGCGGCCCTGGGACCCCAGCCGGGTCGGCTCCCGGCGACGCCTGCACCGCAGACCCGGCGCCGGCGCCACGCGCACCCTCACACGCGCACCCTCACACGCGCACCCTCACACGCGCACCCTCACACGCGCACCCTCACACGAGCACCCCCGCTCGCACACTCGCTGCACACGCACATGCTCCCCTCTCGCGCCGCGCGCACACCCTCCCAGACACACACGCTGCAGGCGAGAGAGACAAGAAAATGAAATTTATTATCGATAGAAAAGACTTTAAAGACAATTTCAAGTTATTGTTTCTCTCTGGGAAAAGGGGGAAATCCCTCCACATAATGAAGCGCCTTTTGTGTGGCGCCGAACAATACCAAACAAGTATTCTAATAAATAGCCACTTTTTTGTTCCTCCTCGACAGTGAATAGAATGGAGCAGTTGGTTCTGGAGCAGCTGCGACGCCGTTTTGAGCTGGGAGGTGGAGCCGCGTCTCCCCGCCCGCGCTCCCCGCGCCGCCCCAGCCCCTTACCCCTCGCCCCCCCCCACCCCCGTCGCCCTCCTCCTCTTCCCTCCAGCCGCCCAGCCGCCGCCCGCGCGCTCCCCACTTTCCTGGCCCCTGGTCCCTCCTCACCCCACCCCCATCCCCACCCTCACCCCCGACCCGCCCTGGCCTCAGAGATTCGGGCTCAATACAACTGCAGTGACCTGAAGACCATCCCCCCCCCCCTTGCCTCCTGCACCTCCACCCCATAAAAAACTGTCACTTCTACCAACACCCAGGCTACCCATGGGCGCCTCCAACAGCTCGTCGGGTCCTTTCCCAACCTCGGGATGGGAGGACGTCAGTCGCCCCACCCGCAGTCCGGAGTCCCAGCGGTGCTTCCGTCGTTTCCTGGGGTTATCAGCCCTCCCCCCTGCCCTCCCCCCCAACCCCCCCCCCCCCCCGCCTCCGCCAGTCCTCACTCTAGGCTCCCTCCTCTCGGGGATGTATAGCTTCAGCTTTGTTCTCCCGCTCAGAGGACAGACAATTTGGCCTAGCGCCCCCCCCTCCTCCCCCCACCCCGCCCAACCTCTGCTTCGCGGTTTTAAACACTCCCCCCCGCCCCCGCTTCCTCCCTTGCCTTTGCGCCTAAGGGCAGCTGCTGAACGAAAGACGGTGTCTAACTGAAGATTAGTATAGTGGACCCAAAACTACAGGTAAAAAGTCGCCCCGGCCGTGCGGCCTCAGGTTCCCCGGGCGCACGGCTGGGTTGGTGGGGAGCCCTGCTGTGCTGTGCCACCACCCCGCCTCCGGACGCGGACCCGCCCTGCGCCCTAAAGGACTGTGCGGGCAAGCCCCGGGGCTCCTTCGAAGGACAGTGCTGCCCTCTCCACCCGGCCCGCCGGCCAGCGGGCAGAGGAGAGCATCTATAGCAAAGAGGTGGCAGCCAGGCAGCCGGAGCTGGCTCTCTCTCTCCTCTCACCTCCCTCTGTCTCTGCCTCTTCAATTGTGTAAACTTGTCAGCACTTCGTACTTAACACTAGCACCCTCTGATCCTCTCCGAAGATGTATCAAAAGCAACTGTCTTTCTAAAATTGGTGACCCCGGGTTTTACCCAGAGGACTTATGTCCCCCTCCCACCAGAAAGAAAGATATTCACCAACATGAACAAAATAAAGAAGTGCAAGTGCGGTAGACGTGCTTGTCCGGCCCTGGGTGTTTCAGGGCGTAGGGTGTGTACTCATGGATGCATCTTACACAGACGGGAGCGCGGTTGCTTTCATTGCTGGCAGCTGCATTTTTCTGGAGGTCCTTGTCTGTCTAGCTCTAATTGTGGCGACAAAAGACCAGCATGACTTTTACTCAATGGACCTTAATCCAGAGAAACACTGTCATTTGCAAATTATTTCTCAATCGGACTAAGTATTTAGGAGTGCAAAGAGAGGAGGGAGTGTTTTGGAAATCGGCAAAGAACTCCGATATTAACCAGCAGCTCACTTCCCCCAAAGTGTAACCTTAGAACGCCAAGTAAAGCAGGTACGTTCCCATTACGTGGGAATTATTTTGTTTTGAAAGCTACTTTTGCGAAACCGTATTCCCAAGGAGGTTAAGGTAATTCGGTTCTGTCACATAAGATGCTGGTGACAACGGGAAGAGAGACTTTGGTCCTTGACATTTTTAAAAAAAACAACGGGCTTGTGCAGGAATCTTGGGATGGGAAACGGGAGGTACGTTGGCGTTGGACCGGTTCCAGCAGGCATCGGAAAGCTTTTCCCTTTTGTATGGAAAATGGAAACCTTTTGGAATCCAGATTTAAAACTCTGACTTACATTTTACATGTTAAATCGCTGAAAGATTGGGTACAACACTGCCGAAAGCTTCAAAACCTGCAAATATTTGAATGGTTCTTGTACGCGGAGCAGCTGCCAGTCAGCTGGCTTTGACAGGCTGCCACGATTTTGTCACTTAATGGTGGGTGTTAGGCTAAGTGCAAAACACTCTGGCAAACAGATGTCAAACTCACATCTCGTATCAGTGGGGGTTGTGAAGTGGAATTTCAACCCACAGCTAGGTCGCGCGCACAGGAGCACAGGTGTACAGCGACCCAGCCCCGGGCGCTGGGAAGCGACCTTGGACTTCTGTAGAAGCCGGGACGCGCCCCTCTCCCGGCCCTCGCAGAGGAGGAGTTGGGGGGCGGGGTGCGTAGTGCAGGTCTGGGGGGAGGACCTTTGTAAGCGCCCCTCTCTCTACCCTTCCCCCACCCCTCCCTCCTCCCTTCGACCCCCTTTCCTCCTGGACTGTGGCAGTTTTGCAGATCCTGGCGCCAGGAGGCGGACTGAGAGCAGAATCCCGGCTTCCCTTCTCTGGTTTCGCTTTGGGCGCTCCCCAGGCACCCAGGCCTCTGCCCAGCGAATTCGGCCCCTGGCAGCAAACCTTTCCCGGGGCCTCGGTAGTGACACTGGTGGCAGCTACCGGTGAAAAGACCCGATGTCACAGCTATCACAGAAGAGCCAGCCGGCCCAGTCAAGGTCAGCCACGCCGGATCTCAGGGGTGCCCAGAGACAGCAGCAGAGCGCCCAGGGCATCATCCACTTTATTCCCATGGGCCTCACTGATGTGGGGAGTCTCGGTCGGAACTGGATTTTCCTTTTAGTTGGTGCGGGGGGCGGGGGAGAGCGGGGGGGGGGGGGGATTTGGCCAAAAGACGCTCTGAGAAGCGGAGCCTGTAGGCTCCCAAAACATCGCCTTTGTTGCGGCTCCCCAGAGATGGGACTGGGACTCCTCTCCCCCTCCCTCTCCCAAGCAGGCTCTCCTCCCCAAAGGTCTGAATTGCCCCTTTAATCCAAGGGGCCCTAACTCCTAAAGAAATGCGCCCCCTTTGGGGTCGCTCAAAGGAACCTTTGTATTTCTGGTCCCCGAGCACTAGGAATACTTGGTGCGGTTGTGGGCACAGTGTCCTGTACATGCTGTTCTCCCTGAAAATCAGTGCGAATATTTCCCTCTACTCACTCAGAGCCGTAGTCCTCCTTGGAATGTCTCCCCAGATTTTGACCTCTTGGTGATGCCTAGCTCGTACACAAAATGCCGCTACTGACAGGACCACACCCATAACCTAATGTTATAAGGTAATGCCTGTGTCACTACAGGTTATTAATTGTTGCTATATTTTTTTATAATATGAACATCATTTGACTTACTGCTTCACCCACATTTCTCCTTTCCTTTGTATAACCATCCTGCCAAATGCCTCATTTTTAGAACTTATTCTTGAAGCTGGAAGGTCAAAATAGGAACTTCTGATTATACTACAAAATGCGATGAAAGGCAAATGCATCAGGATGAAGATTAAAATAAAATTCTCAGGCCTTTCCCTTGAAGAAGGAAAGCTATGCATATTTCCTCATGACAGGCATTTAGAAAACGACTAAGAATCTTGAGGCTACTATCTAATTTTTAATACGTTGAGATCAAAACACTAATTTTAAGTTGATTTACTCTAAGATCAGCCTGAGACCTATTCTTATTTTCCATGAATGCATACACACGAAAAAGTGCTTGAAATAAGACCTTAAGTTGTTTCTCATATTCTCATTGATGAAATAGAACCAAAATGCAATTTATGCCTCTCCCTCCAAACCCTCTTAAAACACACAGAGCAAATATTCTACCCAAGTGGAACTTTTAGGATAACCAAAGCTTCCCTGGGTCCATCGATTTAAATTATATTTTAATGGAAAACCAGGTATGTTAAGTTTCTAAAATTAGTTTTCACAGGAATATAGAGTCAATTATAAATGTACAAAAATGAAAATATGAGCATTTTCACTTTCTGACTAGAGTGCATTCTTTTCACATGTAAAAGTATCTGACATACCTGGGAAAATGGTAGTAAGTATAAATAGCTCACATTGGAGCCATTGCAATGTCCAGGCCCCATCCCAGACCAGCTGACTCAACTCTTGAAACTTATGTTTTCAAAAAGGGCCCAAAGGGATTCTGATTAGAATTTAGAGTTGAAAATCCCTGGCTTAGGACAGTACTTCTAAGAAATTACTTGAAAAAGCTGAAGAAAGCACATGGTATTGTAATTATAAGTTGTTTTCCAATTTTATGAAAGAATTAGAATGTAAAAACATGTACTACAGCCCATGTGGCTGTGTAATTCCAACATGCTGACATGGAATATGTGTGCACGCATGTTCCCATTTATGCCTGATGTGCCATGATTGAGCACCTCACAATTATTCAACAGAACCCTGGCTGATCCTCTGAAGTTCACATGCTTGCTGGAAAGATGGGTGTGGTGGGGGAGGGTAAAGTGAATGGACAGGTGTCACCTCCAGCAGGCAGCCCTGCCTCAGCACTCTGGATATCTGACTTTGAGCAGTAAAGTAGGATGCGGCAAGAAGCAGGTCCTTATTAAGAAGAATCATACGATATAAAGGGTTTGCATTTTTTGAGGGAAGAGTAAGTTACACTTGCTAAATGTAACAGATGTGCAATAAGTATGTGATGAAAGAACTACACAGCTTCTGTGTGAAATTGTGTGGTGCAGCTGGTACCCATCGGAAGGAGTTCAGACTGAAAAAGGTTCAAGGAGGGGTCAGGACACTGGGAAAGGGGTTTGAAGGCTGGAGACGTTCAGGTAGAAGGCGGGAGAAAGGAAGGCTTCATTCAGAAGGATGGCAGCATCATGACGGGTGGGATTCTAGGAGGTGAGACAACTTTCTTTTTTAAAATTAATTAATTAATTAATTTTATTTTTTAAAAAATATATATTTTATTGGTTTCAGAGAGGAAGGGAGAGGGAGAGAGAGATAGAAACATCAATGATGAGAGAGAATTATTGATCGGTTGCCTCCTGCACACCCCCTACTGGGGATTGAGCCCGCAACCTGGGCATATGCCCTGACCGGGAATCATGACCTCCTGGTTCATAGGTTGACTCTCAACTACTTAGCCAGGCCAGCTGAGCCTAAAATCATTGTTAGCAGTGATTTTGACGCTATTAGAATTCACCCTCTGGAAACATATCTTTTAAATGTAAGTCCTACCTACCCATTTTTAGTTAAAGTTAATAATTTCATTTTCATGGTAGTATTTATCTTTGCCATTTATCCAAGGGTTACATTGAACTAACTGGTGAGTGATAAAATAATGAATTTTGCTGATTTGTTGAATTTCCAAATTCATGTTTAACTGGACATAAGCTTCCCCGTCCCATTCTTTCCCAATAGTCAACTCTCACAGTTAACCTGATACAATCAGAACTGAATCCACAAGTTGTTGAATAAGAAGACAATGGGAATATAAAGTATTTTCTGAATCAGAGCTGAGAAGGCCTATATTTTATTTTGTTCCAGTCCTTTAAAATAGAAGCCCAGTTATAATTATTGGAACACTTCAAAAAAGGATTAAATATTGTTAGGGGAGAACTTGAATAATTGTCATTAAAAGGAGGAGCATGCTGATCTATCTATCTATCTATACCTATCTATTTGTGTACACACACACACACACACACACACACACACACACATGAATAAAGAACTTTCTCTCTATGAATAAATATGCAAACATGAATAAAGGAAATTCAAAGTCATTAATTAATTCACAATCTAAAATTTCTTTTGAGGATAATATAACTTCGTAAAGTTTCTAATACTTAAAGTCTATGCCTGCTTCATACTAGTAAGCGATGTGCACATGAGCAGTCTAGAGAAGATTTTTAACCTCTGTGTATTGGTGTTCGGGGATGGAAAGGAGGTCACAGCTTTTTTTTTTTTTAAAAAAATATATTTTTTTATTGATTTTTTACAGAGAGGAAGGGAGAGAGATAGAGAGTTAGAAACATCGATGAGAGAGAAACATCGATCAGCTGCCTCCTGCACATCCCCCACTGGGGAAGTGCCCGCAACCCAGGTACATGCCCTTGACCGGAATCGAACCTGGGACCCTTCAGTCCGCAGGCCGACGCTCTATCCACTGAGCCAAACCGGCTTTGGCAAGGAGGTCACAGCTTTGTGGGTGGCAGCTCCCAGTAAGAGTGGTGGGTCCATCGTAGGCACGGAGATGTTTTTTTAACAATGAAGTGATTTTGACATGGGCGGTAACTCCAGCCTGCCTCTGCTGGAGCCTGGCTTTGTTCTGCTATTTGGTCCTGTGCAAACTTGAACAAGTTAGTTAACTTATCCAGTCCTGTTTCCTAATCAGCAGAGTATAGATATTAATTCCTACATTATAGGGTTGTTGTGACAACTAAATTATGTAATCAGTGTAAAAGTGCCTGAGTCCTAGCTCTCAAAAAAACAAAAAAATCACCATATTATTTAAAGTCCTTTCATTTGGTCTTCTTGGCAGACCTACTCACCCGGATTTCCCTGGCAAAGGGGGAGGGTGGATAAAGTGAAATCAGGCCATGCAACATCTTACTTCTCCAGGGAAAACGGCACCAGTCTGACCAGTGCCGCCCAGTCTAGGTGTGTCCCTTATCTCCAGGGCAGAGGTGTTGGTTTTTAGGAAGCTGGGACTCTGTTTATGGGGACATTTCAGTGTTTTCATTTGAAAACTGTAGATGAACTCTCTTTCCTCAGAAGGTTTTTAACACCTACAGTCTATTATAACACTTTGGTACTCTGTCACATGCTGTCTTGTAATCAAATTGTCATATTTAAAACAACAGTGACCAAATCTCCAAATCTTATTACTTCCACTGAGAAAAGTGTGTTTATTGACTTGACTTAAAACTTAACATACACAGGGAAACTTTATGAAACATAAAGTATAGGCTTTGAAGATCTTACTCCTTCTTTGTTTGGGGAGTTTTTTTGTTTCTGAAATTCATTCATTCATTTCCCAAATATTTACTGGTCAAATACAATGTGTCAAGCACCATCTTGGCCCTAAAGATGGGAGGGCGAATTGAAGCAGGCTGGGTCGTGTCCTCAGGGGGTGTGCAATCCTCCTGCAGAGAGCTGGCTTGCAGTCGGATGTGGGGAGACTCTGGTCATTTTTCTGGAAGAGCCCGCTCAGTCTTTCTCTGAAGTTCCTCCCTTGCATCTGGTATTCACTTTTTAAAGTTTTTCTTTTTGCTCTCGTTTTAGTTTTTGTTTCTGCTGATGAATTTCTTTTCCTCTTTCCTTTTTCGGACTTC
This sequence comes from Myotis nattereri, assembly GCF_964212035.1. Classification (NCBI taxonomy): domain Eukaryota; kingdom Metazoa; phylum Chordata; class Mammalia; order Chiroptera; family Vespertilionidae; genus Myotis; species Myotis nattereri. The sequence continues at coordinate 30,022,422 of NC_138076.1, forward strand.
TTGGAAGAAAAGTTGATAGGACTTTTCTCTGGTTTTGCATCTATATCAGCGGTTCTCAACCTGTGGGTCGTGACCCCTTTAGCGGTCAAACGACCCTTTCACAGGGGTCGCCTAAGACCATCCTGCATATCAGACATTTACATTATGATTCATAACAGTAGCAACATTACAGTTATGAAGTAGCAACGAAAATAATTTTATGGTTGGGTCACAACATGAGGAACTGTATTTAAAGGGCCTGAAGGTTGAGAACCACTGATCTATGATGCCAAAGCCTCTGAACATTTCAGTCTAAATCTCCATTCAATTGCTGCTTGTCAGCTCAACGCAGTTAAATGGCTATGATGCGAAGCAATTACTCCACCTCTTGGAGACCTGAGTTTTCTAAGCTTAAATGTGAGGCAGCAAGACTCAAGAGTGTTTGAATCTCTGTTCTAGAGCTAATGCTTTATGATTCTAGAATGAAATAATGGACTATTTTCGTCATGGTTTAGACTTCTAGGGCTTAATTTCTTGATCTGAGAAGTGGGTTCAAAATGTACTAGCCTCACAGGACCATTGAGTGTTCAAGAAGGAATTCAAAATCTTCTAAAGATGTCAACTGCTTATTATTCCAGAGAATTTCCACTCTTGCCCTGTGTTGGTGGGGCAGTCTGGTGGGCAGATGAGGAGGGAGCGGTAACAGCCCTCTTCCTGCTATTTGAATCTTGCAGCTCTGGCAGAGGACTGAGTATTAGAAACTCGAAGAGTGATTTCATAAAGAAAAAAGTGTAGTTTATACCAAAATGGAATAAACCCCCTTTTGAGTAACAACAATCTGCATAAATGCTTTAAGAAAGCCTATAATTATGATAAAAATGTTGCTCAAAGTTAAAATTATGAAGCAATCAAGATTTATAAACAGTCTCTCATCGACTTTTAATCATTCTTTCTTTTTTATATACAAACTGTACACAATATATGGTTGCAATATATCATACCATACATTTTATTTTCAGTAATTTAGCTGAGCAAAATATATGTGAGGTGACATTGAGAAACTTGGTTATATATGCACATGATTATGGGCACATAGCAGCCTACAGTGCACACATGTGCTCGTGCGTGCTTGAGCGCGCGCACACACACACACACACACACACACACACACACTGAGATAGTTATGCATCTTTTTGGCTAGTATCATACACAGAAAAGAGGCATGCTTTGCTATATTGGAATAACTTTACAATTTTAATGAGCAGAGCTCCTTTTGCACCTGTTTGAAAAAGTATGACATACATATAAGTATCCATTCCTTTTTGCTGAAAAGAATATATTTTAATCTCCAGATGATTATGGCAAAAATTGACCAGATTGACCAATATTTGTTTATATTGGGAAAAATTATCTAGTTTGAGTGGATGGAAATAACATGCAATTTGGTACCATGTGAAGGTTGATCTAAACATATGAGTTTATAGATGCTATGTTTGAAACTTTCTCTATAATGATTTAAAAATGTTGAATCTTAAATTGAAGAGTGAACCATAGGATAATCTTGATAGTAATAGACATTTATTCATCACTCATTAAAGAGTCATTCTCCCGAATTCTAAATTAAGATACTCTGTTATATTTTAAACATGTAACACCTATCTTTATGTCACAGATCCAAAGAAGATTCTGGAAATATTTCCAGTAATTGTATGCGAGTGATTTTCCTGTGAGCCATCCTTATCCCCTTTGACTATTCTTTAAAAAAATTTTTTTTATTGATGTCCGAGAGGAAGAGAGAGGAAAAGAGAAATAGAAACATCAACCAATAAGAAAGAATCATTGATCTGCCTCCTCCTGCATGCCCCACACTGGGGATCCAGCCTGCAACTCTGACATGTGCCCTGACCAGGAATTGAATCATGTCCTCCAGGTTCATAGGTTGACGCTTTACCACTGAGTCATGCCAGCTGGGCTCTCCTTTGACTATTCTAAATCTCTAATATCAACTTTACCTTTGTTTTAACAATTACCCCCTAGCAGGGGTGGGCAAACTTTTTGACTCGAGAGCCACAATGGGTTCTTAAACTGGACCGGAGGGCCGGAACAAAAGCATGGATGGAGTGTTTGTGTGAACTAAAATAAATTAAAAATAAACATCATTACATAAAAGGGTACAGTCTTTTTTTTTTTATTTCAATAGAACAGCCGAATGGGCCGGATCCGGCCCGCGGGCTGTAGTTTGCCCACGGCTGCCCTAGAGTACTAGCCTGATCCACTTGATTCTAGTTTTTTCACTCAGGTGGTCCTAGCTACATCAAACTAAACCTGTTAGGGTGCAAAGAACTAATATAAAAATGTAAAAGGACTTTTTAGGCAGGATTTCACCATCTGAAGGTTGGAAAGAGAAGGATTAACTATGGAGGATTTGTCATCTCAATAAACACTGACCTACAGCACATTGCTTCTTCTAAGGTAACATCCTTAGCCAGTCTTTATGTTCTCCAAAAGGTATATTTGCTCTTGCTCTCTTGGAAGACTCAGCCACGACAGATGTATTATTATTACCCAGAAGGATTTTGTTAACCCACATTTAACATTTCTGAAGCTGATCTTGCTCCAATATTTCAGTGGTGCTCCATTTCTCTGAATATATAATCTCATATACTTAACAAGGCCCCTGCCTACCTTTGTGGTGTCATCTTGGATTGCTGTCCCAGACACCAGTGTCCAGTCCCAGGAAACTTCTGTTCCTTCCATGGAGGCCTCCTCTTACAATCCTTTCTTGGTTCTCTTGTGCTTTTAAAAAATCTTTTATACACCTTTCAAATTGTTGTCTGGCCTACTCATCACTCAAGTTACTTGCTTAAAGAATCATTCTCCCCCAATGTAAATTAAGGCACTCTGTTATATTTTAAACACATAATAGCTTTCACAGTTTTAACTACAGATTTATTTTTATAGTTATTTGTTCAATATCCATTTCCCTCCATAAATTATAAACTTCATGAGGGCAAAATTCATGTTATTTGTTCAACACTGTAATTCTAATGTCTAGCACATTATAGACACTCAATATTTGTTAGATAGGCAAGTATAAATATGTATAAAATAGACAGACTGGTATTGGATTGTCCTCCAGGAGACAAATAACTGTAAAATCTGACAAAATATATGAGCATGTGTTTTCCTGCAGCAGGCAACAGTCATAAAAAGCTAATGATCTTAGACAATAGGAAACTCATTAGATGAGCCCCATACCCTGGCTGTCTGCCTGGGGCCAATTTCCTGGCCATGATGCAGAGGGCTGGACCCCAAGGAGAGCATGGTGGTCTTTCCTAGTTGAGAAAGCAGAAATCAGAGATCTGGGTACACAAAACAGCTGGAATCTGTGGGGTAGAACTGCAGAAAGGTTAGAGCCATGTAAGGAGAGGACTCCAGAAATCTTTGTGGGGGGTACCCTGTCAGTGTGAGGCTGAAGGCCTGGCTGTCCCTGCACAAGGCTTATCAGATAAAAGCTGGTAGGAGATTGAGAGTTCAACCAGAAACTAGAAGGTGAGAAGTACAGACACTATCATAATTCTACTCTGTCAGGTGGCAGAGATCTTGTTAAAACCACTTTAACACCTGAGGCATCCAGATGAGACACCAGTAAGACTGCCTTAGGAGTTAGGATCAGATGCTTTGCAAGATTTGCTCTAGACCAGCCCTAACAAAACCTAATTCTAAGCCCTGTAAAGATCCACAAGGGCAACAAAATTAGGTTGAAGGTTAAGTCTGGCCAAGTTAAAGGAGCTTGGAAAGCACTTTGGACTTATACAGATGTGCACTAACAAAGCATGAAAAACACAGAGGAAAAATATTGAAGAAAAATAAACAGAGCCTCAGAGACCTTATGGACAATATCAAATGGCCTAACATACATGTAATTGGAGGCCAGAAAGAGAAGCAAGTGATATTAATACCTGCCAGATACCTGCCTAATTTTATGAAAAACATGACTTAATAGAGCCCAGAAGCTCACCAAACTCCAAGCAAGATAAATAGAAAAACAACCATACCTAGGTACTTTATAGTCAAACTGCTAAAAAAACAATGCAAAAGGGAAAATCTTGAAATTAGCTGGAGGAACAAAGATACAGGATATAAGCTGATTCCCCATGAATACAATAGAGACCAGAAAACAAAGGAAAATATCTTTAAAATGATGAAAGAAAAAATCTACAAAACTATCATCCACAGCAATGTCATATGAAGCAAAATTATCTTTCAAAAAAACTGAAAGAGACATTTTTGTGTCAGTGAAAGCTGATTATATTTACAGCCAACAAACCTGCACTACAAAAAATGATAAAATATACCTTTTAGGATGAAAGGACATGGTACCAGGTGGAAACTAACATCTACATAAAGAAATGAACAGAAAAAGACACATGGAGTAAGACTATATTTTCTTCTCATAACTTACTTAAAAGATAATCAAGTGTTTAAAAAGTAAGTCTGGCCCTGGCTGGTGTGGCTTAGTTGGTTGATTATCATCCCATGCCTGGAGAGGTCACTGGTTCGATTCCCAGTCAGGGCATATACCCAGGGTTTTGGTCTCCATCCCTAGTATGGGGTGTGCCAGAGGCAGCCAATTGATGTTTCTCTCATAGATGTTTCTGTCTCTCTTTCCCTCTCATTTCCTCTCTCTCTCAAATCAATAAAATACACACACACACACACACACACACACACACACACACACACACACACTAGAGGCCCGGTGCACAAAAATTTGTGCACTTGGGAAGGTCCCTCAGCCCGGCCTGTGCCCTCTTGAAGTCTGGGTTCCCTCGGGGAATGACCACCTGCTGGCTTAGGCTTGCTCCCTGGGTGATCGGGCCTAAGCTGGCAGTAAGACATCCCTCTGGCAGCCCGGGAGCCCTCAGGGGATGTCCACTTGCCAGTGGGGAGCAGGCCTAAGCTGCAGTTGGACATCCTTAGTGCTGCTGAGGAGGCGGGAGAGGCTCCCACCACCACAGCTGTACTGGCAGCCATCAGCCTGGCTTGTGGCTGAGCAGAGCTACCCCTGTGGGGAGCACACTGACCACCAGGGGGCAGCTCCTGCATTAAGCATCTGCCCCGTGGTGGTCAGTGTGTGTCATAGTGACCAGTCATTCCCAGTGGTTCTGCTGTTAGGGTCAATTTGCATATTACCCTTTTATTATATAGGATAGAGGCCTGGTGCATGGGTGGGGACCGGCTGGTTTGCCCTGAAGGGTGTCCCGGATCAGGGTGGGGTCCCGCTGGGATGCCTGGCCAGCCTGGGTGAGGGGCTGAGGGCCATTTTCAGACTGGCCACACCCCCTTCTGGGTGGGGGTCCCCGCTGGGGTGCCTGGCCAGCCTGGGTGAGGGGCTGATGGCTGTTTTCAGGCTGGCCACACCCCCTTCAGGGTGTGGGGACCTGCTGGGGTGCCTGGCCAGTCTGGGTGAGGGGCTGATGGCTGTTTGCAGTCTGGCCACAGCCCCCAGCCACCCAAGCTCCCAGTAGAGGCTGGCTGGAAGCAGGTATCTGGGATTTATTTATCTTCTATAATTGAAACTTTGTTGCCTTGAGCGGAGGCCACAGCCAGCCAGGGCAGATAGGAAGCTTGGCTTCCTCCATCACTGGGGCAACCAAGCCTCCTGCTTGCTCTAGCTCCGTGGCTGCTGGCCGCCATCTTGGTTGGGTTAATTTGCATATAGTCGCTCTGATTGGCTGGTGGACATGGCTTGGGGTGTAGCGGAGGTGCAGTCAATTTGCATGTTTCTCTTTTATTAGATTTTACACACACACACACACACACACACACACACACACACACTACAGGCCTGGTGCATGGATTCGTACATCAGAGGGGTCCCTTGACCTGGCCTGTGCCCTCTTGTAATCTGGGACCCCTTGGGGGATATTGAACTGCCAGTTTCAGCCTGATCCCCACAGACCAGGCTGAAGGATGCCACCGGTGCACAAATCCATGCACCAGGTCTCTAGTATGCATATAAGATCTTTGGTTAATCTCTTCCCGCCCTCCCCCCTACTCCCTTCCCTCTGAGATTCATCAGTCTGTTCCACATTTCCATGCCTATGTGTTGAGTGTCTGCCCCCTGGTGGTCAGTGTGCGTCATAGCTACCGGTCGAATGGTTGCTTAGGCATATATATATATATATATATATATATATATATATATATATAAAGTTAGTATGCATTCTAGCCAGTTTGGCCTAGTGGATAGAGTATCGGCCCATAGACTGAAGGGTCCCTGGTTTAATTCCAGTCTAGGGCAGGTACCTGGTTGGGCCTATGGGAGGCAACTAATCGATGTGTCTCCTTCACATCAATGTTTCTCTCTCTCAGTCTCTCCCCCTCCCTTACACTCTCTGTAAAAATCAATGGAAAAATATCCTCAGGTGAGTATTAACAAAAATAAAATAAAATAAAATAAAATAAAATAAAATAAAATAAAATAAAATAAAGCAAAGCAAAATAAAACAAGTAAGTCTGCAACTTTAGAATCTATAATAATAAAAGGGTAGTATGCTAATTAGACCAGATGTCCTTCTGGACGTCCTTCCAGATGAAGCCAGGGCCAGAGGGAAGCCACCCGGGTCCCAGGTGCCAGCTGCTGGCTGGAGGGAAGCTGGTGCCGGCAGCCAGGTGAAGGAAGGCTTACCCTTGCATGAATTTTCGTGCATTGGGCCTCTAGTTAGTATATAATTAATACATTCTTATGGAGATTGAACCCATATCCTTGGCTCTACTAATTCCAACAATTCAATTTTTAATTACACACAAAGCAAAAATGAAAGAGAGAAAAGAAAACAATACAATGTTGAGAATGATGGTTGATCACAAAGTAAATTAGAAGTATTAGGAGTTAGTGGGTTTTCAGAATATTTTGCCAACAGTAAGTTTTAAACCCAATCTTATCAAATTTCTTAAAGATGAAATATGTATTATCCTCCAGTCAGAAACTAGGCTATGTTGATAAATTTTTATTTTTTTTATTTTTTATTCTACCACCATTGTATTATTAGCTTGTTTTTCTACATGTTTCTCGATCTCCTCAAGAATTCTTGTTTCATTAAAGACCAGGGACAGAAATGCTGAGTGAGAAATCTGGCCCATTTTTACAAGCTAAAATTTATTTGCAATATAAATTGAGTATTATCTTTCATATTGTTGCTCAAGAGCATTTGGAATCATTTCTCCTCATAAGAGGTCCATGGGGAGACGTTAGGGCTGAATAGTTACTTGACTGTGGATCTCAGTATAATGATAACATTAAGAGGAAGTTTTGGGGGGAGAGGATAAAAAAAGTAATAGCCAAACATCCAGTATAAGACTTGTAATTTTGTTTTCTTTCTTTCTCTCTTTCTCGCTCTCTCATTGGATATTGGCCAGGCATTTTCCCCCCCTGTAATAGTAGTGGATAATCTTCAATTTTGGGTTATGAGTCCTCTATTTTAAATGAAATACAATCTGGAATAAAAAAAGCATGCTGTATCACATTGAACTTAGTACTCGGAAAGAAGAAATACTTTCATTCATTAGGATAAATAGAGTATTGCTATGAGGACATCTTATTTTTCAGAATTATATATATATATATTTTAAAAATATGTTTTTATTGATTTCAGAGAGTGAGAGAGAACTAGAAACATTAATGATGAGAGAGAATCATTGATCTGCTGCCTCCTGAATGCTCCCTTCTAGGGAATTGAGCCCGAAACCCTGGCATGTGCCCTGTCCGAGAATGGAACCATGATTCTTGGGTTGAAGCTTAACCACTTAGCAAAACTAGCTGGACTCTAGTTTATATTTTTTCTCTACTTTTTTTTGCACCTTGACATAAAAACACATTTTTGCTTTACTGTCTGTATAGGCTTGAAGGTACAACACACACACATACACACACACGCACACACACGGCTCTCTCCCCCTCTCCTGATGAAATATACACTTACCAAGGTCTTTTTTCTTTGAGTTTTTTTTTATCCTCTACCCTTCTTCCAGCCCTTCATGGGATGCTATCTCAAAAACTGCTAAAGTCCTGCCTATCAAGAAAGAAATCTAAAAAATGCCAGCTTGACAGTCATTTGCAGTGGTAGAAAATAATATTAAAAGAGCAGTGCTAAGCTAAAAGTCTTTTCTAACTTATGTAGACAAATTGATGTATGTTTAAACATAATCACAATGTCACTGAACATGTGTTATGGGTACAATTACTGGATTTTCCTTACACCTCCTCTCTGTTATTCATGAACTACCTTTCTCAATTTTGTGTCTTGAAATGAAATACCATGACCAGCAGCATGAGCGTCATCTGAAAGCCTGCCTGAGGATCTGCATTTTAAAAGGGTCCCAGGAAGTGGCCCTCTGCAGCATGGATTTCGGATTTGCCCATTAGATGATTGCTAGAATAGTTTCAGGGAAAAACAATGTGTACATGTTTGAGGTAGCCTCATGCAACCAATTCCCAAACAGAAGTTAATAAGAATTATAAATTATTGTTTTTAATACTGTCCTGGAACTTGTGTTTATACTCAGTGTTTTACTCAAAACAATTAATTGTGTTATATTTAAAAATAATAATAAAAATGAATTATCATGTTCCTTTAAGACAGTGGTTTTCAACCTTCCTAATGCCGCGACCCTTTAATATAGTTCTGCATGTTCCAATTTTATTGTTACAAATTGAACATAATTAAAGCATAGTGATTAATCACAAAAACAATATGTAATTATATATGTGTTTTCCGATGGTCTTAGGCGACCCCTGTGAAAGGGTCGTTTGACCTCCAAAGGGGTCACGACCCACAGGTTGAGAGCTGCTGCTTTAAGACAACTCACAAGTTATCCTGAAGTTAGATTACTGTAAGTCTTATTTTAGCATCTAAGTACTTAATTATTTCATGTTTAGTTACTTATTTTCACCCCATGCTGCTTTGTTCTTGCTAAAATATAAACTAGTTTCAATGATTTGAAAAATGTAGACTCGCTTTCAACCCATATACTTCCTAAAATAAATGTACATTTGTGTTATAACTCCTCCATCATTTAGACATGGAGAGAGAATGAAGGAAAATTAAAGTAAATATCCATGAAATGCCATTATGGGTTGGAAAGCAGAGAACTGGGGGTTATAGCTAAAGACTAGGGACAATCAGCCTCTAAATTAATTTTACCTCTCTTCTTTGTGGATTTCTTAAGCCATTATTTACAAGCTGTCAAATTTTATGGTTGAAGTAATTTGTATAAAATATGCAGTGAAAGCATATTTTATCCATTGATTTCTTGACTGTTCATGGTTGCCACTCATCTCCCGAAGAACTCTTTTCTGCTTGCACAAAACATAGATTAAAATATCAGTTTTCAGTCCTGTCTCTAATGCAGAGATAAAGAGAATGGGCGATGAAGTTAGCCAGGCCTGGGTTTAAATCATAGCTTTGCACGTTACTAATTGTGTATAATTTGGTCAAGTTATCCCATGTCTCTGGCCCACATTTTCTTCATTTTAAAACGTGGATAATAATAGTATAGAATTTGAGATCGTTTCAGTGAGCACTAAATGAGCTAATACATGGAAAGCTCTATCACTTGGAAATTTTTAAAAGGACTTTAAGAGGATTTTTTTGATGACAATTTTTATAAGTACAGCTTTATCTATACTTGAGGTTTTTTATTAAAAATTGAGGGAACTGCCACTTCGAGTAACAGCAGATTAGATAATTTGCTATAGCTCTTCCACAAAGGATAACCCCCAAATCTAGGCAAAATGTAATATAAATAAAATCAGTTTTTTTAAGGCATGAAAGAGTGAATGAGATAGTGAGAAATCTGGGAGAAGACCAGAACCCACAGACAGGCCCTGGCATACAGGGTCTCTTTGGATCTTATAGGCATTGACTGAATGGAAAGAGATGCATGAAACCCGAACTGTGCTTTCAGTTGCCTCACACAACCAAGGGGGAAAAGTTCAAATTTGAGGCCCATCAAATTGGAAACTTGGATAAAATTACCCCCACTATGGGCTGGCATCCCTGAAGGGCTTCACCACAGGAGTAAGAACACAGTTCTGCAGCCCTCAAGAAAACCTCAAGACTTGAACTTGGCTTGAGGTGGTCCCAGACTGCTACTCCCCCCCTCCCACCCCCCCCACCCCCACCCCGTGAGCTACAGAAGCAAATAAAAATATTCCCTAAAGGAAGGCAACATCATCTTAGGCCTAAAATAATTTTATCACATACTTAAAAAAGTAATGTGGCCCATGCACAAAGATAACCAGATACGAGGTGATAACTCACCATGAGTGAGAATGAGCAGAAACAAGAGACACCAAATCGGAAGTATACAAACTGCAGATAATAAAATTATTAGATGTGGTATATATGGTAACACTATATTGTAAGAGATAAAAACCAGGCTTTAAAAAATGGATCGGGAATTGAAAAAAAGCGAAATAGAATTTAAAAAAAAATTCATGACAAAAAAGATGCAATAATTCAATTAAGAACTCACTGGGTAGATTAAAGACTAAATTAGATGGAGCTTAAGAGTGGATTAGTGAACTGAAAGATAGTTTAGAAGTATATCCAAAAATCACCATGGATAGACAAAAAATGAAAAATACAGAGTAAAGGGAAAAGGCAGAGAGCATACAGTGTAAAAGTTTAATAAATCTTTAATCAGAGCCCTAAAAAGAGAGGAATGAGAGGGTGAAGAAACAGTTGAAAAGATAATGGCTGATAATTTTCCATAACTCACAAATGACACCAAACCACAGATTCAAAAAACCAATATATTCGAAGCAAGGTAAATAAAAGGAAATCCATAGCTAAGCACATCATAGCAAAACTGCAGAAAAACCACAGATAGACAGAACCACAAAACAGCCAGTGGAAGAAGACAGACTCCCTTCAAAGGACCATCACATGTGTTGACCTACATCTCACAATCACAGAAGATGCAAAAAGATAGTGAAATGGTACTTTCAGTCAGGGCTGGGCCTAGAGTGACAGGGATGAGGCACTTGCTCCAGCACACAATTCATTGTTATCAGAATAAATAATAGCTATTTTTTTAAAAAAATATTTTTATTGATTTCAGAGAGGAAGGGAGAAGGAGAGAGAGATAGAAACATCAATGATGAGAGAGAATCACTGATTGGCTGCTTACTGCATGCCCCCTACTAGAGACTGATCCCACAACCTGTGCATGTGCCCTTGACTGAAATTGAACCCAGGACCCTTCTGTCCGCAGGCCAGCACTCTATCCACTGAGCCAAACTGGCTAGGGCTAAATAATAGCTCTTGACTGGACCGAGGGAGCCTACAGATTTGGCCTTCACCAGCAATGTCAACAGAAATGGGCACTTCTGGGGTGTTCAGGCAATAATATGGTTAATAAAATCTGAAAATCCAATTAGCTTAGGAAATTTTTTTATTAGCCTTAACAAAATTTTAAGTGCTATAACAATATTTCATAAAATTGGAGGATTAGAGAAAAGAAACCAGAATCTTCATTTCACCACTCTAAATTATCATCTTTATATGCTCCCTTCTAATCTGTTCACAAACCACATACATGGTTTTTCATGATTGTCAGAACAGAACTTGAAATCACGATCCGTGTGTTCATAGCAATCTGGGATATTGCTTCTGGGATAGCATCTCCCCCCCCCCCCCCCCCGCCTCCCCGCCTCCCCTTGCTGGGAGGGCTAAGATAGGACAGTGTATAATGTCCTGGGGAGGCCCTAACAAAGTACCACAAACTGGATGACTGAGAACAACAGACATTTATTCTCTATTAGTTCTGGGGCCAGAGGTGCAAAATCAAGGTGTCAACAGTGTTGAGCTTGTCCTGACTCTAGGCAGAATCTTTTCCTGGCCTCTTCCAGCTTCTGGTGGTAGCTGGCAATTCTTGGCATCCTTGGCTTGCAGCTGCATCCCTACTGCCCGCGTCTCCAACGACACATGGTGTTCTCTCTGTGTCTGCCTTTGTATCTTGTCCTTTTCCAGTAAGGACACCAAGACACATTGGATCAAGGCCCTTTCTACTCCAGTGTGACCTCATCTCCACCAATTACAGCTTCAAAGGCCCCATTTTCGAATAAAGTCACATTCTGAGGTATTGGGGGTTAGAGAGACTTCCACATGACTTTTTTAATGGAACATGATTCAACCAATAACAGAGCCAAAACCAGGAAAAGCAGCAGTGACAGAGACAGGGCGGTGATAGCACTGGTGTGACAGGCCACGGGGACAGGTTAGTTGGCCCTTGGCTTCTTCTCTGACCTTCCTTTACAAACTTCAAGTGTGACCGCTTGGGAAGTCTTTCTCTGCTCACGTAAAACCTCTTGTTGAACTAGAGAATCGGTCAACTTCTCAGGAAATAAAAAAGTGTGCTGATTTCACATATTTTTGTCCAATCCCATTGTTTTCCCAATAGCAAGTATTTCCTCCTCTGGCATCAGCCTAAATCAACCACATCATTTTGTGTTAATATTCTCAGGACCCAGTTGGACTTTGCTTGGGATTCAACACATACTCAGTTGAATCCCACACACTTTTCTGAAAACCAACTGGGAAAATCAGTAGTTTAACTGGTCTTAATAAGACAGTGATTTGTTCCTTCTTAAAAGGTTAAAGGTATTAAGACAGCAAAAGATAAAATGTCTTTCCAACGAATAGTTGTGCATTTTAGCCAAAGGAAGTATGCTGTATGTTTCCATGCACATTCTATAGGTTTTTGTCTTGAGATTTACATTTCCTTTTGCATGCAAAAGTGAGCACTTGTCAATTACCCACTGAGGGGGTGCTGTGATAGAGAGATTATTTCTCAATAAGCACCTGAATAAAAACCACTTATGCAAAATGCCGTTTCTGATGCATGTGTACAAAGCAGGTAGCACGCTTGGCAAGGAGCACTGACTGGAGGCAGCCTCTCCCCTATTCTCATGCTCTTAGCCTTCTGCTTAGTGGGATTAGGTTTGCATCAGGATAATTTCAGTTGCATATAAAGTCATTTAGGTGCAATAGATGAAGTTTCTTTCCAGGGAGCATAAAGCCTTTGGAATTAATGAACCTAGCCAACATTCCGGAAGACAAACCAGAGGTGAGGGATCCAAGCCTAAAAAGTACCCTGTTTCAGGTTCCAAAATCAGAGTTCATGGTGCAGTGGCAAAAGGGAGCTGGTAACTTCCTTTCTCAGAGTCCCAATGCTGTGTTGGCCCAAGGATTACCTTGTAGGCATGGCGCATTTCCTCTTTTTAAAATGAAACCTGAATAAAAGTTAGTGCTAGTTGGAAATCATTTTGGAGAGAGTAATAGAACTCCTGGTTTTCAGCAAAGCTTTTTAATAGATATTATTATTATTCAATAATCATTCAACAGAAGTATTAAAGGCCCTGTATATGTTAGATACTGAGTATATTCATACAATGGTATACAGCCAAAAGTTGGAATGAACTGCTACTATGCTCATCCACATGAATGAATTTCTTAAGTATCATATTTTTTTTTTTTTAGCAAAACAAGCCAATACAAAAGAATACATACTGCAGGTCCCACTTTCATTTTTTTATTTTTAAAATGTATCTTCATTGAGAGTATTACAGATGCTCCCCTTTTTTCCCCTATTGACCTCCTCCACCATGCCCCTGTCCCGCCCCAGGCCTTCACCACCCTACTGTCTGTGTTCATGGGCAATGCATATATGCATACAAATTCTTTGGTTAATCTCTTCCTGCCACACCCCCTCTCCCCTTCAGGCAAACTAGTCCATGGCATCTGTATCAGGCTAGCTGGGGGCAGTGGAGTTTGGAGGACTTCTGGGATGAAGGTAATGCTCTGGTTCTTAGACTGGGTGCTGGATGTATGGAGGTTTTACTCTGTGAAAATCCAACAAGCCATACCCTGTTACTCTGGCCCATTTCTGCATGTATGTTAGACTTCAATGAAAGAACTCCTTATAAAACTATGGAGGGTATTGAAGCAGTGATATGACCAGGTGCAAGTATTATAAAGAGTTTCTTGTGCTGTGAAAAATAGATTAGAAGAAGACACAGAGAGCGCAGAGACACCAGCGAGGGGCTACTGCATTTGTCCCAGTGAGAGATAGGGTGACTCGGCCTAGGGTGGTGACAGTTGAGACAAAGAGGATAGATAGGCTGAAATGTAATTAGGGGAAGAAATGCCAGGGCCTCCTGGGGGACTGGCTGAGGGCAGGAAGAGAAAGGAGTCTCAGGCTGGTGAACAGTAGTGACGTTCACTGAGAGGAGAAAAATTGGAAGTGGAATTGATTTATTCTTTCATTATTTCACACCTAAAGTCTCCTAGAGTCAAAAGCAAATAATAGCATGTGTATCTCAGACAAGGCGAGGCTGTGATACATGCAGGTTAGCACTTTTTAACTTTATCTAGCATTTCTTCCCGAAGGTATTCAAATCCATATTTATTTGCATTGTTTTAGCAGGGATACAAGTGCAGCGGGGAATTATCAGCTCTACTTTGTAGTTGAAGAGGCACAGGACTGAGAAGTGACTGGGGCAAGGTCACAGGCTCGAGTTCCCAGCTCGTGGTCCAGTGGTGACCATGGAATAAGAGGGGATCCTTCTCCAAGATGTGAGAATCAGGGAGTCAAAGGTTCCCACACATTTTTTAGATAAAAAAGAAAAAGCACACACATGCCAAAAGTACCTTTGGCAGCTCTGTTCCACATTGTAACCGTTTTATGATTACAGGGCACACCAAAACAAAATCATGGTTATGTCTTGGCACCAGCAGGAGTTAATTTCCTGTGTTAAATACGATTACAGTTTTGCACCATTGTCCACAGTGGGGAAAATAGGGTCTGTGGCACCAAGCATTAGGAGAATAATTTAATGTTCGCTCCACATGTTGATGCTGAGATCCATCTTATACAGTTTTATTACTCTGTGTCTTTTCCATGTCCAGGTCCATGAGGAATATTGCCAGATGGTAGGATGGTTTATTGAAATATTTTTATGAATCTGCTCATTTTTGTTACCATATATAGTATTTAAACAGGATAAATTATTATTTTTTCTTTCTGCATTCAATAACCTCAATATATTCCCCCAAATTGGAGACAGAGAATAATGTTAGGTAATCCAGGGCTTAGGCCTATGCTTTCAGATGAATTTTCTGTGGTGGTGGCAATGTCCTTACCTGATTGTCAATTGCTGTAGCCCAGGGGTCCTCAAACTACGGCCCGTGGGCCACATGCAAATACAAATATTGTATTTGTTCCCGTTTTGTTTTTTTACTTTAAAGTAAGATATGTGCAGTGTGCATAGGAATTTGTTCATAGAGTTTTTTAAACTATAGTCCGGCCCTCCAACGGTCTGAGGGACAGTGAACTGGCCCCCTGTTTAAAAAGTTTGAGGACCCCTGCTGTAGCCACTAAACACATGTGGCCATTGAGCACTTGGCACGTGGCAAATGCAACTGAGCTACTAAGTTTTATTTTTATTCAACTTAAATTTAAAGAGCCACATAGAGCTGTCACGTTGATCTGCACAGGTGCAGACACACCGAGGCTGGTATGATTCATCATCATCTTCCCCCATCCCAGTTAACTGTCCTTTAATCCAATCACAACAGAACTCCTTAGCAGAGAAAAGATATATTTTACATTCCCTCCAAAGCAATACTTGAGACACTTCTAATAATCATAATTCTGATGAAGGAAAAATATGCATTTGTAGTAGTGAGGAGCAATACTTTACAACGGAAATAAGTAGAAAATGGATTTAAGTGATTGGCTTAGGATCTAGGACCGTGGTCGGCAAACTGCGGCTCGCAAGCCACAAGCAGCCCTTTGGCCCCTTGAGTGTGGCTCTTCCTAAGCCTTAGGAGCACCCTAATTAAGTTAGTAACAATGTACCTACCTATATAGTTTAAGTTTAAAAAATTTGGCTCTCAAAAGAAATTTCAATCGTACTGTTGATATTTGGCTGTGTTAACTAATGAGTTTGCCGACCACTGACTAGGAGATTTAATTGATAGTTATAAGAGAAAACGAACTCAATTTTTCATTCACTTAGCACATATTTATTAAGAGTTGTCTGCTAATCAGTCATCTAGGTTCTAGAGATAGAGCTATGAACCAATTGAAGTTTCACCCTCCAGGAGCCTGCACTCTAATTGGCGAAACAGACAGTAAACGAACAGATATGAGCATCAGATGCTGATGTTAAATGGCGATCCATGCTTTGGAGGCCAGTAAAGCAAGGTTAAGGGGAGAGGAAATATAGTGAGTCAGGAAAGATAACATCTGAGCAGAGCTGTCCAGGCAGACTGAGCATCGTGAACGGAAGCGGAGGGTAGGAGAAAACTTGGAGTATTCAAGAAACTCCAAGGAACCCGTTTTCTGGAGCAGATGAGAGAAGGGGAAAATGGTCAGGCCAGTGAGGTGAGGTGGAGGGGGCGATCTCAGAGAACTCTTTGAAAGCTTTTGCTCAAATTTTGAGTGAGTTGGAAGGCAATGGGAGGATTCTGAGCAGGTAAGTGGTGAGACTGGTAAATTTTCAAAGATCATGCTAGCTGCTGGGTAGAGGGTAGACTATGGGGGCCAGGTGGAAGCAGGGGGTCCAAGAGGAGGCCACCATCCAGCAGGAGCCCCCCATCCTGCAGATCACTGTGTGTGACCCAGAGGGGACAGTGTAGGTGGGTAGCAGTGGAAATGCTGAGATGGGCAAAGGTTGCTATGCATTTGCTGATGGGCTGGGTATGAGCTGTGAGAGAAGACATTCAAGGACACCCAGATTTTGGACTGAGAAATACCCCAAATTGGCTGAGAAAATCTGGAACTCACTGAGATTGCTTTCAGCTACACGGTGGACTGGAAGATTGAGATAAAACAGGGTTCAGTCACAGAAAAATAAAGATTAGCTTTTGCATTTTCATGGTTTGTGATTTTATGACTCCCGTGCTTTGCACAGATAAAGACTGTGTCCCCCTCTTCTAAGGACAATGTCATGTCAGGTTAGGGCCAATCTAATGACCTCAGTTCATTTGATCACCTCTGTAAATATTTTTCTACAAATAAGGTCACATTTTGGGATAGAGGGAATTATTAATTCTGAGGTGACATGATTCAACCTATATCACCCCTTTTAAAAAGTTGCTGAAGTGTGTACTGGATATTGGGCAGAGTCCAGGATGCCCGGGGGGTTCCTCTAGTTCAGTCGTGGGCACTATGGCCTGCGGGCCGGATCCGGCCCGTTTGAAATGAATAAAACTAAAAAAAAAAAGACCGTACCCTTTTATGTAATGATGTTTACTTTGAATTTATATTAGTTCACACAAACACTCCATCAATGCTTTTGTTCCGGCCCTCCGGTCCAGTTTAAGAACCCGTTGTGGCCCTTGAGTCAAAAAGTTTGCCCACCCTGCGTCCCTTTCCTGACCTTGAACTCTCATTTGCCCAAGTTAAGAGAACCCTCCTCCTGTGTCTGCAGTGGTACACATGGTGGAGTCCATTTCCAAGGCAAGAGAGGCAGGGTGACCACCAGGACACCCACCTTTGGAATGTCTATCACTATGTGCTGGGCTGGCTTTCAGCAAGGATGCTGGGAGCCTCAACACGCCCACCGTAGGTCTCTACCACTTGGAATTGGGTGACCTGAGGCAAGTTACTTCTTAGCTTTAATTTTCTCAACTGAATAAATAAACAATCCCCTTCTTGTGAGAGTTGGCACAGGCTCTCATACATACTATGCATCAATAAGTAGCACACATTTTGTTATTGTTTTAATAGAAGTAAGTTTGTCTTCCAAGAGTAAATGCGGAGATTAAAGTGATGTTTGATGAGGATGAGCCTGGCATCACTGATCTGATAGTAACTAGATTTTTGGCCATGGGAAACTCTGGTTTTCAGGACTTTTGTCCGTGGAATAAGGCACTTGGACAAGACCAGAGGAGCTGTAAGTTCTGCTTTAGACACTCTGTGCCTTAGAGGGAAGGACCCTGGGGACAACTCGGTCAGAGAACACGGGAGCATGTCAACTTTAGGTCCCTTGAGACAAGTGAGGACCATCTGGACATGAAGGAGATGGGAGATGTAATGGAAAAGGTGAATCCCAAATGTGAAGACTTTGAAATGGGTCAGGAAGGGGAATCTGCATGTATAAAGTTTGATAAGGACTAGTTCACAGTTCTGGTTGTGGTGCCAGCAGCAGGTTCTCCCTCTATGTGAGTAGGGCTCTCCACAAAACTCAGGTGCTGATATATAGGTAAGCACAGGCATAGTTTAATGCTGCCTCTGTTCTCCTTGGAACCCAAGGGGGAGGAAAGTGCTGGACCCCTAATTAAAATGGGGTAGTGCCCCTGCTTTCTGCCTCTCTAGGCAATTTCCCCAAGGGTGGATGGTGTAATTCTGAGAGCCTGTGGGTCCCCAGGAAACCAAATCTCCCGCCACAGGAGGACGGTTTCATTAGTGGGAGTTGTAGGACCACAGTGGCATCATGGGCCTGTCCTGTGGCCTTGGGCTGTCTGGCAGATGACCACAGATGGTCCTGCTTTATCACCAGTAACCATCAGAGACCAGAAGCCAAGGTAAAAACAACGAACTCACCAATTCCCCAAAATATATACAGCTGAAAGGCAGTCACTGCTTAGATTTCAAATACAACATTAAGGCCTGGACTAAAAGAGCTCTACCCAGCTACACTCAGGTTTCTATGGAAGGTCACCAGACTTCTTTACGGAGGTGGATAAAAAAAGCAAAAAATATTGCTCAGAGCCTCAGGCCCCACAAGAAAATTGTCCAGGGGAACTCCTTGAAGTCAATTGGATAAATCAATGAGTTTGGGTTTGGGCTTTTTTGGACTTGGAGCAAGCCCTACTGTAATGAGGGGTCAGATTTTATTCCAGAGGCTGCTCTCAAGCAGAAATCTTAACTTGTGATGCCAAATCTTAACTTGTGATGCATATGTTTGTGCATATGCATGTGGGATTCCCATGGACGTTAGAGAGAAAGCAGGCATGCGGCAGGGGCAGAGATTAGTACGTTCTCTGCACCAACTTGGTTTCCTTTGGGCAGGCCACATTGAATGTGCACTAGCTGGCCTATCTCCATTTGGAATCGCAACATCAGAAGTCATGCCTGGTCTTGCTTTTTATTTTAATGAGTCATGAGGAGAATCCAGGAAAGAGAACACAGTAGGAGTGTTTGAAGGGAGAGGGGATTGTTACATGGATTCTGGCTATTCCACTAATGAATCATGAAATGAGATAGAGACCCAAGTGTGGTCCAGAGCTATCTGGGGATATGTTTATTTCTAAGTGATGTTGGTAGGTTTTGAGATTCTTATTGTTGCCTCAACAGGAACTGATATCCACAGGAATTTGTGCCTTATTTCTTTGCTAATGTTGGTAAAGAATTCAGATGGAGTGTCAGGAAGCAGCAAGTCTCCTTGTGTTTGCGACATTTCAGATCCAGCTACACAAAGACTCTCTCTACTCACTAGGCCATGGGCTGTCTGGCAGATGACCACTTGTGGGCCCACACCAATGTGACACATACTGGCTTGGATTCCCCTTTTCATTCAGCATTCATTCCTTCCCCTTCTTCTACTATGGAGGCTGGAGAGCTCACAGAACATATTTCTTGACTGCTTTGCAGCTAGGATTCTGAATGTCAATTACAGTTCCCCACTAAGGATTTCTTACCAGGGGAAGATTTCAAGGTGAAAGTGAATGCCATCTTCTTGCTGTGTGTGACCATTTCCTGCTTCCAGAAAGGTGGTGCCAGGGAGACTGTCCACAGAAGTGCTCCTGTGTCCACAGCTCTGTGGAATGGCTTTTGTGATAGGTAACCATGGGTTACTTCTGGTACAGTAAGTAGGAAGGTAAACAGATAATGAAATTCAAGGTGGCCAGGGCTGGCATAAGGGTACCTACCAGATATGATAAAAGACCGACAAGGGGCATCTAATACCATGAGCAGGGGGAGTAGATGCCACAGGGGGAGCATTCAGTTTTATGTTGATTCGCCAGCTTTGCAGGACTGAGAGGCATTCTTAGGATGGTAGGGGAGGCAGTAGTCCTGGCAGTATATCCTTGAACTCAGTGATTTCGGTGGCACCTGACCCCCTTTTTGTGATTGTGACATAGGTAACCATGGGTCACTTCTTCAGAAGTCCAAGGCTCCTTCCTGGAGGTCAAGCCTGGAGCCTTTCGGCCAGTCCTGCTACCAAAGGTTCTCCATTCTCAGATGGGGCCTCTATAGCAGTTTCTGTTTCTTTTGCTAACCCATCATCGATGTATCTCATTGCTTCATGGTACAGTTTTGTCCATTCCTTCCTCATTCATTCACTCATTTATTCATTCATCTTCTCATTTTCTCTTTTATTTAACAAACTAACACTCAACACCTAGGGCTTATAGGCACTCTCCTAATCTCTGGGGATATTAAATAAATAAGATTTGATCTTTAAGGAGATGACAATTTAGGGGAGACCGATGGACAGATAGACTACTATAGTAATGCATGTCACAGGCAATGATAGAAGCGTGGAGGGTAGAACTCCACATCCTACTGATGTGCGGGCAGAAGGTGGGCTGCCAGATGAAGGGTCTGGAACCGTCACAGGAGAAAAACAAAAAACACAATCCCTGACCTCAGGAGTTTATAAGGTAAAATGATCCCAGGAAAGAATGCCTCGCTTGTGACTGTCTTGCGTGCTCTGACTCTGGGCCGTGATGCCTGCTCTGGAAGGACAGGCCCTGCCTTTTCCATCATGATTCCATCAGAACCCTGTGTGGCATGTCATGTGCACAGCATGTGGGATGACCAGTTGCAGTAATGGCTCAGCAAGGGCCACTTGGCTACTCAGTCATACCACAGACACTTACCGAGGAAGCCACCATGGGCAGAGAGTGAGATAATCAAGGTTTCAGTCTGCAGACCAGATATTTACCTCGGAAACAACTGCATAAAAATAAATGAGAAATTTCTTCCATGCAAGAAAGAGTCAGTCTGGTACAGTAAGTAGAAAGATAAACAGATAATGAAATTCAAGGTGGCCAGGGCTGGCATAGGGGTACCTACCAGATATGATAAAAGACAGACAAGGGGCATCTAATACCATGAGCAGGGGGAGTAGAGCTAACATGAAGTTAGCTGCCATTGAGTAAAGCTATGAGGGCTTTCTCCCAGCTGATGCTCACAGGAGGTAGTTCTCATTGCATCTCAGACAAGAAGCAGGAACAGAGTTTAGGGACTTAGCTCAAGCTTGTGCCCTCAGGGAGCTAAAGAGCAAGGATTCAACCAAGGCAGCCTGTGTTCTGAACCATGTTCTGGAGCATGGAGAGGAGCTCACCAGTGGGCAGCAGGAAAGGGGGAAGGAACCTCAGTGCAAAGGCTAGGAGGTAGAGCAGGCATGCAGCCGGCACTCTAATAAGCAGACTTGATTTGACAACCCTAACTTTCCTCTGCTCCTTCTGAGAGGAGCTGTGGAAACCAGGAAGGGCAAAGGTGCCGAATTTGCCAGACTTGTTCAAGTGGTCGCTTTGCCACTTTCAGTGTTGCGACCTCAGGCAAAACTTAACACCTGAGCCTCCATTTCCCCAGCTACACGTTTAGAATGCTATATGTACTTATCGGTGCTGTTTTGAGTATTGGAGACAATATATATACAGCTTTTAGCACAGTGCCTGGCATGCAGCAGGTGCTCAACAAATGGGCACTATTAACGTTCCCTCACTCAAAACACAGCTTCCCGGAGCCTCACCGACGAGTATGGCTGAGGCCTAATGGACTCTCCCGTTTGCCTTCAGATACCTGGAGCATCAGCCCCAGCGGCCCAGACCTGAGGTCAGCAGCGACCTGGGAGTGTCGGCTCTTCTGCAGGGACTCGCTCATTTCCTCACTGCTTGTCTCGCAGGGAATGCTGGCAGCAGCCCCCATGAGAGCAGCCAGAGAAGCCCTCCAATGCAACCGCGAGCCAACCTGCTGGACAGGATTGCAGCAGACCCTGCCTGCCCCACTGCCGGGCAAGCTGTCCCAGGGCTGGGTGCGGTTTTAGACAAACGCCTCTCCCATTGTCTATTTTAGTCTTGGTACCTTACGTCTTTCTCAAAAGTGACAGTGCTATTTGTCATGAATCATAGACTATCAGAATTGTCAGGCATTTCACTAAGTCTTTTAGTGATGCAACAAAATAACAAAATTTACCAAACCACGGGTCTCTTTTTCCCCTACTGGTTCACCTGCCTTTGGGTGGAACTCTTCGAGGAATTAGAGACACAAGAGTACCCTGTTGCCTGAGCCCTGTAAACCTTTACTTAATGGGAAACCATAAGAACTTCTTGCAAATCCTTAGGCAGAGGCTGTATCAAGACAGAAGACAGAAAAATGGTCTTGTATTGATTCTGTGTACGGTCCAGCAGGTAGAGGAGGAGTGACAACTGGAAGGTGCAGATGACATTCCTCTGGGAGAGCCAATAACTCAGAGTGACTGTTGGGGACACTTAAGAAGTACCCTCCCATGGCGCTGCAAAAGCAAATCACGCAGAACTGCACCGGAGCCTCTCATTGATTTCCGCTCCTGTGTGTCGGCGACTGTGGCCTTTTGCTTGGACTTTGGCTTCATCTGAAACTGTGGGTGTGAAAATATGTCAATCAGGTTGTCTTCTGGAGAGTGAGGCCTTTGCTGACAGGCATAGAAATCAAGCCTGCATGATAAAATATAATATTTTCCACCAGACAGGTGGGCGAACTTGGAATCCTTAGGAGGTCTGGGGAAAGTCCAGCGGTGTTGGACTGTGAGAAGGTAGCTCTGGCAGCCAGAAGACAGAAAACAGTTGAACATTGACCTCCATCCTTTCTTTTCACCTGCTCCAGGTTGGGGGCAAGAGGCAGGGGTCCTTCGTGCGACAGAGGGGAGGCTTCCAGAAGGTGGCGTCCATCTTCACTCTTTGCCTACTCTTTGGCCCTCTGCAGCCTCTGGAACACGCTTGCAGGTGAGGGCATCTGGTCACCAGACCCATTCTCCAGGAACCTGGCCTCTCAGGGGTGAATTGTCAAGAGTCAGATTCTTGGAATTCATCTGCTCTTTTAAACAATATCCGATTAACAAAAGTTTGAGCAGAGCCCTTGTCCTTGTAGAGGATGGCTTGGGCAGGCCTCCAGGTGTGACCTCAGGTCCCTAGGGCTTTCTGCAGGTTCCTATCAGGATGGCATCTTTGGCTTCTGTGTTCTAGGGACACAAAGGCATGGTGAAGGGAAAAGCTGAGTACTATGACAGGGCTGAGGAAAGAACTGTGGGACACACCATGCAAAGATGCTCTGGGGTTTGTGGGGAGAAATGCTGTGGAATAAAGGTTTCAAATATAAGGGACATTATTTTTCAAGTCCGCCCCTCCCTGCGATGACACCAGCAAGTCCGTTTAGGTGCAGACACCATCTGGATCTGAAGTAGCTTATGCAATTTGGTCTTTCACATTTTCCTCCTAAATTGTCCTATTTCTTCAAAAGTACAATGATACTCTTGTTGTTTATCTGACAAAGTCATAGCTAAAAGCATCCGTTTCTTCCTGTGTTTTTGAGAGCGGAGCTACCAGCAGTCTGGGGTAAGTGGTAGATAAGATCATGCCAAGGAAGGCTGGGGTGGTTGTTTCTCAGATATTGGTGGTTGATTTTTCAAGGCAGTGTGAACCTTTCTGGATGAAATTTGGGGTGTTCAG
Source organism: Myotis nattereri (assembly GCF_964212035.1). Taxonomy (NCBI): domain Eukaryota; kingdom Metazoa; phylum Chordata; class Mammalia; order Chiroptera; family Vespertilionidae; genus Myotis; species Myotis nattereri. The sequence goes on from NC_138076.1 coordinate 30,046,136, forward strand.
CCAGTTTTACTCCAAAAGGAGCAGCATTCACTGGTGTTTGCAGGCCTTTGTCTACCCTCTGGGTTAGGCCCCTCACTGCTTCCTAAACTCTGATCACGCTGACCTGCATTTTCCTCCACACTGATGCTGTTTCTTTGGACACGGCTCAGAAACTCTGCGGGTCTGTCTTTACCTCGCTGACTCAACTTCAGGCCTCCTCCCAGCACCCGTTCCGAACCCGGCCTTTGTCTGGTGCACTGAGTGGCCTGGGAGACGCCTACTGCAGGATCTACAGAGGAGAGCGCTGGGCTCCTGTCCACACGAGACCCAAACATCTGGCCATTACTCAGCTAGTGAAAATAATGTAGATACCTCCCTGGAGACAGGAAGAATAAATCAGCACACAAAACTAATTAATTTTACCATATAAGTAATGCTGTGAGTTTTAGGGGGTAATGAATCATACATTCAGAGTAACTTGAGAGGTCTGTGTCTTTCTTCATGTCATTTTCCTCTCCTGATATGCTTCCTCTTTTTTAAGAACCTACTGACTCTTCCAAGCCCTCTGGAGTTTCTCTCCCCCCGCCCTCGCCCCCAACCCCCCCCTGCAGCCAGCCAGCTAGACTGAGAAGTCTGTGGAGATGGAGGCAGGAGCTCCAAGCACATGGCAGGTGAGAGGCACTGGGCATCCCTGACCATGAAGGTTGTGACGACTCACACCACAACAGCCCTTGATAAAACTCCAGTGTCTATGCCTCTGTCAATCCTATCATCAGCATCTTTCCTACGTGTGGGTCTGGGATCAGGGTCAGTCTGTCATGGTGTCTTCCTGGAGCTCTGGGAGAGCCCCCTGACCTCTCGGTGTGTAACACATTCCCCTGGCCCTGCAGCACGGGACCGTGTTCGCTTGCTTTGGTTTCAGTTGTGCAGTTTTCACACTCTCATTCTGGTTCCTAATCCACCTCCTTCCCATATGTGCAGCATGGCTTTTCCAAGTGCCTCCAGGAGATCCACGCCCACTCTCATCACACTCACTTTGCACCCACCACTCCTTCCCACGCGGTGATCAGCTGGATGTCTCCGCTCTGGGTCTGATGCCTTTGTAACATATATTCTTCACGTTTAAGGTAGAGAAACATGCCCACTGGTATTTTGTGAAAATGGTGCCTCTGAGTCCAGGATCATGTCGGAGTTACTTCTGGACACAGTTCCTTCCCAGGGCTGCTGGCCATCAGTTGACCCATCTGACGGCCAGATCCTAAACCCACTCCCTTCCTGCATATTCTAGTTTCTTCCTCTTTCTCCGCTTGTGATCTTGAAAAGTCTTCTTTGCAGAAAAGCCTGGTTAAGGCAAGCGCTTCCCTGTCCATTCACTGCCTCTCCCTACCCTTCACCGCCTGCCTCTCTAAATGGCACTCCAGCCCCAATGGGAACCTCAAGGTCAATGGTCTCCATCCTTCTGTCCCTCAGCCCCATGTCCAGTCATGGCCCAGACTGGCAGCCTCCTTTACTGACCTCCCACCGCTCCACTACCCAGACACTTCCTTCATTGCTTGGGTTAAATCAGTGGTCGGCAAACTGCAGCTTGCGAGCCACATGTGGCTCTTTGGCCCCTTGAGTGTGGCCACGAAGTTTCAATCGCACTATATGTGCGTGCCCGCACGTGGTACTTTGTGGAAGAGCCACACTCAAGGGGCCGCAGTTTGCTGACCACTGGGTTAAATCCTGCTGCCCAGGGCCCCAGTCAGGTTCCTCTCCAACCCATGTTTCAGATTGTTTCTAGAATGATCTTTGTAAAGTGAAGATATAATCGGAGCAGACCCCAGCTAAAAGCTTTTCAGTGGCCCCCTATTTCTCCAAAATAAAACTCAGGTAGCACAGCTTCCTGGACCCCCTTCAATCAGGCCCCACCTACTTTGTTTCTTTTTCCCATGACTACACTGCCCCTTTGTAAGCGGTGGAATAAGTGGGTCCACCGCTCCTCACATCTCTGCCTTCTTCTGCCCTTTGTCCATCCTTCCTTCCATCTGGCAAGCAGCTCCGAGTTACGATGCATCTCCAACATCAGCCTTCAGGTGCCGTCCTGATTCTTGGCCATGCACACATGTCCCCCTTTTCCTGTCAGATCCTCCAACGTGGCTGTGTCTTCTCTCTCGCAGACTGTGAGTTGCTTGGGGACACATGCTGTGCCTTATTTTTAGCCCCTTACCTCAAATCAAGTCCTAGGGGCTCCATAGGGACAGCCAGAGGCCTTACTCTGTCACTTTGCAGCCTGGGGAACCTGCTTTGATGGTGGAGCCTTCGAGGGGGTGGGGGCTGCACTGTTCTCCTGGCCTACTGTGCCGGAGGAGCTGGGAGGACGCCTAGGAGCAGGAGGGGGTCACTGGAGAAGGAGGATCAGGAGAGGCCCCCAGGCACCAGAGAGCCACAAGGCTTCCCGTAGGGCCCACTTTAGTTGCCTGCCCTCTCTGTGGGCCAGGGAGGTCTGTGCTGCCTTCACATCCCTCCCCTCTGCTGGTGCCTGGAGGAGCCCAGGACAGATGGAAGACAAAGGGGAGAGATGAGCCACACCCCACCTACTGAGAGCTTCAGCTGCAGGCCTAGGCTGGGGGTGCTGGGATGCAGTGGAAGATTCTTTAATAGTAAATGCATTTTGGAAGGTAGTGGCTCAGGACATGTTAAGTACAGAAATAAAGCTATTCTTGTGGCTGGGGGGTGGGGGGCAGAGGATTTTGCATCATCTGCGGGGGCTGAGATCAGCCTTGAGGTTATACTCACCTCAGAAACTCAAGAGAGCAGGGAGTGGGAGACACATAGGATGTTTTAAAACCCCTGTCTTCTACCTAGAACTCTGGTCCTCCCCAGGATGTGAACCAACAAAATAATCATTGCTACAGACATACTACATGCCAAGCATTTACATAGATTCTTTCCTTTTGTCCCAGCTTTTTATTAAAAAAAAAAATCAAACTTACAGAAAAGCTGAAAGGATAATGCAGTGAACACTTTATATTAACCATTGTTAACATTTTTCCAAGTTTACATCTCTGTGTGTGTGTGTGTGCGTGTGTGAATTGTGTGTGTAATTTGGCCTGTTCTTATTGGATGCTAAACCATTTGGAAGTAAATTGCAGACTGGTGGTCCAACACTCTGGCATTGACTAAGAACAAGGATGTTCTCCTACAAAACCACAGCACCCAGTATGGTGACTGCCAGAGGGAAGGGGAGGGTCTGGGGAGGTAGAAAGTAAAGGGGGGATAAATGGTGATGGAAGGAGACTTGACTTGGGCTGGTGAACACATAATACAATATACAGATGATGTATTGTAAAATTATAGAATTATACACCTGAAACCTATATATTAACCAATGTCACCTCAATAAATTCAATAAAGAGCTAAAAACACTACAAAACACCAGCTCAACAACTTACCCTGATTCAGTACTGACATCTAGTTATACAGTCCATAAGCAAATTTTCCCAATTGTCCCCATAATCATCTTTCTAGGTTTGAAAAAATACAGATGCAAGCAAGCATCACACATTGCATGCACTCATCATGTTTCTCAGTCTCCTTTTAATTTGAATGATCCTCCCATCTGTTTTATTTTTGACCTTTGTTTTTCAGCTTTCATGGTATTATCACTTTTGAAGGGTTCAGTTTATATATATATATATATATACTAGAGGCCTGGTGCATGAAATTTGTTCGTGTGTGTGTGTGTGTGTGTGTGTGTGTGTGTGTGTCCCTCAGCCCAGCCTGCACCCTCTCCAATCTGGGACTCCTGGAGGGATGTCCAACTACCTGTTTAGGCCTGTGGGATTGGGCAAAAACGCACAGTCAGACATCCCTCTCACAATCCAGGACTGCTGGCTCCCAAGTACTTGCCTGCCTGCCTGCCTGATTGACCCTAACTGCTTCTGCTTCCAGCCTGATCACCCCCTAACCACTCCCCTGCCAGCCTGATCTATGCCTAACTGCTCCCCTGCTGGCCCTATTGCCCCTAATTGCCCTCCCCTGCCAGCCTGGTCAACCCCAACTGCCCTCCCCTACAGGCCTGGTCACCCCCCTGCAGGCCTGGTCTCCCCCAACTGTCCTCCCCTGCCGGCCTGGTCCCCCCCAACTGCCCTCCCCTGCAGGCCTGGTCGCCCCCCTGCAGGCCTGGTCACCCCCAACTGTCCTCCCCTGCAGGCCTGGTCCCCCCCAACTGCCCTCCCCTGCAGGCCTGGTTACCCCAACTGCCCTCCCCTGCAGGCTTGGTCCCCCCACAACTCTCCTCCCCTGCTGGTCTGGTCACCCCTAACTGCCCTCCCCTGCAGGCCTGGTTCCTCCCAACTGCCCTCCCCTGCTGGCCATCTTGTGGTGGCCATCTTTGACCACATGGGGGCGGCCATCTTGTGTTAGAGTGATGGTCAATTTGCATATTACTCTTTTATTAGATAAGATATATATATCATACATGTATATATATATGCATATATAGAAATAAAACATATATTAAAATCAATATACATTATAGATATCAACAAAAGTTAGAATGTAAAATAAAAGACAGGCCCCATTTATACAACACAAACAGAAAAAGAATAACAGCATCATCACTATCCCTGACAGTAATGCAAACTAGAAATAAACTCAAGAAATCTGAATCATGTCCGTCAGGAAAGCTTTCAAACAGTTAAAGTACACAAAGACTTGAGCAAAGGAAAAGATACAGTTTTCTTGAATAATTCTCAACACCAGAAAGACAAAAATCCTTTAAAATGATCATATAAATGCAATATGATTCCAGCAAAATTATGTGTACTATGTAGTTAGGCCTATGATGGTTGCATCTGTAATGAACATGTACAGACTTATTTTTCTTGTCATTATTCCCTAAACAATACACTGTAACAACTACTTACATAGCATTTACATTATATTAAGTATTATAACAATGATTTAAAGTGTATGGGAGGATGTACACAGGTTATCTGCAAATACTATGCCATTTGATACAAGGGAATTGAGATCCAGGATTTTGGTATCTGAGGGGTTCCTGAAACCAATCCCTTGCAGATACCAAGTGACAACTGTATTTGATAAAGATAATATCTCAAGTCAAGGAAAAATATATATTTTCAATAAACAGTGTTAGGCTAACTGCAGAGCCAAATGAAACAAATAAATTTGGGTTTACATAGCACACCATACACTAGAATAGATTCCAAATGGATCAAAAGATTAAATGTAAACAAAAGAAACCATACACATACTAGGGTAAATTATTTACCAATAAATTTTTGTAACCTAGATTGCGGGAAAGTAATTATGACATAATTTCAACTGTAGATATTTCAAGAATGTTATATAGATGTAAACATACAGTACATAACGTTTTAAGACTGCCTCCCCCCCATACTAATTCCCTTCAGGTTCATAAGTAGTTTATTACTTTTTAATGCTAGGTAGTATTCCAAGGTATGGATGAACCACGGTTTGTTTAACCCAGTGGTTCTCAACCTTCCTAATGCCGCGACCCTTTAATACAGTTCCTCATGTTGTGGTGGCCCCCAACCATAAAATTATTTTCGTTGCTACTTCATAACTGTAATTTTGCTACTGTTATGAATTGTAATGTAAATATCTGATATGCAGGATGTATTTTCATTGTTACAAATTGAACATAATTAAAGCATAGTGATTAATCACAAAAACAATATGTAATTATATATTCAATGTGTGTTTTCCGATGGTCTTAGGCGACCCCTGTGAAAGGCTTGTTCGACCCCCAAAGGGGTCGCGACCCACAGGTTGAGAACCGCTGGGCTATTGTGAATCAGCTGCTACAAATATGTGTGTACAAGATTCTATGTGCATGCAGGTCTTCCTTTCTCTGGGGTAAATGCCCAAGGGTGGGCCATGTGGCAAGTCCGTTTCTAGTATGTTTGCGCCATTATGCATATTTGGATCTATAGGAATTAGAGGAGTCCGCAGGCTCACATTGCATAGGTACCCATGGTATTTTGCTCAAGCTGCTGGGGGGTGGGAAGGCTTGTGACATGCATGATGGTGGACTGGGTATCTGTTATCCCTACTGGGTGGTGAGCACCTAAAGGGAGGACACCTTTGCCTGTGGACCTAAGTGTTCCTAAAGCTGAATATAGCGTGTGACATTTAGGAACTGCTGTGGTACTAAGTAGGGGTCAGAGAACTGTCTCTCCCAGGTTAAGCCAACAACCAAGAGAAATTGATTGGAATGCTTAAATGCAGGTGCTTTGCTAGCATTGATTATCTCTTTTGTAAAGACTCTGCTTCTAAATATAGTCACATTCTCAGGTCCTGGGGATTGAAATTTCAACATATGAATTTTTGGGAGCCATAAATCAATCTATAACACCTTGGCCTCCTCCTCCTACCACAGGGACAGCTGTGGTTGTCAGGCCTAAATTCTTATGTGCTGACCCCCATTCCTCACACAAAGGCGGTAATGACTCTGCCTTGTGGCCCTGCTGTGCCATCGACCCCCCTGTGGACCTATTGGACAAGGAAGCATTTTTCTTTGATGGGGCCAGTTGAGCTAGTTGCCTCTGGATGGGGCCTTTCCGTCTTTCTTTTTTTTAATAGAAAAACATTTATTACTTTTAAGTGATGTAGGACTGTCAAGAATCTGAATAATATAGAAAAGTAGGAGAAGAATCACTTTCATCTACTGCTACTAATACATAGAATTTTCTTCCAGTATATGTATTGGGTTGTATTTTATTTCTACCATTATTATTATACTATGATTTATACTTTTAAAAATACTACAACATTCATGTCAGCAGAATTAGTTGTGAATAAGCCCCACTTCTTAGTCTTATAGAAAGATCTGGATCATCTCAAATGCCCAATAAATACAGAATAAGCCACATAGTTTCTATCCAGCTATGTACAAAATACCGTAAAAAGGAGGCTTTTATTTTCACTAATGACTGACTCAGGCTTCAGCGGATGTCGTTACTGTGACTCAGCCATTACCTATTTGCAGCAGTACATTCCCCCCATTTAATAGATGGAAAGACCGAGGTTGGGAGGCATAGGTGGCTTGTTCAAGGTCACACGGCTAGGACAGCACGGGACAGGGGTCTTCACATACTGCTGAGGCACTGCAAAGCCAAATCCCCCCACTGCTCACACTGTCACCGCCCACGACAAGTAGGGCTGCTGCTTGTCTTTCTGACCATACTCAGTGAGAGAGAAAAGTAATGCTAAACCATTTTGCATTTTTCGCCAAACATCAAGTCACTGAGGAGAAGGCTGGGAGCCTTCACACGCAACCCATCTGTTTCTGATGCTCCGCACATCTGGGCATATGCTCAGTGGAGGTGCAGAGCAATGCGTGCCTCACGCACACACGCCTAGGACCTGTAACCAGGGCATAGCAGCCAACCTCCATGGCACATGGCGGTAGCTAATTCTTTTCATTATTGTGAGTTCACTCATTTAAAACAAAGCAAAATGACTGGAAAATAAAATAAAATCAATCCGTTTATGCCTACTTAAAAACAAACAAACAGAGAACAAAAAAAAGCAACCTGAGGAGTGATTTTTTTTTTTCTCTTTCCAACAGAACAGATGGCTGGTGACAATGGAATTAGTATTAACATATATCAGAATTTCTGTCCAACAGTAGTAGGTAGGGAAAAATGGATAGATGCATGGGGAAACAGAAGGGGTATTTTAAGAAATAAATATATTCCTGGATTTAAGTTTCCTCAGGAGATTGATATAAAATTAGGATAAGACAAGAAGATAGTGGTTTTGTCTACAAGCTATAGAATATAAAAATTTGGGGGAAGAAACTGGGGAGGACAACAATGGCTAAAGCTGAGGTGTTTTTTTTAAAAAATAATATATTTTTATTGATTTCAGAGAGGAAGGGAGAGGGAGAGAGAGATAGAAACATCAAGGATGAGAGAGAATCAATGATAGGCTGCCTTCTGCATGCCCCACACTGGGGATCAAGCCTGCAACCTGGGCATGTGCCCTTGACTGGAATCAAACACAGGACCCTTCAGTCTGCAGGCTGACGCTCTATCCACTGAGCCAAACCAGCTAGGGCAGGGTGAGGGTTTTTATAAAAAATATATTTTATTGATTTTTTTAGAGAGGTAAAGGGAGAGGGATAGAGAGTTAGAAACATCGATGAGAGAGAAACATTAATCAGCTGCCTCCTGCACACTCCCTACCGGGGATGTGCCCGCAACCAAGGTACATGCCCTTGACCAGAATCGAACCTGGGACCCTTCAGTCCGCAGGCCGACGCTCTATCCACTGAGCAAAAATGGTTAGGGCAGGTGAGGGTTTTTATTAAGATGACTGGTTTGTTGCTGTCTCAAGGACTTGGCTGTGTGGCTGGGTGAATTAATAACCTCCTGTATCTCTGCCTCTTTACTGGGGAAGTGGAGCCAATCCTGACAGATACCAGAAGGTCTGTGAGCAGGAACAATCCACGTACAAGACCAGAAAGGGTCTTTCCATTGTAGGTGCCCAGAATCGATCAACTCAGCGCCAGCTCAGTGCACTGGTGTTGGTGTCTATGGCAGATCCGTGTTCACCTGAGGAAATATCTCATCAAAGTGCTTCTTGAGCCTAGATGGTATGGCTTAGCGGCTGAGCATCGACCTATAAACCAGAAGGTCACAGTTTGGTTCCTGATCAGGGCACATGCCCAGGTTGCAGGCTTGATCCCCAGTGGGGAGGCGTGCAGGAGGCAGCCGATCAATGATTCTCTCTCATCGTTGATGTTTCTCTTTCTCCCTCTCTGAAATCAATAAAAATATATTTTAAAAAATGCTTCTTAGACACACACACACACAAAGAGCGTGGATCTGATCAAGTCTCTAGCACTGTGTTGCCCTACATCTGGCTTTTTAAAAGTATTTAAAATTAAATTACTTAAAACTAATATTTAGTTCCTCAGTGGGAACAGACACATTTCGAAATGCTCAAAAAACCATCTGTAGCTAGCGAGTGACTGATGTATGAAACAGTGCTGGTATAGAACATCCCCATCATGGTAGGAAGTTCAATTGGACAGCATTGTTCTAGAAAAAAATAATTAACAGAAAATCCAGGGGACGGAAAATTGTATGACTACAATCCGCAAATGGAAAATACAGGAACTTTCACAGGACAAGTGATGAGTTTCTTCAGTAAACAGGATTCACACAGTATGCTTTCAAAGGCAGCAGCAAGAACAATTACTACCATTTACTGAGCAATTATTATTTACCAGGCCTAGTTCATGGCCCACTTCATTTAATTCATTTTCACAAGAGCCCTGTGAGGTAGATGCTATCATTATGCTCATTTTACAGAACTGGGCACAAAGGCTCAGAGGAGCAAGTAATTTCTGCACGATTACACAACTAGTAAGCAGCACTGAGATTCACATCCAGGTTGCTTTGTTCCTCCCTAACCTTACAAATCCGTATAGGGAATCATCATCTTGCATTCACTTGGTTCTTTTAAAATATTTTTTTTATTAGTTTTAGAGAGAGAGGAAGATAGAGGGAGAGAGAAACTTCAATAAAAAAGAGAAACATCGATCAGCTGCCGCCTGCATGCCCCCTACTGGGGACTGAACCCACAACCCGGCATGTGCCCTGACCAGGAATCAAGCTGCCAACCTCTCAGTGCACAGGTTGACGCTCAACCAACTGAGCCACATGGGCCAGGGATGCATTTACTTAGTTTTTAAAGGAGATTTGAATCCTTAAATTTTTAGGTATAAAAATATACACTCTTATAGAGGATTTTTGGGGGTTTTCCTGTCTAAAGTTTTCAATTCTTCTCTCATATTTCTCAAGTTAATATTGTTAATTCATATCACACACATTATCAAATACACTAGAGGCCCGATGCACGAAATTTATGCAAGAGTAGGCCTTCCTTCCCCCAGCCGCCAGCAAGGGAAGCCCCAGCTTTATCCGGAAGGCCGTCTGGAAGGACATCTGGTCTAATTAGCATATTACACTTTTATTATTATAGATATGTGATTACCCAGACCAGTCTTCCTAGATGTATCACACTAAAAAGATCACTTCAAGAAGCCTGTTAAGACCCCTGGGGATTGCAAAAATTAGAACCTGTCGGTCTGTCAGACCACACATGTGCATGGCTGATGCATCAGTGCACCAAAACATGATAGGATACTAGCTCCAATGGCAGAAAGTATGTGGATTTTCTCACCAGCAACCTCCCAGAAAGGAAAAAACTCCTTTTTAATGTGAACCTGCCACCCAGTTCTTGTAGTTGAACCCAGCAGTGGAACACAGCTCAATGTCTATTCTGCAGCAAAAAGAATGAAATCAGGCAACATGTGGCCAGGTGGGTGGAGCTTCGTGTTGGTGGCTGGTTTTCTTGGCTACATATACACACTTATAAAATAACTCTTATGGATAAAATGTGAAACCACCATACATACAATTTACCATGCATCAATGACATAAAAAAAACCACATGGTAAATACATTATAATTATGGTTAAGACAAAGCAGAGACAGTTCTCTCTAAGTGCTCATTTCATTGTGAAAGGTTTAATAAACAATTGCATTGAAGTTATGTAGTCTCCTTAGTGGCTTATTAAGCAGTAATAAAGTGATCAAACAACTGGTCCAAACAAGACTTAAAAACACCTTGCAAATACTTTGTAATGTATTTTCCGTGTAAACTAGTTATGAAATACCAATATTCTTAAAACATCAATACACATTAGCAATGCATTTACTTTCTGTTTTTAGACCTATCCTATTCAATTCCCCCCAAAAGCTTGTTAAATACTATTCTAATCAGATGCACAACCTTTAAAACAAATGAGCTGAGAGTTGCTGTCATTGGCATCAATCTGAAAGTCTCATAATACGGTACATTTTCAGCCTTGTTTTGCTTTTGCCTGAATTGAAGCCAAAAAGCTTTAAAAAACATGCATTCACCAACAACAGAGTAAACTGCCAAGGCATAAATTGAATTCTAAAGATTATCTGCAGCGCTAGCCATTATTAGCTTTTATTGTCTTTGTTTGCTTAAAAAATGGATTTATGGTCTGAACTGTGGATTGCCCTATACTAGCATTTTTACAATTTTTACCCACTTATACTTTTCTTATTTTCTAAGATTTTAAAAAATTAAATTATGTAGTTTTCTTAGGATACCAGTCACATTCCTATTTTTAAAAAATGAATATTGTCTTTTGTTAAAAATCACCAGCAAATCCAATTATACCAAGATTCATATACTATTTCCTAGCTCACCATCAGTGGGGCCAAGGAATGGAAGTAGGAGCTGCATGTTCAGCCCTTTCCTAGAAAAGCACAGTAACCGGCGACACACATTGTTAGTCTAGGCCAACCATGGGCAAACTACGGCCCGCGGGCCGGATCCGGCCCGTTTGAAATGAATAAAACTAAAAAAAAAAAAAAAAGACCGTACCCTTTTATGTAATGACTAGAGGCCCGGTGCACAAAAATTTGTGCACTCAGGGGGGAGGGAGGGTCCCTCAGCCCGGCCTGTGCCCTCTCGCAGTCTGGGACCCCTCGGAAGATAACGACCTGCTGGCTTAGGCCTGATCCTGGGTGGCAGAGGGCAGGCCCAATCCCTAGGTGCAGCCCCTGGTCGGGCTCAGAGCAGGGCCAATTGGGGAGTTGGGGCGCCGCCCCGTCATGCACAGAGCAGGGCAGATTGGGAGGTTGTGATGCCACCCTCAGTCACACTCAGGGTAGGGCCAATTGGGGGGTTGGGGCAACGTCCCCTGTCACACTCAAGGCAGGGTCAATGGGGAGGTTGCAGCGCCACCCCCTGTCATGCACAGAGCAGGGCCAATCAGGGGGTTAGGGTGCTGCCCCTGTCACACACAGAGCAGGGCCCATCAGCGGGTTGGGGAACCGCCCTCTATCACCCACAGAGCAGGGCCAATCAGGGGGTTGGGGCGCCACCACTCTCACACTCAGGGCAGGGCCGATGGGGAGGTTATGGCTCTACCCCGTCACACACAGAGCAGGGCCTGTGGGGGGTGGGGGGGTTGGGGAGCTCCCCCCTATCAGGCACAGAGCAGGGCTGCTCAGGGGGTTGGGGCCCCAGCCCCTGTCACACACAGAGCCGCAGGGCGATCAGGGGGTTTCGGCACTGCCCCCTGTCATGTTGATCCCGGTGCCGGGAGGCATATTACCCTTTTACTATATAGGTTAGAGGCCTGGTGCATGGGTGGGGCCAGCTGGTTTGCCCTGAAGGGTGTCCTGGATGAGGGTGGGGGTCCCCACTGGGGTGCCTGGCCAGTCTGGGTGAGGGGCTGAGGGCTGTTTTCAGGCTGGGGGTGACTGAAGCTCCCAACCGCTCCTTTTTTTCTTTTTTTTTTTTTTTATTCTGGGCCAGCTTTACCTTGAGGCTTGGCTCTAGCTCTTAGGCCTCCACAGCTGAAAGTAGGTTTCTGGCCTTTGCTTACAATGTTGCGAATCTGCTGGCTGAAGTCCGGTGGTATGTGTTACAATGTTTCTTAAACTGCCTGCTCAGAGGCCTGCAGCCGCAGGCGGGGAATGTTGGTTTCCTCCGTCACTGAGGCAACCAAGCCTCATGTTAGTTTCAAGCTGCCTGGCTGCCGGCCGCCATCTTGGCTGACAGTTAATTTGCATATCTTGCTGATTAGCCAATGAAAAGGGTAGCAGTCGTATGCCAATTACCATGTTTCTCTTTTATTAGTGTAGATGTTTACTTTGAATTTATATTAGTTCACACAAACACTCCATCCATGCTTTTGTTCCGGCCCTCTGGTCCAGTTTAAGAACCCATTGTGGCCCTCGAGTCAAAAAGTTTGCCCACCCCTGGCTAGACCTTGAATTCCTATTCATTCTTCACTTGTAGTTTGGTGGATACAGTCTCTCAAATTGCAGATGCTCTATAAGTTAATATATCAGTTTTTTCTAGGCAAAACTCTTCAAAGTATATCATACATTTTGGCCACTTTAATAGAGACCGTCCCACCCCCAACTAGGGCCTGTGCTTGAGTTATTTTTATGGGTTTCTGGAGTTCCCATAGATTTCTAGGAAAACAACTGCCTTTTAAAAAAACATTTACCCATCATCTAATTTAACAATTTTAAAAATACGGAACACAGCCACCCGTGTAATCCCAAAACCTATGTAAAGGGTTCCAAGATCCAAACTATATTCATGATTATACCAAGATGTTACTTGTCCTTTTCACTGTCCTGACATTTGACATTGGTTGATGGTGCAGAATCAATGGTGAGTAAGCTGCTGGGGTCTGGGCCCCAATCCAAGCAGTGGAGCCAAGCGGTGCTAGTAGTCATGGTATGCTTCACTGCCCGGTGTTCACAGGAAAAAATAGTAATCATTGTATTTGTCACCCATGTGTTCATGGGAAATGATAGTCATAAGACCAGTTGTACTTAAGAGTTACCTTGACAGTGCTGTAAAAAGGATTAATTTTATTAATTCTGGACCCTTGAGAATTTGTCTTTTTAGTGTTCTATATGATGAAGTGGAAAGTATGCACATTCAAGTGCAATGGTCCTCTTGGCAAAGTCACTGTGAGAATGAGTTGCAAGCTAAACTAGCCACTTTTTTCTTTTCTTTTTAAAAAAATATATTTTTATTGATTTCAGAGAGGAAGGGAGAGAGATAGAAACATCAATGATGAGAGAGAATCATCGATCAGCTGCCTCCTGCATGCCCCACATTGGGGATCGAGCCCGCAACCCGGGCATGTGCCCTGACCGGGAATTGAATCAGGACCTCCTGGTTCATAAGTTGATGCTCAACCACTAAGCCACGCCAGCTGGGCTAGCCACTTCTTTTCTGGATGGAATGCCATTTTTACTTGAAAGAATACCCAACAAACTATGGATATCTAGACTTAAATATTTGGTGAAAGTGAATGAAGGAGCCTGTCAATTCAAGAAAAATAATTGAAAATATTTGTTGCCAATATTAACTTTTTATTTTTGAAATAAAAATTCAATGTTTTGAAAACTTGTATCTGCTACTATGAGCTTCATTATCCCAATTCTTAAAGGCTTTTCTGATGAGATTGGTAGTGATTTTAATATATGTAATTTTTGGATAAAATATAATAAAATGTGTCAACTGCCTGACTCAGTGACCAATATTTTCCAAATGACCAATGCACGATGTCAAAAAATCATGAATTGGTAAAAGATTCATTCAAAGTGCAAGATAAACCAATGGATTTAAACGTAAAATACTACAAAATGTTCAATGACATATTTTCAGATTCCACAGTGTAATTAACCTATAGCAGTGATTTTCAACCCTTTTCATCTCATGGCACACATAAACTAATTATTAAAGTTCTGCCACACATCACAAACTATATTTTTTGCCAGTCTGATAAAAAATAGGTATAATTTTGATTCATTCACACTGGATGACTATACTGCGTTGGCTGTTGTCATTTTTTAATTTGACAATCTACTACTAAGGCAAGAGTGGGGAATGTCTGGCTGGAGGGCTGTATAAAGCTGGAGAAATCATTTGTTCTGGTCCTGCCAAAGCATTATGGTTGAGTTAATTAAAAGTTTGATCAAGTACAGCAGGCTAATTTTAAGTTGATAATTTTGTATGGCCTGTGAATGATGTCATAAATATCCAAATGGCCCTTGGCAGAAAAAAGAGTCCCCACCCCTGATCTAAGGGAAAAGAGGTCAGTGCCCCTTGACTAAATAGGTATTGCATGTTTTATAACTCCTTGCAGCACACCGGTTGAAAATCGCTGACCTATAGACACTAACATGCTATGTTTTGGTGCAGTAACAAAGAATATCCACAGTTATTTAAAAGGGCTGTTGAAATATTCTTCTCATTTCTGACTACATATCTGTGCAAGGCCCTATTTTTTTTCATATGCTTTAACAAAAATAACATAGCACTAGATTGAATACTAAAGCAAATATGAGAATCTAGCAGTCTTCTATTGAACCAGATTTAAAACAATGGCTGGTCTCACTAAATTGTTTCTCTTTTCTTGAAAATATAGTCTTTTTTATAGAAATAGGTTAAAAATAATACTTATTTACTTATTAATCATTGTTATTTTATACATTATTTTCATTTTAAAATAAGTAATAAATATTCTAAAATTTAGCAGTGCTAATTGTTAATATGGTAAATATTTATAGGTATAACTCACATAGACAAAAGCTCTTTAGGTTTTCTATATTTTCTATGCCTATGTTTTGGCCTAGAGACCAAACATTTAAGAATTGCTGTTCAGAAACTATTGGCTATGGCCATGCAAATGTAATATGGTTGCAAGTGCATTTTACTTTCCTGATACTAAATTCAAGAAGAAATTAAATTAATCAGGAGCCAACTTCAACTTCCTTATTTCCAGCTCCAAAAAAAAAGTGTTTAAGATACACTGTATTTTGTCATGTCATAAAATAATCATTGGAATGATGGCAGCTTAATTTTAATCTTAGGTTGGCCACTAAGAATATTGTCCTCATTGGATGAAATTAAAACTAGCTTTAATGAAAGATTACAATAACATTTCATTAAAATTAGTTGGGAGAGTGGGAGATATTGATATTAGAAATCAAATTCAGGAGTCAATGGTTGTCAATGTGTGGAGAAATGGCACCTTTGTGGGGTTCCTGTCTCTTTGAACTGTAAGCACATTGAAAAGAAATGACCCTCTGGAAAAGGGAATCTCTTCCTACTCTGTCTTTGCATACGCATCAGGTCTGCAGAGCTGGCCACTGGTGCCTGGATCATCTATCTCCTGATGCCAGATAAGCAGACTATCTATGAATCTGAGCTACCTATACCATTGTCTTCACTTCATTTACAGAAAAATCTAAATGTTGCCTCTATGAACACGAACTCATTGAAACAATGAGATCCTCGAAACTCTCAAATCTTAGTAAAACAACCATCTACAACAACCAAAAACTATTTGTTGTGGTGGAAGACACAACTCCTTGAATTAAGTTATTATTCTGTTGTGCATACAGGCATACACGTATCAGACATGCATATTCATAAACACATACACTTGAAACATACAGGAAATTTAAGAGTATCACAGAAGTATATAATTCTGTAAAACTTTAGTTTTTCCATAGTAAATATTGAAATCAATACTTACTAGCAAAAAGAAAAAAAACCCCTATCAAAATAGGTGAAAAAAATCTTTTGAGGGCAAATTCATTCAGTTTGAATTCTGTTCACTGTGTGGGTTTTGAGTTCTGCACGTTTTCAGGGTGTTTCTGATAGAATGCTCTTAAAAATGAAAAAGTTTTAGTGTTCCCGCCGAGTTCATAATTTTCAAATGTTAATAATCTCGCTAATTTTAGCTCAAAAATTCTTTACACTTCATAAGAGTTCCTTTTCCACCAAAGTCTTCCCACGTGTTCCAAGTTAATTCTCTGATGGTTTATAGTGATTAAAAATTACTCAATAATGTTATACAGAGACATCTAAAGTAAATAGAGGTTAAGATTTATCAGAGAGCATACTGTCAATTGACTTCTAATACTGGGACATGCAAAATCTAACTTTTTAGCTCTGAGTAGCAATGGCTTTGATTAAATGAAAAACATTGAGAAAACTGTCTTTGCAAACACAGGCATGGCAGGCCACTCTGAGACTTGTAGTGGGGGTAAGGGTGGGCCTTCACATGGGCATCCCTGTGCCCACAAAGGAAGACATATTTGAATGTGTTTCTACAGTTGCATCCTTGGCAATAAAGAATTGCTAACTATTATAATCCTTTTTTTCATGCACAAAATCAGGGACACTGTCAAAGAAAGGTGTGAATATAATGCCACTTGTTGAAAACAAAGAATGTAAATGTGTGGAGTTAATTTCACATTTCATTAGGCTAGTTAGGCGCTGGTGGGTCGGGTCAGGGATCTGTGACATTTATTCACCATAGGAAAGCCCTGTGATTTTCCACTGTGTATGTTGTAATTATGAATGCTTTCTCATTTAGGTCAATGTCACTCTTGAAAAAATATCTGAGAGTGGATGCACGTAGCCTGTGTATCACATAGAGTAAGAATTGGATAAATTTTAATTGTAATATACTCAGTCACCTCTGTATATTTTGGTGACAGCTACTTTAGAAATCCAAACTTTTAGGGGTCCATATTTTACAAAATTATAATACGTGTTTTAAAAAGAAAATTGAACAAATGCATAATGGAGGATAACATCTAAAAATTAAATTAATTCTTAAATCTCTTGGTCACATATTTCCAAAGGCCATGGCAAAAGCATTGGCTAGAGCCCTAGCCAGGGTGGCTCAGTTGGAGCATCATCCTGTACACCAAAAAGTGACAGGTTTTATTCCCTATCAGGGAACCAATCAATATGTCTCTCTCACATCAATGTTTCTCTTTCTCTCTCCATTCCTCTCTCTAAAATCAATAAAAAAGAGTACATTGTAATGTAAAAGTACATTTAAAAAAGCACTGGTTATAGAATTAGAAAGACAGATTTGAAATTTGGAATTGTTAGCTGTGTGTAACCTTGGGCAAATTACTTAAGGTCTCTCTTTTTTACTGCTGTGTAGTATTCCATTGTGTAGATGTACCACAGTTTTTTACCCACTCATCTGCTGCTGGGCACTTAGGCTGTTTCCAAACCTTAGCTATGGTAAATTGTGCTGCTATGAATACAGAGATGCATAAATTCTTTCTGATGAGTGTTTTGGGTTTCTTGGGATATATTCCTAGGAGTGGGATCACTGGGTCAAATGGGAGTTCCATTTTTTAAAAAAATATATATTTTATTGTTTTTTTACAGAGAGAAAGGGAGAGGGATAGAGAGTCAGAAACATTGATGAGAGAGAAACATCAATCAGCTGCCTCCTGCACACCCCTACTGGGGATGTGCCCGCAACCAAGGTACATGCCCTTGACTGGAATCGAACCTTTCAGTCCACAGGCTGACGCTCTATCCATTGAGCCAAACTGGTCAGGGCGGGAGTTCCATTTTTAATTTTTTTAGGAAACTCCATACTGTTTTCCACAATGGCTGTACCATTTGCAACCGCATGGATGGGCCTGGAAAGTATTATGCTAAGCAAAATAAGCCAGTCAGAGAAAGATAAATATCACATGAACTCACTCATATGTGGAATCTAATGAACAAAATAAACTGGTGAACAAAAATAGACCCAGAGACATAGAAGCATGGAACAGACTGTTGAACCTCAGAGGGAAGTCAGGGGAGGGTGGGTGGGAAGAGATCAACCAATGAACTTGTGTGCATATATGCATAACCTGTGGACACAGACAATGGGATGGTGAGGGCCTGGGGTGGGGGGTGGGGCTGCAAGAGGTCAATTGGGGGGAAAAGAGGATTTATGTAATACTTTCAACAATAAAGATTTTAAAACATTATTTAAGGTCTCTGATTCGGTTTAGGCATCTGTAAATCAGGATTAACAACCCCTACTTCTAAGGCTGAAATTAAAATTCAATAGAAATGTAATGAAGGCCCTGCCATGGTAAGTGGCATTCATTAATTTATGCATTTAACATAGACCGTGTGTCTATGATGTGCTGGGAGTTTTATTAGTTGCTCGGGATACAACTTTATGTGGCGTAGATGTGAATCCCTTCTCTGTTAACTCCTCTCCACAGCCAGCCATTGTGACAGACGGTTTTCTTGCACCTGTGACTCCATGCTGAGACGTTACTGGTAGAAATTTGTTAAGTCCCATTGCGCTAAGTGCATGTGGAAAGAAGAGACATTAGGAGATTTTTGCTTGAGGATTGGTGTTGGTTCCTCAACAGGATGAGATGTGTAGCTCAAGTGCACATGAAGAAAAGATGGCTTCTGGGAGTCGAGGGGAACCCGTGACATTAGTCCTGGTGTACAATTATGTTAAGACAGAAGTATTTCAAGCCCAGAGAAGTTCCTCCCAGATAGATTATTTGTGGTAAGAATCTCCAAATTTCTTCAATGTCACTAAAGCATTCTTCATTCATTCATTCATTCATTCATTCATTCATTCCCATTTTGCTTATCATTATTAGTGACTGGCGTCCTCTGACCTCTAGACGCATTATGAGGGAGCATTGTGAGGGAAGCATTAAGACGGACTTGTTCTGCAGCAGAATTAGCAGCCCCACTCTCCTTCGTGTTCTTGAATAGATGGCCCAATATTACCTTCTGTGCTCTTGTCTCTGCTTATGATCATCTATGACAACAATAGCCAGAGAGTAAGAAACAAACTGTAATGGGCTGTAATAGAAAACTCCAATTTAGTCATCTGCAATGATAAGAAAAACATCTTTTTTTATTTAATCTCAAATAACAAAGGCCTCAAAGAAGTTTGGTGCCTGGGTTTTCCTTGGGTGAACAGGCAGGTTCTTTCTATCCTTCCTTCTTGCCATTTTCAGCGTCGGTTGGTCCTCTGGCCAGTTCTGGTCATGGTTGTTTCCGCTCAGGGGTCACACTCAAACATGACCAGGTTCTCCCATGACAATGTCCAAGGGAAGAAGAGGACATGTTTTTCCACGTGCCCCATTTTATGAGAAAAGAAATCAATCAGATGCTCTTGAATGGACTTTCCCTCACCTTTCACAGGCTGGAAAGTCATGCCTAAACCTCCCCTCTTAGTGAACAGACACCTGTGACAGTTTTACTGCTCCTTGGGTTGGGACGGGGACCCTTTCCCCGGAAGCACCTGATCACAGGGAAGAGGGTGAAGACTTGTGGAAAATCAGGATTTCATTAAAAAGGGGGGAAACAGCATGTGTGAATGGCCGTGGCCAGACAACTAATAGTGTCCACTACAAAGAGAGGAAACATGGGCAGAACCCGTATCGGATTTCCCACTTTTTCAAACTTGGGAGAGAATGAAAAGACCCCGGGGAAATTTCCCGCTCGGAACACCGGGCATACGTTTAGTCGTCTTTTGGCACCATCAGACCTTTGAACGCCAGTCGGTTCCAACCCCTTGAAAAGACTTTAGTTTCTATCCTCACTCTCTGCTTCTTATTTCCAAGGTTTCCAACAGTGCTCTGGACTTCAGACATAAGTAAAGAAAGTGACCTCAATAATCAAGAACAGGGTCCCACAGTTCCCATTCCTTCAGCATGAATGAGAAGACCCCAAAAGTGAGTTCAACGTGCCTTTCTTACATCTCTCTCCAGATCCCTGCAGAGCTGACGTTGCCAACGTGAACACATTTATCCAGCATCAACTGCTCTGAGCGAACAGAGCGTCTGTTAGTGCATAAGTAGAGATGAAAAGAGGACTCAAACGAGGAGTGGGAGATGCCCCTAATGTAGTTTCTCCATCTACAAATATAAGTGGAGAGAAGAGCGGAAGGCTCTCTGAATGCTCACTTAGCTCCTCAGGACTGGATACGAGAGGAATAAACAAACAGCTAGAGTCGGACAGGGAAGGAAGATGAGAGGGTGTTATTGATTCGAAGAAGAAAAAGCAAATGTAACATTAACTTTAATCCAGTGTGAATGGCATAGAGAGATGATTGATTTTAAATGAAGACAATGTCAAATTCAACGTTCATACATTATTTGTGTATAATGAATTAGTAGATGATTTTCAAATGAAAGATGACTCATAAAATAAAAAGCAAAGCTCTCAATACAGGCAAGTTGAAATATCATATTTTCTGGAAGTCTAATTTTTTTAAAAACACCACCTCATTTTGATCAAATATAACTTGTGATAAATAAGTAAATCTTACAAATCTAAATAAAAAGCAATTTGGATTTCATGATAAATGGTTGTAGGGAAAAACTGAGATATAATGATTTATGAAATATAAAATTTATTACTTGGACTCAAGGGAAAAATTAATGGTATATTAATTATTGGAAGGTTTCCTTTTATAACTTGATGTCACCAGAACAAATTGATCCTGTAGTAGATAGAAAGGCATAATCTTTGATTATTTATATATGTACCAAAAACTAGAATCTATATTTTACATAGAAACTAAAGATTCCTTGGTTTATCTTTAACAAGGTTTAGGTGGATACACCTTTACTATAAAGAAACACATTAAATAGGAAAAAAAAAGAACAAAAATATTTGTGCATAAAATGTACATAGATATATCAAGGTCATGATTTCTTTTTAAGCTACATGCTATATACAGTTAAGTGGGGGGAAACTACACGACATTGCTGCAGCCAATTCCTGTGAAAATAGTACTTACAAGTGTTACCAGCAGTCAGTATACATTAATCCCCTCTCCCATCAGTTAATTACATCACCCTTTAAGATAGACGTATAATGTAATTAGAGATTTGAATAGTTCACAGCCAGATCACTTAAAGTAACATTGTTAATGGGCTCTGGAAGTTCTCCCTTTAATATTGCCAGTGTTATAACTTCTAATTACCTTAATAATTAGGGCTCTGTCACTCATGATTGAGGTAACAGCTCCTAACACTAATGGGTATTGGAGGTCTGCTACGAGGCATGTTTTGATGTTCTCATCTAGTTGCTTAGGGTCGGGAGGAGCTATTTGCCCTTGGAAACCTGGCGGTTGCTATGAGGTGGCCCAGGCATCCTTACCAACCATTTTAATGCCGCCTCTGCCACTGCTGTTTTCATTCAAGAAAGAATGTATAAACTCTATTCACTGAAGACTACTCAGGAAATGCAAATGTGGCACCTATGGATGAAATTTTCTGAATTTCAATGGCTCCTGTTGCTAGCACTACAAAATAACGGTATAAACTTGGATGTCAAATCAACTGGGACTGAAATGAAAAGGCACCAAAATTTCTTTCATGTGTGGTTAGGATCTGCTGTTAATTGATGAAGGTGAGAGATTTGAGAGTAAATGGGGAAAATGAGAAGAATCTTGCTATCCTGTTGAGAGTTGTATGGAAGCATGAGGATGGGGGACATGGGGCTGTGCCTGGTAATTTTATATGTCTATTCAAAGGACAGAAAAAAAGCTGACAAAGAATTTTGGGGATAAAAATTATATTTATAATACTGACTCAGAAAGTATGGTTCTCATAGCAGTACTCTGAGAAGGTAGTCCATTGGCACTCATACCTGAGATACACATGAAGGGGTCAAGTCCCTCTGAAATGCCATCTCAGCCACGAATCCGAGTGAACCAGCCTGATCAGGGGGTGGGGCCAGCCGGCCAACCCCACCATGGCCCTTCCCCGAGTCCAGCCCTGCCCCTGATCACCCCGCCCCACCCCACCCCAATAGGGGGTGGGGCTGCCAGCCAACCTCCTGCAGCCCCTCCCCCATGCTGGCCCTGCCCCCAGTGGGCCCCCACCTCCCTGATTGGCCCACAGCCCCTCCTCCTGGCCGGCCCTGTCCCTGATGGCCCCCCTACCCCAATAGGGGGTGGGGCCACTGGCCAACCTCGAGCCATCTCCTCCTCCTGACGACCCGCCCTGATCCACCCATTGGGGCCCATCCAGCTGGACCCCCACCAATGCATGAATTCATGCACTGGGCCTCTGGTATTCTTATAAAAGGGGACATTCAGAAACAGAGACAGATGTGCACAGAGGGGAGATGATGTGAAGATACCAGGTGAAGATGGCTAACTTCAAGCCAAAGAGACAGGCCTCGACAGATGCTCCCTCACAGCCTGAGAAAGAACCAACTTTGCTGACACCCTGATCTCAGACTTCCAGCCTCCAGAGCTGAGACGATCAGTTTCTGCTGTTTAAGCCTCCTCATTGGTGGTACTTTGCTATGACAACCCCAGGAAACTACTGCAGGTGGAAAGGGAACTCAACATCAAAATGTTAGGGTGCCCCTCCTCCCCACCATGGGACCAGATTGCTGGGAAGGGGTGAAGATCCCCCTTCCCTCAGCAATAGGATGCCGGGCCTGGTCCTGCTCAGTCTTACCCTGACCTCCACACAACACCCGCTCCCAGTTCGAAAAGGATGGTTAGGAGTCCATTGCGTTTTAACCCCATTCTCATTATCACAAATTTCAATGAAGTTTGAATAACTGATACATTAGGTATTTGCATTTTTAAAGTATGCTTTTTAACCAAAAACTCCTTGAAATTGTTGGGATATGTTGAGGAGGGGTTCACTCTAAGCGTTTTTCAGTTACTCTGGGGCAGCCTCAGCAGTGCCAGAAAAATAAGGCATAAGCTGTTGGAACCACATCTGAAAGACATCCCACCTGGAGTAAGAAAATGTCATCACTATTTTCTTCTTTTTTTAAAAAAAAAAAAATATTTTATTGATTTTTTACAGAGAGGAAGGGAGAGGAATAGAGAGTTAGAAACATCGATGAGAGAGAAACATCGATCAGCTGCCTCCTGCACACCCCCTACTGGGGATGTGACCGCAACCAAGGTACATGCCCCTGACCGGAATCGAACCTGGGACCCTTGAGTCCGCAGGCCGACGCTCTATCCACTGAGCCAAACCAGTCAGGGCGTCATCACTATTTTCCATGTCTAGCTGATTTAGAGTGAAAAAGGAAATAATAACCAGCGTCTGCCAATCACATGCTTCACTTTAAAGATTCCTGAAGTTCACAGCTTCAGTTAGTAAAACAGACCACTGTACTGTTTTGTTCAGTGAACTTATAATTCAGTTAAACATCTGAATGGCAACAATTGGCAAAATGTAGTATATTGACCATGAAGCCATTTCCATCAGTTTTTTCATGCTCTTCCCAAAATGGCATTGTTCATGGCTTTTAATTCATAGATCCAGGTCTGATTTCAGAGCAAATGTGTAATGACCTCAGTGGAAATTATCAAATGGTTGCTGGGAAGGATCCTGATGAGAGTCCTTCACCGGTCCCATGCCTGTGTGACTATGATCTCATACTAACAAAAATAAATTTTGCAGACTTGGGGAACCTCATGTGGCCAGAGCATGGGCAGGAAGGACACACTGAGAGTGGTTTCTCTAATCTTTGGGTATTGGGTCATAACCATGTGGACCTCGTGCCTCTGTCTTACATACTTGGTTTTGAAAAAATATGAGTATGTCCCAATTCCCCATTTAATTTTATTTCCTTTCAGCAGAGCCAAATATCAACAGTACTTCTTCAAAATAGACTCGCCCAGGCTGAAAACCGACTTCTGCGCATGAGCCACAAAGTTTCAATCGCACCGTACATGCGCCCGCACATGGTATTTTGTGGAAAAGCCACACTCAAGGGGCCAAAAAGCCGCATGTGGCTCGCGAGCTGCAGTTTGCTGACCACAGCTTTAGGGCAAGAATTGTGTCCATGCTTTCTTGTTTTCAGATGCATCCTCCATCTCCTAAGTGCTCAGTGAACCTTAGCTGATTGAGTCATCCCTTCCTATTCAAGGACAAGGCTGGAAGGATGGGTCTGTGGACATCCCAGACATAGTCTTTCCACCTGTGCCCACCTGACCTTCGGACACATCGCATTAAAGCCACATTTGGACAGTCTTTTCAGCGACTCTGTCACTGACTCACAGCTGACCCCAAGTTTCTCCTCCGAAGGGCCACATCTCCCTGTCCCCAGCCAGTGCACCCCGGCTTCAGCCCTGTGTGCTGTTATCTCTCAGGATTCTCCAGTTTTGCCACATTAACGTCACTGCAGAACAGGATTACAAACCACACTGAGGATTCTGGGGCTCTTCATGCTACCCATTGCTCTTTGCATGTGTTGGTGAAAGTGACTGTTGTAGATGTGACCTCAATGCAGGTATCACTTTCCAGGTATTCTTCTAGGTGTTCCCCCCCCCCCCCCCGCACTGCCATTCAGGGTTTTTATAGGTGATGAAGATAAAAGTGCTTCAGGACCTGGACCCCACACTGCCAGCTCTACAGATGATTGCTCTGCGGGCCTACAGAGCGTGGCAGTTAACACAGGAAGGGGCTGTCTAAGGACCCATTAACTCAGAGTTCATCCATGTGGGGCAGCCAACTTTATTCTCAGTACCCGCCAGAATCCAGGTTTCATAATGATTTCACTTATTTCTGTAGGTTCAGTAAATTCAGGGCATTGGGTAAATACAGACATGTGGTTTTCTTGCCGTTTGGATGTGAAAGAAAGGAACTATTTGCTGTACTGATAGCTGCTATGTAAGCCTGATTGTCGAGCTTTACTCTCCTATGAGACAATTCAACGTTCATCAAGTTACACAATGTGAGCTTCCCTTTTATTTGAAAGATTCACATTGAGAATACCTAGAACAGGTGTATAAGCTGTCATCATTTTTGAATATTTGATTGGAGCACAGACAGAAAACCTGAGTCGTGTTCTTTGAAACCTGCTTTGATGGCGATTACTAGTTTTAAAACTCCTTGACAATAAACCTCAATGACCATCCACGTGCCAACCTCTTTCTGTGACCAATGATCTTGTCTGAGATGACTGTTCTCGACCCTGCGACTCTTTTAGGGATCAAAAGATCGCCATGAGAGGGAGCGCAACGAACCCTGGGGTGCACACTGGGACACCTCTGAGCTTTCTCTCCAGGTGCCATGGGCCAGCTGGTCCACAGAAACCTTTTGTGGAGTCAGGTCGGGGCAGCTGGAGGTTTCCAGCAAGGTTACTGGGCAGGAACCTGGGCTGAATTGCCCACATAGGTAATAATAACCCTGCAATCCACAGTTGGAAAAACGATCGCGCTCTTTTAAACTTTTTTCTTAGTTCAATCTCAGGAGACTCTCCTTCTTTTAAGAGAAAAAGAGAATGACTCTCTTCTCTATCAGCATACATCACTTTTATCTGGAGCAGGACCTGGTTGCTCATTGACCCAGGTGCTTCAATGACAGCCTGCACTGCCCTCGCTGGTTTGGCTCAGTAGACAGAGCATCAGCTTGTGGACTGAAGGGTCCCGGGTTGATTCCAGTCAAGGGAACATGCCAAGGTTGTGGGCTCGATACTCAGTAGGGGGTGTGCAGGAGGCAGCTGATCAATGATTCTCTCTCATCATTGATGTTTCTAACTCTCTCCCTCTTCTTTCCTCTCTGAAATGAAAATCTTTTTGTTTTTAAATAACAGCCTGCACTGAGTACTTGAAGTTAGCTGGGCCCTGTGCTAACTTCACTATATGTATTATCTCCTTTGTTTCTCAAAACAACCTTGAGACATAGGTAGTATTTCGTCCCCATTTTACAAATGAGAAAAATGAGATGTGGAGTGGGTAAATCATTTGCCTGAGTTATAGGACCAGCAAATGGCAGAACTAGACATCCAAGTTATGAGGTGGAAGATAAATATTTTAATCTCTTGAGTAGCTCAAACTGTTTGCACTGGTAGATATATACTTATATCATTCCAATTGCATTATAAATCCTACATATGTAGTCTTCACATACATATTACATGTTATATAGATAGTTGGTTCAATTAATGAATTGGTTGAGCTCCCAAAAGACCCAATTTGATCTGCTATTGAACCATTTTCTTTCCTATGTAAATAAGTATATAATTAAAGATTATAAATCTAGTGTCATCACAGAGTAGTAATATGAGCCTAAAGAGGACAGTGAGAACCTATGAATACACATAGCATACTTTAATACATACAAACCACTAAGAGGTAACCCTATAATCCTTTATGACCCAAGATGAATAATACCATTACCCCCTTTATTGAAGTCTAGGTTTATAGGAAATGATTAAAACCCAACAAGCTGAGAATAAAGTGAAGTCCGCTGTGGCACCGGGTATTTTCTTCTACTAGTTATTCTCAGGAAGAGGATGGCCCAGGTGTGAGCGTAGGCTCTAGGAGATAATTATCAAATTCCATCCCGGTGGTTCAACTCAGTTACTCTGTCCTGAAGGACATTTGGCTCTGCCAGATCAGAAAGGAGAAACGGTCAAGAGCAGGGGTGGGCAAACTTTTTGACTCGAGGGCCACAATGGATTCTTAAACTGGACCAGAGGGCCAGAACAAAAGCATGGATGGAGTGTTCCTGTGAACTAATATAAATTCAGAGTAAACATCGTTACATAAAAGGGTACGGTCTTTTTTTAGTTTTATTCATTTCAAACGGGCTGGATCCAGCCCGCGGGCCGTAGTTTGCCCACGGCTGGTCAAGAGTCTAGTCTCTTTGTCTCTTTCACTGAAAATGCTCTGACTCCAGGCTTCTCTCTTGGGACGTACTTCTGGAAAACACACGGTTATTGGGAATGCCAAGAAAGATAATTCTAGAAGAATTAATACTTCCTCTTCTTATTTTTAGCTTCCTTGGATGGTATCCTCCCATAGCCTGCAGAGGACATCACAGAGAGCCATGACCAGAGGAGGGGTGGGGGGCAGATATTATCTCAAACTAATGCTCACCAAAGAACAGACTGGGGAAAGATCCCAGAGGCAGGGCATATTTTTAATAGAAAACCTATCAGGCTCAGATAAATGAACTTGTAATATTCCCTGGGGCTTTTGGATTAAATGCAGACTTTAATAATTACTCTAATTACTACTATTGTGATTCTACCTTTGAATCTACATCAAACAAATATACAACAATTAATACACTTTCATTTAAGCTACTAGTTCTAGGAATTCTGACTGTCATTATTTTCTCCTAATATACCTTTACCTGTAAAACAAAGCCAGAGATAAAAATTGTTTTTAATTTAGTGGTAAACATGTATTTAGCACCTAGTGATACAATTTCCTTTTACACAAAATTTTAGTGCACTATTCTGAAAGCCACTGGCATACTGTCTGCCTTGGAGTTAATAAATCAACTCATTGATCCTGTAGGTAACAAGGATGAGAAGTTTCCAATAATGCAGCAGTTCCCACCCACCAGGTCATTAAAGCTGATACATCCCTTGTGACCTGGCATACTTGTAGAGCTTTCTTCTGGAAAATAGCTTATGATGGTTATAATCTTCCACCAAGGCTAAAGAATGAGGGACATACGTGTGTAAGAGTGTGGATCGAGAGGTATCCGGAGACCCTGAACTGCCCCAACCTCCAAATCTCACTTCTATTTACCCTGCGACAGTGACTAAAATAGTTGCCATGCTGTCTACAATGGATGCCCCTGTGTCTAAATGGCCTCTGTAGCTTACTAGCTGTGTGACCATGGGCAAGCTAAGTTCCCTCATTAGTAACTGAGAATTATAGTAGTGCCTGCTTTAGTGAGTTGTGGTGGGAATTAAAGGAGAGAATACGATACTTCCCAAACTTGCTAAATTGTTACATGTAACAAAGATTCTATTTAAAAAATACATATTTCCAGCCCTTCCCTATGGATGTTAATTTAGAAGGTCTTTGTGCAGGAAAGGTGAGAATCTGTATGTTTAATAAGCACCGCAGAACAATTCTATGATGGAGGACATAACAAAGAAGTGAAGCTTTCACCACAGTAAGTTCTCAGTAGATGGTGCCAGGAGTCTATTAAAATGAGTATACTCTTGGCCTTAGTCCCTGCCAGGCACACAGTGGGAGCTGAGAGCTGAACTGTTCATCTGTGTGTAGGGAGATGGACCTGGGCTAGGCTAGGTTCTGATGAGAGAAAGTTGCTAAGAAAAATTCAGACAATGGGGCTACCAGGGAAGTAGGGTGACTCAGATGGGGGTTTGGGAGATGTCAGAGTGTCAGGTAGGCTCTAATCCAGGGGTGGGCAAACTTTTTGACTCGAGGGCCACAATGGGTTCTTAAACTGGACCGGAGGGCCGGAACAAAAGCATGGATGGAGTGTTTGTGTGAACTAATATAAATTCAAAGTAAACATCATTACATAAAAGGGTACGGTCTTTTTTTTTTTAGTTTTATTCATTTCAAACGGGCCGGATCCGGCCCGTGGGCTGTAGTTTGCCCACGGCTGCTCTAATCTATAGCTGCTGCCAAGTGGAGGCAATGTTGGGGGTGGTGGTGGTGATGGTGGGGGTGGACCGGCCCTTCAGTGAATGGCAGGAAATGCTGTGGACAACCTCACTTACTGCTCCCAAAACCTACCCCTGAGCCAAATGTTGATAGTCACCAGATCTTTATGCCTACTGCCATGGTTCTCACCCTGGCTGACCGTCACCCTTCACTGCATGCTGGGACCTTCCCCCGGGAAGGAGTGACTTAGTGGGTCAGGGTCAGGGCCTACATCTGACTTTGCTTAAAACTGCTCTGGAGGTCCACAGGGTGGAGAATCCCAGCCCTGGAGTCTACACTAAATGGAAACTTCAAGGTTACTGACCTTGTTCTCAAGTTCTACCTGTTCTCTGTGTGATCTGGGTTCTATGCGGCTTCTGTTATCCACTGTTTACTTCTGTTCACTTGTCCATTTCTACTGATACCACCCACAACACAGATTCCCTTAGAAATAGAACAAGGTTACTGACATATTTCAGGGGAAAAGTAACAAACCACCAAGTATTTTCATGATACGGCAGAGGCCTGGAACAGCAGTCACTCTCATCAAGATTATAGGATGAGCCTCAGGTCATTAAAAATGAACCCAAGAATGACAATGCATGGTGATTTTTCCTGTTACATTTCTTTGTGAAATTCATCATTTCTGAACAAAACGCTTCCTGCTTTTTCATGAGTTGAATTGTGTCCCTCCAGAATTCATATGGGGTGTCCTAACTCCCCACACTTTAGAATGTAACCTTATTTGGAAATGGGGACATTGCAGATATAATTAGTTAAGGTGAGCTCACACTGGAGTAGGGTGGGCCCTAATCCAATCTGACATATCGAGACACAGACAGGAACAAGATGGCCATGTGATGACAGAGACAGAGGTTGGGTGATGCTTCTACATGCTAAGCAATGCCAAAGACTGCCAGCAAACTGCCAGAAGCTGGGGAGAGGCACAGGACAGATTCCCCCTCACAGTCTCAGGAGGAACCAACCCTGCTGACACCTGGGTCTTGGACTTCCAGCCTCCAGACTGTGAGAAAATACATTTCTGTTGTTTAAGCTGCCCAGTGTGTAGTGTTTTGTTGAGGGAGCCCTCACAGGCTAATATATAGTATTTTCACCCACTGCCTATCTTGATTTATATTTCTCTTTTTCAAGTTTTTCTCTCTTCTTTGGTGAACACAAAAAAAGTAAAAGATTGATGCTGTGGTTGTACAACAGATTAGACTGACGCAGTGGTTGGCAAACTGCGGCTCGTGAGGCACATGCGGCTCTTTGGCCCCTTGAGTGTGGCTCTTCCACAAAATACTGACTTCTGCTCAAGGGCCACGAAGTTTCAATTGCACTGTACGTGTGTGCCCGCATGTGGTATTTTGTGGAAGAGCCACACTCAAAGGGCCAAAGAGCCTCATGTGGCTCGCGAGCCTTGGTTTGCTGACCACTGGTAAAGTAAAATGATTCGATAAAATGACTTTTTTTGCATGTATATGAATATAAGTAACTAGTTTGAAGACCTTTTTTTTTTCTAGTATGTATATTTTGCCTGGCTGTAGAAATAGCCAGGCAGCAACAGCCACGGCAAATGGAAGAGTGCTGCCTGTGAGTGCAGCACTGAGATGGGGTCATGGTCTTAGGGAAACTGTGTGTGAATGTAGGTGCACACACACGCACACATGCATCACATGTTACATATCATATGCATTGTATAAGTCTGTATCATCCATCCGTAGCACTACCATTAAACTCTAACATCACCCCTGCAACAGAGCTATTATTATGTCCTTATTTACCGATCAGTGGAACACAGAGAAATTTAATGGCTTAGCCCAGGTACCACAGGCAGAAGCTCTTTCAGTGGTGGAAGAAATAAAAATAAGTAAGAGACTTGATCATTTCTTTTCTGGCCCTGAGCTCTATGAGGCAGCAGAGCATACGATACTAGTGCAGGAAGGGCTGTGCAGATGCAGAGATCAGACTCAGCCCCTGTTATTTGGGGGCATATGTTGTCATTTGCAGACAAGGCCTGGAGCTCAAGGATGCTGACCTGGTGGTTAGCTTGGGGCAGGGACCCCGGCCAGCACTGCCACAGGCCCTCTCTGCTGTGTGGGCACCTCTATTTAACTGGGAAACTTCACTTTTGAGACTGGATAGGAACACAGAGGGAGAACATGGATCCAAGTGATGGTTAAATGAGAATTTTCTAGATGAACAGCTAAGCCTTCCTTACAAAGTGGCTGAAGGTCATGAGATAACACCTATTGATATTTCCCCTCCCACTCCAATCCTTCATCCCATTCTAGGACCATAGCAAAAGGACTAGCTACCTTCAATTTATGCTTCTGTCAGGCATCTATTTGTACATACTTGCTTATTCTACTCCAGTGGCAATCTCCACTAACCTCCACAGAGTACCAGAAAATTCCTTGGAGTCAGATCTGGCGGGCACAGCTTAGCCAATCCCTCCGTCCTCCTTCCCTACTCCCTCCAGCACAGAGGTCCTCTAGGATGACATGCTGGAGAAACATGTATTTGAGTAGGAAATCATATATGTACATATATGATTTTGAAGTAGTTTAATGTAAACCATATGTACATTTTGATTTGGGCCAGGCTGCTGACTGGCTTTCAGAGTCCTCTTTTTTGCATAAACAACATCTATCCACAAAGTGCATCATCTATGTTTTTTAAAAGTGAAACAATTAATTAAAACCACCCATGAAGCAATCTAAATATGTAATATTAGGTTTTGATGATTTTCCCTAATAACTGATATTGGTCTCATCTACAGGTAATTCTATATTTTTCAATACAATTTAAAAAAAATCTAGTCTTTCCAAAGTACTCAATTTAGTTTCATAGAAAAAGAAAACATTTTGTTGCACCATATTTCAATGGCTCGCATTATATTTAGTTAAATTACAACATTGCAAGTGGCGTAAAAATGGTGTTGGAACAAATACAAGGACATCTTATACAAGTAAGTGTGTGAGTATACTTCACTGAAGGAATAAAGAGGGTTTTTATGGTGACTTGGTTAAGATGAGGGCTCACTTTGGCTGCTGAGGGCCAACCCCATCCTACTTTTTTCCATGTCTACACTCAAATTTAGATCCTGTCTCCACTTCAATTCATCCCATTCAAAGATGGCACTGGGGGGGGGGGGAGGGAGAGGCTGGTAAAAGAATATAAACTTTCAGCTATAAGATGAATAAGGTCTGAGGATCTCATGTAAAACATGGTGACTCTAGTTGATAACACTGTATTAAGTAATTGAAATTTGCTAAGAAAGTAGAACTCAAATATTCTCAAACTTATGCATAAAGATACACGTGCTAACTAACTAGATGGCAGAAATCCTTTCACAGGGTACACACATATCAAGTCACCATAATGTACACTTTAAATATCTTATTTGTACATTTTATTGTCAACTAGAGGCCTGGTGCACGAAATTCGTGCATGGGTAGGGTCCCTAGGCCTGACCAGTGATCAGGGTCAATCTGTGGGGCAACCAGCGGGGCGATCGGGCGCGGGGGGCCTTGCTGGCACAGCCTTAGCTGGCCTGGGGCCTGTGGGCTGGGGCAGCTCCTGCATTGAGCATCTGCCCCCTGGTGGTCAGTGCGCATCATAGCGACCAGTCATTCCACCTGTCATTCCTCTGTTTGGTCTATTTGCATATTAGGCTTTTATTATATAGGATTATACCTCAATAAAGCTGGAAAAACAACAACAGTGTACAGCAAACTGTTGGCTACCTTCTCCTCAGTGCCCTTGAAACAATATAGCCACTGAAACATTTTGGATGTTTCTTCATTCCTTATTCATGACTCTTTCACTGAATATTAATCTGGAACAGTGTCAAGGATCCTACTTTAATTCTGGATACAAATTATGCCACCAAGAATTCTTGCTAAGGCCAAGCAAGATCTTTGTCATGGATCATTTCTGGGGAAAGAACAAGTGTCTTCATTAGAATTTCTTATACTTTATTTGGCAAGAAATGGTGAAATTAAACTTGCAGGAATGAGTGTAAAGCTCACTTGACTAGAATTTAAAATTGGGAGATCTATAGGTGGAGGTAGGTAGTCACTGACCACAGGGCATCCATAATCTGCAACTCAAGCTGGTGGTGCATACACTGACCCCATCTCTCACTTCTTTTCCTTTTGTTATAGTGAAATATACATAATATAAAATTTCCCGTTTTAAGCATGTTTAAGTGTTCAGTTCAGTGGCATTAATTACATCCCCAATGTTGTGTGACCATCACCATTATCTGTTTCCAAAACTTTACTATCACCCCAAACAGACACTCTGTATCCATTAAGCATTAATCACCCATTCTCCCTGCCCCCAAACCCTCATTTCCTTTTTAGCTTTCAGTTTTGGTGAATCAGCATAGGTTTTCCTTTTTATATATCTTGATTTGACCACATATTCAACTAAGAAAAAGCTGCTCTTTGTTTTGTATAAAACACCAAAGCATACACACATTGTATACTGTAGGTCTTAACCAACAAATGAGTTCATGAGAATAATCTACTTTTAAATATTTAAATCAAATAATGGTATAAATTATCTAGTAAAAATGAAGTGAGGTAGGGGATTGGAGTGATATAGGAGATAAATCATAGTCTAAATATATGGCATGTATTTTATACATTTAGATTATATATCTTGGATTTTCCTGAAGCAAAATTCATACATTAATCTAAAACTTTTATATCTAGAAAAAATCATCATTGTTTCCCTTGGGCATAGCTATATTATATCTCATAACCCAAAAGTATATTTAACAAATTTCAGTTCAGTCAAATATATTGCCATAGTAAATTCTTTCTATTTCAGTATTTTTCTCAAATCATGCTAGCCTGTTCATGATGGCTTCACACTATTGAAAAGTGATTTATTCTGGGTGGAATAAATTTCCAGCACGAACCCTCCACAAATATTAGAAATCTGAGATTATCACATAAATGCCAATGAAAAAAATGTTTCTGGAATTGTACTAGCTGTTATCAAAACAATAACAGCAGTGATAAATGTTTTAGAGATTGAGCACTAGGGATTTTTAAGACATTCATTACATGCCAATCTCCAAAAGCAACATCTAATAAGTGCAAATATCTTTAAAAGCAAATAAATACATTGAAAAGTATAATTTATCTTAGCCTGTGCACTGATTTTTCAAAACGTTTCTCAGAAAATAAAACCCCATTTCAAGCTGTATGGATTTCATCCGACTTGGAGAAAGAAGAGGGATATCCATGTCCTTTATCGCGAGGAAGATACAAGGTGGCCATAATCCCAAAACATAGACAGTGTGACACGGGGAAGCCTCGAAGGCGCTCAGAAATGGCTCTGATGCTGGGAGCAGAGTGTGTTTCCAGAGTATAATCCGACTGATACAGTGTTCTTTGCAAAAGGCTGTGAGGTCTTGGCCTAATAAGCATAATCTCATTACACTGCAAATAAAAGTTTCCTATTTATCTCCAGATTTCAAATGAATCTAATAAGGCTTATGATACAGTCACCCAATACCCTAATCATATTTCTGCCTATCTAAAAGCAATCAGTAATTGTGTTACAGCAGAACGTGCTGACAATACCTCTGACACAGAAAGGAGAACGAGAGCCCAGCTGTACTAATTAAATTAAATGCTAGGCTGATGGAATACATTTGCTGAAGCCGGGAGAGTATGGGTGCAGAATTAATAAGCATTACGGCTTAGAGCGGGAGATGATATCATAATGGATGCAAGGTTTTGATGTTGAAAGCCTCATTCAGATTCAATGTACCATAATGTACGGATCTGACAGCTGCTTAGAGAGGTGCAGAGCCTTGAACAAATTGCACAGGAACTTTCTCGTTTCTATGCTCCTCTCGGAGGGACATAACATCTTGCATTACCCCCGAAGCCTAAACATCGCCCGGGCCGGGCTACCAGGAGGCAGCCACATGCATCTGCGATCTATCGCTCTTAGCCAGTTTCCCTGTCTTCTCCCTCATCTCTCCTCTCTCCCGGCTCTGAAACTTTTGTGTCTATCCTTCTACACTCCCCTTTGGATTATATATATATATATTCCAGCATCAGAACAGGCTGGGGAGAGATCATTTCTGAATTAGATTTTCCTACGAGGCCTTTTCCCCATTCTCCTAGGAAGAAGCAAGGCTTTCGGGGAAAGAGGGACAAAGCGGCCACTGAGGGGCGATGGGCGGGCTGGCTGCTGAGCGAACGGGCCTGGCAGCGGGACCGCCCCTCGCGCTGGGCTGGGCGGCCTGCTGGTGCCAGCGCAGCACAATCTCCTGCTCATAAATTAGCTGCGCTATCTCGTCGGCTGCAGCGCTGGAGCTGCTGTGCCAGCGGCCGGCCAGGAGTCATTATCATGAGAATTTTGACAGGATATTAAATTTACTAATCCTGAACTTTCCCCACTGACCCTCACTGGGAACAGACAATGCGGAGCCTGCCTGCCGGGAAAACACTTTCTGTTTTCTTTCTTCTTTCTGCCTTTTTCTCTCCCGCCATCCTGCATGGACCCCCCCACCCCCACCCCACACCCACCACCTAGTCTCCCTCAGGTGACACCAACATTCAGGCTCCCGGCAGCTTCTCCCCTCCTCTGGGGAGACTCTCTCCTTGCGGGAATCCTAAGAAGACGGCACACCCACACCTCTGTGGGTATGTGTGTGGAAATGCCAAGTTATATGGCTCATCCCTTCTGACCAGGTTGGAGGGCACAGCAGGTAATTAATGGGCTTCCAGGGCTGACAGGATGGGATGCTCACCATTTCATTCAGTTCAACCTTTACCCACAGGACATTGACACCTAGAGACAAGCCAGCATGCTGGCCAGCGGTCAGGCTCCATCCTCTACACACACGGAAGGCGCACACACAGGCACGCGTGCACACGCACTTGCACACACGCTTCCCTGACACGACGCCAGCTTGTGCTGCCTCGGTCCCCTGCGATTTCCCGCAGGAACCCTCAGCTCCACGCTGTTGAAATTTCGGAAAGACCAGCACACACTTTGGCGTTCCCGGCCTCTCTCTCAGAGGTGCTCACCCACCCCAGCAAACCAGGCCCTGCACGCACAAGTGTGGTGATAGCAACGGTTACTCTTTGTTGATTCCGTCTATCAATAAACGGCATCGGACCCCAGGAATATTTTTAGAAAGTTCCAGGTGTCACAGCAGCATCCGGCATCTTGCCCATTTATCAGCTCTCCGAGCTTCGGGAAAACAAAACACGCCGCTGATTTCCACTGACGCGCTGCCAGTGTGATCTCTGAATAATTCAGCATTAAAACCCGGGCCGCGCGCCTACCTCCCCGAAAAACTCCTGCAAACACAGTGCCAATTAAGTTGCTGAAAACAGCAGATTTCCACTAATACTCTACAGATAAAGCTGACCATTAAATCGCAATTTAACATCCCGGGCAGCAGGAGCTGCTGACAGCCTCCGAAGCTTGTAATCTCATTTAACCCCCTCCTGTCAGGTTCAGGCCCGGCCCTCCAGCATAATGCGGCCAAATTAGACCTGACATGGCAACGAGAGAAAGAAAAACCTCTTTAGCTTAAAAGTCAGGCCACAGTGGGCAACCTTGACCTTCAGCGTCCCCTGCTCGCCCACCCCGGTCTCCAGGGACCCGGGAGACATTTACCCCGAGAGAGGAGGGGAGCGAAGAACAGAGGAGGTGGGGCCGGGGCGCTAGGCACAAGACACGTGGATTTCCCTGGGGGCAAATTACAGAGAGTTTTCCTAGACAATGGAAGCAAATTTCACCTGGGCTTTTTCAAGTCTTTCTTTGGTAATAAAAGATGAACCCCGATGGTTCTGTTCAAACCCTCTGGGCTCAATATTTTCCCTTTGCCTGCAGTGGCCTCTGACTTCGAAGCCGGGGGACGCCTCTGCTGGAACACAGCTTCCCTCTCCACGCCGGAGCCACCATGCATTTTAAATGAGGTCATCCTAGCTGGTGGCTGGAGCCTTCAAAGCCGTCGCCTGGAACTGGCATTTACCGAGCTCTGTTGTCATAAGGAAACTGGGCCGCCTCTGAGATCCCTGACAAGCGGCATTCCTGACAGGGCTCTTCCACCAAGTCCACTTATTTTGTTAAGAGGGGTTGGGAGCGAGAGGGGTGGGGGATGTGCGGTCCCAGCCCAGGCCCTGGGAGAGGATCTAGTCTACAGCATTCTCAGCAGTTTCCAACTCCAACCAGAGCCCCTTTAGAGAGAGAGCTGCACCACATCGCACGCCTCAGTAACGAGGACAAACTCAGAGATGGCACCAGAATGACTCAGTGTGCACTCTATTTCAGAGCAAATCTGTGTCTTTGTTCAAAAAGAATCAGTTATTAAATCTAAAAGTGCTTCCCTCCCAAGGACAAAATAATGTTTTTGTTTATTCTCTTGACAACCACCACCACCACCAACGCAAAACAACATAAACTGTTTTCAGCCCCAAAGTTAGAGGGGCATCTCCCGAAGTTCACGTTCATGTCTCTAGTGACTCTTTGGACCTTAAAAAAAGAGCAAAACACAACACCATACTAAACAATCCCAGCCTCTACTCTTTCCTGGCCTGCATTTCAAAAAACAGATGCAAACGCACAAATCAAAAACTTCTAAAAGTCCAGGTAAACTTTAAGAGAGAGAGAAAAAAAGAAAAAGAGAGCAAGAAGAAAGTGAAAGAGACAGAGAGAGGCAGAGTCAGAGAGAGGCAGAGCGGGAGCTGCTTCCCCTGCCGCACCTGAGTGACTCACTCTCTGTAGGAAGCAGTTCAGCAAATGTATGAATAAATTATGCCTCACAAAAGGAGAGAAAAGCCAAGATGCCTGCAAGGAGGAAACTTCTGGACCTCCCAGTCGTCAGCTGCTCAGCTTTGCAGCTGCCCCCCAGCCGGCCCTCGCTACTGGGCTCCTGCTGCCCCACAGCCTCCTGTGACTCACCTGTCCCCGCTCCCAGGGGCCACACAGCAGGAAGGCACTCTCAGCGCTACCAGCAAAGGCAGCCCCCTCTGCGGCGCTCCAACACCTGCTGCAGAGGCCAGCTCTCAGGTGCCGCCGGTGAACTCCAATTCTGACGCCCCCCCATCTTCCCCCTTTTGCTCCTGGCGTGAAGCTAGCTGAACTAGCTAGCAGAAACCGCCTCAATGTTTATTTCAACTTCCCCGGGCTGCAGTGGAGCGAAGTCCTGCCTGCCTGAGGCTTTCTGCAATGGAGTGGTTTATTTAATTTGTCAGTATAATGGGAGCGGCTGAATGAGAGACAGAGAATGCAGTGTGGTATAAAAGAAACAAAGGCTAAAAGTACCACTATTTTGATTCCCTTTTTAAAATTACTTCCAAAGTGTGGTATCTATTGTGAAGAATAATGCTGAACAAAGCACAGTGTCTTGGCAATATTCACAGAGCTTATTCACCCACAGCCAGTTCTGTCTGTACATTCAGAGGTAGAATACACTTATAAATGATGTATTGGAAGGACTATAGCTCCTATTGTGTCCCCAGTGTAAACAGAAAGGCAGACAGGAGCTGAATGGCATATGGGCAGCGAGGCCACACTGGATGCAACCATTCCCCCAGTTCTGGGGAGGGAAATCCGAAATCAGCTACCACCCCCCTCCGAGTCACAGTGATGAAGGCTCAGTCCAGGAGCGCCCCCACGGTCTCCTCTTCATCCATCACCCCTGATTTGCACCTGCAGGAACTTCTAGAAGGTTACCCTGGGAAACAGTGGCCAAGGACATGCCTTGCTGCCTCCACTCCCAGGTGAAAGGTGAACCCGAACCCTTCTGACAATTTCCAGACTCTTCCATGGAGAGGACACTAGTCTCTCCCACTGATAACAGTTTCCATAAGTTTCAGAAAACTTGATGATGTCCTCCATGGGCCCTGTGTAGGGGCTGCAAGGGGTTCCTCTGGTGGGCGGCGTCACTCTACATCCCACAGCTTTTTT
Source organism: Myotis nattereri (assembly GCF_964212035.1). NCBI lineage: Eukaryota > Metazoa > Chordata > Mammalia > Chiroptera > Vespertilionidae > Myotis > Myotis nattereri. Next base: position 30,084,885 of record NC_138076.1, read on the forward strand.
TGTTTAATCTGTCATGTTTAGCAGATAAGCATTTCTTTAGTTAAATGACTGCACTGCATTTGTGAGAAAAGAGCCCTGCTGGTTATAAATTGCACACTTCTACTTCCCTGCAAATTTCAGGAAAAAGCACTTTTTGAATATTGGTTTTCTTCTGTTAAAACATTTTTTGGACACTCATGCCAATAGGAAAAAGCAATTTAGCGCTTTAGTAACTGTGATTCTTGTCCCAGCAAAGGAATCACAGAGAGGAACCACTCACCTTCCCTTGTGGTCCAGCGTCTGTTTAGGTCTCCTCTGTTCTGGCCGGTGTTTTAGATGCTGGGGAGACGAGATGTGCGAGACCCTGTCGTGATGTCACAGGGGAGTACATTCCTGGCACTTACCTGGAGTTTGGACACTTGGTTTTTATAGAAATGACTGCCTTGTTGTCTATGTGGCTACAAAGACTGGTTGATGGAATCCACAGTGCTGGCTTTATTGGCAACTCAGGGGGCTCAGGATCATTCAGTTTCTTTTTTATTTTTTAATATATTTTATTGATTTTTTACAGAGAGGAAGGGAGAGGTATAGAGAGTCAGAAACATCGATGGGAGAGAAACATCGATCAGCTGCTTCCTGCACACCCCCTACTGGGGATGTGCCCGCAACCAAGGTACATGCCCTTGACCGGAATCGAACCTGGGACCCTTCAGTCCCCAGGCCAACACTCTATCCACTGAGCCAAACCGGTTAGGGCAGGACCATTCAGTTTAATGTCTTCAGAGGAAACAGAGCCAGAGTGTGCATCATGGGATTGTACAGGACAATAGAATCTGGTAGGAATCTTTGAAATCAACTGGCCTAACTTTCTCATTTTACAGAGGGAAACATTGCGATCAATAGAAATTTGATTTGCTCAAGATTAGCCAGTGGATAAATTGGGATTAGGGTGTGGATCTCATAAGCTATCCAGGTACTTTAAAACATTTTAAACATCATGGTCCATGAAAAGCAGTAGTCAATGATGTTAATATAATTACTTTTGATATACAGACACTTCAATCAACATCCACTCTTCTCTACAAAAGTTTTCAGTTTTGTACAAATGATTCTCAGATCTTGAATGACTCAACAAGTTAATAAATTATCACATTCGCAGTGACTCTGGGACTCCATGGTTTGGGGAATTCTTCATTTTTGTGAATTTCTCTCTCTCTGATGATAAAGTAATAGGCACCATTTGGTAAGCAGTTTGTGTTCCTTGTAACATCCTACAGATGTCTCAACCTCCTTCCACTGATGCCTCTCAGGCAGTTCTCCCGGGGCTGCTGATGGCAGTACAAGCAAGTGGGCTAACTCCCAGGTACTGGAAAATGGATTTGGCTGCTGAGTTACTTCCTCACCCTTAACGAGAGATGGGAATATAACGGACCGTTGTGGCCCACAAAATGCATTGTTTCACGTTTTCTGCTTAGTTGGCCAATGATAAGTGGGTCAGTCCGGGTCCAGTGGACACAGTGTTGAATGGAGGTTAGGAAATGAGTCTAGATTTCACTGCAGGTTTCGGGGACCCAATTCTCCAATTTGAAAATGGTCTCGACGATTTTGTATACCTACTTACACATCCTCTACTTCCACATGCTTCCCAGGGCCAGGAAATGTCCCTGTAGTACCTTTTATCAGTAGTAACCTTGCGAAGGTAAATTAGAAATACGTGTGCATTTTAGGCTCTAGGAAGAAAGGTGCAGTATACATTCCAGGTAATTCTAGTCTCCATTCGAAGGGGCAGTCAGCAAAGGTGGACTTGCTGTCATTACACACAGCCCTCTCCTCCCATTTAACGCACATTATTTGAAACATTTTTAGACGATGTTACATTATAGTTCCAGCTAGGCACGGAATGCTAGAAGCTTATCCATTTCATGCCGAGTTTTTTACATACGACATGCAAGAACCTGAATTTTTGCAATGAATGTGTGGGAGGTAGGAGTTAGCTATCGTCACTCAGAATTTGAGAGTCCCATTAACGCTTAAATAGCATGATGAATTCATGAAGTATTTCTTGAATTTTATTTCACATGACTGGGTTCTGGGATGCCTAGATTTTCAAACAAGGATTTCTGCTTCCTGAGGAAAAGTAACCAAAGGAGAAATTCACATTATTAGCAGAACACTGCGTGCTGGGCTGGATTAAAGAGCAAACCATTTAAAAATCAGTCCTCCAGTTTTTATTTTTTTTCCTAGCTCCTCTCTCTCTCCCTCTCTCTCTCTCTCTCTCTCTCTCTCTCTCTCTCTCTCTCTCTCTCTCTCTCTCTCTTCATATGCTTTAAAAATCCTTTGCAGTCTTCCTTCCTAACTGCACAATATCAAAAGCTCTCTGTTCTAATCCTCTCCCTGGCTGCCTCAATTAATCACTTCTTTATTACAGGACTTGGCGTCTTGCCCTCCCATTCACCAACAAGCGTTTCCCTTACTTTGCTTCCCCGAAGCCAAGGCCGCTCTTGTTCCCCTTTGCCATCTCGTCCTTCTCATTCTCAGCCTCTCATTTCCTTTCTTCACTTCACCCCCAATTCTTCACTTCATATTTATTTATTCTCTCAGCCTCCTAAAACTCAACTCAATTTTTCGTTTACTCAGTAAATATTACTGCACGCCTGCCCGGGCCTTTCCCGACTACGTGGGGATGAGATCTGGTTCGTACAGAAGAGCTGCGGTTCCTAGTGCTGACTGAGCAGTGACTGTGCCCGGGGCTGTGTTCGCCTCTGTGAGCTTTCCCACGGAAGCCTCCGGAGCTCCATGCAGAAAGGTTGTCCCTCCCCTTACCTAGAAGGAGAAGTGACTGAGCAACTGAATGAGGTTCAGAACCCGAGGCAGTAACCACAGCCCTCATGTTTCCCAGAGCAGCATCCATCTCACTGACCCGTTCTGTGAAATGTGAGCACATCCTGTCCACGGCTGGTGGAAAGACCCCGCCTCTGAGCACCTGGACAGGGCCTGACTCGCCCCTGAGGTCTGCCTGTTGTTTGTGACACGGACAGCTTCACTTTCTTTCTTTTTTTTAAAATCTTTATTGTTGAAAGTATTACATATGTCCTCCTTCCCCCCCCCCCCGCCCCCATTGACCCCTTCTAGCCCGCTCCCACTCCCCACCTCGGGCCTTCACTCCCCTATTGTCTGTGTCCATGGGTTATGCCTATATGCATACGAGGTCTTTGGTTGATCTCTTCCCACTCTCTCTGCCTTCCCTCTGAGATTTGACTATCTGTTCCATGCTTCCATGTCTCTGGATCTATTTTGTTCATCAGTGTATTTTGTTGATTAGATTCCACATATGAGTGAGATCATGTGATGCAGTCTTCATTGATGGTCACGAGGGTCACTGAGCTGCCTGAGGAAGAAAGTAAGCCACGGGTGTCAGCTTTCTGATCATCACTGTTATCGCTCATGTCGTCTCCAAAACGACTGTTTTGGTACCAGGTTTACTCAGTAGTAACAAGTTAATATTCAACGGAGCAGTTTAGTTGGTAGTTAAAATGCTCAATAAAAGAGTTTTAGATGTAAGGCAGTAAATAACTGATGTTTTACAATTTTTGATTTTTGGAAAGGTCTATTTTATTTGTGTTATTACAATACTAGAAGCCCAGCACAGGAAATCACACAGCCCCCCCCCCCCCCCCACCTGCACCAGTCTTTGGTCGTTATGGCCACTGGGTTTTTATAATATAGATATTGTCGTAATTGTTCTACTTATTATTAGTTATAATTTCTTATTTTGCCTAATTGATATTTTTGTTTTTAAAACAATTATTTAAGTATAGTTGGTATACAATATTATAGAAGTATCATATATATATGTGTATATATATATAAATGTTAACAGGAAACAGCATTTCTTTTTTTAAAATATATATATTTCTTATTATTGATTTCAGAGAGGAAGGGAGAGGGAGAGAGAGACAGAAACATCAATGATGAGAGAAATGTCCTTGACTAAATCATGTCCTTGACTTCTGCATCAGGAGTCCGAGTTTCATACATGACCCTACAGCCCTGACTTGCTGTGCACTTCTGTTCACCCCCTTTTGTGGCTTCAGACTTAGGGACACATTTAAGGCGTTAAAATAGTGTCTTTGATGTAATTACCAAGAGCAGAACGTGCAATTTTTGACAACGAAGAACTGGCACTTCGAGCAGAATATTTAGCGAGCAGTGCTGGCTCGCACTCAGTTCCCAGCCAAGCAGGCAAGAGCTGTGTGTTCTGAAGGCACAGAAGAAGTGCTTTCATGGACCAACACAAAACTCAGCATGCATCTCTTCTTCTTGTGGCAGTGCTGGGCTCCCTGGCTGGCCTGGGGGACACCCCAGCAGCCTGAGGAACCTCACTTTGCTATGAGCAACAGGCTTATACAAATGCTTGACCCCTTCCCCCATGGGTTAGAGAGTGAGGTTAAAACTTTAAATTACTGTCCTAAGAGCTTGATCCAAGAAATCACACTCAGCAGTCTGCCGCACCTCTAAATCAGTGAGTGTTGGCATGTTGAGAGAAGAATATGGACAATGAACAAAATAAAAATGTACACAGTCCAGAGACATTCATCTAAGCGGGGCCGGCGTGTGGAAATCTCACCTGGGGTTTGGGGGGCGGGGGTGTAGATCCCCAGACCCTGACCTGCAGAGGTTCTGATGTAGCAGATGGGACCTGAGGATCTTCCTGGGGAGTCAGATACAGGATCCCTGTCTTAAATGGCTTGGACCCTTGTGTGGTATGAGCAGACAGGATGAAGGCAGTTACTGCACCTCATGTATTGCAAACACACTGCTATCATTCACGGACTATTTCCTGAGTGCCTGGTGCTTTCCATTGGACATTACACCTGATTGTAACAGTGACCATGTTACAAAAGAGGACACTGGGCTCAGAGAGGGGGTGACTTCCTGCAGTCATGTGGCTAGAGTGCTCAGGTGCAGAGAGTACTTGAATGGACAGCCCTGAACCAGATGCAAAGAACCATCACCGTTCCCAGTCTGGGAGTACCAGCTGCTGCTGATATTGAAATGCAGAAGCAGGAGAGAGAAAGCCCTTCTCCCTGATTTTTGTCCCTCTTAACATCCCATGTCACTCCCCAAATCCCTCTAGAAGGATAACTTAACTTGTTTTCTCTCAGCTGTGAAATTAGAGCTATTCTTCTAGGGCAGTGGTCGGCAAACTCATTAGTCAACAGAGACAAATATCAATAGTACAACGATAGAAATTTCTTTTGAGAGACAAATTTTTTAAACTTAAACTATATAGTTAGGTGCATTGTTATTAACTTAATTAGGGTACTCCTAAGGCTTAGGAAGAGCCACACTCAAGGGGCCAAAGAGCCGCATGTGGCTCGCGAGCCGCAGTTTGTTGATCACAGTTCTAGGGAAAAGCTAAGAAATAGGGTCTTTTTGAGGAAGAGATCAAGGTAACATAAAGTTCCCTATTTAAGAGGAAAAGAGAAGCTGATGACAGAGCCCAGCCTTGGAGCCAGAGGACCCCGGCCAGGGTGGTAGGTGGGTGGGAGGGAGAACCTGCAGTTGCCCCAAATAGACAGATTTCACCCTGAGGAGGTCAAGGCCTCCCTCAGTCCTTTGCTTTTTGTCCCAAGTTCAGGTATTTACTGTAGAGGACAGCAGTTTTCTGTGTCAAGGTGTTTTGTCTGGACACACACAGGCTGGTTATGCTGCACCATGGCCCATGTCTCAGCATCTACCTGGAAAGACTTTCTTTCATTCAGGAGTGCCATACCCCACCCTGTCATTGGCAGCAAATGCCCTGAATCGAGGTGCAGAATTTCAGTTGGTTATGGACTCTAGTGTCCCAGCCAGTTGGCCACAGGCTGGCTCAAACATCACGGGCATCATGGCCCCAAGTGTGGTTCTAATGACAATGCTGAACCTGGCAGGAAGCCACTGCCTCTGTCTGACCACAGGGTGATTCCAGCCACCCCACCTCAAACTAAAAAGAACAGCTCCTCTGAGGGGTGTCCCTCTTGTCTGGGGGAGAATTTTGGTTTAAGCTTGCCTCAGAAGAGAGAAGAAATGGAGTGATGGGAGAAGGAAGGCTATGTCCGCATGTCCAAGGACCCACGGGTAGGAGGCAATGGGAAATCAGGTGGCCTTTTGGTACCAGAAGTCCACTGAGCTTTGGGGAGCATCCTGAGTCAAGGATGCATGCACTCAGGCATCCCAGGAAGGGGCAGGAAGCAGAAAGCACTGCCCTTGGCAATTTCCCATTCAGACAATTCATGAGCACTCGAGAGTACCCAGAAAAAATGGGGGACTCAAATAGGTCCAGAAACATGGCATCAACCAGCTTTTGTTACAGATATCATTTGGTCATGCATTCTATGTCCAAAGGAAATGTGACATGGCCTTTTAAAGGAACTTCTCAGGTTGAAAGCTGCTTCATAATGCAGAATGGAGGTGGCAGCTACCTAAGGCTCTGGAAGAAGTATCTTTCTAACAATGATTTAGTAGAAGAAAAAATTGTTTTAGTGCCCAGCCGGTGTGGCTCAGGGGTTGAGCATTGACCCAGAAACCAAGAGGTCACTGGTTCAATTTCCAGACAGGGCACATACCTGGGTTGCAGGCTCAATCCCCAATTGGGGGTGGGGGGGGGGGTGGTGCATGCAGGAGGTAGCCGTAGATAATGCTTCTCTCTCATTGATGTTTCTCTCTCTAAATCCCTCTGCCTTTCTTTTTCTGAAATAAATAAATAAATAAATAAATAAAAAATAAATAAATTTTTTTTTTTGTTTTTTAAAAAACATTGTTTCAGTGCAAGAGAGATCACTTCTATCTCAGATAGCTCTAATCCATGGAGAGGCTGGGGTCAACTGCATAGGCCTGACTGTCATCCCCCATGTAGGCGTTGGGGGGAGACAGACACTGGGCAGGATCACAAAGATGAACATGGCAGGACAAGTCTTTGTTCATCTATCCATCCATCCATCCATTCATCCATCTTTCATTTGTACCAGATTTAATTTTAATGAACAGTCAAGAAGTCTTTAAGGTTTCAAGAGAGGGTGCATAGTCAGGCAGTTGGAGTTGTTTTCACATAAGCCTGTGTTCCTGAGATATGACTTCTCCAATAAGACAAAGTCTCTGTAGAAAATATACATAGATGATCTCAACTCCCCTCCTTCATTATGTTTTCAGAGTTAAGAAGTTGCTGGAAGTGACTGGGACTATTTCTCAAGCAATTTTTGATCTGAAGATAGCTTTATAAAAAAATCCTAAGAAGAACTTTTAGTTGGCAACCTATATTTGTGTGGAATGCTCAAATGCATGACAGCTTCCTGGGCTGTGGAAGTTTTAGATGAACACAGGAGGCGATGTTGGGTGGGCCTTGACTCTTTTGCTCAAAATCTTCTCTGGCTCCATTAGGCCAGGGGTGTTGTATTCAAAGTGGGATACCCCCGCCCACCACCCCCCACTCCCCACCCCCCAACACACACACTAGCTGAATGTGTAAACAAATTGGCTATGGTGAGGAAGAGTAGGAGCCATTTGGGACAGATTTTTATTCTGTAAAGTAAGTTGAATAATATAAACTAGGTTGAGACCCAAGTGCAGATCAGATTTTATGGGGCCTAAACTGTAGAATTTGGGGTATCCTCTTTAATAAAGACACAAAAAAGCAAACATAAAATTATAAATACAAAATTAAATACAGAGCCTCTGAGGGCCTGTGGAGGTGAGGGGCCTGGACCTTAGGCTTCCTTAGCTTCCTGGTCTGTCAGCTGCTGCCAAGGCCCATGAACAATGTTCCCGTGCCCATGGGTTGTTGTAGGTTCCAGCAGGCTTCTCAATTAGGGACTATTCCCTCCCTCCCCCAGGGGACATTTGCCAATATCTAGAGACAGTTTTGATTGTCTCAGCTGGGGGCCTGATGGGTAGGTACTACTGGCATCTAGTGGTACATCCAATAATGCCCAACATTCAATAATGCACAGACCGTCCCCCAGACCAAAGAATGATCTGACCCAAATGTCAATAGTGCCAAGATTGAGAACCTTTGAGATAAATCTAGAGATGTGCTCTTACAGAATAATGCCAGGCTGAGAATCAACCAATTCGACCTGTAGGGCTCAAAATACCATCTATGGGGTGCATTCACAAACTCACCACCATCAAGATGGATGTGACATCTGGTTGTGTTGCGTCAGTACCCACCGCCCACGGGTTTATGGACCCCGCCGGCTCATTTCACTTAGAGCTCTGAGATTCACGCTCACTCAAATAGCATGACAGGCTAAGTGCATTGTTTGTACCGCAATACAATTGTGCACGTCCTTTGTGCTCAGCTACCAAATAACATTTAAATCTGCTGCCTCCATCCTAAATTAATATATTTTAAGGCTTATACCCATAAATCATTCATTTCAAAATTCTCATCTCTTATGAATAAGTTCATCATTTTCATTCACATTTTGTCACAAAAAATTAGGAGTTTAGCTTTCCGAAAATTTCATTTCCCACTTGTCTTTTATGTGCGGCAAGATAGTAAACCAGCAGATTAGCTTTTCTTTCATCACAGCAGAGGAGGACGAGCTAGAACGTAACACAATCAAAACAAATTGCTTAGGAAAATAATTCCTTTATTTAAAGGAATTACCAATAAGCAGGCTGCTTTCACAAGAAACAGAAACTGTCATGGAGCTGGCCAGGGTCGGAGAATGTGGAGGCTGAATTACGCTCTCCTCTGCAGTTACTGTTCCAAATTATAGCAATGCTCACATCTTATGAATGGCTTCTTAAAGTGGGGTAAGTTAAACACCATGTAACAACCAACTGCTCCTAACATCTTCTTACAAGTGCAAACCCCAAAGGAAACGATCTGTGCCTTATGTCTGATAGACCCAGCATCTCCTTAGTTGATGTAGCACTACCTGGCCAAGGTTGGTCAGATGCTACAATGCACCTACTGACACCACGTCTCAGGGGTCCCTCTCACCCCCGACCCCTGGGCAGTGCATAATTATGTTCTGCAAAAATGGTCAGACTGGCCAGGGAGTTATTAAAATGATAGTTTTCTCCCTATAAGCATGCTTGAATAAAATGTTCTCATCTTTGATTGTACAATAGCAAGTGTAGTCTCCTGCAAATAAAAGACATCCAAGTGGAGCTTTGGTGAATTTAGAATATCTGAATTAAAATAAAAATGTGATGCAAATTGAGATTTTATTTTATTTTATTTTAAAAAGCCCATTTGAAAATAAATGAAAGCAAAAGCTTGAAACTAATTTATATGTTTGCTGTCTTCAGATCATTTTCACTGTGTGAATAAAGGAAAGAGGTAAATTAAAGTTATCCCAGGATATTACTCGTAAGAGGTTAAAGTATGTTCTAATGGGCAGATTAATTCTGTGGGGAAATAACATTAAATCTTTCTGAAGCCTTGAAAATTTTTCAAAAGCATTCTTGCTGCTTTCTTGCATTGCAACAAATGCAATCATCTGGCTAGATAATCTGGCATCTTAAATAACTTTGCACTTAAGCCCTGTCAATTTGATCTTCCAAGGTTAATTGATTATTTCAACAAGCATTCTTGCCAGAAAAGATCTGAGTGCTTACATCTTTTCATTAATTCATGCTGTTTGGTGAGAAGGTGAAAAATAAGAAGGGGCTGCCTGATTTAACTCTTTCATTACCCAGTCTCCAAGGGAACATGGGAGATAACTTTGCTCAGTCAAACCGCAGCTCCATTGGCAGGGGCAAAATGAGTGAGCCCGACATCCTTACATTCCCAAGTGCAAAGGAAGTACGTGGACGCTCGTTTTGTAATGAAAACAACGGATTTCGCGGCGACACTTCCCCAAAGCCTGACCCTCACTGCTTCCTGCAGTACCAGGCCATTCACACTGGACAAAGCCTGTCTGGGGCTTTCTGGAATGGACTTGTTCTATCAGCAAAAAATATTTGTCATTGACATCATCCTTTTCAGAGACACAGCCAGGACACTGGCGACTCACCCCTCACGCACATGGTGCCACAACTCATCGGCTGAACGGCAGAAGCTGGCCAAAAATCAGTCCTTTTTTTTTTTTTTTAAGTGGACATTAAAATTGTGCAGGCATTCATGTGTTTCTTAAAAAGACAAAAAGCAAACCCAGACACTCCTAGCATGAGAAAGAACCTGTGTTGATCAGAACCTCCTACATGGCGCTGCAATGACCATTTTCCATCCCAAATGCTGGGAGGACCAGAGAACATGGACTTCCTTCCTCTCTGGCCCGGCTCGTTTCCCAAACTGCCCCAAACACACTGACTTCTCTCCACGTTTGCCACTTCTTTCCCCCTTGGGTTAGTAGAGCACCTGAAAGTATACCCCAGTATGCTGACAGTTTGGGGTCTGCAGCTAGCTGCTCTCTGCCCCCAACCCCTTCCTTCTTCCATCACGCTGCATTTTGGGGGATGGTCCTTACTTCTCTGCACACCTCGGCACAGCCTGAACCCGAGAGGGAGGAGGGAGGAGGGAGGAGGGAGGAGGGAGGAGGGAGGAGGGAGGAGGGAGAGGCCGCTATAGGCAGTGATGGCTCTCACCCTCTGCTTATGAGTTTGGGGTGGGCACTGCCAAGCAGGGGCCCAGAAAGCGGCTGCAGGCTCAGAGTGCATCCATCCACAGGCTGGCAGGGCCCTCCCTGCCCTCCCCCTGCTCGCTTCCAAATGAAAGCAGCCACACCGCCCTGGAATTGGAAGGAGAAGGCCACAGCTTTATTTACATAACACAAGAGATATCACAATCAACAAGCATTAATCATGATCATTACCCCAAATCATACAAAATAACGCTGCTGACCGCTTCCGCAGCTCGTGGGTTGTATTTTAGTTCTTTTCTTTTCTTCTTGGAAATAAAAAAGGGGGGGAGGAATGACAAAATCATTAGGAGCAATCTGGGGGCCCCCCAAATAAAACACGTGTAAATTAAACACATGTGAAGTGCTCGATATGTGGCAAATTAGCACAGAAAATACGGAGGCCCGTGCATCTGAGCAGTCTGCCTGACTCGGAGATGTGACAGGTATTATTGCTCTCGGTGGAGTTATTTAAGCCCGGTAGGAATCCCAGTGTCCGGGAATGTCAGGGGACTGTTATTAGACAAGTTTAATTAGGATCTACCCTGCTGCTCCTAACAAGCATTTAATTAACTTCTAGGCAGGGTAATTAGCTTTAGATTGCAGCTGATTTTCTTCCTCACCTTCTGTTGACACTTGGCCCGCACTGAGGCATCCTGCCTGGCTGACAGTGTAATGGATAGCATCGTTGAGAAGCCTAATATCAAGGCTGCCGGGTCTAAAAAAAACCCCTGCAGCCCAGCAATGAAGATAACAGGCAAAAATATCACGGTGATGCTGGGGACCTGGTCCTCGGGTATCACAGAAGGTTATGGAGCCCACATGCAGACTCAAGGCCCTGCCCCCCCTGACAGGAGAGGGAAGTTGCCCCTGAAACAAAACCAGCTCCTCTCTTTAGTCCTTAGCCTTCCCTGGGCCACCATGAGGGAAGGTACGCTGTTCCCCACTCCAAACAAGCAGTTTGTAACATCTAGTCCCAAATGTCTGGGTGTCTGGCCCAATGCCTACTCTCCTGATGACACAAAGAACTGGAGGGCACCAGCCAGGCCACTGGGCACCCCAGGAACCTCCAGCCTTTCCCTGAGGATTGCATTTCCAAACTCACATCATGGAGTTTCCAAACCCACACTGTGCCCTTCAGTCCTCCTGACATCTCCGTTAAAAATGATAGGACTTGCCCTAGCTGGTTTGGCTCAGTGGATAGAGCATCAGCCTACAGACTGAAGGGTCCCAGGGTTTGATTCCGGTCAAGGGCACATGCCTGGGTTGTGGGCTTGATCCCCAGTAGGAGGTATGCAGGAGGCAGCCAATCAATGATTCTCTCTCATCATTGCTGTTTCTATCTCTTTCCCTCTCCCTTCCTTCTTCTCTGAAATCAATAAAAATCTATTTAAAAAAATAATAGGACTTCTTACTCTGATTCTGTTAACCTCAAAATAAAACACCTTTCAAAGCAAGATGCAATAAGCATTTATTTGAGATCATGAAGAATAACTATTTGGGAAACATTGATTCAGGCAGAACCCCAAATAGCATTCCGACTAGGAGACACAAGCAAGGAGCCTTTATGAGAAGGGGGAGGGGAATGATTACGTCAACAGAAGGAAGGCATTTCAATTGGTGCAGAAAAGCTAACTTAGGGACGCTGATTCTGAACAAGGTTTTCAATTTTGAGTCTGGCAACCATCAGTAGCCATCAGTCTGGTGGTCAGAGTATCTGCTTTCTTGTTATCTTTGCAAACAGTTCTTTGAGACACAATGTGGCCTTAGGCCGGGTCCAAAGGTTATTTCGCCCAGTTTTAACATTCCCAAGGTTTGAGGCATAACATGTGCCAAGCAGTTCCACTGGAATGGCAGCTCTGGCTCCATTTTAGAGCTGCTTCCTTTATACAGTGGGGCCTTGACTTACGAGTTGAATTCGTTCCGTGACAGAGCTTGTAACTCAAATTACTCATATGTCAAATCATAAAGTGAATGAGTGAGACACGTGATGCTGGGCTGATGTTGTGGCGTTCACTGTGATGTTCACTGCGCCAACTAGCAGTGGGGTATCTGAAGTTGGCTCGTAACCCAAATTTTAGCTCGCAACTCAAAGCAAAAAATTGGCCAAGAGATGGCTCGTATCTTGAAAAACTCTTTAGTCGGGATACTCGTAAGTCAAGGCCCCACTGTATTGTTTTTTACAGTACAACTTGGAACACTTGGGGGCTGCAGGATGAAACATACCTCCCCTGTAATTATGATGAAACATTGAATAATTCACACCCAGCTTCAAAAGTAACAGGAAATTGGTTCCTATTTGTGCACCCATGTTCACAGCAGCATTATTCCCAATAGCCCTATGGTGGAAGCAACCCAACTGCCCATCGACAGATGAATGGATAATCAAAATGTGGCATATCCATGCAATGGAATATTATTCAGCCTGAAAAAGAAAGGACATTATGACCCATGCTACAATGTGGATGAACCTTGAGGACATTAGCCTAAGCAAAATAAGCCAGTCACAAAAAGCCAAGCACTGTGTGATTCCATTGATATGAAGTCCCTAGAATAGTCAAATGCATAGGGACAGAAATAGAATGGTGGGTGCGAAGGTCGGAGGAGGGGTGTCGGGGAGTTGGTGTTTAGTGGATACAGAGTTCTAGTTTAGGAAGGTGAAGAGTTCTGGAGATGGTGGTGATGGCTGCACAATGATGTAAATGTACTTGATAACACTGAATTGCACAATTAAAAATGGCTAAAATTATAAATGTTATGTACATTTTAGCACAATAAGAAAGAGGGTCGGTTCTTCATTTTTGGCAGCATGCACCCGGGAACCTGAGGGCTGTTCTCTGTTACTTTCCCTAGAAAAGCTTCTGATGTCCCACAGTCTTCAACCAGACCTTGCCATCTGAATTGTAGAACCTCTTTGATCTGAAAACCTACTTCTCATTACTTGGTATATTCATTGTTTGAGGAAAATATGGGACACAAGGCTTGTTTTGAAAGCTTGGGAGTGTGTCTGGGCCTTTGGCTCCTTCAGATGGACACATGTCAGCTAACCTAGACTGACTCCGGGTCTTAGAGAAGGAGGTGGCACCTTTGCTCTGCCTGTGGAGGGCACCGCGCCTCCATCCTCATCAGGAGCACGCAGGCAAGGCTGTGCCCACTGGCTGGTGTCTTTGCTGTTACAGGTGGCAAACTTCTTTAGTGCATCCCTGGGATGCTCTAGGGAACATGACATTCCACTGGAGGGAGAGTGTCTATGAGCAAGTCAAGGCTGCAGTATGTCAGACAGTGAGAAGGGCTGTGTTGAAAAACCGGACAGGGAAGACTGGGTGGTTTCCAATCTAACGGAGCATCATCAGGTAAGGCCCCACTGAGAGGACGGTGTTGGGCCCATGTGGATGTTGACAAAAGAGTCCCATGGGCGGGTGGAGTGGTAGGTGTAGAGGCCCTGCGATCAGCTCACTGACCCATGGGAACTCCACCGCAGGTATCTCTGCTCTTAATGTCATGACACCAGGGCCCTCAGCCCACATGGGTGAGCCATAGACTTAACACACTCTCAGGGGTAACTGTAAATTTCCATTCCTTCCCTCCCCAACTCTCCCTCTCCATGAATGTTTGGGAGTATCCTATCACTAGGGCTTTCTTCTTCAAGGCAGGATTTTGATGCTTAATGATGAGCAGGACTTCCTGAGGATGTGTATGGTCTCCTCAGTCATTGTCACCTTAGTGAGAAATACGCAGGATGACAAAAGTCACAGCACAGGCATTGACCCAGTGAGATAAAATATCCTTCAACTGTCTGAATTTTTGTCATGTGTGTTTCCATTAACAAGTTATTTTTCAACTGTTTCTGTAATAGCATTATTATTGTTGTTATTATTATTATTATTTTTAATTGACCTGGACATAGAAACAGCTAAGTTGCAAGCTCCTTCAGGGCTGTGGTTGGCTCAGACACAGTAACAACACCCGCCATGTAGAGTGGGCATTTCAGATTGGACGCTGCATGGACACATGTGTCTGTGCGGTGGAGCCTGCCTTCTCCTTTGGTGACTTTTTTCAATCCCCAGTAACTGACCAGCTCAGGGTGGCCACATGGGCTGCAGAATCTCACTTGACACCTGTGAGCCCAGCCGAGTTGTCCCAAGTTGGGAAGCCAGACACATGCTGTCACACCTCAAATGCTAGAGCTCAGACACTTAAAAATTATAATTAAGTGGGTGGTTTTTCTTCTTGTGACTTTTGGAGGAAGAGTGAAAACCAAAATAAACTGCTGAACCCCCCCCCCCCCCCCCCCGCCACAAATGGTTGCAGGCAGCTTATTGCCATTGCCCTTGAATTCCTACGGCCAGAACGCTGCCAATATCTGCCTTCTCCCCCCCTCATTTCCCCCTGTTTCCTGCTCTGATGTCACTTACTCATGCCCTGTTCCCCAACCCTGCTCTGGTCTTCATGATGCTTATCTCCATCTTACCTGTTATGCATTTATTTTGAATCTGACTGTAGCCTGCCTCTTCCCGTTGGAGGGCAAGTGTCTGTTTTGTCTGCAGTTCCTAGCATTGTCTACCAAACACTCCATCAATATCTATTAAATACATCAAGAATGAATAACTTCCCACAGTAACATCAGGGATTTGAGAAAAATGAACAAATGAAAAGTAGGAACATTCTAAGTATGTCCCAAGTGTGATATTAGTTCAGTCATTCTGTGTATTTCTTGTCTGTTGTATTCTTCAATGGGAACTGATATTCAGAGCAATGATCCTGAATATTGGAAATACATTAATTTTCTTGGTTAATTGACTCAACACATATTTACTGGGTGTCTACTACACACCTGGGGCCATGTTAAGTGCTGGGATCCAGTGGTTGATTAGAAGCAGTAAGGTGTCATCTATCAAGGAGCTTCATGTGTAGGAAATGTGTGTTAACCCACCATTGTCAAAGTCAATATGGAATATCAAGCTGAAGGGAGAGCTGTGAAGGAAAGGAACCCAACTCCTAACCCATCAGGTGCTATTCTATTCTGTTTTTCAACTTATTTCAAAATAAGAGCTCACAATAATTACAGTTTCATTTTTGATATTATTATGTTTCTCCAGATTATCTACTCTTAAAATGCTGAGCTACCCAGGACTCTGAAAATCCCTGGCTGAGGGAGAGATGGGTAGGCGGTAGGCACCACAAAGGAGGCAGAAGAATGGTGGCATTCACTATCTTCTGTGGCATCACCAGAGGGTTAACACAAAGCCAGCTTAGGAGGAAAGTCTTGGAGGAAACTTCTTGGTGAAATATGGCTGGAAGGATTGGGCTATTGGCAGAAAATAACTCCAAACTCAGCCACAAGCTGCCCCAGAAGGTGTTGACTGGAGGGAAGAGTTGGCTTCCATGGCATGGTGTTGGGCACCAGGTGGGTGAGAATAGCCTACACCAATCCACACAGAAGCTAATCATGGATACACACACACACACACGTTGGCTGTAATTACATCAAGGGTGAGGGTCATTTTCACCCTCTCTTCTTGTAAGACCTCGCAGATTGTTCTGAAAATGACCTATCCCTCCTGACACTTATCTGAACAGAGTAACGATAGCAGGGAAATTTGTGCTGTGTTTGCTACTTGTTGAATTTGTGTGAATGAAGTCGTCTTGTGATTTGACTCATTCATGTGATCTCCTTCTCTTTGCTCTGCCTTTTGAAATTCCAGCAATTTTATCACATTTTTCCTCACATCAGACCATAAAAAGAAAAAGGTAAAACCTTCTCTGAGGTGAGCTGGATTAGAAATAGACCCTGTAGTCATTACTACAAGGTTTGTGGCAATCATGAGGGAAGGGATGGCCCTGTCAGCACAGGGAATTTTCAAAGAAAAAAACAACCGCTGAGTGAGGAAACACTTTTTCTGTTTTGTTTGTTTGTTTGTTTGTTTTTCGTGGGGACCTTAATTCCACATTTCCTGGCCATAACTGGACCCCTCCACAGCTGAGGACACTGCTGGGCTGGTGAGTAAGAAATAATAAGAGGGGCCCGGCTGGCGTGGCTTAGGGGTTGGGTGTCTACCTATGAACCAGGAGGTCATAGTTTGATTCCCAGTCAGGGCGCATGCCTGGGTTGTGGGTTCAGTCCCCAGTGTGGGGCATGCAGGAGGCAGCAGATCAATGATTCTCTCTCATCAATGATGTTTCTGTCTCTCTCTCCCTCTTTCTTCCTCTCTGAAATCAATAAAAATATATCTTTTAAAAAAGAACGAAATAACAAGAAATGCTGGACTCCAGTTTCCTCTGGGCTCTAGCCAGAGAGTTTGCATTTTTACTCAGCTTTCTCAGCTTGCAGCATTATTCTCTCAGCGATAAAGAGCTATCATTGCTTGTTGTTGTTTTTTAAAAACAAACACTCCCTATGGTATATGTATTGACCATATATAGCAGGAGCATAGGATGCTTTTTATTCCACAAGACACTATACTGCATTGGGCACAACCAATAAAAATGAATGGAACTATGAGCAGATCCTGCAAACGTGTTTCAATCAGATTAGCAAATAGCCACTCCCTTGGGGTGGGTAACAGATAATCTTAGAACGTATTAGGCGGAGTAAATGGAAGAGATTATCAGCCTGGGAGACTGGAGGCTGCTCACGTGAAGACAGGCTGGGCTTTTGTGGCCTGGTTTTACTCGCCAGCACGGCTGACACAGACTGCATTTCAATAAACTCCCTACGCACTTCGGTGACTTGTAGGTTGGTAAGTTGACCTGTAACAAAAACTATGTGTTAGGACTTGATGGGATTGTTTGAAGCAAATTGCCTTCTGTGTATTTGGTGATGGCACAGTGCAAATCCTGACCGCCCCAGGAGAGGCGGGTGGCTGAGGACAGGGTGGGAGGAGACTTCTTATTAAGTACTCGTTAGTGCCCCTGGGATCTGTATCACGTGCAGACATTACTTACTTAGAAATAAAGGAAGAAAATGAAAAATGGCAGTGGAAACTGAATCACATGGAGATGTTTCTGAGGAATCAGAGTGTGCTCACTGTCCACAGTTGGTAATAATCTGTGTGATTTCACTTGCGAGGCAATTGGTATGAGTCAATCCTTTGCTCACATATAAATATCAATACAGTAGATCACACTGTAGAGAGAATGGCATGGGAGTGTTCTCTCCAGCATTCATGAATGTGCCCTTTCTGGGA
Organism: Myotis nattereri; assembly: GCF_964212035.1. NCBI lineage: Eukaryota > Metazoa > Chordata > Mammalia > Chiroptera > Vespertilionidae > Myotis > Myotis nattereri. The sequence continues at coordinate 30,102,661 of NC_138076.1, forward strand.
TAAACTGACGTCACTGTTTGGTTAAACTCCCTTTCCAGGGACACTGGAGGTGGCCATGCTTGGCTGTCCACCCAGTGGTTGCTAGGTGATAGGTAGAATCAATCAAGTTGTGGTTGTTTGGAATATAAATGGTGTTTGGTGTGCGGCCTAAATTAAGACCCAGTGTCACGTGCTGCCTTGACCTCCGGTGAAACTGGGAGAGGCCCAAAAGGCCTAAGTGCAAGTCCCCCCCCCAACCCTGCAACTAGGGATCAGGTTTCCCAGCCAAACGGCCCCCCCTCCTCACAGGGACAGGCCCGGTGCCTGCTCATCCCTCAGGAGTGGGCTTCAGGGCCTTGCTGGCCTATGGAACTGCTCAAAGAAGCCAACACGTCCTTCCATGGGGGGCAGGGGCACCCCATCCTCCTGTCACTACCGAGCCCCTTCAACAGTGCTTGCTTGTCCATTCTGCCCGAGGGCACCCTGTGTGGCCCTGAGTGGCGTGTGGTGTCCCCTCCCCCAGATGGTGTGTGTGTGACTATGACCTGCTGTCTGTCGCGTCTGCCCAGTATAAGGAGTCGGGTGCTTGGCCGTTCCCAGAACCCTACAGCAGGACCCCTGTCATCAGCAGTGTGAGGCAGAGGTGAGCAAACACTCCTGAATGTTGTCCTTTAACCGTGATACCAGAAACAAAGGAACTGTTTGCCAATAACCAAATCACGCCATTGGGCACATTTTTAGTAAAACTTGGTAACGTGTTACTCCCTTTGTAAAGTGCTCTCCTGGACTCTGGGAGCCTGCTCTTCCCGTTCCCACCTCCACTCAGATCTTCCCCTACCCGCTGCTGCTGCTGGCTCCTCTTTATTTAGACTGTTTCCCAAGTGTTGGTGTTTTTTATGGTCCCGTCCCTGGCTCTTCTCACTCAGCCCGTCTCATCTGGACTTTCATTCATTTGCATGGCCAAGCTCTTCCAACACTCATCGCTTCCTTTTATGTCTCTTCTAGATAGAGAAGAAATATATAACCATTAAAGTAAAACTGTTCCGGTTGGTACTGGCTACAATCCCTGCCATGGCGGGAGCACCACGGCTGAAGCAGTGGCAGTGCATTTGTAGGAGAAGTGAGGGCCAGGTGCGCAGGTGGCGTGTGCTTCTGGCAGGCGGTGGCCCGGCTGAGGACATGAGAAGAAGTCATGAACGGGTCCCGGCATGGGCCAGGGCCTCCACAGCCAACCGTGCTGAGGCCCCATCCAAGCAGACAACCCGAATGAACAGAAATGCTCAGAAAATGGGATAGTTGGGGTAGATTTTAGATGGTTTCCCCGTCCTGATTAATATAGTTATCTCAGATAAGGATTTTCTTTATGAGAGATGCTATTAGAAGTCCCTGTACCCCGTGCGAGAGTATTTGTCTGCCTTTGTGAATATAGCGAAGGAAACACAGTTTGGTCTTTCTTTGCTGATTCTGGATGTTGCAGTTTTGTGAGTCAACATCCTGAATGTGAATTCTCACTACAAAAAGCTAAAGGCCTGGGTACATGTAGGAGGTAGAAGGTACCGGCTTGTACTTAGTGTGGCATTTGCCTTCATGGTTACAAAAAATAAATGCCTGGTGCCTGCAATCTATATGATGGTCAGGTTTTGCTTTAAAATGTTGCAACTCCAAGTGTGTCCTGGCCCGGCTGCCCTGGCATCCATCGCAGGAAGCTGCCGAGAAATGCAGAGTCCCAGGCCCGGCCCTGCTGTGGCAGAACCTGCCTCTCAATGACATTCATGGTGTCGGGCATGGACATTAAAGTCTGAAAAGCCCTCCTCTGAAACACTCTAGGAAGAAAAAAATCAAAGTGGGGTGGATAATAAAACACAATAGCAAAATGTTGAGAACTGTAAAAGCTGGATGGAAGGTATGTGTGTTTTATTACACTGTTCTCTCAACCACTGTGTGGTGAATTAAATACAAAATCCCTAGCATCCTCTCATTTGCTTCTTATTGATCTCTTACTGCTAAAAGTCAATTCCCCCCTAAAAAGTCAATCCTTTCCTCATATAAAATCACAGTTTATTCAGGTATGATGTCCAATTTTCATTGTACATTAAACCCAATATACTTGTTAAATACTCACTGAACTGACTGGCGAGAAAAATAAATACAACCCACTTTAAAAAATGAATATTAGTAGGATCTAGCATGTGTAAATCACACAAAAAATGCATAAAGGGCTTTCCTCTCTTTTGTTAACTTAATTTTTATTGTTGACACTATTACAGATGCCCCCCTCCCCTTTGCCCACCTCCTCTTATTTCTTTATTTAGCAAACACTTCTAAAGAGCTTACTATGTTCAAGGTACTTCCTCAGGAATTTACAGATGTTAATCCAGTTAATAAATTTTGTCCCTACAATGACCCTATCGGCAGGACAGCTTACAAAATACAGGATTCTGAGGTGGGCATGGCATTCCAGGGCTTGCTTCCAGAGGTATTGGCCTGACCTGCATGGCGGGGTGGGGGGGGGGTGTGCCCGGAGCCTGGCAGCCCGACAGCCTGGGAGGTGCCACCCAGGCTGGTAAGGGCTCTTCCTCACCCCCCAAAACTTGTTAGGAGCTAATGATAGTGATTGCAGGCGCCTTTGCTCAGCAGACCGAAATGGGCAAGCCCTGGTTACCAGCTGACTTGGTGACTTGGAACGCCCACTTAAATCCTCTAAATACATAGCTCTGGGAAGCTGAGATGCACTTGATGGAATTAAGGAAAACGTAGAATTTAGTCACCACTCTTTCTCTCCCTTTCCCCCACCAAAATGTAAAAATGACCTAGAGAGTCAGAGAACTGGTAACCGTACTGCCTTACACATCTTGAGAGTCAGGGCCTAAAAGAAATCACATTCTGAAAAAGTATTCATTTTCATAAAGTGTAGAGATTATGACCTGCAGAACTTGCACACTATTTTTTCCAGAACTGTGAACTGTATTAATGTCATCAGGCATTGTTTTTAGGTTAGGATATCAAAAGGCACTTTAGTGGATGTGATGCCCTCCTGGCTCGGTTTTAAATACCATAGCAAATGGAAATGCCTCTTTAAATGATGGGGCCCAACACAGTGAGGGATAGAAAAATGGGATGCGGATACACACCTGGTACAATTGAGCAATGACTTTAACATTTCCACTGTTCACACTCATATTTTCACTCCTAGGACTTTATGCTACAGAAATACCCACTCTCTGTGAAGAATGCTTAGGGAAGGGCTGTTTGTAAAAATTGCACATGATTTATTGCAAAAAAAAAAAAAAAGTTGGAAGAAACTCAAATGCCCTTCAGTCACAGATTGGTTAAAAAATAAAGTACAAAACCATTTGCGCAAGGAAATAAGATGCATCAACTGAAAAGCAAGAGAATAAAGTGGATCTATTTGTCCTAGCGTAGAAAGATAGCTACAATTTATTGTTAAGTAAAAACTCAAGTTGTGAAACTGTATGAAGAATGTGATTCCATTTTTGTTTAAAAATGATAAGATAGGATAATAAATAGATAGAAAAAGAGGCTGCAGGCACATGCACCAGGCTGTCCACAGTGATGCTCCCAGGATATGAGCCAGCGGGGTACACTCCCATGCGCGGGGACAATAATGCTTCCTACATTTTTAATTTTGTGGCTTATCTGAGGAATCTTATAATCCACATTTTCTCTGTTTGTAAAATATGATGGTATTTGCTTCAGAGAGAGAAATCATTGTGTAGAAGAGACATGTGTGCCCATAGCAGAAAAAAAAGAAATCTGAGAGGGAAAAGAGAGAAAAAAACCCCAAACAAACCAAAAAACACACTTGGTTTTGAGAGCTATCTTAACCACAAAGGTTTTGTAATTCATGATGAAAGTTAAAAATAGTGGTAAAATTGGAAGCATACCTGCTAGTATTTTAATTTCCATGCATATTTCCGTGACCTTTCTTTACTCTTTTTTTTTTTTAATCCTCACCCAAGGATATGTTTATTGATTTGAGAGAGAGAGAGAAACATCAATAAGCTGATGCCTCCTATACACCCCTGGACTAAGGATAGAACCCGCAACCTCAGTTTGCGCCCTGACCGGGGATCAAACCCACAACCTTTCGGTGTATGGGATGATGCTCCAACTGCCTGGGCCATCCAACCAGGGCTTTACTCTTCTTCATTCATTTTAACGACTACAATAATTAAGAAGAATTTCTTTTCTCCTACTTCTTCCTTTCCTTCCTTCCTTCCTTCCTTCCTTCCTTCCTTCCTTCCTTCCTCTCTTTTTTCTTCCTTCCTGCTTCTCTATTTCTTCTTCTTATTTCTTTCTAAGATAGAGCTTTATGCATGGTGCACCTATATATGGTACCCATGTCCATTCACAATGGCAGTGATGAGGAAATGGAAATGAACTCTACGCTGAAGGATCTGCTTCCTGTGACTGAGTCCGGGATCAGCTGTCGCCCAGGGAGCCGTGTGGACCATGCCTTTGACATGAGCCAGAGTAAGGTCCAGTGGCAGTGGAGTGTCACACCAAACTCTGACATGTGGTCTGAGTGCAGATGCCGCTGAGACAGAGGGCAGAGAGCCCTCAGGGCTTCAAGGGGTGATACCCTCCCTGGGGCTCTTGGAAGGGACTACATCTCCAGCTTCATGCCAGGCAGGGGTGACCCAGATAAAGCCAAGCCTTTTTGGAGATGGTCCCTCTGTCTCTGCTGCAGTTCCGGGGAAGGGGGAGCACTCGTCCATACCTCCCACTGATGAGCAATCTCTTGATGAGACCTTCCCTCAACCACAGGAAAGAAGTCCCTCCTTCATTTGAGAATGGACTTGGAGGCTATGATTGGGGCAAGGGGACCGGGGCAGGATGACTGCCGGGTGATGGTGGCATTGCCGTGGAGGTTATGATGGAGGTGGAGGAGGGGGCGTGGGCCAGGATGGATGGCGGCGACAGTCCTACATAGGTTATGAAGCCAAAGTCATTCTCTCCTCTGGGCTTGATGCTGCTTCATTTGGGATAAGCCATTGTCTAAAGAAGTGGTTTAAAATGGGAATGAGATGAGAACAGAAGCTGTAGTCTGGTAATATTTTCACTATTTTGTTTACATGGAAGTTGAGTTAAGCAGAAATCAATAAGGAAGAAAGTGAAAACACAAATAAAAATTCATTCTGAAAAGTCTTAAGCAGCGTATGGCAAGTCGTAGGTGTTTCAGAAAAACAAAGACCCCAAGAGCACTGTCCACATGCTAGAAATGGGAGCAGAACCATCATTTCCTGCAAAACACCTTGCTTGGGACACCAGGTGATGATTTCAGAAAAAATAAACCTGAACGTGAGCTTGTCACCCTGGGTTGGGATTTGGATAGAGCAGCCTTGGAAAATTATACTACAATCAAATGTATCAAATTCTATAACCAGCAATTTCAAATTGTGCATTCCAAATTGATATATTCTACACAAATAAAAGGATCTGATTTTGGGCTTTGAAATCAGCCGCCTGCCTTCTGTTTGCTGTACAATGCCATCTGACTTCCTAAAAAGCGCGGCGCCTTTTTCCCTCCTGCACCTGCTTAGCTTCAAGAATGCCAGCAGCTCATCTCAGACAGACAGCGATGCTAGGGCTGCGATCACCTGACAACACCAGGGAAAAGCAAGGTGAGGGAGAAGGGAGGGCAGGATGCTGATGGGCTCTGGGGCAGGAAAGGTCCTGGGAACCGGACAGTCTGGGGCATCGTCGCCTTCACCAAGGGAAGATCCCCTTCACCATCTCCCAACTCACCCAGGAGCCAAGGGCTAAGCTTGTTCTTTGTGAGGAGAAGCTCCGGTATAGCAACTGTTCCAGACTGATAAGAGGGGCTGGATCCCATGCAGGACTTAGAATTCCTCCTACTTATGCAATGTTCCCCAGGATGAATTCACATCTCAAGTCAGCATCACAGAGGGGCGAATACATTATCCACACATCACCAGACAATATCGTGGAAGCACCAGCTAAATCTTTAGTCTGTGTGACTTTAGGGAAGTTGCTTACATTCTCTGACCCTCGATTTCCCCATCTGCAAAATGGGTTGTTCATGGTGCCTCCTTCCTGGGGTTGTGGTGAGGATCAAAGGATGAAGTGCATGTCAAGTGCTCAGAACAGGGCCTGGCATAAATGTACCTTAGCTGCCACTCTGACTACTGTTGTCATTATTGTTACAGTCATCTTTTCTTAAGAGATCATATATTTTAAAGAAAAAAAATGATAGCCTAGATATTCTGCCAAAATCCACAGACTACCCAAAACTAATATCATTATCTAAGGAGAAACAAGGACATGAAACTGCTTACAGTCTAGAACAGCCGTGGGCAAACTACAGCCCGCGGGCCGGATCCAGCCCCTTTGAAATGAATAAAACTAAAAATAAAAAAAGACCATACCCTTTTATGTAATGATGTTTACTTTGAATTTATATTAGTTCACACAAACACTCCATCCATGCTTTTGTTCTGGCCCTCCGGTCCAGTTTAAGAACCCATTGTGGCCCTTGAGTCAAAAAGTTTGCCCACCCCTTGTCTAGAATGACAAACAATAAACTTACTATAGGGCTAAAAATTTTTTCATAAATAGAAGTATAAAAAGATCCAATTTATTTGTTTTAAAAATTATTGGTAAGAAGAAAAGCTATATCTAATGAGCAAAAGAAAGAATAATCATGCTACTTCAGTTTTATGGTACCTGTTTTCAGAGAAAGTTTGGGGCAGAGTGGAATGGGGCTGTGGAGGAGGTCTGAGTAGGGGAAAGAAAGGCATGAGAAGGAGGACCATGGGAGGGCTGGCCATGGAGCTGCAGAGACGGGCAGGATGCGCAGTGAAGAGGGGCCTGCGGCTCAGCACCTTTTGGGGAGCCCTCCAGGAAGGCCTGGGGAAGCTGGCCATCTGCAGGTGGTCTGCAGGAAGCTGTGGACTTGTGAGCCTCAAACCAACCTTCCCCTGACCTCACCATGCTGAGAAACATCACCTGGGCATTTCACAGCCACCCTTGAAGCCTGTCTGATTTCAGTTTTAGATTGCAAACTTATTTTGGAAATACAGGTTCATTTTTTTTTCTTAAAAAACTTGGGAAGATGTTGCTCAATTACCTGGTATAATCTTGCTGCTGGACCTCAGAGAGGTCAGTGAACTTTCCCTACCACCCCACTCTCTGTCTAAGGCACATGTACCTGGGAGATGGAGACCCAGCCATCTCCCCTTTCCCAGGGAGCCCTTCCCTGCTGTCCATCCTCATGCTGGACGCTTCCCTGCTCTGTGTCCCACCCCTTGAGGATTCCGACTGCTTGTTAGGCATCAATATATACCACCCCTTATTATTTGTTATTTATATGGTTTACTTCTGTGCACACTATCTATTCCCTTAGAGCAGAGACCTTGGGGTATCCTCAGAGCCTTCCCTCTCCTTCCTTGCTTAGCAGAGTGCAACACCCACTGACAGATGGATTAATTAAGTTCAGAGAAAGAACTAAACTGGGAATCAAAATAAATTTAGGCATTTGAGATGAAGATGGAAAATGTACATATAGAGACATTTTCTAGAAAAGACTGGGAACATGGAACTAAAGTTTAGGTGAGCAGGTCAGGACGAAGGTGATGGGGTGAAGGTGACCAGATTGAATCAAGAGGACAAGGTCCCCAACCAGAGCTGACCTCAATCTTAGCCAAAATCCTTATGTCTCTCCTGTCTTCGTGGAAGTCTATTTATTAAATATTTTATTTCATAGTGTCTAGAACATGGTAGGTGCTCAAGAAATATTTTCTAAATGCCAAAAAATGAATAAATGCTCTTTCCTGAAAATACAGTAAAAATAAGATATTAGATAAGGGCAGGACAAGTTTGTGCAATTTAGGGGTTTAGGAGAATTGTACCAACAGCTGTTTTGATGGAAAATGATAACTCACAAGGCTATCTCTATCCCTCTCTGTGGTGGAGAACAGTCATGCTGAGCAAATTGTAGTAGATGGGACTGTAACCACGGAGGGCAGACACATGTGCGCAGACTCTAATGGAGGTAAGTCCCCCACACGTGGAAGTAGCTCCGCACCCCTGCAGGAGTATTGCAGGAAATGTGGGGCACCAACCTTTCGATGTTGGTAAGCCAGGGGTTACTTGTGATTATACTAGTATTAACAGAAAGCACTTGCATCCAAAATAATATATATATATTTTTTCCAAAATAATATTTTTGCCTGCTTTCCTCTGCACCTCTTTGCAATCGTGCAAGAAATATAAAATAGTACTTATGATTCCAAAATAGGGTTTATATCTGCCTCCTGAAACCCTTCTGCTACTAGAAATATTTTGATAGTTACACATTTTTGCTTATATTGAATACCAACAGAATGCCTGATTTTGACCCAAACTGGGTTTCACATATGCCTATCTGAGCTACAGAACAGAGCAATGGCTTCCATTTGGAAAGAGAAATGTGAGAAAAATATAATTACTTGGTCTCCTACTCTACCTGTGAAGGAGTCACATGCAAGGATTAACATTTTAAGTCTGTTTCATGGAGGAAAGTTTTGGGATCTGGAGTGGGTGATGGAAATTTTCAATGTGTGTTCCTTAAGGAACAGTCTTATTGACTTTAACATTCTTTCCTGCGGAATAGGCCCTGAGCAAATATTCAGTGAGTTGGATCAATTAACTAGATGCCGAAGTCCAGTGATTTCTGGCAACTACTTGATAACTGGTTTCTGGGGAGCCATGTGGCTCTGAAGATGCTCCTTTCCCTTCCCTTCCAGGTGAATGATGAGCTACGCTGCTCTTTGTAAATAAGGAGCTGCCGATTCAAGGGGGGTTGAAAAAAGAAAGGGGGTGCTGCCATTCCAGCGTTGGTAGGCACAGCCTAGGTGGAGAGTCTAGGGGTATGGGAGCCACTGCAATGTCTCCATAACACTGTTGAGAGGAGGCACCATCCAGGCCAGCAGTAGCAGCCTCATTAGAAATGCACATTATCAGGCCCCATCAGGCCCAATTGAATCAGAAACCTTGGGGACACACTGGCCATCTGGGTTTTAACAAGTCCTCCAGGTAAACCTCAAGCATACTCAGGTGTGCACATCACCAGTGTGCACTTCTTTGCCTCCTTCCAGCGAGGAAGACTGTATTTTGTTCCATTTAAATAATTATGCTGTGGAGAGGGCTCCAGTTGGCCCTGAAGAGCTACCATAGACCCTCCCTTAGGCAGTGAGACCCAGCTGAAGCCACTCTGGGCTACAAGATGAGTCTACCTGTCTTACTTAGAGCATATGCCTCTACCTGTGTCCCTCTGTGCTTTACCTCCAAGACACAGGTAGTTTTTGCTTCTCCTGATCATACTATGCTACCCACAGGGGAGACCTCAAACACACCTTTAGTATCAAGATATCAATGGAAGCCAAGATCCACCAAGAAAGTTCTCATAGCATATGAGAACTTGGCTGCTGAAATGTCACACGAGGCTAAATGTTCACAACAAGAAGATATAATTAGTCATTCAAGGCCAAATTCAGGGCTAAGCCCCCTCCTCCTAGCTGATCTGATAATGTCCCTAGGCTTGCCATAGAATGTGGGTTGCTATGGTGATAGTAGGAGATGAGAGAGAATTTGGAAAAAGACTATAAAATGTTGCAAGTCAAGAAAAGATTCTTATGGCTTAAAAATACTTGATCTGAATGAAGGCAGGTAACTCCCACTGCCCAGTTCCCATAATGTAGTTGTCATCATTACACAGGTCAAACTTCCTAATCTTTGAGACAAAGCAGCATCTTCTTTTCTTAACACCTCCCTCATTACAAGCTAACGCCATGACACATGATGTAGTTGCATCTGAGAAAACACAATTGTGCTGTCTGCAGTTGTATTGGAGAAACTATGATTTAATGGGTGGGATTTACTGATTGCTCTTGAAGACATCTCAGGTCCAAGCTGCACTTGCTTTCACACACTGCCACAGAGAGTAGGAAGCAGTTGTTTCAGAAGGATTGTCACTCAATAAGCACAAAATTACATTTAATCACAAATTTAATGTAAATGAATGTAATCAGGTAATTAGAATGTGTAGTGGCGTGATATTTACCACATGTATCAATGCACTTATAATGTGTAAAATTATGTTAAAAATTCTTATTGAACTTTGTAAAAAAAGGCACTGTTCAGCGAAAGCAGATGATTTTAAAGTTCAACATCTTGATCACTTCAACATTTCATTTATGAAATGCTGTGTTTAGCCAATACTTTTAACAATTTGCTAAATATATTTTGTAAAAATCAAACAATTTCATAGTTAGTGGAGTGCTAAAAAAGCCCTGGGATCTATTCTCTTGGCTGCATATAGCTCAAACAGCTGAAACCATTTTAAAAATATGCTTCATTATAAATCATTGAAAATAGGAATTCAGCACAGAAATGCTGACACAATCCTTTATTCCAAATGAGGGCCTTAAGCACCACCAGATTCCTGAATGTGACCAAATGACAGTATCTGACGTGACTACTTGGGCAGAAATGATGCCGACAGCGCTGCTTGTAGAGGGCCCGTCTACACAGTTGCAATCTGCCATCTTCAAAGGGAGGTGACCCAGCAGAGGTTACATCTGCTTTCCCAATGGTACCTGTGGGCACACCTTGATGTTGTGTGGCATTTTCTAAAGGTGTTTCCAGGAGCTCCTGGAAAGGCTTTCCAGATACAGGTCTCAGGGCTGTCTTGGGGCACATAGTGGGAGCTCCTGGGGAGCCCGGGTCTTCAACATCCCCTGCCAAGGTTCTGAAACCCTGAGAAGTGAGGTCTGTTCCTATCCTCACAGCCTGGTGAGAGCATGCCAGGGTCAAGGACTCAAACTTATATCCCAAGCCCACATTTGACTATGTCACACTGTCTCTCCATGGAAGGGGTGGAGAATATGGGTTAAAGGGTGGGGAAACTTTTTTCTGCCAAGGGACATTTGGATATTTATAACATCATTCGAAGGCCATACACAAATTATTTACTTAAAATTTAGCCTGCTATATTTGGTCAAACATTTAATGAACTCACCCCTAATCCCTTGGCAAGGCCAGACCATAGGATTTTGCAAGCCTTAAATAGCCCTCGGGCCAGGCGTTCCCCACCCCTGTTAAAAGGAAAACCCCACTTAAAAGGAATGGCAAGCTGCACAGAACTGTGCCTGCCTGGATGGATGGGGGCCCCAGGAGGGAGCTTGTCTCCCAGGCCCAGGCGGGATGGGGGTGGGGCTTCTCGGGTTCTTGGCCTCGCCGAAGCATTTTGTGTTGCTTGCATGCCTGCCAGCCTGGCTGAGGAGAGCTCTGATAGCAGACGGCTTTGTTCCTAATGTCTTTCTTTAGCTGCAGGACTGTGCCCTTTGCCCAGGTCTAGTTTCAACAGGTGCCAGGGACTTAGTGGGTCAAGACAGAAAGGCGCATTCATCCTTAAATCGCTGCTGTCCCCCAGCACTACTCATCAAAGTACAGCCATGCCTCCTCCCTTCCATTTGGGCACAAGTCTCCTGTCGGGCACAATGATTTATTCATGTGTCCTCAAAGATGAGTATCATATGGGACTCATTATATGATGGATTTCAGCTCATCTGAATGATTGCACTGCCCATGTGGGACCTGTCGGAGGCTCGGGCCCTGGGAACCGGACACCTAACACCAGAGACTCCGTGGGAACCCTGTCCCTGGATGAGCCCATCCTGGAGGCTCGGAGGCATGTCAGCACAGCCTTGGGGCTTGGCTCTGCATGAAGGAGCCAGCGCAGGGACGTCTGGCCTCAGGGAGAGCCAACTGCCCAGTTTTCACGTGCATAGCTCTCTAGGAGCAGCTGGACCCTTCACGGGGCTTCCAGAAGCCATGTGTCCCCTTCAGTGTGCAGACTGAGCCTTCCAGAAGCTGCTCTCAGCTCTTTCCGGCCTCAGTGCTTTGCTGATGGAGAGTTGGAAGTGTGCAGCGATGAGATGTCCAGACTCCCCCCTACATAGTAGCTTGCATTCTGCCCCAGAACTCAGTGGAGAGTCACTGAATTTCTAAAGATGAGGTAGGCCCAGGCAAATCTCAAAGAAAGTGTAATTCAACCTTCATCTTCACCATAAGAACACATAGTAAGGCACAGCGGGGTGTCAATCACCATTCCCACCAGAGAAGGCAGGTAGGATCAAATGGGATTTGTGGGTGTGCTCTGGGAGAAGTCTCTAGGGAAGTTACCAGGGGCCAGATCCTGATGGGTTTCTCAGGTCTCTGGCAATGGGAAACCACTGATGAACTTCAAGCCAGAGACTAACATGATTAGACTGGCCTCTAGCAAGTGGACTCTGATATCTGAGCAGACGGTGCTTTGAGCCACGTGGGACTGTGAGTGGGGTGACTGGCTAGGAGACTATTGTGCAAAATTCAGGCAGAACATGATACAGACAGAACTAAGGACCCAAATACCAGATGAGGCAGGTTTAGCAAGAACACATTCTAGAGAAAGAAAGATTTCCAGTAGAGAATGCTTAATCTCCAACTCCATTCCTGTGCCAGAACTAAGCCAGGAAACACTATGACAAGACTCTGATGTGCATAGAACCAAGGTCATCCAGAAGGAGGCAGTCCCTGCTGGGCTGCCAAGCCGAGGAACTTATTGCTAGGAGGCCTCTCTCACAATTGTGTGAAGGCTGCTGACTTCAAGGCGGTTGGATTTATAGGTCACTTACAATTACGTACCAAGGACCTTTTTAAAGAAAGTATTGTAATAGCATCTCATTGACACTCTATGCAGTACAGCGACTTGATGTATATTTCATAGTCATATAAAAAAAAAAAAGTCACCTCCAGGAAAAGAGGGAAAGTGAGAGTTCTGTCCTCTGCTGGGCTAACATTCCAAGGCAGTCAGGATCAGTGCCGATAGGCATGATTCCTAACAGCTCTGACTCCCACTGGATGAGACCTGTCCTTGGATACTGAATTGTCACTTCTGTCCCTAGGGCATCCACGGCCCCAGGATGCTAGGTTCCTGGGTGGTTTCTGCAAGGTGATAGTGAGATCACATATCTGAAGAGGGTGCTTCTAAAGTCCTTCCATTCATTTGTCTTGAAGTTTTTGAAGTTAAGGAGCCTGGTCCTCCAGGCTGGGATTCAGGCCAGGCTCTCTACAGGAGAAGCAGATGAACACTGACCCTTCCTGCTGGATGCACTGCAGTGTCAGATCTGCACGAATTTGAAGGGTCTTAAGATGTAGGGGGGAGGCAACATCAAAGTTTAGAAGTTTAACCCTGGATCATTGGGGATCTTGAGGAAGAAGGAACCCAGGTAAACATCAGTTCAACACAGAGATTCAAGCAAATGTCCTGGGTCAGACTTGTGGAGGACCAGAATGGTTTAATGAGTTTCTGAAGCAGAAGCAGTCTCTAGTCAAGTGGGCAGAGCATGGAGAGCACGGGGAACAACAACCAAGCATGTTTCCTGGAGCCCCTGGCTTTCTCCCACTGAAATTATAAATATGAAATGGTTCTGGGTTCCAGAGGGAGGTAGTGAAAGGACAACTCTTATGAAACAATGTTAATCCTGGGAATGTAACCCCACCACCTATCCTTGGACCCCCTAGTTTGGCTCATCAACAATGTAAAGAGATCCTAGAGACTGACCATGAATTTCAGGGGACTAGCAGACTGTGCCCACCTGGCTGGGCTGGCTCCATATTGTGTCCATGCTGGAGCCTCTTTCTCAGTCAACCCCTACTGTGTGCAGTCATTGTTCTGGCTCACACAGCTCTTTTCTACCTCTGCTCATTTTGGCCACCAACATCTGTTACCTTCCATTTGGCAGAGCCACAGTTCACACTATTGTCCAACTAGAGGGTGTTTAAAATTTCCAGTATTGTCTCAGTGCTGGAGAGGATGCGGAGAAAAAGGAACACTCGTGCACTGCTGGTGGGAATGCAGACTGGTGCAGCCACTATGGAAGACAGTATGGAGTTTCCTCAAAAAACTAAAAATGGAACTCCCATTTGACCCTGTGATCCCACTTCTAGGAATATACCCCAAGAAAACAGAAACACCAATCAGAAAGGATATATGCACCCCTATGTTCATAGCAGCACAATTCACCATAGCTAAGATCTGGAAACAGCCTAAGTGCCCATCAGTAGATGAATGGATTAGAAAACTGTGGTACATCTACACGATGGAATACTATGCTGCTGTAAAAAAGAAGGAACTCTTACCATTTGCAACGGCATGGACGGAACTGGAGAGCATTATGCTAAGTGAAATAAGCCAGTCAATGAAGGAAAAATACCACATTATCTCACTCATTCATGGATAATAAAGACAATTCTAAACTTATGAACAAAAATAGATACAGAGGCAGAGCTGCCTCAAACAGACTGTCAAACTACAGTGGGAAGGCCGGGGAGGGATGGGGGGCAGGAGGGAGGGGGATAAGAGATCAACCGAAGGACTTGTATGCATGCATATAAGCATAACCAATGGACATAAGATAGTGGGGGGTAGGGGAGGCCAGGGGATTGTCAAGGGCAGGGGGAAAAAGGAGACATATGTAATACCCTTTGTAATACTTTAAGCAATAAAAAAATAAATAAAATAAAATTTCCAGTATTGTCTCATGCTGGCGAGGTAGAATATAAACAGGTGGGTGGGCCTGACCTTAATTCATATATTGAAATTTCTCCTATTGATGACATATTACAATACAGCTAAAGTTCTGTCTTCTTTATTCATTTTATGTTGAAAGAGGATGGGCCAGCACAAAAGAAAGCATTCAGGGACCCTCTCAGACAATCCCCTTCCCTGGAGTCCAGTTATGGTAGGATCAGGGAAAGTCCTGTCTCAACCGACATTTGCCTTGGTCCTGCAAGTCTCTGTGATTAAAAGGGAGGGCACTGATGAATTGACACCTTTGGATAATGGAGATAATATCCACTATGAAATGCCCTTGCCCTTCCACAGCTCATTAAAAAGGAATAGGAACACACATAGGGTTGTAAAGAGGTTCCTCTTGGCTATTCATCCAGCTCAAGACACCTTTCTCCAGTGGTACCTGCAGTGTTACCTCCTCCAGGTGTTACCTGCAATACTGCCAAGGCCTTTCTCAGTGCTCCTCATACTTGAAAATGCTGCAAATTCCCTAGGACTTCTGGTGAGATGCAGAGTCTGATTCCGTGGGCCTTGGGGCAGGGGTGGGCCTGAGGTGCTGCATCTGTAAGAAACTCCCAATCTCCAAGGACCATACTTGACTATGGATGGTCTAAGACTTTGGTACTTGCCTGAGAAAGAAGACAAGTACCTGACCACTGAATAAACTGCCTTTAAACTCAGGTGCCCTTACTCACTGGACCTTAAGGGGTAGACACCAAGGGCTTCTTTGACCTGAGTGTCTATTGTGGATTGGGTCCCTGTCACCCCTATCAGTCACAAAGTCACATAAGAATTTCCAGTGTGGCCATGATGTTAAGATAAGTCTGTGAAAGCCATCCAAGGGTCCCACTTGAATCTCCCTGGGACGCTGGCTGCGAACTGATGCCTGGCACACAGCTGGATCTTCCCACGTGGTACAGCCGGTCTCTTTGCCCCACGGAGGTAGTTGAGTATATAGAGTTTATCCACTAGTGCTAAGACATGGTGGCAGGTCTTCACGCTTCAGAACGTTTTAATGAAAAGCAACCCTATCAACAGGGGACTGAGAATCAGTGCAATAGTTGTTTATTATTCAATTTAATTTGGTGTAGAAAATAAAAGGGACTTTCGTTTTTTATAAACTGGTATTTGACACTTACAGTTCTAACCTGCCCCCCGCCCCCCATTGCCTTCTAAAAAGAACCGACTAATCCAGTGATGGCGAACCTTTTGAGCTGGGCGTGTCAGCATTTTGAAAAACCCTAACTTAACTCTGGTGCCGTCACATATAAAAATTTTTTGATATTTGCAACCATAGTAAAACAAAGACTTATATTTTTGATATTTATTTTATATATTTAAATGCCATTTAACAAAGAAAAATCAAACAAAAAAATGAGTGTCATAGGTTCGCCATCACTGGACTAATCAGTCAATTAGGTGCTGATAGGAGAAGGAAAATTCCTCTGATTATTGGCCAATCATTTTTGTAGACACAGCCCTGTGAGGAAGGCATGTAGGAGTAATTTCTGATGACACTGTCTGTGATAGAGAGTTCTAAGGCAGATAAATCATTGGCTTCAGCTTGATAGGACATGTTGTGGCGACACTATGGGTCCCTCAGCTCCTCAGAATGGAAGGGTGGCCATGAGGGCTGGTCGGTTCCAGGCATTAAGTAGAGATGCTGTGGGATCATCTGCAGCCCCATGAAGGGGGCAGTGACAACACCCATTGGACCGGGGCTGCCTTTAGGAAACCACTTGTCCCCTTAATAAAGCAGCTGCCAGCCCCTCAGGATAAGCCCTGGGGACAGACTCTCCATGTGGGCAGGTGGGGCCTGAAGCTCAAGCAATTCCCCTTGATTTCCCACATCAGAGGGGAAGGCTGTAGAGCTCAGGATGACCTCATTACACACTCAGGGATGGGGGATTACAGAGGAGAGATGTTAGCCCTGATGCCCCAGATGTGGCACCTTCCTGTAGATGCATGGAGCAGGCTTCCCCCCTCACCACGCACCCCTCCTGGGGCAGCTTTCTCCCCACCCAGGCCCTATCTCCTCGGGGCTCTAGCCTTCCAGTGCACGGCACCCTTCAGTTGAAGCCCACCCCCTAATGAGCACTTTCTGTCCCAGGAGCCATCTGCCAATACCCCCGTGACTGACATCAGGAGAGATTTCACATTCTCTGACTGTGGTCCAACAGAACAACAGAAAAGACACACCCAGAATTTGAGCGTCTCTTTCCTTACAATTTCTAGTGAGAAATGGGATCAAGAACCAAGTACCTACCCATTGCCTTTCTAATACCTTCCTTTCAAAGCCACAAAGCAAAGGTGACATTTTACACGTCCAGCTCCATGTGCATGCGATTGGATTTGAGGCTGTAATTTGGATTAGTTTAGAAGCATTTATTGGGCACCAACTGTGTGCATCATGCCAAATATAAGAGCTGAGATAGTGGCTGCCTGGCCTGAGGACTCACATCCTGGCAGGGAAAGCAAACCCGGTGTTATAATGATAGCATACACGGCCCTGGGTTCCATGGGGGCTTAGCGAGTGCCCTGGGAAAATGCCAGAACCAGTGAATGGCTTGGCCAGGATGGGGGCGGTTATGGGAAAGGAGGGAGGAGGTTGGGGAAACTCTTCACAAGGGCGGTGATATGTGAGCTAAGCCTGGAAAGTCAAGAAGGATTTTGTCCTGGGCACCAGTATCAGAAACTGGAAGTCTCATTGTAGATTGCAGTTGTGTTTTCTGGGACATTTTTTCATATCAGTCAGCTATTACTGCCGACAGAGGGATAATAAAACGTACGAGAAATGTCAGCCTTTGGCAGTGAAGAGTGTCCAGGACGGTGATCCAGGCATAGCGCAGGGGGGCAACAGATGCTTTCTGATTGAGCAAGAAGGATTAGATCTTGGAATCTTTACAATTTAAAGCTATATGTATATATATATATATATATTCTTACTTGAGAATATGTTTTTATTTATTTTAGAGAGAAAGAGAGAAAGATCGATAGGTTGACTCCCTTGCCGGGAGCCGGTCCATGCTTGCTGTTTCAAGGGACCTGGCATATATGGCATACTGTTCTTAATATGTTTGCTCACCTTCTTGGAACTATGTGTTTTAGCCAAGGTCTCCTCTCTGAGAAAGGTTGTTTCCCCAGGTAGGGATTTTCCCCTGAAGTTAGGGAGGGAATAAAACCCCTCAACTAAGTGCCAGGTGGGTAATTAATCACTTTAACTACGAACAATCATGCTTAAGCTACATAATCCTTACTCCCTGGAATGGAGATAAGAAACGCCCTAACCTTTAAAATAGAGATTGATAGGATTGGAATCAACTGGTATAAATACAGTTGAAACAAGACAACAGCAGACAGAACTTAGGAGACAGAGAGAGAGACAGAAATAGGCACAGAACCTACACAGAACGTTCTCTAGAGACAGAAGAACTTCGCTGGAGAAAACATGGCAAAAGATCCTGGACAGAAACTGGCCTCAGAACCTAGAGACAGAACCTAGCGAGAGAACATGGCAAAAGATCCTGGACTGAACCTGACTACAGAAATTGGCAAGAGAACCTGACTAGAACCTGGTGACTGAACCTGGCTGGAGAACCTGGAGAACCTAGCAAGAGAACATGGACACAGAACCTGGCTGGAGATCCTAAGCAGAACCTCTCTGGAGATCCAGACCAGAACTTGGCTGGAGATCCTGGCTGGAGATCCTGGCTAGGCTGCTGATCAACTGAACACTGTCTCCACATCATTCCTTCTTCGTCGACTCCGTCCACACCTTTGGGGACCCCTGGACCCGCTGGGGCAGGACCCCGGCACTCCCTTACACATCCTGATGGGGAATTGACCCTGCAACTTTTTGGTGTATAGGATGATGCTCTAACCAACTAAGCCACCCAGCCAGGGCTTAAATATAAATCTTTAAAAAAAATTTAAATCAATGCTTTCCTGAGCCCTGAACTCCCAGCCCTTCCAGATTGTGCCACACTCCAGTCTCACCCGTCCTCTGCCTCCTCCCCTCGCCTGTCCATGTGTCCAGCCTTTACAGTCCTCCAACTCTTCTCTCCATCCTGCTGTCTCGGAAGCTACTCTGCTGCACCTACTCCTAATGTCCTTGAAAGAATCAGCCACATGCAGGACTTCCACGTTTCCCTCACCCACACTGCTGTCAAACTCTGGCCCCGTCTCTCAGCTGAAACTGTCCCTCCGTAGTCACGCGTGGCTTCTGAGCCCAAAGGCCTGAATCTCCATTGCCAGGCTTACCCCCTGCCATGTGGTTCCCCCATATTGCCAGCAATCAGTGGCAGGGCCTGCTGAAGTCACGCCTGCCAGTCAGCAGCCTGGGGAAGAGGCGGGCACAGGGAAGCAGAGGAGAGACAGAGAGAGGCCGGGGGAGGGAGCAGATTCACAGAGGACCAGGGAGGAACCAGGCTGTGTAGAGAAGGAGGGAGAAACAGCATCGTCATCCAGCCTTCCTCTTTTGCACACCAGGGCCCAGCAGTGCAAAGCAGGGAGGCTTCTTGGAGACCAGCAGAATTGTGCTATAAAGATCAGATCAGGTTTCAAATGGAAGCAGGGCCCACAAAAGAGTGGACACCTCCAACGTATTATCAGCTGTGAGATGCTAACCTAGAGGACATTTTGCCTCTCAAGCATTTTCTCTGTATTCAACAGTACAATCCCGCTCCCGGGTCCACATAAGTGCAAAGGATATTTAACAGCAGGACATTCAAACTGCTCCCACAGGCAAACTGATGTGGCGGGACTGGGAGTCAGGTTAGCAGGGGAAAAAGGCACTAAAAATACTCAGAGAGGAAGGGAGTTAAGTATGGCCCATGGCTGTGACTTGCTGAGAGCAGCAGTGGCCAATTAGCCCAGGGGGTGGCGATTGAGGGCGGCGGGCGAGGGGGGGGCATACAGAAGGGCAGCCTGCGACAATGGGCGGCCTGTCGGGAGGCTCCGCTCTGGGGTGGGCTCCACGGGTGCTGGCAGGGAAAGGACCGGAGGTCACGGCCTGGATTTTGCTGTTCCACAGATGCATGTTGGGAGCATCATTTCTGATTGCGGCAGAAAATCCAACGCTAGCAAAAACGAGGTGAAGTTGCCACAAAAATATACAGAGATGGGGCCTGGTTATCATGATTGCTGTGTAGAAGATTCTCTAGTTTTAGAACAGTAGCCACTTGTAGATTATCTTTAATGATATATGCACTGTTCCCTCACTGTATTTGTCCATGCAGGTTAGTTCTCTGGAGTCTCTGGCATGCTTTTCATCGCATTTTGTTAACTCGGCTGCCCTTTTTCTCAAATTATCACCCAGAGATCGCGAAGAATGATACGGATAACTACCTGTTTGCCGTACGCCTGCCTTGCTCTATACTCTGCTTTCTCCTTACCTACCATAGGCCGTCATTTCCACACTGGCCTTTCAGCTTCCTGATCCCATGGTCAAGGTCGGGGTCCTGTTAGACTCTTCCATTTGCCTCCTGCCCGTGCCCTCCCCACGTAGGTGCCATTGAATTCTGCCATTTCCCCCAGTAACATGCTGAAGATCCTCAGGCACTTCCTTGTACTGTTGGGAGGATAAGATTACACATGAGTGTGAAAATGGTTTGCATTTATTGGTTTGCCTGTGGTTTTTAGAGCTAACCAACCCATTTCCCATCAAATGCATAAAAGGTGAGAGATAGTGTAAATTAAAATACAGGTTAAGGTTCTACAAATGAAATTTTTTCTGAAAAGCAGTTAGAAGTTTAGGACTTGATAAAATTAGTTGGTATGTGTCTTAGTTCATGCAGAAATGATATTTATAGAGGGGTGTCGGAGCATTAGTCAAATATACCCTGCTATAAAGTTTGTGAGCACCTTAAGTTAGCACATTAGTTTGGGGTAGAAAATAAAAGGGACCTTGTTTAGGTATTAGAGAGTTTGAACTGGACCTGAGTCCCAAGGACTGTGCTGATTGTAATGACAATGGTGATGCCACCAGCTAACATGTATTAAGTGCTTACTTTGTTAACCACAGACTATGGACATTGTATTTCATGCTTTACATGCATTTCCTCATTTCATTGCCTTCGTGCTCCTGTCAGAGCCCAATGTCATTGCTAGATCATAAGGAATTTGTCTGGCCTTTGTCCTGGGTTCCTGGGAAGTAACTCTAAGCCTTTGGAATTTCCCAAGAGAGAGGAGTGTCTCTGTCATTCATGGTGGGCCCTCAGAGAGCTTATGTTAAGGAGGTGACTCAGGATTGGGGTGGCCATGCCAGGTGGACCAACCACATGATTGATTAATGGATAGAAACCTTGGGCCATGGGATATCAGCCCAACCTCTGGCCTCTAGGAAAGAAGGGAGGCTGAGATTGAGTTCAATCACTTGGCTGGTGATTCAATCAATCACGCTACTGTGATAACCCCCCAGTAAAAACTGGACAACCCGTGGATGTGCCAGGAGGGTGATGTGCCCCGATTCCATGGGGCAGAGCACAGAAGTGCTGCATTTGGGACTCTCCCAGACCTTGCCCATGTATCTCTTCTTTGGCTGGTCCTGAATTTTGACCTTTATAATAAAATGTAGTCACAAGGGTAACACTTCCTGAGCTCTGAGAGTCATTACAGTGAGTTAGCATTACAAGAAGAGGTCATGAGATTTAAAACCAGTTGGTCAGACGTGCAGGTGACCTGAGGACCCCAAACTGGCGTCTGGCGTCTGGAGCTTGGGCATGCTGCCTTTGACCTGTGGAGCCTGGTGGCTTTGGGTGCCTCTGGGTGGCGAGCGCCAGGATCGCCCTGCAGTACACCCTGTGAGTACCTCAAATCCATCAGAGAGCAGGGACCTGGAGAGACTAAACCCAGCACAAGACTCCATCTAGTCTGTGACATGGCCCGTGAGTCCATGCTGCAGAAAAGTGTGTGTGCTGTGAAAATGGCAGTTCCTGCAGACCATACCTCTGAGCGCATGCTATCAAGAAGGACGAGAAAAGAGGAGAAAAGGACATATTACCTAGAAATGAAAGAAGACACGCACTTGCTTGGTGCTCAAGGGTCTCTTGTTTAATTAATGTGTAAGAGGGCACAAATCAAATCAGGTTTCCCACCTCCATCCCAAAATAATCAAAACAGCAGACCCCTGTAGACCCAGGAGTGTTCGAGAAAAAGACCTAACACAACAAGCTAACACGAGCATCCCACTGGAGGTGCAGGAGAGCTTCGTTGGCAACCGCATAGTGCAGGTCTGGGTTTTTTCCCTTTGTGCTCCTACAAGTGTGTTTTCTGAGCTACCGGGTAGCGGCATGTGGGTTTTCTTGCGCTGCACTGGATGCAAGGGCTTTGTTTATGTTCATTCAGTTCCCATGGATATAGGGAGACGTAGAAGTTGAGCTTTAACTCAAAAAAGTGCCCACAGATTCAATTGATGTGTTTTAACCCAAGGACTGTACAGAAATATTGCTGTGGCTGTATCTGCCCGATCTTGAACCGTTTATTACAGCCCCAGAGAACCTGATATTAAGCCGCTCTTTGAGTCTTATCCAGGCATAATGTGCTGCTCGGCTGAAAGGCTGGCCTGGGAAGAAGATGCACAGGGTGTAATCACAGCCATTACCGAGAGCCATCAATGCAGCCAAACCTACACTTTCCACAGTCAGCAGCAGACAGCTCGCTGAAAAGGAACCATTAGACCCAGACCTGGCCCTTGGTGCGCGATAAACGGCAGAGAGAAAACCTGTTAGCGAACTGCTCCCACGGAAAAGGGGTGAGTGCTGTCACACGCTGAAGGGAAGACGCTCAGGTTCATTTAAAAAGGTCAGCATTTCAGGGTACACGGACGACGCGGGTATCGGAAAGCTGCCACCCTCTGTCACCGCTCACAGTCTCGTGCTGGGAGGGCACCTGCAGGAGGGGGACACATCCTCTCATCCTGCCCCAGAGTGATCATCGAGTCTGGCTGGGTCACCCAGGAAATGAAGTCAGGGACTCCAGGAGGCCTGGGTGTCACCTCCCACCTTTCTTCCCCTGGCACCGGCCACATCCTTCTGGTGAGTGCTCTGAGCTTGTTTCCACGTAGAGCTGGATGACAGGCAGTGAATGGGACAACACCCTCAAAGGCCTCAAACACCTTGCCCCTCCTTAAAAGGCCCCGATGAAGTTTGTGACGTTACTCTAGAACTTGAGAAGTGGAGAGAAGAGGCTCCGCTTTGCCTAATGAAGGTGGACGTGGCAGAGGCCAATTTGCTCCGCCTTCTTGGTCTGCAAACACAGGGAACTCTGTGCATGAGTCTGTGCAATGGGATACCCCCTCAGGCAAACACCCAGCATTGGGACTTTACCTGAGTCTATCCTCCTCTCAAAGACACAGATTGGAGCTGAGCAAGAATGACATGAAGACCTTTTAGAGCAATGCCACAAATCGAGATTGACTTTGGAGATGTCGCCTCTGGCTTACAGGAGTGTTGTGTTCTCTAATTATCTGTCTGCCATACGCTGTTCTACATGTCGCTATTCAGGGAAGCTAAACATTTCTGAGTGCCAGGCTGACAAGGAGGTCAGAAAAGGTGTGTTTTTAAATAAAGCATCAGTGAGGGGTGGAATTAAAAATCAAGTCCTAATGGCAGCTTTGGATTTAACCAATTAAGAAAGAAAACCCTGTAATAATGAAGGCTGACCACTTGGATGGATCAAACAGCATGAGAGAAGAGCCATGCCCTGGATGCAGGGCCTCACAGTGATGAAGGTGGACAGGGAGGGCGGTGGGGGAGGTCCGAGTCACCAGGGTGGGGTGTTAATGGATTTTATAATGTTTGTGGTATTTGCTCATCTAGCAATCGTCCTTGACCCGAAACTGGATTTCACATATGCTATTTTCTATTCTTTCTTTCTCCCTCCCCTCCCCCAACAGCGTGAGGCATAAGCTTTTGGATGCTCCTGTCTGCAATCTGTCAGAGGATGTCAAAGCAGATGTTTACACTTGGCCGTGAATCCACAAAGGGGGGGGTTGCAGAATGAAGCCCGTTGGCTGATGTTGCTCACTCCTGGGTTCTTAGGTTCACCCACAGTTTTCAGTGTTTACATTTACAGTGGAGATTCCAGAACACTTTCAAATCACCCAGTAGGATGGGGTGAGTAGGATGGTCAGGACCCAGAGCAATCCCATTCGAGCCCCAAACCATGTGATCAGTGGGGATTTGTCCAGCTCATTTCCCACAGGGAAAGCCGGTTCTCTCCTACCTTAAACTGTCCAGTTTTAAACCCAGCAACCTTATCTATGGAAATTGCCTTTCTTATATGCATGGTTGTTTCTTGTGATACATTTTTTTAAATGTCACTTCAAAATTTGGCTTAAGGAAGACAAATCTCATCATTTTTTAATGAATTTTCTGTCATAAGCTGAACCAGGGAGCTCCTGCCTTCAATGCATTGGTATTCTTAAGACTCCCAGGTCCGCCTGGGTCCCTGCACTCTTGGTCTTCCTGTTACCCGGGAGACTGAGGTTCTGAGAGGGTCTGAGAGGTTTGGAGATTTGCCTAGAGTTGCCCAGCTGGCTCCAAAGCCAGGACTCTGAGTCACTATGGTTTCCTGCTCTCAAGTCAGATAATTTCCTCCTTTGCCAGAATGTGTGGGAGTAGCTGTTTTAACCCAACATGAAGCAAATTTCTTCTTTCATGGAGTCTAGGGAACCTTGTAGAGAAGGTGTACGCCCATTAGGATACCCGCCAAGCCCCATGCTGCCCTGGCTGTTGTCTTCCTAAATCTCCCCCAGGAGTGTTCTATAAAGCCTTTCCCAGCTTCTACGACCCACGAGCTTCCTCCACCTACTATTCTTCCTTTCTCTCCTCCCTTTGCTCACCTTTTACTCACTCCTCCAACCACGCATGCCTGCCTTCCTCCCTCCCACTCCACAGCCTGCCTTTCCCGAAACCAGTAGTGATTGCCTGCATCAGGTCCCTTGGCTGTGGCCACTGTGGACAGCTCTCAGTTTCTCCATAGCTTCTGGGGCTTTGGTCTCCTGGCTTCTCCTTGGTAAGTCACTTTTCCTCTCATGTCCCAACTGTCACAGGCCCCTAACCCTCTGAACTGAGTGCTAGCCTGGACTCTTGTCCCTCCACAGCTCCCCACCCGCCTCGCCCTCCTCAAGGCTGCCCATCCATGCTTACAAAGGCAATAAACTATCTGTAGACTGCCTCCACCCAAATTTACAATCACACTAGAGCCATTTCCTGTACTCTAGCCTCATTGAAGATCCACTTGCCTTCTAGACATCCCACTTAGACAACATGGAGTCACCTCTTCCCATCCCAATAGATGGCTCTGTCCCAGCCAGAACCCTATAAAGCTTTCTCACTCCTAACCTCTTACTTCTAATAATCACTATGTCATAGTCATTTTGTCTCTGAGATTCCCCTTAAAGGCAGCTTCTTATCTGCAACTTCTCCCTCATCAGGAGACAGGAAATCACTGTCTCTCCCATTGATGCCTCCCAGAGCCTCTCTCGGTCCCTTTGTCATAGACTTGGTTATGGGAATTGTAGGAGATTGTCAATGCAGGCACCACACACGTGAACACAGAGGCAGCTTAGACCATGATAACACCTGACATTTACTACGGGCTTTCTATCTGACAGGTGGCAATAGATACATCATTCCTGTGAGGTGTGAATATTTATCCCTATTTTCCATTGGGGAAGACAAGCACAGAGAAGTTAAAGAGTCTGCCTTGAGAGCTGGGAAGTACCCTGTAACCTGAGCTTCACAACACCAGGACAGCCAGGACGCAGGGTGTGGGGTATCACCACTGGTCTTGGTGTCCACGTGGGCATGAGTGTGGGCCTCCAGCACTCCTGTTTGCAACCATTATCTGACTAAGGCCCCCGGGTTCTCGGTACCAGATGAGGGGCTCTGCTTCCTGTCCAGGTTGACTGACAACTAATCAAGTTATCCTTTGCCTCTTCCAGATTCCAAACGCCCAAAGGGGTGGATTTGTGGGAGAAACAGAGATGCAAGTCGGGAGAGTCCTGCCCTGCACAGAAGGGACGTTCTCTGGCTGTCTTGAGGGCTGTGTGAAAACAAGTCCCTTCCCCAGGCAGCACACCCAGGCAGGAATCTGATCCCCTCGCTGATGCGGCTAAAAATAATGAGCCTCGTTAGCACATTCAAAACAGTGGCATGAAATTACATAGGACAAGCTGAAGACTAGGCTCGCCTCGGCAAGGGGTCCCTTTCCTCCCCTGCAACTCCATGGGAATTCTTAAACACACTTTCTCCCAGAGGCACAGGGCTGGCCCCTCCAGAGTGAGCAACATGTTCTTATTCTAATTATGCTGGTAATTAGAGCTCAGGTCTTTGAACCTCAACCAACCATGTTCCCCCCTCTAGAGAGTCACATGACATGAGAATTGAGCCCGAAACTTTACTGCTGGCTTGAGACTGTGGCTCTTGGGAAGAGTTCTTTAAAAGCCAAACAAACTATGTATTTCTTTTCTTTTTTAAAAATTTTTTTAAAAAAATTTTTTTATTGATTGAGGTATTACATATGTGTCCTTATCCCCCTTCAAACTATGTATTGATTTGTGTATTTGTTTGTTTGTTTTGTCCTGCCTTGCCATGACCGCTGTTGTCCAATCACTCTTTTGTGCTCTGTGTATGCTGAAGCAAAGGGCACAGAGCCTTCCCCTCTTTCTCACTGATTTGAGTTTGTACCATACAAGAGCTGACACTCCTTTATTCCACTAATGTTTAGGAGCAGAGAATAAATGCCACAAGGGAGCTGAACACAGGGAGGACATTTGTCTCAGTTTGTTTTGAAAGGTCTGCTTCTGTGTGTGCATGTGAATAAGGGAATGTCTCAGGTTTGGCAACAAATTCTTTTCTATCAAAATTTTCAAAAATAAACTGAGCCAAATAATCAGACTGACTTACAAAGTGATTTCTACAATATGAACGACAGCCTTAACTAAATGCCAGATTAAATCTTCTCAAACCTTGCATGTAGGATAAAAACAAAGTAGTCCATTTTGAAGACTGAGTCTAAATGATTATTCGAGGCTGTGAACAAGCCAGGGAAACACCTGGGCAGAGAAATCTAATCTCCTACCATCGCTGTCAACACATCTGCTGAGACCATCTTACAAGCACAGCTTTGTGCCAGGCACTTTGTGCCACTGAAATGACAAGGCATGCACCCTCCATGAGCTCATTATCCAGTGAAGGTACATGCACATCTATCTACCTGTAACTTGAATATCAGGACACCTGGGTCAACTGCTGTATGAACTGGGCTCAAGGAGTGACAGAGGAAGGAGTCCTGCTCCAACTCAGGAAGATCTCCTGTGGCTGCATGTCTATCTTGTCCTGTCTGGCTCCCTCCTTTATTTTTAAGTGCTTATTCCATTAAAAATAATAACTTTTATTTAAGATTATGACATTAAATGCATTTTCTGTTACATCTAAGCTGTATAAAGTTCTCTACCTAAACCTCTTAAAAGAAATAAAAACTTCCAACAAGCTTCTGAATTGAAGGGATAAACAGCAAACCTATAGTTGGAAATATTAACCACCCAAATTATAAATGATCCAGCCTCTATTAGAACAGCAAGAATAGCCTAGCTTCTCACCAAAGACTGGGAGAGTATTGGTTCCAGGTATTTAAAACATTTTTTAATCTGATTGTTGGCTGGACACTAAGCTAGCTGAGCAGAGACTTCAGTGCTCACACAGACATTACAGAATTAGTTCAGGAAATTTACTAAACTAACAGCAATAACAACAAAACATAAGTAGGGAAAAGAATCTAATTTCCAGAGTTGATATGTTGTATTATAAGATGCCCAGTTTTTATTAAAAAAATATGAGTGACATACAAAGAAACTGGAAAGTCTGGCTAATATCCAAAGGGGGAAAAATCAATCAATAGAAACTGCCCCCAAGGAAGCCCAGACATTGTACTTTCTTTAAAAAGGCTTTAAACCACCTATTTAAAACATGTTCCAAGAACTCATGAAAAGTATGAGAACAATGTCTCAGAAAATAGAAAATATCAAAGAAGGAGATAAATTATCAAAAAGAAGAAAAGTAATGATTGGTGGATACAAGGTGGGGACAGAGTAGATAGAAGACTCAATCCTCCCAGGACCAAACAGGAATTATAACTAAATTACAGAACAATCATCCTGAATAACCAGCAGGAGACTAACTAAAGAGAAGTTTTATAACCAAGGATTGACAGAAGCAGTCACATCGAGACTGATAGGAAAGGTGGAGAAGCTAACAGGGCTGGCCCCACTCTCAGGGGTGGTGGCTGAGGTTCTGGAGGGAGAGGGATAGCTCAGCTGTGGGGTATTCCCCCAGGGAAGAGTGGGGCCTCAACCCTAAGCCGGACTCTTCAGCCCAGAGCACCAGAGCACCAGAGCACCAGAGCAATAGAGCCAGCAAGAGGTTCCCCCATAACATCTGGCTATGAAAATCAGCAGAGATTCTGTCCATCAGGGAGAGATTAGAGTCTGCTAGAGACACAGGCACCTTCTTAAAGGGCCAATGCACAAAGTTTCATTTGCAGCCACTCACCTGGCTCTGGAAGAGGGAAGGTGGAGAGTCTGGGGATTGTGGCCCTGGGGAGAGAGCTGAAGGGACAGCTGTAAGGATCCCTGCACGGAGTCACTCTCCCATACTGCAGACACCATCTTTCTTGGGTGGAACATTTTCTTCCATGCAGCATCAGCTTGGGGGAAAGCAATAGCCCTGCCCTCTGGACTCCCTCTCACCCGACTCTGTGGAGCTTACACCCTGCTGAGGAGTCAGATACCTTGGCCAAGGTGTAGAGCAGGGATGGGAAACTTTTTTCTGCCAAGGGCCATTTGGATATTTACAACATCATTCACAAGCCATACAAAGTTATTAACTTAAAAATTAGCCTGCTATATTTCGTCAGACATTTAATTAACTCACCCCTAATGCCTTGGCAGGGCCAGACCAAATGACTTCATGGGCCTTAAATGGCCTGCAGGCTGGATGTTCCCCACTCTGATGTCAGCGACTGAGTGGTATGGCTTTCCTGTGAATCTGACTGGCATTTACCCCTCATGGAAGATCCACTAGAACCACCCTCAAAGGCTCCAGTGGCCTCATCCCACTGACTCCCAGTGGTTCTTCCCTGCCAAGGTAGGGACAAAATCTGAAAATGAGTGAGTTGTGTGGCTCTGAGACAGGGGCCACATCCCCACCTTCCCCAAAGCCTGATCAGAAGGCCCCCCCGCCACACACACACACACACACACACACACACACACACACACAGAAGACCTACTAGCCCCATCCTCCCAATTCCCAGAAGCCTCACCCTGCTGAGCTCCATCTCCTCCCAGAAAATCCTGGGACAGACTAAGTTGTGTGGCTCTAGGACAGAGGCCATTTTTCCCTTGCACACCCAACCATAGTAGAGCCCTCCCTTCACATGGCCAAATCTTGGTCTGTTTGGGCCTGATAAATTCTGTAGGCCTCATCCTGATGATTCCCAGGGACCCTGCCCCAACACTAAGGTGTGGGAGCACTCAGCAGATGGCAGCTACACTTGGTATACCCAGGAACATTTGCTAAGTGGCTCAGATCCAGCACTGGCACCAAGTTTGAACCTGTATCAATGTGGTGAACACCACACCTGGTGACTCACTGAGAATCTACCTCATCCAATTTGAGTACCACCAGAGGCTCTTTCAGTGACTGATCCTAATGGTAGCTAGCAGGCAAAGGCAGGGGAGTTCAGATCTCGGGGTGCTTTGGGACTTTTGCTGACCTGTCCCTGGGCCTGGTAATGGTAAAAACCAGCCCTGGTGTACAGCTTAGTCCATCCCATGTGTACCCAGGCCCAGCAAAGGTAGTCACAAACTGTTTATTACTTGTAGCTCCAGACATGTTGCCTAGGGCCAGTCACAGGCAGCCTTTAACATTGGCCTTTACAAGAGGCTCAGAACAAATACATCCAGTGACCAGCTTCAGACACCATCAGAGCAGGATCAAATAAGCATCTACACTAATAAAAGACAACGATGCTAATTGACCATACCTTCGCTACGCCTAAGCCATGCCCACCAGCCAATCAGAGCAACTATATGCAAATTAACCCAACCAAGATGGCGGCCGGCAGCCACGGAGCTGGAGCAAGCTGGAGGCTTGGTTGCCCTGGTGATGGAGGAAGCCAAGCTTCCCACCTGCCCTGGCCGGCTGTGGCCTCTGCAAAAGGCAACAAAGTTTCAATTATAGCAGCTAAATAAATCCCAGATACCTGCTTCCAGCCAGCCTCCACTGGGAGCTTGGGTGGCTGGGGGCTGTGGCTATCCTGCGAACAGTGATCAGCCCCTCACCCAGGATGGCCACACCCTCATGGGGTGAAGGTCCCTGCTGGGGGGCTTGGCCTGCCTGCAAACAGACATCAGCCCCTCACCCACACTGGCCAGGAACCCCAGCAGAACCCTCCACCCTGAAGGGGGTGTGGCCAGCCTGAAAACGGCCCTCAGCCCCTCATCCAGGCTGGCCAGGCACCCCAGCGGGGACCCATACCCTGAAGGGGCTGTGGCCAGCTGCAAACAGTCATCAGCCCCTCACCCAGGATGGCCAGGGACCCCAGCGGGGACCCCCACCCTGAAGGGGCTGTGGCCAGCCTGCAAACAGCCATCAGCCCCTCACCTGGGCTGACCAGGCACCCCAGCAGGGACCTCCAACCTGAAGGGGCTGTGGCCAGCCTGCAAACAGCCATCCGCCCCTCACCCAGGCTTGCCACACCCTCATGGGGTGAGGATCCCTGCTGGGGGTCTTGGTCAGCCTGCAAACAGCCATCAGCCCCTCACCCAGGCTGGCCAGGCACCCCAGCAGGGACCTCCACCCAGAAGGGGGTGTGGCCAGTTTGAGAATGGCCCTCACCCAGGCTGGCCCACCCTGATTCGGGACACCCTTCAGGGCAAACCAGTCAGCCCCTACCCATGCACCAGGCCTCTATCCTATATAATAAAAGGGTAATATGCAAATTGATCCTAACAGCAGAGCGACTGGGAATCACTGGTCACTATGACACACACTGACCACCAGGGTGTAGACGCTCAATGCAGGAGCTGCCCCCTTGTGGTCAGTGCGCTTCCACAGTGGGAGCTCTGCTCAGCCACAAGCCAGGCTGATGGCTGCGAGCACAGGGGTGGTGGCGGGAGCCTCTCCCGCCTCCTCAGCAGCACTAAGGATGTCCAACTGCAGCTTAGGCCTGCTCCCCGCTGTCAAGTGGACATCCCCCGAGGGTTCCCGGGCTGCCAGAGGGATGTCTGACTGCCAGCTTAGGCCCAATACCCCCAGGGAGCAGGCCTAAGCCAGCAGGTGGACATCCCCTGAGGGGTCCCAGACTGCGAGAGGGCACAGGCCGGGCTGAGGGACCCTCCTGAGTGCACAGATTTTTGTGCACCGGGCCTCTAGTGTTTCATAAGCAGCATATCCAAAGGTAGATCTTGGCAGACACAAGAGTCTGCTGAAGCAAATTCTGCTTCATGTGGTCAGAACCTGCACAGCAGCTTGCATGCTAGGTAGGGTTGAGTCTCACAGTCAGCCAGCCTGAGAGTCTATCCCATGCATGAATGGGCCAATAGCAATCAAGACTCAATTACAAAAGGAGCTCCCACATAACCCATACAAGGAACACTCCTGGAGTGCCCAGCTTAGGTGATCAAGGAGACGGCACCACTGGAACCCACAGGACACTTACTACAGAAGGCCACCCCACCAAGACTGAAATTATAGTAGATATATCTAATATAGAAACAAACACAAAGAGGCAGCCAAACGGGGAGACAACAAAACATGCCCAAAATGAAAGAACAGAACTATCCAGAAAAAAAGCTAAATGGAATGGAGGCATGCAATTTATCAGATATAGAGTCTAAAACAATGGTTATAAGAATGCTCAACAGCATGAAAAAGAACGTAGAACCCATGAAAAATAAACAGTCAGAAATGAAGAATACAATATCTGAAATAAAGAATATGCTGGAAGGAAAAAAGAGTAGGTTGGATGGAGCAGAGTACTGAAACAGTGATTTGAAAGATAAGGTAGAAAAACACGCCCAAGGAAAGAATACTTCTTGTAACTGTCACTGTTTCCAGAAGCACCTGGGGCCCTTCTCAAATGACAGATTTCACCCACTGCTAGTGACATTGATGTGCTTCCTTGATTGGACCCACTGCAGAGGAAGCTGTTGCTCCTCAGTTCAGATCTGTCATCTCCCAAGAGACCAGATGTGGCAGGCAAGCAGTCCAAGCATCCCAATAGGGGTTTTGTTGCTTAATTTTTTAAAGATATATTTTATTGATTTTTTACAGAGAGGAAGGGAGAGGGATAGAGAGTTAGAAACATCGATGAGAGAGAAACATCAATCAGCAGCCTCCTGCACACCTCCTACTGGGGATGTGCCCACAACCAAGGTACATGCCCTTGACCGGAATCAAACCCGGGACCGTTCAGTCCTCAGGTCGACGCTCTATCCACTGAGCCAAACCAGTTCAGGGCTGTTGCTTAATTTTAAAAATAATTATTTTATTCCTAAACCTCCTAAACCCATGGCCTTTTGTTCCATGATCTTCTCACCTGACAGGCATGTGGCCCTCTGCCCATTCTCTTTGGAGCTTACTCGTCTTCTAGATTCTGAGACTCAACTTTCTGCTAGTTCTCACACTTCTCCACTTGCCTTCCACAGCCCCATCACTGTCCCTTTCTCCCTCCATTCCCAGGAGTGTCAGGACCATAATACTTCCAATCACATCTATGTTAGTGATTTCTACTCTTTATTTTCAAACCCTGATTCACTTCTGTGCTTCAGACCCAGATGAGCACCTGCATCCCAGAGTCTTTGTGTCTAAACTCCAGCCTTCCTCCTTCCCCTAGGTCCCGTGCTTCTGTTCCTAAGACAGGTAATGACCTTACCCTCTACACAATCAACCAAATTAGAAAAATGAGCCATCCTTGATTTTTCTTTCTCCTTAATCTCATACATTCAAGTATCCTATAAATTGGAATCCATAATTAACTTTCTAATCCAGAAACAGGCCCCCAAACTCCTTGACACTGTAGGTTCTTTAATTGTATGCTATGATACCAAAGGCTTTGAAAGTGTGTGTGTGCATGTGTGTGTGTATGTGTGTGTGTGTACATGTGTGCATGTGATTCATAACCATGTTTCAATATTTGGACCATGTATCAGATGAGTTGGACTTGGTTATACTAAAGTGATTATCGATTATTGCCAATTATCATTTTCTCTGATTTTGCAAATGTTTTTCCCTTGACTGAGAAATTCCTTTTCAAAGCTCATCCATCTTTACTGGCAAAGTTGAGCTTTTCCCTCCAGGGAGTCTTGTCATGTCTTCTCTGTGCTCCTCCCCTTGCAGACATAATTGTAGCCTTCTCTGAGCAAAAGCATTAGACACTGTCTGTTGGAAAAGGTCATAAAATGAACACAGAGGAGGGATTTTGTAGCATTTAAAAGCCAAAAGTAGACCTATTTATTAGGCTGGAAAATAAATCCATAACCCATCTAAAGTTGCCAAGAAAGAAAAAAGCAAATTGAACCAAAGAGAAAACAGTGAGTGCAATACAAATTGAGGTTTTAAAATGATAATACTATGCTTTTTGCAGTGGTGCCTGGTTAAGTTTCTTAGAGAAGACTTTGCCTTTAAAGGATCTTCTGGAAAGTCTTTTACCTCCTGTCCCTGATTCCATCTGGTCCCAAGTGAGTGAGAGGGTGGATATGTTAGGAGTAAGTGGAGCCTGTGTCCATTATGGTGTCTTGGATCACCAGCCTTATCTGGCTCAGGAGAAGGGTGGAATGAATAATAGCTGACAATTCTTCACCTTCCCTTTTATCTTCACTCTCTGCACATGACTTCGTCATTCTTCACTCTGGAAGTGGAGTGAGCTTCCCTGCCCCACACTGTGTGCTCTATCATCAGCTGGCTTTGGCCAATGATGTTAGCAGATGTGGGCAAGTAGGACTGGAAATGTGCTTGAGTGATAAAGCTAGCCCCTTTGCTTCTCTGCCATTGCTCAAGAAGAGCATGCTCTGGATAGCGCAAGAGACTCAAGGACAGGCATAGCCCCAACCTATGTCAATGAGCCAAGCCCACATAAACCCAGACTAGATCAGCTGGTCCCCACCAAGCCTGCAGATGCATGTGTTGAGGCTGGAAAGTCCAAAATTGTAGGGTAGGCAGTAGGCTGCCAACTCAGACAGGAATCAACACTGCATTCTTCTCTGCTTTGATAGCCTTCAACTGATTGGACGAGGACCACCCATACCATCCTTTATTGAAAGTCAACTGATTGTAGTTGTTAGCTATATTGTTGCTTTAAGCTCCTGGGGTTTGGGGTGGTTTTGTTACTCAGCATTGTAGGAGCAACAGCTAACTGATACAGAAGATAAAAATAAATTAGAACTGAAGGCTGTAGAGTTATATCTCTGCCACATGACACACTGGTGTTGGAATTTGATATTTGGTCTGTGCATTTTGGGTACCTGATCTGCTCTCAGGACACAAAGCCAGATAAAATAAGCACTACACTATGAAGCGGAACAGATAGCACGGATCAGTCATTCACCAGTGTGATGATAAACAGCCTTTCATAACAATTATCTAGTTAAAACACCATTAACAATTAATGACATACATCACAGAACTTATTGAACCCATTAAAGACTAATTTACTGGCTATAAAAATATGGCATTAAGAATTTATGGATCATTACCTTTTATTTTGGAATGAAATATTGCTGACTGAAACTCAGAAACTATTGAAAACAATTACTCATTAAAGCTACATGAAACTAAATGATATTTTAAAAAGTAATAAAGAAAAGAATTCATGCAAAGTTTAAAAATTTTTTTTGAAGAGAAGCACTAAGTTTGCATGATACTGAATAAAGATTATATTTTCAAACAAGATTAATATCTATAATTAAAGAATTCAAACAAAGTAATTTTAATGTGCAATAAAATCTTCTTTTCAGAAAAAATGTATTAGATCATGACTGATAAAAATTCCAATCATGATTAATCACCACTAGGTATTTTGGAACACTATTAAGGAGAGTATAACAATGTTAAAATTAATTAACTAATTCCTCTAAAGGGTTTAAAAATATAATGCCATATAACAGCTGTTGCAGCTTTAAATATGATTATTTCTTTTCCACCCTGCAACCAAAATTTGTCATTTGGAAATCAAGCTGATTTCATTGAAATTTCCAATTTATTACTCTGTAATGAGATCAACTTAACAGTGATGAGTCTCTTGTTTTCTAAGAGACCACATGCACATTTGCAAATTCCAAAGCCTATGACATATGGAATATGCTTTTCATTTGCACATGGAAATAATGCTTATGAGGAGCTCTCGGGGGCCCGGTCCAAGGGGCACATGGACATCACATCTCGCACTCTCTAAGGTTAAAATTCTGGTTCTAGAGAGTGGCTGGGAAAAATTAGCCCAAACTCATGTCATAAAAGTATTGAGCTTACAATAAATTTTTATATCAATGAAGCACAGAATTGTAAATCGTAAGAGCTAGAAAAGATCAAGTCCAAATCTCTTGATTTATTTAAACACACACACACACACACACACACACACACACACACACACACACACCACACTGAGGCCCAGAGAAGTTAAGCAACTTACCCAGGGTTATACAACCATCCATGGCAGAAGCAGAATGAAAACCCATGTCTCCTGAGTCCCTGCCCAAGGTTTCTGTTAGAAGCACTTTTCCAGGTGACCATTTGCAGGAGCTGTCACTTCTGCTTTTGCAGAGAATTATATGTGAGCCTGCCCATGGTGACCATACCCCTGGGTTTCTCCAGGTAAGCACTATGACACCTTCCAGATAGTCCAAAAGGAGAAAGAGTTGGCACTGCAAGTCACCAGCACCCTCTTCTGAGGCCTTTGGATACCATGTACTCCTTATAGCATTAAATTTTTTAAATAAAAAAAAAAATCGTCTTCTTACTGGTGAGTGACTGAAATGGTTTAGCTGCAAAGAGGCTCCCCCCACTGTGCAAACTTGATTATCCACTCCACACGGCCTCTCTGGAGAGCGCATGGGTGCAGCTGTTCCACACCTGTTAGACTGGAGCAATCATCTTCAGGTTGATTTCAATGCTTTCCAGGAGGCAGGAGATGGCCAATGTTTTAGAGAATTGCCTTTCTCAGGACTTCCAGACAAATTGCTCCAGATCGTGTTGTAATATGTAACATTGCCATTTTATCTGCCCCAAATGGCACCCACAGAAATTGGCAGGACTGGCGCCATCAGTGGGACAATACCAAAGAAAGTCATAAAATTACAATGCACCAACTTTGGTTTCTTACATGTTGGCCTTCAAATATCACTCTTTAATAGTTTCAGATGTTAAACACAAAATAAAAATCAAATGTTTGTACCACCTTGTAGGTTGGGTGGGGGAGCTCAGACTCGTTCTTTTCCTCTTGCACAAATAGACCACGTAGGAGTTGCAACAATCTAGAATCCTTAATGATGCCATGCTAACTTGACAACAAAGAAATAAATTTTCTTCTAAAGATGTAGCCATTTGTTTTCACTCGGCTTTAATTTTTCCTAAACCTAATTATAATTATTAATATATATTCTTGCTGAACTTAAATAGGTGGCAAATAATAAAAACAACCTAGTAAATAAAAGCATGATAAATTCATAGCTGTTCTGAGCAGAATTATTGATGCACACATATTATGTATTACAATATGCTTACAAACTAATTTACTATATCCAGAGGATTATTAACTGTATTTTCTATAAAACAGGGATTCTGATTTTACCTCTAAAATGTCACCTAGTAACATGGGTTGTGTCATATCCCTGGGGTTCCTATCCCCAAGTTCCTACTTCGGAACCAGGGGGCATGATGACAAGTGGTCAACATTGGGAAACAAGCATCAAAAGTTCTGCATTCCAAAGGACCACTCAGTTGACACGGTGGATTTAGGAACTGTGAACATTGTGAAAGCAAACTTTCATTCTCACACTCAGAGGTAGGCAACATAGACCAGATTAAATCCACTGTATAGATGATACAACAACTCAAGTGGAATTCTTTATCTTTCTGATTTGTTTTCCCCAAGGAAAAAGTATGACAGTAGGTCCAGATATTGGTGACAGGTATATCCCAAGACTTTCCATTCTCCAATTCCCACACATGACTGTATTCCCAATAGCATGTGTAAATTATAGACATTAAAAATTGAAATAGCTCATTCGTACTTTAAATGTATGAGCATGGGACCAACGTCTTTTACAAAACTATCATCTGGCTAAGAGCTATCACTTTCCTAAACCCCTTCACCTTCATTACCAGTACTAGCAAGGAGCATTCTTCGTGGGTCCATTTTAATGGGTGAACACAGTGTTAATCTGTTCATGTGTGCTCGCTGCCTAAGCAAGGGTGGCCAAGGAACTGCTGAGGTGTGGGCAGCAGTTGGACTCATTTACAAGGGAGGAGTCTTGCTCCCACTTTCCATCTAGCCTTTTAATGTTTGAGATTCAAATTCATATTTGAATAAAATGTAAAATTGGATCTCTGCAGTAATTGCCCATTATTTAGAACAATGTTGCTTGTCTCTAAGAAGGACCTTCAAAATACAAACTTGCCATATTAAGTTTATTCATGTCTTCCCTAGAATCCCTAGAATTAAGTGAGTCCTAGGGATTTGCATCCATCAGCAAATCTTAACTATTCTGAGATTTTTTTTTTAAAAAGCCAACCTGTTCCTCTTTTAAATAGTGTTTTTCATCCTCTTATTGTATTTTATACATCACCTAACACTGAATTATTTAGTGTTACAGAAACTTCCTTCCTCCACCTATTAGTGAATTCACTCCCTGTCCATGGTGAATTCCAAAGGATTGGAACCTAAGTTTTCACAAATGAGGAAAACATCCAAAGAATAAAAGTAGGCAAATGTTAAAGAGATCAATGTAACACAACAGGATGTATTATGAATAGGATGGTGGTGTTTTTAGAGAAAGCTCTTTATCTTAATAACTTTTTCTTCTTCTCTTAACCCTGTCCCATTGTCCCTAAGTCTAGCAGAGTTTAATCACCTTTGGTGCTTTTGCCTGGAAAGATAGTTACAGGCATTCATCTCTGTCATTAGCCTTTGAATAATTAGTCATTGTATAATTAAGGTAAATCCTATCTGGCTCTTTAAATCTCTACTCATAAACCATAAATCAAAGTCCCACCAACCCCCTTAATCATTATTCTTGCCTTTTTCCACAACTCCTACTATTTCCCTGCATCTTTCTGACTGAGGTTTTTCTTAGGAATTTACAAAGACCTGGAGCCATGCTGGGCTTTCATGGGGACCCTGTTGGGGAGGGAAATACTGCTCCTTAGGATGCTCTTGCTTAGCTCTCAATAGCCCCAAGTAGTCAGTCTCTTTTTACTGGTAACGTGATGATCCATCTGCATGCTTCAAATTTCAACCCCTGATATTTAGGGTTGTCAAAGCTAGCAAATAAAAATATAGGATGCCCCAGTGCTATTTGGGATATACTTATATTAAAAAGAGTATTTGTTGCTTATCTGAAATTCCGATTTGACTGGGAGTCCTGTAATTTATCTGGCAGCCCCTTGGCCCTTCCATTCTGCTGTGCTTTTCATGAGCTCTGGAGTGTTCTCCCAAGGCAGCCAAAGGAACACACCCTCACCCCAGTCCCACTCCTGTCCTCCATGGGTGGTGAGAATGAAACAGCCTCAACATGATTAGTGCTGCTCATCCAAGAGACAAATGCCATTCACAGAGAAGGGCCCACCATGTTAGCCTCTTTTGATAGTTTTCTCTTTTCCAGGGATTTAATTATTGCAGTCACCATCAGCATCATCGGTTTTTCACATTGTACCCTACATTCATGATGCCTCTGTTGATGAGGTTACTGTCCACAGGGGAAAGCCAGATGAAGAGGCAGGGAATTTAATTCAGTTTGAAGAGCAGCTTCCATGCATTCAGCACTGAGGTTACAACATGGATAAAATGGCTATTCCTATGCTTATGGGTTTTACCTCCTGGTATACATGGCCAGCACCCATCTTTCCAACTTGCTTCTTCTCATTTGGGAGCAGGGTTTGCTGTGTCTGCAACCCTGCTTTGTAGCCTTGTGGGTTGCCCAACCTCAAAATCAGGCAGGCATTCAATTTCTTATAACAGATGGTTAAGCTGGTCTCTTCAAAATCTAGACCTACTCTGTATCACTCAATTTGTACTTCATAATATTCTTACAAGGGATTCTCACCTATGCATCGTCCCTCATATTACAGAGCTGTGTAATGTGTAAATTAAAAAGAGTCTACAAAGGGAAGTGATCCAGTGTCATGCAGGACTGGGAGTAAGGCCAGGCACCCTCCTTGGGTGCAAAATGTAAGGGGGCACCAAAAAACCCTAGTAATTAAGATAAGGAATTCTTTATTGCAATATTTAAACAAATCAAAGTTAATGTAAATATTCATGAAAAAATTACCAAAATTTGAATTTAAAACAAGATTGGTATTACTGATTTATCCTTTTCCCTTAAGCTCCAGTATAGTTTGTCATGGTGATCACTGAAAACCCTTATGGCCACCCCAAAAGGGCTGGTGGTCTGGCTAAAAAGGTTCCAGGGAGAAAGGCTGCCCAGATCACAGCCTTCTAGACAAGCTCTCACAAGGACTGTGCTGGATGAAGACCTGTTGGGTAGGATCTGTGTGGTCTTCTACCCCACATATCCAAAAATTTGGTTTCATCCATTTACTTTAACATGACTCAACCTCACAGAGATGACATGAAGCCCAGTGCCATTTTGGTCATTTGTCTAAGTGTACCATTCAAGCTCAGAAACTCAAATATTTCTACCCATTCTCTCCAGGGTATATGCTACCCCAAATAAAGTTACATTTAAAAATCACATCATTAGTCAAAATTTTCTTGGAGCAAGTGGGATCTGCACAACAGAACTTGGCTGGTCTTAAGTGCTCTTTCATCTCTCCTATCTCCCAAGTATTTTGCTTATTTGGATCTGTTGCCATAGTCCCTTTTGGAACAATCACACTCAGCCTTGATTAGGAAGATCCTCTACCAAGTGTCTAGATCCTCTATCAAGATCTGCCTTTTCTGTCTAAGGCGGGGGGATAAAATGGACACATATGTAATACCCTTTGTAATACTTTAAGCAATAAATTAAAAAAAAAAAAAGATCTGCCTTTTCTGTTATGGGGATAACATAACCCACTAGAGAAGCTTCCTTTCCATTAGAGTGGAATATGGTCTTTCTCCTTGATTGAATTAGAAGGGTATTCTCATCTTAGAAAAGATTTTTAGGATACTTTAATGTCGCTGATTTGGGCACCATCTTGACTCTGTTAAAGCTTTGGGAAGACCTTCCCCTCATTAGCTACAGTTAAAAACTGAAAGACTGAATATGCAAATGGATAATGGCCAGACCATATATAAAGATAGAAATCCGCCCCACCACCTGCAGAGACCTGCCTGGGAAACCAAGCCCTACCTACAGAAGAAGGCATAGGAAGCAACCTGCTATAAGTCAGACCTGCAGGAAGCCAGCCCGCTACCTGTAAGTCAGGTGTGTTTCAGAAGAAAGTTGACCCTATCTCTGGTAACAATGCAGGAAGTCAAACAACAACCCTGTAACAATTGCCCCCAAATGGCCAGGGCTTGATCAGTAACTGGCAGCTTCCCTAATTTTTGCCGCTGCTTTTAACCCAGAATCAATCAGAGAAAGCCGAATATGCTCCTGTAACCAATTACATAGGATGCTCACTTCTAGTTAGCTTCCCCAGGCCAGCACTCTCCATCAGGGCATACTTGAGATGCCCCCTTTTCACCATGTGCTTTCCCGCTCCTCTGCCTGCCCTGAGTCTCTACTAAACAAAAGTGGTGGTGGCCAACTCCCTGCCATAGCAAGCTCCGAATAGACGTTGCTTGCTTTCATTTGGGTGGTCTTCGTTTATTTCCATAATATCATCAGCTGGCGTAAGTTCCTTCTGCAGACTGTGCCTTAGGAGGCCAAAGGGAAGACTGCTGAAGGCAGCTGGATCTGGGGTACAGTGTAGCTCTGCCTCTCACTCCATGTAGCTCTAGGTGAGCAGCTCCAAAGAGAACTGGTTATAAGAATCCTACATGTCCCCGTTTCAATCACATTGCTGGACAGACACTGATTTATTCACCACTTAAAGTTTACCAAAGAGAAAGCTACCAGGGCTCAGGCTATAATCGTTCTACTTTAACATTATAGCTTGACTAATTTCACCAGATACACAGACTTTTCTCCAACTTCTTTCTAGCTGATGAAACATTTTAGGGACTTGGAGGTTCAAGGAAACAACAACAATCCCAACCCCATGATTTTGACCAACACAACTATTCACTCTGCATGACAAGTAGACTCTGGACTATGACATTGCAGGCTCACAACTGTCACGAATACAATTTTTACATTTCAGATTCCCTGGGAAAATAGCAGTTAAACATGCAAATTCAAATCTGCCACATCTGGATGTCTTTTATACCAGCAGAACTCCTCAGTGTTCCACCCTCATGTCAACTTTAATGACTGTATTACTCTACATGCATAGTAATGAAGCTCAACTATGGAATCATTCCACTTCAGTCATAAGAATCTCAGTTTCAGAGTGGAATGGAATTCTAGAGATCATCTTATCCAACCCACTCACTTCAGACAAGAAAGCTGAAGCCCTGAGGAAACAGCTACTTGGTGTCAGATCTGTGATCAGAGTCCCACCCACAGCCCTCTCAGCACCACAATAGCCGCTCATGAGTTCATTCAAAGTATTTATTTGACGTATCCCACCATGACTGCTTTCCTCTATTCCTTATTGCAGTATTATTGGCAATCAAGACTCTTCAGACCTTAGAGAACTTTGCCGCTAGAGCACTCTTGAACTCAACAATCATACACTGGTGTTCCCTCTAGTGCCTTGAGACTCAAAGTGAGGTCCCCAGGTCAATGGCATTCACATCACCTGGAAGCTTGTTAAGAACGCAGAATCTTGGGAATCATCCCAGACCCACTGACCCAGAATTTGCATATTAATAAAATGCAGGAATTTCATGTGTGTATTAAAGTTGAAGATGTGCTGATCTAGACAATTCCTTTCTTCCTTTTCTATCAGGTTGAAGGACTTTTGCCTACTTTTCCAAGCTGCTTAATATCCAGAAAGTCAGAGGAGTCTTTTTTTAAAAAAATCCTCATCCAAGGATATATGTTTTTTAAAATTATTGATGAGAGAGAGAGAGAGAGAGAGAGAGAGAGAGAGAGAGAGAGAGATTGATTGATGGATTGCCTCTATATGCACCCCAATTGGGGATTGAACCTGCAACCTAGCTATGTGCCCTGACTGGGAATTGAACCTGCAACTTTTTGGTGTATGGAATGATGCTACAACCACCTGAGCCACTGGCCAGGGTTTGTAGCAGATGAAGATTGAGAGGTAGAAAGCTGTAGGAATTTCCACTCAAAGAACAGACTTGACCAAGCATAAACCACTCCATGTGGGGTGTGTCTCACCTGATCAGTTCAATCAGAACACAGCATCTTACTTCCTTCCTTTGTAATGCTTGAAGTTATTATCATCATGAAGGATTAAAAAATACGGAAACCCATGAGTAAGACTGAAAGCCACTTAATCCTTAACCCTGTCTCAAGTACATTCCACAAACACAGCAATGGTTAATAATTTGGTGTTTTGGGAACAATCTTCAGACATGCACTATGGTTAAAACACTGAACAATGGCTTGGTGTTGATTCTGCCCATAGTTAGAGAGCAAGAATCAGTGGGAATGGTGGAGGAATCCCATTGCGGTGGCTAATTTTATGTGTCACCTTGACTGGACATGGGTGCTCAGATTAAACATTATTTCTAGGTGTGTCTTGGGTGTGTCAGTGAGTGTATTTGCAGATGAAATTAGCATTTGAATTGGATGACTCACTAAAGTAGACTTCA
This sequence comes from Myotis nattereri, assembly GCF_964212035.1. Classification (NCBI taxonomy): domain Eukaryota; kingdom Metazoa; phylum Chordata; class Mammalia; order Chiroptera; family Vespertilionidae; genus Myotis; species Myotis nattereri. Next base: position 30,145,328 of record NC_138076.1, read on the forward strand.
ATTTCTAATGTGGGTGGGCATCATCCATTCCATCAGGGCTTGAATAAAATAAAAGGCAGAGGGTGGGAGAATTTACCCCTTTTCTGCCTGACTACTTGAGCAGAGACATTGATCTTCTTCACTGGGACAAGAAATTACATCATCAGCTTTCCTGGTTCTTAGGCCTTCAGATTCAGACTGAATTCTATCACCAGCTTTCTGGGATCTCAATCTTATAGATCATGTGACTTCTCAGTCTCCATATTCCAAAGGGCAATTCCTCATAATAAATCTCTATCTATCTATCTATCTATCTATCTATCTATCTATCTATCATCTATCTATCTATCTATCTATCATCTATGCATCCATTTAGCTATCCACCCATTTATCTCTATATCAATATCTATTTATAAGATCTATCTATTTATTTATCATCTATCTAAGAGTTTTAGGCTGTTGCTCTGTGCGAATATTGGGCCATAGGGAATTGTATAATTTACCCACATTAACCAAGTGGTCAGAAGGACTTCTTAAAGGCTTGATTTTGGCAATGTCATGGGGATTGCCTATCTCATGGGTATTCTAGCTTAGCTCCACACCGATAATTTTGGGATACCTTTAGGAAAACCTATTCATTCTGGGAACCATGAATAACTTTCAATGAACAATGTCTAGTGATAACAGCAAAGTCCATAAAGTGAGGCTATTTCAGTGGGTGCCAGGAGCACAGGTAGAAGCTGAGTTCCTTGAGGTTCTAGGACTGATGTTCCCCTTTCTTTTAGCCTGTGAGCTAGGGACTGCCCTCAGCTCCTGGAGGCTGCCCTTGATGCCAGCGTCAGGCCTCCATAACACCACAGCTCACTTCTCAAGGCCAGCAGAGGATCTCTGCTCAGATGGGGTCTTGAGTAACATTACCTAATCTATTCACAGTTAAACAGGGTGTGTTCACCACAGGGAAGAGTTCTTAGATTGCTGCCTAACTCAAGGTGGAATGAATACAAAGTATAATATAAGGAGCTAAGTACAAATTCAAAAGTATATCAGAAATTACAATGAAATACCAATACATCTAACTATAAGACGACAAAAGAGAAGATGTATCCTTTTCAGCTCTTCCCTTTTGCAGAAATAACTTTTGCTTATATATGTAACCCAAGTGCACAATCCATGTCCATATCTTGCATTGGTCATTTTACATGGCCATTAGTAATTTCCACATTGTCAAAATTGTTTCAAAAAATTCCAACATATCTTGCATCATAATTTATAAAATGATTCCCCTATTTCCTTCTTACCAATGTTTCTCTATTAGTAAATAAATTATCACATATTTTCATGTATGTTATTAGCATTTTTCCTTAGGAAAAATTTCTGAGCATGGAATTAGTGTAGCAAAGATTATTTTGGTGACAGTCATTTTGGTGACTGTTAAAACACATGGCAAAATTCTTTTCTAAAAATATTCATAGTTTCTCAAACTTAATTCATTCCAGAAGGCTATTTGAAAATCAAATCAGTTTTTTCCTATTAGAAATAATATATATATATATATACATATATATGTATATATATATATATAAAATAAATAATGTAAATTGAATTAATTCATTCCAGACCCCCAAATTACTCCCTGTTTTAACTTTTATTATATACAGTACATGTCTATTGTGCTGTTTAATCTATAAATAAGCCCTTTAAAAACAAAAGGACATGAAATGTAAATGAAAATTTAACAAAAAGGGAATGTACAGTAAAAAAATGAAAATTTAATAATAATTATAAGCTGCAACAAAAGCAAAAAAACATGAAAATATTCACAGCACAATATCCTGAGATTTTAACACTGGTAAACTGACTCATATTCATGCATTCTCTTTGTCACCTGAGAGATGAGTGACTGATCATACAGGTATCAGCATGAAAGGGTTGTCATGTTGAAAGCAAATTGTTCCAGATGGGAGATGTTCTAGAACGAGGTTCTACTGTACCACTGTTACTGCAACCTTGAGTGCATTGGGAATTATCACTTTTACCAGAAAATAACTGTCACATATTTAAAAATAATACTTTATCAACTGGACAGAAATTCATAGAACTAGAAAAATAATAACCAGGTCTCAAGACATGGGAGGTTTTACTCTCACTTTTAACTTTGGGAAAATTTGCTATGGTGAGAGCTCCCAGAAAAGGGTGTGTGTGTGTGTGTGTGCGTGTGTGTGTGTGCGTGTGTGTGTGTACAAAGCCTGCATTTTCATATTCTTCACAACCAGATGACACTAGAAGAGCCATGAAAAACAACTGGGGATGGGCCTCACCCACAGCATTCATCTTTTACAGGTAAAACCCATTGATTGGTTAAATCTGTCATCTTTCCCCCTCTCACTTTCGGGGATCTGTTTGACACATTACCCAAGGCTGTACTGGCCAGTCCATGGATTTCACTGCCCCCCTGCCCCGCCTCCCCCGCTGAGGCACAGTTCCTCTTATCCATGTCATTATTCTTTCCCAGATCAAAAACAAACACACAAATAAACCAACCCGATTAAAGCTTTTCACCCTATAATGCGATACTTTCTAAAAATCACTAGATTCAATTTTTAACTTTTCTTTTTTATGACCCAATTTTGCTAATTCCAAGGGTTCTTTTACTCATTTATTTCCAGCCTCCTCCCCCTCCTTTTTCTCATGAAACAACAACAAAAATGAGATTGCTATTGTCTTCTAGCAATTTGATTGCATAAACCTGAGCAAATCCATTCTGGATCTAGGGCCCCTTGCCTGAAAAATTATGAGCTTTAAAAGAATAGAAATGGCAGTAACATTCCCTGAATGCTGGAGATGAGTCCCCCACCCACCATGAACACATCATGATTGTCTTTCTGGAAGCAAACATTTTATAGAACTGTTACAGGCATCCTGATGAACGCCCCCTTGCTCAGCAGGGCTATGAAGCATGCATTTGTACTTACATGTCCGAGGACAAATCGTGCAGGCAGGGCTGTGGTTGTCTGTTATTCCTCAGCTGCAGAGTAAAAGTCTTCTGAAACAGACTCCACCGCCTCGTCTCTCAGATGATTGCAATTTGTAATCCAAATCCAAATCGAATTTAATTGATATGTTGTTGATCCTGAGTTAATGGTTCCTGGATTAACAGGATGATAAGAAAACCAGCAAAATCCAGCTGTCTATAGTCACTGGGATGTTTCTATTTTTTCCTATTTCTTCTGGGTTTTAGCAGGAGAGAAAATCTTCTGGATTTGATCCTCAAGGATAAGGTTGTCTGAGAACCAGTGATAAGATCAGACCTTCTTCAGGGAGTGCACCTCAGTGTGTTCCCAAACCTCAAACCTGAAGAAATTAGCCTAGATAATGGGAGAAGAAATGGATCACAAAATGTGGTAGCGAGTTCTCCCCTAAGAAAACGTGGACTTATGCAAAGAGCTGATGAAAAAACGGGGAAGAGGACAGGAGTCTAGCTGACCAGGCCTCCCTCGCACTCCAGAACTGGCTCTTCGTGGGTGGGCGCCTGGTGTCTCTTCGTCACGTCCTCTACGTTTCCATCCTTTCCTCACACCTCTGACCACCTTAGAAATTTCACATTGAGCAATGGTCAGCACATTTTGATGGCATTTTTTCCTTTGAACAACTGTCCGTCCATTTTGTGCAAATAGGCCTTTGATCTGTTGTTATACAGCTAGTTCCAACTTGGTGTATCCTTAATTACCTCCTGGTTACTGTCTTTGAACAATACAGATCCAGAGTGTCAGAATGTTCCAGGCAGGGTCTGTCTTCCACATCTGTTGTGCACCCACCTGTTGCTGGAAACTTCCTCGCTGCTGTTGAGGTGCTTTGACCTAGGATGGCCGTACATCAGGGCCACTCTTCTGTCTTCAGGTGAGCTCTCCTTCTGCTCCACAATGTGCCCGTACTTCTCCTTCCCACAGGACTTGCCCTAACAGCATATAGGTAAAGTCTTTTTCCTCAATCTCTGTTCCCATGTTTGTTACAGGTTTTGCTCTTCTGAAGACTAGAAATTATACTGGTGGGAGAACCACTTCCTTACCAAAAAAAAAAAAAAAAAAAAATGCCTCCAATCACCTAATTATTCATAAGCATATCATTTTGTCCTAAAAAAATAATAGGCATTTGTGGACATGATTTTAGAACTGGCATTTCATCCTGAAGGAGGCCAGGATGTTTCAGCAAACTGAACAGTCAGATGGTGAGCTAATTCCTCTCTCCCCCTCATATTTCCCATCATGTAAACAATGCCATAGTCAAGGTGCCTTAGGATGGATCCTGGGTGTCTGGGGAAACATGTGGCTACGAACTGCTTGGGTTCTCCAGGGAGGTGTATAAGGCGAGTCTCCTTCAGTAGGTTGGATGGCATCCTCTCTGTGGTTGCCACCCTGCTGCCTGCAAAGTGCTTACAAACATTGACTGGATGAGCCCTTTGATTAGTTTTGCTCTTTAGCTATGTGAATGCCTTGCAGGGCTGTGTCTGATAAGTCTTCTTTGTCTGTGCATTCCTAAATAAGCAATTCAAGAGAAAAGAAAAACACACCAGAAACTAAAAGATGGAAATAACCAGCCAGTAGTTTGCACTTGCATCTCAGGATAGTGTCTGCATGGAGCCCAGCACGATGAAAGGCCTTCCTGGGGCACATGATTCAGTGTCGTGAACGTGCCGTGAAAAGCGAAAGAAGGCAGGATTCTTAGACATGAGCAACCTCACACTAAAATTGGTTGGAACCAGTATGTGTTGGTTATGAAATACTGGAAGAACCATGTGAGCTTTCATGACGTAATTGATGGGGGAGGAGAGAGGTGTCCTAGGACATTGGCTCATAGCACTGGCATCCTGTGTGCACTGATGAGGACCAAAGGCATCCAGAGGAAATGCTTGCATTTCTTGATGACGAAGACCTGACAGGCGGTGCCTGGCCCCTCACGTCTCCAAGACTGCAGCTTGTGTGAGTGGCTGAGAGGGCGGTTGGGCTGTACCTAGTTCCTGCCCTCTGTGATCGGGCAGCACTGTGGCAGATGGCAGGGCCTGCAGAGCAAAGATAAGAAATGCAGTAAGTGTCAGGAAGTCATTTTTGGTAGGTAAATTCATGTTTCTTCTTTAAAATGAGATTAAGTTGATAGTAATATCTTGCCACCCCCTCTACCCACAACATCCCAGAGAAGAGGCCTTACAGAATAAGAGTAACTACCTGAATATCATTTGCTCAGGCCTAATGATGCATAAATGAACAGAAATCATTGATGTTTTCAGAGCAGCCACAGCTCCTAGTTTTATCTTTGACAAAGATTAAAACATTTCGGGCAGGGCTGCAGGAATCTACAGCCAGAGAGGGAAGGATTTTGCAGGATGTCCCCCAAACTATGAAGAGCAACAAGATAGAAAGATCACATACTTATCATTGTTTTAAAAAGGTCTGGGATGACTACACTGCCAGGCAGTGGCCTAGAAGCAAAACATAGAAACACGTATTGGAAAAAATACTAAAGAAGAGGCTCCATTTAATGGAGCAACAAGAATGATAAAATACATAGAAATAATTTATAAGAAACTGTTAAATGTTCTTGAAAGCATAAAGTAAGCATGAGCAAATGAACAGTAAAGTACATTGTTTTAAACAGGATGATGCATAAATCACAGAGATGCATGTTCTTTCTGTTAATCTATAAATTTAATGTGATCCCAATAAAAACACTAACGGGTTCTCGGGGGAGGGAGGGTGAGAACAAGATAAGCTGATTCAAGTCCTAGATAGTCAAACATATAAAAATGATATAACTAAATATTGCAGCACTAGTACCTAAATAGACAGATTTATGACAGTTTTGAAAAATTTAGAAATAGGCCTAAATATAAATTGAAATTTAGTATATGCAAAAGGTGACATTTCAAGTAAGTGAGGGAATTATAATTTATTTAAAAAGTAGTGTTAAAACAACTGGGTAACCACTGATTCCATCTTTTACCAGCTTAAATTTTACATAATCAAAATTTTAGACATACTAAATGAAATTATAATAATAGAATAAATCATAGTATTTTTAAGGAAGATAATATTGAAGTAAGAAGATATTTGCCACTAAGGAAAATTGCTAAAAGAGAAGATTGGTCAATCTGGCTTTACAAATATATAATACTATATTTGTGAATGAAGCTCCTCCACACCTAAAAAAAATAAAAAATAAATAAATAAAGGAAAGACAGAGGACCATTTGGGAACAATATTTGCAACTTATATCACAAAACATTTAGTTTCTTTAAGATATAAAGAACTCTTATGAATCAATGAAAATTTCAACTCAATGGGAAATGTTCAGAGTCACTAGATCAGTGGTTCTCAACCTTCTGGCCCTTTAAATACAGTTCCTCATGTTGTGACCCAACCATAAAATTATTTTCGTTGCTACTTCATAACTGTAATGTTGCTACTGTTATGAATCATAATGTAAATATCTGATATGCAGGATGGTCTTAGGCGACTACTGTGAAAGGGTCATTCGAACCCAAAGGGGTTGCGACCTACAGGTTGAGAACTGCTGCACTAGATGGTTAAGTCATAAAAAGAAAACATACATGGATCTTCAACATTTGAAAAGGTGTGCAGCCTCTCTCAGACACTCAGAGAAATGCTAATTACAGCTTAAATGATGTATCATTTTCATCCCTTGGATTGGAAATGCATTGACCAGGTAGTAGAGACAAAAACGTTCATGTAATCTGGTGGGGGTGTTAGCCAGTGCACCTTCCTTGGAGAACAATTTGGCAATATACCTTAAGATTTAATTCAAATGCTTGCAAACTTCTAACATCAATCTCATTCTTAGAAATGTGTGCCTCGGGTAATCTTGTGTTTATTATTTATTTTTTGTTATTTCAAAATGTTAAAAAATACTAATCCAACAATTGAGAATTGGTTAAGCAAATTATATTGGTAAGTAACCTAGGTCATCATGAAAGAAAATGAAGTCTCTTAATGGATCTTGATATGGCTAGACTCTGAAATAAAAATTCAGGCAAGACCTATGTTACATGTAATATGCTACCACTTGTCCATAAAAATGAAGGAAAGGGTAAAAATATATTTGCTTGTATATGTTATATATTCATGAAATATTTCTGAAGGTGTAACATCGGATCTATCCAGGGAGAAGTGGTGGCTAGAACAGAAATAAGATACAAGAGACTTGTTTTTACCATCTGCCATTAAAAAATAAGATTTCAAAGTAATAAAGGTGGTACTTAATATAAAATTGATGTTTACTTTGGACCTTGAAACAAGGTACTTCAGCCCTACCCCCTCAAGATCTTTGTCTTTCTTCTCTTTACATTTTCTTGTATTCGTTGAGCATTTCTTATTCCATAAAACTATTTTTTGAGGAACGGAAATAAGTCTTACTGACCTATGTGTGATTCCCAATTCTACAATGCCTGGAATGCAGACTGGCAAGTAGTTGGCTGATATCTAGTGAAATATTACTGGAAACAGGATTTAACTCTTCTTTCATTTTCTTGTTTTAAATGGCTTTTCAACTCAAATGAGTGTTCACAAAGGAGGTGCCACTGGTCAAGACTAGTACTTGGCAATATATCCTGAGCTAATGTGCTCCCCACAGGCACAGTGAGTTGCCACAGGGCACTGAAAGAGATGACCAGTTAATATTTCTTCACCTGAATTAACCTTCTATACAACCTTAGTGATGATTTTGCCTGGATGGGGATTTTAAAAAATTTGGCAAAGTTTGCTCAGCATGTCTGAGAGCTTGGCCTTCTGTCAACAGCTGAGAAGTCCCATGGCTTATTTGCTGTCCTCTCCTGGGAACCATCACTCAACAGATATTCACTGGAGGGACAATAATAGCATGGCCATCCAGCCTCCAGGATCTTTCATGACTAATGTCACAGCACTGAGGTCACTCTGGGGTTCAGGGCAGAGTCAGTAGCTGCAGTGGAAAATGTTTCTTTAGAAATGACTTTCGTAGACAAAGCTTTCATCTCTGACCTTGGTCTTATACTCTGGCTGAATCAGCAGCCCAGGCTCAGCACCTTGCAGTGGTCAGTAATGCCGTGGGTCACGTCCTCCTGGATCTCATCTGGAGGAGTTAGGTGTGTCCACCAGATGGACTTGGCCAGTGAGATGTGATGAAGTGACAGGTGCCACTTCCGGTCTGTGGGGCTGCTATGAATCAGCCCCTTCTCTCGCAGAGTGAGCCAGCTATGGTGGTTACGGACATTTCAGGGAGGACTCTGCTGACCAGGTCCCTGAGGGATGACGAGGCGGAACAGAGTCCCCCAACCCAGCTGGACATGTAGCATGAACAAAATACAAACTTTTCTTGTCAGAAGCCACTGCTGGTGAGGTGGTTATCACAGAATCGTGTGTCCAATCCCAAACAGATGTAAAAGTTGACACCTTGAAGTGAGAGCTGCTGTTAGAGTAACCTGAGACAAGTGACATCACGTGGTGGACTGGTAGCTATTGGTGAAGAATCTCTTATTAGGAACCCACAAGACGGAGACCCATGCAAGAAAGTGGTAAAATAATGGATAGCAACTGGGCAGGCAAAGGGCGGACTGAATCAACTTGTAGCTTTGGGAGAAAAGACCAGGAAGAAGAATGTAACTTGTGACTTCTGGCTGACCTTGGTTGCCTTGGGGAAGACCTGACAAAATGTCCATCAGGCTGATGGAAATCAAACGAGAGGAAGCATCCCACACTGTGTATCTCTCCACCTCCATGTTCCTGGACATTATGCTGGCAGCATGAAACCCACCATGGTAGGAGTACTTATATCATGGAAATTGGCAAACACTACAAAGCAGTGATCCTAGTCCTGGCTGGATTTTAAACTTGGCCCAGCACAGCAATGATGTAAATCTAACTGGATTCCTTGATTTGTTCTGTTTTTCCCCGCTGTGGCTCGCATGCTTTTTCCTCTAGAAGAAATCAGACGGAACAAACTCCCAGGCATGAGACCCTGCCTGTCCCCCTCAGCACTTTCCCTCTCCTCTTCAGATGGTCTCTAGGCCTTTTTCTGTCTCCTCCTGCCCCCAGACTCAAGCCCTGAGAGAGGCTGTGTAGTGCAGCTCACATCAAAAGATCTGCATCATTAAACCTCAGTGGGAGCACTGGGTGGTGACAGTGAAAAGACCCAGAATTGAATAGAGAGATTCATCCTACTAAATTTAGACATGGGCTCTCTATATTTAGTCTGGATCTTAAAATAGGAAAAATTTCAGCCCGAAAATTTGTAGATTCAATAAGAAGTAGAACTGTTTGCTTTGTCCTTGTACTGAATTCAGGCTCCATCAACAGTACTCTGTATATAGTCTTCAGTAAATGCCTATTTAGGAGTCTTGGGCACTGTAATTCATAATCCCACTTCTTTCAGCGGACTTAATGTTTACAGTGGGTGGCAATAATAATGAAGTATCAGCAACAATAACAGCAACTAATGTTTACTGAAGTAAGCATGGACCAATATCACAAAACTGCTGTAGAACTGTATAACTCCCACTTTACAGATGAGAACACCAGAGCACAGAGAGGTTAAATGACTTTCCTAAGGTCATACAGCAGCAGTGACAGGGCCAGGGCTGGAATCAGTCTCATGTACTAACTGCTCTGCTTGACTGCCTGCGTATGCAGAGAACTCTCTCTGAATCCCCAGGAATTACATACACTGGATCCTCAATACTCATGAAGTCCATATTTACAAATTCACCTACTCATTACAATTTGTTTGTAACCCCTAGATCATTCACCACCATGCCTTTGCAGTCATGCACGGACACATGCAGAGTGATGAAAACTTGGGTCACCTGATGGGCATGTTCCCAGCTGAGGTCTAACAGGGCAACACTCTGCCTTCCTATTTCATTCAGTAAACAAGTGCCCTTTGTACAGTCGATTTGGCCCCATGTTTTTCACAATTTGTGTTTTTTATTAGTGATTTCACTGTGTTTTTTAAAATGTGTTTTTAAATTACAGCTGACATACAATATTATACCAATTTTAGGTGTACAACATAGTTATTAGACATTTATGTACGTTGTGAAGTGATTTCACTGTTTTAAGTGGCCCCCAACCATGGTGCTGAAGTCTGTCTACTATTCCTAAGTTCAAGAAGGACGTAATGTGCCTTAGGAAGAAAGTACGTGTATTAGATGAGCTCCCTCCAGGCACAAGTTTTATGGTGCTGTTGGCTATGAGTTCCATGTTATTGGATCAACAACATATATTAAATAAGGTGTCTTTAAATAGAAACACGCATGAAGTAATTCCGGGTTTGCAGTGACTTTACAGAACATAACTATTGCAAATGATGAGAACTGCAGGTGCTTTGCAGCATGTTTGCAGGGAAGCTGAAACCTTATTCTACTTTTGATTTCTACTTGCTTTCTTATCTCCTCTGCCCACAGCATGTAGGAGTCAATGGAAAGCTCTGCTTTTCCTTATAGGGAGTGAGGAGGTGCCTAGGGCTCAGTCCTCACCTTCCACCCTGGCCTGTGAGCTGTGACTCAGGACCCATGATCTTTCCCATTTGCCCCTTTAAGGAGTAGAGAATACAGGGGGCTCAAGCTGGAGAGCAGAGTGAGGAGGACAGTAGCCGTGGTTTTCAGGTGGCCTTGTGATTTTCCTTCATGTGTTGGGACTTGGTGGGATAGGAGGGTATTTTATATTGGACTGTAAACCAGGAAAACAATTTCCGAGCTAATAAACAGTAAACCATCCTGTCTAGAGCAAACAAAAGAGGGAGAGTGCAGGTAAACCACTTGTCATATAAGTCAGGAGTTACTCTGGATGCCAGACACAGATCATTCACTTCTGAAGATGCAGAATACAGGGAGGTGTAGGGAGCGCTGAGTTGATAGGAAGCGGATGCAGCTGAATCTGCCATTGCCAGAGTCAGGGCTTCATCCTACTAAATGTAGATGCAATACATGTAGTAGGTACAGATTACCAAAGTATCTGCTAATGCCAGGTCTTGATAGGCAGGGTTTTATTTATAAAGTATCCAGCTTTTGTGCCCTCTTCCCTGGCTCTATCATCACTCCATGGCACGTGGGGAAATACTCAGAAAGCACTCGGGACCATTAAGTTGGGATGGTTCTAGCTGCTTAAATGAAGAATTTTTGGGGTAAATCTTCATCATCATTTTTGCTTTTTCACAAGGGAAACCTATGGGTGTGAAGTGACTGCTGAGAATTGCAGAGTTAAAGAACCACAGAACCAGGACTAGACAGAACCCAGCATCAGGACCACGGCCAGCGCTCCTGCTGCCCTGCCATGCCTTCACACAGGAGAGAAATGATGCCAACTTCACTGGGATCTTCCATGACATATTAATATGTTTAGAATTATTACATAGTTAATTAGGTTATTAAAACTTTGTCTTTTACAGGTGTGGATAAATCATCTTCTTAACATTGTAATTTAGTTCCCCAAATGCATCATTCTTTTAGAAAACTTTATCTCAAATAATGCTCAGCATTTTTGGTTGAGTTTTCATGGATTGAAACAAGGAATAGTAATTGCTTTTCCCCCCCTTCTTCTCCAGAGTAGTTTGCTAACTCTTGAGGTCAATTGAAAAAACTTCATTCCATTTTTTTTTGCAAAGTCCATAAAACACACACACACACACACACAGACACACACACACACACACACACACACGCTCTCATTGTAGCATGAAGTGATGAATGTCTTACCCAGGAGCCAGGGGAACTAATGCACTTGGGGCCTAGAGGAAGTGGTGCTGTGTCTGGCTTGGATGGACAGTGGGAAGTCTGTCATAGACTGGGCTTGAGAGCAGTGCTGAGAGCCCAGGCCTGGGCAAATGCAATAAAAGCCTATAAATCTCTGAGTCAGTACATTGGGATGGTTCAAATTTGTTAAGAATTTCCTATGGCATTTTGGGGAAATAGGACAAGACAAGGTTTTATTCAAAATGAGGTTTGGTTTTCACATAAAGACAATAAATAAGTCCTTGTATGCAACAGCAGCAAAACATGGCTTAGGTGGGAGGAGGGAAAATCTGATATAGGATTCAGTTCACAACAGGCTGTTGGACTGAGAGCCTCAGTCCCAGGTCTGCTCTTCACTCCTGGCCCCATGAGCTTCTCTGAAAAACAACTCACAGCATGGCAGCTCGATTCATTCTAGTGAGCAAGAGAGGGAGGGGACGATGGAAGCCACAGTGCTTTGTGACCTATCTTGGGTCAATAACTCCCAATGCTTGCTGCCCCTGAGCCCTAGACTGTATTTCTAACTGAGCACTGGAGAGATCTCCTTGAATTTCCAATGAACATCTTCAATTCAACATAGTCAAAGCAGAACTCCAAACACCAAAGAGACTTCCGATTAACCCCAGAAGCCCTGATTCCTACCCATTTTCTTATGTAATAAGTGGAAGTGCGTGTATACCTATGTAACATATATGAACAGTCAAACTATAAAACAAAAGAGTGAGGCGAGCAAAGCTTCTTCAATGCTGGTCCCTTCTTGGTACAGGGAGCAGGTGTTTTGGAGTCAGATAAAATGGGTTCAGATCCACACCCTGCCCTTCCTACTTGTGTGACATTATGCCATTTACTAGTTCTTTCAGCCTCGGTCCCCCGTCATTAACATGGGGACCATAAAGACCCACCTCCTAGGGCTACAATAAGGGAGGGAGGTGGGGTCATGGGTGTGCCCAAGCTCTGCATCACAGGGCTCCCAGAAAACGTCAACCTTCCCTCCTTCCCCACCTGAGTACTTTCTTGGCCTCCTTTCCTCTCCTAAAACTGCTCCCTGAAACAATGTGGGGATCTTTGCTTTCTTCCCTAAGCCTCACTTGCTCATCTGCAAAAACTCACTCTGAATCACAAGTCCTTGAGCATCCTTGCCTCCCCCAACCTCATGACAGGGCTGTCCCTAGACCACCACCCAGTTCCAAGGGCCCCTAGAGGGGTGGGGCCACCCAGGCTGGCACCCTTCCACCTAAATGGTCTCTCAAGTCCCTTTCAGGTCCCACGAATTAACCAAAGTTACACTACACTCACAGCTGCCATGCTGGATGCCAGAAGTCTACTAGAGGGGCGGAAGCAAAGGTGGCCACTCTAACACAGACACCTATGAAACACCATGTGAAGTTTATAGTTGTTGTTGCAAAACCCCCGGAGTTGGTTGGTGTTTTTATTTCCATGCTATAGATAAGAAGCCTGAAGCTTTGGGATGATTTACCCAATTGGGCAGTAAGTTATTGATAGGCTGATGCTTTTCTTCAAACAACATTTATGTATTTTTTCAGGGCTCTTTTTGTCTCTCCCATTTATTATACCCCTGGCTACACAGAGGCAGATACCCTCCTATATTAGTGGCCCCGACCCTCCGGAGCTTCCTTCTCTACCCAGAGGCTGTGATGTTCAGAAGGCTCCCCCATGAGGAAGAATGAGCCCACTTCAAGAAGCAGGTAATTACCGAGGCTTATAATTTATGGAGACAGGAGGGCCCTTTGACCCTGTGGGTAAGTTATGGTCTCTGGGCAGTCTGCACGGAGTGAGCCCCAAATGTAAACAGAAGATCCAGCACCTTACTAATTCCCAGAAACCCTCCCACTTCACAGCCTCCCTGGGCCCAGTTCAACACCCCCGTGTCTGGGCTCCATCTGTTCTCTGCTAATGGAAATTGGAGTGTGGGTAGTGAAGATGTTTTTGAAAACACGTTTTTTTCTGGTGGGGTTGCCATTGATTAACCCCGCTTTATGTCTCAGCCTCTCTCCCTGGAGCCAGGTTGTGTGACTCATACCTGGCTGCATTGTGCGTGATATCTGTGAGGGCTCAAGTGCTATTTGGGATATGGGGCCCTATACTGTGCGGGCTGTTGCAGAGAATACAGGAAGCCGTGCGCCGCCGGGCTATTTGTAAAGATAATTGTTGCCCGCAAGAGTTCTAGACATCCACTTGTCCACACCCCAGGAGGAGCGGGGCTCTTTGTCGTGTCTGGACTTAATAAAGGATAAATAATGTGCGCTATATAGCTGGCTACAATGTGTCTCCTCCAGTCATCCTCTGTTTCAATTTTCTGCTTTGTATTGTGCACACAGAAAACAACCTCACGAAACAGCCTCAGAAAATGCTGCTCCAGTTTCCCCCTCGTGAGGACATGAGGGAAGGTTCACAAAGACACCTTTGGCTTGAATAGGGTGCAGAATGGGGCTGAGTTGCACCGTCTTCATGGTCCTGAGGGTTCAATCGGTGTTTGGGGAAAAATGTTAATTTTATCAACATAAAAAAGAATGTTTCAAATGGTTTTCCTTCCAGTGTTTAAATGGCAACATGCCACACACAGCAAGGAAAAGTTGTCTCTAGGGCGGGGGGCGGGGGGGGGGGGGCGATGTCCAGCCTGTGGGCCATATAAGGCCCATGAAATCATTTGGTCTGGCTATGCCAAGGTATTAGGGATGAGTTAATTAAATGTTTGACCAATTATAGAAGGCTAATTTTTAAGTTGATAATTTTGTATGTCCTGAGAATTTATACTAATAAAAGAGAAAGATGCAAATTGACTGTACCTTCATGATGCCCACCAGCCAATCAGGAGTGAGTATGCAAATCAACCCAACAAAGATGGCGGGTTAATTTGCATACACAGGAGTTGAGCGGCAGGGGGCAGGGTGGGACCTTGTGTCATCACCATGGTGACAATGCAGGCGTTCTGCACCACCCCAGCTGCTCCAGGCCTCTGGGCAGCGTGGGAAGGCAGAAAGGCGGCTCTGGCCCATTCTTGCACGAATCTTCATGCATCGGGCCTCTAGTGATGTTATAAATACCCAAATGGCCCTTGGCAGAAAGAAGTTTCCCCACGCCTGCTCTAGGGGATCACAAAGACCTGCTCAGTTCTAGGAGGCAAAGCATCACCTCTGAATACCACCAGAGGAAACGGAGGCACAGGTGACCTTGGCAGTGATGTGATCCTGCTCAGGGGAAGGCAGGGCCCTCTCATGCCCATCCTCAGTGCTGCCTTCTCCCTGGATTTTGACAGAATCAGGGTCCTGACCAGGCTGGTAGACCACAGGGTTGATCTGGGGACATTTACAGTCTACACGGTATTGAACTGTTGCACATCTGAATAAAAGCACAGCGTTAAGCTTAAAAGTTGTCATTTTATTTTTTCCTTCAGGCAACTTTATATTTCAAACATCCAAGGATGGGTGTTTATCCCAGATCTTCCCAATTCAAGGGTTTGGCACAGGTTTCCTGTTCTGGGACCTTTTCTTTGTCATGGTGTCATTTCTTTCTGTGCCCCCTGGTTGTCCTGCTCCATCTGTGCTTCCCAGGGAGGGGAAGGACAATTCCTGCCCCCATGGGAACCCTGTCTCACTCCAGTCGCTGAATCCATGAACTCATCACCTCCCTGGCTTGGCCCTGGCACTGGGTGCACCACAGTCCTTTTCTCTAAGGACGCTGAGTCTGCCCTGAGAGCTGGTGTTGGTGGAGCAGGATAGCAAACCTGCTGACTGCCATTGCCTGTGCTCCATTCACTGGGATGCAGCCAGCACCAGGGAGAGCATCCCCTTCTGGGAGTACAGTAAAGTCTAGGTCCTGTGGGCCAGGTGGGTTGTAGTGATTCCAAAGAAAGCAGGAGCTAACTCCAGTTGACAATGGGTTGGGGTCAGTGGAACTAGAATGGAATATAGGATGCAATCCATGAGGCATGTTAACCCCAGCATTGGGATGGGGGTTGAGGCAGGCCATGGTCAATATCCTGATTTTGATCAAATACCCAAGAGGAAGACAGGGTTCCATCTGGTCAGGGCAAAGCATGGTGTCTACCCCACAGAGATAGGCGTCAAGAGCTTGTTAAAATGCCCAGCACAGAATAGGAAATGTCAGCCCATTCTCTACTGCTGCTGTAATAAAATGGAAGACTTTTCAAGAACACCTCATGACAAGATCCAGGTTCCATGGTCAATGTTATCATCATGAAATCCCGGCACTAAGTTAAACATGTTTGTGCAAGATGCCAAGCTCAAAAAATAGATTATGTAAATGTAAGCCTGTTCGTTAGCAACTTGCAAACCACACCAGTGACATTGGTGTGCAAAATGTACCCAGGGTAAAAACAAAGAACAGACTGTGTACTAAGCAACCCATGATTAAATATTGGCTATTCACTGGTGTGGGTGAGGGAGCTTTGGTGGCTGGAAGAGAGAAAAGGCTCCTGGGCAACCTCATTACGTTATCCAGAAAATAAATAGCAGAAGTGAGCTTGATGCATATTTTAATATCAGTTCCCAAGATACTAGACATATAAAGACCAGTGTTAAAGAAATTAGACAAGTGTGGCAAAGCCAAAGACGGGAGGGGGTGTCCGCCCTTCCTCAGCCCCACTTGCATTTAATAAATGGCTCTCGCTGCCCTTTGGGGCAGCTGGCCCGGACAGCCTCGTGGATGGCCAGGAGAGGCAGCCCATTTCACCCCCTACAGAATCAGGCACTTAGGATCCGATTTTCAAATTGCCCTCCCTTTTGCATCTGCCTTGATGTTTTGCATTTGTTTGAGGCTTGCATCTGCTTCCAAACAATGCGCAGTAATTTTAAACCTGTTTAGCACGCATTTAACCCAGATACTTCTTTTGTGACCATTTCACTGGCATCTGGGGTTCAGTGCAAAGAGGTTGTGAGGAACAAAGCAAGAGCAAAATGGTATCAGCCAGCAGCTGCACGGGAGGGAGAGCAGCACCCTCCCAGCGAACCCATGCACAGGGCACACTCTCTGGTCTCAAAGGCACCCCCATTGAGTAGCATGTTCCTGTACTGCAGGGTGAAGGCTGCTTCCTATGACTGATTCTTATGATTTGAGGTTTCATGTAGGCCGTGAATTCCACCACCACCACCACCACCCTCCCCGCCTGCCCCCCCCCCCACCCCGCCCCCCGGGCTGCTGTGGCAGGAAGGAAATTGCCTCGATGAGGAAGTGGAGGAGACCTGCTTGCCTGCTGACTGCCCCCTGGTGATAGCGGGCACTTCTCACCAGTGTTGATGAATAACTTTCCTGGCAGGACAGATAAACGCCTTCTGTGGCTGCCAGCCAATGGCTCAGAGGCCTGCAGGTTAAATTAGAAACTTGGAGGTCCAAGAGGGAGCTGGCCATCTGTTGACTGGGACAATTCTTCATTTCTCACCCACTATCCTTAAACACACACACACACACACACACACACACACACACACACACACACACGTGTCTTTAACCATTCATCCACTGAGGAATGGATGTTTACATCTCTTGGTTATTGTAAATAATGATGCAATGAACATGGGAGTGAAGACAGCTTTTTGATACTCTATTTTTCTCTCCTTTGGATATATACCCAGAAATAGAATACTATTCAGCCACAAAAAAGGAAGTCCTGCCATTTATGACACCATGAAGGGAACTTGAGGGCATTATGCTAAATGAGATAAATCAGGCAAGAGAAAGATGAATACTGTATGATCTCACCTATGCATGGAATCTAACAAAGCTGAACTCACAGAAACAGAGTAGAATGACTTTAACAAAGGCTGGGCTGGGGGAATTGGGGAGACATTGGTGAAAGAGTACAAACTTGCAACTAGAAGATGAGCAAGTCCTGAAGAGCTAACACACAGCCTATGATTATAGTCAACAATACTGTATCATAAACCTCAAAGTTGCTAAGGGACTAGATCTTAAATGTTCCCACCACAAAGTGAAATAATAATTTTCTGACCTGATGGAGATGGCGCTACGGTCACAATCATACACACATAAATGTATCCAATCAATGCATGGTACACCTTAAATTTAAACAATGTTATATGTCAATTATCTCAATTTTAAAAAGAAAGGGCAAAACACACACAATTCCAGGTAAACTTCTTGGTTTGTTATTATTCTTGGTGTTTCCTAAAAGAGGGGAACTGAAGGAAAACCTTGTAACTGAAGGAAAGTTTTGCTTTCATGCTTTTGGTTCTGTGTGCCATTCTAATGCGATCACACCATAACCACCTGAGACAGCGGGGAGCCTCGGAGGGCCCGCAGGATTTTGACTCACTTGAATGACAACAGTTTTTGGTTCTAAGCTTGTTGCAATGCCAGGGTTCAAGGAGGTAGAATCCTCATTAAGATCCCTCCCCTCACGGGGCTTGGGTCTGTCCAGTTCTGTGTACATGTCCTTATCCCATAGATACCACTTGGGAACTCCCTTTGATCCCAGAACACGTTCGTGAGGTCTGGGGACCTCTGAACAGTTCCCAAAGTCAGAGTACTTTGTAAAGCCAGATTTGAAAACGTGTCCATGTAAAATCTGATTGTTCTCTCTCAAGGCATCAAAAACGACAAACTTTTTACAATCACAAAAATCATGTCACATTGTTTGTTATGGCAATGTGCTCCTTACTCACAATGACTGACTAAATGAATGGTTAGAAATTTATAATGGACCCTTATTTTGTTGCTGGATGACAATTAGAAACATGGGGATTTATCATGATGCTGGCAACAGAATTCTATGTGATGATGGAAATATACATCTGCCCTGTGCGATATTATGATGGCCAGCAACCAGGCATGGTTACTGAATGCATGAAATGTTGTGAGTGCGAATGAAGAACTAAGTTTTTAATTTTATCTAATTAATAATTTATATCCAAATTTTAAGTTTAAAAGCTATACATGGCCAGTGGCTACCATATTGGATAGCATTGATTATGTTCTTTTCTTTGTCATTTATTGTTCCATACATACCTCACCACTACATACGCATAAAAACATGTAGAAATAGCATGAAAACTAATCCTAGAAACTTGGGATAAAAGAAACAAAATTCATAATTATCAATTCATTACTTCTCCCTGAGGGAAGGTTTTAAATTTAGATGTTTCTTTTAAAATGCTATCCTTTAGGAAAATTATACATGCCTCCATCCCCTGTCCTCAAAGCCACAGGTCAATATAAAGGCCATTAACAATATTTTTATCCTTTAAAAATGTAAAACATAAACTAGTTTTTTTGAAAAAATAATTTTTGAAAAATAAACATTAAAATTAAAATAAATAAAATTTATTTGAATTTTGGCATATGTTAAAATAACCAAATACTGTAGTAAATTATGTTTATTATTAAAAAATCAGTGGTTTTGCTCACCACTTTATCCACAGCCCTTGACATGAAAACAACTCATAAATGTTTGCTGTGATCCTGCAGCATTGTTTGCATGTTGACGTTGGCACTTTCATCTATTGCAGTTGTTTGCTAATGTACCACTTTCTGCATCTGAAGAATGAAAAGTTATCATAGGACTTTCTCATTGGGTGATTGCAAGATTAGATGAGTTAATAGATATAAAGCAAATGGATGCTGATATTGTTGATATTGCCTCCCTGCCTAGAATGCAGGATTCTCCAGGGCTGGGGTTGTGGGCTATTCATTTTTGTATTCTCATATATTTATATATTTGTAAATAACTAAATGGATGCAGTAACAAATGAGTCAGTAATGGGCAGATGAGGAGAAAGGTAATGAGTGTGATGTTACAGGGAAGGTTAGGTTTTGTTGGAGGCCTTTGGACAGGAAGTGGTTAGGTCTGGATATTTTTGGTCAGCAGTATATCCAGTTTGACTGGATAAGGCTTTGCTGTGGAGCTAGTCGATGCATTGTTGGGTGTCCGCAGCACCTCTGGCCTCCACTCACTCAATGCCAGTAGCATCCTGAGTCCTAACAACCAAAAATATCTCCAGATATTGCTAAAGGTTCCAATCAGGAACATTCAGATTATACCATTTTTGTTAAGGCCCTAGTTACAAAGTTCCATAGATTTTGAGAGTCTGCCCCAACCCATTTTTTATTTTGCCAAACTAAGCATTTTTAGGAGCTTTATGATGTTTATGGTAGAAATGCCTAATCTGATGACCACATTAACAAAGATTTCCCTCAGGGAATGAGATTAAGGAAATTTCCTTTTTTTCTCAGGGGTTTTATATATATTCCAAATGTTCTAAAAAAAAAAAAAACTCCATAAAATTTTATTTAACTACCAAAAAATGTACATAAAATATGTTTAATTTATTTAAAAACTTACATTGAGAAAGAATTCTCTTCTTCCTGTTCTAATCCTTTAAATATAGTCACTAACCCAGTCTGACCTAGTTCATGGGGTCATAAGGATGTCACTGTAAAGTGATAATAATTATGCTATAAATATAAAAAATGGAAGCAAATGCCACCTGCTCATCTAAAATGATGCATCATTCCCCGGACTCTTCATCCTGCAGGAAATGGTTCTCCCACTAGACTCTGCTTTTGCTTTGGTGAAGTGCACTTCTATGTGGATGCCTCATTCCACATCCACAGGGTTTTTGCTTGTTTGTTTTTTTTAATGTGGTTGTTGAATGAATGCATAATTTTGCCCGGTACTAGAGTATAGAAGGAGGGGACAAGTTTCATGCTGGATTGCTCTGTGCTCATTGGAAGATTAGTAGATATCGATTAGTGTGAGATGAAGGTCAGGCTCATTCCCACACCTTTAGTGTGGAATTGAAGCACAGTAGCCATGGACTTCATGGAATCAAGCAAATGTAAACGCTCATGCAATGTTGTGACAATGCTTGGGAGCCAGAGGACACACTCAGATTTTGACCCTTCTTCAAGTTTGTCAATGAGGATTATTTTAAGAGGCACAAGGATGAAAGAAAGTCACCAAATATGAGGTTCCAACCATATCACAGAAACATGAGGACAGAGCACACTGGAGAGTCACATTGGGCAAAGATGGAACCGGCTTTTAGCAGATCACATTCAGGTCAACTATTTTAATATCTAAGATACTATTTTTTCCCTCGTGCTCTTAGACAATTATTCCTTAAAACTGAAGAATAGGTTTCTTAAGAACAGTGTTCAAGACAAAGAGGCTCTTCTAGGAAACGTTGCCCAATAACAAGATAAGAAAATGCTTGAGTGCCAGTATCATCTAAGGCTGATAATAGTGTCTCTCGTACTTCTCTTATTTTATTTTCTTATAGGCCAGATCAATTAAATTAAACCAGCTCTTTGCTCAACAGCTTGAGATGTGTTGTTAATAATATCTCTGCTCTCCTTCAGTGGAATGATGGGCTCAAGAGTGAATGCGTGTGGTGTTTTCCTTCAGGAGTTGGGTGTGTGCCGTGAGAAAGAGCTAAGAAGAGATAGGTAGCATGGAGAAAAGAGAAGAAGCTGTTCATTTTGGAGGAATGTTGGGAATGCTGGTGATGCCTAAACAGTAAACAGCAAATGAGCCTGGAGTAAGGGTGCATATGACCCTGGACATGCCCGGGCCAGCTGGGCGTGATGCTGCAGCCAAGATGTCACAGCCCCGAGGATGCCTCTGTCCCCAATTTTAACACCAGCGACACAGCATTTGTGTGCAGCCCGGCCAAGACTTCAAGTTAACAAACTGTTTAAAAACATCCTCACTTCTCATTGGTAAACACCATGAGTACTAATATATATTGAGAAAATTAGTGTTTTCATGCAGTGTTTTCTGGTACATTACCTAAACTCAATGCACAACTCACACTTGGCGTTTCATTGCTAGCTAGCATTGGATCGCAATGTTTCACCACCAACTATGGGTGTCGCAGCAATAATTTGACAGGTGATAAAAAAAGAATAAGCTCTTTGGTGCAATTTTTATAGTCTATTCTCCACAGTCTCAGTCATTGGAGTGGAAGAAATGAAGACATACAATTTAACCAGTATGTTTACATGCATCCAATAGATATTTTTCTTTGGAGATTAATTGAATTACACCTATAAAATACTTATATTGTATACTGATCAGTCCTGAGATGGTTTTGAACAATTAGGGAAATATGTTTTCATTAGTACTAAAAAAATAACTACACAGCTGAGCAACATTGAATAATATCCTGAACGCTCTCCAATAATTTTTGCAAACACATTCTTTTGTGAGACTTTATATAAATCATAACTTTACTGAAGTACTTAACTCTTAAAATCTCAAATTCTAAATGGAAAGCAATCTTGTCTCAAAACCATACACAGTATGTACAGCCATGGTAGGACATAAATATAGTAGAGAAAGCAATGAATTTGGTAGGGTGAAATTGGCCTGGTTTTTGTTGTTTGTTTTTTAATTTTGTTGTTATAAGTTGTGTTACCAGTTCCTAGTCTCTCCAAATCTTAGTTTCTCCATCTGTCACTTGTGTGTTAGGGTCAGAAAGGGACTGAACCTGAGCAGGGAATCCTCACCGAAAATAATACTTGGATGTAAATTTGGTTTAGGTGGAATTCAGGTGGAGGTGTGCTGGTTAAATGTTCAACAACTGGCTCCAAAAGAAAGGAAGAAAGAAGGAAGGAAGGGAAGGAAGGGAGGAAGGAAGGGAAGGAAGGAAGGAAGGAAAGAAGGAAGAAAGGAAGGAAAGAAAGAAAGAAGGAAGGAAAGAGGGTAGAAAGGAAGGAAGGGAAGAGAAAAAGAAGTCCAGGCTTGCAGTGTTTGTCAATTTCTCCAGTATAAATTCTCCCATGATGGCTGGTTTCAAGAAAGCAATGTGACATCCTTGACCATGGAGCTGGGAAAAACACGCAGGGCTGGATCGCCTGAACTAGTGCCCCCTGAGTAGAGTGTGGTGTTACAGCCCCACCCCACCATTAACAACGTTAGAGCAATTAATGCAGTTGGTGTTGTTTTTCATGTTCCAGTCAAATCAGGAACATTAATTGCACATAATATTATGGCTTAACATTGATTCATGTTTTACAGTATCATAGAAGTAACACATTAATATTTATAGCTATTAGTGCAATCATCACTTTGGCGTTTAGATCCACAAGCACTATATTTACTCTCAATAGCACTTGTTTATGTCCCTTAAAAAGCATTTTTGTGAAAAGTGTTTTTTTGTTTTTATTGTGGCATACTCATGATTATATTGTTGTTGGGATATAATCTCAGGGAGTTGAGAAGCACTAGACCAGAGATTCCTAAGTTTCCTTACATGACGAGTATTTATAGGTTAAATTTCATGAGTGATACTGATATACACATGCTACTTTTCCACTAAATGCCTAGCCACCCACTCTGTTTACCATGAGGAGTGAAAATAAAAGCTAAAATGCTTTGAGGCCATTTATGAACACTGTATCTCTCATCCTCCTGTCCCCATCCCTATGTAAGTAGAGATAGTGTCTGTGATTTCCAGGGTTCCTTCCACCTGTAGCATCTATGACCTCCCACTACCCACCCTGTAGGCAGGAATCTCTCTTCTGTCACCCCCAAGAATGTCTGGGGCCACATACTACCAGCAAAGCAGGGAGAGCCCAGGAAAAGGCCAGTCGGGACTGCCTGGGAAGGAAGCCCAGGTGTCCTGGGGTCCTGGTGACCCAGCTGACCCCCTGGAGAACCAAACCTCCAGATGGGGTCGGCTGGATCCCAAAGCCTCCCTGCGCCAGTCACTGTATGCCTATCTATGTTCACCCAAGGTTGGGCCCATGTAGACACTGGGAACAGAGAAGGTGAGCCCTGATCTCACTAATGAGACAGATTCAAGCCCAAGTCAGGCTAAAGGATGCATGCAGCCCCCCACCCATTTTCCCTCAATAGAAGGCATAGGACAGGGTCAGGGTCCCCATTTGATTTTGGACCATGTCCAGCAGACATTGCAAATTCCACCCGCACAGAATCCAAATATGTCTCTACATTAAAAAAAAAACAAAAACACTGAGGACATGCAGCTAGTTTAACAACCACACCAGCAATAATAAAAACACAAGAAGGAGCTATGCATTGTCCCCTTTTGTGCCCAGCTGTTCTAAGGGCTTCACAGGACTGTTCCACTGAGTCCTTGCAGAAAACTAGCACGGTCACCCCTGGGAACACTCAAGGGGGCAGGTGAGGCACCACAACGGCAACAGGGTGATCAGCACAGCCAGGATGGACCAAGAAGCACATACCTCACAGTGCCTGGGAAGAGGACTCCAACCCCCTCTCAGTAAGAGCTGATATAAGGTTGGTCGTCCACCTTCCTCCCCCAACTTACTGTGTGAGCTATTTGGCCACTGGTAAGAAGACAACCCAGAAAGGGCAAAGCACACAGCAAAATCTGCAACCAAACAAGATGATTTCTGTGGGGCGCCCACAATTCCCTGTGTTCTTTTGAGGCGGTAACTCTAGGATGAAGGACTCAAACACTGTCACTTTCTTTGCAGGTGCGAAGACGAGGTAAAGGAAGGCAAAATCAACTTTCTTGCTGTTTAAATATATGTTCCATGCAGCTTTAAATTGAGCGTGAATGCAATAAAACCATCCAAGTGGAACTTTACTTTGATATGTAGTTCAGAACACGGCTCAGAGAATGAAGCGCTTGCTCAGGGAAGACTCAGCTTTCTCCGTGGCCGGTTAAAACCAGAAATAGCACTACTAACTGTTACGGCTAAATCTTGACATTTTTCTCTCTCATCTTTTGCCACTTCTCACAATTATTACAAAGACCACACAGATAACTAAGGGATAGGGAATAATTAGATAATGAAGTGAACAATCAATTATTTTTTTTTCAGCTAATTGCAAAAATATAACCATTTCTGGTCCCGAATTATTCACACTAGCCAACTGCACGAATGCCAAGAAGTGCCAGAAACTCAGCAGTGATTGTATCGTGCTCACCAAACCAGGTACAAGAACCCTGGTGTCCTCTCATTCTCCCTCTAAACTTCAAGAAAATATTTTTATTAATGACACATACATAGTCTGAAAACTCAAATTAGCTTATGACAAAAACAGTGTGTCCTGTGTCTAAGTTCCCTGTCACACATTACATTCCCCTTCTCATATTTATCGTCACACGAGAGGCCTGGTGCACGACATTTGTGTACTGGGGGGTGGGGGAGGAGGTGTTCCTCAGCCTAGCCTATGCCCTCTCGCAGTCCAGGATCCCTCAGGGGATGTCTGCTTGCTGAGGGGTCCTTAGCACTGCTGCAGGGGCAGGAGAGGTGGCAAGTGCAGCTTCTGGCTGAGCAGTGCTCCCCCTGTGGGATGACCACCAAGGGGGCAGCTCCTGCATTGAGTGTCTTGTCCCCTGGTGGTCAGTGCGTGTCATAGTGACTGGTCATTCTACCGTTCAGTCAATTTGCATATTAGCTTTTTATTATATAGGATTTCTAAATAACATACTTTCACTAGTCTTTCTTGATTTTTTTAACTTGAGTTTTAGCTGAGTTCCTATTATGGGGAATTATGGAGGATCTAGCTTCTTTCCATATTACCCCCCTCCACACACACACCTTATATAGGCCTTTCCTCCCCTTATAAACCCAATATTGTGCAGGATTTGAGCAGGTCGATATTTGAATAGAGGAAGTTACATTTCATGACAATGTAACTATCATTCACAGCAGAGCCATGTGGTACCAAGCCTTCTTTTCCTTCCTTATGCAACTTTTTTTTCCAGACTTAATCAATTTGCTATTTCATTGCATTAGTTTTTGCATATTTATCATTAATTTATTCCTAAACTCTGTGAGAAGTGTGAATCTCCTCTCATCATGCAAAAGGCATCAGGAGATCTGTCATTGTCCCCTTTTCTGGAAGACACCTGTTTTGCAGCCTTCCTTCCTCCTCCTCCATGCCTGTGTCCCTGACTTCTCTCACTCTCACTCACTCTGGAAGTCCCTTTGCCTCCCTCCCTTTGGAGTCCCAGTTTCCTCAACCACATATCTCTGTCTCTCTTAGCTTTTCCCTCATTGATGAGGCATATCTCCCAGTAGCCCACTGATATTGTGGGTGGTAGATATAGTTACTGAGCAATTATCTGTTTGAAAATATAGTCAGTCTTGATAGTTTGTTTGGGTTAAAATTCTAGGGAGAAAATCATTTGTCCCATAAAATTGTGAAGGCAAATTTCCATTGTGCTGAGCCCACACAGGGAGGAAGATGGAGCCAGTATAATGTAGCCGGGGGTTTGGGGCCCAGAAGGGACATTCAGTGTGCGGGGACACAGCCTAAGCCATGGAGTAGAGATGATAAGGGCTCAGGTACCAAGAGTCACTGCAGGAATTAGATTCAAAATCTAGCTAGGAATTGCAGATATGGGAAGCAACACCAGACAAATGAGATGAAAAGAATGTCTCAGGAAGCTGGTTGACTAGGGTTGCATGGGCAGATGGGGAATAAGGAGGGCCACAAACCACAGGTTGGGGGTGGGCATCCAAACATCCATGCATGTCAAGGAGTGCCTGCACCTGCCTCTCAGGGCAAAGCTGGCACTGTATGCCAGGTGTAATCTGAAGGGCCAGAAGGCTGATCTGTGCAACTGTGGCTTCTTGCTGTTCCTGCCAAGGGGGCAGCCTGCAGATAACCAGGTGCTAGTTAGCAGGGGTTAGGGTTTCGCTGGGGACAGGTGGACCAAGTTGTATGGCCATCAGATTTTCTCGTTAACTCAAATACGTCATGGCTCCTCTGAGGGTGGTGACTTTCTGCTCCTTTGTGCCCCCTGCAGGCAGACATTGGAGCAGACTATTCTGGCATGTACAGAGCATGCCAGGGCAACTGGATCAGAGACCTGGAGAATGAGCGAGGCTGCAGACCAGGATGGAATGTGAATTGACAGGTGGCCCCATCACAGCAACATGATACTTTAAAAAAATACTTAGTAAGCTAATGTGCAAAGATTTGCCAAAATACAGTTGTCACGATAAAAAATGGTAAGAAGGACTTGAGACCCATTTCTTGACATTTCACACATCTCTGAAGCCCTGCTTTAATTGAATGAGTGTGTTCCCATTTAAAACTTCAAGGTTTAATGACCCAAAGAATAGAAATTGATGAGGAAAGACATGCCACCCCTAATTTTAAAATATATTTGTCATCACAATCATTAATCTTTCTAAGATTTTCTTCCTCGGGGAGGAAAAGCAGAATTTAAAAAATAGCAGTTCTTCATCCTGGCCTTTCATCACTCATGCACTCATTCACGTGTTAATTGGCTCCACAAGCAGCTATGTGCCTGGTGGGGATGAGAGTTGGGGGACACACGGGCCCTCTCCTTCATGAATCCCTAGCTCAGGATGGGTCTGCAGGAAGCCACAGTGCACACTGATAACGTGTGGGCAGTGTCAGCACAGAGCAGGTGTCAGGGGCAAAGCCTGGCTGGATAGGGGACAATACCTGGATCTTTGATTGACCTGCTCTCACCCCAACCCCTTCTTTTCACAAAGGGTCCCCCAGGGCCTGCTGGCTCTGTCCATAGGGCCAAGCGTCCTTTGCTCAGCCCACCTTCCTAGAACTCACACTCTTTAAGTTCTGACCTCCTTCTTGTTTCTTTGTCCCCCTGGAGCCCACCTGCTGGCTCCTTCTCTCAGCTCAGCGGCCCCTTTCTGTTCTCTGGAGTCCTGCAGGATCCTACCTTCTGGTGTACTAGGATTGTACTGGAGATCGTGCCAAAGATGCTCATTTGAGGACTGGCTTTGGCTTTCTGGCCAGGTTTCCAAGTTCCCAACTTCTCTGGGATCAGCTCAGTCCACATTTCCTCTGCCCAATCCAGAATCAGTGAGATGGCTGAGCTCATGCCCCCGCATCTCCATGCTACCTTTCAGCTGGTCCTGTACTCAAGGACAAAGCCGGCAATTAGATAGATGTCAATAAAAGGAATGCTTCTCATCAATGAGGGATTGAAGGAAAGGTTTTCTGCTCTCTCATTGGCATCGATAGAGAGCCCACTGTGCACCAGGTCCTATGGTGGTGTTAGGTCTAATCATAATGGAGAGGAAAAGGCCTCCCCGACATGGACTCACTGTCCAGGTGAAAGACATATACCAGATGAATAAACATGCAGATGAAGAGATCCCACAATATGTCAAAGTGTTATGAAAAGTATCAGACTTTGGACCCAGGGACCCAACTTTGCCACTTACCTCCTGGGCATCTCTGGGCAATTTCACTTCTTGACACTTCCATTTTCTTATCTGAAAAGTAAAAACAACAAAGTCACGTTCACTGAGTATCATGAGGATTAAATGAAAGAATGGAGTTAAAACAATGGCTACACAGAACCCAGACATGGTAACTACTCAAAAATGCTATAAATGTTATTACTAATAGCTATAATTAATAATCAAGTGCATATCTGCCTGCTCTGTGCCTCCTAATTCAAAAAGGGATTATGAAGTTAAATAAAAATTCTGAGGTGCAACTGACTGCTTCTGAGAGGAATCCTGCAAATATCCTCAATGTTGCTGTGCTAATTAACACAAGTGCATGGAGACAGGGGGCTTGGTGTAGATGCTGTGAGACAGGATTCTGGAAGATGGGTGTGGGTGTCTCTCCCTGCTGCAGCCGTCTACTTCACCACTGGCAGCCCGGGGGTCTTGGCCCTGTTGGGGTCTAGAAACAGATATAAGACTTTCTTTCCAGCCTCTCTGGGCTGAACAGGAATCGGCATTGAGGACTCTGCAATGTTCAGAGACTTGAGCCTTCTCTCTGCATGTCACAGAGCTGAAAGTGCCAACGTATTATTTTCTGGCTGGAGTGAATAAATAGTTTCTGATGAGGATCATTAAAGTTCAGGTACTTTTCTACCAAAAGATGAGCAGATTGGAGGGTAGCATTGTTCTTCCATGGGGGAGAAAGGAGTCTATGACTTGTTTCATCATTAGGAAATGTCCTTCAGAATCGCTAAAGTGACCTCACTGATGTTTGTATAATGTTAAGCAGCTGACCAATTCATTCATGCCAATGAAAAAGTTACTAAAAGCAGGACTTCTTTGTGTGTGTGGCATAGCTTCTTATTGGTTGGTTGATTCAGTGTCTATTTTTTCACAAATATTTCTGCCTAGGTTGTGCTGGAGCTATTAGGTCTGACTCCACGTCGATTGCCCTGTCACCCTCTCCGAGGCAGCACGTCCCAGGGGTTTAAAGCAATGGGCTTGGAGCCAGGCTGCCTGGGACACAATGCCCAGTCACTCCATTTCCTCATCTGTGAAATGGGAATAACAGTGGGGTCTACTTCATAAGGTGGTTGAGAGTTAGTGATGGATAACTGAAGAGGTATCATAAAAGGCACATTCGCAAAGCATGGTCCTGGCAGGTCGCGATAAATATTGGCTGTTATCAAATAGCACATTAGCAGGTGAGCTGTAATGAAGGCGGTGATTGCTGTGTGGCCGTGACTTGTGTGTGCCCGTGTTTTCTCAGCTGTAGTGGAGCCTTTAGAGATGAACAATTAGTGAGTGGAATTATCTTATTGACTCACACCCTCAGGTCAGAATGGCATGTATGTGTACAGAAGCACAGCCTGTCTTTATTCTAGATGGCTCCATGGTCCACAGAACAAGAACAAAGGGTTATATTTCAAAGATGAGTTTTTCTAAGAGACATATAAGCCTTCTAATCCACCTGCTTCTGGAATTGTGAACAGGCAATATCAAACCATATGTAAGGAGCAAAATAAATATTAAATGTGCATCCCTCCTCCATGCTGTCAACAAAGGGCCTGGGAGGACCAACAGAAAGAGATGAGGATGGGGTGGTTGCAAGTGGGGAAAGGGAGAGTAAGACAGAGATATGGTGGAGGAGCCGGCTGACCTCTCAGGGATACCCCCCCTCCCCCCAGAGGCCCTGGGGTCATCTTCTCAGGGAGGCAGCCAGGATTAGACTTGCCCCAAGGGCAGGAGGGCTCCTATCATCATGCTGACCTGAGTTTGCTATTGGCTCTGGAAACCTGTGTGGTCCTACAAGGGTATAGAAAGGTGGTGAGCTTTCATTTCCTCTAATAAAATAACAGTAAGTATTTCCCAGGCTTGGGTGAAGATCAACTGTGTTAATTCAGATGTGATGCTTAGCACAGGACATACTCAATAGATGGTGATGATGATGATAATGGCAACATTGGTGACAATGGTGATGGCCATGACTACTATTAATACAGAGCAGATGGATGGGCCCCAGACTACTGCTCTTTGCACTGGACAATAGTTTTTTCTCTTGAGAGGGAGTGGGATAGAGATGAGTGAGAAAAGCTCTGAAGGTGGGGAGAAGTCACAGGTGTGGGGGCTCAGTATCTGGCCACCTGCTCCCTGGTGGCAGCTGGCCCCATCCTACCCTCACATGGTGCAGTTCCTGGACACTGTCCCTGCAGAAGGCCTTGTGGCCAGAAGACCTCTGCCTCCTCTTCCACCTGAGAAACAGCACGGTGGTGCCTGGGGCTGCCTCCCTGTCCCATGGTCAAATGATATTTCCCTCCCACGAGGGAAAGGACCCTGCTTGCTAGTCAGGAAAAATTGGCTACCATGCAGAAAGGATCATTTCTTTAAAGGTAAAGGATGGCGGACCAAGGCTCTTTTATTCCACTGAAAACTCTTTAATGCTACATGGGCATAAAGATATAAAAGCCGATCTCTGCACAGTTCCCGAGAGCCCCTTTTAAAACTGATTTCTCCGGAGGCCTTGACTGGTCTCCTACTGCATGCAGAGTGCAAGGGCATTCAGAAGAGCACGCTTCACAGAGAATGAGGTGCAATATTTATAAGTTACACAGCAGTTTGCCTGGTGGGGCGGCTGACTTGCCTCCATCTTTTCTGATCTCTGTTTTCTTCCTTCTTTCTATACTGTCCTTTAAAACAAACTACAACCAAGACCAGAACTCCTGCTCCCAAAACAAAGCCAACAAAATTAAAATGAAAAGCAATCCTTCTATTGAGGAGCCAAGATCAGAGAGCGCCCTGCCCTTCACTTGGTTTCCTTGATGTGCCACGCAGCACAGAAGGTCCCAGTGCTAATAAGCAGTCCTATGTGACAGCCTGGCAGTCCTCAGACTGAAGGCTCCCTTCAGAAACAACCATCCTGGCCACAGTTTCTGAATTGCCTCCACCATGCTGCAGGAGACATTCGAGCTTCAGGTTGGACTGGTGGCATCTTCGAGGGAGCCTGCAGGGATAAGAGCAGACACACAGAGAGAAGAAACAGAAAGGCACCTGCCAGGCTGGCCAGGGGAAGGCCCAGCAGGTGTGGGAGCTGGTTGTGCAGGGGGCAGTGAGAAACTGAAAAATTTCTGTTTTCAGAAACTGACAGCTCAAAATTCATTATTTGGCCCTAAGACTATTTTTTGCAGCCAGTTTATCATCCTTTGGACATGATGTGACTAGGCCATGAAACAATTATAAATATCACTCTTTTCCCCCAGCCAGAATCTATCTCCCCTCTTTCTAGTTGTCAGCAAACGAGGGCCTGATTTCTCTAATTTGGCATCTGTCTCTTCATCAAACTCATGAATGAGGTTCAGTACCTTCAACCCACAAGACATTTTGTCTGCCCACACCTGGTACCTGTGCTACAGTACTTGTAATTGCGTCTCTCTGTGTGGGATAAAAGTGCCCAAGCATATTCTCTGTACATGCAACATTAATTCTACCATCACATCATGCCTGCAATACTATGATCATCCAAGGACTCTAGTGAATGGGGCTGATCAACTTTGGCTCTGGAGAAGGATGTGATTTTATGTAATGACTGCTAGAAATAGAAATACTATATGTCTACTCGAGTGTGTGCACAAATGATTCAAGAAAAAACAGTCACACTTCTCTGAACAGAGCTTCATGACTATCTCCACTGGTGTGTACAGACTCTGAGCGAAGTTGGGCTTCCTTCCCTTTTCCAGAAGTGAGAAGGCCGAACAAGAGGCATAAAAGTGTTGGTCAGCATTAGCAGGAAAGCTGATAAGGACCAGAATTTGGGTTGGGTGGGCTTCTCTGATCCCTATGCCTGCTGGCCTATTCCCCATCATGGCTCTACTCTGGATCCCAGGGACTACATGCCCCAGGCTCCCTTGTGTTCCCACCTGGGGATGGGGGCCACCTAAACAGTGACTGTACCCCAGGATTAGGGATTCTGCTTCTGTTGAGAGTCCAGATTCTGGCTTAGGTAACACCACATACCCTCTGTTAGGGGTTGAGTTGTGTCTCCCAAACAGACATATTGAAGTCCTAATCTCTCCCACAGCCTCACTTCCGAATGTGACCTTGTTTGAAAATAGGTCAGTCGAGCTGATGTAGTGAGTTAGATGAGGTCATTAGGGTGGGCCCCAATCCAACGACTGGTGTTCTGATGAGAAGAGAAGAGACACAGACACACAGGTAGAGAGGGAAGACGCCATGTGACAACAGAGGCAGAGACTAGGGTGATGCACCTACAAGTCAAGAGCACCAAGGATTGCCACCAACACCAGAAGTGGGAGGGAGGCTCCATCTCAGCCTCAGGAGGAACCAGCCCTGAGAACCCCTCGATCTCAGGCTCTGGCCTGGAGAACTGTGAGACTATATATTTCTGTTGTTTAAGCCGCACGCTCGGTGGTACTTTGTTTTGGTGAGCCCCGGAAACTACTAGAGTGGTAGTTTGAGCTTGTGAGCCGTTTGATCCACGTTAATTCCTCTGTCCACACTGAGTGTACTAGGTAAGGACACAGGCACAGGAGTCACAGACAGTGCATGAACCTGAGCCGATTCCTAACCTACTCTTCATCTTGGCTTTTTTTTCTGCTTGCTGATTTTTTAATCTTTATTTTTTATTAGCACAGAGGGATAGCAATAACAACCCCAGACAGGGCTGCATGAAGCCTGGGTGCAGTTGTCAGTGTGACGTGCTTGTCATAGGGCACTAGGAAAGCGGTGGGCTTCCATGGTGGCCCCGCCCAATAGCCTGGGCGTCACCTGGGAGCCTCGGGGTTCTGTAGACGCTATGAATCAGAACCCCCAGGCGCACACAGCAATCTGCCTTAACACGGCCCCTGGAAAACTCTGAGGCAGTAAAAGTTTGGGGGGGCCTGGTTAAAATAGCTTCTCAATTAAGGTGGGCGACTCCAATAAATGCTAGCTGTACATCATTGTTTCAAGACCCCTAAGAAGTTAGAGTCTCGATTCTTAGGAGATCCACCCGCCCTGCTGGGGGCCAGGGAGGGTGGATGCTGGGTGCTGAGGCCCCACCTCCTCAGACCCCTCTTCTAGGTGGGCCAGGAGGTGCCCAGGCTGCACTACAGGGTCCCCCAGGACTGCTTCCCATCCAGCAGCATGGAGCCCTGTGCATCGCTTGGGTCTCAGAATTCCAACCCGTGTAATCTGCAAAAGGACAGAGGCAAAGGTTGTCTAGCAAGAGTCCAGCCTCCACGTGGACTGACCAGAGGGGATATTTAGAGGAGCCTCCCGGCGTCTGGCTGCAGGAACTTCAAAAACCACAGTCAGCTGGAGACGCTGCTCTCAGACACTCTGGAGCACACAGAGACTTTCAAATGTCATCCACCCAGAATCCAAGGCCCATCACCGTGATGTATTTACATAGACCTTCAGGCTTTCGATGAAAGCGTTTGATATACCATCCGAACCGCCATGCAATCAAAGCAGCAAGCACTCCTTCTGAATTAGCCATTTTGGTGTATTATCCTAATAGAGTATTATTTTTAAACTACCACAATATTTTAATTACGTTCTCAGCATGAATCATTATGTACCTTAGTGAGAAAGCACTTCTGACTATAATTGCACGCCGGAGTCCCATGATATAGTCGAGGAATGTAAATCCTGAAGTGGATTGACAGACAGACTGCTGCTCACGCCTGCTCCCCACCAGCCCCTCTATGTTGTGTAGCCTGAGTTTTCTCCTGGCCCGCCTCCTCTTCCTCCCCGCCTCGCCTCCTTGCCTCCATTCCACCATCTTTATGAAGCACCCAGCACATGCCAGTGATTCTCCTCAACTCCAGGGACACCAACAAAACGCCCTGTCCTCACGGGCCTGCGTTCTAGCACAGGAAGTGCATTTGGCCCATAAAGAAGTACCACCCTGCATAGCCTGCCGAATGGTGAAAGGTGCTACACAGAAACTGAAGCTGAGGGGAGTGGGGCCCTGGGATCGTGGGGGTCTGGGAGAAGAGCTAAAATTTGAAGGCAGGCCACCGGGAGCAGGGCTGATGGAGGGGAGGCTGGAGCAGGCATCTGGGCTCAGAGCCGCACAGACCCTCGCTCCAACTCATGTGTCGGGAGCGTGGCAGGCCTGCGTCCCCGACCCGGCTCACCCCCACAGACCCAGGGCTCGCTAGGACTGCTCTGTCAAAAGGCACTTGAGTGAATTTTCAAACACATGGGACGAGAACAGGATGGCTCTCCTGTATCATTACCCATTTCCCGTTGCATTTATGGGTGGATATTAAGGCACTTAAAGGACGGAGAAAATAGAGGCTACCATGTCTGTGCGCGAAACGGTCAATGGCAGTTCAAACAGCCAGGCTGTAACTCCTGTGGTCTCTGGTGGTCATTCCAGCCAAATTACCTGACATTTCCTGCGGTAGATCTCGCCCGACACTCGAGTCAGACTCTCATGTGTTCCCAGAGCCACTCCAGGTCCATCGGGAGACTCGGGGGCTGCAGACAGTGCTTTCTGGGCTGTTGCTTCAATGCAGCAACCGAAGTGGCAAGGCCTGTTCCTCAGAGGAAGGCTCACTCTTGTCCACAGCATTGGGTTCCTGACACCTGGTGGGTTTTAAACCCAGACAGGCCCCAGGGACACAGACGGAGGTCGTCCAGCAGCACCTGTCACTCCCTGTGTTCCATGAGTAACCACTTGTTAGACTAGCAGCTCCGTAAGGCCCGTCAACATTATGGAGTATCCCCATTTCTGGGGCGGGGGGCAGAGATGGAGAGAGAGAGAGCGCGCATGAGTGATGATGGTTGGACAATTTCTTAAGTTCCACATCACCGGGCAGTCTATAGCTTTAAAAGCCAATGTGATCAAAAGTGTGACAGGAGTTGTGCCAGCCACCGAAATCACCAGGCTTCTAGGCTGGGATGCTTCTGTGCCATCTGGGAGGACAAGCTGCATTCTAAGTGGTGATTGCAGGGTGCAGACACTCCGACCTTTTCCTCTCGCCTCCCCCCTTCTCCATGGAGCTTTCTGTAACTGGGGTTATCAGAGCGTGCGGGGGTGACATTAGCACAGCCGCTAAGTAGAAATGATGTGTCATGCCTCATTAATTAGAACAGCGCCATGGTGGGATTTCCTGAGACATGTCAGCAATTCCAAGAAATAGAAATATCTGGTTTTGTTCCTCTCCAGCCCTTTTTCTTCCCTTTTCTTCTTTTTAGTTTTCCATATTCAGGAGGACCACTTCTGGGAACTGCTAAGCTTTGACAAGGTTGAGTTGTGCCCCTTC
This sequence comes from Myotis nattereri, assembly GCF_964212035.1. Taxonomy (NCBI): domain Eukaryota; kingdom Metazoa; phylum Chordata; class Mammalia; order Chiroptera; family Vespertilionidae; genus Myotis; species Myotis nattereri. Next base: position 30,180,524 of record NC_138076.1, read on the forward strand.
GGTCTTTTGTATCGACAGTGCCCCCTCACCCACCCCGCAGGTTCCATAGTGTGGAGGGAGGTACACCTGGCCTCCCATCCTCTTCTGCACGCTCTCTCCACTTTTCATCCCATAGCTGGGACCAGGAGATCCACTCTAGTCCCTGTCTAGTCCATCAAACCCCTAGTTTTAGGCAAACAGCTAACTCACTTCCCTACGTTATTTTGCTGACCGTGCTTACTAGATCCCCTTCCATTTATAAAGTCCGCCTGCAAGTGGAAGAAGAGTTGGAAGCACTGAGGCATGTTGGGTCTCTGAGTGGCCACTGTCTTATGCCTTATTATGACTAATCTAATAGGTGAGGGTCAGCCTGCCCCTCTCTCTGACTCCCTGGAAATCCCACCTCTGAGCTAAGAATCCTCATGCTTCCCTGCCCTTTCAGGCTGGGAACCTTGCATATTTTTGCATTAAATGGATGATAACAGATGGGCAGTGTTTTGAGGGTATGGGCCCTGCAGCAAAAATACCGGGGCTGAAATCCTGACTCGACCACTTCTTACTGCCTGGCTTTTAGGTTACTTCACCTTTTCACACTGTTTCCTCATCTGCACAATGAGGAGAACAACAGTGCTGCTCACAGAATTGCTGGGCTATTAGATGAGCTGGGCAGGAGGCCTGGCCAGTAGTAAACCTTGATAATTATTGGCTGTTATTAGTTTTATAAATGAGCGGGGGCATTAGGGGCCCAGCAGAAAGCCCTGAGCTCCGTCCTTTGGGCCTAGTGTGAGTTTTATCACCCCTCACAGCCCTCGTTGTAAGGTTTCAAACAGGAAGTGTGGCTGGGACAGCAGCCCAGGGGGCCAGGAATTGAAAAAGAACACGGGTTTGGGGGAGGAATGGGACGTGTGGCCCTGGAGCAGGCCAGCTTTTTTCCTGGAGCACCTCAGTGTCCTGGTGCCTGGGCCGGGGTCGGGGTGCACCTGCTACCCTCCATCCCCGGAGCCCAGGCCTCCTGCTGCGCTTGCCTGGAGAGACTTGTGTGAGGCCTGGGATCCTAGAATAGCTGAGACTCAGGGAGGTCAAGTCATAGGCTCAGTGACTTGGGTAGTCAGCAACCAAGCCACCTGACCAGGGCCGGATAGTTCCAACTTATCTTTAAATTTCTACAAGACAACTTGGCTCTTAAAATATTTATTTAATTAAAAAAAACACTAAATGATTTATATGAAGAAAATTGCAATGCTACTGGAGGGCATAAAATAAGACAAATAGAAGGAAAGGATTTCAGGATAAGTAGATTCTATGACAGGAGACTCAAGAGCAGAAAGCTGTCACTTCTCCATAAGATGCTCTGTACCATTTAATACACTTAACACAATGCCACCTTTCAAAGAGCACAAGGAGGATTTTCTGAACTAAATATATCGAGTCTGAATTTCATATGAAAAAGTAACTAAGCAAGAATAGTCAGAGAGTTTTTAAAAATTAAATGTAATAAAGAAATCACTAGGCTTTCCATGTTAAACATTGAAATATTTTGAAAGCTACACTAATCAAAGCAGTATGATATTGATGCAAAAATAGACAAAGGATCAAAAAAAGTCCAGAAACAAAACTAAATATAGTCAGGACTTACTATATGATAAAGACAGCATTTCAAGTGTAGAAGGATCAGTTTTTGCAGTGAACAACTTGGCCTAGTTGGGGGAAAAAAAGGTTGGATTTCTACTTCACCCTATACACCCATACAAATTCAAGATGGAATGATATACATGTGAAAAATGAAACTATCTGAGGTGTCATACCCAAGAATTCTTGTCTAGTCTTACAAAAAAAAATACTAGAAGAAAAATAGAGAATTTTTTTTCATATTTGAGTGAGACCCAGAATTCATAAAAAGATTTCCCCTACATATAATTTTCCACCTTTTACAAACAATTTGTTGAAATTATTAATATACAATAAAGCCACATAAATAAAGTGTACAATATGATAGCTTAAACACTCATGTGCACCTATGAAACCATCACCACAATCAAGACAATACACATCCATCACATTCACGTCCAATGTTTCCTCATGCCCTTTGTCATCCATCCCTCTAACCTCTCCCGTCTCTCTTCTCAACCCTCCCCAGCAACCGCTGACCTGCCTTCTGTCACTAGACTAGTTTGCATTTTCTAGAATGTTGTGTAAATGGAACAATATAGTATATATGCTATTTGTCTGGTTTGTTTCACTCAGTATAATAATTTTGAGATGTCCATATTGTTGTGTGCATCCTAAGTTTGTTCCTTTGTATTCCTGAATAATATCCTACTGTATAGGTGTACCAAAATGTGTTATCCCTTCATCTGTTGATAGCCATTTGGGTGCTTTTCCATGTGGGGCTATAAGATGAAGCTGCTATGAACATCGTGTGCAAGGTATTGTGTGAATATATGTTTCATTTCTCCTGGTAGATACCTAGGAGTGAAATGGCTGGGTCATATTGTAAGTTGTTTAACCTTTAAAGGACTCACCAAAGTGTTTTTCAAAGTGGCTGCCCTATTTACATTCCCACCAGAAATTTGTGAGGATTCCAATTTCTCCACATCTTCATCAACCCTTGTTATTGTCAGTCTATGTGATGATGGCTATCTTGGTGTGAGGTGGTATCTCATTGTGGTTTTGATTTGCATTTTTTTTGATGACTGATGATGTTATACATCTTATCATGTGCTCACTGGCCATTTATCTCCTCTTTGGTGAAAAATCTTTTCAAGCCTTTTGCCCATTTTAAGAACTGGGTTATTTGTCCTTTTATTATTGAGTTCCAAAAAGTTCCTCATATATTCTGGATGCAAGTTCTTTATCATATACATGATTTGCAAATATTTTCTCCCAATCTGTGGCTTGTCTTTTCATTGTCTTAAGTGTCCTTTGAAATGCAGAAGTTCCTAATTTTGATTATGTTCAATTTATCATTTTTTCTTTTATGGATCATCCTTAAGAAGTCTTTGTATCACCTTTGATAAAAATTTTGGAAAAATTTGAATTACAAAAAGGAATAGGAACAAAGAGAAAAGACAAATGACTAACTAGATAAAAACATTTGAACTCATAAAGTACTAATCTATCTAATAGATAAAGAACTTCTACAAATCAATAAGCAAAAGACCAGCAATGTGACAGAATAAAGGGCCATGGGATATAAGGACACAGTTCACAGGAAATGAAATACAAATGCCTCTTACACATAAAGCTCCCAACTTTACTCATAAAAATAAAAACACAAATTAAAACTATAGTGAGACACCACAGCTTCCCTCTCAGGTTGGCAAAGATTGGAATGTTGGATAACACCCTGGGTTGAGAAGAATGTCAGATGGGGGAAATGGCATTTTCTGACCAGGCCTAAGGGAGTGCAAATTGGGCAGAATCTACAGAGAGCAATTTGGAAAGTTCCCATCAAAAAAATGCACATTTAAAAAACATTTATATATTTTTATTAATATCAGAGGGGAAGGGAAGAGAGACAGAAACATCAATGATGAGAGAGAATTGTTGATCTGCTGCCTCATGCACACCCCATACTAGGGACTGAGCCCACAACTCCAGCATGTGCTCTGTCCGGGAATGGAACTGTGACCTCCTGGTTCATAGGTTGACACTCAACCAACTGGGCCATGCCGGCCAGGCCACATTCCTTTTGATGCAGAAATTTCACTTCAGGAAATTTTTCTTTTATAGATGCTGACTCATGTGCAGACTATATGTGTTCAAAGATATCCATTGCAGCATTGACTACAATGTAAATTATTAAAAATAATCAACAAAGAGCAGGCTGATTAGGTAATTTGTGGTAATCCATACAATCAAACAATGGAGTATTGTTGGTGGGGAGGGTCTTCCTCTTTCCTGGGTTTATGGTTCAATGTGGAGTGAGTCCCATTCCTGGGTCCCACCCCAGAATGTAAAGAGAAAGGGTATTTTTGAGTTTTGTGTGTGTATTTCCCACTCAAAAAATAAATAAAGCAAAGAAAGAAGAGGAAAGAATGGAAATCAGCATTCAGGTAGTTCTTTCACTGTGAGCTAGCTAATTAAAGAAAATGTACAATTTATTGAATACCTACTTAGGCCAGGCACTTTCTTTTAAGCCTTACAACAATTCTGAAATAAGTGTTTATTCTTATACATAGTGCTGAGAGCCCAGGTTCAGAGAGGTAAAACATTTGTTCAAAGTGGCACAGACAGGAGGAATGTATTTGGCATACAATCTCTGTTTTCCTACACTGAACCCCTCCCAGGAAGTTTCAGTCTGAAATGCAATTGCTCAGAAATGAATTATTGATGGAGTCATCTTATTGTGTAAGTCACCAACTATGAGAGAAGTCCTTTCTAATAACTCCCTAGTCTTATGAATACATCAGAAGGCGTTATGATAAAGCTCCCAAACGTATTAATTAGAAATTGCCCAACTGGAGGATTTGTCTGAATTGGTCTAAAATCCTTCCATAGCAAAAGAAATATAACTTGAAGTCAGGATGAGTATAGATGGTCCTGCAGGTGAATAGATTCCCCAGAAACAGTCTACTTGCTGGGTGACACACACAGTTTAGATTGCAGTGTTTATTTGTTTTGGTGGGATTTGTTATAATGAAATCTTTTAATACCCACTTCTGTGCCCTGGTTGATGTGGCGATTAAGAAAAAACTTCTTGCATTGGCCAGTGTGGCTCAGTTGGTTGAGCATTGTCCTATGCACCCAGAAGACGCCAGTTCAATTCCCAATCAGGGCCCATGCCCAGGTTTGGGATTTGATCCCTGGTCTGGGTGCATGCAGGAGGCACCTGATCAATGTTTTCCACTCACATTAATGTTTCTCTCTCACTCTTCCTTTCCCTCTCCCTTCCTCTCTCAAAAGTCGATTAAAAAAAAACATTTAAAAAAAGAAAGAAAAAGCTTTTCACTGTTCATTATTTAAATTAGCAGGTGGTAGGCGGCAGGAAGACAGTGTCGACCCACAAGCAAAGAACAATGCCACTGAGAGTTCACACCACATTCCTCCTGGCCACCTGACTCTCTCCTGCAGAAGGGGGTCTGAGATCAAAGTATGACCTACTTTGGGGGTCTGCATACCACCTTGGGGGATGCTTCTCAGTGTAGGCATGATCTTCTCATGACTTGGAGTCTCCCCTTTCAAGCAGGGAGAGGAGGAATCAGACTGGCACTTTTGTGCACAATTCAAACTTCATGTTTCTCTTATTCAGTGAAGAACACCTATTGATTGGAAATGTTTGCTTGGCTCAGAAACCTACAACTGCACCTCCCTAGCACCCACCCAACTCCTGACCCTTCTAGCTACTATTGATGAATTACTACATTTTGTCGCTGAGGTGAAAGTGTCATGTACTGATGTAGAATTCTAATCCTCACCCCACTCCTGCCCCCACCCCGGCCCCATTGAGCACCCACCATGCACCGCCTTCATCCCTCACCTCCTACTCTTGTTGCCGTGCCTCATCTCAAGTAATTATACTGCACATGAATCATTTTTTAATGTTTGGTTTAATACATACAGATTCTTTAAACAATAAAAAAAATCAGCAAACAGCATCACAATCTGGAAATCTCTTTCTTAACATAGAAAAAGGTTTCTTAATGGCACAGGGGGAGAACTCAACAGCAAGCTTGACAACATAATTAGAAGATTGTTACTGGGAAGGGAAAAGCATTCTTTATACGGCTCTTACTACTCTCAATAAGATTATTCTCCCTGAATAGCTAATCAGCTTTTTCCAACTTCCCAAACCCGTGTGCTTGTAGCTGCTCTCGCAGTTCTTCTGACTAAATGGCACACAGTGACACCTCCGAAAGGGAAATGTAAAGTGTTAACCGAATGTGAGCAAACAGCATGCTGGAGGCTGCAGATAGATCTCTGGCAGATTAGTGGCAATTTAGGAAGATGGTGCTGTCACACCTGGGTTGACAGGGCTGACAGGGTTTGTTGATCTCTGCTCCCTTCTCAAATTTGAGTGTCACGTTTCAACAGAAATGAGAGGAATATAAAAACCCCACACAACCCCTTTCAAGAGTCAGTGTTGGCTTAATGGCAAGTTTATGGCACCTGAAACAAAGGGAGGTGGGGCACACAGGCTTGTGTCAGAGTCACTGCCTCCCACTGGCCCGTCCCTACAGGTTCTCTGGGCTGAGCTGGAAGGTGAAGGGAGAAAGTCCAAAACTGAGAGTCAGGTTGGCCAACCCTTTTCCTGGGGTTATTATGCTCCTGAAGCCCTGACCCTATTGTGAAAGGAAGCACGTGCTTCCAGCTGTCCCCTGCTCAGGTGGTGGCACCACTGCTTTCTCAGGGAGGCTGCTCTTCAAGATAAAAGATGCAAGGACCCCCAGAGGAGGACCTGGCAGAACAAGGTCATCTGCAAAGCCTCGAGGGCGAGAAGGCCATGTGGAGAGGCTGGGGCTGACCCGGAGCTCGCCCGAGGCCAGACTCACAGTGCACACATGCTGCGCCTGGGGGTGGTAGGTGGGGAGGCTCTGATTGTAGGACAATTAACTACCAACCCCACTAGGTCAGCTGATGGGCCATCAGGTCCCTTGGAGAGTAACAGAAGACGGAAGCCATCTCTGCCCTAAAGAAGCTTGAACCCCGCTTGGAGACATCAGACTATGAAGAGCGTAGGTTCTTGTTCTGTCCAGCTCATGAAAGGCTTGAAAATGCATCATTCTGTGGCTCCTCCAGCTCCAGTTCAGAGTTGAGGACATGGCTTGGGAGAGATGTTCTGTGCATAACCCCACAATCAGAGAGAGTGGACGTGGAATCAACCTCAGGGGTCCTTCTCGCAATCCTTGCTCCCCAAACTCCACAGCCTTCATCCACAAAGAAGAGCAGACAAAAGCTAAACTGAGTCCTACTGATGTTTGAGGTGGGAGATGGGGAGGAAGCGAAGTCTACGGGCTGGAGCATGGGTAGGGGCGGCACAGACAGGCCCCATCCTTCCCCCCTCCACCTTTCTGCCTTATCTGTGCTTTGCTGAGTATAAGAGGCAGTAAGCTTCTTTTCCATAGAAAACAGTTGGCAGTTAGCCAGGCTGCTTATGTGGAGAATACTGCATGTGCCCATGTTTGGAAGATTGACAGGAAGCTGGCACCTCAGGCTTAATTTCTGAGATGGGAGCCCAGTTCCTTCTCCAAGTGAAAATGCCCTTGGAGATGGCCATGCCACGTTCAAAGTCATTGCCGTGTGTTCAAACCCCCACCTTGTCACAGTCATTGTTAGGTGCCCTGCAGCTGCCGAGATGAGTCAGGTTAGGAGTAGTAACACACACCCATGTCTGGACATACTCAGTGAATGGTGAACGCATGCACTCACGTCATTAAATGAATGGCCCTTGGGGCACAAAGATGTGTGTGTAATTAGTGCTACTTCATTGTGAAGTGTTACTGGGGTTTGTGCCTGACGACAGGTCCCGTGTGTAAGACTGACTCATGACGGAGGTTAGGGGTAGCTATCTGTATGAATTTCCTTACCGAATGAGCTCAGGGAGGTGCTGAACCTTAACGTCATTTCCGAGGAACACTTGGGAGCCATTGTTTGAAGATTTTTATGAAATACCAGGCAACCTTTCTGGGAGGTTTTTCAACCCACCTTTACTCCAGTGCTAGCCCTGCTCCAGTGTGGGTTCCATAGAAACTTACAACAAACATACCTTGACCAAGGGATAATGAAAAACAAATATTTTATTTTAGTCAAGATGGGTTCACTAATGCTGTTGTGACATCCAACATTAAAAGCCTCAGTGGTTTAAGACAACCTTATGTCTCAGTACTCCTGAGCTCAGTCGTTGGTCAGGGATCCTCTGCAGAGCTGTTCTCCATGTGCTGGCTCAGCATCCTGGAAGCTTCTATCTGATGCCCATACTTCCACAATCCCGGGGGGCGGGGGCGGGGGCGGGGGGAAGATGGATCATGGAGACTCTGACCACTCTCCAATGCATCCACTCAGCAGTGACACACATCCACAATCCATTAACCTAAATGAGCCACCCAGCCAAGCCTTACTTCAAATTATTCCGTGTGTTCTTACATGCAGATTGTTGAGAAAAACTTACATGACAAGTTTTAACTTTCTGTTTATATTGTCTTTATCAGTTTGACCTTTGACCTCAATAATAAAAGACATTCCAAGGGCTGGAGAGGGTCCATACCCTATGACTCCTACACTTAGTATCATCCTTTGGCTGGTGAACAAAAGGCTTTTAAGGCTGGTTAAAGCATCTCAGACTTAGCCATCCAGTGAAAGCAAGTGTATGATGACCTGGTCATGTGTGAAGAAACCATTCACTCAGATGACCAACATTTGGGCTCATTTCCAAACTGATCAACTAAGGGGTCCTTAGTAGATATAGCACCAGCAGCTTCCTTTTCACACCTACCAGAAATGTTTTCCTCACTCAAAAATGAAAACATAATGGCTAAATATAGAGCCAATTCCTGCTTAGATCTCCTGCAAAACTAGACTAAATGACTGAAAGTGACAGATAATCTAAGAAAACAAACTTTAACAAATACAGATTGTCAATATGTTCCAAGGAAAACATCACAAGTTTCCAGATTGAGAGGTTTCAGTGTCTATTTCTTGTCTATAGCACAAAGGAAGTAACCAAGAGAAAGAGTGCAATGTTAACCTCGAACATGAGAAGGGTATGGTCAGTTCTCAGGGGAAACCTACTCACTATGTAAATGTACCTAATTTCTCTCAGCCTCAGATGTCAATATAGCCACTCTTGATGAAGGCGGAGAACAAATTATTGAATATAAAGTCAAGCAATGCATTTTAAAAGCACCTTTCAATACAAAAATAAGGGATTAGTTCTCATTATTTACAGTGATGTAATAAGGATAAATGAAAACCTAGATAATCCACCAACTGGATAATCTGCCCTTTAGATAACCAAGATTGACTAATCCTCTGCAAGTTAATTGTTAGGCAGGAAATATTTTGTCCGCTGTGAGAGTAGCTCAGTTACAACACAAAAGGATGGCTTGATTTTGTGCACTTAACACAAATCACCAGGCAAAATGCATCTCATCAACTGGCTTCTCCAATTTTAATCAATTGCTTATTATTTCCCCCCACACCAACTTATTTCCATGATTTCTGCCATGTGAAATAATCATGAAATTCTCAAATGAGCATGGCCTGGCAGGAACAGAAGCGACCATCATTGACCCTGTGTAGACAAGCTGGTGGAGTCCTTCGGAGGATTTATTTCCCTGGCTGGGACCTGTACTCATGCCCAGCAACAGCATGAGGTATGTGTGACCTGTTTTAGTTCAATTAAGAGTGGCTTATCCATCAAATTATAGGAAAATTGTTAGCCTAGTGGAAAGAAGTTTAACTTCTGAATTTTTGATTCATATCAATTCATGTGTTTTAAACTAGAAATGAAATATTCCAATCAATAAGCTTGGTTGTAGGCTTGTAGAATGTAGGCTTGCTCCATTTCCAAGCCACTGCTCCCACTTTCTTAGCCTTACTAAGACCAACATTTGGATAACTACCTAGAGAGCCTTGACTCATGACAGGCATGGCTATGCACTCTCTGGGGTTCTGCCTAGCTTTCTGTCATTCTGTGCTAGAGAAATGAATTTGGGGAATTACCTATTTTAGGCTAAACTATGGAGAATAAAGGTTAAAAAGGTAGAGTTTCCTAGGAAGTGTGTTGGAAAGAGATTGAGGCAATGGTGGGTGCTACCTTTCTTGGGAGAACATGCTTTTGTATAATCTGAGTTCACTGTGGACAGACTATGCAATTTCTTGGGCAATGGAAAGGTCCTTTTTTGTAAAAAGTGATCTCTCCCATCTACTTACAGATTATTGATATTCTCTCACTAGAGATCTATACCCTTGACTTAAATAAGGTTTTTGTTCTTGTTCAAAACTCTAACCTCTCTTTCCCTGAGGAGAATCATGAAGACATTAACCTGAAAGAATTTCAGAATCCTTCTGGAAAGTAGACTTTCTTAAAGGAAAAGAAAGATGAAACCAGAAAATTCTAGGTTCCTAAGATTTGGGAGTGAAGGTGGGCAGAAGGTGGGGATAATTGTATCTCCAAAATTATTTTTTTTAAAAAAGAGTAAAAAAGAAAAGGCTGGGCCACCTCTAGTTACACATGCCTTAGCAAGGATTTGCCTTGTTCTTGAACAACGTAAGGGAAAATTCTGAAGGACCATGACAAGTGGCCAATTCTAACCTTGTAGCAAGGCCAGAGCTTCTTGCAGCTGAACAAACACTTCTTCTGTGATTTCACGATGCACAGTGAGAGGGGAGGACCACTCTCCATGCTTTTGTCAATTCCCTGGATGACCTTCAAATGCCACTTTGAGCACAACTTCAATCACCTCTCCTACTCAGTTTTTTCTGTTCTCTCATCAGACCCCATGTCCCTGAAGGCCCTGAGGGTACCTTGTATGTTTTTCTGTCTGGAAGGTTAACTCCATTTTCTTTATGTTTGGGTATCCCTAGGCAGGAGAGTCCTCTCTCAAATTTTGCATCCCCTCCAATATCTACTACTGTATAGCAGAGACTCCATAGATGTTTGTTGAATTGCCTTATTGTATTCATTGATGAAATTGATGGATGGTAATGCTGACTTAATGTTCAGCAGTAAAAATAATAATTACTAACTTTATGGTTAGATACTGGGCCAATACAATTAAATAATAATTACCTCATTTGTATGAGTACCACAATTAAAGGATAAACTCTGCATCAGCAAATAGAGTGTTTTCCGCCCAAGTCAATTTTCGGCCTATGACAAGCCTGAGTAAATTCATTGAGATATCACAGGAGTGGGTTTGTGGAAGAATAACAAACCCCTCCATTCATAGGAGGCAGCAGACTTTGAAATATTGATTCCTTTTAATCTTCCGTTTCCTAATATGTAAAATGGATACAATGCCACCTATTTTCATTGATCCTGGGAGGACTGAATGAAGTAACTCATGGGAAGTTAGTCCACCACAGGGAGCATATCCATGGGTGTCTTGGTGTCCTGGGGCTGCCCTAACACAGTACCACAAAATGAGTTGCCTAAAACAGCAGATACTTATTGTCTCAATGTTACAAAGGCCAGTCCAAAATTTAGGTGTCAGTACGGCTGTGCTCCCTCTGAGGCTCTGAAAGAGAATTCTTCCCCCCCTCCCCAAATATTTTACTAGTAAAATTGATTTTCAGAAAGAGAAGAAGGGATAGGGAGTGGGAAAGGGAGAGTGAGAGGTGAGAGTCTCCCGCTAGGGATAGAACCCACAACCTGGGTATGTGCCCTGACCAGGAATCAAACTGGCAACCACTGGGGCACACAACCACACTCAATGAAGTGAGCCACACTGGCTAGGATGGAGGAGACTTTTTCCATGACTCTTCTGGTTTCTGGCATTTTCCAGCAATCCCTGAACTTCCTTGGTTTTTAGATGCGTCACTCCAGCCAAGTCCATTTTTCTCCCTGTGTCTTCATATCATCTTTCCTCTTTATGTGTCCGTCTCCAAATTGCCCCGTTTTTATAAGTACACCAGTCATATTGGATTAGGACCACCCTATTGATTACTTCTGTAATGATCCTATTTCAAAATAAGGCCATATTCTAAGGTACTGTGACTTAGGACTTGAGCATATATTTTTGGGGGACACAATACAGCCTACAATCAGTTACATGATCAACTTTAATGCATTCTCCCTCTCCCCAACTCATCACCCCCCCCCACTACTGTGTACAATGAGGTCAGATTAGATCAACCATTCTCACCATTTTTGCTCTTAATACACCTTCACAGTATTAAAAAGCATTGAAAAACTAAAAGAACTTTATTTCTGTGCAGTATGTCTACTGATATTTACCATGCTAGAAACTAAAAGTAGGAAAATGTTCACATATTTATTTTACTTTATTTAAAATAACTATAACAAAACTATTACATATTAATACAAGTAACTTAATTATGGAAATAACTATATTATCAAAAAAATGAGGAAAGTGGCATTGTTTTACATTTTTGCAAATTTCTTTGATATCTTGCAGAATGAGGACAGCTGAATTCTCATACTCCTCTTTTTTCCAACTACGCATCCGTGTGAGGCTGGATTCTCTTCACATATTTCAACCAGGACAAGCACACAGCGACAGACTAATACGGACGAAGTATGGGAACTTGGCTGTCCTTATTCAGCAAGACAGCAAGGAAATGTGCAAAAATGGAAAACAAGGCCATTTTCCTCATGGATTTTTTTTTAGGGGGGGAATATGTGTATTTTCTTAAATGTATGTTATTTGTATTAATATGCAATGTTTTTATTATAGTCAGCTTTAAATGAATTAAAATAAACATGTGAACATTTCCCTAGGTTTAGTTTCTAGCCTGGTAAACATCAGTAGATATAATCTGCAGAAACAGGGCATGCACAGCAGGGGGTGGGGACTTGCCATCCTAGAACTCTGCCTACCACACTTATCTAAGCAGGGTCACCAGGACCAGCTATGCAGTTTGCAGAGTCTGGTGCAAAATAAAAATGTGGAGTCCCTTGTTTAGACATTATGAGGAATTTCAAGACTCTAACTTCAGATCATTGGGCCAAGCGTGGGACCCTTCTGAGCACAGGCCCATGAAGCCAGCCCTGACTGTTATGCAAAAAGTTCTCATCTTATGGACCCTATGGAAGGTCTTGGAGCTCCTCAGCAGTATGCGGACCATACTTTGAGAACTTCTGAATACAAGCATCTCAACTGTTGCTTCTGAGGAAATTTGTCTGACCCTAGTCATGTAGGAAGTCTAAGAATTTTCCAGCAGGAGTGGTGCATCATTGGTTTCTTCCTTTTCCGGAAGCCCTGCCTTATTTTTCCCTACAGTGCAGAACAGTTTCCCTGTGAGACCACATGTGCTCACGTTATCCATTGACATAGGCAGTCAAAGTTTATCTCTCATTGATAGATTCTAGAAACCTGCCTCTGTTTCAACATTGCAAACTCTAGGACAACTTACATCATAGGCCTGCCACTGCCTGTGACCCCCAGAGATGGGGTATGACAAGAACTGCTGTGCTAGTGGGAATTTTAATATGAAACTGATTTAGGAAGTCTGTTGTGGATTTTAGGAAAGATGTCGTTCTTAGGGAAAGAAGTCACTCCATCTTCTGAGAAAGTCTTTATGTGCTAGGAACCGACTCTTTCCCGCAGAATCTCTGATCTCTGAGGAGCATTCTATCCTTTCTTGGCAGCCAGAGCCGCCCCCCCACCCCCACCCCATGCCACCTTCATGCTGAGGGTGCAGGTGGAAAAAGCTCAGGGCCCACCTCACCTGCCCACTGGAGGGTCATGGCCCACTTTCCAAAATCAGTGGGTTTGTTTTCTATAGTGAAAAACTTGGACACTTCTGTTGATTCTGGTACACATACAGAGTTGTCAGGTTTTGTCCTCAAGTGCTGCATTTGGCTATATAGTATGCGCTACATTTTCTGTATTTCTAATCTTTCTCTTGTTCACTTGAACATGGCAGGAGGCACAGCCAACACTTGAGAGCTACCTGTATCTACCTGCCTGAGTATGATTTAGATACTGATGTAGGTAATGAGGGGCCAATCACCAACTGTGATTCTGGGGCTTCTTCCCAGGAGTTCACCTAATTCTTACAGAAGGGCTGCTTTTGCCTGGGAGCCTGGAAACTCATTTTACAGCCAACATTCCCACTATAACCACAGCTATCTCTTCAGCCTTCAGGAACAGCTGCCAACAGAATTTTGATAAAATCCCACCTGGTCATCCCCAGAGTCCTGGCTACCCTTCAAAGCATTCGCCTCATACCGACAATGCTCTATTAATAAAGCAAATGTTACCATGTCACTCTGCTGCCTCAAATCCCTCAATGGTTCTCTATGGCATGATTTCCACAAATATTTACTGAGAGTCATGCACTGTTCCAGCCACTGGGGCAACATCTCAGAACCAAAGAGAGGAAACCTCCTACCTTATAGAGACTACAGTCTGAGGGGGAGTCAGTCTCCAAACAAAACACAAGGATATAGACAGCATGTTAGGAAATAAGGACACTGGGAAAGTAGGTCAGGCAGGATATGGGAATCGGGAGTCTAGGGGGTGGCAAATGGCTCCACAAGCAGGGTGGTGGTAGGGGGGCTCACTGAGAGGTGGCATTTGCACAGGGACAAAGGAGGTGAAGGAGTGAGCCTCATGGGTGTCTGGAGAGGCACCCCAGGCATGGGGATGGCAGGTGCAAAGCAAAGGTGGAGCCCACTTGTATTAGAGCAGGAGTGGGGAACCTTTTTTCTGCCATGGGCCATTTAGATATTTAAGTATAACATCATTCGTGGGCCATACAAAATTATCAACTTAAAAATCAGCCTGCTATATTTGGTCAAACATTTAATTAATTCACTCCTAATGCCTTGGCAGGGTCAACACAAATGATTTTGCTACAGCCTGTGGGCTAGATGTTCCCCACCCCAGTATTAGAAGAATACATTTGGGCAGAGTGAGCCTGGAGCAGTGAGAGGAGATGTGTCGAAGGGGCCATGAGGAGCTGACCACTTAGGGCAGTGGTTCTCAACCTTCTGGCCCTTTAAATACAGTTCCTCATGTTGTGCCCCAACCATAAAATTATTTTCGTTGCCACTTCATAACTGTAATGTTGCTACTGTTATGAATCGTAATGTAAATATCTGATATGCAGGATGGTCTTAGGCAACCCCTGTGAAAGGGTCATTCGACCACCAAAGGGGTCGCGACCCACAGGTTGAGAACCACTGATTTAGGGCTTTACACTTGGACTGAAGGGATGTTGCCTCAGCTTCAGCACCTGCCACTTTCCTTCTCCTTTCTATTCTCTACCACCCAGGCCTTTCAGTTCCTCAAAAGTGAAAAGCTTCCCACAAGTGGTTTCCTCCTTTCTGGAACTTTCTTGCCCTCTTGTCTGGCTCACATTTAGTGCCACTTCTTAAGGAGAGCTTTTCTTACCCCCACTTGCTAAGGTTGGGTCCCCTGAGCTACACAGACACTATCTCCAATACATTTTCTCCTCAGCTCTTTGCCCATTTACATCTGCTGAACGAATGAATGTGCTAATTTGTTTAATATTTGTCTCCTTTGTGAGACTCTAAGCTCCAGGTGGGGAAGGGCTCCTCCAGAACCTGAAGTGCTTGAGACTCAGAACGTGGAAACCAGTTGGTACTAATATGTGTTGATTGATCAACTTGTGTGGGTTGATGGTGGGATTCAATAAATGAAGAGCTTCAAGTAGCGTCCTGGTCACTCAGATTGGACAACAGTTGGGTACATTTGGGTTTTTAAACTTCCTTCCCTGTTAGGGATTGAGAGGGAGCAGCTATCTGTCAAGGTCCCATTATCTCCCCATTACCAACATGGTCACCACTATTTCCACCACAGTCCCTGATAACAATATGCCTTCCATTTGACTGAGACGCGTAGCACTTTCCCAGATGAGCCTGAAAGAAATTAGATGGAGCTTTAATAATTCAGGCTTTGTAAATGTTAGGAAATTTGAAATAGTGAAGTTGGAGTCTTAAAATCTAAATCTGATTCCCATTTGTATCACTTACTCGCTCAGATCATCGGACAGGCTACTTAATACCTCTCATCCTAAAATATCTCATCTGTGAAGAGAAGCTGAGAAATCATCCCTTAATCATCCCTCTTCCCCAGGGCTAGTGATAAAATGTGATAAGGCCTATGAATAGTTCTGTAGACTCTAAAAATCTATCTCTTCTCAGACTTTGGCTAAGATCAAGTATAAAAATCTGCTAGCTGTTATCTATAATAATAAAAGCATAATATGATAATTAGACCAGACAGCATTCTGGACATCATTTCAGACATCCTTCCAGATGAAGCCACAGTGGTGGGGGCTGAGGCAGAGGTGGTTAGGGGCAAGCAGGCAGGCAGGCAGAGTGGTTAGGGGCAATCAGGCAGGCAGGCGAGTGGTTAGGGGTGATCAGGCAGGCAGGCAAGCAGCTAGGCGGCATCAGGCAGGCAGGCGAGTGGTTATGGGCAATCAGGCAGGCAGGCAGGCCAGCAGTTAGGAGCCAGTGGTCCTGGATTGCAAGAGGGATGTCCGGCTGCCCTGAGGGGTCTCGGATTGCAAGAGGGTGCAGGCTGGGCTGAGGGGACCCCTCCCCTGTGCACGAATTTCATGCAACAGGCCTCTAGTATAAAATATTTATGGCTTTTGTACTCTGTTTATACCCCAAAATTATGTGCATTTATACAATTGCTGTTATGAAGAAATTATATATTGATACCTGCTACTGGGACTCAAGAGTAAAATGACTTTGAAATTAACATGACAGCACAAACATCTCAGAAAAACCCTCCCTTATGTGCATTAAAATGAATGTCCCACTCACTGTGCTCTTGTTACTCTGTTCTGCTTTGTTAAAATATGTTTTTATTGATTTGAGAGAGAGAGAGGAGGGGAGAGAGAGGTATCAATTGGCTGCCTGCATGCCCCCCCTATTGGGGATGGAGCATGCAACCCATACATGCACTCTGACCAGGAATTGAATCAAGACGACCAACACTTAACCAACTAAGACATACTGGCTGTTCTGCTTTCTTAATGGTACTTGTTTGCTTTGAAAATGACTTTCTTTCTTTCCTTACTCATGCATGCTTGGGTTGCTGGTCCACCTGGACTGGAATGTGGGTTTCCCAAGGAAACACAATTGTCCAATTTGATCATTCCTCGATTCCCAAAAGTGAGAACTCATTAAAATAGGTGGGATAAATGGATTGCTAATTAGAATAATATAAAGTTTTGCAGATTTAGCTTGATTTAAATAATTGTAAAGACCCAACATGAGTGATTGAGTTATATGTCAGCAAAAAAGGTAAATATCAAGAAAATATCCCCAAGATTAGTTTTAATGATGTGTGTAAATAAATTAGTAGGCAAGCTAAAATGAGATTATGGAAACAGATGCATGGTATTAACTGTGTATCATTTCATTCCAGAAGGTACTTACAAATCAATATGGAGGTATGTTTGAGAAATATCCCCTAGACTCCTGCTTATGTGTTAGTGAATGAAAGATCATTTTAGAGTGTGAGATATGTACCTCATAAGTGCCATTCATGGTGTTAGTTCTTTAAAAGGATGAAATCACAAGCAAATGATTCATATATCCATGAGTCCATGCTAATATAAATACATAATTGAAAAAGTTAATAAAATGCGGAAACGAGCTAAATTTCCCATGCAGAGGAATTCCAAATAATTTACAAGTCTACTTCACCTTTAAGAAAGGAGCAAAATGCCCCTCCCTAAGTTTGGGCTGTGCATAGCGGCTTCCTTACAAAGAAGACAGTGTGGAAAGCGGGGATACACCCCACCAGGTGATTCAAGTCCCCATCAACAGTGGTTAAGTCAGGTCGAGAGTCTCTACGCTGATATGTGATGAACATGAGGGGGATTCGAGTATTCACTTTTTAAGGACAAAATAAAGGTAGAATTTGGGGAGGACTGAGATAGGACATAGACCCTGCATGTCTCTAGGCCCCTAGCCCAACTTCAGAGACTTGGGGTCTACCTTCACAGCCATCCTTCTCATCATTCTAATCCTGACCACACAGGCTTGTCATTTGAACGTTTAATCCTATTGACTACATAGGCAGAAAGATAAGACCCAATCTATTTAAATGAGAGAAAAAAACATGTTTTCTTATATTCTAGATAATTTACCTTAAAAAAATTACACACCAAGGTTATATTAAAAGCAAGTTTTATATCTCAGATAAAGATGTGCAAAATGATTCGTTATGTATAATTGGTTCCAAATTGTCCCTCCCGTGACAAGTTTTAGAAAATGTCTCATGTAATAGCCTGATCATATCCTGATCGAGTGTAAAGAAAAAGACTAAACAATAATCAGGTTTTATTTGAATGTGAGTGGAGTCCTTTCCAGCTTGTTCATTCAAAACTGGCCTAATACAAGCCAACTAAAGAAAATATGAATATGCACTAAGGAGATTACTACAAGGTAGTCTTCACCCTTTATGCCTCAGCTAACCTGAAATTAAGAGCTTTCTGGGGAGACTTTGGAATCATTGCATTATACGCAGGTTCGGTGTTAAAGGGTTTAAATGCCATTATTTTTTTTCATGTACTGGACCTTACATATTAATATTCAGGCCAGGAACAGTTTAAAATTGCAGAGAACAAGAACATTCACCAATAGCTCAGTGGGAGGCTGAGTGTAAGTAGCTGCCAATCACCAGAAATGGGCCATTGTGAGCCCAGACAGCCCTAACAACACCCTGATGGAGTCTCCATCTCTCAGTTGTTCTGCCAGGGCTCAGAGCAAGTGTGGGTGGAGGGAGGGGTAGCCGGGGACCCAAAAATGGAGCAAGCAAAGGTGGAACCCAGAGCTCTGAGCTGTGGCCAGCAGGAGGAAGGGAGCCAGGCGGCAGGTGGGAGGCGCCTGGGAATGCCTGTGGCTTCAGCAGCAGGTGCCACCTCTTTTATTATCTTCCCAGGCTGTGTGCCCGGAGACTTGGTGTTTGGAGGCCGCGAACAGGGTGGTCCATTACAGGCAGGTGTGGCTTGGAGAGTCGGCACACGGAGAGGCCTCTTTATCTAGGGGCAGCGTGTGGCTAATTTTCTTGCAGGGTGGCCAGCCATCCCCAGGGCCGAGGCTGGTTGATGTGAGGCCAGCCATTCACTTCACACATTTGAGTCTGTGTATTCGCTGATTCATCAGGGACATGCTATTTATCCAGCTACCCTGGCAATTTTCATTTGGAACTTAGGACTGCCCAACTTCGCTTAGAAAGGAACCGGCAGGGTTGTGAGACTGAGGCAGCTGGCCATTTCGAGTGATGGCCATGTACTGGCCCTTCTCTGTGTCCATCATTCACACGGATTTAGTAACCCCTCTCACATGTCTGCACGGTGCACACCATTATTCCTGCCCTTCCCACTGTGCAGGTGAGAAGTGTGCCACCCAGGTGGGCCACTTCGGCTCTGCCTCTGTTCCACAGAATTGCATGCTATGGCCCAAAAGACACCCAGACAAACGAGGCACCTTATCTCAAAGGATAATCAGAATTAATTTTTTTCTCTGTGACAACATTGGCAATGACAGTGGTACATAGCTCAAAATGACAGCTATGCTCTTAGCTGCCACATCCTAAGTCGATGCCAAGAAATGAGAAAAACCTGAAGAGAGGGAAGAAAAAGTTTGAGGAGACTGAAGGTGAGTGGTCTAGAGAGCCTGTGGCCGTCTCTGAGCAAAACAGCACGGTGGTGTGTTGGAGAAGTGGAAGCTGAGAAGCCGGAAGAGGAGAGAGCAGGAAAGGGCCAGTAGAGTGTGGCCACGGGCCCCATTCCAGCTCTGAGATGCCAGGGGACTGACAGCAGGGCCAGGCAGATCCATGACAAATGAGGTGAAATACCACACAATTCTGCTTCTCCTCCTGGGTAAACATTTGAAGGAACCATCATCCCCAAGAAATTATGCGGATAATAAAGGTATATATGGATCCTGAAAAGCTTTGGGAAATTTATTAGTGACAATTATCATATGCCACCAAAGCCAACAATAACTAAAATAATCCTTTCCATTGAGGCAATCTCTTTGTCTAGAAAGTATATGTTCAATACTGGAAAGGTCCTCTCAGGGCTGACAGCTCAGTGAATTCTGCAAGTGGCCGTAGCCCCTGACCTTTGAGTGTCCCACTCCTTCAGTTGACAAGCACGTCTTGAGGCATCTTCTGTGCTGGATATACAGAGGTGGGTGGAAACCAAGTACCATCCTCACGGGGCTTCCATTCCAGAGCTATGCTGGCCATTTGGCAGCCATAGCTATAACTTTAAATTGGAATTAAGTAAAGTTCAATGAGATGAAAACTTCACCCCCATTTCCATGAACTCACTTTAACTGATTGCCAGTAGGTAACATATTTGGGCAGCATAGATAGGGAACATTCCCATAATCATAGGAAGTTCTATTGGATGCATGTGTGCATGTATGTGTGTGTGCACATGTGTGTTGGTGTGTGCTGATGTAGGTATGCCTGTGAGTTGGTGCCATGTACATATAGATAGATAGATAGATAGATAGATAGATAGATAGATAGGTAGAGAGATAGATAGATATGTGTGTGTGAGCAAAAGCAGAAAATCAGTGATTTGGGTTGAGCACAGAGAAGGGAGAAATATGCTATCTTTTGAAGAATGGAAAAGTAGGCAAATGTACAGCAGTTGGTTCTCTCTCACCCCAATCATTTCTCTCATCATTTTAGCACCATAATTTAATGAACTTAGAAGGTGCCGCCTGGCCAGTTACATTTTTCTGGACATTCATATCATGTGTGGGTGACCTATAAAGCCAATGCCATTCCAGATGTTGGAATTCATAGGGAAAAGCCTCGTCAATGGAGCAGCCGGTTTAGGTTCACACGCGCTGGGCCAAGGACCCCTCTCACAGGTAACATTGCTTGTCATCAACACTCCAGAGGAGCCGCTCACACAGGTTTCACAGGCAGCATCCCTCTTTGTGTGGTACAGTGTTAAACAATAATGATGTAGGTCTGCGTCATATTGTTTATTCTGGGATATAAAGTAACAACTTAACTGTGATGCCTCCGAAACAAGAAATGCGCTGCCTCTTGTTTTATCAGATACCTGCTAATTAATCGAGCTGCAGAGGCTGCACCAGTCGCTGAACCAGGAGGCAGGAACAGAGAGATGTATATTCTAACTGCCAGCTGGCAGTATACCAACTACAGCTCAACTTTCAGCAACAAGGAAAGCAATCAGAGAAATCTCCCTGCACTGCAAATGTTCTTTCTCCCCTGCCCCCAGGACAGCCATTTGCTGTGATCACACTTTATTGTTAAGTCCCAACCAAACACACACATACCAGCAACTTCCCAAATCCACACACAGCACATGCCCACAGACGCCTGTCACCACTGAAAAAGTGCAGTTTAATTTATATAGAGTCATCCATTCATTGCTTTTATGCCTCAAATGTGGCTCTGGGAAAACTTATCTGTACTAGCAGAATGGTTCATGATTCTAAAATAATAATCCCGGGAAAAGATGGCACATACAGTCTTGAACAGTTCAGTGCAATTTCCATCTCCCTCTTTGACCTCAGCATATGTCGTGGGTCCCTCTTGCTTTGGTGTTAAGTAGTGTTTGTTCTTCTATGGTTGCATCTAAGACATGCACATGTCTTGTCTTCCTAGAGGGACTGCATATGGTGTAGATGTTAACATCCTAGTGGGGAATTGTGTTTGCACCAGAACCAGAGGACTTTGGTTTAAACCCTGACTGTCATTCACTATCTGTGTGACCTTTGAAAAAGGTTACTTCCCCTCTTTGAACCTCAGCTTCTTCATCTGTTGATCAGGGATGATGATGATGATAATGGTGATGATGAGGATGATGATGGTGATGGTGGTGATGATGATCATGCATATTTCTTAGAGTTGCAGTGAGGACTAAGTGAGTTAATACATGTAAAGCAATAGTTCTTCACATACAGTAATCACTCAATAAATTATGCTTATTACTATTATTTGAGACAGACTTTATCTTTTTTATATCATTAATGTTGCTTAGAAGTCATACTAAAATTAATATCATTGCTTTTTATTGACATTTTTTAACCCTATACCTGAGGATATGGTGTTTTTAAAAATAATTTTAGTGAAAGAAGAAGGGAAAGAGAAAAATAAAACCTTGATGTGAGAGAGAAACATCAATTGGTTGCCTCCTATATGTACACTGACTGGGGATTAAACCTGCACCTTTTGGTGTATGGGACAATATTCTAACCAACTGATCCACCCAGCCAAGGCATAAAAATTGCTTTAAAAAGTAAGTTAATAAGAATTGGCATCGAAAGGGAGGAATTAAAAACCTGCAGAAGGAACCCACCTGATGGGAAAAGATTGTGCATGAATTGTTTGCTACTTACTTATTCCCTCAAACATTAGTGAGCATTTATGGTTCAGACCCTTTGTTTAGTATACGGTACATGAAGGAACTAGGAGAAAGCCTGGCTGCTGCCCTCATAAGAACCACAGTCTATTCTAATACTTTACAAAGGTCCTTAATCTCTTATCTACATTTCTGGATCCAAGACATTCTGAAAACTGAAGTTTTGCCATTATTGTTGTTGTTATTGTTCATTTGGTGGCAGGTGACAGGGTATGAGATCCTGAAACAATGGAACTTTGGCTGAACTATTTGAGGCTACTTATGGTCTTTATCCCACTAAGTATAATATTCATACATTTTAATGTAGAAACATTAATGTGTCTGACTACAGAATGCTGCCCAGATCTGTGCAATATCCTATATAATAAAGAGGTAATATACAAATTAACCCTCACGCTCTCACAAGATGGCTGTCTCCAACCAGGCCAGCAGGGGGGTTAGTGAGGGACGACCAAATGATTGAACAAGCAGGCTGCATGGGGCGACCAGACCAGCAGGGGAGTTAGTGAGGGATGACCAAACGATTGAACAGCAGGCTGCATAGGGCAACCAGTCTGGCAGGGGGGTTAGTGAGGGACAACCAAATAAATGAACAAGCAGGCTGAGGGAGGCGACCAGGCCATCAGGGGTGTTAGAGAGGGATGACCAAATGACTGAACAGCAGACTGTGTGGGACAACCAGGCCAGTGGGGGGGTGCAGTTGGGGGCAACCAGGCTGGCAGGGGGCAGTTGGGGGCAATTAGGCTGTTAGGGAGGGGCAAGGAGGGATTACTAGGCTGGCAGGGGGGCAACTGGGGGTGACCAGGCCAGCAGGGGGGGGCAGTTAGGGGCAACCAGGCAGGCAGGCAGGTGAGCAATTAGGAGCCAGCTGTCCAGAATTGTGAGAGGGATGTCTGAATGCTGGTTTAGGCCTGATCCCCAGGGGTACCAACCCCCCCCCCCCCCACATGAATTTTGTGCACTGGGCCTCTAGTATACAGTATCAAACATGTTGATGGACCTGGAGTTAAGTCACGTTTGGGGAATAACTACCATGGACATCAGAGTGTGAACTGAGTCCAATGGAGATGAGAGGTGAGATGTCTCCAGGAAAATAAAAGTAATAGGAATAATAGAATATTAACACAATATTTAACAGATAGTTGTAATCAAAGGGACTGAGTTTTCAAACACTTTGGCTGAGCTGTGAAACAGAGTGTTTATAGAAATCACTGCAGTTTTTCTCCTCCCTGAATGCTCAGTTCTTGGCTGTGTGACTGGCAGCTCTTCCCATCAAGAGGTTGAATCCATGTCCCCTCTTTGAACATGGACTGGCCTTGGCATTGACCTGGGCAGAAGTCACCCTGAGCAAGTCCCAGGACCCCAGTGCCCTGTGTGTTTCCCCTCTCACTCTTGACCTTAAGCCCACCAGCCAGACCAGCTGACTGGAGGTTGAGAAGACAGGGGACCAAGGCCATTTCAACCCATGTGCCCAAGCCAAGCGTCTGGGAATAAGAGAGAGCAAGTTGACTACAGAGGACCACAGACACGTGAAAGAGCTCAGTCAAGACCAGAGAACTTCCTGCCCACGCCCACCTACATTGCTAAATTGCAGAATTGTCAGCTAAATAAATGATTATAGTTTTAAGCTATTAAATTTGGGGGTATTTACTAAGTTTGAGGTACCTTCTTTGTGCTAACATATCCAAGGGGATCTAGGAAAAGGGCTGCCAAAGAAAAAAATCTGTTGTGGTATTTTCAGCCCTGCCCTGGACGAGGTTACCTTTCGTCCAGGTATAAAAATACCTCACTGGCCCAGCATAGCTGAACACAGAGAGCCATTTGCTTGTCACAGCCCATTATTTCATTGTTACTCAGCTCTGTGGTCTAATATGGTTGCCATTCATGGGAGGAGAATGCCTTGAGATTCCTCTGAGAGACATGAAGCGAGGGCTTTTTCTATGTATCTGATTACCAGGGTTAATCAGGAAGGAAAAAGTGAATGGTTGTAAATTGTCCCAGAAGAAAACGTTCCCAGGCAGTGAGGTCACCTGGCCCAGGGGAAGGTAGACAGATCTTGGAAAGAGACACATACTGCTTTGTTTCAATCCTGAATCTTCTTCTGTGTTGTAGTCTAAAATGGCCAAGTCACTGGAAACCTTTCCTTCTTATCACATTGCAGTGTGTGTTGCCTCATATAAGACACAAGTGAAGTAGGTTGAAAAAAAATTTTGTGCCTCAAAGTGCTTATTCAGACTCCAGGGTCATCCAGTACCATTTTTAGGACAAAGGTCCAAGACTAAGGCTAATGGGACGTTCACTTCTATTTCCTATGTTCCTACAAGAAGGCCAAAGGGTAGCTCACTTCTACTTTCTGTGTCCCTGCAATAAGACTGGTGGTTCACTGATACTCCTTGTATCCCTATATTAAGACTTGTGCTAGTGGGAAGTTCACTTCCATTTCCTGTGTCCCTGTAAAAAGGCCCATGGGATGTTCTCACCCATTTCCTATGTCCCTACAATAAGATCGGTAGGTAGTTTACATCCACTTCCGGTGTTCCTGGTAGGTTTCTTCTTTTGTCATTGTTAATCCTCCTCTAAGGACATTTTTTCCATTGAGTGGAAGGGAGGGAGGAGGGGGAGGAAGGGAGAAACACTGATGTGTGAGAGACAAATTGATTGGTTGCCTCTCGCACGCAGCTTGACTGGGGCTGGAGATCGAATCTGCAACCCAGGTATGTACCCGTGACTGGGAATTGAACCCGAGACCCTTTGGTGCACAGACCGACACTCTAACCATGAGAAACACTGGCCAGGGTCTTGATCTGTTACGGGGACTAAGGCAGGGCTGGAGTGTGGTCAGGTGGCACATTGTACCTGCATTTTCAGCCCAGCATCTCAGGGCATCATCTTTAAGAAATTAAAGTTCAGTCTCATCACATATGATTTGGAGGTACTCACTCCATGTTACAGGACTGGCTAGGCAATAATGGCTTTACCATTTATTATTTGCCTGACTGAAAAGTTACTTAAACTCTCCACATCTGTTTTCTCACCTTTAAAGTGGCACTAATAATATTTACTAGCATGTTATAAAGATTAAAGGAAATTAAGTAAACTCTGTGAAAGCAGAGATTTTGTCTAATTTGTTCACAACTCTATCTCCAGGTCTGAAAGAAGTGGCTGGCACAGAGTATGTGCTCAATAAATACTTGTTGAATGATAGCATAATAATCAGCATAATATATTTATTATAGTTATTATACCTAGAATTAATATATAAGTATTTGAGTATTATATATGTGAGTTTTTGGTTGCCTTAGACTGGCTTGGAATGGCTATAGTCAGCATTTAGTAAATATTAGCTGCTATTACTATTATTTGCCACTTTGACTCACAGGGTTGCCATGAGGATGTGTAAAACATACTCATACTTTCATACTATGTTGAGAAAAAATATGAGGTCAAAGGAGGAAAAGTAGTCCACAAGTACAAATTATTATTGTCAATCTCAATTCTATACTTCAAAATCCTATTTCTGAGCACATTATTTACCCAGTAATATAACTGTGCTTTCCTTTTGGAGAGAATGCTGCAAATGAGTACCTGACCTGAACAAATGGACAGATTATACACCATGAAAGGAATCATGGCTTTTACTTGACTTCCCAAGATGTGTTAGCTGTGTATTTAGTGGGTGTCAGACATTTCACTGCCACAGTTCTTGCTCCAATGCAGGGAAAACATGATCAGTAGATTTCCCCCAAGTTCTTTTTCAACCAGGAGAGTGTCAAGAGGTTTGTAAAACCCGAGAGAGCCCTACCTGGTTTGGCTCAGTGGATAGAGGGTTGACTGTGGACTGAAGGGTCCCGGGTTCAATTCCAGGAAAGGGCACATGCCTCCATTGCAGGCTGGATCGATCCCGGCCTGTGGAGACAACCAATTGCTGTGTCTCTCACTTTGATGTTTCTCTTTCTCTGTCTCTTCCACTCTCTTTAAAAATCAATGGAGAATATCCTTGAGTGAGGATTAACAAAATGAAACAAAAAAATTAAGTTAATAAAAAATGTTTTTAAAAAACAAAAAGTCTGAGAGGAAGCTAGTGACCTCATTTCCATTCCTCCGACACCTCCAGCTCTTTGCTGCCTCAGGACAGTTGACTAGCTGCTCTCCCTGTGCAGCACTCTCTAGGCTCAATGCTTAATCTTGAAGGTTTCTTCATCATTCAAGTCACAGTTCAAAGGTCAGTCCCTTAGATGGCCTTCCCAGCTCATCCCACACAGAGTATTACATCCTGCTCTTCCAGGCTCTGTGCCTCCACCCAATCTCTACTTACATCTGTTTTCTTGTCTATCCCTGAGCACAGGACTCTTCTGTCTTGGCACCCTAGCATCATCTGTGTCAAGAAGAGGACCTGGCATGTAGTAGGTCTGGGATAGATGGTTATTAAATGGCTGGGGATCGAATAGGAAGGCAACACATATTATGCATAACTTGGTTGAGACCTCAAAGAATTGAGCTAGGAATTAAATAAAAAGCTTTCATCTCAAAGGGTCCCTGATATCCTCTCTTTTCGGTCTTCCTTTTTGCATGCCCCTGACACATACAAATGGCAATATTTGTATGGCACACTGGGGTGAACAGCTGCAGTTCCCAGCTACCACTGCCGCTGCTGGAGGCTCTTGCTGGCCATTCCAGGGCTGGGGGTAGGGGAGACACTCCTTTAGCACACCCACCACCATTTACAGCACCCTGCTGCCATGGCTGAAAAGCTGAATGGCATTCCAATTCATTTAAGTTGTGGATGGTACAACTGAGGCACAAAAGGTGGTGCCAGTTTCCCAGGCAGATGGTGACAAAGCTAGTGTTCATTGCTATATATTTTCATTGAAGAATGTGACATAGGGCATTCAGGAATGACCATAAATAGTTGATGGCACTCTGGGAAGGCCCTGGGCTCAGGGACCACAGTGATGGTGATGATTTGGGCTCTATTCTGATAAACTTGGTTCATTTAATCATCCTCATAGTGACCTCCCTTGACCATTGTGTTAATGACAGATGCATTATAGAGACACTGGGATCGAACGGGATGGTGTGTAAGAAGTTCTGCAAGTTTCATGGAAGGAGAAGGAACACAGGAAGTCAAGCCATGAACATCTGCCTTTGCCAGAGCAGGTTGCAGACTCTAAGGCATGAAATACATTCTTGGGCAGGTACTGTTTTCAATCCACCATCAGAAACAGAGAATGTAGGCCACCTGGATCTGTCATTATGAGCAACATAGCCAGGGCCACAACAGGCTCAGTGGGGGATGTCAAATGCTTATCTTTAAAATTCTGACAGCAGCAGGCACACAGCAGTAAAGGGCTATTACTCAACTACCCACACACCTCTGGGTCTCAGGAAGTCACCTGCAATGAAGCCAGCTCCATAGGGAAAAACACTTGCACGTTTGTTGGGCTCTCATGAGGGTTTCTGTGGCCAAGTCCTTCTAATGAATCCTCCCAGGGCTGCAGCAACAAAGCCATATTCAGATGCATGTATCCCATCATCACAGGTCAGCATCTCACAGTGTTTTTGAAGGAAGAAAACCAAGTCTGAACTTTAATTCTAAGCTCTGAAGGACACAGGCTATCTTCTCTTTCCTTTATGTTTTTCCAGAGTGCCTCAGTAAAGATTACCCAGCAGAGTTTCCTCATTCTAGATCTGGGTCTCTGAATTCTAGCAACTGAAAACCTGAAAGCCAGCTGCTGTGGATTGAATTGTGTCTCCCAAAGCTATGTGGAAGTCCTAACCTCCACCCCCCTAGCACCTTGGAATATGACCTTATTTGAAATGAGGGTCATTGCAGATGTAATTAGTTAAGATGAGGTCATACTGCATAGGGTGGGCCTCTAACCCAACATGACTGGTGTCCTTATTAGAAGAGACACAAAGGAAGAAGACAGCCATGTGACAAGAGACAGAGATCTAAATGAAGCTTCTACCAGCCAAGGAATGCCAAGGGTTGCCTGTGCCCACCAGAAGCTGGGGGAGAGGCCTAGAACAGGCACTCTCTCGGAGGCCCCAAGTAGCAACCATCTCTGCTGACACCTTGATTTTGGACTTCTGGCTTCCCAAACTGTGAAAGACTACATTTCTATTGTTTTAAGACACTCAGCTTGTGATCCTATGTTATGGCAGCCAGAAAACACCAGCTCCAAGAGCCTCCATGGAATCTAACAGTGATGGGCAATCGCACCTCCCACAGCCACGTCTCCTCTCCTGGGCATCCCTCCACACCCTCACCTTTATGGATGGGTTATCAGATTGCTGAGTGCATGGCTGTTTTTTAGAAATGGCAGCTTTGCCAGAGGGCAGTGAGAAGCTACTAGAACAACCAATGCATGCACAACAATGCATGACGATTTGGATGGAGGAGACAAGATTACGGACAAATGGAAAGTATCACTGACTGGGCCATGCTGTGTGGAGGCAGGAAGCACTCTGTCCCTCAAGTCCAACCTGGAGACAACAGCATTTGTTCCTCTGTATCCAACGCATTAAGCGGGTGGGGAATGCTGAATGTGCTGGGTTCGACTCTTCTTTAAAAAGGCACCATTTACATATCATTTCCCCTGAAATGTTTAAGTACAAGCAGTTAGGTACTCTTTCACATTCCCCCAATCGGTTTTCCTCACTGACACCAGAGTGAACTTGACCAATGTATCTGCTGTCTCGTAACCAGACCTACTAAGACTCCTCCAACACCCTTGGGGTATTCTTGGCCAAAATCATTCTCTGGCTGCAGCCTCAGCCCGCTATGCAGCCACAGCACTGCCTTCCCTTCTCCTGGGCCCTGCTACACCTGCTTCAGGGGCTGGAAAGCAAGGTGCTCGCTCTCTCCAGAGCCTTTGCACCTGCTCTACTTCCAGTCTGAATTACACTCTGGCAGCAGCACCCACACATGCAAGCACACACACGTGCACATGGACATGTGCATACAGACACATACACAGACATACATCCCCACCTGTCAAACACATACACACACACGGAAACACAGACATACATACAGACACACAAATAGGTGCATGCACACAGAGAGACACGAAGACACATATGTACACACACGCACACCCCTGCCTGCCACATGCACATACACATACACACACAGAGGCAGACAGACACTATAGTTTACTCAACATGTTAGCTCCTATTTACACACCATGAATTCAAACAATTCAAATCAAGTTCTATATCTTCTGGAAAGCACTCCCTAACATGACCCCTTAATTCCTTTTTTACATAGTTTCATTAAGAGGACTTATCTCTGCAGGTAATTACATATTCATTAGTAGGATTATTCAATGTTTTGCTCTAAATGCTATGCATTTGTAGCTAAACTCTATTTCTGTTTTCCCACCCCTCAAAAGATGTCATATTTTTATTCTTCCTCTATGCTCAGCTCAATTCACAAGCAAGTTTTTAAAATACCTTTCCCCACACACTATACACACACGCACGCACACACTTATATACACACATGCATCGACACACATATGATCACACACATGCATGCATATGCCAACACATACCCACTCATACGAAGAGTCACACTTATACTCATGCACACACTAGGGTCAATCAATATATGGAGTAAAGTTTCAGCAAACTTGTGTTAGGGAAGGAAGCCTGCTTTCTTGTACCATAGTCCCTGCTGGAAAGAATTCCTTAATCCTATTTGAACAGTGGCAAGGTCAAGACATCATTATTTTCTGAGAAATCAATAACCTTTGCAATGCACTTATAGCCTCCATAAGCAATTGAATTGCAGGTCACATACAATGATCCAGCTGGTTGTTGGGTCCTACAAACCACGTGAGTTTCCAAGGTTGCAAAACCATTATGTTACCCAAATGCGATCATCCTGATAAGGAGTAACTCCTGAACACGACATTGCCATTTTATCAGTTTCCCTGGAAGAGTCACATGCCTTGTATAAATAGATATTCAAATCAGAAAGTCATTACTCTATCATTTATTCTAATATATACTGTGAACACAAGTAGTATGCCAGATATACAAGAAATGGGATTATTAAGCCTGTTGTATGTGCACAATAGCTGAATTGTTCATTTCCAAGTTGTTAGAATAAAGATACAGTTCCAAATAAAACTAAATCTAAACAAAATTTAATATTTCTTTAGAGATTCAGAAGGCTCATCAGAATTTGCCATGCATCAGAGTTATTAATATGCTCATCAATATCACTTATCTATGAGTAAATGCTCTCAATGGATTGAAGTTTCAACTAATGAATTACTAAATTTTTTTAATGTAGCTCAAGAGTTAGTAATAAGAATAGACACTAGAAATAGTTTTCTCCCATAGCTTGGTTATGTATTTATACTTATTTTCAAGGCTTAAAAAATAAAAATTAGAAATAGAGAGGGGGGCAAAATATAAAGAGAATACTCTATGGTCTTTGGGGGCTGGGTGAGAGGGTGGAAAATAGATAATTCTACTAATATCTGTAGAGAAAGTATAAATTCAGGGAGCCTAAAAAAACATCTTCTTTTAATTCTCCACTTCCATGAGGTTGCCTTGCTGGTTTTTTAATCAGAAAAGTTATTAAATGACTCTTCATCAACCTTGACAACAAATCTAATAAAACTCACGAGATGATCATAGGTGATCTATCCACGATGCTGCACCATGAAAGATTGATTTTCACTGAATGATCACTTGGTCCTTGCCCAAAACAACATCTTGCCCACTGATCAGTATTGCTGAGCATTTCTAGGAAGCTCCTTTCTCCATTCACCTGATTGAAAGCAAGCTAGACATTTAAGGGTATAGTCCCCATTTTTCATCTTCTCCTATGTTAAAAGTGCCATGTTTCCCACAAATGGTCCTAAGGTATAGGTTTTAGAAATTGATTACAGTTTTAATGGGGTGAGATGTGTAAGGATGCTCTGTGGCCTGCTTCTGAAGAACATGGCTCTGCTCATTCCCTTCAGGAGAAGGCCCACGGCATGTGGAATTAACTGGAGGTCAGAGAGAAGCTGGCGGGGCCCGGGGGGACCCTGCCTGAACCTCTGAGGCAGCATCTGGGCCTCTGGGAGCTGATCCAGCAGCGCCCGAAAGGGCAAGACAATTAAACCTCCATAAGTTTGTGGAAGACTTTAAGATGAAAACATCATATAAATGCTAAGTATTATTATTACATGGAAAAAGGAAGGGTAAAAATGATGAATGCTAAAAAAGAAATACCTATAAGATATAAAGTACCTGGGCAGAGCAAAATGAGAAAATTATCTCATACTAAAGTTTAAAAAGTTAAAAAAAAAAAAAGGCGAGAAACCCCCGCTCTGAAATGAAAGGCTCATGAAGTAGTAAGATAAATTATGCAATTGAATGCAACTTTATAGAGCCAGGGGTCACCGAGAGACAATAGGGACTCTGAAACATGGCAATGATAATTAATTCCTAAAAAAAATCAATTAATATTTTTTCTCATCATTCACAAAGGGGGCTGGAGCAGATGATGGTAATGCACACATTTCCCAGAGGAGGAGCTAGGATGGTGAAGGAATCAGAAAAATGTCAACAAGGGTGATCAGGAAATGAGTGCATTCACAACCCATGATGCCACGGGGCTACAGTCACATCCAACTCCAGAACCTGCAGAGAAAGGCCAGGAAACGGAACGTGAAACTTTCAGAAATAATTAGTAAATACATTTTATACTTAGGGATTCATGGGAAAGATAAGAATCATGGGTCCATTTTTTTTGCTAGTGGATAAGAATGATTTTTATATACTACAAGAGGCCAGGTGCACAAAAATTTGTGCACTCGGGGGGGGGGGGTCCCTCAGTCTGGCCTGTGCCCTCCTCTCACAGTCTGGGACCCCTCGGGAGATAATGCCCTGCTGGCTTAGGCCTGCTCCCGGGTGGCAGAGGGCAGGCCCAATCCCTAGGTGCAGCCCCTGGTCAGGCTCAGAGCAGGGCCGATTGGGGAGTTGGGGCGCCGCCCCCTGTCATGCACAGAGCAGGGCGGATTGGGAGGTTGCGATGCCACCCTCAGTCACGCTCAGGGTAGGGCTGATTGGGGAGTTGGGGCACGGCCCCCTGTCACACTCAAGGCAGGGTTGATGGGGGGTTGCGGCGCCACCCCCTGTCACGCACAGAGCAGGGCCCATCAGGGGGGTTGGGGCTCCTTACCCTGTCACGCACAGACCAGGGCCCATCAGGGGGTTGGGGAGCTCCCCCCTGTCACGCACAGAGCAGGGCCCATCAGGGGGTTGAGGAGCTCCCCCGTCACTCACAGAGTAGGGCCAATCAGGGGGTTGGGGCACCGCCACTGTCACACTCAGGGCAGGGCCGATGGGGAGGTTATGGCTCTACCCTGTCACACACTGAGCAGGGCCCGTGGGGGGTGGGGGGTTGGGGCACCGCACCCTGTCACACACAGAGCCGCAGGGCGATCAGGGGGTTTGGGCGCTGCCCCCTGTCATGCTGATCCCAGTGCCGGGAGGCCTCGTGGCTCCGCTGATCCCGGTGCTGGGAGGCATTACCCTTTTACTATATAGGATAGAGGCCTGGTGCATGGGTGGGGCTGGCTGGTTTGCCCTGAAGGGTGTCCTGGATCAGGGTGGGGATCCCCACTGGGGTGCCTGGCCAGCCTGGGTGAGGGGATGATGGCTGTTTGCAGCTGGTCACACATCCTTCAGGGTGGGGGTCCCCACTGGGGTGCCTGGCCAGCCTGGATGAGGGGATGATGGCTGTTTGCAGCTGGTCACACAACCTTCAGGGTGGGGGTCCCCACTGGGGTGCCTGGCCAGCCTGGGTGAGGGGATGATGGCTGTTTGCAGCTGGTCACACACCCTTCAGGGTGGGGGTCCCCACTGGGGTGCCTGGCCAGTCTGGGTGAGGGGCCGAGGGCTGTTTTCAGGCTGGCGGGTGACGGAAGCTCCCAACTGCTCCTTTTTTTCTTAATTTTTAAAATTCTGGGCCAGCTTTAGCTCTGGCTCCAGCTCTGAGGCCTCTGCTGCTGAAAGCAGGTATCTGGTTTGTTTGGGTTCTATAATCGAAACAATGTATAACTCCAGCTCTGAGATCCCGGCTCGCTGAAAGCAGGTTTCTGGGGTTTTGTTTAGCTTCTGTATTTGTTACAATGTTTCAAACTGCAGGCTCAGAGGCTGGCAAGGCAGGCGGGGAACGTTGGTTTCCTCCGTCACTGAAGCAAACAAGCCTCATGTTAGTTTCAAGCTGCCTGGCTGCCGGCCGCCATCTTGGCGGGCAGTTAATTTGCATATCGCCCTGATTAGCCAATGGGAAGGGTAGCGGTTGTACGCTAATTACCATGTTTCTCTTTTATTAGATAGGATCCCATAAATATAGAAATAAATGGAGAAATTATATACATACAGAGAGAGAGAGAGAAACATAGTAGAGTCAAGTTTTCGCAGTGTCTGCTCAATGAAATTTCTCACTAGAGCTAAAAGTCATCTTAGGAAAACAGAACTTCTTCACCTGCAGATAAGTAACAATGCATAATTGAGATAAAGTCATAGAATACCTTTTCTGGTATTTCATTACACATGAAAACAATTAATAAATGGTTTTTGTTGGTTTATTTTGAAGCCAAGAAAGAGAGAGGAAGATGGAAGAGACTAGACTTAGTATGCCCCTTCCTAGCATCATAAATATTCAACTGGAAGCAACTCAGTGCACTAGGCATGGACGAGGATGAAAGACACACTGTCCAACTAAAGAGAAGATCAGACGCTGGAAGCAGGCAGACGCTGCTAGGAGCTGTGAGAAGGTCAGGGCAGGACCAGTGTATTCCTGAGAAAAGATGCCCAGGCGGCAAGAACACTTGTTAATGATATTCAGTAGATGGGCCCTGTGGACAAAGATGGGGGTGAAAAAGTCAGTGTCACTCTGAGGGGCTGGTTCCAAGTAGAATAAGTGGTGAATGCAATTAAAGAGAGAAAAATGAAAGATAATGAGATTAGGGATAAACCATGTGAAAGGGCCGGTGGCCAAAACAATGACAGCACACGGTGGCCTTGACTGAGACTCAGAGGTGGGAGATAATGATCAAAACCTTGCATCAGAACAGTTATCAGTGGTTTAAAGACACAAGATCCAGTTGCATGGGTGTCAGTAACTAAAATATATTGGAGGAGATTATTTCAGCAGTCTTCTATGCGTGGAGTGCATGCGATCACATTTGAAACCACGTGCTTAGCTCAAATCACTCTGTTCTAAAAGGCGTATCATAGAAATGAAGGAAGGGAAACAGGGTATTCAGGACGATAGGCCCTCACAAAGGGTTTAATTATTGCAGAAGGTCAGGGTCAGGCAGGGGAGGCTGTGTTCTGAGGAGAAGAGAAGATTGAGAGAAAACCTCATTAGGAAAGTGATGAATCTTTGATTTGTATTTAATTTGTACACAAATCGTGCCCTTTTCAATATATTGATACTATCAGCACAGGGTTTTGCTTGGATGTCAGAGAGATGGGGCCACCATTTTTGTCTCATTTGTCTTCAGCGATGTGGCCTGTGTATGGTGTCCTGGTTGCCTCTGCAGGGGCCACAGCCCGGGCCCTTCTCCAATTGGAGGAGAGCCTCCAGGCTCCCTCAGAGGAGGGCTCAGGCAGCAGATGAGCAAGAGGATGTAGATGGCATGAGCACGTACCAAAGGAGACACACTGCACGTGGGAAAGTAATCCTCCAAGGGCGGCAGGGGCCAATCACCTGTGCATGGCCTCCCGGCCCTCTGAGCACCGGCTGGGCCAGCAGCTCCTTTCACATCTCTGCAAGCTTCTGGGCCTCCGGAGGGCTCTTCAGGAAAGAGCACAGCCCGGCCAGCTGGGTTTCTTCACACTTCGGTGCAGCAGAAAGTCTAACAGCATTAAAAACCAAATCTCTCTGTGTTTACCAGTCCACAAGGGTCAAAGGATCCACAAAGCACCGTCACCAACAACACGGCTTCATGGGAACCTGCTCCTTTCTCAAAGCCTATGATCGGATGTGTGTTTACCGCTGGTCGCCCATTCTGTCAGAATCACTGTTGTTAAACCATAGCTGTTGTTGTCATTCTTGTCATTTGGTGTTTGCCATTCTTGTCATTTTGTGTTTGTCAGCTTTTTCATTTTTAAGTTGTCATTGAGTTTTTCACCCTCCTTAGCTCTGCCTTCTCTTATTTACCTTCTGATTCTTCCTTCTTTTAAGATGTGCATGTATCAGAAGTGAAAAGCCACCTTACCATGTTCCCCAGTGTAATTAGCCCACTGTGAGATGGAGGCTAGAAGCCTTCTAGAAAGAACCTTTTAACAAAATAAGAGTTCACCCGAAGATCCAGTTCTGTGCTTCAAATGGTGTTTAAATGCCAGCCACGCCTTTCTCCTCACAGCCGCTCTCTGCCCTGGGAAAAACCTGAAACAGGCCAGGGTAAATCTAAGGGCGAATGCTGGAAACTTCCTGGGGGTGTCCAGTCTTACATGTGGCAATCCTCCTGAATCCTACCATTTAAACCTGGTGCTGCCATCTATACTTTGTGTCTTCGGCTCTTATCTCTTCCACAGCCCACAGGCCCCTGGGAGCACGGATGGTTAACATGAGCTTTAAAAATTTTAAACTAAAGACTAAGTTTGCTAGGCTAGCAAGATCTGTGGCAGAAAGACACTCAAGATAAATTGACTTTGTCTGAATGTTTTCTGCAACTTTGGAGAATATTAGACTAGAATAATCCAGAGACTTGCCTTTGTGACACGGCCCAGTTTCAAATGCCACTATTTATTCTGCAGTCATGCTGCACCTTGAATAGTTAAATTTTGGTGTTAAAACGGTTAGCAATTTTAATTCTCCAACTAGCATTTTCTAGCTTTAGACAAGCTGATTGACATGTGGATATGGGGAAAAACAGACTTGGAGATGGACCAGCTCTAGCAGAATACCCCGGACGGAAGAAACATTACTGCTGGCCAGACACCACCCACAGAACAGTGTCAAAGAAGAGGGAAGCAGGAGCTAAACAGTGCTCTGAGCCCGAATCACAGTCGGAAAAGCCGCAAACTTTACATGAACCATGAAACTTTCAGATTCAGTGGAGCCTTGGTGTTCAATAAGATAATTTCAGAGGAGATGTGCCAAATGGTTGGGGAGAAATTCAAATATTTCCTCAAAATGGAGACAAGCGCAACTGAGTTTGGAGAAGACTGATTGTGTGGGAGTTAATCTCGAGAGACAGTACTTCAGTGGAAAGTGACAGGTAAGTCAGCTTTCAGGTGCCTACAGAGGTTCCTTAGGCGTGTGTGTGTGTGTGTGTGTGTGTGTGTGTGTTCATTCCACAAGGCCAAGTTACTGAAAATATATGTCAATTTAGTGAGGTGCCCCAAAGTGATTATGACTGTGCATCTTAGCTGTTAGGTCCCCTTTTTCTCTCTCTGACTTACTCCATATTGTTTTGTTTGACATGAGCCATAGCAGAAAGCTGTGTGTTTGGTGTAGCCATCACCGCTTGGCTTTCTTACTACCAAATATTTGATCGTTTCTATTCCAAAATGAGTTGGGCAGCATTAATTCACAGATGCTATTTGCAACAGATAATTAAATCTTAACAGAGAGACAGAATGGCATTTCAAAACAATCACAGTGATGCTGGAAAAGAAACCTTTTTCCATTCTACAGCACAATAAAAAGTGATTTTATGGAATATGAATTGATCAAGAGGCAAAATGGAAAGATGTGTAACAAACTGAAGTGAATGATTAAATTTTACAGATTATACAGGCAATCATTTTAAATTCCAGGACAGAGTTATTACTCATAACCCTTTGATTCACTCACTCACTTACTCATAACCATTTCATTCACTCACTCACTCACTCATCCAAATGTTCCTGGAATGTCAGATGGCCATCAGACCTGTTGCTTCCTCTAGTGGTCACACATTCATCTAGTCTCCAGGGGCATGGCATGGTCAAATCCTGCCGTTTTCATTAAAGGAAGAAAAGAAAAGTGTATTTAGAAGAAATAAGAACAGTATTATCAGTTCTTTATTTAAAGCAAGGGGAAAACTGCCGAAGTACCCTGCCTGTATATTAGTGCAAGTAACGTTCTGAAGGTTTTCCTTTCCGTTCAATAGGAAGTCCGACAATCTGAATGCAATCCAACGAAGGTCTCTGGACAGGAAACCCTCAAGGGCTCTGAGTCAGCTCTAAGGCAGCATTTGGCAATTTAAATGTCAAGACATTAAATATTCTGGTAGCCAGCCCACGGTTCTCATTAAGGTGCTTAGCTGCTTCCAGAAAAGAGCTATGCATTGGGAAATGTTTACCCAACAAATAGGAAGCAAGAGAACCAATACTGGCATCCTTGATTTTGCAACACAATTTGATGTGATCAGAGCCCTGCCATTTGTGGACCTACAGTGGCTTCTGTAGCTCACTCTGGGTTGCTGCCCTGCCTAATGCACACTGTCTACAACAGAACCCAGCTCTCTCTCTCTTTCCCCCTTCCTCCCTTCCTCCCTTCCTTCCTTCCTCCCTTCTTCCCTTCCTCCCTTCCTTCCTTCCACCCTTTCTGCCTTCCTTCCAAAAATGTATACTGAGCCTGTACTAAGTAGGAGGCCCTGTTCTAAGTACTTTGGTCCCATCAGTGCAAACAAAGCATCTATCCTTCGTGAACACTATGTTCTAATCTGTAGGAAAAGTATAGTCTCTATATTTTATATGCTATATTGGATATAGGCCATGTATCTGCTAGAGAACATCACTGGCAGAGGAGCTTAAGAAGGGGTGGGATACAAGGAAGATGAGATTTTATATAATGTAGGTCTCATGCACTTGTAAGATGTTTGAATTTCTGGTTTACATTTTGTGAATATGTTTTGTTTAGTATATATTACACTGGATCTGTGTCTACTCCACAGTCACCTTTGTGAACACACTGGCCCAGTCACCGCTCTAGAAAGCTGACTCCTCTCTTCTCCTTTCTGTCTTTGAGGTGCATGACCTTGGAGTGTATCCCCTCCTGTTAGAAGCTGGAGACAGAGAAATTTACTTCCCACAGTACAAGACAACCAAGTGTTTCCCTGTCCTGAGTTCGTGCCAAGTTGAGGGGGTTGTAGATGTGTCAATCTGGGTCACTCTCCCTGCTCCTCCTGATGCTAGCCCAGCGTCCTTTTCTCTCACCCTCATGCACTCTTTGTCATGAAACATCATCATCAGCCAACACAAAACTTTTATGACCCAGCAATCACCACCTGCCTCCTCACAAAGGTTCTAGGCCAGGAGTGGGCAAACTTTTTGACTCGAGGGCCACAATGGGTTCTTAAACTGGACCGGAGGGCCGGAACAAAAGCATGGATAGAGTGTTTGTGTGAACTAATATAAATTCAAAGTAAACATCATTACATAAAAGGGTACGGTCTCTTTTTTTTTTTAGTTTTATTCATTTCGATCCAGCCCGCGGGCCGTAGTTTGCCCACGGCTGTTCTAGGCCCTTCTCAGTCTTGCATGTGCAGCAGGCAGGAAGCCTGGCCCTCCTTTGTAACCCCACCCCCGATCACCCACACTTTCCAGAAAACCTTCCCGGGGCCCACCTAGCTGTGTGTCCCCAGAAGCATGTCTCCTCATAACTGTTGAGGACATAGCATTTGGTAGGAAAGCAGCCTTCGAAGCTGGGTTTCGCCCTTTAGTTCCCCAGCTGGGCTTATGTCCACTGGCCTGTGTGAAAACTCTCAGCTCTGCAGGTCATGTGTCTTCCCCTCATCCACACTTCCATTTGCTCAGGGTGGGCAGGGGTGCCATCTAACCCAACAGGTGACGTTTCTATGTTTATTGTCTGTTGTTCCCTGCAAGTAGCCCCTCGAAAGGAAGACCATGTTGAAAACCCTGGGAGGCCCCATCACACTTGACATTTGTTCTCTGGAGGACAGATGCTCAGCAAACGTGCAGTAATAAGAAACTTAGCAGCACAAAATGGCATGTGCACATGGCATGGAACACATTCAGAAAGCATTTTTGGAACCGAAGGGTAATTATTTGTTAATGATAACGGTGAGCCAGTCCTTAGGTTCTTAAACCTGGCCCCTGGTGGTTCTTGGGCTCCTCTTATGTAACCTTCATGGATCTATAACAACAGATAACCTATTATTCACAGAGCACTTTATTGTTTCTGCCAAGGGGAAGAATACATTAAGTTGCCTTTGAAATCTTTATCCTGCTACTATCTGCATGCATTAGCATATTTTATGATTTAAATCTAATTATCAGGGTTTTCCAAGCTATGAAACTGAAAGTGATCATAGCCAAGACTTTAACACAGCCAGAGTAAAAGGCAGAAAAATAGCCAAATTGGATGAATAGCTTTCACACAGGACACATCTAAACTGATGCAAGATCAGAAATTTAAAGAAATAAAGGCCACCAGCTCAATTGTTGCTTATAGGAAGCTTCCTGGATCTGCCTTGTGCTTTCACTGACAACAATAGTCTTGGATTTTCTCACACAATCCCAATTATTCTGTCCCATGAACTAGTCTCTCATTGGACCATGGAAGTATCACAGTTAAATATGACCATTTCTCCAAGAGATTGCAACAGTAGATGCTAAACATAGTGCATTTCTTTCCAACAGTGATCTCTTAAAACTAAACATTCGAGAGCCGTATTTGTGAAGAACCTATGAATTGTTCTTCTAAGTAACCCAGGAGACAATATGCTCAGTGACAACCTG
The DNA here is from genome assembly GCF_964212035.1 of Myotis nattereri. NCBI lineage: Eukaryota > Metazoa > Chordata > Mammalia > Chiroptera > Vespertilionidae > Myotis > Myotis nattereri. Next base: position 30,220,247 of record NC_138076.1, read on the forward strand.
GTTTTGTGTCAGCGAGTTTAATGATCAGTGTATCAGTTTCCTGGGGCTGCCCTACAAAAGTTCCACAGACTGGGTGGCTTTAAACAATAGAAATTGATTATCTCATAGTCTGGAGTCCAGAAGTCAAAGACTCAGGTGTCGGCTCCTCTGTAGCTCCGAGGGAGAATCTATTCCAAGACTCCCCCCTGACCCCCCCCCCCCCCCCCGCCCAGCTTCTGGTGGCCTCAGGTGTTCCTTGGCTTGTGGATGGTCATCTTCTGTCTGTGTCTTCACATATTCTTCTTTTTATGTGTGTCTGTCTACTGTGTTGAGATTTCCCCTCTTTATAAGGGCACCAGTCACATTGGATTAGGCCCACCCCAGTGCCCTCATCTTCACTTGATCATCATCAAAGACCCTATTTCCAGATAAGCTCACACAGCTACTGAGGGTTAAAACTTCAACATACTTTGGGGGGAGATACAATTCAACCACTAACAGTCAATTAGCTTTACAGAGTTGGCTTCACTGGTCAAGTTTTAACCTGGAAGTCTATTCAGATGTTTGCTATAAGCAGACTCAATAAAAACCCTTCTGAGGGAATTTTAATGAACCTGAATGGCTTTTATATGTTCCGAATCTGATATTACCTTTTAGGGAAGAAGAACAATTGACTGTCATGTGATAGCATTTAGGAGCAAAAGGAAGGGCCCTGACCCACCCCCACCCCAAAATTTAGAGAAAATATGATTTACAGACAGTGGGTTCTTTTGGTTAGTATATCTTCCTATTTAAAATAAATTATTTTAGAGAGAGGAATGGAGAGGGGGGAGAGAGAAAGAGAGAGAGAGAGATTGGTTGCCTTCCACATGTGCCCCGACCAGGGATCGAAACTTCCCTTTTAGTGTATGGACAATGTTCCAACCAACTGAGCCACCCAGCCAGGGCATATATTTTTATTTTAAAGTATGAAAATATAAAGTATAAATGATAGTACAGCATTAGGTGAACCCATCCATCACACCTTCCTCTCAAAGCTAGTAAATACTTAGACTGAATTTCTCTCAGGGACTGTGGAAGACAGAGATGGAGCAGTGAAGACAGTTATGAAGTCCAATGTGATCCTGAAGGTGTGACCTTAGAGGAGAATCCTGGAGAATAGGGGAAAAGGCAGCTTGCTACCCCAGGAAATCTTAGCCTGAAGCATCTTGGCTTGTTCAGCTCCATAGCGAGGTTCCATTCCTTCACTAGCACTGGGCTCAGCCCAGAGATGCCTCAGTAGTTGATTTGTGGTCCTTTTTTTTTTTTTTTAAAAAGGAATTTTCTTATTAAATAATTTTTTTCTTTTTTAAATATATTTTATTGATTTTTTACAGAGAGGAAGAGAGCAGGATAGAGAGTTAGAAACACTGATGAGAGAGAAGTATCAATCAGCTGCCTCCTGCACACCTCCTACTGGGGATAAGCCTGCAACCAAGGTACATGCCCTTGACCGGAATCGAACCTGGGACCCTTCAGTCTGCAGGCCGACGCTCTATCCACTGAGCCAAATCGGTCAGGGCTTTGTGGTCCCTCTTAAGTCATGCAGCTCAAGGAGGAGGAATACAGGTAATTAGGTCTGTACCATCAGTGAACAGCTGAAGATACCCATCTTCCAAGCCACACACCACAGAATCCACTAAAACCAAATACCAAAACATGCTCTGTAAGTGAGAAAGGGCTCTGAAATACAATTTTGCCTAGAGGCGGGCCTTCTCACTTGAGAGAGCTAAACTATGAATGTAAATCAGCGCGTACATTGTGGGCAAACGGCACTTCTGTTTGTAATGCTAACTGCTGACCTGTTACTGAAAATTCCCTCACATTATAGAAAGTTCCTACACATAAAACACTAAAAAAAAAAATTTGCTGGTGATTTCTGAGAATAAAATCTTCCTGGGCTCTCCATTGTTTTGTGTCAAATCCAGATTCCTTCCTGGCTGTGGTGGATGCCTCCAGAATCTCATCCCACCTTAATTTGTACCTCAAGTGCCTGGTATGAACTAAGTACTTGCTGAACCGAACAGCACTGACTGAGCATTAAGGCAGGCCCTACCCCCATTCTCCATTCCTATAAGGGTACATGTGCTTGTCTCATGTCACCTTTTACTGCTTGCCTCATATTCATCCTCCCTCAGACCATCCTGTCTAGTTCTAGTGGTCAAAATCCTGACCCAACCCATGTCACTCTCTCCACACAGCCTTCTGGGATCTCCCGGATGCCTCACAAACATGTCTGTGGTAGTCCCACCAATGCACTTGCCATGGACTAGTCTCCCATGACTCTATATCCAGCACACATCTGCTCTTTCCTTGAGAACAGGGCCATCCATTATTCACTATGTGCAACCCCCTGCTGGCATGGCACAGTATCTGGCCCCTTATAAGATGTGGATGGGTGAGATCCTTAGGCACCCAAGTTGCAAGGAGGCTCTGAATAAAGTACGGGCTGTGGCTGCAATAGCCTGAACTTGACTCCCACTTTGGAGTCTAAGACAAAGAATACATACACAGACCTGTGCAGAGGTGAATGCTGGCGCCTTATTGGGGTGCCCAGGGGAAGGAGGGAGTTAGTTGTCTGTTCTTAGATTGCTCCCTGAAGTGCAGAACTCTAACTCATCCAAAGTGAGGAAGGGCACATTCCCCCGACCCTGAGTTCTGTTTTTAGCCTTGTGCCTGCCAGGATCTGAGATACCATGGTGATCGGAGTCATAGAAATAGAGACAGATGGAAGATCAACTGCCGAAAGGGCCCCTGCGTTCTGTGCTCTCTGTGTAACGGGAAATGGCTTAAGCTGGTGGCTTCAAAGTGTTTTCCCACTTATTTACCATTTGCTCTCTCAGATGATTCTGAAAACAGAAAAGGATGAGCTGTGACCACAGCCTTTTAAGCAAACCCAAACGTCAGGTGGATGTCACTGCAGCTCTAAGGCCATCGGAGAGGGCAGAGTGAAGGCTCAGGGTGGTAATTACTGCCCATGAATTTATTCCCTTGACCTCCTGAAAAGCCTCATGGAATCCTCCCTTGGGAGCCTGCATCCTTTGCTAGGCAGCCAGGAGCCTCTGAGCAGAGTGGCCAACAGGCTCCCAGGCAGACAGGCATTTTATTTAAAAGAAGGAATCCCTTCTGATTTACTGAAGATGCTACTGAGCTATAGAGGGCATCTCCAAACCTGGCTTGTATTTTGTGACAAAGGCCCTGAATGATCACCATCCTACGACAAGTATATAATGTACTGTCAACAAGTAAATTGCTCCTATTTGGGGCTGCGTCCCTGATTAATGCTCAAGGCTGTCTTTGGCAGATAGTGACACCTATACATACGGGGTCACTTTACCACCCCATGAGATCAATGGCAACAAAGGGACCCCAACTATTTCCATGTAACCCACTTTAATCTCATGCTTTTGCTGTATTCTATTTTGAAAAATTGGAATTTAAAAATTCAAAACCTAAGGAGGAAAGTGTCAATCAACATTACAAATATGAATAACCATTCTTGGTATTGCTATAAATGTTTGAGAGATGATTGCTTCATTGGAGCTGTCTCAAGCCCTCATAGGAAAACGACACTGTAGTCCATCCTAGCTTCCTATAGTAGAGACATGAGGATACACGAGGAGGAAAGACTGAAGGACTTGGCCTAGAGCTAACTTGTAGAAGTGGCAGAGGCAGATCTAAACCTGTGTCTGGCCACTTCATTCACTCCCAAGACCAGTCCCAAGTCCCAGTCCCACTGCTCAAGTGAGAAGTTTGTTTGAGCCCCATGTAAGGAGGTTAAGGTGCCATGAGCTGAGCAAATGTGCCTGCAGCTGGTCAGGAGCAGAGCAGCAGAGCCTTGCCCCACCAGGGGCTGGGTCTCCACACCAGAATGAGTCCAGTGGCACAGCAGACTCTGGTAGGCCTTTGGAGCCCAGCCCACAAAGGATCTTCTCTGTGATTTGAAGAAGTCCCTGACCCATTCTGCCCAAATCTCAACACTGACTGACTTTAGAAGGGAAGGAATGGATAAAGGAAACAAGTGGTTTTTATTTTTCTTATATGACTCTTCATTTAAAAGTTTCTTTTAGAACATGTAACTCCAGTGGGCACAGTCAAAACAATCCTGTACAACAAACACAGCAATTTAGGGATAATAACCTTGGGTTTTCTACCGTTACAGGCACCCAGCAGGCTGGGCTACCTTGCTACTTGTGGGAGGCATTTTGTTGTACATCCAAACCTGATTATCACATTTATTAACACAATCAAATGCTGTACTTGGACACAACCCACTTTTACCTTCGTTTTAAAAACCCATGAATAGAAATACCAATCTGGTCAATTATCACCCACGGAGCAACTCCAGCTTTATAGATTGGTAATGCAATTGCTTTCAATCACCGAGCAATGTGACAGATAACAATGATAGATTAAACAATTCAACTATAGGCTGCATATTATAATGGCATTTTACTTAATCTTTACATCAATACCCACTCCTCTGGATTTCCTTCCAATAGTCAGAACCATCAGATTCACCAGGGCAAGTAATGGAGAAACACAGGTACCACATTGAGAAGTCCCAGGGATGGAACACTGGGACTGTGTTGGTACAGGCCTCATTGCACCCTATAGGATGTCACTGTTCCCTAGACCATATGTTAGACTTGGAGTTCTTGCTCATATGCGCTATACAATGAAGTAATCAATGTGGAGTCCAAACACATGGATTTGAGTTGGGCTCGTTTGGTAAAATAACTTCCTAAGCCACATCTGCCTCATCTAGAGGACAGTATGGCTCAATCTGCCTCAAAGATGTGCATATGGGAATCCTGTGAGTAAACTGATAAATGGAACAGAGAGGGTAGTTATCAATGGAGCAAGGAATAAAGTGACAAAGTGAGTTGATAAACTATATTCCCCAAAGAATCAATTCTTGTTCCAGCTAAACAATTTTTTGAATCAATGGCTAGATAATAAAATAATGTAAACTGATATTAACCCTGAAAATGACAAACTGTAAGTTGCCAACCACTTGAGTTTCCCTAAGGTGTATAAGATAGAAGTCTTCTTGCTATACTTCTCAGCAGAAGATGTTTCCCAACTCAAACCTGATCATGCCAGAATACTGACATCTGATTGTGCATGCAGATGAGGGGTTTCTAGAAGAGAAGATGGAATTAGTCAATTTGGCAAATTTTAGAAGTGTTCTGTGGCCTGGAAAGAAAACAGTATACCCCAAGATCATGAAGTTAAGAGTAAGAGCCCAGATGCAAACTGTAACGTGACAGCTCCTCCCCTGGACTGTGAGTCATGAAGAACCTTGCATGGTTTCACTCACTATTCACTTCTGGGCTCCACAGTGCCGAGCCAAGGCATTGCCATGGCGGACACTCTGTAAATATTCTTTTGAACAGAGTGACAGTTTGAAGTTATTTATAAAGAATATTCTCATGTCAGTGAAATGCTTAAAATTGTAATGGGATATGAAGAGACCTTTTCATAAGAAGAACAGATTCCCATCCACCTGGGGTAATTTAAGTGATAGGGTATCTGCAGACAGGGACAAAGATGGTGACCTCCTAAGGTCCCTTCCAACCTAAGATTCTATCATGGTTTTATATATTTTCCATACCAAAAGCAATCATCTATGTCTGAGACAGCTCTTAGAATATCTCAGAACAAAATCTGAGCAAAATAGCCTGAGAATCTTCTTTATCATGTGTTTTTCCTTTTAAAAGAAAAAAGAAAAGAAAAGAAACAAGAGATGAATTACTGTCTCCCAAGACAAAGCCCATGCTGGCAAGATATAAATGTCTCATCTCAAGTCAGTACTCCCAATAGTCAGCATCAGCTCTCCTGACATGCTATTATTTTTTATAGTAAAATATATAAAACATAAAATGTTACATATATTTTATATAAACCATTTTTTAAATGTAGTTATATTGTTGGGCAGCAATCACCACCATCCATCTTCACAATTGTATTCATCTTCCCAAACTGAAATTCTGTACCTACTAAAACAACTCCTCTTTCCCTTCTCCCTAGCCTCTGGTAATCACCATTCTACCTCCTATCCCTGCGAATTTGACTCTTCTAGATATTTCATATAAGTGGAACCCTTTTATGACTGGCTTATTTCACTTAGCACATTGTCTTCCAGGTTCATACATGTTGTGTTATGTAAAAATTTCATTCCTTTTTAAGGTAAAAAAAATATTCCATTATATGTACACTTTTTGCTTATTCATCTGTTCATGGACATTTAAGTTGTTTCTAGCTTTTGGCCATTTTGAATAATGAGCCTAGGAACACTGGTGTACCAGTATCTGTTTGAGTACCTATTTTCTTTTCTTTGGGTATATACCCAGTAGTGAAATTGCTAGACCATACAGTAATTCTATGTTTAATTTTCTGAGGAATTGTTATACTGTTTCCCATAGCAACTACACCATTTTCGATGCCTACCAACAATGTACAAAGTTCCCAATTTCTCCACATCCTTGCCTGTACTTGTTATTTTCTGATTTTTTCCCCAATAGCAGCCATCCTAATGGGTGCAAAGTGGTATCTCATTGTGGTTTAGATTTGTGTCCCCCGAATTATTAGTGATGTGGAGCATCTTTTCTTCTTGGCCATTTGTATATATCATTTGGAGAAATGTCAATTCAAGTCTTTAGCCCATTTTTAAATTGAGCTGTTGTTGAGTTACAGGAGTTCATCACATATTCAGAATATCAACTCATTATCTCATATAATTTGCAAATATTTCTCCCATTCTGTACTTTGTATTTTCACTTTTTAAAAGTAAGTTCTTTGATGCACAAAAATTTTTAATTTCCATGAAGGCCGATGTTTCTGTTTTTCTTTTCTTGGCTATGAATAATATTTTAAGAGGAGGATGTGATTCAGTCTCTCATACAAGATCCCCTAAGTGGGCCCTAAAGAAACAGATAGTTAAAGACCATGAGATACACAGGAGAGTGTGTCATAAACCATGCATAGAATATGTATATACATAAGATGAATGCTTTGTGAGCCAGAGGACAGACCTCCCTTGCTCTTGGACCCAGCAGAGACCCTGACTCATCTATCCATAGAAGATAACTGGGCAGAGGAGATGGGCATGGAGACCAGAAGCAATGCTGGGCCCATAAAAGCCATTCCCCAGCCACCTCTGAGGAGCTGCTCAGCCAGCTGTTAACTCTATGACCTCACCACCAGCAGGCACTCTGTGGTCGCTCTGTAAGTGTGGTTTTGCAGAACCATTTTACTTGCCCTAACCAATTGCCTTCCTGTGCAATGGAGGGATTGCATTAACTGCCCAACTCATAAGGTTGTAGCTCAAAGAGATTATTTCTGTGAGTAGACTTGGGACCTAAACTGTAAGGCTCTATCTTTATGTGAGGTTTTGAATACTATGACCAGAGGAAGAGCCAGCCCAGGGCAGCACTTCTACCAAACCTTTCACTTCCAGGGATTCTGTCCTCTAGAATCCCAATAGTGGGGATTTCTGAACTGATCATAGGAAAAGTTACGTGGTATTAATTTCAGAAAGTATCTGTTTTGTCATGATCAGATTCTTCCTTGGCATTTGATATAAACTGGTCTCGGGGAAATGCCCCATTATATAAAGCAGTGCATAGTTAGTACTCGTCCCATGTGCTGTAAAAGGTAACTCTAATAATGATAATAACAGAATTATAACAAAAATCGTAGCAGAATTCCTTTCCAATGGGATCATCCCATCAAAGCCACATAAGCCCACCACACATGTGCACAGGGGATGTAGATGCAACAAATAAATGCACAAATACCAAGAAATAAATAATAAGTCAGCACTGGTACACACAAAGGCAGAAGGGCCACCTGTGCATTCTGTGGGAATGAGAGAGGAGATTTCTAGATCCCACATACATAGATGAAAAGCTGCCTAAATACACCATTAAATAATCATTATTCTTTATCAAAATCTAATGAAAATATAACAACTAAAGAACACTATAGGCCAATGTACTATGGACATAAAGAGGGCAATCATAAATAATACACAACCGGATAGAATTATAGTATGGTGAGGGCATATATGCCACAGGCTTACAAGGTTAGTCCTGGTGTACAAACAAGTCAACATAAAAATGCTTACCAGAAGAATTCTAATCATCTCAAGATGTGACATTATTCTCCCTTCCCAAAATTATTAAAATGTAATGCCCTTTCCTAATAAACACAGCCTTCTTATAAAAGGGACGAGACGCCTGAACAGCCACAGCCTTGTTTGAAACTTTCAAACTTCCCTGGTCCATTTGCTCACTGCCTCCTTGAGTTCTGCACCACCTCATTTAGACTCTTGTCACAACTCTTAGGACACACATGACTAGTGTTTGCGGATCCTATTACATCACAAGTTCTATGAAAATAGATCATCTTTAAAGTCTTCAATGCACATCCTCCTCCTTGTAGTGTGCCTCACCATTCATGTGTGTTCAGTAGATGTTGATTAAATGAATGAGTGAATAATGTTCCCTTCAGAGTATTATATTAGAGGATCACCATATTTTCAGATGGTGACTTTGTGTTCACAGTTGTAACACCAAGCAAATGATGAATTGCTTTAAAAACAATTAAGAAAATAATACTGGTCAGTGAATGAAGGTCAGATTTCTGTAGACTGGTCTATCAAATAGAAAATGAGAATAGTGCAATACATATTTTCTCATTTTAGTGAATATCCAGAAATACTGTGCTTAGGGGGAGACAAGAGCCAATGAACCACACAAATATGATTTTCTTAGGTGATAAGGATCATAAAGATAACCACAGGGGAAACAAAACATGGGATCCAGTGGGGCATCACTGTTAGGCTGTGAATAGTCATTAAACATCATGTAAGATCGGGGACTCTCTGGGGAGAGGTGCCTGGTCCTTCTAAAATATGCACCAAGATGGTCCCCAAGACTAAGCCCAGAAATGAGAGTCTGAGCTGAAAACATACAAAGATGATTGGCTCACTTTTGTAGGGGCACCTACCCTATGAAGGCTCTTCAGGCAGTACAAGGCCTCTGAAAAATGTCAGGCCATTCTAGCAAGGTCTTAGATATTGTCCTGGCTTCTGTGGGTGAATCTTGACTTTGCAGTTGGGGCAGATGTAGTGGGCGCTGGATCAGGAGAAAAATGGAAGGGAGGAGAGAGGAAGGGGAAATGGCAGCTGTCTTCTTGCATTCCACTTAACACTGTGGCCTCCCTGGAATGGTTCAGTGAGCTATACAGAAGTCATCAACCCATAGTGATGGTTTTCTGCTACAAAAGAAATGGGGGGGGGGGGGAAGGTGGGAATTTATTGCTGAAGGTTAATATCTGTCTCAATTTATCTTACTCCTTTTCTATCTCAGTGGCTCATTGATTCCCCAAGCATCCAGTGTCTACTCTAGCCCTGTCTAGGCCTGGTGGGCTGGGCCCCTGCACTCAAGGCACTGCAGAAAAATCTCTAGGATGAGATTAAGGGGAAAATTACACAATACTAATTTGAACCTGATAACCTGGGTTGGGATTTGTAGAAAATTAAGAAGATAAAAAGTGCTAGAAACTGGTAAAATGTGGTTTTGAACATTTTATTTAGCTCCTCTAGCACCTTGACGTTCCAGGGACTAGCAGCACCAGCATTACCTGGGAGCTGGTGAGAAATGCAGGACCTCGGGTCACCCTTGACCTCCTGATCCCTCTGTAATCTACAAGACCCACAGGGGAATCAGATGCACACACAAATTTGAGAAGCAGTGTTCTAGAGCACACATGAGGTTTCACATGTTCTATCCAGTATGCAAGACCATAAACATACTCTGGAGGAAACAAGAGATGGTCTTGTTCCTGATCAGATGTGCACAGAGCAGCAAAACAAGAGAAGCCAGAAAACAACTATTAATTGGTTTTTGGAATGTCCAAACACTTACCACAGACTGTAGGTTGGAGCAGAAAGAGAGAGTAAATATTGAAGTGTCATTGTCTGAAACATAAATATGTTGATGGAATGAATTTCTTTCAGGGATAAAAGTTGGTTCAAGCTGTTCCAATGAACCTAACTATTTCTGGGGGCAATAATGAATTTAAAGCAGTTGGCTTTCAAGAAAGGAATGAAGGAACCAAATGCCAAAACACAATCTTTTTTTTAAGACTGACAGAGTTCAGTGACAAATAGCAACCACAAGGAAAGAAAAAAATTATAATGGGGTATTGGACTGGCAAAGTGGAAAGTGAAGTATATATATATATCCCCACTACCAAATTTAAAAGACTATGTAAGATTGATTTTTTATTGCTCTTCCTAGAAAACACAGTAACACCTGGTACCAATTGCAGTCTCTTTGGAGAGCTTAAATAAGTGCACCAGCCAAATAGAGAAATAAAAAAATCATTTTTGTTCATCTTGTTGGAGTCATTTTTGAGACACATCATTGGGGCAAGTGACAAGGAGGCTGTTGGTGTCTCTACATTTATGGATGGATAAAAAAAAAAAAAAGCCACTATCAGTTCAGACAAAGCTCTCTTACAGAGCAAGGCAGGGATACCAGTACAGAGATGGGTGGGCTAAATATATAAGCAACAGATTCTTGAAGGATAAGATTGCTGGTTCCCAGCCTGCACACTGGAACATCCTGGGGAGCTTTACAAACTCCTGAAGCCTGGGTCTCACTCACATACATTCTGATGACATCAATCTGGGTGAGTGTAACAGGCAGCCAAGGTTGAGAGCCACTGGAATGCAGACATCCCCAACTTTAGGGTACGTAGACCCCACTTGGGGGTGTTGTTAAAATGAGGATCCTGGAAACTTTTGGCTTCTGTCTCAATGTGTGGGGTTAGAAGGACTGTTGCTTCCATCCTTAAAATGAAAAAAAAAAGCCAGTCTAACTCTATATTCACAACTTTGCTTGAACCTATATGAATGCTGAGGTTGTAGAGCCAACTGGCCCAATGTTTAAGATACACAGTGCTGGTAGGGAGAAGAGATGCAAATATTTGGTCACCTCACACAGACACAACAAAACCCAACTAGTAAAAGGAGTCCACCTAGAATAGCCAAAGGGTTGGTGGAAACCCAGTGTGAACTCCTGGGGCTGCAGAAATTCAGGGAGTCCTGTGATCTTGCAAGTTCTTCCTCTACCATCCCTACCAAACGCTCATGAAAAGATTAGAAAGAGCCCAAGAAGTAGCCCTTGTGGTGAAGATACAGAGATGAAAACAGCAGCCACTGGGGAGCAAGGGCCATAAACTCCATATGGATTTTCCCCTCAATCTCCATTATAGAACAGAATCACTGTCTGCTGGTATTGGCATGTTGGTAAACACTCATTGCAGCTGAAAGAAGGAGATTGAGGTGTAGTGGTGGTAAATAAAAAAAAAATAAAATTTAAACCCTGCTCTTGGGAAGGAGCAGGTTTAAGTCCAGAACTGCTATAGGGAAGAGTCAGGGGAACTGAGAAAACCACAACCCCAAGACCCAGGAAAATGGTGAATGCCGGGGAATAAGCCTTATCAGAACAATAGAAATCCAATCTTCCACCCACCACCACAGCCAAGCTAAGAAGCTTCAGATAACAAATAACAGTGGAATGCTGAGAATCCTGCTGGGAGAGAGACAGGAAAGGAACAAGAGCATACAAGACATGCTCTCTGAGGCACTGTGTCAGGGGAAGACCAAAAACACAGAATCAAGTAGACATTGCTTGGCTGGCCCTCCTCTCCTCAACCCTTCCCTCTGCCATGGGGTCTCTGCAGGACTGTGCAGCCTGTGGTGGGTGCATTGAGGGTAGCTATAGTAATGATAGATCACAAACAATTCCTTCCTAGATTAATGCAAACCTCACACTACAGTAGAAAGAAAGGCATGCCCATGTCCGGGCATGAAAACTACTCATCTCGCTTTCTGCTGCCCTACACAACATGTATAGTTTCCAAGAAAAATAATATGAAGCATACAAAAAGCAAAGAAAACCAACACATTCCCAAGAGAAGACAATCATCAGACCCAGATTTCAATATGAAATAGTTGTTGGAACTATCTGTCAGGCAATTTAAAATAACTATAATTAGTATGTTAAAAATTCCAACAGAAAACGTGGGTCATATGCAAGATCAGATGGGAATTTTAGCAGAGAGAAAGTGTAAGAAATAAAACCACATGGAAATGCTAGAAAAAAAACACAACAACAATGTAACAGAAATGAAGAATGACTTTGAAATGCTCATCAGTAGATTAGACATAGGCATAAATGAGTAAGTAAACTTTAAGTTAGGTCAATAGAAATTACCCAGTTGAAATACAAAGAGAAAAAGTGTAGGAAAGAAAATACAGAATAGATCATTTAAGAGCTGTGAGACCATATCAAACATTCAAAATATATACAATATCAAGGAAGAAAAGATTTTGAAGTAATATTGGTCCAAGAATTCTCTAAAATGAATGAGATTTTAAACCACATATCTAGTAAGTTCAGAGAGCACCAAATAGAATAAATACAAATCAAAACAAAACAAAATTCTACTTAGGGTATCATCTTACACTGCTAAAAGTAACAACCACAAAAATATAAAGAAAATGTTGAAAGCATCCAGAGAAAGAAGACACGTTACATAGGTAGGCACACAGAAGCCAAGCAAACCAAAGATAATGGAGTCACGCCTTTGGATTGTAAAAGAAAAGAAAAACCAAACTATTGACCCTGAATACTGCACCAGAGAAAACATATTTCAAAAATAAAGGAGAAATAAAGTCTTTCCCAGGAAAAACAAAAAAACAAAAACTGAGTGAATTCAATGTCAGTAGATATATTGTACCAAAAAAAAAATTCTAAAAGAAAGTTCTTTAATCAGAAAGAAAATATCACACTAAAACTTGGATTTGCACAAAGAAGTGAAAAGGCACTAGAGACAATTACAGATAGAGTTACTAGAGCACTTCCTTCATCCCTTCTTCTCAGATGCCAGGCTCACTGTGAATGGCCCATGGCGGGCAGAGGGGCTGAGACTCAAGTCCACTGTGCCCAGAGGTGAGAGGGTTGAGCAAAAGGAAACCCCAAGCTCTAACAGAGACCAGTGAAAGCCACACAGATGGAACACAATTTTTACTTTTATTTAACAAAGGTTTTTTGTTTTGTTTTTAAAGAATCTACTTATTTACTTATGTATTTTTTAAATCATTATACTGTACCATATTGTCTCTATTCTCACTATTCTACTGGACAAACATAGTATTTCAACCACCACCTGCATGCAAATAACCGTCACCTCTCAGCAGACCACTAGCTGAAGCTCAACCCCTTAGCTGGACAACACTCAATTTTCTACCTGCTTGTGGGTATTGCTAACCAGATAAAACCCAATACTAAGTCACTTCATATTTACTCTAATGGCACCACTATCACCCCGGTACTCAGGTTAGAACCACCTTATAGGCATCTTCAACACCTCCCAGTAGGGCAGCATGACCTGCCTGTCCATTTTTCTAGTGTGTCTCAAATCCATCCCCTTTTCTGGCCTCTATCTAAAATCACTACTCACATAATTCAGGCTCTCTTTCTCAGTTTCCAGACTTTTACAATGAACTTCTGGCTGGTTTTCTTCTGACTAGAAAGGTCTCTCTCCTCTGATACATCCTTCACTCTGCAACAAATTGATTTTCCCACAAAATGGAAGTGCTTCCATGCACCGAATGCTCAATGATCTGCCTGCCCAGATTAAGTGAGAGATATCAGCTACAGGTGTCCACAATCTCTCTCCCTGTCCCATGAAACCCTGACTGCATTTGTGTTTCCTGTTCAAGAACTGTCTTTCCTCTTATGTCAGTGGTTCTCAACCTTCTGGCCCTTTAAATACAGTTCCTCATGTTCTGACCCAACCATAAAATTATTTTCGTTGCTACTTCATAACTGTAATGTTGCTACTGTTATGAATCGTAATGTAAATATCTGATATGCAGGATGGTCTTAGGCGACCCCTGTGAAAGGGTCCTTCGGCCGCCAAAGGGGTCGCGACCCACAGGTTGAGAACCATTGTCTTATGTGGTAAAGAGACCACATCTGCCTTTTTCACAGCTGGACCCCAAAGACCCCATCCGGGGCCTGGACCATGGTGAGCCAATCAGAGTGGGTTTAGGTGAAGAGTCCAAAATTTGGTATCCCATGTGGTTATGCAGGTCGCTCACTGCACAAAATGGCTTTGGGGACAGAGTGAGCAACATGCCACCCAGGAAGGGAGGCCTGTGTCTAAGCAACACAAAGGCACATGCAGGGCTTGGGGGAGGAGTGCAGAAAATGCTAGCACTCATCAGTCTGAGGTCTCCCAACCAGCGGACTTTGATATGCTGGTTTGCATGTCAGTTGGGTAGGAGACAGATGGGGTGTGGCCTGGGCTGCCAAGGAGGTTGGGGGTGGGTGGGGCAGGGGTCCTTCATGAGATTCTGAAATTCGAATGAGGTACAGAGAGAAGATCCAAGACCAGCAGCTGCAGCCACAGTGTGTTCAGGCTTCTCCCACACCCTCCTGGCTTACCCCACTGGTCAGCCCCCTGCGTCCACACTGCGCAGACTACAGCTGGTCCTGTTAGAAGCATTACAGAAGGCTGACTTCTTATTAGTGATACTGCAGGTTCCACCACCTGAAATATTTAAAACTGGAGGTGGCACACAATAGCTGCTTAGTAAATATTTATAAAATGAAAAATATATAAGTTGTAAGAGGCTGAAAAGATTAATAGATGTATAACTTAAAAATTAATGAGTAAATACATGTACTTCTGTGAAAATTCTACATCCTTCATGTTCAATTCTGTACTCTTCTAACATCGGACCACCTGTTTGAAGTGCCTAGCTAAACCAAAGGGCTCACAGCTGATCATGGTATTGCCAGGCAGAAATGATCTACCTTAGGCCCCCATCCTAAGAAAAGACAGTAAGAATATTAAATAACAATGGCTTAGGTGGTAAGAAATCATTAAAATGAATTTTTATCTCCCCCCCCCATTCTAATATATGGGCAAAAACTCTATACCATTAGCTCCATAGAGGTAGAGCCGAACAAAACCAGAAAAAGAAAGATAGCTTCTTTCAACATGTTTCTGAAATATTTCCCATGGAAGGGAAGTGAGTAACGTGCAATGCCGCTTTGTGTCGGCCTGCAATCCTGCGCACCTCGAAAGTTCCAGGTAACATGCTCTCTGCAAGGGATGCCGTGCCATCACCTCGGCTTTCATTGTGGGATGATGAGAAGATTCTTTCAGATTCCAACCTGGTTTTTAAAAAATATGTTTTTATTGATATTAGAGAGGAAAAGAGATAGAGAGAAACATTAATCTGCTGCCTCCCGCACGCCCCCTACTGGGGATTGAGCCGGCAATCCGGGCATGCCCTGATCAAGAATAGAACTGGCAACCCCCTGGTGCATGAGATGATGCTCAGCCAACTGAGCTACACCAACCAGGGCCCAATCTGATTTTAATGCATCTATATTTTACAGACTCAACCAACAAACTAAACACGGCATTTTGGGATTTCTTTCAAATGTGTCAGGTTGACAGCAGCGGTTTCCCTGAAATGTACCACGACTGTGCCTGCCTGATCCCCAGTAGCCCATTCTATGCACTTCATTCAATTGTAAACGTGTCAGCAGGAAACCATGACCGCAGACAACAAGCAGCTGTAATAATGTGAATGAATAACATAGATGTTGGGTTATTGTTATCCTTGAGGAAATCTTATGTTACTCCATTCAAAAGGAGAAAAATACGTGAAAAGTATGAAAGTGATATGAAGCAGATGTTAGACTGGAGTTGTCAATCTTGTCTAAGCAGGTGCTAATGTGTTATAATTATCCCTTCTGGCAGTTGATGTTTAGGATTTTGGTTCCCACCTAGTCAATCACAGCTGTAATTGTTAAGCTACTTACATCGCTAATATGCTGGGTAATAACCAGATAGGATTTAATATTTGACATTTACCGTCAGTTTCCTTTCTTCTGACATGCATCTTCTCTACACCAGTATCTGTAGATTGGGCTCTCTTGTAACTTCTGAATAAAACAAATAGAACTGCTTGGCAAAAAAGGAAATGAAACTAGAAAACAGCTCTGTGTGTCTCCCTCTTGATTGGGCCACTCTTGGTGCCCTAACAAGGAACAATGCCCTACCTTCAATGAAAGTGTTATTTCGCTGCCAACCTTGCACATGCTAGAGAAAGCAAGGTAAAAGGTTTTGCTCTCATTCACCCTCACTGTAAGGGAGGAGATAATGTTGATTTCCCCCCACACCTAGAGAGGCCGGGAGGCAAACAATTTAAAATGGCCTCCCCAGGCAAGAGGGTCCGTCACATGAAAATTTGAAAAGCTTACCCATCAAGTTTCTTCCCAAGGATCTTACTTTTCTGCCTCTGCCTGAATTTTTCAACAACAAAATAAAATGGAGAAGGAAGTGGTTATGGGAAAGACACAGGGCTCCCATTTTCCGGGCCTGGGTTTGAACCCACGCTCTGCACTTTCTGGCAAATTTGGAAAATCATTTGCACTGCCTGAGCTCCAGGGTCTTTTTCCATGAAATAGGGTGTTTCTGGGATGAAGCGAGGTAACTCAGGCCAAGTCTTGCTTTGTAGCTGGCTCAGAGGAAGAGCACTATTGTTAGTTGTAACAACCAGCCGTGTGGCATTACAATGATGTGCTGACCGGGCTGGAAGCTGCCTCTGGACCTGGCGCCTCGAGGGCTCAGTGACAAATGATTCTGTGGGAGTTGAGTTCTCTCACCGCCTGGGGCAGCTCCAAGGCGGGACCATCCCTCGTGTATGTATCCCAAGGAGCCAGCGAATGGGGACCCTACACAAGTGTTGGATGAGGGCAGCAGACTCCATAGCGCGGGCATCACCCACAGGAGGCTCTGTATCAGAATATCAAGGCTCTAGAAGAGCCCCCACTCCCTGACCTGCCCCAGGAGCTTGGGCTTGGTTCCGAACATCACTTCGAGTCAAATTCCACTGGCCGGCACCATTGAGGATACCAAGAAAGAGTCCTAAGGAATGAGACTGGGAGTCTATTTCCTTGATGTTATGGCTATGGTGCCACCTTGCACAGCTCCAGAGAGCAGCAGTCACATGGGGGACAGTGGGAGGCTCCCCAAAAAGGTCCCAGTTACCAAACATACATAGAGAAGTTTCCCTTGGTGGGTGTTCTTATCAAGGGCCCAGTGGAAGATTTCAGAAAGTTTTTCTACAAGTTGTCACTCAGGAGATTGCATACAGTAGTTTAACCCTAAAGATACACACACATGTACACACACACATGCGTACATGCACTCACACATACATATGTGTATGTGCATCAGATACACACACATATGCATGCATACCACACGCATGCACAGACATATACAGAAGATCCAGCCAATTACATTTTTGGTGTATAGCCCAATGTGTAAGAGCTCCCTTTTGGCTTTCTGCACTATTTCAGCTTTATCGTCATGTGCCTTTTCTATAACCTCACAGGATGGTTCAGCACCTTGTGGAAGTCAGAGGAGTCACTCAGGGTGCGCAGCCCCCTGACCTCTGACAATGGTTTGTCTTCGGGTTAATGGCACCCCCAGTAAGGTCAACAACACCTCTTGTCACCCCACTGACGTCTTCTGATTGTGTTTTGTCTTGAGGGCTTACACATGTCCACATGTTTCGGCTCTGCTTGAAGATGCATCAACATTTGAACACTTTTTTTTTATGAGAACAAATTTATCAATTACTCCAAGGATGCAAAATTTTCCAACATTTTTAATATATATGTCAGGATGGGTGGGTGGACAATAAAGAGTTTATTTATTTTAAATCATTTAACAGAAAATAAATATCCATAACTATTTAGTCAAGCAGCCTCCCTTAATTAGAAAGGAGTAATAACTAGGCTGTTATTCTGTTTTCAGACATGATGGCAACAAACCAACTAGGAAGATGGGTTGCACCAGGGACAACTACCAAACAATATTTTTACAAATTATTAAATGCTCCTCATTCCCCACAGGAGAAAGGGGCTTGTTTCAAGGGGATCCTGCTTAAAGTTTAAGTTGGAAAGGGCATGCGTGCATTGATCTGACAGCCAAGTAGCATTAAGACTTCAAAGCGAAGCAAATGAGGCTGGGCCTAGTCATTTTGCAATAAAATGTGAAGTCGTGTAATAGTGCCCTTTAAAGCCACTTGGGACTTTTAAGACTTCAAATAAAATGCTATTAGCACAGACAGATAAACAATCTAAGCCCCTATTTGCCTGGGGTGATACCCTTATCATTTACAATGGGCAAAGAAAATACAGCAGCCTAGGTGTTCAGAAAGAATGACACGAACACCAGTAATCTCTCCACAAGGCAGGCTTTTGATTTGCATTCCTGCTGAACATCTCACTCCCACGTCAACCGTTTCATGGATGGCGGCTACTCCAAAACTAGCTCCTGATTTCAATCCAGGGGCATAAACAGAGTTAAGGAGAAAACATGGAATTTGAGAGATTTACTACATTTTTTTGTTGAGCAAGAAAAAGGTAACAAGGGTGGTATTCGCTTAGGTCATAAAATTCTTCTCCGTGCATGGTTGGACCTTGTGGAAATCAAGATGCTTGCTCCCAGGATATCTCCTCAACTGAGGAGGTGCCCGGCCCACGTCACATGGCTAATCACAGCAGCAAAGATGTTCAGTTAAGAAAACAGGAGCCATTTGACCTCTGCGGGGCCAACGCGTGGAAATTGTTGCCTCCATTTCTCTTTAGGGGAGATCTGTTCCAGGACATTCCAGCATTAGGAAGAGGGTGGCCGCCAGCATCTCCATAGCATCTGTGCCTTGCAACTCAGCTTTTCAAACATTTCCCTGCCCGCCCCCCCTTTTCCCCCCCCCCAACACACACATCCTTCCCCCCTCCACCCCGCCATGGGTTTCAGGGGCCCCAAGGCCATTGCAGGAGGCCTTGTAGAAAAAAAGCACCAATTCAAATTAGCCTCTGTGGCCAGGGGAGGCCAGGGTATGCGTCTCCACAAAAACCTAGATGGCAGCTTCTGCTTTAATAACAGCAGTGTGTCTAGTCAGTAACCGATGAGTATCTCTTTCTTCCAGCTGGCACGGACGCACAGGGCACACCGGCATATTTCTTCACGCACGCTGTTCGTCTGTCTCCTGCTTCTGCCTGGGCCACCATTGTGCTGCAGCAGCCAGAAGAAAACGTGCCAGAGAGTCCTGGCAGAGGCACCGGCAGCTGATGGATTTAACTTCTGTACACATAATAAGATACGGTAAAGCGGCGAGGGCTGCCGGGAAGATTTGGTTTCCCTCGCCTGTGGTTTTGGCCTTGCTTTCACCTGAGAGGTAGAGGAGCCTCTCACAGACAAACCAAGTCGCTGTGAGATCGACTTGCAAATATAAGTGACTTCCCTTCAATTCCAACCCTGTCATCCTTTCCAAACGCTGGCAGGGGCTGATCTATTTTCAAATCTACAGAACACTTACCTCAAGTCTGGGAAGTAGAATCTGGGCTTACTGTTACTGTCCAAATAATTAAAGGTCAAGTAAAAATAAAATGCAAGAACAATCACTATTTAGAATTAAACCAACAAAGCTATTGTACCTTTAAATTGAAAAAAAAAAAAAAGAAAGACAGAAAAATATTCTACAAGTTCTATGGGGGGAAAAAAAATGCCATATTTGTACAGACTCCCAAATCCCCTCTGTTTAAACAGGGTGATTAATATCAGCTCCTGTAGGAAATTAAATTCGGGGAAGAACAGTAATATGCAGATATGCAGATTTCTGGGCAGAATGGCCATCTCTGGGAAGGGAGCTGGCTGATTAATCTGCGTCCTCAGAATACAAAATGAAACGCGGGCTCTCCCAGGCGAGCATGGAGAAATGACTTTCCCTCCCACAGAAGGGCGAGAAAGGGCCGTCACGCAAACCAGAGAGGAGCGTCCCTGCGCCACGTGCGGTGTGTCTGTAAAGGGCGCGGCGCTGATATTAAAAACAGCCGCTCACGTTTGCAAAAGCTGACTGCTGCATCTCGGGCCCCTCAGCGTGCTTTGTAGAAAGTTCTCCCTCCCTCATTTCTGAAGGCATGAAAGAACTGCCCATCATCCCTGTTTGTTAACCCTAATGCTCATCTTTAGTCCCGCCTCCAAGCCTCCAAGGTTTATGTAAAGGGTGTTCCACTCTTCCTCATCAGCCCCCGCAGGAGTTCCCAGGGAAACCCAACGTGATCACACACGTGCTGGGGGTCCTCAGAGCTCACCTGCAACCGAATAAACCTCCACATATGGGGTTTTTTGTTTAATTCCTGAAAGACTGGAGTAGACCTTCTTTTCTTTTCTTTTTTTTTTTTTTAAGTAGAATGCTAGAAACTTCATTTGCAAATATAAATTACTTCCCTTAAATTCCAACCCTGTCATCTTTCCAAATGTCAGTGTGGTCATCGCATCTGGTGTAGAATGAGCAGAAGATTTTTGATCACTGAATAATGGCACTTCTCTTTCTTTCTTTTTTTTTTTTTGGAAAAAAAATATTTACAGCTAGATGCAAAAAGTCATTTTCAGTGGGATTTTTTTGTCGTTGCTGGAAACTCAAGCCTGTTATTCTGAACCATTCAGGGTCTCTCCAATAATTGTATAGAAGTAGGCATTATGCTATATTATTAAAGCTGTAATTTCCTGCTGAATCTGTCTGGATGTTTCTTTTTATCACTTGGCAATTTCTATCTAGTTATAGTATAATTAAGTTTCCTGACCTTTGCTCACTCTCTTAACAGGACGCTTAGAAATATACTAGAATTGCAGATCTTCAGGCCGATGTCCTCTCTCCCTACACAGTAATGGAATAAAATTATTAATCCAGTAATTGTACAGAACATATTACTTTGCATTGAATGTTCCTGCTTCTCATTTTCTGTCAGTGACAATCAGCCCGAGGGTACAAATCATTTCTGCAGGAGCACGGCCCTTGAAGAAAACCTCTCGTTCTCTCTCCTGCAGCTACCTGTGCCGCTGTGATTACTCCGGGACTAATACAGCACTAGGCTCCAGCCAACAAAACAAAGTTAATAAAATGGACTAAGGAACAAGATATTTTCCTGCCTGCTGCCCGTGTGCCCAAATGAAAACCAACGTCCGGATGATAAATGGTACACCCGCGCGTAGCTTTTAAGTGGATTTAGAAGACTAACTAGCCCCTGGGACTCATCAGGCAGGCCAGTGGGCACGCACACACTTCCTGGGGAGTTAGGAGGCACCAGAAGCTCCATCTACAACTCCATGTCCCAGAAATTAGGGGGCTGTTGCCGCTGGCATTGTGTGGGTGCCACAGACAGAGCCATGCACCCACCCCACGAAGTGTCCCACATCCCAGATTCTCTCTCCGTCCGCCACACTAGACATACTCTGCATCTGTGAAGAAAGATGTCATCGAAACGGAGGGTGAATCTGCAGGATCATTGGACTGAGCCCTTGATCTGCGAGGGTGAGCTCGCAGGAAACCCAGCTGCTTCGCTTGTTTAATAAAATCCCCTGCAAGCCTGATCGTAGGCAGGATAAATGGCCAAACACAGTTCTCCATCTTCATAAACGTAGTGGAGATTCGATCCTGAAGCAGTAATAGGTTTCCAAGCAAGAGAACAAAATGATCTTTAAGCATCAATGTTGATGTGTAAGAAGTGTAACTACATGATGAAAATTTAATATGCACGCTCTGTGAACACATGGCTTGCATATTCCAGTCAATGTATATACCATCAAGGGGCTTTGTTTCAAATGCCATAACATGTCCTAGGTCATTCCTGGAGTCCCCAGCACTGTTTTTTGGTCCCCTCTCACAGTAAACTTTAATGCCAGGGCAGAGTACTTACCAGCATTTACAGAATGAACCAACAGGTTTAGAAACTAAGGCTTGTAACTTCCTTCCACATCTAGATAAAGGAACATGTACAACTTTCATTCTGCTGATACATGCTAGTAACCATTTAATAACTATGCTGTTTTAAAGTTCATTGGCCATAGGTCAGTTTACAACCATATGCTAAAGAGTGTTCCAAGGTGGTGTTGATATGATATAAAACTACCTCTGACTTATTTCCACTGAATCACCCCCCGTGGAAGGGAAACCACAGAAATCATTAGGAAGACTTCACAGAACCACAGATAGTAATATCAGTTCATCGATACGCTAACTGTATTGGTGTAAATCAATAGTTCTCAGCTTGAAGCAATCCCCAGGGGACATTTGGCAAGGTTGTCATGCTGGGGGTAGGGGTGCTACTGGCGGGCAGTAGGGGCCACCATCCTACAATGCACAGAATGGTCCCTACACCCAGCTAAAAATTATTTGTAGTGAATGTCAATAGTACTGAGGTTGAAACTCAGGTTTAAATGGACACATGTTTGCTGCAAAATAAATAAATAAATAAATAAATAAATAAATAAATAAATAAATAAAATAAAAATCCTATATTAAGAGTGTGGTGCATGGTCACTTCCAGATATAGCTGAAACATCAAATTATATTTTCCCAATTTCCCAGCTTCTGAAATTTAAATACAAGGAAAGGACAAAATGAGGTATTTTCAACTATAATTGTTTTCACTCCCAGCTAAAAGATAAACAGTCAATGGAGGTGAGTGAGAATTAAGGGGTTTTTTTCCTCCACTCCTGATTTCAGGAGTAAAACAAATGATCCCTCTGTAGATGCAAACTCAACTGTGGAATTTATCATTTATATTATCTGTTGAGCCACCCATATGTAGAGATATATAATGCATTTGTATGGTATACGTGGTCTGAAGCATAGATATTTGAGTGACGGTGGCAATTGTCCATGTGTGTAGGCAGCATCAGGTTAGAAACTCTGAGATTCAACATGTGAGTGTGCAGAAGGAAACAGGACCTCATTTTTTCATTCCCCCCCCCCCCCCATGAAGCTATCAAAATTTCTTTTAGGCTTCAACTATGACAGCCTCTGCTCCCAGAGAAATATATTAGTAAAGGCAATTTAATAACCCATTCAGCTACATCAGCTGTTCTACTTCTTAATTTCTGAAAGCAAAGGAAATTGTGACTCACTTTTGTTTCATTGTAGCCTGTAAAAGCCTCCTGTGAAGTCACACGGGAACTGTTTGGCTGATTTTAGCTGCCTTTATTTCAAAATTCAGCCGGGAGTGAGACATTCCCAGAACTCCCTTTCTGCAGTGTCTGAATCAGCTTCTAATAAACATGCATTTGGGGGGAGAGGGCCTGATGGGAGGACTCTCACTTAACTTCCTATTGTTTCATTGATAAAAATGGTCTGGGGAGCAGAAGAATATATTAACCGTTTCCTTTGGTTTTCCAGCGGGAAGGCTGAAAGACATTTCTAAAATAGATCTATTTTCCTTTCATTCTACAGAATAATGCATGAATGATTATAACATATGCTGTATCTCCCGTTTTTTTTCCCCCTCAACCAGTGGAAAAGTGCCTGACACTGTAATCACAACTTGTTGGGTTTTCAATCTGATGCTGTCCCATTTTATCCTGGTAGTTAAACGTCCATTCTTGTTCGGTGTGATAAATGTTATGGCCATTTACCAGTAACGAAAAAGAGAGACATGTTAAACCAAATATTGCTTCAGATTGTGTCTTTTATTCTCCTTTATCATCATATCTTAATTTATAGTATAATCATCATTATCACAACTGTCAGCCTCATTTAACCTTCCCTGATCTCCCATGATTCTTTGCCGTCAGGTCTGATTGCCTACCTTCTGCTGACTGGCTGATAATGGCTGACAGATTAGCCCTCCCCAAGAGGAAGACAATGATATATAGAACAGTGCGGCTTGCTCTATATATTAATGAGGAGCTGGCAAAGCTTTGATAAGGCTGCGGAATAATCCATCAGTGTGAGAAGGAGCTTGTAAAACCGGAGGAACATTTCATGGGAAAACACCTGGGAAGGATGTAATGACCCAGCAGCTAAATACCTGTCAGCTGTCGCCCCTCTGTTGTAATTAACATCAGATAGCGGGCGTATGGATAACCTAAGAAGTTTATCAGCCCCCCAATCCCGGTACATTCTCTCCATGTTGCGCCCACCGCTCCGTCTCTTACAACATATTTAGCAAGCCGGCAATTAATAGCTCATTTTCGGTGGCATTAGGAACTGTTTATCTCCTAAACTAGCTCTTATCGGGGGCTGTTCCTGTGAAAGGCAGGAGTCATTGGGGCTTTTTGTGTTCCAGTTGTTGCACTTACTCAGCAGAGGCTCGCTCCGCCATTAGATACAATGCTTCAGATGGCTACTTGAGTTTGAATGCACCGTTATTACAGGTATTATATGAAATTGCTTGTGTTATGTGAAGGGGATTATAGAGGTTCTGGATCAATAACTTCAGTGGATGTTGGGAGTGATTACAGTGCTCTGTCAATTTTCCCCATTTGGCTGTCAGTGTCGATTTACAACACACCACCTCTTTTATTCACATCAAATCACTCATTTCATTGGTAAATTCTATATATCTCAATTTACTTTAAGTAGCTGATTTGTGTAAAATAAAATGACTTCCTCTTCTGTGTGTGCAACAGACCTAATCCTATATAGTAATAAAAAGTGTAAACACAAGGCAACTCTTTGTCCTCGGCGAAGCATCGTGTGGAGTGCCGTGGCTGCCCGCTACATCAAATAGCTATAATTGAAATATCTCCATCGCCCAGGCTTTGTTTAGACCACACCTAGCCACTTCATCTTTATTTTTTCAATCTCTTCCCGTGTAAGTTTAGGGATGCGTAAAGCAGATGTGTTTTCCTGCACCCACTCCCACCTCTGTTCTCGCGTTGGTAGGTGGTTCCTGGGTTGCTGTGCAGGCTCAGCCCCTGCCTTTCAAACCCCAGGACCACAAATGCAGTCTTAGGATATTTGCCTTAAACTGATCAATCGGAAGGCTCATGCTGGGTGCAAGTTGCCTGAGTGTTCTAATTTTCCTGGGTGTGTGTATCATGGTGATTTAGGGCATATACTCTAAAAACTTCGGAGAAAGAAGTGCAAAGCATTTGGTGATGGGAAAAGTCAAAGAAGCACAGGAAATGTTTTAGGACCAAAGTCTAGATTTTCTATACCAATAGCAATTCTCTAAAAGTATTCACACCAGGTAAGATAGTAGGCAAATTCAATTCTATCACTCCACATACCTCACTGTGCCTGGAATAATGTTTCATTTAGGAATTTACTTTTGAACCTTAACTTGAAATGTTCATCAATGTTTTCTACTATTTCCGACCTAAAAGAGGCTCTTGGAAAACTGTGTACTTTTCCACAAATAAATAAAACTTCCATAAACAAAGTATTTACACAATCATCGAAAGCAATCCTTCCAGAAAGCTTTCTCCTAACAATTGTCTATGGCTCAAACAGACAAATGAATAAACCACTAGATTCACCAACCTATTAATGCACACAATTTCTGGTACTGAAGCTATTCAAATAGAGTAGAGAGGAGGGAAAGGATGTGTTCATTGTCTGTCCTGGCATAAAATGTCCTTTGCATAAAAATATACCGATTAATCCTGCACATCTGTGGCTTTCACATTTGTTCATTCACTTCTGTATATTTTTAATATATTTTGTACAAGTTATAAAGCCAGGAGAAAATACAGGATTCTGTTAAAAATGTAATGAGTGGAAAAAAAAATTTCCATAAACTGTGTCTATATTTCCTGAAAAGCTCCATTGTCCCATAGAGCACAATATTATTTAATATGCAACTGAAATCAAAGATCTTCAAAATCTACCATTTCTCTGCCCATTACAAATCAGCGCCTTCATGCAAGGTGCAAGGTTTCCAGCATTATGTGCAACTCCATGATAAGGGCAGGTTAGACAGATGGAGCATAATAGCTTAACATTAGTATTAGCATAGCAGGGAAATGGGAGTAGAAAAAGGGAAGAGAGGGCTATACGCCCCCAAAGGACATGCTCACACCTTAGACTGACTCCACACTTGGCACACACGTGACCAATTTCCCTGCGTTGTAAGGTCTTGGGTCACTGAGTGTCTGGGTCTCTCCTTAAGCACATCATGGCATTAGCCAACCTGCTTGCCTACCAATCTCTTCATTAGTCACCTATCATGTTCAGACTAGACAGAACAGAAGCATCATCTCAGTTTCATAGGTAACAAAGTGCAAGTCCATGTGACTTGCTTTGATGTGTTCATGGGGAAAGTTTAGGCTAGAATTCCAACCTCTTGTCCACTAAAATTAGAAATGGCTTTAATTCGAACCTGCATGTCAACTGGTATTGATAATATGACTTAAATTCAAGGAAATATCTTGAATAGGGTGGTATACCACACACTGGGAATGAAGAACAGAGGTAGGAGGGAAAAGAGATCCATAGATATTTCAAAAATGATCCTTGCCTTCAAGAAATTTATGATCTATTTGGAGAAATGAGATATAAGTAGAAAATGAAATTTAAAGAATGTCATAGTACTGACATAGTAAAAATTATAGGACTCAATAATCTTAGCTGTTAAATTAGCTTTACAGTCAATAACTGTTACCAATCAGGTAGAAAAAGCTCACGTTTAGCTGCAGTAACCAAGAATTACAGAGTAAGTGAGATTTTAATAGAACTTGGCACACAAAGAAAACCATCAAGTCTTAGGCATTCCTGAGCATACACACATCCATGCAATCACTCTGAGAGGAAAGTTGGAGTTGATGGAAAATTACAGCCTGAATCTGGCATCCAGGCTGATATATGACAAGCTACTGTTTGGAAAACTCTAGTTTCAAAGGAGCAATAATTCAGTTTTAAATAGCAATTTATAAAAGACAGCAGCCTTTAATATATAAACCCTTAGAGTTATGTCTGACATTACACAAAGGATATAGATATTGCATAACCATTTTCAAACAATAATAAAAAATTCAAATTAAGAATGTATATGCATTTCTGAAGCAGCTACCAAATCCGTTTAGGGCCGTGGTCGGCAAACTGTGGCTCACGAGCCACATGCGGCTCTTTGGCCCCTTGAGTGTGGCTCTTCCTAAGCCTTAGGAGTACCCTAATTAAGTTAATAACAATGTACCTACCTATATAGTTTAAGTTTAAAAAATTTGGCTCTCAGAAGAAATTTCAATCGTTGTACTGTTGATATTTGGCTCTGTTGACTAATGAGTTTGCCGACCACTGGCCTAGGGAAACAATGTACTTTGACAAAGTTACAGAAAACACTAATTTACCAAGAGTCAACCAAAATGCAATTACAATTTTAATAATAATTTCAAAACAAAGGGGATATCCTGAAGGCTGGTGTCTGGTAAAATATCAGGGTGAAGTGTGTAGAATGAGCCATGAGCTCAAAGTTACACTGCACCTGCTGATCTATACTAAACACCACACAGACATCATGAAAAAAGGAGCCAAACAAATATTACAACTTAATGAGTGACTGAGGAAAAGGCAGCCCTCACAGTTTATGGGATTTTCCTATCCTGATTGGTCAGAGAGAACTGGAAGAGAAAAAGAATATATAACCAGCCTAATCTTCCTGGGTCAAAATAATACCCACTACATCATGATGAGTGGTGTGATAATCAAGGAGTGAACTCCCCTCTCCCTGCCTTTCTGTCAGGAAGCATTGAGAAGGCAGCTCACTTACCAGGAGCATCTGAAAAGCGCAATCCCAAAAGATGTTCATGCACTTGCTCACGAAAGTCTTCCTACCACCAGAAGTTGGAACTAGCACAAAGTAGGCACTAAATAAATATATTTGGAAGATCTGAATGACTGATTGAATGAGTGATGCTATCCAAAAGATAAGTGACAATGTAGGTTGCTGGAGGTAAGACTATATTAATCCCTTAATACTTGTGTTTTTCTAAAACCAAAGCTAATTTCATGATTGTTAGTAAATTATTAATGGTATATATTTGGGCTCTAGATTATCTTTAAATAGGAATTTAATTTTGATTAGTAAGCTTTTGTCCATTTGACATATAACTTCTATTCAGAGAGAAATCAGTGTGATTTGGGTGGAAAATATGGCAGGACCGTTACAAATGATATTGGTGTACTTTACATTCCCATGACTGTTTTTACAACTGGCTATTTGTACATCTTAATCCCTTCCCCCTTTTCACCCATATTCAGCCCCCCTTCCATCTGGCAACCATAAAAACATAGTCAATAATATTGCAATAACAGTGTATGTTAGACTTATCAGGTGATCACTTCATAAGTTATCTAAACATCTGATCACTATGTGGTACACTTCAAACTAATATAATATTGTATGTCAACTGTCATTAAAAAATGAAAACAATTCTTTCTTTAAATGATATTGGGTTTCCATGGAGTGTGGGTACCATCTTGAATCCTGTGTTTTAGACAGCTTTGAAAATCCTCGTAATGTCAGGGTAAGAGTCATACAGAGCCATTAGACCAGTGGTTCTCAACCTGTGGGTCGCGACCCCTTTGGGGGTTGAACGACCCTTTCACAGGGGTCACCTAAGACCATTGGAAAACACATATATAATTACATATGGTTTTTGTAATTAATCACTATGCTTTAATTATGTTCAATTTGTAACAATGGAAATACATCCTGCATATCAGATATTTACATTACGATTCATAACAGTAGCAACATTACAGTGATGAAGTAGCAACAAAAATAATTTTATGGTTGGGGGTCACCACAACATGAGGAACTGTATTGAAGGGTCGCGGCATTGGAAGGTTGAGAACCACTGCATTAGACCATGAGAACCACTGACCTGGAGCAATGGCCCCAAAGGACTGGCTCTGCAATTTCACTCACTATGAACTTTCTCTACATTGTTGCTGCTGTTTTCAATTGGTGAGAACTGAGAGGGCAGAAAGGCTCCTAGTGCCTTGAGGGGTGAGCTTTGATCCCATGGGAAGGACCTCACATGCAAATCCGTCCCTGTGCTGACGGCAGAGGACAGGGAAAGAGGACATTCCGCTTGCCATGTTGATTGAAAGTAACTCTACATATTGATTTAAAATAACTAAAACCACTGAAAAACCGTCAGTGAGTGGATTGAAAAAGAAAGTGTTTCTCTTCTTCTTAATGCTGCTTCCTGTAAACAGATACCCGTTGTTATTAATTTGGTTGCTACTCTTAAAGCAAGTGTGTCAGTGTTAACCAAGACCTAGCCCTTAGTAATGGGCAGGGTGGAGGGAGAAAATAGCAAGGGGGTTGTGGGGGTGACACATTTAATAGTTCAAATAAAAAATAATTGAATACTTAGCCCACTGAAAGCAGTTTCTTCCCACGGGGCCTGCGGTGTTCAGCACTACTTGGTATGACCACAATCGGGCCGGAATGGACTGCTCCATCAAGAAGCATGTTATTTGTGGTCTATTTAGGCTGCTGTTTCTTGCAGAGAGAATTCCTTTTCCTTGAGAGGAGAACACTTCAACCCCCCCCTCCCCTCAAAAAAAGTGAGATGAACGTAAATGCTGGCAATAATAAACTATTACCAAAGGTGAAAAAGCATTCCTAGTTTGAGGACAAAGCAAAAAAGGGCGGGGGGTGGGGGGGCCTATTTAGCTTGCAAGTAATCCAGGCTTCTCTATATAACTCCATATGCCAAGTGGCTTCTTCCCTGCCCCATAAAATATTTGACAACACAGGGTTCTCAGTCTTCTTAGGTTGTTATTGGCTCCATTAAGGGGATGGAGAGAATATTAATGACTTTTGGCTTCTATTTCCTTAAACAAAAAGCATGCACAGTCTCTACATGTAAATTTGCATTGTAAACCAATCCCATTGTGTTCTGAGATCCTGAGCTGTTACATTTTCAAGTCCCTTACCCCCTTGTTCATAAATATGTCCTCTTGTTGTGCCTGTATACCCAGAAGGAACTTGGGGTGTTAGAGGTGGGAGATGGTCATCCACACCTGACCATGAGCACAGGTTCACCTTTTGAGGAAGGAGGGGCGGGGGAGGGGCCTGCTGCAGGAACCTGATTACCCATTCTAACAAGCAAAGGTAGCTCCCATGCAGCAGGACTGCAGCGTGCCACCTCCTTGATGAAAATGGACCAAGCTGAACAGACAGGGCTGCACGTCCCAGCCTGAGTTCTGCTCCTCCTGAGCCCAGAGGTTTTCTTCCCAAGGAAGTGTCTGCATACCTCCTTCCTTTTGTCTCAACCGGAGGGATTTAATAGCTCAAGTAACTGAAAAGGACTAACAACAGCAAGGCTCCGGTTTCCAGAGTAACCGTAAAAACAGACCCCAGTCTCCATGGCAAAGAGAAAAGCTATTTGCTGCAGCCTTTTCAGACCTTGAGGAGACACTGACAGTTTTCCTATAATCACCCTCGATTATTTGTAGCAACTAACTATATTATAATGTTAACTATAGGAGGTCTTCGAAAATATGTGGGCTAAAAAAAAGGGATAAAAAATGTGCTGGGTTTTCCTCTGCTTTAGCTATGAATACATTATCACTTTAAAATTTATAAAATAGTCCGTTCTGGTAATTCAACCCAAAGGGGGTAATATTCATCTTCCAGCTTTCTTTCTTTAATTCTCTGAAGGTATCTGCATCTATTTAGAGGTCTATACAGTCTAAGTATCTTAAATGCATGCATTTCTATTGAAGAGCAAAGTAAGAATGGATATGCAATATTTATACATTTTATTTAATCTACTATAAATCAACTGTTCATTATCCAGTGTTTGACAGCTGCTGTTTCTTTCATTCATTTGCAAGATATGCCCAAATTAGGCTCTATGTATATGCATGCATATATGTGTGCCTGTGTTGCATGTGTGTCTTTCATTAGTGAGGCTACAAGACCAGCAATTCCATGGTCTAAACTGTCACAGTGCATCACACATGTGGATGTGGCTCATTCCAGCCTGGGTGAACCTCTTGTTTTTCCAATGGTTTGCTTCTTATGCACAGACGTGCAGCCTGCCTGGTTGGCCTGCCTGCATTTCTTTACTGTTCTTCATTTGAACAGGGAATGAACTTGAATTTCAGTCTCTATCTTTTATTTAAAAGTCAAAATCCACCTACAGGGCAAAGTTAATGATCAGGCTAGTTCAAGTACTGATATTATAGTGTTGCCATAGTTCCAATATTAAGTCTATGCAAGTTAACTTCCAGTTGAAAACAAGGTACAATGTTACTAACCATTCATTTTTAAGTTTCTCTATTTTTGTCTCTCTCTCTCACACACACACACACGCAGTTAACTAATAATATGTGTGTATATATATGTATATATGTATATAATATATATTACATGGCATATTTCAAATTTTCTATGTATAGCTAAAAAGATTACTATAAAAACATTACATTAATAGAAAAATAACTATTTTGTTTCCCAAATTTCTAGGGGAATACCTTTTCCTTAAGGAATATAGCTGAAAAATATAATTATAGTCTAAATAAAAATCACAATTTTTATTCCATATACAAGAGCTTCCATTGAAAGTTCTCAACTTGTTTTGTTAAAGTTTGAAGAATAAAATTTGGGAAATAAATATGTCATGTTGCTTAGAAACATGTTGCCTTATTTTTAAATGTACAACTGAGAATAAAATAAACCTTGCCCAATAATGTAGATGTTTGCAGAGTTAAATATTAATCAAGGACTGAATTTAATTTTCTCAATCATTTATTAAAAACAAACATACCTATACTTAGTCTAAAAGATTCAGGGTGTATAATATATGCAAATCTTCACTTTGTTGCTATTTTTCCTCTCTAGAAAGCATCTCAGATGACTAAAGCAGAACAGGCTCTTCCAAATATGCCAAGCCGAAACTGGAGCATTTGTCTCAAGTGCTCGATTCTTAAACAGAGCCCCTCCAACCCCCCAAAACTCAACTTCCTAGGTAACAATGCTCCTTCTTTTTCTGATTTTGTATTTCTTCCCCAAGTCTATTTTTTTAAAAAAATCTATGATTTTTAAAGGGAGGGACCATTCCCAGCAGCTGGTCTAAGGTTCAGTGGAGTGTTTATTTTTCAGGGGAGTGAGGGCCTGTCGCAGGGAGGCTCACCTCCCAGGCCAGCCTCTGCCTGGAAAGGGGCGGGCTGAGGACAGCTCCGGTGGGAAGAATCAGATACAGGTTCTGTGGTGGAACCGGGGAGAAAGCAGTAAATACTGTGGGACCTCACCAGGAAGGAACAACGCCCAAAGTAAAAAGCAATTCCCTTGAGTCCCAGCTATGTCACATCTCCGCTCTGTCCCAAAGTCTCTATTTTATCTATCAGATTGATCTGCACAGTATGCCTCACTCCTATTACATGCTGTGTTTTATAAATTGCTTAAAGATAAAAGCCTGCCCTGCTGTACAAAGAAGTAAGATATAATATTGAATTTGCACTAAAATGAAAGTTTCCTGGTGCCCCTTATATATTTAAAATTTCTGTTTTCTTGCAATGAATATAATTCACTGTCTTTTCCCAAGTATAATCCCATAAGGGTTTGGCCAAACAAAAATGCTCTAATGATTGCAAATGGCTCAAATATTCTGTCCAGTGAGTTAAGTGATAAAAGTTTCTATGTTAAAAGAAATAATAAGTGGAATTTTACACATATTATAGTAATTGTGAAGCATCCAATTTACATAGAAATAATGTGAAAGAATTCTGACCATGGTGTTTTAAGTGAATCATTACATGCATTGCTGATACATTTAGAAGCTGCAATACGCCAGGTATGTTTCTTTTAGCATAATAAGTCCTGTAATGGAGCCTTTAAAAGCTTAAAATGTATAGTTAGATTAACCTTTCTGTTTTAAGGTTTTTTCCCCCTAAAAAAAGCAGAAGAGAGAAATAGGGAATCATTAAAAAGCCAATTAAAGCAATAACCCCTTTCTTTTCTCCATCCAATGGCTCCTTTGAGGCCCTTCTTCCACTTCTCATCATTTTATTCACTACTTTAGATTTTTGGTAAAATTTGGTTATTTTTTCCCTCCTTGTCTGAGATCAAGATTTCACTAAAATTCTTGGGCAGTGATGATTCTGAAAGGTTCATCTCATAGAATTAAGGCAGATTTCTCTGACTAGAAAGGTAGGTTTCTCAGACAACTTCTAGACTTAAAAAATTGTGACATCCAATGAAAAATACTCTAGCATTTCTCCTCCTTTGATGAAATTATTAAGAAATGTTGCTCTCACTTGTTCCTTTCCCAAATTAGCCCTTTATGGACTTAATAGTTAATTCCAGCAAGAGGGCATTTCTGCTGTGCCTCATTAGGTTACATGATTTAGTAAATAAGTCAGTAATTAATACGTACATTATTATAAATGTCATTAATAGAATTAACAAGCAAATAATTGCAAACATTTTGTTTTCATTTATTTGGAGGTTACAAGGAAAGGTGGGTGGGTAAGTTTGGGGGTATCCTTAAAAGTGAGATACTCTATGTGTAACCTCATCAAATTCTTCTTTTCTTCTCTGCAGTTCACAATCCTTTAAGTCCTTTGTTGTTGCTATTGTGTCTAAACTAGGGTTTCTCATCTTGGGCACGATTGTTATTTTGGACCAGATAATTCTTTGTTTGGGTGGAGAGTGGGGAAACAGCTGTCCTGGGTGCTAGAAAATGCAGCATCCCTGGCCTTTACCCACCAAGTGCCAGTGGTGCCATCCTCCCCCACCACAGTAGTGACAATCAAAAATTTATCCACATATTGTCATAATTCCCCTGGGGGAATCCCCACCTCCCCATTGGAGAGCAGTTGAAAACCACCGTTCTAGATCTTAAGGGCATGAAAAACAATAGAGCTCTTCAGCCCCTTTCCTTGGACTAAATATGGTTCATTCAAGCCTATAGTTTAACTACTCAAAATTGCCTAGAGTTTTTCATGGTTTTCTTTTACTTAAAAAACAAAATTCAGATTTTTATTTACTAAGCATTTCTATTTTATTTTTCAGACACATAATAAGAAATAAAATGGAAATGTTTAGTAACTAAACTTCTGATTTTTCTGAAGCCCTTTCTTTATAACTAAACATTAACACTTTAAGATAAAATGGAATAAATGCAGCATTTGTCTGTTTTCCCATTTCATGTCCTTGAGGTCTGGGAGACATAGAAAAGGATGAATGGTCTACAAGTGTCATTAGATGATCTGTCTACGCTGGCATGCCAGATCTACAACAATTAAAATAAAAATTAGTGTAAAGATCTTATTAGGCACTTTAAAATGTTTTTGAGAAGTACAGTATAAAGAATATAAATCCAGCAATTATGCCTTAATTCATACATTTTATTTTATGGTTTGCTAAGTGTTTTCTAGCACTCTGTGTCATTTAATTTTCATAAAGCTTCCCATACTTTGAGATCATTAGTTCAAATTCAAAGGCCATCTGCCCATTCATCCATGATTCACCCATCCATCCACCCACTCATTCATTTATCCATCCATCCACCCACCTACCATTTGTCCATCCACTCATGTACTTACCCATCCATCTGCCTACCCATCCTCATCCATCCATCCATTCATCCATTTATTCAATTTTTATTAAGTCTTTGCCATATATTGTTCATTCTGAGGAAACTGTTTGCCAGCATGGGGGGGGGGGAGGGGGGGAGAATGATTCAGACATGATTCCTACATGTAGCACACACTTTAATAAATAGAGAAATAACCTTGGCTAGATAAATTTACCTCATCAGTGTTTCTGTCTGCCTGCTAGATATGGCCAATAAATTAAGGAGTAAATACACATGTATTTCTCAAACCCACACCCACACACATACACACACACATTTCAGACTCAGAAAAAAATCCCTTCAACTTAAATAGGCTGGTAAATATGACCATGGAGCAAAAGTTACATGCATTAGCTTCTTAGCGCTTTTGGAAAAGGGGACAGTATTTTGAAAGAATATGTCATTTGTTATACACATTTCATTGAGTGCTCTATTTTTAAATATGTATATGTGTATATAAATATACTAGAGGCCCGGTGCACACCCCGGGGGGGTCCCTCAGCCCGGCCTATGCCCTCTTGCAGTCTGGGACCCCTCGGAGGATGTCCACTTGCTGGCTTAGGCTCGCTCCCTGGGGGATTGGGCCCAAGCTGGCAGTCAGACATCCCTCTGGCAGCCTGGGAGCCCTCGGGGAATGTCCACTTGCCAGCAGAGAGCAGGCCTAAGCTGCAGTCGGACATCCTTAGCACTGCTGAGGAGACAGGAAAGGCTCCCACCACCACTGCTGTGCTGGCAGCCATCAGCCTGGCTTGTGGCTGAGCAGAGCTCCCCCTGTGGAAGCGCACTGACCACCAGGGGGCAGCTCCTGCATTGAGAATCTGTCCCCTGGTGGTCAGTGTGTGTCATAGTGACCAGTCATTCCCAGTCATTCTGCTGTTAGGGTCAATTTGCATATTACCCTTTTATTATATAGGATAGAGGCCTTGTGCACGGGTCAGGGCCGGCTGGTTTGCCCTAAAGGGTGTCCTCAATCAGGGTGGGGGTCCCGCTGGGGTGCCTGTCCAGCCTAGGTGAGGGGCTGAGGGCCGTTTTCAGGCTGGCCAAGCCCCCCTGGTGACAGAAGCTCCAAGCCTCTCCTTTTTTTCTTTTTATTCTGGGATTTATTTACCTTCTATAATTGAAACTTTGTAGCCTTGAGAGGAGCTCAGAGCTGGCCAATGGGGGCAGGAGGGAAGCTTGGCTTCCTCCATCACCATGGGCAACCTAAGCCTCCTGCTTGCTCCAGTTCCATAGCTGCCAGCCGCCATCTTGGATGGATTAATTTGCATATAGTCGCTCTGATTGGCTGGTGGGAGTGGCTTAAGGCGTAGTGAAGGTATGGTCAATTTGCATGTTTGTCTTTTATTAGTGTAGATACCCATATACTCACATACATATAAGGTTATTTGAATTATATGTTTCACATCACTTCCATCCACCACCCTGTGATACTGAGATAAGCCTCTCAATATCACAAGTTGTGATTTATTTGTGTGCTCCCAATATTTATGTCTAAAACATGCATTCTATAAATGTTTGATAAGTGAATGAATGATTGAATGCCAGGCACTATGGCAGGGGCTGGAGATGATAAACCAAAACCCAGTCCCTGCTTTTAAGGAACATTTTGTCCAGTTGGAGATATGGCCTGGACAGGATGATTAAGGTCTAGGGTGACCCAGACAAAAGGGAGAGCAGTCAATTTTGCCAGGTGGTTGGGCAGAAATTAGGCAGATACCAAAGGGACAGTGAGCTTGTGGTTTGTCTGTGAAGATGGCAGACTAAATCATGCTCTAAATCCAAATCCCCCTCTCCCCGCTCCCCTCCAAAAAAAAAAAATACTTCAGGATAGAAAAGAAAGGAGAGATAAGAGCAGTAATCCAGTCTGGGAGCTGGAAAATAGGTGGGTGATTGGCAACTTATTTGAATAACCTGGCAAAGGGGAACTTCAACCAGTAGTCGGGGGCAGGGGATTGAAGAGTAACTGACATCCTAGAGCAGTGATGGCGAACCTATGACACACGTGTCAGAGGTGACACGCGAACTCATTTTTTAGGTTGATTTTTTCTTTGTTAAATGGCATTTAAATATATAAAATAAATATAAAAAATGTAAGTCTTTGTTTTACTATGGTTGCAAATATCAAAAAATTTCTATATGTGACACGGCACCAGAGTTAAGTTAGGGTTTTTTAAAATTCTGACACGCCAAACTCAAAAGGTTCACCATCACTGTCCTAGAGTCTGAGTCATTGCCAGCACCTGGGACCTTTGAAAGTTGTGAACCAAATGGAGATAAAAACAGGCAGACTGACTTAAAGTCTCTTTAAGGAGATGTCAGATACCTGGATCCCGTTTCTAATACAGGCAGGCTGGGGAATGACCTCATCCCCCAACCCCAATCCCAGCAAAAGACCATGGGTTTGACCTTCAGAGTCAGAAAAGCAGGAGATGTCAGCACAGGTGTGTGCAGGGGCACTGCACTAAAGATGGGCAATAAGTTAACATCTTCAGCTTTTTCCCTTGCTAGCCCCTCAGAATGTGAGCTGTCAGGCTTCCTATAATCACCCAGGAGGTCGGCCATCTGATTGGGCAAAGAAAATCAACCTAAAGATACTAATATTGAAGTATGGTACCTGTAAATGTGATCTTATTTGGAAATGGAGTCATTGCAGATGTAACTAGTTAAGGTGAGGTCCTACTGAAGTAGGCTGGACCCCTAACCCAATATAATTGGTGTCCTTATAAAGAGAAGAGACATGCAGGGAGAAGGCCACATAAATACAGAGACAGAGATTGGTAGGATGTGTCCACAGGTCAAGGACCCCAAGTTTCCTAGGCAACATCAGAAGCTGGAAGAAGCAAGGTAGGACCCTTCCCTCCAAGTTTCAGAGGGAGCATGGCCCTGCCCACACCTTGGTTTTGGACTTCTAGCCTCCAGACTGTGAGAGAAAAGCCTCCCCTTGTTAAGCCATCCAGTTCATGGTACATTGTTAACAGCTTCCCCAGGAAACGGACACACTGAGGAATTAGGAACGACAACAACTCAGACAGGAGGGAGCCAGGACTACCGAAGGAAGCAAGGCACCCTGAGGACAGGATTCCTGGCCCAGTGGCGACCAGCCCATTGCTCCTCGGACACAGAGAGAGCAGCCAACAGCGGTGGGGTCACCTTACTGCCACATCGTGACAGGTGCCCAGCTGGGAAAGAGAACTCTGACCATGGATGGGAGAAAGAGGCCACCAGGACCAGCACCCCAGCTGCCCTGTCCAGCAAGGCCACTGTCACAGTGTAACCAGACAGCCCCCAGCAGAAGGAGAATATTCAAGCCCCTACTCCTGGCAAGGTTTTCCAAAGTTAACAATCTTTTCCAACCTGAAGAATTCCTTCACAGATCCAGTGGACATGACCCAAACCATGGGCCTCCCTTCCATTCTTCAGCCATGGGTATCTCCTCTCCGATGAACTCTGGGCCCTAATCCAATATGCCTAGTGACCTTGTACCAGCTAGCAGACACAGAGCTGGAGGCAACCCATCTCTAATGAAATCTGGGAAGGTCTGCTCAGGAGATGGGTTGCTCTAGAACATTTCAGCTCGGAACCATATCCAAAGAGCACAAGGAAACAGTAAATGCCTTTCCTTTTTAAAATAATCATTCTTGATGGAGGAAGATGGCGGCGATATAGGCAGACGCATCCCAGGTCGTGTCCCGGAGCAAATGGAGTCAGCAGCTGAAACTAGTAACACCCACACCGAATTGGCGAAATTGCTCAGCTGGTGAGACGGTTTGCAGCCGAGAAGAGCAGAACTCCCCAGAAAAGCAGGTCCAAGCAACAGCAACCTCCTGAGCATCACACCCTCTGCCGAGGAACAGCAGCTGTACGTGAAACCTCGCCCCACCAGCCAGAAGAGCCACCACAGCTGTGAACAGAACCCACCAGAGGAGCTGCTGCCAACTGAAGAGCAGCTGCTACCGCAACCGCCTGAAGAGTAACCACAGATCAAGGAGTCACTGCCACCAAGGGAGCAACCACTGAACGACTCAACGTCTAGATATGTCAGTGAGATCAAACATGGGTAGACAAAGAAACCCCCAAAGGAAAGAGAAGGAGGACTCTCCAGAAAAGCAGCTAAGTAATACAGAGGCATGCAACATGACAGAAAAAGAATTCAGAATAAGGGTCCTAGAGTGCATAAACCGGATGGAGGAAAAAATCGACAACCTCTGCAAGAAGCAAGACGAAACAGATGAAAAAATCGATAACATATGGAAGAAGCTAGAAGAAACAGATGAAAAAATCAACAACTTAAGTAAGACCCAAGAAGAAATGAAGAGTGATATAGCTGCAATGAAAAACTCCATTGAAAGTATCAACAGTAGACTAGGAGAAGCAGAGGACCGAATTAGTGAATTAGAAGACAAGGAAGCAAAACACACCCAAAATGTACTGCAATTGGAGAAAAAAATTAAAAGACAGGAGGAGAGCCTAAGGGAGCTTTGGGACAACATGAAACGAAACAACATACGAATAATAGGAGTACCAGAACAACAAAAGGATGAACAAGGATTAGAAAACCTATTAGAAGAAATAATATCAGAAAACTTCCCTGAGGTGGGGAAGAAAAAAGTCACACATGCCCAGAGAGTCCCAAACAAGGTGAACCCGAAAAGACCCACACCAAGACACATCATAATTACCAT
The DNA here is from genome assembly GCF_964212035.1 of Myotis nattereri. Classification (NCBI taxonomy): domain Eukaryota; kingdom Metazoa; phylum Chordata; class Mammalia; order Chiroptera; family Vespertilionidae; genus Myotis; species Myotis nattereri. Next base: position 30,259,441 of record NC_138076.1, read on the forward strand.
GGCAAATGTTCAGGACAAAGAGAGAATCTTACAGGCTGCAAGAGAGAGACGGAAAGTTACATACAAGGGCTCTCCCATTAGATTGTCAAATGATTTCTCAACAGAAACACATCAGGCCAGAAAAGAATGGACTGAAATTTACAAAGTGATGCAAAGCAAAGGACTGAATCCAAGAATACTCTATCCAGCAAGGCTATCATTCAAACTTGAAGGGGAAATAAGAAGCTTCACAGACAAAAAAAGGCTAAGGGAGTTTATCACCACCAAGCCAGCAATGCAAGGAATGCTAAAGGGACTGGTATAAAAATAAGAAATAAAAAGCTCAGAAAGAAAACAGCCACACAAAAACAGAAATGGCTACAAACAAGTACCTTTCAATAATAACTTTAAACGTAAACGGACTAAATGCTCCAAACAAAAGACATCGAGTGGCTGAATGGATAAAAAAACATGACCCATACATCTGCTGTCTACAAGAAACCCACCTCATTAGAAGGGACTCACACAGACTGAAAGTGAAAGGATGGAAAAATATCTTTCAGGCAAATGGAAAGGAAAAGAAAGCTGGGGTAGCAATACTTATATCGGACAAAATAGACCTCAAAGTGAAGGCCATAACAAGAGATAAGGAAGGCCACTTCATAATACTAAAGGGATCAATACAACAAGAAGATATAACTCTGGTAAACATATATGCACCCAATGCAGGAGCACCCAAATTCATAAAAAAACTCCTGGAAGATATCAAAGGAGAGATCGACAACAATACAATCATAGTAGGGGACTTTAATACACCACTAACAGCACTGGATAAGCCCTCTAGACAAACAATCAGCAAAGATACAGCAATCCTAAATGACTCACTAGATCAGATGGACTTAATAGACATCTTCAGAACACTCCACCCCAAAGCCAGGGAATATACATTCTACTCAAATGCTCATAAGACATATTCAAAAATAGACCATATATTGGGTCACAAGCAAAGTATCCCCAAATTCAAGAAGATTGAAATCATAAAAAGCATCTTCACAGACCACGATGGCATAATATTAGAAATAAACTACAATAAAAACAACCAAAAATACTCAAACACCTGGAAGCTGAATAGCATGCTATTAAATATTGATTGGGTTACCAATGAGATCAAAGAAGAAATTAAAAACATCCTGGAAACTAATGACAATGAAAACACAACAATCCAAAACCTATGGGACACAATGAAAGCAGTCTTGAGAGGGAAGTTTATAGCTCTACAGGCCTATCTCAAAAAACAAGAAAACATGGTAGTAAATCATCTAACTCTACAACTCAAAGAATTAGAAAGAGAGCAACAAGAAAACCCCAGAGTGAGCAGAAGGAAGGAAATAATAAAGATCAGAGCAGAAATAAATGACATAGAGACCAAAAAAACAATACAGAAAATCAATGAAACCAAGAGCTGGTTCTTTGAAAGGATAAACAAGATTGACAAACCTCTAGCCAGACTCACCAAGAAGCAAAGAGAGAGGACCCAAATAAACAAAATCAGAAACGATAGAGGCGAAATAACAACAGACCCCACAGAAATACAAATGATCATTAAAAAATACTATGGACTGCTCTACTCCAACAAACTAGACAACCTGGAGGAAATGGACAAATTCCTAGAAAAATACAACATTCCAAAACTCAATCAGGAAGAATCTAAAAATCTCAACAGGCCAATAACTATGGAAGAAATTGAAGCAGTCATCAAAAAGCTTCCATCAAACAAAAGCCCAGGACCAGACGGCTTCACAGGGGAGTTTTACCAAACATTCAAGGAAGAACTAAAACCTATCCTCCTCAGACTACTACAAAAAATTCAAGAGGAAGGAACACTTCCAAGCTCATTCTATGAAGCCAGCATCACCCTAATACCAAAACCAGGTAAAGACAACACAATGAAAGAGAACTACAGGCCAATATCCCTCATGAACATAGATGCCAAAATCCTCAACAAAATCTTAGCAAATCGGATCCAGCAGTACATCAGAAAGATCATACACCATGACCAAGTAGGATTTATCCCAGGGATGCAAGGATGGTACAATATCCGCAAATCAATAAACGTGATACATCACATAAACAAACTGAAAGAAAAAAACCACATGGTCATATCAATTGATGCAGAAAAAGCATTTGACAAAATTCAACACCCATTTTTGATAAAAACTCTCAGCAAGGTGGGAGTAGAAGGATCATACCTCAACATAATAAAAGCCATATATGACAGGCCCACAGCCAACATCATACTCAATGGGCAAAAACTAACACCATTTCCCCTAAGAACAGGAACAAGACAGGGATGCCCCCTCTCACCACTCCTGTTCAACATAGTACTGGAAGTGTTAGCCATTGCAATTCGGCAAGAAGAAGAAATAAAAGGCATCCAAATTGGAAAAGAGGAAGTAAAACTGTCCTTATTTGCAGACGACATGATATTATACATACAAAACCCCAGAGACTCCATCCAAAAGCTACTAGACTTAATACATGAATTTGGCAATGTAGCAGGATACAAAATTAACCCCAAGAAATCTGAGGCATTTCTATACACCAGTAGTGAACTTTCAGAAAGAGAGATTATAAAAGCAATCCCGTTTACCATTGCACCAAAAAAATTAAGCTACCTAGGAATCAACTTAACTAAAGAGGTAAAAGACCTCTACTCAGAAAACTACAGGACATTGAAAAAAGATATAGAGGAAGACATAAACAGATGGAAGAACATACCGTGTTCCTGGATTGGTAGAATCAACATCATTAAAATGTCCATACTACCCAAAGCAATCTATAAATTCAACGCACTTCCCATTAAAATACCAACGGCATACTTCAGAGATCTAGAACGAACTCTCCAAAAATTCATCTGGAATAAAAAAAGACCCCGAATAGCTGCAGCAATCCTGAAAAAGAACAAAGTAGGTGGGATCTCAATACCAGATATCAAGTTGTATTACAAAGCCACTGTTCTCAAAACTGCCTGGTACTGGCACAAGAATAGGCATATAGATCAATGGAATAGAATAGAGAGCCCAGAAATCGGCCCGAACCAATATGCTCAATTAATATTTGACAAAGGAGGCAAGAACATACAATGGAGCCAAGATAGTCTCTTCAATAAATGGTGTTGGGAAAATTGGACAGATATATGCAAGAAAATGAAACTAGACCACCAACTTACACCATACACAAAAATAAACTCAAAATGGATAAAGGACTTAAATGTACGACAGGAAACCATAAAAATTCTAGAAGAATCCAAAGGCAACAAAATCTCAGACATATGCCGAAGCAATTTCTTCACTGACACAGCTCCTAGGGCACTTGAAACTAAAGAGAAAATAAACAAATGGGACTTCATCAAAATAAAAAGCTTCTGCACAGCAAAAGAAACCATCAACAAAACAACAAGAAAATCCACTGTGTGGGAAAACATATTTGCCAATGTCATATCTGATAAGGGCCTAATCTCCAAAATTTATAGGGAACTCATACAACTCAACAAAAGGAAGATAAACAATCCAATCAAAAAGTGGGCAAAGGACCTAAATAGACACCTTTCAAAAGAGGACATTCAGAAAGCCAAGAGACATATGAAAACATGCTCAAAGTCACTAATCATCCGAGAGATGCAAATCAAAACAACAATGAGGTATCATCTCACACCTGTCAGACTGGCTATCATCAACAAATCAACAAACGACAAGTGCTGGAGAGGATGTGGAGAAAAAGGATCACTTGTGCACTGCTGGTGGGAATGCAGACTGGTGCAGCCACTATGGAAGACAGTATGGATTTTCCTTAAAAAACTGAAAATGGAACTCCCATTTGACCCTGTGATCCCACTTCTAGGAATATATCCCAAGAAACCAGAAACACCAATCAGAAAGGATATATGCACCCCTATGTTCATAGCAGCACAATTCACCATAGCTAAGATCTGGAAACAGCCTAAGTGCCCATCAGTAGATGAATGGATTAGAAAACTGTGGTACATCTACACGATGGAATACTATGCTGCTGTAAAAAGGAAGGAACTCTTACCATTTGCAACGTCATGGATGGAACTGGAGAGCATTATGCTAAGTGAAATAAGCCAGTCAATGAAGGAAAAATACCACATGATCTCACTCATTCATGGATAATAGAGACCATTATAAACTTTTGAACAATAATAGATACAGAGGCAGAGCTGCCTCAAACAGATTGTCAAACTGCAGCAGGAAGGCCGGGGAGGGTTGGGGGGCAGGAGGTAGGGGGGTAAGAGATCAACTAAAGGACTTGTATGCATGCATATAAGCATAACCAATGGACATAAGACACTGGGGGATAGGGGAGGCTAGGGGACTGTCTAGGGCGGGGTGATAAAATGGACACATATGTAATACCCTTTGTAATACTTTAAGCAATAAAAAAAAAAAAGAAAAAAAGAAAAAAAAATAAATAAAATAATCATTCTTAGGGGAATAAAATTACCTAGGTCAGCACTTTTGCCCTCTAAACGCACTCTGCCCTCCTCACTAGCCTTAACCAGGATGGTTCTGAGCCAGGCTTTCCCTCAACCTTGAGTCTCAAGTCCATGTAATTTCCTATGATTTCTGACCTTTGCCCTGCTTATTTAGCTCATCACACTGGACTCTTTTCATGCCTCAGGCTTGAGTCAGGTGCAGCCTTGGTTCTAGATCTAAAACTATTCTGGAAATGGCCAAACTAAGAAAGCCCTTTCTAGGCCCATGCTTAGATATATTTTAAACATACACATATGTATCTACATTTTTAATGCAATGGGACTAACTGAGCAGAACAAATTAGTTCTCCTCTAATAGGGCTTGAACTCCTTGAGGGCCTCATTCATCCTTTGGTCTGTGGAGCTGAAAACCATGCCTGGAGTGTAGTAGGCACTCCATAAGTGTTTGCTGAATGGAAATGAACTGTCTCATCATTTCAATGCACTGTTAATCTAATCAGTTCATTTAGTAGCTTTAAAAACGTGAATTGCTTCTGAGAGTAGAGAACCAGAGGTCTCCCCTGGGACTGCCTGAACCCAGCTCAGAAAGGGCATTCTCCATGGAAAAGAGCTGAGAATCACTCCTTCCACTTTCAGCTCCTCCTGGTTAAAGAAGTCAGCCTGCAACACTATTTACCCACACACATGCAGCATGCACAGCCTCTAAATCTGAGAACAAGGACAGGCCAGGCTGGGGGTGTTTACTTGTCTAGCTGGTGGGTACCTCCCTGAACCACCTGGTTGATGGGAAGCTCTGCAGTCAAGATCCATTTACTAGTAGACCACAGAGTGCCAGAGTGCTGAGTTCATCACAGACTGTTCTGCTGTGTTCCCCAGTGATCGTCAGTAATAATCATCATTACGGTCCTGTTTAGTGTGTCTCGCCTACAGCCCACCATCATTCTGGGAGACACAGGGCTCCAAACCATGTTTCTGGTCCAGTTCAGCTTCTGATGAGCTCTGAGCATCAGTTTGTGGGAGAGAACCCACCAGAAAGTCAGTGATGTCATCTTTCCACTATTTCTATGAGCTCAGATGGCCCATTTCATCAACTCATCTGCCTCATTCTGCTCTACAGATTCAAGACAACTTAGCTAGGTTTTGGTACATAACAACCCATCTCCAAAACTTAGAAACTCACAATGATTTATTATTTTTCACAAAGTGGCTAGACTGGGTGATCCCTCTTACTGACCCTGCCTTGGCTCACCCAAATGGCTGTGTCCAGCTAGAAAGCTGGCTGAGCTGACTGTCAGTCCCATGTCTGGTGGTTGGCAATGGCTGTTGGCTGGACTGCCTTCATTCTCCTTCACATGGTGGCTCATTCACCAGTGGGCTAGACCAGCTTCCTTACATGGGGGTTTCAGGGTAGTATGCAAGGGGGTGAACACAGAAGCTGAAAGGCCACTGAGGGCATAGCCCCAGAAGTTACAATATGTCACTGCCATTGGTCAGAGAAGTTCACAAGCCAACCAGAGTCCAAGGGTGCAGAAATAGACCCTACCTCTTGATGAGGAGATTGGCCAAATGACATTACAATGGGGCATGCATGCTCAAATGGAGGAAATCTGTGGCCATATTTTGCAATCTGCCACAGGAATCAATTTGGCTTAGGGTCATTTATCTGATTCTTCACCCTTCACTGAGCCCTATTATGTACTAAATGGGCACTGTGTGTGTGCTGGAGACACAGACATGAAAAGACCAGGCTTTATCCCTCTGAGATCTTACAGTGTGGTTGGAAATGACAGAGCACAGAGAAATGCTCTTGGTGGGGCCAATAATTCCAATGAAGAGTTCCTGGGGAAGATGATGGTGAGTTAGATCACAATGTGGGGCTGGGATTGCACTGTAGAAAAGACCGCATCCCAGGGAGATGGATCAGCAGAAGCAAAAGCAAGCAGGCAGAAAAGAGTGTGGTTTTTTTTTCTCCAATGACTGACTGCCTGCTCTGCATGATGCTCAGCAGAACAATACAGAAGGCACACTGAGGGCAGGAAGGATATAAGATAATATAGACTCATCGCTGAAATCCAGTATAGAGTCTGATGGGAACAACCAGAGTGGCCCAAAGAGACCAGAGAAGAGAGAGCTGCCACATGAAAGAATGAAAATCCCCTCCACAGAGGTCAGTGGAGCATCTCGCTCTGCCTTAGTTGGGCCCTTCATTTTCTGCCCAAAACTCTTTCTCTTCATTCTGCTGATGAAAGTATTTTCTCTAAAGTCCAACCTTCTAGCTGTTTTTTTTTAATATTTTTTTTATTGATTAAGATATTACATATGTGTACCCTCTACCCCCCCCCCCCGCCCCCCCGCTCATCCCCTCACCCCCCCGTTGTCCGTGTCCATTGGTTAGGCCTATATGCTTGCATATAAGTCCTTTGGTTGATCCTTCCCCCTTGCCCCCACCCTCCCCTACCTTCCCTCCAAGGCCCGACAGTCCAATCAAAGCCTCTCCGTCTCTGGATCAGTCCTTGTTCATCAGTTTATGTTGTTCATTATATTCCACAAATAAGTGAGATCTTGTGGTATTTATCCGCTCTCCAGTTCCATCGATGCTGTGGCAAATGGTAAGAGTTCCTTTTTCTTCTTCCTCTTCTTAAAGAATACCTTTCAGCATTTCATATAATGCTGGTTTGGTGGTGATGAACTCCTTTAGCTTTTTCTTATCCGTGAAGCTCTTTATCTGACCTTCCATTCTGAATGATAGCTTTGCTGGATAAAGTAATCTTGGTTGCAGGTTCTTGCTATTCATCTCTTTGAATATTTCTTGCCACTCTCTTCTGGCCTGCATGGTTTCTGTTGAGAAATCAGCTGACAGTCGGATGGGTACTCCCTTGTAGGTAACTGACTGTCTTTCTCTTGCTGCTTTTAAGATTCTCTCTTTATCTTTTGCTCTTGGCATTTTAATTATGATGTGTCTTGGTGTGGTCCTCTTTGGATTCCTTTTGTTTGGGGTTCTCTGCGCTTCCTGGACTTGTAAGTCCATTTCTTTCACCAGGTGGGGGAAGTTTTCTGTCATTATTTCTTCAAAAAGGTTTTCAATATCTTGCCCTCTCTCTCCTTCTGGTACCCCTATAATTCTGATGTTGGTATGCTTGAAGTTGTCCCAGAGGTTCCTTACACTATCTTCATATTTTTGGAATCTCTTTTCTTTTTTCTTTTTCGGTTGGGTATTTTTTGTTTCTTTGTATTTCAAATCTTTGACTTGATTCTTGGGATCCTCTTGTCTGCTGTTGGGTCTCTGTAAATTATTCTTTATTTCAGTCAGTGTATGCTTAATTTCTAGTTGGTCCTTTTTCATGTCCTCCATGGTCTCACTATACTCCTTGAGGGATTCATTAAATTTATCGGCGGTTTCCATAAAATTCTTGACAAACCTTATAAACGTGGCCTTGAACTCTATATCCAGTCGTCTGGCCTCCTCCGTTTCTGCCAATTGTGACCTGTTTCTTTGTCTCCGCATTTTGGCTGCTTCCCTGTGTTGATAGAGTGGCCCTGCGTGCCAGGTGTCCTGTAGGGCCCAGTGGCTCAGCCTCCCCAGTTACCTGGGGTGGACACTCTTGGTGCACTCTTGGTGGCTTGGTTGTTGTAGGATCACTGGGAGGAATTGACCTCCAGGCCAATTGGCTGTGGGAAGCAGCTGTGTCTGAAGTGGGAGAATGGTCCCCCTCTGACCACTGGGTACAGTGGCTCCTGGATCTAAGGAGGTGCTAATTCAGCCCCTGCCTGAGGCCACACAGCCGGAGCCACCACGAAGAGGCTCAGCTGTGAAGCAATGCAAGCCGCTGCAGGGCCTTGGGCCTTCTCTTGGAAGTTCCGGGTCTGCTTGGCTGGGCTGTAGTTAGGTACATTCACATGCAAAAGCCTCTGCTGCAGCCTGGGTGGGGCGGGGTCTCAGAGAGTCAAAAGGGCGGAGAAAGAAGCTATGGCTGATTCTCCGCGCCCAGAGTCGCGCGTCTCAGTGTCCCGGTAAGGGCTGCAAGCACCTCTGAGGGAAATCCGCCCTCAAGTTCGCCCGCTGCCGCCTGACAGAGCAGCCTCTCCCCGTATGAGTCCTGGGTCCCCAGAGACTTCCTGGAACCGGAGTTCAGAGCAGTCGGGAGCTTGTGATTCAAAAAGACAGCAGTGTCCTCAGGTGCCACCCCCTTTCCGCGCACGCGAGCCGCCGCCATACCTCTGCACTCAGCCTCCGCAGCTCCTCTGGCTCTCAGCATGCTTTTCTTTTCTTCTAGTTGTAGAAATTACACTCAGCCAGCCTTCCTGTTGTTCTGGACGATGTTTGCTCCGTCCTTTGGGATATTTCTCAATTGTTGTGGGAGGCGACTATTTCCCGGTGTTTATCTATGCCGCCATCTTAGTTTCTCCCTAGCTGTTTTCTTGAAGACACCACAGTCCAAATAGGTGCCTCACCTTCATCGTTGCCCTGGGTCCTTCTAACCTCAGCAATCATGCAAGGTGGATTGACATGTTGGGGATGAGCATGCTCAGAAAGGTACTTCTTCCTTCAAATGGCCCCCATGACCTGCTAATTATTACAGGTCAATTCATGCTTTTGCTCTTTCTTTTTCATCTCAACTTCTACTGCTTGACGGCAAGCCTTCGTCTTTTATTTATGCCTCTACAATGACCTACTAGTCATTCAGTCTGTAGTGTCACCCTCTTTCATCACCTGCACAGCTGCCAACATTGTCTTCTTACAAACATCTCATCATGGAATGTCCCTGCATTTAAACTTTAAATGGCTTCTCATTGTGAAAAGGATATATAGCATCCTGTTTGCCACATCATCATTTAGTAAATAATAATTATTGTACGTAAACATTAATACTTGGATGAGGAAATATATTTATTTATGCTCATGACTCTCTTAGTACTGATCATAAGAGTTGCTTGCCTTCCTACTTGAAACTCAGATATTTATTGGCATTCAGAGAAAGCCATCTGGAAAAAGAGGTCCAGACACATGACAAGTGGCTCCCAAAAGGTGCATTGGAGAACAGCCAGAGAGTGGCAGGAGAAAGTTCCAGGCATGGGAAGCTTATAGCCTTTTAGGCATTAGAATGTAGTTATTATACCATCAAAAATATGCCCTTTGAAATTACTTATCAATTGTGTGCCTTTTACGTAAGTGTTCCTTTTTGTTCTTCCTTGATCTAAGTAAGTTCTGTCTCAGCTTGCCAGAGCTGGAAACAAAGCTCATGTGCTAAGGCTTTATTGTGAGAGCAATGGAGGGAAGCAAGGGTGAGAAGAGACAGTATTGAGGCAGGGGCAAAAGTCTGTGCTTTGGGATGTGACAAAGGCACAGACCATGGCTAGTGCTGACTCAGCCAGGAGGCAGTCTACCTGTGGGCAGGTGGGTCCAAGCAAATCATCCTTGGTGTATAAGTGGGCCTGGTACTAACTCCTTCTGAAAGGCAGTAGTCCAGTTCTATACAGTCAAGAGGATCAGGACAGGGAAAGCTTTGAGACGGGCCACGACGGCACTGAGTGTTCCGGTCTATAGAAGCTGAGGTAAGTGTCCTACGGAGATGCATGTCTATGTTGCCTAAAATTTATTCTCTTACACAAACCAAAAGTCTCTACTTCAAAATATTTAGTTAAGGAAAATGAGAGAAAAAACACGGGTAAGCACAAAACTCTAAGGTTAAAACCGTATAAGAAGACTCCCCATTCTACGCAGGACAGTGTTATTGTGAGGATTAAATGAGATCCTGGCATGTGGTAAACACTTCATATATGTTAGCTACTATTATTAATATCAATGTTGTTATTACCAGTGCTATAGGATGCCAAGGAAACATAAACAAACAAACAAATACAAGTTAGGGCTGACATGAAGTGGCATGCTGAGATAGTGAGCTCAAGTTGAAAGGATTTAAAGGACCTCACTGGGTCTCACCGGTAACTGATATAGTTTAAGTTCCAGGAATTAGTGGAAAACTTCTTTGGGGGGCCTTTCTGCCTACCACACTGATTGACAGCATAACTAGACATCTATTTCCTATGAGGAAATCTGGGCTCCCTTCTGTATAGACACTGAGTTGGTGAAATGTACAACATCGCAGAGCAGTCAGAACAGGCATGTGCCACAGAACCAGATGACTGACCTCTGAGGAGTAAGCCAGTGAAGCTTTTATTCCTGCTCATGCCTTATGTCCACTGCACATCAACAGGGGCTCTTTGTCCCCCTGGCCAATGGAGCAGCAGCCTTCCTGAACATGGCCAGTGTCTGTGCAGAGCTAGAGCAGAGCTTGGGAGGACCCTAGTCAACAATGAAACCTTTGACCCATAAGGGTCACCCATCATAAGGTCCACTGTGCCTAAAAGTGGGCCAGACAATGCCACCCTTCCATGTGCCCAAAGGTGGGAGCCAGCAATCCTGATGAACCACAAACCTGACCGCCACCACAGCTACTAGCTATTGGGCACCTGTGATGGGCCAGCATTGTGCAAAGTGCTTCAGAGAGAATTGCTAGTTTCGGAAAAATAAATGACTTCAGGGCCAAGGCTCCAAGTCAGTTCACATCACCCCCCTAAAGCACTGCCTTCAGGGTGATTAGGAGGCTTTCAACGATCAAGAACTATTTCAGCCCTAACCGGTTTGGCTCAGCAGGTAGAGCGTTGGCCTGCGGACTCAAGGGTCCCAGGTTCGATTACAGTCAAGGGCATGTGCCTTGGTTGCGGGCACATTCCCAGTAGGGGGCGTGCAAGAGGCAGCTGATCGATATTTCTCTCATCGATGTTTCTAACTCTCTATCCCCCTCCCCTCCTCTCTGTAAAAAATCAATAAAATATATACTTTTAAAAAGAACTATTTCAGTTCTAAACCAAAAGATAAGCATGTTCTCTGGGTGTGTCAATGACCTGCAGACTAAACAAGACGCTACTATTCTCAGCTTTGCTTTAAAAAAGCATAATGCCATGTGTGAGGTTCTATTTGCATTGTTCTCAATTAACAGGGCAGTAAAGACTGCCACTCATCAATTCCTGTGTCCGCTAAGGAAGCAGCAATGATTTTTAAAAAATATTTATCAAGGTTCTCTCTATATCTTATGTCCTTTCAAGATAAAGTCATATTCTACATGAGATTTCCAGAATGAATATCTGAGTAAATATAGAACTGCAAATAACAAAAATGGATTCCAAGGACATAGCAAGATTTAAAGAATGCCCTGTGCGTGGCTGACTCCATGAGACATTCTTCTAAAAGTTTTTCTTTTGCATTAATTATGATTAATTATGATAGTATCAAGCATGTCAAGGAGATAAATAAAATCTAAAACTTTATAAATGTTTATAATAGTTCAAAATATCACTTTATAAATCAGGAAGACATACAAACTGCTCTTTCCTGCCACTGCAGATGAGAATGCTAGAGTAGGTCCAGTGAAAGTTCCCACATTTATACAGGGGCTTCAATGATCAAAAATGCAATACATTTTGAAGTGAAAAAAAAATTGAGTAGAGCCTGGCCGGTGTGACTCAGTGGTAGAGTGTTGACCCATGAACCAACAGGTCACTGGTTTGATTCCCTGTCAGGGCACATGCTGGGGTTGTGGGCTTGATCCCCAGTAGAGGAGGTGGCCGATCAATGATTCTCTCTCATTATTGATGTTTCTATCTCTCTTTCTCTCTCTCTCTTCATCTCTGAAATCAATAAAAATATGTATATTTTAAAATTGAATAGAGAGGGGAAGGAGAAGAGCCATGTATTTTGGAATATGAATTTTTCATGCATAGTTTTTTTTTTAAAGGACTACTCTTAAAAGTATACACAAAAGCATGCTTCCTTCTGTGTTTAGATGAGGAAAAGGTGAACTTTCCTTAGCCTAGAAGGTCTAAACCAGCTTACTGTCTGCCAGCCCTTGGAAAAACAAGAAAATGCCATGTAGTCCCACGGACAGGAAGGGGATGACGAGAATACAGATCTCCTAGTCTTGCTTCCTGTTCAAGATGAGCAATGAAAAAGAATCCAGGAGGGAGTCTATTAAACCGTACAGCCACGGGAAACAAAGGGAGAAATCTTTCAAGATGCAGAGAAAAGGCATACTAATGAAAAGCATCTTCTATGGAAAAACCAAAGAAAATTCAACACGTATCTGCTTTGTGTTCTTAATAATAACCATAAAACATCACTACATGAAAACCAGGAGCAGGAAAATGGAATGAAGGCAAAGACCGTGAGAAAAGGAATGTAGGTAAGAATTAAGCAGGGATGCAAAGATGGGGGAATAAGAAAGAGTTGCAAAGATACTAAAATGAAATAACAGAATTAAAATCTATATTAAGGCACAAAAGATCCCAATGGGCAAAACAGAAAACTCAATTCATAATTTGGAAGACAAGCTGAGGTTCCTTCCTGAGTGCAAACCGAAGATCCAATAGCTTTAAAAGAGAAAGAGAGAAGCAACATTATGCATACGAAGAATTTATAAAATGAAGAGAATACCTACAATGAACTGAAATTTCACATAAGCTTACAAGTGTACTAAGTATTTGGGGCTGGGGGGAGAAAGGAAAGAGACATATTTTTGAACATGTACTTGTGAGTTAAATTTCAAGCATTAAAAGAAGTCCTAAAAACTTTCAAGTACTAAGAGTAAAAATATATATAAACAGGGTAGAGGCTGTCCTCAGGCTTTGTCATCATGGTAGTATGTACCAAAGGACAGTGAAGCATGGACACCAAGTTGGGTGTGCAGTGGTGAACTAAGATTGCTAACTAACCACATGTGAGTAGATTTCATGTCAAAAAGCAGCAAGATCATATTCACAGATTTGAAGAACATAGAAAGCAGACTACCTTCTCAATCTTTCTGAACAAAGTATGTAAGACATAGGTAACCCAATGGGGAAACAAACACAGAAATTAATATAGGGAATTCCTGATATAAACATAGGATTAAGTCTATAGAATTGTAAATATGATTCCAAAATTACACAAAAAATGCAAAATGTTCTTTGGAAAACAAAGTATTATCAATTATTATCTTCATCATCATAACCATCTGGCCTTGAAATCCCAGATTATATTTTTTAACATTTAGAAATTATTTTAGGAGAGGGAAGGAGAGATAATTTCCTAATCATACATACGGAATTAATTTTTGACATTGATAGAGAACAATAAGATGAACTCAAGTCTTAGAAACATTGAAGGAGTCACTAAAGAAATTAAAAATCTAAGTTTATATTTTTTAAATCACTAGGGGTAAGTACATAATTTATTTAGAGGCAGAAAGGTAAAAGGAAATGTTGAGAAAATAAGAAATGCTTGAAATATTAGAGATCAAATGGTGATCAATGGAAACCAAACATATAATACTTTAAAAACATAACAAGGGATGTGCACTTAAAATAGAGAATTGATAGTCTACATTGTTTGGGTTGATACTTTGCACAGACCAAGCTAGGATGCCTCTTTCATTCCTATTGTTCATCATTACTTAGAAACTTAAGGATTGGGAAGACGAGGCAAAAAATCATTATTTCCATCTAATAAGATTTTCTCCTCCTCCTCTCTCTCAAAAAATAATATCAAATTACAAAGTAATATAAGCTACAGTATCTATTTAAACAACCAGTAGAAAAACAAAAGAATATTCAAAAATAATATAATTTCTATAACCAGCAGTAATAAAAAAACTGTTCAGAATAACTACACAACATAACATATTAAAATAAATATTATTAAAATATACCTTTATCAAGCAAACAGATATAAATAAAGTAAGAAGCACATAATATTCTTAGATAGAAAAGCTATTTCATCTATTATAAGGATGTCAATTTACCCCCAAATTGAAAGATAGTCCAATAAAATGTCTAACAACATAGTTTTTCAAATTTTAACTAAGTTATATTAAACTACATAAGAAAGTAAATAGGTAAGAAAAAGAAATATCATTAAAGAGAAAATAATAAAGGGATGTACCACTTGGGTCCTGGGTACCTGCCGGTGGCTGGAGGGAAGCCAGCCCGGGTCCTGGGTGCCAAAGGGAAGCCGGTGCTGGCAGCCGGGGGAAGGAAGGCCTACTCTTGCAGGAATTTCGTGCATCAGGCCTCTAGTATTATATAAGACTACACTAATTCAAATAGTGTAGAACAGTCAAAAAACTAAAGAGTTCAATGGTACAGACAAAAAAGCAGAAATAGAACCAAACTACTTTCTATTCTTTAATGTAATAGAATAATTTATTTTAAGTCAATGGAGAAAAACTGAATTATTTGATAAATTCTACTGAAATAATAGTTCAACTATTAATAAATAAATTTTGACACTTATACTCACATCATGCATCCAAATAAACTATAGAATTATTACTGCAACAACAAAGCCATAAAAGAACACAAAGCCACAAAATCATAAAAAAAACATGATTTGTAAACATGGTATCAAAGTAGAAACACAAAAGAAAATTTTTATGGATTTGATAACCTAAAATGTTTATATTTTATATATATATAAATACAAGGCAAATGACATGTTGGGAAAAATATTTAGATCATATATAGTACCGGAAAGGCTATTAAATACCTCAATATGTAAAGAGCACTAGCAAATCAAGAGGGAGAAAGTATCTCCATAGAAGATAGATTATGGATACAAATAGGCAATTCAGGAAGGCAGATCAATAAACAATGGCCATATGAAAACACTTTATCCTTACCAGTGACCAATACAACTTAAAACTAGTTACCATTGTTTTAATGGTCAAAGTGGCAAAGATTTTTAAAAAAATAACAATACTCAGTCTGTCAAGTGTAGACAGGAATCAGGAATCATTCTCATACCTTGATGGGTGTGTCCATTTGTTCAAAATTTCTGGAGCTCAGATTTTCAGTATGTCTCAGGTGCCTCATAAGTGTTTATTTCTTATCGATTCAGCAATTGTATTTCCTGATTTTTTGCACTAAAAACATAATCAGAAATATACACTAAGATGTTGACAAGAGATATATAACTATAAGTTTTTATATCAAACTTGGGGGATAATAACCTAAATGTTTGTCAAGAGAAGAATACTTTAAAATAAATGAACTTAAAATTAATAACTATGCACTTATAAGGGTCCACTATATATTATTCAAAAATCAATTTAGAGAAGCACTTACTAATATGAGAAAATTCTCATGATGAAATGCTAAGTGAGAAAATACAGGATATAAAATTTCTCATAAAGTATCATCTCTATTTTATCTTTAAAGATGTATTTTTCCTACAATCAGCATGCATTTATCTTTCCAATTACAATAATCACAATAAATAAAATTTTAAAAAAACAACACAAATTATGAGAAAACTTCCCCAAATGATACATTTTGGGCCCATGACCCTGCATGTCAAGTCATTACTTATATTGACGATCTGAACACAGATAATCAAATGGGAAGCCCTTGCCCCTCTCTGCTTTGTTTTTAGGTAGTGAGTGCCTTGGAATCCAGGTGTTTGGTAATCTCTATCTTGATGAACTATCCAAGTTACCCAGTGTACGCTTGTTCCAGAATGATGTATGTGACCATACTTAGCAAAGTGGCCACTCTAGGTATCCAACGGATGTTATGCCAGGATACGGCCGTTTTACAGTTGAGTTATGAATAAAACACAGAAGAGGAAACAAATAATTGAAGGCAGAGTATCTCGGAGGTGGCAATGAGGTCAACACACAAATATTACAATCTGGTAGCAAGCAGAAACTTCTGCCTAGTTCTGGTGCCATTGCTTGAATTGGCCAGAACCTTCTCCAACGTCTCTGAGACAGGAAACACCCAAGGTGTTGTGCAAACAGCTTTTGTTGTGTTTAGTGTTGGTCATTGTAGCTTTAGGTTTTCTTATGCCTTGTTCCCAAAGGTTACTGACGGATCTTCTCAGGAAATATTTATTTATTCACTCTGCTACCATCAGTAGTTCTGGTGGCTTTAAGCTAGCCACTCATACTTGGGTTATATACTTATTTTTTTTCTATGTTTGCTAGTTTAATAGTTTGACAGTAATTTCTCTACCATGATTTTACGTCGCATTTAAAAATCTTCTACTTCCTCTTGTATTTTAATTTATTCACTGTTTGTCCAATGGAAATGAGTTATCATCCACTAGAACTGAATTCTGAGACATCACATTTTTCCTACCCATTGAGATATTTTTAATATTTTTGTTTTTGTTGTTGAATAGGAAATGGAATTCTTATCCTTTTATGGGTTAACTTGCCTACTTCACAAAGTAATATTTTCTTTTTCTTTAAAAAAGGATATAAATGGCTTTAGACACCTTTTTAAATTATTCACATTTAACTGTGTCATATTTAAAATTAGCTGTGGTAGTTGTGGAGACTGTTATCCTCAAATAATTAAATTAATGTGGTTTTTTTGTTGTTGTTGTTCCTATAGTGAAGGCTTATACAACTTTAGATCTGTTCTTGGAATATCTGTGCCAGCCATTGGTACTAGCCCATCATAGCACTATCTCGGCTGCTTTTAACACTAATTCAAATATTTTCAGGCTGCAGCATCCCCTTCTTTTAATGAAGCAGGGTATGAATGACCTCACTCAGAAGGGTGGTGCTTGGAAATGACTGGGCAGCAAAGATGAAGTTGTCAGCACCTATGAGCCCCAAATGAGGCAGCCCTGTGAGACACCCCACTCCTTTTCACCCAGGAGCACTTAGCATAAGGAATTCTCTGTCTTCCTCCAACCTGCATTTTCTGATCTCCTCTTCATATGTCCTTGCAGAACTCATTTTCTTTTGGGAGAGGGAGGACTAGACTGAAATTATTTTTAATTCCTGTCTGGTTTCAACCCTGCACAAATTCATTCTGCTCTCCATTCTGCCTCCATCAAAGCTTAGTCATTCCATGAATCTATCTCTTAACAGATGCTAAGTCAGGTCTGTTCTGTGCCAGGCCTGGGCTGGGGCTTGGGATCAGCAGTGAATATGTGGGCGGAGCCCCTGGTCCGTAATGCTTGCTCTGTACCCACTCTGGGGCTTGTACACACTCTTAGACTGGATTCTGTCAACAAAGTCTTCCTCTAGGCTTGGACACCCCCATCTTCACTCAGAAGGCAAATCTCTACCTTTTTTCAAGACTGTCTATTTCCTAATTATCAATGATGAGTGGGCAAATTGTGTCACAAGATTGTATCATTTGCTAGGTCATAAGCCCATTAGACTTCCCCTAAGAGAGGCATCTATTCCTTATAAACTCATGTAGGTGAAGGGGGTTGAGTGTTCAAGGCTGCTGAAACCTCTGGTGAATTCAGTTGAGACGCACTGTAGACCAAGAGTAATGGCTCAGCCAAAGTACCGGAGATTCTCTCCAAGGCCTAGACAAGAAGGATGTTCAGAAAACACTGTTTTCACAGGTTCTCACCACAGCATTAAGAGTCAGGGATCCTATCTCATCATGGTCATTTCATCATGAAGCCATTAAACCTTAAACTTCAGGTATCCTTCTAGTCCCTGCTAAGAACCTGGGAAGGGCCCCAGGATTTTATATGAGTACTTTATCATTTTTCTTAACAGGGGCTATATCATGTACTCAATCTCCCCAAAACCTGGCTCTACCACTGGTTATGAGATTCAAAGAATAATTGAATAAACATACCTCAAGGTTTAGGCAAAGACTTGAGTCCCACCCTACACAAATTTCCTTACCTAGCAGTCACTCCATAAATATTTATGTTCTTCAAAACACCTGAGTGGCCCATGGTGTCCTTCAATAGTTAGAAAACATTTTCTGGCATTTAAATACATTTAAAGATTTCTGTTCTATACACTCTGTGAATCGTGTTTCTCATGGGTGCCCGACCAGAGCTCGGGACCCTGCATGCCCATGATCTCCTCTCCCAGCAGAGATAGGCAAGGGATGGAACGACCTCCTCTAACTCAGTGATCCCTAAATACTCCTGCAAATATCTCTTATCCTTCATCTGGCATTCCAGGATGAAAGCAAGTATCGCCGGGCAGCCCATAACTAGTTTCACCACTAACACCAAGTGGGCAAAGGTGAAACGGTCCTGAAAATGGATTGAGACAGCAAGCAATAAACCCTGGTCACAGATTATAGCTTTCCATTGACCAAGTTACAAAATCATTGATCTTTCATTTACTTTCTGTCTTATTTTGCTTCTTATACTGACTAGAAAAAGGGCACATTAGTACAAATTAAGCACAAATGGAAAATTGGAACCCAGGCTGTTGGAACCCAGGCTGTGCAGAGAGGAGGTGGCAAGATGGGCTGACGACACAGAGACCACAATGCCATGTGCAACCTCCACCGTCAACCTACAGAAGGGCCACGTTGGGGCACGGGGGCTGTCGAGGCAGAGCGCCTAACTGCAGAGATCCTCTGGAAAAGTATTTCTACCAATTAAGGGATGTGTTTTTTCCAGTGTTTCTGGATGACAGTTACGTCTGCCAGAGTCAGGGATTTGATGGGTTTATTTTACACATGTCCCAGAGATAGCAGCTCTGCATTTTAATAGCTCCATATTGGGCATTTTGTAAGCTCCTAAGATCATTTTATTTCATCCTTACAACAGCCAGTCAATACAGGTTCTATGTTATAAGTGAGGACCTGCGGTTTGGAGAGGTTAGTAAATTGTTCGCCATTATTAGCAGGAAAATTGAAAGTAAGATTTGTCAGAAAACTGTGCTTGTAACCCCTGCACATTTCAACAGCAGACGTTGTGGGGTCCTTGAATTAGTAGGTGGAAAACATGCTCTTAATTCACAAGCAAATGTAAAGTTTACATATATTGTGGCCTGGATAGAACTACCTATCCAACTGCAACCTGCTGGCCTTTGCAAAAAGGCTGAGGTGAGGTCTCTGTGCAGCCATGATGAAACTTTCCTGGGCAGGACGAGCTCCCTCAGGGTCCCTTTCCTGGACCCTGGAGCCTGAGGATTAAGTCTACATGGGCACTCACCCAGATTTTCTACAACCAGGGTCTGTTTGGTTGTTATCTGTGTGCCCAGAGGCCAGAACTCACCCCTAGAACCCCCCACCTGCCACCAGACCCATGCCCCGCCTGGGTTGCCACCCATTTCTTGCTTCAACAGTCTTCATTGTGGACCTCACCTTGTCCACAAATCACTCTTTTCTTCTTATTATTTGTTTGTTAAGAAATTAGTTATTATAATATAAAATACAAAAAAGAAAAAAGACTAAAAAATAGTTGCTATCCAATTATTATCCATGCAAAAAATTGCAAACATTTTTAGCTCTCCAGCATTTTTCTATGACTACATGTGTTTTACATAGTTGAAATGATGCATTTTATAAAATTTTGTATCCTACTTTTTCATTTAACATTTTATCACCAGCATTTCCCATGCCATTAAGCAGCATTATTTTCAATGGCTTTGTAATATTCCATAAATTGAATATATTATGACTTAACCATTCCCTAAGTGATGACTATTTATCCAGTATTTCCCTATTATATGCTATATATTACACTGTCATCAACAGTTTCCTGCATAGGCTTTTTTTTTTTTTCCATTTCACACCTTTTCTTTGAAACTGATTTCTGGAAATGGAGAAAATAGGTTAAAGTTTGATGACATTCTTTTTTTTTCTTTTTTTTTTAACCCTCACCTGAGGATATTTTTCCATTAATTTTTAGAGAGAGTGAAAGGGAGGGGGAGAGACAGAGAGAAAGAAACATCCATGTGAGAGAGACATTGATTGGTTGCCTCCTGCATGAGCCCCCACTAGGGCCAAGGATCGAGCCTGCAACAGAGGTATGTGCCCTTGATGGGAATCAACCGGGACGCTTCCATCCATCAGCTGACGCTCTACTCACTGAGCCCAACCGGTTAAGGCAAGGTTGCTGGCATTCTTAAGAGTGTTGATAAAAATTGGCAAGCTGCTTTAGAGTAACAAAGAGCTATTTTTCAACTTCACCAACCAGGTAGCATTTATCTTTTAAAATATTTGCTTTAAATCATCTTTGAAATATTTGCTAATTTGATTAAGAAAAAAAAATTATCCTACCACCTCCTGCTGTGAACTTTTAGTTGGGACTATCTACTAGAAAGCAAGGACCCCCATCTCTGCCCCAATAATTTTTTAACACAATGCTCATATCTCCTTGGATGAATTTTGATTTCTATGCAGACTGTTCCACACCCCTATTACTTTCCATCCCCATTGAATTATTTAAGTTTTAGTCCTGCTGGCTCTAACTTACATCAGTGCCTAATGAGTTCCCAAAGTACTCATGTAGCTTGCACTCTGATGTATATGAAATATAAGACATCATATACGTATGACAATGCAGAGCTCCATATTTCCTGCCCCTTTGTCCCCAAGATAACTTTAAGAGGCACAATCATCAGATATCTAGAATGATTCAATAACAACAATAACAGCAGTTATTTTTCATTGAGGGTTCATTATATATCAAGCAGTATGTAAAGAGCTATAGTTTATTTTACTTAATCCTTACCAGAACACAATGACATAAGTATGACAGAGCCACAATCTCTTGTCTGTAATCCTCAGGACCAGCTCTTTTCAGAAACACTAACTTTTCAGATTTTGAAAAGGAAATTCTAGTAAATACCATATATAATATAACATGCTGAGAGGCTCTCAGGAAACAGACAATAATTAGGCATGCTAATATTTCTGCAGTAAAATATATGAATTTCATACCAAATAGTATAAACAGGATAAATAACTTCATATCAGTTGAGGTCAGAGGTTTTCAACCTGTGGATCGTGACCACTTTGGGGGTCGAACGACCCTTTCACAGGGGTCGCCTAAGACCATCGGAAAACACATATATAATTACATATTGTTTTTGTGATTAATCACTATACTTTAATTATGTTCAATTTATAACAATGAAAATACATCCTGCATATCAGATATTTACATTACGATTCATAACAATAGCAAAATTACAGTTATGAAGTGGCAACGAAAATAATTTTATGGTTGGGGGACACCACAACATGAGGAACTGCATTAAAGGGTCACGGCATTAGGAAGTTGAGAACAACTGGTTGAGGTGAAGGTTTGCCACAAAATGCCACCATATGAGAGCAATAGGAGAACATTCCTATCCACTTAGTTACCCGGCTTATCAAAAACTAGTATCTAGCCATCTATATAAATGAAAGCCTAATATGCAAATTGTTTTTTTATCCCCTTGGGAGTTCGACCAGGACACCGGAAATTCGATTGCTCACTATGACATGCACTGACCACCAGGGGGCAACACGGAACGAAGGGAGGCCCTGGCCAGCAGTTGGCAGCTGGGAAAAGCAGGCTCTGGCCGACAGCCAGAGGAAGGCTCCAATCAGCCCTGATTGCCAGCCAGGCCTAGGGACCCTACCTGTGCACAAATTTTGTGCACCAGGCCTCTAGGTAACTAATAATTGAAATGAGAAGGGATCTATAAAATAGTTTTGTTTTTCTCCACTGGGATACCTACCTAAACTGACAAACTGGCCACAGCTCAAAGTACAGTGGGGCCTGGACTTACGAGTGGAATTCGTATGTCAAATCAATTTGATGCTGGGCTGATGTTGCAGCATTCACTGTGACGTTCGCTGCGCCAACTAGTGGTGGGGTATCTGAAGCTGGCTCGTAACCCGAATTTTAGCTCGAAACTCAAAGCAAAAAATCGGCCGAGAGACGGCTCGTATCTCGAAAAACTCGTTAGTTGGGACACTCGTAAGTCAAGGCCCCACTGTATTATTAGTGCACAAGTTTGGTTTAAACTTCAATATGATGTATAGACTTCTGTTGGGCTCATGTAACCTGTGCCCTAATCAATTTCTGCCGGCAGGGTCAAGAGTCAAGAAAAGGTTAATAATATCAGACAGCCACTTATTTTTCACAATATGTTTTGACCAGGCAATTATAAATTTAACAGGGAGTGAAGTGGACTAACAAAAGCCAAGATCTTTCTTGACCTATGTATAAAAACATTGGCCTGATAATCAAATTTTTTAATGAATAAGAAATCTTATAAATGAAAAAGAGAAACTCTAATAGAAAGGTTGCAGAGCACTAGATACAGCTAAAGAGAAAATTATATTATTGGAAAATAGACCTCAATTTTCAAAATCTTACCCAGAATGGAGCAGATAGAAAAAGGAAAAAGAAGCAAAATACAGAATATAGTTCAAGAGGTATAGCATAATATGAGAAAATATAATACTTTTATAATCAAAAATTTAGAAAGACAATAGAATGGGAGAGAGACAGTGTTTGAAAAGATAACAGTTGAAGTTTTTCCAATATTTTCCAAAGACATAGATCTTTATATTTAGGATGCCATAAAATTCAAGAAGAGTAATTAAAAATTATGCTCAGATACATTCTAGTGAAACTGATTAATATAAATGACAAAGGGAGACTTTTTAAAGTGGCCTTGAAGAAAAAAATAAATTTCTTAAAATGAAACAAAAATTAGAAATTTAGTTGGCTTCTCCCCCTAGCCGGTTTGGCTCAGTGGATAGAACATCAGTCTGCAGACCAAAGGGTCCTGGATTGGATTCCAGTCAAGGGCATGTACCTTGGCTGGAGGCTCCTCCCCAGCCCAGGCCCTGGTCAGGGCTCATGCTGAAGGCAACTAATTAATGTGTTTAAAGACATCAATGTTTCTCTCTGTCTTTTTCCCTCTCTCTTCCACTCTCCCTAAAAATCAATGGAAAAATATTCTTGGGTGAGGATTAACCAAGAAATATAGTTGGCTTCTCAAGAGAAATGGGGAAAGCCAGAAGACAGTAGAACAATATATTTTAAATGCTAGGAAAAAATAGATCTTGCCTTGAAATTATAAATCAGTTAAATGTATTTTTCAAAAATAATGAAATAAAGGCATTTCAAAAATCCCATGATTGACCCTCATTAGAGGTACTTTAATAGGATGATCTCTAGGAAGCAAAAAAGATCCCAGGAAAAAAATATCTGAGATGTGAGGAATGTTTATCAAAGAAAATAGTAAATATGAAGATAAATCTAAACAAACATTAGCTGTGGAAAATAACATATAATTTGTGTGGTTAAAAATAATAAGATAGAACTAAGGAAGAGAAGAACTGAAGCATACAATTTATAATAAAAGTACTGTATGGTTCTTGTATCATTTGTGAAGAGGGTATATATCAGCTGTAGACTTTGCCTAGTTGAATAGCTTATGTATTATTAATATTTTAGGACAATCAAGAACATTATAGAGATAGTATGTACTACTTCCAAAGTAAGTTGGAAAATAATATGAGAAGAAATAAAAATTTAATTAAATATAAAAGGAAGTTAGAACAGAAAAAGAGCTAAGAAAAGCAAGACAAATAGAAAGCATGAAATAAATTAATAGAAAGGAATTTAAATATATCAGCAATCACAATAAATATTAATGAATAAACTTCCTAACTGAACGGATAAGATGATCATGGTGAATTTTTAAAATCCTAGCTATATGTCACTTATAAGAGATAAATCTAAAATATAATGGCATAAACAGGTAAACCACAAAAAGAGGGAAAAATATATTCCAAACAAATAACCATAGAAATCTGGTATTGATATATCAATTTCATTTAAAAACAAAAACTTTAAGGCAAAAGGTATTACAGAGACATAAAAGGAAAAGTTACAACATATTGATAAAGGGCTCAATTCAACAGGAAAATATAACAATCCTAAGCATTTTTGTACTTAACAACACAATCTCAAAATATATAAAACAAAAATAGATGTAATTACAAGGAAAAATTGGGAAATCTTATGTCATAGAGGTAGAGTTTTAAAACACCTCTGTGAATAATCAATAGATCAAGTAGACAAAAACCAGTAGAAATATAGCGTGTCCCAAAATTCATGCAAGAAATCTTGCGTGAATTTTGGGACACCCTATATAAACTATGTGAATAACACTATTTAAAAAGGGACATATAGAAGTAGAGAATTAAATGTTTTTAAAAACACTCAAGGAACATATACAAATATTAATCATACTAGGAAATAAAGTAAGTTGTACCATATTTGAATAAGTTAATATAACGTAGACACATAGTTTCTGACTGCAACATAATATTATAGAACTGAGACACAATTTTCTTTTTTAGTTTTTAGAATTTCTAAATTGATATATATCTTACAGTTAGTGACTTCTTATAATAGCTGCTGCCAGTTTTTCCACATTTTGACATCTCTGAAATTTAAATACTTCTTGTATAACATTTTAGATTCAATAAATTAAGTTAAAAATAAAATAATTTAGAAACAAATTAATATATTTGTGAGATAAGAAATACACTTCCAAAGACCTCATGGTTCAAAATACTTAGAGCTGAACACTAATAAAAATAGTAGGTATCAAGACTTGTGGGGCATAGCCAAAGTCATGATAAGAGGTAAATTTATAGTCTTAAATTATATTAGAAAATTTAAAAAACCTGGAAATTAATAAACTACAAGAATAGCAAATTAAACTCAACAAAGCAAAAGAAAGAAAATGATAATGAACAAAATGTAATACAATTGAAAATAAAGGCATGGGACGAAAGATTAATAAAGCCAAAAATTGGTTCTTTGAAAAAGATTAATCAAATTAACAAATCTCTGGAGATTACAAAAGTAAAAAATAAAATAAAAATCCAATATACATAGCATAAATAAAAAAGCAAGTAATAATGTATATACAACAGAAATATAAAATATTAAAGAATATTAGGCCAAGTAATTTGAAAAAAATGTGAAAATTACAAATTCCTACATAAAATAAGTTATCCAGACTGACCCCAATAGGACTGAATGACCCTGTAACCATTATATGCCTTGAATCAATATTACAAAATCTGTCTATGAAGAAAATACAGATGTTTTTGCAAGTGAGTTCTACCAAGCATTGTATAATTCCATCACACAACTATTCTAGAGAATATAGGGGGGGGAGGGGAAAATTCTTCCAACTCACTTTATTGGGCTAGTTATCAAAATCAGGGATAGTATCAGAAAGAAAGGTCACAGGCTAATCTTACACATAAACAAAAACACAAAAGCAAAATTAGTAACAAAACATTAGCAAATGATATCCATGTCCAGATGGAGTTTATAACAGCATTTTGAGATTTCTTTTGTATTAAAAGCCATATTAAAAGCCCTGATCAGGTAGCTCAGTTGTTTAGAGCATCATCCCAAAATGCCATATTTGTGGATTTGTTTGTTTGTTTCATCTTATATTTTTATTGATTTCAGAGAGGAAGGGAAAAGAAAAAAAAGATAGAAACATCAATGATAAGATAGAATCATTGATTGGCTGACTCCTGCTGGGGATTAGCCAGCAACCTGGGCATGTGCCCTTGACTGGAATTGAACCTGGGACCCTTCCGTTTGCAGGCTGACGCTCTATCCACTGAGCCAAACCAGTTAGGTCTATGGTTGTGGTTTAGATTCCCAGTCAGGGCACATACAAGAATCAACCAATGAATGCATAAATGAGTGGAACAACAAGTTGATATTTCTTTCTCCTTTTCTTTCTCTCTCTCTCTCTCTCTCTCTCTCTCTCTCTCTCTCTCTCTCCCCCTCTCCCTCCCTCCCCCTTCCTCTTTCTAAAAATAAATAAAAAATTTAAGAAATATATTAATATATTATATTAGCAGCTTAAAGTAGGAAAGCCATACAGCAGATATTGAGACTTACAGTTATAGTAATCAAGATGGTGTGGTATTGGCATAATGATTGACAAATAAATGGACCAGAGCATAGATACTAGAAACAGATCCCACATATGTGGATACTTTTTGGATAGAGCTGGCATTGTAGTTGAGTGAAGAAAAAAAAAATGGGACAACTGGTAATCCAAAGAAACCAAGAATTGGGCTCCCTACTTCACTCCATATACAAAAAACAATGCATTAGTAGCCTACATGTGAAAGGATTTTTTTTCTCTTTTAGAAAAAAATATAGGGTAGCATCTTTATGAATTTCATGTAGAGAAGTTTTGTGTTTGAACTGTGAGTCTGAAACTCTTGCCTATATCTCCATGTGGGGTATACACCTTTATAAAGAAACAAGTATTAAAAATAAGATATGGTTGATGAAATTTAAATAAAAGCTAAATCCAAAACCACTGAAATAGAAAGCTCAAAAGATGGAGATTAAGATAAAAGTCTAAAACCCACTAGACCTAAAGTGAAAATATAAGAATAGAATGAGATTAAGGTTTAGAAACAGAAAATAAATTATATATATGACTGAGGAAAATACTTTTTAAAAGGAAAAGGCTGGATTTGGTGTGAGAGTAGACAAGGGCAATAGGCTGTTGGGAGTTCTATGTCCTGCAACACAAATACTAGCAAAGGAGATAGGAGAAAATTCATCATCATCTCATGGCCTATACTTGCCTCCTTTTCTGGAAAAACAAGACAGCCAGCTAATCCTGTAGCACACCTCTTGGAATTAGGAAGAGAAACAAGGGGAGGAGCAGAGAGTCACCCATTTTTTTGTGGGTGATCATAGGCAGTGAGAAGGAAGCAATTTGGGTGAATCATAAATAGAAATAATTTGCATGTCCTCCTATCAATCACAATGGAGGTGTCTAATTGATGCATCATTACTGCAGGCTTTTCCAAGTATAATGTGGCATCAGTTAATTCTGTGGTGTTTTCTTTATACATTTTTTTTCTGTACTAATTCCTGTGTTTTACAAATCACTTCTGTACTTCTCCACTCCTTGCACCTAGAAATTTGCTCTTCCTGAAGATAAACTATACATATAGAAAGAATTTGTTTGTTTTAAATTCAGGCTGGAGGTGAAAGAAGGGAAAAGTTTCTCACATATTTTAAAATACATTTTCCCCCTAACATACCTTCCTCTCACTGGGTCATGATTTATGGAATTCATTTTGAACTAGGATACATTTTCACTTTCACCTCCAAAACCTATATTCCCAGGAGGACACCTGTAGCTTTGGGAGTGAAGACCCCTAAGATTTACTGAGACATGGACAAAAGTTCTGTTGCTTATTGTTTATAATACAGCATGAATGTACATGCTGTGATGTCTCTATCACTTACCAAATAATGCAAAACAACTGAGCCAATATACGGAGACCTGTAAAAATAGAGAACTGCCCAATAAATATCTTTGAGAAATATTGATTTTGACAAGACAGTCAGGTGTCATTGAACATGCATGCTGTCAATCAGGTGACCCAGGGCAGCAGTAGGGAAGTTTTTAATGGTTTATGCCATCCACTTGCTGGTGTAGGGAGAACAAGTGATCCAAAAAGATCTGACAGTGCTATACCATATATTTTTTTTTCTGTCGAGAGAGCAAAAGCTAAAGAGAGATTTTTCTCCATCCAATTTGTGGGCAATGAATGTCAAATTACATATTTCAGTGTAATCATTTTAAAAAGCAAGTAAGATTCTCACTCTTTAGGTCAATACACCATTCAACCAGATCTCCAAATAAGTATCACTCATGTGACTTCAGTTCTACCCACTCACATACATTAATCCCAGGTGTAGGATACACCACACATATGTAAATCTCTGTGGATCAGAAAAGACATCTGGAAATGCCTGGCCCTTCTACATGGAGCAGAGTCTGAAACTTATATCTATGATAAAGATATCTAACTGACAGGATTGGACAAAAATACACAAAATGCCTTTAATCCCAAGATAAAGATTTGTGTTCTTCTTTCTTTCTTTCTCCTCAACTCAACACATCCAAAGTGCACACACACACACACAGACACACACACGCATGCCAACATCACACTACTTGAAGACCCACATCATTACACTATTTTGAAATACAGGAGATGTGAATCTCCTTCTTCCATTTATTAGCTGCACCACCTTGTATGATTTAAAAAAATTTCCATGTAGCCCATCTAGTGTGGCTCGGTTGAGTGTTGTCCCATGCTCTCACGTCAATATTTCTATCTCATTCTCCCTCTCCCTCACTCAGAAACCAAGAAAAACACATTTTAAAAAAAATTAATTTAAAAAAATTATTTTAAAAAATTTCCATGCCAAAGTTTCAAAGATATTATATATAGGTGACACTGAGCATTTGTAAAAAACTAAATGAAATAATATTTGAGAGGGGTCTACCTCAGTGCCTGATAGTGAGAAATTAACAAATGGCAGTCATTCCTATTATAATATCAGAAGTTGCTACCATTATAATCTCCTTATAGTTGGTCCTACAATAAGTGATGATTCCTGAAAAGAGAGGGTGAGTGATGAGATATGAAGTTTGAAGGGGGAGGGACCAAATGACACAGCCTTCTAAGCCACACTGAAGATTTCAGCATTCATCTCAAGGGCAAAGAGAAGGGCGGTAAATTTGCATTTTCAGGAGGGGACACATGGCCCTGAGGGGGACCGACAGATGAGAGGAGGCCAATTAGGAAACACACAGGGTCCAGACGAGAGTTGGAGGCGGCCAGGAATAGGCAGTGGAGGAGAAGGGTCAGAGAAGTGGACTCTGGGGCTATGTAGAAGATGAGATTAAGACTGATTAGAACATGTTTAACAAAATAAAGAGCATTTTCTGATTTGGACAATTGAGAGGCTGGTAATTCACTTCTTCGGAGACTATAGGAGAGGAAAGGGCTCAGGGCCCACCCCCTCACCATCCTCCTGAATAGCCTGCCTGCACTCAGACCCTCACCCTTGGTTTTATTCCCCAGAGAACCTGAAGGAAGACAAGGACTATAGATAAAACTAAGCAGCCATCACTGCAGTCCTCAGCCTCATGGCAGTGGGGCCACATTCTGAAAGCCCCCCTCAGGATGCTACTCTCCACCCCTGCCAGCTCGGCTGTGTTCCATATTCCTTATAGAGATTCTTGGGTCTAAACTGACGAAAGCCAGGCTTCTGCTATTCACACCACTTCCTATATTCACAATCCTGGCATACAATGAGCATCAAACATTAATAACACAGCCTAAGAAGCCACAAAGGAAACATCATTTTAACCAGGACATTCTATTCGTGTGCTGGAAAGCCACGCCAAAGAGAGAAGGAATTGACAGTGAGTCTGTGATGACCGATGCTCACTGCACTTTCTTGCCCTCCGCCTGTGCTTGGCTTGGGCCCATTTGGAACAACTGCAGCCCCAAACATGGCACTCAGTCTTACACAAAAGGCCAGTCCAAGTTTGGCATTCTGTAAGAAATTTCTCGATTAATCAAAGAACTGCATTTTTGAACCAAAATTTGAGATATACACTCACAGATTTAACCAAATCAGTATACTTCTATGTGCAGTATTCAAAAAAAGAAAAGAAAAAGACATTCCCTGTTTTAAATGGAGATGTTGTCAAATATAAAATTGCATGACATGTCATTCTCTTGGGTAGCCCTGAACAATTCAAGTGCACTTTTTGCAATGGAAACCCAAGTCCCTAAGTTTTCTCATTTTTCAGGATCCCTGCTTTCTTCACAGTAAGTGGCAACAGGAAATTTTTATGATGGGTTTACAAGAACAGAACAATTGCAAAAGAAGAAAGATGCTTGGAAAATCCTTGCCAGGACCTAAAACTAGGTAAGATAAATACTTACATTGGGCAAGGAAGGCTGTGTGGCAGTGGTTCTCAACCTTCTGGCCCTTTAAATACAGTTCCTCATGTTGTGACCCAACCATAAAATTATTTTCATTGCTACTTCATACCTGTAATGTTGCTACTGTTATGAATCATAATGTAAATATCTGATATGCAGGATGGTCTTAGGCGACCCCTGTGAAAGGGTTGTTCGACCGCCAAAGGGGTCGCGACCCACAGGTTGAGAACCGCTGCTGTGTGGCCTCAGGTCAAAGATGAGGATAGAAGGACTATGCTGGGAACACCCAGCTTGGGTAAAAGACTAAAGAGAAACCGTGGAAAGACGTTGGAGAGGGTGCTGAGTCCTTCTCACTGGCTTCTGTAAGATTTGTCATGTGCTTTACTGATGCCACCTGAGTCCCCAGTGCCAGCTGTCATACAGGTGTGGCAAGCATCTGCTAATTAACCAGCTTAAAGAGTTCAATTCAACATTTCCTGAATCCCTCCCGAGGAATCAGTCATAAGGTTGTTGTAACAGCCTCTTTTAAAGCACTTAGAATGTGTTTGTATTAATTACAGTAAGGCTAGCTGCTGTAATAAACTCTAAGCCTCTGTGGCTTACATAATAGATATTTAATCCTATATAATAAAGAGGTAATATGCAAATTAACCCTCACACCCTCACAAGATGGCTGCCTACAACCAGGCCGGCAGGGGGGTTAGTGAGGGACAACCAAACGACTGAACAGCAGGCTGTATGGGGTGAACAGGCCGGCAGAGGGGGGCAGTTATGAATAACCAAGCCAGCAGGGTGGGGGTGCAGTTGGGGGTGACCAGGTTGGCAGGGGGGACAGTTGGGGCAATTAGGCTGGCAAGGGGGGGGGCAGTGAGGGGCGAGTAGGCTGGCAGGGAAGGAATTGGGGCAACCAGGTGGCAGGGGGGGAGTTAGGGGCAACCAGGCTGGCAGGGGGGTTAGTGAGGGATGACCAAATGGCTGAACAGCAGGCTGTGTGGGGCAACCAGGCCGGCGGGGGAGGAAGCTGGGGGTGACCAGGCTGGCAGAGGGGGGCAGTAAGGGGTGACCAGGCTGGCAGGGGGGGCAGTTGGGGGGTGACCAGGCTGGCAGGGGGGGCAATTAAGGGTAACCAGGCAGACAGGCAGGTGAGCAATTAGGAGCCAGCAGTCCAGGATTGTGAGAGGAATGGCTGACTGCTGGGCCTTAAACCAGCAGTTGGACATCCCCCGAGGGGTCCCGGATTGGAGAGGGTGCAGGCTGGGCTGAGGGGAGCACCCCCCCAACCCCGCACAAATTTTGTGCACTGGGCCTCTGGTTTTCTTATAAAATCCAATGCATATGGTAATTAGCTCCTCCATTTTCAAAATGGACCGACAGCCACTGCTGGGGTAACTTATACTGTAACGGAAGGAGAGGATGCAGACGTTTAGAGGACTGGGGATCTAAATTGGCACTGATATCTAGAGACACAAAAAATCAGCATGGGCCCTGGTTGGGGCGGGGGGAGGGCTATGGGAGATGGTAGTAAACAGAGTTCACCCTGTTGGGCTCACAGCAGGACCACTAGGCTAACAGCTCTGCATGATGGTAACTTTCCCAGTTTCTGTGTGTATCTGGAGTGGATGTATTCTGTAACATTTGGAATGGACATATGTGGTTCCCTGGGCTGTGGGGTGAGAACATTCATAGTGGAGAAGGTCAGGGGTCAAAGATGATATTGCATTCCGAGGACCTCAAGGATGTAAGGGTGGTCATCTCTACTGTACATCTCTACTGTAACTCACCAGTGTGTCTCACAGGAAACTGGAGGGAGCCTGGCAGCTGAAAACTCAGCTGACGAGCAGCCCCATTGCAGCTGCTGTGCCGATTGTGGGATCTCTTCCAGGAATGTCTCTGGGGTTTCAGGAACGTGGGATACAGCCACCATCTGGAAAGTGCCTTATTTCCATCCCTAACAAGAAGTAGGACCAAGGCAGCTTACATTCACGTAGGAGGGATACAAAACACTTCTGTAGCTTTAACTGCTTGAGCTCTGCCATGAGGGGGTGTCTAAGTTCAAGCAGGACCCCACATGGGTCTACCATATTGATGGTGTCAGACTGCAAGAGCTGGGGCTGAGAAGCACACTGAAGGCCATTGGAAGGTGCAGGAGCTCAAGAGAGCGGGGATAAACCCTGGGAACTGGCTCAGGTTGAAGGCAGACACGTGCCCTCCAGAGTAAAGGGAAAATGATCATCTCTCACATCTTCTGCCACATAGAAGGAGCCAGGACCAGGGACCCTCTTTGGGTTCTGGGAGCCCCATAGTGAAGACTGGGAAACGTGATTCCAACATTGACCAGTGACAGAATAAGCTCTCAGCTATGGGCAGGGCCCAGGGGAGGAAAGGAGCCTGCTGCAGGGCCTCCCGGGGGACCCGACAGTACTACAGGTATTCATGGTGGGAAGATGCCATGCTGAGTTGTAGCCCACCAATGGGAGAATCTTACCCTGGACCCCAGGGTTCTGGAGCAATGCCATGCCATCCACAGCACAGAACTAGACACCATCTGAGAAAAGGCACCTGGTGTGCTATGGGGCCCTGGATGTCAAATGGGCATGGTCCTAAGGTGAACCTTAGGACCTTAGGTCACCAAGTCCCAAGGTCCACAGACCCTTGGCATCCATCCATCCATGAGGGGTGTCAAATCAGACACACCCAGGGCAGGAGCCTGGCCCCATGCCCTCTCCCATTACAGCATTAGTATCCCTCCCCTCAGCCACCCTAGGGGGAGGGTCCCTTGTGATCAGTTGATAGGACAGGACAGGAGATGATCTCAGTGTGTGGGAAGACATGGGTGACCACAGCACAGAGCCCTGCCAGGGTTGGCTGGAGCCTCCAACCCCTCCCTCCACCCCATTCTGCATCGCTCACTCCCCCAAAGTGGCTGTTTTCAAAAGATCTCCCAGTAAACTTCCCCATATAATCTGGGTCTCAGAACCTGTTTTCCCCAGGAACCTAACCCTGGCAACCCTTTTATTGAAAAAATCCTAAAATATTATCTTTAGGAGAAAAAAAAAGTTCCAACAGTCATAACAAATCAGCTTGGCTGGTACACAAAACCACTTTTGACCTGTGGAATGTTCTTTAGGAAACAGACATTGTCAAAGGCACACAATTCCAGGACCATCCAACTTGATTCCTGCTCAGTTCCTGAAGAAGGTGTGGTAGGGAGAGAATGGGTGTTGCCATCCTGGTTCTCCATCCCACTCCCACGTGGAGCCTGTCCAACCTGGACATTTACTGAAACTGTGCCTAAGAAACCATCTGCAAAATGAGGCCGGGGGGGGGGGGGGCGGAAGGAGCAATGAGATTACAAATGAGGATGGCCCAACACAAGAAGACACTCGGCACCGCCTAGTCCCGTGGTCGGCAAACTGCGGGTCGCGAGCTACATGCGGCTCTTTGGCCCCTTGAGTGTGGCTCTTCCTAAGCCTTAGGAGTTCCCTAATTAAGTTAATAACAATGTACCTACCTATATAGTTTAAGTTTAAAAAATTTGGCTCTCAGAAGAAATTACAATCGTTGTACTGTTGATATTTGGCTCTGTTGACTAATGAGTTTGCCGACCACTGGCCTAGTCTGTCCGTCACAGCAACCGTGTGATGACTTCCTGCGAGCGGGAAGGCTGCCAGGAGAGAGATTAATATTTGATGCATTTCAGTTGTTGGTTCGCTCTGAGCACCAGCTGTGAGACATCTAAGCCAGCTTAGTCTCATTTTATTAGTACTTAACCACCTAAAAGGATCAAAGTCAACAGAAATTCTGCTTCATAAATTACCTTTGAGCCCTAAGTTGTCATAGGAAAAATAGAGAGCCCTATTCTTAATCAAGCATATTATACCAAGGCATTTTCCAGAACCTTTCTGAGACAGGAGGTGGGATCGTCTAATGTGAAAACACTGGCAGGTGCACATCTCTCACCATGATGTGCCAGATGACGCCCAGATTCCCCAGGTACCCCTGTGAACCTCGCGCTGCCACAGACAGCTCCGCCTGCCGAACAGGGTTTAGGAAAAAAAGAGTCTTGACTTTAGCTTTCTTTAACCTCCAACAGATGACAACCTCAACCAGTCAAAACCCAAAGCTACTTCAAGGCCCTGTGAATGGCAAAAATCAATTATGCCATCATCTCTGATCAGGCAGCCGGTACAGAGAGCAAGGGGAAGCAGAGTTAACGGAGCTCAATTTCAGTCAATAGCTGGATTATAGTATCCCATTTCTGGCAAGATTACAAGAAGCAGGTTCATTCTCTAACTGCTCCTTAATTGTGGGAAAGGTTTCCGTCCTCGAAATCCACCAAAGGTTGATGACATATGTGTGTCAAAGGAAGGCCACTGTGATCCCTGATCCCTGCCTAATGTTGTGTGTGTATGTGTGTGTGGGGGGGGAGGGGGGTGGAAATCAGCAGGATTTGAGGGGATCACCAGGAGATGGTGCTTTAGGGAGTGTACACGCACTCAAAAACACTCTTGAAAAGGCAGATGTTGATTTTAAATGACCAGGGCTCCACAGTTGTCAGTGCAATTTTTGAACTAAAATCATTTAATAATTCTAGTTTCTTATGACGATTTTAAATTATGAAAATATATAGAAAACCTAAAAAGAAAATGATAACATGGAGGTTTTTCTTAGATACTTTAGATACTGGACAATGGAAAGTGATATTCTTTAAAATGTGGCTGACAAAGACTGCTAAACTCACAAGGATATACTCATGATGTCTCCTTAACAAAAGACTCAAATTACTGATGGTACTGACTTCAAATTCACCAAAAAATACACCCAGTCACCGCTTTGGGTACTAAAGTCTCTCCTTCTCTACTCTCATGTGTGTGGGGCAAGGATGGTGTGATGGGAGCTATGTCCCCCTCAAAACCCATATGTCGAAGTCCTAACCCTCAGCGCTCAGAATGTGGTGACGTTTGGAGATAGGGTCTTTCCATAGGTAATACGTTACCATGAGGTTACTAGGGTTGACCCGACCCCAAAATGACTGGTGTCCCTAGAAGAAGAGATTAGGACATAGACATACACAGAGGAAAGATTATATGGGGACACGAGGAGGAGATGGACATCTGCAAGCCCAGGAAAGAGGCTGTGGAAAGAACCAACCCTGCCGACACCTTGATCTCAGACTTCCAGCCTCCAAGACTGAGAAGTAAACTTCTGTTGGCTAAATGGCCCAGTCTATGGTACTTTGATGTGGCAGCCTGAGCTGACAATGCAGCCACTATGAGAAAGAAAATGGGTTCCAGGATCATGCACCTAAGAGAGAAATGGAAAAGGGGCTCAGGCAGACAAGTGAGCCACACATCCCTATGGTGAATGTCCATCTGGGGTGAGAACCTGGCCCAGCCCCCAAGAGGACCAAGAGTGTTGGGGAGATCCCCTCCACTGGCCAGCATGGAATTGAGCACAGCTGCAGCCCACCTGGGCTCAGAGAGTACAGGGTGTGAAAGCACCTGGGCCATTAGGTCAAGGACTTGACTCCAGATGCCACAACTGTGCCCAGAAAGGCAGGGGAGCCTGGTGGGATGGCATAAAGCTGCCAATCTTCCTGGTGAATACATAGGAAATACGCAGAAATGTTTGGGGGGAGGGACTTGGGGATTAGAGTCCTAAACAGCAGACAGAAGTGTATGAACAGATGTTGGCTGTTTGTCCAGCAGCCCTGCTTTTAGGGGACCTCCTCCCACTCCATGTGGCTACATGACAGCCGTGGACAGTGTGTGCCCCAAGGTCCACCTCAGAAGGGGACCATGCAGAGAGCAGAGAGGAGAGAAAAATGACATATGATGTGTGGGAGATTGGAGATGACTTGCTTTGGTCCTTGCTAGGCCCTGTTTGCAACTACAGAGCCTTGGACAGTCCTGGCATCTCCGTAGGTCTTGATTGTTCACCAGAAGATGTGAACCTTGAGTCTCCATTAGAATTCCCTGTGGCACTTTCAGCCCAGTGTATTTTTCCCCAGCTGGACTCTGAGATGCCTGGTATGTTTGATAAAAATGCGGGTGCCCAGGTCCTCACCCAGCCTCAGGGATCATTCTCCAAGGCAGGGGCCTGAAAACAGAAGTGTAAGGGCCATGGTCAAACCCCGTGCCCAATATCCCTGCTCGCTGCCACATTGAGACAATGGGCTCCTGAATAAAATCCGAAGATCATGCTGGGAAAAGAATGTGCTGAGAACAGAAAAGCTGACTCCACTCCTGCAATCTCTCCCTCATGAGACCCTGTGCTGACTCCAAAGGGGACACTATTGTTCAACACGCAGCTTCAACAGGGACACAGAGCAGAACTTAGACGAGCACAGCATGTTCAGACTTGGCTAAAGGCTTAAGGTGAACCCACAGAGAACATCACAAAGCAGGTACCTGAGGTTCAACCTAGAACGTGCCTCTGGACCCCCCAGATGGTCCTGCTGTGAAACCCCGAGAAAGGGTAGCCCTGGCAGGTTTCCCCCCACCCTGGGTGGCCTCTTTTTGGGAAAGCAGCCTTCCACCATCCTTCCCTACACAGGGCAGACCTCCCAGGAGAGAGAAGACAGCAGAGTCTGGTTTCTGGTCCTGCCCACCCCACCTCTGCATGGCGCCCTCACCCTGAGATCACATGTGGGTCACCCAGCAATGAGTCTAACGGGAAGCGTGCCCACGACACCTGCTCTGAGCCTGACTTTGTCAGAGCTTCTTAAGCAAACACTAGCAGTCTCAATCTTCAGAGTCAGTTTTAAGACAGGGAAACTGCTCAGAAGGTTATGTCAGGGGCTGGTACCTCAAGAGGTGGAGTTTCTGAGGGACCCTCTGTGTCCGAAGTCTGAGTTGGTACAGGGCAGACCCCGAGATGCACCTGTGGCTAAGCTGTGTCGTGGGCCCAGGCTGGTGGGGGAGAGGAGCAGAGGCGTCCAGGGTGCGACTCTGGAAATATAATTGTCTTCCGAGGATTAGGCAGGGGAGGTGACGGGCCAACCTTCATCCTTTATCCTGCTCTGGTCCCATTCTTCCCGCCTGGAACACAGGCAGATGCCCAGAGATGGAGCAGCGTCCCCCGCGAGGACTGGGGGGAGGGGAGCAAGCAGGACCTGGAAACCAAAGACTCCTCTGACCAGCACATCAGTCTTCCAGCTCCTTCCCCAAGTTCCTCTGGTTAAGCCACCGAAGTGGTTCTGTCACAGGTGAGTAAATAGAACTGAGGAAGCAGTAAATACAAAGACAGGTCTTGGCGCACTTCCACTCTGCAAGGAGGGCCTGGCTGTCTACAAGACCCGGGCAGGGTCCCAGAGAACAGAGAATTAGGACCCATATTATATTTCAAACTGTGCTTGCCCATCTAACGTTTCTGACCTCACTGGTCCAGACTGACTGCAGCAGATTTAGCCACTTGCCGCCAATTGTCATCTTGGGTTAGAGCAATTAATCAGCTCTGCACAACTAACTATCGGCTCTGAGAAGTGGAAAGGGGGATGTCCCCCATTATTAAAATGTGTAAGTGTTGGAATTTTATTTCCTCTTTGATGAAAAGTTTGAAATTTTTACCCTGTCACAGAACAAAAGGAACTGTGACTTCTGTTTCACCATTTGCATAGAGGATTTCATGCACTTTTGACAGTTCTATCATGCTTCTGACAGGTACCGTTCCCCCCGAAGGGAAGTGGAGAGGGGGACTTTGCTCCTCACCTGAATTAGCTCATTCCCAGACATCACACTTCATGGAGTAAAGGATGAGTTTAGCAGCACATTTAGCCTTTGGTTTGGAAAATAGCCCCACAAACCTCGAATGAGATGATTTCCTTACAGGTAAAACAAAACATCCTGATAAGTCACCTACTTCAAAATTTAAAATATTCAGGGCTGGGGTCCCTCAAAGGGCATTCTAGTATCAGCCCCAAATCCTTGGGGAAGGTTGCTGGGAGGCTCCTGAGCGAAACTACATTGCAACATGAGCCATCCTTTCCCTCTTGCCTTCCCTCTCCACCTCCCCCTACCCCCCCCCCCCCAGCAGGTATTTGAGAGCCAGGTCCTATGTCCTCCTGGGGACACCACCACAGGAGAGCATGGCTCCCCTTCACGGAGCCTGCAATCCATGGGAGACCCAGGCATGGCTTATGTAATCACAGATGTTGTGATAAAG
The DNA here is from genome assembly GCF_964212035.1 of Myotis nattereri. NCBI lineage: Eukaryota > Metazoa > Chordata > Mammalia > Chiroptera > Vespertilionidae > Myotis > Myotis nattereri. The sequence continues at coordinate 30,297,686 of NC_138076.1, forward strand.
CTATGGAGACACATGAAGGATTTTCTAAAAGAAGTAATGTCTGCATGGATTAAGATGCCCCCACAGGCCAGGGAAGTTGACCAGCATTCTCTAGGGCAGACCTGAGGCTGTCCTTTCTTTCTCTATCATCACAATCCTCCTCACCAGCTGGCTCTAGGCACCTCCTGTGCCGAGAACCCAGCCATTTGGTAGGAAGGCATCTTCTTATTTCTCCAGCCTCGCCCCCTCCCCAGACTTTGGTTTTTACCCCAAAAGCTCCACACTCTCTCCAGCTCCCTGTAAGGATGTGCTCAGGAATGGCTCAGACAACCAGTGTCTAAACAAAGAAAGGATGAACAAAAAGGGCCAGTCGGAAGGAAGTGGAAGATTCAAATAGCATTTTCCCCAACTCCTTTGAGCTTCATAAGATACTGAAAGTGTGCCGAAGGCTATCTGTAATCAAAACTAGCACAAGCGACCCTGAGAGAGCAAAGAGAGGAACACACTGGATGTCAGGTGTAAGGTCGCACCACACCTCCAATGGATGGTCTGGTAGATCTAGGAATCAGGTTTGAAAATGAGTCATTTCAGGTTCCATCAAGTTTAAAAACAAGCAAAAACAAAAAATGTTACCATCATAAAAGCAATCTGTCCCTTCATGAGAAATTTTAGTATGTACACACACACTTTGCTCACATCTCAATGCAAATAGACTATTTTACACAAGTTTTTAAAAAGAAACATAACAATGGTCTAAAAAAGAATCACCCATCCAAATCCTCTGAATGGCATTCCTTGCCATAACTTCGATGATAACTCAAAACCAGAAGCATGTTATCTTATGCTGTTTGGTAAATGTCTGCATTCGATTTCCCAAACAGCAATAAGATCATGCCAAGGTGGTCACACACACAGGCAGATGCCACGCGTCTCCGTTTCCCTGTGAGACACTGCGGTAGATAAACTTGCTTATTCATTGATGATCAATGGGCCATTGGGAGATAGGAATGGATTTCATTAGTCCAGTTCATAACTTGCAGCCCAAATTTAATCAAATGCACAAGACAGTGTCCGAATAGGAGCACGGCCAGCCATTCTACTAAAATTATCACACCACTGAACTGCAAAATGGGGTCCTTTGAAGCACTTTCATGGGCATTTTATTGCCTCAACAGTAAAAACAGTGGTACTTTCTGGCGAAAAATTATAGCTGTCATTTCCAGGTTCTGTGGTAATTAACCTAGATGTGCAGGGGTGACGAGAGGTCTCCCTAATGACTCTATCGCTCAGAAAGGGAACATTTCCCTCTGATCTCTTCAGACAGTATCATCAGGGTGTTGTCGGTGCAAACAATACCCTTATCTCACTTCTTTTCAAGTCACCTGATTAACTGGAGAAAATAGAAACAGAGAGAAAAAAAGAGTGCCCTTGCACAGAGGAGGTAAATGTCACGGAAAGGCCAGGGGACAGTCCCGCCTTGGCTCACAGCTCTGGCTGGGTCTCCTGGGGGCCACTCCGCTGCTCCTTGGCCAGCAGGTGGCCGGCTGCATCCTCAGTGGCCCTTCAGGGCTGGACACAAAAGCCACCTCCTCTGGGAAGCCCCCACCAACCTGCTCCAGGGGAATGAAGAACCTCTGTGAGGCCTGGGTCACCATTTCGTTTACATGATGTTGTCTGAAGACAAAGTTGCAGCCTTTCCCAAAGTGATCACATCTGGAATTTCTTAGAAGAAACTCCCAGGGAGGTGACAAGACCAGAGGCCTCACTGGTAGTGATGTCTTTCTCCCACATCCAGCCCGTGCTCCAGAGCGAGGGGCTGAGGACGTGGGAGGGGCGCCTCTCAGGCCCAGATGCACCCCTGGATGTAATGCATGTGAAAGGATTTCAGTCTAAAATGGGGCCAAGGATGGGACATGGGGAAGCTCACGCATTTGCCCTCAGGAAAATGAAACCTAAGAACTGAGAAACTGATTTCCTGTGAATACTTAACTTACAGAAGGTGGACATTTATCTCCTGACCAATGAGCATCTCTCCAAGAATCTCTCCCCATCCTCAAGCCAATGAATTTCTTGCTTAAACCCGGCTGGACACTCCCTTCTGTACTCCTTGCCTATATATACAGTCCACCCCAACCCTCAGCGGACTGACCTGCAGCTTGTTACAGCACGCCTATTCTGACTTGCAATTCCTCTGCTGTTCCTAAATAAACTCAGTTTCATGGTAATTTGAGCTTTCCTCAGTTTACCTCTCATTCTCAAATGCAAGAAGGTATTTGTCTTGGACTAAAGTCAGTGCAGGACTCATCATAATCTTAATAGCTAACCTTCCTTCTGGGGGTGCTACTTACCAGACCCTAAGCTTAATGCTTCACCCATGTTATCTGCAAAAAGACTCGTGGCTTCAGTATGTCCTCTCTGGGTAACTTTAGGAGGAAAGAGAATGCGAGTCTCTTGTGTGAAGGTCTGGGAAAATGCTGATTTTTCAATGGGCCAAAGGCATGTGTGTGTTTTTGTTTTTAATAAAATGTAGAGGAAGTGATGCATGCATGTATGCGTGAGTGCATCTAAGTGTGTTTGTAGGTATATGCATGTAGCTGTGTTTGTGCATGTGTGTGTGTGCATGAGTGTGTATGTACTTTCTTTGTTTTCCTGGCCAGCACTGCCTCAGTGTAGGAGGGGCAATGTCACAAGCCTGGCTTTCAGGAGAGGGAGGAATGAGCACCATCTTGCCACCCCTGGGCCTACCTGCCTGGAAACAGGCTCTGAGCGCCGGTGGGGTGCATGCCCTACATGACCAGGTTTGGGGCTGCAGCTTGACGTAGAATCCATTTGTCCCCAAGTCTCCCATGGGGGCATTGCTAACCCAACTCAGAAACACTGAGTGTGGCCCCTGAGGACACCGCGTGTCCCCTCCCTCGGCCCAGTGGCAGACCTGAGCTGGGGGGTGTGCGAGGTTTAAAAAGCTAATGTTCTCCTGAACCCTATGGGCTCATTATTCAGTCGAATGGTGGTAACATAATGCATTTTCATTTACTTAGCCTTAAATATATGTAAATTAAAGGGTTTTCTTTTATTAAAAATAACACTGAAACTCACCACTGATGTGTTTTTGTTATTCTGAAAAGAAGCAGAGCTAGAGGAATGAGGCTGTAATGACATTTCACATTCAGGGTCCTGTCTTGCGGGAGAAAGAGGGACCTCTCCCCGCCAGGTCTGAGCTCTGGAATAAAGCCCGGCCCGAGGATGCCGCCATGGCGACTTTCACCCCATACACATTCTCATTGTCTTAAGTTGTGATGGAGGGAACAGCTCACCCTGGTTGGAAGCCTAATTGTACCCAAGAAAGAAAAATAAATTGCTGCTCTCCCATCGGAGTCGTGCAATATTGGAGAAGCAGTGTTCAGTGCAGGGAGAAGAGGGGGCCTGGAAGTTCACTAATGTCAGAAAGGTAATGGCCCCACCAAGTCTTCTGGAAGAAAGGACTCAACCGCCACAGTTCCGCCCCCCTCACCCAGCCCTGCCCCCTGGAGCCAGGTGATCACAGAGCCCTCCGCAGCCCATGGCCAGTCTTTGCAGTGCATCCCACATGCTTAAGCCTGTGATTCTCCCCAAAACTCCCTCTGCCAACAGCTGGCGTCTAGGCCCCTCTGCCCAGCTTACCAAGCCCTCCCAAACTGACCCTACAGCATCCCTCTTGGAACCCCCTACTCCTTTTCAACAGGACTTCTGCATTCTAGGGCGTTAGAACTGGCTCAACCCTCTGTATCAGTGTCTTGGGGCCACCATAACACACCACCACAAACTGAGTGGCTTAGAGCCACAGAAATGTGTCCTCTCACTTGTCTGTAGGCCAGAACTCCAAAATCAAGGTGTCAGCAGGGTTAGGCTGTGCCCTGGCTCCTGGTTGCCCCTGCAATCCTTGGCATTCCTTCTGTGGCTCGTCACTCCAATATCTGCCTTTGTGTCAGATGGCAGCTTCCCTCTGTCTGTGTCTTCACATGGCATCTTCTCTCTCTGTGTGTCTTTTCTTACAAAGACATAGATCAGAGCCCACCCTATTCCAGCATGACCTCATCATAGCTTAACTACTTACCTCTGCAATGACCTGGTTTCTAAGTAAGTTCACATACTGAGGTTCTGGGAAGGACATGAATTTGGGGGACACTTTTTAGCCAAGTGAACCCTCTAATCTTATGTGCTGGGGGCATGAATTGCTGAGGACCACACAGGGATGGGTAGACAAACCCTTCTAATTCCCAGGTCTGTTGTCATCCCACTGCCACCTTCTCCCCCTCTACCCATGCCTGCCTGCAGATTACCATCTAGGAGTGTATCTCACAGGGAATCCCAACCACTACAGATAGTGAGATTTGGGGGCAGCAGGATTGCAGAGAAAGATCCTAGAAGCCTGTTATCCTTACACTGACAGATGTGTGCGTGCAGGTACACACACATGCACATATACACACACATGCACACGTTTCTGAGAGGGAGCCAGGCACTACAACTGTTGGGGGGTCACAGATCAACCAACCAAGAAATGAAGACCAGGCGGGTGTTTGCCTTTTAAATAAAATTAACAGTAAAATCAGAGTCTTCAAACTCCTTTCCTGCTCCACTTAACTGTTCAGCTGGTAGCAGAATTGGATCTTCTGGGTCTCAGAGCCTTCATTCTCTTGCCACTTTCCCAGTAATTGTTGGTACACTAGAGGCTAGGAGACGGTTCATTACTCCACAACCCGATACACCGTACTTCTTCCAGGAATAAGTGGGAGGGGCCACTGGCCTTGCTGGCTGGGGTCCCCCAGGCATTATTGCTATCTCGACCTGACCATTGCAATCAGACAGGTTGGTCACATAGGGTGGAAAACGTTTTAATAATTTAACTGGATCTACTATAGCCCCAACATGATCTCTCAGGCAGACCTCCTACCTTGAGCTGAGAGTGAGACATGTTTGTCCCCCAGGCAGGGGGAGGCCTAAGTAATCTCAAAGCTATCAGAGGGCAGCCTCAGACATGAAACATGGGTTAAAACCACCACTGTTAATACCTCAGGGGACCCCAACATGGCTCCTCAGATGAATTTTCTGCATGTGCATTCACCTCCCAGGGATACAAACAAGGCCTTACACATTATTTCTGCATTTACCTTATAACTACCTTGATTCCATGCAGAACCTTCAAGTGGCTGAACACAGACTGTCATCTGAACCACCGGGGAAAAGAAATACCCATCATGCGCAACCAAGGCCCAACAAGGAGCACAAAAAGTTTCTTAGCAAGTGCGAGACATTTTCAAGATGGACGGATGAACTCAGAATCAAGAGGCCTGTGCACAGAGAAGGATGTAGACACACTACTGGGGAGGAAGCCAGAAGAGGAAGAGGCAACCTGACTAACAGCATTAAGCATCAGCTGAGAAGCTCCAAGGCAAGGAATGGTTATTGATTTTTGTAGCTAAGCACAGCCAGGTCCTTTGAAAGAATAAAGTCTAAAGCCAAGCCCAGCTAGAGGTATATGGCCCCAGGAATCCAAGATGAAGATAATTGTGTTCTATAAATTATTTTCCATAGTTCTGAACCCCCAAGAGACAGCGAGGGACCGTATACTGATTGACTACATCGGTGGGGGTATTTTTTGGAGATGTAAGATATTAGGGTGGGTACATCACCAGACCTGAGAAACAGGCAACACCTTCTGAGAAGTCAAAGCAATTATTTTCCCAATTCTTTTGTTGCCATGAGCTGGCAAGTTGGCAAAAACTAGTAAAATGTTACAGCAGAAACCCAAATCTGTAACTCGTTGTTATCCTTTGCAGAGATCTATGACATGGCCATGCGCTCCTTTCTTTAAATAGCATCCATTTGCATTTGTGTTGCCTCCCATCCTTCCCTGAAGCATTCTACTACACAAAAAAAAATTGCATTTTTTTTCCTTTTAAAACAGCGGTTCTCAACCTGTGGGTCGCAACCCCTTTGGGGGTCGAACGACCCTTTCACAAGGGTCGCCTAAGACCATCGGAAAACACATATATAATTACATATTGTTTTTGTGATTAATCACTATGCTTTAATTATGTTCAATTTGTAACAATGAAATTGGGAGTCACCACAACATGAAGAACTGTATTAAAGGGTCGCGGCATTAGGAAGGTTGAGAACCACTGTTTTAAAACATCTTGTTAAGGGCGAGGAAAAACAACTGACACAATTTGAAAGCAAATCAATCCCAGCACCAAAGGTGGAAGTGACTGGTGTAAAGCAGGGGTGGGGAACTTCCGGCCACGGAATCATTTGGTCTGGCCCTGCCAAGGCGTTAGGGGCAAGTTAATTAAATGTTTAGCTAAATATAGCAGGCTAATTTTTTTTTATTATTTTTTAAAATATTTTTTTATGGATTTTTTACAGAGAGGAAGGGAGAAGGATAGAGAGTTAGAAACATCAATGAGAGAGAACATTGATCAGCTGCCTCCTGAACACCTCCTACTGGGGATGTGCCCGCAACTAAGGTACATGCCCTTGACCAGAATCAAACCTGGGACCTTTCAGTCTGCAGGCCGATGCTCTATCCACTGAGCCAAACCGGTTAGGGCTAGCAGGCTAATTTTTAAGTTGATCATTTTGTATGGCCCATGGATGATGCTATAAATATCCAAATGGTCCTTGGCAGAAAAAAGGTTCCCCACCCCTGGTGTAAAGGGAGGCCATTGTTTAATGGTTCTGTAACCACAAACTACCTTGATTTCAGACGCCCTCATGACTGGGGCCAGGGCTTGAACCTGCAACCCAAGTACGTGCCCTTGACCAGGAATTGGAACTGAGACCCTTCGGTGCACAGGCCCATGCTCTAACCACTGAATCACAAAGGCCAGGGCTGGGCTTGGGAACTAGAAGGCATGCAGAGAAAGGAGGAGCCAACAACTAAAGCCAGTCATTCGTCACAGAGCTGGTCATGGTGACAACGCCTTTGTTGTCATCAGCCTCCAAGAGAACCAGATGTGCCACCAACAACCCTCCAGGATATGAGTGAGGTCATTGAGGATGGTGCTCATTGCTTCCAAGCCTCATTCACAAACACTTTTTTCAAAAAGAGAAACACACTCATAAAAGAGATTCTTAAGGAGTAGTTATAAACATTTCCAAAATAATGTCTGTGCAGGGTAGGCATGTTCGGATCTCTCAAGCAGCCACTCTGAGCCTTGCATGCTTTCATGTATGACGTCCTGGGTCTTCACAAATGTGTCCTTCGAGCCCGGCTCCTTTGCTAGAATTTCAAGTCAGAGAACCCGTTCGCAATACAGCAAGCCAGGCTGCACAACGAAAAAAATTAATTGAGGCTCCCGTGATTCTGGGTATTCTAAAATTACTCATTTGCCATGGATTACCCATCACCTGTAGGTAAATTATTATTGCTCCATTTTGCTTCAGAAGTGGTGCACTGGCTTTCAAAAAATAATTCCCCTAAATTTCAGAGGGGGAACAAATGTGGACCAGCAACAGATGTCTAAGCCGAAGCAGACATTCCCATGCTTTTTAAAAAATCAGTCTTTAATTGAGGTAGGGTGAATCATCAATATAAATATCACTCTGCCTGCATGGTTAACACAGGGGCAGGTCCCTTTCAGCATCTAGAGGGGATGAATTTGGCCATATTTTAATCTGGAGGAGAGGGCAGGAGGCAGCAAGTAGCGTGAGCCACAGCCCATGAAGGAAATGGGAGGCACGCACCTGCTCTCCCCTCTGATCACAACCACGTAGGCTTACAGGAGCTTTGTTCACCCAAAATACAGTCAAGCAGGGCTTAGCATCACCTTCCTCTTTAAGTTCACAGAACCGAAATTCCTTCTCTGAATGTCATCAGATTCAGCCCTCTCTGGACTGACTGTTCTGGACGCCTGCCAGGGTCCCTGAGAGCTGGGGCTGACCTGCTGGCCACGGGGGGATGTCACACTCAGCAGAGACCAGGAGGTTCTCAAGGAAGACGGTAAAAGTGAAAGAAACAGGTAGTATGAGAAGCACGTCAGTGTCCTCATCCCCAGTGCCACGATACAAAGACCACATCACAGGGTGAGTCTAAAAGGGTGCGGTGGGGCAGGAAGTGGCAAACATTCAGGTTTGAAAGCAACAATACCTCCAATGATTCAAGGCCACTCTAACGTGAGTATTGGGGTGTTCGCAGCAGGCAATCCTCATGTGGTCCCTTGTGGGAGGATCAGCCCCTCGCACGGTAGACAGGCAGAGAGGCTGACCCCAGGCGCGCAGTCTGGTAACTGAAGGTGCAAGCAAGCCGTGGGAACAAAGCTGCACCAGGTATAGGGGGCATGATGGCCTCAGCCACTGAAGAACAACCTGCAAGGAGTCGGATGGTTAAACAGCCACTCACTGCCCACCTGCTATTTTCCATGTGCCTCTGAGTCTCTCTTCAGCCAGGGACTGTGCGATGGCATGGGTTTCTGTTTATTATTAGTTTCCAAACCTGCCACCCAATTGTGAGCTTTCACGCAGCTGCCAACGCATCTCTTTTGCAGCCGGTTTAGCTGAAGCCACTGTGTGAGGGGCCCGTGGAGCTTTGTGACTCATCAGCACCTCTAGTGACTAGGAGACCCTGGAGCAAGGGACACTCCCAGAGGAGAGAAGTAACCCAGATGTCTTGCTAGGGAAGGGGGAAAAAAGGGGACACTTGTGCTTCCAAACTTCAGTTCTTTTTCCTTTATACGTGCACTCCAGACGCCACGAGACTGTACACCTGTCTCCGTTTGTAAATTGAAAACACATTTATCACTTTGTTGCTGGTTTTCTTTTTCTTTCTTTCTTTCTTTTTTAATGGATGGGAATTCTTCCACTTTGCCACGAGGAATGCGGAAGAAATGCATAATTCAAAATAAAAAAAGAAACTCTTTTAAAGGCTGTTTACTTGGGCGATGACAGGGGCACAAACGTTTCTTTCTCCTCACAAGGCCCACCCACAGAAAGGAGCAGAACAATGGTTCGGGAGCCTCCGGGCACTAGACAGCCCTGGAGAGGCCTCCGGGCTCTGGCCTGCCGGGCCCATTCAGCTGCCACGGCCCTCCCACCTCCTCCACTCCACAGCCCCGCTAATTACATGTCAGCCTGCCGGCTCCAGCCCGCGGGCCGCCACCAATTACAGCCGCACTCACATCGCTCAAGCAGTCCATATGTTTACATGGTTTGGTGAGTCTCTCTTAATTTTCCAAAAAAATGTGGAAAATTACTAATCTTTAGAAAAAAGAGTGGCCTGACCAGAGAGAAAGGATTCACTCGGCACATGTCTCAGGATTGAGCAAGAAGCCCAACATTGCGCTCTTACGCTGCCCTTGCCTTGGACAAGCTTGGACAAAACCACCCCCTAAACTCAGGGCGAATTCCTAAAGGCTCTTTCCATCTGCAAATTGATGGATACGTGTCAGCATCGGGCGGCTCTGCTTACAGAGGGTTTAAGTTATTCCAGCAAGTAAATAACAAAAGTTACATCATTTTCATCAACATTCATCATTCTAATTGCCTGAACCTCCACCAGAACAAAGTCACACTATAGTTTTATGGTATTTGATTAATGAGGGCAGGAAAATTGAAGTTTTTGCAATAAAACTAAAAAAAAAAAAATCAACAGACTTTTATCGTTTTTTCCCTTATGATTTTAATTTAATGGCTCGTGTTTTCATTACTGCAGAGGCTGTACACTTTAGCTTGCAATTATGTCCCATCTGTGAAGCACTGTGTTATTACAGTTTATTCTAGTAGCTTTTCAATCACTTTTGAGTTGGGCTTTACAAGTATTCTTGCAGCAGGTGGGCTTCCTGGCAGAAGCCCAGGAACACACAAAGCGCAAAGCTGGAGTTTAATGGCAGCATATGCATGTGGCACAGAGCACCAGCCTTCCCCCATATGCTGCTAAGCAGGCTCTTCAGCCTGCCAGTCACTCTTCTTACTGACTACAGTCTCTAAGTAGTTTTCTGCCAGGGAAAAATATACCAAGGCAGCAAATTTCTCCAGTGCACCATCCTTATTACTGAGACAACCCTGTCATTAGCACAAGCACAATGAACCTGAACTGGGGATGCATACCAATTAGGTGGCACAGAGCACTTTTGCTTCTTATCTCTATGGAAACGTCCCCCCCCCCCTCGGGCTGCAGTGGACAAGCAGGAATGTCCCCCACCCATATGTCACCTAGTTAACACTGTACACTGTGATGTGAACCAAAATCTGCCCTAGCCCCCGCAGCAGCGGGGAGAAAGGAGCGGGAACAACAGAAGTCTCCCTACGTTTGGGAGGCCTTTAGAATTCTGGATCCTGCACAGCCATAGCTCATAGCCATGAGCAGGAAACGATGTTGAAATCTATAAATAATGTTCTCCCATTAAATCTAGCAGAGTTAGTTCAAGGAATCTAAAAGAAATTGCTTTATCCAATTAAAAAAAAATGGAGACCACTCTTTTTTAAAATTATTTTTATCTTAAACAGTGTTTCACTTCTAAGAGGCTGGGACAGCTCCTGGAGCCACAGCCTCACAGCCCTTCTCCCTGGAATTTTTACTTGCCCCCCAATACAAAATAAACCTAAGGAGACAAAAGATTCAAAATGTTTGTGTTCAAAGGATTGTCCCACCTGAATGCTATGAACTTTGCAAAGACATAGAAGCCTTTTGTTTTCTTTGTGGGAGAGAGAGAGAGAGAGAGAGAGAGAGAGAGAGAGAGAGAGAGAGAGAATATGAGAATGAAAACTAGGGAGCAACTCACTGTTTATTTCACAGCTCAATCTGTATACAAACTGAGAGATTCTGACTTCACTGGTTTGGGGTATTTTAATTTACAGTGTGAACTATCAATGGATGACACACCACAGCTTTACTTGCCCCCAAAGTCCACCGGCAGCTCTAACACAGAGTAGAACCCTGAGGGTGGCACCTGAAACTCGGTGCCCCCCGCTCCTGAACTGGCTGCCCCCTTCTTTAACTAATAGCCCATCCACATCATTTTATGAGTAAGTGGAATCCTTCTCCTCAGACTGAGTTTGCTGGACACCCTGAGTCTTATTTTATTCCTGTAGGGGTATTTTTCAACACTGTCCCTCAACTGTCACTCACCTTTTGGTCAAGAGACTCTCTGAGCTGACAGCAGCACAGCAAGAAGGATTTCACACACTCTTTCTGTCCTGTACGCCCAGGGGATCCCCAGTGAAGTGCACAGCCCTTTAAAGCAAAAACAGTGCAATAGCCCTGAACATACCAGGAAGCTAAATGAAGTCATATTTAAGACACACATAAAGGGTTATTTTTAAATATTAGATGCCGTGGAATAAAGTCATGCTGCTAAGAGGTGGTGACTTGGAGAGACGGAAAATGAAGAGAAGTCAGAAAAACTGACTTCTGAGCACAAAATAAACTAGGCTTTGTGTCAGGACTGGTGATGTTCCCTGGGGACTATCACTTATAGAACATTTATTTTTTATTAGACAAGCAATTCTAGATCCCTGTGAAAGTCACTGAATTCTAATGGGAATAATTTCCTCCTGCATAATGTGTCCCGGTAGGAATCGTACAACTCCTGGATTTTTGTTTTTAAGGTAAAAGATATCAAGGGAAAAGAAAACTTCTGTACAAAGAGAAAGAGCAGTTCTCAGCCAGAGCGGCCAACCTCCAGCAAAGTGGAGACAGGCAGAGGGAGGCAGAGTCCAAAGAGGTTTAAATCCAGGGCTAAGGGCTGTGGGCCTTCTCCCCAAATACAAGAGGGTCAACATTAAGAGCTGGAACTGGAAACAGGTCAATAACTTTGACCTTCCAGCTACTTCAGGGATTCTGTGGGAGATTTGAATAATCATGACAAACATACATTCCCAGACCACTGGGCTACAATTCACTGTAAGAACCCAGGGAACGAAAGCAGCTTGTATTTATTTCCATTTATGACATTTTCTTCCTTCTCAAAGTAAGATCCTGTAACCCATCCTAGATGACCCTACCCACTGCTTCTAGGACTTTGAAGGGAACAGGGAAAGCATGGGGCTACTGAGCCCCTCCCCCACCATCCTCCACATTGATTTTTCTCTTTGTTCTGGAGGATAGCTCATCACTGCCTGGACATTATAGGTTGGGATACAGCTGGAGAGACAGGAGCTCCTTCTCCTTCAGATCACAATCTGGTACCACAAACAAGGCCAGCATTTCCATCCCCTGAGAGTTCTTATACTGGTGGTATTTCCTTGTCTGTGACCTCAGACCTCATACTTTCTAGGCAGACCAACTTAGGACACTTCAACTCACGTGACAGACACAGGCAAGGTTCTCTGGGTCCCTCAGTCAATGCACAGAGAGGGTGTCTGAGTACTGGTTGAACTGAGTCCCACTCGGGGGCAGCAGTGGTGTCAGCCAGGGTGCCCTTCAGCCTGGCCAGGGGATGAAGAAGCTACCATCTGATGGGTGGGCCCAGTCATGTGCCCACGAACAGGCATCCATTCCTGTTGGCTAGCATTCAGTCCAGTCAGCCAAGAGACCATTCTGATTGGTCAGAACCTGAATCTCAGGGTTGTTAAACATTGTATCACTCTCTGGGTCCATGCTTTTCCTTCGTGGGTGCTGTGATGGGCTGAATGGTGTGTCCCCAAAAGACAAGTGGAAAGCCTATCCCCAGTACCTCAGAATGTGACCTTATTTGGGAATAGGGCCATTGCAGAGGTACCTAGTTAAGGTGAGGTCACACTAGAGTAGGTGGCCTTAATACAATATAAAGGGAAATTTGGATACAGAGAAGAGACTTGGAGAAGATGGCCACGTGAGGGCAGAGGCAGAGATTGAAGGGATGCATCTATAAGCCAAGGAACACAAATGCCAGAAGCTGGAAGAGACAAGGAAGGATCCTCCCCTAAAACCTTCAGAGGGAGCATGGCCCTGCCGACACCTTGATCTTGAGCTTCTGGCCTCCAGGACTGAGAGAGACTAAATTTCTGATGTTTCAAGCAATCCACTTTGTGGTGCTTTATTATTGTAGCCCCAAGAGACTACTACAGGTGCACATTAGATAATGACTTTCTAGGTTCATAAAATAAGAAAAGAAACTTGACGTTGCATTGAAATAGCAGTTGGCTCTAGGTTCAAGGATCACAGAAAAATAATGAGTTCAAGGGCCCTGGAGCCTGGGAGCAGATACTTACTCTCTGACCTTCAGGTTCCTGTTCTATGAAATGGATATAATAGTACCTAAACTGTAAATTCTCTGCAAGGCTAAAATTAGTTAATCCATGTAAAAAATAACATTCAGTATACAGTAAATACTTGGTGAGTCTTATTTATTGTATCACAAGTTAATAAAATTTGTTAGGGTAAACTGTCATTATTTTCTGTTCTTGAAAACCATATTTAATTTGTGCTATTACTGTTCAAAGTTGTTTTCCAATTCTCTTGCATTCAAATCAACACAAGGTTTCTTTTCATATATGAAATAACACCACAAACTTGTCTTGAATGGGCAAGAAAAAACCGTTTTATAGAAGTAATATACAGTCTAGGCCAGCCGTGGGCAAACTACGGCCCGCGGGCCGGATCCGGCCCGTTTGAAATGAATAAAACGAAAAAAAAAAAAAGACCGTACCCTTTTATGTAATGATGTTTACTTTGAATTTATATAAGTTCACACAAACACTCCATCCATGCTTTTGTTCGGGCCCTCCAGTCCAGTTTAAGAACCCATTGTGGCCCTCGAGTCAAAAAGTTTGCCCACCCCTGGCTAGGCTCTTCTAGGCTTCTCCCAATCTCAGGAAACCTCCTCTTCCTCCAATTCTATGTCACTCTTATCATCAATAACACTGTATTTTTCTTCTTTATTGATTAAGGTATTACATATGTGTCCTTATCGCCCCATTGTCCCACCCCCACCCCCCACACACACACACTCATGCTCTCACCCCCCTGGTGTCTGTGTTCATTGGCTAGGCTTATATACATGCATACAAGTCCTTTGGTTGATTTCTTCCCCTTACTCCCACCCTCTTCTACCTTCCCTCTGAGGTTTGATGGTCTGATCGATGCTTCTCTGTCTCTGGATCTGTTTCTGTTCATCAATTTATGTTATTAATTATATTCCACATATGAGTGAGATCATGTGATATTTATCTTTCTCTGACTGGCTTATTCCACTTAGTATAATGCTCTCCAGTTCCATCCATGCTGTTGCAAATGTTAAGAATTCCTTCTTTTTTACTGCAGCGTAGTATTCCATTGTGTAGATAGACCCCAGTTTTTTAATACACTCATCTGCTGATGGGCACTTAGGCTGTTTCCAAATCTTAGCTATTGTAAATTGTGCTGCTATGAACATAGGGGTGCATATATCCTTTCTGATTGGTGTTTGTGTTTTCTTGGGATATATTCCTAGAAGTGGGATTACTGGGACAAATGAGAGTTCCATTTTTAGTTTTTTGAGAAAACTGCATACTGTTCTCCACAGTGGCTGCACCAGTCTGCATTCCCACCAGCAGTGCACGAGGGTTCCTTTTTCTCCATATCCTCGCCAGCACTTGTCATTTGTTCATTTGTTGATGATAGCCATTCTGACAGGTGTGAAATGGTACCAAATTATCATTTTGATTTGCATCTCTCAGATGATTAGTGACTTTGAGCATGTTTTCATATGTCTCTTGGCCTACCTCCTTATGTCCTCTTTCGAAAAGTATCTATTTAGGTCTGTTGCCCATTTTTTGATTGGATTGTTTATCTTCCTCTTGTTAAGTTGTATTAGTTCCCTATAAATGTTGGAGATTAAACACTTATCAGTGATAACATTGGCAAATATGTTCTCCCATGCAGTGGGCTTTCTTGTTGTTTTGTTGATAGTTTCTTTTGCTGTGCAGAAGCTTTTTGATGTAGTCCCATTTGTTTATTTTCTCTTTAGTTTCCATTGCCCTAGAGCAGGGGTCCTCAAACTTTTTAAACAGGGGGCCAGTTCACTGTCCCTCAGACCATTGGAGGGCCGGACTATAGTTTTTTTAAAAAAAACTATGAACAAATTCCTATGCACACTGCACATATCTTATTTTGAAGTAAAAAAACAAAACTTCAAAAAAAAAAAAGGCTCTCCTAACTTCAAAAAAAAAGGCCCCACTAACTGCAAAATAAAAAAAAAATAGACCTCCTACCTTCAAAAACAAATAAATTCTAGCTTGTTCATACCTAGGTCCTCAGGCAGCAGCAGGCTCTGCACAGGCAAGCTCGTGACTCATCCGATCACACCCGAGACTGAGAGGAGGAGTTGAGAGACAGAGAGAAGGAGGGGAGTCAGAGAATGTGGCGCACATTCCACACATGCGCACTGCGGGCCCGGGACGAGTTGGCTGCTAAGCAACAGGCAGCGTGGGCAAAAACACCCGGCAGGCCGGATAAATGTTTTCGGTGGGCCGCATGTGGCCTGCAGGCCATAGTTTGAGGACCCCTGCCCTAGGGGCTGTATCGGTGAGGATATTGCTTTGGCATATGTCTGAGATTTTGGTGCCTGTGGATTCCTCTAATATTTTTATGGTTTCCTATCTTACGTTTAAATCCTTTATCCATTTTAAGTTTATTTTTGTGTATGGTGTAAGCTGGTGGTCTAGTTTCTTTTTTTCTTTTTCTTTATTTTTTTGCATGTATCTGTCTTATTTTCCCAGCACCATTTATTGAAGAGACTGTCTTGACTCCATTGTATGTTCTTGCCTCCTTTGTCAAATATTAATTGAGCATAGTGGTTTGGGTTGATTTCTGGGTTCTCTATTCTATTCTATTGGTTTATATGTCTGTTCTTGTGCCAGTGCCAGGCAGTTTTGAGAACAGTGGCTTTGCAATACAGCTTAATATCTGGTATTGAAATCCCTCCTACTTTGTTCTTCTTTGTCAGGATTACTGCAGTTATTTGGGGTCTTTTTTTATTCCAGATGAATTTTTGGGGCGTTCGTTCTAGGTCTCTGAAATATGCCATTGGTATTTTAATGGGGAGTGCATTGAATCTATAGATTGCTTTGGTTAGTATAGACATTTTAATGATGTTAATTATACCAATCCATGAGCACGGTATGTTCTTCCATCTGTTTATGTCTTCCTCTATTTTTTCAGTGTCCTGCAGTTTTATGAGTACAGTCTTTTACCTCCTTAGTTAAGTTTATTCCTAGGTATCTTAATTTTTTTGGTGCGATGGTAAATGGGTTGTTTTTTTAATCTCTCTTTCTGTAAGTTCAGTATTGGTATATAAAAATGCCATAGATTTCTTGGCGTTAATTTTGTATCCTGCTACACTGCCGAATTCATTTATTAAGTCTAATAATTTTTTATGGAGTCTTTCGGATTTTCTATGTACAGTATCATGTCATCTGCGAATAGTGACAGTTTTACATCTTCTTTTCCAATTTGGATACCTTTTATTTCTTCTTGACTAATTGCTATGGCTAGCACTTCCAGAACTATGTCAAACAGGAGTGGTGAAAGTGGGCATCCCTGTCTCATTCCTGTTCTTAGGTGAAATGGTGTTAGTTTTTGCCCATTGAGTATGATGTTGGCTGTAGGTTTGTCATATATGGTTTTTATTAGGTTGAGGTATGATCCTTCTATTCCCAGTTTTCTGAGGGTTATTATCAAGAAATGTTTTTGGATTTTGTCAGATGCTTTTTCTGCATCAATTGATATGACTATGTGATTTTTATCTCTCAATTTGTTTATGTAATGTATCACATTTATTGATTTGCAGATATTGTACCATCTCTGCATCCCCGGGATAAATCCTAATTGGTCGTGGTGTATGATCTTTCTGATGTAATGCTGGATCCAATTTGCTAGAATTTTGTTAAGGATTTTGGCACCTATGTTCATGAGAAATATTGGCCTGTAATTCTCTTTCATTGTGTTGTCTTTATCTGGTTTGGTATTTTGGGTAATGCTGGCTTCATAGAATGAGCTTGGAAGTGTTCCTTCATCCTGAATTTTTTGGAGTAGTCTGAGGAGGATAGGTTTTAGTTCTTCTTTGAATGTTTGGTAAAACTCCCCTGTGAAGCTGTCTGGCCCCAGGCTTTTGTTTGCTGGAAACTTTCTGATGACTGCTTCAATTTCCTCCATAGTTATCAGCCTATTGAGATTTTTAGATTCTTTCTGATTTTTTGGAAGGTTGTATTTTTCTAGGAATATGTCCATTTTCTCTAGGTTGTCTAGTTTGTTGGAATAGAGTTGTTCATAGTATTTTTTTTTAACAATCCTTTGTATTTCTGTGGGGTTTGTTGTTATTTTACCTCTTTCATTTCTGATTATTTTTTATTTGGGTCCTCTCTCTTTGCTTCTTGGTGAGCCTGGCTAGAGGTTCATCAATCTTGTTTATCCTTTCAAAGACCCAGTGTTTGGTTTCATTGATCTTCTGTTATTGTTTTTTTGGTCTCTATGTCACTTATTCTGCTCTGATCTTTATTATCTCCTTCTGCTCACTCTGGGTTTTTCTTCTTGCTCTCTTTCTAATTATTTAAGTTGTAGAGATAGACGATTTATTACCTTTTTTTTTTCTTGTTTTTTGAGGTAGGCCTGTAGAGCTATAAACTTCCTTCACACGACTGCTTTCACTGTGTCCCATAGATTTTGGATTGTTGTGTTTTCATTGTCATTCATTTCCAGGATGTTTTTAACTTCTTCTTTGATCTCTGTGGTAACCCAATCATTGTTTAATAGCATGCTATTCAGCTTCTAAGTGTTTGAATTTTTTATTGTTTTTATTGTACTTTATTTCTAATATTATGCCACTGTGGTCTGAGAAAATGCTTGATATGATTTCAACCTTCTTGAATTTGGAGAGACTTTGCTTGTGACCCAATATGTATAAGGTGTATTCTAAACCATAATATGAATCTGCCTTTTGGTTGATGTTTTTCTTTATCTTCCTATCTCCCCAAATAAACAGTACCTGCCTTAAATATATGGATTCTATATAATAATTCCTCATATCTCTAGCCTTCATGAATTATTTTGCGTATGGAATGACTTTAAAAGATTTAATAAAGAAAAATTAAATAAGATGAAAAGAAAGAGATTACTTGTGAGAAACCAAGATGGCGGCATAGGAAACACCGGAGATTGCTGCCTCGCACAACCACTTCAAAAATACAACTAAAAGTCGGAATGGACATCATCCAGAAACACAGGAAGGCTGGCTGAATGGAAATTCTACAACTAGAAGAAAAGAGAAAAGCATACCGAGACTTAGAGGAGGTGCAGTGCGGAAGTAAAATACAAAGGTGCGGGGGTGCATGCGGAGAGGGCTGGTGGCTGAAGACACGGTTGTCTTTTTCAATCAACAGGGAGTCTCAAGCTCTGAGCTCCAGTTCCGGGCGAATTTCTGGGGACCCAGACTCATACAGGAGAAACGGGACTGTCTAGCATCGGTCAGAACTTGAGGGCAGCTTTCTCTGAGGTGCTTGCAACAATTGCCGGGACACTGAGAAGTAGGGCCTCTGAGGGCAGGACTGAGAGCAGCCATAACTGCTCGTTCTGCCCTATTGATCTCCTGGGACCCCGCCCCGCCCAAGCCCTGTATGGAGGTTTTTGCATATGAAAGGCCCGGTCCTTTGTAATCTGAAAATTACTTAACAAACTGCAGCTGGCCCAAGGCCCCAAGGCATCTTGCATTGCTTCACAGCTGGCTTCTGCTGGGTAGCCTCAGGCAGAGGCTAGATTAGCACCTCCTTAGAGATCCAGGAGCCAATGTGCCCGGTGGTCAGAGTGGGACCATCCAGATTGCAGCTCCTCGGATCCATAAAGGACACACTCAGGGGGCAGACTCAGTGAGTACCAAAGCCCCACTGAAGCAAGTCTTGTCCTGGAGGGGTGTCTCTAGCACAGAAGTTCTCCCACTGCAGAAACAGCTGATTCTCACAGCCAATTGGCCTGGAGGTCAACCCCTCCCAGTGTTACCTACAACAATCAAGGCTTAACTACAACAAGACTGTGCACAAAGCCCACAAGGTGGTGCACCAAGAGTGTCTACCTCAGGTAATTGGGGAGGCTGAGTCACTGGGCCCTATAGGACACGTAGCACAGAAAGCCACTCTATCGACACAGCAAAGCATAAAAAATGCTGAGACAAAGAAACAGGACACAAATGACAGAAATGGAGGAAAGCAAATGACTGGATATAAAGTTCAAAACCACACTTTTAAGGTTTTTCAAGAATTTTTTTGAAACCGCCTCTAAACTTAATGAGACCCTCAAGAAATCTAGTGAGACCCTCGAGGTTGTGATAAAGGACCAACTAGAAATTAAGCATACACTGATTGAAATAAAGAATATTATATAGACTCTCAACAGCAGACCACAGGATCGCAAGAATCAAGTCAAAGACTTGAAATATGAAGAGGCAAAAAACACCCAACCGGAAAAACAAAATGAAAAATGAATCCAAAAATACAAAGATAGTGTAAGGAGCCTCTGGGACAGCTTCAAGCGTACCAACATCCGAATTATAGGGGTGCCAGAAGAAGAGAGAGAGCAAGATATTGAAAACCTATTTGAAGAAATAATGACAGAAAACTTCCCCTACCTGGTGAAAGAAATAGACTTACAAGTCTAGGAAGCACAGAGAACCCCAAACAAAAGGAATCCAAAGAGGACCACACCAAGACACATCATAATTAAAATGCCAAGAGCAAAAGACAAAGAGAGAATCTTAAAAGCAGCAAGAGAAAGACAGTCAGTTACCTACAAGGGAGTACCCATATGACTGTCAGCTGATTTCTCAACAGAAACTTTGCAGGACAGAAGGGAGTGGCAAGAAATATTCAAAGTGATGAATGACAAGAACCTACAACCAAGATTACTTTATCCAGCAAAGCTATCATTCAGAATAGAAGGTCAGATAAAGAGCTTCACAGATAAGGAAAAGTTAAAGGGGTTCATCACCACTAAACCAGTATTATATGAAATGCTGAAAGGTATCCTTTAAGAAGAGGAAGAAGAAGATAAAGGTAAAGATACAAATTATGAACAACAAATACACATCTATCAGCAAGTGAATCTAAAAATCAAGTGAATAAATAATCTGATGAACAGAATAAACTGGTGATTATAATAGAATCAGGGGCATAGAAAGGGAGTGGACTGACTACTCTTGGGGGGGAAAGGGGTGTGGGGGATGCGGGAAGAGACTGGACAAAAATCGTGCACCTATGAATGAGAACTGTGCGGGGGGGGGGGGAGGGGAGGGCAGAGGGTGGGAGGGGAACCAGGTGGAGGGGAGCTATGGGGGGAAAAGAGGAACAACTGTAATAATCTGAACAATAAAGATTTAATTTTTTTAAAAAAAAAAGGAAAAAAAGATAACAGAGCTTACAAAATACTTTCAATATGCTACCCAATTTGATCCAGCCTAATAGGGTCTTATTGCTTTTCTTTTTTTTATAAGTGAAAATATAAATGATCAAAAAGACTAAGTTATTCTTTGGAATTCAAGTCTATGCCCTACTTAATGGCAAAGATTATTCATTTGGCTCCTGAATCTTTGATGTTGTGGTGGGGGGCATGATATGGAGGATTTTAGGGCATTTCTACCAATCTCTGAGTATTATCATCACATGGTATAAGTGATTTTAAAATGAAGACTTTCTTTTTAATGAATTGGGAGTTTGGTAGTAAAATAAAACTAGAGTAGGATAAATATATTTGGATTCTAGTCCCGGCTTTTCAAGTAAGTAGCCATTAGAAATTTGTCAAGTTATTTCATTTCTTTGGGCCTCAGTTTCCTTATTTTTTAAGTGTGATAACTTCCAATGATCCACTCACCATTCAAATATTTTTGCTCCTTCCCTTAGTATTTCACCAAATACATTTATTCCTTTTTTGAAGTTAACATAAACATCATCAAAGTTAATAAATGCACATAGGCTGTGTTTCCTTGGGCCAGTCACTTCTCTGAGCTTTAGTTTCCTTACCTGCAAAGCGGAGACACTGACACCGTATCTACCACATATTACTCTCTGCACCTCCAACATTTCTCAGTGTTCTGCAAATACCTAGCACGTCCTCCTCATACAACCACCAGAGGCTGTTACTATTCTTCATGTCCTCATATGCACATGAACAAGGACATTGACTATCTCTCCCAAGGTCTACAGCTCAGGAGTGCCAGTGCTAGCACCTGAACTCAAGCAGCAGCCCCAGCATTCACGCTGTCCAAAAGCACAAAGTTAACACTCCTCTTGGTGATGTGGTGAAAGTCAAATTAAGTAATAAGTGTTACCATGTAGAAGGTGCACAGGGCTTAAGACTCAGTAGATGTTAGCTCTGGGCGACCACACATAATTCCTCTTTCTGTTGTAAAAGAGCAAAGTGTCACTGTTAATAATTTCATCAGAATAACAGGTGAACCCTAGGACTCTCTCAGGCAAACTGGATCACAAACTCTGAGCTGCAATTACTGTTCCAGATTGTAAATGCCCCAAGAGAAGAGCCTATGCCTCTTCACACACTGTTCGCATAGAGATGGATGATGGTGTTTCCTTCTAGAAGGTGAGTCTGAGGCATAAACAACTGAGAGGAGAATGACTGCAGCTTCCTTACAGCCTCTTAACCTTCATCCTGGAGCCTGAGGCTGGAAAGGTGCTGGTGACACCTGAGATCCTAATAAGGTAACATTTTAAAATCCCCACAATAGTGAATAATATAAAAGATAACTTCGTTAGTTTTAATGTCCTCATTTTTCAGTATGCCCTTCCCTACGATGGAGAAAGAATAATACTGAACATCATTAAACCTCTCATTTTATGAAATCCACACACAATTCAGATATTTGTGGTCAAAATAAAATTGAGATATAATAATTATATGAGTACAATATGATGGAAGAAGCTGGTCTAAAAGTTCCAGTTGTTCTAGAGGTTATTGATGTTTCTTGAAGATTCTAGATGTTTCTGAGCAGAATGGAATGACATGTGCATGTAGAAATTGCCTTAGAGTCAGAGGACTCCAAGTTCAAGCCACAGTTTTAGCTCCTACCCATTAGGATAATCACTCTATATCCTTATTGTCCTTGGGTGAAAACCAGGTTACTATTTGCCTTATCTCACCTTTGTAGGATGGTAAAAGAATCACATAAAGTCATTCAAATACATTCTTTCAATGATTCAACATTTATTATGTACCTATGATGTGCCACTGGGGATGCAAAGCAGTGGGGGAGAGAGAGACAAAGAAACCAGAAACTATAATGGAATATATTGAGAGTGATGACAGAAATATGCCTGGGGAACTGGTAGATTTTACAAACTATGCCAGCAGTCGCCAACCTATGGTCCATGGACTACTGCTGGTGCATGAGGTCCAAAAGGTTAGCGACGACTGAACTATGCCATAGTCTGCCCTGAACTCTATGCAGGTGAACTTGAACCTTAGGATAGCACCTCAGATGTCTTAAATGCTTGCCTAAATTGCAAATGTTGATATAAAACACTGTTTCTTATATAGAAAGCCTCAATCTTTGCTCAAAATGAACAATATTAATGGCAAGAATTTATAGCAAGGTGCCAATATAATAAGGCCATTTTTTTACAACCTCGTATAGGTGTTAAAATATGTATTAATGAACAACCGATTTTATCTTTGAACCATTTGCTGAAATTTTTCTCCTGGATAACATTTAAAGTCTATAGGAACAAGCCTGGTCACTCTTTCCTGTTCAGAGCTACCAATTTACTTCACTTCAGTTATCAAAGCGCAAATCATAGCTCCCAGTTACTTCCAATCCTCGCTCCTTTTAAGTTGACATAGCACAGATGAAATTTCAGGTTCTGTCCCCTGTAATTATGCAAGCAGAGAACTTGAAAAGCTGTGAATACATAAGAACACTTTTCTAACTTACTCTATTTAGTCTGTACCAGAATGGGGAGGTAAACAAATAAAGGAAATGAATGGGTAGCTTTGCCTTACTGTCCAGGTCAAAACCACAGAAAATTATCCTTTTGTGAAAGCAGTGAATGTGGGTCTGCCTGACCTTGACCTTGGAGCAGAGGTTGCCCGCTCCTTCCTTCCTGAAGCCTCTCGTGGGTTGTCTTTTTTGACCTCCTTCACAACTATCCTTCCACTTACGGCTTTTCCAGGACCTTTCATGGTTTCCTTCTTCTCAATTTTTGTCTTAAACATTGGTGGTTTTGCCAAATCCCTTTGGGTGACCGTGACCGTTCTCACATGTGGCAAAGACTGACTAGAGGCTCACCAAACCCGTTCTGCCACCAAACACACAGCTAAAGGATATTCCTCAGCCTCCCTTGCAGCTGGGCTAGGACATGTGACCATTGGGCCCATAGGATCTCTAGGAACATTGTCCAGAATTCCATTCTATCTGCCCTTTGGCTCGAAGGCTTCAAGGAGGCCAGCAGAGATGACAGCACCCGATGGAAGGATGGAGATGGGTCCCCAGCCTCTGCCTAGGGAAGGAGTCCAGGAAGGCCCTTATCAAACAAGTGCATGTGGGAAATAAGCTCTTACCATGTTAAGCCTCTGAGATTTGGCATCTGCCTGCTTACATGGCCTCAGATTGTGCCCTTCGCCTCCACATCTGCCTGGAAATCCACTCCTGGATACCCCTCCCCCAAATGTTGTACCAGCATCTCAAGGCAAACTCGTCTTCTCCCTGGTGACCCCAATCTGTTCTTTGCTCTGTCTTCTCTGCCTGTGGGAAGGGCATTAACTTCACCCACACCTAAGCCAGGGGATGTCATCAACATTGACCATGCCTCCCTCTTGGCCTCTCCTGCTGTCATTCCCAAATCCCACTCATCAGACTTTCCAGATGTCTCTGGTGTCTGGTCACCAACATCCTCTCAGATCAGGCCCACAGAAACCTAGCCTGGCCGCCGAGGAAATCCTCTCTATCCCCTTAACATAAAAGAATGCATATTTTATGATGTCACCCTTCTAAAACGCCTCTCAAACTGGCTTTCCCATGGGATGCCGGACCATTCAGGAGGCGGCTCTGGACATGCCTGCAGCCTCAGCTCCCCCCTACCCCACCCCACCCCACCCCCGTCTTCCAGGTGGGATTGGCCTGCAGCCCTCAAGCCTGCAGCTCCCTATCTGTGCTCCTCCCTTCCCAACCCTTCTCCCCCCATCATCCCTGAATAGGAACTGACACCCTGCAAGCCTATCCTTATGTACTTTTCTTCATTAGTTTCTATCTCCTTTGCCAACCATTGGCTGCCTTATTCCCTGTGTTCACAAGACAGGGTCAAAAATAGAGAAAGGGCCTGACCGATCAGGTTGACGGAAGAAATGAAGGAAGGAATGACAGACACCGTATTTCCACTTTCAGCCCATTCGGAATTGTGCCTCTTTACCCATGGCCCCCGGAAGCATGTGCTCAGCTCACACGAAGAGGCCGACTTCACTCAGCCTTATCCAGCAGATGTCTGGGCGGGCGGGGCAGGTTTGAGGCCAGGGGTGAGTGCGGTCATCACAGGGCAGCAGGCCGCTCACAGCTGCTTTGAACCTCACTCCTCATTGACAAAGTGATCCACTCTCTGTTGCTTTAGGTCTAAGGTGGGGGGATATGTGGAAGCCCCTTCAAAGTTTGATAAACGGGTTCCCAGGTATCACCATTATCTTCACTATTAGAGACATTGCATGAGGTGAACTGTGACCAACACCCAGACCCATTTTACGGCGTGAAATGTATTTGTAGGGATTTTAAGGCTTCTCTGACCTCAAATATGGCCCTTTCTGATAGACCTGAGTGGTAATACCATCTTATGGAGAGAAGAGGAGAAGGAGGGAACATGCCCAGATGTGTCCAAACAGCTAAAAGCACACTTGTCTTCCTTAAACATCCTTTTATTTAACATCATGCCTTGATTTGTCCCCACCTCATTTTGTAGGACTGGAACAGGTCGGAATGCAAGTTTCTCGTTAAAGGCCACGAGCTGCCCATCAAGCCGAAGGACGTTAGGCTGGTCCCTAACAGGTCTTCCAGTTCTTCTATTCCTTACAGTTAAAAGACAGATTTTTAAATTAGCAAGACACTGGTCGAACCTCTCACCAAATAACAAGGTCTGATGTTGATAACTTCTCATCTGGGGCTCCAATCACTATTTGACTTCAGAGCTGCCAGCTATCCCCTCAGACATTCCTCCCACGAGGCCCTATGTCAATGTCCCTGCCAGGGACACTCCTGGTGCCACAGGGCCTGAGCCTTCACACAGAAGCCTGTGTGTCCTGGGAAAGGCTGGTCCTTCAAACACACCACCAACGCCTTTTAATTCCACGCGCTCCCTGTGGTCACCGCAGGGCTCTGCCTCACAGTTCTTACACACAGTGGTTCTATTCACCCAGAGATTTTATGTACTTGACCCCCGAAAGCCCAGCCATCACTGAAAATATTTTTCAAGGTTAAAACTGGCACATTTTCTTAGTAGAATTTCTAAATGTAAGAAACAAATTATAGAAGCATCTCCTTCCTCCTTAGGAAGGATTTTCAGATTTTTTTAAAACTTAACTTACTAGGAAACATCCTATAGCTTGCACAGCACTCTTCCTCATACCGGTCCTGCAGAAGAGGTGGCAGACAGAGGACGGGAGAGGAGGAGAGCAGGGGCAGCGCAAGCAGTGAAAACTGGCCCCGCGGCCAACAGATCACTTCAGACCACTTTGTACCGGCCACAGAGGCTGTGGGATGTCTCATAGCTGTGCTCACACGCTCGTGAAGGATTCGGAAGCTGTTCTTCTGGAGACCCCACCTGCACTTCTGTGGTTTTACTGATCGTCAGCTCTACCTCTGGCCTATGTCTGGAGCTGCATTGCTGCGGAGAAGCTCAGCTCCCCGTGTATTCTGAAGTCTCCTCTCCCCCTTAATTTCTATCCTACCTAGGCGTTAAAGATGCCAGAGGCTGACTGGGCCTCGGAAAGGGGAGATAAGTGCCTGTAATTTGGTTTTATGTAACCAAATGTATGCATTTAAATATACTCACATTAATACCCAGGGGTGGGAATAAACAGAATGGTCTTCTCTACTTACTCACCGGACCTTAGAAACTTGGCACCAAAATGGCTATTGGGGACCCTGTGCCCAATCTCAAGGCAGGGCCACCCACAAACCCCTAGGCGGCAGAGGCCACTGCTTCCTTATAGGAGAAATCTCACAGTTCTTTTCCAAGAGCTGTCCCCAAAATTCAATTAATGCCTTCACTGTGGGGAAATTAAATTAATGCCTTCACTATGGGGAAATTCTGTTATCATATAAAATCCTTCCTCTCTCTCTCTCTCTTTCTCTTTCTCTCTCTCTCTCTCTCTCTCTCTCTCTCTCTCTCTCTCTCTCTCTCTCTTTCTTCTCTGCAGTCAGGCAGGTGGCTCTGTTACAACCCGCACTAAGCAGATTGTCCCCAGTAACCACAAGGTTGTAGCATGCAGTTTGGAGTACAGCAAACCTGGGTTTGACTCCTGCCAGGTATCAAGTGTGATATTGGGAGAGTTACTCATCTGTGTTGATATCTCTGTCTACAATGTCAGAGCTATACCAACCTTGGAGGGTGGTTGTAAATATTAAATGAATGAACACATATAGAATTCTAATACCATCGCTGGCATGCAGCAGGTGCTCAATAAATGTCCTGGGCGCCTCTCTTGGGAGAGGACTGACAGCTTACATCCCTGGGCTGTGCTCAGTGACAACCAGCCTTGTCCATCATATTGCTATCAGAACACTTAGGATGACTTCCCGTTCCATGTGAATAGCAGGGTTTTTTATGCCCCTTTTGTACTCAGTGTATTTCATTCCCAAAGCAAACAGGAGGAAATGAAGGCTAGAATCATGTTAACGGAGTGCTCCAAATCAGAGCTCTAAGACTTGAGGAACTTAGTTCGCTTGCTCAGCCTACACTTTGACCTCTAGGACCAAGCATCAGGGTTTCCCTAGAGACAGTGCGGGTTGATGGCAGAGAGGAGGCGCCAAAGTGGGGGATGTCAGCTGATATGAAACCACAGCTGGGATTTCCTCTCTTGTGCATTTACACAGTGGACTCTGTCATGGTATTACATGATCTTCTTATTTGCACAATGAGAAATGCCCAGTTTGTAATATGGTGGCTATTCATCAAATACCAGCAAAGGAAGAGGGATACCAGCAAGATTCTCCAATGTTTGGATTTAGGAAAGCGTATGGCCCTCACTGTTAATGCGAAAGCCTCCAGTTACCACCAGCAGAACCCAAAATGCCATTTGAGGAAAAACAACCGGCATCGGGCATCAGCCCCAAAGTTGGCAGTTAACCAGCGCTGGGCCGTTTCCATGTCTCTCCTAATGAAAGTTACTCAAACTGCAGAAAGGAAAGTAAGACCACATGAAAGAAAACAGAAAGCAAATGCTTCGAGCCCAAGCTCAGGCAAAGCCAGGGAGCATCTCGGAGAGGACTCTGCGGCCCTGCGACCCTTCCCCTTGGCCTCCCGGGGGCATGAATCTTGGCAAAATTTACATTGTTGTTATATTCACCCTGTTCTTTCTAAAGTAAGATTTCCTTTTAATACATATCTTTTCAAATTTTACTGGTAAGAGATTTTTCTCTTGAGGGGAAATAATAGCGTTTTCAATCACTAATGTAATAATACCCAGAAATTCAGAGGAAACCCATCGCCGTGGCATACCAGCATGTATGGTTTTAGTATACAGGGGTGGGCAAAAGTAAGTTTACAGTTGTTCATATGGGAAATAATACAATAATTAATAAATATTCATACAAGAAT
This sequence comes from Myotis nattereri, assembly GCF_964212035.1. Lineage (NCBI taxonomy): Eukaryota > Metazoa > Chordata > Mammalia > Chiroptera > Vespertilionidae > Myotis > Myotis nattereri. The sequence continues at coordinate 30,325,397 of NC_138076.1, forward strand.
AAACTTTGTGTTTTGCATACTCACAACTGTAAACTTTTGCACGCCCTGTATTGTTATAAGATGTTAAGAGAATGCTTTATTGTTACAAAAGGTTTTCTGTGCTTTCCATAAAATGAAACAGGCCACATTTTATAAGACAATATATTTTATAAATAGCAAAATTCTTAATATAAATTTTACTATATACCAAAATAGTATATTCACCAAGATTATTTGTTACAAGATAAAATGAACAAAAAAAACTTCTTTTCTTCAATAATGCTGATACATGTCCCTTGTTTAATGTTGACTTTTCAAAATAGCCAGCTATATTTCTATTAAAGGCTGATAAAAATCATGCTAATATGTACATGCTAACTTTCTTTGCTGCCCTTATAGTAAGATTTTGACGTTGTCAAAGCTATCACTTCAAAAGCACTTCAAGATTCTAAAATTAGGAGACAGTGAAATGTCAGACTGTGAAAATGGAGACTGAGGACAAAGAAATGCACTGCACAATTCCAAATCATGGGATTAAAAATGCCAGAAAGTTTCATCAAATTCAGTGTCGCGCTAGCCTACCAATTCTTCTTTATAATCGCCAAGGGCGCCTTGATTAAAAGTAAGAATATCAGTCATCCGCACAACTTACTGTTTCCCTCCTGGTCAGTTTTATTCCTAGTCTCAATTATTTACAACACACACACACACACACACACACACACACACACACACACACACTCCTTTCCTAGTCAGCCGAGCATCATACAAACGCACAATCACATGTAAGAGGAATGAGAGTCCCGTGCAGGCCTGAAGTTCACATCTGCTTCGGAGCCGCCACCAGGACACATAGCTGGCAGGGCACTTTCCTCGGGAGTAATTCTAATAGGCTCCCCCGAATCCACCAATCCTTACTGCCATGGAACGATTTTCTTGGATGTATATAAAAAGGATAAATGAGCGTGACTGTATCAATCAAAATAGATATCATACTTTTATTTTTTTCTAAGTATGTTTTTATTGATTTCAGAGAAAGGAAGGGAGAGGGGTCAGTGAAATATTAATGATGAGAGAGAATCATTGATCGGCTTCCTCCTGCAAGCCCCCCACTGGGGATCAAGCCCCCAACCTGGGCATGTGCCCCAACCAGTAATCAAACTGTGACCTCCTGGTTCATGGATCAATGTTCAACACTGACCCACACAGGCCGGGCAAAATAGATATAATACTTTTAAATATTTTGTGTGTGTGTGTAATTGGAAAGACATGGTCTTGATTGGACCTAGAACATGGTCTTGATTGAACCTATGGGTCAAGTGACAAAAGTAGTGTAGGTTTGCTTAATTACCTTCCACCCAAATTTAAGCTCTGGACCAGGCTCTGTCTGGGAACGCCCTACTTGAGGGTGGTCAAGGTGAAACCAGCCACTTGGGCTTCTAGAAGCCCTTTCTACTCCTCCAGGTGTGCCTCCTTTGGGAAAAACACAGTGGCATGGACTCAGTGGCCACAGTTGCAGATTGGGGTGCAGGGTCCCCGGAAGTTGTCCAAATTGCCGGCATGTGCACACTGTGAGGACCTCCCTCACGCGCCCTTAGATTGGAGTTTCGGGCACAAAAAATGTGGATGGCTCTGCAGACATAGGAGGGAAGGAAAAGCCCCATCCCTACCTGCAAGTGCCCTCCAGGTTTGCTGCCCTGTGGGGTAGTGTTTGCAACAAACCAAATGACAACAGCACCCCAAAGTAGAGGGATGTCCAATGGCCCCATCCCTGCCCACAGCCCCTGTGCCCTGCAGAGCCATGGCATCCAGGGGAATGGAAACAGCTCCAGGACAGTGGCGCCGAGAGCTCTGTCAGAGGAAAGCGCGGATTAATCAACTTGATATCTCCCACACTGATTAAACAATGAGGCGTCCTGGGGTTCTGCTGTCTGTCCCGATGAGCGCTCATCAGCCTAATGTGCCAACCCGCACAGCTCCCGCGGGAGCAAACTACCTTTTAATTTTTCCCTCTAAAGATTAATTCCATTGTTTCGGAACCTGTGCTAGAAGCACTGTAAACTAATCATTAGTCATTTTCAAACAATCTGACCTTCCCTGCCACAAATCGTGGAGTGTTTTCCAAGAGGTCCCTTTTGGGGTTCTGGGGATTTGCATCCCTAGGGGTCGGAAAGAAGAGTTGAAAATAAACAATAACATGTTTGCCTTGTAACTTCAGCAAAGGGGGCGGGGGCATTTACTGAAATGGCTTCTTTCTCATGCGAGTGACCTTTTGTATTTCTTTTTTGACTTTTTGTATTTTAATAGCTGAGGAGGCAAAACTGAGAGCAATGCTTTTGTTCCAGCCCCATTACACCTGCCAAGGGACAGGAGAGGTCAGCCAAGAACGGGCTGCCCGCAGGAGCCAGGGCCTCACTCATGCATCCCCTAGCCTAGTCAGTGCTCCCTAAACCTTCCCAGGTAAGTATGCTGATTAGTGTGCTAGGGCCGTCTAACAAAGTGCCATTACAGTCACTTACACAACAGAACTTATTCTCTCACAGCCCTGGAGGCAGATGTCCCAGATCAAGGTGTGGGCAGGGCCGGCTCCCGCTGCAGGTGCGAGGGGAGGATCTGTCCAGGCCTCACCTAGGCTTCTGGTGGTTCCTTGGCTTGTGGCAGCACAACCCCAGTCTTCCCATGGTGTCCCCCTGTGGTCGCTTCTCTGTGTCCAATGTTTCTCTTTTATAAGGACACTAGTCCTTGGAAGGGGACCACCCTACCCCAGCATGACCTCATCTTAACTAATTACATCTGCATCCACCCTATTTCCAAATGGTCACATTCTGAAGTTCTGGTGTTAAGGCTTCAACATAAGAGTCTGGATGGGACAGTTTGAAAGCATGCGGTATGATTAGAATTATGGGACAGGTGAGGTGATTAGAGTCCAGAGAGGTTGAGCAACGCACTCAGTATTGTAGAGCCTCTCAGGGCTAGAGTAGACTCTGAAACAGATTGGGCTTACGTAAAAGGTTAGGCAGTGGTTCTCAACCTGTGGGTCACGACCCCTTTGGGGGTCGAACGACCCTTTCACAGGGATTGCTTAAATACATCCTGCATATCAGATATGTACATTACGATCATAACAGTAGCAAAATTACAGTTATGAAGTAGCAACGAAAATAATTTTATGGTTGGGGGTCACCACAACATGAGGAACTGTATTAAAGGGTTGTGGCATTAGGAAGGTTGAGAACCATTGGTAGAGCCTTCTGAAACCCTTTACTTTTCAAAACTCTAAACTTTGCCTCATAAAAAAGCCACAGGCAGGCACTGGGGCAGGATATGAGCTGAGTCTAATGCAGAAGAAACATCAAACTCCAGAACCTCGTGTCCCCTGGCGTGAGACCTCTGAGGACAAAGGTGAAGAACTGTGGACCTCTAGCATCAGCCTACCAACGGAAGCCTTTCTAGTCTTATCTGGTCCCCAATCAAATGTGTTTCTTCTTTTTGGGAACCATCCTGTCCTACGGGTCATCCTATAACTGGCATACTGAAATCAGTGTGTGTGTGTGTGTGTGTGTGTGTGTGTGTGTGTGTGTGTGTGTGTGTGTTTTATTTGTCCCCCATTCTCTCCCCAGAAATTGGAAACATCTCCAGGAGTTTAAGATTTTCCCACAGTACTAAGCATCATGAAATCTAGAAAGTTACTGCTGACCAAATGATGTCTCAACCAACTGAAAATTATTATTAGTCAGAATTAAGTCTTTAATAATTCATGTTCCCACTACTGAGAGAAAGAAGAAATATGGTCTCTAAGCTTATTGCCGTTTCTGAAAATTTTATGCCAGAAAATTCTTCCATACCCATAGCTAAAAGAACTTAAGATTATATAATCTAATAAAAGAGAAACATGGTAATTGGCATACGACCACTACCCTTCCCATTGGCTAATCAGGGAGATATGCAAATTAACTGTCAGCCAAGATGGCGGCCAGCAGCCAGGCAGCTTGAAACTAACATGAGGCTTGCTTGCTTCAGTGACAGAGGACTCCAACATTCCCCGCCTGCCTTGCAGGCCTCTGAGCCTGCAGTTTGAAACATTTTAACAAATATAGAAGCTAAAAAAAAAACACCCAGAAACCAGCTTTCAGGGAGCTGGGATCTCAGACCTGGAGTCAGAGCTGGAGTTATACATTGTTTCAATTACCTACTTTCAGCAGTGGAGGCCTAAGAGCTGGAGCCTCAGAGCTAAAGCTGGCCCAGAATTAAAAAAAAGAAAAAGAAAAAAAGGAGCAGTTGGGAGCTTCCGTCACCCGCCAGCCTGAAAACAGCCCTCAGTCCCTCACCCAGACTGGCCAGGCACCCCAGTGGGGACCCCCACCCTGAAGGGTGTGTGACCAGCTGCAAACAGCCCTCAGCCCCTCACCCAGGCTGGCCAGGCACCCCAGTGGGGACCCCAACCCTGAAGGGTGTGTGACCAGCTGCAAACAGCCATCATCCCCTCACCGAGGCTGGCCAGGCACCCCAGTGGGGACCCCCACCCTGATTCAGGACACCCTTCAGGGCAAACCAGCCATCCCCACCCATGCACCAGGCCTCTATCCTATATAGTAAAAGGGTAATATGCCTCCCTGCACCGGGATCAGCGTGACAGAGGGCAGCGCCCAAACCCCCTGATCGCCCTGCGGCTCTGTGTGTGGCAGGGTGCGGCGCCCCAACCCCCTGATCATCCTGTGGCTCTGTGTGTGACAGGATGCGGCGCCCCAACCCGCCGACGCGCCCCCCCACCCCCCCGCCCCGCCACGGGCCCTGCTCTGTGTGTGACAGGGTAGAGCCATAACCTCCCCATCAGCCCTGCCCTGAGTGTGAGAGTGGCGGTGCCCCACCCCCCTGATCGGCCCTGCTCTGTGGGTGATAGAGGGCGGTGCCACAACCCCCACCCCTCCCATGGGCCCTGCTCTGTGTGTGATGGGGTAGAGCCATAACCTCCCCATCAGCCCTGCCCTGAGTGTGAAAGTGGCGGCACCCCACCCCCCTGATCAGCCCTGCTCTGTGAGTGATAGAGGGTGGCACCCCAATCCCCTGATCCACCCTGCTCTGTGTGTGACAGAGGGTGGTGCCCCAAATCCCCTATCGGCCCTACTCTGTGAGTGACAGGGGGGAGCTCCTCAACCCCCTGATGGGCCCTGCTCTGTGCGTGACAGGGGGCAGCACCCCAACCCCCAGATTGGCCCTGCTCTGTGCGTGACAGGGGGTGGCGCCGCAACCTCCCCATCGACCTTGCCTTGAGTGTGACAGGGGGCAGCGCCCCAACTCCCCAATCGGCCCTGCTCTGAGCCCGACCAGGGGCTGCCCCTAGGGATTGGGCCTGCCCTCTGCCACCCGGGAGCAGGCCTAAGCCAGCAGGTCATTATCTCCTGAGGGGTCCCAGACTACGAGAGGGCACAGGCCAGGCTGAGGGACCCCCCCTTCCCACCGAGTGCACAAATTTTTGTGCACCGGGCCTCTAGTATTAAGAATAATAGTTTATTGGCTTTCAGTCAACTTCACACACACACACACACACACACACACACACACACTTTTTAACTTTGCTCAGGGGTATTTCAGATCAGAGTTCTGAGCCTGGCCTCAAGGCCCTCCATGTGCTGGCCTCAGACCCTCTCTATCCACACTCATTCTGATCCTCTTATACCCACTGCTAGTGCTCTGCTGAGGCTCACCACAGCGTGATGTGTTTTCCTAAGCAAGCATCATCTCTTCCACCTCCGAATCACTGTTTCTCCCATTTATTTTGCTTGGAAAACTTTTCCCCTTTCTTCTTGCCAGTCCAGGGACATCCATCTGCTAATACATTTAAAGTATTTAATACAAAGGCTAATATTCTTAATAAATAAAGATCTTTTATAAACCAACTAGTGGCCCTGTGCACGAAATTTGTGCATGGGGGAGGGGGGGTGTCCTTCAGTCCGGCCTGCACTCTCTCCAATCTGGGACCCCTTGGGGGATGTCTGACTGCCGGTTTAGGACCAATCCCTGTGGTCCTATGGCTCCACAAGGCACGGAGGAGGCCCATCCTGCCATCTCTGCCACCTCGTGCGGAGGAGGCGGGTTGTGGCAGGGAAGGGCAGTTATGGGCGATCAGGCCAGCAGGGGAGGGCAGTTGGGGGTGATCAAGCTGGCAGGGGAGGGCAGTTGTGGGTGACTGGGCTGGCAGGGAGCATCCCTCTCACAATCCGGACCACTGGCTCCTAACCACTCACCTGCCTGCCTGCCTGATTGCCCCCTAACCACTCCCCTGCTGGCCTGACTGATGCCTAACTGCTCCCTGCTGGCCCAATCAGGCCTCCAACTGCCCTCCCCTGCTGGCCTGATTGGCCCCAATTGCCCTCCCCTGCCAGCCTGATCGCCCATAACTGCCCTTCCCTGCCACAACCCGCCTCCTCCTCCGGGACCCGCCTCCTCCGTGCCATGTGGAGCTGCAGGACCTTCAGGCCTCACCGCGGGCCCTGCCTCCACTGTATGTGCGGCCATCTTGAGGCAGCCATCTTGTGGCAACATCATGCGTGATGGCCACCTAGGCTTTTATTAGTATAGATAATAAAACATCAGGATAAATGAACTAAAAGTGTGAAAAGGAAATTCAGGTAAGAAGAGGAGGAAATGAGAAAGAGGTGGAGAAGTAGAAAGAGAAGAGGGCAAAATAGCTAAGTAGCATATGAAACAACACTCAGTAGTAATCAAATAAATACAAATAGGTGGTGAATTTTCACCTATCAAATTATCTAAATGTTCTTAGTGAGCAATAGACACCAGGCTATTCTACTGGTGACAGCATAAACCTGTGCATTGAGGAGGCCATTTAGTAAGTAGTATGCTAGAAAAAACCTTTAACATGGGCATGCCCACTGATGCAATGACTCTGAGAATTGACCCAAAGGAAATAACTAAGAATGTGCAAAATGATTAGAACCAAGGTATTCGTCACTGTCTGATTATTCTAGCAAAAATGGAAAAACTCAACATAAGGACACATGTAAGTAATTGTTTTATAGCTTCATAATATAATAGTTTGCAGTCATTTAAAATGATGCTGTAGAAATAAATTTGTACACATGAGGGGAATCAATATGCTGTTAGGAGAAAAAGGCAGACTATAAAACTTTATGAATGTTGTAATTATATTACTAGATATATATACTCCTAGCACAGTGCCTGATACATACTAAGTAGCTCATACATAGGCAATAAACATTGATCAAAGTAATGCAGGGAGGGGTGGGGCAGAGGGACCGGGCTTCTGAAAAGATGCAGACCAAAGTGCTAATAGCTTTGTCTCTTGGTTAGACATATATGATCATTTTTAGTCTATTCTTTTCATACTTGTTTATGTTTTCTGGTTTGGGGTTAATAGCTATGCCTAATCTTGTTAGATAAAATAACAACAGGTATTAAATGAAAATATAACATAAATTCTACCCACCATTCAAAGCCCACCTAAAATTTTAGTCTCTCTCATGAAAACTTTACACACTTCCTGCAGCCTTCTGTTCATTCTCTTTATATAAAAACATATGTATATCTCTTCTACGAATGAGTTTTATTAAGCTCCAGAATAAAAAGAGCATCCATGTAACTGTCTGAACATTTGCTACTGCATCCAAGACCAGGGGCTCCTGAGAGCAAAGACTATACTTGGTACAGGGTTTGCACCAAGAAAGTATGCAGCCAGCCCTCTTGGAAATCAGTCTCTAACTCCCATCTGCATTTACCAGGGAGGCTGAGGCAGATGCAGGAATTACTGTGAGAGACTTCACACAGTTCATTCTGGGTGCAGCCAGAGAGAAGACTGTTGGAGGGACAAAGAAAAGCTTTCCTGAAGCACTTAGGAATCCATTACACAAACCTGTGACATATCCACAATCTCTTTGAGGTGGGAACTCCGCAGACACCTCACTAAATGAAATATCTCATTTTAATTCATGAGAGAAGGGGTCAGAGCTGATGAAATTGGCTTAGAACAGAGTGGTCCCTAGATTTCAGAGTTCAGAGACACAAAAATACTTACTTAACAGACTTCTTCTTACTGCTTCTGTTAAACCTAGAGAAAACTTTGTAGAGTTTTTCTTTTTCTCATAAAATAAATGATCAATAGTTAAACCCAAAGGACCAATCTTTCCTGAAGGATAATTAATGTCTTTTGCTCAAAACAAAATTGCACACCAAATCCACCACATAGCATCTGATCTAAATCTTGGTGAGGAGAAAACCTACACAGAACCATAACAAGGGCAAGGTCAACACATCTGCTGAGGTCTGAGCACCGCCACATCTCCCAAGCACTAGAAGCTAATCAGAGCTGCAGTCAAAAACATAATTTGCAAATCTCTATCTGCTAATGGAACAGGAAACAGGAAAAAAAAAGTCATCTGTTTTTCCTGTACTATGCCTTGTAAGCATTTAAAATTTTTATAAGAACGAATTTCACATTATGTAATGTAAACCATTTTAAAGTGAACAATTTTACAGCATTTAGTATATTCGCAACGTTGTGCAACCACCACTTTTATCTAATTTCAAGACCCCACAAGCAAAACCAAGCAAAATGGTTTCTCCTCATTCCCCTTACGCCCAGCCCCTGGCAAACACCAATCTGCTTTCTATCTCTGGATTTGCTTGTCCTGGATATTCACATAAATGGGATCATACAATGTGTAATCTTTTGTGCCAACTTTCTCTCATGGAGCATGTTTGCAAGGTTCATCCATATTATAGCGTCTGCCAGTGCTTCATTCTTTTTTCTGGCTGAGTAACACCCCATTGAAGGATTGACTGCATGTTGTTTATCTGTCATCTGCTGATGGACATTCAAGCTGTTTCCACCGTTTGGCCATTGTGAACAGTGCTGTGATGAACATGTGTCTACATGTGTTCGGTACATGCACTTGAGCACTTAATTTCAGCTATTTGGGGTCTATGCCTAGGAGCAGAATTGCTGGGTCGTATGATCAATCTGTGATAAACTTTTTGAGGAACCCAAGCATATTTTATATGTCACAGAAACAACATCATTGTATTCCACAGATAACTATTAAGTGTAATTACTGGGCCATAAAATGAAATGGCTTCTACTTGTTACAACAGTCCTTTTCGTCTTTAGGTTGTTTTGTTGATTTAAAAAGCAGATTCTTTAGCTTTTTCTCTTTGCTTGCCATGAAGGTTTGGATAAAGCCAATATCCAGTTGAAATTTCCTCTTCATTAATATTCCTGACCTTGAGAACACCTCAAAATATAAATGGCCCTATTCTTGCAGGAATCTTCCTGCAATGGGCCTCTAGTAGAGTCATAAAATTCAATAAACAAAGTTTTGTGTCAGTTCTGCAGCGTAGAGCATGCTCTCCCATTGGCCAGGGGACAGGCTGCAGGAGCAGGCACTGGAGGTGCCAGGACACACTTCCTAGAATGCATGCCTGGAACCACAAGGGCCACGGCAGCTGGGTGGGAGTGGCAAGAGTCACCTTAGGACCCAGGCAGTGGATACTCATGCATTGTTCAAAAGCACTGGAAAATGTTAGATAGGTGTGGGTGTACCATGCATATCAGATTAAACTTAGCTGTGAGGAAGATCAGTTAAAATAACTGTGTGTGCTGATAAGAAATTATCTCTAAGAGATTTTACATAAGGTACAAAACAGTATTCATGATTTATCTTTAAAATGCTCACATAGACATATAGAATTGAATACATAAATTATACATATATAACATTGTATGTGTATTATATATATATCCAATTATAGATTGATGGATGTACATACAGTATCTATATATATAAAAGCCTAAGTGAGCCCTAACCTGTTTGGCTCAGTGGATAGAGCATCAGCCTGCAGACTCAAGGGTCCCAAGTTCGAGTCCAGTCAAGGGCATCTACCTTGGTTGCGGGTACATCCCCAGTAGGGAGTGTGCAGGAGGCAGCTGATCGATGTTTCTCCCTCATCGTTGTTTCTAACTCTCTATCCCTCTCCCTTCCTCTGTGTAAAAAAATCAATAAAAATATATTTAAAAAAAAAAAAAAGCCTGAACGACTGAACAACCAGTCGACCGGTCACTATGACACTCACTGACCACCAGAGGGCAGACGCTCAAATGCAGGAGCTGCCCCCTGGTGGTCAGTGCGCTCCCACAGTGGGAGCACCGCTCAGCTGGTGGGCACTAGATGCTGGCTCACAGCTGACAGGCACACCTGCGGCAGCCCGAGCCTCTCCCACCTTCGTGGCAGACCAGGCCCAGCGGGGCAGGGATGAGCAGGAGTGGCACCTGGCCTGGGCTCAGGCTCCTCCCTGGCAGCCTATCACTTCGTGCACTACTACATCACCTGTGGGGCCAGGCCTTTGGGGATGGGGCCAAAACTGGCAGTCCGACATCCCCTGAGGGGTCCCAGATTGTGAGAGGTCGCAGGCCAGGCTAAGGGACGCCACCAGTGCACAAATCCATGCACTGGGCCTCTAGTATGCTTATAGATGTACAGATTATTGCTGGAAAAATATGTGGCATCCTGGTAGTCGTAGTTGCCTTTAGAGAACAGAACTACTTTTATGGTATACTTTTCTTGGTTTAACTTTTTTTTTTTTAACGGCAAGCACATATTTCTGTTTTCCAACTTTCTTTAGTTAATAAAATATAATGTACATTAACCATAAGAAAGATAAGATGTATTATTTGCTTTTCCCATCAAATGCCATATGCCTTACTGATTGATGTGACATTTTAAAGCATTTCTGTCGCCTTCAAAGGCCTCTCGGTACTAAAATTAAATGCGTCAATAGGTAGTTATCACATGATAGGGGATTCACAAGGCAAAAGTCCTTGCCATTCTGCTGCCAAGGACATTAAAGTTCAGGATGGCTCTGAGGCTTAAACCTCCACCTCCCTGCCACACCCTGGGTCTGGCTGCCTCAGGCTGTGCCAGAAGGTAGGCAGGCATAGTTGGTCAAGGTCATCACGCATAGAAAGCTCTGCCCAGATTGTTACCCCTTCAAAAAAGAAAATGCAACTATCTCATTGGTTCTTTCTCTTATTTTATCTCCAAACCTCTTAACGTTTCATAAATTCTCCTAAAAATTTTTTTCAAGGGCAAAACATTGCTCTTAATTACATGCATCGTCTCATCAGGGCCAGCTACTCGCATAGGCAGGAGAAATCAGACTGAAACATAACAAGAGCTCTTTGCAGTTTCTCTTGGAAATTAAAGGCTGCTTTCGGCTCCATTTAAAACACAAATTTTCCTGAGTGGATCCCCTCTTCCATCTGCTCTACACCTTGTTCTGCTATGGCTACCCCAGAAGGGTTTTAGATAGCCCAGTGAACCAATCATTAAAATAGCAAAAACAAACAGGCATGTGCATTTGATGAGAAGAAAATGGGGCCACAAAAGACTTGACTTTCTTTAGGGATAACCATTTCTGGGAGCCTACTTCTCCTGCACATAAGAGGAAGCCATCTGGAGGCCTGTTGGGGAGCCTAAGAGACTTGGTTGGAAAGTTGTAAGGAGGACATTCTGAGAAAAGGGAAGTATGTGGAAGGCCGCCTGCCCTGTTTATCGGAATCCCGACTTAGGGAAGACTCAGGGGAGTGTCAAAGGCGGTGCCCCTAATTATTCCTTGACCTTTCCAAACAAGTCTGTGCATGTGCAGACCCCTGGTGTTTACTGGAATCCTTATGCTTAATCCCTGGATGCCCTTGCCTAGAGGACAATGTAAACACATGTGTCCTTCCAAGATTACTCACCCTACTGATTGTATCTAAAGATGAAAATACCAATAAAGGCCTAAGGAGGCAGGCAATAGAGGCTGCTCTGGCCACCAGAGCTGGGCAAGCCCCCTTAGCCCTCTCTCTTTCACAGTCAAACTGTGTCTAAGTAATCTGTTCATCCATCATTTAGGGGCTGCTGGTCAGGCCCGGCAGAGGGCAACACCTTGGGGGCTGAGTGTTCTTGCTTTGAGTCTGGGCTACCTACTGGACCTCATTAGAACTGTTTCAATTTATTCTCTACTCATTGCTAGAAGTGCTCATGCAAAGTACAACAGATGAAAATCCCTCTGTTGCCAAAGGCTACAAGTGTAAGTGATATTATAATCACAGACCTGAATTCCACCTGGATTCCACACTGTGTGACATGTAGCAAGACAGTAAACGTCTCTGAGCCTCAGTTACTTCATTGGCACAATAAGGATGATTAGAGTACTTACTTCTAAGGGTTCATAGGGAATAAAGGAGATGATAGGTGCAAATGCTTATCACAACATTTAATGCTCAACAAATGTTCAACAAACAGTAGCCACAGCAAATGTTAGTTATCATTGTCAAGAGAGGTAAGGAATAATCTATAAGCAGGTCTCTGGGGACTTCAATGTTTTATCTCCATAGCATACTTCCACTGATCAGTTAGGGCAGGGGTCCTCAAACTACGGCCTGCAAACCACATGCAAATACAAATATTGTATTTGTTCCCGTTTTGTTTTTTTACTTCAAAATAAGATATGTGCAATGTGCATAGGAATTTGTTCATAGTTGTTGTTTTTTTAAACTATAGTTCGGCCCTCCAACGGTCTGAGGGACAGTGAACTGGCCCCCTGTTGAAAAAGTTTGAGGACCCCTGAGTTAGGGTGTATCAATAAACATCTGTTGAACTGGTTGTCTCAGAATAAGAAACTAAGCTTCTTTCCCCAAATAATTTACATAAATTAAGTCAGGGCAACAAGAAGCTGAAGCACTATAGCCAATGGGCATTTCAGGTACTCTCTACATTCTAGTTTTCCTGCTCAACTCACTTCTTCCTGGAAGTGGCACACGGAGAGGCGGGAAATGCACAGGAGGGTGGAATTTGCATGTCCCTGCCTAATTTACCCTACTGTCACTGGTGCCCTTCAATGCTGAAAGTAATAGAACAGTCAAGATGTCAATAGAAAAGTCTTGAGATGTCAGATTCTGCACTGTCACAGCTCCTGCAATTGTTGGAATCCGACATCGGAAAGGAGATACAGCCCTCAACTGGCGTGTTGACAAAGACAGTTGGCATCCCAGTGGAGATCTTGTAAGGATCAGCTGCTTACTCCGTGATGTTTACACTGACATTGATGTAGTGACAGTCTGATCTAATTACATGTCAATAAACCAAAGTCCTGATGCACTGAGGAGACCAGAAGAGGATTACAAGGCTCCACTGGCAATTCTTAGAGAACAAGGACTCAACCTTCAGATTCAATTACTGGAAAGCTGGCCAACTGGAAAGCCTGACTCGGAGGGAAAAGAGAGAGAGAGAGATCAACCTCAGTGTTATAACCAGGCATGGACTGGCCCCTTTTATTAAAATTAACCTTTCTGCCTTTCAGAAGCTTGTTTTCACTGAGCTGATTGGCCCCTATTACATAGTCCGTATAACTGACAAATTCCAGAAACTTTGGGCAGAACAATACAAAAACAAATGTTATTTCCCTTGCAGATTAGCACCTGCCGTGCCTGTACTTCGACTCTGCCTCCAGTACCATGACCTGGAAACCTGCCTGCACAGAGAAAGGGGCCCCCGGAAAGCTCAAAGAGGTGTCAGAGGAGAAAGGCAGAATGTGTTCAGTTTTTCCAGGGCCCGAGGCCTGGGCCCTATGGTCCCTGTGCCTGGGGCAAGCAAGGTTCCTAAATCTTTCCTGAAATGCATTCTCTTTAGGGAGAAAGATTTGAAATCGGGACTGATCTGGTTTGTCTGCTGTTCCTGGGTCTTTAATGTCCAGCAGTCCACTACTGTGCATTTTTAGATATCCATCAGTGTTTATATCTTTGTTTCATTTTTTTAAGTTCCCCACACTACGAGAGCAAATTGAAAATATTTCCAACACAGTACCATGTACCTAAGCAGAACTTGGTAAACAGTCAAGCAGATAATGTGCATGAGAGAAAGCAAGCCAAGTGCCAGGTTTGACCTTCAGTACAGGCATCCCAAACTTTTTCTGTGAAGAGACAGATAGTAGATATTTCGGGCTTTGCCGGCCATTATCTGGCAATTACAAAGCAGTCACATGTAAATGAATAGGTGTGGCTGTGTTCCAATCAAACTTTAGTTAGGGACACTGGAATTTGAATTTCATATATAATTTCATGTGCCACAAAAATACCATTCTTCTTTTAATGTGCTTTCTATCAATTTATAAATGTAAAAAGCATTCTTAGATCACCAACCATTTAAAATGAGCGTGGGCCAAATCTGGCCACTAGGTTATAGTTGACCAATCCAGGCTCTAATATTGACAAGGGCCTTAAAAAGCTAAAGCTTCATTGTTATACTATAAGGACGCTAGGTATGATGACCTCAAACTGATGCCCTGTGCCTAGCAAAAAACAGATGTGGATTTTCTACTTCCAAAAGACTCACTTAACCCAAAGTACAGTGGGTCCACCCAAAAAGTGTATATACACTTTGAATAATTATAAAGACAGTATTTATTAAAATAAATTTCATTTTCAAAATGTAATAGAATCTACAGACATTGTGTGTATACATTTTTGTCTGTATTACATTTTAAAAATGAAATGTATTTTAATAAATAACTACCTTTATAATTATTTAAAATGTGTATACATTTTTGGGGACATCCTGTATTTTCATAGTTGATGAGAATTGGAACAAAGGGCTTCCACAATGTTTGGCTTCCTAGTTGAGCTTTTTTTTTTTTTAATCCTTTTTTTTAAAAAAATGTGTTGATTGATTTGAGAGAGAAACATTGATTTGCTATTCCATTTATTTATGTATTCATTGGTTGATTCTTTTATATGCCCTAACTGGGGATGGAACCCACAACTTTGGGGTATCAAGATGATGCTCTAACCAACTGAGCTATCTGGACAGGCCCCCTAGATGAGCATTTTAAAATCTTTTTTTCTAGCACTCAAAGAAACTACCACCATTTGATGCAATTTGGGAAAACAATGAAAGCAGAAATGAGAATAAATAGGTTGTTAATCTTTTGGGAAGACTTTATTTCTGGGATAAACACCCAGGTGTCTCTCTGATAATGACAACACTCTTCTTTTGTATTTGCATTACAAGAGCCATGAGGCTCTCTAGACATTTTGGGTCCAAGCACACCCATTTCTGAGGATGTCCCAAACTTTACAAATGCTCTCTCATGGGCATAATAGAGCTTAGGAACGAGTCAGATGGCCCCACAGGTCTCTGACAACCCTAATGTTTTACTATTCAAGAGGAATACTTTAATGGTGAAAAGGAGAATTTTTCCTGCTGCATCTGCTGGGCAGAGGTAAAACAATTAGGAAGCAGAAGCCTCAAAGAGATACTTTAATTGAGAACAAAAAAAAAATTTTTCTTGGTATTACTAATGGATAGAGGTGACACAAGCTGTTGATGATGCAAAAGAGAAAAAAACAAAGCAAATGAAGGTAATGCTTTTGGAGTACCCTTAGTAGGGCACAAAATACAGCAAGCAAGTTTCACTCTCAGGTAGCATCAATAGCTGCGTCCTTGAATTGTTTTCTGGTTGCATAAGGGGCAGTGTTTTCTGTATTTTTCCCTTGAACTGTTGACACAGATTAATGCTTTGCAGCTGAAAGTTCAAGTTTGTTCTAATATGCCACCTCTGTGTTTTATCTTCAAGGTATTTTACTGTCAACAAAATGAATTATAACAAAATGATCTACTTGTATCAGAGTGCTTCCAACAAACAGAAAATAAACATACAAATTATTAAATCAATTTTCCATAGGGCAACTTTGCTGGCTGAAAAACCCTCCATGCTTGCTTTCATATTTTTGTAGGAAACATAAAAAGACATTGGGCAATTCTCTTGACTCCCCTCCAATATAGAGAAGAGCTAACGAAAGGCCTGCTATGAAACTACAGTGTTTTATACGCTCAGCCACTCAGATGGTCTCTTACACAGGGTTGAGTGACCTCTTGGAGGCCATCTGAGTATATTCTCAGGAAGAGAAGCCATTGAAAACAGAAGATATGGGGACCAGTGCTTGGGACAGAAAGCATTCCAACCCATGACATGAGTTACCTAATTTATATATTTTTAAGTATATGAACATTTTTAGAAGCAGAAAAGGTTATAAAATTAAACTTCTACAAGAGCCCACCATCATTGTAATCTGCTGAAGGCAAGAGCATTACTTCTTTTGTCCCTATTAAATATGCTTCTTGGCATCTCCTACACTCTATCTCCCTCCAGGCACATATTTTACATTTTTGGTCCCCAGTGAAGCTGCCCAATTTTATGTGACCTAGGCATCAGCAAACCAGGGCTCTCAAGCCAAATTTGGCCCACTGTCTGTTTTACAAATAAAGTATTATTGGTACACCACCGTGATCCTTTATGTAAATATTATCAGTGGCCACTTTTGAGCTACAAGGTAGAGTTAAGTCATTGCAACAGAGATTGTTCTGACCCACAAAGCTTAAAATATTTACTATTTAGACCAGCCGTGTGCAAACTACGGCCCGTGGGCCGGATCCAGCCCGTTTGAAATGAATAAAACTAAAAAAAAAAAGACCGTACCCTTTTATGTAATGATGTTTACTTTGAATTTATATAAGTTCACACAAACACTCCATCCATGCTTTTGTTCCGGCCCTCCGGTCCAGTTTAAGAACCCATTGTGGCCCTCGAGTCAAAAAGTTTGCCCACCCCTGGGCTAGACCTACAGAAAAAATTGGCCAACCCTAATATAGAAACCAGAGTGTAGTAGCAAAGAGACAGGGCTGACTAATGTGACTGTGTCTTTGGCTTCTGTCATATAGCAGCTGTCAATGCCTGGAACTATACTCACCTATGAAGTCTGGACAATGATATCTATCTCACAGGCTTCCTAGGAAGGTCATGAGACAATGTATGTCAATTACTAAGCATAGTATTTGATACATAATAAAATACATGCTCCATAAAGGGAAACTATGATAAACCACCAAGCATTTTTCAGTGGCATGGCATGGTTTCTGACTCTGATGCTCTCGCTCACTGTCTTTGTTCCCCGGTTCTTCTCTCTAAATGTAACTTTATCCCTTACCCTTATGTTCTTCATGCCCTGGTCTCCTGTGGGTTTGTCCCTTTGTTTTGTTCCTTTCTCCTTCCCTTCTCCCTTTGTCCCCTTTCTATAATTGTGTGGCTCCTTCATTTTATTGAGGAGCCAATATTCTTGGCAGTGTCTCTATGCTGGGGATTAGTATCTTTTTTTCTGAAGGCCTACTCCTTTTCTTATCATCCTTCCCTTTAAAAGGAAAATGGTGGATCCAGAGAACCTTAAATTGAATCACTAGGGACTCTGCCCCGGCCCTCAATAGGTTCTCGCTCCCTTGCATGTGGCCAAGGAAAGTGGCTAGACCATCTAGGCC
Source organism: Myotis nattereri (assembly GCF_964212035.1). Classification (NCBI taxonomy): domain Eukaryota; kingdom Metazoa; phylum Chordata; class Mammalia; order Chiroptera; family Vespertilionidae; genus Myotis; species Myotis nattereri. The sequence goes on from NC_138076.1 coordinate 30,342,757, forward strand.
AGTCTCCTAAGAAGCCAGCAGCCCTTTGCAATAGTTCAGATCCTGCCCGCTGTGCTCAGGTATGCCTGTGTCTCTCATCTGGACTCTCCAGGCATGGGGATGACTGGTTATCAATCCTATTTCAGCTACTCGGAAATCAAGGCCCTCCAAAATCAAGCAATTCCATGAAGTCAAAGTATAGGCTTGGTCACAAATATCCAGCAAGGTACATCTGCAGCTGTTCCAGTTTAGGAGGCGGGGTTTTGAACCTCTGATGACCCTAGGAGAGGACTGTGTATGCTCCAAGGCATGTAGATCTCTCAGACTTAAACATGGTTCATAATCTAGACAAACAGACAATAGACTGTTAGAGGGGAGAAAGACAGAATAGACTGAATGTTCCAAGTGGCTGTGCTATCCACTGTGTGCTCAAATAAGAATTTTAATGCAATTAGCCAAGCGCAAGGAGGGAGCTGATGAGCTGCATCAATCTTTTGATTAACACCCAGGTTTACTTGAGAAGATGCATAACTTATTTTGAAAAATACACAAACAAATATAAGGCAGAGGATTCTCAGCCTGTACTTTCACGGTCCAGAAGGGAAAGTAACTCCTTTTTGGAGCAAGATTATTGTTTTTTATTTCAGTCCATCACCCAACTTGAGAGGAAGGGACTGAATTCATCATCTATTCTCTGTCTTATAATTGCCTAATATTTGACTCCTGATTACAGTTTTTCTCTTTTAGAGGCCTGGATAAACATACACAGGTGTACAGCGCAGGTCGTTGGTGGCTTTCTTATCTCCATCCTTTAGGAAATGCCATAAAAGGACTCCATTGAATCTAGTCGAGGTGTTATGTAGCTGATAAATATTTGTTGATCTTTCTACCCAGAGGTGGTCATGCTCTAGAAGTGGATTAGTGGCCCCTGTGGATTGATGGTGGGTTATCTTCACTTACTAGGCTTGTAAATGCTTGGGGATTCTGGAAGATGAAAGGTACCTTGGAAGATATGTGTACAGGATTTCAAAACCCAAATCAAACATATGTTAATGGACAGAATATCTAATCTATCACTAAATGCTTTTACTTTCCCCTCATAATCATAGGAACAGAAGGGAGTAGCTCTTAAACACTCATGCTGTGTCAAGGTTTGAGCCATGTGACTTCTGCATATTTATATATGTTCTTTCATTTAATCCTTGAAATCAGAGGTATAGGTGGCATTATCCCATTTTACAGATATGGAGCCTTAAGATATAAAAGATTAGATCACAGGTTATACTTTCCCGGGTTATACAGCCAGAAAACGGTGAAGTCAGGCTGTCTCCTGCATGACTTCTTTTATATTGTGCCTCACATTGAACATGTGGCTTCTGAAGATATTAATGTCTTTGGGGAAAAAGTCATCTTTGCAAGTATCATTCTCCTCCTGTCACATATTGAATAATGCTTCCTAAAGCTTAAACCATCTCATCAGATAAACTTTCTACCTCAGAGATATGTACAGTTAATGACTCTCCTTGAAGACACTGATTTTTTTTTTAAGTTTTTAAAATTACTTGTAGCTTGTAAGAGCTATCAAGGTTTTCAGTCATTTTGAAATTCATTGTTAATATATATTTACTTGGAACCCAATCATTTCCTACACTCTGGTCGATCACTTATAGAAGAGCTGCAGTTAATTAGGAAGGACTTGAGTCATCACTGATATTGGGAACGTACATCCTGATTGAATCCCACCACCCTCATCAGAGACAAAGGTTATAGATATTATTATTACTGAACACATGGGACATTATGCCAAGGAAAGCAACACCCAGCTTCAGAGGATGTTCCTGAGAGAAAACGCTGCCAGGGTCTAGTGGTTCTCAACCTTCTGGCCCTTTAAATACAGTTCCTCATGTTGTGACCCAACCATAAAATTATTTTCGTTGCTACTTCATAACTGTAATGTTGCTACTGTTATGAATCGTAATGTAAATATCTGATATGCAGGATGGTCTTAGGCGACCCCTGTGAAAGGGTGGTTCGAACGCCAAAGGGATCACGACCCACAGGTTGAGAACTGCTGGTCTAGAAGGACCACAAACTCATCAAGGGGCATTTACATAGTGGAGTGGGAGGTCGGGGGAAGAGCTCCATCTTCCTGAGTGTCTAGGACATGACAATAACAATAATAGTATCTCCTAGAAGTGCTATGAAGATGGCCTTGCATATTAAATTCCTTAAAAAAAAACAGCCATATTTAATCAGAGCTTCTAACTGCTGGCCAGCTTGTTACAGAAAACACCCAGAATTCTTACAACTCTCCAGGTAGGTATTTTTACTCCTGTTTTGCAAATAAAGAATCTGAGGCACAAAGACATTGAGGGACCAGCCCAAGGCAATGTAGTGGTAAGTGTTGGGTTCAGGATTCTAAACCAGATCCACCTGGCTCCAGACACATCTGTAAGGCTGCTGCTCACATTCACCATGTTACATGGGAAGTGAAATCTAGTCAGTCATCAGCACCATGAATAGATCAGCAAACAAATGTGAATTGTCACCTTAGTGGGCATCTACTGTGCTGGGGCTTACATACATCCTCTCTAATCCAGGTGAAGTTGACATTATTGTCCACACTTTATTTTTATGGTTTCCTTTCTATACTATGTTTAAATCATAAGATATTGCTGTATGAGTGGAAATGTCAGAGAGAGATCACCTGAAGTATAACATCTAAAGTAGAAAATGCCCTGTTGGTGTGTCTGCAGGTCCATCATCTTAAACTATTCACTTAATCTTTAATACTATGAAAAGATGGTCTAGAACAGCCATGGGCAAATACGGCCCACGGGCCAGATCCGGCCCGTTTGAAATGAATAAAACTAAAAAAAAAAAAAAAAAAAGACTGTACCCTTTTATGTAATGATGTTTACTTTGAATTTATATTAGTTCACACAAACACTCTATTCATGCTTTTGTTCCGGCCCTCCGGTCCAGTTTAAGAACCCATTGTGGCCCTCGAGTCAAAAAGTTTGCCCACCCCTGGTCTAGAATCAGCCATCAGATAGAATAGGTACTTAAAGCTGTGACATCCCTGTAAGTGATGGCCTCCTTTCCCACCATCTTTAGGATTGAATCAGCATCTCAGCCCAAGGTATGGTTTGCACCATAGGCTTCCCTGAGCTTTGGTCCTATAGATTCTTCCCAGGTGAGCAGCTGTAAGCACATCTTCCCACCAGGGCCAGTCGCTCAAAAATTCCTCCTGTTTGCCTGAAGGCACAGAAGGTCACTGCCTTCTGGTTGTCTTTAGAAAAGCTTCAACATTAAAAAGTGAGCCCGGCTGGCATGGCTCAGTGGTTGAGCATTGACCTATGAACCAGGAGGTCACGGCTCAATTCCTGGTCAGGACACATGCCTGGGTTACAGGCTTGGGAGTACAGGAGGCATCCAGTCAACAATGTTTTTATCTCTCTCTCCCTCTCCCTTCCTCTCTGAAAGAAATAAAAATATGTCATTTTTAAAAAATGAGCCCTAGCCGGTTTGGCGAATGCTGACTGTTGTGTTGAATGTGTTTTACTGCTATGGTAAATCACAAGTTATGTCCCTACTAAGTGGAAGGGTCAGTATCTGCTTTCTTCCTCTCCAGAAAAATTGCTAAAGAAAATATTTCATTTTGATAAGCTCATTTAAGCAGATAATGGATCTGTATGGACCATATCATGAGTTAAATCACAAAGTAAAAGTACAAAGCCATAAATCTAATTATTTCCCCCTTCAACGCCTATAGTTGAACATGAGTTGTGCTAACAGGCAAACAATACATCAGTGGAAATGATCTCTAATGGGAATAGAGAATATATCAAATAAAAGAATTCCATTTAATGGGCTAATATCACACATAACAGCTTAAAAAATAAAAACCTGATCTGAAGCCTGGGCTGCACACATCCATTTGTCTCATGTTTTTGCTTTAAAAATTAAGCATTCCTTAAATGTCTCTTAATGCTGCAATTGTTCATCCCCTTTAAAAAAATTTAAAAATAAAAATAATAATAATAAAAAGACCAGCAGGATTTCACACATTTTGAAGTAAAGTAAATTAGCAGTCCAAAGATATATTACCAATAGAATCTGAATTTGATATTTATACAAAGCCTGAGTTCAGGAAACATAATCTACTTTGGGATTCAAGCAGTTAATGCAATCTCTCTCTTCCTAACATTATAAACACTGAGATAAGAGCATTTATTTACTGACAATAATGCACTTTTAAATAATAAGTGTTGAGACCAGCTACACCGGCTTTGGCTCTTATAGGTGGGTGAGTAACCAGGTAGGAAGTGGCTTACTTTCTTGTTCCTACAGACAAAAATCCAAGCCAACAGTGGTCCCTCACTCTACAATCTTTAATGTGTACATCACACACTCCAAACAGTAATCACTCCCCTATTGTATCATTCTGGACAACCAAACAAGTGTTCTTATGGGTATCTGTTTTTCACTTTAAAAAATACATTTGAAACATTTGCAAGATATATTACATAAAGACAAATTATTGTTTCTGGATGACATAATTTACATCTTCCTCCCAGATGAATGGAATAAAAACCACACCTATATTTTTGAAATAATGCATTTGAAAGCTGTTTATAAACATAACCTGGTAGCAAGTATTCTAGGTCTCAAAAAAAAACACAAATGTGCCAAACACCACACTCAGTAGCCAGCATATCAGATACAGAGACTATCTGTATATTCTTAGAGTTTCCATATGTTTGTTTAAAACATCAATATAAAGGAGAGGTTCCATTCTCAAAGCTCTGACATGTGCGAATGAGCACTGTCCCAACTGGCCACAGAGGTCGATCACAGAGGATCCCACGATTTACTTTCTTGGTAGAACATGGAGTCGTTTAAAAACTTTACTTCACACAAATAGGACCATGCTGGCAATAGATTTTCAGCTTCTATTAGTCATCTGGGAAGACTCTTGCTTCTTTTGTAACAAACTCTGAGGAAAGCAATTGACTTTGGAAACACATTTCTAAATACAATAGAGACAGAAAGAGTGAAAAGTAGGTTAAGACCAGAAGTATTTCTGCATTGTAAACGTCCAATTTTTACAAGAAAAATAGAAATAGGAAATAAGTTTATCAAAATCATGCCAGAAATGTCTTAGAAACACAATATGTAAAAATAAAGATGAGCGTTTGCATCACGTGATGCAGCCAACAAATGGAACATTTTATAAGTGAAAAAAATCTCAGGGTCATGATGATACTGACCCAAATTATCTTCATTTCTTAGTCTTTTCCCTACCCAAGAAGCTTTCATAGAATCTGCCTCCTGCTTTTTTAAATGAAAAAAAATATGTAGTTTTAAAATAAATAAATTTGTAATCTAAAGCTCTAAAAAATATCTCCATGTCCAGGTGGTTTCACTGAAGAATTTTACAAGCATTTAAAGAATTAACACAATTTTACAGAATCTCCAGGGAACATTGAATAAGGCCAGTATTATTCTGAGACCCAAACCAGCCAGAGACAACAGAAAACTATGGCCCAATGTTTTACATAAACTAAGTGTGAAATACTCAAAAAATATTAGCAACCTGAATACAGCAATGTACAAAAAGAATGATATACCGTGGTCAAGTGGGATTTATTCCAAGTATGCCACGCTGACTCAATACTCAAAAATATGTCAATGAATTCTACCATTTCAACAGATTAAAGATGAAAAATCATATATTGGTAGTAATTGATGCAGAAAAAAGCACTTGACAAAAATTCAATAACGATTTATGATTAAAAATTCTGAGCAAACTAGAACTAAAGGGAACTTCTTTTTTTAATATTTTTATTGATTTCAGAGAGTAAGGAAGAGGGAGAGAAAGATAGAAACATCAACGATAAGAGAACCATCAACTGGCTGCCTCCTGCACACCGTCCCCCCCCCCCCCCCGCCCCGCCCCAAGGGGTATCAAGCCTGCAACCCAGCCATGTGCCTTGACCGGGAATCAAACAGTAACCTCCTGGTTCATACGTTGATACTCAACCACTGAGCAACACTGACCCAGCTAAAGGGAACTTCTAAACCTAATAAAAAGCATCTACAAAAAGAACCTGTCGCAAACATCTTATTTAATGGTGAGAGACTGAACATTTTTCCCCTAAGTTTGGGAAAAGGCAAGTATGTGTGCTCTCATCAAGCCTAGTTCCAACCAGTGCAATAAGGCAAGAAAGAGAAATAAAAAGCAAAAAGATTGGAAAGGAAGAAAGAAATAGCCTATATACACAGATGATATGCCCTAAGAAATCTATGAAAACTGCTAGAATTAACCAGTAAGTTCAGCAAAGCCACAGGATATAAGATAAACATACACAAATTAATTGTATTTCTATAAATTAACAATAAACAAGTGGAGACCAAAGTCAAAAATATAATACCACTTACAATTACTCCAAGGAAACAAACATGAACAGGAGCTGTATGCTGAAAATAACAAAACGATGATGAAATGTAAGAAAGAAACCCTGAATAACTGGACAGACATACTCATGGACAGAAGACTCAACATAGTAAAGATGTCAGTTCTCCCCAAAAAAATATATAAGTTAATGCAATTTCTATCTAAATCCTAGCAAGGCTTTTTGTAAACATGGATAATCTTATTCTAAAAGGTGTATGAAAGGGAAATGTCCTAAAATACCCAAAACAATTTTGAAAAAAAAGAGTAAAATGAGAGGAAATCAATCTGCCAGATTTCATGACCTTATATAACTACAGTAATCAAGATAGTGTGGTGCTGGCAGGACAAACACGTAGATCAGTTGGACAGAACAGAAAACCCAGAAATACATACATATGAATATGCCTAGTTGATTTTGAACAAAAGTAGTAACATGTTTAATGGAGGAAAGATAGCCTTTTTAACAGATGATGTTGGGATAATTGGATTATGTGGGCAAAAAAATAAACTCCCACCTACCCTCTCACCTTATATAAAAATGAACTCAAAATGGATCACAGGCTTAATGTAAAATGTAAAACTAAAACTTTTAGGAAAATAAATAAAATAAAAACAGGAGAAAATCTTCGAGACTAGAACTAGCCAAAGAATTCTTACACTTGAAACCAAAAGCAAGGAGAAATTGATAAATTGGAACTCATCAAAATTAAAAATGTTAATGAAGAGAATGTTATGAGGATGGAAAGGCAAATTAGCCTGAAAGAAAATATTTGCAAATCACATATGAGGTGATGGACTTGTATCTAAACTACATAAAAAACTCCCAAAAGTCAACAGTAAAATAAAATTAAAAATCTATTTAGAAAATGGTCAAAATACATGAATATATATTTTACCAAAGAGGATCTGTAAATGGCAAGTAAGCACATGAAATGACATTCAAAATCATTAGCCATTAAAAATGCAAATTAAAACCACAATGAGAAATCACTGTACACTTATCAAAATGGCACAAGTAGAAGTAGTGATGACAACGACTGCCAGTGAGGGCTCTGTGGCCTTGTCGGTAAATCTCTGCAGCCCTTGATTGCACCTCCATTGAGGCAAGTTCTTGGTTGGGATGCTAGTGAGTGCCTGGGCCAAGAGATTTCTGCTGGACTGACCACCAGTCCTCCCTCACACCTAGTGGGTCTCATACCAAGACTGAATATGATTGGCTCACCCTAGGGACCCCAGGATGGGAAGTCCTTCCAATACCATCCACAAGACATTGGCTCAAGCTGGCAGAAAGCAACTTCAGAAAAGTCAGGCAGGAAGGAGTATCCCTTCTCCCTGCTATAGAATTCCATGGAAATGTCCTATTTTTACATTTCAACCGCTCAGAATTCAACACAGATGGGGGCCCACAGGCTCACCGCCTGCCATTTTCAGCTCAAAAAATGTTTCTCCGAAGACCCTTTTGGGGCCATGTCTGTTCAGGGTGTGAAAGATAGGATTATTTTTTAGTGTGAACAGGATGAGAAGGGAGGAAGAGGAAAAAACGAGTGACACAGAAGTGACCAAATGATGAAGGAAGGGTTCCTGCCAGGCACATCCAAGGAGCAGTCTCCATTAGCTTCAAAGGAGCTGTATGTGGGGCTGAGCCCGTGGGCAAGGGTGGAGATGAGAGATGGGCCCAACGAGGGTTACGGAGCACATCAAAGACTCAGGCTGACCTGTGACTGCCCCTCCCTGTGCACACTTGGGGGCTAAGGGGCTCTTTCCCACTCAGCTTTGCCCCATGCAGGAGAGCCAGGCGTTTGCACCAGAGGGTCACTCATAGGGAGCTTTGATGGCTGCACACATGGGGCCTGGGAGCTAAAACACAAAATGATGATAACAAGAAGCAAATGCCCCAGGCCAGGGGGAGGGGGGACACAAAGAGAGAAGTGCCCGGCTAGCCTCTGAGACCCTCCTAGCCCACGGGCCTAGTCCCTCCCAGGAGAATGTGATTTCAGTAGCAAAGTACCATTGCAGAAGGGACGAAGGAGGTGGGTCCAAACACTAGCAAAGCGATAGATGACAAGGGGAGGATCAAAAAGGACGCACCTTTATTTTCTTGCCTAATTGGGCCTTTCCTCCAAGCGATGGCTTCTCCTGAGTAGTGGGGAGGGAAACGCACCTTTACTCACAAATCAGAATTGGGTTTACAGGGCTTTTAACCTCAGTATCTTTGCTTGCAGTTGTACACATTTCTTATGGTTCAATATTTACCAAAGAGCTGCAAAGGAAAAGGGATCCCATGGTTGCAGAAGACAACATAATTATAAGGGTCAACTTGATAAGACATATAATCTTCAGAAACCTGCAGGTTTGCCTAATGAAATATTTAGTATCCGTCACTGTTGGACCCAGAGAGAGCAATGTAAATGATGCTTCCATCTCAACTTTTCAGTGTGTGCAAAAATATCATGTGCCTATTTTCTTACAAATGTCCTTTTTCTTATAATATATTGACACTATGTGTTACTAAGAAATAGTAACTTTGATTCTAGGCTTGAATTCAATTTCTTTTATAAATTTGAAAAAAAAGCTCTTTTTTCTTTAGTTATATTTCACACAAAAAGAAACAAACTAATGAAACCTAATCCTTGGTTTACTTTGTACCATAATTTTTATTCCCATACGTTTTATTATTTTGAATATAGCATGAGCATTTTCTTTCAAATTCAGTCATAATCAAGCATTTTATAATAATAAAACAGTATCAACAACAAATAATTTGTGCTCTCTGAGCCTAAAGAACGAGGGGACTTTACTTCAATTTCTATGTCCATAAGATTCCAGTTATGCTCATATCACTGTAGTTATATACATGACAGGATAAAACACAATTTTAAGCTAGAAATTTGGTAATATGGTCTCTAAAGTCATTCTGAAGCATCTTAGAGTGAATGAATCTACAATTATAAAAATTACTTTTGTAAGACTGGCTGCACTTGGAGATATGATCAGGTGATCATATTGCTAAAATAAAGTGTATTAAATTTAACATTATTTCAGTTCTGTCATTTCATTCAAATCCTCATAAATTACCACAGCATTCTGGGTAAACCATTAGCATACTCCTTTTACTTGTTCCTTCTTTCTTCTCTTTTTAATCCCAAAGAAATGGCTATAATGAGTTGCTGATAAAATGACAAATAGGAACAAGCCCAATTCATTCGAAGATTGCATATTCAGAAGAAATCTGATTCTAATTCCAGGAAGAACTAAAAATGGCAGCATGGACCAAGGTGACCCCTTGTCCATCCGTCCCCTCTCATTACACTTGGTCTGGCTTAGAGAATAGTCCAGGTGGTAAAGCTCGCCATTGCTACTGAACCACACGGTGTGCAAAGCCACTGGAAGAACGTGACCGTCACTCCCAGGTGAGACTCCCGTGTAGCAAAGCCTCAGAGACAGTTAACCGAGTAGTAAATGGGGGAGGGGATCCCCAGTGCAGCAGCAGGAGCCAGTGACCCCGACGCTCACACCTCTCGCCCACAGGCAGTGGCCCCTCCTTCCAAGGTTTGCTGTCCTGTACCATCGTCTGTCCACCCAGCCCCTTGGGAGGTGGACAGTGAGAAGTCGGATTTCAGAGCTAAGGAGAGGATGAGCCAGGCTGGGAGAAGATGACTCTAAGTACCAAGGAGCTTCCCATACCTGATCACTGATAAAGCCACTGGCAGTATTTGGGGAAGTCAAGCTTTCTCACTCTCCGAGGCCCTGCCTCAAGTAATCTCAAACATGGCCACAGGCCCACAAATCCCACATTTAACCTAACTCTTTGCTTTAAAGTTTTTGAAGGGTTTTATCATTCTTCTTTTGAGAGATAGCATAGTAAACTGGTTAAGCACTATGTAAAAACCCCAGCTCTGGGTGATTTGAAAAGTTACTTCACATCGCTCTGCCTCATATATAAAATGGAAGTAACAATAGTGCTTATGTCATGGGTTATTATGATGATTCAATGAATTAATATACATTAGGAGGTAGAATGTGTTTAGCACAAAATAAGCCCTATGCGAGTGTTCTTTGTGGTTACTGTTGTGCTGTTTGGCAACAAATAACTCCTTTGATCTACAATTGGCTACGCCTGCTTGGCAATTCTTATGCACACTCAGGGATCCTTGATATAAGAACTAACGTAATTATTTCCCAATGCAACACAATTTTGATGAAAAGTAGATTCAACCATAAATGAACTTGACTTGCTATGTTTTAAAACCATCTCATTAAAATGTTTAAATTTCAGTTTTGAAGCTTTCTTATCCTATTTTGGAGTTTCTCATTCTTTTGTTTTTCAGATCTCTTCGGAGACCTGGGAGAGCTGATGGTCACAGGCACCGCGCCAGAGCCCCTGTGGAGGCTCTGAGCTACCTCACTGATTGAACGCCCAGCCACAGCCGGTGCAAGTCGGGGGCACTCGGTGGCAGGACTCTAGAAGCCTGAGCTCCAGGGTTCAGTATGTTGCCTTCTATTTATAACTCAGTCATTTGTAACTTCACTCCTGTCTGCTGCATTCATTCCACAGTCTGATTCCCAAACCTTCCAAGCAAGCAGCTAGGACAGTTGTCACTGCATCCCAAATTACCACTTCCAGGAGGCGTTTCTCAGTATAATATGAGCATGAAGAGGGGTCCATCACTCAACAGTTCCTGTGGCTGAGTCTCCGTTGAACTGTCTAATCCATTTGGTCTCAGGTGGTTTTCGCCCATCACTCTTGGGTAGCCTGCAGCCTCTCGATCTTTTGTGTCTCTCCATCTCGTTGACTGATATATGTCCTTCTAAATGCAACCAGTCACTTCATGTACATGATGTCTTCTAACTAGTCATAAAACTTTTAAGAAAGAACTAAAACCTTACCACATAGTTATTCCTTATTTTTATGAAATCTTTTACCACATAGAGTCTACATCTAATACTTAATATGTCATCATGAATAAATAATCTATTATATACCATAATCAAACTTAATATAAATCCTATAATATACATAATGCTAAATATGAATCCTCCCACAAAAAATCTTACCATTAAAAAATCCTTCTATAAAAATACCTCTTTGTCTCATAAGCAATATTGCCTTGTTCGTTTCTGGCTATGTGACACTAAATGTCACGTTCCCCATCTCCTCAGTAAATGCTGCTTGCAGTGGTCAAAAGGGGACAAATACCATGTGGCACTGGATGGTGCAGTGATTCCCAGTTACTGGGAAAAAGCAATTAGCAGAGTGAATTGTTTATAAACATGTTGACACAGATAGACACCCTTTAACCTATAGTGGACACGGATGTACACAAAAGCATCGCAGCAAAGGGGCCTTCAAGTCCGAGCGGCCACAAAGTATATTAAGTCAAGTCCATGGGGAGACGGGACGTCTAATAGAAATGCCAGTGGCCTTGCTATTAGTTCTTCAAATGAATGTCCCTCCCACAGGTATCCCAAGTTAGCCTTTGGTAGTGCACCCCGGGCTTTCCCCCACAAAGGTTAACTGACATATGGCCCCTTCACACCCATACCCGGGCCTTCTCGAGAAGGAGCACATCAGTGTCAATGACTTTCTAACGTAGCAATCCTTGCCCACGTGGGAAGGACTTCAAGGTTCCTAGGAATAGGACTGAAGAGCATTTATAAAGAACACAGTTTTTGTTTTTGTTTTAATCCTCACCCAAGATATTTTTCCCATCGATCTTTAGAGAGAGGGAGGGAGGGAGGGGAAGAGACACACTCAGAGAGAAAGAAACATCAGTGTGAGAGGGACACATGGATTGGTGACCTCCCACATGTTGGGGTTAGGGATCAAAACTGCAACCTAGGTGCATGCCCTTGACCAGAATCAAACCCAGGAGCTTTCAGTCTGCATGTCAATGCTCTATCCACTGAGCCAAACCAGCTAGGGTGATGTAGGCCTCTTTTAGTTCTTTTAGTTCTTTAAAGTCATTTAGGACTCTTTCCCTTACAAATACAGAATGCTGTAGTCACACAATACTCAATAAATTGTGATGAATGAATAAATACAGTTGGGAGATGGTTATTTTCTCTAAGGGAAAATCAAAACTGTGTATCTCACAGTTTACAAGGTACATTGACTTTACTGCTCTATTTAGACTCAGTGGCTCCCCTGCTTTCCATCTTCCCTCCCCATCTGTCCACTGTCATTTTGCCCTTTAGCAGAGCCACTTCCACGGGTGTCTGGAACATGTATGTCCTCCAGTTGTGGACCCAGGTCCCAGACCCCCTCTGCTGGCCTATGTTCCCCTTATTGCTTCTGTACCAAGACATCAGGGGCTTCAATGGGGAGAGTTGAAGGGACCACTTGGGGAGAACCCTTCAAGCAAGAAGGTGAGAAAAGGGAAAATTCTTAGTGCTGGAGGGTGGAGGTGAGACTCAGAGGGAAAGGTAACAATTCTTTCAGTGTGTGTGTGTGTGTGTGTGTGTGTGTGTGTGTGTGTGTGTGTGATGGAAAGCTAAGGAGAGGTGGGGGAGCAAGGGGAAGCATCAAGACAGAGAAGATTAAATGATAAGAAGTTGGGAAAACTTCAATGCTGTTTATACATATGAGTAAAATAAGGAAAAGGAAAATGAGGGGGAAACATGGTTTGGCTTTGTAATACTACAGTAATTACTGTCATTTATGAAAACTCCTTACCGTTTATGGTGAATTACTATTGCCACAGGCAACATGATTATTATGCCACCCATTGGTATGTGTTGGATTAAGTTTTTATTTGATTACAACACAAAACTCTGATCCTCCATGTGTGGTCCTGAGTCCCATAGAGCAGAGCCATCTGCTCAGTTTGGAAGCATTAACTAAGATCAGGAGAGGGAATCAGGGCTGACGGAGGAATAGAGTCAATGACATGGGTTCCCAGAGCAAGACTTCCAACACAGAGTAGCATGGAAGCCATGAAGAGAGGTCATTCCACTGGGACCTCCCCTTGTTGAAATTCTTAGTAAGGTATCTAAGTTTCAATCAGTGTTAAAAGAAAGAAGAACTCTGGAGTAAATAGATATAGTATAACATATAGCATATATTCAAATTGTTATTGATTAAAAAATAAAAGGACTGGATGAGATTGTGGGAAATTTTCAAGAAATTAGGGCTGATCAGGGTAATATTGGTTTAGTGAGGCAAGTGGTTTCTAGAAGGGTTTTTGGTTTTCTTCCATTCACATAAGTGCCACGTAAGAGGGAGCCCTGTTCTGCCGTGATCTCTCAGGTAATCCTGAGTGAGGAACATCACCTTCCTAGGACTCCACTGACTCACAAAATAAAAGGATTGCACTTGGTAGTTTCTAAAGATTTGGCTAACCCTACCATTCCTAAATGGATGAAGTGGGATTTTGGTTCGCCTGACTGCCAGGATGATGCATCCCAGGTAAGCACCATTGACTGGTCTTGGAGTCTCTGCTCTGCAAGATGCACAAAGAACACACAGATGCTCTCTCTTCCAGATTCAGTAGCTCTAATTCTGTCATTTTCCTAAAAGTAGGTAAACTTAGGTGTTAGGACTTACAAGGCAATATAATTCTTAATGGCCATTTGGTAAGCTTCCCCGCCACAGGAGAACAAAGACCAGGAACACTTGTAGGAAGGAAATGCCAGACACCAGGACTCAAACCATATAAGGAACTAAAACTGCCAAGAAACAGCCAATTGCACAACTGCATTCCTGTTGACCGAACCCCACTGCCCAAGCCCACCAACCAAGCCCCCAAAACTTATTGATGACAAATGCTTCCCGCCAGTGGCTGCATATAAGGACGAGACACCAGCTCCTAGGAGTTGCCATCATCTACCCAATACTCTTTGGCTAGGTGCTGTGTAGCCCTTCCCTATGGCTATCCCCATCCCCCATCCCCTTTTCTTTCAATAAATTCAATTTTTCTCTATTCACTGTCTGAGATTGCTATTTAGCCTGCCCGCGCACCACCGACTTTAACCTTTCATTAGGTAATTCCTACTCCTTGGCTCTTGTGACATAGATGCTGGTACCACTTGCTTCTTGACTTTTATTTCTTGCTAAGAAAAAAGAAGAGAGGAGGGAAAAATAGTCTTTGGGTAGCTGAAAGGCATCATGTTGAATGTTGCAAGACTGCATTGTTCATACAGAGCATCCTGTGCTACATTCATCATAGCTGCCAGGATTTTAGAGGCAGATTTGAACCTAGATTCTCTCACCTTTAACACCTCCAGGATGAGACAAAGGGGAGAAACCCAAGCAAGGAAGAGCCTGAGTAGCTGCAGATGTGGAAACCTTATTCTGACTGGGCCAGCCCATCTAAAACCTTTCAAGTCACTCAGCTAATATTACCCACCTTTTGCCCTGCAAGAGCTCTACCTTGTCTAAACTTTTCATTCCTGTGTCTGATTCCATTTTTCAGCTACCACCTCTGACTTGCAAAAAATAATCTACATGCTTTATGCATGTTTGGTAATTATCCAGTTAACCTCAGCTGTCTTCCTATCTGTAGCCTTGGTTTCTAAGCTTGCAAAGATCATGCATTGTTTTGTTTCAAGTACTTGATGGGGTGCCCACTGAGGAGCTACAGGCAATAAAAGCTCTTAATAATAATGGAATTATCTTAGTGCTGAAGGCGTCACCTCTAGTCTCTGAGGCCCCCTGCCACGTGACTGCTCCCTGGCCTCCCTGGGTAAGTCCATTTATGATATCATCTTACCCTCAGTGTGGCCCAGAGTCATCTCTCTTTGTTATGCATATTATGGGTTTCTAAAATTATACAGAGAGTTTAAATATTAATTTGCCTGTCTGTATATTCCAATTCCAGAACACCAAGGAAAAACTTGGCGATTGGTATCACATTATTTAAATATTGCATGTATTTACTTGATAATACACAGTCATTTTTCTCACTTGTATATGTAATAAACACACTCCCCAAACCATAATTCTCTATGATATTTATCTGAATGATATAAACATTCCTTTGAATAATAAGGCTTTGTGTAACCTCGCATGACAGTTTGTCTATTAAAAAGGAAATTAAATATACAAAACTATGGGAAAAATCACTGTGAGGCAATAATGAACTTAGCAAAATCAAGAAGGAAAATGAAATAAGACTTATATGAAGCCTACACTTCCCTTTCACTTCCTATTGATTCATCACTTATCACCAGAAATGTGGCTGGAGGCCCATCCCTGCAACACATATGCACAGATCTTCTCTGATTACACTCTGGACACAAAGGGAACCACAGTAAAAGTGGTTCAACTCACTAATGGGTGAAAAGCTAAGTTTCTGGAAAAGGAATTTGTCTCTATGGGATGCATCCTCTCTGATTTCTCCCAGTTCCTGATCGTTTACTTAGAAATGTTCCCCCAAAATAATTTTTATTTCACAATTCAGCTTCTGATTTGAATTCATCCAACTTAGAGTCCAATGATCTTATTTTCTGGAACAGTCAAAAACTCCTCCCTAGAAGTAGCACCCCATCTCCACCAGTCATTTTCTTTTATAGATGTACAAACCAGTATAACAAGGATATATTGGGTATGAATACAGTCAAACATATGCTGTTATACATTCTTGTTTTAAAACTGGCCACATGTTGACACTCAAACTTTTAAAAATTTTTGGAGGAGAACTGGGGTGTGCTATGCTTCAGTGTCAATAACACCTTTATGAATATAAGCAATTTGCAAATATGTTATTCGTGGTATAAGTTGTTTTGTCTTTTATTAATTAATTATTTCTGGCACTTAATCTGCCTAAAATTGCCATTTAATTGAAGTCAAACATGTATGGCCACAATGATTTATTAAAATATTTTTAAAAAGAGGAACAGCTCAGCCAGTATTGCTCAGTGGTTGAGTGTTGACCCAGGAACCAAGAGGTAACCAGTTAGATTTCTGGTCAGAGCACATGCCCAGTTGCAGACTCAATCCCCAGTGGTGGTCGGGGTGGAGGGGGTGGGTGCAGGGGTCAGCCTATCTATGATGTTTCTCTCTCTATTCCTCTCCCTTTCTCTCTCTCTCTAAAAAAATCAACAAAACATTTAATATTTAAAACAAAAAGAGGCACAAGTTTTAATTCGGGGGGGAGGGGGTTATTTCCTCAAAGTAACATTGGCCATCTCTTTTTTAAATGACGAAAAGCTAGACCCAAGTAGTAAAAGTCACACCCCGGAGAAAACTAAAACCCACTTCCCCCCAAATGAAAAAAGCAACAGTCATGACTTTCCACTGGTGAGTTTGCTTGAACGGTGCTTAGATCAGCTCCCTGCTTAGTATAAAACATGAAAAGGCAGTACGTATTGCAGCTATAAAATAAAAGTCATCATTTTAAAAGCCCTCCTGGTAATGCCTTTAAAATCAGCAGTCAGGAAACCATTAGAGTAATTACCAATCCCCCAAAAACCTGGTAGTTAATCATTTCTGGAAGCTCTCCACAGCAACCCGAGGCCCGCCCCCTGCCCATCTCCACCAGCAGCCAGGAGGCTCCGTGGCTGGAGCTGAGCTGAAAAGAGGCACCGAGCAAACATGGGTGGGTTTCATTCAACTTTGGTCAAATGGGAGACTCTGCCTGTGGGGAGGGTTGGAGTTTGTCTTCTGAGTAGGGGAGTGAGGTGAAGGCTCACCAGGTACCCACAGCCTGGGGCTCTCAGCCCTCAAGCTCACTTTCGGGGACACTAAGCTCAGAGGTGAGGGGTGCAGGAAGGTCTGGGAGCTGGTGACTTTAAAGTCTGGAATTTATGTCCCAAAGCCTACATCCTCTCTCATCCCCCTGCCGCCTCTCCCTCTATTATCACAGTAAACAGGGACTACCGAGACACTTTCCCGGGATAGGATCTTACATTGCACACTTCGCATTCTAGAATCGTTTTCGTGATACAGGGAAAAATCAGGATTTCGTTCCAAATAAAGTAGAGAGTTCTGCATACTTGCTTATTTTGGACTGGCGTTTTAGTTTGTGGTTTTTGTTTTGTTCTGTAGCTATAGACGTTGAATAACAGGAATTAAATTTGTCATTCTTGATCATACTGTGAACAAGAAACTAAGGAAAGGAAAAAGATAAATTATATCCACATATGGGCAAATTGATCTCACAGAAAGACAGGAGGTAGAAAGGTTTAAAGTCCTTCCTCTTGGTAATTTCTCCTCTTCCCTCTCCTCCTTTCCCTCTTCTCCTTCGCGCAGAGCCTGAGGCAGCAGCATGCCTGCAGGTGCTCACACTGGCCAGTGCTGGGCCAGCCCCGGGCCTCCTAGGGCTCTGTGCTTTGCCTGATAGGTGTGAGCCTGCCCTGAGCTCCATCACCTCAAAGCCTTGCCACTGGCTGCTGTTCTGGCCATCAGGCACTTGGCAAGCTATTCCTAGGCAAAAATGTTTCCATGTACTTCCTATTCCTGAATGCCTACACTTAAACAAAAAGGGAATTTCATGCAAGGTGGCGGACCAAGACTTCAGAGTTTGTCTGTTTACTTCCAGTTGGCACCTGCTGGTTAACCCCATCGCTGCAGCTCATGGTGATTTTGGATCATATAAATGTATGCTCTTACTCCTCCCTCCCGATGCTCAAATTTACATACTTAACATTTAAAAATCCAATTCATAGCCCCAAATAGAATATTCTTTAGAAGTAAACTCACAAACAACCCGGAGCTCAGTTTCCTCATTATGTGACAGAGAGAACGTGTCTTTAATTTTCGGCACTTAACTCCCATGAGTTTTATTTTGGAGGGAAAATCAATTAGGATCCCAAAGCTATGATTCACTCATATAGCAGAGTCCAGAGAAGCAGGTGAATTGGCAATGCAGAGGTGATGCTAGGCCACCTAGGTATGACTAGTTGGGCAGGTGAAGTACTGGCTGCCCTTGATGTTTGTGAGAGCACTGGGGATAGAAGCAGCCCAGGCTCAGAGCGCTCAGGGTCCCATCAGTGCCTCAGGTCACCTGCTAGTAAATGCATAAGCGGGACAGCAAAGGCCATTCTTCTTAACCGGCGCTAGCATTGGGCAGACTGCAGAGTTCCTCAAGTTTGGAACTGGCAAGAAGAAAGTAGAAATAAATGAACTTTTAAAATACAAATTTTTATTGCCAGGATTCCAAGTCTGACATTAAAAAAAAAAAAAAAACCCTGCTTTTCCCCATTACTACAAGTCAATACATAGCAGTGCCATGTAAGTGTCTTCCATTTCCCACAATTTCACACTAGATTTACCTGATAGATGAGTGTACTTAAGTAAATAGCACACACAATTTTAATAGGACAGGTGCTTTAACTGTAAATGGAAGGTCATTGCTATTATTTCAATTAACAACGTAAGCTACAAAAACACAGGAGAGTGAATTAATTTAAAGCTTCCATTTCATGCTACCAGTAGGGCATCTTTGGACCCCCTGGTTGTCTTGGCAACTCCAGTATCCCAACCAGCAGAAGCAGCCTCTGCCGGTCCCCTTCTCGGCATGCACACAGTTCAGATAGTACATTAGCAAAGAATATGATGCCCATGTAAATGTTGAAATATTTTCGTTGCCATAGAGATAAGAAGAATGGCAAAAATACAGGAGTACTTGACATACTCTGAGGCAGACTTTTAATTTTTTACAAAAATCTCAAACGACAATGCGGCTGAAAGCACCTTGGGGCTTTTATGCTCACTGACTATGCACACAAGTCCCCCATCCCAATAATGTGGGTGGAATCCAAGCATTCTCGCTCAATAGCCAATGAGGAGACACATGGAGGGGTGCAGGGGCCGTGATCATTATTCTTTGTATTGAGCACACAAAAAAGGGATAAAAGAGAGTGGAGACAATTTACCATGTTAGTTACTTATTTCTTTAGAGATGGGAAACCAAATCCGCAACTATTTTTTATATTTCCACTGCTATGGAACCTGGAGCACTGGCAAGGATAACCTTGAATATGTCATGATGTGTTTCCTTGTCAGCCGTTCCCCTCTGTGCAAACAGCCTGTACAATTTCTTTAGAGGAGGTGGCTTGTTAAACAATGTGATGTGTGTATCTGTCAAAGCAAAAGGTGGTGGGGGTGAATAGGCAGGATTTGCACGTCATGTTCTAAGTAGTGAACAGTTCTTCTAAAAATCTGTTGTTCTAAAACATTAGGGGAGGGGAAAGAGCTTTGCTTTTCTCCAAAGTTAACATCTAATTTTCATAAAAACTGTGGAAATTTCCATGAGCTTCCATCAAACAAATCTGCTATTAAATATTTCCTAAATTAGTTCTTGCCCAAGACCTGAGAAATGCTTGCAATCACTTTCAGTACGGCACCCTGGAGGGGACTGGAAGTGGCACTAAAGGGCAAATGGACGATGGTATGACTGACTTCCAGCAGCATTGGTCAGTCAGTACTAGCCACTCCTTCCTCCTAGTAACCCTCTCCAACCTCAACTTCCTCTAAGTATTTCTCCCCTGTCCATGGCAATTACTCAGTGTCAGAGTTCTCCCAAAGTCCTGTCCTCCTCCTGTGTACTCTCCTGGTATGACCTCATCAACTTTCTTATTGTCAGCTACTCTTCAAAGCAGCAATTTCCAACCTTTTTCATCTCCTGGCACACATCAACTAATTACTAAAATTCTGTGGCACACCAAAAATACATTTTTTGCCGATCTGACAAAAATTAGGTATAATTTTTATTCATTCACATCAGGCGGCTATTGTTGTATTGGTTGTCGTCATTTTTATTTGACAATCTAAGAGAAAAGAGATCAGTGCCCCTGACTAAATAGTCAGGTATTACCTGTTTTTAAAAATTTCTTGTGGCACACCAGTGTGTTATGGCACACCAGTTGAAAATCACTGCTCTAAAGTGCTGTTCAATCATCCAGAACCCTCTCCTAATCCCTACACTAACTGCCAACTGGTTTTCTCCACCTGGATGTTCTATTCCTAACATAGCATATCATAAATCAACTCATCATCGTTCCTTTCCCTCCATCCCCCATCTCCACACATAGCAACCTAAGACTGAAACCTTAGGTTTTTCCAGATCCTTCTCTCTGCCATGGCTCAAAAAGTCACCAAGTCACTGGTTATCAAAGTGATGCCCCTCCAGATCCATCAAATGCTCTCTCCATGACTTTGAGCTTTGAGCAAGGTTTGGCAAGATGAAAATAAGCAACAAGAAAGGGGCAGGGGGCCATTTCTTCTTCCTCCAGCACACTGCAAGAGCGTGTTTTCTTCTTACCCAGACTCCCAGAGCTGCTCAGGTTTCTGTGTCTATCACAACCTCGTTCTTGACTCTTTCCTTTGGTTCAGTTCAAAATAAAAACATTTATCTGCTTAAATTAGCCAGATTTGGTTTTTGTTATTTGTAGTATAAGAACCTTGATCAATACAGATATTGATAGAGGAAATATTTCAGGAGAAGTGTTGAGGGAAAAAAGGATGGGGCAGAGTCTTCGTAATCATTTTAAACTTGAGCTCATCAGTATTTTGCAGGGTGGAGCTTGCTTAAAGAAGCCATTGGTGTGTAACTCCCTCTAGACTTGAAGGTCACGATTGAGACTTACTCATCTTACTTATCTCTCCCATTCACAGAGTGAGGGGCTTAATAAATGATTTCGACTGCCAATAGACCCACCCTGGTAGTGCCAAACCACCACTTCTCTCTGCTTCGAATCCTATCCTAAGAGCATACTATATTCTAAGGTACCTGAAATGAGAGTTTTATTTCTAGGACAATGACACATATATAGTTAGTACCCGATTACAGTTTCTGATTGGTTCCCTTTTGAAAATATGTACTTTTTGAAAATATGACATATACAACCACTTTCTAATCTGCGCAAGGGCATGCTGAAGAGCTAAATGTACAATATGCTGGGGCTGAAGCTGACTCACAGGGGAGAGGTCCACGACACAACGGTCCACATGCCTTCGCAGTGGCTGGCTGTGTTGGCATCACCCTGCTCCCTGGCCTGCCATTCATGGGGTTGGTTATTCCTGTCCTTATCCATCTGTTGCTATGCTACAGCTTCTGTCAGTCAGTATTCATTTTCTACTGAGCACCCACGCTTGTGCCAAGCACCACAAAGAAACATGACACATAGTCATGGGCCCTGAGAGCATCCAAGCCAGGAGGTGGCCCGATAGAGACTGTAACATGCAAGGGACAGTGCACAATGACATCAGGCTGCTATGGAGACGCGACAAGGATGAGAGAGCTAATGTGGCAAGACAGGCTTGAAGGAGGATTTAAGACATAACCTGGATCTCGAAGTGTAGGTTTGAAAAGATAAGGGAATGGTGAAATGGGCGGGGTATGAGGGCAGAGTGGCACAGACTGTGAGCAGAACCGTGAAGAAGGGAATGCCCAGATCCCAACTGGCATTAGTCTGGAGCAAAGATTCCTTTAGGAAGTTAAAGATATAGGGTTGTGCAAAAGACTACCACACGTTGCCAAGGACAAGTCTCCACCTTCCATGACACATTTTCTTTGGGGGCCAAAGAAACATAACAACATAAGGTGTGTCCAAAGGTGGCGGTGACGTCAAGTAAGATGGCTCCTGGAAAGACCCCTGACACACAGGAAGCACTCCACAGCTCTCAGTCACACTCCATCCCTTGATGTTATCGCCCTGTCAGTTCCCGGTCCCCTTCTTTTCCATTCCTGGCCTGCTCCCTGAAGAAGTCAAGTAGCATTTTCTGTGGATCTTGGCATTTAGGGACAACTTCAGTGTGACCTGCTCATCCATGAAAGCCCAAACTTTGTGGGTATGTTTGCACATTTGTCCTTCCACTGACAGGATCGAATGTGCAGGGCCACCCGGGAATGCCAACTCCAGGGTTTAGAACAATCCCGGAGCCAAAAGTGGCTGCCAAGCCCTGCTCTCACTGTCCCGGTGTCTCTGAATGGTGACAACCAAGAATAAACGGGAAGGGAGCCTGCTTTGCCTGTTGTCTGGGAGGGCTGGCAGTTGGCCAAGAAGCAGCAGCAGGGCCGGAGGGCCCGGGAAGAGCTCCCAGTGCTCCCTTCCTGTCTTTGCAGGGGCTGCATTTTCCTCTGCCTTGTGCCAGGCATAAATGGATGATGAGGGAGTGTCAGGCTCAAGTGTGTGGTCAATGCGGGTGAGTGGTGTTGGAGATGCCTGCTTGACAGAAGAGGTGACTGAGGCACCCTCACCTCCCCAAGGGGTCCGGGCTCTGCCAAGTCCTTTGGCCAGAAAAGAGAACTCGGCATCCCGGTGGGAGTAATTGCACAGCTGAACCTATGCCAAATCAATCTGCGCCTTTCATGAGTCTGAGCTAGCCATGCGCCATTTCCAGAGGAGCCCAATGGGATGGCGAGGCTCTCCTGGGAAGCGCTTCCTCCTATCAGGACCAAGATGGGAAAGGAAGCAGGCAGCCTTGTGCTGCAGAGGAGACTCCCCACCAGTCCAATGGAGCTCACTTTTCTTCACTTTCAGACGTAGAGAAAGAAAGACTCAAAATGGAGCTAGGGAAAGCCTGGGAAAGAATTTATATAGACAAAGCAGGAACTGAGCGTACTTGGATAGTTTTAAAGCTTTAGAAAAAACAAATTCTACCCTAATGAAGGTAACCAGTACTACACAGAAACTAAGGCATGGCCTGACCGGTTTGGCTCAGTGGACAGAGCATCAGGCTGTGGACTGAAAGGTCCCAGGTTTGATTTTGGTTGAGGGCATGTACCTTGGGTGCAGGCTCAACCCCCAGTAGGGGGCGTGCAGGAAGCAGCTGATTGATGATTCTCATCGATGTTTCTATCTCTCTCCCTTCCTCTCTGTAAAAAGTCAATAATATATATATATATATATACACACACACACACACACACACATATATAGACTAAGGCATACTATTGACTCCCTGTCCCACTGGTAATTACAAAGAAACAAGGCAGAGGTTCAGACTGACCCCAGTTTTCTTTCTGGCCCCAGAATTGGCTGTCACCTCCTCAGAGTTATTTTGAGAATTAAATAGTATATATGAAATACTTAGCACTTGGTAACTACTAAGAGAAACAGAACCAATAGTGGCTGTGTTTATAAAGAAACACACACAAACAAAGAAGGAGGGAGGGAGGGAGGGAGGGAGGGAGCAGGGGAGGAAGAGAGATATCTTTAGTTTAAGGAATTGACTCAGGAGATTATGGGGGGCTGGCAACGCTAAATTTTGAATGGCAGGCTGCAGGTTGGAGCCCAGAGGAGAGCTGATGTTGCAGCGGAAGTCTAAAGGCAGTCTGTTGGCAGAATTCCCTCTTCTGAGGGGCACTGCAGTGTTTTTCTGTGAAGAACTTCTACTGATTGGATGAGACCCAGACACATTAGGGAAGGCAACCTGCTTTACTCAAAGTTGACCGATTTAAATGTTAATCACTTCTAATAAATACTTCCACGGCAACGCCTAGACTGTTGTTTGACCAAATATCTGGGAACCAGGGCCTAGTTGACATACAAAACTAACAGACACAGACCATACCCAACATCTCCTCCTTCCGGCCTACCATCCTTAGATCCAGAGAACTTTGACCTTGAGATTCTAGGTTTGGAGCCAAAGATGACAGAATCTGCCCTACATTCCTTCCAGAAGAAACATGTGCCATAAAAGCATGTTTTGAACATTTTGGGGAATTTGATGGTAGTTTTGGATTTTCTCCCCATAAAATATACATTCACAGCAAAACTTCACACAATTTCAGGAATCCTGTGGCCTTCCCCAAAGCATCAATGTTCTAAGCGTGGCCGAATGTTGAGTTTAAGAACATTACGTCTAAAAGTACTGAAACTGGCCGAAACCGGTTTGGCTCAGTGGATGGAGCGTCGGCTTGCGGACTGAAGGGTCCCGGGTTCAATTCCGGTCGAGGGCATGTGCCTGGGTTGCGGGCACATCCCCGGTGGGGGGTGTGCAAGAGGCAGCTGGTTGATGTTTCTCTCTCATCGATGTTTCTAACTCTCTATCTCTCTCCCTTCCTCTCTGTAAAAAATCAATAAAATATATTTTAAAAAAATAATAATAAAATAAAAAAAACAAAAGTACTGAAACTGCAGAACTATGAAGAAGGAAAAGGACATTATTAGGATCTAGATGCTTTCACCACAGGGAATGACAGGGGGGAAAAATAGATGAATGCTGCCTGGAGAGGCTGTGAAGGGAGATGAGGCTCTGTCTGGAGTGCTCACTATGGCTTGCCAGGTAAATATGCAAATGAAGTAACTAGAAAGTAGGTCATGACAATTAAATACCACAGCTATGGAAGCCCATGTTTGTTCCAGCCCGCTGCTTCTTATTCCAGGCAGAGGGTTGACAAGATGACCTGGTCCTGTTGGGCAAGCCTGGTCTCACTCTCAAAAGGACCTAATGATGTATATTCCCTCCTGCAGATATGGCAGGCAGTCTACTTCATGTCTGCAAATGGGCAGTACTACTATTAAGAAAATGGAAACATTTTTAATGAAAACCTTTATTATATATCATTAACAAAAAATGCTTACTTATCGAACTCCTTTTTACCATTAAATGGTACCTATATCACCTCTCCATTACTCATTTCATTCCACGTTTGCTCCATCCTTGCAATACAAATATGCATTGTGATTGGTTTTGCCCAACTCTTAACTATTAAAAACAGACTTCTACAAGGTTGCTCTTGGTTCTTTAGAGTCAAATTTCACAGCTCCTTGATGGGTCAATGGTATTTCTTTGATGGACGTGTGTGTGTGTGTGTGTGTGTGTGTGTGTGTGTGTCACAGGGAAAAGCAGCACTACAGAAATGAGACTCTGATCAAGGCCAGTCTGAAGACTCCAGACTAGTAAGGGAGGGCCAGGCAGAGGAGAGCAGGCAAGGAGGAACAGGTAGGAGTTTCCCTTAGAGCAGTGGTTCTCAACCTTCCTAATGCCATGATCCTTTAATACAGTTCCTCATGTTGTGGTGACCCCCAACCATAAAATTATTTTCATTGCCACTCCATAACTGTAATTTTGCTACTGTTATGAATCATAATGTAAATATCTGATATGCAGGATGTATTTTCATTGTTACAAATTGAACATAATTAAAGCATAGTGATTAATCACAAAAACAATATGTAATTATATATGTGTTTTCCGATGGTCTTAGGTGACCCCTGTGCAAGGGTCATTCGACCCCAAAGGGGTCGTGACCCACAGGTTGAGAACCGCTACCTTAGAGGGACCCTGAAGAAAAGGGGAGAGTATGTGCAGATAATGTGACAAGGAGGTGGACACTGACTGAGAAATTGTGTTTTTTAAGCAACACAGAGACAGAGTTCTCAGAATAATAAATTTTGCCTGATTCTCTGACCAGAAAAGGGATTTCAACATAGACAAGGGAAAAACATGCATATGGGTGTGGACAGAAGGAGATTGGTGGCTCTGGGGAACATTTACTGAAATTCCACATCCAGGGAGAACTTGAGGAGAATGGAGGCCTGTTACTACTGTCAAAGAATCCAGGGGAAATACAGTTAGTTACATGGAAAAGAACAGATTGAATGAATGAATAGTGAATGAACATCTGCTATGGGTAAAGACCAAGGATAGACACTCCCACCCTACCCCCAAACCCATCTGACTATACAACACATCACAGCCTAACTCATGAGCTTTCTGCTGCAGCCAATGGTCTGTATGCGTGGGTTTGTCCGGAAGTTGTATTTATTGCTTATGAAGACGCATCACACAACGTGTGCACAAAAGGGGTATAGAGGTCAAGTGTTTTAAATTCGAAACTCGGGTAGAGAGGAAGGCAAAAATGTGTTGCAAATTTATCAGTTGGATCATCACTTGAGTACAGGTGAAGGATAAGGCCTGTGGCCAGTCACGAGAGCCTTGGAAGACAGTAGATGGTATTCTTGCAACTGAGTGTGCCAGAGAGATGGAGGGAGGTCAGAAGCAGAGGGTGACTGGGGAGAGGAGGTATTTGTAGGTAGGTGGCTGAATCCTTCTTCTAACTGGGGGGTCTTTTCCAGAAATCACTGACAGTTTCGTACAGCCTTACTTTCCCTTCACTCCAAAGTCCTGCATACATTTCCTCCTTAATCCTCCTATAAATCCTACTGACATTTTAATTAACCACTCTAGCTCCTCTGCAAAGAGTCTCTTCTAGTAGCTTCAGAAGGTGAAGTAGCATCAAATCACTTAATAATTTTCCCCAAAATGCTTGCCACACAATGTTTGCCAAAGCTACTGCACCAACTCAGAAGGCAAAGAGAAACCACCAGCTACCTGGATGCTAGCAGTAGTCCCATTAGGAGCTTCCAGGGCTCATCCGTCTAAGAGTCTGCCTATGATACTAGGCAGCAAAGTCAGGAAAAAGTTGTGATAAGACCAAGTGTTAGCTGACGTTGTTATTATACAACAGAGCTTAGGCCTGCTTATTGCATTGTCTCAAGCCCTATAATAATATTAGGTCCATTGCTAGCAAGAACTAATGTTTATTCCTGGCAGTATGCTAAGGTGCTTTATTTTGCAGTACCTTATTACCTTCCTTGTAATAAGCAAGAGCTGAGCTCAACATAGTGGTACTGCATGACTTCTCTGAAGTCACAAGGACTCAGAGAGGAACCCAGAGCTTGAGTTTAGTGAGGGACAGAGAGCAGGTTTGGAAAATATACATATAGATAGATAGTTTTCAGTCATTGTCTTTAAACTTCCCAGTTAATGATATTAGTAATCACTACGAGTTTGTCAACTCATTCAGGTATTCACTCACTGAACCAATATTTATAGAACACTAGGTGCTGAGCACAAAAGATGAGCAAAGCAGAGGTCCTGCCTCAGGCTGTGTGCCATGTGAGCAGCATGCAAGTGGATGAATTCACAGTGGTAAACACTGTAACAGAAATATGAATACAGTATTCTAGGAGCAAGACAGAGAATGAAACCCACTTGGCCTTTCAGAAATCTAGGAAGGCTTCATCAAAGGAGTGACAGGTGAAAACGGCTCTTAAGGGACGAGTAGGAGTTTGGTGGTTTAGGGAGGGCACTGCTGTGTGGGAGGTGGGCTTCCTACTGGCTTTCAGGGAACACCTAACCAAGCTGGAAAGGAACAGGCAGTAGGCTGAAGGATGGAGGAAGCCCAATCACTTACTTTCCACATTTCAGCTAGCCTCCCTAGTGCCAAAGCTTGAACATACCTTACCTCAGCTTTGTAGGTGGGTACCTGGTGCTATCACTGCTAGGCAAGAAATAAAGGCTGCTGGTTTCATTTTCATCCAGTCCTCTTTGGGGGACACTGGCTATTTATAAATTTACTAGAGGCCCAATGCACAAAATTCATGAAAGGGGCTTGGCCCTCGCAGCCCCGGCTGCATCTGGATGGTCGTTCTGCTGTTCAGTCTAATTAGTATATTAGTTCTTTATTATATAGGACTAGTGACCTGGTCCATGAAATTCATGCCTTGAAGTCCCCATTCAAGCCCCACTGGGGGGGGGGGTGCACCCTGAGGTCCCCCATCAAGCCCCGCCCAGCAGGGGGTGCAGCTTCAGGTCCCCTGGCCTGGCGCTGGGGTAGAGGGTGTGGCCTGATGTCCCCCATCAAGCCCTGCTGGGTGAGGAAGCACAACCTGAGGTCCCCCAGCCTGGTGCCAGGGTGGTGGGTGCGGCCTGAGGTCCCCTGTCAAGCCCCACCAGGCAGGGGGCACAGCCTCAGGTCCCCTGCCCCAGCCTAGCACCACGCAGCCTCAGGTCCCTGCTGATTGCTCATTAAGGCTCATTAGGGGAACTCAGCCTCTGCTGTGGGTGCAGCCATCTTGACCATTCCAGTGTGATGGTCAGTTTGCATATTCCCTCTTTATTAGATAAGATGGTTATAAGACTGGCTTAATTCTTGTTCACAGTTGCTTTATTCTTAGCTTTCAGCCAACAACAAACTAAATACTTGAGTATTAATGAGCTTTCTGTAGGTCTGGATACTACAATGTTTTCAAGAACTTTCTTCTTCCTGCATCCCAACCAAATACCTCTAGTGGATTTGCAACTCTAGGAGGCATTTTGCCAGAAAGATAACCATGTCCTACAGTTACCATCTAAATATAAGGAAGAGCCTCATTATCTTTCCAAACCCTTATCACTCATCATTCAACCTAACTTTGTATTAACATTAATACAGGGCCAGGGGCCAGGGCCAGAAAAGCAAGATAAGTGAGGAACACTTTGCAAAATGCTGTGAATTTTATTTCTACAGATTTTGTTTTGACCAAAGGTGTTCCTGCATAAGAATATGGACAAGTTACAGAACAAATAAAGAACAGATATGGGACAAGGTGCAGAACACAATGATAGGGATCCAGTGTTCCAACATGACCAGGTAGGGAATAAGTGCTCATAAAAATAAAGCTAAAAACCTGGAAATGTAGACAACTTTCATGTGCTCGGGAAATTCATCAAAATACAACCT
Organism: Myotis nattereri; assembly: GCF_964212035.1. Lineage (NCBI taxonomy): Eukaryota > Metazoa > Chordata > Mammalia > Chiroptera > Vespertilionidae > Myotis > Myotis nattereri. The sequence goes on from NC_138076.1 coordinate 30,371,590, forward strand.
CTCACTTTTGGTGAAAAGATATAGAAATAGAAACATAATACCTGAATTAATTGTTCTTTCCAGGGAAGAAATTATCTGCCTTTCAGTTTATCTTTCGAGTAAATGATTCCAATAAATATGATGTTTATTTCATAGGGACCATCCAATTTGACAGATGTGCTTTATGTATAGCATTTTAAAGTTAACTGTCTTTGTGTCCTGTGATTAAGCCAAGAAACAGTGATGGCAAATTAAACATCAGAAATGGGAAGAGCCCTAGCTGGTTTGGCTTATTGGATAGAGCATCGGCCTGCTGACTGAAGGGCCCCAGGTTCCATTCCAATTAAGGGCACATGTATCTTGGTTGCAGGCTTCCAGCTCTGGTTGGGGCATGTGGAAGGCAACCAATGGGTGTGTCTCTCTCAAATCAGTGTTTGTTTCTCTCTCTCTCTCTCTCTCTCTCTCTCTCTCTCTCTCTCTCTCCCTCCCTCTCCCTCTCCTTTCCACTCTCTCTCTCTAAAAGAAAGAAAGAAAAGAAAAAGAAAAAGAAAAAGAAAAAGAAAAAGAAAAAGAAAAAGAAAAAGAAAATCATTGGAAAAAATATCCGTGGGTGAGTATTAAAAAAAAAAAAGAATTGGGAAGAGATTAGTTCAGGAGAGATTTGCCAGTGTTTGCCTAATGTACATTAAGCCACATACACTGAGATGATAAATGGTGCTACCTCTGTTGTTCTAATGCCTTCCTGTCATAAATCTGGTTTGATTGGCATGAACAGTACTAGATAAAACAGACTGAAGCTGCAATGCCAATATTTTTGTGACTATTTTGCAATCGGCGTTAATCAATGAGATGGGACTATAATTGCTGCAATTTTCCATATCTCTCTCTTCCCGGCTCCAGAATCACAGATATAATAGCGCTCCTACGAGTTCCCAACAATTTGCTATTCACAAATGCTATATTAAACATACTACATAAAATTGCATCCTGACGCTCCTTTTTTTTTTTTTTTTCAAATTCTTTCTGGAAACCCCTAAATCCTAGGGTATTGATCCATAAAGAATCAGTCCTCCAAATTCTTTCACTGAGCGCCCTGGCTGAATCTCTCCTTGAAAGTCATGTTGGAATTTTGGTTTCGGAGCCTCATAACATTTCATGAATTCAACTTCATTTGGGAAAATTTTCAATCACTTTGGTGACATTGACAATTTTCCATTTCATTATAATGCAACAGAATTCAAGCACCTGCTTTGCTTTTCAAAATGTAAATCTCCTGAAAAATCAGAGAAAAAGCAGGTGTGCTAGCTTAATTGACAGAATTGAATCTCCTACCCAAAAACAAGCATCCAAATCAAAACAGAGACTCCAAAGTACAGGCCAACATCAGAAAAACTGGAGGCCCAGCACGGAAGCGCATTTGGGGCGAACAGACAGATACCTCTTTATTAAATGGCTTTTAAACTTAAGTAACTGGTTGTTGGATAGAAATGAAGCTCGGATAACCCTTCTAATTTAAAAAAATGAATTTAGTAAAAATATATATACATGACTTCCAAATTGTTTCTTTTAGTTTACTCACATCTAAGATGCTTAGTGAACTGTGGTGTTGTTTACACTAATTTTGGAATCAGATGCAGAAATTCAATCCCATGGAAGAAAATACTTCCAGAAAAACTGAATTGTGCTTCTAACTTTCTTTCTCCCTTTAAATTCACAGGAGAATCTGTTCAGCTTGAAGAACAGCCCCTCTGTCGTCATTCACAGGCAATCTCTTCTTACAAATGGCAGTGCTATTCAGCCTGATTGATTTCAGCACTTTCCATCTTTCCGTAACGTTCCACTCTCGGGCTGCCAAACAAAGATCCCTCTATTTCATTATTCAAAATATTAAGTGAAGCTCAAAAGCCATAATGATAGACTTTGGGGTGAAGAAATATTGCTCTGTCTGTCAAAAATGCTGCAAGTTATTTTATTACATAAAATTGTACTTTAGGCCATCTGACCGTCAAGTCTCCCAGAACGGAAGGGTGTGGCTAAATCTAATCCCAATCACCCATTTTTATCAAATGTATGGCTCATCAACCACCCACCATTTTACCGGAATTTAAAGACTAATGGCATTAATGACTTTCATTGTGTTTCTCCAGCTGCTGCTCCGATTTGGGTAAGTTGCTAAGGAATAAACCTGGGGAAACACTGACAAGTCAGGAGGGAAGGGAAATCGACATCTGATTCACAAGCCACACCATTTATACCCAAACAATTCAAAATCAAGTGTAACTATTGGTGACAAACACATTTGTGATTCTTTGCCCCATCAGAGCAGAATATTTTTATGTTTGCTAAGTACAAGGAAGGAGCCAGAAAATTCTAAGGTGCCATCAAAACACCATAGTAGTCGGGTGCAGGTATATCTTAGATACTTAGAAACTTTAGTCGGGAATTGGTAAATATTTAACTCCTGTGTCATACCTACCTTGCCAGTTTATTGTAAAAATCAGAAACCCCACAAATGAAACGCATGTCATACAAGGGAGATTCGGCACAGCACTTGGCAGGTCAATGTATCAAAACCATACATGGAGAAAAATCTATATGTATCTCCTCTCAAAACAGGATTTGGACGCATCAATTCAAAACGCAGGCAGTAACCTAACCCTATATATGCCAACACCTCAGGTTCCAGGATTGCATCTCCTGTGCCCCATCTATGGAGACACAGTGCCTGGGAGCTCTGGGTATTCCTTTGCCTAACCTGAACCTGCCTTTCAAAAGCTAGAAAAATGCTCCCAAAATTTGTGCATGGGGTGTGTGCAATCCTTTTCTTTTTTGTTAGGATTCTAATCTGAGTCCTAATTTATGTTTGAGAGCTATCATTTAGAGAGAATTCCTATATTAGGCAATCATATGAACATTCCTTTACCCTCCCCCACCCCCCAAAAAATCCACCTGGACACATCCAGAACAAGATGGACAGGTTGCTGCCTAACTCTGTTTTGAAGGAGCATGGCTGCCTTTGATCAGCACAAGAAAGAGGCGTGTCAACATTCAGAAATGTCCTGGGAATTCCACCCAGAATTCACTTCACTATATCAAGTGCTATGACAATTCAATCCATGGATTAAAGTCTGCTAGGCTGCGCTCGAGAATCATTTTTAGCTCATTCTGTAGATCATTGTATTTCCCAATCTGGCACCATGAACCATAAATAATCCTATCATTTATTAATTACATTTCCTAACCTAGTCAAGAAGAATCCTGCAGTGTGGAGCAGCGGATCATGAATAAATGGTTCATTGAAAAGCAACTCTTATTGCCAAGTAGTTGTAAATTAGGGTGTGATAATTACCCACTTTAACCTTTTTAAACAGGTTCCTCTAAAAAGCTCCAAGATGGATGTTTTATTATAACAACTTTGACCTCCAACACGCAACAACACAATTAGTTTTGCACCCTGACAAAGGGATGCTTTGATTAAAAATCTGCCATACTACATTATTATAAGGTATTGAATGTGGGTGGATACATGTGTATGCATTATACATACACAATATTCACATATTACGTCCTCGTCTACTTGAAGTATAGATCCAGCTAACTAGAACATAATGAGTAAGTATGGACTGTAATTACATAAAAATGCACCAGTTCTGTCATCATAAACCATTGCGAGTGATGTCCTGTGGAGTGCGCTGTCCCCAATGTCCTAACCCAGCTGTGGGCAAACTACGGCCTGCGGGCAGAATCCGGCCCGTTTGAAATGAATAAAACTAAAAAAAAAAAAAAAAAAAAAAAGACCGTACCCTTTTATGGAATGATGTTTACTTTGAATTTATATTAGTTCACACAAACACTCCATCCATGCTTTTGTTCCGGCCCTCCGGTCCAGTTTAAGAACCCATTGTGGCCCTCGAGTCAAAAAGTTTGCCCACCCCTGTGACCTAACCCCATTAAACATCTTAACTAACGTCACAGAAACGCAGCACTCAATCCACACACCACAGCCAGGGCCCAGCACAACCTCCCAGCAGAGCTCGAAGCCCCGCCTCTCAGGAGAAGCACAACTGCTAAAGCTATCATAAGCCCCGTGGTGCTCAGACTAGAGGTGGCAGCAGTAGCACCCAGACCCCTAGTTAAATTCAGATTCCTGTGCCTGCCCTCAGGACTGATTCAGTCCATTAGGGGCCCTGCCTGAAACTCTGCATTTCTAATAAGCTCCCTGTGGGGTCCATGGGGCTTGCTGGTCTAGGGACACACGCTGAGAATCACTGTCTTCACCCATGGCCTACAAAAGTGGAAGCAACTGCTGAGACAACCTGATACATATCTCATGGGGAGGATGAGCTCTCTTCATTCCTCTTATTTTATCCCCCTCATTTTGTGACAACTTCCCTCTCTTTTCCAAGACTCTGGTCTATAAGTGTCAGTGTCACTTACAAATTGTGGGGAAGAAAGCTAGTGGCTGTACCCCTCAGTCAGTTCTACACACCCATTCCCACACACATACCCCATCAGAACTTTTATTTAAGCTTCAGGTTTGTTTCTGAAATGATGAAGTTGAAAGCAGCACATTTTAAAACTCCATGTAATAGGTGCTTGCCTGAGAGGAATTTAAATTCTACAGGGATTGGGGTGGAGGGAGGGAACAGGAAACAGAAAAACGAACATTACATGGCCAGTGCCAGACGCTGCCCTGTCTTCAATGACCTGAAAATCATTACCCGAAGGTTAGAAGGAGCGCTGTCTTATTCATCAAATGTCATTGTAGCGAGAGGGACATACTGCCGCTGCAATCTCAACTCCCTTATACAGAGAGTAGAGTTTGTCCAGGAGAAGTCTTATGTCCCATAGGCCACCTTGACTCTTAATATAAAGGCCTGACCTGGAGACTATTTGGAGGTGGGTTGAGGAGGAATGCATTGCTGTGAATAAGAGTGCGAGGAACTTGGAGGTCACCAATGGCCCCCGGAGGAGAGAGGGGAGGGGACAAAGAATCAGGACCAGATGTGAAGGCCCTGACTGGGCCCAGAGATCTGTCCTGAGCCATGTCTAATACTCATTGAAAATCACCTTGTTTCAGTGCAGCCCCTGTCCATCCCATAGCCACTCCACTGGTCTTCTCTTCCCAAGAAGGAATTGGGCTTTTGTTTGCTTGCTTTTAGGAAGGCAAAGAAGGGCTTGAGTTTCACATCTACGTCAATATGGAATACAGCAAAGGCTGAATCATGAAAGAATCTAAAAACTGAACCAATTTAGCAGAAGCATGAGTTAAATATCAGGGCGATCATGAGAAAACACCCAGAGAGAGCTTGGCTTCCCCAGGGCACACAACATCGGTGAGATGGGAGGTTAAGAAAAATCTTACGTAGATTTCTAGAGGGTTCAAAGTGGTATTATCATACTGGAAACAAAAGTGCCTCCCACATCCCCCCCCCAACAAGCTGGTGTTGGGGGACACAGAGGCTGATCTATGAATGTCAGCACCGGTGTCCAGGCACTTGGAAACACTAGCAAGTTCAAAAACATGCGAGATGTTGGCTCACATATTGCCATCAGAGGTATAAATTCAGACCATTTTGGGGGAATGCAATTTGGCAACATACCAAGCCTTAAATGTATTCATATCTCTTGCCACAGTAATTCCACCTGTGAAGATCAATTCTTAAAAACATAATCCTTAATTTGAAGATGTTCGCTGTGAGATAATCCTAATACCACAAAACCTAATGCCCAATAATAGAGCCCGAGATAAGTAAATTAGACTGCAGCTATATGCCATTGCAAACTCTTGACAAAGAATTTTAATGACATGGGAAAATCCTTGTGCCAAAACACTGATAGAAGAAAACAGGATACTAAATTGTATTACATTAGGATCTCAGCACTGTAAAATAATAATCACAGAAGGAGAAATATACCATTATTCCAGTTGAATGCTACAGCTGCATTAACCATCGCTGCAGCTGAATTACTCCTGCCAACCCATACTTTGCCATATTTCCCACATTTTTATAATAACCATGAATTATGTTAAATATAAGAAAATAAGTTTTATTTTTAAAAGATTATATAAATTTATAAATGAAAAATCGAGAATGAGCTGTCATATATGTTTTTACCCTTAATCTGTTGAAGTCAATAAAAAGCATAATACAGTCATAGGTAAACTTATTAACAGGGCCACTGACAAATCAAATTGGGTACAGGTGCCACAGTGAGCCCACAATCCAGGACTATAATCTAACACTAATTTAAAAGCAAATAAAGTGCAAATCTGAATAGCTGCAATAGTGTCATTTGATTTCTCCCAATACACTATAACCTGATTCCGATGGCTTCATGAAATGCACCAACTTGTCTGTCCAACTGTTTCTATATGTATATGATTATGTCCAGCAATGTGCAAATGTTTATGAATATGTACATGATATGGATAGTCTGATAGGTATGGGTATTTTTGTGAACATTTATATGTATTTCAGTATATATGTGTACTAATTTATATGTGTATGTAAATCTTTATGAATGTGTATGTGTTTCTATGTATGTGGACATAAACATGAACAGATATATAAACATGAATGTTATGTTTGTGTATGATCATGAAGATATATGTATATTAATGTGTTTCTGTGAATAGGTATACACGCATGCATATGTGTATGAATGTTTATATGCATGTACATTTGTTTATTTGCATGTGTGTTTATGTATATGAATGTACATATAAATATGTTTACGTTTATATATAAGCATGATAAATTTTTCCCTCAGCTTCCACCTACCTAATTTCCCTTTAAAGTGGGGACTTTGATTGAATGATGACATTTACTACTGAATAAAAGGATATAAGATAATAAAAAATTTAAAAACCTTAAGACCAGAATTCTCAACCTTTTTGTTTATTTGTTTGTTTTTGTTAATCCTCACCCAAGGATATTTTTTCCATTGATTTTTAGAGAGAGTGGAAAAGAGGGAGGAGGGAGAGAGAAAAGAAAAACACATTGATGTGAAAGAGACACATGGGTCGGTTGCCTCCTGTACAGGTCCCAACTGAGGCCAGGATCGCACCTGTAATCCAGGTACATGCCCTTGACTGGGAATCAAACCCACAAACCTTTGGTGTGCATGCCAATGCTCTTATCACTGAATCATGCTGCCAGGGCTGTTTTTCAACTTTTAAATAATTTTTATACCTAACTGCTTAGAAAATAAGTTCCTAGTGACTTTGAAAGGTATACTGCTAGTATTTTGAAATGATGGCCAAGTTAACAACCATGGGAAGAATTATGTGTTTCCATGTCAATCAGTGGATCAGTTAAAGGAATAGCATTCTGATGTATAATTCCACTGGAACATTGATTCAACTTTTTTAATATCATTACTCAGTTGAAGCACATAAACCCCCAGTCTAAAGGAACATTTGAGAAAGTTTAAAACAACAAAATAGAAGAATTTACAAAGGAGTAAATCTCTTTTTAGCCTAAACAGCAGTAGACATTACAGAAAACACTATTATATCATCAGTAGCTTTCTTCTTTACCCATCGGGGGGTCTGTAATTATGTCATAATTCATATTTAATTGTTTCATCTGAAGACTATTATCTCATTTCTTCATGATTGTCTTATTCTAGCTGTTTATATTTTTCCCTATTCACAACGTCATAATTTCCAGACTAAAATATTGAGCTTAGAGAATATTAGTTCTGTTATATTTGATATATGTATATGATTTAATTTTTATTTTAACTTTTTAAGAAAATCAAACTGTAATCCAAAGATGTCTTGTGTCTTAAATATAGGACTCTCCATTTTGAATGCTTTGAAATATCACATTGCAATGGGCATTCATAGCTACAGTTCCCTTTACAGCAAATATTAAACATGTTTTTGCAGATTATGGTGTTAATTACCATTATAAATATTTTCAAATAAAAGAATAGAAAATGCTTACCTTAAAGATATTCAGTTTCTTAAACGTACAAAAGAACTGAACCCCAACATTACTACCGAGAAGTAAAAGCTACATTGGAATAGCCTTGAAAGGAGTCATTTTAAAACTGTAATGTGAACATTTTTATAAAATGGTTTTGTGAAATTTGGAAAGACTATTAGCCAAAGTTATGCCTTTATTTAGACCTAAAATTGGAGGAAATTAAGTTGGGACAGAGGAAAGAAAGAATGTCTGCCTGCTGGAGATGGAAATTTGTTCACAGGGGGCATTTCTTTCTGAGCCCATCACTCATGACTCCCTATTTTTTCAACATCTCAGAGCTTCATTATGCCCTTGGACACATATACTCAAGCCCAATCCCTACAGAAGTCTTCTCCCCACATAGGAAGTCCTAGGAGGCCCAGAGTAGTTAAGGAACCTCCTAGGGCTCCCTCGGCTTCTGAGCAGCATGCCTACCTCCTCCTTAGTCCTCTGGGAATGCCGAACCAGCCTTCATCTCCTTCAGTTCCCACCGTTTACTGCACTGTGAGCGCAGTGCACCTTTTGAGGCTGACCTTGTCCTTTCTGGCACTGGCAACAAGGCACATTATGTCCCTAACGCAGATGTACAAGAATTGTGAGATCCTGTCCCCCATTGTTGGCCAACTCAGTGCCTGGAACACAGGAGGGGCTCTACCACTCTGAGTCATGAGAAGGGACAAAGGGAAGGTCAAGGCCTACATTTGGACCTGTTCTAGAGGGGATCCATCTAAGGATACAGATAAGGCAAGCATTTTTTTCTGGAAACAGATTGGGAAAAGGACCATTTTTTTTACCTTTCCAGTTTATTACGTCTTGTAAGATGCTTACAGACCACACCTATCTGACGGGCAATGATCAAAGACAATTCAAAAGCAGTTGTCAAAGCATGAAACCTCTCCCTTATAAAAAAAAAAATTAAAATTAAAACATAATTCTCCTACCATGTACTTAATAAAGCATTAAGTAGGACTTCAAAATACACTAACTCTTGTATGGTGGCTTCACAGCCATAATTTTGACCAAGCCATAGGCACATGTTCTAAAAAATAGGTAATGTTTAGGTTCAATTACGTGATGTACACTTAGTATATAGTAATAAGACTACTAGGGTACTTTCTTGTCTGAATACAAAATAGCTGCCACTTGATTGCTCTTTGAGCAGTTCACAGCTCTCTTTCATGTATTATTCACTTGTTATTATAACCTTCACTTTCCAAATAAAGAAATGGAGGCCCAGAGTGGTTAAGGAAACTCCTAGGGGTCCCTCAGCTTTTGAGTGGCAAAGCTGGCACTCAGAGCCACGCTTTTTGGTTGTAGGTCAAACACACTCCACAGCTGTCCCCAAAATTCTATATATCAGTGCAGGCAGTGCAGTTTCACATGATCCACTGTTGACCATCTGTTTCCAGCCTCTCGGTGTTTCCCCAAGACCTGTTGCTGACACTGTCCTAGGCAGAGCTACCCCACATAATTTCCATTTAGTAGAAGACCAGATAAAAGGGTTTCAGCCTTAGAGCTCAAGTCTGGGGGAAGGAACATATGGCCATAGACAGGGCATGAGTAGATGGGCAGCAGTGGCCACCAGGCCCAGGTAGGCAATCTGTATGCCAACCAAGCTCAGCAAGGTCACACGTGCACATAGGCAAAGGCACACAAGCATATTTATTAATAAGACTAGAGGCCCGATGCACAAAATTCGTGAAAGAGTAGGCCTTCCTTCCCCTAGCTGCCTGCACCAGCTTCCCTCTGGCACCCGGGAGCCAGGCTTCCCTCCAGCATCTGGGACCTGGGCTTCCCTCACAGACCTGGCTTCATCTGGAAGGTCGTCCAAAAGGATGTCTGGTCTAATTAGCATATTCCACTTTTATTATTATAGATGTCCTCAGGGCACACAGGTCTAATCTGAGTCAACATCAACCTCATCCAGCCTGTGTGTCCTTTCCACAGAAATAAGAAGGAATAAAATACAAGGCCAGATGCTTCATTCCCAATAGGCTGAATGGGTCGAAACCCAAACAGAGACTCATAGTACAAAGTGTGAGTGTCCTGGTCCCTCTGTCCAGGAGCCAGGGTCATGCTGCTGCCCAGACAAGTGTCTCTTAACATTAACATAAAATATGGATCCCCCCCACCCCCGTTTCCATCTGACAGTGGCAAATTTGTAAATTGATGACTCTATAACTTGACTCCTAGAAAAATTTAATAGGATCACATCCAGGAGCACATCAGAAATATTTGAAGACCACAGATGTACCACTGATGAGATGGGCTTATATTTAGAGTATTTTTGGGACACCTAAAGTTTAGAGATTCTGCTTGTAAATGCATTGATCTTCTTCTCATCATTGAGGGCTAATAGAGACTAGGTTTTGTCAACAATAATTTTAGGAGGTATTGGAAATCCAGAGTGAGAGTAAATAGGAAAAGAAATGAACTGAAGAGCAAAAGTGTGAGAGAAGAAGCAGGAAAGCACAACGGAAAGGGAGTGGAAAACAGGGAGTTCAAGATCCTGGTGATGTTGAGGGAAGTGCACCAGGCCTTCCCTGGAGAATGCACACCCCAGGGACAGGGAGAATCTTGAGAATCAGCCATAAAACCATCATGGGATAATGGGCCTCCTGGGCATGGAGCCACATGCACCCTTTAGGGCCATGCCATGTGTTACTCCAGGAACAATGGCAACTAGGAGCACTTCCGGTGGTCACGACCTCTTCCTAGTGGTTGATAATGTCTTGTGCAGCTCTCCTAAAATTAAAGACCAACAGGAAACTTTTCTCATAACACAGCCCAATGGGGCAGGTTCTGTCATCCCCATTTTACAGAGGAGAAAACCAGGGTCCAGCTAGGTAACTGAAAGTAATCTGTACTGCATTAGGATTGGCTTCGTTTGCTGCAGACTGTTCAGGAGGAAAAGCAAAGAAAACAGACACCAAAACCTAACAGACACTATGCATGAGGGGCGTACTCTTTCTCTCTGTCTATTATTTGACTCCTAGAAGACTCTCTCTCCCTCTCTGTATGTCTTCTCAGTTTTGTTGTGATGATCCCCTTCACATGTTATAAAAAGGTAGATTTTAAGTTCACCGAGACGAATCTTTCTTGATTGATTATGAGAAACATGATCCCCTGAGGCCTGATTTCAAATAGGAAAGATACCTTTAAGGACACCCTGTTACTCTGTGGGTTTGTTCTCTTGCTACCATGTTGTATGTGGCAGCTCAGCCATTCAGCGGCCCCAACTTCATCCCAACGGGTATGTCTTCCTCTCTCCCATCAGGCAACTGCCCATAGCTCAGCCTCGCATCACGGGGCACCCCAACACAGGAACTGGCTGATACAACCATAGGTAGGAAAACCCCTCTGTTTGCTGAGGTCCATGACATCTGGTAATTGTGATAAAAACTAATCATAAAGCACTCTTTATGGTTGGGGGTCTTGTGTTAATCTTAAAAGTAGTGGGTTTAAAACCTCATTTCTTCTGAGATGGGTCAGAGCAAGAGCAGTGGCAGTGGCCATGGCCCAGGCCTGTCCACCTCCTTGAAATCACTAATTAATTTCTGAGCAGCGGTACCTCTGGACGGTCTTTGTGGAACCAAGCTTCCATTCCCAGACTCAATGCAAACCACGCTGAGAACAGGACATCTGGAAGAGGCACCGGACTGTGCTGGCCAGGCAAGGCTGACTCTGGGCCAAGCGGCCGGGCAGGGGGGCCAGCCAGGGAGGTACATTCCCCTCTGGGTCTGGGAACATCAGCGCAATGAAATATCTGCGATATCACCGCAAATGTAATGAGCACAGGAAATTGACGGCAGCTCCAACTAAATTACAGCTTAAAAGACAAGAAAGGTCCCCAGAGATGGCCACAAAAGGCAACTCGCTGACCAGGCCCAGGTGAAATTGAATTGGAAATGGTCCCTGCCTCATTAGCATAACAAAAGTTCCAGTGTTTAAAGGAAAAAGTCATTCTGTGTAAATGAAAGAGGGAACAAAAAAAATAAAGAAGCCCATCTTCCTACAAACACAGTTATCTTTTAAAATGTCCAGTCCAAGATAGATCCAAACTGTGATGGAAACAACACCCAGTAGAAATGAATTCTTAAATAGCCCCCTCAATCCATATTTATTTCTCTTTTATTTGAACGGGGACTGACCAACTATTTAAAACTCCATAATAACTGCACACACACATATATTTTTTCTTCCCACTTTACAAAAGGCCGGCAGCAAGCTTAGCTGGGCATAGTTTACTAACCAAAATTCTAAAGCACAGTACTTTAGATCAAGACATATTGGACATATTTGGGGATTTACTTCATACCAGGAATTTAAAGATTAGCCCCAGCTATATAAAGAAAGAGCTGATTATTTTATTATATTATTATTTAAATTTATTTTAAATTACTAGAATAAGCAGCCATGCAAAAACTAAACCAAAATAGGGATTAGAATTAGATCTTTCAAGGAAAGCAAAATATTCCATCCTTTAATTTATCCCAAAATATATTTAAAGATTCATTATAATGATGCTAGAATTGTAACCACTGTGTACAGAACCCATTCTAGGTGCCACGCACTCTAATAGGCAAGTCTAACAACCAACTTTCAAAGCTGCATTATTGTGCCCATTCCACAGATAAGGAAATTGAGTTTGCAGAGATTAACTTGTTTAACAGATCAATGGAATCAAACTCTTGTCAAAAAGAGTGCCTAATTCAACAAGAAATACTTTGATACCTTACAGAGAGATAAATTCAATGAGAATTTCTCCCCACCCTCTGCTCACACAGCTTCAGGCTCAGAAAAGCCAGATTTCCCAGCATCCTGCGAACACATCTCACCCACCAGCATTCAAGTTGCTCAGACCCAGCCCCCAGACACCAAGCCCAGCTTGGTCATATGTCCCTCTATCTCCCAGGTCTTCTCTAACATCCTCTTTCCAAAATCCTTTTATAGTTTTGGTGGAGGGAATTTATAGCACATGGTTGACAGCATGCCCCCTGGCCCCAAACTGATGGCAGGAAAACCCAGCATACAGCTGAGACCTTTAGAGAAGAGTATTCAACGCCCACGTGATCTAGACAATGCAATGAGGGTTTCCTCCTGAGAGAGGATTGAACTCTACGATGAACGCAACAGGCTTAGCCCGGTGCTGGGTATGATGTAAGGATGAGGGGAAGCTCCCCCTCTGTGTGACTGTAGGGTTGAAACCTTACTTCTCTGGGCTTTGCTCATTCCCACCAGGCCCAGAGCTGGGTGATGCAGGGAAACACACACTTGCCTTTGTTGGGGCTGGAATACCAGCAGCACCACCTCAAAAGTCAATCCCTCTTCAGCCAAGAGGTCCTTCTCTGACTTCAGTAGATGTCACAATTTACCACCCAAAGTCCCCTCCCTGGCATGCCAACATATAGGGAGTTTCTGGTCTACCACACACACCTGCATGTACTCCTAGCCAAGGGATGTAGCTCATTCCACAAGTGACTATGGGGCCAGTTTATAGATGTAGCTTATTCCACAAATGACCATGGGGCCAGTTTATATTTCTGTTCTTTCTGTGGACTCATGAAAGTCCAAGAACGTGAAACCAGCCAAGTGATCACAGCATAGCTCTGGCTCAGGGCCCAACGCCTCCAGACCACCTCCCTCAGTGTGCCAGTATCTGCTCTGCCCATTGGCAACATGCCGGTCTCCGCCATCTGCCTTGCCCAATACTATAACTGCCAACACGAGTGTTATGAGTTGAGTAATGTCATCAGTAATTCATATCTTGAAGCCTTAACCCCTAGTATGTCAGAATGTGACCTTGGGAATAGGGTCATTGCAGTTGTAACCAGTCAAGATGAGGTCGTGCGGGGATCGGTCCTAATTCAATGACTGGTGTCCTTATTAGAGGGCAGTTTGGCTACAGAGAAGTGACCACAGGGGTACACCGTGGGAAGACAGGAGTTGTGCTGCCAAAAGCCAAGGAACCACCAGAAGCCTGGGCGAGGCCAGGGCAGATCCACCCCTCGCACCTGCAGCGGGAGCCGGCCCTGCCCACACCTTGATCTGGGGCATCTGCCTCCAGGGCCGTGAGAGAATAAGTTCTGTTGTTTAAACTGCCTGGTCTGTGGTACTCTGTCCCAGCGGCTCCAGGACATGAATACAACCAAGACCTTTAAACATATCTGCAATATGCCATCCACTTAACATATATCCTAAGGGATCACGTGTAGCTTAGTACTTCTGGTTATTTTATGCATATTTGTGTGTGCTTTCTGAGGCTAGATGAAAACACAGCCTGAAATGACTGTCGCATCTTCCAGGGAACTGGCCCAGAGGTGGACAAGTCAAAGCTGCTGATAAGCATTTGCAAATTTTCCATCAGGACACTTCTCCCGAAGAATTCATCATAAACTTCTTTCAAAAAGCAAACTCCCGGGAACATCTAAAATATGATTTGATTTACAAGCAGCTGTGACTTCGCTCCTTTCCATAAAGCCGGCGTCAGCGGCCTCCGTCCCTGGACTGAGACTCCGAGGGGCGCCTCTGGCATCCTACCGGGCGGGCAGGAGTGCGGGGACGCAGAGCTGCTGGCTGCTGCGCCTTCACCCTCTGTTACTGCGGCGGGAACACTGTCGCGTCTCGCCGCCGCAATTAATCCCGTATTTTCGTAGCTGGAGTCACAATACTCATTTCGGGATAGAGTTGGAGTGAGGAGAGCCTATCTCTATCTGTAAGTGAATGATATCATTATTTTGGGAAATGAAAGTTTCAGCTCCGTGAAACATACAATCCCATGGAGATCTCAGCGGAGGAACTTGTGCGTGCAGGTGTTCGACATGATAAGGTGCGTCGCCATTTATCTGTGTACTTGCAGGCAAATATTAACATAGGCATGAATTAAGCTTTTAATCCCTTTTATTATAAATTGAATATCTTTATTTTAACAAACATCAACAATGCACATCATTGTGGCCCACACTATTCATTGCTATTCCCCACAGCGTACCGTTACATGATACGCTGGAAAACACGTGTTCCTCGGGCGGCAGGCATCTGCTGAGCACTCCACAGTATATTTCACTCTCTTCTACCCTCCACACAAAGACACACGCTCACAAAGGCACTTTCTATGGACGGAGAGGGGACCATGGCTCCGTTTTGTGTCCAGGAAGTCTAGGAATGTTTCAGGTAGGAGACATTGGTCAGGAACCAAGTTCTTGTTTTTCAGAAATTCTGAATGGGATTGGATTGAGGTGCTGAGATCAGAACAGCAAACGTAAGGGGCTTGGTACGGGACACTGGCTTGGGGCCAGGGGTGGGTCCAGTCTCCACCTGCTCCAGCCTTCTGTCCCCCATGCAAGTGACATGGCTGTGTCAGTCTAGCTCAAGGACGGGAGAAGAGAGAAAGGACACGACCGCTGATGGCTTTACTCACTGAGTTACTCTAGCAAGTATTTCGGGAGCATCTATTGTGCGCAGGGCCGGTGTCAGGAACTGCAATATTCAAAGATGAACATCAGAACCTCTGACTTCAAGGGGTGGACAATAGAGCGAAGGGAGCTAGTATGAACCCAAATAGTAAGTCATAGTCAGAAGATGATTATTTAATGAAGGTATGGGAAATGCGGAAAGAGGAACTAACTCTGATCTCAGGGACTGAATCAGGTTATGAGCATAGAAAAGGTGTCAAGAATTGAACAAACATGCAAACTCGCAGACGTGGACGGAGCCACACTGAACCACAAAGTGGGTCACAGCATATTTGTCGCAGGCATGACTGTGTAGGCCATGACCTGCCCCAACCCATCTTTGGTACGTGAGGAAACAAAGACCCACTGTAATTAAGCGACCCCGCGGAGGGCACAGGGCCGTCTGTGCTGATTCCCCTATACCCACAGACCAATTTTTCCTAGTGCCCCACACTGGCTTTCCTGGCCTGGTCTTTACCTTTGATGTGTTTAGCCTTACGTTTCAGAAAATGTACTTCTACTGTTACGCGCACACACACACACACACACACACACACACACAGTCTGAGATCATACAGTAAGTGAAGTCATCAGGAACAGCACATGGTAGGGAAAGAGGACATGTCACATTACAGCTGCCCATTGTTCCCCGTGGCCCCAACGGCAAAGGTGACATGGAGCTCAGAAGTGACTCCTCCTACATGGAGCAGCACGGCACCTGTTGGGGAAAGCACTGACCGCTTCCAGATGTGTCTGCCCCCCAAGCCCGCAGTGCTTTGGGATTCTGCTGCTTTTGAAGGGTGGGGACCGCTGCAGAGGAACATGAGCTCTTGAGACTGCACTGTCCTTGTGGCCAAGGTGTGGGGTAGGTTGTCAAGGATGTGCTCTGCTTTGCGATGTTTAAAGGGCCTTGAAATAAAAGCGCAAGATGCCTTCATGTTCCATACAGTGAAGGATGGAGATGACAATGCACAGACAGCACGCCCTTATTCCAGCTATGACCCTGACACACAAAGATTGGGACTCATTGTCAATAACTTGGAGGAAACTGGAAAAAGGGCAGAGCGGGGGGACCTGTGAGGAGCATGAGCACCAGCGGCCTCCCAATAGGCTCCTCATCTCTGCCCAAGCCCCTATTAAAATTATTGTTTCATTCCCTGCATTTACAGAAATGTTATTTCTTCAGTTACTATTATTAATCAGAAAGCTACATGCCAGGTAAAATTGAGAGAATGTTTCTCCAACAATATTATCTAGAGATCTAATTTAATCTATCAAAAGACAAATGCTGAAAATACATCCTGATGGCATAAACAGCCGCTGAAGAGGGAGCCAGGAGATGCCTTGAAATGTATGACTTATTTTAAAAGCTGTATATCCAGTTTTAAAAATTCAGAGTAATCTTCATTATCCCCAAAAAGCCTTCTGATTGTTTTATTCCTTCAAATGCTACCTATTTAGATAATTTTTCTAGCTGTATATACGGCACTACATTATTAGCTCCAAAAAGTGTTTGCATGACGCCTTGAATGGAATCCTCGAGGCTCTGCAATTTGCCGAGAGGCTAACATTGTCACAACAATGTGTTTCTCCTACAACACATCAGAGCTCCAGGCACTGCACTTGGGAAAACAAATCCCACATAGGCAAACACAACTATAGGCTCTAGGAAAGACAGACACAGCTTTCTCTCCCTGTGTCAGGCTGCATGGGCAAGAGGTGGCCTTGGTCCATCATGCAATTTGAGGTGGTGGCATGGAGTGGACAGGGGGTGGTATCAGAGGCTGGGGCTTCTGTAACTGTCTCCCCTTTGAGCCACAGAGAATGACAAATGGTTCTCCGAGCAAAACACCTGGAAGAAGCCTGCAGAGTGTGGCCAATCAGTTCATGTTACTCAGTGATGTTGAGTATTAAACAGGACTACAGGCGTAAATGAATGTCCACCTTGCTAAGTGTTGTGATTTTATTTTCACTTCATAAGCTTAGGTTTGGGAAGCTCAGTTCTCAAAAGGCCTTTATCTGAAGAACTTTGACTGAATTAGGAGATGAGAGAGCAGTAGGGTTTTGAAAATGAGTCCTCCCTGGAGCCACCCAGCTTCATGCCTGGCCAACTTCTCTTTGCACCTGTCTCCTACCCTGTATTTTGGGTTTATTATGCAAACAGAATTCAGCGTTAAGTGTATGTCTTACACTCAAGTGATAGGGCTTATCTTAAAAGTGGCACATATACAGAGCAAATGTTTAAATTACATGACTTAGGTACAATTTTGAAGATTAATTTTTATTAATTAATTATTAAGAAACAAGCATATGCTCTTGCCTTGATTTTGTCCCTTGGATTCATGACAAAAACAATCACTATGGATTAGTCCAAAAATTTTGGCATCAAGACTCCTTCTTGAATTCCTGCCTTAATTTGCTAACTGCGTGAAATGCAAATGCTATTGTATTTATTTATTTATGTTGGCTGTGGTACTTCATATAAAAAAAAAAATTGTTTCCTTTTTCTATTGTCTCTCATGCTGTGCTACTAAAGTAATTTCTCAAAAATGACAGGTCAATTTCTCAAAATTTTTTTGTTTTACCTACTTCTATCAGGCAAAATGGAAAGGGAACCCAAAGAGTTCTGGAGTGGTTTGATGCCGCTGGTCCATGTAACTCCTCAGTATTTCCATGATCCCAAGTTTCCCCTCTTCAGTGTTCAAAACACCCTATCTGCATATGATTACTGAAAAGTCATCACAATTGTTCTCTTTGTGATTAATAATTCGCCTCTCCTACAAATCTTACCACCACCACAAAAATCTCAACTTGCACCGAAAACTATGTATACTGAGATCTGGGTCTCTTTCAAAATGAACCGTTCTCTCATGTCCAGAATGCCTCTAGGAAAGATGGTAGTATAGAATCTTCTGTCCTTCATAAAACTCATCAAAAACAGTTTTTAAAAAGTATAAGTGGTGAAAACTTGTCATGTTAGAGTGACATAGCACAATTTGGTCAAAGTGAATGACAACTCAGACCCCCAATTCACCTCTACAAGAGAGCCACTTGCAGCAGCATGAGGTGGAGAAATCTTGGACAACCTCCTCTCTAGGCCCACTGTGGGGAGAACAGAAGAAGGTTCTGTGAGCCCTCCCAGGCCTCCTTCCTTCCCCAGGAAAACAAGGCCCAGGCAGCAGGCTGGGGAACCAGTGCCTGTGATCTGGGAGGAGCCAGATGCTCCCTGCACCAAATAAAAAAGTATACTGGTTTTGACAATACTAAATCATACCAGGTAGGTCTGCAGGCAGAATCAGGTACTTTACAGAAGAACAAAAATCAGCCAGTTCAGACTAAAAAGAATGACTGAACAAATGTATGTATATTTGCTGCTTCCCCAGATGTTATTAAATTGGCAACAAAAATCCAAATAAACAACAACAACGTGTACACACAGACAAGAGAATAGTTGATGGGGGTCTGCAAAGTAACAGAAAACCACAACTCAAATGCATAAAAATATTAAGGAAATATATTATCTTACTGTATCTCTCAGGCTGTTCTAGAGCTGTGCTGACCAATATAGGAGCCATTAGCCACATGTGACTATTTAAAATTTTAATTAAATGAAATTTAAAATTCAGTTTCTCAGCCACACTAGCTACATTTAAAATTCTTCAAAGCTTCTGGGCAATGCCTGGGTGTATCCCAAAAAGAATAGAAAGCAGGGACTCAAATAGATATTGATACAACCATGTTCATAACAGCATTATTCACAGTGGCCAAAAGGTAGAAACATCTTAAATGTCCACAAACAGATGAAAGGATCAACAAAATGTGGTCTATACATACAGTGGAATATTGCTCAGCCTTAAAAAAAAGGAATGGAATTCTAAAACATGCTTCAACAACCTTGAAAACCATATGCTAAGTGAAGTAAACCAGTCACAAAAGGGCAAACACTCTGACACTCTAGTCCTATGAGGTACATAAACTTGTCACAGAGACAAAAATTAGAAAGGTGGGTTGCCAGGGACTGGGGGAGCATGAGGGATTAGGGTTTAAGGGACTTAGGGTTTCAGTTTGAAAAGATGAAAAAGTTCTGGAGATGAATGATGGTAACGGTTGCACAAGAATGTGAATGTGCTTAATACCACTGACTGTACACATTAAAAATGGCACAAATTGCCCTGGCTGGTATGGCTCAGTTGGTTGAGCATAGTCCCAAGCACCAAAAGGTCTCCCATTCAATTCCTGGTCAGGGTGGCTTGCAAGAGGCAGCCAATCGATGTTTTCTCTCTTCTCTCTCTCTCTCTCTCTCTCTCTCTCTCTCTCTCTCTCTCTCTCTCCCTCCCTCCCTCCTTCTCCCTTCCTCTCTCTCTAAAATCGATTTTAAAAAAAAGGTAAACTAGGATAGTATTCTGGGAACCCAAAGGACTGGCGCAGATCAAGTGGATGGATCGTGAGTACACTATTATGAAGCACTCTTTCTTGGAGTTGAATTTTATTATTTAGTTTTAGTGTCCAAACTGGGGAAGAAGAAGGAGGAACAGTTACTATGAGCAGGTTCTGTAGAATTAGGACATTGACCAACAGTTGCTAGAAATTGCTGTCTGCTCCATTAGAAGAATGTTTATGCTACCATTGCCTCTTGAGATCACCACCCAAATGTGGCAGAGACAGGGTGATGGTATTTTATGCTGTGCATGTGCCTGGGCACAGCTTACTAAAGTGAAGATCAACAGCCCTGAGACTGTGGGCCCAGGCTGCAATGTGCAGCATTCCCTCATGGAACAGAATTAGTTAAAAATCACAAACTACATACACCATCCCAGGAAGATTTTCTCCCTTCATAATTGAATTGTGAACTCTGATGCTTGTGAGTTCAACTGTCTTAAATTAATGAGCCCTGTCTGGTGGGACCCCAGGCCCTTCTTAAAATGAAAATCATACATTCCTTCCCCAATAATTGTGGGCCTTTTACAATACTGGTCATACTATTTGCTGTTGTTCCCCATTTACTTTTCTAAGAATTTAAAGTCTGTGTTTCTCAGGACAATATTCTACATGAAGAACACACAAAACTCCCAGCACAGGTTGCATCTGAAGGCTAGCCCACACAGGGGAGCAAGGGCTGGCCCTCTTGCTCCAACTCTGGAACCTTTGAAAGGCTAACCACGTTCAGAATACCCTGGCGGGCCAGCTGGGTCCATTGTTGAGACTGTACTCATCCTGATTTCTCCCAAGCCCAAGCCCATTTCCTTCCTTCCTGTCCTCAGCTGTCAATTCCCAGAGATCTCCCAGAAGCAAGTCCTGCACACTGCATCAGATTTGGCCTCCCAGGGGTCCCAGCCTCAAACAATCTATTCATAGTCTGACTCTAAGAACACCTGCTCAGTGGATATGTCTACCCATGTTTTTCCACACCCATAGGCCTGAATCCACAACACTTCCCTGCTGCAGGCAAAGGCTATACCCAGGGCTGTGGGCAGCCAAGGGAATGCTCCAGAGATGATCCCCCTAAATCCATCTCTACCTTTCATTACCAAAACTTTAAGACTTTCACCATGATTTCTCCACACAGTAAGAAACATTCCCACATGGCTTTTGTGGAGAATCCTCACCCTCGAGTGCTCTGGTTACCCCTCTGCAAAAGAGATGCAGTCTCCATTAAGCCTATTTTTGCCAGGCCCCTAATTTTTCTCTGAAGGACTTTGATGCCTCATCTACTCTGGGATTATGCAGTCTTTGGGACACAGACGGGTGACTTTGTGCATGAACAAGTAACAAGACAAGAAAAGCAAACAGGTGCACCAAACCTATGACTTCATGCATGGTATTGCTGGCTTAAAAGTTAAAATAGAAATTTTAAAAATAGTAATGCAAGATTTTTAAAGGAAATTAAGATGCAGAAAATGCTAATTATATACAAACTAGAGGCCCAGCACATGAAATCATGTGGGTAGGGTCCCTAGGGCTTAGTCTCCTGCAATTAGGGCCATCTCCTGCCCTCTCACCAGTCCCCAGGCTGAATGCCGTCTCCGCCACCAGGTAATCAGGCCATTGGGATCAGCAGCTCATTCCTGGCTGCTCGGGGGCTCAGGCCTGTGGGAAAGCAGGCACCGGCGACTTCACCTCCGTGTGTGTGCGCTGGGCCGGCCGCTGATAGAACATGCTGCTCGCTTGGGGCCGCTCACGTGGGCGCCACCACTGCCGCTGCTGCTGGGGCTTGAGGCACTGACAGAAGCTGCGGGGTGTGCCCCCAACCTGAGAGGCCCCGAGCAGGCAGCACATTCCACCAGTGGCCAGCCCAGCGCACACACATGGAGGTGAAGTCGCCGGTGCCTGCTTTCTCACAGGCCTAAGCCTCCGAGCAGCCAGGGATGAGCTGGAGATCCCAATGGCCTGACAGCCAGACTGGTCTTCCCGCCACCCACCCGGATCCCCCTGTTCACCATTGCTGATCCATCAGAGCCTGTGGGCAGGGGGCAGGGACCAAGAGGTCAGCCGTTCAGCCCACTCGCCATTTCCTAGTCCTGCCCCGCCCCACTTGCCGGCGAGGGTGGGGGGCAGGGACCGAGAAGTGCTCAATGCACCTCATGGTGACCAGTCGTTTGGTCGTCATGGGCACTGGCTTTTTATGTGTATAGATGGCACTCAGATAGTGAAAACACTAGGAAAGCAGTGCAGGGATGAAGACATTTGGGGAAAAAGCCAGTTTTGGCTCTCCGTTAGGAGCACCATTAAGCAGCTCCATGGCAAACTCTGTTTGGGCAGTGACAACTCCCCAACCCACTGGCTGAATATCAGTGCTACTCAGAATTTGTCAGCACTGCATCAGGAGAGATAACCACTGGGAAGGGTTCCTGAAGGATGTGTCATCCAGTCCTCTGCTCAAGGTTGGCCAGACCAGAAGCCTGTCTAGAATTATTTGGGGACCCCCACTTTGTATGGCTTTCATTGTGCTGGATCTAGGTTTACCAGTGGCCCATCTTACAGTGCACCATATAATAGCTCTTGAAAGCTGTCCTCATGGGTGGGTCTCGCTCAAGGAGGGTATATTTGTAGGAATTATAAGTATGTGCTTACATAGTGACAGAAGGGGAATGTCTGGCCTGGAGGTAGAAATTCCAATTTAACCTTTGACTTAAAGATAAAAAGTCGAGTTTCAATGACAGGAGCTTCTCTGCAGTTACAGGCTGCTGTAACTACTATCAGGATGGCATTCAGCACTCTGGGCAGCCAACTTTCTATGAGGACCCACAAGAGAATTTTCTCTCAGTCTAATACCAGGGGTGAAATCCTAGTTGGAGTATAGATATGTGCATATTTGTTATCTGCTTTTCGTTGTTATGTGTCTAGACTTCCTATTTGATTTGAATCCCTCAGAGCATAGCGCATCATTTTGTACAAGTACATAATAATTTCTTGAATAAATGATAAAAATAATTGTAAAAGGGGAGAAACTAAGATGGCGGCATAGATAAACACCGGGAAATAGTCGCCCCACACAACAATTGAAAATTAGCCCAAAGGACGGAGCAAACATCGTCCAAAACAACAGGAAGGCTGGCTGAGTGTAATTTCTACAACTAGAAGAAAAGAAAAGCACGCTGAGAGCCAGAGGAGCTGCGGAGGCTGAGTGCAGAGGTACGCGGGCGGCTCGCGCGCGCGCGGAAAGGGGGTGGCACCTGAGGACGCGGCTGTCTTTTTGAATCACAAGCTCCCGACTGCTCTGATCTCCGGCTCCGGGAAGTCTCTGGGGACCCAGGACTCATACGGGCAGAGGCTGCTCTCTCAGGCGGCAGCGGGCGAACTTGGGGGCAGATTTCTCTCGGAGGTGCTTGCAGCCATTGCCGGGACACTGAGACGCGCGACTCCGGGCGCGGAGAATCAGCCATGGCTTCTTTCTACGCCCTTTGACTCCCTGAGACCACGCCCCACCCGGGCTGCGGCAGAGGCTTTTGCATGTGAATGCTCCTGCCCTTTGCAACCTGATAATTACCTAACTGCAGCCGGGCCAGCCAGACCCGGAACTTCCAAGAGAAGGCCCAAGGCCCCGCAGCGGCTTGCATTGCTTCACAGCTGAGCCTCTTCGTGGCGGCTCCGGCTGTGTGGCCTCAGGCAGGGGCTGAATTAGCACCTCCTTAGATCCAGGAGCCACTGTACCCAGTGGTCAGAGGGGGTCCATTCTCCCACTTCAGACACAGCTGCTTCCCACAGCCAATTGGCCTGGAGGTCAATTCCTCCCAGTGATCCTACAACAAGCGAGGCACCAAGAGTGCACCAAGAGTGTCCACCCCAGGTAACTGGGGAGGCTGAGCCACTGGGCCCTACAGGACACCTGGCGCGCAGGCCACTCTATCAACACAGGGAAGCAGCCAAAATGCGGAGACAAAGAAACAGGTCACAATTGGCAGAAACGGAGGAGGCCAGACGACTGGATATAGAGTTCAAGGCCACGTTTATAAGGTTTGTCAAGAATTTTATGGAAACCGCCGATAAATTTAATGAATCCCTCAAGGAGTATGGGGAGACCATGGAGGTCATGAAAAAGGACCAATTAGAAATTATGCATACACTGACTGAAATAAAGAATACTTTACAGAGCTCCAACAGCAGACAAGAGGATCCCAAGAATCAAGTCAAAGATTTGAAATGCAAAGAAACAAAAAATACCCAACCGAAAAAGAAAAAAGAAAAGAGATTCAAAAAATATGAAGATAGTGTAAGGAACCTCTGGGACAACTTCAAGCGTACCAACATCAGAATTATAAGGGTACCAGAAGGAGAGAGAGGGCAAGATATTGAAAACCTTTTTGAAGAAATAATGACAGAAAACTTCCCCCACCTGGTGAAAGAAATGGACTTACAAGTCCAGGAAGCGCAGAGAACCCCAAACAAAAGGAATCCAAAGAGGACCACACCAAGACACATCATAATTAAAATGCCAAGAGCAAAAGATAAAGAGAGAATCTTAAAAGCAGCAAGAGAAAGACAGTCAGTTACCTACAAGGGAGTACCCATCCGACTGTCAGCTGATTTCTCAACAGAAACCATGCAGGCCAGAAGAGAGTGGCAAGAAATATTCAAAGAGATGAATAGCAAGAACCTGCAACCAAGATTACTTTATCCAGCAAAGCTATCATTCAGAATGGAAGGTCAGATAAAGAGCTTCACGGATAAGAAAAAGCTAAAGGAGTTCATCACCACCAAACCAGCATTATATGAAATGCTGAAAGGTATTCTTTAAGAAGAGGAAGAAGAAAAAGGAACTCTTACCATTTGCCACAGCATGGATGGAACTAGAGAGCGGATAAATACCACAAGATCTCACTTATTTGTGGAATATAATGAACAACATAAACTGATGAACAAGGACTGATCCAGAGACGGAGAGGCATTGATTGGACTGTCGGGCCTTGGAGGGAAGGTAGGGGAGGGTGGGGGCAAGGGGGAAAGATCAACCAAAGGACTTATATGCAAGCATATAGGCCTAACCAATGGACACGGACAACGGGGGGGTGAGGGGGTGAGCGGGGAGAGGTGGGGTAGAGGGTACACATATGTAATATCTTAATCAATAAAAAATATTAAAAAAAAAAGAAAAAATAATAATTGTAAAAAATAAAGAATGTAATTAATTAAGAATAAATTATTAAAACATAACTATGTAGAACATACCAGCTAGGACCTGGAATAGAGGGAAGCAATGGCTTCAGGTGACGACCTTCATGAGGGAGGAAGCGGGGGCAGAAGGCATGGAAAACAGGAATAGGGAACTGAGTCCCTCCACCAATGAGCTTCATTTGGGTCACGTTAATTAAATTACATGTAGAAAAGTGTTGTCCAAACTTTATATCTCTGCTTGTCACCAAAAGAAAATACGATAATACCAATCAAGGTCCTGGTCCTCACCCTGACTAGTTGTATGACACTGAACAAAACCTCACCTGTCAGATGCTGTTTTAGTGAGTGCAGGCTGCTGTAACAAAGTAGCACAGACATGGAGGCTTATCAACAACAGGCATTTATTTCTCACAGTTCTGGAGGCTGGAAGCCCTATATCAAGGTGCCCCATGGTCAGGTTCTGAGGAGGGCTCTCTTCCTGGCTTATAGACAGCAGCCTTCTCACTGTGCACTCACAGGACAGAGAGCAGAAGGAGAGAAAACAAGTCGTCTGGGGTCTTTTCTTATAAGGGCACTAATCCCATCATGAAGGCCCCTATGACTTCTTCTAAACCTCCCAAAGGCCACCACCTCCTAAGGCCATCAGCATTGGCTTCAACATATGAATTGGGAGAAGAGGGGCCAACAAACCTTCAGTCCATAGCAGACTCATTCTGCCATTACAATAAGCTTACTGAGAAAGGTGGGTCTCACTCAAGGAGGGTATATTTGTAGGAATTATAACTTTGTGCTTACATAGTGACAGAAGTGGAATGTCTGGCCTAGAGATAGAAATTCCAATTTAACCTTTGACTTAAAGATAAAAATCGAGTTTCCATGACAGGAACTTCTCTGCAGCATGGGAGACCATCCAGTTAGAGGCAAAACTTGCTCCCGCACTACTCTGCAGCCCCCTAACTAGAGTAGCCAGGTTCAGCACATAGAATTTACAACACCTGGTTAAATTTGAATTTCAAATAAGCAAATATCTTATGTCCCCATAGACTGTGCATGTGCACAGAAAAATTATTTGTTGTTTATCTGACACCCAAATCTAACTGGCTATCCTAGACGTTCACTGGGAACCCGACAACTACTGTCTGATTAGACACAGTAACTGTGGCTTTCAAGAGCCTATGGCAGTCTTGTGTCTATTATGCAAGCCTCCTGCTGAGGCCACTTCCAGCAATGACAGGGCCAAAAAATAAGCCATCCACAAGGCTTATTCCAAAAAGAAAAAAAAAAAATGGGCCTTCAGGCTATGCTCACGTTAAACCTACAACTGTGCCATCAGCAAATTAAAATCAATTGAATTCAATTTAGCCGGGATAAAGTCTCCCTCCCGGGCTTCGGCTCATCTGCTGTGCTAACAGCTCCCAGCGATGAAACAGGTGCTTGTAAATTAATTAGCCTACTGAAACACACCTTAGAATGAATTTCCCAGAACTCCCTGGCAGGAAGCCATCCTGGTCCCACGAGCTGATCAGCGTCTGTAAATATTGAGATTTGATAAAGTAAGCGCTGCTCTGGCAGCAGATGGCTGGGGATGATCTGTTGACACTGCCTATGAAGACTTTACTCCGCAGGCCTCCTCTGGGAGCCGCTGGAGGACCCAAGCCCCTCTGCAGCTATTTGCCTCCTAATTGAAAATCCTTATTCCCAGATGGAGCCAAATGCGCTGCTCCAGGCATCGCTCTGTGCTGCTTGACTGTTGATACATGGGTAATTGCTTTCAGTAATGCAGGTTAAATGTGACATTTAGTGCTTAATAAAAATTATCAAGGCCAAAGCCGTTTATCATTCTTACACTTTGGGCTGTCACTTCTAAGGGGATTCTCAAAATTCATTTGAATTCTTGAGGAGACAGGCTACTCCATCGCAAAGCCACTGCAAGGACAACTGGAATTACTGGAGATTTCTTTCTTCTTCCTTCTCCTTCCTCCTCCTCCTCCTCCTCCTCCTCTTCCTCCTTCTTTTAAAAGATTTGTTTGTTAACAAAAAGCATTCCAAATTAACCTACCGAGCGCTGTGCCTCCTCTTTTGTGTTGAGTGTGTTGGTGAATAATATATAATCAGCTGCTGTTGTGTACACAGAGCATTTAAAGTGGATGTACTCCTCTGCACCTTCTGAGCGGGGCGTGGAGCTGAAAGTCACTCCCTGGAAATAGCATAAAGAAGAAAACCTGAAGGGGAAAAGACTGTGTTGGCCTCACTTGATATCAACCACAAAAGGTTTTAAACAGAGAAGGAGAAATTGCTATTTAGATCAAGAGCTTGGGGTTCCTCGCTGTGATCTTTTATTTTTTATTTTTTTTAACCAACAATGGAAACAATTAGAGAGCTGGCCTTTGGGAGAAGCCACTTTTCAGAAATAAGGGTCCCCAGAAAGAACTTCCGGAGCTCACATGGACTTCTCCGGAAGACCTGCTTCCAGAACATGCCAGACATGCTGACAGGCAGCAAAAATCAGAGCTTTGGGCTTCTTAGCAGTAGAAATCCTGGAAGAAATAGCTGTGCTTGAGAATCCCATTTATGCAGTCACTCTGAGCTTGAATTTGTCTCTGATTCCTTTCCCCATGTGCTCATAACATTTAGGTCAAGTGCTATAGTACGAATGTTTGTGTTCCTCCAAAATTCCTGTGCTGAACTCCTAACCCCCAAGGTGATTGTATTAGGAGCTGGGGCTCATAGTAGGTGCTCAGTTCATGCAGGTGGACTTCGTGGTGGAATTAGTGCCCTTATAAAAGAGGCCCCAGAGAGCTCCCTCCTCCTTCCACCCCATGAAGACACAAGAAGTTGGTTTTCTGCAAGCCAGGAAGAAGGCCTAACCAGAACCCCATCATGTTGGTACCCTGATCTCAGACTTTTAACCTTCAGAACTATAAAAAATAAATTTATGTTTTTTGCTAGTCAGCCGGTCTATGATGTTTTGTTATAGCAGCCTGAACAGACTAAGACAGTGGTTCTCAACCTTCTGGCCCTTTAAATAAGTTCCTCATGTTGTGACCCAACCATAAAATTATTTTCGTTGCTACTTCATAACTGTAATGTTGCTACTGTTATGAATCGTAATGTAAATATCTGAGATACAGGATGGTCTTAGGCGACCCCTGTGAAAGGGTCGTTCGACCGCCAAAGGGGTCGCGACCCACAGGTTGAGAACTGCTGGACTAAGACATCAAGTAAAACTAGTTTTGTCTTAAGACATTTGTGATTCCTCTAAGGTCACTGGATAAAGATGTGGCAGAAGTTAAAAGTTGGGAATCGCCAATCAGGTTTGAAAATCATACCTAATCAAAATAGGAATACCACCAATTCTGTGTGGTATTTTGTAATAGCCCAACCTAAGACACCCTGAAAAAATCCCTTACTCAAGTCTTCAAAAGAAGTGCCTTATTAAGCAACTTAAACTTTTAGAGAGTCAAGTGGCTTATGCAGTGACCCAGCATCCTTCAAATGTGCCCAGCCTGCCACGACACCGGGACCCTGGCACTCTGGGATAGAACAAAGAAAACAGACAATTTCCAAAAAACAATGTTAGGAAGTCAAGCTCCTGGTCACCTGCATTAAAGGTAGACAGCATTGCGTTCAATGGTCCATTCGGCCCCCGCTGGGTGAAAGGGGCCTGCCCTATACATTTTGCACAATGCCCCGGTTGACCTCAAGGATTCACCTCGGTGTTTGACACTCAACAAAAGGAACTCAAAGCATTCCACCTCAATGGAAATTATCTTTCCAAGCCACACACTTCCCCCAGTGATTCACACCCCAGAACAGTAGAGGGCCACTGAGGCACAGATACAGGGGGGAGGAGCCTTCCCTGTCAGCCTCGTCCAAACTTGAATGTTGATGACTCAGAAATATCCTGGAACACACAGAGGCCTCTTCTCTCTGTATCAGGGGACCCTGGGACCTTCCAGGAAAAACCATCCACAGGGTGTCTAAAGGTCTGTGACCCCTGCACATTTCAAATTTTGCTGAGGCTCAACTTCATATTACAAGCTGGGAGGGGCTGGCTGAAGGGAGTTATCCCTTGGGGATGAGCCTAGCCCTGCCCTTCACTCTGCCTGTGTTTTTCCCCAGCCTCTTGGGGATAATAACTTGATTAGGGGTTTTTCAAATGACCTATCTCTTTTCATTTAAACTTGAAGTGCTCTGGTGTCATGTTCCTCCCATTTCTAGTGAACACTAACCTTCTTAAGAACTGGCTAAACACTGGATCACTGTCCCAGAAAATAGGAAGTCCATAAGGATATATACTGAATATTTTGCATGCAGTTTTTAGGGGGTTTGAGGACTTGCTGTAAACAATGCTTCGTAAAAGGCCCTAAGATTTTGGCATCTTACCGTTAAACACGGCAAGGCCTCCAGTTGCTAGCAGCCTCAGTAGTCAGGGACTCCTGCCTGCTGTTCAGAGGGTTTAGTGGCAGCAAGCAGAAGACTCTCATTGAACGGTACGAAACACAACCCTGAATTTACAAGAGTCACTAAACATTTTCTTCTTGACTTCTTGTCTCAAATTTGATGTCTGTATTTTCCCTATATTATAAAGTGAGTGCAATAACACATTGCTTGCAGGATATTCTCTTTTCAACAATTTCTCCCTTCTCCTCTTGCCACCCTTTTTGCAAGAATACTGTATATCAGCAACCCCACTGGGAAAAATAATTTTGAAAAATTGTATAGTGGATGCTAAATGACTTAATGGATAGTAAAATGGCTTATGCGTCTGAGACTGCTATTTAAAGACCAACTTGACATTTTATGTAAAATGAACACTAGTTTTTATAACATCATGAGACCTTACCCAGATTTTCTGCCAAGTTTGCTATTTATGGAGGATGTACTTCTTCAAAGCAAGTTAGACCCACTCCTGAGGCTCAGCTCTGGTGGACAGCTGATCTCTTTAACAACCCCCAAAGTAGGTTAAAAAAAGAGAAAGGTATCTTCAAACTTCAAACGGTAACCAAAAATTTAAGATGAAATTGTAAAGATAATCCCTGTGTGTTTGCATGCATTGCAAATTGAAGATAGAACTTCAAGTTGTGGGAACACTTGGGAATTCATTCCCACCACCTGGCAAAATCCTGGATCTCAACCTATACTTCACCCTAGACACCACAGACACTCCTTCATCTATCCCCCGACTCCACCTCCCACACATCTCACCCATCTGTCCTCTCATTCCCACCCCTCTCCTCAATGATAAACTCTCATCATTTTTCTCTCCACCTCTGGTCCTGCCCCTTTTATTCTATTCTCAAATTTGCTGCTATAATCACCTTTCTAAAATACAAATACAATCATATCACTCCCCAAATGCACATTCTTAGATGGTTTCCCAGTGTCTTCTACATAAAATCTGACATCCTAGTGGGACACCTGAGGCCTTTCACCTTTGGCCTTTGTCTGTTTTCAGTCCATTTTTTGCCACTCAACCATGATGGTAGACATTTCCCCCTCTTGCTAACAAAACTCTGACTTTGGGGGGTTCTTTCCAATCCCTTGCAGCCCAGGGTGGCCATGGGATACATTCTAGCCAGTGAGCTATAAGCAAAAGTCTACACAAGGCCTCTGAGGAAGCTGTTGCTTTTCTCATACAATGGGACTTGCATGGCTAGTCCCTTTGCTCCCTTTTTGGCTTGAACAAAAAAATGTGACATCTGAACAGGAGGATCCTCTCACAACCATGAGGTAGGAGTCATGGGGATGAAGGTCAGCATGCTAAAGATGGAGCAGAAAAATAGAACTCTAGGTCCCTGTTGACCTTCAAACGGCTAAATTAGTGCCAATAGCTGTCTGCTTTCAGACTTCTTATCTTGTGAGTAAATTCAACCCTATTTCGCTTTTGCATTACTTGAAACCAAATGCCATCTGACTAATACCCAGTCATACTTCTGGCTCCACCTTATGGATTTTCTTCCTTTTTTTTTTTCCTTTTGTTAATCCTCACCCAAGGATATTTTTCCCATTGATTTTTAGAGAGAGTGAAAATAAGCAAGAGGGAGGGAGGGAGGAAGAGAGGAAGAGAGAGAGAGAGAGAGAGAGAGAGAGAAATATCGACGTGAGAGAGTCACATCCATTGATTGCCTCCCACACATACTCCGACCTGGGCCAGGGATTGAACCTGCGACCCAGGTACGTGCCCTTGACCTGGAATCAAACCCGCAACCCTTTGGTGCATGGGTTGATACTCTAACCACTGGGCAACACAAGCCAGGGCCTGCCTATGGATTTTCTTAGACCCACTGCATTCTCTCATGCCTCTCTTGGCCTTAACCCATGCTCTTTTCTATGCCCAGAAGAACTTTCCGCGTCCTCCAAGGTACCCTTCAAAGCCAAGTTCAATAGCATCTACCTTGGGAACACTTCCCTGACTATAAGCTTATGGTCACCTCTGTCCTATTGTTATTAATGTTCATATTCTATATCTCCTGGAAGATGAGGTGTGTTTTTTGGGGGGGCGGGGGAGACAGTAATTCTTTACCTTTTACACATGTGTGTCAGAATATTAGCATTCAATAACATCTAATGAATTGGACAAAATAACAAAACCACCAGGTAATAATTGAAGAAAATTAAAGAAATTAAAAGAAAATTTCTTAGGTGGTTGGAAGATGGGAAGAGAAATCTATCCAGTGCCTCAGACACCACACTGCAGATATTTGGTGTCACAATAGTCAGAACACAGTTTTGAAAATGCTGATACCAAGAAATTATAGAAAAAGAACTTTGAAATTGAAAGGTTCACCAGGAATGAAAATGACCAGGAGCAACTATCCTGGCCTACTTGTCAAGATTTACTCAAAATGCAAAAAGAAACAAAACCCAACCAGAAAAACACCCCTCACTCTCTTTTCTTCAGACAGGGCAGGTACCTCTCTGCTCACAGAACCATGGCAAAGTTGTCAATGGCATCCAAGACTCTTCTCTTTTAAAAGAAAAGGAAGATTAGCTGCAAGCACTCTGACAATAGTGACCCTATATTAAACTATTGAAGGACTTTAATACATGGTGGTGATCTGGACCGGACTCAGTAGGATTGTTTCCTTGACAGAAGATGTGACACGCTTCATCTTGGCACAACACTCCTCCACAACTAAACTGTTCCCTGCAGGCACCATTGTGGAGATTCTCATTACAGAACACTTTCAAATGGGGATTGCCAAATAGATCCCATTACAAACTCCCTCAGAAAGAATGTAGAACGGGCTTCCTTTGAGATAGCATGAGGAACAGTGGACAAAACAGCAGGGCCTTTCTAAAGGCTAGCTCTGTCCCAGATATAGCTGTGTATGTCTTACCAATGTTGTTTAACCAGCTTCTCAAATGTCCTCATAGAGGAAATAGAGATGATAAACCTGTCCTACTCACCTGAGAGGGTTCTCTTGCAAAAACAGATGAGGTCACGTATGTCAGAGCAATCTGAAAGTGCCAACTGCTCTGGGAAGGTGAGTGAGCCACCATGGAATTATTATTGACCCACGAAGATGATTAGGCAGGTGACTTTTCACCATGAGCTGCTTCCAGGCTATACGTGAAAACACACAACAACCTTAAAGAAGCAAAGTAATATGGATGGTAAGAATGCAGGCTCTGCCAGCACCACAGGCACGTGGCCTCAGAGTGTGACCGAGGAATTCCCGTTTGGCAGCTCCTGTGTGCGACTCCCTGAGCTATGGTTTTCTCCTGTCACTCTATCTTCCTTCAGATTCACACCATGTGCATTTGCAGGCCTTTCCTGGCTATGAATACAATGTAGGGACTACAATTTCAGAGATAAGTAACCCGACATTCTGCCTGGCACCTTCTGAATAAACTGTTGTGACTATACACGCACACGCCACACGCCCACACCTCAAGGCTGCGAGGGCTCAGCAGTCCGCACCCCAGAGTGAAGGCCACTTCACACCTCTGCTGGGTGTGTGAACGGGCCCATCGCTCCTAGAAACACATCTCTGATGCACACACCTTCATCTGGGACTTCCAGGAACATGTCGTGAAGGAACAGAGACAACACACACGCCTGGGAATGTTCACTGCTGTGCTATTGAGCATAACGGGAAAAGCCAACATGAACATCAGGAGGTTAAGAAAGGCAAGTTCTCACACACGCTGGTGGGAGGAGAGCGGCACAGCCACCAACAGGCACGATGATGCCTTTACAAAGGACCAGGGCCCACAAACAGTAACCAGGGAAGATGCCCACGTAGACCATATGGTGATGAAAGCCGATTTCTGGGTGAAATAGTCAGAGAAAGACAAGTATCACACGATCTCACTCATATGTAGAATCTAATGAGCAAAATAAACTGATGAACAAAATAGATCCAGAGACATGGAATCATGAAACAGACTGCGGAATCTCAGAGGGAAGGGGTCAGGGAGAGAGAGATCGACCAAAGGACTTAGATGCATATATGCCCAGCCATGGACAGACAGTAGAGCAGTGAGGGCCTGAGGAGGGGTCAACGGGGGAAACGAAGGGGGAACATCTGTAACACTTTCAACAATAAAGATAAAAGAAAATTTAAAAAAAATGCAGGCTCTGAAGTGATGGCAGAGGCCACTGTTCCTTTCATGAGCTCTCTCCCCACAAAACAGGCAGGAGGGTGCCATATCTGAGACTCCATCAACTTGGCTAACACTGTTCACCCTGCCCTGGTGATTCCCCGAGGCCCCGCCCCACCCAACTTTAGGCCCACCCAAGCTGTTTCCAGTGGGTTATCTTTAAAAATCAGTTCAGGAATTCAGGAGCTGCATGCCTGGTGCACTTCCTGACACCACGGGACTGGCCACTCCTCCTGGGCTCCTGAGGATATAAGTGAAAACATACAACAACCAACACTATGTCTCTCATTGTGTGCACGATGCTGTGTGATCGGGACCTCACAGGATCACCCGATTCTGTTCTGCATTCTGGCTGCCTTGCACAGTGCCGGGACCCCATAGGCCCTCGGTTATTATTTGCTAAGGAGGAGGCCCAGAGTCAAATCACCCAAGGCTTTAGACATTAGCAGAGGCAGTCCTAACACAATGCATCCATGCATCAGCCTTCCAATGTTCCAGTTCCCAACTAATGATCTCTCTCCCAGGAAAAGGGAAGGGAGTGAGACTGAGAATTTTTTCTCTTTTTTGAGGAAAAGGAGGGAAGTAATAGGAATTGAATGATCAAACTAGTAGGCAGCGTTGTAATGATTCCTCGCTCTAGACTTCAGTACGTACAACCCTCCTACGTACAACCCTCCATTCCATCCTGTTTTATTTACAGCGCTGTCTTCTTTTCATCACCACACACAAATGAAAACACAGGCCTTGGAGGTTGATGAGGGCACTATTTACAGACAACTGGAATTTACAGAACCAAAATAGCCTACTATCTCAATAATTACAGGAGACATATTATAAAGACCTAAATGCTTTGAAAGAAATGAATCAAAAGAAGCATTTTTAAGTTAAAAATATCCACTGCTACATATAAGAGTAAAATCAAAGGCAATTTTATAATAAATCAGCCAGCTTACATTTTTGTCACTTTTTTATGAAGTGTGATTTTAAAATTCTGATTTAGGTCATCAACAAAATACTTATTTATACAGGGGTTGACAAAAGTAAGTTTACAGTTGTGAGTACATGAATATTCTTGTATTTTTATTTATTTATTATTGTATTATTTATTATTATTAACCTACTTTTGCCTGACCTTGTATATTTTATAGAATGAGCATATTTCAATGATAAGCTCAATGAGAACAGAGAATGCTTGGAACTATAAATAAAATCAAAAGGAAAACTATACATGCATATTATATAAAAATGTATATGACTACATACAGACATAAAAGGAAGATCATATAACTGTTACGTGCTGGAATGATATATGACAAGATGGTAAATATCATTTCATCACATATTTAAATGAGAGAGTAAAGGTAGGAATTTGAAAAAAAAGAAGAGACATCCAGAGTTGAGCAAAGTAACAAGAAGGACCTAGAAATGAATCCAATCCCAGAGGCAGTTCTGCCCAGATTCACGTCCCTGTCAGATTCTAAGTTCTGGAAAGAGGTAGGCCAAGGAAATGACGTCAGGAAGAGCGGGCAGCTGATTCAGTGGGTCTCAGTCCAATTAGACCCAATGTTCTCTTCTATAACTTTAAAAAATAATCTCCTGTGCTATCTTAAAAAGGAGTAACAGATAATGAAATTGTGTGTGCCTAGTTAGTCATTGTTTGAAAAAGTCACACAATGCCCTAACAGAATGAAAGGAAGATAAGCATAACAGAAATAAAATGTATTCCAACAGGGAAGTTCCTGGGCATCACCATACCCAGAGGCATTATAAAGTCATCCCACCTTTGCCCTGATATCTGAGTGGCTGAGACTGAGACAACCACCAAAATCAAAGAAGACTGATGTTCTCATCAGTGAGCGGGCTTTCTGAAATGGTGACGCACTCTTGGGAAAGCTTCAAATAACAAAGAATAACCTTCCCTCTATTTAAGCTTCTGTGCATTTCTGGAAATTTTAGCATATATTAGAGCTATACAAAAACGCTTTGAAAAATGGTGACACTCAGATACTTAAAAACAGGGTTTTCACCTTTGTGAAGGGACATGAAAACTGTGTATCACAAGGGCCATTTCTTCTTTGTGTGGAACTGTCCTGTGCATCACACAATATCTCATGACTGTCAGGAGGGCCTCCCGCTCTGAGCAGTGACTAAAAATGCCCCTGAAGGTCTAAACGGCTCCCCAGAGGCGATACCTTCATTGGAAACATGCATTGACTACTCAGTATGCTTTGGAACCAGTGGAAAAGTTGGAGGTGAGAAAGGCAAAACAGAGGGACAAATTCAGGAAGGAGAGAATAAGTAGAGAAACCTGAGGCAACCATTCTAGGGAAGAGCAGAGCTCAGAACAAGGCAATGCCACCCCCTCCCTGTAGTTACTCTGCCCCCTTAAAAAACAGTGAGGCCAGCTCTACTCCACAGCACTTTCATAACTTCTAATGGCCCAGAATTTCAGCTGTGTCTACAATATATCATCAAGAGCTTGCCACATACACCAGACAGCCCTGAGGAAAACTCCACAGAGCCCGCTGGCCACCACGGGATTCATAGATCAAACATTTATCCTCACAATGCATGCCCCTGGCCATCCCAGCTTCATAAATCTAAAGAGGAGGTATTACATGCTTCCGGTTGGGTGTTTTTTGCTTCTTCATATTTCAAATCTTTGACTTGATTCTTGGGATCCTCTAGTCTGCTGTTGGATCTCTGTATAATATTCTTTATTTCAGTCAGTGTATGCTTAATTTCTAGTTGGTCCTTTTTCATATCCTCGAGGGTCTCACTAGATTTATCAAGGGTCTTACTAAATTTATAGGCGGTTTCTAAAAAATTCTTGAAAAATCTTATAACCGTGGTTTTGAACTCTATATCCAGTAGTTTGCTTTCCTCCATTTCTGTCATTTGTGACCTGTTTGTCTCCACATTTTGGCTGCTTCCCTGTGTTGATAGAGTGGCTTTGTGTGCTAGGTGTCCTATAGGGCCCAGTGGCTCAGCCTCCCCAATTACCTGAGGTAGACACTCTTGGTGCACCCCTTTGTGGGCCTTGTGCACAGTCTTGTTGTAGTTAAGCCTTGATTGTTGTAGGTATCACTGGGAGGAATTGACCTCCAGGCCAATTGGCTGTGAGATTCAGCTGTGTCTACAGTGGGAGAACTTCTGTGCTGGAGACAGCCTTCTGGGGCAAGACTTGCTTCAGTGGGGCTTTGGTGTTCACTGAGTCTGCCCCCTGAGTGTGTCCCTTATGGATCTGAGGAGTTGTAATCTGGATGGTCCCACTCTGACCACTGGGTACACTGGCTCTTGGATCTCTAAGGAGGTGCTAATCTAGCCTTTGCCTGAGGCTACCCAGCAGGAGCTATGGAGAGATCTGCAGATTCCTCTTCTTTGTTTGGGGTTTGGAGGTGCCCAGATGAGGCCCAGCTGTGAGGCAATGCAAGCTGGTGTGGGGCTTTGGGCCTTCTTTTGGATATTCTGGGTCTCTCTGACCCAGCTGCAGTTTGTTGGTAATTTTAGATTGCAAAGGGCTAGGCCATGCATATGCAAAAGCCTCTGTGCACAGGTTGGGTGGGGCGGGGTCTCAGGGAATCAACAGGGCGGAGCAAACAGCTATGGCTGATCCTCAGCCCTGCCCTAAGAGGCCCCAGGTCTCAGTGTCCTGCGGTAATCGCTGCAAGCACCTCTGAGAGAAAGCTGCCCTTGAGTTCTGCCCGAAGCCAGACAGTCCAGTTTCTCCGCATATGAGTCTGGGTCCCCAGAGACTTGCCCGGAACTGGCATTCAGAGCAGTCAGGAGCTTAAGACTTTCTCCCAATTGAAAAAGACAACTGCGCCCTCAGTTGCCAGCCCTTTCCACATGCACCTCTGTACCTCTGCACTTTACTTCTGCACCTCCTCTGAGTCTCAGTGTGCTTTTCTCTTTCCTTCTCAGGAAAGTGGTAGACTTTCCACTCAGCCAGCCTTCCTGTGGTTCTGTATGATGTCCGTTTTATCTTTTAGTTATATTTTTGAAGTGGTTGTGTGAGGCAGCAATTTCAGGTGTTTACCTGTGCTGCCATCTTGGTTTCTCCCATGCTTCCATATCTTAACCTGAATGATATTTAAATGTAGAAAGTAATTTGGGTGTAGTGTCAACTTTGACTTGAAATGATCCACTTAAATATTCACCTTAGAGCAGGGGTGGGCAAACTTTTTGACTCGAGGGCCACAATGGGTTCTTAAACTGGACCGGAGGGCCGGAACAAAAGCATGGATGGAGTGTTTGTGTGAACTAATACAAATTCAAAGTAAACATCATTACATAAAAGGGTACGGTCTTTTTTTTCAATAGTTTTATTCATTTCAAATGGGCCGATCCGTCCCATGGGCCATAGTTTGCCCACGGCTGCCTTAGAGGCTTTGGCTTTACTGGCTCCGACCTGGTTCCCATAGAACCTGGCCCTATGTTCTTAAAACAGAAAGCACCAGGCTTCTCGCTGAGGTGATTAGCATAGCAAAGCTGAGCAGCACATGTACCTGGCCCCGGTAAGCATGGCTGTCACCATGGAGGGGTGGAAAGGATGAGTAGGAAGAGTCTTCCAGCTTCTTTTCTTAAAAGATTGAAACACAAAAGTGATAACTGTCACAGTGGGTTCCCAAGCACTCAAACTGTTTCCCAGGGATCACCAATAAAAACATTCAAAATGTGTGAAAGAATACATATTCTGCAAACCACCCAAGCGTGCTATCCTTCACAGTGAAATATTGACCGTAGCCTTAACTTGGTCAACATTTAGTTTTCAGGTCAATACATCCAATGGGTGGTCTCAACCAAAGTCAATAATGTCTTAATTGTCAGGCCTCACTGTGTCGCTGTGAGAGATTGGCACTGACGCCTTAGCTGACAAGGAAGAGCACTGCCCAGCAGTTCTTACAGGAGGGTAGAATCCTGGCCAGTGTGACAAGTGACTCATTAAGATGTGCTTTAGGAGTCATTAGTGTTGTTCTGAAAAAGAAGGTGGGGAAGAATAGAGAGAAGATGACCAGGGTGATCAGTGAATGAAGTTTGTAGCAACAGAAAATGTATTGTATCTGGTGATACAAAGAACTATTGCCAGCAAGCCTCAGGTTTCACTGATTCATTCATTCACCCATTCACTCACCCATTTACTCAGTAAACATTTTTGTTGTTGTTGTTAATCCTCACCCGAAGATATAATTTTAGAGAGAGTGGAAGGGAGGGAGGGAGGGAGGAGGAGAGAAAAAGAAGAGAGAAACATCAATGTGAGAGAGACATATCGATTGGTTACCTCCATCCCAACTTGGGGATTGAACCTGCAACCCAGGTACATGCCCTTGACAGGGAATTGAACCCCAGACCCTTTGGTGTGCGAGCCAATGCTCTAACCACTGAGAAACACCAGGCGGGGCATTCAGTAAGCATTTATTGAGGCTCCATCATGTGGAGGCACAGAGCCAAGTGTGGGGGATATAAAGATGACTATGCCCCTTGGGAAGGTGGTCTGGTAGGCAAAATGCTGCAGAACATGGTGTGAGGAAGGGGCTTACATGGCACCAGGCAGAAGAGGATCCCACAGAACAGGTGAGCCTGGAAGGATCAATGGGCATTCTCCCACAGACAGAGGTATAAGGGACATAGGGGTGCATTCCAGAACTCAGGATGGTATTCCTGACAAAAGAAATGCAATGATTCAGCAATATGAGAATGTACTAACATATCTGAGAACTCCAAGTAATTTGGCCCACCTAGAGCAGAGGAGACATCAGAAAGTATTAAGGCAAGGTTAGAAAAAGAGAAAGGAATTGGCTCAAAATCATCTTCATGCCTTGGTAAGAAATGTGAACACTGTGTTGTGGAAGATGAAGAGATATGATTTTAATCAGGGGTTCACAGAATGAAAATTTCATTTTCAGAATCCAACCCTGACAGTGAGAAGCTGGACTGGGAAGGGAGCAAGAATACAGACAGGGAGGCAGGTGAGCTGGTTGTAGCAGTAACCCCATCAATAAATAAAGAAGGATGTGGGAGGGCAGAGCGCCTAGGGGATAGAGGGAAGGACACTCAGGTGGCATTTCTCACATAGAAACAAACGACTGTGAAGAACTTTCTCATAGAAACAGACAAGAAGGAAACAGAGCAATAACAACAGTAGTTGTAGGTGATTTTCATTTACTTTATAATTTTTATATTTTACAACTGTTCTGCTATAAGCCCATTGTTAAATTTATAATAAGAAGAAACTAGTACATGATGAAATAATTTTAATATCTATGGAGATAGTATAATTGACAAGAGTTTGCAATGACTATTGGTGAATCAGTACAAGGAAGAAAAAGTGTTTAAGATGTCTTCTGGGGTCTGGCTAGAATAGAAATGGCATCCAGTGAAATGGGACTTGGGCAAGCAAGTTTTAGTAGTAGAGAGTTATGAATTTGCTTTGAAGTGATTTTAGGGTGACAGTAAGTCACCAACTCAAAATGTCCCCATTCATTCTTGAATTCTCGATTCAGAAATGAGGTCTGGAATGAAGATTCAGGGGGTGGGGGGGAGTAGAGTGATTTTGCTTTGTTCTTTATTTAATTACTGTAATTTTTTTTCTTTTTCTTTTTTTGGTGAAAACGAAACATCACTATAGTCACATCTTCAACTATTTACTAAAAGTTAAGTAGAGTGAATACATACCCAAACACAATGTGTGTGAATGTGGATGAGACATTGTGGGGGGCCACTGGTAGGCACAACGGGCGTTATTAAAAATATTGTCAACTGAACCCAGGGCGCAGGCAGAGCCACGCCCTGGAGGCGGTCCTAGCCAAGAGGCAAGGACGCCACTCAGTCTGACCTTTCCAGCCCAGGTGCTAAGGGGGTGGATCCCATTATGTCGCCAGGAACTCAAGGCCCACCCAGATGTGATGTAACTTCCTGTTACTTCGAGTATAAATAAAACTTACTTCCGGTGTTGGGCGGTCTGTTCATCTATCAGAGGGCAGATGCCACACCCAGGCCCAGCTTTTCCTCTATTTTTGTCTCAGTCTTTTTTTTTCATTCTTCCTTAACCCTCGTCATGTTCTAATCAATATTCATGAACCCCCGAGTTCTCTCTTTCGGCGCTGGTCACGGGAAGAGAGAATGTACCCCCATAAGACATTAAATCTAAATACAGGACTTCATTTATTGGGATGACATTGATTAATAAAATTATTACTGGAGTGACATCTATAATAATAAGAGCAGAATATGCTAATTAGACCAGACGTCCTTCCAGATGAAGCTGAGGCTGCCAGGGAAGCCCAGGTGCTGGGTGCTGGAAGAAAGCCAGTGCCAGCAGCTGGGGGAAGGAAGGCCTACTCTTGCATGAATTTCATGCAATCGGGCCTCTAGTTGGTTAATAAAATTATATAGGTTTCAGGTATATGATCCTACAACACATCATCTGTATATTGTATTGTATGTTTATCACCCAAAGTCAAGTCTCCTTCTATCACCATTTATCCCCCTTTAGCCTCTTCTACCTCCCCACCCCCTTCCCTCTGGCAATCATTATACGGTTGTCTGTATCCAAGAGCAGACCTAAGCTGTCAGTTGGACATCCCCTGAGGGCTCCCAGACTGTGAGAGGACGCAGGCCAGGCTGAGGGACACCCCCTGGTCCCTGTGTGCACGAATTTTATGCACCAGGCCTCTAGTACTATATAATGTGTATTTTAATGGAAAAATGTCTTAAAATTAGATACAGATTAAATAACTTCTTTGTCTTTTTGGTGTTTGAATAATGCGAGTATACTATGAAAGCATATTTCTATTGCATTGTTGAAACACAAAGCCTTATATCTTTAGACTGTAAGCTGCCCAGCTTCACATCCTATTGCCTCTTCCCTCCTCTTCTGAACACATGGTGAAGACCAGTGAAGACCAAGAGACAAACTCTGATAGGGGTGAGGGTACTGTGATCCTGTTCCTGTGACAGTGCAGAGATGTGCTCTGGGTTTTGGGTGGAAGGTCATGCAGGTACACACACTCTCTAGAATATGCATTTGTCAACACTGTCAAATGAGTCAGAGACAGGAACATTAGGCAGCTGCGTTTCAGGGTCACATGGCAAAAACAACGCCAACAAACTTGTCCATCACAAAGAGTCACTCAGCAAAGGTTGGGTTGCCCTCTAATTAAATGGCTTCTGCATGAAGCCAGGAGGCAGCTTCAACAGAGGTGACTGGGAGCCCCTTGTCCCAGGCAAGACCAGTCTTCAAAGAATTTGGGGTCACAGATGGAGCATCCTGGATCACTGAGCATCAGCTCCAAGCTTCTCAGAACCTGACCAACACAGCTCAATCACAAGGCCAGCCTGAGACCTCACCCCACCAGACATGTGGAGACGTGTTGTCAAAGAGCAGCATATCTCTTTCCTGAGGGAGATTTTCCTTGTTAACCTTAAGGAAACAGAGGCCATTTCATTTTTATATATTTCATGCCATTTTTCATGAGAACTAAGCTTGTCAAATGTTGCTGCTTTTATTTAATGCGCAAGCCCAGATCTCTGAATGCAACTCACTGAGGATGTACCTTAGCTGCCCGCATGGGCTACAAGGCTCTAGGCAAGACATTAATTTAGACAAGAGGGAAGACTGTGCATGCATCCTCAGAATCCGTGGAGAAAATGAGATTTTGTATTAGAATTTGGTGAAGGCCTTATATTGTTAACAGGTATGGCTCGGAGTGACAGGAACA
Organism: Myotis nattereri; assembly: GCF_964212035.1. Taxonomy (NCBI): domain Eukaryota; kingdom Metazoa; phylum Chordata; class Mammalia; order Chiroptera; family Vespertilionidae; genus Myotis; species Myotis nattereri. The sequence goes on from NC_138076.1 coordinate 30,413,941, forward strand.
CATCATATAGTGTGAAGCAGACATCCTTAAACTTTAATTTCACAAGAATTTCTGGCAATCTGGTGAAAATGCAGATTCTGATGCAGGAGGATTTGGGTGGAGCCTGAGACTCTGCATTCCTAACAGCCTCCCAGGGGATGCCGATGCTGCTAGATGAAGGAACACACTTTGCACATGTAAGGACACTCTTCTTGCCCAAGTGGACATTCATTCATCCTCTAAAGTCCAGACAACCTTTCCTAACCCACCCACACATGCTGGAGAAGTAGCCTTCCTCTCTCCTTGTGATCCAGCATCATGTCAGTGTAATTTCCACGTGCGTTACAATTACCAGTTTATAAGCTCCCACCCCAACAAGCCAAGAGAATCTTGCACACGGGAACTATGAGTTTTTCATCTAGGAATTACCAGTGACAACACCTGGCACCCTGATGTTCAGCAAATGTTGGATAGAGGGATGGAGGGATGGAGGGATGGAGAGTTTGATAGATGGAGTGGGTGAGTAGATGGTTGGAGGGTGGATGATGGGTGAGGGATGGAGTTTTAAAAGTCTGGTTGAAACTCTGCCACTAATTATTTAATCACTATTGGCCCGGTGCACAAAATTTGTGCACATTAAAGGGGGTTAATTAGAGGAAATATTTTAATATTGCTATTTGCCCTTTCTCTATAATATAAGTGTCAGAAATGAAAGAAAATTAGTAAAATGTATATGGAAATCTTCCTCCTGTCAGAGTCAGGGGTGCACCACGGGACTCAGAGTCCAGTCCTTGCCCACCCATGTGCACCTCAAAATCGTGCGAGACCCAGACCCAGCCACCCCCCCCCCCAATTGGGCTAGATCCAGCCCTGGCTGGTCCCACCCTTGTCAAGCCCCGCCGGGCGGGGGGCACAGCCTCAGGTTCCCCGTCAAGCCCCACTGGGAGGGGGGCGCAGCCTCAGGACCCCATCAAGTCCCACTGGGCGGGGAGCACAGCCTGAGGTCCCCCAGCCCAGGGCAAGGGGAGCAGCCTGAGGTCCCCTGGCCCAGCACTGGGGCAGGGGTGCGCACCTTGAGGTCCCCCATCAAGCCCCGCCAGGTGGGAGACACAGCCTGAGGTCTCCTGTCAAGCAATTAGCCTCAGGTCCCTGCTAATTGTTCGTTAAGGCTCCTTATGGGAACTCAGCCTCCACTGTGGGTGCAGCCATCTTGTGTTATGGAAACCTCCCCCCCCCCCCCGCCCCCTCCGCTGTGGGTGCCGCCATCTTTGTGGTGGAGTGACAGTGAATTTGCATATATCCTCTTTATTATATAGGATGAGCTAGTCTCTGAATCTTCTCATTTTCCTACTCTATAAAATAAGGGACATGATGGTTTCTAAAGGCTTCTTCAATTTGAATATTACCATAATAAAAGTTAAAATTTATTTACAGCAAGCTTAGGGTTTAGAAAAACTGAAGGTGGTGATCCTTGGATTCTAAGCATTAGAAGAGAGTGACATCTGTGCTGAGCTGGGTGTTCCTGCATCACTACCTGCATCACTAGTGGATGCAGCTGATCCCCATGCAAACAGTCAGCTCCCCGCCCTCAGCTGGTTCCTGTAGGAGATGCTGATGGGAGGGTAGCCACCACCACAACAAACCTCTAAAGTTCCTTTCTTTTTCCATCTCTGTATGGCTAAATAGAGGTTGGTAAAAGTGTTGTTGGGAATTTTTAAAGGGTGTTTTATCAGCTATTTATTGCAATGTAATATACCACACCAAGCTTGAGTGGCTTAAATCACAGAAATTTCCTTTGCTAATTAACCTGTCATTTGTGCAGGGCTTGGTGACCACAGCTCATCTGCTCTGTGTGGGGTAACCTGGGACAACTCGACTGAAACTGGAGGTTCATTCCAAAGATGGCTCATTCACATGGCTGGCAAGTTGGTGCTGGCTCTATGCTAGTTACTCTACTAGGGCTGTGGGCAAGGGACCTGTTTTTTTCTACATGGCCCTGTTCACACTCTGCTGGGTCTTCTTCACAGCATGATGACTGGGTTCCTTGCCCCAAAGAGCAAGAAACATATGCTTATTATTTCTACTGTGCGTCCTTGGAAATCCAGAGCATCACTCCTACCATACTGTAGGTGGACAACAGTCAACTCTGGGTCAAGGAAAGGGAACATGGACCCCACCTCTAGCCCTGGGAGTGGCATCCATGAAGCAAAACTTAACTTTTTAACCCAAGAGGTAATTATCAGACTGGCAGCCAAAGAACAAAGAGATCACCTCTCCTTCCTCCATCCAGAGTCATACTCATTTTTACGACTTCCAATATTGACCCTCTGCTCCAGACAAACCAGTTCCCCAACCGTGCACCCTGCATTCCCCATTGACCCTATCATCATAACTGTATTCCCTCCCCTTCCTCCCCCTGGCCAACCTGCCAGCATACCTTTTTCAGATCTGCACCATGACAGCCCAGATAGCAAACTACTCTAGTAACTCACCTCCCTGCAGCCCTTACCCTTTGAATGGTGTTAGCCAACATCTTCTAATTGTCTTCCACGTCTTCCTACCTGAGCTGATGTGTCAACATTCACCACATCTTCTCACATACTGAAGCCAGACACACAAAAGCTGCTCAATTAATGCTAAGTGGGTGTCATTTGGATTCTGCACAGGAAAGCTGTATAGGAAAGTCTTTGGTTAATTTGGGAGATGGAAATGAGAACAGGAGAGAGACTACTCCACTGAAGGAACAACATAAAAATCCAACCTCAGATACAAGTCGTATGTTTCATGGGCTCTTTTAAACTCTTCTGTCTGTTTACGAATTCTCCAATGTCATTGATAAAATTGTTTTCAAGATTATTTCTGTACGATATATACTATATATATATATATATACTATGTGTATATATATACACACAATATACTATATATATATATATATATAGTATATTGTGTGTATATATATATATATATACACACTGAGTGGCCAGATTATTATGACCACCTAACGTTTGTAGGCAAATTAACTATAATTTCTCGCTGAAGTTGCTAGAGAGCCAGACCATTATAAATAGGGAAGCAGGTTGTTTACCTCGACAGTAGAAGTGATTTTTTTTCTGAAGATATGGGTAAACAACACAATTTAACAGCCTTTGAACGTGGGATATATTTGAATGTGAGTGGCCAGATTATTATGACCAACTGACGTTTGAAGGCAAATTAGCCATACACTGCATCATATGGGATATGGAAGCCGAAGGACTGTTCGAACACCTTTGCTGTCTGCAGTTACCAAGATAAAACGTCTCCAATTCGCACAGGAACACAAGGATTGGACAGTTGAGCATTGGAAAAAAGTCATGTGGTCCGATGAATCACATTTCCAGTTGCATCATGCAGATGGCAGAGTGAGAATTTGGCGGAAACAGCATGAAAGCATGCACCCCACATACATAAGTACAACCCTTCAAGCTGGTGGGGGCAGTGTTATGGTTTGGGGCATGTTTTCCTGGCATGATTTGGGCCCTTTAATTCGTGTGGAACAACGTCTGAATAGCACAACACACCTAAGTATCGTTGCTGATCAAGTTCATCCTATCATGTTGATGGCGTATCCCAATGGAGATGGCTTCTTCCAACAAGACAATGCGCCATGCCACGTTGCTCTTATTGTGCAGGAGTGGTTTCAAGAACATGAGGGAGACTTTACCTTGCTTAGGTGGCCCCCACAATCACCAGATCTCAATCCAATTGAGCACTTGTGGGATGAAGTTAAAAGAGCCACCAGGCAGCTGGTTCCACAACCATCAAATCTCACAGAACTGGGCAGTGCTATTCATCAGGCCTGGTGTCAGATTCCTCGCATACCTTTCAACATCTTGTGGAGTCAATGCCAAGAAGAATCGCTGCAGTATTGAAGGCAAAAGGTGGCCCAACGAAGTACTGATGGGGTGGTTAATAATCTGGCCACTCACGTTCAAATACATCCTACGTTCAAAGGCTGTTAAATCGCGTTGTTTACCCATATCTTCAGAAAAAAAATCACTTCTACTGTCGAGGTAAACAACCTGCTTCCCTATTTAAAATGGTCTGGCCCTCTAGCAACTTTAGCATGAAATTATAGCTAATTTGCCTACAAACGTCAGGTGGTCATAATAATCTGGCCACTCAGTGTACATACAGTATATTGTATATATTGTATTAAATGTCCACCACCCCAAGTCAAGTCCTTCTATCACCATTTATCCCCCCCTTTCCCTCTTCTACCTCCCACCACTTCCCTTTCCCTACGGTAATCACCATACTGCTATCTATGAGTTTTTTGGTTGTTTGTTGTTGTTTTTTACGTAGTCTCTTACTCTTTTTCACCCTGTCACCCCAATAAATTCAGTAAGTACAGTAAACCCTCGATTTTTGTGGACCTTGATTTAACCGACTTTGGATTTGACAAAATTTCCAGTCCATATGTCATATGTAAAAATTAACACCCTGTTCATTTTAAAATGCTTTTAACCAAGATTTGCTTGTAATTAAATTAACAGGCTATTTTTTGCTATTAATTCACTGTTATTTTTAACAAATTTTAGCAAATAAGCCATATGGTGGAAAAAGCACTGTAGTAATTTCACCAACATAAATAAACATTACATATTTACAACTACAGTCTACATATTTAAATCCAAGAGTCATCTCATAAACCATGTTCAGCAAATGATTAGCACGTGATCACACCGCATCGAGGGCGGTAATTGGTTCTGTTATCACGTGGCGTGACTTTCTGCCGCAGTTTTAATATGTTCTGGCCCATGTTCCCACCTGCGGTGAGCGAGGCCCCAAGCATGTGCATTTGTTTACTCGAGGTGACTGGTGAATGCGTGCATTTACTAGACCTATTCAGTATACATTTAAAATTACTGTAATACATATAGGAAACTTTCCTGTGAAAGTAAACTTTTCACACATACTTATGTTAATTTCACAAATGTGTCTACGTAAATAAAAACAGTTAAACTAATTAATTTGTCATTTTTTTTAACATGGGCTTTCAGAAAACCTACTCTATTATATAACAAACTTTCTGCTTTACTGGACATCCCCCTCGCCTGAATTAGTCTCTGTCATATCAAGGTTTTACTGTAAAAATAAAACTAAATTAGCCCTAACCAGTTTGGCTCAGTGGATAGAGCGTCAGCCTGTGGACTGAAGGGTCCCAGGTTCGATTCCAGTCAAGGGCATATACCTTGGTTGCAGGCACATCTCCAATAGGGGGTGTGCAGGAGGCAGCTGATCGATGTTTCTCTCTCATCGATGTTTCTAACTCTCTATCCCTCTCCCTTCCTCTCTGTAAAAAATCAATAAAATATATTTTAAAAAAATAAAACTAAATTAAATTTAATTTTTAAAGCATTAACTCTGAAGCTGCATAATCAGAGAGGCACTTCTACGTGACCATGATGTTGATCTTACTATACCTCATTCAATCCCATGGTATTTTTTTATTCACAGGAAAATGTTATCACCACGGGGACGACACTTCAATGGAAACCGCCCCCCCCCCTGCCCCCTTTACCCTGATTAACTATAACATCCCCATAGAGAATGTGACTGTGCTTAAGAATATTTATAACAAAGATAGCTTTTTACCAGACTGTTTCTAATAGTGATTAGGAAATTGGAATGATTACAGCCCGAAGTTCCATCTGTACTCAATTATTTCCCACCCATGTGAACCATTTTGGAAAAGAGAAAGCAGTAATAAAATGGCCTAGGATCTTTTATTGTTTTGAAAACTGAGTACCATATTCTATTTGTTAATGAGTTGGGTTTTCTACTGTGCTGGGCTGCATATCTGGTGCTTCAACCAGACGGGTCATGCTGTGCTGTCTGTTCCTTAAACACATAGATAGGAAGGTACTGACATCAGGCCAGGTGTTGAGATATGGTCTCATGGCCTCTTCCCAGCACGCAGGCCTTCTTTCTCAGAAGGCCCGGAAGTCTCACTCCAAATTTGGGAGACAAAGGACTGGAAAAAGTATAAATAAAGAGAGTTTCCTCCATATTGGGGGGCCCAGAATTTGAAAGACACATTTTTCTCTGGGCCTCCACAAAATTTAATAATAAAATGTAACTCTTGCAGTCAGCGCTGCAGTTCAGCCTTTGCTTTGGCAGGGTGCTGTGACTGTGGTCAGCTGGCCAGCTTAATAAAGGCTCTTAAATTTAAATTCTGAGTCGGTGGTCTATCTCGCTGAGTGAACCCATAACACTACAAGCCATCAGCCTTCAGTACTAAATAGGAATGGGATACTTTGGTGCCCATAGTTGGTGAGAGAATATTACTCACTCCTGCCAGTTTCTTCATTTAACCAGGTAAAAGGTATGGAAAGCTCTGACAAGGATGTGGAGTAAACTTTGGTCAGTGCTGAAGTTCCTTCAATGATTTAGAAAACAACTGGCAATATTTAGATAAGTTAAAGATGTGCATCCCTGAGACATAAATTTTTGTGGTTTTATACCCAGCAAAACTTGCTTATACATGCACCCAAGGAAAGGCATGCAAAGCAACTCATTACCACACTGTTGATATCATCAAAAAGTTGGAAACTACCTATGTGTCCATCAATTGGAGATGGAAAACTAGACCACAGCGAAAATGAATGAGCTCACGCTGCATGCCATCATGAATAAGTCCTTAAAACAGACATTCAGACATCCCCCCCACCAAGAAGCACAAAAATAGCCATACAACAGGCTACTATTTACAGAACATTTTCAAAATGCTAATTACTACTGTACACTAGTCTTTAAAACAACCACCTTAGGACAGCAGTTTCCTCTGGGGAAGCAGAGTGGAGACTGTAAGAGGGGAACATCTATCACAATTTAGTTACTGATGTCAATGGTGAAGCACATGGATATTCATACCATTAGGTCCCCAAAATATGTCATCATATAATTTATGTGTGTTATTTACAAGAAAGGACCTAATTCTAAATCACATTCTGGAGAATAAAGAGCAATTATTTCTTATGAATCTACCACTTTCCACTGGATAAACTCACATCACTCCTCCGATTGAAGCCCTCCCCAGACTATTATTATTTTGGGAAGCCTTCCTTCACATTCAAGGAGTTTGCGCAAAGGCATGGGTCTGCTGCCATCACCTGATCTGAGCATGTCTGTCTTGCTAACTGAAGGCATGAGACCTCTGGGCTGGGAGCAGGTCGCACTGTGTTCACGGCACAGCACCACTGAGGCTAATTGCTAAGTCAGCAGCAGTTAGCCTCCTGGGCATTTTGACAAGCAAGTATATAAACACTGCCCTTCCGAACGAGCAGTGTCAAAGAGCAGTGGTTACGTGCTGGCTAGCACAGAGTGTGGAACAGGCAGGACTGCCACCACAATGACACGGCCTTGGGTCTCAACCCACTCAGGCCACTTAACCTCGCCTCCTCCTGACTTCGCCACCTGTCAAATTGATGATGAGGACACCCATCAGCAAACCATCTCCCAGCAGCTATGCAGGGATCTAAAATGAGATTGTCAGAGTACTTGGGCCTCTCGCAAGGAGGATGCTAAGTAATTATTGCACTCACAAATACAACAGTAGTATGGGTCCCTCTGATCATTTCATCTATAATCACATGCACACACATGTACGTGCACACGTGTGTGTGCGTGCACATGTGCACATATTAATGCATGCACACATGTTCATGTGTGCCAGTATATTCATGTGTGTAAGCATGCTATATATACCATGTCTGTGCACGTGTGTGTGTGTGTGTGGTTCATGCATGCGTACACATAAATGCACACTGATGCATTGATACATGGTATGCATACACACACATTTATATGTGTGTATGTACACACATATACACACAACATACATTCCCCTTCAAACCAAATCTTTTCTCTGAAAGTATTACTACTGCATCATAGACATAACATGATTAATTTGTTTTGAACATTGAATACTTGCTCTCCAGATTGTCAGGCTTTTGATTTAATCCTGGGATTTTTTTTAGAGTTAATGATTTTTTTGCTTTAAAAACGCTTAAACAACACAGAACTAGAAGAGAGAATGGACCCCCCTGCCAAGGGTCTTACAGTAGCACAGTATTTGCTGGCTTTGGGGTCTCTAATGCCAGCGAGCCATATGGTGGTGTCAACCCAAAGTGTGACCTGCAGGTTACATTGTCCTTGCTTTTGACCAAGAGACTATGCAGAGTGGCTCTGAGGCTGCAGGCCAGCAGGGTCCCTGGGATTTTGTTTCTGTTGGTCTATTTTTTTCTAAGTTCCTCTAGCTCAGTGATGGCGAACCTATGACACGCGTGTCAGAGGTGACATGCGAACTCATTTTTTTTGGTTGATTTTTCTTTGTTAAATGGCATTTATATATATAAAATAAAAATAAAAAATATAAGTCTTTGTTTTACTATGGTTGCAAATATCAAAAACTTTCTGATTATAGGTAAAACAGGAGAACCAAGATGGTGGCATAGGTTAACGCCGGAGTTTGCTGCCTTGAACAACTACTTCAAAAGTGAAACTAAAAAACGGAAAGGTCATCACCCAGAACCACAGGAACGCTGGCTGAGTGGAAGTCCTACAACTAGTAGGAAAGAGAAACGCATACGGACACTCAGAGGAGGCGCAGTGCTGAAGTCAAATTCTGAGGTGCGGAGTTCGCGGAGCGGGCTGGCGGCGGAGGGCGCGGTTGGCATTTTCAATCGGGAGGGAGTCGCAGACTCTGAGCTCCAGATACAGGCAAGTCTTTAGGGACCCAGACTCAAACAGGAGAAGCGGGACTGTCTGGCTTCGGTCGGAACTCGAAGGCAGCTTTCTCTCCGAGGTTTGCAGCAGGTGCTGGGACTCAGAGAGGCAGAGCCCCTGGGGACAGGACTGAGAGCTGCCATAACTGCTCTCTCCGGCCCACCCTGTTGATCCTGTGCGACCCGCCCCGCCCAAGCCCTGCACAGAGGCATTTGCCGGATAGCCTCAGGCAAACGCCAGATTAGCACCTCCCTAGAGGTCAGAAGTTCTCTCACTGCAGACACAGCTGATTCTCATAGCCACTTGGCCTGGAGGTCAAACCCTCCCTGGTATTAGCTACAACAATCAAGGTTTAACTATAAGACTGCGCACAAAGACCACTAGGGGGTGCACCAAGGAAGCATAACAAAATGCGGAGACAAAGAAACAGGACAAAATTGTCAGTGGAAGATATAGAGTTCAGAACCACACTTTTAAGGTCTCTCAAGAACTGTTTAGAAGCCGCCGATAAACTTAACGAGATCTACAAGAAAACTAATGAGACCCTCGATGTTATATTGGGGAACCAACTAGAAATTAAGCATACACGGACTGAAATAACGAATATTATACAGACTCCCGACAGCAGACCAGAGGAACGCAAGAATCAAGTCAATGATTTGAAATGCGAGGAAGCAAAAAACACCCAACCGGAAAAGCAAAATGAAAAAAGAATCCAAAAATGCGAGGATAGTGTAAGGAGCCTCTGGGACAGCTTCAAGCGTACCAACATCCGAATTATAGGGGTGCCAGAAGATGAGAGAGAGCAAGATATTGAAAACCTATTTGAAGAAATAATGACAGAAAACTTCCCCCACCTGGTGAAAGAAATGGACTTACACGTCCAAGAAGCGCGGAGAACCCCAAACAAAAGGAATCCAAAGAGGACCACACCAAGACACATCATAATTAAAATGCCAAGAGCAAAAGACAAAGAGAGAATCTTAAAAACAGCAAGAGAAAGAAACTCAGTTACCTACAAGGGAATACCCATACGACTGTCAGCTGATTTCTCAACAGAAACTTTGCAGGCCAGAAGGGAGTGGCAAGAAATATTCAAAGTGATGAATACCAAGAACCTACAACCAAGATTACTTTATCCAGCAAAGCTATCATTCAGAATTGAAGGTCAGATAAAGAGCTTCACAGACAAGGAAAAGCTAAAGGAGTTCATCACCACCAAACCAGGATTATATGAAATGCTGAAAGGTATCCTTTAAGAAGAGGAAGAGGAAGAAAAAGGTAAAGATACAAATTATGAACAACAAATATGCATCTATCAACAAGTGAATCTAAGAATCAAGCGAATAAATAATCTGATGAACAGAATGAACTGGTGATTATAATAGAATCAGGGACATAGAAAGGAAATGGACTGACTATTCTTGGGGGGGAAAGGGGTGTGGGAGATGCGGGAAGAGACTGGACAAAAATCGTGCACCTATGGATGAGGACAGTGGGTGGGGAGTGAGGGCGGAGGGTGGGGCGGGAACTGGGAGGAGGGGAGTTATGGGGGGGAGAAAAGAGGAACAAATGTAATAATCTGAACAATAAAGATTTAATTAAAAAAAAAAAAACTTTCTATGTGACATGGCACCAGAGTTAAGTTGGGGTTTTTCAAAATGCTGACACGCCGAGCTCAAAAGGTTCGCCATCACTGCCCTAGTGAGTCTAAAGTGCAGTCAAGGACTTCTGATATAAAACACTAGAGGCCCAATGCATGAAATCTGTGCAAAGGGCTCAGCCCTCGCAGCCACGGTGGCTGGCTGCCTCAGCTGCATCTGGAAGGTTGTCTGGAAGGTTGTTCGGCTGTCCGGTCTAATTAGCATATTATGCTTTTATTATTATAGATGCGGGCCTGAGGCTCCAGGGCACTTTAACAAGAACCAGAGCAACCCCTTCACCAAGGCCTGCATAGTGAGGGCCACCAGTAGCTGCACAGGCCTCACCAAGGGGTGGTTAGAAACGCAGGGTCCCAGGCCCACCCTCTGACCAGGGTGTTTCACGTGCGTTAACATTTGAGGTGCGGACACGTGGCTATAGGGGCTCACTGGGCTTATGCATGGATTTTGTGAGTCCTTCTTTGAGCCCTAAGTCAAAAATCATGGTCAGAGGAAGGCGTGGTGCTCAGCTAATCGAGGGTGGCGTTTGCCTGAAAACATTCAAAGAAGCTGCTCAGGGGGCAGAAATAAGCCTCCGCTTTTAGCCTTCTCCCATTCAATGTCCCCAAACCGGTCAAAGTGACCTCTAAAACTATAAAAGGCCTAGCCAGGGTGACTCAGTCAGTTGGAGTGTTGGCCGGTACACATAAGGCTCATGGGTTCAATTTCCAGTCAGGGCACATACCCAGGTTGCAAGTCCGATCCCTGGTTGGGATGCAAATGGCAGGCAACCATTCCATGTCTCTCTCTCTCTCTCTCTCTCTCTCTCTCTCTCTCTCTCTCTCTCCCCCTCCCACTCCCTCTCTCCCTCCCTCTCCTATCCTCTCTCTCTCAAACCAATAAAAAGTAATTTCCTCAAATAAGGATTAAAAATAAAGGAAATAAAGAAGAAAAGGGAAGCATACCTTGCCACATCACTCCCATTCCTAAAATGCATCAGTGGCTTCCATTACTCTCAGTACAAAATACAAAATCCCTAACACAGCTCAAGAGCCTGTCTGACCTGACGCCCTACATCATGCCACTCCTCCTGTCCTGCATGACGTCTGACCACCCAGCCTCCCCAAAGAGCAGATGCATCAAGTGCCATGAGGACGGGGTGGGCCATCTTGTCCACCCAGGCAAGCACGTGTCCTGGCACCATTGGAGCCCCTGGCAGGCTCACAGGGCACCCATGGGACTGTTTTCTCAGGGCAGGACTGTCCAGGCACGGAAGGACCTGGAGCACCCCCAGTGTCTGAAGTGTCCCAGGCAGCGTGACACAAAATGCACCCCACCCTTCCACAAGGCTGTGGGGAACCCCCAAGTGGACCAAGGGCACAGCAGAGGGAACTAGAGACCCTAACCACCCGCCTTTGATAAGCGACTCACAGCCTGCTGGGGACCACGTATGTCCTAAGGCAGCTGAGAGAAAGTCAATGGTCAATTAAGCAGCGCTTGATAAAAAGTAAATTTAATTACAAGGGCACTTAAGTATTTGGATCACTTTGATACTCTCTTCTAAATTGGATGTCGCTTTGGTTATCATTAGAAATCAGAATCAAATGAATACATATGCTGTCATTTAAAAGTTACACTTTTCAGGAGGAAAAAATATCAATGAGTGGATTGGGTACCTAATGTCTGAGGTATCAAAAGGTGATTTATTTTTTTCTCAGTCACCCACATGAGAAAACAAAAGTGCTGAGCTGAGCTGGAGGGTCCCCGTGGGTGTGTCTGTGGCCTGTTTCTCGGCTCATTTAGAACTAATCCTGGCTGATAGGCACGGGGGGGGGGGGGGGGGGGGGTTGAAAAGATTTCTGACCTGCGCTTTTCTCCTCTAAATATTTTTCTTTTCCTTTCCCATTTAATCAGCTCTTTTCTGCATACTTATTAAATGTCTGTGGTTTCTGTGCATTCCTTTGGTTTAATAATCTTAAAGCAAACTATTTTATCTCTGATCTGGCTCGAAAAGATGAAGAGACTTGTTTTTCTTTTCACTGCCACTCAGGCTTACTGAAAACACAAGGAGACAATTTCACTTTAGGGATGTGCACCCGAGACATCCCATTTTATTTATGCTACTTTTGTTCATTTGGGGCTGGTGAGGGAATTAAGTTTTCCACAGTTAAGAATGGGCACTGGGGCCCCACCATTGTGGCTCAGTGGTTGAGCATTGACCTATGAACCAAGAGGTCATGGTTCAATTCCGGTCAGGGTACATGCCCAGGTTACAGGCTCAATCCCCATTGTGAGGCGTGCAGGAGGCAGCTAATCAATGATTCTCTCTCATCATTGATGTTTCTATCTCTCTCTCCCTCTTCCTTCATCTCTGAAATCAATAAAAATATTTAAAAAATAAAAAGAGAATGGCCTCTGGACCATTTTCTACATCTGTGAGATGGATGGTTGGTGAGTGAAGAGGTTGAGTAACAGACAATTCACATATGAACACAAAACCCCACATCACCTTACAATGCCTCCCATCCTGGGCCTCTATAGGGACTGACTGAGGTTCAGCCAGTCTTCAAAATGTTTGTCTTGCAGCCCTAGCCAGTTTTGCTCAGTGGGTAGAGCATCAGCCTGCAGACCAAAGGGTCCCAGGTTCAATTTCTGTCAAGGGCACCTACTTTGGTTACATTCTTCTCCCCAGCCCTGGTCAGAGGTACATGCAGGAGGCAAACAATCAATGTGTTTCTCTGACATTGATGTTTCTCTCCGTCTTTCCCTTTCTCTTCCACTCTCCCTAAAAATAAATGGAAAAATATCCTCGGGTGAGGATTAACAAAAACTAAACAAAACAAAAAATAAGAGTTTGTCTTGCAGTATTTCATCCAATTTAATTAAATGTAAATTAATTTTTAAAGATAATTAATTTTTTTAAGTTAAGCTTGTAAGACCTCCATCCCTCTCCCGCCTCAGTCCATTCCAGATAAGTGTCTGCTTTCATTATGGTATTCTTCCTCCCATTTTCTGCCCTTTGATTTCTGAACTACCTTCTCTTCTTCTCAGTAACCATGAAGAAAGGGATCTTCTCCAGCTCTTGTCCCCATAAGACACCCTTATCTCTCCCTCCATGCCCTCCACTCCGGGAGACCTCCCTGTGCCTTCTCCATGAAGCCCCTTTCCTACCCAGGTAAGGTCTCCCAGAGATTAAATTTGATTCCCAGATTCATGTCCCACCCCACTCTGTTTCTGCAATTAGGATTTTCATTTTAAAAGTCACAGGAGCTGGGGGTCTCTGCTCTGTCACTTGAATGGACTGAAGGACTGGTGGTAGCACCTCCAATGCCCAGGAAGGAAGGTGAGACATGTTCTCATATCCTTACCATATGATCAGCCATCCCACTCCTGAAGAAATGAACTTATGTCCATTCAAAATCAAATGTTCTAAGCAGCTTTACTTATGAAAACTAAAAGCTGGAAACTACCCAAATGTCTTTGAGCAGATAAATGGATAAGGTACCTGTGGTACATCCACCCCGTGGGCTGCTACTCAATGGTCAGAGCAACCATCTTTTTGTTGTTGTTGTTAATCCTCACCCAAGAATACTTTTTCCATTGATTTTTTAGAGAGAGTGGATGGGGGAGGGGAAATAAAGGGGGGAGGGGGGAGAGAAAGAGAGAAAGAGAGAAAGAGAGAGAGAGAGAGAGAGAGAGAGAGAGAGAGAGAGAGAGAGAGAAACATTGATGTAAGAGAGACACATCCATTGGTTGTCTCCCACACATACTCCTACCGGGGCTGGCAGGGGAACCTGCAACAGAAGTACGTGCCCTGGACCAGGAATCGAACCTAAGACCCTCTGGTACCCGGGCCGATGCTCTAACCACTGAGCCATGCCAACCAGGGTGCAACCACCTTTGTATTGATGGATGAGACAACTCAGATGAACCTCAGAGGCATGATGCTGAGCAAGACAAGGCCTCAGAGGTTGATGATCCAACTTACTTGACATTCTTAAAAAGATGCTAATGATGGGAAAGAGACCCGTGGGTCCCAGGGGTGATGGGATAAGGTGACCAACCTGTCTTGGTTTCTTTGGGACTTTCCCAGTTTTAGCACTGAAAGTCCCACATGCCAGGAACACTGGAACGTTTGGTTGCCATAGCTGTGACTGTAGAAGGCCAGCAGGAGGCAGTCTGGAGCTGAAAGAACTGTTCTGCATCCTGGTCATGGTCGTGGTTATATAATCTCTGCCTGTGCTAAAATTCATAGAACTATATACCCAAAAGGGGAAACCCCTAATTTTATTGTATGATAATTTTTAAAACAAAAGAAAACAAAAATGGGCACATAGAATCTCTTCTAGAATGGGTGGGGTGCTGGCTCCAGATCTGCCGGGAGCCGGTCCATCCTTGCTGTTTCAAAGGACCTGGCATATATGGCATACTGTTCTTAATATGTTTGCTCACCTTCTTGGCACTATGTGTTTTAACCAAGGTCGCCTCTCTGAGAAAGGTTGCTTCCCCAGGTAGGGATTTTCCCCTGAAGTTAGGGAGGGAATAAAACCCCTCAACTAAGTGCCAGGCGGGTAATTAATCACTTTAACTACGAACAATCGTGCTTAAGCTACATAATCTTTACTCCCTGGAATGGAGATAAGAAACGCCCTAACCTTTGTAATAGAGATTGATAGGATTGAATCAACTGGTATAAATACAGATGTAACAAGACAGCAAGACACAGAACTTAGAAGACAGAACTTAGTAGACAGAACCTAGGCACAGAACCTACACAGAACGTTCTCTAGAGACAGAAGAACTTCGCTGGAGAGAACATGGCAAAAGATCCTGGACAGAAACTGGCCTCAGAACCTAGAGACAGAACCTAGCGAGAGAACATGGCAAAAGATCCTGGACTGAACCTGACTACAGAAATTGGCAAGAGAACCTGACTAGAACCTGGTGACTGAACCTGGCTGGGGAACCTGGACAGAACCTGGCTGGAGAACCTAGCGAGGGAACATGGCTACAGAACCTGGCTGGAGAACCTGGAGAACCTAGCAAGAGAACATGGACACAGAACCTGGCTGGAGAACCTAGCGAGGGAACATGGCTACAGAACCTGGCTGGAGAACCTGGAGAACCTAGAAAGAGAACATGGACACAGAACCTGGCTGGAGATCCTAACCAGAACTTCGCTGGAGATCCAGACCAGAACTTGGCTGAAGATCCTGGCTAGGCTGCTGATCAACTGAACGCTGTCTCCGTGTCATTCCTTCTTCGCTGACTCCGTCTACACCTTTGGGGACCCCTGGACCTGCTGGGGCAGGACCCCACCACAGATCTTCAGGGCTTCCCATGGAGGGTGGAGGGGAGAAAGAATAAAAGGCTCCCTTTGTAAAGACTTGTCTTCCAGTAAGTCCTTGCTGTGCTTCTCAGACGTCCTGACCCTACACCTCCTTCAGTCACATCAACCTGTTGACACAAGCCCCGAATCCCCACGGCTGCCAAATGATTTCACCTAGCCCCTGTTCTGAAGCCTGAATCCCTCCAGGACCCCCATTTGGGTGGGTGTTCACTGTGATTCTCACAAAGATCCCTGAGGCAGACAGAACCCATCTCTGCTGGTTTTTCTTCTTAGAGAACAAGTACAGAGAGAGGGGCTCACCCAAGGTCATACACTGATGCTTGGTCCTCCTCAGCACATCTGAGCTGTGCACACTTTTCAAAACTTTTTTTTTTTTTTTAGTGACTGCAAAGGTAGCAGAGGTCACCATGGGCCATGAGCCAAATCGAAAGAGGGTCTTTGGTCTCCATGTCTTAGAATCCCGGTGCCTGGGGTTCTACGCGCCAGGTCCTGTGGCTTGTCAGCATAATTTCGGAGAAGATTAGGGCTTTCTAAGCCTCCACTCCTCCCTGTCCCGCCTGGAAGGAATCTCTGCACCTTCCCACATAACCAAATGGGAATTAACACCAAATAGTCTAACAACCTATTGTTACCTCCCACATAAGCACATGATAAGTTTCATGATATGTTTCTACCAGCATAACAATGCATCAGAGATGCGGTGCCAGGTAGTCACGATCAGCAAAAGCAAGTCTACTTGTGAAATCTGGCACAGGGAAGAATCTGATAGAATAGCCTTGCATATGCTGAGCAGTCCGAGTTCCTCATGCCCTTTGGCATTGAGAATGGAACTCAGTGTCCAGGATGGAATGGCACACGGCTAGAATGGGCTGGGACCCAGGGGGAAATGGCAAGAGAAGCAGGGACTCCCGTGGCTATCGCCTCGGCTCTGCATGAGCTGAAAGCAGTTCACCTGGAAGCATCACCCTCTGGACCTTACCGGGGCCCTTAATCTACTAATGGGGAGCTTGGACTCCTCCCTGGGAAACAACTGTCTTTCGGGGGCCTCCATCCTGCACTTGCAGGGCTCTCTGGAGGCATTTCAATCACCTGCATGGCTCAAAGGGACCCTAGCTTCTCCCTATGTGGGGGTGGAGGCCTCAGCAGACTCACCCTCTTGGCACCTCAGAGAAGCTGTCAAAGAAGATGGAATTCTCTAGGGTGGGTCTGTGGTCACTTCCGAGCAGCTGGGCTCCAGTCCACGTATGACCAATATTAAACAGAGCAGTTCTCTTACCCTTCCTGCCCCCAAATCTGCCGTGAGCCTCCCAGATTCCACCTCCACAAAACAGTTACCGTTTGTTACCTGCAAACAAGAGGCCAAAAGCTGTGAGTGAAAGCAGGAGGAATACAGAATCAGAACTCTGAGATTCAAGGCCGTTCAGCCGCGACCTTGGATACAGCGGCCTTCAGCCTCAGTGCAAAAATGAGAATAAGAACGCCTCGCTACTGTGGAGCTGGAGCAGAGAAATTGAAATACACAAGGAGAGTTAAGACCAAATAAGAATTAACACCAAGTAGTCTAACAATCTGTTGTTACCTCCCTTATAAGCACATGGTAAGTTTTAATTCTAGGGCTAGGCCTGTGCAGTGGGTGACGTCTGATCTCAGTGGGCCTTATGAACCTGCATCCAAACCATTTATTATCAAGTCCACAGCCTTCCTCGAGGGCCTTACCAGAGAATCACACATTTACTGGCTTTAGACTGAGAATCAAGGGGAGTCATCACACCCCAACCAGAGTCCACCTGTTCTTATGGGCAGTGAGGGGCTCGTCCATTTCCTCCTGTGGCTTATATTTTATCCAGTATCATAGCTGGCATGTCTCCAAAATATGAAAGATCCATCGACCCTCAGTTTCAGTTTGGAAATACAAACTGTGATTCAACTGAGAAAAATCACATTTCTCAATTTATTCATCGTCACCAATCCTTCCTTCCTACTGATTGTTGGGCTGGGCAAAGAGCCGAAGCCTCCCTCTTAAGGTAGTGTGTGTGTGTGTGTGTGTGTGTGTGTGTGTGTGTGTATAATGCCAAACTATGCAAATGTGGCCAAGCTGTAATTGCTGTGAGAACCGGAACATTGAATTTTATGACTTTTGTGCATTTGAATTTCCTACCCTAATGTTGCATTAACGAAGGGCGTCTTTTTTTGCATTGAATTTATACCTAATGTGATTCCATTTTGCATTCTTTACATATGCAGATGAGGTAGCTATAACGTTCCTGATGCAAAAGCTGTTTTTGCTAAATCATATCAAAATGTTTCGTGGATCACACCACAAAGTGTTGATATATGGAAATTGCTCTTTTTCAAAAACTATCCTTAAAATCCAAGTGGTAGGTTTTGTAGCTCTGTTCTCTACACCACACCCTCCCCAGTATTTGTGGAGAATTAGAGGAAATAAACAACATATTAATGCCATGCTGCCAAGGCATGGGAGCCAGGTGACTAGAATCATGTTCATTTTAACTACCGTTGACATAAAAGGAGGTTAGTTCAGGGCTAGGGAGAAACTCTGGCAGACAGAGTAGCAAAAGTTGACATTTATTAGGTCAGAAATGTCTGGGTAAGGAAATAACTGAATAACACCTTTCTCAATTAATTACACAGATTCATGTTTTCTATATCCAAAAGCAGGTCCAAGGGGCTCAGTCTTACATTATATATAGTTACAAATGAGATCAAAGACAAAATAGAAAACTGTCAAGAATTGTAAAGTGCAGCAGCGTAGAATAGCTGTGGCTCCAGTGAGGTGTGCTGCCTGAAGGGCTAGAAGCTTGGGAGTATTGTTTACTTTCACATAATAGTTTTCCAAATTCTTTAGGCAGATTGAAAACCAGAACAAAACCTGCTATGTCGTGAGAATAAACTGTTTTAGGTCTTGTGCAAAGAATAATTAAAATGAATGTGAGCACAATCACACAGTTTAATGTAATTAGAAGGAGGTACAGTAGCCAGATATCTAAGACATGTTCTAAGCACCTCCCCAAAAAAGCAAGGTGAAGTGCAGGACAATATTCCATGAAAGGCAGGGTGGCCTTCTAGTCAATTAATTGAGTCGGAGAGAGCTTGGAAAGCTCAGGGAGGGTGAATTAAAAAAATAAAAAAGAAAAGAAAAAGAAAGGAGGGGAGAATATTTTAAAAATAAAAGAAACAGACACACAAACAAAATCAAGGCTCTGTCCAGCTGACAAAATTCTTTCAGATCAGAGTGGAAATCGGCCTGAGGCTAGCTATATTTCTTCCTCAGATGAAACAGAGTAAAACAAATGATGCAAATGGACTGGGGACAACTGTTACTGGTAGCCTTGCCTACGTGGCCACCACAGTGTTAATCTGTCACAGGACTTGGTTAAAACACGTCTGAGTGCATGTTCATTCTTCCTAAGGTGAATCTGCACAGTTCCTGCCACGGTCCTTGGTGTATTCCTGATGGTTTACACCCGTGAGGCAGATAAAGGGACATCCAAGCTCTCAAGATCCTTCCTTAGGGTGATTTGTAATTATTTTTTTAAGTAGATAATATTAGCCTGCCATTGGCTTTCCCAGACCTTAATAAATTTTAACACAGTCTGGACACATCGGGCTGTTTTATGATGCTGGAGGAGGACTTGCACTAATACCCATTGCAAACAGGTTTTTCTTTCTTTTCTTTTCTTTTTTTTAGCTTTATCTTGAGGTAGGAAAAGGGGACTGCTGAGATCAGACTCAGAAACTATTTAATAATGCTACTTGAATGGCGGATTTTCCAGTTCAATCATCTTACTCTAACAGAATAATATACCTTGATTTTTCATCAACGTTAAGTGTTTTTTTTAATATATATAATGGTATTTGGATGGCATTTATTTAATAGATTCAAATCTTACCCTGGACATCTCTGTTATTGATCTGGTTCTCCTTAACGTCACTGAACATATTGTGGGTATACCACGAGGTGGGAAGTTTACACAAAAGCTTGCTTGCCGAATCTACACACATCTGCCAGGGTGTGAGTAAAAAAGAAGTAAAGAACACTGAAATTGTTCTTCTGCTTCTAATGTGTATTTGGCAGCCACAACTGTAACATTTATGATTGTCCCCATTTATTGCTCTTGCTCTTTCATTAATAATTTAATGTTGGGGGGTGGAGGGAAAGCTCTTCAAAGCAGATAAAAATCCATTCAAAGCCAAATAAACTACTTTTTTTTTTGTCAGAGGTAAATGTCTTTGTATTTTGAAATGCCAGTTCTGCCACGCGGGCTTAATTAACGCTACTGGATTTAGAGAAAAGGAAGTTTTGTTGGCGGGTTAAGCTCTCCAGGTTCTGTCAATTTGAACAGAGTTGAAAATTACCTCCCAATGGCTGAGAATATGTGTACACAGTCTCATGTTTTTAACCTAATCGCGTTTTGCTCTCACACGGAAGTAGACATGTTTATTTAGATAGATTTAATCAATGACAAGGGTCCTTCTCGATATAGCTTAAAATCATAGCTTGAAAGCAAACTGTTATCACAGCATTTCTAAAGTTACAGCTTACAGCCCAGACCCTCCCAGCACCCTCGGCATTCGGAAATTGCCATTTGGGCTTAATTATCAACCCTTTGCTTTTTGAATGGAATTATTCAGGATAGGGTGATAGCCAGATACAAAACAATCTCTCCTCTGCCAAAGGAACACACAGTGATTGATGTGCATCCGAAACGACACTCATCACGGCTGAGACCCAAAGGCCGGTGTTCAGGCTCACAGGTGAACTTGGCAGGTAAACACACACTGCAGTCACGTGGTTTCCGGACCAGTTTTAAGGAGAATATTCATCCTTCCACAGGTCATAGCCCCCAGGGAAACCAAACCTCCACCCAAGCTCAGGCTGTTTGGGTTGTGGAACTGAGTCGCTTCCACCCTGACCTTTCCTGGGCTCCCACCATCCTACGCCCACCTGGGAAGGTGAGGTCTCTGCCCCCTCCAACTCCACCATCTGACCTCTGACCTAGATGGCTCACTGAACGTTTAGTTCCCAAGGACTAGTGTTCTCTCGGGCAAAAGCTACATAATCTGTGACCAAAGACTGTGAAACAAACACTTGACTTCATAAACCCCATCTCAGTGGCATGAACAAAACCCCAGAAGGGGAAGAAGGAAGAAGAAAAGGCCCTTGTTTGGGCTGAGGAAGATACAGTGGATGTCTTGGAGAACCCATTGGGAAGGCAAAACTCAGATATTCTTGTGAGAATGTGGATGCAAAATGCTGAATATGACCTCCGAGACGTTTATGGTATGAATTATGTCGAATTCAGGCATTCTGCATCTTCTTCCCATCCCACGGAGAAACGAGTTCCCACCAGTGATTCTGAGAGCAATAGAAAAGTTTGACAAGTGTTTTGAGAAAGCATGAAATTGTTTCTTATTGCAGGGATAAAGGGGCGGGGTGAGGAGGAAGGGGTGCGTAAGGACCACAGATTCCTTTAAAGTTATACTCTTCAAATCTCTGTCCATCACTATTTATCCCCCCATGCCTTTTCCACCACCCTCCATGCCCCCAAACAGAATACAGTGTAAAGTGAAATTATGCACCTGAAACCTGCACAATTTTGTTAGCCAGTGTCACCCCAATAAGTTCAATTAAAAAATAAGAAAATAAAATTATACTCTTCTAGAATACTATGTTTAAAACAATTTTGACTTTTACTCAGAAATATATATAACCTCCAAACTGAATAAATGAATATTACTATTTCTCCTTAAGCATAACTCGAGTTTAAACCACCCCCATCTTTATAAATTTGGCTAATTGATAATAAAGCACACAACAGCATTTGCAATGTGCTAATGTTCTATAGAATGCAGTTTCTTATCCTAATAAAACCACTTTAAAAAAACAAGCAGCAAATGTATTTTATCTACACCTAAATTATCTTAAATAAGTTCTCATATTGGTTTTTTAAAACTTACGTAAGAAAAGTTGTTAATGCATTTTTTTCCTTCTAAGAACTTCCTGTTTGAAAACTTAGTTGTGCCTCTCTAGACTCAAAGATCATTGCATTCTCTTAAAGGTAACAGGCTATTTTGCTTCATTATAATAAACACCAATGTTTTTACAACTGCAACAGTTCCCCGCCTCATTAGCATATTTTGGCTGAGGTATTGTTTTACTCTGACCTGTATAATAAGTGTCACATTAGCAAGACAACAAATCAAACGTTTGTTAATTTCCCTCGCTTTCCCACACAGCTGGTGGTGTTATCGTGTCACCAGATTTTAATTAATATGATAAGTAACACTTGCAAGACAGCAGCCGGGTTTTTTCCCCTCTGTGTGCGTGAAGGTCTATAAGCCTCGTGTGTGTGTGTGTGTGTGTGTGTGTGTGTGTGTGTGCACGTGTGTGCGCCTGGGAGAAAAAGGGGAGTAAACCAAGATATTTACAAGGGCCTTTTGAAACAAATTAGTCACTAAAAATATTCACAGCCCCACACAATGCTATTGCAAATCAAACTTTCATTATACCATTTTCTTTTGCTCTTCTAGATCAAAGAACACCACGCATGAATGCATAATAAAAATTATAAAAACACAATAAAATGCACTAATTGTCATACCTGGGGTAGTTGTATGTTTAAGGTTTTAGCATTTAAGAGAGATGCAATGCCGCTGTCTTCGGAGAGGCTTAATTTTAATTTCTCCAGCCTCCACGTGAATAGTAACATTTCTGACTTACACAGCGACAGACCATTGTGAGTGTTTTCATGTGCGAAGGTCTGGCCGGCACTGCTCTTGGGTTAGTCAAAAGTGCCATCTATTTGCAAAAGGTAGAAATGCAACCGAACCCAAATGAAAAACTCATCCGTTCCCGCCATGAGAACCTCTAACATAGCTAATGACAGACCCTTAACAGTGGGTCCGCTAAGCAGGGGAAGAAAACAATAAATAATATAGCGCTAAAACACATAAAATGAAAACTCAGTCCTGTAAAGTTTATTCTGTGAAATATCTTACAGGGCTAGTGCCAAGATCTTATTTAAAACTTTCAATGCATTTCTTTTAGTAAAAACAAAAACAGTATCTAATTCCAAATACACTATAATATAAAATACTACATGAGAATGTATTTTACCTTCCGAGTAAATAAAAAAGATTCGTTTAGTAATTTTGTTTTAATGACAGCACAAACTAAGGCTATAAAAATGCTAACAGTAGAAACCCTTAAACTGTTTCGGCAGAGAAAGTGTCCATAAGGAAAGTGCTGTTCAAAATGAGAACTCTCTCTAATGCTTTCTGATTCTGAACATTCTGAAGAGAGAGGAACGCCTTCCTCCTGGGAGTGGAAAGCAGGAGGCCCTTTTTAAAAGCTGAAAATCTTCCAAGTTGTTTAATTTGACACTTTTCCTTCTGTTGAGAAATATAAGATTTCCCCCGACGAATCTCAAACTCTACTATTCCACCTCAGAATAAGCCCCAGAAGCAGGATGGCACCAACATCCTTAAAAATGGTTTTCACTGTAAGTAGGATTGAGCCCAGTAGCAGTTTCCAATCACATAGGAGGTTTGCTGAGATGCGAGGCCACCAAATCCAATTACTAATGTGCGATGGCATAAGGTCTACCCTCCCCTATAACAACAAAAAGCGGGGGTGGGGACGGGATTTCACCAAATCAGACCTTACTACCCTCAACTAGTTTTGTAAAAGCAGGGCCAAATTTTACATCAACTTGTAGATGGAGGGTAGTGGTTCTGAAGTAAGTCTGGAGGCCTGACACCTCTTCGATTTCCCTTTTTCCTCTATGGGTCTGTACAGGCAGATTATGCCAGTCAACGTGCACTGGAAGGTGTGCGGGAAAACCACACCAAGGGGCCAATCTGTCAGAAATCAGCGCCAGGATAATTCACTGATGAATTCAGAAAACAAACGAAGGACTGAGGGGACTGCTGCCAAGCCAGGGGCAGAATCTGCCAACTGTGGGGACCAAGGAGCCTGACCCCAGCCTCCCACCCACACAGAGGAATCCTCCCCCTGTCCTTCGCCTCCTTTGGCGGGAGTGCCTTCCTCAAAGGATGTCCCGAGGTCCTCTGCTCTTGAGAGAGAAGCCAGTAGTGGCACCGGACACCGGAAGTGCCAGTCACTGCCACTGGGTGCGCGCGCTCCTTAGCAGTCAGATTCCCACAGGTCCAAGGGGCTCTCAGGAGATCCTCTGGCCCGGCAGGCGTGGCTCAGTGAATGAGCTTCAACCTATGAATCAGGAGGTGGAGGTTCGATTCCCAGTTAGGGCACATGCTCAGGTTGTGGGTTCGATCCCCAGTGTGGGGGACATGCAGGAAGCAGCTGACTAATGATTCTCATCATTGATGTTTCTATCTCTCTCTTCCTCTCCCTTCCTCTCTGCAATCAAGACAACTTAAAGAGAGAGAGAGAGAGAGAGAGAGAGAGAGAGAGAGAGAGAGAGAGAGAGAGAATATCCTCTGGTGCACACCCAACTCAACCAGTCTAGCTGTTTGGACTGCCCACATGACGTCCTGGATAAAGACTCCATAGAACTCACCAGGAATCATTGTACTGCCCTGTCTTACTGTCTCCTGGGTTAGCAGAAACAGGACCTGGCCCTTTCCTGCTTCCACTTTCAACCACAGTTAAGGAAGGGCCTTTAGGGACAGGATGGTAGCAGAGGGCTCCCAGTGGTCGGGATGGTGTTCTATTTTTCTCTGAAAGATACTCTGGCCTAAGATCACTGCTCAAGGATCCCCCCAGAAAAACACACACACACACACACAAAATAAACAAAACAAAAAAACCTGGTACTTAAGTAGGGTTGAGCGTCGACCTATGAACCAAGAGATCACAGTTTGATTCCCAGTCAGGGCACATGCCTGGGTTGCCGGCTCAAACCCCAGTAGGGGGCTGTGCAGGAGGCAGCCGATCAATGATTCTCTCTCATCATTGATGTTCCTATCTCTCTCTCTCTCCTTCTCCCCTCCTCTCTGAAATCAATAAAAATAAAAAATTTTTTTAAAATAAAAGAAGTTATGAGCTTCAATCAGATTTTCAAATTAAAAATCAGGAAAATACACATTCTATTCTCAGCAAGTAGGGGCAGAAGAGAGCTATTTTGGGCAACAAGCTAAAGAAGACAAACAAAGAAAGAGAAAAAAAAATAAAGAAGAACTGATATGCAATTGATGTCGGGGAAGAGGAGCATCCACATCAGAACATCACAGGCAACAGGGTCCAGGGCCTGGCAGAGGAGCAGCTTTAAACACAAAAGGGAAGGAAGGGGGTGGATGAGAGAAGGGGAAAGGAGGGGAAGGGAAGAAAAGAAAAGAAAAGAAAAGAAAAGAAAAGAAAAGAAAAGAAGAGAAGAGAAGAGAAGAGAAGAGAAGAGAAGAGAAGAGAAGAGAAGAGGAAAGGAAAGGAAAGGAAAGGAAAGGAAAGGAAAGGAAAGGAAAGGAAAGGAAAGGAAAGGAAAGAAAAAAGAAAAGAAAAGAAAAGAAAAGAAAAGAAAAGAAAAGAAGAGAAGAGAAGAGAAGAGAAGAGAAGAGAAGAGAAGAGAAGAGAAAAGAAAAGAAAAGAAAAGAAAAGAAAAGAAAAGAAAAGAAAAGAAAAGAAAAGGGACAATGAGAGGGAGGGAAGGAAGGAGGGAGGGACAGACGGAGGGAGGGAGGAGTCTAATACATTAGAACCAGAAATTGCCAGATTCTGGTCAGAGTAGCAAACAGAGTATAAATTAAAAAGATAATCCTGTTGATCTTTTTAAAAAAAGATTTAAAATTTATAAAGTAAACCTTCACACCTACTCGCCAATGACCCCAAAATACACACACACATAATACTAAGTCCTGGAACACCATAGGAGACACCCCAGTACTTCCCTGGAAATGGAACCAACTCTGTCTTTAGGGACATGGGACAGCACATCCATAAATTAAATGGAGGACTCTGTCAGTTATGAGACACCACTAAGAAAAAAAAACGTAGCCTGTTATAATGGTAAGGTATCATGGATGGTAAGATGCACCTGATTTTAAAATTGTTACATGTGAAAAAATATCTCTTAGAATAAGTAGATTATAATCAGAAATACTTAGAAGTCAAATAGAAATGAGATGTTATCACCCCAGTCAGATGTGTTGTTAAAAATGGAGAAAATTAAAATGTATTTGTGAGATCTTACCTGTTCACTTTCTATAGGTTTGGAAGGCAATTATAAAATATACAATTTAATTTTTAAAAATCTCCCATCTCATAAAGCAACCTCAAGGTTCATCCCAAGCTCTGCACTTATGGTCGCACTGGCCCTCCCGAGAGACCAGGAGCACAGCAGGCAGCAGAAGGCATGGGCTGTGGACACCCGGGCCCCACCCCACCCCACCCCCCTGCCCTACCTACCCCATTGTGTCAGAGTGGAGGGAAAAGCAGGAAGGAAGGAAGGAAGGAAGGAAGGAAGGAAGGAAGGAAGGAAGGAAGGAAGGAAGGAAGAAAGGACTTATGCAACAAAGGCTGCTCTACAGATTTAGCTGTTACAATTTTTCAAGGGCAAAGACAAGAAGAAGGGAGGAAAAGAAGCTGGAAGCTGAAACCCTTTGCAGGCAACACAAGGAAAGTCCTGGCCACTGCACTGCCCAGCGGTGGGGGGGAGGGGGGAGGGTAGGCGCAGATGCCACTTTGGGAAGACGGTCTTCTGCTCTGAAGACAGCCTGGGGACTGGGTTAGGCAGCACTCAGGGAGGTTGATGAATCTTTCAAGGTGGTAAATGATGCAGGAACATTGTGTTCTCGGTTAAGGGTTCAATTTGGCGGGGGGGCGGGGGGGGAGGGTGTTGGTTAAATTCCTGCAAAATTGTACTTCTAATGCAACAATTGCTTTGCCATGAATAGGACTCTTTGTCAGTTGTTAGCTGACCCATTTGGCTGTTGCAGAAATCAAAAAGAAATTGATTTTGATGATCTGACATGCAACTGAAGGGGACACAGACCGCAGATGAACAAAACCCCGAGTCTCATGCTGGTGAGCGGATCAATTCCGTACCTGTGTCAGGTGTCTGCAGCCATAATGAGAGCAGAAAGACAAAGCCACACTTCCCTTACACATACAGTATATTCTTCTAGGGGGCATTGCTATTCCTATTTTCTGTGGAGAGGTATGTTTTTTTGAAGTCCCCCTAACACTGAGCATTATTGATAAAATGCCTGCTGAAGAAGCAGAGACAGGAAGGAGGAGAATGAGAACACGGGAGGGAGAGAGCACAGTTTCTTACATTTAACCCCAAATGCCACCCATCCGTAACTAATGGATAATTAGCAGCAAAGGACCTAGTAGCGTCCCTATTTAAACATTCCTGTTCTCATTAACAGGTCTCGCATTTTCATGACCCACACCAGCCGGCTCAGCTCAGAGCACCAGGAAAAGGGCTTCTACCACTGGCATTATGCAACTTCTGCCAATTTTAGTGACGACACTGGCAATGAACATGTCATTCATCTCATTTCCTGTGCCTAGTTTATTTCAAACAAATAGGAGGTGTATTGTTACCCAGGAGCTCAAGAAGGGCATGCCTTCCTCAGGGAGCACTGTCTCTGGGAAGAAGGTGGCTGCCCTGCCCCTGAGCCCACAGTTACATCAGTTCAAGTTGGTTTCTGTCTGTGCCCACCCCAGTACCTTCCATGTACACTGGCAGCTTAACTTCATCTGGGTGCTCCACATCATGCAGGCACTCTCTCATGCCGGGGTCCAGCCCCAGCAGGTCCAGGGGTCCCCAAAGGTGTGGACGGAGTCGGCAAAGAAGGAATGACACGGAGGCAGCGTTCAGTTGATCAGCAGCCTAGCCAGGATCTCTAGCCAGGATCTCCAGCCAAATTCTGGTCTGGATCTCCAGCGAAGTTCTGGTTCGGATCTCCAGCCAGGTTCTGTGTCTATGTTCTCTTGCTAGGTTCTGTCTCTAGGTTCTGAGGCCAGTTTCTGTCCAGGATCTTTTGCCATGTTCTGTCTCTAGGTTCTTCTCTAGGTTCTGTGTCTAAGTTCTGTCTCTCGCTGTCTTGTTACATCTATTTATACCAGTTGATTCAATCCTATCAATCTCTATTACAAAGGTTAGGGAGTTTCTTATCTCCATTCCAGGGAGTAAAGATTATGTAGCTTAAGCATGATTGTTCATAGTTAAAGTGATTAATTACCCGCCTGGCACTTAGTTAAGGGGTTTTATTCCCTCCCTAACTTCAGGGGAAAATCCCTACCTGGGGAAACAACCTTTCTCTGAGAGGAAAACTTGGTTAAAACACATAGTGCGAAGAAGGTGAGCAAACATTTTAAGAACAGTATGCCATATATGCCAGGTCCTTTGAAACAGCAAGGATGGACCGGCTTCCGGCACTCTCATACATTTCTGCTCACGACTGGAAAAATACCACCCAAGTATACAGGAATACACATAGGGGTCTGCAAAGATCGGTTCTCAAGGGGTTTACAAAGTATAACTGGGTCATGAGGGACCCTGGAAGTGATTAGACCACAGAGGGAACGACAGCCAGGCACGGAGTTTCTCAGCGCTCACTGAACCCCTGGGGCGGATTCTAGAACAGTGAGAGAGGTGGCCTCTCTAAGCCTGTTCTCCATGGATCTGCTGCGGAGACGTAAAGGGGGGGGGGGGGGGAAGGCTGTTTACAGTGTCCGAGAAACAGGTAGAACGTTCCAGAAAGACCACCAAGGCCTCCAACAGGCCTTTTCACTCCCACGTGCCTTTCTCTCTAGCAGGATTGTAAGCCCCTCAAGGGCACGGACTGCCTCCTAAACCTTTGTGACCTCGATTTCACAATATTTAGTAAAATGGTAGGAAAACATGCTCTGGCCTCCCTAACCCAGTCTCATACACTCGAAAGTGGCCCCGAAGGCACATACGCAAATGAGAAAGGCCACGCTGCATGAGCCTAAAGTCCTTGGGAAGGCCTGCATGTGCACCTGGGACACCCAGTGGCCATCGGGCCTTCCTGAGCCTCAGGTTCCTCCTTTTAAAATCAGGATTTGAGTGTCCTTCCTCAAAAGACGGTTGCATGAGGTTTTTGTTTTGTTTTGTTTTGTTTTGTTTTAAATCGGGTAGAGAGCCTGGCACACAGCTCAGTGAAACCTCTCCTGTGGTTGCTTCTCCTGTGCTTGGGAGGGACACGCGCACGACACGGCCCTGGGCAGTGCACGGCCTCCACACGTGGTTCACAGGCTGGTCCCGAATCCACTGCGGACGCGTGCTTTCCCTGTTTCCCCCCAAACCTGGACTGGTGATGGGAGATGGTGATCGGAAATAGGGGGCTAGGAATCTGTGCCAAATCTTTGCCAGTCTAGGTGACAAAGTGGTTTGGCTAAGGCCGGGATCTTTTGCTCTCAGTATGATTTAGAAGTGGGGAGGAGGGTTCTCAAAATGCAGCGAGCATTCCAACCATCTGGTCACTGATTAGGGAAGCAGATTCTGGGCCTACCAACTTTACTCACAGGTTCCACATAACGAACCATCAACCCTCTCAGTGCCTAAAAGACAGCAAAGGGCATTCTCACCCAAGTCAAAGGCCCTCAGTTAAGACAAAGCCGAGTCATAAGGGGGACACTTCCTGTAGACCAGCGGTTCTCAACCTGTGGGTCGCGACCCCTTTGGGGGGTCAAACAACCCTTTCACAGGGTCACCTAAGACCATCGGAAAACACATATATAATTACATATTGTTTTTGTGATTGATCACTATGCTTTAATTATGTTCAATTTGTAACAATGAAATTGGGGGTCACCACAACATGAGGAACTGTATTAAAGGGTCGCGGCATTAGGAAGGTTGAGAACCACTGCTGTAGACCCTTCTTCATCCAGGAATGTTTAGCGCTAGTTTCAAGTGCAAGCATGAAATGTAATCATTCCTACACTCCTCAAATCCTGTGTGCTGAATGAGTCCTGAAAGGCCGTCAGCTAAGGACTGGGCAGTGCGAGTGAGAATGCACCATTAATTTTGAGGATGGTGTGTATGGGATAACAAGCTGACAAAATGTGGGATTACTGCACACGAGGCTGGGATGTGCAAATCAATCTCTGTTAAACTGCCTTTTAAAAATTATTGCACAGATTCTACCAAATCCCAGTTTATAACCTGGTGTCTCTCCTCCTCTCCCTAATTACATACAGTCTGCTCACACAGGCACTCCATGGCCTCTGGAGTCGGCTGTGCCCCGCCATCTTTAACCGCCTAATTACCCGTCTCTTCCTGCAGCCAGGACGCCTCTGAAGGAGGCTGTTGGCTGTGAGATGCATTTTAAGAAACTGCTTTGCCAGTTGTTGCTGTACCTCCCCCAGAGACCAGACTGGGTGGCATTCATTTCCATTGTATTAGCTGCACTCAACAGCCGCTTTTCCTACAGCTGGCCAATTTGTTCAAAGAGCCCCAGTCAATGAAATACAAGAAACTTTTCTCAAGCAGACTTACATAAGCAACGTGAACAGCCAGTCCCGGGTTTTCAAAGCTGAGGGTTCCACATGAAATCAGGGCCCCCAGGATAGCACCTGCCACTGTGGGGGCTGCCACAATGTGGGTAGAGCTATGGATTGCAAATGGCCACATCAACCACCTTCCAGGAGCCCAGAGCACTGCAGGCCACACCTGCTGAGCACCTCCCTGTCTCTGGAGGTGGAGTGCTCCCCACTCTCCTTCCTCAGCTTCCACTCTCTCCTAACCAATTCCAGACTGGAGGCAGCCCCTGTCTACCAGGCAGAGCTGAGGAAGTGGGTCAGGAGCAAACAGGCCCCAGCTGGGCTGCCCTCAGGCCCGGTGGCTACACAGAGCAGACCCAGAATCTCCTATAAAGTGAAGACCCAGACCAGGGGTCCTCAAACTTTTTAAACAGGGGGCCAGTTCACTGTCCCTCAGACCGTTGGAGGGCCGGACTATAGTTTAAAAAAAACTATGAACCAATTCCTATGCACACTGCACATATCTTATTTTGAAGTAAAAAAACAAAACGGGAACAAATACAATATTTGTATTTGCATGTGGCCCATGGGCCGTAGTTTGAGGACCCCTGACCCAGACAGTCTGGCAGAGTCCTGAGGCCTGGGCCTTATCAGGACCTGGGTGATTTCCCTGGATAATGACCTGGGAGGGTTTGCTTTCTGCTCAGCTCTGCAGGCAGCAGGTGAGAGAAGGGAAGACAAAGCCCACTCAGCTGGCGCTGACCCAGGTGTGGGCCCACGTCAAGTGTCTTCGTGGTGATGTCAGGGAGTAACCAGGTATATTTTGCGCACATGCACACATCTGTGTGTTACTTCCACAACCTCCTAACCCTTCACCATGCTCAAGGCCATCGGGATCCTGGGACCAAGGCTACATTAACGTGGAAGTAACAGTGCAACTAACTTCTCAGCTCTCTACCTGAAGAGACCAGGGAGAAGGAAAGGCGAGGGCCAGGTGGGGGAGTTTTAACCAACCACACCTTCCTCAGAGTCCCGAAGTTGAATGGAAAGTGGGTTATCGAATGGCAGTTTTGTATGACATCATTTATGGAAACTAATGATGAGGGTTAATACTTATGAACACTATTTATATGCCAGCCCTGCATTTTACTGTCAGGATAATCCTGTGACTCCAACATCATCTGAATCCCTGTCTGACAGAGGAGGAGCTGGAGACTGGAGAGGGAAGTGAGTGGGTGAATGACCACGAAGTAGGTCTCAGATCACAGCCCTCCCTGTACATCCTGCTGCGATTCTATTTCCTCTACATCCACGTGGTCAAGTTATTATTGGTGTAACGGGACACTGAGCAGAAATTGCCTGTCGGGAATGTTTGGCCACTGGGAGTGCTGAGGCTGAAATCTCCCTCAGAAGGGGTGCTCCCCAACCACCCGCCTCTACCCCTCCATCACCACCCAGCCAGAGAGACTGCCCTCAAAGAGAAAGGGAGAAAAGGCAGGACACAGAGGAGCAGGCCCTCTGGTAGAGATCTCTCCCTCCTCCCCAGGGGGCCTAGCAAGTAACACTGATGGAGGGAACCAGGCTCCAGCTGTCCCCTGGGTCCCCACCAGAGGAAAACCAACGGCAGTGAAATACCCAGAGCAAGAGAGAGTGAGGACTGGATGGCTGCCTCGTGCAACTCACCGCAGCCAAGCTCCACCAGCCAGGCTCCACCAGCCAGCCTGGCCGATACACTCACCAACAGATTAAAACCAGAAACCCAGCGAAATTTCAAAACAAAAGTCTTTGGCCCTTTTCGTCTCATTTTTTGTCTTATTGTCCAATGTAGAAGGAGCTGGAACCACACTATCTCCCACTCAGTGTCTCAGGCCTTCCTCGGTGGGAGAAAGGAGCAAACAAATAGATCAGGCTAAGGGGTTAAACTGACCAGGCCCACTGAACTTCTAATAGTGGACAGTGACTCAGGAGCTACAGATTTCCTGAAATCTCACTGAAGGGCATGCCTGGCTGGTTATTGTTAAAGGTAGTAATGGAAAAATTATATAAAATCTTGTCAAAGTAATTCAAATTCATAGTCTTAAAACAGGGTCATCAAGGAATAAATCTACCAGATATAAATGGCTACTGAACACGTTTCATTGGCAGTGCATCATTTGGTTGTTCCAAAATATATAAATATATGCTTTCCTCCATGAAAAGCAGAAAAAAGAGTGGGGGGAAACAGCATTGACCTAAGAGAGCAAGTACAGCATTATACTTGCTCATAGGTGTGTTAAAAATAGAGAATATCTGTTAAGTAGTGGGTATAAAAAGGCAGAGATTGGAAAATATCCTTTCTTTTAGTAACAGACATCTAAAAACGGTTATGTGCTGCCTTTGCAAGCTCCAACTTGGTTGGTAACAGCAGAAATTGAACTGTGGTCCTTGAGACCATTAAACTCTTCACAGCATCCCCTCGGCGGGAGCAAGCCATTACCCAGGCGCAGGTGTCGGAGGCATTTTTACGTTCTTCCCACTCTGGGAACGACTCGCTCTCAAAGTTCACTCAGAAGTGGATGTGAGCCTGAAAAGAGCACAGGCTCCCAGACTCGGCCAGGCTTGGCCCACGTCGTCACTAAGCTGTTGGAGAGACTTCTCGTCTCCCAGGCTTCCTTGCGGGTAAATTCTGCCTCGTTCTCCACAGCCGGGCAGATGCTGAAGCTGGCGGACTCCACTACACACCAGGCAGCGGCCATTCGAAAAGGCTTCAAGGGACAACTCAGAGCAGCAAGTCTGTGTTCTCTGAGGGCTGGGACTGAGGCTGGACTGAAACCCTGCAGAGTCCTCTAGAAACCCTGTTCTGGCGCCCTCTGTGGACACAGGGAAGGAGGTGAGCTCCATGGCTGCAGAGTTTTGATCCCTTTCCAGTTTCCTTCATTGGCATATAAATCCCTTAAAAGCTGAAATGATGACCCCTCACATGGTTTCCCACACAGTAGAACTCCTTACACTAGTATTTCACACCAGCACCCTCACTGGTACCCCTCACACTGGTACCCTCACACTGGTACCCTTCACACTGACACCATGGGGAGGTGCCATTAGGCTCAGGGTGAGGCGAGGGCATGGTGAGGTGGAGCTGATGGGCAGGACTCAGAAGAGAAGCCTGCCTCCTGGGTGGACTCAGTAGACCCAGGTGTAAGCGTGGAGATTATTTCTGCAGAAGCATGACGCATGCTTGTACACTCACGCATTTTGTTTTATTCTGGCCAGTTCCTTCTAAAGGAAAGAAAAGTGGTACCTGTGATCTCTTACAGAAGCAGTTGACTTTAGCTGAGGTTCTAGGTAGGGACGACTTTAATGATGTGGTGGCAGGATAGTAAGAAGCTAGGAAAGGCTCTGGGCAAGTAGAATAGGGAAACTGAGGTAAGAAAATTAAATAAGGCCAAACAGTTTAGGCAACATATAGCCTGCTTGTGAATCACAAGACCTTATCTTCCCCAACCACGGACACTTGAGAGCAAATGGTTTATATCCTCCTCCCTGACCAGAGAATACATAGCTTACCACCCTGGCCTGGGAGACAGAGAACAAAGACCCAGTTAATGCCATGTATGCCAGCTGAACCCACGGACAGATGAAGTTGGGGAGCAAATAACACCCCATTAAAGCCAGACAGACCTAAGGTAAAAGATGAACCAAAAAATAATCCAAAACTTCCCTATACATTCATCTGATGCATCAGCATATTTAAAATGCACCTGGAAAGCTGATGAATATTCTACTGAAACCCTCCCCCAAGATTCTCGCTGTCAGAGAAAAAAGAATGAAAAGCCCTCAGGAAAAGACTCGCTGTAGGCTCATTCTAGAGCACACCCACATCCCTTTCCAGGCAGGAACTTTTTATTTCTAAGGGCCCCCACAAGACTTGCAATGAGGGAGGCAGCGGACAGTGGCAGCTGGACCTGGGCTCCCACCCTGATCCTGTCTCCAAGGCCCCCTCTTCTCTGACTTCCATGTAGGCTCAAGCATACCTGCCTTGGCTCCCTTCTATCACTGTGACCTTCACTTCCCAGCGAGCTAACAGCAGCCCATCCCTGGCTCGCTTCTTTCCTGTTACATTACTAGAGCCAAAACAGAGTGCCGCCTAGGCTCTCCCCTGCTGTTTCCTGGACCCTAATCTCTTCCTTTGTTTCGCTATCCCCGGCATTAATAAACATACTTCAATCTCATCTGGATTCGTGCTGTGAAATCTTTCCTACACAAAGTCAAGAACCCACACACTGGAGGCCAACCTGAGGCCAACCTGCTCCAGGCCAGCCCCTGTTCGCTAACAATGGGACAGAAGCTGGATTCTCCCCAAGCAGCACAGACTCCCACAACCGTCTGTGTAGTTTTGGGAGACGCACAGGGATGTGTCTTCCTCAAGGTGGGTGGGACTGTGCAGAAACCTAAGGCCATCACATAAGTACATTTAAGTTATCATCATATCATGTCACATCATCACACCATGGTGTTTTCCTGTGGCTAAAGCCATTCAGGTCCATGCAGGTGCTGTCTGGTGTCTGGGGAGGTGCCGCAGGTCACGTGGCAGAAGGCAAGTTGGAAACCAGACAACAGTTGAATCTACCACCATCGTGAGAACCCCCAGAGCCCTATGGGTTCCCTGGTCTTTAGAGCCCAGGCAGCACCCTCTGCTTCACAGGCCTAGAGAGTGAGTCAGAACCATCTACTGCCTCCTCCTTGCTTTTCTAGAGCCAACGGTATGCTGTCTCTGGGCATGGGGCTCTTCAGACTCATCGCAGATCACTGTTGAGAGCTTGCTCCCACAACAGTGCCTCGCCCAGAGCAGGGCTTGATTGGGTGAAGGATTAATCAAAAAAAGAACTCAAGTTTCCACACAATCTACTTTTACCACCAGCCAAGGCTAGAGAATGCTTTTAGATGGAATTCGAATGTCTCCTGACTACGTCAGAGGACTCTGCTGATGCCTTTGAGACCCACGGCAAAGCTTCACTGAAAACCCCATGACGTGATCAGAGCACCTGAGTAATAGCTGCCGGGCTGCTGACCACAGCGCCTCGTGTACAGGCCTTCTTTCCCTTTCTGTCAACACAAGCACAGTGATGACTTCAGGCACGAGCCACCGAATTTCCTAAATGCCCTCTAAATGTTACGTTCTCTCCCTCTGACATCACTCGATGCATCTCCCGATGCAGTCCATACCTCCTGGTTTTCATCTGTTTAGCCGAAAGTCACCCAGCTCCTGGATTTTCCTCCCTGCTGAGTTCAACAATGAGGAGTTTTTCCCCCATCATTTTCATTATTTCAAATGTTTTTCACAAGCTTGATTTAAAAAGGGAAAATTCCCCACCATATTTTCAGTCTGATTATCAGATGATGATGGACAATAGATTGATAAGAGTCATTCAAGGAGATACAAGCTCTTGTGTATAACAGCTCCTCCAATTATCAGACACTACTAAACTATTATTGATCCGCTCACACTGGGTGATAACTGAGCATTTTCCACTTCTTTAAAGTGCTGTTAGCTAGAGGTTCCCGCCAATAAAGAAGCAGGTTTCCTTTAAACACAGCTCAATACAATAAATAGCATACACTGAAAGTTCAGAGTTCTGTAATCTCAGTGAAACAAACAACTACTCAGCACAAACATACAGACTTTCTAGTTGCTAAATGGTTTATTATAAAACTGGCACTCGAGGAGGTCATTTAATACGTGACCTTAGCTACCACCCAGAGATGCGCTGAAGGAAAAGTATAGTTCCCTCCGTCTGCTTTCAGTGGTCTAAAAATAGGAAGAGTGGAAGGTGGGAGGTGGTAACCAGAGTGACAGTTGTGAACCATTAGAGGTGGATGCTTTATAACCCTTGGCAACGTCCTTCCAGCTCTGGTGAGGCAGATACTGTTTATGCGTGGGACTGAAAGATTTGCAGAAGCATGGCGGGGGGGGGGGGCACTGGAGAGAGCGCTGGTCAAATAAATATCTCTGTTAGGCTGAGTTGATAGGCTGTTGTTGCAAAACATGCTGACCCCTGCCTGCTTCTCTCCTGGGTATTTTGTTTGGCTAGTGACAAATAGATGCTATTCTCCTGATGGACCAAGCTTTTGTTGTAGGTCCAGGGCAAACTGGAAAACATAAAACCAAGGAAATTGGCTAATAAGGAAATCAGCATATAACTGTGAAACTAATCTCTTTGTGCCATCAGTAGTTAGCCAAAGGGCTGACCACTGAGACTTGGGGTCAGGTCGAATGACCTGAGAAGTCAATGAAAAGTGGTTTCCATTATTTATTTTGCCATATTTTCTTCCATTGTGAATGGTTTCACTTTTATTGCAGCAAAATAAAAGCATGAAATTTCTTAAAACAAAGGCATCATCATCATCATCATCATTCCAGAGCAGGGGACCTGCCTGTGGAGCCCCGAGCCCTGGCTCACTCACCCAACCACAAATGTGGCAGTTAGTGTGTGAGCAGATGCAGAAAGGAGCTGTGGTCAGGAGATGAAGACCCCCAACAATTCTTCACGAACAAAGGCATAATAGATGTGGGGGCTCTGAAGAGAAAAGAGGGATGGATATTAAGGTAGGAGGGGGAGGGTGAAACTAGAGGTTAAAATGCATTTCAAGATTAGTCATTACTAAGTTGCCTGTAATGTCTGATTCTCTCTTCATTAATCCAGCCAACACGCATTTATTTGTTGGGGTCACAAAAGGTTCAGACCTAAGCCTGTCTTTCAGTGACTTGTAATTGAGCAGTGAAGCTAAACAAGTGAGAGTGTAAGGTGGTGGGATAGAGGAATAGGGTGTAATGGAAACTTCGCAGAAGGCCTAGGGGTGCCCAGGGGCCCCCTGTAGAGGAAGACACTTGTGTTGGCCACTTGTGTGGGCTGTGGCACCTGAGAAAGCATGGAGGAGAGGCAGGCGCTGCCTTCAAGAGCCCACAGGCAGGGACTCAAACACAAACTTGTACAGGATGTTCATGGCAGCATTGTTCACAACGGCCAAAAGTGGAGACAACCCGTGTCCATCCACAGATGATGGATCAGCAAATTGTGGTCTAGCCATGCAATGGAATATCATTCAGCCTTAAAAAGGAAGGAAATTCTGACACATGCTACAACATGGATGAACCTTGAAGACATTATGTTGAGTGAAATAAGCCAGTCACAAAAGGACAAATATTGTATGAGTTCACTCATATGAGAGACATAGAGTCATTATATCCATAGACAGAAAGTAGAAGAGTGGGTGCCAGGGGGAGGGGGAGGAAAAATAAGGAGTTAATGGGGACAGAGTTTCAGTTTGGGAAGATGAAAACTGTCTGGAGATGGTTGGTGGTGATGGCTGCCCAACAATGTGAGCGTGCTTAATGCCACTGAACTGTGAACTTAAAAATGGTTAAGATGGTGGATTTTATATTATGTGTATTATTTATTTATTTATTTATTTATTTATTTAGAGAGGAAGGGAGATGGATAGAGAGATAGAAACATAGATGAGAGAGAAACATCATCAATCAGTTGCCTCCTGCACACCCCCTACTGGGGATCAATCCCACAACCAGGAATCAAACCATGATCTCTTGGTTCCTGGATCAACATTCAACCACTGAACCACACCAGGCAGGCATATTATGTGTATTTTGTCACAATTAAAACAAAAAATTGGCAGGTAATCTGGGGTGGCAGGAGGCTGGGTGGGAAAAGTTGAAGAGCTCTTTTCTTTCATTTTGTTTGAACTGAGCTACTGAGCTTTTTTTTTTTTTTTTTTTTTTTTTTTTTTTTTTTTTTGCAGGAGGCAGGTTTAGGAGTAAGGATGCGGCCAAGTTTGCATTTTTTTAAACAATGACTCTGACTTCTGACAGAGGAGCTATGGAGGGGGGCAGCCAAAAAGCAGGGGTGGTGGGTAATCCTGAGCTGTCAAAGATGGTGAATTTGAGCAACACCAGTAGAGTCCTCAAGGAGGCAGCAGGAATGGAGGAAGTCAGTGGAGGTACCAATACAAATATGACACAGAGGCCAAGAGCTTCCTACATGCCCTACTTTGCATCCTCCCTGAGCACATGATACTATAAGAGCAACTGTCATGCCCCATGTTTCAATCCTGACAGTCTATGGGGGAGGGAACACACACAGAAGAGACTCTAAGTAAAAGCTTTCTGAGTGGTAGAGTAGGAGGGCACGGCTGTCAAAGATGGTATAGTCTCCAAGTACCCTTTTCTCAGCAAAAGCAAAGAAGAAACATGGCCTCTTCCCCAATTGTTGCCCTAAGCACAGAGGTGTTCAAACACGTCCATGTGGATTTTGTACAGTGCGTTACCAAAGATAAAGGAGCCCCACTGCTGACATGGCCCAGATTTGGGGGCCATCAAACAGAACCAACGTAGCCTAAGAGAAGAGGATTGTGGGTGTGAGCGAGATAAGAGCTCTGGCTTTACAGTCAGATAACTCTGAGTCCAGAGCCTCACTTTGCCATTTATCATCTGCATGACCTTGGACAACTCTTGGACAAGCCCTATAATCTCTCTCTGTTTGGGCTTCCATGTCTGAAAAATGAGGGTAAAAGGCAGTGGACTGTGGGAAACCGCCTATTGCTTCACTAGCAGAGAGGTGTGGACAAGGAACCCGGAATGCTGGTGACCCTTGAAGCCCTGGCAAAGGTCAGGGCTATGCACCCACTGTTTAGTGGAGACAATGGTAGCTGAAGCAACTTCCCCACCAGATAGTCATGTAAGTCCTTACTGATAAGATAGTCTGTCTGTTACTGAAACTTGCCTGCCTAAGGGCTATAGGTGTATCCAAACTGAATAAAAGGATGGCAAGGCCTGAGCACAAGTGGAGTCCATCCTCTTGGGATGGGCACTTGCCTAGTCCCCCAATTTCCAAATTATTACTTCTTGGCTTACCTCTTCCACTTGCGTGCGGCCCCGCTTTCAGAGCCTGAACCCTGAACCACGCGGGACGTGGGGACCATTCACAGTGGATGTCTTACGGGATTGTTGGAGGAGTAAGTTTAGAATGGAGCCGGGCGCATAGTGAGTGACACAGAGCATAGCTGCTATTATCATTATGGGTGATTTTTATCACCAACCTCTCTCAGCCCCAACTTTTGTAGCATAGCATCCAAATGAAGTCACAAGACTGAAAAGAAAACCTGACAAAATGCCTGATACACAGTAGAGAGTTATGATAGGAGCCTTCCCTGGACAGGTAATAAAAATTGTCTGTTATCATTTTTACTTTTGACCTCCCATAATGAAATAACAGCAGTCAATAAGGACTCAGTTCTAAGTGTCAGGTGTCGTGGTGAATGTGTTCACATTTTAAGCTCATTTTCTGCTCATAGCAGTCCTCTGAAGTGAGAGGCACTATTAACCCCCTTTTATCTGGGAAGAAATAGTCTTGAGATAGTAGGACTGACCCTCTGTCCCTTGGTCATTAGGAGGTGGAGCCTGGCTTTGGCTGCCTGCAAAGGCAGGACAGCTGGAGTCTAGGGCTCTTTGGAGTTAGTGTACCAGCCCTAAAACGAGCACATGACTAGCTCAAGGGTGGGTATCCTTGCACAAGGACCAGCGAAGGAACCCGGACCTGATGGTAGAACCAATAAAAGAAACAGGAACCCAGAACAGCCATTACTCAACTAGTCCTGGCTCAGGCTTTTCTCATATCTTAGTGAGGAGAACAGTATCATAGAAAACAGAATTTCACTCTAACTAGAAGGAAAGAAAATTTACAGTGTCTGCATATTTAACAGGTATTGATCTGATCCGGTCATCATTCTGTAGGTCAAAAGTGGTCAATAATGGCCAATGCCACAACTTCATACCTGCCCCTGGTATGTAGTAATAAATTATTTAATTAATCCTATGGTTCAAATTTAGTTCTTTCTCATCAAGTAGGTTTTTATCATCTTCAATTTTAATCTATATATATAAAAGCCTAAGCGACCAGATGACCGGATGACCAAACAGCTGGTTGACTGGTCACTATGATGCACCTGACCATCATCAGGGGGAAGACGCTCAATGCAAGAGCTATCCCCTGGTGGTCAGTGTGTTCCCACAGTGGGAGCACTGCTCAGCTGACCAAGGGGCGCCAGACCCAGGGCTGATGGCTGGTGAGCACAGCTGTGGCGGCACGAGCCTCTCCCCCCTCCACAACAGCCCTAAGTGGAGGCAGGGCAGGCACAGCAGAGTCATGATGAGCAGGAGCAGCAGGCAGGAGTGGCAGGCGGCATTGGACTGCCTGTTTCAGCAGATCCCTGCAGGCCATGCCACGGGACCCCACCAGTGCACGAATCCGTGCACTGGGCCTCTAGTGTAAAATAAACATCTTGAAACATTTTTATTCAAAATAAAGACAGGATAAGAGAGGTAAAGAATCCAAACCTTAATAAAGAAATTAACTTCTCTGGAGCTTCTGCACCCAAACTGAATACAGTTCCAGAAGATGAACTCCAAAAATGCAACACCACCAGTACACAGCCCCTTGACAGAAAAACAATCTTCATTGAGATATGAAACAAGGCTGCATGATGTTCAAGCATGTCTTTCATACTGGTTTGGAGGCTCACTTGGTAAACCACGTCTTCAGCACGTTTCAAATTTAGTAAAGGAAGTAAGCTATACTCCAGCTCAAGAATCTCCATGGAACAAGCATCCATGAGGAAATCTGTAGAAATGTATATGCGCGTTTAGCTCTACCTGCATTCTATACTGCATTGAGTATTTTGGCACAAGTACACATACTATTACAAAGCAAATTAATGAATGATGATCATTTTTTCATTTAACTTTTTCTAGAAAAAGTCTATACACCTCCTGCACTTCCAAAAATCGAACTCTTGGGGATTAGTTGAATTGAAAATTTTTTAAAAAGTACATCTTACTCTAAATGAGTTTAGGCAAGTGGGAGTGTGAAGCTGAGCTGGTGCAGGAAGACAAATGACTAATGGAGGTAAAAGAAGGGAACTTAAAAATGACTAATTTGCATCTGTGCCTACTCTGACTGAAATAGGTGCTATGTTGCTAAGTGCTCCCCCTGGTGCAGTCAAGAAAGAGGCAGACAGAAAACCACATGTTTTTAAAAGATCCTTAAGCAAAGGATCATACAGATACTTTGCTAGCAAGGAAGATTAGCCTGAAAGAAAATAAGTTGACAAAATAGAATTTTCTGGAGTGACTCTGGTAGAACCATCTCAGAATTGGAAGGTGAAAGCAAAGGCCCTGACACTAGCTATTCAACAAAAACTAGGTAGGTTCAGGGACCTCTTGGGTGTCTGTTGTGTCCCCAAGGAAATGAGGTTCATGGGAAACCAGGAAGTTATTTTCCCAAATAGCCTTCTAATTCAACAGAATCTCAGTATGTTTGCCACTAAGTGGCACATAGAAAAACACTTATCCAGGCCTCCTCTGTGCAAATGCTAGGCTGGCAGGCCCAGCTCTTGCACCCTGACAAAGTCTCAGGCACAAGCCTATTGTCTAGGGAGAGCCAGCAACTTACATTCCCTGTTATCATTGATGATCAGCAGTCATAGTCTAAGCTTCTGGGGCTATAAAGAGAGACCAGGAATGGTCAAAAGAAGAAAATCATTCCTCAGAACCCAAACAAAACATCCCAGGCCTGTACCTTATGCAGAAACTCTCTGAGGTGTCCTTTCACCCATACCTGGGCACATTCTATCCTATGGATCACTGTGTTGGGTAACACTTAGAGAGGTCCTTTGTTGCCTGGCCTTCCTGCCACCTGGAGACTTCCTCACACCTCCCAGCTCCCTAAATCCCACCCACCAGAAGAGCTCAGCTCCAATCCCATATCTTCCATTGAGCTTTCTCTGGTTAGAATCACGAAATGCTAGAATGAGAAGGGAAATTGGAAGGTACTCCATTCACCTCTCCCATTTCACAAATCATGAGATCAGACATTCTTTACTATGTGCAGACACCAGGCAAAGTGCTTTACAGAAAATAACTTGGGAAACCCTCAAAATCCCTAGGAAATCAGTATTAGTATTACCCCCATTTTGCCAATGAGGAAATAAGGCACAGAATTCCAACCCTGAGAGTCTGTTCCAGAATCTGTGCTCTTTCCCTGTCACCCACCAGACAATCTGTAGTTTAGAACCCAAGTCTCCAGACACCACCACTCCCTGACCCTCTCTAGCTTCGTCTCCCCAACCCAACGTGATGCCTCCCTTTTTAATGCCTGTGTCCATGATTGTGCAACCACACTGCAGTTAACCTGTGTTGTCAGTGATGTCTGTTTTATTATCTTACATTGTTAAATATTTATGGCTACATCACTGACTGTGTAGACCTCATCTCCGGAACAGACAAGCACCAGCCTTGAAGATATAACTTAAATGGCAAATGATCTAGTTAGCAGAATATTTCAAAGGATTAGGGGGTTTCTCTTTACAAAAGTATTCCAGACGGTAAATGAGACTGGCTAACGGGCTCAGAACATCAGGACCTGTAACCCCTAATGGATCTAGCATTGGGAAGAATGACCGCAAGGGCACAAATTCAGAGAGAGCCGGACGGTAGGCACCCACTGACAGAAGAGTGCATCCCCACCACCTAGGAACCAGTCTTGCCAAAAGTTTTAACCTAACTCTGATCAAGCTTCCAGGGTTTCTCAGCCTCAGCACCTCTGACATTTTGGGTGCCTGATTCTTTGTAACAGGAGCACTTTAGGGTGCTGAGTTGCATCCTTGCTTCTACCCCCTAGATTCCAGTAGCACCTCTCCCCAGCTGTGACAACCAAAGATGTCGTCAGACATTGCCAACTGTCCCCTGTACAGCAGTGGCATTCCTCATTGAGAGCCTTTGTATCCAACTCCCAACTCGGAGGAAATACAGAGGTTAGAAGAAGAAGCTAAACACACCATGGAGATACAATCAACAAAATCCAAACTGTGGGAAACTGCAGGACAAACAACCTGATTTCCTCAACACATGAATTGCATGGGGGGGAAAACACATGGTGGAGAAAATTTACAGATAAAACAGGCTTAGTTGCTATATATAGACTTTATTTTGATCTTCACTCAAACAAAAGCTGTTAAAAATGAGGGTCTGAGACTATTGAAAATGTGAAAACTAGATATTTGGTGATAAGGAAACATTTGTAGCTTTTTAGGTGTGATAATGCCATTATTATTATTATTATTATTTTATTAAAATTTGTCCTTGTATTTTAGAAATACAAACTAAC
The DNA here is from genome assembly GCF_964212035.1 of Myotis nattereri. Taxonomy (NCBI): domain Eukaryota; kingdom Metazoa; phylum Chordata; class Mammalia; order Chiroptera; family Vespertilionidae; genus Myotis; species Myotis nattereri. The sequence goes on from NC_138076.1 coordinate 30,457,351, forward strand.
ACGCTTTCAGATGAATAATATAACATCTTGGATTTGTTTCAAAAATACGGCCTGCCTGGAGTGGTTCAACTGATTGAGCATCCTCCTGTGCACTGAAAGGTTGCCAGTTCGATTCCCAGTCAGGGCACATACCCAGGTTGCAGGTTCAATCCCTAGTCAGGGGACATACCAAAGAATGATCTATGTCTCTCTCTCACCTTGATGTTTGTTACTCTTTCTCTCTCTCTCTCTCCCTCCCTCCCTCCTTCCCTCCCTTCCTCTCTCTAAGCATGTCCTTGTGTGAAGAATATGGGAGGGGTATGGATGGAACAAGATTGCCCATAAATGGATAAGTATTGTAACTGGGTAATGCACAAGTACAGGTTCACTATACTGTGATTGTCTTTTTATATATTTGAAATTTTCTGTAAGAAAATGCTAAAAAAATTAAAAGGAGGGCTTTTTACAATAAAAATTGTCCTGGAAAATCTGTTGTGAAGGTACCATGCTTTGGTACCCAGCTCTGTGCAGGCCTTGCTGATAGTAGGTGTTTTACAGATGGCCAGGCTTGGTTTGTTAATGCAGGGGCCTCTGTTAGACACTCAGACTGATTTCCATAACCCAAGTGAAAAACCAGTGATGCGCAGGAGCAAACTGGATATACACACTTTAGAATGCTGTCAAAGGAAACTAAAATGAGGACCTGAGGTTGAACTCAGTCGCTGCTATGCAAGACAGCCCTTGGAAAAGGCTTGGGGGCAGAGGGGAGGCCAGAAGACCCTCAGGCAGGACATTCTGAGGGGTACTTTACCTCTTCCTCACAGGCCACACCTGCTTGCCCTTCAAGTGAGTACCTGCAACTCTGTCCTGCTTCAGGACACAGTTTGTTGTTCAACTTCCCTCTTCCCTACACAACTGGGAAGCTCCCTGAAGTTGGGAATTGTATTGGTCCCATCTGCCACTTTACCTCTGGGGCTCGGCACTGGGCAGGTGCTCAGTGAGCATTGCAGAATGAATGAATGAATGAATGAATGAATGAATGAATGAATGAATGAGACCATGCTCAGAATTTCCATGCACATGAGGCCAGAGGTGAAGCAAGCAATATAGAGAGAGCCCAAAAGCATCACATATGTCCACAGGAGCCTTCTGACTTCAAGAAAAGATCCAATGTAGGTTCCAAAGCCAAACATTCAAATATTAAACTATTATTAATGTTTATTTCTTCAGAAGCATTACATCATGCCTTTATATGTTGCCCTCGTTTATACTTCAGAGTTTATTACTACCTTATATGGAGGCTTTCTCTCTCTTGCTGCCTGTGGAGACGAGCCGATCCACCTGCTATAATTTCATGCACTGCCATTCACCGGTGGCCCCTATTACATTGCTAGGGAGGGAGGAGCACGCCAACTCCAGCAACATCTGAGCAAATCAAATCGCTGAACAAGGCCTATAACAGTCAGCTTGCTGCCCTAGCATCTACTGACAATCCAGGAGTGGAGAGCGCTCTGGGCTAGAAGTCTGCGTTCTAGTTGGACTACTAAGCACCCGTTGACTTCAGTTGAAAGCGCTCCAATTCTGTGCGCCCCAGGCTTCACTGATGCCACGTGCAGGGTGGGAATTTGGTCCTGATCATAAAGATGCAGGTTCAGCATCCATCTCACACTATGAGGATGGTGGGCTCATTTGTCTTTTCAATCACATGTCATTGTTTGGGGCTCCCTTTTATGAGCAAACTTAAGGACCCCACTTTCAATGGCGTCTGGAGACCTGAGTTGCTGCTGGCTAAGAAAATCTACACGTGAAGGCAGCTCTCAGCCTCTGTATCACCAGGGCAGGAAGTCTTTGAAATGGGGGGTACATGATCAAGAGATAACCCTGCTATGTGCCTGGTGGAAACAGCAAATAAAGCAGGATGAATGACGTCAGAATTGGAAACTAAAACCGCAGTAGCGCTGGTACTCATGAGAAATGGCCTTTGTGGCTACCCCAGCACAGCTCCGAAAAGGGGGGTGAAACGGTAACGGAGCTCGTCCTGACACCTTTCCCCTCTTAGCAAAGCCTTGGAAGGCGGCATCACGCAATCATGGCCTCCATTCGTTAGTACCACACCACGGATGACACCTTGAAAGAAATGACAAATTAGCAATTTCGTGGCACCAGCAGAATACTATCATTTGTATCACAAAGTCAGCAAAATCAAGCGCCCAATAACTCAGCTCACCATTCTCACCCAAGACTGGTCATCAATACGGTTTTATGTGCCTTGTACTAATCACTAAAGTCAGATAATATGCAAGGTTAATGGTTGCAGACAGTCCGGGGAAATATCCAAGATCTGATAAGGACACCCCCACCTTATTGCCGTTCCCCGCGTCTATATCCCAACCAAGAATAAACCAAAGACGGGAATCGATGTTTAAGGCAGTCGTAATACATCTCCCTGTGTAACATGTAAATTGGCCCTTCATTTGCCCATTCACGGTTCGGTTAATAAATAGTTCAGACACGGGCCACCCTGATAGTGAAGGAGTGTCACCATTGTACGCCCGTCACCCCCCTAGAGATTTATGTAGCCACAGCACAAGGGACCCTGGCTGAGGCTTTCCAATTACCTCGCCGTCTCTTAAAAGAAACAGAAGCAGTGTGCTCTGAGTTCTGATGAGGAGTTTAATATCTATATATATCAAGCCCTCAAAACTGGGAGCCGCACTCGCTTCTTGGAGCAAAGCACTTTTATTGAACAGGAACTAGACAAAGCCCGGCTTGGGGCCTCTTTGTCCCGGTATCGACTGTGGGGCGGACGGGGCCCTCACACAGATTGCGTTTCCTGTGGTGCACACTTGGCGACACCTGATAACATCCGTAGCAAGACCTGGAGAAACATCTACAACTTCCCACATTTAATTATGGCGTTAAATGTCCCCATGATCCTTCAGGGGCTCCGGAGGAACGTCCCATCCACCATGAGCTGGTCCATTTCGGCAGGTTCCTCTTGAGAAAGAGGGCCGGTATGCAAGCACCCCTCCTTCGGCACAATGCACACAGGCAAAATCATCCCTCGGTGACAGATTCTAGCCTTGGCAATGGGTTTTACTTCGAATTTAAGTATGCATTTCTGAGTCCCAATATAATTACTACAATTTACCTTCCCACAGCAGAAGAAAGCATGCTGGCAACGTGTTTCATCTGCAACTCAACTGCTAAATGCAAATGCAGAATTGGCAGCTTGGCCGTGGCAGCATTTGGGGGAGTTTATCTCACCCGTGACAGTTAGAAAGACACTCTCCCAGGACCGTGAGTTTTGACAGTCCCTCCGACAAATGAAAAATGGCCAGGTCCTGCTGCCCAGCTCAGGCTCCAGCTCACTCTGCAGCACATCCGCTCCAGCCCTCAGAGCCACACACTTGCAAGCAAGACGCAGGCAGCTTACTTTCCTGCAGCCCAGAGTGATCGCAGCCCTCTACCAGAGAAAGCACAAGCAGTGGTCACTCCCCCTCTGTGTGCGATACAGCAGAGATTTTGGCAAAAGGCTTCCTTCCATTGCCAAGTGAGAGAGGAGCAGAGAGGAGCTGAATCAGACATCCCAGGCCTGGCTCTCCCAGCAGCAGTGAAACGATTCATCCAGCCGTTGTTCTCACTCTTTCCATGGGCACTGGCTATGTGCCAGGCACTGTGTAAAACCCTCATCCATGGTCATCCTATGCATTCACGGTGCCCTGGGAGATGGGACAGGTAGCATAGCCAAGTATGACCCGAATTCTAGTAAATTCCCAAGGGACAGTGAGAAGGGAGAAATTAATACTGCCTGGCAGTGAAGGAAGGGAGAAGACCATGCAGGGGGCTTCCCAAAAGAAGCCAGGGATACCCAGAAGAGGTGGGCAGGGTCCCCAGAGGAAGAGGTGAGAGAAAGGCCAGCGGAGAAGGCAGGCTGGTCAGATTGCAGACCTGTGGGGCCACATCCTAACAAGTTCCACCTAAACCAGCTCCATGAGGAGCCACTGTCACATCTTAGTCAACGTATTTTGTGGATCAGAAGACAGTGAACATCTTTCAGAGGATCCTCTGGGGGGTGTGTTCACAAGTCCCTGCTCTGTGGGCCGGCCACCCCATCAGGACAGGCAGTGGTCGCCATTCTGTTTGCTACTGGGCACATGGATGAGGTGACTCAGTAGGCTAGCCACGTGCCTGATGTCAGGTAAGAGTGAAAATCTGTGGTACCTTTTCATACATCAAAAGAGACCCTTTAGCCCTAACCGGTTTGGCTCAGTGGATGGAGCATCGGCCTGCGGACTCAAGGGTCCCAGGTTAGATTCCAGTCAAGGGCATGTACGTTGGTTGTGGGCGCTTCCCCACTGGGGGGTGTGAGGAGGCAGCTGATCGATGTTTCTCTCTCATCGATGTTTCTAACTCTCTATCCCTCTCCCTTCCTCTCTGTAAAAAAAAGAAAAAAAAATCAATAAAAAAAAAAGAGACCCTTTACCCAGTGGATCCTCTAAGAACAAGAAGAAAAGAAACATTGCATTTCCTCCTTTGTCACAGACTTGGATTCCCTTACTTATATCATTTTATGGGACACGCCTGAAGAGTGGAAGGTACAGCTTGGGGGGGTTCCGGGGCACCCCCTTGCCATACCTACAAGATTACAAAAGCTCTGATCTGCCTCAGGAGCAGGTCACTAATGGCACCCCAGGGCACCCCAGCATTTAGCCCACTCTTCTCTGGATAAAATCATTCTCATCCCAGCCCCCACCCTTCAAACTTTCCTCCCTGAACTCCTACAATGCAGTGGCCTGGCTTAGACCCCACAGTGACTGATTCCATTCAGTCTTTGCTCCCTCGTGGAGCACCGTTTCTGAGATTAACAGTACAAACGGTCCTCCTGCTTGGAGGACACACGGGTGCTCCCCAGGAGAGCAGTCCTGTTGTGTCCCTTTCCTTCTGTTTCCATCCTGCATGGCACAGCCTGTTGCCGGCTCTAACTGCCACACCTGGCCCAGCCTCCAGCCAGGCACCTCCTTAGCTCTCCTCCTCCTCCTCTTACCACCACCTCCCCACCCCACCTCCCTGCTCCTCTCGCTGCTCACCTAGCAGAGGGCTTCATTGCCACTTGGTGTCCCACAAAACCATCCCCAACTGCCAGCTGACACTAGCCGCACACATTTCCATGGGAGCCCTGGTAATTGAGAAATGCCAGGAAGAGAGTGGCAGGTACAGCCATGGGGAACTGCAATTTCCCTGACACCTGGTGCACGGCTGGAGACGTGTGCTTCTCCAAGTGCTCCTTGGTTCTTGAAGCCACATCATCCAGGGCAGAGCCCCGACCTGGTCAGTGCTGGGTGGGAGGGGGCGAGGTGCTCCTGCAGGGAGGTAAGGAGAAGGAATGGAGACAGCAGAGGGCAGGGCAGACGCCATCTCTGTGCATAAGAGGAAGAGAAACCAAGAACTCCTGGCCCATCTCGGGCAGCAGTGGGCTGTCAGCAGAGCCCATGGGTTCTGCTGGGCCTGTCGAATCAGCCCCGTACAAGACCCCAGCATGACGGGCGTTTCCACATGGAGGCCTGCACAGGGAATGCTAACTCTCTTGCACCCAGGGCAGACCAGCCCCTCGCTGTATCCTGAGGGGAAAGGGTTTCCAGCCTCTGGGAAGCATTTGCATCAGACCAGTTAGGAGCCTAGACCAGTGGTTCTCAAGCTCCAGGACACATCAGAATCAACCTGAAAATTTATTAAAGCCCAGAAGGCTGACCCATGCCCCCTCCTACTTACTGATTCAGTAGGTCGGCCTCAGGGCTAAACAATTTACATTTCTAAGACGTTCCCAGATGGAAAGGGTGGCTGCCTTCATATACTAGAACACCTGGTAGTGGAAACAGGATCAAACATTTCTCAGGTGGAGCCAAGACCTACCAGTGGGGGCTCCAGAAGATGGAGTCTTGCTTCATCTAAAGCAGTGGTTCTCAACCTTCCTAATGCCATGATCCTTTAATACAGTTCCTCATGTTGTGGTGACCCCTAACCATAAAATTATTTTCGTTGCTACTTCATAACTGTAATTTTGCTACTGTTATGAATCATAATGTAAATATCTGATATGCAGGATGTATTTTCATTGTTACAAATTGAACATAATTAAAGCATAGTGATTAATCACAAAAACAATATGTAATTATATATGTGTTTTCCAATGGTCTTAGGTGACCCCTGTGAAAGGGTTGTTCAACCCCCAAAGGGGTCGCGACCCACAGGTTGAGAACCGCTGATCTAAAGAATTATTTACTTAGAGATTTGGCTGCCAATAGATGGCCTGGGCTCTCCCAGGAAGTTAAGCAAATACCCACTAGAGGTGTCAACCAGTCATTGACAAACAGGATGGAGACTTTAAGCAAAGAGCTGGGGGGGAGCGGGTTGAGCAGACCTCCTGGAAGATATTTCCACCCATAAGAGTCCCTAAATTCATAATTCCCACACCCTTGCCTGGTGTGTGCTGACAGGTAAAGCTCCTTGGCAAATCTCAAGTGATGGTCAACTCCCAGCTCACCTGAGGCTCCATCCAGGGTGGGAAGGAGATAAACAGAAACTGGTGGTCTTTCTAGACCAGGCTCCCCCTGAAACCAGCCACCAGTCCTGCTTTTAAACACTTGACATCTGAGTTCTGAAATAATAGGATCAGAAGCAATTATGAATCAGCCCCGCTATGGAAATATGTTCCTGGTATTAACTCTAATATGTGTTTAATTGCTGTCGTTCCTTAGGAAGAGAGTTGTGTGTGTGTGTGTGTGTGTGTGTGTGTGTGTGTTCAGAATACCTCAGCAATAAGAAAGCTTTCAAGAAACATCCCAAATTTTCATTCCTCAATTCCTTTCAGGTCTAATTTGTGTTAATTCAATTAAGGGCATGTAATTTGGCTGTCACAGAAATTAAATATAAAGAAAAATGTACATGAATGCAAAATTTGAAGAGTTAGGCACATAGAATCCAAGAAGTTCAAGAAAGTTTTAATTCTCCTATAACAAGAACACACAGGGTGAAAGGAAGGAAGGAAGGAAAAAAGGAAGGAAGGAAATGAAGAATTACATATATGTTTTATTATACAAAAAGCTCCAAAACAAGTTATATTACAGAATTTAAATAGGTTCATATGCAGTCAGAATTTGTTGTCTCTAATTTCCTAATGTAATACCTTTTTAAATGTTTACTAGAGGCCTGGTGCATGAAAATTCATGCACTGGAGAGGAGTCCCTCAGCCCGGACTGCCCGCTCTCACAGTCCAGGAGCCCTCAGGGGCAGGAGGCGACCAGCAATCAGGGGAAGGCGATGCCCCCATCACACCTCTGCTGCTGCCACTGCTGGCAGCGCAAGCCTCGGCTGGCCCTGGTTACCTGAGCCTCGGGTGGCCCTAGGTGGCTGGGCAGCTGCCATCAGGGGTTTGCCTGCTCCTTGGGCCAGCCCTAGGTGGCTGCGGGGCTGAGGGCAGGTCCAGCCACACCACATGCCTGCCACTCCCGGTGGGGCTGAAAGGACTGGGGGACTCCAGTGGGGCTGAGAGGATTGGGTGCCACCATCCTGTAGCTATTGGCACCATCTTTGTGACAGTGTGATGGTCAATTTGCATATTCCATCTTTATTAGATAGGATATTGTATATATAAGAGTTCTAATCCTGCCACCGTACCCTGACCCCAACCAGTGCTCTGGCGCACAGCAACAGTGCTTTGCTCAGGAGCACACTATGTTCAAAACCAAGCCAGCTGATGCCTGGGTAATGCTGTCACTGAACAAATCTCATGCCCTCACAACCCTGCCCCCTCCAGCTCTGGCATACATGCCTCCAATAAAAATCAGTGCTATCAAGAACAGGACTAGTCCCTTGAGATGCTACCTTCACTCTTAGTAAACCTGTCTTCCATAAATTCCAGGCACTCACTGTGTTTCCCAGCTGGTCCAGTCACCCTTCCAATCAAGCCATGGTAGGGGCCCTAGTTCCCACAGTGAGGCCCAGTGGGTGGGGTGGAGGTGTAGTGTGGGGAAAGGAACCAGGCAGGTTATAATAAAATCGAAGTAAAAATCCTCAGAGAGGTCTGTGAAAGCATTGTTACTGTCTCATGATTATATCCCACTGGTGCACCATGGCACATAGTAAGTGCTCCATAGGGTTGAACCGCTGAATGTGTTGTTTACAAAATTCTTGCAAGAGTCCCCTGGTCGCTATTAATGCCCTAAGTCACAGGTGAAGAAACTGAGTCTTACAGAACTTAAGCGGGGCGTGGGGGTGGGGGTGCAGGTGTAGGGAGGAGGTCCAAGGACGCATCACAAGAAATCACAGAGATGGAATTCAAACACAGCTCTAGCCCAAAAGCAGTGTAAACAGCTGGTAGGGGTTTGAGGAGAACCCTTGAGGCCTTGTGCTGAGACAGAAGGATGGGAAGAGATTTAGACAGATGGAGACGGGTGGGAGGGGGAGGAAAGGTCCTTGGGGCACTGTATTCTGAGACCAGTGAAGAAGCCAGGCCATCACGCTACATGCTCACATGACAAGGAGGGTGGAGAGCCAGCTTCTGGAAGCTTCCGCTGGCCACGGGCCATTACACTAGAACAGGGGTCTGGACCAGGTCCTCGAGTGGGGACCACCGCAGGTGTCTGGGTGAGGAGGCACAGGGGGACTTGCTCCCAGGGACCACACAGAAGCAGGCAGACCCAGAAAGACAAAGAAGTTCCCCAAAAAGGCACTGAGAACTTGGATGAGGCAGGTTGAACCCAGGACAATTATTTTAATTAGGAGAATTTGGTAGTACATCAAATAAAATCAACGGACAGTTTGCAATTTTGCAGCTATGCCCTCTTATACTTCTTATCCTGTAAAAATCCAGTTACCCTGCCCTGGGTGGGTTTGGTTCCGTGGTTAGAGTGTTGCCCCTCGGACAGAAGGGTCACCAGTTCAATTTCCCATCAAGGACAGGTACCTCAGTTCAATCCCCCCACCCCCCAGCCTTGGTCAGGTCACAAGTGGGAGGCGGCCAATCATTGTGTCTCTCTCACATTGATGTTTCTCTCTTTCTCTCTCTCTCTTTCCCTCTCTCTCTCTCTCTCTCTCTCTCTCTCTCTCTCTCACTCTCTCTCTCTCTCTCTCTATCCTTCTCTCTTCTCCTCTCTCTCTCTCTCCCCCTCCCCCTTCCCTTCCACTCTCTCTAAAAATAAATGGGAAAAATAGCCTCACCCTCTGGTGAGGATTTAAAAAATTGAGCTGCCCTAACATAAACCTAAGTGTCCTCTGTGCCCTGGCTCAACCTTGGAAAGGCCACCCCAGAGGAGAGTCTGGGACTGGGCACCTCTCTTCCCGCCCTTTCTGCTTCTCTCTGTAGTGACCCCAGGCCACCCACATGCCCATAATTATGGACCTTCTTCCTCTGGTGACCACCTTCTCTAGAGGATTATAAGATCCTCGAGAAAGAGTAAATACCTCCTACTCCATATCATGCAACACCCCCACTCCACCTACCCCACACACACAGAGGTATGTGTTAACAGATGGGGTTAAGTCTCCATTGCTGGGCTTGGTTGACCTCTCTGTCATCCTTAGCACACCTTCTCTGGCCCAGCAACTGGCCCAGCCAGTTCCTCAAGGCAGCAGGACAGACTCATTTGATAGCCCACTGAGAAGCCCATTTTAAAACATGACTCTTAAGAATGCATCTCTTCCCCATCTTTCTCTCGAGAACAGAGCGTAGAAAGAATGAAAAATTAAATTCAAAAGGCATTTACTAATTTCAACACAAAGCAGTCAGGAAACGCAGAAGTTAAGCATTTCCTTCTCATTATCTCTCCCACATCTCAGGTAGCACCGATTAAGCCATCATTTTAAATAGTTTAACTTGTAATAAGAAATACCATGAGCAGGGAAGGTGAGTTCACGTTCCTATGAAAGCCTGCTTCACTCCCCAATGCCACAACTCCCCGATGCTCCTAGGCAGGGAATTATTATGTATTTATGTTGAGACTCTGAAAATAACACCTTTTGTTTAAGGGCCCTGAGGCTTGGGAAAGAGTTGATATCAAAATGAATACTATTAGGAAATAAGTTTTCATTACACAAAAAGAATGACTACTGGTTCTGGTTGATATACATTCTCAAAGTTAATTTAAATTATAGTTCAATTTATGAAAGGAGATGAGCTTTAACGCAATCACATTGCAGGTGAGCACACAGTAGGGCCTCAAAAAGGTGTCATGAGAATTCAGAAACACTATAATGGAAAGTGGCTGTACACAGCTCATGCCATGTTGGCCATCTTGTCATTCTGGCCACATTTACCCCCACAGGTCACAGGCCACAGACACTGACAGAACCTCCCGCGCTGCTGGGTTAGCTGGGCCTATTTTCTGGAGACAGAGCCCAGTCAACCCTCCACCGTCCATATCTCCACTGGGTTCCAAAACAGAAAAAGAAAGGTTGAGTGGCAATCTATGGGATCTGTTGCTCCAAAACTGGAATCCTTGAAAAGTTAGGGCTTTGTCCCCAAGAATACAATTACTAAGCTTACCTGTCATTTATCAGCTGGACATGTAAATAGCTTGCAGCATGATAAAAAGGCAGGAGGTAATCTGATAGGATAATAGCTCAGGAAAATATATCCCATTAGCCCTGTGGGACCCATCTTGGCAAACAGCCCCGTTCCCTCTGTGGGCTGTGACTAGATCTTCAGCTCAGCCAGGGACTTGAGGAAGGGGAAAAGGGAGCTGCAGTTCTTGGCATTTGGGGAGAAAGAGAAGGAGAATAGAAAACACAGTCAGTAGGGGAGGTGAGGGTATGTGCGGGGGCTGGGAGGGGGACAAGTGAGGAGAGGTCAATGGGGGAAAGGGGATATAATACTTTAAACAATAAAGAATTTAAAAAAGAAAAAATCTCAAAAACAGTAACAAAATAAAATAAAAAATAAATAAAATAATAAAAAATGTAATGCCTTCAGAAGCCATGTGAGCGGATCTCAGATTTGTCACGAACCACACTGGCCCTGAGCTGGAGGAGCCAGAGCCTTCTCTGTGAGCTGCTGGAGAAAAGGAAAAGCAATCACAGTATTGGTGGACCTTGTACATTCATTTCCACAAGTGGGTATTCATTAGGCAAATGTTTGCTGAGCGCCAAGTTCCAGGCACTGACCCTGGGCATGGAAAAGGGGAGGCAGCTACAGGCCCATCTTTGACCATCACTCCTTCTGGTCTCATGTCTGGATGGAATAGCGTAGCTCCCCAAGTGTGCTCACTTGGTCCTGGACAGTAGCACTGAGCAGAGCTGCCAGTTTTAGGAGCTGGCCCTGATAGCTGCGAAACAGGTGACCATTTCCCTCAGGGGCTGGCCAGCTCCTTCAGATAGGCCCTCAAGACACCATATCTCTGTCTTCATCCTCCTGAGTCTTTTCCACTCCTCACCTGCAGATTTTTGGACAGAAATAATATCTTCCTTCTTTAAGCCCTTCTAGCTTCATCACCTTAATCCTAAACTCCTAGAGTAGGGACTAGGTTTATTGCTTCTTTGTGATCATAGTGTCTCCCTCGGAAACATTCCCTAGATGTGTCACACGGACCCTACATGAGTCACATCCATTGACCTTGGAGTTGGATAGAGAATGCAGCTGTCTGTCTATTTACATAACTTAGAAGAGAGGGGATGATCATTTCATCATCCCAGGGCTTCATTGGATCAAGAACCTTTATGGAGTCATTTGAGCTACTAGGAGTTAGGTCAAGATTTGAACTCTAGAGCTGCTCTGTCCAATAGAAAAGCCACCAGCCCCACAAGGCTGTGGAGCACATGCAGTGTGGCCAGTCCAAAATGAGATGTGCTGTATGCGTAAAACACACCAGGCCTCAAAGACTTAGTATGGAAAAAAGAACATAAAATATGTCATTAATAACTTTCTCATCAGTGACAGGTTGCCCTCAAGTGGCCCAGTTCTGTGGCAAATCATTGGCACTTTTCAAGTTGAGTTCCTACTGTGTGCTAGACATTTTGCATCTGGACATAGCAATCTTCCTCAAGAGGGAAAGAATTTCTCAGATTACAAAAAGTAAAGCTGCCGAGCCAGTCCCAGCCTATGGCTGACATTCCTGTGTGGTATCAGAGCAGCTGTGGGCTTTAGCAGAATCTGCTATAGATTGAGATGTGTCCCCCCAAAAAAATCATATGTTGAAGCCCTACCTCCCAATATTTGAAGGTGGGGACTTTAGGAAGTGATTAGGTTTAGCAGAGGTAATGAGGGTGGAGTCCCTGTGATGGGGTTAGTGCCCTTATAAGAGACACCAAAGATCATGCTCTCTCTTCACTACATGAAAACACAGCAAGAAGATGGCCCTCTGTGAGCCTGGAAGAGAGCCCTCACCTGAACTCCACCACACCAGCACCTGATCTTGAACTTTCAGAATCCAGAGTGGCAAGAAATTAAGTTTTCATTGTTTAAGCATCCAGTCTAAGGTATTTCATGGCAGCCCGGGCTGACTGAGACAAGATTCAATGAAAGGACAGTTGAGTTGGCACTATGCTTCATTTGGGTTTGGTGGCATGTACTTATGAGGTTCATAGCACTTCTGGTCTCAGGAATACCCTACTTCCATCCCTCATTCTGCATCAAATGGCATTTTCTTTCCTTAAAGAGGATGAAGGATTCAGACCCTCCAACTCCTGGGACTGCTGTTACTTCCTTGGTGTATATATAGGGCCATATAGAACTCAAGAATCAGAGTCAGATTCTACATCTTGCAATTTCCTAAGGCTCTTCCATTACTAATTAATTGCTAACATTTATTGCATAATTAAAGGTGCACCTCTGGACACTTTCTTGCAGTATTTCATTTAATTCTCCTACAGCTCCCTGGGACGGATATTATCTCCCTTTTCACAAATGAGGAAACCAATGAGTCTGTGACAAGTTATGAAATTTGCCCAAGGTCGCTCGGTGAGTGGTGGGGATGGCTCTTAGCTCTCGTGACTCCCTGTAGATAACCTCTCCCTCCTTCTAGCATCAACATTACCCGGTGCTAGGGCCATTCAAGCTGAATTAGGATTCACTATTGTAATCTCATAGCAAATCAATGTGCTCTAATCCAAGTGTTACAAGTAAACATAAGATCTTAAAGAGTCCTGAGAATTTAAAATACTTTAAATTTTCAACGATAACATTTTATTAACTCCCTACAAACAATAAAAGTATATGACATGAGATTTTAAAAGGATGTTTCAAGCCTTCAGAGAAGAAGTCTAGGTTTATGGCAAACATGTTGTAGTACTTAAATGCCCACACAACTAAACAAAAGGAAAAAATAGGTCTGCACGTAGGCATCAAGTCGTGTTGATGTGAGTGAGCACGGAAAGTCAAGGTTTGAAACGCGCAGCGACTTAATTATGACAGGAGGAAACGGGTCTCCTGGGGTGAGGTCACTTGGAAAGTCTCTCTTTAATCTTTATCACGCGAGGCTGGCACAGAACAGCCACACTGGACAATGCTAATAAAACAGGATTCATTGCCTCCCACTGCCACCACTACCCATTCTAATTGGTTTCCAGGCCTGTGCCTGAAACCCTATGCCAACAAAGGTTTACAAGCAACCTGAGAGCATTGCTCCTAACAATCACCTTCTCCATTTCCAGATGCCATTCGGGTGTACAGAAGAGTAATCCTAGATTAGAGTGACTTCGTGTTTTAATAGCTGGCCATCGTATTTACCCTGTTCCGCCTGGGCCTGTCCGTGCCAGCAATGTCCCCAGTGGCTGTTTGCTCAGCTGCGAAGGGCATCCTGATCCAGCAGAGGAGCCTAGCCTGGCCCTCTTCTCCAGTGGCTGTTTACAGACCCCAGCACCCAGGCTCATCTACAGAGGCAGCGCTCCTCATGTGACCCGTGGTGAGCTCTGTATGGAAGCCGGCTCCCTGTTCCCCAGGGTGGAGCTCCCACATTCCATGCCCGGGTGCGACCACCATTCTGTGGAATCAGCTGATATATCTTCCAGTTGATCCCATTCTGACCCAAGGGTTTTCAGAGAAGGCTTCTCCCTCACAGTTGAGACCCAAAAAAATAATGCTATGAAAGGTCAAGGCAGGGAGCGAGGAGCCAGAAGAGAGAGAGAGAGTGGGTATAAACACCACTACTGCAGGACTAGAAAAAAGGTCTGCTGGTCAAGAATGGAGATGGTAGATGGACATGGGTGGTAAGGACAAGAGGACATGAAATGTATCACCAGTATTTTCTTCACTTTTGATATTAAGTATCAATTGTCTTCATTCGAGTTGTTATATTGTTTTATTCAAATTTCATAAAAGTGTTGAGTCAAAAAAGCTTATCTTTGCCAAAACATAAGTAAATCCCTACACTTTTCAGTAAGCAAAACTGATTAAGTCTCTGTGGAGAGCATTTGGGTGGTGTGTGCTCTGCTCACATCACCTCTCAGTTTGGGAAGGTGTGGGTGGAGGTGGTGGTGGAGGAGGCAGTAATGAGGATTAACCTTTGAATGCACTTGGGAGATTTCTAAGCATGTTCCCAATGTTGACCACTTAACACACAGGAGCCTATGAAAGCGCCTTCACCACACTTCCCCAGAACTTGGCTCCTAGGCTGGGACATGCCCTGGCAGTCACCACGCACACCTCAGGAACATGGAGGTTCCTTGGGCAGCCTCGGCACATCTCCTGATCTCCCTGAGCCTCACTGCCTCCTGTGAACGTAAGAAAAGCTGGGCTGGAATACCTCATCCAAGCCTTCATTTCTGTCAGCCACTGTCCCATAGTTCTCGTCTCTGCCATGCTCGTCTTCATCCTGGGCACTTTCTTCAAACATTAGCAAACCCTCTCTTCAGCTAGATTCAATAATTCTTTAAACCATTTATGTATGTTTTAATTTTAAAGACTATGTTTTTCATTTCTAGAAGTTCAGCTTGGTTCTTCTTCAAATTTTCCTCTTGTAAATTCATGGTGTCTTATTACGTAGTTACACTTCATTTTATTCTTAAGTGCTCCTAGTCTTATTTTATTCTCTCTCTCTCTGTCTCTCTCTCTCTCTCTCTCTCTCTCTTTCTCTCTCTCTCTGTCTCTCTCTCTCTCTGTCTCTCTCTCTCTCTCTCTCTCTCTCTCTCTCTTCTCTCTCTCTCTCTCTCTCTCTCTCTCTCTCTCTCTCTCTCTCTCTCTCTCTCTTCTATTATGTGAGGATCCTGTGCCTTCTGTTCTGGGTGAGATGTTTCCTCTTAGGTTTTGTAATTTGGGATTGTGAGCACATCTTCAGTAGGGCTCTGTGGGAAATCCATGATGCAAATTGCACTTACAAAGCCTCAGCAATGGCCCTAGCCAGTTTGGCTCAGTGGATAGAGCATCAGCCTGTGGACTGAAGGGTCCCAGGTTCAATTCCGGGCAAGGGCATGTACTTCAGTTGCAGGCTCCCTGCCCTGGTTGGGACCATGTTGGAGGAAACCAATCGATGTGTCTCTCTCACTTGGGTGTTTCTCTCTGTCTCCCCCTCTCCCTTCCACTCTTTCTAAAAATCAATGGAAAACATGTCCCCCAGTGAGGATTTAAAAAAAAAAAAAAAAGCCTCAGCAATGGATGCCAACATCCCAAGGATGACTGTTGATTTCTCAGTCTGGCGATCCTCGGGTTATGCTGGCAGTATGGATTCAAACCAGGGATATAATTCTCATATCACTCTCTCCACCAATGGTCCAGTTTCCTTCTGTCTAGTACCAATGGTGGTGTGGGGGGTGTATTTCTAGAAAAACCTTTTACCAAGAACGGAGCTCTTGGCAAGAATCCTGACTATAGGTGTTCTGGAAAAGTAATATCACATTCAATATTCCATCTCATATATGTCAATCATCTGTTTAGTTTAGAGAAATTAAAATACAGATCTGTGGGTTGCTGGGCCCATGAGACCAGCAATGTGAGCCCCATCCCATTCCCACTGCCCCCCAGGGCTGCCAATGTGGCCTCTCATTCACAGGCCACTCCGATTTCCAGTTTCTTCTTTGTGTCCGAGTCCTTGGGAATTTTTCTAACTTTCTTTCAAATTTAATATGCATTTACATATCTGTTATGTTTATGCACCGTTTCTGTGTGTTTTGTAAGGGGATAGTTTTCAGGCTGTCTAATCCATCCCATGGTCAGAGGCAGAGGTTCTCAACTATAGGATCTTTAAGATCCTTTCAGGTTCCCAAGTCTATGATTCTGTGTGTTTCTTTTTAACAGCTTTATTAAGATATAATTCACATGCTATATAATTCACCCATTAAACTATATAATTCAATGGTTTTTAATATAAAGTAGGTTTACAGTTGTATGTGAAATAGAATTTATTCTTGTACTATTATTATTTATTTATTTATTTATTATTGTACTAGAGGCCCAGTGCACGAATTCATGCACCAGTAGGGTCCTTCAGCCTGGCCTGCGGGATTGGGCAGAAACCAGCTCTCCACCAACCCCTGACGAGTCCTGGAGTGCAAGAGGGTGCATGCCAGGCCGAGGGACCCCACCGGTGCATGATCAGGGCTGGGGAGGGACACAGGAGGTTGGCCAGCCAGGAAGAAACCACAGGAGGGCTCCAGGGTGTGTCCGGCCCATCTCGCTCAGTCCCTATTGGCTGGACCCCAGCAGCAAGCTAACCTACCAGTCAGAGCATCTTCCCCCTGGTGGTCAGTGCACATCATAGCGACTGGTCGACCAATTGACTGTCCCTTGGTGGTCAGTGCATGTCATAGCAACTGGTCGACCAATTGACTGTCCCCTGGTGGTCAGTGCACGTCATAGCCAGCTGTTGAGCGGCCTTAGCATATCATTATCATATTACACTTTGATTGGTTGAACGGCTGACTGGATGACCAGACACTTAGCATATTAGGCTTTTATTATATAGGAGAATTATTTATTTGTGTTACAACTGTAAATGCACTTTTTCCCACTCCTGTATTCACAGATGTGTGCAACCATTGCCACAGTCGATTTTAGAATATTTTCATCACCTTACCCTTTAACTATCGCCTTCTGTCTTCCTGTTAATCCCTCCTCTCCAAGCCTTAAGCTATCATATATGGGGTCTTCCATGGCTGGCTTCTTTCACATAGCAGAATGTTTTCATAGTTATCCACATCGTAGCAATTATTAGTGCTTCTCTTTTTCCTGGCCAAATAATATTCCACTGCACAAACAGACCACATTTGTTCACCCATTCATCAGTTGAACACTTTGGTTGTTTAACTCATCTTTCAGTAATTATGAATAAGGCCATTCACACACAAGTGCTTGTGTGGATGTCTATTTCCTTTTCCCTTGGGTAGATACCTAGGAGTGGAATTGATGGGTCATGTGATAATTCTATGTTTAGTCATGTGAGGAGCTGCTAGACTATTTGGTTCTATGTGGTTTTAATCTACTCCCATTTACTTCTTATGGAAAACAAAGCATTATCTCTGGAATTTGCTTAATTATCTCACTGTAAATCATTATCACTGCATGTTTTAAAAGACTGCCACATATACCATTATCTTTTTAAAAAGTATTATGCACATAGAAAAAATGTCTTAAATGATGACCCACAAAAGTGGTTATCACTAGGAGAAAAAAAAATTATTTTTGTGATTTTCCTTATGTGAAATCTACATTTTCAATGATGAAAATAAATAATATTTGTCATGCGTAAATTAACTAAGAATGGGGAAGACAGTGTTACAGAATATGACAATGAAGTGTTTGGGTTTTGTATTTTTTTAACCAGAACCTAAAATAAACCTTCTGTAAAAAGCTTGGCATGTTGGCACGTGGGTATCCCTTTCTGGAACTGGAAGTGGCAGCCTTGGCTTGTTAGGCCTCGTAAGCAATAAAGAACAGCACGAGTCACTTGCTATTTATAAGTCAAAGAGGCAAAACATAGCGCTGTGTCTGTGGGTCCATCTGCCTCCTCCTCCAGCATCAACCCCTTCCCCGCCTTCCGGGTCTCTCTCCCCTTATGCAGAGCGATCCTGGCAGGGTCCCTGGTAAGGACTCCCTGTGGTTTCTATAGTTGCATTAACAAGCATCTAAGGCAGAATCATGGCCTCTCCCTCTGCCAGCACCAAGTCCCACACTTAACAGGGTCCCAGGCTTCCCAGCAGCCAAGGGTCTGAATGCTGGTAGAAGCGCCATCACGGGGGTGGAGGTAGGGGTTGGGAGGAACGGACTATCTTCACCAGATCCTTCCCTTTAAGCCCCCACACCACTGTGGCTTCCTACACAAGCAGGTGGGCCAGCCAACGAGCTGCAATTCACCAGTTAGGGAAGCTTTTGAAATTGTAGGCCCCGCCCCAGGGACCGGGGACAAGTTCTGAAATACAATCACAGAACCCCAGCCTCTCCAGGTCCCACCCAGTATCACCTTCCAGACATGCACACTGCCCGCTCATGCATCAACATGCCCGACTGCACATTTATTTTAAGAGGGATTGTACTGACATCTGGTGGCAATCTGAGAAAACTCACTTTTTAGAAGAATCGGAGTACAGAGATTTAATGTGCCTGCGTTACAGGTTATGGCTCTAGAATAAAAGGAAAAAATTTCTAAAGATGCCTCACTCTCAATCGCATTGCTCTGAACTGGGCATTGAAAACAGAACATCAAGGCTCTGTATTCCTAAAGGAAGCTAAGGACACGGAGTGAAGCCAAACCTGGCCTTATTGTCCAGGCACCATGTCCCTGGGATCAAGAGGATACGTTAGAAGTCAGGAGTCACTGCATACAAACAGTACATCAGTTGGATCAATTCCATCATTAACAACCGCAGACCTTGGAAGACTTCACTGCCGGGGGCTTTCAAAGGTTCCCAGAGCCATATTCTGCGCTCACTCGGCTTTCCCGGCTCCTCTTCCAGCCGAGGAGGCCTCCCGACTGCTCTGCAGTGGCCAGTGCTCCCGGGGCGATGTGAAGACGCAAATACTCACTAATTCCCACCGACCAGTCACTTCTCGGTCAGACGCTTTCATAAGATGACCAGGCCCCAGTAACAGGTGTCACACTACACTCACCAATAAGAATCTTCCTTAATAAATTAAGGCTAGTTTTGAGGTCGACAAAAGAATAAAAGGTGGGATTTTCAGTCCAAATTGAAAGATTCACATTTCAATGGACAACTGCAGCGAGAGGAACAGCATGCAGTATGGCCACACAGCTATTCACACGGACATTCACAGTTAGACTCAGACTCTCAGAGGAAATGCACCAGGTGTTACCGGTCACGTTTGGCACATGTCATCACAGGTGATCGTGCTTATCTTGCTACATCCGTATCTTTTCCCAAATGGTCTGCTACGGTGACATGTAATTTATAGCAGACCAGAGCCTGTCTGGATACCAGGTTCAGACAGGTTCCCATGTTGCAGGGACAGCCCGCGCTGGCCTCCCTCCTGCAACCAGTGTCCCCTTCCTCTTACAACAAGCAGAGTGAAATACACGTTTTATCACATCCCTTCCCGGCCCGAGTATAGCAGGTTCAACACCGAGAACTTTTCTTTGGTTTCCCAAACTTACAAAGTTCCCTGAAAGCCCTTGGGGCCACTGGCCCCCCGCCTACACCCAGCCACGCCCATCCCCTCGTGGTCCTCCGCCCCAGGACCTTCCTCCAGTCCCGCAGACCGGGGCACCCCCCAGGCTGGCTGGCAGTTCTGTGTCTGCTTCTGTCCATGTACAGTGACTGCCATCAGGGTCTCATTCCCTCAGAGAAGCCAGCTCCCTCCTCCCCAAAGTCATGGCACCAGAGTGTACTGTGTTAGTGTGTGTGTGTGTGTGTGTGTGTGTGTGTGTGTGTGTGTGTGTGTTTTGTGTTATTTTTTAATGTCTTTTTCTTGATTTCAGACAGGAAGGGAGAGAGAGAGAGAAATATCAATGATGAGGGTGAATCATCAATCAGCTGCCTCCTGCAGGCTCCCTACTGGGGATGTGCCCTGATCTGACTGGGAATCGAACCATGACCTCTTGGTTGATAAGTTGACCACTGAGCAACACCAGCTGGGCTGTGCTGGTGTTTTTTAATGTATGAGTAGAGGGACAAACAGCACATTAGGCTCCAGACCGTCCATGGGCATT
Organism: Myotis nattereri; assembly: GCF_964212035.1. Classification (NCBI taxonomy): domain Eukaryota; kingdom Metazoa; phylum Chordata; class Mammalia; order Chiroptera; family Vespertilionidae; genus Myotis; species Myotis nattereri. Next base: position 30,477,417 of record NC_138076.1, read on the forward strand.
TGAGGGTTTAGATGTGTGAAAGGTGCTTCCAGGCCAGCTTGGCCCTTGGCATGGGCCCACCCCCACTGCTGGTCCCCCACCTGCCACCACCCTTCCTGTTCACAATGCCTTCGCTCCTCCCGGACCTTGGGTCTGTCCTCACACTGGTCCCAGCCAGCCAGGTGTCCTTGCCTCCACCAGACCCCAGACCTCATGCCTCACTTTGGGCCCTCCTCCATCCCCCAATGTCCCCACCAGAAGGCCCTGAGCCCACTTTTCAGGATCTCTCTCTCTCTCTCTCTCTCTCTCTCTCTCTCTCTCTCTCTCTCTCTCTCTCTCTCTGCCAGTGAAGTTCCCTATAAACAAGGGACTCCTGGTGATCCTCAGACCAGCAGCCTGCATCTCAGGTCCACTGGCACCACATGCACTTAACAGTAGGAATCCACACACCAACTGCCCTATGAATGACCCCTTCCATTTCCGACAGGAAGTGGGGTACAGGCAGATGGAAAAATAATCACTTGCCCAAACTCTTTGCAAAGTATAGCAGGTAGGACAATATCACAGCCACGTCTTGGAGGTGTGCGGAAATGTACTGATTCTATTTCTCCACGACTGAAAAAATAACCTAGCAGACTGATCCGAATTTGCTCTTATAGCAGAAAACTTTATTTTGCCAATTAAAGACCATGTGGTCCTTCCCAGACCTCAGTGGTCACCACAGCTTCCCTCCCAGCTGCCACTCCCTGCTTCCAACCCAAACAAAGCCTCTCCAAGGCCTGTGTAACTATCATCCCTACATAACAGAAAAAGAGAGGGGGAGAGAGAGAGAGAGAGAGAGAGAGAGAGAGAGAGAGAGAGAGAGAGAGACTGAGGCTCCGCGAGGCTAAGTGGCCCCCTGAAAGTGTCAAAACTGGGGTGAGGACCAGGTGTAAGTCAGGAGTCAGGACAGGCCTAGAAGGAGGCGCCCAGGATCCCAGGCCCTTCAAGAAGTGAGAGTCAAAAACCTAGATTCACCTCTGATGAGCTGTGTGATTCTGGGCAAGTTGCTTTACCTCTCTGAGCTTGCTCTCTCATCTATAAATAGCAGCATTGGACCGGGTGATGTCAAGGTTCTTTACAGACCGAAACTGGGATTCTGTCCTGTGCCCCTAACTCTAAAGAAACTATAAAACATTCCATATTTCTTCAGACTATAAAGTAGGAGGGGTCACACCAGCAGAAAGTGGAAAGGGTGGGATTTGAACCTGGGCAGTCTGGCTGGGGGTTCCTCACAGAAGATGGGGTTTCTAACAACATGCTGTCAACTTAAGAAGCTGGAAGCCCCTGGTTTAACCTACTGCCAAGTCTTCTTCAGCTGGTATTCCCACCTTCTCACCACCAGCACGTGAACAGCAGGCTTGCTGCCTTTTTCCCAGGGTCTCAGAGAGGCGGAAGACGGTGAATAATGGGCTAAATTATTGCGGGAGAATTGAGGCCTTCACCTCTCTCCTCTCCTCCTTAGAAGCTCATCCCAAGAGATGTGCTCTGCGATAGCACCCAACTGCACTGTTTAATTTCCAGAGGAGGAAAAAAATGTAAAGCCTCTCTAAATGCAAAATACAGAGACATACATACACATGGGACAATGGGAGGCACTCGAGCGAGCCCATTAGGGAGCATTAATGCGTTTCTGGGATGATTGAGGTTGCTCAGCCTTTAGCCTCACACCTCGCAGCCTGCACAGGGCAGCATATTGTTTAATTAAATGATTAAGCGTTTTACACATGAATACATCTGTCAGGGATACCACCATCTTCCGGCACTGAGAGCACATTAAGTGGGAGAAGATAAAGGACCCAGGCAGCGTAATTGAGGACAATTGGGTTTATCTGAAATGGAACTTCCATACAAAAGTTTGTTCACAGCAGCAAGACCGGAAAGTGATGTAGCATGGTCACAGGCTGGGACTCACCCCCCAGAATCTGGGCCCAACCCGGTGATGTGGGTCCTGGGAACCAGCCTCGCCTGAGTCTGGGTACACCCTGCCCATAGGTGGCGCCAGAGGCTGCTCTCGCAGCCCAGGACCAGCCTCTCTGCCATGGACCAGCTGTGGTGGGAAAGACCAGAGGGCGCAGAACCTGAGCTTTCCTTCCCACTCTCCCCACTGTGCCTCCCTCAGGTCAGGGACAGCACCCCTGAGTGTCACAGAGCCCAACACACATCACCCACATTCACCACCATTCTCACTCGCCTTCCTCCAACCCAGCCAGCCAGACTCGTCTCCATTCCTCACCTCTGCATGCAAGTATGTGTGCGTGTGTGTGTACAGATACCCACCTGTACACATGTGTGCGCACACATGTACAAACCATACACGGGCACATATGTAACGCACGTACATCACACATGCACGTACATTGTGTGTGTGTGTGTGTGTATGTGTAACATATACATATACCACAACTGCACACTTGTGCACACACACACCATGCATAGGAACACACAAATATACCACATACACATGCACAAACATACTCCCTACATATGAAATATATATCACACACACACGCCCACACACACGGAGAGAATGCAAGCCCATGCCCCCAGCTCCTTCCTGTCTCCCCCTGGCTTCCAGTGCGTCCCTGTTCCTCCTCTGTGCCTCACTCCTAACCTTGCTCACCTGGCTCTCCTCACTCATGCCCTGGGTCGCTAAGGTCCTGAGCTGAAGCCAAAGGCCCCTCCTTCTCATCTTGGCTCCCAGGAGGTCCCGCTCAGCCTGCTCACTGACCATGCCTGCTGCTCCTCGGCGTCCACCAGACCCCTCCTCCCCTCCCAGTTCCTCTCCAGCCGAAGCCCCTTTCCTCCCATGGCTGCACATGCCTGGATGCCGTGACTCCCCAGGGGCCATCTCCAGAGCAGGTGCCTGTCCCCAACTCAGGACTCTTATCTGATCACTGCTGGCATGACCGCACCCCAGCAGCGCAGCCCCCACATGCCCACTGCTGGACCGTCCTCTCCCCAGTCCGCTCCTTCTCTGACGGCCCCAGTTCTGGGCCTGTGCCACCCAGTGACTGAGTGCCCAGTGCTCAGAGCAGTCACCCTGGACTCCCTCCCGGTCACCTTTGCTCCCAGCATCTCGCCTGCTTTGCCTCATTCCAGCCCGTCCAGATGGCTAATCCCAGCTGCCACTCATTACCTCTTGAGGGGTTTCCCACATTTATCCTAGTCCCCTCTACGGCCTACCAGCCAGCCATCACCCACACTGTGGTCAAAGCCATGCTCGGCCTAGAAACTAAGTCACACATCACACGCACACTCACATGTACATACACACATGCTCATGCCACACACAGAGACCACATTCACATACATGTGCAGGCATATACAAACCACACACTCACACACACATACACACACACTCACATGCTATACCCGCTCACACACATGTACATCACATTCACACACCATACACATATACCACACACCATTCACACACTTTTGCACACACCACACACTTGTACATACCACATGGGCAGCTAAATGCCATATGTACACCACAAACACATCACACACTCTCACACCCATACACAGTCACACACACAACACAAAATCACACTTGCCACACTTGCACACACACCCACACACCACACATCACATTACCTACATACGGTCACACCCCACTCATTAGTTGCTCCTAGTATCAAATCCAGACCCCATACATGGTCCATCTGACATGGGTCTTGGTGTCATTCCAGCTTCCCACCATGCCGGTCCCCCACCCTATCACTACAGCCATCCTAGGGTTCCTCCATGACATATCTGTCCTGCCCCAAAGCCATTGCATGTGCTGTAGTCTTTGCTTCGAACATTCACCTTATGCTCACACCCAACCTGACCTCACCCCTTCCCCTAACATACTCCTGAGCATCCTGCAGGCCTCTGCTGGACTCTCACGACCCTGAGATGCTGTTCCCTCCCTCTGCAGGCTGGGCTCTCATATATTGGCTGCTCAGCCTCCACAGCATAAATCCTTGTTGGGACATCTCATGAGTTTCCCGCTTAGAGCTGTGTCCTCCCCAGAGGCGCTGTGTACTACCTGCCCTCAGAGCCGTGCCTGCCTGGCAGGAGGTATGGCACAAATGAGCATTCAATGCATGTTTATCAAATTGAAGAAGGATCAGAGGCAGATAGACCCTTTTCCAGCACAAAAAGGGTGATAATGTTGATCTTGATCATATTTGGGTCAGTCTGAGCTAGATATAGTCTCCACTATGATTCTAATTGTGGGGAAAAGAAAGGCATGCACATGTTGTTGTTGTTTTTTTTTGGGGGGGGGGGGGGCAGGCGGTATCACTGTCTATATCCTGAATAGGCCAATAACAATTGATGAAACTGAAGCAGTAACAAAAAAAAAAAATCCAGCAAACAATAGCCCTGGTCTGACAGCTTCACAGGGGAATTTTACCAAACATTCAAAGAAGAACTAATACCTATCCTCCTCAAACTATTTTTAAAAACCCAAGAGGAATGAACACTTCCAAGCTCTTTTTATGAGGGCAATATTATCCTAATTCCAAAACCAGATAAAGACTACAAAGAAAAAGAATTACAGGCCAATATCTCTGATGAACATAGATGTTGAAATCCTCAGTAAAATATTAACACATCGGATCCAGCAATATATTAAAAAGTTCATACACCATAACCAACGACCAAGTGGGATTTATTCCAGGGATACAAGGCTGTTATAATATTCATAAATCAATAAATGTGATACAAACATAAACAAATTGAAAGACAAAAATTAATGATCATATCAATAGATGCAGAAAAGCATTTGACAAAATCCAACACCCATTTTTTATTTAAAACCCTCAGCAAAGTGAGAATAGAGGGATAATACTTCAACATAATAAAGGCCATATATGACAAACCTACAGCCAACATAATAAAGGGCAAAAACTAAAACCATTTCCCCTAAGAACAGGAACAAGACAGGAATGTCCGCTTTCACCACTCTTAGTCAACATAGTACTGGAAGTCCTAGTCACAATGATCAGACAAGAAGAAAACATAAAAGGCATCCAAACTGGAAAGGAGGAAGTAAAACTGTCATTATCCGCAGATGACATGATATTGTACATAAAAAACCCTAAAGACTCCACACACAAAAACCTGCTAGATTTACTAAATGAATTCAGCAATGTAGCAGATACAAAATTAACACCCAGAAATCGGTGGCATGTTTATACACCAATAATGAACTCTCAGAAAGAGAAACTAAAAAAAAAATATCCCATTTACTATTGCAACCAAAAAAATTAAGATACTTAGGAATAAATTTAACCAAGGAGGTAAAAGATCTGTACTTAGAAAACTACAGGATGTGAAAAAAGAGATAAAGGAAGATATAAACAAGTGAAAGAATATACTGTGTTCATGGATTGGTAGAATTAACATCATTAAAATGTCCATACTACCCAAAACACAACCTATATATTCAATGCAATCCCTATTAATATACCAAGGGCATATTTCACAGATCTAGAACAAATACTCCAAAAATTTATATGGAATCAAAAAAACACCCCAAATAGCCTCAGCAATCGTGAGAAAGAAGAATAAAGTTGGAGGGATCACAATACCAGATATCAGCTTATGCTACAAAATCACTGTAATTTAAAAATAATTTTTTAAAAAGTCTTGTATTGGCACAAGAACCAGCATATAGATCAATGGAACAGAACAGAGAACACAGAAACCAACCCAAGCCATTATGCTCAATTAATATTTGACAAAGGAGATAAGAATATACAATGGAGGGAGAGACTTCAATAAATGGTGCTGGGAAAATTGGACAGGCACATGCGAAAAAATGAAACTAGAGCACCAACTTACACCATATACAAGAATAAACTCAAAAGTTGTGAAACCATAAAAATTCTATAAGAAACTATAGGCAGCAAAATCTCAGACATCTTTCGTGACAATATGTTTGACAAAACATCTCTTAGGACAAGGGAAACAAAGGAGAAAATAAACAAATGGGACTGCATCAAAATAAAAAGCTTCTGCACAGCAAAAGAAACCATCAACAAAATGAAAAGGAAGCCCACTGTATGGGAGAACATATTTGCCAATGATATATCTGATAAGGGGTTAATTTCCAAACTATATAAAGCTCTCATACAATTCAACCAAAGGAGGCAAACAATCCAATTTAAAAATGGACAGAGAACCTAAAAAGACACTTCTCCAAAGAGGACATACAAATGGCCAAGAGACATATAAAAAAATGCTCAACATCACTGATCATCAGAGGGATGCAAATGACAACGAGGTACCACCTCACACCATCAACAAATCATCAAACAACAAGTGCAGGCAAGGATGTGGAACCCTAGTACACCACTGGTGAGAATGCAAACTGGTGCAGCCACTATGGAAAACAGTGTGGAGTTTCCTCAAAAAATTAAATATGGAACTGCCATCTAATCCAGTGATTCCACTTCTAGAACTATAGCATAAGAATCGCAAAACACCAATCAGAAAGACTGTATGCACCCCTATGTTCATAGCAGTGCTATTTATAATAGCTAAGATCTGGAAACAGTCCAACTGCCCATTAGCAGATGAGTTGATGAAAAAGTTGTGGTACATTTATGCAGTGGAATATTATGCAGCTGTAAAAAAGAAGGATCTCTTACCCTTTGAGACAGCATGGAGGGACCTGGAGAGTATTATGCTAAGTGAAATAAGCCAGTCAGAGAAAGACAAGTATCACATGATCTCACTCATATGTGGAATCTAATGAACAAAATAAATTGATGAACAAAATAGATCCAGAGACATAGAAGCATGGAACAGAATGGCGAACCTCAGACAAAGGAGGCAAGAATATACAATGGAAGAAAGACAGTCTCTTCAGTAGATGGTGTTGGGAAAATTGGACAGAGATGGGGGGAGGGAGAAATTAACCAAAGAACTTATATGCATATATGAATATCCCATGAACATAGACAATAGTGTGGTGAAGGCCTGGGCCTAGTGGGGGGCGGAGCGCCGTGGGTATATTTGGGGGTGGGGGAACATCTGTAATACTTTCAACAATAAGGATAAATTTTTTAAAAAAGAAAAGAACACTACAAAAAAATTAAAATATGGTGTTAAACAAAAGAAACTAGATAAAAATTCTCTCATTTAAGCCTATCTATTTGTTATAAGGCCTATCTATACACAGACAGTCCTCAGGTTACGTCAGACTCCATGTACATCATTTCGTGGTTACGTCACCATCTCATTTAAAAAAAAAAAAAAGTTCCGTCATTTCAACGTATGTACATATGTGCTTTTTATGTTTTTATTATTTATTTACCACAAGTTAAGGTCAGGAATTGTTATCTTTCTTTAAAATTTAAGATAAGATAAGGAGATAGGTGAGATAGGGAGACAAAAAGATAAATGCATAGAAGTGAACAGAGAGAAAACAAGTGTGGCAAAGGCTATTGCTGAATCTAGGTGACGGGCATTTAGGTGTTCACTGTTTTGTGTTCCAAACAACAGCCTAGGAGAGAAAACCCCGCGCAGCATGCACACCATGCACACACGGTCCCGTCCACCCCACCGGCCGATGCTCGTCCTAGCCAGCTGGTGCAGAAGCTGTGGCTGCTCTCCGCCCTCCTCTGCCCCTGCGGTCTCCCCTGCTGGCTGGCCTCTGCTGGGCCCAGACAGGTGGCAGGGGCAAGAGGGAACCCGGGCCCAGTGGCCTGTGCCACCTGCTGCCCGCGGATCTGGGTCCTGACTCGCTGCACTCCAGGATCTCCCTGGAGGTGAGTGTGGGCACCTCTGCCCTGTGGTTCCCAGCGGAAGCTTCATGGGGTTTTCTTTCGGCTACATTCCCTGCCTTTCTTCCTCCTGACGCCCTAAATCCTCTAATGAAGATGAGAACTATGCCTGCGTCTCCTCCTCCCCTCCTCTGTGCCATCAGGACCTGAGCCCAGGTGTCGCCCGCCTCTCCAGGTGTCTGTGGCATTTTTTACAGTGACTCTGATAATCACATGTCCCTTAATCTTCAGAGGTAGTCTCAACCTAGTCTTTTTTGTGTTCAAAGGTGCTTGCAGAGTCCTCTCTAAAAAGGCAAGAAGGAAATATCTTTAGAGGTTCTTTTTTTAAAAAAATATATTTTATTGATTTTTTTACAGAGTGGAAGGGAGAGGGATAGAGAGTCAGAAACATCGATGAGAAAGAAACATCGATCAGCTGCCTCCTGCACATCTCCTACTGGGGATGTGCCCGCAACCCAGGTACATGCCCTTGACCGGAATCAAACCTGGGACCTTTCAGTCCCCAGGCCGATGCTCTCTCCACTGAGCCAAACCGGTCAGGGCTAGAGGTCCTTTTGTACCTCAGAAATACATCTTCTTAACTGGGTGACAATGAAGTATCCCAACTCTCTTCATGTCCGCTGAGAGGCAAAAGTCTGAGAATGAAGAAAAACACACCGTATCTTTCCGCACCAGGCTCGGCGATGCCTTCCAGCATCTCACCACTAGGTGGCAGTGACCCTCACAGATTCCTAATCAATGAAGCACCATCCAAACCGGCCTTCCGTTCTTCCCAGCAGTTTTCCTTACAAAAATAAACAACCCCTACCGGTTCATTTTGTCCTGGCTGCTTAGAGCCTCTCAAGCAACCGCATTCCCGAAGACACTGAGTCTAAGACCCTGAATTCCGACCAGGACACGCAGAGAACTGGATGCTCTAGTCTTCCTCTGCACCCTGGGAGAGAACGCCACCTGTCTGCCTAACAAAAGAAATCTACCGTTCCAAACCATTGTCCACTAAACACCGTAAAGAAAGCCAACCTACCACTGCAGAACCCCTCCCTCCCTCCCACCAGCCTCACTTCCAGAGGTACTAAGGCCTGGGAGCCAGGAAGATCCCAGGCTAATTTTGCAATAGGTGTGGCCAGTGTGGCAGACAACTGCTACTCACCTGTAATACGGAACTTAATTTCTTAAGTTAACTCACCCTCAGTCATTAGCATTTTCTCTCTCTCTCTCTCTCCCTCTCTCTCTCTCACACACACACACACACACACCACCAGCTCCTCCTTTCCCTCTAAAGCAGCGGTTCTTAACCTGTGGGTAGCGACCCCTTTGAGGGTCAAACAACCCTTTCACAGGGGTCACCTAAGACCATAGGAAAACACATATATAATTACTCTAGAGGCACAGTGTACAAAATTTGTGCACTGGGGGGAGGGGGAGGGGTGTCCCTCATCCCAGCCTGCACCCTATCACAGTCCGGGAGCCCTCGGGGGATGTCTGACTGACGTCTTAGGCCCGCTCCCCACTAAGCTGCAGTCAGACATCCTTAGAGCTGCCGTGGAGGCACAGCTTCTGGCTGAGCAGCAAAAGTTCCACCTGTGGAAGCGCACTGACCACCAGGGGGCAGCTCCTGCATTGCGGGTCTGCCCCCTTGTGGTCAGTGTGTGTCATAATGACCGGACGTTCCGCCATTCAGTTGATTTGCATATTAGCCTTTTATTATATTGGATATTGTTTTTTGTGATTAATCACTATGCTTTAATTATGTTCAATTTTTAACAATGAAAATATATCCTGCATATCAGATATTTACATTACGATTCATAACAGTAGCAAAATTACAGTTATGAAGTAGCAACAAAAATAATTTTATGGTTGGGGGTCACCACAACATGAGGAACTGTATTAAAGGGTCGCAGCATTAGGAAGGTTGAGAACCACTGCTCTAAAGCATTCATGAGTTATTTCACAAGGAGCGCAAGGAGAAAACAGAAAAATAGGATTTTTTTCTTTTTATTGTTCCCTATAACTTTTTGTCAATTGCCCGTTATATGAACTTAAGCTTTTCTTTATTCAATAGAATCCACAAAATTTGAAAACCTTAGTTGTTTGCACCATGTCTGTGGACAAGATAAGTAAATGTGGACTGTAAGATGTAAACAATTTTTATAGCTGGTAAATTAGAATATTCTGTAAATAATATTGATCCTAGAAAATAATCCGTATGTCACCTCTTTTAAAATCTTCAATGAGTCGGCCGTGTCTGGGCTGTCGGCAATATGGGGTGGCTTTGCAGAAGTGAGCGTGGTCAGCATGTCCTCTTTGTTCCATGAGCTCTCTCCCCCCCCCACCCCCACCCCCAGATCCTCATGCAATCCACTGACTGTTCGGGTCTTTACTGGGGAGACTCAGAAAGGGTCTGTTCACTTCTGCGTTATTCACTAAGACAAACTGCTAGCCAGCCAACCGAGTGAACTGACGGGTGCTGATAGATGTCTGACCCTCCCCCAAGAGGCTCCATGTAGACCTTCCTTCATGCATCCCCCCAGAGCCCACACACTGAGGGTCAGGATCTTAGGCCCTGCAGTCCACACACCAGGAGGCAGACAAAGAGCCTTCCTTGATCCTGCCTCGCTCTTTGCAGCTGGGACCTTCCCAGGTAAAACTGCTCCAGGGAGTCCACCAGCCCGACGCTGGGACCCGGGAGCAGCTCTGCCAGTGCTGTCAGTGGTGGCCCAGAACTAGGTGGAGGGGGGCTAAGGACACCTTGTTGCACCCCGAACTCTGAGATTCTGGGATCGCACAGATACTCAATTTCAAGAGTGCCAAGGAGACAAGTGCCTGTTTGCCAAAAAAGACCTCATGCTTAAAAGCCACATAAGATTGCTGGGTCCCAGGTAGGTGCCAGAGTCAAATACAGGAACCAGAATATCCCCAAGAGCTGTGGTTCATACAAATACCCAGCCCTCCACTGAACTGGAATATTCAAATGGCACAAAGCCGGGATTCGAGTAGGCAGCACTTAGCAAAATGAAGGTTTGAACCAAAGTGAGACTCAATTTGTACCAAATTAGTTACATATTTTTAAACCTGCTCTTTTAGTTTTCCAAAAATATACTTCTAAAAATCACTCAGGTGTTCCCATTAGTGATCACTTACACATCTAAACCGATTATTTCAATAGAATACCTGAGTGGATGGGAACTCTCTTTAGGGTCTCTCTCAATACGATTGGAGCTTCTCAGCTGCTTACCTGCACCTGAATCACTGAAGATGTGCCAATTACCAAATCAAGTGCTAAAGACGGGGCCTGGAGTTCTGCACGCTAACATGTTCCCTACGTGGCTCTTCTGCCTGGTCTAGATCATATACTCCCAGCCAACCACCCCTGGAGAATGCTTACCCAGCTGCTTTCAACACATACCCAAGGGAAACCCACAGTCCAGTAGGTGCCAGCCAGCTGAGACCTATCCAAGAGGACATAGCTGCTCCCTGGCCCCTGCGCAACATCACCTCCTCAGAGAGGGCCCCCCCCTCTGCATGGGTCCTCCTTCCCTTGCTGTGCATCTGCATTTGTCAATCTTTCGTCTTTGAGTTTCTGGCAGAACACTGTACAGTCGGAACCCATAAATGCTTTAGATGGGAGAAAGACAAGGATGGAGCCCCTTCTACCATTTGGGGTGTAAAGGCCGACTCTAAAAGGATAGCAAAATGCCACACCCACATGTGTTCAAGACACAGGGGCATGTGGTTAGCCCTGCACACACAGTATTGTAAGCGGACTCAAGTGCCGCGCATATGCAGTTAGGGAGACATGCTGCACAGTGGAAAGGAAAGAGCATAGGACTGAACCTTCGATTGATCTCCACTCACTCACCAGCAGTAAGGCCTTGGCTGTATGGCCTAATGTCGCTGGAAGTTCCTACATTGACAAAATATTTGCCTGGCAAGGTGAATGTGAAAAGTAAGAGGGTGGAGCATGGGCTTCAGCTATACCCCTGGTTCCCAAAGTAACAGTGATGGGAGTGAAGCAGCAGCCAGACTTAAAAGAGTACATACTCCTCACAGGTGAGTTCAGGGCCGCCAGGAAGGCAGAGACAAAGAACAGAGTCATAGACTGAGATTACCTCCCTGTTGGAGTTCCCACACAAATAATTTCACCTTGAAAAGCCTGAGAACATTTCAAAAAGACAGGATTTTAATACTTCACTATGTGCCTATCTGATAACTGTGCTTTGTTACGAGTCATGTGAGAGCGTTTGAAAGTTTTAGTATGACATGAGCTTTACAGATCAAAATGTTAGCGTGTTTCAACAGATAGCTGTCCTCCCACAACTTACACAGGAGAAACCTCGAGCAGATCATGTAGCTAGGTGGATGGTACTCTGAACTGCTATGATGGGGTAGGGAAGGAAAGTGACAGGAAGCTCACATTTATTACATGCATGTTATGTCAGACACTGTGCTGGATGCATGAAATGCATAGCCATACTTAGGTTCTGCCTAAATGCATTTCTCTATATATAGCTTTTTGTTCCATTTTGTTTGGGAGCGGATAATATGTTTTTTACTGAGGTGTAATTGATATACAATGAACTGCACATATTTAAATTGAGAATTTGATGAGTTTTGAGGTATAAATATACACCCATGAAGCCATCACTACAATCAAAATAGTGAACATACACATCACCCCCCAAATTTCCCCCTGCTTCTTTATCATCCCTCTCTCCCACCCTTTCACCGCCTACCCTGGCCCAAGACAACCACAGCTCTACCTCTGTCACTGTAGATTAGCTTACATTTTCCAGAACTGTATATATATGCAATCATAAATGATGCACTCTTTCACCTGGCTTTTGTCAGCATTATTATTTTGGGGTTCATCCGGTTTGGTAGGTAGAGCGACAGTTTCTTCCTGTTCGTTGCTGAGTAGTATTTCATTGTGTGAATAACACAATCTGTTCAGCCGGTCACCTGTGGAGAAACATTTGTGTCGTTTCCTCTTTTTGTTATTACAAATGCTATGAACATTCATAGCCAAGTCTCTGGGTATGTGATTTTTTTTCCCCTTTGGAGTTAACAGCTAAAAGTAGATTGACTGGATTTCTTCAGCCTTTTAAGATGCTTCCAGTTTGCCCTCTGCGTATCTTCTTAGAGTTCTTTTTGTAATCTGGATACAAGTTCTTTATCAGATGTGTGTCTTTCTCCCAGGCTCTGGCTTGACTTTTCATTCTCTAAAAGGCATCTTTTGAAAACAGAATTTCTTAATTTTGATGAAGCCCACTTTATCAATTCTTTCCTTTGTTATTGTGCTTTTGATGATATGTCTAAGAAATCTTTGCATAATCCAAGATCACGAATATTTTACCTTATTTTTTTTTCATGAAGTTTTATAATTTTAGGTTTTACATTTAGATATACAATCTATTTTTAGCTCATTTCTATGGGGTGAGGTATAAATTGATGGGCCCTTTTTGCTGGTAGCTGTCTAATTTTTGTGGCACCATACTTTTAAAAACAATCCTTTCTCTACTGAACTGCTTTTGCATCTTTGTTGAAAATCAATTAATATATGTGGGAGCCTATTTCTGCACTCTCTATTCTGTTCAATTGATTTATTTATCTACCTAGATACCAACACCACACTGTTTTGATCACTGTGGCTTTAGAATTAGTCTTGAAGTTGGGTAGTGTCAGTCCTCCAACTTTGTTGCTCTGTCTCAAAGCTGTGTTGGCTATTCTAGGTCCTATGCACTTTCATGACTGTGAATTTGCAGAATCATCTTGTCAATGCCCTTTTTAAAAGCCTGCTCACATTTTTGGTAAGCTTGTATCTTAGGTAAGTTGGTATCTTACTGAATCTTCAGATGAACTTGGGGAGACTTGACATCTTAAGAATATTAAATCTTCTGACTCATGAACGTGGCATATTTTTCATATTATTTAGGTCTTCTTTAACTTCTCTCAGCATTATTTTATAGTTTTCAATGAGCAAGTCTTTTACATCTTTTGTCAGATTTACCCCTAAATATTTCATATTATTTGGTGCTATTGTAAATAGTGTTTTTTGTTTCAATTTATGTGTGTTACTAATACATAGAAATTCAAAATATTTTTGCATATTGATCTTATCTCCTATAATCTTGCTAAATTCACTGATTAGCTCTAATAGATGTTTTTATAGATTCCATTAATTAGAATCTAATTGAAAGAAATCAAACTAAAAGCAGTATTACCCCATTTACACAAGACCCTAGAAAATATAAACTAATCTAAAGTGACAGAGCATGAGTCAGGGAAGGGAAGTGGGGAAAGAAGTTATAAAAGGAGACTTTTAGGGGCACTGGATACATTAATTCTTTTCATTGTGTTGATGATTTCCTATTTACATGCAAATGTCAAAACCTTATCACATGATACACTTTAAATATGTATAGGCTATTATGTATCAATTAAGCCTCAAAAATTTGTTTAAGAATTTTTTAATTAGTTGGAACTAAATTTTCCACTGATCCAAATACATGTAGTTACAGGGCGAAAAAGGGATAATACCCAAGGATGATCATCCAAAATTAAGATGTAATTCATTAGGAATAAACATAAAATACTGATGTTATGTTTAAAAATCTACTCTATAAGGTCAGCATGGTTGACATTTTATTTGACAGTAGTTCTTGTCAGAGACCTAGTAGGGTTAGCTGACCAAAGCCCAAACATAAGTAAAGAGCGTGGAACATAAATGGTGTTGTAGGTTAGAGTAATAGAAGCACAGACTCTAAACCATGGTGACAAGCCCTCTCTCCTTGACCACGTCTGGAAGAGTACGTCCAGCCATGCCCATGTTTTAGGAGTAAAGAGAAGAAGAGGGAGCATCTGAAAGTGGGCTACTGTTGCAATGATCTCAATGAGTTATAGGCACAAGAATGGAAGGAGCTCCACATGGTTACCGTGGAAAAAGAGGGCTCAGGACATCTGGTGGTGGCCGCAGATATGTGTTCATAACTTGAGAGCAGACTGGGTCTGTGACCATCAGAACCAACAGAAAAGCCAGCAGGTGAGAGTCAGAGAAGAAACCCTCTAGAAACACACTGGCAGCCTCACAGGACAGTGAGTGCCTCACCACTGGCAGCATGCCAGGGTTTCCCTGGTGGGCATTAGGGGAGGACTGCCTCACTGGATGAGAAGCAATTCCCAACTCTGCGAGCCCATGACATGAGCTCAGCAGGTAAAGAAAATGAGGTCATCTAGCTTTTCTGATATTACTGGTCTTAAAGGACTTACATCAGAGTCCACAGTCATGGTTTCCATTGTATTATAAACCTCATACTCTCTGTTCCACGAACAACTGGGCCTAATCTATTAGCTTTCCCACGGCACCAGATGTGAACCGCCAAAAGGATAAACAGAGTGTTATTCTGGGGTTTTCTTTTAAATCTAAAGTGAAGGAAATTGTTTTCCTCATTGAAAGGCTTCTGAAGGGATAGTAGGCTGAGAGTTGATGCAGGAAGAATGAGGTCTCAGGGGACCAAGAATGGGGAGGGACCTATATACACTGAGTGCCAATCAAATGCACAGGGAGGGGGTGTCGGCTTCACCCCCCCATCTGCCTCCTGAGCAAACAGCTGTCCATCATGCAAACCACTAGGACTCACACAGCTGCTGGGCAGCAGTGCCCAGATTCAAATCCACACCTTGAGACCATCGCCGGGGCTTTGTCCCTGTACCTATTTGCCCTGGGCATAAAGGAAGCCTTTGATAAGGTTTTATAAGAGGCCAGCATGGCACCCTGGGAAAAGGAAGGCCAGCTTGGATATGTGGTCCCACAGGTAGAAATGTTCCGGCTCAGCTATAGATTCCCAGGGCCCCCTACAGGGTGTGGTACAAATAGTTCCCCAGCAATCATTTGTTAGTCATGTGTGCAAGAGGTGTTTGTTCAGCTCACTGTTAAATACTAATATTACCCAACGCACTATGGGGAATGCAAGATAAGACAAGAACTTTTTCCTCTTGGAATTTACAATTAGGAGGGAAGTCAGAGCCAACAGAAAGGCCTCTGTGACAATAGAAGGAAAGATAGAGGGCTTCATAAGAAATCTCTGAAATAGTTTTTATGACTCAATATAGCAATACTACTGTACTGAGCATCGCTATGGTCTGAGCACAAAGCATTCTACCTTCGTTGCTGTACTTCTCTCTCCTGACTTGGACTTGATAAAATAACCACACAGTGTCAGTGTTAGACCTAGAAGCCAGCTTGTCCAACCTCCCATCAAAGGAAGGCCGGCCTCTTTATAAAACACCTGGCAGCCAGTTGTCCAGCCTCTGCTAAACACATCCCCAGGACGCAACCATGGGCCAGTGGTAGATATCTGAACGCAGTCTTGACGCCGAGAAAGGGGCTACAGTCTCCTGCAAAAGCCTGCTTAGACCTTGGGGCCAAGAGAGGTGCCCCGAAATAAGAGGGAAAGAGAACACAGCTGTGAGTCTGACACACGTGCTTTAGCCACAGGCCTCACTGTGTCTCCTGCAGGCTCTTTGTTCAAATCCGCGCCGTGTCTAGCTGAAACCCAGGCAGCACCGTCTGCGGAAGGACCCATGGCCGAAGACCAGACATTGCTTTTTTCAAATTCTGTCCCGGAACATTTTCCTGGGAAAATCCAGTCCCAAGTCCTCAAGGTCAGAATCCTACAGTTCTCGGCTACTGCACGAGGCAACTGATGTCAGTATCGGCTTTTGGAGAAACTACTGCACATTTCAAAGATCAAAGAGGCAGTAACGGATTGGCAAAATGGCTCCTCGGCTATTGGAGGCACAACTATTGCTGAGCATGAAACACTCTGGAACCGAAGCCCAGAGAGAACAAAGCCAGAGTGTGCGATGCTGGTTTTTATGCCAGAAAATACAGACTCCACGCCACTTCTGGATCTATTGCGGGGTGTCTGCTGGCAGAAATCTTTGTTGTTTCTGATACAACAATAGGAAGAGTCCTTTCTGTTTGCACACGGCTGAGTTCGTGTCTGGGGTGGAGGCAGAATGCACAAAAGAAGTCTTTTATCATTTCTAGACAAATGAGTCAGATATTACCCGTGCCTGTATAGTAGACACACAGAGAAATCAAATTAGTTCTGCGGGGCCATAGAGAGCCATCCAACTCTTTCAGATCCAACTCCCAGATTAACACAGAATAAAAGGGCTGAGCGGAAATCTGTGAATAGACTCACACCTTCGCTAGCACAGAGGCTCCTGCTCAAAACTGTTAAAGGAGCCAGCACCTGGGTCCACCTCCCGCCAACTCTGTGCAAACACTGACCCTGCTTTCAGGGCAGCCACACAACCGGCCCAGTCTATCCATCGCTCTGAATCCACTCCTTCCTTTACCTGAATGCTGGCTCTCACTAAATTGAAGGAATAATAACAAAAATTACGAAGGGGCCATTTTTTTTTTTTGAGTACTTCCTATCAGGCACTATACATGGTATGTATGTATGTGTGGATGTGTGTTTATGTGTATGTGTGTGTCTCTTTGTGTGTATATGTGTATATATTTGTATGTATTTGCATGTGTGGATGTTTAGATGTATAGTTATATTTACTGTGTATGTTTGCGTGTGTGTGTGAAAACATTTGGAGATTATGAAGAGCAGTTTCGATTGGAGAAAAGGAAGTTACTTCAGGAATAAAGACATCCGATGCCCTAGCTGGTGTGGGTCAGTGGGTAGAGCGTTGGCCTGCAGACCGAAGGGCCCCGGGTTTGGTTTCGGTCAAGGGCACATACCTGGATTGCGGGCTCCTCCCTGGCCTGGACCCCGGTCAGGGAACATTCAGAAGACAACCAATCGATGTGTTTCTCTCACATCGATGTTTCTCTCTACCTTTCCCTCTCTCTTCCACTCTCTCTAAAAATCAATGGAAAAATATCCTTGGTGAGGATTTTTTAAAAAAATAAATAAAATAAAGCATCTAAGAAGTAGATATCTTGTACAGGAAGTGAAGGCTTGAAACACAAAGCCAAATTTTCCATGTGGGCAACTTTGAGCTCAGATGCTCTGACTGGTTGAATCCACTTGCTGCTAATTACATCTCTCCCTTGATCTCTCTCACTCTGCAAGTAACATCATTTCCCCATTAACATATGATATAACAGGTACATGTCTACAATACAGGGTCCAGAATAATGCAAATACTCCATAAGTATCCAGGCTTTGCCAGGCCAGGATCCCCCAAGTATTCCCAAATATTTTCTTAGCTGTCCAAAAACATCCCCTATCTTAAAAAGCCAGACACCAAATGCATGCCTCGAACCAAGCCTGAGAGCAAGAATGCCTTCCTGTGGCATTTGTGTGTGACAAGCTCAGGATTTACAGTAGCCACAGCCCATCTGGAGTCCTGAGAAACCTTTTCTACTCTCAAAAAAGTCCACCACACCCAAAGCGTCCCAGAACATCTGCTGTGTGCAGGAGCATGTAGAGGTGAAACCAGTAAGACATGAGCTCATGGAATTAGTTGGGAGAAGAAAAACATGATCATTTCAGGAGATAAATATAATGCATTATGTGACTGCACATGTTTGTTGGTAAGGGAGTAAGGCAGTTCAAAGTTGCCATAGAAGATGGGGTTGGGGGTCCCTAGCAGTGGACTGGGAGAGTCAAGCACATGTGGGGTTCAGATCAGGAGACCAGGAGCCCTGGCCAGAGAGAAGAGGAGGTCAGGGTGAGGAGACCGATGCCCACACACGGACACAGAGAGCCTGCTGTGGGCACAGGGTCACAGGTCACACACAGTTCAGCCCTGCAACCATGGAAGAGTAGCTCCCTGGGGCAGACACACAAGACGTCTAGGCCCTCCCACCCACAGGCCCAGGGATCACAGTCCCTCAAATTGTCTTAGGTGTTGATTAAACTCAAAGTACCATATCAAGTGTTAAAGGGCTACCAAAGAATGCATAAAGGACACCCCCAAGTCCCCAAAGAATTTATCATTCAATTGGAGGAGAACATAAGCAAGCACTTTGTGCACCAAGTCTGGTAGCAATTCTCCCACAGTTTGGAATTTCTCAGAAGTCGATACGAGCTTTGGTTTCTGAGATAGAAACGGGAATTCAGTTAGACATAAAACTCATCAAATGGCTCTTCCGTCAAGCCCAGCAGCTAGAGGCCGGTGAGATGGAAGGATTGGCATGCCTACCGATGGCCTCCTCCCTGCACCTGGCCTGGAAGTCCAGGTTCTGCCTATGGCCTCTGGCCTGGCTGTGGCAAGACCCACTTGGAGAGGCTGCTATGTGAACTGGCCATGTGTCCCTAAACATCTCACCTCATTTCACTGGGCCTGTTTCCCCATCAGCCCAATGGGATTGTCCTTCCTGTTCTGAGGCCTTGCCAGATGCCCAGTTTTGAGCCTCTATCCTCCAGACTTGCAGTGCCTTATCCCCCTCCCTCCCTAAAAGTCATCCTGCCCACATCCAACAAAATCGTAAATGGACAGGAATGAAGGCTCGTCCCAGGATGCTAGAGCAGAATCTGTCATCTCTCACTTAAATTTCCACAGAAAACCACCTGAGCAATCAGGGTACCTACCCACACCCCACGTGAACGGCACTCTGCGACATCCCGACGTCACTTCTCCAGCAGCTGTCCCTCCTGCCCTTGTCCCCGTATGGCTCAGTCTCCCCGCGGTGTGTCCCCATGAATGCCTTGCTCTGCTCTATCACAACACACAATGCAGGAGTGATTCCTTGTACAATTATCTGTCTTCTCCACTTGGACCCCACACTCTGTGAAGGTAAGGGCCACATTCTCCCTGATCATTGCTGCACTCCCATATGGAGCACAGAGGTGGTCAGTGAAAACTTCTCGCACTTACCATTTTTTAAACTAGAGACTGACAGCTTTGTGCAGAGGCAGTACTGTAGCCAATAAGGTTTAATTGAGACACGATTATTGCTCAGTGTAGACTAGAGATTGAATGAGATTTCTGGAATTCAGGACTGCTGTATAATCACAGAACTGCTCCGTGTAGGCAGGTTTTTGGGAAGGGACATCAAGAGCTACCCTGGGGAAACGTTCCTCTGCAGGTTTCCAATCTCAGGCCTGCCTGGCAGAATTTGGACTTGCCAGCACCCATAATCATGAGCCAGTTCTTGAAAATAAACCTCTCTTCTCTCTCGTCTTCTTTTCTCCCCTCTCCTTGCCTCTGAGGAAGGTGCTCTGCCTGAGAGACCTCCAGAGAGATCTGGGACCCAGAAACACCAGATTTGGAAAGAACATGGGGGAGACGTTGGGACCGGATGTGCAAGGATTAATAGAGAATTTGTGAAAGACCTGGCCACACACAGACCTCCTGACTCCACCTGGAGCACAGGCCACTGTCAGGCGTGGGCCGCTAGGCTTTCCTTTAAGAAACGTGACCTGAGGTAGAGGCAAGGGCAGCGAATATGGACCACAGAGTGAGCATTTCCACATCCTGCCTCTTAGCGGTTCTCCAGCTTCATAATGTCTCCTGGCTTCCACACCATTAGCGAGTCCAGGAGCGGGAAAACCCAACCATCTGCTCAGAACGCCCATGGAACATTTCCTGTTTCATTCTTTTTTTTTTCTTTTTTTTTTTAATAAAGAGGATCAGAGAATGAGGCAATTACAGGAGGGAGCAAAGAGGGTAATCTGTGAGTTTTTTAAAATATTTTTTTACTGATTTTTAAAGAAAGAGGAAGGGAGAGGGAGAGAGAGAAACATGCCCCCTATCAAGGATCGAGTCTGCAACCAGGGTATTGAGTCCGCTCTGACTGGGAATCAAACCCGCAACCTGTTGGTGCACGGGATGACCTTGTGGTGCACAGACTGACACCCAAGCAACTGAGCCACACTGGCCAGGGCTTATGTATTATTCTTAACATATATGGACACCCACAGATCACCAGATATTTGAGGAAATCCCGCCAAATAAAAGATAAAGTAGTAGACAAACATGAATGAAAACAAGATATTAGAGGGTACAGGTAATTCAAGAAAGATAATAGAGCTTAACATTTTTTTCTGTTTTCATAGATATTCAATGGAACACTGCACCGATGACCAAAAGAATGACACATTATGGAGAAAGTACCAGGAAAGAGCACTGGGAAGTAAAAACAAACAGTTGGCAAATTTTTTAAAATATAAAAAGGAGATATAGTTTTGCAATTCTTCTAGATAATAGAACGGGATACAAAGAAAATAACAATGAGTGGAAAGCTATGAAAAAAAATGAGAATTAACCCACATTAAACAAACATAAAGAAAAACCAGAGAAAATAATCCAAGAAATAATACAAGATAATTTCTTATAAACAAAGAATATTCCTCGCCAGAAGAACGAGAGAGAAATTTTAGAATATCAAAGATAAAGACAAGATCCTAAAAACTTAAAGGGAAAAAGACCCTCAAAGATATCCGACTGTGTCTTTCTGGTGCCAGTCTTCTTATCACTGTCGCAAGATACCGGAAGGCAAAGGAGCCAAGTCTTCAACCATAGAATGTGGTTGGTTTTTTTCAAACTAAATTCGTACATCTAGCTAAACTATAATCAAATGTGAAGACTTAAAGATACATTTTCAAACATGCAAGCACAAAAAAACTTAACCTCGGGTGTACATGTTTTAAAAAGCAAATAAACTAGGAATAGATTCCAGAAAACCAAAGGAGTAAAACAAAAAGTAAGTGCTGGTTATGCTAATTAACTTTTATTTTCCTCCTTCTCCCTCCCAAGAATGTTCTTCCATTGTTAGGCTGGTTTTGTTTTCTTCTGTTGCTTTTTTCTTTTTTTTTTTTTGTTTTGTTTTGTTTTTTGGATGGGCAGTATTTGTAACACCAAATCAAGAGGAGAAATAGAAAGACAAAAGATGTGAAGATTAGGAATAGAAAATTAAATTTTTAAAGAATTTAAAATAATTTTCTGAGACACTGATGGAAAGAAGAAAGCAGATGGGAGAGTAAACGAGAATTTTTAAGAAGAATTATTGTTGCCTATATACACCAATATGGTGTTTGAGAAGTCAAGTGTAAGTAGAAATTTGGGTTATTTTTAAATAAACTTTTCACTAGCCAGAGGTCTTCCTTTTACCTCAAAGCTTCTATGAGGCTGAACCACTTGAGTCATGTCTTTATAGGGTTATCAATTGACAATAATAATCTCAGTCTCTGATTATATAATCAAAGGAAATATGATGAGATAAGTCAGGGAAGAGAGGCACCTGATTTTAGGAGGAATCAAGATATAACACTTATTCTTTGATCAAGAAAAACTGAAAGGTAAAATTAACTTCAATATATACATGCTAAATAAAAGCAGAAGACAAAATAAAAGGATTTTTTAAAAACAATAGTAAGAAAGCACAAAAGGAAAGAACTTGTACAACAAAACAGGACTCAGAAAGCTTTCCATCTTGTTCTATGCTCTGCAATAGTTGACAGAGCATCACAACTGAATGTTCCTTAAAATAGGACATCTCCTCAACAAACTCCCAACTGATTCCTGCCCTGGAAATCCACTCTTCTATCCAATGCAATGATACTTGAAATAGAAATAAGAATTACCCATATTAAAAAGTGAAAATTATATTATGATTTTCAGATATTAATAATAATAAAGCATAATATGCAAATTGACCAAACGGCCGAACAGCGGAACAACCATCCAGACATCCTTCCAGACGACCTTCCGGACAACCTTCCAGATAAAGCCACGGCTCCGAGGGCCGAGGCAGCTGGGGCTGCGAAGGCCTCCTCTTGCACGAATTTTGTGCACAGGGTCTCTAGTATAATTGTATGCTTAAAAAACTCAAGAAAATCAACACTAACAGCAACCACCACAACAAAGCCACCTGAACTAATGAAGAACTAATAAAGTACCCAGACTCAAAATAAACCTACCAAAACTATAATCATCCTAAGGCCACTTTGCCTCATATTTTTAATTGTTCAATGCATCTGTGTTCTCTTGTTACCTCTTCTGAATTTTCTAATCAGCTGTATGGTATAATGATTCTGATAAGGAACAATGGTATCTATCATTTATCAAGTGCTTACTATGTTCTGTACATGACTTATTCATCATCTATAACATTAGTAACTTCCAATAAGGCATTATCTTCAATTTGTAGATTAGAATACTAATGTTGAGCAAGGCTAGTTCCCACACAGTGGCACTTATAGTGGATGGAAAACCTGGGTGTTCAGCCCACATTTCTCTGGATACAAAGGCTGTTCCCTTTACTACATATACCTCTCCTAGGGATGGATACATGCATGCATCAGCATTGATGATGCGCTTGGGCCTCTGCCCGACCTTCTCACCTTCTATCAGTAATTTTTAGCAGAAGGTATGTTTGTGGGAAGGGCACCTTTCAAAAAGAATGCCACCTACACAAAAGATTCAACACTGGCCACCGACCCAGGACCCTGGGAATCTGGGGCCACAGATGCATGACATTTGGCAGCAAGCGGTGATGATGTCTCCCTCTCCCAGAGGAAAGTTCTCCCGCACCTGTTCGCTACTGTCAGAGATGAAAATGCACGCTGCTGCTCCAGTGCTCTCATTCAGCGTCTTGCTGACGAGGAGAATATTTTCTCTAGGCCTTTTATTTTCGTCCTCACCCAGCTGACATTCTATTTTTCACTCATTTTATTTAGCTTCTTTCACATTTTGTATTGTTCTTCTTTGAGTCCTTATTTTTATTCTAATTTTTTTCACTCATTTTAGCAGGGTAGAGATGTTCTGCCCTTTGCTCCTTCTAGGCTCAGCCCCCTGTCCTCATGGGTTTTGGTTTAAGATTATATTTCATATCTACCATCACTATTGACTGTGGGAATGTCAGCAGAGGGCTGTCACTTTCCAGGCCTGAGTCCCTCATGGGTTCAAGGCATAAGCTCACGTAGACGGCAGAGCTCATAGGCACAGGAGAAGATATGGGGGTGGGAAGTCCAGTAAGCAGTGCTTGGGGACCAGGGTCTTCATTTTCTCTAAATTTAAAAAAAAAAAAAAGAGAGAGAATAGATAACTAGGAGGGAAGTTGAAGAAAAACATCTCTAAGTTTCCTCTAGCAAGTCACCTACATAAACAGTTGCACATTTTCATAGTTACTTTTAAAATAGTGATGTGTATACCTAGAAAGTTCCATATAACCCCATTCGTCCTAAAAGGTAAATTTATATTCTTTAAAAAGAGGGTGTGCACATAAAAAGATCTCAATCTCACTAATCATTAGGGAAATGCAAATTAAAGCTATATTCACACTCATTAGGGAGGCCATATAAAAAAAAAATCCACAGGAAATGACAAGTGTTGGTGATGATGTGAAGAAACATGAACACACATTGCAGGTGCAGCCATTGTGAAAAACAGGATAGTGGTTCCTCAAAAACGTAAACACAGACTTCCCACAGGATCCAGAAATCCCAATTCTGAGTATATATACAAAAGACAATGTCCACTGACAAATGAATGTATAAACAACATGTGGCACAGTCATACAACTGGATGTTATCCAGCCCTAAAAAGGAAAAACAATCTGACACATGCTACAACATGAATGACCCTTGAGGACATGGTGCTAAGTGAAATAAGCCAGTCACAAAAGGAATAGTAACATTTAGCAATATGGTTCAACTCATAGGCTGTCCCTAGAGTAGTTAAATTCATAGAGACAAATAGAATTGTGGGTGCCAGGGGTTGGGGAAAGGGGACTGGGGACAGAGTTTTGGTCTGGGAAGATAAAAAATGTTCTGGTGATGGTTGGTGGTGATGGCTGCACAATGTGAATGTGCTTAATGTGCCTGACCTGTACACTTAACAATGGTTAAGATGGCAAATTTTATATGTTCATTTTGCTACCATTAAAATTAAAATTTTAAAGGGGTTGTCAACTTATTCTGGTGGCCTCCACACACAAATTCAATGCAGACAGAGTTACAGAGGGGTGGGAAGCAAGTCAAGAGACTGGCAAAGGGAGATTTAAACTGAATAGGGCCTAGCGAGGTCAGCCACAGTGAGAGGGCAAGGGGGACGAGGAGAAAAGGCACCAAAGGCAAAAGGCACAAAGATAGATATGCAAAACAATGAATGAGAAGCAAACCACCATGCGTCCCAGTCCGATCCCCACACCCCTGCCCCCCACATCATTAATCTCTTGGACTTTGTGTAACTATCGTAATTCAGTTGGAAGGGAAAGACAAGCATACATGCATGTACACATTTATACACATACACACACAAACTCATGCACACACGCTTATGCACACACATGCACAGCCTAATATATCTATGTGGCCAGCAACATCCTCATTAATGCCGTTCACTTCCCTCCCACCCACTCAAGAGAGCGACAGGCACCTCTCAGAGGGATCCCACCAGCCTCAAATGTGTGCCACTTATGGCCTGCTGCGGGGTTCTAAAGGAAGAGAGGGGGGAGGAAACAGCCAACCATCCCTTCTGACTCCTCCCCAACAAAAGGTGCTTGTCTGTGCCTTGGGGGTCTGTGCACCTGACTGGCCCCTCCTACAGAAGCGGGAGAGAAAGCAGAAGCCAGGAGGTTGCCCAGTAGATTGACTGTGTTCCTACGTACTCTCTCCCAACACGTTCACTCTACTGGGCTCATAAGCCAAGTGAGAATGCAGCCAGGCCTCTCACACCCAGGGCAGAGGGTAGGAGAGGCAAAGTGCCTCAGAAAACTCATTCCTCACACAAATCCAGCACCACGCACAGTGGGCCCCAGAAAATGCTTTGTTCATAACGTGAGTCTGAGCTAAGTCATGCATCTCTCCCAGCGACCTCTCGGGAAATGCCAAGTCTTCAGAAACACAGACTTGCATAATCTCTAAGCACAGGGAAAAGAATCAGAATCCAGCAAAGCGCCCCCCAAGGTGGGAAGTAAATTGACTATTGAAAGAAAGAGGAAAACAGAATGTCTATTTCAAGAGAACATTCTTCCTGAGAACAACCTGTCATGGACAGGGGAAGTGCAATTTAGAGAAATATGAACAAATGGAGAGTTTGTTTATAATTGGCAATTAATATAGGCTCATTATGCTAATACAAGAATGAGGAGAAGGCCAGGATTGCCTTTAATGACTTTTAATTGGGTTAATTTGAGACTGCTAGCTCATTTCCCATTGAGCGGGACTGCAGTTGGGGGCTTACAGGGCACAAATCCCTTTGGGGTGGGGAGGCCTCCATCTTAAGGACAGAGGGTGGAGGAGGAGGATGGGAAAGCACTGTCCCTGTGACTTCAGCCAATACCCCAGGCCTCCAAAGTCCATGCTCAGCCCAGGGCAGAGGCGTCCAGGACTCTGCTTATGGCAACGGCCCCTCTGACCCCAAAATGACGGACTGCCTGGGGGCAGGGAATCGAGGCATCGGTACAAACAAGACCCAGCCCATGCCGGGTCATTAAGCAAAAGGCACTTGCATCTGCATGTGAACGTTGTCATTCTCTGGAAACTGCCTCTTTCAGGTTTATTAAAATCATTGGTTCAATTAACTAAAACTTGCATGCCTCGCAAACATGCCATTTTATCGGTACCTACACAGGCCCATCTACACGGAATATCAACAACATGGAGCTTTGCTGAGGGCAGACTCTGGGCCAACGGCTCTGCCACCACCTTACAAGCCCATTTTCCCTTCCCTACAACAGCCATACGCCGA
This sequence comes from Myotis nattereri, assembly GCF_964212035.1. NCBI lineage: Eukaryota > Metazoa > Chordata > Mammalia > Chiroptera > Vespertilionidae > Myotis > Myotis nattereri. Next base: position 30,503,885 of record NC_138076.1, read on the forward strand.
TTACCATTTGAAAGATGAGAAATCTGAGGTCCAGCCAGAGTCTCAGAGCTGGTCAGTGCCTGAGCCAGCATGGCCTGCCCCCTTGGCCACGAAGCCTCCCCCGACCTAGAGAGTGGCCACCTTACTCCTGAGCCCGCAGAGGCCAAGTGTTCCTGCCACCTTGTCTTCTGACCTGTTGACCGGGACACTTCTTGCCTGGCCCTGATCTGCCCCCTAAATCAGGGAACTGGGGGCATGGGGTGAGGCTCTGGCTGTGCCCGAGTCATCCTGTTCCCAGAGACAGGAAGGCTGCAGCAATGATAACAGGTTTCCTTTCGTGGGAAACAGGAGTGCCAGGGCTTAACAGCTGGAGATACTGGGAGGAGAAGGAAGGCTGAGTGGGATTGGTGCATCCCAGCACCTTCTATTCATGCTCTGAGAACAGCTTGGGAGGAACTGGGGCATCAAAGAAATGAAGGCCAGTTTAGACATGCTTAATGGACTGCCCAAATTTCAGAACATTCAGCTGAGTACATCCAGTGGACAGTAGAAAGAGAGAGCTGAAGCTTAGAGAAGAGGTGAGTCCAGCACTAAAGATCCCGGGTGCACTTAGGTGCAAATTGCAGTTGAAGGCATGGGAAGGTAAAGCAGAGAAAAAAGAAGGGCAAGGATGGAGCCTGCGGAAGGAGACATTCAAATGTTTGCCAAAAACCAGCCTTGGAAGCCAACTAGTCCCCTTGGCCTCTGCTCTTCATTACTAACATAGATCCTTACATTTGCAGTAATACGTAAGTGATCTTTTTCCTACTCAAATCCCAGATTTTGAAAAGAATATTCACAGGAGCAAGGACAATTGTCATCTTTAAAATGAGAACTTTCAAAATCTGGGATTGCGTTAGTAAAAAGACAATGGTATGTAATGATTATACCAGCCCCTCTCAGATCCTTAGAAAAGATAAAATACTTTCAGGCAAACAGAGAGAAGGCACAAAGGCCACCACCACTGTCAACCTCCCCCTGGAGCAGAATTGACACCAGCCCCCACGCTATCTCCACGTGGTAATCAGTGGTTAGCATGTGCTGGGAGCTAGGGAAACAGTCTGAGTTTGAAAAATGAAAGAACTAAAAAAAAAAAAAGGAAGAGCTCTAGCCTGTTAACTCCCATGCCACACACATCAGACATTTCATAGAGTCATGGCTAGGTCACCACTAGTCCCTTGGCTTCTACATCCAGTCCCTTCTGCTCTCTGGATGTTCCTCCTTCACAACTTTGGTCAGTTTCTTCCTTCCACCCACTGCCTTCATGTCGGTATCCTTCATGTGGGTGTCCTCTGCCCCAGGTCTGCTTTTGTTTTCACACTTCACTCTCTCCCCGACTGAGGAAGTCACTCTTGATTCTCCCTCAATCACTCAATCTTTCCTTATAGTCAATCAATCACCAAGTCTTGTCAATTATAGTTCCTAAACATTCCTCAAATCTGATCACTTCTCGCCATCACAGCTGTTATCCTACAACAGATCACCAACATATCTATTTCTGGGACAGTCTTCCCATTCATCATTGTCTCCACCTGGCAGCTCCATTTCACAGCTTTCTTTCCATCCATTCATCTATGCATCTATGCATCTAACCATCCATCCATCTACTATCATCCATCCATCTAGCCTTCCAGCAATTCACCCACTCACCCACCCATCCACCCACATTCATCAATTCCTTCATCTACTCCTCTGTTTATTCACCCATCCATCATACATACATACACTTACCCATCTATGCATCCATACACACACCCAACCATCTGCCCATCTATCCATCCACCCATCCACTCACTCACCACCCATCTACCCACCCAATCATCCATCCATTCACTTACACACACCCAACCACTGACCCACCCATTCACCAATTCATTCATCCATACATCCATTCGCTCATCTATTCACTCATCCATTATCCATCTATGCATACATTTACCCACCTATCCATCCATCCACACACCCATCCATCCACACACCCACCATTCATCCACTCATCGATTATCCACCCACCCATCCATCCGGTGGTCATGTGATAGTCACCTTTTCCTGCAATGGCTCTTCACTACACTTAGATAGAATATAAATTCTCAAAGTGATAGACAATGTTCTTTAGGGTTCATCCCTGGTTACTGTCCTGACCTCATCTCTTGCAATCCTTCCATTCTTGCTTTCCAAGCTCCACACAAGGAGTTCATCTCATTCCCAAGCAGGTTACCCTCTGAGCCTCTCACCTCCAACCAGTTCTCAGCACAACCTGTTATAAGGTACAATCTTGACCACCCCCATGCCCTTATCTGTAGCCATAAAAAGTGCAGAGGGGTTGGGGGAAGAAAAAGAAAATCTTAAGGTCAGATTAAGCATGCCGTTGAATTTTTAAACTAAGGAAGTTGGCCCCTTTTAAATGAACTACCAAAACCTTATGTATGGAATTTCATACATCTAAACTCTTCTCTAATAATGAAGTGTGTTAGCATAAATGTTATACGAAAACCTTCCACAATGCAGTTTTGGTGTTAAAACGTATGGTGGTGGAGCGATTCCACACATGCAATGAGGAAGGTTAGTAAGTTTTCCACTAGTCTTTTGTCTCTCCTTGGAAGCTTCCCTGATCAGGATGCAAGGCCCTGAAGATGCACCTGTGGAGAGGAGAGAGCGAAAAATAAAGACTTTTTTCAACATTTCCAAAGCCACTGGACCGGTATTCACTGCAGTCATCCTTTCTGGCCCAGGTCCTATTGGTTGCTAAATATTTAGACTATCACTGTAGCAAGTAGGGTGCCAATTGTGCACCCAAGGAAAAAAAAAACAAAGTAATTCCTTTCCATACAGAAAAGTCCAAATCCTTAAGCACAGGCTTTGTGAATGGCAAGTCCACAAGGCAGAGTGAGTCTGTGGCCCCCAGTGGAGTCAGATAGCTCACAGGATCGGAATGCAGTGACGTTTGTCAAAGTCCTCTGCAGTTGTCTCGGTCATTCCTTAAAAGGGACAGGAAGGGATAAACCTGTCATTAACGCCTCCGCATTCATGTATCTTTAGGTGGGAGCACAGACCAGACTGCTGTAATAATTACTGGAGAAAGAAAGGGAATTCGACTGCCTAAAAGATTCCATTTCTTCAATAACTCCTTCAACGCCCCCGTGCAGAACATTGCAGAGGCGCTCACCAAACACAAAGCATTTCTATAGCCATTTAATAAAGCCCTGCACCTCACAATAGCTGCCCTTCCTGTGGTACCTGCGGCCGCAGGCAGGCAGAGCAGCTCGGAGGAGCTCCGTCTCCATAATGAGAGGCCACTTTGTGCCTTGAGAGCCCGGTAGTTTTAAAACAGTTGGAGTGGACACTTGGCGTCTAACTTCTTAGTCTAGAGTCGATTTACCCTCCCCCCTAAATAATTATGTAGCACCATTAATTACCCACCCTGTTATTTTACTGGCAATAAATGAGGGGAGAAATCCTGCTATTTTTATATGAACAAACTACCTGGTCCCCAATCCCTGCGGTGGGGTAAATTCCGCCACTTTCTCTCTGCTACTGATATTACAGAGGCCCTGAGTCGGCTGAGATGCTTTTTTATTAAACAGTGGCTTATTAGAAATTCGATGTTAACCTCGGATGGAATTAAAGGCTGTTGGAGAGAGCCCACGGCTGCAAGCCTGGGCCCAAATATTCAAATGATGATCTTGTAGGGTCACCTAACTTACCCAGAGACCCGTGTGAGGCTTCCAAACATCTTAGTGTGGTTGGCCTTCTCCATCCTGGGCAACTCTGCCCTTCAACAATTTAAAGACATCATTCAACATGTTATTTAAGCCTCACTTTTTAGGACCACCACAGGTGACATACCACAGGGTAGGTGTTTCCCGCACCTACACTTTTCTTCAATTGGCTAGATAGAAAATGGAAGAGAAAAAGTGAGTTTGAAAAACCTTTTTTCCCCCAAATGCCCCTTTCTTATAATGGTCGGGGGGGGGGGGGGAATGCAAGTTTTAGAAAAGTGTGCTTTTTAGCACATCCAAGGGAGCCACGGGCTGGGACACACCACGGTCACACTGATCGGAAACCTCTGTGGAACCAACCCTAAAACCTTGGGTTATTCCTGATTCCAGCACTTCCTGACGGTGGGACCCAGGCAAGCTCAGGATCGATCATGGTTAATCATTACACAGAAAATCTAGAACTTTTCTCAATGGCTGGATTGTATATTCTCTTGCTAACAGGAACAAAAGGTATACATTACAGACTGAAAGGGTATAGGAACACTCTTGAAAATTTTGACTACACAGAGTCTTTGATAGATAACCTTCTCCTCAAAATTCTAGTCGCTCACCACTAGTATGAATTTACTATTTCTAAAACCAGCACCCAGTTATGGCTACAATACATTTCTCTTCATTCACCTCATCTATTTGAAATTGTTAGTCTTATGTGTTCTGGTTGTTTACCTTTTGTCCTTGAAAAGCAATAAGCACGAATGCAAACTAATAAATATTGATCAAACATCTACTGTGAGTTAGGGCACTGTGTTGAACACAGCGGCAGATTTCAATCTATTCCAAATGCCTGGCATTTGTCTAAGTGCTAATTTCGGCATTTGAAGGGGATTTCCAAACATTAGCTCAAGCCTGGCATTCACTGTGGCATTTTCAGAACATGTTACCCATGATGTCTCTGATGATTTTGTTCAACAAAAGCCATTGCTGCAAACTGGCTCACTTAGAAAGCTCTGTGAGATGAGTGGTTTGGACTTAGAGGATCCATCGGTGCTACCATTCTGTAGATGTGTCACTCTGGGTGAGTCAGTGAGTCCCTTCCAGCCTCTGTTTCTTTGTATAATGAGGAAATCAGGCATTCGGGAAGGCATTCCTTAAATAACCCATCTATGACAGAGGCACCACACTGCTCCCTAAGGCAGGCGGAGCCCACCTGCTGAATGGAAGCTCTTTGGGTCTGCAGAGCATTGGAGGGGTGTCTGCTGACTTGAGATTGGGCCCAGGAGGGAGCTAATGAGAGGAGCTTTGGAGGTGGACGTGCAGCAAGGAGGACAACACAGAGGCTGAGCAAGGGAGGCTCTGACCACGCGCTGGCTGACAGCCTGGGAGGGGGCGTGGCACAGGGGCTGGAGGTCCTGGCCCTGACCTGGGTGTCCAGGTGTTTGTACTGTGCAGCATGCAGCCCTCACTCTCGTCAAACCTTCAGCACAGTGTCCACTGCCTGAGTGCATTGTGGGCACTTCGTTTCACAGCCTTGAGGGAAGTGAGCTGGTTCTCCAGCTGGGCCCGTGAGCACTGGATCTGGGACAATGCATGAGAGGCTCCGAGGGTCCTAGGCAGACCTCCGCAGGGCCCGGAACCCACAGCGAACACTGGAAGCGGGTGTGGGCTAACCTTGCAGATCTGAAGGGGCCGAGGCCATGCTGACCGCTGAGTGCCACTGGAATGTGCTCAGCCGAGTTCCTAGAACGAATTAAGTAGACAACCTGTTTTATTTGGATCGACTGGAGCAAAGCAAGTCAGATCGTAGGAGACCCTCACTGCCTTCAGCTACACATACGCCACACAATCCGGGCTCCGTGCTGGTCCCCTCCCAACTAGTTCCCTCACCAAGTAGTTCAGACCCCATCTCCATCCCACGCCCCCAGTCCTATTCAGGCTGTGGATAAATGAAACACGGGGAGAGCACCTTACCAAAAGGATATGTGGTTTCATAGGTTCTAAAAAAGGGCCTCTGACACATGGACCCAACAGTGAGGAGTCACACACGTCCCCCAGAGGCAGCGCTGTCTCGGGCAGTCCAGAACTGCTCCCCTCCACAGCCTGGGTTTTCCCCCTTCGCCCGGGTACCCAGCACCTCAGCATGCCCAGCCTCCTGAACTTCCAGGCACTCCATCCCGGCCAGCATCCTAGAATGCTGCCAGTGGGCCCCAGCTCTGCCCAGTCTCCTCCTGCCCGAGCAGCCACGCCTGGCACAAGGACCACAGTGCCCCTTTCCCTGGCAACGTTCCTGTGGTCCTTGTTCATTGCCTTCAGTTTTCTTTCCCCAGCACTGCCCCTCCCCCTCCCCCGGAATCCATCCCTGCATCTAAGGCCCAGTTCAGAGTCCCAGAGTGAAAGGAAGAAAGGCCAGACCTTCCAAAGTTTTAGAGCCCCCCCCTTCTGGCTGCCGCTGCCAACCCTGGCCCCAGGCCTCACCCTCAGCCTGGATGTCTCCCGGTACGGCTAGGTCACATGAGAAAGAGGTAGGAATTCTTCACTCCACTAGCCATTGCAGAGTTCCCACTATGACAGTCGAGTCATAAATACAAAGTGTGCATTGTATGCTCCTTAAGTGAAGTTCATGGTGAGCCTTTGCCAAGTGAAGCTCATGGGGGTATTGGGGCCAGAGCTGGTGGTAACCGCTGTGTCCTGATCCCTTCCGCGTACAGGGCACAGAAGGAGAGTGGCCGCACTCATCCAGGGTCTGGCCATCCCCTGGCACCACTCAGGTGCAGGGACACAGAACCCCAGGGATGGAGTCTCCATCCCTCCTTCCCAGTAACACTTCAATTTTTTGTGTATCAAGGGCAGCCACAAAACGAGATCTTCACGTCCACCTACCAGAATCTTACAAGTTGATAGAGAGACCTTAACTGGGTTCGGTCATGGTTCTGTCCTGGATGGTCTTAGCAACACATTACTCTCTCAAGGCTGAATCCTTGAAGCAGCTCCCCCTGCAGGCTTGGTGGGCGGAATGCACATTCCCCGGGACAGGGAAGCGAGTGAGGAGACTCCCATTGCCCAGGTCCAGCTCGCAGCATGGTGGTGTCCGCTCAATGACTTCCAGAAGTCAGTTGCAACATCTTTTACCTTCTTCATCCTTTCACTGTGACTTCACTCTCCCCTTATGCAAAAGCAGCTCTTCCTGCAAAGGTATGGCATACTCATCCCACAAATGTATAAGCGACTGGGAAGGCTGATGCCAAGTGGCAGTGCCAAAGCAGGAAATCTCTAAGTGTGGGATTTCAGTTCTCACCAAAAGGTGAGAGGGCTGCTTTCCTTCTGGCTGCGTGAGGAGGGCTCTCCCCTTCTTAAACCTGGCCACGCAGGGGAGCAAGATCTGACTCAGCAGGACACGTGAGGGGCAGTCAGCAGGCACAGGACAGCTCTTTGTACTTACAGCAGCAGCTCAAAAAATCCTGGCCAAAGGTGATCCAGGATCTGCTTACTGATATTCTGATGAATTTCAGGATTTTTCCTGTTCTTCTCAGGTGAAAGCAAAAAAATATCAAGTCAAAATTTTTTTCTAGATGTGATAGACTATATACAGAAAGAAAAAGACTAGAAGAATCACACTGGAGATTAAGAACAGTTGCCTTCGGGCAATTTTTATTATTTTTGATTATTTTTTATTTTTCTATAATGAGCTTATATTACTTTTAAAAAGAAAAATAGACTTTTGAAATTTAATGATGACAGGGTGGATTTTATATGGGCAACAAAAAAATTGTAATGACAATTTCAAAGCATATAGAAAGCATAAGGTAATAACTATTAAAAAAATAGACAATGAAAGTGTACTGATTTTATTTTTGTCACTGGGGTGCCAACCTACATTTTTTCTTGTGCCATACTGCTAATCCTATTTGAATAAGTTTGACCAAATAAACAAATGCCCTATGCTGTAGGAATAAATTATTTACGTATTTGAGAAGATCTGACAGGGACTTTTTGAAATGCCATCAGCTGCAGGTGACAGACTATTCTACCTTTGATCTCGGAGAGAGTCACCAGGATTCGGGGGGCAGAGTCTCAGAACCTTCCCGACACCCCCCTCCCCACATTTCTCCTCCATCTTCTCCCAATAACCCCAGAGTGCCTGGAGGTGCAGAGAGAGAATCAAGGGTCTGGCCCTTTCTCTGCTTCCTAGGCTGACATCAGACATGGTTTATAAAGCCCTGAACTTACTCTATTTGAATTCATTTCATCTCATCAATTTTTAACTCTCTGTTTTGAAAGGGTTTGTTTGTTGTTTAATGAGTCCCGTGCTAGGTATTTTCCACCTGCCCCTCCCTCTGCACTCCGTCCCCTCCTTTCTGTCTGGGCCTAGGAAGCCATCACCCAGTTCTTTTGCTTCTGAATGACTCTTGCCAGTGGGAGACATCTGTATAAAATGAGAGTATTCCAGAAAAGAGAGAGTCTATGCTGTATTTGTCCAGCCAGGCTGCGGCTTAGCAGTGGCCACCCTCCTCCATCTAAAATCACAGTTTCAGTCATACAGCTGGCGGGGGCGGGGGGGGGGGGGCAGAACAGAGAGGTGGGACTTCCCCATGTTCCCTGGCCCCTCATCTCTCCAACTTCTTCACAGAGAATTATTTTTCTACTCTCTCTTTTGAAGGTGCAACATATCTCCTGCCGGCCGCTGTCCTGTAAATGTACATCATCTGTTAGAACAGCAGCACCGAAGCCATTCATAAGAATAAGTAGACATATATTGGGAAAGCATGCGAACCCTTTTGCATGCAGAGAACACAGCTCACGGTCCCCCTTCTCAGTCAGTATTCATGTCAGCGCCCCTCTAAGGGTTCCTTTCCTATCCAGGTGGCCACGAGCGTTTCTAAATACCTACAGGTTGAGAGTTTAGGAAGGGAGCAGATGGAGAACCTGGTGCACAGGAGAGGGCTGGGGCTCTGGCTTCCCCGTGCTCTCCAGGTGACCCTGCCCACATCTGGGAGACCTGGGTCTCTTCAACTTCCACCCTTCACGTGCAGTACGACCCTACTGAGGATAGACCCGGCAGTCTGCCCAGCATCGCAGGCCATGCGCAGAGTCTTGCTCAACATTAATAAGGCAGCTCCATTCTCTCTTCTCAGATACTGGTCACAGAGCACCTGTTTCTCATGTTCTGCAGAAAGCATTTTGTTGGAGCCTCTTCAGTAATAGACCTGGCTGTTTGCAGAGGCAGAACCGGGTTCTCTGATGGTGCCAGGGCAGCGGGAGCAGGAACCAGACAAGCTTTGTCAAGTGTGAACGGAGGGGAAGAGCACGCAGGGCCTGAGGGGCTGCTTTGAAGGAGTTTAGCACTGGGTGATGTCAGTAACACTCCAGAGCACTGGGCCCTAAAATAAGACGAGGTGGGCCTGAGTGAGGTCTGGCTTGGGCTGTCTGTAGGTTTGGAAGTGAGTTAGGACACAGGCCCTTTACAAAACAGATGGGAAAGATGATGGTGCAGAAGGAACTCTTGCTTTGTATGTAATGCTACATCCTGGAAATTGTTGATCTCCAAGGGAAGGTGAAAGATTTCAAGCCAATTACCTTCCGTTTATAAAGTCTGTTTGTGCCCAGGATAAGAGACAAAATGTTTTGTCCCTCTCAAAATAGAGTAAATTGTGTCTTCTTGGACATGAAATGTTCTGGCTGTGACTGTACCATTTATTGCCTCAAGATGCTGTTTGTTCTCATCTCAGTTTTAATGATTTGACCGTAGTAAAGCTGAACATTCGCTCCATGAATTCTCTTTACCTGAGCATTACAGGGAAATGGATTTTGGAAGGCAGATTTTCAACAATAATCAATTCAGATATCTTTCCCTTCTCAGAAACCCAACAAGTTCTCAGATTAAGGAATGCATTCATTGTTGAAGAGTCCATCAGATTGACTACCATATTTCAGCAAATCCAAGCTATTACAATAGAGACATCCTGATTTTTAAAAAAATATTTAAATATTGAAAAGTTCAGGTGAGACTGGATGAGATACTGCAGTAACAATAGCCAGCATTTATTGAGAATTTATCGTGCACTAACTGTAATTCTAAGAACTTCAGCTAATTCTAAGTATTAGCCCATGAGTAGATCTTATTACCTTCCCAGTTTCATAGATGTGTAAAACCAGGCTCAGGGAGGGAAGGTGGCAGAGCCAGATGTACCCAGATAGTTGGGCTCCAGGGCCTCGAGCCCATCGTTCCCCTGTCAGTTATTCCTGGTACCAACCAAAGGGATGTCCACTCTCTATGGGCAGTGTTATGCTTAACTTCCAGCATCTAGTTAAGGTCAACAAAGTCCAATTGCTTGCTAAGTGAAACAAATACTATTTTAAAGATGAATAGCCTTTAATGAGAGCAGTACTTACCAAGAGTTGCGTACATAACCATAATATTAAGACTCCAAAGACCAAGAGAGACGCAGTCCACAGTTCTGTAATCCGACCTATTTTTTACATAATTGTACAGCCACTGACTACTCTATCCTTAGACCAAGAACAGAAAGCAGTTCCTACTCTAGCCATCCCCCAGTCAACCCCACCCCCACTGAACAGTGAGCGAGCACAGGAACATGCTCACACAGATTGGAACCTCACACACTTAGGGCTGCCAGGACCTCAGAATTCCCTGTGCAAATCCCCTAGGACCATTTTCTCAATTCATCTTCCCAATGGGGGATTAAGACAGAGCTGTTCGTGGGGTACAGACGTGGCCAAGATCTGCAGGGCAGGAATGGGGCGGTTGGCTATGGCTCTGCAGCCAACCTGGCCGAACCTACTAGCTTTCTGTGCCAAGTCCACGAAGGTGTGAATTCCACCTTCAAACCAGGCCTTCGGGTTATCATGAAGGCTCTTTTGTCAAGGTAGGAGGCAGAGCCTACATTCGTTAGCTTCGTTTGTAACTGAAAGATCGAGGCATGTCATGTGTGGGCCTCCTTTTGTACTCTGGCTCTGGGCCCACACATATGAGGGCTGAGAACGCAACTCTGCACACTTCGAAGGGTGGCTGCTTGTGTGCCGAATGTGTGCTCCTGGAAAACAGGAGTTGTGAGAACTTCAGCAACGCAGGGACCAGTGCAAGTAACTCCTTTATCTTTAGCTAAAGGACTTAAGGCCAGAAAAGTGGCTAATGTCAGGAACCAAAAAGATGGGTGGTTTCAAATAATAAACAACTATTTTTAAAGAATTAAAATGACCCAGGCTGAAGGGACGTTCATACTGCCAGACTGCGTACTTAATGCTTAGTGTTGTTCACTGAGGGCACTGTTAGGTTTTCTGTAGTTAATTATTTTTCCTTTAAATTTATGTTTTCAATCTTTACTTAATATCTAGATTAACAGTAAAAATGTTTGCTAGCAGCACTCAGCTATAATTATTTAAATAAAACCAATAATAAATCCAATTGTATAGATGATGCATGTTATAAAGTGTATTCTTAAACACAGCCTTTAAAATTAAAGATCCCTGGGAGATAATTCTGAGAAAAGAATAATAATTAACTCTAATAATAATAGCAAACATTGTCTCCAGAAATAAGCATCCTTGTACATTCTTTTTTTAAAAAAATATATTTTATCGATTTTTTACAGAGAGGAGGGGAGAGGGACAGAGAGTTAGAAACATCGATGAGAGAGAAACATCGATCAGCTGCCTCCTGCACATCTCCTACTGGGGATGTGCCCACAACCCAGGTACATGCCCTTGACCAGAATCGAACCTGGGACCCTTGAGTCCACAGGCCAACACTCTATCCACTGAGCTAAACCGGTTAGGGCCCTTGTACATTCTTAAACATCACTTGTAAAGGACACCAAAACCATGATATAGGAAATAAATATTCTCTATGTTGCAAATACATAGTAGATATTTCAAGGACGATTTTTTTTAGTGGCTTAGTGGTTGAGCATCAACTCATGAACCAGGAGGTCACAGTTCAATTCCTGGTCAGATTGTGGACTCGATCCCCAGTAGGGGGAGTGCAGGAGGCAGCTGATAGCTGATTCTCTCTCATCATTGATGTTTCTATTTCTCTCTCCCTCTTCCTTCCTCTCTCTGAAATCAATAAAAAACATTTTTTAATCCTCTAACTAAATGCTTCATACCCAGTGCCAAAAACTTTGATATAACAATTATATCCTAAGACATTATTTTGCCTTTTCAAAAAGAAAGGAAATAATATTTGGAGAATTTATCCAATACCTACCAAAGAATGTTAGTCTTTTTTTTTTTTTTTTTTTTTTTTTTACTTTTGATATGAAACATCCCAGATATCTGATGGATGCTATTCTTAGTATTGTACACTGAAGCAAAACTAAATCTGGGGTAAAATAGACGATTGCATCTTTTCAGATTTGGTTTTCAGTAACCTGTAATTTTTCAGAAATAGCTGGAGGAAGATTCAGCTATTATGTTTATGAAATGTGTGCCTGGGGTGAGAACATAACCTAAAGTGAGATTTGTATATCTGATGTGTTGGCAGTGTACAAGAAGCAATCATCTGTAAGTAAGCTCTTAATTTTCAATAGCACAAGGAAATCTTCCAAGTCATGACAGGCTTTGTACCAGATCTTTGACCTTTGGAGATGCGATTTGCATAGAACAGTAGAAACGCATTAACCTAAGCCCCTAAAGTTTCAGAGAGAAGAAGGTCAAGTAGTGGAGATGAAAACGTAAAAAAATAGAAACACAGTAATGCGGTTTTTTACAGATAATTATCTGCATAATGTCCTTTGAAATTGTTGACATTGGCTGTCAGCATTTAAAAAATGGCCTATTTTGTACCCAATTTTTATAACTAACCTTTTTCTAATGATCAAAAGTCATCATTAATTTTAATCTACATTTGATTCCTTAAAAATAAAAATATGCATTCAAACATCCCTATTACATTCTCAATACACTTCCTTGAATTGTAGAAAAGCTAGTCTAGCCAAATATCAGTGATAATCAAGGATTAAAAGGTTTAAATGATGTTCATGGGAGAATAGAGGTCCATAAAAATAAATAATGAAATGCCTTTAAACTTCATTGACACTCATCTTATTTCAAATTCACATTATTTGCCTTCACATATATGGGATCAATTCACCTGTGTTAGGCAACATTACTGAGTTGAGACAAGTCACAATGGAACATTTCAATGTTTTCCTCTGTGGATTTTTACCCCTTTTTCTTTATTCTTCCCTCCTCCACTTTAATAATCAATTCTACATTTAAAATAAAGGTCATTAGAGAAAACAAAGTCAGTCGATCTCATATCTTTCAGAAACTGCCATGATCTGATCCACCAAGCATGGTTTCACATGCCAGGAGCAGCACTTACTGCAAGCTCTGATTGCTGATCTAGGTCACCTGTGCAGTGTGAGAGGCACGTGACTGCCTGTGTTCCATGGAGTAAGCTCACCACAGTGGGGGGTCAGCCTCTCACTCTTCATGGAAACCAAAGAAGCTGCTGCCACCCATACTGGTCTTGACTGCACCCCAAAACAAGAGACAGGAGCCTTGAGATGGTGGTAGACACTCAGCCCTGATGGGCCTCCAGGTTGGAGACCAAAGACTTGGTGTCATCAGACAAGGCAAGAGGAACATACAGGCAAGGCATCACCATACAAGCTGTGATGCATGAGCTGGGGTGATCCTAGAGGAGTTGGCAGAATATAAAGCAGGGACTCCATCAAGCAGTTGGAGGGTTTATCGTGACAGGTTTCTGTGTCTCACCTAAGAAAGCTCTAGATTACAACCCTACCTTATTGGTGTGTCTGCCTTCTAAGTCCTTGAATCACTCATTTCCTTCACCCCATCTGTGCTGGGGGACCCAAATCTCAGGGGGGGGGGAAGAATACCTCCTCTTCCAACAGAGATGGACACTCATCTCTTGGGTATGAGACTGCCATGGGGGCCAAGATAGGGAGGACAAGAGGTTCCTTATCACCAGACCGAGGCTGAAACCAGAGCAAGGATAGGAGCGTGGGTGCAGCATGCAGCTGGGACATGAAAGAGAACTGACCTCAGTGGTCGGCAGAGAGGGGTTGAGAACACCCTTACATCCTGACCTCTGCTGTTACAGATTTCATGCACACTACCCATCCAACTCGTCTGGTAGAAGACTCACCCTCCATGGCGACACCCAGTCTTCGATTCCAGGCTGGAGGCTGCTTGGGTGGAATGGCCACCATGATCCTCAGTGCAGCCTGTCTCACATGCCTGGGGCAGATGTAAGGGGCTGTGTTGGGACCAGGAGTGCATGTGGACACCGTTGCCTGTAACCGCTTATGTCATGACATCATTCACTACCGAGAGTGGAATGCAGGAAAAATGCACTTGGCCATCCAAAGTAGGGACAATAAGTAGAACCCGCTTTTCTCAATAACTGGAGAGAAAAATCAGGCAGAAGACTAGAATCCCAAACACCAAGTTTTCCTTTCCAAGCACCTGCCACTGACCGGGCTGCCCTCCTGGGATTGTTGAATCCCCATAACCACCCAACAAAAACCCTTTACCCTCCCTCTGTCTTCACCACACATGTGAGAAAAAGCAAAGCCCCTGCACGGAATTAATTGTTAAAAGGAGAACTTTCCATCAAGACCACCAAATAGTTAAAATGAAGAAAATTATAATTTTCCTGTTGAAAATGGGCTGTGATACTTGATCAATCATTTCCATAATGAATAAACTCTATTTCTTTCTCATTTCTTTCACAGTAAAAATTATCCGTGAACTTTTCTTTGTCGTTCCCTTTACATGAAGTTGAAAGCTAATTCTTTGACAATTAGCAATCTTTTCTTTCACATCAATTCAACTTTTAGCATAAGAATAAAGCCACCATGCAATGCAACTCTGTCAGTGGGAGAAAGTAAGAAGGAACTTGTCAGGGGGTTTTCTGACAAAGTATATAATGAAAGCTAAAAGAATCCTGGCTTTTTTTCCCCCCAAAAAAATGAATGAGAAATAAATTTAAAAATCAAAATTTATTAAGGTGTTCAAGATACTGAAAAGCACAGAAGACTAACTGCAGCTGAGTATAATATACACAATTAGAATCCTCATTTTGAAAGGCTTCAACGAACGTCATATTTGTTAGAGTTGAAAACACCCTGAGGTATGTTAAGGAAAGCATGAAAACATACTCGTGTAAACTAATTGGATAATGGCATATATTGCCACAACTGTCAGCTTCCACTGTGCCTTTAAAAGTTCCTTTTGTTAAGCACACAATTTCATTGTTAAAATACCAAAACAACACCAAAAATACCTGTTCGGCAGCATTAAACCTAACACACATCCCTAGCACATCTGAGTGCAAATAAACACTCTGCTATTCCCTCGTTTTCTGATCGTTTCCTTGGGGCAGGCTCGCTGTTTATTGATTCACCCTCTCTGAAATTGTCAAAGTTTAGTAGTTTAAAACTGTGCACTCTGGTATTCATTTCAGTTTCTCAGTTCCTCAGCTCCAAACCAAGAATGGAGTTTGCAGAACCCTGAGGCTAAGCCAAAAAAATACCCATTGTTTCTTAGGACCCTCAAAAAAAAAAAAAAAAAGATAACCCAGAGTGAAACTATATCCATGGACATAAAAGGACCAGTGTCCGCCAAACAATCAAAATGCAGCAAGAATAGCATTGTTCGGACCAGTGTTAACCTGCCCACGCCAACCAGTATAATTCTCAGCATTCAAAAGGTCTTTTCCTCTCTTTCCTTTTCTATTAGCCCATTGAACTATTTTCAGATCCAAGAAATTAGAACTTAAAAGGCAACCAAAAATGAATCCCCAAGGAGCCGCTAAAGCAGTCTGTCAGAAGGAACCTCCGTGGTCGAGTTAAGGCTTCATTCTTCTTATAGCTCTGAATTACATGGTAACAGACATGACCTCCGAGAAGCATCCCCTTTATCTGACTGGCCCAGTCCCCTAGATAGGGGTCCAGGAACACTACCCCTATTTTCATAGTCCAACATAAAGATGGCACTATCCCCAGCACCTAACTTTTCACCAACTTGTGAGAGAGAAAAAAAGTAGCTGCTGCCCAAGCAGCAACAGTCAGCAATGAACCCATACGTGGCGATGCCGGCCTCACCTAAATCCCAACAGCATGATCCTCCTGCCCAGGGGCTTCTAAGCTGAGTTCAGCAAGCACAGCCCTCACCAGAAGAAACAGTCCCTCTGCCCCCAGATCACACAGTGCCCTGCACCCAGGCTCCCCAGGTCCTCATGGGCTCCCAACACAGCCCCAGGGGCCGGCAGACATGCCCAGGCTCCCTCCAAAGGCCCCGCACCATCTCAGCAGCAGAGCCACCCTGGCTCCACCTATGACCCCATTGGAAGCCACCACCGTTCAACCGGACACTCTCCCTCCACACCTCCCAACACTCAGGGAATACCCACAGCAAACTGTCCCCCAACATTCACCCCTCTTCCCAGGAAACCCAAGGATGCCCTCCTCCTCCAGCAGCCTACCTCCCGTGCTCACATCCGGATGCCTGTCTGGTCCAGGGCTCTGGGACTCCAGTCCTTCTGGTGCTGAGAGCCAGCTCCTGCGAATTGCGAACGTCCTGTGGCAGCAGGCTGGGTCTCCAGCAGCCGAGGCAGCCGTGGCCGAGATGAGCACAGCTGGAGACCAATTAACCAAACGTTATATAGCAGCAACAAATCAACAAGGAAAACCTGTGCACAAATCAAGCAAAGTGCTATTTCAGAGGGAGGCTGAAAGCTGAAGCCACCCAACGCTACATTTCTTCTTCAAGATCATTCCAGCCAGCTCCTTCTGCTATTTTTACTGTACCATAATGCACTAGGTCTGGCTTTTACCCTATTGAAAGAACATGAATATATTATTATCCACACAAAAGAGCAGGTTATTGTTTATGAATTACCAGCCTTCCCAGCAACAAAGGCTATTTTCATAAGAAAACTCAATTTCATTTTAGCTCCAATTTGATTACCAGCTGAAGAAAAGAAGCTCTGCTCCTAACCCTCAAAGGATTTTTATTCATACCATTGAATGGGCTTTATTGCTTCCTTTTCAAAACTGACGTAGAAAGCTTTTAGAGTAAAACATTGACAAAAAATTATTGCGCTGCTATTTTGTGCAATAACAGAGCTGAAGAGGGCAATGATTTCTCAGCCATCCTTCACTGTACTTCAGAATAGCAAAGGCTAGAATTAATGACAGACCAGAGAGAGGAGGCAAGCTCAGGTCTCACAATGCACGTCAAATCTAAATGATCACTGTACACTGAAAAGCCCCCCAAAAAGCCCACAGCTGATTGATTCGTGGCTTTCACAAGAAAGACAGGCTTGAAGAGTTTATTGCACCACAATTTACTCGGAATTATCATAAAAATAAATGTAGAGGCTGAATGTCACCCTGGCACACTCCAAAAACACACACCCAGGGACAAAGTTCACGCAGGCATTATCGCATGCACACTCTCACAGCCGGAGCTGAGCCTGTCAGGGTGTCATTGATGGCGGCTTAACTCCCTGTTGACATGTTGGGCCAGGCTTGACTTGGGCTCCGTGGAGAATATCCCCTCCTCCACCACCACCCGCGCCCCCACACCCACACACACACACACACACACACTGGAATATATTTCCATCTTCACCATTTAAAAGGGAAAAATCTGCAGCTACAAATAAATAGCCTAGTGTCCCAGAGGCCAGACCTGCTTGCTTCACACCTGGACTGTGCTGGGGCTGCCCTGGAGGGTGTGTGTCTGTCGGCTTGTTTGTTTTCATTCCCCAAGGAAGTTGTAAGTTTGCAAGGACTCAATTGCCCACAAGAACAGTTTGGGGTAAATATTTAAATGATTTAGGTAGTTGTTGCTAAAATGGCTTTCTCCACGGGCATGGCACTTCTCTTTTCATTAAACTTTAAACAATGATGGCTAAGCTAGTGGGGTTGCCAAAGAAGCCCGCACTTGATATTATGCAAATAGAGCCTACAGTCTAATAACTAGGTGTTCCAGGTGACCCAGCCAATGGCTTGATCCCATAGATGCCTCAGGGAAGATTGAACCAACCAAAACTGAAAGGATGTTCTTAAAACCTATTAGCCAAGAAGTTAATTCCTCTACTTGCATATATATATATATATATATATATATATATATATATATATATATCACAATTGGGATTTATAAGTGAAGTATGTGCAATTCGATGTTGTATTGGCAAAGCAACATTTATATTTAAAAACAAACAAACCCAGTGGTTAGAGCATAGGCCAGCACACCGGAGGGTCGCGGGTTTGATCCCAGGTTAAGGGCATGTACCTAGGTTGTGGGTTCGCTGTAGGCGTGTGCGGGAGGCAACCAGTAGATGTGTCTCTCTCATATATAGTTTCTCTCTCTCTCTCTCTCTCTCTCTCTCTCTCTCTCTCCCTCTCCCTCCCTCCCTCCCTCCCTTCTACTCTCTCTGAAAGCAATGGAAAAAATACCCTCAGGTGAGAATGAACAAAACAAAACAAAAAAAATGAAAGGCAACCTATCCCAGTTGGCTGTCACATTTTTTTAAAGGTATTTAATTCACAAGTTAAATGCTGGTGTTTTGCGCTTCTTTGAGCCTCACTGTTTAGTAGGAAACCAGAAGATTTCCAGTTGTTATGTCATCTTCAATGACTCCCTCCACCTCACCCCCTTCATTGCTCCAGAATGGCCACTACGTTGTAACTACTAGTATTGTATGTCGACAATGTCAAAGCTGATATTTAAAAAAAGCCAAACTTCCATCAAGCATTCATATGCTTACAGATAGTTAAATGCTCAGCATTAATATAACAACAAAAAGCCAAATAACTAATGTTTGCATCTTTCTTTGGGTTTCTTGGCATTCTGCACACACAGCCTATCCAATTAATAATATACAATTGATTCTACAGTCGAATATTCACGGTAGTTATGTTCTGAAAGGCTACTGTGATCACTGAATTCACAAATATTGACCACGGCCCCTGGGGAAATAGAGGGTTAGGTTCCTGTGAGCCTCTGATCCCAACATGTTCATCAACCAATCACTTCATAGCCTTGTTTTACATGTTTCTGTGTACAGACATGTTAATATACAGTGTGGATTCAGTAACGTTGAACTCACAGCCAATAGCAATAGAACTGAGGCCTGAAGGGAGCTCATCTAACACACATTTTCTCCATGAGACACATCACAGCTTCTTGCCCTAGGAACACCGGGCAGCACTTAAGCACAGAAATTTGAACAATGTGGCGCTAAGACTGTGAAAAGGGCCCGTGTTTATAGTACTGGAAGTGAAACAAGAAGGGAGGGTGCCGTGTCGTTCCACCTCAGCCAGGAACTTTCAAGATGGTCGACTCAAGTGTTTCACCGCACACTCCGCACACGTCCACGACTGACCGCGAGAGCTCTGCAACTATTGACGTGGGGTTGCAAATAAGCTTTAGCCAGTAGCTGAGTTTGCAGGTACAGAGCCCATGAATAATGAGGATCAACTTTATTCTTTTTTTTACTTGAGGCCATTTGCTGTTGTGTCCAGACAGCTGCTGTAGACTGAACTGTTAGAGCCCTAACCCCCAATGTGACTGCACTGGAAGGTGGGTCCTTTAGGAGCTGTTTAAGGTTAAATGAGGTCATAAGGATAGGGCTCTGATTGGATACAGCTGATGCTTCTATAAGACAAGAAAGAGAAAGAGAAAGCTCTGGTTCTCTGTGTGAATGTACTGGGGAAAAGCCGTGTGAGGACACAGCAAGAAGACAGCATCTCCAAGTAAGCAGAGAGCCCTCACTAGACACCAACTCTACCAGCACCTTGATCTTGGATGTCTAGCCTCCAGAATTATGAGAAATATGTATCTGTTGTTTAAGCCTCCCAGGCTACAGTATTTTATGGCAGCCCTAGCTGACTAGGACAAAAGTAAAAACTGGAACAGAGATATACTTTAATAGGAGAGGATGTCCATACCTGTTCCCAAGTACTGACTGTATCAGTCAACCAATCAATCAACCAATAATCATTAGTTGAACTACTGTTTATTGTCCACAATGAGCAGGACAGAAGCTGGCTGGCTGGAACATTACAGAGAGATGTAAAGCGGACCGTAGGGAACACCAGGCATGAGTAGAGGAAAGGTGGCCCTTGAGGCTGGTGTGAAGGAGCAATTGTTCTGAGAAAAGAAAGAGCAGCATTCCCCAGGTTGGGGAGGAGGTAGGTCTGCCTAGAGCAGGGAGCCAGGAAACAAGGATGCAGATAAGGAGTCACTGGTAGCCAGCCAGTGGAGCCTGGGTAGCCACCCAACGGAGGGACAATTTCTCCAAATATGGGCCTTGGACTACTGACGTCACAATCA
Organism: Myotis nattereri; assembly: GCF_964212035.1. Classification (NCBI taxonomy): domain Eukaryota; kingdom Metazoa; phylum Chordata; class Mammalia; order Chiroptera; family Vespertilionidae; genus Myotis; species Myotis nattereri. Next base: position 30,523,954 of record NC_138076.1, read on the forward strand.
CCTGGAAGTTTAAGAGAAAGAGAAGTTTTTGGGTCTCCCTTGTCATAGGGTCCTGGAAATCTGCTCTTCTAACTCACCATCCAGGTGACCCCCTGCTCCTCCTTAAGTTAGAAAAATGCTCCTACCAGTTGAGCAGATATGAAAGTCAAATTGATCTTTGAGAGGTTCAGAATGTCCTGCTACTCTCTAGCCTAACGTTTCACCCCATCAGGCAAAGTTGACTCCCCTGAGAAGCCAATCTCTGCAACAGATTATACATAAGGAATCTAAGGAAATGGAGTAACCATATTATCACAAGCAATAAAGTCCCATGACCTCATGCCCTGAGTGGCTCCATTCATCCTAGCTGACAGTGACATGCATTAATGCCATTATAGCAACATAACATAACAAATCTCACTGTTTCCTCCAAGTCTCCAAGCTTCCTTGGGAAGATATTTTCTTAGTCTGATGACATCCTAGGAGACATTCAATAGTCACTAGACATTTAAGAAGCAGGTGAAGCTATTGTAAAACTTGTTACTCAAAATCACTTTCAATTCTTTCACTGGTTGTCCAGCTTTTATATTATTTTACACGTTATGTGCCCAAGTTATGATCTAGATGTTTAGGTCTGTGATTTGATTGTGTACTTACCCCTCTCTATTCTCTTTTTCTCCCTCCTCCAATTATCAAAAGATAGGGAATCTGGCCTCATGTAGTTGGCTCACAAGCTCTTACAATAAATGCATGTCCTCAAATTAGAATCCAGATGGGTATAAGCCACTTCAGCCTCTATTTACATATACAGAACAATAAGAAAATGAGCCAGACTCAACCCAGAGTATAAATTTAGAAATTTTCAATTTAAAATCCTTCTGAATTTTGACAAGAATCCTTTGAACTTGGTTCAGTGTTGTTGCTCCATTGATGGGCTAAGTAATAGGCTCCAGGTCTCCTCAGTCAGTACTTGGGAATATGTATGGCCATCCTCTTCCATAAAAGTACATACGCCAGTTGCACATACCTGCAACCTGAAGTGAGAACCATGCCCAGAATGTGCACTGGATCGGTCTTCATTCTCCCTTTCCCCCATAAAATGCATCCAAACAACAGAGAGAATGGCCCTAAAGTCTCGGGAAGGAAATTTGTGCCCAGTCACCCACTTCCCCACAGCCCCTCAAGGCCTTGCTGCTGAGTTAAAGCCTAGTTTGGCCTACTGATGGGTTTCAGGATGACACTATTTTAATATGAGGAGCACACATGTCTTTGGGACTAACAATGCACAGCATTAACCAGCCATGAAGCAGTCCTATTTTTACCCAGTATGTTCTAATGGCAATTCTCTAATACAAACGGGGTGGCTTATAATTCAAGCCAATTCTGACACTAACTACCCAAAGTTAGCTTATACCCCAAAGGTGAAGGGCTCAGTCCCACAAGACTCCCCCCCACTTCAGATGCCAGTTCCACGTTCCTGGTCTCCAGACCACCAGTTACAAAATTAGGAGTTCCTTCAGGTTCAAAAAATCCATTAGGACACTCCTATAACTCAGGAAAACACTATATTTAGGATTATTGGTGTTTTTTAAATAAAGGATATAAATTAATAGCTAGATGAACAGATACCTACGGTGGCAAGTTCTGAGGGAGAGGATGGGCACAGAGCTTCCATGCCCGCTTCAGGTGCACAGCCCTCCCAACCCATCAATGTACTTACCCACCAGGAAGCTCTCAGAACCTCATAAGGGCAAGGTTTTTACATGGACTTTTATTACACAGGTATGATTGACTGAATGCTATCTCCAGTTCCTCTCCCCTCTCAGAAGTTCAGGGAGTAGGGCTGAAAGTCCTAACCCTTTTATTGTTTCATCTATGGTTGGTTTCTGGTGGAGGGATACATAGGGGCTCATTATGAATAAAAAAAGATACTCCTACCACACAGGAAATTCCTAGGATTGTAGGAGCTCTGTGCCAAAAACTGGAGCAGAGATCAAATGCACTTTATATTATACCACACCTATCTCATATCCTTGGAATATCTCCCAAGCACACAGTAGGTTTGTGGTCCCTCTGAGCATTCCAACAAGGTTGGCCTAACTTGAGATTTCAGTAACATGAGGTTGAGGCCATGAAGAACAGAAGTATCTCAAGTGGGTAAGTAAGGTCGGAGACACTTTGATTTGAGGTGTGGGGTCCTTCTCATTGCCGTCCCTTCCTGAGTAACATGCTCTGTCCTATCAGCACCTCCAGACCCAGTATGGCTAGCCCAGTACTCGTTACCTGCATCCCATGTCATGTTCCTCTCACTTCCAATCAAGGGCATGAGGATGATGACTGGCCTCTATGATAGGGTCCTGAGATCTAGAATCCCCTCCAGATGCAAATATACACTCACACATCCTCATCTTGTTGATCATTTGTCATGTATGGGTCAGAATGGAGTGGAGCTATGTGGACATCACAGGAGAGCTGGAGTTAAGGCCAAGCATTCACAAAATAGTAAACTTACCAATATCATAGGGTGAGTCCTGTAGTGTATTAGTCAAGCTTCTTCAGAACCAATAGGATCTAGATCACACAGAGATTTATTATAAGTTTTAGCTCACACAATTATGGAGACTGAGAAGTCCCACCATCTGCAAGCTGGAGACCCAGGAAGGCCAGTGATATTACAAAGGCCTCAAAGTTGGACAGCCGATGGTATAGATTCCAGTCTGGGTCTGAAGGCCTGAGACCGGGAGTGCTGGGGCAGGAGAAGATAATGTCCCAGCTCAACAGTCAGGCAGAGAGAGAACTCAACCTTCCTCTCCCTTTTGCTCTTCAGGCCCTCTGCAGATTGGAAGAGGCCTGCTCACACTGGGAGGGCAATCAGCTTATTCAGTCTACTGATTCAAATGCTAGTCTCATCTAGAAACACCTCTCACAGACAGACCCAGCATATTGTCTAACTGGACATCTGGTCACCCCTTGGCCCAGTCAGACTGATATGTAAAATTAATGCCCAACGCGTTGGGCTATGCTGTGCTGCAAGTGCTTTTCCATGCCTTAACTCCTCACACACCCTGTGGAGCAGGTGCTACTGTTGCCCTGTTCTACAGAAGAGAGTCTGGGTGCAAAGGGGAGTTGTGCAGCTGAGCACTGGCTGCTATAGGATTCCCAAGAGAGCCACCCAACACCTGCTCTAGTTTAGACTCCAGCTTGGAAATTCCTCTAGTGTAGTGGTTCTCAACCTTCCTAATGCCGCGACCCTTTAATACAGTTCCTCATGTTGTGGTGACCCCCAACTTCATTGTTACAAATTGAACATAATTAAAGCATAGTGATTACTCACAAAAACAATATGTAATTATATATGTGTTTTCCGATGGTCTCAGGTGACCCCTGTGAAAGGGTCATTCGACCCCCAAAGGGGTCACGACCCACAGGTTGAGAACCTCTGCTCTAGTGTGTCAGTGCTCCCCCCCTCCACCAGGCCCCACAGCCCGATTTAACTTCAAGTGTCACTTCATTCTTCTCCCTTCTCCTCAGGGCCTTCCACTTCCTCTGTGTTTGCTAGGAACTACTGACCAAGGTGGCTCCTCACACTACAGAGGCTTCTCGCAGCAGCAGTGCTCAGCAGCCTCCAGACCAGAGGGAGGGGGGTCCCCAGGTCTGGGTTGCACATCTGTGTGTTCTTAAACAGCAAGCACAGAGCCCCACTGCCTGGCCTGGAAGCTCAGTGAAGGCCCAGCTGCCCATCCCTCAGCGATGCAGGGTCTTTGCGTGCACTCTCACGCCACATCGACAAGACAGTAGTTGAGTTCAGTCTCATCGAGGCCTCTTTCTGGTAAGTGTGGGACTCAGAACCACAGGCATAATATTCACTGAGTCACACCAGAACCCATGCTTCCTCTGGACCCGGTGCTACCTAAGTTGCCTTTATAAGTTTACACTTTTTGAACTATAGTATCAAAATGATACTCCATATTATCATGAACTGAAGGGCACTGCGAGATGAGGTCCTGTGAGCACAAATACTTTTTTACCATCTTCCCCAATGCGTGCCCCAGGGAGTCTTACTGGAGTTAGAACCCTGCACAGCCTGTGCCTGTGACCTGCCCTGGGCCTGGTGAGGCCCACAGGGTGGTGTTCTTGAGAGTTCATGGGAGAGAGCTGCACAAGGTGCAGAAAAATCTAAGAAAAATCCTGTATAATAAAGAGCTAATATGCTAATTAGACTGAACAGCAGAATGATTGTTCAGACATCCTTCCAGATGACCATCTGGACAACCTTCTGGATAAAGCCGGGGCTGCGAGGGCTGAGCCCCTTGCACAGATTTCATGCATCGGGCCTCTAGTAGATAAAAAAAGATAGAAAAAGGCTAGAGAAGGTCTAAAAACCAGGGAAACAAGAATGAGAGTTTGGAAATAAGAGACAAAGGGTCAGATGTAAGAAAACATCAGTGTGGGACAAGAGCACAGGGAAATATGTGAGGGGTGAAGGACCAGAGAAAGACTAGGGAGCTCAGGAAGACTGAGGGCCAAGGAGAGGGGTCAGACAGAAGAGAGCGCAGTATGGCGATCCCTTCATGGACATACTGTACTTGTATGTATATCCCATTAAGCACAGGAGAAGGCAGCACTCCAAAATAAAGACATCTTTGCTCTTCGAGAAACCAAAATATCACTGTGGAAGTCAAAATCACCCTTGCAAGCCAGGCTTACAATAAGGAAGACTATGACTTAGTGGTTCAAGAGTATAGAAATAACTGAACAACGTGTTGATGCCAAATGCATTTCTCTCTCTCTCTCTCTCTCTCTCTCTCTCTCTCTCTCTCTCTCTCTCTCACACACACACACACACACACACGGCTTAGAAAGAATGTACTGGAATTGCTCCTGTGTATCCGAATCAAAGAAAGGAAATAAATATTGCTGAAGGTTTTTAAATGGGGAAGGCAAAGCTGTTAGTGAGAATTAAATGGCAGAAGCACAAAGCCTCTTCACAATGTAGAAAAAGAGTAGCTGTCAATGGGAGGAATATTCTAGAGGAAAAAGGGGGAGGGAGGTGAAGGGAAGGTTGGTTCAAAAGAGGGCTATGGTAAGTGATGGCCTGAAACAGATATGCATTGTGGAAAGTGTCTTCAAGAATAACAGAAAAGACCTGGCTTCTACAAAGGCCTGAACGCAGAGTTAGAGAGATGCATAGCTGAGCCCTGCTGCAGGGCTCTTCCGAAATAGTTTGGGCAAAACTGGTGTCCTAGTGACGGGGAACCCAGTGAAAGCTGGATGAAGAACAATCAAGCAACTTAAACAAATTTCACCTGTTAATTCATCACCAAATGAGCCAGCCGCCTTGCCTCATTGCCTACCCATCGACTGGACATTAAAGCTGACCCCAGCCAGGTTCAAGGTCAGGCTCCCCTCTGTACCATTTGTTCAGTCAGCAGCAATAGAGTAGCTATTATGTGAGACCAGTGCCCAATCTACAAGGCACTGAAGCATCATCCCCATTTTTCAGGTGAGGAATCCAAGGGCTCCTACCACAATCCAACAGTATGATTCCAACCTGGATCTCCAAACTCCAGGCCCTACACAAGAGCCCTCCCAAAGGAGCCCTGCCTCCACCCTCTTCTGGCCTCACTGGATTTGAGGGGCTTTCTCTAGAGCTATGGGGACCGTGTCCTTTGTCTCCCAAGTGGGACACTTTAGAGAAGATGGGGGGGATACTAATGATCACACCAGGCGGTAGGCTAGAGCCGGGACGGGACTGGCCTGGGTGACAGGAGTTGTGATGACCCTACCCACAGCCCAACTGCCTCAGCCCAAACAGAAATAGGCATTTTCCTCACTGGCCTCTGCAAGTTTCCAACACATGTTCCATTTTTCTTGTGGGTCAGAGTGACCTGAGAAAAGGAAGAGCTGGAGGCTTGGGAGAGAGCAGAGCTGAGGGCCAGCCCAAGCAAGGACACAGCCAGCCGCCATGCAGATGCCATCCCAGCCCAATAGTTGCTAATGGCAGGGGTGACAACCAAAATACTTAACAACCATTGGTATGGACAAGTGACCAATCAAATAAAGGAGACATTGTACAAAGATAGGGGCCTGAGAGCCCTGATTTGCTAATTATCACTTTTCCAGCTGCCAGGTGATGTGGTGGCAAGGAATGGGGTGGGGGGAGGACTCAGGAGGCTTGAGGGAGTTACCACCATTGCAGGAGTGTTTCAAATTCTAACAACCAGTACAGCTGAACCTCAGTCAACGAACTGAGATAAACCTATCACAGTCAGTTTTTGCTGCATAAGAAACCACCCCAAACTTGGTGGCTCACACAACAGCCATTGATTTAAGTTAGATTATGGTTCCAGGAACCAGCAGTCTGGGCAAGGCTCAGCTGGGTGGCACACCTTGTCCATCTGGGCTCTGTCACACATCTGTGGTCAGTGGTCATCAACTAGTACTTCTTCTGTGGGCCAGCCCAGGGCTGGGTAGGAGGTGGCTGAGGCTGGGGATGTTCACAGGGTGGCAGCTAGCTTCCAGGAGGGGGAGGAAGACGAAAGATGCTGGAGGAGTGGGCTCAGGACAGGGGCAAGAACAATCCTACCACGTTCTGTTACCCACAGTAAACCACAGGGTCAGCCCAGATGCACGGGATGAAGAAACAGACCCAGCTTTCGTGGGAGGAGCCCTGAGAGGGAGGACAGGCGCCATCCTTTCAATCTACCACAAGGTTCTAGAAACAAATGATGTCCCTAGACTTATGGGGCCACAGAGAGGGTGGCAGGCAGGGTCTGACCTGGAGAGCTATTCAATGTTCAATTTAAAACATTAGAAGGAGCAGGGAAGAGGTGGTTCTGGATATTTTTGCCTGCAGACTAAGAATAAAACCTTAGACCAGTGAAGTCAATTTTTGTTTAATGCATTTAAATTATTTTTTCTTTTACTTATTTATGAAATCAACTGAGTCTAGGAATAATTTTCCTCTGTGTTTTCAAATAAGGCTTTAAAAGATTGTACCCTGGGCTTTGCATTTCGCTGGCAGAGCAGCTGAACACAGCTTTGTAGACAATTGAGGGAGGATGTATTTATATTTAATGCAGTCACATTGGATGGGTATTTGAGTGAGGGTTTTTTAAATAGAAAAAAAAAAGACTGGGTGTACAAAAGATCAGAAAGGACGTGCACAGCAAAGGCAGAGCGAGGCACACAGGGGCCTGGGAATCCATGCTTGCTCTTCAAGGGCATTAATCCCATTATGCCAAAGGTGAGGTTTATTGCTCTCTGTCCAACCTAATGAAACCAGAAACTCTCAACTGTGGAAAAAGCTATATTTCCTCAGATAAAACAAAATTCTCTTATTGACTTATTCTGCATTTAATCTGAATAAATCAGAATTTTTAAAATGCATGTAGTATTATGAAAGATTCACCATTTCATGTAGAAAACAGTTGCAAGCAGGTTGGATCCAGTTGGCTTACCAGGGGAGCAGTTTTTTATTAGTGTTTTAATGACACCCCCCAGATAAAAACCATGGCACCTCCAGATTGCAGAGCAAAATGCCAAAGATGGATTTGTCCATCCAGAGCTGTCACCAAGTCCCATCCAACGCAACTGCTGGAGTTGGGTACGGGCATGACGTGTGTGGTGTGTGTGTGCTGTCCTTCCCATCACTGCTCTTCCCTAGCATGACCTCAGGCTTAGGATCCCTGACCAGCCCAAGTCTTTGCTGGAGGTGCTGACAACCCCACAACCCCTATTGCCAAAGCCAGGAGGGGCTGCCTTGCCCTCCCCAATTATGCCTGATGTTCATTTTAGCCTTGTCCCACCCTCTCAGCGTAAAAAAGAAGGAAAAGGAGCAAATGAAAAGGAAGGGAGGGGAGGGGAGAGGAGGAGGGAGGAAGAGACAGTATTTCCTGGAGACTGAAGAGGGAGGAATACAACTGCCCCCATACCCCCCCCCTCCTCAGGCCTGGTTGTCCAGGACCACCCACCCTGACAGACAGCCCTGACTTCCACCTTAGCCTTGGAACCTTAAGATTTAACCAATTTGTCTGAACCCACAGCATGGCCCGGAAGGGTGGCTGATCCCAGAGTTTTGGGAGACTTCTAAGGCTAGCCCCTGTCCCTCTGCCCTCCGCCCCCCTCCCCCCGCCCCCACCGCTGCCCTATCCCTCAGCTGGCAGCTTAATGAGGACCCAGCCCCTCTGCCCAGCCTCCCCAGTGGGCTCTGCTCGGACCTTCTCTGGGTTTCTCAAACACACATTCCCCAGTAGACACTGAGTCCAGTTCCCCTCAGGTGAGCCACAGCACCCAGAACCCCCGCTGGGGTGAGAGCCTGGACCCTCCGCTTGCCTGCACACCTAGAGGCGCCTTTCTGATTAGTCGGATTCAGAAGTGCCATGATCTCGTCATTGCATTCTTCAGGACGCATCCCACCCTATTCAGTTTCTGCTGCTCCCAGGGGACTGTGGTTGACAGATTCAGTCCACCCAGACTCTGGACGCCCCATTTCCAATTTCGATTCTGCCATAGGGATGAGCAGAATTCATCCTCACTTCTTTATGTCCCAGAGTTTCCATCTGTGAAAGAAACGCCATTCCTGCCAAATACCTGTCCGCCCAGAGATGGGGCCAGAATGAAGCGTGTCTGCTCAACAGCTTGACATTTGCGAACGAAAGGAGCCACAGAAGCAGGGAGCATTGTTTGCATGTGCGATGGGTTTGGGCTTTTTGTTTGTAACAGGATGGATGTACCGTGCAGAGACAATGAGAATGGCAGTCTTTTCACTTCCGTCTCATCCCCGGGGAGAGCCCTGGTCCAATCCTAGCCTCTCTCCTCAGGAACCCTCCGTGACTTAGGCTGAGGGGGCCTCTGTCCCACAGCCTGGACGCTGGTCCCAGACCCCGGCCAGCTACTCTCATCCGACCCGGCCATGAGACGATACGGGTGATGTTGAGAATGCGGTTGAAAGTGCCTGTCCTACTCGCCACTATCCTTGGTGTCACCTTCACAGGTGCTCCTACAGGACGGCGACATTTCAAGACCTTACATCGAGACATCTCACACAGCCTGGGTTTCGCCTGTACATTCTGAAATTAAAAAACCACTCATCTTTTCTGTTACAAATTCAGTGCTAAGCATATTGCATATTTCTCTTCCCGAGGTAGAAAAATTCAGGGTGAATAACCTTGGGTTCTCTAGAGATGAAACCTGATCTCACAAGCCCTGGATTACATTCTCTAGAGTTTAAAATTTACTGCCAATCTCTCATCTGATTGTCCTGAGGTCAATGAAGAAGCACTCAAAACCTACCTGCTTTTACTGGGCAGGTGTAACTCAGTGTTTGAGCGTCAACCTATGAACCAAGAGGTCAAGGTTCAATTCCTGGTCAGGGCACAGGCCCAGGTTGTGGCCTCAGTCCCCAGGAGGAGATGTGCAGGAAGCAGCCAGTCAGTGATTCTCTCTTATCATTGATGTTTCCATCTCTCTCTCCCTCTCCCTTCCTCTCTGAAATCAATAAAAGTATATATAAAATCAAATTAAAATAAAACAAAAAATCTACCTGTTTTTTTTTTCTAAGTTGACCAAACTGACAAACTGTTGCCCTGAACTCTCCTCTGAAGCCCTCTCACATACCCACGCCTTCTCTTGTTACTTCCACACTGTAATCTAATCAAAAGAAAGAGGGCCCCAAAGTCTTTCTTTTTCAAAGACATATGTTTAATGCCTGGAGGAACAGATCCAGTCCATGTACACAACGCCAACTTCTGTTGAGGGAAGCAGTGCTCAGTATTTGGGGCCTCTGTGAGGCTCACTGCAGTGCCACTGAGTACATGATGGTTGTCAGCCAGGAGTTCATGCAACACTGTGAGAAGCAGAGCCTGCTACCTTCACTCAGTGGGTGTCTGGGCTACAAGCACTTCTGTTGCTAAGAGGTGGGGCTCTGCTGACTTCAGGAGCAGAGTGAGCGGGAGGTTGTGGCTGGCGATTGTTCTAGAAATCACTTAAAAAGGAGATGAAGCAGCACATATGGCAGGAGCAGAAGGGTTCGCTCCAGCCACAACATTCACCCTGAGCAGGCATCTTTGAGGTACGCCCTCCAGGGTTTCCCTGGAATTTACACAACTACTGAGTGCCCACTGGTGACCATACACCTGGACTTCACGGACGAGAGAAGATAGATCAAAGAAATGATGAACAAAGGCGGGGAAAGGAAAGGAGAAATCAAGTGGTTAAAGAGTTGGAAATGGAAGGAATGAGACATGTACACTCCTTTTGCTTTAGCCTATAAAATTCATTCCTTCTAAGAACTTAAATCTGGGGCTCATGGTGAAATTTCAGAAGGGCCTCTGGCTCTATGCTAGCAGCAGACAGCAGCTCTCCCAGAAGCAGCTCAGGGTCCTCGTCCCCCAGGACTTCCGGGCTTACCTTTCTAGTTCCCTGTCACCCCTTATTATTTACGCCTCTTAGTCACAGAAGCAGGCAGTTGGGTAATGGTGGGAATTAAATCTATTAGTGGATTAAGGATTGAGAGTGTATGTTGTTCCAACCCTCTAAAAATCAGTACAGAAAATACAGCAATATTTATTAATGTAATTCATGGTGTATTAAGAGCAGCCTATTTTCTTTCTTTTCTTTTTCCTTTTTTTGAGCTCAGAAGTCCTGTGTTTTACATGACCTCAGCTGAGTTCTTTTATATGAAAATTAGAGATTTATTTATTTATTATTTTTACTTAACAGCATTCCCCACTGTGCTAGGAGCTGGGGTGGGGGCAGGGGAGATGGAGTGGGGGTGGGGAGAGAACAAACCACAGATCCCAATCACAACCAGCTTAGAGATTAGACATTTGAAAATTTATGCCCAGGGCATACTTTTCACACAAGATATTGCCCATGAATAGAGATAAATAAGCAGCACATGGGAGTGGGGCTGCTCTGCTGAAGCAGGGGGTCCCTAGACCACCGACTCAGGCAGGGGGGTTCCTCTCATCTCTCCCTCTCGGGGATCTAAGGACCCTTAGGGTTCCTAGGAGCACAATTTGCAAACCACCAATCAGCTCACAACAGTGCTTCTTCAGGAATCTCAGCCCTTCCCTCACCAGGCATATGCCATCGGCAATATTTTTTGTCCTCACTGCCCTCGTGTGTAGAATGTCAATGGATTAAGCAAGCTCCAAGATCCTACATCTTTCACTTGCAAGTGACTAAAACTCCTCAAATATTTCCAAGCAAAATAAAACAAACAAACAAATGAAAAGAAAGTAAGGGAGAGTTACTGATTCATGTACCTAAAAAAGACAATTAATGAACACATTATGACTTTGTTAAATTAATATTTGTTTGTATATCTACATGTTTGTATATGTGTACATGTATATACATATCCTTAAATAACATGTAGCTAATAGTGTTAACTATTAATTCTGTTAGTCCTGAATTTGAAAAATTTTCAACAGAACAACCCTGCACCACAAACTCCCAGGGCAACAGCAGTTTTTTCTGACTTTGCACAGGAGGCACTGTATAGATAGAATATTCCAGAAGAAAAGCCTCCCATGTAAAGTGTCTTCTCCTTGACTCGTCTCAGAATGCTCTAGAAAGCTTGTCTTACCAAACAGGAATTACAACTGTAGAGGCTCCCTGACCACCAGAGGCCCCTGAACCCCCACACATACACCGAGAGCCCCTCACTCGCCACCTTGGGTCTCAGCTTCTCTTGGCCCCAGTCTTCACATTAGCCTCCAGGGCAGGGGCCCAGAGGCCATGTGGGGTGAGCATCGTCGTGTCCAGGCACTCAGCACAGGAGTTCTTACATAGACAACTCAAGTGCCAGGCAGTACCGGACCGAGGGAAAAGCCTCACTCTGGCCGCCCACTGCCTGGCCATGGTCACCCGCCCATGAGGTCGGACCCTGCTCCAGCGTCTGGGACACAGAGAAAGGGAGACCTGAGCAGTTAGACCTGAGCAGCAAACCCACCCTCCTGCCAACATGACATCTCCTCGGGAATTCAAACCTTTGCAAATGTGAGTCATGACGTCTTCCTTAGACGGTTGTGCTGAGGATGCGAGTGTGTGTAGTGTGTTGGACACATCACACTCGATACTTGACGGTACATGGGATAGTGGAGCCCTTTCCTCCTACTTCCAAGAAAATATCAGCTGTTCCAAAACCTACCTCTATGGTGGATCTCAGCCAGCCCAAACTATTCCCCTAATCCAGAGGGCACCGGGACCAGCAGCAGCAGGACCCCCGGGGATCCTGTTATACATGCAGAATGTGGGCACCCTCCCCAGGTCTGCTGAGTGGGGGGGCCCAGCCATCAGGTTTTAACAAGGTCAAGGCTATCTCAAGTTTGAGAACCTCTTCCCTAACCCAAGCACCCTCTTATAATTCTTACACATTTTAGAATCCAGAGAATGTCTTTCCATGGACGCCTGCTCTGCTTGTCTTTGGACCTGTCATTTCTTTCTCCATCTTCCTGCAGAAACCCCAGGAGGCAGCTATTGTCACCAGGCCCCAAAAGCCAGGATTCTTTGCATGGACCACCCTGGGCAGGGCCTTGTATCCAAGGAAAGTATAAGCTGCTCATTTACATTTGTAAAGCATTCATCTCCATAGTACCAAGCTTTGCAACAGCAACACGATCATACTTGAATGAAACCCTATCTGTCAATTTTTAAGCTTCCCTGGAAGCTCGGTCAGCATTATTTTATAAATACAAGATGAAAATGCGTTCAAGAAACCCTCCCAAGGATAGGCACAGAGCTGAGATGGGCATACCTTGGTTTCTGGATGCACAGCGGCAGCCCTGGCTGGTGGTGCCCCAGCGGACAGCATGGGGCCAGAAGTTTGCTGGGAACCTCATCCTTCCATCAGCTTGTGCAATGATGCTGTCTACCAGCAAGGAACCAGTCAACTGCATTCCTGTAGGGGATATTAAACTGCATCCCTGGTTTTACCTTCTCCACAGACACCCTCATCATTAACATAACAATATGACAAGGGAGGGAGCAGACTGGAGGTTCTTGAACTGGAGGCTGACCTGTTCCCACCTCACTGCAAAGCAGCCGCCCTGACCCCAGGAAGCTACCTGGGCCCAACACCACCACTGAGCACCTCTGCCTGGCAGTCACTGTCCCTCAAGGTGCGGGCCCTGTCTGCTCCGTGAGGTCCCAGTCTGACCCCATGTTGTGGGGGAGCGCACTACAGGGGGGCCGTGATAACTGTTTCCGTAGCTATCACCCCTGCTCATCGCCACAAGGCTGAAGTGCCACCCCTTTCTCTACTAGAATTGGGCCCTTAGCAGGTGGTGGCCATTGAGCAGCAGCCCCAGGTCGCATCCTCTTCCTCATCATCTCTGAGAAGTTGGGGTCCTGGAGCACCCCCCAGAATTCTGAAGTGGCCATCCATCCTTTACCCAGGTGCTGAGACCCCATCATGCCTAGAACTACTCCAACAGAGCACACACTGGGTCCCGAGGCACAGCCATACTGGCTCCCATGACAGCCTGTCAGTCTCAGCCCACAAGCCCACACACCTCAGCTCTTCAAGAAACATGTGCAGAAGATACCTTAGCTCCCTTCCAGGCATCTACCCCTTAACCGGCCAGGACGAAGGCAGAAGCGGGAGACCAGTGCCAAGTGGGTTCTGGTGGCCACAGTGTGCCGCACGGCTATGAAAATGCTGCATAAGTGGCACCTTGAACACTGAGTCTCCTGTTTTTTCTCTCATCACTCTCCCCACGCCGCCTTTGGAAATGAGGACTAACACCATCTTCACCACAGTCACTTCCGCGGTTCTCCTCCTGGTTCCGAATCTGGTGGTCCAGGGAGGCTGCCCGTGGCCTGGGCCAGGACTCCACCCAGGGCCTGGGACCAGGCTCAGCCACCCCAGCAGCAGCAGACAGCAGGCCTGGTCCAGCTTGCTTTGCTTTCTGGACGTAAGTCCAGTTCTTTCATCAGGAAAAGCTTTGTTTGGAAACAGAATAGCTCCTCTCCGCACGCAGAGACGGAATCAGTGAAGCGCCCAGGGTCACGAGGTCATCCAGCTAACAGCAGGCCTCCCAACCACGCTCCCCACTTCTGCTCACCCTCCCTCCTGACCCCCTGCTCAGCACCAAATGCCATCAATTTCCTTCTGCATGGCCCGGAATGTCCCTGCATCCTGCATCCTGGCGCTCCCATGGGGGCCAGGCCTGTCCCTGACTGTTGGTTATTCCTTCACACATGCATACTCTGCTCCCCCACAGATACACACACACACACACACACACACACACACACATATGCATATTCATACATGTATATACACATACTTTCACACACACATACATCCTCTTTCTCACATGCATCTAATGGTACAAATGGAAGGATTACCTCATAAAGTAGAGAACAGATATGACATCTGTCTGCAGCAGGACAGTAGATAGAGGGCAATGGGGAAGGAGACAGTCCCTCCTGGCCATGTTTGTTTAAACAGAGGGAAAAAAAATTGAGGCGGGGACCCCCTCAAGCTCCTAAGGGAGAGGCATGAAAACTGAAAGAGAAGTGAGCAGCAGCATTTCAGATTCCTGGGTCCGTTCCATTCACATGTAAATGAAAGCTACTGTGTGTGGCCCAGCTCTGGGCTAGAATGGGGATGGAATGGAGAACTAACAGAGGGACAGCTATGATCTAGGGGGGACGAGTAGTGACATGTACCCCCAGCCCTTGATCCAAGGAAAACTAAACGCAGTGACAAGTGTCAAACATGGAATCTGGCCCAAGCTCTGGGTCAGAACTTGGTGGTCCCTAAGCAAACAAGCTGATCCTTATCCTAAGATCAGTGGAACAATATGAAGGTTGGCGCCCAAGAGGGTATAATCAGCTTTGCACTCGGAAGAGGTATGTCCAGCTACAGTGTGGGGGGTGAAGGGAGGCAGCAGAAGAAATGGAGACTCAGTCAGGAGGCTGTTTCGACACGCCATTGAGTGATGGAGGTTGGCTGGGCTAGGAGCTGGGAGTGCAACGGGGAGAAGCAGGGAGACCCCAGTGCCACTGGGGGAACCTCTCCCTCCTTTCTTCACTGCAAATCCAGACAGAGGAGTCAAATTCACATTGTCTCCTAATAAAACTGAGGGGAAATACGCAGGTATTTCCAACTGTCCTACAATTGGCCTGTAGCATCATAATGTTTTAGACATGAAACACCATCGAGCAGTGGTTTTCCACCCAATTGACCAAATGCCTCTTTCTTTCATGATAATATTTGGTAACAGCCCCTTTACTGTCTTGAAATGAAAGTTAAAAATATAGTTATCTTCCTATAGCTGAGTGGCCAGATTATTATGACCACCCCATCAGTACTTCATTGACACTTCCAAAAATACTGAATATTGAAAATTTCCTAAGTAAATACTCTCAAGGTTTTATTATTATTTTTATAACTAATTCACTTCATTGTACTGATGGGGTGGTCATAATAATCTGGCCACTCAGTGTATATACTAATGTAATTGTAATATAAATAATAAAGTAATGATACCGTTGCAATTAACCTAGTTATTAATAACAGGAAAGGAGCAAAGGGAAGATAGTCGTATGCTCAGTAAAGTTGGAGGAACTAGCAAAGGTGCTTGCTGTCAGTCATACCTAAAAACAGGTCATTGGCCAGAATAAGTGTGGCCATGGCAAGGGTGCAAACTTTGGGATATAATCCCCTGAACAAAGAAGTTGGCTCTCTTGGCTCTCTTGGGGCTCTTGTTGCTTGGGGTGTGCTCTCTTGGCTCCCTGCATTTACCCATATGGCCCATGCCATGTGGACCCACACACAATGGACTAAAGGAATACAACTAGCCTGATGCTAAACTGGACTCAGCTCAACATGGAAAGGAAACTCTGGACACTGGCTTTGCTTCTAGCTCTACTGAATCCCCAGCTACACTTCTATGACTGGACAAAGGGAAATGAGGCTTTGTAAATGCAAAGATGTAATGTCATGCAAATAGAATTTACTCATTCTCCCATGCGAGTCTCAGAAAGTGCTTTTTCCTGAGATATCGTAAAGACCCACCCCCAGCACCCAGTGGGAAAGAGGACACCCCAATTTCTATGAAAACAGTAATTCACAGCGAGATAACACGTGCACCCAGACCCAGGTGTGCCACAGACATAAAGAAGTGGCTGCAGGGAGCCTGTGTGTGGAATCACTGCACATGCACTAACATGTGTAGAGGAGGCTCAGTCCTAAACCAAGTATATCTCCATTTCACAGTAGCTTCATTCTTAGAAAAAAAAATAGTATATGTTAAAAATAGTATATGCAAAAACGCCTTGTGTGTGTGTAGGTAAGATGTAGTTAAGTTGTAAGTTCAGCCAACGACCAACTGTTTCTCACCTACCTGAATGTCAGGGAACATAGTCAAAAGTCGTGAGGGACGCAGAACAAATCTGTTTTTTGACACGTCTTCAAGAGTTATCTGAGGTCTGGCACCACTGCATTCCACCCACTATGCCATGTCAGCTCCCCCCACATCATTAGGGCCCCAAAAGTGCCCCCTCCGGAAAGAACTACTGGTGTAGCGCAAACCTGTTGTTGGTATGAGGACGTGAACGCCCAGAAAGTGAATGATTTGTCCAGGGACAGGCAGCTGCTCAGCGGCGGTGCTGGGCCTGGAACACAGATCTGCCTTCCCTCCCAGCACCTCATGAGCCTTTTGCTTCCTCCTGCTGACATCTGATGATGGGAAGAGGAGGGGCTTCCTGATGGGGAACAGGAAAATGTCAAGCACTTCAATGGATCACTGTTGAACATGGTCCAAGAAATACCAAGAGTCAAGTGGATTTTACACAGTAGACTTGGGACTCAAGATTTTTCAAAATATGTGTTTTGTTGTATTATTTCACATCGCAAAATAAAATGTGTTCATTGCAAAAACAATTAGAAAATGCAAGTGTACAGGGAAAAATCAGAGAGGTAAGCAGTTTGATGTAGTTTCATATAAATATTGTTGTGATGGTTAACTTACTAGTGTGTGTCAATTCAGCTAGGCCATGCTGCCCAGGTGTTAAGTCAAAAGTCAGTCAGGCCCTAGCCCGTTTAGCTCAGTGGATAGAGCAATGGCCTGCGGGCTGAAGGGTCCCAGGTTTGATTCCAGCCAAGGGCACATGCCTGGGTTGTGGGCTCGATCCCCAGTAGGGGGCATGCAGGCAGCAGCTCATCAATGATTCTCTCTCATCATTGATGTTTCTATCTCTCTCTCCCTCTCCCTTCCTCTCCGAAATCAATAAAGAAATATATATACTTTTAAAAAGTCAAGCAGTCTGGACATCTCTAAGGTATTTTTTTTTAAGATGTGATTAGGATTTAAATCAGTAGACTTTGGGCAAAGCAGATCACCCTCCATAATGTCAATGGCCCTCATCCAATCAGCTGAACGTCTTCAGAGAAAAAGACTGAGGCTTGCAAGGAGAAGGGAATTCTGCCTCCAGTCGGCCAGCCAGCCCACAGTGCAGATTTTGAATTTGCCAGCCCCACAACCATGTGAACCAATTCCTTAAAATCTTAGTCTCTCTCTCTCTCTCTCATATGTAATATATATTATGTATAATATTTATTTGTCTATTGAACTGTAAATACACACATGTATTCTATTGGTTATGTTTCTCCAAAACCTAGAGAAATTAGTCTCCTAACAAATAAATACATATATACACACATACACATTTTTAATAAAAATAGTCTTATTGTTCCTATTGAGGTAAAACTTGCTTTTTTCATTTGAGAATAATGTCAATATATTTTTTCATCATGAAAGGTTCTCTCCACCTCACTCATTTCCAATAGTTGCATAGAATTCAATTGCACGCATATGCCAGAGTATTTAACCAAGGGTTTACTGATTCTGCAGATGACTCTGCCTTCCTGTTTTGTCCAGTGTTTCTTACACTCTCCCTTTCAGTGGTGGCAAAGAGAAAGCCATCCTGGCCCAATGAAAATCAGTCTCCAGCAAGGCTCTTCCTTGTCGAATGTGGAGGGGTCTCAGAATTTGTGGCTTTCTGGCCCTTCGTGGGCTTTGGGGGTACAGGACAGGGAGGGGTCTGAGGAGACCAGTCCCTTCCATTGGGACCCAAGCTCCCCTGCATGAAGCACCGTGGACCTGCTGCTTGACAGATCTTCCCAGGTAAGTGGTGTGCACCGATGACAGTCTACACCTAGGCTGCAGCCTCATTGATAATGTAATTATTAGGAGAGTCATGCTGCTGCAAACACAGCGTTTTCAACCATTTATCACAATGTTGATCTTTACTTTAAATATAAATCAGGCAATCATTTATGTCTTTTATGTTCTTTGTATTTATTCAAGAATATTTAACTGTAGACAAAAGGTGACTTATTCATTATTCATCCTGAACAAGGCAAGTATGGCAATTTGAAAAGGCTGACATTTGAGCTTTTTGCCAACACTAGCAAAATTATATCCTTCCCATTGTAAATCAATGAAGTAGAATCATTGTGCACAAAGGAATTAAATTGCCTTGTCACTTTAATAAGGCCACCTTATATACAACCTTCAACCAATGCCATTGTGCAGAGAAAGGGTGCATCCTCGTCCTCAGCTGCCTCAGATCTCAGCTGGCTTTCCAATTACACGGGCATCCTCTAAGTCCTTCCCTTTCCTAGGAGACCATGTCAGAATGTCACCGGCACAACTTGCTATCAGTGACATGCATGCTTCGGCGCAAATTAGCATCCCAGCCACAGCCTTGCTGGCATTTTGTAAACTTGTTCACTAGGTCTTCTTGACTTAGACCCCACTTCTATCATTCTGTCTCCTACTCCTTCCACCCATGAGCACCCCCCTCCTCTCTCTCTCACTCTCTTTCACACACACACACACACACACACACACACAACACACACACATACACACACACACACCTTGAAAAATAATTCTATTACCTCATTTTTGCTTTCATTGAGAAAGATCCAAATTTTATAGGCAGGAAGCGTTTTGATAACAACAAATGATGACCTCCCAAATTTAAACAGCCCTGAAAAATACATCTTCACAAATTCATGCCCAAGGTTATTCGCTGCATTATTTGTCACTGCAATATGTAACAACCTGGCCAATTTATAGGCAATGAGTTACATAAACTACAGTACAGCTACATAATGTATTATGCAGCTCTAAACTGTAAAATATTATAACTAATACAGAGTGATTTCCAGGATATATTTTAAGTTTAAGGTATTTTTTAAAGCAAAATACAAAATAGTGTATATAGTATGCTACCTTTTGCATATAAAAGGTTAAATAAGAAATACATATATAATACATATATAATATAGATATAGATATAGATATAGATATAGATATAGATGATATAGATATAGATATAGATATTTACACAGAAGGTTTAACCAGAAACTAATAAAAACTATCACCCTAGATCAGTGATAGCGAACCTTTTGAGCTCGGCGTGTCAGCATTTTGAAAAACCCTAACTTAACTCTGGTGCCGTGTCACATATAGAAATTTTTTGACATTTGCAACCATAGTAAAGCAAAGATTTCTATTTTTGATATTTATTTTATATATTTAAATGCCATTTAACAAAGAAAAATCAACCACAAAAATGAGTTCGCGTGTCACCTCTGACACGTGTGTCACAGGTTCGCCATCACTGCCCTAGCGGCTGGTGGATAGGAACTAAACAAAAGGGATGTGAGCTGGAATTAGAATTCTCTGACTACACCTTTTCATATAGTTTTTTGAGCATGTAAAGCTTGACATGTTCAAAAAGTACCTCAAATATGATGATAAATGGCATACTCTAAAATGTTAATCCCCTAGAAACAAATGAACTTAATGGCATATGGAATTGATAACACAACCACACTGAAATAAGAATTAATGCAAGTACATTTTTAATCCAATTCTACATTCATACTTTTTGTTATATATTCTAAGGACAAAAATTACTACAAAGAAATCTTGAATTCTTCTTTATAAGTTTGTTGTTACTATAGTGTTAGTGTAGTAATTCTGAAATGAGTTTGTGCATGCTAGAGCAATAGGTGAAATATATGAAGCTTTTGGAAACCCAGAGTCTTAAAAGAAGGAAAATAACAAATATGAAACAAGAGACAACCTGTGGTCCTGGACTTGAATTGGAAATATAACTTACAGCTCTGTCCATCAAAAGGGCCAGAAGCAATGACATTCCAGTTGCAGATCTTTATTATTATTTTTTTAATATTTATATTGATTTCAGAGAATAAGAGAGAGGGAGATAGAAACATCAGTGATAAGAGAATCATTGATCAGCTGCCTCCTGCATGACCCCTACTGAGGATCAAGCCCACAACCCAGGCATGTGCCCTGACCACGAATGGAACTGTGACCTCCTGGTTCATAGGTTGAAGTTCAACCACTGAGCCACACCAGCTGGACCCAGGTCTTTATTTGTAAAACCACTCCCCACACAAAATAACCAAGGGTCCTTAGAAAATTAGCTCATTCCAGGTCTTATGCAGAGAAAGAGCAAAGTGGGTGTGAACCATCTTTTATGTCAGAAAGCAAAGAAGCATTTAAAGATGAATGGGGCATGTCAAAAAGATACAAGGACCTGATTGAAGAGGCTCCTACTGGCCAAACTTGGCACAATTTGATAAAAAAGAATAATGACTATAATAGATTATAATACACTGAATTAAAAAAAAAGAATAATTGAATCTATAGCAAATTATATTTTAAAAAAGACTAAAGAGATAAAGTTATTCTTTACAGAAGAAAGCCAGTTAATAAATGTGGGAGGTATGATAGAATTAGAATATCACCATTCTGCAACCAGAATTGATATAAGCAAAAAAAAAAATTATTGAGTAAAAGGTTACTAGGGAACAGAATATTCATTCAGCTTTAATTTATCATCCCACAGATTACTTACCAATTACAAAAAGGGAAAGGTTTTTACACTAGAGCAATCTGGTAGTCATTTTAAACCAGTGGTTGGCAAACTCATTAGTCAACAGAGCCAAATATCAACAGTACAAGGATTGAAATTTCTTTTGAGAGCCAAATTTTTTAAACTTAAACTATATAGGTAGGTACATTGTTATTGACTTAATTAGGGTACTCCTAAGGCTTAGGAAGAGGCACACTCAAGGGGCCAAAGAGCCGCATGTGGCTCGCGAGCCACAGTTTGCCGACCACGGTCTTAAGCAAATGATTAAATGTAACATAGTCTTCTACACTCCTAATGCAGTGAAGCAGGAAGTACTCAGTATCACCTATGTATCAGTCTTGTCACAACATTTGACTTGAATCAAATTATGAGGGCACAACCAAATAATCCATACTGTGGACATTAATCAAAGCAACTCACCTGGACTCCATGGCCTTGATGGCTTGAAGGGGAGGGGAAGGGGGCATGGGTACTCGTCTAGATTAAAGGAAATTATAGAGACATTCATTTTAAACAACTGTTATTTGTGACCTTTAATTGTACTCAGATTGACAGAATATGTAAAAGACATTTTGGGGTAAATTGGAATATGAACTGACTGATTTGTTGAGGATGAGAATAGCACTATCAGTTGGAAAATACCATTGGTCCTAGGACACACATGTCGAAGTACTTTCAAATGATTTAAGAATTGTGTGTACCCCCGTGCACAAGTGTGAGAGACAGAGATAGACAGAGACAGATAGCGAGAGAGTGCATGGAAATGCACCAGTTGGTGTTCTAGATAGGGAAACTGGAGTGAGGGAAAAGTATGAGAATGGGAGATATGAGAGTAATCTTAACCTCCTATGATCATAAGTCAACACATGATACACAACACTGACACATCAAAAACACTGGGGGCAGAAATTCCCATCTTCACCTCTTGCTGTGTGTTTGGGCCACCTGCTGAACCTCTCTGTGCCTGTTTTCTCATGAGGCCAATGATAGTACTTCCTAATGGGGTTGTTGAGGGAATTAATAGTTAGAACATGTAAAGCACTTCGGAGAATGCCTGGTACCAGGTAAGCACTGGTGAAACAGCTACTGAAGTAGATCTACGTAGTTATTCAAGGAGATGGTTTAGAAATATGGGGACAAATCACGGAGACACTAATGAAGCACCGAGCAATGGCTGCCTCAGGGGAGCAGGGCCGGGGTGGGAAGGAAAGAGGCGGCGTCTGCCGTTCCTCACTGTGAACTACAAAGGACTCTGCCTGTGGATAAATCTGGTGGAGGATAATCCCTAAGAAAGAAGCAGCATAGAGTAGAGGTGCAGCTTCAACAGCATCTGGATGGAAATCAGGCCTGGGACTGAGGCACCTCTGCTTCCATTTTCTCCCCTGGAAAATAAAAGGATGAAAGATCTGAGCACCCGGAACACGGCCTAAATGGTTTTCATTCTGAGAAATAAAACCCCACAGCTAATGGAATGCTCTATAAAATCTTGAGGTTAAATGGAAAACAACAACAAAAACATATTCTATTATCTGCCCTGCAGCGGCCTCTATTTAACGCCCAACGTTAGCTGGTGGGCCCAGCCTCGCCTGCAGCTCTGTGAAAGCTGGTGCCTCTGCCCGCAGGGCCATCTCTCCCAGTAACTGGCTCCAGGCGCCCTCCAGGTCTGACAAGGGCGGGGAGCCTCTCTCACTCTCAACCCACACTGGGATCAAGGAGACTGCAGATGTCATTACCGAGAGCCAATATAGCTTCCCCATCACCACAAGAGCCAAAGGAAGTATAGTCTTTCAAAGACAGAAGCACATACACGCATGTTGGAGCATTCGAGCTCTTTCTACTCTCAATATTTAGTCCTGTTTTGAGAGTTTCCTGAAATTACATGACTCAAAACATAGACCCACAGAAGAACAGTGTGTGGTGACAATGTTCTTAACACTCCTTACACGGCCGGTTTCAGTTGGAAAATGTTAATACCGAATGACCTTTTACTGAAGGGTATTTTTAAGGAGACAAAGCAATTTTTCGTAATATGGTTGCTATAGTGATTGGCCCTTTAAAAAGGCTGGGAGAGAAATGACGTACATCTGTAATCAACAGCTGTTGAAATAACAAATGGTTTGATAAAGCAGCATTTGGGGATTAATTTGAAGCCGAATAAATAAGCGGGTTTTTAAAAAGTCAACCAAAAAAAAAAACCCCAGAAAACCAAAAGGCCTCTTGTGCTGCACAAGCTGGGCTTTGGGAACTGGCAGGGACCTCCGCTCAGGAAGAAACGGCGACTGCCCAGGGCCGGAAAGGGGCCTACCTGTCTCTGTCTACCCAGGCCCTACCTCCCTGGCCCAAGCAGGCAGCTGCTGGGAACACTTGTAAGTGCACATTCTGACCTCATCCGCCTAACAAGCTCCCAGAGGACGCTGATGCAGCTGGGCCCCGTAGCACCCTTGGTACCCAGGGTCCCAGGTGGAAACTTTCTAGTGGCCCCTCTCTCCTCCAAACCCCAGCACCACCGTCTTCGTTTTCTGTTGTTGCCATAACCGATTACTAAAGATTCCGTGGAACAACACAACGCAAATGTGTCATCTGGCAGTTCTGCAGGTCAGGTGTCCAATGCAGTCTCGCTGCAGGAGCCCAAGGCAAGGTGTCGGCATGGCTGTGTTCCTTCCAGAGACGCCGGGGAGCATGTTTCTTGCCTTTCTATTCCTTCCAGAGGTGCCTGCAGTCCTTGGCTCCTGGCTCTTCCTCCCTCCTCAAAGCTTGCAAAGCCGCATCCCTCTGCCTTCCTTCCACGGTCACTTCGCCCTCAGATCCCACCAGGAGAGCCCTCCACTTTGCAGGACACTTGTCAGTAGTTGGGTTCTACCCCCATGATCCCCAATCATCTCCCCACCTCAAGGTCACCAACCAGCATCATATCTGTGAAGTCACTCACATATTCACCAGGTCCAGAGATTAGGAAGCAGAAATGGGGCGGGGGGCGGGTGGGGGGGGAGATATTCTGCATCTTTCCTGTCCTCTCTCCCAGCTGAGGACAGAGCTTTATCCTCAGGATGTTTCACTCTTACACCTACATACCTGGGCATGCCCTGTATTTCCCACGGATCTCACTGAGAATCTGGCTCGTGCAGACACATCATCGAAGCTGGTTCCTTCATTCATTCGAAAGGGTTGATTGCCTGCAGTTCTCAGTCAAGATGAAACCTTCTAGTACAGCGGTTCTCAACCTGTGGGTCGCGACCCCTTTGGTGGTCAAACGATCCTTTCAAAGGGTTCGCCTAAGACCATCCTGCATATCAGGTATTTACATTACGATTCACAACAGTAGCAACATTACAGTTATGAAGTAGCAGTGAAAATAATTTTATGGTTGGGTCACAACATGAGAAACTGTATTTAAAGGGCCAGAAGGTTGAGAACCACTGCTCTAGTATCGTTGGCAACTGGGCCAGAGAAAAGGCTCCATTCCACCTCACCCCACGCTCCCATGGCCTTGTTCACTCCCTCCTAAGATGCCACAAATGACGTCCCAGACCAGGAGGTTCTGCACTGAGCACCCCACGGCCCACCCTCGTCCCAGGCCTCGACCATTTGCTTGGGTCTCTGTTTCTATTTAAAGATGTATCCACAGACATGAAGATACAAAATGTTCTCATTCCACATTCCAGGCCCTCTCCCGAAAGAAAAAAGCCTCTGGTGGAGGAAGGACAGACCCTTCGCAGCAGAGGGATTCCTGGTGACCTTTATTCTAAGCACCCACATTTAATTTAGAAACTCTCTCTATGAAGGCAAGAGATTGAGATTCATATGTTTCTATCTATTTGCTTGCATGATAAACTCAAGCAAAAAGAAAGACTCTGGCCCTCGCTGGTTTGGCTCAGTGGACAGATACAGTGATGGCGAACCTTTTGAGCTCGGTGTGTCAGCATTTTGAAAAACCCTAACTTAACTCTGGTGCCGTGTCACATATAGAAATTTTTTGATATTTGAAAGCATAGTAAAGCAAAGATTTATATTTTTGATATTTATTTTATATGTTTAAATGCCATTTAACAAAGAAAAATCAACCAAAAAAATGAGTTCGAGTATCAGAGGTTCGCCATCACTGGGATAGAACGTCGGCCTTCAGACTGAAGGGCCCCAGTTGATTTTGGTCAAGGGCGCATGCCTAGGTTGTGGGCTCGATTCCCAGTATGGGACATGCAGGAGGCAGCCAATCAATGATTCTCTCTCTCCCTCTCCATTCCTCTCTGAAATCAATAAAAATATATTTAAAAAATAAAATAAAATAAAGACTCTAGAAATCATCATGGGAGGGGAGGGAAGGTTTGGAGGAAAAGAAAATGCTCTGACTTTATTTTTCTTCTTTGTGAAGAATCAATAGCAGCCTCTCTGTGGATTAGACCCGGAAAGTGCCGTGTCCCCATGGGGTGACATGTCCATACACATGTACACAGAGAGAAGGGGGAACTTGCTGAACTGCCTCAGGCAGTTAAAGGCACTGGGTCCAAATTAAGACTTATCAGCAAGATCATTATCTAAAAATAAATCAGCTTTTCTTTGCTTCATCAAAAGATCAGATTATAGAGTATGCAGCCTCACTTTCAGAATAAAATGTTTTTTATTCTGAGACAAGTTAGGACAATGAAAATTATTACATAATCTGTCAGGTACTGTATAGGCCGATTGTGAAAGGGTATTGTTCCTTCGAGATGAGGGTTATCTGGTGGTTTCTCCCATTGTACAAGTACAACAGACTTCAACAGTGAAGAACAAAAATAATTCCACAATTCAGCATGTAAAGCAGAAACCTCCCATCGCAAGCATTCCAGATGGATGCTTTCGGCCAGGATTCCGGTTTCCTTCAGGCCCAGGCAGCCCTGGCACCAAGGGCAGACTTGGGTCTCTCCCACAGTCTGCATGATCTTGGCTCACTCTTCTTTTCTGTGTACATTTACAAACCTGAGATGACTACGCGGGCCTGTCCCTTTACAGTGTGAGGTGAGTAAGGAAGGAGGTGGGTCTATTGTCCCCTACACTGAGCACCAGAGCCGATCCTTGCATAAGTGTATAAATCTACCTCTCACCCCAGCCAGTGGGTGTGTTTGTGGAAGGGGGGGGGGGGCGGGGGGCAGGCTGTAAAATTGCTGCAGTGACAGGGGGCACAAGGGACTTTGGCCAAACTGCACAATCTGAGGGACCAATTTCCACAAGACTGCTCTCACTTCAGGTGCCAGTCAAAAAGTTAGGGGCAGTGGTTCTCAACCTTCCTAATGCTGCGACCCTTTAATACAGTTCCTCATGTTGTGGTGACCCCCAATTTCATTGTTACAAATTGAACATAATTAAAGCATAGTAATTAATCACAAAAACAATATGAAATTATATATGTGTTTTCCGATGCTCTTAGGCGACCCCTGTGAAAGAGTCGTTCGACCCCCAAAGGGGTCGCGACCCACAGGTTGAGAACCACTGGTCAGGGGGTCCCCAGACTGTCCACACACTTCAGACCAGCTAATTGCACATTTAGGGTCTTCACCATCACACTCTTGTTCCATAATTTGCTAGAACAACTCACAAGTCAGGGAAGTATTATAATTATTATTTCAGTTTTATCATAATAAAACAATGCAAATCGGAACCAGCAAAAGGAAGGGTGAGGTGGGAGGGTCCCACAGGTAAGGCTTCCATGTTCAGGACACATCTCCTGGCACAGCGATGTAGGTCAACAACCAGGGATGCTCAGCCCAGCCTCAGTGTCCAGAGTGGTTATTGGGGCTTCATTCTAGAGACGTGATTGAGTGAATTGATGACCATATGTTTGAATTCAATCATCAGGCCTCTTCCCTCCCAGAGATGGGGCTGATATCACCTGGTTGGTCTTTCTGGTTGACCCATCCCCGTTGTGACTCCTCTCATTAGCATAAACTATTTAGGGGCTCACTATGTGGGAAACCCCAAGGGCTCAGAGGTTACCTCCCAGAATGGGGATAAGAGCCAAACCTTTCTTTGGGCTGAGACCAACTTCTTTATTACACAGTGGGTGTATTGGTCAGGTTCTCCAAATAAAGAGAACCAACAGGAGACTTATTTATTTACTTATTGATCCTATAGAATAAAAGCCTAGGTGGCATCACATGCAACATCATCACAAGATGGCCGCCCTCACATTATCACAAGATGGCTGCTACAAGATGGTCGACAGAGGAGGGCAGTTGTGGGTGATTGGGCCTGCTGGAGAGGGTAGTTAGGGGTGACCAGGGCTGCAGAGGAGGGCAGTTGGGGGCGACCAGGGCTGCAGAGGAGGGCAGTTGGGGGCGACCAGGCCTGCAGAGGAGGGCAGTTGTGGGTGACCAGGCCGCCAGGGGAGGGCAGTTTTGGGTGATTGGGCCTGCTGGAGAGGGTAGTTAGCGGTGACCAGGGCTGCAGAGGAAGGTAGTTGGGGGCAACCAGACTGGCAGGGGAGGGCAGTTGGGTGCAACCAGGCCGGCAGGGGAGGGCAGTTGGGTGCAACCAGGCCTTCAGGGGAGGGCAGTTGGGGGTGATCAGGTCAGCAGGGGAGCGGTTAGGGGCAATCAGGCAGGCAGGCAGGCGAGCGGTTAGAAGCCAGCAGTCCCAGATTGTGAGAGGGATCTCTGACTGCCTAAATTAGAGGCCCGGTGCATGAAATTCATGCACTGGGGGGGATGGGGGTGTCCCTCAGCCCAGCCTGCACTCTCTCCAATCCAGGACTCCTCGGGGGATGTCCAACTGCCGGTTTAGGCCCGATCCCAGGGATCGGGCCTAAACTGGCAGTCAGATATCCCTCTCACAATCCAGGACTGCTAGCTCCCAACCACTCACCTGCCTGCCTGATTGCCCCTAACCACTCCCATGCCAGCCTGATTGACGCCTAACTGCTCCCCTGCTGGCTTGATCGCCCCCAACTTCCCTCCCCTGCAGGCCTGGTCCCTGCCAACTGCCCTCCCTCCCCTACAGGCCTGGTTGCCCCCAACTGCGCTCCTCTGCCAGCCATCTTGTGGCCACATGGGGGTGGCCATCTTATGTGAGGGTGTGGCAGTCAATTTGCATATTACCTCTTTATTATATAGGATTGGCTCACACAATTATTGAGGCTGCCACTTCTCAAGGTCTGTAGTCAGCACACTGGAGACCTAAGTAGCTGATGGTATAAAGTTCCAATCTATAGGTTGGCAGGTGCAAGACCCCAAAAAGCCCATGTTTCAGTTCAAATCCAAGTGCAAAAAAAAAAAAAGCTGCTGTCTCAGTTCAAAGGTCATCGGCAGGAGAAGTGCCCTCTTATTTGTAAGAGAGTCAGCTTTTTTGTTCTATTCAGGCCTACAGCTGATTAGCTGAAGCTCACGCACATTGAATAGGGCAATCTGCTTTACTCAGTCTAACAATTTGAATAGTAAGCTCAACCCAAAATGTCTTCCCAGAAATACCCAGAATTATGTTCAACTAGGTATCTGGGCACCCCCTGGACCAGTCAAGTTGACAAGTAAAACTAACCATCACAGGGGACAAAGACAAAGGTCTATTTATTGTCCCAGAGGACAAGATGGACTCAAAATACTGTGCAGTTAGAGAAATAATGAGAAAGAAATACCTAAAATCAAATATTAACTATGGTAATTTGGGGTCATGGAAAAAATTTATTTTTATCTTCTTTTCTGAATTTTTCATATTCCTTTTTTTCTTTTCTTTTTTTTTTTTTTAATTAAATCTTTATTGTTCAGATTATTACATTTGTTCCTCTTTTTTCCCCCCATAACTCCCCTCCTCCCAGTTCCCGCCCCACCATCCGCCCTCACTCCCCACCCACTGTCCTCATCCATAGGTGCACGATTTTTGTCCAGTCTCTTCCCGCATCTCCCACACCCCTTTCCCCCCCAAGAATAGTCAGTCCATTCCCTTTCTATGTTCCTGATTCTATTATAATCACCAGTTCATTCTGTTCATCGGATTATTTATTCACTTGATTCTTAGATTCACTTGTTGATAGATGTATATTTGTTGTTCATAATTTGTATCTTTACCTTTTTCTTCCTCTTCCTCTTCTTAAAGGATACCTTTCAGCATTTCATATAATCCTGGTTTGGTGGTGATGAACTCCTTTAGCTTTTCCTTATCTGTGAAGCTCTTTATCTGACCTTCAGTTCTGAATGATAGCTTTGCTGGATAAAGTAATCTTGGTTGCAGGTTCTTGGTATTCATCACTTTGAATATTTCTTGCCACTCCCTTCTGGCCTGCAAAGTTTCTGTTGAGAAATCAGCTGACAGTCGTATGGGTATTCCCTTGTAGGTAACTGAGTTTCTTTCTCTTGCTGTTTTTAAGATTCTCTCTTTATCTTTTGCTCTTGGCATTTTAATTATGATGTGTCTTGGTGTGGTCCTCTTTGGATTCCTTTTGTTTGGGGTTCTCCGCGCTTCTTGGACCTGTAAGTCCATTTCTTTCACCAGGTGAGGGAAGTTTTCTGTCATTATTTCTTCAAATAGGTTTTCAATATCTTGCTCTCTCTCATCTTCTGGCACCCCTATAATTCTGATGTTGGTACGCCTGAAGCTGTCCCAGAGGCTCCTTACACTATCCTCGCATTTTTGGATTCTTTTTTCATTTTGCTTTTCCGATTGGGTGTTTTTTGCTTCCTCGCATTTCAAATCATTGACTTGATTCTTGTGCTCCTCTGTTCTGCTGTTGGGAGTCTGTATAATATTCTTTATTTCAGTCAGTGTATGCTTAATTTCTAGTTGGTTCCCCAATATAACATCGAGGGTCTCATTAGTTTTCTTGTAGATCTCATTAAGTTTATCGGCGGCTTCTAAACAGTTCTTGAGAGACCTTAAAAGTGTGGTTCTGAACTCTAGATCTTCCATTGACAATTTTGTCCTGTTTCTTTGTCTCCGCATTTTGTTATGCTTCCTTGGTGCACCCCCTAGTGGTCTTTGTTCGTGGTTTTATAGTTAAATCTTGATTGTTGTAGCTAATTCCAGGGAGGGTTTGACCTCCAGGCCAAGTGGCTATGAGAATCAGCTGTGTCAGCAGTGAGAGAACTTCTGTCCTCTAGGGAGGTGCTAATCTGGCGTTTGCCTGAGGCTATCTCATATTCCTTTTTTTCTTCTTGAGGGCATTATGCTAAGTGGTATAAGTCAGAAAAAGATAAATACCTATGATCTCACTTATATGTGGAATCTAAAACCAAAGAAAGAGATCATGAATATGGAGAACAGATTGGTGGTTGCCTGGGGCACAAGGTGGGAGTGGGCAAATGGGTGGAGGAGGTCAAAAGGTACAAATTTCCAGTTTCAAAATGAATTATTTTGTCCTCATCCCTAGGATATAAGTTCAAAAAGGGCAAGACATTTGTTTTAATTTTACCCTGTCCATTATGGAATTTTCCATTTTTCATCTCACCTCCTACTGCCAATTTGAATATAAACTTATTCAAATTTATAAAGTCTTACTAATAGTTTCAACTTAAACAATAAAATGTGACTTTCAACTTATGGAAAATATTCCAAATAAAAGGCATTGCTTTCTCTCTATATCAGAAACATCTTTCCTACTGAGCATATACTGGCCACACAATATTTTGTAATCATTCTTTCCCGCTTGTGTTTTATGAGAGATTGCTTTACGGACTTGAGGTTTTTAAGGCCAGCAATGTAATCCAATCTTGACCCCTCTCAGATCTCTGGTGTTCATGTTATGGAAAGGGTAAATTAAGTTCCTGGAGGTGGCCTATGAGAGCTCACATCACATTCTAGAATTAAATTGACCTTGTTTCCATCCCTTGCATGAGAGGAAGACAGGAGGGCTAGGCTGCTGTTTTCCAAAAGACTCATCCTCTTCAACAAGCCACTCGATTCTTCCTGTAGCTGACATCTCTGTCAAGTTTATTTGATTGCCTCCAAGCAAAGCAATCTGGGAATAAAACACTGCAAGATATTCCCACCTTTGAGAGAAATCACTGAGATTTCTAAACCTAGAGGAGATCTGAAACAACCGTTGGGGCTCGTGCCGATGTTCAATGCTCCAGAATCAAGTGTGATCAGGGCCCCAGTCAATCTGGAGACCTATGAAGTCATCTTCATAGCCATGTCGCCGTCAAGAAAACATCCAGCCAACTTCCCTCCTCTGCTCTAAATATTTACAAAAGTCTCAAAGAGTCTCACTCCCCAAACACCCAGAAACTCGGTCATGCAGTTTCTCTGCGGTAGACTCCTCCTATCATTAGATATTTCTTAAGCATGATGAAGTTCCAACTATTTGTGATGCCCTGGGAAGTGTCTTCCACTGTCTCAGGTTTTGGGGGGTAATAAGTGTGCCAGCTGTTCACATGTTTCCTTGTTGATAGTTTTTTTTACCCTTATTGCATAAGATTCTACATTGCCAGCTTCTATGTCAGTGTATCCACCTAATCAAATGTCATTGCAAAATTTATGGCCTCCATGTTTATCAATATTTTCTTCCTATATGATGACATTTTGCAGACTACTTTTTTGGATAAGCGAATAGGTTTTGCCATTACTTAGCTTACGGAGTTAAAATATCTAAAGCAATTTCTTCACAAAGGATTTACCATAAAAGTCTATTTATTTATTTATTCTGAAGTATTTGAGAATTATTTTGGAAACTGGGAAATATAAACCACCTGCACTGTGGTTAGAGTGAACATGACTCTAGATCAGCCGTGGGCAAACTACGGCCCGCGGGCCGGATCTGGCCCATTTGAAATGAATAAAACTATTGAAAAAAAAGACCGTACCCTTTTATGTAATGATGTTTACTTTGAATTTATATTGGTTCACACAAACACTCCATCCATGCTTTTGTTCCGGCCCTCCAGTCCAGTTTAAGAACCCATTGTGGCCCTCGAGTCAAAAAGTTTGCCCACCCCTGCTCTAGATGTATTGAAGAGGGAAGATCAAATCCATAGAGTGACTCATTATGAGCTCACAGTTCACAGTCTAAGAAAGAAATAAGCAATGTTCAACACACCAGGCCAAGTTTCATATTTTAAACAGAAATTGAGCAAAAAAAAAAAAACAGAGTCAAGGTAAGGACACAGAGGTACATTAATAGAGAGTATTAGAGAGGTGACAGAGAAGGAAATAAAGACAATTATGGGGGGAGGGAGGAGAGGATAGACAATTTTTCTGTCCTTAAGAGAAAATGACATGTACAGTCTTGGTTGATGGGCACATAGAAAAGAAAAACCCTTGGACAAAAGAACTTATATACAGAAGGTCTGAAATCTTTTATAAACGAATCTTTTAAATTTTTCTCTTTTTAATCAACCTTTTCAATATGAAAAGATACTCAAGTATAATTAGTATAACAGTCTAAATGTGGAAATACTTCTACTATTTTTTCTTCTTTTTTGCAAAATTACATCATACTGAAAAGAAACATAGAAGGAGAGATGCAGGGTAATTAAGGAACTGTGAACTCTTGCAGGGAACTCAGTGCCTTGTTAAAGATTCATTGTTGACTTTAAAAAAAATAAAGGATTGCCCTGGCCAGGTAGCTAAGTTAGTGAGTGCATCATCCCAAAACACCAAGGTTGTGGCACATACAAGAAACAACCAATGAATGCATAAATAAGTGGAACAACAAATCAATGTCTCTCTCTCTCTCTCTCTCTCTCTCTCTCTCTCTCTCTCTCTCAAATTAATAAATACATAAAAATTTTAAATAATAAAATTAATCTTTAAAATAAATAAATGACTGTGTGAGTAGGTAGAAATCAGAACTCTGTTCCAGGGAACATGAAAGACATATGCTAACTCTGATATATGTTTCTGTAACTTATTGGAATGATAGGGAAGGCTTGTATTTTATCATACTAGTTTAATTCTCCTCTGATTTGCATCTCTCAAACTACACAGTAATTAGAACTTTCCTTTTGCTAATAAGATGAGCATAACAACTATGCTTGCAATCTCTACAGACTAGGTTCATGCTGGTTTGCTGAGAACCAAGATCAACAGTAATTAATATAAATGCAAGAAGTCCGGTCAGAAGGCTGAATTGGCTCAGAAGGCTGAATTGGCTCTTTGATATTCACGGGGTGAATATTTGCATTTTATTACCTACTGCTGACTCAAAGGCCTAAAGCAAACTCCCCCAACCTGATAATCTTACTGTTTACTAAATAATCACCTTTGATATGTCTGTTTGCATTCCTAAAAGGCAATTGTGTATTCTAGTAAATAAAAGCAGATGGGAACGGAGATTCAGTGGAACTTGGCTACTACAACTAAGCTTTCCCTGGCGTCCTCCATAATTTCCAAATTATATTTCTTGTGTATTAATTTGTGCGTCAGCCCTTTCTCCAAGCCTTTGAACCCGAAAGCCATGCTGGCCGTGGCTTTTCACACTGGTTGACTTTTTAGAGCATCAAGACCATTTCTTTGGCCTTTTTTTCTGTCAGAAAGACTTCAACATTGTTTAACTTTTTATTTTGAAATAATCATTGTTCTCAGGAAGTTTCATAAGTAGTACAGAGGATTCTGTGTACACTTCACTCAGATTCTCCCAATGCTTACATCTTACATGACTGTGGTACAAAATCAAAATCAGGAACATACTCTGGTCCTGTGTGTGTCTAGAGCACTATGCCATGTTATCACATGTGTAGATTCGTGGGACCTCCACGGAAATCAAGACACACGCTGTGCCAGCACACTCCTTCATGCAGCCCCTTTAGAGCACACCCACGCCTTTCCACCAACACCTCACAACACTCCTAACCATGGCAACCATCGCTACAATTTTGTCATTTCAACAATGAAATCATAAAGTGTGTGACTTTTTGAGATTGGTTTCTCAACATAATACCTTTGAAATCCATCCAAATTATTGCATATATCATTAATTTTTCCTTGTTATCGCCTGCAGAGAATTCCCTGGTGTGGATATACCACAATTTTTTTAACCATTCGCTTATTGTAGAGCTATGTTTCTAATTTGGGGCTATTACAAATAAAGTTGTCATAAACATTTATGTACAGATTTTTATATAAATATTATGTTAAGTCTTTATTTCTCTGTAATAAATACCTGGGAGCACACCTGTTAATTGTATGGTACACGTATGTTTCAATTTTTAAGAAACTGCCAAACTATTTTCAGAGCAGTGATACCAGTTTGAGTGAGGAATAGAAATCGTGCTTTCCTTTTTGTCCCTTTACCCTCACACATTTATAATATGCTGGCCTTAGATTACATACATCAAAAACCATATTATAACAGTTATAATTTTTACTTCAACTATCAAATATAATTAAGAAAACTCAAGAGGAGAAGAAAAATCTATCACATTTCCCACTTTTTTACATTATTCTTCCTTTCTCTCTGATGTTCCAAGATTCCTTCCTTTACAACTTCCTATTTCCAGAACTTCCTTTGTCCATCCTTTTAGGGTAGGTCTGCTACAGACAAATTCTGTTTTTCTTCCTCTGAGAATGTCTTGATTACCTTTCCATTCCTGAAGGATATTCTCACTGGATATGGAACTTGGATTGACGGTTCCTTTTTTTTAAGCACTTGGGAAATGGTGTGTCCCTTCCTATGACCTCCATGGCTTCTGATGAGCAGTCTGCTGTCATTAGAATCCTCTTTCCTCCACGGGTAAAGTTGCATTTCTCTCTCACTGCTTTCAAGATGTGTGTGTTTTTATCTTTAGTTTTCATAAATTTGGGGTTCATTAAATTTTTTAAATCTCTAGGTTCATATCTTGTGCTAAACTTGGGAGGTTTTAAGGCATTACTTCTTCAAATACGTTTTCAGTCTCACTCTCTTTTTTCCTTCTAGGACATCAATGACATGGATGTTAGATGTTTTGTTATATTGTAAAGACCGCTGAGATTCTTTTTTATTTTAATTCTATTTTTTCACTCCTGTTCATATTGGATCATTTCTATCAAGTTCACAGATTCTTTTCTCTGTCCTTTCCATTCAGATGTTAAGCCCATCCATTGAATTTTTTATTTGGGTTATTATATTTTCAGTTCTAAAATCTCCACCAGATTCTTCTTTATATCTTCTATTTCTTCACAGAGATTTTCTATTTTTCATGTAATGCATTCATAACTCCTCATTAAAGGATTTTGCATGATGGGTGCTTTTAATCCTTTATAGATAATCCCAGCATCTGTATCATGTTTGGTGCCCTCAATTGTCCTTTCCCACTCAAGGGGAGATTTTCCTGGGTCTTGGCACAATGAGTGACTTTCAGTTGAATCTTGGATGACTTGGCTATTATGTCATTAGACTCTGGAATTATTTAAGTCTTGTGTTTTAGCACCTTCCTCTGACTCTGTGGGAGTTGGGGGGCATCACCTTGTCATTGCCAGATGGGGTTAGAAATCCAACTTCCTTTCTCAACTTCCATGACACCATGAAATGGGAGATCTTGGGGCTTATTATTGCTGGCCTAGAGGAGATCCAGCTTCCCCTCTTAATCCCCGTTGATACCACTCTGGCTGGCAGGGACAGGGATGCCTTGTCACTGCTCCTCATGTGGCCTCTACTGACTGTGTGTGTGTGTATGTATGTATGTGTGCATGCGTGTGTGTGTGTGTGTGTGTGTGTGTGTGTGTGTATGCTGGGGAGCACTGGGTAGTAGTGAAATTCCAGCCAATAGGGTAGAAATTGGGCCCTCCATGTGGTCTCCACTGATACCACAGGGGTAGGAGAGGGACTTAGGACCTCCCAAGGGTATGAAAGTCCTGATGCCTCACTTGGCCTTCTCTAACCTCCCACTTATGCGCTCAAACCGCACCACCCACCCCACCCCCGGCTGTAGGGGCACCTTGTTACAGCCTGGTGGTATGGAAGTCAACTTCGTTCATCATTATTGCTAATGCTGAAATATTGGATAGAAGAGTAGTTGAAATAAAAGGCTAAAATGCTTTGGGGAAATCTCTGAGAGTATTAATTATATATACTAATGGTTTTCAGAAGGAGTGAGAGTTGGGAAGTGATTTGGTATATACCCAGTGGGGAATTTGGTATATTCCCCAACTATCATAGAAATACAGACAAAAGCTATAGCCAGCCTATGTTACCATGGCAAAATAATAATATGTAGTATTAATTAGCTTTTGGTACTTAAGAGGATTTTTTGAACCTGTATGGTAAAAATAATAATATTTAAAGTACTACTTCGGGATTCTGATAATTTTCCCTCAAAAATCTCAAATCATTCTCTAAGCATTATCACTGCTCTTCGGCTCAGGATAACATGAAATGTGATGTAAGGGTCAAATATTTGGTTGAAAATAGGAAACATAAGTGAAGAAAGTAAAAGACTCAGACAATAGAGCAGTGAGTTGTCCTGAGCCAAGCCAAGCTGTGTGGCTGGGAACTGGAAACGTCAACATTCTCTTTTCTTTTTCCCTGATGATCAAACAACCAGGCTCCCGACTAACCATCCTCCGAGATGAGTCCCAGCCCAGGAATCCGCTCCACTCCCCTCCAGTGAAAACTGAGCTCACTCAGTGCATTTTGTGTACATTTCCTCTGCTGAAGAGGAGCGCAGCACCACAGGCCTGACCGAAATGGTGTTAGAAACGATGCTCGAGCTCACCAGTCACCCGACGCATATGCAACCCTAGGTCCTACTCCTAAGTGGGCAGTCCAGAATCTTCTTTTCTTTTTCTTTTTTTCCACCTCTTCTCTCTGTACGAGTGGCCTGGTGCATGAAATTTGTGCACATTAAAAGGGAATTAATTAGAGGAAAAATTTTAATATTGCTACTTGCCCTTTCTCTATAATAGAAGTGTCAGAGATGAAAGAAATTAGTAAAATGTATATGAAACTCTTCCTCCTGTCAGAGTCTGGGGCATGCATGCCATGGGACCTTGGGTCAAGGCCCTGCCCATTCACACGCACCTCGAAATCGCAGGAAATTGCCGGCCCCACCCCCATTGGGCAAGATCCAGGCCTGGCTGTCCCCACCCCCATCAAGCCCCATCAGGCAGGGGGTGCAACCTCAAGTCCCTCATCAAGCCCCACCAGGCGGGGGGCGCACCCTCAGGTCCCCTGGCCCAGCCCCAGAGCAGGGGGAGCGTCCTGAGGTCCCCCTGCCCAGTGCCAAGGTGGGGGCACGCCTTGAGGTCCGCCGTCAAGTCCCACTGGGCAGAGGGCGGGGCCTGAGGTCCCCTGGCCCAGCACTGGGGCAAGGGGTGCAACCTGAGGTTCCCCCAGCCCGGGTGGGGGGGGGGGCACATCTTGAGGTCCACTGTCAAGCCCCACTGGGCGGAGGGACACGGCCTGAGGTCTACTGGCCCAGGCCCGGGCAGGGGGCATGCCTTGAGGTCCCCCATCAAGCCCCGCTGGGTGTGGGGTACGGCTTCAGGTCCCCCATCAAGCCCCGCCAGACAGGGGGCTTAGCCGTAGGTCTACCACCCCAGTGCCACGCAGCCTCAGGTCCCTGATCACTCATTATGGCTCGTTACAGGAACCCCACCTCCACTATGGGCGCAGCCATCTTGTGATGGCGATGGCATGAGGACCACCCAGGCTTTTATTAGTAAGATGTATCCCAGGTCAGTCCTGCCTAGAAATTATAACTGATTCAAATATTAAATGATGTGTTTACATAATTTGACATTTCTAAAGTATAACTACTCCTTACAAAATTATTGCTTTTGTTCCCTGAACACTGTCAGACCACTATACAGTGCTACATCAGCTGGGTGATT
Organism: Myotis nattereri; assembly: GCF_964212035.1. Lineage (NCBI taxonomy): Eukaryota > Metazoa > Chordata > Mammalia > Chiroptera > Vespertilionidae > Myotis > Myotis nattereri. The sequence continues at coordinate 30,561,574 of NC_138076.1, forward strand.
CTCTGCCGTGGGCTGTCCTGTGCACTACAGGGTGTTTGCCACCTACTAGATGCCAGCAGTGCCTCCCCCGGTTCTGACGATCCAAAATGTCTCCCAACGTTGCCAAATGTTCATTGGGGCTGAGAACCACTGGTGTAGAGGATGCTGATGAGGATGCTGATGGATCTTTTATAAGCCTCCCAAACAACCATACCTCTGCAAGAGGGACAATGGCACACCCCATTCACGTAGGCATGAAAAATGCATCCTTGAAAAGCTCTCTGCGGGCTGCCCTGTGCAGGACGTAGGTGAATTAATAACTCCTGGGAATGGGATCCCAGCATGGGAACTCCAGGTCCTGGCTGTTTACAGAGTAGGTGGGTACAATCACAATAAGCTATAAGAACAAATTGACCATCAGAGGCTTTTGACCTACAGAGATCACAGAAATGACTAGTTGTGAAATTTCTAGAAAAAGATGGGCAAAAAAATAGGGGTTGACAAACCACAGCTTGTAGGCCAAGTTCAGCCATCACCTGATTTTATATAAAGTTTTATTGAAACCTAGCCACATCCATGCATTTCCATTGTCTGTGGCCACCTTAACGCTACACAAGAAGAGTTGAAGAGCGTCAGAACTTCTGACCCACAGAACCTAAAATAGTTGTTGCCTGGTCCTTTACAAAAGGTGTGCTGACATCTGATCTAAACCAACATAAGGGCCAATGACTAAGGTCAGCACGATGTGTGTGAGAAAGAAAGAGCCAGCCCTCTCTCATCCTCCATTCTCCAAGAAGCCTGGGCAGTAAGATCTTGTAGGACCTTGACCAAACCTGCATTGCCCACATGCATAGAATTTACCAGCTGAAAAATAAATGAGGGTGTCTAGGGACTCCTACATACATATACATATACATATACATATACATATACATATACATATACATATACATATACACATACACATACATATACACATACACATACACATATACGTGTGTTTTATATATATATACACACACTAGAGGCCCAGTGCACAGATTCATGCACTGGTGGGGTCCCTCGGCCTGGCCTGCGGGGATTGGGCCAAAACCAGCAGTCCGACATTCCCTGAGGGATCCCAGATTGTGAGATGGTGCAGGCCAGGCCGAGGGACCCTAGTATGCATATAAGATCTTTGGTTAATCTCTTCCCACCCTGCCCCCCCTCCCCCTTTTCCTCTGAGACTCATCAGTCTGTTCTATGTTCCCATGCCTGTGCATTGAGCATCTGCCCCCTGGTGGTCAGTGCACATTATAGCTACTGGTCGAACAGTCACCTAGGCTTTTATACATATAGGTATTCAAGTTTCCAAAGTAAAAACCAGACCCAACTGGGCTGGCTTGCATCACCCACAGTCCACACTGTCAGGCACTCTGAAACATACATGCATCCTTACCTGGAGGAGAGACTTTGAGGAAGCTGCAAGATGGTTCTGGGCCTCACAGAACATGACGCTGCTCCTCTCATTAGCATAGCTTTCTTCCGAAAAGGGGGCCTTGGTGACAATGCTATAAGCTGCCTTGATTTTGGCATCACTAGGAAACAGTGTCATTAAAAAAAATCAAACCCTGCCCAATCAGCATGGCTCAGTAGTTGAGCGTCAACCTATGAACCAGGAAGTCGGGGTTTGATTCCCAGTCAGGACACATGCCTGGGTTGTGGGCTCAATCCCCAGTAGGAGGCATGCAGGAAGCAGCCAATCAATGATTCTCTCTCATCATTGATGTTTCTATCTCTCTCCCTCTCCCTTCCTCTCTGAAATAAAATATATATATATAGCTTCTGGTAATGTTCTCACCCTCCAATGGCTTTCTCCTGAGACAAAAATACAGCATTGACTAAGACAACTTAGAGCCAAAGCATTTAAAATACCTTTATTGTTTTCCTAATTGGGTAGTCATTCCACGCCATGTTTAAGAGTGGTTCACAATGGTACTGTTTCATTTGGATATTTCTGCCAATCTTCACGTTTTCTTCATCATGCATTTCAATCCTTAGTTTCTTCAGTATTCATTACTGTCACTGTTGCAGAATTTAAAATGACAATAAGTGTTTGTGTTTTTTAAGAATGATATTTTTTTAATTGATGAGAGAGAGAGAGAAACATTGATCAACTACCTCCTGCATGCCCCCCTACTGGGGATTGAGGCAGCAACCTAGGCATGTGCCCTGCCTGGGGATGGAACCTGCAACCTCTTGGTGCATGGGACTATGCTCAACCCACTGCGCAACACTGGCCAAGGCTAGGTGGTGTGTTTTGAATAGAATAGTCAGCAATGCCAGGGAAATTTCGTCAAGGTCTGTGAACACATCTCTATGGCATACAATGGGCCATGATTTACTCAATTGTGTTTGGTAGGTGGGTTTGTGCTGCCCTGTCTCTCCACTCACTCCTGGGAGAGAAAGAGCTTCCTGGGGGAGAACGGTCTCCACCTTTCATGGCCTCCCTCTGCAGAAACCACCCTGAGGAGGCGACATCGCGCTCTGTGCACAGACACAGCCTCGGTTAGGAGTGAGCATCGAGATCCTTGGAGACATTTGGGTAGGCTGCTCCTCCCAGCCTCTTCCTTTTCCCATTTGTCCCAGTAAAACCAAGTCTTTGTGACTCTTCCTATACACTGAGTGGCCAGATTATTATGACCACCTGACGTTTGTAGGCAAATTAGCTATAATTTAGCCCTGAAGTTGCTAGAGGGCCAGACCATTGTAAATATGGGAGCAGGTTGTTTACCAGACAGAAGTGATTTTTTTCTGAAGATATGGGTAAACAACGCAATTTAACAGCCTTTGAACATGGGATGATTGCTGGCGCTCGGAGCCATGGAGCAAGTATCAGCAAAAGAGCCGAAGGCCTGTTGGAACACCTTTGCTGTCTGCAGTTACCAAGATAAAACGTCTCCAATTCGCACAGGAACACAAGGATTGGACAGCCGAGCATTGGAAAAAAGGCATGTGGTCTGATGAATCACGTTTCCAGTTGCATCATGCAGATGGCAGAGTGAGAATTTGGTGGAAACAGCATGAAAGCATGTACCCCACATGCATGAGTAGAACCCTTCAAGCTGGTGGGGGCAGTGTTATGGATTGGGGCGTGTTTTCCTGGCATGATTTGGGCCCTTTAATTCGTGTGGAACAACGTCTGAAAACAGCGGTTCTCAACCTGTGGGTCGCAACCCCTTTGGGGGTCGAACGACCCTTTCACAGGGGTTGCCTAAGACCATCGGAAAACACATATAGTTACATATTGTTTTTGTGATTAATCACTATGCTTTAATTATGTTCAATTTGTAACAATGAAATTGGGGGTCACCACAACATGAGGAACTGTATTAAAGGGTCATGGCATTCGGAAGGTTGAGAACCACTGGAATAGCACAACATACCTAAGCATCGTTGCTGATCAAGTTCATCCTATCATGTTGATGGCATATCCCAATGGAGATGGCTTCTTCCAACAAGACAATGCGCCATGCCACGGTGCTCGTATTGTGCAGAAGTGGTTTCAAGAACATGAGGGAGACTTTCCCTTGCTTAGGTGGCCCCCACAATCACCAGATCTCAATCCAATTGGGCATTTGTGGGACGAAGTTAAAAGAGCCATCAGGCAGCTGGTTCCACAACCATCAAATCTCACAGAACTGGACAGTGCTATTCATCAGGCATGGTGTCAGATTCCTCACATCACCTTTCAACGTCTCATGGAGTCAGTGCCAAGAAGAATCGCCACAGTATTGAAGGCAAAAAGTGCCCAATGGAGTACTGATGGGGTGGTCATAAGAATCTGGCCACTCAGTGCATAATAAAAGCCTAATGTGCTAAGTGTCCAGTCATCCGTTCATCCGTTCCAACAATCAAAGCTAAGGCTGCTCAACCGCTCACTATGACATGCACTGACCACCCGGGGACAGACAGTCAACCAGTCGACTAGTCGCCATGTCATGCACTGACCACTAGGGGCAGATGCTCTGACTGGTAGGTTAGCTTGCTGCTGAGGTCCAGCTGATCGGGACTGAGAGAGACAGACCAGACATGCCCTGGAGCCCTCCTGCGGTTCCTCCCCAGCTGGTCAACCTCTCACATCCCTCCCTGGCCCCAACCATGCACTGGTGGGGTCCCTCAGCCTGGCCTGCACCCTCTCACAATCTGGGACCCCTAGGGGGATGTCAGAGAGCCGGTTTTGGCTCGATCCCACTCAGCACAGGAGCTGCTCCCCTTTGTGGTCAGTCCACTCCCACAGGGGGAGCACTGTTCAGGCAGAAGCCAGGCTCACAGCTGGCAAGAGCAGTGCCAGTGACAGAAGCCTCTCCTGCCTCCGCGGCAACACTAAGGCCCATGGGGAGTGGGCCTAAGCCATCAGTCAGACATCCCCCAAGGCCTCCTGGACTGTGAATGGACACAGGCTAAGCTGAGGGACCTCCCCACACCGCCCCCCCCCACAGTGCACAAATTTCGTGCACCAGGTCTTTAGTGAATAATAAGAGACCTAGACCATGTTCCCAAACAATATCACCTAAGATTGAGCTGACCATTGGGGATGTTTCTTTCTCTACCTAGCAAGTTGCCGACTGTGAAAAGCATCAAGCAACTGCCAAGTCCTCCTAAGAGTTAATCACATACATGCGGCTTTGCTTCCTGAAAGTCAGAGGTGTTGGAAGACTTAGCTATTGTCTGTTTACATCTCTTCAACCAGGGCCACCGAGCTGCCAGGGAGCCACAACAGGAATGGTGTTGTCAGGCACCTGCCAGGAAGCCACTGGATGCAGATACACCCCAACATCACTGCCGCCCCTTACCCACTGCCCACCACGCAGCTGGACTGGCTAGAGAGGGTGGCATGACAGAGAGGCAAAGAGAAGAGAAAGTAAAGATAGAAGACAATAGTTATGGAGGGAAATGTGCCTTTAGAGCAGGAAACCCATGCTAGACCCTTCTAATTGGAAAAAATAAATTTAGTCCTAACTGAAAAAGAAAAAAGTGCAACTTCTGCTAAAAGGCTAATGTAGCTGCTGACTGGGTATCTTTCACAGGTAAGATGTGTCAAGGGAGGAAAGCTGTGCCCTGAGCCCTAGGATGGGCAATCCCGACTCTTACTTTTATCGGTGTTCCTGGCACATCCGGCACACGGCAGTGCTCTGGCAGTCCGAGCCTTCAACACTGCCAGCTTACGGGCAGCAGCGGCTGCCGCGACTTCACCTCCAGACTTGAATGACAAAGGCAATTCCATAGCGGCTTCCTTTTCTTTCCTTTCTTGGACAACTCTGAAGGGAAGAGAGTTTGTATCAGAATCAATTAAAGATGGAAAATTATGGGCCGCCAGGGCACCGCCCTAAAAGTATAGGGTTCATGATCATGCATGTAGAACATCTGTCAGGGTAAATGCTTTGCCTTGGGACTTCCCATTTTAGTTCGTTCTACCTGGCCTGAACAGACGCCTGCATGCAGCAGCCAGACTCCCCAGGACAACAGCAGGAGTGGGGAAGGTGGGCACTGCGTGCAGGTTACAGCCGCGTCGCTCACTCAAGACGCCACCCAGCACCACTCAGAGAGGAAGATCGTTTTCCTTGTTGTTGGACAAAGTGCCTCAACTAATCTCAGGGGCTGGTGCAAGGCCCCCCAAGGGGGAAAGCTGAATTCCAGTCTGGCCAGGGGGCAGCAAGCAGCCTAGGTAGCCTTGCTGGGTGTGCATGTCGTCACCATGGAAACTAGAGGGGGAGATTGTGTCTGAGAGCATGGATCCAACAGGTCTTTAGCACAGGATGAAGGGGCGTGGTCAGCCTGGAGCCAGGGCTCTGCAGACAGGGCCCCCCACCTCCACCCCCAGCCCCGCTCCTCATAGGAGGGCTGTGGAGTGAAATGATAGGTGCTTATGAAAGGCTGGCTGGTATTATTATCAAGATCTGGGGGAAAAGGAGGTCTCTCAGGCCTCACAGGCGGTCCATGTGGCCCCAATAGCACTGAGCCGAGGAGGGGAGTCCCCCCCGCCCCCTCCCCCCCCCGCCCCCCCCCCCCCCCCCCCCCCGCCGCATGCCTGCTCCTCTCCCACCAAAGTTCTACGTGTGAGTTTGAAAGAACAGAATGGCTGACCTGTAAATCATGGTGATAATAAAGGCTGCAGCAATGATCAGGATCAAGGCACAAAACACGTGCACATAAACTGAAAAACAATTTCCATTTACCATGATTTGGGTTCATTACAACAGGGCAGTCCTCCTCCCCGAGGTGGGCCTGGGCCCTCCACCCAGCTCCCCCGAGCACTGGCCACTCCACTAACACTGCCACTCCCCTCCCAAAACACCGCCCTGGGACCAAGGTCACCCCCAGACAGATGAGGGCTCCACATGAAAGGGACTCAGGGTGGTGGCCTGGCTCCCCGATGACAGAGGACTGCCCCCTGAGGGGAGCCTGCAGAGGTGGTCCCTTGTCTGTCCCCCAGGAAACAGCGACATGGGGCCTCCTGCCATCTGGCACCTCATCCTGACCCCAACTCCCTGAAAGTGATTCCAAAGATGCTTTTTGGATGTTAAATTCCGTTGGTCTGATTTCAAGTTATATTGACAGAGTTTTTCTGTACTAACAAGGGTTTTCACTGTCCTCAATTGCTTCCATCTTCTCAAAACGGAAGAATCAGGGCCTTCAAAGTGACTCGTAGGGGGTGGCCTCTATTCTGTGTTCCCCTGCATAGGAGCGTTAGTTGGTTTAAATTCTCTGCCCCTCTCCACTCCCACTGCACTTTCTCCTAGGGGTGTAGCAAAAGGCACAGAGAAGGTTCACTTTCAATGATGTTGAATGAAGCGAATTGAAATGAACAAATCAAGTTCATTGTATTTGAAAGCGTGAAATGAGAAGTTTTTAAGGGACAAGAAGGTAAACCTCAAAGTTTTGAATTCCAGGGAATGTGTATCCCTTAGTGGGATCTTGTGTCTTGGTTCATGAAATAAATTCAGAATTAATGGTAGCGAAGTCCGGTTAGAGAGAGACACATATGTAGACAATGTTTCAGGATTCAATCATCAGTGCATCTTCTGTATCTTTATACATGCAGGTATTTTTGGTCCTTGAGGTCAAGCTCCTGGAGGCAGAGGCTGGGCCTCTGTGCAATGTCTGGCCAGCACACTATTTGTTATAAACAATATGTGTGGTTTTTAATAAACCGTACATGATGATCCTTCAGAAATAGCAGCAACTGAAAGACAGCATTATTTTCTTTAAGAAGTATCTGGAGAAATTCTCCTCCAAATATAACTAAACAGAAGTTTTGCAATCAGCTCGGCACGTCTCCTGGAGAAACGGAAGTCATACACTCGGGAGACATGACATGTTACATAATGTGCCTAAGTCAAGGCTGAAGGGTGAAGGCAAGTCACTCTCTCTGAGTCCCTGATTGTTTCTCAAAGATCTAATGCTAATTCCCCAAGTTCACATTCTTAATCATACAGATTATGCCATAACACAATGAGCACTTCAAACCAGCCAATTTAAGAAGTTGGTGAAAGGTTTTCATAACATGGAATTATGCGCACAAAGAGCTCATAATACCCTGTCACCGAATACTACAACTTACACAGCACAAAGGTTCCGTCGCCGTCTTCAGTGAGTAAGATGTCAAAGAAATGAGAAGTAATTTGAGGGCTCAGTGAGAACGCAATGCAGGGCTCACTGCCCAGACCCTTCCCACAGATGGCCCACCCTCGCCACCGTGAAAGAAGTCAGAGGCGAGAAAGAGCCCAGCCCACACAACTCACTTGTGGAAACGGAAAGAATGAAAAGAGGATTAGCACTCGCCTCCATGCAACAATGACACATCCACTTGCAGAGCCGTGGGCTCTCTTCAAGGAGAAAACATTCCTGAGAGCTCATGGGGGTTGGGGGGAGAGGAGTCCGTAAAGACACCAATAATGAAGGTGCTGTTAGGTGTTATTCATTTTTCAAATGGATAACAGGCATAAATAAGGTGATTACACTAATTTAAACAATGTTTGTGATACATGCTAACATTTACAAAATGGCCAACTCCCACGGAAAATCCCGATGAGAAGATGCTCGGGGAGGGACCGGTGGGGAAAGCAGCAGCAGCTTGGATTGTGCTCCCTTGCCGGCTGCAGTCTCCCCTGGGTGCTCTGTTTCACCACTTCCTGCTGTTGTCTCTGTTTCTCTGGGAGATGAGAAAATTGGCATCGTTAATGGCCGAAGACGGTGTCCAGTTCTGTGACTTGACCTGGGAATTGAATGTCTTCTACATCTTCACATGTAGGAGATTGAAAGAACAAACCCAAATGCCCTTTGGATGTGAATGTTTCCTGCTTTTAGGACCCCCAAATGGTAAAAGTCCCAGAAAAACTAAGTTGCATAAATGCCTAGGATACTGGAGTCCTCTAAGAAGGGAAACCCTGTGATGGAAACGAAGTGAGCTGAATGTAATCATCTGCTCCTCTCCAAATAGGGGTGTGTGTGTGTGTGTGTGTGTGTGTGTGAACCCACCAATACACAAAACAGAAACAGAAAGATGATAAGTGCCCAAAGCAGCAAATTATGGCCAAATCACCAGCCAGTGCCATGAACTCAGCTCAGGATTACCTGTCACATACTCCAGGGAGTGAGCTGTTGGAATATAATAAGCCGTTCAACATTGGAAGACCCAGGACTCAAAAAGATTTCTCAAATAAGATTCTGACTAAGGCTTTGGGTTTTAGGATGAGGTAGGTGGAAGATAATGAACTCCTTTAAGGAAAAGCACTATGTCTTGTTGCAAATTCACTGCCTGATTATGTACAACTAGAGATTCATTGCAGCTGAGAAGTAACTTTCAGGGTGACATCAGCATAAATGCCTTACAAGAAATATAAAAGGGAGTCCTTCATGATAAAAGGGAAAGATACTGGACAATAACAAGTCCACATGGGTAATAATTTGATAAAATCCAATATTCTTTGATAAAAAAACACTTAAGAAACTAGGAACAGAAAGGAACTTCCTCAACTCACAGCTGCCATCGCACTTAAAGGTGAAACACTGGAAATTTGCCCCTAAAATCAGAAATAAGATGAAGATGTCCATTCTCACTGCCTCTATTCACCATTGTACTGGAGGTTCTAGCCAGGGCAACTAGACAAGAAAATTAAATAAAACCATCTATGTTAGAAAGAAAGAAGTAAAACTATCTCATAGGCAGATGGTATGATTTTACATGTAGAAAATCCTAAGCAAGCCATTAATAAATGAGTTGAGGAAAGTTACAGGATACAAGACAAATACACAAAATTGTAGTTCTATATACTAGCAACCTTTCCGTTCTCTTGGGTACATATCGAGGATTCTATGTACAATTTGAAAGTAGAATTAAGAAGACAACTCCATTTACAATAACATTAGGGATGCTGGAATCTTCCGAAGGTAGAGGGCGGGATTAATAAGGAGATGTGTTCCCAAGTTATCTAATTCAAGATCTAAAGAAAACTTGTCGTCAGAAAACCCTCCCAGCTGTAAATGGCATTCATTGTGACCTCTCATCTGCCACTTTTTTTTTTTTTTGCAATCTGAAGTTACAGAAATATTTATTTTAAAATTAGCACTTTATATATATACATATAAAAAACACAGAAGTGACTTAGATTAAAAGCTCCAAAGTGTATTGTTTCAGTTGGTGTTATTGCTATCTATACCTTCACCCCATTTATTAAGCCATTTCAAGCGACTTTAAGTTCCCATGTGTCCAAATTAGAGGGCCTGCATGGCTCCTCAGTGGCGTTTCCTGTGGAGACCTGTGCCCCATGGTACGATTCAGGGTTTCTCCTGCACATCTGAATGTGACCTTTTGGATCCTCTGGCTGTGGCTGGTTTGGTCTCCTGTTTCTAACAGTGGGTCGCTTTGCTGCCCAGGAGTTGATCCAAGCGTCCAGATTCCCTTCTTGTAGACCTCAATTATGTACATGTGAAGTTCAGAGAGCTGGCCAATCTGACGAGTGAGAACACTTTCTTAAAGGAAGAACTGCCATTCCAGCATTAACTATCCTTAATCCTACTGCACAAACTGGTTTCATTCTTGGAATGGTGAAGATCACGGCCAAGAAGCAGATGTCCTTAGTGGCTTCCTCCAAAAGTTAATCCACAAGAGAGAGCCTCTGGCCACTTGCTTTTTATCACATTTCTAATAGCTGCTCCATTTCCTCAAGGGCTGCTGTGAAATCATTTACTTGGCTGTTACATAGGGTCTGCTGCTCTAGGAACCGGGCCCTCCCTTCTTCTTTCATCTTCAACTTTACTTTTAAGGCCTGTAACTCCTCCATCTGCTTTTTTGCTGTTTCGTTAAAAAGCTTCAATTCATCTTGCCAAGTTTCTAACAGCAACATCGAGTCCATGTGATCCGGGTTGGATTCTTGCTGTGATCCCAGGGTTTTACTGTCTGGGTTGAGGCCCTTGCTCTCCCAAATCGCCAAACTGTTGTCCTGAAACTTCTGCAGCAGCTCCACCTTCTCAGTCAGGTCCTTCAGTTTTCCCTGAGTTTCAGTCAACTTCTGGTGTGACTGCCTGTTGACGGCCTCTAAGATCTGGTTCTTATCCTTGAGCTCTTCCTCTGACTTCTGCTTCCTCAATGGCCTGTAGCTCTTTTTGATGTTCCTCTTGATGGCAATATCTGCAGCTTTCCCCTGCCCATTCCCTCGTCTCGGTTTGATGCCTTCATTACATCGTTTTCTGAAACTCCTGGATGAAGAGATCTGGAAGCATCGACTTCTTTAGACTTCACAGGTAATAAGCTCTTAGAAGTGGCTCGAGTTTGTGTGTCGGCGAGCGGGCTGCCACTCAGCACGGAGGGGGGCTGCAGGGTGTGCACTGTCTTAGCCACGTTGGTCATGGTCGCGGGGTGGCAACGCTTGGCCCCAGGTGCCTGCTGCTCCCGCCCGCAGTCCTCGTTCCTCCGACTCAAAAGGTCCTCCATGGAAACTGCCACGCTGCCGGCCGGGTCTGCCACCGGGGTTTCAAAATTATCTGCCACTTTTTGAGAAGCCAAATGTCCCTTTCTTTTGCCCTAAGTGCCAAATCTTTACCATTTAGACAGATGCTCTCCCTTTGGGTGAGCCAAGATCCTGCCAATACATTAGCTTCTTGAGTCATCTTATCCAGAATATCACTTACTTCTTAAAAGAGCTGGCTTAGAGCTGTGGGTCATGGGACCAGGCAGCCCTGTGGGCCAAGAGTTGGGAACACTCAGGGGTCACCAGTGTGTCTGACTTCCTAAGTCTGACTGTGTCCTGGGATGAGAAGGCAGACACGCTGTCTTGCCTCAAGGGGCTCAGTTGGATTGGACTCAGAGGAGAAAGAAGAGAAAAGAAGAGATCCTCCCAAGCCACAGCACAAGGTCACCTGTGTCCACTTCGGGGGGTGAGGACAGGAGAGCAGCCTAGGACAAGGAGGGGCATCAGAGCTGTTAAGTGTCCCCGCCAGCGGCCAGCTTTTCATATCTGTGGGCACTTTCCTCCTCTGTGGTGAGGGCTTATGTAGGCTGCCCTGGCCCACCGACTTGTTTAATCTCCTTCCAAACAGTCCTGGAGCCCATTCACCCTCATTTCTGAAAGGGCCACAAGGGCAAGAAAACCCATCAACCATCAAGAGGCACAAAGACCTCTGGAATTTCTCTAAAGTGTGAGAAAATATACAGAAAGGATATTTAAAGCAGCTTCCCTTCTGGGCCAGGCATCTAGTTTATATCCTCCGCTGCACCCCCCCCACCCTCCCACTCCCCCACCCCCCCAACCCTCCAACCCCCACCCCACCCACCCCACACCCTACCCTCTGAGCACGGGCTCACCCAGAGCCTCCCCTGGTGGGTTGGCAGGAAGCAGCCCTGTTCTGAGGATGGCGCTCTCCTCAGATCCCACAGCCCCCACCCCAGGAGTCCCTGCGGGCCCTACCTCCCCAGGCACAGCCCAGACTGCCCGGGAGCAGATCTTAGTGCCAGGGCTGTGGTTTTATTCTGATTAGGATGAAACCGAGAGACCTCCCCCAGCCCCTCCCACTCTCCCCAGCATAGGGGTCCTCAGTCATCCTCAGGGTCCCAGCTACAATCTACAGCTCCCGCCTGGTCAGGTCTTGCCTTTTGCATGGTCAGCAGCCAGCCCCGCCCCCAACCAGGTGCTTTTGTAGTACTGAGTCCCCACCTCCAGCAGTTACACCCCCAGAATGACCCAGGTCTCCCAGGAAGGAGGCTCTCGGTCAGTCTTCTTCCACAGCAAGTCTACCCACCTGGGAGGGGACTTTCCTGGGTGGCCTCAGTCCCAGTCCCAGACCCTCACAGCCCTCTGCTCCCACCACTGCAGAGATGTGACCAGGACAATGCGAGAGGCCTGTCCAGGGACAGAGATCCGGGAGGGAAGGCAGGCCCGCCCTGGGACTCCATAGCTTTGTCCACCGGGGTGGGCCCGGCCCGGATACTTACTGGAAATTGACTTTTCATTGCAGACACCTCTGTGAAAGCAGCGCCCGAGTCCCTTGCACTGATCTCTGCTGATGTCGTGGCTGCATATGTGGTCCAGAGGAATGTCGCACACTGCAGAGCAGACACAGACCCGCTATCGCCCCGGACACAGCCACCCCCGTCATTCTCAACACCGCCGGGCTTGGCAGGGAAACTCGGGGGTGCATGTGGTGGGTTTTTAATTATGCATCATAGAAATCTCACTTTGAAACTAAGATCTGGAATATATGGGGAGCTGAACAAAATAATGCCAAGTTAATGACACAGAATAATGCAGGGGCCTGTAATGATGAAGGAGATAATACATCTCCGAGGAGTGGAGCGCTCGCCTCGCCAGGCTCGGCGCTCTAGCTCTACAAAGAAAGCGGGGAACAAAGACCTCACACAATGGATATTCGGGAGTTCAGGTTATAATGTGTAATTAATTCACTTGCAAGCAGACAGTGAATTAAAATGATCACTATGGGCTGAGCATTAGTTCAGAATTTAAAAGTTGAATCAAAAGGACAAAGTTTAATGCCAGTTCTGACCAAAAAGAGAAAAAAAGATAATGAATGTGCCATACACCGCAGGGGTAAGTGGCCGCTTCAGCAGAGCTCACCTGCCCAACCTTCAGCTTTGAGGACCTGTGGTTCCCTAACTGGCAGCAGCAGCGTCTGCCTGATGGGGGGGCGGGGTCTGTCACTAGGGGGAGGGGAGGTGGGGAGCCCGCCCACCTCCTGACTCTCCGATGAATTTTCCTAAGGGTTCATTTAAACCAGTGGTCGGCAAACTGTGGCTTGCGAGCCACATGCGGCTCTTTGGCCCCCTTGAGTGTGGCACGAAGTTTCAATCGCGCTGTACGTGCGCGCCCACACGTGGTCTTTTGTGGAAGAGCCACACTCAAGGGGCCGCAGTTTGCTGACCACTGATTTAGACTTTCAGACTAAAGGGTTCCAGAGAAACCGCCGTCTCTCATGCTTTTCCCTCTCCTTCCCTAGACACCCCCGACTCCGAGTGTGACAAATTCTGTCGCCATGGCTGCCCACGCCCGCCAGGGATGCAATGGAACAGTGATGGCCTCTGAATGCCACTGCAGCCCTCGGAGCCCACAGATGGACTCTGGCAGAGTTGGAGGATGTGAGACATCCTGGCTCTCTCCTAAAGCTGGGTCCTGGTCGCCAGTGACCGGGAGGGGCAGAGGGGCCTGTCCTTGGCACAGCTGGACTAGAGGGGCTCCCAGGCTGGTCCAGGAGGCCGTGGCATGCGGGCTCTCCAGGGGTCCTGTGGTCACTGAGCTCTCAGTCGCTCTGCAGAGAGGCTGTCAGGTTAGTGGACGGGGAGCTGTGCTGGGCTTTGCTCCCAGTGTGGTCTGGGCTGCAGGGAGCCCACCGAAGGCCCTCAGGGCGGTCATGATGGTCTCAGGGACACAGTGAGGGGAGCGCCACCATGCCATGCCAGCCTGTGGCCCCCACAGAGGTCAGACGGCTGGCTGCTGCTGACAGTCGTCAACCTCATCCAGAAAGATCCCGAGACTCCAGGCCACACAGCTGGCGGGCAGAGCTGGGACCTATCTCCACCACGCCTCTGTCCCCCCTCACGACTCCGTCCCCACCTCACGCCTCCATCCCCACCTCACGCCTCCGTCCCCACCTCCCCCCATGGCCATGGGTTCCCAGACCTGCTCCAGGTGACAGTGGGTGTTTACTGCAGCAGACACATGGGCGAGAAAATATGCATTGTCCCCTCGGCCTGGGACGTTGCTCAGCCGACTGAGCCTCAGCCGCCAGGGCTGACTGTTCTCTTTAATATCACCACACAGGTGAGACAGTCTTGGCACCGATTTCCCATTTGGCTGCCTTGATGGGCTGTTTTGGAAGAGCCGCTGGTCCCCCACCCCCAGCTTCGTGGCAGCTGTCTCCCCATCGCATCTGGGACCCCCGTGGGTCTCCCTGCCCCTCCCGCCCCCTCCCCAGCACTGTTTCGCTTGCTGGGACCTCCCGGGACGTCTCAGTGTATTTCTTCACAGTCCCCGCATAGCAGGGTCTCATGTCTCCAGCCCTGGCCACCCCGGGAACCTCCCTGGTCAGTCCCTTTGCCAAGCCAACAAACAAAAACTAAAGAGGAAAACCAAATTGCCTTTCCTTCTGCTTTTCTTTTTGTTCATTACTATAGTCGTGCATGAAGAAAAACTTAGGTGACACGTCCCTCTTCTCCCTCAAGCTCCAGTGGTCTCACTTCTAGAAATTTCCTCCATGTGGTTTTAAGCAACTGCAACCACACTATATATACACGCTAGCCACGTGCCCTGGAGAAAGCCACATTTACAGTTTCCTTCAACACCCAGGCACCTGTGTCCAACTTTGCACCCTGGGCACCCAGGATGGGCACGGGGAAAGGTGAACTTAACTGTTAAGAAATATTTTTTCTTTAAAAAAAAAAATCACTCTTGCCATAAAAGTTATGAAGTAGCTGAAGTATATGTTTGGCATGTCATATGAAAACATCTTTAATCCTCTAACCCCTTGTGAAATAGTTAAAAATATTTCTTATGCTGAAAACCTCAGGTTTGGGGTTTTTTGCAATGAAATTTTTAAAAAATGAAGACTTCACAGTATTTTCCTACATTATTTAAAAAAAAACAAAACAAGTTTCTTTGCCTTCCCTTCTCAGCCTGGTGCTAGTCATCTACACCTTGGGTTGAAATAGGCTCCTTGAAGGTTCCCTTCTCCTTACCTGCAAAACTCCTCAGGAAATGCGGGTGGGCCTTTTTGAGTTCTGGCATATATCTCATTGTGGCAGTTGAAGGACGGGTGAGGGCTCAAGGGAACCTAGGAAAGAGAGAAATTAGCACAAGCCAGACCTTGAGGCAGCCAGGCTGCGTGAGTCTGGTCTCACCTGTCCGTCATGTCCCCAGCTGAGCCCCCAGCCACAGGTCTCCCAGTTACACTCCAAGCAGACTTCAGAATCAAACAGGAAGCTGGCCACCTCCTCCCTCCTGCTGCCACTGATGAGCAGAGTGTAGAGTGAGTGGCTGGGCCACCCCACCTGCTGTGATGTCACAGAGCCCCGTGACACCACACAGAGGGCAGGGCTGTGACGCTGGCCACTATAGGGCAGACAGGATGCTTACAGTGCGGAGGAGGGTGGGAGAGCCTTAAGGGGGGCAGGCATGGCATCAAAAACCCTGCCTTCAGCCCAGCCGATGTGGCTCAGTGGTTGAATGTCAACCTATGAACCAGGAGGTCACAGTTTGATTCCCGGTCAGGGCACCTGCCTGGGTTGTGGGTTTGATCCCCAGTTGGGGGAGTGGGGGGGGGGGGGGAGTGCAGGATACAGCTGATCAATCAGTGATTCCCTCTCATCAGTGATGCTTCTATCTCTTTCACCCTCTCCCTTCCCCTCTGAAATCAATGAAAATATATTAAAAATAAACAACAACAAAAATAAACACCTGGCCCTCCTCCAGACCCTAGTCAGCCTGTTCCTATGGGACACCCACCCCTATTCCTATGGGAAACCAGGCCCTGCTTCGGAACCAGTGTTTGAGTCCTGCCACTCCCGTCCTCACTCCATGGTCTCCTTCTTAGAGAGCCCACTTCTGCTGGCACTGCTGGGACGCAACCATGAGCGAAACAGACAAAAGTGGCCACCCTCAGGGAGCGAATTCCATGGAGGGAGACAGCACAGACATGCAGGTCAGACACGCGCTGTGAGAACAGGAAAGCAGAGCACACCAGTGAGGCCATGTCATGGCGAGCAGGCGGCCTCTGAATTTGACGGCATCTGAGCAGGTTTAGAAGGGGAAGCACTATGAGGGCATCCAGGAAGCTCATGCAAGTCTGAAAGGAGCAGGTGCAAAGGCCCTGGGGTGAGGCAGGCCTCGTGAAGCTGAGAACCCGGGAGCCAGGGCGGTTTGATTGAAGACAGAGATGGCACTGCGACTGAGTCACAAGCAAGGGTGTAGGTTACTATTCGAGCTTCAGCCTTCACTAAGGGAAATGGCGCTAGGTCTGGATTCTGCGCAGGTGGGAAACTGGATTACATCTCTCAGGCTGTGCTGAAAATAGTAAGGAGGCAAGAGTGAACATGGGGAACGATGTAATCATCTGGGAGTAAAATAAGGGTGGGACCGGGAGTCACTGGTTGAATGTTTTTTTGTGTCATTTTAGAGTCCATGAGATGGGCTGGCAGATCTGTGAGCGGGAACAGGGCTGTGATGAGCCCAAGGATTCTGCCTGGGAGGCTGGAAGGTGGCCGCCACATGGAAGATGGGCATGGGAAGCCAGGTGGCGCGGCCGAGCAGAGGCTGCGTCTGTGTGTCCAGTTGGGGCTGCGGTCCTGGGGGGGGGGGGGGCATGCGCAGTGGGCAGCTGAATCCGAGTGCCATCAGCATGTGGGGAGCATCCAGTGGAGCCTGCGCTGGAGGGGCACCTGGGCTGGCGGGGACAGAGCCTGCCAATTGGAAGACGCAGCTGGGAGTCCAGGTGGTGGGGGGCACAGGTGGCGTGGTGTTGAGACGGGGGAAAAAAGCGTTCACCTTCGGGAAGAACACATGGTCCTGCACCAAGGCGGTGAGACAGCGCGGCAGGGAGTGTCGTCAGGAGTGGCAGCCCCCGGGGAGCAGGCCTGGCTGCTGGCTGGCTGTGGCATTGACCAGGCTGCTGGGGCGAGGAGATGTGAGGACAGGAGAGGAAGGACTCGTGGGAGCGGCTGCAGAGGGAGGAGGAGAAATTACCCAGCCTCTCTTACTGTCCAACCATCCCAGTGGCTGCACCCTCTCAGGTTCCCAAATGGAGGCAGTGGGGTTCCCCTCCTGGGAATTTGAACCTCCAGCCAACTCAAACCCCGGCTCATGTTCAGGTTCATGTCTCATCAAACTTCGGGAGTTCATGGAGACAGTGAGTCAAGTGTGGTCATTTAAGGCTGGGCTTCGCACGGGAGCTGAGAAAGCCCTCGGGTGGGAGGCCGATGCTCAGAACAGGCTTCCAGAAAGAGGCAAGAGCGACCCTGAGTTGCCAAAGGGTTTATTCAAGTGAAGACAGACATGGCAGCTAGGGGGCTTGCCCGGGCACAAGGGCAGGCAGCCTGGGGGGAGGGGGGGAGGCCGCTGCAGGGGCCTGAGAGAAAAGGAAAAGGTGCCTCCCCCTCCACCAGCAGGATCCACGGGGGCCACAGGACAAGGAGATGCCACTTCATACCCCCACCTGGGGGCCAAGACCTGCAGACCACCACTGTTTGGGGAGACACCCCACCCCAGGCCTGGCAGGGTGACAGCCAGTACTGCCTGAAGCCGCTGTCCACTCTGACCAGCGGCCAGGCCCCTGAGGACGGGGCTTACAGTCCACAGGAGGGGGAGCCAGTGTGGCGGGGCCTCGTCTCTCCCTGTATTAGCCTGGAGTCCTATTCCCATGATAACCAGCGACTGCATTTACCCACCTCATTTCAGCTAGAAGCAGAACATTTGCTGTTGTGGGCTGTGCCGTCCTCCCATGGAAAAATGTAGGCGTTGCTGTGGGTTTTCTGAAATAGAAGTACCCTTGGGGTCCCTTACAACCTTTATTCGTTACACCATAATGGGGTTTAAATGACCACCTGTAGCAACCGTCGGCCTCAGGCTCACTTGAGAGGTGAGTGAGTCCACTTTCCCTACTGTTACAAGCTGAATCGTGTGTGTCCCCCACAAAAAAAGATCTGTTGAAGTCCTGATCCCCAGGACCTGTGCTCATGACCTGATGTGGAAATAGGGTCTCTGCAGACACAATCAGGTCAGGATGAGGTCACACTCAGGGTGGGAGGGAAGAACTTCCTACACTCCCAGCTTGCCGGTGCTGTTTTCTTCCCTGTCTCCCAGCCCTCTCAGCTGGCCAGGGAGGCCTGCGTGGAGAGTGTCGGGAAAGGGCAAGGCTTGTAGCGGACAAGTAACTTTCTGCTGTCAGGCCCTTCCTGCAAGGGCCTCACAGACATCTTGAAAAATGATGTCACTTGTTCAACCCCCCAACATGGCTTAGAGCAGTGGTTCTCAACCTTGGCTGCACATTAGAATCACCTGGGAATCTTTTTAAAATCCTGATTTCTGGGCCTCATCCTCCAGAAATTCTGTTTCTTTGTCACTAATGTTGCGGCCCCACCCCACAACAAAGAAACAGAATTTCCAGAGGATGAGGTCCAGAAATCAGGATTTTAAAAAGATTCCCAGGTGATTCTAATGTGCAGCCAAGGTTGAGAACCACTGGTTTAGAGCATCTCCCAGGATGAGTCATTATTCTTGGCAGACCAAGTGGAGGCCGTACCTAACAGTGTCAGTTCCATTGCCTAATCTTGTATCTTCAAATACTCCCAAACCCTAGATTTTAAAGGCAAACTGATATTTTCCAGTGTCCAAAACTCACCCCAGAATTAAAAAATATAAAAGTCAAAATAAAGTGTAAATGTAACTTTACACACACACACAAACACATCCTCGAAAATAAAGTGACATCTTTGTAACATAAGAAAAAATAATCAGTTTAATCATTACAACAACATAGTATGAGTAGTCAGCGCCAGACAGTCGGTGGCATTTGCGCGGTGTCCCCGGGGCTGTAAACGCGGCCTCTGCGTCCTGGAGAAAGAAGTGGAGGGCAGCAGGAGTCCGCCAGAGCCGGAGGTCTCCGGGGCCCGGGCCCTGGCGCACGTGGACAGGCACACTCTGCAGAGCACAGTGGGCAGAGCTTCCGATGCCACACGTCAGTGTCGTGTGGAAATAAAAGTGCTTCACATCTCAGGATAGGAATGGCTTCGTCTCCTCATCCAAGAAAGGTGAGAGCAGAGAAGTAACCCTCAGAGTCAACCGCGCGCCTTTCTACCATCATCATCCACTCCCAACCTCTCAGGAGTCACCCGGAGAGACGTGTGCAGTCTGTTTATAAGAGGGCAGGTCTGTAGAATTGCTATGATGCATTTTCTCTGCTCCCTAAAAAGTTTAGTACAATATTGGATCCTGGGGAAGAAAGGTAATGCATTACACGGGCACCTCAACCATCACCCCGCCGGGGCAAGGGGAGGGACAGGAAAACACAAGTTCTCACTTGTCGCTTTAGCAACAGTTAAGGCAGGTGCTGTAGGAGACCCGTCTGGGATGCTGGCTGCAACATCGCTCATCACTAAGTGGTGGAGGGATCAGGTGCTGAATGTTGTTCCTGAGTTAAAATTTGCTTAAGACAGCAAACTTCAGTACACTCAAATGTAATTGTTTTTCACCGCAATGTCTTATGCATCACCAAAAAAATACTACTGTAAAAAAAAAAAAATGACACCATTTTCTAGTCCTAGCACTCATGAATGCTAAGTAGAGAAAGTTGGCAATTCTAGTTGAAAGGTCAAGTGTGGGCAGGTCAATGCTGGGCCCCACACACCTGCTGAGCTTGCAGCGGGAGGGCCAGCTCCAGGACCACCCCCCAGGGAGATGGGCGGGCACAGGGACTAATCAGCAAGGGCATGGAAACAGAACCATGGACAACCAGAAAACCAACTAGTTCCAAAGATGCCCAGTCCATAGGCATCAAAGATTAAAGGGTCACTTGACCAATAAATAGGTTGCAAATCAAAGGTCACATCTGAGGCCAAAAAGGTATTTCTGAGCAGTCTCTAATGCACAGTGCTGCAATTCTGCTTCTTAACAATGTAACACTTGTTCTATGAAGAAGTCATCTCACTAAAACAACCTCTTAGAAGAGGGAAACGGAAAGCACAGACCCTGTGATATCGCCGATCCTATCTCCACGGCAGGACAAGCTAGGCTCCAAGGCTGTTCCTGCCGGCTGCGAGGCTTCTAGAGCCCTGGCCCAGGGCTGCGGAGCCAGATTGGGGCCCACTTCCTCCTTTGTCTGCTCTGCAGTTTGGATACAGGGAGGGAATGGACCCACATTTAAACTTTCATTATTTAGGTGGGATTTAAGGTGGATATTGCTTATTCTTCTTTCCCAGTGAGCTCTGCAGTAATGCTTGCTGCCCTGACAGTGAAGCAGAGCTCAGGGTTGACGCTGGCTGACACAGGAATCCTACCCATAGCACCACCTCGCTTCGTCTTCCCTTCCCGGCCGCAGTGATGTGTAACAACACATTCTATTTACAGACTCTAGTGAAGCGCTCTCTTTTGAGGACAAAGCAGTGCACTTGGTCACATTATTGAACTAGCCTACATATACAAGTCTGTATGACCTCTCCAAGTGCAGTGGATACTCTGGTGACCACAGATCCACTCAAAGCAGACGAGAGGGTGCACCTGCAGCTGGACGCGGTGGCGTGAGTGGGACTTCCTGGGATTCATGGCTGAGGCCCAGACCCTCACTCAGCCAGAGCACGGCACTCAGAGACACCCACACCGGTGACTGCAATACTGCTTTAACAGAAGACTTTCAAATGGTATTCAAGTTGTCTCTGCAGCTATAAATAAGGTTAAGTTAGGTAGGCAACCAACATGGGAAGTATTTTCAGAGCACTATAGAAACCACAGCAGTGGAGAAGTCAGGCATCTACCACAGCCACGCGTCTCTGCTTTCCATGCGTGTGTGTGAACACAACTTCTAGGTCATGGGACCAGAAAGGTTAGTGGGAAGGAAGTTCTAGCAGGGGTATCAGATATAACAATCAGGGATAGGCATTCAAAACAGGATATTTACACGAAACATGTATATATAATATTTATATAGATTCAATAAAAGCCTGAAAGACCAGGGTTTGTAGTCAGTCACTGCACTTATTGCAAAATGAGGTAATTGAGATGTTAGCAGAGTAAGATTAATGCAGTTGCCCTCAGTGTCGATACCTCATGTCTGGACTCTTCAGGAACAATGTGTTTCTATTCGCCTGGCCTCCAGCTTTGTATGCACAGCCCTGCCCCAGGGTCCCAGCATAGTCTCCTAACTGGTCTTCAAGAAAGAACCATGGACGTTCCTTAGAGGTTGGTCTCGTCCCAGGAAGGGTCGTTCATGTTCTTTAAAACTTTCCTCACCAGCTTTTCCAAGTCTTTGCGGGCTCGCTGTTCTTCCTCCAGAGATTTCTTCATCTTCTTGTTATCCTGTCAACAAAGCAGACAGGACAGTCAGTGTGTTGGGCCCTGGAGAGGACTTCCTTCCCCCAGGAGGGCTGGGGTCTTGCCAATTGAAACTCTGTGCTGCAATGTGCCCTGTGCTGTGGGCATGGGTGTATTCGACAAGACTGCCCACATGCCTCAACAGACACTCGCGGCTCCTTATCGCACAGTTGCTCCTGGGACCAAGACCAATCACAGATGGAAAAACAGTTCTAATGTCACTGACAATTTAAGTTCCGATTACTGAAGGGGAGAATCGCTGTACGACATACCTTAAGAACATGGCTGGAAATAGCAAAAGGAACAACTTGCACACTCCCCACCCCCCTGCTCCTTTCACACCTGTAAAGATCTTACAGTTATGTCGGGATGGAAGTAACAGCAGCTGAATGAATACAGAGTGAGTGACTAAGCACCTACTACCGTACAGTTTGCACCTAATCATTCCTCCGCATGGAGAAGGTGCACACACAAAGATGCATCCCTTGCCAAGGGGACAGCACAAACCCGAAGCCCCTCAGAGGAAGACAAGTATTTGGAAGCTGCAGGGATGCTGCTGGGATGGCTGAGAGGCAGCTCAGAGCAGTGTCCCGTCCCAGCCCAGACCATGCTGAGCTCAGCTTCTCCCGAGCTCCGGCCTGTGAAGCAACACTTACTGCTCCCTCCTGAGACCAAAGCCATTTGTACAAATAATACATAGGGTGACCCAAAATATGTATACACACTTTGAATGATTACAAAGTCAGTGTTTATTAAGAGTTCATTTTCAATATTTTAAAAAAGCTACAGAAATGAATAACTTTTTTTTTTTTTTTTTTTTGTCAATGCCGTTCTGGTGCAGGCACTGCTGATAACGTGAAGCAATAGAATCGCAAACATCAAGAATCATTTTGTTCCGTATTTGTGCACCCGCAATCCGCTAACTGTTGCTGGGTTTGTACTGTAAACTTTATCTTTTATGTATCCCTGTAAAAAAGTCTACTGGATAAATTTTCTTTTGTTCAAAGCTTAGTCTGGCTTACAGTGGTTCTCAACCTTCCTAATGCCGCGACCCTTCAATACAGTTCCTCATGTTGTGATGACCCCCAACCATACAATTATTTTGGTTGCTACTTCGTAACTGTAATTTTGCTACTGTTATGAATCGTAATGTAAATATCTGATATGCAGGATGTATTTTCATCGTTACAAATTGAACATAATTAAAGCATAGTGATTAATCACAAAAACAATATGTAATTATATATGTGTTTTCTGATGGTCTTAGGCGACCCCTGTGAAAGGGTCGTTCAACCCCCAAAGGGGTTGCGACCCATAGGTTGAGAACCACTGACCTATTATTTCAAATTAGTTAAATTTGAAAAGGAGTGAAAATTGAGTTACCAGCTATTAAAGTTTGTATACATTTTTGGGAATTCCCTATGTCCCCCCAAAACCATATACATACTTATATACTTGGTCTAACAGACTTGTTGTTTTGGTTTCCTTGGAACAAAGACCATGTGTTACACTACAAAGTGGCAGAGAATAGTCACAGTAGGTAGTTAATAAAAGTTTTAACTAGATGGAGTTTTAGATATTTTAAATGATGAGGACATGCTTACAGAGAGGAATGGAGAGAGAGAGACAGACATTGACATGAGAGAGAAACATTGATCGGTTGCCTCCTGAATGTACCCCAACTGGGGAGCAAACCCACAACCTTTTGGTGTATGGGACACTCAACCAACTGAGCCACTCCAGAGGGCTCCTTTCTGTATTATTTTGCTTAAGGACATAGACTTCATTTTCAATATAGTGTTTTCCTCTTTTCCCCCCATTAAAAAAAAAAAAAAAAGGATTAAAAACTGATTATGACTCACCTGTCTTAATTCTTGGACTTCATCCTTCAATGCATAGACGGTATCAACAAGACTCCTAGAATAGAAAATAGAATGAACACCTGAACAAGGACAAGGGATGAAGAGGACAGAGAAGCAGATCATAACATGCCAGACGAAATAAACAGGGCTGCTCTACCCTCCTCTCTGAACACCTAAATTCATACACTTCAGAACAATCAGCCTCTTTCTCTGGGCAGGTAGAGCCTAGAGTCAATGTCAACTCCCACCTATGAGGACACAAAGCAGTAGTTTCTGAAGCCACACCCCAACCCTCCTGGAATTTTTCTGACTCCAATGCTCCACTCCTCCCTCCCCACACTCCCCCATCCTCCACACACACACCCTCTCATGCCCCCACCCCTCCACACACACAACCCATGGCTCCACCCCTCCACACACCCTCCCATGCCCCCCCCTCCACACACACACCTCCCATGCCCCCACCCCTCCACACACACACCCTCCCATGCCCCCACCCCTCCACACACACAACCTCCCATGCCCCCACCCCTCCACACACACACCCTCCCATGCCCCGACCCCTCCACACACACACCCTCCCATGCCCCCACCCCTCCACACACACACCCTCCCATGCCCCCCCCTCCACACACACACCTCCCATGCCCCCACCCCTCCACACACACACCCTCCCATGCCCCCGCCCCTCCACACACACACCCTCCCATGCCCCCACCCCTCCACACACACAACCTCCCATGCCCCCACCCCTCCACACACACAACCTCTCATGCCCCTATCCATACACACACACAACCCATGCCCCCACCCCTCCACACACACAACCTCTCATGCCCCTATCCATACACACACACAACCCATGGCTCCACCCCTCCACAAACCCTCCCATGCCCCCACCCCTCCATACACACACCCTCTCATGCCCCCAGCCCTCCACACACACACTCATGCCCCCACCCTTATACACACACACCCTCATGCCCCCACCCCTCCACACACACACACCCTCTCATGCCCCCAGCCCTCCACACACACACACACACACCCATGCCCCCAGCCCTACACACACACACACACACACACACACCCATGCCCTCCACAAACCACCCCCTTCCACACACACCCACATGCCTGCATTTTAATACTGGAATACATCTTACTTTTCTTCTATCACTGTCTGACCATTGCTTTTTGTTTCTTCAACTATAATTTTTTCTTCTTCTGGAAGCAAAACTTGTGGAGCAGATTCTTTACGTGAACCTATCATCATTAAAAAAAAAATACCCAAGGTGAATACCACAGCAAAGCTAAGAACAATTTCACTATATTAACACTATCTAAATATTAACATTAAATTCTAGGGACTATGCATCACATGAATTACTTTCTAGATAAAATAGGGAAGGGCAACTTTTACCAATTTTCTCCATCTCTGTCTACTGAACCCAGTTTTTTTTCATGCCTAAAGCATTACAGAAAAAAGGAAACAGCCTTTTTCTAATTTATTAAGCTTCCGTTTCTAAATCTGGATTACGGATCTGTTAAATCCAGAATTTTCCCGCAGGTAGTACGTTAAAGATTCTGCCCACAGTACTCTGGGTATTTTGGAATAAATATCCAAATCCATGAAACCTTAAGCTGTATTATTCCAGGAATCTTAAAAAGACATGTCAGACTATATAGTACATATACCCTGAGTGTTTGTAAATTTAAAAAACTGGCAATTAAAACATTTAACTCTACAGTGACAGTTAAAAATATAGCTATTATGGCATATGGCTTAGAAGTGGAATTTATTGTTTCTTTTATGAAAACTACTCTTCATTCCCTAGAAGTAAACCGTTCACCATGTCAGAGACAAGTTTATGGCACTTAACGAGCTCCCAACACAACCGCTGGCTCATGACAGTGTGTCTCCATACATGTTTGCCACAAAATAGGTACTTTAGAAATTAACTGAGAAACTCAAATATTTACTTTAAAATGTGAGAAAAAAGAGAATCAAATCTTATTTAAGGATACAGGAAGAAAATCTTAAAATAATATCAAAGGCTGTATAACACTATAACATACATCATTTGTATTTCTGAAAAATATCAAATGCAAATTGCGGAAGGATATGGTCTACAGAGAAACAAACACCTGCAAATGGTAATGTGACACACATTTCTCCATTAAAAAATACCTTTGATGTTGACATACGCTAATTACACAGCGTAACTTGCTTGATCTTATTTTTCTTGGTTTATCTTTGACTTGCCTTCCTAAAAGTTCATTGAATTATAAGAGGGCACTTATTGTACATATTTGTATCATGGGAATGTTCAGCATAACACCAATGTTTTCAGTTTCATTTTGAAGAACAGTTTCCACCAGTATGTAAGCTTTTACTGCTATGAATGGCACAAGATTAACAATTACTGTCAAAGCTCCATAGGAGGGCGCATAAAACATGACTGATGTCCAGAGAGTACCTCTGCCATTCCCACGGCAGCATGCCACAGGGAAGGGGACTCGGGGCCTTGGCCAAGCCTCCCGGCTGCAGCTGGACATCTGTAAAGCCTTCCTGCCCAGTCTCACAGCCGAGGAAAGGTACCAAATACAAGCCGCTGGGAAACCGCAACATCCAGAACAGGACAAAACTGAGATGCTGACATCCTTCTTTGTTACCTCAGGGGTAAGAAAATCACGCTCTATCTTACGTTCCACAGCAAAGCTTCTATACGTATCTTTTTTTTACACCAATAAAGGGAAGGGCCTTTATGTTCGCTGAGAATAACTTCAACGTTATAATCAAATGCAGTACTTAGAATGTTGTCACAAGCCTTACTTAATAAACTGGTATATAGAAGTATGTTTGTACATAGGTTTATCAAGTACCACTTCAAAGAGGACCCGCTGCTAGCGTTTTCGTGTTCCCACCATGCTGCAAATCCAGCAGACCTGGTCACTGTCAGGCAGAGGGAGGCGTGGCTTCACTCATACCCTGCTTTAGGGCCACAGACTCCCTTTTACACAGTGAGCTGCACAGCTGGAGAATTACTTGCCATGGCGAGTGGCGTGTCTTCTAGGCCTTTCTGGGTTAGTAGGGAAGGCTGTTTGGAAACCTGGGCTACTTGGGGAAATGCTGCTTAAGAAGGAAACTGGTATGTGAAACAAAGTACTGAGAAAGTACAGGGATACAAGCCAGCTCAAAAATTCTTAAGGCTGAGGAAAATCCGGTGCTTCTGATACAAATGTAAACGTTACCCATGTTTTTATAAGGAAGTTAATTCATGTGCTATTTTCCTAGAAAAAGAGAAAAAGATTCAGAAAGATTCAGATATGTAGAAAACAAATTTAATTTGCACTGTGAAGAGAAGCAAACTGATGACATAGGACAATTTAGAAGGCTCATAAATTTTCCAACGGGTATCTGCTTTGAGTCCAAACAGTTCTTGACTGAGTTAGTCAAATCAAAACAGTTATCAGTTGTTTACCTGTCACATTCAGTTCTGTAATACAACAGTCCTTCAAATGGATTAATGAGACAAGAGGTTAAAAATGTTTTTATACAACAGCACTTGAGGGAATATTAAATTCTACGCATAATTATTTTTACACCTTCTAGCTTCCTAGGCAAACTATTTACACTCTTTCCAGCATTAAAACGTTCAAATAACATAAGACAGAATCACAAGGGATATCCACTTTGTAAAGGGGCCAGACAGCAGTCGCTGTCCTGAAGAGGGGCTGGGACCATCTGCACTTGCACTCACACCCGTCAGTGGTAGTCCTCAATAAACTCAGGCTGCTCACTTAACCACTGAACCACATTCCATTACTGGTAAAATAGAAGAACAAAATTGACCGCCGCTGCAGAGTTGTCCTGAGGATTAACTTAAAAATTACATTTTATAAATCTCTCTTACCAGATGAAATCATAAAGATAAAAACTTTAAATTCCATCACGTAGCATAACTAAATCAGAGAAACTAAAATCTGTAGAACGGTTGTACATGCATGACATGGTTCTGATTTTTAAATACACTTAAAACACACAAGAAGAATGCAACTATATATTATAAAAATGTTAAGTTTGAACCCTGATCAGTGTGGTTCAATTGGTTGGGTGTCCTCCTGTGCATCAAAAGGTTGCCAGTTCAATCCCCAGTCAGGGTACATGCCCAGTTTGTGGGCTTAATTCCTGGTTGGGGGTGCGCAGGAGGCAGCCAATCTATGTCTACTCTCACATTGATGTTTCTCTCCCCCCACCCCCACTTCCTCCCTCTAAAAATAAATAAAAATATCTAAGACAGAAAAAAATGTTAAGTTTGCTATAGTCAGATGTACTAAGCTGCTATATTCCTGAAACATGCCAATGTAAAAAAAAAAAAAAAATGTCATTTATAGGTCTGATGATGAGCCAGGAGGTTTGTTAATGAAGATTACTTGTTTCCTGAACAGAAATCCATGGGAGGCTAATATTTTGCCTAGTTTCAATATAACATATTTTGCTAAAATAACTGAAAAAATGTTAGTATTTCAACAAAACAATAAAGGGATATTCTCCAGCCAGGTTTATAAGTAAGTTGACTATTTCTTTAAGAACAAAGTTTTAGAAAGTAAACAGATTTAACAAGTTACCTCCAAGATTACTGAAATATTTTCAGAGGTACTGCAGCATGTTTTGCCTGAACTACTTAGTTTGGAAAAACAATTTAACAGCAGAACCACCAAAAATGTTCTATTGCTTTATTTAAAATTCTCGAAAAGGTCTGAGACACAGATGAACAGGTTCATGATGGTTCCAGCATACTCAAACCTGTGTTTCCCAAAATCTGTATTTTACAGGTGATAATAGGGGTTTCCACAACACATCATCTTGGAAAATGTTGAATGCTACAGCCACTTCTTAGAGATTCACAAGGTACATGTAGCATTTTTAAGGTTTTCAGAAGGTTTGCAGTAAAAATGCCTGTTGGAGTTTAATTCAGCATTTCCTAAATTCGTCTGCGTGCTAAACATTTTTTCTTCAGCATCAATCTTTCCAGGTAACAATCTGAAGAGTGCTCGACTAGCCTAAAATCCTGTCTATAGATACATACACACAAATGCTGGTTGGTCTTGTAGTTGTTCAACAGGGGGTGAAGCTAAGGAAACAATAATGTATACTTAGCACCAATCAGCATTTACCAAACCTGAGGACTCCAAAGAGATCTGCACATGCTTGGGATCCAGCCGCCAATGGCTGCAAACAGGCAGTGACAGGTCCACACGGCCACCAGCAGGGGTCACTCTGCACCACACAGCTGGAGAGACAGTAGGCACTGGGGCCCCTGGAGGCAACTCAGAGGTGTAATCCAGAAGCTGAAGACACACTTAGAACACTGCTTCCTAAAACATTCAGAGAACCCCAAATGGGCCTTCATTTGAGAAACACCGATTGATCTGACACTTCCATTTTATAAACAGATGATTTGCCCAGGCAGCAGGAGTAAGTAGGACTCAAGCCCCAGCGCACAATCATCTCGGTTGTTAGACCACTACCTTGGTGCCTGATCTGACAACACAAATCCAGGGCATGAGCATGATATGTGTGTGTGTGTGTGTGTGTACACATGAGTGAGTCAGCCTCCACCAAAAGCCAAGAAACAGTTTATATAAAAAAATAAATAAATAACAAACATATCTGCCTAGCTAGCCAGCAGTCTAGTATGTTTGTAGCAAAACTCACTTCTTAAATTCATATTTCTAATATCTTCATCTACTTATACACAACCAAAAGTGAAATAACTTCCAGAATGAAGTAAAATATTACACTTTGGACTGGGCGGTATGGTCAGTGGTTGAGCATCAATCAGCCTACGAACCAGGTCACGTTTGATTCCAGGTCAGGGCACATGCCCGGGCTGTGAGCTCAATCCCCAGTAGGGGGCATGCAGGAGGCAGCCAATCAATGATTCTCATCATTGGTGTTTCTACCTCTCACCCTTCCTCTCTGAAATCAATAAAAAAATATTTTAAAAAATTATTATACTTTTAAAAATCTACTTCATAAAATTTCTCCAAAATGCCACTTTGTTATTTATGGCTATAAGACTCTATTTTTCTTAGGAAAAGAAATGTGAGGATTCTCTTTAGAGAATGATTTGCATTTGTTGATTGTTTGCACCTTGGCCTAGCCCCACAATGGCACGGGGACTTCTTTTCCTTTCATTTTGCTTTTCCTACTAAACTGGGCATGCACTTTAAAAAACAAAAATAAAAACTGACCTTAGTATAAAAAAGCATTAAAGTTGCGTTTTTTTTCTATTTATGCACACACACACACACACGCACACACACACAAAACACACAAAAATGAGATGCTCCATTCTTAAGACAAACTTCCCAGTGATTGAAAAATTAAAGAAAAATAGATGAAATAAAAATGTACAATGAGTGGCCCTGTATTGTTTAGAACATATTTAACCTAAGAAAGTGAGAGCTTCTCCATTAAGGCAGATAGAATGTGTTCTATTGCCTGGCCTTTCTTTGGAAGACAACGTTCATGAGAACAGCCAAATCATATTAAACTGCAAACTATGCTACTCCCCCCACCCCCATGTAACAAATATTAAAAGCCACAGGCTAGCAAATGCAAAATTTATTTCAACTGTACATAACAGACGTCTTTTTTTTTTTTTATAAAACAAACACTTCATTGCCATATGCAACCACAAACAATAACATGATACTGTACAATACAATGCAACATTCAGGTATACATCCAACTGAGTCTTCAAAGGGCAGTCACCCACTAAAAATGGCTTTCCCGTTCACAGATAAAAAGCACAATATATAAATTTCTCCCAGGTCTTATACCACTATATATACATTACTGTGTTTGGCAATTTTATGCAAAACACAATATAAGCTTATGTATTTGTGGCAAGTGTTAATTCAATGGGAACACCATTTAGGCCATTTGCAACAAGGCCTGGTAATGGCTTAACCCTACTTTCTAGTCCAGATTCTTCATCCTTTCATTATAATACTAGCTGTACACATAGATATTACAGAACTGTATAAGCATATAATACTATTTCAGCATGACTAAAGTTCCACAGAAGTAGAAACATGGCCCTTTGGACGCCTTATCACCACTGCCACACAAGAACTGTTTTCAGGCCTGTGGCACTATTACTTCCAACCAGGTCACAAGAACTAATGGTGCCAGACATTCAAAACAAATCCAAACAAACAAAAAATCAGGTTGTTATTGTGCAGTGATCTTAGCATCAACAAAGAATCATCATCAAATGGCTTTAACTGGTACAAACAGGAATAATGGGAACATGTCAAAACTTTGGTGTATAGAAAATGAAACTCATTTAGACAACCCAAATGATACTAGTGTTACAGAAAAATCTAAGTGCAGCAACTGTATTTCAATTGTGGTATATAGCAAATGACCCAGGCAACCCAAGTTTACTAAGGCATGGCAAAGGCATCGAGGCCAATGCACCAA
Source organism: Myotis nattereri (assembly GCF_964212035.1). NCBI lineage: Eukaryota > Metazoa > Chordata > Mammalia > Chiroptera > Vespertilionidae > Myotis > Myotis nattereri. Next base: position 30,592,476 of record NC_138076.1, read on the forward strand.
TTATAGTCTCAAAGCAAACAAAAAGATGTTCTATTCATATCAGAAAAGGTGAGTTCTCTACGTAATATAAAACAAAATTGCTTCTAAATTCCTTGCATGATATTGAGTAAGCATATGAACTGTGTAGTTAGTTATAGCTTTCCAAAAATTCCATTTGCTATTTGGCTGAACATATATTAAACTCCATCTCTACCATGGGTTAATACTGAGCTCTAATTTTAAATGATTGCTCCTCAACTTTTTTATACTAATTGATATAAAAATATGAAATCTCCAGATGTCATAAGCTTGAAAACAGATACTTAGAATTATCGGTTTTCCCAATGACCCCATTGCATGCAGTGCTGAAGCTGTCTGATTTTCTAAGCAATATGCTACTGCCGGGAGTTCACTAGCACCTCTGGGCTTGTGAGAAACAGGACCCAGCTCCCAGGAAACAATGACATAGTGTATCAGAGTTGTCTCTGTGCAAACGAGATCAGAACACTGAATACATGGGTTTGGTGAAGGAGGTATGGTGAGGGAAGAGAGAATTCACAGCCACCTGGAATTACAGCCACCCTGAAGAAAGGAAAAAATGTTATTCCCAGTTTATTATGGCATCTTGTTTTCTGAAGCTGGTTTCAATGGATACTTAAAACACAACCTTAAGGTCACATTTTAACACCAGATATAGCATGCATGGGAGAGAACACACTTCCTCCCCTCTAGCAATGGCCGGATGTGGATTTGGATGCTACAACTGAATGCAACATGTCACATTCAGTTCTTTTTGAAGCAGAAATTAGTCTTGAGTGATGCCAGTGAAATCTCCTTACAACAAATCCCAGGAAAATGGGGGACTGCACCCCAATCTGAGCTTTCCTAATAAGTGAGTTACATGGCAACTCAGTAAGTCTTTAATAGACTCAGATACCCCATTACAATCAAGAATGAGGGTTACATAGGATAGGGTTGCTGTAAATGGAGATTCACTGCAGCTAGTTGCTGAAAACAAACAATGTGTCCATCACAGGCAGTATAAGTATGAATGTCAGGGTGAAAGCCAGGCTGTGACTGAAGCCAAAGCACTCGCCTTTTTAAGCACACTAAAATGCCTCTCTCTGAAAGCACTCTAATCTACACTTTCAGAGGCTCAATGCTTCAGAGTTTGGACTTTAAACCTTCGGTAGAGTGGCACAGGCTTGCTAAGTGCCATTTAAGAGAAATTACTCCAATTAAGGAAAGTTTGGTGTAATGACCGTGTCTGAACTCTGACAATAATTTGGACTTTGCAGAGGAAAACTTACACCCCACGGGCAAATGGGGGCACAGGGAAGAGCACATGTGGCACACTGACAAGCACAGAGCTGTAGGGTGCAGACAAGCTTTCCAGTGCTGCCAAGGCTCAAAGCCCACACCAACACATGGTTCTTCATGGTCGCCAAGTGCCCCCAGGAGTCCTCAGAACACGCTGTCTGAACGAACTCTCAGTACTTTTGTGCATGCTTTTTCCTTCTTCTCTCTCCACAACTACTTGATCAGGGTGTCCATTATACATAAAAAATTTAGAATCCTATATATAAGGCCAGAGTCTCCTCCGTGTTACTGGCACTTAGATCACAAACCTGTATGGTTTCAGTATAAAATATAAAAGTGTTCATATAGCTGTATCCAAAAAGAAATGAGACAGTTGCTATAGTGAGAATTAAAAAACCAAACCATTTTGGGCTATAAAACCACCACTATCCAGAGAAAAGAACCCATAGATATAGGCTGTGTGAATTCACCATCTCCTTCAACAGTTAGTAAGTAACTTCAAATGGATACTTGAATTGGCAATTATGCCTCCACAAAATACAATGGGAATATCAGAAACGCTCTCAAAAGTTGTTAAAATATCACATAAAAGAGACAAGGAACAGCAAGAAAACATCTAAGAAAAGCAGGCTGCGATACAACAAGCATTTGTTAAGAAAGCTCAGAAGTGCATTAGTTCTGGTGAGAGATATATGAGCAACAGCTCTTACGAGATGTAGAACCCATTCTGTAACTATGGGCTGTCCATATACTGTCATAGTCAGAGTCTTCCGAGAGGTCTGAAGGCTCCAAACGAGAAAGGCTACTGCGACGACCCAAGGAGTCTAGACTTGATTGGTCATCATCAGCCAAGACGTGATTATGCATCAGGTCAGTGCCTTGCCATGCTAAGACGGGAGTGGGATGGAGTGACAGGTGTGACAGGCAAAGGTGAGATGAAAAGGAGGACGGACAGGAAGAGCCACAACCAAAAACATGAAAATAAAAGCAAAAGGTGATGGGAAAAGAAGGAAAAGAGAAAATACTGTTAAAAAATGGCAACAATGTTCACTTCTCCTTATTTATGGCTGGGTTTTAATAACAAAGTTAGCACAACCCTTAGAATAAAACCAGAACAATTATTATTTAAATAAACCTAAAGCACAATATTATTTCCAAATTGTTCCTTTCTAAAAACATTGCTATTAAGTCCTCAGTTAAATCTTTTCAAATTAAGCCCAGATCTACTAGTACAAATGAATTCATAGACATTTAACAAGTAACCAATTCTATTCCACATTCTATTGACAAATAACCTCATTTAGGACATTATTTGTAAAAGGAACCATTTGTGTGGTTAATTAAAAATTGTTTCCTATCCATTAAGTGGATATTGAATGCAAAATAGTTTCAAAGGACTTTTGACTTACTTCTTCAGCTACCTCTTTGTCAGACTATAAGTCACCAGAAGTCATCTTAATGATGGGGGTCTAAAACTTACCTTATGAACTATAACCACTGTAAAAATTTCAGAATGGAGAAAGGAATTAAATAGGGTCCGCTTCCCACTCATTGCCCCTTTCCCATCACCCCGCATGTCCACTCCTTAGAGCGCTCAGCCAGTGGATATGGATAAAGTGGGAAGCCATGTCAGTTCAGGTGTTATCCACCCTGATGCAGACCCTTTTACTGGCAGGAAGAGCGATGTGAACTGGTAGTGCCACTATGTTAAAAGAAGGACAACAGGAGGAAGTGGGAGCAAAATGGGAGAACAGAAATAAGCCCATGAGTGGTTGGCATCTGTGAGCAATGACTGGGCAGGCAGCTGTGCATGAGACATGCAGGCTGGAATGGACCAGGACAAAGGTTCTGGAACGAAACACTCAGTGGGAACCAGGGTGCCCCTCTGTGTTGGGGAATGGCACAGACAGCAACCACTGGTCCCATCCTGTTCCTGCTTCTGACCAAAGTAATTCCATTCCAAATCCGTAACAACAAGCAATAGTCTAGTTTGGATTTCTTCAACTAAATACTTATAGTCTGTGAAGGTCATTATCTCTTTGAGATAGAAGTTAATACCCAAGATGTTTAGTTTGTAAATGGCATCTAAATGTATACGGAACTGAGCTAAATTTTAGATGACATCCTGTCTTCACTAAAAATTTAATATGAAAAGAGCTGCTTTCACTCTGATCCCATTTCCAAATGTGTCAAGGAAATCACCTTTCAAGCGCAAAGGGTCAATTTCCTATCCGACCTGTTCTTAAGAATGTTTGGGTTAAGGCCATATATGATTGTATATATGAGTTGGCTCATAATAGCCGTTAAATATAAAAATCAATGTAGTGTCCAATGCTTTTCTTGCACAGGAGAAATGGAAACACATAATAAAAGCAATGTGATAAGGAAAGATCTGCACAAACGATGAGCCATTCCTTTGAGGCAGCCAGAAGCAGCAAGGCCACAGGCACATCACAGGGCACTCACTGTCTCTTGGATGAAGAAATGCAGCGCCCACAGAAAACATACATAACACTCATACTGCCTAGTCCAGTCACCTGAGACTATCAGGTTGAAATTGTATTTCAAATAACTGAAGTTGAGATGAATAATTCTTTAACATCTCAAATTCAAAACCAAAAACATTTTGACATTTTACAGCCTATTACTTATAACACAATCTCATCAAATATATGAAACTGTATGTAATATCTTAAATGACAATAATCTGGACTTACAAATGATTGCCTGATTTTATGCATATGCACTCCACATTCAGACCTTTCCATTTCTATTCCTTCTCTGCTGGCTAGTCACTACGAAAGACATTTTCACCAGTGAGAATATGGGGGGAAAAGTCTTAATGTCACAGGTGGGATATGTAATGTACTGGCCACAGGAAGTTTCTAGATGATCTGTAAATGCCACTTGGGGTTTAACCCTATTAGTCCTATCTTCATCTTTAACAAAAGCTAAAGCAGTTGAAATTCCCTTTCCCACTTTTCCCCCCCATCTTCAGTTTAAAAACAGGACAGGACACTGATTCTAATCACCATACTACAGGTAATGAAAATGAAGGAGAGATAAGTGATTTGTCAAATGTCAGGGTGGAAAGGGTACCAAACACAGAAAATTGAATAAAAACTAGTTTTTATGCCAGAAGTAATATATAAACCATCCAGTTCTTAAAAAATAAAAGCCCTAAGAAACAACAGTACAGAAGGATATGTGATGCTTGTGGCCCCAGCACCAGCAGAGGGTAAACTTGTCCCCTTTTCTTCTGAACAAACCACATACTTTACTCCATCTGCCCCACCCCCCACTGTACTGCACTCCACCCTCAAATGCTGGGGAAGTTTAAAAAAAAAAAAAAGAAAGGCCCACTTGTTATTGTTCTCACAATAGATTAAGGTTTTAAGACATTATGCATAAGATGCAGGCAAATTCAGTGGCACTGAAATCTAATAAATTGTGTCTACTTTCAAAAATTTTTAAATGCAATCATTTAAAAAAAGGGAGTGGACTAAAAGAAACCTTGTTCTAGATTTATATTTTTAACAACAATTGTAAAAAGCTAATAATTAAATAAATAAAATCCCAATACCACACCAATAGTTTAAGTAGCTTAAATAACTGAACTGAATGAATCTTCCGCTGATATCTAAATACATCTTCTCTAAGCTTCATAAACTCTGGCAGCACCTTATACTTAAAGGCTTCCCAGTGGAACCTTCTCTAGAAATCAGTTATTTTACTGACAGCTCAGACCCTTTCAATGATTTAGGGATGTGAGGCTCCAGCTATCCTATACCTGCCTAGACCACAGAAGCATCACTCACTAAGGACCCTTCAGGCAGCACACAGAGGGCCGTGCACAGGACCCCACAGCCCAGTTTCCTTCCCACTGTGATTTACAAAACAAACAAACAAACAAAAACCACACACACCAAAACAACGAACCACTACTATAAAACTTACTTGAGTTAAGTGTTTGCCGTGTTTTGGCGCTTGTGCAATAAGCTTCGATGACTTTCAGAATCTGTGCGTCTTCTTCCAAAGCAGCTGTGCCTGTCAAGACAGACACAACATGTCACAATCGAACTAAAAATGACAAGTACAACAGGTCACAATCTAAAAATAACTACTCCAATTAAGTAGAGGAATATGAAGTCATCCACTCAACCAAAATGATGACAATCAAGATAACCCCTCCTCTTATTTTCTGGTTAGATAACTGTTTTCCAGTATTTACAAAATTACATTCAATAGAATTTTTAATTTAAAAGTATTTCTTATCTGCAGCATATTGACAAAAGGTTAATATATCCTAAATACATGTTATCTTACTAATCCAGAAGAAAAATAATATTCCATATCCTGAAATTGAAAAAAAGGCAAGAACTAGAAACAAGCATTTCACACAGAAAGAATACGGGCAGTAACAAAAAATAGTCAATCCCACTAAGAAGTGAGAACTAAAACAAAGCATCAGGTTTTCACATACCAAACTGATAACAAGTGAAAAAGCTGACAATTCTCAATGTTGATATGGATAGTGGAGAGAAAGTCTTCCCTTCATCCACAGCTGGTAGGAATGAAGACAGGCGATATGACCACATTTATCAGAGGCTTTACAAAGAACATTTCCTACGATCCACAAATTCCTACTAGAGATTTCATCTAAGAAATTTATAAGGCACAATCTAAAGCTTGAAGGTATCATTCCAGGGCTCTTCCTTAAGCTATGGATTATTCCAGACACTGGCTTCACTCTCAGAGATCACAGGTACAGAGAACAGAATCTTCCAGACTAACAGCATCTAATGGTATTAGTACCAAGCTCAGAGGCTCACACTTCATAGGAACCTAGGGTTAAATTGTTTCTCTAGCTTGTTTCCCTAGATTGTCTATATTTTCTAACACAATATTTGGATATTTTTAAAAATATATTTTTATTGATTTCAGAGAGGAAGGGAGAGGGAGAGAGAGACAGAAACATCAATGATGAAAGAGAAACATTGACTAGCTGCCTCCTGCATGCCCCACATTGGGGAGCAAGCCTGCAACCTGGGTATATGCCCTGACTGCAACTGAACTGTGACCTTCTGGTTATAGGTCGACGCTCAACCATTGAGCCAGGCCGGCCAGGCTGGATATATTTTTTAAAAAGCTCACCTACTGTAATAAAAATGTAAGAAGAATGGAAGGCTGAAATATTTATAAGTTGCACACTAAACCCTCTGTTATTTTATGATAGTAAGACAGTTATATACAAAGCAAGCTGAATAGTACCTACTGAAAAATAAACTCCAGTATGAAGAGTTTAAGAGCAACTGAGAAGCTGACTTAAATTTCACGAATTGGGACCAATCAATTAACAGGTTTCTCATTATAAGCTCCATAACAAGCTCCTCTCTCAGGAGTAAGAAAGGTAACATTTAACTAGTTTAATTTCAGGAGGTGTTGCAAGGTAACTTCTAGAACAGGCCATTCCCTCTGTGCAGCTGATGTAACTGGATTATTTTCAGACGTGGGCAAGTACAGTGGTTTCCTCCTCAGTGCCACAAAAGCATCATGAAGCCAGAAAGGGACTGGCTTCCCTGAGAAGGTTGAAGAAGGTAAATTAATGAGAGGACAGCGAACATTTTCTATGTGGCACAGAGGAGGAAACCACTGGTTCTAATAACCAGAAAAACTTCTCTGATTCTGAATGTAATAAAGGTTAAAGTAACTTACAGAATTACGATGTGACTTTAAAGGAGTCAGGTTTACTTAGTACTTGCTGTGCACAGGCACTAGTTACACAGTGGTCCACACAGTTAAAGTTTCTCCTTTAGCCCATACAAAAACCCTTGGTTTTCTCATTACCTCCTGGTCCTTCTTCTGCTAGCTCCTTCCCTCCCTCATCATCTAAGACTCAAACCTTTCTCTTCTTCTTTGTCTGTTCAATCTCACAGCTTGAGAAACCACCTAAGCACAGAGAACAACCCTGAAATTCTCACCACTGGCCCAGACCTTCCCCTGGCCTCAGAGTCCTGTCCCATCACAGTCCCTACAAGCTGAAAGCCTCACTCCCACAAACCCTGCGTCCAATCCGACAGCACATCACTAGTGTTTCTTTCCTGCTCGAGTGTCTGCACCGCAGTAGTATGTCGCTCTTGCTGCTCCAACAATTTCCTTTGGAAGTGCCACGAAGGCTCCGACCTGACTTGTGTTTGAAGTCTTTGAGAAGCCATCTCCCTATCCCAGGCACACTGTGCTGTGGGGTGTGAGGCAGACCCGGGCCTTTGTGCCCACAGACTCACTTTTCCTCAGTGCAAACTCTTCATCTGAAGGCTTCCGCTCTGGTTTACGCTTAGGTAGCAACTTTTTCATGGTCTTGGGACTCTTACTAAGATCCTAAGGGAAAAAAAGAGAAAAAATGCTGACAATTTCCCAAGGCAGTAATTTTTACTGACAGATCAGTGTCACTGTAAAGATGCAAAATATTAAATCACCACAGTCATTCACTGTTAAAAGTTTCCTATGTTTCTCATATTTTGATTTTTTGCCAGCAGCGGAGCATTAATTTAAAATCAATACTAGGACAGTAACTGGTAAGAACCCTCATGGTACTTAGGTCCATCAGCATTGTCACACACACAGCAGAGGGGAGGCAGGCAGCCTCTGGAGAGGAAAGGACAGCTGGCTGGCGTGCGCACAGAGAGCCACGCATGCTACTAATTCTGGCACAGACCCATCTGCTGCCACTAACTAGAAAGAGATGAGAAAACTAAGGCTATTTTTACAATTTTTTTATTTGCGAGAGGGAGAAACATCAACTTGCTGTTCCACCTATACATACATTCACTGGCTGAATCTCGTATATGCCCTGACAGGAGACAGAACCCACTTACCTTGGCGTATTGGGAAAACACTCTCATCAACCGAGTCACCTGGCCAAGCCCAGGGCTATTTTTAAAGGAGAGGTAAGTAAAAAATGAGTCCTTTAGGAAAATATTTGAAGCCTTGGGGAGAAGAAAATGGAGTAAGATAGATCATCCTATCGGCCTTGAGCACAGATACAGAGAGAAGATGAGACACTGGCTCTCTAGAGCATGTTCACACTAGTTCAGAGCTAAATTCATAATGTAATGGTCTACCTCTTACCTCTACAACACAACTTCACAAACTGCAGAAGATGAAGGTGAAAAACTGAGAGAAGGAAGAAGTCCAATGGAGTGGGTAAAGTTTCAATTGTCAAGCATGCATTAAATTATCAGTATCAAAAAGGGTTCTGCCTTAAACGGTTTGGCTCAGTGGATAGAGCGTCGGCCTGCAGACTGAAAGGTCCCAGGTTTGATTCCGGTCAAGGGCATGTACCTTGGTTGCGGGCACATCCCCAGTAGGAGGTGTGCAGGAGGCAGCTGATCGATGCTTCTCTCTCATCGATGTTTCTAACTCTCTATCCCTCTCCCTTCCTCTCTGTAAAAAATCAATAAAATATATATTTTTTAAAAGGGTTCATTTTCGCATCATTTAAATTACATAAGCCATTTGTGAATCTTACAATGAGAAACCAAGACTCAGAAGGTGACGTGCTATGGGATGAGTCAGACTGAAAGCACAGAGGGAACAAAACTTTATGTTTAAAGGTATCTCTTCAAAATATTTTCCATAAAAATAAGTATTTAAAAACTCTTTAAAATGCAGCAGAAATCAGCTCACAGAGAAATAAACACAGCATGTGTTTGGTGGTTTCCATAACTCAAAGCAAAGACATGAGACGCCTGGCGGCGCACCAGACAAGGCACCCACCACACTTGCAGAGGGCACAAATCCACACACATTGCACACCCGACTCCTCGACGCAGACAAGGCTGGCTGCTCCGTTTTTTGCCATACTCAGTAAGACTTCTTTTCACTAAGTGCTTAGAGGTGCTCAGTAATACTGTACAATACTTAAGAGTGTGAAACCTTTTCTACAGCATGGGGTCCAGCAAAGCAACTGTAGCCAGACTTACCCAAACCAGAAGCTCACGTTCATGCCACACCTCTTCCCCTGCCTTTCTGTTCCTTTGCTTAATTAACACCTTTATCCCAATTTTCCTTCTCAATAATGAAATCTCCACCAGTGCTTGCCTGTGCTACCTGTAAACACTAAACTAGGTAATAAAGAACATCAACATTCTTTAAGGAACTGCCCATGATAAAGACATTTCTGACTTGGGCATATAACCACCATCAGCGAGACATATCAAAAAATTCAAAATTCATTAAGAACAAAAAATGTAAAGAAATAATAATTTATGTAGCACTGTTCTAGGTGTCTTAAAATTTTTAGAATTGCTAGCAAGGATTAAGGGAGGGTCTGCTCCAGATTCTTAGGCAAATTTGGTCTCTGACTGGACGTGGAGACTCCTATCAGGCAATAGTTTTTCACCATGCTCACACTCACACACACACTTATGATAATCACAACAGTGATAACCACACTCACTCAGAATAACCATGGTCACATGCTCACATGATAACAATATGCATTCTCACACTCTACCCATACTCATACTCAGGCTAATAGAATAACCACACTCACACCCCTACTCACCATCCTCACCCACACTCACGCTCATTGCAACCACATTGATTCTCACAATCACCATACTCGCCCTCACAATAACGACACTCACACTCACAGTAACCATATCCACATTCACGATGACCATACTGCCAACTCACACTCAAGTTCATACGCATGATAACCATACTCATTCATGCCGCTCACGCTCGTGATAACCAACTCTCATCATTTCAATTATCAAGCTTCCTCGAGTGCTAACACTTCTCAGAATGCAATTCTCATGGCACGTCCTTTCCTCATCAAAGCAGATTTATTGTATAAAACCTAGCATGAAAGTGCAGGAAACTGTTAATACTTATTTATGGCTGGGAATCATATTTTAACTGCACAAAATCCTGGATTAGAAAGGAAAAGAGCAACGTGCATAATGACCTCTTACACAAAGAGAAAAGCCGTCTTAACTTTCATTTTTTATGTGTAAATGTAGGGTTCCCGGGCAAGATCTCAAATTTGGAAAAGGATCATAAGGAAGGCACAGCAGAACAGCATGCAGAAATAGTGAGACCCATCATGACTGGAAGCTGAAAACCATTTCAGACTCAGCTAGAGGCCCATGGGAAGCCCATGGGAAGCCCATGGGAAGCTTCCGAGTCCTCAAGATAGGACCACGGTGAGCACAGAAAAGGCCATGAGGGGCACAGAGAGGGTCCGATGTTGCACTAACCGCCCGCCCTACAGGGTCTCCACAGCCTCCCAGGCCCCTAAACAGAAGGAAATGACAATAAAGAAAGGCAGACCCTTCACAGTTCAAAGAAGCTGAGCTGCACTTTTATGTCACAGGTAGAAATTCGTGATTTCCCATTATTTCTGAATTTACTGGAATGAAGCACAGCACAACCAACCTGACACGTCCCGATGTCAGGTCACGCTCACTTTCGCTCAGACCTCACCTCCTTGTAGCAGAGAGCAGCTGAGGGCCGGAGGGGAGGTGCGGGTCGCAGACAGCTCAGACTCCATGGCTTCGGGGTCTTCGGAGGCTCCAGGGGCCCCCAGTTGATGGTCGTGTGTGGGGTGCCGTGGTGGGAGGGATGGGGCAGTGTGTGGTAGGCAGGCGTCAGTGGCACCGACTTGCTGTCTGCATGCTTGCTGGATGGGGTGATCGAATGGGTGGGGAGCTAACCAAGGAAAAGAACAAGAAAAAGCAAAAAAGAGAACATTCACCATCAAAGAAACCTCAATCAAATACACTTAGTTCCGCTAATTTTAAAAAATGCACCCAACGAAATAACCCCCAGATTATCATTTCTCCAAGCAGTTTGACTCTGCGATACCCCAAAGATTCTGCTTCAGGCTGCGGCCTAGCCTGGGTTAGGAGGCAGTAGGACGCTGGGGAACTGAAACCCGGACAACACTCCACCACCACCTTTATTTGCCATGGATTAACATTTGCAAAAAGGTATTTCATTTAATATATACTATATCAGAATTTTACTAGGAGCAAGACTATGGGGGAGGGTGATCCTCCCCAGTCCGCTGTTATTCAGTGCCTGTAATTTAGGAGTGGGCAAAGCTTGGACCTGACCCCAGGTTTTGTTTAACTAAGGAGTGGCACAGCCAGGCCCACCTCTGTTGATAGCTGCTTTTGTGTTACAGAGACCATATTGCCTATAGTGCTGAAAATATTTACTACCTGGTTTTTTTATAGGAAAAAACTGCCACTCTCTGGAATAAAACAAATTATTTGATTAACTTTAATCAAAACAAAGTTATAGAGATCTAACTTCTCAGAAGGCTTGATCACTGGGGTTTATATTACTGGAAAACCCATCACAGTGACAATTAAATAAGAAAATGTTAAATAAATTAATTCAAAATTAGCCAATGACCCAAAGCAATAAGGCATGCTTAACAGGAGCAAGAGCTGAGTGATTCTGTGATCTGTAAACCTGAGTGAAGCCATTATTAGAAAGTTGAACAACCCAGCCCGTGTGGGTCAGTGATTGAGCATCGACCCAGGAACCAAGCAAGAGGTCACAGTTGGATTCCAGATCAGGGCACATGCCCGGGTTACAGGCTTGATCCCCAATAGGAGGCGTGCAGGAGACAGCCAATCAATGATGCTCTCTCATCACTGATGTTTCTCTCCACCGCCACCCCCCCCCTCCCTTCCTCTCTGAAATCAGTAAAACTCTATTTTTTAGTCCTAGCTGCTGCTTTGGCTCAGTGAATAGAACGTTGGCCCGCGGACTGAAGGGTCCCAGGTTCGATTCTGGCCAAGGGCACATGCGGGCTTGATCTCCAGTGGGGGCATACAGGAGGCAGTTGATCAATGATTCTCTCTCATTATTGATGTTTCTATCTCTCTCTCCCTCTCCCTTCCTCTCCGAAATCAATAAAAACTATTTTAAAAAAATTCTTAAAAAAAAAGGAAAGAAAGCTGAACAATATTTGAAATACATGTTTAAAATAAGAAAACCCTGGCTCTAGCTGATGCCACCATATTTAAGAACAAACTTTCTGCAGAAACCATGGGCCTGTCCTGGTGTGTGTGTCAGTGCTTGTCATTTGCTACACAACTACTATAAAATTTTTTTCAAAAAAATAATTCACAAAAGAATAAAATTATGCAAAACATCCCTTCTAGCAATAATGTAGTAGTAAGTAATATTTGGTGGTGTTTCTCCTTCCTCAAATAAGTCAAAAGAGGTATGCTTTGTGCTAAATTAGAACATTATTCAAGCTAGATATGGACAGAACACAGGGAGAACACTCAATTCCCCAAAAAGAAGTTCCCTAAGAAGGCAAATTTCAAAAGCCTGTATGTGAGGAACAGCGTCATCCACAGAGTGGGGACTTAAAATCCCTGCTGATGGGGCACCTCCCTTGCCACTGGGTGACATGAAAAGGATTATGAGAGGCCAGGGTCCAAATAGAAAAAGCTTTTACCTGAAATGAAATTTTATAAAGCTTAGTTTCAGACTGTTACTAACAATTTGAATGAAAAGGCATTTCATTTTTCTTTATAAACACACACATACATACATGCCTTTGAAGTAAGTTTAGTACCATGAAAGCTAAGCGTCTTTAATATATATTTTTTATATATTTTATTGATTTTTTACAGAGAGGAAGGAAGAAGGACAGAGAGTTAGAAACATTGATCAGCTGCCTCCTGCACACTCCCTACTGGGTATGTGCCCGAAACCAAGGTACATGCCCTTGACCAGAATCGAACCTGGGACCCTTGAGTCCGCAGGCCGACGCTCTATCCACTGAGCCAAACCTGTTAGGGCATCTTTAGTATTTTTTAAAGTATGGAGTTATAAATGGCAGAGTCATTCAAAATGACATATCAGCTAAAGGAAATGAGCAGTTTTAGCCTCCATACTGTTGAGAGATTTCGAGTAAGATGATACCATGACCAGAATGCTATGCTACAGCCACCCTTTCTGAGCTAAAACTTTAATGCCAAGGATAACGAATGCAGAAGCGAATTACATGGTAGGAAACGTCCTGACAAAGATCATAACAATTTAAGGATGTGAGAGAAACCTACCAACTGGAAATGCTATGTAATCGTAAGTCATTTGTAAAAAGGTGTGCCTGGTTCTTCAATATTGTTTGGTAAAGATGACAAATGATGCAATATCTTAAGCAAAAAAACACCAATAAAGAGAAGTTTTAAAAAATGACACTTTGGTACTGATCTATTTTGAAAGGTTTATGTATCTAAAAAACCAATAAGCTGAGCTGTTGAGCTTTTCTAAGTAGAAGTGGTTTTCTTAAAATCAAAATAATGAGTCAAAAAATACATTTTAATGCCTTCAACATGAATCTGGTCCTTTTCATCATCATAAATACTTATTTTTTGATGAAACAACAGAAATACTTAAACTTCTCAGAAAAAGCACACTCTTCAAGTTTCAGTTGAAAACCCCAGTACCTTACTCTCTGAGGCCCATCTGAGCACGGCAGCAGACTCCTGCCCAAGTGCCACTGACTGTATGTGATGAAGCACAACCTAGGGCTGTTTCACAAGTGTGACCACTGTGAAGCTACTCATTACTCAATGGAAATAAGCAAATATTTGCAGAGAAGTACAAGGCAAGTATTGTGCATTCTTGATCCAGATATTGATAATGCTTTAAATTACTTGACCACTTGCTGACAACTCAACCAAAAGCTGACCCTGGAGTTTGGAGGCAGAAGTATGGGGTCCTTACGGTATGAGACGGCACAGAATGAGGCTTAATGGGGGGATTGCTGACAGATGTGACTTTCGTTTGCTTCTGTAGATGGTCCACCCATTCATGAAGATCCTGCTGGTTGTTGCATGATACCAATATCCGCTCGATCATGCTCCCTAGAAGAGATGAGAAAAACGGGCTGAAATTGGAAAATTGGTAGAAAGCACACACATGCACATACATACACCCAGAGTATACTTCAACAAAGTTAAACATCAGCCCTCTGAAATAGTCAAGCAAGAATCTGCACACAGATGGTAAGCTGCCTCTCATCACCATGACAGATAGCATCCGCAAGGTTTTTGCCTATCACCTGATATTTCAAATGCATTTCTATGATTTTCACTGTCCTCAAGCTTTGTGATTGTCATTCCTGTCGTTGGTAGCTTTCCCTAAAAAAGAGCCCCCCCACAAAAAAAACACAATTAGTGCTTTTCTAGTAAAGAAGGTACCGTTACTAAAGTAGATACTAATAATTTTAGAAATGGCAGAGGAACTGCATTTGTAAACCACAAAAGCTGTCTTGTTTGTACCAGATACATGTATAACACAAAAAGCCTCTATCTCAAATAAGTAATCATAATACTATAATCAACAAACTGAGCCTCAGCAAAAAGGTACAGAGCAGCAAACTAGAACACAAATAAATTCCAACTGGTGAGTTACTCTAAACATAAATGTGAGGACACAAAAACATTACATATTATGATTAAAAAAAAAAACACACTAGCATCTATGGTAGCTATTTTAAATGACATGTTTATGAAAAGGAAGCACAGATTTGCCTCATAAAGAAATGCAGAGAAAGTTCCATGTTTGAAGGCAAAATTGGGGGAAACTGGGGCAAGAGGAATTGTACAAGTTATACTTGATTGTCCACCAGACAGGAAGTCAGCAGCTGTGCTGAGCGCTGCACAAAATGCAGAAAACAGCAGCCAACCTGTCCATTCTGAAAATGGAGGACTTGGGAACTGAAATAGGAAATGCTACCGGAGAGACACCAGAAAAGGACTGCAAATAGCCAGGCAGGACTTGGTCCTGTCCAAAACGTCACTGAGACATTTGGTTCACACCAAAAGGTGCTTGAAACTTGGTCCTGACAAAAAAACCATCCACCCTTAAGAAGACATCCCTGGTTTCAAACAGCACACATCACTTATTTTCACTTTTGGTTTACTGGATTAATACACAAGAAGTTACCATGTCTTCTTGATCCAAGGATTGTGCTGTGGCTGTATGGTCAATGACCACCTTTCTTGCCTCGGTAGCCTAGCCAGTCACAGCACATGGAGTTAGGTATATGGGCTAGTGTAGACCAAACATCTTCACGGATATACTAATGTACCTGGTGATCAACCAAGTCTTTAGGAAAAGTCTAACAGCGTTTGGGCCAAGCCACCTGTGGAGGACTCTCTCAGCACCTCCGAAAGTAGTAGTTCTCAGCAAGGTACAGGGGAAAGAAGGGCTGCCCTGCGGAGGACACCGGCAAAGTCACAGAGATGTGGGTGCTCCCGATACATAGAGGAAAGCAGGCCAGAAGTGCTGCTGAACATCCTCCTACAGCTCATGGAAGTAGAACGATCCAGTACACCGAGAAAGCCTGTCCTGGCATTTGGTGGTGAAACATTAGCCAGTACTTGATCCTTCTAGGGTCGGATGAATCTGAAAAATGCTGTATACTGTGCACTCCTTTCCAAGATTCATAATGCACACAAGTGTATTAGTAGCTTTGAGAAGTCCTACAGAAACAAAGCTGTGTGACTGCTTTTAACCTAGTAAATCAACACCAAGGGATAGAAGGTTCTGGTTACTGCTAGATTTAATGCTTTTTAATGTCAGTCAAAGCCAGATATAAATATTCACAATACATAGGTCACAGCACTCAGAGAGCAACACCTCACAGGAAACTGTGCAGAGTGGGAAAACAGGTCATACACGTGGTCTGACCTCCCGTGGCACATCAATGCCAACATCCAGAGCAAACTCACCAGCCTGGTCATCCATAGGGGCCTGGCCTGACCCAAAGGGCAACCTCTGCTTCCTCAGGTCAGAGGAGGGCCCCATCTCAGTCTCTTAAGATATGAAACATGAAGCCAGAGAGTGCTGACAATAAAGGACTCTGCTTTATGTTTATTAGGGTCATTTAACAAAGCAGGAGCTGCCAGTTTGAGGGAACACAAGTAGCCGCTATATCTAAACATCTGCTCAGAAACAGACTTACAAATCAAGAGGTATTATTTTTCTGGGTTTGTCCATATATATTTGCTTTATCAACTTTAAAGTGCTCCTTTTGGAATAACTGTGTGATGACAACTCTCTGGATGGCAGATAAAGCTTTCTGGATACAAATAAGCTGTAGACACTTTTGACTGAGGATTCACCAGTGTTCTTGTCGCGGACAATATGAAACAACCCACTATTCTGAAGAAATGCAACTCAGAGGAAACAAAGTGGTGATTCTGCTGAAGCAGTATCTGGTGACTGGCCAGGCCTTTACATACTGATGGGAAAGGCATTAGTTTCTCTAACTACACAGAAAAAAGGTAATACAACCTTTCTAGAAGCACCTATTAGACATACAGGGAAACTATAATCTGCTCGATACCAGCACTGTAAATTACAGTCAGACCTCCCTACCCATCGGTTTTACATCCACAGATTCAATCAACTGCAGATCAAAAACAGTATTTTCTATCCATGACTAGGAACCTGAGGATGGGGAGGGCCAACTGTAAGCACTGCTCCATGCCATTTTATATGAGATTTGAGCATCCATGGATTTTAGTATCTGAGAGGGAGTCCTGGAACCAGTCCCTTGCAGAAACCAAGGGATGACTGTGTAAAAAAAACAACCACCAAAAAAACAAAAAACAAAAAACCAGAAAAGATCTGCCCTGTGTTTTCATTTAAATCAGCTCTCATATCTTCTCAAAGAAAATCAGTGAAATTATAGAACACTAGAATAAAGAGGATAAGTGATCATCTACTACTACTTGTAACACCTGACATCTGCCAATGCCTCTTACCGTGCTACCCTGCTTATGAAGCGTCTCAGTCTGAAGCCCAGCCCAACCCACAGTGGCACCTACGATGGCACAACAACCAGGAAAGAAGTGGCAACTGCAAATATGACTTCAGGGGGTGGCACAGCTTACCTTGCACCTCAGGATCTGTGCCCTTAGGAGATAGTTCTGTAAGTTTCATTTGTTCCCTTCTTTTTTTCGCTTAGGATTAATACCAGGATGTTTGTACAGTGGCATCAAAATACACAGACAGGAGATGTATGTACATATTTGAATGTATAACACTATACACATAACACTACACACAACGCATAAATAGTGATAGCTACTATTTAATGAAAATATTCAAAATATGCCTAGAAATGATTCTCAGACACACAATAAAAAATAAATTTAAAATGTGTTTTACCTGATAGATAAAACCACTCATCCTGGGACTGGCAGACAACATTAGCAAAATATTTGGGAAGAGTAGAAGATATCTTTCATTCTTTTCCTAAAGTAAAAGATCAAATAAATCCAAAAACATGTATTTACAGATGTGAAAACAAATATTTAAACTAAATCTTCTGAAACATTGCATTATATTTTCCATTTAGGTATTTCTACCAAATTACATTAGCTGTATTAAATGGAAACAAAATTAGAATGAATTATTAGACTTACAAGTAGCCCATGTAACATCTTCTTTAAAAATTTGGTTAAAGGATCTATCGCTGCCATTAACTCTTTTTATAATTAATCTAAAATTTTATTTTTGTGATCGAGGAAAAAACAACAAAAGAACTTGTAAAATTTTAGTGGGAGGAGGGGAAATAGGTGGACCTTTCATGATAAAAAGTGGGTAAAATAAAACGTTAAAATCAATTTTGGTCTATTAATAATTCCTGGCACTTCCCTATAACTCCTGATATATCAATTTAATGTTGTTCGCATCCATCCCGTAAACTTAATCTAGTGTACACGAAAGGCTTAAAAGCATTATGTGTTAGAAATCATTCACTTCCATAAGGTAAGTAAAGCCCCAGAGACCACAACTAAAGGACAAAAATTCCTAGAGCCTAAAAGGAGACACAGAAGGAACATGCAGATAGCCTTTGTCACAAGTTGCCATTTAACCACTGCCCACAAAAGCAAATGATACCAGGAAGCCACGTCTCCAAGTAGACTTCGAACACCAGCCACAGGCAAAGTGCCTTGAAAAAGACATTCTATACTCTAAAGAAGTTGTTGAAAAGTGCTTATTATATTCCCCTCCTTTTTCTATTTCCTTTTTTTGTTAGTCCTCACGGGAGGATGTTTTTTCCATTGGTTTTTACAGAAAGTGAAAGGGTGAGAGGGAAACAGGGATATTATCATCTTTTCAGTCATCATTATAACTTTAAATCTTTTTCTTAAGTGAATGTTTTCTAGATCTAATATTATAAAGAAAACACTGAGAAATGTTTCTATAGATTTTTTAAATAAAATTTAAAAGTGCATAACTTAAAAAAAGAATTAAGATTTGGGTTGTTTTCTTTAATCACTGTAGTCTATTAGAAAGTCATGATTTCTTATGATACCCAAATTAACAACTAGTGGGCTGATATCATTTTTTAATTTCATAGGCAGGAAGGAATGTGCATTGTGAGTACAAGTTTCATTTTTCTTACTGCCCTAAAAATGTCATGTTTGAAATGGGTAGTGAGCATATTTTGATCATGTTGATAATTTTTTATAAAGGTAAAATAGAATTCATAAAGAGGTACTAGCTTAGTGACCCAATGAAGATGTAACTTGTGAATACTGAAACACAAACTGCTCAAATTTCACTGTGTGGGGATAGCACAAGGATCTGGTTTCATCTCTCACTTAAACCAAACCTGTAAGATAACTGTGATTCCCATAAGCAAATGTCAATTAATCTACACTAATAAAAGAGAAAAATGGTAATTGGCGTACGACGATACCCTTGTCATTGGCTAATCAGGGCTATATGCAAATTAACTGCCAACTATGATTGGCAGTTAACTGCCAACTAAGATTGGCAGTTAACTGCCAACAAGATGGCGGTTAACTGCCAACAAGATGGCGGTTAATTTGCATATGTAGGCACAATGCAGGGAGGCGAAAGGGAAAGCAGGAAGAAGCCCCCTGCCACTGACAGTGATCGGAAACCCAGGGGGGAGCTAAGAGCTGGGGGGCAGGGCAAAGGCGGCCCCAGGGTCTCCCATGATCAGAGAATCAGGCGCCTTTGCCGCCCTGGCCAGTGATAGCAGGAAGTAGGGGTGGAGCCAGCGATGGGAGCTGGGCACGGTCGAAGCTGGCAGTCCCAGGAGCTAGGGGTCCCTTGCCTGGGCCTAAAGAGGAGCCCACGATCGCGGGGCCGCTGCAGCTGCGGGTCCCCGCTGCCCGGGCCGGACGCCTCAGCCAGAGGCGTTAGGCCTGGGCAGGGGCGGAGCCTGCAACCGCGGGGAGCTGGGGGTCCCCTGCCCAGGCCTGACACCTCTGCCAGAGGCCTCAGGCCTGGTCAAGGGGCCGATCCGGTGATTGGTGATCGGAGGGTGATGAGGGTCAACTCCTCTGGCCGAGGCATCAGGCCTGGGCGGGGGGCTGAGCCGGGGATTGGGGGGATATGATGGTCCCCTTGCCCAGGCCTGAAGCCTGGGTCAGAGGCGTCAGGCTTGGGCGGGGGGTGGAGCAAGCGATCAGAGGGAGATGGGGGTCCCCTGCCCAGGCATGATTCCTGGGCCAGAGGCCTCAGGCCTGGGCGGGGGCCAGAGCCAGTGATCGGGGGGAGATGGGGGTCCCCTGTCCAAGCCTGACACCTCTGTCAGAGGCGTCAGGCCTGGGCAAGGGGCCGATCCTGCGATTGGAGGGTGATGGGGGTCAACGCCTGATGGCTCCCAGTATGTGAGAGGGGGCAGGCTGGGCTGAGGGACACTCCCCCACACATACACACACCCAGTGCACGAATTTCGTGCACCGGGCCCCTAGTATTAGATAATAGAACAGTATAATGATCTAACCATGGAAAACGGTAGATTTCCTGGAATGGCAGTGTTGGTAAGAAGCCCATGGCCAGAAGCCCATACTTCTCTGTGGCAGACATTTGCCAAACTGGACTACTAACAAGGGATCTAAAATCCTCTCCTGACACCATCTCTTAGTCGACACTGATATAGACTTTGATCATAACCGCTCTTGGCTGCATCTTAACTGGTCAAGTGGTCCACAGCCAGCTAAGCCTTGCTAACATACCGGAAACCACTTTTATATTTGGCAAGGACAAAAAGTAGACAAATTATAAGCTAGGAGTCCTATTAAAATGTTGTCATCATTTGGTAGTCCTTTAAAATTTTGTATTACACAATCATCAAAACATATCTTGACTGTCACTAAGAAAACTTTAAAAGCATTTATAAAACATTTAATGCAAATTATGTTCAGCTCTTAATTTTTATCCGAGACTTTTTAATGGTTTCAGGGAAAACAACCAAGAAACTAAAATAAGAACAAAGACCAACAGCACATGGCTGGTATCCCTTCCATGGCATGTGTTTCTTCCACTGCTGTTCCCATCCACTCTCTGCACACTTGCATGACAGTACCTCACTTCCGGCACACTGAATCATGACCTGGGACATGTAAATGACGTTGCCCAGGGTCTTAATGTCATCTCCTTCCCAGCTCCGGATGGCTTCTGTCAAGATCTGCAACTCCAGCTCTTTCCTTTTCCGTACATCTTGACACTGGGCCTGGAAAACATAGTAAAACACTATTAAAAGAGACAAACTTCCAGAATTGTAAGTTTTGGCCATATTGCTTTTTATCTTAATTCTTCTTAAGACACGTAATGTGTTTAATTCACAAGCATGGAATCAAGTCCAGAGAGGCAAACCTTTGAAATAAGAAACACTGTTTTAGAAAAATATAGCATATTTTGCCACTTATGGAAGAAAAAATGCAGACTGGACAAGAAAAATATTTTCTGATTTTATTAATATCTGCCAATATAGAAGACTAAGAGGGGGAAAAAGATAAGCAGCATTTATGCTATAAGGTGTGTATCTCAGAAACACAGTCAATAAGACAGCAGACAAAAAATAAAATGGAACCACCAGTATTCCATTTCATACTCTATCACTAAAGACACTGACTGGATGAAGGCTAAAACATGTGTAAGTCATTTTCAGGTAGCTAATGCATCAAATATGTGGAGCCTTTAAAAAATTTAAACAATTATCATTCCATTGTTCTAGTCTCCAAAGTCTAGTAAAGCATGAGAACTTACCAGTCATGGAATAACTACTATGTATGCTCATTTTTATTTCACCAGAGTAAACCTTAATTATACTTCACAGGTAATTTTTTTTATCATCTAACTTTTTCAGCTGATAAACAGTTTTTCTACATTCATTTGCCATAATACTATGTAAGAAAAAACACTCCATAATATGCTTAATCACTTACTGAAAGGTTTTTGAAGGCAGTCATGGATTTTTGAATATCTTGTCTATCCGGATGATAATCCTTGAGTAAAAGAACACACGATTAGCTTTTATAATGAAAAGCTTTTTCTTAAAAAGACATTCTCTATAGACTCTACTGAATCTTCCAATACTTTTCAACCTGTAATATGTCCTATACGTCCTATCCTATTTTTCCCAGCATTAAACTGCCGCCTCTTATTCTTTAAGGGAATCATGGAGCCAGTGGCCTTAGGGGAAACAATCATTCGAAGAGAGAAGCCAAGCGCTGAGCTGGAGTCAGGAGAGCAACATCTGCTGTAGTGAATGCAGACAGCACACACCACACCCACTCCTAATACTCGGCTCTGCTGCCTTGGCAGTAGGCGAGCAGTTGTGGAGAAGACCAACAGCCTGCCCTTGACCGGAAAAGCTCAGCAAACCCTAGCCAATAGTTCACCAAACCCAAACTTCTGCAAGGCTCACAGCCTGTTTTTCAGAAATAAGATAAATACCTATCTTTAATTAAATGATGCTTTTACATTATATTACTCCACAACTTATGCACTTAATAATTGTAGCTAAATGTTCCTGCTAGGACTCTTCAATGCTATTAGCATTTTCTACCTTTCGAAACTTTTTCTATCAGCAGCAGTGGGTGAAAAAGGAGATAAAGGAGCCGGGATAAGGAGAAAAAAATTAATACTTAAGAAAATCATTTGGAAAATCCACTGAATTAAAAAACCTTGGTAAACTCTTTTTGTTGATTCCAAAGTAAATCATTAATAATTTCTCTTACAGTGGCTAATGGACTCCAGGGACAGACATGTGATAAGCAGTACCTCCATGTGTCTCTCGAGCTCCTTGAGCAGCGTGGGGTACTTATCCAGGCGCATGAATGGTTTGCTGAGGCCAGTGGTCAACACGAGAATCCCCGGACTGTTGGCACCTTTCATCTCCATGAACTCTCCCAACTCCTCACTAAGCAACAAGCCGCCAGCAATGAAAGAATAAGGCACTGCTGTTAAGAGTTCACCATAGTGACGTTCCCTTATCCCCACTAGCAAAAATATAACAGCATACCATTTATATTGTCAAAACTATAGCTTTTCTAACCAAACATGTGCTGGTTATTTCAAAACACCAAAGGATACCCCAGAAGGTTCATGTTACGTCTCTCATTATGAGTAAAAACAATTGTGCATAATATAGAATACATGTAGTCACCTATACAATTCTACTCAAGAAAGGTCATTTCAGCAAGCCAATTTCATACAGAAGGGTCAAATGTAAGTGTGTAGTCTTAGAGCTCAAATAGATTCCAATTATATGGGAACTTCAAAATGGTAAAAAACGTAAGAGGAGAAAAATGCTTTAAAACTCTAATAACCTGAATCAGAGCATTAACACTCCAGACGTTTATCAGTCCACCCAACATCCCCTGAACATCAACTGCAACCTAAAGCACTTGTGAGAGCAACAGTGTTTCCTTTAGAGTGCACAATGTGGCACAATAAAATACTTAATATTTAGCCGAAACCGGTTTGGCTCAGTGGATAGAGCGCCGGCCTGCGGACTGAGAGGTCCCAGGTTCGATTCCGGTCAAGGGCATGTACCTGGGTTGCGGGCACATCCCCAGTAGGAGATGTGCAGGAGGCAGCTGATCGATGTTTCTCTCTCATTGATGTTTCTAACTCTCTATCTCTCTCCCTTCCTCTCTGTGAAAAATCAATAAAATATATTAAAAAAAAAAAAGAAGTTTGTAGTATTTTACTACTTTTTCACCCTCAACTTCACTATTATTCGTGTACCTTTTACAACAACAATGCCCTCCTGAGCCCTGTAGCATCATGCATACACTGTTTGCCCTGAATATCCAATTCAGCAGCCCTAGGTTTAGAATGACCCAGGATGGCCAGGAGTGCAATGGGAGTCAACCTCTGTCATTGACACATTTATGACTCGTATCAGTGGCTGAAACTCTGCATTTCTGTCTCTCCACTGCAGGACAAATGATGTTTAGGATCCATGTGAGGACCTGGATCTGTGTTCCTCACTGTTGCTGCACATGTCATTCCAGATATGGGAAAATGGGGGATAGACAGGCTGGGAGAAAAGAAGCACCAGGTCAGGTCACCTACTGGGAAGAGAAGAGAGTGAACTCTGAGGCTCCATGTCACCTATCAGGAAGAGCATTATAAATGAAGCCATAAAATAAGATGCTAAAGAATAACTGAACACATTCGCCCCCAATGTAGGTTACCTGAATCTGAACACAAGGACCCAGCTGCTGCCTCACTTCCTCCATCCCTCCACCCACCTAGGTCTAACTGGCCCCCTGCCCAAACTTCTTAGGACCAGCAGCCACTCCAAGGGCTCCTTACAAAATTTAAGATAAACCATTTGAAAATGTCAGCTCAAAAGTGATGAATATAACACTTTCCTATGGTTCAACCTAAAAGGATTTCATTGTGAGAAGGTGTGAGAGCAAAAATTGGTGTTGGTACTCCCCACCACCTCTTATCCCATCCTCAACTGACCACAGTGATGCATCTAAAGAAGAAATCATCTTACTTAACTAAACCAACTTAGAAATATAAGGTTTCAAATATCAGTTTGAAAACAAATTAATTAATCCCTAGGGAATTAGCCTTACATGTAAGACCTCTTTAGAAGACTACTGCTATCTAAATTCAAGTTTGTGACAACTCGGGGGACCTGGTTAAGTAAGCAAGGTACATTGCATTTAAAATCAGAGTGCAGCCCAGTCGGTGCGGCTCAGTGGTTGAACGTCAACCTATGAACCAGGAGGTCACGGTTCCATTCCCCGTCAGGGCACATGCCAGGGTTGCAGGCTCGATCCCCAGTGTGGGGTGTGCAGGAGGCAGCCAATCAATGATTCTCTTTCATCATTGATGTTTCCACTTCCCTCTCTCTCTCCTTTCCTCTCTGAAATCAATAAAAATATATTTAATAAATAAATATATAAAATCAGAGTGTATTCCTGGATTGCATAAAAAATACAGTAATAATGTTAATAGTGCCAGCTATCTAATCTACCAATTAATCTACACATACATGTTTTTAATATCAACTTTTTAAATAAACAAACACATATACCATTTAGGAGATATTATAAAAATCAAAGCAAACTACAAAAAAGTGAAAATATAATCCTAGCTATAAAAACACATAAAATAAACATTTTCTCATTTCTGTAAGAAATAAGGCTTCATGATGATGTCCTTCCAGTTAAGACAGCCATCATGGTGACGCAATTTAAAATGTTACCATAGAAGCTGTCAAACTCCTTCTAGGGCTGTGTGTGTGCGCCTGCTTTCATAACCAACACACAATTCCATATCTCTGTGTATATAACATTGTGCTTTCTAAGAATGGTTTTCTCAGGAAAAACACAGGGCTGGGATTACTGAAACCAGGAATAGTGATATTTCAGAACCTTGTTGTGATTAGTCTAGTGTTCATCCCAGAGGTCATGGTGATTTAAAAGCTATGAGCAATATCCTGGAGTACTTGTTTGCATAGTTTTATCATTTTGCCTTTTCTCACAAGAGATAGGCTGGTAAGTGAAGAGTGCCCCAAGACTGACTTCAACCTGCTGCCTTCCTCCCACCTCCCCCAACCTTCTGCTGAGCTCAGGCAGAAGTGAGAGCTGCAGAAAGAACAGTCAGGAAAAAGGACGGAGAGAAGGGCGTGACACTATGGGACCAGCACTCTGTGCTGGGCATCAGAGCAAATGCTTCTGTACATGATTCCCATAAGCACCACTCTGGGCCTGTGCCATAAGGATTATTATGCATGTTTACAGATGAGGACTCCCAGCAAGACCGCAACTGCCTCTGTTCTCACTGCTAGCAGGACAGCTGAACCCAAGAGGTTCATACTGTGTCTGGTCCGGCCCCTCTAACCATACCATACTGCTTTGTCTTTCACACTCACGTGGCCTGCCCCGCGCCACCCCCCCCACCCCCCCACCCTCCCACCCCACCACACACACACACACACACACACTCCTCATAAATCCTTACTCAGAAATGCTCCTCTTCAAATTACTCACTCTATCAACCCCTAAAGCAGTGATGGCGAACCTATGACACGCGTGTCAGAGGTGACACGCGAACTCATTTTTTTGGTTGATTTTTCTTTGTTAAATGGCATTTAAATATATAAAATAAATATCAAAAATATAAGTCTTTGTTTTACTATGGTTGCAAATATCAAAAATTTCTATATGTGACATGGCACCAGAGTTAAGTTAGGGTTTTTCAAAATGCTGACACGCCGAGCTCAAAAGGTTCGCCATCACTGGCCTAAAGCATGAGTAAAATGATGGATTTAAGAAGGAGCAATTTATATTTTATATCCATTTCTCTAAGAATTGAACAACTAATCAAGCATAAAACTAAAACTTTATGATACTAGAAGTATATTTCCCCTCCTTTAAATACAATCCATGCAGGGCCTTTCTACTACAGGAAAATCACAGAAAAGTCTATTTATGTACTTTTGATATTTAAGGATTATATTTTATATTTTATAACTATAGTTATAGCAGAGAAATATGAATAAAACTAAGCAAGTTATCCTTATCACCCCTCACCCCTGTAAAAAAAAAACCTACAACTTAAAATGTAAGTAACTGTTGCAAGCAAAAGTAACATCTTTTAATATACATATGACATTTTTATAATGCCAGAACATATGCAGTTAAGAAAAGAAACAGAACTTTATAAATCAATGGTTCATTTTTTAATTTAGTACAATAAAATAAAACAGTTGGTTACAGCTATTTTGACAAAACAATGGCTCTTTCTACTGATGTGAGCAATCCTTATACAGTGAATCTCCTCTGTATTTACTGAAATGACACTGTGGGCTGCAAGAAGGCAACAAAAGGAACACAAATAAGGAGAACTATATTGTAGCCAAGCAAAAAGTAACAATTAAAGTGCTGGGGGAAAACAAAACTCATTTTACAGACTAAATTATGAAACCTATAATTCATTCAAAATAGGCAACCATGAATATATGATGTCTACTATCATATGATAATGCAAAAGGTACATATCAGCTATAATTCTAGAATTGGTGGTTGTGTGAATGTATTCACAAATTCAAACTCAGAATTTAAATTAACCCAATAAGACTGAAAATAAGATTTGAAAATTTCAAAATACTACACTTAATCCTTAAAAAACATATTCAGGCATAAACATAGGAAAGAGGTTACAAGTTAAGATTCAGAATGAAAAGTGGTGAACCCTGACAGAAGCTACTAGCCAACTGCAATCCTCATCTCCATTCATGGACTTACGCTTCAGAAGTGGGGTCTGGCCTGTGAACAGAGTGGGGACTCTGGCTGCTCAGGGACCTCAGGAGGGCACACAGGCAGTGCATCCTGCCG
Organism: Myotis nattereri; assembly: GCF_964212035.1. Classification (NCBI taxonomy): domain Eukaryota; kingdom Metazoa; phylum Chordata; class Mammalia; order Chiroptera; family Vespertilionidae; genus Myotis; species Myotis nattereri. The sequence continues at coordinate 30,619,457 of NC_138076.1, forward strand.
CATCCTCTCCGAGGCTCACACGGCCAGAGCATGACTTCTCCACCCACCTCCCAACTCTGGGACAAGCCACACGGAGTAGGCATAGTTTCCCCACTCAGAAACTTATCTATTCTTTCCCTGTTATTTTGGGGAAATGCTACACTTACATTTCAGCTATGACACAGTCATTAAAGTAATAGTACAGAAGAGAGGATAAACAGCACATACTTGCAAGCATTTCCTTGGAAGTGTTATTTTAGGAAACTTTAACAGTCTGAATTTGCTTTAAATGTCATCCTCAGGGCAGATCCTCACTTTAATGAGAAAAATATTTAGTGAGAATCTTTCCCTAAAATTATTCACTCTCATCAAACTTCCAACCCAATTTTAGAGCATTCCCCCCCAAAAAGAGGGATGGAGAGCAAAGATAAAAAAGATCATAATTTTGCCCTAGCATTCTATTTGCTTTCTATTTATCTCCCCTATGACTGCATCAATAATTCCTTTTAAACTTTTCAGAAACACAATGTAATGCTTGCATTTCAAGTCTGTAGAAATTTCATTTAATTTTTAATTCCCAGTAGTAGACAGCAAGAGCATAAGTGAATGCATGTTTCGTGGTTTCAGAAAGGTGTGTGCTAACATAGCCCACCCTCCTGGAAAGGTGAGGGAGGGCGAAGTATTGGGTAGGGGTTGGAGGTCCTTTGGGTTTTTTGTTTCTGTTTGACACTATGTATCCTAATCTCCCTTCTGTTCATCAACATGTCAAAGACTGCTGCTTCATTTCAGGGCATTTATCATGTTCACTCACTCCAGATCAGTTTATACATGTTTTTTGCTTAATGCTTACAATAGCCCTATGAAATAGACATTTTTACAGATGTGAGGTGACCTGGGCCCACGAGCTTAAAAGGGTTCAAAAAAGAAACCATAAACATTTTTTAAAACACTTATTAATAAAAATCTGTGCCTCTTGTGATAACATCTGCTAATGACTGCAACATTCCTCAGTCTTCTTACAATTCTCAGGAAACAGACCAGCCTTGTCTTAACAACCTAGCAGAAAATCTGTACATTCTGTTTCACGTGTTTAATTTTGTTTCAGGTTGCTGATTGTCTCCAATTTAATGTTAAATATACCTATAAAACCCAGCCCTCGTTTTAAATGAGATATTATCTTTTACAGAAAATCTGTCTCATGTACTTCCAGTTTTATGGCCTAAAAGAAAACTGATTTGGTACCCTGATCTAGCTTGTAGCTACATTCCAGAATACTTACCAGCAGCTTCAAGTCATTTTCCAAAGAGCTCTAGTCTAGACTTAAGGGGAGACATTTAAAAATAACCTTTCCATTATACAAATTCTAATATGCATTTCAAAGACGTCTTACCAGTACTTTTCAGGCACTAATTTCAAGGGGTAATTAACATTTTCATTGTTGAATATAATCAAATGAATATTAGTATTTTGGAGGGTACCCCAAGAAGTCCTTTCCTTTCAGGTCTAAGTGAACGCACCTGTGCTCTGTGAGAACATTCACGGCAGATGGGTGATTGGCACAATATGAAAGGTACAAGGTTTTCATTTGTGGCATCAGATTTAAAAAGCAGCCTCCAACTCTCTGCTGAGCTTCAGGCAACCTGGAGACATGCAACACAAAGGAAATAATCCTAAATTTTATAGACAGAAGGAAAATTGCTAAGTAATAAACAGATTATTTTGACCAAGAAAGACCTCCTTGTGTACCACCTCTATGAAAACAAAATATCCAAATCCAAGAATATTTCTGTTCAAAGCAGGCATATAGCAGGGAGAAGTACTTACCTTGAAAGCTGCTCTGCTACGAAACAGTGAATTAACTCCCACCCTTTCCTCCATCCAGATGCCAGGACCTATGCATAGCAGAGCTACAAACCCCCAAGTCCAGGCTTCTTTGGGTCGTGAGGAAAATACCAGTAGATGTTATGAAGCCTCACATTTTGCATGAAACAAGGAGAATTATAAAATGTGGCTATTTGGTTAGTACGGTTTTCTACCAAAGTAACATCAAGATATGCACACACATAAAAAATACAAAAGCCACCTTTTCCTTCAGGTGAAGACTGGACATTGAGCACATCTATCAACTGCTCTCCTTCCCAAATCCACACTACATGACGGTTGATGTTAGAAGGCATCAACTCACAAGAACAGAAAGAATTGAAACTTTGGAAGAACCAACTTTGGAAGCTAAAAAGCATATGATGAGCCGTCATAACTGGGCAGGCAAATCCAACTCCAAGATCACACCGGGGCCCCCTGCAATGGGGCTGCCATTCAGCAGTGGGGCCACAAACAGCTGGGTAAAGGTCTGTGAGGCCCTAACTGGTTTGGCTCAGTGGATAGAGCGTCAGCCTGCGGACTCAAGGGTCCCAGGTTCGATTCCGGTCAAGAGCATGTACCTTGGTTGCGGGCACATCCCCAGTGGGGAGTGTGCAGGAGGCAGCTGATTGATGTTTCTCTCTCATCGATGTTTCTAACTCTCTATCCCTCTCCCTTCCTCTCTGTAAAAAATCAGTAAAATATATATTTTAAAGGTCTGTGAGGCAGCAAGACACTTATCTTTGTGGACCAGAAGTTGAGCATACCAGCAGGAATCCTTAGAAAAAAGGGACCATGAAAGGACACTGACCAGCCATCCTCACCCCAGTCTCCTTTGTCACCAGAACCCCAAAGCACAGACAGAAAGGATTGCAACCTTCAAAGCAGGAAACCAAAAAAGCCTTCTCTTCTCCTGAGGGAATCAGACCCAGAGAAAAATCGAGCATAAAATCGTAACAGCAGGGGTTCTCCAACAAAACAGTCAACAAGTTATAACCCATGGTCAGCACTTCCACTCAAAAGTTTAGGGCACCAATCTTAATTATAAGAAGACACAGAAATATGACCAAATACTTTTGGAAAAAAAATCTAACGAGAACAGCAAAGGACAAAAGGTGGGAATCTATGAAAAGGGGGCGGGGGGGGGGGGACATTATAGTTACTCTGCAGGGAGCAGAAAAATATTCAAAAGAATTGTAATTAATCCTGAAAGAAATAACACAAGATCTATAAAAAAAAGGAAAAGCATGCTTTTGTGGATGAGAGAGAAAAAAAAGGGGGAGGGGGGTTTCCTATGGAAAGTAACCTCACAGGGTGATTTGATTATAAATTCCTAACTGGGCAGGTCATGGTGGGCAATCATGCCCCAAGACTATATCTTTTTAGTAATGTTTCATCTTTTCTTCTTTAAAATATGTTTTTATTGATTTCTGAAGAGAGAGAGAGGAAGGGAGAGGGATAGAGAGAAACATCGATGAGAGAAACATCATCGATCAGCTGCCTCCTGCACGCCCAATACTGGGGATCAAGCCCAAACCCGGGCATGTGCTCCGACCGGGAATTGAACTGGTAACAACCTCTTGGTTCATGGTCAACGCTCAACCACTGAACCACACAGGCTGGGCTCATCTTTTCTTAACTATCCTGTAATCTAATCCCCACCTTGCTTTCTCCCATCTCCATGTAATCTTCCTTAGCTCCTCCTTAATTTCAAATGCACAAAAAGAAACTGCAAATTGTTATCTCAGTCTGTTGACAGGTGTGTCCTCAGTGTGGCTCAAATAAATTTTTATAAAAATCCTCTACAGGTTTGGACGTTCTTACACTGATACCTTGAAAATAAGAACATTCAGGACAAAAGCAAAGGAGCATTTGAAAATTAAAATGGAAGAGCAATTGAGAAAGACAAAAGAAATCTGGAAAATGAAGCTCTGAAATCTCCCAGATTAATTGGAAAGATAAGATTAAAAGACCAGGCCAAGCAGTTCCACGTTAGGATAAAAATTCCAGATACAGAAAAACAAAATAAACAGAAGTAAATCAAAGAAATTATCATAAAATTCGGCAGACTAAAAGACATGAATCTCCAGTTGGAAAGAACCCAAAGTGCCAGCAGGAGGGATGCAAAATGACACAAATCCAATATATGCATCAGCATCGAAGTTCAGGATTCTAGAAACAAAGACACTAAAGGCTTTGAGGGGAAAACACAAGTTTCAAACAAAAGAATCAGGAACTAGAATGGCCAGGGACTTCTCAACAACACTGAACCTTAAACAATGGATGGAAACAATTCTACCTCCATGCATCATAATTAATATGAACATGAACTAACTGTTTCTATGCACTCTTTCCTCAGGACAGTCCTAGCAAATGAGAGACTGCAGCAACAAGACAGGAAGACACCAGTGTCCAACACAGAGGAGGTGAAAGGCAGCAGGATGATAATCAAGGGAGACCATGAGACCAGGCAGCATGGCTAGAGGTGAAAACCAGAAGGCTCCAGAGTGACTTCTACAATATAACATAATAAGTACCTAGTGTACATATGAATATATTGAAAGAAATGAACATAAGCCATGAATAAATTAGTGGCAGGTACAGAAAAAAGCAAGCAGACAAAAAATGAAGGCAATTATCACCATTACTATTATGCGAAAAAGGCACAGTAATTCCATCAACAGCATTTACGTAAGGCAATAACCAGGCTTACTGAGGTTTTATTGTTTAGTTCATTTATCCTCATCTCAAGTCAATGTAAACTAGTATCTGAACAGCTAGCAGACTCTTTTCCAAGTGTGAACTCCTAAGTGGGGGTTTTAATAGCCTTCAGGAATTAGCCACAACTCTATCTATAATATAAATAATCACTTACCTAACAAACAAACTTCGACTATTTATTCAGACACTGGTAACAGATTAAAAAGGTAAGAAATCTTCTCTACCTTAAAAGTGACTGCAATCTTTTTGGGTAAAATGAAACACATACAAAAATTAAAGAAATACAAGACAGCCGATGATGCCTCAATTTTATGACACAAACTGCTGCCAGCCCACAGAGGAAGAAAGCACACACCCTCCAGGAGAAGGCGCAAAGGCCAGCCAGCATCCTTTACAAATCACCCAAAGACCAGTCATCACACACAGCAAGGATGCTGCACCAGAAGATACATCGGACCACCTGCTTTCTACCGGGATCCAGACACCTGAGACACACCTATTTTCAAACTACTACATACTGGCATTTGAGCAGGTGATGTTCATACTCAGGAGCAAAGTGAAATAGTAGATCCTGGCTTCTAGAATGGAAGGGGGGTTGAAGGTAACTGCAATGATAGGATGACAAAGTTTTATGAACAAGAGAAGAACATTGTTAGAGATGTGCACATGAAAATGATTAAACTATTAAGACTTCATTGCTCAGTGCTGTGCCATATACTGTTATGATTTCACTTCCAACCTGATCCAACACCACAGCCGTTGATACATTCAAAGGAGAACGTACCTATAATCTAAGCCAATGGATTTCATTTTTTATATTTCATCAATTAAAATTATGTTAATATGGTTTACATATGAACATTTACTTCATTGTACAGTTTTTCTTTGGCCCCACTGAGCCTGGCCCTAGAGTTTTATTACCTCACTCAACCTAATTTTGCCAGAATTCACTATACTCACCACCACCTTTTCTCCCCTGGCATGCTGCTATTAATGTGGTAGACCCCCTTGGGGGAGGAACAAGAGGGCCAGAGAATAGCCTCATTCAACTCCTATAAAAGACCTTGCATGGCCACTCCCTTAAGCATTAAGCCCCAAGAATAATGAGGTTCTGACTGCTTCAAATAATCTTAGGAACGAAGTCTGAGGTCTGTTGACCATAGAGACAGTTTCAGCTTCAGGCCCAGGAAAGCAGCAAAATCAGAGGAAGCAACACCATGGCTGACATCAGGACCAGCTGCAAGAACTAATGACCCCTAGGTCCAACCAGTCAGTAGAGATCACGACACTGAAAGAACATACCTGGAAAGCTGAAGAATATTCTACTGAGATCCTCTCAAGACCTCCCCTAAAATCCCTGTCTTTGGAAAACAGCTAAAACCCCTTAAGACAAAGGACCCAGTGCAAGCTCTCCCTCTCTCTTGAGCAGGCCCATACCTTCCCCACTCCCCTTTGTTCCCTCAAAGCACATACCTTTTCTTTCTTTCCCCTAAGCTCCGTTCTTTTGCCTCTGTAACCTGTTTCCCGAGTCCATGCAGCCCAGCGGCTCACTTCTTCCTCCTCTGCAACTTTCTATATAACCCGTCTGAGTTCTTGGCTCTGAATTCTTTCTTAGTCAAACTCAAGGACCAAGGTTTAACATCTGGTGCTATTCACCATTAACCCTCCTCTGCTACCTGAACTTCCGTTTTTAAATCTATGCTGTGAGGATAGTAATGTTTGCCCTATTTCACTAGGCTTACATGAGGCTCGCAAAGAGGTACTGCCAAATGTACTGCATAAATATTAATTTATTTAGTCTAGATTACCTATGCCAGTGGGAAGGAGAAGCAAACATTTACTTCCATTTTGTACTCAACAGGACTGGCCTCTTGCAAAAAACCCACACTGCTGCCAAATAACCTTCATTTACCAAAGGGAACACTACCGTAGTTATGATCATGCAAGTAATGTAATTTTAAGTAAACCAAAAATGTTGCAAACAATTACAACAAAAAATGTCAATTTCTGTTTGAGAGCCAGGATTTGGTTACACTGACATTCAGTTTTCCTTGCCACACCTTCCAATATGAAGTTCCTCTATGAAACCTTGAAGCCAAAGTTGAGAGAGCAAACCTACTTTCAGCATGGCAAACTGTTATCAATTTAAAGAGCTCCTGGCACCGAGGGCAGACCTCTTCCAAGAATGAGAAAGACACATACAAAAAGCTGGAAGGAAAACCAGAGACCAACCAAGAGAAAAAGTTTTCTGGTCCTTCCAGTGGCTACAAAAATAAAGATAATGCAAAAATAAAATGTGTTAGCTTTCTTTATCAGCCCACAAACAAATAAGCATAAATATCATCTGGTGGATTAAAATCTCAAAACTTTTCATGTGCATTATGACTTTAAGTCATCCAACACCCAGCAGGCATTAATAAATATCCTTTAATGCCTCATGTTAACAAAGAACATAAAATAGTCACACAGAAAAAAATCTCATGTCTGACATCCAGAACACACCTGTCCCCTACCCCCCAAAAACTAGTATCTTGGAAAAGTGACAAAACCAAGCCTTTAATACCTCCAAACATCACATTATGCATGCAGTGCTTTACAATTTCTCAGCTTCCTGATGGCCAGGAACAACACATGCTGGAAGAAGACACTCACAAGACTTGGCCTTCAAGGCTGTGTGCACACACGCCTCCCCATGCAGCACATGGCGGCACATAAGGAACTAAAGTCATTGGTGCCTCTACACTCTTTCCTTGCTTCAAGGGTTATTCATCCCCTACTTTTCCCTAACACCTTAAAAATCATCACTCACATGAAATCCTTCTCCTTTCTCTGACTAGTCAGCATATCCTTCCTTCAGAGATCACTACTGTAAAATTTAGATAATCTAAACTGCAGCTTTTACTATAAAAGGTAATATACCTAAAAAATTCCAAATAATCTAGCTCCCACCTTTGAAAATGCAAATTCTCAAATTATGGTAAACTTGATCCTTTAAATACCATTTATACCAATCTGAATTTTGTAAATTTTAGCATCTTACTTACTTGGTGCATTCTTCTAAAGACTGTACAAGCATTTGCTGGAAAGAACATATTTCTTCTAGATTTCCCATTAAATATGAAGTGTTTGCTGAACTTAACCTAGAGCCAAGAAAAATAACAGTAAAAATATGTAAACAGTTTTACTTATATTCCTCTCCTCTCCCATCCTGATGCCCTATTGAAGTCTTAACCTAATAAACAAATTGCCTATGTCTAAGGCAAACTGGTACAATAAATTCTGTGCCAGTACTTCACCCTCTATTTTCTGAAAATACAAAGAAACAGCCTTAGGTGACGACTATTCTACAATTAACACAATTTATCATCTAACTTACTTCTCACTGGTCTGCAATGGCCGTAGATAGGTTGAAAGCACAGTCTGAAGTTCTTTAGAGTATTCATTTTCTGTTTCCAAAATATTCTGTAGCACCTACAATAAATGATGAATAAATATTACTTGACATTAAGATTTCGAAGTTTCTGAAAGTTCATCACCATTGTTCAATTCACACTGTTGCTTCTATATAATACTAATGTGTTTAATATCATAGATCCCTATGATTAACAACTAAATCCACGTAATTACTATTACCATGGCTATACCACTGACTACCTTACTGCCAGGCACACATGACACAGGTATACCTAGAATGAGGCTAGAATGAATTCCTTCATCAGTAAGTAATGCCAAGTCTATAGATAAAAGGGAGAAACAACTGATAATCACAAAAGCACAGATGCATGAATGAATCTCTAAGCACTGTTGCGCGAAAGAAGCCATTCACAGAAAGCACATCCTGCCTATTCCATTTATAGTAAATCAAAGAACAGGCAAAACTCATCTACACTGGCAGAAATCAAAAGGGGGGAGGGCGGTGTAACAAGGGGGAAAGGGACATGACATAAATTACTGGGGTAATGGACCTGTGCTACATTGTGATTTGGGTAGTTGTTACATAGGCATATACACTTGTCAAAGCTCACTGAACTGTACCCTTAAAATCTATGCATTCTGACATATAAGGTATATTCTAACTAAAAAATATATAAAGTTTATTCTTTAGATTGCGTCTAGGAAATCTAAATTAATTTGTGGGAACTAAAGACCTTCACTAGAGAATATGATAGACTCAGATTATCCTACATATATTTATTAAAAATTAAAGACCTACAGTATAAAACCACCTTTAAATAGCCAGTACAGGCATACTTTGTTTTATTGCACTTCTCTTTATTGCAAGTCACAGGTGTGTTTATTTAACAAACTGAAGGCAAGACCCTCATCCACCAGTAAAAACATTAGGACTTACTATTGTAATACTTGCTTTATTGTGATGGTCTGGAACTGAACCCACAATAATCTCTGAGGTATGCCTGTACTCTAAAGATAGCAGATTAATTATAAATCAACTTTTAAAGTAAAAGGTTTCCTGATACCCTATATTAGTGTAGCAAATTTAGCCAAAAATCACTTAACTCCTAAAAACTGAAATATAAAGTGCGAAACAGCTGAACTAAAGCATGAGGCTCTCTCCACGAGTAATCACCAAAAGCAAAGGCTCCTCACTGGACAAGGGGAGAAGACGCCGAGGCCTGCAAGTGGAGCCAGGATGTGCAGGCAGGCCTGAGACTAATTACCAATGCTTACTCTCTATTCTTGGCACTAAGCAGGGTGCTCTACAGTCTGAAGTTCTTTAGAATATCACAAAACCTTTTCCTTTTACAGAGGAAAAGACAGAAGTGTAGAGAAAAGTGTAGAGAGATAACGTAATTTATCCCAAATCAAACAACTAGTGAAGAACAGAGCCAGAATGTGAGCCTAGATCTCTCTGACACGACACTGCCCACCACTGCCTTCCCCAGCTATCAGACTAGGGGCAGGAGTCAGGGCTCCTCTGGGCCCTGACATGAATAAAGAAAGTGAAATCCCTTCAACTATCTTTTCATCCCCAGCATCTTCTTTAATCAGGAAATCATATTACATGTATTTTCTGAGGATCTATTACATGCACTAACATGTGTTATGTCTTCTAAAACTAACAAATGATCCTAAATGATACAAAAAAATGTACAGAATATGAAGCTTTGAAACACACTTAGTTTTCTCCCCCTGGTTTTTTATAATAAAAATATATGTCTAAACATTTAAGAAAAAAGTAATGTTTATGCTTACAGCATTAATTCTGTTCACTACTGTTTTCTGTGTACTCTGAGGAGAGACTACAGTCACTCATGAGTAAATGCAAACCTGACTAAATAACTTACTATACTATTTAATTTGAAGAGAATCAGAGGTTCTTTCACTGTGATACTGAATACGGGTTTTGCCCCTGAATGCGTCTATTCATGGAAGACTGGTGGAGTGAGCCAAAGGGAGGAGGGGCCACTCCAGAGTTCATTCCTTTGTGGGGGAATCTGGGTGCTGATCCTATGATTATAATGTCTTTCTTCGTAGAAATACTCTTTAGACACAAATGTCAAAGCACTAGTGGACTGAGAACACAGTGTGACATCAGCCACTGCATCATCAGAGAATTATACTTAAACCTGATCTTATCCTTCAAAAATAATGTGAAGTAATAAGCCAAGTATAATGGGTCACTGAACTAAAAATAAAAATGTCATAGATATGTCCAACGAAAAGTCCTTTTTCAATGTTAAAACAAAGGTTAAGTACAAATATCAGGAATTATTAGCAACACTGGGTAGAATACTGAAAACTTAAAATTCTATTTTATAAAACATAGAGCAGTTCCTAGGTGACATACAAGGAAAACTGGGAGAAAACAAGAGTGGAAGAATAAGTGGCCTTTCCTCAATGGTAGTACTAAGCACAGCAGGCAGCTGTAAAAGCTTCCGAAAGCATGTAGCACCAAAAACAATCCTCTGCCAAAAAGTTACACCTATTACGACAGTTCAGTTGGCTCATTTCTGTTATTGTCATAAACATTCTCTTCAAATAAGTGCTAGAGACAAGTTCTATAATAGAGCCATCCAAACATTCCAAGTTACACTTAGCTTTTCCACCAACGCAGGACCAAGACTTGGCTGACTGCGTCATGCTGACGCTGACTGTCCACTCTGCCAGGAAGCCACGCGTCCCTCCTCCCTAAGCTCATCAGCACATCTGTGTACTCCAGTCATCACCTTTCTTCCCTTTGACTTCTGCACACTCTGGCTGCTGCAGGACCCCATGAGACCTAGCAGACAGGTTGCCAAAGCGCCACCACACGAAGGCAGGATACCAGCGAATGCGTGCAGTTCTCACAGAAAGAGCAGTCTTTACTCCACAGCCGTGAGGAACGACTCAGCCTGAGCTCAGCCAGCATGAGCTCTCCCTGAGGCATAAGGCGTGGAGAACCAAGTCCAGTCAAACAATGGTGCCACACAGAAGGAGGACATCAGGCATGCCACACAGACAATCCCTGAACTATCAGCCATTACAGCAAAGCAAAACAAAGGACGCCTGATTTCAGTAACTTGCAGACGCACAGAAACTAATTATTACCACCATTAATGGAGCACTTAGTATCACTGATTGATTTTACAAACGAGTTACAACTTTCATTGCAAATCTTGATAGATATCAGATGCTTTATTTTATATGACATTGATAGTCCTTTAAAAGTGAATAAATGATCTACATATAAGAAAAAATAAATAACATTAGGTAATTTTCTAAGATGTGATCCTGATAAAAAATTATCATCATAAACTAAAGCCAAATTTCAAAAACATAAACCTGTTTCATACGCACAATGGGAAGAACTAAAGAATGGCACAACTGTTCTAACCCCTCTCCCACCCACCTAGTCACTCCCTCCCCACAAAGGGAAAAATAATCACTGCACGTTCTCTTTCAACCCAGTCTATTTAAACTGTATTTAGTACTTAAGTATTCAAACAGTAAATTTATGAGACAGGAACTGAACCGCAAATAAACGATCAGCCTCTAGGACAGTGGTTCTCAACCTTCCTAATGCCGCGACCCTTTAATACAGTTCCTCATGTTGTGGTGACCCCCAATTTCATTGTTACAGATTGAACATAATTAAAGCATAGTGATTAATCACAAAAACAATATGTAATTACATATGTGTTTTCCGATGGTCTTAGGCAACCCCTGTGAAAGGGTCGTTGAGAACCGCTGCTCTAGGGAAAGGAGAGGAAGGGAAGAGCAGTGCTGCTAGAGGAAGCAATTCCTACTGCTCTTCCCAGCTCCACAAATCCAGAGGCCAAAGAAACACAGAGGAGCAACCCACTCCTACATCCACTGGCAATTACTGATTTAATGTAGTTTGTTGATCTCTGTAACATTTACTCTCCAAGAGTTCAGAGGTGCCACATAAAATGTTTTATGTTACTGTACCTACTGGAAGAAGTTATATTATGTTATATTTCTAAATTTGGGGATTCACAAGGTCTTAAATGTATTTCTTCCAAGCCCTAAGGTTTACTAATATAATAGCTGCAGCAAAAGTGCAGGTTCACAATGACATATGTCACCACAGAAAGCTGGCCTTAGCAAGCAAGTTAATGTGCATGTCTGCACCCTCATGTGTGAAGAACTGGCCTTGGGAGCGTGGCAGACCTGGGCACAAATCCTGGCTCTGCTACTTCCTACCTGGTACTGTACTTATCTATGGGTCTATCTCCTCTGTTTACAAAAAGGGACTTCTTTCACAAAAGTGTTAGCTCCCTGACTTAGGGTAGAAAGGAATCTTACAAACCACCTAGTACAACCTTCCAACCCAAACCTGGAATCCTATTTGGAGTTACTTCTTACATAACTCTTAGCCAGGAGGTCATTATTTTACAAGACAGCCTTTTCCATGGTTAAATAACTCAGTTTTTCTTTCATTCACTGAGCAAATGCTTAGCTCCTACTCTGTGCCAGGCTACTGCTACCACCTGAAAACTTTCATGTAGATCCTGATCTATATAAAACAAGCAAAGTATATAAAAACAATGGGAGCAAACTTTGCCAAATACGTCAGCAAGCCTCTCACTGTTGATATGAAATGTGGGTGGGACATAAGAAAGGATGGCAACAGCTCCCTAGGAAGGCCACAGGGAACGAAGCTGCATACCCTTCTCTAATACCCAGGGCACATGAGATAATAGACTTTATCCATACACAGCCGGGGCAGAGACATCAGATGTCAAAGAATTGAAAGCAATCTTGATAAAGATGGAGAGAAGCCAAGGGACAAGTAAAAGATATAATAGCAGCAAAATTAAGGCTGAGGTTAGAATGCTCAATGTACACATACAATGTCAGGTCACAGGCTTGGTGTTCTCCCAGGCCCAGCATGTAAAGGTTCCAGGCAACTAAAGGAACAAAGGGGAAAAGACAGGTGTACCATTTCTCTGGAGCACAGAAAAGGTCCTGGAAATTGCCACAGCATTTTAAGAAAGATGCATGTCTATTTTATACATTTATTAAAACTAGTGATTGCTACCTATTATATCATATTTACAAATTTCAAATGCAAAAGCTGCCCTGCCTTTTTATGATATTTGGCATGAATGGAAAGAGAACTGCTTGCTCTTCCCATACACAAAGGATACTGTCATACAGTTTTAAGTCACAGTGTTCATTCCATAAAGCCTGGAAAATAAAACCACAATGTATCACTGAACATGTAAGGTAGTAAGAACCTGTAACTTCCCAGATCAACATATTTACTAGTAAGAGACCTCGCTCTCTAATGACTGGGGAAACTCCTGATTCCTTAAAAGAGGTGACTCAAGACCTCTCCCGCTCTAGAGGTGGGCATCAGCTTCTACAACAGCAGAGCTCTCTCCTCTCTAACAGGAAAGGTGTCTATTACCATCCTGCAGGTGCAGTTTATGTTCTTTATTGTCAAAATCCATCTATTTCAGCCCTGGCAGGTGTGGTGTGGCTCAGTTGGTTGAGTATTGTCCCCTGTACCAAAAGGTCACCAGTTTGATTCTAAGTCAGGGCACATGCTCAGGTTGTGGGCTAGATCCCTGGTCGGGGTTTGTGCAGGAGGCAGCCAATCAATGTTTCTCTCTCTCTCTCTCCCCTTCTCCCTTCCTCTAAAAAAATAAAAATAAAAAAGTTAACATTTTAAAAATACCCTGGTATGAGGGTATTTTTAAAAAAATCCAGTCTCAGGCATATCACAAACGTTTCCTTTAATTATATGATCCTATCGTCCTTGACTAGAGCTCTCCCAGGTAATCCTTAAATGGAATTCCTGTTGGTAAACAGAATGGTATGGTGACCTCAATGATGCCTAACATCCCAAATGGTTCTAACTAGTCTTCCCAATAACCTTGAAAACCCAAGCGCCAAGTACTTTGCCAGACATCTACTTTAAGACCAACTGCTAATCCTCTTAACAATACTACAAGGCCAAGGCCAGCACTATCAACCTCATTTTACAATGAAGTGACTATATAGGCAGCTAGGGACGCGCACCTGGCCAGCCCATCAACAGGGCACACAATCACTACACCCAAAGCCTGAATCCACATCCCCAACCCCACTCCAACCCCATCACCTAAAGCAAAGGCACTCCTGATTATTCACTGACCATACACTGAGAACAGATTGATTTCAAATAGTTTTCACATTCAAAAATACGGTGGTAACTGGCTTTTTATAAAAACTAATCAACTATTTAAAGTACCCTGGATTTTTTTTTCTCTCCCTTCCATTGTCACTCTTCAAGACTAAGGTCCCAATGCTCCCACCTGTGGTCACTAACGTCCTGCTTCCATCTTCAACAATCTGGACTCCGGTACCAAAGTAATCTTCCAAAATCACTACCACTTTTATTACCAAACAATAAAATTCTGCCACTCAAAAGAAGCCATTCTCTGGTATACTCCCTTCTACTTTCTATGACAATATTTTTACATAATTAAATCACATTACCTAAATAATTTTATATTCTGCTTATTGTACTTAACATCATTTTTTATATTTTTTAAAGTACTTTTTTTTTTTAAGAGAGAGTATAAGGGAAGAAGGGAGAGGGAGAGAGGGTAACATAAATGTGAAAGAAACATATTGATTGGTTGCATGCACCCCCAACTGGGGCCAGGGATCAAGGATGCAACCCAGGTAGGGTATATGCCCTTGACCGGATATCAAACCCGCAACCCTTTGTTGCCTGGGCCAATGCTCTACCCATTGAGCATACCAGCTAGGGTTACATTTTTAATAATTATAAATGGATTTGCCTCTGGCTACTTAACCATTCCTGTATAGTTATATATTTAGGTTGCCTGTAATTTATTACTATCACAAATAATCCTATGAACACACCTTTGCACAAACATCTTTCAATACATTTCAGGTAATTTTTCTGGGATGGATTTCAAGATGTACAATTACTAGATTAAAGGGCTTGAGTGTCCTTAGAATTGTATAGAAGTGTCCTTCTATACACACCTGCCATACTACTTTTAAGAAATCCTTATACAGATTTACATTTCCGCCATTATTAGAACTGAATATTCTCTCTTTAAATCTCTGCTTACTGGATACATATAACATTGCTATCAAATTTTTTATGGTAAGCTTAACTATTTAGTCAGAGTGGGGTGGACTGAATGTGTGTGTCCTTCCAAGATGCACATGTTGAAAACTAAATCCCCAATGTGTTGGCAGTAGGAGGTAAGACCTTTGGGAAATAATTAGGTCACAAAAGCAGAGCCCTGGTGAATGGGATAAGTGTCAATAAAAGGATGCAAAGGCCAGGGCTTGCACTCTCCACCCTGTAAGGACACAAAAGAAGGCAGCCCTCTGTAAACCAAGAAAGTAACTTCATGGAGAACCCGATCATGCTGGCACCTTGATCTTGAACTTCCAGCTTCCAGAACTGTGTTAAATAAATGTCTGTGTTTACTCCACCCAATCTATGGTATTTCGTTAGAGGAGCCTGCACTTATTAAGGCACAGCTACTCATATGTATCTATTAATTTTAACGTATTTGTCTTAATTAGCTCTTCATACTTTAAAAATAATCTTACGTTGTTATAACTGTTGCAAATAATGTTTGAATCTATATTAATAAAAGGGTAATATACTAATTAGACTGGATGTCTTCCAGACGTCCTTCCAGACAAAGCCACAGCGGCTGCAAGGGCCGAGGGCCAGTGGTGCAGGAGAGGCGGCAGTGTGGGAGGAGAAGACTCTGGAGGCAGCCGTGGGAGAAGGCAGCACCACGGCCCCTTTTGCAGAGGCAACACGGAAGAGGCCTCGGTGTGGGCCCGTCCAGTGCCAAGGCCCCTTCCACAGAGGCAGCGGGAGAGGGGTCTGTGCGGTCCGGTCTCAGTGCTGCCCCTTCTGCAGAGACAGTCGCAGAGGCAGCAGCGTGAGCCAGTCCCGGTGCCACACCTCCACAGAGGCTGGACAGGGTGCGACCTGCTGTGCCTCAACATCCCACAGCCCCTCCCCCAGCCGGCCTGGCCCCAGATTGCCCCCCCACCCACCAGTGGCGGGGGGGTGGGGTGGGGGGGGACAGGGCCAATGCTAAGAAGTGAGGGCCAATGGCCAGCAGTCCTAGCAGCGGCTGCGAAGGACAAGGGCTGGCTGCTGTGGCGGCCAGCAGTGGCAGCAGCAGCAGGGTGATGGGGATGGTGCCTTCCCCTGATCAGCCTGGTCACCTCCCGCAGAGGACATCCCGAGGGCTCCTGTACTGTGAGAGGGGACAAGCCAGGCTGAGGGGACCCGCCCCATGCACGAGTTTTTGTGCACCAGGCCTCTAGTTAATCTATAATTTGGTTTACATTGTTTGAAGGCAAAGAATTTATTAAACTTTGCATAGCCTAATCAACTTTGATATTTTCCTGTATGTTTCCACTCACTGTTTTTAAGTTCTAAAAAGCATCCACCCACCCTAGCCCTGCTCCAATGCATTATCAACCAACCACATGCAGACACACTGGCAAAGGATGGAAGCATGGTTCAGCACAATTTTCAAGCAATCTCTGGCTAAATACTGAACTCTGGTGAATAGTAGAAAAGCCAAGCTTAAAATGTAAAAAGTAAAGGTTACGTGCACACAAGCACTTTGATATCACAACAGTCAATCTGAAAATTGAAATGACCTCTAAGTGGCTAATGGGTAGCATATACAGCTTGTATACTCGGGACAAAGGGACAATTCCTGGCCAGAGTAGGAGAGTGCGGGAGAGGAGGAGATTTCATCAAGATACTCAGAAGAGTGCACCATTTAAAACTTATAAACGGTTTATTTCTGAAACTTTTCTTGTAGTATTTTCAGACCAAAGTTGACCCCGGTTAATGGAAACTGGAAAGTGAAACCACTGAAAAGGAGAGACTACTTTAGACTCTTAATAGAACATAAGTAGCTCCCTCTTTAGAATATCACTGTGGATTATGACTGCATTATTCCCTACATGAAGCCCTTCCCAGAACAGAAACCAAAGTATCATTTAAGAATACAAGAGGAAAAGGAAGCTACAATAGTTAAAAGTTAAGTATTCCTACTAAGAAACTGCGAAAAACCATAAAAAGACTTAGTCTTTTGCGGAGGGGGGGGGGGGGGGGGGGCTATGGGCCCAAAACCACATATATAACACATCATATACTAAAATACAAAGAAGATAGTGGAATCACATCCCAGGAAAAAACATCCAACAGGCACAGGTGTGAAGAGGATGTGGAGAGCTAAGCATAACCAAGAAAGGAAGGTGGCCCTCAGAGTCAGGCGGAATACAGGATGTGCTGAGGAGTCCAATGTTCTGAAAGTTGACAGAGTTGAGATGGAAGTCAGAGTCCAGATGAAACAGATGATTGGTGAAAAGAAACCAGAGAAGTACAAGGTGAGGCTCAAATGCAGGATTTCTCAGGAAAAGAAAATCTGGAGTTGACCAATACGAGGAAAATAAGTCAAAGGTTGCTGATGGCAGGCGTTTAGGGGCATTGTGCGCAGAACACAGTGAATGAGAAGTGTTAAAGTGAACTGATGAAAAGAGGAGGCAATGAAATGGACATAGGGGGTGAGAAAAACAACTGACTGTATCCATGCATCAGAACATATGCTAACAAGGGAGAAATTTCTGCTATTTCTATTCACTGCTATATGCCCAATGCCTTTAACAGGGCCTGACAAAGAGTGGGCTCCTAACAATAATTTGTTAAGTGAATGAATTTTCTCTGAGGCCAACTTGCTCATAAGATTTGGGGCAAATGAAAGGTAAATGCTTAGAAAGCTAAATATGCACACACAGAAGAGACTGTGGCAATAGGTCAGTGTAGAAGAACTGACCCATATTCAAATCTGTCATAATTGCCCTGGCCAGTGTGGCTCAGCTGGTTGGAGCATCCATCATCCAGTACACTGAAAGGTCTCAGGTTCGATTCCCCATCAGGGCACATACCTAGGTTTCGGGTTCCAGCCCCAGTTGGGGCATGTACAAGAGGCAACAGATCAATATTTCTCTTTCTCTCTCTCTCCCTTCCTCTCTCTCTCAAAACAATAAAAACATATCCTCAGGTGAAGATTAAAAAAAGTCACAATTTTTTCATCATTTCTTTTTTTTTAATGGTTGTCTTTTTTTCTAAATATATATTTTTTTTATTGATTTAAAAGAGGAAGGGGTAGGGGGAGAGAGAATCATTGATCGGCTGCTTCCTACACGCTCCACACTGGGGAATGAGCCCACAACCATGTGCCCTGACCAGGAATCGAACCGCAATCTCCCAGCTCATAGATCAACACTCACCCCACTGAGCCATGCCAGCCAGGCTCACCATCTATATCCTATATAATAAAAAGGTAATATGCAAATTGACCCTAACAGCAGAATGACTGGGAATGACTGGTCATTATGACACACAATGACCACCAGGGGCAGATGCTGAATGCAGGAGCTGACCCCTGGTGGTCAGTGTGCTCCCACAGGGAGAGCTCTGCTCAGCCACAAGCCAGACTGACGGCTGCCAGCACAGCGGTGGTGGTGGGAGCCTCTCCCGCCTCCTCAGCAGCACTAAGGATGTCCGACTGCAGCTTAGGCTTGCTCCCCGCTGGCAAGTGGACATCCCGAGGGCTCCCGGGCTGCCAGAGGGATGTCTGACTGCCAGCTTAGGCCCAATCCCCCCCCCCCAGGAGCGGGCCTAAGCAAGCAGGTGGACATCCCCCAAGGGGTCCCAGATGGCGAGAGGGCACATGCTGGGCTGAGGACACCCCCTGCATGCACAAATTTTTGTGCACTGGGCCCCTAGTAATACAATAAAAGCCTAATATGCAAATCGACCAAACTGTGGGACACCCAGTTGGCAGGGGGCAGGACTGGCGCCAGGCCAGCCAAGGCGGGTGCCAGCGGGCAGAGGGAGGGGACGGCAATCGTGGGGTGGCAGCAACCAGCAGCAGGGCAATGGGGGGCAGAGCCGGCTGGCGCCATCCCCCAATCGACCCACCAGTCACCTCCTGCAGAGGGAGGCCAGACTGCAGACTAAACCATCAGTCGTATATCCCCTGAGGGCTCCCGGACTTCGAGAGGGCACAGGTGGGGAGGGCTGAGGGACCCCAAAAGTGCACGAATTTTTGTGCACGGGGCCTCTAGTCTATATAATAAAAGCCTAAGCAACCATTACAGCAGAACAACTGGTTGCTAGGATAAGCACTGACCACCAGGAGACAGACGCTCAACGCAGGAGCTGCCCCTGGTGGTCAGTGAGTTCCCACAGGGGCAGCGCAGCTCAGCCAGAAACCAGGCTCACGTGGCAGCGCTAAGGAGCAGTGAGCCGAGCAGTAAGGAGCAGCGAGCAGGCAGGCGGTAAGGAGCAGCGAGCAGGCAGGCGGTAAGGAGCGAGGGGTCCCGGACTATAAAAGGGATATCCGCCAAGGGGTTCCAAACTGTGAGAGGACTCAGGCCGAGCTGAGGGACACCCTCCCCCTGCTCACGCACAAATTTTGTGCACCGGACCTCTGGTTTCTTAATAAAAGTACAGAAAATGATACACTCATGGTAAAAGGGTTGCTGCGAAGAAAAACTAATCAGTTGTTTATTTCACTTCAAAAATTCAAAGTTCACATGGTCTCAGGTTTACGTATCTGAGAAAAATAAAAGACTGGAAGTGGGGGGGGGGGGAAATAACTAAATAAGTGCATACTTTCCACAGAATTCAAAACATAACCACATTTTAAACGTTTACTTTACTGATTTATCATACCTAGTTATATAATAGCAATGTAAAATTTTATCCAAATAAAGATTATCATTTCCTATTTTCTGTACCATATGCAATTGTGTAGGGACAAAGAAGGTTTGGATTAGATTTTTAGATTTAATACCATAGATATCTTTAAGCTTACAAAGTGCTCATGTTAAGTTTCAAAATGCAATACCAAAACATTAATGGTAGTTACGTGTGTGGGACACATAATGATTTTTATTTTTATATCCTTATCATACTCTCAGTAGTTTATCTATATAATATATTACTGAGTTTTAGAGACATTCAAAAAACAAAGTATTATTAAAAACTGTTTTGCAATTACTCACCACATTATAATAGCTTTTGTTAATGGCAGTTGTATCAAATCCTTTGGGAGGGCTCTTCAATGTTCCAGATTTGGGAGACACAGGCTTTTCTGAAATAAAAATGTAATGTAGTTTTACTGATCAAAACTAGAGACAACCAAATGCACCAGCCTCCACATAGCCAAACATGAATGGTACAGCAACCTCAATTGAAATAAACCAAAAAGAACCTAACGGGTTTGGCTCAGTGGATAGAGCGTCGGCATGCGGACTCAAGGGCTCCAGGTTCAATTCAGTCAAGGGCATGTACCTTGGTTGTGGGCACATCCCCAGTATGGGGTGTGCAAGAGGCAGCTGATCGATGTTTCTCTCATTGATGTTTCTGACTATCCCTCTCCCTTCCTCTCTGTAAAAAATCAGTAAAATATATATATATATTTTAAAAAGAAACCAAAAAGGGGAAGCTGAACAGAAGGCCTGTGCACGTCCAGGGGGCACCACAGTGCCTGCATCTCTTCATGCTCAACAACCTGACATCAGAGAGCTGAGTAAAGGTAAACTATTACCCATGCAGAATTAGAGAAAATGTTGGCAAATATTTCACAAAATTAAAGCATCAAGACCCACAGTCTAGACCAGTGGTTCTCAACCTGTGGGTTGCGACCCCTTTGGTGGTCGAACGACCCTTTCACAGGGGTCGCCTAAGACCATCCTGCATATCAGATATTTACATTACGATTCATAACAGTAGCAACATTACAGTTATGAAGTAGCAACGAAAATAATTTTATGGTTGGGTCACAACATGAGGAACTGTATTTAAAGAGCCAGAAGGTTGAGAACCACTGGTCTAGACTAAATTTCAGGGATTCTGATCACTCAGAACACAAAAGTCTCTCTTAACAATATGGTCTGGCTCAAGGTGATAGACAAAAGAGAAGGAAGGCCACCCAAATGGGGGGAAAAAACAACAGAAAAAACCACACTGCCTTAAGAACTTCCACACAAGTGACAACAATGAAAGCCGTCATGAATGCTGCAAGGATTCAAATATTTTTAAACTGCATGGCTTTTATTCAACATCCATTCAAGAGAAATTAAGCACAATTGGTACTGAAGAAGTGCTTTCAGATAACATGGCTCTCAGAATATGTGTGTGTGTGTGTCTGTCTCTGTCTGTCTGTCACTGGTTCTACGAGGAGAGGTGTGTCATATCTAACATTAGTTCTATGTGTGGGTTTGTCTATCACTGGTTCTATGGGGTGGGTGTGTCTGATAGGTAAAATGTGATACAATCCACTATTACTGAGGGCTGGGGAAATGGTGCTACCTTTCCAGTGGCCAAGTAAAGAAACGAGTTTTCCCTTTCTTACAATAAACTATAAGAACACTGAAAACAACAGAATTTAAACACAGATGTGCTAAAAGAAAATGAGAGTAGGGACTCCCTAGGAGATGAAAAACAGCAATGACAGGAAGGGGTCTGTGGGGGGTGAGGAAGGGTGGCTCCAGGGGCTGAGGTGCAACCAATGCAGGAATAAGACAGCCCCGGTGCAACCTGAGCAGAGTAAAACGGGGTGGGTCTCTTGGTGACCTGCATGACTGATGAAAAGAAGCCTAGAAGCTTCTAATCAAGCCTCTTCTCTGCTGGTCCAGAAGAACAGCAAGGAAGTGTGCTGGCTATTCAGGGCTCAAAACCCAGAGCCTGACCCTGCCAAAGTGTATCGCAAAGCTACACAAAGCTCCCGCAGGATTTGCCTGGTGCGAGAAAATCTCTGGGAGCCCCTGAGGAAGCAAATGTTACTCCTCTCTGCAGGAATACTTCTGCAACCCAGAGTATAAAGATATCCCACCCAACCACCACCCATTCCACACCAAAGAAGGGTGAGGGCTAGAGAAAACACTTATTTCCAGCAATGCAAAAAAAATATATATATATACAAGTTCCGTGTTACCTTTGTTTCTTTCCCTGCACAGAAAATATTTACATCAAACACTGTATTTTCATAGTTAAATAACTGTGTCCAACAGCTTGCACTTTATGTCACTTTTTGATGTCAAAAATATTAAGAATGACAAACTTAGGAAGTGGTAGTGTGACTGCTTATTAAAGATCTGTGGATCAGCAAATGACAGTCACACATTTAATTAAGTTCTCACATCACTGCCAAACATAGGTTATTACTCATCATCTCAAGCTAACCAGCACCTAAGGTAAGTTGGTGTGTGTTTTTTTAAAGAGAGCCTTTACTGTACAGATAATGAGCTATCTAGAAATGGAAGAAATTAATGTATTGGAAAAAAAGCTGGTGAATGATTATGCACACATGAAACTGTACTTGTGAGGATAGAGAATATGATTTGTTCACCCCACCATCTTAGCCCTCAATGGGATTCTTTTTCCAACTGCACACACCTCATCACACTGCCCACTAATGACTGAGAGCCTCCATGTTTACTTAATAACAGCAGCAACCAATGTCACTCATGCCCAGAACCAGCCCTTTTGCTTCTCTTTCCTTCCATCTCCTTTGAATTTAAAAATTCTCTACTGTTTGTGTGTATAAAATGCAGTAGATATCCATGTGTTTTATATATTAAAAAAAAAAATGTGTGTAGAAAATAAACGCTAAGTACACATTCAGGAAGAATACACAGTGCATTTGCAGCAAGCATTAGAAACATCTTTATGCAGACTCTTTGAGATATTTGTCTTTAAAGAGGAACAATTTCAAAAAGAAACCGCAAATAGGTCAAAGGTACAAATACATGAAACTTGACCAGAACACTGCCACTTCTCACCACCAGAGGGCAAACAATCACGGCTCCTTATACTTCCCCAAGAGGTGCAAGAGAGAAATTGGGACATGCTTCAGAACTTACCTGGACATACACAGCCCAAAAGGTATCACTCACTTAAAGGTAAACCTCAGTTTTGTTTATTCAATAAAATATTTTTAAATCAAATCAAAAGAAAAATTCACAACTTAAAGCAAGTCAGTGTTTTTGTTTCATAAGAAAATGATCCTAACAAGATCTCCAGTTAGAGGAATCTGTATATTTAAGACATGGCACACTTTGCTTACAGAAAATGAAGCATTAAATACACTGTAAGTTACAATGCTTACATTATACACACTTTAAAAAAATTCCATTCCAAAAATCAAAAAGACACATAAATTACTGAAAAGATGCAATACTGAAATGTTAAGTGATCCTAGCACTTTATTCTTAACAGTTATAAAGTGGTATGGTAAAATATTTGCTTTGCTTATTTCTCTCTCAGATGCCAACATTTAACATCAGATGGGGGTAACTTTATTTTTAATATACTCACGTTAATTTAAAAACACTAGGGATGAGAAGTTATTCCCAAAAGAAATTATCCCTTTGGTTCAACTGTCACATAACAGAGCGGTCGCCAACCTTTCGGACCTCACAGACCACCAGTTGGCAACCGCTGACATAAAGAATAATTAGCATAACAGGTTGCCAATATGAACCATATTACTTTTTATACCTTAAAAAATAAACAGTACAGAAATATTTCCAAAGTTACTTGCATATGCAAACTAGGGAGTCCAGGTGACAGCCACCAAGAGCTCTTGAACCACAAATGCAGTTACATACACCTGTTTGAGGGTCTCTCCCCACCCCCCCGGCCCCCACCTTTCCCCTCCCTCCCCCCACCACACACACAGAAACCCAGGGTTAAGATAAGATGAGAATTTCAGGCAGAACAAAGTGCTGCAGTCACTCCTGCCATAAATAAACACTTAAAAATATGTAATGGCTGGTTCCTCTTAGGGCTGCATCTGTGAAACCAACTAGCTAACCCTTAAATAACAGGAGTTTGAACTGCATGGATCCACTTTCCTGTGGATTTTTTTTCCAATAAATACTGTAAATATATATTTACTTAATAACATTTTTTCTCTACCTTATACATATAATATCTGTGTTAATCGGCTGCTTAGGTTATCAGTAAAGCTTCCTTACTTGGATTTTCAGCTAAGCAGAAGTTGGCACCCCTAACCCCCATGTTGTTCAAGGGTGAATTGTATTATCAAGAGATGATATTAATGACATTCAAATAAATTTGAAAACAACTCCCAGAAGTCACCTGAAGAGAACTTTGAGACTCACTCAAACTCTATCTTTCCTAATTTGCAAAGATTAACTTTGAAAACTCCATGAAGAGAAATAGCTGAAAAGTACAAATTCATTCACTTGTATTTTTACTATCATACCAGAATTCCCATTGAAATGAGTCATTCACAGCAGAATTCAAGAAAGCCCAGATTCAGCAGACAACTACCCAATCAGTGGGCTCCACTCCTGATGATGTACTCATTACCAGCTCTGTGACCTCCTAATAGCATACCCTACCAGCTCTGTGACCTCCTGGGTGTGCCCTTACCAGCTCTGTGACTTCCTGTGTGCCCATTACCAGCTCTGTGCCTCCTGATGCAGTCCCCATTACCAACTCTGTGCATCCTGATGGTGTGCCCATTACCAGCATTGTGCCCTCCTGATGGTGCCCATTACCAGCTCTGTGATGCCTAAATGCTATGCCCATTACCAACTCTAACTTCCTGATGGTGTGCCCATTACCAACTCTGTGACCAACCTCATCCTCACTGTAAAGGGAAAGCCCATCACCCCTCTCCCTCCTTGACTCCAGCATCCTCCTGGAAAAGGCCCAAGTGCTGTTCTCTCGTCCCCAGGAGAAAAATGGATCACGGGAATGTGAGACTAGCCAAGGAGCTGCTCTCAGATCCAGGGCTCAGCCTGCCCCAGCTCTCAAGCTCAAGGGCCAGTGCTACGGCTGTCCAGCTGTCCCATGGACTGACCAGGTCCAAACAAGTTACAGACTAAGTCACATTTCCCAACAGCTGTGACTATTAGGTCAAAATGACATTTCATCCTGATCAACCTGATACCATTACTGCACTCTCAGCTGGATCTACACTTGAATAGATTAAAAGAATATTATTTATTTGTGCCATGTGCCCTGAATATCCCAGCAACACTTGCCTTCTGGGGTTGTGGTGAAGATTGAATGAGGTCACAAATAAAAAGCACTTTATACAATAACCAGAACATAATAAGCAACCACAAAATCTTGACTATTGTTAATTTTATTATAATGATGATGAAAAATACTGCTTATTATCAACAAGCACAGAAAAATAGCAGCAATGAGATACTACTTCACACCCATTAGGATGGCTATTATAAAAAAAAAAGTGCTAGCAAGAATGTGGAGAAATTAGAACCCTTTTGTATTGCTGGTGGGACTGTAAAATGATACAGCTGCTGTGGAAATAGCATGGTTGCTCCTCAAAATTTAACACAGAATTACCGTATGAGCCACAATTCCACCCCTAGGTAGATACCCAAGAGAACTGAAAGCAAGGACTTACACAGATACCTGTGTTCATAGCAACATTATTCATAATAGCCAATAGGTGAAAACCCAAATGTCCAGCAACAGTGAAAGGATAAACAAAATGTGGTTGTGAAACAGAAAATATATATATTTGTCTCTGCCTCCAGTTTGTGGCACAAAGCTAAAACCCATGCAATTTCCTTAAGTGATAAGAGCACTAGGAGCATCTGTTGTTCTACTGAGATGACTCTCTGGGTCAGCTCCCAGATGGGGCCTGGTCACCAAAAAGACCCAGCCATGATTAGAAATCAGCTTGGAATTTTTAGCCCTACCCCTATCTCAAGGAAGGGGAGAGTGGCTGGAGATTTGAGCTAATGATCAATGATGCCTATCTGATGAAGCCTCCATAGAAACCCCAATAGTATGAGGTTCAGAAAGCTCGCAGGTTAGTGGACACATCTACATTCTGGAAGGGTAGCACCCCCTAACTCCACAAGGACAGAAGGTTCTGTGTGCAGGAACCTTCAGGACCTCATCCTGTGTGACTCTTCATCTGTATCCACTATTATATAACACATCAGGAAATGTAACTAGTTAGCATTTCCCTGAGTTCTGTAAGTCATTCTAGCAAAATATCAAACCCAAGGAGGGGGTCATGGGAACCTTGGTTTATTGCCTGTTGGTCAGAAGTCATTATAACCCCAATGTGGGGGTACAGTAAAAAATTACTTCCCATAAAACAAAAAATAGGGAAGAATTTCAATACTCGGCCCAAGGTCATTTACACAAGTTCAACTAAATAAAAGCACATAGTATATATATATACTGAGCACATTCATTTATTTCTGTTCCTTCTCACCTAAAGGAAAAGCATCAGTCCATTCTGCCAACACTCCACTTACCACTGGGCTTGATCTCTCGGACGTAGTTGCTGGGGAACCAGCCAGTCCTGCCGTTGTGTGTGCCCTCCCACCAGCCTCCTTCCTCCACTCGAGTGACATGGATGACATCTCCTTTCGTAAAGGAAAGCTCATCTTCATTTGTCTGTTGGAAGTTAAACTTTGCTCTTACTACCAGTTGATTGTTGCTATTATCGGTCATGTCCTAAAAAAGAGAAGGGAAGAAAAATTTCATGAAGTATAGTCTAAGTCAGTGATGGCGAACCTATGACACACGTGTCAGAGGTGACACGCAAACTCATTTTTTTGGTTGATTTTTCTTTGTTAAATGGCATTTAAATATATAAAATAAATATCAAAAATATAAGTCTTCGTTTTACTATGGTTGCAAATATCAAGAAATTTCTATATGTGACACGGCACCAGAGTTAAGTTAGGATTTTTCAAAATGCTGACACGCCGAGCTCAAAAGGTTCGCCATCACTGGTCTAAGTCATTATGGAATAATTATATATTTTACTATCATAAATGTAGTATGATTACCCTAAACAGCAGAGAAAGGTTTAACTTTGAGAAATTTAAGTTTCCTATCTCCTACAGTGCATCTTGACTACCTTACCACCCCACTTCCAGTCCAGGAGGAAATTCTCTTAATGGCCTGAAAGGTCTTATTCCTGTCACTGTTATGTCTACATATACACATTTTCACATACATTTTTATGGTCTTACCAGGAGCCCAGTGCGCGATTCAAAATCACACGGCGCCGCCCACTCCCTCTCCGGCCCTTGAAGCAGCCACAGCCGCTGCTAATCAAGCCTTCCCCCAGCGCAGGCACTTGGAGCCCCTGCCGGCCTGCCCCCAATGCTGCACGCACAACCTCCTCCTATCTGGTCGACCCATTATGGCATCTCGGTTAATTAGCATATTTCTCTATTATATGTATAGATAGATAGCTATTATACATACTTCTCTACAATTTATAAAAAGTTAATACACTGTAGTCATTTTTTCAGGAGTACTTATAGTTACTTTAATCTTAACTAGCTTTATGACTATGCTATTAATTACTTAATTCT
The DNA here is from genome assembly GCF_964212035.1 of Myotis nattereri. NCBI lineage: Eukaryota > Metazoa > Chordata > Mammalia > Chiroptera > Vespertilionidae > Myotis > Myotis nattereri. The sequence goes on from NC_138076.1 coordinate 30,646,916, forward strand.
CTATTACTGGATTTAAGGCTATTTCTAGTATTTTTCTATTGCAAAACAAGGCTGCATTAAAATTATATGCACTTCTATCTTTGAACATCTGTAAATAAATCTATTATGTTAAACTCAGGTCACAGAACATGTATGACATTTCCAATTTTAGTACCTATTTATAAATCACCATCCAAAAACATTTTACAAACTTACACCAAGCTACATTCCAACCAACAGTATCTAACCAATACTGAATATTGTCAAGTATTTTTATTCTTTTTATCTCCATCTATATCCTAGAGTGGGTGTCAGAGGAGCTTGCAACCCAGACATACCATAAGAGCAAATAAGAACATATAAAATCGTGCCCTCCTGGCCCAAGGAGCAGCAAAGGAGCAACAGGCAGGCACTGACAGTGGGTACAGGCATTTAGCCTGCACCTGGGTGTCCACGGAGACTGAGTAGGACATCCCACATCCCACAGAGAGCATCAGTACTCCACCTTCGTAGGTGATATTAGCAAAAATCAGATAGGGGTTCCCAGCCTCCACCCAAACCAGGTGGTAGCAGGCTACCACATCATTAAATATCCTAAAATATTTAATTCTTATTTATCTATTTAGCCATTATATACTATAAATATAATATTATAAATATTTATATATTATATTACATATTAACTATTATGCATTACAAATATCTAACAAGGCATCCTCCCCTGCTCCCCTGCACTCCACCTAGCCCCAGGGGACCACCCAGACCTAGAATCTCCTCACATTCCATCCAGCCTCAGAAGAGGACTAAGGCAAACTAAGCTGTCACTGGAACCTATAGCCTACCAACCTAGGCCAGGACCACTTACTAAACCCAATCAGGGCCAAAGGCTAATAAGATACAAGATTTAAGTAGGATCCAGCATCTCCTACCTAATACACTCTCCGAAGTCTCCAGGATACAATAAAAAACAACTCATTCCAAGAACGTGGAAAATCACAGCTTAAATGAGAAAAGACATTGATAGCAACAACAAGATGAAGCAGATGCTGGGATCATCAGAAAAAGTTTTCATCATCAAAAGTCCTCAAAAAGCAATTACAAATTCTCTCAATCCAATATAACAAAAGCCTAGGTGGCATCATGCGCAACGTTGCCAATAGATGGTCAGCAGGGGAGGGCAGTTATGGGCAATCAGGCCGGCAGGGGAGGGCAGTTGTGGAAATCAGGCCAGCAAGGGAGGGCAGTTGGGGCGATCAGGCCGGCAGGGAAGGGCAGTTGGGGGTGAACAGGCCAGCAGGGAGGGCAGTTGGGGGCAATCAGGCCGGCAGGGGAGGGCAGTTGGGGGCAATCAGGCCGGCAGGGGAGCAGTTAGGTGTCAATCAGGCCGGCAGGGGAGCAGTTAGGCGTCAATCAGGCCAGCAGGGGAGCGGTTAGGGGCAATCAGGCTGGCATGCAGAAGCGTTTAGGGGCAATCAGACAGGCAGGCAGGCGAGCAGTTAGGAGCCAGCAGTCCTGGATTGTGAGCTGGATGTCTAATTGCTGGCAGTCGAACATTCCCCAAGGGGTCCTAGATTGGAGAGGGTGCAGGCCGGGCTGAGGGACACCCACCCCCATGCACAAATTTTGTGTACTGGGCCTCTAGTACAGAATAAAATAGAAAACCTCAGAAAAGAAACAGAACTTATAAAATTTGCTCAAACTGACAGTGAAAAAAGAAAAAAGAGGAGAGCTCCAGGAACTTGTGGGAAATAACAAAGATCTGAGACTGGTACCATCAGAGTCTTAGAGGAAAAAGAGAACAGCGCTGAAAAGTGGTGTAAGAAGTATGATTGAAAGTGTCCCAAATTTGGTAGAAGAATCACATATATAGATTCAAGAAGCTGAGTGAACCAACACAACAGGATCAGCCTAAAGAAATCCAGACCAAGTCACATCATAATTAAACTTTTAGAAAACTAAAGACAGAAAAAAAATCTTAGTACAGGATAAAAAAGACATCTGTGGATATTCAAGATTTCAAAAACTTTACTTCCCATACACCCTTTCTGAAGAAGGTAGTGAAAAATGTGCTCCCTCAAAACGGGGGAATTATCCAAGAAAAAATGATGGTGGGGAGAAAGTGGTAAAGATGACTCAGGTCACAAGGAGTCTGCAGAACGATGATGTAAAAAAACCTCAGACAGGGCAGCTGGCAACAGCCTGCCTGATAACCAAGAAACTTGGTGGGCCAGAAGATTTCAAGTTCCTTAGGAAGAGGAAAGTGAAAAATCCTAACGTCTTAATATACAAGAAGAGTTTATTAGAAAAAGGCAGAAGACTAGGAATGCAACCTGCAAAAGGTACTCCAGAGAACTAAATAAATAGGCAACAATTATTCAGTCCAGAAAACAAAGTGTTGTCATGCAAGGAAGAACAGTCACAGCACAGATCATGGCTCCATTATGAGTCTGAGTCTCATAATGTTATATTAAACCCTGACCCAACAGAAGCCGACTCATGAGGAAGAAGAGCTGGCAACATTGATGCAGGTAAGGAGCTCAGAGGCAGTGGAAGAGCCCTAATCCCCTCTTACACTGTGGGAAATCCACATTGAAAACTCTTCCAATTAAAAAAAAAAATCAAGCTTATGTAGATAGTTCATTTAAAGACACACAGGCAAATACATAAAGAATCAAAGGGAAAAATGGAAAGTTGTTGTCTCTACTGATTTTTTTCCTAATACCAAATCTTGGAGAATTAATTGCCTGCCTCTTTAAATGAGGTATATGTGTCACTAAACAAAAAGATGCAAAAGATAAAGCACAAACACAGTGTTAAGGCAAATCTTCAAGAGGAGCTGAAAGAATTCCTAAAATATTTAATTCTTATTTATCTATATAAATTTTAACTATTACCCTATATAATAAAAAGGCTAATATGCAAATTGTCCCCTCGACCAGAAGTTCCACTGGGAATTTGACCAGGGGGCTGGGGCAGGGCCGGCCAGGCAACCGCCCGCGGCCCCTCCCCCCAGCCAGCCCTGCCCCTGATCAGCCCTGGGTGGGCCAGCCCGATCCCACCCATGCACGAATTTGTGCACCAGGCCTCTAGTATATTATAAATACTGTATTATAAATATGTATATGTTATATTACATATTAACTATTACACATTATAAATATATAACAGTAATTATTGTATTTTATAAATATTTAATAATTCAAATAATACATTAAATATTTCTCTAATAAATTAAACAATGCATACTTAATATTTAATACTTAGAATCCTATATAATAAAGAGCTAATATGCAAATGGTCACCCCGCCCTCACACCGTCACACCGTAACAACTCACTCAACACTGGGGAGAGAGGAATGGGGACCAGCCAGGCACAAATGAGTTCACGAGAGAGAGATGGGTACCAGCCAGGCTGCGGCCCGGGAGAGGGACAAGCCACACGCCCTGCAGTTCCAGGTGCCAGCGGCTGCACCTGCAACCCAGGAGAGGGACAAGCCGCACGCCCCGTGGTGCCGGGCACCAGTGGCTGCGCCTGTGCCTGCACCTGCAGCCCAGGAGAGGAACAAGCCGCACACCCCATGGTCCTGGTCGCCAGCAGCTAGGGCTGTGGACCGGGAGAGGGACAAGCCACATACCCTGCTGCCCCGGGCACCAGTGGCTGTGGCCTGGGCGAAGCCCTCCACCCACGGTCCACTGCAGCTGCAGCCGGCCTGGGCGGAGCCAGCCTGGGTCCTGGGTGCCTGTGGTCGGCAGGAGGAGGGAATCCTGTGTTCCAGGTGCAGGGTGAGGCAGAGGTGGTTAGGGGAGATCAGGCAGGCAGAGGTGGTTAGGGGAGATCAGGCAGGCAGGCAGAGGGGTTAGAGGCAATCATGCAGACAGGGAGGCAAGCGGTTAGGAGCCAACAGTCCCAGATTGCAAGAGGCAGTCGGACATCCCCCGAGGGGTCCCAGACTGTAGAGGGTGCAGGCTGGGCTGAGGCACATCCCCCCCCCCCCCCCCCCCCCCGCACAAATTTCGTGCACGGGGCCTCGAGTATTTAATAAAGAAATATGCCTTTGACATTTGGCAATGAAAGCTCTGGCCAACACGGTCACCTCAAGCATAATGCTTGCCGGCACACTTGAATTCGCTTGTCCATGTGAAGCTCACGTTTGGAAAAATGGCACATTTTTCTGGTTCAATTTTCCTTGTTCTGGTTCAGTGAAACATCATCGGGCTTATTATGCTATATCAGATTGTCTCTTTCTTCAAACCATTGTCCTTACTCATCAGTTGTCTACTATGATCTTCATTATTCTCCTACTTGTGGCTTATCCTGGCTTTCTGTAAAAGCACACCAGCCGATCCTGGTGATAAAGTCCTACAAAAGAATACTACAAAAAAAAAGAATACTACAAAACAAACAAACCTGCAGAGCAGGCCCCTAAGGAGGTCAAACTGCCCCTGGGTGACCCTACTGCCCAGCTCATCCACCTCAGCTCAGCAACCAGCCCTGAGGCCCCCTCTGCACACAAGTTTGGCTGACCTAAGTTGAGAAATGGCGATATCTTGTCAGGACCTTATAAATGAGGTAAATTACATTCTCCAAACACTTATGAATTCTCTACACTCAAGGCACAAGTTAGGCAAACACCACTGATACCTTCTCTGCTTCAGAAACACACTCCACTAAGGAAAAAACAGAGAGATGTCTGAGAGATGAGATGAAAAAAAAAAGGCACAGAGTACAAGCAGCCAGGCTGGATCCATTTAAAATTTCAGATTCCATAAATCCGTTCAGCACTTAACTATAGTGAAGTATATACAGATTTTTACAATGTTACTCTAAAGAGTGATGATTAGAGGGGAAGATGCCAAAGACAGGCTGAAAGGAGGGTACACTACAAAGAGCTGTACTCCAGGGACTCTCTACACACCAATTTCAGCCTAACATCACAACGGCTGAGTCAAGAGTGCTCTAGTCACTGTCACTAGTGTCACAGGAATCTGGAAAGGATGTATTTAATCACTATCTATTACTTTAGAATTTTTCCCTCCCCTTTTTTAAAAAGTTCTTCTGAAACTATACCTCATCATCTATCTGGGCTCAACATGACACTCCACAACAGTCTAAAACATAAAGAGCTGAGCAGAAGAGGCCAGTTATAAAATAAGTATATGCTGTGGAATTCCACTTATGTAAAACACAAAACAGGTAAAACTCATCTTTACTATTAGAAATCAGAAAAAAAAGTCACCACCAAAAAAAAAATCTCAACTCCCTTTCTCCCTAGTGCAAAGAGGTGGCTTAAATATATATTAAAATTCACTAGGTGTTATTTACCTTGTGTTATTAAAATATTACTAAATGTTGCCGAAACCGGTTTGGCTCAGTGGATAGAGCATCGGCCTGCGGACTGAGGGGTCCTGGGTTCGATTCCGGTCAAGGGCATGTACCTGGGTTGCGGGCACATCCCCAGTGGGAGATGTGCAGGAGGCAGCTAATCGATGTTTCTCTCTCATCGATGTTTCTAACTCTCTATCTCTCTCCCTTCCTCTCTGTAAAAAAATCAATAAAATATATATTTAAAAAATATATATATATTACTAAATGTTAAAAAAAAAAAAAAGAAATCAGAACAGCAGGTGCCCTTGGGAAAAGCAGACACAACAAAAGCAGGTCAAATTCTGTCTCTTGATCTGGGTGCTTACACACTGGAAATGTTCAACTTGTGCAAATTCATCAAGCAGTTTGTTTAGGATACACACACTTTTCTTATTATTATTTTTTTTGGCACACACTTTTCTATATGTATGTTACATATCAATATAAGTTAATGATGGAAGGAAAATGAAAAGGGAAAAGGTGACCCCCACAACCAGGTAGGGCACACACAGGGTACCTCCTCTGGAAACAGTAATCTATACCCACCACATTCATTCTTAATGGTCTATTTCTGATTCCTATAGACAAGGCACCACCATCAGTATCTCACCTCTGTAACTTCTTTGTTTTATCCAATGTTCTGTAATTATCCTAATAATCCAGAACCAGGACATCCTGGTGTGCTGTCTTCACATAAACTCCACCCTCTCCTCCACTCCCTAAAAGTACCTATAATCTTATTTATAGAATAAAAGGTTGTTGAGGAGTGAAAGACCCAATTTCTACTCCAATGGTTAACTATCTCCCAGTCCTGTGATCTTGGTAAATACATATCTTAATTTCTCTAAGCTTCAGTTTTCTCATAAAGTACTTCATCCTATATAATAAAAGGCTAATATGCAAATAGACCAACCAGCAGAACAATCAGAACAACCAAACAACTGGTCACTATGACATGCGCTGACCAACAGGGGGTGTGTGCAGAACATAGCGGGCGTTGGCCACGGCGGGATGGTGGAGCAGGTGAGTGAGGGCACCAGACTAAGGTAGAGCACCAGTCGTTGTCATCAGGGCGAGCCTCCGGTGATTACTGAAAATTCTTTGCTCCCGCGCGCCACAGTCCTGCCCAGCGCTCGCACTCACTGCCGGCGCTGGTCCCGATCACTCCCCGCCATCAGTGGGTGTGAGCAGCAACTGCTGGCCCTGACTGCCCCCAAAGGCTTCTCCACCTCCTCCTGCTCCTGAGGGGCAATCGGAGCAGCAGCTGCCACTCAGACCCGCTGATGATGCCGGCCCCGCTCACACCCACTGCTGGCATGGGCCCCAATCACTCCATGCCATCAGCGGGTCCAAGCGGGACTGGCAGGTTGGGGGCTGCCGGCAGACAGGGGACCGGGGGACGCGGCAGGAAGGGCCAGGTGGGGGCACGGAGGATGGGCCGAGACCCGCCCCTGTGCCTACCGCAGCCTCGCGGCCCACAGTTCCTCTCAAGGTGCACGAATTTGTGCACTGGGAACCTAGTCAAATATAAGATGCCAGAAATTAGACAATATATTGTGGTTTTTATATTCCACCAAATACTATCAATTATAATATCAACTATAAAGCACATGCTACTTTCAGACATATTAAAAATTTTTTTAATAAAAAGGTCATAGAATTTATTAAATATGGCACATTAGAGAAGCATAATTATTTTCTATGTTTATGGTAGAGAGGAACTAAAAATATTTTTTTAAGTACATGTGTAATACATTTTACTGTCTTGCATGCCTTGGAAAAACATTTTGTGAACTCAACAACAAAACACTAGAACTTTTCAAATCTGCCTTCATCACAAGGCAGGAAATCTGTCCTAGAACAGACAGATGATAAGTTCACAGACACTGAAGCAACATTATAAAGACAACCAGCACCAAGGTGGTAATTAGGCGAGACATTCTTAAATAGAGATGTAAGCAATTGCATCTTGAAAATACTAATCCTTGCTTTGGGGATGGTAGTGCCTTACAAAATCTCAAAGCTCAGCTTTATTTTAATGAGGTCACATAATGTTCAAGAAACTACAAGTTGCTTTTTTATTTATTTTTTTAATATATTTTTTTATTGATATTTTACAGAGAGGAAGGGAGAGGGATAGAGAGTTAGAAACATCAATGAAAGAGAAACATCAATCAGCTGCCTCCTGCACACCTCCTACTGGGGATGTGCCCGCAACCAAGGTACATGTCCTTGACTGGAATCGAATCTGGGACCTTTCAGTCTGCAGGCCGACGCTCTATCCACTGAACCAAACCAGTTAGGGCACAAGTTGCTTTTTTAGCTTAACATTTTTATTATGGAAAATTTCTAACACAAACTTAGAGAATGATAGATACACTTCCATGTTACCATCACCCAGCTTTAATTAAAAATTTTACCAATCTTGTTTCATTAGAAATTATTTTTAATGTAAGAAAATTACTATTAATAACACATAAAAAATCTAAGGCAAATAATTACTCTTACCTGGCATGGTAAGAAAAATCTTGCCATGTTCATTTCACTAGCAGATAACTGTCTACCAATCATAGACACAAAAGCAGGTGAGATGACTGAGGTCTTTTTAATTTTGGAGTAACTTAAAAAATTTCTTTAGCTAATGAAAAATTAATCCTATACTTACTGTGATCTCAGTAACATTCACTACCAACACTACATTTAACTATATTTTACTTCAAATTATACATTTGCAATCCAGTTTTTATTTACTCAAAAACAAAAAATATGAAAATTGCCAAGGGTAAATGGGTGAGACAGTAAATATTTCTTCACCCAGAGTTTGCTGATCTCTCTTACATTTTGTTCATGTATTTAAATAAAGCTAATTTAAAATATTTTTCAAAATATGTGCAGAACCCAAGCAAGTGCTACAGCTATCTATTATTACTAAGAAATAGCTCATTGTAAAGGTCGGTGAAGTGCCAGTTATTTAGTATGTGCTGAATAAAAAATAATTTTAGTGGAGTTGAAATGTGAAAAAAATATAAAGATGTATTTTTAATCCTCTCATAAAAAAATATTTTTCAAGTAGTTTGTGTATTTTTTTTTCTTAATTTGGCATTATAATGCTTCCAACACTCTGCAAAATTTCTCTACCATTAAACTCTTAACTTCAGGGGATCACTGTAAGGGTTATTTGAGTCCAAGTAAAGGACCTAGAACAATGTCTGGCACAGAAAAACAACTCAAAGCATGCTGTATTGAACACAAAATCAGAAACAGGATAATAGGACTTCTCTAAGGAAAAAAAAACAGTCAAAGATAAATAGCAATCAGTGTTAGCTTGAGTTCAAAACTGCAGGAACATGTAAAAACTATGTTCTTTCTTTAGCTTTCAGTTTCTAACATGGCTTCGTGAACTAAACTTAAATTTCTTTCCCTCTATAAAATACAACTCTAACTAAATTATTATTATTTTTTTTTTAGATTCACCATTCGTTTAACAATATTACTTTCTATGTTGAAGTAGATAGAAAGATCTGGTCCCTAAAAACTCTACAAGAATCGGCCTCTCTTCAGACTCCGGTTACAAGATCATTTATGTTTCTAACAGAAAATAATTTACTAAAATGTTGCATGAAAGCAAAGTCACATCACTCGTTAATCAAAGTAAATGCCAATCATCCACTAGCTCAAAAGAGGGCTCAGAGTTTTTTCACAATGACAACAGGGAGCAGCCTCATACTGGTCAGCTGATGTGATGGCCTCTTTATACATTTTCTCTGTTCAGTATTATATTTAATTTTTCCCCAGTTTCTCAGTAACAATTTCACTGTTAATCCTGTGTTCTTTGTTAATAGCCTCTACCCTGATGATTTATAAATGGATTTTTCTTTACTTTCCAAGATGACTATTTGTCTAAGTTTTCCCCCCACCTCATTACTGCTCATAACCAAGAAGTCCCTCCATCTAGCCAGCATGGCTCAGTGGTTGAGCATTGACTTATGAACCAGGGGGTCAGGGTTTGATTCCCGATCAGATCACATGCTCAGGTTGTGGGCTCGATCCCTAGTGGGGGGCTTGCAGGAGGCGGCCTATCAATGATGCTCTTTCATCATGGATGTTTCTATCTCTCTCTCCCTCTCCCTTCTTCTCTGAAATCAATAAAAATATATATTTAGAAAACAAAGGAGTTCCTCCTTCATATACTGCATCCTGACTCTGAAAAGCACCCTAAGGCATGCCTTTATTGAGAGAAAAACCACCCTTAGGTCTTTTTAGCTTGCAGCCATTGGTTCTTTATGCAACTAAGTATTTTACAAATATATATTTCTTATTCCTACAGTTCCGTATATTTGTGCATAGCAGAGAGAAAATACTATGCAAGTGACCAGAGAAATATTTTAAAGCACACATGTCTCTAGATAAACTGATTATGCATCTTAAGATATAACAGCGAAAATAACAAAAGTTTCTCAAAAGCAGTCATTAAGCATTACATCTGGATAATTTGGTGATGAGCAAATGCCAAACCCAAGTAAAGGAACAATGGGAAAAAATCAAACCACCCCTCACTCTGCAACTCTTATTAATGGAGGCATGTGCATTGCTCCAGATACACCTACAGACACAATCACTTCCCCACATATTCCAATTTCAATAACTATCTCTCTCAAACTTACCAAACTTCGATACTGGCCCTGGAATAATTTTGAAGTCCGACTGTGGGAAGGCTGGGATCCCAGGGAGTCAAAAGACTTTATCCGATGAGATGAGGGCCGGGCACACACGGAGTCACTTCCCAGTCCAATGTCTGAAAAGGTCATGAACGGAGAAAAGAGTGAGCTGAGACGCCTGACACCATGCACCCTCAGTGCACACCAGACTCTAAACTGGGGCAGCCCCCGAGGGACGCACCGCAGACCACAACAAAGCAGGCCATTTATGCAACACACAAAGCGCAGATTCTGTCTACCACAGACTTGCCCTCATTCTCCAATCACCTTTCCAGAAATTAATTGGAGATAACTATTTATCAGTTCTTCTCTAGCATAATTTTCAAACTTATGAAATGTTCTGTAACCTATTTTTAATACTTTCACTTCACGGGGGGGGGGGGGGGGGGGGGCGGTGAACACCCTTACTAATTCAATTATTTTGCAGAGCACCACCCCATACTCATTCCCAATACATCACCACCACATGCCCACTTCTCCAGGATCACCGTTCACATAAGCAGCAAGAATTATTTAACAAAAGGAAAAGACTTACTTAAAACCAACAGAAAATCCCCTTGTATTTTGCAGCTAGAGACACTTCTGAGGATTATTTCCTCAAAATGAAGGCAGCCCAAGCTTTATTCACCTCACCAAGCTGGTGAAAAGATCAAAGTAAATAGCTATTGCCCTAGCCAGTTTGGCTCAGTAGACATAGCTTCGGCCTGTGGCCCGAAGTGTCCCAGATTCGATTGTGGTCAAGGGCACCTACCTGGGTTGCAGGCTCCTCCCTGGCCCGAGCCCTGACTGCTCAGGGCTGTGCAGGAGGCAACCAATTAACGTGTTTCTCTGTCTTTCCCTCTCTCTTCTACTCTCCCTAAAAATCAATGGAAAAATATCCTCAGGCAGGGATTAACAACAACAAAAGTAAACAGCTATTAAAGGGCTTAGTTCTCTCTCTCTTCATGATTACACACTCCACACAAGCCAACCAGTAAGTAAATGTTAGCAGCCCACTTCTTTGAAGTAATTTTATTTTTTTAAAAAGGTGGCCATGAATAGTTTCCTAAAAAATCACTGTTCTGAGATACATAGAAAACTGCCTAGCAATTTCCTAAAGATATATGGGAGCCTTCTGTAAAATGTTCTTAAACTGATGTTATCCAGGTCTATTTTCTTGGCAGACATTTGGATTGGCTTACATATCAAACTCGTGGCCCATGGGCTGCATACAGCTCACAATGAATATTTTTGTAGCCCAGGCAACATACAGTATGTAAGAAACATTTTTAAAATATTTCTTAATTTTTACAATATCCTGTTATACATAGTTATTAATAATGAACTACAACATTCGCTAATGAGTGATTACTATAATCGTGTTTCATTCATTTCCCTTACATGCCTTACGCACAGGCGCGCCATTTCTCTCCACTAATACTAGCAGCAAATATTTTAGCAGGCGATTGCCACGTCATTATTCTTGGACTGACTTGTTTGGTGTGCGCAACAGGAAATATTTCGCTTTCGGAGAACAAGAAAAATATGTTTATTTGCGTTATGCTTATTAATTTGTGCAGTTATTCAGTGTCTGGTAAGTTAATGCTCATTTTCATAAAAATTAATATTTTGTCTTGTTCTTTTATTTTATGCTAACGATTACTCATTTATTTCAGCCCTTTATATTCAGCATGTCTCTATTGAAATAAACCTACGTTCCTATGAAAATTGCAGCTTTTGTTTTTTTGCGGCCCACATAAACTTAAACCTTGTTTATCTGGCCCGTGTTAGCCTTTAAGTTTGGCATGCCTGGCTTACATAGTGTCTTATAAAATTTGAGTTAGTTGTCAACAACTAAACACCTGAATATGTCACAGAAAAACCCAAATTTCCAGTTGCTCTTGCAGCACAGGCAGCCCCTAGATCAGGGGTGGGCAAACTTTTTGGCCACAATGGGTTCTTAAACTGGACCGGAGGGCCGGAACAAAAGCATGGATGGAGTGTTTGTGTGAACTAATATAAATTCAAAGTAAACATCATTACATAAAAGGGTACGGTCTTTTTTTTTTTTTTTTTTTTTTTTTTTTTTAGTTTTATTCATTTCAAACGGGCCAAATCCAGCCTGCGGGCCGTAGTTTGCCCACAGCTGCCCTAGATAGGCATCCCAGCAAACAAGTGCTGTGAGGAGCACCAGGGATAGTTCCTGAGTGCAGAGGACCTCCCAGCCAAGATTGTAGCCCAAAGTATTCTGACTCAGTTCCTCCCGGACACAATGAAGTGAGTACACTCCATCTGAAGGGCCAGGACACAAATGGGAAGAAACCATGACAAAATAAACTTAAGAGGTCTCTGATCAAAAGAGACATATCAAAGTCTAACTTTCCCCCAGAAATCTAAAACTAAAATCTGTAAGAAAAATAAAAATGACCTTAAAAAACAAAAGAGCCACTAAGTCCTTCTTTTAGATGCACAAGATAGAACTTCTCGGAGCTCATGGGACAGTTATAGACCATGAGGAATTTGCACAGAATCTCTCTTGTCCTCACTTTGGTCTGGGAGCCAGAGGAGTATACTGTGTACACCCCACCTCCACTCACCCTCTCCATGAGAGATGACTGGAGTTCAGAACACTGTGAACCGAGTACCCTGAGTACGTACTTTCATAGCCCTTTGGAAACTTTGCCCAGGTAGGTATTTACTTTAGAGGCCAATTCACTGGCTACTCCACTGTCATGATCACACCTCAAAAACAGTCATTAGATCTGCTAATAAATATGAGTTTTAATCAGCCTAATAAAAATCCAGAGGAAGTGTAGCCACATGAATGAGACATTTCTCCTTTGCTCTGTTTTCAGGTAGTAACTACTCTGCCCACAGAAAGGAAAACACCTGATATCCATCTGAGGACCTAAAATGGAAGATTCTGTTCTAATAAGAAAAAAAATCCCAGCAAAAGTGACAACCAAAAATGTAATGCAATAGAAGCTTATTTCTTTGAATTTTATTAGTGCTCATTTGTCTTGCTAAAAGAAAAGGTTTTGCCCTTTTGTCTTCACACCCCGTCAAGTTCAATTAAAAAAAGATCTTACCTGCTGTTACTTTATTTAAAGTCACTAAGGAACTGAGGACCTTGTTAAAATTCTGCCCCTGGTACAAATCATTTGCATCAAACGTCTGAAAGGAAAAATTAAACAAAATTAATAGAGTCTTGTGTTGGGTGCAGGATAAACCAAGTTTTTGCAAAATGAGAGAACCACATGTAGGATTTCCAGGTAAAATCATAAAAATGCAGCACAACTTGAAAAATCAGGACCGGTGAGCTCAGCTTCCAGTCTGGGGGTGGGAGGTCCAAAGGAATTCCCTTACATATACCTTAAACCTGGGCCAGAGACCAACTCCCCAAACTCCTTCATAACCTGGAGTGGAAGCCCTTCCCAGGTGAGGGAGCCAATTATGCCAGCACTCAGTGAATCTGGGGTGTTTTCCCAATCCTTTTCTTTTTAGATTAAGGCAGAGGCTACATGGCAGGCACACTACCAATTTCCTCTCCTAGTCACAGTCAATTCCAAAGCTAACAGCAGCAAAAGAGAAACACAGGCATCAGAATGGATGAGAGTAAAAGGGAGGGAAGATAAAAAGATGCAGATTCCAGAATGAGAACAGGTATGGGACAAGGGAGTACTTGACCCTCAGGGACGAGGGTTAAGGCCCGACCAGAACTATCTAATCTGAAATTCCTTCAATCTGAGTGGCCTATAGACAAGGGGAAAATGAGTCAGCCCCAATGCACACACACACATTAAAATAAACAAGAGCTCATTCCCATACACTATCTGAAAATTACATATAGCTTTTCATCACCAAATAAACTCCACACAAAAAATTTTTTTCAATAATCAAATAACCCACAACTCTGCCAGAAAAAAATTACGAAAATATTTCAAAGATGCAAATAAGAAAAAGATATGGTATTTAGATCCACCAAAATGTAAATTGTGTTAACATATTTCCAAAAGTTTCTCTCAGTGGGACAAAAACAAACCAACATGACTAGATATCCAAGAATGAATATCAGCACAGGAGGGCCCAGACATTCTCTCCCGCTGACTGCCACCTCTCTCCTCATTTGGTCAATTCCTCTACCTCATGGGTCCTGGCAGGACCACCCCCTTTCCTGCCTCCCAGCCCCCATCTCTTTCCTGGCTAACTCTTACTCATCGGACTTCCCCCAGCCTCACTTCCTTCCCCAAACTCAGTTAGGTCCCCTACCCAGGGCCTGCCAGCACATTCATCACAAAGACAACATTACATTTAATGTGTATATGCCCCTCTATACTGTCAAGTCTACAAAGCCAGATTTACAACACACAACATCTAGCAAAATGACCAGTACAGTAAAAATTCAAGTTATTTGCTGAATGAATAAATGCACCAATCCATCCACCCATCCACCATTTATTTAGCTGCACTAAATGTCACCGTGAGTGCCATTCACATAAAGAACAGCTACGAAGAGCCATTCCAAATCTGAGTAATTATTGGTTTCTCAAAAATCATCTTCAGTAATGATCTTCTGCCTGTAATTTCTGAAACAGGAGGTTTGTTTTGAACACGAACAAACAACAAAATAAGAAAATTCAGAGGTTGAAAAACTTCAAGAAAGGAAGGCATCAAGTCACTGAGTCAAGAGGAGCTGAAAACGCACCTTTTTGTAAAAGCTGAAAGAGGAAACTAAATGGAACCACAAGACTTAAAAGATATGAATACATCTAAGCATTCTGTATACAATGACTGATGCCCTATCTCACATAGTTGAAATACAAAATAAAGCTAATTTCATGAATACCAGATCCTTCCTATAAAAAGAGATAGCCCTTAGAACAGTCTTAAGAACTATCTTATAATATACAACTTAATTCATTTATTCTGATACTTATTTTTAAAGGAATTCCAAGTCAAATCAGAGCATTATCTAGGCTGACATATCCACCTACATTTTTTTAAATGGGCTATTTATTTTTTTTAAAGAATTAAAAGTATTAACCTCAGTAGACCTCAGTTTCCTTACATGTAGAACATGTTACTTGTAAAATGCTGGAGTAGGTGATCTGCAGCAGTCTTTCAGCTCTAAAATTATAATTCTAGAGCCTGGAAAATTAAAACTGTAGTATTCTACAAAAAGAAATCTACATAAATTGTCTACTAACCTTCATTGTGGAGAAGCAGCAAGTCATAAAACCCAGAAAAACAGGATGTTGAATACTGAAGTTTCCTGTTATTCCAGAACTATATATCTTTCTTACTTGGATACCAGGAAGCGTCTGGTTGGCTAAAACTGCCCACCAATGGGGTTCAATGTGACGTCAGAAATTAAGTGAATTCACACATATCCTACATTTCTTAACAGGAAACTACACAATGAAATGAGACAAATGCTTGCCACTAAGAGGAAAATAATGCATATTCTGAGTCAATAAAATGTTTTGACTAAAAAGTGCTTCTCCAGAGAAAGATAACAGACTACTTCCTGAAATATGAATCTACTGAACAAAAAGCAAAACCAGAAAAATCTTAGGGCCCTGAGAAAGTGTACTATGAGAACAAGAGAAAGTCTCATTAGAACTTTTATAGAAATATCTCTGCAAAAATAAGTCAGCCTATATCTGAGAAGGACCAGGACACTTAGCACATTAAACTACCTCCTGGGTCACTCGGTCGTTAAGGAGATAAAAACCCTGGGAGGCTGGCCCACCTCATGGCCTAACCACTGATGCTCTCAGAGCAGCACACTCTCACCTCTGGCTGGAATATAGAGCAAGCAAGCCGGAAGGAAGGAAACAAACACAGTGGTTCCTTTTCTTCAGGTGGTATTGGGAGAGTGATTATCAGGAGGGACTGCACATTAGGATTTCCTGGGACTTTTCTAAACCAAGACGACTTTACAAAATCCAGCCCATCTCAGACCAATTTAATTAGAGTCTCCAGGGAAGAGACCCATGTTAATGCTCTCCAGGTGATTTTGAGCACCCAAGGGTGAGAACCACCTCCCTGAGGAGATGAGGAAAGTGTTCTGAATCCTCTCCCTAGGCAGGCCCACCTTTCACGCATGTCCCTTATAAACACAGTAAGGAGGGAACATACAAATACCCCATAGATCTTAGAATCTACCCAGTTGGAAAAGTATATTAACCAAAAACTCACCCTCACTTTTACATTTAAGTGAATTACGTGTGCAGTAGAATGATCCAATATTCTCAACAACAACAAAAATCCGATCAATATTCCAACCAAACAAACTCATAATACTAAAAACATTAGAGTTTATTTTTAATATTTTACTTTTAATAGATGCAGATTCCAGAATGAGAACAGGTATGGGGGCAAGGGAGTCCTTCACCCTCCAGGAAGAGGGCTGAGACCTGACCAAAGCTGTCTAATCTGAAATTCCTTCAATCTGAGTGGTCTAGAGACAATACTATATAATGAAATACAATACAAACCATATAGAAATCAGGATAGAAGAGGCCCAGAATATTAAAATACTTTTAAAAATAAAAATAAAAATTTGAGAAATCTCTCTAGTCTCTCATGGAGAAAGAGAGACAGGGCTGAACTAATATGACAAGGCATGTAAGTGAGGAGGCAATACTGTTCTGTGAGGACAGATAACCTTCTGAACTTGAAGGCTGCCCCCTGCTGGTTATTGCCTTACACAACTTACTGAAGCACTCTGGGCCTCAGGTTGCTCATCCTTAAAATGGGAAGGAGGAACAGAGAGGATACTGAGATTACAATAATAATGATAGGTAGCAGCAATGTGCAAACGCTTCAATGTACAAAAAGGATAATGATTAAAAAAATAGTGTGAATCTTGCACACCAAGCCTTAAGGTCTCTTGTAAAAAATGACCCATCAAAAATTATGTCCTACCAAGGAAAACTCTTATTTTCTAAAATACAAACAACTACCAAGAAAAAAAAGAAAGCTTCCTCAATTGCTGTAAGTGCTCAAGAATATCTTAAAGACCATCCAGAGAAAGGACCACAAGTCTCCGCACCACATGCTGCACACACCACACAGACTGCAGCATACAAACCACACACTGCACACACCAAACATGAACGCTTTTGTAGCACACACACACCACAGAAAGTACACACTGCAAATGCACACTGCTTCTGTAGCACATGCACACTGCTTCTGCAGCACACACCAAAGCATGTGCTGCACACTATACACATGCACACATTGCTTCTGCAGCACACCCTACACAATGCACAGCCAACACAGGCACACTGCTTTTGCAACACACCAAACACTGCACACACGGCTTCTACAGCTCATACACTACATCATATAGCACAGCACACACACTCACTGGTGCCAACCTCCACTAATGTACATCAGTATCAGCAAGAGTCCAGCTCATACTCCAACAGGAGATTGTCTTACTCCATATCAACATTCCCATCCAGAATTCCTACCCAAGCTGCTGCATACCCCCCAGCCCCACACTCACCTTTAAGCCTCAACAATGTTGGACTCTTTCGCTGCCCCAAGGCTCATGAGGGGAAATACAAACACCAAGATGAAAGAGAAAGGACACCCCTACCAGCATGTACCCCAGGTCTGCTCAACACTGGATGTGATGGCTGCTGCCCATCACCAAAGCAGCTGCCCCCATTTGAGAACGCTTCTGTAGAGCTCTCACTCCCCTCACCATCTGCTGGACACTGAATATCCAATGCCTTCTCCCACTATTAACTCTCAGAGTGGGAATCATGGCCGACCTCACCTGAGCCCATTTTAAAATGCAATATGAACAATGCACAATCACAAAATCCAAGCAGCACTATCAGTGGAGGTTTCAGGAGAAGGTTGTACCTTTTTCTACCTACAAAAAAAAAAAGCAGAAAATGAACTATTTTACAGGGAAAAGTCCTAAAATCCAGGTTGATGAAAGTGTAATCTACAAGAACAATTACAGGCAGATATTTTAAAAGAAACATGCAAGTATAGACATGGCAGAATCACCCCAAAATTAACAACTTCCTTTATCAGGGAAAAGTACCAAATACCAAAAATATTCTAGCCAAGAACTTATTCTCCTTGTATCAATCAAAGCAGGGCATTGCTATACTCTTCCTTAAAGTATCAGCATAAATACTTCATTTTCCTTCAGAGACTTGTCTCACTTCCCCATTCAGACAGTGAGTCACTAACAAAACTCACTTCGTGGCCAAAAAATGTCTTCAGGGCAGGAAAACACAAAAAACTCTCTTCATCCAGTTCCTCTCACAAGCACATACATCCTATTCCTCTACTGGAGGAGAACTCAGAACCATATAACCCAGATAGAGGGTTACAATTATCTACATAAATTTAAAAAGAGCACACAACTAACCCTGACACCACGCCCAATAACGAAAACTCCAGGCTGGTTTTTCCAACACAGGCTACTCCTGGCTATCGTCTTGTACAAGGTACAATTGAAGACAAACTTGTGAGAAAATTAAAAGGACCAACTGATGCAAGAGGGCTCTGAACACAGGAGCAGTACAGAGAAGACAAGTTGAGACTAGAAGGAAAATGAGCCAACTGGACATGGTAGTCGCTGCAGGGCACACTGGCCTCACCAGCCACAGTGCGTCACTTTGAGAGAATGAGAGCTCTATCAAAAAATAGCCCAAGATGACAAGCATAAACCAGGGCCACCGCAGACAAACCAGACTCTATGGCCTCCAGAAGTCCATGATTACCCAATCCAAACCCAGAAGGGCAAGAGGGATGTCAAGTAAGAACAGGCCTTCCAAAGGCCAACCCCACCTCTGAGCACTGGCCCCTGTGGACTTCCTAGGCACCATTTTCCTTACCTGGAAAGGGAGACACTCAACTGGCTGACCTTTCTAAGACACCTCTGACACAGTGTCCTTTTTAAAGAATAATCACCAACTTCGAGCAAGGGAGAAAGAACCAGGCTTAGGAAACCTGGCAGAAGGGAAAATGTAAGGGTGGGAAATTCAGGAGCTGGCCTTCCTGACCTGCCTTTGTAAAGGCTGAAGCAGGAAAAAAAAAAAAACAACACGGGGAAAATGAGTCACAACTCCGCAATAGGTAAGGCATTCCTCTGTCCTGGAGGTACATCCCCTATGACTAGGTTCCAGACAAGAGGGAGGCTCCAGGTGACTGGTAGGCCTGGCTAGACGATGAAGCCACCAGGCACATGTTAGTCAGCACTCTCCCAGACAGGACACTTCTGAAGGCCTGAAAGGACCCCCTTCCCACCTAGCAGGCAGGACACATGCTCACCCAAGCTGATACCAGCCTCAGCAGAGACTGGGGGATGCTGAGAAGCCCAGTTCACTGCACTATGCTGGATGCTACAACTACAGGAAGGTTCAGCCCTGGTCTCGAGGAGGAAAGAAAGCACCTGCCATCAAACTTCAGAAAGGGCTTCCAAAAGAAGCTTGACAACTGTGTGTGGTCTTAGCAGATGTGCAGACACTCAGCTACAGACAAAAGGCAGGGAGAGAA
Source organism: Myotis nattereri (assembly GCF_964212035.1). NCBI lineage: Eukaryota > Metazoa > Chordata > Mammalia > Chiroptera > Vespertilionidae > Myotis > Myotis nattereri. Next base: position 30,666,491 of record NC_138076.1, read on the forward strand.
GTTATACCATCTGCATTAGAAGGACACCATCTGGCCTGAGAGGCTCTCAAGCCTGCCTAGGGCTCCTCCCCAACCTGTCCAGCGGAGGCCCCGAGCAACCAGCTCCTGAGAGCACCCACCACTCTGACCACTCATCACCCATAAAAAACTGTCAATGACACACCACTGAAAGAACTAAAACTGACCATCAAAGACTTGGCAATCTGGTCCAGCCTTAACTTTTACTAGTCCTCTAAAAATATTTTGGCATATTCCTTATTTATATAGTCACAATTAATACTGTTTGGTTCCTAAAGTAACACCGGAAATAAGGAGAGCTCACCTGTACATAAGATGAGGCTGTGTTACACACATCAACCAACTGGCAGGGTGACCTCCTATGTGCACTTGTGAGAACTCCCACATGCATAAACCTCTAGCTAGGTAGAAGATTTAGCAGAAAGAGATACCATGTAACCAACAGAATATTGTGGGAAAATTGAGGTTTCAAAGGCACATGAAGAGCTGATGCTGATCCCATCTAGAATTTTTATATTCATCACACTATTTTCAGCTTCCTTTGTCTCTAATCAAGGAACTGCAGCTCACTGTGCCACTTTCTTCCATTCACACCCCTCCCTGGAAGAGAGCTGTGCATCCCCACCAATTGCCATGCCTTCCCATGACATGACATGCACCAGCTCTGAGCAGGATGATGTATGTAATCCCATGTAAAAGTTTTAGGAGCTTTTAAGTGTTTCTGCCAACCTCTCTGTTCTTTTCCTTTAAATGACCAGCACACCATATTGTTTGTAAAAAAGGAATCATCCATGCAGTCCAGGGAAGGGGGCCATAGTCCTGCCTTTAGGAGGGGGAAGATTCACAAAATGTGAGGACAAGTGCTTGAAAATCACCAGCGTGCCCACCACTGTGGAAGAACTACCTTCATGTGCCATGCTTTCCTCTTTAAATTGAGTTACCACGCCTTCTAATTGGATAAATCAGATATCAAATTCATTCTGCAGAGTGCTGACACACCCAACAAAGAAATGGAACAGGGTTTTCCAAGATAACCAGAAGATGCCTGAATCTAAATAAGACCTGAAAGATTGGTTCCTCATTATCATTGCGTTTACCTCACCTTGGCTTCCAAATTCACCGAGGGAATTAGATCTCAGGAGTATCTTCCACATAACAGAATAGAAAAGCAAACTTGACATCAGTAAGTAGATTGTGTTTTGCACCATATAATGCAGACATTGTTAGCCCGGAATCTTTCAAATGCAAGCAAGTGAAATCAACTCAAATGGCTTAAACAAACCAACCAAATATTATCAGTTCACATAACTAACAAGAATGGCAAGAGTGACAGCATAGACATAGAAAGCTTAAGGCCATCTCTTTCCTCTGCTTTCCTGTGTGGGCTGCAGCTTTAGGAATGTTCTTCCTTGTAAGGTACCACCACTGCCAGCAGCCCCAGACAGCCAACAAGTCCACCACCTCAGCAGCACCTGGCTGTACCTGCCCACTCCAACTGCACAGCCGCTGTGGCAGAGCATCAAGGAGACCGTACAAGTCAATAATGGGTACAGCCTTCCTGCAAATCTGCACACGTGTGACTTAGTGCAGTTTCTGATCACAGAAACACAGACATCACCAACCAAAACAGACTCTGACCCACCTAGCCATACTGACATCAAAGCAAAAATAGATGACTCCCACCTAAATGATGTCACTGGCTGATAACACCCATAGTTATACCCCAAAAGAAAATACCAAGGAATGTGGAGAGAAAATGTCTTCTTTCCAACATCTCTGTACTAATGGAAAGACCCCTACAACGAAAGGCTAAGTCAGCCATTTCTCAATCATGCAGCTTGAATGTTCCAAATGCAACAAGTCAGGTCAGCTCTTCCAATGAGTTTATGAGGAAGCTATTTTTGACATAAGAAATTGCTACTTTTGGCACAGTTCTAGAGTGTGATTCCTGAAGTATAAAAATATAATTTTGTCCTATCACATTGTCAAATGGAATTTGTGAATTTAGAACATGATGAGTAAAAACGAATCTTAAATAAGTTGTGCTATTTAAGTTTAATGCAAATGGTCCCTACTGTTGGGATATGTGAAAAACAGAGCCAGGGTGAATTTTCGCCTTCGTGGCTTCTGTAGATTTTGTGCTTAGTTCCGCCTACTCCCACACCCAGGGATAAAATTAAAGTTTGATGATGAATTCTACTTGTACCCAACATATACCCAAACAATTTTTCAGTTTAAAATGAGAACTAAATCATACTGTTTTGTGGGTTCTACTGTATCAATACCCAAGCCAGGAGGACAGGGACAGAAACACCAACCAAGTATTGTAGGTACATTGGTCAGGAAGGGCTGGGGAAGGGGAAGGACAAAGTTCTAAGAAGAGAGGCAAGACAGCTGAGCAAAGAAAGCGTTGAAAAGTCTTAGTCACAAACAGAAATCACCATGGAGCTGAAGCACAGGCAGCAGAAAAGAGGATGGATGCAGCAGCCTCGGAGAAGGCCCCTGGGTGCTGTGCTGGAGACTTCATGTCAGTCTTATTTTACAAACAGATGTGGAGAGGAGAGGCAGATTGGCTTTGGGTCCTGAGAAACAACATGGCAGGGGTTCTCGGTATTTTCTTTTTACTTCAAAAGCCCCAGACTAAGAGCTAGAGAAAACTGTAGCCAAGACACAAGAGTGCAGACAAAAACAGCCCGGAGAAAAGCCTGCCCTCTCTGGCCAGAGCATCAGGAAAAAGACAGCCCAACAGACAAGAAACTGCTACACAGTAACACCAGGGGAATCAGGCCCCTCCCTCCATGCTGCCCACCATGCCCTCTGGAGTTCCTCATCTTTCATTAAGGAGTAAAGTTGAAGGTGATAAATTAAGAAAGACAGGTCTCTGGTATAGTTTTTAAATTTATCAAAGTAATTACTGAAAAATTAAGAATCACCAAACAGTGCAATTACAAAATTGGGATATAGAGGGGTTTGTGAGGAAGGTGGGAGGCAGGGCAGGTATACTAAATCCTCCCTTTCATGGGGATCTAAATGAAGGAAGTCACAGTGGCACACAGAGGAAGTGGATTAGAATGGGATTTTACAAGTAAAAATCTAAAGGGCTTTGTAATGATTAGCTATTACAATGGTAACATGAGAAAGTACAAGTACTTTACAAACTATTCAACGCTATGCAAATATAACTTTCACCATTCGACATGTAAAGTTCAAAGGAAATATGGGTGATCAGAAAAGACAGAACAGTAAGTAGATGGTGCTTGTCATTAAGACTTGAGTATAGATGCCGTCAAAACTTCCAGATGCTCACTTTCAGAGAGAAAGAAAAACATAAGCTTAAGACCAAATATATTCATTCATTCATTCATTCAGAACATTTTTGTTTTTGTAAAATTAGGACCCATAAAATACCATATGGTATCTAAATATCATAAAATGCTATCTCTTTACCTGCAGGTCTCTATGTAATTTTCATATATATATATATATATATATATACACATATATATATATATATACATACATACATATACATATATACACACACACACACACACACACACACATTGTGTACTTATTTCAAAATAAATACCACTTAATAAAGCTTCCTAGCATGAGCACAATGACACAATGAGACTGCTGGCATCCCCAGATCTCTTTACCATTTGTTGGCTTAGTTCTACTTTGAAGGGCTATAATTGAGTCCCTAGTGCTGGGCCCAATCTTTAACTTAAAAAAAATAAAATGCTTTCTAAAATGTCTGACACCTGTCTAGGCTGAGTATTCCCCTTCCATGCCTATTATAATCTCCAAGGACACTAAGATTTCCTCTCAAAGTATGAAGCTATCACAAACCCCAAGCAGTTAGGTCCCAGAATGCCACAATTCAGATTTCCCTTTAATTCCAAGTTAGGGCAGTTCATCAAATTCAGGACGTTTTGTTGGTTTAATTCAACAAATCAATTTGAGAAGTCTGAAGGCCAACCAGAAAGCAGTGGCAGGCTTTGTCCCCCACCCAAATATTTTGTCTACCCATTATTGCAGGCTGGCCATCTGAAATGGTCTTTCTTTCTAAATCCCAACCCCGTGTCACTCACTGTCGCTCTTACAGGCCTTACAGGAGCTGCCTGTTTCCCAGTTATGTGTATTCATTGTATTTGCTACACAGACTCACCGATGCTTCCAGCAGAGACATGTGTGTTCCCCTAAACAGTGGTTCTCAACTTTCCTAATGCCACGACCCTTTAATACAGTTCCTCATGTTGTGGTGACCCCCAACCATAAAATCATTTTCATTGCTACTTCATAATTTTGCTATGAATCGTAATGTAAATATCTGATATGTAGGATGTATTTTCATTGTTCGCGACCCACAGGTTGAGAACCACTGCAGGCAAGGCACAGCCACAAGGACTAGCCTCATAAATTGCATGCAGACTACCACCACCGCCAGAAGAAACACTTCCCTGCTCTCCACTAGCAATGAAATACAAGCTTGATCTTCGTTATCACATTTTCAAAACACATTCTACCCAATAAATGCTCTGGTAAAAGAAAATCTCATGTTCTCAACCTATGTGAACAAAGCAGCAATCTTCCTAAGAACACTCCCAATATGAAATCACCTTCTCCTCTTCTATGGGCCAGTTCTAAACCAAGATTCCAACAAGTTGCTGAAAACCAGGAAGAAGGTAAGTTTTCTAGGTTTTTGTCTTGGCAAAGAGATCTCAAAATTAAAGTTGGGACATGAAAGTTACCATACAAACTTTCAAGCCCCTAAACTGCCTTGTCTTGATTCTTCAAGCATCTCCATTTGATTGATGTTCTTCAAACTCCTGGCCATGATCCAAATAAAAAATGCCTTTTACATTGAAATCATTACAGGCACACAAAATCCAAAGTTGTTGTGCAATCTGAATTTTTAATAAAGTCACCACTAAGAGATAAACAATTAGCAGATGCAACAAGAGTAGAATTTATTCAAGCTTTTAATACAGTTGCTAATGATCCATTATCTCTGATTTCTTTATTCTCCAGGTTACTATACTGAATGGCTTTAACTAGTTAGCCATCACACCCAAAATGATGGAAAATATGTAGAAAACTAACAGTTTACAATTAGTCATCCTAAATCTTAAGTAAAGACCATCTCAGTTGCATGGTGCAGATTAATTAACACATTAAGAATTCAAAACCATGAATTTATGGACACTATACTTGCCTAGTTTTCTGAAAAGATCAAATGTCTAAGGGCCCATAATCTTCCCTCAGTCCTCTTCCCTTTTACAAGAGTTTCCACCAACTGAACTGCCACCATCTCCTTGTGTCAGCTGATCTTCAATTCTAAATTTAGAAGTTCTGAAACCGGTTTGGCTCAGTGGATAGAGCGTTTGGCTCAGTGGATAGAGCGTCGGCCTGAGGACTGAAGGGTCCCAGGTTCGATTCCAGTCGGGGGCATGTACCTGGGTTGCGGGCACATCCCCAGTGGGAGATGTGCAGGAGGCGGCTGATCGATGCTTCTCTCTCATCGATGTTTCTAACTCTCTATCTCTCTCCCTTCCTCTCTGTAAAAAATCAATAAAATATATTTAAAAAAAAAAAAGAAGTTCTGAAATCTCCATAAACCTGATTCAAATACCAACTCTGCCACTTAGTAAATGTCATATATCAGGCATATTTTTTACCTCTCTAGATCTCAGTTTCTCCTCAGTGTACCAAGGCTAACTGGATCTACTTTACAGCCTTGCCCTGTGGCTGCTCTAGTACTTAGGAGCCACTCAGCAAGCAGTCGCTATTACTATCCAGCTGCTGGTATAAAGTTTTTAAAGTGATTGCATTTTCTCAGTTCTTATTAGCGCAATGGAAATGTTCTGTTGGTTCCTTCCTCTTCAATTAATTTTTTTAGTATTCACACCTGAAGTCCACCTGGATAAAACTGAGCTCATGCCCGATCGTGCACAGGTGGGGTCTCTTGGCCTGGTCTGCACCCTCTCGCAATCCAGGACCCCTCGGGGGATGTTGGAGAGCTGGTTTTGGCCCAATCCCGCGGGCCAGGCCTGCCAGGGTCCAGCCTCAGCAGTCCAGGGGTTCCCTAAGGTGAGGACAGCATCAGCCAAGAATGAAGGACACGGAGACAGCGTTCAGATGATCAGCATAGCCAGATTCTCTGTTTATTCTCCTGTTACATCTGTATTTATACCATTTGATCCTATAAGCATGCCTCTATAGTTACATCATCATATTTTGGATCCTACTTTGACCTTCTACAGTTCCTTGTTTTATGTTTATAGTTTCTTATCTGACCTTTGATAAAAATCTTATCTCTATCTAGCTCTGTTGATTTTAATCTTGTCTAGGTTAGTTTCTGTGTTCCATTGTAAGAGCTATTGTGGATTCTAAACATGAGCAACTAAATTCAGGAAGGATGATCAAGGAATGCTAGGAGCATCAGGTGAAAAGACTTTTGGGGGGACCAGCCACAGATTACATACTAAGTACAAGGGGAAAAGAGCACCTTTACAACTGAGAGATCTGGTGAATGTCACCTTAGATAAGTGATAGAACTTAGCATTGGCAGTATGGAATGCATTGACAGTAAGCTCGTTCTGATGTGATCATGGAAATACAGAGCATCACTTGTGTAGAATTCTTGCCTAAAATGTTTAACCCAGCCCAGCAGTGTGCCTCAGTTGGTTGAGCATCGCCCCATGCACCAGAAGGTCACCAGTTCAATTCCTGGTCAGGGCACATGCCTAGGTTGCAGGCTCAATTAGTAGTAGGGTGTGTGCAGGAGTCAGTCGATCAATGTTTCTCTCTCATCGATGTTTCTCTCTCTCCCTTCCTCTCTCTATAAAATCAATAAAAACATATACATACATACATACATGTGTAAATAAAAAAATAAAATGTTTAACCTAAATCAGATCCTGAACAGACTGTGGGACACTCTGCATAACAACTCTGTATTCTTCAAACCCATCAATCATAAATAATAAAGGTGGCGGAACTCTTCTAGAACTGAAAGAGACTTACAAGACATGACAAACCAAACGCAATGCATGACCCCTTGTTTGGAGCCTACATTTAAATAAAAACTACAACACTGTCACTTGGAGACCACTGGGCAAGTGTGAATATGGACTATATCTGACATAGTATTACTAAAACAATGGACGAGGTCTTGGATGTATCAACAGTACCTTGGTTATGGAGGAGAATGCTCTCATTTTAAAAACATACATGCTGAGTATTCAAAGACAAGCATCAGGTCTACCACGTGGTTTAAATGATTAACAAAATACAAATATGTCAGAGAACAAAAGGGCAAAGGTGTCTATAACGGCAATCTAAGTGAAGACACAGGGTGTTTACATTAGTCTTCCAACCTTTCGGTTAATTATAAATTTTTCAAAATAAGAAGAGCCCCTCTTTTAAGTAGAAAATAAAAGCATTTCACTCATCATCCATAGGCCTTTCTTGAAACGAAGATTTAAATGAACAATTCTGATAGGCCCAACATCACTTCAAGATCTCAATTGTTGCCACCCAGATTTCCCTGAAATTCCCACCACAGATGGCTGGCCTTGTTTTGCAATGAGAAGGCTGGAGAAAAGTATACTTGCTGAGCTGGGTTCTTGGCTCTTCAAACATGGGAAAATCTCCCAGCCAGATCTCTCCTTACCTCACCACACCCTAATTTTAAAGACCCAGCTGGATCAGCTTAAACACCAAAATAATTAAATCAGAATCTCTCCAAAGGGCCCCTGGAATCAGTATATTACAAGCTCCACACTGCTAACCAAGATGATGCAGTTTTATTCTTTAAAATATTCTAAACGCAGACCTCACATCTAAATATGATCTGAAAGGCCTTGTATTTTGTTTTGTAGTTATTCACGGGAGCCTGTCCTTACTGGTTCCTAGGACTTAAAGGAATTCTTCAGGGATACAAACTATTTCAGGACAAATACCTGTCAGGAAAAAGAGGGGTGAGAATTCCTCCTTCCTACAAGACCAATAAGGATTTTCTTGATTTGTTTTTAAGTGAAAATTAAAAAGTGATGACTGAAAGATATTCAGAGAAGCCTGTTGTTTGTGTGTTTTATTTTGGGGATAAATAGGAAGTAAGAGGGGAATGAGGCAAAAGGCAAAACAATAAGTAACTAGAATTTTCTATGGACAGAGAAATAGGCAGTCATGACCACACAGGTGTATGAGTTCCAAATTCATACTGTCTCACTCATCAGTCATGACTGACATTATATCATTTTTCACAAGGCCTTACTGGAAAATAAGAGCATGGATACTTGATAAAGAATTTTCCCCACCAACTGACAACACTGGACATCCTTGTCCAATTGCAAAATGAAAAATGTACGTGTGATCTAGTAATATTCAAAATAATGCGTGTGTTTGTCAAACACACAATTCTTTCCCCCATTCTAAGACTAGTGAGAGACTTTCCCATCAACGCCCAGACTCCCCTGCATGGTCAGCTGAGCCAGCCCAGACAAGCCAGCACAGGCAGCAGCAGGTCCAAAGTGGCAGCTGAAAGCACACCACTAGCTGTCGTCTAGCACAGGGCAGGCCCTCCCACTTCCTCAGTGAGCATGGCCCTCCTAACTCCACACATATGCAGAATGCATCATATCCAACACCTGACATATTTCACCTAGATCAGATGCCTCTACCTAAGCTATGACCAGTTTCTAACAAAGATTCTGGGCCCTTTCCAGTGTAGAGACAAAAGGTTGATAATAGAGTCACGCATGGATTTCTTCAATACACACATGCTGCCCCTCCCCCAGATTCTCCTAAGTCTCCCACAGTGGGGACTACAGAAATTTCCTGTCCCTGTATAAGGAGTCTGAGGAAGCTCTGGACATTGTGTGGCACATCACCCCCGAGGGAAAGAGGCTGCACAGAGAGCTTCTATTCTGCTGTGCTCTCTATGGGAAATCCTCAGTTTCTCTTGTACCAGTTTTCTAACCAGGCTCAAGGTCTTTCCTGATTCTAAAACTCTAGGATGCTAAGACTGGAACTACCAGGCCCCCACGCTGCCTCCCGCTGTGCTCTGCCAAAGGTAAGCCATCGCCAAGAAGGACCAGGGCCCGTGTAACAACTCCTCAGCTACAGTCAGGCTACCAGCACGACTAGTCGCCCTTTGTTTATTAGATCAGCAGACACCTACTTCATAAAATGAGAAAAAAGGGTGACTTTTTCCGTTATATTTTAGCTAGATGTAGTTCATAAAGCAAGGCTGTGAAAGAATAAAACAAAAATTTGAGAGATAAGAAAGAAGAGTAAAAAATGTGAATGGGGGTGGGAGGTGGGGAGAAAAGGCTAAATTGTGAGAGAACAAATGGGACTCTACAGACATGATGAGCCCCTTTACCAATGGTCTAGATGGGGCACCCCATAGGGTTTTTACCAATTCAACAAATATCTATCTAGTGCCTGTTAATTGAGAGACACTAAAACTCAAATATTAAACAAAGACACACAATCTGCCCTCAAGGAGCAACCCAAGGAAACACACGTACAAGTAATGGCGCTGTGGTGAAGGTGCCATAGGCAGAGGCAAATAGCAAAAATAGTCTGAAAGACCTTGGCGGTGACGGCAGAGTTGAGGTTGGCCAGCTTCAAAGCAGGAAACCATGCAGATGGCCACCTCAAGGGGCTCCTGGCATGGAGACAGAATGGGCATCAGAAACAGCCTCCTCGGGAGATGCAGGCACAGCCTGACTCCCTGTTTGAATCTGGCCCCACCACTCAGTAGCTGAGTAACCATGGCTCTGTTCCTAAACATCTCCAGCTCAGTTTCTTTCCTAAAGTGAAAGTCATTACAAGGTTTAAACAAGGTAATACAGGTAAAGCCACCAGAACAGCACCCGGCACAGAGCCCATGCCATTATTTGTAAAATGAAACAACAAATACCATTTGGTCATCTCAAATAGTCTGACATGCCTGGAATGGAAAGTCCAAGAGCATTTGGGAGGGCCAGAAGAAGTGGAAAGGGTTCAAGTCATGAGAAGTTCCACCCACTATGGCCAGGCTCCTGGGCCCGACCCTCTGAATGATGGGGATCAGGGACAGACAGGCTGGCAGGACACTGGGCTGGAGGCCACATGGGCTATCCCACAGGTGGCAACACTACATGAGAAGACACACAGCAGGTGGAATAAATACCAAAGTAAAGACCAAGAGAAAGAGCCACGTGTTAAAAGTTTGCTTCTGGGGTAGAAGAGAGGTAGGAACTGTTGGCTTCTAAGGCTTGGAATATGCTATGTACACCTCTTACCTGAATAGAAGGAAGTTTTCAAATGCAACCTGATGACATGCCCTTGGTGTCCTCTAAGTCCTATGCCTCTAGCCCAGAGGTCGTATTCTCATGGTGGCAAAACAGCCTATTTTATTGCATGTGTTAAATAACACCAGTACTTGCTGAATGACTAGTTGAGATTCGAGTTATACAACTCTTACTAGTAAGTGAGCCTAACCAGCTGCATTGAAAAGGCTTGCATAGAGGCGGCCCAGCGGGCAGCCCTGAAGTATCTGAGTCCCACAACAAGGGCTTCTTACAGGAAAATTAGAATCATGGGTGAGGCCCTGTTATTAAACCGGTAGCTAGTGAAGGAGGTAGAAGTTTCACTGAATACTACAATCCTGGCTTTGCAGAAATGTTAGCTCTCTGGCCTGATGCTCAGCTCTAGCTAAGTCCCCTTCCCTTTCACCCTGAGGTTCTCCCACTGGGAAATGCACACTGGCCCCACTTCCCACCTGCTTTTCATCCCAACACCAGAGGATGGCTTTCTCAAAAGGATCCTTTTCACACGGGTGGGGAACCTTTTTTCTGCCAAGACCCATTTGGATATTTATAATATCATTCACGAGACATACAAAATTGTCAATTTAAAAATTATGTTGCTATGAAAAAAGCTCCGAGATTTATTAAATTTCAAGTCCCACCTGCGGTTGCCTCAGCAGGGCCAGATGTTCCTCACCCCTACTTTAAAAAACAAAACTCTTGAGTCTATATTACCTCCTGTCATTATTACTGACAGGCAGGTGGGATGGTGGCTGCCTGGGAAGCTGCACAAAAGATATCTTGACTTCCTAGCAGAGGAAGCACTCTCACAGCAAGCATGGATGTGACCTGAGATAATAATTTACCAGGTCTTATTCTTGCTCCTCCACCTCCTCTTGCTTGGGATCAGGAACACAATTTATTAGGTTTACTCAGCCTGCCTGGACTTTAGCCTTATTAATACAACAGATAATAGGAACTTAAAATATGTGAGCTGCCTTCACTTTTCCCTTTTTACACCTATTTCCCACTTACTCAAATTCCTGTGTCACTGCAGGAAGTTTCTCAGGGTCTTCACTGTTCAGGAGTGGAGACTGTGGGATATTCTGGACCTTTGGCAGATGCCCTACTTACCAATGCCTTAGTTTTCTAGTCATAATATAGGGATAATAATGACACAACCTCATAGAGATGCTTAAAAATTGAGTTTAATACACATTTAGAACAGGGTCCAGGACATAAGCACTCAGAAAATGCTATTTATTCTTGTTATCTATTATACACCTCTAAGAATAATGCCACTAGGCTGAACCAACTACACAATTTGCATGGCCCAGCACAAACAGAAAATGCAGAGTTCCCATTGAATAAGTCTTAAGAATTGCAGATAGGGATAGCAGAGCATTAAACCAAGTGCAGGGCCCTGTGTGATTGACTACAAAGATCACACATCCACAAGGCCAGCCCTGCCATCAGCTGAATTCTCCCGACAACTTGCCTAGGGTCCTTGCTAGGAGTCAGGCTAACAGTACTCCCTTATAATCATTAAACAGTTCAACTACCTCCAGTCCAGGTGTCAGCATACTTGGAAGAGCCACTGGATCCAAGTTCAAATCCTGACACACTCACATGCTGGCTGATGATGTGGGACCTCTTAACCAACTAATATATTGATCTCAACTGCAAAATGGGGAAAGCAACATCTTCTTTGCAGGGTATTCGGGGGGGTTAAATAAAATAGTATATATGAAATGTCTAGCCCATAATTTGTACTCAGCAAATGTTACTCCCATTTAATTTTGAAGATGACTATTTCTCCAGCCTCTTCAATGATCTAGACTTGCACTTGCACTGTCCAATGGGAGGCCACTTGCCACGTGAGCTGTTGAGCACTTGAAATGTTGCTAATCCATAGCTGAGGTATGCTGTGAGTGTGACAAATATACACAAGATTTTAAAGATTTAACAAGCTCATTACTATTTTTATATTAACTACACATTGAAAGAACATCATTATGAATACAGTGGATTAATAAGAATGCATTATTAAAATTAACTTCATATTTCTTTTTACTTTTTAAATGTGTTAATGGAAATTTTTTAATTACAAATGTAGTTTGCACTATATTTCTATTGGGTAGTGATGATCTAGACGAGGCACCCAAATATCTGAAATAGAGAGAAAGGTCTAATTATCCACACTGGGAAAGCAGCCAAGACAAAGAGGTAACCAAATGCTCACCCCACAAGACAGTTTGATAAGAACTAAATAAAATATAAGACAGAGTCAACTTTGACACTTTTTGCCAGGAAAAATGAAAATAGAATTACAGTACCTGAGTAGAATTTGGCTTTCTTTGCTTTTAAGTACCTACAAAATGTTCAGATAATACCCGTTTCACCTCTCAAGTGACCTTTTAATTACAAAACATTTCAATTTTTTTGAAAGGCAATTTCTGGTAAAGGCATAAATAAACTGACTTCAAAGTTTATTCAATAAGCCCACCAATAAATACTATGTCATTACCTACCATTTCCAGCTTACCACTGAGTCAGTGATACAGAAGATGACTAGCTAAGAAGACTGCTGTGTGGCCTAAAACACCTTCAATGCAAAGCTACAGTACACAGTTTAACTATCTGTCTAAATCTAAAATGAAGGTAACACTTGGGTGGGGCATCCCATCCCTAGGGAAAAGACTATAGATATACTTTTGTCTTTATTCAAATTCTTTGCCCTGGCCAGTGTGGCTCAGTTGATTGAGTGTCTTCCCATGCACTGAGAGGTAGAGGGTTCAATTCCAGATCAAAGCACATGCCCAGGTTGCAGGCTCCATCCCCAGTAGGTTTCTTAATCCTCACCCAAGGATATTTTTTCCATTGATTTTTTAGAAAGAGTGGAAGGGACAGAGGGAGGGGGAGAGACAGAGGGAATGGAGAGGAGTTTTTTTTTTTTGGGGGGGGGGGGATGAGGGAGAGAAACATCGATGTGAAAGAGACACATCATTCCTCCCACACGTACCCCAACCAGTAGGGGATGTGCATGAGGCAGCCAAAAGAGTTTTCTCTCTCATTGATGTTTCTCTCTCCCCCCCTTCCTTCCTCTCTCTAAAATCAATAAAAACATTTTTTAATTAATTCTTAAGCCTGCATCAACAAGTTTTAATTTTCCATATAAGCATGTGTTAATTATTTCCTTTATTTTTTCTTAATCCTCACCCAAGGATATTTTTTCCATTGATTTTTAGAAAGAGTGGAAGGGACAGAGGGAGGGGGAGAGACAGAGGGAATGGAGAGGAGTTGGGGGGGGGGGGGAGAGATACACTGATGTGAAAGAGACACATCATACCTCCCACACGTACCCCAATCAGGACTGGGGATCGAACCTGTAATCCAGGTACATGCCCTTGACTGGGAATCGAAGCTGGGACCCTTTGGTGTGTGGGCTGCCTCTCTAACCACTGATCCACACTGGCCAGGACTATGTTATTTTAATAGTATTTTAAAATATTCTTTTGGATGAAATCTCAATCATAACCTTGGCTAAAAATCTGGAAAAGAAGTGAGCATTAGGGCAAAGAAGTATCATAAATAAAAGAGTTTGTCCTTCAGAAGTACACAGGGAAGGTAAGTGTTTAGGAATGTGTAAGGCAATTCCTTTCCCAAAACCTCACCCTAACTCACTAAATCAGCCCAGCTGATTACAATACTGCAGAGCCCACCCGAACATCTTTTCACGCCCCCTCAACTTAAAGAGAGAAAGTGAAAAGGACATCATGCACACACAGAGGGAAACCAGCCCCTTTGCAGTCTCCGGGGCGCTTCCAGCCAGAGTTCCCACTTACACAGACCAGCCACAGAACGCCTCTGGCCAGCACAAAGCTAGAGGCTACTCGTGAGAAAGCTGGAAGGTAACTGCAAACGTCTGAGGTTTTCAACTTTTATTTTCTATTCTAGCACCTTCTCTCTCACATCCTCTTTCAAACATCCAATGCAAGAAATTATGAGTGCCTCACATTTGCCTTAGTTTACCATGAACCTAGGTATACAGGCACGGTCAACAATACAAGGAAGAAAAGCCAAAATGTCTTCCATCTTCCTGGGTGAAAGAGAAAACACGACAGGGACAGGTCGTCACAGGACTGGAAAGGAGTGCTCTTATATCCTGCTAACTGGGCAAAGGCAAAGCAATAAAAATGTCTGCAGACATTTGGCAGTGTAGTGTTCAAAAACCTTTTAAAAGCCCCTACCTTTGGCCTAGCAGTGCCCTATCAGGAAATGTCTCCTTAAAAGATAATGATAAAGGATTCTGTACAGAAATGTCCACTGCACAGTCCAATGTTTACAGTAATGAAAACTCAGAAATAACCTCTACATCCAAAAATGAGAATTTCCACTAGGAACTATGAAGCATCCTTTTAAAAGTAAGCAGACAAATATTTAACATGAGAAGACAGTCACACTATGTTAAATTAAAGCACATTACAAAACATTATGTATACAATGATGTCATGGATATTTTTTAAGTCTTTTTACATTTGTGTAAAGGGGGGGAAGACTGAAAATATATACAGTAATTTTAACACTGGTTATCTTTAGATGTGGCAGTACACAATTTTTTTTCTTACATTTCTCTATTTTCTGCTCTATTCTAACAACAAACACAAACTGTACAATATTCCTTTAAAATTAAAACTCCTTTGATAATAAGAACAACTTGTTGGGGAATTTTCTACAGCTAATTACGCTGTGTATTCAACTGAAATAACTGATAAAGTAACCATGATATTCAGTTCCTCTTTTCCTTTAAAATTCTTGGGATAGTTTAAAATGGTGGCAAACAAGCAAATACATCTACCAAATACAGACAGTCTGCTACAAATAAGTCCAAACAAACCCCTGGAACAAAGCACCTTGACATCTGTAACTATACAAAAACTAATCTACAATTCAAGCAATCAGATGTTGAGGGAGGGTGGCGGCAGAAGAGTTTATGGGGGTATAAATGGTCATGGGGAGGGGGAATAAATAAGGAAGATGTGAAGGAAAATAAAATAAAGTCACTGGGAAACTGCTGCACTGTGGTCTCAGTGCAAGGCCATCTTCTAGGGAACAGGCCCGCTCCTTCACACCCCAGATGAGAACAAGCCTGGAAGCCCAAGTGGGGTCCCTACAAACTCCTTTTTCAGGGTAACTTCATAAAAATCAGAGTGACAAACCATTTAGGAGGTTTTTGATGTGCTGTTTTATTTTTATTATCTGTAATGTAATTAGGAATTTTAAGTGTGGCTTGCAACTGACCCTTGATAGAATGCTAATAAATGTGCCTATATTTTAAGTTTAATGAAAGAGATATTTACTCTTTAAAAAACAGCACAAAGTAAGTCATAATTTCCCTTTACCTAAAAAAAAAATTGCTATCAACTGAACTTCAAGCTCATCAATCAATTACAAATATTTACTGAAGGTCTACTATGTGCCAAGCACTGTTCTAGATGCTTGGGATAAGTTAGTGAACAGACTTTTCTAATACATCTTTAAATAAACTCTCAATTAAACATTTTTAAAAAATCGTTACATGACATTTCAACAGCAACCTTTGGAAAACTAAGGATGAGGGTTTTTTTAACACGTAACTTCTTTTAAAACAATGCTTTAAAAGTCTTACACTGAAGTTGTCTGATTATAATCTTCATGTGCAAACTGGGTTTCAAATGTACTATAAACAAAACGCGTTAGTTTGAAGAGGATAACACAGTTCCACAACAGAGGCTACGAAAAAGCAAAAACTGCTACAAGCAAAGCTTATTATCACAGCCCACTAGGATAAAATGTGATAAAATGCCAAAGCCCATCCAGCAGAGGAAACGGCCCTTTGGGAATCTCCACTAAGCCTTCTCCCCTGTCGGTACAAGGTTTCCTCGCAGACATCAAATACTCCCAACAACAAAGCATCTCGGCTTACAATCATTCATAAAAACAGTATTCCCATCTCTATGAATGCCTACGCATCGAATTTCAAACAACAGATAAGCTCTCCTTATAACCTTCCCTCACAGAGTGAATGACTTCTAGCTTTTCCCCCAAGAAACCTACAATGAGAGACTGGACAGAAACCCTCTGTGGATCCACCTTACATAACAGGTTCTGTGAGACGCTCCCGTGCACCGTTAGCCGGGAGCTCAGGCTCCCACTCCGTCCTCCCATAAGGAACCAGAGGCCGCGAGCGGCACAGCACAGGAGCACAGGAGCTCAGCACAGATCTAACTGCGGCCGCGTCGGTCTGCAATTCCGAAGTAAATGCCCAGCTGGGTTTCTGGGTCTAAAGCACTATCCCAAGATGAAGACGAATCGCATGTTAAAATAAGGTGAGAGAGAGAGAGAAGTCTCCAGGGAGCATCCCTGAAAGGCTGCATGTAGCGTAGGGACAAAACCTGAGGCCACTCGGCGGAGACACACCGCCCAGCGTCCTCCCCAAGACATGGGTCGGCCAGCGTGTCTCTGACCGAAACATCGGCTGTTGGAGTGAAGCCCGCCTAATTCCCGGGAGAAAAGGAACGCCTTGAGGAGTGCGGCTGGACGAGGACTAGGACCCGTTTTACTAGCGCCCGGCTTTGCCTCATCCCCTCCCGGGGACTCGGACGCGCGGACCCAGGCCTGGCGGCGGGTCGCCCTCGGCGCCCTAACAGCAGGTCCAGCGGAGGCAAGCGCCAAGCAACCAGGTCGCCCCGTAACAGGCAGCTGTCGAAAATGTGTCGCCTGCACCCCAAGCTGCTGGAACCATTTTCCCTCACTGTACAGAGGGCCAACTTCGGAGCTCGGTACGGCGGCTCCTCCCCGCCCTGGGGCTGCGTTCACGCCCGGGCGCGCCCCTCGCCGGCCCCCGGGGTCCCCGCGCCCCGCCGACGCCCGCGCCCCACCGCTCACCTCCAGGCGCAGGGAGGCCCCGCAGCCTCGCAGAAACTCGCGGATGTTGCTCAGACACTCGCTCTCGCTGCGCGGCTCCGGGTAGACCTGCAACACAGAGCACAGCCGCTCAGCACAGACGCGCAGCTCCGCGGGGGGCCGCGCCCGCGCCCCCGGGCCAACCCGCGGCGGCCCCGGCGGGCGGATCCGGGCGGGAGAACCCGGCGGCCCAGAGCGCCCCCGGCCGCCCCCGCCGCTCGCCCGGCCAGGCGCTGCCTCTCCTCACCCCCTTTCCTTCCTCCGGGCTGCACCAATCTCAGGCCCCTTCCCTCACCAGGAACTGGACCCGGCGCCGGAAGTGACGTGCTCAGACCGCGCCCCGGGCGGCCCCCCGCGCGCCCTCTTCCGGTCCTCATTCGGCCGCCCACCTGGCCCCACGCGAGGCCTGCTCTTCTCGCTATCTGGTCCTCATCCTCCGACTCGGCCCACCTGGCCCAGCCCACCGCGCCTTCCTCCTCCTCCTCCCGGCACCTGGTCCTCATCCTCCGACTCGGCCCACCTGGCCCAGCCCACCGCGCCTTCCTCCTCCTCCTCCCGGCACCTGGTCCTCATCCTCCGACTCGGCCCACCTGGCCCGGCCCACCGCGCCCTCCTCCTCATCCTCCGACTCGGCCCACCTGGCCCGGCCCACCGCGCCTTCCTCCTCCTCCTCCCAGCACCTGGTCCTCATCCTCCGACTCGGCCCACCTGGCCCGGCCCACCTGGCCCGGCCCACCGCGCCCTCCTCCTCCTCCCGGCACCTGGTGCGCCACTTCAGACACGGCCCCCTTGGACAGGCTGCCCCGTCCAGAGGAACGCGGGTGAGCTCGGCCTCGGTGGCTTGAGCAACCCCAAAGGGGCTGTAAAGAGCCCAGTGTTTCTTCAGTTCTTCCCCACCTTGGGCTCGGGGGAGGGTGGAGTTAGCATTTTAATACGATAGTTTAAAGTAATTAGCAACATAAATTATGCACGTTGGAATTACAGTGCAACGTTTCCCCAAATACAGACCATGTGCTTCATGAATGATTAACGAAAATGCCGATTACAAGTCAGCGAGTAAGTCAGCTGGAGAGAAACTGTGGCCAGTGCAGCCTCCACCACAGGTGAAGCGGAGGAGGGCTCCGCAGACTGCCGGGTGCTTGGTCCCAGGTAGACCTGTGAGGGCCACGGCTCACACACGTAAATAATCATGGACAGCCTCCCAGGGCCAGAGACAGGAGGGAAACCAGGCACAGTACCAGTTACACAGAAAATCGAGGGAAAAGCCGGAGACATCAGAAGCGCTTTTTGTTGTGTTGTTCTGAACTGTATATGAGGACTTTAAGTTTTGGCAGTTACACCAAGTCATCATCCAGATTTCTAGCATTTTTGAGGATATTCGAGGCCTTTTTGTACTGTCCTCTAGGGGGAAATTAGGACATTACATCAGGTCTCTCTAAGGAATACTGTGGTTTCATTTGAAAGTGCTCAGGTCTTTTACAATTAGAAATCAAAACATAATCAGCATGTTGAGAGGTGTAAAGAGGGAGGAAATGTGACTTTTCTGCTCCTATAATTTAAAAATTCTTCAAAGAAAGTGCCAACGTATTTCCCTCCCAATTTGAACAGATTTGTTTTGTTTTTGTAGACGGCAGAGAAGAACATCAAAACCAAAGTTCCCTCCTAGTTCTTTTTGCTCCTTCCTAAAAAAGTTTTGAAAATCTATGTTCCAAATGTGTAGTTAACATCTAAAATCTTCATAATGTTAAATAGTTGCAAAGTATTAACTTCTGACATCCTGATAACATTTTAAAACTAAACTGTTAGGCATTCTTTATATACATACTAGAGGTCTGGTGCACGAGATTCCATGCACTGGAGGAGGGAGGGGAGGTCCCTCAGCCGGGCCCGCGCCCTCTCACAGTCTGGGACCCCTCGGGGATGTCAGACATACCTCTCGCAGTTCAGGACCCCTGGCTCCTTACTACCTGCCTACAGCACAAGCAGGAGAGGCTCCCGCCACTACCACTGCGCTCACCAGCCATGAGCCGGCTTCTGGCTGAGCGGCACTCCCCCTGTGGGAGTGCATTGACCACCAGGGGGCAGCTCCTGCATTGAGCGTCTGCCCCCTGGTGGTCAGTGAGTGTCATAGCAATCATTTGTTCCGCTGTTCAGTCGATTTGCATATTAGGCTTTTATTATATAGGACTAGAGGCCCAGTGCACAAAAATTTGTGCACTCGGCGGGGAGGGGGTCCCTCAGCCCAGCCTATGCCCTCTCACAGTTTGGGATTCCTCAGGGGATGACCACCTGCTGGCTTAGGCCCGCTCCCGAGGGGATTGGGCCTAAGATGGCAATCAGACATCCCTTTGGCAGCTGGGCAGCCCTCGGGGGATGTCCACTTGCCAGCAGGGAGCAGGCCTAAACTGCAGTCGGACATCCTTAGCGCTGCTGAGGAGGCAGGAGAGGCTCCCACCACCACTGCTGTACTGGCAGCCGTCAGCCTGGCTTGTGGCTGAGCAGAGCTCCTCCCATGTGAGAGCGCCCTCACCACCAGAGGGCAGCTCCTGCATTGAGCGTCTGCCCCCTGGTGGTCAGTGTGTGTCATAGTGACCAGTCATTCCCAGTCCTGCTGTTAGGGTCAGTTTGCATAGTACTCTTTTACGATATCGGATAGAGGCCTGGTGCACGAGTAGGGGCCGGCTGGTTTGCCCTGAAGGGTGTCCCGGATCAGCGTGGGGGTCCCGCTTGGGTGCCTGGCCAGCCTGGATGAGGGGATGATGGCTGTTTGCAGCTGGTCACACCCCCTGCAGGGTGGGGGTCCCCACTGGGGTGCCTGGCCAGTCTGGGTGAGGGGCTGAGGGCCGTTTTCAGGCTGGCAGGTGACTGAAGCTCCCAACCTCTCCTTTTTTTCTTTTCTTTTTTTTTTATTCTGGGATTTATTTACCTTCTATGGCTGTCACTGGAACTGAGAGCCAGCTTTAGCTCTGAGGCTCGGCTCCAGCTCTGAGACCTCGGCTGCTGAAAGCAGGTATCTGGGTTTGTTTGGCTTCTATAATTGAAACACTGTTGCAGCTCCAGCTCTGAGGCCAGCTGGCTGAAAGCAGGTTTCTGGGTTTGTTTAGCTTCTATAATTACAACATTGTTTCTTAGAGTGCAGTGGCAGGCGGGGAACCTTGGCTTCCTCCATCACTGGAGCAGCAAGCCTCCTGTTCGCTTCAGCTGCTTGGCTGCCGGCCGCCATCTTGGTTGGCAGTTAATTTGCATATCTCGCTGATTAGCCAATGGGAAGGGTAGCGAAGTTATGGTTAACTACCATGTTTGTCTATTATTAGATAGGATGACTCTACATACAAGATATAATACCCATCCTCCATCTAGAAAAAATTTATGAACATGCTCTTTAAAAGTCAGAAATTTCACATTAATTTCTTTCTCCTTTAATTCATTTCCTTCCCACTTTATCCACAAAATTGTATTCTAAAATTATATTTGTGTTTGAAAATGTTATTGATCACACAGTTTTTGCAAGAGATCCATACAAATACAGTTGGTCCTCATTCACTGATTCTATTTGCAAATTTGCCTACTAGATAAAATGTATGCGTAACCCCAAAATCAGTACTTGCCACACTTTCTCAGACATTATGGACATGTACATAGAAGTGAAAAATTTGAATTGCCTTATGCACACATCTCCAGCTAAACCTGAACCAAGGCCATGCTTTGCACCATCTTGTTTTAGCTCATAATATATGCAAGTGTCCTTTCACAATCTACTAGTGTCACATTTTTGCTGATTTCACTGTTTTAAATGGCCCCCAAGAATAGTTGTATTAAAGCACTGCCTAGGGTTCCTAAGCACAAGAAGTCTGTAATGTGTCTTACAGAGAAAATATGTGTTAGATAAGCTTTATTCAGGCCTGAGTTATAGTACTATTGGCCATGAATTCAATGTTAATGAATCAACAAAACAATATATCTATAAAAAGAGGAGATTTGCAGATCAGTACATAAGGCTGTTCCAGAAAGTGCTAAAAACAAGTGTGTGATGCAGCGATGGAAAAGCAGCTAAATTTGTGGATCCGTGAGATGACAACCAATAAAAAGAGTGTAGTGGACAGCTTTGTTATGAGGCTAAAGGCCAAAGAAATTTACAGTCATGTTACCCAGAGTGAAGAAAATGTCAAACCTTTCTCAGCTAGTGCAAGCTGGCTTGCAGGTTTCAAAAGGTGATAGATACCACATGAAAAAATGTTAAATTTGCAGGCAAAGCAGGTCCTACAGATCAGGAGGCTGCAGAAGAATTTTTTAAAATATCTGTTAAGCATTATACATGAAAAGGGTTATATGGAAGAGCAGGTTTCAGTGCTGATGGGACAGGCTTGTTCTACAGGAATGTTGGCAAATGAACCTATGCAATGCAAATGGCTTCCAAACCCCCTGGCTTTAAATCATGTGAAGACCGGGCAACCTTGCTATTGCGTGCCAATGTCAAGAGTGACTTTAAGTGCAAACCAATAATGGTACACAGAGCACAAAACCCAATAGCACTTAGAGGAGAAAATGCCAGTCCATTGGAAGTGGAACAAAAAAGCATGGATGGAGTCCGAAATATTCTGGGATTGGTTCCACAACTGCTTCATCCCAGAAGCCGAATGCTAGCTCCATGGCAAAAACCTTGCCTTCAGGGTTTTGTTAATTTTGGATAATGTTCCAGTCCATTGTCATTGAAAAACTCAAAAATGCCCACCCTGACACAGAAGTTCTCTTCATGTCCCCCAAATACTGCATCTCTCATCCAACCTCTCACTCAGCACAAAAATAGCGTTTAGCATTTGTTTTATAGCAAGGAATTATAGATGCAGTTCACACCCAGAGAAGAGTGGAAACACCAAGCTCCTTCCCTGGAAACTACTCAATATCTCAGCATCATGCCGCCATAGCTGTGAACTGTGTGAGCGTTTGTGCTTTATTCTGATTTATTTTATGCACCCATTAGCAAGATGTGTGCTAAGGTAATGGCTTCTTCACTTGATGCACTACAGCTGACCAAAGTTTTCACAGGCATGCTCTACTTTCCCATAGCAGAGGAAACCTGTATGTTGAAATGAAAGGAGTTTTATGATGTAACTTGATTCGTTGAAGCCTTCTGAGTTACACAGCCAAAGTCCAGATATAATCTATCATAAATAAATTTTAAAATCATCAGTTAACAGTTTGATGAGAGTCCCCTGTAATTCTGTGAAAGCTAAGAAGTAGAAATCCCTGAGCTGCAATTCCAAGCATTAGTTATTCACTTTTAATAAACTCTAGGCTTTTCCATCAAGAACTCTAATCAGGCAGAGGCAGTCCCAAAATTACTGTAATTTTCCTTCAAATATGGCTTTTGTACTTAATATTTTATAAAGGGTATGTCTGATGTGAAGAATTTGCTACAAAACTGAATTCTGAAGCAATATTAAGGTCAGACTTCAGCGACCTCCACAGCTGTCCAGTTTCCTCTACTCTTCTCTGCTACCCACACCACGCCAAGAACAACCAGCTCCACCCTCAGTCCACACCAAGCGCCATCTAAGGCAGCTGCCTTCCCTCTGACTCTGAAAGTGTTTAGAAAGTCTTAAGTGTAGAGAGAGAAAGTGCATGAGAAAAGAGAATAGGCAGTTCTCCGTGGTAACAAGTTCAGTGTTACCACAACTCAGATCAAGAGTATAGAAAACTTAGACAGCTTATACTATCTGGGAAACACTTAACTCTCCAGGACCCTAGTTCTCACAGATTCTGATTGCGTAGGTCTGAAATACAGCCCAGAAGTCATGTGTGTGTGTGTGTGTGTATCGGTGTGTGTTTGAAATTCCCCATCTGGCTGATTTGCAGCCGATTTGGAACCACTGATACAGTATAACAGTATTTCTCAAATGGACACATGCATCAATATCACCTGGACTAACAGGTTATTAGGACCTGCCACAGAGTTTAAACTCTAAGTTTGGGGTGAAACCTAAGAATTTGGATTTCTGACAAGGTCCCAAAGATGCTGATGGTACCAGGACCATATTTAAGGAACTAGTAGTATAAGTAGGCAGCTATTCAAGAAATGTTCTGTTTTTTCCCCATTGGAAAAACAAGTTCCCAACTACAAAACAAAGGTCTCCCCAGGTCTCTGCCACCAACAACAGCCTCATCACTCCAACTACAAAGAATTGCCTCCTCTGAATACCTGTGGTTCTGTCTGCAGCCCCCACCATGTAGCTGGACCTACTGGTGAATGTCTTACCTTACCCTGTTAGACATAAACTCCCAGAGTGCAGGGGCCCACAGCATCTCCTGTTAAATAGTCAGCAAATATGACTAAACTAGAGGTCCAATACACGATATTCATGCAAGAGTGGGCCTTCCTTCCCCCGGCTGCTGGCACCAGCTCCCCTCTGGCACCGGGACCCCGGCTTCCCTCGCAGCCCCAGCTTCAACCCAAAGGATGTCCGGTCTAATTAGCATATTATGCTTTTATTATTATAGATGACCTACCCACTTAGGCCACTGAATTCCCTAATCACAGAGAAGTGAGAGAACCTCAGTGTAAAAAGGTTCTACATTCAAGGCAGATTTGTTTTTTTACAGATGACCTGCCCAAAATTATGCAGCTTGATCCATCACCAACCTGCTCTGTGCTCCAGAATGCTGACCTGTGAGGACTGCAGCATCAGAATCCCTCCCCAGTGCGTTGGTTTCTGGTGGAATTCAGCCAATCGATGGCCCTAGCAGGAACCAGGCCGGAAGCCACCCTGCTGAGCTGCAGTGATGTACTGGAGCTTCTCACAAGCGCTTCCCACCCCAACTCTGCGTTCAGTAACAGCACCTTGGGGACTTGGAATCAGGCATGATGGAGGTGTTCACACCACAGGAATCAGCAAACACTACAAATCAGGGACCCTCCCCACAGAGCCCATTGTTAAGCCTTTACCAACACACCACTGGCTGTATTCCTTGACTGAAGACCCCAGCTCCTGTCAGGAGCCTTCTGTGGCTAAAGCTCTCACTGGCTCCAGGAACCTGCTTCCCCCAACTTTCCCTTCAGGCCTAGGGGAAGCAGTGGCTTCCCAGGATACTTTCACATCACTGCAGGTTGTCCTTATCCCTGCCCACACTTCGTAAATAGCCTCTTCACTAAACTCTCCCAACCACCTCTGTTTAGCATGCTGTTTTCTGCTGGGACCCAAACCTAGTTAGTTTTCTGGTGGTACAGTTAAAAATAGAACCCAGTGTCCCAGGAGAAGATGGCATATAATTTAGGAAAAGGATTAAATCAATTATAGTACCTCCACAAAACAGAACACCACCCACCACACAGTCTTTTAAGAAGAGGCAGTTTTATATATTCACTAGAGGCCTAGTGCACAAATTCGTGCATGGGTGAGGTGTGGCTGACCTGCCCCAATGGGGGTCCATTGGGCCAGGCTGGCCAGGGGAAGGGGCTGCGGGTGGTTGGCCAGCCAGCCCCGCCCCTGATTGGGGTGAGGTGGGGGGCCGGTCAGGGCCCAGATCAGGCTGGTTGGCTGTCCCAGTGCACGTCATAGCCACCAGTTGTTCTGGTCATTCTGCCCTTCCAGTCACTGGGCTCTTATAAATATAGATATGTTACAGTAAGTAGGGGAAAGGAACATAGGGAACAATACATATAACATGCTACCTTTTGTGTACAAAAAGAAAAGAAAAAAAAAAAGGCAAGAAGAAAATGGATGTGGGTGTTCATAAATGCATGGAATATCTCTGGAAGCACATGTCAGATACTTTTAACAGGGGTTGCTTGCCTCCAGGGAAAGGAAATGGGGCCGAGAGGACAGGGGAAGAAGGAAATTTGCTCTTTAATTTTTTGTACTCCTTCAATTTTGTACCACATGCAAGTATGATTAATACTTTTTTTAAAAAAAGAAGCACCATCCCTCGCTAGTCTTGCTCACTGGCTAGAGCATCGGCCTTAGCACTGGAGGTTCTTGGGTTCAACTGCCAGTCAAGGGGCACAAATCTGGGTTGCGGGTTGGATTCCGGCCCCAGGGGGTGCGGGAGACAACCAATTGATGTGTCTCTCTCACATCGGTGTTTCTCTCTCTCTCTCTTTTCCTCTCTCCCCTTCACTCACTCCCTTCCCCTCTCTAAGAATCAATGGAAAAGATATCCTTGGGTGAGGATTAACACAACAAAGAAGAACTCCAATCAAATGTTCTCCTCAGCCCAAGGTGCCTTCCCAGTCCTTAGCAAGTGGGACATCAGTGTATTGGGGTCTTTGTGGGGCCAGTCTCCATCACTCCAGGCCAAGATGCAATGCTCTGTTTAAAACCCCGAGCTCATCTTCTAAAAGTCTAATTAGCACATATTGATTCATCTAATTTTTAATTACCTGGCAGCCACTGCTTTATTTTAATTAGACTGCAGCTCTCTGCGGGTCAGGGATCGAGCGCTTCCATAGTACTCTGTGCTCACTCACAGTTAGTAGTGTTCAATGGAGTAAAAATGGAGGTCGATAGTGCTCCCTTGGCAGTCTACTGTGCAGCCCTTCCTCTAAATCTAATGGGAAACAAATGAAGCACCCAGCAGAAATTTCAAGGATTTGGCTGCTAAGTATCTCCCCAAAATGCATAGCCTAGGATTAAAAGTAGTTTACTGAAAGAAACTTAAGCCCTTAATAGAATATGTTTTTCTTTTGCTTTCTTTCTTCAACTTATCCCAAAGCCCAAATCTTGCATGGATGCTGCAATCATCTGGGGAAAAATAAAATGTCAGTATGGAACTAGCCAAATTATAAAGGGCAATAAGAAATACGAATGTACAAAATCTCCAGTTCCCAAACTAAATTCAGATATCCAAGACATGTGAAATGTCAAGGAGAGGCCCAGCTTAAATTAACTCATGTGTCCCCTGAGGTTTGGTTCCCACATTTTAAGTCCTTCAGAAATGGTCGCAACCATCCAAATTCATACCATCACCAAAAATGGATTTTTTCTTTAAATGTAAGCATAAAACATGCATCAGACAACCTAGAATAAACTTCTCCACTGAGGTTACATTTTGTTCTCCCAATAACGTTAGGTCAAAACAGGCGGGTGTGTATTAATCAAGTGAGAGGTCTCTGCTACACCTTGCCCTGTCTGGCTGTGCTCAGTACACCAGAGGAGCAGAAGTTCAGGGGATGGGCCGCTGTCAGTGTCTCAGAACATTCCTTAAGCAGAGCCATGTCTTATGCTTTGAAGGATCTTGACACAAGAAAACAGAAGAGTACAAATTCATAGGGCAATTCAAATTGGGCCCTTTGGTCAGAGATTTTTCTTACCTGAAGTTATCACCTGCTCAGAAGGAATAATCACCTTTTTTTCTCTCTCATTCTCATGCTTGTGACCTATTGAAAAGAGCCCATATATTATGGCACAGCATTTTGTAACTCTGAGCCACTGTTTACTTTCTCCTTAAGCTCAATGTGATGTTGTTTCTGATCCTTCGACCTACATTTCCTCCTGCTGAACACATGCCAGAATGGTTGGTGGTATCTTCCTGTTGTCCATCAGTGGGAAAGCCTATGGAGAAGGCTTGTGGTCTAGTGGGAAGGTGCTAAAAAATATCTAAAGCAGGAATTGCTGTGTATTCTTTTTTAAAAAGAATGTATTTTATTGATTTTTTTACAGAGAGGAAGGGAGAGGGATAGAGAGTTAGAAACATCACTGAGAGAGAAACATCGATCAGCTGCCTCCTGCACACCCCCTATTGGAGATGTGTCCACAACCAAGGTACATGCCCTTGACCGGAATCGAACCTGGGACCCTTCAGTCCATAGGCCAATGCTCTATCCACTGAGACAACCCGGCTAGGGCTGCTGTGTATTCTTATAGTATCAGTGTGGCAATAGGGCTGAGAACCTTCTAGGAGGGGAGGAACACCTACAGTCAGCTCTCTGGATGGGACGCTGGTAATGGTTGGGTCTCACAACCTAAGGGGCCTACCTATGACCGAGACACCTCAGGTTAAAATGTCAACTCCTGTCCTACAGCCACTGAGGGTATTCCACTGTCTAAATCTATGTTCTCCAGTGTCTCAGAGGGTTTTGTGCCTGCCCTGCCAGTCCCCATTTGTTTCACCCTAGCTCTTCATGCTTGCTTCTGAACCCCCCTCCTCACACCCTCCACACACACACAACGAAACTGCAGGGCCAAAGTGGGAGCTATAGAGCAGCGCACTGCCTTGTGTATGACCCTCCTGCCTAAAGGATCTTTTGTTTTTAAACTGCCTGAGAAGCTGCATTTAAAGCAAGTTAAAGCCTCAGAGCCAGAAGACTGAACATTGACCACCTAGGAAAAAATTCTATTTTAATCCATATGGTAGCCTGTGAAAGAAGGCTCGCTGACTTTGGAGAGAGACTGGGAAGTAAAGGGGAGTCTACATTTGAGGAAGAAACCTGAATAAGGGGGTAGAAAACAGCTGAGGGCATTTGCTGGCAAGCATGCCTCTATAAATAGCAGCTGAGACCCTCCCTAGAGGGAAAGGCAAGGGGAAGGAGGCCACCACAGCTTGGAATACTCACTCTGTAAAAGCCACTTGCATGAACTCAGCAGCCAGTTGAGACTTTCATTATAACCCTGAGTAATAAAAAGGCTATACAGAGATCATTCTCTCAACACTCTTAAACATCAGGAGAGTGTGGGCTGAAATAAATAGGGCTGTAGCTGTGAAGAAGATGTGTCTCTGTCCATACTTGGGAAATATGTTTTCAAAAATCACTTAGAAAAACTGACATTCATCAGTTAAAATAAGGCTGCCAATGTATACTCAGGAATTACATTTCTTCCATATTACTGTAACTGGAATATCTCACTTCATATTTATAATTTACCTATCACATCACTCCTGAGCTCAAAATCCTCAAAAGCGCCTCATTTCACTCATCAAAAGCCAAAGTCCGTTAAGAGAATGAAAAGACAAGCCATAGACTGGGAGAAGGTATCTACAAAACACATATCCAATCAAGGACTTGTACCCAAACTATACAAAGAACTCCTAAAAGTCAACAATAAAACAAATAACAAAACAAAACAAAAAACCAGACAACTCAACTCAAATATGGGCAAAAGACCTGAACAAATACCTCACCAAAGAGCCCTGGCTGGTTTGGCTCAGTGGATAGAGCGTCAGCCTGCGGACTGAAGGGTCCCAGGTTCGGTTCCAGTCAAGGGCATGTACCTTGGTTGCGGGCACATCCCCAGTGGGAGGTGTGTAGGAGGCAGCTGATCGATGTTTCTCTCTCATCGATGTTTCTGACTCTCTATCCCTCTCCCTTCCTCTCTCTAAAAAATCAATAAAATATATATTTTAAAAAAAAACACCTCACCAAAGAAAATATACAGATGAGAACTAAGCATATGAAAAGGTGCTCCACATTATATGTTACTAGAGGCCCGATGCATGAAATTCATGCAAGAGTGGGCCTTTCTTCCCCCTGCTGCCATCTTCCCTCGGCGCCCAGGACCCAGGCTTCCCCTGCAGCCCCAGCTTCATCCGGAAGGTCGTCCAGAAAAATGTCCAGTCTAATTAGCATATTACGCTTTTA
Source organism: Myotis nattereri (assembly GCF_964212035.1). Lineage (NCBI taxonomy): Eukaryota > Metazoa > Chordata > Mammalia > Chiroptera > Vespertilionidae > Myotis > Myotis nattereri. The sequence goes on from NC_138076.1 coordinate 30,695,330, forward strand.
TAATTATAGATTAGGGAAATGCAATTAAAATAAGGGGTTACCCTACGCACCATTAGACACCAGTCCAACACTGACAATACCAAATGCTGGTAAGGATGTGGACCAATAGCAACTCTCTCATTCATTGTTGATGGGAATGCAAAATGGTACAGCCACTCTGGAAAGACAGTTTAGCTGTTTCTCACAAAATTAAACATCCTCTCACCATATGATCCAGCAATCACATTCCTTGAATAAATTTGCTTTACCCAAATGAGTTGAAAACTTATGTCCATGCAAAAGCCTGCACACGAATGTTTATAGCAGCTTTATTCATAACTGCCAAAACCTGGAAGTAATCAAGCTGTCCTCTGTAGGTCAATGGATAAACAAACTGTGGCACATCCAGACAACAGAAGACCATTCAGCGCTAAAAAGAAATGAGCGATTAAGCCACAAAAAGACACGGAGGCACCTTAAATGCATATTACTAAATGAAAAAGCCAACCTGAAAATGCTACATGCTACATGATTCCAATTAAATGACATTTTGGAAAGACAAAACTACGGAGACAGTAAAAAAAGATCAGTGGCTTCCAGGAACTTGGGGGGAGTGTGGGATGAACAGGCAGAGCACGGAGGATTTGGGGGACAGTGAACCTATTCTGTATGATACTGTATGGTTAATCCATGTCAGTATGCATGTGTCCAAACGCTCAGAATGTACAACACAATGTACACTATGGACTTTAGTGAGTAATATGTCAATATTGGCTCATCAGTTATAACAAGTGTACCACACTTGCAAGATATTGATAATAGGGTAAAGTTGGGAGATGGGAGAAGGGAAATATGGGAATTCTCTGTATGTTCTGCTCAATTTTTCTGAAAACCTAAAACTGCTCTGAACAATAAAGTCTATTTTTTTAAGTCCAAGTCCTTATGATGGCTGAGCAGTTCCTGCACAAGCTGCTCCCTTGTTCCCTCTATGACCTCATTGCTCAACTACTATCTGTCGCCCAACTCGCACTGGCCTCCGCTGTTCCAGACTTGCCAGGCTAGCTCCTACCTCAGGACCTTTGCACAGGCACTTCCTCTGCCTGAAATCTTCCTCTCCCAGTCACGTCGCACCTTCCCTCATATTCAGCAAGTCTTTGTTCAAATGTCACTTCTGTTGTAAAACTGCATTGTTGCCCTAATTACTGGCCCTCCCCTTCCTCCTCACTCTCCATTTCTCTCTATAACACCTAACATTCACACTTATGTAATCTACTTGTGTACTGTGTATGTTTACAGAGCATCTCCCTGAGCTATGGAATATATGCTCCATATGCATAGTATTTGGCCTACTGGATGAGTGCTATATCTCACACCTGGCATAAACTAGCACTTATTATTTGTTCAGCGAATTAATGAATTAAGGACCTATACCTACGACCCTAATTAATAACCATAAATTACTTGATCATAGTTAGTGAAAGTGAAGTTGACTGATACTGACATAGCACCTAGAACCAAAAGGTATATAACTGGTGTAATATGAGAACTGAATATTTGAGACAGGGACTATAATCCGCAAAAAACTTGGAAATGTAATCACCACAGGCAAAATGATACAGAGAAAAGTTGCTCTTGGGTTTTACCATAAACCCTCAATCCCTTTCTGTCGTGACTGACAGATGCATCTTGTTACCGCAGGCTCTGCCCGAGGTCGGCCGCCCAGCTGCTGTCCAGCTCTCCCCAGGACTGCCCACGTTCAGTGTCCAGGGCTCCGTTTTCTCTGTGTGTCTATCAGGGCATCGGTTAGCCGGTGCTGCCGAGAGCCAGCACTCTGGTTTCAGCTCTCATCTCTCTATCGCTCAGGAAAATCGCTGGCTCCAAGTTGGGTTCCCCCTAACCAGCTGCTCTGCTCCCTCAGGCCTCCTCAGGCTCCTGTCGGCCGGGCGACACTTTATGCAGCCGTCCACAGACCTGCATGTTTAATAAGGTTTCCTTATATTAGTTTCCTACGTTTCACAAAGGGGCTGACACAAGCTGACGAAGAGCTCATGTGATGCTGACCTTTCAGAGATGAGAGTTAGGCAGAGACATCGAACAAGGAGGAGAAAGCGGGAACAACAACAAAAAAGAAGAGGAAATATAAAAAATAAAAATAAAGAAACAAGGAGGAGAGGGAAGGGAATGAATAAGGGCAACTGTCAAGACTGCAGTAACGTTATTGTCTTTGTTACTGCACATTGTCATCTATTTCGTCTCATGATAGACTCAGGGGGAGTATTCAGCCCTCAGCAACTTCCTTACTTTCCTCCAGGCTGTTTTTCCTCTGTTCAGGCTGAGCAAATTCCAGCGATGGGTCCTCAAGTTCACCAGTTCTATCTTTTGTCATCTCCACTCTACTTTTGAGCCCATCCACTGAGTTTTTTTATTTTTTGTTTTTTTATCCTTACCCGAGGATATGTTTTTATTGATTTTAGAGAGAGAAGAAGGGAAAGACAGAAACATCAATGCGAGAGACAAACATCTATCAGTTGCCTCCCGTACGTGCCTGGCCCGGGATCAAAATTGCAACCTTTTGGTGTCTGGGATGACGCTCCAACCAACTGAGCCACCCGGCCAGGGCTCATACACTGAGTTTCATTTCAGTTACCCTATTTTTCAGTGCTATCATTTCTATTTGTTTCTTTTGTATAAGTCCTATATCTTTGCTGAGATGTCCTGCTTTTTTCATTTGTTTTGAGAGAATCTGTCATTGCTTTTTGAAGCTTCCTTAAAAACTCTTGGCAGGTCATTCCAATCATTCATTGGAAGGAGAAATGGTCACTGCAGATCACCTCAGCAATGACAACTAGAAAAGCAATCATCTAGAAGAGGAGCTTCCTGTGACCCGGCTTGGGGTGGGGGAGGTTGTCAAACACTGTCACTGTTTCCTCCATATTCAGTAACAAAATGAATTCTTCGTTGGTTACTGGATCCAAAAGCATAAATTGGAATGAAGTCAAGGCACTTATCCTCGGTGTTGGTGGAAGGCTGGTGTGAGCCACACAGACTCCTCCAGACTTTCAGAGAACAAGGAGTCCCCAGCTTAAGGGCCACAGACCCACCACCCCTTGGAAGCAGTATTGGAATGTATCCTACAGCTCAGCTAAACTCCATCTTTAAAGAGCAGCAGCTGCCTGGTTATGTTTTGATACGGCATTCCAGACTCTTCCCCGAGGCAACTCCCTGGCCCCACAACCCAACATGTGTGATTTACTTTTCCCTTAAGAGCACTCTTGTTAAAAGAACCCTTACCTAGAAGTTTCTCCATATCTCTGGGTAGCTTTTAGTGACTCGCTGACTGACTTAGCCACAGTTCTTCCAACCCGAATTTCAATATTTCAAAGATCTGCCCTTAAGTGCCTTACTTAAGTAACCCATCCATCAAATCTCATACAAGCTCCTGAATTGATATCTTAATGGAGATTGTGTTTCTCCTCTGTTTTGTATAAGAATTTTCTAGATGCACAGAAACAGGTGAGGAATCCCATTTTCTTCAGGCATAACTGAGTGCCCCTTCCAACCAAAGGCAGGATTTCATGCCAAACTCTCTACCTCCACGTGTAATGCTCCAAAAGTCCACAGGGCGGCAGCATGGGGTCTGCTCTGCCTTAAACTAAAAGGCACTAGTTAGGAAACTTCTCAAGCATGAAGGGGTAACCCAGGTAGGCAAGCTGCCAGGGCTCACCTGTGGGAAAGCCCCCAGCTGATCACACCTCAGGCTCCTGGCTTCTTAAAGGGCCATGCATGCAATCTGGCTGGTGCAGGTTACGCTACTGCTGGGCTGATGAGTTCAGTGGGTTATCCATGGTTCTCAGACGTGGTCCCCTGAGCCAGCAGCATCAGCATAACCCGAGACTTGTTAGAAATGCAAATTCTCAACCCCTACCCAGAACTACTGAATCGGGAAGTCGGGGGTGTGGCCCAGCGGTTCGGCTTTTTCACCAGCCACCAGATGACTCTGGCACACACATAAATGTAAGACCCACACAATCACCTAAAACCAAAGGTATAAAATGAAGGAAAGCCCGCCATTGCTTGAAAACAATTTGAAATGCATATACTACTAATTCTGATGTCAGTAATAGGACTAACATTTTTATATATCACGGACAAAAATTAATGTTGGCAGCTATGCCACATCCAGCTATAAGAGAAGGAAAACCAAACCAACCTAGAAACTTTCAGTCTCAATGAGTGTGTCTCAGACTTCCTTCCCTCAACCACCCTACCCCTGCTCCCAATAACACCACCTCCGCTCTCCTCTCAAAGAAAAAGCATTTTAAGGAGAGAAAAAAACAGCCAATGGGCTTACTTCTCCTACACATGGAGATAGACCTAAATAGTGCATTTTTATTGCTTTGCATTGGAAAAATAATACTCAAAGCTAAACACTGCTTACATTTGTTGTGGTTATTTAGGAACAATATTTCTAATAAACACCACTTGATTTGTTTTTACTTCCCTTAGTTTATTATGACATGTAACAAATCGTTAGCATTTTCTAAATGAGAAAGAAAGCAAATCCCAGAAGAGGCACATGTATATTCATAAAATTATGATACAAACAGTCCTTGATGTGAACATGAACTTCCTGAAAAATATACATTTATATCCTGATAATGCCTTTTCCTACATCAGAAGTAGACTTTCAAATGTCAAGTGCAAAATACAGATATAGCAAAGAGCAGTTAGTTTTCAGCAGTCTCACCAACTTTACCTCAAAAGCTGTTTATTGTAAAATAAATCAAAGAAGAAAGATTAAACACCTGACGTTAATACATTGAAGACAAGATGGAAATCTCAGAAATGCTCAGAGTGACAACTGTTTAGCCTCCACACAGCACTCATTGAATTTAGATGAACATGTTAAAACATATAGGAAATGAAAGAAAAAATACCATAGATGTATTTCCCCTGACGCTATTAAAGGAATATAGTTGAGTTCTAGAGTCTCCCTTATCCAAGGAAAAAACAGCTAAAGATCAACTTCCTCTTAACAACATTTTCAAGAGTTGATACGCATCATATATCCTGCTCAGTCCTCTGCAAAATCACTATAAATTCATACCCTCACATCCAATGGGCTCTCAATGGGCTCCCAGCCATCCAACCATTCTCATTAAATCAACCCACTCACACCCCATACTCTCCAACATTTTCTGCTCCCCTAGTTTTAACAAACCTCCCTCCCCAACCCCTCTCTTCATCCCGAACCTACATTCACCCTAACTGGGTGCTCACCCCATTACTACACACAGGCACTGTTGCTAAGGTGACCAGTGACTGGGGAGACCAGTCAGCCAGGCTTTCCCAGGACAGTCCAGTGCATTCCTGTTGTCCCAGAATAATTAATAGTGGCCTTTTACCCTCCAAGCACAATGCCAAAGCTATTTTTAGTTTTTGAAGCATACTGTCTTGGCCATCCTCTTCCACTGGTCACCATCCTCTCTTCTGACTTAACCACCCTTCAACCACCATCCTTAGCCTCTTCAGGTTCATCAGCACTTGCCTGGCCATCAAGTTCCAAGTTCCTTGAGGCCTTATGTTCTCACTCCATAATTTCCCCGTAAGAAATCTCACCACTCCTACACTTCAGTTCACATCTCTGTAGCGTGACTCCCAAATTCATATTCCAGGTAGGTGTCCTCTCTGAGCACCAATCCAACATACTCTGCACTAAATCCATTCATGGTCTTCTTGTACCAAACCTAGGCCCCACCCTGCCTGGCCCATATCTGTCTCTACAGGAGCCCTTGCAGCTTAATTACAGCCTACTCACATCAGAGCTCGGCTCAAGTACCACTTCCAGAGGTGAGCCTTCCCTAAAGCATCCCCCGTCCCCATGTGCCAAGTGTAAGCCAGGTTCCTCTGCTACACACTTTTAGAAATCTGTTCCTTGCCTTCAGGGCACATTTCTCAATTTGTAAAACAATAAATTCATATAATTATTTTAATGCTATTCCCCGCCCCCACCTAAGAGAGTATTCGAGTTTATTTTTGGTCATCATTACACCTCCAGTATCTAGCACAATTTTTAAAACATAGTAGATACCCAATAAAAATGTGATGAGAAAATAAGTGAGCTCTCTGGCAATAAATCTAAGTACAGGCAGTCCTTGGGTTATTGCTGAGTAGTACTCCATGGATATATCATACTTTCTTTATCCTTTTTCCAGTTGAAAAACATCTGGGCTGTGTCCAGTTTGTAACTATTAAGACAGAGTTGCTATGAACATTTGTGTACAAGACTTGGTATGAGCATGTCATCTCCATTTTCTTGGGTAAATACATAGAAATAGGATGGCTAAATCACTTAGCAAATGCATGTTTAATATTTAAGAAACTGAAAAACTGGTTTCTAAAGCAGTTGTATGATGTTACATTCCCATGAGCAGTTCCTTCACATCCTCACCAACACGTGGTATAATCAGTCTTCTACATTTAGCCATTCTAATGGGTGGAGACTGGTAGCTCACTGTGGTTTCACTTATTTTTTAATCTTTATTGTTGAAAGTATTATAGGTGTCCCCTTCCCCCTCCCCATTGATCCCCGCATATTTCCCTATCCCTTCATGTGAGTGTATATCTTCTTTGGTGAAGTGTCTACTCAGACTATTTGTCCATTTTTTAAATTGGATTGTCTGTTTCCTTACTACTGACTCTTAAGAGTTCCTTATATATTCCTTAATTGTTTGATAGAAATCACCAGTGAAGCCACTGACCCGGAATTTTCTTTATGAGAAGCTTTTTAACTACAAGTTTAAACTCTGTAATAAATATAGAGCTAATAAGGTTATCCAATGAGCTTTGATATTCTGTGTCTTCCATGGAAATAGTACATTTAGTCTAAATTGTAGAATTTATTGGCATAAAAATATTCATAATCTCCAATTATTATCCTTTTAATACGTGTATTGTGTCTTCTTTCCTTTTTTTTCCTTATCAGTCTAAGAGGTTTGTCAATTTTATTGATTTTTCTCAAAGAACCAGCTTTGTTGATTTTCTCTAGTAATTTTCTGTCTATTTCACTGATTCCTATTCTGCTATTTATTATTCTCTTTTCTCTATTATTTACTTTGGGTTTAACTTGCCTTTATTTTTCTAGCTTCTTAAGTTGGGAGCTCCATTACAGACAACAAAAGACTTGATTATGTGCAGGGTCAGTACTCTCTCCCTCCCAGAATATTGTTTTAACAACTCATAAACAATTCATATGCTTAAGACTCACACCAAAAGAAAACATGATTACTGTTATTTATTTGAAGAGCCAGCCTTGGACTGCTGACATGGCAGTTCCTCGAATTCAATCTAAGTAAATGTGCTTTGTTGGGGAGACAATAAAGGAACTCTTATTCTTCTCCACTTGTCATTAGTTGATTAAGTCTGCAAGATACTCAATTCCAGTCTCTTGTCACTTAAGTATGGCTTCTGTGGTACTTTCTAGAAGTTTAACCTTTGCCAGAAGTCTGTCAAGAATTTGACCACATTCTATTTATAGAGTTTGTTTTCAAAAGAAACAAAAATGCACTAACAAACAGGAGAACTATGACCAGAAAAATGTCATGTTTCCGTGAGAAAAGATCTGTTACCAGCAGCAATGTCTTATGAGAATCATTGTACAAACGCAGGTCTTGAACATGGCAATTTCTTCAGCACCATAGAAAGATCACAGTGATCTTACTCAAGAAATAGGGGCCTAGAATAACATTCCCAGATGTTCTGATGGTCTCTTCCGCCTCCTGAGAGCCAACCACAGAGGTGAACAGCAGCAAGATGATTCCACTGAAACGCCTAGTTTTCCATCAACAGCACGATAACATTTCTTCCTTAAAGTGAATGACAAAGTCATAATCTTTTGACATGTGTTCAGAAAGCAACGGGTTTTTTCAGAAAATCTGACAAAAGACTTCTGAGTAAATTTGCTAACTGCAGTTGGATACTTACAAGTCTCTTATGAACTTGAGCTATTTTAAGGACAGGAAATAGGTGGGAAAGCGTCTTCTTGGCATAGGATCTTAGCAGCGAGGCATTCAGAATTGAGGAAGAAAGGCCATCCTGGGTCAGGGTATTTATAGATAATCCCAAACTTGACCATTTTCAAGAAGGCGTTACTAACAAACATCATGCTTCCAGAACACGGTGCCACTGCAAAAAAACTGCACATTCAAAGCAAACCTGAAACTGTGGATTCCTGTCCTAGACTAAAGCAATTTATATAAACAGGAAGAGGCCTAAGTTACTTTCATATACCCTTCTTGGGGTTCTAAATTACAGCTTCTTTGGAGAAACAATAAGACTGTTATGAGCCCCTTTTTAAAAAGCTGTGCCAAGTGTAATAAGAACAAAGTTATGCACAAAATTCCACTTCCACTCTCCATCTTTGTACCAATTATCTATTGCTACAGTAAGGCTGAGGGGCAAACAGCCACAAAATCTCAGTGACAGGCTGAAGTAAGCGTCTCTGTTTTTGTCTGTGAGGCCATGGGTCATCTGGGCAGTCCTGGCCTCCATGGGCTCGCTCATGCAGCATTCGTCAACTCTGGTTCAGGTGGCAGCTTGCTGCTCTTGGCTGGGCTCTCTCCAGTGTTTAGGGTTGGTGGGCTATGGGAGGGTACAAGAGGCCTCAGCAGGGACAACTGAGCTCTCTGCCACGTGGTCTCAAACCCTTCCATATCTGGGCCCTGGGCTTGTCCTTGGGGTGGAGGCAGAGTCTGAGAGGGTTGGAAAAGATGCAAGGCCTCTTGAGTTCTGGGCTAGGAATGAGCACCCGTCACTTCTGCCACGTTTCAACAGCCAACTCAGATTCAAGAAGTGAGAAAACAGGTCCGCCTCTGCATGAGAGGAGCTGCAGTGTCACTCTACAAGGGGCATGGCTGCAGGGAGGGGTGGTCAATTTGGCCACTTCTGTAATCATTTGCTTGTGCCCTAGGAGGCTGACCTCTATGGAGGCTGACCTCTCTGCATCACTGCCCCAGAGCCCTTGCCCAGCACAATCCTGGAAACACCATTCATTTAGACTGCAGTGTGAATGACTTTCCATAGACTGTGCACAACTTACACAGTCATTTGCAACTGCCCTCAGTTAACCCACCTGCAAGATTACAAGTTTGGGCGAGACGACCTCTTGAGAGTTCCTTCACATTGAGAATTCACAAATGTTTTACACTGAAGGCCTTATGGTTTCCCTTATGACCTGCCTGAGAAGGTGGTACAGAAAACATGCATGTGTGTGCATGTGCTTCTGTGTATATAACACACTAGCAGCATGCACATAATAAGAACCCAATAAATACATGTGTGTTTCTGTGCTTATGATGTGTACACCAGCATGCAGAGTAGGAATCCAATGAATACATTAATTAAATTTAAGTAATTTAAACAAATGTGTTGGAAATATATCTTCACTCATCCCATGTAAACATCCTTAGCCTTTCTCCCTGGCCTTTAGACTATAGTAGACACAGAACTAGCCTACAAAAACAGGGCTGAGAACTACCAATGTGGTTCATAAAACTAAAAATTCAGAGCTAAAGTTAGAAATACAAAAACACCAGGAAATAACTTCTCCCAACCTAACTTGGTAGAACTGATGGAGGGAAAAGTCAGAAGTTGTACACGGGGCCCAGGGACAGCCCCAACACTCTACCCTCCCTCTGCAGACACAGGACGGGCTGTCCAGGCCCTCACTGCCCATCTGTGATTCCTGGCCCTTCTCAAGCATGAAACTCTATATACGTGAAACCTGAGCCCCCCAGCCTGGCCCTCTGGCCCCTCTGAGCCAGCAGCTGTGTACACCCAGCAGCTGCACAGGGGCCTGGTGCTAACCAGAGGGCCCTGGAAACCAAATCCAGTGGCCCCACCAACCCAGACAATGGTGGTCTATCAGAGTGGGAAGGGAGGGTCACCAGCCCCCTACAGTTGCAAGAATTGGCCCTGCTATTAGAATGAAGATGTATTCTTGGACTTTGGTGGCCTTGAGGTCCAAATCCAGAGTTTTCCTGGACATGGCAGGAAAAGTTTTCAGTATAAAATAATAATAACTACCATGTACTGAGGCCCTCCTGCACCCAGCACTGCACAAAACCCCTCACATCTGTCTACTCATTTACCATTCCTCCTGGCATATATCATGAATCTCATTTTTAGGAGGAAGAAAACATTACTCAGAGAAGTTAGGCAGGTTGCCCAAGGTCACACAGCAAATGGATGACTCCAGAGCACATATTGGGACCACCCCATCTTACAATGGTTCCAAGAGGGACCAGTAAGTCTTGGGGACCACTGAACCTCCCAGCCCCTGACGTTGCCCATGGCAGAGTTGAGTCCCAGAGGGATGGTGTGCCTTTGCTGCCTTTTGCTGACAGTGAGAGGCAAGGGCAACTCCAGCTCCCACATGACTCCAATCCAAAAAGTTAGACACACCCCCACAAAACAAGAATTAACAGCTCTTCCCACCACCACTCCTGTGCCCCCCACCATGGCCCCTCCAATTATTATTTTTTACAGTGAGCAGTTTCCTCTGAAGGGAGAAGAAATCCATTAAATATACACATATACAGTATCTTCATTTTAAAGGTTTATTATATACATATACATGTGTGTATATGTGTGTGAATTTATATTATATTACACTGGAGGCCCAGTGCATGAAATTCGTGCACTGGGGGAGGGGGGGGTCCCCCAGCCTGGCCTGTGCCCTCTCACAGTGCGGGAGCCCCACAATCAATCACCCCAAAGAGGTAGGCCCCACCCACCCATCCAGGGCTCCTCGATGGATTGCCCCAAAGAGGTAGGCTGGAGCCGGGGTCCCCGCCTCCATGGCGGGCGCAGGGCCACGGGAACCCCAGCAAAAGCTGCGTGGACCTGCCCCCGCGGCAAGCGCAGCCATCTTGTGACAGCATGAGGGCATCACGGTGTGACGCATGAGGACTACCTAGGCTTTTATTAGTAAGACTAGAGGCCCGGTGGACAAAAATTTGTGCACTCGGGGGGGAAGAGGGGGTCCCTCAGCCTGGCCTTTGCCCTCTCGCAGTCTGGGACCCCTCGGGAGATAATGACCTGCTGGCTTAGGCCTGCTCCCGGGTGGCAGAGGGCAGGCCCAATCCCTAGGTGCAGCCCCTGGTCAGGCTCAGAGCAGGGCCGATTGGAGAGTTGGGGTGCCGCCCCCTGTCATGCACAGAGCAGGGCAGATTGGGAGGTTGCGATGCCACCATCAGTCACGCTCAGGGTAGGGCTGATTGGGGGGTTGGGGTACCGCCCCTGTCACACTCAAGGCAGGGTCGATGGGGAGGTTGCGGCGCCATCCCCTGTCACACACAGAGCAGGGCCAATCAGGGGGTTGAGGAGCTCCCCCCTGTCACTCACAGAGTAGGGCCAATAGGGGAGTTGGGACACCGCCCCGTCACACACAGAGCAGGGAGGATCAGGGGGTTGGGGCGCCGCCCTCTATCACCCACAGAGCAGGGCCGATCAGGGGGTTGGGGCGCAGCCACTGTCACACTCAGGGCAGGGCCGATGGGGAGGTTATGGCTCTACCCCATCACACACAGAGCAGGGCCCGTGGGGGTGGCGGGGGGGTTGGGGTGCCGCCCTCTATCACCCACAGAGCAGGGCCGATCAGGGGGTTGGGGCGCCGCCACTCTCACACTCAAGGCAGGGCCGATGGGGAGGTTATGGCTCTACGCTGTCACACACAGAGCAGGGCCCGTGGGGGGGGGGGGGGGCAGTTGGGGTGCCGCACCCTGTCACACACAGAGCCGCAGGACGATCAGGGGGTTGGGGAGCTCTCCCCTATCAGGCACAGAGCAGGGCTGATCAGGGGGTTGGGGCGCCTTCCCCTGTCACGAACAGAGCAGGGCGGATAGGGAAGTTGTGGCCCCGCCCCCTGTCACACACAGAGCCGCAGGGAGATCAGGGGTTTTGGGTGCTGCCCCCTGTCATGCTGATCCCGGTGCTGGGAGGCATATTACCCTTTTACTATATAGGATAGAGGCCTGGTGCATGGGTGGGGCTGGCTGGTTTGCCCTGAAGGGTGTCCTGGATCAGGGTGGGGGTCCCCACTGGGGTGCCTGGCCAGCCTGGGTGAGGGGATGATGGCTGTTTGCAGCTGGTCACACACCCTTCAGGGTGGTGGTCCCCACTGGGGTGCTTGGCCAGCCTGGGTCTGGGGTTTTGTTTAGCTTCTATATTTGTTAAAATGTTTCAAACTGCAGGCTCAGAGGCTGGCAAGGCAGGCGGGGAATGTTGGTTTCCTCCGTCACTGAAGCAAGCAAGCCTCATGTTAGTTTCAAGCTGCCTGGCTGCCAGCCGCCATCTTGGCTGGCAGTTAATTTGCATATCGCCCTGATTAGCCAATGGGAAGGGTAGCGGTCGTACGCCAATTACCATGTTTCTCTTTTATTAGATAGGATTATATTGTTTTAAATCTTGGTGTAGATGGACACCCGATACACTCAGAATCAGATGGCCCGGGGGTTATCAGGTACCAGAGTTACAGCTTAACTGAAGTCCTGGGATGTCCTCGGATAGAATGAATGAGAAGGCTCAAAGTGAGCTTTCCCAAGGCCATACCCCAAGGGCAGTGCTCCCTAGACCTGTGTGTCCTCTTTCCAGTTGTCTCTGAATTCCTGTCCAGCCAGGGAGGAGCACTGCTCTTACTGCTGGCTGCCTACCCGAACCTCCTGAGAGTCCCCACTGTGCCCCTTCCCCCTTGGGAGCCCTGCTGACTGGCAGTCTATGCCACACGATCCAGCCCTGGACTCCGTTCTACCCACTGTGGTCCCTCACGCTGTCTGTCTGTCTTTCTGACATGCCTTGTAATTCCCGAAGGCATGACTACCTATCTTACCGATTTAGCACAAGTTAGGCAGCCAGCAAGTGCTCAACTAGCGGCAGTACTGTCATCGCCACGGGGCCCTGGCAGCAGCTGACCTGGGTTGGAATATTATGCGTCCGTGCGTCAGCTGGGTGGCCCGGGCACAGCAAACTGCTGGGCCTAGGTGTTGTCATCTGTGAAATGGATGTGACATGAGGTGACAATGGGTCACCAGTTTAGCACAGTGCCTGCAACTCGGGGCGCACTTTTTTTATTAAAAAAAAAACAAAACAAAACTACATAAAGACGAGGCAGGCAGTGCTTACAGGAATGAAAAGACAAGGCTGTTACAGGTGTTCTTCCTATTCATAGAACGAGGCCATGGGACAGCACAAAAGCTGAATTCCTCCAGAGCTGATGGAGGCAGCTGCACCTGATGAAGGCCATCTGGTGATCCTTTCCCTGGGGGTCCTCCAAACCCAAGTCAGATGCGCATGCATGTGTGAGTGTGCAAACATTGGTGCAAGTGTGTGCACATGTATGGTGCCAACAGAAACACTACAGCATGTGTAGGGTGGCTCTCAGGAAATCACTTTAGGCGTTCCCAATTCAACTGAATTCAGGTTTGTTTGCTTTATGTTGAATGAGCCAGCAAATGCAGTTACCCTCTTCTCTGGGCCGAAAACCCAAAACCAGAATCACCTGGTGCCGGGCCGCGATACCACTGTAAAGTCACGTGCTTCAAAAGCAGATGTTTATTCCTGCAAAGTTAACTATTCTGAAACCTTAGGTAGTCTCCTTAGAAGCAACTTGCTATAACCAATAATTCAGTTTGCAGAGAAGTCTCTATACAGAGGCAGTAGGAGATAACATGTTTTATAACTGGAACCTTCTGAGTGCTTTACCAGCCAATCAGGAAGTATATATGAACAGCTCAGGTGCAGGCCACCTAAAGCAAAGCAGGACTCTCACCACCACCCCACACTGCCATCACAGACCACGTTCTTAGGGCCAAGGACCTAGGGAAAGGTAAATTTCTCACAGTGGGCACGCAGAACTGCTGTCCAGCACCTGCTGAGTCTTCACTTCTCTTCCCACCCCCATCCCCAACCAACCCCAGAATCCTAGGACTGACCAGAAAGCAAGTCACGGATCAATTAGGAAACAGCAGTGTCTTTTTCCTATGCTGTATCAGAATTCACTGATTTTCTTTGCTGTGGAAGACCCCTGGGACTTCCAGATCACAGTTTAGGAAAATATGAACAATATTCTAATCCGGCGGTCGCCAACCTTCCGGACCCTACGGACCACCAGTGGTCCACCGACCACCGGTTGGCGACCGCTGTCCAACCCATGTGTCAAAAATTAATCAGAGGCTGGACAGCTTAAATGCAGTCTCCTTGGATTTCTTGATTCTTCTGTTGTTTTCATCTACACATGACTTTTTGACTTTTGATTTCCTTCTGTCTCATATGGTTCATATTCTTTTTTTTTTATTGTGAATTTTATTTTATTTTATTTTTTTATTGCTTAAAGTAATACAAAGGGTATTACATATGTGTCCATTCCCCCCCCCCCAGTTCATATTCTTATATTTGTATTTTCTCCTTCAACAAAACCCCCAAGAATTTGTTGTTTAGTCTTTTAGCTCCCATAGCGCCTGGCACTTGCAGGTAGACAAGTACTTAATGAATGGACTTGGTTCAAATGTGTTAGGCAACCTGTTATAGGATGAATTGTGTTCCCCGTTAGGATTGGAGTCCTAACCACCCAATACTTCAGAATGTGATCTTATTTGGAAACAAGGTCGTTGCAGATGAGGTCATGCTGGGGTAGGGTGGTCCTATTCCAATGACTGGTGTCCTTATGAAAAGGGGACATGTGAGTGCAGAGAAGCGACCACAGGGGGACACCATGGGAAGACAGGAGTTGTGCTGCCACAAGCCAAGGAACCACCAGAAGCCTGGGCGAGGCCTGGGCAGATCCTCGCCTCGTACCTGCAGAGGGAGCCGGCCCTGCCCACACCTTAATCTGGGGCATCTGCCTCCAGGGCCGTGAGAGAATAAGTTCTGTTGTCTAAGCTGCCTGGTCTGTGGTACTCTGTCCCAGCAGCTCAGGACACTAATACTCAGCCCAACAGTTTAAAACAGTTTAAATGCATACATGCTTGCACACCCAAGACACCCAGCAAGACCAGAAGGGTAGCATCTGGCTTTCAAGTATATTCTACAAATATTAGGTTGACGGAGTGTCTCCTGGGCCGCACTTTACGGATTACTATGTGCGCTGAGCGTGGAGAGAAACAACCAGGTTCCTGGAGTTTTTCATGGTGAATCGAGCAACTTCATCTAAAGGTAAAATTAAAGCAGCATTTCATGGTGTTCACTATTTCCATGTGTTTTATTGATCTTACATTCATGTTCCATCTTCTAAAACTTCTGTATCTTTATTTCATACCCTGTGACTTAATAGTCTAGAGATGTTTAAAGTGTTAACTCATGAGCCCAAAGCTGCTAGGGCTCACTGCGTCCTGTGGCCTTTGTGTATTTCTCATCACAGGAGGAATGAGGGAAGCAAACTGTGAGTAGGACAGCAAAGCATCCTGGCCATTACTGAGAAAATCTGAGTGTCATATCCTCATACACGAAGATTTGGGACTATAATTCCCACTTTCCACTCCCCTACAGCAGAGAACCTATCCTCCGCCATCATGAAATGTATCTCTTTTCTGAACTCCTCTCCAGGCGTTTATAATCCCCTCTTTTCCTATCCAACCTTTCACCTTAAATAAAAGAACTGCATGAAGGAGAACCTGAACACAAAAACTTTTTAAAAGTGAGCAGAACAATCTGAACCAAATGAATGTACTCTCGGTTCTCCACCCTTTTACTGGCTCTAAAATAGAACAAATCAGCTTAATGTAAGAAACACATTAGGGCGTGTTTCTTAATAAAAGGCACATGGGAAATCTGAGCCATCACAAAACTTATTTTTAAATTTTTTTCCACAAAACTTTTAATTATTCACTATCTCCACTCTCATGGTTCAAAGTTTTAAATGATGAATTTGCAAATGTTAAGTTGAAGGCTGCTTACACCCCATTGACCAGTTGACAGTGTGTTCATGTGGCCAACAGGAGTAAAGTTAAGATACTTTCAATTTCATGTGAATATTCAGTTCAGTTTCCAAATGTTTCTTTTTAAGGAGGAAAAAAAAAAGCCCTAACATTCCCACATTCAGGGAAAGCTGTTCAGCATGTGTGCTCTGTGGCCTATATTATTTGGTGTGCATGCAAACATCCCAAAGCTCAAATAAATAACTCTGCTCAGAAAGTGGAAAAGTTCATGGAACTTCCGAACCCCAAGGTTTTCAGAGGCAGAGAATAGCTAATATTTTACTCCAAAAACCTACCTTTGAACCACAGAAAAGCAGAAGCTCTGTCTATAATTGGCTTACTTTCATGTTAAACTTTCACTGATAGTCAGTCTAAAACAAACCAATTGGGGCCTAGGGGAATAAAGGGATAGCTTCAATATAAGAAATTTCCAAATGACCATAGTTTGAGAATATGTTAGATTGTTCCAATTTGGCTTTGGCAAGCTAAGCATTTTATTCATTCCTGTCTTTGTTGTGTTAGAGATGAAAGGCACACTATAGTGTTCTAAGAGAACCTTTCTAGAATTTAAAAGAAAATTATTATTGAAGTCGATCAATATGAATTTAGTTAATATGCCAAATAACATACATTTACAGTGATATGTCTTTTCTAGACAGCACATGAAGTTGCTTAAAGCTTCACTCTTAGAAATGAACAGTATTTCATATAAGCCTATTTTGGTAAACTTAGCATGTATGCATTTTCCATTCTTTTCAACATCTGTCTTTTATTACCAGAGATTCTGATATCCAGATGAGTGCCTTGAAAGTTAAATCCTGCTCCTTATTCCTGTCTTAAATCATAATTTTATTGTGACATCAGGTTCATGTTCAAACATTTTTCTTCCCAGGACAGGCTGGCAGGTATTCATTCTAAAATGCAGATTCTGTTTTCATAAATACATTCCAAGTAAGAAAAAAAATACCTAAAACTAGTATGCACCCAAAATTCAAATTAAATCTTTTCTGACCTCTAAAATGTAGCACCAGGACATGCACAAGCTTATAAGATTAAACATTTTACTTTATAAAGTCACCTAATATTTTTATTAGCAAATTATTATTGTGCATTTGGGGTCAATAAACCCATTTCTAAAATTAAATAGTTTTTCCTAGTCATGGTGTACTTCAATTTTTACATTTTAACATCTTTTAAGTAATTGTGGATCTTAAGATTATGTATTGGCGAAAAAAAAAAAACTGGAGTAAGATTGTAGTGTTTTCGAAATACAGGGAACACATTGGTTTTAAACGCGCTTCTCTCCCCTCACCCCTGCTTTGTCAGCTGTGGGAGAGGAAAGCAAACTTTAATCACTCGCAGAGATGCGGGTCAAGGTTCACACTCCAGCCCAGCGGAAAGGAGCCACCAGTCACGAAGAAGAGAAGCAGGGTCTGTAGGGCTGGGGATTCTGTCCAAAATCAGGTAGGAACCTGGAAATGAAACCTCGAGTGTTAAGCCAGCCTTGAAGAATGCCAAGGCTCTCCCAGCCCCGTGTCTGCCATCCTCTGGGCTTGGAGACAGACAGGAGGCATTCTTTCGTGGGGAGGGCAATAAATCATTTCACAACCCAGCCCTCGGCTATTGATGAATGCATCTTTTAAAAAATGCAGAGCAATTGGTCAATCGAATGGGGGACGCAACTCTCATACAATACCCCCAACAAAAGCTGTTCAAACAAAGCCTCTAAGGAAGCGGTGCGCGTCGCCAGAGCGCGGTTTTCGGGTCGGGTCACGGCGAGGGGCGACTCGACCTCAGGGCGGTGCACAGCGCTCCCCTTTCCTTCCGGCCTCCCCGGGGTCGTTCCCCTAGTCCGCGGCCCGGACCCCCTTCCCGGCCCACAGCGCACACAATGGCGCCCCGAACTCCCGCCACTGGGTCCTCGCGCCGCCAGCGCGCCCCCCGCGCGGGCCGCGTGCCCGGGTCCGCGCACAAAGGAGACGCGTGGGCTCCGCCGCGCCCCGCGCTCTCCCAGCCCCGCGCGGCCACCAGGTGCCTACGCGGGCGACCCGGCCCCCGCGCGTCGCTGCGCATCCCGGGCGAGGCGGGGCGCGGGGCCTCCCACCGCCTCGGGCTCCCACCGCCGGGGCCTGTCCGCCGTGGGGGCGCGGGCCCGGGGACACTCACTTTCTCGATGGTCCCGGGCAGCAGGCGCTCCAGCAGCCGGCAGAGGACCACTCCATCCTTCAGGGACGCCTGCAGGAAGCCCTCCGGGTCCGAGATGGTCTTCTTGGGCGACTCCAGCACCCCCAAGGTAATGAGCCACGTAACGGTCTGCTCGGCGGAATTCATAGCGGCGGCGCGCCCGGCCTCCCCGCGCCGCGAGCCGCTCTCGGCGCCGTTCACCTCGGAGCGGCCGCGGCCCGGCGGGTAGCGCTCAGCGCCCCCTCCTCCTGCTCGCCCATGGAGAGGCCGACGACGGCGATTGGCCCGGGCGGCGCCGCGGTCCGGCCGGCTCGCGCTCCCTCGCGTGCGTCCTGGCCGACTGTCAAGTGCCTTTTCATTACCAGCACATGAACCTGCGGCGGCCGCCCGGCGCCGCCCCCGCCGCCGCCGCCTCCCGGCTCCCAGCCGCTGCTGTCGATGACATCACTGCGAGGAGAAGAAAAGACGCCGCGCCGGAGCGGCCCCGTGCCCGGCCCCCCGGCCGCACACGCACTCCGCGCTCGGGCCCCGCCGCCGCGCTCCCTCCACCCGCGGGCCGGGCCGTGCGCGCGCGCCCGCACCTGCGCGCCGGGCGGCGGGCCCCCGCCCCAAGGGCCCGGTGACCTCCAGGCGGCCACAGCCGGCCGCCAGCCAGGGCTCGCCGGGACTCCCGATCCGCGGGCGGCGCGCGCCTTTAACCGTTTGCGCCCCGCCGGGTCCGTGCGCAGCCCCCTCCGGCGTCCGCTCACTACCGTCTCTTCCGCCGCCCTCTCCCCTTTTTGAAGGACTGGGAACCCTTTATATACATATATATATTAATTTATGAATGTTTAAATTATTAAATGCCTCCCGGAATGCTCTTTTTATTTTTGCCAGTTTTATTTCAAGAGGTTGGGGGTGTTTGCTTCACCCCGCTCCCTTGCAAGCCAATAATTACCGAACACAAATGATAATTGAATCTTAACCAGATGGGTCTGATTTGGAGAGGAATTGATTTTGAGGACGCTGCTGTGATCCTTGGGGGAGGAGGGGTGTGGACACCGCCACCTCCTCCATCCCCCCACCCCTCCCCCTTTCCGGCCCCCACACACAGCTGCGGAGCGGGTGTCACGTATGCCCCCTGCTGGGAGGCCCCACTTCTGCTCTCTTGTGACCTCACTCTCCAGGACCAGAAAGAAACCTTGGAGCTATTCCACTTTAAATTGGTGGCAACGTTTCAAACACTGTGGGAGGAAGGTCAAGAAAACAGCAGAGCCTAAACTGTGCAGATAATCTGGAAGGAAGAACTGTGAAACAGCTCAGTCCAAGCAGGCCACTTGGCCACGCTCTTGGACGAGATGCTGTGAGCCTGCGCGGGCTAGACCTAGAGAACTCAAATGGCGCGCAATGGACAAGCTTCTTCAAACCACCAAGGACACTGCCATGTGCATATGCTAACCAAGGACGCGAGCCTCTTCCTAAAAGGAGCTGAGTGTGAAGGTGTTCATGTATGTCCATTTCCTCCATCCAGTTCCTGAGAGCTGAGGAGTATGGGGAGTCCAACCAATGGAGACAGGTCTGGGTCATTTGTGTCAGTAGCTTACTGTGCCCTCAGGACATGCCCATGCCCAGTTCCAACTGTACACGGTCCCCGACAGAATGGATGACTGCTGTGCCTGTTGTGCTAGCTGCACCTCGTCCCCTGTGCTCCTCCCTGGCTGCTGACTCTCAACTTTTCTTCACCACTTCCTCGTTAGATGTGTAAAAAGCATGAGCTGTGGTTTGTTTTTATGCCTATTTGACTGTCTGTTTTTAAAATAAAAGTCCATTCAGATTTAGTGTATTACCTGACACACTTAATTTTTTCCTATTACTTTAAATAATTATTTATTTTACATTGTTGTAAATCTATTTTTTAAAAAGCAACAGGCATTTGAAGATTAAACTATTCCAGTAATTTTGGGGGTGCATAAATCCTAATAATGCTATAACAGACAAGGCTTGTTGGGAAACAAATGTCTTATAAGTCTGTTTTCTCCACCATGTGAATTTACCTCGGGGGTACCAGTGAGTGTTGTTCTCAGTGCCCTTGACTGGATACTATCCTATATAACAAAGAGCGATAATATGCTAATTAGTCCAGATGGCAGAACGACCAGTGGGCAAGAGGGCTCTGTCAATCTCTTGTAACGTCTGAAATAAACATTGGCCTTAAAAGTGAATGTTGCTTTGATTTTTCTTTTAAAATAACCATTGAGCCCTGCTGGCATGACTCAGTGGTTGAGCCTCGACCTATAAACCAGGAGTTCACAGTTCGATTCCTAGTCAGGGCACATGCCTGGGTTGTGGGCTCAATCCCCAGTAGGGGGCGTGCAGGAAGCAGCCAATGGATTAATGTTTCTCATCATTAATGTTCCTATCTCTCCTCCCTTCCTCTCTGAAATAAACATATAAAAAAATAAAATGCCCATTGATATTTTTATCTATATTCCATGCAAAACTTTTTTTTAAATTCTGTTGGAGAAATACTTTTTTAAAGGAAAGAAGCAGATACCACACATAAATATCCAGTGATAGATTTTGTACTGGGGCAGCAAAATCAATCTTACATGAAATTTGTTTTGCTTTATAAATGGCTTCATCCATTTGAATGTAATGTTGCTTTCCAAAGGGAAACATTTTTAATTGCCCCATTTTCTGTTCTTTTGACTTATTCCAGAAAAGCCACATCCAAGGAATTATGGCTTCAATTAATTGAAACTCAATTTTTAGAAGCCACTGATTATTGAAAGTAGAGATGTCCCATAGGGAACAGGGCCTTATGTGCTTGCCCAGGTACCAAATTTCATTAAGATTCAGCCTGGACAGTGAGCAATTTTGCCTGGGGTGAAGAAGCTTCACTCGCCACAGAACAATTTCTGATGTTGCCCTCTTAGCTGAGTAGAGGTGAAGGTAACCAAGGGAAAAACTGAGTAGAGGTGAAGGTAACCAGGGGAAATAGGATTTTTTTAAAGTTAAGAAAATAAGGGCTGTAATGACAAATCCAGTAGAAAAGTAATTAAGGGATTAGAAAAGAAGGTGGAAGGATGGAGACCTTAGGCTGAGCAGAGATGGATCTAATGAGGTGTGGATGTGGGATACCAAGTAATTTTCACATAAGGTAAAATAACACAGAAGGAAAGTGTGAGGACACAGAAATACGTCCAGTGAAGAAAAAAATAATATGCGCACATGGTTTCATAGCACCATTATCTATTAATGTGGAAAACTGAAAAATATTCGTATCATTGGGAAAGAGCTTGGTAAATTAGAGTTGTAACATTATTGTTCATCTTGAAATCAGTGAGATGGTAAATATGATGTGTGGAATAACTATATGTAAAATATAGCCAGAATTATTTATGTGATGACGATCACTGAACACCAGCAAAAGGGCAGAGGGGACCATGCCTGAGGTGCTGAGAATAGTGAGGAATTTTGATTCTGAACACTGCAGGTCCATCATAATTATTTCCAAGGTTGGAAGACGACACAGTGTTTCCTGCAGTGTGATGGTAACTGTCTAGAACAGCGGTTGCCAACCTTTCGGACCTCACGGACCACCAGTGGTCCATGGACCACCGGTTGGCAACCGCTGGTCTAGAACTTGGGAAGACAGAGCTGGATTGCATCATTCCCTAAAAAGAAATCCTACCTGTCATGGTGCCAGTACCCATCCTCTACACCTCACTCTGTCTCGCTGGGACTGGGTCCCTGGGTATCTCTCGTCTCTCTCATCAGCTGGTCTCCCAGAGGAGGGCACGCACAGAGGGCCTGGAAGGCGGCAGGCAGGAAGGTGAGATGCCTTCCTGTTTGCTTGTTGTTCTGCCACCCCTCCACCGGGCACAGGCTGCTTGTGGTGGTCTCCAGTCTATCCCCACCCTTCTAGAAGCAAGTTCCCTGCAGCCATCTGGGGGCTCCAGCGCCAGGGGACAGACCCCTCTCCAGAGGGCTGGGCCCCAGCCTCTTGGCAGCGTCCTCTGAGCCACTGAGCGGCCAGCAGCCTGGTGTTCCCTCCCCCAGAGATCTGCTGGTTCTGCCAGGCTTGTCCTCCGCTTTCAATCCTGGTGGCCCAACCTCCCCCCTTGTTCCACCCAGCCCTGCTTGGTAGTTGCCTCCAGCTCGATCACCCTGTGCAGCCACGGTGCCCCTTTCCCTTGGCCGTCCTCTGATACCCCATAGTCAACAACAGTTCCTCAGCTTAAATTCTATCCATTCAAATGACCAGTGTGGCTTCTGTTCTCCTGGTGGGACCCTTGCTGACATAAGGAACCTGAAGAGTGGAACATGCAGTCAGAGTCAGGGGAAAGATGGTTGAGAGGCAGAGAGCTCAGGAAATTTTTAAGTAACATTAAGAGTGGAGAATATGTGGGATGGGATAATCAGCCCACTAGAAAAATCATTAAGCAAAAGGAGAAACACAAGAGAGCAGCTGTATTGATAAATGCTTGGGGACCCCACATTCTAGGGCATGTCAGAGGTGACACGTGAACTCATTTTTTTGGTTGATTTTTATTTGTTAAATGGCATTTAAATATATAAAATAAATATCAAAAATAGAAGTCTTTGTTTTACTATGGTTGCAAAGATCAAAAAATTTCTATATGTGACACGGCACTAGAGTTAAGTTAGGGCTTTTCAAACTGCTGACACGCCAAGCTCAAAAGGTTCACCATCACTGTTCTAGAGGCACACTGAAGTGAGGGTTCTGCCAGTCCCCCTCATCACTCATCCAGGCTAAACAAGAGAAGGCTGAGAATTTAAGGGCTGGAGAGTAGAGTGGCGCTTCATTTGGAAGGGGTGCTGAGGCTTTCTCCTCCCACCCTAGAGAAGAGAAAGCGTGTGCTCAAGAGAGGAGAGCTGGGGCCCCACTCAGAGCGTCACTCGCTCCCCGGGTGGGTGGGGTGTCATGACAGGTTCCCAAGCAGCGTGGCTGCCTTGGGAACAGCTGGTGCCCTGAGTGTGGTGGGTCAGGGAGTGTTTGTGTTTCCCTGGAGCTGGGGAGGACGTTGCGTCCAGATGTGGGTGCCCCTGAAGGGTCACCTCTGTAGCAGGCCTCTGGAAAGAAGAGGCGGCACCAAAAGCAGGATCTGTGTGTTGGGGAAGGATCCCCTGGTGCTCAGAGTCCAGTTGCTGGAGGCACCCTGAACACCAGGGAACTGGAGATCGGGGCGGGGTTGGGGGGGTCCCTTGCAGGGCCGTCACGTCTTGTAAGGACCCACACAGGCACATTCACATGTCAGAAGACACCAATTCTATCTACAAATAGGAACCTTCCTGTCTTCACGATCTCCTGTCCTCTCCCTTACCATCCAGAGAGGCCAGAGGTAGTGTGGTGCTTGGGGCAAGGAGTAGAGCCAGGTGGGAAATAGCAAGAAGCCAAAGAGCCCCACTTCCCCACTCCTGGGTTAAGGTTGGGACTGGGCTGGGGTAGGAGAGGTTAAAATTAAATGAGAAACGGAAGGCTTAATATTAGAATAGACTGCATTTATTTATACTGAAGAGATGGGATTCTTTGTTAATGACTGTCAGCCCCAGAAAAACTGTCCTGCAAAGTGTGGGTTCAGACTTCAGATCTCCTCCCGTGTGTATCTGGGATGCCCACAAAGAAAGGGGGTACAGAGCTGTTGAAAGGGGCGGTGTAGAAAAGGAATAAAGGCCACTTCTGTTTTCATCCTATTGAGTCCAGCCTGTGAATAAACTAGAGGCAGTTTACTATAAAAGAGAGCATTTTGACAACACGGGGAAGTCAGCATGACGCCGCCAGACCTTGGAGCCCAAGGAGCAAGAAGCTGTCCTGAGCTCCGGGACTGACAGGGGAGAACGTGGCCAGGCAAACAGGCCTCAGCCTTCTCGGCAGCACATGGGACAGCCATGGACGCTGGGCTGGGGAGCTTGCGGGCACTGGCCGTGAGGGTTTAGCCACTAAACCAGTGGTTCTCAACCTTCCTAATGCCGCGACCCTTTAATACAGTTCCTCAGGTTGTGGTGACCCCCAACCATAAAATTATTTTCGTTGCTACTTCATAACTGTAATTCTGCTACTGTTATGAATCATAATGTAAATATCTGATATGCAGGATGTATTTTCAGGGGTCGCTAAACGCTGCCTGCGAGGCAACGCTGTCTGGCTTCCTTCGAAGACATCCCAGGAGGGGGCCACTTGAGCGGGGAAGAAGACTTGAATGGCTGGTCCCCATGACTGTCATATTTTTCTAAGTTAATAAATTGGCATTCTGACCTATCTCAGGCTTGGTTCAATGGAACCCACCCAGTCCTACACATGGCCAAATTCTAGTTTCCAGGCCTGCAAAGTTTGGGGTAAGACTTCAAACAATGTTCTACAGAGAAGTTACCACCTTCTGGCAAGACTCTGCCGGACCTTGGTCTGAGAATGTCCCACTTCTCTGTTATTCCTCACCCAAGGATATTTTTTTTTCTATTGATTTTTAGAGAGAATGGAAGGGAGGGGGAGAGAAAGGGAGAAGCATCAATTGAGAGAGACACATCGGTTGGTTGCCTCCCGCACACACCCTGACCAGGGCAGGGGATCGAACCGGCAATCAAGGTACATGCCCTTGACCGGAATTGAATCTGGGGCTCTTCAGTCCACAGGGCAACACTCTATCCATTGAGCCAAACTGGCTGGGGCTGTTCCATCTTCTCTGTTTTCCCTCTGAACAAGTTCAACATTGATATGTGCTTGTGGGTCGACCATAAGGCAAATGGATGCTCATGGCTGGGATAGTGGTAAGGAGCCCCAGCCCTTTCCTGTCTGTGCTGGCCTCTTGCAGCTGTTCGCCAGCTAACCTGAGGCTGCACCACAGAACCTGTCGCCATCAACTCTGAAGGGCAACCTCTCTCCATGTTCCACATCTAGGTAGGCAGGGTGGCTAGTGGCACCAGGGCCTCAGGTGTGGGGAGCCGATATAGGGTTAAGCCTCAGACTGACCTGTTAGCAAAATCACAAGTCTTCTTCCGAGTCTTAAACAACCCAATCCGAGAGCTGGCCGCTGATTTACACGCGTTATCATTGAAAAAATAAAAAAGGGGGAATTTGCCAGAAGCCGGTCCACCCTTGCTGCTTGACACAGTCACTGCAGGGAAAAAATATCTGCACAGCACATGTTTCAAGGGACCTGGCGTATATGGCATACTGCTCTTAATATGTTTGCTCCCCCTCTTAGCGCTATGTGTTTTAAACAAGACCACCTCCCCGAGAAAGGTCATTTCCCCAGGTGAGGATTTTTTCCCTGGAGTTAGGGATTAACAGGACTAAGGAAGAGAATAAATCAGTGAAACCCCCTAGTGTTACAGAAATACCATGTACTATTTATGAAGAACTTGGACTAAGACTGTTGGCAATAAATTTGGGACTTGTTGGGCCCACATCCCCAGGGGTCTGCCCACCAGGGAAAGCACCAAAGCCTGTACCCCTGGAGACTCACCAACACAGGGCAGTCCCAGGGAAGGCAAGCATCGAGGCTGGGAGGACATAACCTTTACTGGGTAGGATAATCTCCTTCAGTCACTTCCTTGTAGCTTATCAGTAGAGCTTGGAATAGCCCTTATAATGGAACACAGAGATTAACCTAGACAGGATTAAACTCAACGGAACTAGATTAAGAAATGCCCTAACCTTTGGAATAGAATGGATAGGATTAAAATCAACTGGAATAAATACAGATGTAACAGGACAATAAAGATAGAACCTGGCTAGAGAACCAACTATGCTGATCAACTGAATGCTGTCTCCGTGTCATTCCTTCTTCGCCAACTCCGTCCACACCTTTGGGAACCCCTGGACCTGCTGGGGCTGGACCCCAACACTCAGGGAAAGAGGGAGGGGACACAGGTTTCAACACAGGCCCAGGAGCAAGAGAACCTATTTTCAGTCATATCTATTCTATATGTCACAGTCGCCACAGCTTCTGAATAAGCTAATAGGATGGATAAAAGTATTGGATTGATCTACTCGTCAGCTCAATGGTCTTTCTTTAATGTACAAAAAAACTCAAGCTATATGGACAATTTCCATAACAAGCAGATACCAAAGTTAAGATGTATAGACCCATTTTTACATAAGGAATTTATTAGTAATCCAGGTGTCTAAAACCCAGACTTACAGAGTATGACTTTACATTTTCATTGGTACATTAACATTCTCCATGTGCCTGAATACCTTATATCTTATTAATTTCTAATGGTCTCTCCTCCAGTTTATATTTATTATTAGAAAACAACAGAAGCCCTCAATGCAGGTGCATTTACAGCCCTCCTGAGGCTGAACCACCCAGGCAGCTATTGGAGAATATAATGGAACACTTATATCCCAAACAATAGGCCATGTGACTAAAGTATTTGATACCTGCCCTGCTGCACCCCAAAAGTACAACCACCAAGCCAATTACACGCCTGGGTTTAGAGCAGTGGTTTTCATATGTTTTTACTCATGAAAAACTATGGTAGCCTTGCATATTTTTAATTTGACATCTAAAAGTTTTTACTAGTATTACAAGTTAAATTAATTGCAAAGGATGTAACTTTCAGTGTATTATAAACAATGACTTAAAAATAAACTCACATCATTCCTTTAACAATATCCAATGGAACCTATATACCATAAACATTTCATGCCCACCATTCTCCATTTAAAAATGCACTGATGCCCTAGCCAGTTTTGCCGGCTGCGCGTTTGACATGCTTGGATTAGAGCGTTGACCAGCAGACTGAAGGGCCGCAGGTTCCATTCCGGTCAAGGGCACATACTTCGGTTGCAGGCTGGATCCCCAGTCCCCAGTCGGGGCACAACCAACTGATATGTCTCTCTCACATTGATGTTTTTCCCTCTCCCTCTCTCTCTCTTCCCCTCCCCTCCATTCTCTAAAAATCAATGAAAAAAATATTCTCGGCTGAGGGTTAACAACAACGAAAGACTGAAAATTTATTTAAAAGCCTGTCATTTTACATTTTACTTTTTTCCTTAAATTTATATTTTAAATTTATACTTTCTCCATAGATTTTATCTTAATGTAATATATTTAAATTAGGGGCCCAGTTCACGAATTTGTGCACCTTGAATAGAACTGTGGGCCATGGTGGGCACAGGGGTGAGTCTCCACCCATCCTCTGCACCCCCACCCGGCCTCTCCCGCCATGCCCGTGTCCCCTATCTGCCGGCAGCCCTGCTCCTGCCACCACTGCTCCCACTCACTGACAGCATTGGCCCTGCTCGCACCCGCTAATGGCGCGGAGCAGTTGGGGCCTGTGTCAGCAGTGGGTGTGAGCGGGACCGGCTCATTCAGTGGGTGCGAGCAGCGGCTGCTGCCCCAATCATTCCTCAGGAGCAGGGGGAGGAGGAGAATCCCTCAGGGATGATTAGGGCCGGCAGCCACCACTCGCACTCGCTGACAGCACCGAGTGATCCGGGCTAGTGCCAGGCGCCAGCAGTGGGTGCAAGCGGCAACTCTAGCACTGGCAGCGGGTGCGAGTGGGGCCATCGCTGGCAGCAGGTGCGAGAGGCAGCTGCCAGCCCCGATCGGCCCCCAGGAGCAGGGGAAAGTGAAGAAGCCAAGGGGTGACTGGGGCCGGCACCCCCAGCAGCAGGTGCGAGTGCTGGGTGGGACCGTGGCATGCAGGAGCAAAGAACTTTCAGTAACCACCAGAGGTTCACCCCGATGACAGCGACTGGCGCCCCACCTTGGTCTGGCACCCCTGCTCACCTGCTCCACCATCCCGCCATGGCTGACACCCTCCATGTTCCGCACGCGGCCCTGGTGGTCAGCGTATGTCATTGCGAACAGTTGTTTGGTTGTTTGGTTGTTCCACCATTTGGTCTACTTGCATATTAGGGTTTTATATATAGAGATAACTTTTATTAATTACTCTAGCATACTTTTTACAGAAAAATATTACATATATAAATAGTAATATATATCTTTAAATTTGATCACAAAGCTCTAGGTGTCAAAAATATGTATCCTAGATTGTTACCATTATAATTTTTATCAGTTCACAACTGATTAAAAACAATACAGCATATCAATTTTTATAATGGAGTATTAAATATAAAAAATAATTTTGTAAATGACTATTTTAATTAGGTGGATGGGGCTATTTTACTTTTAATTAGTTCACATGTCTGTGGATAAATGTTTTTTATTGCTAGCTTTAGACGAAGTTCGGCATTTGTGTTAAAGATTTCTCCTTTGCTATGGAAATTTGACCTTGGGTTAAATCTGGTAATATTCTATATCTTGACCTAGGGCAGTGGTCAGCAAACTCATTAGTCAACAGAACCAAATATCAACAGTACAACGATTGAAATTTCTTTTGAGAGCCAAATTTTTTAAACTTAAACTATATAGGTAGGTACATTGTTATTAACTTAGTTAGGGTACTCCTAAGCTGGCCTTTGCTAAAAACGTCCTCAATCTGATTGAGGTACATTCGCTGAGGTCGACCCCTTCCAACTCTCCCATCCACACTCGTCTTGTATACTTGTTTCATCTATCTCCTTTCGTTCATCCTCTCTATATGTCCAAACCATCTCAACATACCTTTCTCAATCCTCGACACCACATCTTCTTTCACTCCACAACATTCCCTAAAATTAACTTAATAAACTTAAAGTTTTAAGTCTTAGTTAAACAATAGGTACGTTGAATAAAACTTGATATACTTAATAACGATATTATTGATAAAATTAAATTCCTTACAATTTACCTTTCAATATCCATAAAATTAAATCATGACAATGACTGACAAACACTAATGTGAACAATGGCCTTGCATCTCCTTGTTAAGTTTGGGTAAGTCAGGTTTGTATGTTGTTTTTAATTTTAGGCACGATTCCAGGTTCTCATCAATAAGACGACTTCTCAATTTAGTCTTGATAAAGTTCATGCTTGAAAATGATTGTTCGCGTAAATATGTAGACCTGAATAAGGAAAGAACAGCAAACGCTAGTTTTTCCAGTTGATTATATGAGTCAGGAACGCTAGTCCAGGTGTTAAAAATCAACATATCTTCCCTCTCCAGGTCTTTCAAAGCAGACCACTGTGCTGTGAACTAAGTTCACACTTGTTTTTCTCCAATATTTCTATATCAGCACAAAGACGTTCAAATTTCGAGCTCCACAGTTCTTTGTTTTTTAAATCCAGCAATTGCATTTCAAAGTTGCCAATGTCAATATTAAAGGGAGAAAAATTTAATTCTCTTACAGTAGCGCTGAGAAGTTTTTTAACAAAGGCTAGCGTCGCTGTTTCTGAATTCCTGAAACCTGTTGAGTAAAGCTTCCCTCATATTTAAAATTGTTGTTTTGAAATAGCAAATATCAATATCAGAATTATTTTCTTGGCGATGTTTCAACAGGCTTGGAAAGTGAATCAAAGTTTCTCTTTCAAAATCTTGAGCAAAAAGAGATAATTTGTTTTCGAATGAAATAACTTCTTCTAACATCGTAAAAACTGTGTTTCCTTTCCCCTGTAGTTTACGATTAAACTGATTTAGATGAGACGTAATGTCTACCATGAAATAAAATTTTTGGATTCACTGATCGTTCGTTAGTTCTGGATAGTAACACCCTTTTCAAGGAGAAATGCTTTAATTTCTGTTAATAAGGAAGCGAAACGTTTCAAAACATTTCCTCTTGATAACCAACGTACCTTGTTATGCAGCAGATGATCTGCGTACTCACTCTCCATTTCAACTAAAAATTCTTTAAATTGGAGATGATTAAGAGCTTTAGCTATAATGGAGTTGATAATCTTAATCACCAATTCCATAACTTTGCAAATTTCTTCTGGAAATGTCTGCGCACAAAGCGCTTCTTGATGAATGATGCAATGGTAAGTAAGTATCTCGTGATTAATTTTTCCTTTCAAAATAGCAACAAACCCGTTTCTTACGCCAGGCATACTTTTCGACCCGTCTGTTGAAATTGAGACAATTTTATCGAGTGGAATATGATGTTTTTCAATGCACTTAATTATAGCATTTGCTATATCCTCTCCACGTGTTTGACCTTTGAGTGACAATAATCCTAAAAGTTCTTCTTTAGGACCTGTAGGTGAAATAAATCGTACAAAAAGTGAAACTTGCGCTGTATCATTTATGTCACAAGACTCATCAACTGCTATTGATAAAGCTGAAACCAATTTAAGATCTTCGACTTGCTGGTTGGTTATATTTGAAGACATTTTGACTGTTCTATCTTTCACTGTTTTAGCAGACAATGGTAACTCTAATTTTTTAAAGAATATCTGCTTTGTTCTTAAAATCCCGAAATAGCTCTTCGGATGCATTTATAAAACAACTTTTTATGTATTCGCCGTCTGTATATGGTTTTCTTCTCTTAGCAATCTCTTGACTAACCACAAAACTTGCAATATTAACATTGTTGGAAGATTGCATCCAGTAGTTAAATACAGAACTTGATTTTTCTTGATTCTTCTGAAGTTCCTCAACTGCTTTCTTCCTTGCATCACCGACAGGATATTTAGTACTAAATGACAGGTGTTTAGTTGTAAACTGTCTCTCCAAATTTGATTTCTTGTTACGCACCAATTTTTCCTGACAAATAAGACAGGTCGGAAGGCCATTTAAGTTTTGAATAAACATGAAAGTCTGGGTCCATTCAACTTTAAATTCACGGTTTTCGTCTTCCATTTTCCTTTGCTTCTTCTTTGTAGCCATGTCAAACAGGGCACCTAAAAAATGTTTCATTTTATAATAATAAAGCCACCAACACAAAAGAATTACAATTCTTAAATTGATGACAAAAATATCTGTAGGATTTGCAGTTGGTTGGAAAAATACAGGTAACTTTAGGCTTCGAGTAGGTACTTTTGTCACCCGCGCGCAATTTGCGGACACGACTAGCACTAACCACTGCACATGAGACTGCTGACTGACTGGCTCACTCAACTTGTGCATGAATCACGCGTGCCTCCCCCACGCTGGTATCCCAGGGCCCCGCGTCTCCCGTCGCCCGACAGACCGACACCCCCCACTTCTTCTAACGCCACTTCTTCAGAATAGACTCGCCCAGGCCGAAAACCGACTTCTGCGCATGGGCCATGAAGTTTCAATCACAGCATATGTGCGCGCCCGCACGTGGTATTTTGTGGAAGAGCCACACTCAAGGGGCCAAAGAGCCACATGTGGCTCGCGAGCTGCGGTTTGCCGACCACTGACCTATCGGCTTGGTCCCACGGGTGTGCTATCTTTGTAAAAAACAATTTCCAGCTGCACATTTATGATTTGTAAACTTTTCCGAGCTATTTTTCAATTTAAATATAAATTTTAAAATATATCTATAGCATTTAAAGTTTATTTGTAGACATTTGGGAACATTCGTTGTGAGACTAAAGAATACATAAGTAAAATTAGTGAGTGGTAAAAATCCTGTAAGATTCAAGGAGTTAAATAAATATTTATTTTTAATAAATGAGTCAAAATTTGCTGTCTTGCCGAAACCGGTTTGGCTCAGTGGATAGAGCGTCGGCCTGTGGACTGAAAGGTCCCAGGTTCGATTCCGGTCAAGGGCATGTACCTGGGTTGCGGGCACATCCCCAGTAGGAGATGTGCAGGAGGCAGCTAATCAATGTTTCTCTCTCATTGATGTTTCTAACTATCTCTCTCCCTTCCTCTCTCTAAAAAATCAATAAAATATATTTAAAAAGATAAAATAAAATAAAAAATAAATGTTATTTAAAAAAAATTGCTGTCTTAACAACTTAAGATATGAGAATAGTAATAAAACTGTTGATCAATGCCCCCTATTGGCCATCACAGTCAGTGCAAGGTAGGATCAGTAAACGAAATTAGGTCAATGCTTGCTAGCTCTAACACCCACCTTTGCTCAGAGGAGTTACAAACCGGCATTAAAGTTTAGTAGAAAAAGTAAAAAAGAAGTTGGGCTTATAATTATTATATCTGGTAATTGGACAGAGCTGTAACCACTGCAGCTTTATTTCAGAACACCTGTGTACTTCATTAGTCATCTAACCATCCGGGTGCTCACAGGACCAAACCCCTCTGTCCCCCATACTGGACACAATGCAGAGTCATCTGAGAAGGAAGCAGTGTGAACAAGAGCCCTCCACTTCTTCTGCAATCTGCTTCCGCATTAGTGCTCAATGCAATGCAACGTTCAATGCAAAACAGATGCTCCCAGGCAAGTGCAGCCATCTGACTGCAACAAGTTGTCCGAGGGAATTAAGGACATCTCTAGAATAAATATGGGTTCTTCCGCATCACAACTATTTTTTATTGATTTTTTTTTAGAGAGAGAGAGAGAGAGAGAGAGAAACATTGAGCCCACAACCCAGGCATGTGTCCTGATCTGGAATCCAACTGGCAACACATCACATCTTGTTAAAAGGCCCAGATTCAGGCTTGACGTTGTTTTTCCAACATCTGGATTCTTTCATTGGTAAACATCCGGTAGCTCTGGGGCTTGCTAATTACCTCCAGCACCTCCGAACCATGGGGACAGTGTATAGATCTTTAACTCTCAGTTCCACATAAGGGCTTGATGATAGTGACAGCTTTCACTGGATGAAATGAATGATCGATTCCTTCATCTCATCGAGTTGGCACCCTGGCTGAATGTGGCTATTTGCTTTTTTTCTCTGTAGCACTCATCGCCTGATGCCCCTGAAGGAGTGTGAAGGAGTGTGAAGGGCCTTTCCTGGAGGTCTAGAGGAACCTGCCTGTCGCCGTGTGCACTCTGAACCTAGCCTGGTCCCTGCCTCCCTAGTTGGCTGCCAAATGCTGTCAAGACTGGCTTTTAGATTCCCTCCACATTGGTCCCCAGCACTTTTGAAATCTCCTGTTGATGTGGAAAGAAGATTGGAGCTGCCATTCCCCTCTTGCCCCCTAGGATGATTTCTAACAGGCAGCACAGAAAATAAAAGATTGAATAAGAGTGAATATTAGAGCCCAGCATCGACCTATGAACCAGGAGATCACAGTTCAATTCCCCATCAGGGCACATGCTGGATTGCGGTCTCGACCCCCAGGGGGGTGTATGCAGGAGGCAGCCAATCAATGATTCTCTCTCATCATTGATGTTTCTATCTCTTTCCTTCTCCCTTCATCTCTGAAATCAATAAAAAAGATTTTTTTAAAGAATTCATACTAGAAAGATAAAGAGATGAAAGGCAAATGTTAAGCCAAAGACCGTGATATACATTAATTTTTTAATTTGTAAAATTATCATAAAATATACATATTATATTGACTACCTTAACCATTTTAAATATACAGTTTTATAGTGTTAAATGTAGTCACATTGTCGCGCAACCAACAGAACTTTTTCATCTTGCAAAACTGAAACTCTGTTCCATTAAACAACTCTTCACTCCCCTCCCCCTACCCCCCTCACCTCTGCACCCACATTTGAGAGGAGATCATTGTGCTTACTTTCTGGCTCTAAATCTGACCATTCTAAGACCTCCTATAAGTGGAGTCATACAGGTTTGTCTTTTTTGACTGGCTTATTATTATTATACACTTATTTTAAATAAAGACTTGATAGAATTTTTAATAAACTCTAGCTATTTCTCTATGACTTGTTTTATAAATTTCTCTTATTCTCTCTCTTTGTGATATGTTTTCTCTTCCTCTCTGTTTAATTCCTTTATGCTACTATTTCTTCCTACCTCTTGCTTTCGGTGCTTTTTACTAGTATTCTCCTTTTCCCGTTGGTTCCTCTTTCTTCCCCTGTTTTCCATAACGCAGCTGGAAGGAAACTAAAGAATGAATATTTAGCAGAGCGATTTGTGGAGGATTGGCGAGGTAGGGTGTCCTGGTGAGAAGTATCCCTGCTTTCACTCAGCCACTCACCTGAAATCACTCAGAATGCTTCTCTTACCCCAAGGGGGCAGTCATCTCTCATATTTCAACAGAAGAGGGATGCAAGTTGAGCTGCCTGGAAGATAATGAAAAAGGCTCACCAAGGCCACTACATATTTTATTCTCAGAGAAGGCGAGGCAAATATGACTAGGTCTCAGGGGCCCTCTGGGGACTGAAAAGGAGGAAAGGATCCTAGGTCAACACTTGGCCAAGTGAGAAAGAGAAAGCTCCCAGAGGGTGGATGGATGGCAACTAGGCACTGAAAGGGGCCAGAGACCCACTTGGTCCTGCGGGAAGGTGGGCGCTGCGCTGAGAGGAGGCCTCTGCTGGTGAGGTCAGCACCCACGGGCACAGGGGGCTATGCCAGGTGACAGGGCAGAGAGCCAGAGGCTGGTGGAGCCTGGGGTCTCGACATACATACTATGAACCTCCAGGGTCGATAGCCAAGGGAGGGATATCCCTTGATATATGTTATGGGCTTTATTGTGTCCCTCAAAAGGATAGTTCACATTCTAACCCCCAATACTTGTGAATGTGACCTTATTTGATGAGAGGGTCTTTGCAGATGAAATTAGGTAAGATGAGGTCACGTTGGAGTAAAGTGAGCCTTTAATCCATTTGACTGGTATAGAAAGAGAGTTGTTTCCCCTATCTTGTATGTATTTTGAGGTTTAAATTCTATTCCCAACAAACAGATAAAGCTGTTAGGTTAGGTGGCTCAGGAGGCGGCGCAAGAAATAGAGTCCAGTGAATCAGAAAAGAAAGGAAAGGAAAAGGTTTATTCTGCGTCCCCGGGAGACCCACGTACCCCAAGGACAGGGCACGTGGATTCACACCAACAGGGAGGGGGGCGCTTTTTTTATACTGCGGTTGGGTGAGGGGCGGGGACATGAGCTGAGGAATTCTCTGCTGCAGGGAATGGGCGGAATATTCAGGACTAAGTTCTTATCTGTGTGGGGGTATGTGAATTCAGGGAGAAGAAGCTAGTATCTGTGTCTGGCACCTTGATCTGTGAGAAATTCCAGGGGAAGTCCATTATCTCATCACATGCCTGCATGCATCCGAGCCTGGGCTCTCTCCGACCTAACAAAAGCTAACTGCTTTTTAGAAACATATTTTAAATAGGAAAGTAGAGAAGAATATATATAAAGAGTTTCAGGTTTGTCTTGCCATACTTTGCATTTTCTCACCTTACAATTCAATTTTATATAACCAAGTTATAACAATGAACTGGCACTTTCTTGTGGATGACAGGCACAATTTTCTGTCTTATAGAGTCAACTCTTACATGAGCAAAAGCAGCTAAAGTGGTGACTGAACTGTTTCTCTTGTCTATCATTAGCAGTTAAACAAATCTTTCTTGAGCACCTACTATTTGTCAGGCACTGTGCCCAGAGCTGGGAACAGAATGATCAATGAGACAGATGTGATCTGTGCCCTCGCATAGCTCACATTTTACTCACAATCGTATTTCATGCTTCCCCTTTTCAGGGCTCATTTGTCTTTTGTTATTCTCTATGTAAACTGAGTGCTTTAGGATTAATGATATTATGTCATATTCTAGGTAATCATGGACAAATGACTACTTCTCTGATTTTCAATTTATCATAATGAAAAAGTTGGCCACATGCTTTCTGATTTTGACTGCAGAGTTGAGAGCATCTTGGAGATATTTCCCCCCTAAGCCTTATTTATTTATTTATTTATTTATTTATTTATTTATTTATTTATGATTGGAAAAGTATGTCTATACCAGTGATAGCGAACCTTTTGAGCTCGGCGTGTCAGCATTTTGAAAAACCCTAACTTAACTCTGGTGCCGTGTAATATATAGAAATGTTTTGATATTTGCAACCATAGTAAAACAAAGACTTCTATTTTTTTAAAATATATTTTATTGATTTTTTACAGAGAGGAAGGGAGAGAGAGAGAGAGTCAGAAACATCGATCAGCTGCCTCCTGCACACCTCCCACTGGGGATGTGCCCGCAACCCAGGTACATGCCCTTGACCGGAATCGAACCTGGGACCCCTCAGTCCGCAAGCCGATGCTCTATCCACTGAGCCAAACCGGTTTCGGCAGAGACTTCTATTTTTGATATTTATTTTATCTATTTAAATGCCATTTAACAAAGAAAAATCAACCAAAAAAATGAGTTCGCGTGTCACCTCTGACACGCATGTCATAGGTTCACCATCACTGGTCTATACTATGTAGAGAGATTGAATGTGATCGTTTCCATTTTACGGAACAAAAAATATTAAATAAACTGTTAAACTTGCCATCTTTCAGTTTAAATTTTCTATTTACTCTTTGTAAGGCAATGGGATGGAACGAGATAACATGAACTCCATCCAGCCCTGCATCGAAAGATGAGGTCAACCATGGGATGAGTCATTGTCACGCAGACTACGTCCTAAAAATATAGAGTGACATCCTCACATCAAGACAGAGAGAGGCAGGAAGTAGGGAAACGCAATCCCAAGTGAAGTCATATCCTCGGAATCTTTTCTCAACAAAGAGTTGGGAAAGAGCACTAACTGTTCTAAGATGACCTCATCTAGCCAGGGGTGGTTTGGGGACTTGGTGAAGAATCCTCCAACATGAATGAGCGCGTAGTGAGCCAAAGGCGTGGGCGTAAGGACAGCAGCTGTGACAACTGCCGCTTATGAAAAGAAAGTCTGCTCACCAGGGAGGCACCTGGGTCACAAGACCCTGGTGGCTGCTTCCATTGCATGTGGCCTCATTGAGCCATGACCCCATGATGTGACAAGATGAGGCAGAACCCAAACCAGGACAAATGCTCAGAACCAAACTGCCGGCCACACATAAAACAGCCACAGCAGATCCCTGTGCTCTTGGCATTTTCAGAAGTATCATAGCTCTTTAGATTATCTACTATTTACAGTATGTGGGTGGCATTATGCTGGGGACACCAGCATGTGTGTTTATTGCTGAGTGTTTATTGCCAATGATGTACCCCAGAACTGTGGAGATAACTAGGATGGATCTGGGAACCCATCCTAATGAATCCTCCCTAAAAATCTCTAAAGATCTCTTCAGTACAGGATTCAAAGAGTTTCCAGGTGAAAGTGCTAGGAGGGTGTGATCGCAGAGAGGGCATGGAAGCTCTGTGCCCGTTCCTTCATAACTATACAGCTCTAACTTTCAGCCTCCAAAAGCGGGAGGCAATGGATTTTTGTTGTTTTAAGCCACCCAGTGTGTGGGACTTCTCTAGTGCACCTCAGAAAACTAATACCCAATTTATTATGGCCACTGTTTATTGAGCACTTCTTTCCGTACTTTAATCCTCCTAAAACCAATTTGTGGACAAGGGTAAGATGCACAAAACTGAATAGAATTGGTTCGGGCTACCAATTTTAGTCAAAAATTATTTCAGCATAAAGAATGAAGCAGATTTTTGCCAGAAGTTGGAGGCACTTCAACCAGCGTGATCTAAACATGCATAGATCCCAGCCAAGGTCAGGCATCTAAACTGCCGATTGCTTTATGTACTCATTTTCTTCTCTCAAGATCTCAAGGCTTTAAAACAATAAAAAGAAAACACAAAAAGAAAAAAAGAAAGAAAGATCTCAAGGTTCGAATTTGGATGTCAATACTAGCTAGTAAGTTGTAGTTTCCCTTGCGATGTGTCCCCAGGGAATTCTGGAAGCAAATAGGTATGAAAGGGAGTCAGGCTTGTGGAAATTTCACTCAGGCAGCAGCCTTTCTTGAGCCTTATGCCTATTATCAGGGCTGCCCTCAATTTCTTCTTCCACTTCCTATCACACCAAGATAAAGAAATACTAGTATGTGCTGGCAGAAAATTCGCCCTGTCTTCCTCTGGTGAGGGAGAGCCTGGAAATTCAATAGGCAGTGGAGCCTGGAGGCCTGTGTCAAACTGAAATTAAGCACAAGCTTCCTTACCTTCTTGTGAGTGCTGCCCAGGCGCTGGGCTGCTGCCTTGTTAGGCAGGTCAGGGGCGAGTCAGGCAGACTACCCTGTGCTACCCAGGGGATTGGCATTACTGTTTCAGTATGTTGTTTGTTTTTGAATATAATTTATGCAATAAGCTATTTCTTAAATCTAGACTCCATATGGAGCCCACTTTTGCATGTATGTGAAGAACAACTTAGTTTCTTTAATAATTTTTATCATAACCCTTTCATGTTCCTCAATCACATTCCTCAATCATATTGCTCAGTATTTGACTATATAGTGTGTGTGTGTTTTTTAAATCATGAGTTACTTTTGGATTTTTTATGCTTATTCAGTTCAACTTAACAGATATTTTCTGTACTCATTCTACTCTGAGTCTAGCACTGTGCTAAGAGCTGGAGGTAAAGAGAGAAATAATCCAGGAGAAAGGATAAGCCAGGAAAAAGGATAACACTGAAGAGAGAATAATACGAGAGAGAGGGATATTCAGGAAAGAGAATAATTAAGGAGAGAGGGTAACACAGCAGAGAGGATACTCCAGGAGAGAGTTCAATCCAGGACCGAGAGTAATCCAGCAGAGAGGGTAAAGCAGGAGAGAAAGTAATCAGGAGAGAGGATAATCCAGAGAGATGCTAAACCAGGAGAGAGGGTAATCCTGGAGAGAGAATAATCCTGCAGAGAGTGTAATCCAGGAGAGTAATCCAGCAGAGAGGCTAATCTAGGAGAGAGGATAATTCAGAGGAGAGTGTAATCCAGGAAGAGGGGAATCGATGAGAGTGGTATTCTTGAGAGAGAGTAATGAAAAGTAAGGGTAATCCAGGGGGAGAGGATAATCCAGTGAAGAATGTAATCCAGAGGAGAGGCTAATCCAAAAAAAGAGGATAATCCAGCAGAGAAGATAATCCAGGAGAGAGTGTAATCCAGCACATAGAATTATTCAAGAGGGAGGTTGATCCAAGAGAGACGGTAATCCAGAAGAAAGGGTAACACAGGAGAGTGTATATTCCACGTGAAAGATATTACCATCTCTCCTGAATTACTGTTCCTACTGGATTAACCTCTGTTATGGATATAACCTCTCTCCTGGATTATCTTCTCTGCTGGATTACCCTCTCTTTCAGATTACTCTTTGCTGGATGACCATCTCTCCTGTATTACATGCTCTTGTGAATTACACTCTTCTGGATTACACTCTCTCCTGGATTGTTTCCTCTCTTGAATTACAACATCTCCAGATAATCCAGGAGAGTAATATCCATAACAGAGGGTAATCCATCAGAAGTTGTAATCCATGAAAGAATGTAACACAGGGGAGAGTACAATTCAGAAGAGAATGTAACCCAGCAGAGTGTAATCCAGGAGAGAAAGAAATCCAGGAGAGACGATAATCTATCAGAGAAGTAAATTCAGCTTCGAGTATCATCCAGGAGCATGAATAATCCAGGTTAAAGGATAAACCAGGAGTGTGTGTAAACCAGGACAGAGTGTAACCCAGCAGAGAAGCTAATTGAGGAGCATCTGTATTCAGGAGAAACTGTAATCCAGGAGAGAAAACAATCCAGGAGAGAGTATAATGCAGAAGAGTGGGTAATACAGGAGAGATGGTAATCAAGTTGAAGGATAATCCAGGAGAGAGTGTAATCCAGGACAAAGAATAATCCAGACTAAAGAAGTCAAGGAGACCTGGCCTGTTTGGCTCAGTGGATAGAGCGTTGGCCTGTGAACTGAAGGGTCCCTGCGGATTGAAGGGTCCCAGTTTCGATTCTGGTCAAGGGCATGTACCTTGGTTTCAGGCACAACCTCAGTATAGGGTGTGCAGGAGGCAGCTGATCGATGTTTCTCTCTCATTGATGTTTCTAACTATCTATCCTTCTCCCTTCCTCTCTGGAAAAAATTTTTTTAAAAAAATCAATAAAAAAAAGAAAAAAGAAAAGAAATCAAGGAGCATATGTAAACTAAAGCAGAGTGTAATCTAGGAGAAATGGTCATCCTGCAAAGTGTAATCCAGAAGAGAGGGAAAAGGAGGAGAGAAGGTAATCCAGAAGAGAAGATAATCCAGGAGACTGTATATCCAAGAGAGAGGGTAATCTGGTAAAGAAAACTATTCAGGAGAGAATAAATCAGGAAAGAGGATACTGCAGAAGAGAAGATAATCCAGGAGAGAGTGTATCCAGAAGAGAGGGTAATCCAGGAGAGAGAATCAACTAGGAGTGATGATAATCCAGGAGAGAGGTTAATTCAAAAGAAACAGTAATCCAGCAAAGAGGATAACCCAGGAGAGCATGTAATCCAGAATATAAGGTATTCCAGGAAAGAAGGCAATACAGCTGAGAGAATAATCCAGGAAAGAGTGTAATAGAGGAGAGGGTAATCCAGGCTGAATAATATTCCAGGAGACAGGATAATCCAAGGGAGAGTGTAATATATGAGAGAGGGTATCCAGGAGAGAAAACAATCCAGCAGAGTGTGTTATCCAGGAGAGACTGTAGTCTTAGAGAGAGGAGATCCAAAAGAGAGGGAAAACATGCTGAAACCAGTTTGGCTCAGTGGATAGAGCGTCAGCCTGCGGACTGAGAGGTCCCAGGTTCGATTCCGGTCAAGGGCATGTACCTGGGTTGCGGGCACATCCCCAGTGGGAGATGTACAGGAGGCAGCTGATCGATGTTTCTAACTCTCTATCTCTCTCCCTTCCTCTCTGTAAAAAAATCAATAAAATATATTTTTTAAAAAAAAGAGAGAGAGAGGGAAAAGGGCTAATCAAGCAGAGAAGCTAATTCAGCAGAGATGATAATCCAGGAGGGGGGATAATCCAGGAGAGAAGATAATCAGGAGAGAGGGTAAACCAGGAGAGAAAACAATTCAGGAGAAAAGATAAGCCAGGTTAAAAGGTAACCCAAAAGAAAGGGTAATCCAGCAGAGAGGATAAAGCAAGAGCTTATAATCCAGGAGAGAAGGTATTCCAGGAAAGAAGGTAATCCACCTGAGAGGATAATCCAGGAAAGAGTGTAATAGAAAAGAGAGTAATCCTGGCTAGGCAATGATCCTGAAGACCAAATAATCCAGGAGGGAGAATAATCCACAAGAGAAGGTATTCAGAAGATAAAACAATCCAGAAGAGAGTGCAATGCAGAAGGGTGGGAAATCCAAAAGAGATGGTAATCCAGTTAAAGGCTAATATGAAAAGAGTGTAATCTAGGAGTGAGTATAATCCAGGAGAGAGAGAGAAATCCAGGTTAAAGAATAATCCAGGTGCGAGTGTAAACGAGGACAGGGTGTAATTCAACAGAGATGGTAATCCAGCAGAATATAATCCAGCAGAGAAGATAATCCAGAAAATTGTGTCATGCAGGAAATTTATAATTCAGAAGAAAGTGTAATACATGAAAGAGTGTAATTCAAAAGAGTGTGAAATCTAGGAGAGTGGATAATCCAAGAGAGAGGTTAGTCCAGAATGCGGGTAATCAAACAGAGGACATAACCCAGAAGAGCATGTAACCTTCAAGAGTAGGTAATCCAAGAGAGATGATAATCCTGAACAGAGGCTAATCTAGGAGAGCAAGTAATACAGGGGAGAGGATAATCAGACAGGGTAATCCAGCACAGAAAATAATCCAGGAGAGTGTCTATCTAGAAGATAGGGTAATGCAGCAGAGAAAATAATCCAGAAGGGATGGTAAT
The DNA here is from genome assembly GCF_964212035.1 of Myotis nattereri. Classification (NCBI taxonomy): domain Eukaryota; kingdom Metazoa; phylum Chordata; class Mammalia; order Chiroptera; family Vespertilionidae; genus Myotis; species Myotis nattereri. The sequence goes on from NC_138076.1 coordinate 30,736,958, forward strand.
CTAGCCTTTAGGATAATCCAGGAGAGGGTGTAATCCAGGTAGGAATATAATCTAGGAAAGAGGTTAGTTCGGAGAGAGTATACCCAGGAGAGAGGATAACCCAAAAGAGAGGGTAATCTAGGAGAGATGATAATACAGGAGAGATGGTAATTCCAAAGAGATACTATGCAGCAGAGAAGATAATCCAGAAGAGCATATAGTTCAGGAAAGGTGGTAATCCAAGAGAGAGTGAAATCCAGGAAAGGGTGTAATCCACAACAACATGTAATCCAGGAGAGTGACTAATCCAGGAGAAAGGGTAATCCAGGAGAGCATGTACCCACAAGAGAACATAATCAAGGAGGGTAAAAAAGGAGAGAGAGTAATCCAGCAGAGACAATAATCCAGGAGACTGTACATCCAGAAGAGAAGGTAACTCAGGAGAGAAAACAATTCAGGAGAGAAGATAAAACAGGAGAAAAGCTAATCCAAAAAAAATTTAAAAAATAAAAAAGGTAATCCAACAGAGTGGATAATCCAAGAGAGTTTATAATCCAGTAGAGAAGGTATTCCAGGAAAGAAAGTAATCCATTGGAGAGACTAATCCAGGAAAGAGTGTAATCTGAAAGAGGTAATTCAGACTGGAGAATAATCATGAAGAAAGGATAATCCCGGAGATCCTAAGAGAAAACAACCCAGGAGAGATGGTAATCCAGTTGAAGGATAATTTGGGAGAGAATGTAATAAAGGAATGAGTATAACCCAGGAGAGAGTAATCCAGGAAAGAGTGTAATTCACAAGAGTATATAATACAGGAGAGGTGGTAATCCAACAGAGGGTAATCCAGGAGAGAGGGTAATCCAAAAGAGAAGATAATCCAGGAGAATGTGTATCCACAACAGAGGGTAATCCAGCCGAAAGGCTAATTCAGGAGAGATGATAATTCTAAAGAGATGGTTATTCAGAAGAGAAGATAATGCAAAAGAGTGTGTAATTAATTAGAATGGGACATCAGGAGAGAGTGTAGTTGAGGAAAGACTGTAATCCAGAAGAGAGGGTAATCAAGGAGAGTGAATAACCCAGGAGAGGGGCTAATCCAGAAGAACAGGTAAATAGAAGATAATATAGTAGAGTGTGTAGTGCAGGAGAATGGTATTCCAGGAGAGAATGTGATCCAGAAGAGAGGGCAGTCCATTCTAGAGGATAATCCAGTAGAGAGTATATCCAGAAGAGACTGTAAGCCAAGAGAGAGAATAATCCGGGAGAGAAGCTAATCCAAAAGAGAAGTAATCCAGCAGAGAAGATAATTCAGCACATCAAGTAATCCAGGAGAGGGAGGAATTCCAAAAAAGAAGGTAATCTGCCTGAGAGGCTCATCCAGGAGAGAATGTAATCCAGGAAAGAGTAATCCACAAGAGCATGTAATACAGGAGAGGTGGTAATCCATCAGAGTATAATCCAAGAGAGAGGGTAATGCAAAAGAGAAGAAAATCCAGGACAGTATGTATCCCGAAGACAGGGTAATTTTGCAGAGATAATACAAAAGATATGGTAATCCAGCAGATAAAATAATGCAGAAGAGTGCATAATCCAGCAGAATGGGAAACCCAGGAGCAAGTGTAATCAAGGAAAGGCTGTAATCCAGAAGAGAGGATAATCAAGAAGAGTGGGTAATCCAGGAAAGAGGCTAATCCAGAAGAGAGGGTAAATAGAAGATAATACAGTAGAGTGTGAAACATAGGAGAGAGGGTTTTTCAGGAGTAAGTGTGATCCAGAAGAGAGGGCAATCCAGTGAGAGACCAATCTTGGAGGGAGGCCAATCCAAGAAAGAGGGTAATCCATCAGAGATGATAATCCAGGAGAGAGTATATCCAGGAGAGGGTATTATAGAAGAGGGAATAATCCAGGAGAGAAGTTTATCCAAAAGAAAGGGTAATCCATCAGAGAAGTTAATTGAGGACAGCATGTAATCTAAGAGAGTGGGGATTCCAGGAAAGAAGTTGGTCCACCTGAGAGGATAGTCCAGGAAAGAGTGTAATATGGGAGGGTAATCCAGGCAAGGGAATAATCCAGGAGTAGGATAATCCAGGAGAGAGTGTAATCCAAGAGAAAGGGTATCCAGGAGAGAAAACAATGCAAAAAACTCTAATCCAGGAGAGTGTGTTGTCCAGGAGAGTAGATTATCCAGCAGAAAGGAAAAACTTGGAAAGAGGCTAATCCAGCAAGGAAGCTAATTCAGCAGAGACAAGAATCCAGGAGGGAAAATAATCCATGAGAGAGAGTAATCCACTACAGGGGTAATCCAGAAAAGAGGGTAATCTTTTAGAGAGGAAAAGCTGGGGAAGGAATAATCCAGAAGAGAGGGTAATTCGGAAGAGAGGATAGTCCATCAGAGACAATAATCCAGGAGAGTGTGCATCCAGAAGAGAAGGTAATCCAGGAGAGAAAACAATTTAGTAGAGAGGGTAAACCAGGAGAAAAGCTAATGCAAAAAAAAGAAAGGGTAATCCAACAGAGTGATTAATCCAGGAGAGAAGTATTTTAGGAAAGAAGGTAATCCACCTGAGAAGATGATCCAGGGAAGAGTGTGATCCAAAAGAGGTAATCCAGGCTGGAGAATAACCATGAAGACAGGGTAATCCAGGAGAGAGTATAATCCATGAAAGAGGGCATCCATGAGAGAAAACAATCTAGGGGAGAGCATAATGCAGAAGAGTAAGAAAGCCAGGAGAGATGGTAATGCAGTTGAAGGATAATTTGAGAGAAAATGTGATCCAAGAGTGAGTGTAATCCAGGAGAGAGAGTAATCCAGGTTAAAGAATAATCCAGGAGCGAGTACAAACCAGGACAGAGTGTAATGCAAGGAAGATTATAATCCATAGGAGTGTAATCCAGGAGAGTGTGTAATCCAGAAAGAGTGTAATTCACAAGTGTGTGTAATATAGGAGAGGTGGTAATCCAGCAGAGTGTAATCCAGGAGAGAGGATAGTCCAAAAGAGAAGATAACGCAGGAGCATGTGTATCCATAACAGAGTGTAATCCAGCAGGAATGGTAATGTAGACCAGATCATAATCCTAAAGCATTATCCAGGAAAGAAGATAATGCAGAAGAGTGCATTATCCTGGAGAATGGGAAATACAGGAGAGAGTGTAATCGAGGAAAGAACTGCAATCCAGAAGAGAGGGTAATCAAGGAGGGTGGATAATCCAGGAAAGAAACTAATCCAAAAGAAATAGTAATCCAGCAGAGAAGATTATCTAGGAGAGCATGTAATCCAAGAGAGGGGTGATTCCAGGAAAGAAGATAATCCACCTGAGAGGATAATCCATGAAAGTGTGTAATTGAGGAAAGAGGGTAATTCAGGCTAGAGAATAATCCAGGCGACAGAATAATGCAGGAGACTGTGTAATCCATGAAAGAGGTAATACATGACAGAAGAAAAATGAGGAGAGAGTGTATCCAGAAGGGTGAAATCCAGAAGAGAGGGCAATCTGGGATATTCTACATAGAGCACAGAGGCTAATCCAGGAGATCTGATAATCCAGGAAAGAGTGTAATCCAGAGCATGTAATATAGAAGAGATGGTAATTCAGCAGAGTGTAATTCAGGAGATTGTGTGTGATCCAGTAGAGAGAGTAATCTAGAAGAGATAATAATCCAGGAGACTGTCCAAAAGAGAGGGTAATCCAGGAGAGAGAATAACCCAGGTTAAAGTATAATACAGGAGCATGTGTAAACCAGCATAGAGTGTAATCCAGGAGAGGTGGTAATCCATCAAATTGTAATCCAGTAGAGGGAATAATTCAGCAAATACAATAATCCAGGAGATTGTGTACCTAGAAGAGAGGGTAATCTAGGAGAGAAAGCAATTCAGGAAATAGTTACCCAGGATATTCCAGAAGAGAGGATTATCCAGGAGAGAGTGTGTCCAGAAAAGAGGGTAATCCAGGAGAAAGAATAAACTGGGAGAAAGAATAATCCAGGACAGAAGCCAATTTAAAAAAATGGTAATCCAGCACAGAAGAAAATTCAGGAGAGTTTATAATCAAGGAGAGTGGGTATTCCAAGAAAAAAGGTAATACAGAAAAGAGTGTAATCCAAAACATGGTAATCTAGGCTGGAGAATAATCCTATAAATAAAATAATCCAGGAGAGTATATAATCCATGGGAGAGGTTTTCCAAGAGAGAACACTTTCCAGGAGAGAGTGTAATCAAGGAACAAGTATAATGCAGAAGGGTGTGAATCCAGGAGAAATGGTTATCCAATTAAAGGATAATCTAGGAGAGAGGGTAATCCAGGAGAGAGAGTAATGAAGAATAAAGGAGTCATTGTTAGTGAGGGTAGAGTATAATCCATGAGAAATGGTAATCCAACAGAGTGTAATCCTGAAGAGAGGGTAATCCAGGAGTAAGGGTAATCCAGCAGAGAAGATAATCCAGGAGACTGTATATTCAGATTAGAAATTAATCTATGAGAGGAAGCAATTGAGGAGAGAGGGTAATCCAGCAGAGAAGATAACCAAGGAGAGAGTGTAAACCAGAATGGAGAATGATCCATGTGAGATGATAATCCAGGAGAGAAGCTAATCCACAAGAAAGATTAATCCTGCAGAGAAGTTAATTCAGGAAAGAGAGTATTCTAGGAAAAAAGGTAATCCACCTGAGAGGATAATCCAGGAGGAGGTTATCCAGGCTGGAAAATAATCCTGAAGATAGGGTAATCCCAGAGAGAGTATAATCCATAAGAAAGTGTAATTCAGTAGAGTGGGTAGTCCAGGAAAAATGATAATCTGGTTGAAGGATAATTCAAGAGAGAGGGTAATCCAGGAGTGAGTCTAATCTAGGAGAGAGAATAACCCATATTAAAGGATAATACAGGAGTGTGTGTAAACCATGAGAGTGGATAATCCAGCAAAAAGTGGATAATCCCATCTCCAGGAGACTGTGTATCCAGAGAGAAGGCAATCTAGAAGAGAAAATAATTCCTGAGAAAGAGAGGGTATTCTGGGGAAAAAGATAATCCACTTGAGAGGATAATCCAGGAAAGAGTGTAATCCAAATGATGGTAATCCAGGCTGAAGAATAATCCTGAAGACAAGGTAATCCAGGAGAGAATATAATCCACAAGAGAGAAAACAATCCAGGAGAGAGTGTAATGCCAAAGGGTGAGAAATCCAGGAGACATGGTAATCCAGTTGAAGGATAATCCAGGAGAGAGGGTAATTCAGCAGAGATGATAATCCAACAGAGAGGCTAATCCAGGAAAGAGGATAATCCTGGAGACTGTGTAATGCAGGTGAGGTGGTAATCCTGGAAGAAGGTAATCCAGGACAGAGGGCAATCCAGTGGACAGGGTAACCCAAGAGAGTGTATTATCCAGGAGAGGATAATCTTGGTGAGTGAATAATCCAGATTTTGTCCTTGAGATAAAATGGGAGAGAGAAAAAAATACAAGTTTATAAATGAGAAGAATTAAGATATGAAACATATACCTTCTCAGGTGATTTTGTGATCAAATGTAAACATTTGTGGAATATTTCAAATATTTCAAATGTCCCTTGATATTAACAAAGCTCCCAGTTTTAAATTACTTTAAAATTTCATGACATCCATATCTGGATGCTGGACTACTCCTTTATCAATTGGGTCCTCTCGTGTCCCTGGGCACCTCTCTTATGGCACCATGTCCATAGTGCTTCCTGCGCTAGCACTTCAGCTGGTGTCTTGCTTCCTACCTTCTCAGGGTCAGGGAAAGATCTGATAGAAACCAGGAAATGCTTTCCAAAAAACGTGGTTTTGCCTGAGTTTTCACTTTTTCCTTTCCTTATCAAAATAAATTACCTTCAGGATGCCAACAACAGTATTGGAGCTAGATACTTACAGTGGGCAAACCCCTAAATCAACTCTAAGAATGGATTTATAAACAAAATAAATATTTTGGAATCAGATATTATAGCTCTAATAAAAATTGTGAGTCAGTATAATGATTCGCTATTCCCAGGGAAACAGTTTCATGAAACAGACCATCCTTCCTTTCCTTCCTCCTCATATCTCCTTACTAGTATAGCTGCCTTAGCTTGTATATTAGTTTCCCAAGGTTGCCATAAGGACGTACCAAAACGGGTGGCTTAAATCAGCAGAAATTCATTCTCTCACAGTTGGGAGGTCAGAAGGCTAAAATCGAGGTGTCAGCAGGGCTACAGCTCCCTACAGAGGCTCCGGGGGGGGGGGGGGGGGGATCCTTCCTGGCTGCTCGCAGTTCCCCATGGCCCGGGTATTCCTGGATTTGTGGCAGCATCCTCCAGTCTCTGCCTTCACATTCATGTGGTTGTCTTCTGTCTCTGTATCCTCTCCTCCTCCTCTTCTTTTTATTTTTAACTAGTATTTCTTTTTTTAAAAAATATTTTTTTATTGATTTTTTACAGAGAGGAAAGGAGAGGGATAGAGAGTTAGAAACATCGATGAGAGAGAAACATCGATCAGCTGCCTCCTGCACCCGCCCCCCCCCCCCCCCCGCCACCCCCACCCCCCTCACTGGGGATGTGCCCGCAACCAAGGTACATGCCCTTGACTGGAATCGAACCAGGGACCCTTCAATCTGCAGGCTGATGCTCTATCCACTGAGCCAAACCAGTTAGGGCTCCTCTCCTCTTCTTGTAAGGATACCAATCATCGGATTTTGAGCCCACTTAATTTCCAAATAAGGGTACATTCTGAGGCTCTGAGTGGATGTGAATTAGGGAGGCACTATTCAACCTGCCATAGCTTATAAACTAGAAACTATTACCTTCAAGGTGTTAGAAGGAGAACTTCTTCTGCTTTCTCTCCCCTTTTCATCATTCCTTTCTGTAAGAGGGGGAGTAAGACCGAAAAATTCCCAGATCATGGATGTTCTAGATTCTCTTGGTCTGAGAAATCTACCTTTCTTCAGACACATGCACTCATACCTCCCTCATCAGGAAACCTATCAGGCTGACTGTGGTTGTCCAGCCTGTGACTCAATGGGCAATTTCAATTGCAGGCAGGGGGATGCTGTAGAAAGCCTAGAATGGAGTTCAGGTCCAAGCCCTGTTCTCAAGTCCAGCTTGACCAGAAATACAATTCTCATCTGTCATACTTCTGAGCACACTCCTCAAGTAGTTGGAACCCAGAGGGAAGAGTGTGACTGAGAAGCATAGGGGTCCCTGTCAGCAGCCCGTCAGCTATTCACAACTGTCCCAGCAGACAGAAGGCTGTGCACCAGAGAGAGAATTCCTGAAGCCCAGTAGGCCTGCACTTGCATTTTAGATGATTTGCCCTGGAAGCAAGGCCCTAAGGATCGGACTAGGCTCCAGGTTAAAATGTCAGTGCTCAGGTCTGGGGACCACCCTCTTTTATTTTATTTATTAATTATATTTTTTTAACCCTCACACGAGAATAATTTTTCCATTGATTATTTTAGAGTGAGTCAAGGGGAGAGAGGAGCGGGGGAGAGAGAAACATCAATCTGAGACAGACACATCGATTGGTCGCCTCCTGTTCATACCTCGAATAGGGCCAGGGATCCAGTCTGCAACGCGGTATGTGCCCTTGACTGGGAATTCAGCCCTTGACCCTTTGGTCTGTGGGCCTATGCTCTAACCACTGAGCACCTGGACAGGGCAGGACCACCCTCTTTATAAGAGGACTGGAGGGTAAGGTGCAACCAGATGATGGAAAGGAGCGTTTGGGAAGGGAACCAAACAGAAGCTCACTCCTATCACCGTTTCCCTGATGGTTCCCAGGGTGTTCTCTCCCAAGTCCCATTGAGGAGGTGGAGGTGGGGCAAGGTTGAGTGGGGAGCAGTTAGGCCCAGCTGGGGAACAGCTTGGGGGTGGAGGTGGGGGCAAAGGGCAGCTACCAGTTGTCCCTTTACACTGTCTAGCCCTGCCCTCCTCTGCCCCTCAGGCTGAGGCTTGTGATGTGGAACCAGTCCCTAGTCAGACCTCTGGGGGCTAATCCTCCTGAGTGAAGCATGTACCCATCCATTCTCTACCCCCCCTCCCCCTCCCCCCCCCCCCGCACCCATTGGTTTTGATAAAGAGTAAAAGTTGCAGGAAAATCTAGGTCCTTAGGCAATCAGGTGCTCTTAACGCCCATCTGACCATGGCATTGGTGCCGAGAGCACAGGACGCTGCAAGCTGAGCCAGAGATTTAATATAAAAATAACACATGACAGGACATTTCAGCTGGTTGGGAAGAAAACTCTGGTTTTGAGGTCACTGTTTCAGATCAGGACTGGGGACAGCTGGGCCTGCGATGCACAGCCATCTGAGACCTGAGTTCACACTTCATTGAGCTGGAATTTCTGTCTGCTTCCTGTTGGCAGGTGTCTCCATCACAACTCACTGGTCACAACAGAAAGGCCAAAACTGGAGTGAGTCTCGGCAAAGAGCCATCTCGCCCTTTCAAACAGGGGCAGCGCCTGGCATTATCCAGCATGAAGTGGCATTACTGTGGGATTTGTCATTCAGCAAACAGACTCTCATCAGAGAAACAACTGTTAATGCTGAACAAATCTATTTTAAGGATGCAAGAATGAATGGGGGTGGCAAAGCACTTATAGTAAAAGGAGCTACCTAAACCATCATTCTCTTAATATAGCCAATATTTGAGAAACATGACTTCATTGCAAGACAATTAAGACCTGGTCACACCCTGGTTGAGTAGCTCAGTTGGTTGGAGCATCCTCCTGATACACCAAGGTTGTGGTTTCGATCCCTGATCAGGGCACATACAAGTATCAACCAATGAGCCCAGCCAGCATGGCTCAATGGTTGAGTGTTGACCTATGAACCAGGAGGTCACGGTTCGATTTCTGGTCAGGGTAAATGCCTGCAGACTCGGTCCTCAGAGTGGGGCATGCAGGAAGCAGTCAATCAATGATTCTTTCTCATCATCGATGTTTCTAACTCTCTATCCCTCTCCCTTCCCCTCTGTAAAAAATCAATAAAATATATTTAAAAATAAAAAAAAAAGAGTCACGATACAGCCAGTTCTGAGAAAGACACACACAGTGTAGAGCTCTGGTGAGGACACATATGTGTTTGATAAATCTTAGCCGTGACATTGGTGAAGGGTGAGCACTGGCCCAGGAAGCATAGCAGCAGCTGGGGTGGTGACTCTGGCGGGCCTTCATAGCAGGCAACGGCACACATTCAGCCTGCATTCCCAAAGCACACATTCATCATTTAGGCAAGGTGGCCTGGAGCATTCTGTGTTCAGTCTGGATGAAAACTCTGACGCACTGAATTTAAAGACGGAGCAATCAAAAGAGGATTTGAGGTATAAAATTAAACCCTCTTTAAAAATTAAGAAAGGTGATTGATTTAAACTCATTTGGTCTATTCAATGATTCACTCTACAGTTCTAATTTCTGTGAGTTTCCAGATGCTTTATTAACGAGCAGGACTTTTGGTTTCACCTTCACAGTTGCCATCTGGGTACAGGGCAGGAGTGGCAAAACGCAAAGGATTTGGGAGCAGCATCTGCAAAAAGGTCTCCGTTTTACAGCAGCACCATTGGACAGAGGCCACTTTAGAAATCCTTGTGAGACGAGGGCTGAGATCTGATAGTAGTCCAGATGGGTGTTGGGTCAGTTCATTGTTTTCTACGCTGTGACAAACAGGAGCAAGACCGTGCCTAGCAATACTGCCTGACCCAAATGCCACTGGCCTTAAATGTCCTTCCAGCTGCTTGGGCTCCCAGGCCTGTGCCAAGAGGGCACAGTGCCCACAGGAATCTTGACCAACCCTGTGATCTGAGAGCCAGGCAAGGAAGACAACCTCCACAGGCGACTGAGAACACTGCCAGCCTGTTCTCCTGGAGATGGCGTCTCCGCACACTGGGCCAGCGGGCGCCATTCATTCCCAATCACAGCTGCTGCAGGTTGATTTCACAAAGCAGATGTGTCCCTAGAGACCTTGGCCAAGAACACATGGAGGCTCCTCCTGGAAAGGGTAGTGGGAGATGTGGAGGCAGCTGGGATGACCGTCTCCGTAGCTGAACGCAGCTGACCCTCCGGCAGCAGCTGCACTGGACTTCCACACCCAGGGGACAGCGCTGAGTCGCCGGCAGCAGGATTCAACAGTTTCCATCATGGAAATACGGCCAGAGGCATAGAGACGGAATATAGGTGTGTAGCCTCTGAGCCTCGGAGCACAGGAGGACTCGGAAACTCACTGGGGCTCAGCCAGAATCTCACGTAGAAGATACATGCTAAGTTAGCATCATTGGCAAAGAACGGAAAGCAATTGTTTTCTAGGCCAGTGTAGGGTAGGAACCAGGTTGAAAGCATTTTGTCAAAGAAAATGAAGAGCCATGATGAGAAGGAGTAGGACAAACAGAGGCATGAGAGGAAGGGAGAAGGTACTAGTATACGGAACCAATGAAAAGAGGGAAATAGCAGGAATCAGTGGGTGTTACAAGATAAATCTGAAAGATATGCCTGCCACCTGAGTCTGTCCCACCCAGGGACCTCTGTAGTCACAGGACAAATTCCTTCCTTCCTTCCTCCTTCCTCCCTCCCTCCCTCCCTCCCTCCCTCCCTTCCTTCCTCCCTCCCTTTCTCCCTCCCTCCCTCCCTCCCTTCCTCCCTCCCTCTCTCCCTTCCTTCCTTCCTTCCTTCCTTCCTTCCTTCCTTCCTTCCTTCCTTCCTTCCTTCTTTTTCTTAAGGAGTGAGGATACTTTTTGCCATTTATTTTTTGCAGAAAGTGGAAGGGAGAGGGAGGGGAAGAGAGAAAGAAACATCGGTATGAAAGAGACACATTGATGAGTTGCCTCCGACATGTACCCTGACCAGGGACAGGGATTGAACCTGCAACCCAGGTATCTGCTCTTGACTGGGAATTGAATCCAAGACCCTCCAGTGGGCAGGCTGACACTAACTGCTGAGCCACATCAGCCAGGCAGAACATATTTCTTCTGCACATCATTACATACTGTATAATTTATCAATAAACCACTAAATCTCGATTTGAAAAAAAATATGGGACAGTCTATTGAAATGTCCACTGTTTATTAAATTCATTTCACAGAGGATAATGTAGGGCTTCCCTTTCCCTGTGAAACACAGATGTCTGGAATTTTTTTCAAACGCTCATTTGCATAGGTTCAGTTGCAGGTTGTAATTTCCAAAAACGACCCCAACAATATCTCCCATGTCACAGGCCTTTTTTTTTCTTTAGAGAATTTTTATACGAGTTTATTTGAGCCAACATGCTGAGAAGCAAGATCTCAAATGCTCTGGAAAATGACAGTTTTACCAGGGGTTTTATAAATTGGGAATTAAGGAGGCATGTAAGGTAGATTAGAATAGATCAGTGGTTCTCAACCTGTGGGTCGCAACCCCTTTGGGGGTCGAATGACCCTTTCACATGGTCGCCTAAGACCATCCTGCATACCAGATATTTACATTATGTTCATAACAGTAGCAACATTACAGTTATGAAGTAGCAACGAAAATAATTTTATGGTTGGGTCACAACATGAAGAACTGTATTTAAAGGGCCAGAAGGTTGAGAACCACTGAAATAGATGAAGGGGCAGGGTAGTTAAGGAGATTTTGTGCTCCTTTGGGGGTGGCTACACCTCCCTCTGAAAAAGAGGATTGCTCTGGCGTTTCAAAGGTGTATTGACCTACGTACACAAGAACAATGGACAGGACTTGCTTAAGACAAAGATAAACCTTTTGATAGGCCTGAGGGTGACTGCCTACCATGACCTGCTCAGTTAGGTGTTTATGATTCATTACAACACCCCTCTTCTTCCACAGTCTTCCCTTTTGGTCATAAATCAATCTGAAGAATGCACTGATGACTAACCCTTCAGTCAGGTAAGGAGGTTTCACAGCCTAGGAATGCTCTTCCCTAGGACTTCTCAACGTTGTCTTGTTGAAATAGTGGGTCACTGGGGATGGGGCAATACTGGAACTATGGTATGTGAGCTGAGGTCCAATTTTCCCAAGAGGGTAGGACAAGTAAATGCAAGGTAGTTGGGGCTTATGGCCTTTGTTTTGAATAAACACTCTGGATCATTTCTATCCTATGAACTATTATCATGTTCTAAGTTTTCCCATTAGTCTCATTTTTCTGTATTTTGCTTCTAGTATAACATTTATATAAGCCATAAAAAGAGTATCAAAGGTATCTAATTCATGTTCAGTAATCACAAGCAGTTGGACTATATAGAAAAACCCAAAGAACAAGTATAGCTACTATTATGATTAATATCATTAGCCGACAAGTAAAGAAAACCAAACAAATGATTTCTGAGTTCAATAGCAATCCATAGGTATACAGGCTGTCAATGTCTTGGGGTAGCTGTCTACCTCTGGTGTCAGTGACTTCTCATCCCTGAGGAGTCCTTGGTGTCTGTTGTAGGTGGAAGTGAGTGTCAGAGACAGGAGTAGATATCCATTCGTGTTTTGGTGCCTGAGGGTGGAAGTGTCTTTTATTTGATGTCCTTTCCAATAAACAAAATATCTTGGTGGCAGTTAATGACCTTCAAAGTCTTTGTCTCCTGGAAGCTCACCAAGTTCACCCAATGTGAAGCTGGGAGCCGGTGGGGCTCAATGAACCCATGCTGGTACCAGGCATGGGGTTGAACCTGCATGGTGGTCCCTAGATAGACTCCCTTGGAATCCTGCTGGCTATCCCATATAATAAAAGCCTGATATGCAAATTGACCGAATGGCAGAAAAACCGGTGGAACAACCAGTCACTATGATGTGCACTGATCACCAGGGGGCAGATGCTCAATGCAGAAGCTTCCCCTAGAGCCTGAAGGCCCCAGGCCAGCCAAGGTGGGTGCCAGTGGGCCCCCCCACTCCTCGATCGCCCTGCCAGTCTCCCCGCAGAGGGAGGCAACCAGTGGCAGCGAGGGGAGGGGTGGGGGTAAGGGCAGCAAGCAGGTGGTGCCAGGCCAGCCAAAGCAGGGCCCCCAATTTCTCCATCAGCCGCCCCACAGATCAGCCCTGATGTCAGCCAGGCCCAAGGACCCTACCCGTGCACAAATTTCGTGCACCAGGCCTCTAGTACCAAATAAAAGTTGACAACCAAACATGTGGAAAATTTTTATAAGAATTTATTTGAACCAAATTGACAACATGCTGGGGAGCAAGATCACAAATGCTCCCCCTGCACCTTTATTTTTAACAATGTGATCTTGATGCTTCTTTTAACAAACCAGCAGTTTCCTCCACTTGAATCCAGGTAGACTGTCACAGTGACCAACAGAGTGTGGCTGAATTGATGCTTTGGGGCCCCCAGAGTCTAGGTGATACCATAAAAATGTCATGCATTTTGACCTGGCTCTTTTGGGACACTTTCTCTAGGAAAACCCAGCAGCCATGGTGTAAGGAAGCCCAAACTAGCCCACACTATGCATTAAACTTTTAGCTAAGTTCCTTTGCATCCAGCCTGTGTCTCATCCTTTAACTTGAGGCATGACTTCTTTGTAGTGATGTAGGTATAGTAACTATTTCCCCAATTATGTTTTATTTCTCCCAGAGTCATTTAATACTTTCAGACCATCTTCAGTTACATTTCTACAAGTTGAAGTCAGTTGGAGACAGATGAAAGGAAAAGAATTTGGCCTAATCTGATTGCTATTGCTTGACAACAGGAAAAGAAATAGTAACTTTAAAAGTTAGCTTTTAAAACAAATTTTAATTATATAAGCAATACAAGAGCATTTTAAAGCAATTCCAAAAAAACATTAAGCCCAATAGATCAAGCTAATGTTCCCCTTGCACATGTGTATCTCACCTGTCCCTGCCTATGCTTCTCCATTGGTAACTCATCAATTTGATATGATCTTTCAGATATTTTATGCATTGAATATATATGTTCTCATAGAAAATACATAGCGTGGTTAAATCATGTAGTGTCATTTTATGTGGGGTTTTAAAAAAAAAACAAAACACATAACCTTAATGGTATTATAGAAATGTTCTGCAATGTTTCTTATCTATTAATTTTTAACTGCACACTCTAACTCCCTACCCTCTCTGGGACTGTTATTGCTTTCAGGGCAGTTCCTCCTATTTAGAGAGTTAGGGTTTTAAATGTCTTCATATTTTATGTGATGGGGTTTGCATTTCTGTTTCTTGTTCTTTTAGCTTCAGAGTCATTTCTGGGTGGTTACGAGGAAATACTATGACATTTCCACTAAACAGAACACCCTTTATATATTTTCTGTTGGGTGTGTTAGGGTTATATCCCCCATATAACATAATTTCTGCTATAACGTGAAGAATATTTTTATCACAACTTATAGCTGGTCATTACTAAAACAGCAAAGCTATTTACTCGATTCCATTCCATTACATCCATCATCTTGCTAAATTTGGGATTAAGGATTAACACTAAAAGGGGTCCAAGGATTCGATAGTGGAATGTATTATTACATAGCGTGTAATGCATCAATGTTATTTTCCTGATTTTGAAAGACATTTTATAGTTGTGTAGGAGAAAGCTATTGTTTGTAAAAAAAAATAAAGTAAATAAATACATACTGAAGTATTGGGGGCGGTGGAGTATCGTGATCTCCATTTATTCTCAAATGGTTCAGGGGAAAAAAGTGTTCCATTGTACTGTTACTTGCAATTTTTAGGTAGGTTTGAGATTTTGCTTTTTTTTAAGTTTGTTGAAAAAATACTTGGAGATGCCTGCTGCTAAGGAAGTGAAAACTTAAACAGAAGGAATGAAAGTGTTTAGCCAAGCGGTTTTTTAATACATGTAGCGTGACGTTGTCCAATTCAGAAAAGTGGAAACATCTGGTGAGGAGGCCATTAGCTAATTTACCTCAGTCTATACAATGCCTGTGTGTGTGTGTGTTTTAAATCTTTATTGTTGAAAGTATTACATATGTCTCCCTTTTCCCCCCATTGACCTCTTCTAGCCCACCCCTGCCCCCCATCCAGGCCTTCCCTCTAAGGTTTGACAGCCTGTTCCATGGACTTATTTTGTTCATCATTAGATTCCACTGTGGATGAAAAGGGAGTATGTGTCCATCATTTTATTTTTTATCCAATCCCAGAGGTTTCCCCACTTTACTTTCTCCCACCTCCCTAATCTATCACCAATGGATTTCATGTAACCCACATATGCCTCCTCTTTTGATTGTAATGTATAAAACAAGGTAAAAAAAACAAACAAAAAAATAAAACACACCATTCTCCAGAGCATTATCCCCATACGTTGAGATTCTGCTTCCTGGCAATTGTCAACAGTTTGACTCAAATAAGCTCACAAAAATTCTTTACAGGTTTGAATGTCATTTATGTTTACACCACATATGAGTGAGATCATGTGATACTTATCTTTCTCTGACTGGCTTATTTCGCTTAGCATAATACTACTCTTCTGTTGAAGTCAGCTAGCAATGGTATGGGAATAGCCGAGTAACAGATGTGTGCTCATCTCCCATAAATGTCTCAGATGAAGCTGTCAGCCCCAACAGGCATGGCTTCTTATATTTCTTTCATAGCTGCCTTTTCCATTTGACTTTTCTGGAAGTTTTAATCCCATAATCAGCTGCCAGTTATGATTATTGTGTCTTGGTCTCAATTGAACTTTAAAAATATATATTTACAAGTGCTTTTCCAGGGCAAGAGCTGGGCAAGTCACATTTTAACCCCTTCCAATCCTGTGATTCTGGATATAGAAATTAGGTAATGAGCAGCGAGTATGGGGATATTAATTCTGTTCAGCTGCTTCCCCTCCCCCCTCCACCTGGTCTGAGCCAGGATCTGCGGAGAGAACTTCACACTTCAACCGACTCAGCTTTCCGGGCAGTAGATTTAAAGGAAATCTTTAAATAGTAGCAGCTGTTGCTTTCTCAAGGAAGTTTCTGGGAATATGTTTACTTAGTTCAAGTAATATGTTGGGACTTTCTTTAAGAATACTCTATTAAGAAATATGGAATATTCGTCTCAAAAATCAGTTTAGGCACTGATTCAGAATTTTATGTTATACACATTGAGAAACTGAATACATCAATGGACAATAGCCAGAACATATATGTTGTGTGTTTCCTTCCCACGTCCCGCGTGGATCAGGGTTCAGGAACTGGAAACAGAGCCGCACACAATGAAAATGAAAAGACAAGACATAATTGGAAATATTGGGGGACCAGGCGGGCAAGTCCAACTCAAGGGGAAGGATTTCCACCATGCTCAGGCCTCACCAAGCTTTTACTGATTCTGGGATGCACCCATAGCATAGCCCTTAGGCAGGTGACCCCCCAGTAACAGGCAGACTAGCCCATCAGCAAGGATTTACATAATAATAAATGGGGGAGTAGTTTCAGCTACCACTGTCTGGACAAACAGAGGTGGCGCCTAGCTCCAACCTTTGCTAGGGCTTCAAAGGCACCCAGCCTCCCAGCCTTGGGGGGTATTCTGTCTACGCTTATCAGATAGTGAAGACAATAAACTGTTTCCCACACATATAAAAAATAAAACTTTGACCTACAACCTGCCTCAGCCTGCCCTGAAAAAAACAATCCCTAATCTACAATAAACATCCCAGAAGCAGCCTGTTGTAGGTCAGACTCGAAGGAGCCAAGTGGCTATCTCTAGTGGCGATCCAGGAAGCTAAAGCATAACTTCTGGAACAACCAGCCCCAAATGGCCAGGACTTGATCAACAGCTGACAGCTACCCTAACTTGCTTACAATTTAGGACCAGCCAGAGAAAGCCAAATGTGCTCCGCTGACCAGTCACATGGGAGGTCTGCTTCTGGTTAGTGTCTCCAGCTTCCCTGCCCAGAAGTGACCATCAGGGCACACCTGGGAATCACTCTTGTCCATTATAAGCTTTTTCCTCCGCTGCCTGCTTTGAGTGTCTGCCAAACTCCAATTGTTGTGACTCCCTACTCCAGTGACTTCTGATTAAACAGCCTTTGCTTTTCTAATTTGGGTAGTGTTCATTCATTTCC
The DNA here is from genome assembly GCF_964212035.1 of Myotis nattereri. NCBI lineage: Eukaryota > Metazoa > Chordata > Mammalia > Chiroptera > Vespertilionidae > Myotis > Myotis nattereri. The sequence goes on from NC_138076.1 coordinate 30,753,897, forward strand.
CAATATTTTAAAATATTTTAATGCCTACTATCCCACTGGACCCTCACACAACCCTGCAAGAAGGGTAGAGCAGGCATTCCACTATGACATTACAGGCACAAAACTTCAGAGGACCCACCTAAAGTTGCTCAAGGGCAGGGTCAATGCCAGAATTAGGTCACCTGGTTTTTCATCCTGGGTTCTTTCCAAGGCACTCCTTGAAGAATATTAACACTTACCATTACACCCTTGCTTCTTAGGCTACACTGAAAGTCAAGATTCTTAAAGATAATTTAATAGGGTGGTTTATTGGAAATTTTTATTTTTTACAGGGTCTCCAACTCCAAAATACCTTCCAACCAAAGATTTGGTTTGGTCTCCAACCAAAAATTCCACCCAGACACTGTGGCAGTAGAATGACCCAGTTTCCTCCATCTCTCTGAGTAAATGGAAACATGAGTCAAGACTACCCAGAAATGCAGAGAAGGACGTTCCTAATAAAACTCCCTTTAGAGAGTCTTGCTCCACTGTATGCCCACCATTTACTGAGCTCTGAGGCTCACCAGGACACTTTTACAGCTCAGCCTGCTCTGGTTGCCAACCTAGGAACTGATTTCTATCATTCAACCATGAGCTGAAGGTCTTCCTCTCTCCAAAGAAAGCCCATCTACACTAATAAAAGGGAAACATGCAAATTGGTCATCACTCCGCTACACCCACCAGCTAATCAGAGCAACTATACAAATTAACCCAACAAAGATGACAGTTAATTTGCATACGCAGGCGCAGAGCGAAGACTGAAGACAGTGTAGAAGGAAGCCAAGCACTGCAGAAGGGAGCGAAGCTTCAGAGAAGCCAGCAGGCCGGCAGAGATGGGAGCAAAGTCGGCCTCGGTGGGCTTCGCTCCCTTCTCTGCTTCACTCCGGCCGGCCACAGGAAGCCCTATTCTTGCAGGAATAGGCGTGAGGAAGCCCTATTCTTGCAGGAATCTTCCTGCAACAGGCCTCTAGTTTTTTATAAAAGCAAAATCATGACTCTTATATAAAATGTAAAACAAACACATGTCAAAGATTCTAACCAACAGAATGTTGAAGACTAAAAATAATTCAAAGAAAAATTCAAAATACCACACATTTATAATAATAAAGGGATACTGAAAAGCATTTACAAATAGACGCAAAACCAGCAAAATTCGCCAATATCTACAGAGCAATAATCAATTGCATCCCACCTAACAGAATTTGCATTTCTGTGGATAGGAATTATCTACTATCAGTTTTTTTATGTTATCAGTTTTCTACAAATTTCAGAGTTGTAAAATAGCTCAAAGCCAGTAAAAGGTGGAGATAACCTGGATGGGTAAGCTAGATAGAACACCCACAAGTCCTGTTTTAATGTTTTCCCCATTTCGAAGTTTTCCAAAATATTTTCCTAGAATCTCCCTTGTTACCATAATAATCTCAAAGATTATTTCTAATCATAGTATAAGGCTGGTCTCTGGTTTGGCTTGATTATTTATGTAGGTGGAGAAAGAGTGTTACTTTGCCTTGTCAATAGGTTTGGTAAGATTGAATCAGAAATTAATAAGTTTCCACACAAAAAAGCACCAGACCCAAATGGTTTCACTAGTGAATTGTATCAAACTCTTAAGGAGGAAATTATGCCATTTCTGCACAATGTCTTCCAGAAAATACAAGCAGAGGGAATACTCCTAATCTATTCTGTGAAGCCAGCATCACCCTAATACCAAAACAAGGTAAAGACATTACACAAAATGAAAACGATTAGTCCAGTGTGTTTCATGAACATAGATGCAAAAATTCCCAACAAAATACTGGCAAATCGAATCCAACAATATATACAAAGAATTATATATCCATGGGCAAGTAGGATTTACTCTAGTATACAAGGCTATATCAACATTAAAAACCTAATTAATATAATGTTACATCAACAGGCAAAAGAAGAAGAATTAAATAATCAGTTCTACTAACACAGCAAAAACTCTATTGGTAAGTCTGATGTACATCCTCTATTGAAAGTTACTGGCTTAGCAGATGCTAGATACAAATTAAAGACTGTGGACAATCAACATTTTAAATAATGACTGAAATTTGATTGATAAAAGTAGACTGCTGTTGCCTGATATCCCAGAACTCTAACAAAGGTGGGCAGCACTGTTTCAAAGAGTTTTTCATCGGTGTCCTTGAGGTTAAATACACCACAGATAGCCAGGGCATTGACAAATCTTCAGGGACTTCCCAGGAAGCCTGCAATTTCTGAACACCTCTTCAGATTTGACAGTTTTTCCCATGCAACTTTACAATGCAACATGTCAAACCGAATTACTACTTTGAGCCCTTCTCTGAACAATCAGAGAATTGTTTTTCCACTTATCATTCCCTGTGATGTTTTAGGGATAAAAGGTATCCTAAAAGTCTTATCTTACTTGTTCCACATTTATGATCTGATTTGGGGAAGGCAAATGTCAAAGTTGTCAGACTTGCACACTTGGTTAAGATAGGATCGTGGGTGCCTGAGGTAACTTAGCTTCCTATTTAATCAAAATGACAATAAAACATTTAAAATAAGCATAGACTATAATATTACTGTTTTTAAAGCCTCAGTTTGTTCATAAGTAAGGAAACCCTTTTATTTCCCGTTAAATAGTTAAGAACATGAAGTCAATACATAGTATTGAAAATGATTTCAATACGACGCAGAAACTCTGCTATCAAGGGCTATTACACAGAAAGTGAAGAATGGCCTGTTGTATTGTAGGCAAAGTCATTAAACAGTAAACCATGGAGGCAAGCCCAACGAATTTGTGAACCCTGCCAAGATTTTACTCAGTACATAGTTTTCTGTTTTTATGTGTGTGTTTTTCCAGATTCAGGTATTTCAAACCCAGGCAAATACAGTTTGCTTTCCAGTGTTTTGTTTTTTCCTCCATTATACTCCTAATATTCTGAAACAGACGTCAGGGGTCCAGGAGGTCAAAGTTGATTTTATAATAATCCTAAGATTTTATTTCTGTTATGAGGAGGAAAATAAAACTCTCCTCTCCCCATTTTCGGTTCTCCAGCTGGAACCCTGTAAATTAGACGGACAAAATGCAGATTCCCAAAAGAAAAACAAACAGAAGTTTGTTAACATATGCATCCTGCATACACGTAGGAGTGTAGCACAAAGGGGTGGTTAGAAAGGAGCTTACATAACATCTTAATTAAAGAACAACACATTTTTAGAGAAGTGACAAGACATAGGAAAAGGACTTTGAGCTTCTAGGGATGACAAATTGTGGTGAGGCAAATATATGAGGAAACGGATGGTAGACGATGGCTAGTTTTAGCAAGAGTTATGAAGCTTACTCTGATGCCATCTCTGGGTTGATAAGGATCAAGAGTTGTCTCTGTATTTCCTAGTAGAGAGAGGAGAGGGGACACCTTAACAAATTTAAGGCTGTTTTTAGGCAAAGGGGGGAGGGCAGAGCTTTTCTTGTAACTGCTTCTCAAGTGCTTTCAGCTCAAAATCATCCTTATGCCAAAGTGGCATCTTTGGAGATGGGATGTTCGGCCACCCTTCAACCGACAATGTGTTTATCATTGACGTCTTCAAATGAAACAACAAATGTGCTTTTTTAAAATTCCCTCATTTCCATTTTTAACTTAGTTAATGTGGATATTTATAACATGCATAAGCAGAAGCTGAGGTCCTCATGAAGTCCCAAGAGTATTACAAAGTCCAGTGACCAAAACAAGTTTGAAATCACTGCTTGAGGGCAAAACTACCTTTTTCCTTGCAAAAAATCCAAGGAACACACAGACGCACTTTTCCGTCACTGTTGCTGCTAGGGTGGCTTAGTCAGTAATATTTAATAAAGAAAACTAAGGGGTTAGATTGATTAAAAACTATCTGTCATACATGAGCATTTTAGCAGACTAGCAAAGCTTATCATATGACTTCCTATAAGCCACACACATCCCTTTGTTGTTTGTTTGTTTTCTTTTAATATATTTTTTATTGATTTCAGAGAGGAAGAGAGAAGTAGAGAGAGATAGAAACATCAATGATGAGAGAGAATCATTGATCGGCTGCCTCCCACACGCCCCCTACTGGAGATCAAGCCCACAACCCAGGCATGTGCCCTTGACCAGAATTGAACCCAGGACCTTTCAGTCCACAGGCTGACGCTCTAGATACTGAGACAAACTAGGTAGGGCCACACACATCCCTTTGTAATGTAGCAAAATAGAACACATTTGTTAACCTGAACCAAAGATATAGCCTTTCTAGCACATAAAAATAAACCAAATTATGTAAAATTATGCTTACTGGTTGAGGAATAGAGTGAAGAAATAAAATGGAGAAATAGAGTGAAGAAATAAAATGGTGTATAGTCAAGCTGCTAAATTACTAAAATCAAGTAGGTTGAGGCATGAGGAAATGATCCTATTTTTGTTTTAACTAGCATGGGAACTTAAACTTTTAAACTTCTCAGTCCTGTGTCAATGCCTGGATATACATCAAACCTCCAGATAACCCTCTGATTATTCCCTGAAGGACTAAGTAAAGAATGCTTACATATCCAAGAATGCTCACTTGACATCCGTTATCCAGATGACAGGTCATCTAGAGAATTACCATCTAGGACCAATTCTAGGCCAAGAATGCAGGACTGATTCTTCTCAAGAATGTGCTAGCCAGTATAAGAACTCTTAACTTTTCTTTCTTTTTGGAACACTTCTGTGTTTTTGCCTATCTGTGGTTCTAGTTTACAAACTCTAAGATCCTTGAATAATCTTTATTATTTATTTCTAGCCAATACTCCAGACTCTTTCTGAGATTGTTCTATATGATTGATGTTTCAATATATCTTACTTAAAAAGTATCTAGGTTTCCAAAAATTATCCATTAATTAATGCAACTTAAAATTATTACACAATCTTGCTATCTAACAACCTTGGAAATTATTTTCAAGCTGACAATATAAAACATAGTTACTGTTTAAATAAAAAGATCATCATAGGACTTCCAGCCAAGATGGCAGGATAGGTAAACACAGTGCTTGTCTCCTCCCAAAACCACATCAAAATTACAATTAAAATACAGAACCACCATCATTCAGATCTGCCTGAAATTGAGCTGAATGGAAGAATTAAAACTATAAAATTACAACTACAAAATTTAAAAAGAAGCCACATGGAGATTGGTAGGAGGGGCAGAGGCGTGAAACGGACTGATCCCACAACCACGTCTGTTGGATAAAAATCAGAGAGATACCTTTGCTGTGGATGTCCCCCCCGAAAAATGAGGGGTCCCAGTACCACACCAGGCCATTCAGCCCAGGGTTCCAGTTCCAGGAATAGAAGTCCCTGAACTTCTGGCTATAAAAAACAACAATAATTGAAGCTGAGGCTGTTAGAATCCCAGGCAGTTCCTCTTAAAGAGCCCAAACACAGACTTACTCAGACTCACTCCCTCTGAGCTCCAGTGAGGGGACAGTAGCTTAAAGGGCACCAGGGCCCAAGCCAGTTTGGCTCATTGGATGGAGCGTCGGCCTGCGGACTGAAAGGTCAAGGGCTCGGTTCCGTTCCGGGGCACATGCCCGGGTTGTGGGCTCGGTTCCCAGTGCGGGCCATGCAGGATGCAGGAGGCAGCTGATCAATGGTTCTCTCTCATCATAGATGTTTCTATCTCTCTCTCCCCCTCCCTTCCTCTCTGAAATCATATATATATATATATATATATATATATATATATATATATATATATATATAACATCCAGGGAGGAATTGAATTGTTTGGAATCAGGTCAAGAGCTGGAGGGACATCATTCTCCCAGACAAAAGTGTTGGCAGAAGCCACTGTTCCTTTGATGAGCCCTTCCCCCACAGAGCCAGCAGACAGGTGCCATATCTGAGAATTCATCAACTTGGTTCATACTGTTTGCCCCATCCGGTGATTCCCTGAGACCCTGCCCCACCCAACTTTCAGGTCCACCCCAGCTGTTTCCAGTGATTGTACCATAGGAATGGCCTGTCTTGGCTCATGCTTCATATTTTCCTAAAATCTACCAAATGAGCAGCATTTGGCCTCAGCAAGCCCAATTAAGTGGCCCCAGGCCAGGCACTAGCAACGACCAGCCTTGGTTCACAGCTTGGCCTTACCTGGGCACCTCCAGGCCCAATACAAGAAGCAGCCATCTACAGATTGCTTTGTAGCTTATGCCTGGTGGCCTGGGCAGAACACAGGTGGTGACTGACCTTGACCTGTACCTCCCCAGAGGCCCCAGAGCCAGCGCAACCAGTGGACAGCTTCAGACCACATCGAAGCACCCCCACCCAACCACCGCCATAAGCAACACACTCAAGGGCAGATTCAGCAGATACCAGAGCCCAGGTGGAGCAAGTTTTGCTCTGTGTGGTGGGTTCCTGTGCATCTGATTCTCCACGGTGGTTAGAAGTTGGTGATCAGAGGTCACAGCCAGTTCTTGCAGCTGATCAGCCTGGGTAAATCTATCCCATTGAAATGACAACAGCAACCAAGACTCAACTACAACAGGAGGACGTACAGTCAACATTGGGGGGAAGCACCTCAAGTGCTCAGCTTGAATGATCAGGGAGACTGTGCCACTGGACCCTACAGGATACCTGCTACATTAGGCCACACTACTGAGCCTGGGAGATGGTGGCAGCTCTCCCTAATACATAGAAACAAACACAGGGAGGTGGCCAAAATGAGGAAACAAAGAAACATGGCCCAAATGAAACAATAGAACAAAACTCCAGAAAAAGAACTAAACAAAAGGGAGATAAGCAATCTATTAGATGCAGAGCTCAAAACATTGGTTATAAGGATGCTCAAAGAACTTATTGAGGACCTTAACAGCATAAAGAAGAACCAGCTATGCTCTGGCTGGTTTTGCTCAGTGGATAGAAAATCAGCCTGAGGACTGAAGGGTCCTGGGTTTGATTCCAGCCAGGGGCACATGCCTGGGTTGCAGGCTCAATCCCAGGTAGGGGGCATGCCGGAGGAAGCCAATCAAGTATTCTCTTTCATCATTGATGTTTCTATCTCTCTCTCCCTCTCCCTTCCTCTCAATAAAAACATATTAAAATCAATAAAAATGTATTTTTTTTTAAAAAGAAGAACCAGTTATAAATGAAGGCTACACTAACTGAAATAAATAATAATTTACAGGAAGTCAACAGTAGAGTAGATGAAGTTGAGAATCAAATCAGCAATTTGGAATATAAGGAAGCAAAAAACAATCAGAACAGCAAAAAGAAAAATAAATTTGAAATAATGAGGATAGTGTAAGGAGCCTCTGGGAAAGCTTAAAGAGAACCAACATTCACATCATGGGGGTTCCAGAAGCAGGGAAAGAGAGAGCAGGAAATTGAAAACTTACTTGAAAAAATAATGACAAAATTTTCCTAACTTAGTGAAGGAAACAGGCATTCACATCCAGAAAGCTCAGAGAGTCCCAAACAAAAAGAACCCAAAGAGGCCCACACTAAGACACTTTATAATTCAAATACAAAAGGTTAAAGACAACAGAAAATTTTAAAAGCAGCGAGAGAAAAGCAGTTAGTTAGCTACCAGGGAGCTCCCATAAGACTATCAGCTGCTCTATGTTATGGGTCTCTGCACATCTGATATCTCAACACAAACTTTGCAGGCCAGAGGGAGTGGCAAAAAATATTCAAAGTGATGAAAAGCAAGGACCTACAACCAAGATTACTCTAACCTGCAAAGCTATAATTTCAAATCGAAGGACAGATAAAGAGCTTTCCAGACAAGAAAAAGCTAAAAGAGTTAATCACCACCAAACCAGTATTATATGAAATATAAAAGGATCTTATTTAAGAAGAAGAAAAAAATACGAACAATAAAATGGCAATGAATACGTATCTATCAACAATTGAATCTACAAACAAAGTGAACAAGCAGAACAGAAACAGACTCATAGATACAGAGAATTTTTTGTTGGTTGCCAGATAAGAGGAGGACTTGGGGGAGGGGTAGACGAAAAAGGTGAAGGGATTAAGAAGTACAAATTGAGGAGAGAGAACCAAGATGGCGGCATAGGTTAACGCCGGAGTTTGCTGCTTTGAACAACTACTTCAAAAGTGAAACCAAAAAACGGAAGGGACATCACCCAGAACCACAGGAACGCTGGCTGAGTGGAAGTCCTACAACTAGGAGGAAAGAGAAACGCATACGGACACTCAGAGGAGGCACAGTGCTGAGGTCAAATTCTGAGGTGCGGAGTGCACGGAGCGGGCTGGCGGCGGAGGGCAGGGTTGGCGTTTTCAATCGGGAGGGAGTCGCAGACTCTGAGCTCCAGATACAGGCGAGTCTGTAGGGACCCACACTCAAACGGGAGAAGCGGGACTGTCTGGCTTCGGTCAGAGCGAGTGCAGCTTTCTCTCCGAGGTTTGCAGCCGTTGCTGGGACTCAGAGAGGCAGAGCCCCTGGGGACAGGACTGAGAGCCGCCATAACTGCTCTCTCTGGCCCACCCTATTGATCCTGTGTTACCCGCCCAAGCCCTGCACGGAGGCATTTGCGGGATAGCCTCAGGCAAAGGCTAGATTAGCACCTCCCTAGAGGACAGAAGTTCTCTCACTGCAGACACAGCTGATTCTCATAGCCACTTGGCCTGGAGGTCAAACCCTCCCTGGTATTAGCTACAACAATCAAGGTTTAACTTTGCGCACAAAGACCACTAGGGGGTGCACCAAGGAAGCATAACAAAATGCAGAGACAAAGAAACAGGACAAAATTGTCAATGGAAGATATAGAGTTCAGAATCACACTTTTAAGGTCTCTCAAGAACTGTTTAGAAGCCGCCGATAAACTTAATGAGATCTACAAGAAAACTAATGAGACCCTCGATCTTATATTGGGGAACCACCTAGAAATTAAGCATACACGGACTGAAATAACGAATATTATACAGACTCCCGACAGCAGACCAGAGGAGCGCAAGAATCAAGTCAATGATTTGAAATGCGAGGAAGCAAAACACACCCAACCGGAAAAGCAAAATGAAAAAAGAATCCAAAAATGCGAGGATAGTGTAAGGAGCCTCTGGGACAGCTTCAAGCATACCAACATCAGAATTATAGGGGTGCCAGAAGATGAGAGAGAGCAAGATATTGAAAACCTGTTTGAAGAAATAATGACAGAAAACTTCCCCCACCTGGTGAAAGAAATGGACTTACAGGTCCAAGAAGTGCGGAGAACCCCAAACAAAAGGAATCCAAAGAGGACCACACCAAGACACATCATAATTAAAATGCCAAAAGCAAAAGATAAAGAGAGAATCTTAAAAACAGCAAGAGAAAGAAACTCAGTTACCTACAAGGGAATACCCATACGACTGTCAGCTGATTTCTCAACAGAAACTTTGCAGGCCAGAAGGGAGTGGCAAGAAATATTCAAAGTGATGAATACCAAGAACCTACAACCAAGATTACTTTATCCAGCAAAGCTATCATTCAGAATTGAAGGTCAGATAAAGAGCTTCACAGATAAGGAAAAGCTAAAGGAGTTCATCACCACCAAACCAGGATTATATGAAATGCTGAAAGGTATCCTTTAAGAAGAGGAAGAGGAAGAAAAAGGTAAAGATACAAATTATGAACAACAAATATACATCTATCAACAAGTGAATCTAAGAATCAAGTGAATAAATAATCTGATGAACAGAATAAACTGTTGATTATAATAGAATCAGGGACATAGAAAGGGAATGGACTGACTATTCTTGGGGGGGAAAGGGGTGTGGGAGATGCGGGAAGAGACTGGACAAAAATCGTGCACCTATGGATGAGGACAGTGGGTGGGGAGTGAGGGCGGAGGGTGGGGCGGGAACTGGGAGGAGGGGAGTTATGGGGTGGGGGGGAGAGGAACAAATGTAATAATCTGAACAATAAAGATTTAATTAAAAGAAAAAAAAAGTACAAATTGGTTGTTACAGAATAGTCATGGGAGGAATAGTCATGGGAATAGTCATGGGAGATGTAAAGTACAGCATAAGGAATATAGTCAATAATATTCGAATAAGTAGGTGTGGTGCTGGATGGGTGCGGGATTTATTAGGATGATAACATATTAAGGTATGTAATGTCTGGTCACTGGAGTGTACAAAACAATAAAGAACAGAAAAAAAAGATCATCATAATAATGCTTCAATTTACTTAAATACAAACCTATATTTTTCATAATCTGAAATGTTATAGAGGCGCAACATTAGCATACTTGATCAGTAAACCTGTTTTAGTTTAAGAAAAACAAACTCAAGTAGTTAAGCATTTTGTTTTACATCAATAAATCAGGGACAGCTATCTTTCAAACTGAATTTTTAGATTAAATTAGTCTCAGTTGCCAAGGATTTTTGCTTAGTTTGTATACTTGGATTCTTAGCATTTCTGAGTTATATTTTACTTATTTTTAATTTAATCTAATTTATTATCGACACTATTACAGATGCCCCCCATTTTTCCCCCCCTTACCCACCTCCACCCAGTTCCCAACTCCTCTACCCCTGGCCATCACCCCACTATTGTCTGTGTTCGTGATTTTATATGAATATTTTTTAAATAGCACATTTAAGAATACTTTAAATTTAATTAAGTTCAATGTCCTTATTTTCTCAAATATTCAATTTATGAAAGTGCTTTTTTTATCTCTGTAAACCAACCAAATAGAGCTCCTTTAAGAGACTTTATGATTTATTAATACCCTCCAGAGATAGGAAAACATTGCACACTCCCTCAGAAATAAAGTCCTTTCTGAATTACAGACAAATCATCTTAGAGATACATAAAGAGCTGAGCTCACAGATTCAGACATGAGAAGCTACAAAGAATTCAAAACTCTATAGTCATTTAAGAAACGATTCATCACATTTATAGTCATTTCTGACAATGAATTACTATCACATTTATAACCATAAAACGCTGAAATGAACTAATAAATATATGCAAAACTGGTAGGGAACCGCTTTCGAAAAGCTGGCTTCACTCCAAGCCCTTTATGAAATGGACGTGAGGGCCATACAGGTGCTACGGGAGAAGTGCTACCTTGGTCTCTCCCACCTTAAATCAGACCCCCGACTTCTCCCGGCTCCCTCCAGAGTATGGAGGGTGACCGCCTGTCCTAAAACTCCTTCAGGGTGTCTTTCAGGGCCACTGAGGGTGTTGGTGCCAGCGCAGGTCTAACGGTCCACCTTAGCGCCCTGAGGCAGGTGCCCGCGCAGGCCTCACCTGGGTTCTGCTCGGCAGGTGCCTCAGCCTGGCCATCTTCACAGCGCCTTCCCGTGAGCCTCACGCCTGTCTTAAAGGCCAGGGCAGAGGTGAGAAAAGTGAGGCTCAAAGGCTCAGAAGCCAGACCTTTTGGTTATAACAGTCAGTGGGGAGCAGAGGCAGGATATGGGGCCCAGGTGGTAACTCAGGTCCAGGGCCCGTGCCTGTGGCCGCCATGGTGAGTTTCTTCCCCTGCACCTGCGCTTCCAACTTGCGCTGCCGCACACCGCTGGCCTCCAGCAGGGCCCAGAGATGCACTAGATAGACAGCAGGCCCCTGGTCAGAAAGGACAGCTATGCCTGCTGGACAGTGGCTGCTTCAGAGGCTGAGCTTCCTCGCACCCTCTGCTCACACAGCCGGGAAGCCATGGGCGGATAGGTGATATGCAGAGCCATGCAGGCCCCTGTGGCTTCACAGCTAGTTATGCGCCTGTTCTCTCAGGTGAGAAGGGGGTGGAAGAAGGAGGAAGAGAGAAGCGCCGCCTCCTTCCTCCCAAGCCCTTGGCAGGACGCAGCCTCAGGAGAACACACCTCTTTGCAGAAGACCAGTCTTGGGCTTCCTACAAACAACTGGCAGGTCGTGAGTGGATTAGACCAGAATTAAAGCACAATATTTTTCCTCTCCCAAATATTACTAGATATTTGGAATTAACAGTAGGTATAGAATGGATTGGATAGAAAGAATATAAAAGCAGGAATTCTAATTTAGTGTTTTAAAAAGGTGTATAAAAATGGGTATCTTTTAAAATTTATTCATTCTTCTTCCTTCGAAGCACAGCTTTAAAAAAAGAAACTATGGTAATAGCTTTAAAGGGCTTTTGAAAGCCTAGAAGCAGAGGTTTTAAGAAGCAATTTTTATTCAAATGTTTTATAATCATCTACTTAATAGCTCTCTTTAAAATTTATATTCTGTTTATTATTCCCAGTTAATGGCCTAAAAGTTAAATTTCATTATGAATTTTCTATTTAAAAAAAGTCTCAATTCATCAGAGGCAAGAAAAAAAAGACTATATTTCTTCTCATGAATCTATTTAAAAGACTGGCTTGTCATCCTAGCTAATTACCCATATATTCCTACTCATGAATTGTCATCCTGGCTAATTCATTCAACCAGGAAATATTATGGAGTTGCCTGCTGCATTATTATCTTCATTTTCTGGATAAAAAAAGTGACCCTCACAGGGCCATACTAGGGGTACCTGCACATAAACAAAGACGTGAAAGAATGCACTTCTCACTACCAGTGATAAACAGAACAGGGTGGAGATAACACTGCGGTGAGGGGGAGTCATTTTAGATTAAGGAATTCATCCAGTCAATTTCCTTTATAAGGAGGCATAAGTAAGTGTCAAAACACCATGGCTACAGGGAAGAAACTTCTACATTTATTTTCAATTTACAGGTATATTCTTTGGAGAGCAATCTAAATTATTAAATTATTAATTGACTTTCTTTTTGAATTTTTTTACTTTGTTTATATTTATTTATTTTTTAATCCTCACCTGAGGATGTTTTTTTATTGATTTTAGAGAAGAAGGAAGGGAGAGGTAGAGGGAGACAGAGAAACATCAACGTGAGAAAGAAACATCGATCAATTGCATATGTGTCCCAACCAGGGATGGAACACCCAACCTGGGTGTGTGCCCTGACCAGGAATCAAACCCGCAACACTTCAGTGCACAGGATGGCGCTCCAACCAACTGAGCCACACCAGCCAGGACTGACTTGGTTTACATTTAATTCTTAAACATATAACTAACAACTGCTTTGAGGAATAAGCAAAACCACTATAAGGAGGTTATCATCACTTTAATCTATAATTAAATGATTTTTGATAGAAAACAAAACATTTTATAAATGCAGCATGAATATCTCAAAGGCTATTTAAGCCACCTTGCTAAACCTCATTGTTTTATAATGTGTCCGTGAACAGATTAGGTTAATTGCCTGTATAGCTTTTATCTGCTTTTCACAAACAGAAGAGCTAGTTTCTAGAGACAACACACTAATTTATCCTGAGAGTTGGAGTGCAGCCAAGTTTTTATCAATATGAACAATAAGAAAATTTAATTTTTAAAAGCTAAGAAACCTTAGACAATTCTGTCTTCGTTAGAAGTTATGAAAGCATCACTTCATCTGAGGGCAAAGTAGCATGCAATTACTCTACCAGCAAACATCTGGTAGCAAACACTGAGAGGAATAGGTACCTCTTAGAATTTAATTAATCCTGTGAAAAATATATAGTTATAGAGAAAAAATCAAGGTCAGATTATAATTGCAATATGCTTTTATTTTATTGATGCATTTTCAACTCAAGGTTCTTTAATTTTCAGCATTATGTCAACCACAGAAAAAACTGAGGGGAAAAATAAAACATAATTGTACCACGATTTCTCATTAACTGTTGGACAAATGCCAAGGCCTCCCTACTAGAAACAGAAGTGAAAAGGATAATTTTCTTAGCAAGCAACTTAGTTTCTAAGAACCAGATCCATTAATACAGACCACAAAAGACCCAACTTCAACTTGTCAATTCTGCAGGCAATACCAAGAGATCCACACCTAGAGACGCTAAAAAGGCTCTGAGCCAGAGGAAGCCTGAAAAGGGAATTGACAAGGTAAACTGCTGATAAATTACGCTAGTTCAGTGGTGGAGCATAAAAGGACCAAGACAATAAAATACTAGTATGTATATGGGAAAACCTTTAAATTTCAATAATATAAATATATTTCAAAAGTATAAAAGGAACAAAATAATGAATACTGAATATATACACAGAGATAGATCATCCCAAAAGCAGTTCCTGTGTTATCTATAATTCACTCTCCTTCCAATTTCAGATTAGAGATTTTTAGGACATTATTAGAAGCAAGTGTGGAAAACTTCTAATTTGAAAGCAACAGTGCCTTATTCTAACTTTCCCCCCTTTTTTTGTTTTTGTTTTGTTTTTGTTTTTGTTTTTGTTTTTTTGCCACAATCTGAAGCACTGGTCCTTTATAGCGTTGGCAAGCTTGTCCTAAACAGAAGTAGGAACCCTTTTTCTGCCAAGGGCCATTTGGGTATTTATAACATCATTCGTGGACCATACAAAATTATCACCTTAAAAATTAGCCTGCTATATTTGGTCAAGCATTTAATTAACCCACCCGTAATGCCTTGGCAGGGCCAGACCAAATGATTTCGTGGCCGGACATTTCCCACCCCTGTCTAAAGGTTCATCCACCCTCCCATCTACTTAACACTGAGCTGACTCCTTTTCACCCACAGCAGGCATGATTTGCTTACCTCAGTGAGTTTATGGGGTGAGAGGTCCTGTTAGCCACAACAAAGGCATACGGACATGGTTTTCTGTAGATATTTTAGTAACAAGTGAGGCTTTTCTCTCGTATAATACTGCTTTTCCTTCCAAAAATAATTAGAAGCCTTCCCCCAACAATTGAAAATACTTTCTACACCAAGCATGTCAAACTCAAAGGCTAACACGGGCCAAATAAATGAGGTTTAAGTTTATGTAGGCCACAATAAAACAAAAGCTTCAATTTTCATAGAATCATAGGTTTATTTCACTAGAGACATGCTGAATGCAAAGGGCTGAAATAAATAACTGTTAACATAAAATAATAGAACATTTTAATAAAAATTAATATTTTTTCTTGAACATTAACTTATCAGACACTGAATAACTGTACAAATTAATAAGGGCAACACAAATAAACCTATTTTTCTTGTTCTCTGAAAGCAAAATATTTCCTATTGCACAGACCAAACAAGTCAGTGCAAGACTAATGACATGGCAATCGACTGCTAAAATATTCGCTGCTGGTATTAGTGGAGAGAAATGGTGCGCCTGCGCTAAGTTGTGTAAGGGAAATGAATGCAACAAGATGATAGTAATCAGTCATTAGCAAACATTGTAGTTTGTTATTAATAATTATGTATAACAGGATATTGTAAACATTAAGAAATTTTTATAAAAATGTTTCTAACATACTGTTATATTGGTTGGACCGCAAAAATATTCATTGTGGGCTGCAGCCCACTGGTCATGAGTCTGACATGCTTGTTCTACACCAGTGATGGTGAACCTATGACACACGTGTCAGAAGTGACATGTGAACTCATTTTTTTGGTTGATTTTTCTTTGTTAAATGGCATTTAAATATACAAAATAAATATCAAAAATAGAAGTCTTTGTTTTACTATGGTTGCAAATATCAAAAATTTCTATATGTGACACAGCACCAGAGTTAAGTTAGGGTTTTTCAAAATGCTGACACACCGAGCTCAAAAGGTTCGCCATCACTGTTCTACACTAATCTTTCAGAATATCTGTAAATTGTTAAGTGCTCTATTTTCACCTGTCTTTCCATTTCATCCTAATACAAGATAAAAGTTGAACACCAGTCCCTGCACTACTGGGCTAGGGGATCATATCATTTTTATAGCTAAAAGTAAAATGCGAACTGGTGGACCCAGAGGCAGATTTTAACGATGCCAAACCAAAAATAGCAAAGCTCAGAGGCCACCTGGAAGTTTTTATTTCAGGTAAAAAGAGCAAAAACTCATTCTTGGGTTGCAAATCAGCCAAACCCGGAAGCAGTTAAGGCAGGACACTGAGCATCATTCAGCAGCAGGAAGGGAAGAGAAAGCCTTTCCTGGAAACAGGTAACCTTGGGCATTTGAAAGAGCTTCCCAGGACAACAGCAACAAAGCTACATACACCTATAGTGAACTCTGAATAGCCATCATAGAGAGCCTAACGCAGGAAAGTTACCGAGGAGTGCACAGCTGGGCCACAGAGAAAGAAGGTCCAAGAAACCCAACAAAAACAGACAAGGGCAGAGATGGTTCCCAGACCCACATGTGACTGGCATCCCACCAGTTCCAAGGCAGGAAACCTAGAGATGGATGTTCACATTCACCCCTGTGATAATTCTGCAGAAAACTAGCTCCATTCCACGGTATCAGGGTCAGTTTATTGTAAGACGTTTATTGTGAGTTTTGTTCTGAGGGTTTCTGGACTTAGAGTCCACAAGCACATAATGCAGAGGGGTCTGTGAACTTGGAAGGAAGGTAATTATGCCTTATTTGCATTGTCTGTATCTGAAATTTAGCTTTTTCTTTGATTATAAATGCAAATTACATTTATAATGTGATTTTGTCACAAATAAAATCCTGTATTTTTATGTGGGGAAGCACAGGACTTAGTTGGAAAGTCTGTAAGGAGGACTCTCCGAAAGGTGGGAGGCCTCTAGGGGGACCTTGCCAAAGGTGGCAGACCCTACCTTGACTTTTCCAAACAAGTCTGAGCCCCCTGGGTGTTTTGCTGGAATCTTTATGTTTATTCTTTAAACGTCCTTGTTTAAAAGACACTACAGATAACATGTATTTTCTCAAAGATACTTACCCTGCTGATAGTATCTAGTAGTTAATTTTAGTTCAAGCTGTTGCTACAATAAAAGCCTAAGGAGGCAGGTGAACAGGGCTGTTTGATTCCTATAGCCAAACAGCCCCTTAACCTTCTCTTTCACAGAAACATGTGTCAGAGTAATCATTCATCCGTCACTCAGGGTCTGCCAGTCAGCCCTGGCATTTTTACATTGATGTTAAGTTGTTGTACATACCTTGAAATAGCTGCTATTTCTTATTATCCTATATAATAAAAGGCTAATATGCAAATAGTCTGAATGGTGGAACAATCAGAACAACCGAACAACTGGTCACTATGATGTGCACTGACCTCCAGGGGGCGTGTGTGGAACATGGTGAACATTGGCTGTGGCAGGATGGTGGAGCAGGTGAGTGGAGGTGCCAGACCAAGGCAGGACACCAGTTGCTGTCATTGGGGTGAGCCTCTGGTGGTTACTGAAAATTCTTTGCTCCTACATGCCACGGACCCACCTGGCACTCGCACCTGCTACCAACGCCAGCCCTTCTCATACCCGTTGTCGGCACCAGAGCTGCTGCTCGCACTCACAGCTGGCACCGGAGCCACCGTTGCCAGCGCCCAACACCAGTCCCAATCACTCAGTGCCATCAGCGGGTGCGAGCGGCGGCTGCCAGCCCTAATCGCCCCTGAGGGCTTCTCCACCTGCCCCTGCTCCTGAGGGGCGATCAGGGCAGCAGCCACCACTCACACCTGCTGACGGCACCAGCCCCGCTTGCACCCGCTGCTGGCACCAGCCCCAATCACTGTGTGAGTGGGACCGGTGCCGTCAGCGCATGGGAGTGGCGGTGGGAGCAGAGCTGCTGGCAGACAGGGGACCAGGGATCGTGGCAGGAGGGGCTGGGTGGGGGCACGGAGGATGGGCCAAAACCTACCCCTGTGCTCACCACAGCCTCATGGCTCACAGTTCCTTTCAAGGTGCATGAATTCATGGAGTGTGCCCCTAGTTTCATATATTAATAAAAATGCACATATATTATTACTAGAGGCCCAGTGCATGACATTCGTGCCCTGGAGGGGTCCCTCAGCCCGGCCTGTGACCTCTTGCAGTCTGGGACCCCTGGCTCCTTACCCCCTGCCTGCTTGCTGCTCCATAGGGCTGCCCTGGAGACAGGAGAGGCTCCCACCACCGCCACTGCACTCGCCAGCCATGAGCCCAGCTTCTGGATGAGCTGTGTTCCCCCTGTGGGAGTGCACTGACCATCAGGGAGCAGCTCCTGTCTTGAGCGTCTACACCCTGGTGGTCAGTGAGTGTCATAGCAATCAGTTGTTCTGCTGTTCGGTCGACTTGCACGTTAGGTTTTTATTATATAGGATAACACCAATTTGATGTTAAGTTTGGAAAACACTGAATAGAGAGTAAGGTTAGACAGACTTCTGTACTACAGACTTTCTCAGAGTCTCATATTGCAAAGAGTAGTGTGAGTATTTGAAGGGGAGATTTGGTAAGCAAAGCTGGTGCAGAATAGGGAGGCACTCTGAATTCACTCCTAACCTTTAGAACAAACTCCGCAGTTGTCCCATTCAAGCTTGGTTGGTGCTGCAGGGGATCAGAGGGTGGGCAAACAAGCTCAAGCATTGCTGCACATCAGAAACACTGCAGAGCTTTGAACATCCTCATGCCAGTGTCACCAGGTCCCCGGTGCAGTTAAAGGGATATACAGATTGAGAACCACCACACCCTACTTAGGCATGGCGAATATGCGGATAAAGATGTGGCACACAAAGTGGAATATTACTTAGCAAGAAAAAAGAATAAAATCTTGCTAATGCGACATCATGGACAAACCCAGAGGATATTATGCTAAGTGCAATAAGTCAGAGAAAGACAAATTCTATATGATTTCATTTATATGTAGAATCTAAAACCAAAAAATAAATAAATAAACAAGACAGAAATAGACCAAGGTATAGATAGAAAGAACAAGTTGATGGTTGCCCAAAGGGAGTGACATTTTAAAAAACAAAGAAGGTGTGGTGCTTGCCCTGAAAAAAAAAAAATACAAGATGACAAAACATATATAATTGAAGCCAGGTGATGGAGGTTCTTTATACTCTTCCTCTACTTTTGGGTAAGTTAGAACATTTCCATAATAAAAAGTTAAAATACAGCCCCACCGGCATGGCACAGTGGTTGAGCCATCAACCTATGAACCAGGAGATCCCCATTCGATTCAGGTCAGAACACATACCTGGGTTGTGGGCTCAGTTCCCAGTGTGGGGTGTGCAGGAGGCAGCCGACCAATGATTCTCTCTCATCATTGATGTTTCTCTTTCTCTTTCTCCCTCTCCCTTCCTCTCTGAAATCAATAAAAATATATTTTTAAAAGTTAAAATACATTATGTATCCTACTCTCCCATGGAGCTCCAGACTTTAAAAAGGGCTCAACCTTCTCCTCTCCTCCTCCTCCTCCTCCTCCTCCTCCTCCTCCTCCTCCTCCTCCTCCTCCTCCTTTTTCTTCTCTCCCACCCCCCTCCACAGGCTTGCCCTGTGCACTCGCATGTTCTCTCTCCATAGCAGCCATGAGGGCCTGGCAGCTGCGCAGACTCTAGGCAGGGGCTCCAATGGTGGGTCTGGACACGGCGCCAGCCAAAGCGTAGTGGGAAACAGACCAAGCTGGATGGGAACAGAGACTAAACTGAACTAAAGCCTTGGCCTGGCAGAGAGTTTCTGGGCCTGATGAAGACAAGGCTGGACATTTCCCACAGCGGGGCGGGTGGGGATGAGACCCCGGGAGCCTGGGGACAGCCTTCCATTCCAACCCCGGTCAATC
The DNA here is from genome assembly GCF_964212035.1 of Myotis nattereri. Taxonomy (NCBI): domain Eukaryota; kingdom Metazoa; phylum Chordata; class Mammalia; order Chiroptera; family Vespertilionidae; genus Myotis; species Myotis nattereri. The sequence continues at coordinate 30,773,412 of NC_138076.1, forward strand.
TTACCACCATATCTCATCCTCCCTTGCGTGGCCCCTGAGATGTTTTTATGTGACACAGCAGGGACCCCGTTTCCACTGGCAACAAAAACAACTGCAACTGCGCTTTGAAAATGATCTTTTATTGGGAAAATTGGTGACATAAGGACAAACTGTTTAATGGCTAAAGGGTAACAGAGTATGTCACCCCAAAATATACCATTTAGGATTATTTTGAGCTGAAGGCGATCAAGAATCACAGATAGAGGAAAAGCTCTGTGCCCTCTCCTTAAAAGCCTATGGGCAAGGTCATATAGGTCTCCCTTTGTGAAGGTGGCACCCTCACCCATACCAGGAAGGGGGAGCACTCTTGGTGGTAGAAATGAAGAGCCCACACTGAGAATTTACATAAACACCCCTTGTCTTCCATTAAGTTCCCCTGTGTATTTCTTAGTCGCTTTCCCATCATTTATTATCCCTTGAGGTCCAAACCCCCTCTTCTTTGTTAAAATTGTACGTAAGTCCCCAAGTCTAACTACTTCTTTGAGTGTCACTTTTCTGTGACCTCCCATGCATGTAAATATTGATAAAAATGGCATACCTTTCTCCTGTTACTCTATCTCTTGATAGTTCAATTTGCAGGCCTCAGAACCCAAGAGGGTAGATGAAAAGTGTTTCCTGCTTGACGGTTCTGGCAACAAAGATGAGCTGGGGGAGTAATCTGCCACTCACTCCTGTAATTGAGGTCTCGGCACACCTGAAAAAGCTGTGAAGGTAGAAATACTTACCAAGTCAGCCTTCTGGACTTCTGCTCAGAGTCTGGTCAAGTGAGAGTGCCAAGAGCCACTGCTTATCTTTTCCTTTCCAAATCTGGATTCAGAGAACACATTGTAATAATTAGTTCTTTGGCCCAACTGGGCGTGGCTCAGTGGTTGAGCGTTGACCTACAAACCAGGAGATTGCGGTTTGATTCCTGGTCAAGGCACAAGCCCGGGCCAATCAATCATTCTCTCACATCATTGATGTTTCTCTCCCTCTCTAAAATCAATAAAAATATTTTTTTAAAAAAATAATAGTTATTTGACATGATTCTTACGAATCTGAGTTTGAGTATTCTTATTATTGATCTTTTCCCTTCCGGGGGTAGCCGTTGTTTTCCTTTGTCTCTGTCCTTGGTGTCCTTTGTCATAAAAAGGAGAATCATAGGTAACAACATAGGCTTAGGTCCTATAAGCTGTTGTTCGAGGCAGCCTTACCGACCAGTGAGTTTACGGTTCTCACCAGACCGGCATCCATTTGGATAAACTTTTCTGTGAGTCACTAATAAAAATGATGATGGGATTCTCCTTCCATCCTGCTTTGTGTCCTGAGAGTTTGGCTTGACTCTCCCAAGACAAGGGACACCAAAGAGAATCCTAATGAACAAGCTTTGCTGAGTTTCCCTGACACTCTTACCTCATACTCTTTGACCTTTCAGAGTCCCCCACAACGGTCCACTCTTCATCAAACCTAGCGTGAAAATACTTTGGCCCAACTGTTTCTTCAGATCTTCATCTCCTATGAAGGCCTCCATTCACGGCCCAGTCAGGCCCCACTCTCTTCCCAGTCACAGATCCTGTCTCCCACCCACCGGGCAGGGCCCAGCTCACTTCCTGCTGTGATGTCACAGGCCCCCAAGCATTCCACAGTATCCTGGCTATGAAGGTGAGGGGAGCTGAGGGGCCTCAGAAGGAAGTCCTCCTCCTTCGGCTGAGGGAACATGGCAGCGAATAGAGGAGCAACCCTCTTTGTCCTGCTGCTGTGCTGCTGGCAAGAAGCTGAGGTCCAGTCAATGAACATATTTTCAGGTACAGTCGCAGTGGATCATGTGGCAGGTAGGAAACACACTCCTTCCTCCCTGGGGCCTGAATCAGGCAGGTGGTCGCTTTCTGCCACAGGTCCCTTCTCCCCCATCTCCCCACATTTACCACTTATTCCCGGGGGAACAGAGTAAATTCAAGCCCTTTTTAAAATCTGGTACTCAGTGGGAGAGTAGCATACTTTATGTATGCTGTTTATTATGGAAATGTGTGTGTGTGTGTGTGTGTGTGTGTGTGTGTGTGTGTGTGTGATTTTAGAGAGGGAGAGGGAGAGAGAGAAAGAGAAACATCAATGATGAGAGAGAATCATTGATCAGCTGCCTCCTGCATGCCCCATACTGGGGATTGAGCCCACAACCCGGGTATGTGTCCTTGACCGGAATTGAATGGGGATCTCCTGGTTCATAGGTCGATGGCTCAACCACTGAGCCACGCCAGCAAGGCTGTATATAACTATTTATTATGGAAATGTTCTAACTTACCCAAAAGTAGAGGAACAGTATAAAGAACCTCCATCACCTGCTTTCAATTATATATGTTTTGCCATCTTGTTTTTTTCTATACGCACATAGACACATTTGTTGTTCCTGGGAGTATTTTAGCACTGTCCAAGATGTCTTATCATTTTATGAAAATGTTTTCTTGCTAAGATAAGAACCTTTTTATTTATATATGTCTACAATGTCATTAAACACTGACAAGGGTTTCAAAAATCCTGCAAACAATCGAATATTGGCTAATACCCAGCCCATTTAAAATCTCCCCTGTGGTCTCAGAATGCCCTTCTGCAAGTGGTTGGTTCTAATCACACCCAAGCAGCACCCATAGGCCTTTGGCTCTGGCTCCTTTATCCTGACCCCTTACATATTGAGAAATGGGACAGAGGACAGGGAGGCCACCTTGGCCACCAGTTTCCTGGTGAGAACCCAGACACAGGAGCTCCATGCAGGGCTCTGCAAAAGAAAATCTATTTAGAGATCAGTGCAGATTCAATGAACATGGTTAAACTATTAGGGTTTTTGTCACTTCACTAGGTCCAGCTTCTGAAACATCATGGAAATCAAAACTTCAGGAGGATATACCTGGGATATTTGGTAAGGAGCCTCTTCTTATCAAACACCTGGTTTGTGTTTGGATGGGTTTGGGTGATTGGTCAGCGGGTGTTTTCCAGAAAACCTGCTGCAAAGTGCAAAAGGTAGAGGTGATTTGGTTTAGGCTAAAATCACATTCCCATGACCCCACAGCTCACGGCCTTTAGTATCTCCAGGAGACCGCCCCCTGCTTCCTGCATGGAGCAGATGGAATCCAGGAACTCCCACTGCTTTGCTCTGGTCAGCCAAGCTCCTGTCCCCTGCCTGTCCCTACCTGTCCCCATTCTCTCTTACAGCTGAAGCATGCTGTGTGGTCACATCTGTAGAATCCCACCCTTCACACACAGCTGGCCTGCTCAAGACAGAGGCCAGGGACCAGAGCTGGCTCTTCCTTGATCCTTCAGCACTTGGACAGTTTCTGGTCCACAATAGGTGCTCAATAAATGCTTGTGGTTCCCCTCAACATCTATTCTTCTCCATGACCCAGAATCTAACTAGACACCATGATTTTTTAGGAACTTAAAATTGGTTCTTCTGTATAATAGCTGGCTCAAAGAGTAGCCAAGGTCTTGTCAAGGTGGAAGCAGGTATTGCCAGAGCAGCTGCACCAGCTAAGACTGCGACTGGCTTCATGAGCAGAATCTGAGTGACAGTGGCTCAGCCATGCAGGGGTTGTGATCCTGCGTCATCAGCAGCTCAATGACATGAGGCTTTATCCCTGTGGTCACCCTGGCCATTCCTTGAGCTCGTGTCCCAGGGTCACACATGGAATCCACAGCTCCAGACATCATGGCCACTTCCAGGGCAGAAAAACTCAGGGGTGCATACAGTCCAGACACCATTTCCCTTTTATCAGGAAAAGCTAGATTCTTCACAGAGTCCAGAGACTCCCGCTTACCTTTGCATGTCCCATAGCCCACCCGCTCTTCAAGGTTCTCAAAGTACCCAACTGGGGTGCATACATCACCCCAGCCAGGTTCAGGTTCTGTGGTGGAGGAAGGAGAACATGGCTGTTGAGTGGGAATGTGACAGAACCATGGAAGAGTATTACCCCATGTATGTTTGTGACACCATTGCTTCCAGCGATATTTAGTTCTTCATCCCCTTTATTCGTGTATTCCACATGAGTGGGAACTGGGGTGACCAGTCTGCTTTGCATGAGGCTGTGGAGTTCCCAAGATGTGGGACATTCATGCTAAACCAGGAAAATCAGGGCAAACCAGGGCAGGTTGGTTGCCCTCAGCCCAACCCAACATGTGGACTGGCTGGTCAGGATGTCTATTGTGTTGCAGTTATGGGGGTGCTGGTCAGCGTAACCATTGTATTACACAGATGAAGGGTCCTAGTCAGCATGACCACTCTGTGTTGCAGAAATGGGGGCTGTTTAGGGTGCCCATTGTGTTGCAGAGATGAGGAGATGGTCAGGGTGACCATTGTGTTGCTGATACAGGGGGACTCATAGCTGCCATTGTCCCAGACTATATATTAATGCTTATATATACTGCTTTATTTTAACCTCATAAAAGCCTGATGTAATATAGACTCCATTTTACAGAAGACAAAACCGAAAGTCAGAGAGGAACTTGTCAAGCGCACATTCCCATGAGAGTAGAACCAGAATGTGGGTCAAGTCTGTCCAACATAAAGCCCTGCCTAGACCAAGTTATAATCTTCCTAGGAGAGGTCAGAAGGATATAAGAGGAAGAACATGTCACATTATGTAGCAATTAGAAAATACATTTGTGCAAACACAGGGACAGCTTGGGGAAAGGCTCAAGGTGGGGACAGAATGGCAACAGGGGCAGGAAGAAAATTATAACTATGCCCAAGACCACGCTTCCAGCCTCGTATCTTTGGGGGTCAATGTTTATTACTCAGGGAATCTGAATGGTCTCGGGTTTATTAGTTAGGGAGGCCCTTCCTCCTCAGACAAGTTTCTTTAGAAAGCCAACTCCTATGAGAGCATGAGTTGGGGGTGGGGGGAGCGAGGAGGTTGGGGGTTAATGGGAAATGAGGACACATTTGTAATACCTTAACCAATAAAGAAATAAAAAAAAAAAAAGAAAGAAAGCCAACTCCTGGGTGGGTGGGAGGTAATCAACCAAGGATCTTGTGTGCATGTATGCATGGCCATGGACACAGACAATGGGGCAGTGAGGGTCTGGGATGAGGGGCAAGGTGGGGAGGGTGGGCTGGACAGGGTCAATGAGGGGGGGGAGGGGACATATGTATTGTAATACTTTCAACAATAAAGAATTATTTAAAAAAGGAAAGGAAAGCCTACTCTTGCCCTGGCTGGGTAGCTCAGTTGTTTGGAGCGTTGTTCCATACACCAAAAGGCTGCAGGTTTGATTCCCAATCAGGTCACATACCTAGGTTGTGGGTCAATCCCTGCTTGGGGTATGTATCAGAGGCAACTGGTCAATGTTTCTCTCTAAAATAATAATCAATAAACATATCCTCAAGTGAGCATAACAAGGAAAAAAAACTACTATAGAAAGTCAATTCCCCTATCCATGGAGTCACTGATTTCCTGTTTCCAGACACAGATTTCGCAGAACTGCCGTGTAGAGCAAAAAAGGTGTGGGTTCTGCATCACTGGCTTTAACATATCCTTGTGTGCTTTTCCCAAGATGAAATTCTAGTCCAAGAGTTTCTGGATCTGGATAAATCAACATTGTTTGAAACACAAAGACCACAACAAAAGCCAATGAAGAGTACAAAGAAAAAAGCAAGTATACATTTTTTTAAACTCTTAATTGCATGCATTCCTAGAGGTCTATGGTATTAAATGCACAATCACATTCTGGCCGGTTTGCTCAGGGGTTAGAGCATCAGCCCTCGGACCTAAGGGTCTCGGGTTTGATCCCCAGCCCTGGTCAGGGCTCCTGCAAGAAGCAACCAATTGATGTGCCTTTCTTCTCTCTCTCTCTCTTTGTCTCTCTCCCCTTCTCTCCCTCCCTTCCACTTGCTAAAAAAAAATATCAATGGGCATAAAGCACAATCCCATCATTTCAGCATTCTTAAGGCCAGCTACTTCTGGAGCAAAAGCAAACAGAGATGTGACAGAAGTGGTTGTCCCAAACCATGTCTATAAAAACCTAGACCAGCAGAAACAAGTTCACTTAATTTTGGAGTGGTCTCTGGGGTGCATGGGCAAGCAAGGCCTTGGGTTTGGGAGGAAAATGGGGCTCCACCACTGCAGGAACAGGGGGCACAGGAAAATAGGAACTTCCCATAAGCCAGCATGTGTGATGCTCACCTAAGCTTCTTAGAGAGCAGAGCAGTGACCATGACCCCATTTGATGGGATCAAACTAAGGTCTGAAAAAGGATGTGCCCAAGGCCACACTGCTAGCAGAGAATAAAAGCAAAGAATGTGCTTTTTCAAAGTGTAGCTTCATGTTGTTCGAAATGAACATAAATAATAAAGTAGTACACTGAGAACCAAGACAGAATATTTGGTTGACACCTGCCAAGGAGAAAGCTGGGCACCAGAAATCTACACACAGAGCATGAAAATGCACAAAGCAGCAGGGGAGTCCAGTATTTTCTTGAAAGTTTGCATCCAGACATAAATTCTAAGTCCTGGCACTAGCTCACCAGCATCCGCCCAGACCCAACTGCTGGTTCAAGGCACTCAGGTGATGCCCGACTCTCTGGTTACACATTAACTTTCCAACACACATTTCCAGTGGAAACTCTATAAGCATTCCACCCTAACGTTTTAAAATAAAGTTTGGACCAAAATGTTCATGAAAGTATACATTTATGTTTTTCTCCATTTCCGCCCCCCCCCCCCATGCTCTTCATCAAAAAAGCCCATATTAAAACCAATGATCAGACTGATACTGATAAGCATCATGAAAAGACATTCTCTGCCGGGAATGAAGACACACTTTTCCTTAATGGTAAGTGCAACCTGGTAATTCCCTTGCCTGAGTTCAGAGGCTGGTGGGGAGCACAGAGGGACCCGATGGCTCCTTGTTAGAGAATGTAGAGTGTGGAGGATGGAGGATGGGGGTCATGGCTGCTTCACCAGGTCAGGCAGATTTCCCGTCTCTTTCAGGGCTGAGGGACAGCCAGCCCCCACCCCTGCTCATGGCTCAGACCCTGGAAAACCAGGGCCTAGAGGAGCTGGCAGGAATGTCGTCCCTGCAGGCAGGCGGGGGCCAGAGGGCAAGGCAGGCGCTGTCACACTGCCCATCCCCTCCCAAAGTTTCAGTTAAGTCACTGCTCCTCTCCTGGGGTGGGCCCAGAGCGTCCCCCAGGATGTCCCCAGGAGTGGGGGAAACAGACAGGTTTCTGAAATGAAAAGCACTGTGTCAAGGCTCCAGGACTAAGGAGCCAGCATCCCATGGGTGACAGATCTTGTCTTTACCCTAAAGACTCAACAAGAAAGGACACCTGCGCAGCTCTTAGGACACCCCTCTGAGACCCCGTGGTGGACCTAGAGGAAGTCCAGGTCGCAGCTCCCAAGCCTGATGGTATAGCAGGCGCAGGAAGGGGAGCTGACTCAAATACATGCCCCCAGGCTCCACCGAGGGACTCCGCCGGTGGGCCCAGGAACCTGCATTTCAGTCCATTCCTCCAAATAGCCTTCTCCGGGGAGCCAGCCTCTTGTGTTTGCAAGGACTGAACAAGAATAAGGTTCTAGTTGAAAGTAATATTTCTAACGCCTCTGGATTTGTCCCACCCACTGACGTCTGCCAGTTGCCGGATGGTTATAAATTAAATAGGGCGGGACATCTTTATGGCAGTGGGCCCACAACAGGAGAGGTGACAAGGTGGGTCTCTACTGAATGGACCGCCCATGAACCGGTCTCAAGAACACAATCTCTCTGCATTGTACTCATTCCCTAAAGAAGCAGGAGGAAGTAAGGATGGACTGAAAAGTCTGAGACAGGCTGAGAATGAGAGACCGGTGGGAAGAGTCTGAATCAGGGGTAAGAGATGAAGGAGAAAAAATGAACCAGTCACCAGGCTCTTCACAGGGACCATGAAATTTCCAAATCTGTCATGGGTGCAGGACTGCCCAGCACTACTGTGTTTGTCATCCCTGATCCTCTGCTCAGTCCTGAGACTGGTCTGGGGGCCTCCGCAGAGCCCTTGCTCTCTGAGTGGCCCTCTGAGCTGCCACTAGACTTCTCTGGGCCCCAAGGCAAAGGCCACACTTTGCTGTAAAGGAATCTGTTTAATTGAATTGTTTTGCTCCTATCCACCAAGCCAAGACCAGCCACTTCAGGGACTGAGAGAAAATAGAGGTTAAGTTCAGAGTCTTGGGAGGGATGGGCAAGGGCCAGCCTAGGAGGGGATTTGGGGCCAAACAGAAGCTAACCTATAGTCTGGGGCCAGGGAGGAGGTGGTGTCAGGGTTGCCAAGAAGAAGGAAGAGCAGGGGAACAGAGAGCAGCGTCCTCAGGTCACCATAGCGTACAATACCTGCTCTACTCTGTCTTAATGAACTGATACGAATGAAGGGAAAACCCAGAATGCCATTGCTTTTGGCCATTGGTCCCAGTAGCAGCTCTGTGAACAGAGCCTTCTGGGCCACCCACCAGTTCTTGGGATGCAAAGACCCCACCTCTGGAGCAGCTGTTCTTCAGGTGGTTGCCCCAGGAGCAGAGGGGATGGTGGCCCACTGATCCTGCTTTGGACCCACCAGCTTCTTGACAAAAAGCCTAAGAGCCAGGGGCTGCGACTGGCACAAGCCCAGACCATTGGTGAGCCCAGAGCCAAGTCGTGGGGGTCCCTGAGATTTAGCATACGAGATAGAGATGTGTAGCAAATGAAATGAGGCCATACCCCAGAAAGCCCAGGGTTCTAGTAAGTGACATGGTCAACCAGCAAGGCTGCAAATGCACATTTGGTTCCAAGACGCGCCCTTGTCTGCCCTTTTATAATGCTGGGTGTCAGGCTCATTGTTATTATTGTTTCTAAAAGAATGCTCGGGCCAAAACTGGTTTGGCTCAGTGGATAGAGCGTCGGCCTGCGGACTGAAAGGTCCCAGGTTCGATTCCGGTCAAGGGCATGTACTTGGGTTGCGGGCACATCCCCAGTAGGAGATGTGCAGGAGGCAGCTGATCGATGTTTCTCTCTCATCGATGTTTCTAACTCTCTATCTCTCTCCCTTCCTCTCTGTAAAAAATCAATAAAATATATTTAAAAAAAAGAATGCCCGGGCCAGGGGCAGCAAGCTGGGCTCTTCAGCTTACCACCCTGCCTCTTTCTGCTTGGATGAAAAGGCACAGGGGACTCTGGAAAAGCTTGTGGCGTGTGCTCTTTAAAGGACTTACATCCACAGCATTGGGGCTTTCTTAGACTGTGCACATCGTGTGCAGATACCAGCGGCATGCCCACCTTCAGTGTGCTGATCATGGATTAAAAACACACAGGCAGCGCTGGCGACTCCCTGACACCCAGGCAGACCCATCTCTTTTTTTAAAAAAATTATATTTCTTTATTGATTTCAGAGAGGAAGGGAGAAGGAGAGAGGGATAGAAACATCAATGATAAGAGAGAATCATTGATTGGCTGCCTCCCGCACACCCCCCACTGGGGAACAAGCCCGCAACCCAGGCATGTGCCCTTGGCCGGAATCGAACCTGGGACCCTTCAGTCCGCAGGCCGACGCTCCATCCACTAAGCCAAGCCGGCTAGGGCCAGACCCATCTCTTAAGCAATGTTCTGCCCCTCATCCTTAGGCTGAAGGACGTGAAGATGGCTGTGAACGGCAGGAGAGCTGCATTGGTCGGGGCAGATCGGATTGACTGCAGCTCTGAAACATTGTGCTATGGCTGTGTGTGTGTGTGTGTGTGTGTGTGTGCGTGTGTTTTCATCGTAATCATTTAGACTATTTTGAGTATAATTCAGCTAGTAAAGGACTCCTATGCTGACATAACAGCTTCAGCTAGAGAATAAAATTCTTCTAGTCCTGCTCCTGTTTTTCAGATGGGGAAACTGAGGCACTCTTAGGTTAAGGGATTGCCCTGTATTACACAGCAGGCTGTAGGTACACTGGACACTGGCACCCAGGCAGGACTGATCGCCATGGTATAAAGAGGTAGTTGGTGTTTTGCTAGAGGAGACAAACGCCTTAGCATTTTTGTTTGGTCACAATAGAAGCCTGAATGGGTGAGGTGGCCTATGGCCAGGAAGCCTGATGTGACAGTGAGCCAGGGAATGAGTGGATAGTGCCACAGGGATGCAGATGAAGTCTCCCAGACCCATGGGAGAGCTGCTTCTTCACTTGCTGGGAAGGGAAACCAAGGCAGGCCTGTCGCTGCCTCACTCCCTGTTGTAATGCCTCCAAGCCGCAGAGGGAACAGGAACGAAATTGCTGAGCAGGATGGAGAATTAATTACATCCTCAGCAAAGATTACGCTGGTCCATCTGCATTAAAGACATTTATTTGCAAAATGTTGTTGTAGAGAGGCAGATTGTCTCTGGCTACCTATTAACGGAAGTGGGTTGCTGCTGCTGCTGCTGCTGCTGCTGTGTGTGTGTGTGTGTGTGTGTGTGTGTGTGTGTGTGTGTTTGCGCTCACCTGGGCATAATCCCCAGTGTATAGGTACTCATGTTGGCATGTCTGGGAAATAGGTAACAGGAAAACAAAAGGACAGATAAAACAAAAACAGTGAGAGCATTTAAAACAGTTCCTACTCTGACATATTTTCAGAATTACCAAAGACTCTGTGAAAACAGCCCGAAGCATTTCCTGTGTTCCCTTCCCCTGGTATTCCCCGGTGCTAACGTCTTACGTGACTGAGCACAATTCCTAAAACCAGGACATTAACATGATGCAATACTGTCAAATGGCCTAGAGACCTGATTAAATTTTGCCAATTATCTTACTAATGCTTTTTGTTGGCTCTAGGATCCATCCAGGATTCCACTTTGCATTTAACTGTCATGTCACTTTAGTCTCCTCCAATCGGGGCGTTCCCTGGTGTGTCTTTATCTCTCATGACCTTGAGGAGCACTGCCTAGTTACTTTGTAGAATCTCTTTCCGTTTGAGATTGTCTGAATGATTAGATTCTGGTTATATATTTTTGGCAAGAATGTTGAAGTGATGTTATGCTTTTCTTTGTACAGTACATGAGGATGTGCTTGACATAGACATATCTTATTACCTTGTTCAATTATTCAAGGTTGTGTCTACGAGGTTTCTCCATAATCAAGTTAATTAATATATTTTTCCTTTGTAAATAATTAGTACTTATTGGGAGGTACTTTCAGACCATGAAAATGTCCTATTCCTCATCATATTTTCACCTATTAATTTAGCCTCCACTGCTATTTACCTTTAAAAATTATGACTGTAGTAGTTGCCAAAAAAGTGATTTATCTATTTCTATCATTCCTTCTACAGTGATTAGTTAGACTTCTACTATATGGAAGAGCTCTAACTTCTTCTCTCTGTTTATCCTGGGAAAGGGAAGAAATAAAACCCTCTGCCTTAGAGAGAGGAGTGGCAAATGCTCACACTGTCAGGACTCAGGCAGAGATCTGCTGCTATTGGAGAAGTTAGAGAATTAAAACGCTCTACCTCAAAAAAAAAAAAATGATGAGGTATTGTATTGGGCCCAGGACTCTATACTAATACTATAGAAGTTGTTTTATAGGTTCCCCAATATTTTTCTATGTAAACAATCACATTTACAAATAAGGACATTTGTCTTTCTGACATGGATACCTTTTGTTTATTTTTCGTGTCTTATTGCACTGCCAGGACCTCTAGGAAGGTTTAAATAGAAGTGGTGAAAATGAGCATTCTTGGCTTCTCCCAGACCTCAATGGAAAACAGTTTAGTCTCTTGTCATTAAGTATGATGTTGGCTATAGATTTCTCACAGATTTAACATGTCAGTTTGAAAAGTTCCTTATGATTTTTAGTATGCTGAGCAGAGGAACCTCTTGGCAACTCACTGACTCTATTTCCTGGGCTAGACTTATTCTCTCACACTAGTAAGAAGCATGATGGAACTTACAGTGGTATATCTCCTTTTCCTGATATTTGATTTTTTAGCATATCCTATATAATAAAAGCCTACTATGCAAATTGACCGAACAGCTGAATGATCAGTCACTATGACATGCACTGGCCACCAGGAGTCAGACGCTCAATGCAGGAGCTGCCCCCAGCCTGCAGGCCCCAGGCCAGCCAAGGCAGATGCCAGCAGGGTCCCCCCGATCACCCCACTGGTTGCCCTGCAGAGGGAGGCAACTGGGGGGGAGGAGGAGGCTGGGGGTGGGGCCAGTGAGCAGGCAGCACCAGGTCGGCCAAGGTGGGTGTCAGCAGGGGCCCCCTGATCGCCCTAACAGTTGCCCCACAGATCAGCCCTGATCCCAAGTCAGGCCTAGGGACCCTACCCATGCACAATTTTCATGCACCAGGCCTCTAGTTCTTCTATATTTGGCTTCTTAGTGATTCTTGTCATACCCTAATGGATATCTCATGATATGGGGGTGGAAGATAAAGAAAAAAGAGGCACACGCCTAGCCTCTGTGTACTTGTTGATGAATACCAGAGTAAGTATTGACAAAGGAAATCCAGTTGAGGCTTCCAGCACCTTTCCTAACTGATGGGGAGGAGAATCAAAGGCTTATAGTGAGTCACAGGAACTTGGGAGACAGTGCAAGGGAGAAGCTAAGAACTTAGGGTTGAAAGCCAGATGGCCCAGTTAAAAAGAAAAACGTGAGTTTGGAATTAAACCATAATTGTCAAATTTTTATCATTGTGCTTAATTTTTCCCACAGAAGAGGAGAAAGAAACACTTGATCAGATTAAAAGCCTAAGAAGCCTGGAAAATATTATTGACAGTCTACAAAGAGCTTTAGGTAAATGGAACCTGGGACCATCTTGGTGATAGGTAAATGTGGGCCTTTTCTTTTTTTCTGGTATGAAGAGAAGTAAAGTGTCTACTCAAGGGACATGTGTGATTGTGATCAGCTCTCTGAAAAAGCAGATGACTCAGCCCTGGGTAGACCAGCTGTGAGCCCCACCGTAGTTTCCTGGTGGTTGTCAATGCAGGGACACCTGGCCCATTCAACTCTAAATCTGAGGAGTCATGGGCCATGTATGGGCATCCACTCTCCCTTCTCAGCCAGACTTATTGAGGGGCCCCTTCACTCTCCCAGGAATAACTGTGATGCCTGAGGCCACATTGTGGTGGTTGCCTGTCCCTATGACCAGGCCCAGGAAGGTCCCCACACCATCTGTCACACCTGCCTCTCAATGAAGGTGGCCTCCCACTTGGGGCTGAGTCTCACATCAGTGGGGGTCCCTTGCCTCCCACCCTTCCCCACTACCTTTTCAAATACAACTTCAATTGCTGAAGCTGGCCCGTGCATTTCCCCTGTGGCTTCTGCCCCTGGCTCCAGACTTCTCCCCAGAACTTTCCAGAATACCTCTGAGCCTCTTCTCCAGGCTAATCCTCCTCTGTCCTCCCAGTCTCTCTGAGTTATACTTCGCAATCACGTTGATGGTTCAATATCTCCAGCACGTGACATCCCACACATCTGCCCACGCACTCTAAGACTGCATTGGTTCTGGGGATACATCCCACCATTAATTTCAAGCTAATGTTAATGAAAACTTCTAAGGATTTGGTAAATGTGCTATTGCTAAGCCACATGCAGTTGGCTTTTTGGAGGTCCAAGTGCAGGGCCGAACATTTAAACTTGGGCACCTTAATTCAACCTTCAATGTTTATTGAGCACCTCCCATGCACCAGGAACTATTCTAAGTTCTCAGGATTCTTCACCATAGACACAGAGACCCCTGCCCTTGTGGAGCTCACATTCTGAAGGGGGGTCAGATGTGTCTCTTGGTTCCAGCCTGTTGAGAAATTTGGGGGTCCTGACTCATACTATGGGCTGCTCCTCCAAGCCCCTGATCATCCTGATGCGACAAGCCCACCATCTTGTCATTTAAATGCCAATGAGGATAGGATCTCGGGCACCTTACTAGACACCTCTCAGTTGTACAAGTTGTCATCAGGCACAGGCCAGGAGTTGTTCTGAAGTGGGGCTCTCCCCACCTCAGACTTTGCAGGGCCAGAGCCAGGTCTGGGGCCACAAAATCTCAGGCCCCACGGTCTGCACCCTGTCCCCCAACAGGACCAGTCCAACACAGTCAGAGGTTAAGAGGGAGATTAGTGGTGGCTCGACCTGCTGCAAATTTACCAACTGTACTGTCATCCAGCCAATTTCTGTTGCTTTTATGTAGATTTCAGGAGAGACTTTGCCAAATTCCCAGTTCCCTGGGATTTGAGTGCTCTGACATTAGAACAATAAACTCTCCTATAACCCAAATGTCTAAAGACAGGGGCCTCTCCACTTAAAGACACTCCTATAAGTTATCCAGGTCCTATATATTTGGGGGGGAGGTGGGGGGGGGCGGTAGACAATGGAAGCTCCTTGAATGGCAGTTGGGTGTACAGGCCACAGCAATGCTTGGACAGGAAGGACCAAAAGTCCTTGACCTCCCCAAAATAACATCACAGGAATGGTTCCCCAGCAAACTGCCTCTGAGGGGAGAAGCCCAGCAAAGCTCTAAGGAGGTCCCCCATTGGGTTTGGGGGCAGAATGCCCTGGAAATGAGATGTTAAACCAAACAGACTAGCTGGGGCAAGTAGATTGCAGCCTGGCCTGCCAGATTCTCCTCTCTCCGCTCTGTCCTACTCTCCTTCTTTCCTACACCTCACTCACTGCCCACCTCACCTAAACCCACACTTCTCCTTTTTCCTCCATGCAAATAATGCACATGTGAGCCCTGACTGCTTTGGGGTTTCTGTCTTGCATATTTAACATCTTCTGAGCATCTCTAGAATGATGTCTGCACCTTAAACTTGGAATGCCCCATATCGATCTCATTCCCCACCCAGGACTCTCTCTTCTTACATCTCCTTCCAGTCACCCAGCTCCTCCGGGGAAACTGGAGAGGAGACTGCCACTCACTGAGCATCTCAGCTACATGTAGAACCAGAGGATCTGACTCAGTGCTGATGGGAGCTGGGCAGTAGCTCAGAGCGCAAGATTTGGACTCACCTGGCTTCAAATCTCTACCTAGGCGGAATGAGTTGTATGACATTGGGGTGACCTTCACCAAGCACCTCCTAAGCTTCAGCTTCTTCAGCTGCAAAGCAGGGTAGTCAGAGCACCTGCCTCATAGGGGAAGAAGGGGTTAGATAACATTTGCTGAGGGCTTAGCATGGCGCCTGCACACATACCCACCCCCCTGGACCTGTGGTGGGCGGGGGCAGGGGCACACCTGAAGCGACCAGAGGAAAGTGTTTGCTTGTGGTTCAGGGACAACAAAGGAGTGAATCTAAAGCTGCTCCTAGCCCCATACTCTTCAGTCCTGCAGCCCCATCAGTATTCATTAATATGAGTGAACTATGGGAGGGTGTGAAATGCAGGCTCATAGCAACACCTAGAATTTTTAAAGAAAATCTCCTCTTTTCAAACAGTAAACACTCTCAAGCAAAGAAGAAAGAAAAACAAGAGTTTGTTCAAGGGATCCAACCACCACAGGGTGAAAGAAAGCCTAAACTGAGAAACCAAGGCTGCCTGAGGGACTGCCCATTCACTCCCACCCTGTGGAGTAAAAATAAAATAGAATTACAATTATACAGCATAAAGAAGAAGAATTGTATTCAAGGAGTGCCAAATAAAATGAACATATTGAAATGTTAAGTTAAAGGGCCTTGGCTGATGTGGCTCAGTTGGTTGCTGGTTCCAGTCCCAGTATGGGCACATGCCCATGTTTCGGGCTCAATCCCCACTGGGGGATGTGCAGGAGGCAGCTGATCAATGTTGTATTCTCACATCAATGTTTCTCTCGCTCTCTCCCTCTCCCTTCCTCTCTATATAAAAATCAATAAAAATAATTTTAAAAGAATATTGAGTTAAAGGTAAGGTGTTTTTATTTTCTTAAAGAAAAAGAAAGAAAATCTGATTGAGCCTGAATAATAAGAGTGTTCAAAGCTTGCTAACAGAATGAGTTTTAAAGAAACATAACCTGTATAGTCAGGGTCCTTCAAAGAAACAGAACTAACAGGATGTACACATATAGAAATGTATTGTAAAAAATTGGCTCACGTGCCCTAGCCAGTTTGGCTCAGTGGATAGAGTATCGGCCTGCAGACCAAAGGGTCCCAGGTTCGATTCCCGTCAAGGGCACATACCTGGGTTGCAGGCTCCTCCCTGGCCCAGGCCCTGGTCATGGCTTGTGCAAGATGCAACCAATCGATGTGTTTCTCTTTGTCTTTCTCTTCCACTCTCTCTAAAAAAGAAAATCAATGGAAAAATATCCTCAGGTGAAGATTAACATAAAAAAAAAAAAAAAAGAATTGACTCACGCAATTATGGAGGCTGACAAATCCCAAGATCTGCAGTCAGCAAACCAGAGACTCAGGAGAACCACTGGTGTATTTCCAGGAAGAGCCAATGTTCCAGTTCGAATCTGGAATCAGAAAAAGACTAATGTCCCCAGATGAAAGTTCATCTGTGAAGAGGAAGGCCAGCCTTTTGTTCTATTGAGGCCTCAACCGATCAGGTGAGGTCCACTCACCTATGGAGGGCAATCTGCTTTTCTCAGCCTACTCATTACAATGTTGATCTCATCCAGAAACAACTTCATAGAAACATCTAGAAAAATGTTTGATCAAATATCTGGGCATCCAGTGGTCAAGTTGACATATAAAATTAACCATTATATCCTGTGAATAATTCTGTACATGGAGAGCCAGAGCCTATGAAGGCCTGATAGTCAGCCCTCCCATGCCTCCCTCCTGCTGCAGCTCCTGCAAAGGCATGCACGTACACATAGAAAGCATGCATGCACTCACAGAGTAAATATCCTTGCCCCGTGAAGGCTCAGAAGATACACAATGAGTTTCTGCAATGTGGAGAGAAAACAGCATTCCAAGGAGTGCATGCAACTGACTTGGATGGAAATTCAGGGCTGGCATTGCCCCTCAGTGTGACCAGGCTATTTATAGCCAGTGTTCAACCTTGAGGGTGGTTAAATATTTTGAATATTATCCCTGACTGAAACCAAGATCTCTACAGGGGGAAAAAAAGTTTTCCAATCCCTAGGTAATGATCCAATTTCAGGTAATTTTCAAGGCATTGAAAATTCCCTGTGTACTAGTGAACCTTTTAACATCAGTATTTCAGCTGTGAAGGATATGACCCACAGCATTTTTTAGGGGGTGACAAGAACATTTCCTTGAGCAAAGTTTCTTCCAAGTTTTCATACCCAAGCTGATTGTGGTTGCAGACATGCCCTACTTCTTGAGGTGACCAGGCTGAAAAGTGTTATTCAGATTTAAATGTGGGGCTGCCCTATTTTTCCAGAAAGGCAGGTTTGGGGAAGTTCATGAATCTTGTCTTAGAAACAATGCTAAATGTTTGTGTTGTTTAGCAATGGATTGGTGTTCTTCTAAATATTATTTTAAAAGACAATTGGAGATTGAATTAAACTATACCATTTTATTTGTAATTGCTGGCTTTATGCTCTTCTCAAAGATAGAAAAGCCTTATCCTGGCTTTTCCCGATGTCAGTGCATCACCTGTAAAATATATGGGGGCTTGAGTCAGAGAATGTTTGTGCTGGAATAGCTTTTTGAGGCCTTTCATCCAACCCTAGGATTCTAGGAAACTGAGGCAAAGAGAGGACATACAGCTCACTAGTTACAAAATAAGTCAGTGGAGGAGCAAGAATAAAACTCTGATTTCCAACC
Organism: Myotis nattereri; assembly: GCF_964212035.1. Classification (NCBI taxonomy): domain Eukaryota; kingdom Metazoa; phylum Chordata; class Mammalia; order Chiroptera; family Vespertilionidae; genus Myotis; species Myotis nattereri. Next base: position 30,791,086 of record NC_138076.1, read on the forward strand.
CTATCCAATTTCTATTACACCATTCTGTAGCCCCTTCCTATCTAATAAAAGACAAACAGGGTAATTGACTGTACCTTCACTACGCTTCCCATTGGCTAATCAGGGTGATATGCAAATTAACTGCCAAGAAAGATGGCAGTTAACCGCCAACAAAGATGGTGGTTAATTTGCATACATAGGCACAATGATGGGAGGCGAAAGGGGAAGGACAGAAGAACGGTGATCGGAAACCCAGGTGGCAGGCAAGAGCCGGGTCAGAGAACCGGGGCACCTTTGCCTGCCCCCAGCCAGTGATCACGATCAGAAAGCCAGGACCCAGGAGCCACCTTGCCTGTGGCCCATGATCCTGATCGCAAAGGCTTGGAGGCGGCTTTAAGGCCTTCTAACTCAGGAGTCATGGTCTTCCACTAAATGTTTTAAAATCATGACCATCACTGTTGGCAGATCAGGATATACTGACATAATCAATTTACCCAGCAGTACTGCCCTTAGATAAGACAGATATTTAAAAATTCCTTTCATTATCTTGAGGTAAATTGAAGAGATATTCCTTTTTAATCCTCACCCAAGGATATTTTTTTCCATTGACTTTTAGAGGGAGTGAAGGGGAGATAAAGGGAAGAACATCTATATGAGAGAGAGACATGGATTGGTTGCCTCCCACACGTGCCCCAACCCCAGGGCCAGGAATTGAGCCTGCAATCAAGGTACATGCCCTTGACCAGGAATTAAACCTGAGACCCTTCGGTCCCCGGGCCAACAGTCTAACTACTGAGAAAACTTACTAGGGTTGAACAGATATTTGAACTTTACCTTCCCTTGTTCTGTCTCTGAACCTTGTAACACATCTCATCACAGCAATTTTCAAAACCCGAAAGTGTAATGATCCAATATTTTGGCCACATAAAAATGTCTTCAATCTAACTGACAGCATCCAAAACAGCGAATGAATGTGTTGGGTCCTTGGAAGATAGTTGAACTTCTACTCTCTAGGGATCTGTTGTACAACAATGTAAATATACTGAAATGTACATTTAAAAATGGTTAAGATGATAAATTCAGGGTTGTGTTTTTAACTACAATTTTAAAAGGTATCTACAGTTACACCATGAAGAAAGTGAAAAGAGAATATACAAAAAAGAAGAAATATTTGTAATCATATATCTGATAAGGCACTTGTATCTAGAATATTAAAACTTTTATTACAACTCAATAACAAATAACAACAAAAATGGGCAAGTGATCTGAATAGATGATTTTCCAAAGAAGATATACCAATAACCAATTAGCACATGAAAAGATGCTCAACATCATTAGCCATGAGAGAAATGCAAATCAAAATAAGATACTACTTCACACCCACTAGGATGGTGACAATAACAAAGATGGGTAATGGTAATAACAAGTGTTGGGGAGAATGTGGAAAATTGGAACCCTTGCACTCTGCATGTAGAATGTGAAATGGGGCAGCTGCTTTGGAAAACAGTTAAACATAGAGTTACCATATAACTCAGCAACCCCACTCCTAGGTTTATAACCAAGGGAAAGGAAAGCATATACCCACACAAAAGTTTATACACTTATGTTAATAGTGGCATTCTTTAAAATAACCAAAAATTGGAAACAACCCAAATGTCCATCAACTGATGGATTCACAGACAAGTGTGTTCTGTCCATACAATGGAACATTATTCAGCAAAATCCTATATAATAAAGAGGTAATATGCAAATTGACCATCACTCCAACACACAAGATGGCTGCCCCCCATGTGGTCAAAGATGGCCACCCCCATGTGGACACAAGATGGCCAGCAAGGGAGGGTGGTTGAGGGGGGACCAGGCCTGCAGGGGAGGACAGTTAGGGGCAACCAGGCCAGCAGGGGAGGGCAGTTAGGGGCAATCAGGCCTGCAGGGGAGCAGTTAGGCATCGATCAGGTTGGCAGGGGAGTGGTAAGGGGGTGATCAGGTTGGCAAGCAGAAGCAGTTAGGGGCAATCGGGCAGGCAAGCAGGCGAGCAGTTGGGAGCCAGCAGTCCTGGATTGTGAGAGGGATATCTGACTGCCTAACCACCCAGTGGGATCAGGCCTAAACAGGCAGTCTAACAACCCTAGAGGGGTCCCAGATTGGAGAGGATGCAGGCTGGGCTGAGGGACACACACACCCCCCTGTACAAATTTCACACACTGGGCCTCTAGTATAGGAATAAAGCACTGACACCCACTACAACATGGATGAACCTTGAAAATACTATGTAAGTGAAAGAAGCCAAACTCAAAAGACCCCATATTATATGAATCCATTTATATAATATGTTTATAATACGCAAATCTATTCAGATAGTCGATTAATGGTTGCCTATGGTAGGAGGTATTGGGTCATTGAGGGATATCAGCTATGCCAAGTAGCATTTCTTTTTGGAGTAATTAAAATGTTCCCAAATTGATTGTGGTGATGGTTGCACAACTACATATACTAAAAGCCTTTGAATTGCACACTTTAAATATTTGAATTGTATGGTATGTGAATAATCTCAAAACAGTTTGGCATTTGTGCAGGGATAGACACATGCAGAAATGGAACAGAATAGACAACCCAGATATAGACTCATGTAAATATTTTTGACAAATATGCAAAATCAACTTAGTGAAGAAAAGATAGCTTTTTCAATGAATGATGCTGGAAAAAAATTGAAGCTTGACCTAAATCTCATAGATTTCAAAATGAATCATAGATTTAATTAGAATATAGAAAACTATAAATCTTTCAAAACACAGAAGAAAAATTTCAAAACCTACAAGTATGTGAATAGTTATTAAACATGACATCAAAAGCAAAAAGGATAAGTTGTACATCATCAATTTTTTTTTTGTACTAATTCAAACACTTTTGGGCTATGATGTACCCTGTTAGGGTGATGAAAAGAAAAGCTATAGACTAGGAAAAAATATTTTCAAAATAAATACTTGAGAAAAGTCATATCTAGTATACATTATTTTAATACTCTTTTAATGCTTAACTTAGCTACGACTCTCTGACTTACTAGAATCTAAAATACATCAGTACTTTTACTACTGTATAGTCAATGCAAAGGCAACAAGATAGTTAATTCTTATGCTCTTTTTTTCTACATTTTCCATCCTTTTTCCTTTTGGGGCTCTAATCTAGATGTGACAAATTTGAAAACAGAACCCCTGCACCTCGTGGCTGCCGTTCGCCTGGTGCATGATGTGACAAGCAGTGGGAGCTTGGTTTCAGCCCCAGCTGTGTCCTTGGACAGGGGCTCCTTGGCTATGAGGCCCAGATCAAGAGCTCAGTGGGGACTGGTTAGTCTTGGCAAGGAGGAGATGGCATTTCATCTTCTGAATAATTAATAAAGGAGGAGAGGATGAAGATACAAGACTCGAGGTGAGAGGGTTTGGGGTCTGATGTGGAATTCCAGGGGTATGGTCTCTGCTACTCTGCCCCTGTCCCTGTTCTTTGCAGAACAGAGGCAGATGCTCCTCTCATTCCAAATCAGACTTAGTGGATTTCATGGTTTGAAGCTGCATCTGCATATTAATTTTTCAAATTAAAATATGTAATCGTGACATTATTGTGTGCTGGCTTCTGGGTACAAGGGGGCATAGTTTGTATGGAAAGATATACACCACCTCATAGGTTTTTGTACAACATGTTCTTGGTGATAATCCTAACTGCTACATAATTTCAGTTATTTCCTTTCTGCTTCTAAAACAAGTTAGAATTTTTCATTTTCCAAGAGGTTACTTTTGTCTATTGTTATTTTTAAATTTTATTATGGACATAGATCACCTAATATTTTGGGGAAAGGGAGTTACTGATGATTGTTGAGATTTCCTTTTGGCAAACTGTATTTTAAAGTGTGTTATAAAGTTCCAGGGTATAAAACAGTGTGGCACAGGAGTAGACAGAATGTCACTGGAATGGAATAAAGTGTCCAGAAATTTTGATAGTTATGATGTTCTATATGATAAAGAATCGTTTCAGGTCTATATGGGAGGTTTAGGGACAATGGGTGAACTACTGGGAAAACATTGTTAGAGCTTTAACATACCTACACAGGAATACAAACTGAGATGAGTTAAATATTTAAATATCAAGAATACAAGCATTACAATGGCTGAAAGGAAATATAAGGGAATTGTACCAGTCTGGGTCCAGTCAGTAATTTAAACAAGAGAATTTTAATATAAAGAACTAGAGGCCCCGGTGCACGGATTCTTGCACCAGTGGAGTCCCTTGGCCTGGCCTGCGGGGATCAGTGACCTCCGCACCACCGCAGCCCAGCATTACCCTCCAGCTCATGGGGCTCCAGTGCGCTGTCCTTGTTGATCCCGCACAGCACGAAGTAGTGCACTACTGCTGGGGCGTGCAGGGGGAGTGTCCGCGGGAGAGGCTCGTGCTGCTGCAGGTGTGCTCGCCAGCCGTGAGCCTGGCATCTGGCGCCCATCTGTCAGCGGAGTGGTGCTCCTACTGTGGGAGTGCACTGACCACCAGGGGGCAGCTCCTGCATTGAACATCTGTCCCCTGGTGGTCAGTGCACATCATAGCTACTGGTCAACCAATCGCTTAGGCTTTCATATATATAGATTAAGTGTGATAGGAATGGAATGATAAGGATGGAGAGAAGACACTGAAGATTACCCCAGGGCTGAGGGAGAGTGCGCAGGGAGGACAAACTTGGAAGGAGCCCTGCCCCTGAGACCAGCGTCCAGGCTCCATCGCAAAGGTCTTCGTACACACCATTGGGTGGTGGAGAAATTGCACAGTCAGAGCTGTTTCCTAGTCTGCATCACCATCAGACCTCACAGAAGGCACAAAGAAAAGAGAACAAGCACAGCATTCCTGGACCAGGAGGAGAAGGTGCCATCCTCCTGCCATGTTCCTCCAGCATCCCCTACTTTAGAAGTTCAGCACTGTGCTTAATGCCAAGGAGAAATGCTTAGAGCATCTGGTCCATTCTGGTAGAGTGAATACCAAAGCTGAAGCTAAAATCCAATAGACTGACAACTGGCACAGAAATATTTTTATAATTTTAGTGTACTTTTCTTAGCCTGACTCCAAGGACAGAAACTATAAAGCAAAATATGAGGCCAGACTTGACTGCATAAAATAGAGAACCTTGGCCAAGTAAAAGGATCCATTAAAGTAGTTAAAACAACTCTTTGTGACATAATAGAGTTGATATTTTAAACATGAACTGCTCTTATAAATTAACATTTACAAATAAGCAAGTCCTACCAGTTGACATCTCAAGGATGTTTATATGGAAACATAAAACACATAGAGAAAGATGCTCAGTAGCAGTCTCATTAATAATTTACAAGTGCAGGTTTAAAAGGGCATGTGGCAGGTTCTTGATGAATACTTGTTAAATGAATCATTTTTGCATATCAGATTTCCTAAATTGAAAAATATGATGAGTGCCCAGTATTTTACCAGGGTGTGTGGAAACAGGCACTCTCAAACATTGTTGATGGGAATATAAATTAGCCCAAATTTTCTGAGTGGCAACTTGGAAATGTATGAAAAGCCTTTAAAATATGCATACAATTGCCTGGCTGGAGTGGCTCAGTGGTTGAACATTGACATATGAACCAGGAGGTCACAGTTCATTTCCGTGACAAGGCACATGCCTGGGTGTCAGGCTCAACCCCCAGTGTGTGGTGTGCAGGAGGCAGCCAATCAATGATTTTTTCTCATCACTGATGTTTTTCTCTCTCTTCCTCTCCCTTTCTCTCTGAAATCTATAAAAATATATTTAATAAAAAATGCATAAAATTAACCTAGAGATTCTACCTTAGAAAATCGGGCAAGTATGCCAAGAACTATATATAAGTATATTCATTGTATCATTGCTTATAATTGCAAAATAATGATTCATCTATAAAGAATGAGTAAGCAACTTATGCTATAGACACATACTGGCATACATATAGCTATTAAAAAGAACAGTAGCTATTTCCATTACCATCATGGAAAGCTGCGTAAACTTTAGTAAGTAATGGCTCTGCTGCAGACAGTGTGTAATATGATTCCATTTTACCTGAAAAATCATGGGTAGCTTAATGTATAACTATACTTATATTTGTGTGTGTGTGTGTGTGTGTGTGTGTGTGTGTGTGAAAATATATACAACAAATGTGACAGTCTCTGTTGTGCAGTTACCAGGTATAAGTTTCTCTCTTTGACCGCAACCAGTACGACTAGAGAGCAGACAAATCCTGAGTAGGAGTGATGGGGGATTAGGAAAAGAAAGAGACAGACACAGAGACAGTCGGGAAAGCTGGGACCAGGTGGGACGCTGCCCTCTGACGGAGAGACAGTGACCCAGAGCTAGTGCAGCACATTTATTATGTACAGCATGATACCAGGAAGTTTAACTAGAGTTCAAGACAATGGAAATTATGTGAAATCAAGGTTAAAGATCAAGCTGCAATTCTTCATTCTTGTGGCTTCTTTGTAATTGTCACTCCTGGCTGAGCCCGGATAATTGTGTCCATTCCTGGCGCCTGACTGAACTTAGATAATGAAACCCACCCCCTGGCGCCTGAGCTAAAGGCCAGGCTGACAACATACCTGCCTCTGGCAAGGTATGTTTCCAGGACGTGGCTCTACCGACGTCACTGGACTCAGCTGACAATCAGCTCATGCGCCTTCCCAGGCGCTCTCTACAACCAGGGGTCACTGTACATTTGGGATGAAGAGACCAGGAGGAGGGCAGTGCCTCCGAGCCACAGGTCAGCATGCTGTCATCAGCAGCCCTGTGGACATCAGTGCCTAGGCAGGGCCATTGGTCCTAGGAACAGGGCAGGGTCCTGGGGACACTCATAGCAGCTGGCATGTACTCTGAGTGGTGCCCCTTTCTGACAACAAGGCCCTTGGAGGCCTTGACCACTGAAATTTAGCCTTCCAGAGAAAGAAAACACCTAACAGCAAGACCCCATACCAGGAAAAGCTGGTAACTGAAATTTTTATAAACTGCTTGGTGGCAGGGTAAATAACAAAGGTGCTCTGCAGAATGCTTAATAACCTGCATCTTCACAATCTAAAAATCCTTTACACACCCACAGTCTCATCTGACCCTGACAAGGGCCATTTAGCAGGAATTGGGTAATTTTTGTCTTCCTTTAGTGCAGTGGTTCTCAACCTTCTGGCCCTTTAAATACAGTTCCTCAGGTTGTGACCCAACCATAAAATTATTTTCGTTGCTACTGCATAACTGTAATGTTGCTACTGTTATGAATCGTTAATGTAAATATCTGATATGCAGGATGGTCTTAGGCGACCCCTGTGAAAGGATTGTTTGACTGCCAAAGGGGTCGCGACCCACAGGTTGAGAACCGCTGCTTTAGTGAATGAGGAGACTAAGCTAGAGGGGCTGAGAGATGTTCCCTCTAGGCAGGGAGACCTTCCTTCCTCATATGTACCCAGCCCTGAGAAATGGAGAAAGGGGAGAGGTTGGCATAATGAGAGGTGAAAGTAACTGGCTCTGTGCCCTGGGCCACCACTGCGGGAGGGCGCTGTGTCTCCATCCCCCACTCTGGCTGCTTCCCCTCATGCCCCACAGTCCCCTACAAAGACCACTCCCATGTTTGAACGGACCAGGGGTGCAGGGTTCTAGTGGGGTTGGATACAAAGACAAGTGCTCATGTGTTTGTTTTCCACACAGAGTCCATCTTGGGGCCTGAGTGAGCTCCAACCTCACCTCTTTGTAGCCTCCATGTTCCTGGCTCACATGGTCTCAGTTCTCCTGCATCCACTCGAGTAGTTTTGACAGCTTAGTTCCTCTTATTCCATCAGATGTTTGAGATTATGTTATCCTCGGTAACAGAGGTTCCTGTTGGGCTAAATGCTCTTGTTTCTGGAATGTACTTAAGGGATGAATTCCACAGTGGGAATTTCAGGAAGGGTGAGGAACATGTGATCAATTTCAGTGGCTCCAGGTCCCTAGAGGTCAGCATGCTGTCATCAGCAGCCCTGTGGACATCAGTGCCTAGGCAGGGCCATTGGTCCTAGGAACAGGGCAGGGTCCTGGGGACACTCATAGCAGCTGGCATGTAATGAGCATGGTTAGCTGCCTCAGCTCGAGGACTGTGGCTCCGTGTGGAGGGAAATCGGCCTCGGTGTGGCCACATGGGCATTTCCTGGCCAGCTCTGTGGAGGAAGGTCACAGCGCTGCCGGGGGACCGCTGAGCACGCTTCAATAATACTGATGACTCACTAGGGACTCTTCTCTCTGGTAATAACATTGGGAAATTAAGGAATAGGCTGAAACATCTGAAAGGACTTCTTCGTTGCCAAGTTAAAGGTCAAGGGCTCATGAGACCACACATGGTAATCTCAGCAGGACGCTCCTCAGGAGCAGCCCCAACCCCGGCTGCCTGTCTTCAGGATGGCAGGCACCAGACCAGCCTGCTGTTTCCTTTTTCTTCTTCACATCTTTCCACCCTCCATCCTCAAGTATTCTACTACTAGAGGCCACCGGTGGGGTCCCTCGGCATGGCCTGCGGGATCCGGCCAAATCTGCGAAGCGCCGTGCCACTCTGGCTCATCTCAGCCTCCACTGCACCTGCCGCTCCACTGCGGTCTCCATGCGCCCATCCTAGGGCAATACCAGAGTGCCCATGACCGAGAAGCAGCTGAGGGCTTGTGCCTAGCCCAGGGTGGGCAAACTTTTTGACTCGAAGGCCACAATGGGTTCTTAAACTGGACCGGAGGGCCGGAACAAAAGCATGGATGGAGTGTTTGTGTGAACTAATATAAATTCAAAGTAAACATCATTACATAAAAGGGTACGGTCTTTTTTTTTTTAGTTTTATTCATTTCAAACAGGCCGGATCCGGCCCGCGGGCCATAGTTTGCCCACGGCTGGCCCTAGTCAGTCCCGATGATGGTCTGATCCTGGTCTGGTCCCGATGGGGGAGGGGCGCGCAGAGGGAGTGTCCCTGGGAGAGGCTCACGCCACTGCAGCTGCTCTCCCGAGCCCAGCATCTGGCTAATGGCACTCCCGCTGTGGGAGCGCACTGACCACCAGGGGGCAGCTCTTGCATTGAGCGTCTGCTCCCTGGTGGTCAGTGCGCATCACAGCGACCGGTCGAACAGTCGCTTAGGCTTTTATATATACTAGTATATAGATTTCAAGTATTTTGAGTGGAGCATAGGTCCCTTGGTTTTAAGGGCACTTGTGCTTGTGAAATTATAAGAAATACATATATTGGCCTCTGTCCCCAGTTCCTGACAGAGCTCCTAAAACCCTTGTCATTTCCAAAGTGATAAGACACTAGGAGCACCTCTTATTCCAAATCTCCACACATTTGGTGACCAGAAGTGTCAGAAGTGTTCTTTGTGAAGGTAAAGGAGACACACAGGGAAGAAACATGCAGCAGGGAGGAACTGAGGTTTTGCCTACATAGGAAGGGGAAAAAATGAGATCCCTACCCATTATAGTGCTAATCACTTTTTAAACAAGATATAAGTAAGACACAGGACAATCAGTAAGATTCCAGAATCTTCATGTTCTTTATAACCAAGATCCCCTTTCTGCAAAGGAAAACTGATCTGAGTTTCAGCCTGCAACTTGATGTCAGTCAACAGATTTGTACTGAGGACTTAATAGGGATGGGGCACTGTCCTGGTGCAAGGGATACAGTGATAATGGAGAGAGAGACAGAGGCAGAGTAGACAGAAACTGAGAGATAGAGAAAGACAGAGGCAGAGAGGGAGGAACAGAGAGACAGTGAGGGAGAGATGGAGAGAGTCAGAGAGGAAGAGACAGAGAGACAGACAGAGATAAGGAGAGACAGAGAGGAGAGGTGGAGAGAGACGGAAAGAGACAGAGGGACAGACAGAGACAGTGTGAGAGTGGGAGAGGTGGAAAGAGACAGATGAAGAGAAACAGAGAGATGGAGACAGAGTAAGACTGAGATGGAGAGAGATAGAGACAGAAATGGTGCGGGAGAGAGAGAGGCATCTATCCATTATTTTATTCAACAGAACACCCAATGTGAAGTGGAAAGCACAAGATTTTCAGAGCAAGCTCTCCAAACTGGCTGGCGGCTCCATTGCAGAGCAGAGAGGCATCCTCTGACAGACAAGCACCTGTTTTCACATTTAGAGCCTCCAGAAGCAAACTTCTGGTATGTCTCCAATCACCAAGAGATCTAGTAATGTGGAGAGGCAGTCTCAGGGCACATCTCTTCACTATCTAGATTTTTATTTATTTCACTAGAGGCCCAGTGCACGAAATTCATGCACTGGCAGGGTCCCTAGCGGCTGCCGGGTACTCCCTCTCCTTCACTGTTCCGCCCCACCCCTTGGTTCGAACTGCTGGACAACTCCTGGTCCAGGGGACAATTTGCATACTACACTTTTATTATATAGGATTGATTTTTGTTTTTAAAATTTTATTTCATAATTTAAAATGAGTAAAATTTACTTGTTGGGTTTTTTTTATTTTTTCCATCTGGGGGTGACAAGAAACTAAAATTCTAGACATCTGGAAACTCTGCTCTCAGAAGTGTCTGGAGGGGAACAAAGCTCCTGTTGTTACCAGGGTCGCAGCTTTTGAAAAGAGTCCAAGGAGTCAGGTGCATTCAAAGGTGTCTGAGCAGGGCAGTGAGGGAGCCTCCCCAGCCTTTGGCATCTCTGGATTGAACCAGGACAGGAGGGCGTGCTCGTGTCCTGGTACTGCTATAACAAAGCACCACAAACAGGCAGCTTGAACAGGAATGTATTCTCTCACGGTCTGCAGGCCAGAAGTCCAATATTAAGGTGACCACAGGTTGGATCTTCCTGAGGATGATGGAGAGAGATCTTGTCCCAGACCTTCCACACCTTGGCATTTGTTAGCTTCTGCTACATCACCCCGATGTCCGACTTCATCATCCCAGGGTGTTCTCCCTGTGTGTGCACCAGTGCCCAATTTCCCACTTTTATAAGGACACCAGTCACATTATTACCATAGTTAGCTAGTTACTGATGATAAAGGAAACAAAGGAAGTCAGACATTGTAGGTACAGATTTTATTGCCGGGGAAGCAATTTCCAAAGCAAGATGTGAGTACCACTAATGGTGGGAGATTTGGAAAGCACTTGAATAAATCGTGTATTTGTTTAAATGGGTAGGGAAGAAAATGTAACTAACACCATACTCATGGGTGTTTTGTTAATGGAGAGGATGTGAAAAAAGTTGGTAAGTTTTAAGAAGTAAACATATTTAAAGAAAAATATGGATAACACAAATCCTACATGGATAAAAAATCTACATAGACGTGAAAATTCACAGGGAGGTGGTATCTGAGTGACCAAAGTTTGGGAAATTGTTTGTTTCCCTCAAACTCATCCCAACATGATGCTATTTGGAGCTGGGCCTTTGGAGGTGATTAAGGTTAGATGAGGTCATGATGATGCCCCCCTGATGGAATTAGTTTCCTTATAAGAGACATGAGACAGAGCTCTCCCTCTCTACCACATGAGGACACAGCCAGAAGACGGGCATCTATGAATCAGGAAGAGGCTTTTCACCAGAACCCAACTGTATTGGCACCCTAATCTCTGACTTCCAGCCTCCAGAACGGTGAGAAATACCTTTCTGTTGTTTAAGCCAGCAGTTGCCAACTGGTGGTCCGTGAGGTCCAAAAGGTTAGCGACCGCTGGTTGAAGCTAACCACTCTATGGTATTTTGTTATGGCAGCCTGGACAGACCCAAACACTGTTCTTACGTCCAATTTTAAGCAGATTTGCCTTATTAAGAGATGATCTGGCAGCATGGTGGGAGGTGGATGGGAGGAAAAGGCAGATGAGAGAACAGTAAGACTTTGGCCCCACTTTTGGGCCAAGGAGAAGGCACCATCAGAGTGGGATCTCCCGTCCCACGATCAGTTGTAAGTCAGGTCTGGTTCTCCCTCAGAGCACCACACCCTCCCTTTACCTGGCACCACAGCAAAGCCCCTTACTGGTCCAACACTTTCAGGAATGAAAGACAGCTCCTTAGTTTGGTGTATAACCTGGGACCCTAGCTTCCTCTCCAATCTCGTTTTCCACAACACAGTGTTCACTGTGTCCCAAGCATAACAGTTCTCAGAAGAGGCCCACCAATGAGTACCAAGTATGTGTACACGTCTATGCATTTCTGACTGGGACATTCCTTCAACTAAGCCCTGCCCCACTTGAGCAATTCCTTTTTGGAAAATCACAATGCCAATTCTAAACACAGGGTTTTGGGGTTTAATTTTGATATACTGAGTCTGGAGTCTTCTTGTTTCTTTCAGGTATTTGAATCCTATCTTCAAGTATCCAAATTTGCTAGGTTAAAGAAAAAAATTATTATGCAAACAATTAAAGAAGAAACTTGTTAATGGCACTTGTTAAGGCATGGTAAGGTAGATTTTTAATCAAGTAAGGCCATCACGATTGTTAGAGAGACCAATGGGTAAGACCCCATTATTGCTTGCAGTGGGGGAGAGATATCTGTTAGGGCTGCCAAAGGAGAAACGCAAAAGGCCAAGTGTGGTAAGGGATTATGAATTCATTAGGTCATCTGGAACCTAGATGGGCTGAGCCTCCAAATGGCACTAGCACCCAGGGATGGGGGAGTCCGAGATTTTAAAGGACTCGGGTTTTTTCTGGGCAGAGAATTCTCAGGGCGGGTCCAGATCCTGGGAAGGTCTGGAGGGGAAGGATAATGGTCTTAGCAAGTGGAATGTGGTCTAGGTGAAAGGGAATGTTGGTTGTGGTCTAAAGCTCAGTTCCCAGGGGAGTGGGTATCTATTCAATTATTTGATCAGACCTAACAATATCAAACTCAATTTTCAATATACCATGAACAAGTTGGAATGTATAGCCACAACACAAGGTGGGTATCCATGAATAGAAAATGGTTAAGAGGAAACATTAACTAAACATCAAGGATTCTGGCTAAACCAACCTGACAGGATTCTTGCTGAAGGCAGGCCAGTGTGAGCAAATACCACCTGAGGGTTGTAGGTAATGAGAAACCTGATTAGACATCAAGGGTGAGCATAAATGACATACAGGGAATTCTAGTTAAACCAACTTAGTATTGTTGCTAAAATTGGATAATACAGAGTCAAACTCACAAGTCCATAACTCAAGGCCTAGCTTAAATTCAGGGGGGCCAAAATAGAGTTTAGTCAAGGAGAGAATCTTTGTCACTTATTTATGGTTGCTTTGTCAAATAAAATCAAAGGATGTGAGTTATGAATCTACTTTTTTTTTTCATTTTTCCTAGACCATTTTAGAAATAAGAGTCCTAAAGAAAATCAGAAATTGATAAAATTTGTGAGTTGGGCAAAACTTGGGACCAACTAATTGGAACAATAGCATTTGGGAGTACTCAATGGACACCCTTATAATTCTCATATCCACAATTATCATGAGACATATTTTAGGAATTCAGCATCATATACAGGGTGTCCCAAAAATGTATACACTTTAACACCTGATAGCTCAATTTTTACAATGAAGTGTATTTTAATAAACACTCTTTTAAATATTCAGTGGGTATGTGTACATTTTGGGGGGACTCCCTATATATGTTGGCCTATTTTTCTAAAGTTACCTAAATGTGTATATAGTCCAAGAAACCCTAAAAAACCACAGGAAATCATATTAATTGAGGAAGGTTGCACTCTAAGAATTCTATCACTATAACCTACTTTATTTTCCTCTTCATGCAAAATAAATTCCAAGGTTAAAAAATTTTCACAGTGGGTTGGAAACTAGGTCTGGGTATTATTCTAACCTCTGTCACAGGCATGCAGGAACTTTGTCCTTGGGCAAGTTCCTTAGCTTATCTGTGTCTCAGTTTCATCATTTGTAGGATGCCTGGTAAGAAAGAGTAATCCTTCCCTCTCTGTATCATGCATAAGAAAGCATGCTTTTGTCCTTTTGCAAAGTGCGATGTCTCTCTCCTAGGAAATGCAGGAGTAACTATCAGGGTGTATATTGTAAACAGACAATTTGATTAATATCAACGTATTGTACACAAAGAAAGATGATTGAATGAGCAGATCAATCTTGAAATGTGCTTATAGCATATTTCTACCTTTTCGGTCCAAACCCAAAAGTATTGCTTGAACTACTGAAATACTTTTTTAAAAAAATATATATATTTTTTATTGATTTCAGAGAGGAAGGGAGAGGGAGAGAGAAATATCAATGAGAGAGAATCACTGATTGGTGGCCTCCTGCATATCTCACACTGGGGATCCAGTGCGCAACCTGGGCATGTGCCCTGACGGGGAATCGAACCGTGACCTCCTGGTTCATAGGTCCCCGCTCAACCACTGAGCCTCGCCAGCTGGGCCTGAAATACTTTCTTGACTCACCTAATAGATTATAAATTCCTTGACATCAGATAGATTCTAAATCTCATACATATTTCCCATTCATTAGTAGTTGCTCACTAGTTGCTACTTTTTCTCACTTTATCTAGAGCAGTGGTTCTCAACCTTCCTAATGCCGCGACCCTTTAATACAGTTCCTCATGTTGTGGTGACCCCCAACCATAAAATTATTTTCGTTGCTACTTCGTAACTGTAATTTTGCTAGTTATGAATCGGAATGTAAATATCTGAGATGCAGGATGTATTTTCATTGTTACAAATTGAACATAAAGCATAGTGATTAATCACAAAAACAGTATGTAATTATATATGTGTTTTCCGATGGTCTTAGGCGACCCCTGTGAAAGGGTTGAGAACAGCTGACCTAGAGCACTCCCCAATGTGTTTCATTCATTCATGTTGTACTCAACACATTTGTTGTATAGATAGCAGTCATTCCTTTTGCTTGCTGGGCACTGTTTCTAATTCATTGTTTTGTGTGTTTTTTAAAATATTTTTTATTAATTTCAGAGAGGAAGGGAGAGGGAGAGACAGAAACATCTATGATGAGAGGGAATAATTGATTGGCTGCCTCCTGCACGCCCCCTACTGGGGATCAGCCCACAACCCGGCATGTGCCCTTGACCCGAATCCAACCGGGACCCTTTAGTCAGCAGGCCAACGCTCTATCCACTGAGCCAAACCGGCTGGGGCTCTAATTCATTTTTATTTATTAACTAATGCTGCAATGTGCTATCTTATGCATCAATGTTTTCCCAGATATGTGGTTACCTGCTTATAGCTTACTGATTAAAATTCTGTCAAAGAAAAAAAGGAAAGCAATATAGACAAGGAAAACGTATATATACAAACCTATGGTTAGAAAATAATCTACTTTAAAAAAACAATGATTCTCAGTCACAGAAAAATAATTTAGTATTTCTTTGCATGCAGCACTATTTTCCTCATTATTTTTGCTGTCTGTCCTCGCAAAGGACCAGCGGGCGCCCTAATTGGGGCAGAAAGCGCGGGAACGTGTCCTCCGCTCCAGGCCTGGGCCTCGGCTCCTAAGGAGCAGTGGTTCCCCCAAAGGAGTGACTGGGCGAACCGAACCACGGGCGCGCGGCCGACACCTCCCGGGGACCCGGAGCCCCGCTTCCGGGGTCACAGAACCCCAAACCTGAGACTCCGGGCGCTTTTTATTAAGTGGGGCGGGCTTCCTCCCGGAGGCCCGGCCGCTGGGCCGCCCCCGCGGGACGATGCGGACGCAGCCGGGCCTGAGGTCTGGGAAAGGGGGCGCGGCCAAGAGCCCCCGGGACCCGCCGGGCCAGGGGACAGCCTCGGCCCCGCTCCTCCCAACCCCAGGCCCCTACACCCCCTACCCACCCACCCCACGCGCGCTCCAGGCCCCACCCACCCCACGCGCGCTCCGGCCCCCCCGCCCCCGCAGCCCTAGGCCTCAGCCCCCCGCCCCCCAGCCGCGCCAGGCCCCGCCCCCTCCCGGCCCATCCATCGCCGCCGGCTCCACCCCGGCCGCCTCGGCACGGCCTCCAGCTCCCGGCCCCGCCCCTGGTCCCGACCGCTCTCAGCCCGCCGCTCCGGGCGTCTGCAACATCTCCGGCCCCGCCGGGCTCCACCCCACGGTTCCCGGCCTCCTTCCAGACTCGGTGTTTCCCGGCGCCAGCAGGGCCCGGCCTCCGCAGGCCCCGCCCCCCGTGCGCGCTGCGCTCGGCAGCCCGCGGGACGCTGCGGCGGCGGCGGCAGCGCTACACTCGCTCCATTGTGCTCGGGCGGCGGCGGCCTCGCAGGTCCTCCCTGGTGCGTCCTCTCGGCCCGCCCGCGCAAGCTCTTCGGTGACTGACCATGTCGGCGGCGGGAGCGTGCCCGGGCGTGGAAGCGGGCTTCTCTAGTGAGGAGCTGCTGTCGCTCCGCTTCCCGCTGCACCGCGCCTGCCGCGACGGAGACCTGGCCGCGCTCTGTTCGCTGCTGCAGCAGACGCCGCGCGCCCACTTGGCCGCCGAGGACTCCTTCTACGGCTGGACGCCGGTGCACTGGGCCGCGCACTTCGGCAAGGTGGGCGCGGGCGCTTTAAGGCGCCATTTTCCGCCGCTTTCCTGTGGGGTCGGGGAAGATGGGGGCTGAGCGCTGGGGGCGCGAGGCGTGCCGGGATCGCGGGGAGGGGCGTGTCGGCCGCGACGGCGCCCCTAGGGACGCGGGCGGAAGAGGGCCCGGAGGCGCCCCGAGGGGCCTGGGGCGCTGGAGCCGCCGCGCTAGTTTCAAACGGGGGCGGCCTCCCGGAGGCGCCGGCTGCCCGGAGGCGCCGCCCCTGGCCTGGAGGATGAGTGCCTGCGGTCGGGAGGGCGGATCGGGCCCACCCCCGGGGGCCTGTGCCGCGGCCGGAGCCTCGCGCTGCCGGCCGTGTTGGGTGATGGTGCGGGACGAGGCCCTGGCGGGGACGCACGGGCCGCCGGAGGCCGGTGCCTCTGGGGAGAACCGCGGGGCGGCCGGGGCCCTGGAGGTCTCGTTCCCGCTCTGCCCCAGGAGAGAACTCCCGGCGCCGGCAGCGAAGCCGCGCGAAACTCGGAAGGTCGGAGGGCCGGGTTCCCCTGCCTCCATGCCGAGCGTCGCCGGCGCCGAGCGGGGTCCGCGTTGGTCGGCGCCCTCTCCCGGCCCCGCGGCGGGGGTCTGCGCCCGGCCCCGCTGGAACCAGCGTGTACAGCGTTGTCTGCAGACCCCTCTGTTAGCTGGAGGCTGTATTTCAGGTGATTTCGGGAGTGGAATAACCTGATTGAATGTAAAGTCACCAGGCCGTTGGGTAAGATAAGTGGAGATACTTTTCGCAAATTGGTTTTAGGGGATTTTGTGTAGCATGTTGTCCATATGCTTCGGAGCCTCCCAGCTTGCCCGGGCTTAGTAAAATCAGGGATGGTTGTTCGGGTCTTCCGTGTAAATTACGGTAAAGGTGTTAAATTAGGCAAAATTATCTTCCTGTGATCATTTGAGAACAGAGTGGTACTTTAAAGTTTTTGAAGATTAGATAACGTTTTCCCCGTCTGCGCAGTAAATGGGGTTATCGGATCCGAGGAGTCGAAAAGGGAAGTTTTCGGTGCATTTCAAAAGTAACTGATTAAGCCCTGGCCAGGTTCTCAGAGGTTAGAGCGTCGGCCCGCGGACAGAAGGGTCGCGGGTTCGATTCCCGGTCAAGGGCAAGTGCCTCGGTTGCAGATTCCCCGCCCTGGGAGGGGCACATGCGGGAAGCAACCAAAATATCCTCTGGGTGAGGATTTTAAAGAGAAAAGGTAACATTAAGATTTGTATGTCAAAATTCAGGGACATTTAAAAACGCTTCCCTCTGAAATGATGAGGTTAGGTTGAAATAAAGTTTTTGCAAGAATACATGCAGGGTAATGCGAAATGTTACTTTAAGACCTGAATATCTTAATATTTATATTACCAGCAGGTGAAGTTGCTTTACTTTGCTCTTCTTGGTGTTATATTCTCAGTACATTTGTATCTTTTGGGAAACCGTTTCTGATTCCGCTCATGAAACGGAAAAGTCATGCTTATTTTATTGAAAGAAATGAAAGAGTTATGATTAGTGGGGATGAGGCAGGTAACTTAATCAACCGTAAGATCCCATGGCGCCAGTCTCTAAAGTTGGGTTACTATGGTACCAGTTGCTGACAATGAGCGCCCGTGGGAAATCAGTCTCTGAGAAGTAATAGAACCCTCTTTCCTGTCCTTCCTCTCTCTTCAGTGTAGATTTCCCAAGGCAATCAGTAATCTGTGGCATTATCTCCCTCCTGAGAGCATCTTGCTCTGGTTTATTTTTACATTAAACTCTCAAAGCATTGGTTCTCCACATATTCTGTCCCTCTGTGTTTTGGGGAAAGGTACCCTGTAACAAGCAAGGACAGCTTTTTTGAAAAGGCTTTCCTGTTGATGCCTCTCCTCCCTACCCGGTAGGAAGTGACACCGTGTTGTATGACAAGCCTGTACATTCTGTAGAATGCCCAACTCTCATTAAAAATGGTCATTTAGAATAGTTACTTACCACCCCAAGGGTGCTTTGTATCTAGGGATTACTAATGGCCATAACTGCTTTAACATGCTTAAAATGATAAATTTCTTGTGTGTATTTTATGATAATTAATAAAACTGACTTTTTGAAAGTCTTTACTTTTATAGAACATGAGTAGTAGATTAACCTCAAGAGGCCAAATATTGTAAATAGAGGCAATTACCCTAGTGTTTTCAGCCATCTTTAATCATTATGAACGTATAGTGTTCCATGTGCAAGGGCCATAGAAAGCATCATTCAGTCTTTGAGAAAAAGCTATTAGGACAAATTAGATCAGGATTCAGTACTATAGGTCCCCAATCCAGTCCCCCCTGAACACTCTCCCCCCCCCCCCCAGCCCCCTTGAAAACAGCTTCCATTCTTTTATATAAATTTAAGCCTACACTGTTCTTGGCCTGTGCAAGAGCCAATCTAGCATAATTACGAAATACGTGCACTGATAGGGTCCCTAGTGGCTGCTGGCTGCCAGCCGGGGCCTCCCTTCGTTCTGCCCCTGGTGGTCAGTGCACATCATAGCAAGCCATCGAACTCCCAATCGGTCAAACTCCTGAGGGGACACTTTGCATATTGGGTGTATATATATATATATTTTCCCAACTTTCAAGCTTGTGTTCCTAGAAATGTGCCAATTGTGCAGAGTTTCCTAACCTTTTATGAGGCTTATTTGTTCCCAGAGCACTTAACATTAAAAATTTCTAATTATACCTTGCTTTTACAAGCTGTCTTACTGAACAGTATTTTTCCAGAATTCCAAATCCAGTTTCCTAAATTGAACTAATAGGTACAGGTTTAAGTCCAGGGAGCTCTCAATTGATATTAAGATGAACTGCTTTTGGAATACCCAGTGATTTTTTTATCCTTGTCTCATTTTTGTTGGATTTAACAGCTGTTCATTTTATCACTAGTATTGGCACTTTTCTTTTTACTCAGTACATTAATAAAGGCAATATGTAGCAATATACCAAAATTGTCTCTTTATCAGCAACCACTCCCAGATTCAAGTTCCTTGAAGATAGCATGTTTTAAATCAGTGTACTTTCAATTGAGAGAGTTCATCTCACAAAAATGTTGATTTTGGTCATCTGTCCTTTGCAAAGAAAGGCTTAAATTGCTGAAAGAGGATAAGAGACATGGGGTGAGATGGGAACCTAGCTATTTGTTCTTCATTTGAGGTCTGTCCTCTGGAAGAGAAAGAATTTTGGCAGTTAGAGCTTTTTCACTAATTGTGCATGGTGCTTCGTGAACGGAAACGGAGCAGTCTGGAGTCCAGCATCTGAGGACACACCAGGTGGAAGAGTGTAAGTCCTTGAGAACAACAGGCCTTCTTGGACAGTGCTTGGCATGTGGTGGGCATTTCTTCAGTGTATGATGAGTGTGATGAGATCTTTACCCAGAGGCTACTATAATATGGAACCAGGCTGCAGAGTCTGATCTTGACTACTGTTCCTTTTAGTCACCTGCTAGGTGCAGAGCTCAGCTGTGCTCTATCCCTTTTTGAGGGTTTTTTCCTCTATACAATCAGTTTGGAAAGACTTAAGTCCTACCCTCTCACTTACTCTACACATCTTTTCCCTGAGAAAATAATCTGAAGGGTGGACCTCAATTGAGTATTCATCAAATGCTGCATTGTATAAAGGTGTACAGTTGTGCAGACTGCAGAAAACAGCCCTTGACTATGGAGAGTTTACCATGGCTACACAAACCTTTTTTTAACCTACCAATCACTTTAACATTTTTATTCTTTAGAATAGTGTGTGAAAGTGGCAAAACCTAGTTTTGATAAAAGTCTAAATAATGCAAGCTAATCTTTCCTTATTTTGTCTTTTCCAACTGTAGGGAAAACAAAATACTTTAAATTTGTGTAGTGTCAGTCTTTTTTACTTTATATTTCTATGTGCCAATTTATTTTTATTTTTTTAAGGGAGAAAAATAGAAGCATCAGTGATGAGAGAGAATTGTTGATTGGCTGCCTCCTGCACGCCCCCTACTGGGGATTGAGCCTGCATCCCAGGCATGTGCCCTAACCTGGAATCGAACCATGACCTCCTGGTTCATAGGTCAATGCTCAACCACTGATCCATGCCATCCGTGCTTATTTGCCAATTTTTTTTATAAAGAAAAAGTTTATTTTTTAATGCCTTTTAAAATTTCTATAACATTGGGAAGGAACGACTTAATTTCTTCCCTTAAACAGGAAAAAAAAATGGCAACAAATGCCACTTAATCTCCATTGTAGAATTAGATTATTTGTGTAATATTTAATAGTACACCAACATTTATGCATGTTTCATTTCTCCTACTGCTTTTGAAGTTGGAGTGCTTGATGCAGTTGGTGAGAGCTGGAGCCACACTTGATGTTTCCACTACACGTTATGCACAGACCCCAGCTCACATTGCTGCTTTTGGGGGACATCCTCAGTGCCTGATCTGGTTGATTCAAGCAGGAGCCAGCATTAACAAACCGGTAAGGGAATTTGTTTTGTTTTCTTTTTCTAGTTATAATTACATGGTGTTGAGTTTTAAATTGAGGACTTAATTAGAGTTTGATATTTTTACCTGTGGGCTAATTGAAATTTATGTTTATTGAATTACTTGTGGATAATAGACCTTTCACATAGCAATGCTTTCTGTTTATAGAGTACTCTCACCTGTTACATGATTTACTGTGATCCATGGTGACCCAAATGATTTGCCCAAGGTTACAGCTGTGACTGAAGGAGTCTGGCCTTAAGCCCAGCTTTCCTGGCATCCCTGCTCACAGCTGCCTTAGCCTTGTTTCCACTGATAATTATGCAAACATATTCATACTAGCAAAATATATTTAATAGCTGTGATTAAGTTAGCCTTAGCAGAATGACCAGTGTGAGTTAATGTTGCTTCTGGTACAAGTTGGGGGTGATGACGACGGAGATAAATGGTCACTAGGAAGTGACTTCTGGACACCAAATGCAAAGGTTTTGTATCTAAGCATACAAACATAAACATGAGAATGCCGGGATTTTTTGTTTTGTTTTTTTAAAACTATTTTTATTGATTTTGAAGAGGGAGGAAAAGAGAGAGAAACATCAATGATGAGAATCACTGATTGGCTGCCTCCTACACGTTCCCCACTGGGGATCGAGCCCATAACCCCAGCATGTGCCCTGACTGAGAATCCAACCCACGACCTCCTGGTTCATAGGTTGATGCTCAACCACTGAGGCACGACGACTGGGCAGAATGCCGGGTTTTTAATGGTGTGTTTTCAGTATCCTTTTCACATGAGTTGGGGGAGGGGGAGCGGAGGAACCCATCAGAAGAGTGCCTAGCTTATTGGGAACTCTCTGAAACAGGCTTGTGGTTGTAAAAGACTCCATAGATAGTCTGACTGGAGCATCCCCAGTCTTAGCACCTGCCCCAGGTTGGACTCGTCTAAGGCAGTGGTTGGCAAACCGGCTCGCGAGCCACGTGCGGCTCTTTGGCCTCTTGAGTGTGGCTCTTCCACAAAATACCACGTGCTGGCGCACACGTACAGTGCGATTGAAACTTCGTGGCCCATGCGCAGAAGTCGGTATTTTGTGGAAGAGCCACACTCAAGGAGCCAAAGAGCCCCATGTGGCTCTCGAGCCGCAGTTTGCCAACCACTGGTCTAAGGGACTTGTGCCATGGGCTTTTTTTCTTCTCCTTTATCCTATTTTTATATTCTTTTCCTGGTTTTAATCTTTTGGCATGTTAAAGACTAGCCATTTTCTCAAGATTAGGAGATAATATCTCTGCCATCTCTAAGGTCAACATAAGGAGTTTCCAAAAATTTGGTGAACTACTAATAATCATCAAGGGTCTACTTTGTGCAAAGTAATTTTTATTTCCTCTTTTCTGCTTTTTTGTCTTTCCTAAGATTCATCCTTTGATGATAGCCAGAAATAAAGTAGTTGCAAGCCCCTCTCCTAAAGATAACACAGATACCCACCTACAAAACAAGTAATTGAGGAAAAGTACTTTAGCAGTGATTTAACACAAGGATTGACGGGAAAGGGGACTTGAGGAATAGAGGGGTAATTTGTTCTCCGTAATAGACTTTTAGTCGTGAGGACAGTAAAGGGAGAGCCCTGGATTTTAGACCTGTTTCTGTTACTCAACTGGAACTTATATCTCCACACAGGATGCCTTTATATATACAGACTTCTCTGCCACTTTGTTACTTTTAAAATAATTTTTTAAATATGTTTTTATTAATTTTAGAAAGGAAGGGAGAGAGAAAAAAATATCAATGAGAGAGAAACGTCATCAAACAAAATAGATCGGCTGCTTCCTGCATGCTCCCACTGGGGATGGAGCTGAAACTTAGGCATGGGCCCCAAAGGGAATCAAACCAGTGACCTGGTGTGTGGGTCAACGCTCAACTACTGAGCCACACTGGCTGGACAACTTTGTTACTATATCGACCTATTCAGGAGTTATAAGTTGGCAACTGTATACTGTTATTGCTGTAGGCATTGTCTGTCTCTACTTGTCTCATTCCTGGTCCTGCATTCTTCTCTCCTCCCCCTTTATCCCAGTAGGAGGGGCACTAAGCCTTGATTCCACACTCTGCTTCCTATCTCTCTGGCCTTGGGCAAGTAATATTCTTGGTCTGTGGCTCAACCTTTTTATCAGTAAAATATGGACAATCCATAAATGGCAGTAATTAATGTTTAATATTAATATGGAATTTAAGCTCAGAATACTCCACATGTTAATTTCCATTAAATTGTTACATAGAATCTAATTTACAGCTAAAGAAATTGCCTAATGCTACTTTTCAGACCTTTCTGAAATAATCCCCCTTTCGTATAATGTTTTTAGCAGCTCATTGTTTTCCATAGGTGACAAGTTTGTGCCCCCCACTCCTTCCTCTGAGCTGCTCTAGTTAGCACTGTGTGGAAACCTCTCCTAAACTTTGCTTCCAGGGCCAGAGTCCCCAAATCCCACTCTCTCCTTGCAACCCTCCCTTGTTTTAATTGTTCACGTGGCTCAATATACCCAAGTCCTCCCATGTCAAGGGTGCCACTTGGATTTCTTAAGCATCCTGGCATTGCTCCTGACAGGATCTCAGTTGGCTGTGGTCTGATGTTGAACTTCGTTCTGAATCTCAGATGTTGTCTTGCTCTGTTAGGTAACTGGGACTGCTATGACAGGCACCCAGAGACCCTTGAGGTCCCAGTAGCCCTTTTGTTGGCTTCCCCAACACACTGTTGATCCATCTTGAGGTAGTTTTCTTCACTTTCCAGATAAACTATTTTAAAGCCAGGTCCAGGTTTTTCATCTAAGGGAAAAGAGGTCAGTGCCCCTGACTAAATAGTCAGGTATTGCATGTTTTAAAACTTATTGCAGCACGGGTTAAAAATTGCTGGTCTGTCATGACTATCCCTGGGTGCCATTTTTTGTGTTTGCAAGTCATCTCTTTAATACCCCTTCAAGAATTTTGCTGGCATTTGATGTTGCTTCCATAGTTTCTTGTATCTAGATTAGAAATAAGAGTTCTCTTTATTAAAATTCAAGGTGACTTGTCCGTCTTCAGATTTCTAGTAACCTCTCCCGCTTTCCTTTATTACTCAAGAGTTTGCCAACAGTACTCCCAGAACCACACTACAAACTATTTGGTGTTTTTAAAATGTGACTGGGCTGAAATATAACCTTAAAATGGCTCTCTACTCTTACTCTCTTGGCTAGTTTTCTTTAAGTAGTATTTATTCTGCCCTTCCCAGTTTAATGATGTTCTCCTTGTGTAACACAGAACAGGTAGTTTTGCTCTCATCATCTGTTACTATCCCACCATCTTCTGGAAATAGTAGCAAAAATCCTTTTCCTTCTTGTTCCAAAGGTAGCTTTCTAAAAACAAAACTTTATTTTCCCTGAGAGTTTTTGTTGTTTTGCTTTGTGGGTTTTGTTGTTGTTGTGTGTTTGTTTGTTTTTGCAAAACCTCATCTAAATCTCAGTTCTACTTTTTCTGGCAATACCTGTCTGAAATTTTTATTTGTCCTTATTATGTACTCCTCCCACCCTTAACCATTTTGGGGGAGGGTAGGGGTTATATTTTTTTTGTTTTTTAAAAATCTGAGTTCAGTTGTTAGTTCCTTATAGAATCACATGGTTTTCTCTTTCTTGAAAAATGGGATTATTCTGTGTACTTTCATATCACTTTTGAACATATCTTAAAATAAATGTACGCACTTTTTCGAAACTCCACTAAACTGTCAGGTCTTTCATATTACATTTTTCTGTACAATAATGTACCATTCTTTTTTTTATTTTCGCCCTCACCTCAGTTTCCCCCCCTGTAATTTAATATGCGTTGGTGAGGAGCTCAAATATTGACTGAATTTATGAATGAGCTATTTTCCAAATACTGTATCAGACACTGTAAAGTTGCCCCACTTCTGCTTTATATCTTTATCCCTTAACTATGTGGTAGTCTTCTGCCAAGTTCCATTTCCAGTGACATTGAAGTGTTATTGATTCAGGAACGGTTGCTGCTTAGCCCCTTGGAATTTCCCAGTCAAAAAGTCCTATCTCAGTTTTTTTTAGTAGAAACAACTTCTCTTGATTCTGTATCTTTCTTTACCTCTAATTTACATGAGAATCTTTAAATCAAGTTGTGTTTCAAATTTTTTCCATTCATGCAGTGTAAACTAATTCATCCTTTTTTTGGATTAATACATTAGTGTTGAATTGTTTCTCTGAGTCTGCTCACTTCCACTATCTCGTCCAGCATTGTTTTCTGAAGCATGAATCTGATTCTAATACAGCCTTTCTAAAAGTCCTTGGACAGATTTGCTCATCACAAACAGCCTGAGTTCTACACGAGCTGGCTATGTTTGACCCTTGTGTTCTCCCTTCCCATCATTTCTTGACTCTGACCTCAACCATGTTCTCTACAGCAGCGGTCACCAACCGGTGGTCCTTGAGTTCCGAAAGGTTGGTGACGCCAGCTCTACAGTGTAGTCCAAATTCAAGTTAAAGATAAAAAAAAAAAAAATCGAAAGGAGAAACTGGTGATGTCTTGAATCAAGCTAGCCTTGTGGTAGATATGGGTAAACTAGACTAGATGTTAGATATTGGTGATATTTCTTGGCCCAACCTTTTTTTGGCCATGCTCCACCTAAGCATCTCTAAAATCCTGATCCTCCCTTCCCCCACCTGTGACATATAATTCTTATGCAAAAAGTGAACTATCCACGTGGAGAAAGCCTAAAAGGCCATTAACTTAGTCTAAACAAGCTTCTAAAGAACATGGCATCTGTGAAAGAGAAAAATAAAAAAATGAAAGGACAGTTGAAGTACTGAGGAAGAAATCACTAAGAAATTGTTTAAAAAATAATAATGTAAAGTGATAGGAAAAAATAGCAAATAAAGTTTCAAAACATAATAGAGAACTGAAATGCATAAATATGTTACAGTATATATTTATATATTGTATATGAGGGCCCCTAGAACCATAAGAAATGCAAAAAAATTGCTGTTGATAACTCATTCTTGAATTGCCCCCCTTAAAAATCAAATTGCCTGCCTTGGGGCATGTGCCCACATTGTGAACCACTGATCTAGAGTGTACATGCTGTCACTGCTGTACAGGCCCCACAGGGCTGTTTTCTTTTCTTGATCAAAGTGTGCCCTTACCCTGGGCTGCTCTTATATTCTCTTCACATCTACATTTCTTTGTGTTGTGCTTCAAATTTGGCTTTACCATATTGTTTCATTTCAAAGATGAATGAAATGGTGCATGTTGATTAATTTTACTTTAAAATGTGGAAATCTTTTTTTTTGGAGTCGTAATGCATTTTATTTTGTTTGTTTTTCAAATGATTTTCTCTTTATTGATTAAGGTATTATATATGTGTAAAATGTGGAAATCTTGTTGGATCTGAATATTGGTATGTGTCCTTTTTTGTGTTTTTTTTTTTTGTTTGTTTGTTTCTCCAGGACTGTGAGGGTGAGACTCCCATTCACAAAGCGGCTCGCTCTGGGAGCCTAGACTGCATCAGTGCCCTGGTAGCTAACGGGGCTCACATCGAGTAAGTGTCTTTGTTTATTCTTCCCAGCCAAGATGTAGTTAAGGGTGTTGTGTTTAGAAACAGTATTTAGAGCAAGCAAAGTCCTGAACTTTGTTTTTAATGTTAGTAATATAATTTTGCTTTTTAGATCAGTTGGTTTTGGTGAGCAAAATTGTGTGGGTTAAGTTGACCAACAGAAGGGGCAGAACAGTTAACTGATTAAATTTGGAACCTAGCATCATTAACTTTGCCACTAACAATATCACCATGGGCAAGTCTTCAAACTTTTTTTTGCCAAGGAGTAATTTGGAAACAAAGGCCTTGGATTGGATTAAAATATTTTTCAGGCCTGTTGGCTCAAAAAAATCTTGCAGACAATTAGCTTTTCTAAATTTTTATTTCTTCATCTTTTAGCAGATGTGAGAACATTATGTTTTAAAGCCTATTATAACTTTTTTTGATTTTATAACTCCTTGGAAAATGTAACTATTTACATTAAAGACTTTAAAATCTCTCTGAGCTTTTGATATGATGGCATTTTAGAATATCTTTGTTTTGGCCCAGTTTACATCAACTAGCTTATTTGTAGTTTGGTAAAACAAAATATTTGAGTGTATTTTTAAGTGTTATTTTGTATGTAAATCATTAATTAGCTAGTCATGGCATTAATACATTTATTTTAGGTAGTAAATTCATTTGTATTTACTTTTTCTTAAAGATTTATATGATAAAAATTTTTCTTCTGCAGTTCACAGCATTAACAAAATGGATGCGGTTTTCACCCTTAAATGTTGAGTGTAAGCTATAGAGCTGTAATAACCAAAATAACTATGATAATATCAGCTTTTTTGTTTTATCTTGAGTGTCTTGAATATTTCATAAAAATTAATTACAAGCCACTTTATTCTATTGGCGATGTGAAATTTTAGACTTTGAGAGAAATAAAACCCACAAAACTAATAACTTAGTTTAACCCTTTGGTTTCCACTTCATTGTTTGACTCTGTATTATAATAAATATTGAAAATAGACCCTGGAGAGCAAAACCATATAGGTTAATGCAAAACCTGTCTAATACCAGGGGCTGTCGTTGGGCTTTTAGTATCTTAGCTTCTGTTTGATTTAGTATTAAGATTAGTCATTAGTTGGGCTTGGGTCATTTATGTAGTGATTTAGTTTTATAAATATGACTTGCATTTTAACTGTTACTTTTCAGGGTACCTTGTGATTTCACATGTAGTTATAACTTAAGGTAATGTAAAAACAATTAAATACATATTATACAATGTTAAAAACATTGAGTTAATTCTCAATGGATTACTTTAAAAGCAAAGATATATATGCAGTTTTCTTAGCTGTATTTAGATTAAAAACTATCTTTAATAACAGAAGCTTTGGTTATAAAATACAGAGTCATATAAAATAATTGATTAGATTGCTTAATTGTCACTTATTGAAATAATTAGAGGTTGATCTTTTTAATGACTTATTTTCGAAACAATTTTCTTAATTGGTCCTGAACATTTTATTACTAAAATGTTAGTTTTATTCATTTTAATGGATAGCTTAATCCTTTAAGCCAATAAATATCTATTGCTATGTCCTTTTAATAGGTGTCTTTTTAAAATGAGATCATTTTATTTACAATTCTGTCCTTGGTTACAGGACCCTCGAGTGTCTTTTTTCCACCAAGTGTGACTGAGCATGACCTCAAGTGCCAGTCTGTTTTTCAGTATAAGAGCCATTCCCTCGAGACCCTGCATTATGGTGATTTCCCTTGACTGAACTTTCAGATATTTTTTAGAAGAAATATTTAGCCTGAACCACCTAGCCAAAAGCAATTTTTAAAAGTATAATTCTTTGGCCTGGAGATAGAGTACAGTAATCATTATTTATTGTAATTATATGTGGGGTTATTTAATTTTAACAATCTAGATAAAATGTCAGTTTTGACAATAAGCTAAATTGTAAATTGCTTTTTTGATACTTTTTCTGCACATTTTTGTAGTTTTAAGCTTTAGTCTACCAACAAGTAATAGCTTGATTCCCCCAAATTATGATACTTAGACCTATTTTACTTGTTTCGCATAATGTTGCTCATGTGGTAAAGTGTAGTTCTAGCAAATAAAATGCCTTTTTCTATTTTAAGATCAAGGGGCACATGATTTATTTAAAGTTAACTTTTTTTTTTTTTTTTCCAGTTTAGGACAGGCCAGATTATTAATTCTTCATATTACATGCCATAATGCTTAGGAGATAATATAATTTTTTCCCCTGAATAGATTAAAAATTATATCATTATTTTATAACACTTGGTGGGATTTAATAATTTTGTTTTTAATTTCTACTTTGCTTTTTATATATCAGCTGCATCAAGTGGCCAAAGTCTTAAGTTGCTGCTTTTTGGTCATTGGGTAGATAGTGGTGAGGGCAGCTATACCACACATCTGTGGCTAGAATGCTTTGTTATGTAACTAACTTGTCAATGTAGGCTGCATCTGTAAGATAACGCATGTCAACTGCTGTGCATCGTATTACATTTTCTAGCACCACACGTGAGTATATTGATGGAGTTTCTTTTTCTTCTCTTATTTTACATCTTGAGTTTTGGTGCCAAGTTTTCTTTTTCATGTGAGGTTTTGTTTCTACTTATCATATATGATGGTCATTATTTGCCATTTATTATTCAGATCTAAAAATAAAAATACTCAAAGGTTACATCAGCTCTATGACCAGACTAAATGTTTGTGTACCTTAAATGATCTACACCTCTACAAATGCTTCTCATTCTCATTTTTTTCTCAAGTATGATAAGTATGGGGGTTTCATTAAGTTGGTCATCCTTAATTTCGCGTGTATGGCAGTTCGGTTTTTCATTGCAGCTAATATTTGAATGCTGCCTACTCCACAGTTAGGATTTTTGAGTGGAAGAAGGGCATGTACTGACATGGAAAAGTTGTTGCCTCGTTCTTTAGTGATCAAATTATTAACAATATAAGTTGTGTTAATGTGATTTCAGAAAAAGATGCTTGGAAACACTATCTGCTGATAATGAAGCAGACCTTTTACTACTAACAATGTAAAGTGCAGATTTTGAGTCTTGTATTATTTTTACTTTTAGTATTTTTGCACCAATTAATTTTGGTTACTTTGTATTTATTTTCTTGAGAGATTGAAGTTGAGAATGATCCCATATCAACCAGATATTAAAGTAGCTTTTTTAATGCCTTGGAGTGAAAAGGGGGTGGGGGGGTGGAGGTAGTTAGCAGGAGTTAGGGTAAAACCAGAATTACTTGCATCTCAGGCAAATTTGCTAGTCCATTTTAATACTACATTATATAGGTGGCAGTGTTTAGGTATGACAAAGTCTTAAAGCTTTCTGTAGAATCCATTAATTCTGTTGCAACCAGATCTTCAAATGGGCTTACATATATTTTAATTTAATTAGTGTGATCCCTAGAAGAACTTAGCTGGAGAAGCTTCTATAGCCTTATATAAACAAGCTCAGTGACTCACTCTAAAAAAATCTTGCCTAATTTAGAAAACAGGCACAGTTGCCTATAATAACAAAAGTGATCTTAACAGACTTTTTTTTTTTAATGTTGCCCAAAAAAGTATGTTGCTGAACTTTTAGGAATTTTTCATTGACATGAAGTTAGTTTAGTTTGGTTCATAATTGGTGGCCATATTTATGACCCACCTTTATTTGTTTATCTATAGAGCCCCTCTCTGGAAGCAAAATTTTTATTAGGGCAAATCATGTGATAAGCATATTTTTAATAATAGTGCAAGAAGTTTGTTTGCAACTTTTGCCCTTGGCAAAATAACCCAGGTTTACTTTGAAATTTGTGACTTATTTGTCATTATGGCAAACTTGTCTGATCTTACTATTTCCTGGGTCTTTTTTTTTTCTTTTATTAAAGTGTTATGCACAAGATGGAGGAATTAACTTGCTGGGATAGCTATCAAAGTTCTGCCTCCTGGGCAGGAGCGGATGTTGGACTGGACAGTATTATAGAGTTGTTGACAAATTTAGTTCAGAATTTTATTTTTCATGCTTGAGTAATATATAGGTTTTAATATTTGTTTAACCACTGCTTTTACAAAGAATGTTTTCAAATAAAACCAATGATTTCTAAATCCAAATATATTTTACCTTTGCTAAAATATAGTGGGGGCATGTTAAATATTTCATCAGCGTATTTGAATGATACTCTTATATTTTAATGTATGCAAACATAATTGGGGTTCAGTTGCAATGTAAAACTACCTTCATCAGTGTTGAACTTAAAATGAAAACTTGGCACCAAATTTTTAAAGATAGAAACTTTACTAAGTAGTGTCTCCCTGTTGTTACCTAAAGAGTATATTTAAGAAAGTTTTCATGATTATTAAGAATTTGGATACCAAAGGGTTAAAAATATACATTTTTCTTTTACTGAAGAAATCTCATGATGTTTGCTAATGTTTTGTTTGTACAAATGGACATTTAGTAATGTTTTTAATTTTTTTTTTTTTAATGATTCCATGTATTTGCTTATTTCCATCTAGGAATAGTTACTAATGTATTTGAGATACAGCATACCAAATTTTAAAGTAACCAGAATCGTGAGTTAATGGTTTTTAGTCCATACTATTAAATTTTGTTGAAATATTGACATAATTATAAATTGGCTTCATGCTAAAAATTATTAGAAGTGATTGAGGAGGCAGTGTTTTAGAGCAATAGCTTTTGGTCAAGGAGGTCACATGACAATGGCTTATGCTCAATAAGTGTGCTTCTGCACTTCATGTATGTATATGTATTTTTAATCCAAATGTTGCCTGCAAATATGTGATCCCTTATTATTTAAGTTTCCTGTTTTATGAACCATTGCCCGTTTTAAATCACACAGAAGATTCTGAATCTGTAAAAACTACACATGTCAATGTTTTACAGCTACGTAATTCGAATTGAATTGATTTTTTCAAGTAATCCTAGAAAGGGGGAGCATTCCATATAGAAACTGCTGAAACTGCCACAGGTGCTTCTCCGAAAACCTTACAGTTGTGGCATTGAATGTTCAGTATGGCTTCCTTTCTCCACACGAGGCATACTGTTGAGGTATTTGTTGCGGTGATTGGTTTTAATGCTAATCTAGGAATTCAGATATAGATTCTTTAGATTTGCATGCTTTGCTTACCCTAATTTATGATATCTACCTTTTTATTTGTAAACTAACAATAGTTAAGTTGAGATCAGTATTTTAACAGAAATATTATTTATATAAAAACTGTGCTTATCTTTTATTGTCACATGGCATTAACAAAAAGAAAACATCCTGAAGGTGATGTGACAACTCAGATTCTAAAATCTATATTTCAGGTATTTCCTGATCCGTGGTTTTTCAAATTAAAAATAAAAACTGTTACTAGAATGGCTTCTTATGTATCCTAATCATGTGACACTATAAGTGGAAAATAGATGGGGGATTGGCTAGCAGTAGAGTGGAATTTGTTTTAAAGTTCTTTGAAGAGACATTCTTAGGTATAATAAATGTAATATTCTATTCAGAATTTTATTACAGAAAATCCTATATAATAAAAGCCTAATATGCAAATCGATCGAACGGTGGAACGACCTGCAGAACAACTGGTTGCTATGACACGCACTGACCACCAGGGGGCAGACACTTAGCGCAGGAGCTGCCCCCAGCCCACAGGCCCCAGGTTAGCTGGTTGCTCCACAGAGGGAGGCAACAGGCGGTGGTGGCAGGGGGCAGGCAGGCGAGTGGGTGGCACCAGGCCGGCCAAGGCGGGTGCCAGTGGGGGCCCCCCAATGGCCCTACCAATCACCCTACAGATCGGCCCTGATTGCCAGCCAGGCCTAGGGACCCTACCGTGCACGAATTTTGTGCATCGGGCCTCTAGTAGACTATATAAGCATGTTTTTAACTTTAGCAAAGTTTAAAAAAATACCAGTTTGATTTTTCCAGTTATTTAGCAGAGCAAACAATTCATACTACAGGCTAGTCTATGTCTTTCCATGTTTTCATATTCCAGTTTTGAAAGAATACGAAGAACCATTGGAGAAAATGGGTGGTCTGCCTAAAGATGGCGTTTCATGTTGACTGTTACAGGAACTAGAACCTACAGATCACTTCCATAATAAGTAGTAGCAAATTGATCTTACCAGCCTGAAAATCTGATAATGTCAATTTTCACGTACTTGAACAAACTAGATCCGATTTGAACATCAAGTTGATGCATACCTGATTTCTTTAAATCTTTCCTCATTTTCAGAGATTTTTAAAGTGGATATTAGGACCGGAGAGGGTCAGCTAGAGCCACAGAACAACTTGGTCCCGTGTGGGTCCTCTGTCTTCAGAAATGGACGAAGAAAAATTGTAGACTAGGTGTACTCTGTGCCCAAGTGCATCAAACTAAAGGTGCCAGATTTAAAAAGACTTAGTTCAATGTCTGTACTAAATATTTTCATGCAAAATAAAGTTTTAGAGAGTAATTTTGAACATTTTCTTCCAGATACTGTAAAGACTGCAGTTCAGATTAACTTTTGTCTTTATCAGTACCTCACTTGAGGTTCATAGGAGTGGCCAGCAGTTAGTGCAGTGTGGCCTAGCACACCACAGTGAATATTATGGATTAATGGAAAGGTGATAGCTTGACTGCTTAAAAAGTAGTCTAAAAGAACAAAGTACCACATTTAATGTGAGGTTGTTATAGAACCTATCAATCTTAAGCCACATTCATGTGCCCAACTTCCATTGAGTTTTAGGAAAATAACGGGATAGCTTAGGTTTAATACCTCCTTAAACTTGGAACACTATAAATAGAGTTTGAAGGGTTAATAAATTGATGATATATAACCAGAATTAGTGATTCCACTCTTAAAACAAAATTTTAAAACAACATTTGAGACATGCTTATTAGCAAATAGGACAGCTTATATGAAAAAAGAATTTAAAGACCTGAGCTGCTTTTGTTAAACATTAAAGTGTTTTGAGTATGGTACCATATAATGATTATTCCAGTTTTTATTTGGAAACCCATGTGATTTTCAGCCTCTATAGTTCGTATGAAAGTCCTCTCTACTTATTTAACATTAAAAAGTGGTTTGAGGAATTAAGACCTATAAAGATAGGTTTTCTTTTGTTTGAATTGAATAGTGCATAAAATAGAAAAAGTCTTTACTAGAAAGATTTTTTTCAGGAACCCATAGACCAGTGGTTCTCAACCTTTTGGCCGTTTAAATACAGTTCCTCATGTTGTGACCCAACCATAAAATTATTTTCGTTGCTACTTCATAACTGTAACATTGCTACTGTTATGAATCGTAATGTAAATATCTGATATGCAGGATGGTCTTAGGCGACCTCTGTGAAAGGGTCGTTCGACTGCCAAAGGGGTCACGACCCACAGGTTGAGAACCGCTGCCATAGACAGTTATTAAGAATAGAGGATTAGTTTGTTAACAGATCCAGCCTGCTGATTGTTTTTGAATGGCCCGTAAACTAAGAATGACTTTTACATATTTAAATGGTTGATCAAAAAACAAAAGAATAATAATATTTTGATTCATAAAATTATATGAAATTCTAATTTCAATACAAATAAAGGTTTGCTAATACACACTTAAGCTCAGTTGTTTATATATTGTCTGAGGCTTGCTTTCAGGCTAAAATGACAGAGTAGTTGTGATTGAGTTTGTGGCTTCTAAGACCTAAAATATTTATTTTCTAGCCCTTTAAAGAAAAAGAAAAGTCCCCCCCCCCCCCTAAATTAGATGATCCCTAATGTTCCTTTCCTGTCAATTTTTGTAATGTGCATTCTGTGATTGAGCAGCCACTTGTAAGTTTTTAAATGTAAGGAGAGCAAAATTAGGGAGTTAAACATTCCTCAGGGGTAGAGAATGGAGGAATGAATGTAAGTAAGTAGGAGAGGACATGGGAAGGAAAACATTAGAGGCAGAAGAGGGGAATAGTGGTTTTGGTTGTTGTGTATCAATGTCAGGTGTTAACAGATGTTTTGCTTCAGAGGAATATAAAGTCTATTAAAATAAACTATATATTGTGTATACCAGTATTCAGTCCTTAGTAACTTGAGAAATAATATAGGTGAAATCTTCTATAGCTCCCTAGAAGTAGAGAAAGGATACTTTATGTCTTTTTCCTATAATACTGTAGGGATATCGCCAAAACTATAACCTCCCAATTCTTCCACAGTCATCAAATGCCCCAGATCATATCTGTCCATACATTTATAGAATATGTAGACCTCCCTTTTGGATCACTCTAATTTCTGGTTCCCCAAAGTTATGTGAGGAACCAGTCTGACTTGTTACTGTTCTCTCTCACTTGGTTGGTCCATGCATAGGGAGTATACAGCATGCATTGGCTCTAGTTCTTCTTTTTTTTTTTTTTTTTAAATATATTTTATTGATTCTTTACAGAGAGGAAGGGAGAGGGACAGAGAGTTAGAAATATCGATGAGAGAGAAACATCGACCAGCTGCCTCCTGCACACCTTCCACTGGGGATATGCCTCCAACCAAGGTACATGCCCTTGACCGGAATCGAACCTGGGACCTTTCAGTCCGCAGGCCGACGCTCTATCCACTGAGCCAAACCGGTTTGGCTCTAGTTCTTCTTTTGAGTTTTGAAGATAATGCCTGACACAACTTGGACATTTGGTTGGCTCTTTCTCAGTCAAGTGATGTGCAAGTGTTTGACTACTTTTGATAAGGGAGGAGGTAGGGTGGTGATGTCTAGGTCTTTTATTAAGACATACAATCCCACTTAAACACTTACAATCTCTATGGTCTCTGGATCTCTGGATCTTGGCACTAATTTGTTGCTTATTTTTCTTTAAGGTTCTATTTCCTTGGAAGAACAGTAAACTGCTATTCTAGCCTAAATTCAGTCTACTGTTAAGTTTCTGAATGAAAAGTAAAGGAATTGGGTGTATTTTGAATGTTAGTCTTTTTAGCAACTTCAAGATGTTGGCATGCTCCTTACACAAGTTTTCGTTGGTGAACTGGCATTTATGGTTGTAGATTCCATTTTTAAAAATCTATGTACTATTCTTTTTTATTCTGTGATCCACTAAGGAGTAGTCTTTACTGTCAACTCTATTCTAATTTTAAGCATCAACTCTCATTTCTGTATTCTTTGATTTCAGAGAGCAAGTCCATACTTACCTGTAGAAATGATCATTGTATAAAGTTTGCTTACGTTCTGGGTCTTCATCTTTTCAAATTTGGAAAAACTAAGATTTAAAAAAAATTTTCAGGTGGCAACTTTTGTTTTTGTGTTTACATTCTTGAAGAAGTAGACCTTTCTGGACCATCTTCACTTGTGATATCTTCCAAAAATGAAATGCATCATTTAAAAATAGTCCAGCTATACACATTAGAGTTACATTTGAATAACAAGTTGATATTAAAAATAAAAAATACTATTTAGTATAAATGTAATTTGCTCTGCCCAAACTTCAGTAGTTTCCATTTAATTTATGTATCAAAATAAAAACATTAAGAATTCTAGAATAATATCAGAATTCACATCTGTGAGGTAAAATTAAAATGTCAATTTTAGTCCCCAGTAGCCGCACACAACTGCCTTCAGTGTTTAAGAAAATATTGTTGGTTTCTGGAATTTGTAAGAATTGTCTCTTTTATATCTGATAAAATTGAGTTTGGGCTTTTGCCTTTCTTCAAAATGTATAATAAATTTCTTTATGTCTTCTTCTAAGAAGTGAAGACATGTTTAGTGATTATCCAAGAATATATAGATTTTTTGTTTCTGAGGTGGAGCGTTATGAGTATGATGGCTGGAAATAGGAATTCAAAGCTTATTTTTATCCTTGAAAATGAAAGACCCTTATTTGCCCCTGATTCGGCAGTTTTCTCTCTGGAAAAAAAAATTTCTTTTTTGGCATTAATATTAACCTAGGAAACAAGAACCAAAGGTTCTGCATTGGTTATTTCACTTACACAAAATAAAGCCTTATTTGATCATACCTTTGCTCTGTTCATAGCATAGCTTGCTGAGTAAATATGGAGATATCTTTGCTGTTTGGTATTTCTGCAATTTCAGTTTATCAACCTATACCTAACAACCTGTTTTGCTTTTTTTTACAGATTTATTTCACAGAGCAGTGTATTTTCTTGTTCTCCAGGGGAACTTCAACATGGAGTTGCTTTTGTTCTCTAAATGTTTATTGTTTCCTAATTAAGATCTACAAGCTCAACTGGTTCTTTTATATTCATCTTATTCAGATCTCTCACACCACCACTTCCTCCTTTAATTTGAATCTTAGCTACTATAGAAGACATCAGACCTTTACTTGTGATATTAACCACGTAAGATGTTGATGCTTTTCAGTAGTAGAACTCTTAGCCTTAGGGCATGAGTTCCTAGAATAGTATTTGGCTTTCACAGGAAATATCCTATATAATAAAAACCTAATATGTTAAGGGTCTAGTTGTCCAGTTGTCCGTTCAACCAATGAAAGTGTAATATACTAATGATAAGCTAAGGCCGCTCAGCCGCTCACTATGATGGGCACTGATCACCAAGAGGCAGACAGTCAACTGGTTGACCAATCACTATGACATGCACTGACCACCAGGGGGTAGATGCTCCAACTGATAGGTTAGTTTGCTGCTGGGGTCCAGCCGATAGGGACTGAGCAAGATGGGCCGGACATGCCCTGGAGCCCTCCTGCGGTCCTCCCCGGTCCCGATCGTGCACCAGTAGGGTCGCTCAGCCTGACCTGAACCCTCTCACAATCTGGGACCCCTTGGGGGATGTCAGAGAGCAGATTTCGGCGTGATCCCGCAGGCCAGGCCGAGGGACCCCACTGGTGCACGAATTCGTGCACTGGGCCTCTAGTCCACTCATAATGCTGTAGAACAGCGGCTCTCAACCGATGGGTCGTAACCCCTTTGGGGGTCAAATGACCCTTTTACAGGGGTCGCCTAAGACCATCGGAAAACATATAATTATATATTGTTTTTGTGATTAATCACTATGCTTTAATTATGTTCAATTTGTAACAATGAAATTGGGGGTTACCACAACATGAGGAACTGTATTAAAGGGTCAGAGCATTAGGAAGGTTGAGAACCACTGCTCTAGAATGACAATTCCTTCAAGTTTTCCTAAGCAAGGCCAGAAAAAACTCCACAACTCAGCTTTTCACATCTCCAGCCTAATGACAAATTATTTTAATGTCAGGACATCCTTCTAAACTTCCACTTATAGTGTCACATAAAATCTGGCTTGTTGGTAAGCAATTGCATACCTTTGTTTTTAGGAAGCCGATTGTTATGAATGCCATGGACAATTTCAGTACATGTTTGTTTGTTAATGATTTTACTCAAGCTAAAGGAATGGATTATTAAAATTAAGTGCCTATAATATAGAGTTCAGGTTAAGTCTGAAGTTAGCATAAATTTAGGTTCTTCAGACTAACAAAAAATGATTTTGAGAAGTTAAATAGGAAGATGCCTTTTTTTAAAGTTTACTATATTGATTTTTAAATTACTATCGCCCAAATCTTGCTTAGTAATCAAATGTGCATAAGAGAGAAGTTAGTTACAGAGCTAGGATGAGTAACGCCTTCTTTAATGAAGACTTGCTGTAAATCTATATACCTTTTCATATCACCTTCAGATAGTTAGTCAGTTCGGCAGGAGCAGACACCAGCTGAAAATGCTAATGGGATGTAATTCAGTGTTTTTGTGTTGTGCAGCCTGAGAAATGCCAGTGGCCTGACAGCAGCAGACATTGCTCATACCCAGGGTTTCCAAGAATGTACCCAGTTTCTCTTGAACCTCCAGAATTGTCATCTGAACCGTTTCTATAATAATGGCACCTTAAATGGGGGCCATCAGAATATATTTCCTAATCATGTTAGTATGGGAACAAATCGCAAGAGATGCTTGGAAGATTCGGAACCCTTTGAAGTGAAGAAAGCTAGAACCGAAGGTGAGACCACTTTGTAGGCGAGTGTTTACTTTCTTTAACATGTTTTCTTTTTTATGGCTGAAAGCACCTCAAGATGAGACCTTCACTTAAGGTGGTACTGTGCCCGGAGGATTCTGGTGCAGTGAAGGTGGAGTTTTTCCTGTATTGCTACTTTGAAGATTTGCCATTTAACAAAAGGGGAGAATGTAAGAGGGCA
The DNA here is from genome assembly GCF_964212035.1 of Myotis nattereri. Classification (NCBI taxonomy): domain Eukaryota; kingdom Metazoa; phylum Chordata; class Mammalia; order Chiroptera; family Vespertilionidae; genus Myotis; species Myotis nattereri. The sequence continues at coordinate 30,829,728 of NC_138076.1, forward strand.
GTGTTGACAGCTCAATATAAATGTGTGTCCATAACATTTCTGCATGCCCAGGTTTACCTTCCATGAATTAGAAAGATTTTTTTTGTTTGTTGTACCTGTTGGAAATACAACTATTAAAAAAAAAATCTGCCCCTGTGCCTGATTTCTTTGTTTCCTGTAAATGTCCCCGAGTTTATAACAATTGTTGGTCTGGTAGTAAAACATAGTTTCACATCTGGGAAGGTAGATGTTGGCTGTACTGTTCCACTTGCACTGTGATTTGGCCTCCGCTGGTCTCCATGACCCACAGGGTATTGTGTATTTGTCGCAAGATCTCGTATGTCACTTTGAGGACTTATGTCTGTAAGGTAAGTCAAGTTTTAGGTATTCATCCACTTTTTTATCTTTAGTTTTGGAGTTTGCAAATAATCAGAAGCAGTCATTCTTTACTTTGGGAAAAAAACCTTTATTTAGGAAAAAAATTACATATACGTATATCTATATGTAAAATATCTTAAACAGGACAAATTAATAGCTTGGCAGGAATATTTAGCAAACTTATACAGAGGAAATTGAGAGATGACAGTGAAAAGTACTCACTGAAATTATGCATTCAGATAATATTTGCTGAAAATACAAAGTTGTGCCCTTTGACTTAAAACAAAATTAGCCCTCACTGGTTTGGCTCAGTGGTTAAGAGTATCGGCCTATAAACCGAAGGATCAAGGGTTCAATTCCCAGTCAAGGGCACGTACCTCAGTTCCAGGTTCTCCCCAATCTGGTCAGTGTGCATGCAGTAGGCAACCAATCAGTATGTCTCACACATTGATGTTTCTCTCTTCCCCTCTCCTTCCCTTCCTCCCACTCTAAAAATCAATGGGGAAATATCCTCAGATGAGTAAAAAAAAAAAAAAATTTTTTTTTTAAATCAACTATACAAGTATAGTATGAGAAAACACTGCTGGGTAGAGGTGTTTAAATTTTATGGGTCAACATCATCTCTACTGCTTTGTCTCTAATGGGTATATCCAGACAAAAGGTTTTTTTGTGTGTGTTTTTTATGACAAGAATTGTAATATCTACTTCATAACTTCTGAAATCTTGGTCACTATAAAAACTTATGGTTATGTGACTTGAATGAATGAATGAACTTAAATGTAATAGTTTATCAAATTCATAGCATTTATAGGTTATGAGTTTAATCTAGAAGGTGCTATGATAAAACACGGAGGTATGTCTACTTCAAAAGTGTTTTTTAATAAAGTGTTACTCAGCATTGTCATTTATTTGTAACATGTTTCACTATATATTTTTTAATGTATTTTTACAGCTCTTTAAGCATATACTTTTTAAAAATGCTTTTTAAAATTTAATGCCTGATTAATATTTTGGAATGATATTAAGTGTTCGATTCATTGTACCCTCATTCTGTCTATGTCTATTAGTGTAGTTTGGTAGGATAAGTCTTAAATTCTGGTGTGATTTTTTTTTAAAGGTTTGACACTTAACATTCTACTAAGATGCAGAAATGTACCTAGAGATTTTTTTAAAACTAGTTTCTGAAGGTTTTATGGTGAGCTGATTTGGCCAATATCTTGCTGTTTTTGTCCTAAGTTTTCTAAATCCTACTACTACACAAATTTAGTTTGAAGCATTATGCAGGTTTTTAGGGATTTTATCTTTCTTTTCCAGACAAGGATTCATTTAGGCCAGTGATGGTGAACCTTTTGAGCTCGGCGTGTCAGCATTTTGAAAAACCCTAACTTAACTCTGGTGCCGTGTCACATATAGAAATTTTTTGATATTTGCAACCATAGTAAAACAAAGACTTACATTTTTAATATTTATTTTATATATTTAAATGCAATTTAACAAAGAAAAATCAACCAAAAAAATGAGTTCACGTGTCACCTCTGACACGTGTGTCATAGGTTCGCCATCACTGATTTAGGCGAACCAGAGTTAGAGATTCACATCTTACACACTAAACTCACCATGCAGCTTTCACAAATTGCCATTCCTAACAACCTGAGGATGTCAGTTAAGGAGAAAATGTGATGCCTGGCACTTGAGTTTGCAGATAATAATTATGCAAACCTAAGGTTGAGCACTGCTCTATATATACATGAAATAATACTTGTCACGATCACAGGAGAAATCATTGCTTGACATCAGATAAACTTTAATAGCTCCTCTTCCAGGGTTAACCATTTGTCTACTGAGCATTATTTTAATTATTTGCTCATTAAAATTTCTAGTACTCCAGTCCTGAGATTGCCTCGCATGTCACTTAAGAGCGTGTGTGTATAAATTCATATTTGTAAGCATAGTTAGTTGTCTTTTTTCCACCCCCATGCCTGCTGCCACTCTCCTTTATGGGAAAGGAAGAGTTGATTTTTTTCATTTTACCATTATGTATTTGCTGTGAATGGTATGTTAGGGCAGTAATTCTTTTTTTTTTTTAGTAATTCTTGATTACTAAAAGATTTTTCCCCCCAACTACCTGAATGTTCTAAATGAAGTTGTTCTTGGCTTCAGTAGCTCTATAGTTATTTCCATTCTTTGACCAGTTTTTTAGAATGCAATTTAAGATCGGTTGCCTTAGTTCATTTTAATTTTTGGCATTTTTAAAATTTGCTATTTATGCAAGCTTAAGTCTCTGCTCATTCTGAATTTTTTTTTTTTCCTCATGCAAGGACATACTTAGAGAGGAGGTGGGGGGAGGAGAGAAAGAGAAACATTGATTGGTTGTTTTCCTTATGCTCCCTGAGGATTGAACCTCTACAACCCAGGTACGTGCCCTGACCAGGGAATTGAACCGGCAACCCTTCGATACACAGGACGACACTCAACCAACTGAGCCACTCCAGCTAACCCTGAATTCATTTTGTGCATAAGTTTTTGGTTCTTATGTCAAAGTGAAAGTACTTTTTCCCCTAATGTAACATGCACAAAAAATACTTTTTAAAAATCACATACAAAAGTATTTGGAAGAGTTTAAAATCATTTTTTCTTTTTTGAAGTACAATTTTGGCTTTTTCTTACGGGTGACTGAAATATCTTGGTTAAATAAATGCATAGCTTGAACCCGTTCTTAAAGATGTACCTGTAAAATTCACTCCTTTAATTTTTTTACTTTAGAATCATGAGTCTGAAAGTTATCTACTCTTCCCCACAGAAAGTAGTATCTCTCTGCTTTCGGCAAACCATTTTCAAATATTTTAAGGTAATTAGAGTGATTTTCCCTTGGAAACTATATTGGTGTAAAGAACCAAAAGGAGGAATAATGCCTGGGCCTTTTTGTACTGCTTGAATATGAACTGTCCTTTGGAAGCAAATCTCTTTCATACAGTCCTTCACGCCAGTATCAAAATGTGCTTTGGTCAGAACAGACATAATAGATAGGGCCATGAACTCTGGAGGGTGAAATAAAATGCAAAGTTATTTGAGTGGTTGGTTTTGATGAAAAGTATTTGGGGGTAATAGTTCCCAATATGGGATTTTGTTCATTTATGATGGTGCAAGGAAGTAGCTATATAATTAGGTTTGGATTCTCCCCCACCCCCCTCCATTTATAAACCATTTGCTCAAGATGGAATGACGGATGGATTTGACGTAAGCTGGCACGGCTTTACAAAGACGTGTTTAATTTTGTTAGCATTCCTAGTCATCAGGAGTAACTCTACAATTACTCATGTATGTGTTTCTTGAGAGCTGTTGTCCAGGTTATTAGTGATCCTGGCTGGAAAAGAATGGCAGCTTCACCCATTAGAGAAACCTTTACCTTGTTTTTAGCCAGTAATTTTTGGGGTACAGCTCTAGAATTGTGAGTGGGGAAGGGTACTGTGAGTTACAAACTTACCTAGTAACAGAGTTTTATTTTTGGAAACATTTGCCCTAAGAAGTAGGCTGTGGTAATGCCAGATCTCAGATGTTAAGCTGACCTCATGGTTTTGTTTTAATCAAATAGGTATATTATTGATCTAGCATCTCATACATGTGTGTGGGTATTTAATATTAAAACATGTTTTAGGAAGTTGTCTTCAATATATGAATGACAGTTTAAAATTAGCAGTAAGAAGTGTCTCAGCACACTTTTCCTGGGATGAATTTAACAGGATTTTCACTTTCTGTTCTTAGTTCATGTTGACCAGCCTTAATGACTACAGGAGGAAGAAGGTAGATGTGCCTTAGCACCTTTGTTAATATGTGTTAGCTAGTTATTCAAACATGAGATTCAAGAAGTCAGGTTTTTAATGTAATTATTCCTGTGGAGTGTCACATATAAAATACTTTATTTTTTTGTTTACTTAGTGTTCTCAAACTTAGTAAACGGCTGTATTTGTGTGGTATTTTTTTTTTTAATTTGACCAGAGAGAACACTTGTGTTAGAACAACAAATGGTTTTGTCTTAATCCTTAACACACAGCATTTTAGAAATAGAATTTGAATGAATTATAATAAGGACCAAGCATTTTCTGTGATTTCCACTTACATTCTTGTAATCTTGAATTCAAGCCTCATGTGCTAGTCTGTTTCCAGTGTGTGCAGCTACAGGGGGACTCCACCACTTGCACACCTTCAGGACGGTGTGTTTCACATCCACTTTCATTCCGTGTTCCTTTAACAGCCCAACCCCCTCCACAGTTTTGTAGTACTGCCACTTTTGCCTCCCCGCTGCCCTACCCTCTTGAATTTCCCCAATCCCTGTTCTACTGCAGTTGGGGCTGTGTCATAGTTCCCCAGAAGGTTACCTTACAGAACCCCTTTTGCAGTGGCCTTAGATACTATTTTTAACAGGATGTTTATTTTCAAAAGTAGTTATTTGGGTTAATGTGCTCCATAATAGAACAGAGAATAGTTCTAACTAGTAATGGCTGGTGGGAAACCAAGGAAACACTTCCCTCCTGTTGTTTTTTTAAATGGGGATCTGAGATGAGAGTTCCCAGTTCAGTGGAAAGACCACTGTGGTGGTGGGTCAGCCCTGGGAGGGACCTCTGACTGGCACTGTAAAGATGCACGAAGGAAGATCATCTCACAACACCAAGCTGCTCTTAAACCCACTGTCTGAAACTACTTGCCAGTTTTACACATCAGTTGGTGTGTTCGGTGTGGAGTACAAGCCTTTCCTACATTTTAAACTCTCATGGTTTGTGTAGTTTTAGAAGCTCCCTTAGAATTGGCTTTAGGGGTTTTATTCAACCCTTGATTTTTAGATGAAAATACAAATGCAGGCCTCTGTTATCCCGGCACCTTCCTGAATGGAGCGTCTTGGCTCCAGAGGTCAAAGATGAGAAGACTCCCTGGGCAGTGACCGCTTGTGTCTGCTTTCAGCCAGTCCTAGATGGTTTTCTGTCATAACTGCATTGTTTAATGTGTGCTAGAATCAACAAATACCTGCTTTGGGAGTCAAAAGGTAAGGACACTTTAGAACATGTTCAGTAATTTTTTACCTGAAGGTAAATAAAACAGGAAGGGAAAGTGTTTTTTCAAAACAACCAAAATTTACAGTTTTTGGAACAAGATTTCTGAAGTGTTTACAGACCTCCTTTCTCAGATGCAACATGGGATATTTAAACAGTTACTTTGGCGATAGGTATGTGTGAGAGAAAATACCACAGGTGACATCTGTGAATGTCAGAGAAAGTCAAATCCAGATCCAATGTGAATATTCTGAGAGGCCAATTTTAATTTCATGACATAAAGTACAATTTTAAAAAGCAAATGCAACCTTCGTGCCCCTGTATAATTTGAGTGCTCACTATATGCAGGTGCTGAGAATAAAGTGAAGACATTAGTATGAAATTACCCAGGGTTCTGGAGCAGCTGGATTATCAGCCAAGTAGTGAAATATCCTTGCAGATATTTTATGGGAAAAACTCACTACAAAGATGGTGTATCCTTCAAGAAATTAAATTCTAGGTTGTCTGCATTAGCATATGCTTCCTACATTAAAGAGTTTGACTACCCAAATATGAAAGCCTTTGTTCTTGTTTCACTTTTCTATTAATGAGAAACTTACCTGCATTAACAAAAGACAGTCTGCTAAATGGAACAATTTTAGAGCATAACTCCTAGTGTACTGGGTAGGCCTCTAGCTAAGGGATTAATTTTTGCTTTAAAGTGGCATTGTGCCCCAGGTCCTCTATATACACACATTTTTGTTTCCAATGTCCCCAAACTTCCTTTGCCACCGACTCTGGCCCCCTAGTGGCAGGTCCGCCTTCATGTCCTGCTTCCACTTCTCTGAAATGACGGGTTAGTTTGATGTTACTGGTTGCTATAGTTCATGTTTCTTGCTTTCTGTGTTTGCCATTTCTGGCTAGAGTGTAGGTTTCATTTGTTGATACGGGTACTATCCTAGGCACTGGGCTCAAAGGATGAGTTGGCAAATAGCTTTTATGAAGATTGTGGGGTAAGGGTGGTCTTCATTTTTTTTAAAATACATTTTTATTTCAGAGAAAGGGAGAGGGAAAGAGAAACATCAATAATGAGAGAATCATGGATCAGCTGCCTCCCTCATGCCCCCCCCCCTTGGGAAATGAGCCTCCAACTCAGGCATGTGCCCTGACCAGGAACTGAACTATGACCTCCTGGTTCATAGGTTAATGCTTAACCACTGAACCACACTGGCTGGGCTTTTTTATTTCAGAGAGAAACATCAATTATGAGAGAGAATCATTGATTGGCTGCCTCCTGCACATCCCCCACTGGGGATTGAGCCCACAACCCCAGGCATGTGCCCCTGACCGAAATCGAACCCGGAACCCTTCAGTCTGCAGGCCAGTGCTCTATCCACAGAGCCAAACCAGCCAGGGCTGGGCTTATCTTAAAAAACAAAACAAAACAAAACATGTGCAATTTGAAATTGCAGATATAATGTAGTTGCCACTTTGCCCAAGGAACACTGACACCTGAGCTCCACAACAAAACCAGACATGGAATATGGCTACTAAAAGCCACCCTGTATCCCAGGGAATGTCTTTTTTACAAGGATATTTGTGGTTTTGCCATGATAGCCTGCACCTGTTCTCAGTATACACCCGATTTGGCTTATCAGGCATTAGAGTGCGGAAAAGCGGGAAACCACACCCCGTGCTGAATGCAGGTTTATCGAGACTAAACTCCCAGAAGGTTGTATGGATTGTGACAACTGGTATTTGGAACACCCCTTTCCAGTCTTCCCCCTACTGAGATGGCTTATTTATCGCTGATCTCTTGAAAGTATTGTTTCATAGTGAAGATAGGACCTTGCCTATCACTTATTTGGGGCTTGTAGAGGATTACAAAAAGCATTGAGTGGAAAAGACTGAAATCCATGGTTTAACGCCTCTGGTTTTTCAAAGCACCTCTATTTGTAAACTGTTTTCTGGCCTCATACCTGTGCAGACTTCTATTTTCTCTCAACTACACAAAATCACACTCTTCTGTTTCTCCCACATACTAATTCAGAATTTATTTCTCATTAAGACTGCACTATCTTTAGTTTCAACAGTTAAGGGAATAATCTGGAATATGCTCATTCCTATATTGAAAATGACTTGTGTGCCTCTAAAACTAGAAGTAATTAAAGCTGCAAAATTCAAGCTTTGCTTTTAAATTATTTGAAAGAAATATTTAGCACTAAATGTTGTTGCTTATTCTTTGACCCAAAAATAATGCTAGTTATTTATCTGAGTAAAGACCCAGAAATGTGCACAAAGATGCCTTTATAAGGATATTGATTTGATTATGGTGTTCACAATAGGAAAGAAAACGGAAGCAACCCAAGCAGTAGCAGGGAATTTGGTGGCGGGCAAGTTATAATACAGCCGTACAATGGATTTCCAACTTTAAAGATTATTTTGAACTTAGTTGATACCTTTATGCCATGGTAAATGAATAAAAGCAAAGCATAAAAATGATTTTTAGGATCTGGTTTTGAAGAAAAATACATGCTTAAGACTAGATTTGTCTATATCAAATGAGAGTGGCTGCGGGGGTTGAGGGTGGGGGTGTTTCTGCACAGAGTATGTAGTACTTGGAGGAAAAGTGATTAAATGTGCATATTAGCTTTTCTCCAAGATACAGAGAATGATAATTTTACAAGAAATGTACATATAGCATCAGCTCCAAATATCTTGGTACTAAAACTTCAATGTTATTTTATCTAGAAGCATAGGCTAGTACCACACGGGAACAGTATTGGCAGGCCTGTCTTGATTGAGTCTTGGCTTTTACCTTATTTTCTGTTACTGAAATTTGTGATTTTTTTTTTATTTGAGGATCATTTTCATGATTTTTATGTTACCAAGAACTGTCCTAGTATTTATGAAAAACAATTGAATGGGCATTTTGAGGCATAATATAGAATATGCTGAATTGAAAAATATTTGTAATACTGTGGAAAAGTTTCTCAGTAGTATACTAAGATCATTTGTCGTGTAGATTATGAAATTATTTGAAAATTTTGGAATGTTCAGTGCTCGAACAAAAAGGAATGAGAAACATTTGTCGTAAAGTCTTTCTGTATGTGCATTGGATCTAAAATTGCCTTTGTTTCCTGTGCAGCTCAAAGCTTGGATTACTGCATGTCGCTAGTGAACAGCGAGGCAGAAGATGATGCTGACAAAATGCACATCGATAGAGAGTTTGCTGTTGTAACAGGTGGGAGTGGACAGTTTCCTGTTAGCTGCAACAACAGTCCAATGGTCGAAGACACCACACAGCAGGAGGGTGGTTCTGTTGGACCAAAAGAAATAGAAATATATACTGTTTCAGCAATGCAGACCCCTTGTCGTTGCAAGAATCAGTATGCATATTATTTCTAACAGCTTCTTTCAAACGAGTTTTGCACTTTGTTGTCTAGTGTTTCAAAGAATGTTATAATTTGCATATCTTGGGCAAGTTTGTAGATACAAGGATAAGTGTTTTTGGTGCATTCTATGGATATGAAAAATATAAGTGCAATCTCTATATTTTGATTTTAAACTTTTGCTTAATGTGCCTTGTTTAATTTTAATAAGGTTTTGCATTTTTTCTGACGGAGGACTTTGGGTGAATATACTGAATGAACGCCTATTGCTAGTAATTTCAAAGCGATTAACAGCCAGAAGTCTGACTCGCCATAAACACTGAGAACTAGTAAACATTGTGGTTTTACTTGTAACCAGTCGCGCCAGTACAGAATCTGTCATTCGACGCTCAGTGGTTGCTCTGGTTTCTGTGCCACACACGCTAGGTCTAGTAAAATGCTGACCACCGTGTCTCACAAAACATATTCTATACACTAACATTTTTAGTATATTAAAATTTTAGTATTGATAGTCATTATCCATTTTTAAAAGGCAAAGTCTCAGTTTCTTTTAGCTTTTTAAGATTTATCCATTTAGTTCATGCTTTTTTTCTACAATCTTATTTAGGTACCATAAAAATATTTTAGCCATTCTTTTACTGTATTATTATATTTAGAAATAGATACTGGCTTTTTAAAATTTTTATTATGTCTTTATGCCAAATTCTCTACTGGGGATAAAAGATTATATATTTTGTTTCCCAGACTTACATGAAAATAATCATTTCTGTTCAAAAAAATGTATACATCTTTCTCGAAGCTACAGAATTGTTATGGGAGGAGTCACCTTTTTGCCAAATAATTAAATGAATCAAAGCCAATTTGTTTTTTTAATGGCATTGCTACATGCTTTTAAAAAGGCAGAAGTAATCACTCTTTAATCTTCAAACATTAATTCCCTGGGTTTTCAGGTTAAGTTTGATACCAAAATGAACGTAACATTAAAAAAGCCATAATTTTTTTCAAGCCCAGCTCATCCCATATATAGGTGCCAAGTAAGCACCCTCATATTTTCCATCATTTCATTTATAACATTATCTGACTGAATAAGCAAACATTAAAATAGCTAAAGATTACTTGTAGCAGATAAGTAAATGGGTGAGTCCTGAAAGGCAGTTTGGAACAGAATAAAGGACAGTATTGGAGCTGGCCAGTGGGGCTATGTCTTAGCCATTTTCTAGCATGTCTGCTATTTGCATGCTCAGTTTTATTAGATTTCTTACAATGATATGAGGTGATCTACTAACCTTGATTTTGAGATTGCATAATGCACTAAAGGAAAGCAGTACTCACACGGTGAACATTAAACAAAAAAAGTGAGTCTCGTTAACTCAGATTTCTGAGGCCATGCTCATTTACCTTTGCAGACCCAGTCACTGAAAATCGGATTTTCACCTTTGTTGGTAGTATACCAGTTATTAATAACTATCAAACTTGCCACCATACCCATGAGTTTTATCACCCAGGAACAGTTGTTTATACTTTTTAAAAAATTTAAATATTTCCCTGGAACAGCTTGTTTTTTTTCCTTTTTATTTCACTTCATGTTTAGTTCTTGAAACACTTGCTCTCTACCCTTGAGTTTTACCTAACTAGAAATGCTATCATTTACTTTTTTTAAAAGTTGTCATAATCTTCTGAAGAATTTCTAATAATTATTAAACTATGATTGGCATTTAAATTGCCAGAAAATTGATGATTAATGGAATGTTTAGGAGATGTTTGTTCATTGAACAAGCTATGATTTTTTTGTTGGCAGAGAGATTTGCAAGACACACAAAAACCTGTGTTCGAGTACAAGTCAGAGGTCTATAGGCGATGAACCCAAAAGTGGCCCCTTCAGGGCACAGGCGCACTCTGTGAGATGTTAGGGTGACCAGATATGCAAAATGGGTCCTCATCTATTACAGCTTAGCTCTTCTGTGTTTAATATCATACCATGCTTTAATAGCGCAGAACATTAAAATTTAATATTAGTAAGCAAGACATAATTTTAGATCATTCTCTATACTGTGCTGTGAACTCCTGTGAACATGAAAATTAACTCTCTAGTGTCATTATACAGAAAAGTACCTTGTAATTGCCTATTCCCATGTGCCCAAGCGTGTTGTGACTGACATTTTTTTTGTAAGACATCCTTCTTTTAATGGATGCAGATTAACCTATCAACATTTTCCAGTATAAGTTGTTTTTGAAAGTGGAACCTTGGATGTCATGATCACCTTAATTGCTGAACTCAGAAGAAACTGCAGAACTGCCATTGGCCCAGGACTGTGCATGAGAACCATTAGTTCCTGCCTGTGGTCGCGGTGCTGGGCACTCTGCGGAGCTGCTCGGTGGCACTGGCAGGAGGACCGTTAGGCTTGAGTGTGGAAGGGAAAGCGGTTCCTCTGCATATTCCTGTGTACGCTTTCCTGACGTGTGAAGGAAAGTCCAGGAGCTGCCTTAGTTCACCTGCTTCGTAACCGCTTTCCTCTTGTTAAGTGCTGCAGAAGTTTGTGTTTTATTTCAGCCTTTTGTGGGAATCCCTACATTCAGTTCTGATGGACTTTCTGAGGGGTGATTTTAAAAACCTTTCTCCGAGAGGAGACTAAAATGGGAAGTTTTTTTGACAGCTTTTCAGTACCATTGGTATTTTTCATGCAGTATATTTGTCAACTTAAGTTTTTTTAATTTTTGGCTTCCCAACACTCCTGAAATGGATAAATGTTTTCTTTCTTCCCAGGCAAATGCTGCCGTTGTGTTTTATTTTAAAATCTATGTATGGTTTTCACTTTGGAAAAGGAACTGGTTTGTTTAAAAGAAAAGAAACTGAATAAGTCCTTTAAAATTGTAGCAGCAAAGAAGCATTTTATAGTTTCTCCTCCCCTCTGGTTCTGAATTTTGGTGACAGGTGTATTTCTTAATGCAGATATGAAAAACAGTAGCTCCGTATCGAATACATTGACAAACGGATGTGTCATCAATGGACATTTGGACTTCTCTTCCACGACTCAGATCAATGGGATGGAAAGCAGGAATAACCAGTGCTTAACAGGATCTAATGGAATTAGCAATGGATTAGTTCCAGGACCACCATTTCCGAGTAGCCAGGGTTCTCTCTGTGTTAATGGGACTGAGGAACCAGAAAAGACCATGAGCGTTAATCCTGAGATGTGCGGTTCTCTGCACCTGAATGGGAGTCCAAGTAGCTGCATAGCTAATAGACCTTCCTGGGTGGAAGATATTGGGGAAAATTTGCACTATGGACATTACCACGGGTTCGGGGACACTGCTGAAAGCATCCCTGAGCTTAATAGTGTAATAGAGCATTCCAATTCTGTGAAGGTGGAAGAAAGATATGACATTGCCGTCCTGGGTACCATGAACCTCTACCATGGCTCTTAAAGGCAAGTGGCCGGGCTCTGTCTGGAAGCATTAATCCTTCCTAGTAACCAACTCAGAATACTAATGTAGCATCAACTTTTAAAGGAATGCCACGACTTGTCCTATTTTTTTATACTTTAACTTTCTGAAAAAGCAAACTTGTATTTATACAAGTTCCTCGTGAGTCCTAGTGAAAGCACGAGTGGGGCATATTTAGTGCATCAGAGTTTCTTCCGTAGGTAGCGAGACTCTAACGATGCACTTTTGGAATTTAATTTTTCTGCTGCCAATCTGTCACCATAAATTGGCAATTTTTCCTTTTGTCAAATATCTCATAAAGATAAATTGGAGGCAGTTAAAGAGGTGCTTGGTAATTTAACTCTTTGCACATGGCCATCATTTTGAAAAGCTTGCTTTTCCCTCATTCCTGCAGAATTTTTGACAGAAGACAGCTATTTCCCTATGCAAGGTCCAGCCTTACAAAGATGACTTGCAGTGATTTGTATGAAGAAAAGAACATTTGTGCTTTTCAAAGTTCTTTCATTGAAACTTTGCAACTTGACGTATAAAGGTCTCGCTTGTAGACACACACAGTGGTTTGGACACATAAGTCATGTCCCTTCTTTCCTGATTTAACTCACTGCCTGGGTTTCATTGAAAACACATGCAGCCAGGGACTGACTTCTGATTGATTGTTTTTATTACACATTTCCTACTTTGTCTCTAGAATTTTTACTTCAGATAACGGTTTCCTTTATATGTAGTGGAAGTTACCATTCGTAGGAACTGTCAGGTCAAAATGCGTAACTGACCATTCTGACTTATATTTTCTTTGTTTTTGTTTTTCTGGGGGTTTTCTGCTTTAAAATATATACCACTATGTATATCCAGTAAACTGAGAGAATTTTGAATCTCTTTTAATAAAATTGTTAAGTTTATGGTTTTATAGAAATTAGCTTTTGTTTAGGTGACACTGTGGTTACACTGTGCAAATATTGTAATGGGTTTTTACTTTTCTGATTTTTGTAATAAAAATTGGTGAAGATAGAGAAAATGTCAAATGAACAAGCCAATGTTCTAGCGTGTTACTAACATTTTGTGTTTTTTTTAAACTGTCCTTTACAAATTGAATTAAAAAAATCCTCTCACACTCAATTTGTTCCTAGGGAGTAGTTTCTTTCCTCATAAGGAGTATGTGTATGTATAAGGCGGTGGGGTGGGGGGTGGGGGGAGTAGTGTCCGTGAAGTGGAAGGAATAGGAAGGGAGGTAGGAGTTAGTATTGCCTTTCATTTTGCTTGTCAGATTTTACTTTATTCTTCTGATTCCTGCCATGTAGTATTTTTTATCTCCTTTGGTATATACTCTAGTTTTATGGACACTTTGTCTCACTGGATGCGGGGTGGCAGGAGGGCAGGTAATAAAGTGCTATCAGCTAACAGTATTGTCCTTGTGTTATTTTCATAAATGACAACATCCATACTTGGCTGAACTTTTTTGGGTCAGCAGATATTAATGAATATAAGCCTTTTAAAATTTTAACTTATAATTAGTAAATGGCCATTCCGGCATGCCGGTATATGTTAGTTAAGCCCTAGTTGGTTTGGTTCAGTGGATGGAGCGTCAGCCTACAGACTGAAGGGTCCCAGGTTCAATTCTGGTCAAGGGCGAATGCAGTAGGGGGGTATGCAGGAGGCAGCCAATGAATGATTCTCTTTATCATTGATGTTTCTATCTCTCTCCCTCTATGAAATCCATAAAAATATATTTAATAAAACACTCGTTAATTTATGCATATTATTGTAAAACTGAAGAGACCAAAATGAGGGAGCATTAGGCTTTGGAAGTGTCACAAAAATGACTCTCATGACAACAAGAATCTGCTTGTGTCACCGCCACCTTCTCCCATGCCCATGTGGGCTCAGTAATAAGCTCCAATTCTAGATGGCCTTGGAAACCTTTTTAACTGACTGACCCAAGAAGCCCCCCAAATGAGAGATGAACCCTAGTGCCATTTATTCCCTGCTTGACAATTTTGTATTTCAGAGACTTCCTAGTTAATATTTGCTGAAAAACATTAAATGGAGCTCTTAAAAATATACTGAAGGTCAGAACATTTGGTTTGTCTTGGACGTGGGACAATGGCTGCTTCTTGGGGGTAAAAATATTACCTGGAATCTATAGTAGGGCAATATCCCCACTTCGGTGGGTATTGATGAAAATAATATTTGGCCATATTATAGTTGAGTCTTTGACACTAGTACATTGTTTAGAGGTACATAAGGAAGTTATGATGGAATTATATCATGCCTAGAACTTGCTTCAGAATAATATAGAAAAGTGAGTGGAGACAAAGCTAAAATCAGATTGAGTATAAGTTAATGTTGACACCAGGTCCATGAAAGTTCATTATTAGACTTTGTAATATTGGGGGGAGCTGATTTTAGGACTTTAAGAAGAAAAAGACTATCCTATACTTTAAAAATTTGTGGACATCATTTTAACACTGATTAAAAATAAGCTTATATTTTGCTATGTTTAAGTCACCAAAATTCATGCTGATATATTACAATTGTTCACTGATTCCAAACTTTTTGGTTTCAAGACCCTTTTAGATACTTATGTGGTTTGTTGTTTTTTTTCTTTTCTAATTCTCACCCAAGAATATATTTTAATGATTTGAGAGAGAGTGAAACATCAATTGCTTGTCTGCCATACAGCGACCCGACCAGGGGTCAAACCTGCAACCGAGGTAGTATTTGCCCTAACTGGGAATGGAATTCGCAACCTTTGGGAGTACAGAACAGTGCTCCAACCAACTGAACCACCCAGCCAGGACAGGTGCTTGTATTCTTAAATACTAGTGGCAAACAATTGGAAAATGAAATAAGTCCATTTATGGTAACACCCAAACTGAATATAACGTAAAAGGTATTCAAGACCACTACACTGAGAACTAAAGCATTGATGAGAAAAAGAGGCCTAAATAAATGTTCGGTTGAAGTCCTTATAGAAAATCTGGCCTCATACAGATAATTGAGAAAGAGAGAGATATTTTAATAGCCCTTGGAGTTAGTTAATCATGGATATTTGATGTAACATCGAAACCACAGTGGTAGTTTCTTAAAGGTTAATTGCAATGTTGAGTCAGAAACCAAAATCAATGAATGTATTGTACTCAGTTACATCAAATCTGTTTATCTTGCACTTTGAATGGACCACTAACCCATTCTTGATTTTATAACATCATGCATTAGCTATTCGGAAAATATTCTTTAACTGAGTTCTGCAGATCTTCCAAATGTTGAAGCATCCCATTTATTCAATATTAAAAATCATGGAAATCAAAGCTGTCAAGTACATGGTAGTGAATACATGTTTTGCAACATTCCAATTTTTGCTTGAAAGCTCACTTTTTATCAATGGCCACAAATACTGTCAGTTGCTTGCTTTGAAGTGGCAGGATCACTTGGTTAATGTTTTAAAATCATGTCGGACAAACATTCAAGTCTTAATAAGCATAGTTTGTCAATCATTCTTTCAAATAAAAATGATGTTTTCAGAAAAGAAAACTACGATGTAACGCATGTTGAGTTTAAATTCACATAAATGAGTTTGACTCAGGCACATGGGATTTTTTTCCCCCTCTGTTACAAATAATGCAGGAATGAACATCTGCAGACTTCTCTCTGGTTTTGTAGGGTGGGGAACTATGATTAGATTCGGTCTTAAAAAGTTAGACTAGCTGCTTTGGTGGATAATCCTACAGTTAGGAATTCAGAATTTGGATGGTGATTTTAGAAGTGAGAATGAAATTAAGAAAGAAGCTGCAGAGGCTGAGTGGAGTAAAGAGGCTTGAAGGCTCAGACAAGGGAAGGAGAAGGTATCCTTGGGATGTCTGTGTCCCCCGGGGCCCATCAGCAGACAGACACCACACAGTGATTTAGAGAGAAATTTAATATAAAAAATAGCTAAGCTATAATGGGAGTAATGAGATGGCTGAGAAGAACATTCTGAATGTGTGCCAGGGCTGAGGCTGAGGACTTGGGAAATGCAGGCTTGAAAAAGGGTCCCGTGCCCAGGCTGCATGCTGAGCTGTGGTCCCAGCCCATTGGATGGTGAGGGCCCTGAGTGCCTGGACCAGGGCAGTCCACAGACCCTGCAAGCAGGGAGTACGTTTCTGTGATGGAGGCAAGCTGAGGCTGGCAGGGGCACCTGAGGTCGCTGCTGCCAGCTGGAGGCCTGGAGGCCGCGTGGGAGGTTCACAGTGAGGTGGTCACCAGGCCCTGGCTGCAGTGTCACTGACGGAATGACTCAGAGCACCCCCAGATATCCCACCACCACCACCACACTAGCAAGCATGCGCGCGCGCGCGCGCGCACACACACACACACACACACACACACACACACACTACCAATGAGTGTGCCGTAGGGGCAAGAAAGTACAGAACAGCACATCCCAACCTGGAAGAGACCCATTCTGCTGTGCCCTGCACTGACAAAGCTCAGCATCATGCCCACGGTGACGGAGGAATGCTTGGAGTCCCGCCCGTTATCATGGGGCCGTGCCAAGGGGGGAGTTTGGACGTCAGGGCCATGAGTTGACACCTGGCACTTGGGACGTGCCTTTGTCAATTCTTCACAAATAATTGTTTCTTTGTGTTTCTTTGGTCACTTCTTGGAATCTCATTTCTATGAATTTTATGTGTACAGAATTAAATTTATTTTTTCTTCTGTTAATCTGCCTTAGGTCAATTAATTATTAGGCCAAAGAATCTAGAAGGAAAAGGTTCCCTCCCCCTACCGACTCCCACCTGCAGGAGAGGTAGCCTCAGAGAGGGAGAGGGAGGGGAGGCAATGCAGGGAGGAAAGGCTCAAAGACATCAGCTTTTGTGTTTTTGTGTTTTCATTTTATTGCTGGGTATTTTGTGTGTTTGTTTAGGAAGATCTGAAACAAATACATTTAAATAAAAACATTTTAACTAAATAGGAAAGATTGGATTAGAACAGTTTTGCCTGGTTCATCTAAGTCCCTCCCAATTTTCACAATTCCGCTCCCTAGCATCTCCCTGAACTTCAAGATTCTGATGGAGCCTGGCCAGTGTGGCTCAGTGGCCGAGCATTAACCTCTGAACCAGGAGGTCATGGTTCCATTCCTGGTCAGGGCACATGCCCAGGTTTCGGGCTCGATCCCCAGGGTGGGGTGTGCAGGAGGCAGCCGATCAATGATTCTCTCTCATCATGGATGTTTCTGTCTCTCTCTCCCTCTCTCCCTTCCTCTCTGGAATCAATAAAAATGTTAAAAAATAAAAAAAAGGTTCCGATGCGGTTGGAAAACAGCTCTGGTTTTCCTGTTTTACCCTTTATGACTGCCATGGTGCCATCACCAGTGAATTTTATTTAAATGTTTTTAGAAATAGCTCCAGCGCATCAGCGAGTCGGACCCATTCCCTTCCTGCTAAAAAATGTCATTACAGTCATTTGTTGGTACTGCTTTTCTAACAGTTCATATAATTCAAGATAATCTACGCCAATTTTGCAAGCAAAACAACATGGACCACTACATCAAATAGCACAGTAAATCTCCAGTACTGGTACATAGCAGTGACATTATTTCCTTATTTCAGTAGTTCTGAAATTCTCTCCAGAAGAGAAAGGGGGGGTGGGGGGATGTGACAGGCCTCCAGCAGAACAAGGCCGCTTTCATTCCAGGCAGAATGGGATCCTCCGCCCACAGGCCGGGGGACCCAGGATTAAAATCACAGCTATTGAAGTGTGCCCGCTAGGTTACATAACAAGAACAAACATGTTAATATATATGCCGGTAATGACACCCATTAGCAATCTCTGTCTCCATCATTGAGCATCTGGGTATGACAATGCCAAGATTCTACAACAAAGGGAATTCATGTAGCATTTTCCTCATGGAGGGAAAATCTCCTTAACAGAGGTGACGACAGACCCAGGGTCAGGTGAATAGAATGGACGCTGCGTGGACCCGTTCAAATGAGACTCTCATCTTAGATCAGTGGTTCTCAAGCTTGGCTGCACATTAGAATCACCTGGGAATCTTTTTAAAATGCTGATTTCTGGGCCCCATCCTCTGGAAATTCTGTTTCTTTGTTACTAATGTTGTGGCCTCACCCCATCACAAAGAAACAGAATTTCCAGAGGATGAGGCCCAGAAATCAGGATTTTAAAAAGATTCCCAGCGCTGAAACCGGTTTGGCTCAGGGGATGGAGCGTCGGCCTGTGGACTGAAGGGTCCCAGGTTCGGTTCCGGTCAAGGGCATGTACCTGGGTTGCAGGCACATCCCCAGTAGGAGATGTGCAGGAGGCAGCTGATCGATGTTTCTCTTTCATTGATGTTTCTAACTCTCTGTCTCTCTCCCTTCCTCTCTGTAAAAAATCAATAAAATATATATTTAAAAAAAAATAAAATAAAAAGATTCCCAGGTGATTCTAATGTGCAGCCAAGGTTGAGAACCACTGGCTTAGATGATGCGGCAAATAACCATTAGGCACAGGAGCAGCAGCAGATTCTCGCAGCAACAACGTAAGGAAAGAAAAACAACGCCAGGCTGATGACCACCCGCAGGAAATCTGACCAGAAGCTCATCCCGTGTGCTGCCTGTTCATCTGGTTGGCAGCTCCCACCTGGTGAACATTCTGCGCGTTAATTTTTGCTGTTAAGGTAATTGGCGTGGTGTCTGCCTCCTGGGGAGCCCTGACTGACACACAGAGTGAAGGCGATCTCACCTGCAGTCGACACTGACCTTCCAGAAACCTGAAATCCCCTCAGAGCCTTCCAGCCCGTCAGGCCAGAACAAGCTTTTCGGAGTTTCAGCTGGAATTTTAATTTGAACCAAGAGATCTGTTGAGAAGACATCTGCCGAGTACAGTGTTTATGTAAAAACCTCTCGGGAGGCCTCCCTGATGCAGAACAGCCTTTGTGATCCCTGACGGGGTCTCAGGGGCCCGAAGTAATGATTGCTGGGGGGGGGGGGGGGGGGTGGACCGAGGGAGGGGGGGGGCGGCTGGGGCAGGGCGGTAGGTGTGTGGCCATCACCTCCTGAAGCTCCAGCTAAGAGCAGCAACAGGAAGAAGAAAATGGGAAGGAGAAAGAACAGCCGCCTGAGCAGCACACAACTTCATCCTCTTGATCAGGAGGGACTGGTATCGGCATCAGCGCTGAAGGCGGGGTCTGCACTCCCAGGAGAGGCAGAGGAATATGTCATGGAGACCAACAAGCGCACGGGAGTGTATTTTGTCCTCATCCACGGTAAACGTTTTCTACCCCGGTCACCTGTGTAAGTCCGGCAGCTGCCACGCTTGCTAGGGGACTTTTCAGTGTTCAGATTTTGTGGTTTAGGGACACAAAGAGTGATGACATCATTGGGCCAACAGGAGGGAGTGCCAAGCACCAGCAGATGCACTCATGGGAATGGGGTCGCTGAGGTTGTCAGTCTGAGAAACCCGCAGCCCAGAGCCTAGGGAGGCATCTAATGTACGTGCGACCGAGAACAGAAAACAGACATTAGCTAAAAATTAAGGAAATCTGATTAAAGTGTGGACCTTCATTACAACACGTATCAATATTGGTTCCTTCGTTGTAGCAGATGCACCATATTAATGTCAGATGCTAATAATAGCAGTGTTTATGGGAACTTGGTGCCATCTTTGCAATGTTTCTGTAAATGTAAAACTGTTCTAAAAAGTTATTTTAAGTGGGTTCTGTAAAAATTGCCAACATTTGCATGCCCCAGATGAACACAGAACTGACCCTCGGGGAGAAGAATTTGAGGTGTGGGACCCCATGTTGTGGACCCTGTTACTCAGGGGGAAGTAAAAAGTAGGAACGATTATAAGACATCTGGAAAGCGGAACTAGGGTGGGTGGGTCTGTGCACTTCACCTGGTCACCCGGTGCATGCACAAGTTTGAGGAGCCCCGGGGGGAGCGGGAGACGGGGCGAGGCACAGGCACAGGGATGAATCTCCCTGTGAGCCCTGCAGTGAGCGGTCTAAGGGGTCTCCCCTGCCGGGGCACAGGGCTCTGCTATCCCCAGAACCCAGTCAAAGCCCCAAATGGAGGGGTCTATTTCCTGGGGCCGCTGCTCCCATGACTCCAGACTGGCCTAAACAAACAGGAACCCGTGCTCTTGCCGTTCTGGGGCCAGAATCTGAAACCGGGATGTCTGGGGCTGTGCTCCCGCCCAGGGCTCCAGGGGAGTCCTTCCTGCCTCTTCAGCTTCTGGAGGCTCCTGGCCGCTTCCCTTGTTCACATGCCCACTTCCAGTCGATCATGTGGCCCACGCCCTTGAGACCTGTGATGGTCTGTTTCCGGGTGCCACCTCCCTGGTTGGCTCTTTGCCCCTGCTCTCACACCTGTCAACAGTCCCTTTGCCAAAGTCCTTCCAGAAAATCGTTTGAGGGCGCCATCTCTTTCCTGCTGGGACTGTGACAGCTGGGATTGAAAAGGAGACAGGAGAGCAGTGGCTCATCCAGAGTCCAAGCAAGAGGCCCAGAGGGGCCTGTGCAGTCCCTGGAAGGCTGGGAGAGGGAAGGGTGGTGAGGCGGGGTGCTGATTAGGGAGAGGTGGGGACCCACAGCCTTGTGGAGCCCCCAGCTGCAGGATGATGCAGGGTACTCCCCAGGCCCACGCTTACCTCCCAGGCCTTCCCCCTGAGTCCAGCCAGGGCCTCCGCTTCCTGGAGCACCTGGGTTGTCAGGAGCCAGCAACTAGGTTGTTGTGCCCATATTCTAGATGCCAAAACTGAGGCTGAGAGAGAAGGAGCAGAGGTCCCTACCCCCAGCCCATCTCCCCCTCAACTCAGCCCTGCTCACCGGCAGCTCCCCCAGCTGCTGCCCGGTTGCCGTGTGGGAGGAAGAGGAGATTTCTGAGAAGCAATCCAAAAATACACACCAGCTGGCCACTCCTTCCTCACTCCCTCTCTCCAGCTTCAAAGCCTCCTTTTGTGCAGGTGGGGAGTGGGGTCTCTTCCTCGCCAGGCAGCCGGGAGCAAAGGAGGTCAAGGAGGCAGAGGGTCCAGGTGTGGGTTCTGGGACCCCAACCTCACCCAGCAGATTTCCTGGACCTGGGCTCCATCGCCCTCCCACAGGAGGGCTGTTTCCTGCCTCCCTGCCTTCGCACATGCAGTTCCCTCCACTGGGATGCCCTTCCTCGTCCTACAAATCCCAGCTCGGCTTTAACTCCACTGGAGCACCTTCCCTGAGTTGCTTGGGCTCCCCCTGCATCCTGCGCCCACCCCAGTCACAGCCGTTTTCTGGCTGATGCTCTCACAGGGGGGTGAGGTCTCGGGGATGCGAGCCGAGCCTTTGTAGCCCAGCCCCTGGCACAGACAGGTGCTCAGTAAATCCGGACGGAAGGGCAGGAGGGCGGGAGGGAAGGGAGCAAAGAAACACCTCTCATAGGACTGGAGAGGATCCGGACCATGAGCACCTGGCCCGGGGCTGGGCACGGAGCAAAGCCCACTCCCTTCCTGCCGCCTCCACTTGAGCCTGGGCTCCAGCACCTTCTGCCTCCTCCGATTTGGAGCCGGCTCAGGGGCAGTCTCCATACCCACAGGCCTGTGTCTGTTGTCCATTTGGATGCAAGGTAATTACAGCATGGTGCAGACGTGCACTTAACTTCATAAGGAGCTGCAGCGGTTCTCAACCTGTGGGTTGCGACCCCTTTGGGGGTCGAATGACCCTTTCACAGGGGTCGCCTAAGACCATCGGAAACCACATATATAATTACATATTGTTTTGTGATTAATCACTATGCTTTAATTATGTTCAATTTGTAACAGTGAAATTGGGGGTCACCACAACATGAGGAACTGTATTAAAGGGTCGCGGCATTAGGAAGGTTGAGAACCACTGAGCTAGTGTGTTTGGGAGAAAGGCCTCCATTCTCAGAAATCCTGGACTGTGCAAACTTCAAGGGCCTGAGGGCTGACCTTGAGCAGGGGTTTTCACACTCAATACTTTCAGCAAACAAAGCCTTACCTGAGGCCATTATATAAAACAGATGGAAACTAAGCTGCTTGGAAGGCTCCTGGGAGGCTGACCAGAGTCCCCTTTCCCCTGTAGCTCTGGGTCCGGGGAGATGGGGGTTGGGGTTGGTCCTGGCGGTGAGAAGGGGCAGCCAGGAGAGGGGAGAGCCCTGGGGAGAGTCAGTGGCTGATAGCTACTAACTGGTACAGATGGGCTCAATATTTTCTGAACCACATGTTCATGCCAGTGTGGCTGGGCCAACGAACTCATCTTTCACAGCAAAAGTCAGTCTATACAAACAAAAAGGGAAATATGTCCTTGGAAAAAATCATAATGACTTCAACCTCTAATGTTCTCACAGTTTCTTTTTCTTTTTTTTATAATCTTGAAGGAATATTTTAGGGGAAGTATCTCTTGTCTAGAGGAAATATTTATATGAATTCGGCAATTCCACCAACTTCTCTTTCTTTTACTTTTGTGAAATTCAAGTAAAATTAAATTTAAAATTGTATCCCCAAAAAAGAAAATTGTTAGTGTAACTGTTATGCCCAAATTTCAAGATCCCCCAAAGGACATCACCAGGGAGCGCAGAGTCCGATGTTAAAGCATGGAGTCTTTATTCAAGCCCGGGGCTTGGTCCCTCTGCACCCCCTACCAACCCAGATAGGGTGCGACCTCTGCACCCCCTACCAACCCAGCGATAGGGTGCAAGAGAGCCCGGAGTTCCAAGAGAACAAAGAATTTATAGGGTTTGGGGGGTGGGGGGGGGCACACTCTGACCACTGATTTGGCTGATTCTGGATGGTTGAGTGAGGGCCGGGGGCTAGTGACTCAAGGACAGGGTACAGCTAGGCTAGGGTCTGGTTACACAAAGCGGGAGGGGGAGAGGGTGGCTAGCATACTTTTGGCCTTGGGCTAGTTTCCCCCGCTTTCCCATTGGCCAAGATAAGGGCGGGTTGAGTAACTGATACATTCTGCGGCTTTTTCTTGGAAGAGGGGTTAGGGACACAGCTATCAGTCCTGTTCTGTCCTTTCATAACCGGACAAACAATGGGTCGGTGCTGCCCGTCACTACTCGATCCAATTAAGCAGAGACAGGGTTGAATTACATATGAGCGTTTATTCCAATATTGTCGGCACTATGGGAGAGCAGCAGGTTATCCACAAAAATCTGCTCTGCAGCCCCCCACTAAACCAGCTGCTTATCTAGGTAGAACTACAAAGGAAAAGTAGGCAAAAGGGAAGTTTAAAGATATGCAAAAGGACTAGAGGTCTCCAAAGGGCTTAGTGCAGTGGTCCTCAACCTTCTGGCCCTTTAAATACAGTTCCTCATGTTGTGACCCAACCTTAAAATTATTTTCGTTGCTTCTTCATAACTGTAATGTTGCTACTGTTATAAATCGTAATGTAAATATCTGATAGGCAGGATGGTCTTAGGCGACCCCTGTGAAAGGGTCGTTCGACCCCCAAAGGAGTCGCAACCCACAGGTTGAGAACCACTGGCTTAGTGATGTGCAAGGGCCGGGGTTGCATGGGGAAATAGCCAAAGGTGAGCAATTAACAGTAAGCGGGCTGGAGGTCTGCAAAGGCCTGGAGGGATGCAAAAAGGGTTGGGGGTCTTCAAAGGGCTGGCGATTCTGGTTTCTGTAACAAATCTTCCTTAAACTTTCCTGGTCAATAGGCAGCTCCAAAGGGGGAGGAAGGGCTGCCTCTCCAGGTCAGCTCCAGCCAAGGTAGAAGTGCCTTTGAAGTATGGTAGCAACCATACTTCAGGTAGAAACTGTAGTTTAACTCTAACCCTGCTGTTTGGCTTAACAATAGAAAAGTACTTTTGATTTTCTGAATTGTATACAACATCCCATTCGACTGAATGACTATCCCATTGATAGTTGTCTTACTGGTTTTAGAAAGCACATTCTTCTGTACCTGGGAAACAGGACAGCACAATTATCCTAAATTGTTTTAGTGGCCACAGATAATGCGTTCCAGTTGACTCAGTGGTCCCAAGACCAGGACAGCACAATTACTCTAAATTACCTCGATGGCTCTAGATAATGAGTTCCTGGCAACCCAGTGGTCTCAAGACCCAAGGGCTCTAGATAAGGTGTTTCTGTCAATTCAGTGACCCCGGGACCCAAAACTGTAATTAACATGCTTAGTTCTGCTTCTGTAAACTGGTTTTTTGCAAACCAGGTTCCTCATTCCAAACCTTGAGATGTAATCAATACCTTTGTGATCTTTGCCTATATAAATCTGGCTTTGCCACCATCTTATCACTATGAGATTTGGGAATGACCCCTCATAGTCCCGGATTGCAATAAATGTGACTCTTTAATTCAACTTCTTAAGGCGTCTTTCTGTGATTCGCGGGATACGTTACAACACCTTCTTTAATCAGAATAAAAGAATCATGGTTCATAGAGCATGATTAATAGTTCTTACGATACTAGCTGGTTCCCCAACATTCTATTTCTGCCCCCTTTCATTTGCAGCCCTGCTAGTGTGGCTCAGTGGTTGAGCATCGGCCCATGCACCAAGGAGTTGCTGGTTTGATTCAGAGCACATGCCTAGGTTTCAGGCTCAATCCCCAGGGTGGGTGTGCAGGAGGCAGCCACTCAATGTTTCTCTCTCATTATCAGTGATGCTATCTTTCTCCTTCTTCCCTCTTCTCTCTCTAAGAATCAATAAAAACATATTTTTAAAAAATGTTAGCTAAATTGCTTCTTGGCCTTTTGGCTAAGATCAAGTGTAAAAATTGTTAGCTATATGAGTGGTTAGAGCATCGGCCTGTGCACCAGTGGGTCACAGGTTGGATTCCCGGTCAGGGGCACTTACCTGGGTTGCAGGTTTGATCCCCACCCCCAGTAGGGGCGAGTGTGGGAGGCAACCACTCAATGTGTATCTCTCACACTGAGAAGGCTAAAAGGCTAATTCCAATGTAACCCTGATGTTTGGGGCTAGCAATCTGAATCTGTGCAGTAACCTAATGTACATTCTTGATAACCCATAATTAAGTCACTGCTCCTTTCTCCACAATCTGGTCTTGCAAGACCTGTTACCTAAATGCTCACATTTTACAGAGGCCATAAACCATGAACAATACATAACCCCAGAGGGGGTTATCAGTGCTGGCACCAGGCCAGGCCCTTAGATATGATCTTAAGACCCCCATCCCAACCCACGGGGCTTTTTACAAAGCCCACGAAAGGTCCGGAAGTCCCCATCCATATTTGGGGGACAAAGAAACCAAAGGGGATAAAAGAAGGGCTTCCACCATATTGGTTTGCTCAAACACTGGAGGCAACTCCTCTGAGACCGCCGGCGTAATAAAGCTGTGTAACTCCATTTCTCTAAGCGTCGCTTGGATTTCTTTGGTCTTCTACAACACCTCCCCCCTCCCTTCTACTCTCTCTGAAAATCAATGGAAAAATATATTCCCACTCCTCGGGTGAGGATTAAAAACAATTGTTAGATACGCGTGTAGGAGTTTGCTAACATATGGCATTGGCAGGTGTGGAAGGTGGACACTCTGGCAGTTGAGGGGGGCTGCAAAGTTTTATTGCTTCAAGGACAGCACGTCACCAATGAAAATGTTCAGAGCCTCCGACCACAGTCGGCCTCCAGGAACAATGTTCTGCAGAAATATTCACAAATATAAAATGACGGTGGCTGTGGCAATATTGTGTGTTGTTACAAAACTTTGGAAGCAACTTAAATGTCATCAGTGGGGAATGATCAAACTTGTTTCGATGCCACAGGATATGAGAGGAAAGAAATGCAGGCCAGTCTCCAAGTCCCGACAGGCAGACACCTCCAGGGCAGCTCTAACCCCACATGCATTTTAAAAGGAAAGAAAGGGACAACTCCCAAGCTCTGTATCTATGGATGGATGTACGTGCGATGTGCACACACACAGCTAGGAGGGGTTAGCTCTGGGATGAGGGGTACGGTGGAGAGCGGGTGCAGGACTTGACTTGGGGACTAGACTGCCTGGGTTCAAATGCTGCTCCTACTTCGTGCTGTGCAACCGGGCAAAATATGTAGCCCTCTCTGTGCCTCCATTTCCACATCTGTGAAGTGGGGTCTATAACAGGGCCTACCTCGCACTCACAGGATTGCAGTGAGGAAGAATGAGCTCTTCCTTGTAAGTAATTCCCAATCGCTCTCCGCCCTGTGAAGCAAACGGGTGTGGAATGAGAGGGCACAGGTGGACGTTGGGCAGCCCAGTGACAGAATCAGTAAGCCACTGGGCAGTGTGACTCAGGGGGACGGCGCTGGGGATGGCCCAGGTCACTCAGCCAACCAGGACTCCCCAAGCTGGGTGATTTGGGTTCCAATATTATTTGTTTCTGTTTTAATTGTGACAAGAGAACCTGAATTACTCAGCATCATAACTTGGAACATTGCCAAACTTCCACCTACTTTACACCGTTAGAAGTAGCCTCTGCGATGAGAGCCGTTCGCCCAACAAGACAGGGTCTGCAGTGAGGCAGCACCAGGCCTGGGCGGCGGGGTCCCAGGAACCGTTGATAGGGCCAAACCCAGCAGCCGGAAACTCCCCCTTTTCTGCGAAGAAAGCAGGAAGTCAGTTTTAACAAATGCCGTTCAGACTTTATTTGATCCAAACAATTTCTATTGAAGGTGAACTGAGTGGCATCCATTTTGACATAAGTGATTTATCTTTCTGCTGGGACACCGAGTGAGGGGGTCGTAACACAGGGGCCCCATTTAAAAATCAGAGCGTTCAGATCAGAATAGAAAAATCAAAACAACCCCAGGGTGATGGACTGGGCTGGAGGCATCCGTGTCAACTCAGATTTTTCAACATAGTTAGCTACAAAAACAAATCTAGATGTTAGTGTGCTCACACACACTCACTCACACACACTCATACTCACAGCACTCACACACACACACACACACTTACACACACACACAGCACTCACACACACAGCACTCACACACACACACACACTCTCACACACACGCACTCACACACACACACACACTCACATAGCACTCACACACAGACACACACACAGCACTCACACACACACACACACAGCACTCACACACACAGCACTCACACACATACTCTCACACACTCACACACACAGCACTCACACACACACACTCACACACTCAGCACTCACACACACACACACACTGACACACTGACACACTCACACACACACACTCACACACTGTGGGACACATGGAAATGGTGGGTCCCCTGTTAGGATGCAAGTGGGAGAAGGAAAGAAAGTCTGGTTCAAACATATCACTGGAGGAAGCCTAGCACAAACCCTCGCTCTGGCATTCTCTAGGTAACCCCTACCTTCTGTCCTACGTGACTCTAATAAGGATCCCATTGTTGCAAAACCAGTCCAAATCCTATCAAGTTAAGAGTCCCTCCCTACTCGTTGGGTGTAGGTGGTACCCCAAGTCCTCCCACACCAGGAGACCAGCGCCATCCTGCTGCTGAGATGCCAGGTGGGAGGAGAGGGCCCTTTCTCCTGTCCCCCTTCCCCAAGGTTCCTTGTCTGGCCTCCTCCGTTCCTGACTGGAGCTCAGACCACACTTTCTTTCCTCCCTAAGAAGAAAGCTTCAAGTGTTTCAAGGCCTTGCGTGAGAGGGGAAGAAGAAAGACATGCTTCCCATTATAATGAAATGTCTGCGGAACCAGGAAATCACCTCCACTGTGTTGTGCCAGCGAGTCTCTGTGGCTGCTCTCTCTCTCTCTTTTTTTTCAAAAGCCCCATTTTATTATACTTCTTTGGTACGACCTGGATCCTCGTAGAGGGATGGGCATGTGCTCTGCCTCAGAAAGGGAAGGAGGGCGGATAATCCGACTTACTGCATACATAACGAAGCTATTTATATCCTCCAGTGTGTGGCTTTTATTCCATATTCGGTATTATCTCCTGTGGGGAGGAAAAAAATAATTTCCCTCCTTCCTTCTAAATTCCTCTAGCTGGACTAATAGTCAAATTAACACGAGACAGAGTAGCAGGAGAAAAGTGACCAAATTTATTATGTATATATGGGGCGGGGGGAGGGCACCATAAGAATATGAGACCCAAGGACAGGTCAGGCTGTGGAGGCTTAAATGCCACCTTAAGCATAGGAGAAAGTGGGGGTAGGGGGACTTCAAAGGACAAGAAGACAATCCAAATGAAGATGGAAAAGCAAAAGTTTGGTAAATAAATGTTTGCTGGGCCATCTTGCAACAACGGGTCACAGCCACGATTTGATCCAATGGGCCTGGCCAGGATCCTCCCTGTCAACCACATTAGTGCATGTTGAACTGTGCTTATCTATGATGATAGCTCCCTTCCTGGAGCAGGTCCTCTCTGAATTCTTTTAGGCAATTAGGAGGAAGGTCAAAGTTTCTGAGCCTTTTGTTTCTTAAAAATATACCAGCTTAGCCGGGCCGGCCTGTGTGGCTCAGTGGTTGAGCATCGACCTATGAACTAGGAGGTCCTTTTCGATTTCTGGTGAGGGCTCATGCCCTGGTTGCAGGCTTGATCCCCAGTAGGGGGTGTGCAGGAGGCAGCCGATCAATGATTCTCTCTCATCATTGGTGTATCTATCTCTCCCTCTCCTTTCCTCTCTGAAATCAATAAAAAATATGTATATACTAGAGGCCCATTGCACGAAGAGATTCACGCAATAGGCCTTCCTTCCCCTGGCTGCCAGCACCGGTTTTCCTCCAGCACCTGGAACCCAGGCCTTTGGTCCGGCCGCAGCGGAGAAGCCAAGCCTCTTCAGTCTTCAGTCGTCTTCAGTCTTCAGTCTTCGCTCCATCCGGAGCCTTCAATCTTCACTCTGCACCTACATATGCAAATTCACCGCCATCTTTGTTGGGTTAATTTGCATATTCATCCTGATTGGCTGGTGGGCGTAATGGAGTGACACCAATTTGCACATTTCTCTTTTATTAGTGTAGATATTTTAAATGTGGCTCTCAGTGCTCAGTAACCAGCTTAAAATAATCTATCTCCACCCTGCCCCTGCCCCCAAAGCATATATTGGGGTGGCAAACTTTGGTTCTTCTCATCTCCAAAAGAAAGGCCGCATTTAAATTCTGGCACACTCATTTTTAAAAAATGTTTTTGTGGGGGTAGGCACAGAGGTGGGGGAGGTAATTTGGGTGAAAATAGTAGAAAGCTGAGATAAGCAAACGCTAATTTTGTGCTTGTAGGTTCTCAAAGAGAGAGACAACTACTTCTTCCTTTCTTAGACCTGTAGACAGAGTATCCAACCATGCACCTGTTTGGTTTTGCTATTGAAAATCGAGTGACATAGGTAATGTGTATATCACAAATATTTGTCTTTTTTTAAGATATGTTTTTATTGATTTCAGAGAGGAGAAGGGAGAAGGAGAGATAGAAACATCAGTGATGAGAGAGAATCATTGATTGGCTTCCTCCTGCACACCTCACACTGGGGATCAAGCCCACAACCCAGGCATGTGCCTTGATCAGGAATTAAACCATGATCTCCTGGTACATAGGTCAACACTCAATCACTGAGCCACATAGGCCCATCTTAAAAAGAGGCTAAGATTTCCTCAATCCTCTCCAATCCTCATCTGTCTGATTGGAAAAAGTATATAGCCAAGTCATAAAGGATATCCTTTTTAAAAAGATGCTGAAAACTGATATGGAGAGAGGGGGAACAGGAAATTAGCATTGCATAGGAAGTCTGAGACCAGATGGAGCTAGAAGTAATTTTGCCTTCAGGAGTACAGAGTCAAGGACAAGACCCACCAGCTGGGGTGTCGCTCTCATGATTAACGATGCTACCCAGAAAGCCTTGGGGAAACTGCATTGTCAGATTTATCCCAAATGCCCCCCACAATCAGTTTGCCTTTAATATCATCATTTCATTCAAATTACTTTAGCTATGAATCTTGGAAACCAACTTTGATCAAGTTGGGTCCTTGACTGTGTGTGGATCTTGAAATTTGAAATGATGATATTTAAAGTATTAGTGGCTATTTTTGAAACTGGGAAGGGGGCAATTCATTTCACCTTGAAAGAGACAGCCTATGTAAAAGAAGTTAAAACACACTAAAAGAGAAGTTAAAATGCAATTAACATTGAACCATCAGATTTGCTGAAGTTACAGATATTGTCATATAGGAAGTCATCAGCTCTGTTCCTTCTACCCCTGCTTTTCTTTTACTTATTTTCTTAAATATTTTCATTTATTTCAGACAGGAAGGGGAAGGGAGAGGGAGAGAGAAATAGAAACATCAATGATCAGAGAGAATCATTGAGCGACTGTCTCCTGCGTGTCCCCCATTGGGAACTGAGCCTGCAACTGGGGCATGCAACCCTGACCAGGAATCCAACCGTGACTCCCTGGTTCACAGGTCAGTGTTCAACCACTGAGCCACAGTGGCCAGGCCTCCTACCCTGCTTTAGATTTCTGTACCTTGTAAAGAATGGAAAATTTTTCTCTGAAACTTGTATTGTTTATGGACTGTGACAGAATGTGTTTCTGCCAAATTCAGGAGTGCATCCTTAAAGCGGTAAGACAACTCAATTGATCAGTCTGCATAATGAATAAAGACACGCAAAATTTTTCAAAAGCAAGAACTGTCACTAGTGCTGCTAGATTTTATCAAAATGAAAAGATCAGATTATGTGGGATCAGGTATGTGAAAGGCAATCTACAAAATGCAATAAAATATTTTCAAACCATGTATCTGATAAGGGGTTAATTTTCAAAATATGGAAGGAATTCCTACAACTCAATAGAAAAAAATTTTTTAATGGGCAAATGACCTGAGTAGACATTTCTCCAAAGAAGACATACAAATGGACAACAGGTACATGAAAAGATACTCAACTTTTTTCACTAATCATCAGGGAAATGTAAATCAAAACTCCAAAGAGATATCACCTCCCACCATTAGAATGACTATAATTTTTTTTTAAAAAGGGTAAGTATTGGCAAGAATGTAGATAAATTGGATCCCTGTACACTGCTGATAGGAATATAAATTTATGCAGGCTCTATAAAAAACAGTATGGAGGTCCTACAAAAAATTTAAAACTAAAACTACCTATGATTCAGCAATTCTACTTCTGCATTATTCAAAGAAAATGAAATTGATTTCAAAAAGATATCTGGACTCCATATTCATTTCAGCATTACTCACAAAAGCCAAATGTTCAGCAACAAATGAATGGATAGCCCTAGCTGGTTTGGCTCAGTGGATAGAGTATCGGCCTGTGGAGTGAAGGGTCACGGGTTTGATTCTGGTCAAGGGCACATGCCTGGGTTGCAGGCACGATCCCCAGTAGGGAGCGTGCAGGAGGCAGCCCATTGATGATTCTCTCTCATCATTGATGTTTCTATCTCTCTCTCTCTATCCCTTCCTCTGTGAAATCAATAAAAATATATTTTAAAAAAACAAAACAAAGAAAACCCCACAAATGAATGGATAAACATGTGCTAGATAGATACAAAGAAATCTTACTCAGCCTTACAAAAGGAGGCCATCCTACCCTTGCGACAATAAAGATGGACCTGAAGGAGGTTATGCTAAGTGAAATAAGCCAGTCACAGACGGATAAATACTGCATGTTGTTTCTCTTTATGAGGCATCTAAGAGTCAAACATATGGAAACAGACGATAGAATTCCCAGGGGATGGAGGAGCAGGATCTTAGGGAGTGGTTGTTCAATGGGTATACAGTTACAGTTACACAAGAGAAGCAACTCCCAGAGACCTGCTTCATAACATAGTGCCGACAGTTAACAACAAGGTATCGTGCACTTAAAACGTGTTGGGAAAGTAGCTCTCATGTTAAGGGTTATTACCACAGCCCTGGCAGGTTTGGCTCAGTGGCTAGAGCGTTGGCCTGTAGACTGAAGGTTCCTGGGTTCCATTCCGGTCAAGGGCGCATGCCAGTAGGGGGCGTGCAGGAAGCAGCCGATCAATGATTCTCTCACCATTGATGCTCTCCCTCTCCCTTACTCTCTGAAATCAATAAAAATATATTCTTAAAAAGTTATTATCACAAAAAACAACAAACAAAGAAACACAAGGAAACTTTTCGAGATGACAGATATGTTTATTCCCTTGATTGTGATCATGGTAACACAAGTATATATATATACATGTCCAAACGCACCAAATTGTATACATTAATTATGTCTTTATACATTAAGTTTGTCTATACCAATTATACCTCAATATAGCTAATAAAAGCAACAAAACAAAAAAACTTCAATAAAGCTGTAAAAAATAAAGTTAAATTTTAGCCATTCAAAAAAAAAATAAAACTAATGCTCATTTGGCTTTTCTCTGGCAATATTTATATACACAATTCTTTTGCTTAATTGCTCTGCAGTGTATGAAGCAATGTAACATATGGGGCATTTCTAAATGATTTTTGCCTTAAATGCCTTCAGTATGTCATCATTTAGGATCATATTTGTTGTTGGCTCCTGGAAAATGCTTTTCATTCTATTCTGTACATTCAATTTACATCAAGTTGTGATTAGGAAATCTGTTGACCTTCATCGGGTGCCTTTTGGTCCTATAGTGATACAGTCACATGGCTTTTCCTCTTTGGTATGTTGGATGGATGAGCTGTGTTGATGGCTCTCTTAACGAGTAAGCCTCCCCATGTTCTTAGAATAAACCTACTTCACCACAGTGTATGTTTTTAATATATAGCTGGGTACGGTGTGCTAATGTTTTACTTGGCATGTTTGTGTCTGTACTCATAAGAAAAGAATGTCTGTAGCTGTGTGCATGTGGGGAGGGGTATCTTTATTAGGTTTTCTATGACGGTTTTATGAAATGATTGATTGTTTACATTTCTCTCTGTTCTGTAGGACAGTCTGTGTAAATGGGATTTACGTGTTCCCTGGGTATTTGGTAAAATCACTTGAAAAATCATCTGGCTTTGGCAGCTTTTTACTTTTTTTTTAGCGGTAAGTCTGTAATTCACCAGATTCTGTGGTTACGTCTATTCAGACTTACCCTCACTTTGTGGGTGAATTTACCTACAAAGTCATTAATTTCATTTATTTTTTCTAATTTATTAACAAAACTAGAGGCCGGGTGCATGAAACTCATGAATTGGAGGCGGGGGGGATGGTCCCTCAGCCCAGCCTGCCCCCTCTCGCAGTCCAAGAGCTCTCAGGGGATGTCCAACTGATGGCTTAGCGCTGCCAAAGAGGCGGGAGAGGCTCCTGCCACCGCTGCTGCGCTCGCCAGCCTGTGAGCCTGGCTTCTGGCTGAGTGGCACTCCCCCTGTGGGAGTGCACTGACCACCAGGGGACAGCTCCTGTGTTGAGCATCTTCCCCCTGGTGGTCAATGCATGTCATAGCATCTGGTTGTTCTGCTGTTCAGTCGATTTGTGGGCTGTGAGGCTGAGGTGGGCGGGTCTTGGCCCATCCTCCACATGCCCGGCCCCTCCTGCCGTGGCCCTCGGTCCCCTGTCTGCCAGCAGCCCCGCTCCCCCCACTACTGCCACTCCCATGTGCTGACAGCACCAGCCCTGCTTGCACCTGCTGACAGCATGGAGTGATTGGGGGTGGCGCCAGCAGCGGGTGCAAGCAGCGGCTGCTGCCCCAATCCCCTCTCAGGAGGTGGAGAAGCCCTGAGGGGCGATCGGGGCTGGCAACTGCTGCTCATACCCGCGGATGGCACCAAGTGATCGGGGCCAGTGCTGGGTGCTGGCAGTGGGTGTGAGCAGCGGCTCTGATGCTGGCAGCGGATGAGAGTGGGGCTGGCACTGGCAACAGGTGCGAGCACCTGGTCGGAGCGCAGCACGCGGGAGCAAAGAATTTTCAGTAATCACCAGAGGCTCACCCCAATGACAGCGACCGGTGCCCCACCTTGGTCTGGTGCCCCCACTCACCGGCTCCACCATCCTGCCGTGGCCGATGCCTGCCATGTTCTGTGCTCTGCCACCTGCTGCTAACGCCCGCCATGTTCCACATGCGTCCCCTGGTGGTCAGCACACATCATAGTGACCGGTTGTTTGATTGTTCCCCCATTCGGTATATTTGCATATATATATATAGATGTTGTGTAGATAGTTCTTACAATTCTTTTCATCTCCATCTCTGTCATTGCATCTCCTTTCTCATTCCAAAATTTGATTGTCTGTATTCCCCATCACTTCTCCTAAAGCCAGGCTTGCCAGTAGCTTGTTTTTCCTAAATTTATCTTTAAAATAACCAGCTTTTGGTATTGTTTATTAGCTCAAGTTTATTAATCATATCACTTTTAATTTTATCATTCTCTTTCTTTGTATGTGTTTATTTATTAATTATTTTAAAAAATATTTTTTATTGTTTAAAGTATTACAAATAGTACATATGTCTCCTTTCCCCCCCATTGACCTCCCCGTTGACTCCCCTATCCCTCGGCACATGCCCCCCCCCCCGCTCCCCTCTTCCCCCCTGGCTTTTGTGTTTTCACAGATTTGAAATAAAAGTACACTGAATACAATAAATATTTATTGTGCTTTCTACGGATGCTATCATCACACCACTAAGCTAAGTTCTGGAAGTTCAACATTGCACAGAGACTTCAGATCCATCTAGGAGTCTTTGGCTCCATTTACCAGAGGAAGAGATCATTGGATCTCTCTCGGCCTCAGTTTTGTCGTCTGGAAAAGGGGCCTAAGACCATTTCCTTTTCCAACCTCCAGGACTGTTGTAAAGACCAAAAGCAACTATTGTAAAACGATTAGTCAACCGTGAGCATTTACATACTATTTTTCACACTCACCCAAACGTGTTTAAGAGCCCCCCAGAAAGCATGCAATATTAGGCTCACATATATTCATAATGTATCTGTTATATACACATATTCATGTGTCTGGTTATTCATATTCATATACGTAGTTAAATCTGAAAATCGTCCCTGTCCCTCCCTTTACTAGTTGAGCCCATCTCACAGTAGGCATACTCTCCCCCCACACGCAAACAAGTACAAGGGATTTTGCAATTAAAAGCAGGAACACAGTTTTGCGACCTGAATTGTTTTCATCTTTGGAGACAGAGCAAACGGTGATGAGAAGATGGGAAGTTTCAGAAGGACTGGTGGGTGGTAGAGACAGGCAGAAGCACATAGAAAACCTAAAAAAGGCAGAAGGAAGAAAATGAAGATAGAAACTAAGATTCTAGAAAGATGGCAGCCTACATTCCAGCTCCGCCATTCTGTACAGACCCACCTTCCTCTGCTTCTTGTTTTATGTCCTCCGATCAGCTCTTCCCCCGTCACCTGGAGAAAGGGAATCCTTTCTGCTTTTTTGGAGGCTTCAGAATGAAGTTACAGGCCAGCATCCAGGATGTGTGCACAAGGATGACGATGGATGTGCACCCTTGGGCCTGGATTCTATTCACTCCCGATGGAAAACCTCAGCCCCAGCAGTGCCTGGACTGGACTGGAGAAGGCGCACAGGCATCAGGATCAGGAGAAGGTACCCACAGACCGGCTCTGCTCAGTTGTCGGAGTCTCCTCTACTGCCCCCTCTGGCAATTGACAGAGGATGAGGCTGCCCACAGAAATAGCAGGTAGCCTTGGCGTGGCCCTGACTCACCAGACCTGAGCGCAAAGAATCTGATGGATTGACTGCGAGTCAGTGATCGGCAGCTGGGAGCCTGGGGACCCTCCAAACCGTCTCCAGACTTTGCTGATGAAGCACCAGTTGTATCTCTCCCAACTCGCCTTCCATCACCCGCACCGTGACATCCAGCTCAGCCAGACCCACCACAGAGGCGACCATCACCGCGGCCAGTTTCCGCGAGGCCATTTCTGTGAAGATAGACTGGCTTCCCAGGTACAAGCAGACAAAGGCAGCTGCCTCCGTGACAATGAAGTAGAAGATAGTGACGACCAGGGCCTTCACTGGCCTCCCCTCCTTGCCCAGGTCACTCAGAATCCCACCATGCCTTGGGACCTGACGGGTGACATTGCGGTGATCCGCTTATGTTCGTCATTGGCCAGCTGTATCTTCATTTTCTCCAGGCGGGCAGCGAGCTCTGGGTTCCTAGGAGGCCTCCCCACCTCTGGGCGGTAGATTTCACTGCCTTCTAGGTCTAGGAGCTCATGAAGGTACACTGTGGCATCCCTTTCTCGCGGGTATTGGTGCAGATCCCAGATCAGGCGGGAGGAAGCCAGGCGTGCGGGACCACTGGGCGGTCACCACCCTTGTGCTTCTCCAGCGCGGCCTCAAGCTCTGCCCGCAGCTTGCAGCTTGCGTGGAAGCTGCTCTTGCTCCAGCTCCCCGCCAGGGGCCAACGCACACACCAGCAATCAAGTAAGGCGCCATTTCCAGCCCACTCTCTATCATTCTCTTTGTTTGTTCTTTTTATGGTTTCTTATATTGAACGTTTAACTTATTTCAGACTTTCTTGCTCAATCATGAAAGTAGTTACAGGTAAAGCTATAAGATTTTTTCTTACTATGTCTTTAACTTCACTATAAAGGCTTTAAGATAAAATATACTCATTTTATTAATTTCTATGTAACTAGTTACCTATTAGTTATTTGCCATTTGATCTGGGAATCATTTTTAAAAGCATTTTTCGAATTTCCAAGTAGATATTATTATCAATTTCCAGATTAGTATGTTCTCTAAGAACTCTGTTTTTTGCAATTTATGAAAAACTTATTTAGTATCAAGGACATGATGAAATTTGGGGAAATTGTTATTGTCATAAGGAAAAATCATATAACACACACACACACATGTACACGCACACATGTTAATTATTATTTGAGTCCTGACTGCTTATTACTTTTCTTCTTAACTGGTCAGTTTCTGAGAGAGGGGTTTTATAGCTTTTCTCTGGGACTGGGATTTTAACAGATTTTCCTTGTATTTATTTTGTTTTAGTTTTTGCCTTATATATGTGGTTTGGTACACTGACTGTTCATCTTTTTTTAAAAAATATTTTTATATTGATATTTTTTAGAGAGAGAAGCATTGATGTGAGAGGGAAACATCTATTGGTTGCCTTCTGTATGCACCCAAAACCTGGGCATGTGCCCTAACTTGGAATGGAACCAACAACTTTTCCACACTCAACCGAGTCACACCAGCCATGGCGACTGTCCGCCTTTTTAAGGGGACTATTCCTTTTAACACTGCAACACATCCCTTTGCCCCACTGGTGCCCAGATGGACATGGGTCCCTCCAGACCCCTGTCCCCTGCTCACAGCCCTGGAAGGCTGACTCACCATGGATGGCCTCCTCAGGCC
The DNA here is from genome assembly GCF_964212035.1 of Myotis nattereri. Classification (NCBI taxonomy): domain Eukaryota; kingdom Metazoa; phylum Chordata; class Mammalia; order Chiroptera; family Vespertilionidae; genus Myotis; species Myotis nattereri. Next base: position 30,867,154 of record NC_138076.1, read on the forward strand.
CATGAACCCTGGCTTGGGGACTGCCTCAGAGAGTGGAGGGCCTAGCAGATTGGAGGGAGGAGGCCCCACCTTTATTCCCAGCTCCTTTCCTCTGGCTTTGCCTCAGGTTGGCTCTACTCATGATGACCTTTTCCACTGACTCTCTCCCCCGGAGCCTGGTAAGGCTCCCTTCCCCACCCTTTTGAAACTTTAAGGACAGTCCTGCAGTTGCCAGCCACCGCATGCTACTGTGGGTGCTCAAGACACCGCCCCACCTCTGGGAGCAGTCCTCTTCCCAAGCCCGCCGCCAGCTATCCAAAGGTGGCATCTACTTCCTGCTATGTCTTCTTTGGGCCTTCAATTTCGCTGTGGCTGCTTTTCTATTACTTTGCATTTGCCTGTTCTTTTTGTTATGTCTTTTAAATTTTTCGGGGCTGCCTCATAAAAAATAAGATAATTCAGTTTCATTTTAAAAATCTAATCTGAGCGATTGGGAGGGAGCACAGGGGTCATGTTCAACTTCTCAAGCAGGACGATGGTTTCACAAGTACGTTCACTTCGCGATTGTTCGTCAAGCTGCATAAGAGTGTGCCGAGCACTCTCCTGTGTATGGATTACAGCTCAATGAAATGTAAAAACCGAGCAAAGCTGGTGCAGGTCCCCAGACTGAGCAGCAGAAAAGCTCAGTCCTTCTTGGTGTGATAATAGGGCCCCCTTGTTTCCTCGGTGTGAGGACAGAATGCTGCTCATAGAAGAAATAGTCTTTCTTCCGTAAAGGTACAGTGTCTGTGAAATGCAGTGACTTAGTCCCTTAGCGGAGGAGCCAGCAGGCCCTCCGACTTCGCTGGAGTGAAGACGGAAGTAGAACTGGAGCACCCATCTCCTCCTTGCTCATCAGACGGGCCCAGCCTCCGCCCTGCCCCGCTGTGCCTGGGCGAGCAGAGCATCCAGGTGCAATGGAAGCCTGAGCTGAGTATCAAGGTGCAGCCATGGAAGCCTCGCTGGGCATCAAGGTCCAGTCACCACAAGTCAGACCTGAGCATCAGGGCCCGTCCAATGGAAGCCTGAGGGCTCCGGAATGGCATGCCATGGGGAAGATCCGAGCAAGGTGGAGTGCCCGCTGTGCAGGTCCCTGGGGGGAGGAACGGAGCTGCTGGCCCGAGAGGCTTTCATGGGGGGCCTGGGTATGAACCCCAAGGCAGAGGAGCCAGCGTGGTATGGAGGGAGCATCCCTGGTTCCAGACCTTGAGGTGGCTCTCCCAGCCTTACACAGAGGAGAAATAGTCTTTCTTCTTAAGCATCTGGGCATCAGCAGAGTTCACCAGAGGAGTCCCCCTTCACACCGATGGGCCCATAAGCCCCCTTCTCTTCTCTCGTGGGAAAAAGTGGGGCACCTAAGACACTGTGTATCAGGAGCACCCCCAGATGCCCCCAAAGCCGAAGCCTCAGATGCTAGGCAGTAGGGCAGCCTTTTCTCTCCCTAAAGTAACTCCTCAGGAGGCTGGGAGGGAAGAGGTGAGAGAAGGGGTAACAAATCCCCAGGAAATCTTTCCAGGAACCCCTTTATCCCATGTGAACAGCGGTTCTCTGCTTAGGATTCTGTTTACCAGCCCCAAACCCTTTCCTGAGCTTCAGGTCCGAATATTCACCCTCAAAACCTATCCTGGCTAGTGGGACCCAGCCACGCACCTCCCAAAGCTGGAGCAGGTGCGTGGTCCTTCACTCCTCCCTCTTCCTCATCTCCAGGAGCCATGCGCCAGATCACAGTGATTGTAAGTCTGGAGTGTGTCTGGAATCTCTCCTCCCGTCCATCCCCACTAATGCTGCCTTTATTTCCTCTTCTTGGACCAGAATTCTCTCTTTTCTTTGAATACTGCTATCTCACTTCCGTATCATCGGTGGAGTTCTTTCTAAAACACAAATCGGGCTGTAATAGTAGCAGATTAAGACATTTTAATGGGACCTGAGTCCAGATCCCCTTACTGTGAACCCTGAGGGGATGCCTTGTCCTGATTCACCTCCGCTTTGCTCGGAGCTGCCTAGGCAGGTTGGTCTGGTGAGAAAAGGGACAGCAACAAGGCTATGGCTCAGGCTCTGGTAGCCATACTGCCTGCACTCACACCTCAATCGTCCCAGCTGTGAAATGGGGAAACAGTATCTGCTTCAGGTTAGAGTAAGAATTAAATTAGTCAATGCATAGAACATCCTTAAAAGTTTCTTAGCCCATGGAAAGCACTACATGAGAATTAGTTATTACCACCTTTGTCTGTTTTCGGGGGTCACCATAAGAAATACTGCAGCCCTGACCGGTTTGGCTCAGCGGATAGAACATCGGCCTGCGGACTGAAGGGTCCCAGGTTCGATTCCAGTCAAGGGCATGCACCTGGGCTGCAGGCACATCCGCAGTAGGGGGCGTGCAGGAGGCAGCTGAATCAATGTTTCTCTCTCATCGATATTTCTATGTATCCCTCTCCCTCTCCCTTCCTCTCTGTAAAAAATCAATAAAATATATTTAGAAAAAAAAGAAGAAAAAAAGAAATACTGCAAACTGGGAGCTTAAAAAACAGAAACTGATTGTCTTGCCCAGCCGCAGTGGCTCAGTGGTTGAGTGTCAACCTGTGAACCAGGAGGTCACGGTTCAATCCCCGATCAGGCACATGCCCAGGTTGTGAGATCGATCCCCAGTGGGGTGGGGGGGCATGAAGGAAGCAGCAGATCAATGATTCGCTCTCATCATTCATGTTTCCATCTCTCTGTCCCTCTCCCTTCCTCTCTGAAATCAATAAAAATAGATTTAAAAAGAAACAAAAATGAAAGAATGGAAGAAAGGAAGGAAGGAAGGAAGGAAGGAAGGAAGGAAGGAAGGAAGGAAGGAAGGAAGGAAGGGAGATCGTCTCATAGTTCTGGAGACCAGAAGTCTGTGACAAAGATGTTGGCAGGGTTTGTGCCTTGTGAGGACTGTGAGGGAAGGTTTTGTTCCAGGCCTCTCTCCTGGGCTTGTAAATCTCTGCCTTGATCATGGTGTTCTCCCTATACATGTGTGTACCCGACTATGTGTCCAATTTCCCCTTTTTATAAGGACACAGTCATATTGGATTATGGCTCACCCTAATTACCTCATCTTGGTCATCTTCAAAGACTATTGCCAAATAAAGTCACATTCACAAGTACCAGTGGGGTTAGGACTTCAACCTCTTTTGGGGGGCGGCGGTGGGGGACACAATTCAACCCGTAATAAATACACATGAAAATATCTGGTTGGCAGTGAATAAACGAGTATTTTAGTCTGGGACTCAAGAATGTGTAAAAAGATAGAGTTGGGTGCATTCAGATTCTAGGTGATAATGGAAATGGATGATTTTTACCCAGGGAGGATGTGTATAAAAAAATAGAAAAAGTTGTCATTTAAAGGCTGGCCAGAGAAAGAGGAGCCTGATAAGAAGACTGACAAGCTGTGTGCACAGACCTGTTGGATGCAAACCAAGAGCAAAGCAGATTAGAAACTGTGGAAGAGAGATTTCAAGAAAGGTGGTGTGCTCAACAACGCCCAAAGCTTCTGAAAGATCAAGTGAGATAAGAACTGCAAAAGTATCCAAGCAAAGAGAGCAGGAGTGGGATTGCAGAATGATGGGGACCATGGCCAGATAGCAAGGTTGGTGAGCAAATGGAAGATAAACAGAGGCTATGAGTTTAGGCAGCTCTCATTTATAGTAGATGTAAAGGGAGGGAGGTGGAATCACATAGGGTGAGGGGGTTGAGGGAGCCGGTGTTTCAGAATGGGAGGGACCTGGGCATGCTTATATCTTGAGAGGAAAGAGGTAGGAGGGAGGAAGGACTCCAAGCCACGGGAGACAAAAATGGGCAGATTGCAGTCCTTAAAAGGTAGAAAAACAAACATAAATCTAAATCAAGTAATCACTGTTTTTAATGAGGTACCCAATGTTTTGACGTAGAGAAACAGAACTAAGAGAAATAGAGCTAATAGAAATTTAGGCTCCATGAAGTTATGAAGATACTTTTGGCCAGAGGCACTCTCAAATTATTTCATGGTCAGACTAAAGCCCAACTTAGCTATTATTTAAATTGTGGGAAATTATACATTGGTTCATAGTCAATTCAAAGCAGGTCACTAGATTAGCCAAAGGTATTGTGCTGGAGATGGAGAACGAGAATCTCAATGCCTGGTGCCCAGTGGCCATATGATAAATACTGGCTCCTGGCTGGTCCTTTTAAAAAGCTTGCTTCTATTTGGTGTATAGCAGGGCCAAATGTGTGGATGTGACCCTAAAATATAACTTCCTATGTATTTTATAACCAACATCCCATCTTGCTCTAGTGGTCCCATTCTGCAATGAAGCAGAAAGATAAATGGATTGATAAATGGATGGATAGATAGAAGGATAGATAGATAGATAGATAGATAGATAGATAGATAGATAGATATAAGGAATTAGGTATATAGAAATACATAGAGTTAGATAGATTTAACATAGTGCCTGTTAGTTTGTGGATTGAATGAAATATGGCCTGCAAGTTCAATTTTTCTTATTGAAGTTCAAAGTGCTCTCTTACAAGAGCGATGGACTCTTTAGTTGTCTCTGGGATAGGTGTCCCAGAGCTTTTTATTTTATACTAGGGGCCCGGTGCACAAAATTCGTGCACTGGGTGTGGCGGGGGGGGGGGAGTGTCCCTCAGCCCAGCCTGCCCCCTCTCACATACTGGGAGCCCTCAGGGGTTGACCCCCATCACCCTCCGATCGCCTGATCGGCCCCTTGCCCAGGCCTGACGCCTCCGCCAGAGGTGTCAGGCTTGGACAGGGGACCCCCACCTCCCCCCGATCACTGGCTCTGGCCCCCGCCCAGGCCTGAGGCCTCTGGCCCAGGAATCATGCCTGGGCAGGGGACCCCCATCTCCCTCTGATCGCTTGCTCCACCCCCCGCCCAAGCCTGATGCCTCTGACCCAGGCTTCAGGCCTGGGCAAGGGGACCATCATATCCCCCCAACCCCCGGCTCCGCCCCCCACCCAGGCCTGATGCCTCGGCCAGAGGAGTTGACCCTCATCACCCTCCGATCACCAATCACCGGATCGGCCCCTTGACCAGGCCTGAGGCCTCCGGCAGAGGTGTCAGGACTGGGCAGGGGACCCCCAGCTCCCCGCGGTTGCAGGCTCCGCCCCTGCCCAGGCCTAACGCCTCTGGCCTAGGCATCCGGCCCAGGCAGCGGGGACCTGCAGTGGCAGCGGGGGGCGCCGCGATCGTGGGCTTCGCTTTAGGCCCAGGCAAGGGACCCCTAGCTCCTGGGACTGCCAGCTTCGACCGTGCCCAGCTCCCATCGCTGGCTCCACCCCTACTTCCTGCTATCACTGGCCAGGGCGGCAAAGGCGCCTGATTCTCCGATCATGGCTGGGGGGCAGGGCAAAGGAGGCCCCAGGGCCGCCTTTGCCCTGCCCCCCAGCTCTTAGCTCCCCCCTGGGTTTCCGATCACTGTCAGTGGCAGGGGGCTTCTTCCTGCTTTCCCTTTCACCTCCCTGCATTGTGCCTACATATGCAAATTAGCCGCCATCTTGTTGGCAGTTAACTGCCAATCTTAGTTGGCAGTTAACTGCCAATCTTAGTTGGCAGTTAATTTGCATATAGCCCTGATTAGCCAATGAAAAAGGTATCGCCGTTCGCCAATTACCATTTTTCTCTTTTATTAGTGTAGATTAGAGGCCCAGTGCATGAAAGTCAAGCACAGGTAGGGTCCCTAGCAGCTGCCGGCCGGGGCCTCCCTTTGTTCTATGCTGCCCCCTAGTGGTCAGCACAGATCATAGCGAGCAATCGAACTCCCGGTCTCCAGGTAGAACTCTCAAGGGAACACTTTGTATAGTAGGTTTTTATATATATAGATTTTATGTCTGTCTGTCTGTCTATCTACGTATCTGTCTTTCTTTTGAGCCACTGGAGAGTGAGTTGCAGACATAACTTATCCCTGGATTCAGACTTCCTTTTATGTAACCCCAGCATAATTATCAAAGTCAGGAAGTTTAACATTAACATAAAACTATTACCTAATATGTAGTCCATATTGCTATAAAGAACATATGGGGCTCTAGCTTGTTTGTATCAATGGATAGAGTGTTGGCCTGTGGACTGAAGGGTCCCAGGTTCGATTCTGGTCAAGGGCACATGCCCTGGTTGTGGGTTCAATCCCTAATAGGGGGTGTATAGGAGGCAGCCAATCAATGATTCTCATTATTGATTTCTCTCTCTCTCCCTTCCTATCTGAAAATCAATAAAAATCAAATCAAATCAAAAGAACATTATGGGGACAATTGGGCTAAAAAAAATGAAAGGGATACAGCAATTTTGAAAAGGGCCTAATCCAGGATTAAACATTGTTAATTGTTGGGTTTGGTTTTGTTTGTTGTTGTTTTGCTGTTTGTTTGTTTTAGTCACTGTTCATCTGTTATGTCCTTCAGCCTTTCTTTGACCCTAAGACAATGATATTTTTTATGCATACAGACAAGTTATTTTGTAGAATGTTCCTCAATTTGGGTTTGTCTGTTTCCTCATGATTAGATTCAGATTATATATTTTGGGCTGAAATATCCCAGAAATGGTGTTGTGTTCTTCTCAGTACATTGTTTTCAAAAAACATCAGTGATGTTGATTTGCTCATTACTGGTAATTTTAACTTTGACCACTTGATTAAGATGTTTATCAATTATTTCCACTGTAGAGTTTTTGCCTTTATGATTAGTGAACAATTTGTGTGTGTGAAAGGGATTACTTTGAAACCACCCTATATAATAAAAGGCTAATATGCAAATTATTCCCTCGACTGGGAGTTCAACCAGGAGTTCAACCAGGAGTTCGACCAGGAGGCAGGGCTGGTGGGCCAACCACCCATGCCCCTCCCCCTGGCTGGCCCGGTCCAATCGGGGTGGGCCAGCCAGACTCCACCCATGCATGAATTTATGCACCGGGCCTCTAGTGTAAATATATTGTTCATCATTACACTTCACTGAATAGTTTTCGCATCTATTGACAATTCTTGCCTGGGTTAGATATCCACATGTTGTTTGCAAAATAGTGATTTTCTAACTTCATCAGTTCTTCTAAATTCATTAGTTGGCATTTTACTATAAGTAATTTTCCTTCTTTCCTCTTTATATTTCCTTTCTTTTTTTTCTTTCTCTTTCTTGACCTTTCTCTCTCTCTCTCTCTCTTTTTTCTTTCTTTTTAAGGTGGACTCACAGATTCTTATTTATCCAATTGGTTATAATCCATTACTGTTACTATTCATTTTTATGTAATTAATTCTCCCAGCTTTTGCCAGTAAAAAGTCTCTTTAGGCTGACTTTTATGTCCTTTTGACATATCTCTTTCCTTTCTTTTGAGCACTCTCTTTACTCTCTGGTCCAAGATGTTTCAGGCCTATCTTGTCCTTTTCCTGTCCCTTCCCTAGACTCCGCCATTTCTCCAAGAAGCCACGGTTCCTTTCAGTATGGAGCAGTATTTAGAAATCAAGGTCTTCATACGAAGTATATTTGTTGCATCTGGGCTGTCATTGTTTCTGGGTCCTTTCCTTGTAAAACGCTACTACTGGTTCTTATTCTAAAAATTCATAATGACTCCTATGAACTATGGTACAGGGTTCTTCCTTGCCTTCTCCCATCCCTAAATTTTATCTCCCTCTCTAACACTGAGAACACTGGCTTCTAATAAAATCAACATGTTTGCTCATTTGTTCAATCCAACGACGTACCCAAAACAGTTTCAGAATTGCCACACCCATGGTACCATGAGAAACACACCTGCGAAGACTTCCAGGTTTGCTTGCAGCTCCTTTTGTTCCCCCTTCAAACTAAGACTTTGAAGTTACTTCGGTTGGCTCTATTTCTTTCTTCATTGTGCATTCATTTGAAATATAGTAAGGCTTACCGCTTCTGCTTGTATTCAGTCTAGTGTTTTACCCCACCCTTGATTATTTAATTTTAGTTTCTTGAGCATATAAATCACAATCCAAAATATATAACCATAATCTAAAATGTAAAACTATATAAGAAGATCTATTCCCCTATCCTGTTTACCCCATTCTCGCCCAACTCTACATGTAAATGATTTCATTAGTTTTGGGTTTGCTCACCCCCTGTTTCTTCTGCCAAAAATAAGCAAGCACTTACAGTCCACAGGCAGCTCCAACAAAGGAGCGAGTGTGCGCTCCGATTGACAGGGCTGCTCCCATCCACACTGCTGTGAGGATACAGTCACTGCCTCATTTGCCACAACAAACACTGCTTTTATGATGATTAAAAGTCTTAAGTTTCTGCCTTTTGCCCAACAACCGACAAATAACAGCATCTCCATAAGGCAGAAGGGTGGGTGGTCAATGGACACTTGACATGGTTGTGGAAATGATTCTGGATGGAGCTCTCTAAAGGCACCGTCCACCCAGGCAGCCTTTGTGCCCGGGTAACCAACCTGAAAGATACCATGTGCACACATATACGCACACAGTGCGCTATCAAGACACACAAAACACACAGCACACACTCTGACACACTACACACACCCAACACACAGACACACAACACAGGTATACACTGCACAAGACACACCACACTCACAGACACACAGTACACATGCAACACATAAGGCAAACGCAGCATACAAATATACACACAACACACAGAGACACAAACAGACACACAACACACAGGACACACACACTAAGGAAGCAGTTGTTTCTGTTTGGCGCTACTGAGAGCCAGCAGGCTTCTGAGAGCACACAATCATGATAATGATTAGTTGAAATGGCACCACCATTATCTTGAATTACCTTGTCTTCCAAAGAAAACGTCCTAATGAGCTCTTGATCCACCATGGAGGATCTGTAATTTGGAACAAGTAAATTTATCTGTCTTTTTCTACGAATCATTATTTCCGTTCTTCATTGTGAGGCTAACAACATAATTGAGCTGTCATCGTTCCAACTTAGGTAATAGATGTTTCTGGCAAAATGCTTCAAACGCGCTATGAAATAGAAGAGGAATCTGAGGCTCACTTGCTGTGTGTTGCTTGGACCAGAAACATGTCGCTGAAGCTATAGTTTTGCACTTGGACCTGAGATGAAAATTAGTTTTTAAGTAAATGTTCTTACCTTTTCCCCATCATTTCAGTTCTTGAATCCTTCATCAAACAATTCAAGAGCCTTACCTAAAAGCAGACAAAAGTGTAGTTTGATAAATAGCAGTATCTTTGTGTCTACTATATCTCATCTTAGCCTAATGAACCACTTCATGCTAGACTGCCGCCCCAGACACCATGTAAAATTATTTTGTGTGCCTGTAACATTACCATGTGGAAAATTACTGCACGATTTGGAGATCTGTGCCAATCAAATACCTTCTGGTGTGATCTGTGGGGCTGGGCCACAACCTAGTTGTGGGTTGGGGTAAGACCTGAGGCCAGGCAAGAAGTTCTAGATTCTTCCAATGGAGCTCGAAAGCCAGGATTTTGACACTTTTCTCTCTGATTTAGACATGACAAAATGCCTGGTGGCACTGGAGGTTTCTTTTATGGTGGTTTAGTTGTGGAGAGAAAAGGCAAAGAGTCAGGGAGAGAGAGCTACATCAATTGATACTTACTTCTCAGATCCTCCACACAAATTTGGACAGAATCCTTCCAGCTTCTGCTGGTGGTTGGCAACCTTCGGGGTTCCCTGGCTTGTAGATGCATCACTGCAATATCTTCCTCCATCATCCTCGGGCATTCTCTCCATGTCTCTGTCTTCACGTGGGCATGTTTCTCTCCCTATAAGGACATTAGTCATCTATACTAATAAAAGGGTAATATGCTAATTAGACCGGATGTCTTCCAGACATCCTTCCAAACGTCCTTCCAGACAAAGCCATGGTGGTGGTGGCCGAGGCAGAGGTGGTTAGAGGCAATCAGGCCAGCAGGGGAGAGCAGTTGGGGCGACCAGGCAGGCAGGCAGAGTGGTTAGGGGCAATCAGGCGGGTAGGCAAGTGTGCGGTTAGGAGCCAGCAGTCCCGAATTGCGAGAGGGGTGTCCGACTGCTAGTTTAGGCCCGATCCCTATGGAATCGGGCCTAAACCGGCAGTCGGATATCCCCCGAGGGGTCCTGGATTGGAGAGGGTGCAGGCCAAGCTGAGGGACACCCCCCACCCCCCCCGCACAAATTTTATGCACTGGGCCTAGTCCTATATAATAAAAGGTTAATATGCAAATCAACCAAACTGCAGAACAACCAGTCACTATGACACACACTGACCACAGGGGGGCAGATGCTCAATGCAGCAGCTGCCCCCTGGTGGTCAGTGTGCTCCCACAGGGGGAGTGCTGCTCAGCCAGAAGCAGGGCTCACGGCTGCAAGTGCAGGGGTGGTGGCAGGAGCCTCTCCCGCCTCTGCAGCAGCACTAAGGATCTCCGACTGACGGCCCCCGAGGGCTCCCAGACTGCGAGAGGGAGCAGGCCATGCTGAGGGACTCCCCACTACCAGTGCACAATTTTCGTGCACCTGGCCTCCAGTGTTGGGATAAGAACCCATCCCCTGTTGACAGCATCTTAACTTGATGACATCTGCCAAGACCGTATTTCCGAAATAAGTCACACCTACGTGTGCAGGGGTTGAGGACACAAGGCAGGCCAGGACCGACTCCAGGCTTTTCCAGGTTGTGAGTGAGACACATGAACCCCGCTGACGTCTGCTGCGGTTCCACATGGGGTTGTGCTCCTAGCAACCATAGATAGTCCAGCGCCCCAAAGTGACGGGTGCCATCATGAGGTTCTCTGCAGAGAATGGCAGAGGGGACTTGTTTCTCATCACAACCAACCTTCCCTGCATGCAGACACATCCTTGGACAGAAAGCTTCTCTTCCCCAACCCCAGCATCTTTGCCACATCTGCCTCATTTTTTCTCCTCCAGAACCGCCTTGTCTTGCCCCAGACACTCTCCTGCCGTGTTAATGCAAATCTGCTTCTCTTTCATCTCTCCAGGCCCGGCCTTGCCCTGGATCTCCCACCCTCCCTTGGCCCTGAGGTGGCGGAGAGGAGAATCCACATGCTGAGCATGGGCAGGGGACCACGGGGAGCAGGGGGCTGTGCCTACTCGGGCACTCTTTTTCATCCCTGTCACTCAAGCCACAGAGCCAAACTCCAGTTTATTTAGTGGAAAGAATGGAGACATGCTCCATGAGGGTTGCCCCCTGGGGAGGCCGACATCGTCACTCCTCAGCTGTGGGATGGCTGCCCTGCCTCTTGCTCTGTCCAAAGAACGGCTCAGCTCTGTCATCTCGCCTCCTGCTTCCTATTTCTGGGCTCAAAGTGCCCAGCTGGTCCCCTCCTGGCCAGCGTGGCCCTGACGCCAGGCTCTTCTCTGCATCCTGTGAGCCTTGGGAGAAGCTGGAGACAGCTCAGGAGCGATCAGATTCAGGTCCAGTCACCAGAGGAGGAGAACCAAGTCGAGGGAGGCACCTCGTAGGGCAGTGATGGCGAACCTTTTGAGCTCGGCGTGTCAGCATTTTGAAAAACCCTAACTTAACTCTGGTGCCGTGTCACATATAGAAATTTTTTGGTATTTGCAATCATAGTAACACAAAGACTTATATTTTTGATATTTATTTTATATATTTAAATGCCATTTAACAAAGAAAAATCAACCAAAAAAATGAGTTCGCGTGTCACCTCTGACACGCGTGTCATAGGTTCGCCATCACTGTCGTAGGGGCTGGTAGCACACAAGGTCCTGGGGAAGGGAAGATGCCAGGGAGCACCTGCTGCCCAGGCAGAGGAGCTGTGGCCTCCAGTAGAGCTGGGAGTGGACAGCAGGGTGTGGGGTGTGGGCAAAGCCAGGATGTGTGAAGGGCTGGGCTGTAGGGTGAGGAGGACCCAGGGGCTATAGCAGGGGCGGTGCCCGGTGAGGAGCACAGCAGGGGCCCCCCCAGAAGGGAGGAGAGCAGGGACAGTAGTCCCACGTGGGTGCCGTATACAGTTCAGGAGTTGCCTAAACCTTAATCCAGCTCAGCAGATAGCTACTAGTACTGGATGCTTTACTGCATTTGAGACTCATGCTGGGTGCATGGAGAGAGGGCTGGGATCCCAACACCAACAAGAAACACTTCTTTCCTGGAGAAGTTCCTGCAGCAGGGCCTGGGCCCTGGGGGCGGAGAGCCTGAGGGGCCCTAAGCATGCTGCATCCTCTCTGCTCCCGGCAGGCCGGCCGTGCTCCTGGCAGGAGACGCTGAGGAACTAACCCCGGACTGATTGGTTTTACCCGCAGTGAGATGAATTCTCCTTAAGCAATTTGTGCCTGTCAGTAGTTCAGCTGTGGGCCGTGAAAACCTGATTTGCTTAACCTTTCTTTGAAAGAAATAAAACTGTCTGGCATTGCAGGGTTTGATGAATGACAGAGCTGCCGCAGTGCCTGCTATGCGGTCACATGGAAGAGGGGACGTTTGTAAGCTAAGGGCCCCCATCCTCACTAACCCAGCCCCACGACAGCCCGAGGAGCAGGCAGGAATAGGATGAGGATCTGGGCAGCAGAGCCCGCAGCAAGTCCTGGGGGCTCCGGGTCCAGGGGTGTTGCTGATGGCAACCCCCAGAAGGCCCTGCTGGTGTGCACACTGAACATCCGGTGAGCCTGTCCCAGGCTTGCGGTGAGGCTTAAAGAAGATGACGTGCCCGGCCGGTGTGGCTCAGTGGTTGAGCGTCGACCTATGAACCAGGAGGTCACGGCTCGATTCCCAGTCAGGGCACATGCCAGGGTTGCAGCTCAATCCCCAGTTGGGAGTGTGCAGGAGGCAGCTGATCAGTGATTCTGTCTCATCATTGATGTTCCTCTCTCTCTTACCCTCTCCCTTCCTCTCTGAAATCAATAAAAATTTTAAAAATACTTTATTTAAAAAAAGATACATGGGTGGAGGCCCCAGCTCAGGGCCCGGAGGATAAGAGGGTGTCAATTCCCTTCCCTTTCTTTCAGCTCTGTCTTTCTTGCCAGTTGTGTTTGATTCTTATAAGAACTTTCAGGACCACGTGGTAAGAAATTTGGATTTGGGGAAGGCAATTCTCCCTCTCACCCATAATAAATATAAGAAGAAAAGCTGCATCATTCATTCATTCATTCATTCATTCATTCATTCATCCATTCATCCATGCAACCATTAAAACTGCTGAGGACCAGCCTTGTTTAAGGCACAGGGCGGGAATCCCAGAGATTGGGGATCTAGAGCGCTCAATGAGCCCAGCACCTAAGGAGCCTGCATTTCTCAGGGAGGTTGAAAGGCAGGCGCCCCTGGCATGGGAGCAGTATGGTGAGGAGAAATCCCTCTGCTGGGAGGATGGGCACAGCGTGGAATGAAGAATGAGAGGATTGGACGAACGTGAAACTCATTCCATCACAGCGGGGGTTCTGCAGCTCTGACCGCGGACAGATGCCCACCATCACTCGCTACAGCTCCTGTCCATCAGGAGGCCCGCACACGGAACACTGGGCACTGGACACGATGCCCGCACACAGTAGGCACGGTGCCCGTCCACCCTCACTGGGCACTGGACACGGCGCCCGTCCTCTCAGGTGCCCAGGGAGCAGGTTCCTTTGTATGTAAGCAGCAGACCGGCCGCGGGACTCGAAGGGAGGAAAGGGCAGGGGAAGAGCCAGCGCCTCGCCTCGCTGGGCTAACTCGCTCCCCACAGCGATGGCTTTGTGGGTGATGACAGCGGCAAGAAATGACACCGTGAGGAGCTGTCACGTCTGAAGCTTTCATCCTCAGACGGAGCATTTTCTACCGAGCTTCATGTTTTAATGAGGTGTTGAGTGAGATTTATGTTTGATCAGTGAATGGGCTCGAAGTGTAAATATATTTCTGCAATTAGTCAGAAGCTATCAAACCTGATTGTTCTCCCTCTCAACCTGAAAATTTTCTGTCAGGAAACTCCCAGAAACAAAATCCGAAGGTTTGGCGACTCTGTCGTTCTCTGGGGCACCCTCCTATGGAGCCTTCGTGATGCTGACCGGAGGGTGAGGTTGGCATGAACCTTCAAGGTTATGGCAGGTGAGAAGGGAGCCCAGGGCGTACACATACCTCCATGTTTCCCCAGACTTGGCATGGATCTTCAAAAAAAATGTTTTTTCCTCACCTGAGGCTGTTTTTCCCTTGAGTTTTAGAGAGAGTGGGAGAGGGAAAGACAGAGAAATATCAATGTCACATCGATTGATTGCCTCCTGCACACGGACCAGGGCCCGGACTGGGGAGGAGCCTGCAACCTAGGTACGAGCCCTTGACCAGAATTGAACCTGGGACCCTCTGGTCCGCAGTTCGATGCTCTATCCACTGAGCCAAACCAGTTAGGGCTAGAGCTTCAAATATTTATCCAGCACCTTGCGCCTCCACTGCCCGAGTACGTACTGGGGGCACCAGAATGCAGGAGATGGAAGGCCCCTATGGAGCCCACAGTCCGGGAGGACCTTGCAAAGTGCCCCAGGCTAAGCATGTCAAACTCATGGCCGGTGAGCTGCATGAAACGAGGCATGGGGCCCACCAGCCATGAGTTTGACATGCTTGGAAGTATCTTCTAACCAGCACCCCAAAGCTTTTACAGAAGGAGGAACTATATCTCTTCCCTGAGGCTGGGCTTCCCTTTGTGCTGGGGAGAGAATGATGGAGAAGTCCTCAAGCAGAGAGAAGGGACCCGTGGGAGAGGCGGACTATTAGCTGAAGTCCCCTTCCTGGAGGCCACCTGGAGGCAGGGCTGTGGGGTTGAGGCTGGCTTTGATAGCTGTTGGTAAATCTCCTACCGGCTGGGAACTGTTCTGCAGGGAGGAAAACAGAAATCTGGGGGAGAGAGCTGGACCTGTGTCCCTCAAGCATCCTGATGAGGCGAGGTGAGGGCCGCCACCCTCAGGCCCGGCTGCCTGGAGGAGAGTGATGAGCGCCCGCACTCAGCCCTGAGCCCCTGGGCTATTCCCAGGTGGTACAAAGACTCGTGGAGGAGAACCAACCGCTTGGAAAACAGGTCTCCTTCTGTGGGACTTACATGAGCCTGAGCACACTGGGAGCTCCCCAAACCCCAAATGTCCCTTCGCTTCACATGTTATTCCTAAAGAGTGTGATCCCACGCTGGGTGGGGCTGCATTCAGTCTGAACTCCATCCCTCACCACTGGGGCTCGTGTCTCAGAATCAGGGCCCAGCTTCCTAGTCCTGACATGGAGAAAATAATACCCACCCACCACGACTGAACGTGGATTAAATTGCTCCACAAACGCTAGTCTCCACCCCATTATCATAATCAGCCTGCTGTAAAAAGGTGTCCTAAACAAGCCTCAGGGCATCCCCCTTTAAATGGAGTCATCAGTAAGCACCACACTGTGGCGCTCGCCATCAACAAACTGAACCCCCAAACTGAACACCCAGAATACAGGCGGACGCAGTAGTTGTGACAATGAGGGCTTAGAAGGAGGATGCATTACCACCCTATTTCCTTTTCCAATTCCTTATAATAAACCTCTTTATACACATATCCTATTGGTATTCCCTAGACCACCCTGACTAAGACAGTCCCCAGGCAGCAGCCTCCTGGTCAGCTGGCTTGACCTCAGCCTGAAGCCAGCTGGGGCCTTGAATAAACGATTCAGGTGGTTCTGAGCTTTTTTCTTTTTAGGAGTAAAATCCTATATAATAAAACCCTAATATGCAAATTGACCGAATGGCAGAATAACTGGTTGCTATGACACACACTGAGCACCAGGGGGCGATCGGGGACAGGGCCAGCCAGCAGGCAGCACCAGGCTACCAGCCAAGGCGGGTGCCAGCAGGGGCCCCCTGATCACCCCGCCTGCTAGTCGCCCCACAAATGACCCTGATCACCAGCCAGGCCTAGGGACCCTACCCTATATATTGGGAACAGTCTCTTAGATTTAAAAATGAAAACCTGGCAAGGTGTCCTAACCAGTTTGGCTCAGTGGATAGAGCGTCGACCTGCGGACTGAAGGGTCCCAGGTTTGATTCTGGTCAAGGGCATGTACCTTGGTTGCGGGCACATCCCCAGCAGAGGGTGTGCAGGAGGCCGCTGATCGATGTTTCTCTCTCATCAATGTTTCTATCTCTCTCCCTTCCTCTTTGTAAAAAATCAATAAAATATATTTAAAAAAGCAACTGGCAAGGCTACTCTAACACTGAAAAAACAGGATGATGCAGCAATGACATGCATGGACTTTGGCTTGCACATTTTGTGGTCAGCCCTGATTCTGACACAACTATGTGACAAAGCCATTTACTTAACTTCTCTCTGCTTTAGTTTTTCCACCCATAAGATGGGGAAAATGGTACTCCTGCCTCAGAAGGATCATGTTATGTACTACTTTTTATAATCAAAAAAAGGTAGCTGCCCATACAACAGCAAGATGCCTTTCACCTGTATGAAAAGTATGGTCACTGTTGCATGCAGCATCCCGGATTGCGAGAGGGATGTCCGACTGCCGGTTTAGGCCCGACAAGGATTACGAGAGGCCACAGGCCTGGCTGGAGGGACCCCCCCCCCGCCCCCTCAGTGCACAACTTTTGTGCACTGGGCCTCTAGTGTATAATAACATGACAATTATTCGTCAGATTTCCATAAACATTGTCAGAAACCTGCTCATAAGCAAACCCTGTATAAGTCGGTAGAGGTTTGAATGAAGGTGTGTCATGAGGACTGGGCATCTAGGACCTCCTGAGGTGTATTTGCCTGGGTGAAGGTGCCTGCTCCAGGGTGGAGCCCACAGCCGTCCACGGCAGGGCTGCCAGGTCCTTCTGTGAGTGAACCCAAAGAGGTTGCATTGAGGATGCTGGCTTATGATAACCAAGATGACAAGAACAGAGGGCACCATGGAAAGTCAGGCATGTGCTCTGTTTTAAGCACCTTGTAGTGCAGCACATAAGGCACATGGGTAAATAATGCAGACCTGTCCCATACCTCATGGAGCTTACCTTTCTGTTGGGACACGTAGCTAACAGTGAAGCGTGGGGCTTGGGGTGCAGACTTCTTCTTGTGGGTCCTTGTCCGACGAAGAATAAGAATAAATTTGTGGACTAACAGATTTCTTTAATAAAAATGTAGAAGTTTATTGGAAGCACATACAAACTCCATCTGGGCAGAGGTGTCCCCAAAGGGGACCCCCTGGGAAGGGGCCCCCAAATGAAAAAAGTCTGCTCTCTCTCTCTCTCTCTCTCTCTCTCTCTCTCTCTCTCGGAAAAACAAATAACCTAAGTCCAAAAATCTAAAATCTAAAAACCTGAAAATCTATAATCTAAAAAAAATCTGTCTTCTGTCCTATGTCTCCAGTTTATATATGCTCTAGGTGTTTGTTTGAACCTGACCCTTTCTAATTGGACCCTTTTTCATTTAGGACCCTCATGCTTTCCTCATTGGTCATTTTGTTACATAGTATCAGTTTCAAAGGCCAAACCCAGTGGTGACCCCTCTACCTCTCCCCCTTATCTTGCAACATTCCTCTATCCTCTGTGAAAGTATGTTTCCTTCTTCCCGGTACTCTGTGACTTTTCTTGATCCTCTGTGAATAATGCCTTCCTCTCCCCTTATCCTGTGGCATTTTTTCTCTTCTCTGTGAATGTATGCCTTTGGTGACTCCAAGCCCTCACCTATGCATTCCTCCCTCATGGGCCCTCTTTATTCCTAAGACTCCCTAAACCTGCCTATTTTGTCCCTAGAATTCCTTTCAACAGGGAGTTACAATTTTGTGCTACAAGGGCAGACTACGGGGGACACGGGTGATAACACCTAGGGTGGGTGGTCAGGGGAGATTTTCCGGAGGAAGAAGTTCCATGCAGAGGAAATCTGGGCTGATGCTGCTGTCACTGACTCAATTTCTTTTCTTGTGTTTCTTTTCCTGGCCAGCCCATCTTCTGAATGAGACCATAATGCCTTCAGCTACTGCATTGCCACTTCCCTTGTTAAAAAACAAACTACCCAAGATTTCAGAATATATTCCCCACCTGGTGATGCTGCTCCGTTAATATTAGGTTCAATGTATGGAGGTTTGATACTTAGTTCTTCAAATTATGATAAATGACCATCCATTATTAAATAACCATATATATATATGCCTAAGCGACCAAACAACTGACCAACTGAATGACCGGTTGCTATGACACATACTGACCACCAGGGGCAGATGCTCAACACAGGAGCTGCCCCTTGGTGGTCAGTGCGCTCCCACAGCGGGAGCACCGCTCAGCTGACTGACCTGTCCTGGCGGTCCACCCGCCCAGCAGCAGCCACTCCTACCCTCAGTAGTCCTGCAGGTCCAGCTTCCAGAGAACAGGCCAGGCACCGACAGACTGGTGCCGCCAGCATGATCCCGACAGCGCAGCCAGCCTCCTGGAAGACGGCCCCGGGCACCGTGACCACTTTCCCTCCCTAGACGCTTCACAAGGAAGAAAAGATATAAAAGCGGTCACCAGGTGCCTCCCGACAAGTGGTGCGAACTTCAGCGGGACAGATCCAATCCCAGGCAGGCAAGGGTGTCCCCAGGCCCCCCCGGGACGGGCGCCAGACGCAGGGCTCATGGCTGACGAGCACGCTACTGTGGCGCAAGCCCCTCCTGATCAGGACTAACTGAGGGCGAGCCCACAGCAGGCGCAGTAGGGCCGGGATGAGCAGGAGCGGCAGGTGGCATTGGACTGCTGGTTTTGGCCAAATCCCCTCAGGCTATGCCAAGGTACCCCACCCCTGCACGAATTCGTGCACCAGGCCTCTAGTCTAATAATGAGAGTTGACAAGGTTTAAACTAGCTGATTCCTTACACAAGGCACATCTTAAAAAAATTGTTCACAGTATTACAGATATCTCCCATTTTCTCCCTTTTTTTGCCTCCCTCCACCCAACCACTGCCCCAACCCAGGCCTTCCTCATGAGTTGTCTGTGGGTTATGCATATAAGCATATATGTTCTTTGGTTAATCTCTTCCTCCCCTCTCTGCCCCCACCCCATCCCAATCTGTTATTCTGATCCATGTATCCATATCTCTGAACCTATTTTGTTCGTCAGTTTGTTTTGTTCATTAGATTCCACATATAAGTGAGATCATGTGATATTCGTCTACACAAGGCACATTTCTTATAACAGCAAACAGATATGCACTATCCACTGTATTCATTCATACTCTTGGGTTGTAAGAAATGCAGGCAAGCACAGGCTGGCTGAGGCAAGAAACGGAAACAAAGACATTTAGTACAAGGGCTGTTTCATGAACACAAAAGCTGGAATGCCCCCAAAGCCTCAGGAAACACCTCAAACCAGAAGCTGCAGAAACCACAGAGTTCTGTTTCTCTATGTTCATCTCTGCCTTTCTCTGTCCAATTGCTTGATATCCTCTCTCTCTCTCTCTCTTTCTCTCTCTCTCTCTCTCTCTCTCTCTCTCTCTCTCTCTCTCTCTCTCCATTGGTTTGCACTCATCTCTGATTTACATGGACCAGTTCCAACCACATGTAGAGATCAACGGGCAAAAGGTGAAGCCCTAGTCCAAATTCCCAGCAGCGTCTACACGGGGCCAGCCCCCTCGGTGTGGGAAGTGGGCCCTCCAGAGCACCAAGGGCTGCCAGGGACAGAGCTCTCCTGCAACAAAGGAAACTCTGAGCAGAGAACCCCTTCCCCACAGAAAAAACGGACCTGCGTTCCTAGGCAGCCTTCCCCTGGAAACGCACCGTGCGCTTGGTTCATTCTGTATTTATCTCATACTAAACAGTAAACACTCAGCAACAGTAATCCCTTATTTCCAAAGATCTGTTAGGTGGATGTGGGATGGAGAGGTGGGGGCAACTCCGTGTAAACTTTTAAATAGAGAGCTAACAGGGGGAGCCAGTCCTTAAAAGTCACTGCGCCACCACATTCATTTACAACCCCATCATTCAGTCAGAAGTCACCTCCCCATAATAAGTAAGGCGGGGGCTGCAGCGGGACTTCCTGGCCAGCCTACCATTATCTAAAGTTTTTTTTTGTTGGTTTGTTTGTTTTTTGGCATTTCAGACATGCTCCTAACCCTACAAGGATGTTTTTTAAAAAATACAACCTTAAGCATTTTTTATCATTTAAATGTTTAACGCTGTTTTCAAGTGGTATTATAGCTGTAAACAGACATAAATAAAGTTATACTGTACACTAGAATCCAATTGAGATGAAACATTTTAGATGTGTGGTAATTTTCTACTACCCCTGAAAAAGAAAATAGAAAGCCACATAGCTAAAAAGAAATATATTGTATTTGTAAGTACTGTTATATAGAATACACCTAAACACAGCATATGTACTAGTAAGTTTACAAATATTTCACATACCATAGAAGAGCCAATACAGAAATTGTATTTCAGGAACTAACCAGTAAATAAAAAGCAAGCCACAATATAAGATAATCTACTGTAAGATTCACTTGCCAAAGCAAATGTATTACCAAAAATTGGTACCAAATACAAAGCAAAATAAAATAAACTGGAATGATTCTTAGAAAAGGTATCCACAGTACCTGTAAACAAGAACATTCTCTAATAAAAGTGCATACACGCTATAGAACAAAATATCACTTGAAATCATTACACTGTCAGGTATCCAGGAAAAGCAACATTTTCACTAAACTCAATATCTGGTGAACAGTAGGGAAAAGGGAGAATTCTGCTTAAAACTAGCCTGAACCTAGAAGCAATGCCACCATTGCGTTGGAGTCATGTATTCAGACATTCATTTCAAATATTAGATGTAGGAAACTCCCAGATTCTGCTTCTGATTAGCTCTGTGGCCCCTGGGAGAAAGGTACCCACAGGTTGTCTTTGCTCAGATGTTTTACAATGACTACCTCCACCAGTAGGGGGCAGCAGTACTGCCCATATCACCTTCCTGGCCATCTGTTAACCCCCACTGAACTCCAGTACCAAAAGAAGGGCATTGGAGGCAAAGTGAGTTTAGGGTATATGTTTGAGAAAATAATACATATGGTCTGTAAGACACAATTTCAAACCTCAGTTAATCCGGGCATGATTATTAGGGAAAGTCACTAATAATTCCCTAAAACAAAACCACAGTCAGTTCTCAATTCCTTGGGGAGAGTCAGGGGTTCCAGGCCCTCCACCTGCTGTGAACCAAGCAGTTCAGCAGAAGGTATCATCTCCTCCCCTCCCCCAAGACCCCACATCCAGGAAGGGCTGGCCCCAGTGTTAGTCAGTACGAACTGTTGTTGTTCTATACCCAGTAAAGAGGAAAAGAAACTATTCACAAATAAACTAAAAAACAATATTGTTTTCTCAATATTGAGAATTTTTCTTTCATATTTATCAAAAGAGCTATTTTTGACTTTTGTTTAGAAATAGGTTTGTATCGAATATTGTTTCTTTGGATATACAACTAGGAAAACAAGGAGAAACAATTGGTTAAAATTCCTTTGTGCTTCCTCAGGTTCAGAGTCTGTTTCTGAATCGTATCCTACCCAGGGACACGCCTGTCAGGCTCCTCACGCCACACCTGTGCCAGCAGCACTGCCGAGCGTGCAGGAGATGAAGGGTGCTCCTCTCCCCACTCCACAGAGGCTCGGCCTGCAAGGTTCTACACAGATGAGAGGACCACGCAGTGAGTCAAGGCTTCTGCCTGGCCCAGAGCGACTACACCAAGTGTCCTGAATTCAGAGACCATAAAATATGAAAAAATGAACCTCTTAGAATTGATACCATATGATATGTAGCACATATAAAGGAATAGTATGTATACACTCTACATGTGTATATATTTACTCAATAGGTATCTATAATAATAAAAGCATAAAATACTAATTAGACCAGACAGCTGAACGACCTTCTGGATGTCCTTCAGACAACCATCAGATAAAGCTGCAGTGGCGGGGGCCGAGGCAGAGGTGGTTAGGGGCGATCAGGCAGGCAGGCAGAGTAGTTTGGGGTGATGAGGCAGGCAGTCAGGCGAGTGGTTAAGAGCCAGCGGTCTCGGATTGTGAGAGGGTGCAGGCTGGGCTGAAGGACTCCCCCCTCCCCCCTGCCGCCACCACTCACGAATTTCGTGCACGGGGCCTCTAGTTTTATATATAATAGAATGCATATAAAAAGATGATAAAATGGCCCTAGCTGGTTTAGCTCAGTGTATAGAGTGACAGCCTGTGGACTCAAGGGTCCCGGGTTCGATTCAGGTCAAGGGCACATGCCCGGGTTGCAGGCTGGGTCCCCAATGGGGGGGGCATGCGGAGGCAGTCAATCAATGATTCCCTCTCATCATTGATGTTTCTATCTCTCTCTTCCTCTCCCTTCCTCTCTGAAATCAATAAAAATATATTTCTAAAAAAGATGGTAAAATGGCTCATTAAAATGTTAGCAGTGCTTATCTCTGGTGGTGGAATTTGAGTTGATTTAGTGATTTTTTTTTCTGTTTTTCTGTTTCTCAGTTTTCCACATGAAGCTTGAATATTGCTTTTGAGTAAAGATGTTACTTTAAGAAAATAACAACAAAAACACTGGTAAATTCAATAGAATTTCGTTTAAAACACAGTGAGGTTTTGTTTTCTCGAGAAGCTAATTCTCAAACTTACATGGAGCAGATGAAGGACTACATGTAACGGACGCCCTCCGAAAGAAGAACCAGGCTGTGCATCGTCGTGACTGGCTATTTAATATGAATAAAGGAAAGAGAGCGGAGGGGAGCCAGACATGGTAAGCATGGTCACCCAGGAAGCGACAGCTTCACATGCATGGCTCCCCCAAGGGGGTTCACACCCTGGATTGTTGGGGGACAGGGGAGAAATGAACACGCCCACAGTAGACGCTGGGGTGGCACAGGGGAGGTGCTTGCCTGTCAGTCTAGCCTAGGAGGTGGACCCCATCAGAAGCAGGTGGAAATCTTGGAAAGTTAATTGGTTCTTTGAAGAAGCTCCTGGTTAAAATTCCCAGCCAGAGCTCCCTTGCTCTGTGTGGGGGGACCACAGGGCATTGCGAAGGAGCTCGGGGTCTCAGGGTCTGGGAGACCCGCTTTCGAGCCGCTGATTTGCCAAGCTGGGTGACCTTGGGTAAATCACTTGATGTCTCTGAGCCTCGGCTTCCTCATCTGTAAGACAGTTGATCGTTAAGGTCCTTTTAGGTTCTGTGACTATCTTATTCTAGAGGTAAGAACATTTGAAATCAATAGTCAGGAAGAGACTGCAGGGTTAGCCTGCCCCCGAGGGGCACTTTGTAAGGTGAGCACCTCTTTCTCTCTGGGACCCCTATTTCCCAGCCCCCTGTCTCTGAGCTGGTGCCTCCCTGCCCCTCCAGCTCCCCACCTGTCTGCATGTCCTCCCCTCTGCCCTGCCACATGGTGCCTCTGATTCTGGAGGTTCCCCGTGATCCGCTCCCTTTGTAAATGCCCTTAAACTGCCTTCACTCCTGCAGGATGGACAGGCAGCAAATGCGTGCTGCTGAGAGGAGCTGTCTGCAGGAAGCCAGCTGCCTCCGCTAAAGACCCAGCAAACTCCAGGAGGAGGAGCTGAAGGAAAAGAACACACAAGGGAGAGTGGGCGAGCTCCCTCCCAGGCAGAGGGAGGGAATCACAGTGACAGGTCATCCAATGGTCTTTACCAAAACAGAGCGAGAATAGCATGGCAATGGTGCGGAATGGCATGGGCTGGAAGGCGTGGGGACGGAATAGGGGAGAAATGGACAGATGTAAGCATGGAGGGGGACCTCTGGGTAAATAAGAATGGAGATTTCAACAAGCCAGCTGGGCTTAAACCCTCGGGCTCAGGCGTTCCGCGAAGGATACCAACCAGACGCTGGTGGCCTGCTGACCTCTGTCCCCAGGTGGGGCATGGGACACTCTGAGCTGGCTCTCGTCTGAGGCAGCAATGACCTCTGCAGCCCCTGCTTGGCAGAAGGCCCAGGATGCAGGGGTTCTCTGCTCAGTGGAGACCCTCACATTTGTCCAAGAACCAGGGATCTAGAGCTGGGCTTTGGTGTGTTTTGCTGGAGGCCCCACACCCTTTACACCAATGTCATGGGCTGCAGAGGGGAAGGTTGTGACAGTCTGTCCCATGAAAAGCGTGAAAGTGCGTTTCCTAAACACCTCTAGTGTGCAGTGGCCCCGTTTACCTGGAAGCGGCTCAGGGAGGCCGGGAGTGGAGCTCTCGAGGGCTCTGGCCTCCGAAGGCCTGGTGCAGTGGTTCTCAACCTTCTGGCCCTTTAAATACAGTTCCTCATGTTGTGACCCAACCATAAAATTATTTTCGTTGCTACTTCATAACTGTCATGTTGCTACTGTTATGAACCGTAATGTAAATATCTGATATGCAGGATGGTCTTAGGCGACCCCTGTGAAAGGGTCGTTCGACCGCCAGAGGGGTCGCGACCCACAGGTTGAGAACCGCTGGCCTGGTGGCATATGAGCTCCGCGGCTTCTCAGCTGTGTGGCCTCAGGCCGAGGTGCACCCTTCCTTCCTGAGTTATTTCTTGCACCTGCACCAGGAAGGAAATTATAACACCCACTTCTAAGGATTGTTGTGGGGATTACAAGCATTTGCGAAACACCAGGTAAATGCACTTGACATTCCTAAAGTGAGTCACGACCGGCCAGGGAGAGAGGAAGGCCTGTCTGATGCGGAGTAGTACTTGCGTTACCCTCCCCTCGGTGCTCAGAGCACTTGGTAATTAAAGCACTTAATTAACTAATATCTGTGAGGCAGCTGTGATGAATAATGTTCCAGAGTGTAGATTCCAAGTGAGAGTGTCAAAGGAGTTACGAGCTCCTTGGGAAGCCGACGGTTAACCAGGCGGCATTGCCAGGTGGCTGCCCTCCAGTTACGCGAGTGAATCGCAGAGCAATCGGCAGCTCAGGGCCGGGATGGAGACCCGCTTCCTTTCACTTCAGAGCAGGGCTTGGAAACCACAACCCACCCACACAAGTCCGCTTTGGGGATTCGAGATTCAAAGCTTTTAAAATGAATGAACTGCTGCTGGCTTCCCCTGAGGGGTGTGTGTCACTTGGCAGTGTTCCCACTTTGATTCAAGGAAATCTGCCCATGCCATGGTTAGCCGAGAGAGGAGAGAGGCCCAGGCACGGGGCCACTCCCTGAGGCAGGCACCCCATTTCCAGGCAAAAGTTTAATAGCCAAGCTTTTGGTTACTCGTAAAACCATCACTGATTTCTAACAGTGCCCCTGAGGCTCTGAGGTGTCTTCTGAATCATCAAAGCTAGAGGAAATTTTATGTGCTGAAGGAGCTTTGTTACCTTCTTTGCAAATTGGCAAGTGATGCAGGCAATGAAAGCCTTTCTGTTAACTACAATATTCTATTCATGCTCGTGACACATTCTGCGTGTGTCAAACCAACGCGGAGGCCAGCCAACCCCGACACATTCAGGTGCGACTCCCAGGGCTGCAGAGAACCCCAGCCCACCCCGTGCTCCCCAACAGGGAGCGCAGGTACCACCGCGTGCCCGCCAGGCCGGTCAGACAGCTTCCCTCCCATCGTGGAGCAGAGCCCGAGGGGTCTCCCCTCTCCTGGCCCCCCCCCCCCGCCCCCCGCCACCCCCCCCCCCCAAACTGTGGTGCTGCGCTGGACTGGGCGTGAGGCTTGGCACACAGTAAAACGTCTCCATCCAGGACTCAATTTTTGCTCTTCTAGTTGTATTTTTGCTTTAAACCTGGTCTGACTTGCTCTCTGTCTATCCTGTCACGTAATACAGGGTAAGCAATAGGGATGCTTAGAAAACATTGTTGAAAGAATAAATAAACATTTTAACTTACTTTGTTTTACTCTTTGTTGTTGCAAGTCTCTGAACATGCACTATGTGCACCGGCACCACCTCTGCTCCTCGGGCTCTTGCCTTTTCTTTCCAGAGACGAGCACTGTCACCAGGCTTTTTGTCAATGCGGGTGCCTGCGTGATGCCTTGCCTATGTAAAATGTAGTTATAGATAGCTCTAATATGCATACACCTGCACAATATATTTTCTACAAATGAGAGCTCACTACACATATTTCCTCATGTTGTTTTTATTTATTTATTTTTACTGATTGATTGGTTTCAGAGTGGAAGAGAAAGGGAGAGAGAGACACACCAATGATGAGAGAGAATCATTGATTGGCTGCCTCCTGCACGCCCTCCACTGGGGATTGAGCCTGCAACCTGGGCATGTGCGCTGACTGAGAATCGAACCGAGACTTCTTGATTCATAGGTCAGAGCTCAACCACTGAGCTGTGCTGGCTAGGTCTCGTGTTGTTTTTATGGTTTTAATTTATATACTAGAGGCCCAGTGATGAAATTCATGCACAGGTACGGTCACTAGGCCTGGCCTGTGATCAGGGCCATCTTCCCCTGCCAGCAGCCAGCCCCACCCCCCTGCCACCACCCATCCCCGGTTCCCCCTCCACCATCGGGTGATCAAAGCCTGCCAGCTGTGGGGAGGGACCAAGAGGTTGGCGGGCAGGCCCCAATGGATTGGGGCCCCTGGGCTAGAGGCAGCTCCTGTGTTGAGCGTCTGCCCCCTGGTGGTCTTGCACATCATAGCAACCGGTCATTCCACCATTCAGTTGATTTGCATATTACCCTTTTATTATCTAGGATTGGCAATTGTTTCATTTCAGTACATATATAGAGCGTCCTCGTTCTTTGGAATGGTTTCATATATTTTATTGTATGGTTGTACCCACTTTTATTTAACCAGCCCACTGACAGGTGTTAAACTATTTCCATCATTTTGCTTCTACAAACAAAGCAAACACCATGACTAAAAGTCAGGGTCTTTCATTCTGGCCTTGCAGGTAGACATCTCCTCACCAGAGGATCCCCCCCGCCCCCCCCCCCCCCCCCACACACACACACACACACTCCAGGACAAGGACAAGGGAGCACATGACCAGAGCACATCCCGCTCTTTCCCGACTGTTTTCTCAGACTCACTGTGCTTGCGTGTGACCAGGGCGCGGTAGCAGCAGTCCGTGCGTGGGTCCCGCCCACAGAGCCCTTTGGCTCAGCATCCAGAGCTGCCAGGCAGCCTGGGCTGCAAACCACCAGGAAAGACCTGCAGTGACCACAGCCAGGCTTGAGACAAAGGAGTCACAGGCCTCATTCTGAAAAGAGCTTACCTGAACCCTCCATTTCTTTTCCTGGAAAGACCTTAAAAAAATCAATATAGATTCCAAATGGTACTTTTGGGTTACTTCCAGTTGGAAAATCAGGTACTTTTTCCGGGCTCTGCCAATGCTTTATTTTTATGGCACATTGTCTTGTTTCTCTGTCTGAGCCGTCCCAACCACCACGTCCAATGTGCATTCAGGAGGTTCCTGCCGTTCGGACAGTGCAGCCGTTCCGTGGAAGGAGAATCATGACTTCTGCCTACAGGTAACTTCTGAAGTGGGACAACTCAAGCATGTAGCTGTCGATGACATGATTTTCTTCGGTCATGGTCTAAGGCAGACCTGACTGGAAATCCCTCAAGTTAATACCTCTATTTGGTCACCCTGAAATGCTTGAGTTAATGTGGTCTTTTAGTGGTGAAACTGCCAACGGAGGTGATGCTACTCACACTCCCTGACCACAGCAGCGTCCTCAGGGGAGACTTCAGCCACAGGAGGGAGGGCGATGGGCATCCGCCCTGGGAGTATGTGTGCTTGCGAGTGAGTTGGAAGCTTTGGGCTGTCTGTGTGAGAGCAGCCGCCTGCCTGTGCCCCATGCTCACAGCCAGTCAGCCCCTTTGCATTGAGATTCTAATGCAAAGTGTCCACCCAGGTTCCCAGATTCCACGCCAGGTCCTCATGCACCACAGGGGGCAGCCCTCCTGGACTGAATGGGGCTTCATGTGTCTTCTGGGCCCACAGCCAGCTCCCTTCCTGGGTGGAGCTCGGCTGGGGTGTGAAAGTGCATGGGCAGGTTTGTCTGTGCACCTGGGTGGACACTTTGCATTAGAATCTCAAAGCCATCCACACCCCCAAAATGCTCAAAAAGGTAGGCGAGCGTGTATTTACTTTTGTTTGTTTTAAACAAGGACAGCTACAGAAAGAAAGGTGTTCTCAATGCTAAACGCACTGCTCCTGTTTAAATGAAGGTGACGCAACGGGAAGGGAACAGGCATCCTTCTTCGCTGAAAGAAGGGGGCGAGGGAAGGAGGAAGGCGCAGAGGGTCCGTGTGCTTCAGACGCAGGCACCATCCCATCGGCTTCCTGGACGACCCAGTGAGGCAGGGACTCTACTCCATGCTACAAATAACAAAGCCAGGGCCAGGGAGGTTTGGAAACTTGCCCAAGAAAGTGTGAGAATCAGGATTAGAGCTGAGGGACCTCCAATGACAAAACTCCCAAGACAGCATCATAGCTTTTCTTTTCCTAAAATATATTTTTATTGATTTCAGAGAGGAAGGGAGAGGGAAAGAGAGAGAGAAATACCAATGAGAGAGAATCATTGATTGGCTGCCTCCTGCATGCCTCCCATTGGGGATCAAGCACACAACCCGGGCATGTGCCCTTGACTGGAATCAAACCCGGGACCCTTCAGTCCGCAGGCCGACGCTCTATCCATTGAGCCAAACTGGCTATGGCAATATCATGGCTTTTTAAAACGTGCTTTTGCATGTAGTCGGGGAAGTAAAGAGCAACAACTCTCAAGGCGAAGGCAGCCCAAAGGAGCCACTGAGCATGGGAAAAGGGGAAATGTACACAGAACTCTCCACCCACTTCCCCAGCAGTTTGGGCCCCGGCACCATTTCCTAGTGAGGCCTGGGTCCCGACTGTGAACCACGGAGCAGGACTGGCACCCTCTATGCTCGTCTGCACCTTTAATGCAGCGCTGCGTCCTAGGCTCCGGTCACGACAAACACATAGTAAAACCCGTCTTCGCAAATGTCCAGCTGGCCACTGTCAAGCTGGGCAGCCATAGACAGTTACTGTGTGGGGACACCCAGCTTCATGGAGCCTTTACCATCCCTGGCCCTTGCCCACTAAATACCAGCAGTGCCAGCCATCCCCGAGACAACAAAAGGTGTTCTTCACAGACGCCCAAAACAGCCCCTGGAAGGCAGAACCCCCCTGGGAAGCACCCCAGAAATGCAGCGTTAGTAACAGATAAAAAAGGAAGAGTCAATTCAGAGTGGGTTTTGGAGAGACCACTTACAAGTTGTGTGACATTGAGAAGGTCACAATTTCTCCTTCTTGCCTCAATTTATCTGTAAGACGGGGTGCAGGAAGCCGCCCATTGTCTTCACTAGCAGAGAAGCGCAAACAAGGATCCCGGAACGCTGGCGAACCTTGAACCCATGGCAAGGGCCAGAGTTATGCACCGATTGTCTAGTCCTGACAATGGGGGCTCAAGTTATTTCCTGATCAAATAGTCTCAGAGTAAATCCTTCTAGTATTTACTGACCTTTAAGATAGTCTCTCTGCTACTGCAATTACCTGCCTAAGAGCTAGATGTGTATCCAATATTGAATAAAAGGCTGGCGAGGCCTGGGCACCAGTGGAAGTCCTTGCGTACGGCCCCTCCTCCAGATCCTGAACCCTGAACCACGAGGGAGGTGGGGAACATTCACAACAGGGATTCGGAATCACCTCCTTCCCTCTGCCACTTGGTGTAAATGCCAAACGCGATCAAGCTCATGAGATGACTTTTGAACCTCAAACCCCACTGAGCCCTATAAACGCAACAAGCCGCAATACTCGGCATCCCTGCCCCACTCCCCACCGTGCACAGCGAGCGGGCATGGCTCATGGCTCACTTTCTCTGGCACAAAATTTCCTTCGTTTGACCACGTGGGAAGCAATCGGTTAAATGACACTTCGGCATAAATGGGTGACAGCAGACCCTCCACTTCTCCCAAAGGAGAGATTCCCAGAGAGGAACTTCACGACACCCAAAAGGAGCCTTTCTTCCGAGGCCCTGCAGGCTAGAGGGAGACACCGCTGGGTTCTGCTGCGCCGGGATTGGGAGATGCGCAGGCTCCCAGGCAGAGCACCGGTGCCGAGGCCCAGAATAGGCGAGAGCTGGCTCAGCGGCTTCCACTCCTGCTACCTTCAGCCAAGTGGCCTCGCCATGCCTGGGTTTCCTCCTCCATAAAGTAGGGTAAGTAACGCCCCTTCTAAGGGCCCTTGG
This sequence comes from Myotis nattereri, assembly GCF_964212035.1. Lineage (NCBI taxonomy): Eukaryota > Metazoa > Chordata > Mammalia > Chiroptera > Vespertilionidae > Myotis > Myotis nattereri. The sequence goes on from NC_138076.1 coordinate 30,897,232, forward strand.
ATGAGCCAATATATGTGGAGGTCCTCCACCAATATTTACACACACACACACACACACACACACACACACATTTAAAATGCCAATGTGACCTTACATGGGGACCCAGCTACTGCATTTACAAGTTAGGGTGGTTTTGCTTCTCTAGGGAAAGGCAGACTGTCCAGTTCTTTGCACTCGGATTATATGTTGGTGTATATTTACAGGTTCTGCTTATGCAAATCCCAAGTCCCACTTCTATCTATCGGACACTCCGTGCGTGACAGCATTCACGAAGGTTCCTTTAAGGATGAATGATTTTCCTATGTCAGCGTCCGTATTGAGAGGAAAGCCCATTTTAGAACACACGCCAGAAAGCCCTGAGGGCGACTTCCATTCGGAACCAGGCTAAGGGAGTGGAAGAGGCCCAAGTCCTGCTTTCCGTTCTGGCACATAAACCCCTGACTGCTTTAAACCACCTTCTCTCCATGTCAGGTTTCCTGAACTAAAAGCGAGGGATAGCGGTCACTTCACTAAAAAGACTTGCCTCTTATTAGAGGTTGTGGGGATTAGATGAGATTAGATGTAAAATACTCTCTCTGAAGCACAATCAGATTGTGAACGCACAGCAGTGGTCTACAATTTTCATCTCGCATCACCATTGAGCAATCCTTCCCAGTGCATAAATATAGGGTCTCCCCAAAATGTATATATACACTGTCTGTGGATTCTATTACATTTTGAAAATGAAATATATTTTAATAAGCGCTGCCTTTATCATTATTCAAAGTGTGTATGTATGTATTTAAAAACTATATGTAAAGTACTACCATGCTAACATATTACTTATGTTACACAATAATACAAATGCTTAAAAAATAAGATAAAGATTAAACAAATAATGCTTTAAAGTAATTTTGTATTGTTTTATTTATTTATGGTACAGAAACCTTTAAGAGCTCAAAAACAGTACTATTATCTATAAATATCTTTTTAGTGGAGAGTGATATGATTGAACACACTTCACTATTTTTGATTCTTTAACATTTTTTGAGATAGCATTTGAAGGTCTGATTGATAGTGGTTGATTTTGATACTTTTAAAAAAAATTATTTTTATTGATTTCAGAGAGGAAGGGAGAGGGAGAGAGAGATAGAAACATCAGTGATGAGAATCATTGATCAGCTGCCTCCTGCACCCCCACCCCCCCCCCCCCACTCCCCCGGATATGGAGCCCACAACCTGGGCATGTGCCTTGACCTGGAATTGAACTGTGACCTCCTGGTTCATAGGTCGACACTTAACCATTGAACCACTCTGGCGGGGCTGTTCAAACAATCTCGATTATTCGGAATACATGGCCCTGTCAGACTTGAGTAGGTCGACATTGTTTTACCTGTAGCCTGGCCCACAGAAACCTGGGTTGTGAGTAGAAGTGACCTTTGCCATCTTGCTGTTTGCTTGGGTTTGCTTTATCAGGCTGTGATTCTGTGCAGGATCCTTTTGAAGTCAATGTTCTACTTGTCAAAAATGAATTTTCCTTAAAACCAGATAATTTGACAATCTAGTAAAACAGACACACCTAGGCTATTTATAAGATTCGGAACAAAAGCCACTAAGGTGTCACTTCAACCCTCTGACTGGGAGCTTCCTGCCAGGACGCCCTTACATTCACGGACGGTGGCCATCTGAGAGACTAACTCAGCAAGGGCCCCGGAGACACTCTGAATATTAAATGCTGGTAAAGTTAGTTTCCTTTTTTAGATAAAAATAAATACCACTAGAAGTCCAGATTATTTTCTCCTTACTCTCCAAGGCCACATTCATTGTCTAATAAGGTAGCCTTAGTAACACATGGCTCTTTATTATTATTATTATCTTTAATCCTCACCCGAGAATATGTTTATTGATTTTTTTTTAAAGAGAGAGAGAGAGAAACATCGATGTGAGAGAGAAACATCGATAGGTTGTCTCTTGTACATACCCCTAACCAGGGATCAAACCTGCAACCTAGGTTTGTGCCCTGACTGGGAATCAAACCCACAACCTTTTGGTGTATGGAATGATGCTCCAATCAACCAAACTGCCTGGCCAGGGCCACACATGGCTCTTTAAATCAAGCATGTCAAACTCAAAGGCTAACACGGGCCAAATAAACAAGGTTTACGTTTATGTGGGCCGCAAAGAAACAAAAGCTTCAATTTTCACAGAAACATAGGTTTATTTCGATAGAGACATGCTGAATACAAAGGGCTGAAATAAATGAGTAATCGTTAACATAGAATAATAGAACATTTTAATAAAATTAATTTTTTTCTTGAACATTAACTTTCCAGACACTGAATGACTGCACAAATTAATAAGCGTAACACCAATAAACCTATTTTTCTTGTTCTCCGAAAGCAAAATATTTCCTGTTGCGCACACCAAACAAGTCAGTCCAAGACTAATGACATGGCAATCGGCTGCTGAAATATTTGCTGCTAGTTAGCGGAGAGAAATGGTGCGCCTGCGCGTAAGGTGCGTAAGGGAAATGAATGCAACACGATTATGGTAATCAGTCATTAGCGAACATTGTAGTTCATTATTAATAATTATGTATAACAGGCTATTGTAAAAATTAAGCTACAAAATTTTTATTGAAACGTTTCTTACATACCATTATATTGGCTGGGCCGCAAAAATATTCGTTGTGGGCCACAGGCGGCCCGGGGCGCGAGTTTGACATGCTTGCTTTAAATAGAACCAAGAGGAGACAGACTAGGTGAATCATGACCGTAGAAACTGTCCGCTTTACAATTTATTTTTTAAAATATTTTTTATTGATTTCAGATAGGAAGGGAGAGAGAGGTAGCAACATCAATGATGAGAGGGAATCATTGATTGGCTGCCTCCTGCATGATCCCTACTGCGGATGGAGCCCGCAACCCGAGCATGTGCCCTTGACAGGAATCAAACCTGGGACCCCTCAGTCCAGAGGCCGATGCTCTATCCACTGAGCCAAACCAGCTAGGGCCACTTTACAATTCAGCCAAGAACTGCCCCCCCCCCCCAGGTTTTTCAGGTGACTGACAGCATGAAATTGGCATATGCCGACCTATATTTCCAGCATCAATGACTGTTTGCCTGGGTGAGGAGGCAAACCGCTTTGCAAAGGTGGGAAAATTGGATCAGTGGGAGCCGAGGAAGCTATCAAACAATCACCCAGCAGTCCAACCCTCACCTGAACGGAAAGGAGAGTCCTTCTCCGAAGAATGTCTCCCTCCGGAACCCCCCTCTGAGGAGAGGAGTCATTATGCGTCCGGCTGCTATGGCGAGGAGAGGGAAACATGAATAGTCCGGTAGGAAAAATATCTTTCCTGCCCACTTTGCACAAGGCCGTGACAGAGGAGGTGATGAAGTGGGAATTCTTTCCATTTGCGTTTGCCTTGTGGATCTGATCCCGCAGGAGAGTGAATTATGGGAGGTTTGAGCGCCTTGCTGCTGGTGGGTGTTGGAAGACGTATAGCTGATTTCTGTTACAGGAAACAACATCTGTTTTTACTCAGGGACCAAATAATGTTGTTCGAAGTCTGGCTGAGCAATTGGGTATTTCTTTTTTTTTTTTTTTTACTGGCAAACCCAGCATGGTGCCTTATAAATCTGAAACTAACACCTTTCTCTTAACTTGTTCCTTCTGCGGACACGTCGGAAAACAGAAAGGTTTATATGCTTCCCTCCACGCGTGGTCCTACAGTCCCCTTAGCACTAGATGGCATTTCCACCAGCTCAGGGGCGGGGTGCCTGGAGCTGTCTGCAACCTGCCCTCTAGTCCCTCAAACCTCTCCCCCAACCCCCGCGCCACACCCCCTGGGCTGACGGTCAATCTCTCTTTTCTGATGCCGCAGTTCCCTTCCTCGGTCAAACCATGGTGCCAAGTGGAAAGTGGTCTCTGTCCAACAGTCGAAGAAAAGTTAGTTACTTTTAAAATGGAGTCTGGCCCAGCCGGGTGTGACTCAGTGGTTGAGCATTGACCTATGAACCAGGGTTGCGGGCTCAATCCCCAGGGGGGGCGTGCAGGAGGCAACCAATCAATGATTTTCTCTCATCATTGATGTTTCTAGCTCTCTCTCCCTTTCCCTTCTTCTCTGAAACCCATAAAAATATTTTTTTTTAAAAAAATGGAAGTCTGCACACACAGAGCACAGTATAAAAAGTGCACTAATCTTAAGTACACAACTTGGTGATTTTCCCGTGTTAAACACCAGGCCAAGATCTAGAACAAGCATGTCAAACTTGTGGCCCGCGGGCTGCATGTAGCCCACAAAGAATATTTTTGCGGCTGAGCCAATATAACGGTATGTAAGGAACATTTTAATAAAAATTTCGTAACTTAATTTTTACAATAGCCTGTTATACATAATTATTAATAACGAACTACAGCGTTCGCTAATGACTGATTACTATAATTGTGTTGCATTCATTTCCCTTACGCGCAGGCGCACCATTTCTCTCCACTAATACTAGCAGCAAATATTTCAGCAGCCGATTGCCATGTCATTAGTCTTGGACTGACTTGTTTGGTGTGCGCAACAGGAAATATTTCACTTCGGAGAAGAAAAATAGGTTTATTTGTGTTACACTTATTAATTTGTGCAGTTATTCAGTGTCTGGAAAATCAATGTTCAAGAAAAAATTAATTTTATTAAAATGTTCTATTATTTTATGTTAATGATTACTCATTTATTTCAGCCCTTTGTATTCAGCATGCCTCTACTGAAAAAAACCTACATTTCTGTGAAAATTGAAGCTTGTTTTTTTGCGGCCCACATAAACTTAAAAACCTTGTTTATTTGGCCTGTGTTAACCTTTGAGTTTGCCATGCTTGATCCAGAACATTCTCAGCACCTGGAATTTTCTCTCACACACCCTCCCAGTCCATTAACCACCCTGCCCTGGGGCAACTGCTATTCTGATTTCTATAGACATTGATTCTCCCCATGACCCAGATATTCACTATGTGATAACTGATTTCTCAGGAGGAGCTCATGTTAACCAAATTCATAAATCAGCTGTATAGAATAGCGATGCAATTTATTAATTTGCAGTTAGACTTGCAGTTTTCCCAGGCATTCATTCCCAGCTGGCTAAGCCTCTCTCTTGCCAGAAGCATGAGACATACTCCAAGTCAACTTCCTAAGACTCTCATTTCCCACGGGCAAGGGCTGGTGAGCACTGGTAACATTTGTTGCAATGGTTCTTTTTGCTGCAGTCTTCCATAGCAGCACTTCTTTAAAGCTACAATAAGCCCAACACTAACAATACCAAGAGTTAGCAAGGATGTGGAGCGATTGGAACTCCCTGGTAGAATGTAAGTTGATAAAATGTCTTTGAGAAAGTGCATTGCAGTATCTACAAAAACTAAACAAACGCCTACCTTAGGGCAAGCACATCTGTTTCTAGGTTTTTACCTAACAAATAGGTACCCATGTGGTCACCAAGACATGTGCCAGGATTTTGGCAATAGCTTTATTTGTAACAGCCAAAAATCGGGCGTTGCCCAAAAGGCCCTCTCTATGGAGAACAGATAAATACCATGAAATGCCACTCATCAATGAAGCAGAAAGACCATAGTGACACATGTAGTAAGCGGCAGAGCCAAGATTTGAACCCAAGCACAGTAGTGCCAGAACCTTGCTCTTAAACATCAGATCTCCTGCCTCTCCACTTAAAGTAATAGTCACAGTGCTCTCCTGTACTGCTGGTGGGAGTATAAATTTGAAGGCCATTTGGGAAGTGAGTTAGCAATCTGTCATAAAATAGAAATGGATTTGTCATAAAATCTAGCAGTGAGTCCACTGAGATACACTCTAACCAACACTCACAGCTGACACAAAGAAATGTATGCAAGCAAAGCTGTGATAGAGGAAAGAATAAATAAACTGTCACATAGTCCTTAGATGGAATGTTGTTATAGCCATTAAGACAATAATCTTTATCTTCATGTATCTATTTAAAATGTGAATAGATCTCATGACCTACTAAAAACATGAATAAATGCTAAAAATATGTGATTAACAGAGCAAAAAATGCAACCCACATGCCGGGAGCCGGTCCATGCTTGCTGTTTCAAGGGACCTGGCATATATGGCATACTGTTCTTAATATGTTTGCTCCCCTTAGCGCTGTGTGTTTTAACCAAGGTCTCTGAGAAAGGTTGTTTCCCCAGGTAGGGATTTTCCCCTGAAGTTAGGGAGGGAATAAAACCTCTTAACTAAGTGCCAGGTGGGAAATTAATCACTTTAACTACGAAAAATCATGCTTAAGCTACATAATCTTTACTCCCTGGAATGGAGATAAGAAACGCCCTAACCTTTGTAATAGAGATTGATAGGATTGAATCAACTGGTATAAATACAGTTGTAACAAGACAGCAAGAGACAAAGAGAGACAGAACCTAGGCACAGAACCTACACAGAACCTACAGACAGAAGAACTTCGCTGGAGAGAACATGGCAAAAGATCCTGGACTGAACCTGACTACAGAAATTGGCAAGAGAACCTGACTAGAACCTGGTGACTGAACCTGGCTGGAGAACCTGGACAGAACCTTACTGGAGAACCTAGTGAGGGAACATGGCTACAGAACCCGGCTGGAGAACCTAGCAAGAGACCATGGACACAGAACCTGGCTGGAGATCCTAAGCAGAACCTCTCTGGAGATCCAGACCAGAACTTGGCTGGAGATCCTGGCTGGAGATCCTGGCTAGGCTGCTGATCAACTGAACACTGTCTCCGTGTCCTTCCTTCTTCGCCGACTCCGTCTACGCCTTTGGGAACCCCTGGACCCGCTGGGGTTGGACCCCGGCACCCACAGAATGGGGGACAATATTTGCCAATCATATATCTGACAAGGGATTAATATCCAGAATGTTTAGAGAACTCAAGGGGAAAAAAAACACTGACAAAAAATTGAACAAAGGACTTGAATAGACATTTCTCGAAGAAGATATATAAATGTCCAATAAACAAATAAAAAGAGGCTCAATATCAATATTCATTATGGCAATACAAATTAAAACTATAATCATTTACCACCTCACAGTCATCAAGATGACTATTAAAAACACACACACAGAAAATAAATATTGGTGAGAAATTGAACTACTTGTGCACTGTTGGTGCTAATGTAAAATGGTACAGCCCCTCTGGAAAACAGTATGGTGGTTCCTGAAAAAAATTAAATATAAAATTACCATGTGATCCAGCAACCTCACTTATAAGTATATACCCAAAAGAATTGGAAAGCAGGGTCTTGAAAAGGAACACCCATGTTTATAGCAGCATTATTCACAATAGCTAAAATATGGAAACAACCTAAGTATCCATCTATGAGTAAATGAATAAGCAACATATGGTATGTGCATACAATGGAATATTATTCAGCCTTAAAAGGAAAGAGATTCTGACACATGCTACAACATGCATGGGCCTTGAGGACGTTATGCTAAGTGAAACAAGTCAGTCACAAAAAGACAAATACTGCATGATTCCACTCAGAGGAGGTATTTATAGTAGTCAAATTCATAGAAACAGAAAGTAGAATGGTGCTTGCTGGGGACTGGCTGGGGGAGAGGAGAATTAACAGTCATTATTTAATGAGGACAGAGTTTTAGTTTTACAAGATGAAAAGTGATGGGGATGGCCCTAGCTGGTTTAGCTCAGTGGATAGAGTGTCGGCCTGCAGACTGAAGGGTCCCAGGTTCAATTCCCGGTCAAGGGCACATGCTCCTGTTGTGGGCTTGATCCCCAGTAGGGAGCATGCAGGAGGCAGCAGATCCATGATTCTCTCTCATCATTGATGCTTCTCTCTCTCTCCCTCTCCAAAATCAATAAAAATATATTTAAAAAATAGATATGTGTATATATATACTAGAGGCCCGGTGCACAAAAATTTGTGCACTCGGGGGGAGGGGGGTGTCCCTCAGCCTGGCCTGTGCCCTCTCGCAGTCTGGGACTCCTCGGGAGATAACGACCTGCTGGCTTAGGCCTGCTCCCGGGTGGCAGAGGGCAGGCCCAAACCCTAGGTGCAGCCCCTGGTCGGGCTCAGAGCAGGGCCGATTGGGGAGTTGGGGCGCCGCCCCGTCATGTACAGAGCAGGGCAGATTGGGAGGTTGTGATGCCACCCCCAGTCACGCTCAGGGTAGGGCCAATTGGGGGGTTGGGGCACCGTCCCGTCACACTCAAGGCAGGGTCGATGGGGAGGTTGCGGCGCTACCCCATCACGCACAGAGCAGGGCCAATCAGGGGGTTGGGGCGCTGCCCCCGTCACACACAGAGCAGGGCCCATCAGGGGGTTGGGGCACCGCCCTCTATCACCCACAGAGCAGGGCCAATCAGGGGGTTGGGGCGCCGCCACTCTCACACTCAGGGCAGGGCCGATGGGGAGGTTATGGCTCTACCCCATCACACACAGAGCAGGGCCCATGGGGGGTGGGGGGTGGGGAGCTCCCCCCTATCAGGCACAGAGCAGGGCTGCTCAGGGGGTGGGGGCCCCGCCCCCTATCACACACAGAGCCGCAGGGCGATCAGGGGGTTTGGGCACTGCCCCATCATGCTGATCCCGGTGCCGGGAGGCATATTACCATTTTACTATATAGAATAGAGGCCGGTGCATGGGTGGGGCCGGCTGGTTTGCCCTGAAGGGTGTCCTGGATCAGGGTGGGGGTCCCCACTGGGGTGCCTGGCCAGTCTGGGTGAGGGGCTGAGGGCTGTTTTCAGGCTGGGAGTGACTGAAGTTCCCAACTGCTCCTTTTTTTCTTTTTTTTTTTTCTTATTCTGGGCCAGCTTTACCTTGAGGCTTGGCTCCAGCTTTTAGGCCTCCGCGGCTGAAGGTAGGTTTCTGACCTTTGCTTACAATGTTGCAAATCTGCTGGCTGAAGTCCGGAGGTATTTGTTACAATGTTTCTTAAACTGCCTGCTCAGAGGCCTGCAGCCCCAGGCGGGGAACGTTGGTTTCCTCCGTCACTGAAGCAAGCAAGTCTCATGTTAGTTTCAAGCTGCCTGGCTGCCGGCCACCATCTTGGCTGACAGTTAATTTGCATATCTCGCTGATTAGCCAATGAAAAGGGTAGCGGTTGTACGCCAATTACCATGTTTCTCCTTTATTAGTGTAGATAGCAATGGAGATGAATGATGGTGATAGTTGCACATTATGAATGTATTTAATACCACTGAACTGTACAGTTAAAATGGTTAAGATGGTAAATGTTGCCCTGGATGGTGTTGCTCAGTGGTTGGAGCATCGTTCCATACATGGAAAGGTTGCAGGTTTAATCCCCAGTCGAGGTCCATACAGTGGCAACCTATCAATGTTTCTCTCTCACATCAATGTTTCTCTCTCTCTCTCTTTTCTCTCTAAAGAAGACAAAATCAATAAACATATCCTTGGGTGACAATTTTTTTTTAAAAAAAAGGTAAATGTTATGTGTATTTCATCACGATTAAAAAATATATTGCCGTAACTAGTTTGGCTCAGTGAATAGAGCGTCAGCCTGCAGACTCAAGGATCCTGAGTTCGATTCTGGTCAAGGGCATGTGCCTTGGTTGCGGGCATATCCCCAGTAGGAAGTGTGAAGGAGGAAGCTGATCGATGTTTCTCTCTCATTGATGTTTCTAACTCTCTATCCCTCTCCCTTCCTCTCTATAAAAAATCAATAAAATATATTTAAAAAAATATATATATATTAAAACTTTATGACCAGAAAGTAGGGAAAGATACTTTAAGTAGGACACAAAAAAAAAACACTACCATGAAGAAAAGGTGTATCTAGACTACATTTTAATTAAGAACTTCTGTCCAGCCTCAGCCGGCATAGCTCAATGGTTGAGCGTTGACCTGTGAACCAGGAGGTCACGGTTCAATTCTCAATCAGGGCACATTCCCAGGTTGCAAGCTCAGTTCCCAGTGCGGGGCATACCGGAGGCAGCTGATTGATGATTCTCTCTCAGCTTTGATGTTTCTGTCTCTCTCTCCCTCTCCCTTTCTCTCTGAAATCAATAAAAATATATTTAAAATACACACACAGAAAAACTTCTGTCCATTATTAGAAACCCAAGAGATCCAGAAGCCAAGCTGTAGAGTAGGAGAGGATATTTAACTGCAAATAGATTGAAATTCAATGGTAGAAGGAACTCCCATGGACAGTAAGGAGTCAGTGTTGTTTTCCTAGTTGTGACAAATGTAAGGTAACATGTTAACAATAGGGGAAATGGGTAAGGGCGATGTGGGAATGCTCTGAATACTTTCCTGTGCAACTTTTATAGACAGTAGTCCCCATCTTACCCACAGTGGGACTTCCCCAACCATCGGCACTGCCTGTTCCTGACAGCCAACCATGGACATCGTCATGGCTCAAAGATCCATCCTCCTTCTGACATCATTGTCAGATCAGCAATAGCCTAAGGCTGTGTCACAATGCCTACCTCATTCCCCTCTCTTCCTCTCATCATACAGGCATTGTATCATCACACATCATCACAATAAGGAAGGTGAGTACAGTACAACATTTTGAGAGCAAGATCACATTCACATAACTTTGAGAACCGTTTATTGTTATAGCTGTCCTATTTCATTTTATTTGTTGTTCATCTTTGTGCCTAATTTATACATTAAGTTTTATCATAGGTATGTATGTATAGGAAAAAAATAGTATCGATGGGTTTGGGAGGTCTCTGTTCCAAGAGGGAACTATTATAAATCAAAAGCTATTCAAAATAAAAGGTTTATTTTTGAGAAACATTGATGTGTTGTTCCACTTATTTATTCATTTGTTGCTTGTATCTTGTGCCCTGACTGGGGATCAAACCCCTAACCTTGTCATATAGATGATGCTCAACTGTGTCACTCGGCCAGAGCTAAAAAGTTTACATGTTTTTAAAAACAGGTGAGAATCGAAATGTGTATAATTGGCTGTTCTCTTTGGGTTTAAATTAAGGAGATATCTTCTTTTTTCTCTCCATTTCCCCCAATGTTGTAGATCATGTATTAAATGGAATTTCATACAAATGTATTCACCATCTCACATTTAAGAATCATCATAAATGTGTGAAGGGTAAGGGATTTCCACATGCTCACGTACCAATGCCATCGCTTTTCCGCTTACAGTGGGAACTCTAACTTATAACTAAGGGGAGGGGAACAGACACATCACACTGAGGTCATGGAGCATTTGGTAACAGAAGAAAGGTTCCCCAAATCGAAAAGGACTCAAAAGTCGGTCAATAAGAAAGAAAATCAAATTAAAAGCATGGATTAAGAGAGCTTTATAACCAATTGAAGGCTTAAATCATTTAAATAATATTAATTTTCCCCCAAAGTGTGAATATGAGAGACTCCATCGGCCAGAATCTCCTTTTATAAAACCCAGGCAGAGAATTCGGGTATTTTTTTCACACAGACCATCCTGTGCAGATGCTCAAATCATTGCAGCTCCCAGTATTTAAGTCCCTCCGGGACCCATTTGGGTCTTCAGTCAGGAAAAATAGGAGTAAGCCTTTATATAGGGGTTAATTACCTTTATTGCATGATAATTTCCAATGGCATTTATCAGACATAGGAACTCGGCCACAGTCCTCTAGGGATCACGGTGGAGACTTTGCTGCTTTGGGTATAAGAAAGCCTTCTGGCCCTGGCCAGTTTGGCTCAGTGGATAGAGCATCAGCCTGTGGACCAAAAGGTCCCGGGTTCGATTCCACTCAAGGGCACGTACTTTGGTTGCAGGCTCCTCCCCAGCCCAAGCCCTGGCATGGCTCATTCAGGAGGCAACCAATGTGTTTCTCTCACATCGATGTTTCTGTCTTTCCCTCTCTCTTCCACCCTCCCTAAAAATCAATGGAGAAATATCCTCAGGTGAGAATTAACAACAACAACAAAAGTAAAAAATAAGTAAAACATTTAAAATTATTAAAAGAAAAAAAAAGATAGAAAGAAAGAAAGAAAGCCTTCTGCTTGGCCAGTGCTCACCGTCGGGGCTAAATTTTTAAATCTGGTCACTGAACGAGCAGCCTTCCCCGCTGCCTTCAGAATGAGAAACCTGGGTCGTGCCTTTCCGTGTGGGGCTGAGCACGGGAAAAGGCAGCGAAGGTCAGAATATTCTTTTCATTGTTACTTGATTGCACCACAGAAGGAAGACCTCAATTAATTCATACTATGTGCAGTCAGACGCATGAAGCAGAGAATTTTGATTGACCTTTATTGTCACTGAAGCGTTTTACAAAGTGACAAATCTTTTAGAGTCACAGAACAATGGACGAGGAGCCTTCCTCCATTGAATTTCATGCCTGTACATCTGCTAAGGTGGTAGCTGCAAATTTGAAACTGAGCTTGCGCCAGTGGTTCCCAAACTGTGCACTAAGGAAACCTCGAGGAACCATAAACCCCCAGTATGCTATGGGACACTTTGTTCCCAGGAACCAAGAGTTCACAATGTCAACGTTAGATTGCAGATATGTGCCTTTTCAGCTGACATCTTATCTTTGCGGAGCTGGGGTTTTTTCAGCTACTGCAATAAAAAGCAAGAACCAGCCTGGGTTCTAGACGCATCAGGATGATGACTTTGTAAGTTATATAAATGCCTCATCATGATGTGGTACACCTGACACTACATGATACTGTATATCAACTGTAATTGAAAAAAATTAAAAATTAAAAAAGCAAGAACCAGGCGAAAATCCATGTGGAACAGGAAAGGAGGGTGTTGTGTCCAATGATTCTGAGGACTGAGAAATTGTGCAGTGACCACTAGGTGTGCTGGCCCATTAGCAAGGAAGAATGGTTATTGAAGGGTGACATGAAATATTGTTTTTTTATTTCGATTTATGTGTGTTAGTTTTTCACATGGCTACCCAGTTGTGAGGCTACAAAGACTTACTAAGTTGTGTAGATGCTACCACTGAAGAAGCAGGATGGCCAGGCATTTACTTTGACCAAGGGGCTCCGTGAACACTTCCCACAGCACAGAAAGGAGGCCCTGCACTGAGAAAGCTCGGGGACCTCTGGGGCAGCGGCCACCACTGGTGGTCCGAGAGGTCGGGACGGTTGGTGACCGCTGCTCTGGAGCAGCCCAGGATTGTCCTCAAATGAATAAAGTGGGTGAAAACAAACCCAGGGAGGGCAACATGACTTGTTCATATTTTTTTTAATTCTACCTATTATTTTTCCCAAGTTGAATGGTCCATTAAGCTTTAGTTCTCCATCTCCCAAACCCAAACCTACACTTTAAAATGTTAGTAAAGAAAAACATCTCTTTATTTATTTATTTATTTTTTAATCTTCACCTGAAGATATTTTTCCATTGATTTTTAGAGAGAGTCAGAGAGAGAGGGAAAGACAGAGAAATATTGATGTGAGAGAAACACATCAATTGGTTGCCTCCTGCACGAGCCCTGACCAGGTTGTGGACCAGGGAGGAGCCTGCAACCAAAGGACATGCCCTTGACCAGAATCAAACCCAGCACCCTTTGGTCTGCAGGCTGACACTCTATCCACTGAGCCAAACCGGCTAGGGCAAAGAAAAACATCTCTTTACAATAGATACTATTCCTCCAATGAATAAAGCATAATACTTTGAATCAGATTCAAGATTTCTGTTCCCCAGTCATCTATTAACTAACTGGCAGCCTTAAGCAGTTAACTGAAAATCCCATTTGCTGCAGACCCAAGGCATCTTTTTTTAAAAAAAATAAAATTAGAGCTCTCTGAGAAGTCAGAGGCAACAAAATATGAACACTTACAAGCAAGGTTATAAATGAAAAGCAAACAAAAACCCCCACAATGAATGACAACTCAATTAATGAAACCTCTGGAAAAAATCTTCGATGTGTCAATGCTGTCTCTGATTAAACTTCAAGGACCAGAAAACACCTCATGAATCACGTCTGACAGTGGCGGTCTGTATTTCATTACAGTTCAAGGACACACAGCAAGGGAATCAACCAAGCTCCTTGTCACCTGCCCTCCAAGTGCTCCTGCACAGCCAGATAAACGTGTGGGTTGGTGATATCCATCCCCCAGCCTCCTCCTCCCACATCCCTCTGCCCCACCCTGCCGGCAACTCAATGTTTGAGCCTCAGAATTTTGCTACTTTCTAGACTCCAACTTCTATTAGAATATGAGGGGCTTGAGCCATCAGCATTTGGGCGCCCTGACTGATGGCTTCTTTCCAATGCTCTGGCTGCGCTGTGCTTCCGTTTCCTCACTGGAAAATAGGGAAAAGAACAATTTCTACCTCATAATGTTGCTGTAAAATTAAACTCACAAATACACACAGAATCCACAATAGCACTTGTGGCCCTTAGTCACTGTTGGCTATTATTATTAGGATAAGTATCCATTATGCAATTGCTGAATCAAACGAGGATGGTATTTTTTAGGCTTTTGAAATGTATATTCCAATTTTCCTACTAGAGAAATTTTTAAATCAACTTACCTTTATATTTTTTGAGAGGCCTGTTTACCTGAGTTCATAACATCAACACTGGATATTCTAATTTTTGAAAAATTGCCAATTTGATTATTTTTTTATTATTTTAAATATATTTTTATTGATTTCAGAGAGGAAGGGAGAGGGAGAGAGAAATGGAAACATCAATGACGAGAGAATCACTGATCAGCTGCCTCCTGCATGCCCCACACTAGGGATCGAGCCCCAACCCAGGCATGTGCCCTTGACTGAGAATCTAACTGTGACCTCCTGGTTAATAGGTTGACGCTCAACCCCTGAGCCACACCACACCGGCCAGACAACCAATTTTATTTTTAGACTACCATCTTCTACTGTAGCCAGTCCACTCCGAGATGTAACTGGGTTTTCTACCATGTTGTGGCACGATTTAAGTGCAGTGGGGCCTTGACTTACGAGTGTCCCGACTAACGAGTTTTTTGAGATACAAGCCGTCTTTCGGCCGATTTTTTGCTTTGAGTTGTGAGCTAAAATTCGGGTTACGAGCCAGCTTCAGATACCCCACCGCTAGTTGGTGCAGCGAACGTCACAGTGAACGCCACAACATCAGCCCAGCATCACGAGTCTCACTTGTTCACTTATTGATTTGACATACGAGTAATTTGGGTTACGAGCTCTGTCACGGAACGAATTAAACTCGTAAGTCAAGGCCCCATTGTACTACGCTGAAGCATTTTGTACCATAACTCCAAACCCCATTTCCGAACTGACAGTTCCAGTCTATGCTTGGAGCAGCTCCTTTTTGTGGCTGCAGGGTCGTCTTGGTGTGGTGAACCCCGGGGATGCATCATAATAGCCTTTCTCTTTTCCCTCAGGCATAACCCCAGTTTCCACCCAGATACCAGTATTTCACCACGCCCACCTCACTGCCCCCTTAGCCCTTGGGCCCACCCCAGGTGGCTCATATGCTGTGGGAGCAGAGCAGAACTCCAAAACCCACCCCCTTAACCACTCCTCGTCACCCTCCTTGCCCCTCCCCAGCTCTCCATCCTAGTGCTTATTATTGGCCTTTCCTCACCTGTGGGAGACAGTCAGTAACCTAAGTGCCCACTCTGTCTGCCTTGTTCTCATTCAGATTTACATGCTGTTGTTTCTGGACCCTCGTGACAACAGGGAAGAGTTTAGCAATCTATTCAGACCGGTCCCCAGGGCTTGTTCACCTGGCCCTGTGATTTATACCAGCTTGTTTGTAGTCTGGAGGACTGTGGGGATGCCACTTAGTGGTTTGAAAATGCCAATGGGCCACTCTGAGAGGACCTTCAGGAGATCAGAATACCCCCAACATTTACTAAAACCATAGGAGAGAGACTTTGAATCCATTCCCACTGCCTTCTCTCAAAAGTCAATTGGTCAAAGATACAGGACTGCAGGCCTCTAACTATGGACATAGATTAGAATGTTTGGAAGGACTACTCTGGTCTCACTCTGGGCACCCAAACAGTGTCTGCCTCAGTCATTAGCTTCACAAGTTAATATAAATCTCATACCAGTAATTAGAGATGTTATCTAAAAACTCAATGTGAGTTTTCCTCTCTGAAGCACATATGCTACATCAACACCATTGTGTGAAGGCCAAGTAAACACAGTGCAACTCATGGCTGGACAACCTAGCAATCTGAAGGAAACAAGCCAGGCAATCGGTTCTCCAAACCCCCCATAGGCAGGGATGTTTGCAGATATTGTAAAGAAAGGGGACATTGGACTCCGGATTGCCTGGCCTTAAAATGCAGAAGGGAACAGGGTCTACAAATCCATCTCCCCATGCACCCTCCCCTGTGTGTCCACAACTGACTCAGAGCACAGGGGGAAGTAATCAGCCCCATCAGTGGCCACCCACCACCTTCCTAGTGGATTCAGGGGTAACATATCCACCATGAGCACCTCGTATTTTCCTACCACCTTGGAGTAGGCAGAGCACGCGTGGAAGTCTCCCACAAGGCTGCCTTTCTCTAAACCTCTCTCCTTCTCACAAGGATTTCTCACCACCCAGCACAGCTTTCTGCTTAGCTCCACTACTGGCAATAAAGCCTTAGGAAGAGAGTTATTTCTGACCAGAATATCAATATATTCTCCAAAGGGCCCCACCATTGGGGCCCTAACTCTATTCCTCACACCTTTGTCCTGTATTGGCTGTCATTAATTATCCACCTTTTCTGGCTCCTATTCAAAGCCCCTGGACTCCTTTAAACCCTGGAGTGCAAACTACTAGTATGTTAACTAAGATTCCTGACTCCCTTTGGTTGCTTGTTCCCCTGAGCTAAGCCGACTCTGAGGGGCTGACCTGCTCAGAGTAGAAACGGAGCCTTCTATGCCACTGCCAAGATTTTTGCAATGTTCTCTAAAGCTAGAAACTCCTCAAGGTCTACATCCTATAATCCAAGGATTCCTCAACAAGGTGTGGGTGAGAGAATACACTCAGGTATGGGAGAGAGAGCCAACTCAGGTGAGGGCCAGAGAGCCAGCGGAAGTGTGCAGAGGAGAGCTGACATCGATGTGTATGAGAGAATCATCTAGGACGTGGATGAAAGAGCCCATTCAGGAGTGGGCATAGAGCCGAGAGAGCCAAGTCAGTGTGGACGAGAGAGCCGAGTCAGGTGTAGATAAGAGCCAACTCAGATGTGGGTGAGAGAGCCCTCCCTCCTTTCAGGATGTCCTTGAGGAGGCAATTTCAGAGTGTCCAGGGAAGGCTCATATTGAGATTATGCAAAAAAAAAAAAAAGGGGGGGGGGGGCGGGTGTGTGTGGGTGGGGGGACTAATTTTTAGTATCTTTTTTTCTCCAGCAATGGGAGCCCAGCTAGCTGGTGGTAAGATGAGCCTGGTTCCCTGCCACTTCCTGGCATGGCTGCGGTGTTGTGGGCGTTGTGGCCGGAATAAGCTTGCTGTTCCAGCACAGGGCTTTCTCCCTGAGGTCTTGGCTCGCATGCAGGGATATGCGAGCAGCCAAGAGGCCATCTGTGTACCTCCCCGTTTCCTGAAGAGAGGGTTATTGACACTTAAGCCTCAAACAGGACTGGGCCGCTATGCTAAGTCCAGCATTCATAAACTTGGCCTGCAGAGCTGACCTTTGGAAAGTCTCAAGATGTAACTACCTATGAAATGCCTGCCTCTGGCTTCCAGGGGTGCGTGACCAGTCAATCCCCCTTCGTCGTGCGCACTGTATCTGCTGGCACCAGGGGCCAGGCAGAGCGACTGCTTTTCCATCTGTGGGTTTGGACAGCTGCGAACCTGCAACTGGATGGTCTTAGAGGAAAAGGCTTTGTTTCAAAATTCAAAGCGACTGTGTTCCAATCCTGTCAAAGTCAAATGTTTCATTAAAATTTCTATTAACCTTTTCCCATAAGAGTAACTCTAAATGGAATCGTAGCCCATTTTGAAAGGTTGAAACAATCAATATTCCATCCCAGGACGTGCACATGTTGGCGGCCTCCCCGGCTGGGGAGCCTAAGCAAGCACGACCTTCAGAAAGAGCCAAGACGGGACTGTGGAAGGAGTAGCAAGAGTTCTGGCCCCTCCAACTCAAAAAGATCTGATCTCTACCACGTATCAGAAAAACCTTCTCACTTACAAAACTTACTAAAGAAACTTGTTCAAATCATTTCACCTCTCTGTCCCTGAAGGTTCGTACAAACCCACCTTGTAACTGATGGACTTACAAAAGGTTCAGAAAATAACTTGAAAAATAGAACACTTACTGTTTCTCTCACTATAAAAGCAACATGCATTTATTTGATAGGCAACTAAGAGTAGAAAATAACAAAGCAGATTTTTACTTTCTATATGGTATACCTTATTGTATTTTTACATTTTTAAGAGGAAAGAACCAGCAAATATACTTTTTAAAAGTACTTCTGGCATCCATCCACAATAGAAACACCAACACACAGATGAAAATGAAGACTAATAACAATTCCAATTGCCAGCACAATGGCATAGAACTTAATATGGAACTCCCTCTGAGAGCAACCCAACACATTGTACTGGCGAAAACTGTAACAGCAGCTTGAAATAAAATTTACTTTTGGATAAAAGTGTGGCTATCTATATTTGCATTATTTCAGAGACAAAACACCCTAAAAGCAAAAGTAACCCAAATTGATTGGTAGAGCTGATCTTAAAGGCTGTGTATTCAAAACCACATCTGCTCACTGAAATAACCCTCAACTAGATTTACTCTATTGAGGTTTTCTTTGTGGACTAATTAGTAATACAATCAAATTTTGTGAGTCATCAATAGACACTAGAAGAGAAGGTATATTTTGTTTCAAGGTATAAAGTTTGACATATAAAGACTAGAGTTACTTCATTAATTATGCTAATCAGGATCGCCACTGATTAGCATAATTTACTTTTCTGTCCATTTAAGACTCCTGTTGTATTTCAATTTCTCCTGTATCTCTTAAATTTACCATAAAAATTTGATGTTTTTAAAAATTTTAAGTTTTTATCTATAATTTTTATTTAACTTATTTTTAACTATTTATTTTTTACCTAACTATTTTATTTTTCAATTGTTTATTCTTTTTGAAAATTTTTATCTTTATTATTGAAAGTATTACAGATGTCCCCTTTGGTTTTTTTCCTCAATTTTATTTTTCAGAATTTTTATTTATTATTATATTTTTAATAATTTTTGCTGTTGAAAGTATTACAGATGTCTCCTTTGTTTTTTTTCCCCTCAATTTTTTATTCTTTAACTATTTTAATAGTTTGTGATAAATTCCTAGAGGTAGAATTATTGGGTCATATTTTATTATTTAACTTTTTATCCATTTTAACTTTTTATTTTGATTGATTATAAAATAATAGTAAAGTTGTAAGAAAAAAACAAAAAAATCCCCATAACCCTGCATCTCAATTTCCCGATTATCAATATTTTACCATATTTGCCTTTCTATTTATCTTGTATTGTTATTATTTTCTGAACCACTTGCAGATATGATGTCCTGTTACTCCTAAATTCTTCTTTTAAAATGTATTTTTTATTGATTTCAGAAAGGAAGAAAGAGGAAGAGACAGATAGAAACATCAATGATGAGAGAGAATCATTGATTGGCTGCCTCCTGCACACCCCACACTGGGAATTGAGCCTGAAACCTGGGCATGTGCCCTGAGCGGTAATCAACCGTGACCTCCTGGTTTATAGGTTGATGCTCAACCATGGAGCCATGCCAGCCTAAATTCTTAAGATGTATTTCCTAAAAATAAGGTCATTCTTCTACATAACCACAGTACAACCAGCTAAATCTGGAAATTAGTATTGAAGCAATAGTACCATCCAATTCCCAGACTCCATTAAAATTGCCTGGTTATTTCAACAATGTCCTTGGTAGAGGCAGGATCCACCTGGACCACACATTGCATTTATTTGTTACTAGAGGCCTGGTGCACAAATTCATCCATGGGTAGGGTCCCCTGGGTGGCCTGTGGAGATTGGGCCCCAGCTTGAGCTCCACAGCCCTGCCTGGCACCCCGCCTTGGCCTGGTGCTGCCCCCTCACCTGCTCTACCATCCCACCTGTGGGGCGATCAGTCGGGGCCACTGCTTGCTGTCTGTGGAGCGATTGGGCCCCGGCTCATACCTGGCGCCACCCGTTCAACTGCTCCACCATCCTGCCACGGTTCCACTCTTGTTGGAGCCCATTGGGGCTGGCAGTGCCTCTGCTGCCTCCCGCTGCCAGCACCGCATCACTGACACCTGACATGTTCCACGCCGCCCCCTGGTGGTCAGTGCACATCATAGCAAGCGGTCAAACTCCTGGTCTCCCAAACTCCTGGTCAATCAACTGCCTGAGGGGACAATTTGCATATTAGACTTTTATTATCTAGGACTAGAGGCCTGTTGCACGAAGAGATTCGTGCAATAGGCCTTCCTTCCTCTGGCTGCCGGCACCACTTTTTCTCTGGCACCCAGGACCCAGGCCTTCGCTCAAGCCGCAGCGGAGAAGCCAAGCCCCTTCAGTCTTCAGTCTTCGCTCTGTGCCTGCATATGCAAATTAACTGCCATGTTTGTTGGGTTAATTTGCATACCCATCCTGATTGGCTGGTGGGCATAGCGGAGTGACACCAATTTGCATGTTTCTCTTTTATTAGTGCAGATGTCTTTTCAGTCTCCTTCAGTCCAGACCAGCTCCTCAGTCTTTACTAATACTTGTCTTTTTTGACCTTGGTAATCTTAGCGAATACAGCCCAGTTCCTTGTAGAATGCTCCTAAGTTTGGGTTTCTGATGTTTTTCTCATTATATTTAGCTTCTGCATTTTTGAAAAGAATACCAAAAGGGTGGCCTTGTGTTCTCAGAGCATCATGTCAGGAGGTACACAAGGCCAATTTGTCTCATTGCTAGTGGAGTTAACTTTTATCACTTTGTTAAGATGGCGTCTGCCAGGTTTTTCCACTGTAAATGTTGTAGGTTTGATTCTCAGCCAAGGCACATACCTAGGTTGTGGGTTCGATCCCTAGTCGGGATACATACAGGAGGTAACGATCAATGTTTCTCTCACATCAATGTTTCTCTTTGTCCCTCCCTCTCTCTCTAAAATCAATAAAAACATTTTTTTTTCAATAAAAACATATTTTAAAAAATAATAACAATTACACATTGATATCGAGACTTGCAGTCTTTCCTCTGCACACACATATTACAATGGCGACACACACATGCAACCATCACAGATTCATTTTAGCACATCTGGAAAAATACACAATGTTTTACATGTGCTTTTCTTTTTTCATTTAGCAATATATCTTAGAGGTCTTGCCTTGTCAGTAAATAAATACCTTCCATATTCTTTTTGTTATTGTGACTGTGTATTATTTCAATGTATGAATACTTATGCTTGCTGCATTAAATCTTTTGTTGTTGCAAATATGCTATTGGCATAGCCATTCAAAATCCGTTCAATTTGCCATTTCAAATGCAATTCAAATTCAAATAGCCATTGCAAAGTTATTGCAATGTGTGCATCTATAGGATAAATTCTTGGAGGTAGACTTGCTGGGTCATATTTCATTTGAAAATTTGCGGTGGCTATTTTTTATAGCTACTTGGTCCCATTTTAGCTTGAAAACGATCTTCTCGAATTTCCCTGAGGATAATAATAATCTCTGCCATATGCATTCTTTTCTCAGGGGTCATGAACTCTAATAATTCATCTTGCACATCTAGTCATTTTTCATTGTAGGGTGACCTTTACATATGAAAGTTCAAATTTTTATTTTCATGTTTCTTTGGTCATTTAAACTGGTCTTCAGGGACAGACATACAAACTGAAAATTTCATCTTGAAATAAAAATGTTTACATACTGTTTTGTCATTAAAAAAATTCTAGAGTAGGTATACATCTTCATTTCATTGTTCTCCAAAGAGAGATTCTCAGTGGCTTTACAGTATTCCCATTATCCAGGTAAGCATTAATTGGAATAATAGAATATTCAGCAGTTTTCCAGGTGTGTCTTTTCAGGGTTGAGGTCTCCACTGATTGATTGGCTGGCACCAGGGCAAGAGGTCATTATTCAATGCAGCTGGTCCTGATGTCAGCCGTGGCTGGTTTAATGCTTATCTGGGCCTGGAGCTGAAATACAACTGAGGTAGTGATGTTATCTCTAGGGAGGAAAGGTCAGGGGTCCAAACCAAATGACTATTGATACGCTAGGGGAGGAAAAGTCACCCTACAAGTGATTGTCCCTTGCTGGCCACCCTGGTGACCTTCTGTACCTGGCCCATCCTCCTTGCTCTGCTCCTGTCTGTCTACCTGCCTAACCACACCAGAACAGGGAATTACAGGGTCATGGTTACCATGGTTGCATCCACTCAAATCTGCCCTCCCTGAGGGGCACCAATGCATTCTACCACCCCTCATTTTCCTCCCAACAAGCCCCTCCTTCAGAAAAACTTACCATTCTCAATCTTTTCCTTATGGTCTTACTTTCAGACCTTTTACCCAAAGAGCTTGTTTAAATGCAATGAATTTCTAGATCAGGGAAGAGGTATTTTTGCATATGGAGGGAGGATATGACCTTTCATTGGCTTTCAAATGTCACTGCATCAGCTTCTTCAGCCCTTGGGTTTCAAGCAGCTCAGGGCCTACTGGATCCATAGTTAGCTAAACTCTATTTAGCTAGAATCCTATTCAGGAGTTAGTTAGCTAAATCCTAGTTAGCAAAATCTTTTGCTAGAATTCCATTTTAACAAGCTCAGGGAAACCCCCGTTACTTCCCAGAAGGCACCCTCCTCTGATGGGAATGGTAAGTGAATGAGAAAGTGGTAAGAGAGAGCAATTTGCCATTGTCTTTCAAACCTTGAAGATGTGCTTATTGATTGTCCCATAACCTCACTTTCAAAAAGTCTTCTGAAGGAAATAATCAGAGGTATTTGGAAAGATTTTTATATAAAGATATGCATTTCAGTTTAAGTTATAATTTATGTTACTATTTATTTTTATTTTTTTTAAATATATATTTTATTGAATTTTTTACAGAGAGGAAGGGAAAGGATAGAGAGTTAGAAGCATTGATGAGAGAGAAACATCGATCAGCTGCCAATCAATCAGCTGTGTGGGCCAATCAATCAGTGGAATCCTCAACCCTGAAAGGACACACCTGGAAAACTGCTGAATATTCTATTAAGATCAGCTCCTGGGACCACCCCAAAAATCGCTGCCCTTAAAACCCTTAGGACGGAGGACCCAGCTAGCACTCCCTCCTGGGAGCACACCCACACCTTTTCCTTTCCCTCTCCCCCTCCCTCCCCCAGGCATGGTACCACTAGCTTCCTCACTCCTAAGCTCCAAGGGCCCTTCCTTTACCTCTCTCTATATCTATAACTTGTTTCCTAAGCCCATTTCTTCTAGAAATTACTTCTACCTCTGTGATTTACCAAATAAACATTCTCTTACAGTTTGGGTCTTGGCTCTGAATTCTTTCCTAGCCAGAGCCCAAGTACCAAGATTGCTGAACCCAGGTTTGGTCTGACCCCACTGATCAGACACCTGGTTCCGTTCCCTACACCTACAACACTGGGAGCCTGGAAGATGTAGGCGAGAGTAAGGAAGTGGGAGCCCTTCAGAAAGCTGCCCAAGACCAGAGGCCACCCAACCAGCCCAGCATTAGAATTTGACAAAGTGGCTGGAGGAGTCTACTTCGATGTGTAACAACTTGAGATGATAAGCTTTATAACTTACAAAGTGCCTTTGTTCACATTTTTTCCCCCATTTGGTTTTCACAATAACCCCATTAGATTAAGCATGGCAGGAGTTAGTATTCATTTTTCCCACATTTACTAGTAGATTAAAACACCAAGTCTTTGGTAAGGAAATCAGCTGGGAAGTGAGGGAGATGCAGCTCCGTTGGTGATTTTGGACACCACGTTGCAATTCTGTGCAGAAAGGACACTGCAGGAAAAACCACCACCTAAGCAGACCTGATGGGAGCGGCTCTGATGGAGGACTCACAGCCTGACTGGTCACAGTGTCTGCTGAGCCAGCTTTCCCGAGAGCTGAACCCTGTGAGATGCCCTTTTGGTTGGGTCCTGATAAACATCTACTGGTTGACTGAAAACTGCACCGACTTCACTAAAGAAGGACCTAGCAAAATGGTAAGAGGAGAACAGAGATTCCCAGAGGCATGTTGGTACATAGATGTCTGTAAAGGGTGGGGATGGAGATGAGAGGAAGGGGCAGGGGAGCTAGGACCCCTAGGGGTCATGTATGCCTTAGAGGTTGCCAGGTCCATGTGTAGTGCCTTGGGTGGCTGCACTTCTTCTCAAATAAAACTTGGCAACATTCAAACTATGTTGGGCCCTAGCCGTTTGGCTCAGTGGATAGAGCATCGGCCTGTGGACTGAAGGGTCCCTGGTTCGATTCTGGTCAAGGGCATGTACTTCGGTTACAGGCTCCCAGCCCTGGTTGGGGGCAGTGCGGAGGCAGCCAATCGATGTGTCTCTCTCACATCTGTGTTTGTTTCTCCCTCTCCTTTCCACTCTCTCTAAAAATCAATGGGAAAAAAATATCCTTGAGTGAGGATTAAAACAAACAAACAAACAATGTTGGGAGGATCAAAAAAAACATGTTTAGGAATGACTTGTGTTAGAAAGGTACCTGGACTAAGGAGCTAAATTTTCTTAATTTAACACAAATTACAAACCATAACTTATCAAAGGGCAAAAATTCCAAGATGTCTTTTTCCAAGAAACAGCAAGGTGAAGACTTTAAGCAGGCAGCTCAGTTTTAAGAACATTTAAAAAATTATGCCCTGACCAGGTAGCTCCGTTGACCATCGTCCTGATACGCCAAAGTTATGGGTTCAATCTCTGGTCAGGGCACATACAAATATCAACCAACTGTGGACGAAAGGGGCCTCGTGCTAACCTGACAAGCTCAGGGGAGGCCTGCATGGTGGTCTTGCAGACTCAGAAACCTGAAGTAACCACAAAGGACGGTCTGAAATTAAACTTTAACCAGAAGCAGTTATGGTGGGTAGTCACCTCCTAGTATCTTCCCTGACAAGGCCAACCTTTACCTTAACTGAGCCTGTCTGTCTTTTTGCAACTATGATAACATACCCTTTGAAATGTCTAGGTAACTTGTAACTTCCCTTTTTCCGGACCCCATGGGGCACAATCTAATGTGCTGGGCACCAGAACAGATACCACAAATTCCTTCATTGTCATGTTAACTGTTCCTGCACCCACCTAAGTATGTGTCCATCATTTTATGTTTTATCCAGTCCCAGGGGTTTCCCTACTTTGCTTTCTCCCCTCTCTCTAGTCCAGTGGTTCCCAACCTTCTGGCCCTTTAAATAGTTTCTCATGTTGTGACCCCAACCATAAAATTATTTTCGTTGCTACTTCATACTGTAATTTTGCTACTGTTTTGAATCATAATGTAAATATCTGATATGCAGGATGGTCTTAGGCGACCCCTGTGAAAGGGTTGTTCGATGCCAAAGGGGTCGTGACCCACAGGTTGAGAACCGCTGCTCTAGTCTATCACCAATGGATTTCACGTAACCCACCTACGTCCCTTTCCTTTGATTGCAATGTATAAATATAAATGTAACCCGCTAAGCTCCGGAACATTATCTCAATTCGTTGAGGTTCTGCTTCCAGGAATATGTCGACAGTTTTGCTCAAATAAACTCACAAAAATTCTTTACAGGTTTCAATGGTTTTTTACAATAATACAATGAATGTAAAATAAGTGGGAAACAAATTGATCTCTCTCTCTCTTTTCCCCTCCCTCTCAAATCAATAAAGAAAAATTTTTCTTAAATTGAGTTTCATTAATCCTTTTCAGAACTTCAAAAGACACTTGATCACACCCACAATCACACTACTCTTCAAATAAAGGGAGAAACTTAGATCACACTAGCATATATACTAGAAGGGGCCATGAAATTAATTTTGAATTATGAAGTAAGTATACATAATAAAGAAATCAAACTTAGGCAGCGCCCTCGGCAGTCCCGCATCGGTCTCTTGCTTTAACAGTGTTTGGTCAGAACAGACCCAGGGCCGCCCCTTCTTCCAGCCTCTGGCCACTCTCCTGCGTCTCATCCAGTCACCACCCTCAGAACCACCTCCAGGACCAGCCAGCACACCGGTTTTGGGTTTTTTTCTACCTTAACTCCTTATGCTGAACAGCCATGAGCTTCCAAATTCGCCAGAATTATTCCACCGAGGTGGAGGCTGCGGTCGACCGCCTGGCCAACCTGCACCTGCGGGCCTCCACACCTACCTCTCTCTGGGCTTCTATTTTGACCCTGACGATGTGGCTCTCGAGGGCGGGGGCCACTTCTTCTGCGAGTTGTCAGAGAAGACGCACGAGGGCGCTGAGCATCTCTTAAAGTTGCAAAACAAGCGTGGCGGCCACATTCTCTTCCAGGACGTGCTGAAACCTTCCCAAGATGAGTGGGCCAAAACTCAGGACGCCATGGAGGCCGCCCTGGCCTTGGAGAGGAACCGGAACCAGGCCCTGGTGGAGCTGCAGGCCCTGGGTTCCATCTGTGCAGACCCTTGGCTCTGTGACTTCCTGGAGAGCCACTTCCTGGATGCGGAGGTGAAACCGATCAAGAAGATGGGCGACACCTGACTCACCTCCGCAGGCTGCCGCCCCCGGGGTGGGCGGGTGTCTCTTCGAAAGGCTCACCCTTGAGCACGACCAGGAGCCTTAGGAGCCCAGAGGCCTTTCACAGGCCCCTCTGCGTCGCCCTGGTGTCTCTGGCTTTTACCTGAGCCTCTCCCCGAAGCTACTAGCCATGCCTTGGACCAAATGAAACAATAAAGCTTTTTGCAGAAAAAGAAAAAAGAAAGAAAGAAAGAAATCAAACTTAAAAATTTATCCTAAAAATGCTGTAGTACATTTTTCACTGAATTGGCAAAGAATAGAACTGGGTTTTAAAATCCTTTAAATTTTATTTTTAGTAGAAGTGGCGTTTTATTTTATTTATTTTATTTTTTCCCCTTCTCCAGATATCTTAATTTTTTTTAAAAAAATCTCTGGATATAAGAAACAATAGTGTAGGCATTTCTGAGGTTCTCAAATGAGCACGTGGTTAGGTGAAACAGAAAGGCCTCGCCCCTAAGGTCTGGTAGTCAGGAAAGACTGTCCACCTCAGTCTGTGCTTCTATTATATGATTTGAGGGAGGAGCTGCTAATTCATGCTTTTTCTCAAAATTTCTCCCTCACCACCTGCCAGGAACTTCCATCTTTACAAAGCCGCTCAGAAATTCTTGGCAGGACTCTTATCACTGAACAAAACATGAGCAAGATAAGACTGTGCTTATGATTCAGAGTTGCTTCCCTTTAAATCTTAAGTTAGCAGAACTAACAGCAGATTAGGAAACAGGAGAGCTGCCTGGTAGAATACTCTTTAAAACCAGAAGCATTTTTGCTTGAGAAAAGAAGTACATAAATCAGTGTTCTCCTAACTGTCTTCATTGTTCATCTCATCAGCAAATAATGTTTGAGCATGCACCCCTAGTCTGTGCATAGTTATAAATTACACTAGAGGCCCGGTGCATGAAATTTGTGCAGGGGGCATTCCTCAGCCTGACCTGTACCCTCTCCAATCTGGGACCTCTCAGGGGGTGTCCGACTGCTGGCCTACAGGGATCGGGCCTAAACTGGCAGTTGGACATCCCTCTCGCAATCCGGGACCGCTGGCTCTTAACGGCTCGCCTGCCTGCCTGCCTGCCTGATTGCCCCTAACCCAGGGGTGGGCAAACTTTTTGACTCGAGGGCCACAATGGGGTCTTAAACTGGACCAGAGGGCTGGAACAAAAGCATGGATGGAGTGTTTGTGTGAACTAATATAAATTCAAAGTAAACATCATTACATAAAAGGGTACGGTCTTTTTTTTTCTTCAGTTTTATTCATTTCAAACGGGCCGGATCCGGCCCGCGGGCTGTAGTTTGCCCACAGCTGCCCTAACCCCTCTGTCTGCCAGCCTGATCGCCCCTACCTAGGCCCCTGCCAGCCTGATCGCCCCTACCTTGCCCCCCTGCTGGCCTGATTAACCCTAACTTGCCCCCCTGCTGGCCTGATTAACCCTAACTTGCCACCCTGCTGGACTGATTAACCCTAACTTGCCCCCCTGCCAGCCTGATCACCCCTAACTGCCTCTGCCTCAGCTCCCAGTCTCGCCTCCCTCTGCGGGAGGTGACCTGGCGGATCAGGAGAAGGCACCGCCCCCATTACCCTGCTGCTGCTGCCACTGCCGGCCTGAGCCTCGGCCCTCGCAGCCGCTGCAGCTTTATCTGGAAGGACTTCTGAAAGACGCCCTCTAATTAGCATATTACCCTTTCATTAGTATTGATTTGGGGACCATTACAGCCACGCAGAACTTAAAGAAAACACACGGCCCTGGCCGGTTTGGCTTAATGGAGAGAGCGTCCGCCTGTGGACTGAAGGGTTTCAGATTTGCTTCTGGTCAGGGGCACATGCCTGGGGTGCGGGCTCGATCCCCAGTAGAGGGCCTGCGGGAGGCAGCTGATCAGTGATTCTTATCATTGATGTTTCTATCTCCCTCTCCCTCTCCCTTTCTCTCTGAAATCAATAAAAAAAATATTAAAAAAAAAAGAAAACACATGATCTTCACTTTGGGCTTTGTCATTTTACAATATCCTTTGTGCAGTATTTTAACTTCCCTCAACTTTCCTTTACCCACCCTTAAAATGCAATCTATTTTGGGGAAGATGATCAGGAAAGTGATTCTAGTAGGTAGAAGTTTTTTTTGGAGGGGATGGGGTCATGAAAATATTTAAAAATTGAGCATGGTGATGGTTGTACCACTCTGAATTTACTTTAAAAAACCAGTTCATTGTACACTTTAGGTGACATGTACAGTATATGAATTATATCTCAACAAAGCTGTTCTTTTATTTCTTTTTAAATAAAGACCAGTCTTATAATCAATTGTAGATGTTTTCAGAGGCCCCCCCCAGGATTTCCATTTCCACTGTGCCAGCTCTCTGCTTCCTTTAACCTGATGGGCAAAAGAATCCTGCATGCTCTGGCCAGAAAGTGCATTCTCTCTTAGGTGGCCCAAATGCTTTTTCTAAGGTCGTTTTATGGATTCAAAAGAATAAACAGAGATGTGGGAAGCTTTTGTTGAATTCCTTTTATATGTTTCTTCCAGCCTCATGGGAAGTGAGATGTGGCTCTGAATTCATCCCAAAGGGTGTCTTTGGGCAAAAGCACCCAGAACGGCACAGCTCCTGCGGGATGTCCTAGGCCAGTGATGGCGAACCTCGGACACGTGTGTCAGAGGTGACACGCGAACTCATTTTCTTGGTTGATTTTTCTTTGTTAAATGGCATTTAAATATGTAAAATGAATATCAAAAATATAAGTCTTTGTTTTACTATGGTTGCAAATATCAAAAAATTTCTATATGTGACACGGCACCGGAGTTAAGTTAGGGTTTTTCAAAATGCTGACATGCCGAGCTCAAAAGGTTCGCCATCACTGCCCTATACACTCGCTGTCAGGACTCGGGGGGGCTTGAGGGTGAGTGAGGCAGCAGTGCCAGCACAAGACCTGGGAGAAGGCAGCGCTTTCTACACTGCCCAGGCCCATGTGGACTGCAGCTGCACCCACTGAGGTGGGCAGGGTGTTTCTGCTGTTTTGTTTTGGTCTGGCCTCCACCCCGTCAGCCACAGACTTGTGCCTTCGCTGAGACTGTGAACAGTTCGATGGTCCTACTTTTTGGTGCACTCCCACCTCCCGGAGACTTGCAGTTAGACACTGGCGGCTTCCGAGTCACTCGCGGGGAGAGCGCTGCCCTAGTCCAGAACAGACTTGGGCGTCCTCAGCTAGGAGGCCTCCCAGGGCTAAGGGCCGCCAGCAGTTTGAAGGCCGGGCACAACCCCGATTGTGGCAGGGGTCCCCTCTGGGGCGCTGGCCAGCCTGGGCGAGGGGACACCTGCAGTTTGAAGGCCAGCCATGCCCCCAATCCAGGCGGGGGGTCCCCTCATGGTGACCATTCTTCCCGCTCCCTCAGCTCCCTAGCCTGCTGTTCAGTCATCTATCTGGTTGTTTTGGTCATTATGGCCCCTGGCTTTTTATATATTAGGATGCATGAAATGGATATATATTTTAAAACATTAAAAAATAGTCACCTTTGCCCTACTGGTTTGACTCAGTGGATAGAGCGTCAGCCTGCAGACTGAAGGGTCCCAGGTTCGATTCCAGCCAAGGGCACATGCCTGGGTTGCAGGCTTTATCCTCAGTGGGGGATATGCAGGAGGCAGCCAATCAATGATTCTCTCTCATCATTGATGTTTCTATCTCTCTTTTCCTCTCCCTTCCTCTCTGAAATTAATAAAGACATATTTAAAAAAAAATAGTCACCTTAAAATAAATTACAAATAAATGATAAGTAGCCCTAACTTGCGTGGCTCAGTGGTTGAGCATTAACCTATGAACCAGGAGGTCAAGGTTCAAATTTCTATAAGGGCACATGCCCGGGTTATGGGCTTGATCCCCAGTGTGGGGTGTGCAGGAGGCAGCCAATCAATGATTCTCTCTCATCGTTGATGTTTCCATCTCTCTACTCCCCTCCCCCTTCCTCTTTGAAATCAATAAAAATATATATATTTTTTAAAAATGATAAGTAGCCTAATATTTTCTTTCTGCACCCTAATGTATAATTTGGGGCAGCTCATGGGACTCACACTGCACTTTGGAGTCTACTGAAATACTAAAGGAGTTCATGAAAAATATATGCGGCCTGGATTTCAATTCAGAACAACAAATGCAAGTTGCAGAAAGAGGATGGATGCATGGAAACAGAAGACACATGCTCGTGAGGGAAAGGGAATGTGTCCTGGATGTTCTGGTTGTGTTGTCTCTTGGTTTGTATTACATTTTATCACTCACATTTCTAAACAGAAATCAAAAATGGCACTTCGAGTTTGCATTTATTTAAAGTGTTAAATTTCAACTTAGTTCTCATAAGAAGAGAACCATGGCAAGGAACAAATTAAAATCCTTTGGAGTATTTAAAAAGAGAAGGCGGGAAGGACATTGAGGCCCGTGGCCCTTAAACAGGCCCAACTCCTGAGGGAGAGTGAGGACAGGAGGCACGTCATCTGGTTAAGGGCCACCTTGGAAGGCTCAGTGGACTTAGTCCTGGAGAATGGTCAGGGGAAATTGAGAGTCCTTGTTGGGGGCATTCAAATCTGACTCTCCATGAGCAATAAGAAGCCTTATCTGCGACGGGAGGGCAGCCTATGACACTGAATGGGGAGGCTGGGCCAGATATTGCTTCCTGCGCCCTGGACCCACACTCGCCTCCATGGCCTCACACCCTTTATCCGGTAAAAAACGACTCCATTCCAGCCTCAACCCAGTAGCCTCTTCGCCAGCGAACCCTTCCGGGCTGCTCTAAAGCACAGCGGTTCATTTTCTCCTCTGTGCTACCGTATGTACTTCTATTGTTATTTTTTTACCGTGTTACAATGATCAACATCGGCCTCTGGGAGAAAACAGGCAGGAATATGCCTTCTTCGGAACCTATGCTTATCACAGGGCATATAATACCCTCTAAAAGCTGACTGAAGAGATAAATGCTGAATTAGAAGAAGTGGATAGATGAGATAATCTAATAATCATGGCAAATGCCAATACCAATGGGGGAATGTGAAATATCATTGGGAAGTAGCAGAAGTTGCAAAATTTTTGTGCTGAGAATATTTTTCCTAAATCTTTGCAATCTGATTCCTAGAATTGTGCAATGCATCTACAACAGAAACTGTCCTATTGGATCGAATCCATGTGATTCAAATTAAAGTACAATCAATCACCCTGGCCAGTGTTTCTCAGTGGTTGAAGCATGGGCCCCATGCACTGAAGGAGCATGGGTTCGATTCCCGGTCAAGGGCACATCCTGGGTTTCAGTTTCAATACCTGACCCTGGTCAGGGTACATGTGGGAGGCAACCAACTGATGTGTCTCTCTCACATCGATGTTTCTTTTCCTCTCCTCTCCTCTCCTCTCCTCTCTCTCTCTCTCCCTCTTCTTCCTTCCCTTCCACTCTCTCTAAAAAACAATGGGAAAAATCTCCTCGGTGAGGATTAACACACACACACACACACACACACATACACACACACACTACAATCAGTCACCTTCCCAATTAATTGGACTACAGCAGAAAGTTCATGTGGATAACCAGCTTCCCAAGGAACTCTCTAATCCATATTGTGATGCTTAATTATAGCCTTCAGAATTTTCAGAAAGGAAGTCACTTTGATTGTACATAGAATTTCAAACCAATTACTTGAACTTGAAATGTTTGTTTTTGGCATTCATTCAAACAATACTTCCTGTGTATACACTAATATGTGCCAGGTCTCAGAATGTAAAAATAAATCAAGTGTGGTTCCTGATGTCTAGGAACTCCATGGGCAGAATGGAGTTGATCAAAGACTTCTATTTCCAGCAATATGGCAGGCTAGGTATTCTGAACCACCCTCAAATTAAAATAATTAATATGTTAAACATATTTTTAAATGCATTGCTGAGATGGCATGAGGTTTTTTTAAAAAGATCCACAGAAGCCAAAACCTAAGTGAAAGCAGAAATCCTTGTTAGTGCCAACAAAGTCTTTCTCCCCTGAGGCCAAACCTGGAGTCTCGGACTCCTTCCTCTAGGGTTGTGTGGGGCCCATGCTGCATCTTCAAGAGTGGGTGGGGAGGAGACACAGTCTGGGCAGAGCTTCCTGGCCTTTCTCAGGCCACACAAAGACTGAGGACCATGGCGTGGAGGCTCTGGCCCAGAGCCCACCCAGGCTGGAAAGTCCAGCATAGTCCATTCTCATAAAGCTAGAATGAAAAATAAAGTTGCCATGCAGAACAGCACAGCAAAGAAAGTTGCCTTTCTGGCCCTTGGCCCTGTCTGAGGAGGGAAATTTGAAAACACAAGCCAGCCTTCGTGTTTGTGGTGCGAGAGTATACTAGTTGTTGGATGGTTTGAAAACTCCCATCTGGGTCCTAGCTGGTTCGGCTCAGTGGATAGAGCACTGGCCTGTGGATCCATGTTTTTCTCTTGGCGTCTGTCCCTCTTCCTTCCACTCTCTCTCAAAATCAATGGAAAAATATCCTCGGGTGAGGATTAACAAACAAACAAACAAATAAATAAATAAATAAGCAAAACAGGACTCTTGTTTCCAACTGAATATTATATATAAAAAACACAATCTTTTGCCCTAGCCGGTTTGGCTCAAGGGGATAGAGTGTTGGCCTGTGGACCATAGGGTTCTGGGTTCAGTTCTGGTCAAGGGCACATACCTCAGTTGCAGGCTTCTCCCAGGCCCAGGCCCTGCTCAGGGCTCATGCAGGAGGTAACCAATCAATGTTTCTCTGACATTGATATTTCTCTCTTCCACTCTCTGTAATAATAAATTAAAAAATTTCCTCAAGTGAGGGTTAAAAAAAAACCCCACAACAACCTAATTTAAAAAGAAAAGAAGAAAAGAAAGAAAGGAAAGAAGGAAGGAAGGAAGGAAGGAAGGAAGGAAGGAAGGAAGGAAGGAAGAAAAAGACCCCCCTCCCCCCCAGCTGGGATTTTCATTTAACTTGGTTTCCAGATTGCTAGTAAGTTTGCAAAAGAAAAAGAAAGTCTCTAATGGAGGAACTCACTCACCTTTAATGGAGGCTGCAAGAATGCCTGCAGGTAAGATTCCAAAGAGATGAGTTGTTTCACAATAAAAAGAAGTAAACAAACAACCACACAAACAAAAGAAACAAGGTGCTACAACTGAGCAAAATGAAATCCTCAAAGACTTCAGATATCAAAACAATCACACAAACATCATAGAATAACTATGTTTAAATAAAAAGCCTATCTCACAGACATAAAAATACTAAAATATTATCAAATCGAATACAGAAGTGCATTAAAAGAATAGCATGTCTAGGAAGAGCTTATTCCAGCAAAGCCAAGATTTTTCAAAATTAGAAGATTTACTAAATGTTAAAAAAAAGATCCACGTGTCTGTTGCTGCTCCCACCCCCACCCTCACCCTCACTCAAAAACAAGTAACTCTTCAATTACACAAATGAAAAACAACAACAACAACAACAAAACAGGTAACTGATAAAATTCAACAATTTCTGGAAATACCAGAAACCACAGGAAGAACTTTCTGTACCTGACAAACAGGATTTACTAGAAATCTCTGTCAACATTAGAATAATGTGAACTATTCAAAGCATTTCCATTAGAATCAGAACAAGACTCTGATGAAGAAAGGTAGAGAGAGATGGGTTCTAGGTGGGAATGCCCACCATCAGCCTTGGAAATGCACTGGTTCTTCTGTAGTGATGATCTTATACCTAGTAAATTGCCAAGTCAACTGACAAAATTCTAAAATTAATGAGAAATTTCAGCAAGCAAGATGGCCAGATCAAGAATTGACAGCCTTGCCCTGGCTGGTTTGGCTCAGTGGATAGAGCGTTGGCCTGCAGACTGAAAGGTCCCAGGTTCGATTCCAGTCAAGGGCATGTACCTTGTTTGCTGGCACATCCCCAGTAGGAGGTGTGCAGGAGGCAGCTGATCGATGTTTCTCTCTCATCAATGTTTCTAACTCTCTATCGCTCTCCCTTCCTCTCTGTAAAAAAATCAATAAAGTATATTAAAAAAAGAAAAAAAGAATTGACAGCCTGGCTGGGATGGCTCAGTGGTTGAACATTGACCTATAAACCAGAAGGTCACAGGGTTTGATTCCTGGTCAGGACACATGCCTGGGTTTTGGGCTCCATCCCCAGTGATCAATGATTCTCTCTCATCATTGATGTTTCTCTCTCTCTCTCTCTCTCTCTCTCTTCCTCTCTGAAATAAATAAAAATATATTACAAAAAAACAGAAACTTAATATAAAAAAGAATTGACATACAACAATTAGCTGTTTTACATGCCAATAATAGCCAATAAAGCAAAATCATGAGAAAATTGGTCCCTGTATGGTGGCAACTAAAATATAAAGTATCAGTAAGAAATATGAAGAAATCTATAAAATTTCACTAAAAAATATAATCAATACCATGAGTAAATGGAAATACATACACCATATATCTGCATGAGAAGATTCAAATAGCAAGTATATAGATATACTTCAATTGGAGGAGTGTTTAAATAAACGCTTAGGAAAAAAGTGTTTAGGAAAAAATTATTTGCAGTAGTTAATTAAATGTTAATTAATCTTAATGTAGTGACATAGAAAGATCTCCAGGGCAAAGACACACTTTAGCTAGTTGAAGATTGATACACAGGGTATGAAAAGCAAAGCAAAAGTGTGTCTTTGCATAGGTATTATTCTGGTTATCTGTTGCTATATAGCAAGCCACCCCAGCATTAACTTGCTAGGAATCTGTGCTTTGTGTAGGCTGGATGGTGCAGCTGTCTGTACTCACTTGGCAACCACCTGATGCTGGAGTCATCTGCAGGCTCACTCACTCTCGTGTCTGGTGGCTGGCACTGGCTCCAAATGGCGACTCAGCTGAAGATGTAGCAGGAATACCTGTCTGGCCTTCACAGGTGGCTGTGTCCCAAGGGTGAGCATCTGTGGAGAAGAGGGATCAGTCAGTCAGGTGTCCTGCCTGCTGCACACTCCTCGTGAGGATAGGTAGGAAGGCTCACAGGGGCCAGGGGAGGGGAAATCAGGCCCCGCCTGTGATGGGGGGAGTATGAAACCACCGGAGAGGAGTGTATGTTATTTTATTTAAAAAAGATCTGAAGCTACTTATACTCACCAACTGCTGATATCTGTTATCTTGGGGGAAGTTAGCAGGATTGGGACGTGGTCGTTGATTTGTTCAGTATATAAACCCAAGTGGAACTAGCTTAAGAACAAAATAATTTATTGACTCACATAACTGGATGGTTCCAGGGGTTCACGTTGCTTCAGGTATTCAAAAGATGCCATCAGGTAGCTCTATTTCTCTCCATTTTTCCAGGGAGGACTTTCTCCACGTGGTGGGTAAGGCAACCCCCATAAACCCTGGCTCAAAATCATCACTGGTTGACAGCTCCAATGGAAAGAGAAAAAGTAATCATGCTGGTGGCTCCAGAAACAAAGTTCCAGGCAAGATACACAGTGGTGGACTTGGGGTACCCGCCCATTCTTATACTCAACACTATGGCTCGCGGTGGGGAGGGGGATGAGTTTTGATTGGGAACCTATCACCTGCCTATCTCGTCAGCAGATGCTTTCTATTCTTACTCTGATTTCCTTTGTTAGCACATGAGGAAATTTCCTTTCTTGTGTTTGCTCCTATGTATTTAAAACTTTTTCCCTCCCTCACATTTCATCCAGCATTTTTAGTGTTTGGGGGCTATCTCAATGCACCATATTGATCAGAAATTCTTCATGGCTTCCACAGATTGGCATGTTCTTTCAATGATATCATTTTTATTTTATGGTCACATCTTTATTTCTAGGATTGACCTGCTTTTTCTGCACTCAAGGAATGTTTGCCTGGCCCTGCCAACTATCACCATTCCAAGTTGCCCCATCACAGATGCGGGAACATATGCTCTTGGAGATGGAATAATCTTTTATCCCATGCATGCTCCAATGTTATGACTTTGTTGGGACGCCAGAAATGTCATTCATTAGCTTCTTTCCTATGCCAAATACTAAAATTACATATGAATAAAGTTGTCATAAGTCATACTGCAAAGTAATTTTATAGGATCAACAGGAAGTAAAATTAGTAAATTCATCCATGTAATTATAGTGAACCTGCCACTTTGAGTTTTTTCTGGTATGATCTCCTATGCTGTATTTAGTTATCATATATTTTTCAAAAATTAGTTTGCTCTGCAAGCTCAGTGGCAGGATTATAGCTTTATCTAAGATTTGTACCACCCCAGTATGTCCTGTCAGAACTTAATAAATGATAATACTCTACTTACTTTACATTGAACTTTCAGATCATTTTTTAAATAGAGTACTATGAATAAACCCTACAAACTGCTTCATGATTGTCCTCGTACATTCTATTCTCCTCCTTTCCTCTGGCAGCTCAATCCAGTTTTCATTTTTGTTAACCTGCTTCAGTCCCGAAATAAGGTTTCAAAATTTGCAAAGTGAAATCCCCTTTTTCATCCTCATGTATTAGTACCTTCAATTAACTGCTTTTTTATGGGTAGATCTTTATGTATTTCACTATTAGTCACCTTTCAATTTTGCATGTTTATGGAGATCAATGATGCAAAGAATAAAAAATTTTTTTAAATCATGTATACTGACCATGGAATAATTAAAATCGTCACCACCACCTACTTTTTACTCACTTTACATCCCAACTGGTGGGGAAAGAATGAGGCCAGATCTAATCTGGTTG
Source organism: Myotis nattereri (assembly GCF_964212035.1). NCBI lineage: Eukaryota > Metazoa > Chordata > Mammalia > Chiroptera > Vespertilionidae > Myotis > Myotis nattereri. The sequence continues at coordinate 30,934,553 of NC_138076.1, forward strand.
CCATGGTGGCAGTATAACTATCCATTTAAAACATGACATCTATCAGGGCAAGGATTTTAAAAACAGAAAGACTTACTCTAAACATAGCACCTGACTGTCCAAAACAGACTTGCAGTAACTCAGCGTCTAGCATGCTATCTGCCCCCTTGGCCACAGTTGATGCCAAGTGGGTCTGCTTCCCCCTGGGCCAAACTATTTCTCAAGTCACATCTGTGCTACAGAGAGAAAGCCATGCTGCCTGTCCTCGTAGCTGCTCTGGTTCTGGACTTTCATCTTTTCCATCTGTCCTTAAGGCATAATCAGTTAATTACTGTTACTTGCAACCAGAATTGATGCTTAGATGTCGGCCAGAGTACCGAAGGGTTGCAGGTTCAGATCCAGTCCACAGCATGTACTTAGGTTGCAGGTTCGATGCCTGGCCATGCAGGAGGCAACCAATGGATGTGTCTTTCTCACATTGAAGTTTCTCTCTTTTTTTTCTCTCTCTCCCCCCTCCCCCGTTCTCTCCCTTCCACTCTCTCTAAAAAAAGCAAGGGAAAAATATATCCTCGGGTGAGGAGTAACAACAAAAAATTGATGCTTAGATATAATGATAGAGGAAACAAATATTTATCAAGCAATTTCTCATGCAAAGTAAACAAACTTGAGACAGCAAACAATTCCTAAGCATCATTGTAAATGAATAAATGGTTAATAAACCCTCTGAACAATTATTTACAATTGGTTTTATAAAATTTAATAACAGAATATATTGAATTATTGGATGACCAAAATCTAACCAAATTCTCAAGTATTAACCATTTAAAAATATTGCATTTCTAGGGGGAAAAAAGAAGTGTAATACTTTGCTGCTGCAAATAAAAGCTCTACTTCTTTACTTCTGTGTTCTACAAAGGTCATTTACAGAAAAGCAGCTGCAGGCTTACTCCTCAGGCAGGATGAAAGAGGAAGTGACCACTTTCTTCTAAGGCCAGACTTGACTCTAGCTGTAAGGAACCTCAATTTCATTTTGCAGAAGATACCTGCTAACTAGACTAGTCAATTGACCAAAAATATTACTCAAACCATTATTTGCGTGGTGTTTAACATTAATACAGTACTGTCACACATTAGCTAGGTTGGTTCTCCTTGAAATACTCATTATCACTGGCCTTATTTGACCTGAGGACACAGGCTGAGGCGTGACTTCCCCCAGGTTAGACTGGGGTAAACTAATCTCGATTCAAGCCTTCTGACTTCAAATCTCATGGTAATTCTAGCACAGCACCCTGTTCCTGGTAGACTGCTTAAAACCTTCTGGGTATAAATACAATCCTAGAAGTTGCTACAGGGCAAGACAAGAAGCCTGCTATGCCGGCGCACGGGTTCCCTGGAGGAAAGGCAGGTGCACATGCTGTGCTGGGGAGCACAGGCCTTTCGGTCAAGTAAGAAGTCCAGCAATGAGGCTGACTGCCCTGGGCTCCTATTCCAGCGCTGCTCTACAAGTTCATCTTCAGATTTTGTCATAAATTGAGAGTAATTCCCTACCACACAGGGCAGTGAGGACAGAGACAAGAGCGCTGTAAACATTTAGCTTGCTCCTGGCATCCATTAATAGGGGGTAACAGTGCCAGGTTCTGACCGCTAGGCGGGCCTTTCGGTGTATGATGGTGGTGAGAGAACAGTGTGCAGCCAAGTATGGAATGGGTGACCTGGTGTGAATCAGGCCCCCTCACCTGGGTCTTAGCATCCTCACCAGAAACACTAACATCTTCATGGTGTGGCTGTTTTAAAGAGTTTACATAAAGTCTCCAAAGAACCTAGCACAGTACTAGCACCCAGCAGACAATTAATGGTGGCTGTCATTTCTATATGTCAGCGATGCTGAGAAACTTCAAGAGGAGTTGCCTAAACAAAAGCATTTTAATAGGAAAACTCTGGTTTAACAAAGCATCGAATGGTCCAAATCATGATTTAAACTGTTACTGTTTGCTGTGACTTCTTTTTAAAGTAGGGATTTTAAACGAGACGGTATCAACCCCATCTTTATGAACAAAATCAGGTAATACAAAGTTCTGCCTGGCTGGTGTGGCTCAATGGTGGAGCATCAACCCATGAACAAGAGGGGAGAAGGGATGTCCCAGTTAGATTACTGGTCAGGGCGCATTGATGTTTCTAGCTCTCCCTCTCCCATCCTCTCTTGGAAATCAATAAAAACATATTTTAAAAAATACAAAGTTCTGAGGCAAGGGAAGTGACCTAATCTTCTTCTTTATTCCAGTTAAAACTATGTATTTGTTGTCATCCTTTTTGGGGGGGAGGGGACACAGCACACTGGTTTGTGAGGAAAGCAACCGAATAGTTAAAATATTTAAAACAAAGACCCTCATAAAAACCTCAAGGGACTATCTTGATTCACCTCTTTTCAGTTATCTTTCTGAGCCCTCCATACATGTAGCCTGAGAGGGTGATGAGAACATAAGTGTCTCAAGCAGTAATTAACTAGCAATTTCTCCAGATTAAACAAACCCAAAAGTCTACCTTCCCAAACCGCCTAAAACCACCTGGACCCCAAAATGAAAGAGGAATGGCCCTGGCTGGGATGTCATAGTGCAGCGGTTCTCAACCTGTGGGTCGCGACCATCGGAAAACACATATAGCATATCAGATATTTATTTTTAAATATATTTTATTGATTTTTTACAGAGAGGGAGAGGGATAGAGAGTTAGAAACATCGATGAGAGAGAAACATCGATCAGCTGCCTCCTGCACACCCCCTACTGGGGATGTGCCTGCAACCAAGGTACATGCCCTTGACCGGAATCGAACCCGGGACCCTTCAGTCCGCAGGCTGACACTCTATCCACTGAGCCAAACCAGCCAGGGCAGCATATCAGATATTTACATTACGATTCATAACAGTAGCAAAATTACAGTTATGAAGTAGCAACGAAAATAATTTTATGGTTGCAGGTCACCACAACATGAGGAACTGTGTTAAAGGGTTGAGAACCACTGTCAGCATCAGCCCACGCACCAAAGGGTCACAGGTTCAGGTCCTGGCCTCTGTCAGGGTGTGTGCAGGAAGCAACTGATTGATGTGTTTCTTTCACATCAACGTTTCTCTCTTTCTCTCCATCTTCTCTTCCCTCCCTCCCTCCCTCCCTCCCTCTCTAAAAATCAATGGAAAAAAATCGTATCAGGATTCACAAACAACAAAAATATTAAAGAGGACTGGATTACAAGCTAAAACTAGAGGGAGACGATTTTTCCTAAAACCTTGTTCTATACATGCCAGTGATTACGATTCATAAATTACTTCTAGAAAAGCTAGATCTGCAAAAGCAGTCTTTAAAAGTGCATAGCCAAAAAATTAATGAAAAGTTAACATATTTTGCCTAATGAAAGGGTTTAATATCTTGATACATTTTACCCAGAACACTGTATGAATGACACAAAAGGTTATTTCAAATACTCAGTCTTTCTCAAATACGTATATAGTAATAATAAAATGGCTTTTACTTTGGTAAATGCTTTATTACTTCAGAACTTGTAACCACTGATAGTCGAGGGTACCAACACAACACCACAATGCCTGAGTCACTGGGATATATCTCTGTGGGTGGCCATGGGTCCTGTCACTGTAGTCAGTATTCTTTCTCAGGACCTGGAGTACAGCCCTCTCTGTGCCCCCTGCCCCAGGAATGCCAGCCATGACTACTCAATGCACACTAGTTAAATGAATGAACCAAATTTCCTTAGTTCAGTTTTAAATGAAGTATTCCATTCTAATGGAAACATTTTAGAACCTATCTGAACTGTAATAATTTGGTTATCTATACATATAAAAAGCCTAAGCGACCGGCCAACTGGCAGGTAGCTATGTCGCGTACTGACCACCAGGGGGCAGACGCTCAACGCCAAGAGCAGAAACCACCGGCCTGGAAACATGGAACAGACTGATGAATCTCAGAGGGAAGTGGGGAGGGGGAGTGGCGAGGGTGGAAAGAGAATAACCAAAGATCTTATATGCATATTAGAGGCCTGGTGCATGGATTTGTGCACTGGTGGGGTCCCTCAGCCTGGCCTGCAGGTATTTGGCTGAAACTGGCTCTCTGAGATCCCCTGAGGGGTCCCGGATTGTGAGAGGACACAGGCCAGGCTGTGGGACCCCACCAGTGCATGAATCCATGTATAGGGTCTCTAGTTAAATATAAGAAACTGGTGGTTGCCAAAGGCAGGGAGGGGTGGGAGTGGGTAAAATGGGTGAAGGTCACAAGGTAAGTACATGCTTCCAGTTATAAAATCAGTCATGGAGATGTAATGTATAGCATGGTGGCTATAGTTAATAATGCTTTGTTGCATATTTGAAAGTGTATGAGAGCAAATTTTTAAAGTCCTTATCACAAGATTTAAAAAAATTTTTGTTGCTCAGCCAGTGTGGCTCAGTGATTGAATGCCAACCTATGAACCAGGAGATCATGGCTCAATTTCAAGTAGGGGGCATGCAGGAGGCAGCTGATTGATAATTCTCTCCCTTCCTCTCTGAAATCAATAAAAATGTATGTTTTTTAAAAAAATTGTTAACTATATATAATGACAAATGTTAACTAGACTTGTGATCATTTCAAAACACATACAATATCAAATCATCATGTTGTACACCTGGAAATAATGCTGTCAATTACACTTCAATTAAAAAGTTTTAATAAAAAATAAGCAAGTGTTCTACAATAGCTTTTCACTAATCTATTTTCAAAAAAAATTCAATCCCATTTTTAGCACTGCCCCAGAGTTACGTGGATCTTTCTATTTATTGTATTTAATCAATATCTAAAGCCTAAATCTTGCCCTGGCTAGGTAGCTCAATTGGTTAGAGTATAGTCCTGATAATCCAAGGTTGTGGGGTTTGATCTCCAGTCAGGGCACACACACGAATCAAGCAATTAATGCTTAAATGAGTGGAGCAACAAATCAATGTTTCTCTTTCTCTCTTTCTTTCTAAAATCAATCAATAAATTTAAAAATTAAAGTCTAAATCTTGATGTACTAAGTACTTACCTGTGGTTTTTTAAAAAATAATTATTGTTGAAAGTATTACATATGTCCCCTTTCTTCCCCTATTTCTGTGATTTTTAAACTTTTCCTTCCAAGGGAATTAAAAGTGATTTAAGACTGCCAAATCCAACCCCTGCCTCTATAATGTTCCATATTTTTCAAAGAAAAAAAAAAATGCCTCTCCATTTGTCCTTATTGAAACATCATTAAAGGCAGAAAAAAATATCCAGCATTTGATTAACATCATCCAAGTGTCATTCACTTACCTTCATTTATTTCTCAGAACCATACTATGTGAAATAGGTCTTTTGAAAGTGAAAAACCATGGGTCAATAGTTAGGCAAAAGTATTGAAGATCAAACCCCTAAGGGACAAAGATGCATTCAGATACAGCAAGGTTTGGCCTCTCTGTGCTTCTCTCTAATACAACTGTTCACACGAAAACTAAATAAATACAAAGAAATCTGGTATTAGCAACTATGTTCTATTCAATCTTCACTCCCATAACTTAATTTTCATTATTAGCTTTAATTAATTAAAACAGAAATAAAAAATTAGTAGTTTTATGTAAGCAAAGATTCTTTTAAACTACTTTTATTATCATTGAATTATTATCAAGTACTTTAAAATTATTTCATATAGTGTATTTTTTGTTTATTGTTTGTCTAAATAAATCTTACCAAATTTTAGCACTCAAGGTTTTTAAATGTTTTGGAGTTTTGCTGGAAAGTAAATGCCTATTTGTAGGCACTAATATGCAAAAAGTTCATTTTCATGTATGATCATGTACAATCTGCATTGCTCTAACAAACAGCCCCTTACAATGGCAATTCACTGTAAGAACACTTTAAGTTTGACACAAAGTTCTCAATAGTTTATCAAATAATAAAAAAACAACTTGTTTTACTTACAACAAATGCCACATATATTCTTAGATGCTGCAGTGGTTACTCAAAGCTTCCTTATGGCAGCTTCATAGAGGATGTAGAACAACTATGGAGAGATACTAATTCTCTGCAATATATGGGTAAAGTGACTCATGTCTCACTTAGATATGGAAATCCCCTTTCAATAAACGGGCAGATAAGGACACAGATTATCATGCAAAAAGTTAGTCTAAACCAAGTCAGCAAACTCAGGGCCAGAAAATAAAAGTATTTTCAGCTTTGTGGTCATATGATCTTTCTGTCACAGCCACTCAACTCTGCCATTGTACAAAAACAGCCACAGACAATGTGTAAGTGAATGAGCATGGCTGTGTGCCAATAAAACTTTATTTATGGACACTAAAATTTGAATTTCATATAATTTTCATGTGTCACAAAATAGAATTCTTTTGATTTTTTTTTTTTTTAACCATTTAACAATGTAAAGATCATTCTTGGCTCACAGACATACAAAAACGGGGGGAGGGCTGGATTTGGCCTGTGGGCAATACTTTTCCAACTCCTGGTCTTGATATATACTCTTTTGACATTTATTTGCCAGCAATTATGTAACTTCTACTTCATTAATAAGTGAGAACAATAATACAAAATTTTGCTTAAGGCTTTGTCTAAACTGCTGGTGTACCAATTTTTAAGATAAAAATTTAAAAATCACTTATGTCAAAATTAAATATACTGCTAGAGGAACTAGCTAAATTTCATTTATTTCTTGATGTCACTTCTATACAGCTCTCATGCACATAGCAGGGAACACACCTTCATTTCACAATGGCATCTGGCTGCACTTCTGATTATAATACAGCAAGTGCAAGTTCACTTGGAAATGCACATTTATATACCCTATAAAAATTAAATACGCTACACTAGGATGTGTAATAGCAAAAGCATGATTTTGAAATTCCATGACTAGACCACTTCTACTTGGCTTAATAAAAAATGTACCCAATCATTTAAATCTGGCCATTTGGGGTAACATGACAGAATATAAAATGTTTATCATGTAAAATGGCAATTTACCTTTTGATAAAATAATCTTTAAACTTGAAACCTTTTTATTGAATTGTTATATGGATATATATTATGATAGCAAGAAGATTTAGCAACTTGGCTAATTTTTTAAAAATTTGTTCCTGAAGTAACATTATTCTTGTTAAAATAAAACAGTAGCTAAATGAATCTTTTCTTTTTACATTTAATGTGTTAGGTTGCTTCCAAATCAACTTCCCAGCCAAAAAAAAAGAAACAACAGTCTGAGACTCACTTGAGTGTTTAATTCAAACCTATATTTGTAAGTTTCTAAAATGTTGATCCACAGACCACTTTCGTTACACGTGTACCAACGAAAACAAAAGGCAGAGAATCACTGCCATCCCTACAAAAGGAATGGCTCCTTTTCTAACATTCTTTAAAAATATACATTGTACAGTCTTTGCGCCTCACCAAAGGTGGCAATGTAATAAATACACTGGCTTAGTTCTCCTCCCTGTTCAGCAAGGTCCACCAACTACCTGTTATAAGCCCTCTCCTTTTTGGATTTCTCCAGGGCTTTGTCCATTGTTTTCTCGTTCTCCCCTCGACACTTGGGACAGTACCACTTGCCCTTTGGTTTATGATTCAGTCCTACACAGGAGAAGTGGAACCACTCGATGGGGCACTCGTCATTGTCACAGCCGATCATTTCTCCATAGGAGACCTGATTGCACAGACAGTACGTGGGCTCGTTCGGGTCGATGGGAAGGTCTGCAGGGGATGCTTCCCTCTCTGCTTTGGCCTTGGAGCGTTTCTTCTTCTTGGAGGCCTTTGCTTTCTTCTCCTTAGGCGTTCCTGAGGTGATGTCATCATGATCGTGATTATTGGCTGCATTCTCCCGATTTTCATTATTGCGCTGTCTCCGAGACCTCTTGTTATTGGGCTTTTCTGCCTGTGTGATTGTCTCGTTCTTGGACTTATCCTGGCCGGCTTTGCCACTGTGGCCAGTGGTGTCGTTGACCTCTTGGTGTGCCTCAAAGAGTTCCACGTGACTGTCCACCTGCCTGGTCCTGTTCTCCACCAGCTCCACCATCTGACTCACAATCTGGATCTTCTCGTCGCCCAGCTCCTGGCTGCGGATCAGGGCTCTCTGAATGCAGTGCAACGCTCTCCTCTTCTGGTTGCTGTCCGTCTCCCGCTTAAACTTCTCGTAATACTCATCTAGCTCCTTCAGGATTTCTGCAAAGGAAAAAGTAAGCATTACACCCACACTATAACATTATCAAGCTTTTTATTTAATTCTCTAGTCTATGAAAATGTAATTGCAAAGCACAGAAATAATCAATGCAAGGCTTCTTAGTATGAAAAATCTGATAACTTGTATACCCTCTCAGCAGATCTTTTCTTTTTCCTGTTGAAAAAAATCCCTGGAACTAAATACAAATGTCAACACAGTTCTCATTTAGCATAGTGCCAAAGTTCTCCAAGGGATTCTGTGTGTGTGCAGAAGCGTAAGTAACAAATACTCCTGGGATGGGCAATTAGGGGGAAAGTTCACATTTAGATGAAGCGCTGGGGTCCAAATTTTTATTTTCAATAAAATTTGTGACTATGTTCTATATTTCCATTGTTTTTATTCAAATATTTTCTAATAATTAAAGGCCTTTATTCCTTTTATTTTATGTACTAATGTCCACAATACCCTATGAGATTACAGCATGTATATAATATTACTTATGCCCTTGCTGGTGTTCAGTAGTTAAGAGTGTCGGCCAAAATACTGAAAGGTCTTGGGTTCAATTCCTGGTCAAGGGCATGTACCTGGGTGGCAGGTTCCATCCCTGGCCCAGGTTGGGGCTCAGGCCAGAGGCAACCAATCAATGTGTCTCTCTCATATCAATATTTCTATCTCTCTCTCCTACTCCCTCCTCCCTTCCACTCTCTAAAAAGCAACAGAAAAATATCCTCAGGTGAGGATTTATATAATAAATAAAAATAAATGTTACTTATAATCCAGAGCTTCAATTTATCAGTCGCATCACTTTCATCCTAGCATGTATTACTGAAAACAAGAAAGGTTTGACAATCTGGCCTTGCTGATTTTGCTTTTGCATTTACTGCTTAAATAATAATACATTTATAGCTACAGATTGTAAAACATAACTAAAATAAATTAAAAATAAATGTAAATCTTCTCAGACAGGTAGGAAGACAGTATATGTGAACTTAAAATGTAACTAGGCAATTTCTCAAGAAATAAAAGCTGTTAAAAAATCTGACTGAAATAAGGAAAATAAACATTCTTGCCAAAAGCCTAAATACACAGGTAGAAATTTCCAGTTATTTCCCCAAATAGTACAGTTAGATAGTATCAGACTTTTCTCCTGAAAACCTTTTTCAGGCTCTCAAAACCAGGGAATCCTACTCTCCATTATGAAGTGTGCATGTGGAGATGTGGGGATGTGGGGAGAAAATGTATAAAATGTGGCTATCGCCCAGGTTTAATTTCCAAATAGTTATAAGGGATAAATCTAAAATTAGGGTAAACATATGAACTTAGGCAAACACTGAAGTTTACCTAAACTGTAAGTATTATTTTCCAGGCTATATTCTTAAACAAAATAGCACTGAAGATATTTTAGAGAAACAATGTAGACCAGTGGTTCTCAACCTTCCTAATGCCACGACCCTTTGATACAGTTCCTCATGTTGTGGTGACCCCCAATTTCATTGTTACAAATTGAACATAATTAAGGCATAGTGATCAATCACAAAAACAACATGTAATTATATATGTTTTCCGATGGTCTGAGGTGCCCCTTGTGAAAGGGCTGTTCGAAGACAGTCTCTCACCAGGAAGGAGGAATGCCACAGCCTTACAGTCTCTTACAGTAATTAATTCTGAAAATAAATAGCTATGCCCCACTTAACCCAAGTTCTATTTCATCTTAAAATGAGTTTCTGCCATTTATTTTTAAACAAACTGCACATTACAAAACTATCATTTGGCTTAATAAGTAGCCAAATTTCTAGAGACAGTTTTAACATTTCATAGAAAAGAGGACAATTCTACCATATGGCTAATTTAAAATTTTAATAAATACAGCTTCTTTTATATCACAAGCAAGCTTACATTCATGTGAAGCCTCTCTTGCAGGAAAGAAACAAACATCACATTAGCAATAAGTAATTGTTACCTTCATAATGGTATGTATCTCTTGGATGCCCCAAGCAAAGTACTCTATTAACAGAGCCGTGCAAGTTCACATGTCTGTCAGGAGGAACACCAGTGCCAACCAGGGAGGCATCTGGCCAGGAAACCCGTTTCTTCAGCCCCATCAGCGCAAACGGCTGCTGACCCCTCTCATCTAGAAATGCTCCACAGCAACATTACTGTGGGAAAGCAATGGCACTACGAAAGAAATGTTAAGGTTTAAATAAGAATTCAGCAAAATTTAATCTGACCTTTCCAATGATCAGAAATGTATTTTAATTTTTACATAAGGTTTGCACTTAAGTCCTTTATGAAGCTGACTTCCCATGGTGGGTGGTTAGGCAGGACTTAAAAAATAACACTTGAAAAATAATTCAAACATAATTTTGAATCCAATAATTCAAGAATAACCTCAAAGGCCATTTAAAATTGGCAGATTATAATCCATCCTTAGGAATTAATCTCCAACTGATGCACACTAAGCAAAAGACTGTTAAGCAACTTTGACTTGCAACACAGGTCTTTATTAATTTTTTAGAACTATGCTGCATTTATAGTAAGTGCCAACCCAATGTGTTCTGACTATTATCATGACGGGTTAGGCTTTACAGCTCACTCAACAGCGCTGCTTCAGAGGTGCCGGGTGGGGTGGGATTCATTCTCTCCGGAGTCAAATAAGGGCCGCAGCATGTATTCACTGAACAGCGACAGGTTTCTTCATAGGAGTAAAGAAGGAAGTATCTTTAAGGGGTACGACGTGGATGTCAGGACATTTTTAGAAGACGCTTTTTTTTTTTCGTCATCTAGGAAAGTGCTGATTGACAGTGCCAGTGACCACGAATTCTGCAAAGGCCGCCAAACACAAATACCCCGGTTCTTCAATCACTGCACTACCCGAGCCATCCCGGGCACCGACAGCTCCCGGGTCACTCACGTTTCCCCCGTTCCTCGCGGCCGCTGGCCTGTCCCGCGGGTCCCTGGGGCCGGGGTGGGAGGCATATGCTTCGTCCTCGGTGGAGCCAGGAACACAGCTGACAAACCTTGCCCCCGGCACCGGGGCACCGCCATTGCTCCGCGGCCGGAAGTTGCCTGGCTCCGGTCCCCCTAGGGTCAGGGCGGGGCCATCACCAGGCCAATGGGGAGGCGTCCAGCGGGCGACGCACCCCGCCCCGGGAACCACCGCCTATGGGGGGTCATCGGGCCGCAGGCGGAGGCCAGACGGGGAGCAAATCACGGAGCAGAACTGGGGAACACGGCCCACCCCGCAGCGCTGATAGCCAATCCAAGGCCGGAAGCCGGGCGACCCGAAGACATTCAAATCAATTCAACCTCCTCCCTCCTCCCAGCCCCTCCACGAAAGAGAAAAAAGAAGGCCGCGGAAACACGGATCGGTGCCAGTCACAGCGCAAGGCCCGCCCCCATCCGGCCCGGCGACCAATGGCTCAGGAGCGGACTGATAAGGACATTCCATGGGGACGCCACAGCCAATCAAAAGAATGTTGAAGCGGGACGTTCCCAATATGCTAATAGGCCTCTTATAAATGTCGCTGCGAAACCGAGTTTCTGGTAGAGCGCGCAGGGGCGCCTCGCGGAGAGGAGACTTCTGTGCGTTTCGCGGCTGCCGAAGGCTCCCCACCTCCCCCCACTCTTCCGTTTCCCTGCTGCGCAGCCTTGTAAACAGGAGTAAACTCCGAGTGACGACCTACGTTCCAAACAGAGCCCCCATGCCATGCCTGACCTGGCAGGAAAGTTTCCCCAACAGCCAACAATTCCCAGCGGACATGAGCCCTCCGCTTCTCCCTGGCACTCTGGGCGGCCGGGGCTGCAGACGACGACCCACAGGTCCTCTCCCGTGCCAGGTTCCTCTCCAAGCCCCTGGTCTAAGCGCACGCCCCCTGAGCACAGCACAGATGGTCGACCTGCCTCATCCTCCCCTCCCTTCCCGGCTGTACGCACGGAAGAAAGCCCTGGCCCTCTGCTAACTACACCCGGCCGTGTCGTCCCTCACTCGGTGTCCAGCGCCGCGGGAGAGTCGGGGGGGACTGGGTGGGGGCGACCGGGGCCACACCGCGCATAGTACCGACCCTAGACTTTATATAACAGATTCGGGACCGGGTGGAGGCGGCTCCGGAGATGGCGAGCAGGGCCAGGGACCCCTCGTCCGCAGCGCCCTCCCAGCAGCCCTGCGCGTAGCCCCATCCCTGCGCCCCTCGGCCCCAGCGAACGCGGCACATCCCTCCTCCTGCGCCGTAGCCTGCGCCCCTGAGCCCCCTCCCCCGCAGCACCCCGCCTCGTCACTTCACTACAAAGAGCGCTTTGCTCGCGCAGCCTGGCATTGAGACCTCTCATTTCTCCTTCCTCCTCCGTGTCCCGGCTTTGCGCACAAGGACCTTGGAGAATCAAAGACGCTCCAGACCTTTTGTTCCTGCCGGGGCAGAGCCGCCGCCAGGGGCCCAGGGCTCCCCGGGAAGGGAACAGGACGACCCGCGGCCCCGCGGCGAGCCGCGACCCGCGGGGATGGAGCGGCCGCCCCCGCCCATCCATCCCGCCGTACCTTGGTATTTCGCGTCGATCTCCCGCATCAGCGATACGTTTCTCTGCAGGTCGAAAGGCAGAGACTCGATGGAGTCCAGGTAGTCCTCCACATAGTTCACCAGGTGGATCTGCTCCCCGTTGGCAGGGCTCAACATGGTTCACCGAGATCCCCGGCGACTCGGCGCGGCTTTCCGCTTCCTCCAGCCCCCGCCCCCTCGGAGCCCAGCCCTGCAAAATGCAAACCTCCCGCCCGCCGGCGTCCCCCCTCCTGCCGGCCCCGCGCCGCTACATCTGCGAGCCGCGCCGCCTGGGCCCGGGGACCCGGCGCGGGCGGGCCGGGCCAGCGCTCCGCGGCCTCGGGCGCGGGGCGGGCGCGGGCGGGCGTGCGGGCGCGCACCCCGGCGCAGGGGCCGGGGCCGGGCCGAGCGAGCGCGGGAAGGGGAGCGCGCTGCCCGCCGCGCCGCACTTGTCCAACGTGGAAAACCCAAATACCAGTTTCAAACACTTGGGAAACATTCGGCCCCCCGCACAGCGCATGCGCTCCGTCACCCCCCGCTGCCCCCTCCCCGCGGGCCCCGCCCCCGCCGCATTCACGCCCCTCACCGGCCCTGCCTCGCGGGGGTGTGGCTTTGTCTGTCACCTTTGCCGGGGCGGGGGTCGCGGGGGCAAGAGGCGGCAGAGGAGGCGCAAACTTTACTATGAGTTTCGTACGTGGACGCAGAGCCTGTTCGGCACCGCTGCATGCCTGCCGGGTGACGCGGGGTGGCAGCCAGACCCACCCAAGACCCAGACGGAACCGGCCCAGCCGCAGGACCGCCGCCTCGAGATCATCGCACGCCTAGGCAGTCTCCAGCTTCTCCCACTCAGCCCCTCAATCTCTAGTGCCCACCGCGCAGCAGGGGTATATATACGTCTCGGAACAGACTGACAACTCCGTGAGCCAGTCCACTGCCGCCTTTATGTCAGTGGCCCAATCAACATGAAGAGAAGGCGGGACGAGGTCGGAGAGCTCCTCCAGGGCTCTTTACTACACAGTACAGTACTAGAAACCCGCGTCCTGCGGAGGGGTGGAGACTGGGCGGCCCGAGCGGGGCGGAAGTGGTGGCTCATGCGCACTTGGATGGCCAGGGCGGCCGCTGGCCCGCGCGGGACACCTACCCTTTCATGGCCGGACCACCACTCCCAGCAATCTCGGCGGCTCGCGCGCCTGCGCGGTCCTCACCGCGCTCCCTTTGTGTCACCGGCCAGAGCCCAGCACCGAGCGGTCTGGAGACAAAGGGGCCCGCGAGGGGAACTGCTTCCGGCCGGGCCGTCGCAGAGGGCGGGTGACCTCGACCCCTTGCAGCCTGAGCTCTGCAATCTGCTCTCAAACTCCGCTCCTTCACTTCGGGAAAGACACCTAGACCTAAGCCGGACAGGCGTCTCCGGGGTCCTGGGGTCTCTTTCTGTGCTGTCTCGGCCTCCCCTCCCCAGTGGCTCCTCTCCGCACCCCGAACTCCCAGATTTGGGTCTTTTTAAAAAGCCGAGGCACAGACTATCCCGTTGCCTGGACGACGGGCCGGCGCACAGGCCCGCCCCTTACGTCAGAGATTCCGCCTGGTGGGCGTGGCCACCCCGCCTTTGTCCGCCGTTCCCGGCCTGCGCCGCTGCGCGTCCTTCCTGGCCGCGGCCGCCCGACGCGGTGGCCCGCGCTTCCCGCCCGTCCTCCTCTGCAGTCCGCGCGCCCCGTCTTCCCCAAGGTGCGCGGTTGTCTGGTCGTCGTCTCTGTAAATTAGCCTCAGCCTCGTGACGTCTCTGCCGACGCCGGGCCAGGGCAGGGCTCCGCGTTTCCTCCCATTTATTAATTCAGAAGGTTTCACCCATTACTCCGGGGCTGCCCTGTTGCCATATGTGTAGGGTGCACCGTGTAGACATAAAATAATTACATTGCAGGTCTATCGGACGCAGTTCTAGGATTGAGATTCGGGGTGTTCGTGACCCAACAATGTGGCAATCAAGGCCTTTGGGAGTTTACTTAAAATTCCTACATGCAATCCAGGAATATTTCCGGCCAATCCAATTTTTGTGAAGTTGGATTGGGTATTATCCGCAGTGGTGCTCTTTCCAGCGACCCGAAGGGCATCTTGTGATATGATACCAGTACAACAAATGAGGCTAAATGGAGCTGTTCTGTCACTCGAAATGGATTGTTTACATTGGAACGTTTGTTACTACGGCGACAAACGACGGATAATATTTACACTTTGAAGTAAATGGGTTTGTTCTTCACTCTTATTTACATTCCCTCATCCAAGCCCCACATCTGGAGGACGTTCACTTTGATATTTGGGGAAATGACTGTTATTTTACTTAAAGATTCACACGTTTTCCAGTCTTGGCCCAGTTAAAAGCACATCACAAGGAAAGTTTCATTTCATACAACAAAATTTATTGGTCTGCACAAGGACTAATATTATGACATTATGTGGAAATGGATGTTTTGCACGGAATAAAGAGAGTACAAAGTTGAATAAGAACAACTATAAATTTTCCTCTAAGCGTGCAAGCAGTTTTATTGTCTTATTTTTGTTTTGTTCTCACAGAGGATATTTTTCCATTGCTTTTTTTTTCTTCCTCTTTTAGAGGGAGTGGGAGAGGGAAAGATCCATGTGAGAGAAACAACGATTGGTTACCTCGGAACCTGCAAACAAGGTATGGGTGCCCTTGACCAGAATCGAACCCGGGACCCTTTAGTCCTCAGGTCGAGGCTCTATCCACTGAGCCAAACCAGCTAGGGCCATGCAAGCAGTTTTAAAGTACAACAGCAAGAGAGAGAGATAGGTTCTCTCTCTTGCATTCATTGGCTCTTGACCGAGTAGTGTTTATATGAACTTAAGGTTAGAAATCATTTATTCCTTCTAACGACAGTCAAGCTGGAATTTGGACATGGTTATCTTTTCTAAAAGTCAGGATACTATCTGAATAATGATTGCTCTCATATTTCATGGACTTTACAGACACTTAAAACAAAAACATCTTACTCATTCCATAAGAAATATTTAATGAGTGATGCCTACCATGTTCTATCTAGCTACTGTTCTATGCCCTGGGGATACAGTAGCAAATAAGGAGCTTACATTCCATAAGACATGTAATTTACCCCTTTGGGTAAGAAGTCAGAAAATATTTATTAACTTTATAAAATTATAAAAAGATATTCCTTTAGATTTACAGTGGTTCTCAACCTTCTGGCCCTTTAAATACAGTTCCTCATGTTGTGACCCAACCATAAAATTATTTTCGTTGCTACTTAACTGTAATGTTGCTACTGTTATGAATCGTAATGTAAATATCTGCGATGTAGGATGGTCTTAGGCGACCCCTGTGAAAGGGTCTTTTGACCGCCAAAGGGGTCGCGACCCACAGGTTGAGAACCGCTGCTTTAGAAAACAGTGAATGACTTCACTGTTTTCTTAACAAGGTTAGAAGACCAATAGCTAAAAGAATGAACTGTGATCATGCATTTGCAATACATATACCACTAAGGAAAAGTGTTTAATTTTGAAGATACATTGAAGAATCTTGGTTGTTTCAGTTGCTCTTTGGAGTGTAGATAGAGAGTAATATATTTTTCTAAAATGATATTTCTAGTTTAACTGAAGATGCTCATACCTAAGGGAGTAAAAGATAAGAGATAAATATATAATTATGTTTTGAGCTGCTTAAAAAATAAATCAACACATTCATTTCAAACTTGAAATGCCCATTGTCTTTTCTACTTTGGATTTACAAGATTTTGCCTTGCAAGAAAATGTAATACTGAGAACTACATTTTTTGTTGTCATTTAAGGACTAAGAAATGGCATTTATGATATTTTGGAATGATTTCTTTTAATACACTTCCTTGTTCTGACCTAGATTAGGGAGGGGGTCATTTCAAATGAACAAGATCCTCCTTTTTGGTATATAATCTTCCCAGTCACTTTTACTTTACCTTAATATTCAACCTGCAAAAGAAGTCATATTTTTAACAATCGTTAAATAATGAATTATGCTTGTAATTGTTTTGCTTCCCTCCCAAATTAAAAGGTAGAATTGCTGCAAGTCAAAGGCTGAACCCATTGCATGACCAGTTTTCTTAAGACAGAAGATACATTGTTAATTTAAAAGTCATGACTTCTATGACCAGTTCAAACACTGCAGCTATCCAGATTGTGTGCAGGATTTGGTCTACAATGTTATTAAATCTGTTTTCAAAACCTCCAGTTTTTCCCTTGAATTCTGTGTTCTCACAGATTGCAATCAAGCCTTTTGTTCATTTTCTTATTTTACTGGCACACCTAATAATTGGATTAGAGCTTCCTCTAACAGGTATTTTTTTTTAAATGCACCTGGCATGTTTCATACTTTTTTTTTTTTTAAGTTACTGATTTCAGAGAGGAAGGGAGAGAGAGAAACATTAATGATGACAGAGAATTATTGATCGGTTGCTTCCAGCATGCCCCACACTGGGGAACAAGTCCGAAATCCGGGCCCTGACCGGGAATCGAACCGTGACCTCCTGGTTCATAGGTCGATGCTCAACCATTGAGCCGTGCAGGCCGGGCTCTACCAGGTATTTTACCACCCAAATTTCTTCCCAGATGCACAACGGATTTCATCAGATTAATTCAGCAACCCTTTTCTGAATTTAGTGCTGGTACAGTTCAAGATTCAAAAGACTTTACAATCTATAAAGTACTCAGGGAGAGAAATATGCACATTGTACTAGAAACAAGAGTCACTGCAAAATAACACCGAGGTAAGGACACAGGCAGTGAGGAGAGGACAGTACTCCAGGAGAACTCCGAGTAGTCAGGGAGCACCGCTTAGCTTTGATGTCGTGGTCTCCTAATTCACAGCAACAGGTTCTAACATTTTAGTGTTATGCATAGAACATAATTTACATTAGGGTACAGTTCAGCTTGAAACAGTTAGACTCCAGGGATCAAAAAAAAAATTTATTTTAATGCTTTAGGAACATACTGATTTGTCTTTCAATAGAATTAACAAAACAACCGCCCCCAAAGAACTGAGAAGTCGCCGTGCTCTTTAAGGACCGCAAGAGCAAAGATTTCTGTGTGTTTATTTTTGTAACACTGTTTTGCAAGATATTAACAGGGGCACGTTTGTCGAGATAATTTGAAAGTAACTTCAAGTGAATCCGCCTTTAAAAAGTCCCACTGAAACCGCAATTCAGAATGTTTTTGTTCTTGAGAGACTAGATGATCTTTTAACCTTAAAATGAATCCCAAGCAGACGTTTCCTACCACGTGTACTGGTACTTGGTGAACGGGTGCTTTCCTAGCTTTGGTCTTCCACGCGGAGACTGAGACAGGGTGTGTTGGGGATGCAAACATGCTCCGGGTGAGCGCGTCTATCGAGGGGCAAACCTGTGTCCACGTTGGGGTGCAAACGTGCTTCGCGAACACGCGAGAACCGGCGGCCGGTCCCGTACCGTGAACTCCGGCTCCCAGAGCCTTCCCGCGCCCGGGTTCATACCACGTCCGCGATCTGCTCAGATAAGGGGGCGTCCCTCCCCGGGGCGGGAGAGAACACCCCTCCCCGCGGCCCCGGCACCGACGCCGTCCCCCCGGCGCCCCTCCCCTCCCCCAGCGCTCCGGCGGGCGCCGACTGGCCAGGCGGAGGCGGAGCCGGCGCTTCCCGGCGGCTAACCCGGGGTGGGGGGAGCCGGACCCAGTCCTTTCCGGGATGGGCGCGGCGGTGCCTGGTCCTCTTCCGGGGTGGGCGGGAGCTGGGCGGGCCCATTCCGGGGTGGAGGTGGCCGCGTCCGTCCCCTTTCGGGGAGGGCGGGGCCCGACCGGGGACCTTCCGGGCTGGGCGGGGCCGTGTCGGCCGCCTTCGGGGGTGGGCGGGGCGTGGGCGGGGCGGTCCCTCCCGAGTGGGCGGGGCCTTGGGGTGGGCGTGGCGCGCTCCCAAGCTGCCCTGGTCCTCTGGTTCCGGGTGGCTCGCGGGCCTGTCATGCTGCGAGTGCGCGTGGCCAGTCTGGGCGCTCGGCTGCTCCCGGCCTCACTGGGCCCGCGGCCGGGGCCGGGGCCGGGGCCGGGGCCGGAGCGGGCGGTGTCCGGGGCGCGCGGGCGGGGCTGGCTGCAGCCTGAAGGCCACGATACGGGCGTCAAGGTGTACAACAGCCTCACCCTGAGAAAGGACCCTTTAATCGTGGGCAGCGCGGACGCCGCCTCCTGGTAGCTCCCGGGGACTGTGGGGAGCGAGGTTCGCGGGGAGGCGGGGCGGGGAGGACTGTGGGCTGAGCGTTTTGTGTGGAGAGCGGGGTCGGGCTCTCAGGTGGAAACCATTTAGTAAATAATAAAATACATGGCACCATGGTATAGTCACAGTGAAATGACAGGATGTTGGTATGAAGCTAGCAAGTCAAGTAATACTATATTCCCAGCTGTACATTCCACAAAAGTGGTTACTTGAAAAAAGAAAATAAAAAAAGACATGGTTGCCCGAACCGGTTTGGCTCAGTGGATAGAGCGTCGGCCTGGGGACTGATTGGTCCCGGGTTCGATTCCGGTCAAGGGCATGTGCCTTGGTTGCAGGCACGTCCCCAGTAGCGGGTGTGCAGGAGACAGCTGATCCATGTTTCTCATTGATGTTTCTAACTCTCTATCCCTCTCCCTTGTAAAAAATCAATAAAATATATATTTTTTAAAAGACATAGTTATATGATGATCCTAGTTGAGAAAGTGATATCTTCTCTTGCAAATATGTTTCACATGACGTATTTTAACTTTGTTCCTAGGTATAGCTGTGGACCAACTGTTTATGATCACGCACACCTTGGCCATGCTTGGTGAGTGTCCTCAATGGGAATTTTCATGTATTTGGGAAAGAAAAGCCTTTTGCCGGTTTTTTCATCTCTCAAGTGTCTGCGTAAGAATACTGAATAATTGCTATATTCCAGGCAGTGTGGGCAGCACAGGTGTTACAGTCTCATTTGGCTCTTGTCACAGTTCTAAACACTTACATGGATTTCACAGGCGAGGCAACCCCGGAGGCGATGAGAGCAGTGAAAGGACCCATTTTGGAATTAGATGTTTCCTGATGGGCTTAGTGAGGTGAGGCCTTCCAGTGGCCCTGGAATCGGCTGGTCAGTTCTTATGTCTTGCTCCCACTACCATATTTATTTACTTTCCAACTTTGGACAAGCCACTTTAATACTTTCAGTTCTGTTTTTTTTCATCTTGAGATGGGAGGGTGATAACAGTATCCATTGTTTTGTTTTTTTAAATCCTCACTCGAAGCTATATTCATTGCTCTTTAGAGAGAGAAAGGAGGGAGGGAGAGAGAGACAGACAGACAGACAGACAGACAGACATTGATGTGAGAACATCATTGGCTGCCTACCTTCCTGCCCCAACTGGGGATCAAACCCACAACCTAGGTATGTGCCCTGACTTGGAATCGAACCTGCAACCTTTTGGTGTTGAGACAACGCTCCAACCAAATGAGCCCCCTGCCAGGGCAATAGTATTCATCTTTTTGAATCTTCACAATTTTATGAGATTGTTGCTTAACACAGTACCTGAAGTGTGATGTGTGGTGAGGGTTCAACAATTATTGAGGACAAGTAACCTACCAGTGGTCACGCACATGGGATGTGTTGGAGCTGGGGTGGAGCCTGGTATATATCTGACCCCTGTGTTCTCCCATTTGCTCTCTCATTTGTTAAAATTGCCACGTTCCCTAATATTTTGTATGTTCTCTTATACATCACTTAAACTTGTTATTCTTCAGCTAGAGACTAAAAGTAAAAAGTTACCTTTCTTTAGTATACATATACAAAATTATATATCTGCCAGCAAAATCTTGAACTTTTTTGTGTTTTTTTTTATAACAAAATAAATGGTCTAGAAATCATTCTTTTTCCCCTTCACTTGGGGCTAACTTAATTATAAAAAAAGCATATTTTGACCTCTTCATTGAAGCATGAAACATATTGGGGAAATATGAAAATGAATAATCTCCCAACTTGAAAAACCTCTCCATAAAGGCAGAAGAGAAAGAAAACAGTTTTATTATTGAATAAGCATTAAACCAACATGATAGGCAGCCCACTAAAATGATTGCAAAGATAGAAAGAAATTGTACTCTCTGTAGAGCTAAGTGGATACCATTCACTAGTTAGGCAGGGCTTGCTGTGTTGACTTGGGTGATAGAACATTATTTTCATTGACTTCATTTTTAAGGGATGGCTTTCAGGTCCTTGAAACTTTCCTGAGTTGTCCACACTGACAGAGGCTTATTTAGTTACTAGAGGCCCAGTGCACAAATTCGTGCACAGGTGAGGTACCTTGGGGTGGCCTGCAGGAATTGGGCCCCAGCTCGTGCTCCCAATCTCACAGCCCCACAGCCCCACCTGGCACCTCACCTGCTCCACCATCCCACCTGCGGGGTGATCGATCAAGGTGGGCCCCCTTCCTGGCTCCCTCAGCACCTGGGAGCCACCACTGGTCGCCGTCTGCAGGGCAATCAGCAGGGCGATCAGGCCCCCACTCGCGCCTGCCTTGGCCTGGTGCCGCCCGCTCACCTGCTCCACCATCCTGCTGCAGTCCCGTTCTCTCACCAGGGCCCATCGGGCTGGCAGTGCCTTCCCTGCTGCCTGCTGCCAGGGCCACGTCGCAGATGCCTGCCATGTTCCACGCTGCCCTGTGGTGGTCAGTGCACGTCATAGCGAGTGGTCAAACTCCCAGTCAAACAACCGCCCAAGGGGACAATTTGCATATTAGGCTTTTATTATATAGGATTAGAAAAATTTACATACATTTTAAAAGGACAGGGAATTCTGAAAGGAAGAAGGAGGGGGAGAGTCTCTTATTTTCAACTAGAGAATCAAGCCTCGAACTTATAATTTGTATTTGCCCTTACAAATGCAGAAAAGAATACAAATCTTGCCCTAACCGGTTTGGCTCAGTGGATAGAGCATCGGCCTGCGGACTGAAGGGTCCCAGGTTCGATTCTGGTCAAGGGCATGTACCTTGTTTAAGGGCACATCCCCAGTAGGAGGTGTGCAGGAGGCAGCTGATCGATGTTTCTAACTCTCATCCCTCTCTCTTCCTCTCTGTAAAAAATCAATAAAACATATTTAAGAAAAAAAGAGAAAAGAGTACAAATCTTTTTTTTTTTAATATATTTTTATTGATTTTTTACAGAGAGGAAGGGAGAGAGATAGAGAGCTAGAAACATCGATGAGAGAGAAACATCGACCAGCTGCCTCCTACACACCCCCCACTGGGGATGTGCCCGCAACCCAGGTACATGCCCTTGACCGGAATCGAACCTGGGACCTTTCAGTCCTCAGGCCGACGCTCTATCCACTGAGCCAAACCGGTTTCGGCAAAAGAGTACAAATCTTAAGTGTACAGCTGAATGAATGTTCATGGCTGTTAGATGGAGAAACACATTACCAACATACAAGCCTCCTCTATGTCCTCCTTCGTCTCTCCTTTTCCCCACCCCCACTCAAGGATACCCACTGTGGAAGTTTTGCTAATAAAATAAAACCCATTCCTCAAGAAGAGTTATTCCATTCAAGATGCCCCTTCGAGGCAGAAGATCTTAACACATTTCGTACCGCTCAGGAGTTTTCTCGTGTTTCGCGTGCCATCTGTCAAGGACCGCTCACGAGTGTTCTCGTTTTTCACGCCCATGGAAAAAGGAGCGAATCTAGATACTTATGTAAATTTTGTTTGGTCCCTCTTCATAGAGGAAAATGTTTTATGCGGTACCATATGTTAAAAAAGTACTGGGAAGTTTGTTTTTGTAAATAAAAATGTTATAATTATTGAAAAACAACACCTAAAGTGCATTATGATGATTTAAATAATGTGCAGTTTGCCCAAAAACGTGCGGTCCCTGGCGTATGTCTTAGAGATTTCTATGCGGTACAGAATGTGTTAGTACTATAAGATTTCTGAAAAAGTTGGGAGATTTGGGGGTCAGAGATGGTAGGCATGGCTCCACTGCTCTTAGGGTAAAGTTCAGAATCCTAAAGACATCTCTTGTGGTTCTACAGGTTTGTCCCTACTTAACTCCCCAGGTAGCTACACCAACCTCTATTTTAAAAAAAAGCAATCGACCCTAGCTGGTTTGGCTCAGTGGATAGAGTGTTGGCCTGCCAACCCAAAGGTCCTGGATTCGATTCTGGTCAAGGGCACATGCCCGGGGTCGCGGGCTCGATCCCCAGCAGGGGGCGAGCAGGAGGCAGCCAATCAATGATTCTCTCTCATCATTGATGTTTCTATCTCTCTCTCCCTCTCCCTTCCTCTCTGAAATCAATAAAAATATATTTTAAAAAAAGATTAAAAAACAAAACGTATACTTAACAGGCACAGATAGCACTCTTTATGTGCCACCACTGTTCTAATGCTTTAGAAACACTAGCCGATGTAATTCTCCTAATGACACCAGGTGGCAGTGCTGTTATTTTTAATTTTATTACATTTATTGGGGTGACATTGGTTAATAAAATGATATAAGTTTCAGGTGTACAGTTCTACAATCCATCATCTGTATACTGCATTGTGTGCTCGGTCACTCAAGATCAAGTCTTCTTCTGTCATCCCCTTTGTCCTTTTCCACCTTCCCCCACCCCACTTCCCTCTGGCAACACCCTACTCTTGTCTGTGTCTATGAGTTTTTGTTTGTCTTATTTGTTCATTTGTTGCTTTCAGTTTTATATCCCACATAGAGGTGAAATCAGGTTTTTGACTTTCTATCTGACTTATTTTGCTTAGCATATTTTCAGGATCCGTCCACGTTGTTGCAAATGGCAGTATTTTATCTTTCTGATGGCTGCGTAGCATTTCATTGTATATACATACGTACCACATCTTTATCCAATTATTTATCGACGGACACTTCAGTTTTAGGTTGTTTCCATGTCTTTGTCACCGTGAATAATGCTACAATGAACATATATCTTTATGAATAAATGCTTTCAAATTTTTCAGTTAGATACCCAGAAGAGGGATTCCTGGGTCATATGGTGACTCTATTCTTAGTTTTTTGAAGAACTTCCATACTGTTTTCCAAGGAGGTTGTACCAATTTACATTCCTACTAGCAGAGTATATGAGGGTTCCTTTTTCTCCACAACCTCTACAACACTTATTATTACTTGCCTTGTTGATAATAGCTATTTTAATAGACGTGAGGTAGTATCTCACTGTGGGTTTGATGTGCATTTCCCTAATAGCAAGTGAAGTTGAGCATCTTTTCATATATCTGCTGGCCCTGTCTATGTCTTCTTGGGAGAAGTGTCTGTTCAGGTCCTCTGTCCATTCTTTAATTGGGTTGTTTGTTTTCTTTTGTTGTTGTACGAGTTCTTCATATATTTTGGATATTAACCCCTTATCAGAGGTGTTTGCAAATATCTTCTCCCATTCAGTTAGTTGCCTTTTTTGTTTTGATGGTGGTTTCCTTTGCTGTGCAGAAGCTTTTTAGTTTGATATAGTTCCATTCATTTAATTTTGCTTTTCCCTTGCCTTGAAGATTAAATTCATAAAAACATCTCTTCAGTCCAAGGTCCATAAGTTTGGTACCAATGTTTTCTTCTATGTATTTTATTGTTTCAGGTCTTATATTTTGGTCTGTAATTCATTTCGAGTTAATTTTTGTGTATGGTGACAAATAGCAGTCAAGTTTCATTCTTTGCATGTGGCTTTCCAATTTTCCCAGCACCATTTATTGAAGAGGCTTTCTTTCCTCCATTGTATGTTTTTGGTTTCTTTGTGAAAACTTATTTCCTCATATAAATGTGGGTTTATTTCTGGGCTTTCAGTTCTGTTCTGTTGGTCTGTGTGTCTGTTCTTCATGGCAGTGCTGTTATTGTCCCCGAATTACAAACGGGGATACTGCAGTGCAGAGGGTTATCAGGTCCCACAGCAGGAAAGTGGGGAGCCAGGCAGATGGCTGAGCTCACATTCTCCGCCCCCTCCACCATGCAGCCTCCTGTGATTCATGTGGAGGTGGCCCCTGGGGGAGCAGCCCACCTGCAGTATCTCAGGACATTACAGCCCTTGAGCTCCTCTGGCACCAGCGTGTGACTTAACTTTTTGTTTTCACTGTCTTAGGTGCATGTTAACTTTTTCTCTTAAATCTCATGTCCTATAAAGTCTTTTCTTATTCAAGACTAGTGGTCTGGTGCACGGATTCGTGCACATTGAAAGGAAATTAATTAGAAGAACTATTTTATTTTTTTAAAAAATATATTTTATTGATATTTTACAGAGAGGAAGGGAGAGAGATAGAGAGTTGGAAACATTGATGAGAGAGAAACATCGATCAGCTGCCTCCTGCACATCTCCTACTGGGGATGTGCCCGCAACCTAGGTACATGCCCTTGACCAGAATCGAATCTGGGACCTTTCAGTCCGCAAGCCGACGCTCTATCCACTGAGCCAAACCGGTTTCGGCAGAAGAACTATTTTAATATCGCTATTTGTCCCTTCTCTATAATAGAAGTGTCAGAGATGAAAGAAAATTAGTAAAATGTATATGAAAATAGTGTATAAATTGATTAATAAATAAACAATAACAACATGATATAACAACAACAAAGACATATAAAAACAACAAAAACATGATATAAAAACAACATTGATACAAACAATGACGGATAAATTGATTAAACTTATTCTAATATTTCCCTGTATACCACATTAATAATAAAAACATTTTCAGAGTGCTTGACTGATTTCCCTTGTGATGAAGTATTTACAACTTTAACTTTAAATTCACATGCTCTTTGAACTCAAGAGACAGCAACATATAACTGACATGTCCAAAAACAGGTTCAGGTAGGAATATTTCTACTCTGTCTAGAATTTGTTTTGTGACTTATTAATAGTCATCGCAAATGCTGATATCACGGGAAACTGTCTTTGAATTAATTTAAATGGGATGCCAGTGTCAGATGGGGACAAATATTGCTCATGCACAAGTCAATGTTTATTTTTAAATTGCTAGTGTGTGTCATATGTACCGGTGGACGGTTGTTCGGTTGGTCACTTAGCCTTTTACATATATAAATGAATGAAAGGCATAGTGATGACAGTGGTAATAACAGCTCATGCTTGTTGGAATCCATGCACTAAAATTATGTGTAACATCCGATGGGGTAGTGGAATTTTGCCCAATTTATAAATAAGCAGCCTGAGGCTTCAAAAGGTTAAATATCTTGGCAAGGGTTTCGGAGATAGTTTTGGTGCTAGAAAGGAGGGCTTTGGCCTCAGCTGTATTTGGGGTGAGTGAGGGAGGTAGGTTCAAGGGATGCAATTATGAGGCTCATTTTCAAGGGAAAATGATTTTGTGAACTCAATTTTAGAGAGGCCACATGGACAACAGAAATGAGCATGAGATTAGCTGGCCTTAGATTATAATGTTGCTTTTATGGGAAACCAGATTCTTGATATTTTTGAATTATCTTAATGGAATTTAGAACAGTTCAATTTTACAAGTCAGTTTCCCCAATGTAGTCTACCAATAAGCTGGTGATCTGTAATGGTGTGCACATTTAGGAGTAATCTTTTACAGCTTTAATAGGATTGTGTTTGTTTTTATTTGTAGTTATTTGCTTCTAGTTTGTCATAATCAAGCATTATAGTTATTGAAGAAAATGAAGAATGGTAAATGCTTTCAGTGAGATTGTATTACGGGTAAAGTTTTGTACAATTAAATAGATGTAAATTCACTTGAACGATAGCTCTAAAATTAAAAATGCTAACATGTATCCTGAAATTGAGGCAGTACCTGTGTTGATTTCTTATGAGGACCAATGTGACCCAGTCAGTAAAAATCTTTTTCTAGCTGTACTTGAACTATTGATTATACTAGGAGCCCAGTGCACGAATTTGTGTACCTTGAAAGGAACTGTGGGCTACGAGGCTGTGGTGGGCATTGGGGCGGGTCTCGGCCCATCCTCTGCGTCCCCGCCCAGCCCCTCCTGCCATGGCCCTCTGGTCCCCTGTCTGCTGGCAGCCCTGCTCCTGCCGCCGCAGCTCCCACATGCTGATGGCACCGGCCCTACTTGTACCTGCTGACGGCATTGAGAGATTGGGGTTGGCGCCAGCAGCAGGCATGAGCGGGGCCAGCACCATCAGGGGGTGCTAGCCATGGCTGCTGCCCTGATTGCCCCTCAGGAACAGGGGAAGGTGGAGAAGCCCTCAGAAGCAATCGGGGCTGAGGCCAGGTGCTGGCAGCGGGAGCAAGCAGGGCCATTGTTGGCAGCAGGTGCGAGTGGCGGAGGATGGGCTGAGACCCGCCCCAGTGATGGCCCCTCAGGAGCAGGGGGAGGTGGAGAAGCCCTGAGGGGTCATCAGGGCTAGCAACTGCCGCTTGCACCTGCTGATGGTGCCGAGCGATCAGGGCCGGCACCGGGTGCCGGCAGTGGGTGCGAGCAGTGGCTTTGGTGCCGGCAGCAGGTGCCAGTGCCGGGCGGGACTGTGGCGCACGGAGCAAAGAATTTTCAGTAACCACCGGAGGCTCACTCCGATGACAGCGACAGGCACCCCGCCTTGGTCTGGCGCCTCCACTCACCTGCTCCACCATCCCGCCACGGCCGACGGCCTCCATCTTCCATGCTCTGTCACCTGCTGCCGACGCCTTCCATATTCCACGCATGCCCCCTGGTGGTCAGCACACATCATAGCAACCGGTTGTTCGGTTGTTCCGCTGTTTGGTCTACTTGCATATTAGGCTTTTATATATAGAGATGATTATATCCCACACTTGGAGTTAGGTAGCAGTGTGTTAACATGTAATGCACTCTTTTTTAAAGACCACAATGATGACTCAATGTATTAAAGACACCCTAACATTTCTTTTTTTTCAGCTCATATGTTAGATTTGATATAATTCGAAGGATCCTAACCAGGGTTTTTGGATGCAACATCATCATGGTGATGGGAATTACAGATGTGGATGATAAGATAATTAAAAGGGCCAATGAAGTAAGTGTTGAAGACTATGGATTGATAACTTGATTGATGAGTGTTTTTACCTCTATGTAGCAGTTTTTCTTATTTGTGTTTCACAAGTACTTTTCCCATCTGACTATCCAGGTATGTGTACTCTGACAGGTAATCAGAGGGATCTTTTTGTCCTGGTGAAGGAAGTTCAGGTCCATTTGATTCTGGTCCCTGAAGTCTTTAATGAATTGCCTTATTAAAGGGGCCTCCTGACTTGAATCTGTAATCTCTTTCCTGGCCCCTCAGCCTCCATGGTAAATACCTTACTCCCTCTTTACAGAGGGAAATTAAAAGGCTACTTTTAGGCTAGTGAAATTAAGCTCGTGTGAGGTTTAATGTTATCATGTGTTAAGAGTGAACAGGTTATTTCTCTTATATCTCACATGACAGTTAAAGGAATTTTTGGGTGTGAGCATTCTAATGAAGAATTAAATTAATAGTTATAGGAATAGTCAAGTCTACTTTCACCTCTTCTGCTTTTTATAATTAGCAGCTTAATTATCTCTAAAGGGCTATAAACAATTGTTAAATTATCTAATTTTCAGAAAAAACTACATTGAGTACTTTACATTCCTGTGATTTTACAAAATTACTCCACACTCATTCCTCTACCCCCACCTCCTGGGAGGGAAGGGTGGCCTGAGGTGGAGCTGATCATCAGGAGCCAATGATTTAATCAACCCTCCTAAGTAATGAAGTCCCCATATAACCCCAAAGGACAGGGCTCCGCAACTGCAGGGCTGGTGAACCCAGGGAGGTGCTGGTGGGCGGGAGGTGAGAACTCAGAAGGTATGGGAGCTCCGCCCCTTTCCCATACCTTGCCCTATGTATCTCATCCATCTGGTATCCTGAGTTGTGTCCTTTTAAATAAACTGGTAGTAAGTAGACTGCCTTTCTGAGTTATGTGACTCATTCTGTCAAGCCCCCAAATTGTAGTCTGTGGGTAGAAATACAAGTGGCCTGGGAACCACCATTTGCAGCTGGTGTCTGAAGTGGGAGTGGTCTTATGTGACTGATCCCCTAACTTGTGGGGTCTGTGCTAACTCCAGAAGTTGGAGGGTACCCTGTAGAGTTGGAGAATTAGAGAAGTGGTTGGTGTTTGGAAAGAAAATGTTGCTGGGCCAGAAGTGAAGATTGGGCAGTGCTAGCATTTAGGGGTCAGCACCCCATCCCTATGACAGTTTGGTTTAAGCCTCCGTCAACATTCAGTTGTGCCTCTGCCCCATGTCCAAATTCCCGCCTATGTTATGTGTCCCTGGGGTCATGTGTCCACTTAGGTCCAGCCACTTAGTCCTTGGAGGCTGTGACATACCAAAGTGGCCAGGGGATGAGCGAAGGGCAGATCGGGGAGAGGAGATGGCGGTGGGAAGCAAGAGAGGCTGCTCTGTGTCTGCAACGGCCAACCCTGCAGCATCCTGCCAGGTGTGGCACATTATCACCCTCCACACAGGAGGAGGCAGGGTTTGAGATTGAAGTTGACCTCACTGGCTGCATTTGGGATGGAAATGACAGAACGAAATTAGTGGCCTTTGATATAGTGAGGGGATCAATAGGGAACAGATGAATTATTCAGTAAAAAGTGTTGACAGTTGAGTAACCATCTGGAGGAAAAAAATAAACCAAAGTTGGATATATGCTTCACAACCAAATTCAAGGCAGATCAGAGATTTAATATAAAAGAAATGAAACCACAAATTACTGACAGAACCTTGGGGCACTTTTTATAGCCTCATGTTGGAGAAGGCTTTTCTGTTTGTTTTCAAACCCAGAAGCTATTTGTAGGAAAAGATTGAGAAATATAAAAGATTGCTAAATATTAAAATAAAATTTTCTACATGGCCATAATGTTTATTTATTTATTTGATTGATTGATTGATTGATTGGTTTTAGAGAGGGAGAGGAAAGGGAAGAGAGAAGAGAGAAGAGAGACAGAGACATCAATTTGTTGTTCCACTTTTTTATGCATTCATCGGTTGACTCTTATAAATTATGTGCTCTAACTGGGGATCAAACCCACAACTTTGATGTATCAGGATAATGCTGTAACCAACTGAGCTATCCAGCCAAGCCTACCATAAAGTTTAAAAACTGGAAAAAAAAAAATTTGAAATTCATATCAGAGATAAAATGTTAATTTCTATTATATAAAAGTACTTTCTACAAATCAGTAAGAAAAGACCTACAACTCAATAGAAACATGGGGGGTATGGATAATTATAAATCATTTAATACAAATCGTTTGTAAACATGTGAGATGTTCAAGCTCACTCAAAATAAGAGAAGCATAAATTAAAATTACAGTGAAAAAACATTTTTTTAGCTGTCATGTCGACAATCGGGGAGTTTGCTAGCACTTTGCAGCGTAGGCACCTGCGTGCATTGCAGGTCGGGTTCAAATCAGTACACCTTCCTTGGAAGCACCTGGCAGGAGCTAGCAAACATTTCTGACCAGTGGCTTTACATCTAGGTCTGTAGCTTAGGAATGACATGTGCTGTCGTGTGTGTCAGTAAAAAGATGGGAAAGTAGTTGGAGAGGACTGCTGAATAGTTCATGAAAAGTCTGGAATGGGCCTTAGAAAGGAAGGTAGTGGCTCATCGTGCTCTGCGCGGACAGTTCTGGAACTTTGTTGTTAGAGAAGGAAGCCAGGTGTAGGCCAAGTGTGGAAGGTGCTACATTTCAAGAAGAGGATGCAAATACATGTGTGACCATGGCCCTGCTCCTGAGATAACTGGTGATGGTGTTGGCCGTCTGGAGGGAGGCTCGTCCTGGGCACCCTTATGTCATCCGAGTTCCCTGGGAGTGGGTTTCCTGTGCAGAAAACAGAAATTACAGATGAATAGCCCTGGCCGGTGTGGCCCCTTGGTTGTGTGTCATCCTGTACACGAAAAGGTTGCTAGCTCAATTCCAGGGCAGGGCACATGCCTGGGTTGCGGGCTCAATCCCTGGTAGGGGGCGTGCAGGAGGCAGCCAATTGATGTTGCACTCTCACGTCGTCGTTTCTTTCTCTCCCTCTCCATTCCTCTGTCTCCAAAAATCAATTTAAAAATATATATATTTAAAAAATTACAGATGAATAAATACAAGCAATTTGCTGACCATTAGGTCCAAAATTGCATAGTATTAAAAGCTTCTAAAGTGAAAGCTAACACTGAAGTTTTAGCTTTTTTATTTGTTTGGCCTTTTGTCTTCTGGATATAAATAAATTAACTTTTTTTTTTAGGAGGTCAGCTTTGCCACAAAGCTGTAGCATAGGAAAAGGACTAATATGTACTGATCACTAGCTGTGTCTGGGTGCTAGGTGTTTTGTCTCTTTAATCGTGATATTAATGTAGTTTTTTCCATTCACAGTGGTGACTTTCTCATTGCATCCTCATAGCAATCTAAAGACTATTAGCTGGGATTTTCTTCGTGTTGCAAAGATCGCCGAAGGCACCGAGGTTTATTGTCTTCAACACAGAAGACACTTGGGCAGCAACACTTTGTCCACCAGATTCCTTTCTTCAGTAAATGTTCATTGGTTGCAGTTTCCAGGGTGATTGCTACTTTAGGGTCCTGGGCTGGTAAGAACGTGGGTTCAGGGTGTTGTTTCACTTGAGAAAGTTTCTTAATACTCCAGAGCTGAAATCTCTCCCCCATAAAATGGGAGCTCTAGTTCTCAGGGATGGGGAGGAGCAGGGGAGAGGAGGACCCGGCCTGGAACAGATGCCACAGATGCTGGGTGAGTTCCAGTGGCTCCCGGGTCACTTCATAGGCTCAACAGTTATGAAGCTGCGTTTAGTTTCATAACTTCACAGTGTGTTGTGCTTCTGTCCTGGGAGTGTTTTTCTGCTGGAAAGTAAGGAATACTTTTGTAAACCTAGTTTTGTGTACCAGCCCCCCCCTAGATCTGGGGCTGCAGGTACCTGCCCCCATATGCCCTACATTCAGAATTCGATGCCCATTTGTGGTGGGGGATTGCCCATCCGCAGGAGCCCAGCTATGGCCCTGTGGGATTGAACACCCAACACAATCCCTATTTTCATATGCTGTATTGCTTTCAAATATTTCTTAGAGAATTCCTCTGCGATATATTTTTAGCCTGTTTACTTTTGCCTCCTGAGGGGTAAGGTATAAGATAGGAACTCAAGTTTCTGGCTATTATGTACAGTAGATTGATCTGGCTTGTCCTTGTTCTAGAAAAACAGAGGCACCCTGGCTGGTGTGGCTTAGTTGGTTGGGCGTTGTCCTGTGCACCAACAGGTTGCTGATTCAGTTCCCAGTCAGGGCACATACCTGGGTTGTGGGGATCCCCGTCGCGGGCATGCGGGAGGCGGCTGATTGATGTTTCTCTTTCTCTCACCCTTCCTCCCTCTCTCTCTAAAAATCAATAAAAATAAAAATATGTTTTAAAAAACAGGCTTAGTTTTTGTTTTGAAAATTATATAACGAAAATCATCACATTGTTTATTTCTTTTTTCTCTCTAACCTGAATACAGGGTCAACACACCTTTTTGATTAGCTAAGATACTAGAATAAGTTTGATACCTAAAATTAAATGCCCTTTTTGTGAGCAGGCATGTCAAACTGAGGCCAAGCCACGACGGGCCATGCGGCCCAGCCCCCCCAGCTGTGGGAGCCGGTAGAGCCCCTGTGTGGCTCTGTTGTGAATACTCCAGATTGCCTAATAGGCTCACCTAATCTTCTTGCAGATGAAGATATCACCTGCTTCTCTTGCCAACCTTTATGAAGAAGATTTTAAACAAGATATGGCAGCCTTGAAGGTAAAGTAGGGTGTTGCTTATTCTTTCTGCCATAAAGATAAGAAGCTTGAACAGTGAAAGCCGGTTTTGGCTGACTTGCTTTTGAACTATGGAAACAGTTATCTCTCCTTTGCTTTCTTTCAGGTTCTCCCACCCACAGTATACTTGAGAGTAACTGAAAATATTCCTCAGATCATTTCTTTCATTGAAGGAATAATTGCTAATGGGCATGCTTACTCAACAGCAAGAGGTGGGGCTATTTTATAAACACTAATTGTTGGTAACATTGATGGGACTTTGAGAAACTGGATACATTCTTGTGAGTTGTTGGAGCGTGCCGGATGTTTTACTGTCTCTCTCAATATGATTCCTACAGTGAAAATGTGAGGTTTTCTTATGGTTATTGTCTTTGCATAAATGGCTGCATCAATTCTTTTTGTTGTTGCTAATCCTCACCCGAGGATATTTTTTCCATTGATTTTTAGACAGAGTGGAAAGGAGGGGGAGACACACACACACATACACACACACACACACACAGATTGGTTGCCTTCCACATGCAACTGAGTCTGCAACCGAGGTACGTGCCCTTGACCAGAATCGAACCCGGGACCCTTCAGTCACTCTATTCACTGAGCCAAACCAGCTAGGACGCATCAATTCTTTTAAAAAGTGTTTCCACGGTTACAGGAAGAGATGACCATCTGGAGAGCTAGTCTAGACAAGGCAAGTATGGCATGATGCTAACAGTGTTGTACTAGATGTAGGTGTGCAGGTGTCCTTTGAGTCTTCTTTCAACTTTGTTCACATTTTTCATAGCAAACAGTTGAGCACAATGGCAGCACCTCAAAAGGTCCACCCCCTTGTGGAAGACTGGCCCTCAGACTCATCTCCTTGGATGGGCATTGTCTTTTTGATGGACCAGTGAACATCCTGACACTTTAGGCCCCGCACACTTCAACACACGCCTCTGAATAAAAGACGTCACCCTATGGAACCCCAGTGTCATGCTCAGAGCTGAGCTGCTGGACAGTTCCCTAGTGGCATGCCCTGTCCTCTGCATATTCACACTTACCCTGCTGTCTCCCACCTCGCACAGCCTCATCTAACTCAGGTTCTTTCGTGGTCCTCCCTGAGGACATAAGCTACGTGGCAGGGGCCCCTGGCCCCTGGAAACGTGTGTTGCCTTTCTCAGTAGCCTATGCACATGGTTGTGTCCGGTCCCTTTAAGACAGTCCCCACTTTGTCCCCCTCATTACGGGCTCGTTGAAGAGACTGACCAGGCCAGCTGTCTTCGGAACACCCGTCTTCTGGGTGTGTGTGACCACTTCCTGTGGTAGCGTTTCATTGGTTTAGGAGCTGCTGCTTTTCGGTTGGTGGTTTCAGGGAAAGACTGGCAGCCTGGCGTTTTGCTGCTTCTACGATTCAGCATTGTTTTCAGCCATATCTCTTCCTTTCCAGTCATTCTTCCCAGATCTGAATCCTCCTTTCTCTCTCCCAGGAAGCTTTCTTTACTGCCCGTAGCCGAAACGCACCTTCTCAGCTGTGATATCTGCACTGTACCATTTGGTAGCCAATCATATGCTGCCTCCGCTTGCTGTTCACGTATTCACATTTTGTCAGTTCTTGGACCAGGAAAACCTTTTGCTTTTCGCAAATAACCCATTAGAGAACCTAGCCGGGGGTTGGCAGCATTCAGGTACTGCAATACTTGTTGCAAGTCAGTAAGAAAGTGGAAAGCATGATCATGGGCATGATTCATAGGAATTATTGGCCTGTGAGCACCTTTCTTTCGTGGTCCTACCTGAGGGCATAAGCTACATGGCAGGGGCCCCTGGTCCCTGGAAATGTTGTTGCCTTTCTCAATAGCCTGTGCATACAGGCTTGCAGTCTTCTACTTTATCTTGTTTGCTATGTTTAGATTTTATTTCCAAGAAAAACTTGTTTTAAAGGGCTTAGGTGACTGAACTGGAATTGTTCCCAGAAATACAGAAATTGTTTTCCTGCTGTCATTTAACGTGAAATAAGACACATAAGCCAGCTAAACTGATTAATGTTCATGCGCTGCTCAGAGATTCCCATCCAAGCATGCTTTAGGAGTAAATGCTATTTGTTTTATTACTATGCTTTATTGTAAATTTTAATTATGATAAACATAATTAATTTAAAATAAATTTCACTTACTGAAACTCCATTCATTTGGACTTTGTGACAGTTTCACAAAGCTTGGCTGTAATTTGATCTTTGCACTATTTGTGAAGAAAGAATTTGTTCAGCAAATGGATGCCATAAATAGAGGTCCGAGGAAAATGTTTCATCCATTAAAGGGAACACTTTCTTTCTGTTTTAAAGCATTTTCAAGTGCCGTTTACAGTCTAACTTACCCCACAGTACTTCTCCCATTTCCACCAGTTTATCCCAGCTCGTAGTTGGGGCTCGGGAACAAGCTCGGAGTGAAGGTCAGGGACTCTGCGTCGTCTGGGGTCTCTGTTTCCTGGCGGCCCCCGCGTGCTCAGGTCAGGACTGACTCCTGGCGAGAGCTCCAGCTCCGATAACCGCTTCCCTGCGCGGCTGGACATGAAAGGGTGGCCCTGGCTCTGCAGTGACTTTGTGGCGAAGGTCACCTTGCCCCCTCAGTCTAAAAACGTGGACCGGATGCACTTCGGTGGAAGGACAGCTACGGGGAGGCTTGAGTGCAGCGATGTTTGTAACCTAAGTAAAAAGACAGCCGGGGAGGGTATCTGGTTAGGAAAGGGTTTCTTTGCTGATGGCTGTGTAACATGAAGCCCAGAGCTGAACGCAGGCCAATGGTAACATTCACTTTTCCTTTTTCTTGTTAAAAAGAATCGTGTCAGCATTTGACACAGAACTTACTCCTTTGTTTTCACTTTTACATCCAGACATTCATGATGTGTCCAAATGCATGTTTTTAAAATACAGTGCTGGTGGTGTTAATTTTGATTTTAAAATATACAACAGGAGGCCAAATGAGGGCCAGATGCCATATTCTATGTTTAAGTTCTAATCACTTGTTAGCTGTTAAGCTCATGTAGATGCTGACATTTAAGACTGAGAAATGAAATCATTACCTTTATAAAACAGGCAATGTCTACTTTGATCTGCAGTCGAGAGGCGACAAGTACGGCAAGCTCGTCGGTGTGGCTCCTGGTCCTGTTGCAGAGCCAGGTGGGTGGACCCCGGCGTCCTGTCCCGGGTTCCGGGGGCTGAAGCACAGACTCAGCTTCTCTTTCCCAGTGCTCGGTTGAGACCCCCACTCTCTTAGAGGTGGTGCCAGACAGCTGATCACAGCTGTGTTTTATTTTATTTTTTAAAATATATTTTTATTGATTTCAGAGAGGAAGAGAAAGGAAGAGAGAGATAGAAATGCCAATGATGAGAGAGAGTCATCAATCGGCTGCCTCCTGCATGCCCCACACTGGGGATTGAGCCCGCAAACCGGGCATGTGCCCTGACCAGGAATCAAACCATGACCTCCTTGTTCATAGGTCAATGCTTAACCATTGAGCCATGCTGGCCAGGCATCACGGCTGTGTTTTAAATTTGATTCTGGTTCTAGCTGGTTTGGCTCAGTGGATAGAGCGTCGGCCTGCGGACTGAAAGGTCCTGGGTTTGATTCCGGTCAAGGGCACATGCTCGGGTTGTGGGCTTGATCCCCAGTGGGGATCATGCAGGAGGCAGCCAATCAATGATTCTCTCATCATTGATGTTTCTATCTCTCCCTCTCCCTTCCTCTCTGAAATCAATAAAAATATATATTAAAAATAAATAAACTTGATTGTTTTTTTAAATAGAGAGAACTTGTAGAGTATAAAGGTCACACAGCATATGACACGTCCCTCCCCTCTCCTGCCTGGGCCTCCAGCTCTCCCTGGAGAAGGCACCTTCGCCCATTCTCACGGCTCCTTTCAGAGATGGTCCCCGCATGTGAAACATGCATGTAAGCTTTCTTCATGTCTTTTCATGGCTCAATAGCTCATTTCTTTTTAGCAGTGAATAATATCCCGTTATCTGATGTACCACAGTTTACTTATCCACTCACCTCCTCAAGGAGATCTTGGTTGCTTCCAAGTTTTGGAATGTAAAGAGAGCCCAAACCTGGCTCATTGTACAGACTTCAACAATAACGTAACCTTTCTCTTTTGAGTCTCTTTACTCTTTGAATGTGATTGGCATTCTGGTAATTCTCCTTTTCGCTCTATATGATTTTTTTGGGGGAAAGTTACTCAAACTCAGTTACTGATAGCACAGCTGTCTTAGGAGACAGACTGCAGAAGAATGAGCATACTCAGTTCAGGACGCCCCTCAGAAAGCAGCATCACCGTGCGTGTTTGAAATCTCAACTCATTCATTATTCAACTTACTGAAACTGGCCTCATGCTGACAGACCTCATGCTACTGGCATATTTTAGGTGAAAGTGTTTAGTATTCTTTCCAGCCGTCAGGTGGGGGGAAGAGAAAAACATGAATGAGGAATGTGAGGTTACTTATAAGAAGGAACAGACTCTTTGGAAAGTGCTTTAGTTTTGTCACTTTGGGTTGGTTTGTTCATTCTAAGTTCTCAATCCTGTTGATCAAACACTTTTAATTGGCAGGTGATTCGGACAAGCGGCATGCCAGCGACTTTGCCCTGTGGAAGGCAGCCAAGCCCCAGGAGATATTCTGGCCCTCTCCTTGGGGAAACGGAAGACCTGGCTGGCATATTGAATGTTCTACCATCTCAAGGTAAGGTTTCCCTGGCCTCTTCCCGTCGGTGTTGATGTGAAAGCTCTAGCAATGCCTGAGTTGGCCAGTAGAGGGCGCAGACAGGGCAGGTTTGGTCTCGGCCCCAATGCAGACAAAGCAAGGAGTTTTGAGGAAAGCTTAACACTCAGAGGGGACTGGCTGTAAGAAGGGAAACAAAACAAAAACATGGCTTACTCATCTTTGCATCAGCACTTTTCTTTTCAGTAGGAAAGCCTGCTTTACGGTTCAGGTTTTGATTTCCCATCTCCTACAAGCCCGCTCCAGGTTGCCTTCATCTCTCTGCCGAGGTGGGTCTAGGGAACACCAACCCTCCACTGAGGGCCTGGAGGAGGTCAGAGCCCCTCAGGGACGGGGGACCGAACCACCTTTCTCCTGCCGCTCTCTCAGTCCACAGGCCCTCACCCCAAAGCTGGATCAGAACCCATCGAGCGTTATCCCCAGGTTCTGTGTGTCTGTCTCCTCAGTCTTCCATCAGCCCTTTCTCAGGACGCTTCTGTCCTGGGATCTCCATAAACACAGGTCCTCCGTGACCCTGACCCCCCCAGCAGCCTCCTTTTTGTTTGCTTCTATCACCATCTACATGTGACCTGCTCCTGCCTGGCTTTCATCCCAGCGTCCCACTGACTCTGGTCTCCTGAGGGCACCAGTGACCAGGTCATTGACAGGCAGCCTGATGCCCTCCTTTTCCCTTGGCCCCTGGGAAACAACTCTCTGCTGGTTTTGGCATCTCTGCTGGGGCCTCCTCCTCCTTCTGCTTGATCACCTCTGCAGACTGTTCCTTCGGCACTCCCCACGCTTCTGCCCATGGCCACATGCCCCTTTTCATGTGTGTGTGTGTGTGTGTGTGTGTGTGTGTGTGAGAGAGAGAGAGAGAGAGAGAAGGTGGCATACCACATGTGCTGTCCTCTTCTGTCTCTTTTCACTTAGCAGTCTGTCCTGGGAATTCCCTTGTGTCAGTTTGCTGAGCTCTTCGTCATTTGTCTCTCGGCTCCTAAGTGCTGCTGTATTGTGTGGCTTATCCATTATTCATTTAGCTAGTACCCTATGGAGGAGCATTTAGGTGTTCCAATACTTTGCTCTTACAAATACCTGCAGTGAATAACCTGGTGTATGTATTTCCTGTTTGTGGAGGTGAGGGGTTTTCAAGTATCATATTAACTCAGATTTTATATTTGATGTGTTTCAGTTCATTGCAGATATTTATTATAATAATTTTTTTGCAGTGGAGTTATAAGTTTTTAAAATTAGAAACATAAAGTATGCTTAAGGTGAGCATTTCAAACTACTAGCTACACCAAAAATTTTCAGA
The DNA here is from genome assembly GCF_964212035.1 of Myotis nattereri. Taxonomy (NCBI): domain Eukaryota; kingdom Metazoa; phylum Chordata; class Mammalia; order Chiroptera; family Vespertilionidae; genus Myotis; species Myotis nattereri. The sequence goes on from NC_138076.1 coordinate 30,973,082, forward strand.
TCAGCCAACCCAGTCACCCTCACTTGGTTGTTGTATATGGTACTGTTTTCTGGCTGGGTATAGCAGTGGTAACTACCTTATCTATATATATAAAAGCCTAAGTGACCATCTGACCGTTTGACTGCCTGACCGGAAGCTGTGATGCACACTGACCAACAGGGGCAGACACTCAACGCAGGAGCTGCCGAACTGCGGTGACTTGGCAGCTGCGGTTCTCGGGTGACACACCCGGAACCAGAGAGGAGGGAGCTCGATTCTGGGGTGTGTCACCCGAGAACCACCCTCTTGCAATCCGGAACCCCTTGGGGGATGTCAGAGAGCTGGTTTCGGCCCGATCCCTGCAGGCCAGGCTGAGGGACCCCCCCCACCCAGTGCATGAATCTGTGCACTGGGCCTCTAGTCTCCTGTAATAGAGCGCTGTGCCCCATGCACTGACCCCACGCTAGTTTCCTTTTGAGCCCCACGTAGGTTTACCCCATCCTACCAAATGGAAAAGCCTTGTCCTCCAAGACCCGTACATCCACATTTTGTTCATTCTAGTTAAGACTCAGCAGGCAATCTCCCTTTCCACCACATCCCCCTGTAGCCCTGACCTTTGATGACTTCTACATGGCCCATCTAGAAACACATCCAGGCATTCCTGAGACATCAAACTCTCATGTTATTATGAAGCATGGGCCCAACTTTTCATTAAAAACAATTATGTCCATCTCACAGTCATACATTAGTACAGAACCACTTATGTATTTATAAATACTTGTTGGTTTAATAGCAATGTGGAGTATACATTGGATTGTAAAGAAGTATTTAGTTTTAGATTTAATTAGTTGCTGTAAAGCAGGTAGAAAGCATTTAATAAATTTCAAATCTAATGTTACCATTAAATATTTCATTTTGTTGAAATCTAAATAATGAAAATAGACATTGTATTCCTTTTTAGCTGTCTCTTATTTTAAAATAGGCCTAAAGTACAGACATGAATAGAGACTAATATAATGAATACCTCGGATCCACAGTTTAGCTTTATTAAATCTTAACATCGTCATATTTGCTTCAGATCTTAAACTGAATCACTCATTACAAATGAGGCCCCTTATGTTCTCCTACCCAATCTTCGCCCTCCCACCGCACACTCTTCTTCAGAGCATTTGAAATTTCAAGGACTGTAATAGATTCTCTAAAATCCATCACTGAGAATGTACAGTAACAGATAACCCACTCAGCCAGCACCACTTAGCTAAATGTGACGGTACATTGCGGGTTCTTCTGGAGCCCAGGAGCCAGTGGGAGAAGGTCAACCTTCAGCAGGAAAGGACTCAGCGAGGCTGTGGCATCTTTGAAAATGTCTATTTTGAACCATTTTTAGGAAAATTCACGATGGTCTGCATTCCAGCCTCGCTGTGTGCTGGGGCAGGTGGCCTCGCCACTCAGACCCCACAAACCAGCATTTCCACTGTGCTGACTGTTGAGTTTTTCATCGATTTTTGCATTTTCAGTGTCTTCTGAAGCAGCGCTAGTGAACCTGGATTGTTCACACTGGTACAGGTTTCGCAGGGGGTCTGGTGAGAGTTGCCAGGCCGAGTGGCCGGGCCAGCTGCTGCACTGTCCCATCAGCCGCACAGCTTTGGTGTGCAGTTTGTAGGACAGGAGGCTTTCCAGGATGTACGGCACAGCGCTAAAGCGGAAGTGCCAATAGCTGACGTGCACTGATTTGAATTCTATAACCTTGTTTATCAAATATAACCGCTAAGTAGTTAAATTTTCAAAAACCAAATTAAAAATTCTCTTGATTTTATAGTTCTATCTCTTGTTAAAGGTGGAAAACCATTAAATTTTACCTATTGAAAGTAAGAAAAGGTAATTTTGTAAGTTTTTTCAAAAAACCATACCTCTGGAGCAAAGAGAATTACATTTTTTCCCTAGGAGGAAAAGCTATTAGGGATTTTTATGAATTGTCTTTAGTACGAGGAAAAGCTGTGGATGAGGGATTTTATGAAGTAAAAACAAAATTATGGTTTCCATTTGCATCAGTTAAGCTTTCACAGGTATTGATTTAAAATTGAGATCCATTTATTTTATTCCTTGCACTGCACAAAGGCTGGAAGGGTTAGATATAAGATGAGGGTTGGAGAAATATGCTGTTTGATTGAATTAATTCACGGCTCTGTGCTGTGTCTTGCAGTTTGGTGTTTGGAAGTCAACTGGACATCCACTCGGGTGGCATAGACCTAGCTTTCCCACATCATGAGAATGAAATCGCACAGTGTGAGGTCTTCCATCAGTGCCAGCAGTGGGGAAATTACTTCCTGCATTCTGGTAAGTAATGACCTCAGAGGAATTGTTCTATTTCTGTCCTGCCAGTTTTATCTTTTATTGACAAAAGTTACATTTGGAAATACATAGATCAGCTAAAATAGGTCAAGAAGTGGAGCTGTGTCCTAAGTTGTTTTTGAATTTCAGTCAGTTGGACATGAACTTCCTCGGATGGGAATGAGTCTGCCTTTTGGGAACTAAAATATGAATGACAAGAATATGGAAAAGGCTTTACAGTGCTGTTCTATATAAGTTTCCTTCTAATAAAACTATTGAGGGTTTTAAATAGTATGATGTAATCATTATTAGGATTATGCCAACTTTGAGCTATAATATTGTCGCCATTCTCTAATACCACTGCCTCTCATTTCACTGTTCAAAACCACGGTTGGCTAACACCAGCCATCTGTTCTCAGAGTGTGAAACAAGCTGCATCCTTGAGCATAGCAGCGTTGGAATTCCCTTTGATGCCTGGGAAGATTCCTATGTCCAAATTTTGACAAAGGTTGTGGGGCAATGTCAAATTGGTCCATTGCTTTTTGGAATGGACAGCTTACGTATTTGGTGTTTGGTAGTGATAGGGTTGGGAGCTGCAGATAATCAGCCTCTGAAACACAGTGCATTAACAAATACCATTTCTTTAAGTCCTTGAATGAAGGAAACTAGGTTATTCCAGTGAAATATTTAGAGGTGCTCATGTTATAATGTGCCGTCGGCTGCGTAAAGTCTGGAGTAAGGGTTCACTTGGGTTTTCTTCATGGCAGTGAACTGATGAGGCTGCACGCACCGCAGTGTCTCCTTTGTTCTCGAGCTGTCCTGGGTGGCACTCCCACCCTCGCTGTGTCCAGGTGCCCGGGAACCAGCATCTCTATTCTCTGCAGTGACCAGCTCGTTTCTGACTGCCTCACAGTCGTCCGAAAAGAAACAGAACTGGCCGAACAGCTGTGGACGGCATACGAGCTGTTTGCCCTCTAGTCTCCCACTTCATGTCCCTGCATAGAACTCAGCAGTAGCCAAATCTACTTTATTTCTGCCAGCAATGGGCCTTGCTGGGCAGATTCCCTAAATAGAAGGGCAAAGGCCTGATGATCCTGGTTCCATGTTTTCCTTCCACTGTGTTAACTGTCTGAGGAGTCAGAGCGTGATCCCGCCACGGACACTGCGCCAGTTAATGCTCCTGAGGAGTTACGGTTTGCTCTGGACACTGTGAAGTGCAGGTGCCCTTCGGTGAACCATGGATCCGGGGGTCAGTACTAACACTTCTTCAGCCTCTCAGCTAATGACAGGTGTTTGGTGGCCATAAAACAGCAGGTCTTGTTTACCTTTACTAGTAAGTGTGGGAATGGGAAAGAAAGGGGTTTTGTTGCTGTGTTTTGTTGTGACTTTTACCATCTGTTAAGGCACTCTACGCTTCTCCATCACATTCACACCTGTCCTGGAGAAGGAAACAGCAGTGCCTCCTGACACATGGGAGAATGAATCTGGCCTTTCACATACTGGGGGTGAAGTAATACCAAAGTCTTAATAAGTCTGTGAAATTCAGTTGCAACAGAAAATCTAAATGCTCTCAGAGACCTGCAAGCCCCACGTTGCAATTCTGAACATCTGTAAGCAGCTTTTATTGCCGGGTGGGTGCCTGGTTTGCCAAACCAGAGATTTGTCATTTCTTCAGGTGTTGAGTCGGTTAAAGCATCCTTTCTAAGTTACAGGAAAGGTGTAGAGTGTGCACTGTTTCTGAGCGTCACAGTCCATCTGTTCCTGTCTGAGTTCTGACTCAGCAGAGGTTCCTGTCCATTGCCCACTGTGGGCTGGGTGTACCTGATGCCCTGAACCGGCACAGCTGTGGGCTCCATCTTCCTGGAGGGTTGACGGTGGGTGATTTGGGGAAATCTTCCACCCACATGTACACAGGTGTTTGCATATTGGAGAGAGCAGCACTTACGGTTTCCTTCCAGTTCCCCAGGCAGCTGCAGTCGGAGCCCTGTGCTCAGGCACCTGCTGGAGAAGCGCCCACTTTACCTCCTTCCCCTGTACAGATGGGACGGAGCAGTCCCTCTCTTCCCCCCAGTGCAGAGTGAATGACTGTGTTTTTTCTCCTCAGGACACTTGCATGTAAAAGGCAAAGAAGAAAAAATGTCCAAATCACTGAAAAACTACATCACTGTTAAGGTAATGTGCTCTCCTGCGTTGCTGCCTGCTTGCTGAACCTTGTTAAAGGCTGATGCGTATATGAGACCCCACATCTCTGAGTCCCAGTTTCTCTGGCTGCCCTTTCCCCATGGCCTCAGGGGCTTCTCCTATTTCCGGGTCTAAATACTCTTTTTTTCTTCTTTTCTTTTTATTGATTTCAGAGAGGGAGGGAGGGAAAGTGGGAGGGAGGGAGGGAATGTGGGAGGGAGGGAGAGAGAGAGAGAAACATCAATGATGAGAATCACTGACCAGCTGCCTCCTGCACGCCCTCAACTGGGGACCGAGCCCGCAACCTGGGCATGTGCCCCTGACCAGAATCGAACCTGGGACCCTTTGTTCCACAGTCTGATGCTCTATCCACTAAGCCAAACCAGCTGGGGCTAAATACTCTTTTTTTTTTTGTCTGAAAAGTGCACAGTGGTATTTCTCTATTTTCTGTTGTCTCTCCTTGTGCGGCTCTCCACTGTTTTCTGTTGGCTTTTTATTTTTTATTTTTTTTTTTAATATTTTTATTGATTTCAGAGAGAGGAAAGGAGAGGGAGAGAGAGAAACATCCATGATGAGAGAGAATCATGGATCAGCCGCCTCCTGCACGTCCCACACTGGGGATCGAGCCTGCAACCCGGGCATGTGCCCTGACTGGGAATCGAACCTGGGACCCTTCAGTCCGCAGGCCAACGCTCTATCCACTGAACCATACCAGCCAGGGCTTCTGTTGACTTAAAAAAAAATACTACTTTTATCGATTTTTAGGGAGAAAGGGAGAGGGAGAGAGAGAAACATCAATCAGCAGCCTCTTGCACGCCCTCTACGGGGGTGGGGGTGGGGGGAGGGGATTGAGCCTGCAACCTGGGCATGTGCCCTAACCAGGAATCATACCAGCAACCCTTCAGTGCACGGGTGGATGCCCAACCGCGTCGCACGGGCCAGGGCTCTGTCGGCTTTAGTGGTGGACTTCTTCCTCCTTTTTTTGTTTTTAATGATTTTATCTTTTGAATTACATTTGCTGGATTCCTTCCCCCGTTTTTGTCCCTTTGTTCCATCACCAGCCCCCTCCTATCTAGTGTAGCTTTGGGTTTGTTTGTTTGATTGACTGATTTTTGCTTTTTGCTGGCTTCTTACCCTACCTGGAGAATCTCATTGTGTTGTGTAAATGCAGACTGAAATGTGAATTTCTGTATGAATGGCGATCGAGGGCACCAATAGAATACTTAAACACAGCTTGATCCTCCCTTGCCTTGGGGTCCATAATGCCCAATTTAGTTGACAAGGATAGTAAACAGCCCTTCATCACCGAAATACCAACCACTGAAGCTATTCACAGCAGATTTATAATAAACCAAAAGGGGTGTGCTCCTCAAAAATAGTCTTTATGTACTTTACATAAATAGAAATGTCTAATATTATCTTATACAAATTTTCAAACATACAGAAAAGTTAAAAGAAATACTTATATACTCACCATGTAGATTCAATAATTTAGTATTTGTGTGTGTGTTATTGTTGCTGAACCATTAGAAAATACATTTAGACATCATGAGAATTCTTTTCTGCATGCAACTCTTAAAAATAAGGATGCTTTCCTATGTAACCTAAACACCTAAAAAGTTAGCAATAATTTATTATCTGGGTTTTTTTTATTTCACCATTTATCCCCCCATATACTCTTCCACCTCTACCCATCCCCCTTCTTCCTAAGCAATAGTTTCATAACAATACCAATTGTAACCCATATTTTGATTTCTGCATTTATCCCAATATGCCTTTTACAGCTTTATTTTTTAACCAGGATCCAATCAAGGTTTATGCGCTGCATTTGAATGTTGTTATCTTAGGCTTTAAAAAAATTGTTTTTAATAGTGGTAAAAAACACATTACGTAAAATCTACATGTTAACCGTGTTTATGTGTACAGTTCAGGAGTGTATTATGCTCACATGGTTGTGTGACAGATCTCCACAACTTTTCCATCTTGCGAAACTGAAATTCTGCACCCATTGAACATATACCCCTTCCCCCCTCCCCTGCAACCACCATTCTACTTTGTTTCCATGACTGACCACTCTGGGCACCTCATGTAAGTGGGCTCATACAGTGTTTGTCATTTGTGACTGGCTGATTTCACTTAGCATAGTGTCCTCAAGGTTCATCTGTGTTGTAGAGTGTGACAGGACTTGCTTATTTTTTAAGGCTGAATAATAGTCCACTGTTCCGTTTAGGCTTCTACTCTACAACTGCCTCTCTACTTTTATTTTCCCCATGGCATCGACTTTTTGAAGAAACCAGGCCATTTTTTCTGAACACCCCACATCTGGAATTTGCCTATTGCTTTGTGGTGTCATTTAACTTGTTCTTCTAGCTCCCGTATTTCCTGTAACTGGAAGTGAGGTCTCAAGGCTGATTCCATTTAGGTCAGACCTGCTTGGCGGAAACACTCCATCAGGGGTGCTGTGGACTTCCTCTGGGGCCACAGCGTCAGACTGTGGGACCCAGTGATGATACATTTGACTGCTTGGCTAGGGGATGGCCACAGTGTCTGCTGTGGAGATGTTTGTTTCCTTTGTGTGAATATCGAGAACCTGCGAGATAATGTCATGTCAGTTTCTTGTTCCCGACAGCCTTCTGCCCTGCAGGTTTGGCATCCTTGGTGCCTCCACCTTGGTGCTCCTTTCATTGATTCTTGCAGTGGTGCTGGTCTCATTCTGTTGCTTCTTTACATTTACTAGTTAGCATTCCCCTTTAAAGAAAGGGTTTTTGTCCGTCTTTCTCTGTTTCTTTTCAGTGTCACTACAGACCTAAGGATTTACTTTGTGTATTATCAACTCAGTTTGTATCCTTTCTGTGCTGAAATTACCCCTCATTTGGACAGGGAGGGCTCCTGTGTCCTGGGCTCGTGTCTCGCCTGCGTCCTTCCTTTCGGCCCTGTTCACCTTTGCATCCTCCCAGACCGGCCATTTCTCCGAGGGGCCTCGCTGCCTTTGTGGGGAAACGGAACTTTGAACCGAGATCTGAGCACCTAGTGTGTTCATTGTTGCTGGAGTGCAAATATCTCTTTGAGATACTGCTTTTGCTTCCTTTGGATTTATATCCAGAAGCGGAATTGCTGGATTATATGGTAGATCAAGTTTTAGTGGGTTTTTTTGAGAATTATGTTTTTGTGTATGCAACTACTGAACTAAATCTTTATTTTTTTATTCTTGACAGTGTTTCTAGCAGGTGAGACCTTGTCTACTCGTGTGCCCAGGTGGCCCCTTAGTGTAAGTCCCTGCACCAAAGCCAGCACGTCGCCAGAGCAGATGCTCCATCCTGGGCTACTTTCTAAACAGCGTCTTAAACCCCCGAGAGCCCCCCGCCCCCACAAGCCTGGCACGGCGTCCAGGCCAGGTGTTTCCTCCCAGCTGTTGCATGCTGGTTGCTGTTGCCGAGGGGAGGCCAGAGATACCATTGGACAGAAAGGGGTGGACAGGTGTACAGAAGGGCTGAGAACGTCTCCTTTAACTCTCTGAGGATTCAAACAAACACTCCTCTCGGAGCCCGTCTCCCTCGGTGCCCAGCATTGGTCAGTCGGTGGCACGGCCACTGTGGGTGGCCTAGCTGGGCAAGCAGAGCCCTAGTGTCTTTCCTGGGGCCACACTGGAACCCGTCGTGAGGTTGAGCCCTTTCCCTGCTTCCTCCCTCACCCTGTCTGTCCCTTTAAAATCATGCAGAACTTTCCACTGACCACCAGAGAGAGAGGTTTTGTTGAACATGGTGCTGTCTTAATGATTTCTGATACGTTTCCCCATGTTATCCTTCCTGATATGGAACTTTTCACTTCTTTATGCAGACATTGTGGAAATAACCGAGAGGATGATACCAATTGGGCTTTTATTTTATGTTTACTTTTTTCTTTTAATCCTCACCCAATGATATTTTTCCATTGATTTTTAGAGAGAGTGGAAGAGAGAGGGAAAGACAGAGAGAAAGAAAAACATCAATGTGAAAGAAACATTGATTGGTTGCCTCCTGCATGCACCCTGACCAGGCCCTGGGCCGGGGAGGAGCCTGCAACCGAGGTATGTGCCCTTGACCAGAATCGAAACCCGGACCCTTTGGTCTGCAGGCCAATGCTCTAGCCATTGAGCCAAACCAGCTAGAGCTATTTTACGTTCACTTTTATCGAGGCAGGATGGTTTATTCTTTGAGAAACATACCTGCTTCAAGTTCAGTGTCACCGGAGAGAATGACCTGGGCCTCTCCCCTCAGTCCAGCCTGGGCATGGATGTTGCTTGTTCTGACGTTACCACAGCCAAGCTTTCTGGACTGTCTCCTTCCTGCTCCTGGGAGCCTGTCCCTCTCACTCAGCCAGGAGCTGTGCGTGCCTCCTCCTCCGTGTCCCTTCCTGAGCACAGTCTCTCTGTGGTTCCCAGGCTGCTGGGTGGCCTCTGGTGGTGGCCGTCCTCTCATGCCGTGGTGAAGGCTCCCAGGCCATCAGCAGAGCAGACTCCCGAAGCGCCTGGTGGAGCGGTTCTCCTGGCAGACAGGCCTCTCCTCTCGGCCTTTCCCACAGACGCTGGGACTGAATGTGGACAGTCAGCAGGGAAATTGCAGGGAAAGTGCTAAGAGTTTGAAGGCAAAACAAAGCTTTTCATTCCTGATTGCTGGACGTGGAGAGCTCACCTCCGAGTGATGCAAATGGGAAGGACAAGCACTGTACATCTCTCCCGCATCTCTCTCTCTCTCAGGACTTTCTGAAGACATTTTCCCCCGACGTCTTCCGGCTCTTCTGCCTGCGGAGCAGGTACCGGTCAGGTGAGCCGACAGGGCCTTTGGGGGATGGTCACAGCGTCTGCTGTGTGCAGCTGGGGAGGGACCACTCTGACAGTGTGGGGAATACCGAAGTACTGGCTGAGTAATAAGCACCGTCTTGTTAGTGTGGTTGTTCATCCCCTAAGGCTTGGGCTCAGAAAGTAAGCCCGAGGATGCACTATTGCATAATACCAGCACTGGGCCAGAAGGTTCCAGAAGCTTATGGAGGCCATGGGTTTCCAGTCAGCCCTCCCCATCCACTCCCCTCCTCTCCCCCTCTGTGGGGTCTGGGCCCCGGAGTGCCCTCCACTTCCTGCTCCATGAACACAACAATTGGACTGGCCGCGCTCACACAGGGACGGAACCAGGAGCCCTCAAATGCGTCCCACTCAGGACAGGCAGGCCCTGCTGTGCTGCTCGGGGGTGGGGGTGGGGTGAGGGGGATGGGGATGTCTAGCACTATGTCCCTAGGGCCAGAGGTCTCTTCTCCCTGGAAGGCCAGGTCTGGGGACACCCGGCACTGCCCTGCCTGACTTGACCACTGTGACAGTAAGACAGGTGTCTATGGCCCTGCAGCAACAGGTGCCCTTTGGGGGTAGGTGGGCTCCTCATCCTGTGCACTGGGCACAACCATGTGACCAGGGAAGCAGAGATTGGGGTGATGCAGCCACAATCCAAGAACGTCTGGGCCACCAGAAGCTGCAAGAGACAAGGCAGGACCCTCCCCTAGGACCTTTGGAAAGGGTAGCCCGGCTGACCCCTTGACTTCAGTTGTTTTTACCCCCAGAGCTGCAAGAGAAGAAATTGCTGTTTTTTGCCCCCAGATCTGTGGTACTGAGGCACGATACCCAGGACACTGGCCCCCACCACTTGGGGAGCAGCTGACACGTCTATCCCTCTGGCTGTGCCATTTGTGGGGGCCTGGACGTGGTGTCCAGTGGCTCGGGTGGGCTGGCCCAGGTGGGAGCTCTTAAATCTGTCTTCACATACTCTACCACGCTGAGTTCGAGGTCTAATCCTCTCCCTCTCCCGAAATACTGAGCCCAAAGCCCTCATGGCACCAGGTGGTCTTTGATCTGCGTCAGGTACCCAAGTGGATGTCTCTCAGTTTCCAGAGTCAGCTGTCTGTCCATCTGTCAGCGAGAATGGGCCTCCTCAGCCAAAATGTAGAGGGAGAGGTTTTTCATGTTTCTTCTGAGGTGATGAGATACCCGAGTGAGGACAGACTGGTCTGCGTGGCTCAGGCCTCAGGGAGGTGCAGGATAGGGGCAGCTGTCCCCACTCCACTGCTGGGTTTCTGGAGTAGCGTGAGGATGGCCTGGCTAAGAAACTGAATCTGCAGGTGTGGGCACGCTCGATGGGCACCCCCAGCTAATCCTTCCCCCTTCCTCAGCCGTGGACTACAGCAACAACACCATGCAGGAAGCTCAGCACCTCCTCCGGGCCGTGGCCGCGTTCGCCCAGGATGCTCGGGCCTACATGAAGGGGCAGCTGGCGTGCGGCCCCATCAGGGAAGACGTGCTGTGGGAGAGGTGGGTGCTCTCCCAGATCTGCCCAGAGGGCCCTGGGTGCCAGCGCGGGGCTGCCTGGAGGGAAGCGAGGCTTTTGGAGACTAAGGCTGCTTGAGTGCTGGTGGGAAGGTCCCTGAGGCTCTGTGGCCTCGGGCATGTCTGTGGTCCGCCTGTGGGTGGCTGCGAAGGTTGTAAATAACTTGCCAGGATGGGTTTTCCCGCTGGTGTTTATTAGTGTGAACTGAACAGAGGCCCTTGTCACTACGAGGGTGAGGGCAGGTGCCAGGCAGGAGGGAAGAGGGCCCCAGGGCTTTGGGTGAGGGCAGGTGCCAGGCAGGAGGGAAGAGGGCCCCAGGGCTTTGGGTGAGGGCAGGTGCCAGGCAGGAGGGAAGAGGGCCCCAGGGCTTTGGGTGAGGGCAGGTGCCAGGCAGGAGGGAAGAGGGCCCCAGGGCTTTGGGTGAGGGCAGGTGCCAGGCAGGAGGGAAGAGGGCCCCAGGGCTTTGGGTGAGGGCAGGTGCCAGGCAGGAGGGAAGAGGGCCCCAGGGCTTTGGGTGAGGGCAGGTGCCAGGCAGGAGGGAAGAGGGCCCCAGGGCTTTGGGTGAGGGCAGGTGCCAGGCAGGAGGGAAGAGGGGCCCCAGGGCTTTGGGTGGGGGCAGGTGCCAGGTAGGAGGGAAGAGGGGCCCCAGGGCTTTGCCTCCACAATTCAATGCTCTGGCCCAGATGTGGACGCTGCTTCTCACAATGGCCAGAACTGGTCCCAGGGCCTGCCCAGCTGCAGGGTGGCCCAGACCCAGGCCTGCCCCAGGCCCGGAGATGGGGGGATCCAAAGCAAGTGGGGCCTTTACCTCCAGTAAAGAGGGGCAGCGGCGAGTTAGACGAGGTAAAGCCTTGTGACAGGTAGTGGGTGTGTAGGTGAGACCACACAGATGAGAGAGGAAGGCAGGGGGCCTGAGTGTCCTTGTGGGCTGGGGAGGAAAGGGGGAGGATGACCACCATGGAGACTGCGCTGGAGGGGCTGACGGGAGGAAAGAAGAGAGGGCTGCTGGGTGGGAGTGGGACACAAGCCTGCTCCGCCTGAGGGAGGCCGCCTGCTGTCGGCTGTGAGTGACACGTGCTTCTCATCTAAGGCTCAGCCACACCCAGGCTGCTGTGAAGGCCGCCTTGGCAGACGACTTTGACACGCCCGGGGCGGTGGATGCCGTCTGCGATCTCATTCGCCAGGCGAACAGACAGCTGAAGGTGGTCACTAAGGTAACTCCAGTGGCCACAAGTAGGGTTCCTGTTTGGTTGGTTTTCCCTCATAAAGAAAAGATGCCACTTCCCAACTCTCTCAGGTAACCATCTCCCACCGCCGGTGGCTTCCAGGCCTCTCCTGACCTTCCCTAAGTTCCTGAGGCTGCTTCAGCCGAATGGGGCCTGCCCTGCTGGCCCTGCAGGAGGCACCGCCCCCCAGAGCCCCAAGCAGTAGGTGCGGCTTATGTGGGCACGGAGGTCCCAGCACACTGAGCCGGCATTGCATGCTGGCTAATGCAGGAGCACACAGCCCTCCTGTTTGCTCGGAGAAGCTGAGTTCACTGCTAAAACGTGAAATGAGGGAGGAAGCCCTATGTTGGGACTTTGACTCACTCTGTGCCCACCCGACCTGTCCCTTTTCTGGGCCTTGGTGTCACTCCAGAGGCTCTACCCTCATGACCCAGTGACCTCCCGAAGACCCCATCTCTTGAGACCACCATCATGCTGGGGGCTAGGTTTCCATGTATGCATTCGGGCGGAACGCAAGCGTTCAGACCACAACATCCCCATATTCTAGGTGGGCGGGCTCAGGTGCAGGATTAAGTTACCCGGGTCGTCTGGCTTGCAGAGTGGCAGCTCCAGCAGTTAGTCCAGGGCCCCCTGCCAGCTTGTCCGCATGGAGGCACAGCAGGCAGAAGTGACCTGTTACACCGTTGCCTTTAAAGAACCTTCTCTGGGTCATCTGTCACAGGAGCCTGGCGGTCCCAGGAGCCCTGCTGTGTTCGGCTCCATCATCTCCTACGTTGAGCAATTTTTTGAGACGGTTGGAATTTCTCTGGCAGAACAACAGGTACACCCTTCTCTTTTCAGTCCTCAGTGGTGGGATATTTACAAGCCAATCCAATAAGAACCATTTTTCCCCTTTAATGGATACTTGTAAATGCCAATTTATGTGCTCAAAAGCACATTACATTCCTTAAAAAGTCAACACTCAGAGCTAATATCTTAACTGAAACTGCAACAATTCTGAGAAGCAACAGCACATTTTAGCTAGAGTGGTGTGTCATCAGTTCTGTACACACTCGTATTTATTTATTTTTATTATGTTTTTTGTTTAGAAAGAATCTCAAAATGTACAGACAGCTGTACCGTAAGAACATTTTTCCTGAGCCACCTGAGAGTAAGCTGCCAGCCAAGCTGCCCTCAGTGTGTCTCCTACAAACAGGAGCTGTCCAGCCCCAGCCCCTTGGGCTCCCCATTCTCCCCATTTGCCCTTTGGAGGCAGAGTCTATTCAGGACTTGGGGTGCTTTCAGCTGTTGGTCTTGTCTGGTACTTTCTCTGCACCAAGCCAGGCATCGGCCGTGTCTCCGAGGGGCCTGGTTGCTCTTAGAGAAAGGTGGTCAGAAGGCGGGCCTAAGTGCCAGGCGTGCTCATTGTGCTCGGGCCTCAGCTGCTCCGGGCCCTTGGTGGGCAGAGAGGGAGATGAGTGTGGGCATACTGTGTGCACGATATCTAAGTTCATTTCTGTATCGCTCTACCTTGACTAAAACCCAGGGGTTACCACCAACACTTCAATTCTGGTTCCCAGCAAAGGGTTCATTCTACTTTCCTCACTTTCCATACAAAAGTGACAGTGAGAAGCCTGCTTTCCAGTACCCTAATCGTATTTCCTTAGGTATTCTCCCAGTACAGAGTCAGCCTCCCACTGTGGGATGCCCCCCTCACTCACTGGAGCTGACTCCCATCCCTGCCTGGACACCCTTTGCACCCGAGGCTGTCCCCTCAGAAGGCTGCCCTCTGCATGGACACTCCACAGGGCTCTGCGGCCCTCCACCTCTCCACAGAGCCCATCTTGCTCTGCTTCGCATAATGGCTTTAGGACTGTTGAGGATGGGGAAAGTTAAAGGCTAAAAGAGCCATTTTAGACAACACTGCATGTGAACAGGTGGTTAACGGGGAATGGTCGGACTGCAGGTGGGAGTGACCATCACCGGCACTGGAATCACCCCTCCTCCCAGGTTCCTTTACAGCTCCGCCAGGTTCTGCTGCTGCCGCTGGGCGGGGGCATGGGACAGCTGCTCACTGCTAGCAGAATCTCACTGGTTATACTACTCTGCCTGGTGCAGTTTGTTTCGGGGGACAGCAGCTCAGCCACGCTGCACAGCGTGGTAGAGGAGTTGGTCCGATTCCGGCTCAAGGTCCGGCAGTTCGCCCTGGCTACGGGAGAGGCTACCAAGGAAGCCCGGCGGCAGCAGCTCCTAGAGAGGCAGCCCCTGCTGGAGGCATGTGACACCCTACGCCAGGACCTTGCCGCCCACGGCATCAGTATTAAGGTGAGCCACTGCCACCGAGGCCCAGTGACAATGGGGATGACCACCCTGAGATGCTGGCATCACGCAAACATGGGGGAGGGTCCAAGCTCAGACATCCCCTGTGCTGATGCTGCTTGTGAGCACAGATACCCATCCTGTGACGAAAAGGAAGGGGATGGGGCCAGAGCCAAGAGGACACTGAGGTGGAGGGACCTGGGAGAGGGTCAGAGTCAGAAACTGGAGGGAGACTGCGGCCCCGGGACATGTGTACTCAAGCACCCAGGACCTTTTTCCTCCCCCACCCCCAGGACAGAAGCAGCACATCCACATGGGAACTGCTGGGTCAGAGGTCAGAAGAACACAAACCTGGGAGCTGAGGATGCGTGAAGCGGGAACCACAGGCTCACAGTGCGGCTCTGTGCTTGCTTAAGTCCCTATAGAAGCTTTACATTAAAGTTTTCCATTGTGACTATTTAGTCAACATTAAAATAAGTCAAACTGATATCATTCCATTGGTGTGTTAGTAACTATGCTTAAAAATGAATTTCTTTATAGTACCAACAGCCACAGACTCAAGTGCAATTTAGTTAAATCAGCCAACATTATCATCTGTGATATAACCCAACCAGCCTGTGTCCCTGAGCCAGAGCCCAGGAATGTAAGTCGTAAATGGGGGTCCCAGAAGACGCCATAGGAAGGTAGGTGGGTCCTGTGAGTGGGGCCAACAGGGCAACAGCTTCCAGGACAGCCCTTATCCCAAGAGGATCTTGTGGGGATTTGGCCATGCTGCCTGCTCCGAAGCAGGAGGAAACAGCCTGTACTTCAAGTGCTGGGCAGTGATGAACCAGGGGATGGTCACTCTGGAGGAGTGGGACAGCAGGGGTGCGAGCAGGACATAGAGGTGTGACAGAGGAGACCAACGCCAAGAATTCAAGCACACGGCAGACTACCTGGGACTGAGCTTACTGGCCTGATCTCAGTCCCCTCACCTTTCTGCACAGGTGGGGAGCTATAGCTGTTTGGTTAACCATAGGAAAGAGGGTGATCCTCTTGCCAATTCCCCCAACTTTCAGGTCCTGAGTGGGGTGCAGCCTCAGGCAGCAGGTAAGCACACGCTAGGCAGAGCTGTGGATAGCTTGGTGTGGCTCTGCAGCCATGTTTACTTTGTCATTGACATTCATGACCCTCAAAGGCATTTCTCTTCTATAGATAAGGAAACCTGTTTGGAAGCTGACACGCTTAAAGTGACTCAAGTAGTGCTTAGTGCATGACAGAGTGCAGACCCAGGTGGCAGGCAGGCCCTTTACAGAGAGACATCCGAACAGGTCGAATCAGTACTGGGGAAGCAGACTGTCCCGTTGGCCAGATGCCTAACTTGCCCACCAGCAGTTCGGTGCTGCTTTCCTGGTCTCAGGGAAGCTGCCAGTAAGTGTCCTCAGCTGGGCTTGTGAGGATGCTCGGGTTGACAGAAGAACAAGAAAGCAATTAGTAACTTCATTTAAAAGTATCAGTCCCTGGCTACTTGGGTACATCCTATCTCCCTTTTAAGCAGATATTTTGTACTTAGAGCAAAAACTTAAGTAACAAATACACAGGAATAGTTCCTATGACTGCTAAATTTCATTTATATGTAAAGAAATGGTGACATTTCAGGCTTATGCTTCAAATTATTTACTTTAGTAATATTGGTAAAGCACTGGTGAAAAACACATTAGATAGATAAGCTTATATATGTTTATGTCCCTAATACCTAACAATGTCCTCAACTTAGGAAGCTGAAAGATGGGTTTTGGCTACTTAAGAAAAAAATAAGTAAAACTCTACATTGAAATAAACCAGGTCTCACTTTTAATAAATAAAAGTTCATGGCTGGTTTAAAGAAAGTAAGATCTGTTTGGGGTGACATATCTGAACCACAGAGCTTCACCCATGTGTAATCATCAGGGCAGACAGACTTTTAAAGGAACCAGCATCACTAAACAGTAAGAGAACACTCAAATGCATGTGTTAGGAACCAAAACCCCCACGGAGAAATGGCGACAGAAACAAGTCTCTCAGGCCACTAAGAAAACAACCCACACAACCAAACAAAAGTGAACCAGAGGCTAACAAGACAACAAAACATCTCATTTACAATGATTTCAGATATATCAACTTATTTAATGGAATCTAAATCTTCCTGAGGACATACCCACCCATTTCCCCCATTTTCAACCCAGAAAGCCTACTGTTATGCTCTGTTCAGTCCCCCCCAGAGCCCCATCATCCTGAAGCCGTCCTCCAAAGAGAACACACCAGTGGCCACATCAGGAACATGGCATCCCACCCACTCATGCACACTCTGCTGGGCCCCGCCAGCCACCACACATACTTGTATGCACAGGCATGAAAAAGGGCAAGTGTAAGATACAAGGTATTCCAGAGCTCCCACCAGGGCATTCAAGTATCAGTGTCCCATTAAGTTTCCTTCTTGGATTTTCCCATGGTGCCTCCAAAAAAATTTCCAAGGTCAAACTGATTACTGATTATTCTGAATACTTTAACCAATTAACCCAAACAGCCAGTACTTAGTATTTCTGCCCAGGCCTTTTCAACATAATCACAGTTTGAAAAATAAAAATTAGCTAAAGTAAATGCCACATCCTTTGGTGGATCTCAATTTAAAAAAAGAAAATCTCATTATTCTCAAAGCTATTTGGAAACGAATGGCTGGATCCCTTTGAGAGAACTATCTAATAAGGGGAACTTCTTGCACAAATGCCTATAAATTCAGTTGAATTGGTTAAAGACTTTCTCATTTTCAAATGATTCTCCATGTTTTTGTTATTGCTGGGAGTACTTTGTTTAGTGTCATAATGTCTCAAATTGCATATTAATTTAGCCAAAAATTACTCATTCCCAATTCTTACATTCTCTACATCCACCCATGTAGCCTAGACTCCAAGCCTCCTAAGCAGCCTGTGCTGCTCTGGTACCCAGAAGATTCAGACACACTGGACGTGGCCTTTCCCATTACAAATGCTATTTCTCCCACCATGGTGCTCACTTTCTTCTCGTTTGCATCGGCTCAGGTTTCAAAGAGTCTGCTGAATGCAGGTCTGATTTCTGCGATCATGTCCGAGGTAGTGGTGGAGCGGCCATACTTCTGGAAGGCTTGGTGGTTGCACTGCCTTGTGAGGGAGCACGCACCAAAGGCAGCCACGAGGAGGGGGCTGAAACTGCAGGGCAGACACATTAGCAAGGCGCTGTGGGAGGTGGAAGTCCTCCCTCCACGGCTTTGTCAGACATTAGGGACCTGAATCCACCCACCAAGGCACTGATTTCCTTCCCATTTCCACTCTGAGACCCTAAATTGGCAATTTCTCGTCTGATATGCCACTGAGGCATAAGGCAGCTATACTACAGTTAAAATAACCATTAATCCTCTGATACTGATATTCCCTGACAAAAGCCATATCAAAAATACCTATCCAACTGGAGGAAGGTTAGAACGAAGCATTTTCCCTGGTGAAAACCAGACCAGGACTTGTTGATTAGCGTTCAGAAGTAGGGAATATTCCAAATCTGAGAATGCAGGTTCTTCCTAACATTGTTAGACTTCCGCTGTCGCTCCTTCCCATGTGCACACATGGACCTGTTTGGGGACTGCTCCCTGCCTGCCAGGTGTGCTGAAACCTCACAGGCCCGACACTGCTTTTCCAGGTGTCAGGCAGGGCCCTCCAGACCCAGGACGTCCCATCCTGGCATGTGTGGCCATCTATCATCATGAAGGGTGCAGAGAAGAGAAACTGAGGCTCACAGAGGGGTAGGAACTGCCAGAGTTCACTCATAAGTTAAGAGCAGAAGTGGGTCAAAGCCCAGATCCTAGAATTCTGCTGCCTCTTAAAGAAAACTCGTCTCTTAAGACAGCATCAAGGTAAGCTCTACGTTCACCTGCGTATTTTTTATTTTGTTTTATAGTAGGTATGCAACGAACCTTCTAGAACAGTGTCCTCAAACTTGGCTGCACATTAGAATTATCAGGAAAGGGGCCCAGATTTAAGTAAAAACTCCCCAGGTGAAAATTCGGGGATCAAACCCTGCCTTGACAGTAACACCAGTATTTCATTTGGAACATTCCAGGTAGCTATTTATGAAACGTATGAGCTACTAAAATAGCTTACATAGTTCAAAAATTTCAAAGTGGGAGAGATGAAGATGTGGCATACCCATTTGTTTTCTCAGGTCCGGCATGGAGTGCCCACTGCACTAGAACACCCAGGAATCCCGACAGGAGGTCACCTTGCCCACCACACCTGCGGTTACTGCCCTGTAGATTGCACTCGAGAACTGCAGAGCAAAAGTGAGAAGCTGGGTGTTAGAGTGAGTGGCTTGTCTCTGCTCACGGTGTGTTCCAGGTCATCTACCCTAACCCTAACCCTGATTGCTCTTAACAAGAAAGCCTGTATTTTACAGGAGAGGAAACTGAGGCAAGCAGGGGTCTGGCTGCCCCAGAACCACCTGTTTAGTATCGTGGTGAGTGGCCACATGACTCAACCACTGAGGGATCTGCTGATAGAGATCAGAGAAGAACATGCACAGCACGTGTGGGCCCTCAGTCCTGCAGGACACCTCACACTCCAGAGAATCCACTTTAAATAACATGCACACAAAGCTGGTGCCTCCTGAATGGGCTAATCCTCATGACTTCATTTCTGTTGTGTAATAAGAAATTTCTATTTCTTTGGAAAATATCTTGGAAACAGGTTATTATATGTTCTGAATGTGTGAGAGCACCATCCAGCATAAAAGAACACAAAGGTTTCAGGATCCCTCAGAGAACACTCACTCTGTCTCCTGCCCAGCATGTGAGAGAGACAAAGTGAGACACAGGTGAGTAAGGATGCCTTCTGTTCTCTGTTGGCCCTGATTTCTGTGATCTAGTCAGCAACTCTATACTTAGGCGACTGTTCTTTGTATTAAATTCTGTTAAAATAACTGGTGAATTTTTTGCCTGTGGATCAGATTTTTATGTTTTCAGGGAGCTAGAGATGTTATACAGTCTCTGGTTATGAACATCACTGTGTAGATATGAGCAAGTGTGACAGCCCATCTTGCTCTCACTAAACGGTCCACAAACTCCTATGGAAAGAATGTGACCGGAAGATTTGTCACATTCATCACCTGGAGATTTCCACTAGTGTCAGCTCCTGGGGTTTCTTCACTTTCCTGTCATTTTTATAAAATAGGACAAATGCAGTAAAATATTCAAGTAACTTCATGTATGTTGCAGGCAAAACAGAGGTGGCAGGGTGTGAACTCTGGAGCCACCTGCTGTTACAGCCACCTTCCCACTGGGCTGCTGCTTATCAATCATTAACAGAACTTTAGCCACTGATCCTGGTATTACTTCCCTTTGCAAAATAGTGAAAAATGAAAATGGACTTTGAGGAAGTTGTGGTTAACAAGCTCATCAGGAAGTCCCTCTGTCTGTGGAACATGTGATGCATGTGATGTGTGAGCACGTAAGACGGGAGGGACCGCATGTGACGTGCGAACGTGTGAACGAGGCTTTCCTAGGGCTGTACCCGCACGGCCACACTCGGGGAAGCGCGAGGCCACTCACCCTGTTCGCCGTCGGAGATCACGTCCTGCTCCCCTTTCTGGACCACAGTCACATTCCCCAGGGCCTGGCTGAGTCTCAGCACAGCTCCACGGCGATCACTGCTATCCACGGGGTCTCTCAGCTACAATGCAGGACACCACAGGCAGAGCTGTCATCAGACATTTGACAGGAGCCCACAAATGTGGATACAGTGAACAGCATCCTGATCCTCAGACTCTCACATCTAAGGAATCCCCCAGCACAAGACGGCCCTCCATACAAAGCCACACGTTCCATCCACCAGCTGGAGAGGCCTCGGTGGATGCCAGCACAGAGGCTCGAGATAGAAATATTGCCCTGGTGGCTGCCCCGTATCTCGTCAGATCAAAGGTAAAGAACACTGCTCCTGGCTGGGATTTTAAAGGTCTGCAGAAGGGATTCAACATCGAATGATAATGCACTAATATTTATGAAGCACTTGATATGTAAGGACTCGTGAATTTAATGTATTATTTCATTTCATCCTCACATACAGTATGAGGCAGAGGCTCTCATTATCCACATTCCACAGGTGAGGTAATACAGGATAGGGATGGAGTTATCTGCCCAGAGTACAAAGCAGGAGGGGCAACTGACTGCCCAGAGCACACCACCCTGCCTTTCATCTCATCAAAGATGCATTGATTGGAAGATGTCCCATCATTACACCCACCACCAGGAAAAAACCACAACACTGTTAGCACATGAGAAATGCATTGTAGAATATGCACGCATCCACCCCACATCTGCAAGTCTGTCCCTGCAGACGCACCTGAGGGGCCCAATGGGTGCAGAACCACAGAGCGTGTCCCTTGCCCCTCCTCAGGATGAGGAGGGCTTGCACTCTGTCTTTCCAGTGGTCAACAAACTCACCACAGCTTCAGACAGCCTGATGAACTCCACATGGTTGGGAGTGAGAACAGCCTTCTGGTAGCCTTGGATGAGGGTCGGCTGCTGAGCTATCAGCCACAGCCCGTCCTACACAGAACAAGGACTCCCATTTACTGCATGGCCTTGGGCACCCGGCTATGAGGGGACAGGAGAGGAGAGGCCACACTCACTGCATCAATGACGACAGGGATGGCTCTGGCCTTTGATGCTTCTAAAATGCCCTGTGAGAAAAGAGAGCTATGCTGAGCAACAAGGCCATTATCTCTCCGAGGAATTAAAAGAAAACCAAGCAGTTCCTTGATGAATTTCAACATTAACTTATCAACAAATAGAAAGGAAATAATAAGGTAATTGCCTAAATAAACAGAAAAGACTCAAATGAACTGATAGAGCATAGGCAACTCTCAAAACATAAGCCCACGGGCAACATTATACACAGTGCTGGGTCCCAGGCTAGCCCATGAAGGCCAACTCCAAGCTAGTGTCTCCAGATTTCTAATAGATATTAATCCTCAGGATTCAGAAATGAGAAATCTGAAGTCTTGGGAATTCCCCAAATTACCAGCTTTTCATATTCATGTGCTTTATGTATTTTTCACGTCATGTGTTTTACAATAATGAGTAATCATAATAATAAAAAGAAAATAATTTCTCTCTGAAAAGGTTATACTCAAAGTTCCAGAGGTTTTTTGCTAAAAAAAGAACATTTAAAAAATATATAGAGTGTGGCAAAAGCAGATTTACAGTTGTGAGTACGCAAAGCAATTTATTCTTGTATTATTATTAACTAGAGGCCTGGTGCACGAAATTCGTGCGGGGGGTGGGGGGGTGGGGGGGGGAGGTCCCTCAGCCCAGCCTGCACTCTCCAATCTGGGACCTCTCAGGGGATGTCCAACTGCCTCTCACAATCTGGGACCGCTGGCTCCTAACTGCTCACCTGCCTGCCTGCCTGATCACCCCTAACCACCTCTGCCTGCCTGCCTGATCGCCCCTAACTACTCCCCTACCGGCCTGATTGCCCCTAACTGCTCCCCTGCTGGCCTGATCGCCTCTAACCACCTCTGCCTCGCCCCGCACCCGGGACCCAAGATTCCCTCCTCTGACCGGTTGTAGGCACCCAGGACCCGGGCCGGCCACAGCTGCAGGGGACTATGGGCGGGCGGCTTCGCCCAGGCTGCAGCCACAGGCATCTGGGACCGTGGGGTGGGTGGCTTGTCCCTCTCCCAGGCTGCAGGCACAGGTGCGGCCACTGGCGCCCGGGACTGTGGGGTAGGCAGCTTGTCCCTCTCCTGGGCCGCAAACTGGCTGGTCCCCATCCCTCTCTCCCCAGTGTTGAATGTCTGAGCCGTTATGGCGTGATGGTGTGAAGGCGTGATGACCATTTGCATGTTAGTTCTTTATTACATAGGATTGTATTATCTTCTATATGAACAACTGTAAACCTACATTTGCTCCATCCTGTATATATGATCAGCATATGGTTGCTTATTATTATTAACCAGTAGAGGATTACCTACTGCATTAGCATGTAAAAATCTCTACCTTATACATCTGATAGAAAACATGAGAGAATAAAACAAAATATATAGTAAGCAGAAATAACTTAAAACATTGAAAGATAAATCCATATATGTTTAATTAAAAGTGATAGTCCTGAAAATGAAATGTGAAAGCCCACAAAGCATGAGCTGCTCTGCCCAACAGTCTCATCGGACTTTGCTAACACTGGTTAGAGTTGGGAGCGTTTTCAAAAGCCCCTTCAAAGAGGTATCAGGGTATGGGAGCCTCACAGAAGCCTATTTCCTTCTTTAACAATGAAAATACTCTGCTTGCCTTTAGTTTGGCTTGACTGTTACAACTGATTTGGCTTTTGCTGATTCCGATTTCTGAATCTCTGGTGTCATGTTTGAATCTCTGTTCAGTGTTTGACCACAACACTAAAATGTTCGCCTCTTTGTATTTTTCCTATTAAAGTTCTCAAAAAACAAAAACAAAAACAAATCCAAAAGCCACAGTAGACTAAAGTGAATATTCAAACGTTGGGAAATGTACAGGGAAAATGTAACATCACGAACCACCCAGGTCTCCTGGCACAGTTTAAGAGCACCACACAGAATCAGGCATCAAAGTCACCCATTTAAGGACTGACTTGCTTCCAACACTCAGATTTGTATGAAGGCACTGTGCATTTAAACCTGTCAGCATTTACTGCATTTGCAACAATGGCTGATAATAGTTAGCATCAGTCAAAGCCACGAGTACACACTTATAACAAGGCCACAGTTCCAAGTGAGGCTGGCTGATGACATTACTATCACTCTCCAAAACCGCAGCTTCACCCACCATCTAGTTAATAATTTAAAAGAAGAATGGCACAGGAATGAACAAGCCACACCCAGATCAAAAAAGACTGGAGGAAGGTTGAGAAGCAGTGTGACATCTCCAATAGGACACAGTTAAAATAAGACAAGGAGCACCCTGGCCGGTGTTTCTCAGTGATTAGAGTGCACCAAGGGATCACGGGTTCGATTCCTGGTAAAGGGCACATACCTGGGTTGCAGGTTCAATCCTGGCTCTGGAGGCGGAGGGGTGAGGGGTGAGGGAGGCAACCAATCTATGTCTCTCTCACATCAATGTCTGTCTTTCTCTCCCTCTCCCCTCCCCCCTCTCCCTCCCACTCTTTCTAAAAAGCAATGGAAAAAAATATCCTTGGGTGAGGATTAATAACAAAAATAATAATAAAATAAAGCAGTCAAGAAAATTCAAAGGTCTCAACCTCAACTACCTTTAAACAACAACAAAAAAACAACAACAAGCATTCTCATGGAAAAGACCAGGTGGAAGTGGGAAAGAATGACAACAGCACCCCAGAGCAGAGTCCTGGCAAGGACAGCCTGTTGGTAGAACAGAAGATTGCTAACAGCACTTTATTCAGCAACAGAACTTGCAGAATTTACCCTAAAGAAAAAATACCTAACAGAAATAGACGTGTGTGTGTACACACACACACACACACACACACACACACACACACACATACACTGAGTGGCCAGATTATTATGACCACCTGATGTTTGTAGGCAAATTAGCTGTAATTTTGCACTGAAGTTGCTAGAGGACCAGACCATTATAAATAGGGAAGCAGGTTTACCACGACAGAAGTGATTTTTTTCTGAAGATATGGGTAAACAACGCAATTTAACAGCCTTTGAACATGGGATATATTTGAATGGGAGTGGCCAAATTATTATGACCACCCCATCAGTACTCCGTTGGGCACCTTTTGCCTTCAATACTGTGGCGATTCTTCTTGGCATTGACTCCATGAGATGTTGAAAGGTATGCGAGGAATCTGACACCATGCCTGATGAATAGCACTGTCCAGTTCTGTGAGATTTGATGGTTGTGGAACCAGCTGCCAGATGGCTCTTTTAACTTCGTCCCACAAATGCCCAATTGGATTGAGATCTG
The DNA here is from genome assembly GCF_964212035.1 of Myotis nattereri. Taxonomy (NCBI): domain Eukaryota; kingdom Metazoa; phylum Chordata; class Mammalia; order Chiroptera; family Vespertilionidae; genus Myotis; species Myotis nattereri. The sequence goes on from NC_138076.1 coordinate 30,997,414, forward strand.
GTGATTGTGGGGGCCACCTAAGCAAGGTAAAGTCTCCCTCATGTTCTTGAAACCACTCTTGCACAATACGAGCACCGTGGCATGGCGCATTGTCTTGTTGGAAGAAGCCATCTCCATTGGGGTACACCATCAACATGATAGGATGAACTTGATCAGCAACGATACTTAGGTATGTTGTGCTATTCAGACGTTGTTCCACACGAATTAAAGGACCCAAATCATGCCAGGAAAACATGCCCCAAACCATAACACTGCCCCCACCAGCTTGAAGGGTTGTACTCATGCATGTGGGGTGCATGCTTTCATGCTGTTTCTGCCAAATTCTCACTCTGCCATCTGCATGATGCAACTGGAAACGTGATTCATTGGACCACATGCCTTTTTTCCAATGCTCGGCTGTCCAATCCTTGTGTTCCTGTGCGAATTGGAGACATTTTATCTTGGTAACTGCAGAAAGAAAAGGTGTTCCAACAGGCCTTCGGCTTCCATATCCCATACGATGCAGTGTACAGCTAATTTGCCTACAATCGACAGGTTGTCATAATAATCTGGCCACTCATAATAATATATATCCCACGTTCAAAGGCTGTTAAATCGCATTGTTTACCCATATCTTCAGAAAAAAATCACTTCTACTGTCGTGGTAAACAACCTGCTTCCCTATTTATAATGGTCTGGCCCTCTAGCAACTTCAGCGCGAAATTATAGCTAATTTGCCTACAAATGTCAGGTGGTCATAATAATCTGGCCACTGTGTGTGTGTGTGTGTGTGTGTGTGTGTGTATTCAAGACATTATGAATAGGAAAAGTTGTAAACAGCCTAAATGGACTAGCTAAATACATATTGTATATTAAGATGTAGCTACTAAATTATTTAAAAAATATTACGATTAACATAATATATGGTATGACATAATAAATATAAAAAATATAACATAAATATAAAATACATAATATAAAAAACAACTCACATGGAAATGCACAGGACCCAGAATAGCCAAATTGGCTATTCTGGGTTAAGAAGAAAAAGAAAGGCTTAAAAAGAAAAACGTTTGAGTGCTCCATACTTTGCCACTTCAAAACTCACAGCACAGCTGTAGTAATGAAGAGTGTGGTGCTGGCCCCAGTGCAGCCATATAGGCCGATGAAACAGAAACAAGAGCCCAGAAATAAACCCTTACATTTATGTCAACTGATTTTCAACAAGGATGCCCAGATAAGTCACTGGAGGAAAGAGGAGCCTTTTCAACAAATGGTGCTGCAACAACTGGATATCCCCTTGCAAAAGAAAAAAAGCTGGTCCCCTTCCTTAGACCATAAACAAAAATTAACTCAGAATGGACCACAGGCCTAACTATAAGAGCTAAAGCAATAAAGCTCTATAAGAAAATATGAAAGTAAATCTTGGGTCAGGTAAAAAACTTCTTAGGTAAGACACCAAAAGCATAAGTAACAAAAGAAAAGACAGATAAAGTGGACTTTATCAAAATTAAAAATTTGTGCTGCAAACAATGCCATCAAGGAAATGAAAACACAACCCACAGAATGAGAGAAAATATCTATAAATTCCATCGCTGATAGGACCTACAGGAACCCTCATTTGCCTCTTTGCAAAGACAATCACCCAGCGAAGAGGCACTGCCAGACCTCCTGTGACCTGTGCAGAGCACACTGACTCAGGACACCAAGTGCATCTCAGAGGTTTACGCAGGGGAATTCCCCAGGAGGGTCTCACCTTGGAGAAACCGAAGGCCCTAGCACTTCTCAACCATGATTAACTTCTACTTCTCAGTAAGAGTTTAAGACTTTCAAATATCTGAATGGTGCGGCCTGACAAACTTGCAGGTGGCTTAAGGCCAGGAGAATCCTAAATTAAATCCTCTACTTTGCACAATGTGTCATCTAGAGCTACTTTTAAATTGTATTTGACAGCCTCTCAGATTATTTACCCTGAATGTACAACTGCTGTCTCGTGCATCTCTCTCTCTAGGCAAGCTCTTTATGACAGGAGTGAGTAGCTGCCCAGCCCTCCCCCAGGCGTCTATTATCACAGCTTCTCATTTCAGAGCCCAGTGAAGCACAGGGCATTCTGTTCAGAACTCCTCAATAGCCCAGCACCCCACAGACTTCCAGTTCTAGGCAGCTGGATTCTTTTCTTTGTTTGGAGCATTTTCATTAAATGAACAACTTTTTTTTTTTTTTTTAAATATATTTTATTGATTTTTTACAGAGAGGAAGTGAGAGAGATAGAGAGTTAGAAACATCGATGAGCGAGAAACATCGATCAGCTGCCTCCTGCATATCTCCCACTGGGGATATGCCCGCAACCCAGGTACATGCCCTTGACCGGAATCGAACCCGGGACCCTTCAGTCCGCAGGCCGACGCTCTATCCACTGAGCCAAACCGGTTTTGGCAAATGAACAACTTTTAAATGCAAAGTAGTATGAGACATAGAAGAGAAATATAAGCAGGCACCCCAAAACCCATTCTCAGGCATAACTCAGAATACGTAGGTTTTTTCCAGCTTTACTTAAGTGTAGTTGACAAAAATTTGTATAAATTCAAGGTGTACACCTGATGTTTTGATACATTATGACATAATCACCACAATCAAGCTAATTAAGCTAACACTTAAGATCTCCCTGTCTCTTGGCAAATTTCAATATACAATATAGCACTGTTGACTCTAGTCACCACATTCTACATCAGAACTTACTCATCTTGCCTAACTGAAAATTTGGACACCCTGACCAACACCTCTCAGTCCCTGGCTGTCACCCTTCTACTCTCTGCCTCTATGAGTTCAACTATTGTGACTCCACACAGAAATGAGATCATGCAGTATGTCTTTCTGCAGCTGGCTTATTTCACTCAGCATAATGTACTCTAGAGGATACACACGTTTTAATCAACCCCTTTGACAGAGGCAATAATAAATGTATCTACTTTCAATTATAAGTCAAAAACAAATTTATTGCTCAAATCCAGTCACCTGTCACTTGTCATAGCTCCATTTCTTCTAAGTGATTTTCTCAGGTTTGAGGAAAGTACAATTTCAAACCCCAACTTTTACCTCAAAGGCTGGAACTGGAAGATCTGTCATGGAAGATATCAGGTTCTCACTAAATTCTAGCAAAGCAGGGGAGACGGAAGATGGCGGCGATATAGGCAGACGCGTCCCAGGTCGTGTCCCGGAGCAAATGGAGTCAGCAGCTGAAACTAGTAACACCCACACCGAATTGGCGAAATTGCTCAGCTGGTGAGACGGTTTGCAGCCGAGAAGAGCAGAACTCCCCAGGAAAGGTAAAAAAAAAACCAGGGATTTGGGCAGGAAAGTTTGCCAGACCTCTGAACCCAGAGAGTCGGAGGGAGACCGCGCGGCAGCCGCGTCCCTTGGGACAGGCACAGCCCCTGACGGGGGAAAGGAGAACCGCGGGATTCCTGGCGCCGCCGGGGGAATTGAGAGCTCAGTGCTGTGATCACAGAGGACTGAGCCTAAAGGGGGCAGCCTGAAGAGCTGACCAGACCATGCAGTCCCGGTAAGAGAAGAAGCTTACAGAAACCAAGCCTTCCCCGTTTCCGCGGCCGGCGTTTGTTTGATTGTTTTCACTGAATCCTGTTCATGGGACATTTCGGATACAGACACTCACCTGTGCTGAAGAGAGGGAGAGTGTGCGGAGGAGTGGAATCTGGGGAGAGACTGAGGAGAGAGGGGGAGCCGGGAGAGGTGGCAGCGAATTGAGTGCTGAGACACCCCCGAGCACAGGACTGGGGCAGCCATTCTCTCCGGAGAGTGAGACTCCTCCCCCCAGCCCCCAGGCAAGGAGCACAGCCACACCCAGATTCCACCTTGTAGGAGATCAAGGATTAAAATAACCTGATCAGTCCCTGCCAGTTAACAGGGTCTGGCCTATAGAGGGATTTTCAATCCCAGCAACAACACAGCGCTGGTAACTAACTATTACGCAGCCAGCTCTGGGCAGTGAACTTCCACTGGACAGAAAGGCCCTACAGCCTCAGAGGCCAACCCCAAAACACTGCCGCCCAGAGGCTGACCCAAAAACTGACTCTTTGCTAAACACAAAATAAGGCAGTCTGGGAAACAAAAGCGGTCTGCTTTAAAATAAGGACTGTGGTTTACAACACAGAGGAACAGTGTATCGCAGGGAAATTCAACACTCTCCTGGATACCTGGCAGGTCTAAGGCGAGCCACACTGAAGAATAGAAGAACCAAGGGACCTTCACTACTGCAATTTTTTTTTTCCACCTTTTAACTAAGAAACCAATTTTTTTTCTTTTTTTTTTTTTCTTCTTTTTTTTTTTCTTTTCTTTTTTTTTTTCTTCTTTTTCCATCACCTGATTTTACCCTTTTAATTACTACCTTCTTATTTTTAACCAGTATTACTACTGCTACCATTTTACCATTTTTTAAAGTGCCATTTTATTTTCTCTTTATTTTATTTTGGGATTAGTGTTCTCCATTCTATTTTCATCGTTATATTATTGGTTGTTTCTAGTTTGCATTCATCTCCAGGGAGCTGTTGCTGGAATTTGTTGGGATTAATGGCTGTTCTATAGGAGTATTCTCCTCATATAAAAAGTCTCTTCCCCTCTTCCACTTCATTCTCTCTTTTCGCTCTTTTTTTTTTTTTTCTTTTCTTTTCTCGCTTTTATTTTCCCCCCTTCTTTTTCCAAATTTCATTTTTGCACTCCTTTTTTTTTTGGTCCCTACTTTTCTTTTCTTTTTCTCTTTTATCTTTTTCTCTTTCTTCTTCCTTGTTCCCTAATTCTCTTAATTCGGGTGATCACCTTTATTTGGGGTTATTAATATCGTGAATATATTTGTGTATAGTGCCTGGTACGTGGTGCCTTGTTGTGTTGTATTTTGTGCCTTTAAATCAACGCAGCAGGTCCAAGCAACAGCAACCTCCTGAGCAACACACCCTCTGCCGAGGAACAGCAGCTGTACGTGAAACCTCGCCCACCAGCCAGAAGAGCCACCACAGCTGTGAACAGAACCCACCAGAGGAGCTGCTGCCAACTGAAGAGCAGCTGCTACCGCAACCGCCCGAAGAGCAACCACAGATCAAGGAGTCACTGCCACCAAGGGAGCAACCACTGAACGACTCAACGTCTAGATATGTCAGTGAGATCAAACATGGGTAGACAAAGAAACCCCCAAAGGAAAGAGAAGGAGGACTCTCCAGAAAAGCAGCTAAGTAATACAGAGGCATGCAACATGACAGAAAAAGAATTCAGAATAAGGGTCCTAGAGTGCATAAACCGGATGGAGGAAAAAATCGACAACCTCTGCAAGAAGCAAGACGAAACAGATGAAAAAATCGATAACATATGGAAGAAGCTAGAAGAAACAGATGAAAAAATCAACAACTTAAGTAAGACCCAAGAAGAAATGAAGAGTGATATAGCTGCAATGAAAAACTCCATTGAAAGTATCAACAGTAGACTAGGAGAAGCGGAGGACCGAATTAGTGAATTAGAAGACAAGGAAGCAAAACACACCCAAAATGTACTGCAATTGGAGAAAAAAATTAAAAGACAGGAGGAGAGCCTAAGGGAGCTTTGGGACAACATGAAACGAAACAACATACGAATAATAGGAGTACCAGAACAACAAAAGGATGAACAAGGATTAGAAAACCTATTAGAAGAAATAATATCAGAAAACTTCCCTGAGGTGGGGAAGAAAAAAGTCACACATGCCCAGAGAGTCCCAAACAAGGTGAACCCGAAAAGACCCACACCAAGACACATCATAATTACCATGGCAAATGTTCAGGACAAAGAGAGAATCTTACAGGCTGCAAGAGAGAGACGGAAAGTTACATACAAGGGCTCTCCCATTAGATTGTCAAATGATTTCTCAACAGAAACACATCAGGCCAGAAAAGAATGGACTGAAATTTACAAAGTGATGCAAAGCAAAGGACTGAATCCAAGAATACTCTATCCAGCAAGGCTATCATTCAAACTTGAAGGGGAAATAAGAAGCTTCACAGACAAAAAAAGGCTAAGGGAGTTTATCACCACCAAGCCAGCAATGCAAGGAATGCTAAAGGGACTGGTATAAAAATAAGAAATAAAAAGCTCAGAAAGAAAACAGCCACACAAAAACAGAAATGGCTACAAACAAGTACCTTTCAATAATAACTTTAAACGTAAACGGACTAAATGCTCCAAACAAAAGACATCGAGTGGCTGAATGGATATAAAAACATGACCCATACATCTGCTGTCTACAAGAAACCCACCTCATTAGAAGGGACTCACACAGACTGAAAGTGAAAGGATGGAAAAATATCTTTCAGGCAAATGGAAAGGAAAAGAAAGCTGGGGTAGCAATACTTATATCGGACAAAATAGACCTCAAAGTGAAGGCCATAACAAGAGATAAGGAAGGCCACTTCATAATACTAAAGGGATCAATACAACAAGAAGATATAACTCTGGTAAACATATATGCACCCAATGCAGGAGCACCCAAATTCATAAAAAAACTCCTGGAAGATATCAAAGGAGAGATCGACAACAATACAATCATAGTAGGGGACTTTAATACACCACTGACAGCACTGGATAAGCCCTCTAGACAAACAATCAGCAAAGATACAGCAATCCTAAATGACTCACTAGATCAGATGGACTTAATAGACATCTTCAGAACACTCCACCCCAAAGCCAGGGAATATACATTCTACTCAAATGCTCATAAGACATATTCAAAAATAGACCATATATTGGGTCACAAGCAAAGTATCCCCAAATTCAAGAAGATTGAAATCATAAAAAGCATCTTCACAGACCACGATGGCATAATATTAGAAATAAACTACAATAAAAACAACCAAAAATACTCAAACACCTGGAAGCTGAATAGCATGCTATTAAATATTGATTGGGTTACCAATGAGATCAAAGAAGAAATTAAAAACATTCTGGAAACTAATGACAATGAAAACACAACAATCCAAAACCTATGGGACACAATGAAAGCAGTCTTGAGAGGGAAGTTTATAGCTCTACAGGCCTATCTCAAAAAACAAGAAAACATGGTAGTAAATCATCTAACTCTACAACTCAAAGAATTAGAAAGAGAGCAACAAGAAAACCCCAGAGTGAGCAGAAGGAAGGAAATAATAAAGATTAGAGCAGAAATAAATGACATAGAGACCAAAAAAACAATACAGAAAATCAATGAAACCAAGAGCTGGTTCTTTGAAAGGATAAACAAGATTGACAAACCTCTAGCCAGACTCACCAAGAAGCAAAGAGAGAGGACCCAAATAAACAAAATCAGAAACGATAGAGGCGAAATAACAACAGACCCCACAGAAATACAAATGATCATTAAAAAATACTATGGACTGCTCTACTCCAACAAACTAGACAACCTGGAGGAAATGGACAAATTCCTAGAAAAATACAACATTCCAAAACTCAATCAGGAAGAATCTAAAAATCTCAACAGGCCAATAACTATGGAAGAAATTGAAGCAGTCATCAAAAAGCTTCCATCAAACAAAAGCCCAGGACCAGACGGCTTCACAGGGGAGTTTTACCAAACATTCAAGGAAGAACTAAAACCTATCCTCCTCAGACTACTACAAAAAATTCAAGAGGAAGGAACACTTCCAAGCTCATTCTATGAAGCCAGCATCACCCTAATACCAAAACCAGGTAAAGACAACACAATGAAAGAGAACTACAGGCCAATATCCCTCATGAACATAGATGCCAAAATCCTCAACAAAATCTTAGCAAATCGGATCCAGCAGTACATCAGAAAGATCATACACCATGACCAAGTAGGATTTATCCCAGGGATGCAAGGATGGTACAATATCCGCAAATCAATAAACGTGATACATCACATAAACAAACTGAAAGAAAAAAACCACATGGTCATATCAATTGATGCAGAAAAAGCATTTGACAAAATTCAACACCCATTTTTGATAAAAACTCTCAGCAAGGTGGGAGTAGAAGGATCATACCTCAACATAATAAAAGCCATATATGACAGGCCCACAGCCAACATCATACTCAATGGGCAAAAACTAACACCATTTCCCCTAAGAACAGGAACAAGACAGGGATGCCCCCTCTCACCACTCCTGTTCAACATAGTACTGGAAGTGTTAGCCATTGCAATTCGGCAAGAAGAAGAAATAAAAGGCATCCAAATTGGAAAAGAGGAAGTAAAACTGTCCTTATTTGCAGACGACATGATATTATACATACAAAACCCCAGAGACTCCATCCAAAAGCTACTAGACTTAATACATGAATTTGGCAATGTAGCAGGATACAAAATTAACCCCAAGAAATCTGAGGCATTTCTATACACCAGTAGTGAACTTTCAGAAAGAGAGATTATAAAAGCAATCCCGTTTACCATTGCACCAAAAAAATTAAGCTACCTAGGAATCAACTTAACTAAAGAGGTAAAAGACCTCTACTCAGAAAACTACAGGACGTTGAAAAAAGATATAGAGGAAGACATAAACAGATGGAAGAACATACCGTGTTCCTGGATTGGTAGAATCAACATCATTAAAATGTCCATACTACCCAAAGCAATCTATAAATTCAACGCACTTCCCATTAAAATACCAACGGCATACTTCAGAGATCTAGAACGAACTCTCCAAAAATTCATCTGGAATAAAAAAAGACCCCGAATAGCTGCAGCAATCCTGAAAAAGAACAAAGTAGGTGGGATCTCAATACCAGATATCAAGTTGTATTACAAAGCCACTGTTCTCAAAACTGCCTGGTACTGGCACAAGAATAGGCATATAGATCAATGGAATAGAATAGAGAGCCCAGAAATCGGCCCGAACCAGTATGCTCAATTAATATTTGACAAAGGAGGCAAGAACATACAATGGAGCCAAGATAGTCTCTTCAATAAATGGTGTTGGGAAAATTGGACAGATATATGCAAGAAAATGAAACTAGACCACCAACTTACACCATACACAAAAATAAACTCAAAATGGATAAAGGACTTAAATGTACGACAGGAAACCATAAAAATTCTAGAAGAATCCAAAGGCAACAAAATCTCAGACATATGCCGAAGCAATTTCTTCACTGACACAGCTCCTAGGGCACTTGAAACTAAAGAGAAAATAAACAAATGGGACTTCATCAAAATAAAAAGCTTCTGCACAGCAAAAGAAACCATCAACAAAACAACAAGAAAACCCACTGTGTGGGAAAACATATTTGCCAATGTCATATCTGATAAGGGCCTAATCTCCAAAATTTATAGGGAACTCATACAACTCAACAAAAGGAAGATAAACAATCCAATCAAAAAGTGGGCAAAGGACCTAAATAGACACCTTTCAAAAGAGGACATTCAGAAAGCCAAGAGACATATGAAAACATGCTCAAAGTCACTAATCATCCGAGAGATGCAAATCAAAACAACAATGAGGTATCATCTCACACCTGTCAGACTGGCTATCATCAACAAATCAACAAACGACAAGTGCTGGAGAGGATGTGGAGAAAAAGGATCACTTGTGCACTGCTGGTGGGAATGCAGACTGGTGCAGCCACTATGGAAGACAGTATGGAGTTTCCTTAAAAAACTGAAAATGGAACTCCCATTTGACCCTGTGATCCCACTTCTAGGAATATATCCCAAGAAACCAGAAACACCAATCAGAAAGGATATATGCACCCCTATGTTCATAGCAGCACAATTCACCATAGCTAAGATCTGGAAACAGCCTACGTGCCCATCAGTAGATGAATGGATTAGAAAACTGTGGTACATCTACACGATGGAATACTATGCTGCTGTAAAAAGGAAGGAACTCTTACCATTTGCAACGTCATGGATGGAACTGGAGAGCATTATGCTAAGTGAAATAAGCCAGTCAATGAAGGAAAAATACCACATGATCTCACTCATTCATGGATAATAGAGACCATTATAAACTTTTGAACAATAATAGATACAGAGGCAGAGCAGCCTCAAACAGATTGTCAAACTGCAGCAGGAAGGCAGGGGAGGGTTGGGGGGCAGGAGGTAGGGGGGTAAGAGATCAACTAAAGGACTTGTATGCATGCATATAAGCATAACCAATGGACATAAGACACTGGGGGATAGGGGAGGCTAGGGGACTGTCTAGGGCGGGGTGATAAAATGGACACATATGTAATACCCTTTGTAATACTTTAAGCAATAAAAAAAAAAAAAAACAAAAAAAAAAACAAAGCAAACACACGTCCTTTTAAAAATGTTCTTTACTAATCAGACTGCTAAGAGTGTACAACCAACACACAGCTACCTACACCTTCCTTTAACTCCGTTGTTGAATTTAATTCAATAGGCAAAAGCTGAGCTGAAAAGAGCCCTCTTAGTTAATGACGATGAGGATGCTAAATCATGTTTCGTATGACTTCGAATCCTTTAATGGGCACAAGGACAAGCACAATCTGAGGGCACCAGGCACATTCTCTGATTTGGAGCTCACTCCCAACCTCCTGAGGCTACAGTACCACCTCACATAGGGTGCACTGCACTGCCTTCTCTGGGGCTGGTGCTGGGCAGTCCCCAACATGTGTCCACCCGAGAGCAAAGCCCTGGAAGTGTCAAAGGCTGCCGAGCAGCAAGAACACACAGAACATGGGACTGGCATGCTCATTACCCATTCCCCGGTTCTGGCTGGTATATATTTTAACTTTTATTTTTAATATATATTTTATTGATTTTTTTTTACAGAGAGGAAGGTAGAGAGAGGGATGTAGAGTTAGAAACATCGATGAGACAGAAACATCGATCAGCTGCCTCCTGCACACCCCCTTACTGGGGATGTGCCCGCAACCAAGGTACATGCCCTTGACCAGAATCGAACCTGGGACCGTTTAGTCCGCAGGCCGATGCTCTATTCACTGAGCCAAACCGGTTAGGGCTATTTTAACTTTTTTTAGGATAAAAAATTTTCATCTTTTTAGAGTAAGGCAGACACAAAGTAAAATTTTCTGTAATAAGTAACAGCATAAATGAAAAAGTAAATGAACATATATGTATGTGTGTGTAACTAGGGTCTTGTGCCCACTCTGCAACACCAAGAGCCTGAAGCACTTCATAAAATGTGGCTCTCAGTAACTCCTGGGGCACATCACCCCTTGAGAGGGAAAGCACAAGGCCTAGGAGGCTGACTGATCAAGCTGCCAGGGTCCCCAGTCGGACAGGAATCGTGCTGGAAGATGAACCCGAGCCTGACCCCAAACCCTGCCCACTGCTAACACGGCTCAGTCTGGATGCTGGGCTTTCCCAACACCTCAAGTGTAAACCACATAAACACCCATGAAGCAAAACATCTGAATGATTCCACAGTGATTTCCACCTGCTACAGTATGAAAAAGCCAGTGCCCCAAGAATAAAAAGTTTCTTTCAGTCTGGTTTTTATTTTTAAGTTCATTACCATCTTTATGCCTAGTTCCTCCTCTATCTTTCAAACCAAATTTTATCCTTCTTAATCTATGACAAGGCACACAGACCACTAAACAACAGAAATTGAAGAAAAATGTTTCTGTCCTGACTTCCTGGGCTCTAAGCATCCACTCTATCAGCGGAAGTTTGTTTCGTAATTCTATACTTACCTTGACGTTTTTGAGAAGAGCATCTTCTCTGCCTAAGCCAGGTCCTACAACCAAGGCATGCAGTCGGGGCAACCACTTTTCCACTTCATGAACGGCATCGGGACTGTCACTAAATAAGGAAAAGAAGGGCAGAACGTTTTACTTAAGATTTCATCTATTTGTTTAGTATGAAACTACAGATTTTTCCAGATTTTCCCAGTCCCCACCCCAATGTCCTTTTCCTGTTCTAGGACCCTACCCTGCACTTAGCCAGCAAATCTCCTAGTCGTCTCCATAGAAACTGGTTCATCTTTTAACACCCCAACATAGACGTCTAGCTTTCAATATTTAAATGCCTTCCAGGGAAAATAAGTGAATAAGTCAGACAGAGAAAGACAAATATATTTATATGTAAGATTTAAAATTTAAAAAAACAAGCTCATAAATACAAAGAACATATTTGTGGTTACCAGAAGAGGGGAAAGTGGAGGGTGAGGATGGGCGCAATGGGTATAGGAGATATAAATTTATTTAAAAAACAAACAAACAAAAAAAGGAATGGAGTATGGATATATGCTACAATGAAACTCAAAAACATGCTAAGTGAAAAAAGGCAGACACAAAAGACCACATATTGCATGATTTCATTCATATGAAATGTTCAGAAAAGGCAAATCTATAGGGACAGAAAGATAAAGTTACCTCAAGCTAGGGGTGGTAATGGGCAGAGGTTTTCTTGTTGGAGTGATGGAAGTGTTCTAAAATTAGATTGTGGTGACAGCAACACTTCGGTAAATACATCAAAGATCATTATACAACTAAAATGAGTGAATTTTATAGTAAGCTATGGCACAATAAAGTAGTTACACACATTAAAAATAGCTAATTTGTAAGAGCAATAGTGAAGAGAGACACTGGGCCAGACATTAAATATTCAAGGAATGATCCAGGGATTTGACATAGCTGCCATGAGTAGTGGGTAGCAGAGTCTGACGGTGTGAGTTCAAAGGAGCTGAAGGTTTCAGGAATGAGAGCAGGGCAATGGTCTGGGAGGAGCAATGAGGAACAAGGACGAAGCACATCCCACCTCTAGTCCCAGTGGTACATGAGGGGTCAAAGGAAAAGCCACCTCCACTTGAAAGGCTTGAAGAGGAAGCCATACGCTCTGGGAGTAAGCAGACAAGGTAAAGGAGGGAATGGCATTAGCAGGAAATACGGTGAGAAAGTGCTCACTTATGGGAAATGGCAAAGACCAGTCTGGCTGAACACAGTAAGTGAATGACATGAGAAAAGTAGAGGCATTTCACTGTAATGAAACTCAAGCATCAGAGCCTCTCATTTGCTGGGCCCCTTGCAAGGCCCTGGGAGGGTCCTTAGCAATTTATTCAAGTGGTCCATATGGTTTTATAAAATCTGCAAAGGTTAGCAGAGGATATAGGTCTCATCAAAGCTGAGCCAAAACAGAACTTCCTTCCCATAAGAAACAGAGTCAGTAGTACAGGGTATATAGCTATAAACATAACACCTTTTTTCTCCTTGTTTAAAAAAAAAAAGGCTCATGAAATAAAAATTTAAACACATCAGAATAAGACATTATGGCTAATTTCAAAATTATCTTGGCCAGTCTGTTTCCATCACAAAGGAGTTCAGATAACAGTGTAGACTTTACACTTAGAGACTATCCCCTACATCAGGCACTGGGGAAGTCAATCTAAAAGGGTTGTATGACTGATTCCTTTACAACATTAAAAGGGCCCTCCTTTAGAACAAGACCTGACAGCTGCACAGAATTTTGTTGTTGGTTTTTTTTCACAACACCTTCCTGTTCATCATCTTGTTTCTTAGACTCTTAGAACCCACTGTATAAGGCTTTGCTCCTCATAAGCTGCCCTTGTCAAAGTCACCAATGACCCCTATACTGTGAGATCCAACCCCCCATTCTTAGTCCTTATCAGTGACTAGAAGGCCCTTCTAGAATAGTTTGCAAACAGTTCTTCACTCGACTTGAGGACACCCCTCCCTGGCCTCTTGCAGCTCCCCACAGATCTGCTCCCACACAGGTGTTCCCAAACGGGTCCTCCCTGCCTACATGCACTCTTTTGTGGCTCATTTTTGTCTCTGGGCTTTAAACACCATCCACACATTAACAACTCCCAGATGTACACCTTCCCTGACTGCCCCACTCCTATCCCATGCTTACCAGCCATACTTGTTTGGCTATCTAACAGGCAACTAAAAACATGTCCAAAACCCCCAACTCCTGACCATCACCCCCGCCCAAACCTGCTCCCCCAGTTTCCCAACCGCATTAAATGAGAACTCGCTTAGCCCAAACCCTGGGTGGCATTCATGACTGTCTCCTTTTCCTTGTATCCCATGTCCCACCCCCAGCAGATCCTGGTGCTGTACTTTTCAAATGTACCCAGAACCTGACGCATTGTCCAGTTTCTACCTCATCATGTAACCATCACCAGGATCCTCACAACAGCTTCCTAGTGGGACTCTTGCTTCCACCCTGGGCTCCAAAGCTTATACTCAATACAGCAGCCAGATAAGCCTTTTAAAACGTAAACCGTCCTGTCCCTCCCCTGCTCAAATGCTCCAGCAGCCTCCTTCTCATTTATACAAAAACCAAAAACCTTACAATGACCCCCATAACCTGCTAAGCTTGGCTCTGAACCTCTGGTCACCAAGTACCCGAGCGCTCCCCAACACAGCTGCAGCTTGAGCTCTTGCAGCAGCTCTTCCTGTGTATGTAAGGGCCTCCCCCCATTCCCCATGTCTGTAGAACTTGCTCCCTCACCATCTTCAAGCCTTTACTTGACTGCCCCTTGCTGTACCCATGACCACCCTATTAAAAACTGCACACATAGCACATGCGCCACACGCAGTCACAGTGTCCCCTTCCCTGCTCCCATCTCCCCATGGTGCTTATCACCCTCTGACACTCTTCTCTTGTTTGTCCATCTCCAGAGCTGTGTTGTCCAATATAGTAGATACTAACCACACATGGCTTTTAAATTTAATTAAAATTAAAGTAAAAACTCAGTGCCTAAGTCCTACTGGCCACATTTTAAGTGCTAAGTAGCCATGTGGTCAGCAGCCACAGTGCTGGACAGCACCAAGGGAGAACATGTTCATCATTGAAGGAAGTTCTAGGGCATGGGAGCAGGTGTTTTTGTCTGCTCGGTGCAATGCTGTCCCTGTAGAACCCAGGACAGGGTCTACATGAAAGATCTGCTGAATGATGAACAGTTTTGTTACTGCCCGATAGGCCCCTCATTCCTGCCATACGTGCACTGTCCACAGGCAGGCCCACAGACTCTCATTTTTGACAGGACACAGGGGCCAGCTCTGGGCACATCACCCTTCAGACCTTATCCCATGTTGTCCCACATGACTGTCTTCTTCTGACCATAGACAATGGGCTCATTATAGTTTCCTCCTTTCTTCTGAAACAGTCTACCTACCAACTCTCAGTATGGAAGCTATTTAACTGAAACTCTTAGAGTCTGTAAAGACACCAAATGACCAAGGAGAGTTGTTGCAAATGAAGCCCCCATGTGCAGCCCCACTCACAGAACCGGGTGAACAATCAGCTCCGGGCTGTATGACTTGATCACAGGTGCGGCCTCCCGGGTACAGAACACGTGGGATAAATCTGCACCCTGAGAAAGGAGCACAGAGGCTGACTTAATGTGAGAATCACTCAAAAGATACCCAAAGTGGTTTCTACAACAGCTATTCAACGTTTTCATCATCGAAAATAACATTGCACTATCCGTAAACAACAATAACATACCAACTGTAGCAGTTAAACTACAGGGAGGAGGCTGAGAAGGTATAACGTAAGAAAAGGCCGGAAATAAAGGCAGACTTTTACTGCTGCCTAAGAGACAGGTCAACCCGGACCAGCTCAAGCTGCCTCACTGAGCTTGAGGCTCACGGGAAGCAATGCAGTCATGGAGCTGAGCACAATTCACAGTAACTGTGCTGACTGGGTGGTTAGGACTTGGTCAAAAGGCATGAGTAACTGCCAAAATCCAAAGATGTCTTATCCTAGGACTGAAAGGCGTCCCAAGATTATTTTGGTGAAGTACAATTCTAATAAAACTTTATTTAAAAAAAAAAAATGAGTTTGAAGTTATTTTATCACTACACAAGAGGTCAGAGTACATTTAAAGATGTTTCTCTTACCCATAATTACCTGGAGATGTTATGTAGATTTTTATTGGAAAACATTGCTTTAATCATATTTAAATAATCCAACTCTTCCTAATAAAGAAGATATAAATAAACATACCACTTTGAGAGCTGAGATTGCCGCAAAGTAAGGGGCTCCGGTGTACCTAAAAAGAAGATATTTACAGTCTAAAACTTGAGAATGAGGCAAGCACACCAGGTTTATCAACAAAAACCATACAGCAGTCAAGCACCTAGCACAGGGCCGAACCCCTAGCAGGTGCTCAGTAAATGTTCAATAAACATGGATCAGAACCAGAGAAGTCAGTCTTTCACCTGAGACCTTTATACTATGTCAGGAGGGGCAAATTCCGGCTTCCTGTGACTACGGTCTCCCTGTAATGGCTATGTGCAAACTGATGGTTTTAGGGGTTTATACATATGTCAAACTTATGCAATCGTATATCAACTAGAACTCAATAAAGTTGTTAAAGAATAAATCTCCTAATATAAAATAGTTCAGCAAAGTTGCCCGATTTCTATCAACCAAAAAAAGGATAAAGATAGCATTTTTCTATACTAGGAATAATAAATTAGAAAATATGATAGCATCTACAATATCAGCAAAAACCATAAAGCATCTAGGAATTAACTTTATATAAACAAGTAATAACCGTGGGGAAATTTTTAAAATCTGTTAAAGAATACATTAGATGTACACTGGCTAAGGTGACTTAATATTATAATGATGACCCTTCTTTCTGGATTAATATAAACATAGATATAAAAGTACTTGATTTATCAGAAATGCACAGAGCTGCAAGTCAAAGAAATTATAACAGCATCTGAACAAAACAAGCTTTGTTAGCAAGGAAGATGGGTAGGAATATTACATTAGGGGGGAAAAACACCCCCAATAATGCTGGGGGTCTTTCCAAGCATCTAGAAAGGTTCAGGAATCTGGAGAAGGCGCTGCATGTAAATTAATAAAGAGACTAGAAATATAATCTAAATTTGTAATCCACGGGGGAACCAGAGGAGATCTAGCTTCAGTAACCATTTTCTCCCTATCTCCGGACCCAGGGCTCTTTTTATTCCCACATCTTGCCCTACAGCAAAGTAGATATACATATCAAAGGTTAGTTTGGTACACAGTAGGCATTTTCAGTTTGGGGGAACTGCCTACTGGCTGTTCAGGTGTTTGGCCAGCAGGAGGCAATAACATGTAGATTAAAATGCCCTCAGCTGTCTGGTAGCAGGTAATAATATATGTGAATCTTTAGGTGTGGGGAAATGCCCTTAGATATTCCAACGGCAGGTAATATGTATTCAGCCCTGCTGAATCCCCAAGTTCCATCAACCTTTTGATGAAACTTTTTGCATTTATGACATGCTGGAATTAGCTTCCAGCACTGAAGACTTAAGACAGTGAGTGCTTACTGAAGGCATCTGCCAGAAGAGAGTGTGCCTGAGGTGATCACAGGCCAGAGCACCCCACACTGGACAGTACCCAGGGAGCAGGACCAGTCTTCGAGATCAACAGTAAGCACAGGCAATGGCCATCTTGATGGAGGGCCACACGGGGCACCCAGGCCAAACAAGAAGAGACTCTCACACCTCCCTCTGGCTTCCATCCTTACTGCTTTGGAATGCTTGTAACTCCACTTTTAAGGTCACTTCAAGCACAGAAAGAAAACCCTTGAACTTAGCATTAGATGGTGACTGTAACTTTTATGTCAATTCCAAGCAGTGAAAAGTTTTGCTATCCCAGGAAAAACACACTGGGGAAATGCAGGGTGCACTCTATACCCATGGCACTATCCTGCAGAGCAGGGCCAATGTGCCAGAAACACCAAAGGACAGGGCACGCCACACACACACACTCGCTCACACTCGTTCACAACAAAACACGAATGCAAGCCTCAATACCAAAAAAAAATATTTTGTTGAACCAACAAAATATAGCTTTTCTACTTGAGAGCAAAGGCTGCCAATACCCATAGGGAGTGAGGGGAACAGGTGCTTGTTTTTTTGTTTTTTAAATATATTTTTATTGATTTCAGAGAGAAAGAAGGAGGGAAGGAGGGAAGGAGGGAGGGAGGGAGAGAGGGAGAGGAGGAGGGAGAGAGGGAGAGAGAGAGGGGGGAGAGAGAGAGAGAGAGAGAGAGAGAGAGAGAGAGAGAGAGAGAGAGAAAGAGAGAAAGAGAGAGAGAGAAAGCATCAATGATGAGAGAGAATCCTACTGGGAATCAAGCATGCAACCTGGGCATGTGCCCTTGACCAGAATCAAACCCGGGACCCTTCGGTCTGTAGGCCAATGTCTATCCCACTGAGCCAAACTGGCTAGGGAGAACAGGTGCTTGTTGATGGAAGCACACACTAGTGCAATTTTGGGAGAAAAATTTTCAATATTTATCGACATTAAAATGTCTATGTACTCTGCTCCAGTAAAAATTCTTCTAGGAATTGTTCCCTTGATTATAACCAGATGGGCATACAAGGAGATATGTAAAGGGATGTCTACAGACAGATTAATTGAAAAAAAGGATAGAGTTAACCAACTGCCTATCAACAGGGACTTGGTTAAATAAATTATGGCCCATCTGTACAATGAATACCATATATTCACTTACCCACTCATAAAGAATCAGTCTAGCCCTAGCCGGTTTGGTTCAATGGATAGAGAGCCAGTCCTCAGACTGGTTCCTGACTAGGGCACCGGTCAAGGGCACGTACATGGGTTGCAGGCTCAATCCCCAACCGGGTTGTGGCGTATAAAGGAGGCAACCAATCAATGTGTCTCTCCCACATCAATGTTTCTCTCTGTCTCCCCCACTCCATTCCACTCTCTCTAAAAATCAATGGAGCCCTAGCTGGTTTGGCTCAGTGGACAGAGTGTAGGCCTGAGGACTGAAAGGTCCCAGGTTCGATCCCAGTCAAGGGCACATGCCCAAGTTGCGGGCTCAATCCCCAACAGGGGGCGTGCAGAAGATTAAGCAGACTTCTTTTCCTTCTACCTTCCTCTCTGAAACTAATAAACAAAAAACAAACAAACAAACAAATAAAAATCAATGGAAAAATTTCCTCAGGTGAGGATTAAAAAACAAAAGAGTAGTCACTGTCAGTCAGTCATATCGGGTAAGAAAACAAAATCTAGCTATATATTATTTAAAATAAGTATAGCAAACTACCTAAACCATTAAAAATACAGGGCTAGGTAAAGAGCACACAGAATGTAAGCAGAAACAGAAATACTAACCAAGGTCGAATTTAAGTCAAAGGCAGTAGGTATCATTTGCGAGCATGGACAAATTATAAATCTTTATGTGTCAAACAACATAGCAGCAGAATATATAAAACCAGGCGAACAGGCCTTAAAAAAAGCTAGGATCTGTCCAATTTAATAAATGACTTCCAGGAATATTTTTAAATTAACAAGGTAAACCAGGCAGATGCTGAGTGTTTTTATCCTCATTACAAATGTAATACATGCTTATACATGGTATAAGTCTGATCAATAGAGAAAAGTATAAGATAAGAAAAAAAAGTCCCATCTCCCAACCACAGGCAAAAAATCTTTACACTAACACACACCAATGAACAGCTCAATCAGGGCCCCTTAGAGTTTTCTCCTATTCAACCTTAAAGTTCATTACTGAAAAATACCAAATGTCATAACATCAGACTACATTTGGAAATAATTACTGAGGGTTCAACTAGACAAATGGGCAGTTGACTGGGTGGCTGATAGGCAGGTAGACAGACAGATAATAAAGATTAATTGTTTAAAAACTAACATTTTCCAAGTCACTTACTCTTGAGAGCCTCCAACTATGCCTATCCTTCCATCTTGCCCTTTGTGCTTCTTGGTAGTTAGAGGAGGTATAATATTTTTCACCAACTGAAAAGTATTTTCCATATCCTTTATTGAATGTGCTTTATGCAGCGAGAATGCTCTTTTTAAAACTGAAAAACAGGAAAATAAAATTCCTTAGAATGGTAAATATCTATTGGTATATATAAAGAACAGAGAGTTAAACAAAATAGTCCATTAACCAAAATACTTCCCCAAGTCGACTCAACAGATTTTTACCCACTGGTTCCATTATTTTATTTCTGTAAGCAAATGATGTTCAGAAATTACAACACTAACACATGTTGTATATGTCAAGTTTATTTTTTAAATGTATCAGACATTCAGGAAGTCTACTTAATCTCAAAGTTTTTAAAAAATATATTAATTAGTAAACTACATATATTTCATTTCAACCATAGCTTAAGATTATTACATCTCTTCTCCCAAACTGGAAAAGCAATCTCCCATTTGTTACCTTCCAGACCCATATTATTTCCCTATTTAGTTTCCCAGTCATCTTTCCAACACTGAATTAGATACTAATTACATAACCTAGAAATGGTATTCTAAATATAGAACAAATCTTACACTGGGTTCATAGGCAATTTAATTGCCTCTAAATAGCTAATTTTAATTGGCCTTTCTTGAAAACAAGGCACTCAATATTTTTATCCTTCCAATTATTTCAGCAGCTGAGAAAAACTAGACACAGATCACAAGTTCAAATGAAGATCAGAAGCAGGCTCAGTTCCACGTGGTCAAACAGCTTTACCAATATTCTAGGAACTATGCTAAAATTGCCAAGGCATTTTTGCTGATTTTACAGCAGTTTAGGAAAAAAAATTATGAATCACAAGTAAATGAAGTTACATATCCAAAAACTTAAGGAAACCTTTACTACATTTACATATTTAGCAATATCATCATCACTAATAAAAGCAGACTTAGAACTGGACACTGCAGGAGGAGTGCCATCGCGCTCCCCAGCACTCTAGGGGTTAATAACACTCTCAGAGTTTTACTTTTTATTCAACAAAATTATTCAAGTAACTTTCTTTAATGAGTAGATGTAAATGCCTCTTTAGCTGATATATCAGATGTTCAGACCCCAAGATGCAAAGAGGATATTAATTACCTTCAACCCAAACACCTTTAAACCAACACAGGATTAAAACTCAAAACAGAATCACTGTAAACGAGGCTCAGGCAAGGATCAGCACAACTGGCTGATCCTCTACTCCCAGTGTCTTTCCTCACGTGCCACATTCTGCTCCGATGGGGTGTCCGTAGTGCTTGGCAGAGACACTGAGCTAAGGGAGTGAGCCCACTCTCACTCCACCCCCACCACCAAAATGTCCAGCTTTCTGAACACCCATCCACACTCGGAATTCCCAGCCTGCAGCCTTTGCCATGCAGTTACTGTGAAATGCTCTTTCCTGGTGCTCCCTGACGAGCTGCATGAAAGAATCCAGAGCTGTTATAATCAGATTTAATGACGGCATCTCTGACTGCCGATGAGCAGTTTATGCAGTCAGGAAAATGTTTGCCATGCATGTTTCAAACTTGAACATATGTAGCTTAATAATAAATATGACTGGTTAATACAAGAACACTAGAGAATGCCACTCCCTCCAATTCCCCAGAACAATAAACACAACTGCGTAAAAAAAAAAAAAAAAAAAAAAAAGGCTAGAAATGTTAAAGATAGAATCTAAACTTACCAGTCACTCAAGGGTTGTTCTGAGTTCCCTATGTTTTGGGTTTATTAGAGACCATCACTTTAACTCCCACAAAATATCCCTAAGACCACCCAGCACCTTCTGCCTGCACAGACTGTGGTACAGCATCCCTCCCTCCTGTGGCTTAAAGGGAGGGTCTACATGTTTCCATGTTGGACCCCAACCCTCCATTGCCTCAAACAGAGTCTGGCACAGAATAAGAAATTCAATAAATGCTTAAGGAATTAAAGGCATCTTGATTTCCTCTCCTCATTAGGTTTATCCTTCTTTTACAAATGAGGAAACTGAGGCCCAGAGAGACAAACCTTTGAAGATGCCTGCTAGTAATGGATAAGCTAGGGCAGAAGACACCATTTCACCAAAATGTTGCCATTTTGAGGCAAAAGAAATAATTTTTCTTTAACCAAATATTCACTCCACCAACCAAAAGTCGAGTCAATTCCTCCTCAAATGCCTTCTGAAACCATTTGGGAGAGGAGGAAAAAATCACTGTTGAGAAGTGTAGTATTTTCAATTTTTAACTGAAACTGTATGAATGTAAAGTAAAATCCACACTGTTTGCTAGCGTTCTGTCCCACTCACCTGAGATGAGCTCCTGTTAGTGGAAGGGGCAAAGAAAAGGCCAGTTAAATTTCCCCTAAACTTCATAGTGGATCTGTTTCAGCTGGCTTACTGATATTCCCCATTAGGAATTATCCACAGAAATATCTATACAGTGGGGCCTTGACTTACGAGTTTAATTCGTTCCGAGACCGAGCTCGTTAAGGAGCTCGTTAACTCAAATTACTCTATCAACTCAATGCAAAAAATTGGCCGAGAGGCAGCTGGTATCTCAAAAAACTCGTTAGTCGGGACACTCGTAAGTCAAAGCCCCACTGTATATATAAAAGCCTAAGCGACCATCCAACTGGTAGCTATGACACGCACTGACCACCAGGGGGCATATGCTCAAAGCAGGAGTTGCCACCACGGTTCTCAGGTGATGCACCCGAAACCAGAGAGGAGGGAGCCCGAATCTGGGGCGCATCACCCGAGAACCACTCTCCCGCAATCCGGGACCCCTGGGAGGATGTCAGCCAGTTTCGGCCCATCCCTGCAGGAGAGATCCCCACAGGACAGGCCGAGGGACCCACCTGGTGCACGCATCCGTGCACTGGGCCTCTAGTTTAAATATAAATATCATAGTCTTGAAGGACAAAAAGGCCTGGACAAGAGGCGACTTAAAATTTATCCTATTATGCAACTTTGTTTTGCTAACAATTCTGAGTCTGGGAGAACAGGAAAAACCGGCCTGGTTTTTATCTGCTTGGGAGACGTGTGGCTAAGGCAGTCTGCGGAATCACACAGATTTCTTAAGCCTGGGCTGTTCTCTAGAATTGCACCTGGAGAGGTGGGAGGAGGCACTATGTGGTACAGACAGTCTTCAAACACAGGCGGTAGGGCAGGGAAGAAAATAAACCACCTAATTTTATTTACACAGTGAGGTAACTCAGGCCCACTCAAAAGTGAACAAGGAATTCCTCACAAACACAACTCTGCACTCACAGCTTTCCGTGCGACCGCTGTTTTTCTGTGCGAAGCGCGCTTTAAACTAACATGGACCATAACCAAGTCGCAGCGCACGACAGCCGCGCTCAAGTCAACGGAGATGGGCCTTAACGCGAGGATAAGCCTGACCCGTTTGGCTCAGTGGATGGAGCGTCGGCCTGCGGCTGAAGCGGACTGAAGGGTCCCGGGTTCGATTCCGGCCAAGGGCATGTACCTTGGATGCGGGCACACCCCCAGTAAAGGGTGTGCAGGAGGCAGCTGATCCATGTTTCTCTCTCATCCATGTTTCTAACTCTCTCTCTCCCTCTCCCTTCCTCTCTGTAAAAAATCAATAAAATATATTTAAAAAAAATAAAGTGAGGATAAAAGTCAGGGCGCAAAACCACCTGTTTTTAGTCAAGTTCAGCAAGTCAGTCTAACAATGAAACCTCAAACTCAAAGGAAATCTAACTAGTCACAGTGTGTGAATTTGAGACAAACAGCTACCAATAAAAAGTCTCCATAAGTTGGGCCCAGCAGCCCCTCTGCTGCTGGCAGGACTGAGGCGCGTTAGCTGAGGAACCCCTCAATTCTCAGAGCACTCGGACCCGCCAGGCCTAACAAAGGGCCAAACTCCTTGACAGTTACTCTCGCCACGTCCGGCCTGAAAGCTCGGACCCGCGCGGCGCGGCCCCGGCCCCTCGACGCCCGCGCCGCGCACAGGCCGCGCGCACCACCCTGCTTCCGCGGCCCCGGCCCCACCGGCGCCCCCGTCCGGACGAGCGGCCAGCGGCCGGGTACCTGCGTCCAGCGGCGGCCCGTAGAACGCGAGCGCGGCCGAGAGCAGCGTGACAACGGCTGCGCCGGCGACCGCAGCCCCGACCCCCGCCGGCGAGGCCATGCCTACGAAGGTCCGTATCGATCTTACCTCGCCGGCAGGCCTGGGCTGCAAGCCAGCCAGGACCCACAGCCATGGGCGAACTTCCGGCCTTCCGCCCGCCCCGCGCCGCCGCCGGAACCAAAGTCGCCGGGAGAACTTCCGGGATCCGGGCGGCCACTGCGCCGCCGCCGGAAGTCGGTTCCAGCTCGCTGTAGCCGGGGTTCGACTTCCCCTCCCTCCCGCTGGGTACGCTGCAGGTTTGCTGGAGGGTAGATTGCGGTGTCCAGACGCGCCTTAATGGTTAGGGCTTAAGTTGTTTTTATCGTTTCTTTTATGGGCAAGGGGCATTATAGAAAGTAATTGAGGCAGAAAGCTGCCCATTTGGCCACTTCAGCTACATACTTACAGGTGTGTAGAAAGTTAGCTCCGATGGAAAAGCGTTATCTTTTTCTCTGTTGTATGCTCAGCATCCTGAACATGACACAGGGTAGGTGTTCACTCTCTCTTTCTTGAGGTGTGATTAACATAACGATAAAATTCACAGATTTTAGCCGTACAAGTCTATGAGTTTTAGCAAATGTGCATAATCATGTAATCACCACCACAATCTTGATTTAGAACTTTTCTATCAATACACCCTAATCATGCTTTTGACACTATTATGTTATTTTTAAATTTTTAATTGTTGATTGCTCATACATGGAAACGCAATTGATTTTTATATATTGACCTTGCTAAATTCCTTTATTAGTTCTAGAAGATATTTTTGAAGATATTAGTTTATATCCTTTGACCTTGCTAAATTCATTGATCAGTTCTAGAAGATAGTTTTGAAATTACTTGGGATTTTCTATGTAAGCAATGTCAGTTTGCCCCATTTTTTTTGCAGCAATAACTTCAACTTCAATCACTTGGCAAGGTGGTATCCACCAGGTTGTTTATTACCATTATGAACTGAATTTTTATTTTATTCAGTACAAATTCATGAATTTTTATTTATTCAGAATTATTTATTTATTATCCACTAGGTTATTTATTGCTAGAATAAATTCATTTTAATTTTGTTGTATGGATTTATCTTAATTTATATATTACATTACCCTTTTTAATATTTTAAATGAAACATGTTGAAATATTTACATTTCTTTTTTAACATACTTTTTATTATTGAATAGAGGCCCGGTGCACAAAAATTTGTGCACTGGGGGGTCGGGGGAGGGGGGCGTCCCTCAGCCTGGCCTGTGCCCTCTCGCAGTCTGGGACCCCTCGGGGCATAACGACCTGCTGGCTTAGGCCTGCTCCCGGGTGGCAGAGGGTAGGCCCAATCCCTAGGTGCAGCCCCTGGTCGGGTTCAGAGCAGGGCCGATTGGGGAGTTGGGGCGCCGCCCCCTGTCATGCACAGAGCAGGGTGGATCTGGAGGTTGCGATGCCACCCCTAGTCACGCTCAGGGTAGAGCCAATTGGGGGGTTGGGACACCACCCCCTGTCACACTCAAGGCAGGGTCGATGGGGAGGTTGCGGCGCCACCCCCTGTCACGCACAGAGCAGGGCCCATCAGGGGGTTGGGGAGCTCCCCCCTGTCATGCACAGAGCAGGGCCCATCAGGGGGTTGGGGAGCTCCCCCTGTCACTCACAGAGTAGGGCCGATAGGGGAGTTGGGGCACTGCCCCCTGTCACACACAGAGCAGGGCGGATCAGGGGGTTGGGGTGCCGCCACTCTCACACTCAGGGCAGGGCCGATGGGGAGGTTATGGCTCTACACCGTCACACACAGAGCAGGGCCTGTGGGGTGGGGGTGTGGGGTTGGGGCACCACACCCTGTCACACACAGAGCCGCAGGGTGATCAGGGGGTTGGGGAGCTCCCCCCTATCAGGCACAGAGCAGGGCCGATCAGGGGGTTGGGGCGCCTTCCCCTGTCAGGAACAGAGCAGGGCCGATAGGGAGGTTGTGGCCCTGCCCCCTGTCACACACAGAGCCGCAGGGCCATCAGGGGGTTTGGGCGCTGCCCCCATCACGCTGATCCCAGTGCCGGGAGGCCTTGCGGCTCCGCTGATCCCGGTGCTGGGAAGCATATTACCCTTTTACTATATAGAATAGAGGCCTGGCACATGGGTGGGGGCTGGCTGATTTGCCCTGAAGGGTGTCCCGGATCAGGGTGGGGGTCCCCACTGGGGTGCCTGGCCAGCCTGGATGAGGCGATGATGGCTGTTTGCAGCTGGTCACACACCCTTCAGGGTGGGGGTCCCCACTGGTGTGCCTGGCCAGCCTGGATGAGGGGATGATGGCTGTTTGCAGCTGGTCACACACCCTTCAGGGTGGGGGTCCCCACTGGGGTGCCTGGCCAGTCTGGGTGAGGAGCTGAGGGCTGTTTTCAGGCTGGGACTGAAGCTCCCAACTGCTCCTTTTTTTCTTTTATTTATTTATTTTTTTTATTCTGGGCCAGCTTTAGCCTGGCTCCAGCTCTGAGGCCTCAGCTGCTGAAAGCAGGTATCTGGTTTGTTTAGGTTCTATAATTGAAACTCTGTATCAACTCCAGCTCTGAGTTCCCAGCTCACTGAAAGCTGGTTTCTGGGGTTTTGTTTAGCTTCTATATTTGTAACAGTGTTTCAAACTGCAGGCTCAGAGGCTGGCAAGGCAGGCGGGAAACGTTGGTTTCCTCCGTCACTGAAGCAAGCAAGCCTCATGTTCAGTTTAAGCTGCCTGGCTGCCGGCTGCCATCTTGACTGGCAGTTAATTTGCATATCGCCCTGATTAGCCAATGGGAAGGGTAGCGGTCGTACGCCAATTACCATGTTTCTCTTTTATTAGATAGGACTAGAGGCCCGGTGCACAAAAATTTGTGCACTGGGAGGGAGAGGGGGGTCCCTCAGCTCAGCCTGTGCCCTCTCGCAGTCTGGGACCCCTCGGGAGATAACGACCTGCTGGCTTAGTCCTGCTCCCGGGTGGCAGAGGGCAGGCCTAATCCCTAGGTGCAGCCCCTGGTCGGGCTCAGAGCAGGGCCGATTGGGGAGTTGGGGCGCCGCCCCCTGTCATGCACAGAGCAGGGCGGATTGGGAGGTTGCGATGGCACCCTCAGTCACGCTCAGGGTAGGGCCGATTGTGGGGTTGGGGCACTGCCCCCTGTCACACTCAAGGCAGGGTCAATGGGGAGGTTGTGGCACCACCCCCTGTCACGCACAGAGCAGGGCCCATCAGGGGGTTGGGGCGCTTTCCCCTGTCAGGAACAGAGCAGGGCCGATAGGGAGGTTGTGGCCCCGCCCCCTGTCACACACAGAGCCGCAGGGCGATCAGGGGGTTTGGGCGCTGCCCCCTGTCACGCTGATCCCAGAGATCAGTCCTTCGGTTGATCTCTTCCCCTTACCCCCGCCCTCCCCTACTTTCCTTCTGGGGATTGATAGCCTGATCGCTGTTTCTCAGTCTTTGGGTCTGTCCCTTTTCATCAGTCTATGTTGTTCTCTATAATCCACAAATGAGTGAGATCATGTGGTATTTATCTTTCTCTGACTGGCTTATTTCACTTAGCATAATGCTCTCCAGTTCCATCCATGCTGTTGCAAAAGGCAAGAGTTCCTTAAAATTTTATTTAAGCAAAACTTCTGCTGAAGCTAAGTTAGAAAGTAACCTAGAAGACAATTATGGAATTATAGCTTGGTAATAAGAAGAACAGAAACCGCTCTGGATTCTTGATTCACCATTGTTTCTGCTAAATCTCTTCTTCCTTGCAGAGGTACTATCTTTAGGCATTGCTGAGAGCTGATGTCTAACATTCACATTTATATTCTGTGTTACAGTGAAAATAGTCAGGTGAGCCAGGACTAGACTTGTGGCAGGTCTGTGGCAAAATGAGAGCAAGGAACTTAAGTCCACCCCAGGAAATGAGGAAACCTAACAAAGAATCTTAAGGAGAGGATTAGAACCTCTGTTTGGTTTGTGAACATAACAATTTTATGGGTCTGAATTCTTTCTTATCATTGAGGAGGAGGAGGAGGGGGTGGAGAGGGGAGGGAGGGAGGGAGGGAGGAAGAGAGAGAGAGAGAGAGAGAGAGAGAGAGAGAGAGAGAGAGAGAGAGAGAGAGAGGAGCTAGGCTAATTTTGTTTAGTGGATATGATACAATTACATTCAAAACAGAATTTGGCATAGCTAACAAACTTACTTGGGGAGAAAAATGATGCAGCAGAGATTGTGGAGGAAAGTCATTTGCTTACTGGGCAGGCAACATGAATCACTGGGTAAAGATCTGAGCGTCACAGTTTTGTGACACCCCCCCCCCCCCCCCCCCGCCCATGAGATATGGAGAAGAACACTTAGAAAGCATGAGTAATGAGGATATGGCATGTGGGCTTAGGTCATGAATGAACACTTCAGAAACATGGTTTGCCTTCAACTCAAAGGCTGAAGGAATGAGTCTAGAGAAGGAGTATTCAGAAGAGCAAGAAACATTTGTAGCTTTGCTTCTGTGGACACTGAGACCATCTAGGTTGTAGGCTTGGTGCCTGATTAAGTTTCTGACCTGGGCCATTACGATATGGTTATGGGTGCAGATTTCATTAGATGTTTTGTTGGCAGAATAACTATGTTAGAGACTGCTTCATTCACTTTAACAAATATGTATTAATTCTTTTTTAAAATATATTTTTATTGATTTCAGAGAGGAAGGAAGAGGGAGAGAGAGAGAGAGAGAAAATCAGTGATGAGAGAGAATTATTGATTGGCTGCCTCCTGCATACACCACTGGGGATCGAGCCCACAATCTTTGCATATGCCCTGACCGAGAATCGAACTGTGACCTCCTGTTTCCTAGGTTGACGCTCAACCACTGAGCCATGCCGGCCAGGCTATATTAATTCTTTATATGGGTGAGGTACTGACAAAGTTCCTGGCCTTGACTGTGGTAGAGCTGTGGGCCCACAAAACACTGCAGGATGCCCAGGGCTGTGGGTGGTAGTCTGTGAGAGTGCTGGCAAAGGAGGGAGAACAGACGGTTAGCAAACTGCCCCAGAACAACCTCTTCCTCCTTTCTGATTGGCACATACGTGATTACACACTTGACTCAGGAAGACAGGCTCTCTCCCCAGGTCTGGAGGTGAATGCAGGCTGATCCAGCCTAAGCACTGTGCTCACATTTCTCTTGGTGATTTTTTAAAAATATATTTTATTGATATTTTACAGAGAGGAAGGGAGAGGGATAGAGAGTTAGAAACATCAATGAGAGAGAAACATCAATCAGCTGCCTCCTGTACACTCCCTACTGGGTATGGGCCCTCAACCAAGGTACATGCCCTTGACTGGAATTGAACCTGGGACCCTTGAGTCCGCAGGCCAAAGCTCTATCCACTGAGCCAAACTGGTTAGGGCACTCCCTTGGTGATGTTTATGCATGAGTGATGCAATTCTCATCACTAAATTGTGAGGGAGGTTTCCGGGAATGGGTTCTCAGCTCTTAGACATAAGCAGATGCAGTCCAGCCTGTCCATGATACCTAGGGCTGGGGAAACTATCTTGGGACCCTGAAGGCATCCGAGTTTTCGATGAGGCAGAGTTAGCCAATGCTGGACCCGCCTTGTGAGATGATCAACTGCCTGGTTTGCCCAGGACTTTTCTCAGTTATAGCACTAAAATTCCCTACTGTACATGGGGCATTGTGCTGAGGATTTTATATGTATTCTTTTCTTTCCTCCTCACAATGGTTTTTTTTCTTAAACTGTTTATTTTAAGATAATTGTAGATTCACATGTAGTTGTGAGAATAAATACAGAGAGATTCCATAAACTCTTTACTCAGTTTCTCCCAATGGTAACATCTTGCAAGACTACAGTACAATATCACAACCTGTATATTGACAGCAACACAGTCAAATATAGAACATTCCATCACCACAAGGATCCCCGTGTTGCCCTTTTATGGATATACCCGTCTCTCTTTCACCCACACCTCATTCTTAACCCTTGGCAACCAGTGAGCTGTTCTCCATTGCTATGATATTGTCACTTCAAGAACCTTATACAAATGGAACCTGCAGTATGTAACCTTTGGGATAACTTTGTTCCACTCAGTATAATTCTCTGGAGATTCTTCCAAGTTGTCGCCTGTATCAGTAGTTTGTTTCTTTTTTATGGCTGAGTAGTATTCCATGGTGTGGGCACACCAGAATTTGTTTAACCATTCAGTCATTGAGGGACACCTGGGTCGTTTCTACTTTTTGGCTATTAGGACTAAAGCTGATATGAACATTCATATGCAGGTTATCATGTGAACATTAGTTTTCACTTCTCTGGGATAAATGACCAAGAGTGCAGTTGCTGGGTCATATGACAGTTGCATATTTAGGTGGATTTTCTGTTTGTTTATTTTTAATATTCTTTTATTGATTTCAGAGAGGAAGGGAGAGGGAGAGAGAGATAGAAGCATCAATGATGAGAGAGAATCATTGATTGGCTGCCTCCTACACGCCCCACATGGGGATGGAGCCCACAGCCTGGGCATGTGCCCTGACCAGGAATCCAACCAGGACATCCTGGTTCCTAGTTTGACGCTCAACCACTGAGCCACGCCAGTCAGGCTTGTTTGTTTGTTTTAATGAAACTGCCAACCTTTTCCAAAGTGTCTATGCTACCCAGTTTGCTTACTCTTATCTTTCAGTTTTCTTATGGTTTTTTGTTTTGTGTTGTTTTTTGGTGTTTTTTTTTTGAATGGAATACCTAAGTGGTTTAGCTGTACCTAGAAGTAGCCCTCCATCTTCTGCCACGGTTATTTTTTGAGAGACAGTATCCCCATGTACCTCCATTTCCCAGGGCTGCCGTAACAAAGTACCACAGTGTGTGGCTTAAAGCAACAGAGATCATTGTCTCCCAGTTCTTACCTCTGGAGGCTGGAAGTCTGAAATCAAGGTGTCAGCAGGCCCCCCCCCCCCCCTCTCTGGAACCTTAGAGATAGAGATCCTTCCTTGCATCTCCCTAGCTTCTCATGGTTGCTGGCAGTCTTTGGCGTTCCTCAGCTTGCGTCAGCATCACTCCCATCTCTGCCTTCATAGTCACGTGGCATTCTCCCTGTGTGTCTGTGTCTTCAGACGGCCTATTCTTATAAGGGCAACAGCTTACTCAGTTAGGAGCACGTCCTACTCCATTATGGCCTCATCTTAACCTCTCGAATTATGTCGCAATGACCCTATTTCCAAATAAGTTCACATGAGGTGCTAGGGGTTAGGACTTTAACCTATCATTTTTTGGGGGGGGGGGGGGAGCAGAGGAGAATATAACACCATGTTACTGCTGAAGAAAACCAGACCCAGACAGTAAAGAGTGGCAGAGCTGAGATCTGAGTATGATCTACCTTGTCTCACTCTGGTTACTTTATACCCCTTAACCTCTATGGGGCTTACCTATTTCAGACAAATTTTAAAAGAATATTCATTCATAAGAAAAGGAAGTCTTAGAAGCTATGCCAATGGATAAATATTACAGGTCGAATTGTCTTTCCTTGGTTGACTTCCCTTTTTTGTTGTTTAAAAACAGAAATGTATTGTTTCACAGTTCTGAAGACCAGAAACCTGAGCTAAAGGTGTCAGCAGAGCTGGTTCCTTCTGAAGGCTGTGAGGGAGAATCTGTCCCGTGCCCCCCCCCCCCGTGCCCCCCCCCCTCCCCCGGTTCTGGTGGTTTGCTGGCAGTCTTTGGCATTTCCTTAACTTATTGGATCACCCCGATCTCGGTCCTTATCTTCATATGGTATTTCCTGTATGTGCCTGCGTGTCCAAATTTCCTCTTCTTGTAAGAACACTAGTCATATTCAGTTAGGGGCCCACCCTACTCCAGTGTGACCTCATCTTAACTAATTATGTCTGCAACCACCTTATTTCCAAGTAAGGCCACATTCTGAAATTCTGGGGTTAGGAAATCCACGTATGTGTTTTGTGAGGAAACAATTCATGTCCTAAACTTTCCAACAATGATCCCAGAGAAAGAGGAAGAGGGAGGCCAGAGGATCTAATAAGTGACATTTACATTCTCTTTAAAAAGTTTAAAAATTTTTTTAAAAAATGTTTTTATTGATTTCAGAGAGGAAGGGCGAGGGAGAGAGCGATAGAAACATCAATGATGAGAGAGAATCATTGATCAGCTGCCTTCTGCATGTCCCCTACTGGGGATCGAGCCCATAGCCTGGGCATGTGCCCTTGACTGGAATCAAACCTGGGACACTTCCTTCTGCAGGGTGATGCTCTAGCCACTGAGCAAAAGCAGGTAG
The DNA here is from genome assembly GCF_964212035.1 of Myotis nattereri. Taxonomy (NCBI): domain Eukaryota; kingdom Metazoa; phylum Chordata; class Mammalia; order Chiroptera; family Vespertilionidae; genus Myotis; species Myotis nattereri. The sequence goes on from NC_138076.1 coordinate 31,029,466, forward strand.
GGCTAAAATTTTTAAATTAAATTTATTGGGGTAACAACGCTTAATAAGATTATATAGGTGCAAGTATACAATTCTGTGATACATCATCTGTATATTGCATTGTGTGTTCACCGCCCGAAGTTGTCTCCTTCTGTCATCATATATTTGACTTCCTTTACCATCCTCTACCTCCCCCTCTCCACCCCTTCCCTCTGGGAACCTGACTTCACTTTTGTACTCAGAGTCCGAACTTGCTCTGCGCCTGCTTTCAAAGAGTTAGTCCACGGGATTGACTAGGGCAGCGGTTCTCAACCTGTGGGTCGCGACCCCTTTGGTGGTCGAATGACCCTTTCACAGGGGTCGCCTAAGACCATCCTGCATATCAGATATTTACATTACGATTCATAACAGTAGCAACATTACAGTTATGAAGTAGCAACGAAAATAATTTTATGGTTGGGTCACAACATGAGGAACTGTATTTAAAGGGCCAGAAGGTTGAGAACCACTGGACTAGGGTAAGTGTTTCACTTACTAATTAGCTGCTTTCTACAGTATTCGAGGGAGTCTGAGAACAGGCTTAGAAATCAGTCAGACAGAGATGTGGTACAGGGCTGGCTGGTCTTATGGAAAGTGTGATGAATACCGCCCTATTACTAATACTCGTGTAATTGGAAAAACACACCAGGGACTTAGATATTTGTGAACAGAGGCTTCTTTTCCTAGGTAATGAAGAGAGGAACAGGTCTGATGTGTCCACAAAAAGACAGCTTGGATCTGACACTTCCCCCCCAGACATCAGGCTCTTGCTCAGGCTCACACTCCTCTAATTTTAGCTCAGGGCTCACCTTTAGGCTTCCAGAACTTAATTGACTACGTATTGAAGTTTTCCTTTTCTGGTCTTTCCATTATTGTCTGAATCTCCGAGAAGACTCTGCTCAGGCCCAGAAACATGTTGTTGACTGCTTGTGTTCTTACTGCAGCCTAATCTGTCTTTCCCGCCCTGGCCTACTTCTCTCTGGATTTTCTACAAAACATTGCTTTCTGCAGTGTGTGATGCATCTTCTGCAGTTAAAAGCTCTATTAACCCTGGGCTAAATTGGAACTCCCTTTAAAAAACATATTTTTTTTATTGATTTCAGAGAGGAAGGCAGAGGGGGAGAGAGATAGAAACATCAATGATGAGAGAGAATCACTGATGGGCTGCCTCCTGCACGACCCACACTGGGCATCCAGCCCGAAACCCTGGCATGTGCCCCGACCAGGAATCGAACCGTGACTTCCTGGTTTATAGGTCGACGCTCAACCACTGAGCCACGCGGCCGGGCAAATTGGAACTCTTTTAAAAAATGTCATTCCCCACCCCCTCCCACCCCCCTATTGAGCTCATTTTTCTGTAAACCTCACTTTTACTAATATTTAGAAGCAACAATCTATTTTTGAGTAAGAAGACAGCACTTGTCATTTAACCAAATGCAGACCCACACCCATTGGTGTTTTGCTTTGTAGTGTTTTAAATAACAGTTGATCTTTTCAACTACAATCATGTATGCATATATGTATTTTTGCCTCTTTGATCAGATTTTTATTCAAAATTAGCTGTCCAAAGTGACCATAACCATGTATTTAAACCAGTTTTAAAAACAAGGAGGCTATTATAAATAGAAGGGAAATGAAGGAGCTGCACCTGAAGGGAATCACTTTACCCAAACTCTCCTGGGTCTAAGCCTTGCCTGCATGGACTCGGGAGTCTCACTGACTGGAAACCCGCACCCAGGACTGGAGGAGGTGAGTCCCCGAGAGCAGTCACCAGGGATGCCGGCCGCGTGTCCTTGGGCAGTGAGCTGGTTGCCTCCGGCTGCTATAACCAAGCACCACAAACTAGTGATTTGAAACAACAGAAATTCATTTTCTCCCAGATCTGGAGGAAGTCTAAAACCAAGGTGTGGACAGGGCTGTGCTCCCTCTGGAACCTGCAAAGGAGAATCACTCCTTGCCTCTTCCGGCTTCTGGTGTTGCCAGCACTCCTTGGCACTCCTGGCTTGTGGTTGTATCACTCTAATCTCTGCCTCCACGGTCACCTGATCTTCTCTCAATTTTTGTCTTGATGTCCAAATTCCCCCCTTTTATAAAGACCTCAGTATTGGATCAGGGGCCCACGCTACTCCAGGAAGACCTCATCTTAAATAATTACATCTGCAATGATCTTATTTCCAAATACGGTCACATTCTGAGGTACTAGGGGCTAGGACTTCAATATATCTTTTCGGGGGAACAGTTCAAACCACAACTGGCAGCTTAGCTCCATGTCCAGTTCCTTGTTTCCAGGGAGACAGGGATGAGAAGCTGACCCACAGTCCCTTCCTTCTACCCACGGGCCCTGCTTCAATGTGCTGCAGACATCAGTGTCTGTTATTGTGGCAAGTCTCTGACAGCAGGCTGTGGCCCTCCCTAATTCAAGCCCAGAGGTGACCCTGAGTACACTGCCCTGCCCCCCCACCCCCAACACCCATCTGAGTTTCAGAGTTGCCTAAATGGAATTTGATGGAATCACCTCTGTGAACTTCAGAATCGTTGTTACAGGAGGGCTTGCAGGAAGAAGAGGAGATGGTCATTTCTTCTCTTAACTTAAATCCCTCAAAGGATTCTTGCTGAGGTTGGCCCCAGAAGGGCAGGCCCTCAGGACTCTGGAATGATGCTTCACCCTTTCCGTAAATCTGGATGGGGGAGGCTACTGTCTCCTACCAGTAGGGGGCACAAGAAGCTGACGTGAGAGGTACAGCTTTCCTGGAGTTTTGGCTAGTCTTGTGGCTCTCAACTATCTCTACATATTAGAATCATGGGAGGGGGCTTCTTAAAAATACTACTTGTGCAAAGATATGAAGTCATTTTTAAAAAAATATATTTTATTGATATTTTACAGAGTGGAAGGGAGAGGGATAGAGAGTTAGAAATATCCATGAGAGAGAAACATGGATCAGCTGCCTCCTGTACACCCCCTACTGGGGATGTGCCCGCAACCAAGGTACATGCCCTTGACCGGAATCAAACCTGGGACCCTTCAGTCTGCAGGCCGACGCTCTATCCCTTGAGCCAAACTGGTTAGGGCTGACATCATTTCTTAAAAAAATATTTATAGATGCAAAGGAGCACATGAAAAGATGTTCAATATCATGAGTCTTTAGGGAAATGCAAATAAAAACCAGAGTGAGATACCCCTGTATACCTACTGGAATGACTAAAATTAAAAAGACTGAAATACCAAATATTGGCAAGGATGTGGAAACATCAGAACTCTTACACGCGGCTGGTGGGAACGTAAAATAGAACAAGCACTTTGGTGTTTTGTTTGTTTAGCTGGGTGTGTCTTTTTACATTTTATTACTATTTTATTAAGAAGGAAGTCACAAGGAACAAGCACTTTGGAGAGGCAGCCTGACAGTTTCTTTCATTTTTTGACTGTTTCTTAAAAAGTTAAACATATTCCTACTATATGACCCAGCCATTCAATTTCTAGGTAGTTACCCAGACAAAGAAGCCAGACAAAAATGTATGATACTGTATTATTCCATGCAGATAAAATTTTGGAAAATGCAGACTAATCTACAGGGATACAAGTTCAGTGGTTCCTTGGGTATAGAGAGGGTGGGAGGAGCAGAGCACAGATAGCAAAGGGGCACAGGGAGACGTTTTGGGTGATGGACATGTTCATTCTCTTAACTGTGGTGAAGATTACACAAGTAAACACATTTGTCAAACTTCTCCAATTGGTCACTTAAATATGTATAGTTTGTTGTTTATCAATTAGACCTCAATAAAGTTGTTTTAAAAAAAACTGCTGCCCTGGCCAGTATGGCTCAGTAGAGTACAAAGGGTTGAGGGTTCAATTTCCATTCAGGTCACATACCCAGGTTTCGGGTTCAATCCCCTGTCAGGGTGTACAGGTGGCAACCGACTGATGTTTCTTTCTCACATCCATGTTTCTCTCCCTGTCCCTGTCCCTGTCCCTGTCCCTGTCCCTGTCCCTCTCCCCCTCTCTCTCCCTCTCCCTCTTCCTTCCTCTCTCTCTAAAATGAGTGAAAACATATCCTTGGGTGAGGATTGCAAGAAAAACAAAAAAAACTGCTACCTAAGTTCCAGTCCCCAGAGATTCTGACATTTTTGGGCTGAGAAGAACAATAGGGTTGATATTTTTAAGAATCTGCCCCTAAAGTGCAACCCTTGTAATTTTGGGTAAGATGTTTGAATATAGGCTAAGTCTAAGTGTTGGTTTTTAATTTTGGTAGCTGAGGGAAAATAATGTATTTAAACTAACCCAATGGACATCACCAAGGAAAATAGTTGAGTTTACTAAGTTGTAGGTCAGACCATATAAAATCACTGTGGTAGGTCATAAAAGCTCAAGTGCTGGCAATTCCATAAGGTTCAACCTATATTTTTAATATTTTCACCCTTATCAAACAATAGTTGTTAAGAATTATCATATAAGTGCTGCACTAAGTCATACTATGTCGCTTCAGAATATTAGAACTGTAATATAGCAACTTAAACGTATTTCACTAACCATACTCCTCTCCATCTCCCCCCACCCACTCCAGCCAGTAAATACTCTGAATGGCACAAGAAAATATATCATTTCAATTGAAAATAAACACAATGAATTTATTCAGCCCTCCCCATAGACTTTTGTCCCATTTTTCCAGGTTCAAATTTAAGTTTAACTTTAGATCTGCATGTTCTTTTTTCAAAAGTAATGTGTATTCATTGTAGAAAATGAAAAAAATACAGAAAAACACAAATAAGACTTTAAAAATTAAGCATAACTCCACTATATAGCTTGCCCACTTCAAAAAAGCTAGGACTAGCTCGAGGGTTAGTCATTTTTAAAAATAAACTTCAGGTTATAAACAGTTCTTTGTAGTTCCTCTAAATTACTTGAGGCCCTTGTTAATATTTATTCAAGTAGGTTGAAGTATGAATTAGTTCCTTAATCATCAGAACTGGATCTCTTATAGAAGGGTTAATCCAGTGGTACAATAAAGCTAGCTGGCTAGTGTAAAGAAGAAAAAGCAATTTAGCCCAGCCTGTGTGGCTCGGTAGTTAAGTGTCAACGTATGAACCAGGAGGTCATGGTTCAATTCCTGGTCAGGGCACATGGCCAGGTTATGGGCTCGATACCCAGTCAGGGGCGTGCGGAAGACAGCCAATGAATGATTCTCCCTCATCATTGATGTTTCTATCTCTCTCCCTCTCCCTTCCTCTCTGAAATCAATAAAAATATGAGAAAAAAAGAGAAAAAAAAGCAATTTGAATGCAGATCTGAGCATCTCTATTCACTGGCTCTCAGATAGAAAATGGAGGTTTTCTGGTTTTGTTCTCTAACATACAGAACAGTTACCAGTGGTTCATGAGAGCTAGAGAAATGGAGAATTGAATGAAATAAGAAAGATAAGACAGTGGGTGACTAAAAATCTGATAAGCTAATTTCTGAAAATATTGCAGAGCCACACTGTAGATGAATTACTGAACATAAATGTTGAAAATTTCAAAATGGAGTTTTAGTGGCACATTGCCTTTCTTTAAAGATGGGCCAATCCTGGGTGATAGGCGACAAGGAACATGCCTTAGGCACGCCTCCTGGCTCTTACACAGGGAATGCAGTACTGTCTTCATGTGGTTAAAAACTATAGGAAGCATCTGGGAACACATTTATTCCCTTTGGGTAGTCCAAAAAAAGAATTATATTAGTCTGCTCAGGTGACTATAACAGAATACCACAGACTGGCTAGCTTATTAAACAACATAAATCTCTTTCTCACGGTTCTGGAGGCTGGAAGTCCAAGCTCAAGGTACTGGCAGAATCATCAGTGTCTGTTGAGAGCCCGCTTCCTAGTTCATAGGTGGCCTTCCTCTCCCTGCCCTCACAGGAGGAAAGGGGCAAGGACCTCCTGGGTCTCTGTTATAAGGGCACTCATCCCATCCATGAGGGCTCTGCCTGTATGACCCAATCTCCTCCCCACCTCCTAATACCATCCCCTTGAGGTTAGGATTTCAACATTATGAATTTTGGGATGACACAAATATTCAGACCATAACAAGTTTGTATCTTTACATCTTGGAAATGAAAACTAGATTACACAATAAAGTGCAGGAATCTTTGCATATCTCCTACTAGGGAAACCGTGAGACTAAGTGCTGGCCTTAGCACAACCCAATGAGCCTTGAGCAAACACCTATAATGAGCTTAGCTCTGTGCACCATTCAGCCCTGAAGAATGATCCTTCTGGTCAAACACTAAACAAGGTGGGTCCATAGAAACCCACTCAGACTCACGCACCTGGTATGAGATTATTTTAGCCCAATCAGTGTGGCTCAGTGGTTGAGCGTCAACCTATGAACAGGAGGTCATGGTTGTGGGCTCAATCCCCAATGTGGGGCTTGCAGGAGGCAGCTGATCAATGATTCTCTCTCATCACTGAGGTTTCTCTCTCTCCCCCTTCATCTCTGAAATCAATAAAAATATATTTTTTAAAAAGATTAGTTTAAACTGAAGACATCTGAGAAGCAGCTTTTGCAAAAGGAGCTGCCTTTATCTGACTGAAAGCAGGGCCTTCCAAGAGTGACGCAGCCACAAATCCCCTCTCCCGCTCACACAGGCTGAGACATTGTGTAAGCGAACATTTTCACAACCGTCACACCTCCCATTTGCTCCCCTAAAAGTTCATCTGTCTCCCCATAGGATCCCTTGCTGCCCCCCACCCCCCTTAAGTTGATATAAAAACCCCTATATATCCAGCTGTTTACCCGAGTGCACTCATATCCCTGTGAATAAAACATGTTTTAGTTTCTCCCATTAATCCGTTAATCTGTCTATTGTTAACTTTCAGGCCCCCAACCTGAGATCTAAGTTGGTAGAGGACGTTTTTCTTCCCAACAGTCCAAACTTCAAATGGGGAGGAGGCCGTTGTGGGGTGGGCAACAGTTGTCTGCTTCCCCATTTCTGCCCACATGTGGGGTGTTCTGATTGTCTCTTCCCTTTAAGGTCCCCAATTCATAATGATGCAATTTGGAGAAATTTACCAGAACTATGAAATCTTGAGATTGAACGGTTGCTTAAGCTCCTGAGTTATAGCACTGGCTTAACATCCTGAGATGAGTGTCACGATCTCTTGGAGCAGGAAAACATTCATTGTGTCTTGTTTATTTTTCAGGAATTCTGGGTCTATAAGAAGGTCTGGTTTTACAAGTCCGCTCTTGGCAAGATTTAGGTTTGATTCCAGTGGGGCCAAAGTTCTAGTCCAAGGACATCTAGCCAACATGATATGTAATAGAAGTTTCAATGCACATATAAAGATTTATAGAATACTTTGCACATGGGTGGTGAGTTTATTTAAAAAGCAAACACAGCCCTAGCCCATTCGGCTCAGTGGATAGAGCGTCACCCTGTGGACTGAAGGGTCCCAGGTTTGATCCCGGCCAAGGGCATATGCCTGAGTTGTGGGCTCAATCCCCAGTAGGGGGTGTGCAGGAGGCGGCCAATCAATGATTCTCTCTCATCATTGATGTTTCTCTCTCTCTCTCCTCCCTTCCTCTCTGAAATCAATAAATATATTTAAAAAATAAATAAAAAGCAAACACATGTGATGGAGGGTAGATACCTAGGGAAGCAAAGGGACATGTGATAGGAGGTGGGAGAGGCCAGGGTTACAGATTTTCAAGAAGGAAGTTGGAAACCGGATCAAAGGCCACAAATGGGTTGAAAACCTGGAATGACTTGGATTGGTCACGGGTGACGTGGGTGAGAGCAGTTTCCGGGTGGGTGTGTGGGGGAGCAGGTTCTTGGAGGAAGTGGTGCAGTGGGTGTTAATGAGCATTGTGGGGAGAGAGATGGAGAAATGACAGTTGCCCAGAGGAGGAATGTTGCCTCTTTTCCTAACCTACATATCATCCCTGAAAATGTGAGCTAAGAATTAGTGAGGAATAAGAAAATGAGAAATGTACAGGATGAGAAGAAGAATATTTTTAAGTGGGTGTATCCATTAAAAAATCAGGACAAGTAATATTTTCAAAGAGTAATTTTTTTCCTTTTTAAAAAATACATTTTCATTTATTTTTTTGGAGAGGAAAGGAGAGGGAGAGGGAGAGAGAGAGAGAGAGAGAGAGAGAGAGACACTGAAGCACCCTGACCTGGGATCCAGTCCACAACCTGGGCATGTGCCCTAACCGGGAATGGAACTGGAGACCTTTCAGTGCCCAGGACTGCATGGCTCAGTGGTTGGAGTGTAGGCCTGTGCATTGAAGGCTTGAAGAATCGAGCATTTGATTCCTGGTCAAGGGCATGTGCCTGGGTTGCAGGTTAACTCTGGGTTGTTCCTCTTGGGATACATGGGGGAGGCAACCAATCCATGAGTCTCCCTCCCTCCCTCCCTCCCTTCTTCCCTCTCTCTTAAAAAGCAATGGAAAAAATATCCTCAGGTGAGGATTAACTACAACAACAAAAAAACCCAAAAAACCCTCTGCTCCTTTCCTCGGTCAGTGGTGATCAGATTCTCCATCCATTGTCTGCAAAGCTGACCATCAGTGAGATGGAAGAGGTAACAATGGACATATTAGCACAACTTAGAAAACACTTTCATGTACAATGTTTTTAAAAAAATTCAAAATTTGCTCAATCAATTACTGAAAAATTGAAAGCAATTCGAGTTCCTTTTTCTGTCTGCATGGGGAAGTTCACATTGTTCTGCAAGAGGAAGTTGAAAGAAAAAGTTAAACCTAAATATCAGATGACAGGGAAGGATGAAGGTGCTCAGGGCTTTGAGAACAGCTGGCCTACCCCGAGGAAAACCATCCCTGTAGCTATATCCTAAACACTAAAAAGAACTGCAGGGAATGACCAGAGGCTAGGGACCCCATGTCTTAAAGGAGCGCAGAAGAGGGGTCCTTTGTTTAGTTGCGCCCAGGTGAAACCATGGGCTCCGAAAGAAAAGGGGCTTCTCCACAGTGGGCTAGAGACCAAGGAGTGGTGGGAAGCCAGGGTGGCTGTAAGCTCCGGAGCACCCACAACCACACCCCTATCCCGCTGAGCCTGAGACCTGACAGACAGAGACCCTGCCCTGCAGCCGTGCTGACTGGTACCCCTTCTTTCTTTGTCCCTGGAAGCCCTTTCAAAGTCCTTCCCAGACGTACATGTCCCCCATGACAAGGTTTCAGACTTGAAGATCAGAGAGGCAAGGCATAGACCAATTACATGGAACTGTTACCTAAAAGAGGGAAGGAAGCTGTCATGTCTCTGCATCTAGAGCTCTACCCCAACAAGGAATGCTGCCGGCTAGAGACCTAGAGATGGGGCAGCTGGCCGTGGGGTCCCCTACTGAACAGTAGCACCAGCAGCACCTCAAGGAGCCAGGCCTGCCTTGATCTTGGACTCCCAGGCTTCAGAACTGTGAATAAATAAATTCCTGTTAGTTAAGCTGCCCGGTCTGTGGTACTTGTTATAGCAGCCGGAGCAAACGAATACACCAGGGAAAAAGTGGTCCGTGTCCTTGTTCCCAAGGAACTTGGGGAAAGAAATAGAAAGACCAGCACCCATCTTCAGACAAAGAAGGGTGACTAGCAATGCTTAAACTGCTGTTAGGACAGAATAGATGACCCCCAGTGTGGGCTTTACCTATGGAATTACCCACGCGTGAATCGAGCTGAACTAGGGATAGAGAGAATGGGATGACCCGGAAGATACCATCACGGAAGGTGGTATAGTACTGATCCTGGACCAGTCATGTGGCTCATGGGCAGGAATAGTCCTAAACTTTGCCTGAAGCGTGTAAGGTTGAGGGTTAGTGATAGCAGATGGTGCAGAGGGTAGACGAGCAGAAGATGGGCTGATGGTGAACGAGACAGGATCTGAAAGCTCCCCTCCTGGGCTGAAAGGCACCACACATTTTTATTTCATTTTAGATGATTCCTTTCATCAGAAATCTACCATTTTTGAACTTTGTATTGTTTTTGTTTTCATATTTTTAAAACTCCGTTAAATTTGCTTTGAAGTGTTAGGATAATTTTTATAATAAATAGAGAATGAGCTGGTGGAAGGCATGAAATAAAAATACATTCTGAAATCTAAGAGGAAATGGTCTTGGCAGATTGTTGATATAAAATAGCAGCCGGTACTGCAGTTGTTGTGCCTTTTTGAAGCAGGGAAAGGGGTTTCCCAACAACTAGATCCTCCTCCCAGCTCCCAATCTATGTGTCGGATGTCTGTGCCTAATAGTCTTTCTGTTCACTCAGCAGTCCCACAAAGGAACCAGGGGCACCGATGTCCGAGTTCTGGATTGTTGTAGAGAATCCAGACCCTGCTCATTAGCTTCACAGTGGGAAGGAAGAGGATGAAGGGAGGTCTAAGAGAAAGAGCAGAAACTTGGGAGGGGGTGGGTATCTGAAATTGAAAAGTAAAACAGACTCAATAAGTACCTAGTGTTTCTTGCTCCAGCTGGGGGACTTTGCTGTTCCCAAGGGCCTGATTCATCCTATTGAGTGTGGACCCTGCTGGCAGAGGGGATGCTAGTAGAATTGGGGCAGGAGGGGAGGGTGGGGAGGGGCTCCCCACAGAGGAGGAAATAAGGGAGCTGACATGTATTGTGCACTCCCTGTGTAAAGGATCACACACTCACAACAACACTGACGGAGCACTATCATCCGGTGTTGATAGATGAGGAAACTGAAGTGCAGGGCCATTAGGGGCATTTGCCCAGAGTTGCTTACTAAAAAGTGGCCAATCTTGATTGGAAATCCAGATCCTCTCATGCTCTTTCCTTTCACCCAGCTGAGCCCAGGCCTTTAGCAGGAAACTGAGGGAGGGGACCAAGATGGATATTGAAATGGCCAAAAACTATGCAGGAAAAGTTGGTACATGTGGTTAGATGCAAACACAAAATGTTTGTGTGATAAAAAAATAAAACTCATCATAAACAAGGTTGACATACTTACATGAACAAATCCTAAATAATAAAAGCCTAATATGCAAATCGACTGAACAGCAGAACGACCGGTCGCTATGATGTGCACTCACCACCAGGGGGCAGATGCTCAATGCAGGAGCTACCCCCAGCCTGCAAGCCTCAGACCAGCCAAGGTGGGTGCCAGTGGGTGCCCCCCATCGCTCCGTCGGTCGCCCTACAGATGGGTCCTGATCACTGGCCAGGCCTAGGGACCCTACCTGTGCACAAATTTCATGCACCAGACCTCTAGTATATACATATAAGCTTTTACATATTATATAGCAAAGGAACTTATTTACAAGTGTTTATAATTTACATGTTTTGTATATATATGTTTGAAATTTATTTACATATGAAACACATATGATTCCCAATTTCTTATTTTGAAGAATGTCAAACCTATTGTAGACCCTAATTTTAAAATGTGTATAGGTTATAAATAGGCAATTAACTACAACAGCAAACCACTAATGACCAATACATTAAAAAAAAATTGATCTTCCTGATGATTAAAGAAATGCAAATGAAAATGAGATATATTTCCACCCACTGCATGAGTAAAGATCAAACTTTATCACCCAATGTTGACAAGGTGTTGGGCAAGCAGGATAAATAAAACACACACACACACACACACCACACTGCTATTCTTCTCTGTAGTGACCCTTGCAGATGTTATTACCACCAACACATGTGTCTGCCGAATCCAGTGAGATTATCAGTTAGATCTGGCACATAATTCAGACCTATTGCCGGGAGAAAATAATATTTTCGGCATTGATGTATTTTGAACAGTATCAATTGAATTTGTTACATGTATCCCTCCTCCTCTTTTCATAATTAGAGATTTTTTATCTAGGTACAGAATGACTCAGATTAAAGACTACATTTCACAATCTTCCTTACGGTTAGGTAGGGTCAGATGACTAACTTCTGGTCAATGGTATGTAAGCAAAAGTGTCATGTGCCAACAGGTTGCCCTCTGTCCACTCTTCTTACTCCTGCTGCTTGGAATATGGTGTGATGGCTGGAGCTCTAACCAGGACCATGAGGATGAGAGTCACCTCTTGGCTGGCAGAGCCTGCTGTCAGCTGGAAGGAGTCCTGAGGATTTTGTTGAACCCCCTGCATCCACTCTCAGACCTCATTCTCTATCTACCTCCCTGCTCTATTTTTGTCCATTTAACTCTTAATCATTTAGGACACTGTGTATTTTGCTTGTTTATTTTGTTGGCTGTCTTTCTCACTGCTCTATCCCTATGTCAGGGCTAAGTGCTTCAATTTCTATCTGCTGAATGAATACATAATAGATAGGCAAGTTGTTTTTTTTGTTGTTTGTTTTTTATGCATTAACTAGAGGCCTGATTCACGAAATTCATGCAAGGGGCTCGGCCCTCGAAGCTCTGGCTTCATCCAGAAGGTCATCCGTCTAATTAGCATATTACACTTTTATTATAATAGATTTAGAGAGAGAGAGAGACAGAGACAGAGAGAGAGAAATGTCAATTCATTGTTCCACTTATTTATGGATTCATTAATTGTTTCTTTTCCCAATATATTTTTATTGAGTGCAGAGTGGAAGAGAGAGAGGGGGAGAGAGAGAGAGAGAATCATTAATCGCCTGCCTCCTCCATGCACCACTCTGGGGAAAAAGCCTGCAACCTGGGCATGTGCCCTGACTGGGAATGGAATTGTGACCTCCTGGTTCATAGGTCCACGCATAACCACTGAGCTACTCTGGCCGGGCCATTGATTGTTTCTTGTATGTGCCCTGACTGGGGATCGAACCCACAACCTTGGCATATCAGGACTATGCTCTAACTAACTGAGCTACCTGGCAAGGGCCTCGTGTGTTTTCAAGGAAAGCAATTTAAAAGGTAGAATTGTTCTATAACAAAGTACCTAGGAATGCTCCCAAGCTACTTTGCAAAATCTGTGAGAAGAAACCACATTTTCTTATTTCTTTTACTTTAACTGTAGACAGTCCCCAAATTGCTCAGTTTGAATCCCTTTGAAAAAGAAATTACATACTTTTCTTGGCCTTAGGTACGTTTCATCTAGCAATTGGAAAAAGGATAACCCTGTTAGGCCAGTGATTTAAATCCAGGCAAAATACACACCGCACTTGGCATGTAAGTAGCTAGTTTAAACAGACTCTTCACTCTGAGCTTACCTCCTTCCTCAGTTCTGCTTCATGAGTATGAATAAGGCCATTGACCACCTTTTAGAAAATTTTTAAGAGTGGTGGAAAGTTGGAGACGTTCTCCTGGTTAAATTTAGTTGTTTTTTTTTTTTTTCCATGTGCTGTACAATTAAAAAAAAATTTTTTTTTAAACAAACTTGCTGAGTGAATTCACATGCCAGGCACTGGGGTTAGGTGCTGGAAGTCCCTCCCTTCTCCAGACCCTGCTCTGAATGCAGCAGTTTTTCAAGTGGAGAAAATATTGGGATAATCAACAAATGTATTCAAATAGGCTTTGATTGACTATGTTCCAGTTCTAGGCACTTGGGAGACACCAGAGAACAAAACACCAAGACCTCATTCCCATGGGCCTACATTCCCATATTTACTGAATAATGGATTGTGCTGAGAAAGGTGTAGTGAGCTGGGACACAGAATTAGCTTAAAACACACGCCCTGTCTCTAGGGAATTGTTAAATTACTACAGGAACGAACAGTAAGATAATGGTGAATAAAATGAGCCAGTTAGAAATTCTCACAGGCAAAACTGCATGGAAGAGGCTGAGAGGGTGGTGGGAAGGCAGAGAAAAGAACCGGAAAGGGCTCACCAGAGGTGGTGATGGTGGTGGGGTGGGGGTGGTGATTTGAGGAAGGGTGCCTGAGCTGCCGGTCACCCACACACAGGACTGGGGGGATTTTCAAGTAAGGCAAGCTCCATGAGTGAGGGTGTGGAGCATGGCTGATTGTGATGTGTCTGCAAGGCATCACTTCTGGCCTCACCAGGATGGTGACTTTACCCATTCTTTCCTGACTCAAAGCTTTCTTGAGCAACTATTATGTGCTAGATACTCTTCGCCAGGCCTAGTGGTGAGCAAAACAGAAAAAGTCTCTTCCTCATGGAGCTTACATTCTGGAGAGGAAGCTGGCACAGCTAAACATGTGAATAAGCAAGACAATTTTAGATAGTGGCAAGAAAATAAAGCAGGATAGGGCCATAAAGGGAAAGGGGGTGGGAAAGCTATCATAGAAAAGGGTGACCAGTGTGTGTGTGTGGGGGTGGGGTGGGGTGGGGGGCGAGGGGGAGCAGGTAATCGTGGGCAGAGTTCCAACTTGTGGATTAGGAAGTAGAGAGCATGGCAGGTCTCTGAACAAAGTGGTAGTTAGGAAAGGTAAGTCTAACAGTAACCTGTCATGCATGAGATGAGCAAGGGATGAGATGCCCTCACACCTCTGCCCCATCTGAGTTTCAGAGCACTTACCGAGCAGGGCCATGGGTCCCGTTCCCTCTTACAGAAAACACATAGTGGCCTCAGCCCACCCTGTTACTGGGAAGAGGAGGAGACCTTGGTGTTCTTGTCTTCTTTTTTTAAAATTTTTAAAATATATTTTATTGATTTTTTACAGAGAGGAAAGGAGAGGGCTAGAGAGTTAGAAACATCGATGAGAGAGAAACATCGATCAGCTGCCTCCTGCACACTCCCCACTGGGGATGTGCCTGCAACCCAGGTACATACCCTTGATTGGAATCGAACCTGGGACTCTTGAGTCCGCAGGCTGACGCTCTATCCACTGAGCCAAACCGGTCAGGGCATGTTCTTGTCTTCTTGAAGAAAAGATTTCAATCAAGACACAAGGTGTAGAAAAGCAAGCAAGAATGTATTGACCGCAGCAAAAACATACTTAGGGCCCTGAAACAAGGAAGGACACACAAGAAGCAATAGGAGAGCCTGGGCTGGGCTGCTTTGGCTCACTGGGAAGTCAGAGACTTCCTGCACACCCCCTGCTGGGGATTGAGCCCACAACCTGGGCATGTGCCCTGACCAGGAATTGAACCAGTGACCTCTTGGTTCCTGGGTTGACACTCAACCTCTGAGCCACACAGGCCAGGCACAAACCATTTACCCTTAAGTGTCCTTGGTTAGGGAAGATAGGATTTACTAGGTTTCTGCAAACTGTCTTAGTTTGCCTATTCAGCTTGTCCTGGAATTTTCCTAGCTTCTCACTTTTCTATAACAACACCGTCTACCGGCGTTCAAACTGGAGCTCCGAGTTCTGCATCAGCATTCTCTAAAATAAATACCAAAGCCCACATGCTGAATATTTTAGAAGCATTTCAAGGTCTACTCTATTAAAAAAGGAAGGAGGAAAGATTTTGCTAATAGTCATTGCAATTGCCAAAGTCAAATTTCCACTCTAAAGTTTTAAATGGCGATGGCTGTCCATTTTTCAGATACAACAGAAAATGGTTTCTTGTAAAAATGACCAGAACAAACAAACAACAACAAAATGACACGAGAAACCTCTCCTTTACAGTCTGTCCTCTTCCCCAGCTTTCTAACCATCAACAGTCAGAATCTTAGTGCTATAGGTGATGGGAACGGCACCAGGTGGGGTCAGACCAAACCTGGGTCCAGCAACCTGGGTACTTGGGTTCTGGCTAGGAAAGAATTCAGAGCCAAGACCCAAACTGTAAGAAAACATTTATTTGGTAAACCACAGAGGTAGGAATAACTTTTTACACGTTATAGTGGTGAAGGAAGAGCCCTTGGAGCTTGGGAGTGAGAAAGCTGATGGTAAGGTGCCTGGGTCAAGGAGAGGCACCAGCATGCTCCCGGGGGAGGGAGAGCACACTGGCTCCTCAGCCCTCAGGGTTTTCAGGGTGGAGGTTTTAGGGGCGGTCCCAGGAGAAGATCTTAATAGAATATTCAGCAGTTTTCCAGGTGTGGCCTTTCAGGGTTGTGTTCTCCACTGATTGATTGGGCCCACAGGGGCAGGGGCTCATTATTCAATGCAGCTGGTCCTGAGGGTGACCTGGGTTTTGTTGCTTTTCTGGGGAGCTGAAAACAACTGAGGTACCGATGTTATCTCTAGGGAGGAAAGGTCAGGGGGGCCAAACCTCTGGAGCAGCACTGTGCTAGGCACCAGGAGCTTTCCACCCTCGTGATCTCCCATACCTGGTGTCTAAGTGCCTACAAGACATCAGGATGGGTTTTCCAAGATGCTCGTTTAATGTGAGCTTTTGTCATCACCGTGACTAGTGCCTACGTTTGCACACACAGAGATGAGGAAACCGACGCGGCGGGGAAAGCCCTGGGTGGACGGGCGGCCAGGAACCCCCTTCACGAGCCCGAGACCTCAGGGCTCAGAGGTCACCAGTGCCCGGAAACCAGGTGGGAAGGGGGCGGCGGGAAGTGAAAGGGCGGGGCCAGGCGGCCCGGAGGGAAGTGGGGGTGCGGGGATGGGCTTGGGGAAAGGGGGGCGGTGGGTGGGAAGCCCGGCAAGGCCTGAGATGTCTGGGAGGAGGGGCGGAGCAGGGCCGGGGCGAGGTGGGGGTGTGGCCTGGGGAGGGGGCAGGGGGTGTTGTAGCGGAAAGTGGGAGGCGGGGCGGGAGGCAGGGCCAGGAGAGAGGCGGGGCAGGGCCCGGGGCGGGGCGCTGGACGAGTCCTTCGGTGTGGCCCCCGCGCCAACACGCGCTTCTGCTTCCGGACGTCGGGGCAAGAAAGTCCCCGGGGTCCCCGCAAATTTGGGGTTCCGGCGAGTCCAGGTCCCCGCGAGTTCCGGGCCCGAGCCGTGTCGGTTCGCGCCGTCTGGGGGCCGGCGTCCAGCTGCGCCAGCTGTGCCGGGAGCGCACGGGCCGGACCGGCGCGCGGTCCCGGAGGGGAGGGGGGCTGTCTGCGCGAACATGCGGAAGCCCGACGGGAAGATCGTGCTTCTGGGGGACATGAACGTGGGAAAGACGTCGCTGCTGCAGAGGTACATGGAGCGGCGCTTCGCGGACACGGTCAGCACGGTGGGCGGCGCCTTCTACCTGAAGCAGTGGCGCTCCTACCACATCTCCATTTGGGACACCGCAGGTGAGGGCGCCTCCCGGGCCCCCAGCGTCCCGGAGCCCCGCGGGGACCGGGCGAGGGCTCCGGCCTTGGGTAGCGTCCCCAGGGCCCGGGTCCTCCAGGGCAGGGGTCCTCCAAGGCAGGGCCCCCAGGGCCGGTTCCCCAGGGCGGGCGTCCCCGGTTACCTACAGGGTCCCCTCCTCCCACCGCAGGTGACCGCATTTCAGAGATCAGGCACCGTGCACGTTCCCACTTGTTGTCCTCTGCTGGTTGGGAAACTCTTAGTGTTCAACCTCGCGGTGTATTTAGTGACGATGCGGTCGAGCTTAGAAAAGCACCCCTGGCTCCAGGGAGGAGCCGTGTCCCTTGTGTGCCCTAGGGTGGTGTCTGGCTCCAGAGCGCCAGGGGCCTGCCCTGAGCCTGCAGGTGATTGCCCGGCTCGCTTAAGTGCTATGGCAAACATTTCTCATTTGATATCCGCAACAACCTTGGGGGGTGAGCAAGGCTAGTGTAGTAACCCCCTCCCCGCCCCCCCTTTTTTTTTTACAAAAGAGGAAACTGAGGCAGGAGCTTTCTCCTGCAAGGTTCAGTCAGGAAAGTAGGAAGCAGAACTCAAGTGTCTCCTCGCTCAGTCCCAAGCATATCTGCATCTTCCCGTTTCTTTATCACCTGCTTGAACTCGGCTCTCATATGTTATGGAACTTGGAGCGGTTTCTGCAGCAGCGTTTTTATGATAGGTAATGAATTATTTTTAGTGTGTGTAGTATTTATGATTTTCCAAAAGTGCAACTTAGAAGATCTTGATTCAAGGGTTCAGTTTATAATGGCAATATAGTGTTGCAATAGAATATAGGTCCTTCCCCACGAAAAAGAATAAGTAAATAAGAAACTAAATAGTATGGCATGTTTTCAGTGGACATTCTTTTTAGAAACCTGCAACTTTAAGGTCTGACTTTTTAACTGTCAGCACTTTAAACATGACATAAATACCCAAAGGTCCTGTCTAGACTTTTAAAACTGCCAGCTTGGGCACACCCGTCTGCCAAATAAACGCGATTTTAACTAATTCTCTATTTCACTTCTCTTCCTTCCTTCCTCCTTTTTATTGCCGTCCTTTTTGTTATTATGGCAGTTAAGGTCTTGACTACTTTATTACAATCACGCTGTAAAAATAGCATCTTCCCTGCTCTTTGCTCCAGTTCAAGGCCACAGAGAGAGGTTCTCTAAGATCCTTTACGCCTAAGCTGACTCTAGCACTAAGCCTTTGGTAGCCATGGATCGCAGGCTCTAGAAGTCAAGTCAAATCAAATCAACAGGACTCATCTGCTTGTTTTCGACAAGGCTGGCCCTTTTGTTCCTTTTGATGACTGGGTGGCCTCTCTGCCATCCTTGGTTTACAAGAGGATAATGCAGAGATGGCATTGGGGACCCAAACCGAGAGCCCTGCGGTGGCCACGGTGAGAACCTGCCCTTCACCACCAGGTCCTGGTGTTTCTGAAACAGGAGCTGACCTGAGGTGTCAGATCCCGCACCGCCTGCCTCTGTGGTGAGGCGTCGCAGTGTCATTTTGGCTGGTCACTTTCTTCTTTACTGATAAGGACACGATGCAGCCAGAATCTCGATCACCGGAGGGTTTGTAGTACAGCTAATGAGATGTCCGGGACACTTTGTTGGGCTCCTTGGGGAGTGACTCATTTCCTGTCTTGCCTAAGGTGCTGCCTCCTTGTTCCTGGAATCCCCAGTGTGAGCTCAGTCAGGTCCCTGGGCTGTGGGGGCAGCCAGGCCCCTTCTCCCCATTGTCAACCTCCTGTGTACACATGCTTAGGCTCAGAGTCAGCAGTCACACAAGCTGCTTCTGTGCCTGGCTCCCAGTGACTGGGGTTGTGGGCCACTTGGAGGGCAAGGAGGGCTCTGAATATAGATACCTTTTCAGTCATCTCTTGGGAATTCAGAAGTTTAACTTTTAAGGGATCCTCCTTTTGTCTTGCTCTTATATTTTCTTTCTACTCCACATTGTTTTTTTTAAGTTGTGTTCATTTAAATTTCCAAAACCGAGGCAGAAAGATGAGAAGAGCTAGAGCAGTGGTTCTCAACCTTCTGGCCCTTTAAATACAGTTCCTCATGTTGTGACCCAACCATAAAATTATTTTCGTTGCTACTTCATAACTGTAATGTTGCTACTGTTATGCATTGTAATGTAAATATCTGATATGCAGGATGGTCTTAGGCGACCCGTGTCAAAGGGTCGTTTGACCGCCAAAGGGGTCGTGACCCACAGGTTGAGAACCGCTGAGCTAGAGCAACCAGTGGTTCGCAGACCACTACTGGTGGTCAGTGAAGTCCGAAAGGTTGGCGACTGCTGAGCTAGAGGATGGGTTGTGTTTTAATGCTGCTCTTGGTTGCATGGGGTGGGTGGGGTGGGAGTGTGCGGGTGTGGAGGGTATTAGGTTTTTTAATAGTAAAAGTGATAGTAAGGAGTGAGAGTTTCTGTTTTACTCTTGGCATGGATCTCATATGTGGAATCTAATGAACAACATAAACTAATGAACAAAAATAGACCCAGAGACATGGAGACATTGATCAGACTGTCAAACCTCAGAGGGAATGCAGGGGAAGGTGGAGAGATCAATGAACTCATGTGCGTATGTGCATAACCCATGGACACGGACAGTAGGATGGTGAGGGCTTGTGGGGGTAGGGGTGTTGGAGAGGGCAATGGGGGAGAAGGGGCCATATGTAATACTTTCAACAATAAAGATTTATTTAAAAAAACAACAACAATGTACCTGGCTGCCTGAAGCCTGCGGGGCAGGGGAAGCTAGAAGGGGGAGATTTGTCCAGGTGCAGGGACTCTCTTTCCATTGTGCCTTCGTGGCTCTGCCCTTACTTACTTGGGCAGCTGGACGTGGTCACCCAGATATGGTATGCTAAGTCCCACAAGCAAAGGGAGGTTGGCCGGAGATGAGACAGAGCCCCAGCAGAACGTACTCCTACCTGGGCAGCCTAAAAAGATGTTGCCCTCTGTTCAGCAAATGTAAACTAAGCCCCTACTATGTACCTGGGCACTGTGTCAGGCTCCGCTCCATAGCAGCGATTTTCAACCCTTTTTCATCTCATGGCACACATAAACTAATTACTAAAATTCTGTGGCACACCTAAAAATACATCTTTTGCCCATCTGTAAAAAAAAAGGTATAATTTTGATTCATTCACCCAGATGGCTATTGTTGTGTTGGCTGTTGTCATTTTTTTTTTTTTAAATTGGAAAAGGGGTCAGTGCCCCTGACTAAATAGTCAGGTATTGCATGTTTTGAAAATTCTTGCAGCGCACCAGTTGAAAATCTCTGTTCTGCAGCAGTGACAGGCTGGCCAGGGCCTCAGTTCTGTGGGCTTTAAGCTCCAGAGGAGAGGCCAGCAGAGGAAATAAAGTGGCATCACTTCACACCTGATCGTTGTTTCGAAGAAAACACCGCGGGGCTATGAGAAAGTGACCGTGTGCCTTCATAGATCCCATCACCAGCCCTGGAAGGCTTGACACCCTCCGTATTTGTCCCTCATTTCTCAGGGCTGTAGCCCCTGGAGGGTGGGGGATATGACTTATATCTACATCCCCAGTATCTGTCTCATGAAGACCATTTTCTGACAATCTATCTCCTTTCCTTCAGTTTCCAGCAGCATGTGCCTCATTTCCCTTCTCCATGCTTTCACTTGTAGTCTGTTCATGCCAATCGGGCTGTTCTCTAAGATGAACTCCATGCTCCCTACTTGTTTTTTTTAAATATATTTTTATCCATTTCAGAGAGTAAGGGAGAGGGAGAGAGAGAGAGAAACATCAATGATGAGAGAGAACCATTGATTGGCTGCCTCCTGCACGCCCCCTACTGGCGATGGAGCCTGCAACTCAGGCACAGGCCCTGACCAGCAATTGAACCTTGACCTCCTGGTTCCTAGGTCGACGCTCAACCACTAAGCCACACGGCCCGGCTGCTCCCTACTTCCCTTTCAGCTCTTAGTAGTACAGTGCACTAGGGGTTCTGTGAACACCTCCTCAAAGAAGTTATTACAGTGTTCTTGCACCTCTGCGTCGCTCACATGGCTGTGCAATCCCTCTGTGGTTAGGGGGTGTTCTGTGGCTTCTAGTACAGGTTGAGCAGTGCTATGGTCTGGCTGAAAACCGGTTTATTTTGAAGCCTGAGCACCGGTCCTTATGCCGGGAGGCCCTGATCTTAAAAAACAAAACAAAACAGTTAACCTTATCCTTCTCAGTCTCCAATATCGAAGCTAAATATTCAGCCATTTGTACCCGAACCCTCCCTATCCCACTTTTAAAAGACTTGTGATTACACCAGGCTCATCCTGATAACCCAGTGAAATCTTGTTTTAAGGTCAGCTGGTTAGCAATTTTAATTTATCTGCACCCCTATTTCCTCCTTACCATGTCACATAGTATATTCATAGGCTCCAGGGGTTAGAGCGTCTTTGGGGGGTCGTTGTTCCGCTGAGCAGAGCCATTGACCACATGTGTGACTTTGTGGCTGTGTCACCTCTGTCCACCTCACTTTCCTTGCCTGTAGGTAAGGAAACAACTGTAGCACCTACCTAGAGTGTTGTCAGGAGTCAGTGAGTTAATATTGACAAAGTGCTTCCAATGAGGAATGAGGAAGCTTTGTGTTAGTGTTTGCTAAATGAACAGTTGTCTCTTGGCCCTGGGTCACTAGGACAATGAGGGCCACCAGCAAACATGTCACAGAGGGAGAAGGGAGGGAAAAGTAATTCTGTGATACGTAGAGAGATCAAAGAGAGGGAAAATTCAGAGTAGTTGGTTTAAGATCTTCCTCTTGACCAACTTTAGTGCATCCCAGGAGAGGAGCTGGCGTTCCAGGTTATGCAATCATGGTGCCTGGAAAAGGATGAATATAATTGCCCGTGCCTGTGAAGTTAGCTAGGAGGGGCCCACATCTGTGAAGGACGGAGTGGCGCTCGTGTGAACATGCTGGAGGAGACAGACCCTGCATGTGAGGACCGCAAGCCCATCATCATTCTTCCAGTCTGCACGGAAGCCACAAGCCCAGCCCCATAGGCAGCTGTTCTAGATCTAGGGGATGGTGGAGATGCCATTTCCAAAGTGATGCTGCTTCAGGTAGGAAAGGTGGCAGTGTTGTGAATGAGCCTAGAGCACAGCTCTCTCTGACAGGGACCCCAGAGTTACTGACCATTGATCCTTTGGAATGGCCTGTGAGGACTGCATATTTTAAAAAGCTTTGAGAGATTGGTACAGAAGTGGGTAGATAGCATAAAGCAAATGTGGAGCCGGGGTGGAGGACTTATCTCTTATTAGATTAGAGCAGCTGCTGAGTGACTTATGAGGCCGTGATATAGCAATTCTCAGCCTGACAATCAGTGTTTGTGTGACAGGAGAGCATCTGATGGGTTACATTCCCTTTCTCAGGTCAGAGGAATGACCTGGCCCCTCGCCAGTCATTGTAAATAAAGTTTTATTGACACACAGCTGTGCCCAGCATTTACAGACTGTCTGTGGCTGCTTTCCCGTTGCAGTAGTGGAGCTGCATTGTTTTAACAAGAGACTGTAGCACAGAAAGACAAAACTATCTGCCCTTTGCAGAAGCAGTTTGCTGACCCCTGGTTGAAGTCATCCAAAGCGGA
This sequence comes from Myotis nattereri, assembly GCF_964212035.1. Classification (NCBI taxonomy): domain Eukaryota; kingdom Metazoa; phylum Chordata; class Mammalia; order Chiroptera; family Vespertilionidae; genus Myotis; species Myotis nattereri. Next base: position 31,052,114 of record NC_138076.1, read on the forward strand.
AAGCACTTCTCTAAAAGTCTTCTGTAGTTACAGAAGCTCTCCAGTGTTAGCATTCAATGATTGAGTAACTCATGATTCAAGTTTCCCCTGTGTGTGTCTGATCTGAGCTAGACTAGGGTGAGGGTGAGGACCTGAATTTAAGACTAGCATGAGCTTCTGACAAAAATTCTTGGAAATAAATCTTAGTTGAGGTTTGGGATCTTGAAGCTAAACATGCAAAGCCTGTGTTGTAGGAGGGTCCATAACTGTGTAGGGGAGTCCATGTCTTTGTAGGTGGTCCCAAGTCTTTGTAGGTGGGTCATGCCTTTGTAGGTGGGTCCATGTCTTTGAAGGTGGGCCCACATCTTTACTGAAGATTTTGAATGGGTGTCTTTGAGTGCAAGTCCTTCTTTGCAGAATTCTTCTGTTGTTGTTTTTTTATTTTTTATTTTTACCAAAAGCAGTGGCCTGAATATGAATGTGGATATTAAGATAGGTGGAAGGAAATCGACTGCTGGGTTCAGCAAGGCAGACAAAGTGCCATTATACTGAGAGATTGCGGAGGACAAAGGCCGCCTGTGAGCCCCTGCACGTGCTGGGAGGTCCCCAAGAGTCCTCCTGGAGGGGGCGCCAGGAATTCTGTGGGTGGGAAGAGGTATTAAGGCTCACTAGTGAGGTGTTGATTCAGGAGAATTTAACTAATAAGGTCAGTCATCTTCATTAACTGATAATGCCCGAATCACATTTAATGTCTCTGGAAGATAATGGCATGCTTTGTTATCTTGAAGTTTGCAGGGGAAATAGAAACTCTCTGATTCCAAATTGAACTTTCCCCCCACTTGCTTGATTGAGACCTCATATAACTTCCCTTTCTGCGAAAAAAGACATTTTACTCTCTCTCTCTCTCTCTCTCTCTCTCTCTCTCTCTCTCTCTCTCTCTCACACACACACACACACACACACACACACGTTTAAACAACTGCTTATTCTTAGAATACTGGCTTAATCATTGTGATGACAGGCTTTCACGGTCCCGCCATCCTGTGCCATTGGCCTAGGCAGGTTCCGGTGTTTTTACCCCGACTGACCCAGACTCCTGTCTCCTCTGTACGCTGCTGAGGGGTGTTTCTGTTGGGCCTCTGGATCCGAGAATGTCCCCCTTCAAAGCCCCTCCCAGCCTGGATTTTCCTTCCTCCTCTTCTCCTGTAGCCCAGACAGGTGCCTGAGAACTTAGCCAAGGGCACTAGAGGCATTCCTCCTTTTATTCCATTTCACTTTATTGTGCTTCGCAGACATTGTATTTTCATCACCATTGAGGCAAGACCCTGTACCAGCAAAAAGATTACACACTGAAGGCTCAGATGATGGTTAGCATTTTTTAGCAGTAAAGTATAGTTTAATTAGCTATGTCTATTGGGGTTTTGTTTTCTTTTTTTAAAAGAGAGGTTTGTTTCTTTGTTTTTTTTTTCCCTTTAATATTTTTATTGATTTCAGAGAGGAAGGGAGAGGGAGAGAGAGATTGAAACATCAATGATAAGAGAGAATCATTGATTGGCTGCCTCCTGCATGCCCCTACTGGGGATCAAGCCTGCAACCCGGACATGTGCCCTTGACTGGGATTGAACCACAGGCCGACGCCCTATCCACTGAGCCAAACCGGCTAGGGCCCATTGTGGTTTTCTTTAGACACAATGTTATTGTTCACTGAATAGACTGCAGTATAGTGTACACATAATTTTTATTTGTGGGAAAACAAAAAAAATGTGCATGACTCACTTTACTGCAACATTCACTTTATTTCGATAGTTTGATATCAAATCTGCAGTATCTCTGAGGTATGCCTGCATTTGTAATTCATCACATATGCCCGTCTTCCTTCTGATCTCACTTCACTGATCTCTCTCTCCCTGGGAATATCCCCTCTCCTGGCAATGCCCAACTTGAGTTTTATCTCATCTTTCAGTGTCATGGTTTGCGAAGCAGTCCTTGGTCATTGTAGCGGAGGAAGAATTCCTCCTTCCTCCAGACTGTGCTACAGCGTGACCTGGTGTTCTTTACTGTGTTCTGCCTGTTATCTGTTTTTGTTACCTGTTTGTTTTATCTCTGATTTACAAACTCCTGGAGAGAAGATTGGGTTTTATTCATTTTTATGCTTTCTGTAGAATCTATCATTTTACTCTTCAGTATTTTTTTAAAGCTAAGCTTTTGCTGAGTGAAATTGTTGAAAGCAATGGGGAAAATTGGGGGAGTGTGTGCTGAAATGCATGGTTTTATTTTCTGAATGTATTGACTCTGACTGATAAAATCAGCATAATAACACAGCTAAAATGAGGCCGTGGTGTACCTGGTAAGGCAGCACTGGTCTGTGGTGTTAGTTATACGTGTCTTTAACCAACTCTTGAGGGACTCACCTCTTTTTACTTTGATATCATTAAAAACCTATGTAGACACGAAGAGTAACACATCAGGACATCTGCTTCTGGGAAGATGGACCAGATGTGCCTTCCCCTACTCTCCCCACTAATTGCAGCCAAAACGTTTGGAAAGTTACATACAAAACAAACATAAGAAGATTCTGAACAGTGGAGAGAAGAAGGCAGACTGGCCAGGGGCCTTGAGATCCAAGGAATGGCACAGTGAGGTGAGCTCCCCGGGTTTTCTTTCTGCTTCATTTACCCCAGACATGCAGGTGGCGTCAGAGGAGGCTGAGTTAGGGACTCGAGCTCTCATCCGCACCAGGTGGTAATGAGCCCTCCCACTTTGTGGTGCTGGTGGAGGCCATGTGGGGAGGTTGGACTTGTGCCCCCACCTATCAGGAAAGTGTCCAGGCCTGCCCCAGCCCCCTGAGCCCCTCTGAGGTTGTACTAGAGGGAGCCAGCTAAAATGTAAGGTCCAGAGTCTCATAGCACAGTATGAAAATGTCCAGGTTTCCATCAAAACTCATTTAGTATGCAAAAACCAGGAAGATCTCAATCTGGATTTTAAAAAAGTCAATCAGACCCGGCCAGTGTGGCTCAGTTGGTGAGGCATCATCCCGTACACTGAAAGGTTGCTGATTGGATTCCCAGTCAGGGCATGTGCCCGGATTGCAGGCTCAAACCCCTATAGAGGTCATGCAGAAGGCAGCCAATCAGTGTCTTGCTCTGACATCAATGCTTCTCTCTCTCTCCTTCTTCCTTCCTCTCTCTGTGAAAATCAATAAAACTGTGGTCGGTATTGTTTGTAGCAAAGACGAGACCGTTCTGACCATCGTAAAAGCCATTATTCGGCTTTGGAGTTATCGAAGGTGCTTAATTTCCCAACGCAGCAGTAGTCATTGAAGTTGGCATATCCATTGTAGGTCACCATGTTACAGGGCAGGAATGGAAACTGTAGAGTCTGGCATAACCCTTTAAACTAGGACAAGATTTAAAGGACAGTTTTCTCAGCCTCTTCCTCTTTCAGATGAGGGGACAGACATAAGAAGTTATTTGTCCCCCATCCAGTGGCTAGTTGATGGCTAGTTGGTGGCAGAACAGGGGCCGGAGCCAGGTCTGTGACTCAGCCACCCTTCCCTGCTGCCTTTCTCGCTGTTGCTGTCATGTACACTTATTTAATTTAGGGGCATCTGTGCTTTGAGAGTCTCCCTTACTGCAGTCTGCTAAGAAACCAGGGCAGTGTTCCTGTGGAAAATTTGTTTGGGAAGTGTTTTCTGAAAGGTTTCGAGGTTGCTAATGGACAGCCCTTCCTGGAGGCTCCTGCTTGTATTAGTAGCAGGGATTTCTACTGGCTTCCTGGGAACCAAATATCGTACTTTTGGACCTAGCCTTTTTTTTTTTCTTGAGAGAGAGAGAGAGAGAGAGAGAGAGAGAGAGAGAGAGAGAGAGAGAGAGATCAGTTGCCTCTCATACGTTCCCCGACCGGGGATTGAACCCGAAACCTAGGTATATGTCCTGACCGGGAATTGAACCAGCAGCCTTTCTGGTGTACAGGATAATGCTCCAACCAACTGAGCCACCTGGCCAGGACTAGCCTCACTTATTTCTTACAACTACTTTGTGTGGTTGGCACTTTTATCACCTCCCTTTTGCAGACCGTGAAGCTAACGCCCAGAGAGGTCACGCCGTTAGCTCAGGTTGCCCTGGGTGCTCAGGAGCCTGGCTTTGAGGTCTGCTTTTTGTCTTATGTTAGTCTCTGCTATGGCCTTTCTCTCTCTCCTCAAACAAACAAAATGTATATACTACTGGGAAACGTGGGAAGCATGGGAAAATTGCTATCAGTTTGCTTTTTTTTTATTTCTTTGTTTTCTGAAAACTAGAGGTGCACTTTAGCTAAATGCTGAATGTTACAATTTTAGTAAAAATTCTAAGCCATGAAAAATTGCCAAATCAGGCATTTTCTGGAAGGACTCGTTACTTAAGTGGAATTAAATAAGTAATGCAATATAGCTGTTCAAGGCTGTTCTGTGGAATGCTAGTGCTAATTCACCAAGTAGTGCCAAAAGGTTAGAATTATGGCGTTACCTGCTCTATTATTCTGCCTTGAATTATTTAAAATAACACGTTTGTTGCATCAGAAGAACGCAGTGTGCCATGTTCTCACTGAAGTTGCCTTAGCTAGTGCTCTTATGTTTATTTTTGTATTCTGCTAGACTATTTCCCTATTTATTTTTAAAAAGTTTTAAATTTTATTATTAATAGCCTTCATAGGCATCTAGAGTTATCTTGTGGTAGATAAACATTTACACCTCATTTAAGAAGTTGTTTTTCTTTTTTTGTTTTTTGTTTTTTTAAATATATTTTATTGATTTTTTACAGACAGGAAGGGAGAGAGATAGAGAGTTAGAAACATCGATGAGAGAGAAACATCGATCAGCTGCCTCCTGCACATCTCCTACTGGGGATGTGCCCGCAACCCAGGTACATGCCCTTGACCGGAATCGAACCTGGGACCCTTCAGTCCGCAAGCCGACGCTCTATCCACTGAGCCAAACCGGTTTCGGCAAGAAGTTGTTTTGTTCTGGTTGTACCTGAAATGCTTACCTGTACCTGAGAGCAGGTGTTCAGATATGAAGAATAAACCTAATGGCATGTTTGTAATGCTGTTTGTGTAGGCTGACTAGCTATCATGAAGCCTGTGGCCTTACAAAGTCCTTCAGGGATCCCCCACAAAATCCTCTCCACAGCCTCCCCAAGATGAGGCTCTACCACAGATTCTGGCCCATTAGTAGCTGCTGCCTACATAGCACTTACTGTGTGCCAGGACAGTGTAACTCTCCATTGCAGCTCATTAATCCTGTCTAGGACTCAAGCAGGTAGCCAGGTAGATCCCCTGTAAGTTCACATGAAGCCCGAAGGGGCTGAGCTGGCAAGCTGCCCTGGTGTTTTTGCACTCAGTCACCAGGCCCCGCTGTGTCCTTCACAGAAGTGACATCTACTCTAACGTGAGAGTCAACCAGGACAGCGTGCTCAGATACGCAATCTATGTGTGTGTGTGTGCAGGATGTGACGGTACATTCTGTTTAGTGCACAGTGTGCCTGTGAACTGAAAAAAATGTTGCTGTGCCCAAAAGTGGTAAGTTAAAAATAGTTCCAACTTTGGAGCTGTCTCATAACTAACAAGATTAATGTATTCAAATGTCTGTTCAACCAGCGCTTTACCATGTAGAATTATATGCACTTTATACTCGTTTTCATGTCTGAGATGTGCATTCTCATTTATACAGAGCCAGCTAATCCAGTATATTATGTGACTTGAGAGGGGAAGGGAGAGGGATAGAGAGAGAGAAACATCAGTGATGAGAGAGAACTATCAATTGGCTGCCTCCTGCATGCCCCCTGCCAGGGATCAAGCCCGAAACCCAGGCATGTGCTCTACACCGGGAATTGAACCATGACCTCTTGGTTCCTGGGCTGATGCTCAACCACTGAGCCACGCCAGCTGGACTAAATAACATCTTTAATGTGTATTTATTTTCATATCTGTTTGAGTGTTGTGATTTTGCCTTTTCTTAAAAATTGTCTTTTAACATGTGTCAGGGTGGAATTGCTTTAAAAAGTGCTTGACCCAATTTTGTTCTTGCTCTGATAGAAGTTAGAGGCCCTGCAGTGCCATTAAACCCATATTGTGTGGCAGTTCCGTATCCAGGCTACTCATACCACTGATAGTGACGTGAGCTGCTTAGTCTGGAGCGGGGGGGTCCTTGAGCAACTGCATGAGTATACTGGGCCTCTTTAAAGATCTGTAAAATGTGCACACAAACAGTGGGGAGAATAAAAGTGTGTGTGTGTGTGTGTGTGTGTGTGTGTATGCATGCTTGTGAGTATACATGTGTGTTTATATGTGTGCACTTGTAGCTTGCCATTCTGCCCAGCAGAATGCAGTGAAATCGCACTCAGCGTCAGCTCTGACGGCAGTTCCGAGGAGGATCTGTAGCAGACTTGGTTACAGGAAGCGGATTTAGTTGACTCCATAAAAGTGGTGAGGACACGGAGGCCCAGGGAGGCTCAGGGACACCCGCACCAATAACCAAGACCGGAGGAAGCAGTTTCTCCTTTTTGACTGGCAGCCTGTCCTAAGAAATGAAGTCAGAATGAGTGGAGGATGTTTTAAGTATTTTCTAAGTTCACGTCATAGCCGGCACTGTTCTGTGAGGATCTTGCATTGTGCGTAGGTAAGAGTGGTGTGTGACCCTCATACCCCGGCGCTTCGCGAAGTAGCAGTGTGTGCGGTTGTGTTGTGCCTGGGCTTTTTGTAAACACTTTCCGTGCTGTTTGAGGACTTTGCTCTTACTCTTGAAAGCTGGCTGATGTTGTTTCCTTCGCTGCACATCTTTCTTTAGTAGTGGCCAAAGCAACATTCCAAACCTAATTAATTTCCAATCTGATTAACTCCGGGTAGTTACTGTGTGGCCACAGGTCCCAGCAGCTCAAGAGTGGAGGTTTCCAAAGCCTGGCAAGGCTTTTCAGCTTCCCTTGGTTCAGCAGCTTGCAGCTACTTCATGGCGATTACCAGACACAAAATATCAGGAAGAACGCAGCAGAGGGGTGAAGTGCAAAAGTGGCAAACTCAGGTATGAGGTGCAGAGTCAGGTGTCTTAACACTGTATCTCATCCTGAATTGATGAGAGCTGCCCCGGACTGCTCCAGGCTTGACAGCATTTGGTCCAAAAGTGAAGTCTGTGGGCAGCAGCAACACAACCCAAGCCCCACCCAGACCTCTGCATCAGAATCTGCATTTCAACCAGATCACCAGGTGATTCATGCCGGTTTAGGTAGATGAGCGGTAGCTTTGGGCTTGCTGCCACCTCGGGTAGAGGAGCAGGGTAGAAATCAGGCCTGAGCTGTCTGCTGTTCTTAGTAGGTACTATTTTTACATGCAATTCTCTCTCACACATACGGAATTTTTAAAATTGTGGTGAAATACACATAAAGTAAAATTTACTATTTCAATCATTTTTAAGTGTGCAAGTTGGTGGCATTAAGTATATGCACATGTTGTGCAAACATCACCTGATCATCTCCAAAATTTTTCTTCTTCCCAGCTGAAGCTCAGTACCCACTAACCCGCACTCCCCCTTCCTCCAGCCCCTAGTAAGTGCCATTCTGTTTTCTGCCTCTATGAATTCTGTCTATTCATAATTATTTAAAATTTCTACTTTCATATACAGCATATATTTAAATAGGATCAACTAAGCTCTAACAAAATGCTTCAGTAGGATTGATTTAAAAGGGTTTTTGAACTGTTAAATTAATAAAATTATATCTAGTACTCCCAGTGTTGATGAGAGTCCAAACCTATAGAAAAATGTCATAAAAGTTTATTTGAGCCAAATCTGAAGACATGACCAGTAGCAAGATCTCAGTGGATTAAGAAAATGCTCTGGAGAATGACAGTTTTGTAGTTCTCTTTATGCATTTGCAATCAAAGGAGAAATGTAAGGAAGATTGCATGAAACTCGTGGTGGTCGATTAAGTAGGCGGGAGAAAAAGGGGGGAAATATCTAGTGTTGGATGAACAAAATGGTGAGACACATACTTCCTTTACTTTGGTGGGTATAGCATGGTGAACATTTGCTGTAAATAGACATGGGGTCATGGCAACACAACAGTGAGTTTTGTGGTCTTGTGCTCTGGTGTCAGTAGTGGTGCCTCTGAGGGGTGTGGAAAAGAAAATTACTCCTGACATTCCAAAGGTATATTATCCTAGAGGCATAAGGATAATGGATAGGGTGGATTATGGTAGAGATTGACCTTTGCTAAGGAAGCTACAGGCCTGGGATTTGACTACCCATCATTACCTGCCTTAGGAATTTACGATCAGACCCTCCTGTGGGGTTACTTTCGGTCACCGAGCTTGTCAGGCCTGCTCTGTAGTCCCTTTTACATTCATACCAGGTGTCCCCCCGTCATCCCGGAAGGCATTCCTGATTTTCTAATGGCTGTCAGCAGATAATGTGCTTTTCAGGGAGTTTTATTAGGACACATCCAATCTGTTAAGCAAGAGGACTAGACATAGTAAACGTCTGTACAATCATTTGTTGCCTTAGGATGGTTCAGAAAGGGTTTAATATGCTGCGCTAGTGATAGAATTAACAGGAAGACATTTATTCTCTGGTGTGTGTTTCCGGGAAGACTGTATTATGGAGAAGAAAAAAACTATTCTGTATAGCAAAGCTGTTAGAAATAGCTGGTGTACTTATTGAGTGGAGTACTCCAGGTAAGAGGCTATTCTAGATAATGTAATACTTCGAGAAACCCTTAATAGACTTAAAGTATTTCCTTAATATGGTATTTGCAGTTCAGTCTTGAGCTTAAAACAAGTTCCAACTTGCTTTGAAAAATCTGAAATGGTTTTAGTTTCCTGTTTTAATAAGTAGAGAATTTAGCAATTAATTGAATTTTTCATTGATAATCTCATCCTAAACATTAATTACCAGAGGACAGCAGTGTATCTGTGGAAGGACAAGGAGATTGGATTAAATGTCCTGATATGTGAGGGTTTTTGTTAATCTGTTATATAACTGTACTTTCTTTGGATTTGCCTCTTTTTCTTAATTATAGAGTGTTAAAGAACATGTCTTTCAGTTATTTGGTCTTGTTATTGAATTATTCTTAGTAAATTTATGTCTGAAAAGAGTGAAGAAATTGAAGGATTAAACTCCAGTTATCATTCTATAACCTTAGTAATAACTTCAGAAAGCCCAATCAGTGAGTCACAGGTAAGGGATTAATTTATGTGCAGTTAATTTTTTGAGTGGTTCCTGTGACATGCATATTCTTTGGTTTTAGTTTAATCTTCAGATTATCAAACAGAAACAATAGAAATGACACAGGCTGCTCTAGGTAAAAAATCATTGTATATGTACTTAAATGTGAAATGAAATCCATTTTTTTCTGACACATTCTCTCCTTTAGATGTTGCTATTCTATTAGTTAGAAATTATTTTGGGTGTGGATTCCCTTATTTATAAAAGGAAAAACGTCTCATTTTACCAGTTTGGGTTTGGATGCCTGCAGTTAAAGAGTTGCCTGCTGACCCGGCAGTTACGTCCCCCAGTGCTGTTTTTCATTTTATTACGAGTGTGAGCTGTGGGCTTCCTAGACTAAGAGTCATCCTCCTTGATGTCATGAAACACAGCTATGTTTTTTAATTCCCTTTAATGGCCACAGACTATTGAGAGCAAAACCAAAGGAACTATAAGTGTAAGCAACTAAGTTGGATTATTGGATTTTAATTATTAGCTTATCTTTAAAATGTTATCTAATCACCTCCTTTCTGGCTGTAATTCATTAGTAGATGTTGAGATTTCAAGTCTTCCTCTGGCAGAAAAAGAAAACCCCAAACATTCATTCATATTGTAGGCCAGGATGTTTTTCCTTTTAATCTCCTACTCTTTACTATCCAGCTGACGGCTGTTGGCTCAGAGTTTTGGTGAGGATTTTCCTGTGTGGCAGTGACATGTGCCCCCCGCCTCCCCACACACACCCCAGGGCTCACCAGGGCAGTGGGAGGAGGCTGGTTTCAGGGTCTTCTTCCAGGAGATGGGAGACTCCCACCCCGGCTGGTGAGGCCAAGATAAGGCTGTAGATGAAAGTGCCTCGTAGGCTCCAGTCTGCAAACAGCCTTACCACCAAGTGAGAACAATGAACAATTCATGCCGCCCTGTCCACACCACCCGCCTTGCTGGGAGGAGACAGCTGTCTTGTGAGAGCAGGTTCTACCCGGAGGACATGTGCTTTTTGTCTGGTTTATCTTGCCTTTTTGGGTTTGCTTACTTGCTGATAACAGAGGCATAACAGACATCATCCCATTGTTTTTTCTTCTAGACTTTTTTGGAACCCAGCCCGCAGTCAAGTAGGACTAGAAGCTGAGGGTAGCATCGCACCTTGGAGCAGGAATCTGGACCCTGGGCTCTGGGTTCAGGTGCTGCCTCGGCCCTTGCTGCCTGTGTGTCCCTGGCCAGCCCGTGTTCCTCTGAGCGTTTTCATTAGGCCTGGGGGGAAAATGCCACAGCAGCCTGTCCCGGTGGGTGGGAATTAAGTGATTGACGGTGTAAAGGGCTTGTGCAATGCCTGGAAGTAGCAAGAGCTGTAAAAGTTTTAGCTATTGGAATAGTTATTGCCGTTCAGTGTACTCACTTTAGGAGCTAGAATGGCCTGCATCTCAAATCAGCACCCGGTCTCGTCTGTCTGCGTGATGAGGATGGAGCCCCTTATCCCGAGGGAACTCAGCTGGCCACTCCGTCACGGGACACGTGTACTTTTCACAAGAGCTCTTGTGACAGCTTCCCCTCTCAGGATGCAGCCCATCTACTGCTTCTTTGACCGGATACTTCATTAGTTTCTCTTTGATATCTTTTTCAGTGGTTACTACCTCTTCCTCCTGGTATTTCTCAAGAAAGACAAGGAACTAGACTTGGATGATTTGTTTCTTCTCATGTAATTTAGAGGGTGAAGGTCACTGAAGAGTATGTTTTTATTGAGGGGAGAGAGGGAAGAAAGGAGGAAGGGGAGAGAGAAAGAGAGAGAGAGAGAGAGAGAGAGAGAGAGAGAGAGAGAGAGAGAGAGAAAGAGAAAGAGAAATTGATCAGTTGCCACCTGCATACACACCTGACTGGGGATCAAACCTGCAACCTGGGTATTTGCCCTGACCAGGAAGCCAACCCTCGACCCTTCAGTGCATGGGACGATGCTCTAACCAACTGGGCCACACCAGCCAGGGCTGAAGGTCATTTTTTATAGGCATCAGGTCGAACTAGAACCAGTGAAGCAGGCGTAGGCATTTCTGTCCGTGTGAACTTAGCGTTGTAATTTATGACTTGTTTTCGGGGAGTCAGCAGTTTTGCTGACTTTGGCTCAGGAGATGGCATATGACACTTCATCTTCATTGAAGTTCACTGTTATCGGCACCATCCTTATCATCTTCTCCAGTGTGGGTCATGGAGGTTCATAAAGTACCTAGCTTTTTCTTCTGCTGGGAGAGGGAAGAGGAGGTGGCAAGGGGAAAGAAGCAGAAGTTTCTCCTGGCAGCTTGGCCCCTGTGCATGGACATTGTTCTTGTTCGATTCATGACTGTTGGTATCGGTAAATGAGGAGCCCATCGGCTTGCAGCCCAGTTCGTACCTTAGTGGAGTCTGAGTCTCCTGGGGCTGTCATAACCAAGTCCCCCACACTGGGGGGCTTACACAGCAGAAGTTATTCTCGCAGCTCTGGAGGAAGAAGTCTGAAGTCAAGGTGTCAGCAGGCCAGGCTCTTCTCTCTGAAGGTTCTTGTAGGAAATCTGTTCCAGGCTCTTCTCCGAGCGCCTGCTGGTTGCTGGTGTTCCCGGCTGGTAGAGGCGTCACTCCCGTCTCTGCCTGTGTCTTCACATGGTCATCCCTGTGTGTGTCTGCCTCTGTGTCCCTCCTTTTATTATAAGGACACCAGTTATATTGGATGAGGTTGCACTCTAACGACCTTATCCTTACTTGATTACTCCTGCAACAGCCCTATTTCCAGATAAGGTCCCATTCACAGTTGCTGGGGATGAGGGCCTGGATGTATCTTTGGAGCCACACCACTCAACCCACTACAGATGGTAGGAGACTTTAGAAATCCTCCTTTATTTTTTTCTGTTACATAATTTTAATCTACAATGAAAGACTTTTTTTCTTTTTCTTTTGTTTATTTTTTACGTTTTTCCTTTTTAAATGAAATTTATTTTTTATAGGACAAAAAACAAGAATAAAAGACGGAGAAAAAAGGAGATAACTTCAAACCCAAGAAAAAGAATGGAAATGTATTCCTTGTCCCATTCCCCATCTCCCTGTACTGGGCCCACCCCACCCCAGTAAAAGATGTTCCTAGACGCCTATTTCAGAAAGCATCATTCCCATGGTTACTGTTTAGCTGCCGAGAACCCAGCAGGAGAGGACTCGTGTACTTTGGCGGAGTTCAGACTTTATTCTGAAGCCAGCTGGGAGGTGCCCGGAATTATATGCAGAACATTTTAATTATTGGATCTTCACTTAGAAAGAGACCTGGCAGGCTAGTGAGGGCAGACAAGGGATCCTTCATGAAGAAGCAACCAGTTGGGGTCAAAGTGATACTGGCAGTTGCTGAAAAGCCCCTTCCTGGTCACTTCCCCTTGTTCCCATGGAGCTGGTGGCCAGTTTGGCTGAGAGGCGGGGCCTCGCACTTACTGGGGTCCCCCGGAAGTGGCCCAGCTGTGGGGGAGGGGCTGCAGGGCATTTTCTCTTTATGGAGGGAATCAGTGCCTCCGTGGAGGTCTGGAGATGGAGAAGCAAGAGGGAAGACAGGGATTCTGAGACAGTCCCACCCTCTGGAGGGTCTGGCCTACACAGCAGCCACATTCCCAAAGGGACATTTCCCAGAGAAACACGTGAGCAGCTCCAGGTGTGTTGTCAGGAAAGGGGTTGGGGTGGGATTGGCTCACATGATTGTGGGAGCTGGCAAGTCTGACATCTGTAGGGCAGCAGGCTGGAGACTCAGGTGTGATCTTTATAGCTCAGGTTGTAGCTTGAGGGCAGAATTCCTTTTTCTCCAGGAAATCTTAGTCTCCTCTTAAAGTCTTCATCGGATTGGATGAGGCCCACCCACATCACGGAGGGCAGCCTGCTTTACTTAAAGTCAGTTGATTGCAGACATTAATCCCATCTAAAAAATACCCCCATGGCAACATCTAGACCACACAATTGGGCGCCATGGCCTGGTCAAGTCAACATGTAAAATTAACCATCACACACAGGTAGCAGGGTGGGGCAGACTCACCCCTGGTTTCTGGAACCTCTGTGTGAACAGTAGATTCTCAGATGAAGTGCACTTGCCCCACTGCCTCTTCCATTTTCATATTCCGGTGGAGTTTGCACCCACAGTGCCGGCCCCAGGCAGCCAACTCCTTTAGTCATCCTGAAGACTCATGGGTGTTTTTTCTTATTGCACAGAAAGGCTTTAAACATCTGTCCTCTGTGAACACTTCTGGAGGTAGTTGTTGCCTTGTGCCATTCTCTAACCAGGTTCACTATCATACATACAGGCAGATGGAATGTTCTAGACCTTGTCCATGAACTTTGGCATCACACTGTGCAAAATAAAACTAAAGTAATTTTTAAGGTAGTATTTGTAATGTTGTGGTTGGCACCTGAGAGCATTGGGGAAAGGATCTTGTATTATTTTTAAAAACTTTCTGAAGTCTGAAGGGAATCGTGTTGCAGCTTGCTGTGTGCTGGGGGTCCTGTTGCTGTGTGTGCCCTGATGTTTCTGTGTGATCCCAGCTCTTCTTCTATGGATCCGAGTGTTTTTCCTTCCTCGTGTTGCAACACTGATGCTTTTGTGGGCTCAGGCCCCGTGGGCATTCTGCATCTGGCAGGGTGTTTTCAAAGTTCCTCTTTCTTGCAGAGGTGGCAGTTGCCTTTCCTGGTAGACCTTACTTCTCAACTGGATTGAAGTAAGCATTTCGATTCTCCCATCATAAAGCTGCCCTTTTATCTCCCACTTTCACCACGCAAGCTGGTGAGGGTCATGAAAGGGCGAGGGCTTGCCCTCTATCTTGCCCTGGATCCTCCATGTTGGGGCAGAGGCAGAGGAGTGCCTTCTTCCCGGAGGTCCAGGCCCCTGCTGGCCACGCCCGGGAACAAGACCCGACTTGGCGCCTGGCCAATTGGAGGGCCTACAGTCAGCTCCCCTCCCCTCACTATTAAAGCCCTGATTTTCTCATGAGTGGCACTCGGTTTCCGGTCGCTGCGTCGACTGGAGGCCCGGGTCGGGTTAGCTAACTCAATAAAGGACCTTCTGCTTTTGCATCGGACTGGCTCCCTGGCGTGGTTTCTTGGGGATCTTGAATTCTGGGCATAACAGGTCACCTCTGGCTGCACATACTAGTCACCAGGGGAGATTTAAGAATGATTCTGGTACCCACACTCTCGTCAGATCCTGATTCATGTGCTCTGGGGTCGGGGGGTCCAGGCATCAGTATTTTAAAAAGTGCTCCCTCCACGTTTAGGACACGCAGCCAGTGTTGTAACATGATTTCCGATGGCTGTACCACCCATCCAGTTATTTATGAGACTGACACGCTACCTACTGCGCTAACGAGGCACCTCCATCCAGTTATTTAAAACCCTTTCAACAAAAACGTTACCGTGCTCAGGGTGAAAAGCTGGCTGTCTTTTGTCTGGAGGACGGGCCGGAAGAGGAGAGAAGGCGAGCAGATACTTTGTGTTCACTTGTCCAGCAGCTGATGGGGGTTATTGCGGGCCGCTGACTTTCTTCTGCCCGTGCCTGTGCTGGGCTGGGCCTATCTCAGTTCTCCTGGCACCGCGATAAAGTGCCCCGGAATTGGGGAGGAGGTCATCCTTGGAAAGTAGGCCCTGCAAGAATAAGGAAGCTGCAGGCGTGTGGTCAGCTGTGAAGTGACCAGCAGGTCCGAGGAGACAGCTTGTAAATGTGCTGGCGAGGACACACGGCACGGTGGCCCTGGGATGGCCCTGGGATGGCAGAGTTTCTCCTTAGGCTTGGACGAAATCTGATGCACGATTTAAACAAACGTGATGAGGGCGTAACACCTGCTGGGCACAGCTCCAGGCAGTTGACCTGTATAAATTAGTTCTGGTCTCACAACCATCCTTTGGTGATGAGAAGCTGAGGCACAGAGAGTTAGTGACTTGCCCAAGGCCACACTGTGGGGATTGGCATGCAGGTCGTCCGCAGACTCCCTGGTACCCGGGACAGTCCTGGCTCCGGGCAGCACCATGCCTGCTTCTGTGGCCCCCTTCCTGTGCCTCAGTTTCTCCTGTACTGGTTAATGGGTGGACAACAGATGATGTGATTTAAACAGCAACTTTTACTTACTCTCTTTTCAGGCTAGCGTATGGGACTCCACTTCCTACTTCCTTTAGTTATTGTGGTTTCCCTTTGGGTTTTATTATTACTTACTTCTTTAGTTTTTTTTTTAAAGGCAAATCAGACATTTTTATCTGGAAAGGAAAACTATTTTAGGCATAGGCATGAGCACAGTGGCCTTTTTGTCCTGGGTGAGCTAGGCTACAGACTTGGAAAATTCCTCCCGGGATAACTGGAATTCCACTTTCCTCCCCTTGATCACTCTTGTGAAACACAGCGGGTGGGTGCTGATAACACCCTTAGCTGTTGGAAACCTCAAGATGCCTGGGTCGCTCTACCTCTGATCAGTGCCTGAAAGGAAATCACGGCTCAGGGGTGAGGACGGGGCGGCATTTCTGTCATTTCTTTGTAACTAGCGCTTGCCGTTGCCAGTGGTAGAGGTGTCTTGACCATCTTCTCCCAAGGGGGTCCATGAGGGGATGGGCGAAGACTGTGTAGTTTCTGTCTGCTGGCCTGCAGTGAAATTTGACACGAAACTTATAATGAGATGATCAGGCTTAGGGCTGGCCTGCTGTGGCTGTGCTAAAGGAAGGAATTTTGATTTGCGGGTGATGAATTCCACAGGACTACATGCTGCTTGTCAGCAGGCTGGCCCCTCCCAGCACCCGGGATGGAGGGCCTGGTGGCTGTAAACTGGCCCTTCACTTTCACCTTCTAGATCCTGCAGGGCAGGACGCCACCTCCAACTCCTGCCAAACCTGTCCTGGCCTGGTCCCTCCATCTCACCTCCGCCATCAGATGGTTTGAGGAGGCACTCGGGGCTTTTTTGGAGAGGCAGGGAGCCCTGGCTCTGGGCGAAGGAGAGGACAGCTGGCAGGTGTAGGTCCATGCTGGGCCTTCTCCCAGGACGTGGGTGTCTTTCTCAGCAGGTGCTTCTCTCCAGGGCCGGCCACAGGGGCCACCAGCCTGCCCCCTAATGAGGCAGTTGCCACCTGGCCTGTGTCGGAATGATCGGGGTGGGACTTGTCCATTTGGTGGGAAACAGTTGTTTATTGGAAAAGGACATGAAGCTTACACAAATACATGTGTGTAAGTATCATGCCTTTAATCCATGTCCCAAAGACCCAGAGACGAAGGGACCTTCATTTCTTTGGTGTCAAGAATCCTTTTGTGCCCGAGTTGCATGAGCGCATGATCTTTCTCTGAATGCTCTATTTAAGTGCGTGCCCTAGAATACAAAGTTTTATCAGGAAACCAGTCTTCCTTCACCGAGGGCAGGTCTCCTCGCTGTCATGATGTTTAAGTAAGTGGCGATCTGCATAAACACTTGATGACGCGGTGGCAACTGTGATGCGAAATCGAAAGCCTCTGTGTTTCTACGGGTGACAAAACCACAGGTATTGTTCCTTGATATCGTTTCTGGTTTGGTGCCAGTATGTCTAAGAGGAGGAAATGCTCAATCTCAGAGGATGTTGAGGACGAAGATGGCATTCTTTCCCCTGTCCAGGTCATGGACCTCTGGGTTCTGTTCCCACTGGAGTCAGCAGCTGGGCTCTGTAGTATGGGGCGCGGGTACAGTGTTCTGGCCAGGGTTAAGCCTCGGACTAATGAAAGGACAGGGTCCTCTCACTGCCACGTGCAAGTCCCAGCTGGAGGGCAGGGCCCTCCCAGCACAATTATAGCCAATGGCTGTGGTTGTAAGCTTGAACCTATGGTCCAAACACGTAGCCCCACGTGCCTTGTGGCAGAGTTCAGGTGCATATAGTTGAGTGAGGTTGGAACTCATGAGAATGCTGTAAACAACGTGATCACGCCCCTACTTTGCCTCGTGGCATCTTCTATAAAATAAAGATACAGCTTGTGGGCGCTGGCGCTGTCTCCTCATCAGGGAGCAGCGTCCCACTGAGACCCAGCTTTCATTCTCTTATCTGTCTTTCCTTAATCCTCCCCCCCCACCCCCCCCCCACACACACAGTTTACCTTTGGCCGCAACACTGTAGCCCAAACGGAAAAACTGCAGGCGGAGTCACAGAACTTCCTCAGAAACAGGTTCGGATTCCAGCCAGGGAGAGAAGCTGTAAAAGACACCCTAGAAATAGAGTTAACTCTCCAAGGGACCCTGCGAGTGTCAGCAGGCAAGCTAGCACTGTGGGTTCAGAAGGCCCTGCTAAGCTCCTCCGGGGAGCATGGGTGCCCAGGGCGCTTGGGTCCAGTATGGGTTGTCGTCCCGCCATCCAGGGGTGTGGAATCTAGTGGCGGAAGGAGGGCTGATTAATCCTGGGGCCTGGGACGGCTTTGGGAGGAGGCTTCGTTTTTAAATGTACGAATGGTCCCTCCTGGAGTCAGTGTACCGCCTCCCCACACAGGGAACAAGAGAAGGGAAATGAAGGGCCGCCTGTGAAAACAGGGACACCACACTGATGAGGCTTGGCCTCCGGAGACCAAGGAAAGGGGGCCCACCGGGCTTGCCGCTTACCCGGGATCTGCACCTGGAGCAGGTTTCTAATGTTGGTTGTTGTTTTGCATGTATTACACATCTATTTAATTGTCACAGCTCTGCAAGGTGCTGTTATCCGTCCCATTTCACAGAAGACAAGGCTAAATCTCAGGTGGTTAAGTAGCCTGCCCCTGGTCCTGGACCCATGCCCGCTCTCCACCACTATTCGTCCTTGCATCTGAAAGCAACCCGTCTCAATGTGGCTTCTTTAAATCCTTAGTCGTAGGGCTGTCATTTAGTTGGATTTCTGACGAATCTGTATGACGGTTGTTCTGTAGTTTAGTTGTAGTTTTGATGTGGGTTTTCTGATTATTAGACATGGGGGAATGAAAGTATTTAGGTCTGATGAAATTTCAGATCTTTGTGGGTTTAACACATCCCTCCCCGCTCTTCCCCTCAGTCTGCAGTTCAGAGTAAAGGTTGGGAGTCGAGTGCAGGTGTAAGTGGAGCTTCTGGCTTGAGTGAGGCTTCTACCATTTTGAAAATCAGACCAAATTGTTACAAAACAAACTAAGAAATCATATATAAGAGAAAAACGTGTGTGTGTGTGTGTGTTTTAAAGGGGTGGGGGTAAATTTGTGGCTTCACTAACTCAACACATTTATGCTCAACACATTTATTAGCACCAGATACATAGGGGCAAGTAAAACCACATGGTCCGGCCCTCCCTACTGGTAGAGAGACAAATATTAACTGCAGAACAAGGCGTGGACCTGCGATTGTGTTGAGTGGGGGAGCCAGAGCTCAGAGGGAGTGTGAGGGGCGGGAAGTGTGTGTGTGGGGGGATGATGGGACTGGAAGGGGATCAGGAACCCCCTGGGAAGTGACGAGTGGTCAAGTGGATTGACGAGTGGCTGCATCCAGGCAGCTGGACAGGAGCGAAGGTCTGGGAGGCAGAGCAGGACTTTGGGCGCGGGCGGCTGTGCGCACCTGTGTGAAGGCAGGTTTGCCTGGTGCCGTGTAGAACAACTGCGATGCTGAGATGTGGCACAGATAGCGTCCAGCATCAAGACCCATGGTGGGAGCATTTTATTTAAACGCGTTCTTTTAAAATGCAAAACCAGGAACAAGCCGTGCAATTTTTAATTAAAAAGAAAATAGGGGAAGCATTATCTCAATTCGTAGAGGTTCTGCTTTCCGGCATATGTTGACAGTTTGGCTCAAATAAACTCACAACAATTCAAAAAAGAAAATAGGGCACGGGTATTTTCTTGGTCTCAGAAGTTAACTACAGTGCGTGACGAGGTTGTGCAGGAATCAGTTGCGGTGGGGATGGGCCACAGTCCCCCAGAGGGACAGGGCCCTGCACTTAGAGTCCGTGGCCTGGGCGCGTCACTGCTTTCTTTCTTTCTTTCTTTCTTTCTTTCCTTTCTTTCCTTTCTTTCCTTTCTTTCCTTTCTTTCCTTTCTTTCCTTTCTTTCCTTCCTTCCTTCCTTCCTTCCTTCCTTCCTTCCTTCCTTTCTTTCTTTCTTTCTTTCTTTCTTTCTTTCTTTCTTTCTTTCTTTCTTTCTCCCTCCCTCCCTCCCTCCCTCCCTCCCTCCCTTCCTTCCTTCCTTCCTTCCTTCCTTCCTTCCTTCCTTCTTTCTAATATATTTTATTGACTTTTTACAGAGAGGAAGGGAGAGGGATAGAGAGCTAGAAACATCAATGAGAGAGAAACATTGATCAGCTGCCTCCTGCACACCTCCTACTGGGAATGTGCCTGCAACCAAGGTACATGCCCTTGACCGGAATCAAACCTGGGACCTTTCAGTCTGCAGGCCAACGCTCTATCCACCGAGCCAAACTGGTTAGGGCTCGTCACTGCTTTCTGCGCACCAGTGTCTCCACCCAGCTCAGCTCCAGCCACACCTACACTTGGGGTGACAATTCCATGGTCCCCCCCGGGGGTTTCTGTGTGTCGTGGTTGGTGGGTGCGTCTGAGAGGAGAGATAACCACATCTTTCTGTTCCTTCCCCCCGCCAGGGCGGGAGCAGTTCCACGGCCTGGGCTCCATGTATTGCCGGGGGGCAGCCGCGGTCATCCTCACCTACGACGTGAACCACCCGCAGAGCCTGGTGGAGCTGGAGGAGAGATTCCTGGGCCTGACGGAGACGGCCAGCACCGACTGCCTCTTCGCCATCGTGGGGAACAAGGTGGACCTCAGTGAGGAGGGGGCCGCGGAGGGCTGCGAGACGGAAGGGGCCAGCCCCGGGCCAGTGGGCGGCAGTGCGCCGTCCAAGGGGCCCAGGCAGGTGCGGCTGGAGGAGGCAGTGGCTCTTTATAAAAAGATCCTGAAGTACAAGATGCTGGATGAGAAGGACATGCCGGCCGCGGAGCAGATGTGTTTCGAGACCAGCGCCAAGACCGGGCACAACGTGGACCTGTTGTTTGAAACCCTGTTCGACATGGTGGTGCCCGTGATCTTGCGGCAGAGGGCGCAGGGGCCGCCGCAGACCGTGGACATCTCCCGTTATAAGCCGCCTGAACGGACCAAATCTGGATGCTGTGCCTGACCCTCAGGGGCCCCCCGGCCCCCAGTTTGCACAATTATCAAGGAGCGTGGGCAAGCGAGCTGTGGCCAGGAGCATAGAAACTCAAGGAATTCCTTCGTGCCCACGGAGGAGCAGATCCGAGTGGAAATGACAGTTTGTTGTTAAGAGAAGGTCAATGTGAATCGTGGCCTCTGCATCCTGTGCTGGGCGGTGGGGAGCTGCAGGATCTGGGTTCCTGGAGACTGTTGTCCCCGGCTGGTCCTCTCCTGACACCGTGGCCTTGATGGAGGGTGGCTTGGGTGGGTGTGCACCTGTCTGAGCACCTGCCCGTCTTTCATGCTTGTTGTTCTCAGACGGTTCTCTTCACTGTGACTTATCTTTGGTCCTATCATTTGGAACTTGTATCTGATGCATCACAAAGATTCTCCACATTATTAATTTATACAAAGTCAGGAATCACTGTTTTTATACTGGTTGTAGCAGCGTGAACGACACATATTATTAAAAAGAATTTTGAGAAGACCTTTGGTGTGGAGACTGCATTGCTTTAGACTTTATTTTGTGGCCTCGGTGGACTCCTGGCTGGGGGCCCTGGGGAGATGCTGTGAGTTTAAAGTACTTCTCTCTTTAAAAGCTGCATTGAATCCTTACAAGGTCCAGCATATTTAGATCAGCCCATCTGCTTAGTTGTCTCGATGACATGAATTCCAGTAAAAACAAAGCAAAACTGAAAGCTCTTTTTCTGCTAAGGTCTGCTTGGGTCACCGGGCAGTTACGGAATCAGAAACCCCATTCTGCTGGTTGGTGGGTGCACTGTTGTGTTATTAGAAGATGCTAAGGCGGGGAAGCTGTGAGACAATAGGTTTCATTTTCTTAGAAACGTTATTGAGAACATGTAGGCCAGATGTGGGGACCTCTGGTTGGGAAAGAGATATCTCAGCCGGCTCAGGCTGTTGTAACAAGATACAGACGGGGTGGACCAAACAGCAGACGTTTATTTCTCACAGCATCAAGGTGCCAGCCCGTTCTGTTCCAGGGGAAGGCTCTCTTCCAGGCGCGGCCTCCTTCTCGACGTGTCCTCACTGGCGGAGAGAGCAAGCTCTGGTCTCTCTTTCTTATAAGGGCACTACTGCTATCATAGGGCCCTACCCTCATGGCCTCCCAAAGGCCCCACCTCCAAACACCATCACACTGGGGGCTAGGGCTTCAGCATATGGATTCTGGGGGAACACAAACATCAGCCCATAACAGAAAGCAAGGTGAGCCTGGCCGACGTGGCTCAGTGATTGAGCATTGACCTATGAACCAGGAGGTCACGGTTCGATCCCCAGTCAGGGCACAAGCCTGGGTTGCAGGCTCAATCCCCAGTAAGGGGAGTGCAGGAGGCAGCTGATCAATGATTCTCTCTCATCATGATGTTCCTATCTCTCCCTTTCCCTCCCTCTCTGAAATCAATAAAAATGTATATTAAAAAAAGAAAGAAAGGAAAATGAGGCAGAAAGCTAGTGAGAACACAATCTTTTGTGAGTGGGTTCCTTTGGTGGGGCGGGGGGTGGGAGGGGTGTTCGGGAAATTTCTGAGTGCCCAGGATCTCTGCCTCTGGGCTCCTTCCAGCTGCCTCCTCTGTCCTGTGCACACCTTGTCCAGGTGAGTGTGCCTGCCCGGAAGATGGAAGGCGGGCACAGCCTCAGCGTGTGACTGGGGCTCCTCAGTTAAGGTGTCCAGTCACTACTGCTCATGATCTCAAGGCCTCAAATTTCAGTTTCACAACGGTAGCCTGTTGAAAATGAGAATGGATCCATTTGGCTGATGACTTTTCATTGATTTGGTTTAATATGCCATTGCATGGGCAGAAGTTGTATTAATTTTCTGTCAAGTGCATCTTTTTGGTGACACAGCTGGGAAACGTACTACCCAGGGAGACCCAGGAGCTTGTCTTTGAATGCTGTGGAGGGAAAAAAGCATCCTATGAAATTATTTCATGCTTGAAGGCAGGGCTGGCTGCATGTATTCTCAAGGCCCTTGCCCATCTGATTCCCTTGCCCATCTGCTCTGAGCACCCCCGGCTAGTGTCCGGGAACGGGAGATTGCCCGGGGATGCAACATTCCCCATTCACCTGTTATTATTTTCCTAAAAAGAGGCTTCACTCTGGGCTCTCTCTCATTAGGGGGTTTGGTCCTCAGATCCAAGTCTGCTCACAGGGTTCTGGTCATGACCTCATGTGGGTCTAGTTCCCTATCAGGGAACCAGTTCTGAGGAAGCTTCAGGCTGGTCAGCCTCGTGAGTCAGCGGGTGGAGAGGGAGGGGATTTCTTTGCTGGACGTGGGTTTGCTGGTGTCCTCAAACATTCCTTCCACCCCTTTGTACAAACGCAGCTGCCCTGGGGCTGGGAGGCCACAGGTTAGTCTGCTGTGCTGCAGCTTTTCACCTAGGGTGCTGACATGTCCTCAGACAGATAAAAACCTTCTCAACAGTATCCCCTGGTTGGATGTCTCCTGGTGCCCTTGAGGCTTTTTGCTTGGCGGAGCGTCAGGGAAGTTTTGGGTTGGGTATGTTGTAATCTGGATGCTGTAAGTCATGGTTTCCCCTTTTCCCAGGCTGCTACACTGGTTACTCAAAAGCACAGCTTTGTCACCCTGGCTGGATGGACTCTGGTTAGAGGCCGGCCTTCAGACTGAAGGGTCACAGGTTTGATTCCTGGTCAAGGGCACGTACCTCATTCAGGTTCCCCAGCATG
The DNA here is from genome assembly GCF_964212035.1 of Myotis nattereri. Taxonomy (NCBI): domain Eukaryota; kingdom Metazoa; phylum Chordata; class Mammalia; order Chiroptera; family Vespertilionidae; genus Myotis; species Myotis nattereri. Next base: position 31,075,122 of record NC_138076.1, read on the forward strand.
CAGGAGCCAACCAGATGATGTGTCTCTTGCTGTGATCTCTATCTCTGTCTCTGTCTCTGTCTCTGTCTCTATCTCTATATCTCTCTCTGTCTCTCTCCCCCCCCGCCCCCCCCTCCCTTCCATGCTCTCTGGAAATCAATGGAAAAAATATCCTCAGGTAGGATTAAAAAAAAACAAAAAGTGCATCTTAGTCCTTTCTGAATCTGACATCCCGGCTTGAACAGAGCTGCCTTCTGTGCCAGAAAAATCCTTTCGCACAAATGTCTGGCAGCCACGCACCTCCAGCATACAGTTTCCCTATAACAGAGGAAGCCCGGTGCTCGAAGCCAGTGACATGGATCAGAGAGATGGTGTTTGTCCTCCAGAGAGAAGGGGAAGTGGAAGTGACTTCTGCCTCTTCCATGCTCCGCTGACCCTGATTCTGTAGAGTGCCGAGTGTGGGATGCCAACCACAGTTTGACCTTTAAACAGAGCAGGGGCTGGGGTGCTGAGCCCCACACAGTCAAAGACCTGCATATAATTTTTGACTCCCTCTAACTTAACCACTAATGGCCTTCTGTTGACCAGAAGTCGTACCAATAGCATAAGGAGCCAATGAACACACATTTTTTATGTTAAATGTATTATATACTCTACCCTTACAATAAAGTAGAGAAAAGAAAGTGTTATGAAGAAAGTCATAAGGAAGAGAAAAGACGTTTACAGAACTGTACAATTTATTGAAAAGAACCCGTGTATAAGTGGACCTGCGCAGTTCAAGCCTGTATCATTCAAGGGCCAGCTGTAATTAATTTGAGGAAGGCAAGGCCTTGGAACCCAGCAGCCTGTGTCTGAGAACCCCTCCAGGTGTTTGGAATGTTTTGGAGGCAAATCTGTGGCTGAGGGAGTTGCGGGTGGCACTTTTTAAATGTAATTTGGCCCAGTGGCCCTCATGCCTCCCTGGCCCTCCTACCTGCCCGTCCATGAGCACTTTCTCTCTGTGGCCTGAAGTGGTCTCTGATCCTCCCATCTCAAAGCTGGACCCCTTGGACCTGCACTGTCGGAAGCGGGTGGAGCTGTGGGGCCTGCAGTGTGTCTGTTCTGAAAGCTTCTGGGCTGAGGATGCCCCTTTGTAGTAACTTCTGAGCAGGTGACCACCTAGTCTGCAAGCATGGGTGTTGTTCCCTGCCCTTCCTTCTCTTGGATTGGCCTTGAACTCACAGGCACCTCCCCCAGGAGGAGGGTCTGGAAGGCATGGGGTTTGAAGGTGTGAGGCCAGAAGCCCAGAGCAAGGAAAGGTGTGTCTAAGGCCAGAGCCCCCCAGTGGCTGGAAAGGATGCATACCCAGGTCTCACCCAAGTCCACATCCTTCCAGGTTAAGGCAGCTGGGAACCTGACTCTGGGCTTCAAATGCTCCATTCCATTGGCTGCTGTGCTTGTGTTTTGCCAAGGTTGTTCTTGGGGGTTCAGGTCTCTAATCGGCAGATACCCACTGCCCAAGACAAGAGGAGCCATCCTGCATTGTATCTCTTCATCCAGTTGCTTCCCTTGGAGAAAGTCATGCAGGCCTGGAAGCCATCTCCTAGGGCTAGTCTGACAGGCCCAGGGCTGCTGGCTTCTCCGTGAGGTGAACAAGGCAGGTCCTGCACCCCTTTCCCCCCGTTCAGGACTGGTCGGCCTGGGGAGGGCCACCGTCACCTCCAGGATGCACAGTGTGTGTGTCTCCAGGGGCAATTCCCAGCATGCTCCTTGGCCTCGCCCTCTGGTGGCCTCATTCACCCCTTCGCTCCCCTGTGTGGCCGAGAAGCTGGACCCTGACCCCATACGATGAAACGGCCTCTTTGGAAATGGTTGCAGTTTTACAGCCAGTTTATGCCATTGCATGACCCACAGCTTCCGAGCCTGCTTCCACCCCAGCTGCCCTTTGTTCTCGAACTTGGCCGTGGACGGGAGGCAGGGCTCTGTGAGTCTGCCCTGCATTCTGCAAGTTCCCCTAAGAGTCAGCCTGAAGGTGGGGAGGGTGTCAGGAGCTACTGGGCGTATGTCTCGCTAGGGAGGATGCTGGTGCCTGCCCTTTGTGGCTCAGCACCTAACTCTGAAGTGTGAACCACAGAGGCATCAAATCTAAACCAAGTGTGTCAGGACAGTGACAAACTTGGTGTCTGCTCCTTTGATTGTGGGGATTGGAGTCTGAATAAACAACTGCCTCCAGAAGCTTTGTGGAGAGGCGCTGTGCTGGACATCTTTCCAGTCCTGGCCTCAGCCTCTTAACCCATCTCGCTACTACAGCTGTTGCTACGGAAACCAGCTGTGTACAGGTGTAGCTAGCTACCTTGCATCAGCTTTACTACCTCCATGTGGGATGCTGCCGGAGCCCACTCAGGCATGTAAGTGCTGACAGTCTTAGGCAACCCTGACCACTGAGGGCAAGAACTGGAGATTGCAAATGTCCCTCTCCTATGCCTGGGTGGGACAATCTGAGGCTTCTTCTGTGGCCTTCCTTAGCAGGTCCCTAGCAGGATAAAACCCTAAATTGCTAAGGGCAGTGGCCCCCTTCGTAAGGTGCCCTCCTTCCTGGGGTCACTCTGCCCAGGGTCCACTCCATTCCCTAGAACCATGTCCCCGAGGAACCCTCCTCTGCAGAGTCCTTGTCTCGGTCAGCTCTGAGGAAATGCAAGCCAAAGGGCTGCTGACCCCTTTCAAATAACGTTATCAGGTGGAATACTTATTTCGTTAGGTAGGAATTATTCTCCGAAACAGTTTACTATGAGATTGACTTTTAAAGGGTAAAATTAAATGCTGTGAGTAGGGTTCCCAAGGGTCAGCTGGGTCCCAGGAAAACACCCAAAGGCAGAAATGGGTCTTGGAGACTATTTCTTGGAAATACTGAGATTTGACTTGGGATGTCATATTGAAATGAAGGGAATGGCTTCGGAAATCCCTAATTCCTCCTGTGATGGTTAGGGTGCTTTCTGCAAACATGAAGCATTATAAACACAAAGACCGGTCCCTGAGAACGGAATGACAATACCACAGACTTGGGTTCAAGTCTAACAAAACTCAAGGACATAGCTCCGGGGCCCTGTGTGGCTCAGCACCTAAGTCAGCACAGACCGCCTGCAACACAGACCACCTGCAACAGATGCAGTGTCTCCGGGTCACAGCAAATTCTGGGCTCTATAGATAGACTTGAGAAAATTAAGGCAGCCAACAACTGGGGGTATAAAAATGCTCAAAACCAACTTTTATTTTACGTTCATGATAGAGGACACTGTACAGAAAAATGGAGGGTCAATCTCCAGGGCGGCCAGGGGGCAGTAGAAACATCACTTCTGACTGTTCAGAGTTTGCCGTCAAGTAGCCTGGCTGACAACAGACAGTTAGAAGGTCTTTGTTTCTATGTGAGTTTTGCCAAACCCAGTGACCTGTAAGGCTGTGGTGGAAAGAATGACAGCTGGTGTGTGACTATCAGTGTCTTCTTGGCCTCGAGGGGGTTAGGATAATTCACACCAACAGATTTGGGAGAAGATCATGCTGTCATTGAGTCATTGCATTGGCTTAGTGGGCAGGGTCGGGTCTGTCCCCAGGAGACCCTCATGTGGGAACAGTGGCAATGAATTCAGGAGCCCTTGGGCTGTATGGCTTTCACCCCATTAAATGAGTTAAATGAGTGGGCTGTCTGTGGAGTTTGAAAGTGTGGTGACTACAGAGGTACATGTTAAGAAGTTAGTTACACCTAGCGCATTAATAGTCTAGTGCGGCCTGACAGGGAGTGCTGGGCTGTTAATAGTTTTCCATTTCGGAGGGTCGCAGTGTCGGAGGAGGGCTTCACTCTGCAGAGTGGAGACCGTGGCTAGCACCTATGAATGGATGACAAGTGGCTATTTGATAGAAGTACTGGTGCTGGATTCCTTTGGTGACCTTTGTTTGTTTTTACAGAAAAAACTGAAATCAACTTTTGGGTGAGCACCTGAGGTAATAAATTAAGAATAAGCACCAACGTGGCCCCAGCTGAATGTCAACCTGCAGAGAAGTGCGTCCGGGTGGGGCGGCGCCTGCGAGCCCGGCGCGTCCATCACAGGTTCTTCATGCACACCTGGCAGCGGCTGATGTGCGTCCGGATGAGCCCCGCCTTGAGCGTGTCGGCGGAGGGCGAGCCTTGGAAGCTCTGCTCGGGGATGGTGGTGAGCCAGAAGCTGTACTTGTTGGCGAAGTAGTGGCAGGTCCCACGGCCTCCGTTGCACTCGATGAAAGGCGTGGCACGGAAGTCCTCCAGACAGCTGCCTGGCGACACCAGGGACTGGCCACCGCCTTCATCGCCTGCAGCTGTGTGCTGCGGGGAAGGAGAGAAGGGGGCTGTGAGCACTCACCTGGGACAGACCGGGGCAGACTGTAAGTGATGCACCTCCCCCTAACTGAACAACCACCGTGAGCATCTGTCTGTGTCAACACAGACCACCTGCAACATGCCCTTCACTGCTAGGGGCTTGGCTAAGTAAATCGGGGTAGACATGTAGGAAGCAGAGCTGGGTGGCAGGCATGCTGCAGGGTAGGGTTCGTGCACATAAATGGACAGTCCCGATGTGTTATTAAGTGACAATGAGAACCAAAGCAAAAGCAGTGACCGACTGGTGTGGCTCCTGGTCAGGGCACATGCTTGGGTGCGGGCTCAATCTCCAGTAGGGAGCGTGCAGGAGGCAGCTGACTAAGAATTCTTTCTCATCCTTGACGTTTCTATCCCTCCCTCCCTCTCCCTTCCGCTCTAATATATATATATGGCAAAAGCAGTAGATATAGTTGACTACATTTGGGTGCAAAAATATCATCTCCCCGATCACCCACTCAAAGAATGAAGCATTTGCCTGAGTGAAGGGATACCAAAATGTTGACTTTTGTTTTAAAGAAAAAATAAAATCAAGATGTGGATCAGCTTCTGAGGTTAAGTTAAAAATAAGCATCTCTCCCCAAAGCGACCCCTCCCGCCCCTCTTCTGTTACCCTTTATGAGGAGGGAGGGAGTCTATATGAGTGTTTCTCATTTGTTTTCTTCTTAGAAGATCTCTACTTGCTGATTTTTCAACAACAAACAGGTACTACTCATGTAATTAAATTTTGTTCTAATCAGAGGGTTGTTGGTTAAGCAATTAGTCCCTGGAGGTGACCCAGCAGCTGCCGGCTGGGAGACGAGGCCAAGTGTCAGAGGGTATTTTCTTTGCCACTTTCAAATTCTGCTTCCTTTTTGCTTCACAAACATTTTTAGCTCCTATGAAGGTGCATGCTGGGCCCCTGGATCGCAAAGCTGATCTATGACAGACTGCCGTTGGCTTGGCAGGGTAAGCTTTGAATGGTGAATGGATTGTCAGAACCTTTTCAGTTAGAACAGGAATATCTCAGCCTCAGTTTGCAGGGAATAAAAGAGGTGCCTGTATTTGGGCAGGCACCAGCAAAACACCAAAACCTTTGAAAAGTTTTCTGCTCACAAAATGCAGACGTCTTTCCAGCCTGAGCTACCACGCTCTTGTTTATTGTAAACAGGCTGGGAGAAGCCGGCATATCTTCACGAGGCGTCTCAGGCCCCACTTTGGTCTGAGAGAGCTGAGGCCAGGCCCTGGAAAGGGGTCCCCAGGGGAGAGCCCGGGGGCAGTCAAGATGGGCTCTGGGGGAAGCCACAGGCTGGAAGCCTCAGAGCTGGGACCAGCAGGGCGAAGTAAGGGTTCTGAGTTTCTGTGCATCCATTTATATATTGTGTTATTAATTTTATTTATGAAATATTTAACACGTCACCATGGCTGGAGTGATGATGGGGTTATGACATTCACAATCAATATAAATTAAGCAGAAGGCCCACTGCCCCCACTGGACTTTCCTTTCCCCCTACAATGGTGGGGTAGGTAGGGAAATTGTAAGGGACACTCCCTGGTGCAGTCACTTCCCTTAAAACTAAAAACATAAGCTGGCCCGAGTTCTCTATTTATACCCCAAGGTGATCTGACAGTGGGATTCCAGGCTTTTCCTCATCAGCAGACACATATCTGTTTTAAACTGACTTGTTAATGAATGTATCTTGAGAGCACTTTAGGTTCTAGATCAGCCGTGGGCAAATTACGGCCCGCGGGCCGGATCCTGCCCGTTTGAAATGAATAAAACTAAAAAAAAAAAAAAGACCGTACCCTTTTATGTAATGATGTTTACTTTGAATTTATATTAGTTCACACAAACACTCCATCCATGCTTTTGTTCCGGCCCTCCAGTCCAGTTTAAGAACCCATTGTGGCCCTCGAGTCAAAAAGTTTGCCCACCCCTGTTCTAGATAGATTGTACATGAGATACTTAGGATTCTGGATAAAATTCTTCCTTATGTTTAGCTGCAGGATAAGCCAGAAGAGCTTTACCTTTTGTGTTCTGCTTAGGAAGATGGATAATGAGCCAAATGTGTCCTAATGACAAAGGCTTGGTGGCAAATGAATGGGTCCCCTCTGGGTGGGGGTAGCCCAGGCCTCGCCCGTGGCTCAGGCAACAAAGCGCAGGTAAATGTGCAGGCTGTATCCCGGCTCTCCCTCCTCCCCCGGGCCAGGTGCCCCTGTGCCGTGAATAACTGCCTGAGTATTTTGGGCAGCTGTTCTTGCTGCTTCCCCAGCCAGGGTGTGGTTGGGGAGAGGAACTCGGTTGCTACCTGGTTCTACGTTCTGAGAGAGCGCCAGCAAGCACCACATACCATGAGGAAGGAGTATCCGATCCACAGGCTCCGCCACCCGGCCGGGCAGTGGGGGATGGAGACGTCCTGACTGTGGACGGCGATGGCGACGGCCGGGGCCTCGCACACCGAGCAGCGGCTGATGTAGGGCTTGATTTCATCCTCGGCCACGGGCATCATCGGCAGCGGGGCGGTGGTGGACAGCCAGTAGGACTTGTCATTGCGGCTGGCGTAGTAGCAGACGTCCCCAGGGTTGCAGTACAGGAAGGGCATGGTGCTGAACCGAGCCAGGCAGGAGCCCGCCAGCCCTGCAAAAGGAGGTCCCAGCTGAGTGCAGCTGGATGATGCTCCTCCAGGCGTGCCCGGGCTCCCCCACATGAGGGACCTGCCCCAGGGGCCATTTGGAGGGGCTCAGCTGTGCACTGGGGGACCGAGCCAATTCCCATTTTGGGGGAACAGGTTACACTGGCATGTTAGTCCTGCGCTGCTAGATGTTCTCTCACACACCTCTGCACTAAGCGGGGTCAGCGGGGAGTGGCATCTTTACAAATAGCACCCCAGGTGAGGCCCATGTTTGGGGGTCTTAAAGCACCAGCCCGGAGAAACCCCCAGTGGCATCCGAGATGAGGGCCCAGCTCATCACACCCCACGGCACCCTCCTTGAAGGACGCTGGCCACTTCCACCTGCAAATAACTATTGTTTCCTTCCAGGAGCCGGTCCATGCTTGCTGTTTCAAGGGACCTGGCATATATGGCATACTGTTCTTAATATGTTTGCTCACCTTCTTGGCACTATGTGTTTTAACCAAGGTCTCTGAGAAAGGTTGTTTCCCCAGGTAGGGATTTTTCCCCTGAAGTTAGGGAGGGAATAAAACCTCTTAACTAAGTGCCAGGTGGGAAATTAATCACTTTAACTACGAACAATCATGCTTAAGCTACATAATCTTTACTCCCTGGAATGGAGATAAGAAACGCCCTAACCTTTGAAACAGAGATTGATAGGATTGGAATCAACTCGTATAAATACAGATGTAAGAAGACAGACAGAGAGAGAGACAGAAATTGGCACAGAACCTACACAGAACGTTCACTAGAGACAGAAGAACTTCGCTGGAGAGAACATGGCAAAAGATCCTGGACAGAAACTGGCCTCAGAACCTAGAGACAGAACCTAGCGAGAGAACATGGCAAAAGATCCTGGACTGAACCTGACTACAGAAATTGGCAAGAGAACCTGACTAGAACCTGGTGACTGAACCCGGCTGGAGAACCTGGACAGAACCTGGCTGGAGAACCTAGCGAGGGAACATGGCTACAGAACCTGGCTGGAGAACCTGGAGAACCTAGCAAGAGAACATGGACACAGAACCTGGCTGGAGATCCTAACCAGAACTTGGCTGGAGATCCTGGCTAGAGATCCTGGCTAGGCTGCTGATCAACTGAACGTAGTCTCCGTGTCATTCCTTCTTCGCCGACTCCGTCTACACCTTTGGGGACCCCTGGACCTGCTGGGGTTGGACCCCGGCAGTTTCCGGTAAAAAATCAACTCTCCTCAGGCCAGAGGGGACTACTTAGTCCAGCAGGTTCCCTTTCCCACCGGCTGTGCACACGCTCAGGGCCACGCGTGTGCTCCATCTTCAGCAGCTGCCGAGTGCCCAGGCTGCCTCCTTGGCCCTGGTCCCCATCTCCCTTTCAGGCCCTTTCCCTTTGCCCCACCTAAATAAACTTATTCCGGAAGGAGATCACATGCACAGGAATGTGCACACACCGTCGGGGTTCAGCAGGACAGGTTTTCCCACCCGTGGTCCCCACCACAGATGCCACAGAGACACCCTCCCCCTGGACCCCAGCGTTTAATGTCCGTGTGCTTTCAAGCCATTTAAATTCCTTCTGGCAACCAGGTTTACTTGAATAAATCCGAGCACACCCTCCCACATCCATTTTCCTGGGGTTTCTATGTGATCCCCAGGCCCTCATGAGCCCAGCCCGACTGTTTACAGAACTTGGGGCAAAAAGTAAGGAGGTGAAGCAGCTGGTGGCTTCCGGGCAGAGAGGAGCCAGTACAAGGCTGGGACTCATGGGAGCCCATGGGAGGCTCCTTGGAGTTAAAGGCAGGTCTCTGTGGTCCTCACCTGAGGGCACCAAAGGCCATTTTAACCCTTTCTGGAACCCCAGGAGAAGCTCATCTGTAGAGGATTCATGAGCCTCACTGTGGCCATTCAGTTTTGACCACCTGCAGCTGGCTGGCCTTGGGGACTGGCGGGTGGTACCTACCCAGGTCCTGGTTGTGGGCTTTCTCCTGGCCTTCAAAGTACAGCAGGCTGTATCCACTCCACAGCTTGTTCATGCCCACTGGGCACATGGGCTCCTGGTCTGTCTGGCTGTGCTTCACCAGGAGGTAGCCGATGCCGACGCTGCGGCCGGGCATGCCGGGCAGGCCAGGGGTCCCAGGGCGACCTGGCTCCCCTAGGGTCCGAAAGGAAAGAGCCGCCTTTCAGCTGCCATGTAGACCTCAGCCCACAGCCCGTGGCTGACAGCACGTGGTAACATCTACAGCTGTCGCTTGGCTTTCTCTGGAGGCCCAGGTGCCCGTGGCTCTGCCCTTGTAGACCAGTGTCTCCTGGGGAGGACCTGACCTACATTCAGTGCTCAGTAAGCATGCAATGATGACAGTGAGGGCACTGAACAAGGGCACAGACTCGGCGGTCTCATGCGCTTTGCCCTTGCACTAGTGCTGAGCAAGAACTAGAACACCTGGAAGGGGCCCCAGATGTATCAAAGTCCAGCCTCCCTACAATGGTGGAGTCTACACAAACCTTAGTGCGCAGGCCCAACCAATGGGCTCCTCTACCCCCAGCGGCAGGCCTCCCTTTCCTGGATGCTTGGGGAGAGGCAGCTCAGTGCACACTTGGGCCATCCTGGGGCTAGAAATACCCACTCAGGAGGCTGGATTCTCCTGTCAGAGGACAGAATGTCTACTCTGCCTTCAACAGGACAACCCTTCAAGTGTTTGACATTAGCGGTCCTGATCGTGCTCCCATGATCTCTCCCCTGCAAGGGCATTTTCACTCTCGCCACTTTCCCTTTCTCATTAGGACATCCCCTCTGCCCTGTGCTGTCTCGGTCTCCTCGCCTGGATGGCTCCTATCTGTCCATGTGCGTCTCCAGATATGCATCCCCCATGTTACACAATCCGGCCGAGTCCATCCGGAGGGTAGCAGATTGCTGCTTCCTGAAATGTGGGAGCTGATAATGCAGCCTCATACTGTGATGAGCACAGGTGGATGACATCTCAACATTTTTTTTTTTTTTTGTACGACTAGCTATTATTTCTGGCCTATCCCATCCTGCACATGTACAAATAATTTTAAGAAATTAGTAATACAAGACTCCCGTTGATGTAATTGGTTTCTTTCATCTCATTGTCTCAGGCCTTCAGATCTTTACAAATCTTATCTCTCAGATATGTCAGGTGCTTCCTTCTCAGAGGCACCCGCACAGGCCTCAGAGGAAGGAAAGAAGTCAGCCTGTCCTGGAGGTTCTGAGCCAGGTGCTCTGCTGGGCCCAGGTGCTCTGCTGGGTGCAGATACTCTGCTGGGTACAGGTGTTAGGGCGTGCACCCAGGACCAAGGCTGCAGCGAGGGTCCTGGGAGCTGAGCTGGGGTTTCAGAGCAGAAGGGGTGCAGCCTCTTCTCTCTGCGTGTCTCTCTCAGCACTCCTTTACTCCCTCCTTGCACACCACAGTCCATCTGTCAGACCACAGCGGGCCTGGATGAAGCCCCTACCCGCTGCCCCCTTTCATCGTCCATCACTCACCTTCCTGGCCCAGCGGGCCCTGGTGCCCCATGGGCCCCAGGTCTCCTCGGAATCCGGGGTTGGCAGACACACCGCCTCTTCCCTGGGGCCCTGCCTTCCCTGGAGCCCCGCGGAAGCCTGCAGAGTCACCGAAACAGGTGTGAGGGCCACGAAAGAGAGGCACTGAGGCTTAACAAATGCTTTTCAGTGAGAAAACAAAGCAAGTAAGACAAGGAGCCTTTCCCTGGTGGCCCTACAGCAGCGCCCCTACCTGGTTCTCCTGGGGGACCCTGGGGTCCCATCTCTCCCTGCATCCCCGGGGGGCCTCTTCTTCCCTGCGGACCCACTGGTCCCGGCTGGATAGTCATCTGCGGGGGGAATCCTGCAATCCCTGGGGATCCCATAGGACCGGGGGTGCCTGGAAAGGAAAAAGGAAGGCCAGTTGACACAGGGGACCACTTGCTTTCTTGCTCTGATTTCTATCCCATTGTTTACTTGTTGAAACCAACCTTGGAGCTTTCTAGAGCACTCTTACTTCCTAGAGACGAAGATGGGCAGTAATAACTCATCTAGAAGGCCGCTCAGTGCCTCCCCTTCCAAGAATTTCTTTCTTTCTTTTGTTTTGTTTGTTAATCCTCACCAAGGATATTTTTTCCATTGATTTTTAGAGAGAGTCAAGGGAGGAAGGAAAGAGGGGAGAGAGAGTGAGAGAGAATCGAACTTGCAATTCAGGTATGTGCCCTTGACCGGGAATCAAACCTGTGACCCTTCAGTGCTTGGCCCAACACTCTAACCAGCAAGCCACACCAGCCGGGTCCCAAGAATTACTTATTCACCCGCGTGAGTGCCTGCAGACCCTATCTTGCTTTCCTCTTTGCACTTGACAAAGACTGACTTTAGAGCCCCCATGCCCCGAGGGGCAGGAATTGTTCTGGAGGCCACTCCGGGCAGCAGCCATCTGAGAGGGCGCAGACATGCCGACAGCCACTTACCTGGGAGTCCTCGTTCTCCTTTGGGTCCCTTGGGGCCTCGGTCGCCCACACTTCCGGTGATTCCTATGTTGCCCATGAATCCTGGCTCACCTCTGGGCCCTTCAAGACAAGGAGGACATTCAGGACACCTGCCTGGGCGGGGTGGGGGTGGGGCGGGGGCGCCAGCACCTCTGCCCCCTGCTGCCAGCCTCCCTGAGGACAGGACCCCTTCGTGGGGGCAGTTACCTTTTTCTCCTGGGACACCGAACACGCCAGGCCGGCCCTGGGGCCCGGGGTCCCCACCCCATCCTTTGGTCCCTGGGTTTCCTGGAGCCCCAGGGCTCCCCTCCTCGCCTTTGCTTCCGGGAAAAGCAGCAGGCCCCGGTGGCCCCGGGGGGCCTGGATAACCTGTCGACATGAGTCACAAGAAAGGGGGGTTTAAGCAGGAGGAAGGCACCGTCATGGCCATGGGGAGCGGGACTCACAGTGGGGGGGAGGGGGATGGGGGAGGGGGGATGGTGGTGGTGGTGGTGGTGGGGGAGCACCCAGGAGGCCAGATGGAAAGCCGTCTGTGTAGGGGACGGTCTTCAGCAAGTTTGCAACAGTGGGCACCTTTGTTCTTTTGATTGTGGTGAACACAAGCGGCACACACGTATCGTTCTAGCCATGTTTCATGGCATCAAGTACCTTCATGTTATACAACCATCACCACCATCTCCCGCAGAACTTTCTCGTCATCCTAAACGGAAACTCTGTCCCCACAACACACTAACTCCCCTCCCCCCTCCCCAGCCCCGGCGACGCCCATTCTCCTTTCTCTCTGCGAGCTAGACCCTCACACGAGTGGAAGCCCAGAGCTGGGCCTTGTGTGTGGGCCCCAAAGTGCGAAGGGAGAGCCCTGCTTACCTTTCAGGCCAAATATCCCCGCGGCCCCTTGGTCACCAGGCGACCCAGAGATGTTGGAAGGGGGTGTGAACCCTGGAAACCCTTGTTGTCCTGGGTTCCCAACTGGGCCTCGTTCCCCTGAGGAGGGAAACAGGAGGGGTTGCTGTTAGTTTCGGCACCGACGTCTTCATGTGCTGTCTCCCCGCCCGCTATCACCTGTCCAGGAGCACAGCTGCCCAGGAGAGGCGGTTACGGAAGGGAACGCTGAGCACAGTTCTTGGGGTGGATAGAGGGAGGCAGTGGCCTTGGGGCCCCCACTTCCACCAGTCCCGTCTGCTGCTGAGAGGGTCCCTTGGACCCACCTCTGCTTGGATCTCATTCTCCCAGGAGGCTACTTGCTCAGAGACTGCCTCACCGTGCCGCCCCCCTTCCCCACCGTGGCCCGCCCTGGTGGCATCACCTGAGCGGTGAGGTCTGCTGGCTCCGCCAGCACTTGTGATGGGACAGAAGTTTCCAGTATTGGCAAGAGGAGGCCTCTGGACCACCTTGACATTTTCAGTTCTCCCTGTGGCTACTTCAGTGTCTTGGGTCCCACTATGGACAGAGCCCATCCTCATTGCTCACAGATTCTGTACTTGCATTTGGCCTGTGCATTAAGGTTTATGGTGACTCTAAATCAATCCTCGCGGCACTCCTGGACAAGCAGGAGAGGCAGGAAATTTCACTCCCTGCTGAGGTCCTCATGCAACTCAGTGTAAACAAGGATCCTTTTATGTCTATTTAGTGTCACGATTTTTGCATGTTTGTGCTTCTTGTTGGTGATTTCACTGTTTACACTGGTCCCCAAGCACAGTGCCAAAGTGCTGTCTGGTGTTCCTAAGCTCAGGTGCCTCATGTGGAAAACGTGTTAGGCCCTGGCCAGGTGGCTCAGTTGGTTGGAGCATTGTCCCGTGCACTGAAAGGTTGTGGGTTTGATCCCTGGTGGGGGTGTGTGTGAGGGGCAAGCAATCAATGTTTCTCTCCCACATCCATCTGTCTGTCTGTCTCTCTGTCTCTTTCCCCCCTCTCCCTTCCTCTCTCTAAAAAAAAATAAAAAATTCAATAAAAACATATCTTTCCGGTGAGGATAAAATATATATATATATATATATATATATATATATATATATATATATATATTCAAAACAAATAAACAGAAAGGAAACATATGTTAGATGAGCTTCCTTCAGGCATGAGTTATAGGGCTGATGGCATGAGGTCAATGTTAATCAACAATTTATATTGAATAAGGTGCCTTTCACCAGAAAGATACATAAAACAAAGTTATGATTTGATCAGTGGATGAATATGTGAATGGGGCTTGCAGGAACCAAACCCTGCACTCCCACCAGAAGCAATGGTTCGGTATTCCTTAATCCAGTGTTTGCAGCAATTTTATAGAGCACAACTCCTGCAAGTAGCAAGAATCGACTGCATTTAGGTCAAAGGCTGGAGCCCTTCGGCACCAAAAGAGGACAGACCCTGGAGGGCAATCCTCACCTAAGGATTGTCTGTGGGCATCGTAATCCTCCCTGTGCTTTCGCCAGCACAACATTTTATGGGTGCTCTTCTGTGCCAGGTGGGCATGGCTGCTGCCCAGGCAGTGGCAAGACAAATGGCCAGCAGGGACAGGGGCTAGTTTCTCCCCCAATTGTTCTATGAGTATTTGTTTTGCCTTAAGGTCTGGGGACTCAGGTTAGTACTAGAACGCTACAAAAAATCAGAACGTCACAGTATCCAGGTCCATCATCTCTACGTAGAGGGAAGAGTGAGCTGGGACCACACAGTGATGATCTGTGAGACAGTGGCCTCTTGGGTCCCCCACGTGGCTTCATGACTCATCCGATTCATCAGCAACATGGAGAGACTTTCACATTGGGAGGGTCTGGCGCCAAGCACAGGGGACAGGATACCGTTTCTGCAAATCCCGGGTGGTACAAAGCGCGTGCCAGGAGAAGCGTTTAGAGAGGTGTTGTCTCACTTGGTCTCACTAGTTACAGGCAATAAGCAAGCGCGTTTACTTGATCAAGGGGATTCATTAGCCGCCATCTGGAGTTTGATATAAATTGACACCAACTGAGCTGCTTCTAACTATTGTCACAAAAGGAACGGAAAGCGATGGTGAGTGGCAGTGACTAATGGCAAAACGCTTGGGTGAGAAGCTCCACATTGGCCAGATTCCCAAGAAAACATACTGAACTTCACTAACTACAGTGACTAGGCCTCTCTTACTGGGGACAGGGTATGAGCACGAGTTAGTTTGCTGCAATCAGGGTCAAAATAACTCTGTTTTCTCTGTGGCCCCCACGAATGTTCCTCAGTATTGAAATAAAAGCCCTGCCTAATGCAAGATCGCCGAAAGGCCATTTCGTAAAACTCATAGGCAAATCCTGATCCCAAGTCCGAACATCAGCTGCAGAAATAATTGAGGCTGCAAATTGGAGCTTTGGAAACTCCTGCAGATTGACATTATTTCCCGATACTTAGAGAAGAGTGCGGGTCCTGACCAGCCATGGGTGAATGTCACCCCTGAAAGTCACCATTTCCTCTCCCCAGCGGCCCAGTGGGCAGAGTGAAGGGTCTGCTCCAGCCTCCAGGACCACTCAGAAGCCACCTGTCACTGGGCTACCGTGACTTTCATGCAGGACGAGGACTTCGTGAGGGGACAACAGCTTTAGAAAAGAGTCACTATGCTTCAGGGCTGTTTGGGAGCCTGAGATGTGTTCAAGTTCCCCTGGACAGAGTGCAGGGAGCTACACAATACATGCAAAGAGTTCTGAGAAACTGATGCTGCCCAGGTGAACACGTAATAGGACCCTTCCAGGTAATTTCGGGATATCCTTGAGCATGAGTAACTTCTTCAACAGAGGTCCAACTGAGTTACCCTACAGTTTCACACTATTAACCTTGAACCAATATTGAGCCAGGCATTTAGCCGACATATACGCACAGGAATGAAAGCAAGCTAGTTCCTGCTCTTGTGTCCTCTCTCTCTGGTCAGCTGCAGAGCCTGAACAGCATGCTGTGTAAGTCGGATGTTAATACATGCCGTGTGATACAGGTCACGATACTGCGATGCTGTGTGAGTGCGGGCTACGGCCAGGACTGTGTGCACCGTGTGGAACTGAGGTCCCTCACTTCCTCCCAGGCTGGGTCTCATCTCCATCCTCAAGGGACTTTTTTCTAACCCCATTCAGAGGGCAGATGGGTGACCTGACAAGCATGACCTCACATCTCTCCCAGTCTGGCCACCCAACAGCATATCGGGTTCTGGCTACGCAGATGGTAATGTTGGAAGTGTCTGGCCTCACCTGGAATGCCTTGCTCCCCCTTTTGTCCCGGGGCTCCGCTAGGACCCGGCAGGGTGTTGGCCTCTCCTGGCTCACCCCTGTCCCCAGCAGGACCTGGGAAACCAGGGTCTCCGTGGATGTCTGCACCTGTAGAGGGTTAAACAGTGGGACGTCAGCATCTTCAACCACGCCACGTTAATCTTCACAAGTAAAGGAACAGTAGTGCCCTTCTGTGAGGCTCACACGTGGGAAACCGGAAGTCAGCGGCATCAATCTCAGTTTGTTACGTGGCCGCAGTGTCCCACAACCTGAGGCTGGCACATCATTGCTCTGAACTGAACTGTCTCCCCAGCATGCATTTGTTGAGGGCCTCATTTCCAATGTGATGGTTTTTGGAGGTGGGGCCTCTGGGAGATGATTCAGTGTAGATGAGGTCAAGAGGATGGGTCCCAGGATGGGATGTGTTCTTATTAGAGACCCCAGAGAGTGTGTTCCCTCTCCCCACCAGGTAGGGAGAAGTTGGCCATGTACAAGCCAGGAAGAGGACCCTCACCAGGACTCGACTGTACCCATGCTCAGATCTCAGACCTCCAGTCCTCAGAACTGTGAAGAATAACTGTCTGTCATTTGAGCCCCCCAGTCTGTGGTGTTTTGTTATAGCAGCTCAAGCTGACTAAGACAGCAGGATCCGTTTCAAAACACAAGGAGAGCCCCACCACAGGCGGGGCCCCAGCTGCCTTCCCTGTGCCAGTGAAATGAAAGATTACAGATGCTGCTGAAAAAGCACACCATTTGTTTCTCTCTCCCTCTAAAAGCCCGATGGTCCTGTTCAACACAATGCCTGACTTAAGGGGATGGATTCTTAGGGATCCCATCTCAGTGTCTTTAGAACCACAGGGACCCGAAGTCCACAGGGCCTCAGGGATGATCAAATAGTCCTCACAGAGCAGTCCTGCTCTCTGAACTCCCCCCACCACACCGGGGATCGTAGATGGCCCTCCCAGCCCTCCCCTTGCCCCTGTCCCCGAGTAGTTGCAAGGGCCTTGGGTACCTGGGGATCCGGGAAAGCCTTTGGTGCCTGGCAAGCCGTCTAATCCCCCGATGCCTCGGCTGCCCGCTGAACCTGTGTGGGTTTCACTCATGGTTATTTCATGCATGGGAGAGCAAAGAAAGAAACCCTTAAAATAATTCAACATGTTTTCATTTGCTATAATACGGTCACCCATCCAATTTATTCAAAAGCCCCACAAACAGGAAGCAGTTCAGCATACAATCTGACATGTGCTTTTATGTCACCTGAGAGAACCATTTAACGTAAAGATTGATTTCCTAAAATCCTTACAGACTCGTTAGAGCCGGGAGGGAACTGGGAAGTGGTGCATTCCGTTCCTCTCCTTGGAGCTGGAGTCATTAGACATATTTGGTTTGTGAAAATTGCCTGGAACCAGTAGCCTGGCATTACTTCCAATCCCTCTGGATTCTCGAGGACAAACATTCCTAAAGTAGGATGCAGGAGCCTGGCCAGCGCGGCTCAGTGGTTGATCATCAACTTATGAACCAGGAGGTCAGGGTTCAATTCTTGGTCAGGGCACATGCCTGGGTTGCAGGCTCCACCCCCATTAGGGGGCGTGCAGGAGGCAGCCAAGCAATGATTCTCATCATCGATGTTTCTATCTTTCTCTCCCTCTCCCTTCCTCTCTGAAATCAATAAAAACATATTTAAAGTAGGACACAGGTGGCAATTCTTCCTGTGGTGTGGTCAGTGAGTGTGGAGGTGGGTGGGTCACCTGGAATTCTGAGCAACAGAGCCGCTGGGGGCCTGTCCCTGACCAAGGCCTGCCCAGCATGGCGGGCTTGTCCCTGGAGCAGTGGCCTGTCCAGGTCAGGCTGCATAACTCTCTAAAATCCCGCCACGGGGTCCACTGGTCCTGATCAGTGGGAGGCTGGGAAGCCTGTGGAGGAACAGCGTGGTGTCTGTGCGTCCGCGCCCCCCACTCCCGCCCCCCAGTTCCCTCTGGACTGCCCGTGAGCTGACTGGGGAGTGGGCCTTGAGGCTTCCGGGCAGTTTCCATTCATCATTCTGGGGAACAAAGCACTTCTCTGCGCACTGGCATATCTGTCTTTTTTACCAATGGGCTTGGACAACTGCAAATCCTGTTCCCGATGTGTTTTGTGTGGACAGTAAACCACACACACACACACCTGCCTTTTATCTCACATGGTCTTGGAGAAAACAGCGTGGAGGGAGGCTAGCCTGGCTAACGGTGCCTCTCTTCCACTGGCGCATCTGTTCTTGAACCATTGTGCGCTTGTATCTGTGAAGGGAGGGATTGCTTACCTGGTAAGCCCGGAACACCTGGCCAGCCATAATCTCCTTTGGTGCCGGGCACTCCGGCCCGGCCAGGGTCTCCTTGTGGTCCCTGCTGGCCTGTCAGTCCTGGGAAGCCTGGGGGAGAGGGACACATCCATAAGTCAGACACAGGAACCCTGAGGACCCTGGGAGAGCATTACCTGCCCAGCCTCAGGGCCTGCCTGCAGGGGACACCAGGGTGTGCTTGGGAAAGGACCAGCTTCCCTTCAAGCAGGGAATGGATGTAGCTTGGACCCTACACTGAAGTTCAGCGGGGTTAGCTCAGCCTTGCCAAAGAGAGAACAGCTTGTGTTTTCTTATTCTCATCCTATCTTCCAAACAGAAGTTTGGAGAGAACCCACAAAACCAGCCCTGGAGGATTAGCCTGTCAGAATCACGGGTCCTGGGCAGAAGCAAACAAAGCAAAAGCAGTAATAAGCCAAGAAGCACAAAACTAGTTCACTGTTTGCTTCTGGTCATTAACTTGGGATCCCGAAAGGAATTTCTGCATATTCAAATTCATGGACGAGATCCCGGAACAAGAACCTAGGCTGTGTTTATGGAGAGACAGACACTGGGCCACACCCCCCCTCCACTGCTCCCCTGGGCGTCCCCCACAGCCAGGTTGGTTGTTTCTGCGTATTTGACCCAAGGTGAACGGGCAACACGTAAGAGCAAGCTTCCTCGGGTGAAGTGCGATCCTAGCAGACAACTCCTTCCTTGGTGAGGTTGGCTGCCTTTGTTCTGGGGTTTTGGAGATTGGGGGGCTCAGCCATACTCTGCCTCACGGGCCACTGAACCGTCAAGCCATGCCCAGGGGAGTGCGTGCGCTGGAGGAAGGCTGCGTGACTACAGGAGACTTTACCTGCTTGCCCGATAACTCCGGGAGAGCCATGGGCTCCTGCTGTGCCTGTTATCCCGGGGAAGCCGATGTCACCTGCTGTTCCTTTCTCTCCAAAGAATCCCTTTAGACCTGTAACCACAGATTTGCTGCTTGGAACAAACCATCGACATGGCATCGAACTGGGGCTTCATGCTTGAAGGGTTCAAGGGGATGCAAGTTAAAGGATGCTGCCATCCCACACTTTGCACTTCTGTTGTGAATGGGGGTATCTAACATGTTCCTTTATCAACAGACTTTTTACCTAGTTCTTCCCTCTGAGCCTGTGATCAGCAGCCTCCAAGCCGGCACCCAGGGGTCCTCACGCTCTGGTGTTGACACCCTCCTGTAGTTCCCTCTCACACTGAATGGGCTGAATTGTGTCACCACCGGGATACTGTGGACATCACGGTGTGTCACTTCAAGCTTAGGACATAGTATTCTTCCTTGCTTTCACTTTGTCACTTTGCTTGCTGGGGAGGAAGCCAGCTGCCTTTGTCACTTTGCTTGCTGGGGAGGAAGCCAGCTGCCATGTTGTGAGGACACTCAAGCAGCTCTGAGGCCCTCGTGTTGAGGAACGGAGGCCTCCCACCAAGAGCCGTGTGAGAGCACCATTGTGGAGGAGGATTCTCCAGCCCCAATCCAGCCTTCGGATGATGTAGCCCTGCCGATGTCAGACTGGAATCTCATGGGAGACTGTGGGTCAGAACCACCTTGTTCCCGAATTCCTGACTCTCAGAAAATGTATGAGATAATACTTGCTTGTTGATGTTCCAAGTCACTGCATTTTGGGTACCTTGTTAAGTAAGCATCAATAGATAACTAATCAGAGCCCTTATCAGAGTGGCTTTTAATGTGTGATGTGCAATGGAAACCTGGGGGATTTGTTAAACATGCAGATGTTTGAGTTTCTCCCAAAGGTGACTTGGCAGGTCTGGGGGAAGGCCTAGAATCTGCATTTTAACAAGCAGCTCAGGTCATTTGGAGGTGGTCTTGGACAGACATAAAGAAGTGCTACCTTCATGCTAGTGACAATGTTCTGTCAAATGCTGTGGTGATTTCTGGGACGCTGGGATTTTGAAAACTTCAGACCAACGTGAATTCCACACAATCACTTTTGTCTAGTGTCTTCTTAAATCTATGAGGCTATGGCTTAGATAAAATACTGTTGTTGTGGTGGTCTTAAAGAAAAACCACCTAAGAAGTTCTGCTTATTTTCTATTGATTCTTTTACTATTTTGAAAATCTGCTCAAACCCCTATGTGTACCCTGTTCATCTTCTTTCATGCACCTTGGCCATCATCTCCACCCAAACTGAGGGAGTCTAATGTAGCTTGTTGCTTCATCCTCTGAGAGACCAAGTCTGGTCCCAGGCTCTCCAGTGCCTGTCACATGTGGGAGCTGCTCTGACCCAGGACTCCACACCCACTCCCTCTGTCACATATCCTCCCATTGGCCAATCACATGAACAGACTCCCCCTCAACCAGATTATCCCTAGAAAGACTTGGGGGCTCCAGGCAGCTTAAGCAGTGTGAGGTCCCCCAAGATAAAATTTCCAGAAGAAGACATCATTCTACCAAAAGTCCCTTGGGGTCTGATTATATGCAAGAGTTCTGATTTTGACGTCAGGAATGCTCAGAGAGATGTGACCTCACATGAGGCCCCCAGTGCACACAGGGCCAGGGGCTACCCCTTCTTGTCTTACTCAAGAGATGGGCACGACTCCCACTAACCCTTCACTGTTTACAAGAAGCTCCAGTCACCCTATCATCTGCTCACGCCCTATAATGTGCCCTGGGAGCCAGGCTCTGCTTCTTCATGAGTCTCATTTTATGGACCATATAAAATGTTGATTTATGAGTGTTGATTCTGGCTACTTTCCCTTTCAGTGAGAGCCAGAGAGAGGTTCTTTGACTTTGTCTTCAGCTTTAATTTAATGAAGAATTCAGAGTCTCCCTTGCACACTGGGCTGGAAGACCTCAAACCATTCCCTCCAGCATGATCTATAATGCTTACCAAATAGTGATAGATTTGGCAAGCCAGCTCATTTGTGACAGCACAAACGGTCAGGGCTGTTGCTGAGAGGAAGAGATGGAGAATGACTTAGGTACCTGGTGTTCCAATGGCACCCTGTTCCCCCTTCAGGCCCGGGCTTCCTGGTAAATTTATAGTGTCTCCAACATCACCTGTTAGGTGCAAAAAAGATGGTTGGGAACAGGTGGTTAGTTTGGTAACTTCTGTCGTGCTACGTCCTTAATAAGAACAATGCTTCACAATAACTAATGGCACCTGCAGATCTGACATCACCGCAGCTCCCCAGAGTGCTCTGGGTGTGGATGCTCCCTTTCCCCGCCCAAGCGACACTCACCAAAATCACCCGTGCGGCCGCTCTCGCCATAAAGACCTGTTGTCCCTGGAGCACCCTTGTCACCCTAGAGTCAAACATAAAATGATCTTAAAAGGCTGTTCATGAAATAAGTTTGTAATTTTGAAGGTTAGTGTACCCAACGATTTGGTATGCCAAAAACAATACCCAAAGTTTGGGATGCCATCATTTTATAGAAAACTCCTAAGTTTTTTAAGAAGGTGGTTTGCTTGCCCCTTCTTATTAAATGTAGTAAAATGAAACAGGGTTGACAGCTTTATTGAAATTAGTAACATCACTGGTGCAGATCATGGTCATGATGGTGGTGAGAATAACCATGCTGATTGCAACCTCACCCTATGAGCCTGATTTTTTTTTTTTAAAATCCTCACTGGAGGATGTGCTTTTATTGATTTTTTTAAGGGAGAGAGAAACATCCATTGGTTGCCTGCCTCCTGTACACGCCCAACAGGGGATCACTGGCCTGAAACCTTGGTATGTACCCTGACTGGGAATCGAACCCACAAACTTGGTGCACAGGATGATACCCCAACCACTGAAGCCACCTGGCTAGGGCATCAAGGGCCTTTTAAGCCTCACAACAACCCTATGAAGCAGATGCTATTGACAGGTGAGGAAATTGAGACATAGATAGGTTAAGATTATGCTCAAGGTCACTCAGCTACTAAGGGGCAGAATTGGGATACTGATTTGGGCTGCCTGATTCTCAAACTTGCTCTCTATTACATGGCTGTGCACATCCATCTATGGAGAGAGTGAGATTTCTTTTAAGCAATGTTTGTTGTTGATACTGAGATTGGGATGATGTCTGAATTACTCTGTGACTCCAAAGAAAACATGGTTTTCTTCCCTGAAGTGCCTCTACCTCATGGGGAGGGTGGGTGCTCTGGTCTACCTTACTCCCTCTGGTTTCTATTTTCACATCAACCTGTGACTTCAGAACTGCCTTTTCCTAGCATGGCTTAACTTGCGCCTCTAAATTATTAATGAAGCCCCATTCTGTGGGAGGAGAGGAGGATGTGCCAGAGGTAAACCCTTGCTGAGACAACGCTCTAGTTTTCTTTCTTGCAGCTTGCTTTATGAAAACATGACTTACATACAGCACCATACACTCATCTTAGATGTTCAATGACTTTTGACTCATATGATACCCAGATAAACACAGAGAACATTCAGCACTCTAGAAAGTTCCTTGGTGCCCTTTCCTACTCAACCATCCTGCCTCTCTTCTGATCTGCCTCTATCAAGTAGTCTTGTCATAAAAATGGAATTGTATCGTATGTTTCTGGTTTATTTCGTTCAACATAAAAAATGAGACTTATTTAAGTGTTTTTGCACTTATCAATCATTCTCATTTTACTCCTGTGCACTAGTCCACTGTCTGAAGGTACCATGTTTATTTATTCTGTTTCCTGTTGATGTTTCCCAGGTCTTGACCACCATGGATAAAGCTGCTGGGAACATGGAAACTGACCTGACTAGCTGCACACAAGACTAGACTAAGATCCTATGATTCAGCAATGGGTTTTTGGTCCTGATGTCACATGTATGCTCGAGTTTAGAGCTCGAATCTCTAGAAAGTCAATTTTGTCCTCTAGGTTCCCATGAAGAAATCCAGACACCGTGTTTCATCCAATAGGAACTCATGAAAGGGCAGCGGGGCCTGGGCGGCACCGTCATGGTGTAGAATGAGCACGGCATTTCCTTACACTGACGCAGGGGCCCAAACAGCCCTGGACCCGTCCGTGCCTTGGCCACTCATACGCCGTAAATGCTGCCCACGGCACTCTGGCCAACAAGCAAGGGGGAGAGGAGTTGACAAGAAGACGTGGAATCAAAGGCACTCACCCTACTTCCTACGAAACCTGGAAACCCAGTAATTCCAGGGGAGCCTGGCACACCAGGGAATCCTGGCACACCAGGCAGGCCGGGAACTCCGATGTCTCCTTTCACTCCTTTGATGTAGCCGGGCCTTCCAGGCAACCCAGGGATGCCTGATATCCCAGGGACCCCTGGCATTCCCGGAACACCTGCAGGAAGACCCCGAGTGTGACGCTCTGGTGCTCCCCCTTCCAGGCTTTAAATTTTGCCATCCCAAGTGCTGCAAGTCTTAAAATTGGAGGCAAGGTGAACCAGGCCTCGAAGAACCACCCGAGAGCCCAGGCGGGGAGATGTCAGGGTATCAGAAGGGCCGGAACACAGTGAAGGCTGGTGTGGGCCCAGGGGTGTTGGTGGTGCAGAAGCTGCTGATCCTTCAGAGTGGAGAGGCAGGGGCGGGCACGGGGGAAGGGGGGTTTGGGCAGAGAGGGATGGGACCCCAGACCTGACAGCTCAGAGGCCAGACTGGATCTTTGGATGCCACCTCACCTTTTAATCCCAGGTAGCCCTTCAATCCCATGGGTCCTACATCCCCTTTGTCCCCTTTAAGGTATCTAATTTCTTCACCGATGCGGGGAGGCGGTCCTGGGGGACCCTGTTCCCCCCGGCTTCCTGGAAGAGAAGAGAATGCAGTCATTTCACTTGACCTCTGGACCAGGCACAAACACCAAGGCGGAGCTGTCCTTCAGAACCTGAGCCCAGAGAGGCTCTGAGTGGAGGGGTGGCATGCGTCCCTGGCTTGGAGCCTGTGCCCTGGGGTGAAGGGCTCGGACAGACACACCCCTGTCTTCTCCCTGACCCCATGCCTCTCTATAATGGAGGTGTGGGCACAGAGCACATCCCTAACAGTGCTGCCAGGCAATGCCGGGATGAGTGTGACGGTAACACAGAACATGAGGGAAGGTTACGTATTCACACTCTGGTGAGACAGCGATCAAACATGATCATGAGGAGAAGCATCACACGAGGAAGGACACCAGCTCAATCCTTTGTTGTGGGCAACAGCTGGGCCTCAGAACCCACGGCAGGTCAGCCAGAGCTGGGAAGTCTCAGGACTATGCAGGTAGGGTGTTGCAAGGGAACTTGTGAGGGGTTACTATACTGGCCAGGGGGTCTGGAAGGCTGTGGACAAGTCGGAGAATTGTGCCACAAGGTTCGGGCTGAGAATGTCCCAGAATCTGTGTTCACTGAATGGAGAGCAGCAGGTCAGGGAGATTCAGCTGAACAGAAAGAACGCAGCTTCATTCACTGGACATTTACTGAGTCTGTAGCACAGGGCTAGCTATGGAGGGGAACAAAGGCGCTATAAACTGTTCCGGTCCTCCAGGAGCTTGCTGTCTAGTGGCGGGAAGGGGCCCCCAATGTCTACTTCATTCCAAGGAGGTTGGAAGGGGCGGGGTAGTGGAGTCGGAAAGAAAATGGCACAGAATCCAAGTGTACCTTCATTTAAAAATATCAGTTTTTTGCTCAGTGGCCTGTAAACCCCCAGTTAACATGAAGATTATTTGAAAATTTAAGCGTGAGTAGGAAGCCTGGAAAATGTAGTGCCCTACCTAGACTGCAATTTCTATATTTCTAAGAATTTGTAAACCTTTTAACTCTTTGAAAAGTTACATTCAATTTCTGAAAAACAGCTTGATTGAGATATAATTTACATACCATGCAATCCACTCATTTAAAGAGAACAATTCAATGGTTTTTAATGTGCTCACAGTTGTGCAACCATCACCACCATCTAACTTTAGACCATCATCATCACCCCTAAAAGCAATCCTGTGCCCATTAACAGCCATCCCCAACTATTCCCTAGCCCTAGCTTTTATTAGTTTGTGCCTGGCTTTTGGGGTTTCTACAAGGTTGCTTCTGGGCAGTGTTATGCCCCCATGAATGTGAGTGTCAACCCCGTGGGAAAGACATTCAGTGAAGCAGGCATACCTTTGCCACCTGGCAACCCAGTTGGGCCCTTTGGCCCCGGAACGCCAAACCTTCCAGGCTCTCCTTTGTGTCCCGGCAGCCCGGGTCTTCCTTGCACCCCAAGCAGGCCCTGGAAACCATCCATCCCAGGTGAACCTCTAAGACCTGCGGAGGGAACAAGCAAAGCCCTGGGTTAGGCATGGATAAAGGCACAGCTATTTTAGTCTCACTCGTCTGTGACATTCCCATGTGACTCATGTGAGAATATGCTAAGATTCTTGACCTAAAATAGGGATTTGCAGGATACCATTTCCCAAGAGGCTTGCCTGCTGACCTACTTCAGACCGAGGGGTACAGAAGCAGCCCATCTGCCCTCTGGCCACTGGGGAGAAGGCGAAGGCAAATGAACAGCGGTCAGGCACAAAGACGTGAGGAAAAGTATGCGGAGTCCTAGGTCTGAGGGCCCACAGAGAAGAGGTGCGAAGGGGCACTAGAATTAACATGTGTCACACTGGCCCCCTTCCCTCTCCAGCATGGGGGTCTGGCGGAGAACCATGGGAAGGTCAGACCACTGTGTCTCTGGCAACAGTCCAGGGCCAGAGGGCTGCACTTCTAGATAAGCTGTTCTCAGTTACATGCAAATAAGCCAATGCTGGCGACCAAGCATGGCCCTTTGTTTTGGTTCTGTTTGCCAGCCAGGCACTGGGTCTGAATCCAGTCTCCACAGATTTCTGCGGATAGTAAGTCCTGTGCCTCAGGCAGTCGCTCTCTGGTAAGTTAAGAAATCAGCACTTTGGGCACATCGGCCACGCCCACCTCAGCAGCATCAGCCGGTTCTCCCAGTGTCTGAGGCCTCCAGGGCCAGGAGTCTCCAGGCTCCAGCCTGTAGGCACGTGGATGTCTTCCCCTGGCAGAGCTGTCCCATGTCCACGCGTAACTTGCCCAACCCCCTGAGGGAATTCCTCGTCATAGTGTACAGTTACCTTTTGGCCCAGGGGTACCAGGCATTCCGGCCATTCCTTTAAAGCCAGGGTTTCCTGGAGGACCAGTCTCACCCAATAGACCAGGGTCGCCTCTGTCACCGGGGACACCTTTCATGCCCAAAGGGCCAGGGATACCTGCGTCACCTGGGTCCCCTCTTTCTCCAGGCAGACCTGTCCAAGAGAGGGGAGAGAAAAATAACATGGATGGACACACCACATACAGGGAGAATGCCTTTCACGATACGCTTAAATTACAAAAACTCATTGGATAAGAAACACTTCTTGGAAGGAAAATGTGAAACTAACTATAAAGGTGAGTTTTAAAGGCATGGCTAGCGTCTGTAGAAAACCCACAGGGCTGGCCTTCCTAAAGAGGTCTTTCTCCGAAAGCTGGAGGTGAATGTGGCTTCTCCCCGAATCTGACTTTCTCCACTTGAGTCTCTTGCCTCAGGGAGTTACCTCAGGGAGTTAGAGCGGTGAAATACCAGGCGGGTACAGGGGGCTCTGCCAACTCTAAGTCAGGATGTGGTCCCATAGGCTACTCCCAGCTGCCTGTCTCTCTTGGCCATGGCAGCTCAGCCTGGGGATTAAGTTCTAGGGGAGGACTTGCCCCTGCCCATTTGGCTGCTCCCGCCTTCCCCTCCCCTTTCCCCTGCTCCCACCTCATTATCTCATTAGGGTGCCCACTGCTGCCCAGCTCAGCCTCTCCGTCCCCTGCCACACAGCTGCCAGCTTTCTGAACGCAGCTTCCGTTAAAACCCCAACAGCTCCCTTGCCTAGGGGATCTGACTCCTTAGCTTGGCATTCAAGGCCTTCTACATTGGGGTCCGATCTCCCTCTCCAGACCACCAGTCCCCTCCTCAGATTAAGCTCTCTCCAGCCAGTTTAGGGGATCGCAGCGCCAAAGCTTCCCTTGGGCATTCCCACCTCTGCCTGCCCATCTTCCATGCCTGGCTCATCTCCTCTCCTTCTCCCAGGATGGGTCCAGCCTGCCTAGCTCCCCTGCCCGAGAAGCCGGGTGCCTCAGGGTCTGGTCACCCCATTGGCTGGCTCTGGCCAAACACAAGCCTTTTATGTGTATAATTCTCTCCCCATTAAAGTGTAGGTTCCTTTAGGGCAGGGCACTCATATGGATTTTTACAAGCCACACAATGCTCTGCATTTAGCTGGTGTTCCATGTTTGAGAACTGCTGAGGCCCGTGAACGCTGATGCAGAAGGCCCGAGACCTCCTGCCCAGGGTTTCTGGTACCGTAAAACCAGGGGGTAGCTCGGTGCCCAGAGCATCTGCCCACCTGAGTGGAGCCTCAGTTTTTGGACACAGTTAGTTTTGGACCAGCCACGGCTACTCACGGGGATCCATGGGCCTGTGTGAAGGGAAGCGTCTGGCTTACACCTGGTTCCCTAGTGTTGACCAGTTATGGTCCTGGACAAAGCTGTCACCTGACTACGGCAACGAGGAGAACTAGGGCCACTCTGGATGGTGCCTGATGGACACATGAGCCTGACTTCTGTTGGCACCACCAAGGCCACCTCCCAGCCTCTCTGGGGACGCAGGGAGAAGGCAGCCATCTACCAGCCCAGGTCAGAGGCCTCGGGAGGAATCAGCCCTGCCGACACCGTGATGTTGGACCTCCAGCTTCCAGAACTGTGAGAGGATACCTTTCTGTCGTTTACGCGATGCAGTATAGGTGCTTTCAGAACCCCTGCAGCTCCTGGAGAGGTGTGGGGGTCCTTGGAGCAGTTGGAGAACTCCCCAGGGGTGGGGTGGGGGTTTGTTCAGGCGTCAGTGCAAGTGAGGCTCTGACCCCTTGATGGGAGGGTGGGATTCTTACCTCCATGGCCGATGGAGCCTGGCAGCCCCAAGGGCCCCTCCTGGCCAGGAGTCCCAGGGTAGCCATGCAGTCCTGGTGGCCCGGGCAGGCCTGGTTTCCCTAGAGGCCCTGGGAAGCCTAGCTGACCCTTTGGGCCCAGCATTCCTGGCATCCCTTGGCTTCCTGCAACAATCAAGACAAGAGTTGTGAGGCCAACCCCATAGGTATGGTCCATGGCAAACCTCATCTACATCCTTAGAATTGTTCTCTAAAAACAGGACTTAATTTTTTTCTGGATTGTAGGAACTCTGGGAAATACAAAGAAGTACAAAAGGTTAGGTCAAAGGAACTCATGCCATCACCTGGAGATACTAACATTTTGGTATATTTCCTTCTGGCCTTTTTTCTATTCACATACAAATACCCAGAAATAGATGTTTTACGAAACTGACATCACACTATAAGTAACATTTGAATTTAGCTTTTTTTCACTTGGCATTTTATTTTGAGCATTTTGACACCTTAAAAATACTCTTTACAAGCATGTTAAATGGCTACATGAATAATATCCCTGCACATGGACACATTTAGTTCCCTCCATCTTTTCTTTGTTTTTACAGTGTTACCAGAAAGAGGTTTTTAACACACACGCGCGTGCACACACACAGACACACACACACACACATCTGTGCCCATGTTGTCAGTTATTTCTTTAGGAACGAGTCCTAGAAATCAACTTGGTGTGTCAAAGCAAACGTGAACTTGAATGGTTTTCTCTCCACACCATCACACAGCTCTCAGCACGCCTGCCCAAAGCGTTTTCCTCCCACTGCTTTCCCAGAATTAGGGCTGACATTAAAACACAGACAGCAACGTGAGGAAAACGTCGAGGACAAAGTGGGGGTGTCTGCATGTTTTTGATTATGAGTTACAGCTCTTTCTCCTAGCTTTTGCTATTTGGTGAAATTTTTGTTCTTCGCTGATATTTTCCTTTGGGGATTTTGGCATTTTTCTTATAAATCTTAGTATTCCTCATGTACATTAACTTATTTTCCTTCATATCTGTTTTAAAGTTTACCCTACTACCCAAATGTTCATTTTGTTTTGACATGTAGAATGTTAAGATTTGTGTGCAGATTTTATACATATTTGTGGGTGTGTTTTCTTTTCCTTGATTTAATGTCTAGGATATCCTGTCCTAGCCAGAAGTCGGATAACTATGAGCATATATTTTCTATTTTTTTGTTTTTTAAACACTAACAGCCAGGACCTCCTCATATTTAGGCATTGTGTCCTTTCTTCTTGGAACTTAGTCTGTTACATTCATCCAGTTGATACCAGTAGAAAGGCTGAGGACTGCCATTTGCATAATGTTTCTCCAATGACTCTCAGGGTCTCGTGCTCATTTGCCCCTGACCATCCTACCAAGTGTGCAGGGCTGACCTGGGGAGAGGAGGCAGACAGCAGGGGTGGGGGTGGGAGTGGGGGTGCGGGCCTAGGGGGGGGGAAGGCGGGGAGGAGGGGGATAATTAACGAAAGGGATCACGTTAGTCTTGGACCAGCCCAGACTCTCAAGCCCACGTCCCAGCTGTCTGATTTCTTAAACTGCATCGGGGAGAAAGGGGTGCAGTAAGCAGGCTGCATACATTCTCACACACTCCAGTTTTGCTGTGGGAAATGAGGACACTTATTTTGGGTTCTAGCTTTAGAGTTCACAGCTCGGTAAAGTGTGATTGCTGGTGGCTGCTGGAGGTCTCGGGAGAGAAGGCAGGCAGTGCTGCCCGTGGTGAGGTTTTACCGGGAGGCCTGGCTCCTGGCACAATACTTCAGACAGACAGGGGATTTCACCACCAGCGCCCTACGCTGCATGAACTGAGAGCGCTGAGCAAGTGAGGTCATGGGAGCCGCAGCCAACAGGGTCGAAGCTGGTCTGAGCGCACGTTTCTGGGGTGCTTCCCCCACAGAAGTGGCCAGGCCAGGCCACGAATAACTGGCTAAATGACCTCTGCTACTTAAGTGGTTGCCTTAAACACATCAGGGGGAGGCATTTTGTTCTTTCGGTTGTCTGTGGAGCTGAATATTTTAAGTCAACTTCCATTTATAGAACATCTGTTAAAAAAGGAACAATGGAAAAATCAGCTGCCCTCAGCTAAACAAAATCTGACCCGTGAATGTGTGTGATGACGTTATTCCGAAGTTCTGCTCAGAAACGTGGGCTGCGTCAGGAGCCTCCGTAACTGCCCAACCCAGCCAAGCAGCCAGGCGTGGGGCCATCTGCCTGTGGCTCCTTCTACAGAAGGTGAACCCAGAATGAGGATTCTTGTCCTAAACACATGCTAGAGCAGCGGTTCTCAATCTGTGGGTCACGACCCCTTTGGCAGTCGAATGACCCTTTCACAAGGGTCGCCTAAGACCATCCTGCTTATCAGATATTTACATTACGATTCATAACAGTCGCAACATGACAGTTATGAAGTAGCAACGAAAATAATTTTATGGTTGGGTCACAACATGAGGAACTGTATTTAAAGGGCCAGAAGGTTGAGAACCACTGTTCTAGAGGCACGCTGGCACTCCGTGGGGAAAAGGAAAAGCAAGACTCCTGCTGTATGGAGCTGTTGCCTCTTACCACATCCCCGAGGAGGGGTTTCGGAGCCGCCCCTGTGAGCCACAGGCAGCCGGGTCAGGCCCCTGCTCCTCTCCTGCTGCAGGGACTTACCCCTGAATCCGGGTGGACCCATGTCTCCAGGAATGCCTTTCAGTCCGGGGTGTCCGGGCAGCCCAGCATCTCCCCGGGGTCCAGGCTGGGCCCCCAGGACTTCGCCAGGAATGCCTTTGTCCCCTGGGGGCCCGATTGGTCCAGGTTGGCCGCTGGGACCTGGGAGTCCATCCGGGCCAGGGAGGCCCATCTGGCCTTTGGATCCTCGGGGCCCCACGAACCCTAAAAGGAAACAGAGGTCATCCCTGTAACCGCAGGTCAGCACTGATATTCTACGAAGAGGAATCCGAAAGAGGCTGGGTCGAGGCTGGCCTGAGCGCAAGTTTCTGGGGTGCCTCCCTCACAGAAGTGGACAGGCCAGGCCACGAATAAATGGTTAAATGACCCCAAGGGGTTGCGTTAGACACATCAGGGGGAGGCATTTTGTTCTTTCGGTTGTCAGTGGAGCTCGATATTTTAAGTCAATTTCCATTTATAGAACATCTGTTAAAAAAGGACAACGACGGAAAAATCAGCTGCCCTCAGCTAAACAAAATCTGATCTGAGACCCAGAGGATTGCAGTCGGGTCGTCAGCTCGAGCCCAAGCCCTGTCGCCCACTTGGGAGCCCACGGAGCTCACGGGCCCTCCTGCCTCCCCCTGCTGCTGGGCCCACCCCTACAGGGTAGCTACAGTGGATGAGGCCTTCAGAACTAATGCCTCCTTGGACGTAAATCGTCATGACTCATGGTGTCCGCGTTGTGCAAATAATCCCAAAACACTGTGTTTGTGGGACCGTCAGGATTGTGTGTGCAAGTGAGGGACAGAGTGGTGTTGATGGAAGACCCCTCAGAGCCCAAACTCTGCCCCTGTAACTTTCTCCCTGGTCATCAATTTGGAAACGCGTTGAAGAGGAATCGATAGTCCTTTGTCATTGTGACTGTCAACTGCCCATATTTGGATGGACAGAGTGACTGTCATGTGCCTGTCCCTGATGCCACTGGGTCAAATGGTCTCACCACTACTTCCCCTGTCAGCGTCCTCACCCCTGATGCGGCCTCAGGTTGAACTGAGGGAACAGTCATGTGTCTGTTCAGAAGGAAAGCTTTCTGAGGTCATGCCTGCTTTGGCTCTGGTAGGCAGGGTGTGGGAAAGAAGGCACGGGCTGCCCCCTCTGTGTGGTATATGTGACAGAAAGACGGTGTGCATGGGGCCCGGGCCTTTCCTAGGGCGTGAAGCTTGCCCTAGGAGCCGGGAGGTGGGTTGAACAGTGTGGATGTGTTTGGGGAGAATGAACAAAGGATCTAGAACCAATGAGCTAGACACTATTTCAGAGTTTTAACGACGTGATTTACCCATAAAAGAGATATGGCTTTCACAGGGTCTCACCCATTTGTGGAATATAATGAACAACATAAACTGATGAACGAAAATAGATCCAGAGACATAGAAGCATTGAACAGACCGCCCAACCTCAGAGGGAAGGCAGGGGAGTGGGTGGGTGGGGGGGTAAGAGAGCAACCGAAGGACTTGTATGCATGCATAAAAGCATAACTCATGGACACAGACAGTAGGTGGGTGAGGGCATGTACTGGGGGGTGGGAGTGGCTGGGAAGAGATCAATGGGGGAAAAAGGAGACACATGTAATACTTTAAACAATAAAGAATTTAAAAACAACAACAGCCGAAACCGGTTTGGCTCAGTGGATAGAGCGTCGGCTTGCGGACTGAAGGGTCCCAGGTTCGATTCCGGTCAAGGGCATGTACCTGGGTTGCGGGCGCATCTCCAGTGGGGGATGTGCAGGAGGCAGCTGTTCGATGTTTCTCTCTCATCGATGTTTCTGGCTCTCTATCTCTCTCCCTTCCTCTCTGTAAAAAATCAATAAAATATATAAAAAAAAATAAAAAAATAAAAACAACAACAGCAAATCTATACATGGGAACCGTGTACTTAAACTTGTGGGTGTGAGTGCGTATGTGGCTCTTATCTCTGAAATAGACTCTCTGTGTTTTGCAGTCTTTGAGGTTGGGTATTTTACTTTCTTCTGCACGTAGTGATAGAAGCATACTATATCCCATCACCAGAAAGAGCGACATGCCTTTTAAAAACTGAACAGATTAGTTCCTCCTTTACCCCTTCCCTCCCCTCTACCCAACAACCCTGTTCAAATAAGGGCTTACATTCCAATATAGAACAGGCTTTCTCTGCATGCTGTCAGCTTCCCTGATAACGGGCACATCTCTCTCATTTTTCACGCCAGGAGAATGCTAAGCGGTTCATGCCCACTCGTCTGGACACATCAATTATGACTACTAGGCACCCATTATATTCAAGGCAAGAAGGTCTTCATGAATTATTTTCCTTCTTTCAAAAATAGTCCCACTTAACTTTTGTATATGTGGTATCAATGGATATCATCAATGGAGGGGCAATGCTGTAACTCCTAAACATGTGGGTGCTCCCAGCAGGGCAACAGAAGGACACAGTCTGATCCTCTGATGTGATGGCAGAAAAACTTTGTTTCTCTCCAAGGCAGGGTTTGCAGCAAGGCCTCGACAAAAGACAAGGCAGTGTGCCTCCCAATTTTGCAAAACACAACTGTGATGCATAATATGAAAGACAACAGGATAACAGTTTGCAACAATTTTTAAGGCTGGAACATTTTAAGGCTGGAACACTGAACCCAGGAAGAAAATCTATCAGGGAACAAGGCAAAGTTCTACATTTGGGATTAAACCCCTTGTATCAGGGACAGAGGCAAAATTCACTTAATCTTTGCTGAAAATATTTACTAAGGACCTGACCCTAAGGACACACAGACCCACTGCTGGGTTTGATAGTCCAGACATGCGGAACCTTTTCCAGTTTCTGGAGCCAGTCTGAAATGAGTGCCGATATGCGGCGGGCTGTCATGTTCTGAATTCTGAGGGCATGGAAATTATGTTATAAAAAGAATGTGTGCGTTCCTGGGGTCAGTTCTGTCTGTTCTTGAGATGGCTGTGAAGCGATATGACTGCTATCTCCCAATGTGTGTGCAGGGTGGTTACACGGTGGAACCACCGGCTTAAGGAACAACCCATGAGAAACCTACTGGGAGGCAGATTTCATTTAAACTGAGGAAGAACTTTCTAGCAAAAAGAGAGTTTCAATGTTTTCTGGGTGCTGGGTGACAAGAGCGATTCTCAATTCTTATAGAGGCTAGAACACCTGACCAGAATCCCGAGGGAGGATGTTTGGACTTGGGTGGCCTTAGTGGCTTCTACCGTTTTACTTAAATAATACAATTCTAAAATGCATAGCTCTCTGCATACCAAGTAACACAGTCATACTGTTCCAGCCATAACCACAAAGGGACAACTGGGTTTGGGGACACTGCATTATATTATAGATCCAGCTGACCCCCAAGCAGGTACCCCCTACTTCTCACCATAGTTCATTACCAGAAACACATTCATTTCCCTCCATACAAGGTGAGTAAGTGGCTTAAGCTCTTTCAGCCACTAAATGACTTAAATAATTATTTGCTGTGTCAAACACAGATGGAATGGTTCAAACGGTTTCCCCAGACAAGCTGCACACTGAAGAGTGAGCAGGGAATGTCGTGAAAAGCACACGCATGCGTGTCCTTCGTGGTGAGGGACCAGCCGATTGGGAATCTAAGACGAAAAAGCTGCCCGAGCCTTTCATGATCATCGGAAGAGGATGACACTATGCTGCCCTTAGAATGTTTCCTATCGACCAGAGGAAATCTTTATGCACATGTGTCCTTTCTTCCTGCCATATCTGTATTATATTCTGCAAAACCCCAGAACATTAGTGATAAAAAATATTCAAGAATTTTAATCTCCTATGGACAAAAACAAGTCATCATCGAGCATTTGTCGACCCAGTTTCTAAATGCTGGGCACCCGATCATACGCTCACAGTCATGTCCTCACCGAAGATCGGAGAGCGGGTCCCACCCTGACCTACCTGGGGGTCCTGGGAACCCTTCGCGACCTGGATCTCCTGGGGGACCCTTGAGTCCTTGGGGCCCATCTTCTCCTGAGAATCCTGGTAACCCTCTGAGGCCTTTGATACCTAAACAACCCAAAGAAATCACAACACGTATCAGAGCCACTCTGCCATAGCCGAGGCTGAGTCCTGAGCAGCTGGAATCTTCTCCTTTAGACTAGGGTTCGACTAGGTGTCAATCACCACACACATTTCTGTCCTGACGAGTAGAAGTCTGCCTCCTTTAGAAGCGACCTGTTGGTGGTGAGTGCCAAGATGGCAGAACACAGTGACATCCCAGGGCGGAAAGGAATGTAGGGGGCTGAGGAAAGGTGTACAAGAAGGGGAGAGAAAAATGATTATGTGAATGGGAAGGCTGGAAGTGACCTCTCGTTTCCTGGAGCACGTTACCTGGGGGTCCTGGGAGTCCCGGCTGGCCTGGCAATCCCTTGGGTCCTCCGACACAGCCTGGGAGGGAAGAGAAAAAAGATGAGCCGACACAATCTTTACTGTGAGTCTCACAGCCTTGGGACAGTGGCAAGGTCAAGAACACCAGCCATGAAAACTGGCTACCATGTTATGATCAGAGAAAGTCAATGAGTTAATTAATATCGATCTAATGTAAATAAAAGTTTAATTTTATCGTGTAATGAAATGAATGTTCGAATATTAATATAAAAATGCAATTAAGGTAAGTCCAGTCAAATAACAGCTGGCACCGAGCTGGCAGCCATCCACCCCTCAGTTAGGGCAGCACCTCAGCATGGCTGAGCTAATCTAGCTTCTCCCCCGTGAGCCCACATGAACACCTTTTTTGTCTGGAAATGCCCACCAGTGGATAAAGACCGTTTGAGATTTCAAAAGGAATTCTTTGCTTTCTCCTTTGTGACTCTGAATACCTTCAGAATCGGCCACAGCAATAACTGCTTGGAGCCACACGAAACGAAACCTGAGTGGCAGCTGCTTCTGGATGGTGTGGCCGGGCTGGGACACCAGGCGGGGCCGGGACACCAGGCCGGGCTGTGACGCCAGGCGGGGTATTTTGCTGTGTGGCCTCTGTCAGAGAGCCTCTGCCCGACCAGGGACCCAGAGATGCAACCTGGCCAGCCCAGGTCATAAAAAGAAAGGAACCCACTGTCTCCGGAGGGCCTGGCCTCCAGCCTGCAGAGCCTCACACCCAGGGGCCTTCCCCCATTTGCATCACTGGCCAGTTGTCCGGGAGCTCTGGGGTTTGCCGTTCCTGCTCCGCACCCTTGCTCTGAGCGCCGGGTCCATTCCCACAGCTCAACCCCAACCTCATCCTCATGCAGGGGACCCACAGATCCTGATGCTACTTCTCCAACCCTGACCTTAAGGGAGGCTTTGCCTCTCCCAGGCCAGGTCAACCTCTGGATTCTCCCCCTCTTCTCTCCCACCACCAAGCCGTGGCTCGGGGTCGTCTCCATATCCTCTCCGGAGAGCTGAATATCTGCATACATTTTAGGTGTACAACTGTATCTGTTGAGTTCTTACCAATGTTGCAAATTGATGCTTGATGTTGGTGGGGAGACTTGGCAACACTCCGTCCCGTTATACTTGCCTTTTCTCTGATTCTAAGCGGAACGGGATGGGTGCCAGCTCCATGCTCACGGCAGGAGCTCACAGCAGTTGTTGACCAGTCACATGCCTTATAAACCAGAAGTTTTAAAGAGTTCTAAAGCCGCCCGATCTTCAGTACCTGGCTGGATGCCTTCCTGTCCGTCACCTCCGATGGGCCTTTTCACACCTGTATCACAGTCTGGGAGCAAGACACGAGGACAGAGTCAGGCAAACTGGGAACAACTGGAAGTGACTAACTTCTCTCTGAATGTGTGCTGGTGGTGGTGGTGGAGGGAAGGCTGGGGATGGGCAGGGACTGCCAAGGCCATGACTTCAGCTCTGGAGGCAGAGGCCCTGCATTCCAAGGAGAGGAGGCTGTCGGTGGGTCTGAGAAACCTGTGGTTGGGTATCACTTGTGTGTGCTGAGAACTGATGATGCCATGCAGCACTCTCACCTGACCCCCTGGGGAGCTTACACATTGCCAAAAGGAACAGCGGATACATGTTGAAGCACTAAACAGCATTGTGTAACTTTGAAAGATGACAGAAAGGATCCATATACCTATTTGTCCTGGGAGGCCTGGGAGGCCGGGAGGGCCGGGAAAGCCTGGTTGTCCGGGTAATCCGGGATCTCCGGGGAAGCCACGCTCGCCTTTGGGGCCTGGCAGGCCCAGTCCTGGAGGACCCCTTTCTCCTGGAATGCCCTTGGTTCCGGGGGCTCCTGGGTAGCCTGCGTCCCCTGGGGGGCCTTTGATGCCATCACCCTATGAGAATATTCAGTTTATTTTTAAGAGATATGTACACCTCAAAGAGACCATATTCCCTTTCCCCATTCCCCTGAGAGCCAAGCTACAAACTTTTTTAGAAAGCATGGGAGGGTGAGTGGGGGGGGAGAGGGAGAGAGGGAAAGAGGGAGAGAGGGAGGGAGGGAGAGAGGGAGGGAGGGAGAGAGAGAGAAGGGGGGGGGAGAGACCTCAACGTGAGAGAAACACATTGACTGGAGCCTCCCCAACATGCCCCAACCAGGGTGGATAACCTGCAACCCAGGTATGTACCTTTGACTGGAATTGAACCCGTGACCCTTCGGTCCACGGGCCAACGCTCTAACTACTGAGCAATGCTGGCCAGGTTCTCTTTGGCTTTTAAATGCTCACTCTGGGCTTGGCTTCCCACCTGACTCACTGTGTCTTAAAACATAATTTCTGCTCGTTAAAATGGAATGGGCTGCACGGGGTGGACTTAGGGGAGTACCAGCACCATTCACTTCTGAGGTGTTTAAGAACATGGCTGATGAGGGTGGGGGCTGAGCCAGTCCCACACTCGGGGCTACTCACGGGAGGGCCTGGAAGGCCGGGGAATCCATCGAGCCCGTCACGCCCCTGGGTGCCATCCTCACCTTTCAGACCAGGCACACCTGGGACACCTGGCTGTCCCTTCTCACCTGGGAAGAATGAGCATTGTGACTTGACTCAACCGATGCTGCCACAGAGGAAGCAACAGGGCAAGAACTGCTTGGCCACAGAGGACTGACCTTTGGTGGTAATTGTTCTAGAATCTCCCTTTATTCCTT
The DNA here is from genome assembly GCF_964212035.1 of Myotis nattereri. NCBI lineage: Eukaryota > Metazoa > Chordata > Mammalia > Chiroptera > Vespertilionidae > Myotis > Myotis nattereri. Next base: position 31,112,817 of record NC_138076.1, read on the forward strand.
TGGGTCCAGGAGGTCCAATGTCACCAGGGATTCCCTGTGGAAACAAACACAACGTTTCTTCCTCCTTCATACTGTTTATGTGTGTCTGTGAAGAAGACGATTTCCGGTTCCTACAACGGGAGGGCCATGACCTGCCATCCAACCGATGCTGTCCAAAGGAACTCTCTGTCGTGCCCGAGGCGCTCTCTCCCGGGCTGTCCAGTACAGTGGCCGCCAATCACAAAGGGACAGTGAACACTTGGAAGTGGCCCATGGGACTGAAGAACTGAATTTTAATTTTAAATAATTACAAATTAATGCAAGCAGCCATGTGGCTGGGCAGTGGAAAGCGGGACCTTGCTACTCAAAGTTTGGTCCATGGGTCAGCAGCTGGGGCCTCTCCTGGGAGCTTGTAAGAAACGCAGAACCTCAAGCCCCACCTGGGGCAATGGAACCAGAATCTGTATTTCAACTGAGTCCCAGGATTCATATGCTCATGAACTATTGAGCAGCAATGACCTAAAACATAAGGTGGCTCACTCTTAATGACAATTATTTAGAATCTGAGTAGATAATCAGTCTGTACAAAGGATGGAAATGTGTGATCATTCATATTGAGGATAAAGAGTACTGGAAACGAAGGTTGGAAGAAAACACACTTTAAAGAGAAGCTTATTGCAGGATCACTCACATTTTGTTGAAGTTTTCCAATGAGCAGCTTAATGGTGCAGGATGCATTTTAATATGTGCGATGTGATAGTTTTTAATTGCAAGATTATGGGAGCTTTTAGTGTTGGTTTAATTAAGTGGAATGTTACAAGTGATTATGAGCTCCTTTCTCCTAAAAAAATTCCACAGATACTTGGTTTTTTGACTTAGATCTTTGCAGAAAAGGATGATGAAAATCTTTGTGTCCAGACAGTGTCTCACACACAGACGCTGCTTAATAAGCAGGTGTTGCATGGTCTCACTTATATGGGGAATCTAATGAACAAAATGGGTCCAGAGACATGGAAAAATAGAACAGACTGAAAAATATCAGAGGAAAGGGGGTGCGGGGAAGAAAAGAGATTAATCAAATAACTTATATGCATATACCCATAATCCATGGACACAGACAAGATGGTGGTGAAGGCCTGGGAGGGGGGCCATTGGGGGGAAAATGGGGGACATCTGTAATACTTTCAACAATAAAGACAAATTAAAAAAAAAGTAGGTGTTAGGCACATGAATGGACGGATGCATTCATTCTTGACCGATTATTCCCACACTTCCAACACTCCATCAGTACAAATATTTAAAAACAAAAAACCACCTTGGTCCTTCTTGCTACTGTGGAGTTGGCTGACATATAAACACAGAATTAAGTACGAGACCACAAACATACCAGAGATATTTGAACACACATGCTGTGGGTGTGTACGCGATACAGTTGGGAAAGGCCTGTGCTTTGGGAAGATTTCAGACTTTCCAGGTGACTTCCAGAGAATATTCAATCATTTTACAAACAATCTGAGATTCTACCAGTTTGGCCATTAAGTTTGCAATTCTCACTACATACCCTTCTAAAGGAATAGACAGCCATGATTATTTTTAAACTAGGCTAAAACGTAGCATCTATTAATTTTAGTTGGAAATGGCTATTTGTTTCCTGAGAAATCTGGGGTCTGGAGCAGATGGGTGCTTCGGGTCTCATTTTCGCCTGTAAAACTGGTGTTACAACCTCCCGCACCAGAAGCTCTGAGGGGCTCCCATTGTCCTGCACCATGTTGTGGGGCCCGGCCACTCCAACTGTCCTTGGCCAAGGGTCCTCGGCAACCTTTCCTCCACTGCTAAATATATAAAATGACAGGCTTCTCACTTTATAAACCTCCCTGGTTCTCTCCCTTTTCAAAAAAATATATTTTTATTGCTTTCAGAGAGGAAGGGAGAGGGAGCGAGAGATGCAAACATCAACGATGAGAGACAATCATTGATCGGCTGCCTCCTCCAAGTCCCACACAGGGGATCGAGCCTGCAACCTGGGCATGTGTCCTGACTGGTCATTGAACTGTGTCCCCCTGGTTCATAGGTCAACACTCAACCACTGAGCCATGCCAACCGGGCTTCGGTTCTCCTTTTAAGTAAAAAAAAGTATAATTTCTTTGCCTTCATCTGAAATTTGCTTTGAAAAGGCTAGTTAAAATCTGCCACGAAAGAAAAATCTACTCCAGATGATCTTTTCATAAGGCACGAAATAAAGGCCACTTAGCTGATATACACAGGGAGTCAGTCTGTGGGAAGGAGTTTCATACATTCGTACGAAGTAAACCATCCATGATTCACATGCAGATCTGGGTTTGATTGGGTTAAGGGAGCTTTCATAAAATGCTACACTAGTTCTGTACTACATCTGAAGAGGTGAATGCTTCCTAAGTAAGATGCTTTACATTCAAAATGCCAGAAGTTATTTTTTGGGGGTTAGGGTGGGTATAATTCTTATACCATAAAATTCACCAAGTTAAAGCATACAATCCTGTGGTTTTTAGTATTTTTACAAGGTTATGGAACCATCATTATCTAATTGCAGAACATTTTCATCACCCCCAAAAGAATCTTCTGCCCATTAACCAGTCAGCCCCATTCTCTCCCCACCGCCACCCTCCCAGTCCCTGGCAACCACCAATCTGCCGGGAGCTGGTCCATGCTTGCTGTTTCAAGGGACCTGGCATATATGGCATACTGTTCTTAATATGTTTGCTCACCTTCTTGGCACTATGTGTTTTAACCAAGGTCACCTCTCTGAGAAAGGTTGTTTCCCCAGGTAGGGATTTTTCCCCTGAAGTTAGGGAGGGAATAAAACCTCTTAACTAAGTGCCAGGTGGGAAATTAATCACTTTAACTATGAACAATCATGCTTAAGCTACATAATCTTTACTCCCTGGAATGGAGATAAGAAATGCCCTAACCTTTGAAATAGAGATTGATAGGATTGGAATCAACTGGTATAAATACAGATGTAAGAAGACAGAACGGGGAGAGAGACAGAAATTGGCACAGAACCTACACAGAACGTTCTCTAGAGACAGAAGAACTTCGCTGGAGAGAACATGGCAAAAGATCCTGGACAGAAACTGGCCTCAGAACCTAGAGACAGAACCTAGCGAGAGAACATAGCAAAAGATCCTGGACTGAACCTGACTACAGAAATTGGCAAGAGAACCTGACTAGAACCTGGTGACTGAACCTGGCTGGAGAACCTGGACAGAACCTGGCTGGAGAACCTAGCGAGGGAACATGGCTACAGGACCTGGCTGGAGAACCTGGAGAACCTGGCTGGAGAACCTAGCAAGAGACCATGGACACAGAACCTGGCTGGAGATCCTAAACAGAACTTCGCTGGAGATCCAGACCAGAACTTGGCTGGAGAGCCTGGCTAGGCTGCTGATCAACTGAACGCTGTCTCCGTGTCATTCCTTCTTCGCCGACTCCGTCTACGCCTTTGGGAACCCCTGGAACTGCTGGGGTTGGACTCCGGCACCAATCTACTTGTTTCTAGATGTGCTTGTTCTGAACACTTCATATAAATAGAATAATAACATCTGTGCTTTTGTGCCTATTTTATTTCATGAAGCATCACGCTTTCCAGTTTCGTCCACACTGTGACATGTGTCAGCATGTTATTCCTTTTGGTGGCTGAGTAATATTCCATTGCATGGGGGTAGCATGCTTTGTTTATCCACTCACCAGGGGATGGACATTGGGTTGTTGCCACTTTGGGCTCTTACTATTGATGCTGCTATGAATATTTGTACCCGAGTTTTTACACGGACATGTGTTTTCAACCTCTCGGGTTTACACCTAAGAATGAACTTTCTGGGTCAGAGGGACATTCTATGACTAACTTTTTGAGGAACTGTCACACCGTTTTCCACACTGGCTGCACTGTTTCATATCTCTACCAAGCAAAAGTTTTAAAGTTCCCCTCGGAATACGTAGCCCTTTTGGGTGAAGTGTTGGGTGCTTGAGTGTTGCTGTCCAAAGCTGTGTTAATTCACTAAGCAAAAGCTGGGGGAACAGGGATAGGCGTCAAGGAAGTCTTGTCAGCTCTGTGATGGAATCTGTCTCTCACCTTGAACCCTGGGAACCCAGGGGTGCCGTGATGACCAGGGTCTCCTAGAATCCCTCTCTGCCCCGGCTCCCCGCTGAAGCCCGGTAAGCCCTTCTGTCCTGGCAGCCCTGGCAGAGCTGGGATGAACTGATCATCTGCGCATTTACAGTCCCCGACATCACCTGCAATGTGAGGAAGAGGGAAGGACTCGTTATTCATTCACAAGCACAGGTTAAACCGTCTTCTTGGCTTTGCAGGGACAGGAGCATAAGTGGGATGGGGGGCTGGGTTGGGGGTGGAGGGAGGAGTGGAGGCAACTCCACACTCCACGGCCATCATCTACGCTGGTCTTCACACTCCCGCACGCAGAATTCTACTGCAGTGTTTACCGGAGATGCTTAAACAATGGGACCATTTGCAGAGGTGTGTGTAGAGTGCAGGATTCAGTGGAGGGGCTTCAGGAAGCCACCATGGGGTCTCAGGGGCGAGGAGAGGAGACGGGGTCTCAGGGTCTAGGTGAAGGAAAGCCGTGGCAAGAGCCGAGGCTTAGAGGCCCAGGTCAGGTGGGGAGAGAAAACACATGCCATCTCTCCCCCTCAGTCTCGCCATGGCCGGACTCGGGGAGCCTGTGCTGGTGGTAGGGCCGGCTTCCCAGGGGCCAGGGGGCCCGTGGGGAAAGGATGACAGACGATGGCTCAGTGGGGCCGGGCTGCACAGCTCATGCGCAGATGTCTGATCCTGCAGTTAGAGCTGTCCATCGTGGGGCACACAGCCACACACATCCACAAAGGTTCAGATGTGGTTAAAGCCCAAACATGCTACCCACACCCAGGAACGGGAGAGCTAAGCAGGCCTCACCGGGGTACCTGACAGCCTCACAGACAAGGGGCCACCTGGCGGCCCTTCCCTGGAAAGGGCACTGAGCTAGGGCAGTGTCCCCAAGGTGTGGCACATCTACCACCCGGTGGGAGTGAGACACGGGCAGGCCACGTGACTCCTCTGAGCCTCGACCTCCTCGCCCGTTAGCTAATCCCTAACCCAGGGGTCAGCTGTAGGATCAAACCAGACGATTGCTCCGCAAGCACTCTGCAGCGGGCAGGTGCCTTACAAATCCGTGTTACATGGCCCTGAGCTGGGCCCTCGGATATGAGGTCAGCCGGAGAAATCACTGCTCATCTTTTTTGCCCAGTGCTGGGCTCTGCGCTCCTTGAACATTCAGCGAGGAGGTTGGCAGACAGAGAACAGAGAAGGGTGAGCAAATGAGTGCTGGGTGGCTGCACAGAAACCTTAATGCGCATCACCCACCTTGACTTCAGGGACACTTCCATGGAAGACAGAGGAGAACTAAAGGATTGTGTTCATTTCAGAACAAGTGCAAAGGGTGAAGTGGACTCAGAAGGGCCAAGTCTTCCCCCCACCCCTTCTCCATTGTTCCCGACACCCCTTACCTTTCCATCCTTTCTGTCCGCGGGCCCCAGGGAAACCAGGAGACCCAGGAGTGCCCTCCTTCCCGGGTCTTCCTTTAAGGCCAGAAAGGAAACCTAAGGAGGAAATCCACAGGGCAGCACGTTAGCACAGCCTAGGGCAGTGATGGCGAACCTATGACATGCGTGTCAGAAGTGACACGCAAACTCATTTTTTTTGGTTGATTTTTCTTTGTTAAATGGCATTGAAATATATAAAATAAATATCAAAAATATAAGTCTTTGTTTTACTACGGTTGCAAATATCAAAAAATTTCTATAGGTGACACGGCACCAGAGTTAAGTTAGGGTTTTTCAAAATGCTGACACGCCGAGCTCAAAAGGTTCGCCATCACTGGCCTAGGGGATTCCACATCTCGCCGAACCCAGTGCTGGAAGGTTTGCAGCTAAATCTCCTAACAGAGTGAAAATGTCCCCCACCCCTCAATTCCACTCCAAAACTCCTCATCAGAGAGAAAGGGAGACTTTTTTGTGGTCGTTGCTTTCAGGGATGGAAAGAAATGTGAAGAGCCTGTGAATTTAGTGTTTCTATTAAAGTCTAAAGATAAAAATCTTTCCTTTTCAGAAACGTTGAGTCAAAAGCAAAATTTTGATTTTTCAACCATGTATTTTGCTAACGACTTGGATTCTAAGATTATCAACAGACACCTGGTTTCCCAAAGACAAAACAACAAAGTAAAAGTAGATATCAAAATTAAGTCAGTTCCCTATTCTGCCCTCTCCCCCGGAATGGGTGCACACACCAACATACTTCTCCCCATACATACACCATACACACATGCACACCGGAGTTTGTGTTGTAATTAATGTAGATAACCTGTGACCCATCTGGATTCAGTGTGGTCACCTCCACTCTCCCGGCTCTCACCCCTTTTACTAGGCTCAAGATACTTTCCTAGTCCTGCCACTGTCTGCAGGGCTCCAATAATTCCAAGCAGGGATCTGGGCAAAGGTGTAAGAAATACACACTAAAAGCCAACAGAACTCTCCAAGTCGCATTTGAGAGGAGCGCCATCTTGTGGTGGGACTGGGGTTGCACATGTGCAGGAAACATCACTGCTGGGCATGGAATTTGAGTCTCCCTGACATTTCTGTTCTCCTCACTGCTAAACCCTATCATGCGCATAGCTCCAAAGATCCAATAAAACTCCTCCAACAAATTAAAATACATGCGGCCGTACCCACCTCCTGGTATCTGAGAGGAGGAGAGAATGAGGCCACCAAGGAGGCAGGAAGGAGAGGAAAACACCAATTTTAAAAACGTTTGCTATCTAGTTGGGAAAATGATATCAGAATCTCAATGTCAGAGCGCGCCTAGGTAACTACATCTTTATGGAAAGCTGGCAGTGACTCTTGCCCCATGTAGTTTGATCTCACTACACATTTAATATCATCTCTCTCATGCATCCATCTATCCATTTATTTATTAAACATTTGCAGCGCCCAGGCTGTGCCCGGCAGTGTGCTAGGAGCTGTGTATACAGCTGGAAACAGAACCAACAGAACCGCATGGAGCTTGCTGGTTAGATGTGGAGGCACACACCAGACACACCACAGTGTCAATTATGGCCAGTGCTGTGAGAAGGGGGCTCAGAGAAAGTTACAGGGAGAGAGGGCATCAGGACAGCCATTTTTGAGAACTTGACACTCAGTTTAAGACCTAAAGAATAAAAGCCAGCCAGCCAAGAGGGCGCAGGAGGGAAGTTCCCAAGAGAGGATCAGCTTGTTGAAACGTATCGGAGGTAGGAAGGGTGCTGAGTTGAGGAGCGGAATTGCAGAAAGGGAGGCGAAGAAGATCATGCTAACCTAGTGGTCTAAGGAAAGGGGTTTGGATTTTATCCCAAGGGCAACGGGAGGTCATGAAAGGGTTTTTCAGAGTGACGTTACCCAATCTAACTTACAGGTAAAACGGACACACTGGCTGGGTGGCCAATTACCAGGAGAGAAAGAATGGAAGCAGGTCCTGATTGGGTGGGCTAGTTCAGCAGACTAAGCAAGAGATACTGTGGTGGCTTTGGTTAGGACAGTGGTCGGCAAACTCATTAGTCCACAGAGCCAAATATCAACAGTAATACGATTGAAATTTCTTTTGAGAGCCAAATTTTTTAAACTTAAACTATATAGGTAGGTACATTGTTATTAACTTAATTAGGGTACTCCTAAGCTGGCCTTTGCTAAAAACGTCCTCAATCTGATTGAGGTACATTTGCTGAGGTTGACCCCTTCCAACTCTCCCATCTACACTTGTCTTGTATACTTGTTTCATCTATCTTTTGTCACCCGCACGCGATTTGCAGACGCGACTAGCACTAACCACTGCACAATGAGACTGCTGACTGACTGGCTCACTCAATTCGTGCATGAATCCTGTGCGCCTCTACCCCCTCCCCCTGGCGCTGCGTATCCTGTCGCCGGACTGACCGACACCCCCCACTTCTTCTAACGCCACTTCTTCAAAATAGACTCGCCCAGGCCGAAAAACGACTTCTGCGCATGGGCCATGAAGTTTCAATCACACTGTACGTGTGCGCCCGCACATGGTATTTTGTGGAAGAGCCACACTCAAGGGGCCAAAGAGTGCATGTGGCTCATGAGCCGCCGTTTGCCCACCACTGGATTAGGACAAAGGTAGTGAAATGATGGACTGACTCAAGATTCATGAGACAGAATCACTAGGACTTGGCGATGGATTCGCTGTGTGTGTGTGGAGACACCACAGTGACTCCCAGGGCTCTGGCCTGAGTTCCTGGGTCTATAGAGATGGGTGAGTCCCAGGAGAGGGGCATGTGGGTGGAGGAGCTGGGGAGCAGGAGAGCCGAGTTCAGTTTTGGACACACAGAGTTGAAGATGTCTGTGATACATACAGTGGTGACTACATGGCGAGTTAGCAGTTTATATTTGGAGCTCAGAACACGGACCTGGGCTCCAGATAGAGTGCTGGCATAGAGTGTGTACTTAAATTCATGTGAATGGACGAGTTCCCTTAGGTAAAGAGTACATAGAGAAAAGGGGGTCCAAGAAGGAACTTCAAGGAAGTCCATCATCTATTGGATGGACGGGTAGAGGGGAACACAGAAGAAAGAGTCAGCAAATGATCCTAAAAAAAAAGGGTCATTGAGATAACATGGGGCATCACGGGAGGCCGGAAGAGAGTGTGTGAGGGAGGGAATGTCGGCTGCATTCCGTGCCCGAGAGGCTGCTGATGGAGCAGAATGGCGCCCCCAGGAGGTGGCTCCATGGGGCCTTGGTGACTGGGTCAAGAGCAGTCCAGGCTGCTTTATTTTATTTTATGTCTACAGGTTCTTCCAATATGTACCATAGGTAGCTGTTTAATCCCAGATACGTCAGGGAGATCAGCATTTTACATGTGAGACAGAAGTTGTGTGTGTTCCTTAGAGTGTTTGTAAATCTAGTAAAAGGCAAGTGTGGCTATGCGATGCCAGCTTTCCTTCTTCCTATTTCTTTTTTAAATCTAATAAATCAATAATTTCAAATAAGTCCTACAGAGTAGCAGTGTGCCTCTCAGATTTGTCAAGATGCGTTCCCTCAGCAAATCAGGCAGTATTTTGACTTATTCTAGAACAGACACAATGGAACAGCCCCACAGTTGATGAAGTTAACTGAGCTGGAACTAGGAGTAAGCAAAATATTTAGCTCAGAAAAAAAACTGACTTCACGGTTTGATTTTGCTGGAACTGCAAATCACTGAAAATTCTGATTTTCATCAGCAACAACACACACACACAAAAACAGGATGAAATGCAATTAATAAGAAAAAAATCCAACAATTCATTCCAGGGCAACAGTCAAACACTGAGTGAATCACGGTCATTGATATTAAATTCTTATAATACATGATAGTGTTTTTAAAAAGGCCATTATGGGTGGCTACATTTTGTACAAGAGATTGCTAAAAAAAACAAAGTTTATTGGAAATTGTGTGTCGTGCGGTAAGATAAATAGTCAAAGGAAACTTAAGCTGCATGCTTTTAAAATTTTTAGTTGATAAAATCTATCAAATACCATTCCACCTATTTTATAAATTCTCTCTTCAGTCTACAATGTAAATCAGAAATAAGTTAATGTTTTTACAGGTGACTTATGTTAGTAAATCATAAATTTACTAAGCAAGATTTATAAAGCAAGATGGTATGTGTTTGTGTCTTTATAAAAAAGGAATTTGCTGAAACCGGTTTGGCTCAGTGGATAGAGCGTCGGCCTGCGGACTCAAGGGTCCCGGGTTCGATTCCGGTCAGGGGCATGTGCCTGAGTTGCGGGCACATCCCCAGTGGGAGATGTGCAGGAGGCAGCTGATCGATGTTTCTCTCTCATCGATGTTTCTAGCTCTCTATCTCTCTCCCTTCCTCTCTGTAAAAAATCAATAAAATATATTAAAAAAAAAAAAAGGAATTTAGTCACAGGAATAATGTCAAGGTTGGCCTTCAATCAAAGTCCTTTAAAGAGGTTATGTATGTATGTATATATGTATGTATGTATGTATGTATGTATTTCCTTTACTTTTCCCAAAGTACTTTAAAAATATTTTTATTGATTTCAGAGAGCAAGGGAGAGGGAGAGAGAAATAGAAATGTCAATGACGAAAATTATGGCTGCCTCCTGCACGCCCCCTACTGGGGATCAAGCCTGCAACTGGCGCATGTTCCCTGACCAGGAGTCCAACGGTGACCTCCTGGTTCATAGGTCAAGCCACACTGGCTGGGCTATGCTTTTATTTTTAACACAGCGTGTTCTGTTGCCAAAAAAGGAAAACTCAACCAATACCATTTACTCAGGAAATATAACACTCATAGCAATGTAGCCATTATAAAGAATGTCACAATAATAAGTATTACTTCCAGGATAAAAAATAAAATAAAGATATCACTGATCAAACTATTTGGCAATTTCCAGGGAAGTACTTGCACCTAAAAATGTTTAAAAGAATGTGAGAATCTGGTTTCTCCGGTCAAAGGGAAATTGGAAGCATAGAGCCATATTGACTTAAAAATTCACTGTGGAATTCTAAACAGAGTCGGAGAAGTGACTGCTGACCTTTTAGTGGAAGAAGCATGCCCAGAGAGGCTCCTACGGCTCCCCCGGTTTTCCTTCTAGAGAAGGTCTTCCCAAAGCAGTTAAAGGTCAGGTCTCTGAACTGACCTTTAACTGGCATCAAACACTACCTGTCAGCAAATGTGATGCTCTTCCTCTCTGCAGAGAGGAAGCCATACATGACCACCAGGGGTGATGTCAGAGGATTTAAAGTCAAATATTTTGGAAAGAAGAGGCTGCTCAATTGTGGTCCATGTAACACAGAAAGAAACTGTAACCTCAGGTTTTCTTCTAATGCCTCAACTATCCAATCTCTTGAGGACATGACATGTTCCCATGAAGAGATTCTACAATGTTCAAAGCACAACTCTTTAAACTCGGAGGCTGACATGAATAACCATGTTTGATGGCACACTTCCCCGCCTCCCGAGAGCATTCTCAACTAAAAGACCCGCTACAGGAAACACCACTTTGTGCTATGAATTGATGATGCCCCCCTAGGTCGCATGTGGGGACAGCCTCTCATGCTTGTCTACTTTCTTGATTTTCACAGCCTTTCATCTTGGCCTTGGCTAATGGCTGCCACTTCTTTTTATAGGCGGTGCAGCCATCCCTTCTTGTCATCAACTACTGCCACCTGTTCAGTTGTAGCTTTGGCTCTGCATGGGCTGGGAAGACATGACTAAGTCTGCTTAAAATTGTTGGCTAAACAGTGGAGAGAGGCTGCAGGTCAAGGTGTGAGGCCTCCGCCCTGGAAGAAGGTGCCTGGAACTTATCACCTGACAGCTTTCAGCTCTCATCTGCTTCCAGCGGGCACCTCTCCCATGTTTCATTGAAGGACAGACAACCCTATGTAATATCCAAGGCACTGTTGCTACTCAACAGGTTTGTCCTTCTTTTATCACTGCCTTTTTCTATTGGCTCTGCGGGGAACTTGCTACACCCTAATGCACCGCCTACTGGTTCACGGCATTATTGCGCAGAAAGCCCAAGTGAAAATATGGCTGGGGCCCGACTTCTTCCTCTGGACACTAGAATGTACACCTCCCATGAGTTTCCGTCCACTTACCGTCTGGTCCAGGTGGTCCGGCGGGCCCCTGGAGGCCTTGGGACCCTGGACTTCCGGGAGCTCCAGGTGGGCCGGGGTATAGGGCAGGGATGCCCGGTTCTCCTGGGAAGCCTTTGGGTCCCATTTCACCGGGGAAGCCTCTCTTCACATCTGAAAATCCAACAGCATCACCAGCAGTGTGAAACTTCAGATATTTAGCAGCTGCGTTGGCCCTCCCACCCATAAGAGGCCACCAGCAGGACTAGTAAATTCACAGTCCATTCAGCAACATAATGGGTGATGCCAGTGGTATAGTTCCTCATCATTTCCAACTTCTTTAAAAAAAGCCCCTCTTCCTGCCCCCAATGGCCTGAGAGTTGTTATCAACATCTGGCAACAGCATTTGTTGACTGCTCATGCTCTTCCCAGCCAACTGACAGAATCATGATAGTTACTCATCAGCGGCAAGGTCTAACCTAGCGGGAGAGCTACTGTCACAGAGCCAGTTGTTCTGCAAAGACATCCAGAGGTGGCTGGGAGGCCCATCACAGCTGCTAAACCCACTCAATGAGAAAGAGTGCAGCACCAGCCATGAGGGCCAGTGGTTTCTGTGAAGACCCGAGGGGACTTACTTTTGGTCCTAGCTTTGATACTGTGGAGCCACATTACCTTCATCTATGATGGACGTGCCAGGGAGGCCTGGTGGGCCAGGGTCTCCTGGTGGACCCCGAGCTCCTGAGTCTCCATAGGCCCCTGGAAATCCTGGGTCACCTCTGCCACCTGAAACCGAGACAGGCCTCACGATAAGAACAGGATGGTTGTCTAGGTCCGCGACCGATGGTCACCGTTTCATTGAAGATACATTTACCAATACCCTGCACACATGTGAAGTGTGGTGGGGGCCAGATGTTTAATATATGTCTTACTTCCTGTTCTCAAGGAGCTCATTCCCAGTCAACAGGGGTAAGGCAGGATCCCTATACATTTCCTAAAACAACAGAGAGGCAACCAAGGCCAAAAAGATACAGAGAGGCTTCAAAGGAGGGGGAGATTATTTTGGGGGGAAATCTGATATTGAGGGACCATGGAGAATAAAGACAGCAGAAGTAGATTTTGGGGCTATTGCTGTGTGCACTAGGCTTCGTGTGAAATACTTTACAAAGATTTGATTCTCATAAAACCATGTGACATAGATAGAATCATAGTCCTAATTTTACAGAGAGGTGAAGCAGGGTGCCTGGGCCATTCAAGTTCCCTGCAGCAGGTAACCTGACACTTGAGTTTTAGATAGGGGTGGAGTTTGAGGAGACAGGAGAGGGAGAGGGCAGAGGATGGTGAGGGAAGGGCATCCAGAGATCAGCCCAAACTGACAGTAGAGCGGGGAGTGCTCAGCAGGACTGGGCTGTCAGGGTGTGGAGGGGCAGAGGTGGTAGAAAATCAGGCTGGATAAATAGCTGAGTCTAAAGTGAGAATAAAGAGGGAAATGATATGATTAGGACTTCTCCCATGCACCAGGCACCGTGCCAGGGGACAAGGAGGTGGGGCGCTGCTTCTCTTTGAGTCCCTCTTCCCTTGAGCCCCAGCTCCTGCCTGGGTTGGCTTCTCATAGCTATTTGCTGGATGAGTTACACATGAATGCTTAAACAAGCCTCATCTGAAAATAAACACAAAGTGGCATCGCCATGTTCTTTGGCATGTTGGATAAAGACAGGCGAAAGTAGCTATGAAACCACACGTGGCTCACATCTAAGTGGGACAGCAAGTCCTTGACCCCTGGGCACATGTGATAGGGGTGAGCCAGAAGGTCTACTGGGTACAGGAAGGAAGCATTAGAGTATTTTTATTAAAAAAAAAACACACCGCCGAAACCGGTTTGGCTCAGTGGACAGAGCATCGGCCTGCGGACTGAAAGGTTCCGGGTTTGATTCCAGTCAAGGGCATGTACCTGGGTTGCAGGCACATCCCTGGTAGCGGATGTGCAAGAGGCAGCTGATCGATGTTTCTCTCTCATCGATGTTTCTAACTCTCCCTCTCTCTCCCTTCTTCTCTGTAAAAACTCAATAAAATATATTTAAAAACAAAACAAAACAAAACACACATAAAGCCGTAGCCGGTTTGGCTCAGTGGATAGAGCGTCGGCCTGCAGACTGAAGGGTCCCGGGTTCGATTCCAGTCAAGGGCATGTACCTTGGTTGCAGGCACATCCCCAGTGGGGGGTGTGCGGGAGGCAGCTGATCAATGTTTCTCTCTCATTGATGTTTCTAGCTCTCTATCCCTCTTCCTTCCTCTCTGTAAAAAATCAAGAAAATATATTTTAAAAAACACACACATAAAAACCCTCATCCATGCCCGGGCCGTGTGGTTCAGTGGTTGAGCATCAACCTATGAATCAGGAGGTCATGGTTTGATTCCCAGTCAGGGTACACGCTCAGATTGCAGGCTCAAGTCCCAGTGAGGGGTGTGCAGGAGGCAGCTGATCAATGATTCTCTCTTATCACTGATATCTCTATCTCTCCCCCTCTCCCTTCCTCTCTGAAATCAATAAAAATATGTTTAAAAAAAACACCTAATCCTTTAAAACCCCTATCGGATGTGTAAGTTTTAGCATGTATGTTATTCAGTCATTCAGATAAATATTTACTGAGCACCCACTAGATCTGTTCTAGAAACTGGGGATACAGCAGTGAACCACATAGGCTAAAATCTCTGCCTTCATGGAACCTCCGATAACATGGATAAATTATCTATCCATAAATATATGTATGGTTATTAGGGGGGAATGCTCCAAACATTAAAACAATTATTTAGAGGGATGCACATCTGAAAAGGTTCAGAGACCATTGCTCTTTCCACAGAATTGGAATCATATTTCAAGTATTTGGAAGGCTGAGCTAAACTAACAAGACCATTAGCCATACACACGCACAATCCTTCATTCACACACGGGGCCAACTGTATGTGCAGCGTCTTCTTAGGCAGTTGGTCATGTGCACATAGCTGGTGATTTAGTTCCCTGCAGTCTAAAGGGAGGTGACTGTGTACAGATTCTAGCTTGTGACCCGGACTGGGTTTCAGGCTAGCATTGGAGCATAAGCATCTTGGTAGGAGCAGGAACTGGTGAAGGTGGGTTAGGGTTGGTCAGGGTTACGGAGGCCTGCTGAGCAGAAGGACTGGGTGTCTTTAGCGATGCTGTAGATGGCGAGACCAGAAGGATTTCCCAATAGAGGGGTCTCACCTGGAGAGTGGGAGCACTCTCAGGCAGAGGCACAAGGAGGGTCTCCTGTGACACCACACTGAGGCCATGCGGGAAGGTGCACACAAGACAGAAAGTCTGCAAAGGCTGTGTCCTAAACATCTTTTGTTTGCTTTGTTTTACACGGACACATCTTTCTTGAAAGTCCATGGCTGTGTGTTCATAACATAAGTTCATGGCTGCATGTATTAGTCTCATGCAGGAGAAATCACATACAAACCTTTAGCTAGAGCAGGATGGGGGGAGTAGGCAGGGGGGCCGGGGGGGCCTGGGTCACCCAGTTCTCCCTGAAGAAAAAAATAAAAGAGGAAAATAAGAATGTGAGACCGGCCTTTTGGAGTTTTGGACACTGCCTGGTTCCAAAGGACAGAGCTGCAGTGGACCTCAAGCTTAGCGTTCTCTTCTGAGTAACTGAACCACAGACTCTGCCTGGGGCGCCATCTCCATTATGCTGAGGCAGCAAGTCCGGCATCCCAGACACACCAAGAGACAACTAAGTGCGCAGCTGCCAACATCACTTTGAAATCCTTGTCAAACACTAGAGCCAGTCAAGGGGCTGCTTTCTGCAGGGCAGGTTGTTCTGTTGTTGGTAATGGTATCTGAGTCACCCTGTAGGGTGAGCTGGGGCGGGGGGCGGGGAGGGGCGGGATGCAACAACACCCTGCTACAATGCCATCTGGACTGTAAGAGCTAACGACCTGGAGCCTCTCTGGGTCCCACAGGCCTAACTATGACTTCCGCTGTCTTCACCAGCTGAAACGGCTCCCTACCTGGCTGGATTCCCCATTAGCTGGTGCAGCTGCAGCCCACCTGGTCCTCATCCTACTGGGTTTCACTTCTCTGCTGGCCCATGAATTACCCAAACACGTCAGTCATATCCTGCCTTGGGGACCAGGGGTGTCCCACCCTCTTGTTACTACAAAGCCCCTCCCCCAGCCCTGCTGGTTCACTCTGCTCGGTGGGGTCCTGCAGGGCATGTAGCATCCTAAGGCTGGGATAATGTGACTAGTAAATGCTGTGTGCTCGGTTATCTATTCTTATATAGGTTAGAGTAGAGGTTGCCAAACTTTCGGACCTCACAGACCAGCAGTGGTCCACGGACCACCAGTTGGCGACCGCTGGGTTAGAGGATACCTCCTTGTCCAACATGGTGAATAAGAGGTGGTCAGAACACCATCCAAAGAAACCAAGTGAAAACCATCCGAATGAAAACCAAGCTCACCTTGGGTCCCTGGTGTCCCACAGGGCCTGGATAGCTATCTGGTCCTCTGCTTCCCTGCAGGAGAGATATTTGGTGCTTATTTTTATCTCTGTAATTCACAGAACTGACCAAAATACCATTATTATGTCTAATGACATGAATAATAATTCATTAAAGTCACCTCCTACACGGCCTCTGTTCAAATTTTCCTGATTTTGGTCTCAAAAACATCTTTGTTTTAAAAAAATTGCTGTTTATGCATCAGGATCCAAAGTCCAAACATGACATTTGGCTGATATGTCTTTTAATGTTCTTATAATAGTTTCTTCTTCCTTTCTACTTTTTTTCAGTGACATTTTGTTGTTGTTGCTATTGAGGAAACTAGGTCATCGGGGCTGCCAATCCCCAGCGTTGGGGACCTGCTACACATGACCTTGCGGTGTTGTGAAACATGACTCTCTACCCTTGACTTTCTCTACATTAGCAGCTAGATCTAGAAGCTTCCTTAGGCTCAGGTTCACCTTTTAAGCAAGAACTGTTCCTGGGGGGTGCTGTGTCCTTCCCAGTGCATTGGTATAGGGTGCACAGATGCGAGTTTAAGTGCTTTTATAATTGATCAGTGGGGTCAGGTGTGGACAACCTGATCCATCTATTAAAACCTCCCTCCCAGACGGGCTTTGTAAATTTCAGTGAACACGAAATAGGAGCATTAATGCCGCCCATTTAGTTTCATGTAAAAAAAAAAAAAATCTCTAGTGCTTACTGTTGCTTTCTAATCCCCCCAAATATATATCAACAAAAGCCACATCATATCTGGGTAGATATGTAGTTTTAAAAAATAATCTAGAAATTTATTCTGTCTTGCTAAAGAATATGTACAGCGAGGCCCTCCCCCCACCCCCCTGCCCCCCCCAAAAAATTCAGAATGCCAGAGTGCCAATTATCTAATTATTTTACCAGATATTTTGAAATCAAGGAGCATGTGTGCTGAAAATCACATTGTCTAGAATGACCTGAGGTGGGCTTACTCTGTGTTTTTCATGAAGGCCAGTTTTTCTGATATTAAAAATGATCTCCTATTTAGAGGCCTTCTCATGAGATAGGTTAGGAATCACTGAAGACCTTGCCAAGGACTGGGGAGTTGGCAACTAGGCATTTAGTCTGAGCTGAGTCCAGGCTGACATAATAATCCAGCTCAAACACCACGCTGGACTTGGCCAAATCTACACACCATTCCATGCCACCCACGCACTGCTCAGCCATGCTGAGACACCATCAACAAGCAATCACAAGCATCCCCAGAACTAATTAAAGTTCTATCAATCTCTGGTGGGATGAGGGAGGGGTAGCTGATTGCTCCTGTAGAACAAGCAAAATCCTTCCCAGAATCTTCTCTTTTTTGGCTCATCCTATTTCAATGCATTAATGCTGGTGTGCACAGCTGCTCCTTGGAGCTGCCTTTGGTTACTGGTTCCATTTTACATCCTAAAACCAAAGTCTGTGAGTACAACTGAGATGTTAGTTGGGGAGCCACGGCAACTTGGCAGTAAGATAGCAACTGGTGGACAGGTGGGTGTGGGGTGGCACGAAAACGCAGGATGACCCATTCATGTGTTTATATCCTGGGCATTTCTTATCTTCACGAAGAAACAATTCCCCCACAGCAGCTGAGATGCCCCACTTAATTGGAAGCATCTGCATCTCCCCCAGTTGTTGCAAGTGCAGGAAGCAAGCTGGAGATTGTGAGTCTTAGATCCTAACATCTGGACCACAGCACTTAGGCACCCCAGGTGGTCCATGCCTGGTGAACATCTTGTCTTCCATTAAGTTTTGAGTTCTAGGGGGTGGCTATGTTGAACTGCATTTTAAAAACACTCTAACTCCTTAGTGTTGGGTGTAGAAAAACAAATCATAATTATGATTTCACTAGCACATGGCAGGCACACAAAGTATTAACAGCAGTACTTTAGTTTCATGGGGTGGGTTGAAATGGATTACTTTTAAATGCTCATGTTTGCCATAGTCCTCTGTCTCTTTACAGCACTTACTTACTGTAATCCTTAAACTAGAATTCGGCTTTGGCCTTTAGTTGGGGGTATTGCATGGACAGCAGCTGTTTCTAGGTATGTGACCTTGAGGGGTACTCCTATCAGGTACTAATGCCATGAGAAGGTGGGTGTAATTAGGGCAAACCCTGGTGTCATCCCTGGCCTGAGTTTAGGGTAAAAGGATAGGATTAGGAAAAATAAAGCCAATTGAGGTTGCAGGAAAGAATCAAGTTTGGGGCTCATTGTGAGTGGTCAAAACCAGAACTTGGGGTGCAGACGCCTGAGTCTAGAGCTGGGGAGGTCAGAAACCAAATCTGGGGGACCAAGTCCCCTCAGCAGTCCCAGGGACTGACGAGACCCACTGCTATTGGGATCCCTGTGGTTCTTCAATCCTGCAACGGAGTCGAGAGCGTAATCAGGGCAGTCACGATTTGGAGGCTGAATTGATTTTTTGAAATAGTCTATTTCTATGTGGAAATACTAGCCCATGGGCACCAAGATGTGTGTACCATAATGTCGACTGCATGATTGCTGAAAATAGCAAGCAGCTGGAAGCCACTGCACGGGCTGTTAAGCAAACGTGGCGGAACCTTTCACTGCAATTCTGTGCAGCTTGTTAGGAGAAGAGAACCATGTATCAGTGGATGTGAACGTGCTAATGCGGAATCATCTCCAGGGCACGTTGGATGAAAAAACAAGTGGCAGGATGATACAGATAGTGTTACTCTCTGTTGTTAAATTATATGCACGTAAAAATACATGTCCTTGTCTGAAAGACTTGTCTGAAACGATACCCACAGAATTATTACCAGTGTTTGCCTCAGGGAGCATGCTGTGGGCCCGTGAAAGAAAGACGGTCTGCTACATATTCCATGATCAAATTAGGGAAGGTAATAGATAATTAATTAAAAAATCTATTTCTATGTGTACCCTCTCATATGACCCAGAGTTCAGACAGTTCTAAGCCTGATCCAGATTCACAATGCATTTCTCACATGTTTTCTTCTAAAAAAAGTGCCAAACATCTGTCCACAGAACACATGGTAAAAATAAGTAATTGGGTCATCATTAAAGATAAACAAAGTGTCCACCTGTGTGAGATCAACATGTGAAAAGTGCAGGTGAACTCTTGGTCACCACGCGGACAACCTTCCTGAGACTGACACACAGTGACCCAGGCCAGGGGTGACACTGAAGGTACAGGAGCCGTGGCTGCAGGCGCTGGATGAGGGGAAGCCTGAAGGGAAAGAACCACAGGAAGGAACCAAAGGGCTGCCTTGCAAAAATGAGAAAAAGGTAAACAATCGGACTCCAGCATTCTGAACGATCTGGGATGATGCCATGGTAAATGCAGGTAAATGTTTTTTTTCTGGGGCACCCTCCCCTCCCCCAACCCTGGAATTCCACAGTCTTCATATTTGATTTCTGTGAGATGTTTCAGGCCTGGAGCTGACTGCATTTCATGCATCGCACTTACTTTCTCTCCTTGTGAACCTCTGTCACCGGAGGTGCCCGGGGGGCCCTGGGGAGGACAGAAAACAGAAGCAATAACAGCTTAGAAGAGGCAGCAGCGTTTCCCGTGGCATCACCATGAGCTGACATGGACTCAAACAAAGCGCTTCATCATGAGAGTATGAAACCATCTGAAAACCCTTTTCTTCTCTAAAGGAGATGGCTCATTTTGGCGACACTTCCACATAATGCAGTGGTTCTCAACCTTCTGGCCCTTTAAATACAGTTCCTCATGTGGTGACCCAACCATAAAATTATTTTCGTTGCTACTTCACAACTGTAATGTTGCTACTGTTAGGAATGGTAATGTAAATAACTGATATGCAGGATGGTCTTAGGCGACCCCTGTGAAAGGGTCATTCAACCGCCAAAGGGGTCGCGACCCACAGGTTGAGAACCGCTGACATAATGCATCATGTCTACCACTTCACAAACTACGGAGAAATCCATAAAGACGGGGTGGTGAAAATGGTAAAGATAAAAAAGGCCTGGGTTCCAAAGTGCTCATGAGTCTCTGTCCTTATTTTTGGAGATTGTAACACGTCTTTTTAGCGGTAGTGGCTACCACCACAAGGCCACTTTCTCTTCTTCCCGACCCATGGTTTGGCCACATTTCCCAGCTCACTGCGGCCAGGTTTGGCCAGGTGACTGAGTTCTGGCTGATGGAGGGAGGCCTGCCTTAGGGCAGGGGAGCCGCAGGGGGCTGAATCTCCTCGAGAGGAGACACTCCCCTCCCCCCTCCCCACCCCATTACGGACATTTTTGTTGGATTCTTGGGGCAGCAAGAAATCAACTTCTTGTGTGCTGGAATCAGTCTATATTTTTGTCACCACAGATTAATCTGGCCTAACTAATACAAGCAGCAATGTGTTTGTGTTCTGTTCCCACCCTTCTCCAAATGGAGGTGGACAGTTTTAAGAACCACAGTTAATGGGCGATAACGTTGTGTCCATCCATGTAGGCTCCTCTTGTCCACTGTTGCCAATGGACATTCTGGTTTGGGACGCAGACAGCGGGGGATGCTGCGTGTGTGGAGGGAGAGGGGGTATGAGGCAAATCTCTCTGCACATTTGCTGTGAACCAAAATCTGCTCTCTTCCCCCCATCCTCACCCCCACCCAAATAACGCCCATTTAAAAATAAAAACAAAACAAAATAAGCCACAGTGATAGAATGCATGCATTACCCGGGGTCCTGGGAAGCCCAGGATTCCTTCTTCTCCCTTCAAGGAAATGCCCTAGGAGAGAACACAGAGACTTGAGCCACGGCCGGCACCTTCTCTCTTTACCTGCAGCAGGAATCCCATTTCTCACGCCCTGAGGCTGGCCTGCCTCTGGGGTTCTCTACTCCAGCTCATGGAAGGAAGGGCATAGGGATCTGAGTCTGCCTGCATCGCACTCTCCCCGCCACATGGTAAGTGGCCATGCGGGAGGGCAGGGAATGCCAGGGCAGGCGTGACAAAGACTGAAGAGCGGGCAGAGCGCTCCCCCGGCTGAGACCCCCCAGAGCAGAAGCCAGCCCATCACACCTGTCCAGCCCCCTCCACCCACACATCTTTTTAAAAGCATTTAGATTCATTTTATGAGCTTCACAAAAATGTTGATTAACCGGTATTTACTATGCAAAAAGGAAGACATTCGAAGACTATTTTCTGAAAAACCCCACAAAACAAAACAACAACGGCGAACAAACACAAAAATATCTGATACAAATAAATGATAACACTTTCTTGCTGTAGACAAATGGGTTGGAAGCCAACAGTCCCTGGGTCCCTGTGACACCTGCACATTCTCATGGCAATAGGATCGCCAAGAATTTGGGGACCACAAGGGAGAAGAAACCTCTTTATTGCTTGACTTACCATTGTTCCTTTTTCCCCCTTACTTCCTTTTTCACCCTGTGAAGAAAATGAAAAAAAAGAAACACTCATTAATTTGAGAATAGTGATACTTAAAATTAATCAGGCTTGGTGATATGAAGTGAAAAGTACTGAACAAAACTTAAACAACCATTATAAATGAATTGTAGCAAGCATCTACATTTTGCAGCTTCAAAATTCAAGGGAGAAATGTGTGACTTCTTCTGGGTTTTCAAGATAGACATGAAATCGTGTTATTTTTGATGTGATGGCAAGGCCGTCTCTACATGGTTTCCTTTGTGACTCCACAGTGGCAGGCGTATAATACCACCCTGTGGTGGGAAAATATGCCCAGAGAAAAGCCCTGAATGACAATGCTCATTTAAATAAAATACTATAAGGAGGGTTCTCTGAGGAAGAGACACATTTGGGATGTATTGAAACCACAAGCAAAGGTGGCTTTGGAAGGCAATGCCAACTCTAAATGATTTTTCTTTTTCTTCCTCTCTTGGTTTAAAATGGCAAAAGAAATGTGACCGGCCCGGCCCGGCCCGAGCTCTCCATCACTGCTAGGACAGCGCCCGGATCCCTGGATCCCTACTGACCAAGACTGCCCCCTGCAGGCTGGCCAGGCTCCAGCCCTGGACGATCCCTGTTGGTGGTAGGAAAGGAAGGAAACGTGTTTTGGATGCTTGAGCACCTCAGTGAGGATCGAACCTGCTTTGGTCTCACTCCATCCTCAGCTCCTGGACAGAGGCCCTACCTGGCTGGTGGTCAGGTCACCACTAGGAGCCACAGGTCTGCCCAGAATCTATCTATGGCTGACATCTCTCTCACTTTCTCAGCCGTGCACAACCACCTGCTTCTGACTCGCTTTCCTCAGGCATGTCTGCTAGCACCAGCCACCTTCCAGGCCATTTCTGTCAACGGTCAAGTCACTTACTACTGAGCTACAGCTGCCCAGATTCATTCCCCGCTAAGGCAGTGGTCACACCTGCCTCTCCCATCCACGGCCAAGCACCCACACCCCATCTTGACAGATACCTGATTGTTGGGAATGATATGCTAGGTTTGGGGTTTTTATTTTGGTTCCCATTGATTGTGCCCGACTTTAGACTAGGCGTTCCACCTGTGTCCACTCCACAGCTCTACAAGGTTGGCACCTGCATTACTATCTGCAGTGGGTACAACGGGACACGAAGGCTTAGGAAGGTGAAGTGGCCCATGCGAATGTGTCAGTGGTAGAGCAGGATGGTGATTTTTACTGGCTTCCAAGAGTATGTTTTTAATTAAACGAAACAGTAATAGACATCATAAGGGCCAGAAAATGAATCTGGATAAACAAACAACAACCCCACCGTGACTCTGGCAGTGAGGAGTAAAAGCGGACTTGTTTTGCAGATCACAGTGTTTTGTCAGAGAATTCCACGTACAGGGTTTGAATTATGCGCCAACCATAACCTACGTCTACACTGGAGACTCGCACACTTAAAGATAGATTTGAGATTTTTTATGGATCCTTGTGTTGCTTCAAATTCATCACGATTGTTTAAGATGATGGACTGACAGGGTTATCTGACTGAACGAATAGTTGTGCTTTCATGCACAATTTCATGGCGAGGCCTTTCCCTCTTTGCATGCGACTGTTTGAATAAGATCGAATAAAGTTACCTTTTCCCCCTTGTCTCTCTTTTTTTCTTCTAGTTCTACTGAGAACACAGCCTATTTGGCGGAGCCCCATTACCTTGTATGGGGGGATGGTCTCCTTTCCGGGCCCGGTGATCGGTTGAAAGTCTGACGGAGGCCCGTTGGGCCCTGGGGCTCCCATGTCACCCTGTGAATTGTGTAGCAAAGCAGCAGTCTTTAGACTGAGAAGACACTATCAAACTTTAGCAAAAGCATGCTCCCACCACAAACTGCTTTTTGTCTCTTTGCATATTACTTATCACATGCACACCAATTTTGCAGTGTTCTATTTATAAATCCAAATAAAAATCAGAGTTTAAAATGAAAGAATCGTAACGTAAAATTATTTGTATCCCACTTGCATCAATAATCATTTAGAATGTCTGCCTACAAGCTGGTTGGGCTGTTCACAATTTGGGGCTGCATTTGCTTCTGTGGAATTACTTCCTTACGATAAATTTCTATCCAAGGAAATTATTAGGTCTGAGGGCTTAATGTCTTTATGGCTCCTGATAGGTATCACTCTATTGTTTGCCTAGATTGGCACATAGATATAAGAAACGCTTAGGAAATGAGTGATTAGCTCTAGTTTCACCACTACTTCACCATATAAGGGTGTTTTTATATAATAAAAAGCAGCATCTTTAACCAATATAATATCTAAAGTTTGCTTTAATTTGCATTTTTATCATTAGTAAGAATCACTTTTCTATGTGGTACACAGAGGGTGAACCGTATAGATCTGCAGCATCACTGGACAATTACCCTGACATATGCTTGCTTGATCTCCTGGGAACTAATTGACACAGAAAGAAAGTTATTCTTGTTTTTTTCTTTTGCTATTTCCATGTATAAACTACATAATATCAGTTTGAACCCAGACAGTACATAATATAAACAGGAACAAATTGAAATGATGTATTAGTAGCAGAAAGTGGTGCTCCATAGTGTATTCTGAGTGTCTGCTAATATTATACCTAAAAAGTACCTAAACTGTTTGTTCATCTACTCTTTATCTATGGGGGCCTTGAAGGTTTTTTATTTTTTATTAACAATTTGAATAAGCTTTTTGTACATTACAGACATTAACTTCATTTCCTTTCTATATAATGTGACGATTCTTCCCAGATTTTTCCTCTTTTTATGTTATTTTGCTATTTTATTATATTTCATTGGACAGGAACTTAAACTTTTATGTATTTACATCCTCCAATGTTTTTCTTTTGCAGTTACTTGTATGGTATTACCACAAAGAACAAAGTACTTTTCGCACCTGTGTAGTGAAAGTCTAATGTGCGCTTCAATCAAAAAGTAAAATGTAAAACAAAATGAAAATGCTCAAAGGACACCAAACGAACACATCTGTTTTATAGGTTTTGGGGGGAATGCGATGGGGTTGTGTGAGGGTTAGCTCACTGGGTGTGGACACCATGTTGAGCTTTTCCTATAAGTGATCTGAAATGATCCTCTCAAAGGCCATGTGGTCTTTGAATCTCAGCACTGTGGGCAATGATAAAAGTCCACGTGGTCCTCTTTCCTGCCATGCCACCTGGGCCCTGACCTGGCTTGTTAGTCTGTGGCTCTGGCTCCATTTCCTGTCATCCCTGGACTCCCCATGTTAGAAGATGGCTGAGGTCATGTCTGTGCCACAGGTCCAGGGCCATCCTACATGGTTCACTTCCACTGTCTTATTGCTCCATAACTATCACCAAAGTGTGTTTGATAACATGGCACTTTATAATAATTACTTCCTGTGCAAATGGTCTATTTGAACATCACCTCAAGAGAATAGCATAAGACATAGTCATTGAAATTTCTTTCCTATTACACGTTGCATGCGGCTGCTTTAATCTGTTGTTTCCTTTACCTTGTCACCCTTTTCTCCATAAAAACCTAGTCCTCTGTTGCCCTGAAAGAGAAATGAGTTTCTGTAAGTTTTAAAAGTCAATTATCAGCAGGCTAGAAGGGGTCAATGGGGGTGGGGGTGGGGGAGGGAGGAAGAGGGATATTTTCAACAATAAAGATAAACTTTAAAAAAGTCAATAATTACAGTGAAATAATTTTTTTTCTCTAGAAAAAGAGACCTAAAATTTATTTGCAACATCACTGGACAACTATCCTTGTATAACATTCTGGCTTCACGTCTCAGAAACTAATTGACACAAGGAGAAAGTTACTCAAACAAAACAGATTCATAGATACAGAGATCGAAGTAATGGTTGCCAGAGGACAGGAGGGTTGGGAGATGCATGAAGAAGGTGAAGGGTTTAAGAGCACAGATTGGTAGTTACAAAAGTCACAAGGATGTAAAGTACAGCATAGGGAATACAGTTAATAATCCTATCTAATAAATCCCTAATATGCAAATCGACCAAACGGCGGAATGACCAGTCGCTATGATGTGCACTGACCACCAGGGGGCAGATACTCAACATAGGAGCTGCCCCCTGGTGGTCAGTGTGCTCCCACAGGGGGAGCGACGTTCAGCCAGAAGCCGGGCTCACAGCTGGCGAGCGCAGAGGTGGTGGCAGGAGCCTCTCCTGCCTCCACTGCAGGTGGGTAGTAAGGAGAGACTGGTCCCTGACTGTGAGAGCCCTGGACTGCGAGAGGGATGTCTGACTGCTGGCTTAGGCCCGTTCCCAAGGGGTCCCGGACTGCGAGAGGGCACAGGCCGGGCTGAGGGACTGCCCTCCCCAGTGTGCACTTTTCGTACACGGGGCCTCTAGTATTCTAATAACTAGGTAGGGTGTCAGATGGGTACTAGATTAATTGGGGAGATCACTTCGTAAATCATATGTCTAACCACTATGCTGTACACCTGAAACCAATACAAAATAATATTGAATATTCACTGTAATTGAAAAATAAAGTTAAAAAAAGTTATTGTCTTTTCTTTTGCTATTTCCATATGGAAAGTATACAACAAAAGTCTGAGCCCAGACACCATATAATTTGAACAGGAACAAACTGAGATGGTATATTAGTTGCAGAAGGTGGCAGGCACTTCACAGTGCATTTTGAGCATTCACTAAGATTAAACCTAAATGATGAAAATTCTGGGGTTTGTGAAAACGATAGGCTATTCTTTTAATACAGAGATGCTTTGGAAAAATAAGCAAAACCTCAGAAATAGTGGACTAAGAGCAGTTATTTTGTCACCCTTGGGAATAGTCTACTGTTTGACTTTTGAAATATATTCTACTCTTCAAACATCCTGATGATCAGCAAACTGTATTATTGACTCTATACTCGCTGTATGTACTATAATAGCCCAGGGTCCACTCTCCCTTTAATCCTCTGCAACACAGGAGGAGTCACGGATAGTCACACTGTCATATCCTATGACCTTGGCCTCAGAGCTAATGAGTGGCAGAGCTTGATTTGACCCCAGGTCGTTCTGATTCTTTTTTTTTTATATATATATTTTATTGATTTTTTACAGAGAGGAAGGGAGAGAGATAGATAGTTAGAAACATCGATGAGAGAGAAACATCGATCAGCCGCCTCCTGCACATCTCCTACTGGGGATGTGCCCGCAACCCAGGTACATGCCCTTGACCGGAATCGAACCTGGGACCTTTCAGTCCGCAGGCTGACACTCTATCCACTGAGCCAAACCGGTTTCGGCGGTCGTTCTGATTCTTAATCGTTCATCTAGTGCAGTGATGGCAAACCTTTTGAGCTCGGCGTGTCAGCATTTTGAAAAACCCTAACTTAACTCTGGTGCTGTGTCACATATAGAAATTTTTTGATATTTGCAACCATAGTAAAACAAAGACTTTATTTTTTATATTTATTTTATATATTTAAGTGCCATTTAACAAAGAAAAATCAAACAAAAAATGAGTTCGCGTGTCACCTCTGACGCGTGTTATAGGTTCGCGATCACTGATCTAGTGTCTCTACAGGTATGTGTTTCTGCGGGTCTGGCCCTTTCAGATGTAGAAACCAGCCATCCCCCCCCCCCCCCCCCCCCCCGCCGCCCCTACCCCCCAGTCCTATATTTGAAGATCATTCTCTCTTCTGCCTCAGCTATTTCTCATTTTGGTAAGACAATCCTAGTTTCATAGAAACATTTCCTACCCTTTAATGATTTTAGGGGATGGTGATTCTTGGGGTTTTAGTCGTTTTCATCTTCCTTTTAGTCTAAGAGGCAAAGCTAGGCCCAGAGATTTAGCAAATATTTAATAGTTCCATAAGTGGAGTTGCCATATATGGGAGAAATGACTCAACTCTGGTGTCTAAAAGAGGCACATATGATAAGCTATGCATGCACAGCTCCGAGATATTGCAGGTTCAGTTCCAGACCACCACAATAAAGTAAATACCGCAATAAAGTGAGTCACATTCATACTTTGGTTTTCCAGTGCATATAGAAGTTATGTTTATACTGTACTGTAGTCTGTTAAGTGTGCAATAGCATTATGTCTAAAATAACAGTGTACATATATTAATAAAAAATTATTTTATAGCTAAATAAATGCTAATCGTCATCTGAGACTGTTAGAAAAATGGCACCAATAGATTTTCTCAACTCAGGTTTGCCATAAGCAACCTTCAATATGTAAAACACACAGTATTGTCAAAGCACCATAAAGCGAAGTGCAAAAAAATGAGGTATGCCTGTACTACATTATAGAAATAATACTCTCTCTCTCTCTCTCTCTTTTTTTTTTAAATCTCCAAACGACTGCTTCTTTCCTGGGGTCTCTACATTCCCATCTCAACAGAAGATCACACAGGACCCTATCTGATCTTTCTCTCTGCAGTATACCTCCTGCCCCCTCAATGCCCAGGGATTTTCGGAAAATAAAAACAAAGCATTTAATTAATGTTTGCACTTTTGCTTCTTTCCCACCTGGCTGGGAGCTGAAATCAAAGCACAGAAATGCAGCCAGGCTAGATTAGCACGTGATTTGCTTGGGTCCCCGTGGCCCCTCTGCCTCAGGAGCTGGTTATCCAAGTCACCAGGAAGTGACCTGGTGGGGGGTGAGGGCCATTAGTGCGGCAGCCAAGCAGGGATCTGAGATGACCTTGGGGCTGGCCGCCCCATCTTACATCTGCTTCTCTTGGCTGTGGGCCGTTCCCACCCAGCTTTGGGCTGCCAGACAGTGGGGAGCCCAGCGGTGTGGGCAGCAGCAGCCTTAACGAGCTCCAGTCCCAGCCGGAAGCCATTTCAGAGGTGATGGGAGCTGGGGGCCTGGGGGTGGTGGTAGCTGAGGTCCCCAGAAGGTCACAGAGATGGGATTTCTGTGGAACAGGCATGGGAATGTGCAGGCTGGGAGATTTCCTTAGTTGCGTGCAGGCCACGGAATGGTCCTTAAATGTTGGTAATCGTAGCCTGGGAGTTGATTTAAAGTCTTTTTAAATGACAGTTTACATCCAATATTGTTTTGTACCAGGTGTACAGAATAGACTCATGTCAAATTTTGAGCAAATACTTCCCTCACCAACTTCCTACTGTTTGTCTTGGACATTTATCCAACTTTCACGGATGGTACCGAACTCTAGTTCTGTTCCCATGTTCTAACCAGCCACCTACTTTGTTGTGCTCCAACCAACTTAAGAACCTTTCTCTGACAGAAGCAATCCAGCTTTGGGCTCTAGCGGAACTGAAGATCACTGACTATATATATCGCTAGAGGCTGACATCACACTCTTGTAGGACCTAATTATACCCGGGTAGGGAATGCCATCAGTTCCCCCACACAAACATAGCTACATTTTGTCCATTCTTATAAATTAACACACACGGATAAACATGAGCTGTCCCTAAATCTACGTTCCTAATCAGTTTGATTTTCATACAACAGGAATGTTATGTGATTTGCAAACAACAAATCACTCAACACACGCACTTATTTAATGTGCCAGCGACGCCAGAGGTACCACTGGGTGCATCTTTGGAGTTTGTAACAGTGAGTCTTAAAAAACCTATAAAACAGTTGTTTTTGTGAAATGAGCAATATATAGTTGTCCATGAAGTAGTTCTATAGTCCGGAAGGATATACACGGATACATAAGCCCCCACTTCCCTCTCCCTCACCCCCAACAGTAACTTACTGGCTCTCCAGGGGGTCCGGGGGGTCCAGGTGGTCCCTGCAAAAATACAAAGATATTTGTAAACTGTTTTCTTTATCCCAGGACCCAGATAACATCTGCTAGAAAGCCCTGGGAAAGCCATTCACTGTATATTTAGAGCACCATGTCGTATGTATAGAGGTTTCTGGTACATCTGTCTCAGCAGGCAGGAAGGGCTGGAGGGGAGAGGGCTGGGGTCAGGCTCAGTTCCCAGAATTTGCCGGCTGTCCACACACAGCTGTTTTGGGTTTGCTCTTCTGAGTTTAGACTTTTGATTTCATCCATGTCCTATTCATGTTTGCTCTGCTCCCATGCCAGGTCCCAGGCCCTGTCACCACAAAGATCGTTTCTCCTGACTCCCCCTGGGCAGGGTCCCCCACAGGCCACTGTCTAACGCTTTCTGCTGGTAGGTCAGCAAATGTTCACAGGCAGACTTAATCTACAGGGCTGAAAGACCATCCACAAACATCACCACGGGTCTATCTGCAAAGCACTCAGTGTCAACACTACACTTGCGCTGAAGTTTTGAAAGTGCATGAAAAGAATAATTTGGGTCTAAGTGCAGAGAAGTGGGCAGGCGGGGGATTGTGGGTGATTTTAATGGCCACATGAAGAATTTAAAAGTTGCCAGGTCAGCTAAGGACCCAGCAGGTACAACCTGCTATTTCATATTTCCCTGAACTGTGTGTTTAAAGTATAACCTCCGTTCCCCCTCCCCAACCATGTGGTACGTGTGCTTTGAGTTAACAACCATATGACATAGGAGAACAAAGACCCTCTCATCATAGAATCCTCATTTCATACCATTTGGCCAAATATTTCATAGCAGAGGGCTACTTGCAAAAATGATTTTCACAGCCCCAGGGAAACTCATTTTATAGAAACAAAATCAATGATTATAGAAAATTAATGAGTACTCACACCCCCAACTACTAGTATGACTGAATCTTTCCGAGCATCCGTCCCTCCTTTGTTTCTCCGTATCTGTCAAGAAACTGATGCCACAGCCTCCCTTGAGAGTGTCCCTCACACTTGAGCAATGGGCTTCTGTGAGAATTGTCTCACTACTAAAAACTGTGGGGAATAAGAGTCAGAAACCTTGAAGGAGCCAGTTCATCTCCTGGGTCCTGTGTGGCATGATGGAAGTGGCTTTAGGGCTGCACAGGCACTAGCAACTCTTTCTCCTCTTCTCCCCTCCTTGTATCAAGCCCTCCTCCATCCAAGCCTCTGTCTTGTTGCACCTCACTCTGTCATTTGAGTTGCAGTGGGAGTGAATACCTGTAGACTGCCATTCAGGTGGTGCACTAGGACCATTTTATTAATTGATGTCTAATATTTCACTTGCTATAATGGCCATGCCCACGTGTGACACACCTGCTATGGTGGCCATGCCTAGGCAGAACCCATTTCCTTCTGATCACCCTGTTGCACTTTGATCTGCTTTGCCCAGGGATGACGTGCCCCTTTTCAGCTGGTTTTGTGGGGCCGAGAGAGGTTGTACATGACTGGAATAGCACCCAGCCAGCAGCAAGTTTAAATTCGACATAGTTGGCAGTGATCTGGTGACCACAAATTTTGAGTCCTCATTCTTCAATCTTAATAGAAGCAAAATGTATACAAGGGATGACCTGTTTTGTCTTGATGCTTTTCATAGTGACCACAAGCATCCTAGTTGTATCGTGAAGCTGCTGCCTGTATCCACGTTGAAGAAGGGGCCTCGCTAGAGGATGCCTGGGCAGTGGTTCAAGAGTGAGCACGTGTACGTGGTACTTACTGGTCTTCCTGGAATTCCAAGTGGACCCATTGGTCCCATAGGCCCAGGGCGGCCGGGGGGCCCCTAAGGACAGGCAACAAGAGAAGGCTATTAAGAGAAGTTGACTGGTATTTTGGAGTCCTGAATTCTTAAAGTTTTCTTGGAATATTTTCTAATAAAAATAAAACTTACCTGGAAACCGACCGATCCAGGATCTCCGGGTTCACCCTAAATGAGAAGAAATCATTTAAAGAGTTCTAGTTTTTAAGCTAATCTTTAGATTTAGTTACATTTTATTACAACATTGCAAACAAGTATATAAGTTATTGCAGCCATAACAGGACCTGGTAATGTTAACTAACCTAATACCTGAGGTACAGTGAATATGGGAAAGGGATGCATCCACAATTAAATATAAGATTGAAACAAGTTATTTTTGAATTGGTCACAATTTTGGATTATTTTATTCTATGCATTCTGCTACTCCATTCATTCTGACAGCTCAGAGTTCACTTGGAAATTAATTTTATTAATCAGAATTTACACTAGGTCACTTAATCAGGTCTCCTATCTCTATTAAACTTACCCTGTATTTGTCACGGTCCTTTTCAGATAGTGCATAAGGTTCACCTTTCTGGCCTTTGGGTCCTAGGGGCCCCTACAGGAGTACATATATGGTGGAAAGAGGAAAAGGCAAAAAAGTTCATTAACATTCAGAGCAGCTATAGTAATATGGATGGTTAAATACTGACCTTTATGGGCAATGTCTAACTGCTCTTATAGCTCATTTAGATTATTCTGAACACTAATCACTATATCCAACCACAAAGGTGAGACTTTTACTTTCATATTTATCCAACAGTATCTTTCTTCAAAGTTAAAATGGAAAGACATTATAGAATTTGTGTTTTTAAAGAACCCAAATGAGCACTCAGTAAACGAATCCTTTAGTAAACCATGCTATTTTTTGGGTACTATTACTTTGTGTTTTCTTTGGCATTAGTGTACTGAAGGTAGTAACATGTACTCTGAAGCTCCATTTGTGGGAGAGATACTGGGTCGCTCTTTAAAACAGAAACTGTGTCAAGTACACATGTGCATGTATAGGTACATGCATGCACGTCTTAACACCTACATATGAAATCAATATTTTTAAAGTAATCAATATGTTTGTTGATGATAAAAATTATTTTGTTGGAATAGACTAGAAAATGATGTAGCTTATTGAAAAGTTGAAGTTGTAAAAGAAGAGTCAAAGAAGTGCGAATTGGAAAGCAGAGGTGTTGATGATGAGAAATTGATTATTTCAGGGGGAAACAGGTGAAGGTTATTTATGACTGTTCTTCCCCACCTTAAAAATAAATTTTTTTTTAACCAGATAAAATTTTAGCATAACCCTGAATGTGCAGTATTTTGGTGGTAAGAGGGTAACACTACGGAAAAATATTTCAATATTCTTTGCAAAGACCTTGAAAACGAAATGAGGCCATGAAACAGATTAACATACAAAAGTTCTTCCATTAAAAAACAACACCCTTTCGTATTGGATATGCTGAAGAATATCATTGTCCTTTCACATCACAAAGGATTTTAGAATCGAATCAAGATTTCTAATCATCTTGTGACTAATAATTTGTCAAACTTTTAGCTTTTTAGAATTTAAGCTTTCGTGTTGCCCTACAATTCAATGTTATTTGAATTGGAGCATGAATATGGAAAATAAAATTGTTTGAATCCAGGAAGATCATGCCTAGATATCCATAGGAAAACCTCCAAGGAGAGAGCGACGCTTCCTCAGGGTATAAAAGACAGGGTTAGTGTGCGCCTGCGGCCCCTGCTGGTGAGTGAACAGAAGGCAACACACCATCCTTACAAAGTTTTTCCAAGACCATTTCTTAAGGGTCCTGTGCTAGGCCTTCCGGATGCCATGAAAGAGAACAGGGCACTTCCATACATTTCTGCCGACAGGTGCCAGCCATCCAGGTTCCAGAGCTAACCATGTGAACAGGGTGTGCTGTGCTGATGATACTCACAGGAGATCCGGGGATACCCCCAATGCCAGAGGGTCCCTGGGGGCCTACGTCTCCCCTGGTCCCATTGCAGCCATCATAGCCAGGCGGTCCTCGGGGTCCACCTTGCCCAGGATGTCCCTGGAAAAGAGGAAAGGAAGTGAGTCGTTCAGCCCAGAGGTGTTTAGTTTTCATAACTGTGTGTGATAAAACAGTTTTAAATCGTCTCTCTCATGCCACTGGCATGAATCCAAGGGACGACAGCTCAAAATGAATGAATGAATGAATGAATGAATGAATGAATGAATGAATAAGTAGACAAAGGCACACGGGCAGAGTTCTAAGCAGGGGAAAGGCTTTCAAGACAAAGTTCTGTTTCCCAAAGGTTTTGGTGAGCAGTAAACTGTCTTGGCATTTCTCCTCTTTGCTGCACTGGGTGCCTGGGAGCACTGTTTTGTCAGGGACAGGATTTTAAAATTCTAGAAAAAAGTTCTAGAAGCAGTGATCTCCTTCTCAGGGACAACAAAGGTGTCTTCATCTGTTATGGCCGACTGACTTCTGGACTTACATCCTAAACAGGTAAGAGATTCACACCTACAGTGGAATTTCATCAGTGGCTTAGCCATAGGTAGACAAACTGATTTCCTCTTTCTGCATTCTTTGGAAACACTCCTTTTAAGATTTTAAAGCAAGTCAGGTGTTCTAAGATGGCTGGTGGAAGAGGGGAGGCAACATGATCAGATGTCTTTTGAAGGAGTAGGCCAGGTGAAGTCTGTGGGCACCTCAATAGCACTCACCTGGCTCTGGGAGACATCCGGGGGTGGGGTTAACTATAATTTATGCCCTACGAGACTACAGCCCCTTTTGCTCTTCTTTGCACAAAAGATGTTTAAATATATGCTTTCTTATTATGTAATTTCTTTTTTTAAAATATATTTTTATTGGGGAGAGGGAGAGATAGAAACATCAATGATGAGAGAGAATCATCACGCCTTCTACTGGGGATCAAGCCCGCAACCCAGGCATATGTCCTTGACCAGAATCAAACCGGAGACCCTTCAGTCCACAGGCCAACGCTCTATCCACTGAGCCAAGCCGGCTAGGGCATTTATGTAATTTCTTTAAAATTTTTATTTTCTTAAGAGCAGGCCTAACATAGAGTCCAGAGTAATTTTTGAGGGCGTTTAAGATGTCTTTTAGACTTACTTTGAGAAATTTGGAAAATTTCAAGACAAATGAACCAGTTCTACACCGAGTGCGTGTATTCTGAATGATACTAAGGAATACAGCAAGAAAAGTAGAATTTTCCTTTTGTCTGCATATCTTTCTGCTTGAGATGTTCAAAGCCATTGCTTTAACTTGTGCCATCAGAAAAGAGATCTGATAGCCCTTTCAGCCAACCCTGGGGAGTCAGGGGAATCCTGATGGCTTCTGGAAACCATGGTGAACAATCTCTCCAGCTGTTACAGAGCCAGCTGTCTGAAGCCTTCAAAGGAAAGGGCCCTTTTTGGGGGGTTTCTGAAAGCTGACCCTTCAAATCCAGCCAGAGAAACACGCTCTGCAGTTGTTCTGCTTAAGATCCGTGGTATCCTAGGATGTTTTTGCTTCAAATGAACATCTGAGTTCCTTAGTCTTCTCCTGAATTATCAATCTGCTATTGGGTCTTTCTGATTTCCTTAGGACTGATTTGAAATTGCATGTCAATCTGATCTTCTTTTGAAATTGTGCTTCGAGGAAAAATCTCAGTTATATTGAGCTTAATGTCCATCTCTTTTTGTTCCTCTGATTAGATACATTTCTGTGTGTACAACTCTACGATTTCCCTGCACATCACTTTTTATACACAACTTCTAAACAGCTAAAATTACCCAGGTCCTTCAAACGCTATGCTCATTAACTGCTTAGAGATGGCAGGTGACATTTAAGTTAATATGCAGTATCAGGGTTCTGTGGTTAGAGAGACTATATATAGCAGCACCAAGATTCTGTAGAAAATGATCAGTTATCTGCTCATCATGATCACTCTCCCTTACGATGATTACTCCCTTATTTGTGAAATATTTGCATCTGATAGTAAATGAGTATGAAGTGCAGAAACGAATTAAAATATGATACAGATTAGTTACAATATTTTTCCATAATGTCACTCAGATTTAAATCAGATTTCAACTTCCGGAAGCAAAAATATGATAAACAGTTTAAATAGTTCAAGAAAATAGTTTAAAGACGGGTGAAAAAAAAAA
Organism: Myotis nattereri; assembly: GCF_964212035.1. Classification (NCBI taxonomy): domain Eukaryota; kingdom Metazoa; phylum Chordata; class Mammalia; order Chiroptera; family Vespertilionidae; genus Myotis; species Myotis nattereri. Next base: position 31,148,110 of record NC_138076.1, read on the forward strand.
AGATGGGCGATTTAGTTTGAGGCCGTTGGTAGAAAAATACTTTTATTATTTGTTTAACCCTTGAAATCTGCAGATTCTTCGACTGTGCCAATTTCTCAAGATCCTGACCAATGTGAATGCTATTTCCTTATTTGTTCACAGCTGCATGTTTTGTAACTGACGTATCTGAGTGCCTCATTCAGGTGACATTTAGGATCACTGGCCATGTAGGTCTCATGTCTTGTGATCACAACTTCCCTTCTTTAGCTCTGACTGCTTCCTTCTACTGTGGCAAAAGTGTTCTTGAATGCGGAGCTAAAATCGGAAGAAAAGGTATGAATTCTCTGTGATGACTCTCCACTCAGGACCTTACTCTATTTCTGCAAGGGGACAGCCCTACTTGTGCAGACTGAAGATTCTCTCTCCCTGTGTGTGCACATGAATGTGCACATATGTGCACATGCATGCATGCGTGTGTGTGTGTGTGTGAGCACGGTGACAGAGAACATGTATATGCAGGGGAAGGGTGCAGACATCTGTGCATATGGGTGAGGGTCCTTAAACGTCAGCAGCAGACAGATGGGGTGGGTCTGCATGTGTGATAAACACATTTATTCCCGAGAAGGAGATCAGCAGGAAGCCGGCCCTGGGAACTCTGCTCCCGGGTCCCTGTGAAGAAGGCTGTGAGTCAGGCTGCTTTGTTTATTTTTTTATGCCACAAGAAGTAAAGTAAACTAGGTTAAAAAAACACATTTTATGGCATTTTGAGATTTTCTCATGGATAATCCATGCCTCCTCTTCTCGTTTATGTGTGGTTACTACAAAGAATCTGAGAAGCTGCACAAATGTCCAGCAGGGCTTCATTCCGTCCACGTTCTTGGCTGTGCTACTTTATATTCAGGTTGTTCTCTGGTTCAAACACAATTTCGAGACCGGCTCCTTAGCCAGCACATCTGAGCGATGCTCTAGCTTTTCCTTACATAACACTGTCCGGTTCTAGCAAAGTCTCCTCCATTCTGAAGCCAAGTCCAGAAGAACGTTTACAAGGGAAAAAGTCTGTCCAGCATTTGACTGGATTCCGGAAGAAAAAGACCTACATGTAGCCCCACAAATTTTACGTGACGAACAAAAAAAGCAGGTTTAGCTCAAGATGTTGCTGTTAAGTCATAAACGTGTTGGTTCCCATGCATACAATGTTTTAAAATTCTAATCTTACAAAAAACTTACAGGAATTCCGTCAGCACCAGGGAATCCAGAAACGCCTCTTTGTCCCTATAAAGAAGGTAAACAAATTTAATGAAGGTCAACACACCCGCTGCCCTCCATAAAACGAGAGGAAATGCCAAGTTTTCCGTACCACTTCTCCTTTTGGGCCTATGCTCCCGGGAGAGCCTCTTTCACCCTTGTCACCTTTGCGGCCCTGCAGTCCTGGGAATCCTTGTAACCCTGGGGGCCCAGTGTATCCCTGGTGGCCCACTTGCCCGGGCTGACCCTGTAGAAACAACATACATTCAATTTCCACAGTGAATAGCAATGAATGAGCACTTTCAGTCACGTTGCTTTGGAAACTATGCTTTTCATTCTCAAAGAGCGATGATCTTCAGAGACCATTATACGTAAACTACCATCTGTTGCCACCATAACCCCAAAGTGATTTCTGGCAAAAAAAAGAATTCACAGAGTTTAAAGGAAAAAGGTATTAAATGTAAAGAGAAAATAATCCTAATTTACTAAAGCGATGCTATTGTGAAATGATGATACTATTGCACTGGAGACAGTCAACTTTTTTTTTTTAAGTCCTTTCAGCATATAAAAAATGTTCCAAACAAATTTCTAAGATTTTAATCTCTACCCCAATATAATGCATACAACAGATATGGGATGATATTCAAAAGAATTAAAAGCAGAGACTTGAACAGATATTTCTAGAGCATTTTTCACAATAGCCAAAAGTGTCCCATCGAGAGATGAGTGGATAAACAAAATGTGGTCCATCCATATGATGGAATACTATTCACCTTTCAAAGAAAGGACATTCTGACACATGTGACAACGTGGATGAACCTTGAGGACATTATGCTAAGTGAATCAGCCAGTCCCAAAAGGACAAATACTGTGTGATTCCACTTCCATGAGGTTCCTAGAGCAGCTGAACTCATAGAGACAGAAAGGGCATGGGGAGAGGAGAAGGGGAGTCATTGTTTAGTGGGTGCAGAGTTTCCGTGGGGAAGATGAGAAAGATCTGGAGATGGGAAGTGGTGATGTTTGCACAACACTGTGAATGTACTTAATGCAACTGAACTGTGTGAAGATAGTTAGGATGGTAAATTTTATGTTTTGTATGTTTTACCACAAGAAAAGTAAAAAGATTAAAAAGGGGCTTCTATCTCTCTGATTAATGGAACTAAGTTATGTATTATAGTTAATGTTCTAATGAACTCTCCCAGGTTCACTTAAATGAAAAATAAAGTTCTATGTCTTGATTTCCTTTTTCAATGAACAAGTCTGCTGTTTACTCACCATAAAGAACCTTTACCTGCTAAGCCCGATTTGCTTTCACATTTCAAATTCCCATCTGCCTTTAGATCAGTGGTTCTCAACCTTCCTAATGCCATGACCCTTTAATACAGTTCCTCATGTTGTGGTGACCCCCAACCATAAAATTACCTTCATTGCTACTTCATAACTGTAATTTTGCTACTGTTATGAATCGTAATGTAAATATCTGATATGCAGGATGTATTTTCATTGTTACAAATTGAACATAATTAAAGCACAGTGATTAATCACAACAATATGTAATTATATACATGTTTTCCGATGTCTTAGGCGACCCCTGTGAAAGGGTCGTTCTTCCCCTAAAGGGGTGTTGACCCACAGGCTGAGAACTGCTGCTTTAGATGGAGGGGGGACTGAGCCATTACTTCTAGTCTTCTCTTCCACTGCCTACAAGTAACTCTTCCTATATAAACGGTGCAGCTAAAGAGTTTGTTAGTCATTACAGAATGTTTACAGTCTGTCTGCAACATTCCACACAGCTGAGGTGAAGCAAACAACTTCAAAATGCAGGCCAAGCCTCAGCATTAATGTCACAGACAGACCGGTGTAGAGGTTGCTTTGGGGTGGAAGCAACTGATGGAAATTAAGGTTTCAGCTGGCGAATGAGAGCTCTCCCCAAGCTCAGGACCCCTGACGCCTCGGACAAAGGGGACTTGCAGGAATCTCTCTGGGCAAGGTCAGAGTTTTAGAGATAGTGAGTTCTCCTGCCCCACCCTCCACATGTTCCAGAAGAGTCCAGTCAGCGCAGAAAGCATCAGTCACTGAGGGTAGTATCTTATGTTGTGGCAAAGCCACTATATTTAATATCTTTGAAGAATGTGATTAAAAATAAGGCTTCCTAATTGAGGGAGATTGTGGTCAAAGACAGACAGCTCTGACCTGGGACACGTGACACCCCAGGCTCATGCTCGTCGATTTCCAGTCAGGGGTCTTAGTATGCTACATCTGCTGTAAGTTTGGGGACAAAATATGCTTTGATTCTGGTTTTTATGACTCTTTCCCAGTTGTTCTCATTTTTGTTTTGTTTGTGGCTCTGTCGGAATATAGCCTTCCTGTGATCATATACCATGCCCCTCAGCCTTACGTTCCCTAATCATCATGAGGCCTGTCAGTGTTTACAGGGAGTGTCCTTTGGGGGATAAAATGTTCCCCATTAGTACTGTCATTTTTTTCTGTCCATAAACTTTATCTCTATCCAGGGGATTACTGTATGGAGCCAACTAAGGGGAACACACACTGCTCATCAAAATGGAATGTGTGTCTTAACGATGAAAAGCCACATTCTTGTCTTGCACTCATTAACCTTTCCTCAATTTTCTTTGACGAGGAAAGTGACTACATCATGTACTCATTTTCCTTCCATTGTCAGTAAACTTCTTTATACCCATAAAGTCTTGGATGGGAAGTCTGACTTTTGGAATAAAGCTCTAATCTTCCCTTTTCTGGAGCAAGTTGTCAATTATTTCTTTTTATTGAGGTGAAATTCCCATAATGTAAAACTAGTCATTTTACAGCGGTTTCTAGTACATTCACAATGTCCTCTATCTAGTTCCAAAACATTTTCATCATCCTGGAAGGAAGCCTCATGCCCACTGAGCAGTCACTCCCTGTTCCTCCCCACCCCAGTTTCTGGTAACTACAAATCTGCTTTTGGTTTCTGTGGATTTATCCATTCTTGATATCTATATGTATAAAAGCCCAAGCGACCAGTTAACTGGTTGCTATGACATGCACTGACCACCAGGGGGCAGACACTCAATGCAGGAGCTGCCCCCAATGGTCAGTGTGTTCCCACAATGGGAGCACAGCTCAGCTGACCGACGGGTGCCAGATGCTGGGCTCACGGCTGGCAAGCGCCGCTGTGGTGGTGTGAGCCTTTCCCAATTGGGACTGACTGGGTGCAAACCCACGGCAGGCATAGTGGGCCAGAATGAGTGGGAGTGGTGTGGCACAGGCCCCGGCTCAGGCTCCTCTCCAGCCGCCTGCTGTAGCCCGATCCCCACAGGCCACGCAGAGGGACCCCACCAGTGCACTAATCCATGCACCAGGCCTCTAGTTTCATATAAGTGAAATCACATGTATGCTATATGACCATTTTTGTCTGGCTTCTTTCACTTATACTTTTTTTGAGGTTCATCCATGCATGATCATGTATCAGTACTTTATTCATTTTTTTTCTTTATTGGTTAAGGTATTACACATGTGTCCTTAATCCCCATTTCCCCCCACCCCCCCAACCCACTCGTGCCCTCACCCCCTTGGCTGAATTATATTCCATTGCATGGATAGACCACAATTTGTTTGTTGTAAATAGTGCTGTAAACATGCATGCACAAGGTCTGTTTGAGTCCTTGTTTTCAATTCTTTTGGGTACGTCCCTAGAAGTGGAATTGCTGAATCCTATGGCAATTCTATGTCTATCTTTCGAAGAAACGGCCATACTGTTTTTCACAGTGGCTGCACCATTTTACATTCCCACCAACAGGGTGTGAGAGTGCCAGATTTCTCCACATCCCTGTCGAAGATTGTTATTTTCCATTAAAAAAAATTTATAGCCATCCTAGTGGGTGTGAAGTTGGTGTCATTCTAAAGAGGCATCTTGAGCTTCTGACAGATGGAACATTTCACAAAATTCCATCCAGCTTCCGGCCTGGGGAAGGGCCAGGGAGAGTCTGGAGAGAATCCGCAGCAGAGCCCCGTCCTCTGGGACTGAACTCAGTTTTGCCACAGTTCAAGGCTTTCGCTGCTGGGACTTAGGGAACATCTTTGTCACGACCCAGTGGCCTCCTAATGCATGTTTCGGCCATTAGGGACAGAGATCTTTCCCAAGGATATCCTGCCCATGCTGGCATCGTGTGTGTTTGTCAAGAGCAGTTGCAATGGCCAGGTAAATAAAGAGGATTTCCCTCTGTGCTAATTAGTCATCATCATTAGCAACTTCCACCCTCAGCTGAAAAGTCCCAATTGGAAAAGTTATTTCCATCTCTTCCTTTTCTTTTGTAATAAGTGATGTAAAAATAAAAATTAGCCCAGAAAGAATAGGACTCTAGTTTAAATGGGTTTTTTTGCATAAATTTCAAAAGCTCCTGGGTGACCAACGCTCCTAAAATTCCTGCACTATACTCAACAAAAGAATTTGCACAAAAGAATTTCTTGAAAGCCAACGGACCATAGACTATGCCCCGTCCCACCAGAGAATTTGATTTGTGTGAATGTGTTACTTCCCAGGAAACAGGATAATGAAAAGTAGCATTTGCTTGTGTGTCCTCTGGGATGAAGCACTGTTACAGCTCTTAAAAATGGTTCCTCTTCTAATGGCCTTCTGAGGTGGTTCTAATAAAACATGCTATTTTTTTTTTAAATGGTTCATCTCATGTCATCCCCATAACAAATGCATAAAGTAGGCATCTCCCTCACTTGTGAGAGGAGGGACAATGGGGGCTTGGGAAGGTTCGGGAGGAAGAACCGACTCTTACGCCATCAGGTCTGGGGAGTGAGGCTGCCTCTGAAGCCCCCCATCTTCCATTAGATCTTCTTACTCAAGTGAGGTCCATGAGCTGTGTCAGCCGCCGGGGACCCTGAGAGAAATGCAGTCTCAGGCCCGGCCCAGACCTCCTGGCCTGCACTGGACATGACCCTCAGCAGGTTTCTTAAGTGTACCGAAGTTTGAGAATCGTGGCATGGCCCCATCCTCCTTCCCTTTCTGACGTTCTCATAGGAGAATCAGGTATCTTTTGTTATTATTTTAATTTTTTTCCTTTTTGTTAAGTTTATTGGGGTGACACTGGTTAAGAAAATGATTCGGGTTTTAGGCGCACAGTTCCATAATACATCATCTGGACACTATTCAGCAAGACTCTGTCCATCACCATTTATCTCCCCTACATCCTCCTCCACCTCCCCACATCCGACAGGTATCTTTTAACAAGAAAAGTATCTTATGTATGAAGTTGGTTCTTAGAAGGAAGGCCAGGCTTCCTGAGTCAGACAGAGGAAAACATTTATGTCTGTTAAATGCTATTTCTAATTACAATTTTCTTAGTCTTATGCTTCAGTGATATCTGCAGCAAGACAGAACGAACTTTGATCACTGTTAGGGTGGAAGGTTGCACAATGCCTCCTTCCTTTTGAAATCACTACTGGAGTATGTGTGGGATGCCCGGGGTCAGTTTTGGAAGTCGAAGTCTTGACAAAGTAGATAGAATGAGTTCAGACTTGACTACACATTGCTTAAATACCACGGCTGTGGAGTGAACGCACTTCAAGTCCTGAGACACTTACTAAGCTTTCATGAATTTAGAATTTTCACTTCCGTAAAAGGGGCAAAATATAATTGGATATGTGCACGTGCGGAATAACGCTGAAATCTACTTCAGCTGCGAAAGCAAAGGCAGAAGATATGGTTAATTGGGGCCCCAAGAAATTTCACACTGATCCAACCCCAAGGTGGTGCCTGTTTGCACTCATAGTTTAGTAACCTTACAACTCGCCTTGGGTGGGGAAGTAAGAGGAGCTTCATGTGTCAGGAAAGGATAAAGCGAGATGTTTCCAAGGATAAAACCTGCTTCACTGCACATCAGGATTTTCAATCTACAGTACAGGGTTTTCCTGGTAGAATAAGAATAAGCTTTTCATGAGTTACTGGCCAACATCTGAATACTAGGAAATCCCTTCTCCTTCCTAAGTCTACTCTTCCTGCCTCCCCTTTTATGGGCACTGGGCGCCCCACCAGACACCCCATATCCTCTGTAGTCTCCTGGGGGCCCCTCCCTTCCTTGGCTGTTGACGATGTGTTCCAGACCTTCCCGGCCTTCTGATGCTGCAATTCTTGGTTACTCTCAGGGGATTCCAGCCTAATTCCCAGCTTATCCTCTGAGCTGGTCACACACATTCGAAAATATGTAAAATGGCTCCAAAGGCAGGAAGGGCTGCATTTTAAGATTCAGGAAGACAATTCCTTCATCTAAAATTTAGAACTGGTCATTGTTCTTAGGGGTGATCATGGGCATTTGTGAGCAATTTTTGATGACCTTGGCAGGATAAATTAATACCATATTCCAAGCTAATATGTAAAGGCTGTATTAGAAGAGTGTGTTACACGTATAATAAGTATCAGTAAATAATGGATGACTGCCTCCATGAAGAACAGGCAGAGCTGATGTTAAATGTGCTGTTTTACCTAAAGCTTCTTATTTAGCACATAACAAAACATTAGCCCTGCCCTGGGTACTATTCCAAATTAAGGACACCACCTCTATGAGGCAAAATTATATGGGCTTTTGGAATTGTTGCTTTCTAAAATTACCTGACACAGATTGTAGGACTAGTGTCCACATAAAGAAAATAACATCCACCGTATGTACAGAAATAACCCTTGACCCTACCTCTCTCCATTACAAACATTTAGTCAAAATGGATCATAGACCTAACTGTAAGAGCTAAGGCTATAATACTTCTATAGCCTTAGAAGGAAAATATAGGGAAGAATCTTCATGAGTCTGGATTGGCAAAGATTTCTTAGCTAAGACACAAAAGTCACAAGCCACCAGAGAAAACATAAGACTAATAAGTGTGATCTTTAAGATGCAGTAGCACATAAAAGCGGGCTACAGACTGGGAGAAATATTTACAAACACATACCTGATAAATGACTTTTATCCAGAATATAAAAAGAACTCGCAGAAATCAGTAAGGCGATGAACAACCCAATGAAAAAAGCAGGTAAAAGATTTCCACAGAGCCTTCAGCAAGGAAGATGCATGAGTGGAAAGTAAACTTTTGAAAAGATGCTAAGCATTGAGAGAGTAAATTAAATCCACAATAAGATATAACTGCAACCACTAGAATGGCTGACGCACGGAGAAAACACCGGTGATGCCAAGTGCTGGAGAGGAGGTGGAGGGAGCTCCCTCGCTCGCTGCTGCTGGGAAGGCTAAGTGGGGTGGCCACTTTGAAACGGAGGCAGTTTCTTATACAGTGCAACATATACCTGCCGGAAGGCATGTAGGTAAATGTCCACAGCGGTTTGATTTATTTTAGTGAAAAACTGGAAACAACTTGAATGTCCATCAGCTGGACATTCAGTTATTAAGTGAAGCAACAAACTGGTATGTCCATAAAGTGGAACATTAGTCAGCAGTAAAAAGGAAGACACTGTCTGACATGTGTAACAAGGACGAATTACGCAGCCAGACTCAAAGGCTCCCGTCCTATTTATGTGATATGATGAGATCACCCTATTTATATGACATTCTAAAGAAGGCAAAACTAGGGACAGAAAACAGGTCAGTGGTTGCCAGGGGTGGGGCAGAGGGAGGGGACTGACTGAAAAGGGCACTGGGAAACTTGGGGGCGGGGGTCGGAGGGAGAGAGAGTCATGGGCTTGTCTTATATCGTGATTTGGGTGGTTGTTACATGGCTGTATACATTTGTCAATAGTCATTGGTTTACACGTAAATGATGCCTCAATAAACTCGACCTAAACACTAACAACCACAAAAGGAGTCTGGTGAAGGCGAAGATTAACAAGAGGAGGCCTGAGGTTCATGGTCACATTGGGTATGACCAGGTCCCTTTCATACATTCTTACCAGTGAATTTACGACAGATAATATTCAGAAAAGGAAGAAGAGTGGACACTAAAAACTAAAATAAAACAAAACCCACAAACAACATTTAGCCAAATGCCTTTTAAAAATGTCTGCCAGAGAAATGAACAAATCTGAAGAAATGGAGACCTAGCTTTCCTTGTTTGGAATCTGGTCCGTGTGGGTGTGATCCTAATGGAAATGAGACCCGGCCAGCACATAGTCCACAGAACAGCACTGCCCGAAGGGAGCCAGGACCAAATTAGACACACGAGTAAAAAATAAGCCCAAGACATCACCAGTTTCCATTATGCATGATTTTCAGAAAAACCCCCACAAAGATCAGCAGGTGTCTTCGGTGACTCTCGGATGCTCTGGTTATAGTTGTATTGGAAATGACTTGACTTGGACAGAGTCACATTTTAAAGCAGATAAAAATGTATCATCTCAGGTTCTCCACCCACAGGACCCATAAGTCGAAAACCTCTGCCCCTTATTCTAAAAACAGGCCGTCCAAGGGCAGTCCCACTCAATGGCTTTGAGACTAACGTGAGGCCAAGCTTTTTATAGCCTGGATGTGATTTTGCTTGGCATATGCCAGAAAAGTTGATTTTCTGGGAAAGCCTTTCACTGCTTCTGTGCTTGCGGCAATAAATACATTTCGTTTGCCTGAAGGTGAACCGTTGCCTAACAGACGGACTTGATTTCCTAAGCCTCCTGTCCTCCAACAAGACACGGAGTTGAGTGTGGATGAGCCAGGGCCTTTGTGAGCAGAGCTGGCAGGGGAGGAACGGGCTGGAAGAAGCAGATTCCAGGGCCACGGGAAGCACACAGAGGACTCTGGTTGTCAGGCCTCCCATTAAGTATGAAACACTCTAACTAGGAGCTGTCAACATGGGATAGAACGAGATCAACGATCATCATCAAACAACCTTTCTGTCATTATGAGTTAATAACACAGGGTGGCTTCGGACTATACTTATATGATTAGAAAGTGGCAACTACAACAGGCAGCAACTGCTGAGTCACCCAAATCATACAGCTACAGGTAAATCAAATAGTTAGCTGTCCATATTTATGGCCTCAATGATAGGCTATTAATTTTCATGGGCCGAATGCACATGCCAATATTTTACTGGTGTTCTTAGGTCATGTTCTTAGGTTATACTCAAGTGTGGTGTGACTCACAGTAGAGATTGCGTGTTCTAATGACTGTGTTTCTGTCATTGCCCAGTGGGGAGCTCTGTACATAGGGACTGGTCAACACCCCAGGGAATGCTGCCTGCTAATGGAAGGAGCGAGAGGAAATATGGTGAGCATGGCCTTCCAAATATTGGCCATCCTGCTGTGACTGTCCACCAGGCTGGGAGCCCTTGAGATTGACATTTTAGCATCTGTGGCACAGACCAGGGACAGAACCAACAGTTACATCTATCTTGCATTTAGACTAAACATAGTCACAGGAGAGAAAATATTCTTGAAGTTGGCATTGTATAGAGTTGGTCTGTTACGAAAAATAAGTGGCCAACAGAAAGAAAAGGTTAAGAGCAAGAGCAGATTCTGACCTGGCTGTGGTACACAGATTCTTATTTGAAAGGTTCCGGAATAGGACAAGTTGTAATAGAGCTCCAACTCCGCTGTCATTAGAAAAGGTGTGATTATCACTCTTCGCCTCTTCTTCCTCCTCTCCCTTCTATTCCGCCTTCCTTGGCTTTAACTCATTTATCTGTTATTTTATATTCATTAAAGTTACTTAGTGTTTTCATTTCTTTTTAAAGACTTTTAAATTTACATACAATAAAAACCACTTTTTGTGTGTGTATCATTCTGTGAATTTTGAAAAGTGCTCAGAGTTTCATTAGCCCTAATCCCTTGAGCTGCTCCTTTGCTAATCACTGATCTCTCTCCAGCCTCGTGGCTTTGCCTCTTCTAGACTGTCATACAAATGGAATCATCTAGTATGTCATCCTTTGAGCCTGGCTTCTTTCACTCAGCATCGTGCATTTGAGATTCACCCGCCCTGTTTCTGTCCCGTTTCTGTGTACCAACCGTTTAGTCCTGTGTATCCTTGAAGCATGTTTGTTGTGTCCCATTAGCACAATTTGTTTACCCATTCACTTGTGGAAGGACATCTGAATTGCTTCCAGTTTTTGGTGAATGTGAATTGGGCTCTTTAAACATTCATGTGTGGTTTTTTGGTGGGATGTATGTTATTATAAATAGGCTAGAATGGGATTGTTGGGTCATACAGAAAGGGTATGTTTAACTTTATGGAAAACAATTGCAGCCCTGGCCAGTGTGGCTCAGCTGGTTGGAGCACTGTCCTGTACACTAGAAGGTCGCAGGTTCTATTCCCAGTAGGATACATACGTAGGTTGTGGGTTCGTGTAGGAGGTAACCAATCGATGGATCTCTCTCACATCCATGTTTCTCCTCCCCCCCTTCCTTCCTGTCTAAAAGCAAAACAACAACAAAAACAAGCCTGGCTGTTCCATTTTGTATTCCCACCAGCAATGTAGGAGAGCTCCAGGTGCTTGTTAGCACTTGGTGTCATCAGTTTTGTTCTCTTAGCCATTCTCTAGGTCTGCAGTGCTCATTTCTTTTACTAATCTCATTCCTTTTAATTAACAGTTTCTACCTGTTTGCTAATCCTAGATCCAGTTCAGGGGGCAGTGGTTCCCTCTGATACATTGCTGGAGTCATATGTAGTGGGGGCTTCCATCTTGAGTTTTAGCGTGGCCTGCCCACTTGTGGCTTCCCACACGCAGATACTCTGCTCCAGGCTAACTGAGTTCCTGACAATTGGGTCAGTTTCTCTTGTACCTCAGGGCCTTTGCACATGCCTGCCATCATTGCCTGGTGACTCCCAGGGGCACTAGAGGACATTTTCCTGACCCGGGAACTAGATTAGATGCTCCCTCAACTTGCTTTTACCACAGCACTCACTGTGCTGTACATTGGGACATGCCTCATTTGAGCTTCAGTCTCCAGCATCTTACAGCAGTTGACATACATAATAACATGATCCACTGTTAAGTAAATTCATTTAACTGTTAAGTAAGTGAATTATGGATGTTATAATTACTCAGTTCTGCCTGACTCCAAATTCAGGTTCTTCCCACATGGAAGTAAAAAGCCAGAGTGTCCTATTTTTAGGACAGTTTTTATATCCATTGTAATATGTTCATGATTTCTCTTTTTAAAAAATATATTTTTATTGATTTCAGAGAGAAAGGGAAAGGGAGAGAGAGAGAAGCATCAATGATGAGAGAGAATCATTGATTGGCTGCCCCCTGCACGCCCCACACTGAGGATTGAGCCTGCAACCTGGGCATGTGCCCTGACCAGGAATGGAACTGTGATTTCCTGGTTCATAGGTCAACGCTCAACCACTGAGCCATGCTGGCCGGGCTGTTCATGATTTCTAAACCTTTTCTGAACTCAGCTTCAGTGGATAACACTGTGGAGGGCTACCACCTTCTTATTCTGTGCCCTCGATTCCTTAAGGCACCTTACTATGTGAAAATATGTCCCTCATAACCTCAGCTCTTTTCCAGTCCCCAGGCCGACCTGTGGGATTTCTGATTCTTGGGTCTACCTGATGACTTGGTTCTTTCCATCTGCATTGTCAGAGAGGATGCTTTCCAGGCCTCTAAAATGCAATCATAAAAAAGGACCACCCAGACGTGTGGCAGGGAGTGCCGGCCCTATCAAAATCGGGCTTAGGACCTGGTAGATAAACAAGACATGATCTGCTGAAATCAAGCGCGAAGAAATGAGGCAACGGCTTTGGAATGCCAGGACTCCCTCCTCCGGGAGATTTAGTTCTGGTAATATTTGAACCGAGATATTTTGAGGACAAACGTCGGTGATACGCCAAACATGCTTAAGCCATTTAACGAAACTACCGTGACTCAGGAGGGTTAAAGGTTATAGAGAAAATGTGGGAGTTGGCTAACACGGGTCTGTGAAAAAGCTATAAAAGGAAGATTTCCCAAGGCTTACTACATGGACCTGCTTTAAAATAAAATTTTAACTTTCTATCAACAAAAAGACACCTTCTTATTACCTTTTATATTCTCGGTCTAAGGAAAGCAGAGACTAGAAGGAATATCTTGTAGTTCTCCTGATCAACACTAGATGGCAGTCAGTTGCACTTTTTGGAAGCAAAGAACCCACCCCACTTCAGATTTGCAATGTCAAATATTTTGTGATGGTTTTGGGTTATGATGTCACCCCTCAATGGAACAGAGGGCAGCTCCCTCAGTTGTCATGGGGAGCAAACTTCCCATGGGGAAAATTCTGATGAAAATTTTGATTGCAGAATTCCAATGGTGTCTAAAGAGCATATCAAATTCCATTTTTCTTTTTAAAGGGTGGCTGAACTCACTAAATAATTAATTATTTTATAATTTCATTTTCTTTTGACTTGCTCAAAGGAATATGTTCTAAATATATATAGATATGTGAGGACCTGTTAGACCCAGACCCAGTACAGAGTTCTAAGAGATAGCGATCAAGTTCGTGGAGTTGATCCGTGTATGGGACTAAGTTATAAGAGCAACTATCATTTCTAGACTAGAGCATTTACTGTTTGGAGCACTTTCCAAAAGTAAACTGATTTCATCCCTGCAACACCTCTATCAGGTAGGTGCTGTTCTTATATTCATTTTATGGCTGAAGAAACGGCGGCCTACAGTGGCATGAGCGGCTCAGCTAACTTGGACAGGAGGGGACGCACACCCAGCTTTTTAAAACAGTTCCAGAAGGCATTGTCACTGTGCACATGAGCATCTCTTGCGTAATGAATATGACTCTGGACCCTGAAAATATCTCTTTGACTAACCTTCATGAAGCTATAATCGAGCCAAAAGCAGATGGACAAATTGACAAAAATAAACACATGTATGCTTGGGGTTCAGGGAAAACAGACCTCGTCACCATCCTGCAGTGATTATCTAAGAACCTGCTTCTTTGCTGTAACAGCTGCTCAATGGTGGCCATTTCACGGTTTATTAATCCTTCTTCTGCTAGAAAGTGATCGGGGCAGAAAGAGAAGGTGAAACCCAAACAAGTCAGTTCTGTTACTTTTTAGCAACTCTGGTTAAAGGGTATGCAAGAGAGGTGGGGGCAGGGGATGGAGCTGTACGCTAAAACACTGAACTATCAAAATACTGGTGGAGCCCTAACCGGTTTGGCTCAGTGGACAGAGTGTCGGCCTGCGGACTCAAGGGTCCCAGGTTCGATTCCGGTCAAGGGCATGTACCTTGGTTGCGGGCACATCCCCAGTAGGGAGTGTGCAGGAGGCAGTTGATCGATGTTTCTAACTCTCTATCCCTCTCCCTTTCTCTCTGTAAAAAAATCAATAAAGTATATTAAAAAAATACTGGTGGAATAGTTAGATAGATCTCATAATCTATGCTTTCTCTGGCTTCCATTAATAGAGTTCTTGTTGAAGAAAGATTGCATTAGAAAGATTTCTGAAGGGTTGTGGACCTTTCTTACATAAAAAGATTGAATCGTCAAGCAATTCTTGAACGAAGGGTTTAGCAGGATTTTGGAGAGAATACGTTTTCAGGTACAGGGAAGTTTATAGAAAATCAAGTGCACACCTCCTGGGAGAACAAATTCATTCAAGGAGAAGATCATCCTGGTTAAGAAGACTGGGTGGGGTGAGCCTCAGGCATTAACTTCAGATGGAACTGAGGAATGAAAAGGAAGGCAGTACACACCACTGGCCATTTCTGTTGGGGTTAGAACTCTCCTGGAGAGGAAGGAAGGTCTGAATGGGTAGCTATTGGTTGTGAACAAATTAAAAAGGTTATAAAAGTGACTTCTAATTTGATGTTGGGAGAGGCAGTATGAGATAGGACGGTAGTTGTTTCCTAGAGTAAGTGTGAGAGAAAAGGAATCATTGAAAGAGATGCTGAAGGACATGGATGAGAAGATGGTAGGTGGGAACTCGTGGAGGGAAGGGTGTTAGAGGGGTAACTGAGATGTTAGCATCAGAGGCAGGAGTCTTGAAATCAGGTGGTGAAGGGACTTCCATGTGAGTTAATCATAAGGGGCTGTCCAAGAATATAGAGATGCTGGTGGTCTGCCAATGACCAGGATACACTTGCACAGAGCTGGAAGACACCCTCAGAATGTCAGAACCACCATGAGGTACATCTATTTGATATGGATGCATGAAATGATAAGGTTGGGGGCAAACCCTAGAGAAAGACCTAGTCTAACTTTGGATATGAGGATGATGAGCCCTAAGTGGCCTGGGCCAGGTAACATGGCAAGCTAGTGGTGAGCAGCCTGGCATTCCAGTTCACTAATTTTTCATATTCCATATTGCCTTGGAAGTTTGATAGTGGGAAAGGTTAAATGATAGTAACACCAGATCAAAATCCAGTCTTTCTGATTTACATGTTTAAAAGTATCTAACATTTTGGAAATTGCTCCTCAAAGTATTTTTGCAAAGATATTATCAATAATAATACTTAGGGCATTGTTGAAAGTTCTGGAGCTACTGATAAGTCAGAGCCACATGATGGCAATGCTTGTGAGCCACAGCGTGGATGTGAGCTAGTCTTTAGCCCACTGTCAGGGCTAAATCTAGTTCACAAAGGACTGGCATTCACCATTGGGCTTGACGCTGCAGATGGCTATCTGGACATCCTGGACGCCCTCCTAAGAATCCCCGCTGTAGAACGAGTATTTGGACAGACATTGAACACACATCCGCAATTAAAAAAGGAACAACAAACCACGAGAAACTGATCTTTTCTCAGTCTGGTGGAAAGATAATGGATGGCTCATTTGTCCAGACAAGAAACCCAAGGTCTTGGGCGAGAGGAAACCAAATGACATTAACATTCATTCCAGAGAAGTGACTCAGCTGGCGTACTGTTCTCATGACATGGGGCGAAAACAACCTCCAGAACATTAGTTCTTCTCAACAATTTGGTTGTAGGAAAAATAAATAGCAGTTTTCATCCACAGAATGAGCAGCAACAACTGTGCCCAGCTGCACTTCCAAGGCACACATTTATTCCTGACATGCTTCTTGCACATTTGAGGTTCTACACAGATCTTATGACAACACATATGACAAGCGAAGATGCACACGGTTCATTTCATCAGTGGGGAGCAATCATGGAGAGAGTTGAAGTATAGACCTCGATTAGGGTTGTGATAAGCATGGCAAATTCTTGCTTTCCTTGGGGGCTAGAATATCTACCTTGTCTTTCATCCATTACAAATTCAGCTTCTTAATGGGATTACCTCCAGAAAGCCTCACCCATGACGCCTTTGTAAGATGCTGCCGTGTGTGTGTGTGTGTGTGTGTGTGCGCGCGCGCGCGCGTGTGTGTGTCTTGTTCTCCATCATCATCATGGCCTTCTGGGTTGGTCCTTCTTTGAATATGGTGTGCAGCCAGGCAGGAGCAACACACCGAGGGTGTTTAGAGTTTTCTCTCTGCATCTATGCCTGGCCACATGGAAGGTTTTTCACACTAAAACATTCCTATTTCTCACTCCAAAAGATCCCTGATCTGATGATGGCCCAGAGTACTTTGCGGGGCTGATGCTTTATGAATCAGGTGATGACAGACAGCCCTGACAGGGAGGGGAGAAGTGGCAGCACTCAGGGAAGCTCCCAGCTGTCCTGACATCACCTCTGAGTGAGGTTTTGGGGAAGCATCTTGATTGGGAGCATTTTTTTCTGTATTCTGATAGAACTTGAACACATTCCAAATCTACTTCCTATCTCCCATTCAAACCAGGGCAAGGGTTTCTGCCTGGGCACTTGGACAAACTCTCCCCTCAACCATCAGCAATGACGTAATTTCCACTGTGAGGGCCTTTCTCAGCTTCCAGATCCTTAGCAGCACCCAGTGGGGTGGTCTCTTTTCCCTTCCTCAAATAGTCTCCTCTCTTGGATGCTGGTTCTCTTTGGAGTTTCTTTGAACACCTCTGACTTATCCTGTTTGGCCTCCTTCCTTCACCCCCATTCTGTAAAAGGCTGGTTTTCTTTGGGGGGTTAGCTGTTAGCTCTTCTTTTCCTAGGCACTCTTGAGATGCACCCTCTAGTGTGAGGTCAATTGCATCAGGGAACACTTCGAGGAAGGTGACTCTTATCTCCCTGCCTGGTGTCTCTACCTAGATGTCCATCAGACACTTTAGACTCAGCACGTCTGATGGTGAACTTATCTCATTTCCTCCAGCCTCGCTCCCAGCAAAAACCAAAGAACAGTGACCAGCCCTTCTCAGCCCCTCAGTTCATAGCAAAACATCAATCTAGACGCCCAACCTACAATGGGGGGTACACTGTGGGCTCCTCCTCACACTGCAACCCTCTACCCACAGCTAATGTGGGGCTTAGGCTGCCTTCCAGTTTCGCCTCCTTCCCACCCTCCACTTTGGTCACGGGGTTGCCCCCTTCCTCCTTCATGTCTCCACCACTTGCGAATGCTCTCCCTCTCTCTACAGCGGCCTCTGCTCCAGCCTCCTGGTGATGGGAAATGAAACGCCGTTCCTCTTTGATCCTGACTCAGTCTCCAAGGCAGGGCGCTCTCCCAGCTCTTCTCTAGCATGTTGTCACTTCCATGCACATCTAGACTACCCCCCAAGCTCATTGCTGCACCTGGAACAGAGAGGGTGTTCCCAGACGGCTGGGATGTGAAACTAGACACTGATCATTTGAAATCAAACTTGTCCCTATCCATCTTCATCTGGGTCATATGTCAGAGAGTCGCTGGATCATGGAGATGCTCTGCCCTCTTCCCGACCTCACCTGACTGGGAGGTGGGAGGCTATCTGGAGGCCTGTCTGGACAGCAGCAACCTTAGGAGATCGGCCGTCTCGTCTCCACCAAGCACCAGCACCCGGGGCCTCTGTGAGCTCCTGGTCAACAGAAGCAACTGCTGACGTTAATCCTTCTTCACCTTTCAGCAGATAAGACCCAGTCAAGCAGTTCACGGATCCTCAAGTGTTTACTGTTTATAAATGGAATTAGAACGACTGCTGAGCAGGAAAAACATACACACATTTCTTCATACATTGAGAAGGTGTGAACAATATGGAGAGTGGAAAAAAATATATGAGAAAGAATAAAAATTGAAGACTCCATTAGAAGTTAGCACTTAGCAGAATAGTAGGAAAAGCATCTTGGCTTATTAATAAATTAAAACAATGAAGCATTCACTTCTAAATTTTGAACTAGATTACAATAACCTTGCATGCTCATGGACAGTAATTTAACCCTACCTGGATGCCCCAAGACAGCTCGGGCTTTATTCACATTAGAGGAGGTCATGCAACAGTGAGGTATCCATATGCTAATGGCATTGTGTGCAGTCTATCTCTGCTAATGTACTGGCATGTTGCTGGTTCCACTGTAAATTCTTTGAGCTCACACAGCGTGCAAATCTTGGAGGTGTATCTCCAGGACTGTGGGGTGTCCTGCATCCAGTGAATGCTTGGTGAATACACCCCTTCTCCCTACTTCTAGAGAGATCAAGGGAGATACAAATGTCTATACGGGTGATATCTGCTCCTTGCAGCCGCTTACATAGCTCTCTGATTTCAGACACACTGCTGGTTGTACATGACAATTTGCTGTCTGATTTCCATCTGGGATTTATGGTTAATGCTGTCATAGATTTATTAGCTGCTGGATTTCTTTGAGCCAAATATTCCTCTTCGTCTTGTAAAACAGTAGCACATACTTGGAAGCTACGATCTGACACGCCAGGAATCAATTCAGGAGGCAGGGATGTGACCACTAAAAGGCTGACATGGTTTTTCCTTCTCAGGGTGATTCATCAGAAAATGACCTCCAACTATGCATGGGCTTTGATTTCTTTAGCTGCTGTTAGCTCACCCTCCCAAGCTCTTACCCCGAAACCACATGAAAGTACTGAGCAGACATTAGGAGCACATTGATTGGTAGGCAGCCCAAAGGCCACTAATTGGTGGGAAGAGCCATCAGTCTCCCTCCCCTTAGAAAACCCCAGGAACCTACGGGGTGGAAAATGATGAGGTGATTTCAAATGGTCTATAAATTATTCAACTAGAACTTGTTCATTTCCCCAGCCACAGGTGCCATCTCTCTGAACAAAAAGTGTGTCCCATGTTCACCTGCAGAGAGCAGAGAAGCAGGCAATGAGCCTGGACTACAGGAAGGGGTCCTGGGTTGGCTCATGCCTGTTGCTTTAAGAAGTCATCAAGTCCTCTAGCCACGCCTCTTCCCTGGTCTAAGTTCTTTGCCCTTCTAGGAAAATGTTGGGTGGTGAGGGAGACAGGTCCCCACCAGTTCAGGCAGTGGGAAGGTGGCAGTCTTAACCTAATACACTCTCCTGGGATTCCCACCTGGTACCGTCCAGTGGGCACTTCTGGGACCCATACATGAAACCCCAGGGGTCTGCACTGCTGGGTCTTGCAGAGATTCACCTCTAGGGCATCTTCCATCGTTTATTTACTCCCTGCTGGTCCTCTGAACAAAGACCATTTTTTTCCTATCACAATTCATCTTTTTGATCTCTGATGAAATCTGCTGCATTTGGATTTTACAGGAATTTTATAATTCCTGCAGCCCGCCTCTCCCCCAGCTCCCGCCTCTTCCCACTTTCTCTTATCAACCCCGTATTTAAAAGGGTCTTGACTCCACTCCTGTATCCCCAAGGCATCCGACGCTGCACACCTCTCCTTTGTGGGGGTAACTGCCGTTGCTGCCCCCCTGCCTCTCCACTGCTAGTTCTCCACGTTCTTTTCAGGGGTTTCTTTCTTTGCTCCTTGAAAGGTGCTGCTCCGCACCCCTGCTCTTCCCAGAGCCCACACTTCCCAATGGTGAGCCCTCCCAAGGGCCCTCCCTGGTGACCAGCTGCTTCTCTCAGTGTCCCCACAATCAGGACACTCACACCCTGCCCCGCACACACCTTCTGTCTTTGCTAGGAGAGCTTCCGGCTCTGTCCTCCGCTAGGTGGTGCCAGCTGAGGGGGTGGCCACCAGGCCTTATTCAAATGAGCATCTCTCACCCATACCACAGTCTTGTACGCAGTGGGTGGCTGCATGTATTAATTAAATAAAACATTAAAATATATTGATTTTGATGAGCCTTGCATTCCACAGGAAGAGCAGAACCTTCAAAATAGGTGTTCAGATCTAAAGAGCTCCATTGACTCAGAAAGTTTAAATTAAAAAAGAAATTGGCTTACAGCTTATAATAGTGTAACAACTTTGTACAGTGAAAGACGGTTACTAGACTTATCGGGGCGATCACTTTGTAAGGTCTGTACATGTCCAATCACTATGCTGTATACCTGAAACTAATATAATATTGTATGCCAACATTATAATTAAAATATATATAACAAAAAGACAATTAGCTTAAATAAGAGAAATTAAAAGACATCATCATATGTCTTGCTACCTTATACTTTTTTGCTTTGAATAGCAGAGATACAATTTAAGGTCTTTTAGACCAAAATAACTCCTTAAAATATAAGTAAATTGACTGCGTGAACTACCTTGCGTAGACTGAGATTAGCATAAGTTCAGTTTGTAGTGACACGGAGCTACTTAGAAAGTCACAGAGCTGAACATTTTCTTAAACCAAAATTCGAACTTTGAAGAAGCTTTTGAAAAATAAGTTTTGTTTGTTTTAGTTTCCGTGTGCATGCAAACACAGAAACAAAACCCTATTGTCTCTTCAAACACATAAAACTAAGTTCCCGGGAGTTTACATGACAAACTATTAAAATGTGTATGACATATGCTGGACTTCATTTTACTGTACTTACTGTACTCTTCATTTCAAAGGGCTCGGATCACACTAAAATGAGTTGGTTTTATTTCCCTGAGCAAAGCCAAGGCTAACACTAAAAAACACCGAAACCACCCTACGGACAAACAAGGTTTTAGCGTTGACAATGCTACGCATACACGTGTTCCCATCTTCTCCCTTGCTCCCCAGCTAACCGTAGGTAATGAATGGGTATCTGTGGAATGAACAAATGAATAATGAACTTTTAATAAAATCAAAAGTGAACAACTGTTTGGATGGAACAACGGTCAGCTACAAAAGCGAGCAGTTGCAAAAGTTAGGAAGAAGACTGGAAATGTGTGGGTGTGTTCTCAAGGTCTTAGAAAAATTCAGGAAGTCCAGCAGATGTTTTCTGTTAAGAGGCGTTGGAAGCCCCAAGAGCTACATCTGTTTTTTTTTTTTTTAATAAATATGTTTATTTGTGAGACTATTTTCCCCCTCCTAAATAGTTCTCTGCTGAAACTCCCAAAATGAAAGTCTTGAACTCCTGAGGCCTCCATGAGTAACTCAGAATCTGTGCACGTGAACAGGAAAACCCCTATAGGAGTGGAAATCTGGGTCAATCATTGCAAACAGTTCGTTTTATGAATCACTCTTTTTTTCCTATTTACTGAAGCAGAATTAGGGCTTTTTCTTTAATCTAATTGATTATAAACAGTGTAAAACAGGTTTCAGTAATTACATTGTCCTCCTTTGGAAAATGATGTAACAGTCATAATGATAATGATCCTGTTTTTTTGTTTTTTTTTTAAATGTGTGTGTGTTTGATACAAACATTGATGAATAAAGGTCACATGCAAGAACCCAGAGAACAACTCAGTGAATAATATTTAAAATATCGGGGTTTTCTGCTCTGTAATTATAAATTTGAATTTATTATGTTGAAATACCTATGGAATCATACTTTCCTTACTGTCATTGTTTTGTTAATCAACTTTAGAGCCATGAAACTTGACCTGAAATTCTTCTCATAGTTCCATTTTGTATGATATTAGCGGGGGAGAGGGACTAAAGTTTCAAAAGCCATAAAGTGGAATTAATGTTGAGTAAACGTCTAAAATCTTATTTAAATTTCTCATCTCTCAGGAACTTTCCCACTTTTGTTACTTAGACAAATAGTTCTCCAAAAGGCCTAAAAAAGATTAGGTTGACAGAACAAACAAACACAATATTATCTGAATGAATTAAAATGGAAGTTACTATTCTGGCTGGCTGGCTGTTTAATGAGGCTGCAGGAATAGCCAACACACAAACCTTATTAAAGTTTAGAAACACAGCTGTCGGCATGTTTTGGAGAATTTGTCTGAGTATTACACATGGTTACTGAATATATTATGAGTATGGAACAAATTCAAGAACATTAGATTCTCCTAGCCTCACGGTGATGACTAAAGTCATCAAGAATTTTAGTCGAGCATCTCACAGAGGGAACTTGTGCAATTATTGAGCTACAAAAGCTGTGACCAAAGCAAACCTCACTCACATCCCGCCTTCCCCCGGCCTTCAAACAAGATGCTTTATCCTTCTGAAGAAGCAGGTGGCCTCTCACATTCCTGCCAGGAAGACCGCAGGTTGCAAATACAGGGTGTCTCCCCTCCCCCTCAAATGTATACATGCACTTTGAATAGTTATAAAGGCAGTGTTTACTAAAATACATTTCATTTTCAAAATTGAGTTATCAGCTATTAAAGTGTGTATACATTTTTTTTGAAGGATACCCATAGTCAAATGACAATGAATTAGAATAGTTGTGTGAGAATTTACATTTCAAAACATTTTCATGGCAAATCCCCCAAAATTGAAACCATTTTTGAAAAGTTATAATATTTTCAGGTTTCACAAAAGTGAATTGCATCACCCGGGGAATGACATGCATCTGAAGAATGAAAGGTTTCACAAGATCCTAGGCTGAACCCTACACACTAGTTATTTGTCATGTGTGGGAAAGAAAATAGGTAGAATGGGTCAGATATGCAAGACGTAGGGCCAACCAAATTCAAATAGTCATTTAAAAACTCATTATGGGTAAAGCTAGACTTTTCCTTTATTCCTTGACCACGTCAAGATGGGATAGTTCCCTTTTGCCCCAAGTGCTAGCATTAATCTGTCATTATTATTTAACATCTGGTAGGGTTCTCTGGTTGTTTTATGAGCATAAGCTCACAACTATTTTTTCAACCTCATAGTTTAATGGTGTATGGGAAGGACACTTTTTATCCTACTCTGATGTTTCCTCCCTGTGTTACTTTGGTCAAGTGATTTAACTGAAGGCTCGCTATCTACAAAGTGAGTGTTTATGTGAGGAGTCCATGAGTTGAGGGGCAAGGACAGGGAGTGCAATAAGTATTCATGCCTTTCTCTGCCCCTGCTCTATCCTTCCTTATCCTGTCTCTCTTTTTTATTTTTCCTTCGGCTAGCTCTTAAATGTCCTTTACAATAGCTACCGGAATACATTCTCTCTATCTTACTGCCAAGGAAGAAAGTTCCTATAGCTAAAAACAGGCAGAAATTTGTGGTTGATCTCTTTTTATAAAATGCCCAAGTAAGCCAATACACATACAATTAGACAATTAAGGAAAAATTTTATTTTAACATGGAGTTTCAAAAAGCCAACCTAAATTAAATTGGTTGGTGTTCTCGCAACTACTCACTAGGTGACTTACTACTCTGACTTGCCTCTGGGCTGGGTATAGCTGGTGTGGATCTAGTCGACTGTGATTTTTGTTTTCTATTCTTTAGGCCAGTGATGATTCTAAACTGTTATCTCTGGTCTTTTGCTGATTTATATCTACTCATATTTCAATAGGCTGGTTGAGCTTATCTCATAACAGATATGCATTTTAATTATTTTGAGTTGCACTTAAATATATCTCACATTGTGTCCCCCTGTTCCCAAAGTACACTACATAAAAATAGCAATGGAACAGCCAAGAAGGAGAAGGGACAAGAAAAGGAAAGGGAAGCCGAAGCAAAAAAAAGAAATCCGATGTTTTATTCAGATTTTTGTGCTTTTCTAAAAATAACATCAAAGCCTTTAAGATACTTAATGGGGAGGTTATCTTTTGTTGGAGGCTGCAGACTGTGTATTTTCCCAGGCTGGATAGCTTATTTCTTAGGTTTGACACAGCTGCTTCCAGCAAATATTGGCCCATTTTTTTTTCAAATTAGAGAGCTGTTAAAATTTAACATGAGAGAATCTTTTTATGGGAGTCAAAACAAGAAATAAACTAAAGGATATAAAACATGGTGGGAAAGCCTTATTCTAGATGTTCTCTCTCAGTTGACTCTTTCTCCTGCCCCATACCAACCCACTCACTCTCCTCTGTGCCCACAAAGGACTATTTATCCACGTGGAGTTGGTGTAACTATTGCAGACCACTTTCTGCCACAGATCACGTGACCCATCATTCCTTTGGCAACATTACTGTGCAAGTGACAGTTCTGTTCTGAGCCGACACTTCCGGCTTCCAGTTTTCATTTACTCCAAAAAAATTCCTGCTTTTCCATGGCTGTGAAATATACTGCCTACAATGTTCTTAAAAAGTGAAAAAAAAACAAAAAAGCTCAACTATTGACTAATGTGAAAATATTCATCCCTCACTCAGTGAAAAATGAGAAATCAGAAATTCATTTTTTAAAAGTTTTCTTTTACATTTTTCCCTGAATCAAGTCCATAAATATTAATGATCTGAAACTCCATTTACATGACAGGGACACAGAGCCCGGGAGACAAAGTGGTGGCTTCTGACACCACGAGGGGTTCTTTAGTTCCGGGTCGGCACGAGTCAATTCCCTGTCAAAGTTGCATATGGCAGAAACTCTGTAAGAAGATGCCTGAGGCTCTTCCGGCGCATTTGTAAGTACACTGACTGCAAAATTATCTTCAGACAAATATCAAGGGGGCACATAAACAGTGGGCAGAGGAGGTTTTCCAAAAAAACATCTCTGACTGTCATGCAATATTAACAGGGCTATGCTGGCGTCTTGGCAGCCCTGCTCGGGCCCCGAGCAGCACTATGACCAAGGATGGTAAGGCTGTAAAGAACCTCGTATTAGTCATGTTCGTGAAACCCAGGCTCTCCGAAGGATCGCAGTCTCGGGACTTGTGGAATTCAATGCTTGGGCTTGAAACAAAATCAAGTCCCAGAACATTTGCATACTTCCTAGACTTTTTTCTAAAATCTCTCTGAGCATACAATTTGACATGTTCAACAGTTTAAAAATATGGTGGAAGACAAATATTTGCTCTTCATCATAAAGAAATAGCAATTGTTGAAATATCAACATTGCATTTATCTTATCATTAGGAATTGGAAACCTTCTAGGAGAAAAGGGTCAGCCTAGTTATTTCTATTAAAACTTTAAATTGTTTGCCATTTAAATGGCTGGTGTTCTCAGTGGTTGGCGTTGACCTTTGAACCAGGAGGTCAACCAGTTTGATTCCCAGTCAGGGCACATGCCTGGGTTACGGGCTCGATTCCAAGTGTGATTCTTTCTCATCATTGATGTTTCTATCTCTCTCCTTTCACTTCTAACATCAATAAAAGTATATTAAAAAAACCTTTAAATGGCTTAATTTTAGACACTCACAGTACTTAAGGACAAGATGTTCAGCCCTTATCTTTTGGAGATCACTAGTAATTTAAAAAGAAGAAGGGTGGGTTAGTATGTCTGATGTTTTACTAATTCAAACCAGAGTCATGAGCACATGTTCTCCAGAAAAGAAAACAATTCTATTCCATAGAACCTCCTGCTGGCCAATCGCATTGCTGTTGGAGCTTGTCCAAGTGCATGCAGAGCCCCTCACTGAAGTCCGGGAAATTCCACAGTGAGAGGTACTCTGGGAGCAAATGCGCTTGTTTGGGAGCCACCATGACCCTCTAGCTACAGAGTGAGGGAGACGTCCACTGCTTTCACCAGCACTAAGTTGGCTGTTAAAAATCCCATTCAATCTGCACGATTCAATCACAAAAATCCCCAAAGACAGATTCCCATTAAAAAAACTCAATGGAAGGTCAATACTGGTTCATCAGTTGTAACACATGGACCACCCTAATGAAAGATGCTAACAACAGGAGAAACTGGGGGTGGGAGGTAGGAAGAGGGTATGTGGGAACTCTACTTTCAGCACATTTTTTCTATAACTCTAAAACTGCTGTAAAAACTAAAGTCCATTAAAAATAATAGAAGGGAAATAAGAGCACATTCCACTTATTTTAGCATAATTTCCATTATGATTTTTTACTTCCTTTGGGTTCTTACTTATTATCTATTTGATTCCATATCCCTCATGTGGAATTAAAGATTTGGATCAAAAGCATCGATAGTGACATATTTTGTTGGGGGAAATTCTTAGCATTATAAACTAAGTGTTATATTCAGTTGATATAATAACTCCATTCAAAAAGGTGAAATAAACATTATGGGAAAAACTGTGTTACAGTCTCATTTAACTTTGTAAAGTAAGGGTAGGAGGATGAGGTGTGTGTGTGTGCGTGCGTGTGTGTGTGTGTGAGAGAGAGAGAGAGAGAGAGAGAGAGAGAGAGAGAGAGAGAGAGAGGAAAAGAGAGAGAAAGAGAGGAAAAGAGAGATAAAGAGATAGAGAGAGAGATATCACCTACTGAAATTGTGTGGACACTTTTCCCTGCCATTCCGCCCAAGACACAAGTATCCCACATGCCTTTCATACAGAGCATCTCTCCACAATGAATGAAACTATCTTCTTTAAAACTTCTCTTTCCTATATGACAGTTGCAGTTACTTATAGAAAGTGCTCAACAGAAGGAAAAATGAGCTGTCCCAACACCGAAGGAAGGGCTGGTTTGGCTTTGCTTACTCAGATAATCTCTAGGCTCCTAGGGGATTTTCAAGGGGAAGGCTGACTATCCTAATTGTCGCCTTACTCACTGACTTGAGATCCTTTTCTCCTGAAGAGACATGTCTCCACTGTTCACTTCCCCAGGACCAGAACCGAACCTGTGGAGAACTAGCAGCTTGTAGAGAATTTGGACCACAAGGAGCTCTCCAGCTTCTGGCTCCTTTGCCAACACTGAGCAGCCTGTTTCCAGAATAAGCTGTGGATAACTCAACACGCGTCCTCCATTTGCATGAGTTCTCTCTTACTTGGAATCAGTTATGAATTGAAAACCAAACCAATGTCAGTAAGTTGTGGCGGTTGAGAGAGGTTAGGTGTTGCCAGCTGGTCTGTGTAGAGTATCAGATGAGCCAGAACTCTTGATGTGGATGTTTCTATTAGGTGATGGGCTGCCTTTTTAAAAATAATATGTTTTTATTGATTTTTAGAGAGAAAGGAAGGGAGAGTGATAGAGAGATAGAAACATTGATGAAAGGGAAACATCATCGATCGGCTGCCTTCTGCATGCCTATTGGGGATTGAGCCTGCAACCCTGGCATGTGCCCTGACTGAGAATCGAACAGGCGACCTCTTGGTTCCTGGGCCAATGCTCAACTGCTGAGTCATACTGGCCAGGCTGGACTGCATCTTATGCTAGCAAAGCCTACGTCAAGTAATTCACCATCTGATCAAAGAGAGAGAGAATGCCTCTTCATCAGCAGTTCTGGGAAAAGGCTAAGTGAAATGTGGCAAGTAGCAAGGAGAGGACAAGGAACTGAATGTTGGCCAGAGAACTGAGTTATGCATCAAAGGACGTTCTTGTGTTACTGAGCGTGTGAAGACGTGGATGTATGTCAGCATGACAGGGATGCGGGCCACTTAGTCTGTGATGAGTATCAGGAAACGCCCACAGTCCAGGACACATGGCAGGATCAGGGAAAGACCTCTGACCGGGAAGTGAAATGTTTTTCTCTGTCTTCTGTGCGCATGAGCACGTGGCAATCTATCAAAGCGCCAACCAGTCCATTCAACCTCTCTACACTGTCAGAGTGATCATTTTAACAAGTCTGTTCATGTAAACTCTGTGCCTAAAATACTTAATGGCTTCCCTTCACTCCTTGGAGAAAGACCCAGCCTTTGACCCCGGCATGATCCATGTCAGCTCCTCTGGATCAGGCTCTGCCCTCCAGCTATGCCCATCTGCCTTCCGCTCTGTAGAGGTGCAGGCTATCGGACAGTTCTCTCTTCCATTGGCTCCGGTAAGCACTCCTCTACCTTCCATTCTCAGTTTAATCTTCCTGTCCCAGGCAGATCTCTCAAACTTAGCATCATTAAGCACTGCCCCAGAGTGTCAGTTTAGCAATTCATAGTGCATTGGCCCAATTCCTGGCTACACAGTGGAACACATGTGCCCAGAGGCCAGTGGCCATGTCCGTTTGCCCGCCCAGCACACTGTAGCAAGCTCTTAATAAACATCCGCAAATGAAGACAGGGCTGCATGCAGCTGGCTGAGGCTGGCCTCTCCCTCACCCACCCTTCGTATCCATCCTCAAGGCTGCAGCACAGGACCCTGTCCCTCTTCAGCCTGCTCCTGGTCCCAGAGTTCAAAACCAACCTGTTCCTAACCAGGTCATCTGCTACCACTTCCCTCATTCAGACATTTTTTTTTTTTTTACGATTCCTGCAGCTCATAGAACATTCTTCTTATTTCTCTGATGCCCCCACCCCAATTTCTCCAGCTTATCTTCCACTAAGCTTTCTTTAATCCTTCTTAAGCATTTCTCCTCTCTCTTCCTCCTCACCTAAGGGCCCCATGTTGCTCAGGTCTGAGCTCACCATGCCTGGATTTTGCCTGATTTTTACTTTGTCCGATTTTGCCCTGTATCACTAACCTTCCCAACCTCTAATGAACTCCGAACCAGGTATCACTACATCAGCTTCTTTAAAACACCGTTTCTACCATGTCAGGTCAGTGCTTAAGAACCTGCAATGGCTCTTGACTGTGCCCAGCATGGAGCTCACTCTTTAGGTATTTAAAGCCCCTCTATTCAAAGTCAGCTCATCTCATTCTTGCCACTACTCCTTTGCTCATGGCACATCCTCACCTGGAATGTACTCTGGTGTCATCTAGGGTCTCAGGCCCAGTGTTCTGCGCTGATTAGCCCAGATGTTTGCTTTTAAAAATAATTTCTACTGTTCTGGTGTATGTTACTCAGCTTCACAGTTAACTAGGCTCTAGGTCATTTCCTATGTGCTAATTTTATGTTTCTAAGTAGACTGTAAGCTCCTTAGGACAGAAATCATATTTCTTAAGTCTCTTTAAACTTTATTTTTATTATGTAAAACTAGAGGCCCGGTTTTGCACTGGGGGGGGGGGGAGGGGGTCCCTCAGCCCGGCCTGCCCCCTCACAATTTGGTGGTATCAAGCACATTCATAATGTTGTACAACCATCACCATAGCTATTTCCAAACATTTTTATCATCCTAAACTGAACCTCTGTATCCATTAAGCAACAATCCCCAATTCCTCCCTCTTAGAGCTCCTGTAACCCCTAATTTATTTTGTGTCTCTAGATTTTGCCTGTTCTAGATATTTCATATCAGTAAAATCATACCCTTTTCTGTTTGGTTTATTTCACTTATTATAATGTGTTCAAGGTTCATCCCTGTTGTAGCATGTATCAGCACTTCATTCCTTTTTAAGGCTGAATAATATTCCACTATGTGGATATACCATGTTTTGCTTATTTATTCATTCATTGATGGACACTTGGATTGCTTCCATTTTTTGGTGATTGTGAAAAATGCTGTTAGGAATATGATTTTACAAATATCTGTTTGAGTTCCTTTTTTCAGTTCTTTGGGGTACATTCCCAGGAGTGGAATTACTGATCATATGGCAATTCTGTGTTTTACTTCTTGAGGAGCAGGAACCACATTTCTCACATTTGTATTTCACCATGGGGCCTAATACTGCTGGGGATGGAATGGTGAGAAAATAGTGGGTAAATACTTAATATTAAATTAACTTAGTGGCAGCAAAAGGCAGTGGTTCAGAGCATGGACTCTTAAGTTGGAATGGATGGGTTAGAACCAGTTGACATTGGGCAAATTACTGAAAGACCTCTCTTGCTTCAGTTTCCTCATCTTAAGGGGAAAATAGCAGCCCACTTCATTGGCTTGTTGTAAGAGTTAATGCATGGAAAGTGTATTTGCTGTTGTTCGATAATGGTTATAAAATATTACTCATTTGCCAAGATGTCAAGGGGGTAATAAGATTCCTAACCCAGAGGCCTACAAGAAAACTAAGCCAAAAAGACCAATAAATAAGGGTCTACAAGTAATTCCAATATTAATTCTTATTTTGGTTTTTGTTGCCTAATTTTTCTGCATGAAGAAGTGTAGGAAGCCCTTGATATGGTGAGTGTGGAGGCACTAATACTCCATTCTGCATGATCGTCTTTACCACCTAGGGGGTCCCACAGTCATGTTTTGGGAAAAGATATTTTGAATCTCATTGTATCTGAGTCATGTAATAAAAGCTTATTTAAAATTTTTTATTGAAAGATTCTCTTGAAATTGTCTAGAATTATAGCAGAAAGTATGGCTGACAATTAATTAAAATCCAATATTAAAAACCTTATTACCTAAAGAACTGAAATGTATTTCAACAGAAATATCATTTCATTTTTACATAAGGTTTACATCATTCTGTATTGTGGTCATAAAATAGTAATCCTTAGTAATAATTTCCACATCCAAATATTGCCATTTAAAAAAACTCTATGTGTTTGGAAGTATTCTTGGGTGGGAGAATAATTTACATTAAAAAATATAAGCCAATGAAAGATTCAGTTTGATATTTTAATTTTATTTTTTGCTTGAAGAGTCTTCAAAATGAGCTCTTTAGAAGAATAAATACGCTCAATTTTATAGTACAAAAGAGAATCACATGAGGTTAACTTGATTCATTATTGTTCATGAACTTATACGGCTAGAAGGGATTTTGAAGCTCTTGGTAGCACAGCCATGGTGAATCTCCCTAGATGGGTACCATCAGGGTGGGGATCACCAACATCTCTGTGATTCACGATTGGGAATTCTCTTGGCTGTAAGTCTTTCCTGGAAATTCTCTACATGTCTGCGATGGAAATCACCTTCAGATTCCTTGTTTATCAGCCCTCCCGTACTTACTGACTTACGCAACCATTCTTTAGCGTTACTCTCTTTCTCTTGGTTACTAAACTGTCTCAGTTCCTCTCCTTTTTATCTAGGACTTCATTTATAGTTAAAGAAAGAGGGAGTGTGGAGGAGACCACAGAAGACCAGAAGGCTTCCAGGGCAGGAAATAATCCAATAATTATTCTTGACCGCAATTAGAAAAGAGGGAGAAAGAAGAGAAGAAACTCTAATGGGGGATTTTCAGGCATCCCATGAGGAAATAGGAATGAGACGGCGTTGTGCTAATATGGTCTTTTTACTGCCTGGGGCGGGGGCCATCTGCTGCACAATACATGTTTGGGTGGAAAATTCACAAGCATTTTTTTGTTTTTTGTTTTGTTTATCCTCACCCGAGGGTATTTTTTCCATTGACTTTTTTTTTTTTTTTTTTAGAGGGAGAGTGGAAGGGAGGGGGAGAGACAGAGAGAAACAAGAGAGAGACACACATCGATTGGTTGCCCCCCAGATCTCTTCCTCGCCCCCCCCCCCCCCCCCCCGGCCAGGGTCAGGGATCAAGTCTGCAACTGAGGTACATGCCTTTGACCAGAATTAAATCTGTGACCCTTCAGTCCGTGGGTCAACGCTCTAATCATTGAGACAAACTGGCCAGGGCACCAAGCATTTTTTGCATACTAGGCACATGAACATGCAGAAGGTCTCAAAAGCCCTCCGGACTATGACTTTGCCTTTGACATTCTCCTTTCCTGTTCCAATTAATCCCATCTCCTCTTGTTCCTTCAGAATCTGACTCATTTGTCCTGGTTCACTCCATGCTGAACCAACCTTTTCCCGACACCTGAGAGATAAATAAATGGCCTGAACATAGTGATATTTCAACTACAGTGTCATTCTTTGAATTGACTTAAATTCCTTTGGCATATGGGTGGAAGAATAAATTCTTTGGGCTCCTCAAATTGGTTTCTTTTGATGCTCTTTTTTTTTTTTATGATTTTTTGACTGTGTTTTCTTGCTGATTTTTTTTTAAGGCATTATTTTATTGATTTTTAAGAGAGAGAGAGGAAGTCAAAGGGAGAGAGAGAAATATCGATATGAGAGTGGGAACTGAACCAGTGACCTCTTGGTGTATGGGACGATGCTCAATCAACTGAACCACACCAGCCAGGGCTCACTGATCGCTATTTACTCTTCAATTCTCACAGTGTTCAACTCCACCATTCTTTTGTCTAGAATCTCAAATCTGAAGTTCTTCACCTCCTGCCATTTATTGTTGAAAACTCAGATGTTTGTTTCCACGGTATGTGTGAGGGCAAGAAGAGAGAAGATTCCAGAAGAAATGCATACAAAGATGGTCATGACACAAGGAAGTATAAGGAGGACTAAGAAATTCAAGGTAAATACTGAAGAACAGCAAAATGAGACTTTCCCTAGCAAGCTGAAGAGAACCACCAAACCATGCTTGCAAACACAGCCTACTGAGAGTGAAATGGGCCACTCTCAGGATGGTTGAAGCCACACTTTATTGAATACCTTCTGGAGCCTGGTCACAACCATTACTTACTAGATACTGGAGATTACTTTATCTTCCTTGAACACCTATTACATTATTACCATTCCATTTGGAGAATTAAAACCTAAGGCTTACAAGAGGTGAGGGATTTCCTCAAGGCCATGAGCTAGTAAGTAGTAGAGCCAATTCCTTTATGAACATTTTGAGCGACTCAGACAAGAGATACATGGTGAGTTCTCTGGAAATTCTTTTAACTTAGCGGTCATTAGCATGTTACTATTATTAAACATTTTGCACTGGTAACAGCAGGGCAGCAACAGTACCAGCTGCAGGGCACTTTAAGAATAATCGGATCTGGTGACTCCTATCCGGTAAGGTTTTCTGATTGTCCCCATTTTGCTAATTTGGAAGTAGATGCTTCCAGTTCTTTTGCTACTCAAAGTCACATCCCTGCTCAGTGGCAGAGCTCAGAGACCCTGTAGATATTGCAATGATTTTTTTTTTAAAAATCCTCACCAGAGGATATTTTCCCATTGATTTTTAGAGAGAGTGGAAGAGAGAGGGAAAGACAAAGAGAAATATTGATGTGAGAGAAACACATCAATTGGCTGCCTCCTGCACATGCCCTGACCAGAGCATGGGCAGGGGAGGAGCCTGCAACCGAGGTATGTGCCCTTGATTGGAATTAAACCCGGGACCCTTCAGTCCACAGGCCGACACTCTATCCACTGAGCCAAACTGGCTAGGGCTGCAATAATTTTCTTAATGTATGAGTTTAATGTGTGCAGTGGGCTATGAGCTCAGTGCAGCCAAGCCAGCATTCTGAAAGCACAGTCTCCAACAAGATTCTTCAAAATGAAAACTAAACTAAACAAACATAACAAAACCCCCAAAGCACTAGTAAAAACAAATACTTTTTCATGAGTGAGGGAGTATCATAGGAAGTCTTGACCCCCACAATTTCTTACCCAAATTGGCGAATTCATAATTTATTTGTGACTCCAAAAATTGAATAAACAATTTAAAAAGATACTGTCAGATAGAAACGAAGTATCTTCCACTTGATAGAAAGCTGTTTAGAAAATAGGTTTCAATATAAAAAAATGAGAGTTTAATGAGAATTTGGTAACAACTCCAAATGTTCAGGATAACATGGGAAGGGAGTACTTCGGTAATGGGGGTCACTCACTCAAGTTTAATAACAGGCTGCTCTGTCGTTTCTCAGGCCCACACACCACACAGCCCTGCCCTATAGGATTCCTCTGGTGAAAGCATCTCGAGAATGTGTCATTTGGAATTCACATCAGTGAAGTCAAAGGGCATGAGAATGGGCTCTCCGATCCCTAAAGAATGGCTTTCAACCGCCCTATGGAATAACTACTGCTGAGCTTAAATATGAACTTAAAAAAAGCAAAACTGGAAATCCTAATACAGAGGTTTTGAAATGTGATTTAATGGGGTCTCAATTTGTGGACTTGAGCCTGGACCAAGTTCTGTCACTTGTCTACGGCATGAGGTTAAGTTCAATGTGTCACCTCCATGGTTCTCACCCATGGAATCCGAGTGCAGGACTAGAAGGTGTCTGGGTCCCTTCTGACACTACCGTCAAAGATTTTGAGATTCTTACCCCCCGTCGTGGGGGTATCTGTGGGGATAGGAATGCCACCCGCTTTCCATAAGAGTCTTCCTGGGATTCCTACAGAGTTCAAGTAGAGTGTACAAATCTCGAGGTGAGCAGTGTGTCTAATTCATATTGGCATCCTGGCTCCTAGTACAACTTGGCCCCTAGGACATGCTCAATATGTACTTTGTGAATAAATGGAGATCGTGACACTGACAAAGTCCTCCAAACTTTTTTTTTTCAAATTAGGTAAAATAGGCATTTAATAAAATTGAGTTGGTTTGACCAAGTACATTGTACAATTAACTACCATGTATTTATTAAATATTGAGTTTTTTGAGAGGGGATTAAAGAGTCAATAGGAAGTGAGTTTTAAATTTATTTATTTATTTTTGCTTTAGAAATGTTTAGGGCAAATGGCGTTTACCACAATAAATAAGGATGGCGGCATAAGCCAAACGCAGCTAATCCTCATCTCCCTAAGCTGAATGAAAAGTACTGTACCCCAAAGGAGAACCCCAAAGCAGGAGCCCGTTTCCTTGGTCAGACTTTGCTCCTGGAACTCAGATCTCGGAGAATCTCTCATCTTCTCTTACAAAGAAGAATCTGTGGGGCCTACTGTTCTTACCATCTGCCCTTGAGCAAGGAGAGCAGAGGCCAGCAGTGAGGACAAATGCGGCCGAGGTCTCCCTGAGTCCTGCAGGAGGTGACGCTGACCACATCAATGGCCTGTTACGTGACTCTGATGTTTCATCTTTGCTGCTGTTGCTCATTGCTGCGTGGTTTCAATTAAACCATGAAGGGTGGATGCACCGTAAACTGCGTATGTGCTAGTCTGTGTGAGCGTGCTGGCTTGTGTGCGCAAATGCTATGGCACAGGGCCTGCTAAAGACTGTTAGTGTTTTAAAGAAATGAAATGTCCCCCAAATGATGCACTGCTTTATAGAAAACAGAGTGAGACAATCTTCCAACTTGTATGCTGAGAGGTGATAGCGGTCGGTTCCCCGACCCTCTTCTGCACCCAGGTTTCAACTCTGCCTCTTCTACTGGCCACTGGCATCTCCTCTCACTCCAGGGCTGGCCCAGGCCTCCCTGCAGAAGCTGATCTGCAGGGATGGCGTGACTGAGCTGGGAGGTGTCCTGCCGATGTAAACTCAGCTGGAGGTGTCAGACACAGGGAGGGTGGACCTGGGATTCCGCTGCTCAAACAATGGGTGAGTTGAGAACTCTGGACAGGAGACTGGGAGAGAGCTTCCTGGTTAGAAGGCTATAACCTCATCCACCAGGAGGGGCGAGGGGAGCACGTGAGCATGTGAGGCTGAGAGAATAAGCAGGGCACAGGGACCGAGGAGGAGGGAAGCTTCGAGCAGCTGGTCGGAGGGACCCACAGGGGAGGTCCCGGAACCATGGAGACCAGACCTTTGAAGTTGGAGCAACACAGTTTATCATGCACAAATGCTGAAGTGAGAGACGAGCCTCAGACTAGTGAACCTACAATACAGGAGCCAATCAAACCCTCATTTAAGTGATGGACAACAATTTCTTTCTTTCTTTTCCTTTTCTTTTCTGCTGACTCACCACATAGAAGCTTTATGCCATGTTTAAAGGAAAAAAGCATTGCTCTCGAACGGATAAAAACTGCCCCTTCCATAAACACATTCCTTCCAACGGCGTTCATCTTGCTCCGTGGTCTGAAGCGATGGCCGCCGTGGGGAGCCTGACAGAGCACAGGGCTCATTCTCTTTCTCATTCAACGAGTAAAAATAAACTCTGAGTTTGGGGCAGAGAAAAGGCCACGGTGCCAGGAGTTCCAGAAACCTTCCCTTTTCAAGTAGTGTCTGGAGCACTGAGACACGCCCGGCACTCCAGATGCCAGGAAAAGTTCCACGGCGTCACCCCTGCCTCCTCCTGCAGGCGCAGAGGCCACGGCCGGGCTTCCACAGGAGGCGCAGGCGGCCGAGGCTCTGGCTTCGGTAGAGGCTGGCTTTGGCGACCCATCTATTATTAAGTCCTGTCCTGAGGTTTCACGTTGCCCATAAATCTTTCCTGAGCTTATGTGTGGCCACCAGTGCACGGCCCCGGGAATTCTATTCAAATCGAGCTTCAACAGGTCCAGCCCCTGAGTGTCTCCTTGACCATTTTTGGTGTTTCATTCTAAAAACGGGTGTCCTCTCAGGTTTTCTTCACATAATAATCATTTAGGGCTACCAAAAAGTCTATTTTTGGCCAGGCAATCAACATGGAAGTCTTAAAAACATCCCCGAGGCAAACATAAATATAACTGCAGGTGAAGGCCAGCAAAAGGAAAAATATACTCTCAACACTATAAAGCAGAGATTTTCAACCATTTTCATCTCGTGGCACATAAATGAATTACTAAAATTCTTCAGCACACCAAAAAATATATCTTTTGCTGATCTAACAAAAAAAATAGATATAATTTTGATTCATTCACACCAGATGGCTATTGTGTTGGCTGTTGACATTTTTTATTTGGCAATCTAGGGAAAAGAGGTCAGTGCTCCTGATTAAATACTCAGGGATTGCATGTTTTAAATTTTTTGGGAGCACATAGGTTGAAAATTGTTGTTATAAAGTATTGCTTCTTTTTAAAAATTATTATTGTTATTTTAATCCTCACTCAAGGATATTTTTCCATTGGTTTTTGAGAGAGTGGAAGGGAGGGGAGGAGAGAGAGAAAGAGAGGGAGGGAGAAACATTGATGTGAGATCAATTGGTTGCCTTTGGCACACTCCCTGACCCGAATTGAACCTGGGACCCTTAGTCCACGGGCATATGCTCTATCCACTGAGCCAAACCCACCACTGCAAGCACTGCTTCTTAAATGAACATCAAACTATCCTGAATTGAGTCCAGAGCCAAGCAAGGAGCTGGTTCAGGGAGGGGCGGGAAGAGCAGCATGGTGGCTCAGTGCACACAGCTGGTGCCTCCCTTCAAAGGTGTGGCCGGAGAAAAGAGGATGCCTCAGAGCCAGGCCTTAAAGAAGGAGACTGTGACGTCACTGCCACGAGGCTACTTTTTTGGCTCCATTACTTGCTTCTGAGTCTCATGGGCTGCCGTGTGTTTAGAAAAAACAAAATCGAAATCCCGGAAGCCATCTATACTTAGAAACAGGCACAGGAATCTGTCTGGGCTGCAGTTGGCCGAGTTCCTTCCCAGCTCCGTGCCACCAAGAGCCAGGCCACTCCCTGGGAGCCCAGTGTGGGATTGCCGTGGACAGGTGGCGAGTTTGGCCAATAATCGGCTTCCCTAGAAGGGTACCACTTCCCCCCACATTTCAGGAGCTCTCTTGAAATCGAGGAACAGCCGTACCGAAAGCACCAAAGAAATTGCCACCGCTTGGCAATCTGTCTTCTCAGATCGACTGGGGTGCAATTCTCAAGGCCGAAAGCAGTTCATTTTCTGGCCACCAAGGAGGCTGATTTCTGATGTTTAAAAAGTATTGGTTAGCCCTAACCGGTTTGGCTCAGTGGATAGAGCGTCAGCCTGCGGACTGAAGGGTCCCAGGTTCGATTCCGGTCAAGGGCATGTACCTCGGTTGCGGGCACATCCCCAGTAGGGGGTGTGCAGGAGGCAGTGGATCGATGTTTCTAACTCTATCCCTCTCCCTTCCTCTCTGAAATCAATAAAGATATATATTTTTTTAAAAAGTATTGGTTATGGGACTGCTCCTGTATATCTGGGTATTGGCATGGTGTATTTACCGAATTAACATCCAACCGTGGGCCACTGCTAATAGACACCTTTCTAAAAGCCCTTAATTCAGAAGGCTAACATGAGTGGCGTTTATACATGATAAATTCAGAAATATAGTTAATTTCTGAACCCATACACTCTTAATGGGTAAATTTTATAACATAATCACACTCTTTTGGGATTATTTAGGTGTGTTTGCTCCCTGCTCTCTCCTCCATCTCTGCCCCAGATTATGACCTTGAGAGTAAGAATCTTACTCATCTTTTTTACTGGAGTACTCTTTCCATAGAAGGTGCTCCGTTTAGGTTTGTGACATTGGTTAATAAGTGGAAGAATACTATAATAACACCCAGCCATCCCATGTGCTGTGTGAGTTGCCTTATAAACTTCATTTCTAAGCTTAGAGGTAAGTATTGGAATTTCCATTTTCACAGATAAAGAAGCAGAGCTCAAAGATATTAAGGAACATGCCTTAACCACACAGAAATGACTGAGCTGAGATTTGAGTGCAGCTTGTCTCCAGAATCTGCTGTATCATGCTGCATACAAGAAAACATACCCATTCTGGCGCCCCCCCCCCCCCCCCCCCCACACACACACACACTTAATACGAGAATGCTGAAGTCATTTTTTCTCACTTGCGCACACATCTGAATCCTTTGGGATGGTGGTGGTGGTGGGGATGGGGGTGCTTATTCTCTATAGATTGTAGAGTTTCAGGTTCAGTAGGTCCCTGAAGATGCTGGTGGTCCAGACTGGGGACCTCACTGGGGGACTCTATAATGCTGAGTGTGACTGGACATCTTCTCAACACTCCGCTTATCAGGACCATCGATGACTAGCATTGCTGTGCTTTTACTCAGCAAATTCCAAGGAGGTCAATAGCATGGCGTTCCCTTGGGAGATGGCCCCAGATTTCAAAGCCCTTTTAGTCCTTTGTTTTTAAACTTATTTATCTTTTTTGTCCTTTGCTGTCAAGTTGTAGCCTCACTTCCTGCTTCCCTCCAGCAGTATTCTTATCTCCTTTTTTTTCTTAATTCCTTCTAATCTCTAGTTTGCTGGGAAAATGGAGAGCCACGCCTGCCTTGGCCATTCTGGCTTCTTGCCTTCCTCACAGGCTATTGCTAAACATCTCTTGTGTGATGGGGAACAGCTTCCCCCAGGAGCTTGGGTCCGATGAGGGATGGAGAAGTCAGTCACAGACTGTAAAGGCTGCAAGGGGCACAGAGGGGAGATAGGAGGAGAGATGGCTGGGAGTGGCATTCCTGAGAATGTATTTTAGAGTTCACTTTGGCCTTTTCCCTGTTTGAATATGGTGCCAAACATTCCCTGAAGTGATTAAAAACGGATGAACTGTCAAGGTGTAGCCATCCCGGAATCCTCTCCCCGGCCTGTCTTCTATGTACTCCTCTGTAATCTGTAAAATTACTGCCTGATTTGCACGCTTGTAGGGCCCCTTAACCCTTTTGTACATGGTCCTGTGATTTTCTTTTGCTTCTCACAGAGTGGGACACAGACCATTGCCTCAGGATCATAATTACTATGTGCAGAAATAAAAGAGGGAATTCTTCATTTTTAGAGTCTGGAGCAGATGTAATTCCTGGTTTTCCCAGCAGTTCTTTCCCCTTCAGGTTACACTGGCTCACCTTTCTTGGTGACTGTGTGTATCAGTTTAAATGGTGGTGTAATTTGAAAAGTGCTAAAGTAAAAAATCACGGATTGCTTTACCCTCTAACATCTTGGTTTATTATGTTCATAAAATCTTGCACAATATAAAAAGCCAAAAAACCCCTATACACCAACCCATCTATTCTTGACCTAATAGACTTATAAATGTAGTCCTCAGAAGACAGCATACTAGCATTTATCAATATACTAGAGCAGTGATGGCGAACCTTTTGAGCTCAGCATGTCAGCATTTTGAAAAACCCTAACTTAACTCTGGTGCCGTGTCACATATAGAAATTTTTTGATAACTGTAACCATAGTAAAACAAAGATTTATATTTTTGATATTTATTTGATATATTTAAATGCCATTTAACAAAGAAAAATCAACCAAAAAAATGAGTTCGTGTGTTACCTCTGACACGCGTGTCATAGGTTCGCCATCACTGTACTAGAGGCTTGGTGCACAAATTCGTGCACAGGTGGGGTCAGGTCGGCTGCCCCCATTGGGGCCAAGCCGGCGGTTGGGAGGGGCCACAGGTGGATGGTGGGGCCGATTGGGGCCCTGATTGGGCTGGTTGGCTGCCACAGTGCGTGTCATAGCCACTGGTTGTTCCGGTCATTCTGTCATTCTGGTTGCTTGGCTTTTATATATATACTAGAGGCCCGGTGAACAAAAATTTGTGCACTTGTGGGGAGGGGGTCCCTCAGCCTGGCTTGTGCCCTCTTGCAGTCTGGGACCCCTCGGGAGATAACGACCTGCTGGCTTAGGCCTGCTTCCGGGTGGCAGAGAGCAGGCCCAATCCCTAGGTGCAGCCCCTGGTCGGGCTCAGAGCAGGGCCGATTGGGGAGTTGGGGCGCCACCCCCTGTCATGCACAGAGCAGGGCGGATTGGGAGGTTGCGATGCCACCCTCAGTCACATTCAGGGTAGGGCCAATTGGGGGGTTGGGGCACCGCTTCCTGTCACACTCAAGGCAGGGTCGATGGGGAGGTTGTGGCGCCACCTCCTGTCACTCACAGAGCAGGGCCCATCTGGGGGGTTGGGGCTCCATACCCTGTCACGCACAGAGCAGGATTGATCAGGGGGTTGGGGAGCTCCCCCCTGTCATGCACAGAGCAGGGCCCATCAGGGGGTTGGGGAGCTCCCCCCTGTCACTCACAGAGTAGGGCCGATAGGGGAGTTGGGGCACCGCCGCCTGTCACACACAGAGCAGGGCCGATGGGGAGGTTATGGCTCTACCCATCACACACAGAGCAGGGCCCGTGGGCGGGGGCTGGGGCGCTGCACCCTGTCACACACAGAGCAGGGCTGATCAGGGGGTTGGGGCACTGCACCCTGTCATACACAGAGCCGCAGGGTGATCAGGGGGTTGGGGAGCTCCCCGCTATCAGGCACAGAGCAGGGCTGATCAGGGGGTTGGGGCGCCGCACCCTGTCACGAACAGATCAGGGCGGATAGGGAGGTTGTGGCCCCGCCTCCTGTCATACACAGAGCCGCAGGGCGATCAGGGGATTTGGGCACTGCCCCCTGTCATGCTGATCCCGGTGCTGGGAGTCCTTGCAGCTCTGCTGATCCTGGTGCTGGGAGGCATATTACCCTTTTACTATATAGGATAGAGGCCTGGTGCATGGGTGGGGGCTGGCTGGTTTGCCCTGAAGGGTGTCCTGGATCAGGGTGGGGGTCCCGTTTGGGTGCCTGGCCAGCCTGGGTGAGGGGCTGAGGGCTGTTTTCAGGCTGGTGGGTGACTGAAGCTCCCAACCACTCCTTTCTTTCTTTTTATTCTGGGCCAGCTTTAGCTCTGAGGCTTGGCTCCAGCTCTTAGGCCTCGGCTGCTGAAAGCAGGTATCTGGTTTGTTTGGGTTCTATAATCGAAACACTGTATCAACTCCAGCTCTGAGATCACGGCTGGCTGAAAGCAGGTTTCTGGAGTTTGTTTAGATTCTATATTTGTAACAAT
The DNA here is from genome assembly GCF_964212035.1 of Myotis nattereri. Lineage (NCBI taxonomy): Eukaryota > Metazoa > Chordata > Mammalia > Chiroptera > Vespertilionidae > Myotis > Myotis nattereri. The sequence continues at coordinate 31,189,555 of NC_138076.1, forward strand.
GTTTCAAACTGCAAGCTCAGAGGCCGGCAGCGGCAGGCAGGGAAAGTTGGAGTCCTCTGTCACTGAAGCAAGCAAGCCTCATGTTCGCTTCAAGCTGCTTGGCTGCTGGCTGCCATCTTGGCTGGCAGTTAATTTGCATATCGCCCTGATTAGCCAATGGGAAGGGTAGCGGAGGTATGGCTAATTACCATGTTTCTCTTTTATTAGATAGGATATATCGATATGATGAATTCAGAAATATAATTAATTTCTGAACCCATACACTCTTAATGGTTAAATTTTATAAAATATTAGCTTCCAGGATTCAGATACAATGGTTATTTTCCCACTCTTTTCCTATTGTCCCCTATGAGTATTGTAAATAGTATGTATGGCTAATAAAATCAAACAACAAGAAAATAACGAGTTTCATATTTGTTTATTCTGGATCATGTTCTGACACTATCTTCCATAGCTGGAAAGGCCAGCCTGCTAGCATGGGCGCTGAGAACACAGCATTATTCCCCCATTTTTGAGTAAATACTTTTAAAAAATAAACAAGTCTTTTTTTTTTCTTTCTTTTTTTAATGCGAGGCACCAAAAGTGATATTTACAAGACCTTAGTTGAACTGATTCTCTGCCAGAATCTTATGGTTATCATTGGTGGAATTTTTTGTACATATTTTAAACAAGAATATTCATAACTCACAATGAAACAGCCATTCAACCCTCATTCTGAACCAACCCTGTTTAAAGAGGTTAATAACATAGCAGGAATCTACTACCCTTAATAGTATGAATCTTTAAACAATATCTGTAGATCATTTTTCTGTTACTTAATGTGTACATTTTAAATAGAAAAAATGTGCAACTATTTTCGACCTTTAAAAAACTGCGTAGGAAATATAATAATAAAATATTTACCTATTACCATAGGCAAGGTAGAATGGAGGGGGACGTTTTTTGTTGATTTCTTCTATTAATATGCCTTCTCTTATAATCGGATCATTTTTAGAAAATCATTTATTTGTTAAAGTGCTATTTAAATGTTAAATTGTTAAAATTTCATGTTACAATATTAACTCTTTGCAGTGATATTTAGTAGACGCTTCAATTTTACTTACTTTTATAACAATAAATTTATACTTTGTATGCCATTGTAAACAACATTTATGTACAGAGTTGCCACAAATAAATGCTACTTTATTTGTGAAGTATCTAAGGAAAAAGATGACTCATGCTCTTTAGTTTCCAGCACCTGTCTTGATGCTGATTCATTTGCAGTGTTGTGATTCATATATTTCTCTCAGGGGAAGTGCGTGGAAGATGGTTTGGTGCACATTGTTTTATAAAACCTCCAAGTCTCCTCCCGCCCCCCGCCTTAAATCTTTTGAAATGTGCTGTAGAAAGAAGTTATTCCATTCGGCCACTCAGCAAGGTTGCTATAGCACTACGCAGCTGTTTTTGAGGACGTGTCCTCAAATAACACCATTATTGCTTTGTTTGAAGATATTTGAAATGGAGAGAAGATTCAGTGATGGATGGAAGGGTTTCTCCCCTCTATATAGGACTTGATGTATGCAAATCCTTTTAGACCAGATAAACTGCTTTTACTAGTATGGTCTGAGTTTAACATCACAGTTCTCCAACAGCAGAACACCAATGAGGCGGGTATTATACAAAGCAGCCATGAAAAATTTAGGAATAACGAACACTGCAATTCTAGTGCAAATTTGTCCCACTGAAATAACTAATAAGCATGACATCAAACTCCTATAGGAAAAAAACAATTTAACAGGCGCAGTGATACTATAAAATCTTAGTATGGGAATAATAATAATATGATGATGATATGTGAAGCCCTTGGCTATGGGCATTACATACATCTCATTTATCCTGCACACCTCTTTCGGGTGTTCATTATTATCTCTGCTTTACAAATGGGCATGCTGAGGTCCCAAGAGGTTTGCACTTGTCTACATCACACAGCTGATGAGGGGTGAGGCAGATTCCAAACCAGGCTGACCCCTGGACGAGTAAGATTCCTGGATGCAAACTGCAAGCAGATTAAGTTGATGATCGGAGCCTCATTTTCCGAGCTGTCCTTGAAGCTGAGTCTATCAAGTGTTCACTGAGATCCCGTGTTCCTTTTTGGGTGGGAATCTCTAATGCCAAGGACTCACTTGGTAGTAAGACCTGTGGGCAGCGCAAGTTGATAGCTCCTGGCTCTTGATGAATTGGCCTAACAATTGCTTATTTCCCTCCAGGAGTTCCAGTATTTTAACTTTAAAAAGTATTCAATTTCAAAAGAGGCCAGTGCTCCTGATTAAATACTCAGGGATTGGGAGCACTATGAACCATAAAGAATCTATGGTTATTCAGATGCTCACACCAATAAAACTGGGGTCGCTTTGGTTTTTCTAGGGGTTGGGGTTTCAAGGAAAAGAAGATGCCAGAGTGCTGGGTTTGAGATCAAACAATGATGCTCTGGGCTCTTTAGCAAGTCTCTGAGTCTCTCTTTTATCTGACTATGTGTGGTAAAAATCCCGACTACATTCTTTAATTAAAAACACGCAAGTGTGTGTAGGTAACTGTGTTACCTACAAGATAATGTGAAAATCCAGCGAGTTGGCACATGTACAAATAGAAATATACTTAAAATATTATATGTAAAATTTAAATCTTTAATCACAAACATTAAAACTGTATAGAAAATGACTATCATTACTGTGAATTAGTCAATGTCACAGGAAAATTTTCCTTTAAAAAAGGTATCTATGAAATAAGAAACAATACTAGTATATGATGCCCAAGCTGTTGGAGAAACAAAAGACCTAAATATTTTTAATTTTTTGTTAATCCTTTCCTGAGGATATTTTCCCATTGATATTTAGAGAGAGTGGAAGGGAGAGGCAGAGACAGATGTGAGAGAGGCACATAGATTGGTTGCTTCCCACGCATGCCCGGACCAGGGCTGGGGATCGCGCTTGCAACCCAGGTATGTGCCCTTGACTGGGATTGAACCTGGGACCCATCAGTCTACGGCAGTGGTTCTCAACCTTCCTAATGCCATGGCCCTTTAATACAGTTCCTCATGTTGTGGTGACCCCCAACCATAAAATTATTTTCGTTGCTACTTCATCACTGTCATTTTGCTACTGTTATGAATCGTAATGTAAATATCTGATATGCAGGATGTATTTTCATTGTTACTAATTGAACATAATGAAAGCATAGTGATTAATCACAAAAATAATATGTAATTGTATATGTGTTTTCTGATGGTCTTAGGCAACCCCTGTGAAAGGGTTGTTCGACCCCCAAAGGGGTTGCGACCCACAGGTTGAGAACCGCTGGTCTACGGGCTGATGCTCCATCCACTGAGCCAAACTGGCTAGGGCCAAAAGACCTAAATATTAAAATTATCTGTTCCACCCAACCCTTAAAACAAAAGCACCCCCCAAAGATCTCTTTCTAAATCCATCTTTTAAGAGGCCCATTTGGGTTGATAAACTCTTATTTAATACAAGGTTAAGGCCACGAATAACGTGTTCTTCAGTGAGATTTAGCTTCCTCAGTGACCCACAGACACTTTGCTTAAACACAGAGGGTGTGACATGGAGCCAGGCCATCCTGAGCTGGAGGGGCTGGGGAGACTGACAGGATCAGAACGGGCATGGACTAGGGAAGGCGGCACAGAGGAAAGCTGTGGTGACAAAGGAGCAGAGGAGTAGAGAAGGGGGAGGGGAACAGGTGGACGTGAGGCGTCTGCAGACAGGATGAAGTTAACATGCAGCGCCCTCCTTCCACACCTCCAAAATAGTGATACGAGCTCCCTGCCTGCCAGGCACCACACGCATAGCCTCCGCACATGGTAGCTGTTTCTTACGCACAGCATCCTTATCACATCACAGGTGGCACCAGCACCACCGTTCTGGAGATGACAAGACTCATGCAAAGAGAAGAAACAACATGCCCAGTGTCACGCATGCATGGATGGGAGGAGTCAGCTTTGAACCCATGGCTCCTGGCTCCAGGGTCTGTGTGCCCAACCAAATTTGGGGATGCATCAGGAAGGAGCAGGAGTCAGGCAGCCGCCACTGTGGCCCAGAGCCAGGCACATAGTAGAAACTCAAATTATTTGCCAAATACATGGAAGAAATGGGTAGCAAGGTGGAGGAAGGTCAGGAATTTTGCTACGTCATGAAAATGACAGCCACTCCTCCACTGCACTCACATGCACAGGGCTCTCAGCCCCAGCACTGCTGCAGTGGGGGCAGATAACTCTTGGTGGTGGGGGGCGCCCTGTGAATTGCAGGATGGTTAGCAGCATCCCTGGCCTCTACCGATCCAATGCCAGGAACCCTCTCCCACCAGTAGTGACACACAAAAATGTCTCCAGACATCGTCCACTGTCTCTGCGAGGCAAAACCGCCCCTGCTGAGAGCCCTGTTGTAGTTACACAAGACTAGAACGGAAGCTCGGCCGTACCTATGGAACAGGTATGCTCTGCTGAGCCACTGCCAAGTGTAATTATAAATGGGCCTCCGGCGCTGCCAATGCCATTATCTCCCATTCACGCGCTCTGGCGAGCGGAGGAGGGACGTCCTCGCTGGCACACTGGAGGTTCTGTCCCTCAGGGGCAGCTTTCATTCATGATTTTGTGGGCTGATACCAAGGCAGGGTTCCCTACTATGATCCTGTCAGACAGGCAGTCTTATTATCAGAGTATGGATAAGAAAATGCACCAAGGAATTAAATTACTCGCCTAAGGACAGTCTAGATCAGATTGGAAATATTTTTCTAAGTCTTTCAAAGAGTTTTCCCTCCTACATATCATTCGAACGCAGCCTGTAGAGAATGCTGCACTCAGGAAGTGCCCACGGGGACCGAGTTTAATATGAATTTTGACACAGATGGAATTTGCTTCAATGATTTCCTTGTAAAAACAGATTTTACTGATTATTTTTGTTTCTTTGAATCAATGCACTTCAGTTATTATTATTTTCACTTAGCTCTTTAAATCAATTTTAAAAGTCTGCCTGCTTTGTTGTCATTCTGTATCTTGTTCTCTCCTAGGGAACCTCCTGGGGTGTGGGAGACCCCAGAAGATGGGGGCTCATCTGTCACACGTGCCTGTGGACAAATCCTTAGATTTTGATGGGCTTCGGTTTCCTCATTTGCAAAATGAGATTTACTGGTGGTATCAGGCCCTTTCTAGATCTAAAATTCTCTGAATTTGTTCCACCTACTTTTTTTTGAACAAAACTTTTCTCCTTGTCGATACTTCCTTGCATCTGTGTTTTACTTACAAACCATGTGTTGAGCAAATCCTGGATACTTAACCTTATGAGGGTAGAGACCCTGTATAAACAAAGATAGAATTAAAGACGCATACATCTCATTTTTCGCAGAGAAACCAGAAAGCACTCCTCAAAAAGAACAAAGGCCTGATGAAGCCTGTTGAAATTCTTTGTTTCACATGATAGTTTGATTCAAGACACCTGGGTTCTCTTCTTTGCCAAAGTCATGTAAAATGTGATCGTGGTTTTAACATTCTTACAAGATGTGCTTTATACCTCTGTTGAGTTCTCACAAGCCCCGTTTGTTCTTTTTTTAGAGCAAACTACTCTCTTCCAAACTGGGTTTGGATTGCTAACAAATGATTTTTACCTTCTTTAGCATGTTTTTCTACTACTTCGATTTTAAGTATTATTTCACCATGTTTAGCTCAATTTCATGAATCTCTCCATAGTCAAAGCAAAAAAAAAAAAAAAAAAAAGTTGGGCAAGGGAAGTGATCTTTTAAAGCAGTGGTTCTCAACCTTGGCTGCACATTAGAATCACCTGGGAATCTTTTTAAAATCCTGATTTCTGGGCCGCATCCTCCGGAAATTCTGTTTCTTTGTTATGGGGTGGGGCCGCAACATTAGTAACAAAGAAACAGAATTTCCGGAGGATGAGGCCCAGAAATCAGGATTTTAAAAAGATTCCCAGGTGATTCTACTGTGCAGCCAAGGTTGAGAACCACTGTTTTAAAGAGTTGGCTCTTGGGGTTATTTTGGAAAGCTTTTCCTAACGGCCATTTAATTCCAGTGGCATTCCCGTTCCCACTCCTCCTGCTGCACAGTCAGTTCAGGGTCTCACATTAGGGGTAGCATATCCAGGAAGAGCTGCAGGAGGATGATCAACGCCAGGCGATTCTGCGCCTACTGAAACGCGTGCTGGACCAGTGCATCTCCAGGGACGTACACAAGCTGGAGGGATGGAGAGTAAACTAGCAAGAAAACACCCGCAGGAGCAAAATCCCGTCTAATCCGTGAGGAGGCAGGAGCTCCTGCCGGGGAGGAGCCAATAACAGATGTAACAAATGCTCCCTCTGAATAAAAGCAGAGTGTCGCCAAGCAAGCATGTAGATGGCGTTCACTGCATGGAGATCAGAAATGTCCTGCCCTCTCCATCCTCGACTTTGGTGATGAACTTAATCAGAGCCGCCGAGGGTGCCGGGGGGTGGTGGGGGGAAGTGGAGGAAGAGGTGGTGGGCCCAAGGAGCTCTTTCGTGGGGAAGACAGACCCTGCCCAGACCTCAGCTGGTCAGAGGGATCATCAATGATGAACACTGAATTTAATAAGTAAGATGAATGTTTCCTTTAACAGGAGAAGCCACCCTGGTCATTCTGAAGATCAATGACCACAGATGGAAGACAGGTCTTATTCTGTATCACAGTAAGGAAAGTCACTGACAGGGTGTGTTTTCCAGGTGTACGACGAACATCTGCTGATAATCTGGTTGCTGTTGGTGCTGGGAGAACACCTGTGTGCAGCCCACTCGGGCAGGTCTCCAGGTGGGGTCCCTGGGCTGGCAGCACCGGCAGCACCTGGGAGCCAGTAGCAATGCAGGTGCTCAGGCCGCACCCTGGGCCTATTTAATGAGCATCTGCATTTTAACAAGATCCCCAGGCTGCTTGTACAAACGTTAACATTTGAACCATACTGGTTTGGGCAATTTGCAGGGCGGGACAAATTGGTAATGCAAAAAAAGTGATTAAAAAAAATGTACAATTTCCAAGAGTAATTTGAATTTTTGGTAAAACCCTCTGAAAAACTATCAGAAAAACAGTGATACTGTTAGTTCAAGCAACACACACATAATTATTTTTTGGCAAGTGACTACCTATGTTGTGTAATGAATTGGAATCCAGGTACCAAACATATGAATCAAGTCAGTTTGATTAAAATGTACTTAAGGAGGGTGGAGGCTAATAGAGTATCAAGTAGTAAGCAGAAAGGCATAACCATCCGAACAGGCATAGCAAGAAAAGAGGGCTCTACTCCTGACAGGTGCGCCAGAGTCTCAGATCTGCTACTTGTTTACTTATCCTTCAACTGGTTCTAAAATGAACAGAGGTGGCGGGCAGGCAGCTCAGCAACACGTCTCTCACTGCCACGAACAAGCAGGAGGAGCTCTGAGGGCGAACTCCCTTCTATGCTACAGAATCCCTAAGCCAGTAAATGGAAAATATATTTCTTTATAAAAAGTTATTTAACGAAAATGAACAATGTGATACTCCTGGCACTTGTTCAGGGTAACAATATGTAAATTATCAAAACTAGGATAGAAGCTGGCAAAGTCTACAGAGGGCATTGTGAGGATAAAGATATGCTTCTGCAGAGCAGAAACACTAAGAAAATTAATTAATAAAAGTTGCAAACGCCATTTACATATTCAGGTATAACACAATCTGTTTTTCTCTGTTAAATTTTTAGAAAAGACCTCAAAGTCCAAAATAGCCTCACCTGTGCACTTTCAAATGTAATCTTAATTGTAGGGATGCTCACCCGTAAAAACACCCACCTTCTAAAATGTCCACCTGACTTACACTTCATTATGAGGATGCCGGTTGTGGGAATTCCAGGGAAAGGTAAAACACCCGTGGTAATATCCACTATTCATTGAGCATGTAGAATATGCCAGACAGTGAACTAATCATTTAAGAACATTACCTCATTGGAGCTATCCCATTTTAAGGAGGAAAAAAATTGAAGGTAAAAAGGGGTATATGTAAGTCACCCACAGGCTAGAGCAGCGGTTCTCAACCTGTGGGTCGCGACCCCTTTGGCGGTTGAACAACCCTTTCACAGGGGTCGCCTAAGACCATCCTGCATATCAGATATTTACATTACGACTCATAACAGTAGCAACATTACAGTTATGAAGTAGCAACGAAAATAATTGCATGGTTGGCTCATGACATGAGGAACTGTATTTAAAGGGCCAGAAGGTTGAGAACCACTGGTCTAGAGCCATAAGAGCTAGAATTTGGCTCTAAAGTCAAGACTTTTACCTACTGTTCTCCTGTCTGAACACCAAGATCATCTTGCATCTTAAGAGTCCAACGTTGCAACATACCTAAACCACCTTTCTGTGTATTGTAAGATATCGTCCACATGCCCCATTTGAGTAGGTGAGTCCTAAAGCAAAAGGGCGCCAGAAAGAAAAGGGCTTACCACCAGGGCTTATACAAATTAATTTCAGGACTGAACACCCCCTACAGAGGTGAACTGGCAGGGCTATACAATGTCACCCCTTGACATGCTGAGGACAAGACTTGAGAAACTTCCAGCCCACTCAGGGTGTTCTTTCACCTCAGGAATGCTTCTGAAGAGGGCAGAGAACCACTTATTTAATGAACTCTGGTGGTACCATCAGGATAAGGTTACAAGGTGGGGCGCGTGGGTACAGAGGTGAGTGGGAAGCTGGTGCTGAGTGGGAGGAGAGGAATGGGTGTTGACTGGAAAAGGGGGGAAATGAGAAGAGCCAAGCTGATGGGCCAATTCTTGGAACAGATCTGCCTCTAGAAGAGGGAAAGAGTAGGATAAATACAAGTAGATGAAAGAAAGGATGGATTTTTAATTTACAGAACTGAGGCTTTATATATTATTGTTTCTTCTCTGGTTAGTGGTTTTGCTCAGGAAAAGAAATAATCGAAACAGAAATGATAGGTTGAGGATGAATAAATTAATTAGAAACAACTGAGTTTCAAATGTGCACTATCATACCCAGATTTTGGAGGGTGCCCTTCAAGCAAAGTCAAGGGTTGGGCTCCAGGTCTGGGTTCAGATTTTATTTCTTCAGCTTTTTAATGACGTTGAACAACTCACTTTATTATTTTCAATTTGATTTCCTCAACATAAAATGGGGACCACATTACAGAACTCATCAGGGTTGAGAGTTCATGAATGCAAAGCCCTTACCTAGTACCTCACTCATGATAAGCCATCAACAGTACTGAGTATCATTACAACTAATAGTGACCCAACTGGACAGCAATTTCTGTGTCCCCCCCCATAAATTCATATCAAATGCTAAGAACAGGATACAATTACCATTGTCTTATTAAAAGTCCAGTTCAGCTGAAAATTCTTGAGATGGATAATAGTCCAGGGTTCTTAGTCTACGCTGCAGACATGCAAAAACTCACCACGGCTGTAGAGTACTGTGGTATCTCCTTGGAGAACCATAGAATAAAAAAACAGGGTAAAAATAAAACTGATGCTTCTCCTTGGCACAGGCCCCATTAATCTACAGTTCAGAAAGGGTAAGGAAAACACAGAGATAAGTAGTCAATTTAACAGATGTTGGAAGAAGGAGGTATGAGGATGTGATATTTCTCAAAGTTCGGCGGCGTTGGAAAGATATAAATTCAGGGGTACCTTGGATTTCGAGTCCTCAAGCTCTGTTACTTGGCTATTTCTATCCCATGTGCACAACTGTGCGCAACGGCTAGACCTGAAGGCCATGTTACTCAACACAGGAAGTGCCCTCTGTGGTGGAACCATGTCACATGCAAGCACAGGAGAGAGGGCAGCTTCTCGTTTAAATCCTAAGTGTTACTGAATTTCTTAGCAAGTGCTTTGAGTGTAATGGCTGATTCAAATTTGTTATTAACTGACCCCACTTGGAGGACTATTTTATGAGATATTTTGAGTTTTACTGTTTGAAGCAGAGAAGTTCAGTATTTCACTACTAAAACCCCTTTAAAATGGACACTCTATGAAGGTAAGCAAGAAATATGTTCTTGAAAATGTATTAGCTGCTACTAAAAGTCCAGTCATATATGAACAAGGTGAAGAAGGCCAACATTTTTAGAACATTCTCCTAACTACAAGATATTTTTGCAACACAATTGGTAGTGGTTGGGCATCATATGTAAGGGAAACCCTGAAGTTTGAGATGCTAATATGGCTATTCTATTCTGCAGTCCAAGGGTGCCAGTAAAGTGGAACAGATACCCCAAATGAGAAAGAGCAGTGGCAGGAAAAACTTACAACAAAATCATTGTGATTCTTTATTAATTGCAAAAACAGGTAACGGACATCCCAACTCTTAGAAATACTATGTGTACAAAAATAAACAGTTTAGTCACTAAACCATATGGCTATCAAAAAATGGGATGGATTGTTCCATAGTGGCTAACATACACCAGAATCCATACTGAATTTTGGAAATAAAACCACGTGAAGCAGAACAATGACCTTCAAAAACAGGCATTGTGCATGCTCCAGACAATGGGAAATTTAGACACACAAACAAAAGACAAACAACAAAAACCTGCCAAAAGGCATAGGAAACACCTGCTATTTTTTTAAAAAAGGAAAAAGATACTAATGATTATTTCATATGAAGGTTTTAAAATAATATATGCTTCACTGAAGTGACCACAAAACAAGATTTAAAGCACTGTAGAAAAATATCAGTGCAATATCTATAGCTTACGTGGAAAATTTTCCGTGTTTTCAGGGTTATGTCTAGTGGAAATGGGAGAAAATATATTTATAGACAAAAAAAAGCTTACTTGTCTTCCAGAAACAACATGTTAAAAAGAATCATTATTATATACAAACTGTAAAGTGTCTCTAACTGTGAAACAATAGCACAACACTGATTATTTGCAGAGAAGTAAAACTACACAGGATAACACTTCTCATTTCCACATTCCTGACCTGTCAAAAGAAGATGTATGACATTCTGAAATAGCTCACAAATAACATGAAGGAAAAATGGGTCAATCTGGTTTGGTCTTCAGAGACAGAAACATTGTGTTTTCTTTTAAACAAAAAAGTATGTTGTTTTGGAAAAGTTTTTCTCTTTGTGCTTGACTCCACCCTTGTGCAAGGGTCTGGGCCTGGCCTTTGAAAGGATCCACCTCAACGGTGGTCCCCAAGGCCCCGGGATGTCCGGCTCAGGGAAATCAATGGCACTGTTGTCAATAACTTCTTGAAATATCCAATTGTACATGCTACTTTTATATTTAAAGTTTCTGTGAAAAATAATAAGAATATTTGGAAACGCTCAGGGTGAGCTATAACAACCTTATTTTAAAAAAGCAAAAAGCGAGAGAATCCCCTAGTTGCTCAGGGTGGGAATGTGGTCGTGGTCATGCCCACAGGCTCTGCCTCCTTTCCTATATGTGAGCCAACTCCCTGTTGGTTTATTCTGGGAGTTCCTGTTGACACAAAGCCAACCGAACATAGAGATCAATGGGACAATAAATGGTGGAAATGGGAATGACAGTAAATTCCTGGAATAGCCAATGTCAGACCAGAGGCAGAAAAGTTTAATTCTAGAGTTATCTTATAGGATAACTAGAGGCCTGGTGCACGAAATTCATGCAGGGGGGTGGAGGAGGGTGGAGAGAGGGGTGTCCCTCAGTCTGGCCTGCACCATCTTGAAATCCTGGACCCCTCAGGGGATGTCTGACTGCCAGTTTAGGCTCCATCTTGCAGGGATCCCTGTGGATCGGGCCTAAACCGGCAGTTGGACATCCCTCTCGCAATGCAGGACCACTGGCCCCTAACTGCTCGCCTGCCTGCCTTATCACCCCTAAACACTTGCCTGCCTGCCTGATCACCACTAACCACTCTGCCTGCCTGCCTGATCGCCCCTAAGCACTCTGCTTGCCTGATCGCCCTTAACCACCTCTGCCTGCCTGATCGCCCCTAAACACCTCTGCCTGTGTGATTTCCCCTAACCACTCTGCCTGCCTCCCTGATCGCCCCTAACTGCTTGCCTGCCTGCCTGATCGCCCCTAACCACTCGCTGGGAGGATGCCGGCCGGGGTGAGGGGCCGTGATTGTTCTAGTCTCTGGTCGTTCTGTTTGTTCCGCCATTTCGGTTGATGGGCTTTTATTATATAGGATGTCACCTCCCAAAATATTTCCCAAAGAATGGGGAATATTTATGCCCAAAGTAGAAGTACATTTATGCTTTTCAAAATATCTATCGATACTGGTTCAAAGTGCTTAGGAACATCTGGACAAGGTTTGATATAAAAACTTGATAAATGTAAAAGGACAACAGTGTATTCTAGGAAAGTTTCAGGACATTAAAAATAGACACTGTCTGTGTGATTTTGTTATCATGATGAGCTGGCAATTTAAAACAACATACTCTCACCTATCCCCTGACAATATTTGACAAAAGTGATCCAGGAGCACTTCATGAAAGTGGCCAGCAAAGGACAGAGGTGCAAAGATGGAAGGCAAAGCAAGTGGAGGGAAAAGCTTCTCTGAAGACACAAGGGCCAGGAAGTTGTGTTTGGAGACCAGCACAGGATGGGGAGAGTGAAGTTATAAAGGTAGGTTGGCATTGGTTTGTAGAAAAAGAAAAGATGCTATTTTTGAAAAGTAAAACTTAATGTATTCTCCATAATAAATTTGAATAAGTTGATATTAAAAATCAACAACACACTGGAGTCGTTCTGGTCAAGATAGTGAAGTACCTCTTCCCTCCACCACACCAAAAATTATAATTAAATTATAGAACAAGCAACCTAGATAATCATATAAGACTAGCTGAACAGTCCTATAACTAAGGATATAAAGAAGATGCCACATGGAGACTTGGTACGAGGGGTAGAGTCCCCAAATGAGCCGGTTCCACACCACACGTGGCAATTGAAAATCTGGAGGGATATCTGAGCTGTGAAGAACAGACTGTTGCTAAATGGGAAGCGGGGCAGGCGGGGCTCGGTGAAAAAGGTGAAGGGATTATGAAGTCACGGGGATGTAAAGACAGTCAGTAAATAACATTGTAGTAACCATGTATGGTGCCAGGTGGGTACATAATTGTCTAACCACCATGCTGTACACCTGAAACAAATATAAAAGAATACTGAATGTCAACTATGATTAAAAAAAAAAATACACACTGGTCTTTATTTTAAATTCTAAGATAACATTAAGTACTAAAAATAAATAAAACCCCACGTTGAACACATGATAAAGTGTTTTCTATGATAGTTAATTGCTATTCTTCTGGAAACACACACACACGCACTCACAAGATAGAAATATTTAGTAAGTACAAAATATATAAAATTTAAATACATGAATATACACATGTATATGTATACACACACATATAGTAAGAACATTTCAAAACCCCAAGCTTCTTATTGTATTGCATATATCTTAATTCTAAGGAGAATTATCTTATTCTAGGAGCTTTCTCTAGCTCCTTCAGTGCCTGCTGGGAAAATCTGCAGGGGGCAGTGCAGAGCCCCTCAGCCTCCATGAATGCCAATGTCAAAGGACGAAGCGATTCACCCTTCTGATCAACATGGGATTTCCATTACTCATCTTTCCTCCCAAGATAACTGACATTTTTGAAGGGAAGCCTTTTTGTTAAAGTTTATTTCCTTCTACTAAAGAAGTCTTTTTAATCTTCTGGAATTAAGGAGTTCGTTTTCATCCACAAAGTTCTTTTTGTTTACTTCCTTAGTCTGATTATTCTACTTGAGGGTATGCAGATGGCTACATATCCCTTTTCATCAATGCTATCCTCAAAATAAAGTCCTAAAAATACCAGTGGCAATTAACATTTAGAAATCTCACTTTTGGTTACTAGCCATCCTCATGGAGAGTCTGTGTTTGAATTAGATCCGTCTTAGACAAGTAAAACAGAGAGACAAAATATCAAGGCCTCATCCCCCCACCTCCACATCAGAAACTTGAGCTGCACCTTTCAATAATTTCACAGGAATCAAAGTAAACTCTTGGATTGAGTTTCAAAAATTAATTGCACAATGACAGACCAACAGTCAAGAAGCAAAAACAAAGAGGACTACCACAAAAAACTCATGGGCGGGGGCGGGGGGGGGGGAAGATTTTTGATAGAAACACATGATTGTGAGCCAATGCAGTAATGTGTTAGGTACAGAAGGGTGACAGGATTTTAAAGACAGTGTTTTAGAAGCATAGCATCTAGATCTGGGGAGAAAATAGTTCCACTTTACTCCTCACTGGTCAGGCAGCTGCTAGAAATCGGAGTTCAAATATGAAGGCCAGACCAAAGAAGGGAAGTGAGAAACACAGAGAAAAATGATTAGAAGGAGGTGACGGTTTTCACACGAGCAGTTGGCCAGCGAGTCAAGGGTGCAGTGAAAGCAACAACCTACACTTTAATATGAAAACGGTCAGGAGACCCTGTTCCTTCCTAAATTTGGCTGAGGCCAGTACATCTGGAGGAAATGCGGTTCTGCTTGGGGGCTGGTAAAGAAATGATGGGAGAGAAAGCTCATAGGGGTGTGAGGGGATCGCGGTTGGAGTGAAATGCTGGAGGCCAGGCAACCAAGTCTGTATTTGTGGGGTACAATGGAGAGGGTGGGGGTCCCGACGAGGAGGTACGTGTGGGTCAAAGCTAACTTGTTCTACGTTGCAACTTTCTCCAGAGCTTTGGTGGCAACAGCTACAGGAGATGCCATGGTGGGTGCCACCTCCTGCATGGTAGGTACAGTGGTCATCTGGTTGACGAACTATTTCTCAACAGTGTCATCTGAAGGTATGCATATTACACTGTAGCTATATTGTAGCTAAATGCATTACTGTAGCCTCTTTGGATTTCAAATTAAGCATCTTAATGCTATTATTTAGTTTAACCTCCTTTTCCTTGCCTCTAGTGGACTGAGAGTTTAAAAAGTGTCTGTGTAAATAGAATACAATTATGGCACTAATATAACTTTATTCCATATCTAGGAGAGGTTAATCCCATGTTTTTGGGGTGCTCTTTAGTTCATCTTCTACACAACTGAAGAAGAAGCTGGCTAATGTGACTCCCCTGGCATCTCGTGCTTTTAAAATATACTCTTTAAAGGGAAAACTAGTTCATAAAAAGCACTGGGTAGAGGAGAAATAACTTCTAAGAAAGCTGATAAGGAATGGTAAGAAATATTCTAGGAGATCAAATATGCTAGCTTTATTTCTTGTCAATGGTGTGTCTACCATTGAGTTATCTTTTAAGTGCAGTTGTGTAATGAATCTTATTATCTTGAAATTTTAAGCGGGACGCAATGTTATATGAAAACCTCAAAGTAAAAATTCTGTTTTTGAAGCACTGAAAATTTTCAGTTCAACTTTTAGGAGTTAGATTATTTTCTTTTGCAATAATATACTATAATTTACATTAATTGATTTTAAAAAAATAAATTTTACTCTAGACATAAATATTTCTATGCTGTTTCCCCCCCCCCCCCCATTAAATTACCAGGAAAGTCTGTCCAACTTCCTTCCCTATAGCCCTCTAAGAACAGAAGAAATATTTATTGCTCTCAGATGGATTCTCCCATCCTTCCTGGGTATGATGTTGGGGAGGAGATTTGTCAATGTACTAGATGAATAATTCTACCATTCTATGAAGAGGAATGCAAATATTTGTAAAATATCAGGTGTTGAATATACCCCAAGGCCTTTGCATGAGGAAACCTGCTTTCCTGTCTCAGAGTTGTGCTTGAATTACCTGGGTTACATATTCAATCCTTCTCTTTTGGGCTGTAATGGTGTTGCTTGGGGGTGTGGGCACATAGAGTAAATTCTTGTTGAAGATTGGTGAGTCTCACCTGGCTGGTGTAGTTCAGTGGTTGAGCTTCTATCTATGAATCAGGAGGTCTGGGTTTGATTCCCGTTCAGGGCACATGCCCAGGTTTCGGGCTCGATCCCCAGTAAGGGGCATGCAGGAGGCAGCCAATTAGTGATTCTTTCTCATCATTGATGTTTCTATCTCTCTCTCCCTTCCTCTCTAAGTCAATAAAAATAAATAAATCAAAAGGTTTGTGAGTCTCACCCTCAGTGCAGTGTGCATCCTGGTTGCTTGGGTATAAGATTTGTAAATTCTCTAAATTGGGTTGAAAAGAATAGGATGCTACAAGCAACATAAACAAAAGAGAACTGCTTCCTGGAGAATCACAGGATTCTGTTTTTTTGTTTTGTTTTGTTGTTGTTGTTCCAAATCTTTGCAAATTCATTTGTCCTCAAAGGCCATGGCAATATGTCTTTTACCAAATCTAAGAAAGGCTAGTTTTGACAGAGGTTAAATGTGTGCAACACATAAAAGTAATCTTGATATTAGTATTCTCTTGAAACATACCTAGTATCTTCACAAGGCTTTAAAAATGCCATTCTCATTACTTAGTGTATTTTCTTAAAAATAATTGCTACCATGCAGAGCTTAAACATGCCAGCCCTTTAATTTTTATTACAGAGACACAAACCTCACTGTAGAGTTCATTCATCCTTCTATTGCTTTATTTAAAACAGACTTAAACTAGTTACAGTGCCTTATAAAGACAACAATTTAATAAAAAACATTGATGCTGACAATGCAGCCAAAAAGTATGAGGCCAAAGATATTATTTACCCAGCATTAATTATTTCCGTTTCATTTTGTTTTCCTTTTTTTTTTTTTTCCTTTCTGGTTCCAAAGCCTTAAGAATTATCCACCCTCGCAGTGTTTTTGGATGCAAAAACTTTTGTTCCTATGGCAGGATTGTTAAATGTCCTCCGGTGGCTAGGAGGAAACAATCAATGTAGGGCTTGTATTGGGTTACTGGAGTCAATTCCTGATTCAGCTCTTTGAGAATCCGAACTTCCAGGCTGCACACAGAGGGCAACGGGACAGGGGTATTTTGACTTTTCTAATCAGTGGGGACATAGGCCCTTTTGAGGGCCTCTTTGTACTTCCCATATGAGTCAGACATCTGACAATTTGAATGATTTGGTTGTCTACACCACAAGAGACGAGTTCGGGTGGGCTGCCAGAGGTTTCAGAATTGTAGGCTGTTCAGGGTCTCAGGTTGTGCAGTTTCTTGAGAAAAGTCTGAAATGCCTAAAGCAGTTAAAAATAAATTTATGTTCACCCTATTGCCGGTGATGCCTGCAGCATCTTTGCCATTGGCCATGAAGGACATGAAAAGTTCCCTCCGTTTAAAGAAAGTAAAAGAGGGCAGAAATGAGATGACCCTAGTTTCCTTCTTCCCAAGGTGCCCCAGTATGTGTGCATTTAGGTGGCAAGTTCAAGAGGCCCCTCAGTGAAGAAAATGCGCCTAGGTTATTTGGTTTGGTCATTTCTGCCATTTTCCCCTCTGGTTATTATTTTACTATTTCTGGAAGAAAACAAAAAGTAATTCAAAACTTTGCAAAATAATCTATTAGTTTTCTCTTTATTATAGTAGCCAGCTGATGTAAGAGTACTTAGACGCAAGAGCATTTAGCCTCTGGTACAGACTGTCCAACTCTAAAGGTCATTGGACTTGTACTGGCCAGGGAAGGTTGTAACTTTTTTCCACATGAAGACTCAACCATCTTAGACACTCTTTTCCAATTCGGAGAGGGAAGACAAATTCAGAAAAAAAAAATTCTATTTTCAGTGTAGCTTTTTAGAAAGTATACCATGGCTGGTAAGAATTCTGCACTGGTCTCTTTAGAAATCCTGCAATTGTTTACTAAGAATGAATTGGAAGCGAATGAAACGAAACAGAGGACTTTGAAGACTGGCGTTCCTTGTCTACCAGAAAGGGGGAAATGCTTTAATGCTCTACTTGTCAAAACATTCCATCAAGAGGTAGGAAAAATGAAGGATTTCTAAAAGCCGAGCTTTAGTTTGGTTTAGAAGAACAATGGAAATGAGCATTTCTCTACCTGAGTTTATCAACCGTCTGTTGGAGTCTGTGTGAGGTTTTCCAGTCAAGACACTATTCAGAAATAATCGTCATGATCCTGGTTATGTTTTCCTTGAAGCCACAAAGGGCCCTTTCCCCAGAACTGTCAATTTTGTATTTCGGAGAGGAAGGGGGAGGGAGAGAGAGGGAGAAACAGCAATGATGAGAGAGAATCATTAATAAGCTGCCTCCTTCATGCCCCACACTGGGAATCTAGCCCGCAACCCGGGCATGTGCCCTGACCAGGAATCGAACCATGACCTCCTGGTTCATAGGTGGGTGCTCCAACACTGAGCCACACCAGCCTGGCCAGAACTATCAACTTTAGACCAGAACCAGTTAACAATGTTGTCACCATTCTTAGACAGTGGCCGGTGTGGACAGCCTCTCTCTCCGAGGTTTTGCTTGCTGAGGCCGCCACACAAAATCTATGAGAATCTCATGGATGCTCCTCCGCCATGCTGCTCCGACTAGCTGGCCTGCCTCACGGGGTCATTTCTGTGTTTCTGCAAAAGCCATGCTGTCACTAACATCCCTGTTTTCCAAAAAAAAATCTGATCACAGTTTATGGTTGGGGGGACAGGGAGCTGCCTAGATTAAAAAAAGTGTTAACTTTTCTCTCTCAATTTTGTTCCCTCTTTTGCCTGAGCTCTGAAAGTGTCTTGTCCATGATTTGTTTGGATGTAATTCAGAAGAGAATGTATGGTTATGGGTGTATGGTTCTCCCAGAAAGAGACAGGGGGCTAGGCTACCCCGCGTATTTCCAGGGTAACAGACACCTCACTAAAGACTTGTTGTGTTTGAGGCACTGAGGTAATTATCTTCCATGAACAACATCTGGAGTCAAGAATGCAGTACAATTTTTCATTACGAAGGAATATGGCATAGGCTGCCACACAATTTTTTGGGGGGTGTGTGTGTGTGTGTGTATGTGTGTGTGTGTGTGTGTGTGTGTGTGTGTGTGTGTCTAGTGTCCATCAGAAGAGGAAGAAATGAATAAATAAAATGTGAAAACACTGAAAATTCTTCCTCTGCACCCAGGAGCTAAGACATCAATATGCCGAAGCTTCATTATTAATCATTGAACTGTATCTAGTATAGTGTTCTCTGCCGACTACGTTACCTAGCCAATACCTGCTTCACTGCTATGTCAGGGCAATTTCTGTTCAGGTTGATAAACACTAGGCCACAGGCACGGTGACTAATTTTCACCAATGACTTTCAGGATTCCTGTTATTTAGCAAAGTATTTTGCAGGTAGGAAACGACAGAATCCGGGGTGAAGTTGGTCATGCTTCAGATGAAGGAAATGATGATTTCAATGGTCATGGGAATCAGTTTTCCCCCTAACCACTGATTTGTCTCTAATGATGCCCTTTAAGTTCATTCACTGAGCGGTAATAAAACTTCATCCTTTTGTATGAGCGCCAAACTGGCCCGTTTTCCATCAAACCTGGGGAATGTTATAATGGTCCTTTTGAATTTAAACATTTATAATTGCCTCTATCTCCCCAGCTGCATAATTAACTCATTTCTACAACAGTTTATTAAAAAATCCGACTTTAAGAAAATAAAATGCTTACTTAATCTTGCAGAAAAGAAAGCAAGAGAGACGTTACATTCTGAAGCTATGGACTGGATTACCAAATGTCTGGAGGAACCAGACCTGAACTGGAGAAACCAGACAAGAAATTTTCAGAAGGGAAGTCCCCTGATCAGGGTTCAGGTTGGGAATGCAAAAAATACAACTTCTCTAAGAGGCCATGCAATAAGGTGGAGGATGAGGTGACGAACCAGTTAAAAGGTTCCTGTCTGGCTGATTGACACATCTGCATATACACCACTTCCAATGTGCTCTATATATTTTTTTAAGGTAACAACTGTTTTGTAAAGACATAAGCCCAGCAGGTACCAAATCTTGGTTTATTTTCATGAAACCTTGACTTTTTATTGTGTTTTATTTTTGTCTAGGTTGTGATATTCAGAACATTCTTACCTATTCACTATAAGTTTTTGTCTCTTTCTTCCACTCCCCACACTCAATAGAATTGGGATCTTCAATGTGGGAGCCACTGGCCACGTGGGGTATTTAATTTGAATTTTAGTTAACTAAGAGTAAATAACATTTAAGAATTCAGTCATCCATTTCACTAGCCACACTTCAAAGGCTCACCTAGCCTTTGTGAAGAGTCTAGATGAAGAACATTTCCATCTTTGCAGAAAATTCTATTGGAGAGTACAGAGCTTAAATACCAGCTCAAAAAGACTAGCCTGGCCCAGTGTGGCTCCATGGTTGAGCATCAACCTATGAACCAGGCGGTCAAGGCTCGATTCCAGGTCAGGGCACATGCCTGGGTTACAGGCTCGATACCCAATAGGGGGCATGCAGGAGGCAGCAGATCAATGTTTCTATCTCTCTCTCTCCCTTCCTCCCTTTTTTTTTTTTTATTAAAGAAAGTTAAAAAATGATTGGGGATAGTGACTGCTTTGCTTAGTTCTGGATTCCTGGTGCCTAGATGGGGCCTACCTTATGAGCGATGTACAGTCAATATCTGCTGAATGAATACATCTGTTTTTAAATCTTAATCGCCAACTACTTTGCCGTTCCTAGGGGCCTTCCCCGCCTGGAGAGCTCTGTGGCATAAGTAAATTATAAATTACATAACTTTTCTAAATAAGTCTCCTAAATGGCTTCTGATCTCACTCAGTCAGATGGTCTCTAAGGCTCTTACCCAATATTCTTGCTGTCCTGACCTTCTCTCTAGAACCTCACCTTCCCCGAGTCTCTCTTTCCTCGCTCTGCTAGAGCCACACTGGCTTCCTTGCTGTCCCTTAAACACACCAGGCACACCCTTATCTCAGGGCCTCTGCTGTTCAGGGTGTCCTTAGACAAGTGCCTTGCACACAGAGGATAAAAAAATACATATTTGAGTGTTGAAGAAATGTGAAATTCCATTGCTTAGCAGGAAGCTGGGTTCTTCCTACGATGGCAGGCATAAAAGAAAATATCACTTTAAAAACACATCACCAGATGTGATGTACAAGTTAGGTGGGCACTGTCCAAATCTGCTGACAAACTATTTTCCTGTAAAAAATAACCAAGTCACCGAGTTGTTGCAGCTACTGCGGCACTGGATGAGCCAGATCCACTCTCGTTCCCAAGGCACACTAAAAATAACCACACGATTTTGAAAGTGGTTGGGAGCTATGTGTAGACAAGGGTTATAAAAGCCCGGAAACCAGGCGGACTTTCTACTATTTCTGAATAATTCTTTGCCTTTTCTGGGCTGTGATAGTGCATAAAATATTGGAGATGACTTCCCTTAAGTATGCTGAGCATACCATTAAAAACTATGTGCCTGGAACAAAGCTGCTGGTTTGAAGAGAGGCCTGCCACAGTAGCACTGGTGTTTTTATTTGACACTTGCAAGTGTCTTCAAATAACGAAGCTAGAGGGCCACACTGCATATGGGAACCTATGGGAGTTACAGACCACACACAGTACATACATTCTGAACTGAATATCTCTCCATAGCATCACAATGGTCTACCAGTTTTCAGATTTATGTTGAGCCATTTCAAATAAAAATTCCATCTTATTTTGAAATCTTGGTTATACACATTTAAGGGTAAAGGTTATGGCTAGCAATACACAATAGAAGACACTATTATTAGCAAGACTACATCTCGCCTTAGAGGGAAGAGCTTGCCCATCACTTGCGGTTCATAGCTGCTCTAGGCCCCCCTACTCCTTTCCCTGAGGCGAGGGGCTGCTTCTTTCATCTCTTGGTTGTTACCCATCTGAGCTGACAGGGAGTGCCAAAGACAATTTTCTTGGGTCCCATTCATCCATCTCCACCCATCTCCAAGAGCTTCACTCTTCCCTTTGCTTCCCCTTCCACTCAGTTTCTCTGGTTTCTTTCACTTTATATTGTTGAACTTGAGAAATCTTGTGAGGTTAAGAATTGTTCCCGCACACTTTGTACAGAGTCCAGGGACCCACAGACTGTGGGAAACTCCAGCAACAGCTAAAGATAACTTGTACCAAGCACCCAGTCATTGCTTAAGAGAGTGCGTTTATCAATCGCAACCTTCTGGGAGTTAAGGCTCCAGTTTTGTGGCTCATGTTGTCAAGCCCACGGAGGGTGAATGTGGGTTGGATGACTGCTGAGGGATGGGGAAGATGCCAATTAACTCATTCAAGGATATGTTTATTGATTCTAAGAGAGAGAGGAAGGCAAGGGGAGAGAGAAACCAATGTGAGAGAGAAACATCAATCCGTTACCTCCTGGATGTGCCCCTACAGAGGACTGAATCAAACCCACAACCTTTTTGGTGTACAGGATGACACTCCAACCAACTGAGCCACCTGGCTGGGGAATTTTTGAAATACGATCGCCTAGGAAAACAGGTGCCTTGTAAAGGCTGATGTCATGAAAAAGTTGAAATTACCTATCTGATCTGAGTTTAGGGTCAAAAACCAAAAAGGGTCGGGAGAACAGGAACCTGCCTAAGTAATTGAAATAATAAATTAAAATCGACCTCAGTTGGAAAAATCTGAGAATCTGACAACCTTTTATGTGAGTTAACGTGCAAAGGCATGCATTTATAAAGGATTATGTACTGCTATGAACATGAATGACATCTTTTTACGATGCTGTTGGTTTTTAAGTTAAGCTTCCTAATGCACATTAAATTTGTGCTGGGCAAACAAAACAAACAACAACAAAAAATGTGCAAAGGCAAAGGCTTTATTTGTCTAATCAATGCTCCACCTGCTCTCTCTGTTTTCCGTACTATCAACCTTATATAATACAGTGGCCGTCCCTCTGCTTCAGTAGAAATTCTATAGCATAAATTCAACCTAATGCATTCCATTCAACCACCTTCCATCTTTACAGTGTATAAAGAAAGGAATAAGAAAAAGAAGAGCAACAGATAAGAGGGCCGGACAGCTTCTCTGGTATTGGTAACTGTATGACATTTCCTGGTGGAAGGTCCGAGAAGTTAGTTCATTGACTTCCTTTGTGCATATCCCCCTGTGTAGTACTGAGGAACTAGGACTTAGAATTTTTAAACACTCCAATATACCTCATAGAAATGATTTGAGATACAGACCCTCCAACAACAATAAAGCCTGAAATCATTTCTTGAAGTTATTATTTTTTTAATTCACCAAGCAACTGAAGAGGTGGTTAGAGAATTGGCTAGGGATTCATAACTCCTGAGAACAGAGACAAAGCTCTTTTCATCTCTGCCTGTGTCCCTCCCACCCCCCTGGAGAATCCCCTTCCTATAGGTTAACATCTGGCAAGAGGAATATATAGACACAAAAGGTTACTGTATTGGAAAAAGAACTCATCAACAAGTCCCAAAACCTGAGAGTTTTGTTCTGAATCCAGATTAGAACAAATCATTTCCCCGCTTCAATGTCAGTGTCCTCCTACCATCCTGTGTGCACTAGAGGACTCAGATCATCCGGCTCTGAGCAGGAAGTGAGGACTGCACAGACAGCTGGGCCGCAGTGCCTGCCTCTTCCTACTCCAGCTTCTGGCTTACTGGGATTATCCGTGTGTAGCTCTGCCTGTGAGAAACAATTCTCTCCCTAGGACAATACCCCGCCAACTTACTCAGGGGTGGAGAATCAGGCTCGATACGTTTTACACAGGGCTTATTCATTCAGTAACATGAGACTTCACTTGGAATCGGAATCCATAGTACATTTGTGATTTTTGCTTAGAGTCCAAAAGTTATCCAGTAACATACAGTTTCTGATGTTGGCTGTCACCATGGCGAGGAACAAATGAACTCTACCCCATGCCCAAATAAGGCCGAGCTAGCCAAGTGCTTGGGGAGTGGAGAGCTCTGCAGCCAGGCATTGTCATCGCTGCTACAGTAGCACCATGGGGAAAATATATAGCAAGGGACCCCAGGGGAAGCTGTGGGAAAGAACAAACTCTGCACACAGCTCCCCGAACAGCAAAATCCAGCCAACTGCTATTTTTATGCATTACATTACTTTAAAAAATTACTATCAAGCCACAAGTAGGACAGAAATAGCCCTGCTTTCTATAGGAATGCATTTAGGTAAATTTGTTAATCCACAAATATTTAATACACATACCATGCCAGGTTTGTAGAACTGCAAGAGACACTACATCTTCATAAATGATTTAATGAAGTCTATGCAACTGTCCAAACAATAAATATCTCCAGTAATATACTAGGCTTACCCCATAGAAAATGATAAATGACATCATTTATCTCTCCCCAGTAGGTTTTTTTCCTTACCTTTTACCATGAGTCATTTCCATCACCTTGATTAATGTTCAATGGCACACCTGCACACCTGAATCAATGGGGCAGCCTTGGGTACTGGCTGATAACACAACCCAACTTGGATCTGTATGGTCCAATCACAGGGTGAGTCTAGGTCCAACACCAATGACAGTATGGACCATTAAGCAGTGTGAAGAGAAGAGCCATCTGAACATTATGGACAGTGGATCCTGCAGGCCAGGCCAAAAAGTGGGGTACCATTGGCTCTGTCTCTTGAACAAACTACTCAGACAACTGCCAAATCTCCAGTGAATTCAGTCAGTATTAATAACCTGTCTGAATATAGGAGAGTCATGTCCACTGTGGGTTCTGGGTTACTCTCTTTAATCAAATTAACCAGAAGGTCTCAGGTTTCTACATTACTTGGCAACAATATATAGGAACAGACTCAAGGTATTTTCTTGATTAGGGATGATGGGAAGTAAAAAGGTTTCAATGCCTGTACTGGACACTCACTACATTAGAAAGACATAGAGGCCCTTAGAAATCTTCCTTTTAATAACACCTTTGAAAAGACCTTTGGCATTTTATAAAAGTATATTGCTGCACAGATGGCATTACCTATTGAAATAATCAGAAAAAGCTAGCTTTATTGAAGAACAAAGTTCTTGTAAAAGCATCATGGGAAATGTTAATGTGTTGGTTCTGCATTAAATAATTGTACCAAGTGAAAAGAATAGACCCAGTATGACTTTCTCCTCAGTTAGTTTGGGTTCTGTTTGGCTGATCACATGGAGAAGAATGTGGAGTCCCTCTAGAGTCGAGCGAACTCCCACACAGGCGAGTCTCACAGATATTTGTATACCACTCATTTATCTTCCCTGTGCCCATATAAGGCTGGGCCAGTCAAGAGCTGAGGGAGGGGAGAGCTCTGCAGTCAGACATTTCCATCACTGCTCCAGAGCATCGCTGGGAAAATCTATAGCAAGGGACCCCAGGGGCATTTTAAATCTCATGAAATGGCATTCATATTAAAAAAAATACTTCTTCTTTTGAAATGCTGATAAAGGATCTTCAACTAGAAATTCCTACAGTGTAAAGCTGCTGCTCCAAACAGAGGAACCCATGAGGAAAGCAACAACAAGAAGAAGAAGAAGCTGTTTTGAGGATTGCAGCTCATGGGAACACGGTGCATGGAGATGCAAGCTTGGATGTAGCGGCAAGACGCTCCTCAATGGTGACCTTTGCCATTCAAAAATGATTAGTCACATGGTATTCAATACAACCACCACATTTATAAAGGGATTCCCTATTACAAGTCTTACTTATTTGATTTTTGGAGAGGACTCAGGTAGGAGAGGATGTATGAGAACACCCAGCCACAGAGCCCAAGCTCGGTGGTGGTGGGGGGCGGGGGGAGGGGAGGAATGGGGAAGGCTACTTTGGAAACTGACTGCAGGATTCCGGTTGGTGAAACTTATTGGGGACATCATTTTCAATGACAGGACAATGCTGGCAAGAATTCCTAACTGTCTATCACAACCTGGCATCAGACAAGCGTGGATCTGAGAGGAAAACACATGATTCCAAGGCATAAAGACTCAAGAGACTCCGTGTCCTAAAACAAAATGCTGCTGCCCACACCAACCTGGGCTTAATCATATAAATATAAACAGTGTCTTTTCAAAATCAGCAATGCCAAGACCCAAACATCAGCTTTAATGGAAACAGAGAGGCCAATCACTTTGCTTGAACGTATTAGTTTAAATTCTACCAGGTGTTATAATAATAATTTGGGGTGACCGTTTTTTCCTCTTACTTACCTATGAAATGGGCTACATAAAGGACATTCAGAAAATGAGTAGAATAATTTAAACAGAATGATTCTCACTGGTATGAGGCTGGTGCTCTCTAGTTTGAATATCTATTCTGCAGTACGAACGCAACCATGTTTTCTCTATGTAATATTGTTATAAAACATATATTTATGTACAACATAGTAAGTATAAAAATAGTTGCATTATACATATACATACACAGACATAAGTATTCATAGCAATGAATAAGAGAAAAGATGCTTAAGAAAGTTAGCATTATCCTCAATTTATTAAGGGAGTACTATAAATTGATCCCAATTTGTATTATATTGTCTGTTCCAGGGGAGAAGAACATGTCTATATTATATTTCTTAGGAAGGTATGCGACTGACTTAACCAGGCAATTTAAGGCCCTCTCATTTACAATGGGAGTATAAGGACGATCATAACCTTCCTTGCAAGGCAATGACTTACCCGCCCTCCTTTCTCAGGGTAGCACTGGCAGCCCCCACTGCAGTCTCTCCCTCCACAGGGCTCATCATACTTCTTCACACCCTGCAAAAAAAGAACACAAAGCAAAGAGAAAGTTATGTAAAATACTCAACTATAACACATATCCTCATGCTATCTGTTGAGAGTACTTCCGACTCTAACAACTATCTATTCATTCACAACAAACGGACTTTAATTTTCAGAGCAGTTTTAGGTCCACAGCAAAAGGTACAGAGATTTCCCATATAACCCCTGCCCCCACATGCACAGTTTCCCCCATTATCAACATTCCTCCCACCAGAGTGAGACATTTGTTGAAATCTACAAACCATCAATGGCTTGTCATTATCATCCAAAGTCACAGTTTACATTAAGGTCACTCTTAGTATTGTCCACTCCATGCCAATACGCCTTTTTTCAGTGCCTACTAAGTGCCATCTGTCAAGCTAAATCCCAGGGCTGGAAAGTCAAGGAGAACATCCCCTGAATACAGGGATTCCCACGTGAAGTAAACCCCTAAGGACGCTTTGTGTTAAGAGCTTCAGTATGAAGGAGAAACTCCAGGCACATAGAAAGCGCCCTTCGTTCTGCCTGGAAATGTGGGGGATTCATCCTGGAGATGTTCAAGTTTAAAGTGAAGTACGGCAGGGCAACTCTGGGCCCCCATCCCATAACACAGACCCTGGTGGACTAAAGGGAGGGGGATTCTGATGAGGAGGCAGAACTTGCAAATACACCTGATAGGATGACAAACCCTCACCTCCATCACATAGGTACCCTGACATCTGTGGTGATCCCCTGCAGAGGAAGCCCACTTTCTTCCCTTCACTCTGTGAGCAAGGCTCATGGGCAGTAAGAGAGGAGGGGGTCGGGGGAAGTACTTATTTAGTCAGGTTGGGTGGCATAATGGACCTTGTAATCACATACTGAGCTATAAGTCTTTAATGAGTTGAGTGGATAATTTGAAAGAGTTCTCTGGCTGGACAATGCCAACCAGAATTAGGGGAAAGAGGTGTTTCTTGCCCTTGATCTAGGTTTTTCAGGTAAAATATGGACTTGGAGACTGCACTATGTCTGAGCTCTCCATTTCAGACTGTGTTCACAGTACTACATATTTTGAGCAGGAAATGACAATTGGGTTGGCCTTTTTCTCTCTCCTCTCCGATCAGCCAAGCCCTGCCTTTCTCCTCTTGCTCCAACCTCCCATCTACTCCGCCCCAAGGTGAGCTGGTGCAGCTGTTCACAGGAGAATCTGCTGTCTGGTTTCTCATCCTTGTCACCTTCATCTAGACTGCCCATCAGCAGGCACTTATACTCAAGGGAGCCTGGGCACAGTTAGCTTCTGGTGTGCACTGAGTCAAATGCTACCATGCAAGCAACACTCCCCAGACAACAGAACTCAATCCAACTTTAAACAGAACTTCAGTTCACCACAGATCTTCCATTCTCTTCTCAATGACTAAACAGGATGGCCACGTAAGAACACCCTCTGTTAGTTTTTCTATCTGTTTTTCATGCTAGCATCTTCCCCTTCCTGGCACGGTACTGCATGTTCACATGGAAATGCTGATGTTTTACCTGGCTGCCTCTGTAACTCCTGCTAGCACGGCCTTCCTGAATGTTCAACCTCAGATGGGTACACAAGCAAACTCAGACTCGAAGCCATCTGGCCAGAGTTTACCTTACATCTTAATAACTACTCAATGTTCTTCTTGTAGAGAAGTCTCATTGAAAGTTTCAATTTTTTGTGTGTCTTAATTGTAATTCTTTACCTAATCTAATATCAGTCACTACTTTAAAGAATTAAAAAGAATCTGAAAATCTCAAATCCTGCAAAGAAACCAATACCCGGAAAGCCTTCTGAATCTTCTTTTGGTTATCTGTTTGGCCTGAGTGAGGCAATGAAACAGCATGAGTTCCACAGCCTAAGAGTAAACACACAGAGAATCCTTTCATGCCCTCAAAATAGGGTTCTAGGTATTTTCCAATTTTTATGACTTCAATGTTTATCAGTGGGGTGGGGGGAGGGTTCATTTTTAAATTCCATGATTTTGAATATTTGGTTTTTATACTAGGTAAATCAAGCTCCATGCTAAGCCCCCACTTTTATGAACTACCCTTAGCACCAAAGAGAGAAGTCTATATGGACTGCCCTACTTATACTTTGTATTACATATGACTGTGACATGAATAGGTATGTTGGCAGGTGTCCCTGGTTCATGCAATAATTCACTTAGCAGTTTTTGGAAAGGGTAGGGGGACTCCTCAGTCTAATGGGTGAAGCATAAACTCATATTCTCCATCTGGTGTTTTACATGCTATTTTTAGTTTTGATTTTAAAGCCACTTGCCAAGTCCTTGTGTATACATCAATGGTTCAAATGATTTTAATGGTTTCAAATTGATCCAACAGACTCTCTATTCTAGGCTTAGGCTATACATTGAATTTGTCTGTGAGTTGTGCTGACAGCTCTTAGGCTATGAAGAACTCATAACTTGCTTGACTTTTAATAGTGCTTCTTTGCTTTTGGAACTAAGACCTGAAGGGTTGATAACTCCTGGTCTCAACACTTTTTCAACTATGTGTCAATGGCTCAACACTTTTTCAACTATGTGTCAATGGCTCAGGAGGTGAGGAATAAATCGTCAAGAGGTAGCCCTCCACCTTACAAGCCACAGACAATTTCTATCATAAAATTCTAGCCCCTGTGTGTGTTGTTTGTGTGTATGTGCACGTGTCTGTGTGTGATGTAATGTGGGGTGTGTGTGTTTTCTCATCAGCATCTTACATATACTGCAGAGGGACTCTTATGAATTCCAACATCTACAAGAGCCGTAAGTACCACATATTGGAATGCCAGGTCTCCGGATGAACAGAATTATTTACTTTACTAGGGCAGGGCATGTGTTCCAGACGTCTCTTAAAGACTGAACAAGTTTCAGACCTGAGTCTCTGCATTCCCCTGATGGGACCTTGGGCTCTGGAACAGTCTCAGGATCTGAATGCTCTTCTGAGGACCTTGGATGAGGAGTGTGTGAACTGCTCTTTGGCATCCTATGTCTGTGTCCCAACCACCATCCCATTCCCAACAGAAGAATATTAAAAGCCCACAGCAACCACTGCCCATGTTCTAAACCAGCCGTGGGCAAACTACGGCCCGCGGGCCGGATTCGGCACCTTTGAAATGAATAAAACTAAAAAAAAAAAAGACCGTACCCTTTTATGTAATGATGTTTACTTTGAATTTATATTAGTTCTCACAAACACTCCATCCATGCTTTTGTTCCGGCCCTCCGGTCCAGTTTAAGAACCCATTGCGGCCCTCGAGTCAAAAAGTTTGTCCACCCCTGTTCTAAACCCTTTCATCTACCCTTGCTTTTATTACTCAGCACAACTCACAGACAAAGCATGATCCTTCTTGTCAATTCCTTAATAAAGACGCCTAGTTCCTCCTACCCTACATCCACCTCAAGGGTCTGCCTACCACCCTCAAAGGTGACAAGCTGGCCCTGGTCCAGATCTTTAACTCCAGGAAGGCAAGTTCTCACCTGTATGGTCAGGTTCTCTCAGAAACATCAATTAAATCCTCCAATAGTTTCTCACTTCAAATCTGTATTCCCATTGGAGCACTGTATAGAGCAACATTCCAAAACCATGCTTTCCCAAGGCCTCCTACAGATCAGTGAGGTCACCGTCTAGGCATCTAAGGAGATACAGTTCCCAGGGCAGGAGGCTCCCATAGACCCTGCTTAAGGTGTGGAGAGTGTCCACTGTCATGGACCACGCCCTAGCCTTTCGACTGAGCTGGCCCAAACTCTCCCCCTTGTTTTGAGGTCCTTCATCGTGGGGCAGAAAAGGGCCCATGGTCCATTGAGACCAATTATGCTGAAGATCTGTGAAAACTGGTAAAGGCTCCAACCCCCTGGAGAATGCTTGACTCTAACATGCACAAGTCCTATGGCCTCATATTCACACAGAAACTGCTCCCATCCAGCCTCTGGGACCACAAGGGAGCCTATGTCACGTGCTCCCCAGCTTTGAGTGTTCAGGGGCACACTTTCCTACAGCTCCACCAGGGAGAGATCACTTAACTCCCCCAATTCCAAACTAATATGACAGCTGGATGGTCTTGAGGATAACTCATCCATTCTTCCACTTTGCAAATTCATTCATTCATTCATTCATTCATTCATTCTTCACTGAATTTTTACTGGGGGCCATATGCTGTGCTGGGGCATGGATATTAAGTAGGGAATAGATCATGTAAACAAGCTGATAAGAAAATTAAGTCAACAATGAAACCTACATAATTTAAATTGTGGTGAGTGCCATTAAAATCATATCAGATAACCGACTGACAAGACTACCTTAGCCAGGATTCTTTCACTTGGGCTCCACTGTACTCCCTTCTTACGGGTCTACTCACAAAGAAGAACTTCCCTGTTGCCTGACCTGAGGCCCTCGCTGCTACTACCAAGGGGAGAGACAGAGAACCACTCCCCTCTAGGCCCAGGAAAGCAAGACCTCTGGATTATTATCACTCGGGAACCAGGAGCCTCTTGGATTGGAGTGAAATTGAACGCATTCTTCTTATAACCCTCAGGAGGCCCTTACATTGCCCTATCCCCCAACTCCTGTCTCAGGACTCAACTTCAATCCACTGCCACTTTACAATCCAGGAAAAAGACACTCTATAGGTTGGGACATCCTCAGGCCTCCTTGCTCAAGTGAAGCCATCTCAATTGCTACCAAGACACTTGACCATTTCAAACTGTGGCTCTCACTTCCAAACTACGGAAGGAGTTTGCCTGCGGGGGGATTAATCATTAATTTCTTCAGCAAATGAATGAACATTCACTGAGGACCTGTAAGTGCTGCCATCTTGGCAGCTATCTGGTCACCCACCAACCTAGAGCCTAGGTAGGCCCCACTGGTCTCACCTGCTCCTTCCAGAAAAAGTAGAGGAATTAAGAAAGTTGCAGACTCAGGGAAAGGGATGTTAATTTTGATATCATTGTAAGCTTTTGACATCTCAGAAAGTACTATGGAACTGCTAATAGTTTTGAAAAATAAATGTGAATTATAAGTTTTGGAAAATAAGCTAGAAAGCAGCTTAGACATACACAGCATAGTAGACTGGGAATATCTCTGGGCTATACCTAAAAAGATGAAGAATGGGTAATCCCTGAAACAATTAATATTGGCAAGGAAGAGTGGAGTGGGGAGAGCCGTGGACACTAAAGAAATGAGAAGGAGTGAGAGTACCTAGTGAAGATAATGAACAAAGAGTTTCAGGGATATTTGCCTGAAAATAGTGTCACCACTGAAATGGGAGAGGGGAGAGAGAGAGAAGGAAGGTTGATTGATTAGAGGCAGGGGCTCAGACGCAACAGCAAAGAGGTAATCAATCAATCCATGCTAGAAATGCTGCTTTTCTGCATCTAGACCACTTCTACTCCCAGTGCAGTGTGTGGATGCAACATCAGCATTACCTGGGCACTCGTTGGAATTGCAGACCCCACCTCAGATTGACTGGATCAGAACCGGCTTTCTAACCGAATTCCCAGGTAAGCACCTTGAAGTCTGTAGAGCACTGCACTACATTAATAGACTGGCATGGTGAAGAGACATTGTTTAGAGACAATGGGAGAGCAGCAAACCACTGAGCCATCTCCTTTAGTGGAATAGAAAGCAGTATTTCGTAAGAATTCAGTGTGTTCCATGCCTAAAATGGACTCAGAGATGTCTGTCTTAGACAAATATCAGCCCTCAGGCTCCCCTTGACCCCTGCCACCTGTGGCATGTTTAGAGAAGCTCTGAGCACTCAGGACTCAGTTGCTGAGCTTCTAATCAATCAGGGTGCCAAAACATTTTTTATCCTCTTGTCCTTATTCAGAACATCATTTTTAAGACTCTCCCTGCTCTGAGCTGGTAGCCAGCACTACTATGCTAGTAGAAAGTCTAGGAATTGGAAATGACTTAGATCCCTTAAGAGCCATTTGGCAATGTCTTAAGGCATAAGATACATTTTCTAGAAATCCTGGATCATATTCTACTCAAATGGAATGCACATGGTTTCCAGGGGCAACGTGGAGAGCTCTGAACAAGATATTTCTTGGTTAGCATTTTATATAGGAATTCTTTGCTTTGGAGCCTTATCCGAATCTTGGCATCATTACATTTAGAAAGATTTAAAAAGACATCTATTAGCATGGGCATTCAGTCCATCCTAGACACGTCCAAATCATCCTAGATGCATGATCTAGATTCCTCGGTCAGTCTTTTGTCTCTGGTAGAACAGAAGTGATGGAATCTTTTAAGGAAAGTTGAGTTCTAGCTTCCTGAACCAGGAACCTATCCATGTCATGTAGAGAATTTCTTGCCTTGAGCCACTGGCTCTCTGGCTGCCAGCAGAGACTTTGCTCTGCCATCTATAAATGGAATTCAGTAGAGTCAGAGCAGAGAGATCAATAGTAACAGCTGCGAGATTAAGGGAACATCCGGTCCCACATGTTGCTGGCCCTGCCTCCTATTTGTGCAATCTACTGGCACCAGGAGAAGTGAGTATCATGCTGCTGTCGTTAGGGATCATTTCCTCTGCTGCCTGGTGGAAAGAAGTACTGCTCTATGGGCATCTGGGGAGTGGCTCCATTTACTAGTAAAAACACTGAGAAAACAGCTCATTGTCACTTCTCCCAATGGCAGATTTGTCCTCATATTTAGGACATTTAAAAATAAGTTTAAATAGCAAGTGGAATGCCAGAAAACAAAACACATAAAAGATTTAGACTCTTTGAGACTAGCTATTTCTATAACTACCAGTGTGAACCATCCATGTATATTAAAAGAACAAATCCATGGACATGTACCCAGCTTGCTGCAAATGTAAATATCATTTAAAGTTGATACATTTTTTTTCATATATATATATATATATATATGCTTGCCATTGTTTTCAACTTGCACAAAAGAAATGAGTATTAATCAAATTTATATGAACATGCAAGAACAAAACTCATTTGTCCTACAACAAAGAATATTTTGTCCTCCACATGTTCAAAGAAACTTCTTGTCCAAGAAAGTCTTTTTAAGCCAATATACCTCCAGCCAAAAAGAGCAAGTCCCTGTAGGGAATTTACAGATATTTTACCACTAGATTGCCCCCAGCATCCAACCCCAGCTTCCTGCACAGAAGGATATTGAATAACCCATTCTAACGGACATAAAAGACAAACATTTCTTATTGCAAAAAAGTAATCTTTCATATTTAAGGTAAAAAAAATCTATATAAGTCTTTGTCTTTGTTGCAAGTCCAGTCAAGCAAGACTTTTTAGAATTATCCCTTTAATCCAAAAAGGGGCCAACAAAGAAGAAAGCCAGCTCGAGAACAAGTTTCCCAGTAAAATTCTATTAGTTTATCAAAACAGGAAATATAAGCCATTTCCGCACATGCAGCTTTAGAAATTAAGGAAATAATTCCAACATAGTATTAGCAAGACAGAGTATATGGCAGAGGAAATGCAGATCACAGCCACTCCACACAGAACAAAACCCTTCTTTCCAATAAATGGGGTGGGAAATCCAGCCAATTCAGTTTCCTTTGTGTAATAGCATTTCAAGGACACCCAAAGTAAATGTGTTCACTCTAGATGGTCCTGAAATTGCCGTATTTGTAGACAGTGAAATAACAGGTGGACAAAAGTGCTCACCCATTTAAAATGACCTACTCCAATGGACTGTTACTAAGTACCAACTAGTTCTAGTGCAGTTGCATCTTGAGTTGCTGCCTGTTATCACGGGGCTAGGAGAAGGCAGTGGGAGAGGGGGGATGTTGTGTTAGAAAGGATGACAGTAGTTCACAAGAGAGACGATGACCTACAGAAGGTCTTTCTAGGATGACGGTCTTCATGTCCTCCAGGAGTTCTTTTGCTTTTGCCCAGGTGAATACCTGAGGGATAATATCACTCCTTCTTCTGGCTCACCTTTGCAGCAGACATAACCAGAAGGCATGGCATTGGGTGCTCTCACTTGAGTCATCAGCAACAAGCTACATGGTTTTTATACTTGAAGACTTACACGTTTTTACGAGCAATGACTAGCCAACAGTTCTCTACGCTTTCTTTCTTCTCAGGCAGCTCAAAGTCTTGGGGTGTTTTCTGAATAGATTTTGCTACTGACAAGAGTACCTATGATAGCCATCCTTTACTGCCAGGGCTTGGGTGATGACAGGTAGGACTGACTAAAAAACCCCCACAACTCAGGAATCTAACCAGATGGGGAAGGCTGTTGGCAGGCACAGAGAGTGCCAGTAGGCCAAAGGCCAAGCCAGAACACTTTCTCAAATTACATCATTTATGCTTATGACATATAAAGTAGGCTAAATGACAGACTGTATTCAAGTTGCTAAACTCCAGGATGAGGAAGGCCCCTAGCAGGGACTGTTTAGTCTGTGAGGCTGGAAGGTAGGAATGAGGTAGACCAGGAGTCCTGATAGGGCAAAGGGCAGTGTTGACAGAGAAATGACCTCATTTTTCTGAACAGCAGTGCCCTCTGCACGAAATGAGGATAGTAGCCCTCTCCTAGGTCTGTTGGGAAGATTCAATGATGTGCTTCATGAAGTCTCCTGCACTGTACAAATCTTAACGGTCATTAGTATCAGGTGCAGGCCTAGCTCTCTGGCATGGACCTCTAGACAAAGCAATGAGGTCTGAAACCCAGCCAAGGTTGTATGAGCCAATGCTTCCTGAGAAATACCTTGCCCAGGGCTAGAAATGACCTCAGAGTGTGGGTGGGCCTGGTCCTGCAGGTGAAGACAAGTGGTCCGTCTGGGTAGGAAAAGGGGGCTTGGCTTTTTCTGTCACATCTCTGCTCTGGCCATTTTTTCATGGCTCACTCTCCTGCTCAAGGCCAAAAGCAGAATCCAAATATGTTTCCTCACTAGCTAGGAAGGCAGTGATGCTCCTGGACACTCTGGCATATGTAGGAGTTGGTGTAGGTCCTGACACTCTGAGTGCAGGTGATATAGGCTCTACCCAGAAGCACTCCTCCCTCCTTCCACAGTGCCTCTTCAGTGAAGTGATCTTTCACCTGAGATAGGTTGAGGTCTCATTGCTGCATGCCTTCATTAGGTGCTGGGTGGAGATTTAAAATGGCCTCATCTTGAGTCATCTAGTCTAGAAATTTGGAACCTCTACAGTGAAGGAAAGGTACATGGGGGGCTGTAGTCAGGAGTCAGGCAAGACACAAATCAGTGATTGTACAGGCTGGGTGGGGGTCAGCTAGGCAGTAAATTGACAGGCAGACTTAAGATTTAGCATAGAGCCAAGTGAGCATGCCTTGAAAGGCAGGTAATTTTTTTTGTTGAAGTATGAAATATCCTATCTGAAGTATGAATTGCCTCCATTTTAATGTGTCTCTTCTTTGTCATCTAATGTCTAGCTCATTTGAGTTCTGGTATCCTATTTCTAATTCCTGTTTAACTCCAGGAATCTATTCATTACCCCCACATATCCATTGCCTCTCATAATATCCATGGCAGCCACAGTGTCAGCTCCTAAGACACCTGAAGATTTATTTCCCTTGCAATTTAGATACGCTTATGCACCTACGGCTGAGTTTTATTTAGAATTGGGTATTACCCACTTGATTCCAAAGGTTGATCTTAAACCACTTCCTCTCTGGGATTTCCAAAGTCTTGAATTACAAATGAAACACAGCCACCAAAGTCTCAAGTGAGAACGAGTTCTTTTTCTTTTCAAACATTTGAAATAGCTTGTTCAGTTCTCCACGAAAGACCCCCATTACCAATCTGACTCCCCCTTTCCTGTCATGGCTCCTTGGCCATTGATGATATGGCTCAAGTTGGCCTGTTCGACCAATGTCCTGGTGCAAGATCCTGGCTGGGGTGTCCTGACGTTTCAGGGTCCTCCCAGGGGAAGGTGCTCTGATTGCTAAAGCCTCTCTTCTTGATGTCATGATGCAGTTGCCACATAGCATGCATAATTTGAAGCCAAAATGCCCGTCAGCTACCCTGTAGGAGTTGGTGTAACCAAATGTGCATGCGTATTCACACACACACACATGCACACACACACACACAGAATGAGGTCAGATACTGGATGCTTCTATTGGAAATCATTTTAATACTGTCCTGCACTTCTTTAGTGGGTCTGTCAACAGATCAATTTCTGGAAGTCACCCTTCTCTATCCTCAGTATAGACTGTCACTGATCATATTTTTATTAATCACTGATGCCCGGTACTTTAGTCTGTCCAGGCTGCTATATCAAATTGGCATAGACTGGGTGGCTTACAGCACATTTTTATTTCTCACAGTTCTGGAGGCTGGGAAGTCCAGGATCAAGGCACTGGTAGATTCCAACCAAGAATCTGGTAGAAACTGGTAGAAATCAACAAGGTTTATGGGGAAAACCGTGTTAAAGGCAGACCACTCCATACCTGACAACTTGGTAATCAAGGTACTAACAAAATTAGCCAAAACACCAGTAAAAATCATGGCACAGTTGAATAGATATGTAAAATTCACAATAAGTAAAAAACACTACAGTAAATATAGTGCTTTATTTTAAAGAACAGTGAAGGAAGCAATTTAATAGAAAGGGATGTAAAGAAGTGTTAAGACTGCTAAGTTGCAGAGAACAAGGGACATATGGCCAAACATTGGGAACAATCAGGCAATCAACACTTGTAGGGAGATGTGTGGACTAACTGAGTCAAGAGAAAGAGGTTGAGGACTTGGGCATCTGGATCAGAGTTAAATTCTTCAACAGTGTGCTGTGTTCACTGTGCTAATCTATTAGCTGCCCTGTTACCTGGTGTGCAAACAACACGCTGGGGAAAACATCATGCATGAGCTAACATGACTTCCATTTTATACTGACATCATCCTTCTGTTGATCAGTAACGATTTATCAGCATACCGGAGTTAGAGAAAATGCACCGTGGCAAAGCAGACTCCACTTCAAAACTCTCTTACCTGCTATATAGTCAAGTGTCAATGTTCTCACCAAATAAATAAGAAGAAGATTGGCCACATTATTTTTGGTGGGGGTTATTGTCACTCAGTCAGTTTTATAGCCTTCGGGACCTTGTTCCGTCTCAGTGTGGTGAAAAACAATCCATCAGGAGCCTTCAACTTTCGTTCAAGAGGCCACCCGTATAATTATAACATTCTGTCTTACAGTGCACAGACAGCAAAGAGCTTCATGTTATATTTAGAATAAATGCCCTTAAATACTTATGAGCCATTCTGTTTATGCCCTGTTCAGCTAGTGAGAGACAGTCTACCAAGACATCAGTTAGTATAGGCATTACCTCACACATTACCTACACTGAATTTTATTTATTTATGCAGCATGTCAGTTTTTGGGATTCTCTGGCAATGAATAAAAATGTGCATGTTGTTAGTGTTGGCATGTGAGCCTGAGTGAATATTTAACATTGTTCATTGTAAGAAACAAAGTAGATATGTCCCTTGAAGCTATTTATTTCAGAGATGCACGTCCAGTTTAAGAGCTTTGTCCCAATCCCTCCCCCTATGCTAAATTTGGGGGGGAAATCCCAAAAGAATGAAATGAAAGAGATTTAGCAATACTTTTTCATAATACAATAAGGTTCCTGTTCTGGTTTGGTAGGGGCTGGTCCAGGCAAGGCAGGTATTGGTTTGTGTTGGCATGCAAGGATACCAGCAGTTGCCTGGGCAGGCTCGGGTCTAGATACAAATAGCTTCATCTCGGCAAACTTGACGGTAACCTGAATCAAAGAGGGGCTCTGGGGCCGGTGGGAGTCCACACTAAAACCACAGCCACTTTACATACCTGTTGGCCTGGCTTCTGGGGTAGAATTTCTGAATTTCTGCTTTCTCCTTCTCTGATACATACCTAGCCAAGTTCGTCATCCCTGGCAGCTTTTAGAAGGCATCTATGCATGCCTTTGCATATTAGCGGTGACTGAGGATTCCTCTGCCGGGAGCAGACCAATTTTCTCTTTGTATTGGAAGAAAGGTCTCCCAGTAAAATCTATTCTAAGTCACAGCAGAAGCATATGCCTGGGGCCAGCGGCTCCATCTCATAGAGTCCTGATCAGTGTGGGCAGCTCTCAATTACTTATGTGTAGATTATCCACTTGGATATTTCACAAGTGAATTTTCAAGCCCAAGCACCTCTTTGCTCCCCAGCAGGCTGTTGGCTTTTAATTCTCATGGTTTTGTGCTGCACACTCAGGGACTACAGGCATCAGTAACTGCAATATTAACCTACCAAATTCTACATTTCTTTCTGGACGAGGTTCAGATCAAGTATTGGAGCTGACTTCCATAGATAAGGCTAATTCAGAATTAGCATATGCACATTTTTTAGGATTAGGAGCCAATGCTGCCATACTCTCATATACATTCACGCTGAATCTGGGGAGTCTGCAGGAGGATCAGCCTCCAGGTTGTCATGATCCTGTGCCCAGGGCTTTAGCCAGGTGTGCACATCTCCAGGGTGACGTGCATGGTTTGCTCTCCATGGTGCCATGTTTAGAGAAGGGTGCCTGGGCTCAGGGCTGGTGCCACAGGGCTATGGCCTTGCAAATCATCCTTATCCTTTGTTTCCTTCAGCCTCCTTATCTGCAAATTGGGTAGAATCTACCATTCTTATTTTGCCGGGTTGTTGTTAGGAGGAAATTAAATACACCCATGGGATGAGCTTGGTACATTGCCTGGTCTGTGGCTGATAGGGTTTGCTGTTCATGTTCTTAATTTTTGCTTTGTTTCACCCACTAGGGGCAGATGCCTATCTATTTCCACACTGAGAGTTCCAATTCAGTGACACAGCAAGTGTCAACATTTTCACTCTTGAGCAAGACTGTTGTTCATGGACACATCTGAATGTTTTAACATTTGATCATGGAGCAGATCTATAAGGCTGAATCTATAGCTTATGGAATTAACTTTGGTAAGGTGATACTTTAAGTTCCATGTATTATCAATTTCTTGGAGTTAAGATTTTGAGAGGGAAAATTTAGTATGCTAATTCACCTTTAATAATGGAATTATTTACTTCTTTTTAAGTCAGAGAATAGCTGGCATCAGCACAATTTAAGCAGTTCATCTACAGTGAATGTTGTACCCACGGTCAACCGATAAATTAAGGTCACTTGGGTCACAAGCCAAAGACCTCCTATCCTCTTTCCGTCACTCTGAGCCTAAGATAAAAATTCCTGAATGCTGTCTGAGCAAGGCTTGTAATTCCCCTTATGTATCAAAAGTGCTCTTATCATATTACAAACAACTAACATGCTGAGATTATAAACACGCAAAAGAGTGGACTTCCTTAAATATTTTCAGTGATGTCATCTGGCCCTTCTTTCATATCCGTTTTTTATTATGCTCCTGTCCTTTCAAAACAGAGCTTGTGCCACAGAACAACAAAAGCCAGGAAATGTCGGTGCTATGGCAGTAAGACGGACCTGGAAACGAGGAGACCGATAACGCACAAATCTTTCCAGATGGAGGAGGAAGAAATCTGGACAGATACTGCAATGTGGTCTGGGATGGTTAAACCAAATCGAAAACTCTTGCTTTGTTACTTGGCAAGTGAATTATGTTATTTGCATCAACAGATAGACACTCCTCCCCCAATGTCTTCTAGAAAACATCTTTGAGTCACAGTGCTAAGTACCAGGATCTAGAGGCACATGGTCCGGTCCCTTGCCCTTGGGAGGTTATAAGTTCATCAGTCCTTACAATAAATACTTAGCAACACAATACATAAGATTATGTGCAAAGGAGTATGTGGGCACAAATCGGAAAGCAATTCTTACATGAATTACTATGTTTTAACTTGAGTTTTGATAGCTTATCTGCATTGGTTAAATGAACTTGCCTTATTGACTTAAAACATACTTCCAGTCCTTTCTGTGTGCCAGTATGGATTGTGCATCTAGTCTGATGTTCTTTGGAGTTAGTGCCATGCTCACCCTCATGTAACTAGGAACTTGAGCAGACAGATTTCCCGACTACAGATGGAAAAGGAGGAGGAAGCAGCGAATGCAGCGCTTTGGGGATGAGCGAGGAGAAAGCAGGGGCGTGGAGAGGTGCTGGTTTGACAGTCTAAGGTTGAGCAGCATATGAGCACGGGCCCGCCATGATTTGGTGGCTTAGACATATCCTTAAATAGGAGTCTGTTTCTAAGGCAATGCTTGCCATTGTTTCCCTCTTGACAGACACGTGTAAAATAGAGCAGTCATACTCCTTTCCTGAAGTCCTCATGATTCAGAGCTTCCCAGAGCACCACCCTTGGGAGGAAACCCCTGTCAGGAACTACAGCTATACCGTAAATAGTCAAGCCCTGATGCGGAGGCCAGCATTTCTTCCTACTGGTCCACTGAAGTATTTGCCTTTAATAGACAATACTCCTCTCCTTGGTAGCAACCCATAAACTCTCTAACAGAGTCAGAAAGGGATGCAGTCCTTTG
The DNA here is from genome assembly GCF_964212035.1 of Myotis nattereri. Lineage (NCBI taxonomy): Eukaryota > Metazoa > Chordata > Mammalia > Chiroptera > Vespertilionidae > Myotis > Myotis nattereri. The sequence continues at coordinate 31,230,594 of NC_138076.1, forward strand.
TAGTCCCAGCCGGGGGTGCCCCTAAGGTCACTCAGCAGAAAACAGCAGGAAGAAAGTCTACAGACAATAAGGGGTTGCGCAGATACCTGCCAGGCTGGAGCAACCCAGAAGCTGGAGTTTGCTCTGAGACCACTTAACCGTCACTTGGAGAAGCTTTTAAATATTCTCTGTCCATTTACAATTCTTTGTACCTCAAACCGTTTCCATGAATTACATGCTCTGCTTTCTCCTAGAATTGGCTTGTAGTGCTGGACTTTGGGGCTTTTGGACTAGGGGGACCACCCTTCAAAAGATGCTGCCCAAGGAACTCAGACATTATGCCAAAATTAGGGTCAGTGGGAGGAGCCAAACCTGAGTTTTGACTAACAGAGTCATAGCATCCAATATTTTCTTTCTGTATACTACTATCTACAAGTCTTCTTGTCTCTTCCCCTTTATCCTTTTTCTTTTACAACGTTAGAATAAAAACTGTTTGGAAAGGGTTGATTTGCTAGATTTAGAAGTCAACGTATATGAGGCTTGCTGGTTGAAGTGTGGCTGTACAGAATTATATCCTTAGGCTGGGCTGCCCATGGCATTGGGTTACCACTGGACCAGAGGTTCTCAGAGCCCATTTATTTTCTGCTCCCTACTTTCATCCAGCCTTAAGGACCCAAGCCATGCTTATGGCATCATAAACAGCCAAGATGAACCTTCTTCCATTCAGCATAAACAGCATTCGTGTTCTACACCGACTCTGTAGAGTTTCCACGAAAGGAAAGAGATCTGATGTTCTTTTAGCTTATACAGCTTCATCATGTTCAATATCTGGGATGCTTTTGAAATGCTACAGATTATCACTCCATGGGGTAGTCCAGCTAAGCAATGCCGAGAAGCTAAAACTGAAGTCCACTTTGTTTGCTCCAGTGAACTGTTCTTCCATCAAGTCTACTGACTATCTGTTGTAGCACAGTGCACTGCACATGCCAAGCTAAAACATGAGATTTATGCACAAGACTCCCTGCTTTTTCTTCATGAGGATCTACTTTTGACTTCATCTTTTTTTTTTTTTTTTTTTTTTTTTTAAGTCTTAGACTTAATAGATGAAGAGCGTGTGGTATTGGTGAAGGCTGAAGGTTGACAAGCAACCCTCAAGCAAGGTCTGGAAGTTGTTAACGGGTTTAAGACAGACCCAGCCAGGCTTCAGATGCATGAGAATCCCAGCTCTAACCCCATTTCTCAGGAGAACATTGGGTGCTATGGAGACTCCAGATAACTCCCCCAAGATTAAATACTGATAGGCCGAGCCCTGGAGCATTCGAATGCATTTCGATTCCCTGTCTCTCTGGAAGTTCATTTCACACATGGTGGTGATAACAGGCTGCCACTCCCACACCCTCTGTCAGACTGACTTTGGCCCTCTTTTCCATAAACAATGACCTTCTCCGTAACAGTAGGAAAAAAATCGCAATTCTCTGACCCACTGCAAAACAAGTAACTGAACCTCCACTGAGCTCCATCTCTGCTCTGACAAGATAGTAACATGAAAACAGGTGTAAAATAATTAGCCCCCTGGTCTCTACAAATGATGCTGGGAGCAGTGCGGCCGCCTCTGGCCTGCGGTGAAACTGGCAGAGTCACACTGCCAACCACAAGCCACAGATGAGCCTCCAAAAGCACCATTTTCTTCCTTTTATGGGGCACACACTCTCCCAAAAATTGTCATGAAGACATTTAAGAGAACAAAACAAAAAACTTAGCTTCTTATTAAACACATGCCATGACCTCCCAGCTAGAGTGTGGCAGCCAGGAGCACTGCGCCAGCCGGGCCAAACCTGGGGCTGGGCCGGGAAGGGCCGCCAGGCGCTTATTAGCTGTTGTCTTCAGGGGACAGCAAACACAAGGCTTTCTTCCTGTTGCAAAAGTCAGGCTAGCGATTCAGAAAAACAAATCACTCCTTTCTGAACTAGAAAAGTGCATGGCTTTCCTTGGCTACTCTGCACTTTCCCCCTTAATGTTTCAGGTAAGCCAGCCCCTGGGCCCAGGTTTAGCTTCTTAGCAGAGGCCTGCTGCTTTCGTGTTCCCTCCTGCTCTGGAAGGCTCACTGGGTCCTCTCTGGGGGGAAGCGTTTCATCAAATCACGCCACCTTTTCCATATCTATCCCCCTAATGCAAGAATATCCGCCTCATGTCTCAGTAACTGTGCCCTTAGTAACTCATTTTCTGTCTCTTCTTCCCTCCTTCCCCCTAACATTGGTTTTCCATTTCACTTTTGCCCCACCCCACCCCCTTTTTTTTTCAAGATTTGGAATTTATTCTTTTTTTTTTTTTTTTTTATTGCTTAAAGTATTACAAAGGGTATTACATACTAGAGGCCCGGTGCACAAAAATTTGTGCACTCGGGGGGGGGGGGGGTGGAAGGCATCAGCCAGGCCTGTGCCCTCTCGCAGTCTGGGACCCCTCGGGAGATAACGACCTGCTGGCTTAGGCCTGCTCCCAGGTGGCCGAGGGCAGGCCCAATCCCTAGGTGCAGCCCCTGGTCGGGCTCAGAGCAGGGCAGATTGGGGAGTTGGGGCGCCGCCCCCTGTCATTCACAGAGCAGGGCGGATTGGGAGGTTGCGATGCCACCCTCAGTCATGCTCAGGGTAGGGCCGATTGGGGGGTTGGGGCACCGCTTCCTGTCACACTCAAGGCAGGGTCGATGGGGAAGTTGCGGCGCCACCCCCTGTCACACACAGAGCAGGGCCAATCAGGGGTTGGGGCGCTGCCCCCTGTCACACACAGAGCAGTGCCCATCAGGGGGGTTGGGGCTCCTTACCCAGTCATGCACAGAGCAGGGTCGATCAGGGGGTTGGGGCGCTGCCCCCTGTCACACACAGACGAGGGCCCAGCAGGGGGGTTGGGGCTCCATACCCTGTCACGCACAGAGCAGGGTCGATCAGGGGGTTGGGGAGCTCCCCCCTGTCACGCACAGAGCCGGGCCCATCAGGGGGTTGGGGAGCTCCCCCCTGTCACTCACAGAGTAGGGCTGATAGGGGAGTTGGGGCACCACCCCCTGTCACACACAGAGCAGGGTGGATCAGGGGGCTGGGGCGCTGGCCTCTATCACCCACAGAGCAGGGCCGATAAGGGGGTTGGGGCACCGCCACTCTCACACTCAGGACAGGGCCGATGGGGAGGTTATGGCTCTACCCTGTCACACACAGAGCAGGGCCCGTGGGGGGGGGGGGGGCTGGCTGGGGCGCCACACCCTGTCACACACAGAGCAGTGCCGATCAGGGGGTTGGGGCGCCGCACCCTGTCACACACAGAGCCTCAGGGCGATCAGGGGGTTGGGGAGCTCCCCCCGTATCAGGCACAGAACAGGGCTGATCAGGAGGTTGGGGCACCTTCCCCTGTCACGAATAGAGCAGGGCGGATTGGGAGGTTGTGGCCCCGGCCCCTGTCACACACAGAGCCGCAGGGCAATCAGGGGGTTTGGGCGCTGCCCCCTGTCACGCTGATTCCGGTGCTGGGAGGCCTCGTGGCTCTGCTGATCCCGGTGCTGGGAGGCATATTACCCTTTTACTATAGAGGATAGAGGCCTGGTGCATGGGTGAGGCTGGCTGGTTTGCCCTGAAGGGTGTCCTGGATCAGGGTGGGGATCCCCACTGGGGTGCCTGGCCAGCCTGGGTGAGGGGTTGATGGCTGTTTGCAGCTGGTCACACACCCTTCAGGGTGGGGGTCCCCACTGGGGTGCCTGGCCAGCCTGGGTGAGGGGTTGATGGCTGTTTGCAGCTGATCACAGACCCTTCAGGGTGGGGGTCCCCACTGGGGTGTCTGGCCAGTCTGGGTGAGGGGCTGAGGGCTGTTTTCAGGCTGGCGGGTGATGGAAGCTCCCAACTGCTCCTTTTTTTCTTTTTTTTTTATTCTGGGCCAACTTTAGCTCTGAGGCTCCACCTCTGAGGCTTCCGCTGCTGAAAGCAGGTATCTGGTTTGTTTGGGTTCTATAATCGAAACAATGTATAACTCCAGCTCTGAGATCCTGGGCTCGCTGAAAGCAGGTTTCTGGGGTTTTGTTTAGCTTCTATATTTGTTACAATGTTTCTTAAACTGCAGGCTCAGAGGCCGGCAAGGCAGGCGGGAACATTGGTTTCCTCCGTCATTGAAGCAAGCAAGTCTCATGTTAGTTTCAAGCTGCCTGGCTGCCGGCCGCCATCTTGGCTGGCAGTTAATTTGCATATCTCGCTGATTAGCCAATGGGAAGGGTAGCGGTCGTACGCTAATTACCATGTTTCTCTTTTATTAGATAGGATGTGTCCATTTTATCCCCCCGCCCTAGACAGTCCCCTAGCCTCCTCTATCCCCCAGTGTCTTATGTCCATTGGTTATGCTTATATGCATGCATACGAGTCCTTTGGTTGATCTCTTACCCCCCTACCTCCTGCCCCCCAACCCTCCCCAGCCTTCCCGCTGCAGTTTGACAATCTGTTTGAGGCAGCTCTGCCTCTGTATCTATTATTGTTCAAAAGTTTATAATGGTCTCTATTATCCATGAATGAGTGAGATCATGTGGTATTTTTCCTTCAATGACTGGCTTATTTCACTTAGCATAATGCTCTCCAGTTCCATCCATGCCGTTGCAAATGGTAAGAGTTCCTTCCTTTTCAGAGCAGCATAGTATTCCATCATGTAGATGTACCACAGTTTTCTAATCCATTCATCTACTGATGACTTTTGCCCCTTTTACCAGCTCTTGGTAACAGGTCCCCATTGTCCCCTCCTCAGAGTCTCAGCTTCAGCTCCTCCCATGGACTAACCTTCTTGCCTTCACCCCTGAAGTCTTTCCTCCTTTACATGACAGAAGATACGTTTTCTCTAATTATTAGAATCAACTAGTGAAATGTTTATAGCCTATAAAATATATAAAGTTGACTCAGTAAGCATTCACGAAAAGGTCTAACTTAAAAACCACCTTAGAATATAATCTAGTAATAAACATCCCCTAGAGTGGTGGAGGGCCCATTGGGGAAATGCTTGCTTGTGGTTCTAGAGCACTATAAAACCATGCTGCTAGCCTCGTCAGCCAGTGAAGCGACAAGAATGCTAACTTCAAGCTGTTGGTATCATGCTGCTTACAATCACAGCATCTTCATGGAGTGGGCTACGCTTAAACTTCACAAGGACCAATGCTGTATTTGTAACAGTTAAGAGTGTTGGCTGTCCTGAAAAATGTCTTGGGGACACAGGCACACACAACAAAGCACCCAACAAAAAGCTCTCTGGAACATGACCTTTTCCAATTCTCATACACACCAGCATTGGTGCTGGAGGGCCGCTGTGGTCAGCCACACAAAGTAGGAGCTTTAAGACCTCTAGCGTGAGGCTAAGTGGGGGATGTGGACGTCCAAGCCTTCAAAAGCACAGGAACTTGACTCGGGGCCACGCTGAGAGAATTCTAAGGCAACCCTCCCTGACCTGCTGTGAACGGGTTTCCCTTCTGACCTCTGATCTAATTCCTCTCCTGCTTCTGGTCCTGGCCCTCCAACCGGCTGTCCTCTTGGCTTGGGGATGGTAACCAGCTCCTGGCCCTGGGCAGATGCAGCTGGACTGAGATTTGGGCCTGTCTGGTACTCCGGGCTTCCTGCCCACCAGCTGTGGGCCCTCACTGGCTCTTTTTGTCTGGGACAACCTGTTTTAAATCGTATGTTTATGATTCCAAATAGCAGAGCACACTCTTTCCACCAGCTCAGTGGTTTTTGATTATTAGCATCATCTTGGGCGCTTCTGAAAATACCAATTCCCATCCTCACCCCAGGACTACAGAATCAGAAGTCCAGGGCTGTATTACTGTCGCATTAGAAACCTAAGTATGTACACGGAGAGAGCGGATATTATATGTCCTATGTATACAAAATATTATAATCATTGAATGTATGTCATATACATACATATACAAATAGGGTCTGCTTTCTCATTTTTTTCCTCTCATTTCTCCTTGGCCCATTGAAATGTCATTGCTGACCAGGGCCAGTCCTCAGAGCAGCATCTGGGAACCTGTGTTGTAACCCACAGGGGAACCAGTGTGCGTGTCTGATGAACACACACAGGCACATAACTGTGCCCCCTGGGGAGTGAATGCTTCTGAGATATGCCAGCCCGGGGCAGCCACTTGCCCGTAACTGCTCCTAGGGAGTAGGAGACGAACTGCCCTCGAGTGAGGCTTCCAAATAGCTTTGCGTGCTGAGGCACTCAGAAGTTTCAGGAAGGCAGTGCTCGGGGTCGAGGCTCTGTATATAAAATGTTCAAACATCCTCTGGAAGGAAGCTCCCAGGCAAGCTGCTTGCAGATGCAATGCTCCCAGTGACATCCAGGCCCTGCCTCGCGTATTCCCCCAGCAAAACCTGATAGATAAAGAGGGACTCATTTCCCCAGTAAAAGGACCAAGGGCGTGGTTAATCCTTTTCTCCACCACAGTGTTTTGTAGACAAAGTGAGGGCCAATCGGCCAGCTAGTTGTAGGGCTCAGAAATCAAGCTCAAGCACAGCCCTAGGCTGGATCCAGGAGGCCCTCAACTAGTGGCGGCTACTGTCAGCCCAGCTTCCCCCGCGGTCCTCCAACATGCATTTTGTTTTAAGGATCCTATAAAAACCTACTGTTCAACTTCATGTTGATATTCACTCCCCATTTTTTCCTGAATTCATCTATTCATGAATAGTAGCATTATATTCAACTTTGCAAGTGGAGTGCCATTATAAGTCCCTGCGTGTTCATAAAAGATCGGTTATGCTTGAGACATACAATCAGACATATTATCAAAGAGAGTCATTAGAATATTTTCCAGGAAAAGAGGAAATGATCGACTTTTAATTCTCGTATATCAATGTGCCAGAGTAGTGGAGAAAATACTTTGATAGCTGGAGACCAAAAAAAAAAAAAAAAGTTTTTTTATATTTTGTTTTTAAACTCTCGGAATACACATACACACAGATGCAGACTTTTCTAGTTTTTATTTTCACATATATCTGCTCTAGGTGGAAGTGCAGTTTAGAAGCATCTGAGTGTCAGATTGGGATGAAATGCATTGCGAACAGAAGTTAAAAATATCCTTAACTTTTGCAAGGCACAATGTAAGTGGGCACAAGGAAAGGGACAGACAGAGGGACAGTCCAAGTCCCTTGGTCCTGGACTCATTAGCCTCCTCCCCCCTCAGCGGAGGATGGTCCGATGAACAGGCTGAACCTGCCTGAGGGGGGTGAAGAGGCCCAGCTCTGGGCAGAGGACACTTCAGCATCTTTTCTCTGGCCTTCTCTCTTGTGTTTCTTTCTACATCATTGATATTACACTTGATGTTACATTCTGCATCCTCATTTTTCTTAACATTAAACATTTTCCCATGCTACTAAAACCTCTTTATAAACAAAACATATATTACAGTGTTGACTGAATAATACGTCTCCTTACAAGATGCACCGTAATCTCCATTGTCACAATATCCTGCATGGACGTTCCCCCCAAGTTTCCCAGATTACAAATCTACACTGCAAGGAATGAATCTGTTTAGCTAATAAACATCTCAAGAGAGTGTGCTGTGACCGTGATGGGTACAAAGGAAATGAAATGCTCCTCTGCTTGAGAGTGGAAGCCTGCTCCCAAGTGTGAAACCTGGATTTCACTCAAACTGAAAAGGCGCATGAACACACTGCACAGGATGCAGTTATGAACCCACTTACCTACGCAGGTGGTTATTTGTGGTCTAAAGGAAGAGGACAAAATGCAAGCACATTCAGATGTGCACGTGGCAATGACACTCAAAGGGCTCAACGCATGCCATGCCTGGTGTGCCTGACAAAGACTTGCTTCGAAAGCTAGGTCACTCTTGCTGAATGTCAGTCAGGAGTATGGCTCTTGACTGACGCCCAAGAAGGTTTGGTTTACAGGCCAACCTAATTGCATATGCTACTCAGCTCCCAAAAGAGACAGTAACTATGCATTTATGTCCAAAGTACTTATTAGCCTGGTCCTCTATGTGCAGGCAGTGGACTAGGCACATTGGGGTACCTACTTAATAAGCCACACTGCCACACTCTGAAAGCTAGCCTGTAATTTCAAGTTCAGATGCAAGAGAGCGGTGAGGTGGAGTGAGCATGGGTGCCAGGCTGCTCAGGCTGTGTCTGGCCCCACCCACTCACTTAACTCTTAGACCTCAGTTTCCTCATTTGTAAAATGAGGATGATATTAGTTCCTACCTCAAAGAATCACCATGGAGATAACTTGAAGTAATGTGTGTAAAGTACTTAGCCAAGCTCTGATAAGACCTCAATGGCATTATGTCTTATCAACTATTTTGTAACTATAACTACACAGCAAGGCAGATGTGACTGCTTAAGGGCCCTGTAAAAGTAGAGAAAACTGACGAGGGAATTCAGACACTGTCCCAGTGGAAAACGCAGCAAGGCATCGCGGATGGTGCCACATGAGTAAGGCTTCCCTGGCAGGCAGGAATCCTACAGGCAGGCATGGGCTGTGGGGCAGGCGACATTCAGACACAGAAGGGCTCACCAACAGTTGGCAGGAGCTGAGAAGGCACCAAGGACCAGGGAGTAGCTCACCCCAGTTTGCTGGAGTGTGCAAGGCTACCAGGGAGCAGGGGTGCCCGGGGGCTGGGACTTGCTGAGACTAACAAGCCAAGAAGTTTTATTCCATGTGCTGAGTGATCTAGATTCACAAATAGGATGATGAGTTGCACCTTTGCGGAGTTAAGACTGGAAAAATGAGAAGTGACGTGTTGATGGTCACGCGGGAGCAGGTGACAAGCTCCAGGGCACAGGCAGGACACTGCTGGACGGTGAGAGGATGCGGGCCATCCTCCCTCTGCCCAGGCGCACTGCGCTGTCACCAGAGGGGCATGCTCTGCCTGGGACACCTCGGCCATAGCCCACCTTTTCGAAGTTAGAAAATGTCCGGAGAAGAACATAAGTATTTCTTAACACTGTTCCCTCTGCTGAGAAGAGATAGGTGAGGAGAGAGCACACCCAACAATTGTGCAAGAACCCATACCCTCTCCTCGGAAACAGAGAGGCTTAGCCGCTCCCAGTCTCACTGCATGAGATCAGGAGGCCCCGGGCTCAGTCAAGCAGACTGGACATGGGATGGGCATTAGGTCCCAGGTCATCAGGGTTACAAGGGCAAATGAAGAACTGGAATGTTTTCCAAGTACAAAGAGGGCTTTATGAACAAAAAGGAAGTAGTTATCTTTCTGTGATGACGTGGAGTACATTTCTGCCTAGAGAAGGGGCTGAGGCAGAATGACATCAAAGGTCACCATAGAGATGCGCTTCCAAATTTTGCCTCAGAAACCATCAAATGGCAGCCGCACCCCTGGAGTGATCATGAATCAGCAGTGGAACGTGGGGCACAGCTGGTCCGGGGCAGGGATTTTCTTTGACTCTCAAGAACAGTTCTTAGACCACAGGCACAGCTGTAATCTCTCTCCACCTTCTACCTCTTTCTGCTGGTGGAACACATCTTTTCCAGAGGTGAGCCTGGTTAGTAGCCCCTGGCAGGCCGGGACACTTCTCACATCCAGCTTTTTGCTGGCTCAGAGATAAGACTTACATAGCTACCATTGGAATTTGGCTTCTGGAAATGTCACAGTGTTTAGGCCAGCCGTGGGCAAACTACGGCCCGCGGGCCGGATCCAGCCCATTTGAAATGAATAAAACTAAAAAAAAAAAAAGACCGTACCCTTTTATGTAATGATGTTTACTTTGAATTTATATTAGTTCACACAAACACTCCATCCATGCTTTTGTTCCGGCCCTCCGGTCCAGTTTAAGAACCCATTGTGGCCCTCGAGTCAAAAAGTTTGCCCACCCCTGGTTTAGGCTGTGAAGAACTTCAACTGGGCTCAGCAACAGACTTCACCGTTGTTGGAAGTATACATTTGAGAATACTGCTAATGTTAGATACATGTTACAGCCAGTTACACAGAAAACTAGGGAATGCTGGATGGAGTCATTGCTCACCTTTCAAAACATAACTTTCAAGGATGGCAAAATATGGTACAAACACAGAACCTACATCATCTATTAAAAGTGACCATTTTGAAAGATCCATATCTCACCTTCTATCTCCCAGTGCTTGCCTTCTTGGGAATGTCATCCACATTCCACAATCAACATTCAGACGCAGGAGGACAGAAGGAGAGGGGGAAATGCGCTGTATGAGAAAGTGCCCTGTAATGGGAGTTGTTACATTTATTTTTCTACAACAGTATAAGCATCAGGTTGTGTTGCTGGCACTATCAATTTACCCCTAGTTTACTTCTTTCTGTACTTGAATCTCTGACCTAAACCTAACGAACAATGAGGAGGGCTTGGAAAACTTTCCTACGGGACTCTCTATCAGAGGAGAGTCCAGGAAACGAGGTTGGGGATCACACAAGTTGAAAAGTGAGCTTGGGTTTTGAAAATAGCTTGTGCAGGTTCTAAAATCCATTCCACAGCCTATAGGAGAAGTGTATATACTATGTATGGGGTGAACAAGCATTTCCTGGTTTAATATTGCTAATGTAAAGCAAGGAAAAAAAAGGTATAAGGGCTAAAAAGGAAGATGTAAAGCCCTCATTTGCAGGTAACATGATTGCATATGTAGAAAATATGAACAAATCTATAGTAAACTTGTAAAATTTATGAGTGAGTTTGGGAAAGCACTAACCATAAAAAAGATCAACAAATTGTACTATTTTAAAATCACAGGACATCATTAAGAGAAAGAAAAAGTAAGTCACAGAGTAGAAAAAAAGTATTTTTAACACGGAACCAAACAAGGGCGTGTATGTAGAAAAAAAGAGCTCCCAAGTCAGTACAAACACAGACACTAAGAGAAAAATGGCCACAAGACTCAAACCAGCATATCATAGGAGAGAATATCCAAATGGCCAATAAATATATACAGACCTCATTAGTAATCAGGGATATACAAATATTGTGAGAGTAAATATAAGATACCAAAATTTTCTGTTGGCTGTTTTGAGTTAGTTTTTGGAATACTGCCTCATCCCTCCTACTGCCCTTGGTCTCAGGAACTTGGCTCTGTGGTTGTAAATGATTGGAATCTGAGAGCTATTGGGCTGTGTTAGCACCCCTGCCTACCCTCTCATGGAGCTGTTGGGGTCTATTGGCCCATCTCCCTGGCCACTCTCTCATGACCGCAAAAGTCAGGGTCTGGTGAATGAGGGTCAGGCATGAGTTTTCCTGGGTCAAGACAGCTGAGCCCAGGCAGATTGCCTAATGGCGTCAGTTCTGTGGTGGACTTGACCGCTATTGACAAGCAGAGAAATTTATGACTTCCTCCTCTTTTCAACAACATGAAAACCTCTGAGAAGACTAAAATGGAAAATTGCTGCAGCAAAATCTCTGAGAAGACTAAAATGGAAAATTGCTGCAGCAAAAATATTATGGAGTTTTGGGGTAGGTTTTCTAATCTCTCAAGTAGTCTTGTTCTAGCACTTTGAGGATGAGTCTCAAGGAATTGGAGCTATACAGTACCAGTTGCCCTGGGCCAGCAACTTGTGCTTTGTTATGGCCTGGCATTATCATGCAGTTTTACTGGTATTTTTTAAGTCCAGTATAAAATGTTCAAGCTGATCTTTGGAAGATATGTTAAGAGCTTTGGGATCTTTTTAGAAAAAAAAAAAAAAGGCATCAATACATTTGCTTTTGTAAAAACCTCTATGGGAAGAAAACAGTATTACAGACTCCAAAAGAATCTGAACACCCAGGGATTATTTAAATAGCATTTGAAGAGTGGCTATTTTATGTAGAATTTAAGATGTAAGACACACCATAGAGGAATGTAGGCAACGAAGACTCCAAGACGGTCTAATAGCCTGATTACCAAACTATGTCGGGAGGAATCAGTCAGCCAAAATAGGTCAGTTGCCAAGAAAGGGAACCCTACTCCCAGCTGCTGGTAGAATATGCTTCTTAATTGCTGTTTTGGAAACTAATTGCTCTCAGGAAAAGCATCTAACAGGAGGCCTTTGATTCAAAGGAGCAGGGTGGAATCATCTTGCTACATGTAAGCCATGTGTGGGACCTATATGGCACCGCCTTGGGAGGCACTCTGAATGAATCAAATAGTGCCCCGTGGCCCAGAGAGGCATTTCAGGAGGGAGGGGGATGGCCAATATTGGAAACCTGGAAAGACAAAGAGAATTCCAGAAATATTGGCCTGAGGAGGTGTTAGCCCATTTTCAGAGTCGCTTAGATGACTTGTGAACAAGCAGATGGGGAGTCTCAATAGATTTCAAGGGACTTGCCCCAATCAAACTGACATTTTGGCTGGGAAGGGCTTTGGCACGGTATTACGCCTCCCCCACTGCCCACCATCTTTCAGCTTTATTCCAGCTCGCCACCCGCCTACACAATGAGGCACCCAAGTAAAACACGGTGTTATAGCAGTATCTTTCTATGCCGGCCCTGAAACCTTACCCCCTTCTAAACGCTCACAGGTCAGTTGTCTGCTTAGTGACTGTTATAATACTGAAAATTCCTTTATTTAGCTTGCTTGCGATGAAGTCATGCAGCTATAAGAGTGACTTGCAAAACAAAATCAAGATTCATTCTCAGTTAGAGGGGCCGTGGAAAGTCTTGAAATCTTTCATGGTTAAGCTTCTGATCCATCACATTTCATTAGAAAATTGTTATAGTGCTCTCAAATTATAAAAAAAAAAGCAATTCATATTTATAGAAAAACAAAACACACAGTGTTGGTTTGGCAGCTGAAGTAATACACTTACTGAATTTGTCATATTTGGTTTTGCCATTAACAGTGATGCAAAGCTGGCTTCATCATACTGTAGACTGCTACACTTTTTAAACTCCTCCTTTATTCACTATGACGTATATACTTTGCTGGTTTTACTTGGGGGAAATCACTGAGAGCTGCTCTTTTTTAAAAAAATATATTTTTATTGATTTCAGAGAGGAAGGGAGAAGGAGAGATTTAGAAAAATCAGTGAGGAGAGAGAATCATTGATTGGCTGCCTCCTGCATGCCCTACACTGGGGATCGAGCCCACAACCCAGACATGTGCCCTGACCAGGAATTGAACCTTGACCTCCTGGTTCATAGGCTGATGCTCAATCACTGAGCCACACTGGCTGGGCAAGAGTTTCTTTTCGTACCGATGTCAAGGCAGTTACAATACTTTCATGGGTGATTGATAGTACTAAATGGTAATGTCCGTGGAACTATGTGAGTCTGAAATAATTCACTTGGAACAAACCTTTCAAGATAAAGAAGGGCCCGGCACCAGCTCTGTCACAATCTAGCGTTGTTATCACGTTATTGAATTCCTCCGGCTTTCCTTTTCTTCAGCCGTAAACAGGGATGACTGCACCTGCCCGCCCTATTGACAAGGCGGCTATGAGGATTGCATGAGAGAAAGGCTACGCAACTTTTCTTTGAAAAGTACAAAGAGCGAGGACAAATATAAAGTATCAGTAACAAGGAGGAGAGGCAGCGGCTTTCTATCCTATCCAGGGGCACTGAGATAGCTTAACCCTCTGAATACCACATTTTATAACGCTGTCTGGCTGACCCTATCTTCTTTCATTCTCGCTTCAGAACCACCCCACTCCCAACCTTGCCCCTTCCTCACTATTGTCTAAGTCTTTTAAGAAAGCCTTTGAGTCACATCTCAGCTTTCTGGGTTCTCTAAGTTAGGTATTCAGGAATTTGGGCTTTTCAACTTCAAAAAAAATCCAAACTCAGGTTGACTCAAGGTGATATCAGGGAGGCGGGAAAGGAATTGTCCTTAGGCATGTACAGGACAATGGAAGAATATATGCGGTGGTGCCTCACATTGTTTTAAATTTAGTGTATCTTTCAGAACACTAACATTAAAAACAAATGTGGTACCCCAGGGGCTGAAGTACTAAGTAACTTGTTTAAAGGTCTAAACTTCTCCATTTGATTTATTCCTGCATGTGGCCCTATCTCTTTACCTGGCTATGAACTTTAAACACATTGTGCTAAAATAGAAGAAACACTTATTTTTTGCTATAATATGGGACCTCAAAGAAGCCGGAGCTTTGTCTCTGATGTAGTTCTGCGAAGATCAAAGGATTTTGGCTTCTTGATAGAATGTTCTGTTCACCATTTCCAAAACAAACTTTAAAAAACAGCGAATCATGTAATTTACTAAAAAATGATCTAATCTATAAAATTACTTAATTACTGAAGTTAGATGACAACATTCGTTTATCAAGGCTGACTCTGGGCTAGGGCTTGGGTGTTAATTCTAACAGGCACTAGCTGTACAGTTACAGGCAAGTCTCTGTACCTCTCTGGACCCCAGGCTCCTTATGTTTAGAAGAAATTTGGACGAGTCTATCCCTAACGTCCTACCTGCCTTTGAGCTTTTAATCTAATTAACTTTTTCAGTATTAACTGAAGACTTCTCGCTGTCATTTACTGAAGACCAAGACATAATTATTAGTATAGGTTAATGAGGCTTATGGCACACAATTTATAGTTCTACCATTACCTAATGATCATTTAAAATATTGACCTCTTGCCCTGGCTGGGTATCTCAGTTGGTTGGAACATCCTTCCATACACCAAAAGATTGGGGTTCAAGGCAACCAATTGATTTTTCTCACATCACTATTTCTATCTCCTCTTTCCTCTTTCTCTAACATCAATAAGGCCCAAAGCATGGAGGCAAGGAACAGACTTTGAGGTGGGGTTGGAGAGACAAAGAAAGATAAACCAAATAAATTATATACTTATATGCATAGACCATGGACATGGAAAATAGGGTGGTGAAGATCTGGGGGTGGGGGTGGGTAGGAGCTGGGCAGAGAGGGACAAAGGGGAAAAAACGGGAGACATCTGTAATACTGTCAACAACTAAATAAAATGAAATCAATAAAAACATTTCCTTGGGTGAAGATTAAAAAATAAAATAAAAATACTGACTGTTTTATAATAACATTTTAAGAAAATGTCATAAAAATCTATTTAGACTTTACTAGGTTGAAAGGAATTTAATCATTCTGTGTATGTGACCAATGAAAGCTGTTTTTATGTTCACAATTTTGTTTTAAAGGGTGACTTTTAAAAAGTGATAGCTAAGTACTAAAACTTCACTCGGAACAAGTGCCTTAACGAATTATGAAAACAAAATTAGTGGGGTGTGGGTCTATTTCTTCAGAACTGTTGGGGAGAATTTTAATGCTTTAGTGACACCCACAGAATAAATTCCACTCATGAATCAACATGAACCAACTACTTCAAGCGGAATTTCTTCGTTTTTCCTTTCTATTTCCCATGTCCAGCTCTTCACTATAAAAAGACATGCACTAACAAATCATCTGGGACTATTTAAGAAGATCACCCTGACAGCACTCTCAGTCTCTTGCCGTCTAATGATAAGAATTGATTGTTAAAGGCAGGATCATTCTGACCCTGAGATGGATGAGCCAGGAAGGATGGCTGGTGGCAGTGGTGATGAACCCACTGCACTTAGTGATGAGGGGAGACGTTTGTCTTCAAAGTGTCTAGTGTGGGTGACTGAATGTGCTGAGCTGTGGGGTGGGTGAGGCACTGAGCAAATGGAAGGAGCCAGTGGAGGGAAGAGAACTAACCTAAGCAGAGAAGCTGGTGAAGCCAAGATGTGGATGGTCAGGAGCCCTCCTGATCGCAAGCCACAGAAGCAGCTGAAATGGGGAGGAGGGTAACCGAGGTTAGCAGACGAGCAGATGTGTGTACAAGGGAACATGGCAGAGGTGTCTGAAGCTGAGACTACATGTGACTATGTGAGTTCAGCTTCAATCTCCTGGGGGCGGGGGGTAAGGTGGGTAAACATTACCAGGTTTTAGCTTGAATCCAAACTTATTATCTATCCATGGTTAAGACTTTTGGTCATAAATTGGTCATGTTTTTCAGTTGGCTTTATGAGCTGCCATCTGAGACTGAGTTTCATTGGTTTCTCATGTTAATACAGTATTATTCTCACAGGGCCATGCAGATTAACAGGCCGACAATTAGGAACAGATTAGGAATCAAGGTGCTGGATGTGGATGGATCCCAGTGGGCATGACTCAGCAGAGTAAGAGTCACTAAGGAGGCAGCTGGACATGGTATGGGGACTGAGGAAGAGTCCTAGTCAGGGTGCAGCCCCTTTCTGTGGAATCTATGTCATCAAGGCTGCAGGAGTCTCCTGAGAAGGTGCCCATGCAAATTGGGGTCAGTGAAAACTCAGGTAACTGATATCCATAAACAGCCTATTTAAGACACTTCCTGTGGCCCGGAATATGGTGATGGAAAAAGAGGCTGAAGGAGCTGTCTCTACATTGGAAAATTTGGAATTACCTGCCAAGGTTTCATGACCGAGGGATGCAGAGGGGGCTGAGGGAGTGTGCTGTCACTGGAGAGAGTGGCAAGGAGAGGACATGCTCAAGTTCAAGTGGTCATTGAGTTCAGAGGAAAAAGCAGTAATCACAGAACTTGCTGGGGATGTGTATTCCTAACAGGCACTGTGTTCAGTGCCTTACATACATTATGAAATGTATTCCTCTTAGCAACTAGCTGAGGGAAGACTATAACCTCACTTTACAGAAGAGGAAAACAAGGGCCACCCGAAGTGAAAGATCTAGCCCACGGTTATAGTTCATGACTGATGGAGCCTGATTTGAAGCTACGTGAGCTGGACTCTGAGGTCACAGCTCCTGACCTTGGGCAACGGGCAGGTAACAACCTGAGTTAGAAGCAAAGGACTGAAAATTCTGGGACAGGACACAGTCATAATGTGGGAGGCGCCTGGTCCTGCTGCTCTACCACGTGCAAAGTACAAAGTCTGTCCCTTGAAGGAGAGAGGAGGACTTACGGGAATAAGGAGTCTGAAAAAGTGTAAATAGAGACACACAAAGGGACAAACGGATTAAAGTCCACAGAGGAATCTTCCCATTACTGCACTCCCAAAGTCATTGTTCAATCCAAGAATTCTCTATCGCCACTAATCTTCCAAGATGACTTCCTTTGTAGACATTTAGATAATATATCTGCCTTCTTTTTTTTTTTTTTTAAATATATTTTATTGATTTTTTACAGAGAGAAAGGGAGAGGGATAGAGAGTTAGAAACATCGATGAGAGAGAAACAGAGAAACATCGATCAGCTGCCTCTTGCACACTTCCTACTGGGGATGTGCCCGCAACCAAGGTACATGCCCTTGGCCAGAATCGAACCTGGGACCTTTCACTCCTCAGGCCGATGCTCTATTCACTGAGCCAAACCGGTCAGGGCACGTCTGCCTTCTTAATCGGCTTTTTTCTCTACTACTTGGTTGTCTGAGATGGAATTTTCCAGAGGACTCTGTTTCGTAAATGCTTTAACTGGAGACCATCAAATACATAATTGACCATCACTAGGGAAAACCAAGTGTCACTCCATGAGAAACAGAGCTGCCTCTAACAATGTAGAAAGATAACCGGGGGTGGGGGTGAGGGAGCTGTGCTTTCAACTTCATTTCAAAAGGAAACAGGCTTCAAGGAGACTCTCCATGAAGCAGGAGTATTGGTTTTTTGTTAGTTTGTTTGTTTCTAATAATTGGTTCTAAACAGTTATTCAGAAATGTGCTGATTTCTGATCACTAGATACACCTTAGTTTTAAACTTTGTTCAGATGATGAGCTAAGGTTGATGGTGTGAAGAAGACCCATTTTTATGGGAGTAAGTGGGTTTTCGTGAAATAGGCCATGATGCCCCTTCTTCCATGCCTTCTCCTTGCTCCTCTCACAGGCTGTTTTTTGCAAGGGGCGAACTTGCTCTCAGGTCGGACATGTCCCCAAAGCCTCGGCCCCACATGTCAAAAGATAAACTGCTTTGTGGAGGAGAAATTCCCTAACACTTCTAGAGACCAGCAGATGAAAATGCTCTTTCTCTCCCAGGGCTTTTCAAAACTTGCCTGTACAAGTTTTGGTGTGATTCCTGTAACATTTTAGAGACTGGCAGGTCATTCCATGGGCAAGCAAGCCCTGGTTACACATTCTATCAATTTATAGGAAGCGACTATTCTAAGGAAAAACAGAATCGCAAGGCTCTAGAAACAGTGTCTAGGACTTCTCCCCAAACTGTGAGCCCTGGACCGGCGGCATCCCATCCCTGGAGAGCGGATTGGAAATGCAGAGTCTCAGGTCCCGCCCAGATCTGCTGAATCTGCATCTGCTGAATCAGGTCTGGGGTCTGCACGGCACCGCTCTGGCCCGGCTCTGCAGATTCAGCCAGGACTGGGGAGTTTTGTCTGATTTGGTTTCTCAGGCATCCAGGTGAGAAGTCATCACCTACTTGTAGGTCTCACTCCTTGTCAGGGATCAGAGTTTACAGGAGACAGTAACTTCTCAGGCCAGCACCCTTTCCCTTAAATCTTCTCACTATCATGGGCCCAGCAGGGTGACAAGTCCAGTCATCACTTTGCTTGCTAACTGGGGGATTTTGATTGATGGCCACCGCCATTCCCACGGACGGTGTGATTTCGGTCATTGGTTCACTTTCCATATTCTCCCTCTTGTTAGACCATGAAGCTGAGTTTCCGGACGCACAAAGGAGGTCACTGGCCGACCTCTTCTGCCCTCCAGAAAAAGTTCAACTCAGTCCATAGACTGCTCATTGGCCAAATGCCTGACTTCCCTTTGGGGCTGAAGCTCAAGAGAAAAAGAAAATGCAGGCTATGAAATAGTTTGGCACTCTGTCTTGCAGTGGAAGCATATTTTGCCTTAGTTTGATTTTGTAGATAAGCCAACGTCTGTCTACCCCAGTAGCTTTTAATCCAGCAATTTAAACCGAGTGAAGACGATGAAAGAACTCCTCATCGGTTGACCTCAGGTGCATAGTTCTGAGGGATGGCAGTGAGCATAATGATTTGTGCTGTGATTCTGAACAAAAAGGGCCCCAAACACTTAGTGTTGGTTCTGACCAGGACTCCCGACTTTCCTGCTTTCTTCCCTTCTGCTGGTGTCTGTCTGTCCTGTGAGTCAGATCCCAGCTCAACCTCGCACTGGGTACTGGAGAGTCAGCATGTCCATGACCTGGTCCCTGCCCTCATAGGACTCATGGGGCCATGCTCAAGTTTGGGGGAAAAATAAGCTTTTTTTCCTTTGGGAGTTTCTTACTGTATCCCTGTGTGTCCTCCCATTATGAGCACAGGGGGTGGGAAGAGAAGACACCTCTGAGCCATCGTCACCGGGTTTCTCTACCTGGGAGAGAGGCCCTCCAAATGGCCCACAGCTCCTATGACACTCACTCATTTAAACCCTGGGTTTCACAACTGCAGGGGAACGAGTATTTTTAAAGAGACCTATTCAACACCACTGACTTACAAAAGAAAAAGCAAAGAGCAAGACTGGTGCCAGGTATCCACGCAGCATCCCAACATCTCCAGACAGGCAGCCTCCTCTCACACAGATGTTCTCCTCCTCCTGGGCCTTGGATCAGAGCCTGCTGACAGTTCCCCAAACAGAGTATGCAGAAGAGAAAAGGCAGAATAACTAGCGAACCCATCCTATCTTTGGGATCTAAACCAGTGATGTGGCTACAGGTTCTCAAACTCTTTGAGAAATGTCACCTTCACACCCACCACAGAATTCCAGGTTTTCCCAGGATTAACATCTTTGTCTATTTGCTCCTCTAAGACTGAGAGATAGTTCAGCAGCTGGCAGAGGGTGGGAGGGGGGTGGGGAGTGGGGGAGGTTGGTGCAAAATGAGAGCTCGGGCTCAACGTGTCAGACTGAAACACTGAAAAGGGGTCCCTTCTTTGAGCCTGCCTCTGGGTGTCCTCCCTCCTGAGCAGCTGACCTTGCCTAGGCGGCCCTGGCAGCCTTCTGATCATGCCACCATTCTCGTGTGTTTAGAAACCTGAAATATCCCATGGAATGGTTACATAACACATAATTTAATAAAGTTATTTAAGCACCGCTGGGCAGGTCACTGTGCCGGGGGCAGGGGTGGGAGGGGGTGGGGGGGCACAATGATGCATGAGACATGTTCGGAGTCCAGCAGAAAGGAGGAAGAGCTGTGGCTAGAGGTGGACGCTGATCAGAGTAGTTTAGACTCCCTGTCTCCACTTCTCCATGTCCTGGAGTCTCTCCTGTGACCCCAGCATTGTGAGAAGAGAGGGGCCTAGGGATCTCTAATTTGATAAACCCATGGGCAAGCCTTAGCCTTGGTGGCATCTGATAGCTTGACCTCAGGACCCTCCCGTAGACAGTCTCCTCGCCAGGCTTCCAAGTTACAGCTTCTCCTGCCCCCCTCCTGGTTCCCTCATCTTGAGGCTTCCATTCCCTATTTTCTTCCCGAGAAAGCTTGTGCAGTCCCATGGCTGCAGAAGAGGCACCGAATCTGTGACGACCTCATCTGTATCTCCAACCTAGGCCTTGCTCTTAAGCTTCACACCTGCATATCCATGCTTGGCCTAGAGCCGTGCGCATGGGCCATGAAGTTTAAATCGTACTGTACATGCGCGCCCGCACGAGGTATATTGTGGAAGAGCCACACTCAAGGGGCCAAAGAGCTGCATGTGGCTCGCAAGCTGCAGTTTGCTGACCACTGGCCTAGAGGAAACTCACACCAGCACACTCAGCGTCCACTCTATCAGGGAGTGGTCAACATTTGCCAGAAAGCAAGACACACATCAGGAGGAGCCATGCAGAAGTGGGGAAACCGAGTCTGAGGGAGAGAAGCACAGGAGGACCCATGGCCAACCGGCCCAGGTGCCCCTTTGGTTTGAGCTGTGAGTCACTTCTTCTAAACCTGACATTAACCATCAAAACCTATCAACCAAGAAAACAAAACTGAGCTTTAAAATAATAACTTAAAAAAGTACAGGGATATTATCCAGCCTCAGATGGGAAGGAAACTACCACACATGCTATCACACGGATGAACCTTGAAGACATAACGCCAAGTGAAATAAGCCGGTTACAAAAGGACAAATATTGTGTGATTCCACTTACATGAAGCCCCTAAAATAGGTTCACTCCAAGAAACAGAAAGTAGAATAGACATTATGAGGGGCTGGGGAAGGGGAAACGGGGGGTCTGTTTTTAATGGGGACAGAGTTTCAGTTTGGGATGATAGAAAAAGTTCTGGAGATGGATGGTAAGGCTGGTTGCATAACAATGAAAATGTTCTTAATGCTATGAACTGTATACTTAAAACGGATGAAGATAGTAAATTTTGTGTTATGTGTATTTGCCACAGTTAAAAAAACAAGTATAAAAGAATCAACACAGTTTGCACTATGTATATGGGACCTGAAGTGACATTAATAAGATTGGTTCCAAATGATTAGTTTACAAATCACTGTATTTGTTGTATATGTGATGTATGACTCATGTATCAAGATTTTATTTTTTATTTCAGGAAATTTACCTATTTTTTAACACATGGAATGCTTAGAAATAAAGATCTAAAATAATTTTTTTTAAATGTGAGGAACTAAGAAAAACCTCATGAAGTCTTTCTGTTGATTCTTAGACTCCAGCTAATGAACCCAATGAAGGGGACAAGCCAACAAGAAGACAAAACTGTTCAATGAATCAACAACCTTCCTTTGTCTTTTTTCCTTAACTCAAGAATTAGAAGAATAAAGATTCTGTAAATGGTACAATAGAAAAAAGAAAAAGCCACTTGAAAAACTTGATGAAATATATTTATATAATCTCCTTTTAAATACACTTATTTTCCTATGAGACACTGGTCTGGCTTTGCTTTCTTGTTTTTATACCAAACAGAAGCCAATGGTCCTGGGGTTAGATTTTGTTCTAGGGGAACCAACCTTCTCAGTTATTTGAAGTATCAGTGCTGTCCAGCCATTCCTCGTTCTAGAATCTCTAGACAGAATCAACACTATCCTTACCTGCTTTTACTTCTTAAGTAAAGAATGTTTGGATTAAAAAAAAAAAAAGAATGAGCATGACTGATCTCATTTTCTTCCCCCTCTGGAGTAAAGTTAAGTGGTAAGTCATTTATTTCTAGAACATTAAATTCCAATCAGGTGAGAAGCAGATAACAGACCGCTCCTGTTGGAGGATAAAGGTATCACCCACAAATCCCAGCCCAGGAGTGGGGGCGCCCGGTGGCTGGAGAGGTCCCTGGGCTGTGTACTTGCCAGCCAGGCCTCCCCACTTTGCGAAAGGCGATAGGATGTTCCCAGGGCACGGGCTGTGTTTGGTGGATAGAGAGTCCAGGATCAGAGAAGCAGAACCTCCCGGTGAACACGGCAATAGTCCTCCTGACCTGAAAGGGCGAAGTTAGTCTCCACAGGGACTTAAATTCCTCTACAGTCATCTGAGGAACTAGAATAAATCCCAGTAGCTCCAGGGGATGGACCAGCACCAGCGTTATGGAACACTCCCCAGGCGACTGCCATGTTCAGCCCAGGCAGACAATCCCTGCTTAATCCAGGTGGAAGCTTTAGTTGCCTGGTCCCACCCCAGAGCAGCTCACTCAGAATATCTGAAGAGCAGGGTCGGGACATCACCCTACTACAAAGTTTCCCAGGTGATCCTAAAGTCCTGCCGGGCCAAGGTCCACTGGTTTCAAAGAAAACCAGAGGCAAATTCTGCGTGTAAATAATTTCAGATCGATTTTTTTTTTGAGCAAAGTTTTAGATCTAGAAGAGCACAGGGTCTCAGCAAAGAAATTTTGGAACAGGGATGAAAAGGAGGAAATTAGGATCTGTAAGGAGATATTTTACTACTTTCCCCCCAACTTCTTTGCTGGGACTCCACTGACATGAATAGGGAGAGAATAATCTTGGTCTTCTACCTCCTGGCAAGATCAATTTAATTGGAAAGGGACAGTAGAGTGCTGCTGCTAGTATTACTAGTATTGCTACACTTCTAGGAGGGAGGGGGGGAGGGAGGGAGGGAGGGGGGAGGGGGAGAGAGAGAGAGAGAGGGTGAGAGAGAGAGAGAGAGAGAACGAACTTGTACTTACAAATATACAAATAGACTGGGGGAGAGGGGGTGGAGTGAAGGGCTGAATTGGGCTCACTTAACTGGTTCTGTGCACACTTCCCTCCCTGAGTGATTTGAGTTTCCATTTTAATCAAGAGCAGAACTGATTATCTGCATCGTTCCTATAATTGGGTGGCTCTGGTTTTTCCTAGAACCATTTGGGAGAATTTAAAGACTACATTCTCCTTCCAGACCCCAGGAAATCTGTTCAGGCTTTGAAAGAATGTTTCCTGTCATGCCTCAAAGGTCTGTTCTTATGTGAGGTTGGGAACCAGACCCAGTAACCGCAGGAAATGTGATTAACCTGACCCATCCTTCTACCAGCCTTCATCTAAAACATGAATGACTTTTGCTAAAATTGACATTTTTGTTTTAACTTTGCAGCTTTTTAAGATATGCGATTAAAATGAATGTGCTTGCACTTTTGCAGTTTCACAAAAGCCAAGGTATATAGCTGACAACTCGCTGTTATCAGGTGACCTAGCAAGAAACACATTTATTTTTCCAAACTCTGGCATCTTGATGCTGGTAAGCGCACACAGAAACTGATGTCTATATGTTTTGGCCTAAGGTTTACAAATCATTTTGGACTACTTGCTGTTAATATTCCTTGTTTTGCAACGGGAGGGGGAGACTGGACCAGAAAAAGCGGATGACTGTGACGAAGGAAATCCTGTCTGAGCTAAGATTGCCTTGAGAGCTGGGGGTGGTGGGCAGGGAACCGTGGCGAGAGCTGGCAGAAAAGGAAGGTGGTTTTTAGATAGGAAAAGAAACTATTTCAGGCCCCTACTTGGCCCTTGACTGTACTTGGACAGTTGTTATAATGAAGACAATGACTAAGTAAGGAAGAAAGGGAAGGAGGTGGTTTTCCTCCATGGAATTTCTAGCTGGAATCTTCCTGTCTGAATCCACCCACTGGCCTTGCTCTCCTGGGTGCTCAGAAGGAAACAGGTATGTGTGTGTGTCCAGTTTATCCTGACTTATGGAACCATAGCAGACACTGTGTACTGCTAATGCCTGCTAGGAAATGGGAAGGGCAGGGGGAGGGGGGAAGGGGGGTTCCCTTCTGCCCTTTCAAGAAAGAAGTTCTCTCCTAAGATTTGACTGGGTGTTTTCTATGCCATGTTGCCAGACCAAAACCTCTTGAGTTTTCTTGCTTTGTTAAATCGTACTTGGGTTTCAGAATTATTTGAACAAGATGTTCTTTGTTTTTAAGCCTTTCCACTTGTTCTGGAAATAGTTTAGTCGCACCTTAACCTAGCTTTGATTAAAACTAAAAGGTTTTGCTGGCATTTCTCAAATGTATGAAAAAGAAAACAACTGTCCAAAGGCAGTGGGAAGATGCCCCTGCACCCATCTCGCCATGTGAACCGTGTGTGCACTGGTGAGCTTGTCCACAGCTCAGCATTGGGGCACCACAGGCACTATGAAGATGGCAGGATCTTACCCCAGCTTCCTCCTGCATCCCTTCAGTCTTGCTGGCTGGTGCACTCATGCCACATCCTCCTCTGCCCTGCTGTGCCTTGCTGGGCACACTCGCCTCTCCCTGCCTGACAGCCACACACAGAGAACACCCGGGCATGGCAATGAGGCCCGCAATAATTTTTCCCCAAACTCTAGTAACACTTGAACTTTTCTTTCTGTAGCTTCCAGGGTTTTTGCTTTTTTAAAAAAGATGTTTTTATGATTTCAGCATGAAGATCCATATTTGATTAAAGCACACACACATACAAACACACACACTCAAAACCTAAAACCAAGTAGGCACTAGCTAACATTCAGCAAGCACTACAATGCTGAGATTGCGAAGATCTTTACATGCAATGTCTTCTTTTCTCCTCAGAGCACATTTAGGAGGTAGAACTACTTTTAGTCCAGTTTTAGAAACGCAATGAAAGCGTAAAAGCTAAATAACTTGTCCAAAGTTACGCAGCTGAAGTAGCAAAAGCAAGTTTCCAACCCAAGACTCAAGCTGGCCTTATTCCTGGTGAAACCCATGCCGTGGTCCTGCTCTTCCTTTAGGATTCCCCTCTGAACAGCAGGGTCTAACTCTTGAGGGGGCTTCTGCAGGTGTTTACTGATGAGTACAATCACATGTGAAATCTGAGGTGCTGAAAGTCTGATCTAGTCAAAGGAGGGAGAAACTAGGTCTCAAAACAGTGGTTGCTCTCTACTTCTGTACATGGACAATCCCAGATGATATATTTAACTTAAAAATTTTGGTCACACAATTGGACAACTCCTACTCCCCACCCCTCACACACGTGTGTGTGCTCAGAACTCTCCAACCCCGCTGCTCCTGGCCTGTCCTCGCTCTGGGACCCAGACCTGAGCCCATGATAGAACTGATGTATATAACTTGTGAGTGAACATTATTCCTAGTAGAACTGGACACGTTCACATAATGATCTCACCATGAGCCTGGGACATGATTATCAGCATCCCTGTTTCACACCTGAAGAAAAGAAGCTCAGACAGGAAGTGGCTTTCCCCAATCTTTGGACTCAAACCCAGATGCTCCAACTCTTTAATAGGCCACCCCTGTCTACCTGTTGGCGTGTGGGACATGCCAATGAAAAACATTAAAATAAACCACACAGCAGTCAGAGCAGCCCCAATATAAGGAAGTTGGCTTTGTCCCGGGAAAAAATGGATTCTGACATCATTCCACTGCTGACCATGGAGGTCTCCTGCAGAGCTAAGATAATTGTGGGACAGTCCCTTTCTCCCCAGGGGGTTTCAGTAAGTTTTTCTCCAAGTTTGGACTGACAATCTTCCAAGAGCCTCTCCATGTGCTCTGAGTTAATAATGCTGTGCTCACACATCCCTCTCCCCTCTACGAAGCAATACACCTTCATGGCCTGGCATTTCAAAAAGGGCCTGAAGAAGGAGAGCTCCGCAGGAACCCAGCTCTGCCTCTCGGATTCCCCCTCGCCCACTCTCTGCCTTCCGTGGTCATCCCTGTGGGCTTCTCCTGAGTGCAGCCTCTTCAGTCTCTCAGCGTTCACAAGCTCCTCAGTCACCTACACGCACAAGGCAGCCTCTCCACAGACCCAAACAGGACTCTAAGCTCCCTGGGGACCGTCATGCTTCTGTCCCCTGCCTGGGCAGCCCTTGTAGAAAAAGGAGCCAGGAGCACCCAAAGGCCCTGTGTGCATGTGGGTGCATATGTGTGCTCCATGCTCTCTATTTCTCTCTTTCTTCCAACTATCGTCATCTATTATCTACATCTATCTGCCATCTATCATTTATGTATATCTAACATCTATCTCTATAAATCCCATGTAGATAAATAATACACACATATTTTACATGTGGTATACATCCTATTTAGATATAAGTGGATATATTTTATATGCTCAACACCTTGTGGATTTTAAATATGCACACAAGCATTCATAGTCTACATCCAGGGATTTGTCAGCCTGCACAGTGATTAAGAGCAGAGGCTTTGGAATCAGCGAGTCTTGGGCTTTATTCCCAACTTTATTCCTTATTGACCTTAACAAGTACCCTAACCTGTGTGTGCCTCTCTCTGCACATCTCTAAAGTGGGATAACTGCAGAGTTGTGGGCCTTTAGCAGGTACCGTGTGTCAGCAGCTGAGATTAGTTCCTGGTACCAATGTGCTCACTAAAGGGAGTTGCTGTTGCTCCTGTGGGATATTTCAGCTGCCCCTGGGGGACCTGGAACGCTAGAAGCACATTCAAGGGTTAGTCTTTCTTATGTTGATCCCCGGGGACCTCACAAAGACCCTCTTGGAGGTCCCCTTCCTTGTCTCCAATCTGAAGCCAGTGTCAGCGAGGTAAGGGCAGAGGAGGGAGCAGGTCCCACGGAGCTGGTCTGTTTCCTGCGTACCCCCTTCCTGACACCAGTTTGCAATTATTGTACAGTCCTTGCTAATCAGTGTCTCTTTTCTTTAATGGACAAACCAGAGCCTCGAGGCCTCCCAGGGAGCATGCGTCTTTGATCCCGTCCGCCAGCAGAAGCCCTTTCCTCTGTTCTCACGGGCCCACATCACTTCGCAGTCACAGAGCCCAAAGTGCTCCACATGCAGAAAAACAGTTATGTAATTTCTACCAGGTACCAGAAAGTCAGTGCATGTAACTCAATAACACAAATTCTTCTGTAATTCCCACACGGAGATCACAGACCTGGGCAAAAGCAGCAGCAGAGGAATTTTATGGGTGGGGTTGAAACAATCCCTAGGAAAAAATGCAAATCTTTCATAGACGGATCAATGCTCCTTTTATCATCATATACAGCTAGCTTTATCCAGAGGGGGAAGCATTTAATTTGGAAAAAAAAAAAAAAAAACCCAAAACCCCACAGTGAGAAAAATTACATTTTTATCTCATCTTTTATTAGTTGTTCCATGACTGCATTCCTCATCCAGAAGATTAGTTTGAACACTTTCAACTATCTCATTTTCAACTGACATCTTCGCTCATTTATGAGACAGACACTTCACGGAATGCTCACTGTGTTTCAGGGCCCGGAGCATACAATGTACTGAACAAATCCTGGGGGGAGGGGGACAATGTAACATGTCCTCATCTTTGGATTGTGGGAGCAGTAATTGCCCTTGAGGAAGAGTGAGGCAAATGTTTAATGTCTATATAAGTTATGAATGATGACTTGAAATCATTGATCTCTGATGATAATTAAAAGTCCTAGGAGCTTGAGAGGGCAATTAGATTCTTGAATGGGTCTCAATTCTAAGGGCAGAAGGCCCAGCCAGCCACAGGCATTCTGACATCTGTCATATGGGTACTCTAATAGGTGAGAAGGCAGGGTGCCCTTCATGTCACAAGGGCCACAGGCTCCAGAGAGGAGATAGGGTGTGTATGTAGCCAGCTACAAAACAGAATTGGAAAGGCCAGGGGACAGAGGCTGCTCTGTTCCTGCAGGGTGGTGACAGAGGCAAAAGTGTGAGGCAATAGCCACTGGCCATGGGCCATCCTTGTTCTGGCCCTCTTCCCCCAGCCCATAACTGAAATAGAAGTTGGGGCAATGTGGAGATTGCTAACTTCAAATTCCACCATAATGGCTTGTAGGGAGTGCGTGTGGAGGTGGGGCACAGGGACGCTGGACATCCCAGCAGAGCCACTTTCGTGCTACCCATCCAGTATTCTAGGCATGCAAGAAAGTGGGGGAGGCCTCCCTTTTTCCATACAGCACCTACAAACTCTGGCCTGACAAATCAGCAAGGGCTAGAGGTGTGAGCATTCCCGTTTATTGTCTCCTTGGCAGTGACACCATCATGCAATCCCGCCATGCCACTGCACGCTCAGGAAGCAACTGTGCATCCGTTTTCCCTGCCCGGTCAGTCGGTCAAGAAGAGGGAGGCTACTGCAGCTCACTGCAGGCCTCCTACTGGATGCTGAGCTGTGGAAACTCCCTTGGGATGCCTTTCCTCCTCTCTCTTCACACAGCACTCCCCACAAGTGAGGGGGACAAAAGCCCTTTCTCCCTGATGGGGCCACTTCTGCTATATTTCCAAGCACACAGGAATGCTTTTTGTTTACTTAGTCTATTAGAGAAGAGAATGGGAGCCATATTTTCCTCGTGCCTGCCACATCTGCTGCCCACTGGCCTCAGACTTGCTGCTTCTCAGCTTTTTCTTTGCACTTGTCTGTCTGGCTTATGTGCACCAAATGTGACTGTCGTTGGCTTCTAAGAGCAGGTTTGCAGAACAGTTGCAAAGATAGTGCAAAGAGTCCTCTATACCCTTTGGCCAGACAAGATGATGCTATGCCAACATCTTACATTTCCTTGGCACATTTCATCAGAACTAGAAATTGACATGATTACATTAATTACAGACTCTATGAGAATTTTGCCAGCTTTCCCACTAATGTTATTTTCTCTCTTCCAGAATGCTGTACTATACTCCCCCTTTTCTTTCTGTTTTTTTTTTTTTTTTTTTTTTTTTAACAAAAGAACTTGTTGCTTCAAAAGGCAGCCTCATTCAAGGCAGCAGGACACAAGCTAACGGAACGCCCAGTGCGCGTCAGTGGTCTGCCTCGAGCAGCGGGAGACGGGGAGGTACCAACATGAGGAGACCAGACCCAGGCACTCAGGGCCTTAGTGTCTGGTGGGTAGGGCAGAGCTTGCAGGGGGAGCTGCTGGAGACGTGTACTTCCTTTGAAATTCACTCCCTGACCACATGGCTGGAATTGGACTACATGCCGTGGGTCTCCCTAAGATTAGCTATCCCCTTTTCCTTTCATGAATAATCAAAAGAAAAATCACACCACAGGGAAGCCCGTGAAATCAAAGTTAGTGAGTCATTCAGACCTTCATCTGTCCCAGGACAGGCTCATTAACTGAGCAAGCAGATACCAGAGGACTGGCAATAGGTAGCCACCAAATGCTCTGCCCATTCTCTCATCTTAGCTGATTAAGTTCCATTCACTGAATTCCAGAAGCTTCTCACAAAGACAAAAAGATAAAAAGCCTGATGCAGCATATTTACTTTTAAGTCATATCCTGGAGCAGCCCAAATGCTTTCCTGGAAAAGCCTTACTATTCCCAATGTTACATTCCTATTCCAGCTGGGGGACGAGAGCCAGCTCATCTCTGCGGTTTCAGCTCAGGGAAGGGCCTGCGGCAGGTGTGGGTGCTTTGTGTGCTCAGTTCTGGCTCTCCAGCTCACCTGGAGCCCCCCAGCACTGACACCATAACCGGGAGCCCCCAGCACTGACACCATAACCGGGAGCCCCCCAGCACTGACACCATAACCGGGAGCCCCCCAGCACTGACACCATAAGCTGGAGCCCCCCAGCACTGACACCATAACCGGGAGCCCCCCAGCACTGACACCATAACCGGGAGCCCCCCAGCACTGACACCATAACCGGGAGCCCCCCAGCATTGACACCATAAGCTGGAGCCCCCCAGCACTGACACCATAACCGGGAGCCCCCCAGCACTGACACCATAACCGGGAGCCCCCCAGCACTGACACCATAAGCTGGAGCCCCCCAGCACTGACACCATAACCGGGAGCCCCCCAGCACTGACACCATAACCGGGAGCCCCCCAGCACTGACACCATAACCGGGAGCCCCCCAGCACTGACACCATAAGCTGGAGCCCCCCAGCACTGACACCATAACCGGGAGCCCCCCAGCACTGACACCATAAGCTGGAGCCCCCCAGCACTGACACCATAAGCTGGAGCCCCCCCAGCACTGACACCATAACCGGGAGCCCCCAGCACTGACACCATAACCGGGAGCCCCCCAGCACTGACACCATAAGCTGGAGCCCCCCCAGCACTGACACCATAACCGGGAGCCCCCCAGCACTGACACCATAACCGGGAGCCCCCCAGCACTGACACCATAAGCTGGAGCCCCCCAGCACTGACACCATAAGCTGGAGCCCCCCCAGCACTGACACCATAACCGGGAGCCCCCCAGCACTGACACCATAACCGGGAGCCCCCCAGCACTGACACCATGACCGGGAGCCCCCCAGCACTGACACCATAACCGGGAGCCCCCCAGCACTGACACCATAACCGGGAGCCCCCCAGCACTGACACCATAACCTGGAGCCCCCCAGCACTGACACCATAACCGGGAGCCCCCCAGCACTGACACCATAACCGGGAGCCCCCCAGCACTGACACCATAAGCTGGAGCCCCCCAGCACTGACACCATAACCGGGAGCCCCCCAGCACTGACACCATAAGCTGGAGCCCCCCAGCACTGACACCATAAGCTGGAGCCCCCCCAGCACTGACACCATAACCGGGAGCCCCCAGCACTGACACCATAACCGGGAGCCCCCCAGCACTGACACCATAAGCTGGAGCCCCCCCAGCACTGACACCATAACCGGGAGCCCCCCAGCACTGACACCATAACCGGGAGCCCCCCAGCACTGACACCATAACCGGGAGCCCCCCAGCACTGACACCATAACCGGGAGCCCCCCAGCACTGACACCATAAGCTGGAGCCCCCCAGCACTGACACCATAACCGGGAGCCCCCCAGCACTGACACCATAACCGGGAGCCCCCCAGCACTGACACCATAACCGGGAGCCCCCCAGCACTGACACCATAACCGGGAGCCCCCCAGCACTGACACCATAAGCTGGAGCCCCCCAGCACTGACACCACACAACAGAACCAAAGCAGTGAGTGACTTGCCCTGGGTCACTACAAACAGCCAGTGAGTAGCCAGGTGGGCAGGAGGCCTTCTTGTTCCCCAAGACTACTGTGCAGTCCTTGGCTCCAGAGGCCACCAGCTACTGCACAGATGGCCTGGTTTACAAGCTGACTCCCCTAAATCTGGGGTTCCAGACTTCACCTACCAGCGGATACCAGCAGATACAGCGAGGGGCCAATTTCAGAGCTTTCTCTGAAGTCCTCTAGTCACAGATAAATATTCTTTTTCACATTAAAAGAACAAGACATTTCAAAACCATCTTTTACATAGTGACATAATTATTATCAGACATATATGTTCACTGCCCTTTCATTTTCCTTCAACTTTTCTCTTTTATTTAATTGGAGAGTGTCACCCATTTTTTTTACCCTCTCTTCAGAAAAACAGACAATCCTTTGATTTTTATTATTTTAGTCGTTTTATTTTCTATTCTACAACTTTTTATTTGAATTTCTCCCTCCCTTCCCCCCTTTTGGTTCCAAATATACCCACCTACAGTGCTAGAGCCATGTTCGCCGTCCTCCCTTCATACCTACATCTAGTTCTGAGATGCTGGGATGAGCCCCTGACGTTAGTGACGGCGGCCAAGTCCGACAAGCCGCCAGGGAGGGCTGCTTTAACTGCCCCCCGAGATATGCTTGCTTTTCCATTAGGAAGGAGCCCTGTGATATTTCCCTTTTGCGTAGGGGTCCCGGTTTTAAAACAATAGGACTACTCTGGGGAATTCTGGGAAAGAACTGTTCTCCACGATTCTTAACTAGAGCCTGGGGAGCATCTGAGCACCATACATTTTTTTTTCTTTTCCCCCCAGTAAAACAATGATACAGACCAATTTATTAACCCACAAGATGCTGCCATCATATTTTGAAGACTCTCTAAAATTTTCATGAATACATACCAGTTCTGACAGCACATAGATAGTTTTTCACATACTCTATAATCCCTTTAAGTCAGGATGGATGTTCTCTGGTCACTATACACTTTTTATAATTTTTCAATAAACCGATTGAAAGGAGAAGAGAAAATCTTTAGAACATACTGCTGCTGCTGCTGCTTTTTCTTTTCTTGTTTTTTGGTTGGGGGGAGGGAAAGGTATGGCGGCATGCAGGAGGGTAATTTTTCAAGTGAATTTTCCAGGGCCTGGATTCCTAGAAAGCACCCTGGAAACTGAAGCTAGTGCAGAAGGCAGCCAGGAGCCCAGCATTTCCTGGGGCTCACGGGGCCACACCCTGATACTTATGAGAATCTAGAGTCTGGGGTCTGTTTCTCCAGCTAGGTCATGAGGTCAGCTCAGGCCCCCTGCATATTTAACCTAAGGGAAAGAAGGCCTTTGTTCTCTGGAATTCTCTTCCTTCCAGAATCACACAGAACTGGTCCCTTAGATCTTCAAGGCTGCTGCCCCATCTCTTAAGATAACTAACAATGTTCAGCAGGGGCTGCAGTGAGTGCTTTTGCTTTTAAGTCTCCTGAACATTAGAGCATGCTGCTGTGGAGACCTTCCCTGACACAGGCCCAGCAGACACCTGGAGCTCTTGCTCCACCGCGCCACCCTCCAGGGACTTCACACGCATCCACTCATCTGACATCCACCTAGAGATGGGTGCCATTGGCAACATCCCTATTGCAGGACATAGGGGTTTGGTGAGTGCCAGGGGAGGCAGCAGCTCATCAGCTGTGGAGTTGGGAATGGCCCCCAGGCAGCCTGCCTTCAGACTGTGGGCCAGTAACCACTATGCAGCCTTGCTTTTAGGAAGGGGCCTCTGCACATACACTCAGAACCTTGGCACTGCATTCAAAGGAGGGCATCTTCAGGGAAGGCAACCTGAACAGCAAACAGCGAGTGCTACCCATGGTTGCACAGGCAAGTCACATGTATTTACATTGGGTCCTGAGCCCAGGCTGCCCCATGGGATTTGTGCTTCCTTTTCTCCTTTGGACACCTAATCATATTGCTTCTCCCTTGCACTGGGCTCCTCTCTTCAAAGCAAAGTGCGGGGGGGGGGGGGGTTCCTTCCTAGGAACCAGGCTCCCAACACAACACTGCTAGTCACAGTTAAGAGCAAGGAGAAAGCAGCACAACCAGAGAAAATACTGGAGCTTAGGAGCACCTGCACTACTGACTTACAGTCTGATGCCGGGAAGCTGAGTGCAGTGAGCAAGTGTCCGTTCAAACCTAATGTCGGCTACTTATAGAGAGACTTTGGGCAAGTTCTTTAAGCTCTTTGTGCCTCTGTTTCCCATTGGTAATAGTTACCTACCTCATAGGTGTGTTTCCCTATGAGGCTCGGAATGATTAAGGCATACAAATTGGCACATAGGAAGCACACATTCAA
Source organism: Myotis nattereri (assembly GCF_964212035.1). Lineage (NCBI taxonomy): Eukaryota > Metazoa > Chordata > Mammalia > Chiroptera > Vespertilionidae > Myotis > Myotis nattereri. The sequence continues at coordinate 31,264,096 of NC_138076.1, forward strand.
TAATGATTCCCTTTGCTAACCATTTGCAGCTGTTTCTGCTACAAAGCTTTTCAAGCGACAATGAGCAGCCCCTTTTACTGAACTGACCTATCCCTGGGAAGAATGGGTACAAATGGGCAAGGAGACAGGATTCTTGAGCATGGCGCACAAATAGGGGAGGAGCTGAACTTGCCACAGTTAAGAAAGGCATTTTAATGCATATAGTTAAGGAGCAAGGAATTATTTTCTGAGTAATAGCTATTAAAGCCAGTGGGAAGTAAGAAGTTAATAAGTAGGAGATCCATTGTTGAGCATCACCAATCACATGCGTGTTGAATAATGCTATTAATAGCTTTCTAGTAAAACAACTCAGAAGTATTTTGTCTGTTTAGATTTAGAATCCACAGCCCAGGGACATGAAATAAATTGACAAGTGAGTCCCATTGTCTCCCAACACAATACTCTAGCTCAGTGGTTCCAAAACTCTGTCATCAAGTGGGAATTCAGACTCTGAGGCTCCACCCCAGCAAGTCTGATCAGAATGTCTGCGGATGAGAAGTCTGCATTTTTAACCAGCCTTTGCAGGTGAGCGCAGGGTCCATGGACTGCACTCTGAGAAGCACTGCTAGGCAATCAATGCGCTTGGTCCCATCCAAGGATCAGAGAGCAAAGAGACTTAGGTGAGTTTGCAGCATCTAAGTTAGAGCAGTGGTTCTCAACCTTCCTAATGCCGCGACCCTTTAATACAGTTCCTCATGTTATGGTGACCCCCAATTTCATTGTTACAAATTGAACATAATTAAAGCACAGTGATTAATCACAAAAACAATATGTAATTATATATGTGTTTTCCGATGGTCTTAGGCGACCCCTGTGAAAGGGTCATTTGACCCCCAAAGGGGTCGCGATCCACAGGTTGAGAACCGCTGTCAGAGGAAGGCAGAGAGGTATATTACATGTGACAGGGCACTCACTGGCCTTTGTAAGAAGCTAGGAATATTCTCTTCCTGCTCAAAGTGTGGAAACAGGGCTCTAGATTTGTGAGACGTCGCAGAGCTGCACTTAGGACCCAGGTATTTGGACATGAAGCCATGTCCACCAATTTTAGGATCAGTCCTAGATAAGATTCCCGGGACTCTCGCCATCCTCAGGAAGGAAAACGCTGATATCATCAACAGTGATTCCAGGGGACCAGAGGGTGTGGGAGTCAACAGGATTCAGTGCTTTCCTTTCTAGAAACCCTGTCCTTTTTTTGAGGGTATGCGTTTTGCTCTGCCTTATAAATATGACCCAAGTCCCATGAGGTCATATGTGCATAAGGACCCGTAAGGCTCAAATATCTAGGATACTTGATCTTCTTACATCAGGACATGTAGAAAGGAAGAAACAGACCTGAGGTTTAAGAAAAACCTTGGCCTGGAATGTTCCGGTCAAAGGTTCTGACTTCCTTTCTGACTTTCCAATCCCTGAACTGGAGCAGAAGGCTGCAGGAAAGTAAGGCTAAAGGTTCTTTTCCAAGTTAGGTACTTCTTCCTCTCTCACAGCCTTTAACATCTCTGCTTTATGGGAGGACAGAACCATGTGAAAATAACGGAATTTCAATCAAACTGCAAATACAGCTTCCCATTGGCCTTTATGTGCACTCTACCCAGAGTAGGGACCCTGGAGGGGAGGAGGCACTCCCAGCAGGAGTCCCCTGAGAAGTCAGGTGTGACAGAAATCATGTTCCAACAGCGTATAGAGAGGATGGGGTCCAGGACATGTTCCGAACCAGTTTAAACATTTATGTCCTCAACTGAAGAGACCCACCAAACCGGTGGCGGTGTAGCCATGCTCCGTAAAGCTCAGTAGAAGTGGCTCCTATCATCCAACCACAATTATAAAATCCCGTAGTGCCGTCCCCAGTGCAATGACAATCCTGACAGAGCTGCCCGAATGGCAGGGCTGCTGCGGGGGAGGGGGGGCACACAGTAAACAGGTCACATAGGGGAACCTTAGCAGCTCCCACGGTGCCTCTGCCAGGGCCAAACCAAGTGTCCAGCCATCGTGTCCTCCATCACAAAGGTTAAAACGAAATACAAAGTTGCTAGTGGTCCTCCTCGCCCCGCCCATTCCCCCCAAAGGCTCTCAGAGGAAGAAGCAAACCCTGCCAAGGACAGTACAGTACTTAGACACTAGCTTCTGAGCTCCATAAACACGTTTCTCCCCGGTACTCAGGCCCGCATTGCCACGTGACTGACAGCCTTCCCTGGCTTCCAAGGCCGGGGCATTGCCTAAACTTAGGAAAAGGATGCCAAGGTTACGTTTTACATGACTGGTTCCCGGGGAAGGGCCAACACTTGTACAGCACAAATGGATGGTGGGAAGGCAAACCCGAGAAGTTCCTTGGGGGGAAAGCGAGCTTTCTCAGAATCTGGGCTCGGCAGGGGCTGTAGGGGACACCCGGACACGGACACACGGATACACACACACACACACACACACACGCTCAGGTGAGCACGCAGTGGGCGTCCCAACCACACTCCCGCGCGGCGCGCGAATCAAAGCCCGTGACCGGGAGCCAGGACTTACCGCCAGGACGCTCTGGGCCAGGAGCCCCGCTGTCACAGCCCCCAGCAGCAGCCACCTGGGGGGAGGGAGAGGAAAAGCGCCGTAAGCGTGCGCCCCGATTTGGCAACTCCTGAAAGTGACTCCGGGACGAGGCAGAAAGTCGCTTACCGCCGCAGGGCAGGGCCCGACGCCCGGCACTGGTCTCGGTCCATGATCCCGGTCCAGCCTCCCTGGGCTCGGGTCGGTCCCTCCTAGCGTGCAAGGAGAGACAAAGCAGCGGGCTGAGCCGGGGCCGCGGAGGGAAGCATCCTAGCCGCCGCCGCCTCCGCCCGAGACGCGGGAGAGTGGGGTGCGCCCCCCACCTCTGTGCTGGGGTGACGGAGATAGAAGAACGAGGGGCCGTCCCACCTAGGCCCCGGTTGGTGTTGCTAAGCCGCGGCCGCTCAATCACCAGCCTCCCCTTCCATTCCTAACAGCCTGCACAGGGCGCCCCAAGTCCGTGGCTTCGGCCTGGGTCTCCCCGTCCCGGGGTTGCTCTCACCTCCGGCCCGGCTTCCGCCGCTCAGAAGCGTCCGCCGGCGGCACCCCAGCAGCGCGTCAGCCTCTCAGGCTCCCCGGCCGCCGGCCTCGGGGCCCGCGCGCCCGCCCTCGGCCCTCCGTGCAGTGGGCGAGCGAGGGGACAGCCGCAGGGTCGCGCCGCGGCAGCCGGAGCGCAGAGCCCTGGCGTCCCAGTGCGCCGGCAGCCGCAATCCCGGGGCCGCGCGCTCCCGCCGCCTCTTACCCGCGCCACAGGGTCCTCCCCTTTGAGACGCCGCCCGCGCGCCGCCGAGGGGAGGGGGCAGCGCCAACAAATTGAGGAGCTCGCCTGGCCTCGCTCAGGTCTCCGCCGCAAGCCGCCGCGCCCCGGACGGTGCTCCGCGCCCGCGCGCCGGCCTCCGAGAGCGAGCCGCCCTCCGCGGCCCGCGAGCGCCCGCCTGCCGTCCTCCACCGCCCGCCGCCGGCAGCCGCCGCCCCGGGCGCGCCACCATGGGGCCCCGGCTCGGCGTCTGGCTGCTGCTGCTGCCCGCAGCCCTTCTGCTCCACGAGGAGCGCAGCCGAGCCGCTGCGAAGGTGAGTCCCGGCCGACCCGACTCCCCTGCGCCCCGCCCTGCGCCCGGGCGCCCCGCGCTGCCCCTTTGTCCCCGGCGCGAGCCTCCCGCCCGCCCCTCGGGGGCCGTTCGTGGCACGGCCAGGTGCACTCTCCCCGGTCTCCGCCGGTGATCCCTGCGGGCTGCGATCGCACATCCATTAGGGAGCCTCCTTTGTTGTGGCCTGGGTAGGGGCGAGTTAGGGGACTCCTCAGGGCCGGGGGGCAAGCGAGCAGAACTGGGTGCGCACGGGATGGGGTGAGGGTGCCCGGGAGTCAGCGGGATTTGAACTCGTACCTCCGGGCGCTCAGCGGCTCACCGCCTTCACCTGCAGTGGGTGCCCGGGTGAGTCGGGAGGGGCGGACACGCGCTCCCCACGCCGCTCCGAGCCCCGCACATGTGCCCAGGCGTCTCTTTGGGCTTGTTTCTCTCGATTTTTGGAGACTCTGGTAGTTGATGCTGAACAGTAACAGTCTGGGCTCTTTGCCTGGAAACAGCTGTATCTTTGCTTTCCCACGACTTTTATGTTGCTGAAGCACGCTCAAGAACAGAAGTGGGGCTCTTCTGCAATGCAGCTTTAAAAAGTTCTTATACTCGACTCGTTGCCTTTTATTAATATATACTTTAAAAAATTATAACCACATTTATATTTTTGAGTGTGAAACCAAAATGAAACTCCATCTCATTGTTCTGTGTACAAATTGTTTTCCTACTTTTCATTTCCTCTGGCTATGTGCTTGCCCGGAAAGGAGCTGGGAGTTCAGTTTGCAGGGGTAACGGCTTCCAGCTCTGGACTGTCCTTGATGTTCTGTTGTTCTTTCCTTTTTTCCTTCCCTTCAGACAGAATAAAGACCTCAGCTGTTCCGCACTGCAAAGCCATGTAGACAAAACCGCGGGAAGGTGGCGTTTCTAAACACATTTTGCAGCACCCCCCCCCTCCCCAAATGTTTAAAATGATTTTGCTACTTGCTACATTTCCCACTGATTCTTTTTACTGTTTCAAATCCTGATCTTGCTCTTAGATTTTTTGTTTGTTTTTTACTTGTCTTCTGGAAGAATGATACTAACTCCACTTCACTGTATATAAATTATTAACTGTTACATGCCAGAATAAACTGGGAATATGCACACATGTCTCATCATCCAGAGCTTGACTTCTTGCTGGCAGTGCCTTCCTTGGGTATTGAAAGGACTAATGATTACACTAGCAGTTAACTTCAGATTGTTGCTCCTAGCCTAGCGTAGCCTCTCGCACTGAAGTCAGTTATTTAAACACTCTCCAGTGATGATGACAAACTACTTTCAGAAGAGGAGGCTCCAGAACACTTTATTTGGGTGTAGAAATATTGACCAAAAATGTAACACTTCCAAGGAGAGATTGCTAAACCTGATGGCAATGAGAGAAAGTTTTCTATTTAGAAATATGAACCTATGTTTGGAATCAGACTTTAGAGTTTCTGATTTATAATATTAACAAAGTGAAGCTAATTGTAAGAGCTAGCTGTTCAAAGAGACAGGACTTTAAGGAATGAGCAACTCACTTATGGAAACTCCTGTTCCTGCCTGGGGAATAAAACTCATCACTCTTGAATTGGGATTCTTTTTTTTTTTTACTTCCTTTTATTCTCTAAAGCCCAAGTACATTCCTGTCCACTAGCTTTGCTCTGTCCCTCAAGGTATCACATAGTGTTTTAAGAGATTTGGCATGTGGACACCCTCTGATCACCAATTGACTTAACAGATATTATCATTACACTATATTTTTTTCTTGGCATCATTACAGAGAGAAGCATATGACTTATGGGTGTATAAGAAAATCCATTTAAAAATAATAACTGGTTATGTTTAAAATTGTCTCACTTTTCATGCTATCAATAACTTTTTTTTTTTTGCTTAACTCCTATCAAAATCAGCTGTTAGGTATACAAAAAAGTTGAAATAACCTCAATATTATCCCAAGCAAAATATCATTTAAAAATATATTTTTGAAGGACAAGATGTTACATGTCAATCAAACCCTAATTTAAAAGCTAACACAAATTATTCTTTGATTACCCGCTTCTTGGAGTATCTGAATCACACTTTACTTGCATCTGTATGCCAAAACGTCACCTACTATGTGCCAGGCACAAATTGTACTTATTTATTTTTCACATGAAAGTATTTGATTGTACATTTGACCATATCTGCTCTGGTTATATTGTGTCCATTTACTAGTGGATGGATTTTCTAAGCTAGTGTTTTTTTTTGCCAACTTCCCCAACTTTTCTTTCTTAGGCAAGGAAGGAGGAACGGTGCAGGCCTGAGACAAAAATGTGCTCATAGTATTTTGATGGCAAGTGCCATGTGTTCTCAGCCATGCAGTCATACTGAACTGAATGAATTGTTCCATCCACAGCCTCCAAATTACCCCCTCCAATGGGTCTGTGTGATGTTCCTTAACAAGTTATTTCTTGGGGTCAGAAATGTGAACTTTGCCCAAAGTGTGTTGATGCCTGCCTATCAATATTGGCATCTCCAGACCATGAGTCACCACTCCTGTGACTGAATGATTTAGAACTCAAAGGAGGTGAGATTTAATTCCCATGCGAGTAAGGACCACATTCTGCGGGGAAATGTAATTTAACTGAGAACACTTCTGATTTCTGAGTTAGTCCCAATGACAGCAACATGAGCCCAATATCTTGGGAGTGAGACTGGTGAAGATATAATCCAAATCATCATGCTCTTTACATAGAGAATTGGATCAGGGTAAAAAGAAGCATCTCTAATACCAACCAGAAGAAATAATGTACATAAATTATGTGTGCGTAAGAGTGGTACTCTTACACAACTATTAATGGTGTATGTTAGTCACATCACACAGAAGAGGGTGGTTTAGGGACAAGGGGATCCCACCTTTTGTGTGTGCTTTGATTAAGCAAATGATTTTGGAGGGCTCCCCTGTGCCTCAGTTTCCCTAGTTGATCTGTGCCTGCTCCCAGGGCTCCATCCCTTCCTTCATTGTATACATGCTCCCTGAGCAATTCTTCATGCCATGCACTCTGTCAGGTGCTGGGCATACAACAGTGACTGGGACCCACTGCCTGCCCCCAGAAAGGTCACAGTCTAGAGAGAAATACTGAGAAACAGGCAAATACAACCTATGCTGGTAATTGCTACAATCAAGGTACTCCAAGGGCTGCAGAAGCACCTAATTCAGCTTTGGGGACCTCCAGGAAACTTCTGGAGGACATTCCATTTCTAAGTCTGAGAAAGAAATAGGGACTATAAATCCAACATGTTTTTTTTATATGTACTGTTATAGGGCATCATACATGGGTGTGGTAATTCTACTTTGTCCTTTCACAAGTCTAAGGGTCTTTGCCTTTAAAGATGACCCTAAAGTTCCCTCCTTTGAGATACCAAGATGTTATTGTTTCTGGTATCAGCAATCCTGATAGCTGAACTTTTGCCTCAGTGGGGTAGAGCGAGGATGAGGGCACGGTCTAGGTCAGCGATAAGAAGCTCCTCCCTCCCAGCCAGCGAGGGCCCTGGGATTGGTGGTGTTTCCTTTCCGGAGGCTGCAGGCACATGGGGATGTTTGGAGAGGTGCAGCTTGGGTGGCTGATTCTAGGCAGGAGCGCCTTTAGGAGCTGACCCAGAAAACCTACCTTCACTTGGGCAAGGACATGAGGGAATTCACAAAGCCCTACATTATTCATTAACAAGACTGTTGGCAAATTTCTCGGGACTGGTAAGGATGGCCATAACTTGACAAATTCAGTTATCTAGTTAAGAGCTGGTAAAGATTTCCCAGACAAATTGAACCCACAAGTGACTTTCTAAAACAAATGCTTTTAGATATCAGAAGGGCCTCCAGAAAGGAATAAATGACAATTCTTGTGTTGATGAAGCACACAATGTTTCTTAAAACAATTATTCCAGAAATTGGAAAATAATTAACCTCATTAAAATGTCTCTTAAGCAGATTTGATATTTTGAGTTCTTGGGCTAGAGTAAGCAAAAGCAACAATAGAATGCCTAAAATAATATCACTAGACTCTATTGTTTTTCCTGCTATTATTAAACAACCAGTAAAAAAATATCAGCTATAGAACAATACAAAAGACATATTCCTACCATTCTTACTCATACAATGAAAGGGGATGTAAACCAAAATATGTTTCAACTGTCAATTTCTTTTGAGGAGTTTAACACCAAGAATCACTCTGGGTTAATATTTTTATAGTCTGTACACAGTGAGCTAGGTCCATCCTGTGTTTCTTCTTCATTGTTCTCCTGGTCTTACTCCTGTAACACAAATATGTTCTAGTTTTCTTTCTATTTCTCTGTTCTTTTCTCTTATTCCTCTTCCAGAGCCTTCAGTGTAGGTATACCATGAGGGTAGGCCTCAGCTGGCTTCTCTCTTTTCTCTACACTCACTTCCCTGGGGGAGATCTACTTCCTTGATTCGGTACCTTCTATGAGGTTGACTCCAAACCTTTTTTAAAAAATTCCAGTCTGGTATATTCCCATTCCCATGGAACATCTCACCTGAGCTGTCCTGATTTGATCTCAGACTTAGCAAATATGTCTAGAACTGAACTTATCTTATGCACAGATCACCTGTGCTTCCTAACTCTCCCATTTTGGCCATTGGCACCACTGATGTTTTCTGATGCTTGGCCTCCAGACCATGACTAAATCTGGAGACCTCACCCTTCCTTCTTTTTTATCCTCCATGTCACTCAGTCACCACGTCAACCCTTCTTTGTACATGCTTCTTAGAGTCCCCCCGACCCCCACCCCATCCCCGCTTTCTCTTTCCACGGCTGTGACCCTGTTTGACCCATGGTTGTCTACTCACCTTGTGCTATGATTGCCACAACCCTCCTGACTCCTGCCCCTTCTTTCAGCCCTGAGTTCACTCCTTCCCATTCCTCATGTTGGTGTGAGGCTGTCTTCAGAGATCCTGTTTATGATCACATGATTCTACTGCTCAGGATCTGACAATGGCTGCCTACTATCTGACTATAGGTTTCCATCTCTTTGGCTGGGTGGGGTTTTTTTTTGTTTTAAATAAAGTCTGTATTTTTTAGAGCAGTTTTAGGTTGAAAGCAAAATTGAGAGAAAGCTGTGTCTGCACAAGCATAGCCTCTCCCATTACCAACATCCCCCACCAGAGTGGTACATTTGTCACAATTGATGAACCTATAGTGACACATCATCATCACCCAAAGTCCATAGTTTACATTAGAGTTCCCTCTCGGTGTTGAATATTTTATGGGGTTGGGCAAGTATACAATGACCTGTACCCACCATCACAGAATCACACAGAGTATTTTCACTGCTCTCAAACTCCTCTGTGCTCTGCCTATTCATTCTTCTCCACCCTGAACTCACACCAGTGATCTTTTTACTGTCTCCATAGATTTGCCTTTTCCAGAATGTCTTATAGTTGGAATCATTCAGTATGTAGCCTTTTTGGATTGGCTTCTTTCACACAATAATAAGCATTTAAGGTTGCCCCAAGTCTTTTCATGGCTTTATAGCTCCTTTCTTTTTAGCCCTGAATAATTCCATTATCTGGTATACCACATTTTATCTATCCATTCACCTACTGTAGGGCATCTTAGTTGCTTACAAGTTTTGGCAATTTTGAACAAGGTTGCTATAAACATCCCTGTGTAGGTTTTTGTGTGGATATATGTTTTCAGCTCTTTTGGATAAATACCAAAGCAGACGATGGCTGGCTTGTAGGGTAAGAATATATCTAGTTTTGCAAGAAACCGCCAAACTGTCTTTCAAAGTGGCTGTACTATTTTGCATTCCCACCAGCAATGAATGAGAGTGCCTGTTGCTCCACATCCTACCCAGCATTTAGCGTTGTCAATGTGTTGGATTTTGACCATTCTAATAGGTGTGTAGTGGCACCTCTCATTGTTTTAATTTGGCTTGGTGCATACACTTCCCAACATAGATCCATGGAATTTACCTGGTCTTATTCTTCTCTTCTCCCCAACATGCAAGCTGGGTAATTCTCATGAAGGACTAATCTCCGTGTTCCAATAATCTTATCAAACCTCAGTCTTTAATCTATTAAATGAGGATAATACAGGGTCTATGGATACCTTCCAGTTGCTCAGTGCACAAGAAGCAAGTAAACATTCAAGAAATGTTGGGGACATGGCTGGGATCACATGTCTGCTGGTTTGACACCTCTGACAACTATGAGATGCGAGGACATAGCTTCTTTTTAAAATGCCCCCACTATCTGGGGGAGTGCCTGACAATGGAGGGGAATCAGTAATTACTTGTCATTGGTTCTAATGTTTTTGGCTGTCATTCAGCCAGGACCCTGGGAGAGCCCTGTGGAGCTGTGTGCTGGCTCAAGTCGATTCTGTTACATTGCTGACCCCTGTGGCAGTTTGAAGGAACACAAGATAAGGAATGCCAAAGGAAGGTGTTTCCTCTCAATTTGAAATTTAGAGTAGATATTCCACCACAGACTAAACACAACTTGGAAATATATACGATGCTGAACTCTTTATGTAAATAGTTTATTCCATGGTTTAGTAATATTCCTGGCTTTGCTACTTTGGGTTTTTAATCTGAATGTTATAACAACATTTTATGTCATATGAGTTTTAAAGCTTGCTAGATTTGTGGTCAAGTAAAAGACAAATATAAAGTGTCTGAATCAGATATTAAAGCAATGTACTACTACCATGTGGGCCTTTGTTGATCTCTTCCTGATAAAGGAGAATTAATTATCCAGTCTCCTCATCTTTTATTGCTCTTGGAATCAATAGAACTTTGTTTATTACCAAATAAATGAGTGGACTGGTGGTATTTCTTCCTTATTCAGATGACAGCAAGAGAAACAATATTGGCTGTAAGCTGGAAGAAGCCAGTTTGATGTTCCTAGTCTCATTTCACCATACACACTAACAATTGAAGAAGCCATTTGTATATCCACTCAGAGAGAGTTTAGCTGATTAAATGAATTCCGTCCAACTCAGTGGAATATTTGGAGAGATAGTATTCCTGTATTTGACATTAAATGAAAATGGTTAAAAAAGTTTATTGAGTTTCTGCGTTAGACAAGAAATATATTCCTTTATGAAGAACAGAACCCAGTGTTTTCTCATTGTAATTCAATGCTCCTCAAATTATTTACACAAATTGCTCCCAGCAGCCATTGACACACCTGGGGATGAGGAAGGTTTGGAGGATAGTGATACATGGCAGCTCGTGTCTTCATTTCACTGACAGAAATCTTACCTCACCCTGGTCTTTTAGCATACGGGCATTTTTGAGGATAGTAAGTCGATTGTGGTTTCCTGCTTCAGAATGTTACAAAGAAACCCAACGATAACTATTTTTTTATGTTTTTTTAAATTTCTATTAAAGATATGTTAATTAATGTATATTTCAATCAGAGGAAGATTTGGCTTCTACATCTCTACCAATACTTTATTTTTATAATTTAAGCATATTTTGTAATATGCAAAATGATCAAAATTTATTCTCAAATACACAATTCGCCTATTATGCAACCAAGGACTTATTTTTGCTCACAGGAGTATTTGTTTCTGAGTGATCCACGAGCATCAACTTTGAAATGTTATATTTAAATATAAGCAACTACTTTTCCTAATTACCTTTAATTTTTGAGTTGCATTTTAGAATTTTAAAGAAGAATACAATAACATTTTAATGGCATAGAGTTATGACTGAGTTGCATGAAACTTATTTGCTAGGTCACAACTATTCCTGGGTTAGAGCTTGAGTTAAGGTGATTATTATTACCTATGACACACGAGGGGAAAAGGCCACAGCACCATAGTTTGGTCCATATTTTTTTGGTAATGACTATTTGGAAAATACTTAATTTGCTTACATTTTAGATAGAAATCATATACTACCTGAGGGTTCAGCCTAATTCCAAGGATTCTAAAATTGGCCAGGCAAAAGAAATGTCTATTTCTCTCAGAAGCTTGCAGTAAAGGGAGATGTACACACAACTTATTGGAAAGACAATTACAGCGTTTTGAATACATCCAGAGAGGAAGTTAGTCCAACCACAGTTGCTCCGCATAGGGTAGTGGTTAAGTTCATGGTGCTGGTTTGGATCCCGCTGTGTCTCTTATATCTGTGTGACTGCGTGCAAGTTACCTAATTCTCTCTGCCCATATTTCCTCATGTAAAATTAGAACAAAAATAATGCCTCACTTGGAGAGCACGTATGAGGATTAAATGAGTTAATATTTGTAAAGCATTTATATAGTGCTGGCTCTGTGCTAGGCACTATTCTGTTTGTTAAATTAAATTGAGCAACAAATAGCCAAGTAATTATACAATAAGTCATCTTGGGGCTGGAGAAGACCATAGAAGGGTCACCTGTGCCGGTAGTTCTCGAACTTGAGCTCACAGCAGAATCATCTGGAGGGCTTGATGAAACACAGATGGGTTTCTGATTTGGGGGATGTGGGGTTCACCTGAGAATTGCATTTCTAACAGGTGGTGTTGATGCTGTGGGTCTGGAGACTATAGATCTCATCCATTCTCTTTATTTTACTGGAGCAGCAGTTTGATGGATGTGAGCTATAACAGGCTATTCTGGGACATTAGTTTACACTCAAATGGAAGCGGAGCCATTGCATTTAAAGTGACTTTTTCAGTTCTCATTATCTTTTTTTTCTCTTCTCATTGGTTCTTGCTACTGCCAGCAGTGTTATTTTCAGCTCTGTGATGCTGTTTGGAGGGTTAGGAGTGGGAAGAAGGGTCTAGATCAGTGGTTCTCAACCTTGGCTGCACATTAGAATCACCTGGGAATCTTTTTGAAATATCCTGATTTCTGGGCCTCCTCCTCCCGAAATTCTGTTTCTTTGTTACTAATGTTGTGGCTCCACCCCATAACAAAGAAACAGAATTTCCGGAGGATGAGGCCCAGAAATCAGGGTTTCAAAAAGATTCCCAGGTGATTCTAATGTGCAGCCAAGGTTGAGAACCACTGGTCTAGAAGCATGCATGTGTCAAGATGCTCAAGAATTAATTTGGAGAGGGCTTCGCTGGTGGGAGCTGAGGACAGCTGATATCTAGAGAAGATCCTGGTCCACTGTGGTCCTCCTCGGAACATGGCACATGAGGTTTCTCATGATTATGTACTTTGTCAGAGTTTTGCCAACTTTAGTGACTACATTCATTCCCACACACCTGCTGAGAATGGGCTTGGACTGTATTCTTAGAGGCTGGCCCAGGGCAGAACCCAGTCAGAACTTGTGAGGCCCGAAGCCCATCATGTGATTTCAACTTCCTGCAGGGTCTGCCCTCATTCACCTCTTCTGTGCCTTGGCCACTTGGCCCCCTGAATGAGGAATTTCTGTTTTATATCTTATTATGGCCAAACCCATTTCCTGAAGATTGAAGATCCTTTGGGGTTATTGGTTTAAAATAACTCCTAAATTTTGGTCAGGAAATGGCCTATAAAATTAAGATGGTCTTGCCAAAACAGAAAAATGGGTCAGTGATGGGAAAAAAATACTGCAGTGTGGGTAGTTCGACCTCTGGGTCAGATGTATTTTGGATAAGTACATAGACTTTGTCCAGAATCAATGCCATTCACTGATACACTGGAGAGGGCACACTCTTTATTACATAGGCTATGCAGCAGGCAGTCTTCTTGGTCCATCCCTCATTCATTCCTTATCTTTAATAAACACTTTTGCATGGAAACACACTAATAACAAATGCTTCTTAAAGCTGTTGGGTGCCTTAGTAATAATTAGATTTTGTTTTCCCAAATACTTCAAAATAATAAGATTGTATTTCTTTATTCTGGAATTAGTTTTTTTAAACTTTTAAATTATCTATAATTAATCATTTTTTATTTCTTCTCGACCTTAGATATTTTTCCTTCTTTGGAATAATCATCCATTAGTATGTTAATAGATATACATAATGTGTGTTTTTTTCTTCTTGACTAATAATTCATTTAAAACATACATAAGTTTGGGCATTGTTTTGTGCTATAAGCCACATTTATAACCAAACTCCCAATGTTTTTTATATATATAGTGAAAATAAACCAAGTAAGGTTAAGAATTCACTTAAGCACATAGCACAAATTGATAGGCTGATAACTCAGGTTTTTGATTCTGGCATTCAAAATCTGTTCAACAAATGTATGTTGAGCACTCATGCAGGGTCAGAAAATATGCAAGTGATTAAAATTGGTTTTATACTTTGTATTCTAATATATGTCCAAGTTAAAAGAAGAATAATTCTAGTAATGGCATAATAACTGTTATACGGAAACATTAAAACTGTCACTGTTCTCTTTTTGCCCCCCAAATTTTCACTGAAGTTGTGCTTTTAGAAAGAACATCACACAATCACAGACTCTGGAGCCAGATCACATGTGTTTGAATTCTTAATTGACCAGTGACTAGCTGTTTGACCTTGGGCGACCTGTTCAACCTCTCTGTGCCTTGGTGTTCTCACCTGTAAAATAGAAATAATGATAATGCTCCTTTAGAAGATGGTTTTGAAGATAGTACATGTGCTAATATGTGTAAAGCACATACACGAGTGACTGCCATATGAAGAGTCCCAGAAATATGCGCTCTTATTGTTGATTTCACTGTTACATTATTGATAGTCATCTGTAACTAAAAGTATACTGACTAAAAATACCTTTTTTTTTTTAACTTCTATTTCATTCCTTTAAATGAAATAAACTTCTTGGACAAATAAACTTCTTACAATCCTAACATATACTAGTAAATGTTAGGATTATAATGAGATTCAGGCACTAAAATTAACCAAATATGTTTTTATGGCATATTTTTAAGGGTATAATTCTACCCCCAAAGTATTCCAAGATGGAAGACGGGGATTTGAAGCGTGACAAAAATAAAGGGAACAGAGGCAAGTTGAAGTGAAATACGTTGTAGGGATTCGTATAGGAAGTGGCAGCATTTCCTCAGTTTCGAATTTTTGTGAGATACTCCGGCAGCTGGTACTTTATGGCCACTCAGAAGAGGTCTTCCATGGATTTCTTTGTGAGAGTGCCTAATGTGAAAAGAACATGGTTTAATGGGAAGCTATACAAAGCGAATCATGTTGGAGAGGTTTGGTAAAATGGGAAGGGGCATCTCTTCCTTAGCAGGAGAAACGGAGGACCCTCTGGGGCTGTTTCCTCAGCTTCCCAAATGCATGTGGTTTCTGGGAGTCTGATCACTGACTCTAGTAATTTCCCACCAAGGCATCAGCAAAGTTCAGAGCTGGTGGGTCTGACTGAAGACCACAACCCCATCTTTAGTGATTGATTTATCACTCCCAATAAATCCCTCTTAAGTCGGTCAGTCACGGAGATCATGAGCTGCTTTGGTGAGAGGGCCGATGTGGGGACAGATCCAAGTGGTGGCTCACTCCAGCGCTAAAAATCTCGCCTGCTACCCAGTGTGATCCTACTTTGGAGGTGCTGCGCCTCAATCTGCCTTGGGCCATTTTCTATGATAGACAATGTCTATGGAAATAGAATTCACCTTAGGTCGTGGTCAGAAACCCATGCAGTGGGAGAAGGTAAGAGGACGATCCAAGCATGCTGACAGTTTGAAGATGTTTATCAATTAAAAAACCTTAAAATGGGGTTTTATCCCCATTTATCTTAAGCCCCATATATCTTAATCAAGAGTCTTTCTGCTGAGGTCTCTACATGTTTATTTGTACATTTTTACATTAAAATGAGCATTTGTAGAATGTTAGGACTTTTGTATATTAAGTACATTCAGTTAATGTATATATTATATATGTGTATGTACGTACATGTATATATACACATATATTAGTATGTGCATACTATGAATATGTTATGTATAGATATAATTAATGGTATCCATTCATTCATTTATTTGTGTGATAAATATTTATTGAACACCCATTATGTGCAAGTCACTAGTCTAGGCTGTGGAGCAAAACAGACAAGACTTGCCGCCTTCAAAAATAGTTTATGAAATTAACATAAACTGTTTGGTTTTCCTTCATTCTGAGCTAGAAATTATTTTAAGAAAATGTCCTTCTTTGCTGTTTTAGGAATGGCTCAGTATCAGAAATTCAACTCTATCAAAAGAGTTATAAATATAAGGAAGAGAACTGAATTCCTCTACAGGAAATATTATCTACTTTGTTATCTCTAAAGTAAGTTCATGAGACTTACAGACATTCACGGTGGTTCCATTTATTTAGAAATTAAAAATTTTGAAATATCTCTAGGAAATAAGTTCGCTTGGTTCTCCTGCCCTGTGAATGATCAAAAGCTAGCTATGGGAAAACAAGTTAGATTTGGGTGGATGAAAGCATCAGTGTGGAAATACCAGATGGAAGGATGGAGACTTCAAAAGCAGATTCATTTCCACAGTGTTCATGACTCTCAAGCATTTTGACCAGAATGGCATATGTCACAACAGTCATGATGCAAGAACATTGTCCTTTGCCTTAAAATTGCATTGCTGTCTAGTCAAGTCAGCAAGGCCCCGTGTGAAGAGGCTTGAGGCGAACAGTCAGAAGGAGGGATGCTTTTGTAATCAGCAGGGATACACCCCGAGGACCTCTAGTTCCAAAGGGCACATGTGGTCATGCCGCTCCCACTGTATACTGCAACTCCTGTGGGACACGCGGCGGCCGTGGGTAACACCACCAAAAATGCAGAGCTGGTATTCGCCGACTCAGCACTTACTTGAACCTGGAGGAGTTCTGGCCACCATTAGTACTTGAGCCCTTTTCTGTAATACTATTGGGCAAAATTAAAGTCTTGTTCTAAGGACGAAGGTTTACCAGGTTTCCTGGACCAATCTAATTGTGAGTAGAAATAAATTAATCAGAAGCATGAAGACTATTACTGTGAAAATATTGAGTGACTTAATAAGAAAATATAGGTCAAAGTTCTTGGCAAAATGTGTTGGCCATCTGTCCTAGACAATTGACAGTACACGCCCCACATTATCTTGCAACAGTGAAAGCTACAAAAAGAGGGGCAAAAGATAATGTAAAAATCTCTGATGAAATGTATGGAGTGACGGAGCCTTTTTGGTGGGGAATAATTATAGAAATGATCCTTAATAAACTTAATTCCTTAATTAGCAGTTCTTTTCTTAAATAGTGTCAGAGGACCAAGAAGCAGTAAGATCAGTTGATGCTTCCAGTATGTCTAAACATCATATTAAAAATGCAGCCCTGAGTTTAGGTGGTGGTACCTGAGCCATTGTCTACCATATCGGAGTGGAATTGTTTGTGACCTCCAGTCAGAATGACAGATGATGAACAATAAGTACTAGGAGAAAACTCCATATTTAATGTAACTTATTCTAGTCCTGGATGGTATGCAGCTATGTAATTTGAGAGAATGTAGTAGTAACTTGAAAGCTGTGTGTAGCAAAGCAAAATAATTAGGTTGAGTTTCTAATTATTTGTAGCCTTGCAGGTGGGAGTGACAACCGCTAGAGTGTGTAGTGTTTTATCTGTTCTTCCCAGAGTTAGGGCCATGACACGTGAGAACCATCCCTTTCGGTGGCCTAAAGATGTACAAAGCAGACATTTCTTTATATGTAACAATTTTGCACACCTTTGGTTTTATTTGTTTAAAATTTGCAAATTTTCATGGCTGGGCCAAGTCCCCATCGTGGCACGGGTGGCGGATGTAACAGAGGAGCAGGTCTTGGGCTCTGTGCCCGTCTGTCTGGTTGGCCCTCCTGTGTGTGTCCTGTGCTGAATGAAGCATTCACGCAAGGACCCTTCAGATGGAATCCAGCCTGTATCCCCAGTGGGAGGAGAGTGACCGCAGATATTCTTAGGAGAAACTCTGGAGAAGAGGTCTAGGTGGGAGTTGAGACTCTTGTGTAACAACCACTAATTTCTTTTCTCACAATTGCAGGGTCTACCTGTGAGTGTGAGGTATGTTATCCTTAGCTACTGAGTGAGAATACCCAGCTGTTACCTCTGTGTGCTGGTGGTAGCCTGGGACAGTTGTGTTTCCCTTAACCCTCCCCATGGAGATAACTCTCTTTGATGGCTTGCTCATTCTGATTGCCCACCTATTAGAAATTACCACTGAGTTCCTGTCCCTCTCCCATACCTGGGGCCATGTAGGTGGGAGGGGGGTAGGAGTCTTAGGTAGGAGAAAGCTGCACAGAGCTCTTCCAGGAGAGGCCGACTTGACGTTTGGTCCCTGTTTTTCTTTCTAGTTAAAATAAATTAAGGGATAAAAGGTAGTTTGGGATACCCACCCCCAATTTAGAGTGATGGGAGAGATTAGACGGAAAAAAAAACAGTCTAGCAATCATTTAGTATTACATATGTATATCAAATAAACACATTGTACACTTTATTTATTTTTAATATATTTTTATTAATTTCAGAGAGGAAGGGAGAGGGAGAGAGAGAGAAACATCAATGATGAGAGAGAGTCATTGATTGGCTGCCTCCTGCACGCATCCCACTGGGATCGAGCCTGCAACCCGGGCATGTGCCCTTGACCAGAATTGAACCTGGGACCTTTCAGTTCACAGGCCGACGCTCAGGCAACTGAACCAAACCGGTGAGGGCAACGCATCGTACACTTTAAACTTACACAATGTTGTATATCAATTATATCTCAATAAAGCCAGAAAAATGTAATCAAACTTTAAAAAATTTACCTTATAAGAAAAAAAAATTATAGTCTAGTCTAGACCATAACATGACCTATTTAGTTGGGAGGGTTCTGTGAAGTCCTGGAAATCATATGTATATTGAATGAGAGCACGTATGTATATTGAATGAGAATTGTGCATGGCACATTTTTAAGGAGGTAGCTCCTAGAGCATTGATCAAAGAGATGTATGAAGCAGACTGACTGTTGGTCTGGAGGGGCTGGGTGACTGATTTTTATAGTAAGGTATGTTGAAAAAGATGTATCAAGGAAAAAGCCTTTGAGTTTGGCAGTGGATAAGAATAGAGCTAAATTTGACATTGCCTCCAAAGAATTGGCTCTTAGGAGCAGGCAGGATGCAGGCACTTCTAAGGGTGATGGGAAAGTTGGGCAAGGAAGACAGCTTTGGCAAGCATTAATCTTATTGTCTGTGTCAGATGTTTGGTGTTTATCTCTTATTTCCTGGAACAGTGTGCGAGCCCTGTCTTCTCAGCTCTCTTTCCATTTCTTTGTGCTCCTTCAGCGTCTAGCACAGTCCATGAGCATCATGATATAGAAGAGATGCCTGGCCAGTGTCTGTTGATTGGTTAATTGCTTGCCAGGACCATGCTAGAGAAACTGGAATCTGGAGAGGAATCTAGAATCCCTTCATCTGCAGATGGCAGAAGCTGGCAATAGATGTAAGAATTCAGTTCTGAGCTGGTGAAGTGGGAGAAAAGAAAGGACCTCTGAAGAAGCTGTCTGATCTATAGGGACATGTTTCTAAGAAGCGGCACAGTGGACTGCATGACACCGTGAAGCAGTGCACATTTATTGAAGCTCATTTTACTCTAAGCACCTGCTTTGGGGGTAGGGGAGACAGAGATTTACAAAGGCTAGTTCCTCACATCAGCCACATAGGCAGGGAAGGGCCAGCCCCAGGGATTGGCTGGCCTGACCCAGCCCAGTCCATGCCTGTGCCTTTGGTGTAATTGTTAATGATTTATAGTGCTCCCATTCTCTCCCAGCAGCATCCAGATCTGGAAGATAAACCATGTGGGCTGCCCGACCGTGAGGTTACATGGGTAAAGCTTTCCAGTTAGTCTTGAAGAATAAAGCAAGTACTCTGGTGCTGAGAGGTGCTGAAGGAATTAAAAGATAAAATCACAAGTTTGGAAGAATTTGATGTAAAATGTAAAGATGGTCAAAGTCACAAGTGGGTTTTAACTGCTGGATGTCCTTGGAGTCCGGGAAGCTTTTCCTAGGGGAAGAGCATGAAAGCAGGGGTTTAGATACACAATTTCAAGGTCAGGAAGAGCAGGGGCGGGGGGCGGGGGGGGAGTGGGGATGTCACTATTCTTGGCCAGGTCTAGGTTGGCCATTGTCCTGGGAGAAAGACAAGCAGGGCCATTTACTTCTCTGTGTACTTGCTCCAGGCCGAGATGGGTCTCCCTTCCCAACCGTTTACCCACCTCTGTGTTTTGTCCAAGATTATAAAGGCCC
Source organism: Myotis nattereri (assembly GCF_964212035.1). Taxonomy (NCBI): domain Eukaryota; kingdom Metazoa; phylum Chordata; class Mammalia; order Chiroptera; family Vespertilionidae; genus Myotis; species Myotis nattereri. The sequence goes on from NC_138076.1 coordinate 31,283,908, forward strand.
GATTCTGGGGAGAGCTGTTACCGTTAGCTTCTGACACTGCACAGTTCCCCTGCTTCCTTAGCTCACTAACCAGCCCTGGTGGAGACAAGCCGAGTGTCCAAGGTCATGGGCAGAATGAAGTTGAAGGGATGCCAAAAACAAGTAGGGTGAGGAGGGGGGAACGGGTGGAATGCAGCTGGGGAGATAAGGGTTTGGAGAGGTGGGTGGGATTAGTGAGCTGGAGGTGACTCCAGGAGGGGGCATCATGGGAGGGCAAAACACTCCAGGAGGGAAACCACAGCAGGGCCAGTAACTCCAGCTGCTCTCAGGGAAGTGATCACAGAGCCCTTGGAGGGAGCAGTGAGGGAGTGAAGCTAGAGTCCAAAGAGAAAAAAGGAGCGAGGAAGCCTGAGGAGCGTGGAAAGGAATGTTAGGGGTTATGTTTCCTTGTAAGGAAAACTCGAGTGTAATATAAACATGTCGTGGGTCATTAGATGCACTGATTAAGTGAATAAATTATAAAAGACATTATGTTTGGGACATAAAATTTAAGCAGTCCAATGACATTTTCATAATAACGCTAAAGCTATACAGATTGGGTTTCCTCTAGGGAACCTGGACATTTGAACTCCAAAGCCTTTTGAGCTTGCCATATGCTCACATGGTGCCTGCTTGGAGAAGTGTATTTGCATATATTGCATGGTAAAAATAACCTTTTACTAGACTTTAATTAAGAGGGAAAAATTGCATGAACAACATAAACTGATGAACGAAAATAGATCCAGAGACACAGAAGCATCGAACAGACCATCAAACCTCAGAGGGAAGGCAGGGGAAGGTGGAGGGGGAGAAGGGTGGTGATAAGAGATTAACTAAAGGACTTGTATGCATGCATATAAGCATAACCAATGGACACAGACACTGGAGGGGTGAGGGCAGGTGCTGGGGGCCGGGAGCAGTCAGAGAGAGGTCAATGGGAGAAAAAGAAAACATATGTAATACTTTAAACAATAAAGAATTTAAATTAAATAAAAAAAGAGGGAAAAATTGCAGAACCTGCAGAGTAGCTTGTAAACATTATGAATGGGAGACAGACTCTTCCATTTAGAAATACACCAACTCGCCTTCGAAAGGAGCCCGATTGCTGCACGTGTTTGTACCCAGCAGTGGCTTCTGTCAAGCCAGCCTCTTCCTTCTGCACATCTTTGTTCAAAATTAGACTCTTGTTACTTCCCAGAGGCCTTAAAACCAACCTGCTCATCTTTCATGAAGATGTGGAGACAGAGTATTAATAGTCACCACCCTGATATCTGCATAACAAATTGCCCGTGGAAGATTTGTAAAGAAGAGGCTGCCAGTGATGAGTCAGCCCTGTGAGGAAGCAACCTGAGGCATTTGCATCTCATGCTCCATTTTTTTTTTTTTTTTTTAGGAATTTAACAAATTTAATAGACCAAGTGTGGATCTCCTCAATAGGGAAGAACTCATAAACATTAACTGAAATTTTGCTTTAGTTTTGCTTTTAGCTCTTTGTAAAATAATAAAATCACATAATTGGATCCAGTAGTCAGTTTTCTCCCTCGTATTGTTTTATAGATGAATAAACTCAATTTAAGACCTGGAAGGCTTTCCACACCATCATCATGTTGCTTAGTGACCATGTAGGGCAGTGGTTCTCAACCTTCCTGATGCTGCGACCCTTTAACACAGTTCCTCATGTTGTGGTGACCCCCAACCATAAAATTATTTTCGTTGCTACTTCATAACTGTAATTTTGCTACTGTTATGAATCGTAATGTAAATATCTGATATGCAGGATGTATTTTCATTGTTACAAATTGAACATAATTAAAGCATAATGATTAATCACAAAAACAATATGTAATTATATACATGTTTTCCGATGGTCTTAGGCGTCCCCTGTGAAAGGGTCGTTCAACCCCCAAAGGGGTCGCGACCCACAGGTTGAGAACAGCTGATTTAGGGTGACTTCAGACATGTGGTTACATGTAGTCGTTGCCATCTGTCATGCTCCTTTACTTCTTGAGTTTTCCACAAAGAAGGAGTCTGAGTCATTAGTATTTATCCCCTGAAAGGTGGCGGTGCATGTTCTCCGTGAAATTATGGATTTAGATTGATCATTCTTTTTTTTTTTCCAAACTACATCAAACTAACTCATACGGTTGTGATTTTAAAATTTGTCTGTGCAAAGGAAATATACACACTACAGAGTACAAATGGAGATAGGGAAGTGGGAGCAATTCTGTCACTTGCTTCACCCTGTGGTTAGATAATCCTTAAAAAGATTTTGGTTGCAAGAGATCAAATTTTGATATCTCTCAAACAATGCATTCTTTCCAAAAATGGTAACAGGCCTCTCTCTTAGGCACATTTTCCTATTTCACCAGCATAATCAAACATGAGCTTAAGGTCTTGTAAGGATTCAAAGCTCCAAGCAGCCTTCCTTAGTCATTAGCAGCTCTTTAGTCCCTCAAAGGAAACGTCTGTGGGGAGCAGCTGTGTGGAGTTCTATGTGCATTTCCTACTTATAAAGAGCGCGGAAGCCCCCTGATGCGGAAGTGTGATTTTCAGCATCACGTCCTTGAGCCCCAGCCAGCCGCTCCTGTGCAAGGCCATCTTGGTGTAAGGCACCCAAGGACACGCTGACTTCATTCTGGATATCGAAGCAGGGCGAGCTTTCCCCACAAGTGACAGTTCAGGGTTCCCAGCCTCTGGCCTCCAGAGAAAAGTACAGTAAGAGCCCAAATGTAAATTCGCTCCATTCGTTCCATGTTCAAACAGAGAAACCGAGCCCTGTCTGCAGTGGCGTTTTCTCTTTTGGACAGAAAGCTGGAAACTTCATGCAGATAAGGTGTTCGTAGGACTGGATCCTTTGTAGATGTGGAGTTGGGGACTATTTAGATTTGCAGCTGCACGTAACAGTTTAGACGAGATATCCAACATGGCTGGCCTTGGTCTCTGGGGTGGTGACCATATGGTGTCTGGCTCTCCACGGAGGTGTTGCAGGAGCCTAAAGGAATTCTGTTACTATTGTTGGAATAAAAAACAAATGAGGGTATTCTTTCCCTCTAGACATGTAGTAGGAAAAAGAACACCTTTTATGTCCATTGCCCCATTGCTTCACAACCCTTACGTTTGCATCCGGGGGTGCCAGATGCCCCGCTTGCCCCTCTCTAGGTGGGTGGCCTCTGGAGTGAAGAGAAATGCCAGATAAACAGCACTTCAGCACGCCTTTCCCCACCCTCAGCCTTAATTTTTCCAAATGCCACTCCTGAATTTTCTGGAGTTTTGTGTTGTTTCCAAACTTGTTGCGAAGGAGAGCTTTGAGCTGATGTAGAATGCAAAGTGGAATTCTTCCAGAAAACAAACTCTGCTGAACTCTTTTGTGATGGAGTGGAGGCAGGTGCCCAGGAGGAAGCACACACTCACTCTTTACCGTGTGGACTTGGAAAGAGCGAACATTCAAGATATTGCTGTTGGCCTGGCCCCAGTCCAGGCTGGACTCCAGCTGTGTGTGCCCATGCAAGATTAGCTTCCTGTGGCCTGCTCTGTCCTGCCCTGCAACCTAGGGAGGCCAGCAGGTCCAAAGAGCTGCAGCTGCGGCCCATTCAGGAGTAGAGATTCAGCCAGCCTCAGTGCCCTGGAAGGTCATTAGGCTGCTAATGTGGGCCTGAGACATTCCTGTCCCTGTAGGTATCTGCTGTGAACCCCAGCTAGCTGGCGGGGACCTACTTTTCTGTCTTACTGCCACAGCCCATTTTTCTGGGGACTACCCCTGCCTCCTGAGGAGTCACCTGAGGATGGATGTCTGGAATGACCCCTCTTTATTCTACCACCTCAACCTTGAACTTCCTGTGTCTTACCATCCTCATCCCCAGTCCAGGACCCCTGCTGCAGAGGCCCTAGACATATCATGTCCTTTGGTCCAACCACAGATGGTCAACCCTTCCAGGTGCAGTCATTTCTTCTTTGCCCTACCAGAAGCCCTAGTCAGCTTTACAGCCCTCCAACCCCAACCAGGAGCTGTCGGGTACTAAACACACTCCTGTGAATAAATCAGACAGTTGTCTGCCAGGTCTTGGGCCATGACCCAATCTCGCCTGCAGCGTTAGGTCACCTTATCCTGAGTGTGCAGGCAGGGCCTTTGAGTCAATGTCATTCTTGCTTTGTCAACCTTCCTGTGCTATGAGTATTTCTCATTGGATCATTCCTATATCCAGGTCTTTCCCTCCTTTTAAAGCCTCTCTAGACTCATCTCTCACACATACTGGGTTGATGTTGGCATCGTTGGCATCTTTGAGTCTAGGGCCCCAATTCACAGAGGGTCTAGCACAAGGCCTGGGGCAGAGGACATGATTATTAAATGGTAGCTTAGTTCAAGTGCTCTTTTATTAGCAGTAGTAGTAGCAGCAGTATTAACAGTCGTCTTAACAGGAGTATTAGTAGATGCATTACTACTGGTCAGATTAGCAGATGTGTTATCATTAGTAGCAGTAGCAGCAGTACTAGTATTAGCAGATATATTAGTAGAAGTAGTATTAGCAGCAGCAGTATTGGCCGTTGTAGTAGTAGTAGTAACCACAGAAGCATCACTGGTATTTGTAGAGATGTATTCTTAGTAACGTTAGCAGTTGTATTTTCATAGACGGCCTCCTTTGTTCCCTTATCCCTTCTCACTGGGTGCACTTCACAGGCCCATCATCTTTACCCAGCGTCACCCAGCAGTGCTCCCTGAGTGTTTCTGTGTTACAAATGTGTTCAGTGAGATGGGAAGGCATTAAGGCCCGAGCTCTACCTTCCAGCTGACAGTCATGGTGACTCTACTCTCTGGATAGGGTTCTGTGGGCACATGGAAGAGCTCATCCTATTGCTTTTCCAACATATGTTCATGTTTTCAGAATACACATCCTATTCAAAATCTGTGCCTATTGGCTTTAACATTTTAAAGAAAATTCTAGCCAGTGCCTTAGTCTTTAATTTTAAAAGTAACTCATTTCAGAAAGTTGATCTGTTTACTCATACATGTTAGACACAAAAAGATCCCAACACACTCAGGAATGCTCTTCCCTATAGCTGTGCCCCAGCAGGCGGCCCTCCTCTGTGGAACGGCTGTCTCTGGGCTAATAGGATTATGCTGACATGGCCTTTCTCTGGGGCACGGGCTGTGTCATCTCTAGATTTGTCTCCTGTCCACAGTACGGTGCCTGCTGATTGCAGCTGCTCAGTTCACTTGGAGAAGAAGAAATAGGCAGAACATGGTAACTCCGGTCCAGGGTTGTGTTTTTTCTCAGCTGTCAGGGATGGTCATCTTCACCAGCATTGGCCCTGTTGCCCTGCTTAAGTGAATACATTGAGAAGCCCCCAAAGAATCACGCAAGGTGCTCTTTTCCATACCAACAGGAGGAGATCCGAGCTATAGTTCTGTTCATTTAATAGGCCTTTTATAGAGAGAAAAGAGCGACAGGGCATGTTTTGTGTCTTTGAACTTCATCTATGGAATTCGACCAGTCAGGCTCTGTGTTAGGAAACTGTATTGGATAATGTGTTTTTATACAAAAATTGGCTGGAAAGATGGGCTTCCACTTCCACATTCTTGAGGAGAGAATTAGATTTTTGTTCTTTAAGAGCTTGGAGGCTAAGACGAGGATATCATGCAGACTTTCCCAAAGGTTAAACCAGAAGGTCCCGACAGCTTTCAGGTCATACTTGTTGATTTGGGGCAAGGGCATAGTTTACGTTGGTCAAGCAGATACGGGATCATCACGTTCCTCAGACGTTAGAGGCAGAGTGGTGGCTTTGGGCTCCAGAATTCCAGAACGTTGGCTTTTTCCCATGTTGGATTTACGTGTGGCAGATGTTTAAATCAGAGAGACACTAAGAAAGAGGCTCTAGGGCAGTGGTTCTCAACCTTCTGGCCCTTTAAATACAGTTCCTCATGTTGTGACCCAACCATAAAATTATTTTCGTTGCTACTTCATAACTGTAATGTTGCTACTGTTATGAATCGTAATGTAAATATCTGATATGCAGGATGGTCTTAGGCGACCCCTGTGAAAGGGTCGTTCGACCGCCAAAGGGGTCGCAACCCACAGGTTGAGAACCGCTGCTCTAGGGGATGACAGGTAACATTCTTCCAGGCAGTGAACATAGTGTGTCCGAGTTAAATCTGAAGCTGTCTCCTCCCCACCCCCAGGCACAGTGACAGGCCTGGGTCATGCCTCGTCCTGGCCCCTTTGACAGGAATGGCTTGTGCTCATCTGATGGTGAGATTGGGTATTCTGGAAGTGATTTCCAGAACTCTTCTTTCTGCCCTGGCAGGACAACCAAATTCTAAAAAAGATGCTTTGTAAGAGTGAGGAAATTGCCAGCCCCCCTCCCTGGGCAGATGCAGCCCAGCAAGTGGATTGCAGGCCCTTCCACCCAAGGCCCCAGGTGGACTGTGTTCTGTGGGGGCTGCCCACAGGTGGTGGACCCTGCTCTGAAGTGGTCATTCCCCTGGTCCTGGCTGCTGGCTGCAGCCATCACTGCCTCTAGGGTACTGTTCTCTGGTGCCTAGTGCTGCTATTCAAGGCTGCTCTCCAAGTCCCTCCTGGCTCACTGCTCAGTGTCTCATCCTGGGACGTGTGCCTGGTGTCACCCTGTAAGCTTTCAGATGGTAGGATATCTTTGAGGAGAGTGTCTATGTATGTTGCATGTATGCATCTACGTGTACTTTGTGTGTGTGCACATGTGTAGGGCCCAGACACCTTTGCATCCTCCCTGCTGGTTCCAAATGGTTTCGTATCATGCCTTGGGCATAGCCCACATTCCCATCTCCTTATATTGTCAACATAAATATAATTCACTTTTGGAAATTAGTTATTTCTATTAAATAGCAGAAACATATGTATGATTTAAAAACTTGCGGCTGCTCTAGGTGGTTTGGCTCAGTGGATAGAGCATCGGGCTGCAGACTGAAGGGTCCCTGATTTGATTCCCGGTCAAGGGCACATGCCCAGGTTGTGGGCTCAATCCCCAGTAGGGGGTGTGTAGGAGGCAGCCAATCAGTAATTCTCTGTCATCATTTGATGTTTCTATCTCTCTCTACCTCTCCCTTCCTCTCTGAAATAAATAAAAATATATTAAAACACACACATACACACACGCATACACACACACACACGCACACGCGCACCTACACACACAACCGGCTGCTGACATAAAATTTGCTAGTCTATATTATTCTTTATTTTCTTCAATCTCTCCCTGAAATCTGATTTGATGACTCATCTTTTCTGAACAGATTCTATTACTTGATGACACAGAGAATCATGTAAGCCTCTGTCTTTCTTATGAAGAAAAATGTTCTTCAAACTGAAAACAATAGATTAAAGCCATTTGACTCAACAAACAAGGAGAGAGAAAATATACCACTTAATTACTTTAAATTGATTCATATCTTTATGCCCAGAGGTGAGTGATGGTCCAAGATCCTGGAGGGCTCCCAGAAGAGATCAGGATCACTGTCTCTCTTTTTTTGGTATTTGAAATGTGGAGAGATGTTGGGGGACTGTATTTATTAAAATAGTAATTTCTAAATAATCTGGTTGTTGCCCTGATTTAAAAACACACACAAAAAAGAACAATATTGAATTCCAGAAATCACAGACCAGTGAACTTCACACAGGGAATCACATTCCCAGATGGATTTTTCAGCAGAAAGTTTGAGAGTCCTTAGACAAAGAGCTCATGGTTGCTGGAAGCCTGGAGGGCTCCCAGAAGAGATCAGAAGCACAGAGATGCCCTCGAGTCTGCGGACATAACGGGTCTTGGTTTTGTCAGGCATATCATGCATGACTCATGATGTCATGGTGCATACCCTAAGGGGAGTCTGGGCTGCTTGGTGAGCCTTGCCCTGTAGGTGGGACCTGCAGTTGTGTACAGCATTCCTTCTTGATGACCTTGGGCAAGGCCTCAAAATCTTCCCAATTCAAAGTTCCCAGCAGCCACCCTTGACTGATAGGAACCGACACTTGAGAAGAAGTCTACTTGCCATTGCTAATCTAATGGATTTACGTTGGAAAAGAAGACAGTGTGATGTGGACAGGAGCAGCCACTGTAGGGATGGCCGAAAAGCAGGAATGAAGATGGTATTAAGAGCCCCAGGTGATCAGCTTAGAATGCGTGACATAATTAGAAAGTGATAATAAAGAGTAAATAAAGCATCCACAGGACTCATTGGTTGACTGTGATGGGTGAAGGACACGGGTGGGTTGAAGATGTCTGCTAGCATGTGAGAGTGGGAAATGACATCTTGACAGACTGGTAAACTGCCTTTACATGAGAGAAGAAAAGCCCGTATTTTGTAAATTTTTTTTTATTTGAAAGTAACTACATGTTCCATAAAGTAGAGGTTTTGTACATAGCACTTCACTTTCTTTCTTTTTTTTAAAATATATTTTATTGAGTTCATAGAGGAAGGGAGAGAGAGAGAAAGTGAGAGAGAGAGAGAAACATCAAGATGAAAGAGAATCACTGATCAGCTGCTTCCTGCATGCCCCCCACTGGGATCGAGCCCACAACCCAGGCATATACCCTGAGTAGGAATCAAACCATGATCTTCTGGTTCATAGGTCAATGCTCAACCACTGATCCATGCCAGTTGGGCAGCACTTCACTTTCTGATGGAGAAAGCTATGATTTGGTTTTTGATTTCGTAGTCTTCTTCACTACTTTATTTATAGATTTTAGATAAAATTGAATTTCAGGATGATCCAAATATGCTAGAAAGCTAAGCTCCCTCCCCTCCCCCCCCCCTTTTCTTTACTTTGCTCTGTCACTATTATAACAGGTAAATACTTTTCTCTTTATCTTTAATTGTAATTTCTAAACAATCTGGTTGTTTCAGCCTACTAAAAATCTGGTTTTTCCCTTGGTCATTCTCAAGGGGCTAAGATTAACTAATATTAATAAAATGTTTTTAAATAATGTCATAAAATATGCTGTAAGGACTGCCGAGTACGTTTTGGAATGTTGAAAAATGTCCGATATTTCTGTTTCTCACGTTTTGTTTTTTTTTAAAAAATAGTAATTCCAGCTGTTGATGAGGGTAACCCTTCCTAGAGTCTTGTCATCACATAACAATGTTGCTTCTTACAGCTGTTATCCCAGGAGGAGAAAACTGGAGAGAGACTCTTCCATGTTTGGTTACTACACAAACCAAATGATGGTATCAAAGATGTTGAGGTCCCCAGCCAAAGGATATTCTGTTTACTGAGAAAGTTTATCACTGTAGTGTTGATTTTAAGTCCAAGTGGCTAAAAAATGGGCCACATGGTTGGAGTGGGAGAAAAAGCACTCTTTTTAACTGATTCAAAAGCACTGGACAAAAAAATAAATAAATAAAATAAGAAGAACTGGGTCCCTCCTGAAGCAAAGAAAGTTCAATATGACAATCTAAGTAAATAATTAAGTATATTAGGCACACACACACACACACACACACACAATGGGGGTGGAGGGGGGGGGAGGGGGGGCAATGAATAAGAGAGAAACCATCAGCCAGATATTTTGGATTTTATAAAGTGTATTGATTAAAACAAAGAATTTCCTTTAAAAAGAAAGGAAATTCACCTACAGATTTATATTAGAGTATTATCAACAGTTGCAAGTTTTCCGAATGGAACGGCTGAGAGAGTTTTACAAGGATAATTGGAAATGGCATTTTTAGAGGCAGCTTTTAAAGCCAACACACCAAATTTGGTTCTGCACTGTAGGGGTGGGATAAGTCTCTGGCTACAGAGGTGTGATGTGTAAAAATCATGCCATGTAAAATAATTAAGCCAAAGCAAACTAATGATTTGTGAGCAAGAACTTGAAGATTCTTGGTTTTACTATAGAATTCATTTTTAGAATATTTCCCTTGTAATACAAGCACATAATTGTTTTCATTTTCAATAGCATAATGGTGACTTTGTGGTGCATTCATGAGAATTCTGAAGTTTGGAATGTGACTTTTATTTTAAGATTTTGAGATACATTTTTGACCTTTATATGAAATTTGTGCTTGACCATTGCTGGGTAAGGAGCACCAAGAATGCATTTTTGCTGTGTATGAAAATTTGGATGTGCTGCACAGCTTGGCATGCTGTAAACACATAGCAGATTAAGAACAGTCAGTTGCCTCCTCTTTGTTCAATTGGACAGATAGACATGTAGTATTTTGGTTCTTTTAAAATCTAGCCTTAAAAACACTGAGCTATTTATAACTGGCAAATGTAATCATTTTTTCATGGATTTATAAATAAAAACGAGCTCCGAATTAAAAAGGAAATTGCCAATAGAAACAAAATATTAGTATAGAAGAGAAAGTCAATAAAGGGGGTCTCAAGAAGGGAGAGCCAAAGAGAATTAAGTCATGTGCAGATACTAGCATCTATTAAACCAAGTATAAGGTGGGACTCTCTGGGGTACTTGGCAGATGATGGCAAGACTCAGGCAAAGACAATGGGCATAACCAATGAGGGAGGGCAGGTCAACCTTCTCGATGACAGCCCATGGAAGTCAGGCAAAAGATGCCAAAGGGAGATTCATTGAATAATAATGCAAAGAAAGTTAGGGGTTGAGGATGAGAGAGTAGTATGAGATGGGCACTAGCTAGAAACTGAACAACAGTAGCAAAATTAAATATATCAAGTCTTGGGGAGAAAAAAAGTTATCAAGAAAATCCTGTTAAACCCTTCTAAGGGTCAAGTGTTTGATGCTAGGAAGTTTTCCCCTGCAAGAAAAGACATACATAGTAAGAGTATGGAATATTGCCCTAACCAGTTTGGCTCAGTGGATAGACCGTCGGCCTGCGGACTGAAGGGTCCCAGGTTCGATTCCGGTCGAGGGCATATGCCTTGGTTGCGGGCACATCCCCAGTGGGGAGTGTGCAGGAGGCAGCTGATTGATGTTTCTCTCTCATCGATGTTTCTAACTCTCTATCCCCCTCCCTCTCTCTTTCTCTCTGTAAAAAAATCAATAAAATATATTTTTAAAAAAAGAGTATGGAATATTTTGGTTTTCTCCTGTAACCTAGAGGTGTGTATGTGGTCCTCAGAACCCCCACAAAGAATAGATTGAATGTGTTTAGCACAAGTTCAGGAGATGAGGAAGTAAATTAAATAATATGTTGCATGACTTGTGCACTCAGGGAACTGCCTGGAAAGCTGAGTTATTTAAATGATGTCATAGAATACCAACCTGAGTGTTATGTGAGTTCAGAGAATGAGTCCATCTTGTGGGGAGGAGCAACACTGGAATGCATCACTGTGGTGAAGGGTGAAAAGTGTGGAAGTAAACTCTAGAAGACCTCGCCTTCTGTGGGGAACAGTCATTATTGACGTGTTAATATAAAACGCAATAATATATAAAATATACAGGGAGGCATGGTTTTGTAAGAAACGGGGGCAGTCCGGTATATATGAGAAAATACTGGTTGGGAAAATGCGAAAAAGTACAGGCAAAACAAAATATTTAAAAACATTGAAAACAGTTGGATGATCCAAAGCAGCTATGGCCTTATTTGAAACACTTCACACAGAATCAGAACCATAGGGTAATGAAAAGCACTTTGTTTCACATTGCACGGAGAAACTACTATTTGGGGAAACCATGGAAGTAGGAAAAGCTACATGTTGGTCATCTCACTGACAGCGATGGCAAAGACCAATGTACTAGTCAGTTCAAACTAGTGCAAAAGGAGCAGGAAATCAGGCGCAAGGTGTGATGAGTATAGACTGACCACACTCACAGAAGGGAGACCTTTAAAGGACTGGGAAAAGGAAAGGGAAGCAAGTAAAAATGGAGGAGGACAAAATAATTTCCAGTACATAAAGGGAATAAAGAGAAATAGAATTTAGAAACCAGAATAACCAAATGAGAGGTAGAAAGTGTAATATATATCTTAGTGAAAGCAGAAAAATTTCTTGTCTTGGTATAAAAAAGCATTGGCTTGTGGATCTTTGTCTCAGTTTGGGCTGCTATGACAAAAAAAACCCCACAATAGACAGGGTAATTTGTAAACAACAGAAATTTATTTCTCATGGTCCTGGAAGCTGGAACATCCAAGATCAAAGTGCCAGTATACTTCGTGTCTGGTGAGACCCGCTTCCTAGTTTATAGATGGGGGGTTGCAGCATATACAATTTGGGGGGACATGAACACTCAGTCTATGGCAATTTTATTAAATAATTTATGGTTTTAAGACTTGAAAACATTATCCTTTGAAACAGCATGGAGGGACCTGGAGAGCAGTAGTATGCTAAGCAAAATAAGCCAGTCAGAGAAAGACAAGTATCACATGATCTCACTCATATGTGGAATCTAATGAACAAAATAAACTGATGAACAAAATAGATCCAGAGACATAGAAGTTACAGTGGCCAGGAAACTAATATAGATTCTTTTTGTTCATTAAAAACACCTTGTTCACTTAAGCACAAAAAAACAAACAAACCACGACTTGAAAACAAATTTTATTGGGAAATTATCATCACTGAAGCCAGATAATATATTTGTGACAACATGATTGCAGAAAGTAATAGAGGAATATATGAGCTCAAAGCTTTTGGCTTTAAAAGAGAGTTGAAGGCTGTGGGACAATAATCGTGGGAGAAGGGGGTGGGGGACATGGGTTTCAGCATAGTCCTTGGTTAAAGGAAGGCATTTTACAGGACAAGACATGATTTTTAGGTAAAAAAAAAAAAAAAGCAGGATGCCTTTGAGCTGCTGAAATGTGACGCAGCAAATGTGTAAGCAACATTCTGATGGTAGATAGACAGATTGAGAAGTGATAGCATCGAAACTTCTGTCTGGGAAAAGAGTTTCCCTGAACTGCAACCCCATTCCAGCCGATGTAAGTTCCGGAGAATTCAGAGGAACATAGGGAAAAGAGAGAAGAGGACATGGCCTTGATACCAATCAGAAGCATACCTGTTGAACATGTACAAAACAGATACTAGTAACCTTTAGGAGGAAAACTTAAAAGCAACTTTGCAGTCAGGACAGTGTACTCTGTAGGTTTACATCGGGTGAATGACAGAATGAATGAATTAAACAAGAGCATACACACAAAGGGAAAAAAATCTTCAAAGTGGTTTCATAAAAGGAGTTCAATGAATCCAGGGTATAATATGAAGTATAGTTCTTTCAAATAAGCAAATCTTTTCAGAATGCAGAACATAAAAATAAAACGATAAGGAAAGGAAGGAGAGACTGAAAAGGGAATGAAAATTTCAAGTGGACTCATACATATTCTGTGAATAAATTCTGGAAAAAGCTTAAGTAAGTGGAAAATAGGTTTGGGAGAAGATGAGGAGAATATAAAATTCTGACAATGTAGGCACTATTTTAGTTGAAAGTACTTTAACTTTTTAAAATGTATATATTTTTATTTTTTTTGTACTCCCCAGTGACCAGGCATTACATAACTTAATCCATGATCATCCCAATAAATCCCACACCTCTATAGCAGCACACCTAGTTATTAGAATATTGACTATATTCCCTATGCTGTACTTTACTTTCCCATGACTATTCTGTAACAACCAATTTGCACTTCTTAATCTCTCTTTTTTGCCCGAACCCCTCTCCCATCTGGCAACCAACAAAAAGTTCTCTATATCTATGTCTTCATTGCACCATAATTTACACCCAGCTACCACAATTGTAAATGACTCTTGAAACTTACTTTTGAGATCTTCTGAATTATAAGGAGAAAGACATTATTTAAAATTTGTTGATATATGTACATCTCAGTGAAGGGAGCTGGCAATGAGAAAACTAGAATTCTATTTGTGATAGTTTTAAAAACTAGGCAGGGTTAGGTAAGCATGAAATAATCTTAAAATTTTCCATCAAATGCAATAATGTTAAGATGTGTTACCATATTGATAAAAAAAGGTAATAATGTTTAAAGTTTGAAAAAATATTAGAGAAAGTACTAACAGTTTTAAAAGATGGGAATTAAAGGAAAATGAAACCTAATGAATATTTGTGGAAATTTCAAGAAACTAAAAATGCTGGTGAACTTTAACTTACTCAACATGTAAGACTTAGGTCAAGGAAGATATGAGGGAGGAAAGGATAAAATCTGTGCAAGGGCCAACTGTGTAAAGGATGGAATGAATCATCATGAAGAGCTAAAACGGAGTTGAAAGGCTCCATTTCCAAGAAATCTGAGAAGAGATCACAGACCCTAGGAAGCAGGTGTGGTCCCTGCATATAGTTGAGGAAGAAAGAAGATTGCACATGTGTTGCTGGTACCCTGGCCACCAAGTCGTCATGGTAACTCTAAGGAGGGATTATTATATAAAGTACTTTGCAATCCCAGATAAAAAGATGTTCAGAAAAGATGAGTCATTATATCTGAGCTTTCAGGGAGAAAATAAAGAATTATGTAGATTAGCAAATTTGATGTCAGCAGCTAGTTTTAAAATGATGTGATTATTATGTGATATTTCAGAGATGACTAATTAGTTGAAAATGAAACATTAGTGTTGATAAGACAGGGAGATCAGAATGGAAATACCTCAGAGAGTATCTTATTGCCCTGGAATGGGCTCCAGAAGGACATCCCTATGAAAAATGTTCAGATATTGGAATGCGAGTTTTAATCATCTCAGCTCGATTAGTACACCATAAACTCAGGATCTACACTAGAGGTCATCAAGTAAGAAGCAAGCTCTGTGACAAAGCCAACGTCCCAGCAGAAGAAGCCCAGTGTGGTTCTGCTTTTAAAGTCTAGAGAAAAGTTATAGTCACTGAGTCTCACATTTAAAGTATTCATTTAAAAAGTTCTAGAATGTGGTACCAGTGAAAAGAGACATCTGCAAGCTGAGTCCAGCCACCAGTTTGCCATCCCCATTCCAAGCTGAGAGCACGGGGGCCCTTCGTCTCATAGGGCTTTATGCTGTGTCGTGCTGATGACATGTAAGTACTTATCGTTAGAGCTAGCACTCAGTGCAGGACTTGATCTTCCAGGCAAATGTCTGTTCTGATTGGCTGGTACGGAATACCATAGCAATAGTCTGATATTTTTCAATATTATTTTGCATATAATTAGCACATAGATATATCTAATATGGTGCGTACTAATTAAAACAGAGCCATTTATTATTAATAAACAGGATGTCCCAAAATGTATATATATATATATATATATACACACTTTAACAGCTGATAGCTCAATTTGGAAAATAAAATATATTTTAATAAACACTGCCTTTATAATTATTCAAAGTGTGTGTATACATTTTTTTGGGACACCCTATATTAAATGTTATAATTATGTTTCATATATTAATTAATTACTGCTGATGACATTTAGCTTTATCCTGTATTAAACATCATACACAGAATTCCCAAGTAACCTGGATGCAGCGCGCAGGGTGTGGCGTGCTTTGGCAGAGGGGAGGCATTTGGCTGTACACCGAGGATCTGTCCTGAAGGCCAGGCGGTGTTCCTCAGGGGCCCAACAGGAGGCTCATCACACATCTGTCATCATTTATTAAATTAGGGCTCTGGAAACAAAATGGCAAAATATTTGGGTCAACAATAGAGCCATCATGCAGCTGTTTTACTGAGCTCTGCTCGACTGTTTCACAATTTGTCACCATGGTTTACAGTCCTGTCCCTACTTCTTTGCATGCTCATGACTTGGGCCCAGGCACATTTTGGATGTCAGTCATAGGGCAGTGAACCAGTGGATCCCTATGGCTTCCTCCTCCTCTAACATGTCATGATTTAATGAGCAGATGCTGTGGTTTCAGTGCCACAGCCAGATGGTTCTTGGTTCCTCTCACTGTGTTTCAGTTTAATAGCCATGATGATGCTGGAGGTAGCTCTGGTGCGTGGAGTGCCCATCACGTTCTCTCACCTGAATACATGTATCTTTTTAACTCAACAGGTTAGATAGTGTTTCCACTCTAAAGGGAGGAAACTCAGAGTCCTGGGGGGTGGGAGTTTGCGGGGGGGGGGGGGGTGCGGAGGGGGGGAGGCGGGGGGTCAGTGACTTGCTCAAAGCCACACTGCAGGGAAGGAATGCAGCGGGATCCAGATCCAGATCTGCCTCCCCTGGAGGCCTCCCGCTTTCCCCTGATCACGCTGCTCTCTCGGGGAACTGTAGGTTCTTCAGAGCAGAACTTCTAATAACTAATGGGACAAAGGAAAGGCTTCTTAAGGTGGAACCATCGCATACATCCTTATGCGTATTTCCCCACCTACCCTGCAATTTTCAATGATTTAAATTTGGGCTACATGTTTCGGAGAAGGTATGGACGTCTATAAAAAGTATTCTTTGGAGCTTTCAGAGTTTAAGATGTAGTCTTTAAACTGAGGCCTTGACGTAAGGGAAGGGATGTGGCCTTAAAACGTATTTTGCTTGCTGATTCTATTAATTATTCAACTGCCATTTATTGAGCATGCATCAGGGAGTTCATGGAGGTGAAAAGGTTGTTGTCTGCAAAATGCTGTGGAAGGCGCTCTAAGCGGTTCTTAGCAATTAATGACACCTTTTTAGAAACATGTATCATTTCATTGATTGTTAGGACAAACCCATAATAGATTTTCAGGTTCTTCTAAATATTCATTTCCAGATAGCTGGGACCTTATCAGCTTCACTTCCCCATTCTAGGACTTGGAAGAGTGGCTGGCAATAGTAGGGGTTAAGTAGACATTTATTGTGTTCATAATGAGTGAGTGATTAACCAAACCAATTGTGCCAAAGAGACCTGAAAGGTAGCCTGGATCTCAAAAAGCTTGTTCTTGGGACAAGTTCAGCCATTCAGTAACTTTATAATATACTTATGTAAGATTTTGGAAGTTTTAACTATGCTTATTTAAAATTTTGCACTCACACACTATTTTTTTTCTTCACAGAAAAGAGAAATGTAAAAGAAAAGCTTCACTTTGCTTTAGGGTTATGCATTGTCAGCACAGAGAAATAATGTGCGTAGCCCAGTACGCCCTCATCAGCTCTTGTGGGCTGGCCTATTGACTGTGGGAGGCATGGGGTGCGCAATTCTGACATCACCTATATCGCATTTGCACAGCAAAGGCTACATTATATGTGGTTTCCCTTTAAACTGTGCAGGGTGTAGAGAAAAATCAACTTCCACCTTGTCCCAGTGTTGCCGGTCATGCTTGTGTTGGCAGTAAAGGGGGCTTAGGTCAGTGACCCTTGGTGCCAGGTAGCAGCCTCCCCGGGTGTCTTCCTCCTTCGTTTGTGGGGAAGTTTCACCATGGTCGAACATCTGTGTGCCCGATGCTGAGAGCTGTTGATGTGGGAGAGGGAGCATGCAGTGGAGGTTGGAAGAGATGAGAACACACGGAGACAGGTGCAGCACCTGCCACGCCCACAGCTGAGATGAGCAACCACACACGTGCTCAGCATGTCCAGGGGTCTCTCTGTAAGTTGAGGCATTTCTTAGAAAGAAGCACGTGATTGACATTCCGAGTCTGGAGAGTGTTTTTGTTGCAAAAAATGTGAAGTCCAGTGTGTTTTGTGAGATGCCTTTTCAGAAAAGGCAGAGTTAGCGTTTTACGTTCCTCGTGTGTTTCGCACAGGATATCTATTCCAGGCTCATGCTGGTTTTCCCCTGCCCCAACCCCAAGTCAGCCTTCCTCGTAAGTGTTCTGGCTTCTTGCATGGGAGGACAGTGTTTAGAAGCCAAGTTATGGGAGCTAGGTGTGCATAATGCTACTGTGATGTCATTGAGTCTCGACTTCCTAATGGTGCAGTTCATTGTCACTGTTAGTGAAATGGATGTCTCCGAAAGGGGCAAAATTTTAGCAGTGTCACCTGCCATGTCATGTGGCTCCGAGGGAGGCTGTGTGGAGAGGTGGAAACAACAGGACTTGGATATCCGAGAAACCTGGACTCGCATCTCACCCACCCTGTGCCTCAGTTTCTTCGGGTATAAAATGGAGCCATTAAATGACCCTACCACAGTTGTTGTGAAAGCTGGATGAGGCCCTGGCTGGTTAGCTCAGTTGGTTAGAGCGTTGCCCAGATATGCCAAAGTTGTGGGTTCTATCCCCGGTCAGGGCACATAAAAGAAGCAACCAATGAATGCATAAATAAGTAGAATAATAAATTGATGTTTCTATCTCCCTTCCTCTATCTCTCCAAAAATCAATCAATCAAATAAAATAAAAATTAAAAAAGCTGTATGAGATAATACAGCTCTCCTTTCTTGTATGATAGCCTTGGATGATTTCTGGCAAGGTTGATGCTTCTGTCATTGTTTTGTCAGTTTTGATACTATCTTCTTAGTTATTCCATGTTATTTCACATGATTTTTTTCCTGTTAATCTGATGAGGAAATTGGAGGAAAATTGCAGTTATTAATTAAAAAAGAGCTTTAAAGAGGGAATCCCTAATGTACTCTGAGTGGATGGCCTGACGATCACAGATCAGTTTCTGGCGGGTTAATCTTCCTATTGCTTCTCTATCTGTGCTTTCTCTGTAAAGAGGAGGCACCAATTTCAGCTCCCAAGCTGCTCTTACCTGCCTTTGTTGTAGCTTCAAAGTCTCTCGTCATCCAGGTGAACTGCTGCCACATCTGACTGATCTGAGTCAAATATTTCAAACCTAAGCCAGCCAGCAGCTGTGTGGGAGGGTGGGAAGAGGAAAGCTATTGTCCTTTCGCAGGTCTGGTTTCATTTTGGCATCTCCTAGAATTAGGTCACAACCGCTGCAGCTGTCGGAGCATTTACATGCTTCTGGCTTCACGGTGCCCAGTGTCCTGCTGCCATTTTAGCTATTTACCAATCTTGTGAGGCGTAAGGATCCATTCCCCCAGCTGAGCAGCCTGGGGCGATCCTGTTTTTCTGTTTGGTTTGGACCTTGAAATATGATCTTCACGGTGTAATCACTCACTCCAGAAACTCCCACAAAGGGCCCTCAGGTTGGTGTCCTCTGGCTAAGCCGATCGGGCCTCGCTGTGGCCTGTGGTTAGCGAGGACCTGCAGGGCTCAGGGCTGCCATTGCACGCCTGTCCCACCAGCTGCTGCGATGATGACCAGTGATGATAGAGGTGGCCCACCCTCCTGAGTTCAGTTCAAGGAGACATAGCTGATGTCTAGTGAGCTCCGGAAGCTGCCTTTACTTTTATGCCTTCTTAATAGTTTCTGACACTGATTGTTATAAATATATGAAATAAGGTAACTAACTGATCTGATCATCATTCCAAATGTCCTTCATTTCCCAGTTTCTGTATTCATTTAATGCCTATGAAACATAGGTCCAACTTGTCAGCATTTTTCAAAATACTTTTATGTCAGTTCATAGTGTAGCAGGAACTATGCTACAGAAAAAAAATATAGGCACTCCTGATTTTATAAATGTGTTTAGTTTGGTTATCCTAGTTTCCTATATTAATAAATTATCCCATAAACATGTTTTTTAAAGCATGTGATTTTGCACACTGGAGGATAGAAAAGTCTTATTTTTTCTGACATCAGGAAATGAGTTCTTTCCTTGGCTATGAGCTAATGTTCCGATGCTTTCTTAAGGTGCTATAATAATTTTTAAAATTTTAGCCATCAGCGTATTTCGTAAAATAGGTTATGCACAACCCTTTCCTAAGGGAGCACAGCGTCTGTATAATTGAGCCTTTTCTAAATGGCTCAGGGTCGTCTGGTTAAGCCTCGCCATGACTGTGCTCTGGGAGGTGTTCGGTGATGCCAGAGGGGCGTCGAGGTGTGTGAAGATGTGGCCTCTACACCCAGTGACTTCCCACTGCTGGGCCCCTGAAGGCCATGGCTCTGTTTCTCCTCCTTTGAGGTCACTTCCCATTCTACACTGCTTCAAACAAGCTCCATCCTCCTTGCTTTAACCTGCCCTCTATTGGAAGATTAGCGAAAGAAAAAGGAAGATTCGTTGGGCCTACCATGTGCCAGCTGCATTTTCAGTAAGTCCTTTCACAGTTATCTTAAGAGGTAGGGATTATTCCCAAATTCACAGACAAGAGTGCCGAAGTTCAGAGAGGTTAAGCTACTCGGCCAGTTGTGCACAGCCAATATTTAACTGAGTGTGAAATTCAAAATCTTTTTTTTTTTTTGCTTGCCATATCACACTAAAATCCTCTGGGAAAGCCAATTGACTATCATTCTTTAACTCAACAAGTTTTTGTTAAGCACTCACCTGGCTAGGCAAGGATGGCCTTCTCCTTCCTAAAGAGATCTGGTTATGCCAAGTCTTTCCCTGTCTATCCCTCTGTCCCTCCTCTCTTCATCCAAACAGTTCCTGCCATCTTTGCATCCTGTGTCAAGTCCAAGTTCCTAAGCCTGGCCTTGAGGCTCTTGAAGGCTCATGAAAGCACTGGAGAGAGGCACCTGTGGGTCATCTTTCCTGTCCTGTGCAGGTGTGGCAGTGCCTTCTGCTCTCCAGGCAGACGTCTGCATGTTCATAGAGGCCGGCCACCATGTCTTATATAGTGGGCATTTAGTAATGGCTTATTGAACCTTTTCCCTGGAATCAGATGCATGACGTTGTGACAACTGTATTTAGTTGTTTTGTTCTCTTGGTTTTGGCATCTGTGTTCCAGGTGCTGATCATGTATCAAGTCTAAGGCATGACGGCATTGTTCTATAAAAGATCTCTGAGGAGCTTGGAGCTCTGACCTACCACGCATCAGCCTAGATGTTTTATAGGACTATGTGTTTACCCGTGAAACAGCTATTAGGTTCCTTATTCTGAAGCAATTCCAGTGCTATGCTTTGGGGCAGTGATGGCGAACCTTTTGAGCTCGGCATGTCAGCATTTTGAAAAACCCTAACTTAACTCTGGTGCCGTGTCACATATAGAAATTTTTTGATATTTGAAACCATAGTAAAACAAAGACATATTTTTGATATTTATTTTATATGTTTAAATGCCATTTAACAAAGAAAAATCAACCAAAAAAATGAGTTCACATGTCACCTCTGACACGCGTGTCATAGGTTCGCCATCACTGCTTTGGGGAACCCTTGAAGTCTTAAAATCCAGAAATATTGCAAACGACATCATTGTCATTACTTCCAACCCTGTAGTTTCCTTTGTCTAAGTGCTTTTTCAATGTGTGTCACTGCAAACCTGGAGAGCAAGGAGCCAGCACTCCACCACTCCCCATGTGTGGGGGAGCCTGCAGAGTGATAAGGACTGCTGAAGAGAAAGCTGGCTGCAGGTGGCTGGCCCTGGGAGCACAGAGATGCTTTGGCAAGATTCCTCAGGTTCTTCTGTTTCCCAACCATGCACATGGCATCTGTGCCCAGGCAGCCCTCAGATTAGAGCTGTGTATTTCAGGGTGTGTCCAAGAAAACCACATCTGTCTATGTTGTGGGTGTCATCCAAGGCGGAACACTCCTGTTATACTGGGAATCCTTAATGCCCCGAGTAACCCTCTTTCCCAAGTCTTTCCTCTGTCCTCCTTCGAGGTGCTGAAGTGTGAGTGGTCCATCAGCCATGTCACAGCAAGCGCCACCAAGCAGGGCTGCCTCCTTCCTCGCACCCTGCACCCACCTCCAGGCCTGACAAGCCAGCATGGAGGAGGTCTGAACGTTGTCTGCCCTTGACATTGCCAGTGGGGATGGCAGGGAAGCCACCATACCCGCTGGGTGACTGGAAATCCTTTCTCCTAAGGGCGCACTGTGTCATTTGTGGCCTCGTCAGCAGCCATTGCCCTCGCTGTGAGGTTTTCTTTGTGGCCGATCCTTAGCTGCTCCAAACGGCTTGCTGTATATTTGGTCCAGGTTGCTGTCCCCGGGGGAATGCAACTCAGCTGCCTCACACCCAATTAAAAATTTTGCTTTCCATTCCAGTTTTCTAATGTTTCTTTATCTAGCTTTAAAAACGTTGTGTGTTTTTTTTTTAAATTAATCTTATAGGAAAGTTGCAAGAATTATAAAAGTAAAGTGAATACTTTCCAACTAGATTCATTACTTGCTTACATTTTGCCCACTTGTGTTTTCTCCCTTCCACATTGTTATAATTACGTTTTCCCCAGCCATTTGAGTGTAAGTTGTTGAAGTTATTCCCCTTAGCCCTAAACACGCCAGCCTGATATCCAAAAATAAGGATATCTTTTCACTAAATGTAACATATTTATGGAAGTCAGGAAATGGAACATTGTTAGAATTCTATATCCGAAATACTGTTTATTTTAAAATTTTGTTGATTAGCCAAAATCCTTTCTAGTGTGTTTCCCAGTGCCAGCATCCCGTCCAGGGTGGTATGTGCATTTCATCGCTACGTTGGCCGGTCTTCCTGGAGGCCGCCAGGCATTTTCTTATCCGCACCCAGCTCGGGGGCCACATCTCCATTGGCATGACTCCAAGGCTGGGGCGGAGGATGCTAGGGTTGGAGGCCTTGTCTTGCTTCCACGCAGTATGATTCAAGCTGACATTGACGGCCCCGCTCAGGAAGCTGGTCGTGACATGTCCGTCTCACAGCGGAGAGGAAGTTGACTTGACATCTCTCTAAGTGCTTGAGTGGTTGCCCGGAGCTTGATGCTATGTGGATGCTGCATTCTGTCAGCTCGTTGCTAGACTTTGCTGCTGAAATCGCTGAATTGGGGAATAGCTTTCAGCCCTTTATCTCGGTGGCGATCTTTTGCTGTGTAGGATTTCCCGGGTGCAGGCCAGCGCATGACTTCATTCTTCAGCGTATGCAGGCATCCCTACTCTGGCTGCCAGCTCAGTCGGTGCTTGCTGTGTAACTGCTGGAAACCGTCACCATAGGCATCTATTCCTCCATGTGCTGGGCATCCGTGACTAACTCAGGAACAACACCGACAGATGGGTGTGCACAACGGTCTTCCCGCCCCCCAAGGGTAACCCTGATGGGCATGTCGGTTTCTGGATTGGTCCTCAGGAATTCCTGTAAAGACTGCTGAGCCTGGTGTTCAGTCTAAATCTGTTCCTCTGATGATGAGGAATGGCCCTGACTGAAATTGAATTAAAATGACTGGCTCAAGTGTCGTCTTTGGGCAGCTCCCAGAATCTAAGACTTGCCTACAGGATACAGTACTGCAGGAATGCAAACAGTAATTCAGAAAATAAATCTTCTTGTTCACTGTATTTCTTCACAGAATGTGCAAGGAGGTAGAGGCTACTGAGGGGTCTCTACCTGACTCCACATTCCTGAAAGCTAGCGATGGTGCCATGTCACCGCTGTAGCCAGTGGTCAGCTTTGTTAGGCCCATTGGCTGAGTGTGCCCTTATCAGAATAGGCTGCACTTTTGTTTTTTTGCTTTCTTGTAGTTTTTATGCTAAAAAGCTTTAAAATAAAATTGAAATCAAACCATGTAAACATCTTTTTAGCCTTCTTTCTTCACCTATCAATATGTCATGAGTATGTTATCAGATTTGGAAATTTTTCTCAATTAGTCCATTTCATTTTTATGATACATTTAGGATGACTCTAGTCTTTTTTTTTTTTTTAAATCATTATTACTTGTCATTCATATGGACTGAGTCAAAGGGCATCCACCATATACATGCACATTGCCAATTTGCTCTAAAATAAAATGTTTTCAAGTGTTTGCAAGATTAATATATAGTTTTCTAATATTATTTTTGCACTTTCTTTCAATGTCAAACTCTCTCTGATCTAATTGTGTGTGGTGCTCACGTGTCGGTTTCTTTGATCTTTGGTGAAAGTATAGATGTGGGTCATTTCTGAGCTAACATTACAAGCTTAACTGTATACAATGTTGGCTAAGGACGGGGCACTCTCTTACTATGGGAACTGTGGCTTACCTCCTTGATCCTTTTGCTTTGGACTTCTTTGATAGCCTTAGTTATTTAGAACACATCCCAGGCCTTTCTGGCTTTGTTGATGTACGCAACTGGCCTGTGTAGGAGAATTATGAAATTCGCACATGGGGAAAAAAATCAAATTTTTATTGCAGTTGACTCTTCCCTCTTTCATCTTTTTGTGATTTCCTACCTTCCTACCTTTCTTTCTTTATCCTGCCCTTCATCTCACTGAAGGAAAGGAGGTCATGCTTCACTTGGCTCCCAGATTGCTTACATTTCAACTTGCATTTGGAGCTTAGCTGAGACCTGAGAAGGACATGCAAAGTTATCTGAATCCTCAAGGTTGAGGGTGAGACCATGTTGTCAAACCCAGTGCCTCTACAGAGTGCCTGGCATTCTAACACACCCTGGTTGTTAGTATCAGATTAGGAGGTAAAGAAAAATCTGTTAAAACAAAGTAGGATACAGTAGGAAAAGTGTCAAAAGAACATCCAAGAACTCAAGGGGCCTTGCTCCCTGAGCTTATCTGGTCTGGGGCCAGTGGCCCTGTTAGCTCATAGCTCTAGAGCAGCGGTTCTCAACCTGTGGGTCGCGACCCCTTTGGGGGTCAAACGACCCATTCACCGGGGTCGCCTAAATACATCCTGCATATCAGATATTTACAGTACAATTCATAACAGTAGCAACATTACAGTTATGAAGTAGCAACGAAAATAATTTTATGGTTGGGGGTCATCACAACATGAGGAATTGTATTAACGGGTCGCGGCATTAGGAAGTTTGAGAACCCCTGCTCTAGAGGATATTGTCCCCCCTATCCTCAAATGCCTGAGTAATGGGATGTGGGGGGAAAGAGGGGAAAGAGAGGAAAGAGAGGGAGAGACTTATATTTAATACATTTGAGTCAGTGGACCAAAGTAGTATGTGAAGACAGTTTACTTTCTAAAAAAATGAATTTTTGGATTTAAAGAATTAATTTATGGGACTAGAATTGCTATTTCTTGATTTATTCAGAAAAGGGAGGCATGACAGTGCATCAGTGGGCCAAAGTAGTATGTGAAGACAGTTTACTTTCTAAAAAAATGAATTATTTTTGGATTGAAAGAATTAATTTATGGGACTAGAATTGCTATTTCTTGATTTATTCAGAAAAGGGAGGCATGACAGTGCATCTGTCAAAATACATTATTTTAACCTTTTACTTCTTTCTCCTCCCTCCCTCCTCTTCCCCTACCCTCCCTCTGTCCCTCTGAGGAGTTATCAGAAACTTGTATTTGGATCTGGGCTGCAAGGGGGTAAAGAGGGATAGTTGCTAAGTTTTCAGTTTTCAGCAGGGGCCTGTGCAGCCTGGGCAGTTGACTGAGTTAATTCCAGAGGATAGAATTAATGATTCTCCCGGGAACAGCAAACATGTTCCTGAGAGCTGAGAGCTTACATTTATGGTTTGCAACTCCTTCAAAGTTTAGTCTATGTTCTTCCCCTGAATAAGGACTACAGTCTGTGGGCCTTCGGCCTCAGAAACTAATTAACCCAGACTCGTGAGAAGTGTGGATTGAATGCCAACTCAGCCCTTGTACTGGATTCCTGATTTGGAAGAGGGTGGGGGACATGGCCTGGGGCGTCTGTTGGGAAAGTTGTCTTACTTAAAGTGCATGCTGGGAATACAGCTGCTGCCCTGCATTACTGCCAAACAGCTCTCGGGATGAGGATGTTCTGAACTTTGTCTTTTGATACAACTTTTACAGATGTTTGGGCTCTGAGAAAAAAAATCTGGCCTACTTATTTCTTTGTTGAAGAATAGTAAACATTTAAATTTAATTTTGGATTTTTTTTAAGATTCATAGTTAGATGTTTATTTTTACTTAGTCCTAATGTACATAGCCAAAGCTTACATTTCTGTACAATTCATAAAATAACCCTAAGAAGAGTTTGCAAGAAATGATCTTCAAAATAATACACCATTTCAACTATTTACATTTTCATTAATTATGCAATTGGTGACATTTTTATTATCCCACACATGAGGTAAAATTAGTTTTTCATTCATTAGAAAAATAACATAAACTCCATTTTGATGATAATACAAAACTTGCTCATTTTTAATGCAGGTTTCAAAGTAGGTTTGTAAGGGGGAGATGTTCAGTTTCCCTTAATGATCTGCTTTGTACTTGTTATCGGGAATGATTGGGTGATTTCCCAGTACTTACTGATTGCATAGGACTCTCTAGTTTCTCATCGGAGCTTAAGTTCCCAGTTGCAAAGTGCTAGATGAAGTATAATATCATTCCATAAAGTGTCCAGATGGTTTCCTCTCTGTCTTGGAGAAGGATATACCGTGTATTTTTTTTACTCAATTTTTACTGAATGCTTTACACTTTATACCCATAAAGGATATATCTTTCTTCTGGAAGGTTGAAGAACTGGTAGGGTTGAGCCAGCTAGAGCTATCTGCTGGGGAGAAGTTTGAGTCATTTAATTGAAATTCAGATTCATAATTTTGAGTGCAGGACTCTGGCCCGCCACTCTCCACTCTGAGGAGCTGCTTGTGCTCATGAAGTCTGTGGAGCAGAAAATGTTGATTGGTTCTTTGCAACACTCGAAATGAAGTAAAGATTTTATATCCTATTCCTTGAGAGGGGAAAATCATTAGGATTGAGTGGAAAATTTAGTAGGGCAGTAGATCAAGACAGCTTGGAAATATAGACCCTTAACCTGGAAATTCCAGGTAGGTGCGAGTCATTAGTGCAGCTGAATCAGGAGACATGTGTTTCCCCTGAAAATGTTTTGTTTATACTTCCCTTCCCATTGTCTGAACTCCAAACCCTGTGCACCGCATTTCCTCTCAGTACAGTGGCACGATTATGGGATGGAAAGCGTCTCAGAGGTTGTTGATTTCTG
This sequence comes from Myotis nattereri, assembly GCF_964212035.1. Taxonomy (NCBI): domain Eukaryota; kingdom Metazoa; phylum Chordata; class Mammalia; order Chiroptera; family Vespertilionidae; genus Myotis; species Myotis nattereri. The sequence continues at coordinate 31,310,569 of NC_138076.1, forward strand.
TGTAATTTTGTCCAAATAAAGGCTAGAATTCAGAGTGAGGAGGAGAGATGAATATGAAGATTTTAAAATCCCATACCCAAGTTATGCACACATTTTTGGATGTACTATAAGTAAATATACATCAACTTGTATAGTTGGATAGTTTAGTTATCACTAACCTGGAGGGGGGCCAGCATGTTTTGAAGTCAGCTTCATAGTGTCATCTATTGGGAGGAATGATGGTTCAAGACCTTCGTAGAGGCAGCTTATTGTGGAAAGAGCCGGGGCTTTGGGATCAGGCCACCGTGCAGTTGTGCAGTTCTTATCCCCGCCACGTCGTGGCTGGTGATGCTGGGCTCTCCAGATCTGTGGAACTGGAGCACCTTTCGTGGTTTGGTGATGATTAAATGAGAACCTGTTTCTAAAGCTCACATTAGGTGCTCAAAAAACATTGGCTCCTTTCCCTTCCTCCTCCCATATAGGTTCAAAGACAACACGCTCCATTTTATTGAAATTTGGTATAGAACCACATGCAGGCGGAATGGAGGGGGGAGCCATGGGCTCCTTGTGTGTTTTTGAAATTCTTTACCAGGACTCTGTGTGTTCTGGCTTCTCACTTGTTCGCAGCTGGAATGTGGAGCCCATTCTGCCCTGTGGACTCACTATGTGGTGGTCTTGAATGAGTCATCTCACAGTCACCCTTGAGGTAGTCAGTATGTCCATGTGTGGCTCTGGCCTCCTTAAATGTCTTGTTCAGATGCGTGCTGAAGTTCCTGCTACGTGACAGGCACTGGACAGGGCACTAGGCATGAAAATAGGAAGAAATGTGTGTATTGTTAGGAGACAATGTCTGGCCAAGGGCCCAGATGCCTCTGCACTGATTTCCCTCACGCCCGCCGTCTTTGTGTGGCGAATCTCATAGGGAGTGGTAACGCAGTTTTCAAACAAAGTTTCTCACAGTGATGACACTCCAGCCAGATGCCAGGGTCAGTTCCCGCTGATGCAAATCCCTGATGTGTGCCTAAATGTCTTCGTATCCCCTTTGGGTGGATTCCCTTGAGGACAGTGGATATCAGTGCTTTCTAGGAGTGATTTAAATAGAGCCATCTCTCTGCATGTTGTGTCTTCCTTCTTGGTTTATGAAAATTGAGCCTTAAGTACATTTTGAGTAATTTGAGGAGATACTTGATTCAAAGGCTAGGGCATTCTTGGGCTGCTGGAGAGTCAAAGAAGTACTTAGGCTTTCTTTTCCTAAATATAATAAATGTATGCATGCATATAAGCATAACCAATGGACACAAGACACTGGGGGGTAGGGAAGGCCAGGGGAAGGTCAAGGGGAGAAAAAAAAAGAGACATATGTAATACTCTTTGTAATACTTTAAGCAATAAAACAAAATTAAAAAAAAGAAATGATGCTGTACTTTATGCAGTGATTGATGTATGTCAATCCCCCCCTCTCTCTCTCACACACACACACATACACACACACACGCATGCACACACACGCACACACACACACAAATGGTAGTGCTCCAGGAGAATGTAGCCACAGTAAGTAAGGAGGGCCCCAGATCTGGTAGGTGGAAAGGGAGCAAAAACATCAAGTTTTTTTCAGAGAATCCGAAATTAGAACCAAACAGCAAAGCATTTGGTTGCCAATTTTTAGAGAAGGCAGCCCATTCTGTAGGAATGTGAGGAAGGCTTATGTGAGCAGAGAAGTCTCTGGTGGGTTCATCTCTCCCTCCCAAGGATGACAGGCTGTCTCTTTTGATTGGCATGAATCTCCAGCAAGAATGCTATCCGGAGAACGCTGAGGGTTTAAGGAGACTTAGCAGAATTTTTGAAGAAAACTTTTTTTAAAAAAACCTTTTTCTTTTTGTGGTAAAATATACATAATTTACAACTTGCCATTTTAACCATTTTTAAATGTACAGTTCCGCACCTTGAAGCACGTTCATAGCCATCACCACCCTCCATCTCCAGAACTCTTCATTTCCTCCCACTGAAACCATGCTCATTAAACAGAGCCATGCTAACTCTTCATGTCAGTAGGAGACCCCTGAACTCCACCCTTAGCTCTAGGAGACTAGGAAAGAGGATATTGTCTTGTAGTCTCTGTGGTGAGACCTGGTCTTTGTTAAATGATAGCACTAAGGATGTAGGAGCTCGCGAAGTGACGGGCCCGTCCTCTGTGGAGAGGTTACTCGTAGTGTAACAAGCGGGTGGGGGTGCAGAGGTGATGGTGGCATGGAACAGAAGGGTAGTTCCCAGCTTCAGAGATCAGGATAGAGATTTAAGATTGGGTCGCAAGGTGACATAGTCTCTCAAGGGCAGCAACATTCAGAGGAACTGGCAACAGCTGCACATCTCACACGTGGAGAAAAAGGAGCTGCCTGGGAGTGCGATGTTTTGGTCAGTGGTCCCACCTGGGCAATGCATGTCAGGTGACAGTAGTCGACCTCTAATTTCTGTGTTCATGACATCAAAAGAATTCAAGAAGAATGCTTGACTCATTTCAATTTAAAATTGTAACATTTTCTCACGTTCTCAACACATTCTTAACAAGAAACTTTTACTTCTACTTTTTTTTATGGACCAAAGCATTTGAAAACCATTCACAGATGACTGGACAGTGAGTTTTTCCTCTTCTTGGTGCAATGAACTGGTTCAGTAAAGATTTGCTCTGGTTTTCAAAGGAGGAAGGCCTGTGTTATGTCAGTTTCCTGTCTAGTCAACAGAGTAAAACAAAAGAGGAGAGATGGACCGCTTGATTCCTTCAACTCCTTAGGCTAAAATAAGATTTCCCTTCATGTGTTTTGCTCCACCTAGATTTTGTGGACAAGCCTTTTTAGAAAAGCATTATTATTGATGGAATACTTTCAAACAACTTGTTTTAGATTTGCACAAAGTTTAGAATAAACATGTTGTGTCAGACTACAGAGTGAATCATGGGGTTGGTCACCGATGGAACCACCTAATTAGGGCCAATTTGCTAAAAAACAATATAAATTAATTATGATTGGGTGGATGGAGGAGGAGGAAATGATGGTTTGTCTAAGAAAAATAAAGGCTGGAGAGTATTGCCTTAAAAAGGTAAAATACACAAATTAACGAGATGGAAAACCCCCAATTATGTGTGGTTCTGAGAGTTCAGTAAAGTGCACACAGCAGAAATCACCCCAGGGCCAGAGGGAAATGACAGAACCCGCAGTGGGCCCTAGCACCCAGATGTCATGCTGAGGACTTTGACATAGTTCAGTGTGCTCTGGGCTGCTCAGTATTGCCAGTTAATGTGAACCAGTAGTTCACGTGTGAACCAATAGATCAAGGCTGCATATACCCTATGTATATTTTTCATTTTTAACGCTATGAAATGCATCTACCACTAAAACTATACTGAAAATAACTTAATTTTTACATTTTTAAAGATTTAATGATAGTGAATTTTTAAAAGAATATATAAAATGTATATTAAAACCATAGTGTTATTATTATTATTTTTCGGTATGGTAAGATTATCAAAAGCTCCAGTTAAATCTAAATTGAAATCTATGGCTGAGAAGCTAGTATTTTAAAAAATTTATCAACTTGTTTTGCCTATTTTTATTTGTTGGATACTAGTAAAAAGGTGTTACGCTGCAATCCAGTCAACCAGTCTTCTACTTCATATGCAAAGACAAGTTGTGGTTGAAAAATTGTGCAGCCTGAGTAAATTTAACCTTTGAGGAAACACAACCTATACTATGAATTCTCTTCTTGTCAGTCTTTTTAAAGATATGTGGAGGTAAGACTATGGAAGGAATTTTCAATCTATAGCACTCTATTCAGAATACATTTCATTCAGATGGTAGTGGATTGGATTCTGTTAACTTTAAGTACATTTCAGTCACACACCTTTTAATTTAATTTAGCAGATGTAGTAAGGGATACACGTCTGTTAGTCTCCAGTTTAGACCTCATGCATTGTCTTAGTTGCTGTATCACAGGACCTAACACATAATAAGCCATCAATCAATCTTAATCACGTAGGTGAAAACCCTTATAGTTATTCTCCGAGTAGCCTAATCAAAACAATATCTCAATTTCTTTTATTGGCAAAAACAACTGGATTTGTCTGATTTCAAAAGAAATATCTATTTCTAAGTTGAGGATGATGTAGAAGTACACTGTGAATTGATGAAAAAGGTGAATAAGTGGTTTCAATAATTTGCCTATCATAAAGGAATATTTTCAGGTATATACACACAGAGACATGCACCGAGACATATAAAGCCTATACTTCTCTGTGAAAGTAGGATCAATAGCAAGCACAAAGTTTATATTACAAACAGTACTAGACTACAAGTATATGGTTGGCCTGGACATATTGCAATTTCTATGTTAATTAGGATGCTATTGATTTTTTAAAAATAAATGTATCGGGGTAACATCAGTTAATAACATATGCTTTAGGTATGTATGGTATTGATTCTTTACATGATATTAATTTATGACCCCAAATCCCTTTAATAATTCAAGAGAACAGTGACTGTGGCCACACAGGAGAGATTAGTGTTGGAATCTAACAACTAGGAACAAGTAAAGAAAAAGCAATTCAAAACAATGGCGTTATCACCTGGCATTGTATCTGCAAGTCATAAAGTGAATTGGAAGTGGAGGTCATTTTTACCATCTTGTCAAATCAGCTATTTTAACCCAAAGAAATATTTATGCTGATGCTCTTAACTGTCAGGTATTCTATTTACAGAGAAAAAAAAATTAACCGATCATCATGAATTTGATTGCATCATTATTATTGTAATATCCTAAGGATTTTATTTTTCATGTAATGTCTGGCCAGGTTCTCCTTTTGAATAGATGTATTAGCTTTTGGATCATTCATATTTAATTTCTTTCAAGAGCTGGTTTAACTCATTGCTTTTGGGGTGTCTTTCCCATATTCTATGCGGATATTTCCCTCTCAGTTCATTTGCTTTTGTTCTTGTTAGTTTCCCCTCTTGAGTAATGCCTTGTTCCCTCAAATGCAGAAATAATAATGGACTGTTCTAAAAATAAACCTTTCCTTAGAGATTAACATAGAAATTTGAACTTTAGAATTGACATTTTATAGCAAAGACATTAAAGGTTTTCAAAGAGAATTAGCTGCCTGTCAGCATACAAAGATGATCATGAAAATGTGAAAATATAGTTATTAATAGCACAAATATGGTTTCTCTTTCCAGTGAGATAAATGACACCAGAAAGTATTTGTTTTGAACTGTGTTCACTATTTCACCCTGACTCAACATGGATTGTGTTTAATTAAAAATTCACTGTAAGTGGTAGCAAAAGGCTTTCTAAAATTTTTTAGATGTTAACATACTTAATATAAGTGCTTTGTCATTAGAAAAAATATTTTTATTTCCACAAATCTTCTAAACTGTTGTATTGTATACGCAGTATGTAATGGGGAAATATAGTAAGTATCTAATGAATGTAAGTGAGAAAATAAAATAGGGCTGTTTGTATGTCATTCAAACCAAAGGACCAGGGAAATGGAATGAGTTATATTGTCCATATTTTATTTATTTTATATTTATTTTTCTAGTACATTATGAATGACTTAAGTCTGAGATATATATATATATATGTATATATATACATATACACACACACACATATATATGTATATATACATATATATATATATATATATATATATATATATATATATATATATATAAAGTTATCTTGGAAAAGATAAGATGGTTTTTACAAGTTATAAGACATGTTGATATACATATGTAGTATTACATTTGTCAAGGGATTAGACCAGCGATTTTCAACTTTTTTCATCTCATGGCACACATAAACTAATTACTAAAATTATGCGGCACACCAAAAAGTATATTTTTGCTGATCTGGCAAAAAAAGTATAATTTTGATTCATTCACACCAGACAGCTCTTGTTATGCTGACAGTTGTCATTTTTAAATTTGATAATCTAAGGGAAAAGAGGACAGTGCTCCTAGTCAGGTATTGCATGTTTTAAAAATTCTTGTGGCATACCTGTTAAAAATCACTGGATTAGACCATTTGGTTTCAACAACTTACGGCTTCAATTTTTTTTTTTAAGTTTTAAGAGTAGGGCTCTCTCTGCTCGGGAATATAGTGGGGAAGTGTGGTTTGAAAATGATGACTTTCACAAGAACCTCAGAGGTATCTCGTGGCATCATCTCACACCCACAGTGTGAATACCACAGCATGTCATTGGGAAACCACGGCTTTGACCAGCAAAAGTTCAACTTCCTTCTGTGGTTTACCCCATTTTTTTCTTCTTTAGCCATAAGTGTAGTACTTGTGTTTTTAGGTAGGTTATTTGAAAGCACCACTTATGGCTTGCAAAGTAGCATTTTAGGTCCACCATCCATTATCTTCCATAAAGGCTCGATGAACTTGTTGAAGGTTTTAGTTGTGGCCCTGCTGGAGGAGGTCACATAGAAATCTCCCAGAGGGTCTTTGACCTTCTGTCGAATGCAGAGCGGCATTGCCACACTGCCTTTCGGAGTATTCGTTACCCCACAGAGTTTATTACGTGAAATTTCATTCCATGAAATATGTTTACATTTTGCTTGCGTTTTCAAACTTGGTTTTAAAGATTAAAGCAAGTGTGTGTCTGATGTTTCCCAAAAGTGATTCCTCTGAGTTTGAAGAACTGTACTGCAGGATTTTAGAATCTGTCATTTATAAAGAGGGCAGATCCTGCCACTTATTTTTGAAAAGTGTCTTTACAAATGAGTCTGGTATTTGAGATGGAGTGCAGGTATGAAAATTACACTTTAGCTTCATTCTGACTGGCTGGGATTGGCCTAAACATGCATATTTTTCTGAAACATGTCCCATATCTGACAAGAAAGGTGAACTGCTGTGATTGCTATCATAACAGGATAGTGTATAGTCTCTGTGCAATGCAAGTAGCAGCAAATTAACCAATATTATAATGTACTTGTTTGATGCATAGTGCGTGGTTAGATTCTATCCAACAAGAAAGAATATCCATTTTACTCTCCTTGGTACTGAAAATATTCTATGTCTTTTCCCATCTTGGAGCATGGTGTCTAGCTGTGTTAGAGTGGCATGCAAACCCTTCATCATATGACTGAAATCAGCGTTTTGCTCTGCACCAGTATATGTTCCTATGATTCAGTCCTCTGGAGATTGCTCAGTATTTCTCAACCCTCTGTACCTCCCATCTCCATATTGGTTCACACTACTTCCTCCCTCTGAGATGCCTATGTTTGCCATCCCAGGCTCTGACATCTCACCCAGAGTTCAGGGTTCCATGAACCTGCCACCTCTATGAAGTATATGAAGTGTCTGGCCAGTCTCTGACATGGTGTGGTTACTAAATCAAATGCTCATTCTCTTCTTCCATCTTTATCCCTTTCTCTCAGTGTATTATCCCAGACCAAAATTATTTTTCCTTCTTCAGCACCTTGCATTTTTATAGCAGCAGTAATAATCATCCTCCCAAGTTATTCAGTTTTACAGCTATTTTTCTCCTCCTAGGCTAAAATGTGCCTGCAGGAAGAGACCATGTCTTATTCATGGCCCCTCCCACCACCTAGGACAGTACATGAACATCGAGCAAGTTTATGTTCAGGTCAATAGCTCTAGTTGAACATTTCATGGGTGGGGGGAGGTTGAAATGATTGGCTGAAATGAAGTTTGGGGATTGTCTGCTGGATTAACAATATTTCTTGCATAAGGAGTTACATTATTTCTTGTATCGATGAATATAATCATGACTTAAGTAAAGTTTGAAGAATATGAAATACACAGCATGACATTGGAATAAAAATCTTCACATAACTCAAAAACAGTTTAATTAAACCAGTGGTAACAAGATCACCCCCTTTTTTTCTGAAACAATATTTTAAATCAGTACTTTCTTCCAAGATTAGCAACATCTCCAACCTCCCCTGTTACTTCCGTTTGAAAAATGTTTTTGGCTCTGTCCTGACTACTGGCAGTGTCCCTTTTGTGCCCACCATCTGTTCCACTGGCCAGGTGTTGTGCGCTCTTGGTCTATGCTTTATCTCACCTTTGCCTCTTTCTTATAGTAATGCCTACTTTCTCTCACTACTCCAATAGGATCTGTGTCCCTTGGACAGGGCCCAAGACTCCCTCCTCGGTGTGTCTGTGGGACTGCTCACCTCTCTTGTGGGGCGCATTGTATTGTAATTTCTCACTCCTCATCCCACTCGGTACCATGTTCATCTCTGCATTCTCTGCATTAGGGGAGCCTGGCCTATGCCAGGTGCAGAATAGATATTAAGATCCCATCATCCTCTAGGTCAGGTTGGCCACTGAGACTAAGCGTAAGTGGACGGATGACCCAGTCCCACTGGGATAGCTTCTGTTCCTGCTGATGTGCCCTGTGAGGGCTGGACTTGGGATGAAATAAAGGTGGATATCTGAGTGGCAGCGGCCAAACTGGAGTGGGGAAGGAGCAAAGACTGGTTTGTATTTTGAAGCCATAGAGAGAGGAAAGATGAGAAATAAAAATAGCTAGAAGAGCTCCATGTACTCTAACCCAAAAGAGGAGTTGCACATTTTTCCAGAGTTGGAGGAAATAGTCCAACTTTTTTTTTCATGCCTGGCTGGGTAAAATTTGCTGTTCTTCAGAGTGGCTGGAAAATGTTTATTTGTGGTTCTCGTTAAAGCATCTTTGATGGGATGAGTCAGTGTGGAAGGTGGGGGGACTGGAGGGAAGGAAAGGTGAAGACTGGATTGGAGGGGAGGAGGAGCAGGTGAGAAAAGAGGTCAGGGAACCTGGAAAGAATAGCTAAGGTGAGAAATTTACTGATGAAATATTTCTCCCCGAAACTAGGAACGTTGAGTTTCACCTAGGGCCAAAAAGTCTCTACATCCACTCCTTTGCCCTGGACAGTTGCTTGCTCTTTGAGAACTTTCCAGGGAGCGTAGGAGGACCCCTGGGCTGGAAACTTGCTCAAGTCTACTCCTCTGCATTTGTACATCAGGTCAGTGAGTCAGCAACTACCAGGAGAGCCCCCGTGACTTCCCCAGTTCAAACCTCCAGGCAGTGTTTCTACCCGTGGGTTCCAGTGGACACACTCAGCCCACCAACTCGTTTCACACATAGCCAACGGCACGGTGGTCACATGTCAACTACTTATCGTCACATCTGTTTGCAGCTGGACTAGACCAGTGACCTGGAGGTGAAATGCTGGGCCTCGTTGTCATTTCCTACAGCCCAGCCTATTCCTAGGCAGGGACATTTAATGTCCACCCCCACTGAATGGAGGAAAGGGAAGAAAAGAAATGAAAACGAGTCAACAAAAAAGGTCCGATGGGGGAAAGCAAGAACAGAACTGCAATCACATGTTGATGGTCAGAGGAGCCAAGCAAACACCCTCATTTCATCAACGCATGTTGTTTTCTGGGAGCCCCGCACAGGCCCTGCAGAGTCAGTCTCTAATGAGAAACAGTCCAGCATGCATTTCACATGCACAATCCTTAGTCACACTATGAGAGAGAGAGAGAGAGAGAGAGAGAGAGAGAGAGAGAGAGAGAGAGAGAGAGGCCGCTCATTAGAAGTTCAGTTTGTTTCTCCAGTGTTTCATGTGAACTTGTTTTTTTTGCCAAGAATGTATCAACACTCATAGTTGTTTTCAAATTAGGGCAGAAATAATTTTAAAAAGTAGTAAGGGTATTCTGTTTTCATGTTTTCCATGATTGGATGAAATGGAAAGGTTATTTAATTTAATTAAATTCTCCTTTCTGTTGAATTAATGATGAAGAATTATTTTCACATCTTTTGAATCACATTTATCTTACATTTCCCACAACAAAATGAAGATAATGTAATGATGAACCAGCACATGGACTCTTAAGCACCCTTAAATCTGCAATGCCAAGCCTATTTTTGGAAGTTCAAAAATGTTGTGCAAATGTAAGCTCTTTAAGAAATTATTATTTGTACTTCAACACTTGGCCATTATTTTGCTTTCTATTTTTTAAAATAATTTTATAATTCTGTGCACACTTTTGGGGGGATACGTTTTATTAAAGAAATACACAGCCCAGTGCATCTTGCGCAAAGGGAGCTCCACCCATGAAACAGAAGCCAGCTTGTGAGCCAGAATGTTTCCAGAAGCCAAGAAACCCCTTGAGTCTCCTCCCCGTCACTAATAGCCCCCAAGAGTAACCACTATCCAACTTCGTTTTGTTTAGTTTTGAAATTTATGTCACCATAAATGGAATCACCCAGTGTGTTCTTTTGTGCCTGGCTGCAGTTTGCTCGGCATTGCGTCGGTGAGATCCACCCATGTTGCCGCCAGGGTATGCACAGTGTGTAGACGGCTCCAGTGTGTGAATGCATGCCAGTGTGCATTAATCCGTTCAGTTGTTTCAGATTGGGGCTGCTGTGCATAGTGCTGCTATGAACACTCTGGAGTATGCCTTTTTTAATAATTGAAGTACAACAAAAAGAACAAAATTGTAAGTTCATAGCTCCATGGTTTTACAGATGAAACCCATGTAATGACCACCCTGATGAAGCACAAAATGTTTCCAGAAACCTCCCTTGTACCCCTGTTAGTCAACCTCACCAAAGTCACCACTCTTCTGACTTCTTTCACCAAAGATAGTTTCACTTGTCCTTGGACTGACAATAGTGGGACCATATGGTGTGCTCTTCTGCTAAAAAAATTTTAAGATTTTTTTTCAGGGCAATCCTCTCGGGGTGGGGATGCATGGAGGTGTAGCAAGTCGTTTTCCAGAAACTCATGGTAGTAAACAAAGTTTTAAAACAAGAATAACCACAAATAGCATATGCTAAAATCATGATCAGGGTGGAAGTCAGGATATAAATACTTAAATCCTCCACATATACTCTATATTTTTATGATGTTTTCTTATCCAAAAGAGTGTTACCTGTTGTTTTTTGTTTTATTTTTTGATGGTCATCTTTTATATACCACACCAGCATGTTTTGGTAATGAAATATAATTTAAAATGATAGAATTGAAAAGCTCAAACTCCAGCAGTATGTGATAAGGGCAAATATAGTTTAATTAAGATAGTCTTAGTAATAAAAATACATGAGTATGTCTTTTGATGCACGCCGGCAGGCGTCACTGTGGGGCATCCATCAGGAGTGGAATTGCTGGGAAGGTTGTGTGTGAGTGGGGAGCTGCCAAACAGTTTTCCAAAGTGTTCGGTCCTCTTGAGAACCGCCCCCCCCCCCCCCCCCAGGCAGGTCTGAAAGTTTCACTTTGGTTTCTGCACGCTTTTAATTTCTGCTCAAGTAGCCCTAATATATATTTCTTTGTCTCCTATATTTCTTTAGTTGGATGGATACTTATTCAAAAAGATTCCCTGAAGAAGTGCTACCACCAGAGAGAAAATTGGGGCAGTAATATCACCACAAAACTATTTTGACATTTTGCACAGCATCTGGAATGTGAAAAGGAATTTGAAAGATAAGCTGTTTAAACTTGGCAGATCTCCACATGTCCCTATTTGGTGGGATATGAAATACATAAAAATTGTTAAACGCTGTGATTTAAAGACCTCCCATCAGAAGCAGGAAAAAATACCAGAAAACTCAGGATTTCACTCTGCTTAATTCATTCCTACAGTAGATGTGTCACAGATAACAAATTGGCATGGTAGTGCCACCCCCCACCTCTCTCTCTCTCTCTCTCTCTCTCTCTCTCTCTCTCTCTCTCTCTCTCACACACACATACACACACACACACACACACACAGACATCAGTTGGCATCCCTTAGTTAAGTAAAAAAGGTACTCTCCAAACAGAATTGGCCAACCTCCCCTTCCTGCATCTGCACCACGTGGAGCTCACTTTAATGTTGAGAAGAACTCCCTGTTGGTCTGTAGATCAGAGAAAGACCGGAAATAGGCTTCATTTCAAATTAAAGTCATTGACCTCCATCATTTCCCTTCCTTCTTTGGCACGAATGCTCTATATCGTAAATCTTTGGGAATTTTTAGAACTTAACATACTTTATCGGATTAATGCTGATGGTTTGACTTTCTGAACATCTTTAATTGGAGCATGAAAGAAAGTTTGAATAATATGAATTGCCTTATTATACCCTCAAAAGTATAAAGAACCCCATACATAATTTAAAAGTTATTTACTTTAGGGGTTATTTTGTTGTACCTTTCGCAGTCCTTTTGGATTATATTATTTGTTTGTGTTTCAAGTTGATCCCTGCTATTGAAGAAGTGTGTGCGCACATGTATCTGACAGAATTCATTGAGAATGATGCATTTTTTTTCTGTTTCAAATACAAAAAATTCAGTTCAGATTCCATCTGGAGGTCACTTATTCTACTCTCATGGTAAATTATTGGCTGTATGGTCTACTGGAAAGAGTCTAAAAGGACTGCCAAGATTGATGTGGTTTTCGTTAAATTTTTCTACAGTTTTAAGGGTATGAATGACAATGTTTTCCCAAGAGTTTTCTAGGGTTCTCTTTTCTCCATTGGTCTGGGTAACCCTCGTAGGTTTTGGCCATCAAAGGTTTACTTCAAGCATGCTTCATTTATTTGGCCTGTGTTAGCCTTTGAGTTTGACATGCTTGGTCTACTTCTATAAGAGAGACCAAGACTCACAATTCTTTGACCTTTGGGATCTTCATCCACATTCCTCATGACTGATTTCGTCTGATTTGGGTTAAGCAATGGCCTTACGGAAAGAAAGCACAGGCATTGCTGTAGGGACTTGGAGCTAATTTCCTTGACGTTAGCACTCCAATGAGGGGAAAGGCAGAAAGAAAGAGTGTATGTACTTCACAGAATGTACAAGTTCTTCCCATTCTAGAATCTGAAACAGATGAGATGGGAACTAGTTGATGGGGCCCAATTTATTTCAGATGTTGGGGAAAATGAGCAGCCTCGTAATTCCCTCAGATGTGCAGCCAGTAGGGAGCTGTTGAGTCTGTGAGACTGCGTATATCTTTTGATATTGCTGAGAGGTCCAGATGCAAAATGTAATTCCTCAGGAAGTCAAGAAATTTATGACATAGCCTTCAACATGTAGGTCACCGAAGAAATTGTGAATCTGAGTAACACCTATAGTTTATGTGCCCTTTCAAATATAGTCATTCTAGTAATTCACCCAGAAGATTAAAATTTGCATTATGCAAGACTTTTATTTTAATTAACTATTTTAAAATCATGCATGACACCTGATTAAAAGGGTCATGCATGACGCTTGGAGTGTCCGTGTTCTTTTTAGCAGTGTGTTCTTGAATCACAAAATACCAATCTATGCTAAGGTGATAGCCAGAACGGGCCATGATGTGACAGTGACTTTAAAGGACCAGAACAGTGATATTTCAAGATAGATTTTACTTAGCAAAGTAAATGTGCAGCTTAAGATTTTTGTTTGCTTTCTAAAAATTAGGTTTTGTTTTGTTTGTTTTTTACAGAGGCATTTACATACTAGGCCACCCAGACGTAAAGCAAACATCCTGGTCTAAAAAAATGCCCTTTGTTCTGAAAAGTTGACCATAATTTAAACGTTTTTAGAACTATTGATTCTTTGGAATTGCCTTTTAGGGCCTGAATTGGTACTAAAATTTCCCAAATGAATAAAGCAGATAAGGAGCCATGAATGTCTTTGGTCCGAGAATTGAGAAAATTTTGCTTGATATAAGCTGGGGGGGACAGGATGTTGGTCCTTTATTTCTATAAAGGGTTAAGCAATGGCCTTACGGGCCTAAGAGCCTATAAAAAAGGCTATAGTCCTTCATTTATTTTTAAATTTTTTAAAAAATATATATTTCTTTATTAGTTTCAGAGAGGAAGGGAGAAGGAGAGAGAGATAGAAACATCAATGATGAGAGAGAATCATTGATCGGCTGCCTCCTGCACGCACCCCACTGGAGATTGAGCCCACAACCCAGGCATGTGCCCTTGGCTGGAATCGAACCTGGGACCCTTCAGTCCGCAGGCTGATGCTCTGTCCACTGAGTCAAGCCAGCTAGGTCTAAATTTTTATTTATTGATTGACTTGAGGGAGGAGAGAGAGAGAGAGAGAGAGAGAGAGAGAGAGAGAGAGAGAGACAGAGAGAGAGAGAGAGAGAAAGAAACATCGATTTGTTGTTCCACTTTTGTATGCATTCACTGGTTGCTTCTTGTATGTGCCCTGATTGGAGATCGAATCTGCAATCTTGACGTATCTGGACAATGCTCTAACCAACTGAGCTACCCTGCCAGGGCAGTCCTTTATTTTTCATTTTAGATTTTCCCCAATGTTTGTCATGACCTGAAGTGCTGTCCAAAGCAAAACTGATTATTTGTTACCCCCAGACTAGGTATGTTTCTGTAGCAAAGACTCATGAAGCAACTTGACCCCAACATCCACAATTGTGCCCCTGTAACCTCTTATCTGGGGTCCCCTGTCATTAAGGCATTTACTGATAGCTTAAGGGAACAGTTCCAGGAAATTCATTTTTATAACTTCCCTCAAATTAAATTAAGATAAGCCTATGAGATTTTATCACCAGAGAAAAACCCAGAATCACCAGAGAAAAACCAAGAATTACCAGAAAGTCCTTTTCGGCTTAAGCCATTGGATTCCCTAATTGGAAGTTTTAAAGAAATGTTATTGAACTCTGAGTAGAAAAGCCCGCACTGCTTCAGGCTGTTGATGGGTTTCTGCCAACTAAGTCTGCGTGGTGGGTATACAGTTCCTATTCGGACTATACAAATAAATGAGCCTTCACCTAGTTGCTATTTCCTTCCTGTAGGAGTGGAATGAAGTTTAGGGGAGTTCAAAGAGCAGAGGTGTTTCTGAACCTGGCTCAGAAGCAGGAAAGATGTGGGGAATGAGGTAGTAAAAGAGAGGAGGCCAACCTGGAGCTTCTGACTTGGAGCTGCCTCACCTGTTGGGCTTTCCTGGTTTGAGGACTCACCTAGCCTCTCTGGGCAGCTCCAGGGACCCATGCACCCCTGAGAACCTCCACTCTTCTCTACCTAGTCTGGAATCTGGAATGGTCTCAATCATTGCTGAGTTCCCTTTTTGTAGTTTTCCCCCACAGTGATGCTATGCAGTAATACACTGTGAATTGACATGCCAGTGGATTATTGTCTGTGGTTGTTATTGAAGGTTGATTAAATGGACACTACCATCACCACCAACAAAACGACAGTAATCGGGTACCTACTACTCTATTTCATCAATTCTGAGATGCCCATTCATTGGTGTTTTAACATTTCTGAAATTGGCAAATCTAACAATTGATGATGTGTCATTGTTCAGTCAGTGTTGTTCATTTCCTAATGTCAGTGTTACAACTGGTGTAGTCTCAGATGAAACACATTCTATAGCAGGCTCATGGAGAGGGTCTGGTCCAGCCCTCAAAGTGCTCTTGGGGTGTTGGGGAGACACACACGTAAAGGGCTATAAGGAACATGATAAATGTCGCAGTAGAGACATGTAGTCAACCTTTTATGGGAACTCATGTAGCAAATAGTGCTCACCCGGAGACTGAACAAGAGATGGTGATGTTGAGGGAGGCACACCTCTTGAGTCTCTCAGTGCTTGTATTTGTGCATTTTGGAACCCTCCAGAGGACAGGTTTAAGCTTTCAGCCTCATGTATTTGGTCACCAAAACCCAGAATGTGAAGCAAACTGCAAACGAACATGGATTGATTAAAAATGTTAGGCCGTTATGAGCGTGCATGCTGAAAATTGCCCAAAATGTGATCCAGGGAAAGAAACAGAATCATAATCTCAGGAGTTTGGATTGTTGTCAATTGTCTCCATTTCCAAAATATAAAATTAAGAACAGCTTACTGTCTTGGAGGGACTTGTTTAGGTTTCACGAATAAAATAAATATCTTCTGATGCAACTTAAAATAAATATCTCCATAGCAATGGAGCTAAGATGAGTATACTGTTTTAAAAAATAGACTTCACCTGATCACAATATGATTAACAGTATGGTTTTCTTTTTAAGAAATTTATCACCTGAAACAAAATTTAGCTACACATTTTATCTCAGACTTATAGGCTCCTGAAAATTATTTCTGTCATACCCGCTTATATTCTATCCACAATACCTCTGCCTATTTTGGTTTAAAATTTTGGTTCTTCTGCCGAAACAGGTTTGGCTCAGTGGATAGAGCGTCGGCCTGCGGACTGAGAGGTCCCAGGTTCGATTCCGGTCAAGGGCATGTACCTGGGTTGCGGGCATATCCCCAGTAGATGTGCAGGAGGCAGCTGATCGATGATTCTCTCTCATCAATGTTTCTAACTCTCTATCTCTCTCCCTTCCTCTCTGTAAAAAATCAATAAAATATAAAAAAAAAAATTTTTGGTTCTTCTAAGGAAATTGCAACTCTATGTAGGTACCGTCATTTGTTTACCTTTACATAATGTAAGCTGGGTTCTAATTTCAGCCTCATCCTTGCATGTTATATTAAGCCTCCTAATTCAGTTTTCACATCTGTAAAATGGGGATGATAGCTGACTGTAGCACTTGAACACATTAGTTCCCTTCTTCTCTAGCTTTTATTACATGCTTGAATTCTTTTCTGTGCAATTTTAACATTGATTTGCATGCTAGAAATGAACTACAAGGGACATTTTGTTGTTGAGTGTTCTTTAGTTGAATATTCAAGCTTTAATTGGGTTTAAAAGCAGTTCTTTAGGGTTTGGGCTTAAAAATAAGCCCCTTCATTTATTTCCTCTCCAACATTTGCCCACATGTTGTTTTGCATGCCTGTATTTCCCTGGGAATGAGAGGGACGAAGCATGGACTCTGCCCTGCAAAGCCACCGTCCTGGTCTCACGTCTTAAACTCCTAAAGCAGAAGTGTGACATTTTCATCGCCTTGTGTCCTATTAACATAATCTCTTAGAAAGCCCACTTCAGAAGTATAAGTGACAGTCTTCACTTTTTGGACTAAGTTATGCTTTGATGCGTCCTACCCCAGGATTGCTCTTCTATCTATTAGGTCAAGAGAGATGAACCATAGGACAAATACATGACAGCCCCATTGGGGCAAATGTAGATGTCACATACTTTAAGACTGTGCCCATAATAACAGGGTAGGACTTTCCCCATTGAAAGGTGAAGATGCCAAAATCATTTCATTTCAGATGTGGACCTCAATTTGCAAGAGTTCTTCTATTTAAAGACTTTTTTCCTCTTCTTCCAGGGTGGTGGATGTGCTGGCTCCGGCTGTGGGAAATGTGACTGCCAGGGAGTGAAGGGACAAAAGGTAAGTAGCCAAAACTTAAATAACTACAATTCCTTTTGAATTGCCATCAGTGTGGAATGTATTAGCAACTACATTTAAGCTACCAAATAATCAACATTTCACGTTAAAACCTTGTTATTCTTTTAATAATTTCCCCAGAGCAGTGCAAATGAAACAAAATCAGGTTTAACATTGTTGCTGAAGAATCTTAACAGTTATTCTCCAAAGATTGTACTAATTAGTGGCAATTAATGTAGGAAAAGGGATTTGGTTCATTTTCCCCTTTTGATTCTAGAGGGAACAAGTATATTGGAAGAAAGTCTGTCGAGTCAACAGTATTCTTTGGAATAATGTATAAGAGATAAACTTAGCCTTTTTCTGAGAAAAGAAGAATGTTTTATGGAACCTGTGGGCTTTCTATTCAAATTAGTATTTTTAAAAATTTTTAAAAATCATTTTTATTTTTCAATTACAGTTGAAATGCAATATTATATTAGTTTCAGGTGTACACCCCAGTGAGTAGACCTTATAAAACTTACTAAGTGATCATCCTGGAAATCTCAAACCCATCTGACACCATGCATAGTTGTTAGAATATTACTGACTGTATTCCTTATGCTGTGCTTTACACCCCCATGACTACACTATAACTATCAATTTCTGCCTCTAAATCCCTTACCTTTTCCACCCATCTCCCCAGTTCCCCTCCCATCTTGTAACCCTCAAAATGTTCTCTATATCTGTGAGTCTGTTTCTGTTCCGCTTGTTTGCTTATTTTGATTTTTAGATTTTAATTTATAACGTCCTTGTCTAGATTCATTTACAAAAGACAGTAAATATTTATTGTTTCCCAAACGTAAAATGAAAATATTTTTTTCTAAGCAAGCACTTCTCCCTCTCGTTTAAACACCAGGGATCATTTTCTTTGAAAGGCAAGTCATATCTGTGCTTTTCAGATATGAGAGAAGGTGCCTATATGGTTTTTATGCAGGGATAGTGTAGCATCCTAAACCTGTCTGGGAGTCCCCATGGAACCCAGGCATGGCAGTGGGAAAACATGGCCAATAAACCAGTCCGCCTCCCATGTGGTGGGAGCACTCGGCGGTTGGTGTCATATGGAAGGGAGTGAGCCCCAGGGGACCACTGCCTGCTTTCGGGGAGTTGAAGGTGTCAGCCGGGCTAGCACGAGCGTGTTTCTCTCACTCATGGCCTGCTGAAGATGTGTGGGATCCCAGACTCACACTTTTGAAATTCAGCGAATTCTGTTTTACAGAAAATGGTGTCATTTCTTTTTAACTACTTGCTGAAATGCCAACATTATTCTTTTAAAAAAGATGCTGACAGTTGTTGACACTAATATTACCTGGATAGTTTTTGAATAAATGGAGGATATGGAAACATTTTTATGTCTTTCATTATCAACTTTATCACCTCTAATTCATCTTCAGGGGCTGTCCATTCTCTTCTTGGGGAATTTTTCTAGCTGGGTCCAATGTGCATTCTCAAGAGTTGTTTTAAAGTAGAGGCAACTATGTTCATAAAACAAAGGTCCCCCACCCCTTTTTTAAAATGGTCTATCTCTGTGATGGCGAACCTATGCCACACGTGTCAGAGGTGACACGCGAACTCATTGTTTTGGTTGATTTTTTTTGATAAATGGCATTTAAATGTATAAAATAAATATAAAAAATATAAGTGTTTGTTTTACTATGGTTGCAAATATAAAAATAATTTCTATATGTGACACGGCACCAGAGTTAAGTTAGGGTTTTTCGAAATGCTGACATGCCGAGCTCAAAAGGTTCACCATCACTGGTCTAGCTTGAATTACACACAAGCACACAGAACTAACAAAAAATCCTTAAAAGTATAAAAAGTAGGAAATGAAAGCCTAGGTTAGCACTATGTTTTTCTTGCAAGGTAAAGCGTCAGGGTGTGGAGAGGGGCCGGCAGAGCTAGCATTTCTCTCTCTTGAAAAGCACAGGGTCCATTCCACCGACTTCCTGATTTCCACTCCATTCTAGCAGCTGCAGGCCTTGGTGGCACCCCACATGGCCCTGGTGGTTTTCAGAATTCTTATTCTGTCCCTACCTTTTCTAGTCAGATTTATTTTAATTTTTACCAGAGTAGATTTATCCATGTCTAGCTTTCCACATATTTTCAGCTGACTTTTTCATAACTTGATGACAGCTAATCGGGGACGTGGCCCACTTCAGTTCAGAGTTGTCCCAACATTTTTAGAGAAGACAGGGTCACATCTGAGTTATAGACAGCACCTGGTACCCAACCAACCTCACAAGAAAAGGGTCTTAAAACAGTCCCTCCCCTCACCCCCCCAAACACACACACACACACACAAAATAAATAAACACAACAGAAAACCGAGCCTTGACGAAATCCTTGCTGTGGCTTCTCCTCTCCTCTGGTCCAGGTCTCTGTGTATCGGGACACGGAGACAGGCAGCGGGCCCTGCTTCCATGTGGGCTTGCAAAGGTCAAGGGCAGGAGAGTGTCGAGGGAGAAGACGTGCTCTTCGATGGTGATACTTTCTTGTGAGGAGGGCTCAGGTCAGCCTGCTGCTGCAACCTCCTAAGCCTTGAAATTGAGGAACCACAGAGCTCCTGTTGGGACTGGATAGAAGGCGTAGACTTCTGTACTTCCTAGAAAGTCAGTCAGACATCCAGTATCTGGGGCCGACTGGATCTTTCCTGGCCTGCCGTTGTTCCCTCAACAGTCTCCCTTATTGCCTATTTTCAATTTTTTTCTGTTATTGTAAAATAAAGACTATTTAACTTCCGGGGAAGCTATAAATTAATCCATTCAAAGACTAGTTATTGAGTGGATTCAGAAGGCCTCTTGAAATCTAGGGGCATAGCTAACTGATTTAGAATTATATCCTTTTAACAAAACCAGAGATCTATCTTTTGTCCTCTTGAGCATAAAGATTTCAGGTCCCGTGGTTCACATAACATGAGCAAGGAAGCGGCCCTTCCTCCCACGGAAAGAGGAAATTTTAAACTTCCACTAATTGTCTTGGAAGTGATGTTAAAATAATTAGTTTAATGGTGTGATACACCTAGAGCTTGACTGAGCTTTCAGATCTGGTTCCATTTCTCTCTTCCCAAGGTCAGGCAACAAAGAAATTTGTTTTTGGCTGACAGGTCAGTGAGAGAAGTTGGTCTTTTGCAACTGCCACCAACTCCAACCCATTCTCAAAGCAAGTCCTAGACATGCTAATTGGGTATAAATGCAAAATGAATAAAAGGTTTAGAATCACAATTTAAATCTAGTGGTTCAAATTGCAGACGTACTTTTGAGCTACTAACAAATGTCTTTAATTCTCATAGGAGTTTTCTTGCTGTTCTCAAATATCCACAAATTAAATTAATTTTGACTTGTATGAAAAAATAGGATAATAGGATCACATAACCCAGAGAGAAGTAAAGTTACTTAACTGGGACAGAGGGTTACTGCCTTAGAAATTTGGAAATCATTGTTTCTGAGACATGTCTTTTCCACATCTCCTTGAAAAACACTTTGATACATTGGCTGTTTAGAATCCACCAGTGGAAATTGGAATATCTCCAGTACAAATTGCCAAATCTCTTTTGGCTAAGTCCTGCTTTCCATGGAGATGTGATTAATTGACAGAATGACTTATATTCTCCAGAGAGCTAAGTAAACGTTAATGCGGCAGATCCTTGGTCAATTTATAATCTCTTAGTCATCAGTATAATACCAGGTATCTTATTCTGAGTTCAACAGTTAGATTCATGAGTCTTTCACTGGATTTTAGCGTCTTTGCTGAACTGTTTATTTTCCTACTTCCCTGGCTGGCCACTCATCTCTTCAGATGTTTTCTCTTAGGTAATTAATTTGGGTTTGTACACAATGGCTTTGTGTTCTTCCTGAGGCCTCAGCAGTGTAGGAATGTTATCTGCTTAAACTGATTAGGGATTTGAATGCTTGTCTACTCAGAAATAGCCAAAAGTTTAAGCTCCTCTTTTGCTTGATAACCTGATTTTCTCAATTGTTTGAGATGATTGGAAAGGCTACACTTTCCCAGAAGTTACTGCTAAATACTTGAAAATTAACTATATTTTGCTAAAATAGAGTTTGCATAAGAAGTCTTTCAAGTATTTTAACCAAGGGAGTCCATGTTTGCGTAAAGCTGTCATTATATTCTAAGACCCTGGAGTGTCCAAAAAAAGGAACTTCAAGTTAGACTAGAGAGGCAGGGCATATGCACATGAAATCAATTAACAAGAGTGAATTATCAAGTTCTAGGAGAAATGAAAGAGCCAACAAATGCTGCAGTTGTTCTGAGAAGGGAGTGATCCCTGTGACCTAGGTTCTAGGACCTAGAGCCATAAATAAAGGGACAGCTTCTTAGACAAATAGGATCCAGGCAAATTCTGTGTTCACTAATTCACCAGACTTGCTTGGATATAGAATAGAGTCACCTCACCCACATATGCATAAAGATACATGCTGAACTGAACTACACTAATCAGAGAAAGCAACTCTGTGGACAGTTGATAGATGCTACCATAGAAAAAGTCTGATAGTTCCTGACTCTTAAAAGGGACATTCCCAAGCCACACAGTCTTGGAAGCACAGAGTCTTAATTAACCAAAATTATAGTGATTCTAACGGATGGTGGGAACTGCGTGGGTATCTCATATCTTCTCAGAATACTTTAACCTGCTGATATCCAGATCCCTGCCAACAACGTGGGAAAGAAGCACATTATTCTGTTATTACTAATTAGATGGTGTATAAATCGCAGTCCCTCTCCACACGCCGGGTCTGCACAGCAGTAATAGAGTCATCAGAGAGTATAGTCCCAGATTTGCATTCAAGGCAGAGAACTTCAAAAATGGAATTTCTGTCTTTTTGCCTAAAATGTGTACCTTATCTAATTTGAAAAGGTTGGAGAAATCTGGCCAATCTGGAAGTAATTCTGTTTCTG
This sequence comes from Myotis nattereri, assembly GCF_964212035.1. NCBI lineage: Eukaryota > Metazoa > Chordata > Mammalia > Chiroptera > Vespertilionidae > Myotis > Myotis nattereri. The sequence continues at coordinate 31,332,766 of NC_138076.1, forward strand.
GCCCTGGAGATCTAGAAAGAAGTTAATGTTGCTTTAGCACTAAGTTTGTGCAGGATACTCTTTTCTCTTATTATGGTAATTGATTTGTAGCTTTACCGGCTATTTAGCTCCTTTATACATTAACACAGTCGACAGATATTCGACATCATTCCTACATATACACCTGTCTGTCTGCATGTTAACATTAAATTATAGCCCCTGCTTATAAACAACAGATTTTGGCCAGGAGACAAAAATCCTGGCTTTGGAGTATCAGAGCAAGAAAGAGTAGGGGACTGATGTACTGGTATATTGGACTTCTACCTAGAGTCAGGCATGGTACTGAATGCTTTTTATGCTTATTATGTTTATGCTCATTTTACTAATCCAGGGTTTCTCAGCTTTGACATTGTTACACTTTGGATAGAAAAATGTTTTTGTTGTGGGCAGTGCCCTGTGCACTGCAGGATGTTTAGCAGCATCCCTGGCCTCTACCCACCAGATGCCAGGAGCACCCTCCCTCTCCCCTCGCAAATATCTCTAGATGTGGCCTATGTCTCCTGGGAGCTGGGGAGAGCAAGGAGTAAAGTCAGCCTGGATCAAGAGCTACTGCACTGGCCCAATCTCTTTTAGCAAATGAGATGTGAGTAATGGGATTTAAGTGCTATCAGAGCTCTAATCAATTTCCGTTCTTCAAGATAAGAAGCTCCAGATCTGAGAGAATCAACACAATGAACTTGTCGTTCAGAGTATCCTCGAGTCTTGAGCCAGCTCCTGCTGCTCTAAAACTGAATCTGTGGTGTATATGCTGATCCCTGCCCACCTGCCCAGGCACACAGACCTTCTGAAGCCTTTCTCCAAATGGGTAGTGATGTTGGGTTGCTGGAGGACCACAAAGAAATGAGCCTGTTCCTCCGGGACCATGGGAAGAACTCCCAGTTCCTGTTCTAGGGGAGCATCCACTAGGGCCTCCACCCGGTTAAACAAATAACCACAGGGAGCCACCTTGTCTTTGATATGAAGCAGATCATAGGTTATCTGCCAAGTCTGAGCCCCATCCCCACTTGAGGGAGGTCAGGGGAAGCCCAGCCCAGAACAGTCAGCTTTTATTCCATCCCATTCAGGGCATGTTTATTCTGTACAGCATTCAGAACAAAACCCTGAGTGGAGGGCATGCAGAAGTGAGGATTTCTTAGGCTTGCCTCAAGAGATGCAAGAGCACGTACATAGTGAGGATCGGCCCCTCCACTCCCTTCCTTCAGGAAATCCTGGCATATACTCTGTCCTGTAGGGAATTTCTCACTCTGCTTACAAGGCAGTACCTTTGTTACTTAATGGGCATGTTTTCTTGATTTCCCAGGAGGCGAGTATAGCTATGCAGTCAATCCATTCTGGACATAGTCAAAGACTATATCATTAACAGGAACAGTGCTTTGTATGTTATACTTTATTTATCAAGTAGTTATTCTCTTTTCATTCCAAATTATTCTTAGTATCTGTGTATTATAGATTAGGGCCCTCAAGCGTTATTAAAGAACAAGATTATCTTTCTATTATTTTTTTATCAGGATACTGAAAAAATTCCCCCATACATTAAATTATATTAACCATTGTTTTGAATGTTAAAGGTGTCATATTTCTTTCTGGATATTTAATTTTTCTTCCTGAAACTAAGTATTTTTGTGTAGACTCTTTGAAACTTTGGATCACTGAACTGATTTGGACTAATTATGAATTACTACTAAGAGCAATAATTTATGTATAAAGCACTTACTCTGTGAGAGGCACTGTAGTACATTTAAATTAGTGAAAATTTCAAAACCTAGTCTATTTCAAAAGACATTCCATTTCCTTACTTCCAAGAAGTGAAATATATAAGGTAAAAATGTAGTAAAAGCTGCTACTTAGTATAAAATATTAGGAGGCTTATTTAATAAAAATTAAGATTTGTTTAGTTAGTGCATCAAGTGTATTTGAAATTACTTCTAATATTTGTGAGACTGATTGGATATCTTTATTTTTATGTATTTTGAGCATTCACGCAAGTCAGACAGGTCTAGTTCAGCCCTTCCCAAACTGTGATCCTCAGACCACTTTGGGGTTGTTAGTAGATGTTTCTTTTGGGACAGAATATGGAAGAGCGTTCCAAGAACAAATAAGTTTGCACAACACTGAGTGATGGCTAAGTGGATGTTTGTTGCTTCCACTCTAGGACCTTTGAGAAGCTTCTGAACCTTCTGGGGTACAGTTCCCCCAACTTAGTTGATCACAGACACCACTTATTTCTCAAATCAGGAACAGCTTTCAGGAAAAGAATATTTTGTCGAGTAAAAGCCTTGATTCCAGTGTGAGTCCCAGTATTTGGTAGCTGAGGGTGTTTCATCAAGTCATTCTGATCAAGGCAACCTATAAAAAAAAGGGAAATGACCTTTGATCCTCAAAATTTCTAGTATTGCTCATAGGATCAAGTGAAAGATATTATACGTAAAAGAACTTGGAAATTTAAAATATCATCTGTGTGTAGTTGAAGTGAAAAGTTGTGATAAATATGAGGAAAGAGTTTGCTTGCTGGTCCAGTCCTAGACAGATGCCTAGACGTAAAGGCATAGGCGCAGACGGGCTGACTCTCAATTCACAGAGGAAGACTAGAAGACCAGGGAAATGGGCTTGGTCCACTTAGGACAGAGGCTCTCCTGGAACCTAAGTTAAAGAGATGTTAGGATGTTTTGAGACTCACAGCACCACTGTTAGGAAGCGTGTTTGTAGCTTTTGGAAGCTTTTGGTGGAGGGAAAATGTAATGTACTCACTTGGGAGGTCTGTCTGGAAACATCATCCAATTTCTAGTCAACGTGATTTTATCTTCCATTTCCAGAGTCATTGCCCCTTAGCGTATAAGGGAAACCACCTCTCCTTTTGTTCACTTCCTGAACATCCCAAATACCTCTGCAGGCTTCTGTTGTTACCTGCTTTTCCTGCCATACGTGCAGTTATAAGTGTTGTCCAAATGCCTCTCTTCCCCCAGCCAACTCTTCTTGTTCTAGATATTATTTAAAAGGGAACCTTTCAGAAATGTCACTGATTTTCTGCCTTATCATGGATGTAAGCCCTCCCGAGTGTCTACTTTAACGACTTTGGGGGCCACTGGTGCTCACCGCAGGACCCGGTGGCATGTGAGCTGGTTATTTGGGTTAATCCATGTTTTTTTGTGGTGTCTTGTAATGCCAAGATATTTTCCAGATGTCTCCTATTTCCTATTTCCACATATTGGGCATGAATCACCATCTGGCAGAGTCTTGTGGTGAGAATCAATATGGGTTTCCACATTCACCTACTTTTGCCTTTTTGGTAGCTCTCAGAAAACAAAGAATTTAAAAATCTATGCCTGAATTCAAGGACAAAATATCAACAACATACCTGGGCAGCCACTAGAAATGGATTTATGCAAAGTGGTTTATCTTACTATGCACATAAGGCTCACCATTAGATGTCACTGAAATATACACTCTCCCATACCACAGGCCGACAGTGAGCTGCACTGCTCCCATTTCCATCTCATCTTCTTATTTCTCTCCGTCACACAAAATCTGCTCCTCTGCCATGTGCTTCTGAGACCTGTTAAACCTAGGATAGATTACAATGATAAAAATCTACATTTTTTTGATTTGCAACTATATTTGGAATGTACCTCCTCAAGAGCAGCTTTAAAAATAGTGAGTTGATTTTTTTTTAAAGAATTTTAAAATATATATATATATCTTTATTGATTTCAGAGAGGAAGGGAGAAGGAGAGAGAGATAGAAACATCAATGATGAGAGAGAATCATTGATCGGCTGCCTCCTGCACACCCCCTACTGGGGTTCGAGCCCACAACCCAGGCATGTGCCCTTGGCCGGAATCGAACCTGGGCCCCTTCAGTCCTCAGGCTGACGCTCTATCCACTGAGCCAAGCTGGCTAGGGAGTGAGTTGATGATTTTCCAACCCCCCCCCCCCCCCCCCGTGTTTAGAAGGAGGGCTAGAAAAATGAAATGTCTTGAACGGAATATTGAGTCCTGTGACTTTTCAAGCCCAGAACACCTCACATGAGTGCACACTGTCGTCAGTGATGCTGGACCCAGACAGTCCTCATCTTGACTGTTCACAGGGAAAAATTATTTTTTCTAAATATGATCCTAAAATATTGGCTGGCAGGAATAGAGCTTTCTCTTTTAGAAGGAGCCAAACGAGCCTGCGTGTTTTCATTCAAGATGGAAGACTTAAAACCAGCCCTGGGCCTTTGGCTCTCCCTCCGGTGTATTGGTGCCACATCGTGAGCTTTCAGGATTGGTTTCCAGACGGCACGTAATGGTGGCGATAATGATGCAGTGTGGGCGTGGAGAGCGCACCCGTAAAAATGGCATTGTCCGAACCCGCATGCTTGTGAAGTGGTTCAGCACAATGTGCAATTAAGCAAAGGAAGAATTAGTCAGAGGTAAGGAGCCAACCAGATGCCTGGGGAAGTGGTGCCCCTTTGCTTTCTTTCCCCTTTGTCAAACCCACTAGATGTGTTAAAGGTAGACCCAACACCGTGTCCATGAGGTTTAGCCTGCCTCCATTGCTGAACCACTGAGTTTCATGAAGGTATAATGCTTCGCTGGCCCCAAATTAGCTGACTCTGGATTTTTTCACATGAAAATCCAACATGAGGAGCTAATAACGGTTCTTGGCCAATCTCTACAATGCTGTCATGAAATGATTCCTTCAATGGGAGTTCTCCTTTATCAGTGTGAGGTTGTGCCATCCAGAATGCTTCCATGCCAACCGACAGAGGTGAAAGATGCATTTGGTAATGAATGAAAGCTGAATCTCTTATACCTGTCTGGTTAGATCCCAGGATTTGTCTAAGTAATTTTTTATGGATGCCTCATTGTAACATGTGAGGGCCATATGTTAGTCGACTGATTCTAGGTACGAAATCCCAGGCTTTCAGTTGATGTGGATTCTGAGGTCTTGAAATCTGGCTAAATGCTTGGTTTTTGAAATAGTTTTCCCTAGAAGATTGGTAAAGGAATTAAAGCTATTTGTAATAGAGCCAGTGAGCTGATGATGTCCAACATCTCACTCCATCCCTTTCTTCCTTTTGGATTTAGGCCATGGTTAGCCAGACAAGTAGATAACCCCATGGCAGAGGGAAACATTAAACCAGGAAAACAGCATCAGTAGACTCCCAATTGAGCACTGAACCCCGAGGGATAAAAAGAAGGCAGTGCTGTGAGATGAGCCCCGTAGGGATCAGAGTTGAGCTGGGGTTGTGGGTCACGGACCTAAATTTCAGCACACTAAGCGCATGTGAGTTAGGCCCCCCATTTCTGTTTCCCTAATTTTCATCATGTTTGCCCTGATTGGGGATGGGAAACTGCCATGGACGATTCTGCCCCTTTGCCCCAAACTTATCTTCTCACTTCTACACAAGAGATCCCAAATCATTCAAGAGCATATTTTCATGAAAGTGAAGTTGGTTGGCAAAAAGCAGGAGGTGTATCTTTCTAAGCCCTCGGGATTTGCTAGTTTCTTTTTTTTTTTTTTTTTAATATATTTTATTGATTTTTTACAGAGAGGAAGGGAGAGAGATAGAGAGTTAGAAACATCGATTAGAGAGAAACATCGATCAGCTGCCTCCTGCACATCTCCTACTGGGGATGTGCCCGCAACCCAGGTACACGCCCTCGACCGGAATCGAACCTGGGACCCTTCAGTCCGCAGGCCGATGCTCTATCCACTGAGCCAAACCGGTTTCGGCGGGATTTGCTAGTTTCTTAAGCTGGGCCTCTTCTCTCCCATCTTACCAGAATTTCATGGTCGAGACCTAGAAGAGTCTTATTCCAAGACTGCCTGTCTCCTAACCCTGGCGGCCGGGGAATGACATATTTTCTTCTGCACCTTTTCTCCTGGTCCAAGGCATTTTGTAAACATTGCTGCGGCTACCCTCCTGCCATGGCTGAGGTGGGCGGTGAGTTTTCGGTTCCGCCTCTCCCCATAAGGAGCTGGAGGACCAGAGCTGTGGTGTCTCAGCTACCCAGAGGCACTGGGTGAAGAGCAAGCATCACCTTGTCGGACTCTAGACCACACAGGCTGTGCCCTGGGAGCACTTGGGGAGGCGGTGACCACGCCGTCTCAGAAGGACCCAGTGGGGGCATCCGAGCCCCCTGGCGCTGCATCCTGTCTGGATGTGAGACATACAGTTCTTTGCATGAGAGGGTGACCTGACAGCTCATTGAATGCCTGGCCTGCCAAAGCAGAAGTAATCTATGGCTGGGGCAAACTTCCAGCAAAGGCTAATAATAGCGTTCTGAAATATGACTGGGGAGTCATAAAGTAGGGCAATGTTTTTCTTTTTTATAGACAGTCGATTGCTGGTCTCTGCTGAGAACTCATTCCTTAAGTCCTATGGGTCCAGGGCCATGAGGACATGAGCTGAAGCCAGATTTCAGGGTGGATGCCCCCACTGCCTCACAGGGTGGTCTGGCTTTGCGGGGCATTCTGAAGTTCTGACAGTCAGCACCCTAAGTGTTGACCGAGTTGGGGGGACATCACTCATGGCCACACGATCCATATTGCACCCCTTTTTCTTTTAAAAAATTCAGCTCTTTATCCTCCTCCCACTGCAAATTCCTAATCCTTTCCCAGTAGTTATCTGGCTTGCCTTCCTCTCTGCTCACCTGCACAGGTAAACCTATTTTACTTTCCAGTATGTCATGGCATATCTCTGTGACACACATTCTTTGTCTCCCATTTGCATGCCTGCAGACTCATGCACATAGGCATGCATCCACATGCACACACGTGCACACACACTTTTTTTCCTGGACGCTCCCACACCCCTTACCCTGCTGTCTGGTGCGACCACTCCCTGCCCTCTGGCTTCAAGCCTGCGTTTTTTTCTTCTTTTTTTCTTGAACAGCAATTTTGGAAGTAGCTGCTGTGGGACTTGGGCAGGGAGAATGGGAGGACCAATAGAGAGGGTAGAATCAGAGCCAGCAAGGTGGAGCCAGCAGCCACTTGAAAGTGAGGAGCTCTCATGACTTTTACAGAGGCAGCGGTCTGAGTGGAGGGACATGCAGTGTGGACACCCAGGGGGTGGGGCGGGGGGAGGACAGGGAGCTTGGGAGCTTACGTGAGGATGGGATTTATCTTGTACTGCTTCTTAGGGCGTAGGACACGCCTTAACAGACTTGTCTTCTAAAAATGAAGATGCATGACAGCTGTGATTATTCGTGTCCTTGTGATTGGGTGTCTGTTTCTCAATCTGAAAAAAATCTAGACATTCCGATTTCCAGTTGAAGGCCTGCATCAGGAATGACTTGGACTTCCAAACTAAATGCCGTCCGTCCTCTGATTTCAGGTCTTCCTGTAAATGCAAGAGGGTACTTCAGTGCTGTGCTTTGCCGACCTTTCTAGAGTAAAATGTTATTTTTCCAAGAGGAGCTGTGGTATGCAATAAATGCCAGAGTGCTCCATTAATCTGGAGCGGAGGAAGGTCAGGCCCATAATGGGTTATTGCTTTACAAGTAGACATTTCCTCAGTCTTGAATACTTTCTCAATGATGTATGCTGAGAAAAAGAGGAACTATGAGTCAGCAGCATTCTCCCAGGTTCCTTCAACACTCGTTTTCCAAGCCTGCGGATGTGAAAATTCAAGTTTCTTGCGTCCCAATTGCCATCTGGTCTCTCTCCCCTGAGTTGAAACAATTATGGCTGAGAACTTTTGTGATTCTTGACTCACTGTCTTTTTTTTTTTTCCATCTACAAATCTATTCATTTCTTCATATTTTATTTCTGAAATTTTCTGTGGGGCTGGGAGGGCCGAGCTAGTATTATATAACTTTACTGGAATCGTGCCTGACTTTCTGAAACAATTGCCCTAATGGTTGCCCCTGGCCTAGTGACAATTGGTCAGGTGTCATTTCTTTCGTCTACTTTTGGGTAAGCACCAAGAATTGAATAGGAGGGAGAAATAGATTGTAATTATGAAAATATTCGTGGGAATAACGATTCATTTCCTTTCGTATCTCACTTACTTGCCTCTGTGAGGTTATATTCTTAGCCCAAAGTGTCTACCTTTCAAATATTTAAAATTGAATTCCCCAACCTGAGGGCTGTTCATCCTCTGGGGGACGCATTCCCTTCTAGGCTTCCTGCCTCATGAGAAGACACGAAGGGCCGCGAGGAGTAAAACAGGTGTCTACAGGGGATGAATATAATAACATATTCTGCATGTCAGTTAGGCTTCAAACACAGTAATCTAACTCAGTGAGTCTAGTTTAAAATTTGGTATTTAAAAAAGTAATTTGCTTCACCCCGTAACAGATAAGAATATACACGTCATTGTCTATGCCGTCAAGTATTTCGTTCCTGACACCGGCACCTCTCTCCTGAGGCGTTGCCTGTGTCCCATCACATAATTAAGTTTGGGTTCCAGGCGAGTGTAGGTAACCATATCTCAGAAGCAAATCATTTGTCATTTGCTCAGCAGTTATTACGTTGTGAGTCTTTTGCTATAAGGAGCAGCGTCTGTTTCCTTATTTATGGCCCGTCACGTTTTCCTGGCATCGGATACCCCATACACAGTGGGTGGCTTTGGATGGTTGTGTCCCAGAAGTGCAGGGTGGCCAGGCTTTGCCCTTGGAGTGTATTTAGGGAACCTGGAAGGACAGAGGGAGCTCTGGCTCTAACCACGCACAGAGCAGGACTCTGCTCCTCCTGAGCCTGACATAGAGCTGGCTCCCTCTTACTCCCATATGGTTATTCCGAACTTCTGGACCCAAACAATCAACGGCTGCATTTTTTCGTGGAGTATCAAACTGCTGGCGTGTGGTTGCTCTTCATCTGTTTCTTCCCAGAAGGTGCTGCTTCCCACTGTAGAGAGGCACTGACTTTGGGAACTTGTTTATTCTTTCAAGGTTGCCAAGTGGGCACCCATTGGTTTGGAATTCTTATGGGAGCTCAGAAACTTCACAAAATTAGGGATTTTATGTTTGGGGAGGAGACAGGGAAGATCACTTTTTAGGATACTTGACTGGTCAGCCTTTTCTTGCCAAAGAGAATTTGCCTCTGTCATTGTGGTCATTGTGTCAGATGCCACAGGCCCCAGAGCGGGGAGAGGAGGGACACTGACAGCGGGTGTGGCCTGACCTTTCTCTTAAGGTATCTCTCCGCCCTCCCTCTCTTTGTCTCTCTCGCTTTGTAAATGACACTGACACTCTGGGCCATCTCTCTTCTTACCGATTAAAAAACTTTAAATACAGAATATGTGGGAAAATGTCACACGTTTTAAAACTCTACAATCTAAGCTATTTTTTTTATGGGAATGTTATTGTCTCCTAAATTTACAAACTGTAATGCAATCTGTCTGTGTCTTCATCTTAGCTTCTAGCCAACGAGCATAGTATTTCAGTTTACTGGCATTAAGTAAGAATAAAAAGCAGGAAACTACCTTGTAAATTGAACTTTTAAAACCTCTACAAAATATAGTAAAAGTGGCTTTAAATAAGATCCTACTAATTGAGATTTTTTGATAATTTGGCCATAACCAGGAGATATTCTTCACATTATCTTTTGAAAATAGGCCTGCGAATTTTGTTAGTAACATTGAGGTGCAAGGAATATACCTGCTAAGTGAAAGCTACTCTTAAGTATTTAAGAAGTAGCTATTTATTGTATTAATTACGTACCATTATTTTGTATTGATTGTGCAATTATATGCTTTCTTATCTATTCAGGTTTGAAACAAAAATCTTGACAAAAAAACATCCTTCAGCATTTTGCTGAATTTCTTTCCTTGAGTGTCTGTATAGGTTTTAAAAGAATTAACGGCATTGACTGAAAATAGCTAAATTCAGTTACTAATTCAGATTGAGCTGACCATGGCCTTTTCAAATCAATGAGGCTAAGCGAATAGTGGGTTTTGTAAAGCCTCAAGCTCCATCAGAGCTGCATTGTATTATATGTGCCACATTGGTTGCTCATGTTTTATAACTCCTTGAGCCTGTTCTTATCTTTGAGATTCTGAGCATGATAAATGAAGTCTTGAAATTATTGCAGCATGCTGGGGGAAAATGTGATTAGTGGTGGGCGATAGCCAAGTAACTTTGTTGTTGGGTAAGGAAGTAATTTGGGGATACCAGAACATGTGTGTGTTATCAGACACCGATAGTCTAAAAAGAAGAGAAGATCCTAGGGCCTCGGGCAAGCGTACAAGTCAGTGATGCGGGGGACTTACAGCAACTCAGGCCGGCATGGGAGAACACACCGACTATCCTGTGCTTGAAAAGCATTAATATCAGAAGTACTCATTAAGGAAAAACACACACACACACACACAAACCCTTGTGCATAAGTTAAAGGAGGAATTTCATAAAACTGTCAGATTTTTAAAATACCCAAGAATTCTTGCTTTCAAATGTCAAATGTAGCCACAAAAACAAAAAGGAAATAATTCATGGGTCATGACCAGTGGGAAGGGGGAAAAAATGACACTGCATTCTCATTCTCTTTTAAATAGTCTGTTGCTTTATAGGAAATGCAGTTGAGTTGATGGGCATAGGAATCTTGATAATAAATGCAAACTACCTGTGTTTAAATAAACCAGAGTTAGAACAGTTTAGTTCACCATATTTGTTTCATGTTTCATGCAATGCAAAGTAACTGAGTACTGGATCAAATGTGACCCTTCATGGACTCCTGCCCGGGGGCGGGAGGCAGGTGCAGCCTACTGTCTTACAGATGGCAGACCTGATTTTCAGAGAATCTAAATGCTGGGTGCTGGGGCTAGGACCAAAAGATTTCAGTTCGTAGGCCAAGGTTCCTTCCCCACCACTTGGCATTATCAATGCAGGCACTACAGTGAGAACATAGAAAGTAAGATTCCCAAAAGCTCTGTGCACTAACCCTGAGCAAAAATATCTATTTTGCAGTCAAGTTTGAAAGTAGGATTTCTAAACCTGCACCCACTTGGTAGATTTATATTATTTCCTTGGAATCTTTAATATTTTGTGTTTTCTGATTCACTCATGAAAGTATTTAGTGATCACCTGCTGTATGCCATCTGTGCTAGGTGCTGGGCACCAAGGAATGCCTCCTGGCAGGGCACCCATAAAACTCAATTTTGGTAGATAATTGTGTTTAACACATTTTTAAAGAAAAAAAATATTTTTTTCTTCATTGACAATTGGCAATTTCTCTTAGGTTTAAACCTGAAAAATATCTTGCATGCTTTTTGTGTTATTATAATTATTATGGTCAGGATATGTTTTCTGCACTTTTTATTTTTACTGTTAGCACAGATCCCTCAAAAAATCATGACCTAGATTGTGGCACTTCCTGACTTTGTGTCCCAATTTTGTTCAGGATGCGCACACTTCCAGAACCCTGTCACATGTCCAGATATGTTTCCAACTTCAAGTTAATAACATCCCCAACTATGGTAACATGAAAACCCTCCAAGTCTTATTTAGGTATTGTGCACTCATTAGTGTTTCTCAAATTTGCTGATAAGATAGAACACATCCTTTAAATCTCAGGATTATTGGTTTGGAGATAGTGAAAATAAAACAAAGTGTGTTTTTGAGAAAAATATATATTTTTTTCTTGTCCAAATGCAGAAAGAAGCAAACCTCTTGTTATTTTGTCGTCCATTATTTATTTAATTGCAATTCCTCTCCTTTCCCAAAATAACTTTAAGTCATGACATAGAATTTTGAAAACTTTCATGGAAAAGAGAAAAGGCACAGTGAGGAAAGGTACAATTTTACAGGCAGATTCCAAGGACTCTGAGGCAGGCACCATCGCTTTCAGTGCCTGACTTTGTAAGCGTTCAGTCCTTGTAGGGTCTATTTCTAGCTGAGTGGTTTTGCTACCACCAAGTTTTATTTAGCTCTGTGCGTGTTAGACATGGCTCCCCCTGCTGGGCCAACGCGGAGCTGCAGCTGGCTTTTGCCCCCTAGGTACCACCTTCCAGAACCACAGTAAGGTTCCCAGCTGCAGTGAAGCACCTTTTATATCTGGATGATTTTTCTGCTTTAAAAGTTGATTTTCAGTCGCTACATGAGGAGTAGGATGTAAGGTAATAGGTTTAGGCAGAAGCATTTATAATTTTGATTTCCATGTCAATAAATTGAGTTTTTAGCAAGAAAGATCGTTATCACCTTTTTTGGATTGAACAGATTTTTTTTTTTCACTTTACAAATGGAAAAACCAGGAAACTGGATTAAATTACCTTAAGTATATGTTTCTTATACATTTGTAATAGAAGGTACCAAAGAAAAGCTCTTAAATAAAATTTACTGGCAGTTGAATGTTTAGTAATAATTTCTTAGAGACCTCCCTGCTATCATATTTGTATCTGTTTTATAGGGTTTATTTTTTCAGTTTATACTATTTCCATGCAGTCATGTAGAACACTGAATTTACTCCCCCCTCCCCATATTGTTAGATTTATGTATTAATTTATAAAATGGATGGAAAAACAATCTGAAAAATATCCACAATTCACATTATTTCTAGGGCCACAGCATTTACCTGTCACTTAATAGCCTTGACATTCGGGTTACTATTTTAATTTTAATTACATTTTAAATTCTAACTAAAATTTTTCCTTTCCCTTAGAGTTTTATCTTTTACGCATTATCAGACTGATTTCTCTCAACTATGCCCACGCTAGTATCTTCAATGGCACTGAATATTTAATATTAATGACATAATGAATATTTAAGAAAAAGATGAATACTTCCCATTCCATTGGGGGAGTTTTAATTTGGAAAAAATGTGTAGTCCTATAGCGCCCTCTAGTGGCAGGGAGCCAGAGCCCCATGGGGGCTTTCCCTACAGAAGCTACTCCCAAAGCCCATTTAACCTTTATTGCCTTTTAATTGAATAGGCTCAATTAGGTGTAGTAATTTTCTTCAAGTCATTTCGGGGGTAGGAGTTCTTCGCAAGGAAGGTATGTTCAGCTGATAGTCCTGTGGATGTGCTCAAAGTGCTCGGAGATGGAAGGGGTGGGGTATGAATCCCAGTTTCTTGGGTAGAAGCAGCCATCTCCAAGTGGGCTGGAAGCTGGAGGTTGGCGACACTGCTTGGGCTGGGGAGATGGTTGAAAGCCAGCACTTAGGCTGTAGCAGAGAAGAAAACGAATGTGGATGAAAGGATATAGGGCGGGGGGTGGGGTGTCTGCAGGAAAGCGAAGTTTGAACCTTCCCATTGACATTTGAATGTGTTACTAGAGAGCGAGGCCAAAGAATACACATGTGTCCCAGAGAACACACTGCCTTTGGTTGCAGTTTGCTGGGGAAATGGAAATAAGCTATCGATTAAAGATTAGCTGTATACACAGGGTTTGATTGAATACACCCACAAGCCTTTGGAAAAACATTATCATACTATTTTTCTTCTTTCTAATTTGGGAAGCTGACTACTTCAGGGGCGTGACTTACAATATTTATACTTGAAAATATTTTAAACAGATTACTGCTTTGGAGTAAGAATGAAAGTATTTTAGATTATTTTTTTTTCCAGAAAGAGCATTAGGGGACAAATTATGAAAGAAAATATTTGCTGTTAAAGATCCTTGCTACTGCTTATAGCTTTAAAGTGTGTCCTCCATCAGTGATAGTCAGCGTTAATGAGTGAGAAATGTCTGGAACTTTTATAGTTCCGAGGGACTTTTGGAAAAATTTTAATTTTGTTGCTTCCAACAATTTGTCAGCACTTGTTTGCTTATCATTTTAGAAAGTTTTTACTGGATTAGTGAAGTTGGGCAGTTTGTTTGCTTTTAGATGACTTTAGGGGAAGAGTTTTAAATTGTTTATATTAAGACAGCACTTAGGGCTCTTTCGAGTTATTCTTATGTTGAATGATAGTTCTTCAGAAACTGTTTTGTGAAGAACTCTTTATAATTCATCTTCTCTTCCAACTGATGAGCAAAGTGAATTTTTGTAGATCAGAATTTTATTTCTTTGTCAATGTTGTTAATCAAAGAATGTTTATTGTGCGTTTCCTTGGTACCCATCACTCCGCTAGTTTTGTATTGTGTAGGATTTGAGCACTTAGGTTTACCAACCAACTTCACAGCAATGTTGACATTCCTAGAATTGTGTCAGAATTTATCAAGGGCTCATATAATGTTCTGATGTCAGGATTTACCCAATAGAAATCTATCCTTGAACTTGGGCACTTGGAAATGCAGAACTGTGCTGTGTCTGTGGGCAGTGTGAAGCTGGTGACCCATCCGCTGGGCATAGGTGGACTTATCCAGGAGATGGATCTTACCCACAGGGGTTGGGATTTTCCACTCAGCCCTGAGGCAGGAAGTCCAGCACAAAAACGGAAGTCCAGGCTTGGCCACAGAAAGGCCTTTTCGCTTTCCTTCCTACATATCCAGCTGGGCTCCTGTTCCCAAACCTCAGCTCTGTCTGTCCCATCCTTCATACAAAGCTGGACACCTGCAGCTTCAGCAGCCTCAGGAGCAAGTCACAGCAATTCTGAGGATGGTAAGAGGGAGGAAAACGAGGTGCCTGTGGTAAGAGGCCAGGCGGGGTCTGTGGTTCAGAAGAGGCAGAGTGGCTCCAGAGGCTCCTAGAGAGAGAATGGATCTCATAGTATGTGAAGATTAGCTCCCTCCCCCCCCCCCCCCGCCCATTTTTAACACTTTCTGATTCTTCTCACCTTTTAAATTTGTAAAGATGGGGAATGTCCTCATTTCTAGGAACAATCTCTTCAATGCTCCTTCCCCCATATATAATTGCTAAAGCTCTTAACATATACCCACATATTTAGTGGAGAGCCAGTGCTTAAAAGATTCCTAACATTGACTGTCTCAAGCTAAACATCGCCAGGACTTGAGAGAGAAAACGAAGAGTTTGGGAATAAGATAAAGATTTGTAGCCATGCTTTTTGTGCATGATTATATTATTCTGCCCTGCTTTATTATTAAAATGTTAAGTGAAGATAACATTAGTAATGGTAGAGTGGTTGCATGAAACCATCTTCATATTATATCTAATTCATTAAAGAAATGTAGTGTTGACATATACACAGTCTTTTAAGAATCCAGTTATACATTTCATAGTACAAAGGAGAATATTCATGTTTTCCCCTGAGGAAAAGTGGGCCTTTCGGGGTTCTAGCTGTGTATTTCCTCTCGCCTTCTCGCCTCTGCATCAATGGTGATATTTCTGCCATAATGTCAAGCTTTCTGGCATGGATGGAGCTCCCCGCGGGGCCTCGTCACAGAGATTTTCCATGACCCCCTGACACTGACCGTAGCCTTCCCACCACTTTCCCAGCAGTATTGGTATTCAGGAAATGGTTGTGCAGATGTCTGATTATTGTTGGGCTCAAGGAATTGGACTTGTGGAATTTTTGGCCAAGTTCTGCAGTCACCCATTGACTGTGACCCGTCATCTGAAATCGTTTCCTCATCACTGGATGCTTGGTGAGCTCTGGCTCCAAATGTAAATGCTTCCATCCCCTCAATTATTTGCAGCCTTGTTTGGAAAAAGAAATCTCCAGGCACCAGATGACAGAAAGAAACAGCTGATCCAGTGTCATGTCCGTACCGTGGCTTTCTCCCCCTTTGCTTCTTTGGCCAGTGGTGCATACATTAGTCAGTCTCAAGCGGTGCCCACAGGGCTTCAGACTGGGGAAGGGAGCTCAGGGATCCCATCCTGCCCAATAATCATATTTTAGTATGTTTTAAAGTCTTTAGGACACGTAGGTAGAATCTGTGTTATATTATTGGTTGGTTCATCATTCGTTCACCAACTTTTAAAAAAATATATATTTTTTTATTGATTTCAGAGAGGAAGGGAGAGGGAGAGAGAGCTAGAAACATCAATGATGAGTGAGAATCATGGATCGGCTGCCTCCTGCATGCCCCACACTGGGGCTGGAGCCCACAACTCAGGCATATGCCCTGACCGGGAATCGAGCTGTGACCTCCTGGTTCATAGGATGATGCTCAACCACTCAGCTATGCCTGCCAGGCTTGTGCACCAACTTTTATTGAATTTAAAGTTTGTGCCTAATGATGTGAATGAATAAAACAATACCCTGCCTTTAAAGTATTTACTTCTAAAAGGGGAAACCCAACAGAAAAAAATCTGTCTAATTACTATCACTGGTTGAATTTGTTCTGCTTTCTGGTGAATGAACCCAAGCACGTGTACAAGGCTCTGCCCATGTAGCCAGTCCGCCTCGGGGAGGACATCCAGTGTCTGGTGGCATTTCTGCTTCTGCCTCCTCCATTGTAAACATCCATGATCATGGTATTTTAAATATGAAAAATTAAAATATTTAACTCCAAGATTGTGATCCCATGCTGACCACTGATGATAAGATTCTTGTTGACTGCTTATTCCAGTTATATTTTTAACTTCAGTGTTTGTATTGGTATTTATATTGTCCTCCAAAGTTAGGAGTTTCACAATATTTCAACTTCCGCCATCCTTGGCGCTTATTTTCTATTTCTACTTCTGACTTAAATAGGGGTGGGGCTATATTCTAGCATTTGATTTCCATCATAAAATTGTTTCCCTAAGCATTTTACAAGGAGGCAAAATAATCGGATATTATAACAGAACCTGTTTTTCCCCTATTTTATGGATTTTTTGAAAGTATGTCCTTGCTTTGGATAATATATTAGGCAAAATTTTTAAGTTGCTCCACGCATGAAACTATTTCATGCCTAATTTCGAATAGCCGATTTGATACTAAGATTATGCTCTATGGCTGTATTCTTTCATCTTTATAGATGGTGGCATTTTGTCCTTCCTCCTCAAATTCTGAATTGCACCATTTGAGAATATAGCCGTAATCACCTCTTTTGGTCTATGAAATTTATTTCTTTTTTTGAACAGTGCAATACATGACACTGACAATCAAGAATGAAACTATGAAATGCCATTGCATCAAAGCTGTGCAATATTTTACAAGCTTCTCTCCCCTCCCCTCCTCCATTTTAAGTTTTCATTGCTGTGATAACAGTGGGTGTGGGTTTCACTTCTGTCTGGCGTGAATTATGTGGCTGCCATGTCCTTGGGACCTTGCCTTTAGGACATCAGGGGAAACAGATGACTAAGGGTCCTACTTCTCAGTTTTTTCTAACGGTGCACATTCTGCCTTGAACTCCAACATAAGGGGGTTGGCAGCCGCAGTATTGCTTGTTGCAGCTGCAAAGTCTGGCTCAGAAACTACTGGCACCAGTATCCTTTGCACACTGGTCCAGCTCTTTGCTCTTTCTCTAACCCCAGTGGAGATCTGCTAAAAGCTCGGAGGAATAAGTTGGCCCGCAGACAGCGTGTGATATTTGGCAGCTAATTGTATAGCTGTTTGAATGCTTTTCCTGTCTGTGTGCTCTGCTCTGGTGCCCACAGTAACCTTGACAGGGAACGGGACATTAGATTGCTCATGTGCACTTATGTCCGAATGAAAGATTAGAAAAAAAACAAAAAACAACCCATGTGGGAAATGGCAAGAACCATGTCGATGAAGACGTCACTTCCTTTTTAGCTACTTAATTTCAAAACTCCTGGGATAAATGGATTGCTTAAGCATTCTGGTGACATTTGGGAAAGAATGTGCTCTTGTGGTGAAAGCAGGGACTGGGAATTGAAATTTCTGTATTCAGTTCCCAGGAGCATGCAGGGGTCACCCAGTGACATGTCACAGGTCGGCTAAGCACCGGATGCTAATATCCCTATCTGTGGAATGGACATAGAAGGGACTAACTCAATGTTGGTGAATTGTTCCATATTTTGCTGGGAACCAGCTTGCTCTAGTGACCTAGAAAAAACATGGACTCTGGTTTAGGCTGACCTCATTTCTATTTTTGGCTTTAGAGCTGACTCAATGAGAAACTTGTAGAAATCAGCCAGTCTTGGCTCTGGGCCTCCATGTATTCGATGATTAAAGTGGGGACTATAAAATCTTATCTGCATTGGGTCTCATAATGATACCGCCAATATGAACTAAGTCCTAAAAATACTCCACCAGATGCATTAGAAAGCTTTTATGTTGACGTGCCTCTCACATTTCCTTCCTATATCAGGTTATTTGGGGTATGCAATTCAATGTTCATTAATTTTTTTTTTTTTTAGCCAGTTGTTTGCCCTTCAGTTCAATTCTGTTCTGGGTGGAGTTTTCCCACATCTCAATAAAAGGAAAGAGGTAGATATGATAAGAGGTGCCATATATTGCTGTCATCAGGATTTTCTGCAGCTGTATCTCATTATTCTTATAGGTGAATAATGAGTTTATTTGAGCAGCTTCACCTTTGATCAAGTCTTGGTCTGAGAATGTTTTTCTTTCCCAGCTGTCACAGGCCTCGGGGAAGAGGAGCCAGCATTCTGGTCAAATCCTATGCTGACAGCTCTGACATATCACCCTCTCTTCTTTCTGGTAGATTCTCTGGATACTGATGGTCCAAAGGGGTGTGCCAAAGTATAGGGCTTAATTTTCTTTAATGCATCTACTATTATATCAACTATTATCTCTACTCGCTGTTTCTGGACTCCTGACCTACCTTCTCATTAAAACTACAACCCATGGACGCCCAGTGGCTGCAGTCCTAAGGTCAGATCCACATTTCCGCATTTCTAAAAGCGCAGCAGGCCGTTCATTCACCAGCAAGTGCCAGGCTGGCCGAGTGGTTTGGAAAGAAGGACGACTTTGAAAGTTCTTGCTTTGTCTCCTTTTGCAACCATGAAAGAGTTTTAAGTAACTCCTGGTAAATGTTTGTGTTATGCAAGGCATAGCTTGTCAGTTTGAAATCCCGCCTGGAATCTCTGCTTTTAAAACTCAGCTAACTAACCACTGATGCTTCATCTGCCCACTTTGTATTGTAAGATTGCATTAAAGTCCAAATTCATTATTATTTTTAAATAATGTTTCCCATTATTTTTGCTCCATAAGAGCAAAAACCATAATCGAACTTTGATCCAACCTTTGCAAAAAACAAAACAAACAAAAAAACACCTTAAAAAAAAAACCCACAAAAAAACCCCAAACCCACTTTTTAAAGGCACTTAGGAAAGCCCATCTTCAGACCTCTGATTGCACAGGGAAGGCTTGGCATCATGCTGTAACTCACACTGTGAGCTCTGCCTGCCCAGCTCCTGCTGGCACCTAGGGGAAAAAATTGACTGATAGTCTACTCACAAAATCTCAATGCTGGGTCTACTGGTCCAAAGAAGATTCTACTAACTGGATGAGATTATAATCAATTCAATGAAAAGTAATCCCCAGCTATCTATTTATCCAACAACTTATTTAGCACTTAGAATACAGTATATAGAAAGCATTGGGCCCTAGCCAGTTTGGCTCAGTGGATAGAGCGTCTGCCTGCGGACTGATGGGTCCCAGGTTTGATTCTGGTCAGGGGCATGTACCTTGGCTGCGGGCACATCCCCAGTGGGGAGATGTGCAGGAGGCAGCTGATTGATGTTTCTCTCTCATTGATGTTTCTGGCTCTCCATCCTCTCCCTTCCTCTCTGTAAAAAATCAATAAAAATAAAAAAAAAAGCATTGGGCCAGGTATTGCATTCCTGCCCTCAAACAGCCTTTAAAAAAGAGTAGAGAAAAGCCACCTGAAACAGGAATTCATTTCAGCACCTCTTTTTAGATGCTCACTGTAAACTTACGCACTATTGGATGATGCTCAGAGAGACTGATTCCTGACTTGTTTCTTCAATTTCTTTCCACCTACTTTTTGTAACAAAATCTTACCTGATTGGGTCTCATAACGACACTGCCAAATTAACTCCTTCCTCCTCCGCAGGGTGAAAGAGGCCTCCCAGGGTTACAAGGTGTCATTGGATTTCCAGGAATGCAAGGACCTGAGGGGCCACAGGGACCACCTGGACAGAAGGTAAGCTTACCTGGGTGATGAAAGCTGTGAGGGTGTAGAATTGAAATAATCTATATTCTTTTTTTAAAAAAAATTTTATTGTTGAAAGTATTACATATGTCTCCCCCCCCCCCCACCCCATTGACCTCTCCCAGCCGCTGATCTGTATTCTTGTTATAACAGAGTGGTCATAATGGTTTTTCTGTTTTGCTCCAGGGAGATGCTGGAGAACCAGGACTGCCAGGAACAAAAGGGACAAGAGTGAGTATAATTGTCACGTTGGTAATGACTGTGGAGACTTCCTTCCCTTCCTCTCCATTCTCTTTCTTTGTTCCTCTCCCTCTCCCTCTGCCTGTCCTCAGGGCCCAGACAGCATGTGGAGGGCGTAAGAACTTAAAATAAGCCAAAGCTTATCGTTTTTTTGACCTCCAGTCCTTGCCACTGGTGCTGTGCATAAGCGGAGCTGCTGTTCATTCTCTTTCACACTTGTTTCCCCCCATTTGTCCTTCCTCAAGGATTCTTGTAGACATATTTGAATTTGGGGGAGTTGTGGGAGAAAAATGTCTTCATTGAATAGTGAAGTGATACTATTTCCAGAGCTAAACTTCCTTTTCCTTCTTCACACACTTCTTGGCTACTCCCATACCTGAGAGATACAAAAATAAAGATCTTTGGCAGGAATCCCGAAATTAGAAAAACCGAATTGCGCTGTAAAATGGAAAGTTTGATTCTGCTATTGGTACTTGCTGAAGGGGAGTGTGACAGTGACCAGTGGGTGCATTTGTCCTTGGACCTCTCTGTGATGGAGATGATCCTATTTCAACTAGGAAGAACTTGTCTCTTCCCCCCATTGAGCTGATTTATCCCATGCATTCTTCTTCCCAACGGTTTGAGCTTTTAATTTGAATTTTGTAGATGTTTATCTATTTATTCACCTAGAAATTACGAAGAAGGAAATGAGGGCAGAGTTATATTGTGCATGGGCAGCTTTGATCTTAGAAGGAAGTCATAGTCAGCTTTCCATGGAGAATTGCTTCTGAAAGCCTGAGGTACCTGCCTCCCTAGGCTGGGCCCTCAGCTGCCTCCCCGGTAGGATGCCCCTGTCTGCTCAGTGTAATGTTCTGAATGCCAACAATTAGGGTAGACACCTTTAGGTGGGTACAGTGGGAGGAAAAGAGGTTCCCCAATGCTCATGGAAATCTTTTCACTTCCATCCTTACAGGGACCCCCAGGAATATCCGGTTACCCTGGAAACCCAGGAATTCCTGTATGTATATAAAGTGCACCTGCTTCCTTTATGAGACATTTGATGTGAGTGATGGCATCATCAGGTGGTTTTTGAATTTTGGCTGCTTCTTCACTTTATTAACTGCAGGGTATTCCTGGACAAGACGGTCCCCCAGGTCCCCGTGGTATCCCAGGATGCAACGGGACAAAGGTAAATTCAAAACCGAGACCTTTCTCCCTTTGTGCCTGTTCACCTGACTTCGCATCTTGAGAAGTCAGGCCAAGTTGTTCAGTTGCCATCACTGCAAAGCTGCTTGTCTCAACACTTTCTTTATGTGATTAGGAAATGCAGTTTTCCCATATTTAATGTTTAAGAATGATATAATTACAACTTTCTCTTTTGGACAATTTTACTCTAAAATTGCTTTAAATATTGTATTTCTTACCTATGATCTATTCCTAAATCAAACAAGAAAATGCTGCTCTTAATCCTGTCCCTATTAATTATATTTTCAAGTATATCTCTTCTGTCGTGAAGTACCACTCAGTAACATAGATTGCAACAAACAGTTTTTAAGAAATGATGTTAGTTAACAAATGAGGTAGGACATCGTAACTGACAAGGGTGTCTGCAGTGAGGTCCCACCTGCCTTGTCCGGTACTTGTGAGTGACTGTCTGCTGTCCCCTCAGGGTGAACGAGGGCCCCTGGGACCTCCCGGTTTGCCTGGATTCACTGGAAATCCTGTGAGTATGAGGTTGTTTAACTCAGAATTTCTTTCTTTGACTAGACTTTCTCTCTTTTCATTTCCTTTCCTTAGCCCGCCTTTTTTTCTTTCTTTCTTTTTTTTTTTTGGTCTCATATCTTAATCCTAGTGATGTTTTGAGAAAAACAAAACTAATATTAACCTTTTTTTTTTTCAGGGACCACCAGGGTTACCCGGAATGAAGGTACATTATTTTACTTTATTGGATTCATTACAGAAGTCTGTTTAAAACAGATGGTGTGAAAGTAAATTTACTTTAAATCACTTTGGTGGGCCAATTGCCTATGGACACATTTGTCTAAACTCTGTTCCATTAAAAGGGTATATAAGTCATTTACTTAAATTTTAGAAACTAAAGTTCAGACATAGGTACACTGTCTTAATAGGAAATAAGCAAGAATAGGCAGCATAGTGTAAATACTAACAGATGTGAGTCTAGTTCAGATTAGTTACCTGCATAGACATGTCAGTTTGGATGCTCCTTTTCCAGAGCCATAGGACATAAGTACAGGGCCACCAAAAAGAACTCAAGTTGGTCTCATATTTAATCTATCTGGTTTGACTTATATACAACGTATACATGTTGCCTGTACTCTGGAGTCACTATTATGCATTCCATAATTATGGCAGGAAGACCCCCAGTTGCCTTAGGTTAAGTCCTGGTGTCACGACCTCTTTATTCAGAGCCAATCCATGGTCCCTCTCAGCTTGATTTTCCTATATGTCCCGGTGGGGCATAGGCCCCTCGGTATTGTGGCCTAACTGAACACATGACATTTACCATCATAAAAATGCTCTGCTTTGATAGAAGTGCTCATCCTGAAATACTTTGCTTGAAATTCAGTTCTTGTTTTGTCAGAATGGCTTGTGGTCACACAGTCTCTTAACCAGAGACTGGGTCCTGGTCTAGTATTTCTCGTGTCTGTGTGAGACAGTCCCATGGAAGTGTCCTTGATCCTTTCACTTTGCTGTAGACAGTCAGTCCTGGTTGAGCTGAGTTGACTGTGCAGCACTGAACGCTGGCTAAGAGCATAGCATGAATGGGGAGACGGCCAATCTATATATTTCAAGCTTAGAGAGAGTCTAAACCCCAGACATGGGCCAGTTCCATACCAGTAATGCATGCCTAATATTTGATAGGTTTTAAGTTTCTTTACACAGATACCAGTATTCGAGACTTTGTCTTGTTTTTCATCACATAGGGGGATCCTGGTGAAATACTTGGCCACGTGCCCGGGATGCTGCTAAAAGGTGAAAGAGGATTTCCTGGACCCCCAGGAATACCAGTAAGCATTTGCTGAGTCACTATAATCCCATGCTGAGTCTCCTCCTGGTTTGCATTTTGATTCTTTTCTTTCTCAATACATTGTAGGGTTCACCAGGATTCCCAGGGGTGCAAGGTCCTGTAGGCCCTCCAGGATATGCCGGACCACCGGTAAGTTTGGGGGGTTGTTTCCCTGAGGCAGTCATTCAAAGAACAACTATCTTGAGGTGTGAAAACAAATACAATTTAACAAAAACTTTACACAGTGGCGATCTCCCTTGATTTGGGTTGGGTGGATGAATTTCTTATGAAAATATTTGGCTGCATTTATGGTCCACACATTCCCAGAGCTGTGGGAACAGGGTAATAATAGCACTGCATGCCAAGACAGCCCCCAAACGGACAACACCTTCATTATGTGAGTGAAGCCAGTGATCCGTGGCCTGAAGAGGCTGAGCTCAAGGTGGACAAGGAGATTCAGCCCTAGAGATGGACTTGTGGGTCTGCTCTGTTGGGGGCTAAGGACACAGACCAGGTGGTGGCTAGAAGCTGCACAGTATTTCAAAGACTGTGCCAACTGAGCACCCAGAGATAACATCCCAGAAGGCTCATCACTGTCATTGGCCTCCCTCACAACTGATAATTCTCAATAGAAAGGGGATGTCATCTGCTCACATATACATATTTGGGATCATGAGAGAGTTAATATTAACAAGACTTATGCTTACCAGGAATGAATAATGCACTTATTTTGTTATCCTCACACTAGCCTGCCTGAGTCCTGAGGCTTATCTTTTAAATTTACTCTTTTTTGAGGGTGGATAAAATTCAACAACTCTTCTTATACTCATTCCTGCACATGAAACGTCTTATATGTTCTTGTAAGTGTATGAAATATTTATAAGTAAAGAATGACTGGTAACATATGGTTACTAGACTTACTGTGCTGATGGCATTCTTTATGTACATAAAGAATCACCAGTTTTTCCTTTTTAAATGGTTATAGAAAGCATTCTGAAATTTTGAAAGCATTCTGAAATTTTTGAAGTCCATTTTTTTTTATTTCATTATAGTCTACTTGCTGGAAGAAATCATTCAGCTTTTTTTAAGATAAAAAATTATATCCAAATTAGACAAACATCATTTCCAAACTGGAAAGTGTAGAATCATAGAGAGTTTGGCTGGTGATTTCATCCATTGTCTGTAAGCTGGCATGTTCTTAGATCAATGGATTCCACAGGACAGTGCCAAAGATTTCTTAAGTATTTACATTCCTGTTAATAATCATACAAGACTAGTTTCTGGTTACTTTCAAAGTTTTACATTTCTAGAGCACAGGAAAAAAATTAACAAATAAATTATTTTAACCGTAGGATCGTAACATAATTTCTGTACAAAGAAGCATTTAAAGTCTACCAGGGTTGTAAACTGTATATAATTAAAATGCTTTATCTTTTAGGGTCCCCCTGGCCCTCCTGGCCCTCCAGGTGAAAAGGTAAAGATTTGTGTCATTTGTTTTTCTTTGGCATTAGTATATGACTGTCGTGAAATTGTCATAGCTCATTCTTTAAGTCTCTGTTAAAAATTTTTGGAAAATTCTAACTTCTTTACCTATCTCTATAGTTAACATCTGTCTAACTACCTATCCATCTATTCATCCATCTATCTAACCTATCAATTGGTTATTTGATTGATCTCTTCATCCATTGATCTTTTTTCCATCTACCAACCCCTTAGTCATTATTTTGGAATCATTGATTTTTTTTCCTTTAATCTTATAAAGCCAGAGTTTAAAAACCTAAAGTTAAGAAAAAAGGTTTTTATAGATTTATTTTTCAATAATACTTTTAGAAACTTTTTATAGACATTAAATACAATATAATCACAACTTCATTGAAAAATCTTAGGGTGGCTGTGGGATAAAGCTATTGCCTTAAATCTACTATCGTACTTCATTTTTATATGATATTTGTTAGACACTTTTGAGCAAAGTAGACAACTCTAATAATGGAAGCCTAATTTTCAATCAACAGGGTCAAATGGGCTTAAGTTTTCAAGGACCAAAAGGTGAAAAAGTGAGTACATATTGCTTTGGGGAGTTTTCATGTTTAAAATTACAGTGCCAAGCATAGAGTTTCTGCCTCTGAACCTACTCTTGGGCTCTTATCCCATAGTTACTTTCCTCTGCACATTCTTGAGTTTGTTAGTGTCTTCCTTAAAATGCACAGCTAAATATCACTGAACTCTATGTGTGATCTCATCCGCAGAGAATATAATGAAGCCATTAATCCCTTGATTGAACATATGCAATTCAATCAAAATGTTCTCAGGCAGTGATAAGACCAGACCTAG
Organism: Myotis nattereri; assembly: GCF_964212035.1. Lineage (NCBI taxonomy): Eukaryota > Metazoa > Chordata > Mammalia > Chiroptera > Vespertilionidae > Myotis > Myotis nattereri. The sequence goes on from NC_138076.1 coordinate 31,358,229, forward strand.
ACTTTATTATAAACAACTCCAATTTAGGACTTGACTGTTAATAGTGTAACTATACTGAGCCCTGCAAAAGCAAAGTCATCATACCAAAATGGGGAGGAAATGAGCCATGGAGGCAGGGAGGCATGGACCGGAGCAGACAACCCCCTCTTGGGAAGAAGGAAGAACATCAGTGGGTCTCTGATTCTCTGGTGATCTCTCCATCAGTTCCCCTGAATCTAACCAAGAGGGGATTATTGGAATTACAGCAGCGCCTGTCAGGCCAAGGTTCTTTCTGTGGATGGTCAAGACATTGTAGACAACGGCCACCAGGGGGCCCCAAGTCAACCGAGGCATGGGCAGATGTGTCCTGGACAGGTGGCCTCTGCTTTCTACCCCAAATTTTGGCCCACTTTTTTCATAATCTTCACATACAACTAAGTAATCCTGGAATTTGTACAGTTGAATTTTTTAGAACTCACTCATTTGGGGACTCACTGTACTTCCAGTTGTACCCAGCAGTGAGGATGGCTGAGGAAGATAATTCTTGATGGTTCTTGTATTGTTGGTTTACCTAAAGATACCTCCTTTCTTCCCAGGCTCTATTAGGCATTTTGTGTCTTTTTCAGGACATCAAAATGCAATTGGACAGTATATACTAGAATGTATATGCTTGTATACCTGTGTTCTAGTATGTGTATATATACACACATATATGCTGTTTGTATATGTATGCATGGTCTGTACATACATGCGTTCATACATGTGTCTTATAGATGATCAGGTTCCATTGCTATTACTCAAGACAGTGGCTTTCGTTCCCCCTGAGAGATGAAAGTCTCCTCCTGGCTTTAGATACTAATCGTGCCCTCTTCCTACTGAAACTTCATTTTCTGCTAAGACAAGGATAGATGAGAAAATAGTGTAAGAACACTTTTAAGATAGATGTTTTATTTTAGGCCCCCTCTGCATTTTTTTTCAATATATAATTATTTTTTGCCTAACTAGTTCCCAATGTTTTCATCAACAGGGCGATCAGGGGGTCACTGGCCCTCCAGGAATGCCAGGAGAGGCTCAAAGGGAAGAAAAAGGAGAACTTGTCACTAAAGGAGAGAAGGTATGAAATGACTTTGTCCACCGAATGTCGTCTTGCTAATTTTGCATAAATTCCCGGGGATCAAGAGAAACTGTGTCAAAATTGGGTTTCTCCAGCTGTGTTCACCCCTGACCTGGAGAACAGATTTATAGACTATTCATCATGTAAAAGATGGGCATCTGAAAGCAGAGGCAGCTGGTCCTGGGTAGGAGAAAGCCTGGTTTGAGGCTGACTCACTCAAGTGAGGGCTTTTTCAATCCACCCCAGTGGAGGATGAGCTGGATCAGCGGAAGGGTCACCAGCTGTGGATCAAGCATAATTAATTGCCCTTTTAAAATCCATAATCCAGTCAAGGTGAGGACGTGAATGCTGGAGACCAATGTAAATTTCTTTGTTACTATAGCAGGAAAAGGTTTCTTTTTTCCTTTCACGTGTTCAATGTCGCATATAAAAATGATATAGCCATTAGATAGTACTGATCGACCTCTCTCTCTTTAAAATTCCTTTAGGGTATTAAAGGTGACCCTGGATCTCCGGTAAGTACTAAATTCTTGTTGATCATTATTATTTTGTGGGAAACTAACATATTGGAATTAAGTTACAAGCTTATTTCACTTTAAGTGTAATATTTACTTAATTTAATATTTTACGTAAATGTGTGAATAAATCTAACTCTCTCTTTTTTTTCCCCTGCAAGGGAGTGCCAGGGTATGGAGAGAAAGGTGAACCTGGAAAACCAGGACCCCGAGTAAGTTCTTTTAAGAGTCTTTTTATTCCTATTGTAAATCGTTTTCCTTACATTCCTAGAATCACAGGTTCAGGCACACAGAAGAATGGAAGAGACTGGGAGGGGTTTTCTGGTTTCTCCCTTTCCTCTCCTGAAGGGCTTTTCTGAAGCCCCTGGGAGTAGAAATACGGAGAGCTGTCATCACCTGAAAAGAAGTCCCAGAGGTTGAGGCCCTTTGTTATTCACACCCCAAGACAGTCTGGCATTGGGTGGGGGCCTCTCAGAAGAGCTGCCCACCTATTGGTTCCCCACTGATCGCCAACTGTCCACTTGCTCAGAGCCCTTGGTGCCCTTTGCTGCCACCTTCCCAGGCCAGCTCGGACCTCCACCCAGATCCGAGGTGCACATCCTGGAGTGGAGATGCTCAGATGCTTCTCAACCCCCAGAGTCCTGGTGAAAGGACACCCTCCCAGTTTCCGGTAGCCTGAGCGTTTTCAGTTTCTCCCCAGAAATAATGCTGGAAAACCTCCACTAAAACCAATGCTCTGCATAGCAGCTACCAAATGCTCACTTGCCAATAGGGAACCTTCCCTGGTGGTAGCTATGCTGCCAAATGTAAGGGTACCTTAGAAGATCTGGAACTAATCAGGCTCCATTTTTTTTTTAAATGGGAAAGTCCTCTTCTGTTGTAACTTATTCATAGTTACTCAGTGTACACTCTATTCCTTGTTGTAGTGGCATCAGCTTACACAGAGGCTTTCTCTGAGAGATGACATAGGAACTTGCATTTGCATCAGAGCCTTGTTGTTACAGCATATTTGCTGTGATTGTTGATGAAATACTAATATTTAAATTTGTATTGTACAGGGAAAGCCTGGAAAAGATGGTGAAAAAGGAGAAAAGGGGAGTCCGGTAAGTATTTCTCTGTGATTTTTGAAAGGAAGCTGTTGGCCTTCACCAGCTGACGATGGTTGTTGCCTCTCCTGTTTCCTTTAGGGGTTTCCCGGCTCCCCAGGGTTCCCAGGACAACCAGGACAACCAGGCTTTAAGGTAAATAGGGGCACTGTTTTGAGTTTTTAACCTTCATTTTGTAGGTCAGTTCAGAAATTTTGACTAGAATAGTGGCTTATGGACTCACAAAGAATTACAGTTATTTATGCTCCATGTGAGCAAAAACACAACTTAACGTATTGGTTTTATTTGTAAGCATAAATTTTTTTAAAAATGAGATGTTAAGTTTTTTTTTTGTAGTAGATTAGTTTTTCCTGATTGTAAACCACTCCCAGAAATGCAAAAAGATATTGTGAAGAAAAATAGCTTATGGGATCTTTCTATTGCCCACTCAGAGATGGTCAGAGTTAGTAATTGTCCTATGTACACATATGTACATGTGCTTTGAAAAAATGATATTGCATCATACATCCTGCTTTGCTGCATAATACTATGAAGTGGATATATTTCTATGTCCATAAATGTAGTTATACACTTATTCTTTTTTTAAATATATTTTATTGATTTTTTTTTTACAGAGAGGAAGGGAGAGGGAGAGGGATAGCGAGTTAGAAACCTCTGTGAGAGAGAAACATCGATTCAGCTGCCTCTTGCATGCCCCCTACTGGGGATGTGCCCACAATCCAGGTACATGCCCTTGACTGGAATTGAACCTGGGACCCTTGAGTCCTCAGGCCAATGCTCTATCCGCTGAGCCAAACCAGCTAGGGCTATACATTTATTCTTTTATTGTCCATGCCTTTTACTTGGTATTTAGGCCCCTTCCACATTTTTATGATTACAACTTATTTTTGTTCACTGGTCTGATCGTTTCCCTGTTATAAATTCCTAAAAATAATGTTTGGGGTCAACGTTTAGACTCTTTTGGAAGCTTTTGCCATGTGCCCCCAAATTGCCCCCAGAAAGGCAATTTGGGGCCCTTTCATTTGGCAACTGCTGGTTATCAAACTTTAAAAAATATTTGTTATTCTGATAGACAGAAAAAACTCATTGCTTTATTGTTTTCTTTTAATCACGAGAATAGGTAATACACATTTCTACTAAAATAGAAATATAGTTGACACTTTAACAATATGGATTTGAAATGCATGCATGTACTTACAAGTAGATTTTCCCCCCCAATAAGTACATACAGAACTATAAGTACATACAGAACTGTAAATGTATTTTCTCTTCCTTATGATTTTCTTCATAACACTTTCTTTTCTATAGCTTACTTTGTTGTAAGAATAAAACATATAGTACATATAACATACAAAATATGTGATAATCCCCTGTTCATGTCATTGGTAAGGTTCAACAGTAGGCTATTAGTAGGTAAGTTTTCGGGGAGTCAAAGTTATACATGGGTTTTTGACTGTGTGTGGATCATTGCCCTTAACCCCTGCATTGGTCAAGGGTCAGCTGTAATTTGGAAATGTTTATCTCTAACAATGAATGATAAACTAGGGAAAGGACCTCAAGGTTTGCTTATCAAAGCCAGGGACAAAGGGAGAAATTCTATACAAAGGCTTTAATTTTTTGAGAAAGTACAATCTTGTAGAATTTAAAAGGTAAATATGTTTGGAATATATTAGCTAAGATATTTTTTAAGTTTCACAAATACTTCTAAAATTCTTCTCATATTTATGAAAAACCAAAACAGCCAATTTGATTTAATGCCTAAGTTTAATTCATTAGTTTAAAAGGAAAAAAAGTACATTCACGGAATAATGGCATATCTTAAGACTTTTAAAAGTATTACGATGTTTATATAAGAACAATATATAAAATTAATTTGGGGGTTTTTTCATCTAATATGGATTAAACTAAGCCTCAAAGTGACCAGAATTTACCCACTTAATGTTTTTAAATAATGTTGGATTTTAAGGGGAAAGAAAAAACCATAAGTATTCTTTATTACGATTTCCAATGCAAATTTGGACATTCTTACACCTAAAGACCTCAAATAAAATGATTTCTTTAAGAAAAATATACCAAGAAATCAGAATCTTTCATATCGTTTTATTTCATTTATTTTCATTTTATTGTAAACCACTGTGTACGAATTCAGCTTACAAATGAGTACACAATTTCACTGCTCTAAGCAAAACAGTTTTCATTTTTGCAAACAACATTTTACTTCTGGTCCATATGCATAGTTATACATATTTATAATCACTGTATGTAACTTTTTTTTAAAAAAAAAGTACATTCTTCATGTTTTGCTGATTGTAAAGTTCTTCAGGTAAAGTTCTCTGAGGGAGCGTACAGTCAACAGAACAAAAACTGCGAGCTTGTTTGTCATGTGACTAATTGGCTTCCCATTAGTGTCTTGTAGAAACTTTTATCCTCATATGTCACCCTTATGCAAAGCAAAATGAAATGTATTTGCTTTTGTTATAGTTATTACAGAGCACTTTAAGCTAATTGGGATGGGAGGTATTGAGAGGAAAATATTTCTTGCAAAGTTTAATTGCTTTCTGAAAGATCACTACTCTTTCTAGTTAAAAAATGCTGAAGTTATTTTTTTTCTTTTGTAGGGAGACAAAGGTGAAGCAGGTCCTCCAGGCCCACCTGGAATTGTGAGTAAGAATAATGTTTGCTGGGCTGGAGAGCCTTTGAAATGAAAAAAAGGAAAGGAGTTGAGGCCAAGCAGTTGCTTAGGCCACAGGCTCTGCAGCATTCCCAGACCGACATTTTTATGGAAAGGGATTGCGTACAATCTGAACGAATAATTTTATATTTTTTATGGTGTGGAGTTTGGGTCTTACTTTTTATTAAATTTTGATCATTTCTGCATGTGGGTAAGAATAGTAGCCACATACTCTGAAACTTTTTTGATTTAAATGGTCCATTGAGGAAAACATTATCAAAAGGGACAGATCATCCACAATTTGACTGCTCTAAGCAAAACAGTTTTCATTTTTGCAAATAACATTTTACTCCTTGTCCATATGCATAGTTATACATACTTATAATCACTGTATGTAACTGTCTTTTAAAAAAGTACATTCTTCATGTTTTCAAGTGATCTTCAAGTAATCATTTCCAATATTTTGTCAGTGTTTTGCTATAATTATTTTAACCACTTTGCCCCAAAGCTTTTTTATTTTTTTAAAATATACTTTTATTGATTTCAGAGAGGAAGGGAAAGGGCGAGAGAGATAGAAACATCAATGATGAGAGAGAATCATTGATCAATTGCCGCCTGCATGCCCGCACTGGGGATCGAGACTGCAACCCGGGCATGTGCCCTGACCAGGAATCTAATCATGACCTCCTGGTTCATCAGTTGATGCTCACCCACTGAGCCACACAAGCTGGGCATCCCCAAAGCTTTTTTAAAATGATGAAAATGTTACCGTTCTCTTATTTCCTGCCATTGCACTGTGTTGATGAATGGTTGTAAAAACCATTGTGTGCGAGACTGAGTGTATGGGGGCGATGGGTGGTGGTGGTGAGTCATTTTTCCTTAAGCTACATTTCCAGGCATAGGATCATTGGATTAACTTCTCAAGCTTTCTTAATTCTTTTAATTCTCCATATATACTTATGACTCCATTTTTCATATTTGTGATCCTGCAGCAGCATTCAAGTAACCTGTTTTTAGCTTAACCTAATCAGCAGATTTTAATAATATCCAGTAATTTAATTGCAGCAAAGGAATTATATTTTAAGACTAATAATGAAGTAATTTGACTTGGTCATTTTCTTTGAATTTTAGTAATTTAGAATTGAGTGGGTAAGTTCACTCCTTTTTTAACGAGGCAAAAGTGCATTCTTTTTGCCTTCCATCCTTAGGGCCTTAAGGAGGTCCCCACTTTGGACCATTTAATAAAAAAGAAAAGAGAAAACTCTTCCAGTAAAAAAGTTGGAGTGTTCTGTTGCAAACAGTTAGAGGAATTGTAAGGGTGTTCTGCTAGCACTCTTTAAAGGAGACTACTCACGTTATGGCTTATATGGACATTTAGAAATTCCAAACCTAAACCTTGGAATTAATATTTTTCTAACGTCACCTCGTTGGTAAAGCTCCTGCCTGGTGGATTTTCTGCAGGAGGACATTATGGAATATTTATTTTGTATGTTTTGGCTCCCCCTGCCCCATGACTGCTTCTCTTTCACATTTCATGCAATGACAGGACAAGCATTAGCTTCTTCATCTATAGCAGCAGCCCCTGCCAGGCCCCGTGGTGATCTCGTGTTCTGTAATTCAGGTGATCGGCACAGGACCCTTGGGAGAAAAAGGCGAGAGGGGTTTCCCAGGGCCACCGGGGTTGAGAGGAGAGCCAGGGCCCAAAGGTAAGTTGCTCTCTGTTGTCTTTCCCTCTCTTGCTCTTACCTCCTCTCCTCCTCCCCCTGTCTCTCTCATCCTCTCTTCCTCTTTCTTCCATTTTCAACCTGCACTCGTTTGCACCTTGAAAACATCTATGTCCCTCGCAGGACCGCGTGGTGACCGAGTCTCACACGAGCTCATGTTTCATTGTCACACTGTCCATCCGGGGGCCCCTCTCCTGGCATCTCTGTAGCTTCAGGGGCACCGCATTTCCACGCGCTCAGGCTCCCTGTTCCCCTTGGCAGTGGGTACTCCTGGGCACAGAGATATAAACCATCAATCACGAGTGCACCAGTCTCAGTCTGTCCAACTCTTTCTCGTTTTAGGTTTCCCAGGACAACAAGGCCAGCCAGGCCCCCCAGGTGAGCACCTTGGACTGATTTTTAAAGAATACTGTCAATCTTCTCTGTGGTTACATTCTGAACGTTTTATCATGTACATTAGATATTTGCATAAAATGTTTAACAGTTCTGTAGCACCATTTTCTAGTTATGAAAACAAGATGTGTTCATGGGAAAGGTGTTCATTTTGTAAGGGACAGGTTACAGGGGTGGGCAAACTTTTTGACTTGAGGGCCACAATGGGTTCTTAAACTGGACTGGAGGGCCGGAACAAAAGCATGGATGGAGTGTTTGTGTGAACTAATATAAATTCAAAGTAAACATCATTACATAAAAGGGTACGGTCTTTTTTTTTTTTTTAGTTTTATTCATTTCAAACGGGCCGGATCTGGCCCGCGGGCCGGAGTTTGCTCACAGCTGGGTTAGCATGTAGCTAGAAACGTATTTAACCGGTGGGACTGTTCATGTCTCTTGTTGAGTCACACCTACTCTGCCTGACTCTGATCTTTTCCTTCAAGTTAATGTGTAGAAAGCATTTGACTGTCAGCATTTACATGGTGAGAAGCCTGCCAGTTTGATTCAGTTTTACTTGTTTCAGCAGTTCCCCTTTTAGTGATGGTCACTGGTCATTTTTCCTTCAACAGTTAAGAAAATTAGTTTGTGCGGTTGACATTCAACTTGTGATTATTTAGGTGAGGTTTTGTTCTGGTTTCAGGCATCCCGATACCTGGGCAGATTGGTGCTCCCGGCTTCCCTGGTGAAAGAGGAGAAAAAGGTGACCAAGGATATCCAGGGGCGTCTTTGCCAGGACCAAGAGGAAAAGATGGATTCCCGGGCCCTCCTGGGCGTCCCGGACCTCCTGGACCGCCAGCCTACATAGGTAAGCTCCCTCTGGGACCGTTTCACGTGGTGTCCCTTTGAGGACAGACTGCAGGGCAGGGCTGGCCCAGGTCTTTGAGGGGCTCCGGAGTTCACATGCAGTACAGAAGGCTGGTGTGTCCAGTGATGGATGAATTCTTGGCAGCCCACTTAGGTGTCTGCAAAATTAGCCTTGCTACAGAAAGGAATGGTAAAAATAAAACCATAAAACTGGTTTAAAGGAATAGGAAATATGTTAACTAGCTCTGAGTGTCCTGGCGTCTAAAGCTGAAAAGTGAGCCAGTTGAGTTGTGCAGTTTGTACTGAAATAAAATGTATTCTAGCTTATCTAGAGTCACATAAATGATGCTCAGAATTGAATAGGAACTATCAGTTAGAGACGTTTCTCCACGGACAGTCTGCAGCTCTAAATAATTACTGCATTGCTGAAAGTTTGCTTAGGAAAAGTAAGAAGTAAAGTAGCTCAAGTCTTGCCTGTGATGTCACAGATGTATGATGATGGGGAAACCACTTAACTTTTTTGAGCCCCCATTTCTTAATCTGTATATTAAGGATGATGGTGTGTTCTTGGCAAGATAACAATGAAATAAAGTATAAGACAGGGCTAACGAGATATGTTTTAGAATTGTGAAATAGATGTTTCAGAAGTGATGGTGTGCGATGCTGAGGAGATGGATGGATGCTATGTGTGCTGGTCCTGTTTGTGAGCAAACTAAAGCTGGATTTCTAATACTTACCAAGTAGCCGTCAGACAGTTTGGTTCTTCAGGAGAGATTGAATTACAGAGTGTGGAAATACCTAGCTTCAGTTAGGTAGGGATGATCCTATAACTTTAAAAATCCATTTCAGATGGACAAGTGGAATGCCAGCCTGGACCAGTAGGTGATCCGGGTCCTCCTGGAATTCCAGGGCAACCAGGATTGTTGGGTGAAGTTGGAGAGAAAGGTAAGAGATTACTTTTCTTTTTTTTTAAAATGATGATTGTGCTAGGGTCTATAATATACTAGTATGTCTGCAAACTCACTGGCTTGGGTGGACGTGGATGTAGTCTGCCTTTATTTGAACTCCCCGCAAAGTCCATTCTAGGATGTGCTTCCCTACAACTCTGCTGGGATTTTCCTGTTGTTGGATTTTGAGAGGCAGCTCTCACCTGGGAGACAGTGCAGAGTCAGGGCCTGATGTCAGAGTTGCTGCCTTCTCCATGACTGGCAGGTGAACCTGTCAGACTGATGTCTTACTGTGGCCTTTTAGTTCAAAGTTTGAGAGTTCCCTTCTCAGAGGAGGCACATCTTTCAAGCCAAATCACAGATGCATACTTGGGATGCTCACCACCCATCCAAGCCATAATCAGTGTGAGCAAATCTCATGGACCAGCTGTCTCCACCCAGTGCTCTCAATTTTATCTTTATTCTTCCCAAGTTTTTGCTCTAACACCAACCCAGGACACATCGTAATCCCTTCACCATCTTGGAAACAGAGTGGATATCACTGCACCGACAGTCCTATCTTAGAGTGTAATAAACAAGGGATATTCCAATATGTGTATGCCTCTCAGTACCCAAGGGTAGAACAAATAAGAGGTTGCTCCCCAAACTGACCCCATTGTGTACCATTTCTGGCTTTAGGTTGCTAAGAATTTTTACTCTTCAAAAGTCTAAAACACAAATGCTTCATGGAGAACAGTTTCAGCTAAATCTTTGAATTTTGACAGCCATGCAAGTTACAGAACCTTAGATGGAAGTGATCTCAGAAGTCATTGGAGCTGGGGTGGGGATTCCCCCAGTCGCTGGTGTGTCCAGTGATGGATGGATTCTTTACGGCCCTCTTAGGTATCTTTGCAAAATTAGCCTTGCTACAGAAAGGAATAGTAAAAATAAAACCATAAAACTGGTTTAAAGGAATAAGAAATATGTTAACCAGCTCTCAGTCTCCTGGCATAGAAAGCTGAAAAGTGAGCCAGTTGAATTGTGCAGTTTGTACTGAAAATAAAATGTATTCTAGCTTACCTAGAGTTATTTGTCGTTCAATGAATCGCTCTAGTTACCAGGTAGGGAGTCCTTTCTGAGGTGGGCTACTACATTTTATGACAGAACCAATGGTCAGAAGGTTCTCTGTACTGAGATTTTGTTTATCTGTCTCTGGAATCCTAAGAGAAGCCTCTTTCTTCCGTGTCTTCATGCTCCTGCTCGAGAACCATCAGCCCGCCCAGACTGCGGTGCTAGTGCCTCTCCCCGCCCACTCCTGGACTCACAGCACACTTCCATGGAACCCAGGGCGCCCAGAACGTAGCTGAGATGTTAGCAGACTTGCACTGCGTGTCTGTCCCATGGCTGGGCTGCTGTTCTGCCCCTGGGAAGAACCCAGAACGAAGCAGTGCACCGTGCCCAGAGCTCAGGGACGCGAGGCTGCCTCATTGGTCCTTTTCTGTCCCTGACCGTGGGGCCTGCTGGAGAGGAGTGTGCATTCACCGTCCCTGGGGCTGGGGGCACCCATCCAGGCGAGGGCACAAGGGTGATGCAGACCAGCCTCTCTGACTTCCAAACATGGGCGTCTCCACATGCACTCTGCTCTGCATTAAACCTGATTTGTGCCTAGAAACCAGACATTTTAAGGTTTAGGATACCCTAAGGCCTTTGAGCTTAGTTTGAAAGTCAGGACATAAGATGTTAAAATTTCCAAAGAAAGGCATTCCCTTCCATTTTTTTTGTGCTGCCATCTCTCTACTTTTCCATCTCAGTGTCAGGTCAGTTATTTGTTCTTGCTTTGGGGGCTTCTTATTCTCAGTGATCATCTGTCAACTTGCTGCCTGGATTTAAGTCCAGGAGCGATATGTACAGTTTGCCAACAAATACTAAAAAATAATGGGAAGTTATAGAGTGGGAGACAAAATTGTAGCAGTCAAAACTTCAGGCTGATTGGCAAAATTGAGTTCTGGATCACTTTTTAGTGATTTTTTGAAAGTGGTTACCCGTGATGTGTGGCCAGTGACAGGGACACAGAGCAGGTTAGTAGAGGCGTCCGGAGCATGGGTTAGGTAATTGAGAAAGCACACATTTGAATGCGTCACTATTAAAATGACGGCCTTCTTTGCCCTTTTATTCTGTCACCACACTGCAGGGACTTCTGTTCACGCGTTACATAAAAGTACCCTGTGTTTCCTTTTTTAGGTCAAAAAGGAGAGGGTTGCCTTGTCTGTGACACAACAGGACTTCGTGGACCCCCCGGGCCACAGGGGCCCCCAGGAGATAGAGGTAAGACCCCCACATGTGAAAGGGACCAGGTCAGATTTTGCTTCAATGGGCTGGAACCTTCACGGTGAGATGTATCTTAACTCCACGAGAGACCTGATTTTCTGCAGTCAGAACTAAAGCATAATAATGAGACTGTTATGCTCAACTTCCGGGATGTGTTCACTTTGTTGAAAATTATCAAAATGTCCTATAAATTCACTGTCATTAAAATGTCCTGATAAAAGGATAGCAACATATGGCTTACTCAGCTCTGCAAATTTCGTCATCTCGAAAGAAGTTAACTGAATGTTGTTATGGGAAGTGGTCTGGGGCGGGGTGAGGCGACTCAGAGCCATCCCACTTCACTGTTACCTTTGTGCATTTGGGGTCACTTTTCCCTTTCTGAGCTCATCTTGAGCATTTTCATTATTACTTTCTTTTTTTTAAAAAAAAATACTTATTTTTATTGATTTCAGAGAGAAAGGTAGAGGGAGAGAGAGTTAGAAACATCAATGATAAGAGAGAATCATTGATTGGCTGCCTCCTACTTGCCCCATACTGGGGATCGAGCTCACAACCCAGGCATGTGCCCTGACCAGGAATCGAACCATGACCTCCCGGTTCATGGGTTGACCCTCAACCACTGAGCCACCATGGCCTGGCTCATTATTCCTTTTTGAGATTCTTAAAACATCATTCATTTTGTATAAAGACCTTTGTACTTTGAATCTTGTATTTTTGTTCTTTTAAGTCTCAAAAAAATTTAAAAAGCTTCTGAGTAATTAGAAAGTATCTCATCAATAATGTGCTGTAATTTTTTCTCTGTGTTTTATGAAAGGTTTCCCGGGGCAGCCAGGGCCCAAGGGCGAGAAAGGTCTACCTGGCAGGGACGGTCTGGAAGGATTGCCTGTGAGTATGCCTGTCTGAGTTCATGGCCATATTAGAAGGTGTATATTTTTACATTTGCAATACAGTGTCTGCCGTATTTGGGAGCTGGTAAAAGTATCTCTTGGTCCAGCAGTCTAGAATTACTCCCTGTGTTCCTCTTCACTCATTCCCCTGAGAATGAGCAGGACTGTTGGAATCCAGAACCAGCATCTCAACTGCCCTTCTTCTCACCTGGCCAGAATTCAGTTGCCACGCACCTGTGTCCAGGTGCAGCCGAGTGCTGGTGTGTCCCTTTCCCGCAGGGTCTCTGGGAGTTCTTGAAACAAATGATGCCGCCAAGGGTTACCTCTTAGCAGCGACACTGTTGAGTTGAATTGTCCTTCTGCACAATTATTGCTTATCATTCTAAATAATCTACAAACTTATGTTCATGGATAAGTTTAGCACCAATAGTTTCTAGGGAGAGAAGGAGGGAAACTGACCTGTGTACTTCTAGGGATTTGAAATATTTTTTATTCTTCTTCTAACAGATACATATTTTGAAAATTCCTAACACCAAACTCTATTTTAAAGATGCTTCTTTCTATCTAAAATGAAATACCTCAATCATATGGATGTGAAACCTTTCAGTTAATCAAAATAACAGCTTCTTAGCTCTTCTAGTATGTTTTAAAAGAAGCCATTGAAAAGAATAGCAATAATCTTAACTATTGAAGGACATTATTTTATTTCATATAATTAGCTTTATGCATTTATATGTTTAAAGCTTTTGAACCTTAGGAGATTGCTCTCTTCATATTTTCTTGGTTCTTATAAGTTCTGTAAGCATTAACTAGTTCCTACAAATTACATTCATTCCCATTTTCCCTTTCCTTTTGTCATAAATTGAACCTCAAGTCTTTAGCATTATTCTTTTTTGTTGTAGCACTTTAACATTCATATTTAAGAAAAAATATTACAGGATGCTTCTATAAAGGCGGGTCAGGGTAAAAAGGAGTTGAAATGGGAATGAAACAGCTGGGATTTAGCAATAGTTTTCTCCTTTTGAAGTTGGGTCTTGAGATCCTGCTTTCCAGATCTTCCCTGGGCCTGGGGAGATAAGTTAGAAGTTGCAATTGTTTAAAATATTTCTAAATCCATTAGAAGGTCCCATCGCTGGGAAGCCCTGGCTGTGGTGGTGATCAAAGGCGGAAAAACCTTGAAGGCAGCAGTAAAGGATGCTTTTAACCTCTGGACGTAGTCTTTATCTACTTGGCCTTTCTGGAATCCTTCCTGCCTCCACTGTGCCCGAAACCTAGTCCAGACATCCATTTCTCCAGCCTCAAATCTAATAAAAAGGGATAAAGGGGAAGGAGATGAGAGAGAAGGATGGTTGAGTAGAAGTCATGATAAAGAAGAAAGTAAAGAAAACATACCACAAAAATTTTAATCCTATGCCTTCCCCATCAGGAGCTGCTTTCTGTAGATGGGGGAAAAAATGCCTAAAAATTGTTTTATGGGTAAATAATTTAATTTAGAAGAGAGTAATTTTCCTTTTATTTGAGGCTGTATGGTTTAACTAGCTCAAAAGTGTGGTTCTTATGTCAGATTTGGCTGGAGGCCAAAAGAGGTACTCAGGAACCCATGGAGTATACCCGGATGTAGATTAAAATGAGAAAGTGATGAAGTGCTCAGAGTTTTCATTTGATGTAGATGGCACTTCGGTGACATGTTATTTTGAAAGCTGAGTGTTTGATTTTGGGGAAGAAGGACAGATCACAAGAGTCTGGCTCCTGACAGATGTGGAAGCCCGCGCTGCAGGGGCAGGTTCTGGTTGCTGGGAGCGGGTAATTGAAATGAACTCCTCCTGGCTTCCCCACAGGGGCACCACTTTTTAGAAGCAGACCACACAGCCATCGGATCTTCTTGTATTTGTGCAGCCAGTGCTAAATTTTCAAGGCGCTATTTGATTTCCTCCATATTTATCTTAAGGGATGTGGATCAAAAGACCTTTGAATTGCTTAGGATTAAGAAGTTCTGTGGCAAAGTAACCCCATGAGATAGCCTAGGGTCATAGATGTTCCTTTTCAAAAAAATCCAGATTCCTCCCTTGAATGATAGTGAACAAGGTCATCTTTATTTTAAAAAAATATATTTTCTCACCCTTTGCTCACAGTATCAGAAAACTATATTTCTGAATAATCACTGTAAAATAACATAATGATGCTTCTGGATTGAGAAAAATATACATTGGTAATAATTTCTTACATTGGTATTTATTTTTTATTGGTGGATGTTACCAGTTCAACATATACTTTCCCCAATATCTCCTTAGTTGCAGACATTAAGGACACAAAGATAGAAAACCTTGGTCCTGCTCTCAAAGCCCCGAAAGACTAGTATAAAGACAGATGTGCAAGCAAAAGTTCCTAATAAACAAAGCAAGTTTTACAACGAGAACCACATGTTACACCATGGCGATACAGGAAAAAGCAGCTCTACCTATCAGGAAAGGTTTCACAGAGGACTCTAGCTTTAGCTGAGGTTTAAGGATGCATAGGAGCTAATATTAACCCAAGGGAAAAAGCTACAAAATACCACAATACCTTGCAACTAGATAATGAAATTTCCTTGACCCTCTGCTAACCTTTCTAGTAGGTGGCTGGTAGAGATAAAGAGTTCCCATTCTTGGGACAAGAGCAGATAGGTTGAGCATCTTCTACCTTTGCCAAGTACATCTGAATGAAGTATCCTCTGTTATAAGGGGCACGTCGAGCTCAGGGTCAGTTCCAACCAGCTCTGTCTGTCCAGGAGAACTTTCTACCATGATAGAGATGTCTATGCCTGGGCTGTCCAGTTTGGTAGCCACTCATCAGTGGTGGCTATTGAGTCTGTGAAGTGTGGCTAGTGTGACTAAGGAGCTGAAGTTTTAATGTTATTTAATTTAAATGTTTAACTAGTATTGGACAGTGCAGACTTGTTGCCGACTCTCCAGGCTTCTGGGAGCACACTGGATGGTGTTGATTGTGCATCTAAGAAGGTACAACTGTGCCATGTTTGGTATTGAAAGAGCAGCTGCTCATTCCTTAGCTGGCATTGTTTCAGCTTGGAGGAAGCAATATGGGCAGGAAAATGATTCAGCCCTATTTAGGTTAGTCCCAAATTTACCACTTGTTTGACCTGAGCAGGCCTCGGAACCTCTGCCAGCCTCATCTCCACATTTGTGTAGAGGCAGCTTTTATGAGATAATACCTGACTCTTCAGTGCTCATGTGGTGTGGGGATAAAGTACAACCAGAAATAAGACTTTCTGACTGTTATCTTGAGTATTAGCTCCCTCATCTGCTAAAAGGTGCTTTGAATATTTTTCCTGCAGAATTAGGATAAGAATCATATATATGTATGTATGTACATACACACACACACATACACACACACACATACATACATACATACATACCAATGATTGGGACACATGGTATGCGCTTAATAAATGGTAGCCACTTCTTAAATCTAAATATTGTATGCATTTTGGTATGTCTTTTGTCTTCTAATGCCTTTCTTTGAGACATATATATTACACATTGACACACATATGTGTGATTCACAGATATCCAAGAACTGCTTGAGAGGGAGTTTATAAAAAAGAACTCAAATTAAATGAATTGTGAAGAGTTTTAAATTCTGCCAAGTCAGCAGGGAGGCTAAAGAGATTTCTCTCGCAGGCCTAAGAGAACAAGCTAAGGAGACAATTATTTGCAACCTTGGCTATTTTCCTTGTGAACCCCAACTCTCAGAGTGGCTGGTGGAGAAACCCTCTATAGGTGTGGGCATGCCTTGCAGATTTGACTTTCCAGGAACTGAAAAATGTTCTGTTTGTCTCCTGGGAAAGTCGATTCTGTTGCACTCCCTTCCCAGAGTTTCCTGTCTTCCCAGTGCCCTGGAAACCTCTCCTCCAGAATTTGGAGTGTAAGCTTAAACCTGGACAATTTCAACAGTGACTAGAGTTAGAGAAAACATGGCTCTTCCCAGCCCTCATTGATTCTTAACCACCATCTCCACCTAGAAGCCATTTCTCCAGTTCCTGGGCCCAGGACCTTACACATTCATTGCCCTCCAACAGTTGCTAAAATGTTCTTTTGAATGTTTTAACAGTTGTAAGGGGCAAGAAGGCTACCTAAGAACCATTCCACGAGCTGGGTACCCAGTGCCATACCATTATTCCCCCGCTTGTATTCCAGTCTCTGTTCAGAATCCCTAAAAGGAATATTTGAAGTGTTTACAAGAAGTGAGGTCAGATCATGGCTTTGTCATAGCTATTGGATGGCTTCTAGTAAATGAATGAGGAAATCTAAACACGTTAAAATTTTCTTGATTTCGTATTGACTGTGTAACCAGCCATGCTTGTGTGTTCCATGGATGAATGTCTCCAGGGGTGTCATAAAGCTTTGTCCTTGTAGGGCCCTCAAGGTTCACCAGGGCTGATGGGCCAGCCAGGAGCCAAGGGAGAGCCTGGTGAGATTTACTTCGACATGCGACTCAAAGGTGACAAAGGAGACCCAGGCTTCCCAGGACAACCCGGCATGCCAGGCAGATCAGGGTCTCCTGGAAGAGATGGCCATCCAGGTCTGCCCGGCCCCAAAGGCTCCCCGGTATGTTTATTTCCAGACTCTGAACATGCACTGTACAAATGGCCATGCAAATAATGAGAATAATTTGTATCATATTTACATATTCTCACTTAAATGCTAATTGTCATAAGTGAACTTATTTCATGGCTCATGGGAAAACTCGCCTGTAAACCTATGCTGGTGGTGTTGATGATGTTGACTTGATAATGAGATAATAATGGATCATTGTCTTCTGATGTATTGGGGGGAACTGAAAAGATTTTCTCATGTCGGAAGGGTGGTGAAGTTTCAAGTGAATGGTGTTCAGGTCATCTTTTATAAGAAGATTCCAGATATAAATGCCTCACTCTTTGAAGTGTCTCCTGATGTAGGATAAGGGAGGGAGGATGATTGCTCAACTTAGAGAAAAGAATGCTGGTTTCATTTATTAACCACAAGTTGATCTTTGTAGAAGGGTTACAGTAAATAAATAGCATAAGCCAGTTAAACCCTGGTACTTATTTACTACTGAGTGTGTAAAAATGTGACATGGACAGGAGTGTTGGTATGTCTTCTAATAAGATTTCTTTTTTTCGTTTCATCTCAGGGTTCAGCAGGATTAAAAGGAGACCGTGGCCCCCCCGGAGGAGTTGGATTTCCCGGCAGTCGTGGTGACATCGGCCCTCCTGGGCCTCCAGGGTATGGCCCAAGTGGCCCCGCTGGTGACAAAGGACAAGCGGGCTTCCCGGGAAATCCTGGACCCCCCGGCCAGCCAGGTGAGGCCCGAGGACCTCAGGTGCAGCACAAAGATGCACAGGGGTCCTGGACTCAGTGATGTGGGCATGTGGGTTTGGTTTCAGTTCTTCCAGAGGTGATCTGGGCAAGTCCTTCTTTGGCCTTTTTGTACATTCATTTGTATATAAGACTAGAGGCCTGGTGCACGAAATGTGTGCACTTGGGGTGGAGGGTCCCTCAGCCCAAATTGCGAGAAGGTACAGGCCAGGCCGAGGGACCCCAGTGGTGCAGGGTCAGGGCCAGGGAGGGACATGGGAGGTTGGCCCACTGAGGAGGGACTGCGGGAGGGCTCCAGGGCATGTCCAGCCTGTCTCGCTCAGTCCCGATCAGTTGGACCCCAGCAACAAGCTAACCTACCGATTAGAGTGTCTGCCCCCTTGTGATCAGTGCATGTCATAGCGATCAATTGGTTGAGTGGCCTTAGCATATCATTAGCATATTATGCTTTGATTGGTTGAATGGCTGACTGGATCACCAGACACTTAGCATATTAGGCTTTTATGATATAGGATGGGCCAGATAGTATGTAGGATTGGGCTAAAAACATTTGAATATATAGATGATTTTCCTTATAATAAATATATAGCTATACCAGCTAAAGTCAACCTTTGATGTGGGAGTGATTTCAACATAAGCCCATTTTTTTTCCCCTCATCTGTTTTCAGTGTTTCCCAGGCACAGTCAGTCCATTTTGGCTTCTGGATATCCCACAGAGTATACCTTGCCTGTTGATTAATTCTATAACAGTGTCAACTTCATTATTGATATTTAATTCCATGTTGGTTTTAGTCACTTGCTGACTGTTTTTTTCTGTGACTGTGTGTGCCAGGCACTATGCTAAGTGGTGATCAGAATGATAAGCAAGACAGACATGGCCCTGCCCCCCTGGAGCTCACTGTCCAGGGTTTGGCAGAGCACGTGGAGAAAGGACTATGTGTGGGTTTCCCACAGGCATGCTCAGGGACAGAGGTGTACAAGGGAAAGCTCCGGGTCTTGCACACATAGGTTCCCAATAAGTTATTAGTAGAATATGACTTAGGGTAGAAATGGAACACTCACATCTTTCCCTAGAAAATCCTGGAATGGGAAGAGGAGAGGCTGGGAATGGCTTGGATAAAAGGAGAAAAGGAAGTGTGCTTCACTAAGACATGTTTTCAAAGCTGTAAACAATGAATGAAAGGACTTTGGGTGATTAAAAGTGTGTGACTAGTAAACATTGAAAAACATAACTAAGTAGCTGGATAATCAAACTATCCAACAAGAACTCTGTAGAAGCAATTACATTATGGCTTTCTTGCTTACAGATTTGCCAATTCTGTCGTCAGCCATACATCTAGCCCAAGTTTTATCAATTCCTATGCCTATTGGGAACTATTTCCTTATTAAGACATAATATAAAGTTCATAAGCATTCTGACCCAGAAAGTCTTCGATGGAAGTCCAAGTTTAGCATCCTAATGTATCTGTTATTATTACCATTCTCATTGTTTGTGAGAACATTGATTACTTAGCACCAAATTGTGACTCCACTGATAATTGTTCTCTCTTTAGTAAGAAATGTCTCTTTTGTCACTCCTTTGGGGCAGGGAAATACTGAGTTTGACTTAGAAAGATCCCCAGTATTAGAAAAGAGACCACTGATCACTTCCCTTCAGCTCCTGATCCCCAAATCTACATATTAAGTGTTCTTTGTACTTCTGGGATCTGAAAACTTGCAGAGCTACAAAATGGAATCAGACCTTCCTCTTGGCCAGAAACTACTATCAGAAAAACCACCTGGGGTACATCTAGATACATCCCGGTAGGATGGGGAAGAAGGCATTGTTGGCAGTGCGGTTAGTCTTTTTCCATATTCTGTAGAGTTTCTTGGCCACCCAGACCCATTCAGCTTTTGGATTAGAAACCTGACCTTCTTTGATCCGCCAGAACTCTGTTTACTCTGGTGACCATAAAAGTCTCCATCTGGGGTAGAACTGATAGCAAATACGTGTTGGAATCAGTCGGGAGGCATTTCCTATACTCTATAGCTCAAGAATGTGTTGGCTGTCACTGGGAGGCCCTACGTATCTTGAATTCTCGTAAGGCATGTGAAGAGTTGTTGCACACATTCCTGGAGATGATCCCTTTAGTCCTTTCTTAATAGCTAAATCCTGACGCCCAGTGCATCTCCTGTGCACGAATGTCCTGGGGGCTGGGCTGGCACCTCCTAGCTTGTGATGGTCTTGACAGCAGACATCTGCCCAGCTGCACTGTTACCAGTAATGCATAACCATCCATTTGGCACGTTGTGAAGATAACTTACCACCAGATGAACATAATTTAGGTTGCTCTCAGTGCAACTCAGAAATAGTACTGGCTGAGAAATTGAGAGAGAACAGTAAAAGTGTTTTGACTTTTTGAGACAGACTAAAGAAGAAATTCCCCAGGCCCATCTCACCTTTTGTCATGGCAGGCCATTCAGCTTTTCTTGATTCTTACTTTGGACCATGAAGGAATTCTTTAGTCAGACAAATCTAGGTCACTCTGGACATACATTTTGGGGTGAGGAGGAACAACACTCTGTGAGAGATTCTAGAAAAATAGAGGGAGGAAATGGAGGTGTGCAGATGGAGGTGTCTGTCCAGGTACACACAGTGCGCTCAGAGGACGCAATTCTGGGCTCACGCGATGTCCTTGCTTTTTTTCCGCAGGTCTCAGGGGTGAAGCAGGAAGGGTCATGCCTTTACCTGGCCCCCCTGGAGCAGATGGACTTCCGGGTTCCCCAGGTTTCCAAGGGCCCCAAGGTACTTTTAAGTTCTACTTCACCTGGAGGTGGAATTGGAACATTCTCAGGTTTTTCTCATGCTGATCATTGGTCTTGCCCACAACAGGTGACCGAGGTTTCCCTGGACCCCCAGGAAGGCCTGGCCTCCCAGGAGAGAAGGGCACTGTCGGCCAGGCGGGGATTGGATTTCCAGGGCCTCCAGGCCCCAAAGGTAAGCCTGCAGGATGAGCTCAACCATGAGTGGGACCGTAGCTTTCATTCCCTGGCTGGTCAGCACCATGGGCTGTGCTCTCTCTGGTCACCTTTACTTGAACTTACGGGAGTACAAGGCAATGGACATGAAGACGCTATGCGGGTAGTGACCGTGCAGATATGGGAAGGCTTGCTCATGACCTCACAGTGCAGTGATGTCAGTCACTAAAGCCATGGGTGAAATGGTGCCTGCAACACAGTGATTTGGTTGGTGGAGTTGGAATATTAGGGGACTGGAAGCTGCACGGGCAGCTGGCAGATGCTACATGCATTTAAACTCACCCAGAGGAAATTCTCTGTCATCAGTGAAGGAAATACACAGCCAGTGGCACCTCCAGCTGACTGGCCTTGGAAGTCGGAAGGAAGGTCATGGGCAGGTGCGGGGATGGCAAGGCCTCTCTGCACATGGGGCTAGTATCCCCACAGGGTGCTGACATTTTAGAACCAGCACTTCTTTCTGAAAGTTGTAAGGAAGTAAAGAGGACAGTTTCACTCTTTTTTGTTGCTTTCTTATTCAACTAGTCCTTCAGGTAGACCCTGGCCTATAGACTTGCCATGACGAACATGGTCAGGACTGCGAAGGTGCTATGAACGATAGGGGGCGTGTCTTTCCCATTTGGATGGGCATCATGGCCCCAGTTTCACTGGCCATTTGGCCCAAACTGAGTTTAAAGACTTGTCCAGCCTCCTGGCTTTTTGTCTAGAGCAGCCGTGGGCAAACTACGGCCTGCGGGCCGGATCCGGCCTGTTTGAAATGAATAAAACTAAAAAAAAAAAAAAACCTTTTATGTACCCTTTTATGTAATGATGTTTACTTTGAATTTATATTAGTTCACACAAACACTCCATCCATGCTTTTGTTCCGGCCCTCCGGTCCAGTTTAAGAACCCATTGTGGCCCTCGAGTCAAAAAGATTGCCCACCCCTGGTCTAGAGGCATGCATCACACCTACTGTCATGGTTACAGCCTAGACATTTGGCGGACCAGAGACAGCAGCCTCTTTCCTCCTAGAGCCACATAATAACCACCCATGTACGTGGTTACTTCTGTCAGGTGTAAAGAGCAGAAGGCCCTTAATGACCCTCCAAGTTCATGGGGGAAGGCAGAGGCCTTCTCCATGTCCACGGACCCCACTCTATTCCATATGAGAGCCATAGCATTGCCATCATGACAGGTAAAGTTTAACTGATTAAAGGTCTTCATTAGAAGCCCTTTGCCCACATCTCACAAAGCTGCTTGGAGGTGCAGATGCTGGTGGGCGGTTAGGTCTACTCTCTGTTGGGACCCCTCAGCACAACAGCCCCACAGCAGGTGCCATTGAGGTGTGTGCTTCTGCAAACTCATAAATGACTGCAGGTCATGGACCGCCGCAGCCCACAGGAGGGGTGTAAACCAGCGTCTCTTAGACTTCGCTGCACACGGGAGCCATGTGGGCAGCTGTGTGAAAGCCGTGAGAACCTTTGAGTTGGGACCCAGTCTTTACATGTCGCCATGTGCCTCCAGTGTGGTGCAGCCCAACTTGAGAACCAGTGCTTCTCAAACTTGAATGCATCCAGGAATCACAAAGGGTCTGGGGAAAATGTGGACCAGCTTCCATAGCTCTCTAGCAGGGCAACAGCACTGTTCTCAAATCATGGCCACACTTGGGTAGTGAGAGTTTAAAGTGCCATTCTTAGTCTGCTAACGCCAAGGTGTTTGTGTTTGTTTTGGGGGAGTAGGACGGGAAAGAAAAAGTCATTGAGTAGGAGAAAGGAAGGATTGGGATTGGTCTGAGTGGTCCACGGCCCCCGAGCTGCCCCCCAGGTGGCCCTGGTGGCACTGCCATGACCAGATGATCTCATCTTCCTCTTAGAACCACCTCTATGGGGCTTCCTTTTTGTTGGCCACCTCCAATCAGTTCAGTTTACCCCTGAGCAAGCGTGAAAGAAGTGAAGAAAGTGGGAAATAGCATTATTACATTCATTCTTATTTTGTTTCTTCAAAATAGGTGTTGATGGCTTGCCGGGAGATCTGGGACTTCCTGGGAATCCAGGTCGCCCAGGAATTAATGGCTTCCCTGGCAACCCAGGTCCGCCCGGCCAGAAGGTGGGTACTGAGTGTTTTCTGGATGGCTATGTCCTCCACCCTTGTGATTAATTGGACACACACAATGTGGGTTAGTAATCTCACGGGCTCTATGGGATCAGCATGTTTGGTTTTTAATGAAATAGCATAGAGTAGAAAATACCCAAGAACACAGCACATAGTAGTAACTGTTTTGGGGAAAACCATCTGTTTCCACTTTACGAGTATGTTCTTGCTTGTGTGTATACTGCATCTCAACATACAATGTCTGTCTCATTGTGGGTGGCAGAAGAAAGCTGTTTGAAAGCCATTGTCCTACAAGATGTACTAGCCCCTCAGGAAGGTCTAGCATAGCGTTTCTCCGCCTCTGCATTATTAACTTGCTGCTCCAGTGATTTTTTTGTGGCGAGGGCTGCCCCAAACATTTGGGATCTTTAGCAGCTTCCCCCATGATACTTAAGGAGCACACCACACCCACCTTAATTGTGACCACCAAAAATATCTCCGGATATTACCAGATGACATCCCGGGGGAGGGAGGGGCGCAAAATGGCCCTGGTTGGGAACCCCTGGGCTAGTGTCACTTCAGGACTCTCCTTACCCTCATACATCCCCTCTGTCCACTTGCTCACAGTTGAAATTCTGCTCAGTAAGTGTAACTGACTCTTGGATAGATCCGTTTCTGTTCTGATGGTGAGAAAGGGAAGTGAAATTACCCGAGCGCATCAGTCCTAAAAGGGAGAAAGGGCCAAGGGCAGTCCTTTGTCGATATAGAACTCGCTGGTCTATTTCCTTTCTGTGAGGAGTGCAGGGAAAGCTGTGGGGACCGGGCAGGGGTGCGGGGAGGCAGCTGCTCCTCAGTGACCCTGGGAAGCTCCTTCCTGAGAAACACCTAACTTCCTGGTGTCCCTGCTCCCTGTGGCTAAGACAGAAGAGAGGCATCCGGAAATCTATCTTTATAAAACACTCCTAACCTGCACTTGAGTTGAACATTAGTCAGTGGTGGTGGCGGGTGGATCACTTTAACTCTGTGGTTAGTAAACACCAAATGCACATGGAATTAAGGATTTGGCTCATGAGTTAAAACACTGTACTTTTTCAAATATCCCTTGGATTGAGTTCCTGGCATTTTGCAAATTTCCTGCTGGGATGTCTAGGATTCCCCCTCCTGTCCAGAGTCCTCATCTGGAAGTTGTGACCAACAGTGGACACCAGAGGGCACTGTGATGGACATAATGGCCACCTACTGCTTCACACAGCCTATGTCAGCGCCTACATGGGGGCTGTTTGGAAAGCACTCTCGGGCCCTCAAGATACTTCCTTTATTTTTAACCATCTGCATTTGTCAAAGCCCTTTGACTCATAAATAGATTTAAATGTTTAATTTTATGTGAAAGCCTTCATTAAAGCAAAAACTACATAAAGGGTGTCCTGTTCCTGTCCTGGAACTTTTCCTCTTCTTATGAAAATATCTATTAGCTGGGCCACCAATCATATTCAGACAAGTGATTGGGGTGGGGGATGGGGGGTTGCCTCTCCCTCTTTGTAAAATGAAAACGATAAAAATTGCCTACCTTTTTGGCTCATAGTGAGATCGAAAGGACATAGTAGGTATGAGGAAGCTTTGCAGATGGAAGCGGATTGGGCAGGTGTTATTAAGTGCACCACGGAATCAGTTAACAGTCTGCACTTTTGCACTTGGCTGATAAAATCATGGGCTTTGCTGGTGAACTTGCTTCTCTGTGTTTGGGACTTTCCAGGGAGAGCCCGGGATTGGTCTGCCAGGACTCAAAGGAGCGCCAGGTCTTCCAGGCACTCCTGGCACACCTGGGGAGAAGGGGAACATCGGGGGACCAGGCATTCCTGGAGAGCATGGAGCCATCGGACCCCCCGGCCTTCAGGGAATCAGAGGTAACTTCTTACAAGTAAATCTGGACTGTGGCAAAGACTGGGTCTGTTTATTTTGTGTCCTCAGAGCACCTATTAGCTTCTGAGTGTTTGGTGAATGAATGATGAAAGGCCTAGAGTATATGGCTTTCTGTTGCTGTGGCTTATTGTACAAGTAGGTAGTGTGTGCTGTGAAACATGCTGTGGTCCCCATGCAGTTTACTCACAATTTCTTCCCAACCAGGTGACCCAGGACCTCCTGGATTACAGGGTCCCAAAGGAGCTCCAGGAGTTCCTGGAGTTGGTCCCCCTGGATTGATGGGCCCCCCCGGAAGACAGGGACCACCAGGATCCTCAGGTGATGTGACATTCATCCAGAATGATTTCTTCCCCAAATCATATTCATAACGGCACAGGAGCTGATGCTGGAGTTTCCCATGAAGTTAGCAGAATCTGTGACTAAAAAGGCGAAAAGTAAATTCTATTTGTGGAAATAAGTTTGGTTGTTTGCTTAAAAGTAGTCACAAGTGTCTTTCTTCTTCTTCCACGGGGCTTGGTTTATAAGACCTCCCCTTTATTGTGCAGTCGATAACTTTTTCAAATTCAAAATGAGGGTGTGTATATCTTATCTGTCCATGGAAGAGTTAATAAGTTGTGAATAATCTGAGTCGACTTCTAGAAGCTTCCTTTGCCTTTGATAATAATTGTAGAACTGAGACAGTGATGGTGGACTATGGCAAGACAATCAATGAAAAGTGCGAAGAGAAGCTAGGCTTAGGTCTAAACACTGCGGAGAGATGGGGTGGTGTTTCGAATGCTGATTACTGACTCCTGATGGCAGAAAGGAGGGACTTTTTCTTGGGACATTGTTTATCCACCAACTGCCTCAGTGACCCCAAACACCTCTCTCTGGGAAGGTGACAACCAGCCCAACCTCCAGCGGGGGAGGGTTCACATACTTTCTGCAGAAAGTAGCAATTAAGCTCACTGAAGTGTATTGCACACACCTGTAAATTCTCCTAAAGCAGCGGTTCTCAACCTGTGGGTCGCGACCCCTTTGGCGGTCGAACGACCCTTTCACAGGGGTCGCCTAACACCATCCTGCATATCAGATATTTACATTACGATTCCTAACAGTAGCAACATTACAGTTATGAAGTAGCAACGAAAATAATTTTATGGTTGGGTCACAACATGAGGAGCTGTATTTAAAGGGCCAGAAGGTTGAGAACCACTGTGCTAAAGGTTATTTGCTCTTCACCCACCTTCAGGCCCACCTGGAGTGAAAGGAGAGAAGGGTTTCCCCGGATTCCCAGGTCTGGACATGCCAGGACCCAAAGGAGATAAAGGCACTCAAGGGCTCCCCGGCCTAACTGGACAGTCGGGGCTTCCTGGTCCTCCTGGACAGCAGGGGACGCCAGGACTTCCTGGGTTTCAAGGTAAATGATTTGTGAACTTCTGCCCCAAAGTGATGCTGAGGCAACACCTTACCTTATCATGACCCTCACTATATGTCATCAGCATTCACAGTCCTTCCATCTGGCCACAGGTCTCAAGGGAGAGATGGGCGTCATGGGGACCCCAGGGCAGCCTGGCTCTCCAGGACCAGCGGGCACGCCAGGATTTCCGGGTGAAAAAGGTAGGGATCTGATAACTTCAGAAAGGCCTGTCTGATGTCTATGTCTTGATGCTTCTTGGGAAATTCTGCAATGGTTATAGATGATGTTTTATTTCAAGAGGCAAAGGAAAGAAGTTAAGAAGATCAAGCAAGGGATCTGGAAGATTCCTCTTACAGTAGGAATTCATGGTGCACAGTGTGTGTACTCTGCCAACAAATCAGAGAGGAGACAAGTTTCAGGTGTTATTGACACAGTTGAGATTCTGTGTTTGTGTGTGTGTGTGTGTGTGTGTGTGTGTGTGTGTGTGTTTTGAGAAATGGTGGAAGCTTCAGTCATGTGAGGTCACAGGAACTGAATCCTTAGACTCAAATGAACAAACTGGGCAAATTCATGTCTTAATTTTTATTTCTTATCTTGCTATTTTAACTTGGTCCAAAATAACGTTTTTTTTAAAAAAATGACTTTGCATGTGAGACATAAAAATGGTGATTGATTGATTTGTTTAGTAGAACAGGAAAATTCCTCTTCTATTAGTTTATATAGAATTGAGTGGCACCATGAACAGGAGTAATAAAGGTATTTAGGGAGGAGAGAAAATCAAAATTATTTAAACTAATAAGTGAAGTCACAAATATTAGAATTGTTAGCAAAAAATGAATTCTAGAAAGTGGCTTTATTGTTCATTGACCTGGGTCAGATTCTTCTAGGTAACTCAAAACCAAAGGTAACACTTACCATTTAATGCCATTTCTGGATAGTCCATTAGTGCTTTAAACTTTCTATCTCAGTTGTTTCCACGAGCCAGAAAGAATGCCACACTTTGTCACTGCCTCTGAGATACTTGGTCACATCTCACTGGGTGTCTTCTCTTTCCTCTACAGGGGACCATGGCTTTCCGGGCTCTGCAGGACCCAGGGGAGACCCTGGTGTCAAGGGTGAAAAAGGAGCTGTTGGTCTCCCTGGCAAGCCTGGAACCATGGATAAAACTGACATGGACACCATGAAGGGTGAAAAGGGAGATCCAGGAGACAAAGGTAACCTGGAGGGAGGCTTTAACAATGGAGATAGAACGACTTGCCTAACCAGTGGTTTGGTTCTCCACCCGTAATATCAAACCAGCCCGTGTTTCGGCAACACTGCCCTATTTTAAGTAGGCATGGGTCCTCACTATTTTGTCACGTGTGTTCTGTAGGCCAAGTTGGTCCAAGTGGTGACAAAGGATCTCAAGGAGACCCTGGGACCCCAGGACTGCCCGGAAAGGACGGCCAAGCAGGGCATCCTGGGCAGCCAGGTATGAAGTGGAGTTCAAGTTCACCGGCATGGCAGTCCCTCATGCTGAGGAAATGTTAATGGGCACATTTCGTAGGCATTAACCTGTTTGGTTTTTCTCTTTATTATTTCAGGACCTAAAGGTGATCCAGGCATTAGCGGAACACCAGGTTCTCCAGGACTTCCCGGACCAAAAGGATCGGTTGGTGGAATGGGCCTGCCAGGTGCGTTGGGTTTAGGAGAGGTGTCTTCCTTTTAGCCCATGCACATGCATTGCTGCAGGCTGAGGACATAATCCAGGCAGATGTGGCTTTTACACAAATGCATATCTTCATTTCTTTATGGTCTCTTAGCTGGGGGTGAATAGGATTTGGCTGAGACTATGAGCATTGTTAAAAAACTAAAGTCACAATTTAATAACAAAACATGGGCTGTAGACCATCAACTTCTGATGATCTCATGCCGCTAAAGCCCTTTGATGTTAACTCAGCAGAATTCTCTGGGCCCCTCTGCCCTAGTCCTGAACTGGCATCAGCACTTTGCTGTCAGCATTTGCTCTGATGACAACAGCCAGAGAGGAGGCACGTGAGAGAAGGCAGAGAGCTTAGGACTCAGCTTGGTCTGGGTGCTAATGCAGACAGAGTGTTACCGTCCAGACAGGAAACATCTAGGTCTCTGGTTGCACTCACTTGTAAGTAGGTATGGCTACTCACGTACATTACGAAACCAAGCACACGTGTACTTTTCAAGGCCTGTCTCACGCCCCTCTGATTCATTCAGATAATGAGAGTTGATTGTAGAATATAAAACATAAAAACCATTTCTCACATGGTTGTGAAAGTAAATATGCTAAGCAGATTTCTTATCTCTTTTTATGAAACGATGGTCTCTAAAATACAGAAATGTCTTCTTGTGTGGCTTTCCTGGGTTGGGTGACTGGCATCTGCCAGGATGACTTACAGATGAATAAATGAAGGGACACATCTTCTTTTACCTTCGTCATGACTGGCTGTCAAGGTGCTTTTTAAATTTTTATTATTAGCACCTGCTCCTCACACATTTACGTTTCCATTGTTCGTGTTTATAGGATCACCTGGAGAGAAAGGTGTGCCTGGAATCCCCGGCTCGCAGGGGGCCCCTGGCTTACCTGGAGAGAAAGGAGCGAAAGGGGAGAAGGGGCAAGCAGGCCGGCCTGGCATTGGAATTCCGGGACAGCCTGGGGAAAAGGTAACAGCAGCCTGCACGGAAACCACCCCTCCCATCACCCAAGTGGAAATCCTTCCCTAGGAATTTTCAGGAAGCATCTCAGCACATTCAATGACCCATAACAGAGAACAGTTTCCCTCAACTTATTATAAGTTGCCTCTCTTCTCTACTTCCATTCATGACCCTGTCCCAAGGAAAGATCTGGAAACTTGTTGAGAGGCAAGGGCAGCAAGCTGTCACCGGAGGAGGAAAGAGAGAGGGGGAGCGTGAAGCAACATGAGAAGTAGGCCGACAGGTGGCTCCTGTGCTCTGGGTTGTTGGACTTGCCTGTGTTCAGGTGTGGACTTGGATTCTTTGGTTAGAAAGCTGGACACGAACCACCCCACGTTACAATCTTTATTGCACCAAAATGTATAGGATGATCTGGAAAGCATCTACAGACACCTGTTTCGGGGGCAGATATAATATTAATGGCCCTGATTTTTACTCACAGGGAGATCAAGGCATAGCAGGTTTTCCGGGAAGTCCTGGAGAGAAGGGAGAAAAAGGAAGCCTCGGGCTCCCAGGCATGCCCGGGCCTCCGGGCCCCAAAGGATCACCAGGAAGTGTTGGCTATCCAGGTAGGTGGGCTGGAGCCTTCCCCTGAGCTTGGGCTTCTGAGATGACAAAGGAAAACCCGAAGTCATGGGCATGCTGGTACTTGATTTTTTCTTTTAGGAAGCCCTGGGTTGCCTGGAGAAAAAGGTGACAAAGGCTTCCCGGGATTGGATGGTGTCCCTGGCGTCAAAGGAGAACCAGGTAGAGACCACTTTTTAGAACACGGACTGGGGCTCCTGGAAGAGAGGCCAAGGTGATAGCCAGGGAGGTGGGACATCAAGCTTCCGGGGAGTTACCCTCCCTGACAGCAAGTTGTGGGCCCAGGATATCGCTGGGTGACCTCTGGATGATCAGAGACAAGCCAAGGCCATCACTTCACTTTTCAGATGAACAAATAGCCTGTGGGGCCGGACAGGGCCTTTTCAAGGTCTGGCCACCCATTAGGAATTAGAATCAAAGTCTCTGAACGGGGTTTATAGCTATTTCCACCCCAGTTGGTTCTAGAAGGAGTTTTACATGGGTTGGCAAGAGAGTTTGATGTACTTTCTCTCCACTCTCACCATCATTTTGGCATCAGGAGCGGTGGTGTTGCTAGCAGGGTGGAGGGATGTCAGGAGTGAACTTGGGGACACCAGGTGTGCCTGGGAATGTAGCATTTTTCACATGCACAGCATGTGGTGACAGGTTCCATGCCTGACTGACATGACCTTTCTCTTCAAGGTCATCCTGGACAGCCTGGTGCGACAGGCCCACCTGGCCCGAAAGGGGAACCCGGCAATGATGGATTTCCAGGGTCGGCGGGAGAGAAGGGTGAACCAGGTATGTCCAGCTGCTGCTCCTGTTCAGAATGGGACTATTCTCTGCAGTAAGCATCTCTCCGAGATGCTTACAGACCAGAGCTGGGTACCAAGTGGCACCAAGGCCATTCCTACTTATAGCCCTGAAAACATCAGTGTGGGCAAGGGCAGCAGGTCTGGGCCGGAAACAGAAGGCAGGAAGGGGGTTGTTTATTTCTTTCTCTCACAAATACTTACGGAAATCTGTCCTCGAAACTGCTCGAGCTCTTGGTGGTGAGTGAATGAGCACACATCAAAAGCCCAGACCACTGCCTTCTCTGCCTGGCGTCTCCCTCTTTAATGGTCCCAGGGATATTTGCTGTTCCAGAACCTGCTTCTGTCTCTGATGGGGTGGGAGGTGCAACTTGGGCAGCAGTGCTGGCTGCTAGTTTGGAGGGTGACAGTTGCATGCCTGCTTGTAGGTAGCAGGAGGACAGCCAGGATTGTCAGGAAGATGGAAGGAGGAAAATGTCACTGGGGAGGAGCATCCAGGGGCTTTTATTGCTATTAGTGTCGGCCTCTTTTTTAAGTTCGTTTTTTCATTCTATGCACCTTATGTTTATATAAAGAATTCTTTAAAAATGCCTCCACACCTTCTTCCCCCCATTTTAATCTTCCCTGAAGCCCTTTCTCACATTTGTGGGCTCCCCGGGGGCTGCTTCCCCAAGTGTCTCTGGCTCTCCCCACCTCTCTTGAGAATAGTTGTCAGTTGGATGGTTGTCTGAGAAAAGCCAATTTGTGAGTCTCCAGACAGTTGTAGGAAATAAGTGCCCATTTGTACAGATTATTTCTGCTAAGTGTCATAATGGTTCTGAGCTGAAAGGGACTTAGGAAAAAGTACTATATTATATCTATGCTGTCAAGGGTATCTTAGGACAACTATAGGAATATAATTTCACTCCCATGGTGCAATTAACTAATTTCTGTGTTCTGCAGATCGTACAGGGTATTGGTACTGTTTTGTACTGTACCTGCAGATCGACTCTTTTAGGAAAGATGAACACTGCTTCTCGCCCTCCTCTTACAGGTATACCCGGAAGAGGAGTCCCAGGGTTTCCAGGGTCCAAAGGAGACAAAGGTAACGTACTGTTCTTCCTTTTCCACTCATTGATGATGCACACGGTGCCTGCAGAACAGGGTGAAAGTTGCAGTGAGGTAGTTGGACATAGACAGTAGATACTGGGTTTGGAATAATCTAATGGGCATGTTTTCTGGCCCGTGACAACACATGACACAGAGCGCTGTGTTTTGGATTTGTTGCTTTGTGAGACGGCAGAGGGAGAGTCAGGAGAGGGGGCTCTGTGATCAGGTCAGGTGATGGCCCTCTCTCTTTCCCTTTTTATTTTTTCCTAATCACCTTGAAATAATCCTAGAATTTTTGTATTTTATTGGAAGGTTTAGGGTAATATATTTTAAACTAAACATGTAGTTCTTTTTTTTCCCCCTAAAAGCTCTTACTTAAAAAAAACACACACACAACTTTTAAAACAGTTTTATTACTATGGACAAACAATAAACTGCACTTACTTAAAGTGTGTGATTGACTGTCTTGATATATGTATGCACCCATGAAAATATCGCCACATTCAAGATAGTGAACAAACCCATCACCCCAAAAGTTTTCTGTGCTGTTTTGTCATCCCCCATTCTGCCTCTTCCTGACCCCAGACATTGACCTGCTTTTTGGCACTATAGATTAGCTTGCATTTTCTAGAATTTTACATAAATGGAATCCTACAGTATTTTACTTTTAGTCTGTCTTCTTTCGTACAGAATAACCAGTTTGAGATTCACCTGTGTTGTTGCATGTGGCAATAGATCATTTTTTTCCTTGCTGAGTGATGTTCTATGGTGCGGACATAACGTATTTTGTTTATCCATTCGCCTGTTGGTGGAACAAGCCTTTAACTTTAGCAGTGCTACTGACTGTAGGCTTATCTGAGCATATACTCACATGCTTTTGGCATAGAGCACTTTCTTTAAAAAGTATACAGAATAATAGCTAAGAACGAGGGCCAGGCTCTGGTATCCTAAGCTGACTCCTCGTTAGGTTGGCTGTGGTAGGAGTTAATTAATAACAAGGAGAGGAAAGGGCGCCCAGCTCCAGTGTTCCTCCTGGAGTCTCTGGCAGCCCCTCCCTCCTATATTCTGGGGTTTCTCTTCTTCCTGCCTTTCTCATGATCTCAATCTGTTTTTATTGTTTAGGCTCAAAGGGTGAAGTGGGTTTCCCAGGATTAGCTGGGAGCCCAGGAATTCCTGGATCCAAAGGAGAGAAAGGATTCTCGGGTCCTCCGGGGCCGCAAGGACAGCCAGGATTGCCGGGAGCTCCGGGCCGCCCCATGGAGGGGCCCAAAGGAGACCGGGGCCCGCAGGGACAACCTGGCCTGCCAGGTAAGGTGTCTGGCCAGGGGCAGAACTGGGGCTGAATCAGAAGGTACAGATATACAATAAGTGTAAAAGAGATTTAAATACATACTTTCTCGATTGAGGTTTTATTTAGACATTGACAGCATTTATTTCAACTTGAAACTGCTTCAGACATTGGGCCTTTTGTGTTTTGGTCTGGGCCAATGCTTTTCTGTGTCCTTTCTGTCAAGGGATTCAGTATATATGACACATGATTAAGGGAGAGAGGAGAGAGGATTGTGGGAAAGGGCTGGAGCACGAATGGCACCTGTGCTGGTTGTTTCGGCCAGATGACATCTGGCAGGCCTCCCCCTCACGGCCACGGGCACTGCTGCAGCATCGCTGCCCTTGAACCCAGCAACACAGGGCCTGTGGACACCGAGAGGGCAGTGCTTATATCAACATTTTCTGCCAAAGAGCAGATCAGATTCTTCCTTCTAGGGCACCTTGATTTCTTTGGGCTCACACAGCTTGATGCTGTGTTGCTACATATAGTTAGGGACAGTTGATTGACCATAGATATGGTGTGGCTGTATATGCAGTTGGCGACAGTTGGATGGCAGCGATGACAGCCATGGGCCAATGACACCCATACATAAAAACTCCCTCACCTGACATGTGTGACTTTTGTGTCTCCCATTAGGGCCTCCGGGACCAATGGGGCCTCCAGGGCTCCCTGGGATTGATGGACTGAAAGGTGACAGAGGAAACCCAGGCTGGCCAGGGGCCCCTGGTCCTCCAGGACCCAAGGGAGACCCAGGATTCCAAGGCATGCCTGTAAGTTGTCATTTATAGGTCTTGTTTTTGAAAAGAATCACAAAATAATATGCCTGTGTGTGTGTGTGTGTGTGTGCACGTGTGCGCATGCGCGCTCGCATATGTATTCCACTCAGAAATCCTCTCAGGATCAGTTCCTTCAGTTCCTTCTCTCTTGCCAGTCATCAGCCATCTTTATTGGCACCACAGTAGGCAACTATTAAACATTTTTTACAGTCTAGTTTTACAATGACCATTAAAGAGAAATGTTATACCACTTGAAAACACAGTTCAATGCATGGGTTTAAAAATCTACTTACAAACTTGATGCAAAAAGCAAGCCTCAGTAACATAGAAATATACTCCACATTTCTAGTCTCTCTATGTAGTTATGTATAAATACGTGTATATGTGTGTGTATATATATGTATATGTATATATGTATATGTGTGTATGCACTCATATGACATACATATCTTAAAACACACACACACATACACACACACACACACATGCCTGTATATAGTTGATCCTGAACAACATGGGTTTGAATGATGCAGGTCCACTTATATGTGGATTTAAAAAATATATATACAGTTAGCTCCTGTGTCCCCAGGTTTTGCATCCTCAGATTTAACCAACTGTAGATTGAAAACAATACTTTATTTTGTAATTAGGAATTCATAGATGTGGAGAGCTGATAGTATGTCTTGTTCCACTATGCCATTTTATATAAGGAACTGGAGTATCCTCAGATTTTGGTATCTGGAGGAGGTCATGGAACCAATTCCCCAGGAATACTGAAGATGACTGTAGTTAAGTTTTGGGGGAGTCAAAAGTTATATAAAAATGTTTCACTGCTCAGGAGGTTGGCACTCCTAATTCCTGCAATGTTCAGGGTCAACTGTATATATTTGTGCATATTATTTTGGTTATGGCACCTATTAAAATAAATTAAAGCAAAGAAACAAATATATGTTAGAAACAATACAATTTTTTATATATCGAGAAAGAAACTAGAAGAAAAAACTATTGAGTTAGCAGCTAGAATATGAGATAATATTTTTAAAATACATGAATATTGTTATAAAGAAAAATAATCCTTTTTTAGTATATTTTACCTCATTTCCATATTTAAAATCACTTTTCAGATAAGATATGAAGCTAATTCTAAAGAAAAAGCACTATGCTTGAGTGTTTAGGGGAAAGTTTTCCAGAAAGGTAGTTGGTGTTGGTAGATTGATGTGTTGCCATGATAAATGTTTAGGAAGTCCCAACTCTGTTCATGGCATTGTGGTCTGGGGTGGGACAGCAGAATGTCAGACTTGCACCTGCTCTGAGAACTTACCACATAGATGGACAAGAAGAGGGGACACAGTGAATGAAGCAAGTTGATTCACTTCCCTTGTTTTGACATACATAGAGTTTTTGGCATTCTTTTTACATCTTTCAAGAACCACAAGACACCATTTATCCACAAAGATACTTTGCAGAACATGAAGGGGTTGTCCCAGTTTCCCAATGACTAGTTACTTGAGAGTCTTATTGTTCATCTCCTGAATGATTCCCAACTGATGTTCTCTTTGTGTGTCTAGGGGATTGGTGGTACTCCAGGAATCACAGGTGCTAAGGGTGATATGGGACCTCCAGGAGTTCCAGGTTTTCAAGGTAAGACAGTAAAGGTGATGCTGCTTAAAGACACATTTACCTATTCCCAGAGCTTCCTAACCACTGGCACTTTAATATTGATAGAACCAGTATAATTATAGAACAAGTCTTATTCTCTTCAAATTAAATATGCTATTTCGATGTGACAGCCCAATTTGTATAATGCTATGAATGGCTGTATAAAGATGTTCTGATTTTTTTTTTACTAAGAATCACTGGATCATTGCATCTCAATTATTTGAATATCATTAAGAAGTCATGGATTTTGGTCATTCATTAACTTATTAATGTGTTGAGAAAATATGTAGGGGTACCTACCAATGTTCAGACACTGTGATTTTTACTGCTGAATCAGATACATATGAATGAAAGGTCCATAAAACAAGTGCTCAGCCTGCAGGTTTTGTGGTCTATTTGGGGACATGTGTGAATCAGATGTGACCAAAAACAATATCATGTGCTCCTCCACTGGTTGAGACCATTTTGCAGTTTGTTGCATGTTTGGAAATGTGATTTTTGGGTTCTTGAAAGAAGAGTTTCATCAAAAGTTTAACATAGTTGACCAGAAGTAATACTCTTTTCTTCCATAAGCATAAATGGGAAAATTTCACTGTGTGTATGTATATGCATGCATGCATATATGTGTGTACATATACACGTGTATATTCACATGCATGTATGCATATGCGCACATGTGTATCTTTACACATGCCTATGCCTATGCACACTTGTATATCTTTTATGATCCTGGACAAAGACAATGTTGTGCTTTCTTCCAGGTCAGAAAGGTCTCCCTGGCCTTCAGGGAATTAAAGGAGATCAAGGAGACCAAGGTTTCCCTGGATCTAAAGGTACGATAATGTGCTGAATTGGAAGGTGCCTTACGGATTTGAGGAAATATGAAAGCCATTGAACTCACAGAATTAGGGTGTTTGGTTTTACCAATGTGAAAAGGCTCAAAGGTCATTAGAAAATAATCAACCAAATTCTTTAGTAGCTAGTCAGAATTGCTGTATTTGACTAATCTGGTAGACATTTTTACCAGTGACTTATCTTGAAATCAGCGACTTGAAGTCATAATAGGAATAACATCGATCTTGCACAAGTAGGCTGAATGAATTCTGGTTGGACAGTAAGGAGTTCTTTATAGGAAAGGGTCTTCCTCTCCCCCGCACTGGGCATCGACAGCGTGCAGTGGCTCTGAAAAGCACATGATAATTTTGGAAGTAGTTTAATTAAGTACAGTGCATCCCATTGTAATCTTTGCTGGCCAGACCTTGTTTCTGGAGCTGTGTTGAGTTTTTTTAAACCTTGTTCCAAGGGAGAGAATGAGCAACTGAAATGCAGTGAGAAGTGATATGTCAGGAAAGAAAAGAAAAGGGGGGATATGTGTGGGAGGAGTGAGAGAATTAGGGAATGCTTGGTTGAAGAAGGGAGATTGAGGCAGACCTCAGACTCCTCGGAAAACTCTTATTATTGCACATATTTCAAGATCTATCACACAGAAGAAGGATTAAGTTTATTCACCATTAAAAAGTAAGACTAGCGGTTATAATGTACCGTGAGGCAGATTTCGGATAAGTGGGAGAAAAACTTTCTCCTTGCAAATATGGGCGCTATCCAAGTCACAAGAGAGATGCCTGGAGAGAATGAGCTTCACTTCCTGGCAGTGTTCAAGTGAGGGCCGGATGGTGGTCGTTAGGGAGTCCAGGCAGTTTGAATCGACCCTAATGTGTGTTCCAGGCCTCAGGACTCAGGATTTTAGGTGAAGTAATACATGTGTGCAGATAACATGTATGACTTATGAGGATATGATTACTTGTGTTTTTGATGATGATTTTCTATCTGAGAAACATTCTATTTGGATTGGATTTCACATTGGACTCTTCTTTGGGAGCTCTTTCTGGCATCATACGTTGACTGTGAAATTGATCAGTGGTATCCCTGTTTCCCACAGGTCTTCCAGGTCCCCCTGGGCCCCCGGGTCCCTACCAAATTGTCAAAGGGGAGCCAGGGCTCCCTGGTCCCGAAGGTCCTGCCGGTATGAAAGGGTTTCAGGGTCCTCCAGGCCCCAAAGGACAGCAAGGTAAGATTAACTGGGCTGTGCAGGGGGGGAGTGAGGGTCAGGAAGAGGTCGGGATTTCCTCTTCACCCATGTGTCTCTGGGTAATGACTACATAATCACCTATTTGAATATGATTTTCTTACCTTTCTTTCATGCATATCAAAACCAAACAAAGTTTTTGAGTGGACCTAAAAAAGCCAGAGTGAAATACAGGAATAGCTAGAAGAACATACAACCTAGCACATCACTTAGAAAAACATGGGTGAAAGGAACCACATCATTGTTCCCAGCTAGGACATACGGGGGGGGGGGGGGGGGGGAGGGGGGCGGGGAGAGGGGGCGTGGCGGGGGTCAGGAGCAGCACCTAAAACAGTAAGAACTGGAGCTCTCGGCAGTTGGTTCAGAAGCTCTACCCAACTGTCAAAGACTTGTGCTAATTTCTGTTGTTTCCAGGCATCCTAACCTAGAATCTCTCTGCTTATTTGGGCTAAATGCTTCCTATTTTAAGATCTATTGGAAAGGGGGGGGGTGAAAAATAAAGGAGAATGAAAACATTTGGAATTGAAAGGTAGCATATAGGAAAATGTAAGTTTAAACTACCTCAGATTAAACTGTACACATGAAAAGATATATTATCCATTGTCAGTGTATCTGTTGCCTAAAAATTATTTGAGATGGTGGAATATGGTCAAGGGGGACACACTTGAGAAGATTAAAAATGTGTCAAATAGCTCCCTCCCAGCCCACACAGCCTGCCTTTTCCAAAACGATCTGCCAAACAATAGCAATAATAATAGCAAAAAGCTAGGGAGAACTCTGAATGGGATGATGCAACATACACCCATTCAAATGTCCATTTGGCAGCTGTTTGGTGAACTGTGTACAGGGCTTTGCAGGAAGCAGTCGTGCTTCTCTTGGGAAGACTTTTATCTGCAGTAAGAGGCCTCCTGCTTGCCTTCCAGAAGGTTAGAGAGCACATTTCAAAGGGGAAGTGAAAGATACAGCCTTCTGCTCTCTAGGATCGGAGCCTAACTTCTCTTTCTCTTCCTTTAGGTGTGACAGGATCCGTGGGCATACCTGGACCACCAGGTAGTCCCGGCTTTGATGGTGCCCCTGGCCAGAAAGGAGAGAGGGGACCCTCTGGACCTCCTGGTAGGTTTGCCGCAGTCTCCCAACCTTATTACCGTATCTTTGGGTTAGAAGCTGGTGTGCGGAAAACTGCAAAATGGAGTTGAAAATGTTATTTGGAAGATTTCCAAAGAAGTCTTTTCTTAGAAGAAATTGGATCCTATAGAAGAGTTAAAGGGTTGTCATCACTTTTTCTGTGTAGGGAGGCAGACGTTGATCAAAGCACAATGTTTCCCAGATGTTGCTGAAAGGAGGCCAATCGTGATGGCCCTGTGTGGTTTTCTGTGAGGGAAGCAGGCTGCAGCCTCAGAAATTCCGTTTCAGCAAAGGATAAGGGGAAAGAGATGACAATGCCAGTATTGGCCAAAGGGCCCTTGTCTGCCCTGATGTAAAGTTGGTCTGTTTCCCTAGGAAGCAGGAACTCAGATATCCCATAAGTGACCGAGATGCTAAAGGTCGGGGCATCAGGTGACTGAACAAAGGGCTCAGCCCAGCAGAAGGTGTAGGAACAGTTTTGCAGGCAGCATAGTTAGTTACCGCAGGGGACGGAAGGACCCACGGCATGGATGCTTTCTTACTGACCTGTTTCCACGTGCAGGCTTTGGGCTGATATGGAAGAGAAGCCAATTTAAAAGGAGGTTATTTGAATAATTCTATAATAATTCTTTCCTAGAGAAGCCTCCAAATGCTATATGCATCACATGCATGGAATCACGTCATTTATTCCATTTATTCATATATCCCTTTTCACATATTTTATTTATTCATTGGACTAAATTGTTTTGAGCATCTACTTTGCTCATAAAACATCATAAGGTAGTATATAAAAAAGAAAAGCTAAGGCAGCAAGAAGAAGGTGGGTTGTTGTGTTTGACTGGTCTTGCTTGGAGCCTTTCAGAGGAACTTGTCTGTGACTAGGGAACCCAACTTCTCTTCTATCTTCCAGGTCCAAGAGGGTTTCCAGGACCACCCGGCCCTGATGGGTTGCCAGGATCCATGGGTCCCCCAGGCACCCCATCCGTTGATCACGGCTTCCTTGTGACCAGGCACAGTCAAACAACAGATGATCCGCAGTGTCCTCCCGGGACCAAAATTCTTTACAATGGGTACTCTTTGCTCTATGTGCAAGGCAATGAAAGGGCCCATGGACAGGACTTAGGTGAGACATTTACAGATTCATGATTCCTTCATCATGGATTCGTTGAGGGCCTCGGTGGTGGAGAGCTGTATTCAGCTCTGGTCCTGTCGTTCAGGGTGCCATGAAGATCTCGTTAATGAAAAGAGGGCTTAGCCCTATTTTCCTCCATCCTTGCCAAATGAGCCATCAATTTAACAGCTACTGTGTCACTAAATGGGAAGCCCAGAAAATTTAAAGGCTGAATCTTTGAAAAATTTTAAATTAACAAAGCTTTTGATCTCTTCTTCAATTTATCAAGTAGGACCAAGATTTCTGAAATACACACTTGAAAGTTTGCATGCTTAAAATAGAGCAGCTTTACTATGGCTCTTTTTTTTTTTAAAGTCCCATGATATTCTGTCCAAATGTTTTTCTGCGTGTCCTAAGCTGTGTCCCTGATATTAGTTTAGATCAGCAGAAAGTTCATATCTGTGGTCATTTCCTTAGTCCCCTCCAGATACCCTCCACACAAAATCCAGGTTAGGTCTTAACAGCAGGCAGCAAGGGTCTATATAAAGAGCATCTCTGCATTTTTGGCAAAACTGCCATTAAAGGCAGTGTCCACTATGTTCATACCCATTGTACAAGGGACCCCACGTTAAATATCTTTTAGAATTCAATCTGAATGTCCCACATAATTCTTTTTAGTACCTCTCTTTTCTTGATTACTTTACATTTAATTTAATGCTCATTTACAATCATATTAGTCTCTTTGGTATATTTACTACCTTCTATTTATAATTTTTAAAGAACTTTGTTCCCATTTTAATGATTAGGTTGAATATACATATGTTATTATTAGCCAGCTCAAAACCATGTGACACAGAGGTAGACAGTGAATTAGTAAGCAAATCCTTCACCTGCCGTCTCTCCCTGCGCCTCCAGGCACGGCTGGAAGCTGCCTGCGCAAGTTCAGTACCATGCCCTTCCTGTTCTGCAACATCAACAATGTCTGCAACTTTGCCTCCCGAAATGATTATTCCTACTGGTTGTCCACCCCGGAGCCCATGCCAATGTCCATGGCACCCATCGCCGGGGACAATATTAGACCGTTTATTAGCAGGTGAGTCGAGCAGATGTATAATTGAAGAAAAAAAATTGCTTGTAGTCTAGACAGAGGTGTTTTTTTTTGTTTGTTTTTGTTTGTTTTTTCAAATGCCCAGCTCTGGAACAGAATTCATACCTCATGTGACTCACTCATGAGTTGGTTGTCTTTCCTCCCATGAGCAAAGCAATGTCACTGGAGTCCTCAGCAAGCATTAGAAAAGTGTTTTTAACTCCCACCACCCCCCTTAAATAGTGATCTCTGTTAGGAGCCTTTTAAGATGTTCTTTTTTCTGAATTGCTCATACCCCTTTGACATTATCAGAATAATTTAATTATTTTTAATTATAGTAAAACACACATAACATTATATTTATCATAACCATTTAAACATATTTTTATTGATTTCAGAGAGGAAGGGAAAGTGAGAGAGAAATAGAAACATCAATGATGAGAGGGAATCACTGATTGGCTGCTTCCTGCATGTCCCCTACTGAGGATCCAACCCACAACCTGGGCATGTGCCCTGACCGGGAATTGAACTGTGATCTCCTGGTTCATAGGTCGATGCTCAACCACTGATCTGGGTGGGCGAGATCACAGTCTTATTAAGAGAACTGTTCCATGTAGGATCCTGGAACCAGAAAGGCTGGGAGATGCCTAATAAATAGGAAAACCATAGGTTTTTAATGCCTTACATTAAAATGTCTCCAGACAACTTCCTTTGATTTTTCTTGTCAGCTTTAAGAAAACGTATATTATGAGTCTTAAATGGGGAAAATCATGCATTACCCTTCCGGAGTGGCATTTTTCAAAACACAGACAATACTTTCTAAGTGTCCGTGTGGGGCTGTGGACTGTTCTGGGATAAGACTTTTCTTGCTCAGAACCGTGCTGAGTGTGTGAGAAGGAATACTAACCGCCTTTGTGTTTTTGTTTAGCTTCCTGTGGACAACAGGTAGAAAATGACTTTTCATTTTTGTTTTCTATTTATCTTTTGATAAAACTGACTTTGACCTTGATTTGGTGGGGAGCACTGGGGCTCTGACATGTATGTGGAATATTCCAAAAACAGGGCTTTAGAAGCCTGTGGCTTAGATTTGCTTTTCTCTGTGGTCCCATTGATTTCAGTAAGAAACCCCTGGTTCTGTAAGCATGAGTCGTTTAAATGGCCAGTATTGCACATTTCAGGCTTTTTACATCTTTCTGTTAACTGACCCATAGGAACTCAGCGTGAAGGGAACTTGCATCCTTTAAGCCCACTACTCCTTCAACTATATATATATATATATATATATATATATATATATATATATATAGATAGATATAGATATACATATACATATATATATATCTATATATATAGATATAGATAGATATAGATATATCTATATCTATATATATAGATATATATACCTCACATTTCCTTTTGGAAATAATGCTGCCCATTTCTCCTGGCCTCTTCAGAAGCAGTTTCCATGGTTACTTAACTTAGGTTCCCAGTAACTTCTCAGGATTTAATATATTTCTTCTGAGGGCTTCTAAGAACTTTCTGGCTTTCTAAGGTCAGGAATCATCATAAAACTATGGGTTATTTCATTGTTGTATTAGTAAGGTCACTGGTTTGAGAGCAAAAAGAACTGAGTTCTAGTTCTGGCTTTGACACATCTAACTGTGACCTCAGTTTCTTCACAAATTATATGGGGAATTAGACTGTGAATTTTAAGGGACCGTAGAGCTCATTAACTATGGTTCTGTGTTTCCTAATCAGCCATCTGACAGGGTCAGGACCACCTCCCGTACAGCCCCTTGCGCTCCCCCCCAGCCCAGAGCAAGCCTTTCCTTCGTGCTG
This sequence comes from Myotis nattereri, assembly GCF_964212035.1. Classification (NCBI taxonomy): domain Eukaryota; kingdom Metazoa; phylum Chordata; class Mammalia; order Chiroptera; family Vespertilionidae; genus Myotis; species Myotis nattereri. The sequence goes on from NC_138076.1 coordinate 31,400,663, forward strand.
TATTTCTGGATTCTGTGTCTGGCAGGCAGATGGTGGCAGATGTATAAGGCCAATTTCAGTAACTGTCGCTTAACCGAGCCTTTTAATTCATCTGCATTTGTGTGAAGAAAATAGAAAATTGCACTCCCCCCGCCCCCCACCAAGTCCATGGAAAATCGAATGACTAATTTAGGTCCTCTTCCCACTCCTCATCCATTTTCATGCAAATGTTCCAGCATAACTAGGTGTAATTATTAACACCATCTATAGTCATTTATCAGTGTTGCTAACACTCTGTTCATTTTGTGACTTGAATATAATTATTTTCCTGCTGGTGTTTCTTTTCTTTTTTTTTTTTAACAAAACATTATCTCATCATCAAAGGGTTCCCTTCGTTGAGGAGGTCTGAGTCAGAGCAGTGTGGGTTGTTTTAATTTATTCCTGGACGGCTGTGTGTGAGGCAGCCTAGCTAAGAGGTGTTGGTCCTGGGGAGGGTTCTTTGGGACTGACTCCAGCTTCAGGGGTCCCAGTGACAGCCTTGGCCCAGGACAGGGTCTCGTTACTGGTGTGTTGGCCCCGGGTCTGGAACAGGTCTCCTGAAGGGGGCTCAGGTGGACACCCAGCCTCAGGTGCATTGTTTGCCTTGGCGATTCTAAGTCACTAAATGCATTTCTTACATCTCAGATGATTCCTAGCTTAAAACCAATGGCTGGGAGCACTTGGATTTCACCAAGCGTTAACTGTGTTTGCTGAAATACATGCTCATTGTTGAAAAACTGGAAACACAAAAGAGAAAGCAGAAGATATTGTAGCCCCTGCCCCTCTGGGAGATGGCCACTGTTACAGCGTGACTTTCCCATTTTCCTCCTTTGGCAAAGCAGATAGTTAAATCGTATGTGTTGGATGTATTTTTGAATTGAATATTTTAATACAGAGACAGGCTATGACACCTAGGAGAGTGCAAGCAGTGGGCACATTATCCATTTGATAAACGTGTAATTGAATCAGAAAGATCTAGTGAAGAGATTGGCTGCAAATAATGGGAAAAGGCATGAACAAGTAAAGGCTTCATCCTGGGCCATCCCTTCAGCTGTGCTGAGTATCTTTGTTCTGGTCCCTTCCAGGTGTTCAGTGTGTGAGGCACCAGCCATGGTGATGGCTGTGCACAGCCAGACCATTCAGATCCCGCAGTGCCCCAACGGGTGGTCCTCACTCTGGATTGGCTATTCCTTTGTGATGGTAAGTATTTGGGAGACTCCATATTTCCCCAGGGAAGCCCCCTACTAACACCCCCCCCCCCCCCCCCCCCGCCTCTACTCTCTGATGCTGCCGCCTTCTCAGTTCTGTGGCTCCTCCTGCTTAGGCCCATCTTCCATCTGATCCCCAGGGTCTGGCCTGTTCTGCTGGGAACCGCAGTGCATCCAGTGCCCAGCCAGGTTCTCCTCTCGCCTTGGGAGGGGCTGCTCTGGGACTAGGTAGCTGGGAGGACAGGCTGCCATTTCCTAGAGTCAGGTAGAAGAGGAGGGAGGTAGACATTTATTAAAGCACACAAGTCTGAAGACAGAAACTCGAGTCAGGAGGAGAGCAACAGAATGTTGGCTAACAGTGCGCTGCCTCCTCCGCACTATATATGGGAGCGTGAGTGTCCACACCCTTCACGTGGGGTGAGACTGCCCCCCTATCACCCAGCTGCCCCAGATGCCAGATGCCCCGGATGTTCTCTTCCCCTGAAAAACCAATTAAAACAGGAAACATGGTACCTCTTTGAGGTCCCATTGTAGTTTCTTATGTTATTGCCTCGATTTAAAGTATTGCTTGAGTCTATGAAGGCTCTGAACTTGTAAGACCAGGTTCTACTAGACTAACTCCCAGTAAATGACCCCGCACAAATACTTTCCACATGACCATTGTAAGCCGTTAGACCAAAATGCAATTTAATAGTTACAATAGTAGTTACTCGTTTCTCTCCTTCTTGTTCAATTTCCTCTTTAAAAAAAAAATTGATGATTTTTCTTTACCTTATCAAAGGGCATATAGCATCTAATCTAGCAAATATAGAATATAATTTAATTTAGAAAATCTGATGTCATATCAGTTGGTTATAGCATCATTTACACATTTTGGCTCTTGTTGCATCTCCCCAGTTGGAAGAGGTTTCACTGTTACAAAAATAAGACATAGTGAGAAAAGCATTTCTTTAAATTCTAATGAAGCTGGACTGGCATCTCCTATTTTGGGAGGAGTGGCTGGCTGGTTTCTGGTGCTGTGAGGAGTAATGCCGTGCCCAGTGTGTAAGCAGCGTGGGCATGAGTGTGTTCCCTGGTGATTGCATGAGGCAGAGAGCTGGCTTCCTGGAAGGGAGCACTCTGGATCCTCCCTGGAGACAGTGACGCCCTCTGCTGTTGGTGAGTGGGAATTGCTGACACGTGATCCCTTTGTTCCGCAGCACACCAGCGCTGGTGCTGAAGGTTCTGGGCAAGCCCTCGCATCCCCCGGGTCCTGTCTGGAAGAGTTTAGAAGTGCGCCCTTCATCGAGTGCCACGGCCGTGGGACTTGTAATTACTATGCAAATGCTTACAGCTTTTGGCTTGCCACTATAGAGAGAAATGAGATGTTCAAGTAAGTCGGAATGACCTTCTCTTGTAGCACCCTCACCTGGTTGTGGTCTTTATTTTTAATCATCCCTGATCCATATACCTTCCAGCACAAAGTCTCAAAGATCGTTATGAAACAGTAATTAGGAGTGCTCGTCCACGTGTAGTAGCAAAAATCTGATTCTGTTCTACACGGGCAGAGAGCCGAGACAATTTTCAAAGGCAGCGCGCATAGGCGATGGGTTTAATTCTCTCATTGACTGAAGAACCGTGAAAGAACAAAGGTCATTTTTCATTTTTCTAGGTGAACACACTAAAATGTAATTAAAGCAATTAAAATCTTCAAAGAGCATTGGAAAATATCGTATCTTTAACACTCAGTCATTTCATTGCATTTACAAGGCTGAATTTAATGTGTTGGGTAGTTCTGAGTGGCTTAACATGACTTTGTTTTTTAGACACTGCAAATAAAAATAAATGTCTGTACAAATGTAGCTGAAATGGAAAGGGAAGGCCTCCTTTTCCTTCCTGTACCATTGCCAAAATTTCACCTTTCAAATGACTAGCCCAGGAGGCTGCTGACCTTGTTGAAGGTAGTTTGGAGGCCCGCCTAGTCCCCAGTGGACAGGAGCACATGGGGGGGCCTCTAGCTGTTGCTTAGTTCTAGCTGCGGCCCCTGCTGGAGTGGATGTAGGAGGCCGATGGGGCCTGAGCAGTTACCTACTATTCATTCCCAGAATAAATGCTTCTCACCCCTGGAGATAAGCCCTCCTGTCTTTGCCTTTTGGGAGAGAATTTTGTGGAACTCTGCTATGACCCCATCTCTTTGTAGTTTAGATCATACAAGTTGAAGCTACACACTTGCCACTCATAATTCTTTAAGCATCAGAACATCAGCAGGTTCCTAATTGGGAGCTTGCACGAGACTTTTTAGGCAACTGGAAACTTGATGTCACCTTTACAGATAGAAGGTACCCATTAGCTACCAAAATGGCACTTAATGCGTGTATCAGTCAGCTCCTGGAGCTCTGTGTTACAGGGTGAATGGGTAAAAATGGGGGTATTTTTTGAACCATATCCTGGTACAATGAACTAAAATGCTTTTTTAACAAAATTAGGAGCTATCTTAATATTATTGCCTTAAAAATAGTTTGGGGCACTAGGATTTTCACCAAAGGTTCCTAACATTAAGCAGCCTCAGTTTTAGGGCAGAGTACTCTGCTGATATGATTCCTTCGGTTTTAATAGAATTTATCTGTCAATTTTAGTTCGGTCTCTCCCTTTCCAGTAGTCAGAACAAGGTAGGATTTGTAGGATCAAGGAAGCATTTGGGGCACTAAATGTCTTCCTTTCTCTTTGGCCATCAATCAGACCACCTGCATATAAATCCTTCAAGCGTTATAAAAGTATTTCAAAGGCTGGTTAATTTTCCCAGATTTGTTGCTCAGTGTAGCATTCCGTAAATATTTGATGAGAACTTGTGAAGTATTGCAGAAAAAGAACAGTATCTTCTTCCCCTGGAGGAGTTTATATCAGGTTGAGAAGACAAAGTTAAACTATAGTTCAAGGAGGCAGGTGGTGCGGGGGCGGGGGGAGGAAGAGAGGGGGGTGGTTGAGACGTTGGAGCCAAGCAGACGTGGGGTACCTTCACTCTCTATGTGCTCCTGGGAACGTCCCTAACCTCAGGGCCCAGGATGGGGAAAGCAGGTGATAACTTGCACGGCTTCATGAGTTATGAAGGCCATGTGATGCCCCAGCAAGGTGCCCGCTCAGAGTCAGGCTGAATAATGGTGGCTTGCTGGGGTCCAACCCCAGCAGGTCCAGGGGTCTCCAAAGGTGTGGACGGAGTCGGCGAAGAAGGAATGACAAGGAGACAGCGTTCAGTTGATCAGCAGCCTAGCCAGGATCTCTAGCCAGGATCTCCAGCCAAGTTCTGGTCTGGATCTCCAGCGAAGTTCTGGTTAGGATCTCCAGCCAGGTTCTGTGTCCATGTTCTCTTGCTAGGTTCTCCAGCCAGGTTCTCCAGGTTCTGTAGCCAGGTTCTGTAGCCATGTTCCCTCGCTAGGTTCTCCAGCCAGGTTCTGTAGCCATGTTTCCTCGCTAGGTTCTGTCCAGGTTCTCCAGCCAGGTTTGGTCACCAGGTTCTAGTCAGGTTCTCTTGCCATGTTCTATCCAGGTTCTGTAGCCAGGTTCTGTCTCTAGGTTCTTCAGCCAGGTTCTCTCGCTAGGTTCTGTCTCTAGGTTCTGTGGCCAGTTTCTGTCCAGGATCTCTTGCCATGTTCTCTCCAGCGAAGTTCTTCTGTCTCTAGGTTCTGTGTAGGTTCTGTGTCCTGTTGTCTTGTTACATCTGTATTTATACCAGTTGATTCCAATCCTATCAATCTCTATTCCAAAGGTTAGGGCGTTTCTTATCTCCATTCCAGGGAGTAAAGATTATGTAGCTTAAGCATGATTGTTCGTAGTTAAAGTGATTAATTACCTGCCTGGCACTTAGTTAAGGGGTTTTATTCCCTCCCTAACTTCAGGGGAAAATCCCTACCTGGGGAAACAACCTTTCTCAGAGAGGTGACCTTGGTTAAAACACATGGTGCCAAGAAGGTGAGCAAACATATTAAGAACAGTATGCCATATATGCCAGGTCCCTTGAAACAGCAAGGATGGACCGGCTCCCGGCAGTGGCTGTTGGTCATGGGGCCAGAACCCATCCTCATCTGACCCCTTGGAGATCTCCGGGCAGGGGGGAGGGCTGACAAACTTGCTTGAGGTTTTGACAAGCAGTGAAGTGACACCTGACTGTTTTTTGCATCGTAGGAAGCCCACGCCGTCCACCTTGAAGGCTGGGGAGCTGCGCACGCACGTCAGCCGCTGCCAAGTCTGTATGAGAAGAACATAATGAAGCCCAGCTCTCAGCTAACGTCACAACATGGTGCTACTCCCTCCTCTTCCCCTTCCTCCTTTTTTTTAACAGCAACGAACCCTAGAAATATATCCTGTGTACCTCACTGTCCAGTATGAAAACCGTAAAGTGCCTTATAGGAATCCGCGTAACTAACACACCCTGCTTCATTGGCCTCTACTTGCTGAAGGAGAAACAGAGACATCGATAAGCTGTCCATAGTGACATGCCAAATGGCACTTTTGACGAAATAAAAATATAAGTCTGTTCTACAATCCGGTGCACTGATGTGTGAAATGAGAACTCCATCAGAAAACCAAAGGGTGCTAGGAGGTGTGCGGGGCCTTCCATACTGTGTGAACACCCGTTTTCATTCTTGTATGATAATAGAGTCATTTTTCACCCCCAGATGAAATGTTTGTTTATGTCACTGTCTAGCTGTTTCAAAATTCAAGTCCCTTGGTCTGTACAAAAAATAGTCACGTGAAAACGGTGTTTCGAACCTCCAAATGGAATTATGGGCTCAGCGGCCACATGTTTTGATCCCCAAATATAAATTTAGGTCTTTCTGCTATGTGTGGTACTACGCAGCTGCTTTTGCAGAAATCACCAATATCCTGTGGAATAAAGATGGTCCAAAAGTAGGCAGAAATGAAATATATATATATATATTTTTTAGTAATTTATATAGATGTCAGCAGTTAGGCAGGTCAAGTTTTTAGTTTCAGTTCCACTGTTAAAATAAAGCTTAATACATAGATTCTTCCTTTAAAAGACTGTGTTGTCTTTTAACATAGATTTTTAAACACAAGGGTATTGAATGTGAAACACCAATTTTTATTGTTCACCTCCAAACCAAAAAAAAAAAAAAAATGTGTATTGCCAAAACCAAACCCAGGTTCATGGATATGGTGTCTATTATGGTGAAATATGTACTTTGAGCTTATTGTTTTTATTCTGTATTAAATATATTCAGGGTTGAAAAACTAATCACAAACTGAATGACTTGACTTCAAAAGCAACAACCTTAAAAGGCCTTCATTTGCTGAGTATTCCTCATTCTGCAGCCCAGTGTGAAAAACAGCTCCGTCAAATCAAAGTATCAGTGTTTTTACCTGTCAGCACGTTCAGGCGGCTTCCGTGTTTTTTTCCTGAGCTGTGTTCAGACTTCAGCAGGGGAATGGCTGGATTGCAGGAGAGCAGAACCAGGTCACTATGCCTGAAATGACCTTTCACTAAAAGTCTCCAAAACGTTTTTAAGACTACTAAGGCCTTTGATGTAATTTCTTTAAATGTGTATTTCTTTAAAAATTCAAATTTGTAATAAAACTATTTGTATAAAAATTAAGCTTTTATTAATTTGTCGCCAGTATTGCTACAGAACCATGAAAAACAAAGTTTCTGCACAAGCCACTAATAAATTTGTAAGCTTTGCTTACCTTAGATCATATTTAGTTTGCAGTTCTTCCAAATAAGAGTCATAGACTGGGCATCATTTACAGGAATTACTACAAAGAATAAAAGGATGGTCTTCTCCCTCCCTCTCTCTTCCTCCCCCCACCCCATCCCTTCTATCTATCCATCCAGGCAGCCAATGTCCACCCATCCACCTCTCCATTCATTGTAGGAATACCAAGGGTTGCCACTTTTTAAGAAGTGGAAAGTTGCAAGATAGAGATGAATAACACCCATATCCAACCATTGAAAGCGGATCCATTAGGGATGGATGCATTAAATATGTGCTTATATATGACTCAGCCATTGTGGTGCTGGGTATTTACCCTAGAGGGAAAAAACCACTTATGTTCACACAAAAACCTGCACATGAATGTTTATTCCCTATTCATAATCACCCCAAACTGAAAACCCAGTGTGCTTCAAAGGTGATAAATGAAGTGTGGTACATCCATACAGTGTAATCCCACTCAGCAAGAAAAAGGAATAAACTGTTGATGCACAGAACTCGGATGAATGTCATATGCATTGTGCTGAGTGAAAGAAGACAGTCTCAAAAGGTTGCACACTCTGTTATTTCGTTCTTGAAGAGACAAATCTATAGTGATGGGGAGACGTTCAGTGGTTGGTTGACAGGGTTGAAGCGGGCATGTGTGTGCCTACATAGCGAGAGCTTGAGGGAGTTTTTTTGGTGTAACACTTCTGTGTACTTACTTTGATTATGGTTACATGAACCTATACATATGTTGTAATTCATAGAACTGTACATCAAAATAAGTCCATTTCACTCTAGGGTAATTTAAAAAATAAGACATAGAAACTGCTTTCAGAAACAGAGGTATAAAATGCACAGGATCTGAATGTTGAGAGTCAAGGTATGATACGATCTTCTTTGTACTTTCCTATATTGACCAAACTGTACATAATAAATTATAATTTATGATAAATCAGTTTTACATGTAGAAACAAAATATTCTAAAATGGCTACAATATGGAGGTGATTAATATTTCTCAGTAACTTCACCAGACACCAAGCCAAATGATTTTAGTTTAGTTTTCTTTAATATATATTTTTAATTGATTTCAGAGAGGAAGGGAGAGGGAGAGATAGAAACATCAATGATGAGAGCGAATCATTGATCAGCTGCCTCCTGCAAGCCCCCTACTGGGGATCAAGCCCGTAACCCAGGCATGTGCCCTTGACTGGAATTGAACCTGGGACCCTTCAGTCCCCAGGCCATGCTCTATCCGTTGAGCCAAACCAGCTAGGGCTGACTTTAGTTTTCCTCTTTCCTATTCGATACTGTATATTAAGGAAACCTAACTACCCCTTTCCTCCCTTTTATCGACGATGGGAAGGAGGTGACCGAAACGAGACCTTGACTGATATCTCCTGATCAAGCAGTGAGGTGTCATGCTTGTAACTTAGCCCATTTCATCCTCACTACAATTCTGTGGGTATGAAAACCAAGAGCATAACAATATGTAGAGCTTTTTCTTGAGCACGCAGTATTGCACTACATGGATCATATTTAGATCAAGTTGAAACTGAAACTTAGATCACCAGGGAAAAAGAAATCTTTCTTTCCTACTTTAAGTGAGACTTGCAGTCCAACCCCCTGCCTCATTCTAAGTAGTATGCAGTGCCATTTAACAATGGTTTTAATTTGGCTTTCTTTAATGGTTAATGACGTTGAACATCTTTCCATGCATTTTTTGGCCATCGGTATATCTTCTTTTTTGAAATATCTATTAATTCCTTTCTCATTTTTAAAATCCTCTCCAAGGATGTGTTTATTAATTTTAGAAAGAGAGGATAGGATGTGTGTGTGTGTGTGTGTGTGTGTGTGTGTGAGAGAGAGAGAGAGAGAGAGAGAGAGAGAGAGAGAGAGAGAGATCAGTGTGAGAAACATCAACCCGTTACTACCCACATGTGCCCTGACTGGGGATTGAACCAGCAACCTTTTTAGTGTATGGGACGACACTCCAACCAACTGACCAGGACTCTTATTCAACTGGCCAGGGCTCTTTGCTCATTTAAAAATATTTGTTTCTTTTCATTCTGCTGAGTTTTGAAAGCTCTTTGGATATTCTGGTTATAAGTTATTTGTTGGATCTGTGATTTGAAAATTCATCCTCTTAACAGTATCTTTCACAGAGCTAAAGTTTTTCATTTTGATGATGTCCAATTTATCAATATTTTTTATGGGACATGCCATTGATATCAAGTTTAAGAACTCTTTAATTAATCCTAGGTCACTTAGATTTTCTCCTGTTTTCTTTTAAAGGCTTTGTTATTTTGCATACTATATTTATATTACAATCTATTAATTGTTTCTTAATAATAAAATTTACATAACTTAAAATTCACCATTTTAAAGTGAACAATTCAGTAGCATTTCGTACATTCCCATTGTTGTGCAACCCTCCCCTACATCTTGTTCTAAAACATTTTCATCACCCAAATCCAATGCCCATTCAGCAGTGACTCCCCCTCCACCCCCGGCCCCCAGCAACCAACCACCAAGCTGCTTCTTGACTCTGGATTTACCTATTCTGGATTTCATACAATGGGACTTGTGACTTTTGTGTCTGGCTTCTTTCACCTAGCATAATATTTTCAAGATTCATTCATGTGGTAACATGTATCATTATTTCATTAATTCTTATGGCTGAACAATTTCCATTGAATTTATATGACACAGGGTTTTATCCATTTATCTATTGGTGGCTCTTTGGACTGTTTTGACCTTTTGGCTACTTTTGATAATGCTCCTACGAAAAGGTTTGTACATTTATTTGTTTGAGTTCTTGTTTTCAGTTCTTTGAGGGAATATGCCTAGGAGTGGAATTGTTAAATCCTATGGATACTCTGTGTTTAACTTTTTGAGGAACTGCCCAGTTATTTTCCACAGAGGCTGAACCACTTTCATTCCCACCAAGAATACATCCTTACCAACACTTTTTATTTTCCACTCTTTGATTACACCCATCCTACTGGGTGTGAAGTTGTCTCTCATTGTGGTTATGATTTTCATTTCCCTAATATTGAGCATCTTTTCGTGGTCTTAATGGTCATTTGTGTATCTTTGAAGAAATATTTATTCAACTCCTTTGCCCATTTAAAATTAGGTTGCTTGTCTTTTTGTTGTTTAGTTGTAAGAGTTCTTTATATATTCAGGATACAGACCCTTATCAGATATATGGTTTGTAAATATATTCTTTCATTCTGTGGATTTTCTTTACTTTTTTGATATTGTTCTTTGATGCACAAAAATTTTTAAATTTGATTAAGTACAGTTTATCCACTTTTCTGTTGTTGCTCATGCTTTTGATATATCAAAGAATTCATTGCCTGGAGACTAAGGAGAAAATAAACAAATGGGACTACATCAAAATAAAAAGCTTCTGCACAGCAAAAGAAACCATTAACAAAATAACAAGAAAGCCCACTGCATGGGAGAACATATTTTCCAATGCTATTTCAGATAAGGGTTTAATCTCCAAAATGTACAGAGAACTCATACAACTTAGCAAAAGGGAGATAAACAATCCAATCAAAAAATGGGCAAAGGACCTAAATAGACACTTTTCGAAAAAGGACATACAGAAGGCCCAGAGACATATGAAAACATGCTCAAAGTCACTAATCAGCCAAGAGATGCAAATCAAAACAACAATGAGGTACCATCTCACACCTGTCAGAATGGCTATCATCAACAAATCAACAAATGACAAGTGCTGGTGAGGATGTGGAGAAAAAGGAACCCTCGTGCACTCCTGGTGGGACTGCATACTTGGTGCAGCCACTGTGGAAGACAATATGGAGTTTCCTCAAAAAGTTAAAAATGGAACTCCCATTTGACCCAGTAATCCCACTTCTTGGACTATATCCCAAGAAATCAGAAACACCAATCAGAAAGGATATATGCACCCCTATGTCCATAGCAGCACAATTTACAACAGCTAATATTTGGAAACAACCTAAGTGCCCATCAGCAGATGAGTGGATTAAAAAACTATGGTACATCTACCCAATGGAATACTATGCCACTATAAAAAAGAAGGAACCTTTACTATTTGCAACAGCATGGATGGAACTGGAGAGCATTATGCTAAGTGAAATAAGCCAGTTGGAGAACGATAAATATCACATGATCTCACTCGTTGTGGGATATAATGATCAACATAAACTGATGAACAAGAATAGATCCAGAGACAAATGGCAGGGGAGGTGTGTGTGTGTATGAGGGGGTGGGGTTAGAGAGCAACCAAAGGACTTATATGCATGCATATTAGCATAACTAATGAACACATACACTGGGGTGGTGGGGGCTTGCCTGGGGTGGGAATGGCTGGGGGCGAGGGGTGTCAATCAGGGAAAAAAGAGACAGATGTAAAACTTTAGACAATAAATAAATAAATAAATAAATAAATAAATAAATAAATAAAATAATCCATTGCCAAATCCAAGGTCATGAACATTGACTCCTATGATTTTTGTCAAGAATTTTATAACTTTAGCTGTTTAGGCCATTGATTCATTTTGAGTTATTTTTCGTATATGGCATGACTTAGAAGACTAACTTCATTCTTTTGTACATAGATATCCAGTTGTTGCAGTTCCATTTATTAAAGAGACTCTCTTTTCCCCATTGGATAATCTTTTTAAAATATATATATATATATTGATTTCGGAGAGGAAGGAAGAGGGAGACAGAAATAGAAACATCAGTGATGAAAGAGAATCATTGATCGGCTGCCTCCTGCATGCTCCCCACCCGGGATAGAGCCCGCAACCCTGGCATGTACCCTGACTGGGAATTGAACCATGAGCTCCTGGTTCATAGGTCAATGCTCAACCACTGAGCAACACTGGCTGGGCCCCATTAGATGATCTTGACACTCTTGTCAAAATTTAGTTAGCTATCATTTTATTGAATTGATTTTGCATTTTTGTTAAAATCAATTTACCATATTTTGTCTGGGTCTGTTTTTGAACTCTACTCTGCTTCATTGATCTATGTGACTGCCTTACCCACACTATTCTCTTGGTTAATTTAACTTTACATTAAGTATTAAAATCAGTGTGATTCCTCCCTCCTATTTTGTACTTACTTTTCAAAATTGTTTTAGCTATTGTAGTTTTTTTTTAATATATATATAAATTTGAGATTCAGCAACAGAATATCCTGAGATTTGGGTTTGGGTTACTTTAAACCCATCAATTAGTTTGGCAAGAATTATCATCTTTACTACACTAACTCTTATGTTCTGTTAACGTAGTATGTCTTTCCATTTTTTTAGGCTCCTTTGATTTTTTTAATCATTATTTTATTGTTTTCAGCATATAGGTTGTGTGGACGTTAGGTTAGATTTACACCTAAGTGTTTACTCTTTAGAGTCATTGTAAATTTTAAATTATCAAACATGTTTAAAAAATTTTTTAAAATTATTTTAAATTATACTTACCTAATCTAAAGCAATATGATTATTTTGTGTGTGTGTGTGTGTGTGTGTGTGTTAACCTTGGATCCTGTGACTTTCCTACATTCTCTTTTATAGCTCTAGTCTAGGGGGACTTTTTTCCCCCTGCTCTGTTTAGATTTTCTGTATAACAATCATGCTGTTTGTGAATAAGGAGAGTTCTATTTCTTATTTTCCATACTCAGCCCCCTCCCCCTTTTTTCCTTTCCCTTGCATTTTTGCACTGGCCAGGGCATCCAGCAGCTGCTGTATAGGCGTGGTAAGAAAGGATATTCTCCCCTTGGTTTTGATACTAACGAAAAACATTTAGTCTTTCACCATTAAGGACGATGTTAACTGTAGGTTTTTATCTATATGGCATTATATTTGAGATTTATTTTTTTTAGCAAGAATGAATGTTAAATTTTACCAAATGCTTTTTCTGTATCAACTTATGTTTTTTCTTTAGACTGTTAATACGATGGATAAGCCAAGATTGTACCCGTCTTACATTTCCAGGATAATGCTCACTTGGTTATGGTGCATTATTTATTTATTTTTTCTGTATTGCTGGATTTGATTCACTAATATTTCATTGAGGATTTTTGTGCTTTTGTAAGTGAAGAAAAGTAGTTTTTAGCCTTTTTTGTCTTGTCTTTGTTCGTTTCTTTCTTTTTTTGTATCAAATATGCCTTTCTCAAAAAATGAGCTGGGAAATATGCCCTCTTCTTCCATTTTCTGGAAGAGATTATGTAGAGTCAGTGTTATTTCTCTTTTAAATATTTAGTAGCATTTGACAGTGAAATCATATGGACATTCAAATTCCTTTTTGGGGAGGTTTTAATTATACATTCAATGTTTGATAGTTATAGGACTATACAGATTCTATTTCACCTTGGATAAATTGAATATTTTTCCCTTCAAGGAATTAGTCTATTCTGATTTATTGAATTTGTGCGTAGTTTTCATAGTATTCCCTTATTATTTTTATGTCTATGGAACGTATAGTGACATCCTTTATTTCTTTCCCGATATAGATAAGTTGCATCCTTTTTCTTTGTAAAACTTGTTAGAAATTTATCAATATCCTTGATCTTTCAAAGAACCATCTTCAGTTTCATTGATTTTTTTTCCAACTTTCAGTTTCATTGATTTTTTTTACTCATAACCTCATAATATTCTTTCATTTCTTATTTTGTGTTATTTTTGCTCCTTTTTTTCTAGTTTCTGCAGGTGGACATTTAGATGATTGATTTGAGACTTTTATTCTTTTTTAATATAAGCATTGAATGCTATGCAAATTTCCCTCTATGCACTGATTTACCTGCATCTCACAAATTTTGTTAAGTTGTATTTTTGCTTACATTCACATCAAAATAATTTGATAGTTCATTTAATCCACAGTTTATTTGAAAGTGTGTTGTTTAATTACCAAGTGTTGGTAGATTTTCCTGCTATATTTCTGTTTTTGATTTCTGGTTTAATTTCCGTATGATCATAGAACATACTATGCATGGTTTCAATAATTTTACATTTGTTAAGATTTCTTTTGTGATCAGGTATGATCTTTCTTGGCAAATGTTCTCCATGTATCACATGCATTCAACTGATGTTGGATAGATGGTTATATAAATGTGAATTAGAATCCCTTGGGTTGGTGCTATTCTTTAGTAAGTTTATATACATTTTAAGTTCCTATCAATTACTGAGAGATCAGTGCTGAGTTTTCTTTCTTTTTTTTTGTTTTTTGTTTTTTGTTTTTTCTGAGTATTTTTTTTTATTGCTTAAAGTATTACAAAGAGTATTACATATGTCTCCTTTTTCTTTGCCCCGCCCTTGACAATCCCCTGGCCTCCCCTACCCCCCAGTGTCTTATGTCCATTGGTTATGCTTATACGCATGCATACAAGTCCTTTGGTTGATCTCTTACCCACCCCGCTCCTGCCCTCCCACTCTCCCCGGCCTTCCTGCTTTAGTTTGACAGTCTGTTCGAGGCAGCTCTGCCTCTGTATCTATTTTTGTTCATAAGTTTATAATGGTCTTTATTATCAAGAAATGAGTGAGATCATGTGGTATTTTTCCTTTATTGACTGGCTTATTTCACTTAGCATAATGCTCTCCAGTTCCATCCATGATGTTGCAAATGGTAAGAGTTCCTTCTTTTTTATAGCAGCATAGTATTCCATTGTGTAGATGTACCACAGTTTTCTAATCCATTCATCTACAGATGGGCACTTAGGCTGTTTCCAGATCTTAGCTATGGTGAATTGTGCTGCTATGAACATAGGGGTGCATATATCCTTTCTAACTGGTGTTTCTGGTTTCTTGGGATATATTCCTAGAAGTGGGATCACAGGGTCAAATGTGAGTTCCATTTTTAGTTTTTTGAGGAAACTCCATACTGTCTTCCATAGTGGCTGCACCAGTCTGCATTCCCACCAGCAGTAGTGCTGAGTTTTCTAATGTTAATAAGAATTTCAATTTTTCCTTTCAATTAAGACAGTTTTTGCTTTATTTTAAGCTCTCTGTTATCAGGTATACATACATTTAGTATTATTATGTCTTCCTGGTGAGTTGACTCTCATCTTGAGGCTATGTGCCTCTGTCTGGGTTGTCCTCACACCTCTGCCTGAGTGGACACCGGGACCTGCAGAGGTGGGATGGAGAAGAGAGCCATCCAGGTTTCTCCCTGTACATGCTTCTGGCACTCAGACTCACTCACCCCAGCCCCCTCCCCTGACCACAGACCCTGGAATAAGGAAGCAACACTCTAGTGAAGTTTTGCAGATGAGTTTGCTTTAGGTCCGTGGTCAGCAAACTGCGGCTCGCGAGCCACATGTGGCTCTTTGGCCCCTTGAGTGTGGCTCTTCCTAAGCCTTAGGAGTACCCTAATTAAGTTAATAACAATGTACCTATCTATATAGTTTAAGTTTAAAAGCTGTGGCTCTCAAAAGAAATTTCAATCGTGGTACTGTTGATATTTGGCTCTGTTGACTAATGAGTTTGCCGACCACAGATCTAGACGAGTCTCAACTGGGCTGACTGGGCACTTCAAGTCTCTGCCACGTATCTGTTCCATGCCAGTAAGCTACCTCAGGAATGTCCTCATGGAGATGACAGAAGCACAAGAAAGAGCAAGGCCTCTCGAGTTGTAGACTTAGAAGCACCATACTTGCACTTCTGCTTCATTTATTACCCAAAGCCAGGCACATGGTCAAGTCCAGAGACAGAGGCAGAGGACACTTCAAAGTTAAATGCCCAAGGGGTTATATGAAGAGAGGGTAAAAGATCATTCAACCCATCAGCAAGACCTATCAATTCTACCTTAGAAATACTTTCCACACCTGTCCAATCCTCCTCCTATCTTATTGCTCCCACCACTTCAGTTCACCATGATCTCTCTTACCTATCACCACCTGACTGCTCTGTCCAAAACTTTCTTGTCTATTCCTTCTCAGACCGTTCTCAATGCAGCAACGTGAATAAACTTATAAAGAAAACCTGCTCAGACCACTCATTTAATTAAGTCTGCCAAATGGTTTCCTATTGTTCTCAGGATAAAGGTGAAAATCCTGACTAAGGCCTGAATTGTTTTCCATTTTCAATTGAAGGGTTATTTTAAAGCAAATAGGTGAACCTGGTGAAAGGGAGAAAGAGAGTGAAGAAGGAGTGTGGGAAAGAGAGGTTTTGTAATGACTTCCATGTGAGGACAGACTGGGATCCCTTTCTCCAACTTAATCTCCTTCCATCATTTCTTTCACTTTGTGGTTGGAACACATCATAATTCCCAAACTTATACAGTATTTCAAGACTCTGGGGTCTTACTTGGACTGCTCTGTGTCCAAGTAGAGAAGTAGAGTTCTTTATCCCTCCTTTTGGTACGGCTTGAAAACCCTCTGCCTTATACCCTAGAAAAAAAGAGAGGAGAAGAGTGCAGATTGGTTTGGCTCAGTGGATAGAGCGTTGGCCTGTGGAGTGAAGGGTCCCAGGTCCTGTTCCAGTAAGGGGGGGGGGGGGGGGGAGAGAGAGAGAGAGAGAGAGAGAGAGAGAGAGAGAGAGAGAGAAGCCGGTTTCTGGAGAGGAGGGAGAGGATGAGCACCTGACCAGCAGCGCCTGCAGGCTGGGGAACAGGGTCACCCCAGGACACAAAGCTCTTTAAAAAAAAAAAAATCTTTAAATTCTTTATTAGTTAAGGAATTACAAATGTGTCCTCATTCCCGCCCATTCCCGCCCATTAACCCCCATCCTCTCCCCCTCCCCCCCACTCATGCTCTCATTCCCCTGTTGTTGGTGTCCATTGGTTAGGCTTATATGCATGCATACAAGTCCTTTGGTTGATCTCTTCCCCTTACCCCCTCCCTCCCCTACTTTCCCTCTGGGGATTAATAGTCTGATTGCTGTTTCTCTGTCTTTGGAACAGGGACAAAGCTCTTTTAAAGTTTGCTTGTAGCTTGTGTCTCTCCTGCACCCACCCGCGCAGGAAGGCTGGGTGCCCCTCCCTCCCTTTCCCTGAGTGTGGGAGCGCCTGGCTAGGAGAGGTTGGTTCTAGCAGCTCTGAATCATCCCGCGCAGCCTCTGCGTGGGGAGTGTTTCCTCTCATTAACGCCCTATTTGTACTTCCCGAGATCGCGCGTGGACTGCGCTCCCCAGTCCTGATTTAATCCCTTGAAATAGCTCCGCGCGTTCGCAGGGCTTTGAGTCCCCGCCGCGCGGCATCTGTCCTCCCTCTCCCACGGCCTGAGCAATCCGAGCCTGGCTGAGTCACCGGGAAACGGGATCATTCAGCCACGCTCAGGAAGTACCTTTTATAGACTTCCAGTTTTAAGGGGAGCTCAGGTGACTGCGCGAATTCGGTTCCACATTTTATCACCCTTTCCCCAGGAACCGTCCTTGTTTGCTTCTTGACTCGCTGCTTGGGGCAAGTTTCACACAAAAGGTATCCAGGCACTCTGCCTTAAGGGCTATTTATTTTTTTTCTGATGCAAATGAGCAAATTCTGTAGACTGTTAACTAAAGCAGCCTTTGCTAGCCATTTCAGTGAGGCAGCCTGTGTTGCACATCAGATCTCTTGGGATCTAGGAGAAATTTCCAGGACAAACTGCAGATGGCGCCCCGATCTCAGCAGAAAGGTTGGCTAAAATTTGCAGCAGCTCTGCCCCTTTTTATTCAGTGTTTAATGAGGTTACCCTAAAGCAAATCACTAGGTACTAATTAGGATCCGAGGCCATGGCCAGGCATTTTTTTTTTTTTTTTTTAATGAGATGGAATAGGGAGGTGAGAGTGGATGGCGAACTATTTCAAATATACAAGTGAACTCTTTCACCAGAGTTTGTGAATATGAATTACAACCGTAAAAATACAGTTAAAACATATTTTTAAAGATTTACTAATAGATATCATTGGCACCACAGGCATCTGTTGTTGGAAGGTTTTCTGCTAAAAAGCCTGCCTCTGAATGGAAAGAAATCCTGTCCCTGATGCCTGGGCCTTCCATCCTGTCATTGCCAGGGGCCGCCTCTACGCTCCTGTCAAGTATAGGAACATGGGGGCCTTTGCTCTGCAGGGGGAAAGGGTCTTGGAACCTTAACAAAAGTTGGTGACTTGGTGAGGAGGTTACCATCTGGCAGGTGGCTTCTCAGGGGAGCCTTCCTTAGCTCCTGCAAGATGCGAGTGAGTGGGACATTTCCTGCTGCCCCTACTAGGGCCTACAACACCAAACTGAAGACAAAGGCATCCAGTGTCGCATGTTCTGAAGACAACTGCCAACAATTGGGGGGCAGGTTCCCATCAGGTGAAAGGTCATGGATCCCTCCATTACCCCTTTCCCCCAGCGCCCCTTCCAGGAGGAGGACAGGAGGACAGGGAGCAGGAACCAAATCAGCCCTGAAGTGGGCCTCCTGCTTTTCTTTCTTCTTGGAGAGCGGAAGGTGCTTGCCAAGGCCCTGCCCCCACGCCAGGAGATCAAGGGCGCCTTTCTGACTTGGTGGATGCCTCTAATAGGTATGGCATCTGATGCCTGGTTGGAATTTGGCTCATGCTCCCAGCACCCTGTGGAGTTGGGGAAAGAGGCAGAGAGGGACAGGGTGAGAGGACACAACCTGCATGCCCACAGCTTCTTGTGCCTGGAGTTGTGCGCTTTGTCTGGGAGCCTGAGGAAAGAAGTTGGCTTGATCTGTCCTTCTCCAAAGTGGGCTGGTTTTGGGGAAGGGGACTCAGGCCCCGAGAAGCTGTGAGATGCTTGTGGTACAAGAGCTGAGGTTGGAATGGAAAGAGAACGAGCCAGAGTTGGCTCTTCAGGGCTGAGGACCTAACAAGAGGGTGTTATAGAAACTCATCCACGGTGCCCTTGAGAGCCAGCCTAGGGTTTTAACAGAAGCTGGTGGTCTTGTGAGAAGAAGTTTACCATATGGCAGGTGGCTTCTCAGAGGAGCCTTTACTTTCACAGCTCAGCTGAAGGCCCCCTCCTTCCCCTCATCTGGACTCAGCCCTGGAAGACCAGGACCAAAAAAAAAAAAGAAAAAAAAAAGAAGGAGAAAGTCTTCCCCATCAAGGACATCTTATTTGTTTGCCTGTCTTGTGTGCTATGGACAACTTTGGGCAGTGAAGCCTATGGAACTCTTCTCAGAAAAAAAAAAAGCTTATTTAAAAATGCATATAGTAACATACATATGGAGTATTATAAAGAAAGCTATTAGAATGAATGCATTTATCAAACTATTATAATTCTTGACATAGTACTATTTGTACTTTTTTATTAAATAAATGACCTAGAGGCAGAAATAAGCACATCTTAAAAGCACTAATGAGCATATATAATGTTTCATAATATTTGAAAGTCTTGTTATATAACGTGATCATATCTGTTTTTTCTGTTGGTGACCAAGTTGCAGATATTGCTAATACTATGATGGTTTGTGGATTACAGTCATAATTGAAAGAAATGCTGCAGAGGTTGGTGAACATAATGCTGCACTTTTTTTTTTCTCATCTAAGTTCAGGGATTCTGAATTCCACGGAACCAGATCGAAGGACGGTTGGAGCAGGGACCAGGGATCAGGTGGGCGTCCTACTGTGAGAGAAGACATGTATCAGTGTAGGACGGGACTTCCCCTACTTCCTGGCGGGAGCCTGGAAGGTCCATTATCTTCCCAAGTCACTATTAAGGGATAGGACAGGTGATTTCACTCAAGCCCAGTCTGGAGCAATTGGAGGAAATGGAAAACTTCTACTACTCTACTAAGCTCACTTTCAAATATTGGCTTTTTATCTCATTGCACACATTTTTATGGTACATTGTGTCCAACAGCAATGTACAGGTTTTGAGACTAGACGATCTGTGTTTTCTGAAGGACCTTAGGCAGCTACATATTTAACCACGCCTTGGTTTCCTCATCTGTAGAACTTCGTAGAGTTGTGTGAAATGCTTAGAACAGAATGTGATGTGTGGTAGACAATCCGGCACGTGAGCGAGTCTGACCCAGCAGACACCACCTGGGTCTTTCCCCCAGGTGCTCCGGTGGCCACACGTGAACCTCATTTCTCACACATATGGGGGTTTAAGGAAGAATCAAAAGGTCCCTTACAACTTCCCAGCACATTTGATGATCTGTTTCTCGTCATTCAGTCATTGCTAGTAGACTGGTTATAAATAGAAGCCTGTATTGCAACCCGCGTCCTCTTGACGCTGTGTGATCCCTAATGGGTCATATGACACAGTGTCCCAGGAAACTGAACCTTCGTCACCAGAAGATTATTTCTTAAGTAGGCCAGCGGACACTCCGAGTGCTCTAGTAAGTTCCGTAGATTAAGTCATGCCTTATCAGGCTGTCTCTGGGAGCTATGGGCGATATAATTCAAGCATAATCAACACAGCAACCATCCATTTTAAATCCCCTGAATGTTCTGCTTTATAATTTCAGATTTATGGGAAAATGACAATAAACCTTCATAGCCTTTCAATTCTCCCAGGTGTCTTGGATGAATTATATGAAGGAAAGTCTCTCTTAAAACACAAAGACAGACCCCTCATTTGCTGGTCTGTTCACACCCTCTAAGGTGTTCATGCAGGAGCATAGTAATTACAAAAGCCAAACACAGAACCCTTGCTTTATATTTGTCTTGTTTTGTTTTCCTTTATTATATTAATGATAGATGCTCTCATCCCACCTTTGTGTTTCCCACTGTCCTTTCCAAATGAGACAGTTCCACTTAATTGAATACAACTGTATAGGCAAAGTAGTTTATTGCTTCCAACAGATCGAAAATTAGGCAATTTCAAATAATCTGTTTTTCAATCATATTGAAACTTAATTTCAAAACAAGACCCTTCCTTATAGATCTCCTAAATTACAAGTACAATTTTGACACACTCCAGGGTGTCCCTGCACTTTGAACCATCAAGGGATGTTCAAGGACTGAATTCTATTTTTGGTGTCTCACTCTTCCTTTTAGGCTTTGTGTCAGTCATTTCACTTTTATGTTCAAGTTCATCACCAGGGAAAACATGAGGCTAGATATCTGTCTCAGTTAGCTTTGTCTGAATAACAAACTGCCCCAAACATGAACTAAGACCATTTATTTGCTGGCAGTTCTATGGGTGGGCAATTTGGGTTGGGCTCCTCAGATGGCTCTGTGTGTTACTGACAGGGCTCAGTCACACATCCGCAGTCACCTGATGTCCAGCGGCATTGGCTGGGGGTGGAGGCTCATCATTGGCTCATTCGCATAGTGCAGTCTAAGACATTGATGTTATATTGGCCACATGCTCTAGTGTTTCTAAGTGAGTGACGTCAGGAGTCATTGTAGCAACCAGCATTTCTGTTCTCACCAGTGTGAAATAGGTCACCATCTCTCTTCTGCCTGGCAGGCTCTCTCCCCAAGGGCCGCCCTGGTAGTCCAGCCAAGAGCACACTGTGCAGTGTGCTGAGCCCCTGGTCCTGTCCAGGATGCACCCCAGAGGATCTGTGAAGTCTGTATGCACCATGAAGTCACTGTGCACTTTCCTCCTGGCTTTCTGACTCTCCTTAGAGATGAGCCTGCACACTCGGTTCCTTTTTCCTAAATGAAGAAACTGGTTGAGGAACGGGAAGTTTGGAAAAGGCAAATCGGCAATGTTAATAAGGTTCCCGAAGCAGTGCGATGGAGGAGACACCCTTTGGGGCTCTGAGTGATTGGCATTTGTTAGCTTCTAGATGCATGACTCCAAACTCTGCATTCATCATCACATGAAATTCTCCTTTTCTTATAAAAACACCAGTCATATGGGATTAGGGCCTATCAACTTCAGTATGTCCTCATCTTTACTACATCTGCAATGGCCCTATTTCCAAATAAGGTCTCATTCTGCAGTTCTGGGGGTTAGAACTTCAACATATTTTTGCAGGACACAATTCAAAACATCATGATGCCCAAGTAGAATAACTTAATTTTAGCAAGTGAGCTCTCTGTTTGAGGTATCTTTCTCAAAGGATTTCTAACAATAGCTCATGTTACAGGTTGAGTTTATTTTTTACTATAATGATTTTTAAAATGTCAAAGCTTTGGCCCAACAGCATGGTTGAGTTTGTTTTTATTGTTAGGAAGGACTCTATGCTGCTTTCAAATGTTGGCAAGTTTATTTTTAACTGGACAGGAAACGAATCTAAGCTTGCATTTATTCGTGGGCTGTCTGTTATTGGAGGAGTACTATTGTTAGAAAATCACATTAGGGTTGGAGATGAGTTTGGATGGAAAGCCACACAAGTCTGAGTTATAATTATACTACTCTTTGCTATAGATTTTCCCAAACAATCTTTCTGCTCATCAGAATCTGAAACCTTCCCAGTAATGGTTCCATTTATTATTCACAATTTGACAGCCTAGAGTTGCCTTTGTTTGCCTTTAATTGAAAGGTTAAGAGGTTTTGATTTAACCTAGGATTGACTTGAAGGTAGCATGTTCACATATGTGAGATATAAATTGGAAAATAAAAAATATATAAAAGTTCTATGTTGTGACTATGTGACAATGAGGCTATTTCTGTTTGTCAAAGCTAAACATCCAGTTATTTCAGTGGAAGGAAAATAGTTCAATGAAGACTTTGCCTACATTTTTTTTTTATTGTTTTAGAAAAGGAGTCTATGATGTGGAATAGTTTAGTTCCTAAGGAGAGAACCCATATTTCAAACAAACTGCTTCTATTTATAGCTGGCGTTAGGGAGGGCCAAAGTTTCAGAGGAGAGCAAGGTGATTCCATCCTAACTGCCTGATGAGTGTGGGAGTGAGGTCCAGGAAATTGAGACTCTGCCTGGAAAATAGCTGCCAGTATGGGTAACTGGTTGGACAGGTGATAATCATCCATTCTCAGGAGGACAGCCATCTGGGAAGGCTCCTTGGCCCTACTTGCTAGCTTGCCCTTGAGAAGCATTTCATTGAATGAGGTCTGTTCCCCCATCCTCTTCTTTAAGAGCTACCTGTGTTAACAAAGCTACCACTCTTATTTCACAAATCAAAACTTTAACTGTCTGTTCAGATAATATTTTAGAAATTGTTGACTGAAGACAAGTCATATTTTTCCCTATCACCAAAGTCTCAACAAGTAGCCTAGATTGTTTTTCCTTCTGTCTTGAGTGATAATTATGAATAACTCAACCTTCCATGTGGGTAAGGAAGGTTGTCAGATTCACAATACACTCACTTGATGGCTACCACTTACTGAGTGCCTGGTATGTGCCAGGTAGGTAGTATATGCTTTGTATGCACCATCTCATTTAAGCCTTACAACAACAATCAGACAAGGTAGATGGTGGCCTCTGTGTCATCTTTACTGAGAGGTGAAGAGCACCAACCAACCACAGTGCTGAGTATTCACCATTCTTCTTTTGGCATTAGGCCATGACATGTTGGTGCTCAAGTGAAGAATCTGCCCTATTCCTTGGGCTTCTTGGTGGATAGACTACGTAACTTACAACTGCAACTCCCCTCTGTGCAAACAATCCAATCTCCTTTTTAGGAAGGGGGTTGTCTACACCAGAGACACCTCCATGACCTCACAAGCAGTTCAAAGTGAGATCACCGTCCATATTCGGGAGCATCTGTCCCCTAAGGAACTGGTGACTGCTTAGGGGACCCACTGCTCCTCCACTATTGTTTTAGCATCTCTGCTCCCCTCTACTTCCAAGACTCCAAAATAACCCTGAGTAGGATCACCTGCCTTGTTCCTATATTGCAACCAGGAATGCATATTTTAGAGAAAGAATATGTGTACCCTTATGTCCATAGCAGCATAATTTATAATAGCTAAGATCTGGAAACAGCCCAAGTGCCCATCAGTAGACAAATGGATAAAAAAAAGCTGTTGTACATTTATACTATGTAATACTATGCAGCAGTGAAAAAGAAAGAATCTCTTATCCTTTGAGACAGCATGGAGGACCTGGAAAGTATTATGCTAAGTGGAATAAGCCAGTCAGAGAAAGATAACTATCACATGATCTCACGCATATGTGGAATCTAGTGAACAAAATAAACTAAAGAACAAAATAGATTCAGAGACATAGAAGCATGGAACAGACTGTTAAATTTCAGAGGGAAGGCAGGGTTGGGGGACAGGGAGGTTAACTGGGGAACTTATATGCTTATATGCATAGCCCATGAACACAGACAATAGTGTGGCGAAGGCCTGAGAGGGTTGGGTACAGGGTGGAAGGGGTAAAAAGGAGGGGGTAAAATGGAGGGGGAAAAAAGGAGGGGGGGGGCGACATCTGTAATACTTTCAAAAATAAAGATAACATTTTTAAAAAGTCCCCTCTGGAGGGGTCCCGTTGCAGTAAAGCAGAGCACGCTGAAAGAACCTCCGTGTCTTGTATTGTTCCTTCTAAACCTCCTAGGAAGGTTACATAAGGACTGTTTATGTTTTAAACGACTGCTCATGTGACTTCGAAAGACAGACTCTGCGGGTTGAAGCAGGATATGCCCGTCCACATTTTAACTGCTTCCAGGAATGACCAGATAATTGCGTTCCTTTGAAAGATCCATGAGAACAGGCTGAAGTGTCCCAGCAAAGCAAAGGAGAGTCTCTGTGCAGTTTCCATCCCCGGCTGGCTCTGTTGACAGGCACTGAATGCTCGGGGAAGGGCAGGCTGAAGGGAGGAGGGGCCCCCAAGGAAGACTCAGGTTCCCTCCCCAAGAGATATAAGTGAATTATTTGGATTAAAGGGAGAATGCCACACCCGCCATCCTGGGCCTCTCTCAGCGACACTTGTTGAAAGCAGGAGAAACTCTGTAGGGGATCTGGTGGCCTCTCAGAGCCTTGGGCACACAACTCACCGCCACCTTGTTAACAGAAATCCCTGTGAGGTGGCCACTCTAAAAGGCTGGGCTGATTTTATACGGAGATTTCTAAAGGTTAAACAGTTTAGGAGTCAGATGTGACCATTGGTGCCTGTCCTATGGCCTATCGGTTCAAACAAGTAGGCAGATGCTTTTGTAAGAAAAGGAAAGAAAGCTCGCTCATATTATCTAAATGTTTTGGTGGTTTCTGTGCTTCGTTGTCATAGAAGTGTCGCCCACACTTGCTTGGGAGAACCACCAAAGGAAGATTTTCTGATGTGACCGGGCTTCCTGCTGCGCTTGGGTGTTCCCATCTGCATTTCGAATGGAGAAGAGATTTCCTTTTGTGTCCAGGGGTCAAAGGTGTCTTGGCTCAGTGTCAGCATTGATGGCTCAGGCCACAGTGTGCTAATGTAGGAAGCGCTGTTGCATTGGACTCTAAACTTCTAAGGGCAGGGTCAGATGTTAAGTGCAAAGGCCTTTGCACAGAGCTGAAACATACCTAGTTGGCACCTGATTAACACTGCATCTCGAGTGAGCCATTGGTCCTGTATTTCAGGGTGTTATGAAGTCAGGTAATGGGCCAAGACAGAAGCTCTGAGGACCAAGACAACGGTTCTCTAAGTGATTTGACACTGCAGAATCCAGATGCTCGGCTCTCACAGGCTGGTGGTGTCTCAGTGAGGAAAGGGATTTTAGAAGGTTAAGCCTCACTGCCGCTGTCTAGGAGTTCACCACCTTTTATTCTGACAAAACCTGTCTGCTGGTCTATTCAGTGGTCCCTGTGTGTCTCTAGCCCTTCTGTTGTAGGGGTATAGTGTCTGGGGAAAATTCAGTCGCTGCTCCCAAGTCCTCTCCTATGGTCGGCAAACTGTGGCTCTCGAGCCACATGCGGCTCTTTGGACCCTTGAGTGTGGCTCTTCCACAAAACACCACAAAACACCACGTGCGGGCAAAATCCAAAGGTCATGTAAAGAAGCCTCTGAAATGTTTAGAATTCCTTTTATTATGCAGCACAGACTGACTAATACAGGATCTTTGGATACATAGCAAGGACTCCTGAGTGAGCCTGTTATATACAGAGATCTGGCCAGAGCAGCAGGAAAGGAATTCAGCGCTCAGAGCCCATTTCAAAGGCAGGGCCGGGCTACAGAGCCTTTGACCCTGGCTAATCATTCTCTTCTCCAAGCCTGCTGAAAACAACATCCCCCCCCCCCCGCACCCCCCTCTCCCCGCACCACACACACACACACACACACACACACACACACACACGCTGCATTCCTTGAGGACTTCCTTTCAGAAGGAGCCGCCAGGACGCACTGCCACAGTGTCCTTTGGGTGGTATGTGCCCTATTAATATTAATCATCTGGGCAGCATTGCGGTAACTTCCCCACATCGCTGTCTTTTCAATGGCCCCCTTTGGATCTGCCTCTTTGAAGTGGGGCTTTAAAAGCAAATTGACAGCATCATTTGGGTGATTGGCCCGGCTATTGTCCAAAGGTTTAAGAAGATTAGCTCAGGTCCTTGAGGAGATGGGTGGACTGCACTGCTCTGCGGCATCCAGTCATTAATCTGTGCTTAGAGCCGCTTCCAGGAGTGGGGGAGGCCTGGGAGCCGCAGCAGCCACAGCTCCGAGGGTGCGGGGCCTTTTGTCAGACGTGCATTCCCCACAGCAATCAGCCTCCGCCTGTGCAACAAAAGCATTTTCCTGAATTATGGGAGGCAAAGTCCATTAAGTGCAAAACCATGGTGCAAGAAAGGCTCTCACAGTTTCCTAGGAGGCAGCCCCCGTGGTTACAAATCTCAAGAACTTCCCTACGTGAGAGCTGGACTGCAAATCCCAAATTTCCCAGCAACTCTGTCTTGCTAGATTTTTGTCAATCACAGTTTCTTGCAGTTCCAAGTGGGTCTCCATTGCGCTTCTGTGGCGTATGGCCTCACCACCTTGTAATGCCACCTCACTGAGGAGGTCCCTTTTTGAACAAAATGGAAGCTTCCCAGAGGACATAGGTTTCCATCCTTTGAAGCTTTATTATAACGTTGGAGAAACTGCATGGACACGTGTTTAATATGCAAACACCCCACAGAGAAAACTTACAGATGAATTGTGTTTCAAAATTGTCTTGAAATGTCAGATTTTGGGAACTCACGAAGCAAAGCTTTCTTCTATAGACAAAGTCGGGAAGGGCTTTTACAACAGGCTAGGTGAAGCATGACCCTGAATTATGATACCAATGGTACTGCAGAAACGAAGCAAATCATCAAGAAGTCAGTGATGTCTCAGGTTTCCCCTGGGGACATTGGGGGGATGCTCTCCCCTTTGCCTTCAGTTTCCACAGTCCCTCCTGGCGTCCCTGATCCTGCATGCGGCTCTGGGGGAACCCTGCGGGGCTCAGCATCCCTGCAGGGCGAAGGCTGGAGCCGTGGCAGGTGAAAAGGAGGTTGGGTTTCTAACGGGCAGCAGGAAGTGTGCCCCCACCGCCCACTTGGAGGGGCTTCCGGGGAAGTGGTTTTGGATGTTTATGGGTTTTGCCAACTGCTTGCTGAGAGGGACCTGGGGAAGATGAGGAGAGCTATAGACCTGAAACCATCAGCCCTCGGTCTGAGGTCAGCTGTGATCTGAAAAGGGCAGCTCCCACCTCCCCCCAGGTACCAGCCTCGGTCCAAGGTCTCCCTGAGCCAAACACTCCTCGGAGGCTGCCAACACAGTGCTGCGTGGAAGAGCTCTCACAGTTTTTACTTAAGCTATTTTTTTCCTGAGACCAATTACGTGCCCATGGGGCTGGGTCAGGGGGTGTCCAAGGCCACCTCCCTGCAGGGTCTTCGTGATCAGTCTTGTTTGCTTCTTGGCTTTCAATTTCCTTAGAAAATGTGGTTTCCTGGGGGTGTGGTGTTCACGTGAAAGGGAGCCCTGCTGGTCCCTCCCACGGCAGGCTGGGCAAGCCCAGGTATATCTGAACCCATGTGACTTAGGAGGTTCACTGGGGTTGCTGCTTTATTTGGTCATGTGATTTGGGCTTACTGTTCAGTGACTCTTCTCAACTTCTGTGGAGAAAATTTGAAACCTTATCCTGACCATTGTAGAGGGAAGGCTTCTTGTCAGATACTTCACCCAATGTATAGATCTTTTGAAATTAGAATTCTAGATTCATAATAGGATAATGACTCAGCCTCATGGACTTATATCTACACTCACCAACACAGAACTTTCAGCCCCCCACTACATTCTATTCTGGGTTGAATTGTGTCTCCCCAAAAGATATGCTGGCATCCTAAATCTGATTACCTGTGAATGTGACCTTATTAGAAACTAGAGGTCTGGTGCATGAAATTCATGCACAGGGGTGGGGGCGGTGGGAGGGTGGGGTGGGGTCCCTGAGCCCGGCTGGCACCCTCTCCAATCTGGGATGTCTGACTGCCTCTCACAATCCAGGACTGCTGGCTCCTAACCACTTGCCTGCCTGATCACCCCTTACCCTTCTGCCTGCCTGCCTGATCACCCCTAACCACCTCTGCTTTGCCCCGCACCCAGGACCCAGGATTCCCTCCCCCAACCAGTTGCAGGCACTCAGGACTTGGGCCAGCTTCGCCCAGGCCACAGGTGCCCAGGACCACGGGGTGGGTGGCTTGTCCCCCTCCTGGGCTGCAGGGACCGTGGGGTGTGCAGATTGTTTCTCCCCTGGGCTGTAGCCCCAGATGCTGGCGCCTGGGACTGTGGGGCAGGTGGCTTGTCCCTCTCCTGGCCACAGCTTGGCTGGTCTCCATTCCTCTCTCCCCAGTGTTGAGTGTCTGAGCAGTTAAGGCATGATGGCATGAGATTGTGATGACCATTTGCATATTAGCTCTTTATTATATAGGATAAGGTTTTTGCAGAGGTAATTAGATAAAAGGAGGCCATGCTGAGTAGAGTGGGCTGTTACCCAATATGACTGGTGTCCTTATGCAAAGAAGAAACCATCATGCCAAGACAGGGGCATACAGGGAGAATGCCCCGTGACGATGGAGACGGAGAGGGAGTGATACAGTGGCTGGCCAAGGAGCCCCAAGGATTGCCACAACCACCAGCAGCTGGAAGAGTCCAGGAAGGATACCCAGAGTCACAGAGGGAGGGCAGCCCTGCCAACACCTTGAATCCAGAATTCCGGACTCCCAAACCAGGAGAGAATAGGTTTCTCTGGTGTTAAGCCACTCAGTTTGTTTTATTTATTTATTTTTTTATAGCAGCCTCAGAAATTTAATAGAGGGTTTGTTGAACACCCACACCCTGCCTGGCAGACTCTGTTATCCCCAGTTGACAGATGAGAGCACTGGCCTCAGAGAGGTTGAGCACCTACCCAATACCACACAGCTCATACTTGGGCTCTTTGCTACAGTTCTGACCTTTGTTTTGTTTCCTGATTGTCAAAAGCTACCATACCTCTAGTTTGTGAAGTATGTGAGGGAAATTATCGAAAGATAATTAAATACATTTTGGAGGCATAATATATGAATATTAAGTATTATAATGAGTTTTGATAAGTGCATACGCCAATATAACCCAAATCATATAAAAATACAAAACTTTCCCATCACCCTAAGGGTTACTTCGTTCCCCTTCTCAGTCAATCCCAGTCCCCTCTCCCCAGGACACTGTTGGTCTGACTTCTATCACTCCACATCCGCTTAGCCTGTTCTCAAACTTCTAGAGGAGGCACTCTTACTGTCTGGCTTCTTTTGTCCTGCATGTGTTTCAAATCCATCATGCCTATAGGTGTATCCAGAGTTGGTTCCTTTGCATCCCTGGTGGTGTCTCATTGTGGATAAAGTTTGTTTATCCATTCTCCTGGTGGTGGACACTTGGTTGGTTTGCAGTTTGGGCCGTTATGTTTAAAGCTGCTATATTCATGTGGCTTTGTGAATCTTGTTTCCTTTCTCTTGGGTAAGTTCCTAGGAGTGAAATTGCTGGGTTATTCAGAAAAAGGTATGTTTAAATTTATATGCAACTGAGAATGATTTGTAAAATGATTTGTGAAACCTTATGAAGATGAAGGCATGTCTCGTTGCAGCTCTGTAACAATTCCTTTTCCTCTTATCACACAGACATGCTAGCACAAATTACATGTCATATAATGGAAAGAAATATTTCAATTCATTATGGTATTCCATAAAGGATGAAACTTGCTAGAATCCCACGTACTCTGCACACATTGAACATTTTGATCAGCTCCAGTTGCTAGTCTTAGATTGCATTTGGATGATTTGCAGGTAGCATCTGCTTAAATGCTCAAGGTTTCAGGCAACTCCTGTGCCTTTGTGGTACCGGTTATGTCCTACAGAACAGAACACATCGACTCCTCACACTTTCCTATGACACCCTTGAAGTATCTGCGGACAACTTACACGTCTTACTTTTGACTGCTTTTCTTCAGGCCAAACAGAGGCCACCTTGAAGTGGAGGAAAGAGAAGAGTCCAGTTATGGCCTAAGCAAGTCACTTACTTTGTCTGGGCCTCGATTTATTTGTTAATAAAGGAATAGTCCCACCCTGCCTATCTCATAGTGTGATGCGACTAAGTGGGAGAATGCACATAAATATATGTTGTTCTTTTTAAAGAAAAATGTAAGTCATTCCCTGAACTACCTGGGTTCTTTAACCTTTCCTAATGGCACCCAGAACTACACTCATTGCTCCGGATGTGTCCCAACCACTTCAGAACAGAGTGAGCCTATTATCTCCCATCGCCTGGATACCACACTGAGGATGTCCTATATCTGTATTTTTCTTGAAAAAATGGCAAGAACTTTATGAAGTTGCTATCACCTCTTTGCACAGCAGGTAGAATATGTTACTCTTCGAGGTGACTCTGATAAAAATATCTATCAATTCACACAATTGCTGAATGCCAAGTATAAAACCAAGGCTGGCACATAGAAGACAAAATGAGTGGAAGAGAGAGTCCTGCTCTCAGGAATTTATGGAACAGCTGAGAGATCAGACAAAGCACATAACACGACCAGACAGCAATAGAAGACACCACCTGAGGGAGGATCAATCATCCAAGGCCAATAGGGTCTCAGAAGCAGAGGACCTGTGCCTGGACCACAGAGAGTCAGGAGAGGTGGCAGAGAGCAGGTGAGCCTGGTGAGGGCCAGGGAGGTGGGGGAAGGGGGATATGAATTGGGCTGCAAGACAGAGAAATGAGACTGGCCCATAGGAGCACAAGGGAACAAACACCTTCAATCAGAACAAACCAGTGCTTGGAGAGTTTACATAAGATCTTTATATAAGCACACAATTGCAGGAAGTTAATGTTTGGAGGACAGAGCTAACATTTAGGAAGGAAACCTATCTCTCCATAAACATCTTTTAGAGATGCTTTCAGAGGCCTACCTTTTCTTCTTCATCATTCATTGACCCAACATAATTGGACCGTCCCCCAGGGGATGCGAGTATGAATATGTTGTCGTGTCTCCCTTTGGGGAGCTCTCAGTGCAGCCAGAAAGAAAAAAACACACAGTCTGACTTTATCATCACGTGCTCTGGGCCTCACGGAGGTATGTCTGGAGTGATTGAGGGGTTCCCCTAGCAGTTGGCATTGACACGGGCTGAGGATGAGTATAGTGTTCCCCAGACAGTGAGGGAGAAGGGCAGGGCAGACCAAGAAAGCAACCGGGATGTCCACAGAGTTGCCAAGTGCACAGCATGCTGGGGCAGTGGCAGGCACACAGCGTGTCTTCAGGGCAGTTTTCCCAGTCTGAGCGTGAGTCCTGTTTCCATGGGGCATCTCCCCTCACACATCTGGAGTGTAGGGTGAATGCAGGACTCTTCCCCTGAAGGTTTTGACGAGGTGGGTGCTGGACATATGGATTTGAAAAATCTCTCTACCTGCTTTTGATGTGAGCTCTTGGTTGAAAAGCAAGGGATGGGGCTGGGGGCCTCAGGGAGGCAGAGGGATGCGATGGAAATATAGCCTGGCTCAGCCTGTGTGGTGACTTTAAAATATGCCCATAATTCTTGGATAGTCCTTCCTTCCAGAGGTGGAGCTTAATTTCCCTCCCTTCGAGTGTGGACCAGACTCAGTGACTTGTTTCTCACCAAGAGGATCAGGCAGACGTGATGATCTGTGATTTTGGAGAGAAGGTCGTTAAAGGCCCCGTGGCTCCGCTTTGCTTTCTCTCTGGGATCCCTCGCTGTGGAGGAGGGATGTTGTAGACACTCACGCAGCCCTGTGGAGAGACCCACGTAATGAGATGCAGAGCCTCCAGCCAACAGCCGTGGGAATGATATTAAAAACGGGTCTTCCAGCTCCCTTCAGCCATGAGGCAGAAACACCCCATATTAATCATGCCATTTATTTTCTGTATTTTCTAATGTTTTGACATCTGGGACCTTGCTGACACAGGAGAGGCTGTCCCTCTCAGGGCAAGTTAATTCCCAGAGATAGCAAATGTCTTAGTTCCGGCGGCTGTAACAGAGTATCATAGACTGGTGGCTTATAAACCACAGAAATCTAATTCTCACAGTTCTGAAGGCTGGGAAGTCCAAGATCAAGGTGTTAGTCGATTTGGTGTCTGGCAGGGCCTGCGTCTTGGTGCCTCCCCGGGTGGCTCTGCATGGTGTGGCATGGTGAGCCCCCTCCTCTTGGGAGCCATGAGTAACAAACTCTCTTTTCAGTTGCAGTTGTCTCCAGGAAACCTGCATTCCAAAACACACCCAGCTGAGCTTTTCCTGAATTCCTGCCCCATGGACACTGGGAGATACTAAACGTTGTTTGAAGCAATACATTTTGTGGTAATTCATTGTCTGTGATAGATAACTAATACAGCCCGTGGAGGCCTACAGATTTAGAAATTAGGAAAATGCCATAGTTTTTAGAAAGGAGAGATACATGCCCAATTTTTATTTAAAGAGGCTCTGTTTGCAGTTATTGGGGGGCGGGGGTAGGAGAGGGATTGATCACAGGACAGAGAGACTAAGGTATTGGATCTTCCTATTCCGGCCGATATGGCAAGTGTGATCCTTCTATCTTGTCAATGCGACATCCTAGGCCCCGTAGTCATAGACTGTAACTTTGAATGAATGTACTGAGGGGAAAAAAGAGAATGTGCAGAGAGTCTGACCTCTTTTATTGGCTACTTTCCAGAGCCTCTGTCTCATGGGTGGGCACTACGGAAATATTGTTTTCCTTTGAGGGCCGTCCTAAGGAAGACCTAGACTTGACAAGTGCCTTCTCTCCCCTTATTTCCTCCCTGTGTTCGAAGAGTCTCTGACACCTTGTGACCATTTCCTTCCTTGTGGTTTTGCCTTGTTTATGTAGTTCAGTGACAGCAGAAGACCGGGCCCACGTGCTAAAAGCTGGGGGCCGTTCAGTTTGTGTAGATGGTGAGTGATGAGGAGTATCGGACTGGCAGGAAAAGCAGGGGCCTGGGGTTCCCTGGGGTTGGCAGAAGGCTTGGGGTTGACCGAGCGCCTTCTTGCCAGCTGGGACTGGCTCCTCTGTGGAGGACAGGGCTGAGAACGGAGGTTTGTCTCCATAGAAGGAAGAACTAGGTGGGAGGCCTGAAGCCCTGTGCGTGGGGCTGAGCTTGGAGACAGGAACGGCTCTCTGATTGCCGCGGAGCCACCTGCGCCAAGCAGAGTCCTTCCACATGGTCACACCGCGCTCTTCCGAAGGTTTAATCCGTGTGTACTTTTAACGACTTCTTAAAACCAGTGCTGTAGTAAATCAGAAAAAAATCTGAAGGTTGTTTTTAAACAAACAACAATAATAAGCCATCAATCTATGTTGTAAGCACTCTTTGAGGAGGCAGCGAGAAGTATGCTTTTAGAATTAATTAGGTTTACTAGTAAAAGTGATACAATGCAATTTTCTTGGGATTGAAGCAAGAAATGTGGGGACTAGTGATTCTAGAAGTTGGAGAACTTGTCTCTCTGACAGAGTGGCAAGATCCTGAGGGGACCCGGATCCACGAGGAAGGCACTTAGTGGGTCCTTCTTATGCCTGTAAAAGGCTCCAGTAATTTCCATAACATATTTGTGAGGGCATTGGGATGGAACAAGGCAGCTTCGGACAAAACAACAAAATGAAGCTTCATTTACATGCAGAGACTCTGCTTAATTCTTACAAGTGGTAACGGTGCTGGAAGATTACTTTCCAGCGAGGACCAGGGCAGAGATGAAGTGTGACAGAGCGAGGGAGATGTGGCCTTTGCCCTCTGAATGCACCCAACCAGCAAGCCCCGCCCTCGCGGGCGTGGGAGGGCGGGCTAAGGTCTGATGATTTGGCGACAGATGATACAGCCGGATGTTTCTGAAGGGACTCGGGCTCTTAGCTCCTGCCAACCTCCTGCTGGCCCTAACGCGTCCAGAGACAAAACACCCTGCCCACCGCTGCCTGACTCTCAGCCACGGCCTGAATGCTGAGCGTGGCACAGGAAGCCCATCCTTCCCCACGGCATGCAGGGGCCGCCCCGTCCTCTAGGTGGCAGCACACTCCGCATAAAGCAGGGGAGCGTCCTTGCCAAAGACATGCCCTTTCCCAGGAGGATGGCTCTGCAGAGGTAAGGCCAGGTCACTGCCCTGCATCCCTCGCTCAGGGCTTGTCGCTGCTCATCTTCCTGCCATGTCACTGCCCGCCCCACCCCACCCCACCCCTGGGGCTTGGGCATGCACAAATACATGCACAGTCACACATACCTGGTATACACACGCATGTGCACTCACACATGCATGTGCACTACACACACACATGTGCACTCACACACACATGCTCACGTACTTACACTCAGTTATGGTCTGAATGTTTGTATACCCCCCCCCCCCCCGCCCCAATTCACATATTGAAATCCTCCCCTCTCCCCTCCCCCCCTCAGAATGATGGGATGAGGAGGTGGGGTCTTTGGGAGGTGATTAGGATTAGATAGGGTTCCGAGAGATTAGCATTCTTCTAAAAGAGGCCCCACGGAGCTCCCATATTCCTCCCTCCAGGTGAGGACACAGTGAAAAGTCTGCAGCCAGAAGAGGCCCTCACCTTCCCTGGGCTGGCACCGTGGGCCTGACCTCCACCTCCTGACCTGTGGCAAAGGAATTTCTGCTGTGTATAAGCCACCCAGTCTGTGGTATTACGTTATAGGGCCTGAACGGACCAAGGCACTCACCAACACACACTCACACACATGCGTGCACACTCACAGTACACAAGCGTTCACACAGAGTGCTCATCAGCACACACACTCACACACACCCACACACTCTCTCACACGAGCTGCACACACACCCAGCGCCTCCCTAGGTCACCTGCTCTTGCCGGTTCTGAAGGTCAGGGAAAGGGCAGCTCTGGGCTGCCCTGCCCTTGGGTCAGTCTTAGCTGTTTGCTAACATTGCGTTAATGACTCCTCAGCATATTAAATGACAGGAGAGTGTGTTTTGCCTCCTGGGTAATCCCCAGACAAGAGGGCTCCAGCTCGTCAGAGTGACATGGGGGTGCTGATGTGTGCTGCCTGCCCTGCGCCCACATGCCAGGTCTATATAAGGGGCTGTGTCCTGGAGGCACACTGTCCCAACCTCCCCCAGCTATGCTCTTGACGTAGGCAAAGGGACGCCCTCTTTGGTGACTCACCCTGTGTCCACAGAGAGTCACCAGGGATGCCAGAAATGCCAACAACTCACGGTGCTTGGCACCACCCTTTGAACCTGAAAATGCTCGAAGCATGTGGCCATGGGCATGTGACACAGCAGCCTCCATGTGCTAATCCTTACAGGGGCATCTTGGGCGGCGGCTGGCCCTGTGAGCCTGATCCCTCAGTGCAGCGTGTGAGCAAACCTGAAGACAGGAGATGCAAGCAAAACCCTCATGGATCTGGGCACTGCTTGGGCAGATCGGAGAGTAAGGGGCTGCCATTGGAAGAAGGGCCTCGGTTCTGGCCCAGCAATGCCACTTCTGTGTGGAGCGACCAGATGTACTGGGTCTTATCGATCTCATTTAGAAAATGAGGGTTATAACATTTACTGTCTCAGTTTCAAGAATATCATAATAAATGATAAAAATAAAAGGAATACAGTCTTAGGGGGCCACCCTGGGGTCCTGAGGATGTTCCTGGGCCGGCTGGAACCTGCCTTTGGGGCGGTCCCGGTGCCCCACCTGGTTTCCTGGTGCTCAGGCATGGCAGTCCTATTTTGGGGTCTGCTCAGCTCCGGTTTCTCAGGGGCCCCCAGCGGCTCAGCATTCCTTCAGGAGGGTGAGGGACTCTGCAGAAGCCTGTGGGTGGAGCAACTCTGCCTCTTTCCTAGGGGTTAGCTGCCTGGATCTCTGGGTGCTGACCCAGGGCTCAGATCCAATTGCTGTCCTTCGTCTCAGAGCACCAAGCATCTCCTGCTCCTAGAGTGTGGTCAGCAATCCGGCCCAGCCTCTCCGTGCCCGGTAATGCAGACACAATCCTCAGAGCCAGTGTGGCCTCTTGGAGATGCCCTGTGGTGCCACTGATGGAACCTTCACCATCAGGCAAAGTCGAGCCCACGTGGTCCCAGTGCCCTCCCAACGCCAGGCACTGGGGATAAAGCTCCTCCTGTCCAATGTGAACACCAGCTGTACCATAACCTCACCAGCTTCAACCTTCAATCCTTTCCCTTGGGCAGCTTTTCCATGCTTTCTGCCTGGCATTTCCATGCTTTCATCTTGACCTGCGCATCTTTAATGTAGGTGCCACTTCTGTGACGTCTAATCTCATGGTGATGGCATGCTTGGCAGTCCCTTTTGTAATTCAAGGTTGAAAGGGACAGAGGCGGGGGAAAAATTCACAGAAGACATGCTAAATTCCACTACACAAATATGGCACTGGGGCTACCATCTGAGAAGGAGCAGGGGTGGGTAGGGTGGCTTGAAATGCGAGAGTTCTAGGCCCAGTGCAGTGGGCAGTGGGCTGCTGGCTCCTTCCCAGGGACCTGTTTCCCACTCACCCTGGCAGCAATGGGGACGGGAAGCCTAACAGATAGGCTCAGGAATGTATGGTCCCAGTGCGTTCGTAAGAAAGAGGACACCAACTCTGGCTTCCAGAGGTCAGATGTTACGTGCTCTCTCCCAAAAGCTAGCAGGTAGTTTAATCTAGTGGTTTGCAAAGTGGGGTTCCTGGCCCTGCAGCAATAGCATCAGCTAGGACCACATGCTGGATGCAGATTCTTGGGCCCCAGAACAAAACTTTACAGACCAGCAACCCCAAACTGGGAGCTGGCAATTCATTTTTAGCTAGCCCTCCAGGCAGTTGGAATGCATGTTCAGGTGTGAGGACCCCTCGGTATTTAAACATCAGTCTGAAGACATAAATATTTATTCAAAAACTATAAGGGGCTAAAAGTAAACTTGCCTTTTATTCAGCTATTCTGTTTCCAGGGATTTATTTTATGGATGCAGTCATGTAAGTGCCCAAGGAGATGGGCATGGTTTCTATAAACAATGGAAATACCGTAAAGGTGTGTCCAACAAGGCAATGGTGAAATCAGCGATGGGACCTGCATACGATGAAAGTCTGCGCTTCCTAATCATGAGGTAGCTTTATAGACACTGGTCTATTAAGATGCTTAAGATCTGTCGCTATAGGAGAAAATGAGTTGGTCAAAAGTCTACCAAATGCAATCTCATTTGTGTTTGGAAAAGGGGGTAACGTGAGTTCACGCACAAGCTCATTAGTTTGTGTCTGGGAAATACACAACGTGAGCATGAATTAATTTAATAATTTAAAAACTACCCAGTGAAAAGAGATGAAAGCCAAAAAATTATGCAGAGAGAGCCCACAACATCTCTCCGGGTACCGCCCGTTCTCTTACCGCCCCCTTCCTCTGAACAGCTATTACTATCATTCCCATCAGACTAACACATCATCAGCTCATTTCCCCATGTCTGTCTTCCATGGAATCGGAGATATAAGGTTTCATGGTGCTTGCAGATATTAAGCAGCCTCATAACATTTATTTCCAGACTAAATAGTTTAATCTTGCTGTCTAATTTCTCCTCAGAAAGCCTTAGTCATCTCGAAGGTTCGTCAGAGATGTGCCAATTTGGAGATGTCAGGCTGAGGCACAGTTAATTTCCCCAGATAGGCTAATTGTATTAGGGTAGTTGTGAAGCAGTGGCTAATCATGATGGCAATGCGCTTTGTAATCATTGGCTGAGGCTAATTTTTAATTGATGGGTAAAAGAGAAGTGAATTTTAAAATGTGCTGTAAATGAAGGAATGTGAGAATGGCAAGAAGAGAGAGAGAGAGAGAGAGAGAGAGAGAGAGAGAGAGAGAGAGAGATGGGAGAGTGTAAGTTTCCAATGATCAGCCCTTGGCCCTGAAACTTGTTGAAATAGTGCCCTGACACAAAACCAAGGGTGCCTGAGATCGAAGTCCTCTGTGGTGGGGGCTCCCATGCTGGTAAGATATTAAGACCATCTGCTAATTTCTGACTGTGGGGACTGCAAAGCACCCACAAGGACGGCTGCCTCCACAAAGGATCCCTGATTACCCAGCTTCCTGGATCCCCCTAAGACCAGGGGAAGAGAGAAATGATCAAAACCACAGCCAAGCCACCCCCTCTGCTCTGGCCGGGAAACGAGAAGCCCAGCGGGCAAGGACACATACTGGATGCACATCTATGTCCTCAGAGCAGGTGAGAGAGCGAGAAAAGGGACGACACTCAGTGGTGAGCTCATGTGACGGAAGGCGTTCCAAGTCTATTAGTTATTATTTTATTTATTTATTTATTTTTACCATTATCTCCTAAATTCTCCCGTCAGAAAGATATATTTAATCATTTTAGTTGGGAAAGCAAAAGAAATGTGGAGATAGGAGTTAGTGTCCTTGGAAATATCCAAACCCAGGACAGTTTTCCTTTGGATTCCGACTGTGCAGAAGCGAACTTGGCAAAGGTTCCAATTTAATAGCTTCTGAATGGGGTTCTTTAACTTGAAACTTGGCAAAATAAGAATGAAAGGATTGTGAAGTACCCAAGCACCGTTTCGGGTGAACTGTATCGTGGCGTAAGGATGGCTTTTAACCTGCTTCGTGCACATGGGACGTGTGTGATCCAGGGGCAAGCCCAGTGCCTTGGGGGCTGGTGACATTTTCTAGCCCCTAGCGGCCGAGGCAAAGTCCTATTCTGGGTCCTGGAGCCTTTCTCCTGTGCACTCTGCATCGCCCTTCCTTGGTTCCTACACTCAGTGTCCGTATGAGCTATCAGTTGCTGCAACACGCATGACTCCCAAATCAGCAGCTTACACAACAGTTATTATGTCACATTTTCTGAGGGTCAGAATTTGGGAGTGGCGTAGCCAGGGGATTCTGGCTCAGGGTTTCTCCTGGAGGTTGCAGGCAAGGTCGAGGTTGTCTGACAGCTTAAAGGGGCCTGCTCCATGGCTGTTGGGGGAGGCCGCAGTTCCTGGCCACGTGGGCCGTTCTATAGGGCTACCTGAGTGTTCTCAGACAGGCTTCTCCAGAGTGAGCAATCCGAACAAGGCAGGAGGGAGGAAGCTACGGCCTTCCATGTCTGAATCTCAGAAGTCACTCATGGTTGTTTCCAACACATCCTACTTGTCAGAAATGAGTCTTTCCCTGCAGTCCACACCCAAGGGAGGGACCGAGGCTCTCGCTTTGAAGGGAAGGGCGCTGAGTAATTTTTGTACATAGTTTGAAAACCGCTGTAGTCTCCCTGGGATGCCACATTCACCCCATCACTTACTTGTTTGTGCATCCATCTGTCCATCTCTCCTTTTATTCAATGTGTTTTTCATGAATAGGTATGAGCACCGTGGCAGGTGCTAGGTCAGTGATAGGCGAGGAAGACATGGAAGTCATCCCTCCCTTCTCCACCCTCCCCCAGCCTATGTCTAGTTGTTATTAAAATATAATATGTAGCCAAAGCCGGTTTGGCTCAGCGGATAGAGCGTCGGCCTGCGGACTGAAAGGTCCCAGGTTCGATTCCGGTCAAGGGCATGTACCTGGGTTGCAGGCACTTCCCCAGTGGGAGATGTGCAGGAGGCAGCTGATCGATGTTTCTCTCTCATCGATGTTTCTAACTCTCTATCTCTCTCCCTTCCTCTCTGTAAAAAATCAATAAAATATATTTTAAAAAAATATAATATGTATGCATTTTAATGGCTGCAGGATTGTTTCTTGCTGGAATGGAGATAGTGAGGGTCTTTGTTTAATTTGGGAGCCAAGTAGACATTCCCTTTTTAGAGGAAAGTACACCCCTGAGGGCTTACCATGTACAATCTCTACAAGGAAGCCTACAGACCAGCAGGTGGTTAATTGCTCTGCATAAGAAGTGAGCAGGAATAAAACAACAACAAAAAAAGCCCTGGCCAGTGTGGCTTAGTTGATTGAGCCTAGTTCCATGCACCAAGAGGTCGCTGTTTTGATTCCCAGGTTTTGGTTTGATCCCCAGTAGGAGGCAATTGATCCCCCCCCCGCCCCCGCCCCACAACTAACTTTCTTTCTCTCCTCTCCCCCTTTCTTTCTTTCTTTCTTTCTTTCTTTCTTTCTTTCTTTCTTTCTTTCTTTCTAAAAATCAATAAAAATATATTTAAAACAAAACAGAAACAAAAAGTGAGTGGAATGGGCAGCCAAACTCTGCTGAGGAAGGCACTAAGGTGAAGTGCCCAGGGGCATGTAAGAACAAGGGATTCTAATGCCCAGTTTAAGTGATTTGCATTGCTGTGCTGTAACCTCTTCCTCATCTCACCAAACCTTCCCATTCCTCAAACCAGTGCCTGTGGGAGAGGTTCTTTGAGCTGGTCATAGCATTTGGGATTCCAGTCCAGGCTGGTGACCATAAATTTTTGGTGACTCTGACTGCTCTGGCATAATACATAGTATAAAAACAGAGAAGTCCGAGAACTGAGCTTGTTAGGACTTTGTGAGGCAGTTGGGACACACATACAATGACACAGGGAGTTGAGGTATTGTTGGGGAGCTGGGGAAAGGGTCTGGTCATGGGTCCAGAGGAGAGAAGTGACTGTAAATGAGTTACTTGGTAGGAAGGAAGGAGAGCGGTTATGAATGGGACATTCAGAGAAAGTTGAAGAACTGGGACTGCTAAAGCTAATGACCTAGAACCGTGGTTGGCAAACTGTGGCTCGCGAGCCACATGTGGCTCTTTGGCCCCTTGAGTGTGGCTCTTCCTAAGCCTTAGGAGTACCCTAATTAAGTTAATAACAATGTACCTACCTATATAGTTTAAGTTTAAAGAATTTGGCTCTCAAAAGAATTGCAGTCGTTGTACTGTTGATATTTGGCTCTGTTGACAAATGAGTTTGCCGACCATTCTTCTAGGTCCTAGAAGAATAGGAGATTATCATCAGAGAGGCAAGTTTTAATTTATGATATCAAAGGTCTGACATTCTGGGTGATCATAGGATCATAAGTGAAACCATGAAATAAAAAGGTGAAGAATAATAGAGTGAGGTGATTAGAGATGAGGCATTCCAGTGTCTGAGGTGTTGGATGGCATATTTGTGAGGGAACTGGAGTCACCCCAAAGCCCATCTGTACCTGAGACGAAGACCAAATTAGTACAGTTCAATGAAGGCCAACCATCCAGCTCTTCAATGAATTCGGTGAGTAGGTGGGTAGTAGAGAAACAACAGTGGTGGGGGTGATGGGATCAAAAAAGCATGAATTTCAAGGGCCCAAGTCTTTTTCCAGAGACTACAGGGGCTATATTCAGACAGCTACAAGGAAGAGAAAGTGTGAAGACATAGTCTTCGCATCCATACTGAAGTTTGAGGGAAAGGAACAGCATTCTTTCGTCAGGACTTTTAGATAACTGGTTCTTCAGGGAGAGAAGGGTGTATAGGGAACTTTTGTTAAGATTATAAGGGAGACTGTGTTTCATAGAAAAGGTACCAAACCATGCCAGGGAGGAGTTTGGGTACCAAGGGGAGCACTTTCATAAAACAGTTCTGAGTTAGGTGTATAGAAGGCATGAGTGATGTGATTTATACTGGTCTAATATCTGAAGGGTAGGCCATCCACCATACGTGAGGTGAGGATGGTGGGGGGGCTATTATCTAACTAGACAGTTATTTTTAGTCTTGCTGATTTCTGTGGCTGCTACAGTGGCCGGTGGGAGCACTGTCCTGCCTGGTATTGATGCAAATGTGGGCATCTCCTGATTGTCACTATCCCTACTTTTCAGTCTGGTCTCTTGGTTCAGTGTGGTGGGAATTTCTTTATTTGCATATAAGACATCTATAGAAGGGCTTCTCAACACAGGGTCTGTAGACCTGTCTGGATTCTGGAATTCCTCTGTCTACAACAAGAGCTACATACAGAAATCAAGAATAAGCATTTAGAAACATTTTCAGTAATCTGACATCGCCAAACCATCCTAGCACATGGACCAGACTGAAATTTGCAATATATATCAAACTAGGCAGGTGTTGTTGAATTTGTGTGGTAGGTTGAGCATGGCATGAGCCTGGTAGTACCACATACTGGTCAGTGAAGACTTGGAAACTTACAAATATATAAATTATTCCTTTACTGCAGGTACTTTGAAAAGCGCCGATCTATATCTGCTTCCATGCTTTATAATTTTTTTTCCTGATTCAGTCATTAATGATTGACAAAGGAAGAAAGACTCTGATAATAAGTGCATGTTTTCTCTTTGCTATTTAAAAATGGAGTCAGATTTTCTTATTCATGCCCCTGGTTCCTTTAAAGATTCTGATGATCATTCCCAGATATTCTGACTCAAT
Organism: Myotis nattereri; assembly: GCF_964212035.1. NCBI lineage: Eukaryota > Metazoa > Chordata > Mammalia > Chiroptera > Vespertilionidae > Myotis > Myotis nattereri. The sequence goes on from NC_138076.1 coordinate 31,443,080, forward strand.
AGGACTAGGAGGAGCCAGGGATCCACATTGGCAGCAATTCCTGCCCCTCCCCCCCCCCCCCCCCCCCCGCTAACTACCCCTCCATCCTGAAGTGGAGGGGCTGTATTTTGAGAAAAAAGTGACCTATAAGAAGGAAACTTTCAATGGTCAGGAAGTAGGAGTGTTCTTGAGGGTGGGTAAGAGCAGACCCTACCTGGTGTGTGCTGCAGAGGTGGGTCATTGATCCCCACTCTGCCCATTCGGAAGGCTGGCCCTCTCCCTAACCAAAGGTGCTCCAGTTGCAATCTGGAAGCCAAGACATATATAAGGTTTCTCCTGAAGAGTTCACTGACCTCCTAGATGGAAAGAATGAGAAGCTTTATGCAGCTCAATAGTAATTTTTTCAAGAAGAACATGCCATGTTAGTAGGTGAACCTATAAAATAAGGGAGGTTGTAACCATGCATCTTAGTGATAAGGTCGTGTGAAGCACAAAGAATTTACAAGGTCTAGCTCTTTCGCTGTTGCGGTTTTCCTAAAGCAAAATTAGTATCCAGTGAAGTCACTGTTTCAGATTTTATTGTTTCTAGTGCCAATTTTATCTTTGCCTAGAAATCCCCCAATTATTTGGAGTTAAAATAACAAGAAACAATTAGACCATTATTTGTGGGACTTCTCTCTTATCCATGTTTCTCTTGTTCCTCCTGGTTTTATATCACTGCTGAGATGTCAGAGTCCATCACGAAGCACGAGGATGATGCAGTGACCACCACAGCCTCCATCCAACACCTGGAGGAAGCCCATGGGGCAGTCACAGGGGGAAGGAGTGTGAAAAACCAACCCTCCCCTTAAAGGGTCTATAAAGAGACAACTCCTCCTTCTTTCTTCGTGTCACAGCATATTTTCTCTTATTTTTTATAGGAGGGATTTGGGAAAATGGGATCATAATCGTGACCAAGTTCAAGAAGAGAGGGTAGTGAGGAAGAGAGAGGAGGGAGGCAGGGACGGAGAGAGAGAAAGTGAGTGAGAGGGAAGGAGAGAGATGGAAAGAGAAAGAGGGGGGAAGAGAGAGGGAGGAAGAGGAAAATGTGGGAGGAAAAGGAAGGGAGAAAGGGAGAAGGAGGGTAGAGGGAGAGAGGCGAAAGGAGGGAGGAGGGAGAGGAGAGAGAGGAAGTTGAATTTGGGATGTCTGGGTCCCAGCCCCCCACTCTGTGCCAAGCTTCTTCTGTGCCCTCAGAGAACCCTCTGGACTTTCTGGACTGAACTTCTGTTTTCTTTTTTTCATGTATAGCAAGGAGGAGTTGAACCCAATGTACCTAATTCAGTTGCAGCTCTGATATCTGTAAATGAAGAAAAGGAACAGGTTCCTGCCTATGAAGACTGGAGTTTCCAGCACTGTGTTTTCTCCTCAGAGGAGTAGTTTCAGCTCTTCGTAGAAGTATTGTGAAATTTCTACAGGAAAAAAAAAAATCACCCCATGCGTTATTACATTTGAATGATAGGGTTTGAAAAGGGCAACCGTAAACCAACATTGAATTCTAGTTATGGATATGTTAAAGTGTTTAGGAGTAAAGTGTGCTTATGCTTACAACTTATGTCAAAATATATAAAAATAAAATGTAGTCACACATCAATAGATACATGACTAGATGGATAGCTGTGAGACATGAGTACATGAATGTCCTTTGCAAACTTCTCTCAACTTTTCTGATGTCTGGAAATTTTCATAAGATGTTGGGGAATGAGCAGGGTCTATATTGTGGCTATGTGGACAAGAGGACAGGATGGGAGATGGGGACAGGGTGTGGGGCACAGAACCGAGGGATAGAATATCACGGAGACGCCTAACCCTGGGCATCCCAGCTCTGGAAGCCTCCTCTCTAAGCAGAGAACTCTCCATCTCCTGCCTGTTCTGAGGCTGGTGCTTTTCAGGGAAGCAGTGGAGCTTCTGAGCTATCACTTGTCAAATACCACACGGCTGGACAAAGTAAGCATCCTAGCAGACAAGCCCAGGAAGGTGTTTTGAGTCCCGTGCATTGGGTTGTCTTCTCTCATTCTCTTCATTCATTTCCTGCCCAGTGTATTGTGAGGACCCAGCAACATTCCACACAACATCCAGCAATCCATAAAGCTAGGAGATCATCCTCCATTCACGGTGACGACCGGCCTGAGGGTGCCTGGCTTTTAACATAAGCCCTCATCTCCAGACCCAGGGACAGAGCAGAGAGAATGATCACAAAGCACAAACCAGGGATGGGATGATGGGCAATGAAAGTGAGTGATGGACACACCAGCCTTGTGTGCATGTGTCCAGTTCCTTCCTGACCCTTAGCTGACTGGGGCCCCGCTCTCCACAAGTCTGCAGACCACCGTGCAGGTGATGGCTCCCAGCTCTCGGGAGTACGATCCAGTTCCAGCACAATCACGCCTTGTTCCTGAGAGTTCCAGGCCCACGTTGCATCAGCTTTCAAAGGGCTCTGACTAATACATTCCGAGTGCTGTGGAAGATTCTGAGAATGAACAAGCGGGAGGTAAATGTCACTATTGTGTGAGGCTGAGGTTTGTTTACCATTTCAGACCTGGCTGGCCTTGCTAAGGGCTCGAGGGACAAAGCATTGTGTAACTCCTACCAGCGCCGAGGAGTTGGGGCTGGCAGGAGGGCAGGATTCGCTAGTCCTACAAGAGAAAGGACTGGTTAAGCATGGGAGCAGAGGTCAGCTAACAGCAGCTTTAAATCCAACATCCTGTCTTCAGCCAGATGGCCCAGATCAAGGTGTGGGCAGGATTGGTTCCCTCTGAGGCTTCTCTCCTTGGCTTGCAGATGGCCATCTTCTCCCTCTGTTCTCACGTGGTCTTCCCTGTGTGTCTGTGTCCTAATCTCTTATAAGGACACTGGTCATACTGGATTAAGGTCAACCCCTATGACCTCATTTTACCTTCATTGCCTCTTGAAGGCCCTATCTCTTAATCTAGTCACATTCTGAGGTGCTTGGAATTAGAACTTCAATGTACGAATCTTGGGGAGACACAGTTAAGCCCATAGAAGTCTCCAAACCATCCTCGCCATCCACAACTCTCAGCAAACATGCACCAATGGGCATTGACTAGCATCAGGTAACGCACATGAAACAGCCTAAGGTAAAAAACCGCACAGAATATAGGCTCACGGATGCTCACACCGAAGGGCCTTAGAGATGTTTTGCTTCCGTCAGCTTTCCTCGATGAGGAAACTGAAGTGTGGAGAGGGGTGAGGACAGCCCAATACTGTGAGGATGTGGAGCAACAGGAACTCCTGGTTGTTTGCTGGTGGGAATGCAAATTGTACAGTCACTTTAGAAGACAGTTTGGCAGTTTCTTACAAAGCTAACTAGCTTTTTACCATAAAGTCCACCAATCATACTCCTTGGTAGTTGCCTAATAGAAATACATTCTACCAAATATTAAGATTTTCTAGAAAGCGTTTTAAAAACAGACAACTTGAAACAGCAAAAAACAAAACTAGTGATTGTATTTTGTCATTTTCCTCTACACACATACATTTTTTTTATAGTTATTGCATTGCCCTTAAAAGTATTCTTGCATGTGTTTATAATCTATGAATTACCAGCATTATGAATGGAAAGGAAATTTTTCTTCTAATGGGCACTGTTTGCATTACAAGTGAAACAAAAGATCCCATGAAGACGCAAGCAAAGTGATACATCAGTGAATTGCACTGTCTCACTTTTGGGCTATTTTAGTAAGGCAAAGCACTAATAATGCTTCATCATCCCACAATGTAAGTAACCACTTATAAGTCATGATCTGCAGGTCTCCCGAGCATAGAAAGCAGGGGGGAATGATCAAGACCATGGTGAGTGAAGAAGCAAAGGAGCTCCCCGTGAAAAATGCACGGAGTGTCTAGCCAATAAAGAGTCCACTATCAACATCTTCACCCTGGATTTAGTGCCTACAGTTTGATGGTGTTATTCCTGGTGGCCATGAAAGAGGGCTATGCACCTTGACATCATGTTCTGGGACAGTGACTTGGGGGAACACCAAACTGCTGAAAACTCATCAGCAGGAAAGTGGAAGTCTAGGTAGCTGGTGTATAGTCTACTCTACTGGGACCCCATCCGAAGGATAAAAACTGAGATGCACTGCCCTCCAAAGACAGAGATAACCATCTCCCTCCAGGCTGTACTTATTGAGTAAAACACTAAATGAATAAATGGAATAGGGTGTCAAAGAGTGTCCATTCTGGCAGACCTAAAGAAGCAAGCCTTGGTCTCTGATCACTGAAGCAGCTAATTAATCATACGCATTGAACTCTCCAACCTGGCTCTGGAATTGGGCAGCTTCCTATCTGCTGTCATGTTAGTGGCCCCAGGCTTCTTCAGGGGAAATGACCAACTTATCCGTGTGAAAGGTTCATTTCTGGGAACTCATCTAAGGTTGCTGGTACAGTATAAATATTACCGGAAATACCCCTCGTCTCTTTGATATATATCCTCCAGATGTGGGTGGCATGCACATGAACTTCTTATGAGTTAGTGGAGCTTGAGCATTTCTGAAAACAATACCAGAGAACAATCAATGAAGAGGCATGGGGATTCGTGTCCAATTTTGCTATGGACACTTCTCTGCATGAACTGGCCATGTGGCCTTGACTGGGCATCTCTCAGACACACAGGTATATTTCTTTACCTGCAAGTGAAGGCATCAGGTAAAGGGTTTCCAAAACCCTTTCAATGATTCTGTTATAAGGTCGAGATAGGTACATAAAGCCGCTGAAAGGAAACACACTGAGAAGAAAGGCCAAGAGGTCTGGTATTGATGTTAGAAAGAGGGAAGGCGGAAGACAGGAGAGCTCCCAACAGTCCTCAAGGCAGAGGCAAGGGGGGGTCCCGCGGTAAACAGACTTTATTTGAAATATTACACTCTATCTTACCATGAGAATGATATATTCTAAGGCATAATATATCCAGGTTTTTAAAATGTAGAATAATTTTTCGCTACGATGTTTCAGAAAGGAGCCCTGTGCTTCTCTCACAACATCGAAGTGTCATATGCCTCACTACCGACTGCTACAGTTTGAGGATCATGCCATTTTCTGCTAAACAGAAGTTAAAACCTGGAGTGGAATAACGTTTTACCCTCCTTGGGGGTATACCAACAACTGATTTTTGGAGTTAGCCTCTTAGTTGAAAACATTATTATAAATTGTTAATCAAGACCCAATACTTCAGCAGCTTCCACCAGGTGAATGCTTTGTGAATTTTTGTGTAGGAGTTCATTTGTAATGAGATTTTTTGGAAGATATATAAACACAAGGAAATCTGTTGATTTTTTAATCTCTCAGCATGGCCAATGGTCTCCGGGCACCTTATTAAACTGGGTTGTATTTGTTTTTATACCACTTGAGCAATGACGCTTTCTGCACAATGAACTTTGAAATCTTCTTATAAGATCACAGCATCAGAGACTGAGCTTCCCTGAATCTTCTCTTTTCTTTACATTCTCAGATCACATGTGTTCCCATGCTTTAGCTAGAGTCCAGGTCCTAGGTGATGGCATCAGGTCCCTCATTGGCTAGCAGACCCCATGCCTTGGCGGGTCACCAGGGGCTCCCCCGGGAAAGGCACCCTTTCCTCAGGTTATGCAGGGACAGAAGTGACGACGGGGCAGGTTGTCTTCCTCATAGGCACAAGCCAGGGACAGGGGAGCTTCTTGCTCACTGAGCGCACTGCAGGGAAAATCAATTAGTGCCTGTAATAAAAAGCTACTTCCTTTTGTTTGCCTTTTAAAAAGCAAATTAAGTGTTCTAGTCATCATACATTTAAATTAAGGAGAGGGAACAAAGATCAAGCAAAATTAATAAAGATATATTGTAGTTATATAATATGATCAGATTAAAGGAACAGAAGTATAAAAGGAGAGAAAGGAAGGCAGACAAACACCCAGAAGCACAAAGGGACAAGCAGAGGCAAAGAAACATCCAAGCAGACAGGCATACACGTATGTTGACCCAGACACACAGGGTACACTCAGTCAACACAATACATAATGAACAGCATGTCAGCCCCATCTTGTGTCTTCTGGGGATGCTGGCCACAGAGACTTTTAAAGTCAGGTTGCCTTTTCACGTTTAGAGAGTGCAGGTTCCTGTTGGTATCTGCTCCATCTTTTGGAAGACTGATTCAATCCAACTTTCCCATTGTGTCTTAGGGTCTTTCGGGCAGAATTAGCAGAAATATTACATAACTAGAAGGTTAGGCATCTGGTGAGGGTCCAAAATAACTTAGAAGCTAGTTTTACAGATAAAAGACTCAAATTAATATAGTACTAGAAATGAAGGGAGAGAAAATACAGGTACATGGACATTCCCATTCAAGGGGCCAGACTTAGGGGACAGTAAACTTAATACCATGTTGGGCTTCGTTGTATCTTCTACAGAGCACTGTACTTGAGTACTGCTGCTTCAGATGCTGCATCAGGTTATGGGTCCCAAATACTGGAGTCCCTCCTACTCAGAGGATACCAGGTTTCAGAAACTTGCGACCTTTTTGGCTAGTGTTGGATGGAGTGTTTTATGTCAGAGCCCACCTAACCTGGTATCTAGATCATGCTGCTTCTGGGGCTGGCCTTATATGCTCTCTGGAAATACCTCTCACCAAAGAATGCCTGCTTTGCAGGCTCCAATTCTTCCTTTTTAGTTCTTTTTGGCGAAAGACTTTCTTCATGCATTCCACGACCCCCTCTACTATTTCACTCCAAAACTCTGCAGCAATCTGTTTTACCACCAGTGACACCCAACAGTCCATTCCTTTCTATTTTTTTAAAGATTTTAAAAAATTGATTGAGAGAGAGAGAGAGAGAGAGAGAGAGAGAGATAAGCTGCTTCCCTCGTGCCCCCTCCACCAGGGATTGAGACCTCAACCCAGGCATGTGCCCCAACCAGGAATCAAACCAGCAACCTTTTGGTGCACAAGATGATGCCCAACCAACTGAGCCACACCAGCCAGGGCTCACTAGTCCATTCTTGTAGTGGCAGGGAGCCAAGGAGCATGGCTTCTGGGAATACTAGGGTTGAATCCCCAATCTGACGTTCGTTTGCTGGTGGCCTTGGGTTGATTGTGAGGACTCACAGTTTTTCCATCTATGGAGCAGAATTATGGTGCCTACCTTTGAGACACTGTAGGGGTCCTGACTTGGTGTCTGGTCTGACAATCTCCTTTCTCCATCCTCTGTCCCCAATCACTTCCTTACTTGGCTCTGTTTATATGCATGGTGGGGTGTCCTAGCTACAGATATCATCAGGGTGCATCTTTGCAAGGAGTCTTAAAGGAGAGGTTCACTGAACAAGGCAGCGCTGGGGAACACTCAGCAAACAGCAACAGTGTCTGCTGATGAGAGAACGTAGCCTCTCCCCTGTTCCCTCAGAACTTCTCTGTGGCGACACTGGCCTGGAACCAAGTGGGGAAGGAGATTCTAGGAGAGTAGTCCTAGCTCTTCCTCAGGTATAGAAGGGGTGTGGCAAAGTCAGGGAGCAGCGGTCCTAGGGCAATGGAGCTGGTGAGACCATGCTGGGTCCTGAGGTCCTTCAGTTATAACCTGCCTGAGACCAAGGTTCCTCACCGGTGTAGGCAAATGATGCTTCCCATCCTCATGACTTTTGTGAGCAGTGAATGCATCAATGTATGTAAAGTCCTTAACACTATATACATATATATATATGTATATACATACATATATATATATGTATGTATGTGGGTCCACAAACCACACATACACACAAGGCTGTGCACGAAATGGTAACAAAGGTTTTATCTTTTATTCCCCTTTTGCTATGTGCTCATCTTTATGTTTTCAATTATTATTTTCTACCTAAGTTAGCATGTTAACAGAAATAAAAATAGAAAAGAGAAATTTCTAAAAATTATATCTGTACCTGTTAATACAGGAAATAAAAAAATATTCTTATCTTCTGACCATACTTAGAAGAATATAGTAGAAACTATTAAACTCCTTCAACATAGACTAAGTTAGGCTCACCTTTTGCTGATTTCTCTGCAAGCCCAATAGTAGGTATTGTGGTTGTTTTGACATGTGTTTCTTTCTCTGTGTCATGAAAAAGGTACAGAGTTGGAGCTCTACAGACCATGGTGAATGGGGAGAAAAGGAAATGAAAGAATTTGGGTGGAAAATCCTAAGATCCTCTTTAGAGGTGATTTGGTTGAGCCTATTAGGATTCTAATTTTTCTGATGGTTTCAATGGAAATCTTAGCATGAAAACCTATGAGCTGTCAGAGAAAAAGAGACTATGATTTTTTAAAAAATTAAACAGAATCACTATCTTTTCATTTTTTCTAATGTTTCTGTACCAAACGGTTAACAAACACAAGTGGATCATCAACAACTGTTATATACACAAAGGCACACACGCTTTGATATCCATACATTTGTAAATTTGTATCTTTGGGTCTCTTTGAACCCTTGACCTTTTCAGTCAATACTATTCTGTTTCAGCAATTCAGATTCTTGTTTCAACATGTGTTTGGCTACTCTCTATGAGCAAAGCATGTAAAATTACTATGTTCTACTTTTAAAAATGCATTGTGTGTGTGTTTAGAAGATTTGGTTCTTCCTGCCATTCAAAAGGTGTCCTCATCAGCTTTGCCATCTATAAGGCAGGGCTTGCTGGAGTAAGTGGGGTGGGGCCTGTGTCGCTTCCTCTCCTCATTGGGCGGGTGTATAAGGCTCTCAGAAGAGGTGATGGGATGGCGTTTTATGGAGTGTCAGGGCTGAACAAGAAAGTTCAGGGGAGGGGGAGGACCCTTGGGAATCTGCTTTCTCCACAACCCCATCATCATCAGGGCATTTAGGACTTGAAGCTTGAACCCAATGCCCTAAAGACTACTGGAACTTCCCAAAGGTTTGCCTTGAATCTCTAGGGTTTAGAGAAACCCAGTCCTTTAGGATTCATTTCTTACCAGTTTTGAAAAGTACTAATAGTTGCTGTTGTTGTTGTTTTAAAAGCATGCAAGAAGCCAGGAGAAACAGAATGAAAAATGGCTGAAAGTTATTGAACGACATTTGCCCTATCTGACGGATGTGAATTCTACCTGAGTTTATGTAAAGATTAGATGCTGATCTCCAGGCTTCTCTGCACTGAGGATTGTGACATGCCTGAGTTTTTCTGCACCATTTATTCTTCCCCACTATAATTTCAGGGTCTGACTTGGCGTTTTAAAATTGAGTTGTCAAGGTTGAAGACAAAGGCGGGAGCCATAATGATTGGCATGCGTGATGAGACACAGAACAGAGGCAGCGCTGGGCTTTCTTTGGTATTTTAAGCAGGTAGCAGGGCACCAAAGGTACGTGTTTTTTTTTTTTCCCCTTTGTACATTTATCATCTATGAACAAGGCTCTCTCAAAATTTGGTTTCTACTAAAGACTGTGAATATATAATGTTTTAAGGCAGTTTTTTTTTTTAAAATCAGGGTATTCTAAAGATCCTAGAATTTCTGTACTTGTTTTTAAGTAATCAGAGATTTATAATCTAATAAGCTAGAAGCCTCAGATATCTTAAATTTAGGTTTTCAGAAAGGTATTTTACTATTGGATTTATAATAAACATACATTTTTATGATCAGCAAAACCAAGAAATTTTACTTCAAATCTGTTAGAGAGGTTTCCTTCTCCTTTACATAATCATGGACTATTTCCCCATCTTGGGAACAATTCCTTGGCCTATTTCTTCTCCTTTGTTTTAACTAGTTTTGTAAACTTTGAGTTTTATCACCTTCTTGGAAGCCAGGAAGATAAGACTAAAATAATGAAGTTCATGGAAGGGAAGAGTAGATCAAAGAAATAATAGGGAAAAGTGCCCTTGAGCTGAGAGAGATTTCTATTTCCAGATGGAAACGAAGAAGAATTTATCAATAAAAAGTTATTCTTGGAAACATGGCATGTAATTTTGGAAGAACAACGGTGAAGAGGTAACCCTTAGAGCTTATGCAGTGGGTAAAGCACACACACACACGTGCGCGCGCACACACACACACACACCAGGTTATTTAGAAAGAAACACAAGTAACATGAACACTAGACTTCTTTTTGGCAGTGGAGTTAGGAGACAACAGGACTGTGGCTTCACAGTTTATTTATTCATTTAAAAATACTTATTTAATATTTTCTGGGGGCAAAGCACTGTTCTAGACACATATCCTTGCCTTCATGAATCTCACATTCTAGTGGGGGGAGACCCACAATGCACAGATGAATGAGTAAAATGTATTCAATGTGAGATGGTGTGAGAGCTTCAGAGAGAACAGGACAAGAAGGGGAAGTTGCTCTCATGTGTGGGCTGGGGAGGGAGGTGGCAGGGTAGACAGGTATCTGGGCAGAAGCTCCCTCAGAAGTTACTTCTGAGTACAGATCCCAAAGATGGAAGGAGGAGTGCGTGCAGCTTCTGGAAGGAGGACATTCTAGGCAGAGACCACAGCCAGCACAAAGGCCCCGAAGCAGGAGCTTGTCTAGCCAAGCTCTGAGGACAGTGGATTTGAACCCAGGATTTTGTGCTGAGCCAATAGCCAACACAGTGTCAGGGCAAAATAAGAACATGATTTTACACATGCCAACACATGGGAAGTAAGTACATACACAGGGATCTACTTGAGCAATGTGCAACAGGAATCCAGGAGAGAATACCATCTGGAATGTAAGAAGTGGTGATAGCTGAGGTTGGCTCAAAAGAACAGAATACAAAATAAAACAAGCAAAACAGAGAAAAAGAACATAAGTTAATTTAAATGATGGTTCTTCCCCCTTCCAATGTTTGATGAATGGGTGATTCTCTGGCAAGTGGCTTTGGTTCAGTGATGTATGGTGACATTTCCTGCACCAAGAGTCCAATCACATCATTTATTTCTGCAGTGGCAATATTTTTATGCTCCTTACATTGTAAATGCTATTTATAGTATTTTGGTTTTAATGTAGTCCTTTAGATAAAGTGTGAATGATTATCCAACATTACAGGGTAGAATGTAATTATTATACACTAATTTAACATCAAAGGGGTGAGCCAAATGACATTGCCTACAGCAATAGAGTTAAACATGTTGTTAAAAAAATTATAATGGAAAGTACCAGAGAAATGAAAGAAAAAAATGTGTACTTTAAAAAAGTGTATGAATGCATTATTTTCATGGTTAAATAAAAATGAATTAATTTTTAAATGTTTTATAATGGAGAAGTGTAATTTAAATACAAGGTATTTCTGATTGCAAAAAATGCTCTAAAATAAAGTACATTTGAAGCCACTTTAACTTTGTAATATTTTGTGAAAAAGAGTTGCTGATAAACCCCAAAGCAATAAAAAATACAATAGAACAAGTAAAAAGATATGAATAGTTGGAAAACTTTTACTTATTGGAAACTACCATTAGACAGACAGGAGCAATCTATTTCATCAGCAAATAATCACAATTTTTGGAAATCTTGGAAAGTATGTTATAAGATATTTTAAAGTAATATCTACAGAAGCATGCCAATTCACAATGAAATTAATGTGATGTAAAGAAGGAAATATTGCAAGACTGAGTGAAATTCACATTTTTCAGATTACTGAGTATACTGAAATGAATGCAATAAGATAACTAAATAGTTTGGTGAAAGAGTAACTGTCAATTTGTGTGAAATGCATACAGAAAATGTCAAAGTATGTCTTAATTAATGAGACATTCTTAGATGTTTTTCAGTGTTGAAGAGACAACTGTGGCCAATTTACATCAGATTATAAAAATCTATCTGTAGCAAATTCAAATCAGTGTCAATAAAATGGGTTTCCTGACTGAGGATGGTTCTAAGTTCATGCTAAAATAGAAATTTCAGTGGAGTTAAAGTACAATGTAAGGAGGGAGAACCAAAGCTTTATATGCACAATATCTTGCTCAGGGAGTATCTGAAGCAAAAAATGATTTAGTGACCAAATTGTTGAGTGGCTATAAAAATACATGATGGTTTGTAAAAGCAGAGAGTTATGTCCATTGAGCAGCTTCAAATACCTCATGGACCAAGATACTTTTGCAAAAACAAAATGAAAATCAAAAAATCCACCCCAAACTCCAAGTCATGAGCTGTTTGATGGCAGAAATTATATAACAACATCATTTATGATACTGTCATTGTGCTTCTACTGCATCCCTGAAGGAGATCAGGGTACATACATGGCTAATGGGCACTTGGCAAGTTCAATGTGGAGAGCCAGGGAGAACACAAGTTAAAGATCAAGCCAGTTGTGCCACCCCTTTATCGATGGTAGTTGAAATCATGGTGAATGGACTCATTTAGGGGAACAAATGCCAACGACCAAGTAGGACTAAGTGTGGTCTTCCAGAAACCATTAGGTCAGGCATTGGCTAAAGAGCCGGAAGAGGAAGAAGGAAAAGAAGCCAGGTCTGAAAGGAATAGAAGAAGGGCTCATGCCGTGGAAATTAGGTCAAGATTTCAAGAAAGTGAATGTGCTTGGGGGGTGCTGCCAGGGATAGCCAGTGTGAAATAGTGTATTAGGAACACAAATTAAGGCAGGCGTTTGGATTTTGTAATAAGGGACCAGTGGATTCCTTTTTAGCTCCTGTCAATGCTAAGGTTCTTTGGACAAACACCACTCCCAATCCTCCATGTTAAAAATAGAGCAATAGTGAAATTAGATCTATGTGTTTTTTCCCTTCCTCAGTGTAGATCACAGACAACCATTTCCTTAATCTGAAAGAAAAAAACATGCTAATTTTTGAATGGGGAAGGGGAGACGAGTAGAAATTTTACAGTGATGCAGTAGGCGGAATAATGTCCACGTGCTAATACTTAGAGCCTGTGTATTACTTATGTAGCAAAGGGACTTTGCAGGTAAGATATCAAGGCCCTTGAGATGGGGAGAGCATTCTGGATTATCTGGGTGGCCCAGGATTTGTTAAGATACGAGACCTTTTCCCACTGACAGGAAAGCAGAGGATGGCGGGGTGAGAGGGACTTGGCCAGCTGATGCTCGGCTGCCGTGAGCAAGGAGGAAGGGGCCTGCGAACCAAGGAACTGGTGCTTTCCAGTAACTCGAAAAGCCAAGGAAGCGAATTCTCCCCTAGAGCCTCTGGAAGGAAGGAAGTCCTGCCAACACCTTGATTTGAGCCCATGGACACCTACCTTGAACTTCTGATCTCCAGAACCTTTACATAGTAAGTTTGTATTGTTTAAAAATTACCGGCTTATGGTAATTTGCTACAACAACAATAGGAAACGACTAAGTAGCTTTTTAAACACATAGCATGGTGATATTTGTATCTTTAAAGCTTATTTTGAATCCATGTGTGGAGGAATTGTACCTATTCTTGCTTAGAAGGGTCTTGTTTAATCACCCACAACTGTGTATAGACAGTAAAAAAAAAAAAAAAAAAAAAAGAAAAAGAAAGAAAGAAAGCACTGCTAAATAGGAGGAGTTCTTATTTTTCTCAAAAAAAAAAAAACCTACCATTTTTGCCCTAGGTGGTTTGGTTCAGTGGATAGAGCATAAGCCTGCAGACTGAAGGGTCCAGGGTTTGATTCCAGTCAAGGGCACATGCCCAGGGTGCAGGCTCAATCCCCAGTAGGGGGTGTGCATGAGGCAGCCGATCAATCATTCTCTCTCATCACTGATGTTTCCATCTGTCTTTCACTCTCCTTTCCTCTCTAAAATCAATAAAAATATTTAAAAACAAAACAAAACAAAAAACTTACCGTTTTGTTCCCAAGAAGAGAAAAACAAAACCTGCCCTAATTTCAGGCCACCTGTGTGACTATAATCATGTGATGATGAGAGTATTCCGGTTCCTGAGATAAAAATAAGTTGATGACACTGTGTCCTATTAATGAGTACACGGCCTTATCAGAGGACTCTGGGCTTTGATCTAGAGCTCATCTGCTTAAACTCTTTATAATTAGTTTTCCTTAGGAACCCTGGGCTGACTTTCTCAGTCCTTCTTTTTTTCCTGTTGAGTGACCAGGCAGGACGGCTTGTTATTGCACATGTGGTTGTTTTTTGTTCTTGTAAAGAAACATCTTTTGCTCTGAAGTCTCAAATGTAGCCGTTCTCGTTCCTGTCTTATTTAAAACACAACAATTCCCATCACTGTCAGCCAAGAACGGGATGGGTTCTTTTCCTCGCCGGGGTCGGACCAGCACTGTTTTCCATTCGGCTCCACCTTGCAAATGGGTTATGTCCCATCGTTCGCGTGCGAGTCTGTTGCTCAGAGTTTGGAACAGATTTCCCCAGACAAACATGGTAACAAAAGACAACTTGGTTCCTAGGCTGTTTTTAACCGTGTGTTTGAAGGGTCCCAACCGAAGCGCTAGGGTCTGGGAATAGAGGTGATCTGTGCAGGAGGAGAGAGAAATAGGTGAGGAGTTTATCGTTCCTATTTTTCTGTAGATACCTAGCGAACGTATTGAAATAGGCAGGGTCCACGTTTTTTCTCTGCCCAGATCCCATCTGCCATTGCTTTGCTCCCACAGGAAAGCCAGACCCTTGAGCCTTTGTCAACCCTCCTTGGTGACATAGGAGCCAAGTTTGCCAACATGCGGTTTCCAGTGGCAGCTTAACGTGGTAATCTTCAAATCAGGGGCACTTCCGGAGGGTTCCCTCAGGACTGTTGTCTTCCTGATTTCACCCTCATTTTCCAACTGCTATAATCTGAGTGCTTATGTCCTGCATCCCAGATACCTCCCCAAATTCATATGTTGAAATTAGGGGCCATTGGGAGGAAAGTATAAAAGAGACCCCTTCCACCACGCGACGACACAAGAAGGTGGCAGTCTGCAACTGGAAATAGGCCCTCACTAGAACCCGACCGTGCTGGGCCCCTGATCTTGGACTTGCAGCCTCCAGAGCTGTGAGAAATAAATGTCTGTTGTTTATAAGCCACCCAGCCTGTGTTATTTTGTTGTAGGAGCTCAAACAGACTAAGACACCCACTTTCTAAGGAGTTTTGTTGGATGAAGCCTGTGTGGTTTCCTGATCTCCCTGTTAGCAAGCCTACCATGCTTTATACGAGACAGCCTCTCCAGATGCCTGCCAGGGACACTAGGGTCCCCAGAGTCCTGGCAATACACTCACCTCGTCATGGGCTTCTGGGTTTTACACCCCGTGGCTCTGTCAACCCGACCTCAACTGACTCCATGAAGGACGGACACCTTTCTCAAAGAGTAAGATTGCTCATCTGCACAACAGAGCAGCCCCATAAGGATGCTCTACACTTGGGCTGGCTCTATCTGCTGATTTCCCTAGGATTGCTCACATGTATGTCTTCCGGTCCTGAATGAACTATTAAGAGTGCTCCTTTTCATACGCAGAAGTGGTCCAGTTCAGACAGTGGTCCCCCTGTCTACACTGCCCAGCATTTGGCTGAATTGTGAGGTTTGAGGGGCAGTGCAGGGAGGGGTTCGGGGTAGCTAGGCTTGGAAGGGACACTAGTGGCAAGACTGGAAAAGCCACAAGACCTCAAGGGAGAGCCAACTCCATCCAGAGGGGAGGCACAAACGTCCTCTTCAAGGGGATGGCCTCAAGCTAGGGGACTCTGTGCATTAACTCAACCAATTTTTTATCAAATCTGTTTCATGTGGCAGACACTGCCCAAATCAGGGGACACTGTGGTCTGTGGGTTGGGTGTGGTCTAGCCACCAAGTAAGGAGGTGTACCCACCAATGTGACCAGTCTGAGGAGAAGAGGGGTCCTTACCCCAGAATTGTATTGTCAGGAAAGGCTTTCCAGAAAAGCGCCTCTGCCCTGAGCCCAGAAAGGGGTCATGAGAGCAAATTAACTGGAAGGAAAGGGATGGAGTCAAGTAGGGCAGATTCCAGGCCTGGAGGTGAGTGAGCATGGCACATGGCTACTGAGTCACTGGGAGTACCCGCCAGTGGTACCCCAATTAAGGTCCCCAGACTAGCAGCATCAGTATCTGGGAACTTGTCAGAAATGCAAATTCTCAGGCCCCACCCAACCTCCTGAATAAGAGACTCTGGAGGCCCAATGACTTGTGTGTTAACAAGGTGCCTGGGGTCCCGAGGCCTGCTCAAGGTTGAGCACCCTGCTGCAGCCTCTCAGAGTCAGTGCTGCTCCCATCGGAGCCACTGCTTTGGGGGAGCCGGGAGCTTCCTCAGGTGCCCTCACATAGACCCCTCAGCACAAGGTCTGTGCAATCTGCGAAGTCCAACTCCAGGGCAGTCCATGCTTGCTCCCAACTCTGGGGTCTCTCATGCATGACACTCAGGGCTTCAGATTTGGGAACATCTGATCTCCTACCATCTCAGGGACACTCTTCCATCTACACTTGGCTGCATGACAGTGAGAACTCATTTTTTAAGCCTTTGCAGAAAGGAAGGGAGAAAATAAGTGGTTCTACTTGAGCAGCACTACCACCTTTTCCAAGATGCTGGCTCCTTGGCACTGATCTCTCTGACTCTCCCCTGGGAAGAGACAATCCACAAGATGTAGCCTGCATGGAGCCTGGGTACGGGGCAGGGACCTGGAGCTGGACTGCCTGGCTTCTCGCTGTGTAGTGGAAGGCAGGGCACTCAACCTCTACCTACCTCAGTTTCTTTATCTGTAAAATGGAGGTGACTTCCCTTCCACGTGGGATTAGTATGTGTAATGAATAAATTAATAAATGGGAAGCTTTCTAACCAGGGCCAACTGTAGAATATGTACTTAAAAATATTACCTAGTGTTTTCAGCTCCATGGCATCTCTCTATATTGCAATGCTGTTATTGCCTCTTCCCCAGCAAAACATTGGGGCCACACCCTGTATGTCTGTCTCTGTGGGGCTCTATTACCCATCGACACAGGGACGCCTACAGCTGTTCGCTTTCCCGACTTCTCCAGTGAAGATGTCCCCACGCACTAAGCTTGATCAGTAGCTCTAAGGAGGGTTATCTGATTAGCTCATTCACTCTAATATATAACTGCCAACTGCACCTTAGCTTCCCCAGGGTGTTAGAGCTTGTTTGTTAAGGTAATACCCCATTCCTTGGCTGCCCTTTTCATTTAAAACTAGAGGCCTGGTGCATGAATTCGTGAATGGGTGGGGTCCCTTGGCTTGGCTGATGATCAGAGGGAGAGACTGCAGGAAGTTGGCTCTGGGAGCGCACTGACCACCAGGGGAAGCTCCTGCATTGAGCGTCTACCCCTTGGTGGTCAGTGCATGTCATAGTGACCGGTCGACTGGTTTTTTGGTGGACTGACATAACAGTCCTTAGACTTGTATATATATAGACTAGAGGCCTGGTGCATGAAATTTGTGCATTCGAAGGGGGGTGTCTCTCAGCCCAGCTTGCACCCTCTCCAATCTGGGACCCCTCAGGGGATGTCCAACTGCCGGTTTAAGCCTGATCCCGGCAGTTAGACATCCCTCTCACAATCCGGGACTCCTGGCTCCCAACGACTCTCCTGCCTGCCTGCCTGATTGCCCATAACCGCTTTGCCTGCCAGCCTGATTACCTCCTAACCACTCCCCTGACAGCCTGATCGATGCCTAACTGCTCTTCTCCCAGCCTGATTGCCCCTAACTGCCCTCCTCTGCCAGCCCGGTCACCGCCAACTGCCCTCCCCTGCCAGCCCAGTCGCCCCCAACTGCCCTCCCCTGCTGGCCATCTTGTGACTGTGGGCACCACCATCTTTGAGGGTGGGGCAGTTAATTAGCATATTCTCTCTTTATTGGCTCTGGGTGCCACCATCTTTGAGGGTGGGGCAGTCAATTAGCATATTTCCTCATTATTGGCTGTGGGCACCAACATCTTTGCAATGGTGTGAGGGTCAATTAGCATATTCCCTCTTTATTAGATAGGATAACTTCTCCCTATCATGGATTCTATTGCAGAGTTAGGAGTTTAAACTGGTGATGGCGGTGTTTTGGGGAGAATGCCTGGTGACATTTTGCCCATATGGAGGGCATATGAGCCATTAAAATGCCCACAATCTGTGTTTTCTGCTTTCTGGCTTTTTACTGTCCTAGCAGCCCACTGGAGCAAGTAGCAGATTTCTTCACTTTGGTGGAATCTTGTAGAGCATTATTCCTATGTATATTCTGCAACTTTAGTCCTAGTCACATATGTGATATATATGTGTATGATATATATATTATATACTAGGGGCCCGGTGCATGAAATTCATGCATGGGGGGTGGGTCCCTCAGCCCGACCTGCACCCTCTCCAATCTTGGAGTTTCTGTCTGTCTTTGCAATCATATGAGCGAATTGTCTGAGACCCCAACCCAGTCTGGTTTGGTGCTCACAGAATAATAGAGGTCTTTTTTTTTTTTCTTTGCTCCATTGAGATTTCCTAGAAGTTGCAGGATATCTTCCTTTTAATTTTTCCCAGACACCCTGACTTTACTTATGTCTCTCACCTTTGCTTTCCCTCCATCCCCACCCGCAACAGTAACTTGCTCCAGGCTCGCTTTGCTCTAGTGTCTAGGACAGCCGTGGGCAAACTACGGCCCACAGGCTGGATCCGGCCCGTCTGAAATGAATAAAACTAAAAAAAAAAGACCGTACCCTTTTATGTAATGATGTTTACTTTGAATTTATATTAGTTCACACAAACACTCCATCCATGCCTTTGTTCCGGCCCTCCGGGCCAGTTTAAGAACCCATTGTGGCCCTCGAGTCAAAAAGTTTGCCCACCCCTGGTCTAGGAGATCCTGCAATGCGTCTGCCACCAGAACTATGATTCCCAGCATTCCTGGTAGTCCTCACGCTCTGGGCTTCCGCTTTGGTCCAGGGGCTGCCACCAGAACTATAATTCCCAGAATTTCTGGTGCTCCCCATGCTCTTGGATTCCACTTCTGGTCCAGGGGCTACAGAAACCAAAAGTACTGGGAACTTCAGCCGCCCCCAGGCCAGGCTGACAGTACCAAACACTCCAGTGGTGTCCCTGAATCCCTGGTTGCTTGGCGCCTGTGCACATAGGCCTGGAGTGGCTGGGGCGGGAATGCCCGCCACATCGTCATGGCAACATGGCAGGTGTCCTGCCCAGCCCCCGGCTGCTCTGCACCTGCGCGTGTGCATGCTGCCCATAGGCCCGCCATCTTTGTTGGGTTAATTTGCATACTCTCTCCTGATTGACTGTGGACACCATGGAGGTACAGTCAATTTACATATTTGTCTATTATTAGTATAGGTGTGATACTAGTATATGTGATATTAGTATATGTGATATATATATGTGAGCAAAAATAGGTTTACAAAATAATACAATAATTAATAATAATATAAGAATAAACTCTATAAACTGTCTTTCATATATATATATATTATATATATATATCTACACTAATAAAAGAAAAATGGTAATTGGCGTACGGCAATACCCTTTTCATTGGCTAATCAGGGCTATATGCAAATTAACTGCCAACTAAGATTGGCAGTTAACTGCCAACAAGATGGCGGTTAATTTGTATATGTAGGCACAATGCAGGGAGGCGAAAGGGAAATCAGGAAGAAGCCCCCTGCCACTGACAGTGATCGGAAACCCAGGGGGGAGCTAAGAGCTGGGGGGCAGGGCAAAGGCGGCCCCAGGGCCGCCTTTGCCCTGCCCCCCAGCCATGATTGGAGAATCAGGTGCCTTTTCTGCCCTGGCCAGTGATAGCAGGAAGTAGGGGTGTAGCCAGCGATGGGAGCTGGGCACGGTCGAAGCTGGCAGTCCCAGGAGCTAGGGGTCCCTTGCCTGGGCCTAAAGCGAAGCCCACGATCGCGGGGCCACTGCCGCTGCGGGTCCCCGCTGCCCAGGCCGGATGCCTAGGCCAGAGGCATTAGGCCTGGGCAGGGGTGGAGCCTGCAACCGTGGGGAACTGGGGGTCCCCTGCCCAGGCCTGACACCTCTGCCGGAGGCCTCAGGCCTGGTCAAGGGGCCGATCCGGTGATTGGTGATCAGAGGGTGATGAGGGTCAACTCCTCTGGCCGAGGCATCAGGCCTGGGTGGGGGGCGGAGCCGGGGATTGGGGGGATATGATGGTCCCCTTGCCCAGGCCTGAAGCCTGGGTCAGAGGCGTCAGGCTTGGGCGGGGGTTGGAGCAAGCGATCAGAGGGAGATGGGGGTCCCCTGCCCAGGCATGATTCCTGGGCCAGAGGCTTCAGGCCTGGGCGGGGGCCAGAGCCAGTGATCCGGGGAAGATGGGGGTCCCCTGTCCAAGCCTGACACCTCTGATGGAGGCGTCAGGCCTGGGCAAGGGGCCAATCCTGCGATTGGAGGGTAATGGGGGTCAACGCCTGAGGGCTCCCAGTATGTGAGAGGGGGCAGGCTGGGCTGAGGGACACCCCCCCCCCCCCCACACACACACCCAGTGCACGAATTTCATGCACCGGGCCCCTAGTGTATATATATATATATATATATATATATATATATATATATATATATGAGAGAGAGACCTCCCCAAAATTCAAATTATTTACTTCTCATATAAGTGTGGTAGGTGTAATATGCATTGTTTTCCAAACTTATTTGATGTCCAAGAACTTTTGTTGGGGAGCATCTCGGGGTTTGGGTTCTGTGGGGCCACACTTCAGAAACATGGTTTTCATGGGCACAAGTTTAGGAGCAGGAAGTTGTGTAGGGGTGGGGTCCGGGGCGGGCTGCCACAGTCAGGTAGGTAACTGTTCATGGTCCTGAACCATCCCTGTGGGCTATATAGGGCTGGTTCTTGTAAAACCAGGATACTGGATCTTCTGTAGACTTAGGGATTCTGAACTGTGGGAGGGAAAAGATGGTGCTGAAGAGAATGGAAGGACTAGGGAATGAGAAACAGTCAAGTCTGCTGCTGGAGAGGCAGAGCCCTGTGAGGTTGCCAGGCGGAGAGAAATAGACAATCCTTTCATCATTGTTTTCAAAGAATTTTAGTTATCAAGAAAGCAATCACCACGGTCCTCAGTTAAAACCTAGAAAGACTGAAGGAGAATAAGAAGTTAATGTGCAGTTAATGTCCCAATAGAACAAGTGTTAACATAAATAGATAAGCTTGCCAATGCAGTCAGTGTCACTGGGTTATAACAAAAGTGCTCTTGGCCTTCATTAGTATTTTTTTTAGCAATGCGAAAAATTTGCCAATTTAAGGTAGACTGAAGCGTCTCTCCGTATCATAAAAACGAAATCACTCTTTTGTATGCTGTGGGGAATTATGAAAGGATGTGTCCTACCTCATCTTCCTTGGGCTTCAGACCAATAGGGAGCCATGGTAACACCCACAGGCTTCTCTTGGAGTCTCCACATGTTTCGGCTTAATCACACCTGTTTGCTCGGATGTGGGGCACATGGTCAGGTCTTCTCTTTCTCATCTATATCTTCCTACCAGTGGTCAGCAAACTCATTAGTCAACAGAGTCAAATATCAACAGTACTTCTTCAAAATAGACTCGCCCAGGCCAAAAACCGACTTCTGTGCATGGGCCACGAAGTTTCAATCGCACTGTACGTGTGCCCACACGTGGTATTTTGTGGTATTTTGTGGAAGAGCTACACTCAAGGGGCCAAAAAGCCGCATGTGGCTGGCGAGCCGCAGTTTGCCGACCATGGTCTAGGCAAATACAGTCTCAAACATTAAAGCGTTTACACCTTATTTTACACTATGAGTTTTTCTAGGATAACTCTGCCAAAGATGAAAACTTCTTTATTTTTTTCCAAATCACTGGAGAAAAAAATTCAGTCCAAAAAATCATTTTTAAGCCTATAATTAAAACTATTTTATGAGATAATCTGCAACTTTAAAAATAAATGTTACCCTTATGATACTGCTTATGGTTGGAGGCAGGAATGGGGTAGGCCAGTGGACCCTTCAGAGAATTTGTTTCTTCCTCAAGACAGAATGATGGGCATTTGAATAAGCTGTACACTGAATATTCTCCAGGCTCTGTAATCTTTAGTAAAACTTTGCAAAGCAGTCATAGTTGATGGATACTTCCAAAATAATATTTTCTGTTTTTAATTACCTAAAACACTTTGTAATTGATTTTTTTTCATATAAAAGGTGATTTGGGTCATAGGTGGGGATATTTTCCCTATTTTCCATCTACTCCATTTCAGAGTCTTTTTTTGGGAGATTGGAGTGGAAGAAATTAAAAAGTGATTGAGAAAATAAATTAATGAATCCAGATTTGGAAGTTGTGAGGTGGACTGAAGATTGAACTCTGGTTGCAAGCAGGAAATGCAAGAGAAGAGAACTATCCGAAAGAGATTTTTTTTGTTTGTTTGTGTGTGTGTGTGTGTTTAAATATATTCCTTAAAGAACCACAGTTAACACTTGAACACTTCTTATTTATTAAGTACAATGTCATGGACTGGTTAGCTTAGGAACAGGCATTTATGTCCAGGAGCAATGAAGTAATTTCTCATCACAGAAATGTACAAGACAGCTGCTCAGAGCATCTGTATATGCTTTGCACAAAAGAGAAGTGAACTTTATTTTCTAACCTCACTTTGGATGAAAGGCTTGCATTTGGCAAACTGAAAATAATATGAAGAGCACATGATTTTTTAAAAGTATGCCCGACTGGTGTGGTTCAGTGGTTGAGCGTTGACCCCATGCATCAAGAGGCTGCTGGTTTGATTCCCTGTCAGAGAACATGCCAGGATTGGGGGCCCGATTCCCAGTATGTTTCTATCTCTCCTTTCTCCCTTCCTCTCTCTCTAAAAATAAATAAAAACATGTTTGTTTGTTTGTTTGTTTTTAAAAAGAGGGAACAGTGATATCAAATTTAAGGGAAGATGGTAAAATAAATTCTTGGTAATTTAGTATCAATACATAACTATGATATAGCTCCCTTCAATAGAGGAATGAGTGCTCTACTGTGAGCTGTGAAATAAAGCTTAACTAATGTGATATAATGCAGCATGTTAGAGGAAAGTCATACTTCAGCTTTACATCTTAATTAAGAGTATAGATTAGCTTTATATCCTAATCAAGGTATCCCATTTAACAAGGAATTCTGCTAAAATTATCATGCTAAAGGGCCTCTTTCATCCTATATCTTTTCCAAGCCAAGGTATTTTGTTAAATTCAGATCTGTTAAAATATATCACTATACAAGGATTATTTTACTGTTTTAATTTAATTTCTCTAATTTTTAAGTTAGTCTCTTATTATAAAAGTAATATATGCATGCTTCAAATGGGCAACATTTCAAATGTTACTTAATGGCACAAAGTAAAAAAGTAAAATTTATCTTTCTGCAACCTCTATGAACATTTACTGTGTATTCAACCTTCCAGAAATTTTTACTAAAATATTGTTTTGCCCTACACATTCTCTTCTGCAATTTGCTTCTTCTTCCTCCCACCCCCACCCCATTTAGTATCAGTTAGGCTTTTCTCCCTGTCTCATTCTTTTAAAAGACTGCATGCTATTCTTTGGGAGGATGGTCAATAATGTCTATAATAAATCTAAGAGACATCTATTCACGAGCACTTAGCTTGTTTCCAATTGTTTCCCATCGTCAAAGAAGGCTGAAGTAAAGATTGTGGAACACAGATCTGCATACTTGTTCAAGCAGTGGATACATTTTTGGGAGTGGAATTGCTGGGACAAAGGAGATGCACATTTTCAATTGTTGATTGCTACGGTTAAATTACCCTCCAGGAAAGCCACACCTAATTAATTGTTCCAAGCCTTGCTTGTTTATTCCAAGCCTTACTGAAAAGTAAGCTTATCAAGGTCTTTAGTTTAAAAATCTGGTAGATAAACACTTATTGTGATTGAAACTTCCTTAATAATTACGTTGTTGAATATCTTTGCTTATTTTATCTGTCTATATTTTTAACTATCTATTTTTATATGAGGTGGTTTAAGTTTTGTCTTTCTCTATTTGTGAGAAACATTTGTACAGGAAGGAAATTAGGCCTTGAATTGCTTTCTATATCCCAAATACTTTTTTGCAAAATGCTCTTTTTAAATTTATTTATGGTATTTTTTAAAAATCATACATTAATTTAACTCCCCCCCCCCTCCTTCTTTTTTTGGTGGGGGAGTGGGCTATGTTGTTTGTGTACTCATATATCCTAATCATTTCCTTCCTGAGTTCTGGGAGATAACATGTTTTCAACATTGATTTTATTCTGCTGCCCCATCCTTTCCTCCTGCTATATTGGCCATCTTTTGCTATTTGCTAAACACAAAAATCTCAACGTTCTCAACAACAATTTTTTCTTCTTTTTTATCCTCTAAGAACAATTTTAAGGAGTACAATAGTCCTGTTGTGTGCAGTGGAGTGCTGTTCATGTGGGCTTTTCATTTGCTAAGAATGTAATTACCTTGCTGGGATCCTCAAATTAATATTATCACAGACCAGAGAGGTTGGGCGGCATAATTAGGGGTCAGAGGAGGAATGCAACTCAGAGACCCAGCGAGGTTCCTAAATTTCAGGCTGGCTTTTATGTTTGCAGCTCGCATGTAATTTAACATGTTCATGTATTCTTTCTAGGTGAATGGCCATACTGTAGCAACCTTAAAAACAATTAGGGTAAGGGGAAGAATCCCATCCTTGCCATCCTGGGGCCCAATCTCCCTGTCCTCAGAATGCACCAATAGCAGTTACTGCCGTTTTTTGGGTTTTTTTTTTGTTTTGTTTTGTTTTGTTTTTGATGATGTTTCCCAGCTGGCTCCAGAGGGGTCAGCTGCATCCTTGTTATGTGGTTCCCGTCCCTCTGGGTGACTGAAACCATTCCCTCTCTCCCTGGCTATTTAAGATACACTTAGATGCAAGAATAAGCTCCTTTGACACCCCATCAAGACACGTTTAAGAAGCTTTAGAGGAAATGTTGTTATGAAAAAAGTGATAGAACAGTCCACGGAAGTTGACTTTTGAGGCAGCAACTGAGCCTACAAATACCAGACAAAGAACAACATTTCATCAATTTGAAAAGTGAGAAATGAGATCTTGTTTCAATTTGCATTTCTTTAATAACTGGCAAGGTTAAGTCTTTTTTTTTTTTTCTTTCATGTTAATGGCTTTTTGTATTTTTTGCCAGGATACTGAAAACCAATCCCTTTAAAAACTTGTTTTGATAAACACTTGCTTAGGCAATTTTTCACCCAATACCACTTTGGTGTCGCACAGTGCATTGTGCAGGCACAGGAGAGAGAATGCTGTCTGCAGACTCAGAGGCTGGGTTAGTCCCCGCTGTGCTAATTGCCATCTGTATGATGCTGGGAACATCTTCATGTACATAATGGCCATCATGACATAGGTCCTGTGCTATCACAAGGTTTTGTTGAGGAACAAAGGCAACCACAGATTTGAAAGTGTTATTGAACTTGTAGGCACGTATAGATGTTTTAAGAAATCATAATCAGAAAACAGGATCCATTTCTTCTTTCAGGATGATTATGTTGAATAGGCAGAATCCTTTACAAAATCATTTCTATTTCCATAAACTCAAAATCTAAGACTATTCCTGACCTAAGTCACCATGCTGATTTTACACTCTAGCTTACCTAAAGGAGGGGTCTTATGACTTTACTCCAAATCCTAGAGTTTCTTCAAGATGAAGCTCAGACCACCCCATGGCCATGAAGAATCTTCCCAAATGGATTTTTCCCATTGAATTCTCTTATCTTACAAGCCTCACACTTTTATTAAGTGTTGCTGACTACGTAAAACTGGATATTGTCTTTTGGCATTTCTTAATGGAACGATTCTAAGATTTGCTCTGTTAGATGCTGCCCCTCTTTGCTACTTCTGTACTTTGTAAGATTACTGTGGTGGTTGATTTTGTGTGTCAGCTTGGCTACATTATAGCCCCCAGTTATTTAATCAAACCCTAACCTAGATGTTTCTGTGAAGGTATTTTTGTAGATTTGCGTCAGATCTAAAATTGGTTGGCTTTAAGCAAAGGAGATTGGCCTCTATTGGATGGGTGGGCCTCATCCAATCAGTTGAAGGCATTAAGAACAAAAACTGAGGTTTCCCCAGAAGAAACTTCACTCTGCAATTCCAGCCTGCTGGTCTGCCCTGTGGATTTCAGATTTTCCAGCGGCCTACAATCACGTGAGCAAATTCCTTAAACTCTGTTTATCTAACTCTCTATCTGCCCACCTACCTATGATCTCCTATTGGTTCTGTTTTTCTAAGAAGCTGACTGACAGAATTATGGACAAGGATCAGCAGCTCTATCGCACCTCAACTCTGGCAAAGGCATGAGGGTTGTGGAATATCTTTTAGCGATGAGGCTAAAACATATCTGCTATTTCTTGCTCTTATCCTCACTATCAACAATCAGACTCCCCTCTTCAAAAGTACTCTACCATGATTCCTTCCTGTTTTATAAGCTCAGAGAACAAAGAGCTGCCAGTATCTTAGCCACTCCCAAGCCTGAATTAAAGACTGCCCCTGGAAGTGAAAAATGGCTTGGATATACAGAAGGGGTGAGTACAATAGTTCAGAACTCTAACAAATTTCTCCTGTGCCAAATGCCAATGATCTGGGGTCTAGGTTTCCAGCCCAGAATTTCAGTGAGGAGAGACATTTGCATGAGCCACTTGACTATATTGCTGCCAAATAAACGATAATTTACTCTGCGGTCAGTCACCTGCTGCAAAGCGTTGGCTGGGTTTCACGATGGGAGAGTGGGTCACTGATTTATCTGTTTTCTATCCTTGTGCACAGGCGAAGAGCTGTGCTGAAATGGAACAAGCTTACTAAATGCCATTTTGGTGAGACTGTGGTTTCCTCACTAAGCCAGGGTTTTAATCTACAGTCTGCCCTGTCACAACAGCACATTGGATAAATATTTACTGTCTGCCTACATAGAGGGCATTGCGCTGGGCCCTGCAGAAGCTGCAACATGAATGAAGCACATGGAAGATCTCACAGAGTTTTCATTTTGTAGAAACGTGTGCAAAGTGCTTTTTTGGGTGCAAACATTACAGAGACATCCATTCAGTTGAATTTATTCAGGGTATAGCTAAGGAAGATTGGATACTCACAGAGAGACCAGTTAAGACAAGACAGGGATGTGAAATCGAATAGTGACGATAGGAATCAAATGCAAGGAATTGATTCTATTAATTGGGCATTTGTGGATTCATGGTTTTCTTCAGATGCATTGTCTACACACTTTATATTTAAAGTAAAAAAATAAGGTAATGGGTAAAAGACAAATAAATAAGCAGATTGTGTTATGTTTAATTATTGGTTCATTTCTGAGCTTCCTGATAGCCTGGGAGAAGCTATAGTGTCTGTGCTAACTTTAGACAGGGCAGACATCAAAGCAAAGTATAAGATCAGAGATACAGACAGTTCATAATTGTGACAGGTTCCTTTAATAAGGAACACACAATAATTCTGGATGTGTATGCAACTAATGACACAGCTTCAAAATACATGAAGCAAAATAACACAATTAAAGGGAAAAATAGACAAATCCACAAATTTAGTTCAGTAGATTTCAACACTCTTGTGACCTCAACACTTTTCTCTCAGTGATTGTTACAACCAGAAGAGCAAAAATTCAGTAAGAATATGGATTATTTGAACATCATCATCATCAAACAACATATGGCTTCTAAAGTAATTCTACTGGGGAAAGAAAGTCATTGTCACACATTACACTAGAACTGAGTATCCATGTGGAGAAAAGTAAACTTGAACTTCTACCTCATATCTGTTTTAGTGATCTTCAAAAACTCACATCTACCAGGAACCTCAGAATGTGACCTTATCTGGAAATAGGGTTATTGTGCATATAATTAGAATCTTGAAATTAGATCATTCTGGATGTAGGGTGGACCCTAAGTCTAATGACTGGTGTCCTTGTGAGAGAAATGAGAGGAAGACTTTTCAGAGAGAGACTCAGGGAAGAAAGCCACAGGAAGACAGAGCAGAGACTGGAGTGGGGCAGCCACGAGCCAAAGGACACCAGGACCAGACGCTGGGAGAGAAGGAAGGATTCCCCTAGAGCCATTGGAGGGAGTGTGGCCCTCCTCAGGCCTTGATTTCAGACTTTGGGCTTTCAGAACTGTGAGGGAGTAAGTTTATACTTCTTTAAGCCACTCAGCTTGTCATAATTTGTTAGGGCAGACCTAGGGAACTAATACAGGGCCAAGCACAGAAATAATCTGAGTTGGATCACAGATCTAAAAACTATCCTATATAATAAAAGGCTACTTTGCAAATAGACTGAACAGCGGAACAACCGAACAACCGCTCGCTATGACATGTGCTGACCACCAGGAGATGTGTGCGGAACATGGCATGCATTGGCCATGGCAGGATGGTGGAGCAGGTGAGCGGGGGTGCTCGACCAAGGCGGGGTGCTGGTTGCTGTAATGGGCCGAGCCTCTGGTGGTTACTGAAAATTCTTTGCTCCTGCAAGCTGCAGTCCCACCTGGCGCTCACACCTGCTTCCGGCGCTGGTCCCACTTGCACCCGCTCCTGGCACTGGAGCAGCTGCTCACACCCACTGCCGGTGCCCAGTGCCGGCCCCGATTGCTTGATGTTATCAGTGGGTGTGAGCTGCGGCTGCTGGCCCCAATTGCCCCTCAGGGCTTCTTCACCTCCCCCACCTCCTGGGGGGAGATTGGGGCTGGCAGCCACCACTCACATCCGCTGCCAGTGGTTACCCGGCTCTCACCTGCTGGTGGTGCCAGAGCCGCCGCTCGCACCCACTGCTGGTGCCCGGGTGCTGGTCCCAATTGCTCGGCACCATTAACGGGTGTGAGCAGCGGTGGTGGGAGCAGGGCTGCTGGCAGACAGGGGACCAGGGCCGTGGTGGGAGGAACTGGGCAGGAGCTCGGAGGATGGGCTGAGACCCGCCCCTGTGCCTACAACAGCCTCGTGGCCCACAGTTCCTTTCAAGGTGCAGGAATTCGTGCATTGGGCCCCTAGTATTTCCATGAAAAAAGAAGAGAGCATCTCCAGGGTAGGCAATTATTTCTTAGGATCTAAAAGCATGAACCATAACAAAATAATAAATTAAACTTTATCAAAATAAAAAGCTTTGATTTTATCAACCACATTATTAAGAAAATCAGGCAAGTGGCTTACTAGGAGCAAATATTGGTAATACATATATTTGACAAAGGATTTATATCTATAATCAATATATAAAAAATACCATATGAGTTCACTTATATGTGGAATCTAAAGAACAATATCAATAAACAAACAGAACAGAAACAGACTCACAGATATAGAGAACAGACTGATGGTTGCCAGAGGAGTGGGCAAGTTGTGTGGAAAAGGTGAGGGATTAAGAAGTACAAATTGGTTGTTACAAAATAGTCATGATGTAGAGGACAGCACAGGGAATGTTGTCAATAATATTGTAATAACTTTGTATGGTGCCAGGCGGGTACTGGAAATATTGGGGGGAACACTTTGAAAAGCATATGATTGTCTAATCACATACTGTGTACACTTGACACTAATACAAAATAATATGGAGTGTAAACTGTAATTGAGAAAATTTAAATTAAAAATATTTATAACTCAATAATAAGAAGACCAACAAAACTAATAAAAACAGGCAAAAGGCTTGAACATTCAATTCATAAGGAGAAAAAATAAATGGCTGATAAGTATAAGAAAAAGTGCTCAATGTAACCAGGTCATTTATGTTAAAAAGACCATTGAGAGACTACTACAAACCCAGGAAGGCGATTAATTTAAAAAATGCCCCCAAACAATAAATCAGTGAAGATGTGGGGCAACAGGCGCACTCACATTTCTGTCTATCCCTGACTAGACTGCAGCACCGTTGAGGGCACAGGACATGCCTTACTCATACAACTTAACAAAGGAAGACAAATGATCCAATGAAAACATGGGCAAAGGTCCTAAATGACACTTCTGCAATCAGTGTAGGTCTCAAATGTTGCCTTGTTAATCCTCACCTGAAGATACATTTTCCATTGATTTTTAGAGATGGGAGGGGGGGGCAGAGTGAGAGCGAAACATGAATGTGAGGGAGACACATCGATTAGTTGCCTCCTACAGGTGCCCTGGACTGGGATTAGGGACCAAACCTGCAACCCAGACACTTGCCCCCCGACTGGGAATTGAACCCTCAACCCACAGGTCTGTGGGGCAATACTCTAACCACTGGACAACACCATCCAGGGCTTAAATTTTATGTTTCAATTACAGTTTGCATACAACATAATTTTGTATTACTTTCAGCAGCTCTGTGAGAAGCAAGGGAGGGGTGCGGGAGGTTAGCTCAAGGTGAACAGGACACAGGTCTTCTGGGTTTCTCCTTCCTGCCACCTGTGCAGCTCCTACAGCTTCAAACTTGTTTAAATAATTTCTTGTGTTTAAATGTATGTACTCCTTAAAAGATACCATAAATACAATGCATCATGCATTGGTATAGAGGGATTCTGAAGGGCCATTAATGGATTCCTGGAAGGTAGTGTGCAGAACTGCCCATGGAAGCATCCATATGCAGAAGTCAGGCTCACTTTGAACAGGGGAGAGGCATGTAGGGAGAGTGGTAAAGAAGTGCGGGCACAGAGCAGCCGTGCGTCACGGGCCAGCTCTTTCAGGCTCAGGTGGCTCTGCTCTGTCTGTGTTTACGGGTTCGGCGCAGCGGTTCTCAGGCTGAGTTCCAGCACAGCAATGTGGCCTTAAAGTGTTAGCACCACTCCCTGACCTGCAACTAACACTCACTCTCTCATCAAGAAAACCAACGCCATTCATTCTTCCCACAAGCACATTTTCAGCTTCGGGGATGGAGGCTAGAATCCCATCAGAATATTTGAAGGGTGTCCTTGCACAGCAGGTCAGATTTTACACTTTTGTTTATACTTTCTCCTTTGGGGTCCGGAGACGCAGAGAAACCCCATGTGGGATTCGGTATGAGTGACAAATACATCGCATCTTTAATTACTGCCTATCACAGGCGGCCAGACGAGATTGGAAATGAGCATTATTCAGCTCAAGAGACTGGGGAAGTGGTCACCTGGGCGTAATCAGGTGCACAGTTGCTCTCTAGACACATAACGCAGTGCAGGTCTCAAATGTTGAGCACTTTCAACATCCCATTAATTTGCAAAGTGATGGGAGGAGACTGTCCTCGGTTTTTAGAAGCTACTTTGTTCAGACGTCCCCCCAAAACAGAAGCGGTTTAGCAGAGAATTTTAAGTGACTCTGTTTTGGGTTCAATTTCATCAGGCCTGAGCAGTTCTATCTGATTCCTAAGGTCAGTTAAACGCATGAAGCGCCCAGCCTGCTTCGTCTTCCTGATGGGAAGGATAGTGTCAGCCACCGGTGACTGACAGGGCGCTTAACGTGTTTAAGGAAAGTGGCGTTTGCTGGTGAGTTAAATTCCCCAAAGGTAATGAATGCTGTTGGAAAATTTTTACTAGGAAAGGGGGAAGTGGGGGATAGAAGGAGGACTAGTTGAATGAAAACATCACCAGACTTTCAGAACACTACACTAACCATGTTTGGTGGTCCCTTTTGTTTCTGTACCAACTGGACCCCCGGTGGTGAGAAATAAGCAATCACAAGATGGTACGTGATTGACTTCTAAAAAGTCCCTAACTCTCCCACCTGTGATTGCATTTTCTGAAGACCAAACAACTTTGAGAAAACCACCATCATATTTAACAATAGTGAGTAACAGGGAGGGACATGGGCTCAAACAGAGTTTTAGTTTTCTTAATCATACAACCCGAAAAAGCGTGTGATTACTACGTGTAGAGATTTGTTTAAAAGAATCCTGCTAAAAAGGTAAGAATTAATGAGAGGGCTCCATTTACGCTTTTTTGCCAAGGAGTCCTAAAATATTTTTTCCCCGGGAAAGAAGTGGGATTTACCTTTTTTGGTAATGCTGTTCCAAAGAAGAACCTTATAATTTTGCTCCTGCTCTACCCGTGGCCCCAAGCAAACACGGAGGGCCAGGAGATGGAGGGGAGCCGTAGTTTTAATGTACATTTGTTTTTACAATTTATCAATTACCTCAATGATGACTCAGATAATTGAGTGAAAATTATAACATTCTTTTTATAAAATTTTTTTTTTTATTGAATTCAGAGAGGAAGGGAGAGGGAGACAGAGATAGAAACATCAATGATGAGAGAGTCATTGATTGGCTGCCTCCTGCACGCCCGCAATGGGGATTGAGCCCGACTAGGAATTGAATCATGACTGCCTGGTTCATAGGTCGACACTCAATCGCTGAACCATGCTGGCTGGCCTACTTTTACATATTATAATATTTTTCTTTTTTAAACTGAAACAGATCATGGCAGCTGTACCTGTACTTGTATTTACATATACGAGTAGCTACCAATTCTGTGGAGTTAGAATGTTAAGAAAATCTCAATCCTTATGACACTTTAGAACTGATGAGGACTTTGGAGAGCACTAGCTTTTCTTATTTTCTCAAACTTAAGAAATACAGTTGCAAGTCCTCAGAAGGTATGTGGCTCGCTTTGCTGTACTTCATTCTTTCTGGATAATTGTGCAGTTCATTTGTTGAGCAGAAGGCAGGCCAGCTTACTTTTTAACTCCACTTGAAAATTTACATGGCACATGACTCCCCCAGTGATGCCAGGAAGGGGCATGTTGGTGGGGCTGACCTTGGAGGTGTTATTCCTCTAATCTAAAACCTACCTCATGTTTTTGCCCACAGATAGCCTCCACTTATGGTGAGTCATCATAGATTCCCATATCCAGAGAGGCGCAAATGCACTTAAAAATAATCTTTATTGTTGAAAGTATTACATATGTATCTTTTTCCCCCCATTGACACCTTCTAGTCTGCCTCCACCCTCTGCCCCTGGTCTTCACT
This sequence comes from Myotis nattereri, assembly GCF_964212035.1. NCBI lineage: Eukaryota > Metazoa > Chordata > Mammalia > Chiroptera > Vespertilionidae > Myotis > Myotis nattereri. The sequence continues at coordinate 31,475,846 of NC_138076.1, forward strand.
ACCTAGTCTCTGTGTCCATGGGTTATGTATAAATGCCTACAAGTTCTTTGGTTGATCTCTTCCCACACACCCATTCACCCTGCCTTCCCTCTGAGATTGGACAGTTGGTTCCATGCTTCTATCTATTTTGGATCTATTTTGTTCATCAGTTTATTTTGTTCATTAGATTCCACATATGAGCGAGATCCTGTGATACTTGTCTTTCTCTGACTGGTTTATTTCTCTTGGTGTAATACTCTGTAGGTCCCTCCATGTTGTCTCAAAGGGTAAGAGATCTTTCTTTTTACTGCTGCATAGTATTCCATGGTGTAAATGTACCACAGCTTTTTTATCCACTCATCTACTGATGGGCACTTGGGTTGTTTTCAGATCTTAGCTCTTGTAAATTGTACTGCTATGAACATAGGTATGCATACATTCGTTCTGATTGGTGTTTTGAGTTTCTTAGGATATATTCCTAGAAGTGGTGGGATTACTGGAACAAATGGCAGCTTCATATTTAATTTTTTGAGGAAACTCCACATTGTTTTGCATAATGGCTGCACCAGCCTGCATTCCCACCAGCAGTGTACTAGGGTTCCCTTTTCTCTACTTCCTTACCAGCACTTGTCATTTGTTGATTTGTTGATAGTAGCCGTTCCGACAGGTGTGAGGTGATACATCATAGTCATTTTAATGTGCATCTCTCTGATGATCAGTGACTTTGAGCATTTTTTCATGTTTCTTGGCCATCTGTATGTCCACTTTGGAGAGGTGTCTATTTAGGACCTTTGCCCATTTTTTAATTGGATTCTTTGTCTTCCTTTGTTAAGTTGTATGAGTGCCTTATGTCTTTTGGCTATTAACCCTTTATCAGATGTAGCAAATGCACTTACGAGCCAAAATAAGCATAGAGACTTGTATTTAGGAAGTTGATTTTTCCTTTCTAATCAGATGAGGTACTCCCTGCCAACTAGTCATTTTCACAGGAGGGGGAATGTATTTCAGAAGGAGAATTAGATTTTCTCATGTTTCATTTGTTCCTTAGAAAGTTTTCCCCTTAATTATTTTAAAATTCATTGTTATTTCCTTCAAGTAAGACCATGAACTTTCTTTTCTAGCCTCCTTTAGAATAGTGTGTGTGTACATAAGGGTAATTTTGATTTGAAAAACTCACCCATTAATTTTATTTACATATTATTTAGAAAAATCATTCTGAGTCTTCCCTTGAAAAAGGCTTGATAGAGATATTTTAGGTCTCCATAGGTAACAATTCTCATCTAATACTCTCCATATCACTCTGACCAGAACATTATAATTTTCACTCAATTACCTGAATAGTTTGTGTGCCTGGAACCTCTCTGTGGCTTACACAATATGGGAAACAGAGGCAAGGAACATGGTGTGACCAGACCCCAGAGACCAGAGCTGTTCCAGGCCTAAGATCTCAGGGGGGTCTTGAAATCTTCTTTGTGAATCTTCTAGGTGGAAACACCGAAGGTGATATCATCTTGGTTTGGCATGGGCTCAATTCACAGCACTGCTTAGTTTGAAATGAACCACACATTCCTTTTGCCTGTTGCTACAGTGTGTAGAACCAAGCTCAGCCCTAAGAGCCCTCTGCTGCAGAGCTGGTGCCTTCCTGCCTCCTCTTTCTCTCTTCTTGTGCTCATATAAATACCTCCTTCAGTGGACAGGCTCTGGGCCTTCGTCAAGTCTTGCTCTAGTAATTCTTTGAGCTTTTGTGTCTGATCCACCTCCTCTCCCTTTGTTTTCACGGTGTTTCACTGGGTGGACATTCTAGAGTAACCACATTTGTTTATCTTCCAAACCAGTACACTTTTGAGAGTGCTAAAATGCTAACCCCAATGGATGCCAGGAAAACCGTGTGACCTGGAATGCATGGTTACCTTATTGTTGAGCATTGTAAACTGTATTTTGAATAAAATTCAATGAAAAAACAGTTACTGACCAACATGAATACCCCCTGAAAAGAATCAGAATCTTAGAATGAAACTTAGTGAGGTAAATAAAGCTGCTTATCTGATCTCAACTCAGGATTATTTGAACTTTATAAAACATGATAAATATTTTCACTGGACTTTGTAAAAATAAAGGTTGGTAAGAGAAGGGATTGAAGTAGAATTCTTCCACTTTTTATGCAATTTTGATTTAACTTCAATTCCTAGAAACCTCAGATGAATCTGGTTCATGCATCAAAGCACTGAGTTTAATTTATTGTGGCCTTAAACATACAGGTAGCTTACATGTGAATGAATATATCCTATACAATAAAAGCCTAATATGCTAAGTTCTGGTCGTCTGTTCAACCAATCAAAGCATAACATGCTAATGATATGCTAAGGCTGCTCAACCACTCGCTATGACATGCACTGATCACCAGGGGGCAGATGCTCCAACTGGTAGGTCAGCTTGCTGTTAGAGTCTGGCAGATCGGGACTGAGTGAGGTGGGCTGGACATGCCTTGGAGCCCTCCCACAGTCCCTCCCCAGCTGGCCAACCTACCGCATCCCTCCCTGGCTCCGATCATGCACCAGTGGGGTACCTAGGCCTGGCCCGCACCCTCCCACAATCTGGGACCCCTGGGGGGATGTCGGAGAGCTAGTTTTGTCCTGATCCCGCAGGCCAGGCTGAGGGACCCACTGGTGTGCACTAGACCTCTAAGCTATACTAATAAAAGGGTAATATGCTAATTAGACCAGACATCCTTCCGGAAAAGGCCATGGTGGCGGGGCTGAGGCAGAGGCAGTTAGGGGAGATGAGGCCAGCAAGGAAGATCAGTTAGGGGGACCAGACCAGCAGGGGACAGCAGTTAGAGTGATCAGGCCGGCAGGGGAGAGCAGTTAGGGGGATCAGGCCAGCAGCCAGAGTGGTTAGGGGTGATCAGGCAGGCAGTTAGAGTGGTTAGGGGTGATCAGGCAGGCAGGCAGGTGAGCAATTAGAAGCTAGCAGTCGTGGATTGTGAGAGGGATGTCTGACTGCCAGTTTAGGCCCAATCCCACAGGGATCGGCAGTCAGACATCCCCCGAGGGGTCCCGGATTGGAGAGGGTGCAGGCAGGGCTGAGGAACTCCCCCTCCCCTCATGCACAAATTTCATGCACTGGGCCTCTAGTATATATATATATTTATAAATATAAATATAAAATATTTAAATATATTTATATAAATATAATATATTTATATTAATATATTATATAAATATAATATATTTATATTTATATATATTTTGTACCCTTAAGAGCTATCAAGGGACATTGCATATCACTTTTTGGCATGCTGGGAATATTAAATACTGGAAGTGCCAATGTCAAATTATTTGACTTGAAATCACAGAGCCAGAGTACCTCACTATTTTTAAGCAAGGTCCTAATATCTTTTAATCTTGAACACCAGCAAGTTCTCAGACTCTAGTCATTTATTTTCCTTTCATTCCTTTTGTTTCTTTAATTTGAAACAAGCTTTTTCTCCCCATGGTACTTAAACATGATATTCTTTAACTGTATATAAAGAATAAAATTAAAGAGTAAAGAAAGTGAGAACATTTTTGACTTTAGAATGCTCTTGAGAGAAGCGATAAATTGGCTTTGTATTTGTGTTTTATTTTGTTTAACATTGAAATGTGTTTACAATGATGGACAGTGGATGAATAGATTCTGAATGGGGAAATAGAGGAGGGGGGTGTCTAGAAGTTATATTTGCCAGCAAAAGGGGTCTGTAATTTTACTGGGACACTGAATATTGGTGACTATTAGATGACAATTTCCTCTGACTAACCTTCATGTGGAGTGGTAGAGTCCCTGTCTTGGGACGCCCTTGACACATGCCATGTGAAGCTTGGGTCTGGCAAGGTCCCTGGCAGGCGGGTGCTGGCATCCAGGGGCATGCAGTCCTGTTCCCTGCTGCTTCTATCTGCTGGAAAATGTTCTAGTGTATTAAGAGAGGCTACTGTTCATTCCAGCATTAGTAGTTTTAAAATGGCATGTTATATTTTAATGTTGGCATTATTCCACTTGGGATTAATATTCAGCATTAGGTTATTGAAATTTTCTACCTCAATTTATTTATTGTCTGTCTTTTTCCGGGCAAAAGATATGAAGTGGGTAGGTTTCTATTATAAGAAGGACTTTTTCCATTCTCTATGACAACACCTGAAAGCAAACAGTTGGCTTTAAAAAGGATATAAACTGGACAAAGGGTAAGTAAATTTCTTTATTCACAGTATATTTTCACTTTTGTGGGAGATTGCCACCAGTAATTGTAAGATCTCATTTTAGAAGTTTTATCTTTCAAACTGTGAATTTGCGTTAACTTAACTATGCAAATTTTAGTTTTGAGGCAGATTAACCCAAGGGACACACTTTTGCAAAAGAATTTAATGGTCAGCAGTGAATGAGCAATAGAGGAAGCAGCAGGTTTATAGCTTTTTTTTTTTTTTTTTTTTTTTTTTTTGGTAAGGGAAAAAATTAATGACCTCCATCAACCACCTCTTTCTTCCTTCTTTCCTCCCCTCTCTCCACACTGCCTTCCCTTGGGATTGCAACTGTGTGATGGTTCGGTTTCCACACAAAGGAAGATTTATTACTTTAATGTCTTTGTGATTTAGTTGTATGTAATCTTACTTGGGACACCAGGGAGTGCATTCTCCCCTTCCTGTATATGTTGTGATGCCCTTTGGAACAAAAAGAAATGAACATGCGTAGGTGAACAAAGCGGCCCTCATCATCTTCTTGAATCTTAGCTTTCTGAGTTAAACATTTGGCATTAGTGACAAAATAAGATCAAACATTCAGGACAAGAGATGTTGAATGCCGAGAATGCAGAAAACACACAGTTGAGGCATCTCAGTGTTTTACATTCTTCTCCATGAACTCTATAGTCACTATGTCTGAAAGTGTTTACCAAGTGGAAACACACTTCCATAAAAGGAGAATTCCAGGTTTCCATGACTTCCCACCTTACTTAGATGAAGGAATGAGTAATGTCATTGTAACCTTGATTTATTTGATATTAAAAAAAATACAGGGAGGGGGAAGAGTGGAGGCTGAGGTTGGTCAGCCACCCTTGGTTCTCATGGAGGGTCTCAGTCCTCGCCACTCATATGGGAGGAGTGAGAAGTAAACTTGTGCCATGCATCTCATCTGTAGTTTATATTGGAAGTTTTGCAGTTATTGATTCTCTGTCAAAGATAGCAAACATTTTATGTGAAGGGGTAAATTGGCTTTATCTTCCATTATTCCACTTAAGTGAATACTGGCCCAGGTTGTTAATATCAACCGTTTACCTTATACTTTAACCAAGTCAACCACATTCATTGTTGGGATAAGGGTGCATGAGAACTCCAGATATATACCTTTCCCCCAGTTTTGCAGCAGATGAATCTGAGACTCAAAATTAATAAGCAACTTCATAAGATTAAGTTTCTCAAAACAAGTACCAGACCATTAAATTCTTCAGATGTCAAGTCCTTTCCATTCGTCACTGACAGAGAAGCTTCAAGTTGAGGCCTCTCAACACCACAGTCTTTATCAAAAGATTACGTTTTCAAAAGAAATGCAAAATGATTTAAGTCTCCTGGGACTTTCCTTTTGTATGTGCATATCAGTTAGGACTGTTCAGGTTTACAGATAACAGATGAACCAAATCAAACTGGCTGATTCCATGCAGCTGCAAGTGCAAAGTAGGATACATTTCAGAGTTGGTTGAGCACTGTCTTCTGAGGCTGTGCTTCACCTCAAAGATGCTTCCTTTGTTTTCTATCCTGTAACTCCAAACAGCACTCCCGAAAGTAATCCTAATTGACTGCGTGTGTCAAATGACACGATGTCCAGGAGAAGGAAAGGTCACTGCGTTTGGGGGAGGCTGACCTAGTCATTCTCTGACATGGTGTAGAGTCAGCCTCCCCCAAACTCCATGGGCTTCGTGGAGCAAGGAAAGAGGATGGAATAAAAATCTGTGTAGCATCCTTAAGGAGAAACAAGGGAAAGTGGAAAGTAGACACAGCTATCTACTAAAATCCAACCCTGCCAGCACCTTGACCTTGAACTTCCAGCCTTTGGAACTGTGAGAATATAAGTTTCTGTTGCTTAAGCTGCCCTGTCTGTGGTATTCTATATAATAAAAGGCTAATATGCAAATCAACCAAACAGCGGAATGACCAGTCACTATAATGCGCACTGACCACCAGGGGGCAGACGCTTAATGCAGGAGCTGCCTGCTGGTGGTCAGTGTGCTCACACAGCAGGAGTGCCACTCAGCCAGAAGCCAGGGTCATTGCTGGCGAGAGCAGCGGCAGTGGTGGGAGCCTCTCTTGCCTCTGTGGCAGTGCTAAGGACCCCTAGGGGGATGTCCGACTGCCGGCTTAGGCCCGCTCCCCACAGGCCTAAGCCAGCAGTCAAACATCCCCTGAGGGGTCCCGGACTGTGAGAGGGCACAGGCCAGGCTAATGACTATCCTCCCCCCCACCCCCACCAGTGCACAAATATCATGCACAGGGCCTCTAGTTTTGTTATGAAAACCCTAGCCAACCAATACACCACCGGAGCAGACCACCATTATACTCTCTTGCATAGATGGTAACAGAGGGCCATGTTACCCTGAGCTCCTCATAGGGGGCATTTTCCAAGAGGTTGGGGCTGCTCTGTGAGAGATAACCCCTTCCTGAGTTTTAGATCATGAACTCCTATTCCTAACAACTATTTTTTTTTAAATGATGATTAGCCTAATGTGTATTACAGACTGTTAGCCTGACACATTTTGTTTATGCAGCTATTCCTTGAAATTGTCCCATTTTGCATATCCCTACAATTGCGTGTGTTCATTACAATATTCATGGTCAATAATGGTCAATTGAGTGAGTCACATCTGAACCATGGAGTGGCTTCTGGGTTCATAGATGAGTGAGAAACTCCAGAACCATCAGGCCTGACTGTCCTTGGATAGTGAAGATACTTTCTAGTGACAGGTGTCCCTCTGAACTCATGCCACAGCAAGGGACATTCCTGGCTCAGCTCCTGGGAAAGGTTTGCACTTGGCCTGGATCTTCCCTGGAGCTTTTCATCCTGGGACTGCACATCTGACACTTATGAGTAGCTCAGAAACTTCTGGATGGTGAGCTATGCCCAATTTCTGACTTTCCTGCTTATCACCAGTAACCATGGCCAGCATGCTTCCGGTACAAAGTGGTCAGAAACTTTATACAGAGCTTGAGCTTTTGGTTCCTCCTTCTTTCTAAAGAACACTTTTCATATCAGGAAGTACTAAGGCTGTCATGTGAACACATGGACACCTCGTTGAACCCATTCAGAGCACAGCGGAGGCTATTTATTCCACTTAGAGAATTTTATAAAATGAAGCCTGGTAAAATGGGCATTAAAAAAAAAATCTTCCAGTTTTTTTTGATAAAAAGGCTTTCCTGAGTGAAAGCATCTTCTTCTAGTCCAAACAGCTTGTTTATAGAGAAATGTCTTCATAGAGTCAGGGTTTATTCCATTGTATGTAGTGTACAGCCAGGAAGGGAAGTTAACTCCCCCTGCCCCATACACTTTCCTCCCTACCCCCTCTGGCCTAAATGATTTTTCCTTTAAGAGTAATTTCAAAGTTTTAGGATATTGGACACACCTTACTCATTTGACAAGCTCCGACTGTAAAACTCAAATGCATAATATAAAAATAGGAAACACAGAGAGGTGAACGCACAAATTGGCTAGTGATAGTTTATATGACCCGCATTCTGAGAGGTAAAAACATGTTGGCCAAAGAGCAACAGGAGGGATTCTTGTGGTGCTGGAAGGGCTCTGTGTCTCGACTGTGGTGGTGGATACACAAAGTGATTAAATTGCATAGAAGTACACACACGTACAAGTAAAGCTGGGGACATCTGAATAAGAAAGGTGGATTGTATAACTGTTGGTACCCAGGTGGTGATATTGTACTATAGTTTTGGAAAATATTATCATTGGGGAAAATTGGATCAAGGGTACGTGGGCCCTCTCCCTATTATTTCTTACAACTGCATGTGCATCTACACTTAATGTCAATAAAAGTTTGTTTTTTTAAAAAAGTTAGTCTTATCTCATAAATATACTTTCCAAATCTCTGAATGTTAGCAAAGCAATGGAGGAAAATATCATCTGATAAAACATAGAAGTGAAAAGAGTGCTCTTGATTATTATAACTATGGGTAATGTTTTCCAGACTGTTCCACCAATAAGCATAAAAATTGATTAGCACACTCTGTTTAGGCTGAAAGATGGTATGCCATGGAAGTCCTGGGATAGGCAATGAAGATATTTGAACATTTAGGACTATGTCACTGAAACCATTTTATTTTTTCTTTTATTATTAATGCTATTTATAGAAAATTGGGGAAATAGAATAAGGCACAAAGAAGGGGAAAACACCCCAAGGCTCAGAGACAACCATGGTTAACATTTTATTATATTTCCACCAATATTTGCTCTATTCAAATATATATTTACATACAAGTACTTCCCCATTTCTATGCAATGCTTACAAACAACATTTACAAAGTTTTATAAAGGACATTCAAAATGTGATTGTACAAATATGATATATACAGAATTGCATAGGTTCACAGCAGTGTGCAAGAAAAGTTCAAACTTTTCTTACATATTTGTTAGTCATTTGTAGTTCCTCTTTTGTGAATCACTCGCTTAAATACTTTGTCTATTTATTGGGACAAGGGTCAAATCATGCAACACTAATGTTACTTGTCGTGAATATAAAGCTATTTATGGTTTTCTTTAGGGAGCGCTTCAGTACTTTGCAGTAGCTTAAATATGTGAGACACTCTGGGGCATTCCTTATTCTTTTTGTAATGCTTAATTCTCATCTGAATTACTGCTGTATTTCCATATTGTGATAAAAATACAGTGCAATTGGGGTAAAGTCTGATTTGAAGCCCAAAATATTGGAGTTAGGGGGCAGGAATGTGTATAATGTTATCCAAATCCATACCGGAAGCCAGGCTAATCTGAGGGAAAATGTTGAAAAGAGCAGAAGTGATCTTTTAAATCCCCCAGTGTCACCTTCCTGTACCCTACCAAGTCCCAACCCTCTGGGGTCCTCATGCTCTGTTCTCTCACGTCCCACTTTGGGAGCATGTTCTTTGAAACTGCGTTTTCACTAAGATGCGGAGTTTTTAAGCATTACTCTTTTTTGTGTGGAGATTTTACATGTTAATAGAGTCAAATCCTTAAGATAAATGGTAGAAACACAATGTGAACTTTTAGGCAACAGCCAGGAAATGAAACAGGATTTTGAGGTCGTCCTACTGCCCTCGAGTCAATTGTGCAGTCTTGTCACTTTTTAAAGTGATTTTAAAAAAGAATGGTTGGAACCAAGTTAGGAATAATGACCAGAGCACAAAAGCATGGTTCCATACATTAAAACTTTAAATATGAACCCATTCGTGCCACTGTTTGTCATATGAAATACCAGGAAAAAGAATATTCTTAACCATATTTATCTGTGCCTAAATCATGTCTCTATTTCTTGGACCAAATATAAATTAAACAAATGTTTGTTTGTTTTTTCAATATAAATAGAGACATTTTGAAAAGTGTGGTTTTAACTCTGTATTAATGAAATTTTATTGTTCACTCATTATTGCATTTAGGCATCAGCATCAAAAGCCACTCAAGTGTTTTCCCTTGGTGCATCCAGAAAGTAGAATGAATGAACTTCTTTCACCAGTTGGAAGGAATAACAGAAATATGTATGATTCTTAAAAAAGATGATCTTTCTATATCCTTTGATTTTACCCTTAAAGTAAAATGATGGAAGAACAATGTATTTGGCTTCCTGGTTTCTTCCTAAATGCCCTTCAAGTCTGCACCGATGTTTCCCTTTCTCTGCAGAGCCTTTCCAGGCCACTTGATGCTAAAGAAGCTTATGGTCTCTTCAGGTATCACCCAACACATGGCTTTATGGATGGCCACCTGCAGGAAATGTTGTGTTGGGGTTTGGGGTTTACTTGTCCATCCGTCTGGGTGCTGTCTCCCATTGTCTCAGGGGCTGTGCGTTCTTCACTGCATATCCCTGGAGTTCTGAGATCTCCTGGCATATACAGGGGACAAAATAAATATTTCATCAGCAAATCAGTGAGTGAAGGAAGTGCCCACCTTCCTCTCCAGTATCGGTCTATGGCCACAGGGACTGGAACCCAAGCCAAAACCATACTCAGCTTGGCTGGGTAAAAAGTCGACAAAGCTAGATCTTCTTGGGCTGGTGGACCACAGTTCACTCTCATGATGGTGTCTTGTCATTTTTCTCACCAGGAACACTGTCCTGCTTTCTCAGGGGGAGCCTTCATCTGATGGAAATTGTAAAAAAAAATCTATTTTAGTAGAGAAATGTTTTTTTGTTTTTAATCTAGAAGAACAAATTCTAGAGTATGTCACAAAAAGCTTGTAATGGGAAGAACTCTAAGTCCATTTAGCTTACTCAACACCACATATTCATCAGAGTGTGTGTCAGATGTTGATGTTTTTTAATTTTTTTATCTTTGCTTACAGAAATAGAATAAATTTTTAAAATTTAATTTTATTGTTAACAATATTACAGATGTCTCCCAATTTCTCCTCCCCCTTACCCTCCTCCTCCCAGTCCCTTGCCCCTTCACACACTTTGTTTGTGTCCATTGGTTATGAATATATGTATATGAGTTCTTTGATTGTTGTTTTTAGTTACATCATCATTCTTACTATTTTAGAGGACCTCTCCCTACTTCAAAGAGATATGTGCTTCCTGTAACCATATCAAACTCACTCTTCCAGGTGAAATCTAGCATATTTGTAGTGATGCTTGAATTGTCCTTGTGGTGATTGAGCAAGATTTCCAATGGTGAATTTTAAGCCAATAATATAAATGTACAATTGTTATTTTTCTTCATTGTTCAAGCCATATTCTTTCTGGCTCCTCAATGGCCACAGAGATTTTCCTGAGGGGTTATCTCATAGCCATGCGAGAGAACATTTCAACATTTAACAATTAATTGATTGTTAATTAATTCATTTAAGAGCAGAGTCTCAACTGTCTTTACCTTTTGCATAAAACTTATTCCAGGAAGTTTAGGACATGTTGGATTATGTAGATCAGTGTAAAACTGTAGAGACATTTCTGGGCTCTTCATACCTTTCTGTGGATGTTCATTTCCCTGGGGTCTAATTTAGCTTCATCCTAATCTACTTTTAGAGCAAATCTGATGGTGATGAATTCTATCTGGTTTTGTTTCTCTGAAAATATCTTGTTTTTACAAACTATTTTATGTTTGAAAGATATTTTCACTGGGCATAGAATTCCAGGTTGACACTCTTTTTTCTTTCATACTTAATGTTGTTGTCCACTGACTTCTGGCCTCTATTTTTCCCTAATGAGAAGTCTGTTGCCAGTCATACTATTGTTTCTTTGTAGGAAACAATATATTTCTGTTCTCTGGTTGATTTTAAAATTGTCATTCAATCTTCAGCACTGTCTCATGTATATAAGACTGCATGTATGATAAACTTTATAATGTTGTTCCATAGGCCCCTAAGACACTCTTTTTTTAATTAAAATTTTATCTTTATTGTTGAAAGTATTACAGATGACCCCCTTTTTCCTCTATTGACCCCCTCCACCCTGATTCTCCCCCCTCCCAAGGCTTTCACCTCACTATTGTCGTGTTCATGGGTTATGCATATATCCTAACCTGAAGACTCTTTAAAAAAATATTTCTCTTATTTTCAGAATGAATAATTTCTATTGATTTGTCTTCAAGTTTGCTTTTATTCTATAGCATCCAGTCTGTTGTTTAGACCATCAGTGAAAAAGTTTGCACTTTTTAGTTCTAGAATTTGCACTTTTACAGTTTTCACTTCTCTGTTGAGATTCTCCAATTATTCATTTATTGTAATAACATGTTCCTTTAAATTTGAGCATCCTTCTAACAGTTGTTTTAAAGTCTTTCTTTCTGAGTCATTTCAGGGATCTGTTTGTACTACTGTTTTCTTTATTAGAATCAGATTTTCTTGTTCTTTTCAAGTCTAGAAACTTTGCATTGGTTGACAGAAATTGTGGCTAGCACATTGTAGGGTGTCTGATGTTTTACACTAATATTATTTTTATTTAATCCTCATGTTCACCTCTTGAGGTCACTATAATTGTTCCAGTTTATAGACGAGCAAACTGAGCCCCATGTTTCACAAAGGAGCTTCCCAATATTACATAGCTAATATGTGCTGAAGCTGCCACTCAAAGTGAGAATTTCTGCTATTATATTGCCAGCTAGATTTGCTCAATTAGAGGTGTTTTGGCCAGGCCATTCTTGATTACACCTGCCAAACTTTCACGGTGCCAAGATTCCGCTTTCTCTGAGAGGGGACTGAGGCCTGTGTGGCCCTCTGCTATTCAGCGGGTTCAGGCGGGACACAGACCTCATTCCCACTGTTTCTGAAAACAACTTGGAGCACAATTAGCCTTGTCAAACCTTTCACTCCTCTGCCGTATATGGTTGCCAGCTTTCCAGGGCAGCTCAATAATCCCCAGGGTCTTGCTGCAGGGGCAGCGATTAACAGAGGTGTTTACATGTCTGAAAATGTACCAGGCTATAAATAGAAGCTATTTTCCCAGCATCCTATGATACTGGGCTTATTCTTTTCTTTTTCTTTTTCTTCCCCATTTGTCAGCTTTCATAAAGAAGAAAAGGAGCAAAGGGGAAAAAAATAACCCACCCACCAAACAATTTCAGATTGGCAGAAAGAACATTCACTTAGTTTCCCAGAAAATCGATGGCAAAGCTCCTGGCCCACAAAGAATCACACAGCTTTTCCGAGAAACAAAGTGAGAAATGAATGCAGTAATGTTAGGAAGCGAGTCTCTTGCATCAGAGATGGGTGCCTCTGAGAGTTCTGAGGGGCTTCTGATAGATTCTGGAACCAGCTTGCAACACACCTTCTTGGCTCCTAGAGTAGTTCTAGTCCTTGGAGTCTTAGAGTCTCAGTGGTGGATAATGGCTTTGTGTGTGCCCGGGATCTGGGAACTGAAAACATTGTGGGGTTTCCTCTCTCCTTTCTCAGCAGGTTTTGCATGGAGGCCATCCTCTTAGGGGAAGTGAAATTTATTCCACGGGGGGGAGCAATGTGTCAGGGACCACAGGGGCTATGAATCCCAACTGATGCGGGGGTGGGAGTGGGCAGAACACTCTAATTACTGATGACCACTAACTCACATTTCCTACAGCCCTGGGCCAAGTGTTAGGATAAGAACTCATCATCGCCGAAACCGGTTTGGCTCAGTGGATAGAGCGTCGGCCTGCGGACTGAAAGGTCCCAGGTTCGATTCCGGTAAAGGGCATGTACCTGGGTTGTGGGCACATCCCCAGTAGGGGGTGTGCAGGAGGCGGCTGATCGATGTTTCTCTCTCATCAATGTTTCTAACTCTCTGTCTCTCTCCCTTCCTCTCTGTAAAAAAGCAATAAAATATATTAAAAAAAAAAAGAACTCATCATGCATTATGCCCTTTGTCCTGACAACAAGCTCAAGAAGGAGGAACTAGCATTTTATACAAAAAGAAATGGAGGTGAAGGGATTACATAACTTATCCAATGTCACACACTAGTAAGTGGCATAGCCAGGTTTCAAACATAGATAATTTATAGTCCATGTTTAACTGCCACACAATGTTGCCTTTCACTTTTCATCCTCAGGGCTGACCTTCTCCATAGGGATGTTGGAAAAAGCCAGGAATAAGAAAACCTATGGTGAGATCTCTAGAGAATGTATAAAGGTTCTCAGCAGTTTCCAAAATATAGAACAACATAAAGGCATCATTACTTACAAAAGTACCAAGGCCTGAGAATCCAGAAAAAAGAAATAAATACTGATTAAAAAGTCATTTGTGCATATACCTAAAGCATCTTTCTGGTCTCAGAATCGCTCCCTCTATCCAACCAGACAGTTGGGAGGCTGCTGAGGGGTTAGAAAAACAAAAATAAATGAGTAGAGAGAATACAGGACTCTGACTGCCAAACAAAGCTACCCATATTGTTAGGCTTAGGAGCCTTCTTCCCTCTCACTAAGATTGCACATTTAAAGGGGATGCCTAGTGACAGGAGAGGGTCTTCATTTTAGTTTCTCATGGTTGTCATTGAGTTGCTCCTGGCCAAGCCCACATGATGTAGTTGAAGCAGGAAATTGTGTTTCCTCAGCACCATGCATAGGCATGGAGATTGCTCTCTGGGGTCCCCGAGGCCATAGTTTTTCAGGCAACTTCAATTCTCCCATCTGCTTCCACCACATCTATACATGATACCACATCTATACAGGGGGGTCTGCCCCTTCTCAGGTAGCTGAGTGCAAATCTCAAGCACTCCAGAAACTTCTACCACTGCTCCCTCCCTTCATCCCCAAACGTTGGGGCCAGTTTTCTTCAAGCAGCACATACTTTCAAAACCCATGCCTGAGTGAAGGGTGAGGGAGGATCTTTTATGTGTTTCCCAATTGCCTTAGAAATATGAAGCTATTATCGGCACATCTTAGACCAGGAAGGCTAAACTTAGAACACAAAGGGGAGGGAAAAAAACACCTTAAACGTATGCCCATGCAGGGAAAACAAGTGTAAATTAGCATCTCACTCAATTCCTTGTCACAAATGTTTGCACACTATCCAAGTTTTCCATCAACTAAGATGAATATATCAGATTAAGATACAGCCTAGGCCACCACTAGGCTCCAATTCTAATTGCTTCTGTGTGCTTCCACTGCCTCCTGTCTCTATTTGCTCTGACCACACAATGGTCTTCCACCATGCTATCTTGCTTTCTCAAATCATCTTTTATCCTGTGGCTAGGGGGAGTTTTTAAATAATGCAAATACGATTCCCTTGCTTCCAGTTAAAGGATTTCAATGTCTCCTCCTTGTCTACAGGATCAAGTCCTGATTCCTTTGCCTTCTCTTTGGACCTTGACACTCTGGCCGACTTAAAGCCTCCATTGCCATGATTGGCATCTAATGCTCTACCCACAGCCCCAACTTAGAGTCCCCCTCATCATAATTTTGTGTCTTTACAAAAATCCTCCCTTTGTGTCTTTCCCCTTTATGTTCAATGAGTGAATACTTGCTCTGCCTTCAAAAGCCAGCTAAGCCTTGGCTCCTCCAATAAGCATTTCCTTACTTTCTCAGAGGCAGTTTATTTTTCCTCTTCTGTGGCGATGCTGAAATTTGGCCTAATATTTTCATGGCATTTACTACACTACATTGCAAAATGTATGTACACCTCTGCTTCTATTACTGTGAATTCCTTGAGGGCAGAAATCATTTGTTCATTCATATTTATTTCCTTGGTGCCTGTCACAAATCTGTGAATATCTAAATTCTCCATAGTTGTGTGCTGAGTGAGTTGTGGCTCCCTGAATAGGAGGGCGGGGGACAAGGGAAGGTCAGGGCCATTCTGCCCAGAGCTGGACTAACAGAAAGGATGAGAAGAAAGGAACCATTTCTCTCATCCCAAGAAAAAAAATAGAAAGAATAAGAATGACAGGACCATCTTTTACATCCCATGACTTCATTTTAAAAGAAAATTGTCTCTTAAGTTCTTCATGAATAAAGGCTCCAGGAAGGAGCGATGTTTGTCATCTTTGACTGATTCTAGTGGAAGATTGAAGTGGCAGTCAGAAAAGAAACTGTCTTGGGAAAACAGAAAATAATATGAGTTAGCAGACCTTGAGCATTAGGTTATATGTCAGATATGGACTATGAGCTCTTGAGCCATTATCTCACTCAATATTGTTCCCTAACAATAGTTATCACTTCTTACCACCACCACCATCATCATCATCATTATTAATGTGGTCAATGGTCTGAGTTGCTTGATCACTATAAAGGGAACCATATTCAATAAATTCTCTATAGATAGAAATGAAAATATGACAAGAAAAATCTCCAAATGAAGTGCTTGGAGAAAAGGCTGTCTGATTATTGCATGCAAATCAAAGCATTCTAGAAAAATACAGAAGAAGAGAATGATAGCATATCCAGTATTATGTGAAGACCAATGCCATCATTCAGCAACAGTCACTATCAGTGCATGTCTACTCTTTACAAGATGCTGTGAGGGGAAGCAAAAGGTTGTCCTTGACTGCCAAGAACTGATAATCCAGTTGTAATCAATTAGTGTGTGCTATAAGTACCTAGTTAGATGCATTCTGAACACTAAAGGAAGAAGAGGTTGGTTTTTGTGAAGTATGCTTAGCTGTGAGCTAGTTCTTGGAGGTGCGAAAGATTGGGATGACAGGGAAAACTGGGGAAGCATTCTAGACCTGAAGAAAGCAAAGTAGGGAGAAATTGTGAAGTGAGTGCACTAATTTGACTGGAACAAAAGATTGGGATACATATTATGAACAAATATAGAACCTAAAATGCTAAACTTAGACTTCAATAGCTATTGAAGGTGATATAATTAAACTCATATTTTTAAAGAATTAGTATTGCCCCCCCCGCCCATACCCTGGTGTGGCTCAGTGGTTGAGCATTGACCTATGAACCAAGAGAACCCAGTAGGGGGTGTACGGGAAGCAGCTGATCAATGATTCTCTCTCATCATTGATATTTCTACCTCTCTGAAATCAATTATATATATATATAATTGGTATCAACCAATAGGACCCCTTTGGGAATAAGGACAATTGGGGGACAGGCACAGTGATGGTATCAGCACAGTGTCAATCAGGAATCTAGGTGATACAATAAGAGCTATGGGATCTATGAGCTTCTCTGCAGGGAGAGCTCTCCTCCCCTCCAGCAGTGAGACAGTGAACAAGGCCTACGACTTCTTCAGACTTTGACTTTTAGTCTGTAACTGTAGGATATTTAGCTGTACCTATGGATCTTCCAAATTGAGAAGTCCATATTTTTGTAATTCTAAAGGTAAATGTACTTGAGGACAAAGATAAAGGCAGAATCAGTGGTGATTTGGAGCTATTGAAAATGAGAAGATGGAGATTATCTGTGACAGAAGCAGAGGACTTCTTTAAGGGTCTAATATGTAATTATTCTAAAGCAATGCAGTTTTAGAAGATCCAATAAAGAGTATTGAAATGACAGACTTTAGGCTGGCTTCATTTTCAAAGCCTTCTTGGAGGTTGATCTTTAACTAAATTTGGCAAGAAGGGTGGAAGAGAATTGGTTGGTGAAATGATGAAGAAATGAAGCAAAACCAAGGCCTCATACCTCTGCATTAGTAACTCATTTATGTTTTCACTTGTCCATTTGTTTCTGGGGGAACAATGAGGATGGCACAATACTATCCTATATAATAAAAGACTAATATGCAAATTGACCAAACAGTGGAACAACTGGTCGCTATGACATGCACTGACCACCAGGAGCAGACACGCAATGCAGGAGCTGTCCCCTGGTGATCAGTGCACTCCCACAGCGGGAGTGCTGCTCAGCCAGAAGCCAGGCTCACGGCTGGCGAGCGCAGTGGTGGTGGCAGGAGCCTCTTCCACCTCTATGGCAGCACTAAGGATGTCTGACTGCTGGTGTAGGCCCACTCCCCATGGGCAGTCAGACATCCCCCAAGGGCTCCCAGACTGTGAGAGGGCGCAGACCAGTGCATGAATTTCGTGCACTGAGTCTCTAGTAGAAAATAATGAAGAAAGAAAATAGTGAAGAAAAAACTAAAGAAAATAATGAAGAAGGGCTGCCGCTGAGGCTGAAGACAGTGGGACTGATGCAATAATTAATGAAGGAGATGGCAAGAGCCTGACTAAGAAGGCAGAGAAGGAAGCAGGCACAAGAGCCACAGATTACTGCATCTCGGTCAGAAGCCGCATGCTCACGCTGTAGTTGCTCAGTAGTGGTTAATGCTGGGTGCAGTGTAGGTGTTCAGTTGAAGCTGATGATGTTCAGAAGTCACAGATATCTCAGCCCCCTTTGTTGTGCACTAGAGTAATAACCGGTGCTGAGAAAGCGCTTTGTGGCTAGTGTGATCATTGCCATATAAATAACGGATTGGCACCAGCCCAGGTACCAGTGTACATGGCACTTAATGTACTGCCAATCTCTCCCTGTCCCCAGGTATTTCTACCCCCCTCCATAATTGATGGAATACCTGAGCACTTGGGTTTCTTTTGTTTGGGATGCTTGCCTAAATCACCTTACCTAGGCATTGTGGAAAAAAGTAAGAGAAAAAAATTAACCTGATTCCCCGAGTTGAGTTACGCAAGAGGCATTTTGTCTCCATCTACATAATAAAATGGTCCTCAAGGCTTTCCCTAAAATTTGCCACAAAATACTTTGGCAATACTAGACGAAAGTGCTGGGGAATGATCACTCACCTTCTAATCTTCAAGGATCCAAGAACTCTTTTTCTGCCACTGGCTAACTAAGCTCCCTTGAATGTTGAGAAAGTAAGGGGAAAAAACTACACAGCTATTTCAATTTTTCTGAATGACAAAAGGTTCCATTTATGTGCTAGATGATACAAACATTTCACAATAGGAATGTGAGGTGAGCAAAGAATCTGGAATCTCATGAATGAGACAGTAAAAAAGTGTTGTGGTTCTTGTCTCTAAATCTTTAGGGAAACTTCTGTATTTACCTACAGAAGGGCCCTAAGCAGCGCATGACCACCAGCAGCTAGGCTTGACCAGAGGTTGTGAGAGCTCTGCCCCCACAGCAGGAGTCCCACCTTCCCAGGCAGGGTGGCTGCATTTACGGAGGATGGGTCACCAACTTTATAGCTACCACCTGTGTTTAGGCTGGAATGCTTTCACTCAGGACTGAGATTTCCAGTAGTTGCAAGCATCCATGCAATCTTAGTAACCGTCTTCATGTTTCTTTCTAATAATTCTTGTAATTCAAAAGCCCTAGATTGATCTTAAATTTTAAAATAATAGAAGGGAGCATGAACAGAATGCAAGAGGACAAGCTCACAGAAGAAATGAAAGTTTATGAAAATACTTGGAACTGAAATATGTAAAGAAATTGAAATGAAAGCAACAATAAAGTACATTGTGGCTAATGGGCACTTTCATATGTAGCTGGTCAGAGTTAATATCAATAAAAAGTTTCTGGGAAGCAAATTGATACTAAGAATCTAAAGTCTATAAAATATTGACACCCCTAGACAGTTCCATTTTAAAGATTTTATACTGAACAAATTTGTTAGATAATTATATTGTTTTTGAATAACAGAAAGTTAAAACAAAGCATGGTTCCCATCCAATAGAAGCCTATTTTTGTTGTATAACATAAAATTTGGAGGTAAGGAGCCAAGGGCTTGGTTGGTGGCCTCATGATGGCATTAGGACCTGATCTTCTTCCTGTTTTCCAGGACACTCTGCTTAGTGGGTGGTTTTCAGGTCTTGGTCCAAGGTGGCTGCCTCTCTCCACTCATTGTATCTGTTTCCCAGGTGAGAAGACAGGAGTGGACAAAGCAAATGCATAAGACCATGGGAATGATGGGAGCCACGTCAAAAGGGTCCCTCGGAACCTTCTGTTCACACTATATGCATCAGACTTTGTCATACTAGTCAGGGGTATTTTCACATTGAACAAAATTAGAGTCATATTAGCAAGGAAGAAGAGGAAATAGATATTGGGTAGGCAAGTAATAGTATCTTTGACAATAGTTTCTAAAGATTGTAAGTAAATTTTTTGTATACGTTATATATGCGAGCATACCTTGGAGATATTGCAGGTTCCTCCATTCCAGACCACTGCAATAAAGTGAGAGTATCATGATAAAGAAAGTTATAATCTTTTTGCTGGTAGAGAGTTTTGCCTTCAGGCTGTAAAAAAAAAAGCAACATTTGTGAATCACAATAAAAGCAAAGTGGTGCAATAAAACAATTATGTCTCTAATGTAGTTTATATCATAGATATGTAGACAGATAAGAAGATACAATGGAAAACAAGCAAAAGATTCCAAAATTAAGAGTTTGGAGAAATGGTAATAATGCAAAGAAAGGAATACTATGTAATCAATGGACATCAGGCCAGAGAAGGATATTTCAAACCTGGCAAAACTATATAAGGTACTGCTAAGTGAAACCACATAATATGTATGGAAAGACACTATTAGGGTGAGAAAAATTGATGTGTGCATCTGAGCACAGGAAAATAACCCTAAAGACGTACCAAAATGTGAATGGTAATTATAATTCTGGGGAGTGGAATTATGAGTATCAGATGATCATAAAATATCTTTGTGTTTTTATGAGTTTCCCAAGGTTTCTGCAATGAATAGATACTAATTTTGTAATCTAAAAATAGAAAGCTGTGAAAAAAAATAAAGGGTTGAGTTTAACTTTCCTGATGGAGTCCCAAGGAAATGAGTCGTGTTGTGGAATCGGGCCAAAACAACAGAAAGCTGGTTTCTGGATTTGGAGAGTTTATATTCAAGAAGTTCAGGACTTACTTGTGGTAAGCAATCACTTGGCCTCCTGCCAGGTGTTCTCAACCATCACGTTTACTTTCAGGGCAGGTAAACAGATGAAAAGTTATGTGCTCTGATCTGTTTTTCATTTAGTGTTACTTTCGTATTTCATGGGAAGGTTAATTTTCTCAATTTTTAAAACATGGTTAAGGCACAAGATGCTACAACATAAACAGAAAAACAGGATCAAAAACATAGAATGCTACCATGCGTTCATCTTAAATCTCATTGTTAACTTTTCATTTGAAATCTTTTTCTTTGTAATTGTAATTGAAACTGCAAAAATGTTGCACTTCCTGGGGCAAAATCCTCTTTATTAAATGAGTGAGCTCTTTATCCCTGTGCAGAAAATACAGCTTGAGTGTGCTGTAAGAAGATCTATATTTATGTTATGTACACTTCTATATTTATATGACTCACATCCTAATAAGGGTGTCCTATAGCTCCATGACCAGCTGGAACCCTTCTGTTGGCATCGTTTAAAGTGCTACTGACGTCATGTTGAAAGGGACCACCTCACAGGGGTCGAACAGGTGCTGCTGAATCTGTGCTCCCTCACTGTCAGAGGCAGCCCTCCCAGCGAGCAAAACAAGGGGTTCTGAGCGCCTCGGCCAGCTTATCCCAGTAAATAGAAGAGCAGGTTGAAAACTCATCCTAGGGAACCCCAGTTCTCAGCCTTATTTTTTCAATGTGAAATTTATCTGTTTCATAGGCTAGGAAACAAAATAAAAGGGTGAAGCTTTTCTAGTACATGCCTGTAAGCCATGCTGAGCTATATCTCCTGTTCATTTATTTTCTTGTTATAGCATACATTTCCCATCATACTCCTGGGACAGAAAAGAGAAAGTACCGTATGACACATGGAAAGACAAGAGGGTTGGTCAAGGTTCAAAAGGACACAGCCCTTTGTATGTAGGCAGCCTTTTATTAGCTGAGAGAAGCATGGAATAGAGTCAGAAAAATCTTACTTTAGGTGTGGCAGGGGATGGATTACTAGTTTTGGAGTTCAAGACATATTCATTCATCCAATAAATAGTTATTAGATGTCAAGCACAGTTCTAGGATTTGGGGATACAAACCAGATAAAGCGCCCCCCCCCCATTTGTGGAGCCAGAATATAATAAGGAGAAACATAAACAAAATTATTTCAAGTTTTAACAAGTGTGACCCAGAAGAGAAAAGCATGGGGATAGAGGAAAGGCGTTCTGGGACTGTGTGGTGGGTGTGGTGACTTTAGGCAGGACTGAGCAGAGAGAGTCTCTGTGAGAAAATGACATTTAGGCTGAGTTTACAACAATGGGTGGCCAGGCCTGGAAACATCTGGAGGAGGAGCTCTTCAGGCAGAGGAAAGAGGGAGGTGAAAGGTCTATGGGGAGAAGGAGACCACCATGCTGGAAGGACTAAGAGATAATGAGATAATTTGTATGGCCCTTTTGGCAACAAGAGAAGATGAGATCCAGAGAAAATAATAAAAGGGCCCTAAAATATTGGCGTGGAGAAAGGGTCTTGGAAGGAAAAATGGAGAATGTTCTTATCACAATCCCACTTAGGAAAAATCCCAGTTCAGAGTGTCCTTGGTAGTTTCCAAAATAAAAGTGCACTGAAATAGTCTACAAAATAGCTATTACAACAATAAGTATAACTCATAAGCTAGTTATTTTAAAAGTCTGCAGAGCACGTTTACATATATTATTTTACTAAATTCAATCATTCATTCATCTAGTAATACAAAGCAATATTATTTTGTTTTGTTGGGTTACATTTGCCAAGATCATGAAGCAGGTTCCCATTTCAGTGAGTTGTATGACCACACATTAGAGCGGTTCCTCCCAGGACATTGTTTCACACCCGTGTGCTTATCCCAACCAGTGAGACTTTTCTGCATTGATTACTGTTACTTTGAGTTTTCAAAGCCTGTTCTGCTTGCTGGTGGTGGAATGTTCTTGGGGTGTGGATAAGAGCTGCCTTTTAATTTTCCTCAAGCCTTATAGATTTATCCCTTAAGTTTGTTGTGAAGATAAATGATATCATAGGTGAGGCCCCCTATGCTTATTTTTATCCTCTTTAATCCTCCATGAGATCATGGCACTGAGTGAATGAAAACAGTGTGTTATTTCCAAAACATTGCAGATTCTCTCTTGGAGTGTAGTCCTGATGGAAAACAATACAAATTCAATTCGTTGTTCATATAATCTCTTGAACAGAGAATACTGTTAAGTGTAACCCACAAATGGGCAAATGATGGTGCCTTCTGCGGGCTATGATCAGGGCTGTTGTTGTTCCATCAGAAATTAAGAAATGCCATATTCCTCAGGCACTGTTCCTGTGTATATGATTGCCATCTTCAATTCAGCTCTTCTCAACATCAAAAATCTATATATATAAAAGGCTAAGCGGCCAAACACAACAACTGGTGACTATGACGCACACTGACCACCAGGGGGCAGATGCTCAATGCAGGAGCTGCCCCTGGTGGTCAGTGTGCTGCCACAGCCAACCTCCCGTGGTCCCTCCCCTGAGAAGGCCAAACCTCCCACAGTCCCTCCCCCTGGCTGGCCAGCCCCATCAGCCCCAATTATGTCAGCCAGCCAACCTCCTGTGGCCACCCTCCCTGGACAACCTCCAGCAGTCCCAATCGCTGGCCGCTCCAAGGGACCCCACCCATGCATGAATTTATGACCAAGCCTCTAGTAGGAAATAAAACCAATCCTGTCTCTTGAATACAGTGATGAAAATGAGGATTTGGTTTAATTTTAATCCTTTTTAAAAGGAGGGAGCAAGTACTCTTACTCAGTGCCGAGCCTTATAGGAAGTTATTTATGGGAAAGAAAATCCCCAAGAAGACACATGGGGAAAGGGGCCAACAAGTTCTGACCAAGGGAAGAAAAGTTGTAATGAGACTGGTTTCTTCCCCTTTAAAATTCTCTGCTTTACACTTGATGGAATGCTTTATGTTACAAATAAAGCTACATTTAATCCCTTAAATATGTGTCCTGGAGCCCTTATTATGGGGTCATATTTGTCATGGATTCTCCTGAGATGTGTTCATTTTGCACCAAAATTATAAATTAGAGAGAGGGAATTTTGTGGGCTCCAAACATCAGAATTCATTATCTGCACGAAGAATGAAGAGGGCCATGCCAATGTCTCCTGTTGTGACTAGAAACTCAGGAAGAAGAGGAAAAGAAGACACATTGATAACTTGTTTGTGACTTGCCCAATCACTTCAACCACAGGAAGGGTTTTTTTTACAAAACGTATTTTTATTGATTTCAGAGAGGAAGGGAGAAGGATAGAAAGATAGAAACATCAATGATGAGAGAGAATCATCGATGGGCTGCCTCCTGCATGCCCCCCACTGGGGATTGAGCCCACAACCCAGGCATGTGCCCTTGGCCGGAATCGAATCTAGGACCCTTCAGTCCGCAGGCTGACGCTCTATGCACTGAGCCAAACCAGCTAGGGCCACAGAAAGGGTTTTAAAATAGTCTTGCACTTTCATAACTTAGTGACTCATATTGTGAGTTAATAATTCTCTTTCCCCTGTTTCTCCTTGCTTCCTATGGGGCACTATAGATCAGAGGCTCAGAATGGACCAGCTGCAGAGTGAGTTTTGCTGGCGGAGTGGGAGATGGTCATCCACAGTGGTGGTCAGAACCTCTGAATGTGCTTCTGGGATATGCTTGGGGAAAATGTTGGCTACTGGAGGAGCCACTTGATGAGAGAGCAAGAGATGATGTTTTAGGTTGAGATTTCTTGGAGAATTCCAATCCCAGTCCATTTCCAAGGACAGCAATGCTTTCCCTCATTGGCTATTAGAATTGGAGGCGTAATTGTCTTTGCTATCTTAAATATGCCTGTCCCATATGTTAAAACTCAATTCTCCCATGAAATTTTGATATAGTTTGGATCTTCTTTATGATTTTCTTAGTGATAACTACCTTTTTTATTGTCAGCATCAAGGGAGTGTCATGTTTCTGAATTTCCAGTCTTTACTGATCAAAGAAGATCAATCAAAGCCACCTTTATCATAAGCAAGTACACTCCCTCCCAATCATTTCTAACCCATATAATCTTTTAAGTTGGCACTGTAACATATTTACTCGGTTTTACTCCCATTACTAATTTCTGTAAAAATACCAGCGTTTCATCATTTTTAAATGCAAATAGACCTCATGAAGATTATCCTCCAAATTATAGTTCTAATAGTAAAAGAGTTTTAACCACATTTTGTTTCATTACTTCCTTTAGCGTGCTGATTTTTTATTACTTAGGGAAAAAAGTGTTCCTTCAAATGGCTTATTTCCTGAACATGAAGAATAAAATTGGGACAGTCTGTCCTCACAGTATTTTCTGGTCCAAAGCAATTCATGATGAATACAAGCTTTTGAAGAGAATAAACCATTTTAGATGAATTACATTTGCCTTGATTTAAGCAAGCATATCAGTAAGGAGGAAGAGTACAATAATTTAAGCCTTGGGAAACTTCGCAAAACAGATAAAAACACACACAAAACAGATCAGCATCAAGTGTGTAAAATATTCATCCATTGTGAGGAGAGAGGGAGTACCCATTTCTTTTTACTTAAAGATTGGACCAGACTCTCCTTTTGAGCTGTTTTTCTTGTGGGTTCCAAGTGCATTGGTTTAATAATGCCTTCTTACCACCTGCCTGCTCTCTTGCTAAGCCATTGTTGCCATTGTTGCAAATAATTTTGGGGTGATTTTAAAGGTATATACCTTCAAAGTGTCATGAGAGTTGAACCTTCTGAGCCTTCTAAAAATACTTCTGTGAGGATTTTGGTGCCTGAATGTGGCAATATCTTTTAAATGATGCCTTGTAAACAGGTGTTCTCCATATTAGGAGCCAGAGCCCCATACTCCTGACTTAACATATGTGACCTCAGAGCAATAGCTGAACGAGTGTGTTGTTACTATTCTTTTGATGGATGAACACAATAAATCAAGATAGTTTCAGCATTCTTAAGAGACAACAGTAAAACAGTTAGGAAAAATGGAAATAAATGACTGCTTTTCAAAGGCAAGAGATTAATAGCTCTGGACATACCAGAAATAATATCAGGAAAACTCTTTCAAATCCCTTAGCGAACCTAGCCCTCTCCTAATTGGCATGTCCTCTGCCAAGCCAGTGTTGGTCCTTTGGTGGGCAGCTCAGACTTACTGTGCCTTTAATTCCCACAATTGGGAATGGAGATGAACAGAACTGAATTATCTGTAAGCATTCTTGAAGTCACTTCTTACATGGCTTCCTGTTGTCAGCGACCCTGCTATCACCAGGCAGGGTCTACCAAGACTGCCAGTGTTATCTTAAAAATGTCCCAAGCTCAAATGATGATGTAGCTTCAAGGTTTTAAAATGAAAGAAGAACCTATCAGCTCCCACGCCAGTAATTCATAAGCTGATTTTCACAGCCCTGTCTTTGTACTGACAGCTAAAGTGCTACCCTGTTTAAGATCCCTCCACATTTATGTCCCCCCCATGTCTCTAATCATATTCATTCTTTTCTTTCTCCATTAAGGTGATGTGCCCATGGATGATGATCTGTTCAGTAAGCTCACCAGAATATTAAAAGAGTAAAGGCCTCGAATTGAAACCAAAGGCACATTCTCTTGATCTTTAGGACACATTTTAGCCATGTGGTAGAACTGAGCTGGTGGCAGTAGCCGGAAATGAGTGATAATCAAAAGCATCCATATTAAGAAGCAGCTTTATCTCCATTTCATCTCAACCCACTCTGATACTGGGTTGACATAAAACAATACAGTGGAGATAAAACACAATAACTTCACAATGGAAATAACTGGCAAGTAGCTTTTTGATCTATGGCCCTTAAAGAGAGACTGAAATATAAACTCTCATGAGGCCATAGAGCAATTCCCAATTAAAACGGGTTGATGGATGGGTTATATTAGACGGCATACATACCTTCTCAAGATTTCTAGAGCTTTGTTTCCTTATTAGAGGGCTGAGACTAGCTACTTCTTCCTTTATCAGGGATTGGAAGTGACTAAGCCAAGTACCAGATTTTAACTAACAAAGATTTTTATCAGTTGTTTATAAAGTTGAATATGGACAAACCTGAATCATAATGGGATTTTATTATGGATCATTAACTGAGTGTCTAAAAGTTTCTGATACAATGCCTTCTCTCAGAATGCAGGAATGAAATGCATTTTAAAAATTCAAAATATTACCTGTATTTCAGGCGTAAAGAGCAGCAAATCAGTCTGAAATTCCTTGAGCAATGAACCCTGGAATAAGAATATGTTTTTAAAAGACTGCTTAAGAGAACAAAATGTTACAGTATAATGTAACCCTGGTCATTTTTTCATTTAAACTTTCCACCCACTACTTCTGAAAGGAAAAAGTACTCCTGAGTCCTGTGCTACCCATTATGCATTGACTCTTTCCTTAATAGTAGCTGGCATATTAGCTGTTGAGTAGGATGTTCTGGAACTTCTCACTATGCTTTCATTATTCCTTTTTTATTCTATGAAGTGACATTCCGTGTTAGTTATGAAGTGGAAAATACAGATATTATAACTTACCATACTTCTCATAAGAAATAAAACCAAAAAGAAATTAAATGATTTTTTGTGGGTGTGTCTGAAAAGTCATTTAAAGATTAGCTAGACTAATTCAACTCTCAATTCCTTCACCACACCTAATTGGGATGATTTCTTAAGTAATTATTAACATAATAAAATGGTTTAAGTTAATGTGATAAAAAGTTGATGTCGTTTGTCTTGAACTATTAAAATTTTTAGTAGAAATTTAGAATATGTCATTGAGAGAATTCCTAGCAATGAGGCTATATTTACCTTACTTGGCTTACTAATTTGAAGGATCCATATTTCTTACCATAGAACTCTAATAATGCTTATTAAGTAAAATGAGAAGGCATGAGACCCACACTGCATATGACCTCACCACTATTAAATTTAAGAGTAAATTTTAGAAAAAGCACAAATAAAATTAACAGTTTTTATGAAAGTCGTAAAAACCATTGATCTAATCATGGGGCTATGTTCTCACTGTACTCTTTCTGATCTCTTATCCCAAACTCTGGGGAAATTATTCAGTGGTCATCCCAATAAATCTCAAATTTTTAAATAGTTCTTGTTTGTGAATCCAACACTTGTGGTAATCTTGTATAAATCATTTGTCATATGATTTGCTATTGTTATGCTAGATACAGTTCATGTGTAATCAGAGCACTTATTTATTTATAATTCTTAAAATATCTTTATTGTTGAGAGTACTACAGATATATAAACATCTTTCCCCCATTGCCCCCCTCCACCCAGTTCCCATCCCACCACCTCCACCACCCTATTGTCTGTGTCCATAAGTAATGCATATATGCATATAAGTTTCTTGGTTAATCTCTTTCCCTCACCCCCCACCCACCCCCACCTCCACTCTGAGATTCATCAGTCTTCTCCATGTTTCCATGCCTCTAGTTCTATTTTATTTACCAGTTTATTTTGTTCATTAGATTCCTTGTTCATGTATTTTGATTTTTAGATTCAATTATTGATAGATATGTATTTATTTCCATTTTATTGTTTATACTTTTCATTTCTTCTCCTTCTTCTTCTTCTTCTTCTTCTTCTTCTTCTTCTTCTTCTTCTTCTTCCTCCTCCTCCTCCTCCTCCTCCTCCTCCTCCTCCTCCTCCTCCACCTCCTCCTGACTGCTTTTCTATCGCTGCTTTTAAGATTTTTTTTGTCTTTAACCTTTGGCATTTAAATTATGATATGTCTTGGTGTGGGCCTCTTTGGGGTCCTCTTGTTTGGGACTCTCTGCACTTCCTAGACTTATAAGTCTATTTCTTTCACCAGGTAGGAGAAATTTTCTGTCATTATTTCTTCAAATAGGGTTTCAATATCTTGCTCTCTCTTCTCCTTCTGGCACCCCCATAATACTAATGTTGGTACACTTTAAGTTGTCCCAGAAGCTTCTTACACTATCCTCATATTTTTGGATTTTTTTTTTCCTTTTTGCTCTTCTGATTGGGTGTTTTTGCTTCCTCATATTCCAAATTGTTGATTTTATTCTCAGAATCCTCTACTCTACTGTTGAATCCCGATAAATTATTCTTTATTTCAGTTAGTATATACTTAATTTCTGACTAGTCCTTTCTCATGTCTTTGATGTTCTCACTAAGGTTCTTGAAATTCTCACTAAGGTCCTTGAAAGTCTCACGAAGTCCCTTGAAGTTCTCATTAAGATCCTTGAGCAATCTTATAACCATTGTTTTGAACTCTGTATCTAGTAGTTTTCTTTCTTCCATTTCATTTAGTTCTTTTTTGGAGATTTCTTTTATTCTTTCATTTGTGACATGTTTCTTTGTCTCAGCATTTTGGATGTATCCATGTGTTTGTTTCTATGTATGAGATAGAGCTGCTATTTCTGCCGGAATTGATAGAGTGGCCTTGTGTAGTAGGTGTCCTGTAGGGCCCAGTGGATCAGCCTGCCCAGTCACCTGAGCTGGACACTCTAGGTGTACCCCTGTGTGCACTGTCTTGTAGTTGAGCCTTGATTGCTGTTGGCATCACAGGAAGGACTTGACCTCCAGGCCAATTGGCAGCGAGGACCAACTGTATCTACAATGGAAGAACTGTATCTACAATGGAAGGCTAACCTGAGCAGGAGACACCCCTATGAAGCAGGTCTTGTTTTAGTGGGACTTTGGTACTCACTGAGTCTGTCCCTTGAGTGTGTCACTCATGGATATGTAGAGTTGTAACCTGGTATGGTCTGAAGCTGCCCACCAGGTGCACTGGCTCTGGGGCCTCCCAGGAGGTGCAAAGAAATTGATGTGTAGCTACCTGGCAGGAGCTACATAGCAAACTGCAGATGGCTACTACTTGTGTTGGGCTTGGCAGTGCCCACGTAAGGCTAAGCTGTTTTAGGCCTCTTATTGATAGGCATGGGGCATGCTGATGCCAGCTGCTGCTTGTTTGAGTGAATTTTGGAAAGTCTAAAGTCTGAGCAACGATAGGACATTCATATGGAAAAGCCACTGCAAATGGCTTGGGAAGGGCTGAAAATTGGATGGGGTGAGGTCTTAGGGGATCACCAGGGTGGAGTGAACAGTTTGAGCCTGGCTAATGGAAACTCAGCTATGGTTGCCAGTTAGCTCTGTGATGAAAGAGGTCTCAGCATGAACAATGACTCCTGCAAGCACCCCTGGCTAGGAGAAAGCTGCCCCCTGAGTTCTTGCTCTGATGCTAGACAATCCAGTTCCTCCTTATATGTCCCTGGATCCCTCTAGTGGAGCCATTGCCCCAGCACTGGAGCTCAGAGGGAGCAAGTCCATGTAAGTTTGTGCACTGGCCCTTTAAGAGGAACTGCTTGGGTCTCCAGCAGGCTCCATGTCACTCAGCCACAATTCCCACTGGTCTTTACAGCCAGAAGTTATGGGGACTTCTCTTCCCAGCTTTGGAATGCTGGGCTTGGGTCTGGTGTTGGATTGGGACCTCTTACTCCTCATGGGAGGCCTCTGCAGCCAAGATATCCCTCCCGATTGAAAAAACGCCACAAGTGGGCATTGGATCAGCCCGTTCTGTGCCTCTGCCCTTCCTACCAGTCTCCATGTGCTTTCTTCTTTACTTCTCTAGTTGTAAGACTGCCATTCAGCCAGATTTCAGGCAGATCTGAATGATGGTTCTTCTGTATTTTAGTTGTAATTTTGATGTGGTTGTGGGAGGTGGTGAGTACCAGCATTTACCTATGCTGCCATCTTGGTTCCAGAGCTTATCTTTATTTCATTATAGTTACTTGGTCCAGGTATGTTACAATTTTTTTAAAATTTAATAGGCATAATAGTCATGCATGACTTAAAATGAAAAATCATGGCCTGAATTCTCTTTGTGGAATAGAGTTGAGATACTCATTTTGATTTGAGGTTCATCCAATCTATATATCCCATGGACCCACTGAATCTAAGTGGGACTTGGTAGGTGAGAGTCTTCAGTGAGTGGAGAAGAGTGGATCATAAGTGGGATGTTAGTTCTGTCTTAGGAGGATAGGGTTGGGTAATGAATGGGAGGAGGTAGAAATCAGAGACAGACAGCTGAGGGCACATGTAGCAATGTTTTGGAGAGGGCTTGAGATTGTGCTTCTCTGGACTATGTGTGTGATAGAGTCAGAGACATAGAAACGGATTTGCTTAAAAATGAGCAAAGGTATGTCATCTCCTTGCTAAACCAGACATAATACTTAATACACAGTCTTTCTGGCAGAGAGAAAGTCTCCTTCAGGTGCCGCCAGCATGGAGCTGTTGAGTCATTAGGTGTTATAGAGCATGTCTAGGATGATTACAATAGAAACCATTATGGCTGGGATTGGCAATGCTATCTCATTTTAGGATCTATTACTTGTTCCATTATATAACCCAATTTACCTCAGTCATTTCAACTCCTTTTTAGCTAAAGCTTGGTAAAAATTTCCTGGTTGTAAAAACTTCCTAGTGTTTTAAAGTGATTTAGTGCTATGGAAATTGAGTGGAAATAATTTAGAATGTGGTATGGAGTGTTTGTGCTTAAGCACAAGATTTCTTAGTGACATTTAATTGATGTGTAGCTACAAATATTAACTGTGCATGCTAGTTACAGTCTGTTGTGTACTCATCAGTGGATTTTAAGATGGTTTCATGTGAGTGTGTAGTGTGTAAGATTTATTTGTGTCAGCAAATTACCCAATGGACCAACATATAATATGGAAATCCAAATCTCTAAGGCTGCTCTCACGTTCTCTTTCAGATACAGTGCTTTATTATATCAATAGATCAACTCATAGGTCAAGTCAACCTCTTAATGTTGTAGCATAAATCCGGATAGTTGGCTGATTTATTAGGGCAGTACAGATAACCACCGAAATGATTAAGCCAAAAATTCCACTTTGAGGCATGACTGGATTGTTTTGACCATATATATCAGCTAAACTCACAGGAAGTTGTTAGAATCCTGGGATCAGCCTAAGCCCAATCTCCTCAGTTGGTTTCCTCTACAGATTGTTCCTCCCTATAGGCATACCCCTCCCCATCCAACACAACTTTACTCCAGGCCTACTCTGTCCAGGACCCAGACTAGGGTCAGGGGAGTGAGATGTATAAGGAGAGAGATTTCAGAAGGTCTTCACTCTATTCTTGCCCATCGGGCAGCTCCCTCACCTCACCCAGTCCCAGCTCCATTCCGATTCCAAGGCCAACTAGACCTCAAATGCTCTAAGAACTCTTAGTGTGGTTGTGAGACCCAGCCAACAGACATTCACTGTGTGTCTGGCTGTGATTACATGTCACATTCATCATAACCAGGGTTATATTTTGTTCCTGGCACCCACTTTCTCTGGAACCATCCTATTTTCATACTTAATCTTCACAGTAGCCATGTGAAATGCATATTATTATATTTGATATTCAGTTGAAGCTCAGAGGGGTCTTGGAAATTGATCCAAGTCTCATAGCTAATAGTGGGGAACCTGAGACTTAAATCTAGCATGAGGTCCAGCCTTCTCTTGTCTCTAGTTCTGATGGCTGGCTCTCTGGGACAGGGCCTTTGCCTGTTTCTGTTATCATACCCACTCCTAAGACTGGAGTTCTGCCTTCCTTTAGCACAGACACCATTTGTGAGTTCACTGGGTCGGATCCTCACTCTCAACTAGCAGCTTAGGTTTCCAATATAACCTACACTTGGTCTGGTGATTGAGAGTGGGGTCTCTGGACTCCTGATTTCACCATTTAATTGCTTGTGACCTGGGGAAGTTACTCAACTGCTCTGTGCTTCACTTCATATGTGTAAAGTGGAGATCTTAATAAATACATGCCTTGGAGGCTATCAGAAAGATTCAATGAGGCATGATTTGGAAATTCCTCAGAACAGTGTCTGGTCCATGGGCAACATTCAGTCAATATTCGCAATTATTATGATACTTCCTAATGTCTTAAAATACCTCCACATGTAAACTTGTGTGGTGGCAACTGTGGGAACCTCCTATCTGCGGGATCACCCTCAGGACCAGTGGTCACCTACTGGTGGTCCACGGACCACTGGTGGTTTGTGAGGTCTGAAAGGTTGGTGACCACTGCTCAGGACCATATTCCTCTGAGCACCTACAAATGGACTTGTTTCCTGGGCCTCTCCTAATCTCCTTAAGCCATTGCAATGAGCTGGGCTCTGTCTTGACTCAGTGGGTAGACTACCTTCACTAGAAGTTGGCCGATGTACTGAAATGCACAATACAAGAGAATGTGGTGATGGGAAAGGGTCAGCCTTTTTGTTTTATTCAGGCCTTGAATTCATTGGATGAGGCCCAGCCGCATTTTGGAGAGTAATCTGCTTTACTCAAAGTCTACCAATTTTACATGTTAATCTCATATAAAAACTATTTTCACAGAAACAACCCAATATCTCTGGCAAAATATCTAGGTACCATGGCTTAGCCAAGTTGATGTAAAATTAATGATCACATTGTGCCTTTAAGATAAATTGGAGGTCACACATACTTTAATTCTTCACCTGGGACCCTTGTTCCCTCACATTCATGATATGAGTTATTTCAGACCCAAAACACGTCTTCTAATCTTAAGTTGTCATGGCAATTAAGAGGGTATTCCCTTTGGGGTGACCCCCATGGGGCTTTTCAAATGGAGAGATGGTATGCTTATGAAAATGGTAGACTTATCTTTGTAGAATATTTTCCAGACAGGGGGTGAGTTCTGTGACTCTTACCAAAAGTAGAATATTTCTCTCTCTCTCTCTTTCTCTCTCTCTCTCTCTCTCTCTCTCTCTCTCTCTCTCTCACACACACACACACACACACACACACACACACACACACACACACAGCTTTTGATGTTCAAATAGTAAGTTCTAATTGGGAAACTGTCCAGGATGGGAAGTGAGTGGAAATTTTAAGTTATATCCATAGGACCCCAGTTCACTATGGCAGGTATATAAAGAAAGGACAGTTTGTGTTATTGATTCTTTGGTTAGAGAAACACAGAAGATTGGGTTATGTAGGGGATAGACATTGGGAATTTTGCTGCACATTTACAGAGAGCACCAGCCTCTTAATAATGTAATGAATTACTATGATAGGAGAGAACGCTCTGCTGGTTATGATATGCCCCTGAGATTTTATGGATGTTGGAAGGAACAAAAATATGATGCTTTAATACTCTGATTTGTACATGCAGTACAAGTTGTAATTGTTTGGGAAACGGTGCTGTCGTACTTTTATAGGAATGATATACAGGGACAAACATTATTTTTTATGTCAAGCAGGTAGTAAAAATTGTACAGACGCTGGGAGATCTGAGTGTGCAGGGAACTGAATAGCCTGAACCTACTTGTTATCATTTCTAAGCACTTAGTCTTTCCCCTTGTGGGACTTGTGGCTATTTTGAAAGAATGTGGATGTGGGAGTCAGAGCTTACACTGCAAGTGCAAACTTCAGCTCTGGAATCAAACGTCTTCTGTCATGGCCGAGAGAAATGAGAACTGAAATGGGTTGAAAGTTTGCTGAATGAGACCTGAGACTCTGGGAGGGCCAGCTGTTTTCCTGCAGCCTCTTGGCCTCTGGTGCTGGGTCTGCCGTCTCACATTCAGCACCCTCAGCACCTGGAGGTCACAGCCCACGGTCAACACCATACACACTTCTCTCTGAGATGGCAACATGAAGCCTTTATGCCTCATGTTTACAGGCACATTCCTCCTTCTCAGTAATTCTTCCAGAACTTCTAGAAGTCTCTCAGGTTTTCATCTCACAATCTCCCTTGCTAGTTGCTTGCAAGACCTAAACCAAACCCTCATTCTCCTGTTATTCTGGACCTCTTCACTCTTACTCTAAAATTTATACTTGTTGTCCCCATGGCTGCCTCTTCTTTTCTACTAAGCACTGGGGAACTTGACAGTGTACAAATGCTGACAGACCTTACTCCAGGACTTGACTGATCTAAAAGGCCTTGGGCCCCTACAACCTTGGCATCTATGGGACATTTTCTCCCTCTTCTCCCATATCCAACAACAACAGAACCCAGGGCTCAGGTCCCTTGGGGACTTATCTGATTTAATTCCCATGGAATGTTCCACGAAAGGGCATCCATGTGTGTTCTCTTATAGTAGTTCATGTACACACATAGGCCAGGTCATATTTGGGCAATTTGGAAATAGAATATTTTATAACCAAAGTCATTTTGATTCTCCACCTATGATTATTCTTTCTTTAATTATTTGGGCAAATTCAATGGATGCCATGAGTTGGTCGACATCCTTTCTTGCGAGCAAACAGATATTTCTGAGATCCCGGGAGTCAGAGCTTAGCTTGGGGGGAAATGAAGCGAATTGCAGACTGGAGAAATAAATGTTCTTGTCTCTTCTTAGTCTGGACAAAGAAAGAAGATAGGTTTTGATTTGAGCCATAACATATTTCTAACTAATTAAAATGGAATACAGACTGGAGTTAGGAGTTTTACCTGCCTGGATTGCTTTGGCTCTTATTAGTTTAGTACATAAAGGTTTAATTTCCAGCAGCTATCACCAGCATCTCTTTGCCTTGGGGCTTTTCCTGGCTGCAAGAGCTTGCTCTGCCCACAATAGGTTAGAAATACTGGGGCGCTGCCTACCCTGGCTCAGCCTCAAGCAATGGTTGTTAGGAGCTGGAGTATTAATACCTCCGCTCCCTAGGATGGAAAACCGAGAGGTGTCCCATGCACACTGTTTTTGAATTGGATCAGAAGGTACTTAAACCAGTTCACCAGCGTTGTGATTTTCATTGTCACTGACAGTGAACTTGATGAGTCAGGCAGTTCCTATACCCAGCTTCTCATCTGTCAAGTAATTATATCTCAGCTAAGTACCTGCCCTGAAACTAAGTTTAAAACGACTCTGCAGCCGCTCTCCCTTCCGTGCAATGCGGCCTGGGGATGCGTGCTCTGACATAAGTTCCTGAAGTCGCTATTAGACAAGCGTTTCAAAGGAAAACGACCCGGCATTTAGTTGGGGTCATTGTTTTAAACAAGTAAAAATCCCATTGGTCTTTTTTTTTTAAATCTTTATTGTTGAAAGTGTTACATATGCCCCCTTTCCCCCCACCAACCTCTCTCCCAGCCTGCCCTCCGCCCCCACCCCAGGCCTTCACCACCTTATTGTCTGTGTCCCTAGGTTATGTACATATGCATACAAGTTCATTGGTTGATTGCTTCCCACCCGCCCACCCTTCCCTGCCTTCCCTCTGAGGTTTGACAGTCTGTTAGGTGCTTCTATGTCTTTGGGTCTATTTTTGTTCATTAGTTTATGTTGTTCATTAGATTCCACATATGAGTGAGATCATGTGATACTTATCTTTCCAAGAGGCATATGCAAAAATGCTCAAGTCACTAATCATCCTAGAGATGCAAATCAAAACGGCAATGAGGTACCTCACACCCATTGGTCTTTTTGAGGAAAATAAATTAGTTTTATTTCACCTCTTCCTGTGCCTCCTGCATCGGGTTTCCTAGTTCACTCTGAGGTGGTGTCCCCTCATTTTCTGTCCTGGAGTCTGGAGATATTTAATGCCTCCTGACTTGGAGGACGGGGACTCTCCCCGGCTGCCTGCTGCCCTCTGCCCGCTGCAGTGCAGGAGGTCAGTGGGGGACACACAGTTCACATGAAGCAGAGTAGCGGCTTGTTAGCCATCGGGCAGATGGCCTGAGATGACCCTGACCTTTATCTCAGGTGGAAAGCTCACAGGGTGCCAGGCTGGAGAGAACACGGGGGCCCCATGCTCTTTGGAAATGAGCGCCTGGAGGCAGCCGTGAGGCGTGTTGACTTCTTAAACCTCCTTGGCGTTTCTCCTGCAAGTCCTCTTCTAAAATAGCCTCTTCTGAACAGGCGTTTCCACTCAGCTCCCCCAGCTGCTTTCCTCCTTCGGGGACAACATTCAGAATAGGTGCCAATGTGTGCATGTGTCCCTGCTTCACACCACTGGACTTTTCCCAAAGTCACCGGGATGTTTCCGGTGAATTTACCCTGTTTTTTGCTCACCTCCTGCAGCACAATGGCAGGGCCACTTCGGCTGAAGTTCCCTCCCCCAAAGCCACCTCTGTGGCCACTGGAGAAATCTTGGAGGAATCACAGCTCTTCACCATAGTCCTTGGCTATCGATTTCATATCAGAGCTACGCTGAAGCCGATCACCTCAATGCCAGGGCATCCTATTATATGCCCTGTGTTATATGCCATAGCATTCTTTTATAGACATACCCAATTACTCACCAGTTTTTGGGAGCTGGCATCCAGGGACCTGGGGCCACACCGATTAACAATGGTGAGAGAATAGCCTAATGAGCTGTGAAAGTGACAGCGCCAGACCAGCCTAAGCTCTTTTGACATCCTTTTGCAAAGTGGTGTTGATTCTCTTCCTCCGTAGTCAGCAGGAATTAGTGTAATTGAACTCAAACATTTGCAAACTTTGCATCTGTTTTTCTTGCAGGTTTTGGTGAGCACACCAAATATTCCATTTAAAATATCTTTGAGGGAGAGAACGGGAATACATGGAATTGAAATTTGGTTGCATTGAAGAAGTTCACGACATTTACCAAGTTTTGCTCTAACGTACCTTGAGTTAGTACTTATTGCAGATCACAGAGGCCTGCTTTTCTTAGTGCTTTAAGAAGGGATTGAAGTTAATTGTTTTCCACAGATATCACTGGAAAAGGAAGAGCATGGGAACAATTCCTTTCCTGCCCTCACCTTTGGATGCACTTCCTGTTTCCCAAATAGCTACATGGAGCTCTTCCATCTTTAATCAACCGGAAGCCATTGTGCGAATTAGTTAAAATGTTGGAGAAGGAAGCCATCAATACACAGCCTGTATTGGAATTTCTCATCTCTGTGACAGGGCCATTTGACGAGAGAAGATAGGGCGGAAGGAAGGTGGGCAGAGTGATCTAACAGGTGATTTGTCAGGAAGAAACTCTCAGTAGGCTATTGTACAAAAAATGATACAGGGTAGAGAAACCACTGAAGTGTGCAAAGTGGTGAATTGCATTACTCAGGGTGATGCCTTAGACAAATATCTCTGAGCAAGTCAAACAGAGTGGGAAGAACCTTTATTTGATAAACCCTAGGGCTAGTTATTCCACCAAGTGGACTTTTCTCTAAGTTAAGTAAACCTTGCATGGGTTTCCCCCTGAAGGTATTCCGGCATTCAGGGAGGGGGGGAAAAAGACTTTTGGAAACGTTAGACTTCGATAGGAGATTGCAAACACAAACTTTGCTTGTTTGTTTTTAAAGAGAGAAGCACAGATTTAAATCTTGTCTCCACTCAGCCATGAGATTCTTGGAGACTGACATATCCCTATGCCCTGTAAACTAACTTCACATTATGTCTTAGGCAATAGGTACATTTTGTTTTGGGTATGATGGGCAAGGGAAGCGTTCGTGTTAAGAAGAAACTCATATGGAAGTTCAAACCTGGTGCGATGATGTGGAATAACTTTTTCTAACATTTTCCTATAAAACATTTTTAAAAACAGGAAATTGAAAGAGTTTTAGTCAACCCGTAAATAAGCATCACCTAGATTCTGTCATTAACATTAGACTATACTTGCTTTGTCATATATCTATGTATTCATCTATCTATCTCTATTCATTAAATTCAACCTAATTTTAGTATCCCTTCCCCTACATATCCCAACATACATATAATTAACTAGAGTTCAATATTTATTTACTAATTTTTCTTTTGATGTAAAATTTACATTCAGTGAAATACACAAATTTTAATGCATGTGTTGAGCTTTGGCACGTGAATACATTGTTGTTACCTAAACTTTATCAAGGCATGGCACATTCCCACTGTTACCCAGAAAGTTCCCTCGAGCTTCTTCACACTTAACTCCACTCTCTCTTACCCCCAGAGGCAACTATTGCTGATGTTTTTTCAAGTGGGAGAATTTGGTGTCCATTTATCTTTCTTTGCGCAAGACCAGATGATCAAAAGCATATTTAAAATAACATATTATACCATTCATAAATTATCGTATTTACTGCCTATGTTTTAGGAAATAACAGAAAAAAAATGACTTTAGCATAGGATGGCAAGATCCTCTGTCTTATAGTAACCTCAGGCGGATTTGACATTTACCCACCGTGAATTCCACTTGGACAAAATTCTAAGTGTAATGAAACATAAGTTTGCTGTGATTTTTAAAACAAGAGCTGCTAGATAACTATACATTATCAAGTTCTTATTTTTCTATTCAAACTACTTAGTAGATGAGTACATTTTAAAACCTTCACCTTATACTTACACCAAAGTACAACGTTTGAAGAATGGTGCTTTAATAAAGGATGAAGGTGTTCATGCCCATGGCTTCTGTATGCACCAGCCATCACAGAGTTTTGAAGTTTTCCAAATTGCCTGAAAACAGTGTGTTTGACCAGCTCAGAAGTTGGTTAGTAAATTTTCTTTTTATGTAAATCAAGAGAGCCTGTACTCAATGGCAGGGATCCCAGGATATGAATAACTAAGCTTGAGTGGCGTGTCAGGGAAGTATGAAAAATTAGTCCCAGTTCATTTGTTGGGTTTGAGAAAGCAAATAACTGTGTTGTGAACATAATGCTATATACTACATGTATAACTACACCATAACATTTGACTCTATTGCATAAAAGAGAGAATATGAAATCATTTCATGTCCTAAGGTTTCCAGCAAGTTTCACGTAAAAATTAGAGACCCAGGAAAATGTCTTCTTTCTCCTTAGGTTCTCATGATCCTTCTGTAAGAGGTTTCAACCTTGCAACATGAATTGTGATGAGGACATCGTCTGCCTGTAGCCAGACACCTCCAGTGCCAGGTCCTCAGTTTAAGTTTTTTCTGGAAATGGAAGCTTTGGCTACCAGTGCCTAGGTAATTACCTTGTTTGTTAAAAAGCAGTTAATCCATTTTTATTCTGTTTTTTTTAGACAGAGAAATAAATAAGTAATTTATTATAAAGTATTTCCAATTGGGATTTTCCCATATCTGGAAAAACCTTTTCTCTGGTTTCTATCGAGTTATTCCCTTGTTTGTGGGTCCCCGAATGTCTGCATAGTTTGGAGAATCCAGTGACCTGTATCCACCCTAAGGACAGCCTTCATTGCACGGTAATTTTGTTGGTGCCAGAGCTGAAGCTGGAAAATACAAAGTCATGTTTTCTTTCCACAAATGTCCTCCCTTGAATTAGGCAGCCTGCCTGCCCCTCTTCAGGAT
The DNA here is from genome assembly GCF_964212035.1 of Myotis nattereri. Classification (NCBI taxonomy): domain Eukaryota; kingdom Metazoa; phylum Chordata; class Mammalia; order Chiroptera; family Vespertilionidae; genus Myotis; species Myotis nattereri. The sequence goes on from NC_138076.1 coordinate 31,515,550, forward strand.
GGGCCTTCTCCCAGCAGATCCTGTTTTCTCCCAAGCCTCTCTCCTATGATATCCTGAGTTTGTTTTTATTCTTATACTAGAGGCCCAGTGCATGAAATTCGTGCATGGGTAAGGTCCCTAGGCCTGGCAGGTGATCAGGGCCAATCAGGGCCTTCCTTCGTTCCATGCTGTCCCCTGGTGGTCAGCGCACATCATAGCGAGCAATTGAACTCCAGGTCTCCTGGTCGAACTCCTGAGGTGACACTTTGCACATTAGCTCTCTCTATATATATATATCTTCACCTTCCCTGGACCAGAGGAGTACCTTCTCTTTGTACCTTCTCTAAATGAGACTAATCAATATCCTTTCTAAACCTCCCCCCAGGAAGCCGCTAACTGAGCAAGGAATTCTATTGCCCCAAACACAAATAACACACCTCATCCTACAATACAGAGAAGCTCATTTTTATTCATGTTATTAATTACTATTTTCATCCTGAGTCTGATTTTGACATCTAAAAGAAGGAATGTATTTAATTACTCTGAAATATATAGACTAATAGAAGTGCCAATAATATTAATAGGCATTGGGAAAAATAGTGGTTTCGTGTGAATGTTTCATTCCTACCAGGGTGGGTAGGTTGTATATTTTCAGATGATGATGACCCTGGAGAATAGCAAAGTGAGCAGCTGGACCAACTCCTGTTAAGTTAATTAAATCAACGCATATTTATTGAATGTTATCTATATCCCAGGATGCTAATGGATGCTGAAGAAAAAAAAAAAAGAAAGAAATCATCTCTACCTCTCAAACTAATGAAATTGAAAGGTAAATAAAATACTTAAAAAAATATTGGCCACACTCAGTGATAAAATAGATTTAAAATCCAAGTGCTGTGGAGTCATGAAGGAGGAGCAGTTAATTTTACCTGAAAAAATGATTTAATGATATTGAGGGCAGTTGGACCCAGACCTTGAAGAATGGATAGGAGTTTGTTGAGCAGTAAAAAAAAAAAAAAAAAAAAAAGTTGAAAGGCATTCCTGGAAGAGAAACAATAGATGCCGACAATAGAAGTGAAAGTATATACCATATTCTTGAAACTGTGATGGAGACAGTAGAGTGGATTGGTTAAGAAGCAGAGAACCCTAAGTTCTGTCTATGGTTTACCATTTAGGAGAGGGTTGTTCCTCAACAGCTCTGAAGTTTGGCTCTAGAAATAGAAGCTGGAATAATAATGATACTCCACAGAAATAGGAGGATTAAATGAATAAGAGAAATGAGGAAAATGATGAATACAGTTGACTAGGATCACCAGGGCAGTAGACATTATTTTACATAATTGGCAGGCTGTAAGGGGATTCATCTTCAGGGTAGGTCAGAGGCTGATTGAGAAGGATCTTCCATATTAGCCTAAGGAGAGTGAAGATTGTGGGATAAGCAATGAGGAGATATCCACATTTTCTTAATTAATGAGGGGAAATTATCTAATGTTGTCTGTGTTGTAATTAGTCAACACCAATTGTAACATGGAAGATGGCCAAGGGCAGAGACTAAAGATAAGGAGGACATTTTGCAATCATCCATGCAAAAAAGTCAACACCCTCAACTAACATTTTTTTAAATGTGAAAGTAATACATACATAGTGTTGACATTTCAAAATTAGGAAAGAGAAAAGGGGGGGAAATCAGCCATGGTTCTTCCACCTATGGGCAAACATAACCATAAATACCTTGTGTATTTTGTCCATATAAAAAGTCTTATTTTTCTATGAAAGTTTTTTCTACAAAATTATTCTCACACAAAATTCTGCTTATAAAGTTCTCTAATATTATCTCATGTGCATATTTCTACATTAATATATATTCCACTTAATACTCATTTTAAAAGATTAGTTATTGTGAATTTATAATGAACATTTGTGCTTCAAATATTTTCCATATTTAATAACTATTATATAGAATGGATTTCTTTCTTTCTTCTTTTTTAAAATCCTCACCCAAAGATATTTTTTTTTTCATTGGTTTCTAGAGAGAGTGGAAGGGGGAGAGGAGCAGGGAGAGAGAGAGAAACATGGACATGAGAGAGACACATCAATTGGTTGCCTCCTGTACACACCCCTACTGGAGCTGGGGAACCTGCAACTGAGGTATGTACCCTTGACCAGGAATTGAACCCATGACTCTTCAGTACAAGGGCTGACACTCTAACCACTGAGAAACACAGCCAGGGCTGAACGTCATGTCTTTTGAAGAGAAACTGAAGTGTCACCTCAATCTCAATTCTCTGCTGTTTTACCTTCGGTGAATAAATCCACAGCTCTTGTTCTCTTCTCTTCTCTTCTCTTCTCTTCTCTTCTCTTCTCTTCTCTTCTCTTCTCTTCTCTTCTCTTCTCTTCTCTCCTCTCCTCTCCTCTCCTCTCCTCTCCTCTCCTCTCCTCTCCTCTCCTCTCCTCTCCCCTCCCCTCCCCTCCCCTCCCCTCCCCTCCCCTCCCCTCCCCTCCCCTCTCCTCCCCTCCCCTCTCCCCTCCCCTCCCCTCCCCTCTCCCCTCCCCTCCCCTCTCCCCTCCCCTCTCCCCTCCCCTCCCCTCCCCTCCCCTCCCCTCCCCTCCCCTCCCCTCCCCTCCCCTCCCCTCCCCTCCCCTCCCCTTCCCTTCCCTTCTCTTCTCTTCTCTTCTCTTCTCTTCTCTTCTCTCTCTCTCTCTCTCTCTCTCTCTCTCTCTCTCTCTCTCTCTCCTTGCCTTCTTAAGCATAACTTCAGCTTCTAAAGCATTAAGGTAGCAGGTGGGAGGAGGTGAAGTAGTGAAAGCCTATAGGACAGAAGGCAGGTCAGCCTGCCGGTTGAACATTAGATGCCAATGTGGGTGAAGGGTAGATGGCAGTGAGGGTGCCAACTTACAGGCTGAGCCTTTTCTAATTAGGAATAATGAAGCGTGAGCCTCTCCCCTAGTTGGAACTCTATCCTGACCCTGCCATTTTCCCACTCATTCTTTAACTGCACTGCATGATACCTCTGGTGCTGTGTAAAGCCCAGGGTAGGCTAATGTCACAGCAGCAAATAATTATCCAAATTAACTTATTTTCTTTTTATGTAAACATTCATGTTTGAAGCTAATTGTTCATTTAATTAAAGCCTTCAACCTTAATCAGAGTTACCTTATAAACAAATCCACACATATTAAAATATATCAACTGCTTTTATTGCTATGTACCCGAAACCAAGACTGAAAGGTACAATAAATAATTACTCAAAAAAGAAAATCATAAAATAAGCACAGTAAAATAACTGTTCATAGCTTTTTATAAGAAGTTTGATTGACTTTGAAATTTTTTTTAATTTTTTTATGGGGGAATGACTTTAAAGGTCTTTAATGATTACTATTTCTCTCCCATTTTATTTTTAATATTCTATGTTCTGGTTTCTGCAAATAAATATTTTTGGGGAATTCGATTGTTGAATGGTGGTATGTGCTTTCAGAACCAAACATGAAACAGGGTGGTGTGAATCATGATTTAATAAAGTCATATATTCCAGGGGCATTGAGAATCTTCAGGGAGCTTTGCATGGGGACTCTCTGGCAGGACCAATTTCAGGTGACCGGGGGTTGGGAATTGGTTGAGGTGGTGGCTGTGTTGTTGATGGAGAGCCAGGACACTCACTGCAGTTCTGGAGTATCTATGGTTGATGAGCATGGCTGTCTTTCGTTATTACTTTACTTCCTTCCAAAATATCTGTATTGTATCAAAGTTTGTGGGAGACTAAAAACACAAAATGTTCTGTATTAAAGAGGAGGGGAATTATTGTCTCCTATAACAAACAAGTTTATGGGTAAAGCTAACGTCATACATGGCTAGATTCAGGGCCCAAATTATGTCATTGGGATGCAACTTCTCAACATTTCTTGGCTCTATTGTCCCCAACTGTTGGCTTCATATTCAGACTTCATGAGGTGCCAAATGACCTCCACCAGTTCCACTAACATTTAAATCTCACAGAGAAAGGAGAGTGCCCCTTTCTCAACAGTGCCAATAAAAGTGTCATTTGTTCCATGTGGGTCATGGCCATCTATGAATCAGGCACTATGGCTGGGAGAATACAATGGGTTTATTGGGCAGGAATGGGTTACAAGCTACTCCACCACAAGGATCTGGGGTGAGGTCAACTCTATTGGAAATTCCACGGATCAAGATTAAGAAAAGGGGTTGTTATTCAGAAAAGTATTAAAGTCAAAAGAAGCTTGAATAGTTGCAGAATAGCAAAAATAACATATTTATCTGGGACAAGTATGAGGGTGATGGCGCATATTTACAAAACTGGTAAATTCAAACTCTTTAAAACAGTCATTCGTGGAATTTCTACTTGTACTTAAAATAACAATGGGGGTTGAAGAGCTGATTTTCCAACTGTCTGATTCCCATATCTGGGCTACATCTGGATCAGGACACCTGAGTTCTGTCTCCGACTGGTCAGTAGGCTGGGAAACTCAGAGATTCAGTCTCCACTTTGCAACATGATGACTTTTGGGTCCATTTACCAGCCTCACAGGGATTGTTTGAACATCAAACAAGAAGGCACAGTGTTTTGTTAATAGCACATATATTATGACTTAACCAAACAAAATCAAAGATCTTAAGCCAGGGTGTTCTAGACTCCTGACAGTCTGTGCCCAAATATTTGCTGTAACATGATTTCTTTCTGTCCGTAATTCACTAAGCCTGGATCTTCTGATAAATTTCACAGAAGCAACATCAGTCATTGTCATGAGATTTAAACTTCACAGGCAGCACCAAGAACCAAACTAGAACACTGGTGATTATATTATAAAACTGCTTCTGTCTCAAAGCTGCACTTAGAGGGCTTTTGAAATAGGACCCCATCCTCATTCCTGAGGTTTTCAGTGAAGCCCAATTGAAGAAGCCCTCTTCCCTGAAGTAAATTTGATAGCCACTTGGAAAAGGGGGTGATAGGTTAGTGAATCTAGATTATGGAGGATCTTGGAAATTGGACTAAGGAGTTGATACTTTTTAAAAGTGGTGAGAGCCTTTCCAAAAGTATTAATGGAATATCTCTTGAAGACCTGAGTGCTATGATGAATGTGGTTTCACAATGGGGAGAGAATCTGTCCCACCAACCTCATGGCCATAATGAGCTGATCAAATCTAGGAGGACAAAGTATGGGGAAGTCAGAGAAAAGAGAGCATGCTCAAAAGGATCCCCAGGGCCTGGGATCGCCTGCAACAGAGGTACATGCCCTTGACTGGAATCAAACGTGGGACCCTTCAGTCCATGGAATGACACTCTAACCACTGAGAAAAACAGGCTAGGGCCCCAGGCACTGTTTCTTTAAACTGCCTTGTTACGTGGGCTCAGTTAAAATATCCACAACTTTCCATGGGTTATCTCTATGCCTCTCCAAATAGCTCTCGGTCCTGAGGAATAAAATAAAAAATGTGCAGGGACACACCTATGCCCCTGTGTTTCACAGGCAGGCCCTAGAGGATAAGTGTCAATCTCTAGGAGTTTCTGAAATAAATTTATAAAAAGCAGGGGAAATCTGAGACTTCCACTTCAGCTGAAAAACTAAATAGCAGAAAACAAGACTACAACGTGGAATCTTGACTCAGAATCACTGATACCCTTTTAATGTGGAACTGAATTTCACCCATAATAAGGGAATTATGTTGAAATATGACGAATATGCTGTTCGCTATCAAATTCTCCAGCCATATTGGAAAACAAAATAGTAGCAATATTTGTTTTAATTAGTTTGAATGCTAAAATAGTCACATAATTACTGAATTCCATACCTGAATACCGAAGAAGTGACACCAGTATTATTACAAAGGCTAAATTTCAGTCAGTATTGGTTGAATGAGTGAAGAACACATATCTCTACTCAAGAGTTGTTATTCGAAGAAGGACTTGAAATTTTTATAGCTTACTAGAAAAGGGACAATCTAGGACATTGCCACTCAGCTTCTCCAGTATAATGAAAGGTGCGTGCTTTCAACAGTGTAAATGCCAATAGTGAAGATGAACAGTGCACCTTAGAATGAGCTTAAGAATCTCAGCATCATTTCAGATGCCCCAAATGGCGGGTTCTTTGCATATCCTTCCCATGAACACGCTCAAATGAAAACTTACTTGATCATTAACCAACGAGCTGATGGAAGGCATCTCTGTGTGACCTGGTGCAAACAGCAAGGCCTCCTAAGTCTGGCAGGCAGCGCTGGGTTCCAGCTCAGCTCCATCGTTTATGGCTGTTTGGATTCTGAGGCCTCACTTTTCTCATCTGGGAAATGGTGGTGCAAGGTTAAACTGCAGAATAACAGAAGGCGCACCTGGAAGGTGGGAAATAGGTATAAATTCCTTCCCTCTTCCCTTTCAAAAAAATATAGTTAGATTTCAACAGTGGCAATAAGGAAAGGCTGAAGGAATGCAAATCCTTTTGTTCTTTTTGCCTAATTTTCATAGCTTTCTTTTTAACTGACATTTCTTATTGTTTATTCAATTTTTCATTCCCTGCTGTCCCTATACATTTAGATTGCTTGTTATTCATTTGTTTTTGTTACCAGAAGTTGATGATTCAAGGTGCTTTCCATGGACTTTGCTGGAGTATCCTTACTGCGGGAAAATGAAAGTATTTTGTGGGCCATGCCTGCACCATGGAGGGCTGGCTCAGACATCTGCGTGTTTTAGTCTACAGAAAAGGGACTCGAAAGGGCATGCTGGGATAGATCTCTTTCAGAGTACATAGGAAATTTACTGAATCCCCCACCACCTGTTAATCTTTTCTCATAAGCCATCCACCATCTTTTTGTTGGTTCTTTATCCTTGTGGGTTTCTTAGCAATGCTACAAGCTAGACATGGACACTGAAGTAGATGGACTATGAAGGGCTGACAAGTGGAAGAGGCAGGTGTCAAAGCAAGCAAATGATTAATGTTTATAGTTTTCCCCCCTCAAGGATTTTCAGAGTTCCGGCCATGTAGGGTTTGAATCTTCAACTGTATTTACTCCAGGCGTGGGGAAGACAGTGGGATCATGTCCAGTACCTGATGAGTCAGAACCCTCTGCAGGAAGCTAGTACAGTCTTCACCTTAGAAGCCATTCAGCTGCTGGTGATAAGCCCAGGGAGGGAGAGAAGCAGGAGAAGGGTTTGTTGCTTTGAAGGTGAGAGCATCTCTCAAATAGCTCTGCTCACCGCCTCTGCTCCCCCACAGTGTTCCAGAATAGTTGCCCCAGGAGTAGTTCTTCTAATTCAAAGTTCAGTTCTTCAAAATTAACCTTGGGGTGGGGGGCATGCCCCCGGGATTTGGTGCTACCATTCTCAGAAGCTTGTGACAGCTACAAGGCTAGCAGTAATGCCCCGAACTTGAAGGTGCTATAATATTTCAAAGAAAATTAAGAAGGAATTTCCCAAAGTCAGAATAATGAGCTGATCTGGAGTTTTGTAATGGACATTTATGTACTTTACGTTTGTATTTTGTTCCATTTTGTTTTTACTTTGGAAACTAATTGGTTTATTTTAAATTAATCAGGTTTTTTTTCCCCAAGCAATACATGTTCATGGTCTGAAAAAACACATACAGAGAAGCAGATGCTCCATACCTGAATTTGATCCCAGTACCTGGAGATACAGTTACCATTTCTCTCTCTCTCTCTCTCTCTCTTTCTCCATCAATTTGAAGATATTCATATATGTTGCAATCAAATTTATTATTTGGTTTTGCACTGAACAATATAACTTCAAAACTTATTCATGTCTCTACATACTTTCTACAATGCAATTTTTAGTGGCTGTGGAGGAGTCCATGTTACAGATGTTGATAATTTAAGTATGCCACAACTGCTGGACATTCAAGCTTACTCCACTTTTTCTGAATTATGTACAGAACTTGAATAAATATATTTAAAATTCTGTGAATGTTAGCCTCTGTTAGAACTCTGAGATTTTGGGGAGTTGCTGAGTTTTGGTATAAATACTGTTAATGTTTTAAAGCATATTGCAAAATCACTCTCCTAAATGTCAGAACATCAAGTTTAATTTCTTTTTAAATAACATTTTATTTCAGAGTAAAAATTCTCACTTAACGTCCAATCAGAAATTGCCTTCATAACTTTAACATCCATAAAATAAGATCATTTACATAATTCGCAGAAATGATAGTAGCAACAACAAATGTAACTTAAGAAAAATTTTAGAAGATAAAAAAAATAGACTCAAACTGTCCAAGTGAGGTTTATAGATTCGGGAATCTATTGGCCCATAGGTTGTATAAAGAACCTCACTCCCCCACAATGAGTTTTTTTTTCATATGAACTCTCATCACTCTTATATACTTCTGTTATTCTGTATTATATTTGGGGGGGGGCATATAATTAAATTATTTGTATACTTTACATAACTAACTCATAACTGGATCACAAGTTCCTGGATGCCACACCACTACCATTTCACCTTTATTTTACCTAAATACTTAGCAGAATGCTTGTATATTGAAGACATTGAAATACTTGTTGAATGGATAAATACTTTATTATTTGAATCAGATTACTCCTCAAAATGTGAATTTTAGCATTTGCCGAATATGTATGCTTAGATGTTAACATCTCTGACTGTTCCTGGAGTGGATAAGAACACCGTGGGCAGATATGTGTGCCATTTGCCAAAAATAATTATGGATATCACCCATCAAAACCTTTCTTTTTGGAGTCTATAAACTTATGAGTAAAAACAAAATCAATATCAGACATGTTAAATTCGGTTTGGTTCAAATTTGGCTGCTGTCTGTTTGCAGCAGAGATGAACTGAGGTGAAGAGAAGGCAGAGGGATGCTGGAATGGAGACACTGAAGAAAATGACCTCCTATTTGTTACAAAAACAGCATCCCACAGCAAGGCAAGTCAGTCAGCAACGGCGGGGACCTGGTGTTTAATGAGCAGGCATCAAACCAGAGGAAGCAAGGACTTCCGAGCGGAGAACACGGAGAGAGCACGTTGCAACAGGGGCTAGTGGGAGGATAGTGTTGGGTACAGACCTGCTGGTCACTTGGGGAATTCAGTGACCATGTCACAGCATTTGGGTGGCATGGCCTGCTCTCAGGCGTGCTTTTCACAGTAGATTTGATCTTCCCACAAAGAAATGGCCCTTTTGTTTCAGCTTTGGGCCACAATCGGTAGACACATAACACTCATCATGGCAATGACACTGCAGGCCCCTAGCCTTTTTACACTGACGTTCATTTAGTTTCAATTCAACTAAGTGCTGAGGAAGCAAGACCAGTTTCTTTCTTAGTTGAGTTTTAGGTTGATTTGTCATTTGGTTGTATTTAGGTAAATTCATTTAGTGCCTTTTTAAAAAAGCCTATTTAGGGAATTATAACAAATATTTTTTATTGTCTTGCTTGGTTGTAAATGTGCAAATATAAAGTTGTTTCTTTCTAGTGGTTACGGATACTTTAAAGAAATACATGAAAAAAATAAAAACGGAGTCTAGGCTCTTGCTTGCTTCCCCCAGATTAGAAGGTTTGCCATTAATATTTAACTGAGTGACACAAATGATAACACTCTGGAAAAGTATCAATGTTTCTTAAATAACATATTATGGGTGGGCTTTTATAAGAGTTTAATCTATGATAATTTTCTATGAAAAAATATGGTAGTCTGTGCACAATGAAGTTGATTTTAGACAATTGAATTCATACAATATATTTAAAACCAGCATAGCCCTTATTTAAGGAAATTGTCAGGATTTATTTTAAAATTGTGTGGTTAAATGATTTTTGTGATCTTTTAAAACCTTGTTGAAGTTTTGACAAGCTTTTGGCCTATTTCCACAGTTCTCCATCTGGGCACGCATAACGATTTCTTCCTTCATTCAGCATTTGCTATCAGACATCATTCCCTTACGCAGAGCGTTGTGGGCTGAGAGGGATACAAGAGCACTTTGTCTTTTGCTGTCAAAAGCATTGCAACAGCATTTTCAATCTCCGTAGGAGTGTAATTAAAGACTTCGGTAACCTTAAAGCAGGTCTCTCCACATTCTGTACATATATGTATTTTAGTTCTCTTTAGACATTCTGTTTGGGATCATGGTATATTCTAGTTAATAAAACATTCTGGCTTATTGAACACCCTTCATTGAATGCTTAATGTGTGTCAGTTGCTGTGGAGGGGGCTATAATACACGATTTCTTCATAACAACCCTTCAAAGTATTTAGCCTCATAAAAATTCTTAGGAAAAGGGGAACCTGAGACTCAGAAAAAGTTAAGGGAATAACTCTGTGATTCTGGTAAATTTATATACACCTTGAAAGTCAAAGTTTCTTTCATTTGTAAAGGTAGGGTGCTGATAATCCCTCCTGAGAAAGCTGGTGTGATGTGTAAGTGAGGTCATAGTTGTGAAGCACAAAGCACAATGACAGGCAGATGCTAAGTGTTGAGTACATTTTTAGTGGTTACTTTTAATAGAGTAACTCCTGATTTTTTTTCAAAGAACTACACGAATAAATCTCAGATTCTGCAGAATACATTTACTGTACTGGGGAAGGATTGACAGGGAAGCATCAACACTTTCCACCAGCTTGTATCCAGCAACTGAGGTGAGATGACACCACTGAGCCTAGCAGTTTTACACTTTGATTTTTGGATGCTGTGGCCCCAGCACAGGAAGTGGTGATACCACCCATCCTGGAAATATTTTAAAGCATTATAACATCTCATCCAACGGGGATACTTTAGGGGTGACTTTATTGCGAGGTAGAGTAGAAACAAGCACTTTTCATGGGTAAATTTGATATTTGACTTAGGTCCAACCTAATCATCTTTTAAGGATGATTTTGCATATATGGCTAATTCGGATTTCACACATAGCCATCTTTTATTATTATTATTATTATTGGACAAAGGACATGCTCATTCTGTTCTCCTGTGGATTGTCCTACATTTCAGTTACACAGTCAAAAATTAGCATATTATCAAGCACTTTCTATTCGCACCAGTACATGCGAAGTGTGCGCTTAGATTCACCAAGAATTTTCACTACTTTTTAGCAAGGCAAGAAGTGCTTTAACAATGTTAATATTTAAGCTCTACAATTCTGTAGACTGTGCTAAAAGGGGAAAATAGTAACACAGCCTGAATGTCTTGCCAGTGCTCAGTGTTTCCTCACTTTAGTTTCATGCCAAGGTTTGTGAGTCTGAAATACAGCAAGGTAGGCCAAAACAATGTGAATCAGTGAATACTGGAAATAAAAATAGCATCCATTAGGAAGCCTTAAGATATCACTAATTCTGCAGGGTTTGGACCCACAGATCATGATGAGAGAAGAATTTAATCTTGAACATTCAATGTAAATGGAGAAAAGCTCCCCACTGATTCCACATCCCTCATCAATGGTCACCAGCAGGACACTTCTCCATCAGCTTTCCTGTCTTGAGGTCTCATGCTATCTCAGGCTGTAAGACCTCAAGTCTGGTATTAGCAAAACCAGTTCTTCCATTGTTGTGCAGAATGGTGGAGGTTGATGGCAGTTCTAGGGTCACCGGGTCCCAGAAACCCTCTCCAGCATGGTTGTAAGGCACCATGACCTGTGCTCTGGAAGTGACGCTCGGTTAACTTTCCTTATGACATTGGAGAATAAGGCACCTCTATCCCACCAGCTCATTTGCTAATATGTCCGATAAACACTTGACATCATGTGGGATAGAGACTGGGCGTCATTCCTCACAGTGACAGACCATTCTTTTTGACTTGCTGAAAATCACAGTTATGGAAGCTGGACGTCTGAGATCAGGTGCTTATGCGGTCAGAGAATCAGCAATCTGGGGCCTTTCTTGTAAGGGCACTAGTCCTATCATGAGGACCCACCTTCATGACCTCATCTAAACCTAATTACCTCCCAAAGCCCGGTCTCCAAATGCCATCACACTGGGGGTTAAGGCCTTCAGCATATGCATTTTAAGGACATAATTTAGTCCATAGCCATGGCTCATATGATAGCCAGTAGTGTCTCTGCCCCAGGTAAACAGGTGCTCAGGTCTTACTTCTCCAAGCAGATTCCAGTCTTTTCCAAGATTGCAGGTGAGCTGTTTGCCCGGTAACCCCAGTTCTCTGACAGGCCCAAGAGAAGTCGTGAGTCGCCAGTTCGCTACATTTCTTCTCTTCCTGTAAGAGTGAGAGCAGCACTTGCTCCAACTCTCTATGTCTTCACCTTGAAACCGGATGCCCTCCACATGTTTATCTGAAACTTTCTGATTATTTTAGTTTTTGGTATTCTCATTTTGCTCCACACAAATTCAGATCACCAATTCTCCACCCCAGTAAAGGAGAGCAACTAGAACAATTTTTAGAATGGAAAGCAGAATGAAAAGAAAGGAAATCAAATATAAAAAGGCCTGGTATAAAGAAAAAGAAGCTACAACATCTATAATAAAACATAAACTATTTTTTATGGATAAAAGTTCAAAAAAGTTCTAAAACCTATAGTCATCTTTTTTTGCATGCATTAGGAATTCATGCCACATCTAAAAGTGAAAGAATGTGAATTTACTAAGCTCCCTGTTACAGAGAAGTTGCCAATGACCTAGTCAACTTTTCCTTGAAATGAAATAATTTAGCAAATAATTATCTTAAAATTCTGTGAGAAATAATTGTATTGCCTGCATTATATTCTATTGTTGTTATCTGAATCTCATATGGCATTATATCATAAAATGTGCTCCAATGGGCCTCTGTTTCCAATTAACTGCCTTTTCACATGACTCCTTAGCATTTTATCCTATAGCTGAAATGTTACTGATGCATTTTCAAGATTTGAGTAATAGTTTCTAACATTTTGCATTTACTGGATTTAGCAAAAGTTATTCAGATAATATAATTAAAAAGTCAAAAAGAACCTTAAGGATCAGCTGGGCCTGTTCTAAAATTGCAGAACGACACACAGAAGTATGTCATTGAAACAGAGGAGTTCCCACAGAGCTGGCCTGAAGCCCATATGCCTATCGATATTCCAGGCTGAGAGGCCTCCAAGGCATTGAGGTGAAACCCATGATGCCCCACCTTTCAGGGCTTCCATTTGGAACCCGAATGCCCTTTATGGTTAATGAACAACTCAGACGTTTGCCTGGTTAGCTTTCAGAGGCTGGTCTAGAAAGACATGTTCCTGGTATCTATTCCTTTTATATAAAAAAGTCTTTTCTGCTTATACTTCACTCATCCTTCTGAAAAAAGTTGTTCCTACAAGAAGGATGCAAGCCTTTCTAAGAATTTGTTACATGCTTAAAAGTAGCAAGGTCCCATTTCCTGTTTTAATGAGAATAGGACTAGAAGATACAGATTCCAAGTCGTGAATAGACACTTTCATGACTGGTAAAGGTAGAGTTATATTTATTTATTTATTTATTTATTTTATTTATTTAAAATATATTTTTATTGATTCAGAGAGGAAGGGAGAGGGAAAGAGAGATAGAAACATCAATGATGAGAATAATTGATTGGCTGTCTCTCAAATGCCCCCTACTGGGGATCGAGCCCGCCACCAGGCATATACCCTTGCTGGAATCGAACCCAGGACCCTTCAGTCCACAGGCCGATGCTTTATCCACTGTGTCAAACCAACTAGGGCTATACTAATTTATTTAATCGGATTACTTATTATTAGGGGTTGAATTGTGTCCCCTCCCACTCCCTCATAATTCATACGATGAAGCCCTAACTCCCAGTGCCTTAGAACATGACCTTATTTGACAATAGGGTCATTGCAGATGTAATCAGTTAGGTTAAGATGAGGTCACACTAGAATAGGTTGGGCCTCTAACCCAGTGTGATTGATGTCCCCATAAAACAGGAATTTTGGGCACAGACATGCACACAGGGAGAATGCCATGTGAAGATAGAGGTGGAGACTGGAGTGATGCTTCCGCAAGCAAAGGAAGGAACACAGAAGGTCACCAGCAAACCACCAGAAGCTAGGAGAGGCCTGCAACTGCCTTTGCCTCACAGCCTCAGAAGGAACCAGCCCTGCAGACACACTGACCTTGGACTTCTAGCCCCCTAACTGGTAGATAAGTTACTGTTGCTTGAGCTGACCCGTTTGTGTTTTGTTGTTATCGAACCCCTAGTAAATATACTTGCATACTTTATTGGAGTCAAATTTAAAATTTATATAATTTATCATTTTAAAGGTACTGAAGAAGTCAAATGTCTTCTTGATTTAGAAATATTTAAGACACTATATCAATCAATCCTACCGATAGCTACACTAGCTTTGTCGTAACTTTAACAACTTTGGTCTAATCGCTGCTCAGTCCCAAGCTAATGAATGTACACTCCTTTACATGGCTAAACTGAGTTTAAATGGGAATGCCATCTGAATATCCCCATCTCAGCCAGGGATAACACTTCTCTGAACACTCACATGCACAAACGCTCTGGCTGTTGAGTAGTAAAATTCAGTACTCAGAGTTGCACAAGCTGTCTTTTTATTGACAAAGTACAAGATATCTTAGTGTCTATACTACAAGTTAATTTCAATTTTTATAATGAGAATATCCTACTAGATTTAACAAATGCTGCCCGCTCTGCACCTTGGCAGTTCCCGGAGGTGGGGGCATTTTAGTCACAATCCGAAAATTATCATCTTAATTTACTTCTCAATATTTATATCTTTAGAATTCTAAATTAGAGTTCATTCATCCTCCTCATCCCCAACCTCTAAGCCCTGGGGAAAGAAAAGCAAGCACATTATGCTCTTGCTAAAAAAATATTATCCAGAAGAAGATACCGTGAAAACACTTGCAAATAAAGGAAGATTTCCTTGTTCTGTGTTCTTTGCTTCCCCGCACCCTAACTCTGACACCACCGAGAGGGATTTGGTTTGTTTATTTGCCTGCTTGTTTTTATAACTTCGATGCTTCTGGGAACATCCAAGATTCAAACGCCTGGGGTGCTTTGTGTTTTATGCCCTGCACCTGGTTAGACCTCATCTCTTGCCCTGAGACAGGGCCTCCTCTGCAGTCTGTGTTCTAGGGTCGATCTGACAGCAGGTCAGTCCTAATATGACTTAGGAAGGGCTGCCCATTGAAACTGGTAGTGCAGTCAGCCTATGTGAGTGTGTGTGTGTGTCTGTCTGTGTGTGCACATGTGTTGTTTTTGTTGTGGAAGCCTGAGCTGTCTTTATTGCTTTCACTGAAGTGAGATATTAAAGGTCTTTCACTTGCATTTTGCTAAGTAGCTGGGATTAAAGAGATGTTTTAAAGTGGAGTGAGGTTAAAGAGATGATGACTTTGGGGACATGGTATTTGACAGACAAGAGATGGTATGGGGCACCAGAGTGGGGTACCCTGGGAGAAAGGGGGTGCTGTGTGCTTGGAATGGTGAGTTAACAGTGAGGGGCACAGAGGAAATTATGTGGATGAAGGGAAGACAACACCTCTATACTAACACTGGCCCAGTCTGTGTAGAGAACACACACATGTTTTTGTTATTATTGTCGGTGGCTCCTGCCACCTTGTCGATGGGGTCTGAAGGGAGGGATAGATGAAAACATAGGCATGACCCTCGGAGCCAGGAAGGCAGCAGGGGTGCCTGGCCCCAGGCATGGTCTTCCCTGCTTGTAGCCTAATCTCCTCTTTTCCACATCCCTGCCCTGAGTCAGCCTCCTCTCTGCTCCAGGCCTCCAGGTTCAGACTCTGATGGTCCCTTATTGGGGGCTGGATGAAGAAGACTCAAGACCAAGTTCAAGTCCAGCTTGACTTTGTCTAGGTCACTGCTGACCTTGGATAAGTTACTTCTCCCCTTTTAGGGCTTTGGTTTCCTGTTTTATAAAATGAATCTTGGTGGTTCTTCCACATTTTTTTTAAAACCATAGAATCTGTTTTTCAAATAAAATTTTACATAAAAACCTAATATTCAAAAAGTACAAACTTCCAGCTATAAGGTAAGTAAGTCTTGGGATGTAATGTACACAATGGTGACTATAGTCAACAATACTTTATTGTATATTTGAAAGTTGCTAAGAAGCTAGATCTTAAAAGTTCTCATCACACACACACAAATGTGTAACTACTAGTATATATAGTCATGGATGTTACTAGACTTACTGTGGTGATCAATTTGCCTAATATACTAGTACATACATCATATCATTATGTTGTACACCTGAAACTAACATAATGCTATATGTCAATTATATCTCAATTGAAAAATACCTTATACGTAAAAGCAGAAGAAAATGGGTTTGCTCCCAGCTGCTGGTGCCTCTCACTTTCCCTCTTGGCTGTATCCTCCCATAACCCTCAGTAAGCTCCCTCCCATTATAGGCTGGGCCGCAGGGGAAAAAACTTGAAAAGCGCTGCTTTACACTTTATAAAAAAAAGCCCTGCAGAAACACTTTCTGATTGTAAACCATCAACTTGTAGATTTCCCAGTACAGTGCTGCCCAGGCCCCTGTCAATGACCACCTGCTGCCCCAGCTGCTGGTGGTGCCAGCGGCAAACGACCTGGGTTGTCTGCCTTTGCTGCCCTCCTGGGAGGCCCACATCCGTCTGATGGCTGATGGTGGCAGGACTGGGAAGTAAGGCTGCCCGACTCCACTCTGGAGGGTACAGGAGCCCCAGGTGCCCAGGCTGTCATAGTGCCTGCATGGCAGCTCCGTGTCTCTGTTCTCAGCCAGGGCGCTTCTTATAAACATATTCAGGCTGCATTCCATGTTCAGGCCAGCTTCCAGGGACCCACCTCTTTCTATAATTCTGATTTATTTCCTGGACATTGGCTTTTCCTGAGAAAAGAAATATTCAGATTTTTAAAATCCACCATGTTTTTTGGGGGTGGGTGGGAAGGGGAATAGTTTGCATATACAAATAAGACCCTGTCTGGGAGCCTGAGAGTTCCTTTGTATATTCCTGTGATAGAGGTGTGGTGAGTAAGAATGCGTGGGGCTGAGTTGCTTTGCATTTTCCTGGCACAGGACAAAACTGCTGGAGGAAACTCTAGCTGGGAGTCCTGGCGTCATAGGTCATCCTCTCCACTCTGAAAAAGCAATGCGCACAAAAGAGAAATTAGGCATGACCAATGGCCAAGAGCTGTCTTCTCTGAGTGCCCGGTGATGCCCACTGGGACATCCAAGATCCAGGCCTGACAGCTCCACCAGCCATGCCAAGGAGGAAGCCTCCCACTGGATGCAAGCAAGGATCCCTGTCACCTCTAAATGCATCACATCTGAGACTAATATGGGTCACAGTTTCTTCCTGGGGAGTAAGGTTTCCAGCAGCAACAGAATACAGACTTTTAGCTAGCTCACTGTTTAAGAGTCACCAAGCCACTTCTCCTGCTTTTGCCATGAATGGATTTGCTCTGAGATATATAGGTGGGCTCACTGGCAGAGAGTATAGAGAAGCATCCGCCAAGGGCATGCTCTAGGAGCCCTTAAATGATGGAGATCCCACCTGCTTGGGCCCTTCTACCAAGAAGTCCAGTTGTTCAGATCATAACCAAAGGTGACCACAAGGCTTGTGTCCCCCTATTACTGTTGATAATGTGAGCCTAGGGCGCCATTAGGCTGTAAAACTCCACATAAAGGTACTTATACTGTTGAATCCTACCATCTGGTAAAAATAGGATCACACATCTTCAATGCATTAGTTTGCTGGGCTTTCATATCAAGTGGCACAGACTGGGTGGCTTAAACAACAAAAATTTGTTTCTTCAGAGGAATGTTCTGGAGGCTGGAAGTCCCAGGTCAAGGTGTGGGAAGGGCTGGTTCCTTCAGAGGCCTCTCTTCTTGATTGGTAGATGGCCATCTTCTCCCCATGTACTTCACATTGTCTTCCCCTTATGTGTCAACCTGTGTCCAAATTTCCTCTTCTTATAAGGACATCAGTCATAATGGATTAGGGCCTAGTGAACTCATTTTAACTTAACCACTTATGCAAAGACCTTATGTCTAAATATGGTCACATTCTGAGGCATTGGGGTTCATATTTCAATATATGAATTTAAAGGGAACACAACTCAACTCATAAGAGTCAGTAAGAGTAGATGGCGAATAACCCAAACAGAGATAGGGAAAGCCTGTGTGCTCTCACAGGCACTGGGATGCTTGTCTCAGGGTACATTGAGGTGGCTCTGAAATCAGTCTCTACCAGGAAGGGTGGTGGGTAGCTGCCACCTTTAAGTTTCTTAAACTTAAAAATACTTCTAGCCGGTCAGGTTCACAGATATGCCATGTGCATTTTACCTACAGATTAGCCTGTGATCCAATGAAATGCAGGGTCTCAGGCATGTACCCTCACGCCGTGGGGAACCCATGATTGATGTACCTCCTTGGACAGAATGTTGGTGTCGGATGCACACTTACAAGTCAGTCTATGCCTGGTGGACGTGAGTTGTCTTTTAGGGGCTGTGATGGAGACTGGACTGCTGGAAAACAACATTGGGTCTAGGATATTAAAGAAAGAGAAAAGGGATAGTTGGATTGAAGTCAAGATATTATTTGGAGGCTCAATTAAGGCTCTGAATAAGAGTCACATTCCAGAAGAGAGACTTGCCAGGAAAACCTGGGGACGGATCTGTTGAAATGCAATGTAAAGGCTTTGATGTGGCCAGCAAAGCCAACACGGTGGACGTGGGACTCAGAGATTATAGAAATCTGCTTGCTCAGATGCCTGAAGGACAGCAAGGAAGGAAAGTGACCCCAGGGTTGGGACCGAGGGAGGACACAGACTCTGGACGAAGCTAGATGTTCCCTAAGGAATCCTGTGTGCTTCACATGGGTGCCACCCTGACTACGTGAGGTAGCCTGCCTATATACTTTACTGCCAATGGATTTACTCTCTTACAGGGCTGTCTCATGTTTTCTCCAGAGCTGGGCACGTTACAAAAAAGTCCTGGAAGAAAAAGGAAGGGAGAATGTAGCAGCAGAAAGACCCCAAACTTTCCAAAGAGAGTCCCTTGGCCCCAGCAAACTTTGCTTGTCCATCACCCTTCGGAGCCCTGCTCAGTTCTGGGCATCTTGAAGGTAAGTGACAACACTCGAGTGTTATTGTAGGGGCACCAATGATCCAGTCTAGGACAGTGTTTGTCTCACTCAAGATACTCCTCTTGGGGAGGAATGTGGTTCTCAGTGGGCCAGCAGGGTGGTGGGGGTGGAGAGTGGAAGCAGGAAGGTGGAAATTCCCCATTTAAGCTGAAACATTGGCATCTTGGGGAGGAGGCAGTACGTGCAGTGTTTATATTTGGAAACAAAAACATGTACATACTGTTTTTGTAATGCAAAAATAGAAAGCAAAGAGCAACAAAATCTTTGTTTTATGTAGTGTGTTATGCAAGTATGGCACAATTTATCATATGTCACATACATACTATTTTTCTTTTAAATAAAAATACATTTTTATAAAAAATAATGCTAATATTATTTTACTTCAGTGAAGGAAGAAAAAAAGGTAGGGCACGCAAAATTATAATATCTAACAAACAGGAGAATTATTTTAAAAGTTGCCCCAAAAACTTATGGAGAAGGAAGTTTTATATTCCAGGGTTCCCTTGTTGTCCCTGAGATGAAAACATTAATCAATGACTCAATGAAAATATTAAATAACAATTATGCATAGCATTTCATGGGTTATAAGACACAGTCCCTTTATATAAAGCAGGCTTATTGAAATTTTGAGCTGTACAAGAGCTTGAGGGGGGATTTGAACCAGGATCCCAAAAGATCTAGATATGTTGAAATATGGAGCAATTCTATAATTGGATAGAATTAAGTCATGATGACTACATTTGCTAACAAAAACCCCAATTACCTTTCAGGTGTGAGGAAACTGTGGCTTAACTGAAGCTTATGTGAAACAGAATTTAGAGGTTTTAATAGACTAAATGTTAAGTATGTGACGAGGTTGCCAAAAGAGCTACTGCAACTTGAGCTGCATTAATAAAGGCATCAATTATAGGCCAAGGGAGATGATAATCTTTAATCTTGACGAGACAGATTTTGTCTAGAGGTAAGAGACTTTATATATACAACACGGAATAAAAGAGTTTGGGTTCCAGAGTCAATTTGCCTGAATTCAAATCCCACCTCTGCTACTTTCTAATTGTGTGAAGATCTTGGCCAACTTAACCTCTCTGTTCCTCAGTTTCCCCATTCCCAAAGGGATATTATAATAGTAAGTACCTTTGAGATTGCTTTGAAGATTAAAGGGGGCTGTCTTAGTCTGCTCAGGCTGCCATTGCAAAGTATCATAAACTGGGTGGCTTTCACAGCTTATTTTCTACAGTTTTGGAAGCTGGAAGACCCACATCAAGGTGCTGGTCAATTTAGTTCCTGATGAGATCTCTCCCCTTAGAGTACAGATGGCCCCTTCTCACTGTCCCCACATTCAGAAGAGAACTCTGGTGTCTCTTCTTGTAAGGACACTCACTAATCCTATTGGATTGGGGCCTTGCCATAGTGACCTTATTTAACCATAACTACCTCATAAAGGCCCCACACCAAATATAGTCACATTGGGGGTTAGGCCTTCAACATATAAATTTTGAGGGAGCACAATTCATTTTATAGCAGGGATCATATATTTGAAGCAAGTAAAAAACATCTAGAATAGAATCTCACACACGGCCAGTAATCATTAAATGCTAGTTCATTATTACCTAGCTTTTATTTGGATCTGGACACTACTTTAATGGGGGCATGAACAAACTGGATTAGGAACCAATTTCTTATGAGGAATGTTTAAAGGATGTGAAATATTTAGACTAAAAAGATAAAACTTTGGGGAGATGTGTTAGCTGTCTTGAAATAGTCACAGCCTGTCAGATTGATGAGCTGTGAGGTTTATTCCAGTTGACTGTGAGTGTTAGAGCAGGAACACTGGGAGAAATTACAGAAAAACATGTAGACTCAATGCAGGGAACACTTTCAGATTGGCTGTCTGCAGTTGAGTGTAAACTGATACCTTTTATTTTTTAGGGAACAACTTAGTGATAGGAATAAAATTCTTAAATATGTGTATAGCCTTTTTTTTTTAAACTCAGCTATTTTATTTGGAGAACTTTTTCAAAAGAAAATAATCACATGCCTATGGACACAGATGTGATTACACCTTTATTTGTGATAGCAAAATATTAGAAACAACCCAACTTTCCTCAAATGGGAAATTGAGTCAGTAAATTAGGGTCCACCAAGAAAAGAGAACATTATGCAAGGATTTAAAATAAGTGTATGCTCCTAGACAAATTTTGAAAAGTGGGAAAACTATTTAAAGTAATTGTATGTTTCTAAGGTATTCATGGCAAGTTGGTAAGTGCAAAAAGCAAGTTGGTAAGTGCAAAAAGGAGAGAATGTTGAGGGTAATCTAATTTTTAGAAATTAAAAAAAGGAGATGGTAAAATGAGTGTGTAAGTAGGCACATGTATTGTAGGATGAGGGCCAGACAACATCTTCAATATGTTGATAGAGGTGGGTAGAATATCTTAGGTTATTGCTCTCCCTTCTTCATTGTTCAGTAGAGTAGCTGTAACTAGCCACATGAGGCTATTTAAATGAAATTAAAAATAATGAAACGAAAAATTTAGTTTTAGCTTCATGAGCCACATTCCAAGGACTCAATAATACATGCAACCACTAGTTACCATACTGAACAGCAAAGAATTACAGAATATTTCCATCATGGCAGGAGCTCTATGCATCACCACCTCTTGCACACAAGTGGTGATACATAAATGAAAGAATAGGACTTTGTCATCAGACTGCCCGCAGATTAGACTTCAAGTTCAATGAGGACAGGGATTCTACCCATCTCATTCCTGGAACCCTCTGTTGCTTAACAAAGCATAGACACTGTATAGCATTAGTTTATGAATGAATGAAAAATGTATGTAAAGAACTAACATAGTGAGTGCTCCATTAATATCTCCACCATTTGGTATGTGTATTTGACAGAGGAGGGAGCCCCCAGCCACCCTCTTTCCCAAATATAGATTAGGTGATTGATTATGAAGCTGTCTATTGCATGCTGTAATAAATGTCTCAAGGACAAGGTTACTCACTAAACACAGACATTCATAATATTGCTAAATGCTTGATGCCATAATCAATTTGTCAAGAACCCATCTCTCACTGAGCATGAGAAGTATTCTAATGGGGAAGTCAAATTGTCTAATCCCCTTCTGCATTACGGGAAAAATCAGTCCTGTCTGCTCAGTAGGGCAAGATGGATGCATGTCTATGAGGTGAATAATCATTGCCAATGGCTTGCCACATCTTCAGAATCCTGACTCTGTATGAGATACGCATGATGGCAGAAGAGAGGAGCACACAATTAACTGAAATAAGGTGACTGGTAGGCCCAGGATCTGCCTGGGAGACTTGTAGGCTTCCTGGCAGTGCAGCAGTGGACAGATTCAATTACTCCATTTTTACTGCTCCTCTTTGCATCTGGCACATCTCTTGTTTGACTCTCTCATTTGAATTCTGCTGGGGATACTTGTTCTGTACAGATGTATCCCTGCCTCATCTGTGTATCTGCCACCCCCTTTCCATATCCATTCTAATTGTTCCATTTATGCCACTTTTTTTTTCTTTTTGCACAAGGGATCTTTGTAATAGGGCCTGGAGAATATTTTATTTCTTCTGATTAAATCTGGTAGATGTTTTTTTTTCCTAGGCGTTATTGGGTTCTTTTAATTTCCTCCTGTTTATTACTTTTGCTGTCAATGACATTACTATTCTTTGAGTTGCTATCGTGTGTATGTGTGTGCGTGCATGCATTTAATTACTTACAAATGAACATACAGGAAGATAAAAGAGATCATTTAGAAAAGCAATTCTGACTTTCCAGACACATTATGTCAGTCTTAGACCTTAGTTCCTGCCATGCTGAAACACAATATTTCCATTTGGGTTGCATTTTTTAGAGCAGTTTTGGAAAATAACGGTTTTAGCTGGGGGTAGAGTTAAAGCTGCAAAATGAAAGACATTGGTGGAATCCATACTTTCTTTCATGCCCTTTTGTTAACTGGAATTATTTACTGTGTTTTTCCACCCAGACCATTCAGAGACATGCTCTCCTGGCCTCATCTCCCCAAACATATTGAACTGAATCCTTTTCTCTCAGCTATAGCACGCTCCTTTTTCTCAGTTACATACCATATTTTGAGCATCTCAATGTAGGTGTTTTTTTTTTTCAAGGGAACAGATGTATTATTACAGCTCAATTGTTCATTTTTTAGATGATACATACCAGGTACTAATCCAGGTAAATTAGATAGTATGCTTGTTTGGAGGCTACTTGAAGGCACTGTCTCTAGTTCTGTTTAATAGGAAACCATCAGCCCTGTCTACCTGTCAAAAGTAGGATGATTTCAAGATAACAAAAAATGAGAGAGGGACATCGAGCAGAAATAAGTTCGTTAAACACCTGAGATCATCATTGTTTGGGCTACAGGGTATCACATTGTAATAGGAATCATGTGTCTAAGTCTGGTAAAACCCTTCGGAGATGAGTAGAATTTCTGCTCTAGAATCTGACTGAGGCCCTCAAGAGTCTTGGCTTCTCGTCTGTCACCCAGTTCTTTCTTCATGCTCCTTTCCATTGTTCACCTTTAGAACTAATCCCTGACAAATGCCATTGACTTCTGAGACTTTCCTGCCTCTCTTCCTTGGCCTCACTCACCCAACACACCCCCATCTTGGGTGACTCTCACCACTGTCTACTGCCACTCAAGTGGAGTGGTCAACATGACTAGAGAATATGACACAACCAGGCACCTGGTCTGACTCTGAGTTCACAATTGCAAACCTTCAAAAGGGCCTGCTATATTTCTTTAAAAAAAAATCCCCCCTACTCTTCCTGAAGCCCATTTGATTCTCATCTATGCTGATCCTTTCATGCCCTCTTTCCTGGCTGGTCAGCTAATATCACACTTCACCAGGACATCAAGTGAGAATGCACTCATCTACCAGGCACACAATGATACATCTACCTGTGTTGACCCATCCTCTTTCTTTCTATTTTTCTCCATATCAGGAGCTTGTCTCTTTGTGGATGCTCTGGCCACCACCCACCCTTAACCTCTTAAAGAAATGCTGCTGTGGTTTGGTCCTCTTCATCCCACATGAATTTTCCCTTCTCCATAAGATAATTACCATCAGCATTCCACGTGCTCTAGAGTCTTCTATATTTAAATGATTACATGTATGACTCCACTTCTCTTTAGACTGGCTCACCTGTCCACACCCCTCACATAGCCAAATTTTTCAAAAGACCAGTCCACATATGTTGCCTGCCTTGCCTCATGATCTGGACACTGATTGCAACTCAAATCTGGATGTTCTCATCAGCATTACCAAAGACCTGCAAATCTAAATAATGCTTTTGTGTCCTCTTTTTCCTCAAGTCTCAGAGTTATTCAACACAAACCAATCACACGTTCCTGGAACAAATGTTCTCGCTAGATTAGAAGCTCCAAGAGGCAAAAGACTTGTCTGTTTTGGTGACCATTGTATCACAAACAATTTTAAAAGTGCCCAACTTCATAGTTGTGCCAGCAATATTTGTTGAATAAATAGGACATACTCTTTGTGTGGCTTAACCTCTGTGAGACTGCACTCTTGGGGTTTCCTCTTAATTCATGACCCTCTCTTTTTCCTTCTCCTTCTCCAGCTCCTCTTTCCTCTGCAAGTTCTCAATGTTAGCATTCTTCAGAGTGCCATCCTGGGCCATGTCACAGATAGCTTAGTCATTACCATAGTTCCAAATCCTACACTTCTAATTTACATGTTCAGCCCTTGTCTCTCCCTGAGATCCAGGCCTCTGTGTCCAATTTATCCAATTCAACGTCTCATGCATATCTCATGTTTATTCAAAACAGATTTCTTAACTCTCACTTTCTCTTTTAGTCCTTCCCATTTCTATGAATGACATCACAACCCCCCTTGGCTGTTCAGGACAGAATTCCTTGGTTTGTCTTTGTTTTCTCTGCTTCCTTTTTCTTGTCCCTGTGGTCCATCTTTCAGCAAACCCTTTCAAGTCTTTTCCTAAGTGATGTGTCATTACCAACCACTTTCTTTCTCTCCCATCCCTTACCCAAGCCATACTCCTGTTTCATCTATTCCATCCTAAGACTTTCCTAATATCCCCCTGCTGACCATCTCTCCATCTTCCCTACCATCCTTCCTGCCCCACAGCCATCAGTCAGATCCTCAAAGTTCACTGGGCTTTCTCACTTCCCTGCTTAGGACACTTCAATGGCTTCCCAGTACAGTTAGAAGCTCTTTCTGTTGCCTATCAGGCCCCACATTATCTGACCTTTCCACCTTCCTTGAAAGCCATGCTCTTCACTTACTGTGTTCATGATCTTTGCCTTCTTCCAGATCCTCCAAACACTTTCCTGCCTCAGAATCTTTTACATGTTGCCCTTCCACCTAAATGCTTTCTGCTTCCCTCTTCCCATGCTGGATTTTAGTACTCGTCCAGTTCTCAGTTTAACCCTCATTTCTTGAAAAGTCATTCCTGATTGTATCATGAAAAATACCCCCCCCATTAGCTTTTATTATAGTCATTCTTTGTTTCCTTCATAGCATTTGCCACACTTTCATATTTCAAAAATTCACTTACCTGTTTACTCACTGTCTTGCTCACTAAATTATAAGTTTCATGAAGATGAAGACCATATTTGACTTGTTCACTTCCATAATTTCAATGTCAAGCACTGTGTGGCGCAGAAAATGTACCTAAAAGTGATGAACACTTCCAGGATTTAGTCACTGTGACTTTTTAGTAACACTCCTTGATTAATTTCTGTTATGGTTAAAAATTTGTATTTTTACTTTCTGTCCCTCACCTCTCCATAATTTCTAAAATATTAATGGAAAAGGTAGGAGAAAGAAACTATATAAATATTGGTCTTGTAGTTTCTAATAGGCAAGACGTATTTTATTATTTTCAACTCTAAACATTTGTCTGATCCAGACATGTGCTCCTGCAATTATTTTTGTTGTCATATGATTAATCACCCACACATAATATTTATTGATATTCATTTATAATGTTAATGTTTATTCATTAGTCATGAGGCCTCATTGAAAGCTGGCTATGGATCTGAACTGCCAGATGCTCGGATTTCCTCATGGCCATTAGGCTGTGTGGGGTTGGATGCTGTTTGTGTATATTCTATGGATGCCTTGGTAATTCAAAAATCTAAGTCTAACTTTATCAGCATTAGATTTCTTTTTTATTTTGAATAAAAGTAAAAAAGAAATAATATTTTAACTGACCTTTGAAAATAGTCAGTTAGTTTTCCAGGGCTGAAGTGATTAGAATGCTTGGGGAAGCTCTAGAGAGATGTTACTTTCGACCTGTGTAAACTGGTGGACTGACCACCAATGAGACCTATAGGTGGCAATGAGATGGCGGAGAAGACCAAAGAACAGAGGGTTCATTAGATGTGAGTCTGGGCTCTTCATTCCCCTAATCCTAGATGTGTGAGAAGTCATATCTGTGCTTTCTTTAAGACTGCTACGCTTCAACTGAAAAGTGGTAATAAAAACATTACACCCTCAAAAGCCATTGGTACAGTTACATGACACTCTTCAGATAGAGTATTAGATACTCACTTATTATCTGTGTTTTAATATTAGTGTGAATTCCCTCCAAGATGGAATGAATCACCATAACATCGTTCTGTAATAGACTGATCATACCTATAATTTTGTACTCCAAATCCTCAATAAAATGAGATTCCCAAGACTGAAGCTGTTTACTTAAGAATGACCACTCCAATTCTTGCTTTAAATGCACCAATTTTTAGATATCCCCATCTGGAGGGCAGTGGTTCTTCAACCGGGGTGATTTCACCCCTCGCTACCAAGGAATACTTTCCTTGGCAATGTCCGGAGACATGTTTGGTTGTCACACCGGAGAGAAGGGGGTGCTACTGGCATCTAGTAGACTGAGTCCAGGGATGTTGCTAAATATCCTGCAATTTACAGGGCAGTCTCCATGACGGTGATTTATCTGACTCAATATGTCAATGGTTCCAGGTTGAGAAACTGTTGTAGAGCATTATATATCCAAGTGGCATTTTCTTTTCATTTTCTCCTCCTTGACATGACTAAAACATACATGGATTATCTTGGAAATTTATTATTTTGTAATCTGAAAAACAAAATGTAACATTTTGAGTATCTAAATCGCACAAGCAGATCTAGGCTTCCAAACTATTTATTAGGAGTTTTAAAACATATTGATTTTAAAATTATGCATCAGGAAAAACTACCCCTTTTAATTACTTTCCTGAGAAACACAAACAAGAACTTTAATCCCGGAACATTGTATGGATTAATGGTTTAGTAATAAGTTTGCAGTTACTTCATATATCACCAATTAATTTTCTGAGTATCCAAAATGATTACAAATCAAAGGGTTCTAAAGAAGGAGTTTCATACATTGAAGAAACAATAAGGAAAAAGATATGTATTTCAGAACAAGTCAAATAGAAACTGTCATTTTCTAATCCCCCCCCCCCCACATGTATTTTTTTAAAAGCTATAGCCTGTGTCTCCAGAGTTTTGGATGCCATATTCCTAATGACCCAGATCTCTAAGGGTCTCCCAGTGCTGAAATCCTGAAATTATATAATATTTCACTGCTTTGGAATGGCACAATAGATTTGTATAGGCAACACCAGACTCACTTTATTCTTGAATTTTCCTCTAAAACAAAGTGTTTTCCCCTCTTGACTGGTTGTGTCTTTCCCCTTGCTCTCTGCTAGACTCTGCAGTCTTTAATACGTCCCAGGAATCAGATGTTTTAATGCACTTTCATTTCAAAACTGGCTGCTTTCATCTTTGATCAAATAAAGAATGACATGACTGGGGAGACACGCGTTTCCGCCGCTGGTTGACACCGTTGCAGAATGGCTTTGAGACTCTTATAGTTCTATGATTTGAAATGTCAGACGTGTCAGCAGGGCCGGCGTAAAGCCCTTGGAGTTATGTTTTGATGGTTTCTCAAATATTCCAGTCAGCTGGCTGAAATGACTTTCAGCACAGGCCTGAGCTCCTCGGTGAGAAAGGTGCATGAATGCCTCGTTAAGGGGCTGCATTAGCTCTTGCAGTAGGAGAGTATCTAGAAAACAAGCTTAAGTGAATTTGTAAACTCACCCTCATTAAATTCCTTTTCTGAAGAAACATAATGGCCCCCCAAAGCGCAGTTGGGTGTGTGCTCTGCTACTGATCAGCTTTTCTGACAGCTTCCTTAGCGCTGGGAGCGGGGTCCCAAACACAGTTGTACTAGTAAATGAAATAAAGTCAGGAGTGCAGTGGGTTTCTTTGTTTTTGAGCGTGACATATTTTGTGCTTAAATGTGCAATGCAGCAGACGCCAACGTTTCATTTATGATTTCAGAATAATTAATTAGTAATTGTAGCATGGTTCCTTTAAAAACAATAGTTTGATCCTATTAATTTAAAGGTATACAAAACACTAGTCGTCATTCAGCTTCTGGTCATCTCCCTTTTCTCACATCATCTCCTTGTAAAGGAAGATTGCAGTGAGTTCCACAGTGGGTGAAGCCACTGTTTTGCCCATAGTCTGCCCTAATGGCCCCCACCTCCCATCTACCTCTTATGTTATCTTTTCCCCATTGGGGATCAGCTCCCACCCATTTGGGGGGTAGCTAAATAAATGAGAGCTTCTTCTGCACAAAACAGTACCCCTGTACCCCCTTATGCCAATAAGATGGCCCCATTATATGTCCCAAGAATAGCTCTGTTGCCCACTTAGCACTCCGTGTGGACAAAAACCACATCCGACCAATTGAATCCATGCGACAAACCTGTAGTATGTGACAACGTGGTGCCTCAGCTTCTTTCCGATTAAAGAGGCCCGAGAGTCACGTTATAAAATCGATTTACAGCCAGACACCTCTTCATATTTTTGTCTAAATCCATGTGGTGTGGCTCTGTTCTTAGTATTTTAAGCTGCAGTCAGTGATACCGTTTTCAATATCTTTTTATGGAAGGTATTATTTAGAGCAAGGCTGTTTGGTTTTAAAAACAAAACTCAAATGAGAAAATTAAAACAAACAAACAACAAATGAAATACCTCTGGGTGGAGGGCTTGCCTGTCTAACGTGAAGGAAGCCCCTTCGGTGACCCGGAAAGGTCGATGGGTGGAAGGAAACCCGATCGGAGAGAAAAGTCTACTGTTAACCCACGCGTGTGACAGTTTTTGGAAGGACCACACTGGGAAAGATCGTGCGGGAAGCTTATGCGTTTGTTCGAAAGAAAGGATTATGATGCACCTCACAATCGTACTCTAAAACACGGTAAGTGCTCGCGTGCCTCCCTGTGCTTATTGACAAAACAGCAGGGACCGTGGAGGCAAAGCTCTGCTGTTTCAATTATTGAACTCTGCTCCCCATCAGTTTCAAAGGAGACAACGTCTTCCTTCATTCCCAGACAGCGCTCTATTAGTGTCAATTTGTTCTATTTTAATCCAGGATGAAAAACTGACTGTGGCGCTCAGTCTGGCCGGATCTTTACTGGCAAATGGGAGAAGGAAATATGTGTCAATTTCCTGGCTCTTTCAGACAACACCTTTCTCTAGCTCATAAGTGATTTGGGCAATCTGGAGCGAGGGAGGTTTTTATTTTCTCTTCTGAGTTATCCAGATCAGGGCTTCCGCTCTCTGCTCTCCTGGCTACTGGCGTCTCGGCTTCCCATATGACACAACATAGGCAGTTTGAAAGAAACGACATCATTTTTGAAAACCTCCGAGTAAAAGTGGCATACGGGATCGTTTCCGTGAAGGAAGAAACTAAAAAAAACAACAACAGGGAGTTTCTTTAAAGCCAGCAGGAGAAAGCCAAGTTCATGCCTGTCAGTAAGGAAGGGCTTGTCTCTGCAATTCTCCTATCTCCTCCTTAGTCCGAGGATGAATGTTACCCCGTGGGTTTGGTGAGAGCCTCTTGTCCCCCACACTCCCAGATCCTGAACACGTAGCCTCCCCTGAGCACTCAGCTGGTGGAGGGTGGAGCGCTCCGTTTTCCCTTCGGGGAGATCCTTTGCCCAGTTGTGAACCATCAGGCGTGAATCGCGAAGGATCTGAGACCTGCAGTTGGAGGGCCTGTGTGGAGAGCACAGGAAAGTGGCAGCAGGTGGGAGGACACCCTATGATTTGTGACCACTCCTCTGGGGAGCCGGCTCATGGAAAGACAACATGTATTGTGGCATGTTCCACAAGGCCGTTTTCACCTTAAAAGTATTTTATACTCTTCTTAGGCGCCCAAATTTATTACAGTATTTCTTAACTCCCTGGTTATCAAATGCAGGTGTGCAGACATTTTTACTTTTAAGATATGATAGCTGACTGTGAGTAATGTTTTCGTGCGGGAAGTGTAATATTTTGAGATTATGTTCTGGAAACATCAGTAGGATATTGTATGTGGAATTAAAGTTAATGCCATAGACTCCTCCCTTCCATGGAAAATAGGCGAGGGTGAATTTTTTGAAGCATTAGAGGCACTTGTGTTTTAAGTATTCAGAGCAGATGATAAATGAGACAGTATAATGTATTGATATATGGTCCTTCTCTGCATTGATCAGGGTTTAGTAACTACCTTAGAAATTTTTTAAAAAAATGTTATTACTTGTGCATGAATGTAAGGAAAGATGACACTAAGAAAAGAAATATATGATGTGTTTTCCAGAGCCCCATTATATTAAGTTGAAAATGGAGCTACCATACTTCCTTTATTGTTGTTGAACATGGTACCAACCTTTTTAATGGCTTGCTGAGGCGGACAGTGGATTGTTGTAAAGAATGATAATGATTCAGACAGAAGCCCAGGGGGGTGAGTGCAGTGTCTGGGGATTCAAAGAGCAGCAGCACCGTTTCAAGGGTAATAATCCTCCTTAAACAGCTGTTCCATCTTCTCACACTCTGCACTGTGTGTTTGGAGTTGGGGTTGGGTGCAGGGTCTGAGGGCGGGATGAGATCAGCTTTGAGTCATTACTCGGCCTTTCAGAGGTGCTTTCTTCTCTGATACAAAAGGCATTCATTTATTCATCACAACAGTTCAGTTCTCTCCTTTGAGTCCTGAGGTAGTTTCCTGGGGCTGTCCTAGCAAAATACCACAAAGCGGGAGGCCTAAAACAACAAACATGTACTCTCTCACAGTTCTGGAAGGTCAAAGTCCTTTATCAAGGTGTCTGTAGGGGCGGGCTCCCTCAGAAAATCCTTCCATGCCTCTTTCCAGCTTCTGGCACTGCCCGTAAACCTTGGTGCTCCCCGGCTTGTAGCAGCATTACTCCAACCTCTGCTTCTATCATCACACGGACTTATCTCTATCCCTGTGTTCTTCTTAAGGACACCAGTCATATCAGATTATGATCACCCTAGTCGAGTATGACTTCATCTTAACTAATTACATCTTTAAGGACCCTGTTTCCAAATAAGTTGCCAGTGGTTAGGACTGCAACACAATTCAGCTCACAACTGTGTTTGTGTAGAGACCAATGTAAGCACCGAAACACTGTCACTATTTTGCTTGTCATCTGAAGCACACGCTTAGAAAGTCTGACCTCTGGGGTGAAGAAGAGACTGACAGTAAGAACTGGGAATTGACGGGGACCATGATGCAAGACCCATGAAATGGTTAGTGGCATTTGTGTCTATGGGGGGCCACTGGGAAACGCATGGGGGTGGAGAGAATGTGATGTGGCATTTTGCAGCTCTCTAAGTGATTATTATTCTTCATTCTCTGGTGGGGAATTAGGACTGATGTTCTTTTTGGTGCCAGGAGGGCTGGAAGTATGAAATAGAATCCCTCCCATCTCTCCATTCTTCCCTGTACCACTCCCAAGAACATGACTATCTATCCAGGAAAAGGCATCGCATAATGTGAGTGCTTTTGTAGGAAAAATTTCGGAAAATGTCATAGGGCATATGCTTTTATAATTTTGATAGGTGTTGGCATGTCACCTTAGGATTGTCCTCATTTACATTGCCACCTGCCGTGTAGGAGAGTAGCATTTTGTCCCAGAACACTGTGATGTTGAAATTTTAAACCTTTGCTAATTTTACAATTTAAAAAAAAAAAAAAGATTTCTTGATGTATATCTAATTTACATTTTCCTTTTTAGGCATGAAGTGAGTGTATTTTGGTCATTTTGAGAATAATCTTATTCATTTTTGTAAACTCGTTTCATACCTTTTTTCCATTTCCCTATTTTGCTGTTAAACTCATTTGCTTGTGGGAGATTTTTATGTATTTATAAAATGAGCCCTTTCTGATATAAATCTCAAATATTTATTTAAAAAATGTCATTTATTTTAATTGATTATTTCCTTGATGTTTGAGTCATGGTTAGATAGATAGACCTTCCTACTCAAAGTTATAGAAAAAAGTCTTCAACTTGCTTTATTCTAATTATTTTTATTGGTATTTTGCTTTTAAATCTTTTATCAGTTTGGAATTTATATTTTTTTTATAGTTATGACTAGTGGCTCGGTGCACAAAATTTTTGCATGGGAGGGGGGTGTTCCCTCAGCCCAGCCTGCACCATCTCCAATCAGAGACCCCTTTGGGGGATGTCTGACTACCAGTTTAGGTCTGATCCCCACAGGGATCGGGACATCCCTCTTGCAATCTGGGACCACTGGCTCCTAACCACTCACCTGCCTGCCTGATTGCCCCTAACCCCACTGCCTGCCTGCCTGATCACCTCTAACTGCCCTCCCCTGCAGGCCTGATCTCGCCCCCAACTTCCCTCCCCTGCCAGCCTGATCTCACCCCCAACAACCATACCCTGCCTACCTGGTTATCCCCAACTGCCTTCCCCTGCCAGCCTAATTGCCCCTAACCCCCTGCCGGCCTGATCTCACCCCCAACTGCCTTCCCCTGCCAGCCTGATCTCACCCCCAACAACCATACCCTGCCTACCTGGTTATCCCCAACTGCCTTCCCCTGCCAGCCTAATTGCCCCTAACCCCCTGCCGGCCTGATTTCGCCCCCAACTGCCCTCCCCTGCTGGCCTGATCACCCCTAACTGCCTCTGCCTCATCCCCCACTACCATGGCTTTGTCTTGAAGGAAGCCAGACGTCTGAAAGATGGCCGGTCAACCCAATCTAATTAGCATATTACCCTTTTATTAGTATAGATAGATTATATAGGATAGGATTGCTTAAATGGGGGTGGGGGGGGGAGCCTTTTTCAGCAGGAGGAGATGCTCTTGGCAGACAAAAACATATAATCCCTATATCTGGACTGATAGCCAGCCATATGCACTATACTGCCAAACCAGTCATTAAAAAATTGAACTGCTTTCTTACACCTTACACCAAATAGCTATTGCCCTTAAAACCCCTCCTCAGCCCCCATGTTAGGTTCTGCCTTCACAATTTACCCAGATTAGGTTCTGATTGGTCAGTTACTATGCCAGTCAGCGTCAAAAGCTCCACCTTTTAAGCAGCCATTGGCACCTCACAATTCACCCAGATTTGGCTCTGATTGGCCGGTTTCTATGCCAGTCAATGTCAAAAGCTCCACCTCCTAGGCAGCCATTGGCTCCTCTCAGTTCACCCAGATTTGGTTCTGATTGGTTAGTTTCTATGCCAGTGAGCATCTCCAGGCC
Organism: Myotis nattereri; assembly: GCF_964212035.1. Lineage (NCBI taxonomy): Eukaryota > Metazoa > Chordata > Mammalia > Chiroptera > Vespertilionidae > Myotis > Myotis nattereri. The sequence continues at coordinate 31,549,165 of NC_138076.1, forward strand.
TATCTCTGGGCCTGATCAAAGAGGTGGGGCTGATCAGCAGCTGCCCCAGGTGGCTGGTGATCAGGCTAAATTGCTGACCTCTCAGAGAGAGAGGCTCTGCTGCTGATAAGCCCTTACCTCTCTCTCTCTTTCTGAGAGGTCAGCAGTTCAGCTTGCTCACCAGTCCCCTCCCACCCAAGCCTGCTGCGCAAGCAGCCTGGTGTTTAGTTGAGCCTTCAGTAATTTGGGATGTTATGGACTCTGGCTCTTTTTATATATATAGTAGAGGCCCAGTGCACAAAATTCATGCATGGGGGTGTCCCCTCAGCCCAGCCTGTACCCTCTCCAATCTGGGACCCCCTCAGGGGATGTCTGACTGCCGGTTTAGGCCAGCAGTCCCAGGGATCGGGCCTAAACCAGCAGTTGGACATCCCTCTCACAATCCTGGACTGCTGGCTCCTAATTGCTCACCTGCCTGCCTGCCCAATTGGCCACTCACTGCCTCTGCGTGCCAGCCTGATCACTCCTCACTGCCCCCTGCCAGCCTAATTGCCCCCAACTGCCCCCCCTGCCAGCCTGGTCGCCCCCAACTGCATCCCCCTCTGCCAGCCTGGTCACCCCTAACTGCCCCCCCCTGCTGGCCTGGTCACCCCCAACTGCCCCCTCCCTCCTGCTGGCCTGGTCACCCCCAACTGTCCCCCCCCCTGCTGGCCTGGTCACCCACAACTGCCCCCTCCCTCCTGCTGGCCTGGTCACCCCCAACTGCCCCCCCTGCCGGCTTGGTTGCCCCACACAGCCTGCTGTTCAGTTGTTTGTTTGTCTCTCACTAACCCCCCTGCCAGCCTGGTCACCCCATGCAACCTGCTTGTTCAGTTGTTTGGTCGTCCCTCATTAGCCCCCCTGCCAGCCTGGTCGCCCCATGCAACCTGCTTGTTCAGTTGTTTGGTCGTCCCTCATTAGCCCCCCTGCCAGCCTGGTCACCCCATGCAGCCTGCTTATTCAGTCATTTGGTCATCCCTCACTAACCCCCCTGCCAGCCTGGTCGCCCCATGCAACCTGCTTGTTCAGTTGTTTGGTCGTCCCTCATTAGCCCCCCTGCCAGCCTGGTCGCCCCATGCGACCTGCTTGTTCAGTTGTTTGGTCGTCCCTCATTAGCCCCCCTGCCAGCTTGGTCGCCCCATGCAGCCTGCTTATTCAGTCATTTGGTCATCCCTCACTAACCCCCCTGCCAGCCTGGTTACCCCATGCAGCCTGCTTGTTCAGTCATTTGGTCATCCCTCATTAGCACCCCCTGCCAGCCTGGTCACCCCACACAGCCTGCTTCTTCAGTCGTTTGGTCGTCCCTCACTGATCCCCCCGCTTGCCCGCCTGGTTGTAGGCAGCCATCTTGTGAGGGTGTGATGGTTAATTTGCATATTACCTCTTTATTATATAGGACAGATGGTTAATTTTATGTGTTAACTTGGGTAGGCTATTGTATTATTCTTCAATCAAACATTAACCTAGGTGTTCTTGAACAGGTATTTTGTAGATGTGGTTAACACCATTAGTTAACTTTAAGTAAAGGAGATTACACTCTATCTTGTGGGTGGGCCTCATCCAATCAACTGAAAGCTTTAAGAGCAAAAACTGAAGTTTCTCAGAGAAGATATAATTCTGCTTTATGAATGCAGCATAAAAAATCCTGCCTGAGTTTTTAAGCTGCCAAGTTACCCTATGATTATGGATATCTATATCTATTCCTAAGTTTATATCATCTATTTGGGCATGGCCTAACTGAGTCTCTGCTCAGAGTCTTACAATTCACAAGGCTGAAATCAAAGTGTTGGCCAACGCTGTAATCACATGTGAGGCTTGGGGGGTCTCTGCCAAGCTTATTGGTTGCTAGCAGAGCTCACTTCCTTGCAGCTATATGACCAAGAGATCATTTACAATTCCTGGCTATACAGGCCTCTCACAACATAGCCACCTACCTACTTCTTCATTCACCAAATAGAACCTGTAGTCCCAGTGTTTTGCGAGATGGAGCCTAACAAAAATAGTATGATCACAGGATTGACATCCCAACACCTTTGCTATGCTCCATCATGAGAATCATGCCCCAGGTACTGACCACACTCAGGGGAGTGAATCATTGGGCATCACCTTGGGGTCTGTCTACCACACCTTCTCAAAATTGTTAAGATCATGTGAAGGGAAAACAGTGTTTCCTTCTCTATGCTGAGTTTGAACATCCTAATCATAAAGTTTCAACTATACTTTTGCCAATACAGGAACAAATAACACAAAATGATTATATACTGAAAATTTTTTAATTTCCATTTATGTTGATGTCACAATCATTTAAATTTTACATATAGTTGCTTTGATTCTCACATTCATTGTAAGCTTATGAAAACAGGAAACAGTGTTGGTTTAATTGATTCTCATACAACCCATGACACAGGATATGAGGATAGTTAACCATCTATAATAACATGGAGGAATTCATTTCTTTAGAGAGATGCACAGATTTTAATGATAGATGATTAACTTTCAAAGTCATTGAAATTTCTTCTCCATTCAAAAAGCATTCCATTTTCGAATTAAATTATATGGTTGAAAGAAAGAAAATGGGATTTGCATTTTAAATATGTCTGCAGAAAAGGAAAGAAGGAAGCCCAAGAGGAGTGAGAGAAGGAAGATAAGCTGGAGGAATAAGAGGAAGAGAAGTAGTAGTGAATTGAGATGAAGAGTTCAGTTGTGACACGTGGTGTGTGACACCTAGAGCCATCTGTGTCTACATAGTAAGCCAACAATGGAAGAGACAGAGTTATGACTCTTGGAAGAATTTAGAACTAGAAATAGCAACGTGAATGTCATTTGACCATGAAAGGCATAAAGAATGTGATAAAACAGTCTGCTGTGGAGAGCACTCTCTGGGGAATTTCAAAAGTGAGTGGATCAGCAGAGAGGGGCCCAGAAGAAGCAGGGAAAGAACAATCAGGGAGGGGATGAGAGGAAAAAGTGGATCAGAAGGAGACTGGCTTTTCAAGCAAAGGGAAATATCAAATACTCAGGATTAAGGGCGGCAGACATGACCAGACAGATAAGCATAAAAAACCATCTCTTGAATTAGGGAATAATGAGGTCATTGACGACCTTTGCAATAGGAGTTTCAGTGATGTGCTCCAGATTACAGAGTTTGAAGAATGAATGAGTAATGAGCAAGTGGAAAGAAAGTGTGGACTAGTTTTTAATGCACTGGTTGATAGAAGCAGGAAAGAGACAGCATAGCTAGAGAGCAGACACCAAGTCCATGGGGCTTTTATTTCTTTGTTTTATTTCATTCTACTTTTTAGGATGAGAGACAGTTCATAAATTGGGGGGGAAAGAAGAGAGAGAAAAAATAAAAAAATTTGACGATAGAGGAGAGAGATGGGATAATTGCTGAACCAACATCTCTGAGGACACAGTTGGCTGAAAGGGTTATCCTTGATTATGAGAAGGTTCTGAGCTTCTGAGAAGTAAAGAGGGGTGAAGGGATAGGAAGGGAAGGGAGGGTGGGGGGATAAGGCGGGAGGGAGGAAAGATGGAAGGAAGGGATGCCTCTAAATTTTGTAAGCAGTGGGCAGGATTTTGCAGCAGCTGACAAACTGCCCCACTTTTTCTCACAAGTCTAGACGATGAAAAGAGGGGTGGTTAGAGGACAGTGGGGAGCTTGCCACATTGAATGAAAGTTTCCAATCATGAGTAAATGTAGCTTAGTGTCAAGATGAAGTTGGAGACCAACAATAATTAATGGCTCCAAACTGCCCATTTTCAGCAGGCGGTTGTCCCATCCATCATTAGCTGGAATCTTGTGCTGCAGAGGGATAGGAAGAGAGTTAAGGCCACTGAGGTTGCTGAGAGACAGGAAGCAGACTGAGCAGTCTAGGTTGGGAGGCCCATGGAACCAAGGGCATGTGCAGGGTGAGTGAGGCGTGACTTTGGGCATCCTCACTATTTTGAGTGAAAGCAGTAGCTGGAATGGCATCTGTGATGTGACAATGTGTGTCTGCCTCTGACCTCCAGCAGGAAGCCTTCTCGGATACTCAGTCAGAGACCTCTCTGTCTCATTTCTCTGAGCCTGTATATGGTTTTGTTCTTCACTTAAGCTCATCTTTAGGCACCAAGTGTGCTAGGTTATAGAAATGGCCCCAGTTCTCCACCTCTCTCTATTTCCAAGCCTTTTGCCAATGCCCCTTGCAGACCCCTTCCACACTTACTCTCAGTTGACTATGTGACTTCTCTTGGCCAATGGGATGTCAGCATCCATGATGTAAGCTGAGGCCTCAAAAGTATTTGAGTTGCTGGGGCTGCCCTCGCCCTGGCTGTTGAGCCATGGTCTTCCAGAGGAGTCAGGACATATGGAACAGAGATGAATTCTCTCATTGTGGTCCTTGAGGCCTTCCCAGGTCAGCCAACTTGTAGCTGAGCCCCAGACAGATGGTAAATATAGCCCAGGTCAGCAGAATCCTCTAGACTGATCACACATGAGACACAAGAGTGTGTCCAGCACAGATCAGCCCAGACAGGCCCATATCTATTGAATCCCATGTCATTGTGAGCCAATCATTTATTTATTTTTTATTTCAATAATTCTTTTTTTTACTCAGCCTTATTAATAGATAATTGATCAACATACACTGGTTTAACTCCCTCAATATACAAAAACTCATTAAGGGCAGGATATATACACAACAGAAGTGACAAATATTGAAAAATAAATGAATAGGTCAAGGCAACATCTCAGAACCCAGCTTTCTCTCTAGCCCTATTCAGCCCAATCAGAGTCATGTTACATAATCTGAAATCCTGATTTATAAATTAATTAGGTTAGGTTTTGTTGATCACCAAACTAGCAAATATAGGATGTAATAAAGCAAATTTGGATACTGAATTGCCCAGAGTGGAAGGTGGAAGTCATCGAATTAATGGTAAGTCAATCCTCCCTTTTGTTACTTGAATTCCAAGGGTTTGATGATAAATCTCAATTTGATTACAAGGTCATTTTTCCACGAAGCAAAGAGAATGAGGTATATAGAAAGGGGATGGAATTTTTAAAACACATCAGTATGCTTCATGTTACAAGTGCCCATGCATTTCTGTTCAGCATTACAGAAGTATTCTTGCGTTTGCCAAATTTGCTACATGCCTCTCCATTTAAAAGGCCAGAGAAAGGTGGTTTTAATAAAGGTTTTCTAATGTAATAGAATCAGCAGTAATAACATCCTGTTTGAAATCTCTGGGAAAAATATTTTTCTTTTTAAAATGTTTTTTTTTCTTCAAGAATTGTTTTCAACTCACTAGAAAAAGAAAGATCCGTGTCAGGGCACTGAAATGGGTGCTCCACAGAATTTCATAGTTATCCCTTTCATCTTGCTGATTGATGATCTTATTAGGGGCTCAGAATTACTGTATAATCAAATGAAATATCCAGAAAGCTAAAAGCAAAGGGAAGCCTTTGAATATGGTCACAAAGGGAAGTAAGTTTCCCATTTCTGTCATCAATTAAAGGAGCGAACGTGTACATATGAAATCTATATACGTATGTCTGTAGTTCGTGAAACAGCCTCGGTACTTTAAGAAGGTAGATGGCTCATTCTTGTATGAGTACAAGTAATCCTTTAAGTAAAAGCAGTTACATAACAGCAAAGAAATTTAATGCTGATCTGTTTTCTCTAACGAATACAGCCCTGGCACCCTGTCAGGTATGACTTAAGTAGCACATCATAACACTCTAGGCGTATAAACTGTGCGTCACCCCACAGAATCCACCAGTACTGCATTTTGAGGCTAGTCTAGGGAGTTAAAGCAGCTGAAGTTTATTTTTTATTTGCTTTATGAATTCTGTTGGTTTTCATTCACATTGACCTGGATGTGCTGTAATAGGATCCGCTTCGTAGACCTACTTTCCTGGGAAAACACTGTGTTTCAGTCAACTGGTTGTTCCTAGAAAGGAATTAGGGTTTAAACAAGACTCTGTCCTGCCAGGCCTATGAGGTAATGACAGCGAGGCTGTGTGTGAGAGTTCTGGGCGTGGGGTGCAGGAGGGGAGAGAAGCTTGCAGCCTTAATTGACTCTGCTGAGAGCCACCCTTCTTTTGCAGTCAGAGGCAGACAACCTCAGATCGTAATCAGGCACTTGTTTGGTAGCTGGTGGAATTGTGACAAAGTGGGACAGGTCCCAGGGGCGCGTCTCAGTGGGAGCCTGTCTCCCAAACCGGAAGTCTGTACTGCCACCACCTCGAGTTATTAGAGAAAACAGTTTCCTCCAGAGCAGGCACATGATGCTCACAGCTTGTCCTATTTTCTCCTCTGCCACCAGCATTTCGCTGTCCCCCAGGGTGGTCACTGGGACAATAACAAAACCTATCTCTTATTGAGCATGCACTTCATTCTTTCAATAATTGTTCTACATAATTGTTCTTATTCTTATTTTAAAACTAAGATAACTAAGGCTTCTAGAGGCGGCCCCTTGCCCAGGTCACAGAGTCAGGATGCACACATTCCAGGTCTGCCTGGATCCAGAGCCATGTGACTCTGAGATGGTTCATTGTGTTTGCGGATTTAGCTAGGCTGTGGTACCCTGTCTGGTTAAGCACAGGGTAAAGATGTTGGTGTAAAGCTATTTGGTGCTTGGATGTTGGTGTAAAGATATTTTGTAGATATGATTAACACCAACAATGAGTTGACTTTAAGTAAAGCAGATTACCCTCAATGATATGGGTGGGCTTCATACAATCAGGTGAAGGCCTTAGAACAAAACTGAGGTTTCCTGAAGAAGAAAGAATTCAGGGATTCTGCTGTTTCTTCATTGATTAATAGACAGATAAGTAGATACATAGATACAGATATGTAGAGTTATAGATATATAGAGATATCTTCCTATCTAATAAAGAGGGAATATGCTAATTGACCCTCATGCTGTCACAAAGATGGCGGCACCCACAGCCAATAAGGAGGGAATATGCTAATTGACTGCCCCACCCTCAAAGATGGCAGTGCCCACAGCCACAAAATGGCCAGCATGGGAGGGCAGTTAGGGGCAACCAGGCCTGCAGGGGAGGACAGTTGGGGGCTATCGGGAAGGCAGGGGGAGCAGTTAGGCGTGGATCAGGCCGGCAGGGGAGTGGTTAGGGGGTGATCAGGCTGGCCTGCAGAAGTGGTTAGGGGCAATCAGACAGGCAGGCAGGTGAGTGGTTGGGAGCCAGCAGTCCCGGATTGTGAGAGGAATGTTCAACTGCTGATTTAGGCCCGATCTCTGCCTAAACTGGCAGTCGGACATCCCTCGAGGGGTCCCAGATTGGAGAAGGTACAGGCTGGGCTGAGTGACACCCTCCAGTGCATGAATTTCGTGCACCGAGCCTCTAGTATATAAAAAGCTAATATGCAAATTGACTGAATGGTGGAATGACCAGTCACTATGATGTGCACCGACCACCAGGGGACAGATGCTCAATGCAGGAGCTGCCCCCTGGTGGTCAGTGTGCTACCACAGGGGGAGCATCACTCAGCCAGAAGCCTGGCTTATGGCTGGCAAGCACAGTGGCGGTGGCAGGGGCCTCTCCTGCCTTTGTGGCAGTGCTAAGGATGTCTGACTGCTGGCTTAGGCCCAGCCGGCAGTCGGACATCCCCCGAGGGCTCCCAGACTGTGAGAAGATACAGGCTGGGCTGAGGGATCCCTCAAGTGCACGAATGTTGTGCACCAGGCTCTAGTAGATCTATAAATTGACAGATAGTTAAATAGATATGGATATAGATTTATTTTAACAAATTGGCTTGTTTGATTGTGGGAGATTGCAAGTCTGACATCCATAGTACAAACAGCAGGCTGAAAACTCAGGCAGGATTTGATGTTGTCATTTTTTTAAAAATATATTTTTATTGATTTCATAGAGAAAGGGAGAGGGAGAGAGAGAGATAGGAACATCAGTGATGAGAGAGAATCACTGATTGGCTGCCTCCCGCACACCCCTCACTGGGGATCAGAGACTATAACCCGGGCAAGTGCCCTGACTAGGAATTGAGCCATGACCTCCTGGTTCATAGGCAGCACTCAACCACTGAACAACATGGGCTGAGCTGATGTAGTTTTGAGGCAAAATTCCTTGTTTTGGGGGATTCCTCAGTTTTTGTTCTTAGGGCCTTTAACTGATTGGCTGAAGCCCACCCACGTTATCAAAGTAGCTGATTACAGATGTGAACCACTTCTACAAAGTTCATCTCCAGCAGCACCTAGTTTAGTATTTGATTAAGTCACTGGGGACCAGAGCCTGGTGCAGGGACTGACCATCACAGCATGGACTTCAGGATTCTGGTGCTCAAGGGGCCCCATTCTGGGGAAATCTTTGAGGAGTCTTCCCCTTGTCTCTGGGTACTTAGGCCCTACTAAAGTTGCTAGATTCAGCTATCTCTAAGTTGACCATATAAATATTGGCCCAACTGAAACACTTTTGAGAATTAGAAGGATGCTCTGGATAATTCTATCAGAATTAATTTAGGGTACATGGTCATGCTATCCACACCATCCTTCGCAGAGCCAAAGCATGCTTTTTTCATTCCTTTCCCAGAGCTTACTTTTTTTTTTTTTTTTTTTTAAAAAGACTTTTTAAATCCTTACCTGAGGACATGTTTAGAGAGAGGAAGGGAGAGGAAGAGAGAGAGAAGAAATAGAGAGAGAAACACCGACTGGTTGCCTTCTGCCCGTGCCCTGACTGAGGGTCAAACCTATAACCTAGGTATGTGTCCTGACCATAATTGAACCAGCAACCCTTTAGTGCACAGGACAATGCTCAACCAACTGAACCACTCTGGCCAGCTTTCTTATAAGGCTCTTCTACAAAGAGTTTTCCAGTGAACAAAGTAGACATTTTATATTGCACCACAGAACATATTCCATGGTCATACTTCCATTCACTCTGCATTCAAATCTGTTTTTTAATGTATTCTGATTCATTATAAAAAGTTTGTATGGCCCACTAAATTGTTATCTGGGTCCAATAATGAATTACAAACTACAGTTGGAAAAACCTTGTTCCAGTTAACTGTTTCAAGCAGCCAACCAAGCTGTCCCACACCTTCAATCTGAGCACATCTTTCTTCTTTCTTGTCCATTTCCTCCTTTCAAGAAACAGAGAAACTCACAATCGTTCTCAGATTCCCTACCTCCCCACCCAGCATCAGACCATGCTGCCCAAGATCAGGTATGTGCTGGGGTCTCTCTTTCCTGCAGAAGAAAATACTTAACATTTCTCAAATCCATAATCTTAATATTTTTAATTTGAAACATTTAAAAAGTAACATGATACTTGTAGGAAATTTGGAAAATACAGATATGGCCTGATCCTTCATCCCTTTATCCACCCCCCTTGCTGTTGGAATTTGAAGCCCACTTCTACTGGAGATGCTTTGCCCACTCCTTAACACTGGGCTTAACAAGGTGACTTGTTTTGGCCAATGGGATGCTAGAAGGTGTGATGCCAGCAGAGGCCTGAAAGGGGATTTTGTGCTTGTGTTTGGTCTCTTGCTTCTCTGCTATCACCATGAGTAGTCGCTCAGGCTGGCTCCTGGTGCCAGAAGGAGGAAGAGGGGTGTGGAGCAGAGCTCCAAGGCTTGTGGCTGAACCATTTTGGACACTGAGCCCCAGAGGAAACATCTCCCCTATACATCTCAGATGCAGTTCACAGACTAGATAAAAACTTATGGTCCAAGCCACTGAGTTTTGGGGAGATTTGTTACACAGCATTATTGTGGCCATAGATGACTGATTCAACAGAAAAGACTACATATCTACATTTTTTAAAATTTTTTTTTTATTTTTGCAAATATCCAGGTACATTTTAAACAAACACCTAGATGATCTTAATGTAAGTGATTTGTTGACTAAAGTCTGGGAAGTCTAAGAGATGACACCCTGTTAGAGAAGTAACCTATGATCCTGCTTTTCTAAAGATTTCTTTTCTTTTCTTTTTCTTTAACCCAAGAATGGATATTGGTTTGTGGTGTATGTTTATTTCAGATGCCTTTTTGGGGCATCTTTTTCGATGATCATATGATTTTTAAAATCTATTAATGTGATATATTAAAATACCTTATTTTTACTTGGTCATAAACTATTGTCATTTTAATATAGATGGTCTGGAATTGCTAGTATCTTATTTAGAATTTTAATAAGCCTATTCATAGCCTGCCACTTCTTTTTTGTGCCATTTTTGTCAGGTTTTGGGATCGGAATTGTGCTGCCTTTGTAAAACAAATTGGGAAGCTTCCTGTAATTGCCTCTGCACCAGAACAGTATACATAGTATGGTAATAATCTGTTTCTTGACAGTTGGAAAGAACTTAGCCCAAAATGTCTGGGCTTGGCACCTTTTTTGGAGAGTGATGCTTTGATAATCCTTCAGATTTTTTCCACTTATACAGTTAGATGGTATACTTAGTCTTTAATAGGCTATGGAAAACTACCATTCCTGAAAACACCATCCATTTCTGCAAGAAAGAGTTAACCATCTTTATTATGACAGGATTTACCGTATTATTAATTTAATATTCTATCTAGCTATTTTCCCATGCCTTATTTTGTGTATGTGTGTTTTCTCATTTTTCTTGAAGAGATTGCCAGATGTTTGCAATTTTAATTAGTTTTTTTCTCAAAGTATGAGCTCTTGAATGTGTATATCAAATCTGGTTTTATTCTATTTTTGTCATGAATTTTCTTTTCTAAAAATTACTTCCTTCCTCTTACTTTGTTTTTCTTATATTAACTTCCTGGACTGAATGCTTTCATTTACTTTCATTTCTTCCTGTTTAATAATAAAAGATTTTATGGATATAAATCTGTCTTTGAACACAGATTAATTTTATTTTACTGTGGACAGAGTATTTGCCTGTATGATTTCTGCCTTTTGAAATGCATTGGGGTTTTTCATATGTGCGCTGATGCATAATCAATTTTTATAATTATTCTGTGGAACCTTAAAAAGAATAGGTTTCTCTATAGGGAACACAATTAAAAATATATTATTTCAATTATCCCATATAATGAAATCATTCAGGCATCTAAAAATTTCTTTTACTTTTCATTCCTGATCTGTTAAAAACTGAAGTTTTCTAATCCTAAAGTTATTTACTTTATTGAATAAAAATATATTTTAAAAATGTATATACAGGCATATCTTTGAAACTTCTTCAATCTTTTCTTTCCCCATCCTCTCAGTTCCCTCAGACAAAATAAAATAAAATGAACTACCATAGGTAGTCAACATTATTAATTTTTCTATATCCTTTCAAGATTTATTCATGTCAATCAAGGAAATACAAATGTATATTCTTATTTTCAAACTTTTATTGTTTCACATTTATGCTGAAATCTTTTAAATTTCAGGAATCATGATATTACACCATAAAATGCATTAGAAGCTTCTAAAAAATTAGAATACATTCCTATTTAACCAATATAGCATTACCACATCTAAAAATTAGTAAAAATTTTCAATATCTTCTACTAATGAGTACATATGCAAAATTTCCAAATTGTTTCTCCCACTGAGCTGCATCTTCAACTGTTCTGTCCAAATCAGCACATTTGCTTTATCTCTGGTTATTTCATCTCTGATTTTTTTTTGTTTTTCCAACTTTATATAATACTAGAGGCCTGGTGCACCAAATTCATGCACTGGAGGAGGTGTCCCTTAGCCCAGCCTGCACCCGCTCCAATTTGGGACCCCTTGAGGGATGTCTGACTGCCGGTTTAGGCCCAATCCCACAGGGCCTAAACCGGCAGTCAGACATCCCCCTCACAATTTGGGACTGCTGGCTCCCAACCACTTGCCTGCCTGCCTGCCTAATTGCACCTAACCACTTCTGCCTGACAGCCTGATCACCCCCTAACTACTCCCTTGCCAGGCTGAAATATGCCTAACTGCTCTCCTGCCAGACTGCCCCCAACTGCTGTCCCCTGCTGGCCTGATTGCCCCCAACTGCCCTCCCCTGCCGACCATCTTATGGTTGCCATCTTGTGACCACATGGGAGTGGCCATCTTTGACCATATGGGGGCAGCCATCTTGTGCGAGCATGTAATGGTCAATTTACATATTACCTCTTTATTATATAGGACTAGAAGCCCAGCGTATGAAATCGTGCGGCCCCACCCACCTGCACTGGTCTTTGGTCTATGGTCATTACGGTGTTAGGGCCAGAGGCCTTTTATAATATAATTTGTTTTTTTTCAAATATTCAGGGAAGTGAAAGGAAGCAATATTAATTATTGCAGACATCAACCAAGATGGTTGGACATGTGAACTCTATATAAGACAACTAAGTCCAATAGTGGCATATTCTCTCTCTCTATCCTCTCTTTCTCTCATCTCCCTTCCAGAGTTATTTCATTTATATTTATTAAATCATTTTTCCCCCAAACAGTTTCAGTTACTGTGATTCTTGATACTCTAATTGCTCCACATTTGGCCAGTGGTCATCCTTTCAGTCGGCTCCTGCATTCTCAAGCACCTCTCTCCATTAATCTTTGAATGCTCTCTTGCTTTGCAAGTTGTTGGAGGGTGGTTGGATTGTGGGCCTCAGTCCTGGGAGCAGCCAGTCTCCATTCTGGTCCATTTGTGCAGAGGGATTATGTCCTAGAAACCAAGATCTACGCTCCTGGGTGTTCATTGTTTGGGGTGTTATTGGAATGGTCTGCTCTTTACAGTTTAGGTAGAACTTCCCTGCATAATCATCTAGGCCTGATTTTTTAGGGATGGAATTTTTCTTTATTTCTTCTATAGCCGTTGATCTGTTTGGACTTCACAGTAAATTGTCTAACTTTTTATAATATTCAAAATATGTTTCTGCAAAGCAATAGTTGTTTATTTTATTTAAAAAAAAAGTCCTTTGTTTTGAGTACTATTTCTTCTTGGCTACTTTTAATTCTGTATTTATGCTTTCATTGCCCCTTCTTCCCTTCCTCCCTTGATTGGGATAGACAGAGTTTATCAATATTATTGAAATTACAGGAACTGCTTTTTTTTTTTCCTCATCAGTTCTGCTCTTATTCTATGTTATGCTTTTATCTGGTTTCCTTCGATATAATTTCATCTTTGCTAACTCCTTGATTTGGATGCTTAAATTCATTTATTTTAGTGTTTTATTTCTATGATATAATTTCCTACTTTGGCTGCATGTCAGAGATTGTAATATATTTTTATTTACATGCAATAAAATTTGTTTTTCATGTACAGCTCTATGAGTTCTGTTGAGTGCATGTAGTCATGTATCCACCACTACTGTAGAGTTCGATCACTCAAAATTTCCTTTGCTCCTTGTACTCACTCAAGCCCTTCTTCAATCCCCAAACTCTGCTAACAACTGCTTATTTTCCATCTGTTTAGTTTTACCCTTTGAAGAATGTTCTATAACAAAACTTATAACATGTAGCTTTTTGTGTCCGGCTTCTTTCATGTAGCAAAATGAATTTATGATTCCTGCATATTGCATTAAGAGTTTATTTTGTTTTATGCTGAGTAGCATTCTGTTGTGTGATTGTACCACAGTTTGTTTAGCCACTTACTGTTTGAAGAATATATGGGTTGTTTCCAATTATTGCCAATTACAAATAAAGCTGCTATAAATGTTTGTGTACTGAATTTTATGTAAACAGTAGAGGCCCGGTGCATGAATTTGTGCACAGGTGGGGTCTGGGCGGCCAGCTCCGATCGGGGTGGCATCGGTGTGGTGGGATGATCGGGGTTGGGGCCAGCTGAGGGGAGGTGCTCTGGGCAGTTGGTGGGCCAGCCCCACTCCTGATCAGGGTGGGGGGCAATGGGGGTGGGGCCATCCAGGGGGAGGGACTGTGGGTGGTTTGCCAGCCAGCTCCACCCCTGATCAGGGTGGAAGGGGGTGATCAGGGGAGGGCCGGCCAGGGGGAGGAGCCACAGGCAGTTGGCCAGCAGGCCCCACCCCCTGGTCAAACTCCTGGTTGAGGGAACAATTTGCATATTAGCCTTTTACTATATAGGATAAGTTATTTATTAAAAAATAGTTTTTTAAACTATACCTTACATACCCTAAATTCTCCTGATTAAAGTGTATAATTTAATGGTTTTTAGTGTACATACAGAGTTGCAAAATCTAATTTATGTGTTGCTGCATTTGATTTGTTAATATTTTGCTAAAGATTTTTGAGCTTACGTTCATGAGAAATACTGGTCTGTGATTTTCTTTTCTAATAGTGCTTTGGATTTCTTTTGGTATCAAAATAATACTTGGCTCATAAAACAAGGTAGGGAGCATTCTGTTTTCCAAAGGGATTGTATAGGATTGGATTTATTTTATCCTTAAGTATTTGGTAGAATTTATCATTGAAATTATCTTGGCCTGGGATATTATAATAGGAGGTTTTAGCTTTGCATCTAATTTCTTTAATAGGCATAAGATTAAGCATATTATCTGTTTCTTCTTGAGTGAGCTTTTGTAATCTTTATAGGAATTGGTCTATTTCACGTAACTGGTCAATTTTATGGATGAAATTTCTCATAGGAATCCTTTATTATCCATTTAATACCTATAAAATCGTTAGTAACATTCTCTTTCATTTCTAATATTGATCATTTTTATCTTCTCTCTTTTACCTTGATTAGTCAGTCTAGAGGCTTATCAATTTATTTGATCTTTTCAAAGAACCATCTTTACATTCAATGATTTTTCTCTATTATTTTTATTTCAATGATTTCTGATCTTTGTTTCATAGTATTATTATTTTTCTTCTAGCTTTAGGTTTTACTTGCTCTTATTTTTTTATTTCATAAGATGGAAACATAGACAATTGATAATCTTCCTTTTCTTTTTTTGTTACAAGACAATTTGTGACTTCTTTATTGATTTTAGAGAGAGAGGAACAGAGAGGAGAGAGAGAGAGAGAGAGAGAGAGAGAGATTGAGAGATCGATTTATTGTTCCACTTATTTATGCATTCATTGGTTGATTCTTGTATGTGCCCTGACTATGGATCAAACTCACAACCTTGGCTTATCAGGACAATGCTTTAACCAATTGAGCTACCTGGCCAGGCTGGACAGGGTGCAACCACAGTGACTCAACCTCCCCCAGCCCCTCCGCCAGCTGGCCTGGCCCCAGATTGCCCCCCACCAGTGGGTAGGGGTGGGGGGGTGGGGCCAGCTTTAAGAAGCAGTAAGCCCAGCTTCTGGTTGAGCCATACTCTCCCCCTCTGTCCACCCCTCCCCCTGCCCCTGCTCAGCCAGAATCTGGGCTCATGGCTGGTGAGCACAGCAGAGGTAGCATGGGCCTCTCCCACCTCCACGCCTCCATGGCAGGTGGGCAGTAAGGAGCAAGGAGTCCTGGACTGTGAGAGCCCTGGACTGCAAGAGGGATATCTGAGTTCCAGCTAAGGCCTGATCCCCAGGGGGTCCTGGACTGTGAGAGGGCACAGGCAGGGCTGAGGCCCCCTTACCCCTCAGTGCATGAATTTTGTGCACTGGCCTCTAGTATTTAATGCTTGTAAAGCTTTTTGAATAGGCTACTGTGTGCTTTGACACATCTTTGTTATTTTGTGGGCATTTCCTTACTTTCTGGCAGCATAAGATATTCCAGGTTCATCTTATACTTTTCTTGTCTCAACTTTGGAATAGCTATTTCTCTAAAGACCTCTAGTTATCATTGGAAAATGTTATTTAGAAACCAAGGTATGTGTTCTAACTGGGCTCACTGATGCTTTAGTGTCATTCATTGTACAATTTCTAGGCCTTTTTCATGGACAGATCAAGAAAATATTCATATGTATTCAAATGTAGATATGCCTATCTATGTGTTTCAATATCTATCTATCTATCTATCTATCTGTCTGTCTGTCTGTCTGTCTGTCTGTCTATCTATCTATCTGTCTGTCTATCCATCCATCTATTCATATGTCCATTAGGTCATGCCTTTGATTCCAATTCAACATGCTGGGGTTCATTTTAGCCTCCCCCATGTCTTTATTTGTAACGTTTTACTCTGGCAATGAGAGCCCTGGCTGTCATTTAGGTTTTGGTCTTGGAACACATAAAAACTACTTTCATAATTCTACACCCATCTGAAAAGCAAATTTACTAACTAGATTTCAATATTTATATATTTTTCTGTTTGTCTTAATTGTAAAGACCTAACCTTTCTTATTTGCACTGCTTTAGCCAGCTCTCTGGTGTTTATCAATCATCCATCTGCTGTGGATCTGCTCCACTGAGGTGTGGCCTTCTATGACTGCAGTCGTCTTAATTGGGAGCATAATTTATTTTTGGATAATGTGAAATAGACTTTGCTAGAAATAATAAACTAACATAGTACAAGTTCCAGAAGGCCTTGCTCCAGTGGCCCTCCCAAAACTCAGCACCTTTCTCTGCCAGCTCTAAGTTCCACAAGCAAATTGCTGTCCAAAAGCCCTCTTTGCCTAACTGGAAGCAATGGAATAAATATAAATATAGTGGGAGGGAAGGAATCAAAATGGTCCTAGATGTCTCAGAAAGAAGCTGTTTGGGTGGGGATGTTCTTTCCTTTTAGGTATGCAAAGGACAGAGGTAACAAGTGGAGATTGCTTGATTTCCCTGTGCATGATCAAATTATAACTCCATCCTCATTTAACTTTATTCTTAGAAATTACACCTCTGGTCTGGCAGAGCTTGACATTTCTGTGTCCCATTTCTTTTGAAATCTTTTGTTTGTTTCTTTGTATTTAAGAGAATTTGAAAAGAAATGTGAGGGGAGTTTCTCATAAAAACTAGCTTTGGTCACAATGTTCATAGGGCCATTTTATTTTTAAAGAGATACCATCTTACTCTGGTGCTTGAAAGTTCCTGTTTAGTTTCTAATTTGTAATCCTCTGAACAGTCTAGAATATGCACAGCCTTACATTTTCTTTTCTAAAAATATATTTTTATTGATTTCAGAGAGGAAAGGAGAGGGAGAGAAAGATAGACCATTAATGATGAGAGAGAATCATTGATTGGCTGCATCCTGCATGCCCCACACTGTGGATTGAGCCTGCATGTGCCCTGACCAGGAATCGAACTGTGATCTCATGGTTCATAGGTCGATGCTAACCACTGAGAAACACCAGCCAGGTGAACCTTACAGTTTCCATCTTTTTTTGGAGGAGGAAGATCATTTTGCTACTGTGGTTTTGGAACTTTTAGAGCTATGCCATTTAACATGGGAGTGGAGCCAGCTTACCTGATTGAAGTCATCTAACAGCTATTACTGGTCTTGTTAAATTTAAGTAACTAATCGAATATCCAAGAATGAGAGCTTTTAGCACTTCTACCAGTATTTAATACTGGAAATTTTGTGTTGTCTGTCTTATAGATGCTCTCCATGAAATTAGAATATACGTCTACCCAGTGCACAGATAATGGGTAGTTTCATAGTCTCAATATCCTTGTATCATCTATAGCTGCATTTTTTTTTTTTAACTGAAAGAGACATTAGCCTTCCTTTTAATTTAAAACTATCTTAAGACATAAAACAAACTGAATGAAGGTGATATTAAATTACTTTAACAGAGATAATGTATGGAATAAAAATTTAAATAAACACCAATGCAAATTTGATGAACTTTAGTAATTATTTTTGATGATTGTTATTTATGACTTGTTCTAACCTGAAATTTGTTTCTATGCTTCAGAATAAATTTTTCTAATGTGTTATTTTAATATGTCCTTAGAACACTTTATTATGAAAAATTTCAAACATATAGGACAGTTGAAAGAATTTTAAAATAAACATCTATATATCTAATACTTTGATCCAACCATTAATATTTTATTATACCTATCTTATCTCAAATCTTTTGATCTATCTATCTATCAATATTTAGTCTTTTAAATTAATTTTTAACTTGGAGTCAGACTCTATCTTCAATAACCCTTGGAATTCAGGTAAACTTGAAATCTATATCCCTTGAATAATATTTGTCTTCAGCTTCCAACAGTTTTAATCTGCCTTTGTTTACTTTCTTGAGCTGTTAGCACCAAATGAAAAATGACTACACCATTTATGTCTTAGTCTTCTATCTCTTTTGTTATCAGAGAGGCCTCCCTGATAAAAACCCGTGCCACTCTGTCCCTTTCTGTTATCTTTCACTTCAGTGCTTAGCATCATGTGACATTGTTATACAACTTTGTGTAGCCATACAAGAAACATGCAAATGGAAATTTTGTTTCTATTCACACATAATGCGAACCTAGAACTGCACCGAGAACTGAGTGTTCAATTTCAAGAACATGGAGAACTGTCCATCTGACTTCTGGTCGCTGCTCTAAACCACTGTTCTATAAACATGAAATTTTAAAACATATTTCTCTTCTCAACAGTGTTACTTAGCACTGTTTCTACATTTATTGCAGAAAACAGCCACAACTGTTAATCACTGAAAACTCTCTTCAGAAAAGTGATTTATAGTGCACTTTTATCAAAACACTAAAAGGTGTAGGCCTGGCTGCAAAATCTCCCCAGGCAATAACAGCTTCTTCTGCTTAACGACCAAAGTTAAATCTTTTCTCACTTTATATTTTATTAGTTGGCCTTCTAGTAGAATTTCTTCTTGTACTTTAGAGATTGTTTTATTACAAAACAACCCCTAAATAATATGTATGTTTGTTCTCTTCATTAATATAGTCATTGCCTATCAAAGTTGGCTCATTACACCTCAAACTTCTTTTTCTTTGTGTATTAAATGGTAGGAAATGAAATTAAATAAAAGGGATCGATTACTTCAGTGAGAATCTTACTCAAACAGTATAACAACCATCCTCCTTCATGGGAGGAGAAAGCTTATTTCCTGATGTTAACTTCAGCTGAACTCACAAAATACAGGCTGTATGAGGAGGTAGTAGCCACATGCAGAGTAGTTCCTGATCTTAGGGAGGAGGAAGGCCCCACAGGGTGGGTTACAGACTGCACCAAATCCTGAGGCCCAAGGTCAAGTCTGCATCTCAACAGGAGGAGGAGAAAGTCCCCTTCTCAGGGAATCACTCTGAAACAAAATAAATGTTCTCTGGCTTTGCTCCTCCAATGAGTTGAGCTGTAAGGTCAAACTTCATTCTTCACTAAATTATGATATGTCAGATAGAGACTATAGAATATGACCTACAAATTTTCAATTTCTTATCTTTTACAATATAGTTTCCCAGAGCAGCAGCTTTAAAACTATTTTGCCAGCATAAGAGAAGTTTGAAAAACTCTGTACTACCTATTCTTTTTAAAGATGATAAGTAATACTTTATTCAAAAGTTTTAATTGTTTGGAAAATTATAAATTTTGGTGTACAATAAGTACTATTTTTGAAAGATAAAAGTGATAAATCATAAAAAAAATACCAGTGGAATCTAAATATCTGAGTACTTTGATATCTACCATTATCCATTTAAAAGGCATATGAACAAATATTTTAATAACTGACTATTTTCCCATTCTCTTTTCTTGATCTCAATTGTACTTTCCCACAGAAATTTATGTTCATGTAATATATTTTACTAGTCAGTCTACATATATCTTTTCAAAAGCTGTACATAAAAATTTTAAATACCCTGTATTTCCTAATCATTTTTAATGACCATAGTGCTCTACATTTTTCTTTTGAATTAAATTCATTATAATTTTTAACTATAAAAATTGATCAGAACAACAAATATACTGTAAACTGTTATACATCATTATTAAACATAAAAAAATAAACTTTTATTGGAAATGTATCTGGTGATGAAATAGATGGGGCTTTTTATCAATTAGTTTATGTAATCACTGATGACAATTATCTATTGATAGGATGAGATAGGGCTCAGTGTCAATTCAATTACTAATTTTTATGTTTATTGTTTTAAGTACTAAACTATAGTTTAAATATATGTGTTTGCTGGGGTTTTTTTTTTTGCCCTGATGAGATGAGGTACTATTATCTTCAGTATTTCTTCCTTTTACTCTGTTTGTTGTATTCTCTTAGTAGGCTACCACAGGTGAGCAACAATTAGACAAAAATTTGGGAGATGAAAAGCTTTATGCCATTTAACCAAAGTTGTCCTTATCACATTCTACTCTACTACAGCTCAAAATTCAGAAATCTCATCATGGGCCCAAATAGTCCCTTTTTAAGTTTATAGTTATATTTTAACTGAAAGAAGATGAATCAGATGGGGAACAACATAAAGTAGTGCCCCAACTGCTACTTCTCCTTTTTTTCTTTCTTTGGCATAAGAGGAGGAAAGGTTTATGTCCTGTGAAAATGTACCATCATAAGCTTGAGAAGGGAGAAAAGGAAGCTTTCTTATATAAAGTGGGGGCTGGTTGATTATAAAATGGGTGTAGAAAAGCAGCTTGCACAGGTGCAAGGTTTGAGGGAAGAACACCTATGAAAAGTGGCTCCTGGAGATGGAGCAACTTAAAATAATTTGTGCCCCTTACACCTTGGAAAATGTTCATGGAAATGGGTATGCATTTCCATGAAGCCACTGTATTAAAGGACTGGGTAAACTCTAAAGAGAAAGGAAGAAATCTGAACGTTTTTCTTGAATGTTAATCTAAGAATGTGAGCATTGCAGAGGGAGTAATTTACAACTATTAGCATATAGTTGAAAAATGTTTATCAACAGGTGTCTAAAACAGAGAATCGGCCAAATTAATAGAAGTGTTCTGAAAACATTTCAAAATACAGATCTTTTAAAAAGCCAAATGAATGTAATAAATAATGGAAGACATATTTGCTATCACTCATGGCCCATGAGCAGGTGTGCCTTTCTGGCTGCATCATCCTGGAGGTGAAATATAGTTTTATGAGCCAGGTGATTTGGGTGAAGTGTTAATGGAACCATGCAGCAATGCTGGGGGCCTTGCAGACATTGTTCCAATTGCCATAGTTTTCTTTCCTTCTGTGTTTTGATGAATAACAACTGTTTCATTGTATTGATTGCAATGCTGCTGGTTTATATTACATACCTATTAATCAATCCATGTAACCGAAAGGGAAACCAAGAGAGTGCATCTATGTTTGGGTTGGGTCATATCTTTTTCCAAGCATAGTGCTCATTTAAACCAATAAACTTCAGAAAAAGCAACGATATAGAAAATGCCACATCCCAGACACTTGCAGAATACACCTTCTATTGTATTTTTTCTCAATAGAAATTATTGTTCACATTAGACAACACATACACACACACTGAGAGAAAAAAATCTAAGCCTTGGCAAGAGGCAATCATCACTGCCATCACCAGAAACTTTCTCAGGTGATCTGAAAAGTAGAGAAACTTATCCATGAGGGAAATTTACAAGGATGAGTGTGACTGTGGCAAATTGAAAAGGCACACTCTTTTTGACATTTCATCAAGGAAATTCTCATTGAACTCACAGTAGTAATTATTTTTCTCCTAAGAAATTGGGCGAAGATGCACTCAGATTATAATGCCACACATGTTGGCTTCACGGCCTGTAATTACATCCTCGGTCAGTGTTCCTGGTTCCCAAGTGAGATTAATCAGCCTTTAATTCCTGGGATTTCCCTTTGATTGCCTATAAAAGATAGTAATATAATAGGCTCCATGTTACCAACTTTCCAGCTGTCCTTTTGAGAGGTTCCAGTGTAGAGATCTGAGATTACTATTTTGGTTGTTAAGAATCAATAAAAACCAACTTCTAGAAGGTGTAGACTGAATGAATGTACAGTCAGTGAATTGGTTTCTGGGTACAAATATATCAGTAAGAAGAGAGCAGCCTTCAGATCTGTGCTAGCCTTCCTCTTGTTATGACACATCAATGGTCTGTTTCTCCAATTCCTTCCAGGCCACCAGAGAACCATTTAGTGGCCCAAATCCTAATTTGTCCATGATTAGTACACAAAGCATGCTATCCAATTAGCTTTTTCTAGTACCGCCAAATGATGTCCTAGTTATTGAAACAATTTTGAATTAAAATAAGAGGATTATTCATTGATACTTTGGTTAAAAGATGCCCTACATTTTTCCATGAATGGGGACAGGTCATGTTTCCAATTCTGGGCACTTGATCATAGCATGTGAGTTAAAGGTGCTAAGACCGTCCCTTCGCCAAAAAAATATCTCCTTCATTCACTTAAGACTTCCCCCTGAGTTATTTTCCTCTGAGTTCAAAGAGACTTTTATTAAAATGCATACTTAATAGGAAGGCCAGCACCTTAACCCAGAGTAGTTAACACATTTTTAGGTTTCATTGAATGTTCTCTGAGGCCAAGATTGCTATGGTCACGCTGGAAGTGGGCCATGTGGAGTGAGGAGCACCTGCCAAGGTTAGGCAGAAAAACCTGGAAACTGGAAGGGAAGAGGATATGGCATCCATGGAATCAAAGATAGCAATCCTGAAATGTTGCATTCTATAGGTGTACAAATCCAATACCTGAAAGCCCTTGGAAAAAGTATGTCTTCACTGAACACCTTGGAAGGGCACTCCGTGCGACACATATGGGCACATCTGAAGGCTCCTCAGACCCATCTCTCCAAAGGCCCTTCCATCACGGTGTCAGCATTGGCTTCTGCCATGATGAGCCCAACACATGGGGGGAGGCATGTGCTATCATCTTTTCAAGATTTTTTCCATATAGAATGCTATGTGAATTAGCTAATTAACTGACTACACTCAGTAAGCATACTCCCTGAACCAGCCCCTGTGCCAAAACCTGGCGGGCGAGTCTCTGTTGTCTCCTTTCTTAAATCAACCTGAAGGCAGGAAGCAAACTGAAATCAATTCATTTCATCCATGTTTTTCACATATGTCACACAAAACTCCTGGCAAAATGTGAAAATGATGTGTCTGTGGTCTCAGTTCATCCGAATGTGAGGGACTTGGATAAAATAGCTCAACGTAACTTAGGTTTGAAAAGCCGGATGGTGTGTCCGCTCACATAAGGTGCCTTCTTTCCATTTGAAATAAAAGCACGAATTATTGCTCTCAAAGGAAAATACGTGAGAGATCACATTCTTTCTGCTTATTCAGCGCTGATGTTGGAAAAAAGGTCAAGACAATAATCTCTGAACGTTTGAGCCCCTTTTACGTGATTCCGCGAGGGTGGTGTCACCAGCCCACACAGAGATGGCAGCACTAGAGCCTTATCGCATTGGGGCCGAGCTCCCTCCTCAGGTACAGCTCCTGTCCCAACGGGCAGTTGGTGTCACAGTCTCTTGAGAGACTTTATTGAGAGACATACTGGTTGATTCCAGGGTTTAGCCTGGTCCACTTTGTGTTCACTGTCTTTGTGGACTGGTTATTTGTGCATATGAAGTAGTTGTCTCTCACCGTCTAAATCTGGTGCTTAATATAGATGGCTTTTCTTTCCTTGGCACTGGCTAGTTGGCAGAACAACAAAGCAGTGCCACATACGACTACGTTTGTCTTCTCCGCGCCCTGTTCTTTATGTTGTGGACATATTACTGAAAGTGTAGGCAAATAATTGCTTACAAAATTGATTTATAGTTTAAATACAAGTGAGAAACTCACATTATAAATGATGGCATCTTTGGGATTCGTATTTGCCACTCTCTAGCTTTATGTGTTTTGAGATGAGAAGTTTAATATATTAAGTTCTCCTCTTCTGCTATAACCTCAGCTCTTTCCTCTTAAGTATTATGCAAATATAACATTTATTACAATTCCAGATTTAGGATGTTTGGGGAAACAATATAGGAATCATTAACATAACTCTCAAATTTCCTATTGTTGTGTTATAGGGAGTAACATGAGCGCTTTAAGTAACAATTCCTAAGTTCACTAGCTTGGAGATAAAAATGGCCTGATTGAGGCCCCTTTTTCTATGAACTAGATAATGGGCAAAACCTGTCAAGTGATAAAAGTGCTTATGCTTAAAGCTTCCTTGGAGCCCTCGGTATATGCGGGCAGTGAAGTAATTGTGAACCGCTCTGGTTTACATCAAAGGTGCTGGAGGCATTGGCCCTGAGATATTGGATCCGACCACATTGATATTCCCAATCCATACCAGGAATGCAAATTCCATTTCCCCTGGGCGTATTTGAAAGTTCACACTTCTAAATCATAAAGCCATCTGCACCACTGCCTTTGAATAACTGGGTTGGTTTAGAATCCACTATGAATGACAGAAGCCACGATGCACCCATCACCACAAATGTTATTATATGAAATTCAAGGAGAATCGTCCCTACTCTGGGACTCAACCTGGCTTCATGGGTATCTCCGGCTCTAAGTTACATTGAGATGTGGGTTTCTGATTGCTTCGGCTCATAAATATGCTAATCATGACCATCAAGTGACCAGGGAACACATATCTAAAAAAGATTTACAGGCATATAAAAATAAAATTAATGGCACCCTCAGCACCAGCAGAAGGTGTTAAAATTGAGGTTAGCCACGATGTCGGCAGGCAGCCAGGGAGATAGAGACTCTGAAGAGCATGATTTGTGATGCTGAGCCTGAGTGGAAAGGGTGTAGTTTGGGGGAAGATGCAGACTCAGATGATGGGCACCACCGGGAGGCGGCTCATGTCAGCTGCATTGCTGGAGTCAGCTGCAAGAGTGATGAAAAGCAGCGGCTTTGAGGATTATGTGTGAGGTGACTCCCAGTGGAGAGGAGGTCAGCTCAGCCGCCCTGATGTCCAGGGGAGGCTTCCTTCTTGGCATGGCTGGTGGAGCTGCCGGGCCTGGACCCTGGATGTCCCAGTGGGAAGTACGAGGCACTCAGAGAAGGCAGCCTTGGCAGTTGGTTATGCCCCATTTCTCCTTTGTGGGCATTGCTTTCTCAGAGTGGAGACACTTTTCTGTGGCCTTTTATTATACTTGCATTTACCATTGTAAAATACAAGAAATAAAATAAAACTTTTTTAGAAGAGCCACAAAGAGGCTTGAAATTTCCACTGAACAGAGATGTTGAAAGCCGCAAAGGTTACTAATTGTCATCAGTGGACAGAAGCTAAATTTAAAAATAAATTATACAATGATAGTAACATATTTGTACAGTATTTTTACATAGAACTATTTCCCTTAAAATTTGCCTAAGAAATAGAAACCAGATAAATAAAAGCAAAAAGATCACAAGCCCTTAAGAGGAAATTAAATGCCCTAAAAATTTAGTCTGGCTACAGTCATAAAGTACCATTTTAACATACAGGGTGAGGTAAAATTAAACGTAAAGTTGTGAGTACATGAAACAGCTCATTCTTGTATTTTTTATGTATTAATTATTGTATTGTTTTCCATATGAACAACTGTAAACCTGCTTTTCCCCACCCTGTATTTATTTGCAGCATTGGTTGAGGTAGTTCTGTCAGATGCAGCAAAGCACATCACTTAGCTAACTCAGAGGGGCATTGCATGAGATGCTCACGGAGGCTGAGCAGAGACAGTGCCCTTGAGCTTGCCCTTTTCCACTGACCCTCCCAGAACTTGAGCCATGAAGCCATCAGGAACCAGTCAAAGCCAGTGGGGGGCCATGCCTGGACCCCCCTTTCATCATCTGCCTGATTTTGTTTCTTGGCATCTCTGAGTCTGTCTCTGTTTGTTCTATTCTGTTTCTTCACTGTGGCCTTTCACCTTCTCTGCGCTCTCTCTCGTCACTGCCCTCCCTCCCTTCTTAGTTTCAGCTGCCAATAGCCTGCTCATTCTACCTCATGAAATTTTCCAACTACAGATCCTTTGATTAGTTGCTTTATTCTCTTATTTCCACATCTAAACTCCCAAGAGAGGGATTCTGACTGGCCCAGTTTGTCTTTTTATGCCAGGCAACTTCTCCGGTCAGTCCACGGACTGCATCCCTTGGGTTCCACAGGGATGATGGATGGAGTGGTGTCAGCAAAAAGGAGGAGTCAGACAGGGCAGGCACATTTGCTGGCATGTCCAGCATGACAGGGCCACAGGAGAGGTCTAAGTGGACAGAGGAGGACTCAGAGTGCTGGGGGTTTTCATGGGAGGCTGCCCCAAGGAGGTGAGTTTTGAAGACAGAAAAGATCAAGAATCCCCAGAGGCATTTCCAAGTGAGATGAGAAGGAATAAATTATGTGAGGCACTGTGAGATTTGTTCGACTGGAGGGCATCAATATTTTGAAAATGATGGTACCCAAATGAGCATAAACCAATGTATATTATTTAAAGTACAGTTACCTCTAATGAAAACGTGGGAAGAACTGGCATGTATCTATTAACATAGAAAAGCCTTTGCATAATAGTTAACAAAATCAGTGATTTACAATGCATCCAAGTTTTAGAAATGAGAGTGGATAACTGTTAAAAATGAGCAGAGTCAAACTATTTGTTTCTCTTGCATACATCACCATTATATTTATCACCGTCAAAATTAGTGCACTTTATGCTTCCAAATTGCTGTCTTGGTTAGTATTAGTTCCAGTAACATTGAGTAGCAGACCCCAGCCGGTCTCTCCCACAGTGAAGCAGCTATCAGAGATTCTGAAAGCAAATTGAAGCAGACAGACTGGGGAAGAAAATCAAATATACATGTGCCACCAAACCAGTGGGCAGTTTGCCATTATTATTATTATTATTATCATTATCATTATTAGCTCTTGTTCTCCTGCCATTCGACCCAGGCCTGGCTGCTGTCACAGGAAGTGTGGGCACAATGGGGTAAAGAAAGACCCAGTTTTGGGGGCAGAACATCAAACAGAGGCATCTCAGGAAACTGGAAGGTGATGGGAAGATCATGAAGAAGAATGACCTTGAGAAGGAGACCCTGTAAAATTGTTTATGAAGTTCTGGACCCATCTCTTCTTTGTGCAGGCAAAGCTCTGACTCTAAAGAGCATGACAATGGCTTTGAGAACTGACTACACTGCCCACACCCCTAAGGCCATGGGGTGGCATTCACTCAGGGAAGAGCTGGGTAGTACTGCAAGACGTGATCTGACATTGGAACCAAGACTCTGGATGATGTGTTGGAACTTGGAGCCTGGAACTTAACAGGATCATTGACCTGCCAAAAATAGGAATATTTCCATAGAAGAAAGGCATAAATCTAGGGATTCAAGAAGCTCAGAGAACCCATTCCACACCCAGAAATGCCCTACTCAGTCATTTGAAAATTAAAGATAATGAGAAAATTTAAAACTTGCCAGAGCACAACATGTTATCTATAGGGGAACAATGATTTGATTGACTGAGAATTATTATCAGGAATTATGCAGGCCAGAAGAAAGGAAATAAACAACAGTTTTGAATTGCTAAGAGAAAAGAGCTGTCAGAATTCTATATCCAGTGGAAAAAATCCTTCAGGAAAGGTGAAGTAAAGACATTTTCAGATGAAGGAAAACTCAAAGAACTGTTTGCCAGCAGACTTTCTCTGAAAGAATTGCTAAAGGAAGTTCTTCAGACATGAGGAAAATGACATGAGAAGAAAATTTGGAACATCAGAAATATAGAAAATGGAAAGCATCTGGTAAATATAATAGATTATTCTCCTCTTGAGTTTTAAAATTATGCCAGTAGTAAAAAAGCACAATAGATCATCTTAAATAGCATACTAGAAAATGTTTAACTTTTAAAAAAGGCAGGAAGGGGAAAATAAATTAAAAATGAGGTAGCAAACAGAATATAAATAATAAAAAGCGAGACCTAAAACCAAACTATGTCATTCTATTAAGCACAAGCATACTATAAACATACCAATCAAAGACAGAGATTGTCAGAATGAATTTTAAAAACATAACCCAACTTCAAATGCAATAAGTAAAAAGTAAAAAACAAAAACAGAAAAAAATATGCCATGCAAATACTAATCAAAAGAAAGATGGAGTGGCTACATTAATATCAGACAAAGCAGATTTCAGACCAAAAACATAATTATCATAAACTAGAGACCCAGGGCATGAAATTCGTGCATGGGGGTTTGGGGGGGGAGGGGTGGCGGGCTCTCAGCCCGGCCTGCACCCTCTCTAACCTGGGACCCCTCGGGGGATTTCCAACTGCCTCTCACAATCCCGGACCGCTGGCTCCGAACTGCTCACCTGCCTGCCTGCCTGATCGCCCCTAACCCCTCTGCCTGCCTGCCTGCCTGCCTGATCGCCCCTCACCACCTCTGCCTGCCGGCCTGATTACCTCTAACTGCTCCCTTGCTGGCCTGATCGCCCCTAACCACCTCTGCCTCAGCCCCGCACCTGAGACCCAGGATTCCCTCCTCTGGACGCAGGCATCGGGGACCCAGGCCGTCTACACCTGGGCCACAGCCGCAGGTGCCCAGGACCACAGGGCAGGTGGCTTCTCCCTCTCCTGGGCTGCAGCGGCAGCTTCTGGTGACCGGGACCAGCTTTGTCAAAAAGGATGTCTGGTCTTATTAGCATATTACCCTTGTATTAGTGTAGATAAAGGGGCACATAGCATGAAAATAAAAGGTCAATTTGCCAGGAAGACATAATAATACTAAATGTATGTATACATAATATTAGAGAATTAGAAGTGTTTTCATTTCCTCTGGATATATTCCCAGAAGTGGAATTGCTGGATCACAGGGTAGTTCTATTTTTAATTTTTTGAGGATCCTCCATACTGCTTTTTTGTAGTGGCAGCACCAATTTATATTTCCACCAACAGTGCACAGGGGTTCCCTTTTCTCCACACCAATGCCAGCATTTGTTTATTTCTTGTCTTTTGGATGATGAACATTCTAATAGGTATGAGGCGGTATCTCATTGTGGCTGTAATTTGCATTTCCTTAATACTAGTGATGTTGAATACCTTTCATGTATTTGTTGGCCTTATAGATATATCTTCTTTGGAAAAATATCTATTCATGGTTTTTCCCATTTTTCTTTTTTTCTTTCTTTTTGGCTATTGAGTTGTATGAGTTCTGTGTGTATTTTGAATATTAATATCTTATCAATTATATGGTTAAAAAATATGGTATTTTTCCCATTTCATACTTTTTTTTTCTCTCTGTTGATGGGTTTTTTTGCTGTACATTTGGACTTAGGAATTTAAAATCTTAACTTTGTACTCTAAATATATTATTTGGTAACCAAGTTAGACAGTCTTAGTCAAAGCAAGCTTAGAAGTATAATTTTCTTCTTTCTGACTCATCTAAGAAGATGTTCTCTAAACCTTAGGTTATTAATGACACAGCAAAAAATTCTGGGTGATACTCACTGTCCCTATTACCTTTCAAATGGCTTGTCGTAATTCCATCTTTTTTCACTATAAGATACTCTGACTGGGCTGTTGCACTTGTAAATGGACTCACCTACTTAGAAAAGAGAAGATACCTTAAGGGAAATTATAATCTTGAAAAGTTAAGAGATTTTAGAGCTCAGCACACATATGCTAATGACATACAAATTACATACAAATCATATGCAAATCTATCACTCATCTACCCAAGTCTTCTGCGCTGATGTGGCCCTTGGGAAGTGTCCTCCAGGAGATCATTAATCGAAAGAGTTGATTTAACAGCTTTCTCATTCTTTAACCTTTTGTTATCTAATTGCTTTTATTAGCTGGGATAATTCAGAAATGCACTTCCTAGAATTTCATAAATAAGAGCTCATAATTTCCACAAAGGGATTTTTATTTGGTGAATAGTCATATGTATGTATGATGTATACACACAGAAACACTATTTTGAAAGCTGTTATAGAATTAGAATGCAAACAAAAGATATGTGTATATTAGTTATCACTTTCAAATTAAGGATATTAAAAGGAATGCCATCTTCATGCCACCCTTAAGTACTGCCCTTTGAGATGTATTACCCTATGTCTTTAGTAAAGCAAAGCAATTACATTTAGGCACCAAATATGTCTGACAAAAGCTGTACCAATATATAGTGAAATCATATTAATGTTTTTAAAAATATCTCTCTTACTTATATTGTTGGATGTCAGGCAAGTTGTCCAAAAATATTTCCTAAGTATTTCTAAGGTCACCCTGGGGAGAAACAATGCCTAAATCTGATAAAAGGAGAGGACCCAGTGCCCTCTTCTTGTGTTCATAGGCCGGTACACTGAAAGCACTCAGCAAATGTTTGAGCATGGAAGACAAACCCACAGACAGACCTGTTTACATAAGGCTCACAGCTTCAGGGGACAGCGTAGCAGCAACTTCCAACAGCAAGTTAAACGAACAAAAATTCCTGTTTTGATGCAATCACTTGGAAGCTGAGTGTGCAGAATAGTTAACCAAGTTTCAACCAGCTGGCATCTTTCCTCACCCCCCAGCTTCATTTTGGCCTCGGAAAATCAGCACATACTCACTGAGCACCTCCTGTGGGTGAGACCCCATAACACGCACTGGGGAAAAACAAAGATGTGAAAATATACGCCACCACCATCAATTAAAATCACCCTAGAAACCAGCATCCTTTAGCTAGTGTACATATAGGGAGATCTGACCCCTGAGATTTTTCTCTTCCTGGACTTCAGCCAAGAGCAAGAATATGAAAAAAATATTGGACTTTCTCTTGTCATGCCATGGGTCATGGTCCTAGCCACATAATATAGACTGCAATGGGTAGAAAGGCAATGGGCCCTATTCAGATATGTCATAGCCTGAAGGGTCTTATTAACATGGTATTGCATTTAACGGAGATTAAAGGGAAAGTTTTATTATGAACTGATACATTTGTGAGTGTATCTGCGAATATTGTGCTTCCCTATGTATTTATTAATTTAGTTTTTACTTGCAGACTTATCTGAAAGCTGAACATTTCAGGAGTATAAAAGAGAATAAATTCAAAGCAGTAATGCCCTTTTAAAGGGAACTGCCATCCCAGGCACTGCATTGATCTGCAGACAGAGCTAACCAGGATTTAATTTTGCTTAGGTTCACACCATGCAAATTCATACCCAAGACAATCTAGTTACAGAGTCTAAACTTTTGATCACTATGCTTTGCTGCTTTGGTTTTTAGTAGACTCACATGATTCCCTACAAACTTCGGTAATTTGCTAGGCAAATGCAAGAGTGACTCCAAAATTAGGTACTGGAGGTCATCCAAAGCAAATTAGTTACATTCGGAATTTAGAGGAAAACCTACATCCAAAAGTCCAATGGAAAAACAAAAACAAACAAACAAAAAACACTTTGCTGGTAATCTCAGTGCAGGAAGTGATGGATCAATCTGGTTATCATCTGAACTATAGGGTAGTTGAGTTCTGTTCTGCCAAAGATACGAATGTGCATTGCAGATGCAACGCCGAGCCAATTATTCCCAGGGACCAGACTAAAGATTTCAGCTGAAGCAGAACAGAAAATGCCTAAGGTTTTGAAAACTGCAGCCAGGGAGGAAGATAAGGTGGAAAGCAGCCAGACAAAAATCAAAGAAGTCCAAAGCAGCCCCTCCAGCGCTTCCCTGTGATCTGCAACACTGCTGAAAGGCAGGACCCGAAAGGGAAATTAGAGACATTTGTCGATGGGCAGCCATTCTGGATCTAGTTTTCAAAACAGCCACGTGCTTCTACTTGGAGAAGAACATTTGGGGAAGTCATGAAAATATGTGCTGTCAAGCCCACCCTTGATTATTGACAGTGCCCATGGAGGGGATGGGGGCTCCTTCTAATTCAGAGGAAAGCTTTGAAGCTCCTTAATCTGTCATTGGGCACCTTCTCCAACCTGGCTTCCACTTTCTCTGCCACCTACTTTATGACTATACTTCGATCTCAAATACATACTTAATTTTTATTAGTTATTCTCTAGCCAGTAAGATATTTTAGGCAGGAATCAATCTTTTTAAGAAGAGTCAGATTTAGCCAGTTTTGTGCCTAGGCAAGCAGGAATTGTTCCAGAAAGAGGTACCGATTTAGAGTATGTCAAGTTTGGCCCTGAAGGAGAGGCTGGGATTGGTTGAAAATCTAGGTCAATTCTGCCTGAGCACCTTGGAATACATGGGTGGTATACTGGTACAGGGACTCAGTACTTACTGAGCATCCAGCATGTGCTTACGTCACGTATCATTGCAATCACTGCTTCAGAGGGGAGAGACCAGACTGGAGAAGGGCAGTTTTAGTGGGGCAGTCCTGGGGGATGCCCTGGCCAGAAGGGATGGTGCATCCCAACATTCCTGTGGAGAACGGCTACAGCATTAAGACAGGTTCAAGCCTGGGACTAATGAGAGGGCACGATCCTCTCTTGGCAAAGCCACGTGCAAGTCCCAGCACAATTGTAGCCAAAGGCTATGGTTGTAAGCTTGACCTTATGATCCCATCCTGTAGCCCCATGCAGCTGAGTGATATGGGCTGGGGGAGGTGCAGCAAAACCCGAGAGAATGTTGTAACCATGCCCTTACTTTGCCTCGTGGAATCTGGCTATAAAATAAACACTCTGTAGGCTGTGGCGCTGCCTCTCCATTAGAGAGGGCAGGGTCCCACCTAAACCTAGCTTTCTTCTCTTGTCTGTCTTTTCTTAATCCTTCACTGCCCCCTCTCAGGCTCACCAAACCTGGCTGTGCTGGCACAGCACACATCACCAATGATACTGGTTGGTGAATACTGACCACCATGACTGAAGAACATTGGGTTAGTTCAGCCTGGTGAGTACAACCTGTTTCCACAAGGGGAACCTACCTGGTATCAGAAGCTGAGATGCAGTGCTCCATGGGTCAGAGAACTGGAAACGGAGAATCTGAGGGCTCATGGTTTGGGATGGCAGTGACCGGAAGGTGGTCTGGGATTGGTTTGTGTAAACTCCTAGTGTACATTTCTACTAACATGTCAAAGCTCTTCAGCTTTTTGTGGCATGGATGCTCTTTGACCTTCTAGTGATGAGTATGGATCCC
The DNA here is from genome assembly GCF_964212035.1 of Myotis nattereri. NCBI lineage: Eukaryota > Metazoa > Chordata > Mammalia > Chiroptera > Vespertilionidae > Myotis > Myotis nattereri. The sequence goes on from NC_138076.1 coordinate 31,581,906, forward strand.
TTTGCAGATAAGGTTTTTTTTAACACATAACACATGATACATAGGATTATAAGTAACTCTTTAAAATCCACTTCCATCCTGACTCCATGGGCCTCAGTTAAACCCTGGAGGGGTCACAGTAAGAGAAAGATCTAGGTGTTTTCTGACAACCTGCCTGGAGCAGAGGGTTCTATGTCTATGTCACTGATGAGGGAAGCGGTGGGTCTCAGAGATTAAATCACAGATCCTAAGACCCAGAGGCCGAGGCATGAGGGCTTTCAGCTGGGATCAGAGATGGCTTTTTGAACTCCAAAGAGCCTATTTTTACTTCTAGCCCATGTTGTGACTGATGGGAGGGCTGAAGCTGGCATGGGACCCAGTGTCAGCGTGCTCAGTGGGTCTGCTGAGCAATGGGATGAAAGCTGACAGCAGGGACAGGTTCTAGAGTATGGATGTCCTACTTCTCTGCAGGTCAGCGCTTCTCAGTCCGGCACTGCTAACATTAAGGTGGGCATTTGTTGTTCAGAGGGCTGCTCTGTGAACAACAGAATGTTAGCTGCATCTTAGCCTCTACCCTCTCAATGCCAATAGCACCTGCCTCAGTTGTAAAAATCACCCCATTGAGAGCCAGGACTATAACATGGTGGATATATCCAGCCCTGTTAGACAACTGAATAATTCAGAGCTCTCTCTGGTGTTATTCCTCTTTAAGTTTTTTCCTCTCAAAAAGTGAAACTTGGAATCCTAAATGTAGTTTGAAAATGAAGCACAATGAGTAAGAATGGGATCGTGCAGAAAAATCTCAGACATTTGGCCAATGTAACTCTACTAGCAAGGCTTGGGGGAGCTCGATCCTCTTCATCACCAGTATCTAGGGGAGACCTCTCACTCTGGCCGGGCCGGCTCTTGATCACAGTGTCAGTGCTCTTCCAAGTAAACCCAGGCGATCTTCGAGGGATCACACAACCTCCCTGTCAACAGTTCTCATCTCCAGGACTTCGCCATTCAGGATAGCATTGCAAGTTTGGGGCCTTCATCTTTACCCATATCCTGGAATCCCACAAATGCAGTATGACTTTATATTAGCTTCCTTTCAATCACAGCACACTCATGCTTAATACTGAGTTTGTCCTTAACTAAGATTCTTAAGTGCAATTCTAGAGCACAAATCCATTCAGGTAGTTAGAACTTTTCACTTCACTGTAGGACTCTGGGGATGGTCTTAAAGGAAGGCACTGTACTATTTTCTATCACCATAATATAGTGCCTGCTACTATCAATCAATGAGTTCATTATATTGTCCAGTTAATTTCATACTGTGGTATGGCCCACCCTTCTACCTTTAACTTCCCTTTACAAAAAGGTATATTCTGGAATAATTTTAGATTTACAGAAACATTGCAAAGATATTGCAGAGTTCTCCCCTATTCTTGACCCAGTCCCCCCAATTGTAAACATCTTACCTTACTGTAGTACAAACTATGAAACTGATATTGGTGCATTAGCTTAACCAAACTCCTAGCTTTACTTGGATACCGCTAGTTTTGTCATTAATGTTCTTTTTGTGTTCTAGGATCCCATCCAGGGGACCATACTGCCTTTAGCCACCATACTTTGTCAGTCTCCCCTGGTCTGTGACAGTTTCTCAGTTTTTTCTTCTTTTCCATGACTTTGACAGTTTGAGGGCAGCACTGGCCAGGTATCCTGTAGAATTCCTAAAACTATAATTGCATGTGTTTTTTTTGGTAGTGATTGACTGGCATTTTGGGGTTTAATTGTCTTTTACAAGACATGCCATTCATTTGACCTTTTCTGGCTTTGTGTTATTTGCAGATCACAGTTGAGCCACCTTTTTTTCTATCATTAACTAAGTAGCTAATAAAGCTAGAAGCACAGATAAGGACAAATGTCTCTAATAGCCTAAACCCTATTTTATAAATGAGGTGGGTTTGATAAAAATGATCCCTTACAAGTGCCTACTAATCATGGTTTTCCTTTTAATGGTCCATTCTAAAGTTGTTTTGTTTATTTTTTTTCTGAAATAGGCATCAAGTTTACCTGCTTTGACCATATTCTCCCACCTTTGAAAATGTGTAATAGAGTTTTGCTCCTGAGATTATACATTTTAATGGCTGGTACATGTGGTTGTGTTTGCACACACATACATTAACACATGTTAAGTCATATTATCTGAGTTACTAAATTAGCACAGGATGAAAATGTCATCGATAGAGTTTGTTTGGATTTTAGCAGGCATTTAACAAGGTGTCTGAACATGTTGTGGACAAAACAGAGTAACATGGGCCATCTAAGAGTGGAATGAGGTGGACTATTTCTGATTGAATGACAGTGTATTACCTGAAGAGTTTCGTAGCAGGGCTTTGTCATGGCTTCCATTCTGAGCTACATTTGTAGCCACAAACTTGTAAAATGCAAAATGAAGGCTAAGAAAATGAATGGATAACCCAAACCTGGTAGAGTTGCTTATCTATAGAACTCTAGGTAAAGCTAACAATGCATCAAAGTGATCTTGACAAATGGGTATTTTTTAGGCCAAACTAACAAAAAATGGTAATGTATACTTATATAACATTATCTAATTTTTCATGAGTACTAGTATATTAGTTTCCTGTTGCTGCCATAACAAAATACCACAAACTAGGTGACTTAAAGGACAGAAATTTATTGTCTCACAGTTCAAGAGCCCAGAAAGCTGAGACCAAGGTATTATCAAGGCTGGTTCCACCTGAGAACCATGAAAGAGAATCTATTTCAGGCTCCTCTCCCAGCTTCTGATGGTTTGCTGGCAATTTTTGGCATTTGTTGGCTAGTAGAAGCATTACCCCATCTCTGCCTCTGTCTTCACACCCTGCATGGTGTCTGTGTCTAAATTTTCCCCTTTTATAAGGATACCATTATATTGAATTAAATACCCACTCTACTCCAAGATGACCTCATCTTAACTAATTATATCTGAAATAACCAAGTAAGGTGATATTCTGAGATATGAAATTTGAGGGTACACAGTTAAAACCACAGGAGTTCTCATTACAGCAAAACTTAGTGACTTAAATCATGTAGTTGATTGTGCTCATAAATTGTGTAGGTCTAAAATTCAGACAGGGCTCATAGGAAATGGTTTGTTTCTGCTCTGGGACCTTAGCTGGAAAGACTAATAGGTGACCCCATTACTGGAGATCATCTAAAGGATTGATCATTCATACATCTGATGCCTTGGCTGAGATGATCCAAAGACCAGGTCTGCTGACTAGAGGATCAAAACTTGGCCTCCTCAGATGGTTGGGCTTCCTCCCAATATGGCTGCCTCAGTCTTCCTATGAACATGACTGCCTCAGGATAGTCAAACGTCTTACCTGACAGCTCTGGGTTCCAGGTGTGAGTGTTCCAGTGATTAAGGCAGGAGATGTGTTGCTTTTCATGATCCAGACTTGGAGGTTCTAGAGAGTATTACTTCCACCATACTCTATGAGATGAAACATTCCCAAGGTTCCAGATTCAGGGGAAGAGGAATTAGGTTATACGTCTTGATGGGGGAGTAGCAAATTAATATTGTAGAAGGACATGTGAAATAGGTAATATTGCAGTGGCCATTTTTGGGACTATACAATCTGCCACAGTAGGTTGTCCTCCTCATAGACAGTGTTAGAGCTAGTTGATTGTAAAACAATCTTATATGGTCCGTTGTGAAAGCCTGCTTTAGGGATTTTCCTCTCTTTTCCTTTCTTTTATGAAGCTGAGGGGGGGAAAAGGCATCTACTAAGAAGGGCTCCTGATAGCTAATTGGTCTCAAATAAAAAAAGCAGAAGCCTCGCAGCCATTTCCGCACAGGGTCCTCTGAAGCAAACTGCACTTCGAAGAGTGGCCGCTGCGCTAAACTGCCTACCTCTGTGTTCAAGTGAACGCCTTCACTATGTTTCTGCCATCGGCGTCAGCACTTATAAAGGTTTCCTAGGATCTTATTTCAACCAATACGATTGAGGCTTTCCCCATCTTACCAGAGCTGTGCAGCTCTGACCATAGTGGCACTATTCTGACCAATCAGAACAGTGCCTTTGGACAAATGGAACTGCGAGGATTTGGATACCTCATTTGCATGAAGACAGACCAATCAGGGACTAGGGGTGGGAACTTCTGTCCATATAATCCAGCTCCCCTTGGCTAGAGCTGAAACACTGAAGATGTCTCTCCCAGAGTGGTGAAGACAGGCACAGAGTGGAGCAGAGCAGAATTGGCTAGCCAGAGAGGGCCTGGCCCCAGGGCTGCCTAACCCCGGAACTGTTTTGGCAGGCTGTTTTCACAGCCATGCTGTGTCCTTGTTTGCACTGAATAAAGTTTCCTTCTTCATGGTACCCCAAATTGGGGATTCCTGTTGGCATTGGATTGGTACCAATGATCATTGGTTGACTCTCTCTCTCTACCCCTTGCCCTTTCCCTCTCTCCCTCTCCTTTCCCTCTTTCTTTCTTTTGTTAAAAAAACTCCTTTGGTATATTTTCCATTCTCTTGATTCAACTTTTCCACAGGAAAAAAATCTATACTATGACATACAAGACTACTAATTCAAAGTTCTGTTCCACAGGACCCTGAATAAATTATGCTAGGCTCTGGTGATATTTATAAGAACGTTTTTGAAAATAAGAAAGAGCAAAGCAAAAGCAAAGTCCTTGAATGCACGTAATAATTCAATGTTTTTTGTCTCAAAGAAAATCACACAAATGCTCATGTAAGAATCAGTACAAAGTGTTTTCATCTCAAGGAGAGAAGGCACAGAGCGTATTATCCATTAGAATAGAAACTGCAGACAAGCCTTTTCTATCTTGTGATTATGGGGCTAGCATTCACCAACAATAATTCAAATTCTTCCCAGGCTTCAAGAAGCCCTATATCTGTCTCCTCACTGTCTTCACACCACAGGAAATTCCAGATAGACTTTCACCACAAATGAAGCAAGGTTAGGGTTTTCCCATGCCACCCATTCTTGCTCTGATTCTTGCTCTCTCAGTTCATAAGGGGGAAGAATTGCTCTTCATATCACCTGCAGATTTTCCATGGTGGCTGCCAGAAACTTTCCAGGAAAATTAGCAGCTATGACAGCTCTGGAATGCCCTCTCCCTACTGACCCCATTCCTTGCCTACACATCAAAAGGTGATGTGGAGGTAACTGGGAGTTCAGTTCAGAATTATTTTCTCAGCTTGTCCCTCTGTCTCACCATGCTCCCACCAGAGCCCAGAAAACAAGGTGTTCCCAAAGAGGCATGCACACGTTATAATATAATGACTAACACTTCTAGCCTGTCTTCTGTCACACCCTATGTGAAATCCAGTGTGTTCATGAGGACATTAGAATCAATTTTTATAGTCTTAATGTTTATATAAAAATACACCCATTGCTTTCTTTTGGTTTGTTTCACTATCTTCTTGAATTAAATGGTAGATTTATTTCTATTTCTTTAGTTCTTAAGAATCAACATATTTAAGGATGAACTATTTTTCTCTGAATACAGATTTAGGTAAAACTGTCAAACTTCAGAGGGAAGGAGGGGAGGGTGGGGGTAAGGGGGAGAGATCAACCAAAGGACTTGTATGCATGCATATAAGCCTAACCAATAGACACAGACACCAGGGGAGTAAGAGCATGAGTGGGAGGGAGTGGGGGGATAAGAACACATATGTAATACCTTAATCAATAAAGAAAATAAAAAATGGTTAAATTTCGCTACTTAGTGGTCTCAATGTTTTATTTTAAAAACAACCTCTAACTCTAGTTTTTATTTCCTTTTTGCCTGTTATTTATTAGAATTTTTATTCCCAAGTTCTATGTTTAAGTAAAATGAGAAAAAGGAAACACAAAGCATAATAAGGCCATCATGCGAGTTCCATCATTCAGAATGAAAAATTGTTATCGTTATTTTGTATTCTAGTAATTTTTATAAATGCACATGTGATCAATGTATTTATTCTTCATAAGACATAGAAAAAGAAATTAATATTATAACCAAAGCTAAATGTTCCTTTAATGGTCATTTCTAACTTCCAGAGCTACTAGCATGAGTGAGTTATATACCATTTTGTTTAGTTATATATTTTTAAATTTCTCTATAGAAATCCATCCTATTCTACATTTTATGTATTCACCCCTATTGAGGACTGTTTCTGTTATCTCTCCCCCTACTTTTTTCTATTACAGGCATTGCTGTAATAAACCTCTCTCACTATGTCTCATTGTGATCATGTAGGAGTGTTTCCTTAAGATGTGCAAAGAGAAATGACTTAGTGCAACTGTTAGATAGATATGCACATTTCTAAGTTCAATAGATAGTGTCCAATTGTTCATAAAAGTCCTTATATCAATTCATGCTCAGAGATTGGAGTATTAAATGCAATCTTTAATTAATAATATCTAATTTGCAAATGTTCGGAGCATGTGCTTATGTTGTGGAGTCATATAGAAACAACGCATATTACATTATATTACATTCTCCTTGAAGCTAACCAATCCTACTTTAAGTTTTTGATACCATCTTCTTCTTCTTTTTTTTTTTTTAAAAAAGCTTCTCTTTATTTCAAATCTACCACTGATCCCAGTGACTACATCAGTATTATTTGACTGCTTTGCCTTAACTTATGTAGTAGTTTTTAAGTATCAGCCCCAAATATTCAATCTTCAGATATTTCATTTTCAAATTGAACCTCAGTAATATTTATTTATTTTTAAAATGATTTTTATATGTCAATTACAGTTGATATTCAATATTATTTTATAATAGTTTCAAGTGTACAGCATAGTGGTTAGACATTTATATAATTTATGAAGTGTTCCCCTCTAGACTTATTTGAGAACCACTTGATACTATATTTTTTGATATAGGACATTAGATTCATGGATTTTATTTTCGGTTTAGATTATTCCCTTCATAAATATTAAATACCTTAGTCCCATTTGATTGCTTTCTTGTATATCCTAAAATTTTGTTAAATTATACCATGGCTCTATTTTTTTAAATTAGGTTTTGCTTAATTTTTTGCCTATTGTTTTATTTCTCCCACTCACAATGTTACTCAGTATCGTTTATACTCTACTGTCTTCTAATGTGTCACTTGGCAAAAGAGAAATCGAAAGGCAATTTCATATTTGTTCCTTTTAAGATTACTTGTTTATGGCCTGCATGCATGTGGCAATTTTTTAAATGATTGCAATAAAAGTTCAATATTTTCAGGTGTATATTTTGTTTAATTTTTCTTTAATTATATATTTCAATTTTTATTCCAAGTTGTTTTTATTCAATCATGTTTTTATTCTCTGCATAAAAATATCTTAGTTATTCTTCATGCTGCTGCCCTTTTCTTCTGCATCCTGAAGGAGCTTTTCAAGCATGCCCCAAATTACTGATTTTTTTTCCTTCAGTATCAATTCCACTATTTACTCTTTCTTGTGCCAATTTACTTGCTTTATTGTATTTCTTGAATTGTTCTAATTTTTTATTTTCTCATCCACACTTCCTTACACCTTAGGGATTTTTTCTTTGGCTTTTTGGAGACCTTTCTTGCATCCCATTAAGATCATTAAACAATCACTCAGTTGGTGTGGCTCAGTGGTTGAGCATCAACCCATGAATCAGGCAATTCGATTCCCCATCAAGGCACATGCCCCAGTTGTGGGCTCGATCCCCAGTGTGGGGTGTGCAGAAGGCAGCTAATCAATGATTCTCTCTCATCTTCCTCTCTCTGAAATAAATAAAAACATATTTCTTAAAAAGATAATTCAACAGTCAGGAAAGCATTTTTCTAGGTGTTCTGTTCAATTTTCAGAAGATTTTCCTGCTTCTGACAGTTCAAGGGATGACTTCCATAACCTTTACCTGCTAGCTTATTCCCATGTTTTCTGTGTGTGTGCATGTGTGTATACAGTCATCCTGAAGAGATATTTATTCTGACCCAATATTTTCCAAAGGCAGCGTAGACCCAGTGCCAACAGCCCAGCGTCCCTAGGCTGTGTAGTGAGAGCTGTCCTTTCACGTCAACACCAGGATTTGATGGAGGTAGCTTGGGGCTCTCTGCCGAAGTCAGCTGAGTTTCCCTTGAGAGTAGTCAGCAGAGAAGATCTTAGTGCCTCAGTTGGTCCTTTGATACCTTGAACTGACAGGATACACACAGGTCCCTCCAGGCTTGGTCACGCCTTGCTTCACCTCCATAACACTTGTCTGGTGGGAACTACATTGTCCAGAATTTCCTGTGTCCCTTCCCACACCTCCACATTCCTTCCCACACCTCCACGTCCCTTCCCACGCCTCCATGTCCCTTCCCACACCTCCATGTCCCTTCCCACACCTCCACGTGCCTTCCCACGCCTCCATGTCCCTTCCCACACCTCCATGTCCCTTCCCACACCTCCATGTTCCTTCCCACACCTCCATGTCCCTTCCCACACCTCCATGTCCCTTCCCACACCTCCACGTCCCTTCCCACGCCTCCATGTCCCTTCCCACACCTCCATTTCCCTTCCCACACCTCCATGTTCCTTCCCACACCTCCATGTCCCTTCCCACACCTCCATGTTCCTTCCCACACCTCCATGTTCCTTCCCACACCTCCATTTCCCTTCCCACACCTCCATGTCCCTTCCCACACCTCCATGTCCCTTCCCACACCTCCATGTCCCTTCCCACACCTCCATGTCCCTTCCCACACCTCCATGTCCCTTCCTACACCTTCATGTCCCTTCCCACACCTCCATGTCCCTTCCCACACCTCCAAGTTCCTTCCCACACCTCCATTTCCCTTCCCACACCTCCATGTCCCTTCCCACACCTCCATGTCCCTTCCCACACCTCCATGTCCCTTCCCACACCTCCATGTCCCTTCCTACACCTTCATGTCCCTTCCCACACCTCCATGTCCCTTCCCACACCTCCAAGTTCCTTCCCACACCTCCATTTCCCTTCCCACACCTCCATGTCCCTTCCCACACCTCCATGTCCCTTCCCACACCTCCATGTCCCTTCCCACACCTCCATGTTCCTTCCCACACCTCCACTTTCCTTCCCACACCTCCATGTCCCTTCCCACACCTCCAAGTTCCTTCCCACACCTCCAAGTTCCTTCCCAACTTTCAGTGCTTCTTCATTTTTCTTATTTTTATGCAGACATGATAAGAATATGAAAAATGGTGATGTGGTTTGTTGATGTAGAGGTGGCTGTACTGTACTGTCACTTTCAAACAACATTCATTTATAGAAGAGGATTGGCTGCCAAGTTTGCTGTTCCCAGAGCAGGGAGTAGGCAGTGGAGGAGGGAGAAACATCTCCTATCACTGCCTGTCTGGCAGTTTGCTGTTTGGGGCAGGAAGGAAAGCATGTGTAAAATGCTCATTCTAGTGTTTCAGATTAGCACCCTGTGGATACAGTTTTTAAAAGATCTGTGCAATGTGTCGTTATGCTTTGCCATCTTTTGCTTTGTCACGAAGGCTGTTTCAGAGACTCCTGACTAGGATTTATGCTTAATAACATGCATGCATCTCAGTAGATTTCCTGGAAATCCCATTTCTCTATCATAAATGACTTTCATTAGATACTTACGTAAGCTTTGTTGAATATCAAATAGTTATCAAACAGCATCAGTTCCATGGAACAGTTAAGTAAAATTATCATGAAACAACTTCTTTAATGAGGGCCTGCAAGTCAGCGAATCACTAACTTGTGGGTGGTGCTCAATAATGTGGGTGCGCTGACTGCCTGGATTTACAGAAGGATTGGGGGAAGGAGGGAAGGAAGGAAGGAAGGAAAGAAGGAAGGAAGGAAGGAAGGAAGGAAGGAAGGAAGGAAGGAAAGAAGGGAGGGAAGAAGGGAGGGAGGGAGGGAGGGAGGGAGGGAGGGAGGGAGGGAGGGAGGGATGGCAGGAGGGAGGAAAGGCAGGAGGGAGGGGTGGAGGGAGGGAGGGAGGGAAGGAGGGAGGAAGGAAGGAAGGAAGGCCTGAAAAATAATTAGATTCCCAAATCTGCAAGATAATTAAAAATATGCATAATATGAAATAGCAGGGCATTTTCTACATGTAGATCAATGTAAACAAAAGTCCTAATTAAAAAGGAAAATGAAACATTAAAATAAATGAAGTACATTTTGTTTTATGTGCATATATACTTATATTTTATATTTAAGAGCCATAGCTAGAATACAAATTCTACCTAGACAGTTTTATTGATATTTTTGTTATAATTTCAAAAGAATAGAGCATACTATGGTTTTTATAAATGTCACAGCTTATAAAGTCATTGGAAAACTGGCAAAATTCCATAGCTTTTCCATATTTCAGTGATAATTCCCATGATATTCTTTTGTGTACTCCCTGCTTCTGCCAAGTACCTCCACCAAACAATTCATGTAGTTCACATTAACTTCAGTTGTTCTCTGCAGTTACTTCATCCATAGCCTTAAAGGTATGCATTTATGTTTGCCAAGCATGTTTGACTGTTTCTGCCTTGTTTATGGGTTATCTGCTTATTTCTATAGCTTTCGATTCCAGCCTTATTAAGTGACACAAGATAGAATGCCTTGGAAGTAACCGCCACCCACTTACTGTTAATAGATGTTCTCTAAATACTGTCTCTATGGAGAGATGTTTTGCCCATACAGGATTTTCTCTGATAGGTTATTGAAAAGTCTTCCTGACATTGAAATTTTCTCATATTTTTTTCTTCAGGAAGATCATTTTCCCAAGTAAATTTTGACTTTGTGCCATTGAATCAGATTAACAGACTGGAGCGTCTCTATGTGTGACTCAGTACTTACATTTGATTTTTATGAAAGTGGCTCAATTTGGCCATAAGCCTGCCAGGCCTTCAAGTTGTTATCAATAAGGAGTATTACCAAGGATAATATCTCAGTAGGAAATCCTGTAATTTTTCACAAAGAATTCACTAATATCACAGTAATTTTTTTGCTTGCCAAAAATTACAATGTGTACATTTTTGTCATAAATTCTACTCACTGAGGTATGTGAATTGATAGCTTTTTATGTCAACCTGAAGATCTGTGAGTAAGTCATGGCCCCTAGAGTGTTTGGAAGACATAGGCCTAAATACCATCCTAATTAACACCCTTACAAAGATTAATTAGTTTACCATGGATTCACAGGGCACCTGGAACATGATTGTTCATTATACAGGAAAAAAAATTCCACTACACTGAGATGAAATGCTAATTCTGGAGTTTATAAGACCTGACAAAGCTTTAAAAAGCTAATAATATTTTAACAAAGATCTTAATAACATGTTGATGAATAAGACCAATGGGAAAGCATTTTCAATAACACCATAACATGCTCTTGTCCGTTGTACTATAAAGAAGAGAGTCATGGACAGTCACTCACATTGTTGCACATGGGAATTATTTACCATCTGAGGTCACTGAACATATTCTGAATCACAGGTTAATGACCCAATGTTTTTTTTCTAGAAGGAATGAGGTGTGTGTGTGTGTGTGTGTGTGTGTGTGAGAGAGAGAGAGAGAGAGAGAGAGAGAGAGAGAGAGAGAGAATTATGTCAGTTGCTAATTCAGTTCTTCTATTCATTAGATCTGGGTATATTTTCAGCAAATGATATCAATAAGGTTGATAGAAAGAACATACTGTATTTGCCCACGATGCCCATGACATGTGAGCAGGCTGGTTGTAGTTTTTTTACACCAAGCAAAGGAGTTGGGCTTTGGTAATAAGAAATACATAATGACAAAAAGTAAGAGAAGGGAATTCAAGCATTAGGCACCAATAATGTAGAAAGAAGCAAAAGAAGGATAATGTAAAAGAAAAAGCCTTAGGGGATTACTAAATTCAGAAAAAATATAGGTAAATCATAGAAGTCACAAAGTAAGTCAGGTATCATTTAATTTTATGTCCTAGTTGAGGCTAATGATGGATGGTATCTCTGCTTGGAGACATGCAAATATAACAAAGGGGAATTGTCAATTCTGGAATTTCCCAATAAAGTCCCTCCCATTCTTAAGAATTTTAAGGGAAAAAACTTTTAGAATGGTGTAATGGCTAGTGACTTGATGTTCTTCTAAATCTCCCTTCTTTCCAAATTATTTGCAAGGCAAAAGGTAACTCTTGGGACTGGGGAACTCTTCTGATATTGTAACACATTGAAACTGACATCCACTTTGAGCCTTTAAGAGCCTGGTTACTAGCATTATTTCATCATTTAAACCTCCTAGCAACATACAAGTGCCGTTATTGTTTCTATGAAACCTGCTACCCCTTGAAAAAGTGTCAGGTCCAAACAGTTTCACTGGAAAATGCCTTCCAAACTTCAAGGATAATGCCAGGCCTCTTTAAACCATTACAGAGCTTTAAAAAGAGTTCTTTTATATAAAGTAAAAAAAGTTTCAATATCGAAATATGATAATCACCCTGGCATGCAAACATGCGCACATGCCCACGCACACACACACCTCACATGAATCTAAATTCATAAGTAAGGTTTGATTTATAACTATCAACATAAAAACCCTACTTAAAATAATAGTAAGTAGAATTAAGGAGCATCGAATATATAATTCTCCATGACCAAGTGTGATATGACAGGCATACAAAAAAAGGAAACTTTTATGTTGAAAAGTATAAGAAGATAGCAACCCAATAAAAAATATTGGAATATTTGCAGAAATGCGTTAAAAAGAAGATATACCGATGGACAGTAAGCACATGAAAAAATGCTTAACATCACTAGTCATTAGGGAAATACAAATTAAAACCAAAATGGGATACCAATACATACACACCCATTATTAAAATCTCTAAAATTCTAGTTTTCTTGTTTCTTTTTGCAACCTAATCCTCCCTCTACCCCAGATAACCACTGATGTTATTTCTGTCACTAGAGATTAGCTTACATTTTATAGAATTTTACATAAGTATATTATTTAATCCTCCGTGGCTGGTTTCTTTTGCTTAGCAAAATGACTTTGACTTTGAAGTTCACCCAGGCTGTTGCATGTGTCACTAACTTATTCCGGTTTATTGAGTAGTATTCCATTGTATGGATACATCAAATTTTGTTTACCCTGTCTACTCCGTATTTGGGTTGTTTCTAGTTTGGGTTTACTAGAAATAAATTTGCTGTGAACCTCTGTGTGCAAGTACTTATGGAGGCATATGTTTTTATTTCTGTTGGGTCAATATCTAAGAATGGAACGGCTAGGTTGCATGATAGGTGTATTTTTAACTTTTAAAGAAACTGTTGAATAGTTTTCCAATGTGTTGCACTGAACTGAAGTGAACTCAAATGTTTTCTATGTAGCAACATTCAACCTCTCTTGAACTTACCCAATAGAGCTTTTAACCCCAACACACAGTTGAAAATTTCTTGTTAAGAACATCAAAGCTCTCCATGCTGACAAGTTTAAAGGTTGGTCCTCAGGCTTTATCTTTACTCTATCCATTAGCAGTCTTTGATGTAATTGATCACTCCCTCCTTGGAATGCTTTCTTTGCTTCCTACCAAGACAACTTACTTTCCTGGTTTCTTCTTACCATGCGTTCATTCCTTTCTGGTCTGCTCTGTAGGGTCCGCTTCCTCTTCCATAGGTCTGAAAATGTGGGTGTGTCTTAGAATTCACATGCTGGGGCTCTGCCTCTCTCTGTCTATGCATGCTGTATGTGTCCCATTCATATCAGTAGATTTAAATGCCATAGGTTCTCTGGTGTCTTTCTATTCTTCCATCTAGCTGCCTATCTATCTTTCCTCCCTCCCTTCCTCTTCAATTTTTTAACCTTTCTATCTCCAGCTTTGCCCTTTTAAGTTGAACTTCAGTATCATATATTCAAATTGGTAGGTGACATGTGTATCTATTCAATTGGTAGCTGACATGTTTATCTGAGTAGACATGTATGTATTTAGGAAAAAAATTCTTGACTTTTCCTCTCCTCCCCCCAATTCTAGCCTCTCAAACCTAGATCTTCCCCATCTAAGAAAATAACAACTCCATTTGCCAAGTTGCTTAGGTCACAAAACTACAAGTTAATATTGATTTCTCATTTCCTCACACCCCCCAAAGCTAAGTCATCAGCAAGTCCTTTGGCTTTAATTCCAAAATAAATATGAATTTAACACTTTCACAATCTCATGGCTATTCCCCTGGTTCATGACATGGTCAGTATCTAAAAGGATCTCCTGAAAGCCCCTTGTTTATGCTCTTACTCTCCGGCCATCTGTAGTCCACATAGTAGTTCGATTGACATCTTTACACTATAAATAGAGTCACATCTTGCCCCTGCCATGGCTTTGGTTGAATGTGGACTCACATTAAATCTCAACCTTATCTGAGCAAGAAGATCCTGCATGATCTGGGTCTGCTTGCCTCTGTGACTTCATCCTGTTTCATCTGCGCCCAAGACTTGCCTTGCTCCATTCTGCCCATCAGCCTGTTCCTTGAATAAACCCAACTCGTCTGGCTTCTGGAGATTTGCACCTGCTCTTCTCCTTTCCCGAAATGCTTTTCATTCCATCTTCTCACAAACCATCTTCTATGCTCGCGCACCCCCTTCCCCCCCAGATATCTGATCTCTTCAATAAAAACTTCTCTAAACATCAGATCAACATAGGCCTCTTCTATTCCACTTTCCTTCCAGGCACTTTCTCCACATAGAATGACTAGAATATGGACTCTGCGTGGCCAGCGTCTTTATCTGTAGTTTCCATAAGATGGTCTAGGGCAGTGGTCAGCAAACTCATTATTCAACAGAGCCAAATATCAACAATACAATGATTGAAATTTCTTTTGAGAGCCAAATTTTTTAAACTTAAACTATATAGGTAGGTACATTGTTATTAACTTAATTAGGGTACTCCTAAGGCTTAGGAAGAGCCACACTCAAGGGACCAAAGAGCCGCATGTGGCTTGCGAGCCACAGTTTGCCAACCTACGGGTAGGCAATGCTGCACTTGCAAATTACCTGAAAATCTCCGTGCTCAATGCCACAAACATTAGTTTTTTCTCTCATATCAAACTAGATCTAGATGGCTCCTCAGAACCACAGTCCTGTATGCTTGGATGTAGTTACCAGGCTGGGAGATGCGCTATCATCTTTTGCTGCCTTATCTGGAGCACATAGGCAAGAACCTGGAAGGAATTCAATGGATAATCATGCAACAGGTCTAAAATACTTTTGCCTAGAAGTGACACAAGTTACTTCTATTTATACTTCGTTTACAAGACATGCCACACAACCACACCTAGAGGAAGCGGAGAAGTCATTGAGAGAGGGAAGAGCAGCAGACACACCTACTCCACCTGCCTTATAATCATTCTACCCATAGCATCTAGAGCTTGACAACTAGGGCTTGACTTAGTGAAGATATTGGGTAGATATTTGTTGAATAAGATTAAATATGTTCAGATCTTGGTTTTTATTGCTATGGACTAATGGTCCTAAGACAGCCGAAGACTTCTGACTGTGCCTTGGGGCTTCCCTACCTCCCTACTTCTGGCACATGCTATTAGACATACATTGCTCTTGTACTTCACTCTCCATTCCATTAGAAATGATGTATTTGGTGACGCATTAGCATGTAGTGTGAATTAGTTAAATATGTCATCCTATCAAGAAGGATTGATATTACACACAGTGGTTCCAGTCTAAAAAACATATTTTTTTTGGTAAGGGACATCTTTCTGGTGCTTTCAAACTACAAGACAGAGGCAACTGCTTACTTCTAAAAGATTTTTTTTTTCTCTCTGATACTTTTTATATTGTTAGTTTTAGTCACTAATCATGTTACCTACTGATATTGTGCAATTTATCCTACGCCTAGTACAATGGACTACCTTAGGAAAAAAAATGCTCTTTAATTTTCGTTGGTATCAGGCAGGGCTTGTCTATGTATAGGATGATGTACTCAGCACGTTGGAGGTTATCTATTCTGACATACAGATGAGCAAAGTAGAAGCCTGAGATATTGGAGGTGTTACCCGAAGTGACACAGCTATTTAGGTGAGAATTAGACACAAGAACTTGAAGTTCCCACTGCTAACCAAGAGACAAATTGTACAAAAAACCCCAAAACATATAATTTTTATGAGGAAGTTGCTTCTTTAAAATTCTTGAAGGTGAGAATTAAAAATCTATCTTAATTTAAATATGTCTGTATGAAATCACTATCTTCTCATCAGAAAGAATATATTAAATTCCCACTGTGCTCTGAGATCATTATAATTGAGTCTGAATTTATAAAATAAAATAAAATCCCTGGAGGTTTCCATGAAATTTCATCCTGTACTTCTGAGGAAATAACACAGAAATCCTTTCTCTTTCAGAGGAACTAATTGTGAATTAAACTTTTTCCAGCAGTTTTGTGTACTCTGCAGATGTCAAACCCTCAGAAGCGAAGTCATTTATACTGTGGAGGAGAGTTAAATTCTTGCCAGCTCTTCTTGAGGAGAAATCATGGACCCTATATATATTTTTGGAATTATTAAAGAAAGAATTAAAAGATGAGATAGAAAATCTGGTTTCTTTTTCAAAGGCCGTTGAGATCTTGATAGCATTATCTCCTTAAGCAACACATTCCTGACAAAGGCAACAGAGTGTAAAGGTGAAAGGCACAAACTCTGGAGCCAGACCATAAATGTAAATCTCTGCCTCTTACCAGCTGGGAGGCTTGGCAAGGCACTCTGTGCCTGTTCCCCCATCTGTAAAATAGAGATGCTAAAAATAAAAACACCTACCTTATAGGGCTGTTCAATGGGTTGGATTCGATGTGAGAATAGTGCCTGCCACAAATAAATGCTACAGAAGCACGAGTTATTTTAACATATTGCATGTTGATCGATCTGCAACATTCACCTCTTACATAGCTGTTACCAGCAGGGGTGCTGCTGTTATATTGGCATCTCTGATGGGAATAGAAAGGCCATCCTCCCAGTAAGTGGCATTGGGTACCCACAGCCACTGTTCCATGGAGGTATCTCAGACTTCAATACAATGCACATAATTACCTGACTAATATTAGCTAATTACAGAGGTCATGGGGGCCACCCCATGTCTAAATTATCTAAACTCAGGTAGTGCAAAGTGGGGTATATGTTCTTCCTCCAGAGACTTCTACTTCCACTCTCTGTGGTTCCACGAAGGCCCTGCTCATCCCTTGGTAACTCACGGAAAAGGCCTTGGAGCCATCTTCAACGCCTCCCTCTCTCTCAACCCTACTACTTTGAGTCACTCCTCAAATCCTGTCCATTTTATCTGTTAAGTATGTCCCTTGCCCATTATGCTCTGGCTCATGGAGAGTCCTGATTGATGCCTGTCAGTACTGCATCCCCTTTGTCAGCTAAACGGTCTGGATGAATGCAGTGGCCTTCCCTCCACCCACAGAGCCTCAAGTCCATTCAGGTGTTCTCTCTAAACCCAAATGGGGTTGAGTGCTGCCCCGCAGAGAAGACAAACAAGATAAATGAGTAATTTTCCCAGGATCAGCCTTTTGCCTCTGGCCCTGTCATGACTGTTGCACCCACTCACCTTTGCAGGAAATTATTCTGGATTCTACAAACTCAGGCTCCTAGCCTTTAGCATACTCTCTTTCCGCTGCCTGGAATATTCCATTTTATTCATCCCAGAAATTCCTCCTCACACTCTAAAAACCAGGGAAATGTCCACCTCTTCTAGTCAACCATCCCCTTCACCCTTAAAGGTCGTCTGTAGGAACCATGCAGCTCTCCTGGCATGGACCACACTGTTTTCTAATTTTTCCTCTGTACCAGCTCGAAAGAAGCAGCCACATATTCTTCCTCATTGTATTCCCAGGGCCTTACCTGACACACTACAACTTCTCAATCAGCATTGTTAAAGAACAATACATTGTTGCCAGAAAGCAACTCTCACTCCAAAACATTCATTCATTCATTGATTCATTCATTCATTGAATTGTCCTGAAGTAGCCCCAACCCCAATGGCCCTTTGTTTTAGGCATTTGTCATTTCATGGCCCTTTGTTTTAGACACTTGTCATTTCCAAGTGCAGCTGCAAGTGTGTGGCCTTTGATGTCAGGCTGGCCAACAGCACCACTTCTGATCATCTCAGCGACCTCAAATGAAATCCTTGCTTTCGTGGAAGCCCTTGAAAACACCCACTCAGTGTTGGCCCCTAGCAAAGACATCTGGCACTGGTTCCCAAGCTGGTCTGTGCATTGCAATCATCTGGGAGTCTCCAGCGACCACTGGGAGTTGTGGCTCCTATGATTATTATTTAACTAGAGGCTCGGCGCATGAAATTTGTGTGCGGGTACAGTCCCTAGGCCTGGCCTGTGGTCAGGGCCATCTTCCCCAGCTGCCCCCAGACAGTACCGCCCACTGCCTCCACCCCACCCCTGTTCCCTGTTCGCCATTGGGTGATCAAAGCCTGCTAGCCAGGGGGAGGAGCCAAGAGGTCGGCCCTTCCACCCGCTGATTGGCCCCACCCCCACCACAGGTTGCCCTCTGTGTGTGGGGCGACTGATGGGGTGGGGGCCTTGGCCTGACACCACCCGCATCCCCTGCCACCCACCCCTGGTTCCCCATTTGCCATCGGGTGATTGGAGCCTGCTGACTGGGGAAAGGGACTGAGAGGTGGTCAGTGCACCTCATAGTGACTGGTTGAGTGGTTGTTCTGGTCATTCTGCCTTTAGGGTTAATTTGCATATTACCCTTTTCTTATATAGGATTAGTCTAGGCCAGCGGTTGGCAAACTGTGGCCCCTTGAATGTGGCTCTTCCACAAAATACCACATGTGGGTGTGCACGTACAGTGCAATTGAGACTTCGTGGCCACACTCAACGGGCCAAAGAGCTGCATGTGGCTCTTGAGCCACAGTTTGCCTACCACAGGTCTAGGCCAATTTGAAAAAGACCCCCAGGTGGTTTTGACCTGCACACATTAAGGAACCGCTGGCTTACTAGGTAGCTATTGTTGCCTCTGCTAGCATTATAATTACATTCAATATAATAGATAATCATATATTTTAATATATCATAAAAATATGTTTAACATACATCACATGATTTAATCATGTCCAGAGATATAAGAAAATGTAATGCTGATTTTACTTGGGAAGATAAATTTTTAAGGTAATGTTTATGAGTCTGGCTTAGATTATCAGATTATTTCTGTTCTCTCTGAGGGAGATGATCTAGGCTGCGTAAACCATTCCGAGAGAAGGAAAGGGAGGCTCTGGAGGGCCGTCTCCTCTGGCTCATCTCGAATGGCTCAGGGACCTGAGACCTGTGAGGGGGGAACAGACTGGGCTGAGGGAGAACACAGGTCTCCAAATGGTCGCTCTGCTTACCTCTCAGTGTACAAAAGCAAGATGGCAGCAGTGCTGATGTTCAACAAACAGCTGAGACCATGCCAGCCCTTTGCTCAGGTGGCTTGCCAAACTGTGTGGTTTATACCCAACAAGCCATGCAGTTCATCTAGCTGAGCCCACAACCAGGCTTCACTCTCATATTAGAATGACTTCTCATTCTTTCCTATCACCCTGTCTGTATGGGTTTTATATGTCATTTTATGAGCAGAAAATTTTCCACATTTTTTTTTGTCACCATGCTAATTGTTGGGGGTTTTTTTGTATTGAATTGCCATTATTACAAAATAACACATTATATTTTTCTTTAAAAGGGAAGAGTATTAATATTTACAATCATTAGAAGGAACACTTGCTGTGCTTACACAATTATATTTTGCAGACACAACAATCATCATACATAGAATCAATTGAATTACTTAGCTACCGTTTTCTCATTGTCAATATTTGAGACATTTGTTGCACATTTGTCAACCTAAATTATGTAGATAGATAAGGAAGCTGTCATTACTTTAAAATTCTAACAATAATAATTGCAAAATTACAGAGAAACTTCCAAGCATTCAAAATTCAGTTGATAAAATGTTTGTGTTCAAAAATAGGTATGTAAAAACAGATCTAGTGGGACCACAGCCAAACTTCTGATAATATTGGGAGGACATGCCATGTGTTAGTGAGTTTTTTCCTAATAGACATGGAGGTCAGAGAGTATGGATCCGGAAGTGGGGTACCCCTACTCCGGAAGGCACAACCTGGGAAAGGGAAAACGTGTTACCTTGTGCATATGAGGATTGCCCCAATTCCTGATTCCCAAGACCATGGTGAGTAGGAGGAGGTGTAGTCTGGACGTTCAACATTAAAGATAAATTTTAAAATAAATAAATACATTCCCAAGATTCTACTGGGTCATTAAGAAATTAAATATCTATTTGGAGCAACATAAACTAGAAAGAATGAAGGGAGGATAAACTATAAATAGCGCCTGTCTTCTAGCTCGTGACCACATCCTATCTGTGACATTTGAAAACCTCTGAAGGGACAGGACACTGACCTGGGCTGCCTTCGCTGAAGGGAGCCTGGGGCAGCCTCCACACTCCAACGCCACAGAGTCAGGCCGCCTTTTCCTTTCTGGCTGTATCTGAATTCGCTGCGCAGAATCTCTTCATGGTGTGGGCACAAACCTCCTGGCCCCCCAGGGTAACCTCTGGGGACCTCTATTACAACATCAAGCTCACGATTGAAAACCGTCCCCTGGATCTGCAGGAGCTGGGTCTTGTTTACCTCCGTGCGGCTGGATCTGACCCTGGTCCCTAGTGCACAGTGAATGGGCAACGTGTGTCTCTTGAAAACAGGGCTAGAAGTCTTCCCAAGGCCTTGATTCTCAGTGTGTGGTCCAGGGACAAGGCATGGGCATCAGCAGGAAACTCAAAGATGCAGACTCTCAAGCCTCACCCAGACCTGCAGAATCCATCTGAATCTTAACCAGCCCCCCAGGATGAGTGCCCACAGTGAAAGCTGAGAAATGCTATCCTAAGCCATGTGGGGTTCACTGGATTGTCTTAGGTGAACCTCTGTTCAGCACAGTCTTTGCTTCCTAAACCCATCGTAGCTAATGGGAGGCATGCAGAGAGACGGTAAATCTGTGAATCTTCTATGCCTACATTTGACTTCACCCTACCATTAGCTCTTGATGAAGAAATGAGGGCTCTTGATGTTAAAGTGGCTATTTCTGTAACTTCGCTGAACTGTTCTTTTCAAAATAAAGAGCACTATAGTCTGAATACCACTTGCATGTTTGTCCTATTTCCAGCTCAATATGGCACCTAGAGAATTAAATACCAAACCCAGGTGCCATGGAATACAGCCTATTATTTCCTTTGATGAGAAAAAAACAACAACAAAAACACACCACTCACCTTAGCTATCAAACCAATTTTTCTTGAAGCTTATCCCATTTTTTCTAATCCATGACCTATATATCTGCTTATTTGTTAGTTTACATTCTGTATCATTCCAAATTGCATTTGGGTTGCCTTCAACACACACACACACACACACACACACACACACACACACACACACTCTCTCTCTCTCTCTCTCTCTAAAATAAAACTAAGAATGTGCTACTTTCAACTGAGCTTGACGATGAGTGATCTCCATTTATATAATGTTTGTTTGGAATTTCATTCAATGATTTTGTTACATCTGTTTTTAAAGGTTGAACTGAGTTAGAAGCTAAACTCCTAGGGACCGTGAGCTGTGTGTTTGCAGTGTTTTCCTTGGAGTGACTCATATTCTGTGACCAGGCTGATCCTGCTGGCATTCTGGTGTGGAATTCTCCAGGTACCCTTGTCGTGTCTGAACGTGACATCTGGAATGTTCACGCTGACACTTCCTCTCACCTAGCCCTTCCCTTAGAGAGGAGAGTCACTTGGGGTTCAAATATAGACCAAAACCCTGGTATTCTCGACCTTCACTAATTATCAAGCATAAGCGGTCTCTGGTATGGAGGATTGAAATCTGCTTACCTACAGGCATGGCCAAGCACAGTGACCTGAACCCCACTAGGATTGTGTCTGGAGTAAAGTGTAGAACTGATGACACTGAGATTCGTTGTCGACACCAAGAAAAAAAATAACACAGATGCCTTTGATACGGCACCACACGTGGTCCTGAATGTAGCTTAACTCTGCCTCTTGAGACTGTTAGCCTGGCCTCCCTCCCCTCTCTGTCCTATCTATGTTCACAATACTGTTCTGCATAGTATTGTGAACATAAAAAGTATATAATGTATGTCTTTTGGGATTAAATTTCTCTGAAATATTTTATTGGGGATGGCACTCTAACCATATGCCTGGCATCCTTAATTGTGTGTCATCGAGCAATGATACATAAAATGTTCCTATATACACTAGTTTAAGCCTTGATTTAAAAGGCAAGTGTGGGTGAAGAAGAGATGCTTTGTTTAATCAAGAAGAGGACCATCATAAAGAGCAGATCTTAAAACACTGGAAACATTGAAGATTTATTTTAAAGAGAGAATCAGCACTTTATTATAGAATGATGATTTACCATAAATTGTATTTATTTAAATACTAGGCCCAGTCCATGAAATTTGTGCACTTGGAGGGGGTGTCCTTCAGCTCAGCCTGAACCCTCTCCAATCTGGGACCCCTCGGGAAATGTCTGACTGCTGTTTTAGGCCCTGATCCCACAGGGCTGATCCAGGACTGCTGGCTCCGAACTGCTCACCTGCCTGCCTGCCTGATTTCCCCTAACCACTTCTGCTTGCCAGCCTGATCACCCCCTAACTCAGGGGTGGGCAAACTTTTTGACTCAAGGGCCACAATGGGTTCTTAAACTGGACCGGAGGGCCGGAACAAAAACATGGATGGAGTGTTTGTGTGAACTAATATAAATTCAAAGTAAACATCATTACATAAAAGGGTACGGTCTTTTTTTTTTTTTAGTTTTATTCATTTCAAATGGGCCGGATCCGGCCCGTGGGCCGTAGTTTGCCCACGGCTGCAGGCCTAACTGCTCCCCTGCCAGCCCGATCTCACCCCCACCTGCCCTCCTCTGACAGTCAATTTAGTTCTGATTGGTCAGTTTCTATGCCAGTCAGTGTCAAAAGCTCCGCCTCCCAGGCAGCCATTGGCTCCTCACTGTTGACCCTGATTTCGTTCTGATTGGTTGGTTTCCATGCAAGTCAGCATCTCAGAGCCTATCTCTGGGCCTGATCATAGAAGCAGGGCTGATCAGCAGCCGCCCCAGGCTTCTGGCAAGCAGCTGAACTGCTGACCTCTGGGAGAGAGAGAGAGAGGCTTGTCTGCTGGCGTGGGAGAGAGAAGCAGGGTCTGATCACCTTGATTCTCTATCCGGCCTGCCAGCAGCCTCTGCCACTGCTGATCAGCCCTGCCCCTCTCTCTCCGAGAGGTCAGCAATTCAGCCCGCTGGCCTGCTGCATGCACAGCCTGGCGAAAGGTCGAGCCTCCTGGTCATTGTGGATGTGACGGACCCAGGGTTTTTATATATTAGGATACCTAAAATTACATGCTTAGCAAGTGTGGCAGCTGGCCCTGCTTACTGGGGAAACACCATGTGTGTGCTGCTCCATCTAACCTGCCAATGCCCGTTGGTCACAGGAGCCAGCATGCCTGGGACTCTTCCTTGGGGAGAGTAATGTGACACACCCACTAAACAAACTCCACTGGGCATCTAAGTCATATTGTTGACTTCTGCAGTCCCACTTCTAACAGAACGGAAGTGATGCTTCTCCCTGACTGGAGCTTGTCTTTGGTCTCGATTTCCTACCTTCTCCGGTGCTTTTCTTTGAGAAGTTTCTCTGGGCCATGACCTTTCCCTCAGTTACTCTGAACTCTGTATGACGTTCTTTCCCTCACATGACTTAAATTTAGCTGCCAGGAGAGAAGCTAGAGGGATATCCTCAGCCATGGGAGGGCAGAGCTCTCTTCATGGTGCCACCAAGCACTGGCTGCTGTGGGAACACGGTTGTGAGAGAAGACCATCTGCTGGGGTCCTGCCCCAGCAGGTCCAGGGGTCCTCAAAGGTGTGGACGGAGTCAGCGAAGAAGGAATGACTCGGAGGCAACGTTCAGTTGACCAGCATGGTTGGGTTCTCTCTCCTGGTTCTATCTAGGATCTCCAGTCAGGTTCTGTAGCCATGTTCCCTCACTAGGTTCTGTCCAGATTCTCCAGCCAGGTTCAGTCACCAGGTTCTAGTCAGGTTCTCTTGCCATGTTCTATCCACGTTCTGTAGCCAGGTTCTGTCTCTAGGTTCTTCTCCAGGTTCTCTTGCTAGGTTCTGTCTCTAGGTTCTGTGGCCAGTTTCTGTCCAGGATCTTTTGCCATGTTCTCTCCAGCGAAGTTCTTCTGTCTCTAGGTTCTGTGTAGGTTCTGTGTCTAGGTTCTGTGTCTCTGTTGTCTTGTTACATCTGTATTTATACCAGTTGATTCCAATCCTATCAATCTCTATTCCAAAGGTTAGGGCGTTTATCTCCATTCTAGGGAGTAAAGATTATGTAGCTTAAGCATGATTATTCGTAGTTAAAGTGATTAATTACCTGCCTGGCACTTAGTTAAGGGGTTTTATTCCCTCGCTAACTTCAGGGGAAAATCCCTACCTGGGGAAACAACCTTTCTCAGAGAGGTGACCTTGGTTAAAACACATAGTGCCAAAAAGGTGAGCAAACATATTATGAACAGTATGCCATATATGCCAGGTCCCTTGAAACAGCAAGGATGGACCGGCTCCCAGCAACCATCCAATAAATACATAACTGCCTGTTTTAAAGTCTTTTAGGAAAGGAAAGGTGCACTCAGACCACCCCCCCCCCCCCCCCGGAAACACACACACACACCACCATTCTCTTTCCTGTGACCTGTGTTAGAATCTATTAAACATCCCGTTCTCCTTTCCCACCATTTGCAGCCCTGGCTGTTCATTTTATCCACCCCTTCTCCCCTGCCCACAACACCCCTGATTGCCATTCTGTGAAGTAATAGCTCATATGAGCTCCCAAGGCTGCCATGGCCTCCATGACTCAAGGTCAACCCAACACTGGTGTGACACATGTCCATGAACATGTTGGGACGGATGGGTGGTTTTAATACTGAAGTACTGTCTCATTGTGAATTGCCTCGACATGCCTGTTTTACATGAAAAGAGAGTCCCTCTCAGCCATACAACAGCCCTAAAGCAGTGACACAGGTCAGCACTGGGATTGCCCCACATCTGACTGTTGTTGCTTCTCCAGGTGAACATTCTAGGCGTTATCGGGTCTATTTTAGCATCTACGCTATGGAAGACATCTCTGGTCTGAGCTGATAAGCTAAGGCCTGGAAGTAAGGTTAAAGCTGATCTAATGGGCCTTTCTTCCCACAGATGAGGAAGATGAAGCCCAGGACTCAGATTACTTGACATGTTAATGTTGGAGGTGAACTTTAACGGCAACTGTCTTACTCTTTACCCAAAGTGATTGGATATGAAGTATATACTGGATTTCGAATGTGCTACACCATAACTAGCAGAGGGAAATGACAGTAAAATGTATTAGAAAGAAGCATATCTGGGTTATTGATCTTATTCTACAACTTAGGTTCTGTGTGATTTTTGAGCAATACTCTTCAAGCTTCTAACACACAGTTGCCTCATTGTACAAATTAATCCAATAACCCCTTACCTGCGTAAAAATACAGGGTTGGGTCCATTGATGTATTGAGGTCATATCTGACTCCTAGACAGATGGTTCCTGAAAAGAATGTGCTCTGTTGCATCCAGATAGGATTCCTAGGCAGGGGGTGTGTTCCTGTGTCACATGCGGGTCAGCATCCTTACAAAATGCTCAGGATATATGTGAAGAGGCTGTTAAATATTTTTAATATATTTTTATTGATTTCAGAGAGGGAGAGATAGAAACATCAACGATGAGAGAGAATCATTGATTGGCTGCATCCTGCATACTTCACACTGGGGATTGAGCCCACAACCCAGGCATGTGCCCTGACTGGGAATCGAACTGTGACCTCCTGGTTCATAGGTCAATGCTCAACCACTGAGCCATGCTGGCCAGGCTGTTAAATATTTTTAACATTACTCCTGTTTACAAGATGTCTTTTTAAAGTTCCTTATGTTCCGTTACATTTTTAACAATGTTTCATTTTCGAGATAAAGATTATTCTTCCTGTTTAAAATCATCTGACATTAATTTGATTTTGGGCCCCTCGCAGGTATCTTTCCCTATAATTTCTGGACTCTAGCAATGCTCTTCACACAATATCATCAACCTTGCAACATGTGTTTTATTTCCAATCAGAAAGTTTCCCCTCTCTCCAGCCATATCCTAGACCTCTTTCAGATTTTTCCAGGATGCATCTTAAAGTTTCCCCAATTCATAAATTTTCCAACTTGTACTAAATTCTTATAACAGAACTATAATTCCTTTTCACTTTCCTTTGGGAAAAATTATGCTTATTTGACTGAAGAAATTCAGTCTATACATATGCTTATTTGACTTTCTGAACTTAAAAAGATATTATTGAATTATCTGCTGCAAGAACTTCATCTTTAACTTGAACAAAAAGAGTTTATTAACCTTTTTAGAAACAAATGTTTGAAGAATAGGAAATGTCATAAATTTTAGTAAGTTTAATAATAGAAATACATTGCCAAAAATGAGAGAATTCTAATTCTTTAAAATCCTAATTATTTTAAGAAAAGATACAAAGTAGCTTATTAAGTATTTAAAATACAGTTATGCATGTGCTAAAGCAAGTGAATAGCCAGATAGACTTTTTAGCTCACCATATTTTCCAAAGATTGCCACACTGATATATATTCCATCCACATGTCCTTAAAGTGCAATTTGACACCCTTCCATTTAGAGATGGGACCTTACATTCCTTCCCTATGTTTACAATTGCCTCAAGCAATAGAATGTGAAGAAAGTGATTGCACATCTCTTCTAAGGCTAGGTGGGGAAGGCATTATGGTCTCTCTCTCTCTCTCTCTCTCTCTCTCTCTCTCTCTCTCTCTCTCTCTCCCTCTCTCTGTCTCTCAGTGATTGCCCTTGAAATCCAGCCACCATGTTGTGAGGAAGCCCAGACCACATTGGGAATCTATGTGTGGGTATTCTAGATCAACTACTGCAGCATAAACTACCCTTCATATGAAGATGAGTCCTCAGAGGTGTGCCCTGCTAACAACATGCTTTCTGCAGTTACCTGTCTGTCCTTCCCCCCCCCCCTATTATTTTACCAGTGACCTTTGAAGTCCCCTGTGTGACAGTCGTGCTGCTCTGACACAAACGTCCTCATGAACAATGAGTGCTCACCTGACAGGTTCACAGGGCTGCTCTTCAGAATCAGTAGTAGGGCAGTGGCACTGCTCTTGTCACACGCTGATGGGCCCCCTTCAGAGAAACAGAGATGAATTTCTCTGAGGCCAGGCAACGGGTTACCAGGGACCTGAAAAAGGTTATTTCTGGGTTATCAATCTGTTGGTCGACCTGGTTTCCAGTCTCCTGAATCTCACAGCAATTCCTTTCACTCACGTAAATAAAAAGTGATGGCATTAATAAGGAAATACATTATTAACTAGAAAAAGATCCATTTATGCTCGTCAGTTCTTAGATACTTGAGTGAAGAGAGGACTGGAAACTCAAAGAGAGCCCATCTTGTCCCAAGTCCAGGCCTTCCACATGGCCATTCCTGCTGTGTCCCATGAGCTCCCTGAGGCTGGCACCCCCATGTAACCCCTCACTCCATGGAACAGTGGAACCTGGGAGCTCAGGATTGGCCAAACAGCTTCCAACTAGTGGGTATGTGATTGAAAACCCAAGTGTCCATTTTTCTGAGGGCAAATCTTGGCATATGACTCTAAGTGAAAACAATACCAAATGAATGAACCTTCCTCATTTCCCTGGTCTTTACCTCCCTTTCCTCTTTCTTTTCTTCTTTTCCTCTCTCCCTCCCTCTTTCTCTCCTCTGCCTCCTTCCTGCTCTCTTTTCCCTTCCTCTCCCTTCTTTTCTTTCCTCTCCTCTCTATTTCTGCATTGCTTTCCCTTTTATTTTACCTTTTTAGTCTAGTACTCAGTGTCTCCATTAAGTATGTTCTAAAAATGTTATTTTGCAGGGCATTATGCATGAACTCAGCCATGGTTTCTAACTAGGGCAGCCTGTCCTGTGTCACCAGCATTAAGCTCTTGCTCCGCAGGCCATCACAAAATGAAAAGGCCGTCCTGAGATAGTGGTTTTCATTTTACTCATGTAGAGATGAACTGGCTCTAATAGTTTGATACCTGTCAAAACCTGACCAGAAACCAGGAGCAGTCAGGCCTGCTGTGGTTTTATTTTACCCATGAATCAGTATCAAAAGGTACTGGTGTGGCTGGCTCTTAAGTTTCTTGGATTTTTGAGATGTTTTTCATACACGTTAAAACGATTATTTTATCAGTGACCTTTGTAGACTAACTGTAATAAACAGGAAAATATTCAGCTGCTATGAATTATGTAATACTTTGAAATTGTCTAGACAGTGTTAGGAGGTCAACAGATGGAGCAAATTCTTAGAAATGAAAAGCAATTTAGCAATAGAATTCCCAACCAAGATGATGTCTGTTTCTCTCCTGTCACAATCCCTCGGTCCCTCTCCTCTGCCCTTTAGCTCCCCAACCCTTTTTGGCCCTAAGACACAGAAGGATTTTTTGGAGTTGATTGTGGCCTACCCTTTCTACCGATTTAGTAATGGGTGCAATGTCAGCTATGTGCTCATCTGTCAGATTTCTTTCTCAGTCTTCTTGCTGCCTGGTGAAGCTTTAATAGGTGAAGGGTCAAGGGCTTTACATAGCAAGTGGAGTCCTCCCTGTGGAGGCTGTGGCCATGGTGCTTTATGTACACAGTGGGAGAAAACAGAGAGGGCCACACGTAGGCCCCTTTGGATTGCACAGGCATCATCTTCCTCATGGAAGTGTTTTTATTCCTCCCACTACAGAAAGTGGTAAGTGTTCCTAAGACTGTCTTTGGACATATTTACATGGTGGGAGTGCTACGAAAAGATAGGAGACTCCATAATCCAATCATCCCTTACTGGGCAGTCAGATGAATGTCTAATGAATGAATAAAGGTGAACGAGCATCAGCAGGACTTTATTTCCTGATGAAAACAAAATGAAACAAACCTATATGCAGAAGTCTGTGGAAGCTACAAGGAAAGAGAGAACGTGAACCTGCTCTAAAAGCTTATGCCTTCATTTGGGGGGCAAGGTGGCATGCCTATGAAGAAGGCAAATAAACTATCTATGATAGGACCCACTCAAAAGATTGAAGCAATAGAGTGATATAAAAGACCAAGTTCTCTTTGTGTTGAGGTTGTTAGAAATAGATCTGCAAGGGAGATGGAAGCTGAGCTGTCCCTTATAGGAGGGTAAACTCTAGATCAGTGGTTCTCAACCTTCCTAATGCCGCGACCGTTTAATACAGTTCCTCATGTGTTGACTCCCAACCATAAAATTATTTTCGTTGCTACTTCATAACTGTAATTTTGCTACTGTTATGAATCATAATGTAAATATCTGATATACAGGATGTATTTTCATTGTTACAAATTGAGCATAATTAAAGCATAGTGATTAATCACAAAAACAATATGTAATTATATATGTGTTTTCTGATGGTCTTAGACGACTCCTGTGAAAGGGTCGTTCGACCCCCAAAGGAGTCGCGACCCACAGGTTGGTGACAGGTTGAGAACCGCTGCTCTAGATGGATAAGTGGGAAGGACACAACGGTGGCAAGAGCATCATCAAATTTTGAAAATAGGAAATAACTCTTAGCAGGGAGGAGCAAGCATGGGAAGGCTGGGATTTGGAGTCCATGTAGGCACAAGTGTGGGGCATGGCATATGGATCAGTGTCCTTTGAGCTGTCACACATATGTAGCCCTCCAGGACCTGTTGCACATACCATGTGAACTCACATGTGAACACACACAGGGTTAGTTACCTGTTTGTATCCCTCCTTATTCTATAAAAACTTGGAGGGCAGCATCTTCACTGGCACCCCGCTCCCCCAACACACACACACAGATTGTAACACTGTACTTGCATGCAAATAGCTTAGGTGGAAGTATGACGGCAGAGCGGGGACAGCCAACAAAGAATGAATTGCCCAAGGATGTGGAGTGCATTTCTGCCTGTGGCCACCTCCAGGCGTGGCTTCAGTGGCACCGGGAGACAGCTATCCCATGCAGGCTCCGACAGTAATCACACACCACAGCGTCCTGACCCCCTCTGCGGCCAGGGGTCTCAGGTGCAGTAAAGCCTTCGGGAAGGTGCTCAGTGGTCAGGCCCAAAAGGTGGGTGGTTGGGCACGAGCAGGTGGGGAACCCCTTTACCTTCATGGTAGCCATGGCGCCCAACACAGTATCTGGCCACAGAACTTAGTGAGAGTCTGGTGAATGAGTAACTGTAGAACTACTGTCAGCAGAACTTCATGCCCCTATGAACACTAACCAAAGCAATGCAAAATCACCATTTCTATAGCTTTAAAAAAAAATCCCCCCCACATCACCCCACCTCTTATCTGCTACCACATTCCTGCATCACAGATTATCTGAGCTCCAGGGTCAGGGGTTGGAGGTTGGCCCTTCTGTGGGTGGCTGCCACCATCTCCTCCCTGGGTGAGTCAGTACAGGGATGAAGGGAGAGTCAGTGCATGGGTGGGGGAGGGTCAGTGCAGAGGAGGAGGGAGAGTCAGTACAGGGGAGGAGGGAGAGTCAGTGCAGGGGAGGAGGGAGGGTCAGTGCATTGGTGGGGGGGGAGTCAGTGCAGGGGAGGAGGGAGGGTCAGTGCATTGGTGGGGGAGAGTCAGTGCAGGGGAGGAGGGAGGGTCAGTGCATTATTGGTGGGGGAGAGTCAGTGCAGGGGTGAATGAGGGTCAGTGCAGGGGAGGAGGGAGAGTCAGTGCAGGGGAGGAGGGAGGGTCAGTGCATTGGTGGGGGTGAGTCAGTGCAGGGGAGGAGGGAGGGTCAGTGCAGGGGTGAATGAGGGTCAGTGCAGGGGAGGAGGGAGAGTCAATACAGGGGAGGAGGGAGAGTCAGTGCAGGGGTGAATGAGGGTCAGTGCAGGGGAGGAGGGAGAGTCAATACAGGGGAGGAGGGAAAGTCAGTGCAGGGGAGGAGGGAGGGTCAGTGCAGGGGAGGAGGGTGAGTCAGTGCAGGGGAGGAGGGAGAGTCAGTGCAAGGGTGAATGAGGGTCAGTGCAGGGGAGGAGGGAGAGTCAGTGCAGGGGAGGAGGGAGGGTCAGTGCAAGGGTGAATGAGGGTCAGTGCAGGGGAGGAGGGTGAGTCAGTGCAGGGGAGGAGGGAGAGTCAGTGCAGGGGTGAATGAGGGTCAGTGCAGGGGAGGAGGGAGAGTCAGTGCAAGGGAGGAGGGTGGGTCAGTGCAGGGGTGAATGAGGGTCAGTGCAGGGGAGGAGGGAGAGTCAGTGCAGGGGAGGAGGGAGAGTCAGTGCAGGGGAGGAGGGAGGGTCAGTGCAGGGGAGGAGGGAGAGTCAGTGCAGGGGTGAATGAGGGTCAGTGCAGGAGAGGAGGGAGGGTCAGTGCAGGGGAGGAGGGTGAGTCAGTGCAGGGGAGGAGGGAGAGTCAGTGCAGGGGTGAATGAGGGTCAGTGCAGGGGAGGAGGGAGGGTCAGTGCAGGGGAGGAGGGAGAGTCAGTGCAAGGGAGGAGGGTTGGTCAGTGCAGGGGTGAATGAGGGTCAGTGCAGGGGAGGAGGGAGAGTCAGTGCAAGGGAGGAGGGTGGGTCAGTGCAGGGGTGAATGAGGGTCAGTGCAGGGGAGGAGGGAGGGTCAATACAGGGGAGGAGGGAAAGTCAGTGCAGGGGTGAATGAGGGTCAGTGCAGGGGAGGAGGGAGAGTCAATACAGGGGAGGAGGGAAAGTCAGTGCAGGGGAGGAGGGAGGGTCAGTGCAGGGGAGGAGGGAGAGTCAATACAGGGGAGGAGGGAAAGTCAGTGCAGGGGAGGAGGGAGGGTCAGTGCAGGGGAGGAGGGTGAGTCAGTGCAGGGGAGGAGGGAAAGTCAGTGCAGGAGAGGAGGGAGGGTCAGTGCAGGGGAGGAGGGAGAGTCAATACAGGGGAGGAGGGAAAGTCAGTGCAGGGGAGGAGGGAGGGTCAGTGCAGGGGAGGAGGGTGAGTCAGTGCAGGGGAGGAGGGAAAGTCAGTGCAGGGGAGGAGGGAGGGTCAGTGCAGGGGAGGAGGGTGAGTCAGTGCAGGGGAGGAGGGAGAGTCAGTGCAAGGGTGAATGAGGGTCAGTGCAGGGGAGGAGGGAGAGTCAGTGCAGGGGAGGAGGGTGGGTCAGTGCAGGGGTGAATGAGGGTCAGTGCAGGGGAGGAGGGAGGGTCAGTGCAGGGGAGGAGGGAGAGTCAATACAGGGGAGGAGGGAGAGTCAGTGCAGGGGTGAATGAGGGTCAGTGCAGGGGAGGAGGGAAAGTCAGTGCAAGGGAGGAGGGTGGGTCAGTGCAGGTGTGAAGGGAGAGGAGCAGGGTCTGCCCTGTTAGGAATTCCCAACCCTCCCCACAAATGCACTAATGGGAGGCTGATATGAAAGATACTGGAAGGATGTCAAGGAAAGCATTCGGGGACATTATTGAAAAATTGTCTTTGAGAAATTTTGTAAGATACATAACAATTTATTCATTCCAGCTGAGGTTACCTGTGGCCAGCTGCCTGCTCTTTCTCCACTGGAACAAACTCAATGTTTTCTGGAAACACAATGATAGACACTGACATACCATGAGAAATGGAAAGTGTGCCTAAACAGAGCAGCTTCCATCATCTCTAGATCCCTTTTAAAGGGATGTGGGTGATTCAATTAGTGGATTCAATTAAAATTGATTGAGAGCCCCCAGACAGCACAAGATCAGGTGTCCTTTCCAGCCTTCTCACCTTTCATTGTCTGGAAATTAACCTCCCCGGGGTTGTTGTGCCAGAAACATTAGCAGGGTCTTTATGCAATTACTTGAGAGAATAAATGCAACCAGCATTTTCCATAAGCCTTTAAGAAATAACCTCCCCTCTCAGCTGTGCCCTTCTCAAGCCAATAGACCGCTCCTCCCTCACTTTAAATTTATTTTCCTTTGTCTCACTGAGAGAGACCCTGTGGCACACGTTGCACTTCGTGAAGAAAGTCAACTCGGCAGTCAAGTCACTAAGTCACTAAATGTCTCCTTGCCTCTGAGGAGGTCATGCATTTTTGGTTGAGTCTTCTAGTTCAGGAAAGACTTCCCTATGAAACAAGCAGAAGACAAATAGAGGATGAAGGGGTGTAGGGTTAGTTGCAACCCTCTCTGGTGACCATTTACACAGATACACGTATTAAATATATGTCCATGTTTACTGGGAGGATTGGGCCTAAGCCGGCAGTCAGACATCCCTTTCACAATCCAGGATCCCTCACTCCTTACCGCCTGCCTGCTGGCTCCTTACCATTCTGCTCGCTGCTGCTTAGCGAGGTAAGATTCTAATTGACCTATACAATTAATAGGAAATTAACTTACATTGTTGACTCCAGAATAAAAATTGAGAAAAAATGTGTGTCTATATTTATGATGTCCTGGATTTTGCCAGTTTTGAATAAAACTGCAAGGTATTTTCTCATTTAAAATGTGTATCACATACAGGATTGCTGCCTCCATACTTAACAGTACTAACCAGCAAAAACACATGGTGGGTTGTGTCTACTTTTCCCCCACCTACATTGAGGGCCAGGAAATTGAAACACTGTTGATTTGTTTCTTCATCCTGATGTCTCGGGCTGAGGTTGTATGTGTCCTCTGTGTCTGGGAGTCAGCATTCCCTGCTTTTCTGCAGAAGGACTTTTGAGTTTGAGTTATAAAATAAAAATGTAAAAAGCCATCTTTCCCGGCACCCTCTAAACTATTATGTGTGTCCCAGCTGCTGTGACAACTGTTCATCTAACCATTTATTGAGCATTTGCTAGGTGCTGAGAAGATAGGCCAGGTACACATGATTGGTCGGCTTTCGAGGGGCTCAGGGGCTGTCGGAGGGGACAGTTTCAGCTTACTCCCTGGAACCCCCTCCTCTACCCCTACCTGGTTAAGTCCTGAACTGATAACTCTCACTGAAGCATCATTTCTTCTTGGAAGCCTTTCCTTGTTGTCCAACATAGGGGCCATGTACCTCTCTCGTCATTGTTCTTGTGACACACATATTGAATTCCTAGCCTATTCCCTTTACGGAAGTGGGGGCTGCTCTGTCCGGTGGCTGGGCACACAGCAGAAAACCCATACATATTTTATGACAGAATGAATAGAACCAGCTGAGTGCAGTGCACAGTGATGAGCTACCTGATGTGTGTGCATGCAATGCAGATTTCCAAGTTCATCATCACAGAGAGTTATGACAATAACGAAGAGCGTGTCTGACAAAGAGCAGAGAGCAGCCTCGAGGGCAGAAAACCAATACACACAGAGGCACCGAGCTGTGAAACTGTGTCGCTGGAACTCCCAGACAGGTCTCCACTGTGTGCGAGGGCACCTGAGAGAGAGAGAGAAGGCGGGGAGCCAGGAGGCTGAGTGGAGAGGGCATCGCAGAGGTAACCAGTGGGGCCATGGGAGGACATTCCTAGTTCTATGGTCACTGAGGAGCCGCTAGTCCAGTGATGGCGAACCTTTTGATCTCGGCGTTTCAGCATTTTGAAGAACCCTAACTTAACTCTGGTGCCGTGTCACATACGGAAATTTTTTGATATTTGCAACCATAGTAAAACAAAGACTTACATTCTTGATATTTATTTTATATATTTAAATGCCATTTAACGAAGAAAAATCAACCAAAAAATGAGTTCGCGTGTCATAGGTTCGCCATCACTGCGCTAGACTTTGGGCGGGCTCCATAATCCAAAGGTTCTGAAATGATTGTCTACGCCGCAGCTCCACTCAGATCCTGGAAGAACTTCCTAAGACGGACTTTCCTAAGTCTCAGTCAAAGGTGTGGGCTGGGCCTCCCTGTTATTTAACAAACACCAACAGCGCAGTTCCAGCACAGAGGTGTTAGTCTAAAACTTCAGATTAATATTAACTCATTGACCATCCTAATAACCCCGGGAACTGGTTCTCTGTGACGCAGAGAGGAGCCTGGGGCTGAGATGCTAAGTGACTTTCACAAGGTCAGGGAGATGCTGACCCATCTGGTACCCACCGCGGGGCATCTCAAGGTCCTTCTGACCAGCAGCCAGATTTGGGAGAACAGGTAAGCCGTTCGTCTTCCTCCAGCTCAGAGGCACCTTCTGCAGCGGCCTCACCTCGTGGTGGGGGACACAGATGGGAAGGTCGGCCCGTTAACCCTGAGAGATGCTGGCGCTGTCTTCCTGGCAGCCAGATGCTGTTATTGTACCGTTTTTATTAATTATGGTTGTTACCAAATTACTAACAGTTCGGTCAAGGGGGGTGGCATTAATCATCCCATCTTTCCTGTGAAGCCTTCCTGAGAAAAGGGAGTCATTGCTTCCGCACTCAGCCCCACCCCTGCCCTTTAGAATCCGGTGGGATTCCTTTTGGATTCCTCCTCTGTTTCTAGTCTGGTATCTGCTCGGTGCAGTTTTTCAGAGTTCCTCCTTTATTCTCTCCCAGCACAAGGAGGGCCTTCTGGGGATCAGTGAGAGAATGGCGGTCTCCCCTTTGTAAAGGGACCCGGCCCGAGCTCTGGGCAGCGTCGGGAGGCCTCCTCCCGGGCCCACAGCATCTGCTCTTTTGTGTGTGAGCGAGCGGAGGATCAGCTCTGCAGCCTTTTGTCTGCGCTCCCGGTCTGTGCTCATTGCCTGGCAACATGCTGGTGCCTCCAACTTCAGAAACCACTTTCTCTTCTCCTCGTGTCATGTGTGTACTCACCCAGAAAGATGACAAAATGACTCCTCCGTGGCTTTGCTTCGCCCCGTGGTCTATGAGCTGCAGATGGTTTATATGCAGCGGATGCCTGATTATTTTTCAAGGGCCTGTTCTGCGTGGTTCCCAGAAACGTGGCCTTTTGCTCTCCGTCTGAGAGGAGGCTGCCGTGCCTGCCTCCGGGAAGGAGCGAGGGGAGAGTTTTGAAACGAATGGTATTTCCCTCAGCTTCTCGGTAGCAGAGGCAACTGGGCCAGGTCTGCTTCGCGACCTGCCACGAACCTCCCTGACAAATGGGCACCTATGCTGGCCGGGACCTGGTTCTGTTTCCTGTGCAGCTCCCCCGGGCTGGGATTTTCTGAGGAGTTATGATCACAGCTAGACTTTTGCCTCCTATATCTTAGACTCTCACGGAACAGTGGATCCAACTGATGGGCAGAAATCGGCATAAAGCCATCCTATTGTTTATCTAGGTGTGACCCGCTGCGTACTCAGGAGTCTCAACCTTTGCTTCAGTCTTATTGTTTTTAATACTTTAAGGCAGTAGGAGGAGTTTCTGAGGATCTAAGGTCAAGTTCTTTCTCAATTTTATGAGCCACGTGATCTTGGGGAGGTAATAACAATAAAAATTAGTGTAAAAACTAAGGCTGGATATGTTGAGCCTTTTCTATGTGCCAAGTATTGTGCTCAGCACTTAACAGGAATGGCCACAGTCAATCTCAGAGGCCCCTGAGGAGGCAGGTGAGTCTCCTCATCGGTTTAACGTAGTTTAAGGTAAGGATGGTCAAGTCGCCTTACTGAACCCAGAGAATGTCCAGGGGATCAGAACAAATAACCTGAATGAGAGCACATTGCTTCCTCCCAAGGGCCATACAGATGTGAGCACTGTTGCTTCCTATCTGATCCCATTATTGACCCACAGTTCATAGGACAAGCATGCAGAGATGTTTTGCCAAGAACAGGGTAATGTTTATACAGCTCAGCTCAGCACACACTTCTTAGTGGGGTAGGTGCAGCCCCCATGACCACAAACTACGCTGCCAGCACAGGGTGAGAACCTGGCTCTTATCAGCCCACAGCCCAGCGCTGGAGTGATCTGCACACATGAACCAGAATTTCCATCGCTCACAACTCTTTGGTAGTGTTAATTCTAACAATGTTTTCTTAATTTTTACTAAAAAGCTGACATGTTTCCGTGTAACTCAGTCAGAAATAGCAATTGAATCTAGTTGCAGTTTCTGCTAGTGACATGATTTCCTCCACGGAGTAATTTTTGATTAAGGACCAATAATTCTAGTCAAAAATGATGTTGGATTCCTTTCAATGTTTTAGTCATACATTGAGAGCTAAAAGTTATTGTGGCTACATTTTTTCATTGTCCCAGGTCATGTGTAAATTTAAAAAAAAATACATCTGTACTTTGAACTTAGCTATAAAAATTTGCCAGTATGTATTGGAATAAAATTGTATTTTCTAGTAAGAAGCTTTGATCAAAAGCCAGGATTTTATTAAAAGAATGCATATATTTTATAGCCCTTCTTAAATGTGTGCGTGTGTGTGTGTGTGTGTGTGTGTGTGTGTGTAGACATAAATAGATGGTGTTATTGGTTGAATTATGTCCCCCCAATTTATATGTTGAAATCCTAACTCCCAGTACCTCAGAACGTGACCTTATTTGGAAATAGAGCCTTTACAGATGTGTTCAAATGAAAATGAGGTCATTAGGGTGGGCTCTAATTCAATATGACT
Source organism: Myotis nattereri (assembly GCF_964212035.1). Classification (NCBI taxonomy): domain Eukaryota; kingdom Metazoa; phylum Chordata; class Mammalia; order Chiroptera; family Vespertilionidae; genus Myotis; species Myotis nattereri. The sequence goes on from NC_138076.1 coordinate 31,619,390, forward strand.
GTATCCTTATAAAAAGGGAAAGTTGGACACAGAAGCACATACACTTAGAATGTAATGTGATATGTCTACAAGCCAAGAAATCCAAAAGATTGCCAGCAAGCCACCAAAAGCTAGATGAGAGGAACAAATTCTCCCTTACAGTCTCAGAGGGAACCAATCCTGCCACACCTTGACCTTGATCTTCTGACCTCAGACTGTGAGAGATTAAGGATCTATTGTTTAAGCCATCAGTCTATGGTATTTTGCTATGGAAGCTCTAGGAAGCTAATATGAATTTACAGATGAATAGATAAATGATAGATAGATGGATAGATAATAGATGATAGATAGATGGATGTTAAATAAATGATAGATAAAGAGGTGATATGGAGGATAGATTCAGCAATCCACTTTGTATCCATAATTTTTTCTTTTCTTTTTTAATATTGCTACATTTTTATTGAAGTAAAATATTCATTCAGACAAGTGCACATGTAATAAGCATACAGATTGATAACTTTCTCACAGTGAGCACACCTGTTAACCACCATCCAGATGGAGAAACAGAACATGACCAGCATGCCAAGGTGCCACTTTCATGTCCCCTCATAATCACCAATCTTCTGCTACCCTTATTTCAATCAACATTGATTAGTTGATTGATTTTGAAACTCACAAACATGGACTCATATAATATATAAGAGCTTGTGTCTGACATTTTTTCCCTAATATATGATTCATTCATTGTGTTGGGTATAGCTACACATCATTCATTTTCATTTCTCGTTTTCCACATATTAATATATCACAATTTATCACTTTACCATTGAAGGACATAATGGTTGTAATTGGGGACTATTGCAAATAACATTTTCATATATGTCTTTGGTGTACATTTGTATCCATTTTGGATAAATATGTGCTAAGGAGTAGAATTGCTGAATTATGGAGTTTGCCTATGTTGAGCTTTAGAAACTACTATCAGTTTTAGATGAGAGTTCCAGTTGCTCTGCATGTCCACCAGCATTCTGAATTGTTGTTTTCTTTCTCTCTCTCTCTGTCTTTTCCCTTTTTAGTGTTTACGTGCTTCCTTCTGTTCTCTCTGTCGCTGAGTCTCTTTCCTTCCCTTTTTCCTTCTCTATTTTTTATATCTGTGGTCACTCTAGTGAATCCGTACCTTTTCAAAAATATATTTTTATTGATTTCAGAGAGGAAGGGGGAGAGAGAGAGATAGAAACATCAATGATGAGAGAGAATCATTGACCGGCTGCCTCCTGCACATACCCCCAGTGGGGCTCAAGCCCGCAACTGAATCGAACCTGGGACGCTTCAGTCCTCAGGCCAACACTCTATCCACTGAGACAAACCAGCTAGGGCACATACTGTTATTTAATTTTATTTTAATTTTCATGCTGAGTTTGAGCATCTTGTCATACATTTATTGGCTATTTAAATAGCTTCTTCCGTGAAGTACCATGAAGCACCATTTCAAGTCCAGGGTTGTGTTTTTTTCTTAAGGTACTTTCTTTTCCCTTATAGATAATGCAGGAATTCTCCATTTTCTGGCAAGTCTCTTACTAGACATATGTATCACAATTTTTTTACCCACTTGGTAGTATGCATTTTCAAGTTTCCCTAATAGTGTCTTTTCATGAAAAGACATTTTTAATTTTAATGAAGAAATGTTTATCTCCCCCCCCCCCAGCCCCCCTTTCAGGCTAGCACATTTTGCATTCTGTTTAAGAAAGTTTGCCTTCTCCAAGGTCATAAAGATACTTTACATTTTCAGATTTACAACCCATCTGGAATTAATTTCTGTGTATGGTGTGTGGTAGGAGTCAAAATGTATTTGTAAAACACAATCACACCATTGATTCTATAGCATTTATTATAAAGATAATCCTTTCCCACTGCATTACTATGTCACTTTGATTCTTATATTAAACAAACGCATGTGAATGGGTCTTATTCTAGGTGTCCCTTTAGTCTACTTGCTTATCCTTGTGACTGGTAATGTTATTTTAATAACTGTCGTGACCAGTAAGACTTAATATCTTCTAGTACAAGTTCTCCAATTCTGCTGTTCTTTTTGAGATTGTTTTGGCTATTCATAATTTCAGAACACCTGGTGGTATTATATAAATTTAATATATAACTATATTATGTAATATATAAAGTTAAGGCTATAAATTTCCTACTCAATTTAGTTTTTACATCATCCCAGTAGTTTTATTATTATATTTTCATTATAATTTAGCCAAAAATATTTTCTAATTACCTTTGATATTTTCTTTAACTCATATGTTTGTCAGTTTCTGGTTATATTTTTTGATTTCTAGCTTATTTCCACTATGGTCACATAAGATAATCTTTCTAATTTCAATGTTTTGAAGTTTGTTGAGATGTGTTTTATGGTCCAGAATATTTTCAGCTTAGGCAAATCTTTATGTATGCTTGCAAAAAATCATATTCCTTATTTGTTGATGGGTGACTGCTATTGTATTTTTGGGAGTAATTAAAGAACACTTGTGCTCTTTATTCTGTCCGTTGGTCTTCTGAAGAAGGAGCAGAGTTTTATTTTTATTTATTTTTTAGTAGGTACAAAGCCTTTATTATTGCTATTATATACAAGCCTAGAAATGGTCTCTTCCTAAAGAAATGTACAACCTATTCCATACTTAGGACAAGTTATAAAAACTCTCAGTGCCCTGGCTGGGAATTGAACCAGCAACCTTTCAGCATGGAACAACACTCAACCAACTGAGCCACACAGGCCAGGGTGAAAAGAGCTTTAAAGTTATGAAGCATATGTAGACATTGGCAAACATGCATGCTTTCCTAATGCGACTTGGTATCAGTCAAGCAAAGGGCAGCCCAACATGTGGACAGTAGAGTTGCTCTTTGTTAGAGATTCCGGACGCACAACACTGGGATAGACTTGTTCTTCAGGATACTGTAAAGGTGTGCTTTCCTTCCTGTGGTCCTAAGAACTTCCATTTATCCTTTCTCTCTTTCCCTTGTACCTTCACTTTCATTGCTCCGGTGCTCATCGATCTTTCTCAGGAAGGACTGCAAAGCTCAATGCTTCTGATCTCTCACCTTTGCAAATAAAATTGTTCTTAAAACCCAGGTAGGGTTCACCCACATCCATAAACTCCTTCAGGTAGCTTAATACAACCCATTTAATAAAGTCCAAACATACTACCGTGGCATTTGCGGCCCCGTGACCTAGCCCTACCCTTGTCCCTTACCTCCACACCTCATGCACTGTGTGGCTCAGCTCTGCCTGGTCACAAAATGTTTAGCACAGCCCTCTCACTCTTAGGATTTTTTGCTATTCCATCGGCATGGAATGCTTGTCCCTCCTCATGAAAGCCTACTTATTATTTATGCTTTATCTCTGCATCTGAAAATTTCCCCACCCCCCATCATGATCTCATATTCTGTCTTTTCTCTGAGATTCTATCCCATTTTGTTCCTACTGCTCCAGTTGTTTTGTTCCATGCACAGTGTCTTGTTTCTTTCTCTACCTGACTAACTAGACTGCCAGCTCCGGAAATACAAGCCCCCTCCTCCCCTTGTTCAAAGCATTTTTGGTATCCTCACCAGCATTTTACATGGATCCTTTGCAAGCTCACTCAATAAAAGAACATGGAGTTGAAATCTCCTGGAGTCTGTTATTGCTCATGGTAATTTGGGAAGTATATGTACTTCTTAGAAACAGTTTTTCAAATGAAATGAGTCATCTGAAGGTCAGGCCGTATAAATGTGATATTTTGTAAGCAAGTCTAAGGCAGGAAGCATTAAGAGAGCAGCAGCTCAGAGTGAGTTGGGGATAAACAAGATTAAGTAGAAAGGGAAGTATGAGTTGGCTTCCAACTCAGAAGATTAGAATTTCTACTTCTGTGTATGAAAAATAAATCTAGTATCTGAAATCAAAAGATGTGGTCAAGAGGTGTTCCCTCTCCCAGCTCCTTGGAGAGCTTTGTTTTTCGATAGTCAGAGTTTCAGAGTTTGCCTCTGTACCAATACATCAGCTGCAGATTGAGATGGAGATAGGAGTTATTGAATTGACCAAGGAGCTCATGTCTTAATCTCTTTCTGAAAAGAAAGGGAGACAACTTTCTTATTGTGTGCCATAATTTAGTGGACTGCTCATCAACCCAGCACCCAGGCTAGAAACCTTGACTCAAGTTTCAACTTTGCATGTCTCTCATTCTCTTCTTTCTCTGCCAAGAACTGTTATTTCTTCCCCTAAAAGTGACCTCAAATTAAATACTTTCTTTCCATTCTGTGCCCTCTAATCACCCCCTGCCCACATTGTTTCCTGCTGGTTCTCTTGACCCCAGAGTCTCTCCTTTTGAGGCCACTCTGCCTATGTCTGCAGAGTTACCTTCCTTAATTGAGGTTTAATCTTGTTGATATCATTATAATAACATGATTATCATTTACCAGAAGAGAAGGGGGGATCAGATAATATAGTCACGCCATTTATACAGTTTTGCTAAAAAAGCTACATTGAACATTCTCTAAGTCTGTCCTACTGATCGATGGAAGAAGAGACTAGATAAAGGCAGTTTAAGCTTTTAAAAATAATTTTATTTATTTTTTACTGATTTCAGAGAGGAAGGATGAGAGAGAGAGAGAAACATCAATGAGGAGAGAGAATCATTAATCAGCTGTCTACTGCATCCCCCTACAGGGGATTGAGCCTGCAACCTGGGCATCAACCTGACTGGGAATTAAACCATGACCTCCAGGTTCATAGCAACGTTGGCTGGGCAAGGTAGTTTAGATTCATGCCCAGTAAGATCTGAGTGATGTGGAAGGGTGCCTATCTGCCTACCAGTCATACCTGGGAACAAATTAGTGGCCAGGATGGGCATGGCCACTGCAAACGCAAGAAAACTGAATATTTAGGCTTCTAAACAAATAAGTAAACTCTCTCATGCACTGGCCCTTTTGGGGTCCGGCTGCAGGGGCTGCGCTCCCCTGGGCCCACATGGTGCACTGCCATGTTGGGCTCCACACATGAACCAATGGGCTTTCATTGGCTTGGATGCTAAACCACACCCATCAAGACACCGGCCTTGCTGCTGGCTCTCATCTGCACCCTTTCCAGCACTGGCTGAAGGGGAGGGGAATTCGGAAGCCGAGAAATGTAACTCCTCGTCAACAAAATCTTCTACCACCTCTCACCATCCTGTGGGGCTTCTGAAAAGTCTTATTTCAAGAACCTCTACCTCCCTCCCACGAGTGACAGGGGAGTACCTGTTCTGAAGAGCACCGAGAGCAGTGGTTCTCAACCTTCTGGCCCTTTAAATACAGTTCCTCATGTTGTGACCCAACCATAAAATTATTTTCGTTGCTACTTCATCACTGTAATGTTGCTACTGTTATGAATCGTAATGTAAATATCTGACATGCAGGATGGTCTTAGGCGACCCCTGTGAAAGGGTCGTTCGACTGCCGAAGGGGTAGCAGAGAACCGCTAACCTAGAGGATCCACGGTGCCTGTGCCACCATTTTCATTTCCTCTGCCTAATTGCCAAGTTCATCCATAACTGGGCTCACCTTATTTATCCAATTTTGTTTCCTTCTTTTCAAAATGCAAAATCTAGTTCAGAGGTTGTATGACATAATGGGACTTCACAATCTCTATAATAATGTGAGCCAATTCGTTTTTATCTGCTTACTAGGGGCCTGGTGCACAAAATTTGTGCACAGGTAGGGTCCCTAGGCCTGGCCAGCAAGCAGGGCCGATCAGGGCCTTCTGGTTGCTGGCCTGGGCCTTCCTTTGTTCCACGCCACCCCCTGGTGGTCAGCACACATCATAGCAAGCAATTGAACTCCTGGTATCCCGGCCGAACTCCCGAGGGGACACATTGCATATTAGCCTTTTATATATATATAGATTATCTATCTATCTATCTATCTATCTATCTATCTATCTATCATCTATCCATCTATCTATCCTGTTGGTTCTGTTGCTCTGGAGAACCTGGACTAATGCATCTTTCAAGTAGGTTATGTTGATCTCCCCAATTAAATTTTAACCTTCATTCATTCATTTATTAATCCATTTTTTTCCAACAAAGATTTATTGAGACCCTGTACCTAGCTTTTAAACCTTCTGTTCAATAATGTATTTTTGGTTTACTTATAATTTGTGTCAATCTAACATAAAATAAAATAACATGCTACTTTTTAAAATGTATTGTCATTTTTATTTCAACAAATATTTACAGACATTAGGTGTGCAAAGATAAGATAGAGACCTGCCTTCAAAGAGCTCCCAGTCTAGCAGGAGATATTTATAAACTGATAATTTTAGTAATTATATTATCAGAGCTTACATTTAATTGTGTTCTGGACATTTTTGCATTTGCACTTTTCACTTTTAATACACTTTTCTGTGTATTCATATATATATTTATGTATGTATGTATATATCATATATTAAAATTCCATTGACATATAAATTTCATATATGTCAATAGTATATAATTTAGGCTATCCCAGATATTCCTACCTGTGAAAAAATGTTGATTGGTTAATGCCTTGTATTTTTCACTCTGCAAGAAGGGATTCCTGTTCAAAGAAGTTTTGAAAATAATGCATATTAGAAGTCTCTCATTGAGATTTACAATGAACATCAGCAAGTCTAGGCTGTAAGCAAGCCTTCAGTAAAGAAAATAGTTTACCTTGATTTAATTCAGCATTTTCCACACTTACATGACTCTAGATTTTTCCCCCCTGGGAAATGCGGTGCTAGAATAATTATGACTGAAATTCTATTTCCTAACAAGGAGTTATCGTAAGATTTTATAGAACTGAATGTACCCACAATAGATCGGAAAAGATGAAATATTAAATGAATAATCAGGCTACCAGCAATTATACTATGTGTGTGCATATACAAAAGTTAATTATCTGATTAAGCTTATTATTAAACTAATACCCCGTTTATTCATTACCTAGCTGATAAAAGTTAAAAAGAAACATAAAAGCATGCTAAGTTACATTCCTGTAATATTCAAGTTTAGCTTTGTTAAGGATCTGTTTGTTCCTGAAAATGTTAGGAACATGTGATTTGGCTGTAATTAAATTTGATTGGTTAATAATGCAACCCCAAATTATCCACCATTCCCCTATTTTAGTGATAGCTCTGTTTCACTTGGAATTCTCATGGTGTCCTTTCTTTGTGTTATAGGCAATTAAAAGAATCTATAGACTTTTACCATAATTTTACTACTACACTGAAATGGCCTTGAGATATGTGGAAGTTCAGAAGGAGCCATTTTTTCTTGAGAAATATTTTTTTGTGGTAGACAGAATAATGAACATGTCTACAGAACATGTGAATAAGTGACATCCCAAGGCAGGGGGAATCCAGGTTGCGGATGGAATTAACATTGCCAATCAGTTGACCTTGAGGTGGGGAGAGTACCCTGGGTTATCCAGGTGGGACCAATGTAATCCTACAAGCAAAACGGGGACTCGGGATTCAGAGCCAGACTGATGCCACCTGAGTGAGGCTCAACCAGCCATTTCCCTTTTTGGAGATGGCAGGTGGCCATGCACCAAGGAACTTTAGAATCACTCGTGGAGATTTAAAACACCAAAAGCATCAATGCTGAAGACCTGCTCTAAATAAGAAATTCTGGGAGTGAAGCCCCAGCACTGGTGGTATAAATATTAGAAGAGGAGGAGATAGGGTTCCTAAAATTCAAGGGCATACCACTACCCATGGCCTTCTAGCAGGTGGCATCTTAAATCTGACCCTATCCCAAAGAACAATCCCTATTTGTGGGGAAAAACGAGAGAGAGAGAAAGAGAGAGAGAGAGAGAGAGAGACAGAGAGAGAGAGAGAGAGAGAGAGAGAGAGAGAGAGAGAAGAACATTCTTCTTTTTGCAAAGGTGGCCTTTCCTGTAATATCCATAATGGATTTCACTTTCATTCTAATTTAGTGAAGATGAAAGCAAATGTAAGGAGTGCAGTGAAATATGATCTACCAGGAATTAAGACATGCCAGGGGATGCATTAACTTAATTGGTCTATATTAATAGAGTGAAGGAAAGTAACGTAGTGTGCTTCATGATATATCACAAAACCATATTTGTTGCCTCAATTTTCAGAGGCATATGTGCATATGTGTGTATGTGCACATGTGCATGTGTGTGCCTACATATATGAGCATGCTAGTGTGTGAGTCCTGTGTAACTGTATGTGTGCAAGTGTGTGGTCTTGAATTCTTTTCTTTAAATTTACTCTTTCTCACATCTATGTTTCTCTCTCTCTCTCTCACTCTCTCTCTTTCACTCTCTGTCTCTCTCACTCTTTCTCTCTCTTTCCCCACCCCTTCCTCCCTTCCACTCTTTCTAAAAATCACTGGAAAAAATATCCTTGGATGAGGACTAATAAAAACAAACAAACACACAAACAAGAACTCCTCACAGTACAAATAGGAGAGCACAGCAGAAATTAACCGAACAATGTCTGCAAAAAAACTAGGTAATAAGATATCTCCATGACCCTCAGAATGTCAGAGAGGGACCAATAACAGCCATAAAACTTGGGTGGATCATTATTTGTTTGAGAGGAGGCAGGCAGAGGCAGTGGGACAGCTGATGGAGATGAGAGCAGGAGAACCAACAGCAGCCTGGAAACTCTCACCAGAAAACACCGGGTCCAGTCTGAGAACAGTGGTGAAAATGAGGCAGGCTTTGCAAACTCAACTTGTGAGTGAATGCAAGGGGTCCACTCTCAACCTGGCCGGCCAAGATCCCTCCAGGACAAAGCCCCACATAGAGGAGAAGCTGCTGGGGATAGAATCCAAATGAGCAAACCCGAGACAATCAGAGAGGGGTTGGGGGGAGCTGGAGGCTGGTGGTGAGCACAACCAGGAAATCTCAAGAAGGACCAGCCACATCCTGAACCCCTGAAAACAAGAAAAGAGGGAAACTGTAAACGCTCTTCAGACCCATCTCCCTCCTAAAACCTCATCTCAGGTAAAAATGAGCAACATAAAAGTATCACAGCATAACTCCATACGAAGTGACTCTCAGAAAAAGGAGAAGGAACAGAATAATGTTCCTACAGATAATGAGACTCACACCTGAAAGGCATGTTCACAAAACCAGTGAAAAATGACACCTACATGTCTCAACATGAACTAAAAGACATTAAGGAAATAATAGAAAATATTGAAGATCATTGTAACTTAGAATGAGTAAAACTAGGAATTTGGTAACAGTATTCAGGGATAAATTAGAATTAAAAGAAAATTCATTTTAGTAATGAGAGCTAAATTAGAACTATACAATGCCTTTATAGAGATGAAAAGGAAGAAATGTTTTAAAATCAAGCCTGGACCAGTGTGGCTCAATGGTTGAGCAGCAACCCAGGAACCAAGAGGTCACTGGTTCCATTCCCAGCCAGGTCAGTTGTGGGCACATGCCCCAGTTGTGGGCTCAATTCTCAGTAGGAGGTGTGCAAGAGGCAGCCAATTAATGAATTTTCTCTCATCGATGTTTCTATCTCTTTATCCCTCTTCTCTCTCTAAACATCAATAAAAATGTAAGTTAAAAAAGGAAGGGATTCAATAAAAAGTAGAAAAAATAGATGATAAGCAAAGAAGTTTTAAAAATAAATGTAATAGAATTTTCCAAAGAGAAAATGATGAAATAAAGAGTAAAAACTATAATTCAATCAATATTTCCTGAAATAAAAAGTAAGACAAATATAAACTGAAATGGACCACTGCATTCCTGAGCATATTGAACAAGCAGGGCCATAAAATTAAACAGTTTTTATGAAGAGAGGAAAAACCCTTTGGACATCTAGGCAAAGGGATTATTCAATGTTTTTGTTTTTTTTTATTTCTTATTTTGTATTTGTGTTATGTTTAAGAACACAATGTGAGATTTACTCTCAACTAATTTTTAAGTGAACAATACACTATTGTCATCTATAGGCACAATGTTGTATCACAAATCTCCAGACCTTATTCATCTCACATAATTGAGATTTTATACCCATTGATTAGCCAATTTACAAAGGAAAGAAAATCAGACTGTCTTCAGAATTTTCAACAGCAACTTTGGGCAATATTTATGATACTCAAGGAAAAAATCTGAGTCAAAGATTTTGTATTTCAGCAACTAACTTTCAAATATCAAATTTGTAGTTAAAAACTTGTAGAAACTCTGGGAATATTGTTCTTATTGTCCCTCCCTGAGGAAAGTACTGGAGAATGAGCTTCAGACAACCCAAATCAACCTGCAGATGGGTGATAAAAACTACGTGCGAAGGCCCCAGGTGAAACACCGTGGGCATCACAGAAAGAAACATCTTTAACTGTCTACTTTGGACTATTTGTTGAATGATTCTTTTCCAGCCAGAAACTTTGGCCATGAAAGATCACTCTGAAGCCAGCCCACAATATATACAGAAGCTTGATGGCTGCAGTGGTCGTAACTTGAATACTACTTGGGCTGTCGAGATAAATCATCTCCTATGAAACACACAAGAAAAACTCTGGCCTTTTATTGATAAATTATCATTGGGAAATTATAATTTACTACAGGCCCAGTGCATGGATTTGTGCACTGGTGGGGTCCCTCAGCTTGACCTGTGCCCTTTTGCAATCTGGGACCCCCAGGGGATGTCAGACTGGCAGTTTCAGCCCAGTCCCCACAGGCCAGGCTGAAAGACCCCACCTGTGCATGAACCTGTGCACCGGGCCTCTAGTATGCATATAAGATCATTGGTTAATCTCTTCCCACTTACCTCCCTCCCCGCACCCCTCTGAGATTCATCAGTCTGTTCCATGTTTCCATGCCTGTGCATTAAGCATCTGCCCCCTGGTGGTCAATGAGCATCATAGCTACTGGTTGAATGGTTGAACACTCAAACAGTCGCTTAGGCTTTTATATATATGTAGATTGAGATTATAATTAGGAACATTGTATCTTCTGGATAAGAATGTGATGTTATACCTTACCCGTGGAGTATGACCTCACCACTGTATATTTAAAAATAGTTTACAAATGGTTCTTAGAAATTATTCCTTTCTTTCAAATATCTTTTGGTTCTTTCCAAAATGTCCCATCGTTAAGGTTTATTAGTGGATATTGCCCTCTTGGCACATCCTCTTCTGAAAGCATTATCTTAAGCTCCATCAGGGGAAGACACAGGCCAGTGCCATGAGATGAGCTGGCTCCCACGGTAGTAAATTAAGAAGTTCTTAGGGCAACCCCAGCTAAGTGGCAAAGCAATTTCCCCCCGTAATTAAAAGAAAACAAAACTGTGTGGGCTGAAGTGTTTACCTACACTATTGACATTTATTTCCTGTTTGGAAATGTCATCGGACTCAGAGAATTGACAATGTTCATACCTGCCCTCCTTTCCTGTGATAGGTGTTGTGATATTCCAATAATAAACAATACCATCTCATGGTCACAGCCACCTTCACCATTGCACTTGTGTATGTCCCCTCATCCTTTTAAAATAAGAAACTAGTCTATCAATGAGACTTCATAGGTTGCAGAATCGCAAATTTTCTTCAGTTGTGAAAAATAATGAGGATGTTTGAAAAAAGTTTATTCTGGGTATTTTTAAAAACACTAAGTGCTATGGCACCAAAGCTGGTCACTCAGTCAGCTCTTTATATGTGAAAGTATATAATAAATTTATTGGTAAAGAATCTGATTGCTTTTTTAAAGACAATCCAAATTGATTTAAAAAATAATAGTTTTCCATCTTTTAGATCAGAAAATAGATGAGGTTTAACTATCTTAGGTATGTTTAAGCGTAGAATGCCCCAAGAAAAGGATTGATGAAAAGAAAGAAATGGTTTATTATGCTAAAAATAAAATTGGGAAGATATAAACAAGGGTTATTTACTCTATTTCTTATTTTAAATTTAATTTTTTTTAAAAAAAATTTGTTTTAATTAATGAGCAAACTTTAAGGTTCTATAGGTAATTTACCAGAAAGGGTATTATAAGTAAGAGAATTACTAGAGGAACTATTACAACTAAACCAAATGAGGGAATATTTGGTAAAGTGAGTATGTAACATATTATCACACCTTAAAATGGTTTCTTAAGAAATAATAAGATATACCACAATAAAGTTATATTTTAATTTTTAAATACTAAAATTTAACTTTTGAACTCTGTAAGGAACTATGGGTTATCAATACCCATGGAAAAGAATAATAGATGTGTCTTCATTCATACCACCTTTCATAGCGTTCTGGGATTGTAACCCTACAGGACAGCCTTGCTGGTCTTCTCACAGGCCCACATTCAGGTTCTGAAGCACACATTGACAGCCCCACCTAAAACCCTAAAATGATACTCCCAAGTACCATTATGTCATATTGAATAAAGTCCAAACTGGTCTCCTGGTACTAAGACCCTCCAAAATACAGGCCTGATCTGCCAGCCAAATTGTCAGTAAGAGGGCTAGTCTCCCCAAATGACTGTGGGGCAGGTCACTCACCATTCCTACCCCAGGCCTTTCAGCCAAGACATTCTTTCCAACATGAATGCCCCATTTCTGCCTACTTAAGAAAAAAAAAAATGCCCATACATTTGGCCTTCATTTTTTATCCTTTATCCTCCTATATATTTTCTAGAAAGTATGCCGGGGTCCAACCCCAGCAGGTCCAGGGGTCCCCAAAGGTGTGGACGGAGTCAGCGAAGAAGGAATGACACAGAGACAGTGTTCAGTTGATCAGCAGCCTAGCCAGGATCTCTAGCCAAGTTCTGGTCAGGATCTCCAGCGAAGTTATGGTTAAGATCTCCAGCCAGGTTCTGTGTCCATGTTCTCTTGCTAGGTTCTCCAGCTAGGTTCTCCAGGTTCTCCAGCCAGGTTCTGTAGCCATGTTCCCTCACTAGGTTCTGTCCAGGTTCTCCAACCAGGTTCGGTCACCAGGTTCTAGTCAGGTTCTCTTGCCATGTTCTATCTAGGTTCTGTAGCCAGGTTCTGTCTCTAGGTTCTGTGGCCAGTTTCTGTGCAGATCTTTTTTTTTAAATATATTTTATTGATTTTTTACAGAGAGGAAGGGAGAGAGATAGAGAGTTAGAAACATCGATGAGAGAGAAACATCGATCAGCTGCCTCCTGCACATCTCTTACTGGGGATATGCCCGCAACCCAGGTACATGCCCTTGACCGGAATCGAACCTGGGACCCTTCAGTCCGCAGGCCGACGCTCTATCCACTGAGCCAAACCGGCTTCGGCCTGTCCAGGATCTTTTGCCATGTTCTCTCGCTAGGTTCTGTGTCTAGGTTCTGTGTCTAGGTTCTGTATCCTGTTGTCTTGTTACATCTGTATTTATACCAGTTGATTCCAATCCTATCAATCTCTACTCCAAAGGTTAGGGCGTTTCTTATCTCCATTCCAGGGAGTAAAGATTATGTAGCTTAAGCATGATTGTTCGTAGTTAAAGTGATTAATTACCCACCTGGCACTTAGTTAAGGGGTTTTATTCCCTCCCTAACTTCAGGGGAAAATCCCTACCTGGGGAAACAACCTTTCTCAGAGAGGTGACCTTGGTTAAAACACATAGTGCCAAGAAGGTGGGCAAACATATTAAAAACAGTATGCCATATATGCCAGGTCCCTTGAAACAGCAAGGATGGACTGGCTCCCGGCAAAAGTATATACATTTATAATTAAAACATTTGAAGGGAATTCCTGCCAAACTAGAAATTTTCAGAAAGTATATACATCCTATATAATAAAAGGCTAATATGCAAAATGACTGAACAGCGGAATGACTGGTTGCTATGATGCACACTTACCACCAGGGGACAGACGCTCAACCCATGAGCCAGGCTCATGGCTGGCGAGAGCAGTGGCAGTGACAGGAGCCTCTCCCACCTCCATGGCAGTGCTAAGGACCCCTTGGAGGATCCGGGACTGTGAGAGGGCACAGTCCGGGCTGAGGGACACGCCCTCCCCCCCCCCCCCAATGCACGAATGTTGTGCACCGGGCCTCTAGTTTATAATTAAAACATTTGAAGGGAATTCCTGCCCAACTGTCCCAGATCCTGCTTCTGTGGCCCATCTTCTTGACACCTTCCAGTTGTTCAGCTAGAGATACTCTCTCCCACCCCTAACTCCTAAGGAGTTTCTTTATGTGCTGTGCTCCCCCTATGTCAACTGCCATGTGCTTCTTGGCAGCGAGGATGAATCTTTGATCAGGAATCTTGAAGATCCACATCTGATTCAGGTTTGTATCCATCAGGGTGAATTAGGACACTTTAACCTTTTTCTAAAGACATTCTGACAATATGGATAGACCTTGAGGCCATTATGCTAAGTCAGATAAGCTAAACAAAGAAAAATACTGTATAATCTCACTTCCAGGTGAAAGTAAAAAAGCAGAGAGTAAAATGGTGCTTACCAAGGACTAGGGAGGTGAAGGAATTAGAGAGATATTCTTTAAGGGTAAAAACTTGCAATTAGTAGATAAATAAGTCCTGAAGATCTAATGCACAGCTTAGAGATAATAACTGAAAATATGATATTATAAACTTCACAGTTCCTAAAAGACTTGATTCTAATTATTCTCACCACACACACACAGGTAATGCACCTTAACCTTACACAATGTTATAGGTCAACTAGAGGCCCGATGCACAAAATTTGTGTGAGGAGTTCAGCCCTCACAGTTGTGGTGGCTGCCTTGGTCCTCCCAGCCCTGGCTTTGTCCAGAAGGTCATCCGGAAGGTCATTTGGCATCAGGTCTAATTAGCATATTATGCTTTTATTATTATAGACTAGAGGCCCAGTGAACAAAATTTGTGCATGGAGGGGTCCCTTCAGCCCAGCCTGCACCCTCTCCAATCGGGGACCCCTTGGCAGATGTCCCAGGGATCAGGCCTAAACCAGCAGTCGGACATCCCTTTCACAATCCGGAACCACTGGCTCCTAACTACTCACCTACCTGCCTGCCTGATCACCCCTAACTGCCCCCCGCCCCCCGCCAGCCTGATCACCCTGAACCGCCTCTGTCTGCTGGCCTGATCTCCCCTAACTGCCCCCCCTGCCAGCTTGGTTGCCCCATGCAGCCTGCTGTTCAGTCGTTTGGTTGTCCTTCACTAACCCCCCTGCCAGCCTGGTTGCCTCATGCAGCCTGCAGTTCGATTATCCATCCAGCTTTTCAGTCATGAGGGCCCCTGGCTTTTTATATATTAGGATTATATCTCAATACAATAAATAAAGACAGTGAGTGACCTTTGTCCTGCAAGTTGCATCCAGGTTCATACATTTGTTACCTCCCAAGAAAAAAACGACGTTTTGGTAAAAAGTGGTGGTTTTTACTAAAGAACGAGGAGCCATGACTTTGCATCTGGGAGTATGTTGAAATGAGCACTTGCTTGGCAAGACTCTACTAATACAAGCATCGGCTATTCCTGGTTACCTCAGTGAGATAGAGTGAAATGTTAATGTTCTGTCTTCTAACTAATCTTTTTCTAAAATTTACCTTTATTGTTGAAAGTTATACAGATGTCCCTTTTTCCCCATTGACCCCTTCTAGCCCCCCTGCTGCCCTCTACCCCCTGGTCTTCACCACACTGTTGCCTGTGTCCAGGGGTTATGCATATATGCATTCAAGTTCATTGGTTGATCTCTTCCCACCTAGCCTCGGACTACCTTTAGATGCATTAGTGATCGATGGTGATCTACTAGATTTTTGTTTCAATTGCAAAGTAAATCCCTACCTTGAATTGGGGTGTGTCCTCTACCACCTCAGGCCCACCAGAAAACAAGGTCTGACAAGAGGGTAAGAACAGGTGCTAAGAAGTGTGTTCTCAGCTGGCACACTGGAAGAGGGATTAGATCATCAAGAATTCTTGGTATTTTATGGAACACTGGTGCAGTTTTGAAATTTTGCTTGGTTTTCATCTGCTGCCTAACTTTGCCATCCCTTAAATTCTTTTGCCCTTTTACCAGCTGTTCAGAACCAAATAAAAAGTTGGAGTTCTGGCCTATTATTTTTTAAGAGATTTGTTAAAAGTTGGAACCACTAAATAATGGGCTTGATTATGAGGCAGTGTGGGGCATTGAAAAGAATAGTGTGTGGACTGACAAACCTGGGTTTAATCACAACTCTGGCATTTATTAGCTGTGCAACTTTAAGTGGCTTAACTGAGTTCTCTGAGCTGCAACTTCATTATCTGTAAAAATATGGAAGACCACACCTCCTGCTGGTTTGTAGAAGAGAATCAGAGATCAAGAATCCCCAGGACGCATTTCTGAAGTCTCAATTTCCTTCTGTGAGTTTCACTCCGTCTTCCCATCTCATTAGCATGGGAAATTGAAAGTGGGCTGTAGTTATATATATTTAAATACTTTGATGTTCCTGCATGTAACTCTGGTCTAATATCAATGGACTCAGAATTTTCTTGCTTAGAAAGGGTGACCGTACACCCAGGAGGACATATGTTCATGCCTCGTGGTATGCGGGGTTTGGGGGAGGGTGGAGGGACAAAAGGGCATTATAGCCTTCACCCCACAAGCCCAGCTGAACCAGTGACTCAGAGCAAGGAGAGGGAGCTTCTCTGCTTCCTGTTGCACCCCATGGAGGTTCCCGAGCCCCACCACCTGCCAGCCTCAGTCTCCTCCATGGGCTTCCCTTTTCCTGTCTTGGGTTTCATGTCCTTCAGCTGGGGTGGGCACTCAGCCACCCAGTGGTTTCTCTTGTGACACCAGATAATTCCTGTCCTTCCCAAGTATGGGGAGGGCTGAGTTCCTTCCCCACTGCTGATGCTGGTTCACTTGCCTGTGTTTAAGATCTATGTTGTTTTCCTGTGAGTTAGCTGAGTAACACTTGCTAAATGAATTTCCTTTAAATGGGTTTTACAGAACAAAGTATTGGATGTTTTAAAACATCCTAATATGAGATAGAAAGTGGCTAAGTGCAGGCTGGTTGGGTGTGGAAGCTTGATGTTATTCAGCAAGCATCAGTCTACTTTCTCCAGGACTCATATGGACACCTCGGTGTTTGAGATTTCTTTAAGGACAAAGGTTATGTCTGCAGAACACCAGGTTTGGTGTCATTGGGAAGATGGGTGCTGAATAAAAGAGCTCTACTGATTCATATCCTGGAGCACGTTGGTGAAATGAAATGCAGCGGTTAGGTTTAGTGTTCCAAGTCGTTCCTCTGAGAGTGCAGTTGGGCCCACACTGTTTTTAATAAATGAGGTCACAGAATATTTATATGTACCCAGGGCAGGCCCCGATTGAAACAGGAACCAACAAACTTGCACTTTAGTAACCCCACCACTCACCAACTTCTAGTTTCATTACATTTAGATCAGCTTATTATTTTGGTCCATGAAAGTAGAGAAATGAAACAAAAGGGGAAAAAATCAATGGCTGGAGGAAGGATTTTTATTTGTACCTTTCTCCAAATTTGTCATTTTCTTCATTTAAAAAGAGAAGACAGCCCTGACCGGTTTGGCTCAGTGGATAGAGCGTTGGCCCGTGGACTGAAGGGTCCCAGGTTCGATTCCGGTCAAGGGCATGTACCTTGGTTGCGGGCACATCCCCAGTAGGAGGTGTGCAGGAGGCAGCTGAATCGATGTTTCTCTCTCATCGATGTTTCTAACTCTCTATCCCTCTCCCTTCCTCTCTGTAAAAAATCAATAAAATGTATTAAAAAAATAAAAAGAGAAGACAGATAAACAGCCCGGGGTCCATCCTTACAATGGAATAGTATTCAGTGATAAAAAGAAATGATCAAGCCATAAAAGGGCATGGTGGAACCATATTGCTAAGTGAAAGAAACCAGTCTCAAAAGGCTACACTGCATGATCCCAACCATCTGACATTCAGAAAAGGCAAAACTATGGAGACAGTAAAAGATCAGTGGTTGCCAGGGATTAAGGGGGAGGAGTGATGAACAAGAGGAGCATGGAGGATTTTTAGGGTGTGAGACTATTCTGTCTGATACCATATAAGGAACGCACACCATTATACATTTGTCCAAGTCCACAAATATACAACACCAAGAGTGAACCCTAAACTATGGACATCTATAATAATAAAAGCATAATATGTTAATTAGACTGGGCAGCCGAACGACCATCCAGGCATCATTCCAGATGTCCTTCTGGATGAAGCCACCGCAGCGGGAGCTGAGGCAGAGGTGGTTAGGGGCGATCAGGCAGGTAGGCAAGCAGTTAGGGGTGATCAGGCAGTCAGGCAGAGGGATTAGAGGCAATCAGGCAGGCAGGCAGGTGAGCGATTAGGAGCGAGTGGTCCCAGATTGCAAGAGGGATATCCCACTGCCGGTTTAGGCCCAGGGATCAGGCCTAAACCAGCAGTCAGACATCCCCCTAGGGGTCCCAGATTGCAAGAGTGTACAGGCCAGGCTGAGGGACCCTTCTCTCCCGCCCCTCATGCAAGAATTTTGTGCACTGGGCCTCTTGTTTGTTTATAATAAGGTATCAACATTGGCACATCAGTTGTCACAAATATATTACTTTAATCCAAGATGTTAATAATAGGGGAAACTGTTGGGGGCATGTCTAGGGGGGAAGGTAGGGAATACAACAGTCCCTCCTTATTAGCAGGAAATATGTTTCAAGACACACACACCCCAATTGGATGCCTGAAACCACTGATAGTACTGAGTGAACCCTATGTATACTATGTTTTTTCCTATACATACCTATGATAAAGTTTAATTTATAAATTAGGCACATAAGAGGTTAACAACAATAATTAATAATAAAATAGAACAATTGTAACAATATGGAGTAATCACAGTTATGTGACAATGGTCTCTCTCTCAAAGCATCTTGTTGTACTGGACTCACCTTTCACTTAAAGGAAGCACTTTATGGATTCTCTTTGCAATATTAGAATTTCCAACATCCCTCCCCTTGCACATTGGGGCAATTAGTAAGTAAAACAGGGGTTACTTGAACACAAGCGCTGCAATACCAAGACAGTGGATCTGATAGCTGAGATGGCTATGAAGTGACTAACAGGCCAGGAACATGTAAGCATGGATCCACTGGACAAAGGGACGGAGTGGCAATCCTTTGAGATTTCACCATGCCCCTCAGGACCATTCACAGTTTAAAAGGTATGAACTTTTTTATTTCTGGAATTTTTCATTCAATATTTTCAGACTGCAGTTGAATATGGGTAACTGAAATAGCCAAAAGCAAAACCACAGATAAGAGGGGATACTATATATGGGAATTCTGTATTTTTCCACTCAATTTTTCTATAAACTTAAACTACACTAAAAATATAATCTATTAGATTTTTTATGAGAAGACATACATTGGAATTCTTAGGGTGATTGCACTATGCTCTAAAAAGGGAACCTTTAGGCCAGGGGTGGGCAAACTTTTTGACTCAAGGGCCACAATGGGTTCTTAAACTGGACCGGAGAGCCGGAACAAAAGCATGGATGGAGTGTTTGTGTGAACTAATATAAATTCAAAGTAAACATCATTACATAAAAGGGTACGGTCTTTTTTTTTTTTAGTTTTATTCATTTCAAACAGGCCGGATCCGGCCCGCGGGCCGTAGTTTGCCCACGGCTGCTTTAGGCCACTTGCTTCTTCCTCTTCATCAGCTCCTGCATTTCCCTGCCTCGCTGCCCTGAAGAACCTCTCCCAGGAAGCAAGGGTGCCATGAACTTAGCTGCTGATTTTGTTCCTGTAACTCCTTTCCTGGCCCTCAGAGCACCAGGTGTCTGTGGGCCCAGCTAGAGGTCAAGCCCACTTTGCAAGCTTTAAGCCCCTACCTCCTGGGACTTCTAGTGAGAATGTACTGTTGCCTTTCGGTGACTTTAGTGAAAACCAACACTCTCTGCCACATTCCTGATGTCCAGTGAAGCATGGGCTGTGTTTCTTTTCCATCGAGATGACTGGCCCTGGGAGGAGGAACCACAGGTGTTTAGTAACAAGGTCTTCCCACACCCATGGGGTCCCTGGCGTTGGTGAGAGGTGCCTGGACGGTGCCCCTTGGCCAGCACTTCGGTGGGCAGAGTCTCTGGCTGACACTGACCCTGGGCAATGGGTGTCTACTGGTCATCTTCTAAGTGCCAAGCCCAGTAGCAGGCAGGGGATGAACACAGTGAGGCACCAGACTTACCCCCAAGAGCAGTGGTTCTCAACCTTCTGGCCCTTTAAATACAGTTCCTCATGTTGTGACCAACCATAAAATTATTTCATTGCTACTTCTTAACTGTAATGTTGCTACTGTTATGAATCATAATGTAAATATCTGATATGCAGGATGGTCTTAGGCGACCCCTGTGAAAGGGTCACTCGACCCCCAAAGAGGTCACGACCCAAAGGTTGAGAACCGCTGCCCAAGAGACTGGACAGAAAGGGTGAGTCCAGTACCAAGGTAAGTGCTATGCAGGGAAAAGGGTTCTGTAAGAAGGGGTATTTAGGGCCAGACTCCAGGATCAGTAAAAGCTAGCCAGATCCTGAGGAGGGGAGGAGAGAAGAGCTCTCCCTGGCTCCATTTGATGCCCAGAGCTGGCCCCGGAGACACTCTCCCCGCAATCCTCAAAACACCAGGTTGCTGTCTCCTGTTCCACCTGCTCCCCCAGCTCTGCTCAGCTCGAACTCCCAGCAACACCTGGGTGCAAGGGACCTGGCTTCCCCCTCTTGTTGTACTTACCTTGCTCTAGGGATCTTTTGTGGATTATTCAAGAAATCATTGCAAAAATTGTTAGGACAGTTGTCTTACAGAGTAAGCCCCTGAATCACCATAATATCTAACATGTCAGGTAGCATAAATACCTCCATACAAAACTGAAGCTTGGGAACTGAAGCCCTGAGAGGCTTTCTGGTTAGGGTTTTTCTTGCACCTCAGAAATAGTTCTCAGAAGCAAAGTAAATGGGGCATAGAAGTCTGTTTTGAGATAAGCCCACAGATTACCACGTAAGTACATGATGTGACCTTTCTCAGGATGCTGCCCGCACTCCCCTATTCCCGGTTCACCTGGGCAAACAGCATAGATGTGGGGCTTTCTGTGGCATGCGACACTCCCTGGCTCCCCAGAAGAGCAACTCTAGCTAAGTTGCCAGCACTACCCCATCAGCAGTAAGACACAGGGGTGCTGACCAGAATTCCCAGTGCAGATTCCCAGTCACCTAGCAACGATTATGAACAATGTCCACTGAAGAAAGCACCTTTGTTTGGCCTTGATTTGCCTCTTAGGAATTATCTGTTGCTTGATGTTTTTTTCATTAGTTTCCATTTATCTCAAAAGAAGATGAGTGCAGTGCAGCCCTAGTTTTGCAGGCAGTGGCTTTGTCTTGTGGCCTTCGTGGAAGCAAAACTGAGAAAAAAAATGCTGGCCTTGACAGTAGGGTGAGTTGCATGTTGATGACATCTTCCAGCAAAAGTGTCTAAAGAAGGCAGATCTAAATGCTTTCTCCAGACAACACCACCAATCAAGAAACTTGTAATATTAATATGTAAATGTTACAATTCCAAACTCTTAAATTAGTTTTATAATTGTGATAAAGGGAAGTTCTATTCTGCTGTGTGTGTGTGTGTGTGTGTGTGTGTGTGTGTGTGTGTGTGTACACCGCAATCTTGACACCACTAAGATAATATTTTGGCTGTAAACTCCATGGGCTCTTGATGCTGAAAGTATTTTGTCTGTATGGGTTCTAGTAACATTGAGGAAGAAATCCTCCAGTGCACGGAGAAATAGGGCCTGGGTGGCTGTGCTGGGCAGGCTGGTGCCTCACCTCCCAGTGACTCTAGAGCCATAGTGTGCCCCCGCCAGTGCACTTCTCAAGTTGCAGCGGTAAAGTGACTGTACTGTAAATGTCACCAATGCCATCACTGCCTGAACATCACCATCCAAAGTAAGCAGGGACTTTTCACAGAACAGAGCGAGTGGGATACAATAATATGCAGTTGTTCCAGTTGAATCATTTTCTTTTAATATATGTTTTTATTGATTTCAGAGAGGAAGGGAGAGGGAGGGAGATTGAAACATCGATGATGAGAGAGAATCATTGATTGGCTGCCTCCTGCTTGCCCCCTACTGGGAATAGAGCCCGCAACCCAGGCATATGCCCTGTCTGGGAATTGAACCATGACCCACTGGTTCAGAGGTCAACACTCAACCACTGAGCCATGCCAACCGGGCCCAGTTGAATCTTAATGCACACCAGAGAGAGATTTAGACCAGATTTGCAAACAGGTGTGTGTGCAACCAAGATTGGTCCTCTAGGGTTAGCTGACTGCTGTTCTTCGACCTCCGTGAGTCCTTCTCAGAGGGTGACTGTAAACATATTTGAGAAGGAAGTGGGGACAGGGGATGGCTAAACCATAGGGAATGTGACTTGGTTTGCTAATTCTGAGGACGAAGCTCAGGGTTTACACTTGTCTCCCTGCCTCCTCTGGAACTCAGAGTATGGGGAGGGCACACTGCATGTGAGCTCTCGGCGCTTGCTTTAGTTTGGCTTTGCAAAACCTGGCCATTCTTCTACTTGCTTGCCCAGCTGTGCAGCTCCTCAGTCTGTGAACAGTTTAGGTAATACCTCTGGAAAAACATCCCTTCTCTAAGACACCCTGTGCTCTAGTTCATCTGTGTGTCCCAAAACCTTCACTCAGGGTGGCAATGTCCCTGTGTCTATGTTGTGTCTGTCCCACTGCACCTGAGTCCCGGACAGCAGAGGTAGTATCCCGTGTCTCTGTGTCCCAGCACCAGCGAGGAGGCTGCTACATTCTAGGTCAGTGGTTCTCAGCCTTGGCTGCACATTAGAATCACCTGGGAATCTTTTTAAAATCCTGATTTCTGGGCCTCATCCTCCGGAAATTCTGTTTCTTTGTTATGGGGTGGGGCCACAACATTCGTAACAAAGAAACAGAATTTCGGGTGAACCTTTTGAGCTCAGCATGTCAGCATTTTGAAAAACCCTAACTTAACTCTGGTGCCGTGTCACATACAGAATTTTTTTGATATTTGCAACCATAGTAAAACAAAGACTTATATTTTTGATATTTATTTTATATATTTAAATGCCATTTAACAAAGAAAAATCAACCAAAAAAATGAGTTCGTGTGTCAGAGGTGTCATAGGTTCGCCATCACTGCTGTAGGTGTTTAACAAATACGCTTTGTCAGGAAGTATTTGAGATGAACAAGAGCCTGGGATCATTAGCAGGACACGGACACTGACAGCCAGCTCGTGGCGCCCACACTGGCTCTTGTCCAGGCCCCACAGTTAAGCTTGTGATTCCTAGACCACAGGAAGTAGACCCCACGCTCAATGGGGGCTGAATTGTCTTACCCTGAGGCTAATCATTCCTAAACATGCTTCCTGCTTTCCCATAAGTGCCCTTTTGCCTTTCATAATTATACTAGTATATTTTAAATGCTTCCTGTGCCTTTTTTCTTTTGATATTGGTTGTCTCAATTAGAAAAAGAGGCTGCCTTCTTAGATTAAGTTATATGTCAGTCTCAGATACCACTTAAGTTATGTAACAGAGATCATTTGAAATGCAATACTAATGAAAATGTTGCCTATTACACCGCCCACAATTTATACCACAGGCTGGTTGTTCCAGGTTAATTTATCCACAAAATACTTAATTCATTCAAGACAAGTGCACTAATTTTTATTTTGATGTTTCTTGATTTCAATTAAATGTCTTTTATTTCAGTATATGCTCTGCCCAAAATGGATGTGTTATGCTTAGCCACTAAAGAGTATTTAATGGCATAAGAAAAAGCTGGCCGTACATTGTTTATTAAATAATAAAGTGTGTTAGAATCTCTATTACATTATGACCCCAAATATAACAAGAAAATAATTAGTAATTATCTCAGGTTGGTAGGCTTATGAAGGATTTAAATTTTCTTCATATTTCTCTGGCTTGTGCAGTCTTCTTTGATGAAGAGAAATTTCTTTGTATCAATAGGGGAAACTATTTTAAAAGTCTTTGCCATTTTGCAAAGCTGAAACTCTTTTTCCTTAAAATACCCAGACAGTGAGGGACCCTTAATTCACAGAGACACCAGGAGATTTTTCCGGGAATGCGGGACATCACTTCCACACTAGGTTCATGGCAGGTGTGAGGTCATCAGGGTTAGAAGACTGAAAAGCTGGATTTGGGAAAGATGAGAGCGTTCTATAGCTAGATGTCATCAATGAGCAGGAAGACCCATACAGATGTTTAACCTTTTGGCCATGAATGGAAACTCACCCAGTCAGGTCAATCTTGGTCAGCCCTCCAGGAAGAGTCCCCGGTCTTCTCATAGACAATCAACCCCCTTCCTCATATGGCTACACACAGTTACCAGTTACCTCCTTAGTTACCTTCTCACGTAGCTTTAAAACATCCAGGGTTGTCCAAGGAAGGGTCACACCAGACGAGGGCATAATAGAATGTCTGGTACGATCGGATGACTCGAGACTGAAGTCAGCCAGGCTGCCATAGCCCATCTGCAGCTCAATCTGCTTTTAGAGAAAGGGGCAAAATAACATTTCTGAGTATGTACTCTATAAACCAGACATTTTACATATGGCATGCTGTTTAATGTCTATAGAATAGGTAGTGTCTCCATTATACAGATGAGAAAACTGAGACCCAGGGAGGTAATATCTCTAGAGCTAGAAAAAGGCAGAGTTATAATTCACGCCTGGTCCCAGATTCCAACCAAATTCTATGTTTTCCCACTAACTGCATAACACTGTTCCCCATCTACAAAAACATGAGGTGGCTGCACAAGCCAATGTCTCTGAGCCTCCAGTTTTGTTCATGCAATGAGACAACTGAGGGAAGTGGATTTTGAGGTCCTCTTCCACCCTCACATTTTATTCTTAAACAATTTTGCTCATATACTAGAGTGACGGCTTAATACAATTTTTAATGAAATGCTACATTCTTTCTGGCATATGAAATGCTGCATTCTTTCTGTCATTAACTTCCCACAGTCCCTTGAGCAAAGCACAGCAAAGCAAAGAAATGTTATGGGTTCAGATGATAGAAGGATCCAGAAAGGCCATAATTAGAACTGCTTTTCCACAGGCTTGTGCCTTCCCCCACTGAACAGGGAAAAAAAAATGCTAGTGAAATTGAAGCATTGCCTGTAGTGTTTGAAAGGGAGTTTCTGAAGTAGCACATTTACTTATGCATTTATATCACTGTATCTATTCACCTCCTAATTTTTACCTGATATGTACAGCTTGGGATACACAAATCAGCTTTTCATCTTGTTGAAATTCTAATCCCTTCAAAGCCTTTGAAATAAGACTTCAAAATGGCAAATGGAATCATGTCCTCCTTCACTTTGATACTAAACTACCATTGAAATAAAAACATCCATCTCACAAACACATAGTAACAAGAATTTTCAGTCTGTGGTAAAGGGTCTGTGTTTGTGAGATGGCTAGAAACCAAGCAAGTTAACAAACACAGCACTTCAGACAATGCACCAAGTAAGCTCTTGTCTGGACTTTTGTTGTTTATGTTATGCATTCTTCAGATTAAACATTTTCCACTTATAATCAGTATGAATACCTGGAAAGAAGATTATCTTTGAGTGCAAAATTATTAAAATTACATGTGTTTTTTAAGTCTATTGATAGAAATAATAACTTCAGTCTATAATTTTATATGGTCATACAAATTTTTCAATTAATTCTTGAGAATTGTTGAGAAATAGATGCTGTTAGGGGGTCTTGGATAAAGACTCTGAGGAAGAGTATTTAGATTTCATTTATGTTCAAAGTATGCAGAAAGTACCTGGTTGGCTCAAGTTTCTGATTGCAACTGATGTTCAGTAGTTTTGGTGGGCGGACGCAGATAGCCTCGGTGGCTGACCTCGGAAGAGAATGGGGAGAGGCAGCCTGAAGTTTATTTGGAATCTAGCTCTGGATTTAAGAAAGGCTGTGCTAGTCAGAGGATGACTGGGGTGCCAGGGCCACCATGTGCTTCTTTCTTGCTGAGCTTTGCTGATAACATGGCTTTTTCTCTCTTTCTTAAAACATCATTCATCCAATGGGTCTTGCCAAATGCTCCTTCTCACATGAAGAAATAACTCTCACTTTCATTTTCTAATTGTGGCTGTTCTTCTTCCTTGTGTTTGTAAGAAACTTGAGTTAGTAAATGCTTATCTCCACCTGCCACAGGTCAGAGTGTTGTCTCTGTGTTGGTCTGCACAGGGGACATGTGCAAGCTGGACAAACTCAACTGACAGGATGAGGTTATCAGCCAGAAAGCCCTCATTATGTGGTTAAGGCAGCCTTCATGACTGTGAGGAATTCCGAGAAGAGGGTTGATGAGAAGGCCACACAGCAGAACAGGGTATGGAAGAGACAGAAGAGAGGAGTGTGCTCCCTGATAACGTAAAGGGCATGGTGACCCACATGGTCACCCTTCACCAAACTGCAATTTTATCTCTTCTTCCTCCAAATTTGGTCATGAGTCTTCCCTGATTGGATGGTTAAGCTTTGATGGACACCATGTAACTCTTTGAGTAATGTTGTCATTACTATATCTGAAATAACACTATGTAATATCAAAGATACTCTTTTTATTTTAGGAGAGGAAAAGAATAAATATAATTTTTTTAAAAAATCCTTTAATTGCCTCAAAATGGATCAGCATGCAAGGCTCATCACCCACAGAACAATGTTGTCATTGGCTTGGAAAGTGGATGGAAAGAATTTTGGTAAAAGGTCTGAAGTCTTGCAATGCTAATGAAGTAGGCCTGCTTGCAAAATTCTACTCTTACAGGTGCTGATTAATCTCCAGGCAGCCATAAAAGGAAAAATCCTGAATTTAAAAAGTTAATCATTTTAGAGCATCCAAAAGATGTCGCCCTTTTACCCATTTCTTACTAAGGATCAGCAAAGGCACAGATGGGCAATTTGTTTTTCTGACTGGTTGTTCCATAATTTTTACTTTTAGTGAAAGAACCTGTCAGAATCAAGGCTTATCCAGTAAAAATAAAGTTAACCTATGGACATTTCCTTAGGATGGGTCCACTGCTGATATTCCTACCAATTACTATTTCCTCATTGATTTAGTTAATGAGTGAGGATGTTATTTAGAATCTAAAATATCACAGAAGTATTTTCATAAGAAATGATCCATTATCCATGGAGTGTGCCATACTTTTAATTTCATTATAACATTGGAGACATAATCTATAATAATAAAAGCATAATATGCTAATTACTAGACCGGATGTCCTTCTGGAAGTCCTTCCAGGACGAAGCCAGGGCTGCAGCCACCGTGGCTGTGAGTGAGGGATCCTGGCAGCCATGGCTGTGAAGGCCTACTCTTGCAAGAATTTTGTGCATCGGGCCTCTAGTTTTTAATATTACATGTGCCTGGAATTCTTTTAAAAATATAGCATCCAGAATAATTTGGATTAAACTGCCCTTTGTTGTCTTAACTTCAGGAATTATGGTGCACTTTTGATAACAATGAAGAAGAAGTGTGGGTTTTGGAGAAAATTGCCCAAAGAACCTGGTTTTAAAAAAATATTCTTTAAACGGTTAGGCATTTACTTGTTTCCATTGCATCAACTAACAAGAAAATCAAACTGCCATAGGAGACACAGTTGACTCATTTGAGATTTTTTTTTTAAAGAAAGAAAGAAAACATGATGATGTGAGCAACACTGGTGCGTCAAAAGGCCAGATGGCAACAGAGTACAGCTCTGTTCTGGAAAATGAGAGGATCAATTTAAAGAGTGTTACGTCAACAGCTGATTTGTTAATTAATTTTACAGAAAGACAGTGATGTTTCCTTACCTTGATCAACAGTGTCATTTCCTCATTCTACTGTGTGCTGACATAGGGGGTTTTTCAAAAAGCAAACCTTGGCTCACTCAAGCTATTCATATTTTGTCTCTGTTGATTTGAACAATAGATACATGTTTATCAGTGGATCTCCACCTCCTGTGAGTGTGAACTGCTTTCCTCCCTCCAGCGTATGCTGTTCATAGTAAAACCTGTAATTGGAAAGAGGAAGTGGGAGCAGGCTGCTCTTACTGGCTGAAATTCTATTCTCACCAGAAGTCAAGGGCATCACATGGAAGAGATGGAGAATGATGAGCACCTAGATTATCTACTGGGAACATCTTTAACAGCTTAGAAATCTCAATATTCTAGTTGTAAACACTACCTTATGGCAAACTATATTCACATGGTCATAATGAGATCATGGGATTTGGTTGTCAAAATCTATCTTATCAGCAGTTCCTGTCCTCAAGCAAAATTTTAGGATAGTCTTTAATGTTACGAAATAAACAGCAAAGATAAATGAGAAGCTTCTCTAGTGAAAACAGGGGTTGGGCAGCTGGCCCAGAAAGGCTCATTCTAGATGGTTCTAGAATCTAGATGGAACTAAAATGGTTCTAGATCAAAGCAGAAACCCTGAAGATCAAGGAAATTGCTAAAGTGCTATTTTGCTGTTTGGCGATCCAGCTCATTGGAAGCAAAAGTACTATGAGAGCCTAATTCCTTTGAAAAACACACGGGGGTGATGTTCTTTCTAGTACACATTGTGTCAACTGAAAATATTCAATTAAGTATGGGATATATAATTTAAGAAGCTGAGAGATTTACATTTTAGTGTAGAAAACCGTCCATTAAGTGGCCAAATTAATACCTCAGACATTAAAATATTCACCTTTACTTATCTAGACAAGTTATTCTTAAGAATGGAAAACGTCATTTACATAACACTGGATAACAGGTTGTTTGGTACATATGTCAGTGACAACCCAAATACTTTGCTCTTGGTCTTTATATCCATATTCACACCTTTCAGGGTCTGGGGACCCCTGATAACAATATGAATCAGTTCTGTGTCCTCCTCACCATCACCATCGCCAGCTCTCTTGGCCATACCTTGGAATCTTCTCACAATCAAGATACTGTGCCCCATGTCAACATGTTTCCCCCTTGTTTCTCCCAGGGTAACGCTATTTGTGTGGTCCAAAAAAGGCTCTTCCTTTCACAATAGTGTAAGGGAAGTGCATGGGACATGGTTAGTCATGGAACTGGGTTGTCAGAAGCAGGATAATGCCATATCAGGATAAAGTACCATTGCATCCATGGAGGGGAGCAGTTGTAGAGACCTCTTCGTACGGTTTTGCAACTTCTTGTTACTCTATAATAATGTTGTTATGGGTTCACTCAGCGAGATAGACCACCGACTCAGAATTTAAATTTAAGAGCCTTTATTAAGCTGGCCAGCTGACTACAGTTACAGCACCCTGCCGAGGCAGAGGCTGAACTGCAGTGCAGATTACATTTTATTATTATTAAATTCTGTGGAGGCCCAGAGAAAAACGTGTCTTTCAAATTCTGGGCCCCCAATATGGAGGAAACTCTCTTTATTCATACTTTTTCCAGTCCTTTGTCTCCCAAATTTGGAATGAGACTTCCGGGCCTTCTGAGAAAGAAGGCCTGTGTGCTGGGAAGGGGCCATGAGACCATATCTCAAGGCCTGGCCTGATGTCAGTACCTTACTATCTATGTGTTTTAGGAACAGACAGCACAGCATGACTCGTCTGGCCAAAGTGCCAGATATGCAGCGCAGCACAATATCACATAAAAAGTAATTTTTAAAAAGTCCTGAAATCTCTTTCCTAGTTGGGACTTGCCCATTCTCCCCATCTTTCTTCAGGCACCCCAGTGTGCGGGCAGCAGGTGACCAAGCTCTGGGAGAATTACACTCAGGAGCAGCACTAGCATCTGGAGAGGCTCGGGGACTTCCACACCTTCTCCCCCAACCTCCTCTGAGTCACCAGATCCAGGCTCTCCATGCACATCCACCAAATGCCAGGATGCCCATAATTTGTAATACATCTTTTTCTGTGTGTAGTCAGTATCCATGTCCAAGTCTGTGTGTGACAGATCTCTTGACCTCTCAAAATGTGTGGGGTTTTTTATTTTTCAAACATAAGTTATCGTAGAGGAGAAACTCGTGGTTTTTTCAACTTTAAACACATGGCTTTCTAGGTACTTTTCAGTGTTGCACACAAATCCCCGTTATCATAACAGAGGTAATCAGAGGGTGCTCCGTGGGCTCACTGTGGGGTTATGGCCAGGAGTTTGGAACTCTTCCTGCATCGTCTGATTGGAGGTGCAGGAAATCTAGGTACTTTTTTCCACAAACATTAAAGTTTTGTGTAAAATGAGTAATATAAGACAACGGGAAAATCCAGTAAGAAATTTTCAAGTATTTTCCCAAATGTGAGTCCTTTGAAAGCCATTTGTCTTCAGTGGCCACACTTATATAAGACCTACGCTTGTGGCACAAGCTGTATCCATGAAGCGTTTGCCTCTGAGACATGCAAGTTGTAAATGTACAACAATGAAGCAGGATTAAAATGTCTTCAATAGTGAAGTGAAGATGTTGCATTTCTGACATGTTGGCATTGTTACTGTTGCTTTGTACTATATCATAATTCTAATGATTGTCTAATGATGAAAAAGCTTCATTTGTAAGAAAAATTTTTGGAAAGCAGTATTTTATAATTCTCAAAACCTGACTGCAAATGAAGTGCATTTAAAAATTTCTCAGGGATTTTGACAGTTTGGCTCAGTGGATAGAGTGCCGGCCTGGGGACTGAAGGGTTCCAGGGTCAATTCTGGTCAAGGGCATAGTCAAGGGCACATACCTTGGTTGCAGGCTCAATCTCTGGTCCCAGGGTCTCCTATGAGAGGCAACCAATCGATGTGTCTCTCTCACATTGATGCTCTCCCTTTCTGTCTCTCTCCCTTCCTTCCAGTCTCTCTAAGAATCAATGGAAAAATATCTTCGGGTGAGGATTAACAAAATAAAATAACATTTTCTCAGGGATTTGAGTCAATTATTACAGAATTGAAAATAAAGGGAAATAACTAATCCTGGTCTTTAAAGGCCATTTGAAATTTAATTGACCATTAGGCCACCAACTATCTTGGCACATGACCATTTAATAATGAGAAACTCAACCTGACATTAGGAACGAGAGCAGCATAATTCATCAAAAGCTACACACCATTTGCATTGCTTTCCGTGGAGATTTCTTGGGGAAAGTGCAGAACGCACAGTTTTAATTAATTTATGAGCTTTTTAGTAGTGTTATAGCAATTGAGTTCTGGCAATAATGAAAACGTTTGTTGACAATTATGCTTAAATTCTATTTGACTTGGACCATGATTGTACCTCATCTCCTGCCTCAGAAGCTCAGGCTGCAGTTAATGAAGTCATGGGGGATGGGAGATGGGAGATGGGGGAACAGGGAAGTTTTGAAAAAATTGAGTAATGCTGATAAACATAAACATCTTAAATATTTAAACCAGGATAAAACAATAATACCAAACAAAATCTATTTGTAAAATTGCATTGTTATTCTGACAAATCTCATTTGATCCATATGGATTGGATTATTAAAATATCAATTTAATAATTTTCAGAGTTGAAAAAGCATTACTCTCACATTAAGCCTATGATATGCTTATAAAAATGAAATATGACCCACACCATTTTTTTCAAGTTTTTATCTGAAAACAGACATAACCCTGATCACTGGTGAGCCTCAGTGGTAAAGACACTGAATTGCTCCTCCCTTCTCATTTGGCAAAAGAGGGATTCTACCTGCTGGATGCTGACTTTTCCTCTCACAAACTCTGTGGCCTTGAATTTAGTATTCATTCTCTCTGGACTGCAGATTCCAACCTGTGATTCTAAAAATATTTCTGTCTCTGCCCCTATCCCTATCCCTATCCTATCCCCATCCCTATCTCTATCCTATCCCTATCCCTATCCTTATCTCTACCTCTATTTCTAACTCTATCTCTATCTCTGTCTCTATCAACATCATCAGAATGTCTACTAAGTGTATGTGTGATCTAGTAATTACAATAACATCTCAAAATTGTAAAATTATTAGCACAGATGGAGAAATGGAATTTATTCATTCTATAAAATCATCAGAGCTGTGGCTACTGAGTACTTACGTTGTAAGCGTAGTGGTAATTACACACTTGACATTATAAGTGCACATTATTAGTATACTTACTTTAAAGATGAAGGAACCGAGGCCTTAAGAGATTAATTAACTTGCTCAAGGTCACCGAGCTAGAAAAATGTGGACATATTGAACCCTTGCAAATTACTGCAGACTCCTAAACTCCCACATTCCCAGACCACATGTTGGGTACTGCCTGAAATGACTACTCTAAGCTTCATCATTCCATTATAATGCCTCACTTTAAATAAATTCTTCCTCACCAATCACAACATTAGACAAAAAGACCATACCCGGTTTTATATATTCCACAAGCATTTATTTACCCAGTTAGGTACAATGGTAGTTTTTGGATATATGCATGATGTAAGTAAATAATTTACTAACTGTGTGGGTGAACCTGTCATTGGTAATGATGTGTTTCTACTTTGATTCCATATGACTTATTGAAAGCCCCAGATAAGAAATACAGGAGGAAATATATTTTTGGAAAAGCTGGCTTGAGATGAATAAACAGAATGATGACTTGAAACTTCTTTTCAGAGACACTACTGTATTATTTATCAAATGGTGTAAATACCTAAATTTAAGGAGCTTTTCAAAGTAAACAACAGCTGAGTCTTTCCACATGCCCTAACATTCAAGGAGACTTTTTTTTTTTTTGCCTAGATTTTAAGATATGGTCATTGTCTAGCTTCATTTCTGTGAGTATACTCACGGTTATATAATTTAGTATCTTTGAAATAATGTTAAGTGTCTTTGCTAGGAGAGCCTTATTTTCCACTGTAAAGATTGGACAGGTATAAGACATTGCTTTTAAACTTATACCAAATGGCAAACAACTTATTTCTCATAATACTTGTGTCATAAATATATCCCTGTTACCTCCATTCAAATCAGACTCCTTAAACAGCTTTGAATTTGATTAATCCCACCTGTGAGTCAGGAAGACTGTTTTAATTATAGGACTCAAAGGTTGGGTGGGGTGAGAGTAGGGTTCAGCAGTGGGGGGAGGGACAGCCCCAAAACTACAGATAAGTAAATCAAGTACACATATTTGATCTCATTATTAATTTAGGTTGACATTTTGTCTAATCAAGCAATACTTCTTAATAGTGCACTTTATACATAACCATTGATATGCTTTTCTAGACTGAAAATTATATTCATACACACATTATTATCATTATGAATAATATTAAATCATCCCAAATTGACATATTTTAGTATAGTGATATAAATCCTGCTATGAAAGTTATTTGCGTATGGAATGTTATTTAAAATAAATGTTATTCCTAATTATTTTTAACCATGTCCTTTATTTATTAAATTGAATATTGACTTCAAATAGTCCACAAGAGACAGAATTTCCCTACAGAAATCTACTTATTCTGGAAACAGTTTTATGTGATATACTTTTGCAGATGCCAAGGTTTCTCCTTTTGCCAAGTTCTTTTTGTTATTTGAAATTTAACCAACAAGTAGTTACTGACACTTCATATAATATAATGAGCTACAGAAATTTTCTTAACAATGCTTCTAATAAATAGGAATATTGTCTCAATGATATTTAGATTGAAAAAAAGTAAATGCTTCAAGAAAGTGTCTTAAAATGCATGCTTAGCAAGTACCAAGAGCATAACATGATATATCAACTTCGCTAATTGAAATTATAACAACAAAATCCCCTCAACCCTATGTGTTGTTTTTCCAGTCACAAAAAAGGTAATATGTACTTTTTACTTTTAATATCCCCATATATTTTTCTACAAGTTGTCTTAATAAAATTAATTTTTTAATTTTTGACCAAAATAATATATTCCAGGCTGGGCTCTCAACATTTGTTTTATATTAATTTTTAGTACTGGAGTATTTAGTTACTAAACCTAATTTGTGGTTCATTACATCATTTTAGACAAAAATATGAACGAGTAATTTTTTTCAGGAGGGATATGTCCTTCAAAATATTTGACAGGTTCTTAAAAAAAAAAAGTTTGGAAAGACTGGTTGCATACACTGATAAATTCAACAGTTATTAAAGACCTAGTAGTACCCAAACAGTTTAGTGTATCAGTTAAACAACACATGTGAGGTGTAAATTCTAACAGTGGGAAATGCATTACAAACAGTGGAAGTAATAAATAAACATTACATTGCAAGTTGCAGAGTGACTTCTGTTACGAAAAATGAAGTAGAAATGGTAACGAGAACCAATGAAGTGACATGTGAGCAAAGCCTTAAAGGAGGCAGGAAGATGTCCAAGGTAAGATCAGCAAGGTCGAGCCACATCCCCAAGGGGGAGCCTGCCTGGGGTGCCAAGATGCCACCTTGGCTGAAACAGTGAAAGAGGCAGGGAGTTAGGAGGGAGGGCAGAAGAGGAAATAGCTCCAGATGCTCTATGTCCTTGTAGGCCACAGACAGACCCTTCACTTTTCCTCCCAGAATGAAATAAGGAACCAAGTGGTCATATGAGTAAAAACAAACTATACAGAGGAAACAAAAAGGAACAAGTCTGCCTGAGGAGGTTGAATTATGACCCCTTAACACCCCTCCCTACCCCTGCAAAAGATATGTTGAAGTCTAATCCCCAGTACCTGTAAATGTGACTTTATTTGGAAATAGTGTCTTTGCAGGTGTGACTAGGTTAAGAGGAAATCATTACATGGACCCTAATCCAATATGACAGGTGGCCTTACAAGAAGATACAGAGACATGCAGAAAGAACACCATGTGAAGGCAGAGGCAGATATTGGACTGTTGTGTTGTCACACCAAAGATCCAAGGCCACAGAACTGTGAGAGAATAACTTTCTGTTGTTTTAAGTTCCCCCAGTTGGTGGTATATTGTCACAGCAGCCCTGGGAAACTTACACATCAGTGAGAGTGAGGATGAGGCAGGAGGTGATGGAGGTTTCAGGAGAGAGGAGGGCAGGGGGGGTGGAAGGGACATTGGGTCATAGAGATGCTGATGACTGCCCAGCCATCCTGGGATCACTCTATGTTTGTGTTTGTGAATTGCGCGGAAGACCAGCGTGGTCTTCTGGTGCAGCTGCCCAGTGACAGAGAATTGCACTTAATTTCAAGTGGGTGCATTACAGATGGGCAAGGTAGGGGCAGCGGAGGGTATTTCCAAGGGAGTGATATTAATAAATGGATCTTGGCAGACAAAGAGATCTTTCTCATTCTTTTTAATTGTTGCACATGATACCCCCTAGCATGAATATGTTATAGTTGATTTAGTCACTTCTTTATTGATGACATTTAGGTAGTTTACAGGTTTCTGCTATTGTCATCTTACTTATGTTTTTAAAAATCTGAGAGTGGTTGCCTATTTTTTGTTATCTAAAATGTTTCAACATGTGTTTATATTTGACTTACTGAAATTTTTAAGTGAAATAAAAATAAAAGTGTTTGCATGACAATAAAAAACGTAAGTTGATCTTGGAATTAAAGTTGGGTACAGAGGGAAGTAATGGTTTGAGAGAGGGGTGAGAAACCACGAAAAAGTAGGAGAAACAATGAATTCTGGATCCCACTGAAGTTAATTTTTATTTTGCATTTCCTGGCATAGTACCTCACATATAATTCTATCCAATATATTGGCTAATTGAAATATTAAAGCTCAATAGCTGTGTTACTTACAAAATTAGATTTCTGGATTTAAACACTATAGAAAAAAATGTAATATTTTAGAACAGGAAGGAGCCTTAGCATTCATCTAGCCAGATACCCACATGTTATTAGATGAGGAAATATTTAGGGTAAGTGCACTATTACATAGCTATTAAAACATAGAAGCAGAAGCAGAATTCAGGTTGTTGGTGGCTGTCTAGTGTTGCTGCCACATCTATAAATTACTTGACTTAAAAGTCCCTCAAGTCACCCGTGCTGGAAACAACTTTGAAATGCAGTTCTTTTAATGTGTCTGTTAATGGTCATTTAGGACAGTTTTACAAAACACATTTTAAAGATCAAGTAATATTAGAATAGAAAGTAACCAATTATTTAGCTATGTTCTATGTTAACCTACTTGCTTTTGCTACTGAGTTAGAGCATAAAAAAGAAAAAGTTACAATTACCTTTTCTTTTAGTTATGTAAGCAAATGCAGAGTTACTAGGCGATTGCTGGAGGAGGGGAGGGGGTTATGGTGAAAAGGAATTGTATTCCCATGTAGTCATTTGCATTAAAATGTATACCAGATGCTTGATGATAATTTATGGACAATGCCTTCCCTTGCATTCCCTTGGTTGTCACACACTGAAAGAAAAATATTAGTCATATGTGGGGAAATCTGCACCAGTGGCCATGTCTAATTTTGTGTTTCAATACCTACATTGGAGCCCTCTGGAACTGCCAGCATTGCTGAGCATGTTGGTTATTGCCTTCAATACACTGTTCCTTTGAGCAATTTACCTATTTTGAAAATGTTAACATAGCCTCAGTACTTTGATTTCCCTCAACTCAGCATCTCACAGCTATACACACCAAGGAACAAAAACTAGAGAGGAGATGGGACCTCAATTACGTTCCATTGAAGATGGAAAAGTGTACTTTTACTTTCAGTCTTTTCTGAAGTTGAATCAAAGAGCCTTTTGTGGGTCTTCCACAGACTGCTCCTATGGTACGTCGGCAGGTGCCTGACTCTCCAGTTCCTTGCGCTTGCAGTGGACACATGTTATTTCACTGACCCCACACTTCTCTTTCCACCGGAGAACATTCCTTCACTCATCCCATGTGACTATGGCTAGGTGGTTAACCAACTGTCCCCACCCACAGAAAGGGGATGAGACTGAGTCTGGTGAATCCTGGCATCTCATTTACCCTCTGCAGGGATGGGTTCAAGGGTTAGTGACAAACCCCAAGCAGGACCAGAGTTCTTCTGTGGCCACTGGGAGAAAGAGATTCTTTCTCCCCTCAGATCACAAGCCATGAAGTCGAAGGGGGAGGTTGCCAACAGCCATCTTTCCTAACACATGAAGGTAATAGGGCCAGTAAGAAAAAGGAAACATAAATAAGTTGAGAAGGTGAAGGAGAGAAAGAGAGAGAGAGAGAGAGAGAGAGAGAGAGAGAGAGAGAGAGAGAGAGAGAGAGAGAGATTATAGTACACCACTTAAACTCCAGATCCAAATGTGCAGTCCACTCAACTGCTGAACTTGGTGCTGTAGGCCAGTGAGTCTTTTCTAGTTAAGCTAGTGCAACCAGTAGGCACCACTAACTTCGAACACTTTCTACATGTCCCCCCACCTCTGCCTCCTAAATATACCTTAAACCAGTCCCATAACTTTTCTGGTCACCCTTGGTAATTGGAACGTTCCCATTCTCAGACAGTAAAAATCCCACTCTGATCGACACAAAACCTTCCCCTCTCTTCCTGTTCAGACATCCCTGCCTGAAAGCTCAGGGATTCCCTGAAACCCTGGAGCCGGCGATGAAGAGAGGGCTGGCATCTGCCCTCCACGCCCGGTGTTCCGCTCTCCGCTCACTGCCCTGGCTTCTCCAGAGGGACCGGAGAGTGTTCCTTAAACATATTTCATAATCTAGCTGTTTATTCCTGCTGTTTGCAAATGTCGACACGCCGGGTATTTCTATATTCTGGATTCAGGAGCCCCACCCTCAGCTGAGGGCTGTTCCCTGGCACTTGGCTTTCCCTGCAGCCCTTTGGGGAGAAGTCCTTGAGCTGGGTTCCAGCTCAGTGACCTTTCCTGGTATCCATCTGGTCAACGGGAAATCTTGGCAGCCTTGCCCTCCCCCCCACGCCACCCCACCCAGTTTGGAAAGAGCATGTTTCTCCCACTGCAGCTCTCTCTGCCCTTCAGTCCTGTCACTGTGGGCGGCCACAGCTTTCCTGCCTGTCTGCTTCTCCAGGTAACAGTCAGCAGTCTCTTTGTTCAAATGTGCCCACCATTTCCAGGGGTGACTCTCAGCGCCCCCCTCCCCTTCCCCACCCAGAGCTCCTGTCCTGACTGCACACTTCTTGTCCCAATGCAGGACTGGTGAGATTTTACATGTCAGGAAGACTCCTCTTGAAAGCATGTCCTTGTTGCTCAAAGATTCTCATGAGCATGCATTAGTTGACTTGGGAATGCAAGTGACAGGAAATCCAAACGAGACCTTTGAGGAAAGCCAGCTCGATAATTAGTCTCCTTGAACTCTCCTCTTCTTTTACATTGGCCAGTGGTGAGTAACTGGTGAAGGATCTCAGAAAGAACTTTCTGCAACACCTATGGTTTTTCCCACGGACGCAGGCAATCCTGCTCCATTGTCCTGAATCTCTGAGGCACTAGGGAGGTTCAATTGAATATTCCACTACAATGATTTTCAGCTTAAGTTGTGTCAGTTACACACGAAGGAGTCCTGACATGTACACCTCCTTTTCTCATTCATTTCAGAGGCCTTGGGGTACTGTTTACTATCTTCTCCCCTGAAAGGCCCCTGTAAATGCCAGGTTTATTACCACTGTGTTTCAATTCCCTACCTCTACTTGGCATCCCCTAGGAATTCCCCTCTGCTTACATAGAGGTCCTGAATAGTCTCTTTCCCACTCCTTGGCAACAAGTGCTTGATGAATGCATAAATAGACAAGTCAGCACAGGAACCCATGCACTGCTATCATCCTGATGTACTCTGGCCAGTAATTTTCCATGTGCGAGTTCATGACCAATTTTCACTACTACCAATAGTCGGACCATTTTCCCAACCCACACAGGAAAGTGTGCATCTGTCTCGATAAAGACACATTCAACATAGAAGTAAACTTGACCAAATAATCAAAAAGACGATGAAGACTCTGAAAGAAAGGGCAATGAGTTGCTACCAGCTTGAAAACAATAAGAAAATAGGAGCATTCTTTGGGACAAGCTCATAAAACACAGATACCGTAGTACATTGCAAATGTGGAGGTTAATGAATTGTTACAAAGCCAGTGTGTTTGTAACAGCTACTAGGTCAACAAATTGAACTCTGTCAGTCTTCTCAGAAGCCCCGCACGAGTCCTTACCCCAGTCACAAGCTCTTGCCCCCTCCAAAGTCACAGCTATTGGCACTTTTATACTAATCATTTCTTTGCATTTTTTATTGCTGTACTTAAACTTGATATGATCTTAAATGTATGCATCCCCCAATCCCATTCCTTGTCTTAAGAATGTGGGCTATTTCTTTTACTTACAGTTCATTTGTTGAATAATCTAGGTCAATTATCCTGTTGTGTTTCCAGAACTTGCTGCTTGCCAGTTGCATACAGCAATGATTCTGTGTCACTGTAAGCACCTGAATTCAGAGGTGTGATCTGATTCGGGTCTGACTCCTTTGGCAAGACTAGTGGTGGCATTGTGCTCCATCATCAGGAGAAACTTCATGTCTGGTTTTCACTCCCTTTCAACGGTAGCAGCTGCTAGTACTCAGTGCTTCAATCCATAGATTCAGTGGAGATTGGAAAATAGTTATTTTTAATTTTACCATTTTGTTTTCATTTATTAGCTAGCATAAATCCATGAGACCTTTACCCTCGTCTAATATTTAGTTAGGAGTATATAGTTGCTGTAGGATAAACAAAATAAGGGCTTGATTCTTTCAACTTATTCACTGAGGTTTCCAGATAATGGACTCATTACATACTCTCCTCAAAAAAGTGACCAATTTGGTTTTTAAAAATATTATAATCACAAGGATTTAAGCCTATATGATATATGTCAATCTTTGCCATTTCTACCCTTATTGAAATTCAAATTGCACCTTTTTGGTCAGTGGGAATTTGTCAAGCTGGCACTTTAGTTCTTTTAAAATAAGCCCAGTAGTCTTTTTTATTTTTTTAAATATATTTTTATTGATTTCAGAGAGGAAGGGAAAGGAAGAGAGAAATAGAAACATCAATGAGAGAGAATAACTGATCAGCTACCTCCTACACACCCCCTACTGGGGATTAAGCCCTCAACCTGGGCATGACCAGGAATTGAACCATGACTTCCTGGTTCATAAGTTGCTACTCAACCACTGAGCAACACCAGTCGGGTAAGCCCAATAGTCTTTTATTGCTTCTTCTTTTTTAAAAAAAAATTATTGATTTTTTACAGAGAGGAAGGGAGAGGGATAGAGAGTTAGAAACATCGATGAGAGAGAAACATCGATCAGCTGCCTCCTGCACACTCCCTACTGAGTATGTGCCCACATCCAAGGTACATGCCCTTGACTGGAATTGAACCTGGGACCCTTGAGTCCGCAGGCTGATGCTCTATCCACTGAGCCAAACCAGTTAGGGCTTATTGCTTCTTAATTATCTGACATTTCAAAAATGGTTTAGACTAATTGTAATAGTTTCCTAGGGATTCTATAGCAAATGACCATAAACTGATAGTTTAATGCAACAGAAATTTATTCTCCAAGTCCGGAGACCAGGAGTCTGAAATCAAGGTATTGGTAGGACCATGCTCTGTTCCATGTCTTTCACTTCACTTCTGTTGCTAGCAATCCTTGTTTTCTTGGCTTGTAGACACATCACTCCAATCTTGGTCTCTAACGTCATGTGGTTTTCCCCTGTGTGTCTTCATGTTGTCTTCCCTCTGCATGTGCCTGTCTCTGTGTCACAAGTCATGTTGGATGAGCCCACGTAATGTACCATCTCCTAGGTCAGTGATGGCGAACCTTTTGAGCTCGGCGTGTCAGCATTTTGAAAAACCCTAACTTAACTCTGGTGCCGTGTCACATATAGAAGTTTTTTGATATTTGCAGCCATAGTAAGACAAAGACTTATATTTTGATATTTATTTTATATATTTAAATGCCATTTAACAAAGAAAAATCAACCATAAAAATGAGTTCGCGTGTCACCTCTGACACGCGTGTCATAGGTTCGCCATCACTCTTAGGTTGTGGTATGAAAGAGAGACACGCGTGTCCATCTGCTCCCCTCTCCATTGTTTTGCGAGTTCTGCATGGTATGCCAAGTCCCCTGCACTCCCAGGAAGCGTGTGCATGAGTGCTGAGAAGACATTGCCTTGCGTCTTTAGTACCAGGAAAGCTCAGCGAAGATCAAGAGGGGGTGCCTTGCGTTTGAGTTGAGGGGCTGTCAGCACGAGATAAGATGCAGCTTCACTGAACTGCCAGCCATCACTGTGGCCAGAATCTGAGATGAGGTTGAGAGAATTGGAGGTTTCATACAAACATCTTCAAAACAAGAGCCTTCAATGGGCTCCATATCAACCCAGATGTAGCTGGTGCAGAACTGGCAGGGCATTTCTTCCATTCTCAAGGCAAATCTTTTACCTCCGAGTCCAAAGTGGTTCCAGAAGGTATAAAACAAGGGAGCTCATGTCCATTCCCTAGAAAGACCTGTCCTAAAAGTGTCACCCATCATATCCCATCATCTGGAACTCAATGACTCACACACATTGGGCTCCAAACAAGATTGGAGAGTCCTTAGCACGTGCAGCCAAGTGGTTTTATGCTTCCTCAAAATTACCATAAAACGGAGAAGAATGGGAGAATGGATATCAGTAGATATGGATGCCAGGACCTACGGTGGAAGGAGTGATGGCAGCAAACAAGAGTGACCCAGCACTCGGCAGAGGAGTGCTCCTGGAGTCCTGAGAAGGAGCAGTGACATTCAGGCTGAGACCGGCAGGGCCCCAAGGGACTGCCAAGTGTTCAATGCGGATGGAAACCCTTCCTTTTCATTAGTTAAATGTGGTTCCAATGCAAAGGAGTCGGTATCCTCTCTTTTCAATACTCAGCCCAACCTTTTGCTGGTTGATGCCCCTCCTTCCCTCTTGGCCGATACTCCTTTGGGGCTTTGCCGGGATCTCACAATAACTTTTTCCCATTCCACCACATGGTCTGACGCAAAATATATAACAGCTGTTCCAAAGATTTACAGACAAAGAACAATAGCTTAAAAACATTTCCATCTAGGCCAATTTTTCAAATAAATTTGCAGCCAGGTACTTCCAGGAACCCTCTTAGCCCGTCACACTGGCAGGCACCACACTGAGCCTAGTGCTTGGTGCCAGGGCACATTCAGTGATATATTGAGGTGGTTCAAGGCCACATTTGCAATCAGACTCGGGATACAGGAAAGGCTTCCCTAGAGCGTTTCTAACCAGGGGCTGACGGGAAGACAACCACCATCTGTGGATGAAGGTTCTGAGAAGTGGGCTAAGTTCCAGGTCTTCTGAGGATTCTGATTGTCACTCCGCCTGCTCAAGAATCTATTGGTCATTCCCCAAAAATTGGGGCACTCTGCAAATTCAGCTCCTTCAAGAATTTTAGAGGTACAGCTGGCCTCAGGTTGGCCAGTCACTGATCATTTCTGTCCCGTCTCCTCCCCTCCTGATCTTCTCTGCCCAGAGCTGCTCTACTGGGACGAGAGGGGGAAGCACAAACACAGGATGCTAATCTGGGTTCCTGGTTTATAATAAAAGTTTAATCAATGTAGTTATTACTATTTCATCTGTTTCCTATCCAATTTATTAAAAGATACCTGGGGCTGAATTCATGTGGCATGCTTCATTGTCCCTCCCCTCCCCAAGATTAGCACAGTACATTGCACACAGTAGGCCCAATATGATACTGTTTTCTTAGCTAATAATGAGAAAGTAGAACAGCATGTTATTGGCAATATTCATTGACTACTGGGTCCAAATCTGCCCCAGCGACTGTGCGCATTCCAAAACTTCAGGAGGATGTCCCAGCATGGCCTTCAGAGCTCAACCTCCCAGCCCTGAATCTTCCCTCTGCTACTTACTGGCCATTTGATTTTAGGGTAAGTACCTCTCTGATCCTCAGTTTCATTGTCTATAAAATAAGAATAATGATACAGGCAATGTACTGAGACCAATCCCTGGTATATCTCCCATTTTCCTCACTCAATGTTGTGTCTTTGAGAGAAGGAGCCCTGTCCTCATTTCCCTTTGGGTCCTCAGGGGCCAGGGTTCCTGCATGTAGGATGAGTTTAACAGACGCTCAGGGAGCCAAACAAACCTGCACTTCCGATGTCAAGTGCCAGTGATGAGCTTCCCAGCATCTGCGGAATCTGCAGCACCTTAGGGACACCGGTGGTAGAGACTACTGTGCTCATGGGTATCTGGCTCCTTTCCTTCCAGCACCTGGAAGACTGCCCTTCCAACATGCCGAGAGGAATGGGCTGTGGGACAAGTCCTGGGCCACAGGCAGTGAGAGGAGGTAGTGTGTGAAGCAGGTGCCGAGCCCACCACTCTCCTTTCTGTTGGCTGGGCAACAGGAGGCTACAAGTTTCATGGGGCAGAACCTTCACCAGCCTACCCCACAAATTTTACAGAGCTGAGCCCACACCAATCTGCAAGGACACATACTATGAACTATAAACCTTGTTGGGTTCAGTCATTATGATTTAGCAGTTACCAGAGCATAGCCTAGTCTGATTAATATACCCAGAAAGGAAAACACACACACACACACACACACACACACACTCACACTTTATGGATGAAAAAATTGAAAATTGAGAAACAGATGATTCTGACTTGATCAAGGGCAGTGATTGATCTTGCAACAAGAATCTAGATTCTCTCAATCCCACACCCTTCACCAAGGCTGTCCCCATCAGATCAATCTCCTTTCTGCCTCCCCACATATACTATACTCTCTCTTGGGTCTAGGCTTTGCACAAGTTGGTCTTTCTGCCTAAAATGCAATTCCCTACTTCTCAGCTCCTGTCAATTCCAGGCTCCCGCATACTTGTCCTTCAATCTCAGCATAGGTAGCACTTCCCCTGGGAAGAACAGTGAATCCTGCTGAGAGGCTTCTCCTCTACTACCCTACCCCTCCTCCTAAAAATAGAAAAGCCCACACTGATGTGTATTTACACATCAACTTCTCTATACTCCCCACGAGACTGGAAACTTTGCCCAGTCAGGTGTCATGCCCCTCTTTGCTCTCTGTGGCATCTTCTGGTCCTAAAACTGCACCTGCATACAGTTTGTTGAATGACTATATGAAATATTATAGCTACCATTTACTAGGTGTTTATCAA
The DNA here is from genome assembly GCF_964212035.1 of Myotis nattereri. NCBI lineage: Eukaryota > Metazoa > Chordata > Mammalia > Chiroptera > Vespertilionidae > Myotis > Myotis nattereri. Next base: position 31,663,373 of record NC_138076.1, read on the forward strand.
GGGCCATGCTCTATGCCTGCCTCCTCACATAAAGGATCTCAATTTTTAAAACAATCATATAAGGTAGATATTGCCATGCCATCTTTAAATTCAGGAAAACATCTTTAAATCCATAGAAACTTAAGATCCATGATTTAAGATACTCCACCAGAAATGAGCTGATGCACTTGGGCTCATTAACACATCAGGTAATGAGGAGCTGCCAGCACAGGAAGAGCCCCCCCCCCCGCCCCCCGCCCTGCCCCGCCACACACACACACTTTGGAGGACAGTTGGTCAGGGCCATCTCAGGACACCTCTTATAATGAGGAGCCTGAGGCCACTATGGATGCCAATGAGGGTGGGGCAGGTGCTGGCCCATGCCTGCCTGTGGTGGCCCCTGAGGTCTCTGGAAATCCCACTGAGAACCATCAAGTGCTATGCAGCTGAGGCCCTGCAGTGCATTTAGCGACATATTGTCACCTTGAGGGCACCAGACATGACCACCCACAGGGGCTTCTGTACAACCCTCCGAGGTCAGTAAAGGACAATGGAAATTGGATTCAAAGATTTTAACTTTCACCTGTTCCATTCAATGCACATCTACTTAATACTAACCAGCAAGAGAGACTGCTATTGCATACACCTTACCAAGAGTTTGACATTTTCACCACCCATTGGCCACGTGTTAGCTTCTGGTGTGTCTGCTGGCCATGGAGATGGGGAGTCCCAGCTGGCCCTCGGCACAGTGATGGCACACTGGGGGGGGGGGGGAGGGGAACTCTTCATGTCTGTGTGCTAGCACCTTCCAGCATGTCACTAGGAGTCCCACATGGATTCTATCCAGGTTCAAACTGCTGGTAAATGTCCAGATAGTAAATATTCTACGCTCTGTGGACCACATGGTTTTGACACAACCATCAAGAGATGGGTTGCAACCAGGATTCTAAGTCAAGTTTATCTGAATCTGAAGTCCCTGAGATTTCCCCTGAGGTTACCCTGAAAGCATAGCTATTGCTTACACTTATATGCCTCTGTATGTCAGACACTGTTTTAGCACTCTTCAAAAATTAGCTTATGTGATCCCCATAGGTCAAAAATATAATTTATTTGCTTCTACCGATGAAGTAAGAATGACCTTTATCTGCATTTTAGAAATGAGCAAACAGGCTCAGAGGGTGCTAGTAACTTGCCTGGTCACACAGCTGACTGTGGCAGTGCTGGGACTTAAACGCAGGCAGGCTGCCCGGAGAGCTGACTCCTAACCAGCATGCTAAAACACAGGTGAACCAAGCATCCATAACAAAAGGTGTGTCATTTAATGCTAAATTGGCTGATAAAGTTTAGAGGAAAGTGCATGTAGAACAGAGCTGTCAAAACAGTCCTCCTGAGTGAGGCGGGAAAGAAGGGAGGGATTCCAGTCAGGAAGAGCAACGTCTCAATGGCACCAGGGGACAGTGCTGGGCTCCCTGGAATGGAGTTATCTGGTCCTTGTCCAGACACGTTGTATCCACCCATAACTAAATCCTATCAGGCACTTATGGTACAATGTGCCTTACCCCATTAAGCACTTTCATTGCCCTAAAAGAGCAATTAATCTGTTTTACTGCATAGACAGTCAGAGACTATGAAAACTAAACGTGGCTTTAAAAACCATGTGCCAGCTGCCCTCCTGCAGGAGAGTCTGGCTCAGCACCGCTGGCACTGACACCTGACCAATGGCTTTGCATGCGGCAGGACCATCTCCTGAGAGGTGTGTCAGGCAGGGCTTTTCCTTCTTCGGATGGCAGGCCATACATTTCAAACATGGCCTAAGCCAAAAATGGGAGTTCTATTGACTGCAGACCACAAGGTCCAGAGCCATTCCCTCACAGCAGAGTCAGCTGCCTCACGAAGTGGGAGTGGGGGCAGGTGTCCTGAAAGCAATGTATGTCCTTCCATTCAGTCGTCCTGGACTGGCCCTCATCCTTGATCCTTTTTTCATGTCCTCATCACCTTTACTCAAAACACCTTAAAGGATTGATACATTGAATGTAAAATACTTAAAACTGAGTTGTCAACTGTCTTTCTCCTCCCCCCTCCATTTCCTACTATCTCCTCTTTACCTGTGCCATCCCACCCACACTGCAGGCGAGTCCTTCTGTCCTGGCTCAGACATTAGAAGGCCCCTGGGTTAGGGATCCCAGGGGCTGGGAGGATGTGCCCATGAGAGCCTCCATCTCCCCGCTTTTAGAACATGTTCCAAAGATCCTGGACTTGCCTGCCAAACACAGCAAAGGGCTAGACATTCTTCTTTGGCAGGTGGGAAAGTTTAAAGCAAGATGAAGGGTAGTTTCTGTTCTTGTGATCCTATCTTTAACTTCATGATGTGCTGAGCTAAAGAAATGTTATAGGTACCCCAAAAAGAGAGAGAGAGTGGAAAAAATAACACTGCCTAACTTGCTGTGAGATGAAAAGAAGAGTGGAACAGTAGGAAAATAGGAAGAGCGAACTTTTTTTGCTGGTGCCCTTGGCTTGAATCAGACGGTTTGTATGACTTTATTATGTAATGTTAAATTCTTTATGAAGTTGAATGAGTGGCTAATATCCAACGGAATTTTTTAAAAAATATATTTTTACTGATTTCAGAGAGGAAGAGAGAGATAGAAACATCAATGATGAGAGAGAATCATTGATCAGCTACCTCCTGCACATCCCCAACCAGAGATTGAGCCCACAACCTGGGCAGATGCCCTGACGGGGAATTGAACCATGACCTCCTGGTTCATAGGTCAATGCTCGTCTGCTGAGCCACACAGGTCGGGCTGAAATCCAACAGAATTTGTACCAACTTTGTAAGTTCTCTCAAAGATACACACAGAGGTAATAATAGCATTTATAGAGTAATTTCATGCACGCTATCCTGTTTGTTCGTTGCATCAACCCTACCATCATGATTCTCATTTCATAGGTGCATAACTAAATGCTCAAGTATGTCATCTGCTACAAGACCAGGCCACCACTCTGCACAAAGCCAGGGACCACCATACTTCATAGTGTACATTGAGCCTGAAGCAGTGTGTGGCTTTATGTGGTAGTCCCGAGCAACCAGAAGTGATGGTAAAAGGTGTGCTCAATACTAGGTCTTTGTCAGCTCATTCCAGGTACATGTTACTTAAGTCTGTGAGTAAGGGAAGGAAGATTTCTGCCCTGCCCTTTGTCTTCCCTTATTACAAAATATAATGTATATTGTAAAAAAGTTTCAATTCACATATAACTTACTGAGAAAATTAGTCATCCTATTAGACTCAGTATCTTTAGAATTGTAAGTAACTTTGTTTAAATATATTTTACTTAATATTGCTATCTGTTGGTGTGATATAGTATTCACATCACATGTTAGTAAAAGCACATGTATAAAAATAGTTATACATTTTTAAGTGTAAAAATAAAGGTTTCTAGATTGAATTTAGATATTTTAAATACTCTAGTTTTCCCTTTCCAGCAAGCTTATAAATTTGATATCCTGAAAAATGTCTGTTATAAAATACCTTTAAGTTATAAAATGAAATAAAAGTCCAAATCTTTTTTTTTATATATATTTTATTGATTTTTTACAGAGAGGAAGGGAGAGAGATAGAGAGTTAGAAACATCGATCAGCTGCCTCCTGCACATCTCCCACTGGGGATGTGCCCGCAACCCAGGTACATGCCCTTGACCGGAATCGAACCCGGGACCCTTCAGTCCACAGACCGACGCTCTATCCACTGAGCCAAACCGGTTTCGGCAAGTCCAAATCTTTTTAAGTTCACATGATCTTGAAAGAACATAAGAAAAATCCCCAGGGGACAAAACCAAATGGAGCAGGAGGATAGTGGTGAACCAGCACAATGAATAATGGTTTGCCAATTTCCTGAAACTTTGTGCTTTGGGTTTAAAATCACCAAAGAAGCAGAAGAAAATTCTTAGATATCTTGGAAGTGAAGAATCTAACTGGACCTTCTCATGCAGCTAAAAACTCCAAGACCCCGCTCAATGAGAAGATAAGCACAAAATGAGAAGATATCCACCCTTCAAAGAGAGAAAAGGTAACTGAAGCAGTTAGGCACAAAGGTTGACAGTGAGCCAACGACAAACAAACGAACGATGATGCTTCACACACAAAATCTGATGTGAGTCTTAATGGGCACACCGAACTTATCTCAAGGTCTGCTTTTATGGGAACCCAAAGCTAAAAAATGACTAGGTTAGATTTACTCTAGAAATGCAAATTTGATTTAACATTTAAAAATCAATCAATGCAGTTTGCCATACCACTAAATTAAACTAGAAAATCCTAAGGCCATCTCAGTGGGTGCTGAAAATATTTGATGAATGTTCACATCCCTTCAGCTTAAAACCATCAGCAGAAAATTTGAATCAACTAAAATCTTAGAACAAACATTGTACAAATGGTAGAATTTAAAACATTCCCTTTCAAAAATCATTAAGACAAGGTTGTTCTTACACCATGACCTAGTGGCTATAGACAGTTTAGTGAGATGAAGAATTAATAAAATAAGAGTTTGAGAGGAAGACACTAAAATTCCACTGTTTGTATATTATCTGTAAAGACATTCCCTTCAAACATCTTCAAATTACTCTTATTAATAATGAGGTTTAACAAAATTGCTAGGTATAAGATAAATTAAAAATCAGTTGATTTCTATAACCAAATATAACTTTTATACAGGTGCTATTTACAATAGCAACAAAATATAAAAGGTGCTAGGAATAAATCTAACAAAATATGTTTAAGAGCTCTGTAGGGAAAATGATAAAACTTTATTAAAATACTAGAGGCTTGGTGCATGAAAATTCATGCACTTGGGCGGTCCCTCAGCTCAGCCTGTACCCTCTTGCAGACCAGGAGCCTTTGGGGGAGTCTCCCCGAGGGGAGCGGGCCTAAGCCGCAGTCTGGTCTCCCTCTGCGGGAGGTGATATGCGGGCCCAATGGGGGGTTGGCGCTGGCTGCCCCACTCGCCCCTTGGCCACCACCTCCTGATCACCCGTCTTGGCTGGCCTGGTGTTGCCCTCTTGCTGGCCCCGCCCCCTACCAACCTGTCATTCAGCTGTTTGGTCGATTTGCATTTTATTATATAGGATATTTTGAAATCCCCTAATTAGATTGGGAAATGTGCCATATTAATGGGTAGAGGAACTCTATATTTTACAGATGTCCAATCTCCCCAAACATATTTTAACAAGGTGGTTTATTAAACTTGTTCAGCTGATTCTAAAACTTTTAAGAAATAGGATTACGAATATTCAAGATGCTCCTGAAGAAGAAGGTGAAGGAAATGTTTTACCAGACAGTGAGATTTGTTAACAACAAAACAAAACAAAAAACCAACAGCCCTGCCAGCACGGCTCAGTGGTTGAGCGTTGACCTATGAACCAGGAGGACTCAGTTCCATTCCCGGTCGGGGCACATGCCCGGGCTGTGGGCTTGATCCCAGTGTGCGGTGTGCAGGAGGCAGCCAATCAATGAATCTCTCTCATCGCTGATGTTTCTCTCTCTCTCTCCCTCTCCCTCCCTCTCTGGACCCCCCACCCCCACTCCCACCCCCCGGCACACACACACATACACACAATAAAATAAACACCGCGGTAATTTACATAGTGTGGTACTGGCATAGCAATAAGCAATAACAGTGGGAAAAGAGAGAGCACAATATTTACCAGTACAAACATGGAGACGGGTAATTCAGACTCGTGGAGAAAAGCCAAATATCCAAAACACGCTTCAAAAAAAAGAAGAAAAAAATGAAACCGAGCCCTTATTGTACACCATACACAAACATAAAATGCAGGTTATTTAAAGCCAAGGAGAAAAAGTAAAAGAAAGAAAGAAAATATAGAAATATGTAAATGATTGTGACTTTAGGGGTAGAAAATATATTTTAATGAAACAAACAAGCAGAAAAAAGTACAAAACCCAAAGGGTGAGTTTGATAAACGTGAATCCATTAAAATTTAGAATTGCTTCTCATTCAAAATACAACACGAAGAAAATGAGGAGACAGTGACAAGTCAGGGAAGTACATTTTTATAAAGTATCATATGCAGAATATATAAATAATTCCTACAAATCAGTGAGAAAAGACCAACAACCCAGTAATTAAATGGGCAAAAACTTGATATTCACTTCACAGAAGAGGAACTGCAAATGGCCAATAAACCCATGAAAAGATGCTCACTCTCTTTAGTAACTGCAGGAAATAAAAGTTAAAACCACAATGAGATATTATTTGACAAACATATAAACAGGAAAATTTAAAAGTCGATTACACCCTTCTGGTAGAATTTTAAATTTGTATACTCACTTTAAAAATATTTTTAAAATATGCACTAAAGTTAAAGATGGCCAGAATTAAGATAGTCTATTCCATTCCTGTGTCCAAAACATTGTGCATTAGAACATATATGTATGTACAAGTGTATGTTAAAATAGTGCTTAAATTGTTAAAAACTGTTAAGCATATATTTTTACAAGTGAGGTTAAAATAAAAACTTTAAAAGTAAAACAACTACAAATAACCTAAATTTCCATTGGCAGAAGTGAAAAATTGTTATATATTTATTGCAGTTTAAATGAATGAACTGAAGCTACATGAATAGAGGCACACAGTGGATTAATGGTCAATAGGATTGGGGAGAGCAGAGTCAGAAGTGAATTGCTAATGGGTACAAGGTTTCTTTTTGGAGTAATAAAAATATTCCAGATTTAGACAGTAGTGATGACTTAACAACTCTGTGAGTATGCTAAAACCACTGACTTACACCTCTTTATGGTATACAAATTGTATCTCAATAAAATATATAATGTTTAGTAAATAAAGCAAGTTGCAGAATAATACAAATAGTATGATAATGCTTAAATATAAGCATAATGCAGAAATATATTATTTTATTTACATACATATGTGATAAAATCTTAAAGACAATCAAAGAATAGTAAAACAACATTCAGGATAGTGATAAGTCCAGTCAATGGGCTTCAAAATACTGGTGATATTCTATTTTTCAGGTGTACAGATGAGTATAGTGACTTAAAATTATTTAAAATTGATATAAATGTTAAATATAACTATGTTGCATAATGCAAAAACTTTTAAAGTAAACAAAACAAAATCCCATTAAATATGTGAGAGAAAAGTTGGAAGAGGATACATGACATCTGCCTCTTAGAGAGTGAGATATAAAAGAGATAACAAGTTCCTAGTATATTACTTGACCAATAAGAAACTCAAAAATATTAAGACAAGGTGTTGATACAGGGGTAGGAATAGTGGGAAGAAGCGAATAGGTTTGTGAGATAGTTTGGATGGTTTGGGATTGGGAGTGATAACCATAGCAAGAATGACTAGTAGGTTTTTAACTTGCACAACTAAATGTCTGATGATTTACTTACCAAAATACAGCAGTGGGCAAAAGTACGTTTACAGTTGTTCAAATGGAAAATAATACAATAATTAATAATATTACAAGAATAAACTCTGTTTCTCATACTCATAACTGCAAACCTACCTTTGCCCCCACCTCTAATGTTTAGTCAGTTCCGTTTAATTTTTTTTAAGTTTTAAAAAATGTTTAATAATAAGAAATTAGCAATAACAAAACATGGGCAAGTATGAGAGTGGTTAAATGAGTCATGGTACAATTGCATGGAGGCATGAGTGTGTAGCCATACAAAATCATGTTTTAAGAAACTGATGACATTCAGAAATATAAAAACAGACTAATATCTGCATATGCAGTAGAGTTTCCATTTTGCATAATAATATGTATGCATCTTATGCCCAAAAGTCCTTCAAGGGCTAACAATGGTTGTCTCTGGGTGATATAAAAGTGTAATTAATTTTTCTTTATATAACTTTAATTTTATAACTAATTTTTAAATTATTACTAAGCTTAATATTCTTCTGTTCACTTTTTCATAGTCTAAAAATTTTCTACAATAAGCAATTAGTTCTTGAGATTATTTATTTTTTAGAGCGGGAGGAAGGGAGAGCGAGAAAGAGAAAGAGAAACATCCATGTGTGAGAGATACATCAATCCATTGCTCCACATGCACCTCACCCGGGATCAAACCAGCAACCTAGGTATGTGTATTGACTGGGGATTGAACCTGCAACCTTCTGGTGCACTAACTGAGCCACACCGGCCAGGGCAGCACTTATTTCTGCAATGATCAGAATATAGTATATGTGGTATGTTACATTATGGCTGAAATCATTGCCAGTGTCTTCAAGTGTATATTAAGACACTGAAGTTGTATATATAGTAGGTTGCAAAGCCACACCTGAAACTATGTGTGTGCTGCAAAATAGTGTGGCAAATCAATTGGAAAGAGAAATGAATGTATGTTTGTTGTGACATAATCATGTAGTTGAGGTTTAAAAGCCTCTTTCGGCAATCAAATTATAGCTTTCACTCAGACGTTTTTAACCCATGATCATAACGCCTTCTTTTCAAGTGCATCCCAGGTGATCCAAAGTGAGTGTTCAGCACAGCACCTTCTTGCACAAAACCACCTTAGGAAAGAAAGCTTGTTAATTTATCAGAGACATTTTAAAAAATCTGGTGGGACTACAGGCACTACATGGTTTTTCTCTTCTCCTTACTTTGGGGCTGCCAGGGCTTTGCATGTTTATCCTGGCCTTGCCAGGTTTTCTCTGCCCTTTTTTTCTAGTCTCCTTCCCTTCCTTCTTTTTGAAAGAACATATTTTGGGATAAATGTTATGCTTTGGTTTGTCTAGTCATTACAGTAGGGAAACCATGGTGTTACTTGAACCTTCTCTTAGAGGTGATGTGCTTTATTCATGGCAGATTTTTTTAAAGTAAAATTCACATTATATAAAATAACTATGTTAAATTATAACACACAGTGACATCTAGGACTTCCTCGTGGTAATTTTTTTTTTTCATTTTAAGTGTTTATTTTTTAAGAGCAATTTTAGGTTCACAACAAAATTGAGAGGAATGTACAGAGATTTCCCCCGGGCCCACACATGCACAGCCTCCCCGCTTAGTAACATAACTTGCCAGATGGTAGAGTTTGTTTGTTTGTTTGTTTGTTTGTTTGTTTGTTTTACTAAGGATGAACCTATATTACTCCTCCCTACCCCACACTAAGAACCCCATGGCTGGAGCCCCTCTACTCATCCGTGACAGCTTTGCTGCACCTACCACAAATGCCAACACAAGCAACACACAGAAAGTGGGTCTTGAGTGCCCCCACCAACGCCAGGCTTCACTTTCTGGCTACAGCTTAATTAGTATCTTCACAGACACTGTTAAAACGCAACCTGCCAGGCATCACACTTCTGCCCACATGGGTTATCCTGACTGGTCTTTGCCTTTCAGCAAGCCCAATTTTCCCCTGTATCCCCAGTAGGTTCTTTCAAGGGTCCTTTCCACTATAAACCTGGGTCTTGTCTGAAGACCAGTTCCATCTGGGGGGCCCCAAATGCCCTTTGCTCCCTGAGGATGCTGCTAGTCCCTACCCTACCTTTCCTCAGAATTCAGTGCCTTTCTTGGTCCCCACTTTTCCTGTCAGCCCAGCACTTTCAACCCATAATTGAAAGTACTTCCCTCATTAAGTGTCATCTCCAGAAACCTGGACATCCTTTGTGCCTTCTCTGGGCTGCATTCCAGCCTCCCCATCTCCACGAACACCTCACAGGAGGAAATTGAGCGCGTCTAGGTCAACGGCGGCTTCCAGGGGGCCAGACCCGCCTGCTGGACCACTCAGCATCATTGTCCACGGCCCGCTGATCCCTCCACCTCACTCCCTTCTGCTCATCCCGGGATTCCTCACCTGCTAGTTTTCTCCTGCTTCAAGGAAGGCTTCTTCCAGAATGTTTTCCTTGGGGCCCTCTTCCTCTCCCTGACTTTATTTTTTAAATAAACTTTTTATTGTTGATAGTATTACAGATATCGCCCCTCCCCGCACCCTGCCCCCTTTGCTCCCATCCTCCCAGCCCCTACCCATGTCTTCACTACCCTATTGTTCCTGTCCATGGGCTATGCCTGTAAGTACATATGTTCTTTGGTTTATCTCTTCTCCTTTCCTCCACCCCACATCGAGGTATGTCAGTCTGTTCCATGCCTCCCTGCTTCAGGTCTTATTTTGTTGGTCAATTCATTCTTGCTCATTAGATTCCCTGACTTTAGAATGTTTACGTGGTCTGGGCACAATCCTGGTGGTCTTCTCTATCTCATCTCTCACATAAGATTTTTGCTAATCCTGCAAACTCAAATGCATCTGTACGCCCCTGACTCCCAAACTGATACCTCCCATCCAAACCTTTCCAATGGTCAATGGTCTACCTGACATCTCCTCTCGGATTGCGATATTTGTGTTAAACTTCCGATGTCTAGAAGCACTCTCTCAGTTCCCCCTGTGGACCCTCTCTCCTTGGCCAGTCTCCCCTCCCACATCAAGGGCACTGCTGTGTGCACAGTTACTGTGCACAACTTTCAGGAGCCATTCCTGATGCTTCCCTTCTTCCTCATACTCAAACTCTCACCAAGGTCTACAGAGCTTTTAACAATTAAAACACAGCTTTGAATATTTAATAGATCGCATAGATTCTTGCATTACAAAATTCAGAAAATCGAAAAAGTAAGTTGGTGAAATGTGAGTCCTTCCCTGACTCCATCCCCTGCCCCTCCCGGGTCTACAGGGTTGCCAGCTTTGTGAGTATGCTTCCAAGGTGTGTATGCATGTACAGGCACACCGCTTTTTTAAAAAATAAAAATGTATCACTCTACTGTGCACACTGTTTTGTGATTTACATTCTCACCTTACACTGTATCCTCAAATATTATGAGTCAGCATAAATAAAGCTTTCTCATTCATGTTATAGTTGTACAATATTCTGGTATGAATATAAACATAGATAGATAGATAGATAGATAGATAGATAGATAGATAGATAGATGATAGATAAATAGATATGTGTAGATCTATATCTATATATCTCTATCTCTACATATTTACATCTATATTTCTATATCTACATATCTACCTATATCTCTTTATCTATCTGTTTATCATCTATCTACCTATCTATCTATCTATCATCTATCTAAAATTTGACCAGTTCCAATTGTTGGCATTCAACTTGCTTCCATTTTTTTGCTATTCTAGACAAAACTGTAATGAAGATATTTCAATAATATTATTTCACATATGTGCATGAGTTTTTATTCTAAACAATAATAAAATAAATATTAATGTAAAGAAACCATCTCATATATGCACACGTAATTTCTAGAAGTTAAATTGTGGGCCAAGGAATGTCAGCATTTGTCATTTTGATAGATATAGTCCAATAGCCCTGCGTAGGTGCTATGTCGGTCTGTATCACCAGCAACCCCGTGTGGAAACCTTTCCCAACATTCTGGCAAATGAGCTGTGTTATCAAACTTCTCGATCTGTGCCCATCTGATAGGTGAACAATTGTGGTATTCTGTGGTTTAAATCTGTATTTATCTTATGAGAGAGGTTAAGCAAACTTTCATTTGTTTAATACCTTCTTGCATTTATTTTCATTATTGTGAACTTTGTCTTTAGATCCTTCACCTTCTTTTATATGTCGTTTTGGCTTCTTTATTATTCTCTTACAGGAGCTTTTTAACATACAACCTTCCATTCAACAGACATCTGCCCAGAGCAGAAGCTCTCTCAAACCAACCACCTGCTCCCACAGGGCTGTCCTCACTGGTCCTTGCCTTTCTTTATTTTATGTTTAATTAAATTTTGTTTTTTTAAGTTTTCAGTTGCAGTTGACATTCAATATATTAGTTTCAGGTGTACAACATAGTGATTAGACATTTATATACCTTACAAAGTATTCACCCCAAATAAGTCTAGGACTCATCTAACACCATGCATAGTTATTACAATATTATTGACTATATTCCCTAAGCTGTACTTTACATCCTGTGACTATTTTCATACCTGCCAATTTGTACTTATTAGTTCCTTTCACCTTTTTCACCCATTCCCCCAGCCTCCCTTCCATCTAACCACCATCAATTTGTTCTCTGTATCTATGGGTTAGTTTCTGTTTTCTTTGGTTATTTTTACTTTGTTTTTTAGATTTCACACATAAGCAAAATCATATGGTATCGTCTTATTCTATTCTGACAATTTTCAACAACACAATGGACCTAGAGAGTATTATGCTTTTTCCTCCTTTATTTCCCAAACACTTCCAACAGGTTCTTTCAAGTGTCCATTTCACAGCAAACCTTTTAAATACATACTTACATACATGTATACACACATACATACATATATACACATACATAATTAGCACTTCATCTGTGACACTAGCTGCAATTTCTTCCCAGTGTACTATCTATACTTTGACTTTGTTTTTACTGTATCTTTCCTCACAGAATTCTTTTTCAAAAAGTCACATCTTTCAATAGTTCTTTCATTTTCTCCTAAATTTTATGGTTTCTTGTTTTAATATTTAAAACTTTGATTCATCTGACAATTTAGTAGAAGACCAGGGACCCAACTTTACTGTGTCTTCAGACTTATTTTCCAGTATGCCAAACCCATGATCTATCTTCTCCCCAATGAAATAAAATTTATAATACACAAATCTCCCCTATGCAGTTGGACTTATTTCTGAACTTCGCACAATTAGCCCTTTGAATTGGCTATCTGCCTATAGGTTCTTTCTCTCCCATTAAACTGCGAACTTCCTCAGGGTACTGTGGGGTCTGAGATTTCATTTTACATTTTTTTACAAACTGATGGGTCAGCCTGCTGCTATGACAGGCATGCTGGCGGAGGACATGAGCTTCTCAGATCTGAGATTTCTGGCCAGAAACTCGCTTCTGTTCCTCTTGCTCCCCTCTCCCCAAGCACGATGACGGTGACACGGAGAGGCCCAATGGACACTACCCCAATGGACACTACCCCTGCAGGGGCATTTTCACAGCTGACACACTGGGCTTGAGGCATCCACCTTTTTTGTAGCAGGAAATAAGCAAGCCAGCTGCTTGTCCTGGAGGGAGCCATTATTTTATGGGCTAAGGTGGTTGGCTGCAAAAGCAATCTCTAGAGGTGGCTTGAATAGATTAAAGGGAGGCCAGGGACATGCAAATTTCACTTGCCCAGCAAAAGGTTGGGGAAATGGAAGACTTCCCTACCAGCTGAAACAGGTTGTAGGCTTGCATTTTGGTGTCCACAGGACCATACACACAGTGTTTAACACAAAGTAGATGCCTGAAACAGGTTGACGCATTTAAAAGAATCCAATATTCCATGGGGTAAATATGAATTTACCAGACTACGTAATTGGGAACCTCCCTGTTCTTCCATACTAAGCAGATAATTCCTTGTACTCTAGACCTAGGCAGAATCAATAGTATAAAACACTAGCTTTAAAAAAATTAACCTAAAAATAGACTAAATAGAATTACTGATGTTTGACTAATTAAAACTAATTTCCATGAAACGAAATTCAGAAACTTTATTTACAATTTCATTCCCTGCCAAGTACTCAGCTGATAACCTTGAAAGCACGCCCTGGGTTTAAGCGCCCTTAATAGCTTTTAAATGGACATGTCTTATTTATAAAACGGGTGCTTGGCTATAACCATTAAAATGTTGCAATTACGCATTATTATTACGTTTGAAACTGTAATCCAGTCATGATTGGGGATACTATCCAGAAAACAAACTCAGGGAGACTAAAAAGGGTTTTCCCCTCCTACGAAATTAGTTAGGATGCAAACACCATGTCGAAGAGAGAAAAGGGGACTTGTTTAAGAACTTTTGAAAAAAAGAACCAATGGGAAATTACCAGTGAGACACCAATAGCAAATAGTTTCACTATATTTAAGGAGCATTTGGAAGTGAGCGGCAGGGACTTCAGTATCGTTACAAATGGAGGTGTCACTCTTTAACTGAACACTGAATAATGGGGCAGCCACGGTGGTGCGTCTGTGCGGCACACGGAGGATGCCTAACAGCAAGGTGGCCGTGGGAGACACCACAGGAAGCTGCAGGATCCGGTCGCTTGCAAACCAATGAGGATATTAACTGCTCAATATCTAACATCAATCAAATAAAATAACCTTTAAAATAACATGAATTTTAAAGTTGTCCCACTTTATCTTTTACTTTATTCCCTCTATTTTAAGTGCAAACAAAATTTTAATTAAAATTTAGTTCTATTTAGTCAAAATGAAGTCCAGTTCTTCTTTTCTTAGTATATTTTCATGTCACCTTTTCCTAGAATTTTTCTGAATATGATGTGACATATGATATTTTGTGAAACTTCCTGGGGTCAAGATAAAAACCATTTTATCTACCATGCAGTATTAGTACAAAGAGGCTAATATAGCAACATTAGGAATTAAAATAAAGCATTAAGGAAATGAAGAAAAATGCCAGATGATGGTTTTAATAACATATAACAGTTTTTGTTTCCAAATTATGTAACAATATTTAACAAAGGTACAAGAAAAAGAAATCAGTAGTATAAAACATTAGTTTTTTAAAAATTAACCTAAAAATAGATTAAATAAAATTATTGATGTTTGAGTCATTAAAACTAATTTCCATGAAACGAAATTTAGAGACTTTACTTACAGTTTCATTCCCTGCAAAATATTCAGCTGATAACTTTGAAAGCACTCTCTGAGTTTAAACACCCTTAGTAGCTTTTAAATAGATGTGTCTTATTTATAAAATGAACGACAAGGACTTCAATATCATTAAAATGTAGTTGTTACTCCAACATAAATAATTTAAGAAAAATAGTGCCTTATTATTTAGATAGAAAATGCAAGGGGCAAAGACCTGTTTTAGATAATTCCTAAAATATGCTTGATACTTAACAAATACTTAACACATGTTTAGTAATTCAATGTTTGCTGATTTTTTTTAATATTTTGACTTGAGAAAGATATAAATTCACCTGCATAATAAACGATAATCCTACTTTTTAATTATTCTATAACTGAAAAGTAATGAGGATCAATGACAATCTGCATATTAATTTCCCTTTAATTTATACTGTGAAGGATATGGGTGCAACTTTGAAACTGGGATACATTTTTAGTTTGTACAAGTTTTAAAACCAGGCACACATTTACCAAAATAAAAACAGAAGAATCTCATGTCTCAAAATATTCATATATTTTATTTTCTGTGTGCTGCTTTTCAGGATGGATAACATGACTTTTTAATTCTTATTCTTTACTATCTAAAAAGACATCCCTGCAATATAAAACGTAATTTTAAGAAAAATTTAATGTATTTCTTATTTTTTCTCTCATTTAGCAAGACAATAAGCTGACATCTTATTTAAGAAGTAGCAAACTCGAAATAGAGGCTGATGCTTACACTTCCAGTAGTAATTCTTAGAATGTGTTTATCTAAACTGAAATCTCTGTTTAACATTTAACAGTACTCGGGAAATGGCAAAAGGTGGCATCTGCTTTAATTTCACAAGTTGTTGCTTTATCTATTTTCTTGTGAACCTCACTAATCCATATTTCTTCAAGTCACTTTAGTTAATATCATTGGTGTTGTAATTGTTCTAAACAAGGCAAAAAAACATAATGGATATGTAAATAGCTTATCATGCTTCTTAAACATGTATGTGCACTCACAGGACAGGTTAGAAAAGATTTCCCAGTAGAGGAATTTAAAGACCTAGGCTCCATGCTCAGTTGTGTTAGAATCATAGATTTATCATATATTTATAATACTGGCATTATGGGAAGATAACATATTTTTTATTTATCCCATAGACTGGTAAGAATCAAATGGCTTAACTTACATAGATACCCTGGTAAACGACTCTCACTAGTTATTACTATTTTTATTATCGCTATTTTATATACAAGCTTTTTTTCCTCCCACAAATAAACGTACCTGAAGAACATGTTTGATAGCAAATAAATTGTCTTCTGATCCCCCCCACTCTATTTGGATAAATTGGCTCTAAATACCATCACTAACTTGAATATCTCTATCATTTGCATTGTCTAAAGACGGAGACTAAAGCAATTAAGATAGAAGATGTAACTTATATATTTAGAGTTGATAAGTCCTGAGTACATAAGTCCAAATTATTTTAATAAAAAAGATAGCTACATTTGACATAATTACTGCCATTTGTCATTTAAAGTTTTAAAATGTTTCCATTATTTATAGTTTTCAAATATATTTTATTTCCCATCCATACTTTTTTCAAATTTTGCTTTTCAATAGGACTTGGCTTACTCTTAAAAAAATGAAAAATGAGGCTGATAGGCCAATTTAGGGGAGAAATATAATTAAATGTTTACCTACAAGACAAGCAAATCTTGATTGTAACTCTTAGGATTACTATAGCAAACATTCCAAAACAATCATGAGTGTAGATTCTTGTTTGTTTTTATTTTGTTGGCTAGATAGTTTTCTAAAATCTTACAAACTGGCACAGAAAATATGCAAATTGAAATATAAAACGTATTAGAAAATGTGAACACATTAGCTTAACACTTACTCAACCATAAAAATAAGTTTGGTAAACTTACTAGTGTATCCATTCCTTATTTGTCATCTGATATCGTTCTTAGTCACTCATTGTCAATATTTCTTTGTTTTATTTCAAATTGTTTCTATCAACTTATTTAAAAATTTGTACCCCGCCCCCCAAAAATGTATGTTAGGTTGTAACCAGGTTTCAAAAAAGCAGCCACCACTCTGGCTGTGACAACTGGCAGGAGAGCCGGGTTCTGCCTTGGGGAGAAACACTGCCAGTTGGTGGCAGCATTCACAAGAGCGGGTCACATTTCCTCTCTTATCTTTGGGTTGGATTTCAAAACAACTCAAGAAAACAGACTCAAAGGCAAGCCTGGAAACAGCACGTGAACGGCAGAAAAGTGGACGATTTCTGATTAAAATTCAGTTCCACAAAAACAGTAGAGCATCTGGCGGAAAAGGTAGCTCGTGTCCTATTTACCTCCTGAGCAGTTTTAGAAAAACAGGTGAAAGCTTACTCCTAGAACAAACAGTGGGATCAATGACCAGGGGGGGCTGGTCTTTCCCCTCCCTAACATTTGCTCTCGGTTCAAGGACACTACCAGCCATCCTCACTGCTCATCCCCCCTCCCTCTCCTAGAAAATAGCTGTGTCATTTTAGAGACTTTTTCTTCTGTCACCTGCTCATGAGCTACAGATTGGGAAGCAGGCAATTTTGTTCTGTTCTGATAGAAAACAGCAACAACAAACAAACGTTTTTAACTCAGTAGCTAGAACACGAACAGCCATCACCACACCAGGCATCAATTTAGTCATGCAAAATGTGAGTGATTAGGTTACAGGGCCAGCATTCCCAGGAAGAGGAGTGTTCTAAGAGGAAACATTTTGCTTTTCTTATGATTCAGTAATGTCATACAGTAAATAATGTAAAATTTTTATTTCAAACATTCAAACATAGCAAAATCCAGTGGTGAATTACTAAGAATTTTAAGTTACTAACTGTAGTCACTTTGTAATTGGTTGTTTATATTTTTAAATTTCTTCAACATAATTATATTTAAAACAAAAATGTTTTTAATATTCGGTTAGCTGTTCTTGTGCCTACTGAATGAGTATTCTTCAAAACAGAATTAATTTTTATCGGTGAAAGTGGGTTATCTATAGTAGTTTGCTCTGTTTATATGCACATGAAATATTCCTTTATTATGGAAAATCTTTCCTCTCTAAATGAATATTTAAGAAAAAGACTATTGGAAATATATCAGTATTTTTTAAAATATATTTTTTTATTGATTTTTAGAGAGGAAGGAAGTGGAAGAAATAGAAACACCATTCATCCACTGCCTCCTGCACGCCCCCTACTGGAGATTGAGCCTACAACCCGGGAATGTGCACTGACCAGGAATCAAATTATTGACCTCTTGATTCCTGGGTCGACCTTCAACCACTGAGCCATATCAGCTGGACTATATCAGTATTTTTAATGATCAAAATAAATACTAAAGTGGAAAGTCTTTACAATTTCCAAGGAACTGATATGATCTATTAACAAATCCTGATCCTTTAGGCCAGTGGTTCTCAACCTTCCTAATGCCTCGACCCTTTAATACAGTTCCTCATGTTGTGGTGACCCCAACCATAAAATTATTTTCGTTGCTACTTCATAATTGTAATTTTGCTACGGTTATGATGAATCATAATGTAAATATCTGATATACAGGATGTATTTTCATTGTTACAAATTGAATATAATTAAAGCATAGTGATTAATCACAAAAATATGTAATTATATATGTGTTTTCCGATGGTCTTAGGCGACCCCTGTGGAAGGGTTGTTTGACCCCCAAAGGGGTTGCGACCCACAGGTTGAGAACCGCTGCTTTAGACATTTGGAATGCCATACATTAGATAGCAAGTGATCTGAACAACAGTTTACATTCTTTCATATAAAGCATTGCTGCTCAGAATTAGCATGTTACAAAACTCTTGTGAAATTTCAGTTGAAACATATTAGCAAATATATTTGTGAAGGAAAAAAAAACACCTAGCCACTATAATGTAGAAAGTCCCTTTATGAATCCTAGATGAGGAAAACTCTGTCTTTGCATGGCTCATTCATCAGAGAAAGGGAAACTTACTAAATGAGTTACTAAAGCACTTTATATAAAGCAAAATGTGATGAAATGTTGCCATTCTTTTAAAAGACAAATATATCCTGTGACATGAACCTCTGAAGTTAAAATCTATACCTCCGAAAGTACATTTTAATTTAAAGCTATTTTAACTGGTCATATAGTATTCCACTGAACGATCTCCCTAGGAAGTTTTCAGGTAGAGTTAATCTAGATAGAAAATACTGTCAAGCAGTTACAGTGTTATGCATTAAAAAGAAAAAAAAAAAACCCTAAGCACTGAAATGTTATCTACTTTTCTCTTCCTAACATGCCCTTTCTATATGAAACAGAGAAAGTACAAATGATGCTTACTATTATTAGTATAGATTTTTATACATTTTAACATCTATATTTTAATGAATGGACTATTTTCTGAAAGGCAATTAAATTATCCCAGGAAAGGCTTTTTTTGTTTTGTTTTTAAATAAAAAGGGTCATTGCATACAATTTTATGGAAAAAAAAAAAAACCCCAGAAACAAAACACACCCACACAAACAAAACACACACACACAAAGACACACAGACACACACACACACACACACACACACACACACACAACAAAAACGCTCCTTGCTAAGAGATATGGCCATTTTGTTATCCATGAAAGGAAAGAGGACTTCCAATGAAAGATCCTGGACCATGAGAAAAAAATGTCATCCAGGCTGTTTGCTGGCAACAGGCCACACAAGCAGTACCCAGCCTGCATGGAGAGCAGGTTGGCAGATGTTGTTAGCTGACTTTTGCTGAAAGAGTATGGGAGAACAGTTGGAAAATCACAAGGTGTCGAACAAGCTTTAAGGAAATAAATAGCTTATCTGGCAATAGAAAGGGAGAAAGACAACGAGTTCCTTCGTGGAGGAGGAAGACTGGGATACTTCCAATTACAGAGTTTCATGAACTGACTTCTTAATAAGAATAGAATTTGTATTTAGAGGTTCTAAGATGTCGGGGAGACAAGTAGTTTGCAGTTTTGCTGTAGATTTGTGATCTTCTTGTATGAGAACACCATTGATACCGGTGATAATTCCTCCCCCTTCCCTCTTCTGCCCCTAACTGGTGACTGAGACAGCACATGGGGCAAGTGCAAACAGCCAACCTAGAGCCCCTGACACCTTAACCTGAATCCTGGCATTTGACACTAGAATCGTCCTAAGGGAAAAAAACATGACACTGTGAACACCTGGTGGGCACAGCAAGTAATATTCAATAAATATGTGAAAATCTAATTTTGTATTAAAGTCTGAATCAAAAAGAAAATATGAGACAATTGCAAAGGTACTTTTCAGAAGAAAGCATTATTGCATGATGCTGAAAAGAGGTTGCCCCATGATCATTGTCTGCTAGTTAGCATCAGTGAACATACAGGCAGGCCTGTTAACATCCCTTATAGTGGGATGTAAATCATCACAAAGCCAATAAAACAGAACCACATTTTCTTCAAGCCCTAAGATAAGAATCCTTTCATCTGAGTAGACATATTGCTAGGCAACATTTGTTAACATAGAAAGAGCAACAGGGTCTAAAAGAATAAAAAGGCCAGAGTACAATGTCCATAAAGGTGGGTCCCCGAGCATACACACAATTATACATGTATAGGTATACATATACATACCCATACCGACACACATATGCATACACACATGCCTACATGCACACCTATATATACATACATACACAAATGCATACATACACACACACACTTACAAATGGCATTCTTGCCGTATTTTTTAAAGCATGGTTTCAAATGGAGGTGCAACTTCAAATATACTTCTTTGAGCAAATTCTATTTGCCTCACTTATTATTCTTCCTAAATGTATGCTTCTCATAAGTGTATGCATGCTATAAATGCTATGATCTTCGTGTAAGTAGGGTTCTCTTTACACATGTTAGCTAGCAGAATCTTTGCCACATTCTTACACATATGTTATATTATAATATGTTATAATATGTTTTCAAAAATTACAATCTTTACTTATTTTCCTTAGATTAAGGATTTCATTACATCTTAAAAAAATAAAGGCTTCTATAGACTACAGAGGACATTCAAAGGCAGAGCTTAATAAAAAAAATAGCCACATTATTGTTTCAAATTATTTCATGAAGACATATTTTTTTTTTCTTAAGTAGACAGGGGTTTGTTTTGTTAGCTTTCTTAGTTTCTGCAAGCCCCTGAGCCTGATAGGATCTCAACCCAGGGACTCCCACCCTCACCGGTAGCCCTCACTTCTGTCATTTTCGAGAAGCCATTGTATGGGTTCTTATTTGTAATCCACTTTGAAAGTCAAAAGCGGCGCAGATATAAAAATAAAAGCACTTATTCAAGGGCATCTTCAACACAGCAGTTGCTGCCTGGTAAGGACGTACAGGTCTGGAGCCGCCCATTCCCAGCGCCTCTGTGCAGGCAGTCCAGGGTCGGAGGGGGACAGGGGTACCCCGGGCGGCGGGCGGGGGGATACCCCGCCATGGGCACAGGATCCCTAAGCTGTTTTCTCGCTGGAGCCCACGCTCTTCCCGGCACTATGGAAACAGCATTTTTTTTTTTTTTTTACGTCCTCCTCTTTCTATTACATCCCTAACCGAGAATTTCAACTTCTCAAGACAAGTGAATGGTGCTGATGACGCCCGGGAAAAAGCCCTCGACCCGAGTGCGGGGGAAGGGCATCCCTGGCGGGTGGGGCCCTGGGAGCCACCCGCGACCGGTGTGGCCGGGAGTTGGGGGCGCCACGGCCCCTCCCGCACCCCGGCTCTCCTTCCAGGAAGGGGCACGAAGCTGATATCGATCCAGAGCTCACCGGTGACTAATGTGATGATCGTAAACAAGCCGCCGGCGGGGCACCAAGGAACCACCCAGGCGCAAACCCGCTGCGGCGGGCGGGCGCGCGCCCACCCTGAGTCTGGGCGCAGGATCCGCTCGCCGAAGTGTGTGTTGGTAGGAGGGGATTACGAGAGGGCAGCCAAGTTCATTACCCTTTCTTGCCCGCCGCGAGTGTGGCGGTGGCGGGGCCATGAAAGGCCAAAGTGGGGTGTTCCCCCATTCCCTGCGCCCAGAGCCGAGGGCGGTATCGGGCCTGGATCATCACCGGCCCCTGTCCCCTGCAGTGTCTCCTCCTCCGAGCCCCTCCCAGGCGGACGTTCCGAGCCCAATTAATTGAGTAAAAGCGGGAGGGAAGGACCCTCCGCGCCGCGGCTGGCCCCCGCCCCTTCTGCGCGCCCCTTTTCCCGCCCTGGGTGGCATCTCCTCCGCCTGCATCCACAAGCAGCCTCTGATTAATGAGGTTTGGGCCGGCCCCCACCCCGCCCCGGCCCCAGCCTCCGCGGGAGAGGGCGGGGACGGCGGGAAACGCAGCCCGGGGAGAAAGGGGGGCGGGGCGGGGGCGCGCGGTCCACCCCCCCGCGCCTCGCGCCCATTGGTCGCGCGTGCCATCCGTCGGGAGGCGCGGCGCCAATGCAGGCGGCGGGGCGGGGCGGCCGCGCAGTGTGTGCCTGCGTAACGCCGAGTCACATGTTGTTTTGCTCTTCTTAGTTCAGTCACTCGGTGCGCGATGTGTTACTCACAGTGCGGCGGGGACCGCGAAGAGCCCTGGTCGCCGTTGGCAGCAGCAGCAGCGGCAGCAGCAGCCCCGGCAGCAGCGCGGACCCGGAGTGCCCAGGCGCACCCCGGCACCCCGAGCGCGGTGCGGCGGCGGGACTAGTGCGGCCGCGCGAGCCTTAGGCTCGGCCCCTCGACTAGGGGACCCCGACTCTCCGCCCAGCCAGCGAGTCCCCAGGCGCCGCCCGAGAGCCCGGGAGGCAGCGGCCACGGGCAGCCGGGCCAGGCGGCGGCCACCGCCGGCGCTGGGCATCCTCTGGGGCTCCGGATCGCGGAGGGTGCTGCGCCACCGCTCGGTGTCGGCCCCCGCCGGCCTCCCCGAACCTTCCCCACCTCCTGGGCCCAAGGGACCTGGGCTCGAGCGGGCGAGCAGGGGTGAGGGAGCAGCCCCCGCCTGCGCCCCCTCTGCTCCCCCCGAGCCCCTTGACACTGGGCTGGGCATCGCGGCCTGAAGTGCCCGGGATGGCGAGCCCGCCGCTGCACGGGCCCGGGGCGCCGGCGGGCGGCGACGGCCCCAACCTCAACAACAACAACAACAACAACAACCACAGCGTGCGCAAGTGCGGCTACCTGCGCAAGCAGAAGCACGGTCACAAGCGCTTTTTCGTGCTGCGCGGGCCCGGCGCGAGCAGCGACGAGGCGGCAGCGGGCGGGGGTCCGGCGCCACAGCCTCCGCGGCTCGAGTACTATGAGAGCGAGAAGAAGTGGCGGAGCAAGGCTGGCGCCCCGAAGCGGGTCATCTCGCTGGACTGCTGCCTGAACATCAACAAGCGCGCGGACGCCAAGCACAAGTACCTGATCGCCCTCTACACCAAGGACGAGTACTTCGCCGTGGCCGCCGAGAACGAGCAGGAGCAGGAGGGCTGGTACCGCGCGCTCACCGACCTGGTCAGTGAGGGCCGCGCGGGTGCCGGCGACTCGGCCCCCACCGCGACCCACGCCGGGTCCTGCAGCGCCTCCTTGCCCGGCACCCTGGGCGGCTCTGCCGGCTCCGATGACAGCTACGGGCTGGTGGCGCCCGCCACGGCCGCCTACCGCGAGGTGTGGCAGGTGAACCTGAAGCCCAAGGGCCTGGGCCAGAGCAAGAACCTGACAGGCGTGTACCGCCTGTGCCTGTCTGCGCGCACCATCGGCTTCGTGAAGCTGAACTGCGAGCAGCCGTCGGTGACGCTGCAGCTCATGAACATCCGCCGCTGCGGCCACTCCGACAGCTTCTTCTTCATCGAGGTGGGCCGCTCGGCTGTCACCGGCCCCGGCGAACTGTGGATGCAGGCTGACGACTCCGTGGTGGCCCAGAACATCCATGAGACCATCCTGGAGGCCATGAAGGCGCTCAAGGAGCTCTTTGAGTTCCGGCCGCGCAGCAAGAGCCAGTCGTCTGGCTCCTCTGCCACTCACCCCATCAGCGTCCCCGGCGCGCGCCGCCACCACCACCTGGTTAACCTGCCTCCCAGCCAGACGGGCCTGGTGCGCCGCACGCGCACCGACAGCCTGGCTGCCACCCCGCCGGCCACCAAGTGCAACTCATGCCGGGTGCGCACGGCCAGCGAGGGCGACGGCGGCGCGGCGGCCGGGACCGGGGCGGCGGGCGGCAGGCCGGTGTCGGTGGCCGGGAGCCCCTTGAGCCCGGGGCCAGTGCGTACACCTCTGAGCCGCTCACACACCCTGAGCGCCGGCTGCGGCAACCGCGCGAGCAAGGTGACGCTGGCGCCGGCAGGGGGCGCCCTGCAACACAGCCGCTCCATGTCTATGCCCGTGGCGCACTCGCCCCCAGCAGCCACCAGCCCAGGCAGCCTGTCGTCCAGCAGCGGGCATGGTTCGGGCTCCTACCCGCTGCCTCCGGGCCCGCACCCGCACCTGCAGCACCCCCTGCACCACCACGCGGGCCAGCGGCCCTCCAGCGGCAGCGCTTCAGCCTCTGGCTCCCCCAGCGATCCCGGCTTCATGTCCCTGGATGAGTACGGCTCCAGCCCTGGGGACTTGAGAGCCTTCTGCAGCCACAGGAGCAACACGCCTGAGTCCATCGCCGAGACACCCCCTGCCAAGGATGGGAGTGGGAGCGAGCTATACGGGTACATGACCATGGACAGGCCTCTGAGCCACTGTGGCCGCCCCTACCGTCGAGTCTCAGGGGATGGAGCCCAGGACTTGGACAGAGGGTTGAGGAAGAGGACTTACTCCCTGACCACACCTGCCCGGCAGCGGGCGGTGCCCCAGCCCTCCTCTGCGTCCCTGGATGAATACACCCTGATGCGGGCCACCTTTTCTGGCAGCTCTGGCCGCCTCTGCCCATCCTGCCCCACCTCTTCTCCCAGAGTGGCCTATCACCCTTATCCTGAGGACTATGGTGACATTGAGATTGGGTCCCATAGGAGCTCCAGCGGCAACCTGGGCACGGATGATGGTTACATGCCCATGACCCCTGGAGCGGCCCTCATGGGTGGTGGCAGTGGCAGCTGCAAGAGTGACGACTACATGCCCATGAGCCCCACCAGCGTGTCTGCCCCGAAGCAGATCCTGCACCCACGGGTTGCTGCTGCGGCTCTGCCCCCCACCGGCCCTGCAGCGCCGGCACCCACCAGTGTGGCCGGCAGGGCCTTTCCGGTGAACAGGGCCAGCTACAAGGCTAGCTCCCCGGCGGAAAGCTCTCCCGAGGACAGTGGCTACATGCGCATGTGGTGTGGCTCCAAGCTGCCTACGGAGAGCACCGACAGCAAGCAGCTTCCCAACGGGGACTACCTCAACATGTCCCCCAGCGACGCGGGCACCGCGGGAACCCCACCCGACTTCTTCACCGCCGCCTTGCACGGCGCTGGAGAGATGCTCAGGAGCGTCCCTGGCTACTGCTACAGCTCCTTACCCCGCTCCTACAAGGCTCCCTACACCTGCAATGGGGACAACGACCAGTACGTGCTCATGAGCTCCCCCGTGGGGCGCATTCTGGAAGAGGAGAGGCTGGAGCCTCAGGCCAGCGTGGGGACCACGCAACCGGCCAGCAGCGTGGTGGCAGGGGTCGGTGGGGGCAGCCACGCTCAGCCTCCTCACTCCGTAGTGCCTTCTGCAGGGAGGCAGAGTGGCAGCGGCAGTGGCCGCCCCGAGGGCTTCCTGAGCCAGCGCTGCCGGGCAGTGAGGCCCACGCGCCTGTCCCTGGAGGGGCTTCAGACCCTGCCCAGCATGCACGAGTGCCCCCTACCGCCCGAGCCCAAGAGCCCGGGCGAGTACATCAATATTGACTTTGGCGAGGCTGGAGCGCGCTTGTCGCCCCCGGCCCCTCCGATGATGCTGGCTTCGGCGGCCTCGTCGTCCTCGCTGCTGTCTGCCAGCAGCCCAGCCTCGTCCCTGGGCTCTGGCACCCCGGGCACGAGCAGTGACAGCCGGCAGCGCTCCCCGCTCTCTGACTACATGAACCTGGACTTCAGTTCCCCCAAGTCACCCAAGGCTGAGACCCAGAGCGGGGACCCAGTGGGCTCCTTGGATGGCCTCCTGTCCCCTGAGGCCTCCTCCGGGTACCCGCCACTGCCCCCGCGCCCTGCCGCCCCCTCCTCCGGTTCGCAGCTGCAGCCACCTCCGCCACCCCCTCCAGGGGAGCTGTACCGCCTGCCTCCTGCACCCACATCCCAGGGCCCCAGTGCTGCCTCCTCTTCGTCCTCGGAGACTGGGGACAATGGTGACTACACCGAGATGGCCTTCGGCGTGGCTGCCACCCCGCCGCAACCCATCGTGGCCCCCCCAAAGCCAGATGGTGCCCGCGTGACCAGCCCCACGTCCGGCATGAAGAGGCTGAGTCTCATGGATCACGTGTCGGGGGTCGAGGCCTTCCTGCAGGCTGGCCAGCCCCCAGACCCCCACCGGGGGGCCAAGGTCATCCGTGCAGACCCACAGGGGGGCCGCCGCCGCCACAGCTCGGAGACCTTCTCCTCAACCACCACTGTGACTCCCGTGTCGCCGTCCTTTGCTCACAACCCGAAGCGCCACAACTCGGCCTCCGTGGAAAATGTCTCTCTCAGGAAAAGCAGTGAAGGGAGTGGCAGCGGCGTCCTCGGTGCGGGTGACGAGCCCCCTGCGTCCCCTCGCCAGCCGCAGCCACCCCTCCCCCAGCAGGCGCGGCCATGGACACCAAACCAGCCTGCGGGCCTGGTTGGCTGCCCCGGGGGCAGTGGCTCTCCCATGCGCAGGGAGACCTCAGCTGGCTTCCAGAATGGTCTCAACTACATTGCCATCGATGTCCGGGATGAGCCGGGGCTACTGCCATCTCCACAGCAGCACCCACACCTGCATCCGCATCCGCAGCCAGGCGACAAGAGTGCCTGGGGCCGGACCCGTAGCCTCGGGGGTCTCATCAGTACTGTGGGGGCCAGCAGCACCGCTGGGGTGTGTGGGGGTCCAGGCCCTGGAGCGCTGCCCTCCAACACCTATGCCAGCATTGACTTCTTGTCCCATCGCCTGAAGGAGGCCGCCATTGTGAAAGGTGAGGCCCTTCCCCTTGTGGCTGGTGGGAGGGAGGGTGGGAAAAGTGGGTGAGCATTGGTGGGTTCACTCCTCTTCCCTCCTTTGGTACCTTGACCTAAATGCCCAAATATTGGCCTCGGCTTCTTGTTTTGTTTTACTTTAGGCTCCTGTGTCCTCCTCTTTCCTCAAAGACTTTGACAAGAACAGTCAAAGCATCTTTGAGTTGAATGTGAAGCTTCCGATTCAGGGAACTACTATTTGTTGTTGTTTGTTTGTTTGTTCTTTGGCCCCAAACATTTCTTCTTTCCCACAGTCCTCTTCCCACCTATTAACACTGGACATGCTCTCCAGGTCCCCACCTGAAACCCATCTTCTTGATCTGAGAGTGGGAAAGTTCTGCTAGGAAGGGCCCTGAAGTTTTGACTTCTCCCAGGCTTGTAACCTTCATTTTTCTCTTTGTTTTCCTGGAGCAGGGCCCCAGCTGATTCTTGCTGAGCCTCAAAGTTTATAAAAACAGGCTCGAAAGTCATTTAGGAAATGAGCATCCATTTTTGTGGCCGCTAAAGGGAACAGTTAACCATTTACAGTTTGCACATAAACTATAGGGGCTTTTCCATTAGAGATATTTCTTTTCTCCTAAGGGGCTGAAATAGTAATGCTGCTTAAACACAACTTAAAAGCAGTGGTTCTCAAACCTGAGCATACCTGGGAGTCACCTGGAGAGGCTGCTGAAAC
This sequence comes from Myotis nattereri, assembly GCF_964212035.1. NCBI lineage: Eukaryota > Metazoa > Chordata > Mammalia > Chiroptera > Vespertilionidae > Myotis > Myotis nattereri. The sequence goes on from NC_138076.1 coordinate 31,690,831, forward strand.
CAGCGAGGCTGGGCTGTGTAAAGTCCCAGGGATTCTGATGCAGTAGGTGTGGGGTGTGGCCCAGAATTTGCGTTTCTAAGAAAGTCTCCAGGTTGTGCTGCTGCTGCTGTCCTTTGAGAACCCTCTCCCAGGTTAGACCCACCCGAGGAGGTATGAAAAATAACCTATGGGGCCTCACGCCAGACACTCAAGTAAAACATCCAGTGGGCAGAGTGGAGGCAGGAGCATTTTTCAGTTGCCCAGGTGATAATATGCAGCCAGGATTTAGAATCAGTGCTTTAGAGAAAACAAGTGAAGACAACATCATGGGGCTTTTCAAGAACAATCGGATAGGCTGGTACCCCGTATTGTTCTTCACATTCTCATCAAATATCCATGAGGAGAGAGAGACTGCTTGCTTTGCAGCTGGCGGTGCATTCTGACTGTTTCAAACTTTGCATGATGTGGGGGAGAGAGAAATAAAGGGGTGAGGGATGTTCAAGGGTTTCTTCTGTAATTGTGTAGCTGATTCTCTGCAGGGTTGCTAGTAACATAGAGGCGCTGTGGGAACCACAGAACACGGAGTGGTGGATGCTGTTCTAAGGTCAACAGTCTGCAGGGGTTACAACCAGGTGATGAACAAGGTGGCTTGGGGATCCATATGCCATTTTCTTTTTCTTTTTCTCTTAGAGTAAACAGATCAGTTTAATGCTGTCTAAATGCAGCATGTGTTTGATAATATCCATGGGATTTAAAATTATAGCTGTAGGGTAAGTGCCCTGTTATTGTAATAGAACAGAGAAAAAGCTATTTACGTTTTTATTAAAACCATAGAATGAAAGATGAAAAGAGACACAGAATTGTAAGGAATGTGGTGCTTCAGTATCTAATTAAATCAATTGGAAGTGATCAGAGTGTTTCCCTTAAATGGTGACTCTCAGCTGAAGGTCATTTTCCTTGGAGTTGTAATAGGCACTACAGGTACTTTGGAAAAATTGCTAGTGTGTCATGGAGTTAAGGATTAGCTGCCTTTCAAGACATAAACCATATAAACACACCGTATAACTGGAATCAAGTGGTGGTGGTGGGGGGGGGGGTGTACACACACACATTTTATTGGTATGCCCAAATGGGTATATGCCACAGTGAACATGAAAGTACATTTTGCTGAAATCTGATTCTAATCAGAAAAACAGTCTGAGAACATAACACCTTTTACTGTTTTTGGTGGAGTAGGCGGTAAAAACCTGGACTGGATTCAGGAGGGCCCCAGGAGTGGGTTCTTGTAGTAACAGGAGGAGTGAGCTGGAGTGTGCTTGCGACTGCAGGCCTAAAAGGAGTCGAGGCCTTTTTGATAAAGTAGATACATTGAGAAACGTGATTCGTGTATGATATAATGCCCTTTTCAGACTAGGGAAAATTTTAAACGGCAAGAGATAAGTTTAGCTAGAGACCCTGTTTAGCTTGTTTTGTTTTAAGATTTCCCACCAGTATAAAATTCCTTTCAACCTATAGGATTCAGGATTCTGAAATCAAAACAGCAGTTTGTATGTTTCATGGTGGCTGAACAAAGATGAGAGATTGTTTTGGTTGCTGTTTTTCCAAAGTCTGTGTGGTAAACACCATTTTAAGAAGGAAAGGGGTTCTTTTTAAACAAAACTGATAATTGCTATTGATCCATTGTGCCAAAACCACATTTTTTTTTTTTTTTAAAAAAAGGATCACATGCCAAAATGGGTTTCTAGTAAACTCATTTGAACACAGAGAACAGTAGAATAGGAAAGAGGAGGGTGTCATCTTAATTAATGTGCAGGCTAAACTGTGGTCTGTGAAGCCAGGCGAACATTTAGAAACTCAGAATGAGCATCCGCTTGTATTTAACTCATGTATTCCCGTAGGCATTTGTTTTGGGTGCTCATAAATAAAAAGCTCACAGGAGGTTAACAATTTAATCCTTGGAGAGAATAATTTCTAGAAGGAAGACGTGCAAAGCATTTCTTTGAAGATGAACTAGAAAAAGAACTTCCTGGGTTATTGCGTGCACTGCTCTGGCTCTCAGAAGTGGCATATGTTTGTTTCCACATCGAGCTTCTCGGGTTCTGCATGGGAAAGCCACACTGGTTATACTGAAGCAGAATCATTTGGGGGCCCTGAGTAGTGTTTGGTATTTGCATAAGTGGTGACCAAGACTAAGGTTCCAGCAATCTTTGATAGTTGTTTACAATATAATTGGGAGTGGGGGTGAGGTTTCAATGCTCAAGCCAATTAAAAGTTAGTACACTTGAGATAGATGTACATAATGTAGACATACTAGTCCAGAGAAAATAAAAATTTAAGTCTAAAGTTTGCATCTCATTTGTAAGTAGGGGAGGTTATTTACCGTGTGTTTTATGTGTGTGTATGTAGAAAAATCCAACCAATCTGTTAGCCTGTAGTTGTTGGGGAAGTTGGAAGTATGTTACTGAATTTACTATGCTTTAAAACTACTTCTAAAAATTATCTCTTACATATTTTTGTATTTTGATTATAGATTGGTACATACCAAAAATAAGGTATTTTAATGTTCGTTTTTAGTGGGATTTTTATTCTAAAATTGTTTTTCCTATGTGTACAAGGCAGATTAGGTAAGAATTGCCACTGGAAGCATCTGTATTTAAATTATGTTTGAGTAAAAGGGTCTGTTTATTCATAGCCTATGGTAAAAGAATCATGGAATAAGAGGAATGTTTCCACAGGAACAGTGCAGTCAGGATGTATGTTTAAAAGTATTGCCTGCTGAAGTCTTAAAGCAAAGAACTTGAACACTTTTAGAACGCCAGTGTGATTGCTTGACAAACAATACCCCTTATTTTTTCTGTTGTGCATGTTTTTCTGCTTCAGCTGGATAGCTTTGTCATAATAGGATAATAATGTGCCCTGCTTCTACCCTATTCGTAGTTGTCTAACGAAGATGCTAATGAAAACACAGAGGCTTTCGTGAATGAAAGTCACATGACTTGTTCTATTTCCTTTATTGAAAGAGAAACCTTTACAAAAATAGTACTTCGTAGAAGGAAGCATACATAGTATGTGGAACACTAAACCAGAAATCAGGAAACCAGGTTTCCAGTTGCTGATCTTAATTAGTCTTTGTGTGACCAGAGGGAAGCCATTTAATCCCTCTTTCTCGGTTTCTCCATCTGTAAAATGGGATCATTATAAGCCTCTCCCTTCAGTGTCACAGGGCCACTGGGAGGGCCAGGAGATAGTAAACATTAACAGTGGTTAAGCTCTTCTAAAGAAATGTGCTAACACATCTAATGACGCTATTGACACTTGTTACCTTGAAACTGTGAGAATATACAGGAAAGCTGCTTTTGTAAATGGGTGTTCTCTTAGAAAAAGACAAAAACTCAGTTGTCTGAATGGAGGCAATCAATACCTATTTAAGAAATGTTTGCCTTTTCTGTTTGATTGCTAGTTCCACCTCAGTCTCCAGGCACCACTGTTTTTCCCCTCTTTTTTTTTTAAAAAAAACTTTTGTTTGTTTTTTTTTTCATAGATAATTATCAATTGTAAGGAAAGAGTGTCTTAAATTACATAATAAAATAACAATTAAGGAAAATAGTGCCCTAATCCTGAAACTATACTAAGACCATACTTTTGATTACCTTTTTTTTAATTTGTTTACATATTTTTTTTTAAATAGTCGTGTTTATTTTATTTTTTTTAATATATTTTATTGAGTTTTTACAGAGAGGAAGGGAAAGAGATAGAGAGTTAGAAACATCGATGAGAGAGAAACACCGATCAGCTGCCTCCTGCACATCTCCTACTGGGGATGTGCCCGCAACCCAGGTACATGCCCTTGACCGGAATCGAACCTGGGACCCCTCAGTCCGCAGGCCGACGCTCTATCCACTGAGCCAAACCGGTTTCGGTTTATTTGTTTACATATTAAGAGATATCGTCAAATGGTGTCAAGATGAAAATGTATAATTAGAATATACATTTATTTAAATTGACAGTTTGGGTTCTTCATGCTGGCTGCAGTGAAAGGCAAGCACAACTCTTAAACTTTCATTAGTTGAATCATCCATTGTTCAACCCTGGAGTTTCACTCTTTGGGGTTGATTTAATTAGAATGGTCACCCCTGCACTGTTTTAATTTGTTTGGTTGTCAAACATTAGGAAAAACTTGTAGTGTATGGTTCTTCTGTAGTTCCACAGACCCACTCCCCCCCGCCCCCCCCCCAAAAAAAAGAATTTTATTAGATAGTTAAGGTGTTATATCCTTTAGAACTATTAGTATTTAAATGAACGTCTTTCTGAAGAGGATAACTTGCAGAAGTTTTAGTAACAGCTCAGGTATAATGGGTTTTCTGTTAAAATTCCCACTAATGCATTTTCTGTAGAAGCATAGTTCCAAGAGCTAGTTAACTTTTGGTATCAGATTTGGCAAGTGGAGAGGTTTCTTTGTTTTGTTTTTTTTGGGTAGCACAGAATCAAGTGTTCCCATTTCACCTTAGAAACTTAAGGGAAAATGTAACTTTACTCTTTTATCTGCACTGCCAAGTAGAGTGGGGGAAACACTCGGAGGGAAGCAAAGCGCTATGCCCTGCCCCAAAGGCAGCCCTTCACTGGGGCCACTAGTGGGGACTTCTCTGCAGACTGTGCTGCAGACAGGCAGAATGTGTATCTCTATACAAGTCAGGCAAGGCATTTTCATGTTGCCGTTTTAGTAGACAAATGGAAAAAAATTTCCGAACCTCCGTAATAATCAGTTCATGCTGTTTGTCAGTGGCAGGTTTTGTGAAAACAGAGTTATCCAAATTTAAATGGGAACATTCTTTCTGTGTTAACTTGGTTGGTTTTAATGTGTTCTTAGGGACTGCAGTGGTTATTTTGAATCATTCACGGTAGATTATTATAGACAGTTGAGTGGTAGGTTTTTTGTGAACTGGTGAAGTTATCACTCAAGGTGGAGGAAATGCTGAGATTGATCATTGCTACTGATTATTTGATTTCTTTCTAGATAGCTACAGAGACTTACATTAGCTATGCACTGAAATAAAAGGCACAGAAGAAAGTTTGACTAGAGAGAGAGTTTATGTTGCATATTGTTTGGTGGGCACAAGGAATACAATATACTTCTCTGCATGGTATTGGAACTGAATTCATTGAATTTTGCTGAAATAGAATCTGGTTAAAACTTTTAGGCTCCCGATAACATAGTCAGTTTAGGGATTCTGATTTCTTTAGAGCTAGAAAAATATTAAATTTGCAGAAAGTCACTTCTACATGTCCAGAAACTTTATAAAACGAGCAAGCAAATGCATCTTTAAACTTGGCCTGTATTTGTGAATGTGACATAGTGCTTTTTCTATGCAAATTTAAAAGTAGTTACTTAAATCAGTCTATCTTTTGCCTCCAAATTCTAAGTATAACTAACAACACCAAAACTTGGTGGGCAATGAATGATTTTGAAAGGACGCTACTGAAATTGGAGACAACAAAAATGTAACCATTATTCTGATCAATATATTTTTTTTATTCTGGTCAATATTGAAAGGTAAGTGCAAGCCCCTCTCCCCTTTGCATCAGAATATTTGCCTAAAATTCAAAAAGGTGTTTTTCTTTACTTCATAGTGTTAAGACATTTTCATATGTATAGTATCACATAACATCCAAAAACCTTATGACATAGACAGGGCCACTTGGAGCCCCAATTTTTAAAATAAGGAACCTTCAGCTTCAAGAGGGCTAGTGATTTACCCAAGATTCTCAAGCCAAAGTGTTGGGAATAGTGTAGGGCTTCATACAAAGATGCTGTTTCACCAGCATTTTCCTATAACATTTTGTTTTTTATTTCACTTGGGTGATAATTTCTCCGTGTGCATTATTCATTGGAGTAAAATGGAGACAGTTAAGCAGAAAGACCGGACGTTGAAGGAAAGTCCCCTCTGAAGAGTTTAGGATTTGATACTACTTTCAGGGTTCTCATATTGTCAGGGATTTTAGGGTCAAATCAAGTTGGTTGGTTGGTCATCTGTTCAGGGTGTGTTTTTGTTTCTTTTTTTTTTTTTTTTTTTTTTAGTCTCACTTCCAGGACTTCTAGTGGTCTGCAAGGTGGAAAACTTACATTTCTTCTCCTGTTTTTGTTTCAGAAAAGCAAACTATATATATTATACTTGATAAGATACCTCCCCATCACTACCACCACCAAATACATTAAAACTCTTTCCACACAGTGTAGTGACAACCAGGGAAAAATACAAGGTCGTTTTGAGGGAAAAGGGTAGGGGAACCATTGGTATAATGTAACTTATTTTTAAGGTTGTGAAAACAGAGCCCAAGGGAGGTCGGGAGTCTTTTCCAAGGTCACTGATTTAATTAGTTGGTAGGGATGTTTGTAAATACTATCAAGAAAGAATAGGGAATTCTCTGTCTCTGTAGGTCTTTGTGTACCGATGAATAACTTTCTCCCAGGATATAGCTTGTTCCCTCTAGAACGTTTAGTATTTGGGGAGTTGGTATCCATCTTTTTACTTTGGAACATTTCAGTAAATTCTTTCAGGCATAGACAAGGTATGCTAGTGGGCAGAAATAGAGAATGCAGAGGTGTTCCTAAATCAGGAGTATGTTTTAATCAGGGAACTAGGGCTGCTCGTGACTATGTGAGCCGTGTTACTGATGAGGCAGAAGAGTGAAGTTTTGCTAAACACTCTCATGTGCTTGTGAAATAAAAAAGAAGAAGAAATAAAATTTTGGGGATAATTCAGATCAAAAGGCCTCTATTTGGGAAAATGTATGTTCTTGCTCTTTGTAGATTGGTTCACCCTGGGCCACTGATTATACCTAAGGGGTCATTTGGTGTTTCGATTGCTGCTCGAGGTGTCTTTAAGATGCATTTACTCTATAAGTAGTATATCATATACTCCTCATTATGAATAAGTCCATTAACAGGTTCCTAAGAAATGAGTCATTAACCTATTTAATGATGAGTTTATTTGAAAACTAACCAATTTAGAATTTGCCTAAGAACCCATAAGTAAGTCATCAGTTGTTGCAAGGTATTCTGCGGAGTGAGTTCTTTTACCAGTGTCCTTTTTTAAAGGCGCCCTCCCTCTTTTTTTTCCCCCTAATGAAAACATGTAATTGAGTTTTTATATGAAGAGAAATGTTTTTCCCCAAAGGTGCTACCTTTCTGCGAATGTGACTATAATATAACCCCACATGCAAAAGAATAAAGAAGACCTAAGCAAACATAAAGAGTCATAAGCTACCCATAGTTTTCAGAAATGTAATCGGGCATCCATGGCCTCATGGTACTCGTGCGGGTGACTCAGGATTTTGTTTACATTCGCTGTCAGTCTCTGCAGCATCCTAGGAGAGAGTACTTCCTTCCTAGCAGATGGCAGCCTCGGGGCCATGCGCCTGCCGTTGTAAGCAATGTGCACAAGTGCTCTACCCAGCATCTCTGTTGACAAGAGGCATGGGATTGGAGACTCTCTGTCACACAGGATCAACAAAATAGGGGAAGGCTTTCTCCTTCCATTGGGGATGAATGGCGTGATGAAGCTATTCTTCAGGTTACGAAGAAAGCAAAGTTCAGAATATCCTTGCGGTAGGTTATCTGTTGATCACTTAGCAAGTCAGGCAGAAAAGGTGACAGGGTGGAGATTCTGATGTGCTCTCTAGGGAATCCTCACTTTTAAGCCCAGCAGACTCCCTGCATGAGGTTCGGAGCCGTCTGTGAAATCTTGCCTTCCACTGAGGGCCTGGGAATTGGCCCAATGCTGGTGGTGGAAAGTCACTGAAAATAGGGACTGAAGTAAGTGACCATCTGATGCGGATGAGTTCCCAGGTCTGTTGCAGAGGCCACCCCCAAGCCCATCATGTGAGATTCACCACCAGCCACTGCCCTGCCAGGCCCACTGCACACCCAGCAGGGCCTCCTGCATCCCTTGCCTTGTTCCTGGCTTCCAGAGCCCCTGGTGGATGGATGAGTTAGAGGGAAATTGTGAAGTAGGGGGAAAAGTTTGCAAATAGGACAGAAATGAAGCAAATAATGCTGGAGGAACTCTGGACAGTAAGGCATGGATTAGAATGATGAGCAGCTTGGTTTTGTTTGAAGATCAGAAATGGAGGTACTAGCATTCTGGTACACGGTGGACATCACTGGGTTCTGAACTTACAAGACAACAAAAATTCTTAGAAAGGAAGGTCATAGTGGCCAGTTTCTTATACCACCCCCTGGATGCATTTAAAAAAAGATTACTGAAGTGATCTTTGGCCATGCTGTGCTTCTGTTTTATTCTCGTATGATCATAGGGGTTTTATTTTATTGTTTTTCAACAGAAAAGTGACATAAAAATAACACTTTTCATATGCAAAGGGAACAAAACAAATCCATAAGCTATATCTATGCTCTTCCAGTTCTATATATCAAATAAATTTGGTGAAACCTCTACTTCACCAAGTAGACTTCTAAAAAATGCACAATTCAGTTGAAAATATTCAGCTGTGCTTTAGTAAAATATGTTAGTTGCAAAACTGCAAGATCTAATATTTTTCTTCTTTAGGATCATATAAATTCAGGAGTGTAAATTTATTGTATAGTCAGTTTTAGAAAACTGACTTGAACTGGTTGAGTAAACAGATTTAAAACTTTTAATAATGGTGTGGATATATTAAACAGCAAAGCCTGACAAACTTATACACATGAATGACTTTTTAGAAATTCTTTAAAATTTTACTTATTCTGGCAAAGTTTTGCAGTGAGCATTTTCTTCTCAAGTTTAACATTTCTGTAGCTTCCAAATGACATTTTTGTCTTTAGGGTCCTATCAAAATTATAAAGATGCCACAGAACTGACTCACCTTAATTCTGTTTTGCCTCTTATCATTATTTGCAGTTTAGCTTATCAGTAGTGCTGGTTTATTAGTAGTCTTAGTTCCAAGTGAAATAACCGCAGCAGTAAAATATCCACGTTTCCCCGGCATGGAGCATTTAATTAAGTTCCTAGAATAACTCCGGGCAATAAGCATTCATCTTCACAGCTCCGGGGTCCCTGCAGTTCAGTTGGAACGTTCTGAAGTCAGGGGGTGTGCAGCCATTTCCTAAAGCTGGGAGATGGTTGATGTTGAAGCCAGTCGGTTTATTGAGAATTCATTGTGTACCAACACGGGAGTAGATGTTCTGGGAGATACAGGCAGGTCTGAAACAAGCCTCTGTCCCCTCGGCGCCTTTACAGTCCACTTGGACAGCACCCCACTCCAGCTGCTTTCTGGGCAGCCACTGTGAGCCCTACGTTAGGTGCCCACTCTTCAGGCATTCTTGGCCGAAGACAAAGAATGGGATGTCCCTGCTGGAGCTGTGGGTGCCCTTGCTCGAAAGTTCTGAAGGAACCATCCAGACGTTGAGCCCCCTCCCTACACAGACTTGGGGTGCATTCGAGGAGGCTGCATTTCTGGATCAGTTTTCTTCTCTGAGAAACTAGAGGCTTGATTTTGCTGGGGTCCTACCTCCTAGGTGTCAGCCTGCTCTAAGCTCTTGGCAGCCTTGCCTCCTCACGATTCCAGTGTTTCTCTTTGTGCCCAGTCTTTGTTGGCAGTGGTGGTATTCCAGAAACTTCCCAGGGCTGGTTTATTGGTCTCCCTTTCCTGTGCCTGCTGATTCTTCTCTGGCTCGCCTTTAAGTATTGCTTTAAAAAGACACTCCCTCTTTAATGTGTGATAGGAATTCTTCCTGTGAATTCCCTAGACATTCACAGCTGCACCCACGAGAGAGCTCACATTGAAAATGGGGTTCATGCCCTAGCTGGCTTGGCTTTGTGGATACAGCGTTGACCTGTGGACTGAGGGGTCCCGGGTTCAATTACAGTCAAGGGCACGTGCCCAGGCTGCGTGCTCAATCTCCAGTGCGGGGCGTGCGGGAGGCAGCCCATGAATGATTCTCTTTCATCATTGATGTTTCTATCTCTCCCCTCTCCCTGACTCTCAATAAAAATATATTTTTTAAAAAAAGAAAATAAAAGAAAATGGGGTTCATACTGCTGGTTGCACACAACTGGGCCTTTCCACAGAAAGTAAACATTTTTAGTTACTGTTTTTCTCAGAAAGAATCCACACACATTTAATATAGTCTTAGTTGTTTTTATATTTTATGTTTCAGAATTGCTTAATTTTTAACCATCCTAATAACTTCCCAATAGGATTGCGTTTTCTTACGAAGCACCTGGCACCTGGGTGGCTCTGATGCCTTTTGTAAAAGTGTGTATCCCGTCGTTTTTGCAGACATCCATGATCTATCCAGGAGAGCCCCCTTCTCCTCCTGTGCGGAGGAGGCCTCCTGGCCAGCAGCAGCCCCCTCCACTCATAGTGCCTCCTGCTCTGGAAGCCTGCTGCTGCTGGACCCCCTGCCTTCCACCACAGTGGCCACTGTAGTCGGAGTAGGGCAGTCCCATTTGGTTGGGCAGCTCTGTGTTACCAACCCATCAGGCTGATGGAGTCAGCTCCAGGTGAGTTTCCTGTCATTCTTACCTTTTCCCACCTTTAATCTGTTCTTTCCAGAAAAAAACAAACAAACAAAAAACGACAGGAACTTCACTTAAGGGCTGCTGGGGAGGGTAGAAGGCTGGGCTTTGGGGCAGGAGGGACAGAGGCAGAAAGGGTTAGATCTCCCTTCACCTTTCAAATTTAACCAAACTATTACACTTTCATATTTTTTCACTGCAAAGAGGCCAGTTGTTACATGCTAAATGCTTTTTTAAATATTTCACTCCTTTGAAATATATTAAAGTACAGGCTACAAGAAAGGGGTTTGGTTTCTAAGCTAAAAAGAAAAGAAAAAAAGCAGAAGGTACTGAGTCTTCAAGTCTACCTTTGAAACCTAGGAAATAAACTTAATTTTAAAATGTGTTCAGAATATGAAGTATTATAAGTGGTGATAAATGGTCTAAATACATCGGTCAGCAAACTGCGGCTCAGCAAACTGTGGCTCGTGAGCCACATGCGGCTCTTTGGCCCCTTGAGTGTGGCTCTTCCACAAAATACCGACTTCTGTGCATGGGCCACGAAGTTTCAATCGCACCGTGTGTGCGCGCCTGCACGGGGTATTTTGTGGAAGAGCCACACTCAAAGGGCTAAAGAGCCGCATGTGGCTCTCTAGCCGCAGTTTGCCGACCATGGGTCTAGAAAATAAAGTGGGAGAAGGTGACAACTTCAAGGCAGTGAAGAAGCAAGTCTTGTAGGTACTTAGAGGGAGAATCCATATAGGCAAAGGGAATGAGTAGCCATGCAAAGGCCCTGGGACTGAAGATTGCTAGTATGTTCCAGGATAAAAGTCAACCTGTGCGGCTGACATAGAGGGAGCTGGGTGAGAGTCAGTGACGTGAAAGAGGTAACAACGGGCCATGGAGAGTCTGGTCAGCCGTCGATTGTAAGGATGTTCGTTCATATTTAACTGTGAAAGGGAGCTATAGTCCCTTTGGAACAGAATGTAGTAATTTGGAATTTTTCTAGTGATGTCACCTCCTTTTGTCATCGTGTCGTCTTCCTTAGTGAGGTTATGTCTAGTCTTCCATTTCTTTCTCAAAAGTAGTACATAAGATGTGAAGAACCCTAAAAGTTTTCTAGTGCAGTAAAGATACCGAGGTGTAATTGAAGTGGGGAAGGCAGCCAGAAATTTGCACAAGATAAACTACGAAATCAAAGTGCCAGTGTTTAGTCATAGAATTGCATACTTGATTACACAAACATACTTGTAAAGCACCTTATAATTTATAAAACATTTTCAAATGGTATTTAACCCTCAGAACCTCCTTGGAGGACAGGTCTTATTATCACTCTTATTTTTTTTAAGGAAAAACCCTGGGGTGGAAAGTTCTTCCCGCCAGCATACCACGGCCATGCTGGAGAGCCTTTCCTGGCCCAGGGGGAGGCACTGTTTGGGGAGGCCTGCTGCTAGCTGGTTCTGTGTCTTCTAGGCAACACAGTGCCTTTGTCTGTAAAAAAATCCTGGGGCCTGGCCGGCATGGCTCAGTGATTGAGCGTCGACCTATGAAACCAGGAGGTCACTGTTCAATTCCCAGTCAGGGCACATGCCCGGGTTGTGGGCTCAGTCCTCAGTGTGGGGTATGTAGGAGGCAGTGGATCAGTGATTTTTCCTCTCATCATTGATGTTTCTATCTCTCTTTCCCTCTCTGAAATCAATAAAAATTTATTTTAAAAAAATCCTGGGGTACACCTTGGACAGCTAGATCTCTTGGAGCTACGTCAGTGCCATGTGCAGCCTCGCTTCTAGCTCTCCCTGACTCAGGGTCTCCCGGATATTCTGCTTTCCTGTGAGGGGTGCTAAATTCAGGCTATCGAACAAACTGACTTAATTCTTCAGCTGATCTCGAAACTGAAATCAGTCCAGGTATTTCATAGAATTTCCACCTTAAGAAAGCACTGTGGAATGAGTTTGGAGCGGAGGGTGTGAAGCTTGAGAAGCGCTGGTGAGCTGCTTGAGAAAGACACCCCCGCCCCTCCTCCTAGCCTGTGTGTGAGGAGCATGCACACTGAATCGGTGAACTTGGGTCAGCTCCGTCTCTTATCTGCACCAGAGGAATTTAAATGTCCATCTCTATTTTGGTGCATCTTTGTATAGAAGCCAGAGAAAACACAGAGGCAATGCCCTGTGGCCCCAACTAATCAGAGCCCAGCTAGTTGATAACCCATCGTGCAGGCTGGGCACAGGCGACATGAAGAGGAATTTGTGCATTCTCCCTTGGTGCAGCTGCCTACCCAGGGACACATGGAGCCCCTATTTGGGCGTTTTGTCCCATCCACGGGGCGTGAAGAAAGCAGCTAGGCAAGGCGCCCTATGCAGTGTTTGAGAACTGTTAGCTTTACATGACCTAGAGTTACCCCCAGAAAAACAATTCTACTTCTGTTCTGCTTCTCTCCCATTAAAACAAGTTTATTCATTTTATTCCGGGAGCTATTTGCCATTGTTTTTGTGTATTCATCAGTTGTTTGTGTGCTGCTGAATTTGCAATTGTTCGTGATGTCATTCATGGATATAATTTTGAATGAAGAAAAAGCTGTGATGGCCAATGTACTCAGATACCACGGCTGTGGCTCCACAACTTAGCCCAAAGAGCAGGGTGGGAGGAGCAGGCTTTCCTTGGCAGCAAAGGGCTGCCCGGGCTTAAGAAGTCTTTGTAGTTCAAAACAAAACATGTGGTTACATGTGTACATCTTTTAAAGGTGCATGAAGAAAGCAAAAGGATCAACCACAAGATGCAAGTCATGCCAATAGCATGTGCTTTGCCGCATGTGAAAATATATATATATGTATTTGTGTTATTTATAAATTGTATACGTAGAATTTCATTTGGTAGTTTCACAATGACCCAGTGAAAAATTCAGGGCGGGAGGATAATGTCCCTATTAACAGGCTGGTGCGGTGGGTCCTGGGCCCCAGGACCCTACGTCTGGTGGGGCCAGTGGCTTTCCACACCCACGTCTGCTTGAGCCATGGGACTGGCATGTGGTTTTAAGGTGTGGGAACAGCTTGCCCTGAGTCATTCCTAAGTTCCCAGGAATGCTTTTGTGGTGACTGATGATGGAATGAGTACTCTGACCTGTGCCGGGTAAAGAGACTATGCACTTCAATTCCTGAGTAGGGTTTGACCTTCAGCCTTGACCTTACTGGTCGATCTGACAGAGTGCCCATTTTCACAAGGGCTGTTACATTAGATACAGTTTTCCTCCCAAGAGGCAAAGCTGACGTCCTGTGTTATGCAGATGTTACACACCATAGTCTGGGAGGAATTTACCTACAGTTTAGAAGCAGATGCTGCAGAGGCCACTACATTTGTGCCCAGTGGGAGCTCAGCATCTAGAGCAGTGGTTCTCAACCTTCCTAATGCGGCGACCCGTTAATACAGTTCCTCATGTTGTGGTGACCCCCAACCATAAAATTATTTTTGTTGCTACTTCATAACTGTAATGTTGCTACTGTTATGAATCGTAATGTAAATATCTGATATGCAGGATGTATTTAGGCGACCCCTGTGAAAGGGTTGTTCGACCCCCAAAGTGGTTGCGACCCACAGGTTGAGAACCGCTGAAATAGCGGGAGGATTGGACCTCTCAGTGGCCTAGTGGGGTGGGGAAAAGGGGAGGCAGTGGATCACACAGTTTTTCCCTTTTTTCCCTATAGTGAAAGACAAGCACTTCAGTATACCTATTTTTAATACATTTTCAAATTACTGCATTTTTGTTAAATATGAAAAACATATTTTAGAATCCCAAGGGTATACCTATTTAGGTGTCTCATAAGTTTGTCACATTTAGTGATATTATAGAAGGTATTTGAGCTGCATTGGGCATAATTTCAGGCTTCAGAAAATGCATATTTTAATTTCAATGCTGAAAACAAAAAAAGGAGTTAATCATGAAATTAAAAAAGCAAAAAAATGTAGTAGCCACTCTTAAATATTTAAACATTTGAAAGAAAGGTTCATTTGTAATGATACGTAACAACAAGCTAATGGGGATGGATATAGTTTGAATACATTGTTATTCTGTATTACCATATTTCATAGGAAAAGCATTTAGGTTTGAGAACTTCAGATATAAGCAATATAAACATTTTTATAGTGTAAATAAAAAACGTATTTTTTTATATCAGTATAAAATCATAACTATAATGTGTTAAATTTGAGGAAAGAATTATACCATACATAGGCTATTTGCAACTTTTAGGCAAGTTATCATTTAGTCTAGATATTCTTATCATTTTGTAGGGCAGAATCATAATGCTTATATTCACATTTTCCAGTGACCTAAGGAAGAGAAAAAATTTGGCCCTTTTCCATCGCAGATCTGATGTGTATAATTTTACCTCTGTTAAAGTTGAGAGAGTGGTAGTGTGAGATATATTTAGTAATAATCAGAGTTATTCAGTACTTTTGTGCTATACATGAGAAACCACATAGAAGAACCATAGGTAAGGAAAATTAATTCCAAAAGGGTGTCAGCTTCATAAATGGTTTCATAACCTGCTTCCTTATTTTCAGTAGGGTCTGTAATCGGATAGCATGGTTTTTAGTAGATAGTATTGCATTTCTAAAGTATGTAAGCTTGCAGAAAATTTTCAAAGGGGTATCAGTTAGTTCCCAGGTGTAATATACAGATGGAAATAGACAGTATTATTTTGACAAATTAGTCCTTCTTTCTCCTCATTGTCTTCCTTATGTCGTGGGGCATACAGTCTCTGTAACAAATACTCAACTCTGCTATTAAAGTGTGAAAGCAGTCATAATGCAGATGAATGAGTGTGGCTGTGTTCCAATAAAACTTTATTTGCAGAAACAGGCAACAGGCCAGATTTGGCCGTACTTTGCTGACCTCTGTCTTAGAATGCCATTCTCATTCTTTTAAGGTCTTTTCTCTTGAACCTCAGACAGTTCTAAAGTTTTGTTCTCCTTTAAAAAAAAAATGTTTAGCCTTTCTGCCTGTGAGAAATGGCATAAACCACATGGGTTTTTGTTTCAATTTAATTCAACAAAGCTTTGTAAGGACCAAACAAGTACTGTGCCAGATGCTGGGGACAGGCATGGTCCAACTCTTCGCCTAGCAGGGGAGATAGATGCACAGAGCAGAGATTCATTGTCTGCAGTGTTTTGTATCGCCGGGAAGAGTTGTGTAAAGAGCTCATGGTACCGTGTAAATGTCTAAACTCTGGGTCCCCAAGTGAAAATTCCAGGCCTCCTCCTCAGCCTCACTACCTTTTCATCATTTGCAGAAATTGACATTGATGGCCCCAAGTGGAGTAGTGAGGAAAGTTCTGGGAGAAGTTAAGGACTTTCCTCTCCTGCTGACCAGCTGTGAGGTTTGGGGCAAATCACTGATGCTCCCTCACCTGGATTTTACCTAGAAAGGCCTAACATTTTATAATTGAACAGAAGGGTCCACCGGCAGTGAGAGGCATTGTTGCCTCTTGGGCGTTTGTGCTGAAAAATAACAATATTTCTCCTATGACGTTGGACACTGCTGCTGCAGGTGTGGTGGGAAAACCTTACCATAGAAGAGTAGCTTATAGGATGCACACATCAGTCCTTTTAATAACAAGTACAGAAAAGAAATGCATACTTAGGTATTCTGCTATAAAGTCGGCTGAAGCTATGCAATATAAAATTAATACAGTGGCTGTGGGTGAAAGCTTGACTATGTGGAGGTCATTGGAAGTGTGTAGCTAACAGTCCAGGAGGCCTGGTTACTCTAGTCTTTGGGGATTAAGACAAAGTCTTATGTGAAGGATTAAACAGGAGCTAAAAAAGGAGAGATACCTTTTATTAACCCAAGCCTTATATGAAAACTAGGTTTTCTCATTGTCTCATCCTGTTTCATATTGTGTCATTAACATCAAGTTACAACTTGATGCTAGGAAATTTCTTTAATAACAAGCATTCAGAATGAAATGGTTTGCTCAGTGGAAGTGATGAGCTCATGTAACGTTTTAACTCTTCCACAAGTAGGGTTGGTAAAGTAATTTACTACCCCAATTTATCCAGGGAAGCTTGTTCTTCCATATTTTCCTTTTAAGTGATTTTTTTTTTTCCAATTTAAAAGAAAAGTTCTAGTAACCGTTTTTCTTAGAATCTCTGACTTGTTCGTTATCACACCCAACCTTAACTTTTTTTTTTTTTTTTTTTTGCTTGTATATTCTAAGAGTGTTTTGCTTTCAGTAAAATATGGAGATACTGAACTATCAGGTTTATTTTTCCCTCCATAATTCTATGTTTAACACAAAAGGTCTGAATGGGCCTGAAGGACAGGTGTGGGCTCACCAGAGAGTTCATTTCTTAATCATAGTTGCTACCAAAATATAAATTTTTATTTTAAGTATATTTTTTCATTTTGTCATGCAAATCATGTCTGTAGAACTTTTAATTCGGATATGCCTGAAAATGTTACCTACTAAATGGATTTGTACTCTATTTGGTCCGGTGTTGCTTACCGTGAGGCCAGTGAGGCCCTGTTCCCTGCAGCAGTGCCGTGGAGCCCTCCATGGGACCATCTACATGGGCTGCACATGAAACTCTGCTCTTAGCTTCATATGGGGCTACATGGAGCCTTACATGGGACTCTATGTGGAGCCCTACATGCAGCTGTATATGGAGCTCTACACGGAGTTGTATATGGAGCCCTCCATGGAGCTGTGTATGGAGCCCTCCATGGAGCTGTGTGTGGAGCCCTCCATGGAGCTGTGAATGGAGCCCTCCATGGAGCTGTGAATGGACCCCTCCATGGAGCTGTGTATGGAGCCCTCCATGGAGCTGTATATGGAGCCCTCCATGGAGCTGTATATGGAGCCCTCCATGGAGCTGTGAATGGAGCCCTCCATGGAGCTATGTATGGAGCCCTCCATGGAGATGTTGATGGAGCCCTACATGGAGTTGTATCATGGAGCTATATATGGAGCCCTCCATAGAGCTCTACATTCTAGACCTGATGTTTCACTGTATGTTTCACTAATGTGACTGGAATCATGGAGCCCAGCAGACAGGTGGTGTGGAATGTTAGTATTTTAACATTTGTGCCACCTAGGGAAAGGGAGCTTTCCTACTTGTTTTAATGGCAAAGTTTTTCAGTTATCTATCTATCTATCTATCTATCTATCTATCATCTAGTAAAATAGAGCAGATTGAAGGTTTGGTCTTTACTGGACCCCACCTTTATTCTTGTCATTTGCATTCTGATTGCTCTTCAATATTTTAGAAATGGGGTGGAATTATTAGTAGTCTCCAGGGAATTAACTGGAACCTGGGACTGTACTCATATGAACATCATTTGTCATAGTGACAAAGCAGAAAAACAAAATATGGGGACTAGCTAGCCTGGATGACCTGTCATATGGAACAACTTTAATCTTTTTGCTGAAAGTTGTGTTTTAAATCAAGTAACTCTAGATCAATGCTCCTGTGAATGGGATTTTGGACAGAGCAATGTCTAAGCTGCAGAATAGTACAGTGTGTAATTATATGACAGATTCAGTGAGTATCAATAAGTTTATTTTTAGCTGCATTGCCTCTAGGAGCAGAACCGATGCAGGTTGTTCTGTAATTGCATTCATGACCAACACATGCTTCTTGCTATATTCTCTTTGTTTTGCTGCTGCACCTAATGTGTTCAAAGAATGTCTCCCCTCTTAATGAATATTCAGTGTGCAGTGATCCTAAAATTAATCATTTGTTCTTTGCTTCTACTAGAATTAATATAGATAATCAAATAAATAAAATTTTGCTGAATCTCATCATTAGGAAGCCCTCCATGGAAGCTGAATTTATCAGGACAGTAGCAGTGTTAGGAGACATTTTATTTGCTTGTCTGGAAGAACCAGATTAATTTGCAAGGGGAGGGATAACTTAACTTACTTTAAATAAAAAGACTGTGTGCTCACATTCCTAGGTTCTAGCTCCTGCCTCTCTCCCCTTCTTCCTGTGGGTGGGGGAGTGACCCTTAAGAATGGTTTCCAGGTGGCCTCCAGACCTGGTTTGATGCTAATGCTTTTAGCCCTGGCATCTTTCCTGAGTAGTTCCCATGCCACCTTTTCCTGTGGCTGATTCCCTCCTGTGTTCCTAGGTCAGAGCCCTTGCTGGCATGTGCACCAGAGATTTACATCCCACCCATATTGGAAAAGGGTGTTTTAGATCTCAGTTGAGACACTTATCTTCTATATCCGGCTTTCTTTCCATAACATTAACAAGTTGTAGTTAGGTTTCTAAAACAGACCCCTTTTCCTCTGCGCATTCTTCATATTTACCTTCCATAGATTTTGTCAGAATCCTTTTGCTCGGCAAGTAATAGTCATCTCACTCCGATTTGGAGGTATCCACAGCCTTTTCCTTCTTTTGCATCTCAGCAAGGATTGCCTTTGATGGCTAGCTGTATTTATGTTTGCTGTGGGTACTTCCTGTGGGGGAGGATGTCCAGGGAGTTGGTGGTAAGCCACAGATGTTTCAGTGGAGGCGCGGGGTGGCACGGACTGAGGTTCCATGAGCCACGAGGAGACCCGCCAGTCTCAGTTCTCTCCCTTTGCAGTGATAGGAGGCGTCCAGGGAAAGCCGTTGTTCTATAGCCTAAGAGGAGACAGGTTGCATCCATGTTGTCTTTGCTCTAGTGCACATCTCTATATTCAAAAATATCTTTGAAGCACTGCACACCTCATGCCCAAGCAACGGCCTCTGAGCTGGTGGCCGTCCTCCTCCTGGCCCCCCTGGCCTGAGCCTGCTCGCTCCTGTCTCAGGTACCATGAGCAGATTCCTCCTCCTGCGACAGTCCATGCACGCGTGTGCCTGCACCGCAGTCATCAGTGGCTCTCCCTGCCCCTTCCTTTCCTTAGAGGCCTAGGGCAGCTCATCCTCCTGGGAAATTGGGTTCCTTACTGTCCCAACATTAAATTGCATCGCTGGGTTGCTGACAGCCCTCGCTTCTGCTGTGCTTTTGGAATAGCTTTCTCCTTTGCTGGTAACCGCAGCCTGGCAGTCCTCTACAGTCTAGGCATTTCTGGAGTGCTGCACATGTTTCAAAGGCCTGCTTTCACTCCCTCCCAAGAGAAGGGCTGCTGTGGACTCCCGTTCTGATAGGAACTCTCTCACTCATGCATACCCCATGTGCCTTAGAGAGGCCCTGCGCCAAACGAGAATTTTTTTGTAAAGGTTATTTTATGAATAAAAGCATGAATGAATGATTTCCTTGCCATTATCAACTCTTTTCTTTCATAATGGTAATGCATAGAAATTAAGGTCATGATAATTGTATCATACTTCAGAAAATAAAAGTATGTGTTCAAATTGATGAGAGCTCACGAACATCTAGTGATAGGACTTGTTTCATAGCAACAAAGCATCCTTGAAAACGAAGTGACAGTGACCATGGCCCTCTGACTTTGTAGATGAGAATGGAAAGTAAATTTCCAGCAATCATGAACCCCCCATTTATATGACTATGTGTTTTAAATTGGGGGAAATAAAGAACTTGTTTAGCTGCTTTCAGGAAACGGGTATGGAGTTAACAGGAGACAGTTTAGCCACATTTAGCTAATCATTAGTGTAAAAATAAACTGTGAATAGAAATCTTTCGTTAAGTGGATCCGTGGGGTCTGGATTTACTACTCTGGGGTGGTGGTGGATTCGTCTCACAATCACGGCTTGAGTGACAAAATGCAGTCATTTTAGAGTGAGCGGCCAATTCAGGTACATTTTAGCAAGTGCCTGCCTTTAAGGTGTGCAAACCTTAAGATGTTCATATTCTCAGGGCAGCCTCTCTTAGACCCGGAAGTCACAATCATAATAAGTGAAATAGCTGGAGGACGCATCTTTCCTTCGAAGGACAGTTTGGGTCCTGTTTTCCGTTAGGTTTCGTTCGTAGAACAGTTTGCCTGTTATATTTTTTGAAGGACCTAAGTAATGCTTTTTAAAAATAATAAGTCACACTTAGCACTGCCTCCTTGCAGGGACATTTTAAAAACAGTCATGACAAGAACCAGTATTTCCTTCGCAGGTCGACAGCACCCAGTCTGTGCAGGCTTTTGTTTTTCTGGCCACACGATGCAGTCGGTGCTTTCAGTTTGAGCCAGGGGACTGCCTGCCTGGCGTGCAGAGTCCGGGAGGTTTCACACACTCACTCCCCGTTGTGGGACACACTGGAAATTTCTCTCTTGCTGGGATCGGTCCTCTGCACTCAAGATGAACAGCGGAGAATGAGATTTACAAAGAAGTAAACCAGAGAGGGTGGTGGGTGTCTAGGATCAGAATTCTAAGTGATCAGAAATGCAGGTTATGGAAATACAACTGCAAGGAAGGACCTGACCTGCTTAGGGCAGGGCGTGAGCAGCAGTGCTCACGAGTAATCTAGTAGCTAGAGTTATGGAGAGCGGGGAGATGAACAACTTGGCATGTTTGTTGAAGAGCCTAAGCTTTTTTGAAAAGGTACTGTGCCATGAAATGTCAGAGTCTATCTCTTAAAGAAGGAACAAGTCTGGTAAGAATATGCTGTAAATGTTGGAAACTGGAAAAGGTTAAAGCAGGGGTCCTCAAACTTTTTAAACAGGGGCCAGTTCACTGTCCCTCAGACCGTTGGAGGGCCAGACTATAGTTTAAAAAAAAAACTATGAACAAATTCTTATGCACACTGCACATATCTTATTTTGAAGTAAAAAAAAAAAATAAACAGGAACAAATACAATATTTGTATTTGCATGTGGCCCGCGGGCCGTAGTTTGAGGACCCCTGGGTTAAAGTCTTTAGTCTGGAAGGGCAGTAACAACGATGGCTGGTAGGGGTCCAATGGCATGCCCCCTCCACGCTCAGCAAGGAAGTAAATTAACCTGGAACATGGAGACTTGGGTGGATGAAGAGTATGTAACAAGTGCATCATTGCAGGAGCTTTTGAAATCTTGGGTTGTTTTATGAATAGGGTAGATGATCCAAATTCCTGAGAGCAGGACTCATCACTTCTCCCTCTTTCTTACTATGATACACATTTTGGGCAGTCGGTGTAGTTTACAATGTACTTTAACGTGTGCTGTGTTTTCTCGTCTTCTCAGCAGCCCTGTCAGGAGGGCAGTGGGTTTTCCCCCTCAAAGCATCAAGAGGGGCAGTTAGAGGGGCCCTTGCCAGGTCACACAGCCCCTCTCTTTAAAGGATAGAGCTATGGCTCTATATCTCATTCAGTGGAATGACTCACAACAGCACATGTGAATAGTTTTCTTCAGTTGAAAATGTGAGCTTCACTCTGGACCTCACAACTCACTCTAAACCTAGTAGTTCTGCCTCCAGGGAAACCGAATAGGACTGTACCCATCAAACTTGTTTCTGGAAGAGGGAATTGAATAAATGTTTGCTTCCCAAAGTGCATCATTTTATGAAAGTCACAGATTAGAAAGGCAGGTTAAGAAGGATCTTTCTCTCACTCTAAGGATCATCTTGTTCTCCTGACAATCACTACTGACTGACTTCCTGTCTTTTTCAGAGTGAAGACCTGCCTGGCTTCATTACCACAACATCACACATCAGAGAATCACGTGGAAAAGAAGAGGCTCAGCATTTTATAAACATTTGAAGCTGCTTACAATTGTTCTTTTGGACCTGAGCAATTACTTTGTTTTAAACATCTGCGGCTGTACTAGAGATGAAACCAACAAGGCAAGAACGGCCGCCTCCCTCACTGGTTCCCATAGGGGGCATTCATCCTTGTGCTGTTTGTGTTGTGTTTTGTTTCATTGTTTTAACACAATTTGCCGAAGAAGTAATTCTCAAGAAAATGGGATGTTTTCATTGGCCGTTTAAATTGTGGCCAGTGTCTTAATTTCTTCTGACGTTCATTTTGGCAAAGCCAATTTGTCCCTCGGCATGCTAGGAGATTCTACCAATACCCATTAAAGTGGTAAAATCTGGTATTTACTGGCATACACTCAAAACTACCACAGTCCTACCTCAGTTCCAGGTGAAGCCGGATTTGCGGGGTTGGGGGCCGGCAGGACCTCCGTGTATCTCTGCTGAATGTGGCGCCAGTGTGGTCATCAGCCTTATTCAACTGGCCCCAGTACACAGCTGCTTGTTGGACTCCAATCCAGGTTCCTGCGTGTTTACTCACAGACAGAGCCCAGTGTGGGGCTGACATTTCTCTATGGGAATGAAATTTGTGATTGGACGTTGAAGGTGAATTAATAAATAATAATTATATGTAACTAAAGCAGCCTACTTTTGGAAATCATCAACTGTATTGGGTATTGGGGGTGGGAGGGGAGGTGTTGGGGCAGGGGCTGAATATCTCTTTTTAACAGAGTTGTTTAATCTTCTCTATGTAGATGTTTATGTAGGTACTTCAAATTGCGAAAGCCTTTGATCCTATTTACAAGCTCAAATGACTCTGCTGTCCTTAATCTTGAGCTTGCATTTCTTTAACCAAAAACTCCCCCAGGCATGCCAGCAATTCAAGGGTGGTCACTGGATTAGCAGAGTTTTTAAAAATGTATTTATTATCTTAACTATAATGCTATGGTGTGGGCCAACGAGGCTTTCCTGAACAACAGTACAACAAAAAACGGGTTGGGGGGTGGAGGAAAGAAACTGATAAAAGAGGCATTTCGGGCCCTGCATTGGTTAATGGAAAAAGAAAAAAGAAGGAAAACAATCTCACAGTACATGCCACGTGTTGGAAAACTCCTGACAAGACTACGCTTACGTTTTCAGTGTTCTGAAAATACCAGTGTTGTGTCGATTCTCACAGGTGTCCCCTAAAACTGCTGCCCTTGACCAGCAGAACGTCATGTCATCTTGCTGCTCCCTTGACACATGATGGAGGGCCCCAGACCTTTTTCTCCCATGGGTGCATCCCCAGTGCCTATCTTCTCTGATAGTCCTGAAGAGGTTACACTAGTTCATTGGAGATGTGAACTTGTTTTTTTCTTTTTTTTTGGAGAAAAAATTATATATAAATATATAGATATATATCGCTATAGAATAATGCATTACTAAAAATGAGGCTTTTTTAGAGGAAGACCAAAAAATTCAATGTCTTAAGAATATATTTAATGGCAATGCAAACGTCTTCCTGCTTCCATGCTGAACTCTTAGAACAGAGGATTGTATTGCAAGACAAAGTTGAATGTAAAGTGATCCCCCTGGACGTTTTTTAAAAGTTTTACTTTTCTAAAAGTACACATCACAGCAGTGCATAGAGCGTACGACGTTAGTTTGAAGGTCGATTTCAGTGTATAATAGACATACTTTATAAAAATGTGTAAAATGTCCTAAAGTGTTGATTTAGTCTTGGGACTAGGACTCGGGCGGTATTTGCTATGTGACTCCCCCAGGTACGTAGGACTGAATATGGGCCCTGCTGAATACAGTGTATGACGGTATTTAAGTAGCTCTCTATACTTAGAGTAGTCATGCCTCTATATCAATGGTTCATGTTCATACTGCAACTTCAAACTAGCAAATGAAAAGTCGGTAAATATACTAAATGTTCCTCTATCCTGTACATTTCAAAAAAGGCATATGCAATATTTACAGTTTTAATTTAGTTTACAGAATGGAACCAAAATGTATAAATGTTATGTTTGCTAAAACTTCACAATGTATATTGGGGTCTTTGTACATTTTGCCTGACTTACCTTAAATTTAAAATATTTTTTGCTATATAAACTTTAACAGTTATTAAACAGTGTTTTCTTTTTTGGGTACGTATTGTTTCTGGATATCAAGATGTTAAATATATTTCTTGCTATTGTGATATGACAAAAGACTTAACTAATCTTGCTCTGTCTTCCACTGTACACGCTGTATATAAGGGTCAATGTGATGCTGCTGGAGACAAGAATAAATGGAACTAGAATAGTGCATTGTATTTAGTCTGTATTGATCATGGATGCTCTCCTTAATAGCCATATGCAATAAAATAAAATACATTATTTATGAAATGAATAAAGCCTTGAGGATATTTTTTTCAAGATGGATTCTGGATTTAACATGAAGCTACTGGTGTTTTGGAGTAAACAAGTAAACACTTGGCTCCTACAAAAACATTTGATGCCTCTCAATGTTAATATGTTCTGGGAACCAGAAAATCCCCAAATCACAAAATTTTTGAAAAGAAAATGTGTTAAGTAAACAAAAAAAAAGACTTTTACTTTACAAAACAGAATCCTTGCAAGATGCTGGTTGCTGTTCTAAATGCTATATAAATATTAAATTCTTTATAGCTCACGACAACCTCAGGTATTAAGAATCACCCCATCTTATAGATGAAGAGACTGAGGCACAAAGAGGTTAAATGAGTTGGAGGACACATAGCTCATGAACAGCAGAACCAGGAGTCAAACCCAGAACTGCAGTCCCAGAATCTGTGCACTCTGCCATGCAGCCTTCCAGAGATGCACACAGAATTAAACCCATGCGTGCGTACATGGAGAACACGTAGAAGTAAAGACAGAGCCATGAGGTGCAATTTAGGAGGCAGAAAATACAAACATAACTTGATTTTTACCAAGGACAATGCTTCCTCCTTGTCAGAAATATTTTTATACATTTTCACCCTAAAATTATAGCAGTGCAGTAACATGGGTGCCATCTCTTTTGAACAAATAAAAAGCAGAGGAATTTAGAAGGTGATTTTAAAATAATGGCTCTTAATTCACATGACTGGCATGCACCATGTGGTGTGTAGGAACTTGCAGGGGACAATGTGACCTATTGTGCTGTGATGGATTGTTCTGAGGGTTCCTGTTTGGCAAAGAAGGAGGCATGATCTGCAAGGTTAAATATCTCTGAAGTGTAATGACAAGAGGGTAAATGATAAATGTCACTCCAGGGGAGTCTTTTCAAGCCAGAATTGGCAAATGTGTTTTCCCAGAAGAGCCAATGACAAATAAAAAGTGAAGAGTTGTTTCAAAGGGCCATTAGGTCTGGAAATACTCAAAACCAATTCATAAACTTTTAGGAGGAAGCTAAGTGTTATAACAAGATGAAAGATAAAGATTGCATCACATTGATGTAGGAAGTTGGATTCTGACCCATTGATGGTTTTAGTAGTCAGCTTGGAAGGTGCAGATGGCTTTTTGGTGCTGTCATATTCTCGTGGTGCTGTCATTAGACTCGAGTCCAATATCATTGAGCTGATCTGCAGACCATAGTTAGTCCCTCTTGAAGCCATAGACCCAGGTTTAATGTCACTTAGCAAGAGCAAGTTTCCAGGCGGGCTTGGGCAGACTGTTCATTCATTTAGGCATCTAACCCTGTGTTGACGAGGTGTACTAGTCTTTGAGTGAAGCCAGCATTACGTATGGCAGTTCTTAGATGCCACCAGTTGAAGGACAAAAGGCAGAATTGCTTCTTTTAAAATATGCAGTGTCTTCATCTTCGCCCCAGTTGTGCGGCTCTTACATTTCTCTGATTTACACAACTAAGTGAAATGTGTTTACAATTCTTGTTTGGACAGTGGTCTCTAAATAATAGAACTTTGTAATCTCATGTGGTGGACAGTTTGAAAACACTGAACATCCCTCCAGGCTCTCCTGTTAAATTTGAACTTTTCTACCTGCATTTCTGCTCTTTGTCTCTTGAGCCTGCTTTCACCTCATAGCTCCAAAGGAACCCACGTAGCAATTTGGTGGTTTCCTTGGTACCTCCTTGTTGTCATGCTGGAACTACTTTTTTTAAAAATATACTTTTCTTTGTTGATTTCAGAGAGGAAGAGAGAGATAGAAACATCAATGATGAGAGAGAATTATTGATCAGCTGCCTCCTGCACGCCGCACACTGGGGATCAAGCCCTCAACCCAGGCATGTGCCCTGACCAGGAATCGGACAGCATCCTCCTGGTGGTTCATAAGTCATCGCTCAACCACGGAGCCACACCGGTTGGACTGAAACTACTTTTCTTGAATCCATCTGAGCCCTCAAGTTCTCACAGCCTTTGCCACTGCATGTAGAAAAATTCTGCCCTCTTTGGGGCACTGGCTCCTCTGTTTGGAGATGTACTTTTGAAGTTGTTTCTCCCCTTCTATATCAGAATTTCCTCTGTTTACCTAGGAACTCTAAAAGCTCTAAATTTTTACCAAAATTCCGTTCACCTTAAAAACCCTACCTCAACTCTTGTCCGCCTACCTGGGGGGCCCTAGACTCTTATCAGAGAATATACAACATGTTCTCATTTCTCCAAATCTTCCCATCCACAACATTCTAAATGTGCAAATGACTTCAATATGAAAAAAAAAACCCCAAACACATCAAATTAACTGATAGAGTTTCCCAGAAAAGATACATATAATACAAGTACTTATAATTATTAGAATATGTTAAGCTGCAAATAATAGGAAACCCAACTCAATGGCTTTTAAACCAGTGGTTCTCAAATTTGGGGGCTTATGCGAATCCCCTGGCATGCTTTCTGGACCAGCTATCAGGGCCCACTCCTAGCCTTTCTTTACACTTGGTCCGGGTAGGACCCAAGAATTTGCATTTCTACCGATTTCCCAGGTGATGCTGATACTGCTGGTCTGGGACCACACTTGGCGAACCACTGAACAATAAAGGACTTTATCATCTCACATAATGAGAAGTTGAGGCTTAGATTCATAAGACAGCTAAATGACATCATCAGGGGCCCAGGATCTTTTCATCTTTCTACTCACTCAGCCATCCTCAGGATCTTGGCTTTTATCTCTCAGACCTGTCCCCTCATGTTTATAAGATAGTTACAACAGCTCCAAACAGCATTTCCTCAAATAATAATATCCAATAAAGATAATCCCGCTTTTTTTGGTGTCTTTTTGGAGCGAAGCAAACAGGCCCAAAGCCGCCCACTTCACCCAGCTCTGCCTTAAGTCCACTGAACAGAACTGGGTCTCATGCCCATGCTGACATTGGTCCCTGGGAAAGGAGACTGCACTGTGGCTGATTTACACTAAAAGGGATTCACATTCTGGGCTGAGAAGCAGTCAGTATCCCATGAAGCACCAGTCTGCTAGATACTGAACAGAAGTTGGGTGGTGGGAACACACGCAGAAGGGATGAAGTTCCAAGGGCAGTAGGAAACCAACGTGTGATCAAAACCCTTTCCAAATACAATTATTCTTCAAATGTGTTCTCTCCATTCATGGTTCTCATACTCCCAATCTCCAGTGATTTGGAAAAGGAGGATTTCTAATAAAGCACAAGTAGAATAAAATAATTTTGCATGATCAAAAATGTAATATGATGCTGACCTATAAATACAGAATTTTTATTTTCAAGACTGTAGACATAATTCTACTACTGTTTCTCATGTATGTTTGCTTTTATTATTGAATCCTGTGCAACACTGGAAGCTAGTTTATAATATATTTTTATTGATTTCAGAGAGGAAAGGGGAGGGAGACAGAGGTAGAAACATCAATGATGAGAGAGAATCATTGATCGGCTGCCTCCTGCACATCCCATACTGGGGATTGAGCCTGCAACCCAGGCATATACCTTGACCAGAAATTGAACCATGACTTCCTGGTTCATAGTCGACACTCAACCACTGAGCAACACTGGCCAGGCTGTAAGCTATTTTATAAAAGATCAAGATACAAAGGATGGGAAATTAGAAGGTGCCTGAAAGAGCAAGTACTATTTAGTTGGAAAAGAGAAAGCTGTGGCGATTTGTCAGCATCGATTACATTAGAGACTATGCTAAGCAAATGATTTTGTCAACTGACCTTCTCAGAAGAAGAAATAACCAGAAGAAAAAGGGGCAAAAGTGAGAAAAATGTGTCCATTTTCCACAAGAAATAACTTTATAATAATGAGGATTATTAAACATCAATATTATTTTCAAATGAATTTTAGATTACATTCCTTGAGGCCTTAAAAAATAGGACTTTGTAGCCATCTTTGTTTGAAGGATGAGAGAGGGCAGGCTGGCCATACAAGATCTACTAGCTCTTCTCACCTCCCGGGGCCTCCGCAAGTCACAGCTCCAAAAGCAGGGGGTTCGCTCTCTTCCGTGCTCATGGCACAGCCACGAGGCTTTGTGCAGGGCCCAGCCTGAAAGCCCATATATCCTGGTTCTTTTCCTTGTCCTGACATCTCTGAGGATTAGCATACTACTTAGCATTAGATTTAAGCAGGAAAAATAAAATTCTTATAGTTTATTTTGTAACGAAAAGTTTGTACCCACATAATGTTTATGAATCTGAAGGAAAATCTACAAACTTGAAGGAAAGATCAAGAACGTAGGTCAATCCTGACTATCATCTAGCTTTGTAAAACCATGCTATCTCCAATTCATGTCACTTCAAGGGATTATAAAAGATGGTGCAACCAAGTGACAGATGATCTTTTTAAACTACATGTGTGAGCCGGTCTCCAGTTGGGTTAAAAAATCTATTGGTTTTATCCCACCCCTCTCCATCCCTATTATCCTATAGAAAAGTCAAAATTTCTTAGCCTGGTAGACACAAGGTACTTCATTATTAGCTTCTGCCTACTTCCTTAGGCTTCCCTTCATGGCCCTCTCCTCCGCATTCCACCCTTACTGTGAGTCTGTGCCCAAGCCTTACCAAATTACATGAATGGTACTCAGCTCATGGATGAAAGAAAACAATGAACTGAAAAGAATTGCTAAAGTTGAAATAAATGTTTATTTACCAAGAGATGTTATTTCATAAAGGATCTCTCAAGAAAAGCTAATGCAAAATATTAGAAGTTTGATGCATTTTTAAATATATACATTTAAATGTTACACATTATCCCTTCAATTCTTCCTTTAAAATCTGAGGCCATTCGCATGATCATTTCCACTCCTCACCTCTTTCCTCTTTTTCTCTCTTATATGTGTTAGTTACATCATTATTTGTGCATTGTCGAGGATAAAAAAGTTACATTTGTTCTGTAATATAATCAACAGGATTTTAAAATTTCAACTTCAACTTGAAGTGATTCATTTCCTGCCACTGGTCTTTTAACCATGCTTACTTTTTGATCCATTTATGAATTGTCTGCTTTTCTTTACTAAAAGCAAACAAACAGAAAACTCAAAACTTTTCAAGAAACTTTTCTATATGCTATCTTGCTTAAGTTCTCTCATATGTGAGAATATTTGCCTGTTGCCTTTGTAGATGAGCAACAAATTGGTTGGGTAGAATATCCTTAGCTCATTAGGTTCTTTTCTCAAGAACTTTACATACATTTCTCCATTGCCTTCTGGCATTGAATACTGGTAAATAGAAATATTACCTAAGCTGATGTCTTACTCTCATACTGACTTTTCCCTTCTGTTTAGATGCCTGATAAGTTCTACCTTTATTCTTTGAAGTTCAGTAACTTAACCAGGGTATGTCTCAGTGTTGAGTATTTTATTTCAAATACTCTTGGCAATACTGTGACCTCTGTGTTTGCAGATACAGATCTTTCTTTCTGTCAAGATAACGTCCTTGTTTTATACCTTTGAATACTTTTTATTTTTAATGTATTGAGTTCTCTACCTTACGGGCAAGATCATTTTGATGGGCTTTATCTTTAATGTATCTTTATATCCATATCTTTAGCTTCTTTCTAAATGTCTTTTTATCTTGGTCCTTTTTTATCTGTTTGTATTCATCATGAGTTGAAATTTTTCCTGAGTCAGTAAAAGGTTTTAGCCATATCTACCCCATTTCTTACATTTGTAATATATGTATTAGTACTGTGTCAATGTTGTTTTTGTTCTTAATTCATTGATTTTAGAACTATATCCCACAAATTTGCATCTTATTCTGATTTTTGTTTACTAATTTGTTTTTGAGCTCTTAATTTATTGAATCTAGAGGTTCTACTGAATGGTTTCTGAGTTTGAATCTCTTTGAGGGAATTGGCATTGTTAAAGGTTCCCTATATACCCTGTCTCCTATCTACCTAATTTCAGGAGCAACTTCTGCCTCTCTGCCCAGTGTTAGGAGCAGTTGCGCTGAATTCATCACCAAATGTTAAACCTTTTATAAAACTGTAACTTTGCATTAAAAATTCTCTTGGTGCTCCTTCTTTGCCTGGAAATGGGTACTTAGTCTTCAAATATCACCTGGATCAGTTGGGATAGGATAGGCGATACTGCAGTGACAAGCAGCCCCCAAATTTCAGAAGCTAATTTCTCACTCGCAATATCTCCAATGTGAATGGGTGGAGGGAGGAATGGGGTCTGGCTTATGGTGCTACCAGAGACCTAGGCTGATGAAGGCACCATCATTTACTCCACAATCACAGCACAGTTCGTAGGAAACATGGTAAATTGTTCACTGCTTCTTAAAATTTACACTCAGAAGTGAGACATGTTGCTGCTGCTCATGTTTTCATTTGGCCAAAGCTGATCTTAAGGCCAAGTCTTCAAAGAGGATGGGAGACAACCTCGTCATGTGTCAGAAGGAGGTAATCCAGAAATATTTGGTGAACAGTTTTCATGAAAACACAACCCATTTTCAGCTTACCTAAGCAGAACTAGCTACTCACTTCTCTGGATTCCAAAATACTCTGCTCACCCCTCTGTCATTGGATCTTCCAAGTTTCACTCTATCATCTATTTATGTATGTTCCTCCATGAGAAAGTTCCTTGATGGAGAGAATCACATTGTAGATGCAGAAGCTACCAAAACTCTGAAGAAATTGTCGTATGACATTTATCTACATTCCCATTTCACATTCACAAACCCCCTGGGGCTAAGTGTTATTTAGAACACCGAACCTCAGAAAGATTAAATAATTTGCTCAAGGTCCCACAGCTAATAAACAATGAGTCTGAATTCAAAGCTGTTTTTCTGGCCCCCGCTTTTTCCCACTATGTTTTGGTAAAGCTAACACAACACATGATGTGTTACAAATATTGGTTCAATATTTTGAATGATTGCATTGCTCTTCTATATTACTAGAATAATACCTGTATGAGTTTGTTGTTTTTAATGATTATAGTGCATTATTTCTCCATGTTTACCTTGTTTATTGGCTTTGTGAAGGCATAACATTGCTCAGGAAATGAAAATACATGCTCTGAATTATAGTAAGTGACCAATATTGCATCTCCATGCTCCCCCAATGCCGAACATGTATGAGAATCATATTGAGCTACATATAATGAAAAGCCAAAACAACAGTAAAGATGTAAAGGTTTATTTTTGCAGGTAAAACTAGACCAAATGTGGGCATTCCAATGTGGGTATCAAGTTTCCTAGGACCGAGGCTCCCTCTGTCATGTAGCTTTGCCACCCTCAGTGCACATTTTTGTCTTCAAGTTGGTGTCATGGTCTGAGGTGGCTCCTGCAGCCGTCACATTTGCTTTGACAACATATAAGGTGACTGGAAAAAACTAAAAAAGTTTCCTCTACTGACTTAGGCAGTGACTTTCTAAGTGAACCTTCTGCTCAAGTCTTACAGGCTGGACTGTAGACACGTATAAAAGCTGCTGCAAGAGATGCTGGGAAACAACAGACTTGGAACTGGGAACTCTGCACTGCAGAATTCATTCAGGCTGTTCGTTTAAGGAGGATGGGAAGAATGGCAATTGGGTGGACAGCAACCTCTGAAATATCATATATGTAGCTCTGACTTCAAAAGCAGCTGCTGCCTTTGGGTTAACTTGATCATATATTTTGCTTTTTAAATATATGTCTTTTATTAGGTTTCTCTCCCTTTGAAGAGTTTTAAAAATAGCAGGACTCTGAAGTGAAAGGACTTGGTCTGAAGGCAGGGTGCTTGTGGACGAGTGCTAAAAGCATTGAGCATAGCAGAATAATGGCTTCACTAACATGCACTTCCTTTGACGTAGGCAATGCTGAAAAGGAAATACACATATGGATATGTCCATTAAAAATTACATAATCTTCTGTTGTGAGAACAATGCAGCTTTTCCAGGGAAAAGTGTAGAAATTTAAGTCAACTAAGATTACATGTGAACCTCAATTGTGGTAGAACAGTCTTAGCTCTGGTCCCTCACTCAGCTGCCCAGAGACAACAGGGAAATTCATTTAACATGAATTCATGGCAGGAATTCCATGAGAAAGGGCAGGTCATGCAGAAAATCCACTCAGCCTCTCCCCCTTCTCAGAAGGTACAGAAAAGCACAGCCATCCCTGTCCAGCTGTGAAGATGGTTGCCTTTCGGTAACTGAGAAGGCAAGACGCAGTATACACCTGCATATTTGAAACACATATTTGAACATCTCTTCTCCATTATTTATTTCTTCAACAAACGTTTATTGTATTTCTCCTCCACGTCTGGTTCTTTTCTGGGCACAGGAGATAGCGTGATGAAGAAACCTTAGTCCAGCACTCTCTGAACTCCCTTCTAGCGATAGACAGATAAGTAAATAAATATAAAGTAGGAGATGAAAATAAATAAGACAGGAAATAAATGTAGAGCAGGCCAGAGCCGGAGTGAATGGATGAGCACTGTTTCTTGTAGGGGCGGTTGGAGAAGGCCTTTCTGAGGTTACACTTACACAGAGCCCTGTGGGGGGCATGGGGGACAGGAGAGCTCTGTGTGGATATTCAGAAGGAGAGCATCAAAGGCCAGGGGCCAGCATGTGTTAAGGCCCTGGGGCAGGAACATACTAAACCAACTGGAAAAACAAGGAGGAGGCCAAATACTTAGTTCCTGCTCCACCATTTCACTCTTTACCATTCACTATTTAACGCTCAGGTTTAAATGAGAATTAATTATGCACATAATCTATCAAAGTTGTGCCATTTAAGTTTTGCCTGGCAGGCATCCATGGATCAGTGGTTGAGCATCAACCTATGAACCAGGAGGTCATAGTTCAATTCCTGGTCAGGGCACAGCCCGGATTGCAAGCTCGATCTCCAGTGGGGGCGTGCAGGAGGCAGCCAATTAATGATTCACTCTCATCATTGATGTTTCTTTCTCTCTCTCCATCTCCCTTTCTCTGAAATCAATACAAATATATTTATTTATAAATAAATAAACACATCAATAAATAAATGTGACTATTGACAGCTTTGCTTTACTGCTTAATACAGAGAGCAGGTGAGCCAGGAGGAAGGACAGCATTAAACAAACAAATAGAAACTTCCCTTGGCTTTGAAGGGTTATTCATTCAGGTGGCAAATATATTCCAAGTGAAGGGGCGGGACCTAGTGGGCTGGACATTAACATAAACAGTGTGTATCCTAGCAGAAGGAATGTGTGATGTCCACACACACCAGACGGGCTGGAAGTGAAGTCTCAGGCAATAGTAAAGTGCTCGGAACCAGGCTTCTGCTGGGGGAAACAGTCTTAGCTCTGCTGTTTCAACAAAGTGCTTGATTTCCTTAGAGACCCAGAGCTGCCGCCGAAACCACAGCTGACAGCGCAATGATCCTCTTCGTATGGACATGCTGAAGGACAGTGCGTGGGAGCCAAGGCTCTCAGGGCCAGCGTGCATGGTCACTGCACGTGGCCATGTGCTGATAGGCTGTTGTCTTTGGCCCAAGTGTCCTGCCGTGACCAGGCTGGTCTCTGCTGCAGGAGAACACATGTGCTATTTCATCGCTGGCTAATCACACAGAGGCCTTGGATGGCTTCACAGTTAGAAGGAGTTGGGCCCTATGCTAACAAGATCTTGATGCTGACGAGTCCACCACCCTACTTTGAAGATAATTTTATGAGTCAGTTTAACAAAAAAATTACTAGGCCCCTTATTTTCTTTATCCACTGTGATAATTATTGGTCTCATATCTTAGTTATTGTCATCATCAGTGACGTCTGCTGTCCAAAAGAAAGCAAAACGCACAAAAGTCACAGTCCCTATTCTCACATGGTGATGATTATTAACTGGCGTGCTGAGGAGGAAGATGGGCATGTTCTGTTAAAATAATCAGATATTGGGTTTTGAAAAAGGTGTCATCACTCCAGGTGTGTTTTTACATGACACCTCACTGCCTCATCCTGTGGTGCCTGAGGATGCCAGGAATTGTCACGCCCACAGCGACTTTGCTGAGATTAGAAATTTGGTTTATAACTGTTGTGCTGGCTGTGGGTGAGCAGATTTCCCCTAAAGAGCAAGACGAATGCCCGGCTGGCGTGGCTCAGTGGTTGAGTGTTGTCCTATGAACCAGGAGGTCAGGGTTTAATTCCAGGTCAGGGCACATGCCCAGGTTGTGGACTCCATCCCCAGTGTGGGGCATGTAGGCGGCAGCCAATCAATGATTCTCTCTCATCATTGATGTTTCTCTCTCTCCCTCTCCTTTCCCTTCCTCTCTGAAATCAATAATAAAAAGATATTTATTTTTAAAATGAGCCAGAGAACCAAACTTGACAATGGCAGTAGATGAAAAACCTGGGGTCTGTCTTTGCCAAGTTCCTTTTCTTATTGCAGATGTGTTCGCACAACTCAGACCACTTGCAGCAGAGGGAGGGAAGCCTTTGGCTAAGACAAAGCCATGCCCTCCATAAAGGACCTGGTGGCCATTGCCTGGGTGGCCATGGAACCTTCGCCTTCGTGGGAACAAGCTCCCGGCCGGCCAAGAGCACCTGCTGGCAAGAGCTCAGGGTGACGCCGCCATCCCACTGCTCTTAGGAAAGCTGAGCCTGGGTTGGGTTTATCCCCAGACACCAAAACCATCCTGGGTTTTTCCTCTCTGCCATACCTACACCCTGAGGCACGAGAAGGGCAAGGATGCCTACTGCTCCTGGCCCGGCAGCCCCTTCCCGCTGCCCCCTTCGCAGCCCTAAGGAGGCCCCATCGGTGGCCTGAGCTTTCGAGGATCTGTTGGATGTCAAGCTCTCCTCCCTGGCAGGCAGCCAAGATTTTGTTTACTGCTCTCAAAGCAAACTCGCACTCCTTCCTCCTGCCCAGCCCCCTTTTTCAAAACATTGAACTCTTGGCTCACAGTCATCACTTCCTGCTTTCATCTGTTTGGCCTGAGCCGCTGACATCGGGCCGGGGGCCAGAGCCAGCCATCCCTCCAAGGACAGCACCACTGCCCCCACCAAAGCACACAGGCCCGTGGACAGCAAGACCAGCGCGCAGTGCTCCGGAGAGCTCCGTGTTCCCTTTTCTTATCGCCTCCCCTGTGGCTGCTAAAAGTTAGCTGACCTTTGAAGACTCCCTAGGAAGGGGGTACGTCTAACTTGGGCCATGGCGATATGAAATTAAAGTAACACAGCAGCCCCCCTGATCCCTGGGGAATAGAGAGCAAGACCCACAGGGCCTGCCTGAAACCGCAGAGAGTGCTGAACCCTATGTACATCATGTTTTTCCTACGTATACATAGCAATGAGAAGATGTAATTTATAACTTTGGCACAGTAAGGGATTAACAACAATTACCAATAATAAAAGAGAACAGTTATAACAATATACTGTCATAAATGTTATGTGAATGTGGCCTCTTTTCCTCTCAAAATATCTTATTGTATTGGACTCACTTTTCCACTTAAAGGAAGCACTTTAGTGCTTTTCTTTGGAATATCCAAACTGCCAGCATCACTACTCTGGCATGGTGAGGCAATTATTAAGTAACTGGGGTTACTCGAACACAAGCACTGTGATACTATATGTGATACGGTGACAGTCAGTCTGATAACTGAGATGGTTTCTAAATGACGACCCGGTGGGTAGAATGGATACAGTGGACAAAGGGATGATTCATGATTCCAGGGAAGGACAGAGCAGAAGGGTGCAAGATTTCATCATAGTCTCAGAAAGGCACACGATCGAAAGCTTATGAATTGCTTATTTCTGAAAATTTCCATTTAGCACTTTTGAACCATGGTTGACCGTGGGTAACCGAAACCACAGAAAACAAGACCACGGATAAGGGGGACTACTGTACCTCTGCATCTGGTTTAATCATGACATCCTGCCTTGGTTTCACACCATGTTTGCAAGAGGGCAGCCCCCTGGACTTGTCCTCCAGAGTTCTGGTAAATCCTGGAGTCACTCTGATAATGGAATTCCCTTCTGGCATCCTTTAGAAGCCTAATTGAATACAGCAGGAAGCAGTGACGAGAGCCTTTTAGCATGTCTATCTCCTTCCAATTGCACACTTTCCCAATAGGAAGCAAAGTTGCTCTATTCTGAGAAGAGTAAGTAACCCCCCTCCCTCCCACTCACTTTCCCCTGCCCACACATTCCAATTATTCAAAGCTATGCTATTTCCCTTCCACTAAAAGTTTTCTCCCAATTACCTGGAGGCATCCAGGTGTGGCTGAAATATGCTCAACCCTGGGAGTAAATATACACACCTAAGGGCAGTGAGCAGCAGATCAAGACAGCCTGTACAGGGAGCCTAATAGCTGTTTACCTGGTGACTCAGGAAGGATGCAAAGGCCAGATGGTTGGCATACTGCAGAGGCTGACAGGCACTTTCATTTGATTGCTTAAGAATAAGTTCAGTGGAAAAGGGGTTTCACGTGCCCTCTTCCTTTTCCTGAGTTTCATTGTGCTGCTTTCTAAACTATTATCAAGGGGAAGAAAATAAAACTTTTTAATTGTTTTCTTTGCACTCGAGGTCAGGTAGGAAGGTGAGACTTAGAAATCTTGAACTGCACAAAGATATACATGTACTAGTAAGTAAACTTAAAATATATATTGAAATAGTTTTTGTCATTCTGTAGAATACTTTCTAACCTTTACTTGTTGCTATAGACTGAATGTTTGTGTCTCTGCCAGATTCATGTGTTGAAGCCCCGTGGTGCTGGTATTGGGAGGTGGGACCTATGGGAGATGATGGAGGGGATTCGTCCCCTATAAAAGAGGCTCAAGAAAGCTCCCTTGTCCCTTCCGCCACCAGAGGATACAAGGAGAAATCAGCAGTCTTCAACCCAGAAGTGGGCCATCATTGTGTTAGCATCCTGAGCTTGGACTTCCAGCCTTCAGACTGTGAGCAATAGATTTCTGCTGTTTTTAAGTCACCCTGTTTACAATAGCTGTTATAAGACGTTTGTAAAATACCCACTTGTGGCAAGTATGTGGAAGTAACTGAACTGAGACACAGTGGTAAATGTCCAAACTAGTAGATGGCAAAGAAAATATTAGAGTTTGCTCCTCGCAGTCTCTGACACATGAGATTGCAGGAACTACAGCATCAAAGATCCTGGGATAAAAACTCAGAACCTGGGTCTGTGTCCTGCACGACATTGGACAAACGTCACTCGTCACTCAACTTCCTGCTCAAAAGCTGGTACAGGGGAAATCTCTTGGACTGCTGCTGGGTCCTAGAAATAGTGAACATATATAAGGGGACTCCTAAAGGAGTGAGAGAGTGCTGTACCAAGTAGGTATGCAGGCCACATCATCTCTAACAATATATCTCTGCAATCTGCATTGCTTTGCCTTGCCTCTTTGGCTCACACCTAAAATAACACCTAAGTAAAGTGTTATTTAATACTAGAGGCCCATTGCAGGAAGATTCCTGCAAGAATAGGGCTTCCTGAGGCCGGAGCAAAGCAGAGAAGGGAGCCAAGCTGCCTTGCCCCCTCCTGTCTCCGCCACCTCGCTCTCTCCCTTCTCTGCCACTTTGCTCCCTCCCATCTCTGCTGCCTTGGCTCCGTTCCCTTCTCCCTTCACTCCCTTCTGTAGCACTTGCCTTCCTTCTATGCTGCCTTCAGTCTTCACTACACGCCTGTGTATGCAAATTAAGCACCATCTTTGTTGGGTTAATTTGCATATCACTCTGATTGGCTGGTGGGCATAGCGGAGGGATGGTCAATTTGTTTCTCTTTTATTAGTATAGATTCTATAGTTGTGCTTCTCCAACGTTAATGTGCACACAGATATTAGATGCAGATTCTGATTCTGTAGGTCTGGGGTGGAGCCTGAGACTCTGCATGTCTAACAGGCTCCCAGCTGATGCTTATGCTGCAGGTGTGGGGAACACACATTGGGCAGCAAGGGGTATAATGCTAAGCACAGAGTGAGTGGATCACACACATTGGGAAGAGGAGCTAACTCTTAAAAATTCATGTTTTTCACCTTTTATTTCACTCATCTTCAAAATCTGCCTTTCTAAATTGGCACAATAATGGGCTAATGAACCAGAGTGGAACCAGGAGGTTCACTCATGACATGGCACAAGGGTAACTGTAACCAGTTATCTGAGTGTGTCTCCCCTAAGGCGGACATACTGAAGGCCTGGGCCCTGCTGGGGAGTCGCTAAGGCAGGATGGACTCAGCCTTCCTGGCATAACTCATCCAACGGGGACACCAATGGCACTGTGCAGTGAAAAGGATGTCTGCAAAACCACTCTGAAGCAGGGGAAGAAACCTCCACAATCAGCAGCTGCCTTCTCCCTAAGCATCTCCTTATGTCACCACATGTCACAGAGGTCCACGTAAGAGTAGTCTTCTGTAGTTTGGGGAGAAATGATGAGAAGTTATGCAAAGTCCTGGTAAGAGTTTCTTTCCTATACCTACTTATACCCGGGGTTTTACTCCATTGTGGTCAGGGTATGACTTTCCTTCTCTTTTTCTGCATATTTACCCAAATGTCCCTTAGGAGTGTTTATGGAATCAAACCCCCTTTTCTTATGATTGTACTGCTTGGTGGACAGAATTTCCATGGGTGGTAAGAAGGGACAGTGATGCTAACCCGGACATGAGAAGCAGATCCTCTCTTGACTAGAGTTTGTGTGACACAGCTTCTCTCATTAGCACATTTCCCTCTTCCTGTGCTATGAATCAGTGTTCTTAACTGTCCCATTGCTCACCTTACTCGACATCCTTTCTGGGTACTCTCATGCACCCTAATTCTTCAGTTCCCAACACTATATCCTGACTCTCTCCAGTCCTCAACTCTAATTTTCATGAGTCTCAACTTCACTTAACTCCAAGCTGAACAACTCATAAGGGTGTATCACAGACACCTCAGGCTCAACATATAAAAACAAAAAACAAAAAAAAAAACAAAATCATATTCTTGCCTAGACTTGCTCTTCCTCCTCCTGAATCCCCCATTCTGCTTTTCTTGCCAAATATCCTCATTACCACCTCCTTCCAAAACACAATGTTTGGATGGCGATCTTACAAAAACATATGGCTCCAAACACCATCTATATGCCAATGACTCAAGTCTACTGAACATCTCACCTGCATGTCTAACAGATGCCTTGAAATCAACATGATCAAAAAAGACCTCTTATTTAACACAACCCGCCCCACCCACCAGTCTTCCCTACTTCAGTAAATAGCACCATCATCCATCAAACACACAGGCCCGAGAAGCTGAGAACTATCTTGTTATCTACCCTCTCTCTCATACCCTACATTTAACCCTTCAGCAAATCCTAATTTATTCACCTTAAAAGGATGTCCTGCCCTTAATCTAACCTTCTCACCATCTCCCCTCATAGTTCATGTCATCATCATTTCTTGATTTAGCTACATTGCTGCCTCCAAAGTGATCTTCCCTGTTGTATTATTCCCACCCACCCCCCTACATTTCATTCTCCATACAACTCAGTGAGATATATGCCATATAAGTCAGATCAAATCATTCCCCAGTGGCTTCCAGCACACCTGAAGGAGAATCCACACTCCTTTCCATGGTTGACAAGTGGCTAATCATTTGTTATGCCCACCCATACTAGTACAGGTCTATAATCAATACATTAATTTACCTTTATATTTTTTAGAGTTATGGGAGAATTGAAAATGGGAAAGGAGAAAAGAATGATTCAATTATTATTAGATAATTAATTTATCCATTCACTTGAATTAAAATACATACATACATATCTGAATATTCACACAGACATGAAGTTTTAAATACAACCAATATATTAATTTATATAATAATTCATAATAATAAGCTTTGTTATGGGATAAACAGGATCCCATGCTTTCCTTTATAATGTCATGCCTACAAATCCAGTTTCAGCACCCTCAGCTTTTACTTGCTGATCACTTCTGCTGCTGTTACAGATGCCTCTAGTCAAATCACTTTCCATGGCACATGCTCATTGTGGAACCTTGTCTTTGAGCTACTTCTTCTTCTTTTTTTACTATTTTCTGCAGCATCATTCCTCTGTGGTTTGAGGCTGTTTTTAGCAAAGGGCTATAATGCATTTTGGGGATAGGATCTCCACTTTCTTCTTGACAAAGGGAAACACTGACAAGCAGATTAAGACTATAAAAACAAGGATCCTTTTTTATGAAAGCCTTCCTTGAATAAATATGGAATGAGTTGTCATGGAAAATCCTGATGCTGAAATAAATACGGTACAATAAAATGATTGAACAATGTTCTTGGATTTGATTTTCTAAGCCATGTTGTTAAGTAATTAGCATGGAATCTATATAATAGAGTTTCTTATATAATAAGATACTCTATTTCATACCACATAATGTATCACATTAGCCTCAGTACTTCTTTGGGGAGATGGGATAAATAAAAATTACATGACTTAATGTTACTGTTACTTCAATCATTTTCTTTTTTCTATCAGGCATATAAAACTTATTAACAAAGAGTGAAAAGAAGATAGGAAAGACTAGGAGAATATTCTCCTCCTGTGTCACACTGAGCAAATTATCTTACCTTGCTGGACCTCACTTTTCTTATAAGTGAATTATCTCATGGGTCATTAAATTATACCCATTCAGCAAATATCTATACTTTTCACTTACTTTGTTCCAGGCACAAGCCCTTCGTGAAGTTCATTAATTTTATAATAGGTCACAGCATTAAAATAGATCATAAGAAATGATGACGATTTCTTATCCAATTCATTAAATGACATTCTGCATGACAGATTATAGTATCAACAAGCAACTCCAAGATTTACTCATTAGGCCTTACCAGGAGTTGAAAGTGATCCATTGCCAAGACCTCAAACTCCAAAGTCCCTTGCCTGGCCATCTACCAATCTTCTTTGTTCCTCTTCCCTTCTTCCGGCTTCCTGTGGTAAATTGATTGCAAAATGGTCCTACATACTCCTCTCTCTTGTCTTGCCCTATGCCCAACCCCCTGAGACGAGACTTTGAGGTTTCTTTCACCAAAAAATAGAGTCTAGTCGGCCTGTGACTTGCTGTAGCCAGTAGGATGTGGAGGACGTGACAGTACCTGGTCCTCAGGAAGCCTTGCAGCTTTTTCTTGTTTTCCTGGAGACCTGCCTTTTCCATGGTACATGTCCAGGCTAGTCTGCTGGCTGATGAGAGACCACATGGAGAAGACACCAGTCAGTCCAGTTGTCCCAAACACATAAGAGAACCCAGTCTAGATGAGAAGTCACCCAACTGACTCACAAACTCAAAGCAAAACCTTCAGAGCAAAGGTGAAGGTTTATTGGTGTCTGCCATTGAAGTTCTGTAGTTTAGTTTGTAAAGTCACATGACAGTAGATACTCCTCTTGAACTTGTGCACCAGTCAATGGTTACCACTGGTCCCTCCCTTCTCTCTGTTCTCCCAGTTCATCCTCCCTCAATAGCTTCATATGCATTTCCATCCACGTTCATCCTGTAGAAGTGAGGAGATCAGCCATGAAAGGCCTGACAGGTGTCAAATTCCTGGCAGGAATTTGTGATCCTGTAGTAAGGGGCATTCTAGCATGGGGTTGCACATGACACACCATGTCAAATTTCTAATTTCAATTTGGGTTTCATTGATGTTTTGTTATTTCTACATCTTTGTCTTTTTAACACCTCAGAACATCATTTGAACCTGTGATAGGACAAGGACACTGCATGGGCTTTCTCAGTCCATCTCCTCAGTCTTCACCACCCAACAGTGGCCCTGGCTTTGTCGAAATGATCCTTATTTCCACGTAATTGCATTCACCAATCAGAGTTCCTTTCTTCCTCCTCTTCTTAACCATCCCCCCGCCCGGCCCCCGACCCCCGCCCACTTGGCACGCTCGTCCTCCTGCTGTGTCATCCATAGTCAGTCATCATTCCAGTTTGAATCACTCTCAGTCTAATCAGTGTGGGCGAGTTCCTGGAAAACATGCATGTAAGAAAATGAATGACTAGATTGTGTCACTGGGACCTAATATAAAGAACAAAGACCTATCAAGACACCAAAGGCTGGAGCCACTAATTCTGGTTTGAAGAGTCAAGGAAAACCCTCAAGAGATAAATTGTCAACTACAATTGGAAGGAAGGAAAAAAGACTTTCTCCAGGTCAAGAAAAGAAGACAGAAATGCTTGTCTATTTCCATAGTCACTCCCTCCCTAGCCCTTTGTAGTCTGGCTCCCACCATGCCAGCCAGTGAAATGGTTGTGTTGACAACTTTCTACTTACCAAAACAATAACACATTGCTGTTGAGCAGCTCCCTGTGACTCATCATCCCTGCTTAATGAAGTCATGACACCTTTTCTTGAGTGCTTGTTGTGAGCCAGACCTCCCACCAAACACCCCTCTTCTCATTTCACCCTCACAACAACTCTCATTTAAAACATGATGGATTGCTGACAGAGAGTTGAGACCAATTTTCCAAGGTTTTATGACCACAGAAGAGCAGGATCAGGGCTTGGACTCCAATCTGTCTGATTCCAAACCTGTACACACAGTCCCCATGCCCTCACTTCTTGGTCTCTGATTGCTGAATGATCCTCTTCCTTCACCCCTTCTTGCTTCTTCTGCTCTATAACCTCATCAACTCCAAGTTTCCATCAGTGACCTTCTCAGCTCTTCATTTTCTTTCTCTACCTATGACCTTGCTCTTTGGTTTCTCTTTGCAGCTGCCTCTCAAATCCCAGAAGCCACAACCTTGCATGCACAATTGCCTGCGAGATGCCTTAATTTGGGTTTCCCTTATGGCATCTTAAAAATTCAACATGTCCAAAACTGGATCGTTGTCTTCCCCCAAAACCAATTCCACCTCCTGACCATTTTCTCTGAGTCAGGGGGACTAAGATTTAGAGTGGGCGGCTTTTTTCAGACAGCCTCCTTCACTCTGCCTACAGCCAATCAGTTTCAGTCTTTGACATGTCACTGGAATCCATCCATTCCCACTGATAACATTGCTTATTACGCCTGGACTTCCTGTCCCAGTTTATCTCACTCTAGTCCACCTCTGCACAGAGACAGACTAATGGTTCTGATGCTCAGCTTGGATTATGTCACCGTTCTATGCAAAAAACCTTAACAGTTTCCCCTTGTTACCAAGTCCAAAGTCTACATATTAGTGTTGCAGGCCCTTAAAGCTTTAGCCTGGACTCCAGCCTTATTGTCTGTAGCCCATCTGCACATCTCCTGTGCTGCAGCAGCCCCATGGCAGGCAGGAATAAGGAGTCCTCTCTGCACATTTACACCTTTCTATCTTCATGCTTCTCCTGTTTCCTAACTGCTTGGCAAAAATTTGCCCATTGTTGAAGGTCTTTCTCCATTGTTACCTCTTCCATGACTTCCCTGATCCCCTCAAACACATGACTGATCCACATCACTTTTTTGTCCCATTTTGCCCCTGAATTAGGGTAACTGTTTTAGCTCTCTACTAAAGTGTATGTCCCTTGAGGGAAGGAATGAGTGACTGTCCCATCTACCATGAACCTTGAAACTCATGGATGTAAATATTTAGAAAATTGACTCAAAATAATAAGTGATGATTATAAAAGTATGATGGTAACTCAGGGATAATCCTTTTAGAAATGTGCAAATCATCCAAAAGAGTGAATTGGAGAGGAGTGCCATGTGGTTAAGAAAGACCAAACAGCTTCAGGGAGCTTAAACCTCGTGCGGCGTCGGCCTCTCGGTGATTGAAGTTTTTGTACCAATAGCGTTGGATCTCTCAAAAAATGTGAATTTTTGGGTCTTCAAAATCATTTGTTTGTGGGATTGTGGGTTAGTATGAAAAGGCAGTTCTGTAGGAAACTAACTTTGCATTTTGATAAATAGCTTTTGTGGCCAGTTTGGGTAACTCGGCGACACTCTTCTGTATATTTTGGCAGGGCTGTTCTTGAAAGATATGATTATGTGTAACAGGCAAATATATCATGAGTGTGTATCCTTTTGGGGGGCCTCTTGGATTTAATAAACCTATTCATAAAATGTACCCTAGATGTTCCTTTAGAAGATCTGACCATTTGATATTAGCATTTTGAGAAACCCTCTGCCTGAATTCCCTCATTCATTGAAAATTATGTTAAATCCCACAATATGCACATTCACTTCTTTAAACATGTGGGGACATTATAAGGAATAAAATAACAGTTTGAGTCAGAAGCAGCAGAGTTCAGCTCCCCCGCCCACTTCCCCTGCCCCCCCACCCCC
This sequence comes from Myotis nattereri, assembly GCF_964212035.1. Taxonomy (NCBI): domain Eukaryota; kingdom Metazoa; phylum Chordata; class Mammalia; order Chiroptera; family Vespertilionidae; genus Myotis; species Myotis nattereri. The sequence goes on from NC_138076.1 coordinate 31,735,493, forward strand.
ACCCCAGGTCAAGGCAACTAAACAGAAAAAGAATACCATCTGCAAACCTTCTCTTCTCTTCTCTTCTCTTCTCTTCTCTTCTCTTCTCTTCTCTTCTCTTCTCTTCTCTTCTCCTCTCCTCTCCTCTCCTCTCCTCTCCTCTCCTCTCCTCTCCTCTCCTCTCCTCTCCTCTCCTCTCCTCTTCTCTTCCCTTCCCTTCCCTTCCCTTCCCTTCCCTTCCCTTCCCTTTCCTCCCCTTCTCTTTCTCTCTCTCTCTCTCTCTCTCTCTCTCTCTCTCTCTCTCTCTCTCTCCTCAGTCATGTAGATTTGACCATTGGCCACTTTCTTCTCCCTTGAATGCATCTCTGGTTTCCAGGACAGCACATTTTCTTGCATTCCTCCTTCATCTCTGCCTGCTTTCATTTAGTCTCTTTGACGTTATCCCACCAGCCTCTGGCCTCAGACATATGTGCTGCCTTTCTACACACACCACCACAGTCACACCATCCAATCTCATGTCTATAAATATGCAGAAACCATCTGTATGCCCATGGCTCTCCACATCCCCAGAACCGTGTTTCCCTGTGGCCTCCCTAATCCCTGACCTTACTGTTCCTGTCACCTCCCCACCACACTATGGCAGCTCCATTCTTTCAGCTGCTTAGGTCACATGTGGTGGCAGGTGGCAATCTTCCTGGTCTCCAGCACAGCGGCAAGTCCTGGGGGCTATCCCTTCAAATGGGTCCTCTGTCCACTGCTGAAGGCTCCTCAGCTCCCACTGCTGTCACTTGGCTTGGCTGCTTCCTCTGGCCTGGATTTTGGCTTCCTTCTTAACTTGTCACCCTGCTCTTGCCCCTGCCCCCTTTTGATTTATTCTTTATTAAGAAGCACTGTGATCCTGTTAAGAAAATAGGTCAGATGTGTCCCAACTTCACTGGGAGGAAAACTCTAACTGTGTCCTGAAAAGCTTTCTGGTTTGGTTTGGTTCCCAGCTTCTTCTCTGAAAGTTTCTCCTTGAAACTTCTGTTCCCATTGCCTGCTGTGCTTTTCCAGGTAACCACTCTGCTGCGTCTCTTAGAGTCACCTTAACAGGACTTGGGGCCCACCACACCCCCACTCTGCTCACCACAAAGGGCAGCTCCCTGTGCCCCATGACCCCTGCCACCTCACCCATGGTCCTGCCTGAGGGAAACCCTGAGCTGTGTCTTCCCTGTTTATGTGGTCCTCAGCCACGTGGAGTCCCAACTGCCCCCGTGTTAACTCACTCCCAAGCACATCCTTCACCACATTCCCTTCCTTGTCGACTCCCCACCTCCCCACTGGGCTCTGTGGAGTTGCCTTCCAAAGTAACCACTTGAATCCACTAAACTGTCCCTGAGGCAAAGATTTGGGTTCAAGTCGTTCCTTTTACAACAAGTGTAACATCTGACAGATGTTGGAATTGAAAAAAGCCTCAGAAGGGGTTGCAGCTTATGTCCTTCTCAGGGCAGAAAACCTGATGACATTCCTGACAGGTAATCAATGGTTTCTCTCTCTTTGGATTATTCTTGTGATGGGGATTTGCAATTTTGCAAGGGCTGTTCCTTTGCTACAAATCTCAGTCAGCTTCAGTCAATAAACGTTTCTTAAGAGAAAGCTAAATCCAGGCAGACCTTAAGCAGTGAGGGAGGCTGGTCCCACCCACAGCTCCCTCTGGGAGGGGCAACTGAGCCACCACCGTGCTGTTGAATGGCTCAGGACTGTTGCACGCCTGGGAAGGGAGACTTTTACAGCTCATGGAGGGCTTTCCCAGCCAAATGAAAGTTCTTCTGGAAGCGATCCTTCAGTGGACATAAGCAAGCTCTCAGGGGATCAGCCCAGGACACCAAGGGGTTTCAGTGTTGTGACAAAACTAATGCAGGCGAGAAACTGAGACTGAGGACAGGGTGGACTCCTGGCTCCCCCAGGTAGGAAGCAGCCCTGTCTCTTGACTTACAGCACAGGAGCCACTAAATTTCCTATTAATTAAGTGGCTTAGTTCAGAATTTCTGCCATTCTACTGGCACATGTACAACATGCAGGAGGGTTTACTGTAGACATGTTTTCAAGGAATAAGTCAACAGAAATAGAATTTCTGATGCTACCATTGATAGATAGTATGGAGGTTACCCCTAAACTCTCATTTCAATGAACCCTGATCTTCATTACTCTCTCTTGAATTTTACAAATGAATACCAAGCAGGAAAATATTGAGAGTAGCTTTATTTTCTTTTAATAAATCAACAAGATATACTTCTCTGTACTGGGATCTACAAAATATCCTTTATATCAATTTTGGAATATTCTGCTTTTAGGTATATCAATTTAATTACTTTCATTACAGATTCCCAATGGTCCCTACATTTTATAGCCCCTACAATTTATAGTTTTGCATTTTATAGTTTTGTTGGTGGCTAGAATGGCACCAAGTGTTACCTGGGATAGTCAGACCACACTTTGGTTCAGCAACCTTGGTACTTGAGTTTAGCTAAGAAAGAATTCAGAGCCAAGACTCAAACTATAAGAGAAAGTTTATTTAGAAACTCACAGAGGTGGAAGAAGTGAGTGGTAGAAGAAATGTGCTCAGGAGGTAAAGTGCTTGGGGTGGGACTATAGGGAGTGAAGATGGGAGAGGGGAAAGGCACTGGGTCCTCCTTCCTAAGGGCTTTTAAGGTTGGTGATTTGAGGGGGGCAAGGAGGTCTCCTATTCTCAATAGAATATTCATCAGCATTCCTGGTGTGTCCTGGTTTCCACTGATTGGTTGGCACTAGGGCGGGGTCATTAGTCAATGCAGCTGATCCTGAGGTCATGAGAGGGAGGCTTTTGCTGCTTTTCTGTGCCTAGAGTTTGAATACAAGCGAGGCTTAGATGTATTTGATGAGGGTCAGAACCTCATTGTCCTGGGGATTTAATGCTTAAGGCCTGTTATCTGGTTTCCTTGTTCATTCCTCCTCTGAGGTGGTCTAACCCTCATGACTAGCAATATGCTTGGGGAGGAATGGCCAGGGGAGGGTCCAAACTGCATGACCAATGATATGAAAGGTCATGGGGTCTAAACTGAATGACATTGTGCCAGGGGAGGAAAGGTTACCTGGGGTTGAGATCCTTATTTTCCCAGTTTTTCCTGTTGCTAGGCACCTGAGGCTTTCCACCCTGGTGACTTTCTGCACCTGGCCTATCACCCTTGCTCTGATCTTGTCTGTCTCACTGCCTACCAGTTTAGATCACTTAACACTTGATTTTATAGAAAAAAAAATGGTTATCTAAAATCACAAAAAAAGGTGTTTATTTAACATAATCCAAGAATTTTGTGGAAACAGCGCAAATTATAATTTAGAATTGAAAAGAATATATTGGGCTAAAGTATCCAAAACCTAAGGAAGTAACTATGACTTAATTTTATTATCTTGAGTGGCAGAAATATTAACTCGTACCTAGATAGAAAATTAATCCTGGCCTTATTGTGTATCTTAAGCACATTAAAAAAAATGATATTCATAGTTGAAAATGGGGCCATAAAAAGTCTGAGAATGGAGCAGGTGATTGGGGTCTGAACTCTGTTGAACACTTGCATACATTGGGGGATCTGAGCTTCCGCACCTTCAAATTTTAAGCCACCAGTTTCTCTAAAAACAAATAAATTTAAACAAGTCAACTTATTCATAAAATGTGAGTTGTTTACACATGTTTTCCAAGCACTGATGGAAAAAGAAAAAGAAAGAAGTGGACTCATGAGTGAGGTAACTAGAGTTGGAGAAAATAGTTGGCCACCTTCTCAACAATGTCTTCTACAACACTCCCCTAAATTAGCTCTGCACAATCTGTCTTTGGGGAAAAGAAACAATGACTTTTAAAGGACATGTTAAAGTGTGTGCTCTCTACGACGAAGCCAGTGAAGGGAGACGGGGGTCTACAGCAGACTTGGGAAAGTTTTAATCATTGAATTCTGCACAGCCGTGGCTGGGGCGGAGCAGCAGGGAATGAACTGCCTTTGCAGAACCCAGCCAGCCTGCAGGCATTCCTGATCTGAGGAAAACACTTTAATTAATATGTAAAACAGCAGTGGGAAGAAAAGCAAGGTTAATTTCCAAACCACATCACTGCGGGCAGCATCCAGGTTATGAAACCCGGGGACACTTACAGGAGTTCCTGTTTTAAAGGCACAGAGGTGCTTTTGTGTGTGAGCAGCTTCGAAGAAGTGCTCAAAGCCCTTTTACCCACCCCCCACAGTGGTATCCCTCTTTCTGTGCTTAGAAACATTTCCTTTGACTGGCAGGCTGTTGTTTTTAATTTGCAATAGACCTTCCCGCTTTGTGAAGGGTTCCCAGTGGCTGCAGGCAATTGTTCCGGATGGATCTAAAAGCTGAATTGTGGGGGTAGTTGTGGGGGGACTGCCAGCTTCCTTTCTCTTTTTTGCTGCTTCCTTTTTTCCTGCCGCTGGCTACTTTTGGAATGTGTGAAGCAGGCTGCCTCGTGCTGCTCAGGAAACTGTTCTGTACTTGGCCTGGGGTGAGGCTCATTTCCTGGGCTGAGGTCTCTAACCATGACCTGGGCAGTATGTATCGCATTCTCCTGGTGCCCAGGATCACTCTCTGGCTGACACATGGATCTTCCAAGGCGAGATGAGTGGAGAAACAAAACTGACAAGTCTTCCCTACTTTGACCTGAAACAGCTTCACTAGGTGCTTGAACAATTAGCCTCATTAAAGAACACGAGCAGCTGCCCAAAGATTTGCCTACGTGTGAATGCATGTGCACCTCCTGATTCCCGCCTTCTCAAAGGCTCACAGACAACTCAAGAGCAACATGCCTGTAAACTGTGGAGGAGACAACCTGGGGAGAAGCCAGAAGCTTGGGCATGATGCTGTGATCGCTCATTATCCAATAAACTACCCAGTCCCAGCCAACAGACATGCAAGCGTCTCCCAAATATATGGACATTTCTTGAACCACAGACTTTCTAAACGAATTAACTCTCCCCAGGAAGAAAAGCAAATTTGCTCATATATGCAAATTTGCACACATTTTCATGGTTTTTCCGCACACCCACCTCTAGCCCAGTTGTCTCCCTAGAATCGTCCTGTCCAATTTCCTCTGCCTTTGCCCCCATTTGGAGCACCACTTAGCACCCATCTTTTGCCTGGATTGTTACTATGACCCCCCAGCCTCTGGCACCAGTTTCCTTCCCATCTACCACACTGGCAGAGTTGACTTTCTGCCCAAAGGCTCTTGATGGCCTTTAGAAGAAAGCCCAAGCACTAGCTCAGACTTACAGTCCTGTGGAGTTAGTTCCCCTCTTGCCCTGGACATGCAGAATGTCTTGGGTTTTTCTGAACTTGCTCATTCTTCCCTCCTGCTTCTCTTAGTACATCCAGTTGACTCTCTTTTCAGACTGGATATCTCATATTAGGCCTCCGATATTAGGGCTCAGGCATTATCACTCCCTCTGGGAACATTCCTTGCTCTCTGATGGAATCGTATGACCCCGAGGTGCACACTGGAGCACCCCAGTCTACTTCTCTTAGCATGTTCTATACAGTTGGTGTTGTCACTGTTAACTGAATGTCTGCCTCCTTCACTTGACTTTCAGCTTCTGTAATTGTTACTGTAGGTAGCTAGATATTAAAGCAAGGAAGCAAAGGGACTCAGACATTGTTGAGCCTAATGGGCTGGGGACTTGAATGGGATACTGAGCCTGTTTGCTTCCCAAGGAAGCTACAGCTTCACACACACTATAGGGGACTGCCCTAGAGGAGACTTAATCCCTCAGAGTGGACAGGAAATCTCCCCAGGAGCACTCCAGTATGAATTGTTTGAGACAGGAGGGGTTGGGGGTGGAGCAGGGGGAAGTAAGCACATATGTAATAGAAGTCAAAATGGCAAAAGAAGGGGTACTTGACCATAGAGACCTTTCAGCCTAACCTGGGAAAGGGATCATTGGTCAGGGTGTGGACTTATCAGAAGCCTACAAAAGCTTGCAGTTGATTGGTTATTTTGGAAAAGCTCCTGGTCTTTCCCTAGCCTGAGATGATATAAACCCCAGGGGAACAAATAAGTCTCTCTCTCTCTCTCTCTCTCTCTCTCTCTCTCTCTCTCTCTCTCTCTCCCACTAGCCCCATTTGTTAGTGTACTCTCTTGCCTAGGAACACGCCACCATGTGGGTCTAGCAAGCCAACCGGCCTGGGGGCAGTCCATGCAGGTTCCAAAGGACTAAGCTTTAATATGAAAAAGAAACTCTAGAGACACTGGTCTTTGTTTTGACCTTGATGATTGGAATTTTCCCAGTGCCGATGGGACGGAGATGGGACATTGGAAACTCAGGGACAGCCTTCCTGAATAAATCTTGCCGCACCACAATCTCATATTAGGCCTGGGTCCATGAAATGCTTTTGTTTCTCCACTCTGTAGCCAGCGGCAGTTGTGGTAGATGGGAAGGAAACTGGTGTCCATGAAAGAACACAATTTCCACCAGCAACACTGTATTGGTCTTCTGTGTACTCTTCTCTACGCCTTCTAAGGCAGTCACTGCCCTTAATTTCTAAGGACAGAGACCTGTAGAAAGGTAGTGATCCTTGCTGAATTTTATAGCAAGAACAGTGTTCTAATTTATAACCTGTATGTATTTGATATATTTGAGGCGACTTGAGGAGTTGATGGAGAACAGAACATACAAGGTGGGAGCTAAAGCCCCTATTCTACCCTACAACTACGCCATTGAGAGTTGCTAACTGTCTGTGCATAGCCCCATTGCCTGGTATGTAGGTGCTCATGAACATTTGTGGGATGAATAGATGACTGCCTCTGGAGAGACACCATGCAGATCTATGGGTAGAAAGAACAGAACCCAGGAATTGATTTCAGCCCACCTCTAACCTGAGCTATGTGTTCTCTCCTCTCTCTCTCTCTCTCTCTCTCTCTCTCTCTCTCTCTCTCTCTCACACACACACACACACACACACACACTCCTATACCCATGAGCCTCCCTACTCTTTCAAGGATGTTGGCTCATAGGTTATCCCATATCTCCTTGCTTTTTCATGGCTTTTTACTCACTTCTCCTCTCAGTTTATATACCCGAAGTAACCTCCCCTCTCTTAGAACAAGCCATCCTCAAGGCTTTACATTAACCTTCTGCTATCCATGTGTACCTCTCACCCCCAGTACAACCACTTGTAGCATCTAATAAACCACTTTCCGGTTTAGTGTGGCTCCCATCTCCCCAGCTCTGCCAAAACAGCTCACCAGCATTCTTGATTGGCAAATCCAAGGTTCCTTCTAAGCCTATACCCTTTGACCTCTGGGAGGTGCTTTAAACAATTCCCAATGTTCTGCTTCATTGGAAACACTCTAGGAAGCTGACCACCATGGAAGTAAGGAAGCACTGTCCCTCATTCACTATTCTCTTTACTCTGATATCCTGCGCTATCTTTCTGGGCTTTTTATTCTCAACTCATTTAGTAGAAGTAAAAATGTAGTTCAGGTACATCTTTCAACTCTTTCTTCAAAGATTTCATTTTCTTTTGTTTTCTGTTATTTGTTAGAGTTTTATGTTGTTTTAAGTATGATGTTGCCCAATGGCCAGATCTACACTTCTGGCCCTAGTCACCTTTCTGTGGCCCAGACTGCTTTTGCTAACTGCTTTCTGGTTAACTCTCTTGTAGGACAGGCAGCTCAGCTTCCACATGTCCAGTAGTATGTTTCACTGGGTCATCAAGTACTTCCATGTGTGTAGCTTCAAATTGCCTCTTTCTTGCAAGCATCAAGGGGATGTCTTGACTCCCATGCAAACAAACAAAACTGAAAGCTACCTCAAAGACACGTATGGATTGAATATGCAAATTAGCCGGGACGCCATAACTGCCATGACCACTCAGGAGGAGGCTGCATGTGCAGGTGGTGGGAGATTGTTGTATGGTGAGGCAAGCTACGGAGGGCACAGGTCGCTGTCTGGAGAGAAGAGGGCAGGCCTGCCTGCAGCCACTGTGGCCGAGGGCAGGCCCGGAGAGGAGAGGGCCTGCCAGCTGCGGAGTGCCTGCAGTCCCGCCTCTACCCGTGAGCTGCAGAGGAAACACTTTTTCTGACCGCTCATTGGCTAAGCTCCCGGTATGCCACTCGCAGTGTTTTGGTAACTTGGGTAATAAGAATCCAAGAAGATGATGTAGGGTTTTTCCACCTCACTCCTGGAGGAAAAAATGAAGGTCTGCTGCTGGAGGGGCTAAGAAATGTCATATCTTGCCATAGCCGGTTTGGCTCAGTGGATAGAGCCTCAGCCTGTGGACCACAGGGTCCAGGTTCAATTCTGGTCAAGGGCATGTACCTAAGTTGCAGGCTCCTCCTTGGCCAGGGCCCAGGTCAGGGCTCATGCAGGAGGCAACCAATCAAAGTGTTCCTCTCACATTGACGTTTTTCTCTGTCTTTCCTTCTCTCTTCAATGCTTTCTAAAAATCAATGGAAAAATATCCTCAGGTGAGAATAAGAAGAAAGAAAGAAAGATAAAAAGAAAGAAAGAAAGAAAGAAAGAAAGAAAGAGAAAAAAAGAAAGAGACATCTTGAAAATGGCTAAAGAAAGTTGTCATTTTTTCATGGTAAAGGGACTGGAGTCTGTGTTGATGAAAACACCTTGGTGCTGCAGTGGCCAGCAGTGGCATCAGCAGTGGGGTGATGGGGGCGGTGCCTTTCTCTAATCAGCCCTGTTGCCTTCTGCAGAAGGAGGCCAGACTGCAACTTAGGCCTGCTAAGCAGTCAGTAGGCTATCCCCTGAGGGCTCCTGGACTGTGAGAGGGGGGCAGGCTGGGCTGAGGGACCCCTCCAGTGCATGAATTTTAATTATTTTATAACTAGAGGCCCGTGCACGAATTTTCGTGCACTGGGCCTCTAGTTATAAAATAATTAAAATTTGCTTGCAATTTACAAAATGACTTTAAATTAATTTTATGTGAAAATAAGTCAGAACTGTCTTGGTTTTGTTTCTTTTATTATAATCAAAGTCTGTGTAAAACAACAACAACAAAAAACAACAACAGGAGTTTATTGACTCATGAAACGAAAAACTCCATGAATTGATCAAGAGCAGGGGTTTTCAAATGGTTTGAGCTTCAGACTCACCTGGAGGGTTTGTGAAGAGTTATCACTGAGCCTCAACCCCAGAGTTTCTAATTCAGGGAATCTGGGTGGCTGGGAATTTGTATTCCCAACAAGGCTCCAAGGGCTGCTCCTGCTCCAGGACCCCTGGGAAGACCACTGGCCCAGAGATCCTGGTGTTGCTGGATCCCCGTGCTCAATGACGCTCCCAGGCAGCCATTTCTCTGGTCACTTCTCCACATTACATTCCTCTGTGCTGATGTCCTGACACGGAAAGTTCCTGGCAGTCCTGGGCCAACACCCCCTTTAGAGTTAGTCATTTCAGAAAGAGATTTCCCTAATATCCATACAAATTTCCCTCAACATGACTCTGGCTCCTCAAGACTCACATGCTTACTCCCAAGCCAGTCACTTAGTACCTTGTGAGGTAACCCTTAGGTGGCTGGCAGCTTCTTTTGTGACAGTGCTCCTGCCCACCCTCATTCAGAACCCTATTTAAAAATGGGAAGGAACTCCGGGCAAACAAAGTGTTATATATATCAATATACAGGGTGTCTCCAAAATGTATACACACTTTAAATAATTATTAATTCCATTGGGTTAAATCTGAAAAGAAAGGAACAAAGGCAACCTCAGGGAATCCATGTTTTCATGAACCTCTGATTTTAAGCACCAAATTAATTTCAGAAGCTGCATAAGGAAAGGTTGACCTTTCCATTTTCTTTGGCAGTGGCAGAAACATTGAGCTATATCAGCTGTTAAGTGTGTATACATTTTTGGGGGACACCCTATCTATTGAGCTGGGCAAGGTACTCAATTGCTCTTAACCTCGTTTCTCTTATCCAGATAACTGATTCAATAATAGCATATTTTAGGATCACTGTGGGAATTAGAAGTATCACCAGTTTAAAGCAGCCAGCAAATTGCCTACTACATAAAATATGTGGAATAAAAGGTAGTTAGATGTTAAGGGAAACTTGCTTTATTTCTGACTCATGCCTCTCTCAGTTAAGGTGGTTCATTAGATGCCTGGCAAGAGAATGGGTGGACCCCAGTTAAGGGTAGCCACCCTATCATTTGCCCTCACCCATCTCTTTCTCCTTGACCAGTGATCACGCCCTCTCCACCCATTCATGGGAGGGCTGAGGTTCTTCATTAGAAAATGAGCCATGTGTTTGAGGAACACTCACCCATTTAGTATCAATCAAGTAGCTGCCTCCTTTCTGCTGCTAAGATTAATTTTTGTGTGGCTCTCACTATTTCTTCCATGTTTAAACCTTCTCCAATACTTCAGGTTTTCACAGGTCTGCAAGGGTACCCTGAGGGTAAAATTTCCCTCCTGTTTGAGCTGATAATTACATCTCTTTAGCTCTTTCTTGCAAGTCTCTCCTCTGAGGTCTGATGTAGAGAGCTCCTCGTGATTAGATTAAGGTAATATCAGGGTTCTCAATTGTTGGAGAGGAGGGATGGGTCAAAGATCTCCATGTCCTTTGCTTCTCAGTTGAATCTACAACAGCAACCTGGAAGATCATAACAATAACCATTACTTGCTGAGTGCTTATGTGCTGGCATTGAATCCTCACAAAGCCTATGAGGTAGGTATTTGACTTTATAGATGAGGAAACGAAACTTTGTGAGATCAATGGCATGGAAGAGCTTGGAGAGCCAACTCCACGCTCACTGGTCTGTGAATGCAGGCCTCCTGCTTGGTGCGCTGTTCTTAGCTCTCTCCAGTCCTGGGCTGGATTTCTCCCAGGCAGAGCTGGGAACACGAAGTTGTTGGTGTTGTGTTGTTGTTCTAAATTGGATTACATATAAACTCTCTTTTCCTCCAATATTCAGTGAGATGTCTGGCAGCCACAGACGACTCATTGCCTAATTGTTGCCCTGGGTGATTTTCTCAAATCACTGCGCTGGGCCCTGGGCCATCACACCGACTCACCACACTGAAGAGATGCCTTTGTTAGTGCAAAGGCAACCTCAGGTGATCCATGTTTTGATGCACCTCTGATTTTAAGCACCAAATTAATTTCAGAAGTTGCATAAGGAGAGGTCGACCCTTCCATTTTCTCTGGCAGTGGCAGCCACAGCTCAGCTGTGGGTAAGCAGCCTCTGCCTCTGTCTCTGCCCTCACCCCACCTCTGCTTTCATCAGACCAGAGCTGCATTTGGATGGGGAGTCCTGTTCCAATGTCATTGGCAAGCACTTGACTTAGAATAGCCTGAGGATTAAAATACTGGACTTCAAATCCCCAGGAGTCCTATAGTCCTGTCATAATCTACCAGGAAACGGAGCATAACACTTCCTTTTTTTTTTTTTAGCAGATACATGTATGTACTTGAGTCACGTTTTAATGTTTTAGAAAGTTAAAAATAGTCATAATTTTGGGACTCCCACGGGTTTTTATACCTTTCCTGCAAGTTTGCTATTGTCCTATATGTGGTTCTGAAGTAAATGAATGAATGAATGAATGCTCTGAACCTAATGAAATCAAACACTTGAGAATACCAATGATGATGAATATGTTATCTAATTTCTCTTTGGGGGCCAATTGGAGCTTCTTAAAATCTTAGGACTAATTGGAAAGCACTCACAATGTATGGCAAAAATAAATTACAAATTTTTAAATATATGACATCACAATGGAGACCACACCTTTCCCCTCTGAGATTTAAAATAGTTCATTGCAAACCTAGTGCTGTATGTGTGTGACTATGGAAGCCAGGACTCTACCAGGTTCAGCTGAATGACGATCGCTTCCGCTGAAGTTCTATTAGACACCTACTGGGGGAGAACAAGGCATGTAACGACACTGAAACTGCAAAACATTTTGTCTGGCCACTTTCTTGCTTGCTTTTCCTTTTCCTTCCCCTTTTTAATTCTTTTTTTTGGGTGGGGTGGGGTGGATAGTATTACCAGAAGAGGAGGGAACGCTCATCAACACTAGTGACTGGGTGTTGAATTTAAAGAAGCCTGGAGATGACAAGAGGAAACCTTGTGATTGAATATTGCCTATTAATGAAAGTCCATATAAATCAAGGTTCACATGGCTCTTATATGAATAAAATATTACACCTGGAGGCAGGAGGATGTGATATATTTTACTATCTTCATTAATCTGCAAGTTTGCTGTTCAAGGCTGAGGCTACTCATCACTGTAGGGAAGAGACAGACCTGAGGGTCAAGAAAACATTCTTCATTTATGTGTAAGACACATCTCTGTTCTCGGATAAACACCTGACTTAATTTTTTCCTAGGATTTACAAAATCACTTAGACAAATTCAGGTTCAGGGGTTGGTTAAGTTCTTTTACCCTATCTTAAGGCAACTACTATCCAGGATTCTATGTTTTATAATAATTATGTTATACTCAGTTACAGTCCAGGCAGATATGTTATAATTAAGACCATTGTAGGGACAATATACTTGCTGACTGGATCTACACACATGCTGCCCAGTCTGCTTGCCATGGTCACAGGCCCAGCTTTATAAGTGAAGGAATGAAGGAGGGGTTGAGACTTAAGTCCAGGCCTTTGGTGAGGCAGTTATCGTGAACTCTGGAGAATTCGATACATTAAACATTTTGCTATGGTCCAATCAAACAGTGTTCGTGACCTCGTGTGACAGTTATTCAGGATGTGCAATAAGGTGATTTTTCTCTTAAACTATCTTATCAACCAAGCAGAGTCTTCCTTGTGGGCAGCTGCTCCTTTTTGCAACGCTCAGCTGTTCTTGGAGCTAAAAAAATCCTGCTGTGGGAAAAAAAATCAATGCACTTCTCTCATAGAGACATAGATTTAATGTGTCACAGGAATGGATGCCGAAGAAATACCTAAATTGATAACACTGATTATCTCTCCATTTGATTGAGAGATCTTAGGGTAAATAAAAGATGGCTTCATGTATGGTCAGTCGGATTAAGTTATTGTTTTAATAATGAAGTCAGCAATTTTAGAAAGTAGAAGAAACCTATAGCATTTCCACAGTGAAAAAGATTTCAGACATCTTTCCTGTAGTAATGTCTTGTTGAGATTATTTTCCTGGTGTTTTTAAAGCTGTAGTTCTGTTTGTAGTTTCAAAAATAAAAGCTTTGAATTTGGCTTCACTTGGGGTTCAGCCAATTAGTGCCGTTTGTATGAGAGGTTCTGTTTGGTACAAGGCCTGGGAGTAGACACCATGGTTGGGAACAGGGCCCACTTTCATTGGAGAGTGTAAATAACAGGAAAAACTATTTACATTCAGCCATAACACCGCCCCCCCCCCCCAGCCACTTTTGCATTCATGTCCCCAGCTCTGCATTTGTCCCAAGAGGTCAGAGCAGGGCTTCCCTAGTCTAGATTTTCAGGGGTGAGCCTAATGAGACACACAAGGGTGTCAGTCTGTTGTAAATACAGAGATCAAGATGCCTGACTTCTGTTCCCAACCCTGGCACACCTGCTGAGGGGTCCAGGCACACCTGTCAGTGCTGGTGCTTGTCATTGGAACAATGCAGAGGTTTCCAAAAGGGAGGGCGCTGATTAACCTGGACCGAGTGCCTGTCAGGTGTTAGGCAGTGCGCTCAGCCCTCCTGTGTGCGTAAACTCAGCGGTTACCGGAGCTCTAGGCCACGTTGCCCCATTTTCACATTTGAGGAAAATGAGACTCAGAAAGGACTCATGTTTGAAAGTCATATGACAAGGAAGTGAAGTTCATTCAAATGCTTTTCGGCTCCAAGGAGTTGTGCTTTCTCTCCTTTGGCTGCCAAAAATACAGGTAGGTGATAGCAGCACTTTTATAGGCCAAACATTTGTGAAAACCACAGTGATATCATTATAAAAATCTCACTTAAATGGAATATTTTAATGTGGTAAAACCAAGTAACAGCAACCACTTTTGTCGGCATATAGATGTGTCATTGACCAAGCAGTGTTTTCGTCAAACATAATCATAGCTAATAAACCTGTTACTTGTGTGAAAACAGTTTCCCTCATCCTTGCTACAAGAATGGCTTTTCTGGATAAAAAAATAGACTGTGGAGAGCCACGATCTGGTTTTTTTGTTCACTGGAAGTGGGCAGACCCATGGGACTGGGGAAGTAACACTTTCACAGTGGTTTCATTACACCGCTTCACCTCAACCCAAGGCGGTGGGTAAGACACTGCTCATTCAGTCACGCAAACCCTGAAATGCAGTCGGTGACTGTCACAATCTATGTGCAAAATGAAACTTACATAAATCTCTTTGCTCCAAGTCAGTTAAATCTAGCAGGCAACAGGAAAAGGCCGCCAATGCAGAATACGGATAAAATAAACAAGTGAAATATTTACAGCAAGCGTGATTATTAATTTTAGTACATAGTAAAACTCTTAGAGTATGGTGTGCTGTGGAGGAGTTTTTCTTTGTTTTACTTTGGCTTTTTCATGTGTTTGTTGTTTTTTAATTAAGGAATGAGGATTCTGTTTTATTTTATTATCTTTGGTATTTTGTGATTTATCTTCCTAGGTTTTCCTATTAGTTTTACCCACTTACACTCCTAACTCATCTTCCTTAGCCATGTCTTCATCTATCATTACAGTGACCCTTTAAGCCTTAAAGTTTAAGGGAACAAATGGTCCCTCTGAACCGTGGAATAGGTGAACAACCTTTTGAAATAAACACGCACTCTGGTGCAATGCAGCCAGAAAAACCCAATGAACTGACAGCCCAATAAAAAGCGACTGGTTCAGTGGAACTACATCTGCCAATTCCGGGCTGCCAGCTGGGAAATTCTCATGCATTTTCCTAAGTGACTGTTATATAAAATATTGAGGCTGTGTTTGTAAGTAACCACTGCTCTGATTTTAAAGAGCCTTGTTGTTTTGTTTTTCCTTCCCTCAATGGAGAATCAAGAGTCCAGGGTTTACATATTGAAAATGAGGAACCAAATCAAACAGTGGCTTATTCTTTAAAGTAAACAGAGCAAAGGCTATCGGTGGCAGATGTAACCGAGAGCTGGCTGCCTCTCTGCAGACAAAGAGGAAATTATAAAAAACAAAAACCTCTTCCACTGAAATAATTATCTTTCATTGCTGAACTGCTTTTAATATTTTTCATTTGCACAGAATTCTAAGGGTATATGATGCTGACAAGTACTAATGAGAAAATGGGAAAGATTGGTGTCTAGATCTGGGGGGCTCTAAAAGTCTGTTCTTATCCCTTTGCCTCCGTGGACTCTACTTCCCCTGACCGCTCCAGTCCTTTCCGACCTCCTCTTCTCTGTCTTTCTGACGCCCGCAAAGTTGTGCTGTTAGCGCAACACTATGTCCCTTGGTTAGCTCTTTCTCTTTAGTTGGTACCTTGGAGGACAATGGCTGGCTCCGTCCAGAATTTGTATTTGAAAAGCAAAATAAAAATCAGAATGCTTTTGATGAATTCTTTTCGGTTTTGTGCATCATTCCTGTCACACCAGCTGGCTGAAAGGAGATGGTGTATCTCAGGTCTGTCTCTTTCCTCCATAGCCCTCAGCACCACGCTGAATCCACTGGGAATGCCTGGTGGATGGCGCGATGTGGGGACGTGTCCAGGTGATTGCACTCTGACTTTAAAAGTTCATTCAGATATGGGGAACAAGACCAGAGACGATCTTCAACGGGCAGAAAAATTCACTCCTTTAGCCAACCAGCCGAAGGTGAACGGGCTGTCTGTAAAACTGCTCCAGAGCCATGCCTGCTGCCAGTTCACAGAGAACTTGAACCTACTCTGGGTTTCAGACGCCAGGGCTGATCTCTGAAGGCTGTGTTGTTGTTATTGTTTGGCTTCTCAAGTCTGACCCTGGTTGGAGCTCTTCCGTGTCCTAACAAGTTCTGAGAGGATGAGTTAACCACGGTGGGTAAGTGTTGCAATGGGAGCTGGATGGTTCCTGATGACATCAGACCCTTCAAAATCCCAGGGCTGATCCCTTATCAGAACTTCTTAAACAGAATACGGTCAAGGAACTAATGACCCTTTGTTAACACAGGAATTGCCAGTTCACCTGTTTTCCCTAAAAATAAATTCTTGCTTTAGATTCCAACAATATTTCTTATATACTAGTCTCTCTCTTTTACAGTTGTTGTTTTTTTAAACTAAATTATACTAAAAACTATGAAATATTCAATTTCTGTTGTGTATGAGAGACCAGCTCTGAGCATAGTCTTTTAGTGCTGGAGGCTAATTCCAGCAGGTCATAAATGCAAGAAGTTCATCAAAAGGTTGATGGAACTTGAGGCTTCAGCAGGGCTGAAGATCTGCATGTTATTGCCTGCTGCCAGACAGCTGTAGGCATTTCCCCCAACCTGATAATCTTTTACTGTTTATCAAACCTTACCTTTGATTTGTATGTCTGCTTTGCTATAGGGCAAAATGTGGGAATAAAAAGCCTTGGGTCCAGAGATTCGGGGAACTTGGTTACCAGAACTAAGCCTCCTTTGGCTCCCCCAAAATGCCTTCCAAATTCATATTTCTTCTCTAGCCTCTTTATTAATTTATGCACAGCCCCTTTTCCAGATTTCTTGAACCCTAGCAGATGCTGAGAAAGACCCTGACATTTTAGTCCTAGTGAGAAACTCTGTCTTAATATATCTCCATTGAATGGTGACTATATATGAAGATGTTATTACAATATTAAGAAATACATTTGGTATAAATAATTATCTATATATATAAAAGCCTAATATGCAAAGTGTCCCCTTGGGAGTTCAATCACTCACTATGATGTGCGATGACCACCAGGGAGTGGTGTGGAATGAAGGGAGGCCCAGGCCAGCAGCTGGAAGCTGGCAGCCACTAGGAACCCTACCCATGTATAAATTTCATACGTTGGGCATCTAGTTATATATATATATATATATATATATATATCCAAAGTATGTATGTGGTATATACATATAAAACATATGTATATATACTTACTATATAAGTAAATCTATACATATATGTGTGTATGTAATATCAACTACGAATCAAGTTTCAAGAATAATTAAGGATAAGGCTATCTTGCCAAATCAATAGGATAATTTTTCTGCTCCCCTCCCCCTTCTTTTCCTTTTGCCAAAGTCCTTTTGCTCTAGAGCAGTGGTTCTCAACCTCGGCTGCACATTAGAATCACTTGGGAATCTTTTGAAGATCCTGATTTCTGGGCCTCATCCTCTGGAAATTCTGTTTCTTTGTTACTAATGTTGTGGCCCTACCCCATAACAAAGAAACAGAATTTCCGGAGGATGAGGCCCAGAAATTAGGATTTTAAAAAGATTCCCAGGTGACTCTAATGTGCAGCCAAGGTTGAGAACCACTGCTCTAGAGCCTCTTTTTATTAATCACCAGAGTCACTGTGTAAGTGATCTGTTTGCCTGAATTTGCTATTGCCCATACGAATATCCAAGTACTCCTTAAAACAAAAGAAAAGCATATTTTGTATAAAGCAGAAGTAGCCCACAGGCTACTTATAGTCATATTTATAATCAGCGCATTGAGTTGGGTATTTTAAATTGGATTTGTGTGTGTGTTCCACTGATTTTATAAAAGGACAGTCTTTTTTCTCCTTTCAAAGTTGTGATTTTACCATAGTTGACTAATAGGTACATTTTAAGTAATATTATAATTTCTTAGGAAAATGAGTTTGCCCTTTGAAATAAAACAGATTTTCTCTTACATTAAAATCAAACAAAACAAGCCAAAAAAAAAAAAAATCTCAAGTATAATCAAATATCCATTGAGCCTCTTCCACTCCCAGGAAGCTTTTGTTTCCGCGTGCTATCAGCTCGGTGACAATGTAACCTAATTCAAAATAAGACCATTTCCTCTGGGTCACCTCTTAGGACAGCTTCCTCGGGAGATTCTGAGGAGATGGAGCTGGATGACTGGGCTGTCTCCAGCGAGCTGCAGTCTCTATGCGCGCTGTTGCCTTTACAGCCTTCTCAGTGAGCAGTGCCCTGAGCCCTCCCCTAGCTCTGCTGAGTGGTGATCACTAGGCCGCCTATGGCCATCCAGAAGGTCCAGGATTGTGGAACTTCATATAATTGCAGGGTGAAAAAACGCTGACATTTTTGTGTGCAAGTAATGTGTAGGCTCTAGTTAAGTGTTTTATATGCATTACCGCATTGAATCTTCATTCCAGCTTCAGAACATTCAGCTTTGACTGACCTTAAGCTTCAGAGAAGTTGATTAATTTGCCCAGTCATAGAGCTGGTAGGTGGGGGAGGTGGGAAGGGAACCCAGGTCAGCATTAACCCTGCTTTGTTGCTAATTGCTTTCTGATATTATTTCTTCTGTGACAGATATCTTTGCTTTGTCCTTCTATTCCCATGGCTTTAGAACTGCAGGCTCTTGGTGGGCTTCCCTATTTATGTCTGCAATTCATCCCCCCAGATGCTGGACCTCTGCCATTTACTCCAGTCCAGGTGGATATGAATCCTTAATGATACTAGTATCCCACCCACCATTCACCTATTCATTCATTCATGTAGCCAAGGTATCACATTCCAGGTGTTGGGTAAGAATTCCCAGTGTCAAAGGCATCATGTACTTCCCTACAATGAATGAACTTTGCTCCAAAAATTACTTTAATAATAGTAATAATAACAATTACTATTATAATCTATAACAACAGTGCTCTGGTTTGAATTGTGTCTCCTGCAAATTCACGTGTTGAAGTCTTAACCTCAGAGTGTGACTATATTTGGAGATTGGGTCTTTATAGAGGAAATTAATCTAAAATAAAGTAATTGAGGTGGCCCTCATCCCATCTCCATTAAATGGTGACTATATTTTTCTGCCCGTTGAAGATCATCTCTGATCTTGTTCCCCTTATCTGAATGAACTTTTAAAGCCACTTTTATAGACTTTTAAAGACACTTTTAAGTGTTACTATAAAAGGAGATTTGGACACAGTGCCACACACAGAGGGATGATGATATGAAGGAACACAGGGAGAAGATGGCAACTACAAGGAGAGAGGCCTGGACCAGATTGTCTATCACAGCCCTCAAAAGGAACCAACTCGCTGAAACCTTGATTTTGGACTTCAGAACCATAAGAGATACATTTCTATTGTTTAAACACTGAGTCTATAGTACTGTACTTTGTGATGGTAGCCCTGGCGATGTAATAAAAATGGCAATAACAAAATAGCTTATCTATCTACCATCTACCTATCTATTGTCATGTACTTTGTGTTTAATATATGCAAGGTGTGTTTCAAAATTCTTCTAATGCACTATTTCCTATAACCTTCCAATAACCTTAGTGCTACCTGTGCCACTGGGCTTAGAGGTTATGAAACTTGCCCAAGACCACACAGCTAGTAGCAATCCAGGGTTCAAACCCACACCTTGTACTCCAGAGCTGTTGCCCTTTACCCGTTTGGTGGATTATTCTCCTCAGTCTAGCTTCATGAAGTCCTCCCGGCTGACTGAATCTGAGCCCTAGGTGTCCCCACTGTGAACTGCTCCTGTGTCTCAGATGTCAAAAATGTCATCAAAACAACAATGATTTTTTCAAATCACTGTAATGTTCAGGGGGCATTAAATTAAGTAGGGGTTCTCATATTTCCAGTCTCCACAGAAGCAGAAAAATCTGCTAGAATGAAGAAGGTAATCTCATTAGTCAGCCATTACCTCGGGACTGAAGAGCAAATAGGATTGGTTGTTTTTCTGGCAACTGAGGGTTTTGGTCCTAAACAAAAGACAGCCTGGTGCAATGTAGTCTATATTTTTATGAATAGGTCACTGTTTACAACATGCATACAAATGTGGCTTCAGAATCAGCCTGGCTTCCTGTCACGTGGATCAGGAAAATGTGGAGATGGAGGGTTTCAGGTGCCCTTCTGCCTCCAGCCCTCCATGAGGCTGCTAAGGAAGATCTTTTTCTCATGGCAGACCGAGTAATTGATGTTGTGGAAGAAGCAGACTGAGGCTCTGAAAAACAGGCATTATAGATTATATATCATAAATTTTGATGAGCCCCTGTTAGTAATATACCTTTCAAATTCATCCGTGTTGCATTGAACTGCGAGTTCTCTGACTTATTTTTCATGCAATTCAACATTGAATTCTTTCTGTAAGACTTACTGATATTACAAAGATTTTCATACAAAGATTTCAGGAAAATTAGAATAGGTTTACAGCATTTTTAGGTAACTAATAGAACTTTCCCCTAAAATAATTGTTTAAAGTCCAAAATCTAAAAGCAAGAGATTGTCTCTCATTTTTGGCAGCCTTACTCAAATCAGATCAATTGAATTACTGTTCCTATCAATTCTGTGAAATTCTTGTACTAACAAGATAAAATACAAGGTAAATCCAGGGGCTGTGTTGGTCTTTATTATGTATTTCTCTAACCTGACTTGTTATTTTGAATTTTTTATGTAATGAGAAGTGAGTATCTCTCCTTTTTTTCCTAAAATATGGCTAGTTTCACCAATTAGTATATGCATTTAAACAATTATATTTCTTCAATGGATAAGATCCTAAAATGAGAGCAGACTCCTCCTTCAGCAAAGACGATATGGTGGAAAACTGGCTACAGAGTCCTGTGGGATAAACCACGCACAGGACTGAGGCGGTTTAAATGATGTAATGGACATCTGACAAGTGATAGGTACTTTAGCCATAATGCTAGCTTCCCCCCTCATTGGACTTGACTCTTACCATGAAATCAGACAATTTTGATCATTGTAGCCAAATGTTAAATTTTATGCGACAGAAACTTAGAGCTAAGAGGGACACAGTGACTTGTCCAAGGTCACACAACTAGTAATTGGCCACATTGAGATAATAAGCTAAGTCTCCTAACCATTTAGTGTTTTTCGACAGGATTCCAGTATTATTAGCTATTTCGTAAGTCAGACCCACTTCACAAATTGCCACATGATGAAGTCTTTAAAGGCAAAGGCTGTGCTTATTTATCCCTTTGTCGTTTCATCCCCAGTGCTCACCTATGTATGTCACATTTAAATTTAAAGAACAAGTATGCTTTCTCTTAACAATTGCATTCCAATAATCCCAATATTCATTTAAGAATACTAACAGCTTTGACTCTTTCATTGCTCATGAATATGATCAGATGGAGTTGAAAGTAAAAAAAAACCAAGTCAAATTCATCTGTTTTGTTCCTTGTTATTAGAGATAGTAACAAGTTTCATGGCAACTGAAGATAAAAATCAATGGGAAAATGGAGTAGGAGGTTACTTTTGATATCTTCTATCGTGATGTGTTCCTCAGTATCACAAGTGGAGAAGTGGAGGTGACATCAACAGAATTTGGATTCACTAAGCCCAGACTCAGCAACTTTTAGTAATACTTAAGGCTATTAGGATCTTCCAATACAGTTATAGACCCAAAGAGGTCAGTTAAACTTTGCAAAGCTTGTGCAGCTCTATTGCCTCTAGGAAGTCTATAGACAAAAGTATGAAAAAAATTCAACAAATTATTTTCTCTATGTGATATGGTTCCAAGAAGTATTGTGACAAGTTTCTGCCCTAAATTGATCAATATAAGTAGATCTTTAAATGTCTACATACGATATCCAGAGTAGTAAACAAAATTAAAAATAAATTCCTGGGACATGGGGATGTAATGTATAGCATGGTGACTGTAGTTAATAGTTCTGTATTGCATATTTGGAAGTTGTTAAGAGAGTAGATCTTAAAGGTCTTCATCACAAAAAAATTTTTTGTAACTGTGGGGAAAAAGAGAAAAAAAATAGATTCCTAAAACACAGAAGAGAAACTTATTTTTCTACTAGGGGCCCAGCGTGCAAAATCGTGCAAGACCCAGGACCCAGAACCCA
The DNA here is from genome assembly GCF_964212035.1 of Myotis nattereri. Taxonomy (NCBI): domain Eukaryota; kingdom Metazoa; phylum Chordata; class Mammalia; order Chiroptera; family Vespertilionidae; genus Myotis; species Myotis nattereri. Next base: position 31,757,355 of record NC_138076.1, read on the forward strand.
GAGTCCTGTGGTTTGGTGGGACCCAGAAAGAGTCCCGAGGCCACTGCGGCCCACCACTGAGGGAGGAGGGACCCAGAAACCCACCAGTGCCTCTGGTCAAGTCCTCCAGAGTCAAGTCCCCACCCACCTGCTTGGGCCCGCCATTCACGCACGCAGCCTCCTGCTGATCGGTCATTACGGCGTGATGGCATGATGACCACAAGCTTTTTATATAATAGAGTCCTTCAGCAATACAATTTTTTCTAGGGTATCTTAGTTGCAACACTAGAATAATCTGTTGAGTTTTCAGTATGTAGATTTATCAGTACTTGCTATTCTGTTGACTTTTACCTTAAAATGCATTTATAATCTTTTAAAAGTCTGATCTTACATGCACAAACACCCCTCAGGGTTGGGTCTAAAGATGTTTGAAGTAAAAACTCAGTAATTTACAACTGTATTTAGGGTTTATTTTGTTTGTGCCCCAAGCTGATTCAAGTTACTTCCAAGGTAATCTGGGAAATTGTGTTGAAATAACTCGTACAGCAAAGCAGGGGCAATCATTTATCTTTTTGGTGGGATGATAGCATCCAGAGATTGAACATCTAGATTGTAGACCAAAATGCTCTGAGTGGGCGAATGTCTGTTTAATCACCTAATCAACAGATGTGTTGATTCCTTAACCTTTCTCTCCCAGGCCAAGCCTTCCCTCCAGCCCAGGCACTTCACCTAGATGCCATTCTTTCTCTCTGCTGGCTGTCTGCTAATCTCTCTGAAAGTGTTAGCTGATAATTCAAGGTGTGACCACTCCCAGGAGGATAGCATTTCAAAAGAGGCCTCCAGATAGAAAATACTTCAATTAAAGGAGCAGGAGAAGGGAGGACAGTTGTTATTTTTTAACTGACTGGTAAGTTGAGTTCCAGGCCATTTAACTTCAGCTACAGCCCACTCTGAGCTCCCCCCTGCATTTAACTCCCTCCAATTCTGAGAGCCAATGATTCTGAGAGGCATTTCCTCCCTTTCAAGCATCACATCACAATAATTTCAGCCTAAAATCTAGTTTACTCACCTGTGTCTTAGCTACAGATTGTCGCTGAACAAAAACATCAAAACGACTCAGTTCCTAAATGACATATTAACAGTGTGTGAAAGAAGAATTTGTATTTCCAGGACTTTGGACTGCTACAGGTGCTTATACATTCATAAGCATAGTTGCGTATTTTATGCTTTGAGTTTAAAATGCTATTGCAAGTTTGGTTCCCTTCTTTCTCAGGTATTTGAACACACATAAATGTGAAGTATCCAGTGTGCCAGGGTTTACTAAGTTTTTTTCCTGTCCAAATCTGAGCAAATAAAATGTATATTATATATATCTATGTACATTAATACATACACAGGATATGCCAGTATTTCAACTTATTCTCATATAATAAGAGTTATAATAACAATAATTTCTATGTTCAAGAAAAAATATTTCTGGAGTTTTCTCTATGGTAGGCCAACACCAAACATTGGATATACAACCAGGAATGTGTATATAGAACTTCAGGTTCGAAAGGATTCTCTTATCACATTTCAAGCTTTCTCCATGTTTATCCTTCAAAAATAGCAAATGGTAAAGTTAATTCACACAACTCTGCTCACAGTTTAGGGAGATCAGCTCGGTTTTAGGTTTCTTTAGCTTTTAGGGTCACAATGGTCTACTTTTTACTTGACTTGCCAACAATATGAGAATAGGTCTCCTAAAGGGACTTTGTCTGAGATGTTTGATATTCATGCCCACATATATATTGTAAACATTCAGATATGGATGGTTAGCTTTTGGGGCTGTAAGGGAAGAGAAGGTGCTCACAGCGGTTTGTTTTCCCAGCCTTCTCCGCTCATTGGTTGCAGTGATCTGAGCCCAGGTGTAAAGATCTATTTTGGTATATGAGCAAAACTAAATCAGTAGTCTTGATTTGTAAAATTTGATGAATGTTTCCTAGTAATCCAATTTTGAGATACTTATATCTCTGATTATTCTTTTCTGAATAATATTGTTCTTAAGTTTGGGGTTTAAAAAATGACTTTCTCCCCAAAGCAATGTGGCAACGTTCTGTTCAACAGACAGTCCTGCAATAGCAAAGAAGGTATTGCCCAGCCTTCCCCCCTTCTAGGGTGATAAACTCCCAAATGACCTGGGGCAGCTACCACACTCATGCTCCTGGACCCTGCATCCACCTGCTGGGATGCAATTCTGAAGATGCCCTAGTCAGCCACTTCTCAGGTTTCATGGTTTTCTTCTGAATGTTGCTCTGTAAGCCAATTTTGAATCACTTGTTTATTTATTAATGAGTATTTTCACCCTCATTTAAAAACATTTTTAATGAGAAATTTTAAAAAATTACACAAGAGTAGAGTAGCCATATACTTTTCTCCTGGTTTCAGAAATGAGGCAAGACTGGGTTCTGTTCAGGGTGAACAGAGAGCCTAGGGTCTGGTCATTGCATGGTGACCTTTGGCAAGTCACTAGATCAATTACTCTGGGCTCTACTTTTCTGCTTCTTTCATTTTTGTTTTAGAGCTTATTTTTTTAATTTTAATTTTAATTTTTTTCAAGAAAAACGATTTTAAATATAAAAGTGTTGCATGCAATAAACATTGATATTTCAAGAACAATCTTAAATATAATATTGCTACATTCAATAAACATCAATATCTCAAGAAAAACTATTTTAAATATAATAATGTTACATGCAATAAACACCAATTATTCAAGAAAAATGATCTTAAATATAATAACATTACATGCAGTAAACATTAATATTTCAAGAAAAAAGGATGTTAAGTATAATAATGTTACCAAAACTGTACTAACATAGTATGATATCACAAAAGCTATAGGAAATATTAAAAATCTGCAAATAACAGGATTACTTCTATTATATTCTAAAATATTTTTTTCCTCTGGCTCTATTTTTGTTCATCAGTTTATGTTGTTCATTATATTCCACAAATGGGTGAGATCATGTGATATTTATCTTTCTCCGACTGGCTTATTTCGCTTAGCATGATGCTCTCCAGGTCCATCCATGCTGTTGCAAAGGGTAAGAGTTCCTTCTTTTTTACTGCAGCAACTTCTTTCATTTTAAATTACATGTGTATTAAGCGTTACTGCCTGTCACGAACTGTGGGGAGCACAGGGCCAAGTAGGTCACCATTCTAGACACAGAGCCTCCAACCTAGGAGAGCTGGGCAGGGGCGGGATGTTCTCTGAGGCCATTTCCAACTCTGTTAGTATGTTTTTAACTACTGATTTTATGTTAATATTCTTTTCCAAAGCATTCCCTATTCCTTCTTATTTACAGGATAACACTTAGTAGACTAATATTTCTAATGACCATACTCTGACCCAAATCTGCCTTTCTGAACATTTCTATTTCTATCCTACTAAAATTATTCTCTCTGGTTATACTGATTCTATTATTATTGTTACCCAAACATTGGATCACCAAGGAGTCCCCTCTGCTTTCTGGGCCCTCACTGCTTTCCTCCGAGCATCTAATTTCCACCAGTTCTTTAAGAGCCAGCACAATTCTTACCTTTTTGTAGGTCCCCCCCACCCGCTCCACAGCACATTTCCAGCAATTGTAGCATCCCTTCCCTTTAGTACAGAATCGTGTCTTCAGATGTCCACCTCTCCCAGAAAGACTCCCTGACCTAGCCAGCTGGCTCTGGGTTCTCATAGTAACCACTGATTTCACCCTTCTCACCTCTCTTTCCCACCAGGAAGCTTTCAGACAGGAATCCTGTGGACAAAGAGTTTGTGGACAGGAAGTTTGGGGACAGAAAGTTTGCCCCATTCATCTTTGAATGCCTAACAAACACAGTGGTTGGCCCAGGGTGCATGTTCAATAAATGATTGATGGTGGATAAATGGATGCCTCAGTACCCGCCCCCCCCCCCCCTTTCTCATAATGTTATTTTACCTTGAGTGTGCAGGAAACAAGACTGCAAAGCTTTAATTCCTTCATGAACCCAAGGTATGATTTACATAGATCTTTAATTAATAGGATTCCATTTCCAACTTGTTAAACAATTATATTTTCAGGTCTTTCTCAAGAGCTAATAATTTTTTAAAATTGCTTAATCAATTGCTAAACATTTTAAAAACCATAGACTATAAACATATTCTATGATAATTGCACACAACTATTAATTGCACACAATTCCAAATGTTTAGATATTTGGAAACACCTGGATGTCCTTAGTAGCTACATCATATTTGTTTTATGATGTTTTCACAACCTTACTGGAGAAAAATTTCTCAAAATATTTTTGAATTTTGTAATTAATTCTGCTACAACTAAAATAAAATCTTAAGAAAAAGTCCCCAATGATGGTAACCCTTAAGTTCAGAGCCCCTGAAAGGCATTTGAAGTGCTTTCATGGGCCATGTTTATGTTTGAGCCTTAAAGTAAATAGTGAGGTCGGAGGTTTCCAAGCTTAAGTATTCTTTCACATTGATTGACCTTAGAGGAAAGTTGGTTTAACATCCAGCTTTGTAGTGCTGTCTAAAGAGCAATAAACAAGACACAATCTGGTTTATTTGGGCTATTAGCCACATAACCTGGAAGCTTGAAACATATCTGGAATAGTCATAATCTGAACAAGCTAAAGTGAAAAGCAAATGTGACAACCAAGAAAAAACAGGGATTCTAAAAGTTGCTGCCGCTATCTAAAATGCTACAGAGGAGAGTGCTGGAGAACAGTGATGGGTACTCAGCTCCCTCAAGTCCAAGACCACCTGCTCCCCCGGCCTCTGATCTCTGATCTCAGGCCTGCCCCCCACTCTCTGGTCGCAGGCATGCTGCCTAATCTTGGGGGCTTTAGCTTCCTCGTCTGTGAAACGGAGATTCTGCGAGGGTTGATATGCTTTAGTATCTGTAAAGCACTTATATCAGTGCCTGGCACATGGTCCGTGGTTTGTGCTTGCCTTTATTATTACACACATGCACTCGATCACAAAGTAGTCATTAAGATCCAGCTTCATGCAGTATCTTCTTGGTGTGTAGTTTTCTTTATTCAGTTCATTTATTTATCCACAGATAAACGGGTAGTCACTGCTTTTCATTCATGTAGTCATACCTCTTACGTGGCTGCCTGTTGTGTGGAAAGCAGTGTGCTAGGTGCCACATATTTATGCAAGATCTAGAGAGCAAGCCCCTCTACCTGGGCCTCTGGGGCTATAGGAGGAGCCTGCACATCACTGTCACCAGGCTACCTCCTAGGGGTCGGGCTGGACAGAACCTGGGTCTGCGCCCCTACCCCCCCAGGACATATCCACATAGCTTTCACTCTCTTCACTCAGTTCCCTGCTAGCCTTGCCAGCATTCGCCTGGTGTGACATTCGCCACACCGGCTGTGCTCCTTGGGAAGCAGGGGAGGGAGGAGAAGAGGCTCCCCGTCCAGCCCTCGTGGCCTCCAGCCCAGACAGGGGCGCCACGCACCACTGCCCGGCTCCTGTGTATCCCCTTTCTCAGCAGATAGTGTTGCTAGGAATGCTCTCCTCCAAGCCCGTCCCCATGGCACCGCAATGTTTACACAGGCGTTCTGAAATAAGCATTGCCCTTTATACCCAGGGAGGCGCCTCATGACCCCCTGCCTGCAATAATACTCTTCTGTTCAAGGACTAGAACCTGATTTCTCTTCGGAACCACACAGTTTCCCGTGAACACTCCCGAGAGGTTCCCTGCCACCCCTCGGCTCCCACTCCCGGGTTCTCTAGAGAATTTCCGCACCAGCTGCAGACTTGCTCCCTCCTCTCTTTAAATTTCTCCTGTGACAAGATGCGTATCGCTTTGCATCAGGTTGCATCATATGATGTCAGAAAGCTGAGCGAAAACAAAGTGTTTTCCCCAGGGCACTGGGCACTGACAACAGCAGGAGACTAGTGGGAGGGGGTGATGCGGGCCGTCAGTTGCAGAATGTCTGTCTACCTCTGGCCTTAAATAATCCTTCCTTGCTGTATTTTTTTCAGGGACATTAAAAACATGTCCCCCCGCCCCCCTTTTTAGGTGTTTTCTGAGGCTCCAAATTCATTTTGCTTGTCTAATAACATTCAAGGTTCAGCAAAATACTTGATTTTGTGTTCCTCTGAGACCAAGCGTAGATGATTAAAACATCGTCAACAATATGTAGAGGAGCCCCTTGTGGAAAAGTTCACCCAGAATTAATATCCCATTGATGGCTATCCTGATTTGCTCTTTTAAAAAAATCACTTGTGAAAGACTTTTTTGGATTCAGATGTTTTGAAATAAAAATTTATATGTAAAAAAACGCATGTGCTGTTTTGTTTAGAACAGTGGCAACGAGCCCTGGTAGCTTAGTTCCGTAGAGTGTTGACTGAATATTTGAATATGCCGAGGTTGTGGGTTCAATCCCTGGTCAGGGCACATACAAGAATCAACCAATGAATGCATAAATAAGTGGAACAACAAATCTCTCTCTTTCTCTCTTCCTCTCTATCCTTTCCTCTCTCTCTCTAAAACAAACAAAAAAAATCAATCAACAAATTAAAAAACCGGGGCAACACTATGTTATGAATTTTACCTATTTTTTTTTTTTATCATGATTTCTCCTGCTGGTGCTCTTTGATTAAATTTCAGGAAAGAGCATTTACCTCCTGTTGATACTTTTTCTCCAGTGAGATCCTGGTCCACATGCCAAGGTAAAACGTTTGAGGGTGCCAGGGCCTGCAGGGAATTGGCTACGATGCTTTCTCAGAGGTCGAAGCTCAGCTGTGCAGTCCTTTGGCGAGGCTCAATGGGAAGGCTTTAGTGTGCGGACTTCTCTGCTGATCAGAAACACACACACAACGTGGGAAAATAACTCACACGCCCTGATCTGCCTCTCTAACTCACAGTTCAAAGACATGAAAATGTAAGGTAAAATTAGTCCAGTGTGATTCCCCCATCCATAATTTCTCCACTGATGGGGAAACCAGGTAGGCCCTCCTGAAACCTCTGGAGCTGTGGTCCCTGCAGGACTTCCACTCCCCTTCCACAGGCCCTTTTACTTTGAGGGGAATCCCCAGGACAGAAGACCAGGGAAAGATGAGGTTGGCGATTCTATCTTATGCTCAGTTCCCCTAAAATAATCCAGAGTTTTCCACTGTGTTTGAAGACATTTTCTCAACTGCATTTCAGACACAGGCAGGTGGTTCCCATGCTGGTGGGAAAAATTATAGAGGACCAAAGAGAATAATGGTGTGTGGAGAATGATCCTCATTTTGCTTGCTTCGGTTCTGAGCACGTCTGGGAGAGTTAAATTCCCTACCTGGGAGTGGCGGCATGTAGAGGAATAGGGTGTAGGCCAGGGAGTCCTTGGGGTAGATATCCCCCAAACAATCCATCTCACAGTTCTTGACTTCTTCAGTCTGTGGACAGTTAGTATGTCCCCTAAAAGTCATGGAACGAACCCTGTCAGAGATCATCTCAAACATTACTTCCTTAATGAAACTTTTACCCACTCCCTCTCAGATTAGGCAGATCCCCCTGTGTTATGACACCTCAGTGCTACATATTTCTTTAATTGTTACAAGATAGAGTGAATATTTTTGAGATACACTGATGTAATTTTTTGCTTTCCACGTCCTGGCATATGGCCTTCCCCCTCTCAGCCTGGGCAGCCACCTGTCCTGGGTTGAAGGTCGGGTGGGGTGATGGGGGAAGGAGGAGGGTGATCGGCAATAATGAAAATAATAAGTTTATGCATACATGTAAGGGTAAGCAGCTGTTGGCATGCTAACTAAAACATTTGAGTGCACAGAGACACACAAGGCCTGAAGGCTAAACTTTATGGAGAGAGAAAAAGATTTCCCAAGTTCGGGATCTTCCCTTCTAGGTTTTCATATGCAAAACTAGGCAAAGCATATTTGTATGAGGAGGTGTTGATTAGACAGAGAGAAAGGGTTAGGATGTCTGATCCCAATAAACTGTGCAGCAGAGAGTATTACTTATGCTCCCTTTTCCCCCCATTGGTCCCTTCTAGCTACCCCCTCTCTCCACCCCACGCCTTCACCACCCTATTGTCTGTGTCCATGACTTATGCATATATGCATCCAAGTTCTTTGATCTCTTCCCACCCTTCCTCATCTTCCCTCTGAGATTCCTGTTCCATGCTTCCATGTCTCTGGATCTATTTTGTTCATCAGTTTATTTTTTTTTCATTAGATTCCACATATGAATGAGATAATGTGATACATGTTTTTCTCTGACTTATTTAGCTTAGCATAATACTCTCCAGGTCTTTCTATGCTGTCTCAAGAGTAAGAGATTTTTAATTAATTTATTTATATTTATTTATTTATTTATTTATTTATTTATTTATTTATTTATTAATTTACTGCTGCATAGTATTCCATGGTGTAAATGCACCACTTCTTTATTATTCATTTATCTACTGATGGCACTTGCGCTGTTTCCAGATCTTAGCTATTGTAAATTGTGCTGCTATGAACATAGGGGTGCATACATTCTTTCTGATTGGTGATTTGGGTTTCTTAGGATATATTCCCAGAAGTGGGATTACTGGGTCAAATGGCAGTTCTATGTTTAAGTTTTTGAGGACACTTCATACTGTTTTCCACAGAGGTTGCACCAGTCTGCATTACCACCAGCAGTGTATTAGGGTTTCCTTTTATCTATATCCTCACCAGCACTTGTCATTTGTTGATTTGTTGATGGTAGCCATTCTGACAGGTATAAGGTGATACCTCATTGTCATTTTAATTTGCATCTCTCTGATGATCAGTGACTTTGAGCATTTTTAATATGTCTCTTGGTCTTCTTTATGTCCACTTTGGAGAAGTGTCTGTTTAGGGCTTTTGCCCATTTTTCAACTGGACTGTTTGTCTTCCTTTTGTTAAGTTGTATGAATTCCTTATATATTTTGGATATTAACCCTTTATCATATGTATCATTGCCAAATATGTTCTCCCATACAGTGGGCTCCCTTTTCATTTTGTTGATGTTTTTTTTGCTATGTAGAAGCCTTTTATTTTGATGTAGTTCCATTTGTTTATTTTCTCCTTAGTTTCCTTTGCCCTAGGAGTTGTATCCTCAAACATATTGCTACAAGAGATATCTGAGATTTTGCTGCCTATGATTTCTTCTAGGATTTTTATGGTTTCACAACTTACATTTAAGCTTTTTTATCCATTTTGAGTTTATTCTTTTGTATGGTGTAAGTTGATGGTCTAGTTTCATTTTTTTTGCATGTATCTGTCCAATTTTCCCAACACCATTTATTGAAGAGGCTTACTTTAAATTGACTGTTTAAAGTACAATTCATGCCAAAACCGGTTTGGCTCAGTGGATAGAGCGTCGGTCTGCAGACTGAAAGGTCCCAGGTTCGATTCCGGTCAAGGGCATGTACCTTGGTTGCAGGCATATCCCCAGTGGGAGATGTGCAGGAGGCAGCTGATCGATGTTTCTCTCTCATCGATGTTTCTAATTCTCTATCTCTCTCTCCCTTCCTCTCTGTAAAAAATCAATAAAATATATTTTAAAAAAAATAAATTTTTAAAGTACAATTCATTATGAGGAGATAATAACCAGGAATATATATGAGCCAGATGACATAGTATCAAAATATCCTATATAATAAAAGGCTAATATGAAAATCGACCGAACAGTGGAACGACTGTTCCCTATGACCCTCACTGACCACTAGGGGGCAGATGCTCAATGCTGGAGCTGCCCCCTGGTGGTCAGTGTGCTTCCACAGGGCGAGCACTGCTAGGCCAGAAGCTCGGCTCATGGCTGGCGAGCTCAGCGACAGTGGTGGGATCCTTTCCTGCCTTGAGGCCATACTAAGGAGAAGCGAGCTCTGCTTCTGGCTGAGCGGTGCTCCCACAGGAGGAGCGCTGCTCAGCCAGAAGCTGGGCTTGCAGCTGGTGAGCACAGTAGTGGTAGCAGAAGCCCCTCCTGCCTCCACAGGAGCGCTAAGGACTCCTGGGTGGATGTCTGCCTGCTGGCTTAGGCCTGCATGGGCCTAAGCCAGAAGGCAGACATCCCCCGATGGGTCCCAGACTGCAAGAGGGCACAGGCCAGGCTGAGGGACCCCCCCCCCCCACACACTCTAGTGCATGAATGCGGTGCACCAGGCCTCAAGTATAAAATAAAAGCAGTCAGAAATACAATAAGAAATTGGCAAAGCACAGTTAGAATATGTTAATAATTTTTCTGTTCTTTACATGTGTTAAGTAGACAAATGTTAAAGAGAAGTATCAAATAATGTAACTAATATACTTTAATTACTCAACTTTTGTAAAAAGTATATCTTCAAATGTCCATTGTATAGTTAAACATTGCTCATAACCCGTGTCTCAAAAAAGAACTGAATAACTTCCCTACACCATATTTTCTGACAAGAGCAATAGCATTAAAGTGATAATAAAAAGTCCTATGTAAAAACTAAAGGCATGTGGAAATTAGAAATATCCCCTAAATAATCCTTGAGTAGCAGAGAAAATTAAAAGTGAAAAGAGATTGTTTAGGAGACAATAAAAATGCAAACATCACACACCATAATATATGGGTTGCAAACTAGATTATGCTAGGAGAAGACTTCTGAAGATTTTGATCTATAAATAACAAAGGATATAAATAAGTGTTCCAATCCACTCCAGAAGCAAAAGAACAGGCATAGCAAACCTATAGAATAAATATAGTAATTCAAAACCTGATTCTTTAAAATGAAATATTAACAGTGACAAATCATTGGTGAGATTAAGAGAAAGAGTGGGAACATACAAATATTCAGCATTAAAAATGTGAACAGGGCAGAGGAGAAGTGCAGCTCAATGGTGAGAACACAGAGCCAGATTGATGACCGCAGCTTCATCCATCTTACCTGTGACTCCAGGAAGACTGCCTAACCTCCTAGTGCCTCAGACTCCTCACTCCTCCTTGAGGTGTGTTACCACTTGTAAAAGTACCTGAAAGGGGATTTTTAAGAAAGTCTACGTGTGTTTGTTAAATAAAAAAACATATGAGTAGCAGGTTTTAAAACTAAAACAGTATTATGCACAGCCATATGATAATACATTTTGAAATTGAGCTGAAATGAATGAATTTCTAGGACAATATGTTTACCAAATGTAACATAAGAAGAGGTAGAAAACCTGAATTTCAGAAAACACTAAAAACATTCCAATAGAAATACACTTCTGTTGGTAAAAAAAAATTTTTATTCCTTCATTTTTTCAGCAAATATTGATTAATTATCTATCATGTACTTCTTGCTGCTTTTATTCTAGTAAAAGTGAGATGATTTTTTTATCCTCATTTCAAAACTAATCTGTACTTTGTTTTTAAAAAGAGGAAGGAGAGGAGAAGAAGAAAGAGAAGGAGAAGGAGAAGGAGAAGGAGGAGAAGGAGAAGGAGACGGAGAAGGAGATGGAGAAGGAGGAGGAGGAGAAGGAGAAGGAGAAGGAGAAGGAGAAGGAGAAGGAGAAGGAGACGGAGGAGGAGGAGGAGGAGAAGGAGAAGGAGAAGGAGAAGGAGAAGAAGGAGAAGGAGAAGGAGAAGGAGAAGGAGACGGAGGAGGAGAAGGAGAAGGAGACGGAGGAGGAGGAGGAGGAGAAGGAGGAGAAGGAGAAGGAGAAGGAGAAGGAGAAGGAGACGGAGAAGGAGAAGGAGAAGGAGACAGAGAAGGAGGAAAAGGAGAAGGAGAAGGAGGAGGAGAAGGAGAAGGAGAAGGAGGAGGAGAAGGAGAAGGAGAAGGAGGAGGAGAAGGAGAAGGAGAAGGAGAAGGAGAAGGAGACAGAGAAGGAGGAAAAGGAGAAGGAGAAGGAGGAGGAGAAGGAGAAGGAGAAGGAGAAGGAGAAGGAGACAGAGAAGGAGGAAAAGGAGAAGGAGAAGGAGAAGGAGACGGAGAAGGAGAAGGAGAAGGAGAAAGAGAAGGAGGAGAAGGAGAAGGAGAAGGAGACGGAGAAGGAGATGGAGAAGGAGGAGGAGGAGAAGGAGAAGGAGAAGGAGAAGGAGAAGGAGAAGGAGACGGAGGAGGAGGAGGAGGAAAAGGAGAAGGAGAAGGAGACGGAGAAGGAGATGGAGAAGGAGGAGGAGGAGAAGGAGAAGGAGAAGGAGAAGGAGAAGGAGATGGAGAAGGAGGAAAAGGAGAAGGGGAAGGAGGAGGAGAAGGAGAAGGAGAAGGAGAAGGAGACGGAGAAGGAGAAGGAGAAGGAGACGGAGAAGGAGAAGGAGAAGGAGAAAGAGAAGGAAGAGAAGGAGGAGAAGGAGAAGAAGAAGGAGAAGGAGACGGAGAAGGAGATGGAGAAGGAGGAGGAGACGGAGAAGGAGATGGAGAAGGAGGAGGAGGAGAAGGAGAAGGAGAAGGAGAAGGAGAAGGAGAAGGAGACGGAGGAGGAGGAGGAGGAGAAGGAGAAGGAGAAGGAGAAGGAGAAGGAGAAGGAGAAGGAGAAGGAGACGGAGAAGGAGAAGGAGAAGGAGAAAGAGAAGGAGGAGAAGGAGAAAAGAAGGAGGAGAAGGAGAAGGAGAAGGAGAAGGAGAAGGAGACGGAGAAGGAGAAGGAGAAGGAGAAGGAGAAGGAGACAGAGAAGGAGGAGAAGGAGAAGGAGGAGGTCTCCAAAACAAGGTATGTGACTGAACAGGTAGCAAAGGAAGTGTAATCCCATGTCACTCACTCCTACCATTTGAAGAAGAGTGATCCAAAGCTAAGCTCTTCTAGATCCTTTCAAAATTGTTTGTGAGTTTTCCTAGCTTTCTACAGCTCCCATTTGGCTTCCTATCACGTTGTCCTCCTCTATTTTGTGCTGTGGAAGCTTTTACAATGTTCTTTTTATGTTTGGTTTTCTAGGTACATTCTTGTCAGGATATGCCTAGATGGTAATGTATTTTTTCCTCATCCTGTTCTGCCTTGCTGGACCACTATATAGAAGCTCTGGAGAAGATGCTTCAATTATTTCTCCTTTTGTTTCTTTCCACTAACATTTTTGTTCTCTATTTTAAAAAATCTCTGTTAAGTTACATATCTTGTAAGACTTACTTTTTTCATTTATTCATGTATGTTTATTTTTGCTTTTTGAGCTGGGGTATTATTTGATGCTACTTGCCGGCTGTCCAATCTCCACAGTGACTGAGAGCCATTGTCTATATAAGGAGCTTGGTATTTCAATCAAATGTTTGTAATCCTATTTTAATTACCAGTACCTCCTTCTCTCCTGTGAGCGCTATTTTCTTCTTCTTTTCCTTCCCTTCCCCCCTCCTCCTTCTTCTAATTGTAGCCAATTCTAATTTTATGGGTGCAATTTCCTCTCTAATCTCTCAGGATCAAATTAAATTAGCATTAGTATTAGTATTCCTGTTTTCTCTCAGGTGAGCTGTTTTATTTGGTCATCATTATCACTATCTTCCACTCTGCTATTTTCCTTCTGTTTTGGATGGCCCTTGGTTTGGTTCATTTTTATGAATGAAGGCCCAGGTTGATTGACGTAGGCGGTGATTTGGGGTTTCCTCTGTAGTATGCACATCTGTTTCCTGAGCAGACCTCTTCCTTGAATGGCTAACTAACTACAGGCCCCATATAAGTGGGTGAGGCATCAACAGCAGGAAGAACAAGCAGCAGACATCCTGGGGACCTCCTCCTTCTCCACGCCCCTCTGGGGACAAGTGCCAAAGCAGAGCAGTTGTTCCTTGAGAGCTGATAACACAGCACAGACCTAGCTTACTTAGTCCATTGGCTCCTTCGTTGTCTCATTGATTTTTCACAGCAGCCTATAGGACTTTCTAACAATCCTCTTCCTAAGTAGCTAGGTCCAAGCAACTTATTAACTATTTATGTACTAACAACTTAGCTGTTTGAAAACAAATACATATGAGTTCCAAGAGAAAATATCTATCTCCGAGCTTAAATAAGCCCTGTTAGTTAGTAGTGGGCTGTATGTGGATGGTGGGAACTGCACAGTACCTCTGACATGCACTCAGATCAGACACCTTTTGCCACATTTTCTGTGCCACCTTGATTTTCTAGTGGCACTTGCTCTGTGTCTGGCAGCTGTTGAAAATCTTGCTTCTAAAAGATATGATATCATGGAAAGTAATGTAGAACAATCTAAAGTTGAAGCTATGAACTGCCTACCACAATCATTTCTCGTGGTGTCTGTTAGCTCTTCAGAATGGCTGTGTTTACCCCCCAAAGTTAAAACACCATGGCATCCTGGGACCCCTTGCTGTATACTTCAGATCACAGTTTTAGTAATTTCTCTCCCAGTGGCCTGGCTGCCTTTCTTCCTCATGTTCATGGGAAGGTTTAGGGTTACTTCCGCTCTGATTTGCTTCTTTTAAGCCCCCAAAACCTCACTGGGGAATTTCTTTTTCTTTGGAAACAGTGCTTGGGGTTTATCTTTGGGGGAAGAGTTTTGTCTTCTTTTTGTCTATATATTCTATTTTAGGATGGGTAAGAGGAGACTGAATGACGGACACCTGCCCCCCTCTCCCAGTTCTAAATCCCCCTGAGTTTTGGCTCCTGGCAAAGTCTTTATGTTTTTGACTTTGAGCTCAGTGCTTTCCCAAGGCTCACTTGGGAAGTTTTCAACATTTCGGCCCCACTACAGTTCCCATTTTCTTTCCAGTGCTGTTATGTTTTTATTTAAGTATTTATATCTATCCTTTTTAAAAAATGGAAATTTAAGAAATAGAAAAAACAGAGTTGTCTGTTCAGTGTGTCATGTTGAATTCTAATCGGGTTGGGCAGCACTTTTCTTTCTTAAAATTTTATTTGAATCATGGCAGTAGATTTTGAATCGTATTGAACCTTTTTGTATTCCACCTCTCATTCTATTTATTTAGCATGACTTTAACTCTAAATCATAATCAGTGTGTAACCTCTGTAGTTTCTGCATTTTTAAAGTAAGATTTTTTGAGGTTCTAAGTTAGCCAAGAACACAATAGATTTAGGAGTCAGCGAGGGTGGACAGTGAAAAAGTACTCTTTTCTCTTCTAAGGATGACCAAAGTAGACCCACACAAAACAGATTTCCTTTAAAATGAGCTCAGTTTCCAAAAGAGAAGAGAAAAACCACACCCCAACCCGCTCAAACCCCCCCCCACCACCACCACCAACAACAAGAATACCCATCTCATCTAATGCTTGAACCTATCTTTGTGAAGAAAGCTGTTTGACTCACTAGTCAAGAGCAAACAGATCAGGGTTAGATGACCTTGAAGAGGTAAAAGCTTGGCATTGACCTTAAGGAAAATGTGAGAGACATGAAAACCATTCAACAGAAGCCTCTTAAATCATTGCAATAGAAATCAAGGGAAAAAGAGATCACATAGGCACAGAGTGTGTCTTTGTCTGGCCAAGTGTTTAAAAATTATTGGCAGCTTTATATTTTCTCATATATATGCCTTTCTGAGATAGAAGACATTTTACCATGGATGAGTATTTTTTCTCTATTTTCTCATCCTAATATCTCACAGAAACAAGTTATCCTAACAGTCTCCACTTTATGCTGTAGCACTTGGACATTGTATTAAACATAGTGAGAATTAAAATGACCTGCAAACCCATTTCTGGAAATTTATAATTAGCTGTCAGAAACTAATGTCTCCTGTAAGAAATAAGGCGAGCCCCCCCAATTCAGGGGTCCTGGTAGAACATGAAGCACACTCGGGAGCAAGGCAGCAAGGCAAACATCTTTACTTCTACACAGAAGGGTGTGCAGACATGGTCTGGAAGCACGTGCACACCGAGCAGGTGGTCTGCTTGGCTTTATAATCCCTGACGTGTGTGACCGCTCCCTTACTCTTGATTGGAGCTCAGGCGCACAGTCTTTCACGATTGGCTAATTCAAAGGGAGGGGTTGGCCTTTGCTGTTTCAAGATGGCAGCCCCCAGGGGAGCTGCAAGCCATGCGCCAACATGGCGGCTGCCAAGTTACACAGTCCAAAATGGTGGCTGTCTACTAGTAAATTGTTCTTTGATAGAAAGGATGATTTGTTTATTCTCACATCTCCCCATTCCATTTACCCCTCCATTGTGGATTTTGGGTTCCTCTCCCACTGCCAAAGCCTTAAGGAGTAAGTGTTCTAGGGAAATCTCCTATACTCTGAAAATTTCAAGCCTGCACACTGGGGATTTCCAATAATACGCCTATATCTTGATGTACTTCTATCTACCAGATAGATTTGAATTTCCAAAGACATTCTGAACACATGCAAAGACACCTGAAACTCATGCTGTCCTAATTGACCAAATGTCCTTCCAGTGCCTTTCATAGCAGCTGATGACATCAGTCTATAACCTATGGTATCTCCTTCCTCACTTCAATCCCCCACACGGAGCCTGACCTGCCTCTAATGCCTTCCAATTCATTATTCTCAGACCTATCAAGTCTCTCCATGAAATATTTCTTAAATGCTTTCCTCCCTTCTCTTTGTGTCCTCACCAACATGGTTCTACCTCAGGCTCATTCTCTTTCCTTTGGAGTCTGTTGTGATGGACTCTCTGATGATGTTTCTCCCCAAGACACAGCCACCAGAACCTCTTTCCAAAAGCATAGTCACATTGCTCTTCCGGAGCCTCGAGAACTCAGTACATTTAGAGAAAAATCCAAATTCCTGGCAAAATAACTTAAAACCTTGCACAAGTGTGGCTGCAGCCTATCTGGATAGCTTTATCTTCCATTTTATTTATCCACAAGGCCTGTGCAACTGAGCTTGCCCAAATGCAACTTTGTTTTCACAGCCCATCCTCCTCTCTTCCTAAATGAACTCCCCTTCTGTGCCTCTAGGCTCTACTCACACTTGCCAGTCCTGATAAAATACCACTTCACGTTCACTCACCACTCACCCATTCATGAGCCCTCCTGCTAGTCATGAGGACAACTCCCGAACTCTCTGAGTCTGTATTCTCTCTCCACTCTAGTTATTTGGTGGCTTTGTTTGCTTATTGCTCATTACTTGCCTTTTCTAAGAGAGAATTGTATGGCTTTATCCCCATTTAATTGTCTGCAGCTTCAATTCTACATCAATTACCCTTTTGCTATGGTTTTGAAGGCAATGTTCTTCAATCTCCCAAATTTGCTAAGCAAAATACAATTCTCAGACTCATATATTGTGACCCCTGTAGTCGCGTTCCCAAAGTGCTTGTTTCCCCCGGACCCTCCGTACAATTCATCAAAAGTAACTTCATCCATACTTATGACTTAAACTATCAAATTGTTACTATTATTAGCTCAAACCTCTTTCTGTGGCTTCAGATTCATATATTCAGCCCCCTATAGACATCTTTGGTCCAATGCCCCAAAAATGTTTCTAACTCAGTATGTGCAGAGCTGAATTCATTATCCCTTGCCCTTAATTGATCTCTCTTGCAATAGAAGACTAATTGATTTCTTTTTCTTCAATGTAACCCTCTCCAATCTATCTTCTATACTGTCAACAGAATGATCCTACTAAAACCAAAATCTAATCATCTTTCACTCATGATTAAAAATCTTTAGTTTCCCTATTACAATAAAAATTCATTAAAAACCTCTGTGCAGCTTTTCACAGCCCTGTCTTAACCTCCTTCTCAAGTTTTTGTTCTCTACCACTTAAACCCTTCAACCATGCAATAAAGTTTACATTCTTCTTTTGGTGTGCAATTCCACCTATTATGACACATGTATATATTACTGTGATCTTACCACAGTGAGGATATGAAATAGTTCCATCATCCCCAGAAAAGCCCTCAGGCTATTCCTTAGAGGGACACCCTCCCTCATGCCTAGCCCTTGGCAATTACTAATTTATTCTCCAATACTATAAGTTTGTCTTTTCAATAATGTCATACAAATGTTATTATACAGTATAGAACAGCCGTGGGCAAACTACGGCCCGCGGGCCGGATCCGGCCTGTTTGAAATGAATAAAACTATTGAAAAAAAAGATCGTACCCTTTTATGTAATGATGTTTACTTTGAATTTATATTAGTTCACACAAACACTCCATCCATGCTTTTGTTCCGGCCCTCCGGTCCAGTTTAAGAACCCATTGTGGCCCTCGAGTCAAAAAGTTTGCCCACCCCTGGTATAGAACCTTTTGATATTGGCTTATTTCACTCACCACAAGCCTTTAAGATTCATCCAAGCTATTGTGTGCTTCATATTTGTTCCTTTTTATTTCTGAGTTGTAGTCTGTTATACTAAGATACCATAGTTTGTTTATTCATTCACCTGTTGAGGGACATTTTAGTTATTGCCAGTTTGGGGCAATTATGAGAAGAGCTGCTATAAACATTTATATATAGGTTTTTTTGTGTGTGTGAACACATTTTTATTCCTCTTGGGTAAATACCTAGGAATATAATTGTTGGGTCATGTGATAAGGATATGTTTAACTTTATAAGAACCTACTAAACTATTTTCCAAAGTGAATGCCTATATGTTTTTAAAATAGAGTCAGAGTTGATTTGATGTTGTCTTAGTCTGTTTGGGCTGTTATAACAAATACCATAAACTGGGTGGCTTATAAACAAAATAAATTTATTTCTCACATTTTTGGAAGCTGGAAAGTTCAAGATTAAGGTGCTGGCATGTTTAGTGTCTGGTGGGGCCCCACTTCCTGGTTCATAGACTGTCTTCTCACTTGTTCTCACCTGGTGGAAAGGATGAGGGAGCTCTCTGGGATCTTTGTCACATGGGCACTAATTCCATTTATGGGGGATGCACCCTCAGGACCTATTCACCTCCCCAAGGGCCCATCTTCTAATACCCTCACAGTGCGGGTTAGGTTTCAATATATAAGTTTTGGGGAAGGGCTTGCAAACATTCATTCCATAGTAGATGCACAACTAGGTTGTGTATAAATCATGGCCATGTATAATCATTTACATGCTAGTCTTCTGAATAAACTATAAGCTGCTGGAAGAGCAAGACTACATGTGTTTATTTTTGTAATCGCTGTATCCTCTAAATCTAGCCAATTGATGTCAGCATATCCGTGGTTACAGGTGAATAAATAAGAGAGGCAGTAGTCACCATGGGGGTGATACGTGGGATGCTAACAGGTCTGCTTCCCTGCAGAGGCACCCTCAGGATATTTGACACTCCACTCAGGTAATTTTTAACACTCCCCTCCCTCATTAGCAAAATTATTTTTAGAGATGGTCATGTAATAGTCAGAAATAATAATGGTTTTCTTGATTTCTTCCTTAGTTATAAAATAAGTGAGCTGTTAAAATAGTATATTTCTATTGGAAAATATTTTCCAACATTGGTAAAATATTCTGTGAACTAAAATATGTACTTACCAAGAAAACATATTCCGTCTAGCAGTTCCTCCAATGCCCAACTGCTTTAGATATTAGCATAAATGAAAGTTCAAAATGGTCAACTTGAAAGGCAGCTCGAAATATCTCAAGTTGTGTTTCTTTCCTATTCATTTTTATTTAGATTCTATGGTTGCATGCACAAATGTGTATGACCACAGAGGCTGGAGAAGCACCAGGAGCAAGCTTGCACTGGGCTGCCCCAGTAGGCTCCTCCCCTGCAAACAAGAGCAGGTAGTTGAGTCCCCCCCTACGGGGGCCCACTGTATACCCTGGTGTTCTCTGGATTAATTTTCATGAGGAATGCGATGTTTATTAAACGACAAAACCCACAAATGCAGTCATGAAAGTTTACATATCTGTATTAGTTTCCTAGGGCTGCAGTAACAAATTATCACAGGCTGGGTGCCTTAAAACAACAGCATTTTATTATCTCACAGTTCAGGAGACCCAAGCTCTAAGGTTGTCAGCAAGTAGGTTCCTTCTGAGGGCTCTGAGAAGAGTCTGGCCCAGGCCCCTCTCCCAGCTCTGGTGGTGGCCAGCAATCCTCGATGTTTCTTGACACTGATTCCAGTCTCTGCCCCATCTTCACGGGCCTCTCCCCGAGTGTGTCTGTTTCCCTTCTGTTCTTGTCAAGACACCAGCTCCATTGGAGGAGGGGCTCACCGCACTTCAACATGACCTCATCTTCTCTAGATTACATGTGCGAAGACGCTCTTTCCAAATCAAGTCACAAGGGTTAAGATGTGAATATAAGTGCTTGAGGGACATAGTTCAACCCACACCGACACTCAGCCATGACTGTTGTAGTTGTTTAGAGCTTAGGTCAACACAGGTTTTCATGTGAGTATTTTATCCCTGTGTTTGCAATGATGAGCTTGTGGTGATAACAAAAGCAGATCCATTTTAGTGGGTTTTGTTATTGTGTTTAAGTTCTTTACGGCCTGCACCCTGGGTGGCACCCCCAGCCCAGCCCTGGGGAGCCACTGGCTCTGAAACTCCCCAGCAGGTTTGTGATGGCCCTTGATTGCTGGTACTGTTCCTTTTGCCTTATGGCCGTGATTTCACCAAAGGTAGAGCACTATTAAGGGAAATAATGACCTATTATTACCAGTTCTTGAACCTCTGCAATACACACCACTTTTCTTCCTGGACTATGAATTTTACTTGATGGTAAGCAATTTTGACATTAACATAAATACAGTATAAAGTGGGCTGTGAATTTTACATGTACTTTAAAAATTACATAGGAGACAACAAAATAGACCATAATTCCAGGCACCTGAAGTTACTTTCCTGTGTCATTATTTTGTTTTTAAAATAAGCAAATTCAACTAAGAGTGGAAAGGGTCCATTTCAAACCAATAAGACATAGTATTTCTAAGTCTGACTTCATCACTTATTTGCTCTAAATCCTAAATAGCAATAGAAATCATAACCTCCTTGTTATCCCAGTGAACTGTTTGTAACAGTAAACAGTGAATAGGTTTGAGCCAACTAATATTGTGTGAGGAACAAAGCTCCTGATTTCTCAGAGGGATGTTGTTTTCCAAGTGCTCAGAGCAGGTGGGCAATCTTTTCCTGCAAAGAGCCAGGTAGTAAATATTTTAGGTTTAGTGAGTCAGCCCTCTCTGTCCTAACTGCTCAACTCTGCCATTGTAGCCTGAAAGCATCCACAAACAACACAAACAAATGAGTGTGGCTGGGTTCCAGTACGATTTTATGAAAACAGGCGTGGGCCAGATTTGGCTCCTGGGGTGCAGTTTGACAACCTCTGACTTAGAGGAAAAAAAATAATTGGGAGAACAGAGTAAGCACTGATAGAATAAAGGAAAGGGAATTTTCAAGTTTTCTATGTGTTAATTTTCTGTCTTGGTGGAAAATTTGAGATTTTTATATTTTCACAAAAGAAAGAAAACTGTGTCTTAGAGTTCACAATTTATGCCATTGGTATCAGTAGTTTGAATAGTTCAAGTATTTGCTATCTGTCCTCTGAAACATTGGGATATTACACAGGGGTAAGGGATGGGGGGTGGAATGAGGCCCCTCCCCGCATCCTCACCATATCTCACCCCTATGATAACCCAGAGAGCCACTAAAACCGTGGTTTTCAAGCTGCCAAGTCCTGGCCATTTGCAGGTCATTAAATCAATTTAGTGGGTCATGACTTGCATTTAAAAAATAGATCTGGTTCAACTACATTAGCCTGGCATGGAAAAGAACAAGACTCATCATATAGCTTGCAGTATTTTGTGACATTTGTTGTACACTTGAACAGATACGTGGCTAGGTTGCCATACTTAATGAGAAAGAACTATCAATAGGAAAAGAAAGTTGTTCCTGTGAAGTTAAGCATTGAAAAGAACATAGTCAAGGCACTATGTGGTAGTAATTGTGAAAAATAAGGAAGCAAATCAATCCGGAAAGATCTGGCATATAGATTGCCTCCGAAGGGTTTCTTAACTTCTTTAAAGCCCCAACTTGAATTTCGGAATAGGCACTAAATGTGTTATTTATGTGTGTGTGGGGGGGGGGGGGGGGAGGGGGGAAGAAAGAAAAGAAGGGTGCTAAATTCCAATTCGCTAAGCCATTTTTTTAAAAATATATATTTCATTGATTTTTTACAGAGAGAAAGGAAGAGGGATAGAGTGTTAGAAACATCGATCAGTTGCCTCCTGCACACCACCCACTGGGGATGTGTCTGCAACCAAGGTACATGCCCTTGACCGGAATCGAACTTGGGACCCTTCAATCCACAGGCCTACCGTCTAACCCAGCCGTGGGCAAACTACTGCCCATGGGCTGGATCCGGCCCGTTTGAAATGAATAAAACTACTGAAAAAAAAGACCGTACCCTTTTATGTAATGATGTTTACTTCGAATTTATATCAGTTCACACAAACACTCCATCCATGCTTTTGTTCTGGCCCTCTGGTCCACTTTAAGAACCCATTGTGGCCCTCGAGTCAAAAAGTTTGCCCACCTCTGGTCTAACCACTGAGCCAAACCGGTCAGGGCCGCTAAGCCATTTTTAACAGATGCCTTTTTCTCTAAACAAAATATTCGTGTGTGAGTGTGCCAACACTCCTTGCTGTGGAGGACAGGCACCCTCTCCTTCTCCCTGTGAGTTGAAGTAAAGGTGAGAATGATGTCAGGAGAGATCTTTCTTCCTCAAGATCTTAGAATAAGTGGTTTTGAGCCACTGTCCCCTGCCCCCGTCCCCCCTGCCAAGACATATGTGCAGCTCTGGGCACAGCCACAGAGGGCCGGAGGGGCATAAGATGGGCTCTACCAAGGCAGCCAGGCTGGCCAAGCTGCCCCCTAAGGCTTCCTTCCCACCGCAGTGTCTCCTCTCCTCTCTCTTGATAGAGGGTGCACTGTGGGAAACCGTTTATTGTCTTCACTAGCTGATAAGTGTAGACAGAGAACCCCCCACCCCCCACCCCCCAAGGCTGGGTGCCTTTGAAGCCCTAGCAAAGGTCGGAGCTAGGCGGCCACCTCTGTTTGTCCAGACAATGGTAGCTGAAGCAACTTCCCCATTGATTATTATGTAAATCCTTGCTGATGGGCTAGTCTGCCTGTTACTGGGGGGTCACCTGCCTAAGGGCTATGCTATGGGTGCATCCCAGAATCAATAAAAGCTTGGTGAGGCCTGAGCACGGTGGAAATCCTTCCCCTTGAGTTGGACTTGCCCACCTGGCCCCCCAATATTTCCAATTATCTCTTGTCTTTTCTCTTTCATTTGTGTGCGGCTCTGCTTCCAGATCCTGAACCCTGATCCACGCGGGACGTGGAGGGAAACACACTCAACAGTGCACCTGTGTGTAACGGAGATGTTTGTCTCCACTGACTTGGATGGGGGTTGGGAATCCACAAGCATCAGACAACCTCCTGGCACTAACAGGGCTCAGGTGAATCTAAACAGCAGCTGGTGGCTGAGAAATACACCGCACAACCCCACGAACTCAACTCAAACTCAATTTGTAATGTTGAGGCTAGTGATGATTTGTAAAGAACTCACCAGTGGACAGAAAAAAAAAAATCTCCTGCTTTTGCATAGTTTGATGCATTCTCCTTTGAAGGGTCTCTCTGGGGGCAGTTTAAACTAAAAACAACAGAAAGGAGAAAATGCTCAGGTCTGATGCTCTTGCACCTATCTCCTGCCTTCACGGTACAGCCCTGGCGTCTGCGATCTGTCTACGAGCCTCACCCCATTTGCGCCAGGCTGCAGAGCTGCTCTTGCCTGCTGGGACTGAGGACCCTGTCTGCTGGCAGCAAAACCTGCCATTCCAAGTTTGTGTCCACACAGCTGGCAGATCTCAGCACAGGGGATGCACTTCTGGTCCCAAGCGGGATGGTATAAGATGGTATAATATTATAGAAGTTTTCATTACATTCTCTTTCAATATCACCAATTAATGACAAGTAGACCCCTCTGCTTTTTGGGAACCTCTGGGGAGAGGAGGGAGGAGTCTAAACATTAACTTCAAATAACATCAATGAAAAATAGACAAGTATACTTAGCTCTATAAATTGAAGCTCAAAACACCCAGTGGTGTTTTTATAAATGTACTAGTAGCCGGGTGCACGAAATTCTTGCACATTAAAAGGGAACTAATTATAGGAAATATTTTAATATTGCTATTTTGTTTCCATCTCTCCATCTAGTCTCTCCCAGTTTCTGTCTCTCGCTGTTTTTCTCAGCAGTCCTCCAGGCCTCCCTGCCTCCCTCTCTCCCTCTTCCTCTTTCCCAGCTAGGAGGGGGCTCAGCCAGTGGGGGCAGCTCCACCCACCCTGGGGCCTCATTCTGAGAGAGGCTCCGAGAGTGAGCTGGGAGGGAGGGAAAGAAAGGGAGAAAAGGCTATGAGCTGGTGGGCGCTGTGTGTGTCTGTGCGTGGGTGTGGTTATGAGCGAGTGTGAGTACTGGCCCCACCTTCCCTGGCCTTGTCCCCGCTGCCACAAGTTCCCACCCACCAGAGCCTGCTGTGCGCACAGCCTGGGCATTAGGTTGAGCCTTCGCTCATTTTGGATGTGATGGACCCTGGCTCTTTAAATATATATATATATATATATATATATATATATATATATATATATCAAACATCAATTACTATTTATTATATAGTCAGTATTAAAAATAGTTTTTTTTATTAAAATCAGAAAAGATAGACTAATATAACGAACATCCATGCCCTCACCACTCAGGTTTGATATTGCTATCAGCATTTTGCCATGTCGCTTCAGAGATTTTTTTAAAAGAAGTCACACATTCCATTCTATAGAGGCCCATCCTCCTTCTCACTATCCGTTCTAGGAGATTTTAGAGGACGGTTTTGTAAAGTGGGGAAGTTCCATAGCCAACGCCGCTGCCGGAGGGTCTCCCTCTGAGGGTGAAAGGCAGGGGTCCCACTGCAGGTGCACATGAGCTCGGAACACACAGTGTGGGGTGGGCGGGGGGTGGATTTCAAACTAATGCCCATGCTCACCAGCCTTAGTTTTGGTTTTGTGACAGAGAAGACGTATTTGCTACTGCGAGGCTATGTTTTCCCCTGATGTCTGATTCCAAACCAGCGTGGCCAAGAGGCCTGGCTGTGGAATAAGACACAGTGCAGTGTGGTCAGGTGGGACAAGACAAGCCCTCCATCACCTACCTCAGTACAAAGGTGGACGCTACCTCAGTCGATTAGGAATATACTTTCTGCATTTCTGTGAAAAGGTAACTTTCACACAATGGCCCCTGAGGTATTTCTTATTGCATGGGTGGGTGGAGTCACCCATTTGGATGCAGGGGCGTGTACCTTGCTTTTAGCAAAAGTTCCATGAGTGTGCCAGCCCTCCGCTCCCACTGCCACATTCAAGGAGAAGGAAAATGGAAACTGAGGCCTGTCCAGGGGCAGGGTGAGATTTTGCTTTGTAATTGGCAGGGAGAGATGAAAGACATTCTGGACAGTTTGTCTATCATCTATCTATCTATCTATCTATCTATCTATCTATCCATCATCTATCTATCATCTATCTATCTATCTATCTATCTATCTATCTATCTATCATCTATCCATCATCTATTTATCATCTATCTATCTATCATCTATCCATCATCTATTTATCATCTATCTATCTATCATCTATCCATCATCTATCTATCTATCATCTATCCATCATCTATCTATCTATCATCTATCTATCTATCATCTATCATCTATCTATCTATCTATCTATCTATCTATCTATCTATCTATCTATCATCTATCCATCATCTATTTATCATCTATCTATCTATCTATCTATCTATCTATCTATCTATCTATCTATCATCTATCCATCATCTATCTATCTATCATCTATCTATCTATCTATCTATCTATCTATCTATCTATCTATTATCTATCTAATCTTTATTGACTTTATTGGATTACATTGTTTAATATATTATGTAGGAGAGACCACCATACCAGCAGCACAGTGTCAGTCTTTTGGGAAGCAACCTGCTGCAGCATTTGGGTTGTTCTGGCGCTGGTTTTGCTGCAAAGTTGCAGGGTATTTGACCCAGTGCCATGGTAACCCAGGCGTTCGGCAACAACCATGCGGCCCTGTGCTCTGAGGACCCACGCTGCTCACAAACCAAGTCCAAGTGAAGCCGGGACCCTGCTCCTGTTCACTCACTTGTTTTCCTAGCTGCCACTTTCAGAGAAATCTGGGTCAAATGAGGAAGCTCTCCGACAATTTGCAGGAAAACACCGAGCTGAGCATTGGCAGGAGCCAGGTGCCTCTCAAAACCAACTGCAGTCTCGGTGAGGCTGCACTGAGGATGACAGCGAGCTCAGCGTTCTTTGCCCCCACGCAGTGAAAGTAAATCAGTGGAAACCATTAAGAGGATGCTTTGGAAACCTTCCTCTGGGGTTGAGAACACAGGTGTGTCTGGTGGAAGCAATATGGGGATTTTGAAAAGACAGAGAAGTTCACTTCTCAGGACTTGGACTTCTGTACTTATAAAGGAAGTCACTGGGAGGCTATGTGTACAATGGCAAAGGCTTTGGGGACACATCGGTTCTAGAAGGGTTAAAGAGCAAATCCTGCCCAGAGCCCCACACCTGCCAGCCCTCTTCCTGGAATGCTCTTGTCCCAGATAGCTGCATGCCTTGCCCTGAATTTTTCTTTTGGTTTCCTGTTTAAATGTCACCTTATCTGGGGAGCCTTCCCTGACCACCCTAAGCAAAACCTCCCTTCCCATCTCCCATATCCTGCTTGTTTTTCATCATAGCCCTTACTGCCACCTGCCACGTTGGTTACTACGTGTTATTTAACTGTTTGTCTTCTGTTTACTCCTTCCAGAACCTCAGTTCCATGGGAACAGGCACGTGACGTATTTTATCTAGTGCTTTACTACAGCCCTGGAATGGTGTCTAGCAGAGATGGAACTAGCTCCCATTAATTACTTGCTATAGGAATGAAAAACTGAATAAATGACTGATTTAAAACTCTGAATTCCTAGACTCTAAAGTTTGTGTTCTGGGGGTGGGGGTGAGGTCAATGTTTGTCCTTGTTTGTGTTGCATTGAAGTAACGTATTTATATCTCTTTCAAAAGGGATGTAAATTGTCTCACAAAATGTACAGGGAATAAGATTTAAAAAAAAGAGAGTGAGATCAGAGTCAAGTAAAGAGTAACCGTGGCTTCAATCTTGCAGGCAGAAAACACATATTCTAGAAAATGCATTCTAATATGTTGTAAGACGGGCATAGGCAGTGAAAGCCATCTTAGGACAATGGCTCTCCAAGTATATTCCAGGAGAAATGTGTGTTTTGCAGGATGAATCCAGGATTCTACCATTAAAGTAAAACAAGGGACTTTCCCACTGCACACACAAGGTTGAGAAAATGGATAGAATTTTCTCAATTTAGAAAGTTCCCCAACAATTTCTTAAGTCTTTGACAGAGGCTACTGCTTATCTGCCAGGAAGTGCTTAAACTGATAAGAAAAAGTGTGTAACTCCCAAACCCTTAGCAGAATACAGCTGGATTTTCATGGAGAGCTGAGCTCATAGTTGTGAATTTGTATCACACGCTTTCAATGTTGACATACTTTTAAGCACTAAGAAGAAAAATCCTACTTTTAAAAATAGAGTTAGATATCAATATTTTATTATGTTTCATAATGTTTTGATGTTTCACTCCCCAAATAATTTTTAAGAACTCCTGTTTAGACATAATGGCTTCACTGAATAGTTAAAAACAAAAATTGAGGTATTTTCCCAAGACAATTTATGCTTAGAAATGTATTACCCTATATAATAAATACATAGTATGCAAATTGTTCCCTCGACCTGGGGGCAGGGCTGGCTGGGGGAAGGAGAGAGGCCCTGGGAGCAGCCGGCAGCCACTACCAGTGCACACATTTTGTGCACTGGGCCTCTAGTTGAAAATAAATAGGGGTCAGTTTAATAGATTCTTTCTCTCTTTGTGTCTCTTTCTCTGTCTCTCTGTCTCTCTCTTTCTCGATTAGTTCTTCTCATGGATCAGATTGCCCCCTGGTTCAGTGTTCTAGTTGATGTTGGCCATTCTATCACACCTTAACATGTCAGCCACAACTTTACACTTTAAACACAAAAGTCCATATTTGCCGCAGTGGCTTTGGTCCAACAACCTTTATATTTGTCCTCAAAAGGCTCAATTTGCTCCAAGAGATGTGTAATGAGCTGGTCATGATTATTCAATAAATGGAAAATTTCAGGAAGGTAAACAAGTGGATGTGGAAAGCGTGATGGCCCCCTATACAATAGCATATTGGTTTGTGAAAATCTCCTCCCTTCCTCCCCTTCTCCTCCCCACCTCCCACCGAGGTTCTGAGCCACTGCCCTAGGGATTCATTCTGAGCGGATTTCAGCAAATGTAACCAACAGGAGGGCAAGTCCAACCCGGACTGGCTGGGCTTCCTCTCAATGACGGACTCAGGGCCGCCTTCCCCCGTGCACCTTCTTAACCCTTCCCTTCGTTTTCGCCTGTTGACACAGATCTGGGCTCCAGATCTTAATCTGCTATTTTTTCAGACAGTTGCCTAAGTTTCCCCTTTTGCCTAAACGTAACCGAGCCGCCTTGGCCGGGGCCGATGGCAGTGATACTGCGTCATTAGCTGCAGTTCCAGCTCTTTGACTGCAGAACGTCCAGGTTTCCCGAGCCCCGCAGTAAACATCACCTTTTCCCCAGTCGACCTGCTGGTGTGCTGAAAACACACTCACCCCTTCCTGCTCCTATTACAAACTTAGACTTGACTGTGGGCCAAGTTCCTTTTCACACAGGAGCTGTATCTCTGCCTCACACTTGGCTTTCCACAGGCAGCCGGGACTAAGACTGGCTTAGACAATGCCTAAGTCTTTTTATCCTCTGGGATTCAGAGAACCACAGAGTAAATCAGTGAAATTTAACGTGAAGAAAGCAATCAGAAGGTCGTTTCTCATGTGTCCCATCTGCAAACGTTTGCTGGTTCTCTATCCAGCCACATGTCCCCGTTTTCAAGCAGACTGTCTGAGATGCGACTTCAATGTGTTCAGCGCCTCTCTTGCTCTCAGGGTGACCATCATACCTTTGACGATTCCGCATCTGTGGCTATTGCAGGTTTGTCCTGGAGCGGGCTTTATTACACAGATGGATTACCCTAGTTCTTGGAAATGTGAGAAAAGTTCAATGCTAACAGGTGAGTTAGGCCCTGAAACCCATTAGGAAATATATTAGGAAATTCATGTACCATAAAAGCAAATCAAAGAGCGGAAGCTGCTGGGTGAGGCTTAAGTGTTCTGGGAACAGGGTCAAATTATCTTCCATATTCACTGACTTTATGTAGTTTAAACAAGGCAACTTCTTTGCTTTCTGAAGCCAAACTTTCAAACGGCATTATTCCTTTGGTGCTGACCTGCTCCCACACGGACCTCACTAGACAGCCGGCATGGATCATTTTCTGGAGCCGCCAACCCCTGTTGTGCTCGGCTTGCTTTCACAAGCACCTGCTGGCTTACGACCTTCTTCTCAGCAGCAAGCCTGTCTCTCCACCTCTGTTCTTCCCTCGTGCACCTGAGCGTGCAGAGCTCTTCCCGGGAAAATCACACGGTGATGTCAGGTGATGTCAGGTGATGTCGCTGTGACTGGTGATGTCCAAGCAGCTGGGTGCAAGTGCTGCTGTGGGGGGTGAGGTCCTCTTCCAGTCTCTGGAAAGCTGCCTTCCCCATTCTCCACAGGGCTCATTTTAAACTTTTACAGTTTCCTCTAACTCTCCAGCCTATCCCTTGCCTGCTTGCCCTCCCCCACCCCCCTGCCCCAACACACACACACCAAGCAGCTGACCTTGACTGAGACTTCAAAGAAAAAAGAAATGAGCAGGACCCACTCCTCAACTTGCAGATCACTCCTCACCAACTTAATTCCATCTGTTCGCATATCTCTTTTAAGCTCCTTTCAGAGGAAAAGTTATTTCACTGTTATGAGCTGAATGCTTGTGTCCCCCAGAATTCATAGGTTGAAGCCCTACCCACTAGTGTGCTGGTATTCTGAGTTCGGGGGTCTATGGGAGGTAGAGTTAGATTAGGAAGTGAGGGTGGAGCTCCCATGATGGGATTGGTGCTTTTCTATGAAATAGAATCGATGCCACAGCTCTCTCTTCACCACGTAAGGACACAGCATGAAGGTGCCCTCAGTGACCCAGAAGAGGGTTCTCACTAGAATCCAACCACCTCAGATCCTGAGGCCCCAGAACAATGAGAAATAAATGTCTGTCGTGTTTTGTGATAGTAGCCCAAGCAGACTAAGACCTTCTGTGACTCTTGGAGGAAGCACTCAACACTGCCTTCTTCTTCATCAGCTCATCCATCACCTTCCCCCATCTGGTGTCTCTTCTGTCTTTTTTTTGTCATTTTCTTAAAAAGGCAAAAACAAAACTTCTACATATCTTCAATGTTAAATATTCTTGGCAGCCTTTATATGTCTTCTTTGTACTTCTCTTCCGCTATTTATCACATGTTCTCTAAACACATTTTTCTCTACTCAGGACTTCATTATCATCATCATGCTGATGTTTATCATTTCACACTCTTTCAAAAAAATGTATTGGCATGTACTTTTCGTCAAAAACCAGGCTGGATTGTGAAGGATAGAAAAAAGAAAGTTACAGCTGTAGTGTACCCAACATTCTCAGAAACTATGTCGCTGATTTATGTGATTGCTTATTTCTAAGCATCAAAACTCCAGAACGTGTGCCTTCCCTGTTGTACGGCCAGTGAGTGCCTGATTTGTCATAGGTCTGAATAAATTACTTTTGAATGAATGACTGAAGTTTTCCCCAGCAGGTTACCGTGCCGTAGACACATAACAGATCTTAGCACAACTGTGCATGTGATGCGGCCGACATGTCTTCAGAGTGTGTGCTGTGCCAGAAATTCCTCCCAGCTTTAGCTGGTGCGAAAGTTTTCCTTGAGGTGTGTCTTAGAGGATGAAAAGGAATGAGTCAGGCGAAGGAGGAGAGAGGGCCCTGGGAGCATTCTAGGCAGAGAAACCGAAAGAAAGCTCCACGGTGAAAGGCTGACAGCAAGCTTGATGCATTCAGGGAGATCCCAGCAAGAGAGATTTTTGGAAGACAGGATAGAGCAGGCGTGGACTAGAGAGAGAGAGGACTTTGCAAAGGTGAGCTCAAGCTTTGCAGCTTATGCCTGTGGGGAGCCATGGGGAGAAGATGTTCCTAGTGGTATTTATGAAGATCTTGTTCATTGCAATGCAGAGTTTATTGGGATGGCGCAAGATTGGAGCAGGAAGACCTTTCTAGTGACTCAGAACTAACTAGATAAAGAAGGCTGACCGTTTGGCAGATTGTGAGGTTGGAGAGACAAGCACAGGTTCACGCTGCCTGAAGTTGGAGAGATGAAGTGCTCACAGGGTGCGGGAGGGGGAGACATCTGTCAAGTTCTCCTTGGGTAAGAAGGGGTTTAATTATAAGCAACTGATCCTATGTTACTTATCACTCTAGTTTTCTCAAAAGCCAGCAGCTGTGCTATAGTGGGGCAGGTGACCAGTTTTCCCACTCAATGAGGAGCTGGTGTGAGGACAGAGCAGGAGGAGGAGGAGCGAGGGGGCCTCCCCTTTGTCCAGGCTGCCTGGGTTCTGGTTTCCAGGCTCGGCTCACACTGGCTGAGGGCTGTTTCTCAATCTGATTCTATTGTCTTTCTCCTTAGCTGGCGTGTCTCCCAGATTCTGGCTGTGGGCTGATAGGCAGTCCTGATTTTCTGTGTTGTGTTTTTATCCTTTTCTGTGTTTTCATGGGTATTCTAGTAGGAAATTGGAAGTGTCTGGGTCAGGCACCATTTGAAAGATATCATTTTTATTCTGAAGCACCCTCTGCTTAAAATAACTGTTTTGGGGAGAAAAGTAACTTTTTGGAAGGAAAAAAGAGTAACTAAAATGAATACATGGTATTTAAAACTTTCTAGGCAGTGTGTGTGTGCATGTATGTGAATGTGTGCATAAAGAGTGGCTGCGTGTAAAAACAATGAGATGTTCTGGAAAAGGCATAGAATTTAGAAGCATACAATCTGAGCTTTGTCAGCAGTGTGATCTTAGTCATTCTTTAACCACTCTGGACTTCATGTTTATCACCTGGAAAATAATATAAATAAATTATCAGTCCTGAATTTTTTTGAGGAATAAGTAAGATAACTATTATATGATAAGCATTTAGTTCAGTAGATGATGATAATGATATGTTATTTCAGAAAAAGCTCTTCTCCCCATCCCCAAGCCCCAAACAAAACAAATACACTGTTACAATATAAACCTGTTTTTCTTATTCTTATAAGTTTATTACAAAGAAGAAATTTTGAAATTTTCCAAATTAAAGATGTTTCTCTGATTTTGTTACTCCAATTAAAAAGTATTATGTGCTTTAGATATATACACAGTAACTAGCCATGATTGCCTATAAAAAGAAAAGTAAATGTGTTATTGAAATGTACTTTAAAAGTTGATGTAAAGATGACACTATCTATAATAATAAAAGGGTAATATGCTAATTAGACCAGACATCTTTCCAGACATCATTTCGGATGTCCTTCCAGATGAAGCCGGCAGCCAGAGGGAAGCTCGGGTCCCGGGTGCCAGAGGGAAGCCAGTGCTGACAGCCAGGGGAAGGAAGGCCTACTCTTGCACAAATTTTGTGCATCGGGCCTCTAGTAAATTAATATGTTGGAACACAACTTGAATAAATATGCTTTATTTATTGCATGGAACATTTTAAAGCCAAAAAATCTTTTAAGTTTTGCATTTCTTGCAGCCAAAAAGAGGATGGTGGTGATGTGGCTGCCATCATTGTTCAGTCCTCATTGAGGACAGATGACCAGTTTCCCTATACAATGAGAAGTTTCCCAAAAGCTTTTGGAGTGTGGCCTGGCCCTGAATGCTATTTCACAGTGTGTCCTGTGGCTCATGATGAGAGGCAGGTGACTGGAGAGTAGGAACTGATCACACTAACCCATATCCGTTGTTGGAAATGCACATTAATCCACATGCTGTTTGGATTAGTGATGGTAGTTGGTTAGACTCTTGGTAAAGGTAAGCAGAAGGCACCATATTGCCCTAGTAGTCATGATCTGGAAAGCCAGGTAGTCTCTGCTTTGTAGATTGATCTAAGCCTTGAAAACTAAAGAGAAATAAATTAAAATAGTGAACTACAATGGAACTCAAGTACAATTAGTTACAGAAAATATATTAGTTACAGTGAGCCCATAGCTGCATTTTTCCATCGTCTATGCTCCCATCTCCACCTGAGGCATCTAAGGAGCACCATAAACATTATTTATTGACTGAAGGACTTTTAAGCATTCAGTGCTCTAATGTTCACTTCAAAATTTTTGTGTAGAGACTAAAAGGAAAAAGAAAGATTGTGTGTGGCTTGTTCTTGCTCTTATTGGCACTGTTTCACATAGATATGGTATGAGCAATTAAACCAAGGTGAGAACAGAGGAGTCAACCTTCTGTCCCTTTAGCAGTGTCATTGAGCATCTGAAGGCATAATATCATGACAAATACAGAAAGGCATTAAAATATGACCAAGACTAAGCTATGTCCTTGGTAATTTACAGCCCAGAAGGGCTGCAAAAAAAATCCACAAATGATGACCCTGATAGTGGACAGCAGTCAAGGCTGTACAATATATATAGGCTAAAGCTACATGAGAAAGCTGACTTCTGCTTGACGGGGTGCTATGGAATTGGGATTTGCAGATGGAATGGGACTTCAGAGCATGGAGATGGGCATTCTACAGGAGGCTTCCTGGGGTGTAAAGATATGGAAGCTGAAGTTGCAGGACCCCTATAAGAAGCCTTGCTTAACTTGTGAAGCAAAGGTGTAAAGAAAAAGGGTAGATGTAACAGTGTACCCACACCACTCTATTCTCTTCCCTGCCTCAATCCCTGCTTTCATTAAGCTTATTTTCCAAGAAGGGGAAGGCATATAATGAAATATAGACATAATAAATATGTTACAATATAGTATGGTAAGATATAATAAGTGCTGTAGAAATAAGACAAAAATTAAATCAGGTGAAAGAGTAAGGAAGGTGCCAGGGGGTGATGAGTATGCAATTTTAAATTGTGTGGTCTGAGTGAGACAGTCTAACAGTTGAGAGACAGGATGAGAGAGAGAGAGAGAGAGAGAGAGAGAGAGAGAGAGAGAGAGAGAGAAAGAGATTAGTCAAGCTTGCATTTAATGTTACAATTATTCAGGGGTGTATAGAAAATAATTACTATTGGGAATGTAATTTATAAATAAGGTTTGTTGGGTCTTGAACATAATTTAATTGTATTTTTTTTCTGTAGCCCTACATTATAACTCTCCTAGAGATAATGAAGAAATTAATTGAATAATGTAGTAGAGTTTTTATTATAAAGGAGAGATTTATAAATCCTACAATAAAGGGCTTTGAATCTATCTTTATTTTCAAGCAAGAATCCAACTATCTAATATTTATCTAATGCGTGTATTTGAATGAATTCTTTTTTTAGTCATCTTTTTCATCCATTATCTCATCCATCTGGATGTTGTTTTTCTAATCAAATTTCCCTAATTTTTAACTGATCTTTCTAACTGCTTATTGTTTTGTGGTAAGTAACTTTCGTGTTAGAAAATAACATGTATATTAATTGCATTGCATGCCACCACAGCTCTTTAGTTAAAAGTATAAAAAGTTGATTTTCAAAACAAATAAACACATATGAAAAGCCATGACTAACAGTTGCCATTTTTCATTGAAATTTTTATTCAAATAATTATAGATTCACATGCAATTAAAAAAATAATATAAAGAGACCACATGCATAACCTTTACCTAAATTCCTCCAAGGGTGACATTTTGCAAAACGATAGTATCATATCACAACCGGAATGTTCGCATTGACACAACCCACCAATCATATTCAAGTTTCCTCAGTTTTGCTTGTATTTCTCTGTACAGCACACAAGTGCACTATTTTCCAACTATCTATAGATAGTCTCATGACCAATAGACTATAAACTCTATTCAATTGATACTGAATTTATGGTAACTTTTGTTACACGTTTCCTCAAAGAGTTATTTTTAAGCAGAAAGATCCCTTCCACTCCATATCTCTCTCTCTCTCTCTCTCTCTCTCTCTCTCTCTCTCTCTCTCTCACACACACACACACACACGCACTTACACACATACCATACATACCCACATACACATATACTCACATACGTACACTAACACACAGCACACACACACACACGCACACACACTCACAAATTACCCAGCCCTGAGAAACAGACACAGTAGGTCGACGGGGGGGCGGGTGGCTGATCATCTGTATTTGTACAGGTTCCCAGTACTGCTGACATTGCTGGTCTGGAGACCACCCTGTGAGAGCCACTGTAGTTTGGGAATCATAGACCCATGCGTTATTTCTTACCATCTACTCAATTGCACTCCTTGAACAACTGAATTGTTCTCCTGAATGTCACCAGGGACTACATTGTTGACCGATTTCATGACCTTCCCTTAGCCTGGCTGTTCTCTCCCATCTCGGCAGTATCTGACCCAGCTGGCAAACCGTCCCCTTCCAGGAAGCCCCTTACCCACCGACACCTGGTACTCTGTGTTCACTGCTATTTTCCATCCTCTCTTGCTTCCACCGGCTCTTCTCCTCCTCCCATCTCTTAGATGCAGCTGTTCTCCTGGGCTCCTTCTGTGACACTTGTCTCTGAATCTGTTGTCTCCTCGATCCATCACTTCCATTTCTAAGGCTTCAACCTTCATTTCTAGGCAAGTGATCCCTAAATCACTGCTTTCATCTCTTGGACTGCAGAACCCCAGTCTAGCATTCTCAACTGCAAGGTGTCCCTCTCCACCTGAACACCTACCTGCTCTTGCTTTTGACATAAACCACTCAAAACCTTTGAGTTCAATCCTGCTTTCAAATTAACTCCCCTCTTTTTCTGATAAGCCCTGTTACCCTCCATGCCTGGCTTCTTATCAGAAGATCACCCTGGAAGCTCTTCATGCTAATCCTCTCATCTTCTCTGCACAGCCTTTCTCCTCTCTTCTCTCTCCCTTACTGTTACCGTTATCAATGCCATTGGCCTTAGGCCTCATTGATTCTCAGATGGACCGTGCCTTTCACTCTCAACCCGTTTTCTCTACCTCTGGTGTTTGTTTCTCCAACCCATCCCTTCCAGCTCAAACTTCCTAAATGCAACTCAGGCCATGATGCTTCCCAGGCAAAACCTTGGCTTCAGCCCAACTCCTTGCCCTCTTGGTCCAGGCCTCTCACTCCAGATCTGGTAATAGTTTATATGCCTCATTTTCGAGTCAGATTGGTGGATGCAACCTGTCTTTTCTCAGCTTGCTGCTTTTCCCATGTTTGTCCTTTCTCCAGCCCAAAACTGCCACAAGAATTTATTGTTCATTAAAAAAACACCTTTATGACCCTTTATTACATGCCAGACACTCTTACAAGCATCTAACAAGTGCTAATTCATTTACTCTTCACAACACTCCAAGATAAGTGCCAATATTATCCCCTGTTACAGAGAACGCTGAGGGAGAGCAGCGAATAGCTTGGCCAAAGGCACCCAGTTGGTAAGTACCAGAGCTGAGGATGGAAAGAGAGCCATGCTAGTACCCACTACAATAATGTAGGTTAGGTTTTGGCAGGTGCTCTGTTTAATGCAGCAAAAGCTCTGTACTAGTAAACTTAAATATGTAAGAAAAAATACACAAACGTTCCCTGAGTTGCCACCCCCGACAGCTGTCCTGGGACCACACTAACTTGGAGAAGTTAACTTGGAGAAGGGGTGCTAAAATCAGAACCCAAGCCCTCCCCTGTTTGGCTCAGTGGATAGAACGTCTGGCTGCGGACTGAAGGGTCCTGGGTTCAATTTTGGTCAAGGGCATGTACCTCAGTTGCAGGCTTGATCCCCAGCCCTGGTCAGGCCCATGTGGGAGGCAACCAATTGAGGTGTCTCTCTCACATCAATGTTTCTCTCTCTCTCTCTCTCTCTCTTTCTCTCTCTCTCTCTCTCTCTCTCTCTCTCTCTCTCTCTCTCTCCCTCTCCCTTCCACTCTCTCTAAAACATCAATGGAAAAATATCCTCAGGTAAGGATTAATAACAACAAAACTCAGAATCCCTGAGTTAAATTCCAATTCTGAAACTCGCAAGCTAGGTGTACGTTTCACCACTGTTGAATCAGTTGTGATAGCAGTGGCCATCTGGTTGGGGGTGGGGAGCTTCAGGGAGGTAATACTGGTCAAGCAGCTATACCAGAACTTGGCATGCATAGACACTTCACTTATCATCATTATATGGTGTTCAACAATATGAACAACATCACTGCCAAAATAAAAAAAATACTAACAAATTTTGCTTCTAATTTTACAAGAGTATTTGAAGTTATTATTCCCAGTGTGAACAAAATCTGTTCATCTGGCATACTTGTGTGTGTGTTAATATTACAAATCATTTCCTTCTTTACTTTTAATTTTGTAATAGGGGTCAATAGAATTATATTGCTAATAGTCTTTACCAAACTATCATGATCCTTCAGGAAGTAATCTGGAGGTTTCTGAGAGACCCAGGTACAAAATTATAGCCAGATTATATGTGCTGTGATTCTTGTTAACTCTATTTTTACACTGGAATGGCAAGAAGACATGACTTCACTTTTGCCCTGGCAGACAATCTTGAAACAATTTTACCAAATAAAATATGTTATTTTAAACATGAGATGACTGATAGTGACAGCTCTGACTCAGCTATACTCTTCTTCAAATAATATTGACAGCTCAGGTCACGTGAGCAGCTATTCACTGTGTGTCTGCTATGTGCCAGGCGTGCCATGTATGAATAAGACTTGGTCGTCACTGGAAGAAGCTGGACTCATGAGCAGATGATTGCCACGGAGCGTGGGAAATGCAGACCTTCCCAGCAGGCAGTGTTCAGCCCACTATCCTTTTGTCTACATTTCCATTCTGCACACCCCCTCTTGGGATTCCTTGTCAGTTTCTGCCTTCCCTAATCTGTCTACCTTCATCTGGTTCTGTGTTTTAGAAACCCGGATGCAAGCCCGGGTCTCCTGACTCCTGGCTATGCTCTGGGACCAGAAATCACAGTTCTAAACTTTTAAGGAGCACTGATGCTCACAACTTCACTTTATGTGTCTCAAATTTAAGCTATAAAATGCTGTCCACCTTCATTTGTTTACTCAGCACACACGCGTTACATTTCTACTGTGTGGCAGACATTTTTCCTAGGTCCCAGAAGCTAGGGAAAGCTGGGGTGAACCCGTCAGAGACCACTGAGATGGAGACCAACCAAGGAACAAGCAGGACCCTCCATCAGTCTGCACTGTGCCCCTTCCTTCCAGTGTTGCCACGCTGGGTAATTTCCGTGATTATGGCCAGCAGGATGTGGAAGGAATTCGTTTGTTTATTTCCTTTTGGTGGACAAGAGTGTTGAGGATTAGCCTCTCTGGGAGGCACTTTAAAAGTCAGCAGGGCACTGCTTGGGATGGTTACAGTCAGCTACGCTGTGCCCTGTGCCATGCAGAGGTGAGAAGGAGGGCAAGAGAGGTCAGAAAGCCAAGAGCAGCTTATGCATGGATGCAAAGGCAAGAAGGGGCAGACATTTGTGCAAATAATGAAGTGGAAACCAGGGAACTGGGTGAGTTTTAACATAGTTGTGGCCCTGGGAACTATATAACTATATTTTTGTCTCTTTTACCTGCCATGGTACAGTGGGGTCCATTGGAAAGGGCAGACCCATTGAAATGCCTGATAACTGGAGAAAAATACAGTCTCTGTTGTCCATTCATAGTCTCATTTTCTTTAGGTCCACTTCATGTCTTCAAAATCTGTGGCTATAGAAACACCATGCCATTTCCCCTGTTTATCTGTCCTTGGTGCCTAAGCAATTAAGAAACATAATTTCTTACTCAACACTTACTGGTGTGGAAATTGGGAATCTGAGCCAAGGGGCTCTGTTGCCACCAGGGCACGGGAAATGTGCATAATGGAACATAAAGTCAGCATACCTAGGTTGAGAAACCCTCTTGCCTACACATCCACTCAAGTTGGCAAGGAAGCCCTCTCCTATGGATAGCAAAGAGAAAGTCCCATGACACTAGTTAACTGAAAACACATTTCATTGAGTTGAGGATTTGTTATGAAATATACACACGTGCGTGGTTTCCAGGCCAAAGTTTTTCAAACAACTAAGGTCTTGGCTAAGTTGGCAGTTCCTTCTAGATGCCTCTTAGTTTCACTGCAGGTTCATTAAAACAAAAACTCAAAAGGGACGTGTGAGTTGGCCAGGAGACTGAGAAAATGAGGTCCTCTAGAAAGTTTCATTATAACGTTGGGTCCTGGCCCAAATCCCAGTGACCTTTGCCTGAAAAGAGATTATTGCCTAAAAGTAGTATAATGTTAAGACTTTGTGCAAAGGTATAATGGATAAGGAAAGTAATTTTGGTTTTCATTTCCTATTGCCCCTCATTTATTTATTTCATTTTATTTCTTTTGAGATAAGATTTAGCTATCATAACATCCACCCTTTTATAAAGTGTTTAATAGTCAATTGTTTAATATATTCACAAAGGTGTGCAACCATCACCACTATCTGATTCCAGAACATTTATATCACCCCAAAAGGAAGCCCCTTGTCCATTTAGCACTCCCCATTCCTTTCTAACCTCAGCCCCTGGCAACCACTAATCTATTTCCTGTCTCTATTAACTTGGGCATTCTGGATATTTCAAATAAATGGAATTACACAGTATGTGGCCTTCTGCGTCTGTCTTCTTTCACTTAGAATAATGTATCAAGGTTCATCCATGTTGTAGTGTTTATCAATACTTCATTTTCTTATGATTGACTAATTTTTCATTGTACAATATACTGCATTTTGTTTCTCTATTTTTATAATAAGGAGATCTTTTTAAAAATATACCAAAGCAATATGCTGTTTTTTAATGTGCTCATCCTAACACAGTAATATCTGAGATGTTGCCCATCAATGCTCCTGTGTTTCTTGAGTGAATTTTTTGCTTCCTCAATGATATTACATTGCTGTTTTTATCCTGCCTGGGTTCTGTGTATTTTGTTGGTTTGAAAGTGGCTTTGACCATGCCCTTAGGTGACTGTTGCTGGTCTGCAGTTGTTATTTTCCTGTTTCCCTGAGACTGTGCTTTCTGGACAGAGGAAACACAGGGTTTTCTGAGAAACACATTTGCTAGCTACAGTACTCAGGCAGCACATAATTTTCCCTGGGTTGAAAGCCAGCTACCGTGTGTATGTCGGGGTGGGGGGTGGGGGAGATAATGAAAAGAACCAATCTTTTGTGTCTGATAGTCTTTTAAGACATGAAACAGAGTCCCCAGAAAGACCTGGTGATCCTGAAGATTCTGTTTTCCCCTTTCCATTCCCTGAGCCTTACAAGTTCACAGTCATAGGTTGTTCTGAGGCTGAGTAGCTGGTGGGGCCCACGTGCTTAATAACCCGTGGAGATGCTCTCACCTGGGCATGGCTAGGGACTCAAACAGACCCACTCAATGCAACATCACAACAGATGTGGGTGTTGGGTTGAGTGGGGCAAGGGGAGGGGTGAGGTTGAGTAAGAAGAGACAGTTGAGCCAAAGCCACTGCGTGTGCTCCAGCTGGCTCCACAGGTCACATCACCCACCAGGGGGAGGATGTGTAATTGCAGGCTGTAAGGCCAGCATCCTCCATGGGTTTCTAGAGGAGCAAACATTCTCCTTCCTTCCACCCTTGGCTATGCTGCAGCCTTCTATATTGTTTTGTGGACAACAAAGCCTGGAGCAGGGAAAAGAGGAGATGGCTCCTTCAGTGCAGGCTTGTGTGTTGCTCAGCTTTTGCTCTTTCTTCCCAGCTCAGCCCACCGTGCAGCACATGTTCAGCAAGAGCTTGCTGTGTCATTTTGAAGTCTGCCATGAGGGTTTGCTGCTTCTGAGTGTAGCATTCTCTCCTTTTCGGGACAATATATACATATCTCCTATAGTAACAGAATTAGGAACTCAGCATGTATCTGAGGAGGCCTGGACAAAGAAATTCAGGAGATCCAGAAAGAGTTGCATTTTTTCAATTGTCTCATACAGAGCAGAGAACATAGAGGCAGGCCCATGGTTGTTATTAAGTCTAAATCTTTGTTGGATTGATGTTTACAAGAATTTTTAAGACCTACTTCAAAACAACATGGGAGGGAAAACTGTCCTTATTATGGGGACCGTGGATCTGGGCTGTGGGGAGACTCAACTTGCCGAGTCAATGAAGAAACTGCCCAACTAGTGTTTGGCCTTGGATGGCCTTTCAAAGTCTCTCTCTGGTAGAATTTAGGATGCGGGCCTCTCCCTCAACTTCTGGGTTTATTTTGTGATAATTGGCTCAGGGAATGTCACCAGAGATTGAGTCTGACCTGACCTTGAGTTTCCAGCTGATGCAAGATGGACACTGTTGGGGCTTGAGCTCACCCCAGACACTCGTTCTCCTAGAGCGAGTGAAGGAGGACGGGAAGTCTAGCCAAGATACAATTCAGTCCTTCAGCAAATCCTAGGATGTAGGAATAGTGCAAGCCCCTGTCCTCAGCAGGGCTGAGCAGCTGGGCCTTGAGCCGAAGATGGCTCACCTGTTCTGTGTGCCTTCATCTGCGCCCTGGGGAAGGGTGCCACTGAGCACATGGAGAACATCTGTTTAAGATCTGTCCTTAGGAGAGAATTAAAAACAAAATTAAAGACAGCACAGCTTGGAAAAATGGACACAGCAGAGAAGCACTTAAATTCCTTGGATCACCAGGAACAGCAGCCCAGGAGGCGCGGGTGCCTGTCTGAACCTCTGAACTGGATGCTGTCTGCTCTCACCCCTGCAGGCAGCCTGGGACGGCAAGCCTCAAGGCTTCTGGGCACAAGCAGGTGCTGCCCCAGGGCACGGGGCCACAAATCCTGGAGAGTGCTAATGGAGCCCTTTCTATGCGATGACATGTTGCTCACCATGCCTTTTTGCTGCATGAAGTGTGACTGTTCCCCAAGACCCAGGAAAGCATGTTCCCAGACAGGCTTTCATCCTCTAGGAAGGAGCAGAGAGGAGCGACCCGTTCTACTTTATTCTTCTAGGCCACCTGTTCCGCCTGCCTTATGGCGCAGAGGGGCTGCACAAGGGGAGCACAGAGGATCAGTAGAGATGGGGGTGTCGGGGCCTCAGAGTAGTGGAGGAGGGGTCTCCTGTACATAACTCACTGCAGATCTCGGGTATAATTAAAATTTGAATTACAACCTTTCATTGGAAAGCACTAGAAAACCGGATCCAAATACTTCATCTCATACTGGCGGGGCCTAATTTTACCTGACAGTTTTAAGCCATTTGGAAAAATATCAAAAGAAAATAAGGAGGGTTATGTTTCCAACATGGTCAAGGCTCAAGTAATGAAGCTTCTCCATTAAACATAGAAATGCCTTTCGAAGGAGAGTCTCCCATCTTTCCAGCTACCTGTGACTATGTTTTCAAAGAAGTATTCTTTCTTTCTTTCTTTCTTTCTTCCTTCCTTTCTTTCTTTCTTTCTTTCTTTCTTTCTTTCTTTCTTTCCTTCCTTCCTTCCTTCCTTCCTTCCTTCCTTCCTTCCTTCCTTCCTTCCTCCCTCCCTCCCTCCCTCCCTCCCTCCTTTCTCTCTCTCTCTCTCTCTCTCTCTCTCTCTCTCTCTCTTTCTTTCTTTCTTTCTTTCCTTCTTCTTTCTTTCGCGACTTGTTCCTATTTTTTCAAAGTAAATATCTTCAGGGACATTTATCACATTATCATATCTCTGGTTGGAAGCAATTACAGTTTTGACTTGATTTTTTTTTTCCTGTTAGAAACTGTTCTTTTATTCCCTAATGTAAAATTCTAGCTTCAAAGTAAATACCTAGTCAGTCAACACCAAATAAGGGTGAAGGCGGGGGGTGGGGGGGGGGGGGAGGTGAGGAAAAAAAAAAGAAACAAACCCAACAGCCTCACAAAGCCATAGATTGTAGGGACTTCTAATCAGATTTCAGAAACTGCAGTCCAAACAGGCATTCCTAACATATTCCAGGCAGCTCTGACCTCCAGGCACTTAGCAAAGCATAGTCTTTTGAATTTGCTTAAAACTATTAAGAAGCAATTAAGTAGTTAAAGGGTCTTTTCCAGCCTGCCCCAGGTTTGGGAGGTGGGCTAAATGAAAGAGAACGGCACAATTGCTCCGCTTTGTCTTCCTTTGAGCTGACCTTGCAAGCTAATAAATTCATCCTGTATTTTTCTGCTACTGCCAATTTATGGCCTACAGGAAACTAATCTTGTACAATAACTACCTTCCTGTACTTAGTTCCTAAATAGAGCCAAATGGATTTGGTGGCGGAAGCGCTCCTCCGCGGTTCCTGTGAAACAATGCTGAGCCCACAAGAGCGAGAGGCCAGGGTGCTCTCACCGACTCCAAGGTGTCATTATGTTCTTGTTTTGGCTGCCGTGCACTTAAGCACAGAAAATAAGAAGCAATCCTCCGTGCAGTGCCTCCCACAATGATCTCAACTCCAGACTGGAGGGGAAGGTGTGCATTTGAAACATGCGGATGGACACAGTTAGGGCGAATGTAGGGAGTGAGACACACAGACAATCCCCACTGCGCTGACGCCTTTGATAAGAAATACAGATCTGCTTTGTGATTTAAAGAAATAATCACAAAGGAGTGAATTTTGTAATGAGCTGATGAAAGAACGGTGTCCTTTAAAAATCAAACGTGTTATTTAGGAGGGGCGGGGAGGGACAGGGACAGGGACAGGGAAAGGGAGAAACTTACCAACATTAATTCAGTCACAGTTTACAATCAGGCTGAGACAGACATGGACTAAAACAAGGGGATGCTGCTGAACAGCAGGATAAGCTGTGTGATATCTTGTCAGAGCCTCCAACAACCAAGCTGGGAAAACGGAGTCTGTCTCTTAATGAAACCAAAAGCCCTTAATCTTTGATAAGTGCAGGGCTCTGCCTTGTTGCTGCTTCTCTGCTTCTCTTCACTCTGATCTGATGACTTCATGTCCCCATCGATCCGCGCCGTGTGTACAGAGTCCACTTCCTGTGTTAATGTAGAGTGTTGTCCTAGAACTGTAAGAAAGCCACTAATGCAAAGGGAGGTGGAGCTTTCTGTAAAGGCCTGAAAATATGGCCCTGACAGAGACAAAAGGAGGGCATGAATAATGCATCTGGGCCAGAGGCCACTCACCTGCAGAGCTTTTAAACCCCCAGAGGAGGGACCCCATGTAGACCTACTGGATTGGAACCCCTGGGGCCCAGCCTAGGGTCTGTATTTCCCAAAATTTCCACAGGGGACAAACTGGGTTAGCACCAGGGGTTGAGAAGGGCTGCGCTTGGCCTTTAAATATCTCAGATGTAGTGAGTAGCCTGTGGCCTCTGCTGATGACAGTCTTTCTTGTGAGGATTAGGGATACTGAATAAAAGGTAATAAAAATGCCTGTTATATGTTGGGTGATACAATAAATGTTTTTAAAAATACTTATTGTGTTGACTAGCCAGCATTATCATCATCACTATTAATATCACTAGGAGCACTGTTTGATTCAAAGGGTGCTTTTGAATTGTGGTCATCCTACGTGAGGTTGGATCAGAGGAACTGAAAGTTCCTGAGTGGGTTGTAATGAACAAGGCAAGGATCACTGAAAGTGGCTAATAAGGAGATCAAAGAAGTAACTTCATTCCTAATTCATTTACTAGCCATTCCACCTCATGCTTCTAAAAGTAACTAGGATAAATAATACTTATGCTTTATGTTTTTACAGCATTTTATATCCTATATATTCACTTATATCCCTCATCGACTTTAAACATTTTAACCTAAACACGAAGCAGAAAAGGCATGAATGTGGAAGAACACTCTCCAGATTCCAGATTAGTCAGAATGGCTTCCGATTGTTATCAAGAAAGAGTAAAGCATCAAGGTATGGCCTTCCTTCCTCAGGATGACTAGACACCACAAAGGAGCAGGGAAAAAATGGCTGAGGAAAACAGGGTTCAACAAGAGAGAAGTCCTCAACTCTGACTCACAGCTAGTTGTG
This sequence comes from Myotis nattereri, assembly GCF_964212035.1. NCBI lineage: Eukaryota > Metazoa > Chordata > Mammalia > Chiroptera > Vespertilionidae > Myotis > Myotis nattereri. The sequence goes on from NC_138076.1 coordinate 31,802,282, forward strand.
GAGGCTGCATATTTGGGATCACCCCTTGTAATTTCAGCCTTTCATTTCCTGTCAAACATGTTGCAGCCATGTTTTTAGTTGAATTGAAGGGCATCATGTACAGGGAAGCTCCCTGCAGAGTTCCCCCATGTTGGCTCCTTGGGAACATTGAACTTCCCTGTCTCCTTCCGTCTGTAGCAAGTGGTTATGTGGAAGGCCCTCTGTGCATGCTGGGGGGTGAGTGGACAAGAGGCTTGATGAAAGAACACTGTGGGGCTGTCCCCAGAACCAGAGCTGTCCCCAGGCCCTTCCTTCCCTCAGATCTCAGCTTCCCTCCGCTGTAGCATGGGGTGCTCAGCCTGCACTCAGCTAGACATGAAGGGGACATCTTGGATCACAACATCAATACCCACATTAAAAAGAGATGGCCTGGCAGGTTAGTGGTGTGGGGGAGGAATAAACTGTCTTCTACCCCAAAGGTCCTTCCGGCTGGTCTAATCAAACAGACATGAGAAAATAAGCAAATTTAATACTTACGTATGTATGGGAACCCTGTATATATGAGAGAGTGAAAGACCCCCACATGCAAGAGATGTTCAGAGACAGAAAGGGAACATGGCTGTAGAAGGCATCCTGAGCTAGGGATGAGGTAAGATGTCTTGGGGGCTTGAAAAGGTTATTGCAGGATGATAAGAAGAGCAGATCTTTAGTAAATAGAAGTTTGCTCTGAATGATAGGTCAAAAGAAGGTATCTCTGATTATCTCTTATGGGAAAGGCCTCTAATTCAAATTCTTCTAGGTAGTTAGGGGGTCATGCGGAAGTTTCTCTTGAGCCTGTGGCTAAGGCTGCGTTTAGTTCAAAACAATCTGCATACCACAGAGCACATCTTGGGGTGATTCATTCTGCACCCCCACAGCAGTAACAGCCGAGACATGGAGCTGTGGTTGCTGCCATGTTCCTCCCCTGTATCTATGGGAGTGTCCTCCATGCAGCATCATCAGTTATGGAGACAGTCCTAACAGATATTGACTCTATGTTTAGCCCTGAACACTGCATTATTTATATATTGGTAGTCGGGGGGAGGGGGGGGGGCTCAAGAAGAGCAAGGATGTCTAATGCTGAGCCCCCCAATGTGAGCACCCCTTATCTTGAGCAAACTGGATATAAGGTTTGAATGTCAAAACAAGATATGACTTGACATGCTTGAAGGTGATGAATCTGGGGTCAACCTAAAGCCCAGAAAGATCATTAGAGAGGTTGGGAAAGAGGAAGGAATGCTGTCTGAGTCCAGGAAGAGTGGAGAGAATTGAGCAGAAGGCTGTCACCTCGGGCAGTGGAGGTGGAACCTAGGAATCTTGTTCCACTGCCTCAAGCAGCTTAAAAGATAACTTGTACTGAAATGTGCTCACTTGACTTTAGCTGCAGTGACAAAGACTGTGTCAATGAATGCAAGCCCTTAAAAAAGGCCCTGAAGGTCAGGGAAGTGCAGGGCTCAGAGAGCAGCTACTCAATGAGAAAGCTGCTCACCAACTGTGTGACAGCAGGCAAGCCCCCAAGCATTTCTTTATCTCAGGTTCCTCATCTATGAGAGAATAATTGTCCCCTTTGTAGGATTACTATTATGATTAAATAGCTGAGTGACCTTCACCATGTTATTTATTTATTTATTTATTTATTTATTTATTTATTTATTTATCTATTTTTATTGCTATGTATGTAATCGACATATAACCTGTTAGTTTCTGGTGTAACAACCACCGCCATGTGCCAAGTTATGTAACCTTCCTGGGCCTCAGGTTTTAAATCTCCTGTGGGCGTACTAATTGTACTCACTTTGAAGGATGGTTGCAATGGTCACATGAGAAAGTATGAGGACAGGATTTAGCACAGAGCATAAATGGTCCTTCTAGTTATTTTTAGTGTCGCCATTAGCCCCGGTCCTCCGATTCCCTGGACCCTTCTCATTGGATGCTCATCTGACTGGATTCCAAGGACAGATATTTCTTGACCCACTCTGGTAGACCCAGTCAGCCTTTGCCGATTCTCCTGGGTTGACAGTCGGTGGACATCATCTGTTGGTCTCACTGTCCTTTATTTAGGACGCTGGCAAAGGGCACAGGCTTTCATCACCATGCACAGCACTGACATTCTACAGCATGCCTGTGTCATTCCAGCCAGCACGCATGTGACCTGGGAACCACTCCAGGTCACTGCTAGAGACAGTGGAAATAGGAACGCCCAGGCGGGTGCAGAGGCTGCGAGGGGTTCCGGGGACTTATTTTTACCAGAAGTTTTTATCCCCTCTTCATACATCGAGGTATTACCTATAGAAAGTCTAAAAGAGTTTTTAAACAATTATAAACTACTGATAGACAATTTGCAAGTATAACACAAATAAATTCTTTTCCTGAATGTTTTAAGAACAAGTTGCCTACATGATGTGCTGTAACCCCTGAATATTTTAGTGTGTTTTCTGAACACAGTAATATTCCCTCACATCACCACAATAGAGCCCACAATATCAGAGAACTAACAAGGATACATTACTACAACCTAATTCTCACACCACACTCACATTTGCTCTGAAAATGTCCTTTAAAACAAGAGAACCAACTTTAGAACCACCCGTTACATTTAGTTGTCGTATCTCTTTACGCCTCACCATCCTGGGAAAGTTCCTCAATCTTTCTTTGACTTTCATCACCTTGGCACTGTGCTGATTACAGGCTGGGTATTTTGGGGAAATTTTGGGCCTACCCAATGCTTCCTCATGACTAGATTTTGTTCATGTGTCTGACGGGAAGGACACAGGAGCGATTTGTCGCATTAGTGATCATGTTCACTGACTGCTTAATGGTGGTGATGTCTGCTGGCTTCTTTACTTTTTTCCCCATTGTAACTAATATGCACTGGGTGGAGGGTGGAGAGCTATGCTAACATATCCTACTCCTCCTCCAACATTTACTTTATTTGTTTCTGTATTTACCTCCATCAGTGGCCTCATGGTTTCCATTTCATCCAGTGGATCATAATCTTTTATCTTTAAATATACTTTTATTGATTTCAGAGGGGAAGGGAGGAGAGAGAGATAGAAACATCAATGTGAGAGAGAATCATTGATTGGCTGCCTCATGCATGCCCCCTACTAGGGATCAAGCCCGCAACCCAGGCATGTGCCTTTGACTGGAATTGAACCTGGAACCCTTCAGTCCATAGGCCAACACTGAGCCAAACAGCTAGGGTGAGTGGATTATAACCTTATTATCATCACTTATCTTGGTGCTCAAATGTTCTCAGATTTGGGAAACTGTAAGAATAGAATCCCTACAAACAGGCCTGTGTCATTATTCTTTAAGTACTTCTTCACCATCTAGCTTGACAACAGGCTTCAGACTCATCTCAGCCCTTCCCTGTCCTGGACGGTAAATCAGTCAGTTCTCTGAGGAGCACTGGTTCTTCTGAGAGGATAAAGGGATTTAGAAGTCAAGATCTGGGTGCTAGGTATGATGGTCTCAGTGGACAGAGCTGGTGAGTGTGTGTATGCACACACACATTTGCACCTGTGTTTACATTGAAAATCACTAGCTCCCCCCAATTTCTCCAGTTCAAATCCAGCTCTCCAGGGTTGGCCCTAGCTGTCAACCTGTCTGTATTTGTAACTCCCAAAGTCCAGAATCAAGGTGTTGGCAGGGTTAGCTTCTTTCAGGGGACTCAGAGTGAAAGTATGCCCTATGTCTCTCCCCAGCTTCTGCTGACAATCCTTATTGTGCCTAGTCTTGTAGACATACTACTCTAGTATCTGCCTCCTTCCTCACATGGCGTTCTTCCTGTGTCTCTGCTTTCTCCTCATATAAGGACCCATTCATTGAATGAGGACCCACCTTAATCCAATATGACCTTTTCTTACTTAAAGTTACATCTGCAGAGACCCTTTTTTCCAAATAAGGTCACATTTTGAGGTTTTGGGTAAACATGAATTTTGGGAGGACTCTAATCAACCCAGCACAGGTCCCACTCAAACATGGGGACATCTATTTTACCAGAACATTGTCCTGCTCTGGTTCCAAATACCAATTATTAGACTATGTTGTTACATCAAGCAATGCTCCCTAATCCAGGGTAAAATGAAAAAATGATGAACATCATAGACCTTTAGATTGATAGAACGATAGAGTGACTAATAGGTCGATATAGCTTTTCTAATTATGCTCTTTTGACAAGAACCAGGCTTTATTTTGGTTATGTCCTTCTTGTTTCTTTTTCACATTAAAATGCATTTAAAAAAAATAAAATGATGGTAGTATTTGGTAGGGAGGGATATAGGAAATTGTCCTCATTTTAAAAGTTGTCCTGAACTGGCAACTCTAAATCTGTCTCTCTCTCTCTTTTTTTCTTTATTGTCCATGTCCATCCCTCACCCCATTTTAGTTCACTGATCTGTGAAACCCGACTCTAGGAACCACAACTTTATGGCAATTATTTATTTGTACAGCTGTTACCCTCTACCTCATGAGCACTCCTTGGAAGTAGAAATGGAATATTATTTACTTTTCTTTCTTCTCTGTTCAGCCACTGTCTAGCCCATCATGTTCACTGAAGGAAGAAATAGATGATGAGTGGGCACAGGAAGTGGTGAGGATCTTCAGGCCCTGGCCACATGGCTACTTTTAAGAGTATGGATACCTTGGAGCAGGACCTGAGGGTGAGGCCAGCAGTGTTCTGGCTGTACAAGAAAGAGTGCAACATGTTGCTCTTTTTTTTTTTTAAATATATTTTATTGATTTTTCACAGAGAGGAAGAGAGAGAGATAGAGAGTTAGAAACATCGATGAGAGAGAAACATCGACCAGCTGCCTCTTGCACATCTCCCACTGGGGATGTGCCCGCAACCAAGGTACATGCCCTTGACCGGAATCGAACCCGGGACCTTTCAGTCCGCAGGCCGACGCTCTATCCACTGAGCCAAACCGGTTTTGGCAAGAGTGCAACATGTTGCTTTTATTAAATTTCTCCATAGAGTGCAGCCTGAGTCTGGTTAGTCATGTTGGCTTTCTGGTGGGACCATTCATTTAGGAAAGGGTACTCAGATAACTAGGGTTAAAGCATTGCCTGTTTACTCTTCTTCCCAACGTGGGTCATGACAGGATGCAGTAAGAGCAAAACCACAATTACTATGTTGGTCATTTGTGCAAAAAATAATTTTTTTAAACAAGTTGATTTAGGCTTTTTTGTTTTTAATAGGCACCTTTTTCTCTGAAAAACTCATTGGTTGTGTGATAACTTTTAAGAGACCCTCGTAGCTTTTAGAATAAAGGTTTCTGTCTTTCCTGATGTGAAAGGAAGAAGGAAAAGAGAATGGGTGAGGGGCTGGATTAACCTGCCTGGAAGGGTGGGTGAGGCAGGAAGCCAGAAGTTCCAGTTATAAATAACAGGGGTCCAACCCAGCACAGGTCTGGGGCTGGGCGATGTCTACCTGGAGGACAGGAAACCCATTTATGTGAGCACATCTTTCCTGAGAAATCCTTTCAGAAGGAAAGATTGTTTTTAACTTCTTTAACTTTTTGCAACTTACACCTGTTTTCAGGGCTCACTGCAAAATCTCAAGCTACTGTCCCCAGAGCAAGCTGCCTCTTGCCCGGCGTCCACCCTGCAGGCATGCTGCTGCATTCCTTAAAGCTCAAGACATTCTTCCTACAAAAAAGCCACTTGCATTCAATCTAGATAAAACACAACATACAAATAACCAAAAGAATGAAAAACAACCCATGACTCCCCTGCCCTGAGAGAATCTCAGTTATTATTATTGTTAGTGACAAAATCATACTTTGAATACGACATTCTAACCTCATTTTCTTCTTTCCACTTAATACTAGTTGAGAAACATATTTTCCATCATCAAATAACTATGTCCAACACTATTTTTTTTAGTTCAGCAATATTCAATTGTGGAATATATCCTCATTTTTAAGTACTTACCTATGATTATATAAGACTATGTTAATTAGCTTTGTAAAATTTCTGTTTTAAATCTTTGATAAATTCTTAACATTCATATTTTGGAGATATACATATATATATATATATATAGATATAGAATTAAATTAATTTTAAATTAATTATAATTTACACCTGCTTGGAGGACCATTATTGTAAAATACTGCAGGTTACAGGCATGTAGAAACCATGGAATGCAAACAACATTGCACACACTTCCTATATTTGTAACAACTAACTTTGTTCCATACTTGAACTGATTCTGGGGCAACTTCTCCTTCTGGTCCCACATTATACTATTGTACGAACTGCAGCCATGACCAGTAGACTCAAAACTACAGTGCTTGTTTTGGAACAAATAAAGTTGTTGTTTGATAGCTAGATTAGACTGGTCATCTGAAAACAACAACAACTATGTTATATTTTTAAGATTTTCCTTCATTTTCTATGGAACTTGATTCTATCAATGTGCCCTTACTGAAAAGGTTAAACACTGAACATGCTTCAGGGATTGATCTCCTGAGACAAGTGAGTGATGTTTCTGAGCTGTGGCCATCATTGCTTAAAGCCGTAATGAGAAATTATATGAGCTAGTCATGAAGGAGGGTATGTTTATCTGTACCAACATTCATCAGGGACAAATACCAGATCTGGTTGCAATTTTTTCCCTACTGTTGGCAAGGCATTACCAAAATAAAAACTGAACTGGTGTAAGTTTGGAATATATATATAAAAGTAATGCTCTAAAATTATAGCTGAAGTGAAGTGTATGGGCTCTGGTCCCAGAGCAACGCATTCCCTTCCATGACAGCACTGCTAGAGAGAAATGTGTTTACTCCACTAAGATTTGCTTTTAGGATTTCTGAATTTGTAGCTTGCAGAAGCCCATCCGGAAAGATGAACAGTTTTTAATCCAGTCTATCCCAGTAAGCAAATGTATATCACTACATGTGAGGCATATTGATATCGCCAACTTGGACAGATGCACATAAATATGAAAAGAAAAACTTTTGTTTACAGTTTTTGATACAGGGTTTAAGATAAGAGAGAATAAAGACAATGTGCCAAGCTGTGCCCACTTCCTTCTTAATCTCCTGAGACTGTTTCCTCTGTCAAATTAAATTACTTTATCTTTAACATAAATGCTTTCATAGGACTTAATTCTTTTAAAAATACAAACCAAAGCTTCACATTGCAAATTTGAGATTTAAAATCCTGCAGAAATGCAGTGTTTGGATTCTGATTGCATAGCAGCCTCAAGCATGAGCCATGGTCCTGTGGCTCACTCAACTCTTGGATGATTGACTCCATAGCCATCTGCTGACACAGCCAGTGACAAATTCTGCGCTTGTTCATTCTGGTTCTCACCAGTAAAAATGGACAGCTATCTTCTCTTGTATGCATTGCTTACAAAGATGGGACAGTGGAAAGGAGAGAGCCGAGGCAGAATGAGAAAGGTGTCAAGTAGGAAATGCATAGGGGTAAGGAAACTGAGTGATTTGGTAGGTGAAACTGTAATACCGAAGGGGGTATTTTGCATGGTAAGAGACAAATTAACTTGCAGAGAACACATTCAACAACATTTTGAGTTTCCTCAGCATTGTAGCTTATACTGGGGGAAGGATGTTTAGATCAAAACTAGCCAAGACAGGTGCCGTTGGTGAAGGGAGTTTTACCACTTTTGACATCATCATAGACCAACTTCTTGTTCCTATTGTCTGGATTAGCAGAAGTCTCTTTAGATATACAGTTTAAAAGAAAATGCAGAAGATAAATTTTTAGTGTGTGCGAAGCAGCCATCTCATATTTTTCTTCCTTGGGATTTTAGAGAAGCCCAGTGTACTCTGGGTTACTCTGGAGGCGTCCGTGGCAAACTATCACTTCTTCCTTCCTGGTTCTGCTCCTCTTCCCGCCCTCTCCCACAGAGCCTCCTTCTGCGGCTTCCAGTAGGCTCTCCCTCCCACAAAGGACTTCAAGGCCTTTAGCTTCCCAGCCACTGATTCTTAATGCATGGCTGCCTAACGCAACTTGTTAATAATAATCACAAGTGCTAGGCCTGGTCCTAAGCTTTTTTCATTTCATTTCTTATATTTGCCTCCCCAAAGCTGCTATACTTATCTCCCTTTTAGAAAAGAGGAAAAGTCTTAGAGGGGTAAAAATTTACCCAGCTCTTTCATAGGGCCAGCCAACAGGCAAAACAAGACATTTAATTTTAGAGTTTTCAGTCTCAACCAAGAGAGGAGCCTTGAATGTTTCCTGTGACTAGGTCTCTGGTGTACTATGAGGCGGTCCCATAAACCAACCCTGTTCTCTCCAGAAGGCTGTTCACATCACCCTAATTGGGCCAGAGGGACAGCTGACCATCCATGATACTTTTGATTGTTATGCTTTCTCTGAATACACTGGAGTAACCTGGGGCCCAGGGGACTTCCACCAGGAAGGAATTCCTAAAGAGGGTTCCTGGAAGACCTGCATGGCTAAGAGTTGTGATGCTCCAGATTAATTCTGTTTCAACTCGACACAGACGCTTGGTGACTCCTTCCCCTGCATTCTACTCATGATATGCTTTCTCCTGTTATCTATTGCTGCTTTGGGAGATTCCATTGAGAAATCCCTCACTGGTCATTTGATTGCATGTTATTTTTAAGTTCAAAAGGACGAAAAGGGAAAAAAGGAAAATGAAGACATCCTGGGTTTAGAATTTAACTCTTCCCCTGAAATTGGAAACAAGCATGTCATTTATGTTGAAGCTTCAGCCTGGCTTAGCTCACAAAACACCGTCTATCAAAATTCCTAGCTTACCGAGTCACTCTGCCAGACTCAATTATAGAGTTAATTCCGCCCTAACTGGAAACAGAGATTTGGTTCATTTCCTCTCCAAAATCTCTGGGGATGCCTTTGATACAATTCCAGTGTGTCCAAGTTCAAGCCAGTTCAGTTTGAATCAATGGGCACTTTCTGGCTCATCTTCTATGAATATAGAAACACACACTCAGACACACTCACATCCACTAACACACACCTTACAGTCACACATAGTTACATATTTACACACATGCACTCATTCACATGTGCATGCACATTGCACACACACACACACACACACACACACACAGTCCGAGGGTTCCTTCTAGCACTTGGTCAGCATATTTTTAAGAAGGTACATTCTTATTCTTCTTCAACATTTGCAAGCCATATTAAGTTTATTTCTTTACGCCCCCCGCCCCCCCCCCCTTTGTTAATTTAGGTTGCTGCTTTCATTCTCTTCCTCATTGCAAGAGTTACGTTTAGATGAACAGGAACTGACAAGAACAGAACACTGTGTCTTAAGTGAAGTCACCACAGACTTTATTACAACATTGCTATCATCAGATCGCTTCCTTAGGCTGAAAGAATTCCTGGCAGTTCTGATATGCAATCAAATTGTGGTTTTAACTCCTCATGCTAAGAATATCATGGACAGTCTGTATACAATGCATCATTATGTGTATGTCCATTCATATTGATGTAGAAAAATATATTTGCCCAACTATATAATATATGACTCCAGTATTTCTTATTCATTAGCTTCAAGATGTTTGCAGTTTTCTGCTTTCTTTGTTCACCCAAATATATTAGGTTAAACTGCAAAAAATGATCACTTTTGTAGGTGAAAATGATTGAATATCATCAATGTTATGTCTTATTAAAGTTAAGTTTACATGGTTAAAAATTCAGGTATATTGCCGAAACCGGTTTGGCTCGGTGGATAGAGCGTCGGCCTGCGGACTGAGGGGTCCCAGGTTCGATTCTGGTCAAGGGCATGTACCTGGGTTGTGGGCACATCCCCAGTGGGAGATGTGCAGGAGGCAGATGATCGATGTTTCTCTTTCATCGATGTTTCTAGCTCTCTATCTTTCTCCCTTCCTCTCTGTAGAAAATCAATAAAATATATTTAAAAAAAAAATTCAGGTATAAAAAGTGTCTGACTTTTGACATTGTAAGACTTATGACAACTAGCTCAAGACAAAGCACAAAGTTTTAAAATGTATTAATTAATAAATTTAACTTGGTAATTTTCGAAAACAAAATACATAAATACCTGAACTTTTTCAACAAGGATACATGTTTAATGACAAACTATTGAATATGGCATAAGTAAACATGCACTACAGTAACAAAATACAGAAGTATAGGATAGGATCTGAGCAGGTATTCACATTTAGTGAAATGGCAGTATATTAAACTTCATTGGTTCTCAAGACATCAATAAAAAAATCACAATATGGTCATACAAGGCAAAATGTACTCCTGAACAGGAAAAGCACTTTTGTAAATTATACATAGTATTACCATCAGAAACCCAGAAAGATAGATTAAATAACAATTGCAGAAAGAGCATATGCATATAACTATAATTTCATTGGAAAACAGTACTTTTGTCTTCCTTATGTGAAGATAATCCATTTTGATTTTAAATGTAGCTCCATTACCAAATCTCATGTGAGTTTTCCTTATAACTGGGATGTTTTATAACATTTTTTAAATGCTAGTTTTCAAATAGCCAGTTGCTTATGATGTCCAGTGTCCTGAGGAAATACCCAGTGCTTAGAACTGGTTCTTCTGAGAGGGCTCAGGTGACACGCTGTAGGGATCCCCTACAGTGGTCAGCAAACTGCGGCTCGCGAGCCACATGCGGCTCTTTGGCCCCTTGAGTGTGGCTCTTCCACAAAATACCGACTTCTGCGCATGGGCCACAAAGTTTCAATTGCACTGTACGTGCGCGCCCACACGTGGTATTTTGTGGAAGAGCCACATTCAAGGGGCCAAAGAGCCGCATGTGGCTCGCAAGCCGCAGTTTGCCGACCAGGGCCCTAGGATAAGCCCCAGGTCTCAGCCTTCTAGGACTGTGGTGCATAAACCTTAGATCTACCTTAGTCCAAATTTCATTTCTGAGAAGGAAAGTTAAATTGTCATTTAACTGGGCAGGTCCCTTTCGGACACTATTTCTGGACATTCAAATCCTATGTCTTCGGGCTGCAGATGTCAAGGATGTGGACCTTGGTGTCCAATCTCTTGAGTTCAAGGTCCTTCTTAACTGTGTGACCTTGGGAGAGTGATCTAACCTGAGAGTCCATTTACTCCCGTGTAAAGTTGCGATAACTACAGTCTTTTATTTGTAGAATTGATGTGGAAGTTAAATTAGAAAATTCATGTGAAGTTTTAGCACCGTGCCTATCACATGTTGAATTCTAAGTAAATGTTTTCTGAATTACTTTCAGTGCTGGGACTTTTAACCCTTTATCTCAGGCTTTTGGCAATAAGGAAACACTTCATTTCCGGCTTGGAAAAGAAAACCGTGACTCCAACTTTATGGCAGGAAATACAATCCAAACAATACCATTTTTTTTTTTTTGCCTTAGACTTAAATTTCCTCCTTGAGAACTTCACAGTTGCCTTTGCTGAATCTCAGCTGGCTATTACAATAGTGGTTTCCAAAGTCTGGATTCATAAGAGAATCCTGTGCATTTCAGGACATATATAAAAACTATATATATACTTTTTTTATTAGCATGACTGATTTTTCTCTTCTCTTCCCTTCCCTTCTCTTCTCTTCTCTTCTCTTCTCTTCTCTTCTCTTCTCTTCTCTTCTCTTCTCTTCTCTTCTCTTCTCTTCTCTTCTCTTCCCTTCCCTTCCCTTCCCTTCCCTTCCCTTCCCTTCCCTTCCCTTCCCTTCCCTTCCCTTCTCTTCTCTTCTCTTCTCTTCTCTTTTCTTCTCTTCTCTTCTTTATTCTTCCTTTCTTTTCTTTTTAGACAGAAGAAGGGAGAGAAAGAGAAAAATATTGGTTGCCTCTCACAGGCACCCTGACTGGGGATAGAACCCACAACCTGGGTATGTGTCTTGACTGAGGATCGAACTGGACACATTTCAGGTGTATGGGGTGATGCTCCAACCATTTGAGCCACACCAGCCAGGGCAGAATATATATTTATGAATGTCAGAATTATCTTGCCCAAATGATCTGAGCCAGGGCCCTAACTATCTGTTCTGTCACTTTTTCTACAGAGAGAAATTCCTAATGGGATCAAAGGAAACATTTGGATGTCAGAACTCATTGGTCTTGCAATAGTGTCATAAATCTCAAGAGTTGAAGGGAAGGTTCAATATTATTATTCAAATCCCTTCAATTTGTAGGTGATGAAACTGAGGCTGAGAAAAGGAGAGGGCAGCCACATAGTGTGTGTGGCTATTTCCTCATAACTTTGCATATTATAGTCTAAATCTTTAAAAATTACAACCTAAATTTTAAAGAAACAGGACATGGGAATAAGCTCTTCTTAATGGCTATTCATTATAACTTTTATTGCCTTACTCTGTGGGCAGCAGACCTGACTATTGACCTATCATGCCCAACTATGAGTGCGGATATTCATTGGGGAATAGAGGGTAGAGGAATCTTTCTTCTTTGTGCAATTGTTAAAAAATAAAAGCCCAAGACTTTGCAGAATCTCCATCTGCAATCACTGCTTGCCATTTTGTTCATTTTCCCTCCCCTTTGTCTGCCTGGCTGGAGGGCTGGTTGGAGCTCCACTGTTCAGTTAGTTTCCTGTGCATATTTTCATTCCCGCTTTTGCCTTTTGAAGTGTCTGGCTTCCATTCATCCAGAACACCATCTGAATGTAGCATGATCTTCCTGTCAGGGGTATAAACAATTTCTCTCTGATCTGGTGTCACAAGGCTTAAACCCAGACTGGTCCCTGCGCCTCTGTAATTTGGATTTACTCTAAGTTAATGCCTTCATGGTGCTCAGATCTGGAAGCTATCCAAGAGAGGAGACATACAACCTGTGCAAAGAGCAGACATTCAAAGATTTTTAAAAATATTTTCCTCTCACAAATGCTTTAAGGAAGTATTCATTTAATCTCTCTCTCTCTCTCTCTCTCTCTCTCTCTCTCTCTCTCTCTCTCTCTCTCTCTCTCTCTCTCCCTCTCCCCACCCCACTCTCTCCCTCTCTCTCTCTCCCTCTCCCCACCCCACTCTCTCACTCTCTCTCCTCTTTTAACCTCTTCCTGGGAAGCTTAAAGTGAAAGATCTAATTATTGCTCAGCCTCTGAATTAGTTGATATCTGCACTTTAAACCCCCATCTACCTGTTTACAATGCACTTATCACTTTCTATTTTTCTTCATTTATTTTTGTATCTTTACATGCCTCAGAAATATTACTAAAATTAGGGAAGCAATCTGATATTTATCTATATTCTGTAATCGAAATTTATTTATAGATAGTAAATGTCTTGGGCTTTGTTCCCAATGCTTACTGTTGTAGTTGCTATTGTTGCACAAAAAGCTGCCACAGATAATAAATAAACAATTGGCCTAGGCAGTGTTTCAATAAAACTTTATTTGCAAAAAACATGTTGTGGGACATATTTAAGCCTTAGGCAATAGTTTGCCAAATTATGAGTTCATGAGCTATGATTCAACATTAAATCTGGTGTAACTGTTACTAAAAGCTACCTTCTCTCATTGTTACCCAAACACTTAAGGTCTTTGGGTTCTCTGAAGTGAGTGGGCTCTATGCTATAGCCCTAGCCAGTGTGGCTCAGTGCGTAGAGTATTGGTCCATGCACCGAAGGGTCCTGGGTTGCATTCTTGGTCAGGTCAAGGGCATGTACCTGGATTACGGTTTGTTCTCTGCCCTCAGTTGGAGGTTGTGCGGGAGGCAACTAGTTGATGTTTCTTTCTGACATTGATGTTTCTCTCTCTCTTTCCCCCTCCCTCCCTTCCACTCTCTCTGAAAAGCAATGGAAAAAATATCCTCAAGTGAGGATTAAGAAAAAATAAAAATTAAAAAAAAATAAAGGCCCCCCTCTCCTGTTATCTAGACTGGAGGTAGCAAAATTATCTTGACTGAAAGATTTATTTGTCTACTTTCATCTATACCCAGAAATCCCCATCCATAATACCAATAGAATAATTATCAGAGAATTTAAATTGCCAATTTATAATTATTATTATGCAATAAGGGTGTGAGTTCATACCTGTTATGGGGGCAGTTTTAAACAATCTGGTAAATCTAGTTAATCAATTCCACTTAACTGAAATTTTTTTCTGTAAGATTCATTCACTTTTCGTATAGCTACATTCAGAGGTCACTTCTTTGAGAAATGTGCTGTTAATTCTGATATTTTTTTAAATATGGATTTTAGTTTTTAGATCAGTTTTAGGTTAACAGAATAATTGTACAAAAGGTACAGAGCATTCCCATTTAATCCCCTGCTCCCACAAATGCGCAAATGCACAGATTCCCCCAATGTGATGTCAACTTCACCCAGCCCTGGGGTGCTCAGATATTTGGTCAGCCATTACTCTGGGCATTTCTATGAGGGAGTCTTTGGATGAGATTAACATTAAAACAATAGACTGAGTAAAGCAGATTGCCCTCCTGATGGATGAGCCTCGTCCAATCAGTTGAAGGCTTGACTAGAACAAAGGTTGACCCTTTCCTGAGTAAGAGAGAATTCCTTTGGCTTGACTGCTTGAGAACTGGGACATTAGCTTTTGCTGGGCCTCAAGTCTGCTGGCTTTGGACTGGAACTTACATCATCTGTTCCCTTGGGTCTCTAATGTGCTGACTGCAGATCTTGGGATTTGTCAGCTTCCATAATCATGTGAGTCACTTCCTTAAAATCTCTCTCTCTATTTCTATCCCTATCTCTATCTCTATCTCTATCTCTATCTCTATCTCTATCTCTATCTCTATCTCTATCTCTATCTCTATCTCTATCTCTATCTCTATTTCTATCTCTGTCCCTATCTCTATACATTCTGTGGATTTTGTTATCTTGTTTCTCTGGGGTACCTTGACTAATACATCCACCATCAACTTCCCCGCCAGAAAGGTACAGGTGTTGCATTGGATCAACCTGTATTGACACATCATAATTATCTAACGTCCATACTCTACATGAGGGTTTACTATTGGTGTTGTATATTCTATGGGTTTGGACAAACGTATAATAATCTATATCCATCATTATAGTGTAAAATAGAATAGTTTCACTGTCCTAAACATTCTTTGTGCTTTATCTATTCATCACTCCTTCTCACTTCCCTCCAACCCCTGGTAACCAATGATCTTTTTACATTTTGCATAGATTTGTCATTCTCAAGAATGTCATAATTAGAATCATATAGTATGTAGCTTTTTTCAGATTTTTTTCACTTAGTATATATTTAAGGTTTCTTTATGACTTTTTGTTATAATAGTGAACTTATTTTTAGAGCTGAATAATATTCCACTGTCTGGATGTACCACAGTTTATCCATTCACCTAGTGAAGGACATCTTGGTTGCTTCTATGTTTTGACAATTATGAATAGAGCTGCTAGGTTTTTGTATGGGCATAAGGTTTCAACTCATTTGGGTAAATTATAAGTAGTGTGTTGCCAGATCATATGGTGAAAGTATGTTTAGTTTTATAAAGATCTGCAAAACTGTCTTCCAAAGTAGCTGTACTATTTTGCATTTCTGTCAGCAATAATTCAAAGTTCTTGTTGCTTCACATCCTCACCAACATTTGGTGTTATCAGTGTTCTGTAATTTTGCCATTCTAACAGGTGTATAGTGATCTCTCATTGTTGTTTTAATTTGCAATTTTCTAATGACATATGATGTTGAATATCTTTTCATAGGCTTAGTTGCCACTATATATAATTGGTAAAGTGTCTATTCAGATCTTATGTCCATCTTTTAAGTTGGGTTGTTCATTTTCATATTGTTGAGTTTTAAGAGTTCTTTGTATATTTTGGTTAACAGTCTTTTATCAGATATGTCATTTGCAGATATTTTCTCACAGTCTGCTGTGGCTTATCTTCTCATTTTCTTGACAATGTCTTTTGTAGAGAACTTTTAATAAAGTTCAACCTATCGATTATTTCTTTAATGGGTCATGCTTTTAAAATTATATATAAAAAGTCATAAACAAATCCAAAATTATCTGGATTTTCTCCTATATCTTCTAGAAATTTTATAGTTTTGCAGTTTACATTTAGTTCTCTGATATATTTTGAGTTAAATTTTGTGAAAGGTCTAGATTTGTTTTTTGCATGTGAATGTCCATTTGTTCTAGCATTCTTTGTTAAAAAAGACTAGCCTTTTTTCATTGATTTTTCTTTGCCTTTTTGTCAACAATCATTTGGCTATATTTGTGTGGATCTACTTTTGAGTTATCTATTCTGTTCACCTACTCCTTTGCCAACACCACACTGTCTTAATTACTGTAGCTCCATTGTAAGTCTTAAAGTTGGTATTATCAGTCTTTCAACTTTTTTCTTCTTTGATATTTTGTTGGCTAGTCTGGGTTTGGCAATCTTTTTAAACTTTATAAGGTTTTGAGAAATAGATTCTTCAACCCTATCTCCTTTTTTGTGTGATGAATCAAAAATACTTACAGCTTTTAATTATCTTTCTTGAAAATCTTTACTTATCTTATAGGCCTTGAGTCTTCCCTTTACTCTATGCTTCCTTGGCAGTCATGTAGCACTTGATTTTGTTTTATTTTTCCTGTTGAGGCAATTATGTGCACAATGCTGGTTTCTGTTTTATTAAAAACTTTCTATGAGCTTCCAATGTCCCAGTTGCCATCTGTAGAAAACCACAGTTTGGAGTTTTGAGACACCTTTACATACCTGAGAAAAATGAATTTCCCAGGCTTACAAGGTGTGGTTTTTGGCATGTTCAGTAAAAAACAAACAATAGTAAAAAGGAATTTCTAAGAACATTCCCCTACCTGTGAGTAATCTTGTTTTATTTCCTGTTTGACCTGTCTAAAAGAAATTGATCCTCCTGGGAATGTCCCCGGTTTCATGAGACCCTGAGGGAATTGTAGTTGATGGGCAGAGTTAAAAGGTTTGATGAGCATTGATATTATGAAAGGAATAATTGACAACTTTGCTTTGTGGCTAAAAACTGCTTTCTTTTCCCTTCCCCTGCCTCTATATCTGAGGTTTTTATGTCTAGAAATATGACTGAAGAAATCAAATACTTTAGAAAAGGTGATTACTAGGGGTTTAACACATGCTTGTCTGGATTGGAGTTTGATATAGCAACTGGTATAATTGTTATTAGAAAGGAAATGGAAAATTGTCCATTTTGAGAATGATGTTTACTTTCAAACTAATAAACATAAATTTCAAACTAGTTTTTAGTCTTTTTATTAAACACTTTGAGAATGTCCTGGCAGTTATGGATTGGGCCTCTAGAAAAATAGTTACACAAAATTTTCCTTATAATTTTTAAGGGAATCAAAGACCCTCTTCACTTCAAAGTGAAAACCCATGTTCTAAAATCATACTTTAGAGCTTATATTTTTAAGGGCATATATCATGTATAATATACAAATTCTTCTAAGTCATATTTTATAGATGAAAATTCTGTTTATCATGACAGCTTTGTTTCAATGCTATAAACCAAGAGTAAGCAGACAGAGGCCCATGGGCTTGATGTGGCCAGCCATCTGTTTTCATAAATAAAGTTTTATTGGAACACAGCCATAATCATTTGTTTATGTGATATCTATGGCTGCTTTCATGCTATAAAAGCAAAGTGAATAGTTGGGAGAGAGACTGTATGGTCTGCAAAACTGAAAATATATACTATTAGACCTTTTTAGAAAAAGTTGGCTGACTCCAGTTATAAAGAGTAAAATTTGGTTGATCTCTTCCCCTTACCCCCGCCCTCCCCTACTTTCCTTCTGGGGATTGATAGCCTGATCGCTGTTTCTCAGTCTTTGGGTCTGTCCCTTTTCATCAGTCTATGTTGTTCTCTATAATCCACAAATGAGTGAGATCATGTGGTATTTATCTTTCTCTGACTGGCTTATTTCACTTAGCATAATGCTCTCCAGTTCCATCCATGCTGTTGCAAAAGGCAAGAGTTCCTTTTTTTTTTTTTTTTTTTTTTTTTTTTTACCGCAGCATAGTATTCCATTGTGTAGATGTACCACAGTTTTCTAATCCACTCATCTGCTGATGGGCACTTAGGCTGTTTCCAAATCTTAGCTATGGTGAATTGTGCTTGTATACATGTATATAAGCCAAACCAATGGACATGGACAACAGGGGGATTTGGAGCATGAGTTTGTGTGTGTGTGTGGGGGGGAGGTTGGGGGTTAATGGGGGCGATGAGGACACATTTGTAATACCTTAACTAATAAAAAAAAAAAAGAAAAAAATACTAAAAAAATAAAAGAGTAAAATTTGGGAAAATGAAATTTATGGCTTTATATTTAATACTTACCAATTCTCCAAATCACATGGCCTTGCCATTCATGTAGCAGGATGCACAGTGAGAATTTCCCTGTTATTTCACCACTCAATTTTTTTCCCCAAGCCTCCAAGCTGAAGACAATGATTCTCATCCCACAGGTTAAATAAAAACAAGGCCCTTCCAGGCCTTCACCCACCTCCCCAACTTCATCCCTGCAATAACGTAGACCTGGAGTTGCTGCACTTAACCTTGCCTATCTAGTTCATTGTATAGTCCCTTCCCTTGAGCACACTGTTAAGTAAATGAATGGGTGAAACTCTAAAGGTCACCATTTATTTTATATTAATGTGGTATAATGTATGCTTGCTTTCCTCACACAATTGCTATGAGAACACAATAAGAGTATTACCTTAACCCATAGCCCTCATTCTTAGCCAATGTTTTTACTTCTACTTTTTGTTAAAAAAAAAAAAAAAAAAGGTAGAAACAGTCAGTCCTGAACTTACTAGGGGGTAATGTAGGATAGTTTTGAGAGCTTCATTCATTCATTTCTTCAGCAAGCATTTATTGGTCAGCTTCCACATACACAGCTCTGCACAGTATTGGAAATAGAAACTCAAATCAGACATTGCTGAAGGTCGTGCAGCTGGCGGCAGAGCTTGCACTCCAACTTCTGCCTGTGAGCTTTGTCTCTTTTCTTCTGACCAAGCATCAGGAAGGGAGCATTTAATCCAGCCAATGAATACAGGAAAGTCCAATCTTACAGAATCAATTCACAAGAGTGTAAATACATCCAAGTGAGTGGTCCAAAATAGAAACAAATCTGCCTTCTTGGCTAGCTTGCATCTTCACGGTGGGAGAGGATCTGAAATGCAAGCTGAAGACAGCTTGTCTCACCTGTTGGAGGTGAGAACGTGTAGTGTCAGGCCAGCCCAAATGGGTACTGGCTGCCATGTATCCATGAGATCCACCAGGTATTCCAGCTGGAAAGCATCTGAGGAAGGCTCCACCATGCATGGCCCATGAGTCTGACCCTGTGGTGGCAGTGTTGATTGCCAACAGCTGCAGAACCTCACCTGCAGCTGGCGGGCATCTGCTGGGAAGAGTGGTCTGGAGGAGGTACCATTGAGAGCCTCTTCTTCCAGCTGGGTTTGCAGGAACCACAAATCCACAGCTGAAGGGTTTTGCTCTGATCTTCACATTGCTAAGCCAGCTCTGGGCACAGGTTGAGAGGGCACATTCACTCACCTCTCACAGGAGGATGAGCTGTAAGAACCACATCTGCAACTTACAAGAGACGGAGGGTTTTGATTAATGCTCAAAGGCAGCGCACATACCTGTTCCTGGACATATGCTTATCGTTACGGCCATCTGCTGGACTGGCATATGGCCCACTCTCAAATGCTAGTGCCAAACACAGACTGTGGAGACATCAACCAAAGGTAGACTGTATATCAGTAGGGAAAATACTCTGTGCCTGGGGGCTAACTTCTTCACAGAAACAACTAAGAAACAAACAAACTTTTGCTTCCTCCTGCAAAAGTTCAGAAAGGTTCCTATGTTAAGGGAGTGTTAAGACACTATCGGTCCTTTGTTTTTGTTAAAATTAATATGTATTTTATTCACTACTTTAACACCTAAGATATTTAAATGTTTTTTATTAAATGTTTTTTTAAATTAAATAGTGAATTTCTTTTCCTACTCATCATATAAAATGCCTGACAGTACTTGTCACTTGGCACCCATTCAACATCACATTTTCTGTCCTCTCACCTCCCTCATTCAATCCTCAACTAATGTCAAAGGGAAGATGTGATCAGCCAGCATCACATTTCAAAACCCTTCAGTCATCCATGGGAAGAGGTTGGAATTTCTATACACATGGAAATGCCATACTAATCTCACAAAGTTTTAAGATAACGAAGATCATTCATTGAGAACGACTTCATTTGGAAATAGGAAAAACAAATTCAAAAGCTGTAGTTGATCTCCATGCACCTCTTTTTAAAAATGGAATGGGGAAATCATTGACAGTGTGGAGCATATATTCTCAACGGGGCAATATTGTCCCCAAGGGGTGAAAACTAATTTTTGGTAGACAAAAATCCTTAAGTTTCACAACAGTTGTGGGCCTTTGATGACCATAGTATACACAGATATATCTATGACATTAAAATATCATGGGTAGAGGTGAGGAAAGAGATGTCAAAAAAAAAAGCTCCTAGAGCTTTTTGAAAAAGTTTTTGGGACACCAGTGTAAAGAGATAGCACACAGGGACGCCTGAAGCACAGACACACAACTAAAATGAAATCAGGGTACAAACTTTGCAGCATTGCCTCTCTTTGTTCCAGGAATGGGTTGACAAGAAGATGAAGATATTTAGTATTTAATATGTCCATCCGGGAGATGCTCACCCACTGGCACTGAGCCCAGATGGGGGAGACAGACAGGAGTTTACCTCCAGGGATATGGCATTCCAATTGGGAAATGAAGAGAAAATATCAAGTCAAATATCAATTAGAAAATATTAGGAACTCCTTAAATGTGACTGGAAAATCTTATCTGTGTAAGAGCTATCTAAGTTGAAATCTGACCGATGAGAAGAACCCTGCCATGAGGAATCTACAGGCCTCTCCAGAGGAGGCAATGAGCACAGGGGAAGTGAGAGGGGCCCAGGGCACGGAGACATCAGGGAGGAAAGTTCAGATGTGACTCTGAATTTGAAACAGTGCCCCAGAAATTCATGTCTACCCAGAATTTATGAATATGTCCTTACTTGGAAATAGTCTTTGCTGAAGTAAACTAAGTGAGTTAGGGTGAAACCTAATCAAAGGACTGGCATCCTTATACAAAGAGGGAAATTTGGACACCAACACACAACAGGGAAGAAGACCATGTGAAGATAGAGACAGAGATTGGAATGAAGCTGATAGAAGCCAAGGAACCCCAAGGATGGCCAGTAGCCATCAGAAGCTGGAAGGGGCAAGGGTTGATTCTTCTCTACAGGTTTCTGAGGGAGCACTGGTCTGCCAACATGTAGATTTTGAACTTCTAGCCTCCAGGACTGTGAAAGAATACACTGCTGTTCTCTCAGTCACTTCATTTGTGGTACTTTTGTATGGCAGCTCCAGGAAACTAATATAATGGCTGAGTGGCAACAGCTTCGTCAGGGCTATGGGAAAGATTTTAAGTAGTGTAGTCATATGACCCGATTTTCACTTTATAAAGTATCCCACTGCCGAGTGCTGAGGAGGTGAGGCCGCAGGCTACCGTGATGTCTGGGTGACATGGGGGTAGGTCTCTGTCTAGGTGGTGGCAATGGGGCAGATGTGCCATAGAGATTGCAGATAAGCCCGAGTGCACTTGCTATGGGCTGACACATTGTGGAGGGACAAGCATCAAGCCAGGTGACAGGAAAGAGGTTGTCAGAGTCAATTGGAGAGATGGGGGAGGGCAGTCATGGTGGGAGTGGAGAGAAAGGGATGGTGGTGCTAGGCTGGAAAGGGTTAACAGAGGGAGGGCAATTCCTGGGTTTCTGCATAGATGGAGGTGCCATTGACTAAGATGAGAAAGACTGGGTGAAACCAGGTTGAAGGAAGAAGATAAAGTATTCTGCTATCTAATTGAAAATTTTCAGACATCTGTAAAAGTCTTTGTGGAGATGTTGCCATTTCTGTCACACTTACCTCTTCATTCCCAATTGTACTAAAATTTTTTTAAAGATTTGGAGGCATTTTTCTCTCATTATTAACCCTGGGATGATAGACAATTGACGATATTACTGTGACATGTTGGACACAGAAGGCCTAGGTTTAGGAGAGGTGGGGCCTCTCCATCCAGAAGGTCCCTTTGGGGTAAGTCAGCCAGTCACTCAGTGAAATGGCTCATCCACAGAAGGTAGTGTTCATCTTGGGCCCTGGATCCAGATGCTCCTGGGTCCTCCTGGTTATGTAGAGCAGCTTCCCTCTATGTCTGCCAGGGCTGGGCCCTATGGCTCCTCCAGACCTTGCCTACCTAGTCCTGCTCATTGGCACTTCTGTAGACCAATAGATACCTTGCTGCTGCTCTGTCCCAAATGTCTCAGAGACCTTATCCCCCCAGCATCCTAATTCCTAAGTAGCTTTTATTTACTGGCTTATTCCTTTCCTAACTATGCTGTTTTAATGAAACACATATTTAATTTAGTTTCTTAGTTTATTATAGTTCTCTGTCTCAAGGAACTTTGGAAAAATTTACCGAAGGCTTATTTGGGGGATATTTATATGGTGCCACTTGCTGTACCCCAACGTCTGTTTCCCTAAGACATCAGCCCAGCCACAGTATAAGCCCTTGCCTGGGGAAGCTTTCCTGCTTCAGCAGGGTGGGCTTTCAGAGGGTTCAAATAAAGTGGTGCCTTCTACTTTAAAAGTCTTAACTTCAGCTGATAACCTGCCTAAGCATCAGAGATCTGTTCGCCATTCCATGCTTGTACATCACTGTGTGACTGGGCATTCTAACATCTGGGCAGTCTCCTTGACCAGCCAGGATTTCAGTGGAGGATCTAATCACCAGGAACCCTCCCGATGCCTACAAATGTTTCAACTCTATTGTAACAATCAACATTCTCCTATGTAGAGGCAAGAAGGAAAATTTATAGGTTCTAATAAATTGATTTTTTCCAGAAATTTATCCCATAAAATGAAACTGAGCAAAAAATGTTACATTTTACAAATATGTTTAATGTCTTTGTGGAATCTTCCTTTAAAAAAAATGGGAACATTTTAGGGCTAAAATGTTCTGTAAGTTGCCAGGCACCAATTCACATTTTGTGTGACATGATTCAGAAGTCTGACAGTGCAATTGTCCTCCGGAGGCAATCATTTTTGATGTAGAGAAAAATATCTGGAAACATCAGGAAATTAGAGATCTTCTTATTTTCTGACTTAGAGGGGTCGATCCAGACTCATTTACAGAGACTTGAGCTGGATTAGCTAACCTGT
Source organism: Myotis nattereri (assembly GCF_964212035.1). NCBI lineage: Eukaryota > Metazoa > Chordata > Mammalia > Chiroptera > Vespertilionidae > Myotis > Myotis nattereri. The sequence goes on from NC_138076.1 coordinate 31,825,486, forward strand.
AAACAGAGCATTCAGAAGAGTTGGCAATAATAGTAAAAAACATTGGATTAAAACAAACAAACAAAAAAATAATGTGTTTGGTGTTTGTGGGAACCAATTGCACAATTTTAATTCATTGCAATGATCATGTAATTAGTTATGAAGACTCCTGATATTGAGATACCTGGGTGGGGTGAAGGAATCATGAATATACCAACAAAAAATGAGAATTTTTACTTTTGCATAACCTAACTTGGCCTCATTTCTCCCAAAGAGTAGTTCATTTCAATAAATGATGCCCACAGTGTATAAAACCTAAAAGTTTGCAAATACAATGACCCTAACGAAAACGAAATGATTGGTGGAGAAAGATAGAAACTCCAAATCAATTCAATAATATAAAGAGGTGAGAAAAAGTAGGTGACTGTCAGTGTGAAAAATAATGACCTGGAAGGAAAAGGTGAGGCTCTTGCCCTCTCTCCTCAACCCTGGTCAGACTGCATCCTTTTTGAATGTGACATGAGCCCTGAAAATATGAAAATGAAATATGCCAAATTGGTAGCCTGTGTTTTTTTTTTTCCTGCTTCTGAGCAGCACAGACTTTATGCTTATGATGGAAATCAGTATATGAAAAGAAATCAATCTGTCAATATGTTCTTGTTTTTCTCCACCAGCAAGGAGCTCAGCTTATTTAAAAAAAAACCAAAAGGAACATGGCTGCTTCTCATAATTAAGTTCCCCCAGGAAGTTTAGCCTTTGAAGGCAGACTTTCTTGGGGGACAATCAGAGCTACTTAGTTTGTCTGACCTCATAGCGGTGAAGAAAGCAAGACTGTGTTGATGAGATACACTTCCTCTGGTGTTCTGGAGGCTGCACCATTGCCCACTGTGGAGGGTGGGACAAGCAGGGGAATCCACAGGGGCTCACGTGTTTAGAGGAACAAACTTCTGCACAATAAGAGAGATCTCGGGAGGCAGGCCAACAGAGATCAGGGCAACTTCTTAAACTCTCTTTCAATGAAATTTGTGATTGACACATGGCTTAGCTAGACAAGTACACTATTTCACAATTACCAAGTCTCTCTAGAATTTGGGGAGCAGAGGCCAAGACAGGGTACTCTAACTCCCATGAAGTACTTTATTAAGAAAAAAATGTAGGCTTAATCTGCCTACAGTTCTGTCTCCCCCTGAGCCTCATTCCATCTTGGCCTTCTCATCTTGAAGGGAAGAAAAAAAGAATTTATATCAAGCTGTAGGGTATTCTTGCCAGACCTAGTAGATTCAGTTGTTCAAAGTTCTTGGATTTATGTAAAAAACAAACATGTAAAGCAAGGCCCTAAAACCTTGAGCAATTTGAAATACACAGTAAATGAGTGACAATATTTATCTTTTGCAAAAGACCTTTAAATAAAGACTCAGAGGAAAAACAAAAGAAAAATAATCATTTGGTATATTTCCCCAACATATTGGCTTTTTAATTGTCAGTGTATGCATTTTAGCTTCCGCCAAGAAATCTGCATCCTGCTTATTACTAAAGATTGAGCATCACCAGAAACGTCTGTTACTATGGCAAATGCTTTTTATCGGAAGAGGAATGTAAATTAGAGTAATTCATAAAACATACGGCTAAAACATGAACACAGGAAAAAATTCATCTTTCTTGGGCTTTAGTATTTTGAAGGAGGTGGTGTCAATGAAATCAGAACTACAAATATTTAGCAATTACTTATTAGGTTAACAACCCTATTTTAAGAGCTGTGGGACATACAAAGACAAAAATGATATCTGTTTCTTGTTCTCAAGGGTCTTCCAATCTAACTGGGGAATGCAGATATAATCACACGAGAAGTTAAAGATACCCTCGAAACAATGGGCAAGTGATCACCTTAATGTAATACATTCATGATTAACTGAGAAATAAATTATTTAGACAATAGTTGCTTTGGGAGTTTAGATGAGAGAAATACCATGGACAATGTTTGATCAAGAAAGGCCTCATTAGGAAAGGAGTGGAAGCATTGATTTTTAAATGGTGGATAGTGTTGGGATAGGTCAGAGAGAGAGTAAGGATAATGGAAAAGTTAAAATGTATATTTGAAAGTTTAAAGGATTGACTGAAATAGGGCTTTTGTGAAGGAAAATCTTGGAATCCAAGATTAAAAAGATAAGTCTATATTCTGGGGGTTCCTTTTGAAATGGGATTTGATTACTATCCTAAAGGGATTTCATTACTATCCTATAGGAGAGGAGTAGATGCAATGCTTATGTTATTGTTGTTAGTTTCCCACTTCTTTCCAAATAGTGACCACTGTCTAATGGTGACTGTTGGATCAGCCTTGCCCAGCATGGTCTCAGGCAGGGGGATTGGTGGTAGTCCTAATTCAGTAGTTCATTTGCTCACCATCCAATCTTGCTCTAGTTCCAGTTTTGACATTGGTAAACACATCCCTGAAGTGTATTGTATTTTGTGTTTCCAGGCTACCTCTCATATGTCTTAGCTTAACTGGAGTTTAGGCTGTCTGCCAACAAGCCCCAATCTGTGCATAAATCAACTTTTTGTGTCTGCTGCAGTATCTTCCCAAAGCTCACTGCCCACCTGCTTGAACCTGCTGGTTTCCAGGGATACAGATGCAGCTAGTCCCTGCTCCCACCATGCTTACTATTGTGGATAGTCCTGGGCTTTTCTATGAATGGCATGCACACACCACACACACTTGACTTACCTTCTGTATTCTGTTTGCCACTCAACTCTCCAGACTCACATTTCTAAGTACCTACTGCTAGAAAATTCAGACTTGATCATATTTCCATAGCTAGATGCTTAGACTAATGAATATTCTGTCTCCACCTGGCTCAGCTTTTCCCAACCCAATCCATCTCATAGCTAACTAGACAAGGGCAAGGGATGTGATACATAAAGCAATGCATAAAAATGGAGGATAAAAATGGTAGCAAGAAAACTAGTTAAGAGAGTTTAAATGTACCATGAAGTAAAAAGTGATATATATACTGGAGGCCCGTTGCACGAAATTCGTGCATAGGTAGGGTACCTAGGCCTGGCCGTCCTGGCACTGCCCACTCGCTGGCCCCACCCACTGCCACTGCCGCTGGTCGCCTCTCTCTGCGGGCTGACCAGCGGAGTGATCAGACCTCCCCTTCCACTGGCACTCGCCTTGGCTGGCCTGGGGCCTGTGGGCTGGGGGCAGCGCCTGTGTTGAGCATCTGCCCTCTGGTGGTCAGTGCGCATCATAGCAACTGGTCATTCTGCAGGTTGGTTAATTTGCATATTAGGCTTTTATTATATAGGATGGATATATATATATATATATATATATATATATATATATATATATGGAGAGAGAGAGAGAGGGGGGGGCATAGAGAGACAGTCAGACAGAGACAGAGACTGGATGAAGACTGGACAAGGGTTGGTGAATGACTTCTTGGCCCTAAAGAACAAAAAGAGAGGATTCAGAGCTTCCAGTGTGGGAGATGGAGAGAATGAGGGTGACATTAATAGAAGTAAAGAGACAGAAGGGATATTTAAGTAGGGATGAAAAGGTTGAATTTAATTTCATAATAAAGTAGAAGTGAAACTTTTTTTTTAAAATGTCTTAGAGTGAGAGATGTTGCTTGTGGGTGATTTTATTAGTGAAGAAAATATAGGAACAAACCAGTCAGAGATGAAAGAATTAGCTTAGGGAAATATTAATATTTATGAAGAAACTAGAAGGAAGAAGAGAACAAAAGTTAGTAAGTTAATAAAGACATAGAGAAGTAAGAGTCAAAGAGGTTACAATTGAACCAAGGTAATTTAAAATCACAGAACTTAAATAAATAGCTCAAAATTTAAAAGTGAATATGTCATCCATGTCAAATGCTATTGAGAGGTCACTGTAAATACAGGAGAAACATAATTGGGGAATGAGAAATTCACTGATGCCTATTGGTGCAATTTCTCTTTAGTGGGTAGAGACAGAAGCCAGACTAAGCTAGCCAGGAAGTCTATAATTATAAATAATTCTAGACGTTTGTACCTAGTTATGGACATGAATAAGTAGTAATCATTGAGAAATTTGGCAGTGAAAGAATTAGGACTTTTGCTTTGTGTGTGTAGGCAAAGAGAAATAAGTCCCTGCTGTGATAAAGACTGGAGAGACATAAGATAAGGAAAACAGTTATTTAGAAAGGGAGAAGAAGAAGATGGAGTGCAGTTCTCATGGCTCTTGACCTGTTTTGTAAACAAATTGAAAGTAAAATCATTTATCTAGAAGAGATATGGAGAATTGGGAGCTTGAAGAGAAAATAAACATGGTGGGGATAGTCATTATAGATTATGTGCTAGGAAAAAAATAGAGGCACAAAACATTAAGGAAATCATAGTGGCACAGCAAGAAGGCCTAATTAAAAGTAGAAAACATACATTTATAGTAGGTTCAAACAGCTTTGTGAGAACAAGGTGTGGAGCCCAGCAACTGGATTGAGAGAAAACAATGAAGATGAACCAAAGGTAGGTCTTGTCCTGGTAGACATAGCTGAAGCTCAGAGGGTGAAAGAAGTCTGTGTTAGTAACAGTTGAAGCAGCTGGCCAGTCAGTCCAATCTGCACAATGTTTGAAGTTTAAGATTATCAGCAGGGGACTAGAGAGTGATGGGAGGTTGCCAAGAAGGCATAGGGTACAGATCTGCTGTGAGGGGAGAAGGCAAGGAGCATCAAGTAAGTGAAAGATGAGTTGGTTTACAGAGAGGATGCACTGTTTCTTGGCTGGTGTGGAATATTCAAAAATGATTGTGGACTATTCATGATTCCCATGAAGGAATCATGAAGCAAAGAAACAGGTAGGTTGAAGCATTCAATAATCCCGTTGAGTCCCATTTTAAATATGGACCTTCTAGACAGGATTTCTCAACCTTGGCATGATGACACCCTGGGCTGGGTTAAACCATTTTCTGCTGTCCTGTGCATTGTGAGATGCGCAACAATATCTCTGGGGACATTTGTGTTACCATGACTGGCGCACGACTAGACAGCACCCACAGTTATTTATGATAACACAAATGCCTTCAGATTTTTGCCCTTTGTGGGGAATGCTGAGTATGTAAAATCACCTCACAGCTCATATGTCTGGGATGGATGATAATAGATTTCCAGGTACAAGAAAAAGTGTAACCTAGCAAAGAATTTATCTAAGTTAGAGAAAGGAGTTAACAAATATAAGTGATTTGCTGAATGGGTAACACAGTGTGGTATATGAATACAATGAAATATCATTCAGCTTTTTTTTTTTAAAAAAAAAGAAGGAAGTTATGATACATATTACAACATGAATGATCCTGGGAGACATTATGCTAAGTAAAATAATCCAGACACAGAAAACAATTACTGTGTAATTCCATTTATGTGAGGTAACTAGAATAGTCAAATTCATAGAGACAGAAAGTAGGATGGTGGTTACCAGGGCTGTGGGGAGGGGAGAATGGTAATTTATGGTTTAACGGGAGTTGAGTTTCAGTTTAGGATGATGAAAAAGTTCTGGAGGTGGAGGGTGGTGGTGGTTGCACAATGCTAATGCACTTAGCGTCACTGAACTGTACACTCACAATGGTAAAAATAGTAAATGTTATGTTATGTATATTTTACCACAATAGGAAAAGTTACTTTCATGTATTGGTTAGGCATGATGCCTCACTTGTTGTGGTCTCTGATTTAAAGAGTTGGATTCTGTATTAGTCAGCCATAACCAAGTACCACAGACTGGATGGCTTAAACAACAGACATTGATGTTCTCAGCTTTGGAGGCTGGAAGTCCAGGATCAAGTTGCCAGCATAGTTAGTCTCCAGTGAGGGCCCTCTCCCTGGCTTGCAGATGGCCACCTTTCTTCTGGTACTCACATGGCCTTTTCATTGTGCACCGACACTCCTAGTGTCTCTTTTCTTATAAGAATATTGGTCCTGCCCTAGCCAGTTTGGCTCAGTGGATAGAACGTCAGCCTGGGGACTGAAGAGTCCCGGGTTCGATTCTGGTCAAGGGCATGTACCTTGGTTATGGGCACATCCCCAGTGAGGGGTGTGCAGGAGGCAGCTGATCGATGCTTCTCTCTCATTGATGTTTCTAACTTTCTATCCCTCTCCCTTCCTCTCTGTAGAAAAATCAATAAAATATATTTAAAAAAATGAATTCTGCTCCTACCAGATTAATGCCTCACACCTATAACTTCATTTATCCTGATGCCTTCTTCAAAGCCTATTTCCAAATACAGTCCCATGTAGTGTTTAGGGCTTCAACATATGAGTTTTGGCGGGACACAGTTCAGTCCATATCAGCTTCCTTCTCTCTTCCCATTTAGATTGGGCAATGGGCTGAGGACACTGATAGCAGTTGCTTCAGTGTGTTCCTGAGTGAAGCACAGGATTTCCTCTAGGTAAGGAGCTGACAGAAAGCCATAGAGGGTGGACACATTAAAAAAAAAGAAAGAAAGAAAAAAAGAAGCAATCATTCAAGGGAACAGAAACAACAAATTTGAGAAAGTGCGATAATGAGAACTAAATGTCACTAGTAAAATGCATAGATGGTTTATAACCTGAGGAATAAATGAAACCAAGGCATTTGTTTATATAGCATAGAACAGCTTTAAAAACATGGATATTTACAATCCTCTAAATATATCATTCCTCTAAAGGGAGCAAAAGAATCCACTCTTTTCCACCCTATTAAATATTGATAACTAGGAGATGGCCTTCTCTTTAAAAGTAGTTGTGGAACCCTAACTGGTTTGGCTCAGTGGATCGAGCATCTAAAGAGTCCCAGGTTCGATTCCAGTCAAGGGCATGTACCTTGGTTGTGGGCACATCCCCAGCAGGAGGTATGCAGGAGGCAGCTGATCAATGTTTCTCTCTCATCAATGTTTCTAACTCTCTATCCCTCTCCCTTCCTCTCTGTAAAATCAATAAAATATATTTAAAAAAAAAAAGTAGTTGTGGAGATTTCCATATTGAGGGTAACAGACTTTAGTTAATCCCTGACCAGTGAGACTGAGAGCACCTATCTATACTAATAAAAGGGTAATATGCTAATTAGACCAAACATCTTCCAGACATATTCCAGACGTCCTTCTGGATAAAGCCACAGTGGCAAGGGCTGAGGCAGAGGCAGTTAGGGGAGATCAGGCCGGCAGCGGGGAGCAGCTAGGGGGCAATCAGGCTGGCAGGGGGGAGCAGTTATTTCTTAGAACTGTCAATCAATACATCTGTTTACATCTCATGGCCAGAACTTAGTCATATGACCACATTGCAAAATGTATTCTCACTAGTCAGTAGCCATTGGCTCAAATAAAATTAGGAATTGTCTTTCTATTAAAGAAAAAATAATAATAATCCTAAGAGTACTAGGAACCTTGCTTAAAAGATAACTTGTGTATGCCTTTTTTTTCTTCTTCATAGTTCTTCCTCCATCCTGCTGCCTGGAATGCACTTATGATTTCTGGAGCTCTAGCAACTCTTTTGGAACATGAGGCTAAGGATACACCCTAGAGATTATAGAGTGGTTAGCTAGAAGTAGGGTGAGTCCCTAAGTCTTTGGTGGCAAACCTACCATGGCAGCCCTGGACAGATAGAGATTTTCTATTTTATTAAGTCAGTGTTATTTGCAGTGAAACCTACTCCTAACTTATACATAATAAATCTGAATTATTTCCTTATATACTTGCTTTCTCACTAGATCATAAGTTCCTCAAGGGCAGGAGTTACATTTTTATTTTATTTAAAAATTATTGTCCTATTTTATTTATTTTTTAAATTTATTTTTAATTATAGTTGACAAAATATTATATTAGTTTTAGATATACAACATAGTAATTCAACATTTATATACCTTAAAAGTGATCACCAAAGTAAGTCTAGTAACCATCTGTCCCCATACAAAATTATTACTATGTTATTGACTATATTCTCTGTGGCTGTACATTACATACCCATGAATTATTTTATAACTGGAAGCTTGTATTTTTAAATCTACTTCCCCTTTCCCACCCATTCCCCACCCCCACTCCTCTGGCAACTATCAGAAACAAACTCATAGATACAGAGAGGTTGTATTTTTCATCTTTGTGCCCTCAAGCATTAAGTAGCAAGCACTGGGCATGGCATATGCTCAATGATCTTTGTAGAATAAAAGATTTTGTTTCTAACATAGTGACTTAATAATAAATTATGTGAATGAAAGACAATATTTAAATAGAATCAAAATTAAAGACAAAAAGAATTTCTCAAAGAATATGAATAAATAAATAGGAAAATAAACAAAATTATAATCCATAGACATTTTTCCACACAAGACAATGTCAATATATCAGAACGTGACAATACATATTTGATTTTGGTGAGAAAAATTCACCTAAATCTGTTCGCTCATGCTGAGATTCAAAGGACTAAATCCAATGAATAGTAAACAAAGGAAATGGTCAATAGATCCTTTTAGAGAAAGATAGAGGGGGACAAAAGATAGTTGGGAATACAGTAATGGACATTGACGGGACTTAAATAAATCTGTAGACCTAGCCTCAATGGGAATCCAAGGTGTCTGAATTTATCTAACTGAAAATGTTAGAAACCCTAAATCTTCCTTCTCTAAATTATGGTATTGTGTTTAACTGCCAGGAACAATATGATCTCTGCACATAGCAGACTATAAAATTATTATAAATCATAAAACAAGCACACAGCTTCTCAATAGCCTTATATGATTGGATATTGCAGGCTGCACCCAATTCAATCCAGTCTATCAGTTATGGGCTTCATAATGAGACTATAGCAACCCCATTTTCACTGGATGTGGAAAGTTTAGCAGTACAACTGTAACTATCAAAATAATCAATTTATAAATCTAAACCAACCATTAGAGGAGCCCTGGTAGATATTAGGGTCAATGTCTAAATCAATAATATTGTGCAACTCTAGTGACAAGTCAGATGTACAGTAGAGGATCCGTTTTGCTGCTGCAAGTGAAATCACTAGCAATCAAATATAATTTAGTATCACAGAAGACATGTGGCAGGCATAATATATCTAATGCCTCTTCTCTGCTCCACTAAGAAGCAGTTCAATTGTTGCTTTACTCACTGGAAAACACCTTGCTAAAGAGATGTTTTCACTGTGTTAAGAGGCAGACATGCAAAGATAACAGTAGCAGTGTAACATTACAAAGAAGGCAACTGAACCCAAAATTCTAATTTGGTCCATTCTTCTTCCCAGCTGCCTGAACTTGAGTAAGTCATTTGGCTTCTCCTGGGTTCAGCATCTTATGTAAAATCAGGGAATAATGGTTTTGGAGGAAAGAGAGTTCATTGAACTGTGACATGTTTTGGGAGGCAATACAAACTCACCTGGCCAATGTGGCCTCATGGAGAGGGAAGAGGTGGCTCTATTGAAAGCCCACATCATGAGCAAGTCTGGGAGGTGAAAATAGGCACTTGCTTTTAAAGAATAGGTAATGAACCAAACTGGCCTAGTAACAGGTTCGGCCAGTGGGTCAGACCTCTCCTGGACACCATTGTTAATTTCTCTCCTTTTTTCTTATTCCATCAGCAACCTGCTCTGCACAGTCTTCAGCAGCCAACTTACAGTCCCTCATTTGGGGACCACACCATGCGTTCAGTTTCCTAAGGCTGCTGTAATACATTACTACAAAGTGGGCAGCACAAGACAACAGAAATTTATTGCCTCACAGTTTGGAGGCTAGAAGTCCAAAATGAAGGTCTCAGTAGGGCCACATCTCTCTGAAGGCACTAAGGTAGGATGGGATCCTTTTTGCTGCCTCATCCTAACTTCTGATATCTCCTGACAATCCTTGGCAGTCCATGCTTATAGAGACACCAGTCCAATGTCTGCCTCTACTGTCACGTCATCTTTCCTGTGTCTCTCTGTGTCCTCTCCTCTTCTAATAATGGCACTTGAACTTGGGTTCTGCCCTATTCCCATATGAGCTCATCTTAATTAACTAAATCCACATGCAAAGATCCTGTTTCAAATAAGCTCAAATTCTGAGATTCTGGATAACATGAATTTTAGGAGGATACTATCTAACCCACCACACCATGTATTTCTCACCTGCCAAGAGGTCTCTCTGATATCACGTGGGATGCCTTCAGGAAGCCACATAGTCACCTGTTTGTAAACTACTAGTGACTTGTGAGATGTTGAACATTTAAAGCCACTGATATCTGCTTGTTTCTGTGGCCATACTTCTGTGATTGTAGACACGATCCTTCTCCGCAGCATTTCCCAAAGTGTGACCCTCACCGTGTGTGACTTGCCAGATGACTTCAGATGCTTTTGGATTACTGATTATGTTTTTATTTATACAGCTGCCTTCTACTGATGGCACATGATGATACCATATGACAATATGGCAATGAATATGGAGACTCAATTTAAATGAACATTAAATAAAAAATGAAAACATCTTATTTATTCAACTCCAGGCTCATAGAGAGACCCTTGAGTCCAATTGTTTTCCAGGACACTGGTTAGGTGATCCAAACATACAGAATTAATAGAATCATTACAGTATATAATAAGATAAGTTAGTAGAAGAAAATCCAAATCACCATCCATTTTGGTTGTAACATTCTTCTGAAGAGTGGACTGGGCTGTTGACTTATACACGTACTTAAATCTTTATTAATTACCTACTGTATAAACAACATATGGACTTTCCTCTCTAATTTCCTCTTTAGACCCATGCCTATATTGATCAAATTCACTTACCAGTAGATTACTGTTTGTCTGTTATTACTTTTCTCCCAAGCTCCCTTATAACTAAAATAAAAAGTTGATAATATTTTATTAACATTTTGATTTTTTTAAAAAAATTATCTATTTAAGTGTGCTGAAGGTACATATAATTTTGTGATGCATTTCTCTTTTAAATTTTATTTTTGCTGTTTATCTTGCTGCAGTGTAGAGACAAATAAGGTGTTGGCATTCTTTTGTATTTTTTTCTTAAGAGTGCTGTTTCCTCGCTAATACCCAATGAGCCAGGTTTACCACCTGTTTTATCGATTTTGTATATTGAATTATGGCATGTGCTGGTAACTGAGACACAAAATAAATGAAAAACATAAAAACAATGAAAACATTTGTGCTTTGATAAACAACCTGCTTTTGGATATCCATGCAAATAACAGCAGAGACAATTATAAATGATTATTTATTCAATACCAAATTGTGTGGTGAGATTTCAGGGCTGTAGAGATTGAGGAAAGGATAAGGATACTGTGTTTTATTGGATCAGAATGTCTTAGAGAGGGAATGGAATTAAACTGTTATTTAAGTAAAAGCATTTGATTTGACAGATAGTATAAAGGTTGGAAATAAGAATGTAGGTGAAAGAATTTCATTAAAAATGCTTTGAGAAGGATTATGATGTCTAGGTGTGACAACACTTGTTTTAAAGGTCTTTAAAAAAAAAAAAAACCAAAAAAACTGTTAGAGGAAACCTGTTAGGAGAGAAATATAATCAGGTGAGGTCTCTGACTGCCCAAATGAGGTGTTAGATTTGCCTGGTTAACGACAGAGAGTGAAACTCTACTATTACATCAATATTTTCTGATAGGTAATACCTGTTTTATTGCAGAGAATTTGGAAAACACATCAAAGCATGATGAAGAAAACAAAAGTCATTTGTAATCTTACCACTAGAAGAAAGCACTATAACCATTTTAGTGTTTATTTGTCCTGGCCTTTGTTTTTTGGGGGGAGGGGGGGAGAAGCTTATATAATACATATTTTCTTGCATAAAAATGGAATTCTTCTCCATAGACTGTTAACATTCTGATTTTTAATATTATCCTATAGCTATTTTAAATCATTTTTCTTTGAAATATGTTGAATGATACTAATATGTTCTCTAGTACTAAACAATTCTTGCATTCTTAAAATAAATTTTGCTTGATGATGCTGTATTTTTCATGAAATATGCTGCTGGATAAATTTGCTAATTAAAGAAAAATCTCTATTCATAAAGAAAAAAGGCTGGTGGTTCCTCCTTATTTGTGAGTACAATTTAAACACACACACACACACACACACACACATCAGGCTTATCTAAGTGTCACTGAATTAATTGGGAAGCTTTTCATAATTTGTCAAGCTCTGGAAAAATTTAAATACCAGTTAGACAAACACTGCATGTTCTTCTAGTTCCAGCAACGTGTTTGGCAAAATTAATATAAAACAATCCTATTACAATTACCTTGGCATTCTAAGTAATAGTACAAGCAGAACAAAAATAAAAGAGATAGCCAAGTTCCCAAGAGAAAAAGGAAACCCCAAAGGTTCCAGAACTAATGTCCTTTTACACTGAAAAGCTGTAAAAGGAAGTAGCCTCAGTGCCACAGAGTTAATTAGCAGAGAGAGGGGCGGTCCCAGATAATAGGTGAGGCTTGGTCTTGATGTCAATACAGGGATCTGAGATTAGAGGAAGTGTTGATAATGCTGGGAATTGAAGTTGTTTGCCTTGCTTAGTTCTGGGACTGGCAGTATCAATGCCCTTGTGTCAAGGGCAACATGTTAATAACATCCCTTAGATTTCATACTCAATTTATATATTCAAAGGAATAATAGAATTATTTCTGTTATGCCAACAGCAGAACTATTAGGAGAAGGACACTGTATATCTTCAATATTCTGGCAAAAAATAAAAATGCTGCCTGCTTATATTTCTGATTCAGCAAAATATTCTAATATAAAAAAGGCAAAATAAATTTTTGGAAAGCAAATGTTGAAAGATTTTGACTCCAGGACACTCTAATTAAGGGAAATTCTAAAAGATATACTTTAAGCAGAAAGAAGGAGATGCTAGATGGGACAATTGAGATAAAAAGAAAGGGTAAAGAGCAGAAAGTGGTAAAAGTGTAGGTTAGTTTAAATGAATATTTAGGATGTAAAACAATAATCATGGTTACTTATGGGATCAAATGTAGAAAAAAATTACATAGTCAAAAATAACATTTCCATTATGATGAAGAGTAATAAGCTTTAACTATTTTAAAGTCTGCATATAATTTGGGGTGGTAAATCTTTTGGTTTAGTTCATACTTGAATACATGAATGTTGCATAATATAATTTCTAGAGTGTCACCAAAAGAATAAAAAGAATGTATAACTCCAAACAAATAGAGGGGAGAAAAGAGTAAAAAAATAATAAATTTTTTTAAAAAAGGAAGAAGTCTACAAATATGGGACAAGTACTAAACCGAAAATTAAATAATTAATATAAATAAAATATATTAGCAATTTCATTAACTATAAAGGAAAAAAGAATTGTGGTGTCTTACCATCTCAGAAATTCAACTACTATATCATTTACACAGGTGCTTAAGTGACAGGATTGCTAGACAAAATATGGGATCCCCAATTATATTTGGAATTTAAATAAATATTTTAAAGATATAGTGTATATAACTTGGGGTGGTAAATGAAATTTGACTCAAACATGGCATGGAACATATACTAAAATTTTGTTTATTGTTTATAGGGAAATTCATATTTAAGTAGGTTCCTTTACTTTTATTTACAGAATCTGACATCCTTTCCCAATATCAGTGCATGAATATTTCCATGGAAATATCCCCCTTCATACCTTTATTTCAGTGCAAAGCATCAGTGCTCAGCCTAAGATTTACTTCCCTTTTTTACATCATCAGTTCTTCTCTCTCTTAGTAAAGGCCTGTTGCACAAATTTCTCCATTTCTTGGACATCTGCATCTAAATGTGTCCACAAACAAGCTCATTATCTTGTCACTAAAACAAGATAATGGTTTGCCCCTGAACTTCCCCATTTATGTCAAGGAGGCTGTCTTAGGACTCTGTTGGAAGGGATAGAAACTCAATTGGACCAAATGTAGTGAAATGACAGGAGTGGCAGTAAGGCTTCAGGGATGCTGGAACCTAATACTTGAGCTGCTTCAGCACCCTTCTCATACCTTGCAGAGTGGCCTCATTCTTACTTAGCTCTCAGGGCTCTTATCTCTGCCACATCAGAGTATGGCTTTTGCACAAATTACTGAACCTTTTCTGTACCTCAATTTTGTCATCTATAAACTCCATTCAAAGTCTGGTTCTCTAGAATCAGAACCTGGAATGGGCAATTGGGTACATTTAGTTGCCTGAGGATATCCTCTCAGAAGAAAGGGAAGGAGGTAAGTAAAATAGGCCAGGGCAAGGATGTGGTCTCCGCTAGAGTATACAATCCATCTGATTCCATGGGAGCTCTGGAGAATGAATTGAAGTGCAAAGTTGGTCCCAATTTGAGGCAAGAAACTGGCCTCTGCACCCCTGTATAAGTTGGCTGCAGGCTGCCTCTCTGGGAGTCAGACACAGGTAGGAATAACCTCCTAGGAAAAGTGGCTCCCATTGGGTCAAGAGAAGTTGAGGAGGAGGGAACATCCCTGAGGCATTAACGGCCATGACTCCCAGGAGGAAAGGCAGCCAAGGCAGGGCACTGAAATCTTCCTAAAGTAGGAATGAGAATAGTAGGACTTATCTCGTGGTGTCATGAGTGAATGAAGGCATACATGTGAAGTGCTTAGCTCATGATCAAGCACTCCACAAATGTCACATTATGATTATAACTGTTTTTATTTTTACTAGTAGCTCATGAGAGGTAGTATTTCTAGGAAGACAAAAGCAAAAAATAATACAAATACCAATACTTTCTTAGGAATCTAGGATCCAACGTTTAAAGACATCACTGGCTTCACCTTCTTTATCTATCAAACTCAACCAATCTTAAAGCTGGATCTGGATGTTTTAATCTGAACAACCCTGTGATGTTTCCAGGCCCATACTGCTGAAACCACCCACTGATAGACCCTTCTCTAAAGAGCACCCCCTCTCTCACACACACAATCAACCACGTGAAGTTTTTCTCCTCTCTCTCCCTGCTTTTTTCTTTCACAGGTAGGGCTTGATGTCTTTTAAATATTTATATTTACCCAAATAATACATGCATAATTAAACAAAATCAAATAGTAATAAAGATGTATAACAAAACCCAACAGCTCCCTGTCCTTCAATTCCACTCCCTTGGGCTGATCACTTCCAGCCTGTGTAGAGGTTTTCTCAGTTTGTTTACCTCCTTCATATGTTTGTAATCTTGAGTCATAATTTATTAATTTTAGGCATCATCTACCTTTTTCTGGTATGATAACTTGAGCTCCCATAAGCAACTCCTCCCCTCTTCTATCTATCACATCCTCACAGTGACATTATGTCATAATGTTTAGGTAGGTCAAGGAGACCTATTTACATTTGTACATTTGCATTATCCTTTGCAGAGCCAGATAGTGTACTATGATTGCATTTCATTTTCCATATAACTCTTTAAACTAGAGATGTATGCAGTTATTTTTCCCCCTTTTACATTGAATTCTATTTCCTGGTCCTTGCATGCCTTAAAATGCCATTTATCTTTGTTTGCACTTGATATTTTGATGGATTTTAGAATTCTAAATTGAAGATTATTTTCTCTCAAAGTTTTTTTTTAAATATATTTTTATTGATTTCAGAGAGGAAAGGAGAGGGAGAAAGAGACAGAAACATTAATGATGAGAGAGAATCATTGATCAGCTGCCTCCTGCACACCCCCTACTGGGGATCAAGCCCAAAACCCATGCATGTGCCCTTGACTGGAATCGAACCTGGGACTCTTCAGTCTGCAGGCCAATGCTCTATCCACTGAGCCAAACCAGTTAGGGCTCTCTCAAAGTTTTAAATGCATTGTTCCATTTTCTTTAGCACACAGCATTGCTGTTGGGAAGCCCTGTGCCTTCTGATTTCTATTTCTTAGCATGTTATCTGTTTAGTTTAGTTTTGTATTTAGACTTCACTTGCATAAGCATGTTATAAAGTGTTGTAGGGGGAGAAGGGAACACTGAAGATGCCTTTCACCTACTTCATATACACTCACTGGAACTTGGATCTGTTGATAACTAATTTACACTAGGAGTTTCCTCTTGCATTCCTTCTCTACTCTGAAATTCTTTGTTGTTTCTTCCCATGTTCTCCTTAGCATGCATTACATTTCACTGTGAGTCACTCTTTAGTGACTACCTCCAACACACCAATTAGACTGTCCTCATTCAGAGGTCAAAGAGCATACATTGTGCTTCTTTATAACACCAGAGCTTTATACAACTTTTAGTTTTTGCTCAAGAAACTGTGGTCAGTAATCCTTAGTCTTAGCAATTTTGTTGCACAATTTCTGAAATTCCAGATATTAAACAACGTGAACATGTATGACAGGCAATCTTTTGACTTTTGAAACAGATTTTTCAACCCCAAATCACAGGTCATTTGTTGTTGTTGTTTGTTGTAAGTCAGGGTTAAGTAAAGACCAAAGAGACAGTATTATCTGTTCGTATTCATTGATAGTCTCTCCTTTACTTTCTATTCCAGTGACAGTCCCAACATACACAAATACATTTTGCAAGTGGGATTATGTGCAACACTGTATCAAATGTATTAAAATTGTCATTCTAGACATGTTGCATCAACTCCATTGCTTTCATCTGTAAATCTTATAATAATTCCATCAAAAAAAGCAATCAAGTTGTCTATGGAATGATTTGTTACTCACAAACACCTGGTGATTATAGCTCCTGGTTCCATTATCTTAGGGATGCCTTCAGATTTCCACCTTTCTTTCATTCATTATTTACTGGCGATTCAAGATGGGCACAGATAATTCAAATGTACCAGGTATCACTGACTATTTTATAATGCCATTAAATAGGAAGATAGCACTGTATTTCACAAATGAGGAAGTTAAAACAAAGGTATGTGGGAATTGGAGTGCAATGATCCAACCATAATTTTCCCTGGAACTGAAAGTTCATCTTTGACAGGGGCCACTTTGTTCACCATTTCCTGTGGGTGAGGTCTCACAAGCCCTTCTGATTTAGTGAAATGGTAAGTAATCAGCATACTTTATCTGCCTATACAAAACCAAAGCCGTATAAGTATGGCTCTCTCAATATACTTACTTAATTTGCAGCCACAAGTTTTCACACTTTCTTCGCTTTGCAGTTTGGGAACACATCTAACTATTGTTTTGCCCACAATCACTAAGCCAGAATGTATCAATGTGCATAGGATGCATGTAGCCCTCAGTCCAAACTGCAAAGCGGATCAAGCTGCAGTACAGAGGATGGTTCCAAAGGCATAACTTTGCTGCCCTCAGCCCCAGTAATCTATTTTCCTGACAGATTAGTTATATTGGGGTTAATAAAAGAAAATAAGATGAGAGAAGTGGGAGAAAGAAGTGGCCAGAATCTTCTCTGGCCTGAATGGGAAGTGGTAAGCAGGATGTGCACATAGCAATTGATGTCTTCATGTGAGGAACCTGGAGTGCCTTTCATGTCAACTAACTCTTTTCTGCCTGAGGGCAGTGGACATTGTGTGGATGGTTAGGAATAGAGGGTTGAGCTGTACTAGCAAATGAGGTTTTGAAATAGCAAGTTTGGAGGCTAAAGATCATATTTCAGTCAGAACAATTCTAGAAAGCTGTTGGCACAATTGCTTCACAACATTGTATTGTGTTGAAAGAGTAAGGAGAGAATGAGGTGGCTAATGGGGTACCCTGCAGATTCTTAAGATCCTGGGGACTAGGGATGTTACTTCTATCCATTGGCAAAGGCAGCGTCATCTCATTAGACAACAGGATCTGAGAGAGGGTTGCCTGTTGGGCTCAGGTCTCACATAGAGAACAGACAGGTCTTGTCAGTGTCTGAAGAGAAGGCAGAGCATATTCAGGTCCTGCTGTTCATTGGCAAGTAGAAGTGAGTAAGGCTGCTTAGTCACATTATTTTTACATTTGGTGACTATGGTAGCAACTCAGACATTTGAGGGAATCACAGAGTAGATTTATAACTAGAATTTTACATGTCTGTACTTGATCTCATTTGCTTTTCTTCTTATAGAATTATCTCATGTACATGCTAGCTAGTCACTAAACATACATACAGTTCATGAGTTAAAGACAAAGACTTTCCAAAGCACTAGGTTAAGAGATACCATGAATAAATATTTCATATATGGATAAAAACCTCTACCATTTGTTGGGTTTTATTGGTACTATAATGGCAACTGATGGGTTACATAAACACTTCCTTTATTTATAATAGAAACACTCTGTACCAAATATGCTACGTTTACTGTAGGGGCAAATATTCCCAGCTGTATTCACTGCACTGTGTGCATTTTGCACATACTTTAAGCCACGTGCCTTTTTATGTGTATAAAGTGTAACACACTTATTCTATAAAAGAAGTAAGACTTGTTCCTATTTACTACATTTTAGCGAACTACAAGTGAAAGATTGCGAAACTGTGTGTTCCAGATTCATCCTTTCCCATCTTTGAAAGCAGTAATCTTGTGAAGCTGGAACCATCTTCAAGGGTATAAGGGCTGTGGGTGAGTACAGGAACCTTCTGTGACTGTGTGTAGGCTAGGCAAGCATACCAGGCTGTCCAAGGCTTTGAGACAATATGGAGGGACCCATGTTGGAGCTTATTACGCTAAGTGAAATAAGCTAGTCAGAGAAAGACAAATATCACATGATCTCACTTATATGTGAAATCTAATGAGTAAAATAAACTGACAAACAAAATAGATCCAGTGACATGGAAGCATGCAACAGACTGATGATGCTTGGTCGGGGAGAGGGGCAGAGGAGGGGGCAGGAGGGGTAGAAGGGTTTAACCAAAAAACTCAGATGCTAGTGCGTTGAAGGCCTGGGGAGGGGAAGGGAATGGGAAAGAGGGGGTCATTGGAGGAAAAAAGAGGATATCTGTAATGCTTTAAAAAATAAAGAAAAATTAAAAAATAAAGTCCCCAAAACACTGGAAAAAATGAATAAAGTATAATTTCATTGGGAAAAACTACAATTTGGTATCACTTCACACCTGTCTGAATGGCTATCATCAATAAATCAACAAACAATAAGTACTGGTGAGGATGTGGAGGAAAGGGAACCCTAGTACACTGCTGATGGGAATGCAGTCTGGTGCAGCCACTGTGGAAAACAGTATGGAGTTTCCTCAAAAAAGTAAATGTAGAACTGCCTTTTGACCCAGTGATCCCACTTTTGGGAATACATCTAAGAATCCCAAAACACCAATCCCAAAGAATATATGTACCCCTATATTCATAGCAGCACAATTTACAATAGCTAAGATCTGGAAACAGCCCAAGTGCTCATCAGTAGATGAATATATAAAAATGCTGTGGTACATAGACACAATGGAATACGATCCTATATAATAAAAGCCTAATATGCTAAGTGTCTGGTTGTCCAGTCGGCTGTTCAACCAATCAAAGTGTCATATGCTAATGATATGATAACACCTCTCAACCTCTCACTATGACGTGCACTGACCACCAGGGGACAGATGCTCCGACCGGTAGGTTAGCTTGCTGCTGGGGTCTGGCCTATCAGGACTGAGTGAGACAGGCCAGACATGCCCTGGAGCCCTCCCATGTTACCTCCCAAGCTGGCCAACTTCCCGCCACCTTCCTGGGCCCCGATCGTGCACCGGTGGGGTCCTTCTGCCTGGCCTGTGCCCTCTTGCAATCCAGGAACCCTTGGGGGATGTTGGAGAGCCGGTTTCAGCCCAATTCCGCAGGCCAGGCCAAGGGACCCCACTGGTGCACAAGTTTGTGCACCAGGCCTCTAGTGCAACTATAAAAAAGAAGGAACTTTTTGTGTTAGCATGGATGGACCTGGAGATTATTATGCTAAATGATATAAACCAGTCAGAGAAGGACAAATATCACATGATCTCACTCATATGAGGAATCTAATGATCAAAATAAACTGATGAAAAAATATGACCAGAGGAATGGATACATGGAACAGATTGACAGTTGTCAGCCGGGAGGTGTGTGGAGGGAACTGGAAGAGATTAATCAAAGACCATATATGCATATATGCATAGCCCTTGGACATAGACAATAATGTGATGAAGGCCTGGGGTGGGGTGGGGACTTGCTGGAGAGGGATGGGGGGGGGGGCGGGATAGGAGACAACTCTAATACTGTCAACATCATTAACAACAAAAGACAGATAGAAGTTATTCCAAATAAATACAGGGCATAGGAATAAAGATGAATAGGTCATTAATGTAGCCTTATCTGTTAAATTTCTCTTTCATTTTATTAGTGCTAAGGATGAGAATAAGTTATCAACTGATATTTACATTTCATCTAAGGCTCAATTTGTAGATCTTGTTATAAGGTGTTACTGGTAATACTGGATAGTTTTAGTCCATAGAAATGTGTATGAAAGGAACAGGGAAACATCTGATGCTTGCTTGAGTTCATGTGTGTTTATGCTTGAATGTAGAGGGACTCTCACAGCAACCAGCTGCAGGAAGCACAGCCTGAGTGCAGAGAAAGAAGAAAGTGAGAAACAAGATGATTCTCTATCCACATGCCTGTCTCTATATCCAGGCAATCACAGCCTCTCATCTCCACCCATCCGTGGGCATCTACTCAGCACCCTCTTCAAGCCATGTTTCATTCTTTTTTTAAAAAGAATTATCTTTATTGTTGAAAGTATTGCAGATGTCCCCCTTTTTCCTTCATTGTCCTCCTCCACACCACACTCACCCCTCCCAGGCCTTCACCACTCTATTATTGTCTGTGTCCATGGCATATATATATATATATTCCCCCATTAATCTCTTCCCACCCCTACCCCTGCCTTTCCTCTGAAATTCATCAGTCTGTTCCATGTTTCTATGTCTCTGGATCTATTTTGTTCATCAGTTTATTTTGTTCATTAGATTCTACATATGAGTGAGATCATGTGATACTTTTCTCTGACTGGCTTATTTTGCTTAGCATACTACTCTCTAGGTCCCTCCATGCTGTCTCAAAGGGTAAGAGATCCCTTTTTTTTAATAGCTGCATAGTATTCCATGGTATAAATGTCCCAGAGCTTTTTTATTCATTCATATACTGATGGGCACTTCTTAGCTATTGTAAATTGTGCTTCTATGAACATAGGGGTGCAAATATTCTTTCTGATTGGTGTTTCACGTTTCTTAGGATATATTCCCAAAAGTGGGATCACTGGGTCAAATGGCAGCTCTATGTTTCTTTGCTTCTACCTAGCCTGACCAGAAACTGATAGCCCTGGTGTCCAGTTAATAGTCGAATCTCATTATTCACAGTAGTTATGTTCTAGAAAGTCACCACAAATGCTGAATTAGTGAATACTAATCCTTTGCTCTTAGGGGGGATAGAAGGTTATGTTCCTGTGAGACTCTGGTTATGAGATTTTCATCAATTGATAAATACATAACATTGTTTTATGTGTGTTTCTGTTTTAAAAAACACCTTATTTAATATATATTGTTGATTCATTAACGTTGAATTCATGGCCTTTAGTGCTATTACTCAGGCCAAAAGGAAGTTCATGTAACACCTGTGTTTGCTCCGTGAGGCACCTCACAGCCTTCCTGAGGTTAGGAACACCAGACTGCACTTCAGCATGATATTTGGGAGACAATTTAAACAGTAAAACCACGAATAAAAGTACATAAAACATGGCATTACATAGACTGAGAAAAGGCACTTGTTTACAGTATGAGAGATGCAGTAAGAGGGAAGTGTGGCCTTGTTTGAACTCCCAGGAACGCGTGGGTCAGGAGACAGAAATCTGCTGCTCTGCACATGTCCACAAATGACTATGAAAACACTGCTTGTTCTATTTGGGGTTACACATATATTCTGGCAAGTAGGCATATTTGCAAATGCAAAATCTGTGAATAATGTAGTTGGACTGCCTATGAGTCTATGACTCTAGCTCTTCTGGCCTCAGCCTCTGTATTTTGACAACAGGCATATGGGAGAAGGAATCTGATTTGCTCTGCTGGGCTCACTCCCCACCCTGCTCAATTAGCTGGCTAGCTGAGAGGGGCCCACCTGCTTGCTGAGGTCCTGGCATGACAGCAGAGTTGACAATGAAATTTTGTCCTTACACTAAAAGCTCTCCTCTTCATAAGAATTCATATGTGGAGAAATAATATACTAAATTAGATGACCAATTCAGCAGGATTCTATGAGTTTGGTTTGAGTCAAACCCTTGTCTCACCACAATCTCAGGCAAAGGGAATCAAAGAATTCAGTTCTGAGAGCTGTTCAAAATCTGGAAGGTGGCACCAAAGGTTATTCCACCATTAGTGATGGAGATACTCCTCTAATTCATATGAGATGTATTGTCCAAAAATTGTGTTTGACAATTGCCTGTCCAAATGTTGAGCAAGAGGGCCCATTTCAGCTATTACAATTTCCTTCACCCAGGCCTAGGCAGCCCCATGGCCATACTACTGAGGATCCAGATTCCTTGTTCCCTAAGCCCCAGATGATGGTTATCTTCCCCTCTCTGGGGAGACCAGTCTGGCAACTATATTTTCCAGGTATTTCTGCTCCCTTCTGAGGTCATGCTACTTAGGAAAAAAATGGCTTAGACTCTAAATTTTAAACTGTTATTAAAAAATTATGTACCTGGAGTGAGAGGGAACATTTTTTCTCTCTCAAAGCTCAAAACTCATCCTTGGGCTCAGATAATTCCAGTGGGCACCTCTCTGGGCTGCCAGCCCACAGCCCATAGATATTAGCATGAATGAGGATAGTCAGTATAGCTGGATATACAAATGTCTGTGGCTTGATAAAGCACTGCCCTCCTCAGGAGGCATAGTGAGCAAGCCTGTTCTGGTTCCGCAGGGTGGAGAGAAAGATGGATAAGATTACCAACACCTATCACCTGTTTGAGAGAAGTGACATATTTGGCTGATATGTCCTTACTGTCCTGGTCATTGTTTGATCGAGATGTCTATGAGGGCCAACCCTGGATATGACTAGTTAAGAAGCTAAAAAAAAGAGGGTGATGGATACTGATGAGGTTCAGAGAAATAACAACAAACTGTATTACTATTTGATACAAGATATTACCCTCAAGCATCTTATTCTCACTTGCACTGTCTCAGTCTACTCTACTTCCCAAGTCCCCAGAAAAACCACAATCCAGTGAAAAAGGAGTTAACAGGCATTCAGCTGAGGCCTGCATCCTTCTCATTGGTCTGCTTCTGTGGCATACCAACCAGTTAACTATTTTGAATATCACTCTAGTCTTCCACAGGATATTGCCTTGGAGGGAAGAAGTATTTGTTTCATACAGCACGTTGAAGAAAGAGAGTTGTCCCCAGTCAAATGAAAATAAAACTGGAAACATCGGAGGATAGTAGGGGACATCTGTGGAGATAAAAACATGCCACTGCTTTAATTGAGATGCCATCTCAGCGCCCTCCCACAGTCCTGATTAGAAGACTGTTGCTGGTGGAATGGGAGATTGTACTGAGGTACCACAGCACTTGGCAAGGAAGGCTGGCACAGGGAGCAGGGGAGGATTTATAAATCCTTCTTAGAGCAGAGAGCCATCTTCCTATCAGTTTGACAGCTGACTCCTACAGCTCTCAAAGACAGACCTGTGATATCTGCATTATTACAGCTTCCTGCATTCATCCCTTGCACTGTTGTAATGTAGAAAAGAGAGAGATTAATTGTATGGTGAAACTCTTCAGCAATTTGCTGAAGCTCTGCATTCCTGACATTAATCTTTCCCCAAGTGCCCTATCATTAACTTGAAAAATCAACCGGGCAAAACCTTCGAGTAGGTTCATGCAAATGGAAACACATAAATAGTGTGCAGAATGGAGATGGGGCAAAGCTGTTTGGCTGCCTGAGAATCAGGCAAGATGACACAGTAAGCTTTTTTTTTTTTTTCCAGAATGCTTCACCCATGGAGCATGTCATTTATCCACAACCCTGTACTATTGAATTAGAATAGTTTATTTTGGGCATGGGTCTGGTAAGAGCATGGAAAACATTTCCATTTTCAAGTTGTTTTCAAATTATGCAAATAAAAAAAATCACTTCTCTCCCTGATTTCCAAAAGAAAATCTCTTTTCCTCTCAATTTGTGGAATTCAACAACCAGCTGCCTTTACCTAGATTGTCTTCATGTAAAAAGAAAATAAGCAAGCATTTATTTGTAGATTTTTCTATATAATAAATGTTCTCATGATGACAAATTTGATTAGTCTTATCATATGTAAAATTGGCTAGAGCCCTTAATTGATGTATTAATTTTGGAAGTTTTGAATCTTTTTCTAATAAGACTCTTCTACACCTGAATTTGTTCTTATGTAAATAGAGCTAGCTGTGTTAAAAAAAAAAAAAATCATGATGATAAGCCAGATAAAAAAGTAGAGTTTCTACTGAGGAGAAAATGGGTCTCAATTAAGGTTTGTGGGAATGGATTTCTTTCACCCCAGAGGTTGCTTGGGGTGACAAGTGTAGGCTGTATGTTCTCTCTTTCAACTGCAAACTGTGATTTAAGTTTTTTGTTACAGAACTGGACATTAAATGTTGGTAGTTTGAGAATGAAAAGTAAGCATGCACCATTGTTTAACCAACTACTTTGAATTCTACCTTTTATGTCTGCACTGAGCTAAATCTCCCCAGCATGGAGCAGACCCTTCCACATTCACATTTACTAGTTGCCTAAAGTAGACAAAGAGCAGGATACATACTTTAAATAAGACAAGGTTACATGAGCCAATATAATTAGAGATTCTTGCAAAGGGAAGTTTAGGCATATGCTCAGGCTATTTTCTAGGTGTAGTTCAAAGTTAAATTCATAAATTATATCAAACCTGTACTGTTTGTTATTGAAACAAAAATGAAAGTGGAATTTAAGATTAAAAAGGGACTTATCACTGATTGTATTTTTTTTTTTTTTTTTCTTGGTGAATGGTAAGGATCAAGAAAGTTAAAGCTTAGCAAAAGCTTGGATTTGAGTAAAAATGCATGTAGGTTTATTTTCAATTACTCATTCAATTAATGCTTATTGAGAGCCTCTAGGACAGTGGTTCTCAACCTTCCTAATGCTGCGACCCTTTAATACGCCGGGTACTCATGTGTGGGCATATCTGCATGTGGGCGGACCCGCCTGGAGACGGATAGAGGAGCAGTGTCTCGGTTCCTAAGACCATCGAAAATATGTGTTTTCCTTGCCGAAACCGGTTTGGCTCAGTGGATAGAGCGTTGGCCTGCGGACTGAAAGGTCCCCGGTTCGATTCCCGTCAAGGGCATGTACCTGGGTTGCGGGCACATCCCCAGTGGGGGATGTGCAGGAGGCAGCTGGTCAATGTTTCTCTCTCATCGATGTTTCTGACTCTCTATCTCTCTCCCTTCCTCTCTGTAAAAAATCAATAAAATATATTTAAAAAAAAAAGAAAAAGAAAATATGTGTTTTCCGATGGTCTTAGGCGACCCCTGTGAAAAGGTCATTTGACCCCCAAAGGGGTCGCGACTCACAGGTTGAGAACCGCTGCTCTAGGGTGAGCATCTTAATATTAAATGAGGCAAAATGGTCAAGGAGCTTATAATATAGACAGATCAAGACAAATACTAGGATAATAGATAATATAATGACATATAAACAGCTAACATTCAGTTTCCCAGAGCAAACCCTCTCCTCTCTCCTCTGCTAGTGTCCGTAGTTGGGAAGAACAAAAGAATAATTGGATGCTTCATGACCAGGGATTTGTATGGACTTTGATTACTAACTAAATGAATACATTTATTTTTATAAGCTACAAGTTTAGTTTAAATTAAAGTCATGTGAAATTGTGTGCAAAGTAAATATGTTTGAATTTTCACACTTTTTTAGGTGGTATCATGTAGGGAGCAGCTATAGGGTCAAGCCTCGAACTGACCTGTGGCAGAGCCACATACAAGTCCCAGCTTGGAGGGCAGAGCCCTGCTAGCACAGTTAAGCATGACCTTATAGCCCTCCCTTGTTCCTAGGTAGCTAATGGGCTGTGGGAGGTGCAGCAAGTGCTGCCAAAACAAGGCTTGAGTAACAAAATAGATTTGAAATTCACAAGAACATTGTAAACATCTTGCCCTTGTTTTGCTTTGTGTGATCTGACTATAAAATAAAGCTTCAGCTTACTGGCTGTGTCACTGTTTCCTCATCCAGGCATAGTGATCCTACCTGGCCCCAACTGTATACTCTTGTCTGTCTTCTTTAATCCTTCACCACCTCTCCTCAGGTTAACCCCTGGCCATGCTGGACATGATTCAGTATCATATCAGGGAGCCAGGCTGGACTAAAATATGGTGGAAACATCATTTACCTGGATAGATCATCTTCTTAAACTGGAAGCAATAATTTATACTTATGTAGCACTGATGAAATGCCAGGCACTGTTCTAAAACACGCAAACATACACACGCACACATGCACACACCTACAATTCATTCATTTCTTTAAAGCAACCTTATGAAGGGGTTATAATCATCATCTACATAAACAAATGAAGGATGGCAGAATGTGTCACCTGAAAATATGCCACTTTGGCTTAAGGCTTATTTTGAGTTAAAGTCACTTGAAAAATAGCAGCTGCAAGAAGGACACTGTCCCCACATTTCTTCCTTTAAACAGGAAACTTCCATGTGAAAGTTGCTCTCCCTTGTACCAGGAGGAAAGACACATTCTTATCACCAGAGATGGGAGTGGAAGCAAAGAGAAATCTGTACAAAAAGATTTTGTTAAAATAACTCTTATCTTCCTTTGGTCACCCTGTATTTTTTAGTTACTTTGCCTTCCACAATTACCTCTTTTTGTTCAAGCTAGTATATGGGCACTAACATTTTGCCACTTCTTTGGATCTTCATTTTTTTCATAAGTCCTATCATATACATGCAAAAATCTACATGCTTTCATCTGTTAGTCTGTCTTATATCAATTTAATTCTAAGGCCTAGCTGGAGGCCCTAAGAACATACAGATAAAGTTTTACTTCCCTTATGCTAACAAATACGTGTCACTCAGTGGAAGTGTCAATAGAATTCTTTCCATTGCAAGAGATTTAGGGGATGATGGTGATCAACTGCCATACATTTATCAAATGCCTACCATATGGCAGACACTGGAGATACAAAGATGATCAATACCTGATTCTTGACCCATTGCTTACCTTCTAGGGACAGATAGACATGTGAGCAGATGAGTGCAGAGGGTGGTGGAGGTTCTGTGATGGAGGTCCCTAAGGGTGGAGTGGGGCATGCAATTCTCCCTAGAGTCTTCACGGAGCATTTGACACACTGAACTTTTGGATTGTCTTCTGCCAGTAGGTAGCCTAGCCAAGTTGAAGTCATGTATAAAGATCCCCCAAGTTCTAACAATGTACTTGAGGCAGTAGAGTGGTTCTAGCTATAATCTTTCATCTAGGTTATAGTATCTTGAGCAAGTAAGAAAGTGTGTTGCTAGGTTTGTTTCATCTAGTGTAAAGATTTTGGTCAGTACCAGGAGGTAGAGAATGGAGACAATGCCCAGTTAGAAATAGAAGAATCTATAGGTCTGTAGAGATAGACTGCAACCTCTCCCATTTGCCCCATTTTGTTCATGAGAAAATCATCAGCCACTGACATTGACTCAATATCCAGAACAATAAGAGTATAAAAGGTAACAACAAAGGGAAATTAATACTTTGAGACTTGTATTATTGAATGATTTTTAGCAACACTTATAGTTATTTAGCAAACTTTTTTCAGGGACTAAAACATGCTAGGACCTGCAAAGCACTTTATGAGAGTAGTGTTTTGAGAGTAAAATTGTATGGATGCTGTTGTCCAATAATTTGTGTGTTCATGCTTGTGTTCATGCTTGTATATACGTGTGTGTGTGAGTGAGTGTGTGATTTAACAGTCTCAAATAGTAACATGTGATGTATACATACCAACATAATTTACTAAAGACCCTTTACCTTATCTTGTAATATCAGGCTCAGTTTAGCATATACATTCATATCTTAAATCAGGCATATGCTACGGTTGTTTACTTATGCTAGCTTCATATCGGGTAAGATTGAACTCTTACTCCGAGCACATTATAAATTTTTACATGATAGTATTTCAATAGAATTTCAAGTATTTGTAGGTCATTAGCAATCTGTCCTAACTTTTTAAAGGTGTGTGAATTAAACATATTATTCAAATCATAAATTCTTCAAACTCACTAAGTTAGTTGTTCCTGACTATCATCTTGGAGCATGCTGTGCATCTTAATTTTGCCTAAGGAATTCACCTGACAGAAATATTTGACCATTGGCACTCTAAAAACTTTATCAGATTACTGGGCACTGGCTTCATATAAGATGCATAGTAATCATAAGAAAAGTCAACATTTCAATTAGAATGTATACTAGTAAATAACCTTGATGACATGGGAGACAAATCATGAGTTCTTCAGCCTAACACCCCTAAAGAACATGCATCACCTGATTTCCCTCAGCTTGCACACTATATTCTCGGTATGCATTAGGGAGGTCCATTGAAGGCCCCAGGACCATGCTCCTTCTTATACCAGGAGAGTGTGAGAGAATGACTGTGCCACTTGGAGAGTATGCAATGGCTGCAAGGAATTTCCTTTCAAAAATCCTAATATCCTGGTTGCAGGATGACACAGAGATTTGAGAAGCTGTCTGCATGAAAAAGGATAGTATCCTTACCTCCACACAAAAAGAGTGTTATAGTGTGCTTTGAAATGAATTCAGAGAAATTCAGACACATCATTCACATGCAAGGACAAAATTCTAGTGTTGGTGAGGATGTGGAGAAGTTAGAACTCTCATTCATTGATGGTGGGAATGTAAAGGGGTGCAGCCATTTTGGAAACCACTTTGGAAATTCCTCAAAATATTAAATATATAGAATTACCATATGACCCATCAATTCTACCCCTAGGTATGTATTCAAGAGAATTGAAAACTTATGTCTATGTAAAAACCTGCCTGTACACAAATGTTTTTATCAGCATTTTTCATAATAGCCATATTGGAAATAATCCAAATGTTCATCAACAGATGGATGGATAAACAAGATGTGGTATATTTATACAATGGAATATTCAACATTTTATAAAAAATAAAAATAATGAATTTTGAATACATGCTACAACATGGATGAACCTTGAAAACATTATACTAAGTAAAAGAAGCAATAACAAGAGGTCACATATTGTGTGATTTCATTTATATAAAATGTTCTGAATAGACAAATCCATAGATACAGAAAGTAGATAAGTGGCAATTACACAATGGCAACAGTTTCACAACTCTTTGACTGTATTAAAAAAAACACCACACTGAATTGTACACTTTAAAAGAATGAATTTTATGGTTTGTGAATTAGATTTCAATAAAACTTTTTGAGTGGCTATGTCCCTGTTAATTCCTGTAAATGATCAAGATTTAATTGTTGTTTTGGAATGTACTATAGCCTAAAGAAGATATAAAAAAGTTTAAGGATAATCAAAGGCAACAAAGCAATAAGAGGTATTTTTTCATATATTAGAATTCCATGTTTTCTTCTTTTTTTTAATTAAATCTTTATTGTTCAGATTATTACATTTGTTCCTCTTTTTCCCCCCATAACTCCCCTCCTCCCAGTTCCCACCCCACTCTCCGCCCTCACTCCCCACCCACTGTCCTCATCCATAGGTGCATGATTTTTGTCCAGTCTCTTCCCGCATCTCCCACACCCCTTTCCCCCCCAAGAATAGTCAGTCCATTCCCTTTCCATGTCCCTGATTCTATTATGATCACCAGATTAATTATTCACTTGATTTTTAGATTCACTTGTTGATAGATGCATATTTGTTGTTCATAATTTGTATCTTTACCTTTTTCTTCTTCCTCTTCTTAAAGGATACCTTTCAGCATTTCATATAATACTGGTTTGGTGGTGATGAACTCCTTTAGCTTTTCCTTATCTGTGAAGGTCTTTATCTGACCTTCAGTTCTGAATGATAGCTTTGCTAGATAAAGTAATCTTGGTTGTAGGTTCGTGGTATTCATCACTTTGAATATTTCTTGCCACTCCCTTCTGGCCTGCAAAGTTTCTGTTGAGAAATCAGCTGACAGTCGTATGGGTATTCCCTTGTAGGTAACTGGGTTTCTTTCTCTTGCTGCTTTTAGGATTCTCTCTGTCTTTTGCTCTTGGCATTTTAATTATGATGTGTCTTGGTGTGGTCCTCTTTGGATTCCTTTTGTTTGGGGTTCTCTGCACTTCCTGGACTTGTAAGTCTATTTCTTTCACCAGGTGGGGGAAGTTTTCTGTCATTATTTCTTCAAATAGGTTTTCAATATCTTGGTCTCTCTTATCTTCTGGCACCCCTATAATTCTGATGTTGGTACATTTGAAGCTGTCCCAGAGGCTCCTTACACTATCTTCGTATTTTCGGATTCTTTTTTCATTTTGCTTTTCCAGTTGGGTGTTTTTTGCTTCTTCGCATTTCGAATCTTTGACTTGATTCTTGCACTCCTCTGGTCTGCTGTTGTGTGTCTGTATAATATTCTTTATTTCAGTCAGTGTATGCTTAATTTCTAGTTGGTTCTTTATCACAACATCGAGGGTCTCATTGGATTTCTTGAGGATCTCACTACATTTATCGGCGGTCTCACCAGTCTTTTCGAGGGCCTTACTAAGTTTATCGGCAGCTTCTAGACAGTTCTTGAGAGACCTTAAAAGTGTGGTTTTGAGCTCTATATCTTCCATTTCTGACATTTGCGTCCTGTTTCTTTGTCTCCGCATTTTTTTATCTTTTCTTGGTGCACCCCCTAGTGGTCTTTGTGTGCAGTCAGTCTTGTTGTAGTTAAGCCTTGATTGTCGGCAGTACCAGGGGTGATTTGACCTCCAGGCTAACTGGCTATGAGAGTCAGCTGTGTCTGCAGTGGGAGAGCTCCTGTGCTGGATCTCTAGGGCGGTGCTAATCTAGCGTTTGCCTGAGGCTATCTGGCAAATGGCTCTGCTCAGGGTTTGGGCGGGGCAGGTCCCTGCGGATCTACAAGGCGGGCGGAGCAAGGAGTTATGGCGGCTCTCAGTTCCATCCCTAGGGGCTCTGCCTCTCAGAGTCCCAGCAACCACTGCAAACCTCGGAGAGAAAGCTGCCTTCGAGTTCCGACCGAAGCCAGACAGTCCCGCTTCTCCTGTTTGAGTCTGGGTCCCCAGAGACTCACCGGGATCTGGAGATCAGAGTCTGAAACTCCCTCCCGATTGAAAACAACAACCGCGCCCTCGAAGCCAGCCCGCTCTGCGCACGCACTCCGCACCTGAGTATTTCACTTCAGCACTGTGCCTCCTCTGAGTCTGGGTATGATATTCTCTTTCCTCCTAGTTGTAGAATTTCCAGTCAGCCAGCCTTCCTGTGGTTCTGGATGATGTCCGTTCTGTCCTTTAGTTATATCTCTGAAGTGGTTGTTCGAGGCAGCAATCTCTGGCGTTAACCTATGCCGCCATCTTGTTTTTTTTTTTTCAGAATTCCATGTTTTCAAACATATGAAGGGAATCATCCATAACATGAATTAAAATGATAATAGATATGTTTTTGCAATGCATTCACAGATGGTCTTATTCAAACACATCCCAGGAGACGATAAATATAGAAGCTTATAGAGTTACTAGAGGCCTGGTGCACGAAATTCGTGCATGGCAGGGGATGGTCCCCTCAGCCCAGCCTGCACACTCTCTAATCCAAGACCCCTCGTGGGACGTCCCTCTCACAATCCTGGACTGCTGGCTCCTAACAACTCACCTGCCTGCCTGCCTAATCGCCCCTAACTGTCCCCCCACCCCTGCCAGTCTGATCACCCCTAACCGCCTCTGCCTGCCAACCTGATCCCTCCTCACTGCCCCCCTCGGCTGCCTGGTTGCCCCTAACTGCCCTCCTGCTGGCCTGATCACCCCTAACTGCCTCTGCCTGCCTGATTGCCCCCAACTGCGCTCCCCCCCCCCCCCGCCGGCCTGGTCACCCCATGCAGCCTGCTGCTCGGTTGTTTGGTCACCCCTCACTAACCCCCCTGCCAGCCTGGTCGCCCCATGCAGCCTGCTGCTTGGTCACTTGGTTGTCCCTCACTAACCCCCTTGCTGGCCTGGTTGCCCCACGCAGCCTGTTCGGTCATCCATTCAGTTGCAATGGTTGCTTAGGCTTTTATATAGATAGATATACTGTGAGACTATGGATTGGAGATGAACCAAAGAGCAAGTTGTCTGAGGGAAATTTTCTTATTAGTTCTTTTATTTTCCAGGGCATGGAGTACATTTAAGTTGAAGAGAAGATTAAATTAGTCGTTGTTTTACAGCTGTCCCTTTCCAAAGGACAGCTTCAACGAGCAAGAAAATAAATAACCTTTTATTTCTGAGATAACCTAATTTTAAGGATTAGTTCATTTTGGAATGTAGTAGACTCTTGATAAATGTTTCATGAAAAAATGTAGGAAGTAATAAATATGTGAATGAATAAATGTGGAGTGTATACAAGTGTATATTTGAACAGAACCCCCCACAGTATTATTTTTTTAATATCTTCTTTTTTAAAAAAATAGATTTTTTATTGATTTCAGAGAGAAAAGGAGAGAGAGAGAGAGAGATAGAAACACCAATGATGAGAGAGAATCATTGGTCTGCTGCCTCCTGCACACCCCCCACTGGGGATTGAGCCCACAACTCAGGCATGTGCCCTTGACTTCAGTTTGCAGCTGATGCTCTATCCACTGAGCCAAACCGGCTATGGTCCCATGTTACCTCTAAAGTTAGCTTCTTCCTTTGCCTCCAAGGTAAGTATTGGAATTTTGAAGCATTTTTAAGAAATGAAATTTCTTTGACATTTTGGATCACTTGTCATTTTGAAAATAATTGTTAGCAAAAATCAGCAGTCTTATCTGGTGTTATTATATTGGCATAGTTTCTAGTTATTAGATTTGATATTTGTTGATTTGAACATAAAGAGCATCATTGTATTTTATCTAAAAAAAAAATAAAAAAAGAACTACCAACAAACAATGAGTCAATTCACACTTGTCACTGCTTCCATCAACATATATTTTGAGGTCTAAGCTCATAACCCAGGAGAGCAGGCATGTCAATTTAAATAAATTATTTTTGAAATATTTTGAGAATTCCTTATTGATTTATTTAGATAGATTTGCACCTTCTGAGATCAGATAAGAAGTACATCAGATTTCTCATGGATAAATTCTTAAATTAAAAAAAGTGGTATGAAAATATAATATTTGTCAATATCACTGTTTGACATGTAAAAATATTATGTAGTCTGTTCTCTTACTTCTAGAGTTTAAACAGTTATTCTAGTTTTGCCTAATAATTTGCACCTTCTTCCCATCTTTTAACAGCTCATCAGAACTCATCCTAATATATAAAAACTAAGGGTCCATAACATTCAAAAGGACTGAAGACTTGACTGACTGTCGCTCCTGCAGGCACCCGACCCAGCACTGACTGCCGAGGGGGCTGCAGATCAGGCACAGAGAGAGAAGCAGGGCCTGATCTGTGGCCTCTGTGGCAGCTGTTGGTCAGCACTTTCCTCTCTCTTTTGCTCCAGGCCTGGCCAGCAGCCGCACCTCTCTTTCTCTTGGTCCTCTGCTGGAGCTGCTGATAAGCCCCGCCTCTCTGATTAGGCCCATTGATAGGTCCAGAGATGCCAACTGGCATAGAAACTGACCAATCAGAACCAAATCTGGGTGAAGTGCGAGGAGCCAATGGCTGCCAAGGAGGCGGAGCTTTTAACACTGACTGGCATAGGAACAAACCAATCAGAATCTAATCTGGGTGTAAAGGCAGAACCTAAGGTGGGGGCTGAGGATGGGTTTTAAGGACAACAGCTGTTTGGTGTAAGGTGTAAGAAAGTGGTTCAATTTTTTAATGATTGGTTTGGCAGTATAGTGCAGATGGCTGGCTTTCAGTCCAGATATAGGGATTTTGTATTTTTGTCTGCCAAGAGGATCTCCTCCTGATGAACAAGGCTTCCTCCCCCTTCCCCATTTAAGTAA
Source organism: Myotis nattereri (assembly GCF_964212035.1). NCBI lineage: Eukaryota > Metazoa > Chordata > Mammalia > Chiroptera > Vespertilionidae > Myotis > Myotis nattereri. Next base: position 31,859,442 of record NC_138076.1, read on the forward strand.
TCCTATCCTATATAATCTATCTATATTACTAAAAGGGTAATATGCTAATTAGACTGGGTTGACGGGCCATCTTCCGGACGTCCGACTTCCTTCCAGACAAAGCCATGGTGGTGGGGGCTGATGCAGAGGCCATTAGGGGTGATCAGGCCAGCAGGGGACGGCAGTTGGGGGCAAGATCAGGTGGGCAGGGGAGGGCAGTTAGGGGCATTCAGGCAGGCAGGCAGGCAGAGGCAGTAAGGGTGATCAGGCAGGCAGGCAGGTGAGTGGTTAGGAGCCAGGGGTCCCAGATTGTGAGAGGGATTTCTGACCCACAGGGATCAGGCCTAAACTGGCAGTCGGACATCCCCCAAGGGGTCTCCCATTGGAGAGGGTGCAGGCTGGGTGGAGGAAAACCCCTATGCCCCGGTGCATGAATTTCATGCACTGGGCCACTAGTAATAAAATAAGAGACCTACATTGCCTCCATTTTTAGTCACATTTCAAACTAATCCTGCTAATGAACTCTCCTGTCTAGCAAAACTTCCTCAATTAATTCTTGGCCCACTAACTTTACTGCCTCTACTTCCTTTTCCTGACACCCCTCCCCATCCCCCCATCAAAGTTTTACTTTCCATTCCTTAACCCCAAATCTATTTATTCTGTAATGGTCTCTGAATAAAAGATTACAAATATATAATACTTCTCTGAATGCTTGTCAATTATTATCTGTATCAGACATGTGGCAGGCACATTTACAACTTTGTTTTAAAGTTAAATTAGGCATATTCATGCCCGGAGAGAGATTATAATTCCTGGAATTTACAGACCACCCTGATTGATTTCTGCAAGATATATCATACATGGCAGCCTTGCAATGAATATTTGTTGTCTGTGTGAGTGAAGAAGAAGACATGAACACTGAGGCAGTGACTCATCTGAGAGGTCTAAACAGTGACTGATTAAACAAATGCAGCAATGCATTCTGTTCTTCCTTCTGACCTGTGCTGTTGTTTTGGAAGTTGAGATCCTCTGGTGACTAAGTAATCAGATGTATGGATATACTTCCTTGAGGTGTACTACTTGCAAAGGACTTTGACCATCACCCACAGCAAAGATGAGGGCAGATCAGGTCAGCCTGCTCTTGTTTTTTTGCGAAGAGATATACTCCATGCAATACCCTTTGGCCACAAAATGGCCATCCATTGTTTCAAACGGTGTTTAAAATTTCACTTCAGAATGCTTACAAGTAACTCAAAATGAATAGATGTATTTCTGGGTGACAATAAATTTGATTCTGTAACTGAAACAGTAGTTTTGGCCTCTCTTGTATAGCCGAATGTTATAGCAACAGAGCCACAGGATTTCAAGAAGTACCATACTCACATTCATTGAAGTGGATTGTTTTTAAGGTTCCAACACAGACCACTTGGTACAAAGGGTCAAATGCAGTCCAAACAAATACTTGACAATAACAGGTACAAAGTGCTGGGTCCTTGGTGAATGATTAATCATAAACTATCATAAACAAAAGTGTTCTATACATTTGATAAACAGGTTCATAAAGAGCACAGGAAATATGAAGGACAGTCACATCTTTCCAAATTAAATGTCAGTCCTAGACTGTTGAGTGATGCTTGGAGCATCTAAGTTTGAGGGGGTTTTGTTTAACACTTTAAGTCAGCCTAGGGTGGCTATGTCTGCACACCCATATTGGTACAATACATTGCATTCATAAATGTGCCGTTAGCATTCTTATGTATGTCTTTCATTACATAGTCTCCATTCAGTAGGTTATGTTATGCACACTCACTCTCAGAAACCAATGTAAGGGGACACTACTTTTCTGTTCCTGTATTTTTTTTTCTCATGGGAATTAAGGGAGCAATAACTATGACAACCACTAGACAGAAAGGCAGATAAACCAATGTTGCAAACACCAAAAAAAAATCCCTCCTCGAAACACCAAAACACTTTGTTGCATCTTCAAAGTAGTGTTAATAATAAAAGTGACTATAGAAAAAGAGGATAACATTTGTTTTTTTGGCTTATTTTTTGTTTTTTTTTTTCACAGAGCTGTTGGAATGATATAGCCAAATGCATGTGACCATCCCAAGTGGCCTCATTGGATAGTTACAAAAATATTTTTTAAAATTTCCAATAATTTTGCTATATTTCAGAATACTTTTAAAGCTTAACTGTAGAAATTATTTTGCACACTACTTAGTAAGTCACATAAAAACTAACATTTTTCCTCAGTAAGAGTCAACCCTGGTGTTGACAGGGTTGTTAGTGCCCTTTTTGGTACAAAAGAGGGAAACTAAGCCCATTGTGCAGGTAAGAAATGGTGGCAATCAAGAAATCAGGGTCCAACCAGAAGTTAAGCAGCCCTCAAAGGTTTATGGAAATTATCATGAAAATACAAAGGAAATGACCCTGGTGATGACAGTGCTTTCAAAGGTCAGGTGTCAATGGAAAGGCTTTAGAAGGGGTTTCTTAGCCTTGTCATTTGGGAAGAAGAAAGAAAAAGCCCCTCCCTCTCTCCTCCCACCTGACCTTCCACTTCTTCAATACCGAGGTCCATGCATTGTGTTTCTATGGACCATAAAGACAAATGAGATTGAAAACAACCATCAGATTAATTACAGAACTTTTTGGTCCTGAAGGGTAAGATATCTGACTAAAGCGTGGAGAAAAAAAAAAGAAAATAAGGAAATGGAAAGACACAAAATGTACACCACATGTCCTCTAAAAGATGTTCCTCCTTTGATGTGAATAATTTTGTTTCTTCTTTTTTTTCTACTTTTATTTATTTATTTTTATTTATTGTCTAAAGTTTCACATATGTATCCTTCCCCCCCACCCCCCGCCCGTTTGACCCCCTGCCCCAGCCATTCCCACCCTGGGCAAGCCCCCACCACCCCAGTGTCTGTGTCCATTGGTTATGCTAATATGCACCCATACAAGTCCTTTGGTTGCTTTCTAACCGTCCCTGCCCCTTCCCTGCCATTTGTCTCTGGATCTATGCTTGTTCATCAAATTATGCTGATCATTATATCCCACATATGAGTGAGATCATGTGATATTTATCTTTCTCTGACTGGCTTATTTCGCTTAGCATAATGCTCTCCAGTTCCATCCATGCTATAGCAAATGGTAAAAGTTCCTTCTTTTTATAACCACGTAATATTACATTGTGTAGATGTACCACAGTGCCTTAATCCATTCATCTACTGATGGGCACTAAGACTGTTTCCAAATCTTAGCTATGACGAATTGTGCCGCTATGAACATAGGGGTGCATGTATCCTTTCTGATTGGTGTTTCTAGTTTCTTGGGATATATTCCTAGAAGTGGGATCACAGGGTCAAAGGAGAGTTCCATTTTTAGTTTTTTGAGGAAGCTCCATGCTGTTCTCCACAGTGGCTGCACCAGTCTGCATTCCCACCAACAGTGCAAGAGGGTTCCTTTTTCTCCTCATCCTCACCAACACTTACCATTTGTTGATTTGTTGATGATAGCTATTCTGAGAGGTGTGAGGTGGTACTTCATTATCATTTTGATTTGCATCTCTCAGATGATTAGTGACTTTGAGCATGTTTTCATATGTCTCTTGGCCTTCCTTATGTCTTCTTTTGAAAAATATCTATTTAGGCCCGTTGCCTATTTTTTGATTGGGTTGTTTATCTTCCTTTTGTTAAGTTATATGAGTTCCCTGTAAATGTTGGAGATTAAACCATTATCAGTGATAACATTGGCAAATATGTTCTCCCATGCAGTGGGCTTTCTTGTTGTTTTGTTGATGGTTTCTTTTGTTGTGCAAAAGCTTTTTATTTTAATGTAGTCCCACTTGTTTATTTTCTCTTTAGTTTCTATTACCCTAGGAGCTATATCAGTGAAGAAATTGCTTCAGCATATGTCTGAGATTTTGCTGCCTGTGGATTCCTCTAGTATTTTTATGGTTTCCCATCTTATGTTTAAGTCCTTTGTCCATTTTGAGTTTATTTTTGTGTATGGTGTAAGTTGGTGGTCTAGTTTGATTTTTTTTGCATGTATCTGTCCAATTTTCCCAACACCATTTATTGAAGAGACTGTCTTGCCCCCATTGTATGTTCTTGCCTCCTTTGTCAAATATTAATTGAGCATAGTGGTTTGGGTAGATTTCTGGGTTCTCTATTCTATTGCATTGATCTATATGTCTGTTCTTGTGCCAGTACCAGGCAGGTTTGAGAACAGTGGCTTTGTAATACAGCTTGATATCTGGTATTGAGATCCCAGCTACTTTGTTCTTCTTTCTCAGGATTGCTGCACCTACTAGGGGTCGTTTTTATTCCAGAAGAATTTTTGGAGAGTTTGTTCTAGGTCTGTGAAATATGCCATTGGTATTTTAATGGGGAGTGCATTGAATTTATAGATTGCTTTGGGTAGTATGGACATTTTAATGACATTGATTCTACCAATCCATGAACATGGTATGTTCTTACATCTGTTTATGTCTTCCTCTATCTCTTTTTTCAGTGTCCTGTAGTTTTCCGCGTATAGGTCTTTTACCTCCGTAGTTAAGTTTATTCCTAGGTATCTTAATTTTTTTTGTGCAGTCGTAAATGGGATTTTTTTTTCATTTCTCTTTCTGTGAGTTCAGTATTGGTGTATAAAAAGGCCATAGATTTCTGGGCGTTAATTTTGTATCCTGCTACATTACCAAATTCACTTATTAGGTCCAGTAGTTTTTTGATGGTGTCTTTGGGGTTTTCTATGTATAGTATCATGTCATCTGTGAATAAGGACAGTTTTACTTCTTCTTTTCCAATTTGGATGCCTTTTATTTCTTTTTCTTGTCTGATCCCTATGGCTAGTACTTCTAATACTATGTCGAACAGGAGTGGTGAAAGTGGGCATCCCTGTCTTGTTCCTGTTCTTAGGGGAAATGCGTTTAGTTTTTGCCCATTTAGTATGATGTTGGCTGTAGGTTTGTCATATAGGGCTTTTATTATATTGACGTATGATCCCTCTATTTCCACTTTGCTGAGAGTTTTTATCAAGAAAGGGTGTTGGATTTTGTTAAATGCTTTTTCTGCATCAATTGATATGATTATGTGATTTTTGTCTTTAATTTTGTTTATATGATGTATCACATTTATTGATTTGCGGATATTGTACCATCCTTGCATTCCCGGAATAAATCCTACTTGATCATGGTGTATGATCTTTCTAATGTAGTGCTGAATCCAATTTGCTAGAATTTTGTTGAGGATTTTAGCATCTATGTTCATCTAGGCCTGTAGTTCCCTTTTTTTGTGGTGTCTTTATCTGGCTTTGGGATTAAGGTAATGTTGGCTTTATAGAAAGAGCTGGGAAGTGTGCCTTCCTTTTGAATTTTTTGGAATAGTCTGAGGAGGATAGGTTTTAGTTCTTCTTTGACTGCTTGGTAGAACTCCCCTGTAAAGCCATCCAGACCAGGACTTTTGTTTGCTGGAAGATTCTTGATCTCTGTTTCAATTTCTTTAGTAGTTATTGGCCTATTCAGGTGTTTTGATTCTTCTTGGTTGAGTTTTGGGAGCTTGTATTTTTCTAGGAATATGTCTATTTCATTTAGGTTGTCTATTTTGGTGGAATAGAGTTGTTCATAGCATTTTTTCATAATCATTTGTATTTCTGTGGGATTGGTTGTTATTTCACCTCTTTCATTTCTGATTTTGTTTATTTGGGTCCTCTCTCTTTGCTTCTTGATGAGCCTGGCTAGAAGTTCATCAATCTTATTTATCCTTTCAAAGAACCTGCTCTTGGTTTTGTTGATCTTCAGTATTGTTTTTTGGGTCTCTATTTCATTTATCTCCACTCTGATCTTTATTATTTCCTTCCTTCTGCTTATGCTGGGCTTTTCTTGTTGCTCTCTTTCTAACTCTTTGAGTTGTAGGGTTAGGTAATTTATTACCATTGTTTCTTGATTTTTGCTGTAGGCTTATAGAGCTATGAACTTCCCTCTCAAGACTGCTTTCATTGTGTCCCATAGAGTTTGGATTGTTGTATTTTCATTGTCATTTGTTGCCATGCTTTTTATTTCTTCTATGATCTCTCTGGTAACCCAGTCATTGTTTATTAGCATGCTATTTAGTCTCCAGGTGTTTGATTTATTTTTATTGTTTTTATTGTAGTTGATTTTTGGTTTTATGTCATTGTGATCTGAGAAGATGCTTGATACGATTTCTATCTTCTTGAATTTGAATAGACTTTTCCTGTGACCCAATATATGGTCTATCTTTGAAAATAACCCATGTGCACTTGAGAGGAATGTATATTCTGTGGCTTTGGGGTGAAATGTTCTGAAGATGTCAACTAATTCCATCTGATCTAGTGAGTCATTTAGTATTGATGTTTTTTTGCTGATTTTTTGTTTAGAGGATTTGTCCAACAGTGATAATGGGGTATGAAAGTCCCCTACTATGACTGTATTACTGTCATTTTCTCCCTTGATATCCTCAAGAAGTTTTGTTTTTTTTTAAATATATTTGGGTGCTCCTGTATTGGGTGCATCTGTGTTTACCAGAGTTATGTCTTCTTGTTGAATTGTTCCCTTTAGTATTATGAAGTGGCCTTCCTTATCTTTTGTTATGGCCTTCACTTTGAGGTCTAATTTTTCAGATATAAATATTGCTACCTCACCTTTTTTTTCATTAATATTCCCCTGAAAAATCTTTTTCCATCCCTTCAACATCAGTCTGTGTGAATTCCTTTTTCTGAGGTTGGTTTCTTGTAGACAGGAGATATATGGGTCATGTTTTCTTATCCACTCTGCAACACTATGTCTTTTGATTGGGGCATTTAATCCATTTACATTTAAAGTTATTATTGATAGGTACTTGTTTGTCGCCATTTTTAGTCTTTATGCCTGTGTTCCTTCTTCCCTTCTTATTTCTCCTTTTTACAGCAGTCCCTTAAGCATTTCTTGCATTGCTGGTTTGGTGGTAATAAACTCCCTTAGTCCTGTTTTGTCTGTGAAACTCCTGATTTTCCCCTCAACTTTGATCGATAGCCTTGCTGGGTATAGTATTCTTGGATTTAGACCCTTGCTTTGTATGACTTTGTATATTTCATTCCATCCCCTTCTGGCCTTATGTGATTCTGTTGAGAAATCTGTCAATAGTCTGATGGGAGTTCCCTTGTGGGTAACTTTCTGTCTCTCTCTGGCAGTCTTTATGATTCTTACTCTGTCCTTGGATGTTTAACAATTATATTATAGTGTGTCTTGGTGTCAGTCTTTTCAGCTTCTTCTTGTTTGGGACTCTGTGAGCTTCTTGGACTTGTGTGAGCTTTTTCTTCTTCCCAATATCAGGGAAGTTTTCTGTCATTATTTCTTCAAATAGGTTTTCTATTCCTTGCTCAGCTTCCTCTCCTTCTAGGACCCCATTATGTGGATGCTGTTTCCTTTCATGTTGTCTCAACATTCCCTTAGGCTCTCCTCCTGTTTTTCAAAATTTTTTTTCCAGTTGCTGCTCTGCTTGAATATTTTTTCCTACCTTGTCTTCTAGCTCATTGATGCAGTCCTCCACTTCTTCTAGTTTATTATTGCTACTTTCTATTGTGTTCTTTATTGCAGTGATATCATTTGTCGTTTCTTCTTGGTTCTTCTTCATTTCCTTTTGGTTCTTACAAATATTGTTGAGTTTGTCTTCCATTCTTTTCAGAGTCCTTATGACCATTGCTCTGAATTATTTCTCTGACATATTGCTTGCCTCTGTTTCGTTTACTTCTTTTTCTGGTGATTCCTCTTTTTTTGTTTGGAGGCTGTTTCTTTGTCTCCCCATGTTTGCTCCTCTCAGGGTGTCTGGTTATGTAGCACTCTCTCTCTCCTACTTTGACTTAAAAGCACAAAATTAAACATGACAAGACACAACGCACATGTCACTGACACAAATGTATTCATGATACCAATAACCCCAAATTAAGGTGACCACCAGAGAAGAGAGAATTAATGGTGAGAAAAGAGTGGAAAAATGATATTGAGACAAGGAAAAAATGTAGGAAAGAAAAGAAAGAGAAGAAAAAATGAAGGGAGAAAATATATGTATATGGGGAGAAAACGTCAAAAAACCAACAGCTAATCCAAAAATATGCAAGTTACAAATACTCTGAGATGAATGCAAACAACAAACAACTAATCAAAAACAATGTAAACAACAAACACCCAAACAACAAACACCGAGCTGATTCTGAGGAGGCAGAACTCTCTCCAGGTGATCTCTGACCTTCCCGACCACTGATTGCCTCACCAGCTGTGTTTAATTCGCCAATTCCAATTCCGGGTGGATGTTGTTTGATTCAGCTGTTCTTTCTAACTCCTCTGTGAGAAGGCACAGGGCCTGTCTGTGTATTCGATGACACTATATCTCTCCCTGGACAAACTTTTTAGATGCCTGCAGCTGGGGAGGCTGGAGTCTCGGTGTTCATGTGTTCGCAGCTGAGGCAGCTGGTCCCTGGGTGATGTGGTTGTAGGGTTCCAGAAGGTATCCAACGTCTCTCCAGTTGAAGATAAGGCTGGGCTTCCGATCACAGCCACTCTCCCCTCCAATATGGCGCAGTTTTTACTGCAGAGCTGGCTGCTCCAGGAGAGATTTCAGCAGTAGTAGAGGCTGCCCAGCCAGGGGAGCCTGGTCTTCCAGCCCCCAATAGTCCTATGGAATATAGCTGTCCTTCCCTTACAAATACAGACACTCCCTGCATGTCCACACACTCTACTTTCACTCTTTCACTCATACACTATCTTGCAGCCTGCTGTCCTGTTGGTCACCATCTTGGATCCCTACCTCTTCTTTTTTTTTTAATTTTAGAAACTATATTCTCTTCATTCTCCTCCTATTAAGAATACAAGATCTGAAGGATCCATAAATGAAGTTTCCCACAGGAAACACTTTTTTTCTACTTTTCATCATGACCCCTCCCATAGAAAAAAGTCCTCGAGTGGGTGTGTACTGTTAGGCATGGTCCTGTGTGGTCCCTCTCCAACACTAGCCTCCCAGTGTGCCCCAGCCTCTAAACTTCCATCTAGGTATGGCTCTTGCTTCCTTTCTGCCAATCCTGGAATAGATCATGAAGGCTAAAGCCCATGGATTTTGAATGATTATTATAAATTCTGTGATTTTGTTACCATGTAATATTGGAATTCTCCTTATAATATTCCTTTGAGAGGTGATTCCCATGGAACTCTTCCCTTGGAGATAAATCTCAACCTCCCAAAGTGATATAAACATCAAAGGAGAAAATGCATGTAACTCATATTATGGAGGGCTGGGGCATTGTGGGAACTCATTTGATGAATTATTCCTCCTCCAGAAAGCTCAGACAAGCATCACGTGATTGGGATCTTGCTGATCTGAAATTTGCCCCATATAACTTATACCTATTGATTCTAGGAATAGTCATGCAACCCATCACAACCAGGATGACTTTTGAAGTTTCTTCTGTGTCTACTTTACCCCATGTCAACTGTTCCTCATAATATAGGATTGTTCTCCTCCTATCAGGTTCCAGGTTATTCTTACTTTCCAGACAAATGTTTAAAATTACCATTTTGTTAATGTATATGCATGTCATTTATTAAGTTATAGACCTTAAATGTATACAACTTTTATTTATCAACTATACCTTAAAAAACTAAGAAAAAATATACTATTATATTATTCTGTAGTTTATTTTTTAACCTATGCTTCCCTTTCTAAAATATTCTCAAAGCATGCTTAAAACTATTTTAATTAATAATGATGGTAAGTGTGACTATGTTCAATGCTAGACAGGTGCTTGGGATAATAAGGGAGCACTTTGTCAGGTATATGATTGTCTGACCTCTAAGCTATACACCTGAAACTGGTACAAAATAGTCTTGAATGTAAGCTGTAATTGAAAAGAATTTTAAAAAAAGAAAGAAAAAATGGTGGTAGAGTGAATATGTAATGAACTCTTGTTATAGACCACATACTGTACCAAACATATTTCATTCACGTCAACCCTCTGAGGTAGGTTTGCTTATCATCAGTGTTTTACAGATAAAAACCACAATCAGGCCACAGGTACACAAGTTTGAAAGCTACCCAAGTGCACCTAGGAAGAAAAGGACAAAGCCAAGATTTAAACCTAGATGTGACCAGTTCCAGAGCCCACACTCTTCTCTGCATTCTGTTATGCCTCTCTCATTCTCCCTTTTATTTTGAATATGGTTACAAGGTCCTTTTTGTCACTCATGAACATTTTCTAACTTCAGGGCCTTGAAACTTTAGCATAGTGACAGTATTTTCAGCAGGCCACTTTTTTCTCTTATATGTATCTTTGATTGTATGTCTATCCTTAAAAATTATGTACATAAACTGCAGAAAATCTGAGCTGTGGATTATCTGATGGACACTAGTCAGTCAATCTCCTGCTTTTGGGCATGTTCCTTTTCTTCATTTGAATCAAAATTGCCTTTCAAATTCCATTTCATGGGATCTACTTATGTTTCCTTAGAAACTATTGAAGTGCCTTGATGATGCCATGGTTACATGTGTGACTTTGGAAAGTTTGTCTCTGCCCACTAGGGAACCTGTGTCTTTCTCATTATCAACAAGTAGTCAACCTCAATTTTTTTTTTTTTTCATTTTAGACTTGCAGGTCATATGATCTCTGTCACAATGGATCAAAACCTGCTGTGGTAGTGCAAAAACAGCCAGAAGCAATATGTAAAGAATTGGCAAGCTGTGTTCTAGTAAAACTTTATTCCTAAAAGCATTTGGAGACTAGGATTTGCCTGTAGGCCACATTTTTGCCTCCCCCTGCCTTAGACTGTAAAATTTCCTTTGGAAGATCAAAGTTGTTATGTAATATTGAACCACTGTGGATTAATAAGTTCAACTCAGTAAAACCCAAACTCCTTTTTTCCACTAAAATTAGCTCCTTTCCCACATTTCCCTATTTCTGTCAGTGACAACAACATTTTCCATTTCATGCACATTTAAAAATGTGGAGTTGAATATTTGATTTCGACTTTCTGATAACTGCTGCATATTTCACATCTGTGTATTTCCATTTTCATAGGTATCTTTATTTTATCACTTCACTTCTGTATTTATAGTCTTGGCTTTTGGACTGGCTGATTTGCCTTCAGATTCGCTACCCCTCCCCCACCCCACCCAATTCATCCTTAGCATGGCTTTTGGTTTAATCATTTCTAAAATGTTACTTTTATTAATTCTTTACTTTCCAATATTTAAAATATACCAATTTCTGACCTCAATCTGCCTTTCTTCTTCTTTCACCCTCTATATAAGTCCACTAACACTTTTTTTTTAAAAAAATTCACTCTATTAAGGTATTATTGACACGTAAAAAGTAGCACATATTATAGTATACAACTCATCAAGTTTGGGATAAGCATCCACTTGTGAAATTATCATCACGATCAAGGCCATAGACAAATCCTTCATCTCCCAAGGTTCCTACCTGTTCCTATTACTATTATTATTATTACTAGAGGCTCGGTGCACAAAAATTTGTGCATTCAGGGGGATCCCTCAGCCCAGCCTGTGCCCCTGCTCCCCGGGGGATCGGGCCTAAGCTAGCAGTCAGACATCCCTCTGGCAGCCCAGGAGCCCTTGGCGGATGTCCACATGCCAGCGGGGAGCAGGCCTAAGCTGTAGTGGGACATCCTTAGTGCTGCTGAAGAGGTGAGAGAGGCTCCCGCCACCACCGCTGTGCTGGCAGCCATCAGCCTGGCTTGTGGCTGAGCAGAGCTCCTGCTAAGGGAGCACACTGACCACCAGGGGGCAGCTCCTGCAATGAGCATCTGTCCCGTGGTGGTCAGTGTGTGTCATAGTGACCAGTCATTCCCAGTGGTTCTCCTATTAGGGTCAATTTGCATATTACCCTTTTATTATATAGGAGAGAGGCCTGGTGCATGGGTGGGGGCTGGCTGGTTTGCCCTGAAGAGTGTCCCAGATCAGGGTGGGGGTCCCGTTGGGGTGTCAGGCCAGCCTGGGTGAGGGACTGAGGGCCGTTTTCAGGCTGGCCACACCCCCTTCAGGGTGGGGGTCCCCACTGGGGTGCCTGGCCAGCCTGGGTGAGGGGCTGATGGCTGTTTGCAGGCTGGTCAAGCCCCCCCAGTGAGGACCCTCACCCCATGGAGGTTTGGCCAGCCTGGGTAAGGGGCTGATGGCTGTTTGCAGGCTGGCCAAGCCCTCCAGTGGGGACCCTCACCCCATGGGGGTGTGGTCAGCCTGGATAGGGGCTGAGGGTCGTTTTCAGGCTGACCACAACCCCTTCAGGGTGGGGGGTTCCCACTGGGGTACCTGGCCAGCCTGGTACACATTTTCTTTATCCATTTAGCTTTCGATGGACATTTAGGTTGCAAATTATAAAAGGATTGCCTATAATTCAATAGCAAAATAACAAATGCTTTCTTGTTGTTGTTTTACCTTTGTTCTTTTGATCACACCATTTCTTCTTTCCAGAACACCATTTTACCTGCAAAACACCTATCCACATCATAGACATTTCAAAAGCAAAACTCACTTCTTACATTTTCCATAAAGCTTTGTCTACTCTATTCCATAACGATGTCCCCCCCCCACCTCCCCGCTCCCCTGACCTGAGAAGTCTTGTAGTATGGGCTGTCTCTGAGACTCATTTGTCATCTAATTCTATATCCACTTGCACCATTTTCAGAAGTGTTTGCCTTATTTCTCCAATTAGAGCAACATTGGTTAAGGTCCGCAGCATAGTTCAATCTTAAGTTTACTTTAAAATAAGAAAGAAGGCTAGGAAAAATAAAATATAAAAATGACTAGAGCCTGGTCACAGTGGCTCAGTGGTTGAGCATCGACCTATGAACCAGGAGGTCATGGTTCCATTCCAGGTCAAGGCACATGCCTGGGTCGCAGGCTCAGTCCCCAGTGGGAAGTGTGCAGGAGGCAGCCAATCACGGATTCTCTCACATTGTTGATGTTTCTTGCCAGGAGCCGGTCCATCCTTGCTGTTTCAAAGGACCTGGCATATATGGCATACTGTTCTTAATATGTTTGCTCACCTTCTTGGCACTATGTGTTTTAACCAAGGTCTCTGAGAAAGGTTGTTTTCCCAGGTAGGGATTTTCTCCTGAAGTTAGGGAGGGAATAAAACCCCTCAACTAAGTGCCAGGCGGGTAATTAATCACTTTAACTACGAACAATCATGCGTAAGCTACATAATCTTTACTCCCTGGAATGGAGATAAGAAAGGCCCTAACCTTTGGAATAGAGATTGATAGGATTGAATCAACTGGTATAAATACAGATGTAAGAACACAGAACTTAGAACACAGAACTAAGAAGACAGAACCAGGAGGCACAGAACCTACACAGAACATTCTCTAGAGACAGAAGAACTTCGCTGGAGAAAACATGGCAAAAGATCCTGGACAGAAACTGGCCTCAGAACCTAGCGAGAGAACATGGCAAAAGATCCTGGACTGAACCTGACTATAGAACATGGCAAGAGAACCTGGACAGAACCTGGCTGGAGAACCTAGTGAGGGAACATGGACACAGAACCTGGCTAGAGATCCTAACCAGAACCTCTCTGGAGATCCAGACAAGAATTTGGCTGGAGATCCTGGCTGGAGATCCTGGCTAGGCTGCTGATCAACTGAACTCTGTCTCCATGTCATTCCTTCTTCGCCGACTCCGTCCACACATTTGGGGACCCCTGGACCTGCTGGGGTTGGACCCCGGCATATGGCGCCCGAACAGGGACCCCTAGGTAAGCGCCCCACACTCGGGACGGATAGGACTCCACTGTAGGAAGAGGGTGGATAGTCTTCGCCGACTCCGTCCACACCTTTGGGAACTCCTGGAACAGGATTCCCTTAGGTAAGCCTCCCCCCCCCCCCCCATTGAGAGCCCCACACTCGGGGCAGATAGGACTCCACCAGGGTACTGCAGACCCCCCTACAGAGGATAAGTAGGGTAAGAAGGTGGATAGTACAGAACTCAGATTGAGAAGATGTGCCATACTGAGTCCAAAGAAAGAAGACTCTGTATTGATTCTTAGATTGAGAAGATGTGCCATACTGAGTCTAAAGAAATAAGACTCTGTATTGATCTTTTAACACATATGCTTGCTAGCAGAGGAATTAAGGTTACTCCCAGTCAGATGGAACATTTTATACAAGAAATACGTCCATGCTTTTCTGAGGAAGGAAAGGTGCCCGAAAGGTAAATGTAGAGGCATTGGAGAAGGTAGGCCCAAGGAGCCTTATTCTTAACCCCACTGCAGCCTTTCCACCCCGGGAAAGTGCAGGATTGGCAAGCTCTCCCTGGGGTGATAGATCAGGACTCAGGTAATAGCGGAAAGCGCCAATCCTACTCTTAAAATGGATACAAGAGAGCATTTGGGGGTTTTCTTTTTAATGCCTGCTTTTAACAAATAAAAAAGGGGGAATTTGCCGGGAGCCGGTCCATCCTTGCTGTTTCAAGGGACCTGGCATATATGGCATACTGTTCTTAATATGTTTGCTCACCTTCTTGGCACTATGTGTTTTAACCAAGGTCTCTGAGAAAGGTTGTTTCCCCAGGTAGGGATTTTCTCCTGAAGTTAGGGAGGGAATAAAACCCCTCAACTAAGTGCCAGGCGGGTAATTAATCACTTTAACTACGAACAATCATGCATAAGCTACATAATCTTTACTCCCTGGAATGGAGATAAGAAACGCCCTAACCTTTGGAATAGAGATTGATAGGATTGAATCAACTGGTATAAATACAGATGTAAGAACACAGAACTTGGAACACAGAACTAAGAAGACAGAACCAGGAGGCACAGAACCTACACAGAACATTCTCTAGAGACAGTAGAACTTCGCTGGAGAAAACATGGCAAAAGATCCTGGACAGAAACTGGCCTCAGAACCTAGCGAGAGAACATGGCAAAAGATCCTGGACTGAACCTGACTATAGAACATGGCAAGAGAACCTGACTAGAACCTGGTGACTGAACCTGGCTGGAGAACCTGGACAGAACCTGGCTGGAGAACCTAGTGAGGGAACATGGACACAGAACCTGGCTAGAGATCCTAACCAGAACCTCTCTGGAGATCCAGACAAGAATTTGGCTGGAGATCCTGGCTGGAGATCCTGGCTAGGCTGCTGATCAACTGAACTCTGTCTCCATGTCATTCCTTCTTCGCCAACTCCGTCCACACATTTGGGGACCCCTGGACCTGCTGGGGTTGGACCCCGGCATATGGCGCCCGAACAGGGACCCCTAGGTATGCGCCCCACACTCGGGACGGATAGGACTCCACTGTAGGAAGAAGGTGGATAGTCTTCGCCGACTCCGTCCACACCTTTGGGAACTCCTGGAACAGGATTCCCTTAGGTAAGCCTCCCCCCCTCCCCCCCATTGAGAGCCCCACACTCGGGGCAGATAGGACTCCACCAGGGTACTGCAGACCCCCCTACAGAGGATAAGTAGGGTAAGAAGGTGGATAGTACAGAACTCAGATTGAGAAGATGTGCCATACTGAGTCCAAAGAAAGAAGACTCTGTATTGATTCTTAGATTGAGAAGATGTGCCATACTGAGTCTAAAGAAATAAGACTCTGTATTGATCTTTTAACACATATGCTTGCTAGCAGAGGAATTAAGGTTACTCCCAGTCAGATGGAACATTTTATACAAGAAATACGTCCATGCTTTTCTGAGGAAGGAAAGGTGCCCGAAAGGTAAATGTAGAGGCATTGGAGAAGGTAGGCCCAAGGAGCCTTATTCTTAACCCCACTGCAGCCTTTCCACCCCGGGAAAGTGCAGGATTGGCAAGCTCTCCCTGGGGTGATAGATCAGGACTCAGGTAATAGCGGAAAGCGCCAATCCTACTCTTAAAATGGATACAAGAGAGCATTTGGGGGTTTTCTTTTTAATGCCTGCTTTTAACAAATAAAAAAGGGGGAATTTGCCGGGAGCCGGTCCATCCTTGCTGTTTCAAGGGACCTGGCATATATGGCATACTGTTCTTAATATGTTTGCTCACCTTCTTGGCACTATGTGTTTTAACCAAGGTCTCTGAGAAAGGTTGTTTCCCCAGGTAGGGATTTTCTCCTGAAGTTAGGGAGGGAATAAAACCCCTCAACTAAGTGCCAGGCGGGTAATTAATCACTTTAACTACGAACAATCATGCATAAGCTACATAATCTTTACTCCCTGGAATGGAGATAAGAAACGCCCTAACCTTTGGAATAGAGATTGATAGGATTGAATCAACTGGTATAAATACAGATGTAAGAACACAGAACTTGGAACACAGAACTAAGAAGACAGAACCAGGAGGCACAGAACCTACACAGAACATTCTCTAGAGACAGTAGAACTTCGCTGGAGAAAACATGGCAAAAGATCCTGGACAGAAACTGGCCTCAGAACCTAGCGAGAGAACATGGCAAAAGATCCTGGACTGAACCTGACTATAGAACATGGCAAGAGAACCTGGACAGAACCTGGCTGGAGAACCTAGTGAGGGAACATGGACACAGAACCTGGCTAGAGATCCTAACCAGAACCTCTCTGGAGATCCAGACAAGAATTTGGCTGGAGATCCTGGCTGGAGATCCTGGCTAGGCTGCTGATCAACTGAACTCTGTCTCCATGTCATTCCTTCTTCGCCGACTCCGTCCACACATTTGGGGACCCCTGGACCTGCTGGGGTTGGACCCCGGCATATGGCGCCCGAACAGGGACCCCTAGGTAAGCGCCCCACACTCGGGACAGATAGGACTCCACTGTAGGAAGAGGGTGGATAGTCTTCGCCGACTCCGTCCACACCTTTGGGAACTCCTGGAACAGGATTCCCTTAGGTAAGCCTCCCCCCCTCCCCCCCATTGAGAGCCCCACACTCGGGGCAGATAGGACTCCACCAGGGTACTGCAGACCCCCCTACAGAGGATAAGTAGGGTAAGAAGGTGGATAGTACAGAACTCAGATTGAGAAGATGTGCCATACTGAGTCCAAAGAAAGAAGACTCTGTATTGATTCTTAGATTGAGAAGATGTGCCATACTGAGTCTAAAGAAATAAGACTCTGTATTGATCTTTTAACACATATGCTTGCTAGCAGAGGAATTAAGGTTACTCCCAGTCAGATGGAACATTTTATACAAGAAATACGTCCATGCTTTTCTGAGGAAGGAAAGGTGCCCGAAAGGTAAATGTAGAGGCATTGGAGAAGGTAGGCCCAAGGAGCCTTATTCTTAACCCCACTGCAGCCTTTCCACCCCGGGAAAGTGCAGGATTGGCAAGCTCTCCCTGGGGTGATAGATCAGGACTCAGGTAATAGCGGAAAGCGCCAATCCTACTCTTAAAATGGATACAAGAGAGCATTTGGGGGTTTTCTTTTTAATGCCTGCTTTTAACAAATAAAAAAGGGGGAATTTGCCGGGAGCCGGTCCATCCTTGCTGTTTCAAGGGACCTGGCATATATGGCATACTGTTCTTAATATGTTTGCTCACCTTCTTGGCACTATGTGTTTTAACCAAGGTCTCTGAGAAAGGTTGTTTCCCCAGGTAGGGATTTTCTCCTGAAGTTAGGGAGGGAATAAAACCCCTCAACTAAGTGCCAGGCGGGTAATTAATCACTTTAACTACGAACAATCATGCATAAGCTACATAATCTTTACTCCCTGGAATGGAGATAAGAAACGCCCTAACCTTTGGAATAGAGATTGATAGGATTGAATCAACTGGTATAAATACAGATGTAAGAACACAGAACTTGGAACACAGAACTAAGAAGACAGAACCAGGAGGCACAGAACCTACACAGAAAATTCTCTAGAGACAGTAGAACTTCGCTGGAGAAAACATGGCAAAAGATCCTGGACAGAAACTGGCCTCAGAACCTAGCGAGAGAACATGGCAAAAGATCCTGGACTGAACCTGACTATAGAACATGGCAAGAGAACCTGACTAGAACCTGGTGACTGAACCTGGCTGGAGAACCTGGACAGAACCTGGCTGGAGAACCTAGTGAGGGAATATGGACACAGAACCTGGCTAGAGATCCTAACCAGAACCTCTCTGGAGATCCAGACAAGAATTTGGCTGGAGATCCTGGCTGGAGATCCTGGCTAGGCTGCTGATCAACTGAACTCTGTCTCCATGTCATTCCTTCTTCGCCGACTCCGTCCACACATTTGGGGACCCCTGGACCTGCTGGGGTTGGACCCCGGCATATGGCGCCCGAACAGGGACCCCTAGGTATGCGCCCCACACTCGGGACGGATAGGACTCCACTGTAGGAAGAAGGTGGATAGTCTTCGCCGACTCCGTCCACACCTTTGGGAACTCCTGGAACAGGATTCCCTTAGGTAAGCCTCCCCCCCTCCCCCCCATTGAGAGCCCCACACTCGGGGCAGATAGGACTCCACCAGGGTACTGCAGACCCCCCTACAGAGGATAAGTAGGGTAAGAAGGTGGATAGTACAGAACTCAGATTGAGAAGATGTGCCATACTGAGTCCAAAGAAAGAAGACTCTGTATTGATTCTTAGATTGAGAAGATGTGCCATACTGAGTCTAAAGAAATAAGACTCTGTATTGATCTTTTAACACATATGCTTGCTAGCAGAGGAATTAAGGTTACTCCCAGTCAGATGGAACATTTTATACAAGAAATACGTCCATGCTTTTCTGAGGAAGGAAAGGTGCCCGAAAGGTAAATGTAGAGGCATTGGAGAAGGTAGGCCCAAGGAGCCTTATTCTTAACCCCACTGCAGCCTTTCCACCCCGGGAAAGTGCAGGATTGGCAAGCTCTCCCTGGGGTGATAGATCAGGACTCAGGTAATAGCGGAAAGCGCCAATCCTACTCTTAAAATGGATACAAGAGAGCATTTGGGGGTTTTCTTTTTAATGCCTGCTTTTAACAAATAAAAAAGGGGGAATTTGCCGGGAGCCGGTCCATCCTTGCTGTTTCAAGGGACCTGGCATATATGGCATACTGTTCTTAATATGTTTGCTCACCTTCTTGGCACTATGTGTTTTAACCAAGGTCTCTGAGAAAGGTTGTTTCCCCAGGTAGGGATTTTCTCCTGAAGTTAGGGAGGGAATAAAACCCCTCAACTAAGTGCCAGGCGGGTAATTAATCACTTTAACTACGAACAATCATGCATAAGCTACATAATCTTTACTCCCTGGAATGGAGATAAGAAACGCCCTAACCTTTGGAATAGAGATTGATAGGATTGAATCAACTGGTATAAATACAGATGTAAGAACACAGAACTTGGAACACAGAACTAAGAAGACAGAACCAGGAGGCACAGAACCTACACAGAACATTCTCTAGAGACAGTAGAACTTCGCTGGAGAAAACATGGCAAAAGATCCTGGACAGAAACTGGCCTCAGAACCTAGCGAGAGAACATGGCAAAAGATCCTGGACTGAACCTGACTATAGAACATGGCAAGAGAACCTGACTAGAACCTGGTGACTGAACCTGGCTGGAGAACCTGGACAGAACCTGGCTGGAGAACCTAGTGAGGGAACATGGACACAGAACCTGGCTAGAGATCCTAACCAGAACCTCTCTGGAGATCCAGACAAGAATTTGGCTGGAGATCCTGGCTGGAGATCCTGGCTAGGCTGCTGATCAACTGAACTCTGTCTCCATGTCATTCCTTCTTCGCCGACTCCGTCCACACATTTGGGGACCCCTGGACCTGCTGGGGTTGGACCCCGGCATATGGCGCCCGAACAGGGACCCCTAGGTATGCGCCCCACACTCGGGACGGATAGGACTCCACTGTAGGAAGAGGGTGGATAGTCTTCGCCGACTCCGTCCACACCTTTGGGAACTCCTGGAACAGGATTCCCTTAGGTAAGCCTCCCCCCCCCCCCCCCATTGAGAGCCCCACACTCGGGGCAGATAGGACTCCACCAGGGTACTGCAGACCCCCCTACAGAGGATAAGTAGGGTAAGAAGGTGGATAGTACAGAACTCAGATTGAGAAGATGTGCCATACTGAGTCCAAAGAAAGAAGACTCTGTATTGATTCTTAGATTGAGAAGATGTGTCATACTGAGTCTAAAGAAATAAGACTCTGTATTGATCTTTTAACACATATGCTTGCTAGCAGAGGAATTAAGGTTACTCCCAGTCAGATGGAACATTTTATACAAGAAATACGTCCATGCTTTTCTGAGGAAGGAAAGGTGCCCGAAAGGTAAATGTAGAGGCATTGGAGAAGGTAGGCCCAAGGAGCCTTATTCTTAACCCCACTGCAGCCTTTCCACCCCGGGAAAGTGCAGGATTGGCAAGCTCTCCCTGGGGTGATAGATCAGGACTCAGGTAATAGCGGAAAGCGCCAATCCTACTCTTAAAATGGATACAAGAGAGCATTTGGGGGTTTTCTTTTTAATGCCTGCTTTTAACAAATAAAAAAGGGGGAATTTGCCGGGAGCCGGTCCATCCTTGCTGTTTCAAAGGACCTGGTATATATGGCATACTGTTCTTAATATGTTTGCTCACCTTCTTGGCACTATGTGTTTTAACCAAGGTCTCTGAGAAAGGTTGTTTCCCCAGGTAGGGATTTTCCCCTGAAGTTAGGGAGGGAATAAAACCCCTCAACTAAGTGCCAGGCGGGTAATTAATCACTTTAACTACGAACAATCATGCATAAGCTACATAATCTTTACTCCCTGGAATGGAGATAAGAAACGCCCTAACCTTTGGAATAGAGATTGATAGGATTGAATCAACTGGTATAAATACAGATGTAAGAACACAGAACTTGGAACACAGAACTAAGAAGACAGAACCAGGAGGCACAGAACCTACACAGAACATTCTCTAGAGACAGTAGAACTTCGCTGGAGAAAACATGGCAAAAGATCCTGGACAGAAACTGGCCTCAGAACCTAGCGAGAGAACATGGCAAAAGATCCTGGACTGAACCTGACTATAGAACATGGCAAGAGAACCTGACTAGAACCTGGTGACTGAACCTGGCTGGAGAACCTGGACAGAACCTGGCTGGAGAACCTAGTGAGGGAACATGGACACAGAACCTGGCTAGAGATCCTAACCAGAACCTCTCTGGAGATCCAGACAAGAATTTGGCTGGAGATCCTGGCTGGAGATCCTGGCTAGGCTGCTGATCAACTGAACTCTGTCTCCATGTCATTCCTTCTTCGCCGACTCCGTCCACACATTTGGGGACCCCTGGACCTGCTGGGGTTGGACCCCGGCATATGGCGCCCGAACAGGGACCCCTAGGTATGCGCCCCACACTCGGGACGGATAGGACTCCACTGTAGGAAGAGGGTGGATAGTCTTCGCCGACTCCGTCCACACCTTTGGGAACTCCTGGAACAGGATTCCCTTAGGTAAGCCTCCCCCCCCCCCCCCATTGAGAGCCCCACACTCGGGGCAGATAGGACTCCACCAGGGTACTGCAGACCCCCCTACAGAGGATAAGTAGGGTAAGAAGGTGGATAGTACAGAACTCAGATTGAGAAGATGTGCCATACTGAGTCCAAAGAAAGAAGACTCTGTATTGATTCTTAGATTGAGAAGATGTGCCATACTGAGTCTAAAGAAATAAGACTCTGTATTGATCTTTTAACACATATGCTTGCTAGCAGAGGAATTAAGGTTACTCCCAGTCAGATGGAACATTTTATACAAGAAATACGTCCATGCTTTTCTGAGGAAGGAAAGGTGCCCGAAAGGTAAATGTAGAGGCATTGGAGAAGGTAGGCCCAAGGAGCCTTATTCTTAACCCCACTGCAGCCTTTCCACCCCGGGAAAGTGCAGGATTGGCAAGCTCTCCCTGGGGTGATAGATCAGGACTCAGGTAATAGCGGAAAGCGCCAATCCTACTCTTAAAATGGATACAAGAGAGCATTTGGGGGTTTTCTTTTTAATGCCTGCTTTTAACAAATAAAAAAGGGGGAATTTGCCGGGAGCCGGTCCATCCTTGCTGTTTCAAGGGACCTGGCATATATGGCATACTGTTCTTAATATGTTTGCTCACCTTCTTGGCACTATGTGTTTTAACCAAGGTCTCTGAGAAAGGTTGTTTCCCCAGGTAGGGATTTTCTCCTGAAGTTAGGGAGGGAATAAAACCCCTCAACTAAGTGCCAGGCGGGTAATTAATCACTTTAACTACGAACAATCATGCATAAGCTACATAATCTTTACTCCCTGGAATGGAGATAAGAAACGCCCTAACCTTTGGAATAGAGATTGATAGGATTGAATCAACTGGTATAAATACAGATGTAAGAACACAGAACTTGGAACACAGAACTAAGAAGACAGAACCAGGAGGCACAGAACCTACACAGAACATTCTCTAGAGACAGTAGAACTTCGCTGGAGAAAACATGGCAAAAGATCCTGGACAGAAACTGGCCTCAGAACCTAGCGAGAGAACATGGCAAAAGATCCTGGACTGAACCTGACTATAGAACATGGCAAGAGAACCTGACTAGAACCTGGTGACTGAACCTGGCTGGAGAACCTGGACAGAACCTGGCTGGAGAACCTAGTGAGGGAACATGGACACAGAACCTGGCTAGAGATCCTAACCAGAACCTCTCTGGAGATCCAGACAAGAATTTGGCTGGAGATCCTGGCTGGAGATCCTGGCTAGGCTGCTGATCAACTGAACTCTGTCTCCATGTCATTCCTTCTTCGCCGACTCCGTCCACACATTTGGGGACCCCTGGACCTGCTGGGGTTGGACCCCGGCATATGGCGCCCGAACAGGGACCCCTAGGTATGCGCCCCACACTCGGGACGGATAGGACTCCACTGTAGGAAGAGGGTGGATAGTCTTCGCCGACTCCGTCCACACCTTTGGGAACTCCTGGAACAGGATTCCCTTAGGTAAGCCTCCCCCCCCCCCCCCCATTGAGAGCCCCACACTCGGGGCAGATAGGACTCCACCAGGGTACTGTAGACCCCCCTACAGAGGATAAGTAGGGTAAGAAGGTGGATAGTACAGAACTCAGATTGAGAAGATGTGCCATACTGAGTCCAAAGAAAGAAGACTCTGTATTGATTCTTAGATTGAGAAGATGTGCCATACTGAGTCTAAAGAAATAAGACTCTGTATTGATCTTTTAACACATATGCTTGCTAGCAGAGGAATTAAGGTTACTCCCAGTCAGATGGA
Source organism: Myotis nattereri (assembly GCF_964212035.1). NCBI lineage: Eukaryota > Metazoa > Chordata > Mammalia > Chiroptera > Vespertilionidae > Myotis > Myotis nattereri. The sequence goes on from NC_138076.1 coordinate 31,882,587, forward strand.
ACATTTTATACAAGAAATACGTCCATGCTTTTCTGAGGAAGGAAAGGTGCCCGAAAGGTAAATGTAGAGGCATTGGAGAAGGTAGGCCCAAGGAGCCTTATTCTTAACCCCACTGCAGCCTTTCCACCCCGGGAAAGTGCAGGATTGGCAAGCTCTCCCTGGGGTGATAGATCAGGACTCAGGTAATAGCGGAAAGCGCCAATCCTACTCTTAAAATGGATACAAGAGAGCATTTGGGGGTTTTCTTTTTAATGCCTGCTTTTAACAAATAAAAAAGGGGGAATTTGCTGGGAGCCGGTCCATCCTTGCTGTTTCAAGGGACCTGGCATATATGGCATACTGTTCTTAATATGTTTGCTCACCTTCTTGGCACTATGTGTTTTAACCAAGGTCTCTGAGAAAGGTTGTTTCCCCAGGTAGGGATTTTCCCCTGAAGTTAGGGAGGGAATAAAACCCCTCAACTAAGTGCCAGGCGGGTAATTAATCACTTTAACTACGAACAATCATGCATAAGCTACATAATCTTTACTCCCTGGAATGGAGATAAGAAACGCCCTAACCTTTGGAATAGAGATTGATAGGATTGAATCAACTGGTATAAATACAGATGTAAGAACACAGAACTTGGAACACAGAACTAAGAAGACAGAACCAGGAGGCACAGAACCTACACAGAACATTCTCTAGAGACAGTAGAACTTCGCTGGAGAAAACATGGCAAAAGATCCTGGACAGAAACTGGCCTCAGAACCTAGCGAGAGAACATGGCAAAAGATCCTGGACTGAACCTGACTATAGAACATGGCAAGAGAACCTGACTAGAACCTGGTGACTGAACCTGGCTGGAGAACCTGGACAGAACCTGGCTGGAGAACCTAGTGAGGGAACATGGACACAGAACCTGGCTAGAGATCCTAACCAGAACCTCTCTGGAGATCCAGACAAGAATTTGGCTGGAGATCCTGGCTGGAGATCCTGGCTAGGCTGCTGATCAACTGAACTCTGTCTCCATGTCATTCCTTCTTCGCCGACTCCGTCCACACATTTGGGGACCCCTGGACCTGCTGGGGTTGGACCCCGGCATATGGCGCCCGAACAGGGACCCCTAGGTATGCGCCCCACACTCGGGACGGATAGGACTCCACTGTAGGAAGAGGGTGGATAGTCTTCGCCGACTCCGTCCACACCTTTGGGAACTCCTGGAACAGGATTCCCTTAGGTAAGCCTCCCCCCCCCCCCCCATTGAGAGCCCCACACTCGGGGCAGATAGGACTCCACCAGGGTACTGCAGACCCCCCTACAGAGGATAAGTAGGGTAAGAAGGTGGATAGTACAGAACTCAGATTGAGAAGATGTGCCATACTGAGTCCAAAGAAAGAAGACTCTGTATTGATTCTTAGATTGAGAAGATGTGCCATACTGAGTCTAAAGAAATAAGACTCTGTATTGATCTTTTAACACATATGCTTGCTAGCAGAGGAATTAAGGTTACTCCCAGTCAGATGGAACATTTTATACAAGAAATACGTCCATGCTTTTCTGAGGAAGGAAAGGTGCCCGAAAGGTAAATGTAGAGGCATTGGAGAAGGTAGGCCCAAGGAGCCTTATTCTTAACCCCACTGCAGCCTTTCCACCCCGGGAAAGTGCAGGATTGGCAAGCTCTCCCTGGGGTGATAGATCAGGACTCAGGTAATAGCGGAAAGCGCCAATCCTACTCTTAAAATGGATACAAGAGAGCATTTGGGGGTTTTCTTTTTAATGCCTGCTTTTAACAAATAAAAAAGGGGGAATTTGCCGGGAGCCGGTCCATCCTTGCTGTTTCAAGGGACCTGGCATATATGGCATACTGTTCTTAATATGTTTGCTCACCTTCTTGGCACTATGTGTTTTAACCAAGGTCTCTGAGAAAGGTTGCTTCCCCAGGTAGGGATTTTCTCCTGAAGTTAGGGAGGGAATAAAACCCCTCAACTAAGTGCCAGGCGGGTAATTAATCACTTTAACTACGAACAATCATGCATAAGCTACATAATCTTTACTCCCTGGAATGGAGATAAGAAACGCCCTAACCTTTGGAATAGAGATTGATAGGATTGAATCAACTGGTATAAATACAGATGTAAGAACACAGAACTTGGAACACAGAACTAAGAAGACAGAACCAGGAGGCACAGAACCTACACAGAACATTCTCTAGAGACAGTAGAACTTCGCTGGAGAAAACATGGCAAAAGATCCTGGACAGAAACTGGCCTCAGAACCTAGCGAGAGAACATGGCAAAAGATCCTGGACTGAACCTGACTATAGAACATGGCAAGAGAACCTGACTAGAACCTGGTGACTGAACCTGGCTGGAGAACCTGGACAGAACCTGGCTGGAGAACCTAGTGAGGGAACATGGACACAGAACCTGGCTAGAGATCCTAACCAGAACCTCTCTGGAGATCCAGACAAGAATTTGGCTGGAGATCCTGGCTGGAGATCCTGGCTAGGCTGCTGATCAACTGAACTCTGTCTCCATGTCATTCCTTCTTCGCCGACTCCGTCCACACATTTGGGGACCCCTGGACCTGCTGGGGTTGGACCCCGGCATATGGCGCCCGAACAGGGACCCCTAGGTATGCGCCCCACACTCGGGACGGATAGGACTCCACTGTAGGAAGAGGGTGGATAGTCTTCGCCGACTCCGTCCACACCTTTGGGAACTCCTGGAACAGGATTCCCTTAGGTAAGCCTCCCCCCCCCCCCCCCATTGAGAGCCCCACACTCGGGGCAGATAGGACTCCACCAGGGTACTGCAGACCCCCCTACAGAGGATAAGTAGGGTAAGAAGGTGGATAGTACAGAACTCAGATTGAGAAGATGTGCCATACTGAGTCCAAAGAAAGAAGACTCTGTATTGATTCTTAGATTGAGAAGATGTGCCATACTGAGTCTAAAGAAATAAGACTCTGTATTGATCTTTTAACACATATGCTTGCTAGCAGAGGAATTAAGGTTACTCCCAGTCAGATGGAACATTTTATACAAGAAATACGTCCATGCTTTTCTGAGGAAGGAAAGGTGCCCGAAAGGTAAATGTAGAGGCATTGGAGAAGGTAGGCCCAAGGAGCCTTATTCTTAACCCCACTGCAGCCTTTCCACCCCGGGAAAGTGCAGGATTGGCAAGCTCTCCCTGGGGTGATAGATCAGGACTCAGGTAATAGCGGAAAGCGCCAATCCTACTCTTAAAATGGATACAAGAGAGCATTTGGGGGTTTTCTTTTTAATGCCTGCTTTTAACAAATAAAAAAGGGGGAATTTGCCGGGAGCCGGTCCATCCTTGCTGTTTCAAAGGACCTGGCATATATGGCATACTGTTCTTAATATGTTTGCTCACCTTCTTGGCACTATGTGTTTTAACCAAGGTCTCTGAGAAAGGTTGTTTCCCCAGGTAGGGATTTTCCCCTGAAGTTAGGGAGGGAATAAAACCCCTCAACTAAGTGCCAGGCGGGTAATTAATCACTTTAACTATGAACAATCATGCTTAAGCTACATAATCTTTACTCCCTGGAATGGAGATAAGAAACGCCCTAACCTTTGGAATAGAGATTGATAGGATTGAATCAACTGGTATAAATACAGATGTAACAAGACAGCAAGACTCAGAACTTAGAAGACAGAGCTTAGAACACAGAACTAAGAAGACAGAACCTACACAGAACCTACAGACAGAAGAACTTCACTGGAGAGAATATGCCAAAAGATCCTGGACTGAACCTGACTACAGAAATTGGCAAGAGAACCTGACTAGAACCTGGTGACTGAACCTGGCTGGAGAACATGGATACAGAACCTGGCTGGAGAACCTGGACAGAACCTAGCGAGGGAACATGGCTACAGAACCTGGCTGGAGAACCTACAGAACCTGGCAATAGAACCAGGCAAGAGAACCCAACCATGCTGATCAACTGAACACTGCCTCCGTGTCCTTCCTTCTTCGTCGACTCCGTCCACACCTTTGGGGACCCCTGGACCCACTGGGGTTGGACCCGGGCAGTTTCTATCTCTCTTTTCATCTCCCTTCCTCTCTGAAATCAATAAAAAATATATTTACAAAATAATTAGAAAAAGAAATAAAAATATAGGAAAGAAGATATATACTGAGGAACAGACAAGAATCAGAAGACAGTGGAACTGTCTGGATGCTCTTGGGCCTCAACTGAAATGAACCAGGAGAGGGGCTAGGAGTGAGCTTGCAGGCCTGGTTATGCCCTTTGCAGACACTAAATCGTTTAATCATCAGTATCACCTTAGGGGGCAGAGAATACCATCTTTGTTTTCTAACAAGAGAAACTGAAGCTGAGAAAGATCCAGCATCCTGTCTGATGGACTCCCAACTTATATGGAGAGAGTATAGTTTAAAGCAAGAGGAAACCATGGCTTGGTCACCTTCCTCTGATAGAAGAGATAGATGGCATGAAAGAAATTACTAAGATTCCCTCAAGGACTGCCAGCGATGGCCCAAATCTTAGAATGGTTTTGTCACACTTGAGTGTGGGCAGGCCTGGGGCGCCCGGGGGCATTTTGACCAGAGCTTTGGAGGCAGAGACCTAATCTGTGTCTAAACGTTTATATTACTATTTGGTGGTCTTAACTTGTGGCTCTTGCATATTTACAGTTTTTCATTTCTTCTACTTATGGTGTAGATATTACTCAAGACTTGAGGTAAGATGCTTTATCCGCATGTAATATCCATATGTAAACTATACAACCACTTTAATAAAATAAAATAAAATAAAATAAAATAAAATAAAATAGATGGCTGAAAATTGGTGGCTTGCACATATTTTTCAATTATTCTTGACTACGAAGAGGAAGCAAGGAAACTCTTTGTCTTTTGAAATGGCATACAGTCTCCAAGATTTCTTTTTAAAAATGACACCTATGTGGGCCTGAATGAAATGTTGATTCTGATTTGGCTTTGAGGAAAATTCAGACGGTTGAATTGAATTTCTTATCATAAAAACAAAATGAACAAATAAATGCCAAACTATGTGATTTCAGCGTATGGCTGAGTCTAAAGTAAATATTTGTGTTTACTCCTTGTTCTTGACACATGTGTGGTCTATCCCGGTGTGAGGGATTGGGGTGAGGGTGTGGTACAAATTCCTGGTCAGAATCTGTACATGAAGCAAGTCGGTTCAGAAAGACAGCCACAGAGTATTTGGACATTCAAGCACTTCTATGAATTATGCATATACTCTCACTGCAGAGACTGGGAATGTGTGTCAGCCAGTTTCCAGCGAAATAGAGCTCAGATGTTGGCTTTCGTTCCGTAACTTATTAAACAACAACAACAAGCCACAAACCCCATCATATTACACAGATTAGCCCTCTCCTCTCTCTTCTGTTGATTCCTCCCTAAGCAGTTGAAAATAGTGTTCTGTCACCAGGTTAAGAATCAGCGATGTCCTATGAGTTATAACTCCCAATTTTAATCTAGATACCTTTTTACCATAGACAAACAAAACCCAGGTTTACGTTCATTTGTTGCAATACCTTCATGTTACTTCTCAAAAAAGTGTGAAAGTGGAAGGAATACAACTCAACTTATTTGGTTTACTAGTAAATACAAAACCACAACTTTCCATCCCTTTTCCTATATGATTGATAAAATAAAACTAAAATGTTACTTCTTTCTTCTGGAAAAAAATTTGCATAATTACATATTTATAGAATAACACATTTCCAGTCACCTTTCAAGACAGAAATGCCACACATTTTTATTTATATTTCATGTATCAGTGATAAAAGTACTATGCTGGTAAGAACCAGGCTAAGAAATGGCATTAGACTATTGGGACTGGCTCATCTGGAGACAGAGAAAATCTTGGCTGTGCTGCTGAAAGTGTTGAAGCTTTCCACCTCCTATGCTGGCCAGTTGGGAAAGACTAGTAAAGGTGTGTATCTATTATTGTTGAAGGGAGTCCACCTATTGAATATAAAAGGAAAGACCTTTTCTTTGATCATAAACAGGTCATTACAGCAATCCAAATTCTGGTGACGAGTGAATGGCAAATTACCATTTCTAGACGTGATTGTCCAGGAAGTGACCTCCATAAGGAGCCAGAACCATCCAGAATCAATAAACTGATGCCAGAAATGCCACACATTCTTATTTGTATTTCACGTGTCAGTGATAAAAGTACTATGCTGGTAAGAGATCTCTAGACATCACACATTTGGGCTCACATATCAACTCACTCTAGCATTGTAAGATGACACGATGAACACATTAATTCATGGGTACAGGTGTGGCTGTACCTGTCTAGTGAAACACCTGACAGCCCTCATGGACTGCAGGTGCGTAATGAGTGTCCTTTGGGTAGCGGTCACAGCCATTATTTGCAGATCTTGGGTTGTCACAGTGACTCTAAATCTTACATTTTGACAGCAAATTGACTCCCCCTCCACCTCATCCCACCCGAGTTGATTTGGTTATGGAGTGAGGTGTAGCATATTAATGACTGATATTCATGTCAGGAGATTAAATTGAATGCAATGAAATCAAAATTGGCTATTCAGATGTAGACATTGGAACATTAATGAGAGAGAGAGAGAAGCCACAGAGTGTTAAGCTGACAGCTCATTTCAATCAGCACTCCCTTTTCTATAGTAAGAGACTATTTGATTTATGATCTACCCCACCCCCACTCCCAAGCATCATCTCCATCTCCAGTGTGTCGCCTGGCAAGTTGTTCTGTTCTTCATTGTTTTTCTTTCTATATGCTTTCTTGGTAGCCTTACTCCATATTTAAATAAGAATTTGTTTTTATAAATAAGAGATAGTTTTTTCATATTAAAGATAAGCTTTATTTGTTTAGAAGACCTTGTAGTTTGTGGGTGCTCACTGGGATCCTCGCCATGGTGTCCAATCGGGAACTATCTGAAGGGATGCCCAGAGAAAGAATGGGTAATGAAGAACATCTCCAAACCTTGGAGGCACTGATGGTGTACCCTACACACAAGCTATGAATGGGAACAAGCCTGACTCAAAACTCCTCTGGAAAAATTGAAACAAAACAAAACATTAGACTGATATACTAGGTAAGTGTGCACAAATGGTCTTTGTGAATATAACTTGATTTATTATAAAGATTGGAACAAGAAAGGATCAGGGAAAGGTAACCTTTCTTTGGCATCTCTCTAACATTTGTTAAGACCCCTACTTTCTTTCGTGTGTGTGTGTGTGTGTGTGTACTTTTCTATTGATTTTTAGAGAGAGTGCAAGGGAAGGGGGTAGACATAGAGATAGAAACATCGATGTGAGAGAGGCACATCGACTGGTTACCTTCCACACATGCCCCAACCAGAGCCAGGGATTAAGCCTGCAACCCAGGTACATACCCTTGATCAGAATTAAATCCAGGATCCTTCAGTTCTGGGCCCATGCTCTATCCACCGAGCGAAAACAGCTAGGGCTTAAGACCCCTACTTTCTAATTATGGTTGTTTTCATCTCTTATGTTGCTGCTCCTTTGATAGGTGGTAGGATATGACTCGGGACAGAAAGATGAAAAGCTTGTAGTGATGGACAAATGGTGGTGTGTAGCAGTTAGTAAGTAACAAATGGTCTTAAGTAATCATCAAAATGATTTCATGGTTTAGCTCATTATTCCCATTTTAGAGGTTAGGAATCAGAGACTTGGAAGTGTTATATAATTAGGCAAACTGAACCTTCCTCCTACACTCTTATCCCCTGTACTAGTCAGAGTTCTACAGAAAAACAGAACTAATAAGATGTTTTTGATTGTTGATTTGTTTATCATAAGAAATTGGCTCACATGACTATGGAGGCTTAGAAGATCTGAGGTCAACAAGCTGGAGACTCAGGAAAGCCTATGGTACAGTTTCAGTCTGATTCCAAAGGCCTGAGAAGAACCAAGAGAGCTGACCATGTAAGTTCCAGTCCAAAGCCAGCAGGCTGGAGACCCAGCAAGAGTTCATATTTTAGCCTGAGGCTGAAGGCCAGAAAAGCCCAATGTTTCAGCTCAAAAGTCAGACAGGAGGAGTTTCCTCTTAATAAGCCTTTTTGTTCTTGTAGGGTCATCAACTGATTGAATGAGGCCCACCCACATTAGGGAGAGCAATCTTCTTTACTCAGTCTATTGATTCACATGTTGATCGCATGCAGAAACCTCATAGATACACCCAAAATAACGCTTGGCCATGTGCCTGGATATCCTGTGGAACAGTCAAGTTGACACATAAAGTTAACCAATCACACCTCCCAAACCAATTTTCTAGTTCCTTTAAAGATATTTTAATAGTTGAAAAAGAAGTTTACACCTCCCCTTCATGCCCCTCTTAGAATATATGAGGTATATTAGAAAATGGATGATACGCACCTAAGTCTAGAGCAGGGGTGGGCAAACTTTTTGACTCGAGGGCCACAATGGGTTCTTAAACTGGACTGGAGGGTCAGAACAAAAGCATGGATGGAGTGTTTGTGAGAACTAGTATAAATTCAAAGTAAACATCATTACATAAGAGGGTATGGTATTTTTTTTTTTTTAGTTTTATTCATTTCAAACGGGCTGGATCCGGCCCGCGGGCCATAGTTTGCCCACGGCTGGTCTAGAGTGTGATCTGTGGGGTAAGAGAGTGTGCGAGATTAATAAAATATCCTATGTAATAAAAACCTAATATGCAAATTGTCCCCTTGACTGGGAGTTCGACGGGAGTTCAACTGGGGGGTGGGGCCGGCAGCCAACAGCCCATGCATGAATTCGTGCACTGGGCCTCTAGTCTGATATAAACAAACAAGTTCACAATAGGCTTTATATAGTGTTTTGCACATGAAAGCACAAGTACATCAAATATAATTTGCGTTTCCAAACAACTGACACCCATAGATCTCCATGCCACCCAAAGGCACAATTTTCTCTCTGAAGCAGCCTTCGTTTAAGGCACATTCTAAAATCTTGGTGAGTCAAGTGTTGTTGAAATTATTTTTCATACTATTTTTCCTTTCCAGGAGTAAATATCAGAGGGGAAGACAATTTGAATGCTGCTTAAATGTCTGCCCAGTTTCACAGGATAAGTCCTTGATGTTCCAAAAGAGGGATGCATCTAGTATAGGAACGGTACGTGCTTCAACTCTCTTTCTGCTGAAAGTCATAGGTCTGCATTTAAGAATTATTTTCATGGAGAAACATACATATATACCACACATGCATATGCCTGTACACACAGACATACACACACATATGCACATGCACTCACACATGCATGCACACATAGAAAAACTAAAAATGAGAAGGGAAGGGAAAGATATGAGTTGAAAAGCAAGTACCCCAGGGACATCTACTTTTCTTAGGCAATTTTCATGTCAATGGGAAAATAGAAAATGTGAATAAGAACTTGTTTTTCACACCCGAGGAAAGATTCTATCTTTACCCCCAAATTCCAGTGTGTTCTGTGAGAGCTGCCAATTAGGTAGGCTTTTTAAATGAGATGCCTTGCTCACCATTCCTTTAGATGGGAAATGGCCTGCTGTCACATACATAACAGAATCTCTCTTTCTCCCCCTATATCTTGAATGTTATAAAATCCATAGCTTTGTTATTTTAAAGTTAGAACTGTTACTAAAAACTCAAACCTTTTCTTTAGAGAAAGTAACTTCTTAGTCCCATTTTGACAATTTTCTTTCTCATCATTATAGCTGGTTAGAAGTGTCCCATGGGCTTGTACTAATTTAAATTAATTCTTTTGTGGAGATGATATTGGCTAGATTCTTCCTTGCATCATTTCAATAGTTTCTAAATTTTACTTCTACCTAAGCCTCTGTTGGCCACCAGCCAGATGTAAAGCCGTTACTTCTCACCCATTTCCACACTTAAAATGGCCATGTCAGGCCCTCACCTGTGTCTCTCAAGATGCTCTCATTAAATTGCTTTCATGTAAGGGAAGTGTGCATTTTGTTTTATGATCTATGATTATTATCTCAGTAATTTGAAGGAGTCTATTTCTATGCACACCTATGTTGCTTGTTCCTAAGGGGTCTGTCTTAGGCTCCAGTGGTTGATCTTGACTATTCATTTTGAATAATCTGGCCCCCCTCCACTATTTCAGTGTTATTGGCTAAAATAAAACAAAATCCAAAAGAAAGCCTCAGTTTAACAGATATCAGCCAGACTTAAAAAACAAATATTTTAATATTATACTAAACCACAAAGTCATTATAACTTGAATTAATTGTTATCATGAGTTAATTGCTGTCATGGGTTCCCATCAATGTCAGGCAATAGTTGCAATGACATCTCAGCGTACATATTATATTGCTTTTTGCTCTCTGTAGCAGTTGTGCTCCAGCAATAGTTCTACATGGGGAGCACTACCCCACTGGGTACAGGTATGTGGAACTGGGGTACTCTGAAGAAAGACACTTCTGGTCTCAATTCATTCCTCATTAAGGTCTCAGCAACTTTAGTATTTATCACTAGGTCTGAGTAAGAAATCACTCTACTTGGTAACAAGTATTACAACTACAGTACAGAGTAATGAAGCTAAACTTTTAGCCCTATTAAGAGAGTTACTTTGGGAAGGTACAAAATTCTCCCTGAGAATGCTACTATTGCTAAAACATCTCTATCTGCAGACATGTTTTTCCCCCCAGTAATTTCCAAGGCAAATCCTTTTATTTTATAATTAAACTTCCTTCATTAACAATATTGTTTAGTTTCAGAACTGATCATATTTATTTAAGTAGCATCAAGATATTTGATTGCTTCCAAAAATAAAACCCACCCTTAAAATTTGATGATTCTATTCACTCAGAATATTCCAAAGACTTGCACCCTCTCAAGAAAATTTTTAAAAGATGAACTCCAAGAATGTTTTGGACAGAGAAAGGCCAATTAAAGGAAGAGCATGTTCTACCAGGGGATCATATTGGCATTGATAAACTGGGTTGAAAGTATGCGAATTCCTATGCTAGTATTTTTAAAAAGACATTCTTCTGTGTACAATTGTATTCCTAGGTGTATGAGGGGGAAAAAATTGGTAGCCAGCACCTACAGATGAGTCATGCATATGTCCCCCACTTTTTTTATTTGAAGAGCCCAGTTGTCACTGGACACATGTGACTTTTTCCAACTTGCCCCAGTCATGAGCCATTACAGAAAAATTTGTGATCTGAATCTGAATGCCTGGATTCTTCCCAGTATCTGGAGAAATGAAATAAAAAAAAGACCATCCCCTCCCCCACTGGTCCCAGGGAAAATGTCTAGTACTCTTCCGGGTTAGCCTACCTCTGGGTGCTAATCAGAAAGCCATCACAAGCTTTCTTAGGGTCTGAATGAAGTCAGTTTGGCTTAAGTAGGAACAAATGCAGTGAACCTTGAGAAATCGTATATCCTCTTCCTCTTTTGCATTTCCTTTTGGCAAGTTTTTATGGGAATCTGTGTTTATTTGTTGAGGGCAGATCTCTCTGCATTCGTAGTTCATTGAGAAGGATAAGTAGGCGGAAGAGGTAGTTAAATTGGGCAGCAAAAGCTTCATTGACAAATGTGGGTGTGTCTAAAACAAAGTTTGATTTGTGTGTGTGTGTGTGTGTGTGTGTGTGTGTGTGTGTGTGTGTATGTGTGGACTTAATGACCTTTCAAAATAATTTTCAATCTCATAGGTTTTAAAAATCTAATAATAATTATGTGATAGTGATCATGGCTGAAAATATTAGCATAATCATTTTAAAAACAGGCTGTTGGTTCATAGCTTTGTATTTCTTTCCTTGCATTTTCAAACTTTTGTAAAATCAGGGGACAGAACTTCATTTTAAACACAGAGTGAATCTAAGGAGAAGGTGGGAGACCTATCAGTATTCATCGACTGTAGACTACAGTTGAGACATAAAATCTCAAGGACTTGTCCAAGATCTCAAGGCTGGTGGCCTTGAGATACAACTGTAAGATGGAATCAGGTCATCTCATTCTAAACCACGTGATTTCTGTTCTCTTGAGATAGAGGTTAACGAGTATGCTTTGTCAAATGGAATTTTCTGTGTGACTCTGGTCTGCACACAAATGTACTATGTCAAGTCAATGACGTGTCTCTCTTTTAAAACAAAACAATATCCCTCACAGTTGTCCCCTTGTGCGTAGATGGTGGCAAATTATTGTTTGCCAAGCCTTCTATCTCCTCTCCTTCTGTGTTCCATTGAGATCATGGAAATGCAAAGTAAATAACCATGGAGTAAAATGCCCTGAGAGTATTTATTTAAGAGTATTGTTCCAGGATATGCACAAAGATAAAGACTTTATGTAATGAATGAGTGACTCCAGAGGCCAAATACCAAGAAGTTATATTCTGTACCCAGTGTGTTCTAGCCAGAATGAGGCTATAACAGGCTCTCTCAGGACATGCCCTTTAAAAGGGTCATCTTGCCAAGGTAAAAGCCAGTCCTCTAATCCACAGGGGCAGGTGGGAACTCAAGAAAATGAGCCTAGGAAATATTCTGAGCCATTGTATGTTTGTCAAAATGTCAAGTTGGGAAGCAGGCAAACTAAAATTGGTTTAAGAGGTAGGGACAGGCACAGGGTAGCATGGCCTGTGGGAGCCAGCGTGTGGCGTGTCAGACATCCGAGAAAGGTTGTCCTGGAAGGCAGGCTGGGAGCAGCTCGGGCAGAGTCTCAGGCCTGGGAATGCTGGGAGCAGGAAGCTTTCTTTTCAGTTCTTCAAGAGTCGAAGAAGAAACAGCAGCTTTTGCTTTTGGTGTCACGTAACTTCTCTATGAAAGGCAGGAACACCATTGCCATTTGGGAATCCAGTGTACTAGGTTTCAACATCACCCTGTTCTCTATAGATACAGCAAATGAACCAACAAACAAAGAAAAACCAATGAGAGCCTAATTTGGAATAAAACACAAAGCAGGAAGCACACAAAAGTCTCTGCATATTTAATGATTATTGACTTATTAAATTGGTTTTAAAATAAAAGCTTTCTGGATGAAATGCAGATTTGAAAGGATTACTAGAAAGTGCAGCTTGACTATGCCACTTATTTTACATTAATTCCTAGCCTTCATGCATTAAGCTCTGCCATTCCCCTAATTTCTCATAAACATATATCTTTAGCAAATATTGCTTGACCATGGAAAATGCCATTGATGCAATCTAATGGTGCAAAGAACAATTTTTTTTAAATAAACATACTTTTTATTCATCAATTACATATGAAGTAGGCAGCAAGATATTTGTGAGGGTGGGGGGAAACCCACAAATACAGAAAAAAACCACAAAACACACAAACCACAATCAGACAAGACAGAAGCTGTCTTTTCCAGGGAGCCAGGCTTATTGTTTTACATAATAAGAACACAAAGAAGTGGGTTTTATTGATACAGGAACACATTTTATTGCTTTCTCTGATTTAACATCTTTACAAATGCAGTGCATTAGACTCCCCATTTCATTAAAACAAGATTACTGGTCCTGTTTCATTATCACTGTTCTGATTCTTGGGGGAAAAATAATCTTTTTGTTACTTAATTATTGCAGTGGGTTGTGATCATAAAATTGATATGGAACTCTCATTGTAGAAGTGTATAGAAAGCATGCTCTTTGTGTACGGGGCATGGAGAAAGTAATTTTTTTTTCTATTAGATAGCCTAGTGGGAGAAATGCTTACAGCTCAAGTGTGATTGTAGAGATTTTTCTATTAATTAGACACCATGTGATTGTTTATATCTGGTGTACATTGACTCTGAGGTCAGTTGGATTTCAAAGAAATACTCACTTTATAAATGGAAATACGAAAACGTCAGCATCAGTAACACTCTCAGGAAGAGAAAATATGCAAATTGAAAAGCCAAGAGGAGAATTTGAGATGCTCCCAACTTCTCATCAACTTCTTAACCCATGACAGTAAAAAAAAAAAAAAAAAAGGCATTGGGGGGCAACCAAAGTTTTTGCTAATTGACATCAAATATAATCTTTTCAGTTTCTCCTCTCTTGTCATGACCCAAGAAAAGCCTTTGCTTGTGTCTCTCCCAAATGTTCTGTTCCACTTGGATGCTTGCCTGCTTCCAATAGATGATCCCTCACCTGCAGCCCCTGGCCCTGCAGCTGCCAGCAAACACTGCCGGTCCAGGCCGCCCACAGATCCACAGGCACTGCTGCCAGGGAGCCAGGGAACCCTCTGACACGCCTTGTCCCTCTTTCTGTCTACACTAGGAAAGGGAACTTGCACCCAGCAGCCAGCAACTGTGGGAGATGCTTAGAAAATGTACAGACTCTACTGCACAGGGGTGCTCAGGGGGGAAAAGGCATCCTGTGTACAAAGCTAGACCCCTTCCACCTGGAGAGGACACAGCTTACTCCAACTATGATTTCCATTATTTGTTGTATAATGTTGACACTGATACCATTATCTCATCTAATCTCCAAACCACGGGTTCTCATGTGTGAACTTCTGAGGGGAGCTTCACCAACACTGAGCCCAAGTGTGTTGTCACATGTTGTCCTTCAGCTGGGGTTAGGACCGACCCGGTTTCAAACCTCCCGTACGATTGAGATAAGACAGGGAGGATTGAGAACCCACTGCTCGGACCCTTGAGGTGGAGATGATTGTCCCTTAAATTATGGAGGAGACTACAGAGGTCCAAAGACATTTAATCATTTATTCAAAGTCACACATCTGAGTGTAGGAGCTATGATTCCAACCCCAGGTTTTCTGAGCCCAAAGTCGATACCCTTCACACAACAGCTCCCGACCTGACTGAGTATTAGAATCATCCAGGAAGATGTCACAAGGACTGATGCGGAACCCTCTCCAACGGTAGGTGCTCTTCTTTTCAAAGTTCCCAGAATCCAAAGAGAACACTGGATTTAAAAACAACTTCACTAATCTGAAAGTGAGCCACCTGCATCAAAACTTCCTTGGGGGTGTGTTACCAACACTGATTTCAGGAAAACACTCCAGACCTCTCAATTCAGAATATATGGGGGAGAAGCCAAGGAGCTGAATTGAAAATGTAGGTAAAGCTTTCTTAGTATTTTTTTTCACACAGTGGGAACTAGTGGTGTACATTATGTACCCAAGTAGTTACATTTAGGTAGATTTCTCTCTGCCTCTCTCTCCCCTCTTTCCTCTTCTGGACACTACTTCTCCTCTTACTTTTCTCTTCCCCACTACCTACTCCTGCAGTTTTTATTACAGTAATATTAACACTAATTTCTAAATTATTTTTTTCTTTACCTTTGTGGCAGGCGCGTTTTTTTAATCAATAGCAGTATATAGAAAAAATTTTTTACACAGAAACACATACACACACACATCTATTGTATTGGTCTGTGGATTAAAAGAAAATCAATCTAGCGTCTTAGGATGAACTTATTTTCATATTTAAGGCTTTTAGCAGAAATTACATATGATTATCATCTAGTACTAAAATTATCTAAGAAGTACAGTCTTTTCCTTCATTTCCTAGCAAGCAGAATTATGTATATATTGAAATTTATTTTATTCCTAATTTAGATTAATCTGGTTCTGTCCTTCCTTTTCTTCACAGTTAGGGTAAAATGGTAAAGTATTCTTTTATTAACATTCCCTGAATCGACTGATGCAGAGACCAGAGAAAGAGAAAATACAAAACGAGGACAACAGGAAGAAAAAAATGAGACTTCACAAGATAAAAGGATAAACTAAAGGTAATAAAGCAATTACTGGAAGGGATAGAGTGAAGGAGAGTCAAAAAGGAAGGGAGGTTGGAGGGGCTAGGACCTGGAGAAATCTAGAAGAAACTGAATAGAAAACACAGAGAAAAACCACCTGGAAATTTTTTTCAGAGCTTTATCAAGTGCTTATTTATTTGGTTCTCAAACACTCCTGTGAAGGAAGTAGAACATTTGTCAATGAACTCATGCAGCCCATGAGAACTTCAAGGCTGAAAGAGGTCAAGGACTTTCCTATGCTCCTATGCCAGGAGGGGAGAAATCCGCATCCTGGTTCTCTGATCACGCTTTCAGTTTTGTTTTCTGTTCAGCTCATCTTATAAAAAGCATCAACTCATCGACATCCTCTTCCTTCCAGGTGGTAGGTGCTGGAAGGGGGAAGGTGTGAAGGTGGAGCAGGGCCAGGGCCCAGGGCTTTGCCTTTTGCTTCAGCTTCATGGTCAGCATCTGACTTGTCATGTCCGGGAAATCCTAACTCAGAGCACCAGACAAATATATTTTTGGTTTTTTAGTTTTTCACCTCTTGCCTACTTCAGGCCAAAGCTCAAGTTCCTATCAGATGTGAAGGCTTAGTTTCAAGGCGACTGGAATTTCTTTCCTGGGTAGCTAGGTGATCCCAGGATGCCAAAGACTGTGGGTGCCCTGACGGCCAGGGCAGAAACTAGATTTGCATTCCTCCCCACAAGGACAGTTCACACAGGGGCCACGATGAGCTGAGTGACACAACAGGACATTGTTTAGTATACTTTATAACTTTCCAGCAATATCTGTCTTTTCTTTTTCATGCTGGAAGGAACTGTTTTTTTAAAATATTCTGTCCCTTATCTCTCCTGCATGCTTAGAAATACACAGGGAGCCTTCTGGTTGCTTTATATGGCATTATCTCTACAGTTGTTTTTCCCCTCCATTGAGATATGTAGGAAGTAGTTCTTTTGTAATTGAACTTAGAAGACACAGCCACCTGCATTCAGAGCTCAGAGTAGGTAGAGGTCTAGGAGATTAGCAAGATATTGATGTTATTATCCTTTTACTGTTATTAATGATTTTAAGTGATTTTTAAAATTGAAGTATAGTTGATATACAATGTGATGTTAGTGTCAAGTGTATGACATAGTGATTTTTATAGTTACACTACAGGCTCGGTGCATGAAATTTCTACACTCGGGGTGGGGAGTGCCTCAGCCTGGCCTGAGTCCTCGGGGGATGTCCTACTGATGGCTTAGGCCAGTTGCTCAGCAGTCGGACATCATTAGCGCTGCTGCGGAGGTGGGAGAGGCTCCAGCCACTGCCGCTGTGCTCGCCAGCTGTGAACCCAGCTTCTGGCTGAGAGGTGCTCCCCCTGTGGGAGTGCACTGACCACCAGGGAGCAGCTCCTGCATTGAGCATCTGCCCCGTGGTGATCAATGCATGTCATAGCAACAGGTCATTCTGCCATTTGGTCGATTTGCATATTGCCCTTTTATTATATAGGATACTTTACCATGTGATCACCAATATATGTCTAGTAACCATCTGTCACTGTGCAAAGTTATTATAATATTACTAGAGGCCTGATGCATGAAGATTCATGCAAGAATGGGCCTTCCTTCCCCTGGCTGCCAGCACTACCTTCGCTCCATCCAGAGTCGCCTTTCTGCCTTTGTTCCGGCCTGGAGCCACCTTTCCACTTTTCCATGCTGCCCAGAGGCCCGGAGTGGCTGGGGCGGTGCAGAACGCCTACATCATCGCCATGGCAACAATACAAGCATCCTGCCCTGTTCCCGGCCATGCAACGCCTACATATGCAAATTAACCCACCATCTTTGTTGGGTTAATTTGCATACTCACTCCTGATTGGCTGGTGGGCATTGCAAAGGTATGGTCAATTTGCATCTTTCTTTTTTATTAGTGGAGATTGACTGTATTCCCTGTTAATATACATTACACCCCTGTGACTTATTTATTTAATAACTGGGAGTTTGCACTTCTTATTTCCCTTCACTTTTTTTTTTAAAATATATTTTATTGATTTTTTTACAGCGAGGAAGGGAGAGGCATAGACTAGAGAGTTAGAAACATCGATGAGAGAGGAACATCAGCTGCCTCCTGCACACACCCCACTGGGGACATGCCCGCAACCAAGGTACATGCCCTTGACCGGAATCGAACCCGGGACCCTTGAGTCCCCAGGCCAATGGTCTATCCACTGAGCCAAACCGGTCAGGGCTTCCCTTCACTTTTTACACCCTTTCTCCCTACCACCTTCCCCTCTGGCAACCATCAGTTTGTTCGCTGTACTTATGAGGTTGTTTCTGTTTTGTTTTGTTTGTTGTTGTTTCTTAAGATTTCATATATAGTGAAATTATATGGTACTTGTCTTTCTCTGTCTGATTTCACTTCGCATATTACCCTCTCTAGGTCCATTTATGTTGTTGCAAATAGCAAGATTTCATTCTTTTTTATTGCTGAACAATATTCCATTCTCTGTATGTATGTATGTATGTCTATGCACACATATATGTACATATATATGTATATTGTATATATGCACATATTCTTCAACCATCCGTCTGTCTATGGACACCTAGGTTGTTTTCACATCTTGGCTATTGTAAAAAATATGTACATTAATTTTAATCAGAAGACAAAGATTCCAGGTAGGGAACCAGTGTGGAGCAAGGGATAAAATTAAGTGGAGAGTGTAAAACCCATGTTAATTTGGGGAAAATAGGAAAAGTACCCTGGATACATAAATACCCTGGATAAATTTATCAAAGTTTGATCCATTGCTAGGTTCAGGTACCTGAGATACACAGGGAATAAACACCTCTCGCCTTCCCCCCAGTTTGGTTGATTTTAAAAGCTTCCGTTCATCGTCACTGGATGATTTTATATGCCTGCACTGTTCCTATGCTAAGGATGGTGCACCAGTGGAAAAAAACCATCACACAATTATGTGTTTTCCTCCACTTATCTCTAATGCATGTTTTATGAGCCAAAAGTCATGTCATCTGAGCAACACTGGAGTAAAAACAGGGGCACAAAGATCCTGCTGTGTGTGCAATTCTTAGAAATCTGTTTTCCTGAACAAACAAGTTAGTTGAAAGAACAAAGTCTGAAAGTGAATCATAAACTCTTGTTTTGTTAGAGCAGGAACTGTTTTCGAAAACATCTCTGTTGGATATGGGGGCACAGATGGGCCATGGAAGACCAGAAATTAACTATAAACTTCCAGGAAGGAGCTGGACCAGCTGACAAGTCTGTTCTGTCTTTTCTTTTTCAGTAATTCCAAGGCAAGATAACACAAACGTTTCAACACATTGAAAACATCATACACTGTTTAAAGCTTCAAGGAAACAGATTTTGCTAACTCTCACATAAATGAATTTAATAAATGGAAAAAACATCCTTAATATAAAAAGCTTTGTCAAGGCCCAAAATGAATTTAAATTTGGCTTCGCAAGAACTGATGTAAGCAATCTGGTGATGACTTATTTTTTAAAATGAGTCCTAAGGCATTTGAATTGTTTAAAATTTTGTAGCTGAAAAAAATCCTCTAAATTGTATTACTTTCACTACTGGAAATTGGTATTGCTCTTTCAAATAGGAAAGGAAACTATATTAAATTTAAAAATCCAAATACTTTACTTTGAGGCAATATGTTCAAATGCTTTTTTTTTTTCCACAAAACATTACCATATCTATTGGGAAAGCTTTGGACATCCCAAATGAAATGTACATGGCTACTTAGAGTGTAGACATCCTTGTTTAAATTATCCCAACACTATTTAACATTTATCTTTAACATTATAATCTGGGGGTTACCCTAAAGAGTCCAGGTTTCTGTTTATATACACAGAGATATTTGTTCATTTGTAAAAGTTGCCTGACTTTGAAAACATCAAACAAAATAGGACTTGATCAGGCAAAAATAAAATATCTTGATGCTTTAGGTAAATTATTTCAAGTGCAAAGCTGAGAAAATTTTCCTGAGAGGTTAAATAAGTGAGTTAATAAAAGTTCCCCACTTTTGGCTCATACATAAAAACCATAATAACTCAATTGTTTTGGAAATTCTTGAATCAAGCTCTGTGTTCAGTTCTTTTTGCCTCTGACAGAAGAACTGACCAATCCTTGACTAAATTGACTGGCCAGAAATATAGAGGGTCTGGTGGCAAAAGTAGGTCTGTGTGTATGTGAAACACATAATTTACCCTTGTATTATTATTTATTAATTATTGTATTAGTTTCCATGTGAACAACTGTAAATCTACCTTTGTCCCACCCTATATTAACGCCTGAATTCTCTTCTTTGACTGTCTTTGATTTTCATCAATTTAAAAAATATTGGATCAATGTTGTCCCCTATTTTCATGCCTGGCCATGAAAATATAATCTTAGTTCTGTACAGGCTGTTTTCAAACAAAGAGATTTTACTAGTTTCTCAGTTTGTCATGATCTATCAGTGTGAGCACAGGCAAACCTTTGCTTCATGCTATTGAATGCCCACAATGTTCTTGAGAGCAGGTGGCAGTGCCAGCGTCCTCACGAGCATTCGCCGAATGCCTGTGCTCTTTCCTGCATGGTGCTGGCTCTCGGGCACAGAGTCCCTTTGAACATTCCGTTTAGGTGCGGCACGAATGTGATTTTGTTTACAGGGCAATGGTCCTTCTGGTTACATTCTGCCAGGAATCCAGGCTCTTCCCAGAAATAATGCTTTTCCAAAGGGTAGATAAATATCCCCTCCCATTATATGGGGAGTTAATGAGATAACCCGGGACTGACAGGCACACACCCAAGGGCAGCATTGAGTGTGAAAGCTTGAAACACAAATCTGCCGCAAGGAAGACGGAGAGCATGCAGGACACCAGAGAGATGCTGGGACAGTGCAGCCCACAGACCTGGGGGCCATCCGAGAGTGGGCTGCGGAACAGAAAGAGCAAGAAGGAAGACCCTTCCCAGGCACCTCAGTTATACATGGGAGAGCGTAAGAATTAAAGAGAAAACAGGACAGGACCTATGTATAAGGAGGGTCAGATAGGTAAGAAAGCCCCCATGCTTACATTGATCAGTTGGCAAATTGAGGTGTAATGACAGAGACGAAAGAAAGAGCAGTTAAAAAAATAAGGTCTTTGTCCTGAGAACACAAGCCAGAGGAGCCAAATATGCAGACAGTCAGCACTGCGGCAAGCAATTGCACCTCAATGTGGGTATGAACTGGGATCTAGGGCAGCACCAAGGGAATAGCTAACTCTGCCCGAGACTGTGGGAAATCTCTGCTGAGGAAAACAATTTGAGTTCTGTCCTGGGGAATGAAATATAATTTTCTAGATGCAAATTTAAAAGTTAAGTGTATTCTTGGCTTAAATCACTGAAAGGAAAATGCCCAGCTGAGGGGTGGGACGGGAAAGGACGGATACATGGGTGGATGAGATTCAAAGGGGAGTTTGGGGCGAGGCTATAAGGAACAAAATGACTTTCTGGGGCATTTAGCTTGACCTTTGAAAACCTGGAAGGGGTGTGTGTGTGTGTGTGTGTGTGCGCGCGTGCACAAGCATGTATGATTGTATAGATGCTTATTTAATTGACTGAGAATGAGAATAGAGATGGAAGGTAAGGCTCTGAGGAAAAGGTAATGATGTCAATCGTGGGCATCTTCCACTGGAAATGCTGTGGGGTGGAGATGGAATTACAAGTATAAGGAAGTCTTTAATAAAATAAAACTCACAGCCCTCCAGGTGGCAGAGGCAACCTGTACCCATCTAATCACCTCCCATGAGCCTCACCTCCAATTACCATCACCCTGGGTATTAGGGTCCCAATGTAAAATCTGGGGAGGGAGGGATGGAGAGGATGCACAAGCATTCATATTTGGTTTGATTTGTACAAATTGCCACGCCTCCCACAGTTTTGGCTGCAGTGTCTTGGCTCAGTGGTCAGGTGCTTGAGTATACAGATAAACTAGGGTAGCATTAATCTAGACAATTATAATCCACTATTATAATAGTGCCAAAGTACTGAGCATCCCATTTTATTTCCCCATTTTCCCAAAGAAACCAGGCTGTCAAAGGCAAGGCCTACTGAGTAATTACATATTAGGAACTTTACATTGAGAAGTAAATTATAAGGAGAAATAAATTTTCTTCAGAGGGGCAATCTCTCAAGACATCAGTCCTATAACAGAACACAGTATCTGGCACATAGTACACGTTCAATGAACAAACAAAGGAATCAAAATATACACTTACACATATACAAGTACTAGTACAACCTCACAGAATAACTAGAATAACAGAATTCTGAAAAGAGCTTGAAATCTAGCTTGATGTTAAAGGTGAGGTGAGAACCTATTTCCTGGGCAATTTGACCTCTCTCACAGTAGATATGTGACAAGTGTTTTCGTTGGACCAATGTTGAAGAATCTACCTCTTTCGTCTTAATAGTTACTGCTACTGGGAGGCCACTGAATTTGAGAGGAAGTAGATGATGCATTAAAAAAAGGCTTTTTTTAAATTTTTTCTGCATCTTCTAAGAATATTTAGTTGTCATCACTATACCTGTGGCCACTTTTAATTCTGTGCATAGCATCTCCAGAATTTAAAGACAAAGAAGAGAGCGATCTCTGCTTTCCTGTTTGATCCTCATCAGTTTAAAGAGAGCAGTGAAAAATTCGCCTACGTTTTCCAGTGACTAAGATGTTTCTGGGTACCAGGTTGCAGATCATAATGATTCTACGTAGCTCACTGGTTTGGAAGTTACATAGTAATTTACAAAGGAACTTTGCTAACTTACAAAGCAGCAGCGGACTGGGAACAAGGAGAATTCAAATTTTGTTTTTCAAAAACATTGAAATGGGCATCAGATGACCAACACTCATTAAAATTAAGTAGGGGTCACCTGTTAAGCTTCAAAAAGGCAAAGATCAATTGAGCATCCTGGGACTGTCAACATAGTTGCAGCCCAGCATTTTAAAAATAAAAAGCAACACTAGTGTTAGTCAGGATTCCCCGAATCAGCATCTCTTCCATCTTACCCTGTGCGCATGGGGCGTTTCACTGCCCTGAAGTGTGTTTTCCTTAAACTGACTCCTTTGCCCAGTATTTTCACTGCTTCCTTAGAAAGTTCTAGAGCCATTTTAACATGTCCCTGTAGTTAAGAAAGGGAGTCATAGTGTGGCATTTTGATATTATATGGAAAAAATGCCAGAGTAAGAAATTAATGAATAAAATTACTGGAAATCCAGGAATCCTCCTGAAAGTACCAGCGACCAGATTTTGATTGCTTTTGTGAGCTCAAAGCAGTCTTGCGTTTCATTCCACATGTGCCTCATTTGCTTCTAAATGTTTCCTAGTGCTTGAAGACAAAACTATGATACTGGGTTTAAGGCCATGATGAACATTTACCAATGAGCCTACATCCCCAAAAAAGTAGGTTCAAAATTTTAATCTTGACTGACTTTTAATTGCAACCTAAGCCCAATAAGGGTCTCTATTTTTAAAAAATCTGAGAAATTATGTAGTTTTGGCACAGGCAAAGAAAGTGCTGATTTCCTATGCAATTATGAGCTTCCATTCTCCCCTCTTTTGGAGAATTAACATATTATGTAAATTATTTTACAAATATGGTGCAGATGTCATTAATAAAACATGAAAGAAGGATCTGTGTCTTCAATTAGCATTTGCATTGTATTTCCAGTCCAGTCTCAGTTTATAGCTTTTCCTACCTTGGGAAAAACTGTGTTGCCATCATGGACATCTTCTCTGTTTATTTGACAGTTACAGTATAAAGTGTGTCTATGCTGAAGAGTTGGCTGGGGAGGTCTGATGGGGGATGAGGAAGGGGACAAAGGGAGGAAAACCTGGGTATAGTGAGCATCACCCCAGCCTCTCCTGGTACCTGTCTTGTCCTGGTTCCTGCATTCTTCACAAAGCCACGGGTCCATTCCACTTGTTTCCTGGGTGATGACATTAAGGGCTTGGCTATGGACGCTGGCCAGGCAGAAGGTCGAATTTAGATATGGCAGAGTTTACTCATTTCTAATAGGCTGAGATATTGTTTGGTGGCTGGATTCAGATTGTCAGCACAGTGTAGTTTGACCTTCAGTCATTTGTTCTCAGGTATTTGTTTTTGAACAGGAGATGCAAGTTTTCTGTTTCAAAGGTGAGGTTTCTGGTAAACCATTGTGGAACAAGCGTTCATTTTTACTACTGTGGACATTTAAATCCAATGGTGCTTACTCAAAGCAACCCACACCTCTCAGTCAATACACACATGCTATTTCAAAAGAAAATAAGGGGTTTTTTTGTTGTTTTTTTGTTTTGTTTTTTAAAAAAACACCAGTAGTTTAATAATTGTCATCAGTCTTCACAAGTCCTCACATCGATGAGGCAATGCGGATAAACTGCATAGAAACCATCGGAGGGAAATTACTCTGGAAGTTATGTCCCAAGCACACATTCTAAAATTAGTTTCTCAGCAGAGTGAAAACAATACTGCTAATAACTAAAAGGTGTGTGTTAGCAGAGGGCCAAATAAGAGATGAATTTATATTTCTTGGTGTAGATCAAATCAGATGCAATTATATAGATTATATGGCAAGAAAGCGCCCTGCTGTTGCCTTAGTTAACCAGATTTAGGGAGGGAATGTGCTGGTGACTGAGCTGCTGGGGAGAATGAATAAAGCCAGGCTGCCATTCTGACCACAGCCAAGAACTGTCAACTCCCCACTCTTGGAGCTTCAACTCCCCACTCTTGGAGCTAGGTGGGCCTGGCTACAGATAAAATGTGTAACCTCTTCCATGGTTCAGAATTCCCCTTTTTGTTGTCAATCGCAAGTCACCCTTTGCAATGTTGTCAGCAGCTCAGAGTTGAGGCTGCACGAATAAAAGCCTCAACTGCCCAACAAGCAAAGACAGCACCTGACCCACATCTGCCAATAGCGGCCGCTCACCACATCTGCCCCAAATGCTACCCAAATCACTGGAGCTTGTCGCCGTGTGCCCTCTCTGAGAGACTCAAGCCGCATTTAGTTTTCAAATATTTAACTTAAAACCTGTTTAATATTTAGTAAGGCTAAAGGAATAAAAGATGAATTATTGAAGAGATTAATGTTTTTAAAACCAAAAAAAAAAAAAAAAAATCACAGCCACGCAGCTTTGTATCAAAACCTCATTTCACAGGCATTAATTTTTTAATAAAACATTGATTGTGCGATGAACTACGGTGTTTCTAATAAGCTCCAATATTCAGCGGGAAGGGCGTTCTTATTTTCTTGGGCTAAACGCAATGTGAAGTTGAATTCTTTTTTATGTGGGTTCCAGAAACTGTTGGGGAGGGGGAGAAATCGGAAGGAATAGACCCTTTCTTTTTCTCCGAATTTGTAACCCGAGTGAACAATTGGAAACCCTGTGACATTGAGAACCTCCCTGATGAGGGGAGGACATGCCTGTTCGGACCATAACTCAGCAGACAAAGGGGTCACCACTAGGAATTGTGTCTTCTGGGGGCAAAGGGAGAGGGAAGGGAGCCAGGGTGGTGAATCCAAGCAGAATCAATAGGTGGGGCTTTGTTAACAGAGAAATCTCCGGTGGAGGAGCCGGCGCAGATGGTGGGGTGGGGGAGGGGCAGGCAGGCGTCTGGGAGGGGTCAGGGTAAGGATAGTGGCTAATCGCCATCCCTGTAATTTGCGATATCATCTTGTAATTCTCTTTTATATCTGCAGTGGAGGAAGATCGGATTCTTTTGTCTACTGTAAGAACTCACAGAAACTCCTCAGTAATGCTTCCCAGGGAGCAGATATGTTAAGTGGTCTGTGGACATAATAATGCTAGAGAACTCTCCCTTGCATGCTGCTTGAAAATGTAGATAAAGGCATAAAAAGGATGTAGGTGAATACACTGCAATTTGGGGAACATTGAACGGAATGAGACTAGGAACATCACTGGGAGTAATTTTGAAGATTATAAAATAAAATCAAATTGTGAAAGAGGGAGAGAGAATCTAGGATTCAGAAAAAGGTTAAATTGTTTTAATTGGCAAAGGAGAAAAGAGGCAGTCCCTCTGGCAAGCTCTGTGAAATGTCCTTTTTGCATAGCGACACATTATGGGGAATTATGCCTGCCCCACTGCAGGGATGCATTTGTAACTGCACATGAATAAGTCTTCCTAAAACTCAGAAGCAAAACAATGTGATACGTGAGGGCCCTGCTTTGGATGTGACTGATTCCTGGGGCCTGGGCTGAGAGAGGCTCCAATTATCACAGATGAGAGACCCTCTGTGTGCTGGGGGAGACCAAATCCCACACTGCTCTTAAGCATCTTTTAGAAGCTCGAGGAGCCACATGCATGTGCTATTACAAAGACAGCACGGGGTACAGGTGGTGAAAATGCATTGCTGAAAGAGGGAGAGAGACGGGGGGGGGGGGGGGGGGCGGGGGGGAGGGGGGGCAGGGAAGAAAAAAGATAGGATAGCTCTAAAATAAATGGGAAACGACGTTCAAGAGATTCTGTTTCAACAAGCTGGATGCATTCCCTTTGTGTTTATTCTTTTGAGGGAATGGAAATTAGCTTCCAAGGTGAAAGGTAGCTGTAGCTGCAGACAGAAACACACGCTCCTGTACTTAAGTTTTACTGGAGAAAATGCAAGATAGTGAAAATTCCTTTTCAAAAACATCAATACCTTCTATTTATAGAACTTGTAAAAATGAAGTCAAAAGCAATAATAGCCAGTGCTGTAAAACTCTACACATGCAAAATAAACTTATGAAGGTCTTTAAAAAACATTAGGTCAAAGGTTCAGAAATGTACCCAAATCTACCATCTCAATTTGTTTTGTAACCATGGAGGTAGGTATGCAATATGACCCTAGAAAGCAGTTTTTATGGCAACTCTTATAATCTGATCTGACGTAACTTACAGGTTTGCTTGAGATAGAAGAATGTGTCTCATGATTGTTTTGGTAGGTTGTGTATTTTATTTTTCCTAGGGTACAATTCACTTATTTTAGAGAAAGAAAAATTTATCAGTATAAGGATTACAGGTTATGAGAAAAAGTACATGGTAAATGCTTATGACTGACTAGTTTTAGATTTGCATAAAGGTTTTCAAAAGCACCATTTTTCTTGAAGATTATCAATCAAGCCTTTTAATCAAATAAAAGCTTTTCCTATTTTGGTGGGGGAGGGGTAGAACGATTGAAGTGGTTTTTCATACAAAGCCCTTGTTACAATACACATATGCATATACTCCTTGTTTTTATAAGTTTATTATAAAAGATCTTTGGGAAACTTCAGGATGCATGATGGGGATTGTCTTATCTGGATGTGAATTTGCTTCATATGCATATGGAATCAAGAACCAATTTTCATTAAGCAGAGCCCTGAGTGTCTGGTGACACAGAGACCACACCAAATGTTTCCCGTTCCTCAGGCTCTCCCACCTAAATCCCGATAACTCTCAACAGATGGCCTCCTCTCCAAATGTACTCAGATAAACATACCAGGTTATTTGCTATTCTCTATTCGCCTCCATTGATTTTGTCTTTCTTACTTGCATCCTCTTCAGGCACCTTTTCCTGTCCAGCGAGGAGCATGCCTCTCTCCATCAGTGGTCATCTCCAGTGCATTGTCCACGTTGTCCCTCACCTTTTCTACAGCGCCCACCCACTGTATGCAAAAGCGTGCCTCCATTTCACCATCACCTCTCAATCTGCAACTGTGTGCAACTTGACTTCTAGGCCCACTGCTTGATTAAAACTGCTGAAAAGCATTACTATACTTCAGATCCTCCAGTGCGGTCTTCCCTCTTTCTTGCTTCCCTTCCTCCGTCCTTCCTCCTGGCCCTGGGTTTCACTTCCCACACCCACTACCGTCCAACTTCCACCCCATCACTGCACTCAACTTCCCCCGGACCCAGGTCCAAAGGACTCTTCTCCTGACGTGGGAGTGAGCGGGTAAGTGTCGTCTACCCATGTGAAACACGCCCTCCCCACCCCCATGCTGAGCGATCTCCTCCCTCTGCCTCCACAACCCTAGATAGGCCCTCTTCCTGTTTGTCTCTGAGATCATATTCTCTTGTTTGGCTTAGCCTTCTTGTCCCTCCTGAACAATAATCATGAGTGCTCCCCAGGGCTCCCTCTTCATTCCCCGCGCTGCAGGTTCTCATTCAGCCCATCTATTTAGAGTCACGGGTGGGCACATACTGAGCACTTGTGCCTGGTCTTGGCATTGTTAATACTGTGCGTGCTGTGCAGTCCTGCCTCAGTGAGACACAGCGATAAGAAAATGGTCACTTATGCTGCAGCTAGATGAAAACGTTACAATAAGGGGCATACAGAGCACCATGGGAACACAGAACAAAGTGCCACCAAAAGAGGGAGGGAGGAGGAGTTTCTTGTTGCTCACAAAGAGACAGGAAAGAACACAGTCTTCCAGGATCTGCAGGTGGCTCCGCGTGGCTGGAGCAGAGTGAGAGGTGAAGAGTGGCGTGTGCAAGGCAGGGGATGGCCTATGGACAGGGTCGTGAGGCATTTTACAAACCTTTTTAAAGAGTTGGTACTTTAGCCAGGATCAGTGAAAGGTTTTTAAATAAAGGAGTAATACCATCATATTTGCATTTTAGAAGCTGGGCTCTGACAGATCTGTCAGAAACAGACAGGAGAGCTCCCAGCGAGAAAGCAGAAAAAAACAGCTACGAGGCAACCTGAAAACTTGCAGTAACGTAGGCAGGAGATAAACGTTGCCTGGATTAGCATCATGGTGGCCGAGGTGAACAGATAGAGAGCTTACTGGCAGACAGGAGGGCCACTAATAATTTTAAATGCACAACTAGCTTATTAATGCTTGAAAAATTGGACTGTCTTTACTGGTAGCTTTGGTAGACAAACCCTGGGTCCACATTTGGTCTTGATGGAGGGCCATGGGTTACTGGGCTGAGCCTGGCTAAGTAGCAACAACTGTCATTCTATCCCATGAAAAAGTGAAGTGTCCCCATAAGAATTCTTCTGTTTGGAAAAGGAGGAAATAATGCGAGGAAATCTGAAACAAAGTATGACTGTGACATTTATTTTTCAATTCATAGAACTTCTCCCAGGCTTCTAGTTGGCTACAAGAGGAAATAAATAAATAAAAATAAAGGAACCTGCGTGGAAAAAAAATTGCAACCTGCTCAGTGAGAATCTGAAAACACAGTGCTTCCTCAGAATGTTTGACGCGGACATAAATAATTAAATGTATCCACATCACACCACACAGTTCAGTGGTGATGTGCACAGCTATATCTTCAAATTGGAAAAGTTGGATGCCTTCCTTGTTCAGAGCAGAGCTTTTCTAACTTCTGAGAGAGCTTTCTACAAACAAAGGCTCCTTTTGCTCAGGCTCTTTTCCATCGCTAGAAGAGAGTGTTATCATCATTAGCACATATCAGTCCTTCTATGTTTCATGCTCCGCTTTACAAACTCCCAAACTTGTACAAGGGCAGCAGCAGAAAGAGGAAATCTTATAATAAAAGTTGTCTGAGAGTGCAAACTTATATAATATGGTGGTAGGTGTGAGAAGTTTCCGTTTTTACCTTCATTCCACCCAAAATATTTGAGTCCCTAGCCAGCCGTGGGCAAACTACGGCCCGCGGGCTGGATCCGGCCCGTTTGAAATGAATAAAACTAAAAAAAAAAAAAAGACCGTACCCTTTTATGTAATGATGTTTACTTTGAATTTATATTAGTTCACACAAACACTCCATCCATGCTTTTGTTCCGGCCCTCCGGTCCAGTGTAAGAACCCATTGTGGCCCTCGAGTCAAAAAGTTTGCCCACCCCTGTGCCTGTTCTGGTGCTTTCTAGGGCTCCAGATACAGAAACTAGTCAAAGCTCATCTGCTACTGTGAAATGCACATCTAGAGAGACAAATCGATACATTCTCAATTATTGTCCAATATGTCAAATGCTTTGAAAGAGGACCAAGAGAAAAATGAGGCTGAAAAAGGTGTGTATAAATCTCAATTCAGGAATCTGTTTATTATCACATCATTTGTGTTGTGGGGAAAAAGCAATGGAAGTTATACAAAATAAAAATAATGATAACAACAGCTTATGTTCTATAATGAGAAAGTTATTTAAAAATTGAACCATCTCATTTGGCTGGTGCATGTGTGAGAGAGGGCAGCTTTGATGCCCACACTGGTTCCTTCACTTGCTTCTCCTATTTCTGACATTGGAACAGATGTTGGGATTATGGAAATGCATCAGCCATGACTCCTACCATCAGAGACCTCACAGGAGAAAGAGAGAGAGAGAGAGAATAGGACACGTGACATATTATAGATGTCATAATACAATATGATGTGGATGATAACAGAACGACCCATGAAGGGGTGAGCACCTGCTTTGTCTTACACCCACAGAGAAGATCATTTAATGACATTTGACCGGGAAGAATCGGCACCTGTCTAACAGGCTGCCTCTCCTCAAGCAGGGGGACTGCAGGACTACCACCAGAACTCGTTTTTAGGGAGACTCAATGGGTGGGAAATTTTCAGGTACACATACATGCCTCCGAAAACATTACTTGAGAAAGTGCTATTTTCTGATATTTGTAATTTTAAAACTGATCTTCATTTTAGCCATATACATATACATATACATATACATATACATATAAATATACATATACATATACATGTAGAACAGTGGTCGGCAAACTCATTAGTCTACAGAGCCAAATATCAACAGTACAACGATTGAAATTTCTTTTGAGAGCCAAATTTTTTAAACTGAAACTATATAGGTATGTACATTCAACTTTAAATTCACGGTTTTCATCTTCTGTTTTTCTTTGCTTCTTCTTTGTAGCCATCTCAAATAGGGCACCTAAAAAATGTTTCATTTTATAATAATAAAGCCACCAACACAAAAGAATTACAATTCTTAAATTGATGACAAAAATACCTGTAGGATTTGCAGCTGGTTGGAAAAATACAGGTAACTTTGTGCTTCAAGGAGGTACTTTTGTCACCCGCGTGCGATTTGCGGAGGCGACTAGCACTAACCACTGCACTGAGACTGCTGACTGACTGGCTCACTCAACTCATGCAAGAATCGCGCACCTCCCCTGCGCTGGTATCCCGCCGCCCACCTGCACCGCGTCTCCCATCGCCTGACCGACACCCCCCACTTCTTCTAATGCCACTTCTTCAAAATAGACTCTCTCAGGCCAAAAACCAACTCCTGCGCATGGGCCACGAAGTTTCAATCACACTGTACTGCGCGCCCGCACGTGGTATTTTGTGGAAGATCCACACTCCAGGGGCCAAAGAGCCGCATGTGACTCAGGAGCTGCGGTTTGCCAAGCACTGATGTAGAAGTTTGCGGCAATTTTGGGTGGGCTTTGGAGGCAGCATTGTCCTTGCTCCTCTTCACTGAAGATCTCCACTGAGCTTGCCACACTCACAGGCTACAGCTGAAAGCAAAACAAAACAGCATTTTACACATAGCTGGGCAAGCCCCTGATTACCGCTGATAGTTGGTGAATGCTAAATTCAATAATGTGGGTTAATGATTAAGCAAAGTTAGGAGATCTGAGCAAGGCTTTTTCCTTCCTATTCTTTCTTCCCTGAAACCAGGCTTCGTGCTGACACTCACCATAGAGACATCACGGTGAGCTGTCACTGAGAGGCCAGGCTTCGTCTGCAGATCCTCTAATCCATAAATGCCAAGTGAGCAGGCCGCCCACAAAGAGACTTCACTGAAAAGAGAAAGTAAGGAGTGGCTGAGGAAGGCCTGCGAGCGGCCATTAAGGTTCAGTGACACTGCCCACTAGTAGAGCCAAGGCCCAAGAGTCTAACCCATTGAATAGAGTTTTGTCCAACTGGTTTGTGGTAAGGAGGCTCAGAAGGGTGTGTGCATGTGTAGGTGTGCGTGTGGGTACGATAGGTAAGAGATAAGGAGAGCCCCAGACTCAAATCACACTATAGTCAAGAATGAAAAAGATAACCATGACAACCAGATTTCTCTAAATGGGTTATTCTGCCCTCCAGGAGCATAGCCTCTAGATAGGATCAGTCTTTATTAAACAAAACTGGTAATTAATAATACAAATTAGCCTTATAGATGAGTTGGAGAGAGCAAGTTCACTAGCTGGTGTCATTGGGTGGATGATCTTGTACTGGAGGCAAGATTTTAATTAAAATTTGAGTGATGAATTCTGTTTCCATAAACAGAGAAAGAATGACATTTTTGATGGGTGAGCTTAAAGCAAAATTAAATGTTCAATTCTTATCTCGTTATTCAATAAATCCTTCAGTTTTGGCATTGCAAGGTTGTGACAATGACTAGGTAGCTTGATAATTTCACAAAAAACATTTCCTCTTTTATAGGAAAAAACAGTTTTCATAAAAGCATCCAAAGAAGAGGATTTTACAAAATTTCACCCTCCTCCATTTAATGTCTATATTTTAGAATCCATGGCAATTGTATTAACAGTTGCACAAATATTAATACTTTTCTTTAAAACACTTTTACTTCTAAAGGTAAAGCTGGAATTAGAAATGTTAAAACAAAAATTCCCCAAGCATTGAGGGAGTCATACATGGAAGGGGACATGCTTGTCATTTGAAGTTGTAGCTCTCTGCCCTATTTCCAGAGAAGACAGCTGTTGATGCTTGTGTCCTATCATGCAATAATCCAGAGCATGCCTTCAGCCACACCATATGGAGGAAGTCTGGTCCATTGTGAAGATTCCAGACATGGCTTTGGGGATTGTCCTAACTTCAGATCAAAGTGGATGGAATTAGGAAACTGGCCTTCATCACTGTCCAGCATTCCACCATGATGGCCACTGTTAGCCTCTTCATTTTACAGGTGAGTAGAAACCCAAGGCTTCTTGGAAACTCACCTAGTTAGTGTCTGAGCATGTTCTTTAAATTACGTCTCTTTTCATCTCCAAGTCCATCTCCAGGTGCACAGGATGGAAGGATGTGGCACCTAGAAGCAGAGTAAATCCTGCTTAACTCTTCTTGACCATCCACGCCTCATAGGCTTCCTCTCCTCCAGGATTGATGTACCCAGATATATTATGTCAAGATACTTACATCTTTATGGAGCTATGGGAAGAGCATTTTCCCAGAATCCAGTTATTAATTAGACCTCTCTCAGCCTCAGTTTCACTATCTGTACACATCAAGAATGATAACATTTACCTGCATAGAATTATGATGACATAAAGGTAATTTTACTATATAGGTTGTTTAAATTCATATTTTAAAATCCATTTGCTTATAAATTAAGCCCTATTTATTGTCTACTATGGGCTAGGAATGATACCCAAGGTTGAACAGAACAGACTTCATTTTCTCTCTCATGAAATTTAAAGTGAAATAGAAGAGGCACAGACCATACGTTTGAATAGATACAAAACCAAGCATGTTGTGAATGGGATGCACTGAGGAAGATTTACAGAAGTGTCCAATCTGATTTTCAGTATCAGGCTAGTCCTTTTTGAGAAAGTTACCTCTAAACTGAGATCAAAGGGTGGTTTGGATTAATCTAAGCAAAGAGAGGGAAAAGACATATTTCAGAGTTATGGGAACAGCACGCATAAAAGCAAAGAGATAAGGGTCTGTGGGCATAGCACATATCCCCAAGGATCACATAGAGAATATGGGTTTTATTTTAAAAGCAAAGGGAAATCACTTAATGACCTCGTTGTAGCATAACTTGTCTCTCCTATCGGATTGTAAACTCCACGAGGCTAGAAACCAAAATGAACATGTTGTTGCCTCTCTTACAGCACCAGATACCATGATTTGTTAATTAAATATTTGCTTGCTGGAATGTCCTAAGTTACAGAGTGAGCAATAGTACTTCATGAGTACTTTTTCATTATTTTTCCCAAGCTTGAATGGCCCTTGAACTGCATGGAGAATAGAATGTTAACTGTGTTCCACCAAACTAGGTATGTTTTAAAATTAGAGGCAAAGACTTCACCCAATATATGTTCTCTTCATCCATGTGTATATTTGCGTAATGACGAATAACTCCACATATTACATTTCCTTCCTTTTGAAGTGCTTCTGATTTGTTATTTCTTATTCCCTTTGGCTTTTTCAGGATATTACAATGATGCTGGTGAATGTTTCATGTAGCTCTTGGCTGCCGTTCACATAAGGAAAAACAAATAGAAAGACCTCAGGGTAATTGTCTCTATGTCTTGGACAGGGATCAGTAGCCACTGCACAAACCTGTGCTCCTAGCCTAGCAGACCCTGGACCCAGCACTGGAGGCTTCATTTCATTGCTTAGAATGTGAATGAACAGTACAGTTGTCCTCTCCATAATGGTCCTGTTACCCTTTGATCCTTACTTCTGTTCCTTTTCATTTCTGGCCTTTGCACCAGAGAATGAATGATCACTGGTCATCTCCTTCCACAAAAAGTCCCACAACAACTTTTAAAAGCTTAAATTCTCATTGTGCTTTATATGTGGTTTCTCAAGATGTTTTTTTTTATTTGTTTTTGATGAGCACATCCTTTTGTAAATTCATTATTATAACAATTAGACATAAATATGAATTTGATACAAAATTCATTCAATTTTCTCAATTGGGTCTGTTTTTCTCTATGTTGAGTAAAATTGCTGAGGGGTTTGTTTTATTTTCATTTAGCTATCACCCCCTTGTGAAAAATGCCTTATTATAAGGATATTTTAGTGTTATCATTTGGGGATGTGAAGTACTTTTGGGGGGCAATAGAGTGGTACAGAGTAAATTGAACGCTTTATGTTACTAGAAATTCTGTGGAAACCTGGAACCTTTGTGTTGGAGAAAGCATTGTGGATGATACTCACTTGATGAATATAAATCAAATGACAACAAGGACATAGCAGTGAACAAAACGAACCACTTCCTAATGGAGGTCCCCATCTGCACATGGATGCTGAGACTGATGTGAAGGAATTAAGACCACTTGGGCTGTTCACACTTGTCAGGTTCTGCAGCTTTCAGTGACTGATAGCAGGAGGGACTATGGGTTTTCCTCCCCAGTGATGTTACCACCAGTGATAAGCAGCATGAAAGCAACTTACAGGCCAAATTCCACCATGTCCAAACTTTTATTATCAGGTAGACACAGAAGTAGTGATACAACCTTTTCTGAACATTTAGTGACGTCCCCACTCTGTTTTATTTTTCCTGGCAGTCCAGTGAGCATTCTTCATGAAAGGAAAAATACAAAAACATTCTGATGACAGGATCAGCGAATTTAGGGATCTTCAAACATTTCTGTTCCCATGGCCCCTAAAGATATTTGGAAAAGCTATGTATGTACTGCCTCACATGTTTAAGTTGAAAATGATAATTGTATTACAAGTTTAACAATTGCATGGATAAACTATCCACTATAATGTGTACCGTGGTATATTTGTACTAAGCATAGTTTTGTCAAATCCTTAGAGTTGAAGATTTTTCCCATTGCATTTATATAAATGACTATCAGATAATCTAATTGAATGAGCCAATCCTCACAGACTTGCTTTCTGACAGAAAAGAAATCTGACTTGTCTTTTTATTTCAACTAGCCATGCCTCTATGATTTTTATGTTGATTCTGAGTTCTATCCTAAAGTGGGTTGGTAGGTAGATACATAGGCACTGGACTTTGTTATAAATGTGTTTGTCACCTGTATGCAATAAGGTGCTTCTCCTTAGTATATCTTTCCTAACCTATCTTTGCTTGTTGTCAAAGGACTCAGATTGTCATCCTGTTACTTTGTTCATTGCTCAGAGTCTCACCTCAGACCCCAGTCTAGTCAAGATAGGTTTGTATGACTCTCTTTTGTAAAATGGGAGATGAGCCTGCCTGGTATGACTCAGTAGTTGAGTATCAACCCATGAACCAAGAGTGTCATGGTTTGATTCCTGGTCAGAGCACATGCCCTGGTTGCAGGCTTGATCCCCAGTAAGGGGTGTGCAGGAGGCAGCTGATAATGATTTTCTGTCATCATTGATGTTTCTATCTGTCTCACCTTCTCACTTCCTCTCTCTGAAATCAGTAAAAACATATCAAAATTAAAAAAAAATAAAGTGGGAGATGGGATGGGCAAATGTGAATAGAGGATATGAAGTGAGGGTATCATTTCAGGCTAAAGGAAAAAGAATCTATGCAAAATAAGGATCTGAAAAAATAATTCCATTATTATCATGTCTCCTAACATACTACCTAAAAATATTGTACAACCAGGATACATGTCCCAGTTAGAAGACTGCTCACCAATGATAGATCTATTCAGAAAATAATAAGGCACCTTCATAAATGATATAATATGGCCAATGCACTTCAGAGGAGAGAAAGCCTAGAAAAATAATAAACTATGAGTCTGATGTTATTTTGATATGTAACTTTTGACATTGGAATGAAGACGTTCTTAAGTATTTGGACATTAAGGTTAGCCTTTAGCTCCACCTGAAAATACCTCCTTCTTGCCTCCATGGATGAATCACCCATATGCTCCTCTCTGAGACAATCCTTTCCCATGTGTATTGATTCCTATTCTCTCCCTTTTACTGAGAAACATCTCTCCAGCAGTTTTCTACATCTTCAATATCAATTTCTCCTTCTGCTCCCCATGAATCCTATCACTGTCTAAAGATGTTATTATATTTCCCACCTTAAAAAAACCCGACATAAACCAACCCTCTCCTGACTCTATTTCCCCTCCAGCTGCCACCCCAGTTATTTGAATTATTTGCTTCTCTTTGTAGCAAAATTCTTTGGAAGAGTTGCCTCTACTCTCTGAGTCCAAATTATCTTTTCCCATCTTCTCTCAAATATGCAAAAATCATTCTTTCATGTCCACTTTCACAAAAACTGCTCTTGTCTAGGCCCCCAAAGACCTCCCCAATTCTCAGTGCTCAGGTCATGTGACCCATCAATAGTATTTAGCATATTTGGTTCTTCCCTCTGCTTTGATGTTTCCAGGATACCACACCTTCTCATCTTTCTTTCCACATCACCAGATGTCTCTTTTCAGTCTCCTGGGGTGGCCATGTCTCTTCTCCTAGACTTCTTAGAGTTTGAGTGTCCAAGGAAAGCTCTGGCTCTTGGCAGATTTGCATAGGCCCAGCCAGTAGTGTGTGGGTTCTTGACTTTGTTCAAGAAACATTTCACAATGTGAGTCCAGGAGACTATGAGGGAGCATATATTAAAGCTGGGGACTCTAAAACAAGAAGAACTTAGCATAAAAGAAGCATCAGGAGAGCCTAAGCTGGGCTGTCTTAGCTCTCTGGGAAGTCAGAGAAAAGGGCCCTTAGGGCCAGGATCAGAGGTTTAGGTTGGGACGAGCTATTGCTGCCCATTGCTCCCCTGGTTGCAAGTCTCATGGAGTCCCTGAGAGTTTAGGAAATGCATTCCTGTGAGGGAAGAAGTAGGGGAAAAAGAGGGGAAAGAAAATGTTGGGGGATGATCCCCAGAGTCTAACATGTATTGGGTCTCTTGTCTTGAGGCTTTATCTCTCTCTTGCAGGCAGGAATCTCAGGGGAGTGCTGGGGCTGACCAGCAGACCCAGAGCGACAGATGAATGGATTACTTTGACACATTTCTGTGAAAAAGATGGCTAAGGGACTGCTTGGTTATAGGAACCAAACAGCCCCATTCCTCTGCCTCCTTAAGCTGTTTTTGTAATAACAGCTTGAACTAAAATTAACTATTGGATACTATCAGCAGGATTAGGATTCTTGAGAGGACACATGTGTCTGTAATGTCCTTTAAGCAAGGACGTTTTGAAGGCTAAATATAAAGATTCTAGTAAAACACCTGGGGGCTCAGACTTGTTTGAAAAAGTCAAGGCAGGGTCTGCTGCCTTTGGCAAGGTCTCCCTAGAGGCCCCCGACCTTTCAGAGAATCCTCCTTACAGACTTTTCAACCAAGTCCCATGCTTCCCCACAGGGGAGGTCTCAGGAGAGGGTTTCAGCAGAATATTCATTAGTTTTCTAGGTATGCTCCTTTGGGGTCATGGTCTCACTGACTGGTCAGTGTCAGAGCAGAGGGTTATTAGTCATTGCAGCTGGTCCTGGTGTCCCCCACCTGATTTTTCCACTTTTCTAGGCCTGGAACTGAAATACAACTGAAGCCTAGATGTTATCTCTAGAAAGGTGACCTTCTGTACTGCTGTAAATTTCTCTGCCAGTTTGTTCAGCTGTCTATCTCAGTTTCCCTATTCCACTTGTCCTGGTTTACTGGTCTGTCTCAGCTTCTTCCCTGTTCTGCAAACACACCAGCAGAGCCCTTTACCTGGGTGTTCCTCCAGGTAAAGAGCTCAATAAACATGGGCTTGTTATGATGATTCAGCCCCTGTTTCAGAGGCTGTGCACTGCCTGGCTCCACTGCCTAGAGTACTCTTCCCAGGTATCTTTCAATTCTTGGCCGAAGTCTTACTTTCCCAATGAGACCTATCCAGCTAATCTTGTTAAAAATGATGCCTTGCTGTCATTACTTCTAGTTCCTTTTATTCTGCTCTATAATCATTACCAGCCCAAGCTCTGCATGCACAGTGCTTTGAAAGGCCCAAACTCAAAATGTTAGAATTTGGAGTAAGGAAAGGTTTATTGATTGAGAAGGTGCCAACTGAGAAAATGGGGAATCCTAATCCTCAAATCCTTTGTAAGAAAATACAGAGATCAGATTTCTTTTATGTCAAGGTAAGGGAAAATGGGAGGGGATGTTTTCATAAAAACTCAAGCCCTAAGCAGAATTCCTCTCATAATTAGCATGTCTAAAGTGGGAGCTATTCTCCTGGAGGCCATGGGAACAACACAGGCTTAAACAAGATGAGGTCAAAGACCAAGCATTTCACTCTATTACTTACTTTTTCTCTTGTATTACTTTATAAAATGATCTACCATTTAATTATCTGTTATGTTCAGTATTTATTGTTTGCCTTCCTTTGGATAAAATGTCAACTCTATGAGGGCAGGGAGCTCCATCTATTTTGTTCAGTAGTATTCATCTCAAGAACCTAGAATAGTGCCTGGCACACAGTAGATGAAATAAACCAGTCATTAGCATTTGAATGAACACTGAAGGTAGGGAATAAAAGAAGAAAAGGTAAATGCTTAAACTGGAAACAGAGGACTTCCGCACACGTTAAATGGAGAAAGAGGTAACAGTGATAGACAACCGAGAAAAACCATTCTCCAGTGGTGGAGGATAAAAAAGGTCTTGGAAGAGTCTCTGGGGGTTCAGCAATATCAAGTTTACGAGAGAAACTGAGGGACTGAGACTTGACTAGTAGCACTTAGGTGGGAAGAAGGCACTGTCACTCTTAGACAATTAAGCGAGGAGCCAAATTGGAGACAGGTAGGCTCTCTAAAGACTGTCGCTGGAAACCAAAACATTTGGAAATCAATACAACTCGGTTATCAGTTTCCAGAAGGAGTGAATTTGTCCTTCTCTACCTCATTTTCTCAGTTTGAAAAATGGGAATCATCTTTGTTTCTTACAGTTTCCAGAGGACATCAGGTTTAAAAGAGATTGACAGAGACCTCTGGGTGTTCCTCCAGGTGAAGACTCTATAAACACGGGCTTGTTATGATGATTCAGCAAGTCTATGGGAAGCACAGCTGGCCATACCTGCATTGCAGGCCTGGTTTTGGTTTGACCTATCAAAAAGCGTGACTGTCAGCAAAACAGTCTCCATTGCCTGCATTTGCTTATTTGCATCTTATAATATTCACTACCCCCTTTTACAATGAGGCTGCCTTGTGATTAACAAGGTTAATATGAAAAAATGACTGATGTGGGGAATGCCTGGCTTTCATTCAGAATGTTCTTAAGCTTTTATTCAAGAAGAATCTTGAGGGTGAAACTAAAAACATTTTTCTTCCTAAAAGGAAAAAGAGGGCAGACTTTTTGTTCGCTTCTAAGTATTGATGCCTCAGGAATATTTTATGTTATGTAAAATGCTACCCTATTGAGAAAACCTGTGTATTTAAAAATACTGAAATACTGTAACTTTTCCATTTTCTAAAATGTTTGTTACCATCTGATTGTCAGTACTGAATTTCTATTGTTTACCCTCCAATTGAAGATGAAAATGCCAGGAGAAAATTCTCTTTAGCAGAATTTTCTAGGGTTTATATATTATGAGAGAGACATGGAAATTTTCCTCAACATTTGTCTCTTGTATTACCTCAACAATTTGTTACCAAAAACCTTCTATGTGCAAGCTGTTTTTTCAATGCCCTGGGCACTTAAGGAAGTGCAAGTCATTGTTTCTGCCTTAGGGGATTTTAATGTGACTACTGAAATGACATAGAGGAGAACTAGGGAATAGAGAGAGCATAGGTTACTAGACAAATCAAAGAAGGCTTGGGGGATGGAAATAGTCACTGAATACATACTTGAAAAGCATCAACTCAAACCCGTCTCTTCAAATATGAAGAAACTGAAGCAGAGAGAAGCTAAGGGGTTTACCCAAAATGATGGTAGAGTAAATACTCAGCATAGCTCAGTAGAACAATTTGTATTAGGTTGTTTTTTTAAAAAAATTATACTGGAAACTATAGATTGAGAAGAATATTGAAAGGGACAGAAAAAGGCTGAGAAAGGTAATAATCAACAAACAGTTTAAGGTACAAAAGACCAAATGGACAGCTTAGGCACCATTTTCCTCTCCGGTCAGAGGGGCTGGAGGAAAGTCTAAGAGAACAGAGAGTTTAGATCTGATATTGTAGCCATCAATGGCATTGCTTCATCTTTCAGCAAAGAGAGAGGAGGACAGAGCCGACTCATCCTTCTCCTTCATTCTTTCTGCCAGGTATCTCCTTGCCCTTTGAATGTTCCCGTCACACTATTATTATTATTCATGTCCTGTTCTTGTTCATTTCACTGCTGGCACCTGAGTCTGGGTTCTCTTTCAGCTCCTATCTAGCCCCTGGTTCTTTCTCTAGCTGAATGTAGCCAAACCTCTTTGCACAAGTGCTAGCCAATGTTGATATGTTAGTTGGTTATATCTTTGCTTTTTCTGGGGACTTTTTTTCATCACGGACTTTCCATCACCAGATGTCTGACTATTCCTTCTTTTTGATATTCAGAATTTTCACCTTGATCAAATTACTATTACCAAACACAATTCTAATGAACTCTCCAGCTCAAAAACAAACAAACACACTCAAAAGAGTTATAACATCAGTGATAAATTTCAGCCTCCTTTGCTAGCCTTCAAACGCCCTTGCAACTTATTCTCAAATTCCTTTACCACCTTACCTAATTGATTATTTGATTTTTACTCAGTGCATGGGGGAATAAATGGCTCTTTGCTGATTATCTAGGCTACCTCCTATTTGTATTTTTTCTCCTTCCATTTTACCTTTTTCCCCCCTTATCTATTTCTGTCAAAATGCTACCACAACATGTGCCAACCTCCTCTTTAGAATCTCTCTGAATCCCTAACCTTCTTCGGAACCATTATCTATAATACTTGAACCTAGACTGCTTTTAAGTCGCTCCCTACAATCTTCCTGTTTTGGAATAATTTCTGTCCCTGTATATGAATCAGGCCAAAGTCTGAATACTTATATACAGACTGTAGACCAAAACTTGGCAAGTTTTTGAAAGTCTGACTAATGAAATAAATGAAAAAAATTTGCCAGTTGTGTGTTCCCAGCATAGTTCCCTATACATAATGAGATTCCTGCTGGAATATGATCATATAAGAGGAATTCAGAAGTCATTCTATCCTGTTGTATTGCCATATATTTAGGTATATATTTATTGAGGAGTAGATATCAGTAATATTTAAAATGGGTTGTAATTTTTTTTCTGGATACTTATTTATAAAATGGAAGCTTTTATTTTTTAATGTATTTCAAGATAGAAACAAAAGCCTTGTAACTGATTAAAAAAACTTAAAAAAACAACAAAAATTATGTTAAGTGTTTAAATTACATTATGAGAAAAAGCATTAAAAGAACCCATGGTGACTCGAGTTAGCATCCCAACTTTTAGGTCCACCATTTAAAAGCAGATTTCAGCAATTGGCTTTGCTCTTATCACTAGCAAATAACCCTAGTCAAAAAACACGCCAAAAGGAAGCCAATGTTAAGTCACTGGAAATCACCTTTTTCCATGAAGAACTAAAACAAAAGCTTACCAGTGAATTTATTCCTCATTTTAGGAACTAGAAATCTAGCTTAAATATACACAGTAGCTTCAAGCTCTAGTGAGCCAGAGTTATTCCATTAATTATGGATGACATTATGTTTTAAACAAATACAAATTGTTTTGCCCTCACCTTCAGAACCTCCTGGAGCAAATGTTTGATTTCCAGTGAGAATTACTTTGCACAGCTCAGGTCTGAATTATTGGCAAAGCTGCAGCAATATTATACCATCCAAAAATATAATCTTGTTTTGTTGTTACCTAACTTCTATTTCACTGTATTCTCTTATTTAGACCTTCTCTCTCCAGTAACTGAAGATGACTCAATAGGTAGGATGGTGAGGGAAAACTTCATCTCTAAGCTAAAGATTATATATATTCTGACATTTTTCCTTATTCTGGACTCATGGAAGACAGCACCGATGGGTGCAAGCTTTTCCACTCAGCCAAAATGCAACTTAATAATTTGTCTGTTTTCCCATGTGCTAATGGATCATCTCTAGACTAAGAACATGATTTAATAAAAAGGGATACTGGACCTGGAATCAGAAGTCCTAGATTCAAATCCAATGTTTTAAATCTATTGAGAGCTTACTGTGTTTAGACATGGAACTTTAGATTTTTACATTCATTGTCTCATTTAACTTTACAACATTCCTATAGAAGATTCAAGGATTAGCTATATTTACTGTATGGAAATGGAAAACAAGAGGCTAGCCAGAATGTCACATGGAGACAATGTAGAAACTATGATATGAATCCAGGTCTAGCCATCTTTGGAGATAATGCTCTCAATCAAGATACTAAACTCTCCCTGCCAACTTTGGGACTTTGGACAAATTAAGAAATATTTCAGTCTTATGATCATCCCATTTTAGTTTTAATTTT
The DNA here is from genome assembly GCF_964212035.1 of Myotis nattereri. NCBI lineage: Eukaryota > Metazoa > Chordata > Mammalia > Chiroptera > Vespertilionidae > Myotis > Myotis nattereri. Next base: position 31,925,305 of record NC_138076.1, read on the forward strand.
CTAATCTGAAAAATGAGTGTGATAATAACTTCAGAGCATCATCACGTTGGCCAAAAGAGATATGAAAGACCGTTATGAGCATTGATGGCCTATAAGAACATTATTTATCCTAGATAATAAAGGCTAATATGAAAATTGTCCCCGCAGGAGTTCGACTGACCTGGAATTCAACTGCTTGCTATGATGTGCACTGACCACCAGGGGGTGGGGTGGGTCGAAGGAAGGCCCCAGGTGGCAGCCAGCATCTGGGGGAAAGAAGGCCTCAGCTGGCAGTTGGAAGGCCCTGATTGGCCCTGATCACCAGCCAGGCCTAGGGACCCTACTCATGCACGAATTTCATGCACAGTGCCTCTAGTTATATTTATAAAGGAGGGAGGAGAACACAGTTTGAAAGTGGAGAATTGGTTAGAAATAACAAAGTGAAGACTTCTCTGTGCCTCTTCTGAGAGCATCCCTACTTCTAACATATAAGTAGACATAAGAACTGAAGCTTTCTCTTCACCCATGAGCTTATGCACGTGGGACCATCTGACAGAGCAGCAGTAACAGTAGCTCAACTTTCAACAAAGATAAAATTCATACCTATTAGAGAAGAGAACTTTATGTCACATACAGATGAATACATAAACCAGAAGGGAGGAAGGGAGGAAGGACATAGAAAGTCTTTGGTTTCATTAAGTAATAGATTCCAATAAAAATGGTAATAGATGATATGAGTCTCAAGAAAATTTTATCAGTTCCTTAGTGATTACAATGATGGGGAGAAGTTTATTTACTAAGAATTTAGGCTTCAGAAATCCATTTCTTTTTAAAATAAAGATTAAAAAATATTTTTAACACAGAAATGATAAAATTAATACTAATATTATCAGGGCATACAGAAGAAAAAGTAGCAGGTAAGATTGGGACACAAAAATTACCCCTGCCAACTTTGGTGGGAAGTGGGCAGCACATTTTGCTCTGAGCCTCCAACTAGCCAAATCAAAGATGAATACATGATTCATAGTGTCATAAAGTTAAACAGACAGCAAATAAACAGCTAGTTAGGTGGAACACATCTTCTTCTGATATATACGCAGAATTCGTATATATATTTTAGAGACCCGGTGCACAAAAATTTGTGCACTCGGGGGTCGGGGGTACCTCAGCCCAGCCTGTGCCCTCTCGCAGTCTGGGACCACTCAGGGGTGACCACTTGCTGGCTTAGGCCTGCTCCCTAGGGAATTGGGCCTAAGATGGCAATCAGACATCCCTCTGGCAGCCTGGCAGCCTTTGGGAGATGTCCATTTGCCAGCAGGAGCAGACCTAAGCTGCAGTCAGACATCCTTAGCACTGAGGAGGCAGGAGAGGCTCCCACCACCACTGCTGTACTGGTAGCCATCAGCCTGGCTTGTGGCTGAGCAGAGCTCCCCCCTGTGAGAGCACACTGACCACCAGAGGGCAGCTCCTGCACTGAGCGTCTGCCCCCTGGTGGTCAGTGTGTGTCATAGTGACCAGTCATTCCCAGCCTTTCTGCTGTTAGGGTCAGTTTGCATATTACCCTTTTACTATATAGGATAGAGGCCTTGTGCATGGGTGGGAGCTGGCTGGTTTGCCCTGAAGGGTGATCTGGATCAGGGTGGGGGTCCTGCTTGGGTGCCTGGCCAGCCTGGATGACGGGCTGATGGCTGTTTGCAGCTGGTCACACCCCCTTCAGGGTGGGGGTCCCCACTGGGGTGCCTGGCCAGTCTGGGTGAGGGGCTGAGGGCCGTTTTCAGGCTGGCGGGCCACTGAAGCTCCCAGCCTCCTTTTTTTTTCTTTCTTTTTTTTTAATTCTGGGATTTATTTACCTTCTATAGTTGTCACTGGAGCTGAGAGCTGGCTCCAGCTCTGAGGCCATGGGTGGCTGAAAGCAGTTATCTGAGTTTTCTTAGCTTCTATAATTGAAACTCTGTTTCCATCACTGGTGCTCTAAGCTCTGAGGCCCTGGCTGGCTAAAAGCAGGTATCTGGGGTTTGTTTAGCTTCTATAATTGAAACATTGTTGCTTCCGGAGCTCAGAGCCAGGCCGTGGCAGGCAGGGAACCTTGGCTTCCTCCATCACTGGAGCAAGCAAGCCTCATGTTCGCTTCAGCTGCGTGGCTGCCGGTGGCCATCTTTGTTGGCAGTTAATTTGCATATCACCCAGATTAGCCAAAGGGAAGTGTAGCAGAGGTATGGTCAATTACCATGTTTGTCTATTATTAGATAGGATATATATATATATATATATATATATATATATATATATATATGCAGAATTTCTTCTATGGCTCCTCAAAGATGGTATATATGAAATTATGGGGACTTATACATTAAATAGCTTTTTTTTTTTTAAATATATTTTTCCACAGAGAGGAAGGGAGAGAGATAGAGAGTTAGAAATATCGATGAGAGAGAAACATCGATCAGCTGCCTCCTGCACATCTCCTACTGGGGATATGCCCGCAACCCAGGTACATGCCCTTGACCGGAATCGAACCTGGGACCTTTCAGTCTGCAGACCGACACTCCATCCACTGAGCCAAACTGGTTTCGGCCATTAAATAGCTTTAATAATAAGTTTTAGGAAGATGGTTCTTAAAAAGTCCATCAGTGGTGAAGGCCTGGCAAAGGATGTGGGCTGAATGGGGATGGGAAAGTGAGGGGGAAAATAGGGAACATCTGTAATAATGTCCACAATAAAAAATAAATTAAAAAGTCCATCAGTGCTATTCCACGAAAAATCAGAGAAATATAGTACCTCTGATGGTGTGACTTGATTTAAGTAGAGAACTACAGGTACAGACTTCCAACATTTCAGAGAAGTGATTGGAGGGGGGGTGGTCATTGTATATTCCTCTTTACCTGGTGGGTGAGAAATTGAGAGGCAGAGGTGAGCCCTGACTTCCAAATTCAGGACCAAAACACTCAGGATTTGGAGACCCTGATGTAGGTCAGAACCTGAGCCACAGCTGCAAAGGTGATCTGCTACTAAAGACATGCTGCTCTGCAGGATTGTATTTCCCAGAGGCCACTTGGAGATGGGGATGGAGACTGACCCTGAGCTGATTTCAGGTACAAAAGGAAGCTTTGGAAAAACAAACATAAAGTTCCTGCAGCCGAGGCTGCCACTCTTTTTTTAATATATATATATATATATATATATATATATATATATATATATATATAAAGCCAGTGACTGGAACACCGTAATGACTGGAATGACCAGTCACTACGATGTCCATTGCAGCCAGCAAACTGGCCCGATCAGGGGCAGGGCCAGCCAGCCAACCTCCTGCAGTCCCTCCTCCCAACTGGCCGGGCTGGCCAACCTCTCACCATCTCCTCCTCACAACAGGCCTAGCCCTGATCCACTGATTGGGGCCAGGCCGGCCGGACCCCACCTGTGCACGAATTAATGCCCTGGGCCTCTAGTCTTCCATAATCTATCGGTTACTTGGGCTCCTTAACAAATAACTATTCATTCAACTATTTCAGAAGTGTTTTTTGAATACCCTTTGTCCTAGGAACCAAGCTAATTGTTTGGTCTGAGATCATCCCTAACTTACTGGAGCTTATATTGTCTCAAGAAACTTGACACAATGGGTTATGCTATCAGATCAAGAAGCACAGGATGCCTGGGAGCAGAAAGGGCTAAGGAAGGTTTCCCAGGGCAAAGTCATTTAAGGTGAGTAAGAATTTGCTCAGTGAAAGCAGTAATGATAGATGTAGGAGAAGAGTGTGCCAGAAAGAAGGCTAAAAGAAGTATGCTACATCTGTGGAAGTGAAAGAATCCTACTATGCCTAGGAGATGCAGGGATGTGTAAAAGAATGGTTAACATGGAGAATTTCGTAATGGAAAGGAAGAAAGAAAAGTTTAAGAAAGGAAACAGAAAACAAGATAATTTATTCAAGGTTGGGCAAAAATAGGTTTACAGTTGTGAATATGCAAGACAGAGTTCATTGTTGTATTATTTATTAATTATTGTATTATTTTCCATACAAACAACTGTAAACCTACTTTTGCCAAACCTGATATGTTGGTCCTATTTTATAAAAATGAATGGCAGTGGCTTGAAAGCCTTATTAAAAATAAACCCACTGAGATCTTACATATGTAAAATAGTAATCTCCAACCATATGTCACTAAGTCTAAAAATAGATAAATGGAAAACACATACCTGGGAAAATGCAAGAGAGAGGCAGGAAGAAAGGAAGAGAGAAAGAAAGGAAAAGAAAATGAATAGGCATAAATATAATTCAGTCAAGGTATAATTCAAGGTACACATTAAACAAAGAAAACATAGGCTTGAAAAATGCAAATATAACATGAAAATAAAATGTCACAGATGTTCCAAATATCAGGAACACTGGTTTCTTTCCTCTTATCCTGCCAGATGGGCTCAGTTTATAGCAATCTATTTGATGTTCTGATTGTATTGAATTATGGTCAAGACAGTTTGGGATAGTTTTGTATCATATCTATAGATTTTCACACAGAGAAGATGGTTAAAGGGGGTGATGAGTAAAGATTCTTTTAAAGAGCAAAATGAAGTCAAACGACTTCCTTATTTTAGCCACTGGATTTAGAAATGCTTTAGGGACTCAAGTGAAGAGGAATGCAAGTTGATTTTAGGGGCACCATACCTTTGCCTGTAGAAGTCTTTTGGGGAAACTTTGATCACTGTGGATGTAATAAATTGGTAACCAAGGTAACAACCTTGAAATCACATGGATGCAGAATGGAAAAGTTATGTCTGAAAGTTTATATGGTTCTTCCTGCCTTAAGATCTTGGCAAACTCTATTCCCTCCCGCCTAGTATAATTTTGCCATCTCCTGGGCCCTGAATTATTGTAAGCTGTGTCCACTTTTCAAAACAAAAGATCTGTCTCCAACTGGGAGAGGCCTTACTTGAACCATCTCCCTCTGGATTGAGTGGTAATAGGTGCTTAGTCAGTTTTATATTATGAAAAAGTGTGCTTGAATCAAATTGAGATGATTCACACTAGGAGAACAGAGATGACACTGTGGTAAAGGGGAACATGGCAGTGACTCAGTAGCAAACAGTGAAAAAATAGGCATGGTGTAGATGGGATTGATTTGTCACCAACATTCCAGCTCAGGGTGTCCCAGTTGGGTACATTCGCAAAACACAGCTCCGAAAAGATGACTCCCACTTTGTTGACAGGGAGCAGAGCTCAGACTGGTCAAGGTATTGTGTTCATTTTTCCTACATGAAGAGGGGGTATGGAACAGATAGTAATCAACCAGTCTGAGCAATTAAATTAAGGCAGACTGGTTTTATTCCACTGGGTCATAAACCTGGTATGCAATATGGTGGTAGGAAGAAAAAGCAGCCAAGGTATCCGAACACTTGGTATCTGGCACTAGTACCTGTGTGACTCTGGTCTAAGTTTGAACATGTGTCTCTAGAGGTGCAATACATGGACTGGCTCTCATCTCCTGTCCTACTGTCATTATCTGCAGAGCAAGGGGTCTATGCTAGTCCTTTTGTAAGTAAGGTAGAGAATTGTGCTAATGTTATCAAGTGTTGGTTTTATACCATCTGAGGAATTTCAGGCCTGGAGATCAGAGATTGGAGTGCATTTACAGAGGGCCCAGAAAGGTCCCTTCAGGTTTTGTACAGAGATGTGGGCTAATACTTCCCACCCAAGAGAAATGACTCCAAAGGGATTCAGGAGGTCATCTGAAGGTGAATGAGAATGGAGAGGTGCTGCTGTAAGCTAAAGAACGCTAAAAATCAGCAGCCACCAAATGAAGCAGGAAGACACCAAGAAGGATTCTACCAGAGTCTCAAAGCACAGCCCTACTGCCATCTTGATTTGGGATTTCTGGCCTCTAGAATCATGAGACTACATGTTGTTTTAAACCACCCTGTTTGTGGTACTTAAGTACTGTAGCCCTAGGAAATGAATACACCTGCCAATAGGCACAAGGAAAACCTTTTGACTTGGAGTCTTAAGAAATGTTTCTCTGAATCAGAGAAACTGACCAGCACAGACATGACCCTAATCTATATATCTATACTAATAAAAGTGTAATATGTTAATTAGACCAGGAGACCTTCTGGGGACCTTCCGGAAAAAGCTGGGGACTTGGCTGGCCTGCAAACCACCCCCAAATGGCCCTCGGCCCCTCGCCCAGGCTAGCCATGCCCCCAGCAGGGACCCTCACCCTGATGGGGATGTGGCCAGCCTGCAGTGGAGGGCAGTTGGGGGCGAGCAGGCCATCAGTGGGGGGCAGTTGGGGAAGATCAGGCCAGCAGGTGGGGGAAGTTCGGGGCAAGCAGGTCAGCGGAGGGGGCAGTTGGAGGCAAGCAGGCCAGCAGGGGGAGAGAGTTGGGGGCAAGCAGGTTGGCAGGGGGGGTGCTGGAAGCCGGTCCATCCTTGCTGCTTGACACAGTCGCTGCAGGGAAGAAACATCTGCACAGCATATGTTTCAAGGGACCTGGCGTATATGGCATACTGTTCTTAATATGTTTGCTCCCCTACTTAGCGCTATGTGTTTTAACCAAGGTCACCTCTCCAAGAAAGGTTGTTTCCCCAGGTGGGGATTTTTCCCTGGAGTTAGGGATTAACAGGACTAAGGAAGGGAATAAATCAGTAAAACCCCTTAACTAAGTGCCAGGCGGGTAGTTAATCACTTTAACTACCAACAATCACGCTTAAGCTACATAATCTTTACTTAGGATAATCTCCTTCAATTACTTCCTTGTAGCCTAACAGAACAATAGAGCAGTGACCTTGGAATGGAGATAACAAATGCCCTAACCTTTGTAATAGAATGGATAGGATTAAAATCAACTGGTATAAATACAGATGTAACAGAATAAAGACAGAACCTGGCTGGAGAACCTGTCTAGAACCTGTCTAGAGAACCTGGCTAGGCTGCTGATCAACTAAACGCTGTCTCCGTCCACACCTTTGGGAACCCTTGGACCTGCTGGGGTTGGACCCCAACAGGGGAGCAGTTGGGGGCAAGTAGGCTGGCAGGCAGGGTGATTAGGGGCAATCAGGCAGGAAGGCAGGTGAGCAGTTAGGAGCCAGCTGTCCCGGATTGCGAGAGGGATGTTTGAGGGGTCCCAGATTGGAGAAGGTGCAGGCTGGGCTGAGGGACAACCCCCGCCCCCCCCCCCCGCACCAATTTCACGCACCAGGCCACTAGTATATATATAAAAGGCCAAGTGACCAACCATACATCCGCCTGACCAGAACATATGATGCGCACTGGCAATTTAAAAATAAACATTAACTCGTGCATGCACGATACATATAAAACTCTCTCTGGTGCACTTAAAGGGCTAAGTGACCGACCTGACACTTCTATGATAGAAAAAAGGGCAAATAGCAATATTAAAATATTTCTTCTAATTAATTTCCTTTCAATGTGCATGAATCCGTGTACTGGACCACTAGTCTTATTATAATTTTTGAAAATGCTTACAGGTGCTTCATCTGTGAAGAAGAACAAGAAGTCAATATGTAAATAGTTCAAGTTTCTTCAAACTGTAACCTGTTCATAGGGAGAATAAAGACATTACCACAGCTTCCACATTTCCACAAAGTTTCCGTTTCTAAATGCCCTTTGCTTTAAGTCTTGTAAAGATGTAGGACATTTAAGTGTTAATATGTGTTTTGAAGTTGGTCACTTATGACCAGGAATGCCCTTGGAAAAGTTATACATCTCCGAGTTTCCATTTCATCTCATGATAGTGGAAATAACCCTATTTGTAATGCATTAGCATCAGCGGAGATATATGAAGAATTCTTAGAATAGTGTCCAACATATATTAAATACACACGGTTTTGAAAATCATTGCTTATATTGCTAAGTGCTTTACTCTATAATCTAGTTTAAAATTTGTTTCTCCCTCTTTTGCTTTTTGATGTCTTTACTCTGTAATTTGATTCCCTCACAAGAAACCTAGCTGGATTCTTGAAGTGATCATTAACATTTGCTATACTATTAGTACTCCTTTTGTATTCTGTTTAATCAACTTTCCGCATCCACATATGTTTCCCTTCAAAAAAGACAATTTATATAATATATACAGAATTTATAATTAGGAAAAATTGAAGAAAAAAATTTCCCTGGCTCTTTCTAGAACAGGAAGGAGAATAAGACTAAGGAGGTACCTGTGGGGCAGGACGCCTTAGACCATTTTGACAAGAAGTAGAAACTCAGATGACTGACCCCCACCTCCCCAAGAACATGAGCCTGGAGAGCACTTGTGAGTGGCCAGTCATTGCACATCCTACTGGACCTGCTTTCTGGGCTGCCACACAAACCTATGGAGACTGAGCATTCCCTAGGCTGGCAGGGATCATCTGTTGAATCTTTTTGTTGTTGTTTTTCAATCTTTAATTTCTTTATTGATTAAGGTATTACATATGTGTCCTCATCCCCCCATTAACTGAGATTTGGAATCATCGTTTGAATCTTTATGGCTCCAGCTCTCTAAGGAATCTGACAGCCCCAGCCCAGCTTAGTTTGTGGGCTTTCTGAGATGCCCATTGTGCCAGTCAGGAACCCAGGCCTCTAGGGGGAAAAGGTCGGAGTGCTACCCCCACACTTGCTGGACCAGTTTCCTACAAGCCCAGATATAGGCTGAAACACAATAAAAGAGAAAAAAAAGCAAAGGAATTTTGAGCTCTATTGAGGTATAAAGCACTTGACACTATAGAACAATAATTAAAAAAATTTTATTGAATTTATTGAGGGTAATACAATTATATAGTTTTCAGGTGTGTGTTTTTTTTCAGTCCTGCTTGTTCAGTTCTTTCTTAACTATAATAACCCCCTGAATATTCATATGTAACCTTTCTAGTGCTGTATTTAGTGCTTTAGCTTATTCATGCTCTCAATGTGGGTGCTGGTGACTCACGGTGCCTGTTCCGGGCAACTAATCTTCCTCTCCAAGCCCCCATCCATGCTTACCTTCCATGTATTCTCCAAGGAAGGTTTTTCTTGTTGCTCTGTTGTTATGGTGGTGCTATTTCTTCAGGATTTTGAAAAGACATGCCAACCCCCCGCCCCCACCCCCCCTCCCCTAGGAGACTGGGCCAGCTGAGCTTTCAGTGCCCTCACTCCACATTCCTGCTGGTCAGGCTTTGCTAATCTCATCTCTGAGGAGAAGAAAGCTACCACTGCTTCCCAGGGGACCTGGTTGTTATAGCTTCCTGCCTCTGCACTCACTTGTGGTAGGCAGAATAAAGTCCTCTCATTCCCCTAAGAAAGTCCATGTTCTAATCCTCAGAAACCATAACTATGGGCCCTTACATGGCAATAGTGACTTTGCAGATGTGAATAGTCCAGGATCTTAAGATAAGGAGATAATCCTGGATTATTTGGGTGGGCCCAATATAATCACAAGGGTCCTTCTGAGAGAAAGAAGGAAACAGAATATTCAGTGTATCGGTGATGCAATGTGCAAAACACCGGAGTAACCATTGCTGGCTTTGAAGAAGGACGAAGGAACCACGAGCCAAGGAACACAGCAGTCTCCCGAGGCTGCAAAAAGCAAGGGAATGCATTTTCCCAGAAGGAACCAGCCCTGCAGACAGCTTGATTTTAGCCCAGTGAGATCTATTTCAGACTTCCAACCTTTACAGGATAAGCTAATAAATTTCTGTTGTTTTATGCTACTAAGTCTATGGCAATTTGCTGTAGCAGCTACAGGAGACAAATAACTTCACCATCTTTAAATGCTGTATTTCCAGTGGTGTTTTCTTTGTAGCTTGTAAAGTATATAGTGTGATGATCTAATTTATTGTGCAAACCAGGACACTTTTTTGAGAGAGAAAGAAGGTGGCATTCATTATTATATGAAAACAATGGGCATGACAGAACATCCTGCTTGAACTATGATGTCCTGTTGTCCTATGAATACATGAGAGAAACATTCCCATATATTAGTTGACTCAACTTTGCATGTTTGGTTATGGTTTATGTGGAGCATTGTGAGGTGAAAGAAACAACAAGCAGATAAGCAGCAAATGTGACCTTTTCTTATCACTCAGCCATCTCACTTCAATACAATGACTAGGGCCAGTTTTTGCTTCAAAGATGAGACTTTGTCTTTCTCTAAATGGGAACTTCAGATGTTCAGAGGGTCAGGAAAACTGAAAGCAAGATTGATCCTACCGTTAAAAAATCCATAATGAGTCTCACACACCCTCCGTTGATCTCAATACCTACCTTACTGCAGACTTTTACGCCCAATGTCGAAGTCCAGCTTTAATACTCCCAACATAATCCATTCGATCTTAATTTCAGGTCTGTGTCTACCACATTCTGACCATTACCTCCCATCATTCTAGGTCTCTCACTCAGCCTGGTTCTCTGACCCCCAATGATACTTGGGTTCCACCTACAACCACACTCTATTAATCGAGGTTTCATCATCCCTAGTAAGGCCCTCTTTTTGCTCATCTTCAAATATAAATTCCACAGCTGATCATGATCACCATGACCTTAAATACCTGTGAGCCCCTTCCCCTCTCTTTTGCTTTGTGATACTCATCTGTCAAAACCACAGGTTAGCTAGAACTCTGCCTAATCCTTGCCTGCAATTTAACCTCTATTTGGCTGGAAAAAACCAACCACCACACAGCTCTGCTGTTAAATTAATTAAAGGCCATGAATCTCAAGGGGGCCCTTGGTGCCTTTGGTATTTATACTATTTTTCTCTGGTCCACTTGCTTGTTCACTCCCTTAGATGATTGTTTAACATTTTCTCTTCACTCCTAAAACCCAAAGTAGGGTCCTTCCCTCATTCTCATCCTTGAATTAATATAACAAGTATGTTTCACACTTCCATTAATTATCTCTAACCACATCACAACATTTTTAATGAAATACTCTGCTTTCTCTACAGGTAAACTTTTTATACTACTATCTAAGGCCAAACTCCTCATATGTGCACTAACGAGATCACTAAGATATTGTCCCAGCCATTCTCTCCTCCCTCCTATGTCCCCAATATTTCCCTTTCCTGGATAAATTCCATCATCACATTAATATGCTAGGAATTTTCCTATCTTAAAAAACAACTGTTATCTCTCTATGCCCATAGACTTCTATTTAAAAGTAAAAGTATTTAAAAATGTTGTCTGTATTTACTTGCGTTTGCACTCTAACCCAATTCAATATAGATGCTTGCCACACCTTGAAAATATTCTCCCCAAGTCACCGATGGCCTCCTTGTTAGTTCTAGCCATCTGCTGCCATCACTTTCTTACCTGTTCTTCCAAATGTACTTGACAAAGCATATTCTTGCTCCCTCCTTGACACCTTTTCTTCTTTTGTCTTCCAGGGAGGCATACTCCACCTTCTTCTATCTCATTGTTTCCTCCTGTTCATATGCTATGCTAATTCCTCTCCTTGTTCCCAACCTCATCTTACTTCCAAAATCCAGTCCTCATGTTAGTCCCTTTTATCTCCATTGATGACAATTCCAGGTACACAGTTCCATTTACTTGGAGTTTCCTTAACTCCTTCTTTTACATCCCATGTTGATTCTATTAGGAAAATCTTGGAATAGACATTTAAAATATATCCATAATGTGTGTTTTTTATAACCACTCTTCCTGCTACTACTTGGTCCAAATTTGGTTCATTTTCCTTCCACTAGTTATGAAATAGCAAATGGGCACCCTCATTCCTTGTAGGAGAGAAATCAGGTTCATTCATCTTGAAGAGGATTCTGTGGCATTTATTAAAGACAAGCCTGCATATACTCTATGCATCAGAGAAGCTTGCGTAAGTCCATATGGGGATATGTGCAGTGTTGTTTGTAGTAGGAGGAATTGGAAGAGACCCAGGTGTCCATCATTAGGTGAACAGATAAGTACATTTGATGAAAGCATATGGTTGCATTTTATGCCACAGTGAGAAGCAAAATGTAACAACATGGAGGGATCTTGGAAGTATAACATTGAGTGAAAAAACAAAACAGGGTCTTTAGCACAAAATCATTTGTGTGGTTTAAAATCACATTTATACTGCATGTCTTTCAAAAATACACTTATATCCAAGGACATTCAATGAACACAATTAGAGTTGGTGCCTTGGTATGGAAAGGACTGTGTCTGTAATGAACAATGAGAAGGAAAATAATGAAATAACATAAAGCGAGAGCGTCCTTGGATACATCAGTAATTACAGCGTGCTGTAACTCACCCAATTCCCTTCACTGACATGAAAGAGAGAGGAAATTAAAGCAAACAGAAGTTTTAAGAATTATCTGAACCCAATCTCTGTGTTAAACATAAGCACATTCTATCATATTCAGCATTAACTCAGCTTCAGTCATTCCAGAGAAAATCAACTAGAAACTATAGAGAATCCAATTTTACAAGAAAGCTGAGTTTTTGCAAAAAGATCTGCTGATGGACCAGGAGTAGCAGGTTTTCTAAAATGTGCTTATAATAAATGTTACGTAAAAGTACCTGTTGCTCACCACAGACACACACATACACACATGCAAACACATTCAAGCACATGCACATGCACATGCACATATACACCCCAGAACTCTTTAAGGGCTAGAAATAAAAAACATAAATGAAGTGAACCCAGAGCTCAGCGAAGACAATTACAGAAGCCGATATGCCACAGTTTGAGGACAAACACCAATGCTGGCCACCTAATTCTGGAGATTAATGGCGCCACTTGGGGGAATGAGAGCCTGGGCTTTGAATATGTTTGCAAAGTCCCAGAGGTGAATTCGAGCCTCTTACACAAAGCCAGGACAACAGAAGGAACTGCAACCTTAGAGAAATGATGAGTGAAAAAAACCTGCCTGTAAGAGAAAAGGAAGAACACCTCCAAAAGGAAAAATAACCTCATCTGAGAATAAGCCGTTGCAAGCTTGGTCTCATGTGGATCTGGGTTCAACTGCACACTACCTCACGCTCAGGAACCCTCAGGCTGAGGCATCATATGAAAAATTTCCAGGCAAGTGGCATCCAGCATATTTTAAAGCAAATCCCCTGTGGAGAAAATTAGCCTCCATTCTGGACTCTAGGAATTTCCACATTTTACATTTGGCCAAATATTAGCTCACAACAAAAATAAATTACCACACCATAAGGAAACATGCTTCCATCGGGGAGAATAAGCAGAAGGCACAAGTGACCTACTTTAATTCTCAAAGACTTCATGACTCTAAGGATCAGACATGGAATATGAAATGACCAAGAAAATAGAAAGAATATGAGGGGGGGGGGGAACAAGAGGAGTTACAAGCTGAGAAATTTTCAGAACTGATTTAAATAAGACAATCACATGATATCTTTAAAGGAAAGAGAAAAATAAATGTAAATCTAGATTTCTGTACATGACAAAATGACCTCTCAAGATCAAGAATGAAATAATACTTTTTTTGAAAACAAAAACTGAATTTACCACTCCCAATCTTTCCTAAAAGTACTTCTGAAGGAGCAACTTCAGAAAGAATAAAAATTATCCTAGAGGAAAGTGAGAACAAGTGACTGGGAAGCATGTGGAAAAGGAGGTTTACAGTTTTGACTACACAAAACACAGTCTATTCTTGTACATAAAAACAACTGTAAGCCTACTTTTTTCCACCCCTATGTGTATATGTGTCATATATATCAATCTATAAAATAAAAGAAACAAGAAAAAATCCCCAAATGATACATAAAACAGAAGGTCAAGTAGAAAGCACAAAACGAGGTGGTGGAAATAAATCCAAATATATTAATAATCACAAGGCATACATTTTCTAGGTAAAAGAAATTTCCTGATGGCTTTAAAAAATTCAAATTATATGCCGTTTGCAAGAGATATGCCAAAAAGCATAAGAACATAGAAATGCTCAGGTAATTAGTTTAAAAAATGTGTGCCAGGCAAATAATAAAATAAATCTGACATAGTAATATTAATATCAGGGGGGAAAGGGCTAAAAGGCAAAAACCATTATTATAGATAAAGAGGGTCATTAAATCTTGATTTACGTTTAAATTGCCCAGGAGGGGATACAATTTCTAAATATTTATGGATGTAATAAAATAGCCAGAAAATATAAAAATAAAAATTAGTATAAATATAAGGAGAGATAGGCAAATTCATTATCAGATTTGTGTATATTCACATAACTTTGTTAGAGATTAATAGGTCAGACAGAAAATATTTAGTACAGATGAAAAGATTGTAACCACACAATTAACAAACTGAATTTAATGGGCATATAATGGAAACTCTGCTAAACAATTTGAAAATGCTGTTATTTTCCTTACTACAAGGAACACTTACATAAATATCATGCACTATGCTACAAAATAAGTCTAAATGAATTTCAAAGAATTAAAATAAATTTGGCCACATTCTCTGCTAATAATGCAATCAAGTTGTAGATAAAAAAGAGGAAAATAACTTTTAAAGATTGCATATATTGAGAACAATTTTAAAACTGTTCATTCATATTTCAAATGTCAATTAAAGAAAAATAAAATGCAAGTAAAAAAACTAAGCAATAATGGATATACCACATATCAAAGTATATGAGGAACAGTTCAAGTAAGCTTAATAGGAAAATTAGAAATTTTTATTGCCAAAAAAAAAAAAAAGAGAGAAAGATATTAATTACCTAAGATTTCTATTTAAGAAGTTAGGAAAAGCAAAACAATAGAAGCCTAGAAGCAAAAAGGAAGAGATGAGCCCTGGACAGTGTGGCTCATCCAATGCACTGAAGGGTTGCCTTTGTTTCCTGATCAGGGCACATGCCCAGGTTTTGGGTTCGATCCCTGGTAGGGGGCATGCAGGAGGCAGCCTATTGATGTTTCCCTCTCACATCAATGTTTCTCTCTCTCCCTCTTCTTTCTTCTCTCTCTCTCTCTCTCTCTCTCTCTCTCTCTCTCTCTCAATAATCAATAAAAGAAAAAATCCTAGATAATAAGAGAGGAATATGCTAATTAGCCATTATGCCCTGAGGCATAAGGACCAAGTAGGTCAAGACCAGATCACCAATCAGCAAGAGGGTGGGCCAAAGAGGTACAAGCAGGCTGTGGAGAGCTACAGGAGGGGGCAGGGCAGCATGCTATGAGGGGGGGAAGTGGGGGTGGGGTAGGGGGAGCTACAGGAGGGTGGCAGCGACCTACTGGCACACGGATTTGTGTGCAGGGCTAATAGTATATATATATAAAAGATATGATAAAGGTAAGAGTAGAAATAAATGAAATAGCAGACAAAGATGAAACAGGGAAAGTCAATAATGTCAAAAGTTGGTACTTGGAAAAGATGGCAAAATAAACCTCTGACAATATTGATCAAGTAAAGCAGGGTAGGAGGATAAATACTTAATAAGGCTGCAAGTAGAGCATAGGCATAGATTAAAAAGATTTCTTTTAATAATATAAAATATATATAATAAATATAAAAATATAAAAAATATGAACAAACGTCTAGAGATATAACAGAGCTGGCTTTAAACAATCTGAGATTATCTTCATTTGAATTAGAAAGCCTGAAAAATATTGTGATTAAACAAACTGGATGAATATTTTAAAATCTGCCCCAGGAAGAATAACAGGCCAGTGTAGTTTTACAGGCAAATTGTTACTGATTTTCCAGTTTACATTTCAAACACAGTTTCAAACATTACAAAGTCTTTTTGAAAATAAAGAGAGAAACAATTCTCCTAAACATTCTTGATATCAAAATGAAACAAGCAAAATATAAAAAGAAAAATTAAGGATAAATCTTATTCAGGGACGGATGTGATGTTCCTAGACATGATGATGATGATGGTGATGATGATGATGATGATGATGATGATGTAAATCCACCCACTCCCTGCCTTCTTCTTGCTCGAAGCCAGATTTCACACCTGTGTCTTCAATCTTCCTAGTCATCACCTTTCTCATGGCTGCTGTCATCACCTTTTTCAGTGGAAGGAGAAGATCCTGGCAGCCCTATGAGTTGGAGTGGAGGGACACGCACAGTAGGCTCAATGGCAGTTCTGTTGATAACAAGGTTTTACTCAGTGTCGTGCCTTCCTGTCTTTGTCCTCCATTCCTTGAGTCTTAGCTCAGAACCAATAGGTGTAGGGTTGGTTGCCTTAATCCTGACCAGGAGCAAAACAGCCTTGGTCCTTGTCCATGGAGCTCTCAGTCTCTTCAGAAAGACAGACATTAATCAAATAATTACACAATAAATACAAATGTGCAAACTGCGATAAGAAGGAAGAACATGCAGTTCCTCAGCGTTCTGGAAAGGTATGTTCTGGGGAACCAGGCTTTACTTAGTGGTTAGCGAAGGCTGCACTGAGGAAATAATATCTGATCTGAGATCTGAAGAAGTATCAAGAGTTAACGGGTCAATGAAAGGAAGAGAAGATGGCTCTGGTCAGAGGGAACAATATGTCTGCATGCTCCTACACAGGAGGGAACAGGTTGTCCTGAGGAATTGGACTCTAGTGAAAGAGAGTGTGACTGGGAAGGAGCAGGGCTCAGTCAACCAGGTCCAGAGTGGATTTGAACTTAGACATTCAGTGGCTTTAAAGGGTGATCACACAATCAAATTAGCCTTTTTCTAAAGAAAATACAACAGAGAAAGGAACAGAGAGGACTACTGAAGACACCATGGCATTAGTCACACGAGAGGTGATTGTAGCTTGAACAACAACATAGTGGTGGAGCTGGAGATGCACAGAAAAATGCTGATGAGGTTTAGGAGGAAAAGGTCAGAATGTGATGATTAGATATGAAATGCTAGGGGAAAAATGAGGATGGGCTAATGGAAAGATGGAGAGGCCACTCACAATTGGAAACAGTAGACAGGTATCAAGTTAGGATTGAGGTGAAAAGAAAGTAAAACTTTATTCATTTTGGCATGCTTTTGAGACAGCCAAGTGCAGATTTTGAGTGGAAAACACAAGTTTGAATCTCTGTGTTAGAGTGTGGTGAAGGTCTGGGGAGGGGGCATGAGCAGGGTATAAAAAAGAGGACATTTATAATACTTTCAACTGTAAAGATAAATTAAAAAAAAATAGAAGCCATCTGTGTCTACATGGAAGTTTGAACCCCATAATTGTTGATGTTAAGTAGGGAAAGGCAATAGAGAGCAGATAAAATAGTTTAGGATTAATCAAATTTAACACTTAGAATTTGGACAGAAGATTAAAAAGGAGCAATAGAGAAGTGAAAGGAAAAGCAGAAGAATGCAGAGTCATGGAGAGCAAAGAGAAGATAATGTTTAAAGGAGGAAGTTGTGATCAACAAGGTTAAATGCTCCTTTGAACAAGTAACTAAAAAAATAAAAAATTTGTGTTGAACCTGGTGATGTGAGTGCTATTGATATTAATAGGGTCATTCAAAAGCCAAGTTCAAGAGGTTCAGCTAAAAGTGGATTGTGAAAAATTGGAGAGAGCCTTTTGCCAACCCTGCCTCCGCATTTCCAAATTTGTGCTGTTGATAGTAAGCTGCTTTTGTATCATGTACCAGTGCATTTACCCTTCCATGCTAGAGAATGCATTTTTCCTGAACAAAGAGGGAGCCATTCATGTCTTTCTTCTTTATCACATAGATTTTTTTTATTTAGTTGAGAAGAGAATTGAGAGTCCAAGAGAATATATATTAATGAGCATATAGTGACCACCACCATGATACAGAAAACTTCTAATGGGCCAGTCAATATGCTGTGATATTTCCACTTTGGTTTTAAAACAGAAAAGCATTATACCATCACTATGCTATTTGTTATCAGACATCAAGAATGAGTTCTAAAACACAGTATTTATGTTCCATACTGGAAATTACTACAGTTCAAATATAGTCTCCTAGTCCTTATGTTACTGGTCGAAGTGGAGTTTTTGGAGTGCTGTGAGGAAAACAATATTCTGAGGCCCCCGCAAACCCCCCAGGAGGATGGGGTTTCATGGGAAGCTTTATTGATAATGTACAATTAAGGCGGGTCCCCTTCAAGGTCTCAAATCTGTCCATCTGGCCATAGAAGAAGTCCAATCTTACCTTCAGCAGGGTCAGAATTAAGGCCACTGCCCAGAATTTCTGACCCACTTTAAAGTATAGTCCAGTTCAGCATCTGGCTAGCTTAGCTGTGTTCCCAGCTGCAGTAGGCCATGTGGCTATGGAGGCAAGCACACAGGCGGGTGCAAGCCACGGAACAAGAGAGCAAGAAGAGCCCAAATGGTGTTGCTCAGTGGTTTAGTGTTGCCCTATGAACCAAGAGGTCAGGGTTTGATCCTTCCACCCCCTTCCCCTGTTGCCACTCATGCCTGGGGGGCATGCAGGAGCAGCCAATCACTGATTCTCTCTCATTATTGATGTTTCTGTCTCTCTCTCTCCCTCTCCCTTCCTCTCTGAAATCAACAGAATAAACAAAAACAAAAACAAAATAGAGAGGGAGAGAAAGAAGAAGAAGGGAACTCTTTGTCTGGGGATTTTAATCTTCCAAGATTATAGATGTTTATAATGGCTCCACCCTCCTAGGCAATGATCTTTTCTCCAGGCTAGACTGAGAGGCAAACACCTTCCCTTTGTCACTACCCATGCTTCCGTCTCCCCTTTGTTCTATCCCTTCCCTCAGTGATCTACGGGGGATGGACTGGTGTTTTCCTGGGGAGCTTGAAGCTGTAGCTTCCTGGTGAAGCTTCCCAGATGACCATCCTTATGATGTCTGGCCTCCCCTTTACCCTTTCTCTATTATTAACATTAATAAATTAGCCAGTTACAATGATAACACTTACATCATAGCTTCCTTATACTATACTACACATAGTTCCTTATGCTAAGGTTAAAATTAGTCACTTGTTCAGTATGTATCAGAATTACCGCAAATTTTTTAAAATGCATTCACCATTTTTATCCTATACAATTCTGATTTATTGTTTCTTTGGTGGAATTCTGAAATATCTCTCCAGGCTGTGCTGAGGTGGTTGGTCCAGGGATCTCACTTAGGGAAACACTGCTCTGTGTGTTACACTATCAAATGTGAAGTTCAGAAGAATAATTGTACAATTATTCATTATCAAATGGAGATTAACTGATAGTCACAAATTTTTACTTATTAAGAAAGGTTTCACCACAGACTGAAAAAAGAAGATACATCGTGCTAAGTTTCAGTTGATCAGCAAACAAGTTTGTTCTCATCTCTCAAGACTGGAGAGTTCATTGCTTCCCTGAAGGCTAGTTGCACTGGGATTGGTGACATACTTGGGAAGCAGTTTCCTTGTTCCTCCTTGCAGCAGAGGGCCCAGCCCAAACCTGTCAGTCTTAACTCCTAGTATCCCTACAAGTGCTGCCCTTTAAGAGCCATCCTGACCACTATCGATAAACCAAGGGGGGTGGGAGTGGGGGGGTGGGGACAGAATTCAGTCTACACGCTGAAGGGACAAGGTGGGAAGGGATAAAAACCAAGATACAAACTATTTTGTAATTCAGATTTTTTTCTCCCTTTCCTCAAATCTTGAGGCTTCAGGCCAAATGATTGCTGAGAAAAATGTAAAGGAAAATAATGGGCAAGTATGTTCAAAATTCTATATTTAAATTTTTCATAATTTAATTAATTTTGCTAGTTCTATTAATCTTCAGAAGAGTAGCTAAATGCAAATGTAAGTGTCTGAAGGCATTGTAAATTATGCATAAAAGTCTGAGTAAAATTCCAAGAATATGTATCTATATGCATCACAAATTACAATTTAAGGGCCTTTCCAAGAACATTTGCTTAATAAACAGGAACAAGAATGGAAATTTTTGCAATGCTAATTATTATACTACTTTCTCTTTCCAAATCGTACAAGATGCTTGGAGATATGTTACAGGTGTTCATTTGGAAGAGAAATAATCTTTAACATCTATTTCATGGGGAGAATGAAAGGTTAAAGAAAACGAAAGTGTGGCTCAGAAAGGGTGCTCCAGCATATTGTAAATATTAATGAGTGTTTGTGTAGTGATGGAAAGAAAACGTATTTACTCAAAGGAAACAAAGATCTTCATCACCTTAGTCCAGGAAATGGGTTGGAATAAGTACATGCATCATTTCAAAAGTAGAATATGAAGAGGCATGGTTTTGCCCAAGATTGCTTAAACTACTCTTTCATTAAGAAAGGGTATTATAATAGAAGTCCTTACCTCTGAAGTATTTACAGGAATAGACTAGAAAAGTTCTCAAGTGATATCCTGGCAGAACTGGCCTCAGGTCAGTTTAACAGAATATAGAGGTCAGGCAGGAATTCAGGAATGCTAGCGAGATCACATTTCTTCCACCCCTGGACGATCTGTACAGCCTTCAGTGTGCCTTTAATTGCTGTCCTGAATCTCCACCCGCCTCTCTCTCTCTCTCTCTCTCTTTTTTTTTTTTTAAGGTAGAGGCAGATTTCAGCTAGTTCTACGGTAACTAGAACAGGAATTTAGAAAACAATCCCCAATGGTTCAGGAGGAGTAATAAAAAAACAACCTGCTGGACATTGCCAAAGAAAGTGAATGAAAGTCTCTCCTTGATCAAAATATTTATCCCAGATCTGTGCCTGTTTGTTGTTGCAATTCTTTCATGATGGACCCATAGATGTGCCCAATAAATTCTGACTCCTTGAAATACAAGCCATGAAAAAAAAAAATAAAAACATGGACGTCATGTTGTGGTTTGGCAACTCTGCTCTCTGCCCCTACAATCTTGTGTAGGTAGATGGTGAAAAGCATTGGTTTCTCCACTCTGACTACTGAGCCGTGATGTGCCTAACAACTGAATTTCTTATGTGAGCCCACACCAAGGATCAGTTGTCACTCAAGAAGAGAGCCCTGGGATCCTGGCCGCAGGAATACAAGGAGCCCATTGCACAAAGCTTGTATGAAATTCAACTCTGTGGAGCAAAGGTATTGTAAACACAAGCAAATCATTATTTCAATCTTGTAAGGCTTGTTTTCCCTTCAAAGACAGTAGACTATGCCCAGCTTTATTAAAAATGAAGAGCGAAATAAAAAGAGATTGCCTAGGCACGTAACCCATTCCCCATAGCCAGTAGAAGCACTATCATTAGAGTGTAACTAGAATCATCTCTAACCCCTGTGGTCAGTTTTTGAGATACTGTCATAGCCTTACAGTTAACTTTTGGGAAGGAATAGGAAGTGGGTGCTAAACTTTACCTTAAACATCTGGGATGAGGATACAATTGATTCAAGCTCTCTAGAAGGTGCTATGTTTCTTATTGTTTGAAATTCTCAGATTCGAACAGAACTGTACATTGAGTAGGGGTGTGCAATCCTTGGTGCCATTAAAGTGGCTTACATTGATACTGAATCCAAAAGTAACTTGCTTACTTATTTATTTTTATTTTTTTCTTATGTGTTCCTTTTCCTTTCCTCCTTCCCTTCCAGTCTTTCTTCCTTTTCTCCTTACTTCCCTCCCTCCCTCTCTCCCCTTCTTTTCTCTATCTTTTCCTCCTTGCTTCTCTCCTTCCCTCCCTCCTCCCTGCTTTCCCTTTCTCCATGTCCCTCCTGTCCTCCCCACCACCCCCCACCCACACACACACATACTCCCATTCTCTACTGATGCAGTCACTGTCAAATATTGGAGAAATAGCAAGAGAACAGAATTGTTGTCTCATCAATACACTCCCCAGTAGGAGTTAAAGTATATCCCCACTCCTCTGCCTACCATTCTTGGAATGTGATGGGAGGGTTTGCAACTCAGGAAACAGAACTGGTTCATTTGACCTAGCAGGTGGGTTTTTGGATTTCAAGCAACAAGACAACTTCTTTTTAGACTTTTTTATAATATCAATATTGATTTCTGAAGGAAACATAATTACTTATTTACTTTATTATATATTGACATTGTATAATAATTCTTTTAGACAATGATAGCAATATTTTTACTAATAATATGATTCTGGAAATAACTTAAGGTTTTTATGTTTTATTTTGTGGGTTTTTTAAAATTCTTTTTGTCCTTGCACTATATGCCACTGAGAAGGCAGAGTGAAATTATTATGCTGTATATCACTTGAAGTAAATCTCCTGTGTGACTAAGCCACCATAATAATCCACAGTTAGGTTAATCTATCCCATTTCATTTTAGTTTTTAGGTACTGATTTTTAAAATTATGTATAATTATATAAAACATTTACATATTTCCAAAATTACATCTACAAAATATAGTATAGACAAAGAAGCTTAGCTCTAAGCCTCTTGACCTTATTCCTTTTTCTCTATTTCCAATTATAGATAGACTTTCCCATAGATAGTGACTTAATTTTCCATGTTTACATATGTGTGTGCACACACATATTTAATACATTCTGTTTTGGTTATTTGCTAGTTTATAAAAACTGTCAGACAACTAAGTCACTTCAAATAATAGTAATCATTTCATATCTTTCAGTTTCGGTGGTTCAGAAATTCTGTGCATCAGCTGAAGGACTCAGCTGGACAATGTGAGCTGAGGGTCTCTCAGGCTTACAGTGAGATGCTATTTGAAGCTGGAGCAGAAAATGGAGTTGCTGGGGCAGCTGGGCATCTCTTGATGTAAGTCTTGGGACTTCTCCACAGAGAGTCATTAAATGGGTTAGTTTAGGCCTCCTCACAGCATGGTAACTATCATGACAAAGATTACTGGGGAAGTGCAGAAGACTCCGGAGTCTACTTGAATAATCCACACTGGCCAATGGACACTCTGAACATCAATAGTAATAACTGTACCAAAATGCATCCAAAATATTTAAATCCATTGGTTCATAATGATATTAAATTTTAAAAAGTCTCACTGGCTTTGTCTGTTTAGAAGATGCGAGAGAAACAACTAACTCAAATGGGAAAACTCAAGCATTTAGTTTGCCTTTTCTAAATGAACCCAGTCATCAGATTTGATGAAAGTTTCATTCTATAAAAGTTTTCTGATTTATGAATGAAAAATACCCCACTAATGACAGAATTAGAGTATCACCATTTTACCACCCAAAATGTTATCATGTTAGAGTTGGCCAGTGTACCAGCTCTATCAAATTTTTTCTGCATCCGTCTTCAGAGGCACATCCTAGACCCAGCAGTAGATGGCCTGAGTTGGCAGTTTGAGCCTCTCCAATTGTTATATTCTAAGCTCAGGTGGGATTCTCTGAAGCCTGGAGCCTGGTAAGGTTCACACCTTACTCTCCATTTCCATATGGGTACAAACTGCCCACCTGCACGTTGTGAACAGAAAAGGGAGGAGACTTCTGGGGCTTGAGGACCAGCCCTTCTCTTCGCTGCCTCCAGAGCTAATGCTGCCCCTACCTCTGAGAACCTGTAACTCCAACTCACCAGGTCTCGGAGCCAATTTTTGGGAAGTACATGAACCCCAAACCTCCTGATATGGTATATAGACCCCATATACTATATTGTAAACTAAATAAATATTCTATCTTTTCCTTCTCTATTATCTCTCATAACACGTCCTAAATGATGAGGAACACTATAGGCATTTAATTAATAACTCAAGAATAATGGCTGAAATAATCAAAAAAAACTTTTGTGTCCTTTGCCATTTGCAAGGGAATTTTCTACTAAAATCAGGTAAATCTTGCTGAAATCACTTCTTTTTTCACTGTTCCAATTTGCTTTCTTAGCCAACAAACTGAGATTAATTGATAACGGAATATCCAGTGTGATTCTATCAACCTCAACACTTTCTGGTCCATTTTAAAAAATAAAACAGACTCTTTCAACTCTGTCATGGCCATTCCCGGGTTTCTACGACCTTTGTCTATTAGAGTGTATGGCTTCAGTGTCATAGTCAGACCTCGTCATTTGCAGATTCCATATGTGCAGCATGTCACTTTTCACAATGCCTTCCTTGTAAGATGTATTGAGAGAAAACTTTTGTGTTTATCTTTTTCAAAAGAAGAGGAGAGGTAAAAAGCTACAGTGCTCACAAAATCAACTTACGTGAGTGGGGTTCTTCGTGTTCTAGGACGGATCCACTGCAACCATGTAGAGAATTCCAATGGCACCCAGGAGCGTGTGGAGGAACAGAAAGCCATTTGGTGAAACTCTTTCTCAGAGCTCATAAACAATACAAGCTGCGACACGCTTTGCAAGGGGAGAGTTGCAACAGTCATGTTATGCTGTTTGTCTTCTCCTAGCCCTTGCCACTCTGAATTTACCTCATGTACTCATTCACTCATGGGCTGTTTGGAGTGGCGACATCCTGCCCTGCACCCAGTAGAATGATCAGGGAGCTTGCCTCTTCACTACATTCCTGCCTCAGCCTAAAGTTTGGCACATGGCGCATGCCCCATAAGTATATGTCGAATGAATATCAAAACAAATAGGTACCAGGAAACACTGGAGAAATGGCCTGTCTTTAGTGCATGCATCGGAAGAGAAAAAGAAGTCCAGCTTCAGCTTGCCCATCAACTGGCTGTGGAAGTGCCATCGGTTAATTAATTTCAATCTCAGATCACCTGGGTGTAAAGTAAGTCATTTAATCAGTTCGTCCTATGTACCACGAAAGAGAAGTGTGGGGAAGTTTTTAATTGGTCTGGAAAGTTACCTGTGGAAACCTCTGTTCA
This sequence comes from Myotis nattereri, assembly GCF_964212035.1. Taxonomy (NCBI): domain Eukaryota; kingdom Metazoa; phylum Chordata; class Mammalia; order Chiroptera; family Vespertilionidae; genus Myotis; species Myotis nattereri. The sequence continues at coordinate 31,949,850 of NC_138076.1, forward strand.
TTTATTGCAATGGCAGATGTGAGGAATTCTGAAAAATTGGTGTATAATTTTAGAACAATTCTCCTATGGTTAATTTGAACCCACATTTAGGTATGACTTGTATGAAAAAAAAGAACAATATCATCTTTTTTTCTCATCATCACTTAATAATCTCATGAAGAAGCATGAGGAAAAATTAATTAACTATATATAGTATCTGTAAGATTAGTAGGTAGGATAATGAGTGAGAAACAGCGACTTTCATAGAAGGAAGAACAGTATTCTGTCTATTATGTTCTTTGTTATTGCCATAATTACTCTTTTAAAATCATATATATTAAATCATTTCATAAGGGCCTGCCATTTAAAGGGGAACACTTATTACATTCAAACATAGGTAGTAATACTTTTTTACTTTGTAATGTTTCCTACAATAGTCGCCTCCTATCCCCATACAGCGCCAGTAAAGGTAAGTGGAAGAACTAAGATAAAAAACGTGTCAGATACTGTTCTTTATCCTTCACCTCCTTCCCCGCACCCCACCCAGGACAAATCTAGTTCTTACAATGAATATTTCCCCTGTAAGATTATGTGGCTTCTATTTTGCACAAGGTGAGTAAACATCTCGAATGCACGAGTGCCCCCTTGGTGATATATTAGTTTTGTGCTGGCTTTTAGTGTGTGTGGCTGGAGTCAAGTTGACATTTCTTCACAAATACAGCACTTGGTCATCAGCTTTATGAGATAAGTGACGTCAGTCTGCAGTTGATTAATAGCCAGTGATCAAAAATAAGTTGTTTTTGAGTGGCATACCATTGTGATAGCATCTAGAATATGCCCAGAAATCCCAGGGCAGCCAGTGCCAGTGTCCATGTGCGTTGGTGATGAGGCATTCCTTCGTCACTCTTCCCGATCTGCAAAACCTTCTAGAAAACACACTTTCTGTGAAATCTAGGTTGTCAGCATAAAAGGAAAGTTGGCAGAACATAGGGTTCTGTTGCTAAGCGATCCTTGGCAAATATGATACGTGTACATTATGGCATTTGATGACACCTTCAGGAAAGGCGGGAATCCAGCTCCATGAAAATGAACAATTTCTGAAAGATGGGTGAAAGCCACAATTGCCGAGGGCTGGGAGTCCGTCCTGCCTGAGAATCTAGGCCGAGATCACCTCAATTGGGAGATAAAATTAAGTTTTACTTAGTATGTAGTTTAAGAACTTTCTGGCTGTGTCTATTCTTGTCTAACCTTTGTACAGGGGAGAGTAATGGTTGTGCTGTTTCCATTTACCACTGTGTCAAAGGGGACATTTAGTAATAGCCATATGCCCAGGTGAATAGACGCTTCCAGGGCTTCTTGAGTACAAGAGTGTAACAGAGAAAGAAAAGAAAATTATTTACTACTACTACGTGGACTGTGGGGAAAACATCTGGTAAAATGCCATGGGTCTTGTGCTTTGGAAGACCAAGGTCCATTCAATTAGACTAAAGGAGGCTCTGAGATCAGCTGGTCCAATCTCTTATTTTGCATATGAAGAGACCCAGGTACAAAGGGGTTAATGGATGGCCCACAGTCAGTCACACGGATAACTGGATAACCGATGACCTGCTGGGACCTGAGTCTAGCCCTTTAACCTCCACAGGGCATCCCTCAGCACAAGGCCAAGTCTCTGTAAATAAAGTACCTGATAAAATATAGAATAAGCTATGAAAATCACAGAGCCTTAATTTATTATCACTTTAATTTCAACAAAAGTTAAACTTAATGATCCAGCAAAGATTTGTTCAAAATTAGAGAAACACGAATGACAGATTTGATTACAGTATCACCAGCTTGCCTAGTGGAGTTTCCACAACCACTCTCATGAGCTCAGTTGTCTCGATTGGTTTGATTGTGGATATTTTCTCCTGATTTTTAACTAAATAAAGTCATAATTCCTGGGCCAGTTGTTCTCGGTAAGAGTTGGCACCTTCTCCAGACATTCTCAATGCTTCAACTGACAGATACACCCATAGAACAGTAACCCTTTCTGCATTTTTCTGTCTTTTTTTTTTAAATATATATTTTATTGATTTTTTACAGAGAGGAAGGGAGAGAGATAGAGAGTTAGAAACATCGATGAGAGAGAATCATCGATCAGCTGCCTCCTGCACATCTCCTACTGGGGATATGCCCGCAACCCAGGTACATGCCCTTGACCGGAATCGAACCTGGGACCTCTCAGTCCGCAGGCCAACGCTCTATCCACTGAGCCAAACCGGTTTCGGCTGCATTTTTCTGTCTTAACATTACATTCTTAGATATATCTGCTTCCATGTAGTAACTGTGGCACACACATGCCTTGAGATGGTCACGGGGATAATCAGCAATCAGGAAACTTGACAAGAGTAAGCTGAAATTTGCAACATGACAGAAGACATTTTAGAACAATATGTAACTCTGAAAAGAACACATTCTCTAGTAAACCAACATGGGCCTGACTTTTAAAAATTGCTTGATTAGGTGTGTGTTCACCGTCCATGTCATTTTGATGGGGGCTACTTACCAGAAGTCAAAGAACAGTATAACTGAAAGCCCCCTATATTCCTTAGTCCTTCACAGTCAGTGCTCTTAAAGTTGTGTTGTTAACAAATAGGAAAATTCCCAAGGCAAGGCTTTTTGAAGGCTATATCAGAGTTGCATTCAGGGGCCTTGAGACTCACTGGCTCATTCTCTGGAGGCATTTAGACCCAACTGGGTTGGAAGCCTGGCTGTTTCACAATGTAAAACGGGACACGTGACAGTCTCTCTATGTTTCAGTAAAAAAAAAAAAAAAAAAAAAAAAATCATCCGTAAAATAAAACTACCAGGTTATAATAAGGGTTAAGTGAGTTAATATGTGTAAAGTTCTTAATACAATCAATATTTACCATGTATTCATCTGTAGAATTAGGATAAGGAAAATACCTACCACATATGGCTACAGTGAGAATTAAATGAAACATGTAGGTAAAGTGCCTAGAATATGCTCAATAATTATTAGCTAAAATAGTGATGATAATAGTGATGATGATGAACCTCCATTTTAGTGAATTAAAGATTACGGAGTCTATATCAATATCATCTGTCCCCAGTCACCCCACCTTACTATCTAGATTCCTGTTGATCCAGTTTAGCTTTCTTGTAAGAAGGCTTACCCAAGAGATTTGTAGAAGAAAAGTGTGCCTAACTTGAAAATATATATTTAACAGGTCATTCTTCAGTCTCTGAGATCTGTCTTTACATCACTCCAACCTGCCCTGAATCTGTGTGACCACGTTACAAGCTATACATTTCATATCAACAAAAAGGTGTTTCATATCTTAAGAGTATGTTCTTTTTTCCATGGGCAGGTCAATAGAAATTATGGAATAATATAGTTTCCTAGTTTAGCTTAGCAAAAGAAAACTATAATTGGAATCAATTAGTTTACCACTATTTTCAATTCACACGTAAAATGCATTATCAAAACTTCTAAAAATTACTTGCCGGTATTCATAATCATCAAATGAAAGGAAACAGGTTCTGTCATCATAAAATTCACCAGTTTGGTGCTCTTACAAACAAGAAAACAATTGTAGGTTTAAGGCCCAATTATCACTGCTCGTTTAAAATTTCACAACCAAAATTTGTAAATCCATCTGATTTGAAAGGAGTTAGTATTTAATAAATAATAGTAATTACTTTTTGCATTTTGTACAAACACTTCCAAGAAGGATCAACTCTGTTTTAAAGTACTACTGATCTGGAATTAAACATCATTTAAATGTTTACTCACCAGAGGTGAGGAGGGGAAAAGAGAAAGGTTAGAGAAAGGGAGATGTGTACTAAGGAGAAGTGTTCCCATGTATTCATTAATTTCTTTGAAAACTGGAGATTCTGTTAGGGGAGACTTTATATGTATCTCAGATTTTCTCAATAGTTTAATTAACAGGGAAATAAAGAGATGAGCAAAGTAATATAACTTAAAAGAGACTTAAAAGATAAATTAATTTATTTTAAATAGGCAAGCCTAGTGAATAACATGTAGAGATCACAGTTGGGTGAATAAATCATAAAGATTTGCAAGAAGTTACTACCACAAAAGTCAGGGTGCAGGGGGTTTTTGAGGGACACATGGAAGGGTTCTTAAAGGTCTGTTTTGGACCTGAGTGGTGGGTAGTTCACTAAGCTATAACTTTATTCTGGATGATTTTCTAAATATTGGATTTCTTTTACAGTAAAAGTAGTTTTTAAAATTTATAATGCAAAAATAAAAGTTACTATGAAATATAATATATACTCATCCCTGTATTTATTGAGCAAACATATAAAGAGCACTTTGGATGTGCTAGGCTCTGGCTCTCCACTGAATATTGTCCCTGTGAGAATGCCTAAGGGAGCCAGACGTGAAGAGTGAGATTGAAGCTTGGGAAACTTCACCCTGGCTGGTGTGGCTTAGTTGCTTGGGCACCATCCTGTGCAGGAAAAGGTTGCCGGTTTGATTCTCCATCAGGGCACATGCCCAGGTTGCAGGATTGATCCCTGGTAGGGTGCGTCCAGGAGGCAGCTAACCCATGTTTCTCTCTCACAACAATGTTTTTCTCTTTCTTCTCCCTCTCCCGCTCTTTCTCTCAAAAATCAATAAAAATGTTTTTAAAAGCTTGGGAAATTTCAGAAACCTGGGATCACATCTAGTTAAATGGTTTTCTAGATCTTGTTCAGTATTCCAACCAATCTGAAAATAGAGGTAAGATGTTTACCTCTGACGCAAAGTAAGCATGGCCATTTGTAGGTGTAATGAAACCAATTCTGAACACACTCACCCGTAAGACACTCACCTGCGAGGTCGGGAACAGGACAGGTGTGCTGTTTAATCCCACATTCCATAGACTTTTGACTGGTCACATCTCTAATTAAAAGGCAGCAGAAGAGATTGAATGGCCAAAGTTTCCACCAGAATATTTCCTAACAGCACTGGCAAAAGGAAAACTGTATAGAAGAGCCTTGAATCTAATCTAGATGCCTTAAACTTGTATTATGAATTCAAAAGCGAAGTGGTTGGAAGTGCTTTTATCTCTGCGTGGCTTCAAGTTTGCATTCATGATATGAGACAAAAGGTTGTCTCTGAGAACAGATATTAAAGGATATGTCATCTTTGGCATAGGATTTGATTATTGGGAAGATTTCTTTATTTAGCGACTCTCGATCCCTTTGTTTGAAGCCATTTTTATGTTGCATTTGTGTGTGAGAAAGGAAAGTTTCTAAGCAACCGTATCGTTTGCTGACTGTCTAATCCCAGTAAAATCACCTTTTCCCCCCCAAGAAATAGGCTATGTGTCTATTTCTTATAAACTGAATCCTTCACACGTATGTTGCTTGGTTACCAGAACTGTTTGGAAATTGATAATACATTTGACATAAAAGTTTTCAGGTGAGAGGAAAGATAAAGCCAAAGGGATAACTGTAGACAGAGCCCCTAGATCAGTGGTTCTCAACCTTGGCTGCACATTAGAATCACCTGGGAATCTTTTTAAAATCCTGATTTCTGGGCCTCATCCTCCGGAAATTGTTTCTTTGTTCTGGGGTGGGGCCACAACATTAGTAACAAAGAAACAGAATTTCTGGAGGATGAGGCCCAGAAATCAGGATTTTAAAAAGATTCCCAGGTGATTCTAATGTGCAGCCAAGGTTGAGAACCACTGCCCTAGATTCTTTTGCTCTGCCCACAAATAAAATACTGACAGTGCATTCCCATTAGATCCCTTATCCTTGCCTACACGTAGAAAACTCAAATGAGTTTTCGTTTGCCACCCAACAAACTCATTGATGGCTACGATGATAAACTGATGATGTGTCTGACGCCCGGTGGGAATAACTGGTTTGGACTTGTGCAGACAGCGTTCCACTAGAAGAGATGTTTTCTCCAAACAAGGCAGTCTGGCCCATTTCTGTCATTTCCCCTCCATTTGTTAATGGAAAAAGCAATTTTTCTAAGCCTCCCAGTGAAGTTAGTTTTATCCCATGGCTTGGAGAGTTAATTTAGATGATTGCCTTTGCATTTTCATCTGCTTTCCTCCCGATAGATAGTACCTGGTTGTTTTTGATACAACTGTTCAATTCATTCTATTCTGCTTACAAGCCAACACTGTAAGACAATAATTATAGGACCGATAGTAAGCAGTGGCTCTTTTTTTAGCTCCTTAGAGTTGGGTGTTAAATGCTGAGAGGATATATTTCTGTAGATAAGCATGCAGATTGGCAAGATGAACCAGGTTTACATCTTGGAGCTGCCACTCACTACCTGATTTTCTGGACAAATTAGCCTCTGTATCTCTCCATTTCTTCCTTAGAAAATGGAGCTAATAGCTTCTCTTGTATTGTCATGTAAATGCTCAACTAATGTTACCTATTATGTTAGATTCTGTGCTTAGCATTACAATTTCTTCACGAAATAGATATTTATGTCAAATTTAAAGTGTGTGGAGGGTTTTATTTTCTAAAATTCCTTTACTTATAGCTATGCAAGGGATGGCACATCTGAGCATATCTGACCTCCATTTGGGAGTCATCTAATCTTATTGACATGTTCTTTGAAATATTTACTTTGAGAAAAAATTTAAAAAGTGAAAAATCCTGGGCCCTATTTCTGACTTAAAGAGCAGAGATTTGGCTGACTTAATTGTGACTTCTGTGGTCAGTGGTCCTGCCAAAGGATTTTGTATTTGGTACGAACAAAAAATCTCTCTACTTGCATTTGGACAGGTTGTGGGGAGAACAGTTTGGTTCTGAACAAGACCGTGAAGTGATGTGTCTTTGTTCGTCAACATCCTTTCTCGGCTGCCCCTGTTTCACTGCACTTCTCTTTCAGTGGGAACTTCTCCACCAGAAGCAGAGTAACCAAGGAGAGACCAGGATAGAATACTAAATAGAAAATGGCCAAAGGATTCAACCCTGGGTTCACTGCCAGGTCAGCTGGAAGCAAAGAGAGAAGAAAAGAAGCCAAGAGAACAATGAAGGTGCAAAGTATGGAACTTGGAACAGGGCAGCCCTAAGTGGACATGTGCCAGGGAGTGCCTGAGCGTGCACTGTGCATGCGCGTGCCCTAGCAGGGAAGAGGAAAGAGACCTCATGCGTTGTGATCTCCTGGGAAGCTCTACGCTATCTCCATGCGCATTAGTTTTTTGAACTCTGGTAGCACAAGAGGTAGCTTTAGGGAAATGAGAAAAAGCACCCCCTTGAATACCTAGTATGCACCCACTAAATGCACATCGTGTACATTGCACACCTTCTCCTAAGATGCAGTGGGGCTTGGCCAAGGGTGTGGAGGGAGTCACAGGAAGCAGGCATTCTCCTAACCCCGAAAGAGTGGGTGGAGAAGCTGTGTGGTCTTTGTGTTTCAGTTCCTGGGAGAATCATGGATTTTGCCAACTTTTGCCTGTGGCACTGAGGAAAAGTAGACAGCAACACAATCAGTGGCATGTTTGCAAGAGCAGACTGAAGGTAGGAAAGGGTGAGGAAAGGAGAGAAATTATGTCCTACCTGCTCCTCCATGTTTCCACAACCTCTCTGTCTGCCCCTTCACTACAATCACTCCATCCTTGGGTAATTACACCCTCAAGAGAAGGCTGGGTCCCATGGCTTCAGTTAATGTCTATAGATTAAAGGGAAGGTCCCTGCAAGGAATAGAATCTTGGGGTTGGAGATCCCTGGTTATCATTTTCTCTTTCCTGCAGCACTGGGACCTGGAATGCCCCGTGGAGCCCAGCTTCTCCCACTGACCTAGCCACCCACTTCCCTCTTCCTCTTCCTCTTGTCTTCCCCGCACCAAGACCTGAAGTTCCAGCAACAGGGAGTGACTGACTGCCCTGGGTTCTCAGTGCTGCCAAGCCTCCTTTGAGGATGGGCGCCTTCACACCCCAGCTCTGTAACATCCCTGAATAATTCAGGAGAAAGCCCAAGGAAGGTCAGTGTGTGCTGCTGGCCCCCCTTCCCTCACACCAGGCATCTGCTTCTCAAATATTAATAGCAAGCATCCCAGTTTGTGGTTGTGGAATCATTTTGGTTGGTCATGATCATTGTGTTTTTAATGAACTAGAATAGAGTAGAAACAAAATTCAACATATATGGCATACAGTAAGCACTGGTATTATTTAGTGAAAATTTTGTCCTAGGATTTGTGTGTGTGTATGGGTGGATGCATGCACACATGAGGTTTTACAGTGTGTAAAATGCATTTATTAACCTGGTTCATGGTCTAGAAAATCATAGTTAGCGTAGCATTCCACAAGACCAGGACTGATGTACATAGAATGTGACCACCCTACCTGGCACCCATGCACACCTGATGTGAATGGGTGGGGACTGAACTGTCCTGACACTGCAATTGAACTTGGCTCACAACTCTCAAATTGCTCTTTAAAAAGTCACTAATGACTTCAGATATAGCAGATAGAGTGGCCTATTTTCAATTCTTACTTTATTGCATTTGATTCTTGATGAACTCCTAATTCCTGATTTTATTTCCTTTGATTCCCTGCTTGGTGTTTTCTCATTCCCTTTGATCTCTTCTTCACATCCATAAAATAACTGTCTGCTGGGGCATGGCCCTTGGTGCTGTCCTCAGCTCTTAACAACCATGACTGTGAATACTATGACCAAACTAACTTTGTCAAACTCAGGTGTTCAAAAGGCGACATTTGATTGTGCGGTTGAAGTCTTCTCTTACCGAGCATGGCTTTCTCCTCATAAACTTAATATAATGGGTGCACCCCTTATATGTGGTTACATAGTTTTCATAATTATGCAATTCATAATTTCAAATTTTATTACATATATAATTAGAAAGAGAGACTTCCTGATATTTCCTTGTCAGCGCATAATGCCTGTAAAAAATGCTTTGCACAGCATACATCATGTGCCAACGTACTACTTGTAAAGATGTATAACAAGAACTCAAGTATAGCAACAGTAATGTGGACTCTTCAGTGTAAAGCCCCACCTCAGGTCAGGGAAAGCTTCCCAGGAAGTGACGTTTCCTGGAACTGATGGTTGGCCAGCCTGAGGCTCTGCCCTGGTAACTTGACACTCTTTGCTGGGGAGTGTTTAATACATCAGCATGGTTGTCTGCAGAGACCATGAGGGGCAATTAAAACACTTCCATGCTGCATGTTCTACTCTCAAAATTATTCCCACTGTCCAGGATTCCTCACCAAGTGATCTTTTCCTGTAGGTTCTACTGTGCTATTTTCTATGCAGCTTGCTATTCCTAATTCTATAGCTAAAGTGACATTCAGCCCCACATTCAGAAGAGGGAAATGAAGCTTTCACAACTTGCTGCCAATTCAGAGAGCCCCTCTGACAGGTGTTGTCCATGGTCCCAGCAATTATATTTTTTAATCTAAGAAATTTTTATGTAAATAAAATAATCTCAGTTTCTTAAATGAGACAATTAAACTCCATTTTACCTTGTTTCCCCAGGGCTGTGAGGTCCTTAAACTGAAAAAAGAAATATTTTGTTCAAATCCCTGATAGGAACATGACTTTCATTCTCTCCGTTGACTGACATCTATGTTCTGAATTTTTCACAACTGCATTACATGGACAGGAGAAGGAGGAGGTTAAGCACTGCCCTGCGGAAGCCAATCTGAATAATTTAGACCCACGTGATAATTGCTAACACAGGACCTGAGGGTCCCACTGTCATTTTCATTTGGTCTTTGGGTCTGTAGCTCTTTCCCACTAACCTACTTCTTAATGGAAGCAACAACTTAGTTACTCCAATGCCCATTCCATATGTGCTGGCATTTGTTATCTGTGTTCAGATAACAATGTGTAGCTCTGCTCCCACTGGGAGAATGTAAGGCTAAGTCCTTAAAGTCACATGTGAACTTGTTGTGATGGAGAAAGAAAGCCCCCATTCCCTAGCTGTTTTATTGCTCAAAATATTCATGTTTTTCCCCCTGGGGCATTGCACTTCTTTGCTCATGAATATCAGGGTTGGCCATGGTGCTGTGTTTCTTCTAGTAGGAGAACTGGGAGGATTACATAAGGCCAGCACCTGCCTTGCTGAGTGCCATGTCTCTTGTGTGGACAATGTAATGTGGGAGGAAGCGACATACACTGTCTCTGGGCAGAAGCCTCAAAAGCCAGCTCATGGTGCCACGCCTTTCTCCTCTTCTTCTGCAACGAGTCTGACAACGTTCCAGATAGTGGCTCTATTAGACGAGGTCCCAGACTGATGATAACACTGAGCAGAGCCAAAGCTGATGCCAGATAGACATAGAATATAAGTAAGAAATAAACCTGTGCTATTGGCCAGCCTGAGTAACCCCTGAGAAGTGAGCAGGGTTTGTTAGTAACTAGTGTATCCTAGACCATCCTGACTGACACACTTTCTAATCTGTGAGCATTTCCCATAGAGTTACAGACCTTTGAACCTGGAGCTACTATATATCATTCTCTTTTACCCCTCATATTATAGGATCTTGGTTCTATTTCTCCTCCTCAGTAAATATTCTGACAAATACATTTTTGTTGCTACAAAGTTGTACAGCGACTTTTAAGGAAAAGTGTCTGCTACAGCGATGGCAACCCTGGTGATGGAAGACACGTGACCGAGGAGAGTGGCCGAAGTGACTTGGAGAAAAGTCTGTAGCCACGGTGCAGGAGGCACATGATTGAGACAGGACGTGCCTGTCCTGGGCGGAGGCTGCCATGGCTGCAGCTACAGGGCCAGGCCAGCTCAGAGCTCTACTGCAGGACATGTAGGGTCTCAAACACAAAATTCATACACAAGTCACCTCTCTGCATTCCACCACAAGTTTACATCCCATCTAATACCACGGCCTTTACAAATTTATATTAAAGCTCAAAAGATAGGGAATGGTAAATGAAGTCCACCGACACCATTGCACTGAGGTCATACGACTTCCATACATCAGATTCAATAGTGACAGAGATAGACTGTGAAAAAAATTGTCAGGGTGAAACTTGATTATTTAAAAAATATGTTCCTGCCGAAACCGGTTTGGCTCAGTGGATAGAGCGTCAGCCTGCGGACTGAAGGGTCCCAGGTTCGATTCCGGTCAAGGGCATGTACCTGGGTTGCGGGCATATCCCCAATGGGAGATGTGCAGGAGGCAGCTGATCCATGTTTCTCTCTCATCGATGTTTCTAACTCTCTATCTCTCTCCCTTCCTCTCTGTGAAAAATCAATAAAATATATTACAAAAAATAATAAAATAAAAATAAAAAATATGTTCCTAAGTGAAACACTGTATAAACTTGGTGGGCCCATGATGTGTATCTCTCTATGTATTTATGTAATGAAGTGCATTGGTTTTGATAGGTGCATTGAACACAAAAAGCTCGTAATATACACAGAAAAGAAGAAACTTGTGGCCGCTGTCTAAAATGTTAGAACACTTTTAGAACCAAAGAGGAAGGTTTCTGGATGAGTCTTCAGAGAGGTGGAGAAAGTGTGCCAGCAGGGGTGGAGACAGTAAGTCATATATGATTTCATGATGATGCATAGCCTTGTCTCCCCAGATTGCACTGGCCTTGGAAAAAACAAGGGTGTGACGAATAATTATGAAAATATGAATAATTATGAGTATCTAACAAAGCCAATAAAATTTCATATTTTCTTTTTTTTCCTTAAGGTTCTAGTTGCTACTATTCTGTTCTGAATAACTTTTGTCGTTTTTCTATAGTGTTAGAATATAGACTCTAACATTAGATCACCTGGGTTCTATTCCCATATCTGGTAAACTACAATTTCTTGGGCAATTTAACTAATTTCTCTTATAGATGTATGCACATCTATAAAATGGGCATTTTGAAAACTACCTACCTCAGAAGATTGTTCAGAGTATTAAACGAGATGATTCATATAAGTGCTTAGAATTGAGGCTGGAGCTCTGAAAGCCATTGATAAATATTATCTGCTGCCCTCTGTGTTATTTTGTTTAATTCAGTCATTATTTGATACAGTTTTTTTTTTTTTATGGTTCTCTGCTCCATCTATCTGCTCCTTGCACTTACCTTTTATAACTTCAGAAAAATAGATATTGATTATTTTGATTTTTCTTCTGACCAAGAGGAAGATTCAGAGACTGGATTTCTCTACTAAGTGAAACAACAAAAGAGACAGTAAAAAATAAGGAACAGAGGTTTTCTGACATTAGATATCAGCCAGCACAGGACCGTGATCCTGAGAGATAGGAAACAAGCAGGATAACCGAGTACTTGCCGCCAGTACTGCCAGGACAGTGTCTCCAGCGGCCGCATAGGAAGATGATTCCCCAGGAACAACTGTTTCCCTGAATAGAGATGACACTAAGAACCCATAGAGGCCAGAGTAGATGGAGTACCCTCTGTAAAGTACCAGGGAGAAGAGAGATGAAAAGAGAGAGAGAGAGAGAGAGAGAGAGAGAGAGAGAGAGAGAGAGAGAACACTGAAGAGGGGTCTCCTTAAGTCTTCAGCTGAGGGTCATGGCATGCTCAAGAGGAAACTATCCTCATCTGGGGAAAGAACTGCCTGAAAGAATCATGGGAACAGCCCCTGAAGTTCTCAGAAGGCCAGGAATAGAGTGTGTTCCCACCCACCAGAGAGAAAAACACCTTAAGTTTACGGAGTTCCAGTGGGGCACTGTGAGGGGTTTTGCCTGAGTGGTGGGCACACATAACCCTGGACTAAAGACTGCGTTGGTCCCAGTGAAAGCAAGACCTAAAAAGACCGAACTGTTCCCAAGTAATGCAACTGTGTCCTAGTACAAAGACCAAGGTTACTTACGAGGATACAGAAATAGTCAGCACAGATAAGATACACAATGTCTGCCATTTAATGAAAAATTGCCAGCATGAAAAGAAGCAGAAAAATAGAAACAAATCCCAAACTGATCTGAAAATAACACAGATGATACAATTATTAATAAAAACATTAAGTCAATTGTTATAACTGTATTCTATATGTTCCATTCTATATGTTCAATAAACTATAGGACAAATTTGAGCATGTTTTTGAGCATTGAGCATAAATTGAGGCAGAGACCCAGAAGATATAAAAATGAGTCTACTCAAAGTTATAATGATGAAAACTACAATATCTGAGGAGAAAACGATACTATATGAGCATAGTAGTGTCCTAGACACTGCAGAAGAAAAGATCAGTGAACTTGAAAATGTAGAAAAAGAAACTATCCAAAATGAAACACAGCAAAAAACAAACAAACAAACAAACAAACAAACAACAAAACAAAAAGAGGCAGGCAAAAAAAAAAAAAGTGAACAGAGCATCATTAAATTGTGGGGCAATTTTAAACAGCCTCCAATATGTATAATTGGAGTCTCTAAAGAAGAAAAGAGAAACAAACCAAAAAACCTATTTGGAAACTATTGTCCAAACATTTCTCAAATTTGGGAACAACTACACAATCACTCCTCCAACAAGCTCAAGCAACCTGAGCACAGAAAAAGCATGAAGAAAGGGCACCAAGGCACATCATAATGAAATTGCACGAAGAGCTCTCTCAGACAAACTTTCAAAGCTTTGGCACGATGGCAAATAAATATTTTAATTTTGCTCCGCAAAGGCAGCTTGTCCTCTTTTTATCTAAGCTGGTTGCAACAAACAAGTCCCAGGACTTGATCTGGAGGGCCGTTCATTAATGCTCTTGGGGCTGAACGTGAACTTTGCCCTCAGACTCTTCCCAGGCACCTCAAGTCTCTTGCTTCGTTTGGAGTTTTGGGGTTAAGGTTCTCTATGTCTTTTGGTTTTCATCCCTCTGCCTGGGGCCCCTCTGATTTATTCTGTCTTTGGATGTCCACTATAAACAAATTCCTGATGGCCTGTGCTGTTACTTCTACAAATTCAAGGCAGACAATTGTACACCCCTACCAACCCCCACCCTCCCCTCCCGAAATGTAAGTTACCTTTGTCTTTTTCACTTTACTGCTTCTGGTTGACTCACATGTTCCTTTTGATTATCGATAGACATTGAGAGATCAAAAGTAAACCTGTAGTCACCTTAACTACACTCCATGTAGGGCCTTTAGATACCATCATTTTCCTTCTTTGGACAGGACAGGTTTTATTTCATAAGAAGACTTCACATTTGTTCTTTCTTTCACGTTGGGAACATTCCCCTCTGCGTTTCACAGGACTGGGACGTCTTCATTCACATATCAGCTTGGATAGCCTCCCTATATCAAGTAGATTCCACTGTCATTCTCCGTCAGAGCACCATTTCTTTCCTTCAAAAACCTGATCACATCTTGTAATATGGCAAATTTTGATGTGATGCTCTCTGTCTCTTTCACTCTGATACATGAGAAGTCATAGGAGAGACCAAAATATTAGGGGAGGGGATATTTTAATCAGGAACCCAGAAAGCTGCCTGTCAGTGGGTGAATTCCAACCACCCCTGGACAGGCATTGCCCACTTAGCCCCGGGAGGGAAGCTGAGAGATCTGCCTGCCTTGCAGCTTCTGAAGCACTCAATGGCCAGCTCCTGTTGAACACACAGATCACTGCCACACCAGGACACCGCATTTTACCCCGACACAGGCCCAGGTCACACTGCACGGGGCGCTCCCCAGCAGGCACAGAGATGATGCTGTGCAAGGGCTGCCACCCCACTTGTGCCCGTGGGAGAGTTTCATAAGTAAATAAAGTTTCTTTAAAAACAAAGGGCAGGGATGGGGCTCGCTGTTCCTGGAATTACTCCCAGGACGCACTGTGTAGCAGAATGAATGCATTTGTGAGTTAAATGGAAGAGCCATGAAATTCGTGGATAAAAATGGAGTGTGTTTTGATCTGAAGGGCGGGGAACATACCCTTTTCATGATGTTATAAAAGAGTAAAGTTTGGCATAACTCGTGAAAATGAATGGTAGTCTTACAGAATATACAGAAAAATATGTACTATAGTTAACTTAGGAAAATACTGTCAGTGAAAGGAATTTTCACATACTCATGATTTTAAAATGCAATAAAGAGTGATTCTTTTATGAGGCAAAGGTAATTTGGTAATGATAGAATGTGCTAGGTGGGTTGTTTATCTTGCATTAATTAGAAGTTAGGGATTAAAAAACATTATTATAAACAAGGTGCTACTTTAAAAATAGCTCAGCCATATCATTTCTCATTTTACTATAGTTAGGAAACTATTTACATTGCATTCATGTGCTCCTATACACAGATAGTAGATATGTTTCTAACTTCATGAATTTTATTATAATATTTTATTCTGTTTTATTATCTTCAACCTATACACATACATTGAACTGTCTCTTTATATTTGTCTGCTATTAGGCCTCTCATCTGTAAGAAGCATTTGAATGTGTTTCCTCTCTCTCTCTCTCTGACCCTCTCTCTTTCTCTTCTTCCCTCCCCCCCCCCTCTCTCTCATTCTATACTCAGCAAATTTGCTCTTCTCTGTACTGAAATAATGTAAAACACTTAGAATAACTTCAAAATCCACAAAAACACTACATTTTGAAAGTGGCATGTGAAGGAAGACACTTCCCTATGCTGAGGAATTCTTTGAAATAGAAAGGAAAATCCCAACAGTGAAAAGAGGTTCACTTAACAGTAAATTTAATGAAGAATAAAGATCAATAGTGTAAATGTAACAAAGGACAGATCACTTATTGCTTATAATTTACAAAACTACAAAAGATGAAGCATGTTAATAGACTCCTAATAAAATAATACAGCAAAACCATGAAAGATTTTCAAATCCTTTGAAATCCCTAATTGGTTAATTCCTGAGAGTTTAGGGCTATTTTTCCAAGTTATATGGATGAGGAAATTGAGGGAGGCTATGGCTCAAGGCCATGAAACCAACAAATAAAAGGGTGAAACTTGTAACCGACAGCCTGTACTCAGACCACAGAGAGAGACAGCGTTCCCAATGTACAGAAAACAAAATGAAACAAATACGTTGCTGTTTGCTGAATTATGGGTTCAGCTGACATATGTATTTGCAACAGACAGAATCTGTTTTTTGCTCTCAGCTTTCTCCCACACGAAGCACAGTGTTTGGCACAATAAGCATTTGTTAAAGGAATGAATGAAAAGAACAAACAGGTAAACAAATAGGCTTTTGAGAGAATATTTGGTGTGTGTTGTGCAAACTCAGTTACCAAATGTTTGACCATGATGTTCCTAAAGAGAACCTGATCACGTCAACAAAGTCAGAAAATCCAGGAAATGAGTTCTTTGACAGATTAGCACTGTGGCCCATTCAAATGATCACTTTTGATACTAAGCCAGAAGTGGCTGGGGATTCTAGTGGAAGGACAGTATTCCAGCGTACATGGCATTGAATCCAGGCTTCTCAGCCTTCCTTAGTCTACATACTAAAAATCACTTCATTTTATGTTTATGGACTGAGAATAATCCTGTTTAATGGCTAACATTTCCCATTTGGTTTTTCCTTTTCAACTATTCAAAATGACATTGGCAGCGGGGTGCTCTGTAGTCTTCTTCACTTAGATTTATGGGTTTTGTAACTGAGATTGTGACACATGAACATTCACGTAAACAGCAAAAGTTTAATCATTGAATGTGCTGTTCCCCAACTTCTTTTTGCCTGACCTTCCCCTCTTTGCTTAACATGGCCAAGTATACCAAATAATGTCTCCTAATGTTACACTGATCTGGCCATCTTCCTCTTGCTACGCTCTCTTCTTCAGATAAGACTGGCTGCTGAATTAGAATCGAATAAAGCGAGGTGGAAATGGGACTGAACAGATATGTGCCAGTTATGGAAGTTGGCACCACGCTTAAGCTTCAGAGAGGTGAGACCAAGGAAATGCTTGAAGGACATCCTTCTTCAACATGCTAGGGTGAAAAACCCTTAGAATAAGAAGACCCTTATGGTTGGTTGCAAGTTAGAAAATATATGTGGAAGTCAACAGAAAAGCCAGTAGGGGGCCATAGGAATTATGAACAAACATAATCGGACCAAAATGAATTTCCTCTCATACAAGATCTCTTACTTCCTTTGGCAAGTGTGAGAGTTACTTACTGTGAATATCAAGAATAAAGCCTTCAGTTCCGGAGTTGTTTGTCTTTAGTAAATATAGACAAAGATAGATAAAATTCTATAGAATATAGGTAAAATATAGTCAAGAGAATGTTTTTCTGGACTGAGAGTGCATAAAGTTACTTACTGATGGGTATTTTATTTAAATTTTTTTTTAAATATGGGTATGAAAATTTCAGCCAATTGGCTTAAATTATTCTGTTTATCTACCGTGACATTAAATTTTAACATTAGTGACTTCCATTCTTGCTCTGCAATAGCATAGTACATTTCTAAATATGTTTATTGTAAACATCTCAATCTCTTATCAGTAAAATGTATTTTAATGCACTTTAATTTGAGAAATTTATTCCACCACAGTGAAAGAAGTTTGTTTATGTTGGCATGGGGAGTGTTGAAAAAACAAACAATGAGAAGGTTAGATAAGTCCTGAAGACTTGAGAATCGCAGGCTGGGACCTCCTGAAGTTTTCTTTCCTCCTTTCCCTTCATTCATTGGCCCCTGACCTCGAAAATATACCGTCACAGTGACATGAACGGCTTAAAAAACCTGTCTGAACTTTCAACGTCCTTTGCAATCTATATATATAAAGGCTAAGTGACTGTCCAACCATCCGACCCATCTGACTGGCCAGGGCGTATGATGTGCACTGACCACTAGGGGGTAGACGATCAACGCAGGAGCTGCTGAGCTGTGGTGACTTGGCAGTGGCAGTTCTCAGGTGACGCACCCTGGAACCAAACCAGAGAGGAGGGATCCCAATTCCTCACAGGGCGGTGCGATTCCACCTTCGGTCATGGGTTACACTGTTGCGGGGCACTGTCAGCCCTGAATCTGGTTTACTGCCAAGTTGCAGTGACTTGGCAGTGGTGGTTCTCGGGTGATGCACCCCGGAACCAGAGAGGAGGTAGTGTGGCCCTGCTTCCTTTCAACATGCACGAATCCATGCACTGGGCCACAAGATGTTTTAGAATTTCCCCTTATGCTCCCATTCCTGGAGCTCGCTTGGTGAACTGGGCCAGTTCTAGCGCAGTGCAAGGAATATCTGTCAGGGCTAGTCAGCATCCGTTCTCATTCATCTTTGGTTGGATGGAAGCTAAGCCTTGTAGCCCTTGTTTCATGCAAAGAATCACATTGATACAGATCTGGGTTTGAATTTTGACTTTCTAGGTTCTTTCTCACACTCAGCCAACTGCTACTAGTCATCAACAATCACAAGTATATGTAGGGCTCTTCTTTTTAGTTCCAGACACAATTACGGATGTTAGATTTTACCCCATAAAAAGTGGGGTTTGAAAGTAGTCTTTTGCTATTTCACATCTGGGGGCTGAAGTACCAGGCAGAGAGACCCATCAGAAATGCCCTCAGTTGTGTGGGTGCTGAGTGTTCAAGGCTTCCATCATTCTGGTTCTCTGGAGCCTGATGGGTTTGTTCTTGTTCCTGGGCACTGCCTTGCTCTCTACCCTCACCCCATTCTTGTCAAACCTGCTGCCAAGAGCTCAGCCCTATTTCTGACTGTGCTACTCATGTCAGAGTCATGGGCACAAGTTGATAAATTTGATAAGGCCACAATTCCCCCAAACCCACCACCTTTTCTTTGTTTCTGTCCTCTCTTCTCATAGCCTGAGCCTGAAGTTGGATTCCAGAATGAAAGGTCAGCTGAACCAAGAAAGCAGCACTATACTTCCCTTCCTTGGCTTCTTTGCTGCCCTCTTTTAGGTCTTTGGGGAGAGAAAGGATCCCACTTCCACTCATGATTCCATAGGCCAGTTCTTCTTATCTCTGGTCTTGTCCTTGAGGGAATCTATAAGGACCCTAAGTATGTGGGTTTGGGGCAAAGTCCCCTCAAGTGTAAAAAACAACCTATTCACACTGGTGGTTGTAATAATTCAATTTGGTAACATATGTAACAAATGCTCTATAATGTTTTTATTTTCCTTCTCAGTATGAAATAGCCTCTAAAACACTTAAAAGCTAGATGTGACAACATTTGATTTGTAGATACTGGATTATTAAAGACAATAAAAAAAAGAATGCTTGCCTCAGCCCAAACTGACTTGAAGGTACCACAGCAAAATATGTTTTCTCTCTCTTACAGAAATACATAGGATGTTATGGTGCCATGAAATCAGCCACAGTGGTATTAGCTTGGCTGGATTTTAAATACTACAATATCTTCTAGGAACAGCCATGGTCCCTAAGATGTTTTTGAAACTATTTTAAATTTATGCATTATTGTACTTCTCCCCCAAAAGGCTGAGAGAAAGGAAAATAAGAGCTATCCTAGGAAACTGTGGGCTATGGAAACATAATTTCAGATGGGTGTATATTGTAGACCTCATCTGCTGAGTATCCACTCAGACAGGAGGCAGGGAATTCTGTCTGCTTGTTCAATGCTAAGACCTATTATGATGGCTGGCATAGTCAATAAAGATTTGATGAATGAATGATATGCATTTTACAAGATCACAAGCAAGACTTGGGGACACTCTATGAAAATAGGATTCAATATTGCGTGAGTCTGACCTTTAGATTACAATGCATTAATTACTCAAAATATGCTTCTCAAATCTTAAAAATAAAGCAAACAAAAGTTAGTATTCTTTTCTTTTTAGAAGTTCTATTTTCATTTTTAAGTTTAGCATTTTATTACACTACTAGAGGTCCAGTGCACAAAAATTTGTGCACTCAGGGGGGTCCCTCAGCCTTGCCTGTGCCCTCTTGCAGTCTGGGACCCCTCAGGGGATGTTCACCTGCTGGCTTAAGCCCGCTTCCCAGGGGATCGGGCCTAAACTGGGAGTCAGACATCCCTCTGGCAGCCCAGGAGCCCCCAGGGGATGTCCACTTGCCAGCAGGGAGCAGGCCTAAGTTGCAGTCGGACATCCTTAGCACTGCTGAGGAGGCTGGAGAGACTCCCACCACCACCGCTGTGCTGGCAGCCATCAGCCTGGCTTGTGGTTGAGCAGAGCTCCCCCTGTGGGAGGACACTGACCACTAGAGGGCATCTCCTGCATTGAGCGTCTGCCCCCTGATGGTCAGTGTATGTCATAGTGACCAGTCATTTCCAGTCATTCTGCTGTTAGGGCCAATTTGCATATTACCCTTTTACTATATAGGATAGAGGCCTGGTACACGGGTGGGGGCCGCCTGGTTTGCCCTGAAGGGTGTCTCAGATCAGGATGGGGGGTCCCAATGGGGTGCCTGGCCAGCCTGGGTGGAGGGCTGATGGCCATTTTCAGGCTGGCCACACCCCCTTCAGGGTGGGGGGTCCCCACTGGGGTGCCTGGACAGCCTGGGTGAGGGGCTGATGGCCGTTTTCAGGCTGGCCACGCCTGCGGGCTGAAAGCAGGTATCTGGGATTTATTTAACTTCTATAATTGAAACTTTGTAGCCTTGAGCAGAGCCCAGTTCCAGCCAAGGCAGGCGGGAAGCTTGGCTTCCTCCATCGCCAGGGCATCCCAAGCCTCCTGCTTGCTCCAGCTCTGTGGCCGCCGCCATCTTTGTGATGGAGTGAGGGAGTGAGGGAGTGAAGGAGTGACAGTTAATTTGCATATCACTCTTTTATTATATAGGATCTGAAAGAAGGACAAGGTCAGCTGAACCAAGAAAGCAGCACAAAACTCATTATAGAAGGGAATGGCAGCATTCATATCCATAAGAGCAAATTGTAATCCAGTAACCAAAAAGTAAAGGAGAAATACAACAACAATATGGTGGCTAATGGAGACTTCCTATCTCCATTTTTTTTGCTGAAAATAATGCACTCATCATTTTTTCCTCTCAAAAATGAAAGCCATAAAACAAATGAGAGACCTAATCTTTATTTCAAATAAATGAAATGAGCTGAGATCTACTTAGTTCCTTGAGAAAAAGAAAGAATACAAATGAGGTTGAGTATGAGGCCTTTGGTAACCAATGATCAGAAGTCAGTTATAAATTTGTGCTCGTTGACAGCATTTGGTTAACCAATGCTGTTAGAAGAAAGCTCCACCTTAAGTTTCAACTTGGTCTAAAAGGGTGTGCTTTTGCTGCAAAGACTTGAATGTGCTCCACATTGGCTAAGAATGTGTGGAGTTTCTGGTATAGATGGCTTTACCCTATCCCTCTCACCTGTTTTTAATGCATAATTTCACAAACATCTCTGAGCTACCATTTTGGTTCAATGGGTTAGCTGCTGCGAATGAGGGTTCACATTCCTTTGGGCCAGGCTTGTACATTTGCATAAGCACCGACTTCATCCCTGATCCCATTCACCTTCTTCTAAATACATACATTTCCTCACAAAGGTGCGTATGCAAGTCTAGAGGGCATCAGCTAATATTTTTGAAGGTAACAAATGAAAAGACATGATTTAAGAATGTCAGATTAATAGTCTCATCTTTAACTTTCATCTGAAGTCCAGATGGAAAGAGAAACATCTGTCTTACTGTGTACAATTTCCTTTCCCTTCCCACTTGCCTCCCCTCTGCCCTCACCAGACTAAAATTTTATCCACCAATAGCTATGGAAAAACTTGGTGGTAATGATCAGATTCCTCATTCGACACCATTTATTAAGATGGCCATCTTGTTTACAAAGATTTTCACACACAACAGCATTTTAGTACTTTGCATGTGCTATGACAGTTATGGAGTAGAAGGAGTTGGACTAAAGTTCATCTGTAACAAGCTATATTTTAAAGTTATTATATACCCAAAGAGAATGGAGATAAACTTTTTTCAATCCACATTCTAGATCAAATGTCAAAATTAACTTTGACAAACAGCTTAAAAATAACCAAGAATTTATGATAAAACAAATAAGCAAAAACATTTCTTACAAATTTAGAATAAGTATGCCAGACAAGAAATGAAATAATGAAAGAAATGGTTAGCAGACTCTTTACTATAAAAATGTTAATCATATAAAAGATGGAAAGCAACAAAAATGAAAGAAATACAAAAAATAATTGAAAATAACTGTCACTTCTAGTCTGCATCAAATAAATCAGATAAAGGTTTAGTCTCTATAATAAATAAATTGTTCACAAACATAATAACATAATAAAGACCACAAAAAATGAAAAAGCTCAGGATATGAGTCAAAAATTCATAATGGAATATAAATAGTAAGGAAAAATATCTATCTTTGTAGTTATCAAAGAAGTGTAAATTAAAGCAAGACCTACAACCTTTTTGTCTTTGATGAAAGCAATTGGATAATATTTCAATGCCCCATTTTTTCAGTCAATCTCTCATTCATTCAATGAGCATCTTAGATGTGCCCATGATTCTACCATATGTTGGAAATTCAGTGATGGAACACACTAAGCATATTATTGTCAATATATTTCTTACAGTTTCTCTAAGGAAGCGGGTACTAAAAAATAAAATCATACATATTTTCAATAGCTGGGTAATTCTGATGAAGGACAAGTACAGTATGTAAGATGAATTATAGGTGGGGGGACCAGATGCCTGAAACCAGTGAATGAGAGGGGCCAGTAACCGGACAACTGGTGCAAACCTGAACTGCCCAGATACACCAGGACACATTGTTATCTTTGTCACAGAAGGTGCAACTTCTCTGGGGTCTGGAAACGTTTCCTAAGAAAGTAAAATTCCAGCTGAAGACCTGAAGTTTGAGTAGAGCCCAGCAGGTCAAGAGGGGAGGAGGAAACATTTCAGAAGTACAGCAGTAAAAGGGAGGCACTCCGGTAGAAGGGAGGGAGCTGTAGTCCCAGAGGGCTCCTCCAGGGAGAGTGCAGGGGTGACTGCAGGGTCCAGGAGGGTCTAGGTCATACAAGGCCAGTAGGCAATTCTGAGAATTTGCTTCTTTATCCCAAGAACCATGGGAATCCATATGGAAGGGATTAGGAGAGATGAGGCATAACTTCAAATGATAAAATATCCCTCTGGCTGAAATAAGCATAATATTGAATCTCCATAAATTTTTGCTTTTTTTAGTTCTCTTTTTGCACAATGTGGACAACCAGGTGAAACACCTGAAACTATGCCCATTGGTCAAGAGAGCCATTGATTTCGAGAACCATCCAATGGGACTGTAGTTCAGCACCAGAACATGTTCAACCTGTACCCAGGTACTGAGATAATCCATTTTCCTCCCAAACATGTTTTATAAAATTTATAAGTTTGCAATATGTAGTTATTAAAGAGATTTTCTTGGCCACTTTTTATTAGCTCTGTGTATTTATTGGGTTATGAAAATGTACTTCTTAAAAATTTTATAACTCATGTATTGATCATGTTTTAGTCTTTATTATTCAACAGAGACTTCACATTCTGTTCAAGTGTGGTGCCCTTTGGTGAACGTATGGGAAGCAAAGTAAGTTTGTTCAGATCTATCTAGACAAAGTCTCCAAGATAGAATTAGACCTGTGAGAGATGGATTGGGGTGGGTGCAGGATATGATGCAGTGAGCATGACGATCATGATACAGGTCTGCCACCTAAGAAAGGAGTGAGGAAAGGAAAAGGGCTTGGGTAGGAAAAGTCTTGGATTTTAGCGCAGTTCCATGAGAGGATCAGTGAGACAGTGGAGAGTACTGAACTAAAGTTGCCTAGTAGCGGAATCCTGTGTAATTATTATGCGAACGTTTGCTGTGTTTACTCATTGTCTGTGAACAGCCTACGGGGGAGTGATTGTGGTAGTGCATCCAGAAAGGCAGCAGCTGGGAAAATCAGTCATTCATGCTCCCTATGACAGGAGACCTGAGTGCTGCATTTTCATGGCAACTATATAAACTCTCCTGAGGCAGGACTTCTTTTCCATGATCTGCACCTGGATTGCCACCAGGAGAAACAGCTATGCTGATACTGGGCATCAAAATCAAACAGGCCAAAGCTTCGTAAGTTACAGTGATGCTTTTTCAGTCTTACCAAAATGTTAAATGGGGATCACAAAATTTTATTTCAATGAACTAAAATGTCAGGAAAGATTTAAATTATTTGTGTAAACTCACCTCTGCTCTGCATGAAAATAAAAATGTTGCTATGTCCCACCCCAGAGTTTCCTCCCGAGAGCTAACTAACTATGATTGGAAGAAGTCTATGACCTGTGTTTTGTTGACTTCAAAAGGATAAGGGTTATGCTCTAATCATGTGGCATCTGTTAAAGCTTTATTGTAAGTAAACATTCATGAATGTACCTAGGCATGTAAGTTGCTATTTTTAGCCTAACCTGAGCCCCCCTATTTAATTTCTTTTAAAAATATATTTTTATGATTTCAGA
Source organism: Myotis nattereri (assembly GCF_964212035.1). NCBI lineage: Eukaryota > Metazoa > Chordata > Mammalia > Chiroptera > Vespertilionidae > Myotis > Myotis nattereri. The sequence continues at coordinate 31,974,108 of NC_138076.1, forward strand.
GAGGAATGGAGAGGGAGAGAGAGATAGAAACATTGATAATGAGATAGAATCACTGATTGGCTGCCTCCTGCACGCCACCCACTGGAGATTGAACCTGCAACCCGGGCCTGTGCTCTTGACTGGAATCAAACCTGGAACCCTTTAGTCCACAGGCCAACACTCTATTCACTGAGCCAAACCAGCCAGGGCAAGACCCCCTTTTTAGCAATAAAAACTTTCACTTTGCTACTCACATTTTAAGAGTTGAAAAGCCATTTCTGTGATTGACTATTTTTTTTTAAAAAAAGCAATATTTTCTCATGAAATTACTTGGGGGTAAGGGGTTGAAGCCTGATATCTTGTTTTATGCATTTGTATTGTGCTTATAAAGTATGTTGCTTGGCTCACAATCTTCCAGTTGATGGTAATGGAAAGTTTTCCTACATTTTAAGTGGAGACTAAGTGCTTCCTCTGAATAGATAATCAGTGTGTAAATCAGAAAGAAGAATTATGCCCACAGTGAAACACGAATATGCCTCAGGAATTATTTGCCATTGCTTTTTCAAGTAGAAATTGCCTTTTTGTATCAAATACCTGGTGGCAGGGACACACATTTTAAGCTTGGATTAAAAATAATAAAGAACTACAGAGGTTTTGTAAACATATTTAGAAAAGTCAGCATAAATTCAGACATAAATCCCAAAATAAGCAGAAGAGAAAAATAAATAAATAAGCTAGTCCCAAACTGAGGTTTCTTTATTTGAAGTTCTAGCTTCTAGTTGAAATAGTGCATTTAGTAGATGCTGAAAAAATTACATGTGGGAAGAAGGTCTTGACACTTTTCTAACTCTTCTTATGAGGTGTAACTAACACTTGAAATATTACTACATTCAGCTGGCTCTTGTTCCATCTGAATATAAAGGAGATGATCTTTTTCAAAAAAGAAAGGTTGGCCTGATGACAGATCAGTTCACCTTATTCCCGATGGACTTGGAAAACTCTTCCAGTTTTAAGTTCCTTGACCGTATCAGACCTTACAGCTCTTGATTTCCAAAAAAAAAATAATTATAACCATGCTGTGATGCTTGGCTATATGGAGCTACCTTGTTACCATGAGGGATACTAGGCTGAGATGTCTATGCAATCCCCAGAACCTGTGGATGTGTTACTTCAATAGCAGAAGAGACTTTGCAAATGTGACTAAGTTAAGAACCTTGAGATGGGGAGACTATTCTAGACTATCCAGGTGGGCCTTGTGTAATCACAAGGACCCTAATCAGAGGAAGAAGGAGGCAGAAGAGAATGAGAGAAAGATGTGAGGATGCAAGAAGTTAGAGTGATGATGTGATGTGATGTGAGAAGGACTCACCCACCATTGCTGTCTTTAAAGGTGGCTGAAAGAGGCCATAGGCCAAGGAAGATGGGTGCCTAGAAGCTGCAGAGATAAGAATACATATTCTCCTCTAGAGCCTCTTAAAGGAACTCAGCCCTGCTGAACCTTGACAGACGTCTGACTTATGGAACTGTTAGATAATAAGTTAGTGTTCTTCTAAGGCACTAAGTTTGGTAATGATTTGCTATAGGACCCATAGAAACCTAATGCAATGTTCAATAAATATTTATTGAAATTGAACCAAGGAACTTACAAATATATAATACATTAAATATACATGGAGAGAAAAGAATTTTAATGGTACTGGTTCCAGTTATTAAGTTCCTGATTTTCATGTTTCAGGGTCTGAGAGAAAAGATTCAGAAAGGAGTAAATTTCCCAATTATGAGACATTGAAACCAAGCTGAAGAAACATTATACACCAACTTCTTTGAAGCATCTCCTGGAATAGTGTTCAAGAAAGACAAAATATTAGACAAGACATAGAAATTGCTATATTTCCATTGCTTTCATATCTTTGTTGAACTTGCATTCCTGCAGCACATTAAGAAGCTACTTAAAACTCAGTCAATGGCTTTTCTTTTGGGATATATTCCTTAGGAATCCTCACTCCCCTTTTCTGGTCCATGACTTCTCTCTGTAACCCTTTGCTTTCAAGAGCTCTGCATGAGAAATAATGGTTTTTATTAAGAAAACTATTTTGCAAAGTAAAAAGCATGTCTGTCCTCCCATCTTTTGTGTCTGATGACATAATTGAGGGACATTACATTTCCCCAAGATAAATTCATAAATCTAATTCTGGTACATTGTCAGAGTGACTTAACACTGAAATCTATGTTATTGTAAATACTTTCTTAACCCTCCAGGAATAGTATATTACCTAAAATCTTTATTTTTTCCTAATAGTCATATAGATCTACTGTTCTATAACGAGACTTGGAAAAATAGCACTATTATTTTGAAAAAAAAGGGGGTGTTTTCCTTTTTTATCCTTTAATTTCTAAAAATAGGCTGGAATTAAATGTCATGTACCTTTGGAATGCACTCTATAAATACACTCGGTAACTAGGAAACTCACATTGTCATTATTTATAATCGAGAAATTCTTTCCATGGTAACTGTTATAAGGTCACAATCATGGAGCCGCCATGGAGGCTAAGAGGCTATTTAAGAATTCACCAAAAAAGCCTAGTCACAGAAGGTGGCACAGTCTGATGCCCTGATCAACCAGATTAATGAGGTGAGGGCTTATGGATTTAAGTGAGTGTCCACACCAACAGTTCAACTGTCTTCTCTGCCATGGACCTTCTTTCAGCCAAGAACTGTTGTTGCCAGCAGTACCAACCCTTTCGTTTCACAGCCCTGGGAGACTGGGCACCACTTACAGTGTTTTCTTCTTCTTGAGACATCACGTGTAGGTTAATTATATATTGGCACACAGTAGGGCTGCCAAAGCCCAAGATTTAGAGGAGAAGTGGGAGGCAGCCTCCATCTGAGGCTCGGTCTAGTACAAGTTCAAGTGCAGTCTTCACTATGTCCCAGAGCTATGCTAGGCAGCTCCTGAGGGAGCCGGGGAACAAGCCCCAAAGAATAAGTCCCTTTAGCAGCTTTTACTCAAGTCCCAAACGATGTAGAATTTGTCTCTGAAGTATTCACACAAATAACACTTGCTCCAAGATGCCTTCATAATAATATGGGGCGTGACATTCTGTTATTAAGCTGGCAACTCTTATAGTGCGGACATCCGATCTCACCCCTCAAAGATGTGGGAAGGAAGTGGAACCAGAACTGTAAGGTGATGACAGACAGCAGTCAAAGAAGATCCAGGTGTCTAAAAATGACAAAGAATGTTGCTTTTCTTACAACCAGAGTTGTCAAGAAGGACTTAAGCCCCAATCTTTAGATGTAACAATAAGGAGAGATATTGGCATAATCAAACACTTAAAGAGAAATGGTGTGAATTACTAATTTAGAGAATAAAGTTCATTAAAAGTAATACCTCATGCCCTAGCTGGTTTTTCTCAGTGATTAGAGTGTTGGCCTGAGGACTGAAGAGTCTCGGGTTTAATTCTAGTCAAGGCCATGTACTTCCGTTACAGGCTCGACCCCTGCCCCTAGTTGGGGCATGTGCAGGAGGCAACCAATCCATGTGTTTCTCTCACATCAATGTTTTTTCTCTCTTTGTCTCTTCCACTCCTTTCCACTCTCTCTAAAATCAATAGGAATAATATCCTTGGGTGAGGATTAACAAAAACAAGAAAAATAAATAAATAAATAAATAATAAATACCTCATAAATTCTAGAAAAACATACAACTTCAGAAACATCTCCTTGGGGTAAATCACATGGTTCATGAGATGTGTTCACATAATTCCAATGAAATTAGCAGTAACTGTCTGACCCAGCTTGGCCTCACTAAAATTTGTTATTGAAAGGACATGAACAAGCAGTTTAAATAAATACCAATATGAAGACAGGGAAATAAGCACTACCTTACTCCTAATTAAATAATAACAAGTAAAAATGAGATGCTATTTTTTTAACCTAGCAGATTGGCAAGGACTAAAAAACGGTATTTCACAGTGTACAGAGGATGTGGGCCATCAGATGGTATCATCTGTTATTGGTGGGAGTGAAAATTGGTGGAATCTCTTTGGAGAGCATTTTGATAATATCCAATAAAATAAAATGCATATTTATTTTGACTTACCAATTCCACTTTAGGAACTTAACTTAGAAGTATATTTTATTACCTGCATGAAGGCTTGCAAAAATTTTCCTTGTAGCATTACTTGAAATGCTAAAAGTGAAAACACTATAAATGTCCATCAATAGGGAATTGATTAATTAAATTATGGTACATCTAGGAAGTAGAGCTATGTTTAAAAATAAGATAGATAAATCTGAACAAATATGGAAATCTATTCAAGATATTAATTTTTAAAAAGATGCATAGCAATGCAAAGAATATATTCCCATCTGTATCATAAAACAAAGGAAGGAAAATAAGTATATATGTGTTTATAGACATAGAAAATTCTGAAAGATACATAAGAAACTGTTAATGTTGGTTGGTTTCTTCCAAAGATAATAAATATAGATCCATGAGAAAGATTTATTTTCATTAAAGTTCTTCTTGACTCTGTGAAGGGGGGAAAGGTGTACAATATACATATGTTTCCTTTATTGTAAAATGAATCAATTACAATTGTTCATTTATTAATAAAGCATGCTGGGTATAGCTAAAAGGAACAGTATAATTAGAGGAAATTTTTATAAACTCTATATCTTGACTCAGTATTATTATTTTTAATAAGTAGTCAAAGAAAATTATTTGGGGTATCTGTATGTAGAAAGCTAAGCACTGGAGATTTGTCTTTAACAAAGCAGAACAATTTTACCAGTGAAACAAGACAACTAGTTTGGGGCATGATAAAGTAACTGGGACCAGAATAGCCCCCCTGTCATAAGTAACTACAAAACCACAGAACATAGGAAAAACAACCTTTTCAGGTATCAGAAAACAGGAAGTGTAGGACTGTGTTCCTAGAGAGAAAAGAAATGCACAAGTTAGTCCCAGATCACCCCAGTTTTCAGCTTAGTGGCCTTTGTGGACTGAAGGCAGGAAAGTAGAGCCTAGGCAAAGCACCATTGGGGCTGCTGAGTAGCTGGCATTTGTAGGCAGAACATGAGAGAAGGAAGCTATGCAGTGCAAGAGCTCTAGAAAAATGCCTAGGGTCCTCGCAAGTCTTTGGACAAATATAAAGCTGTACTTCAGGATGGGACTCCCTGGAGCCTGAGAAAGAAGAGCTCTGGGAAGCTGTGAGCTGCAGCAGATGCTGGCATTGCAGCCTGCTGGAGACGGAAATTCAGCCAGCCAACTAGAGAGAAGATGCCTCACAGAATATCCAGGTCATTTCATCTCGACCCAAGAAAAAGCATGTCTTAAAGAGGGTTACTCTAGTCTTATCCTAACAAATTTTAAATAAACCTGGAATGGATCAAAGTGGCAGAAAATACCCAAGACTAGACTGTCTCATACAATGTGCTACTTTAAGTGAATCAATATGATGTTGAAAAAGAATATTTAATAATGTAAAAATACATTGTCTTAGTCAGTTTTGGACTCTATAACAAAGTCCCATAGATTGGGTGGACTAAACAAAAACCACTTATTTCTCATAGTTTTGGAAACTGAAGGTTTGAGATCAGGGTGCCATCTTGCTGAAGGCCCTCTTCCTGGTATCGTCCTACATGGCCTTTCCTTGGAATATTGTTTCATCCTCTTTTTATAAGGACATTAATCTCATCATTGGATCCCATCTTCCTGACCTCAGCTAATAACCTTCCAAAGGCCTCATCTCCAAATACCAGCCCATGGGGGGTAGGATTTAACATATAAATTTTTTTTAATATACTTTTTTGATTTTTTACAGAGAGGAAGGGAGAGAGATAGAGAGTTAGAAACATCGATGAGAGAGAATCATCGACCAGCTGCCTCCTGCACATCCCCCACTGGGGATATGCCCGCAACCCAGGTACATGCCCTTGACCGGAATCGAACCTGGGACCCCTCAGTCCGCAGGCCGACGCTCTATCCACTGAGCCAAACCGGTTTCAGCTTAACATATAAATTGTGAGAGAAAAAATTCAGTACATAGCAGGTATTCACCATATTATATTAAATAAAATGTGTGTGTGTGTGTGTGAGAGAGAGAGAGAGAGAGAGAGAGAGAGAGAGAGAGAGAGAGAGAGAGAGAGAGAGAGAGAGAGAGAGAGAGAGAGAGAGAGAGAGATCTTGAAACACATAACCTGAAATGTTAATCATGTTTGTCTGTATTCTCCATATGCTCATGTATAACAATTTTCTCTCCCCCAAAGCACCTCTGTTCTGCCAAACCAACTTTCTCAACATTGCCCAGGAGTATGTAGGAACTTCTTCTGGATCCCTCTTTCTTGGGAGTGCTAATCCAGCCTTTGTCTCTAACTAACCACAAAGCCCCACAGAATCAGTGCATAGTACCTCACAGCAGAATCTTCTCATTGAGTCTTGTGCTGGGCCCACCCATGGTCATTTCCCAAGTCCTTGAATGTATAATTGGATTGACTTCTTCAATATTTGGTGAAAGGGCATATCAGGTCCTCTTCATGTAGGATAAGAACTATGATAGTGGGGTTGGCAATATGTACACCTCTGGGAAGCTAAGAGAGCTGGCTTCCCTTCTACTTGTCCCAGACACTTTCCCACGTTGCATCAGCCTCCTTTCTGAGGTGGCAGCAGATACTTCTCCATTGTTTTATGCTATTATGGTACACATACTGCCAGGAAAAATCATTTTTATGAAAGAGGTATTTATAAAATATTTTGAAAATGTAATCCCTGCTACACAAAACATAAGGGGGGAAAGAAAGAATGCCCTTACTGGGAGGTAATTCTCAATGGTCTCTCCTGTTTCTCTGTGTTGTATGGACAGAGTCACCAATAGCTGAGTTCTGAACTCTGTCTTGAAGAATGTGTTTGTAGCACATAGTCTTAGAAGATAGAAGTGGCAACTCCTTCCCGAGCAAAGGATTAAGTTTGCTAACAGCTTTGGAAGATGAAGATAATGTCTCTCCAGAGCAAAGTGATTACTGGCTTATTTTTTTAAAATATATTTTTTATTGGTTTCAGAGAGGAAGGCAGAGGAGAGAGATAGAAACACCAATGACGAGAGAGAATCACTGATCAGCTGCCTCCTGCTCGCCCCCCACTGGGGATTGAGCCCACATTCCAGGCATGTGCCTTTGACCAGAATTGAACCTGGGATTCTTCAGTCCGCAGGCTGACACTCTATCCACTGAGCCAGACTAGCCTGGGCATGAATACTGGCTTATTGTCCAGTATAATGACTTGGGTCCCTCTTCTTTAAAGGCAACTGCTGTGTACCCATCTGTATTAAGCCTTTGGGACATGGGGACAAAGAAAACAGATGCAAATAGGTGCATGCTCATGCTGCTTATTGTGCTGTGAATATTAGTTTTTGGCTTCAGACCTAGGAGTCTTGTATCTTTTGCCAACATCCACAAAACTATGCCAGTCTAGCTCCATGGCTTATAAATAAGGTAGAATCTCAGGCTCTTCATGGTTCCCAACAGCTCTGACAAAGCCTAGAGGCTGGCGTTCTTGCATATAGATGCTGAGCCACCTGTTTGATTAAATATGGACACGCTCTATTCTTCTCAACTTCCTTTGATATTGAACATCATTTTATTATGGCTGAACTTGGCTATAGGTGACAATGTACAGCTTCTGACTCTGGATGCTGGTCTCTGTGCTTCTCGCTAAGCTCAGTGAGTCTCCATATTTGTTAGGGCCCATCCCCACTACAGGAATCACCTTGCTGGTGAATGACTCTTGTAGGCAGCTCCACCTGAGGACTTCAACCGAATGGGAGCAATTTAGCAAAGGATTACACTGAGGCTGGAAATGGCAGTTTTAAGACAGCTCTTTGATCCAACAATAAGTCAAATAAGTTTTCAGGACTCCTTGCCAGAGTTGGTCAAAAGGAGGCGATCTCAAAGGAATCTGGAGTCTAGGAGAATTTGTCTGCATCTCACAAATAGAACATGCTCCATAATAATTTATTGAATGAATGAATGAATGAATGAATGAACTAAAGCCAATTATTGGTCTTTAGACATGAAATAATTATAGTCTCTCAGCAGTTTTCTGGAGAAAAAGCAACCTAAAGGAAAGTTAAAGTTTAGTCTGGAAGATAGAGTATAAGTTGACAAATGATCAGCAAAATGCTTAGATAACTTTAAGGGGAAAAAGATACCGTTAATCTGTGGTCTTTCAATAGGACACTAAAAAATTATAATAATACAAGTGATGCATTGGTTTCCCTGTGTCTTTGATCTGGTTAAATTGTTTCATTCTTCTTTAGACTAATGTTAACTTTCCATAAACATAATTTGTCTTTAAAATAAGATCCTTTAAATAATCAAAGTCAATCATAAATTAATGAATTATATGGATGTGTTTCTGGATATTTTTGCAATGAGAGCTTTTGTTCAGTTGTGGTATCAGATTGGCTGGTGAATAAACTGTCAATAGAAATCAGTTCTAAAAAAATAAAAATATGGTAAAAGAAGAATGGGAAGGGTTATTGTCTTTTACTTTAAAATGAGCTATTATAGTAATAAACTTCCTAACATAAAATTTATTAAGTTAGTGATACAGTTGTGACCTAATTATTTTTAAAAAATATTTTTATTAATTTCAGAGAGGAAGGGAGACAGAGAGAGAGATAGAAACATCAATGTTGAGAATCATTGATAGGCTGCCGGTTGGCATGCCCCCTACTAGAGATTGAGTCTACACCCCGGGCATGTGCCCTGACCAGGAATGAAACCTGACCTCCTAGTTCATAGGTCAACGCTCAGCCAGGGAGCCACATTGGCTGGGCCCTAATTACTTTATGGATGACTGTAAATGCATCTTGCTTAACATTTGGCTGTTTCTCTTTTTGTGAACAGAGAGAGTAAATGCTATTTCAAGGCTTGGGTCACAGTGCATAACATTTTAGAGAATAAAGTCTTTACAACGGTCCATATTCAATGTAGAAAGGAAAATAGATGCATTGTAGGTGGAGAAACAGATTTTAGAACAAATACTTTGTTTAGTCCTTAAGTCATGTGTTAAATTTAGAGTAGAAATTATATGTGCAGCATGAATTCCAAAGGTATGGGAGCTATGATAGCATTATGGACAAGGTCTTTATTCTTAAGGCTTAATTAAATTTGGATAAAATGAATGGAAGGGAAATTGAACTGAATTCCCCACCTTCATGTGTATGTCTGTGTGAATGCTGTGGTATGGTTGAGACCTCTTATAATATGGAACCAGATAAAATGACTTTTTAATATGCTTACTTTTAAAATCATTTCTCTATGAAGGCCAAAGATATGAAGGGATACATCTAAAAATACCTGAACACAAAATACCAAACAGCAGGGAATGAAAGTAATCCAACAAGCAAGACAGTAGTGCCCCCACCACACACACACACACACACACACACACACACACACACACACACACACGGTCAAAAAAGGTCCTTTAGTGTGCATCTAACAAATAAACACCAATATCTAATTAAATTTAGAGATTTAACTTCTAGTAGGCAAAACTACTTCAGAAATTAAAGAAGATGTAGTGTTGCTGTTTGGAGGCGCCTGATGGCTTTATTTAATCAACTTATCTAATGAAACTGAAGAACTTGTGGAATACAGAGGTAATAGATACTCTGGTGGTCAGCCAAGTAAGGAGACCTTCCCTTGTGCCCTTGGGCTTGAAACCTCACTCCCTTTGTCACAGTCCCATCAGCCTTAATTCCTGCACCCACCTCTGTTTGCTGGGATGGATAAGGTAGGCAGGGAGGATGTGTGCTCAAGGCCAGAACAAAAATAAAGGATGACAGTGTTTCTTCTGCTGTCTCTTCTAGACTTTCATTGGTAACATTTCTCTCTCTCAATATGTACACATGCACACATATGTATGTACATATAGTATACATACATGTATATACATACATCCACATGTATGCATTATATATTGTATAGAGTGATTGTGTATCTATGCTTTACAATTCCAAAATATCTTCACACACATTACTTATTTTATGTTTTTGCAGACAGCTGGTTTGCAAGATAAGGCAGATATCAGTTTATTTGTTATTTATAATTCACTTAATAATAAAAGCAAAAAACACTAGGAACACGTTGCATAGCATAAACAACTCAACAAGAAGGCTGAAAGGAATAACACAGAATAAAAAGGAAAATTAAAAATTGTAGCAGATAAACAGGATTGAGGATGTCAAAAAGACTGAGGATAAAACTTAAGAGTCAAGAATTCTAAGGTTTTTAAATTCTCACTATCTAAAGGGAGGAAACCATAGGAAATAGTGGTTTTGTTTTCTAGATACAAAGCTGAGACACACGGTGATTTAGAGACATTTTCATGTCACATGACCAGCAGGCATGACTCTGTTCAATCCTGGACCTCCAGATTGCAGTACTGTTGTCCGTCCACCGGCCCCTACATTAAGATAGGCTTACTCCATGCTAGTTACGATTTTAGGTGATGCTACTCCATTTAAAAGAGCCTGAGTTTTGATATTTTCAGCACAGTCATTCCAGTAACTTAGAATGTCTTTTAGCTCAATGACAATTTTTATACAATTGAGTTGGCCAGAGTAATGGGTATTGATTGTGGCAACTGGCCCAAATGGTGATTGGGTTGGCAAAGCCACATTCTGATTCACAGTTGATAAATAGACAGACAATACCTACAGTGAGGAAAATTTAAATGTTGTTTTAATAGCAAGAAATGCTTATCCTTCCTGGGTGTTTCTGATGCCCAGGTGGCTACTGAAGTGTTCACTAGCAGGAAATCCGCAGGCTGCAGCCACCTGTGGAAGAGACAAATGGTTGTCCACCTCGTGCATGGCCAAACATGGCCCACGCGGGCTGACCGTGGTGTCCCACACACTTGTGGAGAACAACCCCCGGGGCGCATGTCAGTTCACTGCGCTGAAACTGGTGTGGAAGAGGGGGACCTACGGTGTGCACCGTACCAGGGTGTGTGTTTGGATGTGCCTGACATGCTTTGGTTTGGAAAAGCAAAGCACAGAGAACTTAATTCACCTGCGCAAAGGCTGTGCGCTCTCAGACTGGGATGAATAGAACATGAAGGCAGCTTCCAGTCTGCTCCAAGCACTCAACAGCAAACCACAGGCTCTCTCAACAGCTGGTGACGGGTTTCCACCAGGGATGATTTATCACTGACAACACTCACATTCTCCTATTAGCGAAGTGCTTCCCTAAGCTTACAACAGGCAAGCAGCCCTCCTATGAGTAGTTCTAACTCAACTGTCTTCCTATGTCTCTCCATAGCTTTCAATTAACTCCAGTCGAATTCCTCCCTGAGGATCGGAGTTAAACTGAAGCGTGGCAGAACCATTCTTTTCCTGAAAATACATTTCATTTCCCACTCACTAGAAGTCAGTTCTTATTTGGTTTGTTATTTCGTTCAGCACAGATTAGAAGGAGTCCTTCCTTGCATATGGGAAACCAATTGCCACTGGACATGGACAGCATCCTCTGGAAGGCGAAGCTCCCATTCAGAGTTTCAGCAGCCGTCATCACCACTCGGGGGGGGGGGGGGGGGAGTGCAGTTTTGTTTAAAAAATCCCTCTTTTCATTTTTAGGAATTACATTATTTTTATCAGCTACAGAGGTACTTTTACTCACTATGTGTTTCTCTTCTTTATGCCATTTATAGCATTGAACATCAAATTCTATTCCTCTTTTACCTTGCCACTTGTAATTGATTTTTTTGTAGTATCAAAATCCTTAACATGCTTATTTTAATGTGTTAGGAATTTATTTAAATTTTCCCATATAATTTTAAATGATAGTTTCAATAAAAACTGGGGTTAATTTTATAAAGAAAAAAATTTTAAAACCACTTTATTCTTAAAATAGTTATACCAATTTACCCAGTAATTCTTGCTCCAGGTGATGCAGCAGGTATATGACAAGAGGAGTCAAATGGGATCACAACAATGAAAATAAAATCAGAGAAAAAAATCTAGAGGGAAGTAAGCCAAAAATTAACCTTAGTTATGTGGAATCATGTGGCTACTAAGTGACTTATTTTCTTTCCTCACTTCTGATTTTTCAATGCGAGGATATTTTGCAGAGAGAGAAAAGTCTCATTAAAACTGATTCTTGCCGAAACTGGTTTGGCTCAGTGGATAGAGCGTTGGCCTGCGGACTGAAAGGTCCCAGGTTCGATTCCGGTCAAGTGCATGTACCTGGGTTGCGGGCACGTCCCCAGTGGGGGATGTGCAGGAGGCAGCTGGTCGATGTTTCTCTCTCATCGATGTTTCTAACTCTCTATCTCTCTCCCTTCCTCTCTGTGGAAAATCAATAAAATATATTTTAAAAAAAACCCCAAAAACAAACAAAACCTGATTCTTCATTTTTCACCAATGAGAGTGTGTCAGTAGATGCTGGATAGTGTAAAAACTGACAATACATTTTTTGAAAAATTCTACAATAATATATTATTATTATTCATGCTATTTTGCATACAGGTTAGGTGCTCAACTGTTTATGCTCTTTGGTCTTTGGGGCCAACGTGCCTGTAAGTGGACACACGTGCTCAGAAATCAGCTCTCGCATTCCCAAGTCCCCACTGGCTTGTACACAGGCCGCGAAAGTGCCCTCTCACAGCCTTGCCACCAGAAATTTCTTCCTTGTCCTGAACTCAAATCTCTCTCCCTGTTTTCATTTTGTGACTACGTAGCCACCTAAAATAAGTACATACCACTTCTACCTCGTAGCCATTCACATATCTGAAAATAACTCAAAACACTTAAAAAAAACACACAGTTTTGAATCTCAGGTTCTCTAATTCCTTTTTTTTTTTGTATATGGAATTATATATAGGTTTTTGTCTCTAATCTGAACATGCATCTATAGAAACTTAAAATGCATGAAAATTCCCTTTTCTACTTCTATTGTTGGTAGGCACAGATGTATTATTTCATCTTTGTCAACCAGATGTGGCTGCCTGGGTTTGACTAGGGAGCAGATGATGGGAGAAATAAGAATGGTAGGTCATATCCAATGAAACCTGAAATACTAATTCGAAAGAACATGTGCACCTCTATGTTCATTGCAGTGTTATTTATAATAGCCAAGATTTGGAAGCAGCCCAAGTGCTATACCAAGTGGATAAAAAAAGCTGTGGTACATTTACACAATGGAATACTACTCAGCAATAAAAAAGAAGGAAATCTTACCTTTTGCAACAGCATGGATGGGCCTGAAGAGTATTATGTTAAGTGAAATAAGCCAGTCAGAGAAAAACAAGTATTATATGATTTCACTTACATGTGGAATCTAATGAACAAAAGTTACTAACAAACAAATAGAAACAGACTCATAGATAGAGAACAGACTGACAGCTGTCAGAGGGGAGGGGGTGTGGGGGGCTTGGTGAAAAAGGAATTAAGGAAAGCAAACAAACAAACAAACACCTCACAGACACAGACAACAGTATGGTGATTACCAGAGGGAAAGGGGGGTAGGGGTAGGTAGAGGAGGATAAAGGGGAGATAAATGGTGATGGAAGGAGACATGACTTGGTTGGTAAATCTCCAATACAACATACAGATGGTGTATTATATAACTGCTCCTGGTGATACAGCAGGGTACACTGAATTGTACACTAAAACCTATATAATTTTATTATATGATATCACCCAAATAAATTTAATAAAAATTAAGAAAAAGAACTATAGATCAATATCTATCTTAATATTACTGTCTCTCTCTCTCAATATTTGTCTCTGTCTCTTAATATTTCTTGCCCCACCCCCTCCACCATTCCAGAAAAGAGAGGCAATGTTACAATTGCTTTCCTCAACAGGACTGGAAGGTGTAGTTTTAGAAATTATTGCTAGAAGCTTTTAGCCCCAGGCCAGAGCCAAAACTATTCTAGTGATTCTATAAACTCTACAATAGGTTCTCAATAAATTCATTTATTTTCCTGACTTCAGCAGGAATCTGTTTCAATTGTTTATAAATAAGAACTCTAACAAGCAATTCTCTCTCTAAGAAAGAGCCCCCCAAAATTTTCTCTATTCATGGCTCAGTATTTTTTTCCCCCCACAACATGCCTAGGCCAAAATAAATATATATACTTTAGATATTTATTTATATTTATTAAATACTTATTCATACTAAATATTTATTGAGCATCTTAATAAGTGTTTTTATCTTAACAACTTAGTTGTCATTTAAAAAATAATACATACATGTTTAAAAAAGATTTATGTCACTCTTAAATAATCACAATTACTTACCAAAGGATGTGCATGCCTGGTGAGCACTTACAACTTGTCTAACCTTGGATTGGATTGAATAAAATACTTTCCTCTTCTGTTTACATTGATGTTCATAGAGAACTTGCTTTTTATCACAATAGCCAAAAATCCAGCTTTACCAAGACATGATGTCATGAAACGAAGTATAACTTGATCTAATGTTGAAACTGAATTACTTTGAGTCGGTAGTTCATGAGATGTCCAACACATGGATAATAAAGTTATATTTCCCTCAAATGTGCAAAATATCCTGGAGGCACTTCAGCACACTGTTTAATAACCATGGCTCTCGGGTAATATATCATTTCATCAAAAATGCATGATACAAGACAATATGCAACGCAAGATTCATTCATGTATTCAACAAGCATTTATTGAGTGGGGTTCTATGCCCAGTGCTGCACTAGCAGCCCAGATGTAAAGATGCACAGTTCCTGCATTCAAGGACCTTAGAGGTCATTGAAAAAACAAACATCTGCAGAACCTATTATACAGTAATATATTTTATTTTTTGAAAGTATGAAAAATGGTATTGGGAACACAGAAAAAAGAGAACTAAACTGTATAATATAAGAAAGGGATTTGTGGAAAAAACACGAGGTGAGACATGAAAGATGGGCAGAATCTTTGACTGTTGGGAAGACAGAATAAGGCCATTTCAAGCCGAGGAAAAGATGCAGAAAAGCCAGAGGTCATGGGGAACTTGTCTAACATTTTCTGGGATCACAGCTTGAGCTGGAGAAGGGAGAGGTAGCAGCTGAAGCTCAATGCCCAGCATGACCCAGCAGGACTGGTCATGCGACAGGTTTCAGACCATAATCAGTGGATGAGAGTGCGATGAGAAACTGGGAGTAGGACACTGCTGTCTTGTTTTCATGACTGGATGATGAGCAGAGACATTTTGTCATTTGGGAGTTAGATTGGGGGGGGAAGGGAGATGGGAAGGTGATACCAAAGCTGATAAAGTATTACTATTATACGAAGGCAGTATAATGTGGATAAATCACCAAAAGAAACACAAATGGAACTTATGTTTTTTAATAGACAAGGAGAGACAGACACTAAACAAATGAAAGAGGTAAAGTGGACCAGGTGGGGATAAGTACTAAGGATACCACTGAAGGAGATAAATGAGATGGAGATAATAGGTGGGGGTCCAGTATGGATGCAGGATGGGTTGCAGTTTTAATAGGATGGTTAGGTATGGCCTCACTAACATTGTGGCAAATATCTCAGGGAGGCAAGTGAACAGAACATGCATAGATCTTGGAGAAAGCATTACACTGGTTCTCAACTGGGCATGATTTTGCCCCCAAGGAGACATTTGCCTGTTTCTGCAGACATTTCTGATTGTCACAACTAAGGAATGGGTGACAGCCAATAACCAGTGTATAGTTCCCAGGGATGCTGCAATGCATAAAACATTTCCCACATCCCTACCACAACTAAAAATATAATTTAGTCCAAATCCAGCCCAAATTGTCAACAGTACTGAGGTTCAAAAACCCAAGATAGAAAGAGAAACTAGAGTCTAGTCCTGCGTCACTTCAATAATTGAAACCTGAGTATCTGAACTGAACATGTAACAGCGGAGATAAAAAAAAAAAAAAAAAAAATCAATGGCCCTGGCCAGTTTGGCTTGGTGGATAGAGCCTCGGCCTGTGGACTGAAGGGTCCTGGGTTCGATTCCGGTCAGGGGCATGTACCTTGGTTGCGAACACATCCCCAGTAGAGGGTATGCAGGAGGCAGCTGATCGATGTTTCTGACTCTCTATCCTTCTCCCTTCCTCTCTGTAAAAAATCAATAAAATATATTTTTTAAAAAATCAATGGTTGTATTAGCAAATATGTTTAAGGGGTAGAATTCACAGAATTAGGAATTGACTAGACATGAGCTATAGGAATAAGGCTGGATTCAGGATGACATTCCGGTTTCTGAGAAGATCAGTCCAGCAAATGGTAGTGCTATTTATCACAGCAGGAAGCATTCGGGGAAATAGCCTGGGAAAGGTCTTAATGAATTTTACCCTTCTGTAATGCCTTGACCTGGTAGGAGATCAACACCTGTTGAGTGACTAAAAATTGATTTTTGAATGTGTTTGAAGTCCCAGGTGGAGCTATTGAGTGGTGCTGCCCTGGGAATCTATCATATCACAACATTCTCCTTTTCTTATATCAGTGACTTACGGAGGTTTTCTTTTTATACACTTGTTCACTTATTTTATCATCTTTCTTTCTTCTAGAATGTAAGTTCCATGGATGTGGGACTCTTGTCTACCTTCTCAGTTACCATGTCCCCAAATCCTACAACTGTATTTGTCACACTTTTTATGAGGGTGCTGAACATGTAATTGTAGAATGAATGGATGGATGGATGGATGGACGGATGGGTACATACATACATACGTGCATACGTAAAAGAAATGTATATGGAACTTAGCAAAGTTCTAGAATGGAAAATAAATGGTAGAGTAGGTGCTGCATGTGCTTTGAGATTATGATGACAATCTTGGGAAAACTCTTACAAGTAAAGAGAACCAAACATGAAAACCAAACCAAACTTGGCAAAACTCAATTTTAAACATTTAAAGTGGGGGGAGGAAAAGTCTAGAAAGAAGTTAAAGAAAGAAAATTAGGGAGATAGAAATAAAAATCAAATAAGCAATCAATCAAGTAAACAAACAAAACCAAAAAAAAAAAAATTACCAGAGGAGGGTTAAGGCATCCTGGGAGGGAGAACATGACCCAAAGGAAGTACACATACTGTAATGATGTCATGAAGCACTGTAGTTCATCAAGGAATGGGAAGTCCCTATTTAACTTGTCATGAGGGGGCCACTGGTAGCTTGAGAAAAGGTTATTCTATACACATGACCTTCCCTTATATGCAGCTTCCTAATCACAAGCAATAGCCCTGACAAGAACCCAACCCTCCTCTGGGGTGCTATCCCTCTGCCTAGCAGACTCCATCTGTCACTTCCCGTGCTGCCTTCTCAGAAGTTCTTAACCCCTTATTACAGTTTCTCATGTCTCTATAGCACCTGGCATGCAGTAGGCACACAATAAGTAACTGTTAAACTAAATTTAGTGGTGCATAGAGAACTCATATCATGATGAGTTAAGGAAGTAAGGACAAGGGAAGAAATTAGAGAAAGCAAAAGTAAATCATTGTTTATGGAAGTGTGATTTTTTTTTTTAAGAAAACTAAAAGTGTGAGGATACCAATTCTCCCAAATATGTCATTACACAGTCATTCCTTCATCTTGTCCTCCAAAATAAGCATAAAGAAATCTTATAAACATGCCCTGCCCAAGCAATCCCAGACAATATTATAAGAGCAGCAATTAAGCTAATATTTGATGTGCATTTTCCATATTTGAGACAATAAGCTCCATAATACGATGTAATTTAATCCTCACTGCATCTCTGATAGGGCAATCTCTTTTTGTTTTGAAAGGAGACCCTGTCTGATCTGTGTGCTGTTGTATTCTCAGCACCCGGTAGTGGGGCTGGCCCATAGCGATGCTTCATAATCATTTGTTGAAAGAAAAAATAAATGACTTTACAAATGAAAAGCTGTGGCTTTATAGAGATTAAGTAATTTGCCAAAGTTCTCCCAGCTGGTCAGTGAGCATCTAAACCTAACTCAAAATGCTGCTGGGAAAACATCTCTCATTTTCTTACTCCCATAGGTTGCTGGTGGTCCAACGTGAAGTATTCTGAACTTCCAGGAATTACTGTTTTCTACATAATGACTCACTACACATACTGTGTTTTAGGATTTCACTGAAATCTTACTCCCATCCTCCAGCTCCTACTGTGGTAGATTTATAGACGATCCTTGTTCTCTCTGTAGATGACATTCGGGCAACGGAACAAGAACCAGAGGCTCCTATTAAACCTGATGAGTCAGATGCTGTCATCTTTAGAAGAAACTAGACCCACCCCTTTCCCAGGCTGCCTCTTTTGTTCTTTCTCAAGAATCCTGGGATCAATAATACAAGGAAGTCACCTTAAATCCATCACCAGTTTTTATCTTCCCACAGATAAGAGATTATGTCCTGGGACTATTGATTTCAGAATTCTTGAAAAAACAAACAAACACAAAAACCAGCCAATGTCCCCATGTGTGGCGGGTGGGGCAGCAGTGGTTGTGAAGTGACTGCTGTCTGTGTGCAGGGAAGTTTCAAGTGCACTGGGAAATATAAGCATTCACATCACCCTGCTTTTTGTAAATGCCTAGCGAGCACAAACTCCACACTAAAATTGCAGTGTTCAAACTGCTAAGATCAAAGATCCCCTGTTATTTAATCACAGTAAAGCTCCCGTCCACGTAGTTAATGAAAGCCCGTCATCCTATAAGCCTGTTAAAAACGATAGAGACGAAGTATGGAAAATGCTCAGCGGGGAACAGTTTTAGGCTGGTCCCTTTAGGGATGATTGAGATGAACTAATAGTTATCTTTCATGTCTAATTTATATGATTCTAATTATAGAGTCATTTTCATTCCTGTGGTTATTCTCATCTGCCAACATAAACGTGCTATACTTGTGACCCAGCCAGCCCTTCCTCCACTCGGCAAGTCTCTCTTGGGTCTTTTCTCAAACTTGGATATCAATCCTTTTAGGAGACATTTTGTGAATTGCAGACTTTCTCAAAGCAGCACTGTGCACTTAAGAGAGAAGGAAGGAACCCAAGAGAGAGCTCTTTTTCTGTGATGAGCAACAAAACTTCTTACGGGTAAAGGCAGGGACATGATAGAGACCCTCATGCCAAAGAAACATGTGGATTTCTCGATGGAATCTATAATCCTGTTCATTGGTTGTGACTGGATATGATGTATCACACAATCACATTAAATATTTATGCAAATACCTAGTATAACTGCAGATAGAATGGAGCATGTTCTGGATCTAAACTTCTGGTAGCTTTTTGCCTCAACCGTAATTCAAGAGATTTCAAAATAGTCAAGGAAGCGCTTTAGAAAGTGCCATGTAAGCCACCTAGTCTCTGGCTTGCGCTCAGGCTGGGGCAAGCATGGGGGGATGCTCTTAGAACAGGCCTGCGTATCTCAGGTAGTACACTGTGAAGAGAACTTTTGAAGCCTGGGTAGTTTGCTCTTGTCTCTAATCAAACAGCAGAGAAGAAAACCAGGGAGGCAGATGGAAGGGCTCTGGGCAGTTTGCAGACCCCCGAGACATGGCTATCTTCCAGGTGCTGAATTACTGAGGTTGTGCTTCTCCGTGTCCTGCAGGGGCTGTGGGAGAGCCATGTGTGCAGGGAGGGGGAAAGAAACAGGCTGAGTAACTGGGCATTTCTGCACGAGGCTTCCTGGTCTTGGTCCCATTGTTAACTTGGTGGAATTATTAAGTCCATTGCCAAGGTGACCACGTGCATATTTTACCTGCATTGTCTTCGTTTTTATTTATCTGTCCACAGTGCTATTTCCTTTTTCTCCCTGCAAAGGCTACACCATGTTTCACTTCGTTTGATTTTCTCAAAAGATTTAAGTGGCGGCAAACATAAATATTCAGCCTTGAAAATCCACACTAATCAAACAATTTCCCTATGTCGTTTGCATATTTTGGTTAGTAACAGATGAGATGAACTCACCAGGCAGTCTTTACACACACTCTTTCATCACTGGAGAATTTGAAAACAGTGTCCTGCATGATATACATTGTGTTCCACAAGGACACTCTATCCAGATGGGTATTTTTTTTGTCCAAAGTGTACCCTGCCCTATTGCAAAAAAGAAAAAGAAAAAAGAAAACAGAAAACAAAACACTCTCACAAAATAGTTTTCAGCGTGGTTTTAAGTGTGACGCGGTTCCTTGGGCCCATTAAAGCAGTCTGTCTCAGCAACAAAAGATGGAATCAGCACAGAACAGGATAGAAATTATGCATGTCATTTATAATGAACCTCATTATACAAGGGGGCCTCATTCTATTATGAAGCACTGCAGTTTACAATCTTATTGCTATTCAGCTTTGAACAATGACAAAGAAGAAGAAAAAAAACCCAAAAACCCTTACCCCATGTCAGAGCTAATCTTTTTAAATGCTCACAATTTTGTATTGTTTGTATATTTCCCTCAAGGAGAATTCCCCTGCCTTGTTCATTCCACTCAGCAGCACGGTTCCTTCCTTACCCACATTCGGCATCTCACTTTCACTTTTCTTCAGAAAAGCCGGAGAATTGCTCGCACCGTTTTGCTTCTAGGGAGTAATGACAGGACAGCCACCCCCACACTCTGATCTGGTATTGTATTTATAAACAATAAGGTCCATTTACCCCTCCATTTCAGTCTCTAATTCCATCAGGGGTGTTTATGTGCCTCTCCTTGACAGAATTACAGCTGGGTGCACATTATTTGGCCCAATGCTAGGTCGTCGCTGTTTGCATGGCTCTTAGGCTTAATAAGACTATTCAGCATCAAACCCTTTTCTACACATTTTTATTACTCCACAGTAAATTCAGAGGGCAGATGCTGTTGGGTGCACGCATATTTTGAGGCATTTTGGGGCCATTATTTTTAAGCACCAACTCATAAATTCCAGAATATTGTTTTAAATGCCTGAGCATTTCATCCCAGTGTGGCTATCATTTCCAGAAGAACACCCTGGGGCCTGCACATGCCCACTCGGAACTGTTTACCTGGGGTATTTGTCAGCATCGTCATTTATCTGCACTTGGGAGAGTGTCACCCCAGGGCCTGTGCAGAGGTGGAGAAGAACAAGTAACCCTTTTCCTAGAAGAGGCATCTGTGTATTTGAGGAGGTGTAGAAACTACCTGTGATATAACGCAAGAACATGTAGAAAGCCATGAACAATTCACTGAAGAGGAATACAGTGAACTGCAAAACTAGATTTCTCCTTCTATTGTTTTTCGCTGGCCTGCCGGGGTCGAACCCCAGCGGGTCCAGGGGTCCCCAAAGGCGTGGACGGAGTCGGCGAAGAAGGAAGGACACGGAGACAGTGTTCAGTTGATCAGCAGCCTAGCCAGGATCTCCAGCAAGGATCTCCAGCCAAGTTCTGGTCTGGATCTCCAGAGAGGTTCTGCTTAGGATCTCCAGCCAGGTTCTGTGTCCATGTTCTCTTGCTAGGTTCTCCAGATTCTCCAGCCAGGTTCTGTAGCCGTGTTCCCTTGCTAGGTTCTCCAGCCAGGTTCTGTCCAGGTTCTCCAGCCAGGTTCAGTCACCAGGTTCTAGTCAGGTTCTCTTGCCAATTTCTGTAGTCAGGTTCAGTCCAGGATCTTTTGCCATGTTCTCTCGCTAGGTTCTGTCTCTAGGTTCTGAGGCCAGTTTCTGTCCAGGATCTTTTGCCATGTTCTCTCCAGTGAAGTTTTTCAGTCTCTAGAGAACGTTCTGTGTAGGTTCTGTGCCTAGGTTCTGTCTCTCTCTCTGTCTCTTGCTGTCTTGTTACATCTGTATTTATACCAGTTGATTCAATCCTATCAATCTCTATTCCAAAGGTTAGGGCGTTTCTTATCTCCATTCCAGGGAGTAAAGATTATGTAGCTTAAGCATGATTGTTCGTAGTTAAAGTGATTAATTACCCGCCTGGCACTTAGTTAAGAGGTTTTATTCCCTCCCTAACTTCAGGGGAAAATCCCTACCTGGGGAAACAACTTTTCTCAGAGACCTTGGTTAAAACACATAGTGCCAAGAAGGTGAGCAAACATATTAAGAACAGTATGCCATATATGCCAGGTCCCTTGAAACAGCAAGCATGGACTGGCTCCCGGCACTGGCCCTTTCTTCCTCCCTCTCCACGGTCCGTTATTCGGCAGAGAGTCTGTGCTATGTAGGTTTGGCTCCCAGCTCCATTAGTTACCAGCTGACTTTGGGCCAGGTATTTAATGTCGCTAAGCCTCATTGTCCTCCGCTGTGGAATCAGGTAATAACAGTTCCTACTTCATATGTATGTTGTTAAAATTTCATTCACATGAACGGTGTATATAAAGCACAGTGTGAGGTGCATAATAACCACTCAGTAAATGTTAGCTATTATTTACATTACAGCTTTTCTTTTCCACTTATATCGATTTTAATGGGCTAGATGAAGGCATTGAATTGAAACTTGTGTTTTGTGGTTAGCAGGGCCAAAAGGAAAACAATGTGTTACAGGGGCTTATTATCTGAGTTATCGTTGCCAATGGTGATCAGAGACAAATCAGAGATCAATCTGGAGGCTAGTCAGTGATAACGGACCTGGTGTCTCCTGAACCACCTCCCTGCTGAAACATTTATGAAAACACAGGAGGGTATTTGGTGATAAAAAGGGATGAAGTACCAATATATGTCACAGCATGGATGGGTCTTGAAAACACTGTGCTAAGTGAAAGGAGCCAGTCACAGAAGACCTCATAGTGGTTTCCAGGCACTGAGAGCGGTGGGGCTGAGGACATGGTGCTAATGGGTAAGGGGTTTCTTTTAATAGTGCTGAAAATTAGACAGCTGTGATGGTTACACAACTCCGTGACGATACTAAGAACCACAAATTACACACTTAAAAAGAGTGCATTTTATGGCATGTGAATTATATCTCGATAAACTCGTTATAGAAAATGCATGTCGGACAGAGCAGGGCCAAGTTCAGAAGGTTGAGGCTCTTGCTAGAAATTGTATCATAGTTTGATAACTAATGGATTATTCAGTGTTTTTAATGGGATTTATTTATCAGAAATAAATCCAGATAGCAGCCAGTACACACACAAGTGCTCCCGCCCCTCACGCACACACAGGAGATGTGAGGTTGCAGTATTTCTGAAAACACAGAGGGTTCCTGTTAATCCAAAGGTAATTCATCTCTGGATAAAAATGTGAACTAAACCTGGGAGTGGAGAGGACTCTCTGCCTTCCTTTCTCTCAGCACTACTATTCTACAACCTTGTTTGCTACCAAAAAGTTTCCAGTAAAGCAAGATAATTAAGTAAGGGGAGTTAAGATATCATGAATAATTTTAATATGATATTGTTTAAATAATAAAACTTGAAAAAAAATGTTTAGAGGGTTGATAAAGTCAATGAAAATATTTAGAATGAACCACCAGAATTTTAAGCACTATTTAGTAGTATACATTATCATTTTAGACACTAAACATTAAATAGAGCTTTAAAAATGATTAATATCAACAGGAGTACTTCATTGAAAATTAGTTATGAGCCCTATTACCACAAAACCTTGACCTATTCAAATAAGATAGTAACTTCTTTGAAAAACATAAAAACCAGGGCAGTAAAATTGCAATCATTATTAATGACATGCGTTTCACAAAAAAACTGTTTTAATAGTTTTATGTGCAACTCAATGTATTTAAACCTAGTAATGTTTTCTGGTGGTCCTGGAAAGCTTCAAGGAATGGCATCTGGAAACAAAATATCAAACCTTATTCTTGGTACATGGGAAAATATTTTAAAGAGATATATTTACAATAAAATTGTAATAAGTTTTGTACAGATGTTATCAAGATAAATCTAGGGAGAAAATTAGAAGTTTCAGCCAAAATTTAGAAACATTTGTACACATTAGAATTTGGCAACATCAAAGTCATGATAACTATGTCTGGGTATACGATAAAAATATAAATTAAGTCACTGTATCACTAGTCAAGAAAAACCTCTTAGTTGTACTGTGTGCCAAATAGGTAAACAAATAAAAGTAACAGCCCAGTCAGTGTGGCTCAATGGTTGAGCCTCGAGTTTCCTATGAACCAGGATGTCAATTCCTGGTCAGCGCACATGGCCGGTTGTGGCTTGATCCCCAGTGTGGGTGTGCAGGAGGCAGCCAATCAATGCTTCTCTCTCATCATTGATGTTTTTATCTTGCTCTCCCTCTCTCTTCCTCTCTGAAATAAATAAAAAATATATATTTTTAAAAAGTAACATATCTGAAGAGATAGGGATTCAAATAAAGTAAACTGGAAGAGCCCTAACTGGTTTGGCTCCGTGGATAGAGCGTCAGCTTGTGGACTGAAGGTTCCCGGGTTTGATTCCGGTCAAGGGCACATGCCCAGGTTGTGGGCTCCATCCTCAGTGTGGGGCATGCAGGAGGCAGCTGATCAAAGATTCTCTCTCATCATTGATGTTTGTATCTCTCTGTCCCTCTCCCCTTCTCTCTGAAATCAATAAAAATATATTTAAAAAAATAAAACTGGAAGAATATTTAGATGTCAATCATAATATGATACTAGAGTTGCAAAAACAGTTTGCAAAATATGTCAAATTTTGTGCATTCACTTTAATAGTAATTGAATGTGGAAACAATTAAACATTAGAAAATAATTGTTTTTGAAATTTGATTTTAATAAAACTCATTAGGAAAAAGATGTTACTCTCTTTGGCTTAACAATAGAGACATGTCTTTGGTTATTAAGGGTGATTTATTCCTGTAAGTCTCCTTGGATTGAAAATGATTTAATTAATAAAATTAAGTCAACAAATGGCTAGGGCATGCTGATGAATGATATTTGTGACTTTGATAACAAAGAAATTAATATATATAAACCTCAGACTATATAGCTGAGGCTAGAGAATGTAATTGTGCAAAAAAAAAAAAAATTGAGAGTATTTGACAGAAAGACCAATAAGATGGATGATACAAATTCTCTACTTCATCAGGCTACACGTTATCTAATGACATCAACTCAATAGAGCTGTCTTTGGAAGATTTTTATGAAGTCTTCTATGTCAAATCATGATATATCACTTATCTGGTAATAGTAGTGTCAAAAAGACTATAGCAGCAATTCCTAAACTATCAACAAGTAACTAGCATGATGATTTTAGAGAAAGTTATACTAAACATTTCACAAGCTAAACATTCTTAACATATGTACAGTTTAATCCAATCAATTAATGGGGAAAAAGGAATGAATTTTTTATTTGTGATTCATATATATTTATACATATAAATGATTTATATCATCATAACAGTTGTTACAAATTTAATATCACAGAAATGACCATTTTTTTCCACAAAGGGACATAAAACAACTTAAATAAATAAGAGGTAAAAATTTAGAAAACAAAATATTCGTCTCTCAAAATGAGCTGATAGTGTATGCTTAGAACAATTCCAATCAAAATCCCCATGGGAAATTTTATGGGGTGGAGGTTATTGGCAAAGTGATTCTGAAGTTTATCAGGAAGACCAACTATATGCAATTAAAGAGTAAATATTTGAGAAGGAAGAGTAATAAGGGGCACTTTTGTCCAGACATAAAGCTTTGGTAAAGAAATCCCTTTGGCTATGGTGAATATATCAACAGGTTAAATAAATAGGTGGATTACAAACATACTGACATACTGCAAAAACAATAAATAATAAGAACAGCATCATTAAGTTATGAAAAACAGGAGAATTACATATTACATTTTTCTGAAACAAGGTTTTACCCTTAGAGAAAAACAAAAACAAATCAGTCTATCATTACGTAGAGTGGAAAATGCAGGGGGAATATTTCTGTTAACAACAAAAGTGCTGGCAGAGAATGTGCTGGAAACAATCAATACAGTCAACTTCATAAAAAGCTTCTCCATTTCACTAATCAGCTTAGACAATTAAAAGGCAAACAACAACCTAAGAAGGACTACAATAAACATGGCAAACAATAAGTTAATGTCCTTCATGCATAAAAGCAGGTGTAAATCAAAAGATGACACAATTATACATTTGGGAGAAAAGCTTACAAAAAATGTGAATGGGCGGTTTCTTAAAGAAAAAGCATGTAAACAGCATATGTTAAACATATTGTTCAAATTTAACAATGTTTTCTCTCATGTTAATGGCATTTTCCCCCTGAGGATGCTTATTAAAAAGTGTTGTGGTTTGCTATGCTTTCCCACTGTAAAGTTACTATTTCCCCCCTTGTAATTAATAAGTACCACACAGAGATAATTTGAGATTATGTAAATACCTTGTTTCTCATCATATTTTGGGTACTACTTTCAACATCCAGTGATGATTTTTCCTTGAAACAATATATACTGTGGTGTTTGCCAAATGGGGATTTTCTATGTTCATCATTCTTTCTATATTTAATAATTGTAATTCTACCAAAAGGTCAGATTTCTCCACTGGGGAAGAAACCTGGCAGACACCACCACCTGTGGTGTCTACCAAATGGTGATTTTCTATTTCTATCTTTCTTGCTACAGGTAGTAATTGGAATTCTACTGTGAAGACGAATTTACCCATCAGTGGAGAAAACAGGCAGAAGCCACATTAACCAAATGATCAGCGTTAAGATTATCAGTAATGGGGCAAACTGACATGTGTTTGTAGGTGTGCTGCACCAAGAAGCTCACATCTCTTCTGTCAAGAATACAGAATTGAAATTTAGTTATGAGGAAATATTAGACAAACCAAAATGGAGGGACATTTTGTAAGATAACTGGCCAGTCGTCCTCCACAGTGTCACATCCCGAGGAACTAACATCCAATTAAAAGAGGTAAACAAAACAAGACAACTAAATACAAACATGTGACCTTGAATTATAGCCTGGACCAGAAAATGGACATTAGGGAAACAATTGGTGAAATTTAAATAAAATGTGTAGGTCAGATAACAGTATTATACCGATGTAGTTCTTTCCCCTAATTTTTATATCTGTACTATGGCTACTCAAGATCTTATCATTGGGGGTGAGGGGTAAGGGCACTGAGGTGAAGGATATACAGAAATTCTTTGTAATATTTTGCAACTTTTAAAGTCAGCAGTTATTTCAAAATAAAGAGTGACAAATAAAAAAATTAAGGTGGAAAATAATGCATACTGTGGTGTGGTGGGACTCTATATCATATGGCTTTTTGAAAATATTCTATTATTTATCTCAAGACACTTAAGTTTTTCAACATTCCTCCACTTCACACTTCTGGATAACTAACCTAAAGAAATAATCAGTTACAGGCATAAAATATATAAAATTTTTCATAACAGCAGTTTAATTTCCATGTAAATGCAGCATCTGTATATACATATATAAAAGGCAAATATGCTAAGTGTCCCTCCTACGGTCCCACCAGTCACGATGACGCACACTGACCACCAAGGGGCAGATGCTCAACACAGGAGCTGCCGAGCTGCAATGACTTGGCAGCAGTGGTTCTTGGGTGATGCACCCCAAAACCAGAGAGGAGGGAGCCCAATTCCTCGTGGGGCCACGCAATTCCACCTTCAGCAGTGGGTTATGTTGTTGCTGGGGCACTGTCGGCCCCGAATCTGGTTTCCTGCACAGTTGCGATTGCGTTTCACACCCTGTACAACAGCAACTTTTCTGAATGCCCTCTCGCACTCCGGGACCCCTCGGGGGATGTCAGAGAGCCGGTTTTGGCCTGATTCCCTCAGGCCAGGTCGAGGAACCCCACCTGCCAGAGGGACCCCACTCACAGACACCAGGGAGGGACTGTGAGCGGTTGGCTCCAGGGCATGTCCAGCCCATCTCACTCCACCAGTCACCTTCTAATTAATTTCCTTTCAATGTGCACGGATACCTTCACTGGGTCACTAGTACTCATATAAAGACTCTGAGAGAAGCAACAAAAATTCTGTTTCAATATTAAGAGCATGGTATTTGGGAGCTTGGTGGGGATTTTATACACAGGGAATCTCAAACCAGGCCAAGAGCCTCAAAAGAACATGCACTGAAATATAAAAATACGTTGAAAGTGTTCAGATGTATTTCCTTGTTACGTGTCTCCTGTTAGGTCAACGTGTTCAGATGAACCTTGTTATTTTATTTTATTTTTTTAAATATATTTTATTGATTTTTCACAGAGAGGAAGGGAGAGAGATAGAGAGAGTTAAAAACATCGATGAGAGAGAAACATCGATCAGCTGCCTCCTGCACATCTCCCACCGGGGATGTGCCCGCAACCCAGGTACATGCCCTTGACTGGAATCGAACCCGGGACCCTTCAGTCCGCAGGCTGACGCTCTATCCACTGAGCCAAACCGGTTTCGGCATATTTTAAAAAATATCACACACTCCCTAGCTAGTTTTCTCAGAGGATAGAGCATTGGCCTGTGGACTGAAGGGTCCAGGGTAAGATTTCTGTCAAGGGCACATAACTCGGTTGCAGGTTCCACCCCTGGTGCCTGTGGGCAGCAACCAATTGATGTGTCTCTCTCACACTGATGTTTCTCTCTCTGTGTCTCTTCCCCTCCCTCCACTCTCTCTAAAACTCATTGGAAAAATATCCTTGAGTGAGGATTAACAAAACAATTTTTTTTTTATATCACACACATGGAAGAGAGAAAGGGCAGCAGCTCAGACCTCAGGATGACTATTTGTGGCTTTCAGAACTTCTTGGGCTCCTCTAAATTTTCTAAAGACTGATGTTAAATATAATTTTGGGGGCCTAAGCAGGATCCCCATCTGCATATAGATCATTATACTGAACTGCTGCAGCCTCCTCGTCTTCATAATCCACTGGAGGTGGTGGTGGCAGAGGTGGGAAATGAATCGAGTCTCTAAAGTTCCCATGTGAAAAATAAACAAACAAAAAAGGACTACCTGTAATGTTGTAATTTGTACTTAAGTTTTTTAACGAGTGAATTTGCATTATAATTTTTTTTCATTCACAAATATATAAGTGAATCAAAAATACTGGTTTACTAAAAACAAACAAAAAAACATTCTGTGCTCTTTAACATCTGAGGAAAATAACTGCTGATCATGAGTATGTTATTCAAGTCATTGAACCACTTCACAGCCATTCTGCCTAGAAAAGGTTCATGATAGCAATGCAGGTTATAATATACACTATACTTAAGTATTTTTTGTGGACATATAGAGGGATGGGTGGTTGGGTGGGTAGATAGATAGATAGATAGATAGATAGATAGATAGATGATAGATAGATGATAGATAGATAGATAGATAGATAGATGATAGATAGATAGATAGATGATAGATAGATAGATAGATAGATAGATAGATAGATAGATGATAGATAGATGTTAGATAGATGATAGATAGATAGATGATAGATGATAGATAGATAGATAGATAGATAGATGATAGATAGATAGATAGATAGATAGGTAGATAGATAGATAGATGATAGATAGATGATAGATGATAGATAGATAGATAGATAGATGATAGATAGATAGATAGATAGATGATAGATAGATGATAGATAGATGATAGATAGATAGATGATAGATGATGATAGATAGATAGATAGATGATAGATAGATAGATAGATAGATAGATAGATAGATAGATAGATGATAGATAGATAGATGATAGATAGATAGATAGATAGATGATAGATAGATAGATAGATAGATAGATAGATAGATGATAGATAGATAGATGATAGATAGATGATCGATCAATAGATAGAGACTGGGACTGCCAGGCCACCCTTCAGTGGGGGTTGAGGATCCAGGAAATCTTGGGAGTGAAAAAACTAATTCCTATAGTGGTTTGAGCCCAAGTTCTCGAGTTTTAATTTAGATTGCGTGGATTGTGGGCCTTCTGAACACAGGTCTCTTCCAAGAAGTTGATTCATGGAGGTGGACAAGGGTATGTTTAGTATTGACCCCCCATTTCCCATTATATTGCCTCCCCTGAAGAGCTCTCACTTTGTAGGGGAAAATAGGATCCAAGGGTCTGCTTGTCTCGGTTAAGATATTCCCTAGGAAACAAATGGCTTACTCGAATAGCAAAATTGAGAAGAGTTTAATAAGATGGATTATTTTCAAACATAGGGTTTGAAACATGTTTGTTTAGAGAAACTACCAAAGAATGGAAAGTCAATCTGGGACTAACAACTGTAGAAAGCCTTTATGGTCCCCCGGATTGAATGGCTGAGAGGTGGGAGTGTGTGCAGAGCCTGAAGGGAACTCCGTAAAGTGTGATGAAGTGTGTTGCAGTGGAGGGATGCCCCGAGTCTCAGAGACTGGAAGGTAGGGCACCCAGGACCAAAGACTCCCACCCCAATCTCCACTCACTCTCTCATTTCTCATTTCTCATTGGCTGACTCAGTGGACAAGGACGTATTCTGATGCCCTCCAAGTAGTTCAACCTCCAGGCAGAGTGCGGTGGGGAAAGGCAGAGGAGAAGTGTCTAGCTCAAGCCTACACCCAATTCTGAACATTTTAATGATCCACTCTCAGCACCCTGTCAGAACAGATAGGCCCCAGCCTTTCTTTCCTGATGGCCTGGAGGTCGCTCTGGTGTAAGCCTGCACTCTACTTCCCCCAGCCCACACTGGGCATGTTAAAGGAGGCGATGGTGGAACATAGTCAACCCTTTCTAGGGGCAGAACAATTATGAATTGAGAAGTGTCAATTACTGTCCCCTCTGAGCCTGAGATGAAGACAAACAAAACCCTTGCCTTTCTCAGCAGTGTCTTATGGACGAGGGATTGCCATTTTTGAATGTCAGGAGCTGCATCTTTCTCTGGGCATCTCAGACAAAAATCTTAATCTTCAAAGGCAACTCTAGAGTTTGGAGACTACAGAGGCCATCTCATAAATGAAAATGAAAGAAACCCAATACATTAATGTTCATATATTCTTCAAATTATTCCTCCTGCATAGGAGGAAAAAAACCTAGAAATAAAAAAATGACAAATTAATATTGGGTCTATTCAAGAAATGGTATCATGAGAAATTCTTACTTTCCCTTGTATGCTATCCCCACCTAAAAAAATATTCACAGTGAATATTATTTACTCTTGTAATCAAGAAAAAAACCACACTTTTTTTTCAGTGATCAGGGTAATATTGGGTGACAGAACACTGGAATCAGAGAGGTGGTATTTGGGGGAATGAGGTAAGTCTAAGAAGAGGCACATTACCCACGATTTCTCTGGGAACTCAAAATCCTCTTCTTTGATAAATTATTATCTTTAGAAACACATGTAATTTTATTATATTAGCTTTTTGCAGAATCACATTTTCGAAATTCTGTTATAGCCTTGCTTTTCATTTAATGTTGCTACTCTTCGACAATTTATAAGACTTTACTTGCATATGTTAAAGATCTCTCATTAAAAAATAGCTCTTTCCTTTGAAACATCTGTCTCCTGTATGTGGTAGTTATAGGGCAATTTCCTGGAAAATGTATTATTAAAACAGGAGAAAGAAAAAAAATCTCAGAATAAACTCTGGAAACGATGGTGTGAGATGCAAGATTAAGAGAGAATGTGCTCTCAAACGCTGGAGTTCTGGGCAGGCTTTATTTCTCTTTAAATTTCCTTTCTTTAATGCAAATAACTTGAGGTCACTTTTACCTCAGTTTCTTAGGATGTGAGATTAGTTTGAATACATGTTTGAAGACAGTTGGGCACAAGTTAATATTTAGAAATTTAAAATATTATATTCACTTTCTTTCAAAAACTGTCAGTTAAATTGATATTTTTTCTAAGACACCATAACAGGTATCAAATTAAAAGGCAATTTATGCAAGAAAGGACTCTGTATCCTTAAGTTTTCATTTTATTAGACAGGAATTAGAGCAATTGCCGCAAAATTTACTACTTGGAAGAACTGAGTGGCCTGGCCAGTAGTTATTGTTAAATATTCTTCTTCCCCCTTTTTCTTCTCTCTCTCTCTCTCTCTCTCTCTCTCTCTCTCTCTCTCTCTCTCTTTCTTCCCCCGCCCCCAAACACACATATACACATGACACAATTTAATGTTGGCAAACTGAAAGGTACTCTAAACTTCAAGGCACTATACAGGATAAGAACTATACTTTTTAATATGCCTATACTCATATATGGTAGAAACAAGAATATATAAGTTGTAGGGTCTGAAAAAGAAAGTTAATTTTATTCCTAACATGCTATATCTTGAGTACTAGCCATATATCTCTCTGCATTATTATTAGATTGACTTAATGTTAGTCTGCAAAAATCAAATGTTTAATTAAAGTAGACTATTTGATCAAACCTATGGTGACACACTTACCTATATGAAGGGGCAAGCTGAGAAGATGAGGAAATTGGAGGGATCATGGTAAGATACATTTCCTACTAGCAAAGAGCAGGTAAGGGTACTGAAACTTATTCACATTTTCCAAAGTAGTTTTGTAAATGTAGCTAAAGAATTATATAGGCTAGATTAGATTGGGCCATACTCTTTATATTCTCCTGACATGCAGGAATATAGTTAGCTCTCTTTCTCTCCATATTATATATATACTAGGGGCCCAGTGCATGAAACTCATGCACGGGGGGTGGGGGGAGTCCCCTCAGCCCGATGTGCACCCTCTGTCACGTTCCGGGACCCTGGCCACTCCGGGCCTAGGCGTGGGCCTACAGGCTCAGGGTGGGCTGGCTCCCGAGGACACCTGTCCCAGGTACACAGGCCTTTTGGCACCAGCATGTGCGCAAACAGCCACGGAGCAAGAACCTTCACACACTCCAGTGTGGCAGGACCTTCCCCCGTGTTGCCATGGTGACTCAGGGGAAGCTCCAGGCCCCACCCACGGCTTCTGCACGTGCCACCCCAACCCCAGCTCCCCAGTGCCCATGAGCGTGCAAGCGGCCACAGCGTGAGAAGTATCTGTCCTGCCCCCGGCTGCCCAGTGCTTGTGTATGAAAATTAACCTGCCATCTTTGTTGGGTTAATTTGCATACTCACTCTTCATTGGCTGGTGGGTGTGGCTTGTGGGCATCACAGAGGGGTGGTAATTTGCATGTTTCTCTTTTATTTATATACTAGAGGCCCGGTGCACAAAAATTAGTGCACTCGGGGAGGGGAGGGGAGGGGGTCCCTCAGCCCAGCCTGTGCCCTCTCGCAGTCTGGGACCCCTTGGGAGATAATGACCTGCTGGCTTAGGACTGCTCCTGGGTGGCAGAGGGCAGGCCCAATCCCTAGGTGCAGCCCTTGGTCGGGCTCAGAGCAGGGTTGATTGGGAGGTTGCGATGCCACACTCAGTCACTCTCAGGGTAGGGCCGATTGGGGGGTTGGGGCACCGCCCCCTGTCACACTCAAGGCAGGGTCAATAGGGAGGTTGCAGCACAGAGCAGGGCCAATCAGGGGGTTGGGGCTTTGCCCCTTGTCACTGACAGAGCAGGGCCCATCAGGGGGGTTAGGGCTCCGTACCCTGTCACGCACAGAGCAGGGCCCATCAGGGGGTTGGGGAGCTCCCCCCTGTCACACACAGAGCAGGGCCGATCAGGGGGTTGGAGCACCGCACCCTGTCACACTCAGGGCAGGGCTGATGGGGAGGTTATGGTTCAACCCCATGACACACAGAGCAGGGCCCGCGGGAGGGGGGTTGGGGCGCCGCTCTCTATCACCCACAGAGCAGGGCTGATCAGGGGGTTAGGGCGCCGCCACTGTCACACTCAGGGCAGGGCCGATGGGGAGGTTATGGCTCTACCCCGTCACACACAGAGCAGGGCCCATGGGGGGGGAGGGGGTTGGCGCGCCACACCCTGTCACACACAGAGCCGCAGGGTGATCAGGGGGTTGGGGAGCTCCCCCCTATCAGGCAAAGAGCAGAGCTGATCAGGGGGTTGGGGTGCCTTCCCCTGTCACGAACAGAGCAGGGCAGTTAGGGAGGTTGTGGCCCCGCCCCCTGTCACACACAGGGCCACAGGGCGATCAGGGGGTTTGGGCGCTGCCCCCTGTCATGCTGATCCCGGTGCTGGGAGGCCTCGCGGCTCCGCTGATCCTGGTGCTGGGAGGCATATTACCCTTTTTACTATATGGGATAGAGGCCTGGTGCATGGGTGGGGGCCAGCTGGTTTGCCCTGAAGGGTGTCCTGGATCAGGGTGGGGGTCCCCACTGAGGTGCCTGGCCAGCCTGGATGAGGGGATGATGGCTGTTTGCAGCTGGCCACACACCCTTCAGGGTGGGGGTCCCCACTGGGGTGCCTGGCCAGTCTGGGTGAGGGGCTGAGGGCTGTTTTCAGGCTGGCAGGTGACTGAAGCTTCCAACCGCTCCTGTTTCTCTTTTTCTTTTTTATTCTGTGCCAGCTTTAGCTCTGAGGCTTGGCTCCAGCTCTTAGGCCTTAGCTGCTGAAAGCAGGTATCTGGTTTGTAAGGGTTCTATAATTGAAACACTGTTTCAACTCCAGCTCTGAGATCCCGGCTGGCTGAAAGCCAATGGGAAGGATAGGATATATATATATATATATGTATATATATCTATATATCTATATATATACATATATATAGATATATAGATATATATACTTATATATATCTATATCTATATATATATATATAGATAGATATAGATATAGATATAGATATATATATCCTATCTAATAAAAGAGAAACATGGTAATTAGCCATACATCCGCTACCCCTCCCATTGGCTAATCAGGGCAATATGCAAATTAACTGCCAGCCAAGATGGTGGCTGGCAGCCAGGCAGCTTGAAGCGAACATGAGGCTTGCTTGCTTCAGTGACGGAGGAAACCAATGTTCCCCGCCTGCCTTGCTGGCCTCTGAGCTTGCAGTTTGAAACATTGTTAAAAATATAGAAGCTAAACAAAACCCCAGAAACCTGCTTTCAGCCAGCCGGGATCTCAGAGCTGAAGTTGAAACAGTGTTTTGATTATAGAACCCAAACAAACCAGATACCTGCTTTCAGCAGCAGAGGCCTCAGAGCAGGAGCCAGAGCTACAGCTGGCCCAGAATGAAAAAAAAAGAAAAAAAGGAGTGGTTGGGAGCTTCAGTCACCCGCCAGCCTGAAAACAGCCCTCAGCCCCTCACCCAGACTGGCCAGGCACCCCAGTGGGGACCCCCACCCTGAAGGGTGTGTGACCAGCTGCAAACAGCCATCATCCCCTCACCCAGGCTGGCCAGGCACCCCATCACCAGGATCAGCGGAGCCGCGAGGCCTCCTGGCACTGGGATCAGCATGACAGAGGGCAGCGCACAAACTCCCTGATCACCCTGCGGCTCTGTGTGTGACAGGGGGCAGGGCCACAACCTCCCTAACCGCCCTGCTCTGTTCCTGACAGGGGAAGGCGCCCCAACCCCCTGATCAGCCCTGCTCTGTGCTTGATAGGGGGGAGCTCCCCAACCCCCTGATCACCCTGCGGCTGTGTGTGTGACAGGGTGCAGCGCCCCCCACCCCCCACAGGCCCTGCTCTGTGTGTGACAGGGGGCGGTGCCCCAACTCCCCTATGGGCCCTACTCTGTGCGTGACAGGGTGGAGCTCCCCAACCCCCTGATGGGCCCTGCTCTGTGCGTGACAGGGTGTGGTGCCTCAACCCCCCAATCGGCCCTACCCTGAGCGTGACTGAGGGTGGCATTGCAACCTCCCGATCTGCCCTGCTCTGTGCATGACAGGGGGCGGCGCCCTAACTCCCTAATCAGCCCTGCTCTGAGCCCGACCAGTGGCTGCACCTAGGGATTGGGCCTGCCCTCTGCCACCTGGGAGCAGGCCTAATCCAGCAGGTCATTATCTCCCGAGGGGTCCCAGACTGCGAATGGGCACAGGCCGGGCTGAGGGACCCCGCCCCCCCCTCCACCTCGAGTGCTCAAATTTTTGTGCACCTGGCCTGTAGTATACTAATAAAAGCGTAATATGCTAATTAAATCGGGTCAACTGGCCATCTTCCAGACATCTGACTTCCTTCCAGAAAGCCATGGTAGTAGGGGTCAAGGTAGAGGCAGTTAGGTACAATCAGGCCGGCAGGGGAGAGCAGTTAGGGGCAAGATCAGGCCAGCAGAGGAGGGCAGTTTGGGGTGAACAACTGGCCTGCAGGGGAGGGCAGTTGGGGGTGGCCAGGCCTGAAGGGGAGGGCAGTTGGGGGTATTAGGCAGGCATGCAGGTGAGTGGTTAGGACCCAGTGGTCCTGGATTGCTAGAGGGATGTCCCAGATTAGAGAGGGTACAGGCCAGGCTGAGGGACACCCCCCCCCCATGCATGAATTTTGTGCACCAGGCCTCTAGTATATATATATATGTGTGTATATATATATATACACACATATATATATAGTATATATATATACTTTATTTATATATTTATATATATATAAATTTTCTGAGAAAATAAATGAGTTCTATGTAGCAGGATTTCATTTTTAGTTGACCATGACCTATAGTACAACTTATTATGCAAAATATCTCTTCAAAATGCACCTTTTGGAAAATATTAGTCCATTCTTTGAAATGGGAATTTATGATTATTTAAAAGTGAGCAGGGTATAGTTTATTTTTCCTGAGAGATCCTTTCAAAAGCCTGAAAAATGGAGTTCTGAATTTTTCTCTAAGTTACAATGAAATGCAAAATAAAACGTCTTTCACTCTGTATAGGAAAAAAAAAAGCAAGTTATTTGTCCCACGGTGTCTGATTTGGAAAATCTGTTAGCCACGGGGCATTTTTGTTCTTTGAAGATTTCATTATAGCAAGCAGAATAACACATAATATAAAGAATGCACATCCATTATGGAGAACATGCAACATATAAACTTTTATTGAGTTAATTCCTTCATTAAATAGAAGTGACTTTGAACTGCTGGGTTAACACCTGCAAAGTAATCAGCTTCAGATGGATTATAATATTTCTATTTGATGTTTAAAGTTTCTTGGAATCACGGTGCACATCTAAGGTTTTGACTTTGAGGTGAAAGCTGGTGCATTTACAGGAGGCCTAATTGGGAACTGTGAACCACGAGCTGTTTTAAAGCAGCCGCGTTTTAAACCCTGGCTCTGTGTTTCTGCACAGTCAGGCTCAGGCTCCTTCTCAACAAGCAAATTCGGGTTCATCATTAGCAAGCGAGTGCTCTTTCACAGATAACTGCGGCGGCTGGGTGAGCCTTTGCTTGCAGCCAGCCGCTCACTATGGGAGAGGGCCAACTGCTCTGCAGAATTAAGGGACAGATGCAGTGTCCCTGAGTCAGTGTGACCCCTGCAGCATTTCTGCATCAAGCACTTTTGGAATTTAAACATTTAAAGGAAGCCTCAGTGGAGGGCTGCAGGAGTGTGCTTTTGGTGTTGAGAATAACAACCAAAACATATGGTCTCTCCCTGTCTAGACAGAATGGTACTGTCCCAGACAGAAAGGTCTCCACAGGCCAGACAGTCCATGTAGCACTGCAGTGCTGAGAGCGCCACGATGCCCCGGTGCGAGGGAGCAAAACAAAAACAACCATCGTGTCTGAGGGATAATTAGCAGGACCCAGCTCAGCGGACAGCCTGTGGTGTGTGTGTGTGTGTGTGTGTGTGTGTGTGTGTGTGTGTATACGTATATGCGTGTGTGGTTTTCTGCATGAGGCTCAAATTTAGACACATGTCTGATGCAATAACAATTCACATGGAGTTTTAAATGCTATAACTGCAGAGAGTAGATTAAGATTGCTTATAAGGAAAAAATAAAATTCTGTTTTGATATTTTAGTTTAATAATATCAGTTTTCAAATGCAGAATTCAGAATTCAAATAATTACGCAAGCCACACCTAAGTTGTGTAGGATTTTTGTGTTCAAAAGAAAAATAGTTCAGAATAAATATGATTGGAACGGTTTATATTTGTAAATCTGGACCTGGTAAATCTCACACTTAAAAAAAAACAAAACACATAAAGAACATTTTCCCCCCTCATTTTTACACGTGGCTCACAGCTGCAAAAGACAGTGATTACCTGTCTTCCTTTGGGGGGGGGGGGCTGTCCTGTCCCTCATGTGACACAGAGGCACCCATTTGTCATTCCAGGCAGGTGTTGAGTGCTAGTAAACCCAAGGCAAAAACCTGTGTGGATTTTGGGTACATTTATTTCTTTAGGGTCTTCCTTTGTTCTTAGACAAAGCTATATTGAAGACCACAGAGAATAGCAATTTGTCCCTTTTGTGAGTTTTTCTTTTTCTGTTCTAAGGAAAATAGCAAAATGTACCTGGCTTTAACCAACTTGTACTATGTGCTGACTCGGACACAGATAAAATCGTCATAGGGTATCTCAGGGTTTATTCTGGCTTGTGTCCATTACATGATGAAAATTGCTTCCTCTGCTTACGGACTAGTGTGATTAATTGTCTTTGTCTAGAAATGACACAGATTTGAGAAACACTGCCTAAGATAAGGCTATGGTCCTAAACATGCTCACTGCTTTACTCAGAAGATTATAAAATTTTAAAATATAAGAATGTCACCCTGGCTGGTTTTGCTCAGTGTTTAAAGCATCAGCCCAAGCACCGGAGGGTCAAGAATTCGATTCCAAGCCAGGGAACACACCTAGGTTGCAGGTTCCTGCAGAAGGCAACTGATTGATTTATCTCCCTCACGTCGATGTTTCTTTTTCTCTCACTCCCTTAAAAATCACTTCCACTTTCTCTAAAAATCAATGGAAAAAAATATTCTCAATGAGCATCAACCAAATGAATTAATGAATGAGTGAATGAATAAAAATAAGTAAAGTAGCTATTTCTGCCACTGCTATTTCAAGATATAATTTTTAAACTTAACGGGTAGGTGAATTTTCTGAAAGATACCTCATAGACAAATGTCCAAAACTTGTCCTTGTGTAAAGGAGTTCTTCTGTTGGCAAGAGAAGGTATGACCAGGAGCAGAGCAGGCATTGTGCTGTCTTGCTGCTCTGTGATGGTGTCCACGGACAGGAGACAGGTCAGAGTCAGCTCTTGGTGGAAAGGTTGACTCCTTCCCACCAGTAGCCCTGATCTCTGTGAGTTCATCTCCAGGGAAGTATAAGTTACCCAATGCAAGACATGCAATCACTGGAGTTTGAGAGTCAAGTGGGATCCCAGATGTCAGCCCACCGGTACGATGGGTTCTCCTGTCTCTGGAGGAATTGATCAGCGAGGTAGTGATTCCACAGCACATGCCGAGAAGCTGCCTCCCTGTGGCTTAGTCCTGGGAAGGGTGTCCTCCTGCCCTCCCCTTAGTTCCTCCACTCCAGTCCCACTGGGTGCCTGTGGTTTCCTGTGCATTCTGGCTGGGAGCCTGCCAGCCAGGTAACACCTGTCCTTTCTCACCGATCCTTAGAGTCCAGCCAAAGAGAAGCTGAGAATGTGCTTGCACACAGCCAAGCACACTAAAGGCTCCCCAAGCTGCAGATGGCCACAAGCAGCCGAGAGTCTATTTTAGTCTATTTTGTAGAGTCTGGACATGTGGGCCAGCACTTCATTTTACACCTAAAATACAATCTAAAACTGTTCTTAAAAAATGCCTAAAGATTGGTTTATCAGAATTGGGACAAATGTGAAAAGAAAATGATAAGAACAATAAAAGACTCCATGATAGCTATATTCATCGCACAAATCACAAGAAGAAGCTATTGTACTGAAACTGGTCCTCCAGATACTGGTTTGAAAAGTATAGAAAGCTTATACCCGAATTAGAAAAACAAAAAACAGATTTTTTTAGTTTTGGCCCACAATATTTTAATATATATATATATATATATATATATATATATATGTATCAGAAGGCCATTTAAAATATTTTAATAGGAAAATATTCACTGTAAAAATAAAAATAATTTTCTACAAATAAGAAACAATTTTATCTAGCATGTAGTCTTGTGGAAAGGTTTACCAATTCTCTATATTTAATAATTAAAATAATAAATATACTTTCTCAGAAATCAAAAGTGTATACCATTATATATCAATGTATACGAGTCAAATGCAAAAAAAAAACGTAACACTAAAAAACAAATTCTTTCTAAACTTGTACCTTTTAATATTTTTTCTCAAAGTAGCACTAGCTTATGTGAGGTATATCATTGAAAGATTCCATAAAGAGTAAACAACAGGGGGATGGAATTAGGGGGAAATTATATATTTTTATATGTAAGGTTTTACATTTTCCAAGTTTTAAACAATAAACGATGTTAGCTTTAAAATCATAAGAATACTTTCTTGAAGTAAACAAAGAGAGATTAAGTATTGCTGGGCTAGAGAGAATGCAACATCCTTCCCCCTTCACCCCCCTCCCCCGCCTCGTGACTTACTCTTCCCTCCCTGGCTGCTCCTTTTCAGATCCCTTCTCAGACTCCCTTTCTCTGCAGCCCGAGTGTTTATTGCTCATGGGTCAAGTGGGGCTCTTCATTTGATGCCCTAGCATAGGGCTGTCACACTGGACTCACTGTTCATGTGCTTATCACCTGCACCTGGAATTGTCAGTCCAGCCTCCTGTATATCCAAGCCTCCTCAGTGGAAACCCCAGGGCTGGTCACAAAACACCTTAAACTCAACTTTTGAAGCTTAATTCATCTACTCCACACAACCTTTTATCTACCTCATATTCTCCATCTTTGCTAGTTGAAGTCACCATCCAGTGGGGAACTTCCTCAAGAAACCTAGGCTTTCTTTGTTCCTATGCATCTGCCCTCTGTAATGCTATCAATTTCTGTCACTTCCAACCTCCTAATTGTGTGTATAGCTTTCTGTCCTCATCATTGCCAAGAGCCTCCTGATTGGTTTTCCTAAGCTTCATTCTCACCCTTATTTCCTACCAATTTATCTTCTCTCAAGGCTGCCAGGGTGATTTTTATTTTTAGACCAAATCTGATCATGTCTTCCTCCACTGTCGATCTTTCAATGGCTCCAGATTGTCCTGAGATGAATTCAAACTTTATAGCCTGCCCAGCAAATTTCACAGTCTGCAGACTCATTTTCTGAGATGCAACTACAGCTTCTGAGCTGTCTGGCTTCAAACATATTTGCTATTTCTTTAACAAGCCCATTTTTTCAAGCTTCCCCGAAGATGAACATGGCAGCCCTTACTTCTCAGAATGCCCAGCTTTCATTATCCACCAGAGAAAACGTCCACCTCTAATTTAAAAACTCCGATCTATTATCACCTTCTCCAAAAAGACTCCATTGAGTACTGAGTTAGGCACCTAACTCAGAGTTCATCAGACTGCACATGATTTCCTTCAGCCACTGTGTGCTGCTCTACATGTTGGGCTCTTTAGACAAAGGCATGTTTATTTTTTTTAATTGTTTGAACAGTAGAAGAAGGTATTTATGTATCACTTATGAAATTAAAAGGTAATTTTAAAGTAGCAAATGATTTGTAGCAACTTAAATAATGGATTCATAGAGACTGGCTAAGTACATTTTGGCCTGTCCATACAGAGGCACACTGTGCAGCTAGTCAAAAAAATGGAGAACATCGTATATACATGTATGGAAGAGTTCCCAAAATAGGCCCAAATGAAAAAGAAACATGTTAAAAAACACACACACAAATAAGTAAAAACCCATAACAATTGTCAGCTGAGAACAAAGATGGAAGATATATTTTTTATACCTGTTTGTTTATTTTAAATATATTACTATGAATATATATTATTTATTTTTTCATTCATTCAGTTTTTTAATTAAAATTTTTGAAATTTATTTTTTCAATTACAGTTGACATTCAATATTATTTTCTATTAGTTTCAGGTGTACAGCATACTGGTAAGACAATCACATACTTTACAAAGTGATCCCCACAACATTTCAAGTACTCACCTGGCACCACACATAGTTATCACAATATTATTGACTGGTGGGGAGGACTGGAGCAGGCTGGAAGAGGTTAATGGGAGAAAAAGGAGGGCCTATGTAATACGTTTAACAATAAAGATTTTTTTAAAAGATAAAAAAAATTATCCTATATAATAAAAACCTAATATGCTAAGTGTCCAGTCGTTCGGTCATCCATTCAACCAATCAAAGTATAATATGTTAATGATATGCTAAGGTTGCTCAACTGCTCACTATGATGTGCACTGACCACCAAGGGGCAGATGCTCAACACAGAAGTTGCCCCATGGTGGTCAGTGTGTTCCCACAGGGGTCGAGCTGCTCAGCCAGAAGCCAGGCTCATGGCTGGCAAGCGCAGCTGCGGTGGCAGGAGCCTCTCCCACCTCTGCAGCAGCACTAAGGCTGTCCGAATGCCGGCTTAGGCAGTTGGACATCCCTCAAGGGCTCCTGGACTGTGAGATGGCACAGGCTGGGCTGAGGGACCCCCCTCTCCCTGAGTGCATGGATTTCGTGCACTGGGCCTCTAGTTAACTATAATTCCTATGCTGTACTTTACATCTGCAACTACCAATTTGTATTTCTTAATCCCTGCACCTTTTTCACCTAGCTCCCACTACTCTCCTTCTCTAGCAACCACCAGTTTGCTCTCTGTATTTATAGTCTGCTTCTGTTTTGTTTGTTCATTTATTTTTTTCTTTAGAATTCACATATAAGTGAAATCATATGGTATCTCTCTGACTTACTTATTTCACTTAGCACAATACCCTCTAGGTCAGTGGTTGGCAAACTGCGGCTCTCGAGCCACATGCAGCTCTTTGGCCCCTTGAGTGTGGCTCTTCCGCAAAATACCAACTTCTGCACATGGGCCACGAAGTTTCAATCACACTGTACATGTGCGCCCGCACGTGGTATTTTGTGGAAGAGCCACACTCAAGGGGCCAAAGAGCCGCATGTGGCTTGTGAGCCGCAGTTTGCCAACCACCGCTCTAGGTCTATTCATACTGTCACAAATGATAAAATTTTATTTTCTTTATGGTCAAATAACATTGCATTATATAAACATATATGCACCACCACTTCATTATTTTTTTTAAGATTTATCATTATTGTTGGAAGTATTACAGATGTACCACCTGCCCTCCTCCCAAGCCTCTTACACTTTTGTCTGTGACCATAGATTATGTTTATATGCATGTAAGTTCTTTGTTTAACCTCTGCCCCCACCCTCCTTCCTTCTGATATTTGTCAATCTGTTTCATGATTCTATTTTGTTCATCAGTTTATTTTGTTCATTAGATCCCACATGTGAGTGAGATCATATGATACTTGATTTTCTCTGTCTAATTTCACTTAGAAAAATATTCTTCAGGT
Source organism: Myotis nattereri (assembly GCF_964212035.1). Taxonomy (NCBI): domain Eukaryota; kingdom Metazoa; phylum Chordata; class Mammalia; order Chiroptera; family Vespertilionidae; genus Myotis; species Myotis nattereri. The sequence continues at coordinate 32,017,215 of NC_138076.1, forward strand.
CCCTTCATGTTCTCTCAAAGGGTAAGAGATCCTTCTTTTTTGCCACTGCATAGTATTCCATGGTATAAATGTACCATAGCTTTTTTATCCACTCATCTACTGATGGGTACTTGGGCTATTTCCAGATCCTAGCTATTGTAAATAACACTGCTATGAACATAGGGCTGCATATATTCTTTCAAATTACTATCTATTTTTTTCCCCTAACATATATAGAAGCAGAATTGCTAGATTATGAGGTGGTTCCATTTTTTACTTTTTGAGGACCCTCCATACTGTTTTTCATAGTAGCTATACCAATCTGCATTTCCACCAACAGTGCACAAGGGTATCCTTTTCTCCACATCTTCGCCAACACTTGTTGGTTCATTTAATGATGATAGCCATTTTGACAGGTGTAAGGTGATATCTCATTGTGGTTTTAATTTGCATTTCTCTGATGATTAGTAACATTGAGCATCTTTCCATATGTCTATTGTTCATCAGTATGTCCTCTTTGTAGTAGTGTCTATCCAGGTCCTTTGCCCATTTCTTAATTGGGTTGTACTTTTGTGTGTGGGGGGTGTTTTAGGGGTTTTTTTTTGGTGTTGAGTTATATGAGTTGTTCATAAATTTTGAATATTAGCCCTTTATCAGATATATTATTGGTGAATATCTTCTTCCATTCAATAGGGGTTGTCTTTTTTGTTGTTGTTGTTGATGGCTTCTTTTGTTGTGCATAAACATTTTAGGTTGATGTAGTTTCATTTATTTTTTTTTCTTTTGTTTCCCTTGGAGACAGGTATGTTTTTTATTCACCATGGTATTCCCAGTGTTCTGCATAGTACTTGACACATAGTAGAGGCTCAATAAGATATTTGAAGAGTGATTGAATGAACAGGGGCTCTCTTAATAGATGTTTATGACTATATGTAAACATATTTAGGAATCATTGAGGTGTCAATTATGATTAATCAATGTGAAGTTTAGGATATGCCATATCTTTCTTAATGTTTTATTTTCCAAGCAGTTGTTTCTTATTAAAGCATCTGAGTGTAAGATATAAATGAATGGAAATGAAAATGCATTTTAGATAGAGTTGTTGGACAGAGAAGTTCCTACTAAAGTTGAAAAATATAGGACTAGGTTTACATAGCAACCCTGACAAACTAGATGACTTTTAGTCAAATCATTCAACCTGTTTGAGCCTCCATCTTTTCATCTCTAAAACATGTCTGTAAAGTTTGTATATAAAATATCTACATTATATGACTAAGTATTTGGGTGGGGTTGGGAGTGCTTTAAAGAAATCAACAGCCAATTGTAGCCATTTTCAGCATAAGAATTTTTTAAAAAATATATATATATATATATATATATATATATATATATATATATATATATATATTACTTCAAAGAGGAAGGGAGAGAGAGAGATAGAAACATCAATGGTGAGAGAGAATCGGCCTCCTGCACTCCCCACACTGGGAATTGAGCCCACAAGCTGGGTATGTGCCCCTGCAGGAATCAAACCATGACCTCCTGGTTCATAGGTTGACACTCAACCACTGAGCAATACCGGCTGAACCAGCTTAAGAATTTCTCATTCCAACAAATAGTTCATTGGATCTCAACTTTTTCTTCAGATTCTTAGCTTCACTGATTTTATTTCATTAGGGGTTATTCCGTAAATACCTAAGCATGTTTGTGTCTCTCTTTTTGTGTAAATATGGTATAGTTTTAGGTTATGATACATACTTTATTTTGCTTAATATTATAAATCTTGGATGCCTAAATGCACATTTTGAAACTAAATCAATATTTAGAAACCAATAATATTGAACCAGTGTATATCTTTTAAAATCTTATGCTCGATTGAAATAGTCATCAACATGTATGAAATGTCTGAATCTAACATTTTAACATTTCTTATCTTTTAAGGCTGAACTACTTTGCAGGTAATTACCAAAAACTATCCACCAGGTTTAAGATTAGAAGTAATATCAATAATTAGTACTTGCATAATACAGTTTAATTTTTTCCTTTGGAGAGATTTATTTCTAACTGTTTCTATAGTCTGTAGCAGATGAAATATTAGATAATGGATTTTTATTGATTTTAGCTGAACACTGAAGATGTACAAAATACATTTCCATAACATTAATGATCATGAGTTTCAGAGTATATTGATTGGGTTGATGTAATACATTTGTTTGTTTGGAATATTAACGTCATGAGAAGAGAAAACGCATTCCAGCAGATAGATGTGACATGCTGCATTCAAGAAGGAGAGGAGGAGGAGGAGAATTATTGGAGTTTTAGTGCCAAGCATCAGCCTGATTTACTGTGTGGTTCAAAGAACCACTCATCTCATATATTGCCGCATGCTTCCATGTTACAAGAGAGCATCATACAAATGCTGAATAGCCTTAGCCTTCCTCCCTTTTAAATGAGAATGAGACTATAAAGTAGCAATTGCCTCTTAATGTGTTTGTGGAAAGAGGGCTTATAAAAACACAAGCTAAAGCTCTGATTTTCACAACAATTAGGCAATGATGTTTTTTTCAGCAGGGTCACTTTGAGGGAAATGATTCTTCCAAAGGGGTCCCAGAGTCTGAGTTATGTATGAGATCTTTTTTTCTTCCTTAAAGAGGTCTGAAAGTTCATTCAAATGTAAATGGTGCTAGTGACAAATGCAGTGTTTATCAGAGAGACAGACAATTTGGGTTAGATAATTCAGTCCTAGAGACTTTCTATATCTGAAATAACTGGACTACAGCAGAATTAATCCAGTTTCTGTAGCCATTTTAGAAAGAAAATCAAAATGAATATAGTCAATCCAATCAGTTGCTCACCTATTGATCTGTACTGTTGGAAACACAAAAACTGATGGTCTTCAGCCCATAGGACCGCATCTCATAGTCTTGGTGGAAGTAGGTTTTAAACTAACTCCTAGTGAATAATTGCTACCTGTTTCCCTTACCTTATATAATAGCAAAAAGGTCAGGGTTCCAGAGTCAGGTACAATGTGAATTTGAATCCTGCCTCTCCCAATTATTAAATACTAGAGGCTTGGTGCATGAAATTTGTGCACTGTGTCCCTCAGCCCAGCCTGCACCCTCTCTGATCTGGGATCCCTCTCACAATCCAGGACTGCTGGCTCCCAAACGCTCTCCTGCCTGCCTGCTTGATCACCCCCAACTGCCCTGCCTAACTGCTTCTGCCTGCCAGCCTGATCACCCCCAACTGCCCTCCCCTGCTGGCCTGGTTGCCCCTAACTGCCCTCCCCTGCTGGCCATCTTGTGGCTGTGGACTCTGCCATCTTTGAGGGTGTGGCAGTCAATTAGCATATTCCCTCCTTATTGGCTGTGGGTGCCACCATATTTTAGGGTGTGGAAGTCAATTAGCATATTCCCTCCTTATTGGCTGTGGGTGCCGCCATTTTTGTGACGGCTTGAGGGTCAATTAGTTTATTCCCTCTTTATTAGATAGGATGTGGCAGTGGACAAGTTGGTTTATTGCTCTTATCATCCTCTATCAAGTCTGAATAAAAAGGCCTTGCTCACAGGGTTGCTATAAGGAACAAGGGCACACAGTGTATATGATTGCTGCTCAAGATCTGATGGCTTCTACTTACCTCTTCCCTAACTAGGGGTTCTTCTCAGCTTACTGTTGTTTTGTCAGAGAGAATCATTATCTTTGGGGAAGAAGGAGGGTGCTGTATAGATTTTTAAAATTATTTTTAAGTAATTAATTTGGGGATCTTAAAAAGTAACCAAACAAATCTTGAACCCTACTTCCCATTATGTATAAAAATCAATTTCTGGCAGATAATATATTTAAATGTGCAAAGTAAAATAATAAATTTTTTTTCAAATAAAACATAAGAGCATATCTTTATGACCTTGGATAGGAAAAGACTTTTTAAATAGAATGCCCCAAACTCTAATCATTTGTAAAAATGATAAATTGTACCACATTGAAATTAATAAATTCTATTCACAAAAGAGACCATTAAGATAGTGGAAATGTCATTTGCAGAGAAGCAAAAGGTATTTGCAATTACATATATTACAGGAAAAACTGTACCTGGTAGATGTAAACAACTCCCACAAATCAATAAGACAGAGACAAATAACCCAAGAGAAAGATTAGTTTAAAAAGCTCAGAGTCACATCACCAAAGAGGCTATCCAAATGGCCGTTAAACATATGAAAAGCTGCACAACTTCATGATTCACAGAGGGAAATGCAAACTGAAGCCACAGTGCAATACTATTCCACACCCACCAGAATGACCAAGTGTCAGTGTGAGGAGCAACCAGAACATGCATGCATGGTTAATATGAATAGAAAAGGCATAATCACTTAGGAAGACTCTTTGAAATGCCTACCAAGGTAGACTATGACTATCAACTGTGGCCTTACGATTCCAATCCTAGAAATGTACTCAAAGAAATGCACACATGACAGTTTATCAGAAGTACTTACAAGAATGTTCACAGCAACAGTTGTTATTAGCTCCAAAGTGGAAACAATCCCAATACAGCATATTCATAAAATGGACATGATGTAGAAAACATATTAAAAATCACCGTTACACGCAAGAATAGCAATGAATTCTCCTAAGCATAGTGTTGATCTAAATAAGCCACACACTGGAGTATAAACTGCATTGCACTCCAAGTATAAAAACATTTTAAAAAGCACAATTTATGACGTTAGAAGTTATCTTTGAAGAGGAGCAATGATTGGAGAGGCAGCATGAAAGAAATTCAGGAAATGTTGGTAACGTTTTCTTTCTTGATTCAGGCACTTGCTACAGAGAGGTGTATCTACTTAGGGAATTTATTCAGCTGGACAGTTATGGTTTGTGCACATTTATTAGTGTATGCTGTAATAAAATGGGTCTTTTTGTAAGCTTCTAGTGACAACTTCTTTAAGAAAAAAATTCTTGAACATAAACACAGTGCATGTTCATTACTAAGGATTTGGAAAATACAGAGAAGGATGTTGAAATCGTCTATGAATCTGCTACTCTGTTTGTATACAACGTTGGAATTTTTATATATTCTCTTCCAGTGTTCTTCCTTCTATTCATACATTGTGTGTAAAACATAATATCCAATACACAGCCTAATGGTTTTTGAGCCTCCTTTACTTATTTAATTATTTATTTTTACTTAACAGCACTCTCTCCTGCCATTAAATACTCTTCGGGACACTTCAAAAGGCTCCTTCCCCAGACCTGGCCCGCTGCTGCATTTAGCCCATGGCCTTGACCATATGTACTTTCATCTCAGCGTTGCTTAAACTACACATCTGCTGGGGCCTGGAGCTAAAGCTGGGCCGTTAAAAACAAATCAATTTAGACCTAACTGGATCTTACTGACAGTCTTTGACAGTGGGTGGCCCTGAACCCAATGTTACTTAATATTGTCATTGTTGACCTGAGCTAGAAAGCCCTTGCACAGCATCATCCCCGCAAGGAGCAGCCCCAACTGCCTGCAGATTATGTCCCATGCAGAGTCCAGGCACTTGCTCCTAATTGCAGCAATTGGCCAGATTGTGCAACAAGAAATATCCAGGGTCAGGGAGACCCAGCCAGGGCACTAAGGGACCCCGCCAGGCACCCAGCTCTGCAACTGCCAGCAGTGTGATGCTGGGCAAAGGCCTAAGAGTCAGGGACCCAGTTGTTTAGCAGGAAAATGTGGATAATAACTCCCACCTTATAGCATGATGTATGTATTTACATCAAGTAGTGTAGGCACATAATCAATTACAGAGACATTTAAATAAGTAATGATCTAGTCATTTCCTTGTTTACAAATCTTAAGAGTCTTAGCAAGGAAGTGAGTCCTCATGCTTGTGTGTTCAGCCTCTTCTCTCAATAGTCTATAACATCAGCTGTGTGTGCCAACCACTCAGAGTGATTTGCAGCTTCTTGAACACAGAATGGTTTGCACATTTTTTCCTATCTGGAAGCTACTTTTGCCTCATTTTCTGCCTCCCTGCATGCTTACTCATTCACTTACTAATTTATATTCATCTATATGTTTTTTTTCCTCAAGTTTTGTTATGTCCAGGAATGGGGGTGGGGGCGGGCTACAGAGGGTCAATGGGGGGAAAAGGAGGACATATGTAATACTTTAAACAATAAAGATTTTTTTAAAAAGAAAGAAAGAAAAGGAAACAAACAAAAAAGTTTTGTTAGGTCATCACAGAAATGTTCTCTGAAGCCTCCCTAACTCAAGCCTGATTAGAGGCCCATCGCATGAGTTCCAGGGCCCCCTGAACTTGACCCGTCACAGGACTTATCACATTGTACTGAAGTGACCTATTTACTGGATCTTTTTCAGATAGCAAATTGCCCCAGGGTAGGGTCTAGTTTGCTCATCTTTATATCTCCAAGGCCTGGCACAAGACCTGGCAAATAGCTGCTGCACACAAAACCTATGCTAATTGAATGACTTTCTGTTGCATTTTATTTTTATTATCTTTTTACTTTTTATGTGGTTGTTATATTTTATTTCCCAAGTAATACTGATTAAAAGTATTTACACAGCTACTTTGAAGTCCACAATTTAGCACTCTTATTTGTATGGCTTTAAAAGTTATAGCACAAGATCTTTGCATTAAGGATTGGGAGAAAGACTCATTCAAAACAATGCCTCATATATACGTATTTTTCTCTGTACTTTATTTTAAATACATTAATTTTTAAATGACACTCATCTTTTATTTAATCTGTTGGTAAAATACTAGTGCAATTTTTATTCAGAATAAAAGTTACCACAGATATAAATGACTTTTCTCAATTAAAAATTGCCCTTTAGCTGCCATTAAATAAAATTTCTCAACCTAACTTAAGTGAAAACGAACTGGCAGTTATCACTATAAGCAAAAACATAAAGTACTACACAGCATCATCTACATCGCTCCTCACAACACAAACTGAAAGAACCAGAGATGCTGTAGAGAAGTTCAGTTGGTTTTGAAAGGCACATGGGTATAGATTTTCTTTTACATTCTGGACATTTTGCCACCATTTCAGTTGCAGAGATGACACCTGTGACTATTTGGTAGACAAGAACCTGTTCAAACTTAAGAAAGCCAGAAGTCAAGACATACTGCACAGCAACAATGCACTAATTCTGTTGCATTTTAGTTTCAATGAGAAACACCTTGAGAGGATTCAGAACTCTATTTTATTTTATTTTATTATTTCATTTTATTTTGTAGGCCCAGACCTCTGAAAGTCAGAGCAATCAAGTTTGTTTGTTGTCTTTTTTTATTTGTTTGTTTGTTTCTCCTGGGATCCAACATGGGAAAACAAATCACATTAAAAGGAAGCTGGAAGACATAGGAAAGTTACAAGTTGCTAGTATGTAGATTGAGGTTTCTTACGCATTCATCCTACTACAGAGATAGAATAGTTTTCATTATATCTTTCTCTGATATTTTGTTGTTAGTGTATAAAAACATAACTGATTGCTATATTTATGTTATATCCTGCAACTTTACTTAATTCAATGATTAGTCCCAACGGTTTTTTAGTTGAGTCTTTAGAATTTTCAATAGATAATATCATATAATCTGCAAATAACAATTTTACTTACTTCCGCATATGGATGCCTTTTATTTCTTTGTCTTGCTTAACTGTTCTGGCTAGGATTTCAAGTTCTATGTTGAATAAGGGAAGTGAGAGTGGGCACCTTGTTTTATCCCTGATCTTAGAGAAATGCTTTCAATCTTTCACTCATTGAGTATGATGTTAGCTGTGGATTTGTTGTGTATGGTTTTTATTATATTGAGGTATGTTCCGTTTTATCCAATTTAATGAGGATTTTTATCATGAAAAGATGGTGTATTTTGTTAAATGCTTTTTCTGTGTCTATTGAGATGATCATATACTTTTCATCTTCCATTCTTTGATGTGATGCATCTATTATTGATTTGCATATGTTGAACCATCCTTATATCCCAGGGATAAATCCCACTTGATCTTGGTATGTGAGCCTGTTTGCTAATATTTTGTTAAGAATTTTTACATTTATGTTCATAAAAGATATTGGTCTCTAGCTTTCTATTCTTGTAGTGTCCTTACCTATCTTTGGTATCAGGGTGATGCTGGCCTCATAAAATGAGTTTGGAAGTGTTCTCTGCTCTTCAATTTTCTGGAAGCATTTTGAGAAGGATTGGCATTAACTCTTCATTAAATGAAATGGTTTTACTCATGGGGAAAAGAATGCTTCGAAGTATTTGAATAAAGCTCTGACTCCCTAAACAACAGACAAGCAAAGTCTACCTTTGTGTCAGTTGCTATACTTTTGTCTGTGTGCTCATAGTCCCATCCCTTCCCAACCATTCTCTTCTTAGGTCATGCAAATTTAACACTACTTTAAAGCTGTTTTGAGGGCATGAGAGCTTTTTTTTTTAAAGTTGATATTCTCTCTTTACTCTGATATGTGCTTATGTCATTGATGGACTCCAAAATAAATCTTAATTTTTAGTGTCCAAGTTATTGAGATGTACCTTCTTGAAAGGCATTCAGTATAGACTACAATTTCTCATTAATTTTATAATATAAATTTTATTATAAAATATAGATATAAATTATAATATATTACATTACTAATGTGAATTATATGATATGATTATGATATATAATGTGGTTCCCACCCTGAAAAACTTGCAATCTGATTATGGTCTGAACACATGAATAAAAAAACAAACAAGCAAACAGTAGTAGCGATTTATCATAAGAAAGAATCTTGAAGCAAAGAGTTATTACAAGGCTATTTGTCAGAGTGTTAATTATTTTAGTAAAAATCTAAAAATAACTACTACTTCAATTTTTAAATCATAATGATTTTTTTGTTGCTGCTAAAATGATAGTTTCAAAGATAGTTAATAATGTTGTTAAGGATTATTCATTTAGAGAAGAAAAATGAAGAGCACAAATTCAAAATAGAAGGTCATTATTTGCTATTACTGTGGAAGAAAGTTGCATTTTAAAAAGTTAATCACATATCTCTTTTAAATTTATTTACTACCTTATCAAGGTTTATCTTATATCTTTAATAATGGTGAGATTTTTCCTCGCCTCTTTTTTCTGATTTTGTGTTCTTTGGCAATGTTAAGAATTTGGAATCCACTCAGAGAAGGGCCAGCATGGAGGGTGAGAGATACGTTTGTAGATGCCCATTTTCTATAGGTCTTGAAAATATAACTATATACTTCGCTTCTCGTAGGTTTCATCTTGTGCCAGTATATGAAGGTTCCAGGCTCATGCATTGTCCATTTGTGAAACTTTTCCAGTAAAAAGTGCTTTCTGGGCAACTTTCAGAAGGTACTAATAATGGATTTCAGTTTTGCAAAGAATTTTGATAGAGCTAGGACGACCCCTCTCTTTACAGATGGGGAAAATGAGGTGCAGAGAACTTATGAGGACTTGCTTAGTGGTTGATGGCAGAACTATTTACCCTGTCATATTTTTTTTACTTATCTCAACTTATAATGTACTAGAGGCCGCTGCGGGAGTCAGGCCGGACCCGCACCTCTGCTGCCAGGACCCGCGCCTGATTCGCGCAGCGCTGGCTGCCATAGAAGTCAGGCCTGGCTGGCGACATGGGGGGCCGGGAACCGCACCTGACCTCTGCCCCAGGCCTCCCTGCCCCCGCTGCCCATGTCCAGTCCTGGCTCCTGGAGCCGCCTCCTGGCCTCAGACAGGCCCCCTGTGTCTCTCTCCTTCTCCACTCCGGGCCTCACCTGAGCAGGCAACCGTCTCCTGTCTGGTCATGACCCCTTATGGCATCCCGGCCTAATTTGCATATTACCTCTTCATATGTATAGATTCCCTTGTATTTGGCAGGTAGCTGTGCAGGGTTATTTAGAATGAAGCTGTGCCCTCTTTTGCCTTCGCGCTGAGCAGTGCTGGGAGAGCCAAGAGAAAGCAAAAGCTGGTGAGGATAGAATGGTGCAGCCGGATCGAGCAAGGTGGGTCTTCCCAGAGCACTTTCCAGGGCAAAGATTTAGGAAGCAGTACAGAAAGCTTTAAGGAAAGTGTGTGTTATCCTTAAAGCAGAGGTTTAGCTCCGACAAACCTATACTTTGATGACATATTTATTTTCTCAGAATTATGTTTATTAGCGAGAACGCCTTTAGTAAATAATAACAAAATACATTTAGAAACTAAAAGTGACCCAGAGGAACATTTTGGTCATCAGAGGATCGTTTCCAAGAAATTGAGTTCAGAATTAAATCTGGGAAATAAAAAGAGTACCCTAAACATTTTTGGTTGACCAGGGAATATAATATGATTGTTAAGAGAATTCTTCTAAAGAAAGGTTATCTCTGCTTTGCATTAAATACCTTACAGTCAATATTTCTCCTTAAGCTTCTCTAAATCACAGTGAATATCATAAAACAGGCATAATATTACTCCCACTGTCCCTGTATTCTTCTCTCATTATTAGTGAAATAAAAGACACAGTAAATTCTTTGACCTGAAAGGCCAGGTGTGGATATTGGGTGAAACTGAATGTCATGTTATTTGTGGTAGGTTTTGTTAAAGAAAACGTGGGAAGGGGCTCTGTCACGTGCTTACCTGACCCGGCTGATTGCAGCAAAGTGCAGGAGGTGTCTCTGGACTTCCCCTGCACGAGACTGCACAGGGCACCCAGATTCACCCGTGTGCACTTCCTTTTCTTGCTCTGGAAAATCCATTTTTGAGTTCAAATGACTGCTATTTCCTAAGGCACAAAGGTAGCAATGCAGGTATAACTTTACCTTTGTTACTGCATTAAAGGGCCATGCACTTACCTGTACATCAAGAAGAATGGGCTCTAATGGATTTTTAGCTCAAATTACAGATTTTTTTTTAAAAAAATCTGTTGGAGCCCTTCCCTTGGCCTTTCTTTGGTTTCCACGGTTAAGGGGTGGAAAAATCAATAGAGCTGAGGGCAGCAGGATGGAATTATTACTCATCCACCCTCCTTTGCTATATGCAAGATGTAATATGACCTCTATATTTGCTCTGCAATTTCCTATCGTTAATCACCCATTCCTTGTTTATGCACTTCCCCTCCTGTCTGACTGCGATCCATATCTTTGTAAGCTGTCAGTTGTCTTATATCTGAGTTGATTTAAGGGAATAATCAGAAAACAAATTGGTGCCTGATATTGTCTCTCGATGAACTGAGGATTGATGCCTGGATGGAACGGTCCATGGTGTGGCTGGGATATCGTCCGCCCTGCTGTTTGTGTAAATGTGTGAGTCCTTCATGCTGAGGTGATGCTCAGGGTTGTTTGACTAAATTACTCTGAACCTGTTATTCTTTCTACAACGAGGACACATGCAATTTTTTTGTTTGTTTGTTTTTCTGCTCTGTGGTTGCAGCAGTGGCCTATTTACAGAGATGTTTACTGTTCCCCGTGCTGGCCCTTTCCTTGGTTTTGTTTATATTTTCACTCCATCTTTTTTCAATGTGTTCTAGTCTGTTACATACTAATGTGTTTGTCCACTAGCTGTTTCTTTGTAACATGATTTCAAGATGTTTCTCTATATTCTTGTCTTTCTTTTCTCTGTTCATATTGTTTCTAATTTCCCTACCAGAACGTTCCATGGTGCCTAAGACAGTCCTGGTTTCCCTCCTGTTGCCCTACTGTTATTACCAATAGCTCCCCTTTTCATGTTGAACACTGAAGGCATTGACATGACAATTATAGTGACTTCTTTACCCATAAAGTCATTACTTCTCTCAGATTTTATATCTACCTCCTGAGAATCTTTATTCCAGGGAAAGACTGATTTGGCAGGTATTTAATTGAGATCCACTTTCTCCTGTCATTTACAAAAGCATACAGCATGGCCAGACCCTGAGCCAAACAAGCAATAAGTAAGTCCTGATGGGATGAGTCTACATGACAGACAGGGTGGGGAAAACACCGAAAAGTCCACCAAACTCCTTTGGTCATTGCCATTTACTCAGAAGCTGTGTATGATTCTGTGCATGTCAACAATGATTACTGTAGTCCTTATTCCCTTCCTTTCCCAATGCATATTTACTGATTGCACATAAAGCGACCAAGCCCTGTTCTAAGCTGAAGGCTGTGTCAGTGACTATAGCAGATAAACTTCCTACTGTCGTGGTGCTTAGTCCAAGGGATGGAAGCAAAGCCACAAAATGGAAAGTTAAATAATTAAACAAACAAACATCAGATGACGTTAAGTGTTGTTGACACAAGAGTGAAGTAATAGAAACTGAAAGTTGTCACTGAGAGTAACTTAGAATGGGAGACCCACAAAATATCCTCAAAGGAGGGGGCATTAACAAGAGAACCAAATGGTAAGTCAGTGTCAGCCATGGGAGGGTGTATAGAAAATATTTATTCCAGGCCGAGGAAACCATGAAAACAAATGTCCTAAGGATGAGGGAGCTTGGCATGTTGGAGGAACAGAAAGAAGACTGGTGAGGCTGGACGCCATGAGAAATAGTAAGAATGTAAGGGCTCAGACCAGAGAGCGACAAGGGCCAGGCCATTTTAGGGTATGCCATGGCAAAGAGCTAAAATGGGCATACAGGTAGATAGGTTTCATATGATATTTACAAGCTATGATGTATATTAATATTCTAGTTATGATGTGCAAGCAGAGTAAGAAAGGCAATTAAAGAAACAAAGAGGCCAGTTGGATGTCTCCCATGCACAAGGGTGGATGGAAGAGAGATTAGGAGAAGAGGACTTAATTTGGTATGTCTTTGGGATATAGAGTTAGCATGACTTGCTAAACAATTGGAGGGAGGAAGTGAGAGAAGATGATAAGTTAAGAAGCATTCAAATGAAGTAGTTGGAAGAAAATTAAGTTTTGTGTTCCAAGTAGAGATGTCAAATAAAAAGTTGGCTATTTAGTCCACAAGCTTGGCGTTCAAGGCAGAAGTAAAAACCAGAAGTATACATTTGAGAGTTATTGCTATATAGATTGTGATTAAAGTTATAGGAAAGAATTGGATACTCTAGAAAGAAAGCAGAGTGAAAAAATCCCAATTACTCTCAACATTCAGAGTTTGAGCAAAGGAGATTGTGATATAGAAAAATGAGATTGGTGTCATGAAGCTGGGAGAAGACAAGTCTTAGGAGGCAAAGCATATTTATATCTGCTGACTGCAGCTGAGAGGCCTGGGGAGGAGAGGAGAGGAGAGGAGAGGAGAGGAGAGGAGAGGAGAGGAGAGGAGAGGAGAGGAGGGGAGGGGAGACCTCTGGTCCGGCATCACCACTAGCGGTTACCACGGAAAGAACAGTTTCTGGGAAGAGGCCAGAAGCCCTGATGGAAGAGAGTTCAGGGCAGAATGAACCATAAGAAGTAGAGACAATGGCTCCAACTTCTCCCAGGAAGCTTTGTGGTCTAGGGGAGCAAAGAAATGGGGCTTTTATTGGATGAAAATAGAAAATCAAAAAAGAGTTTTTGTGTTTTAATAAAAGAAACCAGAACACATTTGTATGCAGATAAAAATGATCCAGTTGAGATAAAGTGATGCTGCAAAAGAGAGAAAGGATACTTGCATTAGAAGGAGAGGTGATTGAGTAAGGCAGAAATGGATGCTTTCCCGTTGGTGGGGGCGCAGGGAAGCACTTTATTGTTTAAAACTAGAGAGATGGGGGAAAGCAGAGAGATGGGAACATTCCAATCTCTTAGGCTGGTAGAGTTGGTGGCAGTAAGATGAGGGATTTCCCTCCATTTCCATCTATTTTCTTAATGAGGTGTGAAGCAAGATTGACAGATGCAACATTTAGGAGAATATGATACAGTGCAAATTCAATGCGCACTATTTTGATCTGACTGTGACTTGTACACCTTAAGATGACTTTATGCCTGTACTCCAGGATTGGTTAGATAAGGTGTCCTGTGTGCTATGCTTAAACCATGAGAGTCCCCAGCAGTCACTGAGCTTAGTGGTGCTTTGCCCAGATGTCTGTCACATCTTCCAGATGACACCTCCCTGACAACTCCCTTCTCCCCTGGAATTGGGAATTAATGAATTCTATCTCTGGACATGCATAGGACTTTTATTCATTCATTTATTCATTCATTCAACCATTCACTCATTCAGCAACATTTATGGATCATTTATAATGTACTGGAAGTATGCCAGGTAGGCTCCAGGGATACATTGATAAGCAAATATAGAGGGTCCTTGTCTTTATGCAGGGATCTAGAAGAGGGCTGTAGCAGAGGAGGTGCTCTTTAAAGAAGGTAACTATCTCCTTCAGCCCCTTATTGTCAGCTGGGCACTGACCATTCATTGTCAGCTACATTTCTCAGACTTCCTTGCAGGTAAGTGTAGCATGTGAATAAGTTTTAGCCCATGGTTTGAAAATTGAAGGTTCATGTACAATTTGTGGGGTGTAGTCTTCAGGTGAGAGCATGCCTCTTTTATTCTTCTATTTCCTCATTCTGCCACTCAGAATATATGTAGTTTTGAGTTCTGGAAACTTGAATAAGGATCATGGACAATATGGTAAGAGCCAAATATTAAGTTTGATTAGAGGACGAGTCCAAAAGGACCCTGAGTCCCTGGCACCTTCAGAGTTCCATTTGGTTCTGTTCAGCTCTACACTTTTAAAATAAGACAGTATATATGTCTTTGTTGTTTTAAGCCACTGGAATTTCAAGTTTTCTGTCACACACAATTGTATCCAATTAATATAAGGGCTATCATTCCAAAGAGTGCAGGATGCTCTAAGACGGTATAGTATAATCCGGTCTGGTGACTGAGAGGAATTTTTTCAGAGCAGTAGACTTAGAGTTGAGATCAAAGGAAGATTTCGAGTTAATCGCAGTCCTGGAAGGACAGAATTCCAGGTGAGTGAGTGGTTCAGAAGGCAGTATTGTGAAGACTCTAAAGCAGGAGAGACTATACCCATGCACGCATCCAAAGACTATGGCTTTAGTAGAGTAAAAGAGGAAACAAGTGGCTCAGTGTGAGCCTGGAGAGGTAGGCTGAGGCCAGATTACCCATGGCATTATAGGGCATTGTTAAAATTGTGGTCTTTAATCTAAAAAAGAAATGGGATGCTACTTGAGTTGTCTGCAGATATTTCAGTGATCAGATATGGACTTTAAAAGTATCATGCCTTTTGCTATAAAGAGAACCTACTGGAGGTGACCAAGACCAGGTATAGGAAAACCATCTAGGAGTTTTGCATGGTGCTATTTGCTCCATAGAGGAGAAGGAAATGTCCAGAAATAGCGCAGATGTTGAGTAAAAAATATGGAGGGTCAGGGAGAGTGTGGGGTTTCTGGCTTCATCTGGAACTCCCTTAAATGGGAATTCCTTCTGTATTTGAATCTGCATATACAATTTACCTCCTCTACTACATTGCAGACTCTATTTTCTATACCTTTGTGTCTTCTCTCCAACTAAGCAGAGTGCCTGCTCACAGTAGGTTCTCAATACATATTTATTGATTTAGTTAAGGAATGGATGAATAAACAATGGTTGCATAATTCTTTCCCAAAGGAATCTGACGATACTAGCAGAACTTGCTAGAAAGCTCCCTTGAGACTTGTTTATTTGCTGACTTTATTGATATTTGTAGCTAAGGCAGCATAATCTGGAAGAGTTGTTCTGATTTTGCAAATTCATTGGCCTATGAAAACAGTCTATCTTATGGAGCTATCAGTATGAGCAAGAGAAATGGTGCAATCTATGTTCTCTGGCAAATATAGTTTCTGAAGGAAAAAATACAACTTTAACCCACTTGCTCTTTTGCAATCATGTAGCAATAACTGTAGGAGGCTAGTGGCTTTTTCTCCTTTGCAATATTGTAGGTTTGAGTTACAAATTTTTGAGTAACAAATGATTTCACTACATCTGGTTAATTATTATGGGTCTTTTATCACTTGATTTAATGCTCGTTGCAAGTATCCGGGAATGAATGGAGAAACAGAAAACTAACTTCATCTCATATTCTGGGAATTGATAGTAACTAAGAGAAACAAATGTTCTGTACTTAGCAATGTCATTCTGAGCAGCGCTCCCATTTCAGGATGAAACATTCCGTGGTGGTCAGAAAGCACCCACCTCCAATGTCAGTGAGACCGTATGACAAAGGGGAAGGAGAATGCTCACAGACAGGGGCCACTGAAGACAATGCTCTTTGAAGGAATTCATCATTTGCTCCTAACTTGAAGAGCCCATTCAGCATTTGGAAAAGGGGTGTTCTCACGACCACATTTGTAAAGGAGAGAGAATTCAGTGAAACCCACTAGAGGTTTTTCTTCCGTAACCACACCAAGGTGCATAAGTTGTAGCACTTCAAGGGGAAGAGTGAAAGATTAGGAGGAGTTTAAAGATATGCCAGGTGATCTCCTGAGCAGTATGGAGGGATGACGACTTCTCCAGCAGGTCAGCATATTCTCTGTTTACCTAGGTACTTGCTGATTGCTCCTCACAAATCAGTTTGTTTTTAAAACTTCCTGGAACATGGTAAAATACATGGCTTAAAAAGAAAATGCATGACTATAGGCATGCTCTCTACCTTCCTCTCTCTCTCTCTCTCTCTCTCTCTCTCTCTCTCACACACACACACACACACACACACACACACACACACACTCACTCCCGATAGATACATTGTGGAAAGTCACAGCTCTCTTCACTGTTAGGCTCCCAGTTATTAATCAGCATATTTAAATAACTCAAAATGTATCACATAATCAAGTCATCAAATAAAACTAATAACAACTACTTCTGAAAAAAATAGATTTAGCTCAATTTGGAGGCTAGATTATGAGTGTTTTTGCTGCGTGAGTGCATGATTCTGCATCTCATTTGTGAATGTCAGAATTAACTCACTGCCATTTTTTAAAACATAGTGACCATGCAGATGCAGTTTCCTTCCTTTCTGTAAACCATTTTTTTTTCTGTAAACCATTTTGCTTTGCTTATGAATGCATGATACACTGACAGCAGAAAATTTTGAAAATACCTAGGGATATAAGGAATAAAATTACCTGAAATCCTATTTTGAAGACTTTGTCCCATATTCTATATTTTCAAATGTCGGGATATATATTAGTTGAGTTAATAGTGAGCATCAATTGCACACCATATGCCAGGCACTGGGATATATTGTTCTGGCATCACCTGCTTTATGCATTCAGTTCTGCATGAACTTTTCATGTTCTATTGTGACTTTTTAACTTCCTACTGTATGCCCTTTTCCATAACATTAAAAATCCTCAGTAAACATGATTTTTAATGCCTGTGCATTTTATAGTATGGATGTAACATAGCTGGTTTACATAACTCAAACAATTAGATGTTTCCCATTTGTTATTAATGCAATGACTATAAATATTTTCACTTATTATAATTGTATTACAAATATTACTATGGTAATAAAGTTATACCAGTTACATCTTTGATATAGCTCTTCATATGTGTTTCTGACTTAGGAGTTTAGATAAGTTCCCAGAAGTAAAGTGCTGGGTGGGAGACTTGGAACATTTTGTATATATCGTATTTTTTTACAGGGGAATTTTCATAGTAAAAGATGATTTACTTTGATGAGATTTATCTTGTTGAAATGCAAATTAAGGGCTGAAAATCAGTTAATTAATTACACATCTCCCCAAATAGACAAGTTGAGTGATTGAAGCTCTTCGTCAATTGAGTATTTGCCTCTAATCCTGTTCTGGTTTGATTCAAATTCCTTATGGAAAGTGGGAAAGATCACAAATAGTGCTCACCCTTCTGACTCACTTAATGACTGAGGCATCTGAAAGCTGAGAGCCAAGTCTTCCTGTTCAGTAGCAGTTTGGATGGTGCCAATGGAGGGAGGAGGTTAGTCAGGCGATCCCTGCAGAGAGGGAGCCACCCACTGTGCATGAGTCCGGGATAGGATGTCTGTGAGCCAAAACTGGGGGTGTCTAGAGCCTAATAATGCTCTGCCTTCACTCATTATGCAAGAACACAATTTTTCCAGGTCCATTTCCATCAGAGCAAATGAAGGCCTGTAACCTCATTTGACCAGTCCCCAGAGAGTATCTCTCTGACTCACTGGCCTTTGAAATCTCATGAGGGCCTTCCATGCAGAGAGCCAATTTGAAAGCCACATGTCCAGCCTTGGCTCAGTAAGTTACTGGGGACATCATCTTCTTTCTCTTTCTCTCTTCCTTGAAAGTACGGACCACGTGCTTAACATAAGAATGAATACACTTAGTTTAGAGGCAGCAGCAACACTGAATGAGACTCCATTTGGGGAACCAAACAGCAGAAAATTAGATCTTCCTGAGGAAAAATCATTTTGATCATTTTATTCCACTTCATGTTTATAAAACGAACCTAAGATAGTCGAATGAAATTTATAATATACTACTAAAACATGGATGAAGTATACATAATGACAATGAAGAAGAAAATGGTTGAGTGATTTATAAAGCATGATAGGTTATAAGTATTGGAATATTTCCTCTGATCTGATAATTAAGTAGTCAGAGCAATGTTGGCAAGATTTTAGATTTGGTAAAATGTTTTGCAAATTTGGTGAAATATCCAAAGAGTGCACAGCAAAACCTAATTTGTTCTGAGAATAAAATTATAGATTTCATTTTAATAGCTTTATGAAAGTATGATTAATGATAATAAAAGGCACATATTTAAAGAGTACATCTTGCTAAGATTTGGCATATGAACACACCCATAATCTACCACCACTGTTAAAGTGATGCATATACCCAGCATTCCCCAAAGTTTTCTCGTAATCCCCGCCCAGCCCCGCCCCCTTAACCCCCCCCCCCCCCGCCCCTTGCCCAAGCAACTACTGTTCAGCTTTCTGTCACTACTGATTTATTTGTTGAAATGACATGGAAGAGACAAAACATAATCATTCATCTACTGCTTTAAGAGTAATGCTGTAAGCAGCATTTTTTAAATAGTGTCAAACAGTGATGCTATTGACAAATTCATCATTTTGTTTGAGGAGGGAAAAGCTCATAGTCACATAGATGGGACTGTTTTCATTTTCATCTTCCTGCCCCTGACTTTCCTATCTTGCTGGGCCAGGGGAAAATGCGGATGAGACACAGCACTGACGAGATGTTCACATGCTCTCACTGCAGGCAATGCAGGTGCAAATTCCTCTGGCCAGAGTAAATATTAGCAGCAATAGCAACTTCAAAGATGGAATAATGTTTATGTCTGGAAAATGGTACAATAAAAAGACTGGGCAATTGTCAAATATCATATATCTGGTACTATGCTACATATTTGAAGTACAGTAGCTTAGCTTTTTCCTTGATTTTCCCCAAAACTCTCCTTATAATTTTTCTTTTATATTATGGTTATTTCCCTTCATATTATACTTAATAATATTATAGGCATTTTCAGTGTCATTAACACTTAGTAAATATCTAAGAAACTATATTTGTAGACCCAACACATACCTAGAAAAAGAATAAATTGATAGCATTTTCATTTTTATAAAATCCCTGTAATATTATTATGGCTCCAATTAAAGTAAAACAAACAAATAAACAATTGAGGGGGATATGGCCCCGATAATATGACCTAAGGAGAAGGGAATGCGCCACATAAATAAGATCAGATGCTGCTGATAGCTCAGGTAAAGTGCTAGGTGGAATTTGTTAATGGGCAGGGGAATAAATTTGAATATACACACACGACTGTAGGGTCAGACCACTCTGGGCCTTGACCAGTGAATGGGCTGTGTGCTAATCTTCACATTTACAGGATCTGTTGGGCCCAAAGATTGTACAGGGAAGGTAGGATACCTTAAAAGCCTGCTTGGTTCTCCGGGACTTACAGGAATTACACCAGTTTGCAGAAGTGAAGCCATAAATAACTCACCCTGAAAAGGGTTCTGAAGAACATATCCGGGGTTCTGAGTACTTGAGACTAGTTTTGGGTTCTCTGGCCTCCTGAATCAGGAGAATCATCCAATCCTCCTATAATTCCATCATCAAACACTCCCAAGAGCTGAAAAATGGTATTGATTTGGATGATCTGTTCCATGTAGGAGGTTTAAGACTCGCTGCAGGCCCATAACAGAATCCTTTGAAAGTTGATTTTGTGAGGAGAGAGACAAGAAATGACTTTTCATGTTGCCTTTGAGAGCAGACATGGCTCCAGAGCCACAAAAGCATCACAGATAAATAATCACATGGACTCGTTAAAAAGACAGATGGGTAGAAGTGGAGCAGGAATAGGTAATGTGCTTCCCAGGAAATACAGGTCAGGCATGGATCTTGATAAGAAGTGAACTAAAAACTCTCAGGTTTATTCTATGCAAATATCAGTTCCAAGTAATACTCTAGGCGTTAGTATATGTGGTAGACTCTCTGCCTTTTCCCTCCTAATGATTCATACTGCTTATCTTAAACCCTGAGTCATGAATTCATCAACTCTCAGAACAGACATTTCCACAGTTGGAGACCTGAGCGTGCCCTGAGTTCCTGTTGTAGTTGTGCCTGTTTGTTTTTGTTTTATCTCCAGTTGGAATCACTCTGCCCAGAATTTCTACCAATTTGTCTCAATTTTCTCCCTCCCAGCTCTGTAGAATACTGACCATCCTGAATTTCACGTCTCACTTGTCTGTTTTGTTTCCCTTCACTGTGCTAGCCATTTCCTCCTTCCATCCCCTCCAGGTTCCAATGTCCTCTTCAGAGTGTGATGTCCCACACCCTCTCTCCCTGAGCCCCCCCCCGCCCCCCACCACGCATGACCTGAGCCTCCACCCTCAGTTACTGCCCAGGTTACGGACAGAGCAGTGCAGAGGCTGCACTCAGGTGCTGTTAGACTCCATGGCACCTTGTTGCCAAGCCACATCCTCTCGACCTGGTAAGAGTCCAACTCTGATCCAGGCTTCTTATTCAGGACTTGGACTTCACACTTATTCTTCATTGGCAGCTTTCGGCCCAAGACCCAGTGCTGCAGTGTGTTTAGAATGTTTTTGGATTTTGTCTCTGCCATCCACTGTATTTGCTGTCGGTTGTATTGGGACTTGCAGATTTGATGAAATGTTGTTGTTTTTTATCTGTTCATCGAGTCATTGATAAATAATGACAAATAGAGCATAAGCACACTTCCCTCCATACAGACCTAATTCATTAATCAGACCTTTGGGTGTGGTTATTTAATATGTATTGATCCTCTTTTCTTAGACAAAGTGGCAGTCACCATGGAGTAAGAGCCACATCTTTCCTTTTTTTTTTTTTTTAACCCCGGCACTAAACAGGGCCCCAAATGCATGGCAGGTGCTTACAAATAGATATTGGTTGAATAAGATGCTTGTCAAAACTTTATATTTTAAAATTTCATCTAGTGTATAAGGATATTATAAGAGACCGTGTTATAGCTGACATAGTCCATAAAAACATTTCCATAAAATCTGAGTCTACTTAAGGAAACAATGATGTTTTCATGGCTTATTCTTCTTGACCCTTACTTGGTCTTAGCTACCATTATTTTCTCTTTAAGTATTCTCAGACCATTACTTTAATAACCTGTTCTTTCTAGGAATCTACTTTAAATTCACCAATCTATAGTTTGCCTTAAATGAACCCTCTTTTTTTATTGTGGTTATTGCATCACATTTAGTCACTTGCTTTCTGTACTCTCTCCTTACTCTCTCTGTTTTTCAGAGATCACAAAGATGTTTCAACGATCATATTTATCAAAGTTCTGTCCCCCTGAGATCGTGTTGAGGGCACTCACAGGCAGTCTAGTTTTGTTACCTGCATTGAGTTTCTAGTTTCCCAACCTTTACCCTTAGCTGATCTCTCATTTGTTTCAGCACATCATTATTTTCAACATTATCCAGAGAGAGAGAGAGAGAGAGAGAGAGAGAGAGAGAGAGAGAGAGAGAGAAAGGGGGAAGGAAGGAAGGAAGGAAGGAAGGAAGGAAGGAAGGAAGGAAAGAAAGAAGGAAGGAAGGGAGGGAGGGAGGAAGGGAGGAAACCCTTTTGTCTCAGCATTATCTTGTCCCTAAAATATAAAAGTTTGGATTGGATTTGGCTCCAAGGACTGGGGGCTTCAGGGGCTGAGGAGTGGAGTCAGGTGTTATAAGCATTTGGGCACAGAAGAAAGGATATTATGTCACTAGCGTCAAGCTCCTTTTCCAAGGGACAGGGAATAGGTTTCAATTTACAAAGGGAAACATTGAACAAAGACTGCATTCTTCTCGGGGCATCAGCATACTTTAAAACCCACATGTATTTCTTACCACAACCACCCAAGCAATCTGGGATCCCACACAAACGTGCAGTGCCTTCTGGAGAGGAAGTTTTTATGAATATTTTAGAAACAACAACAATAAAAACAAGAACAAAAACAAAACTAGCTGCCAGAGTCTGAATCTCAAAAATCTCAAAATTCTTATGCATTTTTTTTCAGACTTTCTGAAACAATATGAACATTCTCCTTGGTAAGTCAATAGGAAAACTCACTCTTAGGAACAATAATGTCCTGTGTTTCTCAAGTTGGGAAACTGAAATAATGGAGAACGTATCTGCTCTTAATTTCTCTAACGAGAAGAAATCTAAAAAGCATGTGGCTGGAGTCATCATTGGATAAACATAACCAGGACTGTGGAACGCACATGAACCTCCCATTTGCTGGACACTCACACATTTTCCCTCATTTCCTGAAGAATTGCTATAACCAGCAATTAGGAACAGTAAACACCAATACTTTCCCTTGAGGGGAATTGGGGGTACAAGCTAAAATATCTAAGAAAGTTGAAATCCGTAATTAAACACAGCCTTGGTCTTAAATGGCCATAATCCTTTCTTTGTCATCGACTTTCTGTAGTGACTTCTTTCTGAATGGCCCTGCCTCAGTTTACTAGTTTAGCTTTCTTATGAAATAATCTCCATACACAATCCCCTGAACAACTGATCTTCATCCACATATTGTTTTTCCAGTCATCTTAATGGGAATAAATAAACACATGATTTGCCTTTAATCTATTTTTCCTTGTGTTTAAAACAGAGGATATAATGTTATTTTTATACATGTACTTTTTTATTTTCTTTATTTTTTAAGATATTTTAAATTGATTTCAGAGAGGAGGAGAAAGAGATAAAAATATCAATGATAAGAGAGAATAACTGATAGTCTACCTCCTGCATGCCCCCCACCAGGGATCGAGCCCACAACCCAGGCAAATGCCCTGACTGGGAATTGAACCATGACTTCCTGGTTCAGAGATTGACACTCAACTACTGAGCCATGCTGGCCAGGCTGCATTTGTTTCTTTTCAACCCCAAGGACCTCACCAATGTAAAGTGAGTGGTTAAGCAAAATGGGGGGAAAATTATTCTCACTCTTCGCTGTAACCTACGTCAATGGTGTAACAAAATAAAAATGGAGGTTCACTATATGATATTTTGGATAGTATTGTCTTTACTGAAGAGCTAATTGGGGTTGTATTTTGGACAAAGGGAGTTTGCTAAATATATTCTGCTGAAAAATTTTTGTGGTAGAGTTGATTGTCATTGTTAGCATTAGTCATGGTCTAAAAAGTCACCTTGAATACAGAGTTTTCATATACTGAACCTTCACTTCACAAGATTGGATTCCTGTAAGCTTCCGGCTATATTTTCACCAATAAATCAATTCATGCCTTTGTTTATAGGTGCTTCTGTTTAAAGACACCTTGTTTAATATATGTTGTTGATTCATTAACATTGAACTCGGGGCCAACAGCTCTGTCACTCATTCCTGGCTGAAGCTCATCTAACACGTATTTTCTCCGTAAGGCACACCACGTTCTCCTTGTGTTTGGAAACACTATCCAGCACTTTCAAACAGTGCACTTGGGGAGCATTCTAAACAGCAAAATCACCAACAAAAATTAAAAATACATGAAAAACATGGCACTAAATACCACAATAAAGGACCCTTGTTTACAGTGTAAGAACTGAAATAGGAAGACAGAGTGACACCTTGTTGGACCTCAGCTGGGAACATGCATGTCAAGTGACTCAAACTTTCTGCCACTCTGTGCCTGTCTGTGAATGACCAAGAAAGTGCCACAATTATTGACTTGGGGATCACAAATAAATGTTATGAGCATTTGGGCACAGAAGAAATGATATTATGTTAATGAGTAGGTGAAATTGTAAATACAGAATCTGTGCATAATGAGGATCAACTGTATTTCTGAAATAATTATTTTAAGTATTTAAATTCTATACTAGTCTGTAATTTTGCCAATACCGACACTGTCACTTCTGAATAACCCCAGCTTTCTTTACTTCACATTCTCTTCTTAGAAAATCCCTTGGAACTTAAGAAAAAAAAAAAATCCCCCTGCTTATTACTCTCAGAAGCCACCCTCTAATTTACTAAGGATTACCCTTTTGGTTGTTTGTTGTGAACATGTAAAATCAATGATGGGAAAGAAAGCTGTAGGAATGCTGTGTCCCCTCCCACATCCCCTCAGCCCACCGCGAATACAACTTGCAGACATGCTCACGTCTTTGTCTTCCTGCCTGAGGACATTCTCTGTCCAAAGGACTATACAGACCCACAGAGGGCAGACCAGAAGTGAGCCAGATGAGAAGTGAGGCAGACAACACCTTAAGAGAATCCCGCCAAAACCGGTTTGGCTCAGTGGATAGAGCGTCAGCCTAAGGACTGAAAGGTCCCAGGTTCGATTCCGATCAAGGGCATGTACCTGGGTTGCGGGCACATCCCCAGTGGGAGATGTGCAGGAGGCAGCTGATCGATGTTTCTCTCTCATCGATGTTTCTAACTCTCTATCTCTCTCCCTTCCTCTCTGTAAAAAAATCAATAAAATATATTTTTTTTTTTTAAAAAAAGAGAATCCCGTATGCCACCTTCTCACCCTTTGGTGGAACAATTCCAGCACAGCTCCCAAAGGTCTCAGCAGGATTGTGCCCTGTTGCCCACACTCACCTGAGCTATTGACTGTTCCACCTTTCCTGTCTCAACATCTGAGTCTGGTTTGCCTCCCACATTAACTACTTTTATTCAAATTCCCAAGTCAGGTTCTGCTTTTATGGTAACTCACACAAAGGTAGAAATCATTTTCTCCTGGCATCCTGATGGGACCATTTGCATTTCTGCAGAACATCTCAGCTTAGAGACATATTTAGGCCTACCGGAAGGGAGCTCTACTGGACACCAACCTGGGTTCTGCCACTGCCTAAGTGCTTGGTGTCCCTGTCCATACCCTACAGCTTCTGTAAGAGATTACTGCAAACTAGGTCACTTAAAACAACAGAAATGTGGTCTTTCACTGTTTGGGAGGCCAAAGACAGAAATCCAGGTTTCACTAGGGCCATGCTCCCTCTGAAGGACCTAAGGGAAAATTAATTCCAGGCCTTTCTCTCAGCCTCCAGTGTTGCCAGCAGTCTCTGTCATCACTTGGCTTGAAGACTCAACACTTCAATCTTTGTCTTCACCATTATTTTTGTATGTGCATCTCTCTCTCTCTCTCTGTGTGTGTGTGTGTTTCTATATATATTTTTCATTTTCCATTAAGGACACAAATCATTGGATTAAGGCCTACCTTGTGGCCTCATCTTAACTGTACTATATCTAAACAAAGGCCCCATTTCTAAATATGGTTACATACGATGGGGTTAGGACCTGAATATGTCATTTTGGGAACACAATTCAACCCACAACAGTGCCTGACATCCTTTGGCTACAAAATGCAATCATTTCATGAAGAAGATGATCTCTGAGACCTCTTTGAGTTCTGCAGTTCTATAATTTAGATACCCAAGATCAGTTACTTTTCTTTCTATTGTTCTTTTTCTCTTTACTCCCTTACTTTGCCATTATGACCACAGTATAAAACCACCATATAAATGGTTCATCTAGAAACACACACACATATCACAAATACTAAAGCATGGAGAAAACAAAGCATCATTAAAATTTATGTCTCTTAAAATAATTATATTCTCAACCCCAGGCATTTAGCTTTCTAATCTAACCTAAGATACTCATTTAACACTTGTAACATATTTTGAAATCACTGGGTAAAAGGAACAATTACAAATGACATGAATTTCCTCAAGGATCATTGTGTTGCTAAAGATATGTTGCGTAGGCACAATCAAATACAAAATTAATGCCAGATTTTTACCTGCCCAGGATTAGATGTGAGTTTGCAAAGTTCAGGGTGCCTCCCACAGAAATTAACTTCTGCTGCCAGGGTATGTGTACGAATAGGGTGGGGAGTTCTTTATTTTTCTCTCAGCTATAATGTATTCTGTGCAACTGTGGGCCTGTTGACGGGGAACGAAAACAACAGGTATAAATCATATCATTTACCCCGAGGGGCAGAGCTTTAGAAAGACTGTTCTCCTTGAAGGTTGTTTTCCTTCGGATTGCTTATTTTGTAAAATTTTTACTTTTTTTTTGAATGTTCTGTTTACGCTACAGCAGCCAATGGAAATGAAAGCAAATTACCCTTGGAAGGAGGTACACAAGTTGTTTACAGGGCTGTGCAACCGAGCCCCAGGCATATCCGCTGAAAGGCTAGAAGTGACCTGCCTGCCAAGGCGCCGATGGGAGCAGAGCTGGACCCGCTGAGCCCGGCCCCAGCAAAGTCTGTTGGGCTCTAGTGACAGGAAGTCACATGTGGTGTCATTTTCAGCTGCTGAGAGAGACAGATGCACCCAGATCAATATCACTGTCCAGTATCAAAGACGTATTGTTATCTCACCAGGCATTTTTAAGGGAGGAAAACAACACAACTTTTATTCCATTGAAACCAGCAGGGGCCTCCAGGGCCTTTCCCCTTCTCCTGGTCAAAGGGGTGAATAAAGGTTTAGCAGGCAATGGGGATTCTTATTTTGGGAAACCTCTTTCAGCTAAAGGTATTATTCATTTTGAACTAATTATATTGTCTGTTGGTGTAGAGAGTCTATATGGGAAGTAATGACGACTATGACCCTACTGACCGTGCCTGACTTCAAAGGAGGGTGAAATGGTTTTTATCTGTTCTATGTATTATTGAGAAGCTTGTCACCGTCTCACCTGTAGCATTTGTATGCAATTTCAAAATGTTCATGAACTTTTTTCTCAAGACAGACCACTCAATATTACTACTCTAGGTGTGGGGTTGAAGGAGAATGAAAAACAAAACTCAGAAGTTACCCAAAGTGAAGTCAGATAGAGAACTAAGGTGATCTACTCTGAAAACATAGAGAGCGTGGTTTTGTTTTTCTTTTTGCATCAACGGGATAATTGGCCTGATTTTCCACTTCACGCTGCAGGTGAACACTCAGTTAAATGCTTCCGACAGGAAACCTTTCCACAGCTTTTGCATTTTTCACCGGGTGCATCTACCACCAGACCATATGGTAATTACTTGATGCGTGCAACAGGAATGAAACACGGTTAGAGATTTCATGATCCCGCCAATGGCATTTTCTATAGGTATTTCCACGGGTGGTGTGGAAAGGTCATATTGCCACATGCCTGGAAAGTGAGAAAGTAGCCAATGAAGTTGATATGTATCTTAAAGGTTGGAGAGTAAACACCATCACTGAGGTCATCCGAGGGCAGAAACCGTGGGTGGGGAATGTTTGCTAAGGCCCGAGTCACTGTTCGGTGTGCTGCCCACTGTGAGCCAAAAGGCTGTGGTCACAAGGCAACGAGATGCAGAGAGCGGACGACTAGCTGGCCCTTGAATAAAAAACAAACAGGCTTTTTTATGCACTGGGGAACTTTTCAGTCACTCACATTATGTTCTTTAATCGGTATCTTTTCATTACCTGCCTCCCCTGCTGTTTTGGTGAGAACACGTTCAGTAGGGCAAAACTATGCAGGAAATGTGGTGCGAGGGAGACTCCGTGAGCTTTGATAATGGCTTTTGGTGCCTTTCTCCCGCTATCATCACAGAGCACAGAGTGCTCATTATCATAATGTTTCCATTTTCTCACAGGAAGAGTTTTGGGTAAGAGAAAACAGGCCCACCGTTTATTTAATAAGGAATAAAAATACATTCTTCAGGACTGACTTGGAGTAGCTCAAGGCTTCCAACCTGAACTGGAAAATGGGCTAACATCCAGCACCTGCTAATAATGTCCCGAAAGCCTGAGGCTACGGGGAATAGATATGCCCCGGATATAAAGGGGTGCCCATTAAAATATTTTAAATTCCCCCAATCTGAAGTTTAATCAGTTACCCACTCTCAAGCCACATTGTCTGCCCAGCGACTTCTCGGAGAGCCTTTAAATGTTAATTAATTAGATACTGTGTTCTTGCTGTACCTTGAAGTCCAATTCACAATTGCATGTGGCATATGGTGCCAGAGGAACCTGTCCCAAGACACCACTGAAACGTACAGAGCCGCGCGGAGACCTCCCCGCGTGGCCCCGGTCCCCGCAGTGAATTAGCAGCAGCACAGAGGGAGCCCTGTCTGGGGAGGAAGGATGCCAAACGTGCCACTAAGCTCAGGAGAAACGGTACAAAAGGAGAAAACATGTTTTTCATCTTTCATAATTAGCCTTTGTAAATACGCAAAGAGTTGTTTTATTTTGCTTGAAAAATAACATGCTGTTAATAGGTTTATTCACTTGTTCATGAAACAAACCTAAATTGACTTGGACAAGGGCCCGGGATCACGCTGGTGGCTGAGAGCCCGAGGTGAGGAAGCACGCCCTGCCTGCCACAGCCAGCAGCTCTGAGAAAGTCAGTGAGGGCTCACCTGAACGGAGGCGGTTTGCTTCGATAGAGCCGATGTGATTAGACCTACAGGTGATGGGTACCACGGAGAGCTGCACAGATGGCCCCTGCAGGACAGGGGGCTCATTCCCTGCTTGCTGGGAGTCCCTTAGCTGAAGGGAGTTAGTTGCTTTGCCCCATGTTAGCCTTTGTCCTAGGTAGCCTCTTGTCTTATTCTGTTCTGGCTGCTGTAACAAAAATATGATAGATAGACCAAAGGTTCAAACAAAGTTTTATATCTTATACTTTTGGAGACTGAAAGTCTGAAATCAGGGTGCCAGCGTGGTGATATCTGGTAAGGATCCTCTTCCTGGTTTCATATGCTGCCTGCTTGCTGCATCCTCACATGGCAGGAGGAGAATGAGGGAGCTTTCTGGTGCCCATGTTACAAGGGCACTAACCCCAATCAGGAGGGCTCCATCCTTATGTCCCAATAACTTTCTCAAAGCCCTAGCTCCCAATATCATCACACTGAGAGTGAGGATTTCAACATATGGACTTGGGGGACACAGGCATTCAGCCTATTGCATCTCTGTCAGGACTGCTCAATGCAAGCATACAAAAATGCAGTCTCTTGTCTTAAGTCCCAACAACTATCAAGGACCATCCCAGATCCAAAACTCCCTGTAAGTTCTGTGAACTGTTGGTTGCAGCTGCATTGCAGTTCAACTTCTGCACAATCCTGCTTCCTGAATACCTACTAGGATCCATTCCCAACTCCTCTCCCCAGTATACTTCCTGCACACAAATATGTGTCTGAGAGTCAGCTTCCTAGGGCTTGGCCTGAGTCAGAGCCAAGGGCAGCTGGAGAAAGCAGTGGGACAGCTATGAGAGCCACTACCTGTGGTTCACCGAGAACAGAGGGCCTCTGGTATGCAGTAGGGCTGCACCTGTGAGAACTTCCACTGCAAGTAATCTGTCCTGAGTTCATGGTCAAAGGGAATTCACAGGCAGATGCTTTATCTTGGGTGTTTTAGAGGTTCCAGGGAGTAATCATCCTAAGGGCTATGGATTCAGTGTTGCTTGCTGAGGGCTGTTGATGCATTAGAGCAATGGTTCAAGGGTGTATTTGGTTCCCGGGAGGTTATATGACAATGTAAGGGAGATTTTTGGCTGTCACAGTGGAAGGGGGGAGAGTTGCTACTGACTGACATTTGGTGGGTGGAGTCCAGGTATGTTGCTAAACACGCTACAGCACACAGAGCAGTATCCCAAAACAAGGACTAATCAGGCCTCTGGCCTACAATGTCAATAGTGTCAAAAGGGATAAAGTCTGCATTAGAGCAAGACAAGGAAAGGCTAAGAGTGATTAATTTAAGGCAAGTGTGGAAGTCAGAGGGCTTCTGTTAAGGACTGAAGATTTGTGTCCCCCACTCCTAAATTAGATGAGAATATGAGATGAGAGTAGGGCCATGATGGGATTAATGTCTTTACAAGAAGCAAAAGAAACACCAGAGCTCCCTTTCTGCCATGAGAGGACATAGGGAGAAGATGACCATCCATAAGCCAGGAAGAGGGTTCTCCCCAGGAATGAAATCTGCAAGATTCCTTGGTCTTGGACTCCCAGCCTCCAGCACATGTGAGAAATAAATGTTTGTTGTTTAAAACACACAGTCTATGGCATTTTGTTATAGCAGTCTGAGCTCAGTAAGCCTTTTTGGCAAAATATAAAGAGATTATTCTCTTCTTTGGCTGAGGATAGAAGCTGAGATGGAGAATCAGACAGCATTTTGTTGTTATCAGGGTTGTGGGCCTCTGAGAAGTCTGAATTCTCAACACCAATAAATCTGCTATGCTATGCTCAGGACTCTGATTTCAAAACAGTAGGGCCATAAAAATTAGGTCAATGAACTTGAAAATCTTGACTCCCCAGACACCCATCAAAGCATCTGCACCTGCAGAAGTGGCCCATGCTCCCTGTTAAAGGCTGACACTCTTGTCTTCCTTGAAGATTGTTCAGTGCTCTCTGCCTTGCAGACACGCCCACCAAGTACACTCAGAATCTGCCCTCATCTCTCCTCCAAATCATAGCACAGCCCAGTTAGGGAAGGGCAGGATCTGCTAGGGAGGAAGCACACTTTACAGGGAGGGAGCTACAGGATCTGGCCAGCATTTTCAGTAGAAGCCCGAAGGTGATATATGGGGATGGACTCTGAGGGTGCTATGTCATGGTAGGGACAGAACACTGAATAGGGGAAGAGAAAATCTATTGGTATATAGATGTCTATAATACAAGATTCAATACCCTACAAGGACCATGGGGAAAGTGCTAAGGCTCTGAGTGTCCTTGTATGCTTGGAGAAAGTGTTGGGTGACACAAAGCCAACCTAAAATTCTAGAAGCTCCATAATAGATGAAGGGAGTGGGTCAGAGAATCAGCTATGCTGTTTGGGAACCAAGTGTCAGAAGTACGAGTGACCAGCTTACCGTGGTCCCCAGTGACCCCCTGGAAGATGTGTGTTCTGTACCTGCGAGTTCCTTCCATGAGGTTGGACACCCTGGACCACAGAGGTGTCCAACCTCTGAGTGTTCCACTCAAAGAAGTTCTCATCTAGTTTTAATCCATGACTGTTGCCCAGTCCCATCCAATGGGTCCCCATCCCAAGATGCCAGGGGAAAGGAATCGCTGTTCCCGTGTGGGTAACAGGCCCTGATTTCCTGTTACAAATACAACAGAGATTTTTTTTTTAAATATATTTTATTGATTTTTTACAGAGAGGAAGGGAGAGAGACAGAGAGTTAGAAACATCGATGGGAGAGAAACATCGATCAGCCGCCTCCTGCACATCTCCCACTGGGGATGTGCCCGCAGCCCAGGTACATGCCCTTGACCGGAATCGAACCCAGGACCCCTCAGTCCGCAGGCCGACGCTCTATCCACTGAGCCAAACCGGTTTCGGCAACAACAGAGATTTATATAGTGCATGTGGGAGTACAGAGGAGAGTGGGAGTACAGTTTGGGTACACTCTGACCGAACAATGAGGCAACACATGTGCAAAATCACTGAGTCATTAATAAAAAAGCAGGCCTTTAATTTTTTGTAATGCCCCAATACAAACCAGGAGTGGGATAGAGGCACTGATTACAGTTGTACCCCCTTATTCATTACTTTCCACAGTTTTAGTAACCCAGTAGCCATCTATGTTATCAGATCAACTGTTGAGATATTGCAGTGCTTGTGTTCAAGTAACACTTATGTTAAAAATTTATTTATTTATTTATTTATTTATTTATTTATGTATTTATTTTTAAGATTTAATATTTAGTGTGTATTATACTGGGTTGGTCTGACCACATCCATATTTTGGGGACAGTTATAACCTTAAAAAATTATCGTTATTGTTGAACATATTACAGATATCCTCCTTTCCCCCTCTTATTTTACTAAATAATAGACCCAAAGCAAAAGAGTAATGATGCTGGCAGTTTGAATATTCCATGAGAAGCTGTAAAGTGCTTGCTGTAAAGTGCTTCCTGTAAGTAAAAAAGTATGTACATATAAGAAGACACATAGTATATGTAGGATTCGGTACTCTCTGTGGTTTCAAGCATCCACTGGGGGTCTTGGAATGCATCTCCCATGGATAAGGGGGGATACTGAATATATAATGTGAAAAATACTACAGATAAAGAAACATCTGAGAACATATTTAAATTCATGTATTGAATATATAAAAATAAACAATGAAGGACTATTTTTATCACTAGTCAAATGGCAACATTTTTAAAATTAATATTTAATAGAGATAAGAGTTCTGTGAAATAGGCTTTCATCCACCCATGGGAGTATGATTAGTACAACCTTTTAGGGAGCAATTTAGTAGAGATATCCTGTTTGATTCAATAATTACTTTTCTGGGAATGCCTCCTAAGGTAATACATTAACAAAGAAAAAAAAAAAAACCTTCATAGGATGAGGACAACAGTGTGATGATTGCTGGGGAGGAAAAGGGGAGATGAAGGAGGGCATAGGGTGGGTAAATGGTGATGGACGGACACCTAGCTTGGGGTGGTGAACACACAATACAGTGTACAGATGATGTGCTGTAGAATTGTGCACCTGAAACTTATATAATTTTGTTAACCAGCATCACCCCAATAAAAGGGTGATATTGATAAAAAGGAAAAAAAGGTAATACATCAAAATATTAAAAAAAGAAAGCTTGATGAAGAAATGGTTTAACGGAGTGGTTTACAACATGAAAAAGGAAAATAGTATAGAAACGATAAAAAGCACGTTTATTTATCTATTCAGTAGAATACTGAGCTGGCTGCTTAATGATTATGAAAACTTTATAATAATCTGGAACTATAGGTAGATTCATACTGAAATAATATGGTAAATGCTTTAAATGCAATACCAAATGTAAAAAGTAATATTTGCTTAAAATGGAAAACATATCAAAATATTTTTTTCTGTCGTGTTAGAATGTTGGAAATATTTTATATGCAGAACAGTTTAATAGTGCCCAGCACATAATTGACCCCCCCCCAGAAAAACACTATTTCTGAAATATTTTCCTAATAAAATACGAGTATAAAATAATAGCACACTACCCCCATGCCATATACATAATTTATATAGCTATTTGCCCTGTACAAAGGTGGTAATTTGGGGGCTGACATCTAGCCCAGAGAGGGTGCCTGGTTCTATTTCCTTCTGCTCAATGGAAGGAATATGCTAGAGGGCTTTGCAAAGGAATTCCATAAGTGATTTGACCCTTAGAGGACGTTAGAGTCAGACAGATCAACTTCTCCTGGAAATGGGGCTTCAGTAATTTACCTTCTGTACAATGATGTGTGAATGAATTCGCATATGGCAGAGGCTAGCTGTTCCAGGTGATTTTCTCTGTCTCCTCTTCTCCCCCAGCTCCCTAGGGAAGATCCTGCTTTCCTAGATCAGTCTTTGGGCTTTTGTGAAGTAGCCACAGGATACAAACAGGGGGTGGGGGGCAGAGCAGGTGCTAGGAAGCTGGTGGTGTGGACGTCACAGGTGCTATGACTCATGGGTGCAGGGGCAGGAAGATGAAATGGGAAAGAACAGGGTGCACGTGCTGACGCTCTATGCCCGCTGGCTGCCTGGGAGAAAGGGTAACGGACGTAATTACATTAGTGAGCTCTGGCTGCTCTGGAGCACCTTTGAGGACACAGCTTGAGAACATAGCAACAGGACATTGATGGTGCTAATAGATGCCTGGCCCTGAGCAGGTGTTCCACGTGTGTGAGGTTCCTTCTCCATGCCCTTCCCTCTGGGATGGAAAGGAAACACAGGTGGGCTATCACAAGCTAGGAGATAGAGCCACTATGAATTGCCTGCTTCCCATTATGCTGAGAGGCAATTTTTTTGGGGGGTGGGTGAGAGGAATGATGGGGTGAGGATGCCAAAAAGATACAGTCCTGGCTGGTGTGGCTCAGTGGTTGAACATCGACCCATGAACCAAAAGGTCTCTGGTTGATTCCTGGTCAGGGCACATGCCCTAAGTTTCAGGCTCCATTCCCAGTAGGGGTCATTTCGGAGGCAGCCCATGATGATTTTTCTCTCTTCGGATGTTTCTATCTCTCTAATCCTCTCTCTTCCTCTCTCTCTAAAAATCAATTATATATATCAAAAATATATATATATATTTTTAAAGAGAGAGAAGGAAGTTGCAATAACAGCTCCAGGAACTGGAAGAAACTGCTGACCAGGGTCAAGGGAAGAGATGACAGTGGGGCCGCAATGCGCTGAGCTGTGAGTAAAGTGGCTGATGCTGCTCCATCCCTCTTGTGCCTCTGGGTTTTCCTTGTTTTGAAGGGGCCACGGGTAGCGCCACGGGAACCGCCACGGGAACACTGTGCTGGTTTGTGTCCTTGTGTCCGTGCTGTGCGTTGTGACTGCGTCTCCGTCACTGTACAGAAGGTTTCTTCTTCGTGAGATGACAAGGGGGTCCCGAGCCCTCTCTGACTGCAGGAGTAGAGGGGAGAGCTCAGAACTGAATGAGCAGGACCCAGTGCTGCTCACACAAGGATGCCAACTGAAAGCAGGGAGACCATGGAAAAGTGAGAGCTTTTCCCTCCAGGTTTGGAGGAGCAGGAAGCCCTGCAAAGCCTCCTTTTAAAAATATCTTTTTATGGATTTCAGAGAGGAAGGGAGAGGGAGAGAGGGATGGAAATATTAATGATGAGAGAGAATCATTGATTGGCTGCTTCCTAGACTCCCCACACTGGGGATCGAGCCCGGATATGAATCCTGACCAGGAATGAAACCATGACCTCCTGGTTCATAGGTCTACACTCAACCACTGAGGTGTGCCAGCTGGGGCCCACAAAGCTCTTTTATGGGCTGGCACCCGGTGTGTTTCAAGAGCTCCTGTCCTGGGTTCAGGTGCCTAAAAGAGATGCCTGGGAAGGTGGCACAGCCAGTGCTCTGCTGAGATCCCCGGGGTGAGGTTACAGAACAAACAAGCCGCTGAAATAAGAGATGAGTGCTCATCAGGAGGATGCCCAGCCGGCCCCTGCAGAGGCGGCTCTGCCTCCCCCAGGCACTGTGGGAGGCCACAGGGCTTTTCCTGAATCCCTCCCCTCAGCTGACTCCAATTGGGGAATTCTGAGACTGGTGACCCACATGCTTAGAATGGATTTTTCTATATCTGCCACTGCCTCTGCTGCCACGGACAGTTTCTAGCATTCTCTATTCTTTTTACATCTTTTACTGCTTGGATGGAGACAAAAAACATAATACACCAGGCCCAGGCTGTTCAAAATGAGGGCACCAGAAGAACCAGAACAAGAAAGAAACAACATATTTCTGCAGTGTGTTATCTTTTCTCTGCCAGCCTATGGCACTTGGGAGTGTGGCTGGTGAAGGGGAGGAGGTGGGGGACTTATTTACTATAAATTAGCATTATGGTGACATATGATTATTTCAGTGATCTTTAACAAATTAACCTGCTTCTTGCCCTGAAGTATCAGCTGTAGAAGTTTTGTATACAGGACAAATATACAAGGACACACACACACACACACACACACACACACACACACACACTGTGGAGGTTTTTCTTTCATGACAGCAACTTTTAATATGCACTAGAGTTGATTTAAAGAGGAATGTTAACACTTGACAATGAAGCTTAGAATAGATGGAGGGAATGGAACACTGAGACATTATCTGATGAAGAGGATGGTAAGTCAAGGTGATTTTTCAGTAGGACCAGCGCTTGTCTGGCCGTAATAGCCAACCATTACATCAGGGCTCCACTTCCTTCAGCTGTTGCAGGTCAACCCCTGGGTCAGAGCAACCAGGGCCAGAGGGAATCGCAGCATTATTTCAGTGGCCCAGGGGAGCTGCTGTGCGTCGGAAGCCATCTAGAAATTAAATACTCAAGGAGACAAACACGGAACCAGAAGGACTACACTTAGAATTTGTCATTTTTTGTTTCTCCCCGCAGTACCTAGCATGATTTCTGGCCAAAATTATATGCTAAAGATATGTTTCTCCAGTAACTGAGTAAATAGGTAAACATATTTTTGAATGTTCTTATCTTTTACTTCTTATTTAGTCCTATTTGTCTGTTTTAGATACAAATATCTGCACAAGGTTTTCTTTTTGTACTTCATCGTTATGTCACTTAGGGCATGACCAAAAAGACCCTACTATGGTTATAAATCTCTTCATCTGGGGTTCTCAACACAAATGTTGTTATTTAATATGTTCAGAGTCTAAGAAGCTGAAACTATAATAACACAAGTGAGCAGGTCATGAAAAGGGCCCATTTGGAGGCCTACTCCTAGGAGATTCACTCCTTTCAATTCTGGAAATGAAACCTCATCATGAGACAGAAGCCCAGCCTGGATTCTGCAGATGGAGTCTGGGAGGATTAAACCCAGAAGGAGGAGTCAGAGAGTTTAAGAGATTGTCCCCAAATAAGTCTGGCCCTCGATTCCAGAGCTTTGGTTATTGTCTGATAAGTAGAGGTGCCATGTTAGTTTCCCAGGGCTGCTGTAACGAAGTACCTCAGACTGAGTGTCTAAAACAACAGAAATTGTTTGTCTCACCGTTCGAGACTGATGGCCAGAGGTCCGAGATCAAGGCATTGCAGGGTGGTTCCTTCTGAGGCGGTGAGAGGGAATCAGGTCCTCCTGGCTTCTGGTGGTTTACTGGTCATCTTTGGGGTTCCTTGGTTACCACATGCATCCCTCTCATCTCTACCTCCATCGTCACATGGTGTTCTCCCTGTGTGTGCATCAGCAACTAAGTTTCTCCTTTTTATACAGAAACCAGTCATATTGGATTAGGGCCCACCTGGATGCCCTCATCTTATTATCTCTGCAAAGACTATCTCCAGATTCGGTCATTTTCTGAGGTTTTGGGAGTTTGGATTTCAACATGGTTTTTTGCAGTGACAATTTATCCGTCACAGGTTCCAATGAAAACTGATCTGCCAACTCAGGCTTTGTCCTTGTGACAAGTTCTGTGTCACCTGCTTATTGTGAAGGGGCTTCTAATGCTCCTGGGTAAGCTCACTGTGTAATCAGGAAGGGCTTAAAAACAGCAGTAAAATTAAATATTTATCCTGATTTTTCATAACCCTACTTTCAGGAGCGGCAGTTATTATCGTGCTAATTAGTTTTACCAGCATATAGTTCTTGGCAAGAAGAGGTTTTGTACATAATTAGTTTTATGAAAAAACAACCCTGGCAAATATTAAATATTTAATAACTGAAAATAACTGCATATCCTACTTGACCATAGAGTATACAATCCT
This sequence comes from Myotis nattereri, assembly GCF_964212035.1. Taxonomy (NCBI): domain Eukaryota; kingdom Metazoa; phylum Chordata; class Mammalia; order Chiroptera; family Vespertilionidae; genus Myotis; species Myotis nattereri. Next base: position 32,054,677 of record NC_138076.1, read on the forward strand.
GGATTCAGAGTGTACCAATGGTAAAGGGTTCATAAAGCAAACATGTTTTTGTCCCTTTAAATTTTACCTGGGGCAAACGACCTCTGGCCCTTTGCAGTTCAGTGGTATTGCACTCCCTGGTCCCCCTAAGCAGCCCCTCCGTAATAGCTGTCTCAGAGCTTGCTGCTTGCAGCCTGTCCACATGCACAATGAAATGAGAAACAGAACTAGTGCTCTTTCAACCAGATGGCAGGTGTGCGTGCTGCCTGCAGAAACCTTATCGTGATCTTCAGTTTCACTCAGGGCTCTTGAGATTGAGGCGATGTGTTCTGCCAAAAGTACAATTTCTTAGAAACAATCTTTAAGAAAGTACTTTGTGCACTTTACACTATGACACAAATGGAACTATTGTACTATTATTATTGTCATTACGATTACTTCTTTCAACACTCCTCGTGTTGCCTTCTGTGTTCATGTGAAGCCCTGTCCCCAGGCCTGGACTGGCACACGGCTGTGTAGGCAGCATTTTCATATGAGTTCCCTCGCCCTGCCCCACCCCATTCAAGGCTTCTGTCGTCCCTCCCCAGAGTGTGCTGGCCTTGGCCACATCTGCTAATGAATAGCATGCACAGCAGGCATTCTGCACTCCACTTCTGAGGTCAGGTAAAGGGTGTAACTCTCTTGCTGCCTCTCTCTCTCTTTCTTCTCAAGTGCTTGCTCTGATGAAGCTAGAAGGGCCACAGGGACAAGGGCAGCCTCCAGCCAATTGCCAGTGAGGAACTAAGGCCCTCAGTCCTGTACCCCAGAGAGTGAACCTCCCACTGAGTAAGCTTAAAGAGATCCTTCTCAGGAGAGTCTATGACTCCAGGTCTGGATGACATCTTGATTGCAGCCTGAGAGAGAGCCTGAGCCAGAGGACCTGGCTAAGCCATGCCCAGGTTCCTGATTCATAGAAATTGTGAGCAACAAATGATGCTTAAGTTGTGTTAGGGACTGAACTGTGCTCCCTCATAATTCATGTGTTGAAGTCCTGAGGTCCAATGTGACTATACTTGGAGATAGGATTTTTAAGGCAGTTAAGGTAAAAAATTAGGTCATAAGGGTGGGTCCTGTTGACCCATCTGATCTGATAGGACCGGTGCACTTATCAGAAGAGACACAAGGGTTGTGCACACAGAGAAATATCACATAAGGACACAGTGAGAAGGTGACCAAATACAAGACAAGGAGACTGGCCTCAGGAGAAAGCAAACCTGCTGACACCTTGATCTCAAACTTCTATCCTCCAAAACTGCGAGAAAAAAAATTCTGCTACTCTAGCTCCCAGTCCGTGGTAATTTGTTATGGTGACCCCAACAGACCAATACAAGCTGCTAAGTTTGGGGGCAATTTGTTATACAGGAATAGACAACTAACACAATAGTTAATAGACTTTGGATTCCATTCCCTCTGCGCTGGGAACAAGACAAAATGACAGTCTACAAAAGGAAACCAGCAAGAATGATACAGTAAAAGAGCTCATAAACAGCAAATCAATTGTGTTACTAGAGAGATGGGCAAAGCATAATAGGAGATTTGGGTAGTGGGTGCTTCACTCTGCCTTGGAGGAGGGCCAGGAGGAAATGAATGTCACCTCTCTGAAGAATGGCGGCTGAAAAGACACATACGGGTGAGTAGAAGTTCCACAAGCTGGCCAGGGAAGAGAGGACAGTTTATGAAGAAGGAACTGCTTTGTGAAGACATAGACACAAGATAGCCTCCCACCTCTCCCCTGGTTGTTCTGTGCCCTATAACTCCCTCAGCAGTACACAGCCTTTGCCTTTTTGATCCTCACAGTTGCCCACTGAAGTTGGTTCTGGAATTATCCCCATTTTGTAATTGAATACATGGAGGATGAAAGTTTCATCAGTTGCCTGAGGCCATTAAGTCACCATATAGTTACTGAGATTCCCACCCAGGTCTCCAAGGTAAGAAGAAATCCTTGGAAGATACAAACTTCGGTGAGGATAAATAATAATAATAATAAAAAAAACCACATAGGAGAGAAACTGAAAAACAGAAGTATAAGCAATAAGAGGAAAAGTAATATTGTCCCAGAATCCAGAGAAATAGTCTTTTCTAGGTTGGAATAGTGTTTTCTGCTCAAGACAGTAAAGTCATCAGGCTTTGGGGAAGTCTTCAGTGACAAGTTTCAATGGTTTAATAAGATCAGAAACAAGATTTTCGTCCAATGAGTGGGAGGTGAGTAACTGGAGACCATGACCCCTCCTTCAAGAAATTTGATTGTAAAGTGAAGGGGGAAATAGGGCAAAGGCTAGATTATCTCATGGTAAATTCTGGTGTGCAGACCCTTCCTTCCTTTATACTTTCTCTGTCGAATGCTAGAAATTTTGCTAGTCAGTGGGTTTTGAATGTCCTACATCTACATACTGTTCTCTTTGAACATTTTCTTTCTATTTAATTGATTCAGAATATCTCTATTAAGCCATTAGACTTTAACTAGGCCAAAAGTTTAACACAAGGAAACAGGTATCTAATTATAGTCTATTTGTCTATAGAGAAAATATCTCAGAGTGAAAGCTGCCTCCAGCAAGGTCCTTTAAGCCCCAACCAGTCCATGAGTGTGGGACAATTGAACTCTTGTGCCAATGAGAGGGTTGAATTAGAAACAGCAGACTTCAGAATTTCTTGAGATTTTGATTTTTGTAAAATACTATGGACATTCTCTCTGAACCAATCTTGTCCCAGGCTATTACTAATTTCTGTGCCATGGACAACACCTAGGAAGCTAATAAACTTTCCTAGGATTCTTTAAGCTACCATTACCTTTGTTTTTAGTTTGCCTTACCTTGATATTTCAGAGGGTCATTCTCCTATAAAGGACAATGAATTCTGGAACGTTGCACATGTACTAGTATATGCACACAAGTACATTTTTTTGGACCATGGGACCTTGAATCTGTGAGTGGCGCAATCACTAAAGCAAGGTGGTACAAGAGATGAAGAAGCTTAAGAAATAGAGCAGGAGACCAAAGAGTTCGTGAGGGGAGCAATGAAGGTGACAGACATGTCTATAGTAGGAGCAGGTCATAGTTGGGGTCATGCTTCATCTCCATTCTGTAAAAAGACATACACAGGTGATACTGGTTCAATAGTTAATTTTTTCAATCATATAATGTGGAATGCAGCAAGGATCATGGGGCAGATTCTGTACCTTCTACAGTAAAATGCGGCATGGTACAACTGTGCTGACAGTGCACATGCAGCACAACTTTGGGTGGACATTGTTGCCTGTGGAGAGAGGGAGCTCAATATAATGTCAAAGCATTGGTGAGAATTTTGTAAATTGCAGGACAGTCAGATGTAACATGAGATCTTCTATTTGTACACTGTGACCATATAACACTAGCAAACTGCCCAAGAAAGTTGAAGAGAGCTTGCGTGTGCCATCTGATGGAGAGACCTGCAATGACCCCAAGTTGGCTATGCCCAGACTGCCCACAATAAATACCCTCTAAGCTTCCCCATCATTTAAGACCATTATTTCTCTATATAGTGCTTATCATGAATCAACACTTCTCGGTTAATTCATATTTGTATTTCTTGTCTGATGGCTTGGCTATTTATTTTGTTGGTCTCCATCTCCAAGAAGATGTCATCTACATGGCATCAAAGCCTTGTCCCTCCTATTCACTGTTGTCTTTCTCACTCCCAGCACACTGCATGACTGTTTGGCACTGGTCCGAGGTAAAATGTGTGAACATGTCCCCATCCCTTCCCACTTTTCTATTCCCAAAGAGCTCTTCTGGGGAAAATTAAGGGATAATAAGGTAAGAAATCAAATTTCTAATCACAATTATCCCGTGAATTTGCTTTTTATTTTAGGTAAGTGCTATGGTTTGAATTATGTCCCTCCAAAAAGTAGATTGAATTCTTAGGCCCCAATACTTCTGAGTGTGACTTTAGTTGGAAACGGGTCATTGCAGATATAATTACTTAAGGTAAGATCATTCTAATTCAGTGTGACTGGTGTCTTTATTAGAAGATGGCCAAATGAAGACAGATACAGAGATGAAGGTAAAGATTGGAGTGAGGCAGCTGTAAAACAAGGAATTTCTGGGGCTTCAAGGAGCTGGAAGAGGCAAGGGATTCCCCCACAGTTTTCTATGGGAGCATGACCCTGTTGACACCTTGACTTTGGAGTTGTAGCCTCCAGATACGTAAGAAAATTCCTGTTGTTTTAAGTTACCCCGTTTGTGGGTCTTTGTGACAGCAACACTTGGACACATAAACAAGTCTTATATCTTCTCTAAGCCTCAAATTTCTCATCTCAAAACTGAGAACAACTGTATTACTTAAAGAAAACAATAAAAATTAAAAGAAGATCTTCATTAAATTAATGCATATACTGCACTTTTTAAAAAATCTTTAAAGTTCAGGCAATTCTCCTTGTAAACAGCGATAGATTGATCCTCACACCAATTTTGTCACTAACTCATGCCCAGTTTTCTCATCTTTAAAATAGTGCTGGACACTGACTCTACTCATCTTCTTTCACCCACACAGGAACACAACTCTTACATATTTTATTTCTCTTTTGATTGATATCCCATCTCCTTCCACCATGGGATTGAGGCAGCTTACCATCAAAACACGAATACCAGTTTTATGCATTGCAAGCATGGTAATACTATAAAGACAAGACAGTAAAATACTCGATAATATATGGTTATGTGGTATACTATATGCTGAAAGGGTGATAAATTTTTGTGACTCATGTGTGAAGATGTATCTTTCTAATACTGTGTGACTAGGGTTATTTCATTTATTTATTTCATCAATTTTGTTCTTTTGTTTTCCTAGCAATTTCCAAGAATGACAAACTGATCATGGTTTAATACAAACTGTGAATCTTGTAGTCCCCTGTGAGTGACTTATAGGGTAATGAATGGCGGGGGTGGGGTGCCAGTTTGAAGACACTCAGTTTGCTCTGTCTTCAGGCAGTATTCTGTTTGATTGATTGGTTGCAGGTCACACATCAATTTCTCTTTGGTAACACAGGCAGCATGCCATAGTTCTATGTCTACGGGTCTACTCACCAGCACGGTTCTGTTAAGCAAGGCAGAGGAAGGTTGATGATTGAGAGTTATAGCTGAAAGGGTAAGGACATTCCCCACCTTATTCCTTCTTTTCCTACTAACTGCTTCAAGGCCAAGTTCAAATCAATTATCACTTATCATTTCACGTATTTTTCCTTTACTGTTCAACTAACAAACCAAATGTTACTTTATAGTGACATAATACCTTATAGTTAACAAAGTACTTTCATTTTAAATTCTTTCTGTGTACTCTTGATGATTTCAACAAGGAGATACCTGACTTCTTCCACATCATTCAGTTAGTGAAAAAGCTGACCCTGAGGCTCATACCTTAATTTGTGTATCCTTCCTATAACACTAGGACCTGCAGGTAGATATTTTGCATTTTCCTTAGGACTGATCACAATGTGCAATATAGCAAACACTTACACACTTGCTCTACTGATCAGGGTTGGAAATGGTTTGGGGCAAGGAGGCAAAGCAGTAATGTCCTATATCCTCATTACCTTCAGAAGATAACCCCATTGAGTGTTCACTAAGTAGAAACTGCATCTCAATGGACCATCTTTTCATCTATAAGTTTTTTAGAAACATGCCAAATGCATTCAGGTTATGGCGAGATGGAAGAAGGAAACCCGAGAATGTCGCATGCTTGTCTGTGATGAAGGAAGAATGGTGAGTTATGGACCTAAGTGGTGAAAGTGGGGACAGTAACACTTCTCTGGGGAAAGAGGAGCAAGGCAGTGCGGGTGGTGGCAGAGTTCTTCCTTTTGATGAAACTTGCAAGACATGTGGTGGGATTCTTTCTTCCCCTTTCTCCAAAAGTAACAGATAATGTTAATTGACTCTACAAAATGGGACTACTATCTGCCTTCAGGTGGAATTGTCTTTGATTTCTCCTTTTTGTCTTGAAATCCTTTATTTTCCAGTGTTAATCTTAATGGGTCATCTCAGGTATGTCTTTCCTTAGTCTCTTGAGGGAAATACTAAACATATTTTCCCATTTTAGACTGTGAGTGGGATTAATCAACCTTGCTACCACAGTCCTTGTATCCAGTGTGCTTGGGGTAAACATGGATGCCAGCCTGTCCTGGTAGCATCATTTCTACCATTGCCACTTTGTGGGAAATATTAACTTAATGCATCTGAGCAGAAATAGGAGAAAAGGGCCAGGTAAGCTAAATATTAAAACATGGTCAAAGCCAGAAGAGACTTAGTCTTAATAAGTATCTGACAGTTTAGTGCAGTGGTTCTCAACCTTCTGGCCGTTTAAATACAGTTCCTCATGTTGTGACCCAACCATAAAATTATTTTCGTTGCTACTTCATAACTGTAATGTTGCTACTGTTATGAATCATAATGTAAATATCTGATAGCAGGATGGTCTTAGGCAACCCCTGTGAAAGGGTCGTTTGACCGCCAAAGGAGTCGCGACCCACAGTTTAAGAACTGCTGGTATAGGGGGTACCTTATGATGAATGTGAAACTTCAATTCCATCTGTCATTACAGAATATCAAAATTGTTTTCTCTTCTGTTAATGTGTGTACTAGTATATGTCATGTGGAGGGAAGTATGTCTCTATGTCATGAACGATGGAAGAACTAAATACCTACTCTCAGATTTACTTTTCGTATGTACATCTAACTAGTTTATTTCAACTAGGTTTAGTATCAGGCACCTGGGATATGAAAATATAAATACTGTCGAGTCTGTACCTTAAGTAATATATTGCCTATTGGGAATGGCTTTAGTTATTCCTTACATTAGTTCAGGCTAGATTTATAAATAAAGGAAAATAATTCTGATGGACCTGGGTCATGCTTTTTATGTAGAAAGCAAGATCTAAGATATCTACTGAAAGTATACTAGAATTTTGTGGCCAGGTAAGTTGTTTAGGTTGAAGTATATGGCAAAACAGCCTATAATGAAAAGTGAATTAAAGAACCAGTGGCCTCTTATAATGATGAAGAATTATGTGAAGTAGAAATGTAAGAAGGATTATGGAAGTAATTGAATTTCTCTTTTTAGTTTTCTTGACACTTCTGTGTTAGATGGTCATTGCAGTGTTCCTCATTTATCTACCTCTGAGTAGACAGAGGGATCGGGATATACCTAAGTACGGTAGTGATATAGATATATTAACAACCTATCCATTGCCAGCTAGTGAACGAGTCATATTTCATAGCTCTAATGTAATCAGAGGCTACAAAATTTAATCAAGGGCTACAATATTTCATGTTTGTGAGGTCATTACTTTGAAATATTGTTTTTTTTAAAGCACAAGAAAAGACCAGTACTTACATTGAATTTTAAATGAATACCATTGAAATTTTTAAAAGAACTCAGATGAATCTTCTATTTAGTCCATATAATTGGAAATATTAATTTTAAAACTGGAAAAAATTTTTCCAAATAACAGATGAAGAATAAAGTTGTCCATTGTGTATTTTTTCTAATTCTTCAAATAGACGATGACTAGTGGATGGCAAATGCACAGTGGCAAGTCAAAAGAAGATAAATATTTCAATTATAGTTATTGCCTTAATATATATTTTTACAAATTGTCTTTAAAGCCAAAGTAGCAAAGAGTGATACTAGACTTAGTATGAGATACTAAAGCTTGATAAAACTGCCCAAGCCCTGTCGTATGTTCATTTTGCAGCAGAATGTTCCAATTTAGGGCATGTAGACCTTGACTTGAGGAGGGAGAATATATAAAGTGTTTCTATGATCAAGTAATTTGAGGAAATACTACATATAATGTCTTACTGGCCTTTTGGAAAGTCACATGATATACTTGCAAGTTAATGACTAATAATTCCTATAGCAAAGAGACCTTAAAAATGGAGTCATTGCAATTAGGCAACCATCATACAAAAAACAAAGGCATCTACATACAACTTTTTGTTTTGAAACTTAAATTGAAACACAGATTACTGAATGGTATTGTAAAAGGAAACAGTCTTACGCATTTCCAGAAATTGATCCTATGTTATCATCTGAGGTAGAACTATTAAATTTATATGTATTGAAGCAACTTCATCAACATACGTCATATTGAAGACCTAAAATTGCTTTTAAAACAATCTCTTTTGTTTCTTATAATATCCAGAATTTCTGGGTATCATGTTCCCATGGGGAATGATTTGGCACTCTTCAAAATTGAATTGATATTCCCTGTAGAGATATTACTTCAGATGAAAAACCAATGACATTTAACCACAGGACACAGCAATGCACAATGGTGGGCTTCTCTTCTCTCACTACCTTATCAGAGACCCCAGTAATCACAAGAAGAAAGTAGTTTAGACCTGGTACTACAAGTTAGATTGAAGACTCATCTACACTCAGGACTCTTTAAAGGAGAGTAAAGAAGGAAAGAAGTGTGGGAGAAGATATAAAACACTCACATTTGATGTTACTTGATTTCATGAATGGTAATAGTGTTTTGGGTTGAATTGTGTTCCCTTAAAAGATATTTTCAAATCCTAACAGTTGGTACTTGTGAATGTGCCCTTATTTTTAAGATAAGATCATTAGGGTGGGCCTTAATCCAGTGACTGGTGTCCATATAGAAGAAGAAAATGCCCTGTGAAGACAGGCGCACACAGGGAGAACACCAACTGATGATAGAGGCAGAGATTGAAATGAGGTAGCTGTAAGTCAAACAACACCTAAGATTTCTGGCAAGAACCAGAAGTTAGGAGAGGAAGTAGAGCCCTGCAGACACCTGGATCTCAGACTTCTAGCCTCCAGAACTGTAAGGGAATACATTTCTGTCATTTTAAGCCACTTTGCACTACTTTGTTATAGCAGCTCCAGGAAACAAACACAAATAGCTAGTGGTTATTTTTTTCTACGATGTTAGGCATGGTGCTGAGCCATTTACATACTTTATTTCTTACAACAGTTCTGGCAGTAAGTCTGTTATCTCCCACTATACAGATAACAGAAGGTTTTGATTGTTTTGGAGCAACAGTATTTGCATCACTTGGGAAATTGCCAGAAACTCAAGTTCTCTAGCCCACCCCAGACCTAGTAAGTTGAAAACTCTGGCGGTGGGCTTAGATACTTGAGCTTAACAATATCCCTAGATGGTGCTGAAACATAATATCCCAGTAGGGATGGAGGAGAGATTTGGATGTAATTCTCTCTAGGTCAAAAGCCCATGTTTCGCTGACATACGGGGTGCACACACACACACACACACTCACACACACACACACACACACTCACACACCTGAACATCCACTTTTTCAAAAAGAAAATAAAGGAAACACTTGGAGAAAAGGGAGAGCCTTAGAGGACTATTCCTCTTCTCCTCCCCAAAACAGCAGAAAGCCCCGGTGAAACTCCATAGTTTCTATTATGTCTTGGAGGGGGTAAGGGTCAGGCACTCTTTTATTGCTTCAAAAGTGTTTGTACTGATAACTATTGTTTCTACTCTTATATATGTCAAGGTCAAAGGCTAAATAACAAAAGCCAAGCATTCTCTTCATCTGGGGAGAAGAATGAATGAATTCATTTAAAGTAATTTGTTTGGCCAAACCGGTTTGGCTCAGTGGATAGAGCGTCAGCCTGTGGACTAAAGGGTCCCAGGTTCGATTCCGGTCAAGGGCATGTACCTTGGTTGCGGGCACATCCCCAGTAGGAGGTGTGCAGGAGGCAGCTGGTAGATGTTTCTGTCTCATCGATGTTTCTGACTCCCTATCCCTCTCCCTTCCTCCCTGTAAAAAATCAATAAAATATCTTTAAAAAAAAATTTTTGTTTGCCTTGCTGTTCTCTCTTTAAGGATCCTTATTTTTTAACATATCAATTTTATTTTGCTGAACACAAGCTTTTCTTCAGAATATTTTCACCATGTGAAATATTTAGTGACCCTGACTCTCACAAAGCATTTGTGAGACAAACAGGCCTCATTTTCTAAAGACTTACTTACCACCGGGGCCAAACAGGCCATCTCAGCTGGGAGCTGGGAATAGACCTGTAGAGCAGAGCCCAGTTTGTGACTCAAGCTCTTTTCCTTTTGTTATGGGCATCAGCAAACCATCTGCAGCGAATACATTTGACTTTGATATAATGTAATATTGGTAATATAATAATTATATCAGGAAGCCAATTCTCTTCCTCCTGAAAGGTGCTTAGTGTAATGCTCAGGGGTCTTCTGTTCGGATGTATGGGAGTTTCCAGGGATCCAAGACAACTCCCAGTTTATTTGTCGTACAGGTCACCTCTGCTTAGATGTATCAGTACTTCAGATGTAAGCAGTTAAATGCTCCTTGAATGGATGCTTTCTAAGGTTTCTTCCAGTCATTAATGCTTTATAATTCTGTTGCCCTAATCAAGGGACTTTGAGAAACTGGTGGTTCTGTGTTTTTTTTGTGTGTTTTTTAAAATATATTTTTATTGATTTCAGAGAGGAAAACAGAGGGAGAGAGGAATAGAAACAACAATGATGAGAGAGAATCATTGATTGGCTGCCTCGTACATGCCCCCTACTGGGGACCAAGCCCACAACCCAGGCATGTGCCCTTGACAGGAATTGAACCCGGGGCCCTTCAGTCCTCAGGTTGACCATCTATCCACTGAGCCAAACCACCTAGGGTGGTGTTTCTGTTTTATTCGAACCTCCATCTAAGAATCATTTAGTATTAGGAAGGATTTAGGGGGAAGTATTACAAGAAAGACATGTTTGTGTAGAGCTTGTCTTTAACAATACATTCACCCAAAGCAAAACAAATTCATTTGACTCTCAAGTTGAATCAACACTGTGCCTCTTTCCCTCCCACCTCAGGACTGTCTTCAGAGTTCAACTTGCCTTCCAGTGGTGGATGCGTGGAAGTACAGAGAATAACTGTCTTTAAATAGCTGCTGATCTTCATATCATTAATTTCCTGCTCTGAAAACTGAAATGCCTTGTAATTATCCAGCTGTAGGAACACAGAAGACAGTACTAAATTTTTCTTAAGTACAGCCCATTGTGAAAACGGAAGCCAAAATATATAATTAGCTTGGCATTAGTATTCGATAGCTGTGCAATCTCACAGTGGCACAATAGCTGGGCCACTTGTGAAGGGCAGGCTGTCTGGGTAATGTAGCAGAAACACTTATCTAAATAGCATGCCCTCTCGTGCCCCTGTCACAGTGCCAGCATATTAGTCCTATTCCCAGTTCATGAATACAGTAGGATTCCACTTTGCAGCCCCTGCCAAAAGAAACAGCCTTCCCTGTCTTAGGAGTGAAGTCTGAACACATAAATGAAAGTGAAAAGTAATTAGATTATAATGTTTCAGGCTGAACCTGGTGCAAGAAAATAGTCCATCTTGCCCATTTACATGAATAAACATCCCACTATTCTTCCCAGACGATGTCCACAGGGCAGGGGCCATGATTCTCCATAATGAAGTCCAAGATAACTGTTTAGACAAGGGGAAAAAAGTGGTTGTTCTGACCTATCACCCGCCTATAATCGTGATTAAAAGTCACAAGTATATTGTTTCCATTTCTAGTCATGATTTTTAAAATTCTTCCATGTGGCTATGTCAGTCCAATTTAGATGCTCTGGGAAGAAGAAAAATAAACATTTCTGCTTAGAAGTTGCTCAAAGCTTAGGATATAGCTTTAAGAAACAGAATGATGTTGTCAGTCTGTTAGAGGGCTATCTAGTATTTAAGGTCTTTTGACCTATAAAAGGGAAGGTATCAGGCATGGTAACTTAGGGGAAAAAATTCCTAATTACTATTAATGAGATTCATTATAATATAAAGTCTCCCAGCAATGAATTTTAAATGTCCCTAGTCAGTTTTTCTATCAACATAGCGCAGAAGAAAACACCTGCCCCAGAGTGCATATGGAGTTGCATTCTTCTTAGCTGATATGGATAATCTACTTATTTTTGTACTTGTCATGTCGGTAAATGAGGGATCAATCCTTCCCTCAAATCAATTTTTCTACCAAAAGCTAAAAGCTGGGGTGTTTGTGTGGTATGTTTTAGAAATCATGCATTAAAAGTAATTGAAAGGAATTAAACTCTAATTCCTTTTGTCTTCTTTTTTGTATTTTTTCTTGTTTGGACTAATGCAAATTACCGTTACTGTTTCTTCCCTGACGGTGTTCACAGGCCAAGGGTCATGATTCTCCATAATGAATTGTACCCTACGCTAGTACAATTTAGAAAAATCAAGCCTTTTATGAAAAACGTAATTCCAAGTCTTAATTGGAGGTTTAATAGAATCTTCCTAGAAGTTACTGCCTCAAAAAGTGATGTCCCATAGACATACAATGTAAGCTACATGTGCAATTTTAATTTTCTAGCAGACACATTGTTAAAATTAAAAGAAATATGTGAAATAAGCTTTAATAACATGTTCTATTTAAGCCAATAGACCTGAAATATTATGTTAACATATAATTAGTAAAAAACTTATAAAAGACTTATTTGACTTCCTCTTTGTATTCTACACTTCATTTTGCTGTTCTAAATTGTTTAATTTCCATATGCAGTATAAATAAATAGTAAGAAATCTTTTGTCTCTACTTGTGAAAAATTTAAATTGCTTTACACCTACTGAAACCTTTGGCCAGATTAAGTATTTCTAAAGAGCTGAAACCATTTTGACTAGCGAAATTCATCCCTAATACATTTACTTCAGTGTTAGCCATTAAAAAATGGTTTGTATTTTAGCAATTATGCATCATTCAAACTTTTAAAAAATAAGGCTTCAAAGCTGTAAGATGTTTATCCTATCTAGAGAAGCATAATTGCAAACAACATTTTATCTAAAGCAGTATAATTGCAAACAATTTTTAAAATCACCACCTCCCAGTTTTGCAAATGAGAATCTGACCAGTGCTGGCCATTGTGGAAGCTACTCGCCACATCAGTCAGCCAGGCTCTTAAAATGTGGGTAATGAAATGCTGTAAGTGCACTTCCAGGGACACAGACTAATATTTGTTGGACTAAGATCCCTAATGGTTAACAGCTTCACTGTGATGGTCTACGCCAATGGGCCAACTCATGAGAACATAAGATGACAAAAAAATAATAGTTCAGATCATAAAAGCAAAGCTTCAGAGTTGGATCATACATCTCCACCACACACCACTTCCCGCGGCCCCACACAGACTCTAGAGGACCCTGGTCTGCTATTCTTAAATTAGATACAGATGTTCAATGTCCTGGAGTCCAAGGTAGTGCCTCAAACATGAGTTATTAAAAATCTTTGGGAGTTAGCATATGATATAATACATTTGTCATTCAATTCAATTCAGTTATTTAGAAGTTAAGCAATATATATATATATAATTTGTCTATTTATATTTGTAGCAAAATATCAGTTATGATATTTTTAAGTATTCAGAATTTTCACTAAATTACAAGCAATATTTTATCTGTTATTTAAACTCAAACTTCTTTGGAAAACATCCTGATTTTTTTTTCCTCACATGTAGTAGATTTGATTCAAATGACAGATAACATTTTAAAAACTTTAATGGTATGATTAGTAAGTAGCTATGATAGATAGTTTTATTTATTATTTTCCTTCCTACAAGTGTTTTGATATCCATTTGAGGTCCCATCTTTGCTGCTCCAAGAACATACCAACGTAAATCTACTAAAGATTTTCAAGCTATAACAGCAGGAAGAAATCCTACCCACAGATGTTCAGGTATGTAAATACTCAGAAATTAAGGCAACTCCAAGTAACATAAATAGGTAACAAATCTATGTTTTTCTACAAGTTTATAGTAAATATTGATTAGGCTCACTGTTCTTCAAAATTAGTTAAAGCTTTTAGAAGAGTGGCCTTGTCAATTTTCTTATTTTTGTATATTTAAGGCTAATTTGTAATACAATCTTAACATGATATACTTGGTCAAAATCTTTGATGATTTTTAATTGGTGTTTCCATTACATGATTATTGATTTGGTAGAGGGCTCAATATGTTAAAGAATCTTTAGCAAGCTGGTATCATTATCAAATTAATGCTTTAAAATTCCCATCTGGCAGCAGAGGGTAGAGCTAGGGTCAGGGAAACTAACATGATACATGTTGAACTAACAAAAAAGGGAAACGCCAGGAAATAGCATAAGATAGTAGCAGGTAAGATGAAGAGAAGAAGGTAGAGTCAGTACATTTATGGAGGTAAAATTAGCAGAAGTTGGTAGATCTGTTGGATGCACAGAAGAAAGGAAAGAGCAGTGAAAGCAAAGGTTGGCTTGTTAAATCCTGTGCCAGATCCTGCTGTAAGAAATCTAGGAAAGACAGGCTTGGAAAAGACCAGAAGAAGAGGAAGAAAATGACAGGTAAAACTCATGGTCAGAGACTCTAAAAGAAACAATCATTTAAGACATAAGTAATTTTTGAAAATCCAATTAACTTGGTGAGAAAGAAAATTGGGGTGGCTGATAATAAAATATCTCTTAAAAGTTCAGATTTAAAATTCACATAAAAGGTATAACACATAAAAGGAAGGACACATGATCAAATATTGTTTTGGAAATGTGTTGTCCAGCACTTACTAGCAAGCTTACTGTCAGTGAACTTGCCCATTAAAAATGCCACAGATAATGATGACAACCAGGTAGTTAATATTGATTCTGCACTGAAGGGGTGCCAGGCACTAAGGATGTGAAGAGGTAGTGCTGTGAACATCCACATTTTAAAAGGATGAACTGGAGCTATTAAAGGAGAAACAATTTGCCAAAGTGCTCACAGCCGGGCGAACTTTGTAAGAATGCTCAGAGCAAGCAGTGTGTCAAGAACTATATCATTCCACAGATTTGGTTCAGTGTTAATAGATGCAAGAAAACAAAACTGCTCCTCTGCTACGTTTCCCCCAAAGGAATCTTTCAAGGGAAGCAGGGAGAACTACACGGAGCAATGGAGGTGGAGTTCCAGACAGCTAAGGACATGATAAGAGAGCATTAGGTCCTTGACAGGGATTGAGTCTCCAGGTCTCAAGATGTGCAGAACTTAAATGTATGATTGCAAAACCAATTTCAGCTATCTTTGAAGAATCACAGAGAAAGTGAAAGGGCAAAGCCACAAGTGCCAGAAACTTCAAGTAGACACACTTGATAACATTTTCATGTAAAATTGTAGGCTGGAGTTATTAGATGGTAGCTTTATAAGACCTTTAGAAAAAGAGGTGGTAACGATTTCTAGGGAGTCAGCATGGGTTCACTTCGAAGGCATACCTCATTTGCTTTTTGACGCTTTTACTATACTGGCAGCTCAGGGGATGACATGGACATGGTGTATCTGGGTCTCATCAAAGCATGCGGCATAGCCTTATTTAATGTTCATGGAACACAACAGGATGGCATGGCTGACTGATAGTAAAATTGGATGAAATGTAAAGAAGAAAATAACTGTTAAAAGAAAAAGTGGTGATTAATGTACTGATATCAGCCTGAAAGGAAGTTATTAGCAGCAAGCCAAAAGGTTTTGATATGATTAAGTCTAGTCAAACACTTTTATCATTCACTTACTTGAAGGGATAGAAAACATGCTTCTCAAATTAGTGAGTGATGTAACAATGGGGAGGAAAATTTTACTATAGCATATGACTGCATTGAGATTTGAATAATCCAGATGTGCTGGTGTGAAGCTACAATGATGTCAAAAACTTCTTCCATAGAAATCCTTCAGAGCAAAATAGATACCATCAGTTCAAAGGTGGTAAGGATTTCTGCTTTCACCATGGTGAAGCGAACTGGCATTGCTCCTCCTTCTTCTTTAAGAAATAACTACAAAATAAGAAGCAAAACAGAAATAAGTAAACCTCACCTTTGATGAAACAAGAAAGAGATGAAGAAGAGGAAGAGGAAGAAGAGGAGGAGAAGAGGAGGAGGAGGAGGAGAAATAGGATAGATTGTCAAAAGCGACTGGATGTCAAACATGGAAAATATGGAAGGTGGACACTGTGGTTTCTGATGCAAAAAAAAGAAAGAAAGAAAGAAAAAAATCAACGAAGTCCACTTCTTTAAAGAAAATGGCAACTCAGAGGGCCAGGGCCAGTCTCACATTCACAAGATGGAAAGATGTTGCTTGAGCTAGCCCTAGGAGCTCCCCCAGAATGAGTATGGCTCTGAGGAAAAGTGGCTGAGGAAGAGACCACACAAACAGAACTTGGTAAATTAGATCTAATGAATAAACAACAAACACATTAAAACCATAATGAGAGTCTGTTCTGGGCAAAGTTCAAATTGGCAAAGTTCACCACATTTTGTAATATAGTGTATTAGCAAGGGTGTCTTGGAACAGTTGTTTTCATACTTTATTTGGGGGAAATGTAAATGTGAATAACATTTAAGGAGGACAAGTTGATCATTTATCCAAATTTAAGATGTGCATAATCTTTGATTCAACAATTTCACTTCTAAAAATTTATAATATATTTACGTGTTGGCAAATGATGTGGAAAACATAGCATGTAAAGTATTATTAGATTATAAAACAAATATAAAATAAATTTGTATTAGTCCATACTTATAAAAACAAATGATGGCATTAATAAACAAGAGAAAAAAAGATAAATCTCCCATGCAGAAGAATTCCAAATAATTTCTATAGATTCTTCACCCTCAACAGGGGGACCATTACTCCCCAGTTTACAGTGTAGAAACCTGATGAGCACTACCTGACCCCGATGGTCAATGTTAACATCAACAGTGATAAGCCATATTGGTAGTATGTATCTGGGATACAATGAAATAAAATAATACTTTATCTGTGGGATAATCCTCCTAAAAATCCATAACTCCAGTCCAACCAAGAGAAAAACATCAGATAAATGCCATGCAGAGACATTCTACAAAATGCCTGACATATAGGCATCGAATAAATATAAAGGAAGTCTGAGAAACTATCACAGTTGAGAGGAGCCTGAGGAGACATTGACAGCCAAATGCAATGTGGGATCCTGAATGAGATCCCAGAATAGAAAAAGGCATTAGGTAAAACTAAGGAAATCTAAACAAACTATGGGTTTAGTAAATCATAAGGAATCCATACGGATTCATTAATTAACAAGTGCACTTTACTATTGTAGATGTTAATATCAAGGGAAGCTTGGTGTGTTGGTATATGGAAATTCTCTCCCATATCTTCTTAATTTTTCTGTATTTAGAAAAGTGTTATGAATATAAAATTCATTAAAATCAAGGGGGTGGGAAAATATGGAAATCACAACATATCAAAATTTGTGAGATGCCACTAAGTCAATGCTTGGGGGCATTTTTAGCTTTAAAAGTTACATTAAAAAGGAATAAAGTTTCAAAATCAGTGATCTAAACTTCTACCTTAAGAAGATAGAAAGATCAATCAAAACCAAAATAGTAGCATTAAGAAAAAAGAGTGTATACCAATAAAATACAAAAATAACAAAAAATAGGGAAAGTCATCATTAAAACAAAAGCTGACTTTTTGAAAAGATAAATATAATCAGCAAACTCCTAAATCCTGTATAATAAAAGGCTAATATGCAAATCGACCGAACAGTGGAACAACTGGTCATATGATGCACACTGACCACCAGAGGGCAGACACAAAATGCAGGAGCTGTTCCCTGGTGGTCAGAGTGCTTTCACAGGGGGAGCACTGCTCAGCCAGAAATCGAGCTCATGGCTGGCAAGTGCAGTGGCATTGGCAGGACCCTCTCCAGCCTCCACAGCAGCACTAAGGACCCCTCAGGGTTGGGTCTAAGCCAGTAAGAGGACAACTCCCAACGGATCCCGGACTGCGAGAGGGTGCAGGCTGGGCTGAGGGACCCACCCCCCCGCCCCAGTGCACAGATGTTGTGCACTGGGCCTCTAGTAGATTTATAAAGAGGGAGCATGAAAAAGAGAACTGTTCATGTCATTTTCATATATATCTATAAGATGTTGCTGTTGTTTTGAGATTTTTAAGAGACTTTTACATATTAGGGATATCAGCTCTTTGAGTTATTTGTTTAGAATATTTTTTCTCAATTTTCAATCGCTTTTGTTTATGGTGAGTTTTTAACATATACATTTTTTGTATGTTTTATATAGCCAAATGTATCAATCTTTTAATAAATAAAGATTTTGAGGCATAGCTAGAAAGCTTGTCTCTACACCAAGTTTAAAGAGAATTTACCCATTTTTCATCTGGTACATGTATGATTTATTTTATTAGATTTAGTTCTCTAATAAATTTGGAATATAATCTTAAGTATAGTGTGAGATATTAATATAACTTTATCTTTTTCCTAATGGCCACCCATTTCTAGCAGCTTTATTTATTAATAAATTATTCTTTTGTCCAATAATTTGGGAAGCTAATTGGTTATAGACTAAATTTCCATATGTACTTTTGTCTAATTCTATACTTTACATATATTTTCCACTGATTTATTTGCCTATTCCCATACTAGCACTATATTGTTTTAATTATAGGAGATATAGTGTATGATAGAGCAAGCCCCTCCTTCGTTTTTTCAGTGTTTTTATTGGAATATTTCTATGTCAGTTTTCCCATATAATTGCATCATGTTGTCTACCACTATAACTTGTTAGTATTTTCCTTGATGTTAGATCTTTTAATTGATAAAGAATCACTAAAAATCATTAATAAAACACAATGATCTGTGTTTCCTAATTTAAGAAATAATAATATTATTTTCAAAAGTGATCTTCCAGAACTTGTGTGCCAAAGAACACACTTTGGAAAAAATGTGACCTTGTTGATCCTGATCCTCCCTCTGGTTTATGTGTGTATAATAGTCATCCTGCAAGAAGAACACAAACACTAATTAGTGTTGGAGTCAGAATGGAAGCCCTCACCTCCGTACCCTTATTCTCTTGGTAGCTTACCTCTCAACGCCATTTTCAGGAATTTCATTATGAGATTTCAACAGCGCTCTCACAATACAAGCCCAGCTAATTGGTGTGGCCATCTTCAAAATCAAACTATTTGGAGAAGGCAGCATGTTCTCATGGAGCTACTGAGCATGATGAGTAAGGGCTCACATGAAAGAAAGACTTTCGGCAGTAAAGGCTACTGATATCTTGACAAATTATTTTGTATGTGTTTTCTTTATTCCTTGTGAATTACCAAGATTATACAAGTTAGAATATATGAGAAAATGAACTGTTTCTTTATTTTTCTTCTTTCCAGGGATGAAAGAGTCAGTACAGAAGATAAAAATCCCATGGTCAGGAGTGTGACTTTTTATGAATTGAATTCTAAGAATAGAATCACTGCAACTGGAATTGCAAAAGACAGAGACACAGAGAGGAGTGCACATTAAGCAAGTGGCTCACCTCAATATCTTTGGCTGGGCTTTTAGCCCAATGAGTTGGCTCATTTTCAGGGCCAACTTTGCATAGCCTTAAAATCAGCAGGTGTATTAAAGCTACATGGACCATGATTTGCTTTTTCCTGAGAGGATTTGATTACATCGTCCTTCACTCTCCCAATAGGCATAAACATGTTTACCACCAAAACTAATAACCCAGTTTTCCTTAGCATCTGGAAATATCCCAGATTTTATCAGTTGTCTTAGGAAATGCCACTAAAATGTGCCAGGTATATAGTAACGAGCAACCTGAAATGAAGGCAAAGACACCCAAAATGTGACACTTTTGCTCTTTGCCATGTGTTATTGACCTTGTATTTATCTTATTATATCACAGAATCTGTTACTTTATGTGGTGGGCTTGGCTACTTTTTATTGTAGCAAAATTAAACACTTTGTTAAGCATTTACCTTTGGTCTTCAAGGTTTGCTCCTCACCACCACTTCTCTACACAGAGACCTGCTTATAGTCATAGAACATTTTGCAATTTAACTCAAGATCCCAACGTTTCCCTTGAAGCTTTGGGCCTTGAGCTCCAATGCAGTCTCTGCAGTCCTGACCTGATTTTCTTTCAAATCCCTTTGGCTATGTATGTATCTACTGTCTGCTGGCAGATTTATTCTGAATCTTCAGGCTTAAATGCATTTTTCTCAGGAAAAGTTGGCCATAATGTTGCATTAATGAAGCTTGTTCATTTAGGTTATGCGGGGTTCTTTTCTTCCACTGATGTGCATATTTAGTTCCCATTAATGGTGAATTATGTGGACATTTTGACATAAGAATAGATCCCTTGGGCTCTATGTGTAGAGTAGATTTGTTAATTGGGAAGTACTTAAAAACAAACATGCAAACAAACAAATATCCCACAAATCAGGAAAAAAATAAACATTTCTTTGGAAACAAAAACAATCTTTTACTGATTTGGATAGTATCTGCTTTGGAGAGGATGCCGAAGTATAGTTCCTAAGTATTATGGGATGTTTTTCCCAGTACAAGACATCAAGAAAGATTTGCACCATAAGTTGTCCCAGCCTCCTGATTTTTCTCTCAATTTCTTCTTGCCACAGTCTCCTCAGATAAAAACAATTCTATTTGTAGCTACACTGCCTGTGCTGGAGAAAGGGGTATCACCCCCTTTACCCGCCAGAGCACCCCTTTGCAGACACAAATGTGCACCAGACGTGCTCTTATCTCAATAGAGCCTCGGCTCAGAGGGCTTTCTCTACTGGTCTTCAATTGTCTCCAGTGACTGTTCCAAAGGTCTTGGCTAATTTAAGATCCCTTCCCTGCTATTTCCTCAGATTTTGTTATTTCTCAGCAAATGTCCAAGCCTCCAGACTTCCTCCAGACAGCTTGTTTCCCTGCCCCCGGGCTGTCTCATGATGATTATAGTGAACTGGAACACGTGAGTGATAAGTTTATCCACACCATACACGTAACATAGGGTCAGTTTTCTGAGTCATCCTGTTCCTTGTATGGCATGTTACGTTGCATTGCAGTTTATCTGCATTTCGTGGACTCTTTGATTCAGTTGAAACACATGAATAATGTTCATTCTAAGGCACAAAAGACTCAGGTCTGCTCCCAGAAATGTTTTCTGTCTCACCGAGGCTTCCTCCGGATTAGATAACCTGAGCTGGTGTGACAACCTGCACAGATGGTGTTGGCAGCTGTGGGAACCAGGTGCAGGTTTGGACCGGCTTCAGGAGGTTGACGGTATTGTTACCGCTATGTACACACTCTCCAGAGAGGGGCACGGAAGGAAAGGAGAGTGGTCCGGAATGCCAGCTGTCCCTAGGGTCTGCTTGGGTTGGCACACTGCTGATGTGACCTTCTTGTCACCTGTATAAAAGCCTGGCTCTGTCACTGCCTCTCCCAGCCCTGAGATGTCACAGGAGCCACAGTGGGGATAAAGACAGAAAGTTAAATACTCATCAGAAGCATAGGAAATAGTAAGCAAAAGCTCCTCTTCCCCCTCCCTACCCCAGTCTCAATTAGAGATGCAAATATATTCAAATGTTCTGCCTGATACACCCTAGGGTGGTGCTGGGAATGTGCTGCCCTAGGCAAGATGGGGACAAACCCACCTCCCCTGTCCAAGCAAACAGACCCTCCCATAATAGAGTCACTAAAACATTTCGCTGCCCTAGGCAACCACCTGCTCTTCCTGTAAAATCCATCCCAGGCACAACTTAATTCATCTCTTCCCAGTGGCTCCATATCATAGACAACCTGAGGTCAGGCAGAAAAACAGTTTAAATGCATTCTAGTATAAAATGGAGCGTTTACCCCTAAAATTGCCTTTATGCTATTCTTGTGAAATGATGGCTATTTAGTAGTTCTTTGCATTACTGTCATATTTTCTGTCGGATTACACATTCTAGATGACTAGTTAAGAAGAAGAAAAAGAAGGATGCTTGAATAAGGTTTTTACCAGAAACAAATTTTAGCTCTTTCCCTGCTTTCTATCACAGCCAAAGGTAGTCAGTATTGGTAGGCATAAATAAAGGGAAAAGGGGCATAATCGGAAGCACTTGATTCTGATAGAGTCTAGGGAGGAAGAAAAAGTAGGGGAGAGTTCGAAATAAAAGAAGAAGGAGGGATGGGGGCTTGTAAACGAAGAAAGGAGAACAAAAGATCAGCTGTGGCATCCCCTCAGAACAGTGACGCTGCCTGGCCAGAGTGAAGAGACCCAGGCTTCATCTGGGAACAGTCCTGTCACCCCCTCAAGCCGTCCTCAAAGGGGCCCTTGCAGTAGCATGAGCATGATTCAGCGTGAGCTGTCCTCTTTATTTTATGTTCCCAAACTCCTCTAGCGGCCAGCCGTGGGCAAACTACGGCCCGCGGACCAGATCCGGCAGTTTGAAATGAATAAAACTAAAAAAAAAAAAAAAAAAAAAAAGACCGTACCCTTTTATGTAATGATGTTTACTTTGAATTTATATTAGTTCACACAGACACTCCATCCATGCTTTTGTTCCGGCCCTCCGGTCCAGTTTAAGAATCCATTGTGGCCCTCGAGTCAAAAAGTTTGCCCACCCCTGGGCTAGAGTCTAGCTTGTGCTTTCAAGGGGTTTTAAAAGCTGAGGTCAGACACCTGTTCTACAAATTATGACTGCTACAGAAAGTGGCTTTTGTAACCTCCCTAACGAGCCCGTGTATACAGGAGGCCTCTAGGTCCTATCTGGAAACTCAACACCCCCAAAGCCCACGCCTTTCTGAAACGCCGATGCCTTGTATTCTGATATGTCGGTTCAGAGTCATGTTCCAAACCCCGAAAGTCAGGGGTTGAAATGACAACATTTCCCAGTCCACAAGCCTCCTTCATCAAGTTGGTTGGGGAGTGTTGCTATAGTAACCTCCAGCCTGTTTTATGATACTCTGATGGTTACAGAGCACATGACAATGGAGCAAAGATCAGGTTGCAAGGCCAGCCGCTCTGTCAAACATCCTGTGTGATGAACACCTACCTTCCCAGCACAGAGTGGCTTCCTCTGCTGCGGAAGGAAGAGAGTACACAACGTCACAATACAACACAGGTTTACAAATATTGATAGCAAACAGCATCAAATCATCGTGTTTGAACTGTACTTTTGTCTTCCTGAGGCATTGAGTCTGTTCCCTATTCTTCACAACGATTGTCCGAAGTGTCGAAGAGAAGAAATGCCATCTGTGAAATTATACTTGTGTGTTTAGATGGAAGAATAGACACAGTGACTGAAAAACACGGCCTTCATTTTCCATCTGCCTTTTTGCATAGCCGTCTTTAGTGAGCAGCAGGAAGCAGCTAAACTAGCCCCGGTTGGTCAACTGCCAGCAGCAGGCTGGGACTCCAGGGAGGAGGGAGGCAGGAAAAGTGAAGAGCAGGTAGAGATGCTGAATGATGCAGTAGCCTCCACACAGTGTTCTAATGGCCACAACCGATATTTGGATCAAAGAAGAAGTTAGGCGGTACTTCTTGGAAAATTAAATTGACTCAGAAAAATTAAGAACATTGCACTTTAGGTTGAACCATCTGGTTCAGAAACAGATCCATTCTTTCAGTTTGAAAGGCCACAAATGCTCTGTACTTGAAACATAATGTTTATGCCATGATTATGGTCATGTCCAACACAAACAGGAAAGGAACCGGATTAAACTTAATGTGAAAATGATTACCTGTTTGTGGCTTACATCACTATTACATCAACAGCTTGTCATCTTGCAGGATGAACAATTTGGTACATTAAAAAAAAATCTACGATCATTGCAAAAGCAAAGTGATTGTTAATTAAGGTTTGAAGCAATAACAGAGATGAGAGCTTATGACTCATCCAGGTCAAAAACAGATTATGAATCTTGAAACTCGGCATTGATAATATGGCACACATTGTTTCCTCAAGGCTTCATAGATGGATAGTTCACTGTGCTTGCGTAAGAGCTGACTAGCTGTGGGCTCTGGGCTGCTCAGCCTCTTGGGACCCCTCTTGTGTATCAGTAAAATGAAGGACTGGGCATTGGTGATTTTCAATCTCTTCTGTAGTTAGAATCATCTGGGAAGTATTTTTTAAATATATGTTTATTGATTTCAGAGAGGAAGGGAGAGGGAGAGGAAAAGAGAGAGACAGAAACATCAATGATGAGAGAGAATCATTGATCGGCTACTTGAGCCCGCAACCCGGGCGTGTGCCCTTTGACCGGAATCAAACCAGGGACCCTTCAGTCCACAGGTCGATACTCTATCCGCTGAGCCAAACCCAGCTACGGTTCTGGGAAGTATTTTTAAAAACATGATTTTGGAGTTCAATCCCAGACAAACTGAATTAAAATCTCTGGGAGTGAAACCCAGGCATACGCATTTTTCTATAGGCTCTCTAGATATTTTCAACTGCACCCAGGATTTAGAACTACTATACTAGAGAAACCAAAAATCTCTATTAATACTAAAATAATGTATTCTAGGGCAGTGGTTCTCACAATTCAGGGTGCCTCAGAATCATCTGGAAAGCTTGTTAAATCACAGATTGCTCAGCCCACCCCTTTGAGTTTCTAATTGGGACTTAGTAATTTGCTTTTCTAGCAAGTTTCTGAGCAGTACCGATGCTGTTGTTTAGGGACCAGGCTTTGAGAACCTCAGTACCAGGGTATATTTATACAAAAATTCACATTTTAATGCACAAGACAAAACGACTTTACAATTTAATGATACACATGGCAGGCGGTTGGTATAATTTTGCAACCCAATGATTTTACATCACAGAATCCCCAAATCAAACGATTGCATTTTTGTAGTTGGTGAACACTGACACAGTCACACTGGTATGAAGATGTGACATTTCCTGAAGATAGACTTTCCTGAGGGGTCTGATAAGCAGTCCTTGAGCTTCATTGCCTTCAATTTCTGATCACTCTGGACCATGCCCAGTGAGCGAGGAGGCTTGCAGTAGTGGGGGCCACACTGCGGTGAGTCAGAGGCTCTGAGTAAACCATTGTTAGCGCAGGTTTTGTTGTTATAACATCTGTCCGGGACCAATATGTCTCTAATGCATGCAAGGCACTGGGACCATTTTGTTCTTCCAGTGCTGCTCTGCTAGCACCGTCTCCAGAGTGAAGGAACCATCCATCTGCAATTGCAGACCCTGTGGATCTTTCCTATGATGCCCATACACCGAGACTTTGCATTTTCATTGCTCAAGTCTTAACCAAAAACTGGCAGACGTTTGGTTTTCCTGCCATGATCTCTGCTCTTGCTCCTATTTTACTCATTGGCCTATGGCCTCGGGGTTAAGGCTAGCACAAACGTATTTGTACTGTTTGCCGTAACTTCCTAGTTCCCCACTTCTCCCCCTGGGAAGCATCACATCTTCTGGTCTTGTCATGGCAGTTGGGCCATGTGAAGGTGAATTAGGAGCTGCCAGTACGTGCCCTTGCCCTTGTCAGGTTGGCCATTTGATTGCTGTTATGAAAATCCTGAGGAACGCCCCTTTCCTTCTGTCACCTTCATAAACAATGTTTTTATTTTCAGAGTCTCAGTTGCAGAATGAGAATTATGCTGGTATGAGAGGACAGGCCCCAGACGGTGGGAGATAGGCTAGAAGAGTGAAAAATAAACCCTGCAGTTGTGAAGTCTCAGAGACCTCCAGGTTGTTTGTTACTGCAGCCGAATGGAAAGTATCCTGACATAAACTCCATGAGGTCATATTGCCTTTGCATATATTCATGCCAGTGATGAGCTATTTCAGTCCTGCGAAGTCTAGGGCACTATTACTATCTCTGCTCTCATCTCTTCTTTTGGTATACATTCCTGCCTTTTTTTTTTTTTCCTCACCAGGATTTTGACGCTTGCTACTATTCTAAAAATCTGAATACAAATTGAAGCTCTTTAGTTTAAAACTGATGTCAAGAAGAGACCATATAGTTCAAGTTCTTTTTTCTTCATTTTCACAGTTAATTTTTCCTCAAGACAGTGTCACATGGTAACAGATGCAGAAAAGACCTTAGGAAAACTGGTGGGCTTTGATTTCAAAGGTCTGTGAGAGTTTCAGCAGATTGTCAGATTCTAAACAAGCCCATGCCCTGGACTCTGTACATTCTATGTTTTCTGGTCTGTGCTGGAAAAACAAACAAACAAACAAACAAACAAAACACGTGGTGATAAATATCCACCTAGTGTCCTCTGCCCTGCTGCTTCTTTCTAGAAGGCTGATTCACTACCACAGCTGGTTCTCTGAAGAGCAACTTTGGAGGAAGAAGTGTTTTGAATTAGGATAAGGCTTGTACATTTAATATGGGGTTCAACCAGATGTCACGATATCATAATTTTCTAAGTGTCTCTTATATGCTAGGCACTGAATTAGGAGCTTGGCATGAATCATTGAACCTTCTGTGAGATAGAAGTATTGATTCCCATTTTACAGATAAGGAAACTGAGCCTCGGGAAGAGCAGGCATGTTTAGATAAACAGCAGGGGTAATTTTGGAATCCAGGTCCACTTGACTACAATCAGGTACTCTTTTAAGGACCTGTGTGGTGACCTAATACTTCTTAGATGTGAGAAAAAGAGCCCCATCTAGATACCTAACTGGTGGAGGAGTTTCTGTAAGTTACCCAGCTCTAACTACTAATATTGTGTCTCTTTGGGAAATTATTAATGGTGGGCGAGGGTGTGACTGGGTAAGGAGAAGAAAAGCTTATCCAAATTATTTTATATTAAAAACTAGAGGCCCAGTGCACAAAAATTTGTGCACTCGGGGGGAAGGGGGGTCCCTCAGCCCAGCCTGTGCCCTCTCGCAGTCTGGGACCCCTCGGGAGATAACGACCTGCTGGCTTAGGCCTGCTCCCGGGTGGCAGAGGGCAGGCCCAATCCCTAGGTGCAGCCCCTGGTCGGGCTCAGAGCAGGGCCGATTGGGGAGTTGGGGCGCCACTGGTCATGCACAGAGCAAGGTGAATCAGGAGGTTGCGATGCCACCCTCAGTCACTCTCAGGGTAGGGCTGATTGGGGGGTTGGGGCACCGCCCCCTGTCACACTCAAGGCAGGGTCGATGGGGAGGTTGCAGTGCCACCCCCTGTCACGCACAGAGCAGGGCCCATCAGGGGGGTTGGGGCTTCGTACCCTGTGACACACAGCGCAGGGTCAATCAGGGGGTTGGGGAGCTCCCCCCTGTCACACACAGAGCAGGACCCATCAGGGGGTTGAGGAGCTCCCCCCTGTCACTCACAGAGTAGGGCTGATAGGGGAGTTGGGGCACTGCCCCCTGTCACACACAGAGCAGGGCAGATCAGGGGGTTGGGGCACCGCCTTCTATCACCCACAGAGCAGGGCCGATCAGGGGGTTGGGGCACCGTCACTGTCATACTCAGGGCAGGGCCGATGGGGAGGGTATGGCTCTACCCCATCACACACAGAGCAGGGCCGGTGGGGGGAGGGGGGTTGGGGCGCCACCCTCTATCACCCACAGAGCAGGGCTGATCAGGGGGTTGGGGCTCCGCCACTCTCACACTCAGGGCAGTGCCGATGGGGAGGTTATGGCTCTACCCCATCACACACAGAGCAGGGCCAGTGTGTGTGTGGGGGCTGGGCGTTGGGGCACCGCCCCCTGTCACACACAGAGCCACAGGGCGATCAGGGGGTTTGGGCGCTGCCCCCTGTCACGCTGATTCCGGTGCTGGGAGGCCTCACGGCTCCGCTGATCCCGATGCTGGGAGGCATTACCCTTTTACTATATAGGATAGA
Source organism: Myotis nattereri (assembly GCF_964212035.1). Lineage (NCBI taxonomy): Eukaryota > Metazoa > Chordata > Mammalia > Chiroptera > Vespertilionidae > Myotis > Myotis nattereri. Next base: position 32,082,295 of record NC_138076.1, read on the forward strand.
GGCCTGGTGCATGGGTAGGGCTGGCTGGTTTGCCCTGAAGGGTGTCCTGGACCAGGGTGGGGGTCCCCACTGAGGTGCCTGGCCAGCCTGGGTGAGGGGATGATGGCTGTTTGCAGCTGGTCACACACCCTTCAGGGTGGGGGTCCCCACTGGGGTGCCTGGCCAGTCTGGGTGAGGGGCTGAGGGCTGTTTTCAGGCTCACTGGCGACTGAAGCTCCCAACCGCTCCTTTTTTTCTTTTTTCTTTTTATTCTGGGCCAGCTTTAGCTCTGGCTCCAGTTCTGAGGCCTCTGCTGGGTTCTATAATCGAAACAATGTATAACTCCAGCTCTGAGATCCCGGCTCGCTGAAAGCAGGTTTCTGGGGTTTTGTTTAGCTTCTATATTTGTTACAATGTTTCTAAAACTGCAAGCTCAGAGGCCAGCAAGGCAGGCGGGGAACGTTGGAGTACTCCGTCACTGAAGCAAGCAAGCCTCATGTTAGCTTCCAGCTGCCTGGCTGCCGCCGCCATCTTGACTGGCAGTTAATTTGCATATCTCGCTGATTAGCCAATGGGAAGGATAGCGGTCATATGCCAATTACCATGTTTCTCTTTTATTAGGTAGGATAGTTTATTATAGACAGTGGGAAGAGGAATGTGCTAGATTGACCAACTGCTCTAAGAGGGAGACAGAATTGGTTCCTCTTAAATATACACATATGGAACCAAAACCTACATTATCTTAATATATTTCTGAATTTGAAAGTGCACCTATATGGCTAACATTCAAGCAACATTATTTATTTTTTTCACTAAGAGTGTTGGGTGTTTCCCATAAATTTACAAATAAATGGAAAATTCTTAATATACTATAAGATCTGACTTCTGCAAGAGGTTTTAAAAGTCCAAAATATAGTCCTGGGTATGGGATTTTCATGTTCTTTCCAAGGCCTTGAATGAGTGTAGACTCACCCCAAGCAGTTATCATAAATAATAGCTCCTGTGACTATTCTTGTTAGTGGCAATCCATGGGAGATTATTTTCTCTGAAGTCATTCTGTCTAATTGACTTTAGAGATCAGTAATGGGCACTTTCACACTGTAGCCAGAATGGAAATGATGACCCACTCAGCTGTGCCATAGCGGGAGCAAGACAGAGCAGCCTCCATAGAGTACAATTGTCTTAGTCTAATCTGCAGGGGCATATGTCTAGTTTCATTTTCTCCCCAGATAATCCCATACAGCAAAGCTTCTACAATGGAGAAAATTGTACAGTGGAGGATGAAGAGACCAAGCTGCACTCTGAGGACTCACCTGGGGGGAGGCAGGCTCCGTCACCGGGTGCTGGTTGCCTAAGCTCCAAATGCCACGAAGGAGAGGCTGCAGCCCTACCACCAGCTCCCTCTCAAAGTAGGAACTTTCTAGTTATCAGCTTCCATTTGACCAATTCATTAGAGAAACAAAACTGATGCTTGTGAAATGTGGGAGGCAGCTTTGTTACCCTCTAAAAAGACTTGCTCATCAAAACTTATTATCTACAAAATAGAAATAAACACAGATAAAGGTCTTAAAAATGATTAGGGCAGGGGAAAGGAGAAAAAATCAATCCTTTGCACTGAACCAACGTGGAAAATAATTTTTTTTTTCAATTTCCATCTCTGAATAGTTGAGTTTTACATGCAGCTTTGGTTCATTTGGAGAAGGAAATTACTTTTCAAGCTTCTGTTACATTTATGAAGTGAAGGAAACAGACGAAAGTGAGAAAACAATATTCATTGGTGTGAACGGTAACAATTGGCATTCAATTCTCTAAAACAGAGAAAAATAGTGTCTTTACTGAGTCTCTAGTTGACTAACCAGAGGTGAGGTCGAGAATATACCATATTCTTCTTGCTACAATATGTTACAAGTTAAAATGATGTTTAGTGATACAGAAGTGCAACCCAAGTAAGTATGAGCCAGGCAACTTCTGGGAGAAAACATCATGGCCATCCATCCAGAGGCTGCTCTGCAGACTGCCATACCTGTGCTGTGTCTGCCAAATGCTGTATTCCTTTGGATTGACGTTATGCAAGCAGATCAGCAGAAGCTGAGCACACCTTGCTCCAAGCTCAGTGGGGCATTGACATTTATGGGATGATAATTTTGGTCAGTTCAGCTATTTATACAGCCTAGAACCAGTTTCTATTATTTAAAGAGATAATAGTGTAAAATGTGTAGGAAGTTGAGTTTTTCTACCATTTATTAACAGAATATGCAGTTCAGAGGTACCCCAATTTTAGCCACATACACACAACTGACAAATTAGGGGATGACTAAATATTACAATTTCCTCTTGCTTGTCAATTATTTCCAATTCAGTATAGTTTTTTTTTCTCTATTTCAACATAACCAAAGAGTTAAACACTCATCTATCATTAAGAAATTTTCATTATTGTCTTGCCTCTCACTAGAACTCATACAACTATTTCCAGTGATAATGTCTGAATCTGGGTAGGGAAATATTTGAAAACATTTTAGATAATTTTGGTATTCTTCCCACTTCAGCCATAAGTAAAACTTGTCAGCTTTTGTAAGAATTAGTGTACTCAGTGTATAGTAACCTAATATATTAAAATAGAACTGATGAACTGATGAATATGATGAATACCCTCCTCTTCCTCCTCCTCCTCCTCCTCCTCCTCCTCCTCCTCCTCCTCCTCGTCCTCCTCCTCTTCCTCCCCCTCCTCCAACTCCTTCTTCTCTCTAGCAATGTATGAAGCATTAATGGCTACAAGTCAATGCACCAGGGTAACTCTACATGACTGTAGATGCGTTTTGGGCACTTCTGTTGGGACACACCATGGTGTTCTGCCATGGAGTGCATTTGTGCCTTTTATTTTCCACCTGAAATTGCACCCTACTTTCAGAACACTGCCTTCTACAAAATAGAAGAGAGTTTTGTTTTTTCCATTTATTTTGTTTTAGCCATTAGAAAAATAGTACATAGGATAGCTTCTTTTTATCATCTTGACTGCCTCTGTCTAGTCATCCCAAATGCCTTTTACAATGATAGGTATGAAGAGCAAATAAAGATTCTGGTTGTCTACAGTAGCTAGAAAAAAGCAAAACCACAAAATGAAAAATTTCTCTACTCGGATGGCTTCTTGATTTTACATGACTCTAAAAAGCTGATTTAATATACTATTTTTACAAATGTACTAGATATCTTTCCTAATTAGCCAAAAGTTTTTGCATTCCACATAAACAACCTATTCACTGTACTACCAAGAAATTAATATTTATCAATATGCTCCTTTGGTATTCAAGAAGCATCCCAATTGTTATTATTCAGTGTGAACTTTAAAATAACAAGGTAGCCATTTGGTTTACTTAGAAAGGGGTTGGGGGAGAATTTTATTTTAAGGGATTAGCTCACAGGATTGTGCAGGAACACATCCAGAATCTACATGGTAGACTGGCAGGCTAGAGACCCAGGGAAAAATTGCACATATGGTCATTTCTGACTGTAGCATCATCAGTATTATTCTCTCCTAATAAGAGACTCAGATCACAAACATGCCTTTAATCACTCCCCAAGAAGATCCTAATCAGAGGCTGAGGGTTCTCCTTGAAGACCTGTACACCATGGATCCCAGCACACAGGGAGGGGCTACTGAAGAGGTGCTCCCAAGACCCAGAACCCAGCTGTGTTGGGATCTAAAGCCTTATTTCCAGTGTATAGTTCTCAGCAAGAACCATGATTCATCTGGTGGATGAACTGACCATTTTTTCCTACAGAGTCTGGGACATGGCAGTCCTATCTAAATTGTATGCTTGTAGTTTTTCATAAACTTTTACCACGGGACATGGGAGAATTAAGAAATATACCAGACACACTCTTCCCTGCTTCCACTGTGTAGAAGCAACCCACTTTCCCTTTAATAATCAAGATTGATTACCCCAGCCAGTACAGTAATATCTTCCTTTGACTGGCATTGGTTCACTGGCATGAGAAGCAAAAGTGGTCAAGAGACAGTCTCAGCTTTCATTTAATGGAACCATTGTGGGCCCTAGAGGAGGCATTTCTTCCTTGCAAACTAAGATCTATAAATAATCAGAGTTCAAACCTGCAAAGACAAGACGTTATAATTTCATCAGTAAGGTATTCGAGGGGGAAAGAATTAGGGATTCAAGTCTACCTTGATTCCCAGACCCGCAGACCCGATCCTGGCTAACAGAAGAACATTACCATATCTTGGTTGACAACCGAGAGAGCATATTATCACATCCTGTAAGACAGGAGCCCAGCACCACACTGTGTGGTCACCCAGTTGCACCATAACTAACCCTTCAACAAGCTACTAAACTGCCTTATCAGGTCAGCTGCCTCAAGGTGATGAGGTATTTGATAAGTGAATTCCATGAGCAAGAGAAAATTGCAATACTTTGCTTGTGATAATATGAGTTTCCTAATCAGAAGTCATGCTGAAACGTGAACTATGACTCTACTGACCAGAGTATAATGTAACCCTGAGATATGATAGGACAGGTAGATTGCTGGCCCTATCAGCTGAAAGCAGCAACCTCTGGTGGTCTTTATCTACAGGTCTAGAAAAAAAAAATGCATCATCATATTAGTAACTATATACTCGGTGCCCCAGGAGTGGAATGAAACCACATTTGGAATAGCAATTGTGGTTGGAGTCACCATTTGACGAATTTTATGATGTCCTGCTATCATTTTCCAAGGTATGCACAGGCCAAAGAGGTGAGTTGAATAAGGATCTGATAGGAATTGACATCTTTTGCATCCTTCAAGTCTTTGATCATGGTACTAATCTCTTCAACTGTGACAGAAAGGCGGTATTTCATTGGTTTCTTAGGAAGAGACCTTAATCACCATATTGAAATTAATCTTCTATAGTTCACATATAGCTACTTAAAAGATACGTCCATTTTATAAATATTTACTTTCTTTATAAAATATATCTTCCTTGATACTTTTCAGTTTTTTAATACGATGATTTATCTTTCTTCAAGTCTGCAAGTTTTTTCTATTATTTTTCCTTCAAATATTTCCTTATTCCCATATCCTCTAAATCTCCATCTGCAGTTTTTGCTAGACTTTTTAAATATATTCTACATGATTTGAACAAAACAATCTGTGCTGTGTTCTGGGTGAAATTTTCAATTCTAGTATCCAGTTTACCAATTCTTTTTTCAGCAGTGTCTACTATTTACCTCCTCTATTGGAATTTTGATATCAATGATTATATTTCATTTCCAAGATTTCCATTCAGTTATTTTTTATGTCTATTTTTATTTAATAATGTCCTCTTCTTGTTTTAGCAGTACTATACCCTCCTATGTCTTTTAGAGCATTTTATACACTTATTTTAGATATATTTTAGGTTTATTATTTATATTTTCTTTGGTATGAATTCTCCCAAGTTTCAAATTTGATGACTGACTTTCATGACAATGGGCTTCCTTGTACTCTATGTGAATTTTGTTTAAGAGTTCCTTTTATACAGCAGATTTTCATGTTCATGTTTTTTCTCCCCAGCCTGCAGCCATTCTACATCCTGAAGCTTGACTTATTTTAGGAATTCTCAACCAGATTGAAGGTTTCCACACCTACCTGCAATGCCACCTAGTTTCCATTCTTGCAAAGTTGTCTCTTATTTGTCCATCTGCAATACCAAAGAGAGAGACAGATTTTTTTCAGACTCAATTCATTTTCATATGGGTTATTTCCCCCTCCTTGGCTTCACACAAAGAACTTGTTTTTACTGTTTGACAATGCTTATCACCAATTCTTTCATGGCATTGAGGTCCCAGCTTCCAGTGTTCATATATAGGCCTTGCTTCCATAAATAACATAATTTCAGAGCTTACTTCTCTCTGTTCCTGATCCATGGAAATTTTCTCTTGTTTTGTAGTAAAGATAGGTATAATTGCACATTTCATTTATTATTTTTATATATGGAAAGGAAGTGGGAAAATATCATTTCCTCCAAAATGTCATTTCCTATTCAATTTTCATTTATTTTATTTATTTTGAATCAAAGAAACTGCACCAACTGAAGTGAGTGACATAGGTGGCTGACTCTAAGAGATAAATCCGATTCAATTAATTAATGTGTATATATATATATAAATATATATTATCATATATATATATATATAATATCATATATTTTCGCCACTCATAAAGTGCCAGACTCTTATTAGTTTTTGGGTAACAAAGATTAAATAGACTGCGATCAATAAACACAACTCAAACTGACTTAAGCAAAACCCTAGCTCGGTAGCTCAGTTGGTTAAGTAGCATCCTGATACACCAAAGTATTAAAGGAGATGTAGAAATGCATTTTCACAAAAAAAAGGGGGGGGCGGTTCAAGCCCTGGTCAGGGACCATATAAGAATCAACCACTGAACGCATAAATTAGTGGAACAACAAATCAATGTTTCTCTCTCTCCTCCCCCCACCATCACTCCCCCCCCCAAAAAAAAATCCAAATCAATTTAAAAAGCTGACATAAACAAAAAAAGAAAATATTCTATTTATATCACTGAAAAGTCTTCAGGAATAGCTGGATCCAAAAGCTCAAAGTCCTGAAGTTTCTGTTTTGCATGTCATCTTTATTATTGCATGTCTGACTTTCTCATAGCAGAAAATATGTCCTGAGAATTCCAGGATTATATAGCTTTATTGTTCAGAAAGAAAGAAAGATACTCCCTCTCTCAAAGCAATCAGGGCTGTGCAATAAGCAGTTAGCCTGCTTAGAGGAAATGTTAAGGGTAAAAGTCAGCCCTCCCATAAGAAACAGAACTTTATGATATGCTTTCAAGTAGCAACAACTCTTCATTATTTTACTCCCTCAACCTCATACTCCTCTTTGTTCTATTGAACAAATACCTTTTCTTTGAAAATGCATTTCTACATCTCCTTTCAGACATATACCTTACCTAGTTTATTGTATTATGCTTGTTTTCAAAGTGTATATTTGAACTTCTTTTGAAATGTGGTTTTCATTTTATTTATAGGTTTTTTCTGTGTTTCAAACTGAACACTGCAATCCCTTGTTAAACGAATATTATCAGTCTTTGGTTATTTTTGAATATAAGGGTCTTCCTGCTCTGTGATCCCACAGTAATTTCCATAAGGATAGTGGCTGGGAGTGGGCGGTAAGGTCTTAGGCTCTAATGAGGCATAAAGAAAACCCAATGAGTTAAGAAGTGAGGAGTTTAGGTGTGAGAATCTCCTACTGATGGCTGTCAGCCAGTCTCCCTCAGGTCTTCCAGCATGCAGCTAAGTAAACAACAAAAGGCATGATCCAAATTTCTGAGCCTGGGGTCTTATTTTCATAATAATGGGGCCATGTGATATATAAGTCTATCTATATATATAAAAGGTTAATATGCTAAGTGTCCTTCCCATTGTCTGACCGGTCTCTATGACACACACTGACCAACAGGGGGCAGATGATCAATGCAGGAGCTGCCGTGACATGCACAAAGAAATGGCACCGTGGACCTGGTGCCAACAAAGGAATGCTTAGCTTCCCCCAAGTGGGACACAGGCCCTGCCACCACCCCTGAGCGACAGCCCACCAAATTGCAGCTGTCACTGTCATGGCGCAAAATCTGGCCCACAGCCCAGCCCAGCCCACTTTTTTGTTGACATTCTGAAGCCAAAATTGTTGACAGAATATGTCTGACCAACTATTGCCACAACATACCTCTAAAGCTGAAAGAAGCTGGCATCGTCAACAGAATGTATCTGAAGATCAACTATTGGCACAATGTACCTCTGAAGCCAAAAGAAAGTGATGTCATTGACAGAATATGTCTGAAGTACAATCATCAACAAGTACTACCAATACTGGTAGGAATTGCCTTCATAATGAAAATGAGGTAGATGAGGATGCAATTATCAAACACAGTTGTGGTGGAATGACTGTTATATGTCAATTTTGCCTATCCCTAAATTTCTCTGATGAAAAACCATCTGATGGAAAATTTACTCGATGTTGTAGCAAAGGCAAAGTTTGTCCAAATGATGTCAATTTTCCAGAATATCCAGCATATTTTTTAAAATTAATGATAAATGAAGATTCTGACAGTAAAAATTTCATGGAAAATATTCATTGTTATATCATGATGTTATTGTTTATTTATTAATCAATTTATATATTATTTTCATGACATTTTACTAATTTCCTTTCATCTCTGACACTTCTATTATAGAGAAAGGGCAAATAGCTATATTAAATATTTCTTCTAATTAATTTCCTTTCAATGTGCACAAATTTGTGCAATGGGCCACTAGTTTACTATATAAGGGAAGATTCTAGTAAAAGAATCACTAGGCAGACTTGAGAAATGGCATCTGACCCTAAAAAGGCACAGTCACTTGTCACCTTAAGTTTCAATTGCAGTTCAGGGTGGAAGTGCAGTGGCAAACACCTTCAGAGGTCTAGGAAGGTGAGAAGAGCCATAGAAGGTGCCAGTAGGGGTGAAGAACTCCAGGTCTGCCATGTCATGGCAGGATTCTTAGAGGAAGGGGCATTTGGCCCCTTGGGCGTTTTTTATATTTGTGACTGTTATAAAATAAGAATAAAATGTAAGAAACTTGTACATGCCAGCCCTGGCACCCTAAGTCCTCCATTCATGGCTGTAGTTATTGCTTAAGTATTTCTTAAAACACTGGGAACATTTTTGGTACTGACGTGGGAGAATTGCCCACACTTTATCCTGAAGATGATCTAGAACTTTTTTCTAATATAGAATCTTGTCTCATTTCTACTTGTTTTGCTCTCAACAGGCCCTTGTTGTGGGGAAGGGGAGGTTTGCTTAATTAGAGAGATGTGTGCAATTTTGGCTGGCAGTTAAACATGCCCTACAGTGGAGCTTTGTCCAAGTTAACAATTATCTCAACACAATACTTACCTTATCAGGGGGGATTGTGCTGTTTGCCTGTTTCTTCAGTTAGATCTCCTACTAAGCATAACTCAAAGCCGTCAAGACAAATGTTAGCTCTTCAGCGAGCAGTGCTAGGGAGCTGGGAAAGGATGGGAATCCACTTGTCTCTTGAGATATTCAGATCTTCATGATGTATCCCATTGCAGTCCTTCCAGTGAATGTGTGATTGATCTCTCTGTGAATGCTGTGTCCACACCTACACCTTTTTCTTCCAAACTGTGTCAGGCAATGTGGTAAAGCCCTGATCATTTTCTCCTGCTAAGAACAAGTGACATTTTCTGAAAACATTACCAAGAGGTGACTGTATTGAGTATTTCTATTGATTATATTATCCAAGTGTTTGCCCAAACTCCCCTTAAGTTGGTGCAATGTAAACACAGACCTAGGATATGGGGCACATTGCAAATCATAATCGAGGTCAGTTTGAAGCTACTGGAGAGAGCAATTGACAAAATCATAGCAGCCACCACTGTGTCTTTAATATTGACCCTACAAGCAGGGTTTTGTATCAATTATATAAAAGCAACTAAAACCTCTGACTTTTCACCTAATTTCTCAATTATTTTAAGATGGAGGGACCCAACAGTAAAATTGCTGTCCTCTTTTTCTAAAATACTTAGATGCCTTATTTGTCTATGGTATGCTGAGTACAAACTTGAATGGTGACCATGAAATCCTTCATCGATCTACAATCTGTCAAGCCCCAAACTGACCCACAGAAGAAAGAGCCTCTTCCTCTCTCAGTGAGGGCTCAGCTGTGAAGGATACAAAAAATATGTCAGTATCCTACTTCTATGAAAGAACTTAAAACCTGGATGAGAAGATTTATGGTCAAGAAGTAATTAAGGAATAATACAATTTAGTAGATAGTGAAGCACTTTATAGACTATAAATATGACTAGATTTATGAGAAGATGTTTAATGAGTGCTGAATAAGAGAACAGCCTTTTTGCAAGAAAGCTAATGTTGAGTTGGATTTGACATACTTTTATTCCATATATAGATAGATACATATATATATATATATATATATATATATATATATATATATATCCTATCTAATAAAGAGGGAATATGCTAATTGACCTTCACACCATCACAAAGATGGTGGTGCCCACAGCCAATAAGGAGGGAATATGCTAGTTGATTGCCATGCCCTCAAAGATAGCAGCATCCACAGCCACAAGATGGCAGTGCCCAGTCCCCTCAACCCCACCAGGGTAGTAGGCTCACTGCTAGGCCAGGCCTGACCCCAGGTGGGCTCAGCAGCTCTGCGTGCCTATCTCCGGAGTCCCCTGGTCTCCTCAGTCCCTCAGCCTCCCTCAGCCTCCCAGGGCCTGCCTGAGGCTTAGGCAAGCCTTGGATGGAGGCTGCCTAGCCGCCCAGGACCACCCGAGGCTCAGGTAACCAGGGCTGGCTGAGGTTTGCACTGCCGGCATTGGGCAGTGGCAGCAGCAAAGGTGTGATGGGATGTCGCCTTCCCTGATTGCCAGGTCACCTCCTGCCCCTGAGGGCTCCCAGACTGTGAGAGGGGGCAGGTCGGGCTGAGGGACCTCCCCTCCAGTGCATGAATTTTCATGCACCGGGCCTCTAGTGTATATATATATATATATATATATATATATACATATACATATATATATATATATATATATACATATACATATATATATATATAATTATTATTTATGCATAGAATACAACTAATATAACACACACAAAACTGTCATGCACCACACACACACACACACACACAGCTCTATATGGTCCAACAATACTGAACTACTTTAGTACTCAAAAAAATGACATGCTGCTTCAGAGTTTTATTATACTAATCCCCAACCTTGACCACACAGATAAATCACAGTAGGCTCCTTTCCAAAGCTTTTGCACTTGCTTTTCTCTGGTCAGAACTTCTCCCAAATATCACTTTCAAATGTGGTTCTCAACACTATTTACTAGTAACATTGCAGTATCACTGTCACTCTCTCTGCTTACCTTTCTCCCAGGCATTTATTGCCACCTGACAAGTGGTATAAAAATTCATTTCATTTCTTAGTTCTTCTAATTCCTGAGTTGGGGTGCTGGATTTGAATACAGGAGATAATGCATTTAATTTATTTGGTGCCTGAATTTCAAATAGCAGGTAACACAAATTCGAATAAGATATTTATCCAAATATTTACTTGTATATGACAGTTCCCAAGTTTGGACAGTCAGGGATACTTATCAAGTTTACTTATTTATTTTTTATTTCTCTCCCCAAATGTAAATATAAATGCATGGATTTTGCCTGTTCACAGCAGTGTCCCCTAGAATAGTATCTTTCAATAGACGTTCAATGGATATTTGTTGACTGATGAAAGAAGGAAGGAAGGAAGGAAGGAAGGAAGGAAGGAAGGAAGGAAGGAAGGAAAGTTGCAGGAAGGAGAAAAAATAAGAGACAAAATGAACATAGATGGAGGTGCGGATTAGGGTGGTGAGAAAGTATATTTAGAATAGATATATCTCATCCAACCCTAAAATACAAGATTCAATGTTTCTAGACCTATTGCTTCTAAAAACAAATGGCAATTCTGGTCTCAACATCGCAAATGTTATTTGTGAAGTCAGCTCTTCACAATTCCATAGGTTTCCATGGGTTTCCATATCCTGAGCCCTATCTTCTGGAAGTAGACATTTTTCTTCTGCAGTCACCCTGGGAACAGCGTGGCCTATGCATGCTATGGGTCCTCCATAAGATCTACCTGTGATTGTCAAGCTTGCAAAGGGAGTACAAGGCTCTTGCACAGCCCTCCTTTCTCTGGAGGATGAAAGAGGTTGGATCCCTGGCACCAGATACACTTGGCACTGACGGCAACAGTAGAAGTGGAGTTTCTGCACCAGACCATTTCTGTGATGTGGTTTACAGCAGGTTTACATCATCCTCTTGAAGCAGCCCTCATGACGATATTTTGAGCTACCTAGTTCACTTCAATGAACATTTTTCTTTTGATGCTTAGAAGGTTAGTACCAGATCTTGGAGAAGTTCTAGTTTCTGTGATACTTTCTATTTTCTCTGGTAGAAAAGGAGGGCAAATCAAGTTCCTGGTAGAGCTTTTAATTCCAAACTTTCAAAGTTGAAATGCTTGAATTCCTTTATAAATTATTTAACTGCAAAACAGGTCATCTAAGCCAAGGTTCTCTGCCTCAGCACTATAGACGTCTTGGCCTGGATCCTTCTCTGGCATGGGGATGTCCTGGGCACTGGAAGGTGCCTCCCAGCACCCAGAAGAGGCCAGGAGCACCCTCCCCAACCTGTGACAACTGAAAATGTGTCTCCAGACATTGCCCAATGTTCTCCTAGGGGGTAAATTTCCCCAAATTGAGAACCACTAATCTAGAGGCAGTTGAATGTATCCCAGTGTGTTATCCTTGTCATTTGAGGAATCAAGAGTAAAGAGATCAAACCAAGTTCTTTGTTCCTTGGATACGAAATTTAGAAAGAATTGTTTTAATCCAATACATTATTTTTTAAAATTAAGACGAAATACTTGCTTTGAATCATAAATATCTTAAGTTGTTTTATTGCTTAACTATGTATGACTTAGTCACCTCTTTGTTGTAAGAAATGCCACACCTTAATATAATACATAAGTTTTCGAAATGGCTTAGTAAGCTGTCTAAAGCTATAATGTGTAGTGATATGTTTGAAAAAGTATACAACTGCAGATAAGTGGTTATATTTTATGTTTTTCTGCCAAATCAAACTTTGTTTTCTGTCAACCTATTCTTACGTAGAACATGAAGCTCTCTGTTATCTTCACATTTATGTTTTGCTTTGTGATATCAGCCCCTTCACATTTTACGTTTCGCCAGAAGTTTTATTAAAGCCGTTTACTTGTAATAATAAAGTGAGTGAGATATTTATAACAGTCTCAATTTTGAAAATACTGTAACCTATTACAATTCTAATGGACCATAACTAGAATTTTGGTTCATGGAAAATCTGTCATTAACACAACAGAATTACTAGTTTTCCAGCATAGCTGCTGAGACTGCTATGGCTACCAGCAAGTTTTAAAGATAAAGAAAGTAAAGAAAACTGCCCAGGCCAATGGCTCAGGTGAGAGGAATGTTGTGCCATATGCCAAAAAGTTTTTGGGTTTCATTCCTGGTCAGGACACATACCTGGGTTTCAGGGGCAATCTTCAGTCAGGGTGCGTAAGGAAGGCAACTGATCCACGTTTCTCGCTTGCATTGATATTTCTCTTTTCCTTCCTCAGTCTCTAAAAATTAATAAAAACATATCATCAAGTGAGGATTTTTTAAAAAGAAGAAAAAAACTATTGTTGATATTACAAATAATTGATTATCAAGCAATATCACAATGAAGTGATTACTTTGGGATTATTGCTTAATTACTATTACACATACAAAATTCATTGTTTATTATTATTTTTACAAGTACAGATGGCTTAGTACTATCAGGAACACTAATGGAGAGTAAACTTTTAAATGTAATTACAACATGAATATGTCAAATGATTTTTATGTTTTGCTGACAGTATAATTCTATTTTAATTAAGATGCTAAGAACAGTAATTTTCCCCACCTAACTACACCAAAAGAAAATATAAAAGATACACTTATAACATTTTAAAAGCTTTATTATAAAATTATATTTCATAAATATTAGTTACCAGTACATTGGTACATCTATACCTTGCTTTTATTTTAGCTGAAAAACATTATATTTAAAAAAATCTTATAATTTAATGACAGTATATCATAAAACTCTAATGGTCTGTATCAAAATAATACAATATATATATTATGGGTGTGTGTATAGTTTTGGGAAGAATGGTGATGAGAAGGAAATGCATTAACTGTAATGATTGCCAGGACAGAAGATAATTCAGATTTCTGCAGGTCCTTTATTAGATTTGATAAGATAACATGATTCCATATCATTTTTGTATATATGGAACTGATAACATAGATAGTTGTAGGTTGGTTGAATAACTTTTTTTTAAAGCATTTCTGTACCACCAATATCTCTGGTCCACAGACTCTGAAGCCCACCCTCACTCCCCATGGTTAAATCCAACATGAGTGTGGTCCAGATCTAAACAAAACCAAATGTGGGCAGAAAATAAACCCCTGCAGGTGTGGGGACGTGGGGCTCTCAGGAGGATCAGGGTTTCCCAGGAGATCAGATACATAGCAAATCTGTTTCTGACACTCAGGGGACTTAGAGATTTAGCTAAAGTTTCAGTGCAGACTCATGCCATGCTCTCTTTGGCAAAAGGTGGCAAATAGTCAACTGACTTCCTGTAGGTTGTAGGAGGATTCATTTGGTCAAAATTGAATAGCTGAATAGAAGTCTGGATCTCGTGTCTGGTCAGAATTACTGTTTTTGGTCACAGATGGTTGCAAGATGGTAGTACATATGGTTATTTCCAACTCTAGCACCATCAGTATTGTCATCTCCTAATACAAGGCTGGGATCACAAACAACCTTGCATGACTCCTCAGACAGATTCTGAACAGATTTCTCCCTGAGGACACACTCCATTGATCGCAGCCACGCAGGGAGTGGCTGCTCAAGAGGAACTCTTGTGTCCCAGGACCTGGTTGTGCTGGGATCCAAAGCCTGATTTTCAGTGTACAGTTGCAACCTTGTTCAGATTTTGTGAAGTTTTTCTCTCCAGGTGAATACATCACATCCCTTTACTAAGGTAATGCCCCATCACTGAAAACATTTGTTCTCTGAAGGAACCTCTCCTTCCCACTTAGAAGTGAAGCACACCTGATACTTTCAGGAAATGGGAGAACTTAGGGCTGTGTGGCTCTAGAGGCCTATCCCCAGTGGGTTGCCATCCTGACCAATTCACCACTAGGTCCCTCAAGCTAGCCTCCAGCCTGCCACTAATCAGTGTCATGCCAGCACTCACCAAGGATCACTTCTCTCGCAGCTGAGCTGAGACTATCAATACCCAGCTTCTGGGACAAATTGGTGTTCACGTCTTTTCCCTATTTATAGCTCTATTTAAAGTTTTTCATGATTCCACTTCAGGCCCTTGTCCTTAGCTTTAAGCAAAGTTTATTTGCAAAACAAGCATGGCTGGATTTGACCCACAGATTATAGTTTGCTGATCCCTGCTAATTATTATTTAATATTGTTTATTTAATATAAATCAGATAATATGTTTTGCAAAGTCACATCCAATAATTTCACATGACAACTTCAGCTTGAAACTTCTCTCCTCTAAGTCATCAAAATGTCAGTCTTCGTCACTTAGATTATTAGAATAAAAATCTTTTATTCTCTTGCACAATTCCCTTGCAATCCCCTTAGTGATAAATACCCCAGGCTGAAAGTCACATCCACTAATAAGGGTAATCATGTCTAATAGGAGCTCTGATTCATTTCCCAGATGCAAGCTCACTAACAGCATTTTGCTTAGTTCAGATCTCAGACACAGAGCTGGACAGTATTTTGCCAGTGAGAAGAATAAATGATATTTGGACTTTAGAAATACAGAATCTAATGATGACTTTGAATTTAATTGGGAATGAATAGACACTAAAATACAGGATAGGAGAGGGAATCAAGGAGCCTGTTTCTAAATGTGGTTTGTTCATGTTGCTAGAGTTGACTTTGAACTGATGGGAACTAAATTCAGGTTTCAAAAATACATTTGGTTGTTAACCTACTTGGGTTTTCAACTTGACAAACTCTACTGGGATCCGTTCACACTTGTAAGTACCTGTGCGGACATTGTCTACACCTATGAATTGCCAGCTCCCAGGGATCATAGAATTCCAGCTGGAAGGATCTCAGGCTTGAAGACCAGGCTTTTCTAGGTCCACTCTTCTGCCATCTCCTTCCTCTTGTAGAACTGCATATCATTTGTGATTGCAAGCTCGAATGCCCCTGGTCAGACAGGAGATATTAATTAAAGAGTAGACCTTGCCGTTGATGAACAACAAAGGAAAAATGGCGGCGAAGGGCAGCCACCTCAGTCTCTGGGATAAGGAGTTGTGGAGTCCTTGACAAATGGCATATATAATGTCCCACAGCTGCTGATGACTGTTGCCTTGAGAAAATGCCCTGGGATGTTCAGATTGATTTTTGAGAATTGGTGTGAAAATTACTGATTTGTAAACACCAGTAACTTCTTTTTCTCTCTACAAACTTCCTATATATGCCGGCTGCATCTGACCTGATGATCATCTGCTTATGAGCTCTGCTTTAGTTCGTTGAGAATCTTCCCTCAATTACAAAGAAAATAATCTTGAGGGAGTGGGTAATAAAGTCATCATTAATAGCCTTTTCGGTCTAAGAAACCACTAATCACAAAAGATCACCCTGTTCTCACTTGTTCCAAGATAAGACACACCTCTGTCCTTCCTCAATGTTCAGAGAAGACCTCTCTCCATCCTTCACCTGATTCCCCTAGACCTGTGCACGACTTCCTTGTCTACCTGCCCTTTACACCCACCTCTATGAAATTCCAGGCCCCTTCTTTTTCTTTGAGATATTACTGATCAATGAATGTCCACCCTATTGCAATAGCCCGAATTAAATCATCTCTTTAATTGTCTGGTGCACTTTGTCATTCTCACAGGTGTATGTTTCCACATAGATTAAAAAAATAATACTACAACAACTATTAATATCCACCTATAGGCAACACGCTAATCTTAATGTGGTGAGACAGCTAAGCAGTGGCATCATCTCTTCTGGGCCTCAGAATCTAGCCCTGCAAATGTCACCATAACTCGTTTGCCTGGAGTGCATCTGTTTGGAACAGGAGGGATGCCTGCCTCCTGCAAAAATCGGACTGCCCCTAGTGTGCTGACAGCCAGTGTGTCAGCCTTAGAAATGTGCCTGGAATTTAGAAGATGTAGTGACAAAAATAATTAGCTCTCAGAATGGATTTGAAAACTTCCCTTTTATGAAACCAATTCATTCAAAGCACTTATTTATGAGCATGTCTACACTAGCATTCTTATTTTACTCTAATATCAATTTTAACCTATTGTTAATCCGATGAGCACTAAAGAACATACTCAATTCAGCAGACATTTATTGATCACTTTGCTCCCTGCCAGATCCTCTCCTAGTTGCTGCCTAGACCGGCAGGCAGGATGCATTCAAACAGCAACCAATGGAGCGTGGGAGGTGCGGGAAGTATAATTGGATAAGTGCACAAATTCCTTTCTTCCCCCTTCCCTCCCTCTCGTCTTCCTTCCTTTCTGCCTCCTTCCTCTATTTGTTTAGTGTATATTGGTCAATCTATTAGACACATGCTCTGTTTTGTAGAGTTCACAATCTGATGGAGGGGAAAAGTAACAAGGGAGGCAAGAAAAATCACAAGTGGCCTTTTCGGCTACCGTCTCCATGGAGCATACTGAATGCCGGCAGAATGGCATGTGTTCTGCGTGGCAGATGCTAACGGCACAGGAGCTGAAAGTCGTGTTGTGTCCCCTTCACCTTTGTTAGATGGCCTCGGATCCCTCTTATGCTGAAGCATGGCCAGTCACAGTGGCTTATTGGTGCGGTTTAGTTGGCACTCTCTCTTATACATTCTGTTGCTTCAAACAGAAGCACCGCTATCTTCCTCACCCTTTTCAGAGAGAAGGTTCCCCCCCCCGCGCCCCGCCCATTTCATCTGACCCTCTAAAGTATTCTATTCTGTGCAGATGTTGGTGGCAGGATGTTAGAAAATTCTCTGGCGAAAGAACAAGTCTGTCTTTCTAACAAAAATAAACGAACAGCCAAATGGGTAGGACAGGCGGGATTGAAAATAACTTGAGATATTAGGCTATCTGGCTTTTATTAGAAACCTAGCCTCCTCTCAGGGCGGAGTTGTCATTATGACATGTTGAAATATGGTTAGATGATGGGTTCTCTTTCAGCTGAACAGTTTTTCTCTGAGACTCAGGGGCCCTTGGTGGCCGATTAGCATTGTGAGACAGAAACATGCAGGATGTGAGGGAAAAAGTCTTATATATATTAGATCCAATAAGGATTTCCTATTTTGATCCCCCCCCACCCCCCCAGTGATAACCTCAGAAACTATGCAAATACAGAAATCAATATGGAATAGAATTTGCAAATAGATGAAAATGTCTACAAGATATCTATCACCCCCTTCCACTTAAATAAGGTAGCGTAACAGTACAGCCATGTTGAAATGGCAATAATTAAAAAGTGTGCTCAGAATGACCCAGGTCTTGAGTTATATCAACTGAGGGAGCCATCTGTCTATTGCAGCCGTGGGCAAACTACAGCCCGCGGGCCTGATCCGGCCCGTTTGAAATGAATAAAACTATTGAAAAAAAAAGACCGTACCCTTTTATGTCATGATGTTTACTTTGAATTTATATTAGTTCACACAAACACTCCATCCATGCTTTTGTTCCGGCCCTCTGGTCCAGTTTAAGAGCCCACTGTGGCCCTCGAGTCAAAAAGTTTGCCCACCCCTGGTCTATTGCCTTTAATCACAGGAAAAAACAACAACAATCTCTGGCATGTATCAATCACAGTATATTTCTCAGTGTTTTCATATGGAAATTTCATATATGCTTTGATGTGAATTTGCACATTTTTGTTGATGACATATATCAACAGTTTGAATTCTAAATAATGCAAAAGACAATCTAGGCTGAATCTTACCAGAAGATAGGTTTCTTGCTTGCTCCTTTCCCTTCACTCTTTCCCTTTACTCTTCTGCATCTTTCTCTCCCCTTCCTTCCCTTTTGAATGATGACAGCATTTTCTTCCTTTAGGACAAACCAGTGCCAAAGAATAGGATGACCAAGGTGGAGGAGAAGACACTGGTGACCCACTGCTTCAGGATCTAACATGATCTCTTCAGACCACAACAAACTGGAGTGAATTCTTAAGAACAGGAAGGACTAGTGAGTCTAGAACCCAAGTTTTACAAGATCTAAAAAGCTTACCCTAAATAATAAAAGGGTAATATGCAAATTGATCCTAACAGCAGAACCACCAGGAATAACCGGTTGCTATGATGCACACTGACCATGAGGGGGCAGATGCTCAACACAGGAGCTGCCCCCTGGTGGTCAGTGTACTCCCACAGGGTGAGCACCACTCAGCCACAAGCTGGGCTGATGGCTGTGAGTGCAAAGGTGGTGGTGGGAGTCTCTCCAGCCTCCTTGGCAGCACTAAGGATGTCCAACTGTGGCTTAGGCCTGCTCCCCACTCTCTCTTATACATCCTGGGCTGCCAGAGGGATGTCTGACTTCCAGCTTAAGCCCAATACCCTGGAGAGTGGGCCTGAGTCAGCAGGTGGATATCCCCCGAGGGGTCCCAGACTGCAAGAGGGTGTAGGCTGGGTGAGGGACCCCCTGAATGCAAGAATTTTCATGCACAGGGCCTCCAATATTATTGTAAATGTAAAAATGTAACCATTGTTTTAAAAAAAGGGAGAGAGATAGATAATATTCTATATATAATATCTTCCTATATAATAAGAGACAAAGATTGAAATTAACCGTACCTCTGCTATGCCTCCCATTGGCTAATCAGCAAGATATTCAAATTAACCGCCAACAAAGATGGCGTCTAATTTGCATGCTGCAGGCAGATCCTGGCCTGCCCTGTCTTGGGCGGGGTGGGCGGGGCGGGCAGGGCAAGTGGCAGCATGTCTGAGCTGCTGTTCATCCCAGCGCAGAATCTGGGCCTGCCATGTCTTGGGTGGGGTGGGCGGGGCTGGCAGCAGCAGGATCGGAGCAGCTGCTGGCCCCAGCGCGGGATCCAGGCCTGCGGCGTCTTGGGCGGGGTGGGCGGGGCGGGAGGGCCAGCTGCAGTGTGATCCGTAAGAGGGCACAGGTTGGGCTGAGGGACCCCCCTTCCCTGCCAGTGCACAAATTTTTGTGCATGGGCCTTCTAGTCCTATCTAATAAAAGAGAAACATGCAAATTGACCATAACCCCGACACTCTTCCCATTGGCTAATCAGCAGGATATGCAAATTAACTGCCAACCAAGATGGCGGCAGGCAGCCAGGCAGCTGAAGCGAACAGGAGGCTTGCTTGCTCCAGTGATGGAGGAAGCCAAGGTTCCCCGCCTGCCTCTGCCAGCCTCTGAGCTGCAGTCTAAGAAACAATGTTGCAATTACAGAAGGCAATTAAACCCCAGAAACCTGCTTTCAGCTGTCAGAGCTGGAGCAAGCAGGACCGCAACAGTGTTACAATTATAGAACCCAAACAAACCCAGAGACCTGCTTTCAGCAGCCGTGGTCTCAGAGCTGGAGCCGAGCCTCAGAGCTAAAGCTGGCTCTCAGCTCCAGTGACAGCCATAGAAGGTAAATAAATCTCAGAATAAAAAAAAAAAAGGAGAGGTTGGGAACTTCAGTCACCCGCCAGCCTGAAAACGGCCCTCAGCCCCTCACCCAGACTGGCCAGGCACCCCAGTGGGGACCCCCACCCTGAAGGGGGTGTGACCAGCTGCAAACAGCCATCATCCCCTCATCCAGGCTGGCCAGGCACCCAAGCAGGACCCCCACCTGATCCGGGACACCCTTCAGGGCAAACCAGCCGGCCCCCACCCATGCACCAGGCCTCTATCCTATATAGTAAATGGGTAATATGGAAACTGACCCTAACAGCAGAAGGACTGGGAATGACTGGTCACTATGACACACACTGACCACCAGGGGGCAGACGCTCAATGCAGGAGCTGCCCCCTGCAGGTCAGTGTGCTCTCACAAAGGGGAGCTCTGCTCAGCCACAAGTCAAGCTGCCAGCTGCCAGTGCAGCAGTGATGGTGGGAGCCTCTCCTGCCTCCTCAGCAGTGCTAAGGATGTCTGACTGCAGCTTAGGTCTGCTCCCTGCTGGTAAGTGGACATCTCCCGAGGGCTGCCGGGCTACCAGAGGGATGTCTGATTGCCATCTTAGGACCAATCCCCCAGGGAGCAGGCCTAAGCCAGCAGGTGGTCATTCCCTGAGGGGTCCCAGACTGCGAGAGGGCACAGGCCGGGCTGAGGAACCCCCCTCCCCCCCGAGTGCACAAATTTTTGTGCACCAGGCCTCTAGTGTATATATAAAAGGCTAATATGCTAAGAGTCCATCCAAACAGTCACTATGATGCGCACTGACCACCGGGGACAGATGCTCAACAGAGGAGCTACTGAGCTTGCAGTGACTTGACAGCAGCAGTTCTCGGGTGATGCACCCCAAAACCAGAGAAGAGGAAGCCCAATTCCTCACAGGGTTGCATGATTCTACCTTTGGCTGTGGGTTATGTTGTTGCTGGGGCACTGTTGGCCCCAAATCTGGTTTCTTGCACACTTGCATTTGCATTCCACACCTATATGACAGCAACTTTGCAGAGTGCCCTCCCTCACTCAGGGACCCCTTGGGGGATGTCAGAGAGTCAGTTTTAGTCCAATCCCCACAGGCCAGGCCAAAGGACCTAATAGCTGTGGAGGGACCCTGCTCACTCCACAGATGCCGGGGAGGGACCGTGGGAGGTTGGCTCCAGGGGATATCTGGCCTGTCTTGCCCTATCCTGGCCACCTTCTAATTAATTTCCTTTCAATGTGCACAAATCCATGCACTGGGTCACTAGTAAATTATAAAGAAGGAAAAATCATTAGTAAATTTCTTAGAAAAATTCTGCTAACATTTGCTATTTGTTTCCAGAATTTTCTCCACATTTACATGTTAGTGTGCTCACTTTTTAAAAGGTTATATCATAATTTTTTAAAATCCACCTTTAAAATGTCTTTTTTGTGCCAATAAATATAGCTGTGGTTCATTATTCCTAATAGAATATGTATCTGCAATAATTTATTTTAAAATACCCTTATTAATGGTAAATTGGGTTTTTGATATCTCTTATTTAAAACAAAATAACTTTTAAAAAGGCTATCAGCCATTTCTACTTCTTTTTTTTTTATTAGTACTATTATTATTAGTTAACATTTCTACTTCTGATAAAATTGCTTATGAATATCCTCAGTCTCTTTTCTATAAAAAATAAAAAATAAATGTTGTGAACATTACATACACATGTGTGAATTTTTTTATTTCTTTATTTCTTTTTATTTCTTCTTATTTCTTTGGATCAATTTCTGTCAGTGGAGTTGCTGGATCAAAAATTGCTAACATTAGAATTATGATTCTTTTGGCCAGATGGCCATCAAAGAAGTTGACAAACTTACATTCCAGCAAGAAGAACATGCCCCTTGCTGATTCCAGGCAGTTGGAAGGAGAGCATATTTAAAAAGAAAGATGAGCAGGAGCACAAATCTCTCAGGTGCTCTTCTGACTCAGTGGCCTTCTACACTCTCAAAAATATCTAAAGACCAGTCTCACCTGGAACCATTACCACTGAAAGAAGTCCACTCTACTCCCCCTAATTATCCACAGGTTTCATAATTATTGAGAAAAGAATACTGAGAAATTAAGAAGAAAAGTTGAAGACTTTCAAGTGTTACTAGTAACTGTGTGAGCCAGGAGAAGGGGAGAGGACCACAGGGGTGATTGGGATAAAACAGGAAGCTGTGAAGGGAGAAGTTAGGGCAGGGATTGTGAGGGTGGGACATTGGGCAATTTTTTCACTGGGCAATTTTGTCACAGGCCTTGTGGGATTTAGTCCTATTTATGAATATGAAATTGCTCATTTCCTTTCAAGTAACTTCTCAAACAATCACTATTTTATACAGCTCACACTATATGCATTGAAAATATGTCTGAAAAGATTGACACTAAACTTAACAATTTTCTTAATAACTGGAGGAAAAAAGGTGAATATTTTTGCATTTTACATTTTTAAAAGTGCTATTAGAAGTATTTTAAAATTTACAAGACCCTGTGATGAAGCCTGGTGACAGAGTCTCTCTCCCTGGCTGCACAGAGTTTTCAAGGTGCTTTAAAGGTCACACTCAACTTTGCCCTTCTTCCTACCTAGAAGCCAGACACATGGCTGATAGTAGAACAACAATCTTGCAACCATCAGATAATCATGAAGATGAAATCTGCAGGCTAAGAATAGCATTGCAGCAAGATGGAGTCACCTAGGTCCCTGGGGACATCACATAGTCACCAGGTTAGCCCTGGACCTCATGGCACATATAAATAAGTCCTGAAACAAATAATTTGTTTAAAATTAGCATTTACTCTGGTTTTCTGCTTTTCTCAGCCCTGCACCATCCTCAGTGGTGCGATCACCATAGTGGAACTGGTTTGCTGTGATGAGGTAGAGATTAAACTGGTTGACTAAAGAGTGAATTAACAGAGATAACATGTTCATGGGATTGATGGTAAAAAAAAAAAAAAAATAGCTGAGGAGATTGAGGGGAACAAGGGAGTGTTAGGAGGATTTTTGTTTTTAATGAGAAAGAATTGGGAATATTTAAATTAAGGTGCAAAGGACCCAAGAGTGAGGAAGAGGATGAATACAGAAGACAGAACTGGTCATTATACTAAGTAGGTGAGAATGAAATGAAATCCAAAGCATGGGGAAAGAGGTGGCTTTAAATTCAGCAAAAACGGTGCTTCTGTGTAACAGTGTTTGTGAATAAATAATAAACTATGAATATCCTTAATGGAAGGGAAGGCATGACCATCACCTATAGCATTCCTGTATAAGGAGGGAGAGCTGGAGTTTTGGCTCTTGGCTGAGAGGCCATAGAATTACTGCAAACAGAATTTCCTCAAGTAGAGGAAGGGAAGGGAAGGGAAGGGAAGGGAAGGGAAGGGAAGGGAAGGGAAGGGAAGGGAAGGGAAGGGAAGGGAAGGGAAGGGAAGTATTAGATCATGGTGCAAGGTGAGAGGAAGAAGAATGGAATTTCAAGGAAATTCCTAGTTTCTTCAGATCTCTTTCATTGTCCACTAAACATCAGCCAAGTGATAATATTTATTGCTTTCTACTTCTACTCCTCCAACTTCTGAGCACCAGGTCTACCCCTATTTGGGGGTTTTCTCATTTATCCAAGTCTCAGTTCACATGCTGCCTGGCTTCTCTGTCTTGGCCACTTGGAGATGAGCATGTTCTCTGAGATCTGTCATCTTATCAGTAAGAATCTGTTTGATGTTCTCTCTCTTGTGTCTCTATCATTTCTTATCTTAAAGTTTAATGATCTATGATCCAGCTTCATCTCCTCCATGAGATTATAAGGCCATTCCTTCCTGTCATCTTTGTTTTCCATCCTTGAGCACCCCCCTCCCCATCATGGCATAAGGGATCTGTGGTACTTTCAGGCTAGCACTTATTTAACCAATTGGCCACGTTCATTTCAAAAGACACATTGAGTATCCTGTTTGGATGTGAGAGAAAGAAGGATAAAGATTATCAAAGATGACTCTTGAATTTTTAAACTGGGAGACCAGAGGTAGATGGTTTCACTGAAAAGAAGGGGAGAATTGAGAGTGAATGGTTTATGGAGGGAAGATATTGAGTGTCGTTTTGGCTTGGTTGAGTTTGGGGAGACTTTGCTGCTGGACAGGGAACTAAATTTATGACACTGCCTTGGATGATCACAGGCCGGGAGACCCATACTTCGGCAGACAGGGTACCTGATCCCCAGTCAGTTTACCTGCAAATCCAGGTGTGGCCAGGCCAATTCCTCAGCCTCTCCCAGTCTGATCTCCCTCACCTTTTCAATGAAGATAATGGGGATGGTAAAGAAGCAAATACTCTATCTCACTGACAGTGATGAAGAAAGAGGAGAAAAATGAGTTCTGTGAAAATACTTTTTAAAGCTTTATAGAACTTTATGTATGTCAGTTATTATCATTATGAAGTGTCCAAAAAATTATCCCTTGTGAAAAATAGCATGAGCTATGAAGCTAGATGCCATCTGCAATGCTTACTTCATAGGGTTGTTAGGATTAAATAAATTGATACATGTAAATTCCTTATGACACTATGAAGCACATGATGAATACTCAATAAATAAAAATAAAACATTTCCTATCATGCTTATTGTTATTCTCATATGGATCTGTAAATGGGATGAGACTAGAGTGGGGGACACACTGTAGAAAGCCTACTCATTAAATAAGATAAGAAACAACATCTGACTGGGGAAATTTCCTCAAGTGGATTATTTGAGAAGAATCAGATCTCACCCACAAGGTATGTTTTCTTTTTTTTTTTATATATATTTTATTGATTTTTTTACAGAGAGGATGGGAAAGGGATAGAGAGTCAGAAGCATCGATGAGAGAGAAACATCGATCAGCTGCCTCCTGCATGCCCCCCACTGGGGATGTGCCCGCAACCAAGGCACATGCCCTTGACCGGAATCGATCCTGGGACCCTTGAGTTCGCAGGCCGACTCTCTATCCACTGAGCCAAACCGGCTAGGGCAAGGTATGTTTTCTTAAGAACCAGTTTAATTAGAGTCCAAAATCACCCATTTTTCTCATATGGCTCAGGGAAATGTGGTCCTGTTGTGTCTTTCTCAGAGACAAGGAAAATGTTTTTCTCATTCTACAAAGAAGGCAAATAAAACAAAACTGAAGGTGTGGCAAAAGTACTTCACACTAACTATTCACATGCCTAAGGGCTTCATAGAGGAAAGAATTAGGGACAAAGGGCTTCACTTTTTGGTTTCTGATTCTATTCTATAGGCTCTACATATATTACAAGAGGCAGATTTCTAGAAAACCATGCAGGGGCTCTGAGCCAAGTGGGTGTAGGTGGAAGACCAGAGAGGAAGTTTCAAGAAACTAAATGGCAGGGATTCAGACTCATCCTCTTCATTCTCCCACCCCAACATGACACACCATGCACAAAAATGTTCTCCTGTGCACACTTAGAGTTTCCCAGATTTCAAATCTTCAAAATAATAATAATAAACCTGCTTTAACATGTAATTTATTGTAGTGAAACTGTAAATGAAAATCAACTTGGAGCTAGGCTGTCCTTGTAAGCTCTCACCTTCAAACCAGAGAGTTGGCTGAGAATTGTTCTGCTAAATTTAGCCTTTGAATGCCAGGCCAACCAAGTTCCTATGTGGCCAAATGAGTAAGGGTTGGCTATAATGACTTGTTTTTCTGTAGTGATCTGAAGGGACTTCACATTTCAATTGGCTTCAGAAAAATGTGCCCTTTCAATTCACTATTTCTCTCAAGCCATTCTGTTGTGAGCAAGAGATAAAATAAATAGCAACCTTTGTTTGTTTTCATCCAATGATCAATGTTGTTTAAAGGTGGGGGGAGTAGAGCAAAACAAAATATCTCTAGGCAATCATTTCTTTGGAGAAGGAGGAAGAAGAGGGGGAGGAGGAGGAGGAGGAGGAGGAGGAGGAGGAGAAGAAGAAGAAGAAGAAGAAGAAGAAGAAGAAGAAGAAGAAGAAGAAGAAGAAGAAGTTCCCCGTTAGCAAGGCATATGCCCAGAACAGTTTTGATTGTTGCAGTATAAAATTTTTCTGTTTTGCTTTATGGCTGTACGTATACTTCTGACATGAGATCCCATGAATGTGCTGTCAATTGCCTTATATTCACCATATTTTCAAATACAATGCCCCAGCTAGCTGCTTCCCCTAATATGATGCAATAGTTCCCCCTCATATGCAAGGGATATATTCCAAAACCCCAAGTGGATGCCTGAAGCCATGGATAGAAACAAATTGTATACATGTTATGTTTTCTTCCCTCATATATACATATCTTTTCACTTACAGGAAGCATTTTACAGCTTCTCTTTGGCATATCCAAATTGCCAGCATCACTACTCTTGCACTTTGGGGCTATTATTGAGTAAAATAAGGGGTACTTGAACACAAGTACTGCCATACATTCACACTTGATCTGATAGCTGAGATAGCTGCTAAGTGACTAATGTGCAAGTAGAGTAAACAAAGTGTGTGATATACTAGACAAAGGGATCATTCATGTCCTGGGTGGAATGGAGTGGGAGAGCTGGAGATTTCATCACACTACTCAGAATGGCATATAATTTAAAACTTCTAAATTGTTTATTTCTGGAATTTCCCTTTTAATATTTTTGGACCTTGGTTGACCACAGGTAACTGAAACTATGGAAAGTGAAACTGTGGATAAGAGGGGACTACTGTAGTTAATTTTCGTTATCAACTTAGTTGCACCAGAGTGCCCCAAATCAGTAGGCTTTGAGTAAAGCAGATGACCCTCCATCATGTTGGTGAATATCATCTAATCAGTTGAAGCTCTTAATAGAAAAAAGACTGACCTCCCCAGAAGAGGAGGGAATGTTACCTTTGAATTCAAATTGCAACATCATTAACAGTACCTTGGTCTCCTGCTTGCCAGCCTATCCTGCATATTTTGGATATATATCCCATTGGTTCTCTAAGGAAGGTAATACTGGAGATGAGCAAAAAGCAAGCAGCCTACACTTACAGCACCAGACAGAAAGATATTACCCCAGGGGTCCCAAGCTTTGAATTTTGAGAGAAATATGGAACCTGTGAGATCGGAGAAAGCAACTCACAGAAGTCATAATTCATATAACCAGTGGTGGGTGTAGGAAAAGAAAACATTTTCCTCAACCTTTTTAGGGTCCCTGGCTAGATCTGAAAATTAAACTGACAAACACAGAAGAATAGGAGGAAAAGATACAAATTTATTTAATACAAGTTTTACTTGATATGGGAACCTTCATAAGGAAGTGAAAATGTGAAGAAAAAGACCTAAGTATTCTAATGCTAGCTTTGATGAAGAGTGAACAGTGATGGAGGAATATGAGGAATATGAGGGGAGCATAGCCTGTTTGTTAGGATTTTTCTTCGCTTTTTGTCTTCCCAGGTAAGGATGCTTTTTCCTCAGGAATAAGGAGGGCACTTCTCACGTGAGGGTCTTATGACTGTCTCAGGGATGGAAGAGGTCAGAGTGACCTTCCTGCTTCTGCTATTTTCTCAAACTCCTTCAGCTTAAAACATTGAATATGCCAAAGTGCCATCTCTATGGGTAACATGTCCTGTACCTCAGGTAGGGTTTGGTGCTTATGTAAATGTGGGGGAACTTTTTTCCATTGTTGTTGATCAGCAACAGGACAATCACAAATGAGAGGACAGAGGCTAGAAGAAGTGGAAGATAAGTGAGCAGAGAAAGGAGGAAGAGAGAGAGGAAAGGGCAATAAACTAGAAAGGGGCTCAGGGGAGATGAGGAGAGAGAACAGGGGGCTGTCCATCCCAGAGACACTGGGAGAACCTGAATAATTTACAAGATGGAAGACTATTGTGTTTACATTTGTACCTCTGACGCTCTACTTCTTCCCTTCTTTAGAGATTTTTAAAAACCTATTTACATTTTTATTCTCTGGTGTCTCTGAGCTAGAAGGAGGGAGGAGGCATTTAAGTTGTGGTTTCAGACCCTCCCAGGGAAAGTGAAGAGACCCTCAGCAATCTCTTCCCACAGGGCTCTGTGTCCTGAGACACAAAAGGCTCCTTCAAAGCTGGTGGAGAAGACCTCATTTACCCTAAGCAGGCAGGTGTGCCCCTCCTGCCCACAGGAGGGGCAGCCTAAGACACAGACATTCTAAGACCGGAAAGAAAACCAAATAAGCCTCAGCTCTGTGTGCTCTGTCAGTGGTAGTAATCCTGAGAAATGAGTGTTCTCTCCAGAGTTGTCATGTAGGTTCAGAATGTCTCCTACATGAGAATGGCATTAGGCCAAAGGTCTGCCTTCCCACAGATGGCTCCATCATGAGGCCACTGTGTGTCTTCTGACTGTGAGGATGATATGGAATAATGCACACTCTGGAAGGATCAGAACTGAACCCTGTGGTAAGTATTCAAACATTCAAAAAGAGCTGTGAACTCTTTATAGAAGCCAGTGAAATGGACGGGGTGGGGGGGTTGGGGGAGATGGGGGGGGGGCTAGCCCAGGAAACACTATGCTTTAGATCTTTACCAATGTCTCTCCCTTCCTCTTTTGACCCTCAAAAAAATTGCCCTCAAAAATATTTACCTTTAATATAAAGACAAACATCTCATTTTGGTCCATAACTTTCCTGACTGGTTTGTGTTCATCTGAGCTTTACTTCCAAGGCTTAGCAGTGCTTTCAAAATTCCAGGTGATCTGTTTCATTCTGCCATATGTACTGCACCTTTGCTCCTTCTGTGATATGCTGAGGTCCCCTCTGGGATCCTCCCATAATGGTTTCTTGCTAGACATCTGATTTGGCTGTGGAAGTGTGTGTGTGGTGTGTGTGTGTGTGTGTGTGTGTGTGTGTGTACCAGATGGAACTCTTATTTTATTTATTTATTTATTTATTTATTTATTTATTTATTTATTTATTTATTTATAGATGAAGAGAGAGAAAGACAGAGACAGAAAGAAAGAGAGAAACATTTTTATTCTTGTAGATGCCCTGAGCAGGGATCACACTTGCAACCGTGGCATAGCAGGATGACTCTCTAGCCAACTGAGCTACTCAGCCAAGGTCAGATGGAACTCTTTCATCAGAGGATTACTGAAGAAGGACTAGTTAATTTATTCCCTTCCTTTAAAATTTTTTAATTGTCTGTGGTAGATTCTTTCCTGTGCATTATAGGGTTGTTAGAGCATCCTTGGGCTTCACTGACACCTCCCATGTGACAACCAAAAATGTCTCCAAACATTACTCAGTGTCCCCTGGGGGAACAATATTGCCTGTGGAGAGCTAGTTTTAATGTAACAATCTCAAAGTATTTTTGTATAATTGCTATAATAGCAATGTGTTGAGAGAGTATATGCTAAGCTTTCAAGTATGAATAGCACAGGCACAGCATGGAATATTATGTAGACATGGAAATAATGACTCAGCATCACACTAGTTGTTTGGAGGGAAGACCATGAGGTACTGCTGAGTAAAAAGGAAGAGTGGACACAGAAAAAGTCTGTACCCCACACAAAGAACATGTATAGCTAGGGTGCTATTCATGCATTTTAATAAAGCATATGAGTATGTATGTGTGCTAACAGGAAAAGAAGGTTTTTTTTTGGTTTTGTTTTTTTATTACAGATGTCCCTCATTCCCCCTCCCTTTTGTTTCTGATGTTTTTCATTGAAAAAGAAAAAAGTTCATGCTCCAAACTACCTGCATGGAGTTTCTAAAAGATAACAGAGCCCGGAGGGCATGGCTCAGTGGTTGAGCATTGACCTATGAACCAAGAGGTCACTGTTCGATTCCCAGTCAGGGCACATGCCCGGGTTGCACGCTTGATCCCCAGTGTGGAATGTGAAGGAAGCAGCCGATCAATGATGCTCTCTCATCATTGATGTTTCTCTCTCTTTTCCTCTCAAGGAAAGTCATTTTTATTGACTTCTTGAAGTCAGTAAAAATACATATAAAAATAAATAAAAAATAAAAGATAACAGAAAGGCCAGGAAGCACACTCAAGTTAGGCCTGATGCTTAAGGGTCCTGTCCTCCTTCAGAAAAAAAGGAGCCCTCGACTTACACCCCCATAGGCCTGTTTTAGCAAGTTCAATCTTTCCATTAACCCCTGGCAGCCTTAATGACTTCTTAATACCAGTTAATTAACAAATACTGTGGTGCCACCAAATGGATTCCTGAGAATGTCTTTGGTGTGGTCCAGATCTGCTAAAATGAAGTGAGAGCCCATCCTTTGTTCTCCCCATCACTTTTCTTGTGGGCTCAAAGCACTTTGAATCTCAAATGCGCGACCTAATTAATCTCTATAACTCTCCTGTGGGATGGGAAGGGCCTGCCCATTATCTTCACTTTGCAGATAGTAACAATTTATAGGGCTTGGCTGAGGTCACAGGAGAATTAGCATCTGAGCCAGAATGAAAATTCCCAGTTCCTTACCCCCTCCCCCTCTCATCCCGTTCCCTAGACAACATTATTTCACCCTCTTGCTATAAAATTAATAAATGCAGCGGATGTTATTGTGTTGTAAGGAGCTACTCTTTGGTATATGCAATCTAGCAGCTATGGGGGCTTTTAAAAGGGCGGAGTCTGAAAAGGTAATAAAACATGTTTATTTTTGGAAGCTATCTTATAGAATGGCTTTCAGACACGTGTACAAATCTATCTGCATGAAAGCAAAATTATTTATTTACACAAACCAGGGAAGGTCTCCTCTGCTCCCGCCCCCTCTTCCAGGATCAGGTATTTCTGTGCCAGGTCCAAGATAACAGGTTTGCCTCAGGTGTTTCTTGCTCATAAAGAATAAGTGAAATTTTTTGAACTCTCCACGTGCTGTGATGATACAAATGAGGTTACTGGGAATGCTTTTCCTCGTGTTGTTGTTTGGTTTGACCTTGTTCTCAGTGTGGTTAATGGTTATGTTATGGCAAGCAACATCTTCATAGCATCACATGGCTGAAGTACAGGTCTCTATTTTTTAGAACTAGATATCTGATAGGAAAGGATAGAAATCCAAGTTGTATTCATTCAATTCAATAAGCATTCATTAAG
Source organism: Myotis nattereri (assembly GCF_964212035.1). Taxonomy (NCBI): domain Eukaryota; kingdom Metazoa; phylum Chordata; class Mammalia; order Chiroptera; family Vespertilionidae; genus Myotis; species Myotis nattereri. The sequence continues at coordinate 32,113,620 of NC_138076.1, forward strand.
CACCATTTAATGACAAGCCAGTGCCAGGAACTATGAATGGCATCACAGGCAGTCACATTTCCCAGAGTGACTTTTGGGTGACCTTTCCCATGTGCTCATTTGTAAAATCAGAAGGACTATGATGATCTCTTGATTCCTTCTAGCTCAGATGTTCAGGGACACTGCGATCATTTCAGACATATTTATCTTACTTTTCATGTTCAATTGGCACAGACTCCTAGGGCTAGACTCGCCATTCTCTCTGTTAACAAGTAAACAAGTTCTTAAGCAGATTATGGGAACTAACTAATAAGTAATTAGGTGAGTTCTGTAAAGTCACTAGAATGGAATCCCAGGGTGGACCCTTTGGGATAGGGAGAGTTCTTTGATAATGCAAACACATTCTTTGGATTCCAGGTTCCAGCTGGGTTTCTGGGTGGCAGATTGAGGAGCTGGCTTTGGAGCTGTGGAGCTGACAGTAGGAGGGCATATCTGATCCCATTAGCTGTTATCAATCAGGACTCTCTGGGTAGAGTCTCTAGAAACACTAAGATAACTCTGAATTTTATTGCGTCTGCTTGAGAAATGTAAACAATTTTTATACAGAGATCATACTATTCTGTGTTTCCGGACTTATTATCAACCTGCAACACTGAAAAGCTTTACATTTTTTAATGCAATTAAGTTGGTTATCAAAGACATAGGCATTCCTTACATGTAGAAAATTGCAACCAATAAGAAGCATTCCATTTATTATGCATTTAACTTGTGAGACATAATAAATAGTTCTCCTGATAATTATCAAAGCTGGATGTTTATGGAAGTAACACCCTCTCCATAAATCTAAAAAATTGCATATCCTTATGAGTGAGTCACATCTCAAAATTGGGAAATCATTACAAACATTTATTGACTATTTAAAGCTGACAAATGGTAAACAGAAATGCCATTTTTTTTATTAGCATTGAAAAAACACCCTCCCCCCCCCCCAAAGCCTGCAGTTCTTTTTGATAAATTGGTCGATTATTTCGAACAATATCATTGTACAAATAGACATTAACATGAAGTATTATGGTATGTCACTTTTGCAGAATTACATTCAGAGGTATATATATGACAGCTCACATGTAGTCTTCAGGCCTGTATTTATGCAACAAGAAAATAGGCTTTCTTCAATGGATCACTTCATCACAGGTGGCTTACCCACCTGAAAGACACCTTCCTGTCAGAATTGGCAGACTTTCTCATGTATAACTAACCCATATTCTCATGGGAAGTGAAGCACATGATTAATCAGCTGAGAACAGTTAATTTATTTACTTTGTCAAGAACAAGACCCAAGGTTCAAGAGTTACAGGAGGTAGTATTTTTTTGACATTTAAAAGAGAGAGAGAGAGAGAGAGAGAGAGAGAGAGAGAGAGAGAGAGAGAGAAGTCAATGATATTGTCAATGAAAAGACTCATAGAGATTAAAATTTCTGAGAGAACATCAAGGCCAATTCATTACTTTATATGAGGAAAATGAATCCCAGAGGTGATACTATTTGGCAAGTTTACAGAGCAAAAATGACACCTAATAGACCCTTACTCCTACTTGTTGGTGCTGGAGGAGACTATAGTGGGGGAGGTTGTCACCCAGGCTGCTCAGCTGTCACCAGAGGATGGCATTACTCAGAGAAAGTCACCATGGTCAGGGTCCTACCCTCAGATTTGAACTCTTAAAAAATAAAATCTGTTGGCATTCCCATAATTTTTTGGATTCAGGAGAACTGATCTAAATGCCAAAGTATTAATTCATAAAGGGAAATATGATTTTTCATGTCTTCTACATACAGCACTTCCATTCTTAAATAGTCCCTATGACAGGAGGCATCCTTATCATCCTTCATATACTGAGTTGTTTATCAGAAGGCTGAGTTGATAATCAGAAGGCTGTTAGTTGAGAAAGGAAAGTAAGTAGGAAGGGAGAGAATGGTGTCAAGGGCATGACATCAAGTCACCTTGATTTTACCTCTGAGGACACTGCTTTAATAATGAATAAGAGACTTATCACACCACTCTCTTTTTTCTGTAAATAATTATGGCAAAATTATGACTCTCTGGACTTCATTCATCAACAATACAGGCTGTTTGTTGCTATTGTTGTTTTGTCTTTGTGTGTGTGTGTTGTGTTTTTGGTTTTCTTTTTTTCACAGTTTTCAGATAAGATTCAATGATATAGATTTGGTTTTACTTAATTGGATTTTATTTACATTTTTTATTCTCCCCCTTGATGCAATCACCTTGGTTGGAGTTCCGGGTACTGTCTTGATAAGGGTTCTTATGTGACATTGTCTCTTCTTATTTGGACACTTACCAAAGAAGAGGGTCTGAAGGCCCACCTTCCTCAAAGTCCTGAGGCATCACACCTGCCCCCAGCAGATGCTACTGCTGTTGAACCTTTTGAGGACAGATGACAGGAGTGCTGACCCTCTGTCTCCAGGAGTAAAGACTCACCCAGGACCCATGGTTGCCAAATAATGCCAACATCATTCTCTATTGTTGGCATGTGCTATGCTCTGTGGGAGTAGGAGAAAGTCTCCATCTCTGCACCTCTTTTGGCCAAGAATGCTTTATTTTCCTTCACTACAGGGTTGCTAGACAGTAGGAAGCAGAATTAAAATTTGCTTACATTTTTATTCAAACTTAATGTTTTATTCCCTAGAGATATGATCAGTAACCAGACCTAGAAATATAATCAATCATCAGAATTCCACAGGTATGTGTCAAACATTTCAGTCACTTATTAGCAGTTAATTTCTTGGTTTTTTGACAAATACAGCAAATTATATTCATCACATCTGGTTTTGGTTGTTTTTCTCTAAGAGGCAGCCTTAGGCCAACTCCGTAGGTCAGTGATGGCGAACCTTTTGAGTTCAGCGTGTCAGCATTTTGAAAAACCCTAACTTAACTCTGGTGCCGTGTCACATAAAGAAATTTTTTGATATTTGCAACCATAGTAAAACACAGACTTATATTTTTGATATTTATTTTATATATTTAAATGCCATTTAACAAAGAAAAATCAACCAAAAAAATGAGTTCGCGTGTCACCTCTGACACGCGTGTCATAGGTTCGCCATCACTGCTGTAGGTGATGGGGGATTGAAGGACACCTGACCACTTCTCCTGGGAGGCCCAAATGAATCTAGTGGCATTGGGAATGGAGAGAAGAGAGGATGGAAGATAATATGAGTAGAATTCCAAGGGTAAACAATTGGATATAAGAGACAAGGGAGAAAGTGATATCAAAATGATTATAAAAACAATGATCAATAGAAGGGTTTTATGGTTAAAGAAAGCTTCTGGAAGTGAGACAGTTGTTAAGTGTTTATAACTATTTCCTGAACTAGACTATAGTTTCTCTATTAGCAGAGAACCTGTCTTTCAAGCCATACAAAGGAATGCCGGGGGGGGGGGGGGGTAGTTGGCCATGATGTCAATTTATAAGGAATGTCAAAACATCCTTGGGAGATAGTGTGATATAAAAATGTTATCTCTCACAACTGCTCTTTGAAATATTCCTGTACATGATTGGAAATAGAATTGCCATAAAGCTCCTTGGGTTGGCTATGTAAGTGATTCCTTCAAGAGAAATGTTTGAGCAATAACACTTAATAGCTAAATAATCTTGTAACTTCAGGACTCTTGCTCCGTTAAGTGGGCTTACAGATGTGAGGATTTCAATGCTCAGAACACTAAGATTGCACCAAGCACTACCTCAGTGCTCCTTTCTTCTTGTTTCTGTTCTTCCCTGTCCAGTACTCATCTTCTTTTAATACATGTTTAACAAGTCTTTTTAACCAGGAAAACCAAATTGTTAGCCAGACATGGTGTTCAGGTATTTCCATGGACTTTCCCCTCCATTTATCTATCTTATCAGGTCTTTCAGTTCAATATCCATGATCAATAGTGATTGATCATAAATGTCAATAATAAAAAATACATCAAATAAATATATAGTAGAATATGACACTTAAGAACTCAGGCTATGCCCAGCCAATGTGGCTCAATGGTTAAGCATCAACCTATGCACTTGGAGGTCACGGTTTGATTCCTGGTCAGAGCACATGCCAGGTTTTGACTCGATCTCTGGTGGGGGGAGTGCAGGTAGCAGCCGATCAATGATTTTCTCTCATCATTGATGTGTCGGTCTCTTCCTCTCCTCTCCTCTCTGAAATCAATAAAAATGTAAAAACAAAACAAAACAAAAAACAAACAAAAAACTCAGGCTGCTGTGCTAGGAATCTTGACCCAACTACCCCTTGTTAGTGATATCAATTGTGTAATGTAGGGCAATTTAATTGAACTTTCATGACTTCAGTTTTCCTTACAAAGGAGATGTTCATACTCACCTCATGGGGTTTTTTTGAGGATGAAGTGAATTAATACAGATAAAGCACTCTATTAATTCCAACCACATAGTAATTGCTCAATACTGTGTTCATTAAATAACAATGGAATACCTATCATTCTTTCATCTATCCCCAAAATAGTGTACATAGTATTTTACCATTCACATGATCACATTCCTCATTATAATAATCTTTTTTAAGAAACAGGCAAGGGATTATGATCCTTTTTCTACAATAGACCAAATTGATGATAGGAAAGGTTAAATGACTTGCCCAAGGTAATGTGGCCCAGTCTTGTAAAATTGAGCAAAGAGATATTTTACTCACTGTATTTTTAAAATAGCAGGTCATTCATCTATGTGAACATGTAATTCATACAACCTTAGAAAGTACAACAACATACAAAGGAAAGTCCAATACTAAACACTGTAAGTTGGCATATAAACTAAGGTCAGTGAAATTAAAAATCTTCCATTCTTAAAAATCAAGGGACATGGTAATAACTGCAAAACTTTTTGAGATTCTGTCACAGGTGAATCTCATAGATCTTAGGGGACTTTTCCACAAATTAGATAAAGGCACCCTTCCAAGACATTTTATGATTTTATTAGATGATGACACTGCTGCTCTATACTGGGAAATGTGGTAAAGAAAATGCCAATCTGTAGTGTTTATAATGTGAATATTGTCATGTGGAATGTGACTCAAAATACCACGTGCGGGCGCGCACATACAGTGTGATTGAAACTTTGTGGCCCATGCGCAGAAGTCAGTATTTTGTGGAAGAGCCACACTCAAGGGGCCAAAGAGCCACATGTGGCTCGCGAGCCGCAGTTTGCCGGCCACTGACCTAGACTTATCATTGTTGTGGCTTTTTAAAAAGGTACACAAGCACTAAAAAGGTTTCTGTATTGATCATGGTCCTTCCTTCCTTCCTTCCTTCCTTCCTTCCTTCCTTCCTTCCTTCCTTCCTTCCTTCCCCCATGCCTGCCTGCCTGCCAGAATTTAGAGAATGTTAACTTCTGATTTTTTTTTTAATATAAAGAGACCTATTCTATTTTTACAGACCTAAAAAACTTCCCTTTTTTAATCTAATATCTATGATGAGGCACTTTTAAAGACATTAAAAATTATTATGAAAATTTCAAACCTACAAGAAGTACAGAGAGAAAATAATAAAATGATTTCATGTGCTAATCACCCAGCTTCAGAAATTAACTTGAAAACAGGCTTACTTCATCTATCATCCTACTTTGCACCTCTCTTCCCTGATTATTTTGAAGCAAATCTCATACATGATATCAGTTCTTCATAAATATTTCAATATGTATCTCTGAAAGATAAGGATTCTTCAAAAATGTAACTTCAATATCATTATTACACTAAAAAATTAGCAATAATTCCTTACTATTATTAAATACCCAGCCAGTGTTCAATTTTCCTGATTCTTTTTTTCTCTTACTGTTTGTTTGATTCAGGATTCCCATGAAGGCCCAATTATGATTGGTTGACTTATCTCTTAAATCTCCTTTAATAAATATATAGCCCCTTCTCTTTTCCCTGCATCTTATTTGTTGAAGAAACTGAATTGTGTGCTGTGTACTGTTATGTAATTACTTTGAGTGCTGTATTTTCTGTAAATTGGTAGTTGGGCCTAGATGTTTTATATAAGATTTGGTTTATACTTTTATTTTACTTTTAAGCATCATCTGATAGGCAGAATTATATATTTCTATCAGGAAGTACATGATGATTAGCCATCTTTCTTTTTGTAAAGATAGCTGCCACAAATAATCTGCCTAGAATAGATTAAAAATAACCTAGGAGTTTCAAAATGGTGATAATTTGGTCATTTTAAATTGTCTATATTATTGAGTTGCCCTGATGTAGAATATTTATAGAAAAGGCAATATGAGTGCTTGAATAGGTCTTATTTACTATTTTTCAAAAACCATGAGTTGTGTTCCTAGTATCCTCTAAATATGACCAATGAGATTTAAGTAATTTATAAATACATAAATTAACATTTCTATGTACTTTAATTTATCACATTCATTAATCTTAACTTTATGTTCAAATTTACTCATTGTTGGTAAGAAAGCCTCTGAAAGGTGGCTCCTGATTTCTTTGGTCTTGAGTCTAGTAATCTTTGCGAGGTTCTTGGTTTCTGGTACTGTACTAGCCCTCTAACCATAAACCACTAGAAAAACTACAAAATATATGTTTTTCAGATATCAGCCCAAAGGTAGCATGGGAATAGAATCCATGACAGAAAACATACTAATGGGGTAATTCCTGATGTCTTGGCTTTCTGCCTTTATTCTGGATCATGGCCCAGAAGTGAGGAGTCCAGGCATAGGGCCTCACAAAGAAAAGGTGATAGAGATCGGAGTTCAGGGAGGCTGACATTGCTGGTGCAAAGGTAATTTCATATTTCATAGGTAATGTACATTTTGAATTTGTGGGGCAGAATACCAGAGAACAAGGGGCTTTAGAGAAAGAGGTCCTAAATCTACATTAATTTTCTCTTGACTTTTTGTCTGGATGTTAGTCTGAAGTAATAGGTAAAGAATTACTCTTAAGAAAAAATAACTATAAGGGAACTACAAACTGACCCCCCCCAAAAAAAACAAACAAACAAACAAAAAAAAACATCAAACAAACAAATAAAAAAACTGCTGAGATTCATCCACAGCTAGGAGATATTTGAAATCCATCTAGCATGAGTGGGAAGACCTTGTTGAACAACCAGGCATATTCAGTAGAGGCTCCCGAAAGGCCATTCCCTGGGGGCAAAGGCTAAACTAGCTCTGAAAAATGCTACTCTAAATCCACTCCAACAGAGCATAAAAACATCTATATGAGTTTATTTTTAGAACAAAGCTTTTGAAAAGAAGGCAGAAATGAGAGACTGAACAATATGGATGATGCCACATATTCAATTAAAATTGCTAGATATTTGGAGAAATTGGACATGTATCCCACAACCAGGAGAAAAATCAGACAATAGAAACAGAGTTGTGCCTGCTTACGTACCAAACCTAAAGATTTCAGTGAAGTGACTGTCCTACTTGCCATTGTGTTGCATGGGGCCTGTGACCACTCTCTGCCCTTGGCTTCTGTAACACCAGGCATGCCTCGTTACCCACTACTACTCCAATCCCTTCTCATCCTCCTCTGCTGATTTTTCAGTTGGCCTTATACCTAAGACTTATACCTAAGTCTCAGTTTGCCTTGTGGCTTTTTTTTCCCCCTATTTCTAACATACTGCAAATTCTCTTGGAAAATCTCATCTATTCCAATGTCTTCAAATAAATACTTGTTTTAAAAAGCTTTTGTTTATAATAATAAATTATAGTAATTTTTTGTAATTATTACAATGTCAATATGCATCAGCCTTCATACAACATTGTTCCATACACTATTTCCTTTTACTTTCACATGACTCCTGTGTGGTAGAAAACTCAGAAACTTCGTCTTAACAAAGAAGGAAATGAACGTTCAGCGAGATTAAGGTACTTGCTCAAGGTCACTTGTCTGGGAAGTGGTTTGGCACAATCTAGAATCTAGTATTTCTGTCTCTTCAGATCATGCTTTTTTCCAACTCTGTGGTTTCCTAGAATTTATCATTCATAACCCACAAGGACTAAACACATGATGAATTAACACATATTCAATAATCATCACACCTGATACTAAGAAATTGGCTGAGGAGTGCATTTAATTTTGAAAGAGAAAAGTCTCCTTTTTGGGCAAGGATGTGTAGAACAGAGTCTCTTTGAGTAATGTCTTTAAATGGTCTGAGGCAAAGCCTGTCAGGTGATTCATGCATCACATTGACATTCCAAAGAGTCAGATTGCACAATGTGCTTTTGACTCTCTCCCTCTGAGCAATTTGAACTATTTGTGCTCACATGTCCTATTATCGAGTTATGTGCCAATGTGGAAGTTCAGTTTCATTATAGACCAGGACTCTTATCTGTGGAAACAGGCAGAACTGTCCAGGGTAACTCCAGTATCAGGTCTTGGGTGGCTTACATTTTGAATTCATTGGTATGTACTTTCTTTATAGGGAGTCCAGTGCCTTACATAACAAGCTTTTGTCAGTGGTGACAATGGCTTCCTTATATAGCTCATGCCCCATCATGGTAGTTAGGAATGTTACACACATTTTCTTCCCTCAACTCAGGAATCTCTAATATGCTCTTTGATGTAATCCCATAGCTTTTGTTTTGGTATCTGATCTAGAAAGTCAAATGGGTGAACACCTTTTGACTTGACTCAGTTTGTCTGAGCACATTCAAATATGGACCAAACTCATTGGTCCTCAAGAAACAAGGATGCCTCCCCCTTCTTTCTAGACACAACACACATATATCGTCAACAACAAAAACAGAAGCACACTCACACAAATAAACAAAAACAGCCTGAGAAAACTAAATTTTCATTGAAGCACTTTTCTGTTCAGATCTATTTTCTAATTCACAATTTAAAAATATTATGGCAAGACTTATTTTAAAGTAACCTCGTAGCAGTATTTTAAATTGATGCCTCTGGTAGATGTGTGAATCTAACACATGTCTTTTATATTCTTCAGAGTAGCACATATGATTGCTTGCCTAACTTTTGCATAACAGCAAAATTAAACTTGTATTGTTTTCAAAGGAGAAACAAATTTCATATTTATAGGTATATATATATAAAGCCTGTATTCGTCATGACCAGGATGACCAAACGACTGGTCACCATGAGGTGCTAGCATAAAAACCAACCAATCAGAACCTAATCTGGGTGAACAGCGAAGGCAGTTCCTTCACGGAACTCTCACTGTAAGGTTAGGTCAGGGATGAGAATTCAAAATTGTCACCAGCACAGCCCTGAAGTGCTGCTTCTCAGAGCGGACAAGGATACACCCGGTAGTGGATTGGGGGTGTGACTTAAGGGCTGGCACCAATGTGAAGGCAGGGCCATTCTGGATTTCTCAGAGGAGCCAATGGCTATCTAGGAGGCAGAGCTTTTGACGCTGACTGGCATAGAAAGAGACCAATCAGAACCTAATCTGGGTGAACTGTGAAAGCAGAACCTAAGGTGGGGGCTGAGGAGGGGTTTTAAAGCAGGTGTAAGGTGTAAGAAAGCCATTCAATGTTTTAATAACTGGTTTGGCAGTATAGTGCATATTGCTGGCTATCAGTCTATAAATAGGGGTTATGTATTTTTGTCTGCCAAGAGCATCTCCTTCTGCTGAAAAAGGCTTTTCCCCCTGATTGAAGCAATCCTATCCTATATAATATATCTATACTAATAACAGGGTAATATGCTAATTAGACCTGGTCAACAGGCCAGCTTCTGGATGTCTGACTTCCTTCCAGACAAAGCCACGGTGGTGGGGGCCGAGGCAGAGGCAGTTAGGGGCAATACAGCCAGCAGGGGAGAGAAGTTAGGGGTGAGTTCAGGCTGGCAAGAGGTTAGGGGCAATCAGGCCAGCAGGGGAGTGCAGTTAGGGGTGACCAAGCCTGCAGGGGAAGGCAGTTGGGGATGACCAGGCCTGCAGGGGAGGGAGGTTGGGGGCTACCAGGCCATTGGGGAAGGCTGTTGGAGGTGACCAGGTAAGCAGGCAGGCAGAGGTGGTTAGGGGTGATCAGGCAGGCAGGTGAGTGGTTTTGGGCCTAATCTGGCAGTTGGACATCCCCCAAGGGGTCCCAGATTGGAGAGGGTGCAGGCCTGGCTAAGGGACCCTGCCCCACCATGCACGAATTTCATGCACCAGGCCTCTAGTACTATATGATAAGTATGCAAAATGTCCCCTCAACCGGGAGTTCATCTGGGAGTTTGACCAAGGGGCAGGGCTGGCCGGGGGGAAAAAAAAGGAGTATTTGGCCGACCGCCAGCAGCAGCTAGAGACCCTACCAGTGCAAGAATTTTGTGCACTGGGCCTCTAGTTAGCATTTATAAAATGCTATAAAATTTATGTATGAATGCCCTGTGTTTGTAGTGTTTATCTTAGTGGGGATGAAATAATATATTGTAACTTTGTATTTTCTTTCTACATACAAATATATGTGCCTGTCACCAGAAAGTGAAAGGAAGGATTAAATGAGGAAGAATCAGAAAAAGAGCCAATTAGTAGTGTCAATTCTGAATTCCTCTTGTCAGTACACCTATGTCATACAGATATATCACTACAATGAAATCGTTAGTTTGTATTGTTTTGTGAGCTCTGGGTTACATTTGTCTCACACTTCATCATACCAGGGGTATATTCAATGCTACACAATTTTTAAGTGTTTCTGTTTTCCTAAAGTAAAACCACATACCACATCAACAGAATGTGCTTGGTGACAGGCTATATTTCCCTCGGTAAATAGCCTAAACAAGTAAAGTTCTATATGTTTCTCGCCACCTTGAAGCAATTAGGTTTAAAATGGAGTTTTAGAGCGGGTTATAATAATTGAAAACAAGATAGGGTTTTGTCAACGTATGTTTCTAGAACACATACAGTGTTGATTCACTAGAAAAAAGGTATTTTTCATCAGTGGCTTAATAGGTAGATTACTGTATGTGTGTGTGTGTGTGTGTGTGTGTGTGTGTGTGTGTGTGTGTTTGTCAGCCTGCCCAGAATTTAAAGTTGAAACTGGTAATAAAATAGCACTAAGTCCCAATTTTTTTTTAGTGAGATTTTGTTTAAGACATTAAACTGAGCTGGAGAATGTATAGCACAAAAGTAGCAATGTCCAAAAAAATTAATTTCAGGCAGTATGGCCATTGAAGGTAGTAGAAAATTTAAGTTAATGACTTTCAATGTCTTTCAATTCTCAATATTACTTTTCTTCTAACCTCATTATATTTGTTCAGACTTGATGCTGTCGAATATTTTAGCCTCCAGAGAGCACAGAGATGTGAGAATGACAATCTCTCCGTTATGCCTTCAAGATCTTTTTCTTCAATTCTTAAACTGAGGTTCTCCAAGACCCTCGGCAGCACCAGCACACGTGGGCACTTTTCCTGCTGCAACACAGCAAGGACTGCACTGCTGGAGAGTGCTTACCTGGCGCTGAGGCCTGGATGCCTGCCCCGGTAATTCCAGGGTGGGTATTATTGTCCCTCTTTTACAAATGATGAAACAGAAGCTCATATAATGTAAGTAATTTATCTAAAGTTAGAAAGCACTAGAGTTTAGATTTGAACAAAATCTTCAAAACATTTTCTCTTTTTATTTTAATAAACTGTCCCTCATTAGGCTATTCTACATTTTTTAAAAGGTGGTTTCTCAGGTCCATTAGTCACAAGAATGATGATTCTAAGTTTCATGAATATTTAAATCTGATTTGTGCTAAGTTGGTTTATTTAGCTGATGTAAGTTGTGTTAAAATGATTTTCTCTTCAAAGGTAGACAAGGCCCATAACAAGGATTCAGAAAATTGGGTGTACTTGTTAGTGCCCATTGCTGCCTGACTATCTCTGTCCTTGTATAAGCCTCTTAGGTTTTTGTGACATTCATTTCTTCATCTGTGTAATATAGGAATTTGGTAACATAATCTCTATGGTTTTCCATTGCTAAAAATCTGTGATTCCATATTGTGTCATTTTGCTAAAATGCATATTTCCTTTCAATGTCTACTGCTTCTCTGCCTCACAATCAACCAGGTAGAATAGAAACAGGTTTTAGTTAAGTAACACAGGATGGTCTATGAGGATTGACCCCGGGTGGGCATAAGAATTGGCTTTTAAAAGGTGGCTCCACAGGTCACGTGTCCCAGGGCATCCCTTCAGGAATGGCAGGTGTCCCTGCCTCATGGCCCTTAAAACTCCATCAAAAATAGATTATATAGGTTCTGATTTTCTGAATAATTACTATAATGAAAAATTAGTTTTAGCTATCAATTTCAAAGTAACAAGAGTATTTGGCTGAAAACTCTCTTCAATGTTGACAAATTACATTCAAATCAAACATTAGCTAAAATGTTTTTTTTATGCTACCCTGAGCAGTGACCATTTCTAGTAGCAATTTTATTCCCTTTCAACATACTGATGTCAAATAAATATGTAGATTTTAAGTAACTGTGATAAAACTGTTTAAGTATTTTACTGTTTTCTAATATACATATATACATTCTAATTTACATATATATATATAAAACTATTGCCTATGTATTGTTCAATTTCAATATCTGTTTTGATTTATTTACTTAAATAGAAATGGGGAGTCTCATGCAAATAGGGATTTGTATTGTTCTCAGACAAACTAAAAAAGATATATTTACCTTTTAGAACCCCAACTAGTGTCAGTCAGGGTAGAGGAGGATACTATATGACAGTAACAACCTCAAAATCTCAGTAGGTATAACACAAAGTTTTGTATCTCACTCGTGTCCCATTCTGATGTGGGTCAGGCAGCTGTCTCCCAGGTGTAAACTCGGGACCCAGGATTCTGCCATCAGAAACAAGTGGGAAGGAGAAAACAGAGAAATGTAGGCAGATCGATATATTCAGGCTAAGAAGTGTTTAGGAATTAGCTTCTGCCCACATCCCATTGGTCAGGATCTGGTCACATGGCATCACACTATAAGAGGTTGGATAATGGAGTATTTTGTGTGCTAGATAGGAAAAAATGAGATGGGATTTGGTAAAAACACAGCGTTAAGTCTGCTACAACTCAACTCAAATTTAGCATGATATTCCTTGGCAATAACTTTCAACACGAAAAAGAAATATATATTTTTCAAGAGCCACAACATCAAAGGCAAACAAAAGCATTAAAATTATCTAAAAATGTGGCAAGAATGGTGTAAGAATATTTGTTCAGTGACGATGAACATTTCTGTTTGTGAACTCAAAGTAAACAGAACTGGTCCCTGAAATTCATCAGAGGGCACTGACATTGATTCTCCTTTGGGTGTACTATTTTTTTTAAAAAAGGACGTGCTTCAGACTAGGGAATACTTCAGATTTCGTTCGTTCCAAATATATTTTCAGGGAAAAACAGATGGAGGAGAAACTGATCTATAATAATAAAAGCATAAAATGCAAATCATCTGAACTACAGACAGCAGAATGACCATCACAACAACCTTCCGGACAACAATGCTATGACACCAACTGGTGCCAGGCCAGCCAAGGTGGGCGTGATGAGATGGTCGGGAGCCTGACCATCTCCCCATGATTGCCCTGCAGAGGGAGGCCTAGTCCACTGACCAGCAGGCTCCGGTGGGTGGGGGGGCCTACCTCTTTGGGGCAATCGACCATAGGGCTCCAAGACTGTGAGAGGGCACAGGCCAGGCTGAAAGACCCCCCCAACCCCCCCGAGTGCATGAATTTCATGCACTGGGCCTCTAGTCTAATCTAATAAAAGGGAAACATGCAATTGACCATACCTTTGCTACACCCACAAGCCACACCCAACAACCAATCAGGAGCAAATATGCAAATTAACCCAAGTAAGATGGCAGTGGCCAGGGAGCTGGAGTGACCAAGAGGCTTGGGTTGCCCCAGGCAATGGAGGAAGCAAAGCTTCCCGAACCCCTGCTGGCCCTGAGCTCCACTCAAGACCACAAAGTTTCAATTATAGAAGATAAATAAATCCCAGATACCTGCTTCCAGCCCGTGGCCATGGCCACCCTGAAAACGGCCCTCAGCCCCTCACCCAGGCTGGCCAGGCACCCCTGCGGAAACCTCCACCCTGAAGGGGGTGTGGCCAGCCTGAAAACAGCCATCAGCCCCTCACCCAACCTGGCCAGGCACCCCAGCGGGACCCACACCCTGATCCGGGACACCCTTCAGGGCAAACCAGCTGGCCCCGACCAGGTCTCTATCCTATATAGTAAAAGGGTAATATGCAAGTTGTCTCTAACAGCAGAACCACTGGGAATGACTGGTCACTATGACACACACTGACCACCAGGGGACAGATGCTCAATGCAGGAGATGCCCCCTGGTGGTCAGTGCGCTCCCACAGGGGGAGCTCTGCTCAGCCACAAGCCAGGCTGATGGCTGCCAGCACAGCAGTGCTGGCGGGAGCCTCTCCTGCCTCCTCAGCAGCACTAAGGATGTCCGACTGCAGCTTAGGCCTGCTCTCTGCTGGCAAGTGGACATTCCCCGAGGGCTCCCGGGCTTCCAGAGGGATGTCTGATTGCCAGCGTAGGCCCGATCCCTCAGGGATATTTGATGACATTAAGTAACTATTAATTTTAGATGTGATAATGATATGATTATTTCTTTCTAATAATCTTTCCTATATTTTAGAGACACATACTAAAATAATTAAAAATGAAATTATGTGATGATAGGATTTTCTTCAAAATAAGCAATGTTAGTCTGGTGTAGGAATGAAACCAGACTAACTGTGAATTGGTAATATTTGAAGCTGAGATATGGGTATAGGTACATGAAGATTTGAAGGTGGTCAAAATGTACAAACTTCCAAGTATTGGATAAATAATCACTAGAGGTGTAATGTACAACACAATGACTACGGCTAACACTGCTGTAGAATACTATGAAAGTTGTTAAGGGAGTAAATCCTAGGAGTCAGAAAGCATCACAAGGAAAACAGATCTTTTTTTTTCCTTTTGCTTTTTATTATGTCTATATGAGATGATGGATGCTAACTAAACTTAGTATAGTAATCATGCACAATACATGTAAGTTGAACCATTATGCTGTACACCTTAGACTTATACAGTGATGTCTGTCAATTACATCTCAAAACTAAAAAAATATATATTTGTTTTATTCTACTTTGTTTATGTTTTCTATTTCCCACAATAAAAACTAAAACAAGTCCCCCAAATATAACATTTAATTGTCAGAGGATTATTAATTTTTTTTTTTTACTATTGATACATTACTGGTTTATTTTTTACATCTATATTTCTCTTTCTGATTACTTTGCTTTTTAAAAAAAGTGTTTCAATCTTTCATGTCAACTGTAATGCTTATCTTTAATAATTTTGGTAGAGAACAAAGATGTTGCTTCAAAATGAATGCATGTAGCAGAATAACACAGAAGTTGTACTACATTGAAGTTACCCAATGTAAAGAATCAAAGATGTCCTGAGAACCCTAGAGTGTGAAAGGAATACGTTCATTGACTGCTAAGATAGACAAAGTAGAAGTAGCCAATTAAAGAATCATTCCTTCTCTCCCCACTTCCTGAACAACTCCTTTGAATTTTCAAGATTGCTTAAAAAAAATATTAAGTTCTCTAATTACTAAGGGTCATTTTCTCGAAAGAGGACTGAACTATTTTGCTTAGCAAAGTTAAGAGGACTCTGTACCAAAAACGAACAAACAAACAAAAAAACCCAAACAAAAACCTTTTACTCCTGACCTGGCAAATTGTGTCAATTCAATTATAATCAGAAATATTTTTCTTGAGAATTTTCGGTCTTGCTCCTAGTCCTGAAGCTCTTGATATTTAGCCATTGATGTTTACTAAGGACATTTATAGTGCAGAATTCAGTGACATACTCCAGAGTAAGCTCTGAGATCCCAGTTAGGATCAACTATTGACTTCTTGAAGAAGTCAGTCTTTGCTTTTCTGTTGTTGATGTTGTTGTGTGTTTTCTTTCTTTAGCACTTTTTATCAAAGGAATAAAGCTTTATTTTTTGTCACTTTGGATGGAGAAAGATTTACTAGTAGAAAGCTACAGTTCATAGTTTAAATCAGACCAAATGCTACCTATTTTCCTTTCCAAGCTGAGTGTATCTTTCTCTCTCTGAAGTTTGATCTGGTTCCTAAAGGGTAGCACCTAATCATTGCAATGTATTTCAGGCCCTTTAATTGAATCCCAAATTATACTGTGAATGTGAGGAAAACTATTTTGAAGACATATTAGTATAGAGACATATTAGCATGTCTTTTCAATGTTATGTGATCATTTCCAATTGGATTTCCCTTGTGTCTTCAATATGTTTTTTGTTTGTTTGTCAAAGAAGAAAATTCTCTGTGAGCTGGTCATTCTGTCTAGTTCAGGCTTTTCTTAAATGACCTCTAAAGTGTTAAACTTATTCTATGTCTTATAAACTTGGAAGATGCCCTTGTGAACTGATAACTATGGAGTTTCATGTGGAAAATAATGCCAGTATTAATTCCAGGAACTTGGAAGAAACCAATTAGCTTCCTCAAAACAACAATTCAGATTTGCAGGTGGTGTTCAGGGAATCTATATATATAAAAGCCTAAGTGACCATTCGGCCTGTCGCTATGACAACACACTGACCACCAGGGGGCAGATGCTCAATGCAGGAGCTGCTTCCTGGTGGTCAGTGCACTCCCATAGCCAACCTCCCACAGCCAGCCAACCTCCCTCAGTCCCTCCCCCCACAGCCAGCCCCAATTGTCCCCAATCGAGGCTGAGCTAGATGGCTCTGATCGCCAGCCAGGCCGAGGGACCCCACCGTGCACGAATTTGTGCACTGGGCCTCTAGTTCTTAATAATGAACACTTAGCAATATTAATTTAGAAAACTCCTAATACCACTTTGAACAAATCTTATTGGATCCCTAGATAGGTAAGTCAAACTAAATTTGGCAACTGCTCAAACAACAGTAGGAATAGGGGTTATTCCATATACTTCTAGACTTTTCAGAGCTTTTGGCCAATAAATCAGATAAAAAAGTATCTACTGAGTTTTCACTTTTCAAAAAAATACCTAAAACAAAAAGACATAGTTTTCCCCTGCAGAACTATTACTATATAGCATATAAAAATTGCAAAATCATATGATATTGTGCCTGGATCCTTATGTGTTAAAAGAGTATTTAGAGATATACTTTGGAAGAGTTAACAATAATGGTTGATGAGGAAAGTAGTGGAGTAAATATTGTGATGGATGAGAACATTTTTAAAAACTTTGCAAGCAAAACCTAAGTGAATATGTGATTAAGACAATAGTCATCACTTTTCTTCTGTATGACAAAGGGGTCAGTTTCTCCTGAAGGACATCTCCATCTTGAAGGTGGAGGACCTGAGTCAGTGAGAAACTGAAAGATTCCCATCTGTCCTTGTGGGGTTCACTCTCCCTGGTTGGTTCCAGTTGGTCCCATATACCCCACTCTTTTCCATTTTCCTTTCTGACTGCCTGCTCTGCTGACTTCAAGCTGCAGCATCAGAACTTTGGGAAATGGTCTCCCATTGAATGTTTCACCAGCACCCATAGTTGCCCCAGGTTAATTATTTAAAACAAATTCTTTGTTATGCATATTGGCTTATCATATCCTACTAACTGACTTCCTTGCTCAAACTCTGACTCATTCAATCTCCAGCTCTCTCTTCTAAAACTCTGCATTCACTTTTCACCTGGCATTGTCTCATGACTTTGGACACTGCTCAGAGGCTAAGCATTGATTTCTTTGGTCAATCTGTCAGGTAAAAAAGAATTAACTGAGCAATTGTCATGCGACAGTCACTCTGCCAGACACAATGATACAAGATGAATCTTTAAGGAGTTCTAGTGAGAGAGACAGAATCATAAAGAGAAATATTTACTATGAAACTGCTAACACTTGCATTTTATACCTCTTCACCTGAAAGAGCCTCTTCCAAAGCCCTGTAGTAATTGCTATTTCTCCTTTGGATCCCTCCTTCTCAAGATTTCTTATGATTTGTTAGACAGGATGGTAGAAATCTTCACTTTAGCCTAATTATTTCCCTTTACTCAGGCAAAACCCTACTAGGTGCCCTACCCGATGTCCTCAAATTCAGGAGATTTCACATCTAGCTGATACAAACAGATATTACTCCTGGTCCATTGTGAGGACCAGAGACTACTATCTTTCATGTGGGGGTAATTTTTCCTAGCCTTGGGTAGTTGTTTTTTGTGTGTTTTTTTTCACATGCATGTGCATATCAGCTGGATCATTAATGTGGGTCCTCTGCAGGTCCCCAGATTTCTCTCGTTTTGCAGACCTCTCCTGCCACTCTGTTCTGTAAACTGTGGTGTCTTTGGTCTCCCAGCTCCTTCTTTTCAATTCAAAGCATCCACCTGGCTCCATCCCAGCTCCCCATTTCTGACCTGTGGCTTGGAAACTCTTGCAGGGCAGTAAGTGAGGGCAACTTTTAGAGCTTATGTCAGAGATAACCATCCTTCGTGGCCTGATAGCCTTCAATGGTCTTGAAAACCATTGTTTTATTTGTATCACCATTTTAAAAATTGTTTTAGATAAATCCAGACCTTGCCACTCGATCTTGGACAGAAGCAGTAGTTCTGCCAGATATCAAATGTTGGATTAATAACTTTGTATTCAGTTTTTTTAAGTCCCCCTCCAACCTAATGTAGAAGCATCTATTCCCACAAACCCCCAAAAGAAAATCCCTCAATGTACTAAGCCAGTGAGTAGACTGTAATCTACATGCTAAGGGCAATAATGGGTATATATTTTGTTGGCACCTCACATGGTTGTTGTTGAAAAGCTTCCTAGAGAAGGTGATGCTCAAGTTGCTTCCAAAGAGTAAAAAAGAGCAATCATGGATGAAGGAAAGAGAGGAGGAGGCCAATGGGAAAGCTAAAGAGAACCTAATTCTGCCCTCCATTGGCTTACTAAGAAGCAGACAGACTTCCATAAGACCCAACTTTGCCATCGACTTTTCTTCAAGTCACAAAAAGACATTGATTTTGCCTCCATTACCCTTACCTGTCTACAGGCTTGAACCCAAAGTACCACCTGGGCTCATTGTTGTCAGGTAGCGCGACCTGTTGTCTCCATCAGGCTGCTGCCTTGCAAGGACTTTGCACATTTTCCCTCGGCTCAGAGTGGGACCCTCTGAAATAAAATGAGTTCCCTTTTCCTACTCCTCACTCACTCTGCTATCACTGTACTATAGCTGTAACACTTCATCCTTTCTGCTAACAGATGAATTCTTTTTTCTTTTCTGATGTTGGTTTATGTGATGGTTGCTGTGTGCTTACTCCTTTTATAGAAGCAGGAACAGAAGGGAGAAGGGTGGCCGAGTGGTAGGAAAGAAGCCCCTGTGAGTGTATCATCACCTGTCCTCCTCCCATGCTGCCCATTTGTTAATGCTCTGGGCCTCCTGGTATGTAAGGCTCTGGGGAAAATGTAGCCACATGGTGCTCAGCCTTACAACTTCAGGAAAAAAAAAAATCCCAGGGAATCACAGTGTAATAACAGATCTTGTTATTTTCTAACATTTAATAAAGCCTGTAGTGATAGATGCTGAACATGAGCTGGTGTAGTATCTGCTTTTTTGAAAAGCTGAAACTCAAAAGATAGACCAGAGTAGGCAACTCCTACAGATGGACAAAGGGCCGAAGAAAATAGGGAGGAAGCAGAATAGAGACAGATGGCCAACTCCACGGATCTTTTCCTTTTTTCCTCCAAGATTATCCTTCTGGGTAAGGATCCCAGGACATTCTGAAAGAGATTTCTTTTTTCTTTGTTCCATTTGCTTGTTTGTATTTAATCAAGATTTTCTATAAACAGTAAAGCCAAGTTTCTCTTAATCACGCTTGCTATTAGGGGGGTTAAATACAAAACTCCTACTCACAATTACAACTACATTTTGATGAAAAACCTTCTCAACCCACTTCATTTTCCATTTTCCCCCCTTGGTTTTCTAATATAGGACTGGAGAATGCTAATAGAGTGTTTTTGAACTTAGAGTTCCTTGTGGCTTTCTAAGTCTCAAAAAAAAAAAAAAAAACAACAACAAAAAACTCGGTCCTACTTACTGCCATATCACCACTAATCAGGGCTTATGTGTGACTGGAAAATTAGAACCTTCACACGTGGCAGGCAGGAGACCTAGAGGCATAGTCTCAGGAAGAAAACATCTAAACACTGATGTGATTACCAAGGACAGAATATTCCCCTGTACCCATGTAACTCTGGAAGTCATCCAAGTTATTAATAGCTATGGTGACAGGACTGTACATTATATTGTTTCCTCATCGACGAGAACGGAATGTTAGGCTGTGAGGATTGTGACATGGAAACTATGTGGGTTGGCTCTGGTGTGTTTTATTTTCTCCTTTTGAGGGCTTTCTGTCCTTCGTGCTTTTTAACCACTGCTTGTGGGCAAACATCTTCGAGGATGATGAACAAGAAATGACCTCATGGAAAGAGTCTGGTGGCGACCCACAATGGATTTAAGATAAATAAATACATTGATCACCCTCCGAGGTATACAGAGGGATGCGAAGTGACTTAGTTCCCCTCGTGCTGGTTCGATTCACTTAAGAGAATGAATCTGTACTTCTTTACTATGAATCAGTGGGTAAAGGTCTGTGCCATCCTAGGCTGGCCTCAGATTTCCCTCTGGTCTGAAAAGGGCATTTTTGTTGCTACTGAGGCTGGAATTAACTAAAGAGAAAAAAGGGGGGGCACAGATCTAGACAGTCCCAGACCCCACTCTGCCCCTCAGGCAAAAGCCAGATTCTGGCACAAACACAGTTAGCACCCTGGGCAGGGTAAAATGAAGAAAGGAATAAAAACCACCAAAGGTGAAGTTAAAAATATTCTGTGACGGTATAAAAGCATTCATTTCTTCATACGGTGTTAATGCATTTCTTCAATTGTTTACTCAAAGGGACTTTTCCTTTTGCATCTAGCATACAAAATTTGAGTATTTTTGCAGACATTTTACGAGGCTCTTTACATTAAGCTGTCTCATCAGTCTTCATTTGTCTCTGATTCTTCCAAGTTTTGACTGGTGGGTGGCAAAGTAGGAAGACACCCATCTTATTCCTCCATGTTTTAGAATTACTTTATTATGATCTTCAAACAACTTGTTTTTATAATGGCGAGAGTTGATGTGTTAAGCATTATTGCTGCCTTCTTTTACTCAACAGTCCAGATTGTTATATTATTATATATTCAAGACCAGGAGCTCTAAATTTTTGTTTGTTTTGTTTGTCTGTTTGTTTTTTTAATATATTTTATTGATTTTTTACAGAGAGGAAGGGAGAGAGAGGGATAGAGAGTTAGAAACATCGATGAGAGAGAAACATCAATCAGCTGCTTCCTGCACAACCCCTACTGGAGATGTGCCCGCAACCCAGGTACATGCCCTTGACCGGAATCAAACCTGGGACCTTTCAGTCCGCAGGCTGACGCTCTATCCACTGAGCCAAACCAGTTTCGGCTGTTTGTTTTGTAAACCCTGAATTACAGTAGGCTTACCATTTAGTAAGCACTCCAAGAATATCAGGGACTGATTGCATCAAAGAGCTAAGGTATTCCTTTTAGAATTACTACTTAGGAATTGATTTGCTTTTGTTTGTTTTGTGTCCACTCCCCTCCCCCCTCAGAAAAAATCTGGGAAATGATTATTACAGACAAATACAAAACAAAACAACTCCCCTAAAACACACACACACACACACACACACACACACACACACACCACAATAAATTAATTTGAATTCTGTCTAGTTTAATTTCTCTTTTAAGCCCTGGTGGCCAATTCAGCTCACTTGGTTGAGCATTTTTCCTGAGCAACAAAAGGTCACTGGTTCAATTCCTAGTCAGGGCACATACCCAGGTTGAGGGTTAGATCACCGGTCTCAGTTGGAGAGGCAACCAATCAATTTTTTTACTCTTTCCCTCCCCCTTCCTCTCTCTCTAAAATCAATAAAAACATTAAAAAAATAATTTCTATTATAATAATAATCCGTAGATTTAAAAATGTGCAATAGGATAGCAGTTTTGGGCCTTTTCAATTGTTGTGGTTTTAGGATCCTCCTAGATTTTATGAAAACTCAGACACTATTTCTTTAAATATTCACTTTATAGTTTTTGGCACAATTTTAGCTTTTAACATATCCTTTAGCACTATCAGAATTGTGGCTCCAACATGAAAGAGGTGTGCATTTCAGAATCTTTGTATTTATTTCTGAGTCCCCCACTTGGTCAAATTAGATGCTCTTTTCAATTTAATCATCTTTTAAAGCTTACTGGCAGTTTTTAGAAGATACCATTTTGATTTTGATAAGCTCTGGCACTCTGAATTCCTTGTGTTTCTTAGTCTTTTTCCTTGGGCTTGCCCGAGGCAAGGTCTAACAGTGTAAAATCATCAGGGGAAGGCTTTATTTCCAATTTACAATCATCTTTATTTTCATCATTCAAAAAGGAAGGCCATGTCTTGGGGATAAGTGTCAGCGCACACTTTGAAGATGATGGGATCATGTTTCTAGCACAGTTAATTCTTGAAGTCACTTTTCTGTTTTGTTTTGTTTTGTTTTTCAATTTATGTATATGTTCTTAAAAATTAACTATGTTACCTTGAATGGGTTTCATTCTTCTCTCTGATTAGAGACATGCCCTCTCTTTTGGCTTCTACCTTCACTTTTATATTTTCTGATTGGGACAAAATAACCTTTTGGCTATTCGAATTCAATTTTTCAAAAATGTCGATTTTCTTATTAGGATAAAATAATTACATTTTAGAACTATTGTTTAGGAAATTACTATACATCTTCTCACCTCCCTGTCTCCAGCTCCTGCACGCGTGAGCACACACGCACACACACACACACACAGCACGTGAGCTTGCACAGGCATATAATTACCAAGCCAGGACTAGAGCCTAGATTCCTATAGTTCCAGTCCAGTGCTCCTTCTGAATGAAGGGGTATCAGACTCCTCTACTCTGCACATCATAGTGACTGGCTTATTACTTTTATTTTTCCTCTGATAAAATAGAATAACAAATAGGATACTTTATTCTTCCTCTTTCTTTACCTCAGGCTGTCTGAAATCATCTTAAAAAAGCAAAAATTATGTATTCTTTTGCCATTTAAATATCCACAGATAAGTAACAAAGCAGTAACCCTAGAAAAAAATAGTGATAAGAGATGTTCACACAATTCACAAACTACTGTCACATGTAGCATCTCATTTAATAATCACCTTGTGTACAGTACATGTGAATATTAATCTTCTTTTATCATTCAGCATATTAAGGGTGATGACAATTGAATTTTTCATGTTCAAACACATATGAGAAGGCAATGTATTCTGACACCAACTTCTATATCAGCTAACTGGACTTCTTTCTTATTTTCCCTTTTCTTCTTTACTTTCATTCCTCTTCTTTAGTGCATTTTGAATTTTACCATCTTGTCATACATGAAAATAATCTATTCACTTTTAGTGTGATTTCATATGTATCTGGAAATGTTCTGGTATTTTTATTTTGTGCTTGTAATCTATCATGCTTCTTAGGTGTTTATTGGTGTTTTATTTCCTGCCTCTGTTATTTAGTTAGGTTCATTTTCTTTTTTACGTTTAAATTTTTCCTCTATTTGTTAGAAATGGAAGCAGTCTATATCCTTTTTCTAGTGTTTCTCTTATAATTTTAATATGAAGAGCCCCACGGGTGGTCGATGGGAGCCCTTTCAAGTCAGTTTCTGTTTTGTGTTGACATGGTAATTTCCTTGCATTCTGATCCCTCAAGTTTCCAGGCTCACCTCATAGTTTCTCTGCCCCACAGGTGAAGTCTGCCCTTTAGAAACCTAAATCTGTGTGCTAGGTGTACTTGCTGCTAGTAAGGTTTATCATTTCTAGGCCTTTTCAGTGGATAGGGCTGGGATTTTAAAAAATGTTTTAGTCTCTAACTCCCAAATCAAACCAGAAACCACAGAACTTTTTCTCACCTTTCTTCACTCTATATTTGGATCTCCTTTCTCCTATGGTTTTTCAACATTAGCATGTTAACTCCTTTGATCAATCTTACCATAAAAATAAAATATTTCAGAATTATTTTAATAATACTATGTTATCAATGGTTACTAGCTAAAGACCAATATTTTTGAAGTTCCTTTTGCTTTTGGACTATAGTACAGATGTACAGTTAAAGTCTCGTTCAAAAGTTACCTGAATTAATTCCGTTATTGTACATGTTTGATTAGTGTTTAAATATGCATCTTGGTTCATTTGTATCTGTTTACATTTAATCTTAGGGTTTAATTTTTATTATTTGGATTAAATTTTACTTTTTAATATGTAAAGAACTTAGATGTGTCAAAATTAATAAAAAGATACTCAGAGATTTATTATTCCCAATTCTACCTAGTCAAGCTCATTTCCACCAATCCCCTATAATATTTTATTAGGTTTGAATTTAACATATTCGTGTTTCTTTTTTTTCTGGCATAAAATATAGCATGCCACATGTGTTTTACAGTTTGCTTTTTTCCATTAAACAGTAAATGTTTGTAATCACTTCATATTAGTTTGTAGAGCACTTTCTCATTCCCTTTAAAAACAAATGCATTTTATTAACTTTTTAATAAGTTTTGAATGTTTACAAATTGGATAGGCGAGCAATTGTACTCTTTTCCGTTCTTAAACAGTAGTAAGAACAGCATGCTACTTCTTGGAGTGACCAGTTTTCTCTCTTCTCAGTGGATTCAACATTTCATGAGTCTTAGGTATACGTCTGGATAATTTTTGTTCTTTATCTAATTCAGTCACAATATGACTACATCTGCTTCACAGCTAAAATAGATAAAGTTTTCTTGAAGATAAAGAAGCTTCCTGACCTCCTGACTATGAGATAAAAATGACAAGACCCAAGTTGTTGTTTTCTAATTCTGTGATCTCTAACACAGATGAAAACAACCAAACATAATCTATAGCCATTGTATTTTCATTCCATGCTTGTCTAAGACAGCAGCTGTGCAGACCACCACAGCCTTTTCTTCATTTGGGCACTTTATTTTCCACAATTTCAGAAATAATTCCAGTATTTCCTTCATCACTGGATGCCATACACTACCAGTGTCCCAGCCTTTCATGCTAGCAGAATGTATGCTGCCTTCAAATCTAACCAGGTCAGATAACACATTTCAGATTCTTGTTTCCCTGAGAGTGTTGTCTGTAGTTAGCTCTGGTACCAATTACTGTGCAGAAGGAAGCTCAGGTGAAGAAAGAGCCAACTCTAGCTAGTTTCCCGCAGATTTTGCACAGGATAGGGAGTGGATTACATAATCTTTGGGACAGCTAAAGAATAGTCTCTAGATTGAGCATTGAAGATTTCTGTACTCCAAAACTGGGCTGCCAAGGGAGATGCAGAATTTGAGAAAATCAGGAAGGTGCTTACCGAATCAGAAACTTGCCAAGTTGGCAAGCTGTCCCTCAAATTTTACTGACTACATACTTAGGTCAATGTACTTCAGATTGCTCCAATGACTGTTTCTTTGGGCATAATTTCTTTCTCTTGTTGAAGTTATTGCCTTATCTTTTTCTCCAAAATTTTGTGACTCATGATTTTGCCTTGATCCTTTACCCTGAGGCCATTAGGTGTTCTGCTTTATTTGTTTGTGTTACCACCTTAGAGAGGGGTGACATAAGCAGCTGTGGTTTCCATGTGAGATTATTTTCATAGGGAGCTGGGAAGGATGAATGTACTATGTGGCAATGTTCCTTCTTAACTAGTCTGAGTGGCCCCAGAATCCCTGATACCTAGGCACTAACATTCACTCTAAATGAGCCTTCACATGCATTGATTCAATCCATTCTGCTTGGATGAATTCATCCATTACCAAGTAGTAGGGAGCTGCATTCTGTGGGCCAAAGATGACAGAGTCTGAGGAATACCAAGATCTCTTAAATCCTCACAGTTAGTAGGAATGATAGAAATTATAATACCTCGGCAGGTGCTATGCTTAAGGTATATGCAGAGGGCTTTGAGCACTGGAAAGGCAGCGTCATTGAGGAGAGTACAGTACATCTAAATTCCCTTCCCACTTCCTGGGATTGTGGCATTCTAAATGGCAATGCACTCTTCTCACCTTATACCTGCCAATCTATGCTTCAAAATAAATAGTATTTTAAAAAGAGTTCCATCGCTTTTTAAATTAAGTTTTTCTTCAGATTTTCCTAATACTCTGCACTTGACAACATTGCTTTTTAAATAGTTTTATGTGGGGTTAGTTGTCTAACTTCTTTTCTCTCCACTAAATTATAACTTCCTAGAAGCAGGAATTGTGTCTGTTGGAACAAGACCACATATTCAATGCCAAATATGCAGAGGAGGAGCTTTAGAATTATGGGCCAAGTAGACTATGGTCATTCGTATGAAGAATAATGCAACAATTAAAAGTAATAATATAAGAATCAACTCTGTGTTTCACATACTCACAACTGTAAGCCTACTTTTGCCCCACCCTGTATGTGTTTATTTTGAATGAGTGAACTTGCTTTGTTTCACACATAAAACAAAGGCATCTTCACAGAGAAAATTTCACTGGGCTTCTCTGTGAATTTGGCACCAAATTATGTCGTATTTCCTAGTTGAAAAGTGCAAGAAGAAGGCATCAATTAACTCAGTCTTATTCTCATGCTCATGACTCATCAAGATGAGAGTACCATTAGACCTCTTTTCCACTGCTCTCTCTTCGCCCTCCTCACCTGGCTGAAGTGGGAAACAGGAATCTCAGCCCTTTGTTAGCTCTACCAACCGCAAGCAGGTGCATGGACAGCCACACAGAAGAGGGAGGGGGACACTACTCAGCACACATGACTGTCAGTGCCCAGCACTTCTCATCAAATGAGTTATGCAATTCAGGGTTTTGAGGGAGCAAACATTTTTGCACCAGTGCTCTTGTAAGACTGTTAAGAAGATAGGATGAAAGAGGACATAGGTAAGGGTAAAATTAAAAATAATAATAATGATGGAAATAAGAAAGTATTCCAGAAGTAAACATTGGTCTGATATTTGGAAGGGTGGTTTTAAATGTTGAAATACTTGTCACAGTGATTTATTTCCTGGTGGTATCCTTCTCAGGGTAAAAGATTCCACTGTTTTCTTATTTAGATATGATACTGAAAGCATAGACCACATGTCAATTAAATTAATCAAGAGCAAATTTGTTTTTGCTTTACTTAACCTGGTTTTAATGGCCTGACAGGAACCATGGGAATACTTAATCTTGATTAAGAGATGGAACTTCAAATCAATTCAGTGTTAGTTATAACTTAAAAACTCACAAACAAATTTTAGACAGAATCTTTGAAGCAGGAATAGTTACAAATGAAAATATCAGTATGACTTGAAACTAGCATAAAGCAATTTAAATTGAAATACTGAGATTTTGCTAATAACCAGAAACTAGTGGCATATAAGTTATATCTGTAAAAATTATAAACTATAAGAGTGTCACAACCCCAACACTCAGACTAAAAGTACAAGCACAGGGAGACAGAAAACAGTATAGAAATTCTCCTGAAAAAAACAAGCAACTTTGAATGTGTTTTTTCATTATTGACCCTCATTGAAGCCAGACTTAAAGTGTATACACTAGTAGAGAGAAACGAAAAGATTGGGTGGATATTTTTCCCTAAAAAGACATTTGGAATTGGGTGATTTTCCCTGGCCAGTGGTCGGAATGTCATCCCATATACCAAAGGTTGCAGGTTCGATTCCCAGTCAGG
Organism: Myotis nattereri; assembly: GCF_964212035.1. NCBI lineage: Eukaryota > Metazoa > Chordata > Mammalia > Chiroptera > Vespertilionidae > Myotis > Myotis nattereri. The sequence goes on from NC_138076.1 coordinate 32,141,383, forward strand.
GCACATACCCAGGTTGCAGGTCCGATCCCCGGTCGGGATGCTTGCAGGAAGCAGCCTACCAATGTTTCTCTTCCTCCCTCACCCTTTCTCTCTCTATATAAAGTCAATGGAAACATGTCCTTGGATGAGGAATTAAGAAAAAAAAAGAAAGAAAGAAAGAAAAGAATTGGGTGCCTCCTGTGAGAGCAGAGAAAGTGAGAGTTAAGGGTTTCCTGGTCTAATGCAGATTACAACTCTCAGCACTCAGTTTTTACCCAGGGGAAACCTATTGGTGACATCATTGCCAAGTGAGTATAGAAGATGGTTTGAAACATGTGAGTCATGGTTTCTTTAGTTTCAGAATGATAAAAATGCAGAAACCCTTTGCGGTGGGTGGGGAAGATGTACACTGCAATTAAGAGCAGACTCTTAGAGGTGATGTAATTAGGGTAAGGCTTGTCTTAGTTACTGGAGACTTATGGAACGTTGAAGGATATATGTTATAATTTTGCATATATTTGTTACAGGATTTTATATTGCAACTCTTTCTGCCTCAGTTTCCACTAAAACCCCAGGATGACAGTGACTGGGACAGTACAGTGAATGTTAGACCCTCTTTATAACATACACAGACTTTTCAAAGGGAAGGAAGGAAAACTTGTTTCCTGTCTCTTGGGCCCCTCAGAGAGATTAAAGATAGGAAAAGGGGCCAGAGAGAGAATGAGGAAAGATTGATGAAAGATTTCTGTGGCCACACATGAAATCCCATCTTTAGGGAGGGTTGTGGGATGTGTGCTAGCTTTCCGTTTTGGGTTTAGTGGGAGGGGCTTCATGAGGACCCCCAAGAGCATGGGGAAATGATTTTATGCAGTGGAGAGACTCAGAGAGCCAGTATCTTACATAGACCTAATGGGACTCAGGCTCAGAGTGTGACACCCCTGGAGAAACCTTCAAAACTGGAGTTTGCTGCCTTTGGGGGTGGAGCCAAAGAGTGTTCCTGCACTGAGCTCAGCCCGCCCTGCTGGAGCCAGTGCTAGATGGAGGTGCTCCCAACACCCAACGTGGGCCACATGGAAAGAGCCAGCATGGGCATGTCCAGAGCAGTGCTGCTCAAATTTTCACATTAGCTGCTAGTCTTGGAAAAATGCAGACTCTGATTCAGCAGGTCTGGGAATGGGGCTCCCAGGTGATGTCATTGGTGCTGGTCACTAGACCATACTTTAAGGGGCCAAGAGCACTGTCTTATGGGGTCTCCTACAGAGATTAGGGAGAAGTAGGGGGAAGCGAGGCATTCCTCCTGCTGATGTCCGTGGGCTCCAGAGAGATTACCAGCAGCAGTGGGAGTAGAGATGCATCCATCTGCCCAGGCCTTGGTGAGAGAGAAGACCTGCAGGAGATCCCCAAATAATTCTACATCTCCCAAGAGAGAAAGGCAGATTTGCTCCATTTCCAGGCCCAGAAGGGGAGCCACCAGGCAAGTGAGAACTCTCCCATCTCTCCTCTCTTCCCCATCCATCCTCCTTCCATGAACTTCTGGGTCCAGCCAGGGAAGACTTATCATGGGACATTAGGGGAAAGGTAGGCAGGTGGTTTATGGACACAGGGAGGGTCTACATCTATGGTTGGTGGAAGGTGAGTAGCCTAGGCAACTTCTATTGCAGAAAAAAATATAAAGTAGATTTTAGATATTTATACTATGAGTTCTCCACCTCACATAGTGTGACAGATACTAGTTAGTTGTTTGCCAAATAATTCCCCTTCTCTCCTGGTCATAGAGTAGGGCCATTTTCCCAACTTGCCTTCCAGTTGAGTCAATTTCACATCTGCGTTCTGACCAATAGGATGTGAGCAGAAGCCACATAAGCCACTTGCAGGCAGGTTATGACTCCCCTGTGTTCCACTCTGCTCTAATCCCTTTCTACTGGCTAAATGAGAAGCCCTTTGAAGACTAAGAGGAGGTTAGAGACATGAGATGGAAGAACCTTTGGTCTCTGGCTAACTGTTTGGGTCAACATGTGTAGGACTATAACTTAAGGGAGCAAATGCAAATACAGATCCATTGTGTTAAGCCATAGATTCTGTAGTTTGTAAAGCAGCCTATTTGAGTAATAAACATTTTCTTTAGACTTTAGAGGTGGACACTTACTTAAGACAAATTATTTGTCAGAGTAAAACTGGGAAATATAGCAACTTGTAACTTTTATCAGGTTTTGTTGTCGTTGTTGTTGTTGTTGTTGTTGTTGTTGTGCTTGAGTCAGTGTGGGCAAACTTGGACTTCTGAATGCTCTGGGAACCAAGTATTTCACTTTTGCCTTTTCATCTGGGGCTAGTAATCATAATGAGATGACGTCATGTCAAATTATCTACTTCCCTAGCCTAGACAACCTTTCCTGGTGGAGACCACTACTACGTGAATTTCTCTTCTGTTAGGGAACTTTCCTTGCTTTTTTAAAAATATGGAATGTTATCCTTTTATAACAGCTTTTAATCCCAAGGGAATGACAACAGTCTTCTAATTGCAAATTTTAATGAAGAACTATTTCCCCTACAATGCACATGTATGCACAACCTATCGAAATAGAAAAGCTTCCAAAAAGTTACTGTTATAATTTTAAAAAAATATTTTATGTAACAATGTCGACGAACAATAATAGGGACTCTGTTAGGTGGACCTACTCTTTCTGTTGTAACACAAGGACCAGTTTCATTGAATTATGGTTAATAGATCCCCCAAAATAGGCCCAGTAAGAAAACCTCTCTTCAGAATGTGACAGAATTTATACACTTTTCAACCGATTGTTTTAGATCATGGACCTCCAGCCCCTTTGTTTGCTGAAATATTAAGAGATCAAAACCTCAGAAAACCTCAGATTGAATTTGGTTTTATTCCACTTTTCTTTAGAGCTTTGATCTCCCCCTAGGAATTTATCAATAGTTTCATTCTCTTTCATTTTCTTTAGACTTTAGAAACTAAGTGGTGACATCAGGAAAATGTCATCTGGGTAAGCTCACAGCCTTCCTTTGAAGCAGCACATGTTCCCTGGGGCTATAGGAAAAGGCAAGCTAGCAGATATACCAGGATGTCTGTGGATAACTCATTCAAAGGATAAAAGAGACACATTCGATGCATTCCTCTTATAAAACAACAATTGAAATGAATGCATAGATTTTTTCACCTTTAATATTTTCTCATGAGAAGACATCAAGATTTTCTTCTGCCATTGTAACATGTTAAACTAAATAAAGCTTGTATTATATTGTGCTGATGTCAAAGGAAACACAAATGATATTTTAGGTATAGACGTTTTTTTAACCTGAAAAGTGATCTGAGAAATTAGAACAAGTGATAAAGATATATTATGGGCATCTAATAAGACTGACCCTTTGAAAAAGTCATCTTTAAAGTTTTACAAAGCACCTGGATTTTAGAGAAACTTACTGAAACCATCATAATGGAACATCCCAGGGGTTTGCAGTACTTAGGTAAAGTAAAAAACTACAAAGGTAATTCTTTCCCCTCTGTAACTCAGCATGCTACAACCCTTTGCTATATGGGTATCTTTGTAACTCACATGAGTAGAAGATTGTAGTAGAACTTCTTTGATAAAGTCATTGTTTATGAATAAGATGTAAAGGAAGTAGTATGGAGGTGGAGAACATAGTCTTACTTTTTTGAAAATAGTGCTGTTTGGGGAAAATATGAGCATTCTAGAGAATTTACCATTGCACAATAAATAGAAATATAATTGCTTGACTCTTCATTACATGGATTTTTATATTCAGCTAAAAACAATTTGAAAAATGTAATAAAATTACATGAAACTTTTACTTGGAACTCAGTTGGGTCCCCCCCTGTTCCCCCTGCCTCCCCAGTTAATTTAAGAAGCTTTTTGTGGAAAATTTTCTGATGAAAATTAAAACAAATCCTATTAATTTCTAACTAAAGATACATATATAAAAGTTAGAAAATAAATTAGCCATGTAGAGTAATAACCAGTAGATGAAATGTATCCCATTTTCAAATGTTATTATATAATAACCTCATGACCTTTATTGTGATATGAGTTGAGTTTGATGTCTGGCTGGAAATTGGCAGCACTAGAATTTTGACAGAAATGTATCCATCCTTTTAAACTGTGGAATTCAAAATACACTTTTTGTCTAAGTTGTTTAATGCTCATATGTGAAGTTCACTTGCAAATCTAAGATTTTAATTGGTTGTTGCTTTTATTGGGTAGATTTATGTAAGCATAATTCTACTAAAGTAGATACCACTATTAAGAAAAGTAATGATATATTTTTCCACCCTAGAAAATACATTTTAAATCATTTTAATCCACTACAAACATTTTGATAGTTTTTAGAGACCCCTCATAAAGCATTTTTTTAAAAAAAGCAATTGGGCAGTGTTTGAACATAGGGTAATAATTCATGCTAATTATATTGCTAAACATAAGGTCTTAGGCCTAATAATATATCATAATTCATACCATATGGTCTAATAGTAATTCAAATACATTAAATATATAGCAAATATACATAATTGTCAAAATCTGGCTTATGTGGAATAACATTCAGTGCTTTATTATCCATAATAGTACCTTTGTTTATTTTCTTGACAATGTTTTAATCATTAAATAATGATTCTGAGTGTGCCTTTAATACACACACAGACTTGGATTTTATCTCATACTGTCATGGCTATTGATGCTTTTGAGTCTTTGCTGATTTTTCTGTCATGTACGTAGAACAGGTACAATCAGACAGTTCTACTAAAGTAGTGGTATCTACTTTAGTAGAATTATGCTTACATAAATCTACCTAATAAAAGCAACAACCAATTAAAATCTTAGATTTGCAAGTGAACTTCACGTATGAGCATTAAACAACTTAGACAAAAAGTAGTTATTAACACGCACTGAAGTCTTCCTCCACTGAGGAGAAAACAAACACCTACACACAGAAGACCTTACTGACTTAGGAGATCATGCTTTAGAAAATGTTCAAAGGGTTTGCCCTTTAGCTCCAGGAGGTCAACAAGTGTTAGAGGAGGCAAGTGATTACTGGACAGAGTAAATATTTACTATTTCATGATGCTCATGGGACCTCTAGTAGGCGATTGTCAGGTTCAGCTCATGATGATACAAGCTCCAAACTGTGATCATGTCAATAGGAATAGCAAGTGTCCTTTGGATCCTCAGTGCTTGGGACTCCTTACTTCATGTAAGCTTTCCCTACATTACTCTGCCATCAGTTTTACACAATGTTGTAGCCCCCTAAAGTCATTTAAATTTGAAGTTTTAAACATGTATTTCAATATAATCAGTAGCAAACTCATTAAAATGTCATGGACTTTGGCACCAGAATGATGAGGGTTTACATTCTGACAGCCTACTTCAAGCTCTGAGCTTCAATTTCAGGATGATGATTCACAGGTGATAATAATGACCATGGAGTCATATGTCAGTATTAGAAATAATATAGAAGAGTCACGTCAAGTGCTCAGTACACATTTGAAACAAGTTTTCACAAGGTGTAATGCCTGAGAAGTTCACTGTTCATTCTGGTCTAATATACTGTGAGTGTTGGGGAAGGGCATCCAATTCAAACTTGAATTCAACCAAGGTTATTACGTGCCTACCATGTGCAGTGCATGGCCAAGGAAGCTGTGTATTAATTAAGGAAAGTTGGCTTCTTCTTTTGCTTAGTGGCTGAGGTTAGGAAGTCATATGCCAGGGAAGTAGAGGAGGAAGAGGCAGGGTGTGGGGCTTGGTAGTTGGCTGGAGCTTTGGAGAATGCCTCCCTGTTATTGTTGGATGGTGCAGTTATTTGCCAGTTAGCCATGTATTAACTATGCTTTTTATATTACTGTATTCTGATGCTTTGATATCTGGGCCTAGGTCTTCATGGAGATATTGTCCCTTCCAGGGCTAGCCAAATTCTGGAGAGAGTAAACAACTCCAACCAACCCAGAGCCCACACCTCAACCACATCTCTTATTGGCCTGTCCCACTTCAGGCCACACCCCTGCCTAGGACCGGGTACCAAAGAGCCAGGTTCAGTCTCTGCACCCCAGGGCCTGCTGAAATGATTCAAATTCCTCCACTCCATGCCTGCATACTCTGCCTCACACATTCCTCCCCACAAAACCACAAAAAAAGCTTCAAGAGTGAGAGTTCCCTCACTCCCTCTGCCTCCTGACCAATCCCAGTGCTTCTCCCTGTGGCCTCCCCTGAGCTTGGAGTGGGATTTGTATCAACAAACTGTCATCTCCTGACCTGTTTGTCTATTATTACTCCTAAACAATGAACATGTTATTTCTAAAACAGACATATGCCTGCATAAGAATTCTATCTAAATACTCATAAAGCTTCATTTGAAAACAAACTCCTAGAGCCTGAAGCTTGCAAAAATGTTGTGAGAAGAACATCAGAAGGGCGCTGGAAAAATGAGATGACTTAATTGCCCCTATGGCTCTGATCAGGAATCGGAAGCATTCTTTGTGGAAGATAACAAGAAGATAACAACAGCAGCAAATAAATAAAACCACAGAAGAACAGAGTCGTACCCTTTTATTGGCACAGTAACTTTTCAAAGGCTGGTATGAATAGAGAGTCCGAGTAGCCAGACACAATGGTCTGATGCCACCGCTTGGAACTTCCCGACAGCCTGCAGAAGCACATCAACAAACAGGCAGTTGCAGTACAGGAGGGTGAGGATATACAGCAGGTGAGCCATGCAGAGGAGCTTGGAGAGGACAATTGACTTGTGATGCAGCATTGCTGCTGGAACCAGTAAATCTCCACGTGCTTATTTGCACGGTGCAGACCTTTCAATGGGCATGGCCCTTTCCTCCCAACAGCTATGAAGTTGAAGCCATACCCGCAGACTGACACAAAATGTCCTGTAACCTATACTGAAGTCAGGAGATGAGATTTAACTGAAGAACTCACAATCCGCATATCCAGAAATACAGGCCACAGGAAGGAACTGCCTCCTAATCAATGAGTGAAATATAAAACATGGGACTTGGTCCATATAGATATGCAGGGCAAAGCTAAAACAACAGCAGAGTCCCCAGATTCTTAGATACTTTAGGTAAAAAAAATGGTATGCAAAAGAAAAAAATCTAGAAATAATTTTTAAAAATCTGTATTTTGAAGAAAGGGAGCACCACCAATTACATAAAGTTATAAAACACAGTAAGAAACATGTATATCATTTTCAGGTTTGTAATTCCGATAAAACACAAATGCCTACAAAGAAATAAAAACACATGTCTGGTAGGGTATATTGTATTAAAACAATTGGAGTACGAGAAACATGTAGTCAGACTATATAAGAACAAGTGTATAGTGTGCATGAATCCCTCCTCTCCTCCACCCCTCTTTCCTCTCTCACCTCATCCGTATCTTTTTATGGCCTTTCACTTGCTACATGGAAGTAGCATGGCCCTATCACCATGGAGCCTGGAAATTGGAGTGTATCCCCATGGAATGGGTAAGAAAACACACACACACACACACACACACACACACACACAGTCACACACACACACACACGGAATCTCAGGTATTTAACTTCCGTGTTCTGTGCTTTTCTGTGTAAATGCGTGGAGAGAGCACCCAGCAGTATCAGAGGCAGCCTTCTGTGGATGCTGCCTGGAATCACTGGGCAGTTTTATGCTGTGAGCTGGATCACATCACATGGTAGTGTCCCAGAACTGGGAAGGCAGCTTGCTGCAGGGGGCCCCTGCAGGCTTCTTCAGGAGCGTGGGCTTCTTGCATGGAGGTGGAGGAGGCACTCTGGGCTCAGAGTGCTGCAGAATCTGCTGCCAGTCTTCTCCTTCCTCACAGAGCTTTCGCCTCCAGTCCAGGAGCTCCTGCAGGGCCACACTTTCATTCTCTGAGAGCCTCAGCTGATGGATAACCTGTGGGAGGAAAAAGGGGGAAGAGGAACACCAAATATGTATTGAGAATGAGCGAGATATATAATAGCAACACCTGGTTGTCACAGGGCTGGACCAGGGTCAAAAGAGGCATCATTCATTCCCTATAAAACCCCCAGCACTCAGCAAATAGCATCCAACTGGGTCGGCTGTGAGCCGCTGAATTCAGAAGAATGGGGGGAAAAATCAGTGGAACACTGATAGGTGCACTGGTTGACAAGCGATACAAGAAAGACTTAACTGTCTGTTTGCACTCTATTATTACTTACGCTAGAGGCCCGGTGCACGACATTCATGCATTGGGGGGCCGGGCAGTGGTTCCTCAGCCCTGTCTGCACCCTCTCACAGTCACGAACCCCTTGGGGGATGTCTGCCTGCCTGCTTAGACCACTCCCCGCTGTCAGGTGGACATACCCTGAGGGGTCCTTAGCACTGTTGTGGAGGCGGGGGAGGCTCCTGCCACCGCTGCTGCGTTCGCCAGCTGTGAGCCCTGCTTCTGGCTGAGCAGTGCTCCCCCTGTAGGAGAGCACTGACCACAAGGGGGCAACTCCTGTATTGAGCATCTGCCCTCTGGTGGTCAGTGAGCATCATAGCGACCAGTTGTTCTGTCTTTTGGTTGATTTGCATATTAGCCTTTTATTATACAGGATTCTTATAACACCTTGTACTTTCTCTTCATTTAACTTATTACAATTATAATTCTGTGTGATGTTCTTGGATTTCTCTAGGTTCGCCTCATTCTAGAATCCACTCAGTCTATGCACAGTTACTAGTCAATATCTTTTAAGGTAATGTGACACCTCTTACTCAAGAGGGCCCATTCATGGTCAATGTTAAGAGAGGATCACACTAATGTAGAAACTGGTTCCAACAGTTAGGTGTGGTGAGGGACAGCCACTAAAACATCAAACAAGCTCAGTGGAGGCAGGTAGTCATGCTTGAGAACATCTGCAACCCCACTGGTGTGTCATGCAGGCGCTATTTTGTGTCAGTGACTTCAAGCTATGATCTAAACTACCAGCTGTGTGCTCTCTCAGACCTTGAGGCCGCAGAGGTGGGAATTTTAGGGGCCTTTGCAGAAGACGTTAGGAGGTCATAGAAGCCAGGAGGTCAAACCCATATCAAAATGTGCAGTTGTGGCAGCTACTTCCCCTCGTTTTCTTCGGGCATCTGAAGAGAGATGCCCTGGAGGCAAAGCTTACCCCTGAGCTGGGGCACTTCAGGACAACCATGCTGCATGGATTGCCACGGGCTCCCTCTTCTGCCAGCAGCCAGTAATCCATAACAGCTAGATATTGCAGAAACAGGTTTTTGTTTTGTTTTGTTTTGTTTTTCCTGTCAGTTCTAAAGTGAGTACGCTGGTTTAACAGAATGAGACTCGAGTCATAAACAATCCATGAGAATGGGAACATTGGGAGCATTTAGAGGAAAGGAGATGGCGCATCCCACCTCCAACTGGCTACTTTGTGCCAGTGCCACCTCCATCCTCTTCATCAAGACAAAAGAGGGTAGAACAAAGCAGGACACAGACGGTTTCCTCTCCTGTGACAACAGGCACTTGAAAGAAGCACAGACAGTCCTTGTTCCAGGACAATTCTAAAACCAGCTCCTCCACCTGGCTGCCCGAGCCTATTGTTTGCCCAGGAGAAAGATTTTAAAGCCCAGAATCAAGCTGATGGGCAGAACATTGAGACACGCTGTTAAAACACAGAAGCCAGGAGGTCAAACCCATATCGAGTGTGCATAACTAGATTTCAGGAGCTGGGCTTTAGCAAAAGGAGTTCCCCCAAATTGACTTTAAAAACAAGCAGAAAAAACAAAACAAAACAAAAAAAACTCCTAAGTGTGGAAGACAGGACTGTGATTGTCCAGGTCCTGAAGCAACCTCCAGGCATCAATAGAAAGTAAGCTGCTGAAACAGCATGCCCCACTTTAAAGGGTACTTCTCTCTAGCGTCCAGTACTGCACCAGAATGACCGGGAAAGGAGACATTCTCCTGCTGGGAAGACTCATGAAAGCCAGATTGCCTCTGCTGTTAGGGAAGTGAGCCAAGGAAGGGGGCCGGAGGGTGTGCAAAAAAACCCATCTATTTAATAACACCTTAAAGTGCTAACTATGTGCCAGGTACTTTTCTAAGCACCTTATAAGCGTTAACTCATGCAGTCCTCCTAAGGACTCTACAAAGCATTTTGTGATGAGAAGACTGAGGCACAGAGAGGTTAGGTAATTTTTCCAAAGTCACTCGGAAAATGATGGGACCAGGCAGGCTGGCTCCTGAATCTACCTTCTTAATGATTACTCTACAGTGATTGTCCCTTACCTAACAACTGTTACCCAGCACGCTAAAGACCAGGGTCTCTATATCACCTTCCTTCTCTTGTCTTTTTCTAAATGGCACTTGAGTAAAATCTGTATGTTTCCTCCATTAATGTACTCTAGTGCCTCTATTTTTCCATCAGTGTATTCTGTGTTGATTACATTTAGCTTCAGCTTGGTATATATATATACACTAGAGGCCTGGCACACAAAAATTTGTGCACTGGAGGGGGGTCCCTCAGCCTGGCCAATGCCCTCTCGCAGAGTCTGGGACCCCTTGGGGGATGACCACCTGCTGGCTTAGGCCCGCTCCCCAGGGGATTGGGCCTAAGCTGGCAGTCAGACATCCTTAGTGCTGCTGAGGAGGTGGCAGAGGCTCCCACCACCACCGCTGTACTGGCAGCTGTAGCCTGGCCTGTGGCTGAGCAGAGCTCCCCCTGTGGGAGTGCACTGACCACCAGGGGGCAGCTCCTGCATTGAGCATCTGCCCCCTGGTGGTCAGTGTGTGTCATAGTGACCAGTCATTCCCAGTCATTCTGCTGTTAGGGTCAATTTGCATATTACCCTTTTATTATATAGGATAGAGACCTGGTGCACAGGTAGGGGCCGGCTGGTTTGTCCTGAAGGGTGTCCCGTATCAGGGTGGGGGTCCTGCTGGGGTGCCTGGCCAGCCTGGGTGAGGGGCTGAGGGGCGTTTTCAGGCTGGCCACACCCCATTCAGGGTGGTAGGTCCTTCTGGGGTGCCTGGCCAGTCTGCGTGAGGGGCTGATGGCTGTTTGCAGGCTGGCCAAGCCCCCTAGTGGGGATCCTCACCCCATGAGGGTGTAGCCATCCTGGGTGAGGGGCTGATGGCTGTTTGCAGGCTGGCCACAGCCCCCAGCCACCCAAGCTGCCAGTGGAGGCTGGCTGGAAGCAGGTATCTGGGATTTATTTATCTTCTATAATTGAAACTTTGTTGCCTTGAGCTGAGGCCACAGCTGGGCAGGGCAGGCAGGAAGCTTGGCTTCCTCCATCGCTGGGGCAACCAAGCCTCCTGCTTGCTCCAGCTCCATGGCTGCCGGCTGCCACCTTGGTTGGGTTAATTTGCATATAGTCACTCTGATTGGCTGGTGAGCGTGGCTTGGGGCATAGCAGAGGTGCGGTCAATTTGCATGTTTTGCTTTTATTAATATATATATATTCATTCCTTGGCACACTTTCCTTATATAACAGCCATCTCTGAAAAATGTTATTACTGGGTTAATTTTATGAGAGAATATTTAATTGATGGAAGGGTACCTCTACCATCTAAGTTGATTATTTCCCCCAAATTTCCTTGAAAAACATCTTTTTAGAGTAATAGAACTTCATGTTGATCTACAATATTTAGAAGAAAAAAAACAAGGAACTTCTTCTGCATAGAATATTGTAGGCCATGGAAGGTTATCACCCCATGGTAAAATGATAAAAAAAGGAATGAATTACAAAAATTATGTTTTTAAAACATCACAAAGCTCTAGCAAAACTGTGAACTAGAGAAACCACAGTTCTGGATGGAGCAAATCTTTCTGAGTAAACAATTACTAATTTCTTTTTTGTTACTTTCAGGGACATTTGCCAATTATATTCTTCTGAGGTCTAGAGAGTCCATTATAGAAGAAAGAGATTATAAACAATATTTTGCAGGTGCATGGAACTAGAGAGACCAATTAAAACTTGAGAATCCTCAAATGCATATGCATTTTCTCAAAGGGTCATTTGTTAAGTTCTTCAAATGTACGAATAAGTGGTGGCTTGGGCCAAAAACTTGTAAGAAGTAGAGTGAAATGTCTTATAACGACAGAAATGCTTTCAGAAGCAGAAATTTAACAGGGAGATGATAGCCTCAAGCACCTGACTAGTCTCATCTTAAAGACTTTTGGGCTTTAAGACTGAGTGGGGCACATGGCTGGAGACTTGAGCTCTCAACTATAGAGCTAGAGCTACTGTAATGTTTCAGTGCTAAGGGTCCTGTTAAGTTCTCAGTTTAAGCACAGGAAGGTGCAAGCTGAGGATCAGAGGAGAATAAGAGGTAGACTGGTTCTCCAACACCACTGAATTTGTGATTGGATTGATGTGATCACCCTTGCCTTTTCTTCCTAACAAAGGATGGTGATAAACTTTTGTGTAGAAAACATCATCTATGGAATCTATTATTTACACACAATGCTTACCATGCAATCAGAAATTACTATACATGTGAAGAGATAAGGAAATTTACCAAAATTCAAAAGATAAAACAGATTCACTGATGTTCCAGGTTTAGAATTAGCAGATAAAAACTAAAATACCTATGATTAAATATTTAAGAGAACTGAGGGGAAAAAAGGCAAATATAAGAAATAGCAGAATGAACATAAGCATAAAGGAGTATCTGAAGTAGATGAGATACAAAGAATGTGGCCAAGCAATTGTCAAAGAGATGTTTCCAAAGCTCATTAATAGAATCAATTCACATTTTTAATCAGCTCAGTAAACCACACAAAAGATGAACACACACAGCACCACCAACAATAAGAAAATGCAAAGCATATCATATTAAAAATGGCAAAGATCAAAGACAAAAGAAAGAGTAAACTTTAAAAATCCAGATGAAAAGACACATTATTTTCAAAGGAATGACAGTGAGAGCGGAAGCTGACTGCTAAACAGTAACACTGGAAGACAGACAACAACAAATCAGAGGTTAAAGTTCTGAAAGAAAGTAATTTAACCTAGAATTCTGATTTCAAAAAATGAAAATATTTTTGGACAAAGATGAGGTAACTTGGCATCAACAGTCTTATGCATGTGTGTGTTGTTTTGAAAGTGAGAGAAAATGATACCACGTGGAAAAAATTGAAATTTTAGAGAGAAGGAAGAACAGTGGGATTAAATGCATAGGTGGATATAAATTACATGTTTGCAATGTCTTATGGACTTAAAATTATATGTAAAACAAGAATGGATGCCACCAATAACTACTAAAGCCAGGAGGGGTTCCATGGAATAGAGGCTCTAAAGTTCTAGCAGTATTAGGAAAATGGTATGAGTAATAAAATCTGTTAAAATGCAATAAGTAAGGTGCATGTTTTATTCTCTGGTGAAACTACAACAAGAATAGTAAGAACATAAAATAAATAAATGAAATAAATATTCAATTAATCTAAAAGAAAGCAAGGAAGGTACAAAAAAGACTAAAAAATGGAATCAACTCCTAACAAAACAGTAAAGCAGAAAAACCAGACAAACAGAATCCAGATCTCCACCTAGTCATTGGCATTGCTCTTCTGTGGCCTGATGGCATGTGCTGGCTTTATCTTCATACTAATGTGAACATACAACTGTCCTGATACCAAGCAAGCCTAAAATATACCCATTTTATATTTCTTCTCAATCCTAGACTCTTGCCAGTAGGTTTTCATAGTGACCAAAAACATATATGAGGTGTGACCCTCTGCGAAGACCTTCATGATAGGAACAGATTTGCAGACTGAGTCACTCCATAGAGGCTACCCCAATCTGCTGAGAGTGACCGCTGATCTGAACTAGGCTTGGTGGGAGGGATTCTGACATACAATGTTCTAAGTCCCCTAAGTCATTGCTTCACTAAAAAAAAAAAAAAAAAAAAAAAAAATATATATATATATATATATTGCTCTCTACCCTTTCAAAGCTTCCCAGTATTTATTTTAAAAATCTGAATTCCCAAGTATATTATAAAAGGTGAAACTCATACACACACACCATGAGAAAGCACTTTCTTAACGAAGGTATTGATGTCTTGAATAATGTAGTGAGCAAAGAAGAATGCCATCTTTGAGTCAATAACAGAGCTCTCTAGGCTTCCCTGATAAGCACAAATTTGACTGATATTTGCAATAGTCAACTAGTGCTCAGTATAAACCCTTTTATTGAGAGAGCCCATGGAACTTTATTTTCTATTATGGAGATTAATAGGTATTGAGTAAAATTTAATAGGTATATAAAGATAGTTGCCAGAATGGCATAAAGGAGATGCTAAAATATTAACATTATTGATCTTCAATTACAAAAACAAAACAGAATCTTCACAGGTTATTTTTTTAAATGAAAGTTAAAATTCCGTGTAAGAATATCTGATAGATCATTACTATCAATACTGAAGTTCAGAAGGCATTTTGAAATCATGATGTATGAGACAATATGCAGAAGATCAGAAGATGAGGACAGTGTCCTTTGACCAATGGTGTTTAATCTGCCTTGGTTAGATTCACTAAATTTATTAGATTGTGAGGTATAAGAATGACAATTGTCACAGTTAAGTGCTTTCATATTTTAGAATATCAAATACAGCTATGAATATTACTTAAATGGTGGTCAAGTTATAAGCAACAAAAAGTATTTATAATATTATTCAGCACTGTAAAACATCTAAATCATGTTTCTCTATTCTTTAAATTTCACAACCCATTGCTAATAACAAGCACCCTCACAGCCTCCCTTACTATTATTTGATATTTCACAAAAATATTATCATTAAAAAGGTGATAATGATTTCTTAACAATAATTTTGGTATTGATATTGAAAGGGAAACATTTTCTGAAAGAGAAGAAATAACTCTGGGGTTAGGGATGCTGCTTGCAATGTGGGCTCAGAGTCAGCTGGCTTCCCCCAGGTCTCATTTATGTGGATTTGTTTGTAGGATAAGGATACCGTATTGGTATATTTTAACTTAAATCTTGTTTTCCACTGTTTTAAAAGATAGATTTCCACCCCACTTATTTATTTTCTGGCATGTTTTATATAATAGTGTCTGTACACAAACCACCTTTCAGAAGCAGAAGGCAAGTGTTATAACTAAGAACTAAAGTGTTACACACATCTGAACCTTTGGGTATGAGATGCCCTGCTTTTAAAGGAAGTTTTTATAAAAGCAACTCACACAAGTGTCTTAATGTGCTGCCCATGGAATGGAGATGGAGTGAGTAAAAAAGAGGGAGGTTTTTTTGTTTTGTTTTTTTAACCTTTCTTATTTTTTCTTTATATCATTTTAGAGAGAAGGAAGAACTTCTCTGGGCAAGCAAACTCTATGGACGAAGGTCTATAGAGACTTCAGAGAGGTGATAACTTTTTTTTTTTTAAATTTCAGAGAGAGAGAGAGAGAGAGAGAGAGAGAGAGAGAGAGAGAGAGAGAGAGAGATGCCCTAACCGGAAATCTAACCCACCCCCTTTGGTGGATGGGATGATGTACCCACCAACAGAGCCACACCAACCAGGGCAGAGAGGTGGTAACTTTTGAACTAAATTTTGAAAAATGAGATGGTCAATTATATGGAAATGGGGGGAAACAGGCAGGGAGAGGTATTTCTACAAGACTTGATATAGACATTGGACTTCATTTTTTAACAGAAAATTACAACCTATGAAGATGTTGAGGTTGGTTGAACAGACAGTATAGTTGACAACCTGGACTTCTGAGTCAGAGGACCTGGACTGGAATCCTAAATTTGCCACCTAATAGTTGTGTAACCTTGCAGAAGTCTATCAGCTTCCACATCTGTAAACTGGGATCACAATAATAACAATCCACCTCAAAAGGACAAAAGGAAGAGTAAGTGTGACATGACCTACTTAAAAGTGAGAGCTCTATAAAATGTGGGCTATTATGACTTTGTCATTGTTAGCTGTTTGACTTGAGAAAATCTCTAAACATTCTGAATTATAGTTATCCTAATGACTCAGTCAGACACTGTTAAATGTATCCACCTCTTGCAATTTAGGTTCCTATATAAATATAACATAGTCTTCTCCAGCTGGTGTGGTTCAGTGGTTGAGTGTTGACCCCATGAACGAGAGGATCACAGTTCGATTCCCAGTCAGGATACATGCCTGGGTCGTGGGCTCGATCCCTAGTAGGGGGCAACCAGGAGGCAGCTGATCAATGATTCTCTCTCATCATTGATTGATGTTTCTCTCTCTCTCCCTCTCCCTTTCACTCTCTGAAATCAATAAAACATATTTAATAAATAAATAAATGTATATAACATATTTATGTTGACATGTTATTAACATGAAGCTCTCAAAACACTGAGCAATACACTGGGTTTATAACATAACTGTGATTTATATTTGATTTTAACTAAAGAAAGTTATTCAGGAAAAAAATAATGAAAGGTCTAGAGCAGTGGTTCTCAACCTTCCTAATGCCGTGACCCTTTAATTCAGGTCCTCATGTTGTGGTGACCCCCAACCATAAAATTATTTTCATTGCTACTTCATAACTGTAATTTTGCTACTGTTATGAATCTTAATGTAAATATCTGATATGCAGGATGTATTTTCATTGTTACAAATTGAACATAATTAAAGCATAGTGATTAATCACAAAAACAATATGTAATTATATATGTGTTTTCCGATGGTCTTAGGTGACCCCTGTGAAAGGGTCGTTCGACCCCCAAAGGGGTCGTGACCCACAGGTTGACAACCACTGGTCTTGAGGTTTTTGAATTTTAGGAGAAAAGTAAAAAGGGTATACACAGATTTTAGTGAATAATTTAAGTAACTGTTAAATGTTTTTGAAATTTGGGTTTGATATATATTTTCAGGGGTCCTTAAGTTCTTGGGACAATCTAAGATTTTTGCATTTTGATTTTTATAATATTTTTAAAAAGTTATGTAATTGTACTTTAAATCATTTGAATCCCTACTTTTTAAGCTGAGAGTCTGTGAGATTTTATTTTCTGACTTGGTATTTTATTTACAAGCAGATTGACACAAGTAATATTATTTGTATTCTTGCAGGTTAAGAAGAGTGATATATTTAATATGCAAGTAGGCATCCTTCTCCAAGACAAAGCTAAATGATCTGACAGTGTCTGTTGCACAGCAATTCAAATAGAAAAAAAAGGGACAGAGACTTGGGTAAAACCAACTGCACAAGATGGCAAAAGGGTCCTGAAGTTCATGGAATCTGTGTCAGTACCATCTTCATATTTCAACAGTAATTTCATGTCAGCTAAACAGAATCATACCTAATATAAAATGTAGAAATTTTAATATTTTTGCTTTTGTAGGTTTCTGTTCTACTGAATTTTTAAATGTGCTTTGGTTTTTACAGCTGTAATGAGAGCTAAAAGAATAAAGAGATTTTATGTAACATCTTAACATTACAATAAAGTAATTTAAGAAATGTTAAGAATTAAGGACATTTTTTTTCCAATTAAAAAGGATCATATATATTATCAAAGTGAGAAAAATGCTGATCAATGTGAGCACAATTCCCTGTGAGTAGAATTAGTTACTGTTTGATAAGACTATGGGTGTCCTAGAGTCCAAAATAAGTAAATCAATCTCTATACAGCACAATGCATCCAGTTCACTTACATGGAGGATTTAAAAGGAATTAACGTGTGAATGCCTGAATGCATGTTTGAGAGAAGGAACAGATGTTACCACAATACTGGCATACCTCTTTTTATTGCCCGCCACTGATATTGTGTCTTTTATAAAGTGAACGTTTGTAGCAACTCTGCATCAAGATGACAATTTGTCTATAGCCTCAAATTATGGTTAGTACTTTTCAGCAATAAAGTCTTTTTAAATTAAGGTATGCACATTGTTTTTTAGACATAATGTAATCACACTCTTAATATCCTACAGTATACTATAAACATAACTTATAGGCATTGGGAAGCCAAAAAATTTGTGTGACTTGCTTTATTGCCATATTTTAATGATGACTGTATTTGCTTTATTGTGATGGTCTAAAAACAAACCCACAATATCTCTGAGGTATGCCTCTATATTAGACTTGTGGTTTCATTTTTTTTTAAACTTAGGAGCAATGGAGCACCTCACCTCCATCGAGACCAAGGGAGGGGAAGGAAGAAAGTGCCTTGAAGTAACACCAGACTGACCCTGGACAAATCTCACATTTGAGATAAAGTTTATATCGTGCCCTTTCAAACAATATAAATCCCTAGGAACTTATTAAAAAGACTCTGCAGCTCTGAAATCCCATAGGGTGTGTGTGTGTGGGGGGGATCCAGACATGCCTAGATGAGTTTGAATGACTAGTGAGTGGGATCACTGAAGGGAATGGAACAGCTACCATGGACTTCATGGTGGTCAAAGAATGCAATGCCTTAAGTATTCAAATAAGCTTATCGTATGCTATGGTGTGAATGTTTGAGCCCCCCAAATTCACATGTTGGAATCCTAAAGTCTAATGTGATGATATTTGGAAGTGGGGCTTCTTGGAGGTGATTAGGTCATGAGGGTGGAGCACTCATGAGTAAGATTAGTGCCCTTATAAAAGGGATTGCACAGAGCTCCCTTGTCCCTTCAGCCACGTGGGGACAGAGTGAAACTCTGATACCTGTAAGATAGCTCTTCCCTGGCCATGCTGGCTCTCTGATCTCCGACTGCCAGCCTCCAGAACTGTGAGGAATACGTTTCTATAGGATACAAGCCGCCAGTCTGAGGTGCTTTGTTATAGCAGCCTGAAAGGACTAAGGCATCTTATGCCCCAAAATTATTATTTTTGGATAGCATGGGTAAAAAATGGTATTATTCTATAACAGGCACAAAACCCAGGCTTCTAGAAAATGGCACAGGCTGTCAACTTAAAAGTTTTTGAAAAGAAAATCTTTTGATAGAGAATTTAATAATATATTATACATTACTCTGATTTTTAATTTGACATTTGAAAGAGATCTGAAAGCTGCAGGGTTCATGACTCAGTATGAGGAAGCACCGAGTCGCAGTTTACAGGGAGCTGGGACAACCTGACGCCTCAAAGAAACTGACAAAGGGACCCACTCCACAGAGGCCAGAGAGTATTATTCATGCCCCTCCCATGTGGGCTGCATGTAAGGGGGAGTCAGTATTTTTAACTTACACCCCATTAGTTTACACCACCTGAAATGGGGCTTTTGTTGTACCTATAACTGTACATTTTCCTTTCTATTCTTTTTTTTTTTTTCTAAAACATATTTTACTGATTTTTTACAGAGAGGAAGGGAGAGAGATAGAGAGTCAGAAACATCGACGAGAGAGAAACATAGATCAGCTGCCTCCTGCACATCTCCCACTGGGGATATGCCCGCAACCCAGGCACATGCCCTTGACCGGAATCGAACCTGGGACCTTTCAGTCCGCAGGCCGACACTCTATCCACTGAGCCAAACCGGTTTCGGCTTCCTTTCTATTCTTAAGGATGGATTACAAAAGGGAGCAAAACCATCGACCTTCAATAAATAGGTATGCCTCTTAACACCCCATTACAAGCTCCCAGCACATGTGAACAGATACAGAAATGATCCGCTATGGGCTAGGATACTCATCCTCAAATAAAA
The DNA here is from genome assembly GCF_964212035.1 of Myotis nattereri. NCBI lineage: Eukaryota > Metazoa > Chordata > Mammalia > Chiroptera > Vespertilionidae > Myotis > Myotis nattereri. Next base: position 32,160,965 of record NC_138076.1, read on the forward strand.
TCTCTGACTTTCAGCAGGTTTTTAACAAGAATATTCTTTCATTGAAACAGTAATCCTTAGAAACAGTGCTGCTTACTACACCAATGATTACTACCTCAACAACTCAGTATGAGGATTAAAACAATGCGTTTATTTTGTTGTTGAGAAAATTTTGTTGATTTAATATTTAGCAGTTCAAGAAGTGAATGTGGTTTCCATTTTTCCAACTGGATTTGTGAACTATTTGTGTCTTCTAATGTCCAGAATATACCAATTAGATATGAAGAGTTTGGTGAAGAGTTTGGTAAAAATTGAGTTCATGCAAATTTTATATCTAAGGTGGGACATTTTTAGTGAGTTCACTTACTTCCAGAGGTTAAAAACCACTAAATCTCTTACAACCTAGAGGAACACACAATATAATTTAAAGGCTTAATGAAGTTTATTACTTATATATCTATTTACTAATGGCATTCTATTGTCATTAATAGAGTTTTATGAGATGAACTAATTAAAAAGGAGATATAAATTTTCTTCACTTCCCGTGGATATGCATTTCTATGAATAATATTAATAAATGAAAATTAATAACTTGCTGATTTTTACCTGAAGTCTTTCCCTTCTAGGACAAAAATAGCCTTTGTTAAATAATTCATATGTAAAATCATGTTGCTGTTCATTTGTCACAGAATTGATTTTTCTATTGACTATTCACCCAGAGGTGAAAAGAGGCATTTACTGACATTTATGGAAATTAAAAGAAGGAAGCTTCTTGACTGAATAGTGAATATTAGTGTTTCAAATGCAAATCCCATTTCCACTTCATGCTAACAAGATGTTGGAAGGAAAACGTTAAAAAATGAAACTCAAAAATCACAGTTTGTAAAACCAAAGTTTATCCAAATACATTCTAAAATGTGGCATCAAATAAAATGTGATTCAAAAAACTATTTGATTAAATGGTTGTATATTTCTATGCATCTAAAAATAAAATAACAAGAAAAAAATTTGAAAGTGAAAATGATACCGTTATAATTAACGAATTATTAATAACAGGAAAGGAGCAAAGGGAAGGCCAGTGGTGCCCTAAGAAACTCACTCCCACTAGCTACAAGGGGAGATGAGGCATGTTTCCCTCTGGTAACAACAGCAGCATCTCTGGTTTAGGTAAAAGATAGTTGACCCTTCCAAATTTAGAAATAGGCATTTATACAGCAGCCCAATTAACTTCATTCTCGCTCTTTTGTTTCCTTTTGTTTCTTAAGGGTTAAACAAAGGGGGGAAATATCCTGTAAAAGACGTGCTACAAATTCTATGGGGAACAGCTATATCTGAACAACCAGCAGTGAGGATGGGAAGACAAGATTTTAATTTTTTACCTTATCTGTACACTTTGATTTATTTTAAAAATTAACTGCTGTTCTTTACTATTATAAGAAGTAATATTAGAACAGATTTAGTATCATTTACATGGACATTTATTTGCGTTTTTCAGCTGATTTTAAGTTCATAGCTGTGAATAAAAATGGACTCTGATGAGTGAATGCATGTTTCTATTAATGGAAAGTCATAAAATAGAAATTTAAAATTGTACTGCACATCATGTGACATAATTAATTTGTGACATTTTAGGATATGGATTTTGTATGAGCTCTGGTTGCTTACCTCAGTTCATTTAAAAAACATGGCAGTATAAGTGACTAGTAGATTGTAGCAAATATTTATAACATATATTTAAAGTATGCTTATAGTAATGACATAGTATAGTAATGGTGTTCAAATCGAGGAACTATATGGAAAAACATAAATCTATTATATTGGAAACAGAAAGTATGAGTATTGTAATTCCTTTGAAAATATTTTTTCTTGGGATAGAGAACTCACTTAAAATACCAGAAGGTATTATTGAGGAAAATTAATCTACTAAATTTTACCTCTCCAAAGAATAAATCTGTTGATATAATTTGCTTATTCAAAAATCTTCAATACTGTTGCCTTGCACTAGCCTAAACAATCAAATCCACATACCTTAGCATGTTACATAAAGTCCTATATTTCTGCCCACAATAATTATTCCAGCTTCATCATCATCCATTCTCACATAAACTCTTATGTCAGTGCAATCCGTTCTCTTCTCTACCATAGTTTCAGTTCGGATGCCTAAACATAGAATCCTCTGAAGTTTCCAAGGTCCAGCTCTAAAAGTAATTCCATGACATTGTTTTGTATTTTGAATCATGTTCACATGTTATTATTCTAATAGATTTTTATAACTATGTGAAATAAGCAGGTTAATTTTTATTAAGCTCATTTCATAGACACTTAAATTTATCTTTTTTTAAAAAAAATTTTTTAATTAATTTTAGAGAGAGGATGGTAGAGGGAGAGAGAGACAGAAACATCAATGATAAAAGAGAATCATCAATCAGCGGTCTCCTAAACGTCCCCTACTGGGAATCGAGCCCGAAACCTGGGCATGTGTCCTGACCTAGAATCAAACTGTGACCTCTGGTTCATAGGTACTCATTTCAAGACAATATGGTCAATAAATTGTTATTGGGCTGTGGAAATTTTCTGGATTAAAAGGATGATTAGGACACAAAAAGAAGAAAGGACATTTGGGTTGAATGGTACAAGGAATGGTATTCATACTTTTGTTGATGTCTGCATTTACAATTACAAAATACACAAGAGAGAGAAAAGCACCCTGAAGTGTGGGTGCGACTTGAGAGTTGGCCTTGAGCTAGCAATGGAGCTCTGAGTAAGTCTTTCCCCTACTTGTTTGTGTTGTTTTGTAGCAGTTTAATTTGTGTTGTTTTGTAGCAGTTTACTGGTTAAGTTATTAATTTCTTAAGATAGTTTTTCTGGAAACAACCACAATCTGTATGTTATGCTAGTAATTATAATTAAATAAAAATGAAGACAACCATTTTATGAAATTGGGTATTAAAAACTATTAACCCATTCCAAATAGATTTTTTAAAAATAGCTATAATTAGGAAAGGGGCATAGTTTAGCAACTTCACTGGCCATGGAATTTATCACATGGGGGAAAGCATCTTCTCTGTCATCAGCCTTTAATCTTTCTCCAAATTTTAGTTACCAGTTAGTCACCCACTGGAGAATTAGAGGTAAGAGAGGCAATTCTTCATAATTATTAAATGTACCAAAAAGTTACTAAAAATACTAAAATATTTCTTGTGGCAGCTAACTTGTTATAGGGGACTAACTTCGTCCCTGAGGAAAACTATGTTCATTGATTCTGAGAAATTTCTGAAAGACCTGTTATTAAGAGTTACAAGCTTTGCTCTAGTCAGTGTGCTCAATGGTTAGAGTGTTGGCCTGCACACCAAATGGTCATGGGTTCGATTCCCAGTCAAGGAACATACTTGGGTTATGGGTTTACTCCCTGTCCCCAGTCAGGGGGTCCTGTGAGAGGCAACCAGTTGATGTGTGTTTCTCACAGATGTTTCTCTCTGTCTCTCTCCCCTCTCCTTCCCTCCCTTCCACTCTCTCTAAAAAAGCAATGGGGAAAAATAATCTTCAGGTGAGGATTAACAAAAGAAAAAAAAGAGTTAAAACTTGTTGGGAGCACCACTGATCATTATATTTTGTCTAAAATTGTGTGATAAGCAATATTCCAATAGTTCTATCATCAGAAGATATAAACATGTACAACTTTTGCTAGTGAAGGAATAAAGTTTGCTAATAATGGAGGCTGGGCTTAGTTGAGTACAATAAATAATAATGACCAGCAGCAACATGTAAAATATTAAGCCAAATAAATGATGAAGGGCGATGGTTACTGAAGATGGTATAACAGGCAGACCACAAATCCCAGTGGCTGACACAAAAGAAATATATTACTCGCAGTAAGGACAAAATGATTGTTTCTGATTATGATGTACTTTGCATCTTCTTGGGCCTTGGAGTATTCTGTATCCAGATTTTGGATGGGAAGGGACATGGAAAAGTCATAGGCAAAGGGAGGATTGTATGGGTCAAGCTACAAAGTGGCTAACATCACTATGGCTTCCATTCCATTGGCTAGATCTCAGTCACATGACTATTCCTAACCACAAGGGAAGCTGGGAAATATAGTCTAACTATAAGGCAGTCATGATTACAGGTACATATGCTAGAAAAAATAGGGAAAGCAAAACAGAATTCAGGAAGGATTAGGAAGGAAAAGAGAAGATTTTGCCAAAGTAAGCAACATATGAAAGTAAATATATTAAAGCAAAACTTTGTTCTAAAAATAGATAATAAAAATCACCTGCAAGCATATAAAATTAATTTAAATCCACTTGGGCTAAAAATTCTATGCTTTAAATGTCACTGACTTTCATGACACGTCTTTGCAATGTCAGTTTATCTCTTTCAGAATCTATTCTGACAGGGTCAGAAACACAAAATGACAGTTTCAAATAACAGCATAATCATAGAAATCAGGTCTACAAGGCCTACTAAAGTAAAAACTAAATTCTTTAACCAACATTAGCTAATTTTGTTTCAGCACAGTGGAACAAGATACTATATTTAAGAAGTCAGGAAATCGGGGTCCAGTTGTATGTCTTCCATTTCTGTTACCTTGAGCAATAATACAACTGATTGTCTTATGTTTTCCACTTACAGAAAAGGCAAATACTTACCCGTTACTTATACTCTAAGCAGACTAAAGTTACCAAAAATGGTAAATGATTTTTGAAGAAAGATAATACAATCTAAAATAATAAAAGCATAATATGCTAATTAGACCGGATGTCCTTCCGTCCTTCCAGACCAATGGTTCTCAACCTGTGGGTCACCACCCCTTTGGGGGTCGAACGACCCTTTCACAGGGGTCGCCTAAGACCATCGGAAAACACATATATAATTACATATTGTTTTTGTGATTAATCATTATGCTTTAATTATGTTCAATTTGTAACAATGAAAATACATCCTGCATATCAGATATTTACATTACGATTCATAACAGTAGCAAAATTATAGTTATGAAGTAGCAACGGAAATAATTTTATGGTTGGGGGTCACCACAACATGAGGAACTGTATTAAAGGGTCATGGCATTAGGAAGGTTAAGAATCACTGTTCCAGACGAAGGCAGGGCTGCGAGGGAAGCCCAGGTCCTGGGTGCCAGATGGAAGTTGGTGCCAGTAGCTGGGCGAAGGAAAGCCTACTCTTGCATGAATTTCATGCATCAAGCATCTAGTACATTCATAATTGATATTTTATATTTAGTCTGTTGCTGATTTTATTATTTAGTCTATTGCTGTAGTTTATAATTTCAAAGTACCCCTTTTCTAGAATTAACATTTTACAATTAATGGTAATTCATTTAAACATCTAATAGAATTACTTCACTCCAGCCATACTGGCCATCTTGCAATTCAGATATGCTTCTGTCTTGGGGCCTCTGCTGTTTTTCTACCTGAAATGCTCTTCTCTCATATCAACTCCCTCCTTGAATTCCTTACTTAAATTTTGCTCAATGAGGCTTTTGTTCACAACCTGTCTTAAAATTACAACTCAACCCAATCATCCTCCATACCACCCTTTTCACACCTATTTTTGCTTATCCTGTTTTGCTTTTTAAAAAATAATTTAACAGTAGTCCCTTCATTATCCATGGTGGATACATTCCAAGATCTCTAGTGGGTGCCTGAAACTGCAGATAGTACTGAACCATATAAGTATATATTTTTGTCTGTGTGGGTTTTTTGTTGTTGTTGTTAATCCTCACCTGAGGATATTTTTTCCATTGATTTTTCAGAGTGAAAAGGAGGGGGAGAGACAGACAGAGAGGAACATGGATGTGAGAAAAACACATCAATTGGTTGTCTCCCGCACTCACCCTGACCAGGGGAGATTGAGCCTGCCACCGAGGTACATGCCCTTGACCGGAATCGAACTCATAACCCTTCAGTCTGAGATCTGATGCTCTAACCATTTAGTCAAACTGGCTTAGCCCATATATACTTTTAATAACATTTGATTTATAAACTATGTACAGTAAAAGATTAATAATTAATAGTGTAAATAAAATATAATTATTGTAACAATATCTATAATAATAAAAGGGCAATATGCTAATTAGACTGGACGTCTTCTAGATGTCCTTCCTGACGAAGCTGGGACTGGAGGGAAGCCAGCTGGGTCCCAGGTGCCTGCAGGCAGCCTGAGAGAAGCCAGCCCGGGTCCTGGGTACCTGTGGGTGGTTAGAGGAAGGAAGCAACCCAGATCCTGGGTGCTGGAGGGCAGCCAGAGGAGGGAAGCAGCCCGGGTCCTGGGCACCAGAGGGAAGCCGATGCCAGAAGTCAGGGGAAGGAGGGCATACTCTTGCATGAATTTTTATGCATTGGACCTCTATTACTGTAATAAAAGTAATGTGAATGTTGCCTCTCTTCTCTCTCTCAAAGTACCTTATTGCACTGTACTCACCCATCTTCTTGTGATGATATGAAATGCCTACATGATGCGATATAGTGAGATGAATAATATAGGCATTGTAATGTAGTGTTAGGCTACTACTGACCTTTTGATAATATGCAACTCTATGGCTTCTACTTGCCTGGCACAAGTAGATCCTCAATAAGTATTGTTTGAATGACTGAATAAATGAACCTCCAAAAATTCAATTTTATGTAATCCACTTTCTTAGAATTCAAAATATGTATATTATGTACTTTATTTTGTTTTATGCACTATGCATAAATCCATATATATCCTATATAATAAAAGGCTAATATGCAAATTGACCAAACAGCAAAAACGACCGGTCTCTATGACATGTACTGACCACTAGGGGGCAGATGCTCAATGCTGGAACTGCCCCCTGGTGGTCAGGGCGCTCCCACAGGGGGAGCACCACTCAGCCAGAAGCCAGGCTCATGGCTGGCGAGCAGAGAAGTGGTGGCAGGAGCCTCTCCTGCCTCTGCAGCAGCGCTAAGGATGTCCGACTGCCGGCTTAGGCCCGCTCCCCAGAGTTGGACATCATCCGAGGGCTCCCAGACTGCGAGAGGGCACAGGCCAGGCTGAGGGACAACCCCCCCACCCAAGTGCATGAATTTCATGCACCGGGCCTCTAGTATGAATATAAATAGAGTTATATATATTAAAACCATGTATGTCATTCTTTATGAGCAATATAAGGGATTTTCCAAAGTCAGTCATTTTTATTGTGACTCTCACATTACATGCCAACTTTAGAACCTAATTACCATATAAAATGTGACATTAATATCCTCTAATCAATGAGGCAACTGCCTGTGACCCTATTTACCAAGTCTACTGGTACATTTTTAACATGGGCATGTATTATAGTATTTGATGAATTTAAGAATATTCTATCAGTCTGCTTTCTATTAATCCTCCTGAGGCTGCTACTGGTTGATAATTACATAGAGCTGGCAATTTATTAAGGACATTGTGTTTGGAATACAGAAATGATTAAGATGCATTCAATGTGTTCTCTCTATGTTCAGAAGTCTATCAGGATCTACATACATGATTATAATACAACAAAATAAGTTGTATAAAAGAGACTTGTATTATAGAGTCACAAGAACCAATTTACAGAGGCAGCTACCTATGTTGCTTGGAAGGGGTGCTCAAGGAAGGGCATCAAGAGGAAAGTAATGTTAAAGAAGCATCTGGAAAGCCAATGATAAATGTGGAGAACAGTCCATTTCTGGCAATGTACTCAGAAGTAGGAGAAAGTCAGAAGCATGGTCCTTTGTTGTATAAAGTGTGGAAAATTGTTATCAGCATAGAAAACTATAAAATTAAATTATTAATTTTCACTACTATCAAAAACAAATGCCAAGTAGCTTAAAGTTCTAACTATAAAAAAATCAAACCTAATCTTAAAAATATATGTAAAAATATATATTTATAGCAGCAGGGTAAGAGAGGTGTTTTTTTTTTTTTTTTTCATAAGAAAGATATTCTTGAATAGAACAAGAAAAGCACAACCCATAAAGATAAAGACCAACTGATTTGACATAATAACATTATAAATTTATGTGTGATAAGCATATAAGCATGGCCAAGATGAAGCAAGCCCACTAAAGCCTATTTCCCTCACTGATTATAACTAAACATTTAGAAAAAAATACATAAACATCAACGTGATGATTCAGAAAAGTAAACAAAAGCAAGTGAATTGTGGAAGGAATAAAAACAGTCTTAAAGCAAATAAGACATGTTCAGATTTTTTAAAAATGAAGAGAATTTCTTGACCTGCTGCAAATAAAATGCTAAAGGAGGTTCTTTGGGGTGAAGTGAATGACAATGGAAGGACACTTAAAACTCCAGGAATGAAGAAGAGCCATAGAAATTGTAAGTCATGGGGTAAACAAAAAAGATTATTTTTCTCCATTAAAGTTGTCTAAAACATGCATCACTGTTGAGAGCAAAGTTTTAACATTGCCTGGGAGAATATATTCAATGTATGTAGATGTAATATATATGACAACTATAAAGTATAGAGATATACGATATGTGACAACTATAGAGTAAAAGTCAATAATGCAGGTTAAATGGAACAAATTACTGTTAATAGGAGTTTGGTGATTGCAGCACCACAGACTCAAGCACATGTGGTTTGGATGTACATACTTTGGCAGAAGTCAATAGTAAACCATTGCTTCATTTTCTTCTCTTATTCTGTTTATTTTCTGCTTTACCTTGAACACCCTATAATGAGAGAGCCCAAAATGAAATATGAGATCATTCTGAAAGATGAGACTCCCAGGTCAGACAGCACTCAAACAGTTATCAGGGAAGAGCAGAGAACAAATATGAATAGAATGGGTGCCAATGATGCAACTAGGCCTAAGCCAGAAGGACATTTAGTGCCTGATGTGCATGAAGGCAAAAGGAAAGAGTGATGCTGCACAACACATACAATCAGAACGTGGAACACAAGAAGCATGAACCAAGTACACTGAAAATGCAAGGCAAGAAATGGGACATCTAACAATTGCAGTGCTTGGTGGTAGCAAACTGAAATGGACTAAAGTTGGACATTTCCAGTCAGTCAACTATAAAGTCCTCTACTCTGGAATGACAAACTCAGAATGAAAAGAATAGCTTTAATACAGAGGCAAGATGTAGCACAGACAGTTAGGGGGTATAGTACAAGGTCTGACTGAACAATATCAAGCAGACTTCTAGAAAAACCTATTAACGTAACTATCATTCAAGTCTGCTCCAATTACAGAGGCCGAAGAAGACAAAATTGAAAGCTTTCACACAAGTATCCAAGAAGAAATTGATTGTACACCTAAACAAGATATGCAGATAATTATAGGTGATTAGAATGCAAACATAGGAAATAAAGCAGAATCAAATGTCAATGGAAAATTTGGATTATGTATCAGGGATGAAGCAGGAGATTGTCCATCTTCAAACAACCAGATGACTATATACATGGGCATCTCCAGAAAGCCAATACAGAAATCAAATAGACTATATGATTGGAAACAGGAGATGGAGAAGCTATATTCTCTCTGCCCAAACAAGACCAGGATCAGATGGTGGTATTGACCATGAATTGTTAATATCAAACATGAGAGTGAAGCTGAAGAAGAGCATCATCAAAGGAATTATAGTGCCAAAATATAACGAAGATAACATACCTGATGGATTTAAAGTTCACATTAAAAGAGATTTGCACTGTTAAACTTAAGTGACAAAAACTAGAAGAACTGTCGACTGATACTAGGAAAGGAAGAATGCCAAAAGACAACATGAAAAGTAAAAAGGAAAGAACAAATCAAGATGGATGAAACGCTAAATATTGTCAATGGCAAGTGAGAGGCAAAAATAAATGGTAGTTCAAGTAGGGTTTCAATCCTGAATACAATTTTTCAATGACTGTCATGGATAGATAAAAAAAAGAACTATTACATAGTCAATATAAGGAGATAAAAAGGAACAAAACACACACACACACACACGCACACACGCACACACACAAGAACAATAACCAAGAGATCCCTACCAGAAGATTCAGGAAAATAATAGGGAAATTCAACCTGGAATAGGAACGCTGAATGAAGGAAGCACATTATTTAGTCAGGAGAAAATAAAGGAAAGGTGGAAAGAGAATCCTGAAGGTCTGTAAAGAAGAGACAAAAGAATGACAGACACCTTTAAAGATCACTAGGAGGGAGAACCTGCAATTCTAGAAAGTGAAAGGAAAGCAGTCCTGGAAGTGTTGGAAAGAAATGAATCACCAGGGGCAGATGGGATATCAATATATTTATTTCAAGCCACAGACACTGAGTCTGTCAAAATCCTAACAAGAGTATGTCGACAAATATGGAAACAAAACAATGGCTACAGGCTGGATGCATCTCATTTACATCCCAGTTTTCAAGAAAGGAGATGTCAAGGAGTGCAGTAACTATAACACCAGTTCTAACATCCCACACAAATAAAGAGGTTGTTTAAGCTGGATTCTAATTGTGAATATTCACTGGATACTAGAGTGCTCCAAAGAATTTCAGAAGGTTGGTCTATGTTTCATAGACTACAGTAAAGCCTTTGACTTCATGAATCATGAAAAGCTTGGATTGCTCTGAAAGAAGTGGGGGTGCGTCAGCACTGGACTGTTCTGAGGCATGGGCAGGAAGCCACTGTCAGGACAGGATATGAAAAGACTGAATGGTTTCCTATAGGCAAAGGTATCAGACAAGGATCCATTTTATCTCCCTATTTTTTCAATCTGTATGCAGAACATAGCATTTCAAAAAAGACTAGACTTGGGAAAAAGTGAAAATTGGTAGAAGAAATATCAATAACTTAAGATATACAGATGACACCATCTTATTGGCAGAAAGTAGCAATGATTTGAAATGACTTCTGATGAAAGTAAAAACAAAAGTGTGAAAGCAGGACTCTATTTGAACATCACGAAGATAAAAAAAATCTTGACTATAGAAGAAATACACATCTTTAACATAGACAATGATACTAAAATTGTTAAAGATTTTGCTTACCTTGGTTCAGTCATCAATTCAAATGGTGACTGCAGCCAAAAGGTCAAGAGAAGATTGAGACTTGGAAGAATGGCAATGGAAGAACTGGGAAAGATCTCCAAGAGTAAAGATGTGTCATTGGAGACCAAAGCTAAGGTCATTCACACTCTCATGTTGCCAATTGTTATGTATGGATATGAAAGTTGGACAGTGGAGAAAGCTGATAGGGGGAAAAAAAGATTCAGTTGAAATATGGTGTTGGAGGAGAGCTCTACCGAAACCCTGGACCACTAGAAAGATAAGCAAGTGGGTCCTAGAGAAAATTAAACCTAGGATATCACTGGAGGTAAAAATGACAAGCTTTAAAAGTGTAATGGAGAGTTATACATTATGTTCAGGATGTGATTCAACTTGGTGTGTCAGGCAGGGATGAGATCAGGACCTGGATATATATTTCTCTAAAATATGGTGCCAAAGCAAATACGGTAAAATGATAAGATTTATTGAAGTTGGGTGTTTTACTAGTCACTGTCATTTTTTCCTAAGATTATAATTCTATATAATAAAGAGGTAATATGCAAATTGACCCTCATGCCCTCATATCACAAGATGGCTGCCCCCAGGTCATCACAACATGGCCACCCCCACATCGTCACAAGATGGCCACCCCCACATTGTCACAAGATGGCCACCCCACGTTGTCACAAAATGGCCATCCCCATGTTGTCACAAGATGGCTGCCACAAGATGGCCACCCCCACGATGTCACAAGATGGCTGCCCCCATGTCATCACAGGATGGCCATCCCCACATTGTCATAAGATGGCCAGCAAGAGAGGGCAGTTGGGGGGGACCAGGCCTGTAGGGGAGGACAGTTGGAGGTGACGGGCCTGCAGGGGAGGGCAGTTGGGGGCAATCGGGCCAGCCGGGGAGGGCAGTTGAGGGTGATCAGGCTGGCAGGGGAACAGTTAGGTGTCAATCAGGCTGGCAGGGGAGTGGTTAGGGGGTGATCAGACAGGCAGGCAGAAGCGGATAGGGGCAATCAGGCAGGCAGGAAGGCGAGTGGTTAGGAGCCAGCGGTCCTGGATTGTGAGAGGGATGTCCAATATCTGCAGTCAGATATCCCCTGAGGGGTCCCAGATTGGAGAGGGTGCAGGCTGGGCTGAGGGACAACCCCCCCAGTGCACAAATTTCATGCACCGGGCCTTTAGTCTATGTAATAAAAGCCCAGCAACCATTACAGTGAAACAACCAGAACGACCAGTCGTTATGATGTGCACTGACCACCAGGGGCAGATGCTCCATGAAGAAGCTGCCCCCTGGTGGTCAGTGTGTTCCCACAGTGGGAGTACCTCTCAGCCAAAAGCTGGACTCACGGCTGGTGAGCACAGGGGCAGTGGCAGGGGCCCTTCCCGCCTTCACAGCAGTGCTAAGGAGTGGCAAGCCAAGAGTCAAGAAGCATGCGGGTGGACCATTAGGACCGAGCAGGCAGGCGGTTAGGAGTGAGGGATCTCAGATTGCAAGAGGGCACAGGCTGGACCAGCCATGGGCAAACTACGGCCCACGGGCCGGATCCGGCCCGTTTGAAATGAATAAAACTAAAAAAAAAAAAAGACCGTACCCTTTTATGTAATGATGTTTACTTTGAATTTATATTAGTTCACACAAACACTCCATCCATGCTTTTGTTCCGGCCCTCTGGTCCAGTTTAAGAACCCATTGTGGCCCTCAAGTCAAGAAGTTTGCTTACCCCTGGGCTGGACTGAGGGCCCCCCTACAAGAATTTTGTGCATCGGGCCTCTAGTATTCCATAACAAAGTATTTTTGAAAATCACATGCATGACATATATACTTTATCAAAATCCCAGATAAATGTTGGGTCCTGCTGATTCAATATAATCTCCTACATATTTAGGTAGTATCTTCCTATTAGAGTCAGAGTTGATGTTCAGAATATTAACCTTGAAAAAAAGGAATATATATATATATATATGCCTAATTGACCAGTCGACCAGTCACTATGATGCACACTGACCACCAGGGGACAGACACTCAACGCACAGGATTGGACTCCCTCCTGTCTGGATTGGGCCTGCAGGGATCAGGTTGAAACTGGCTATCCAACATCCCCTGGTGGGGTCCTGGATTGCGAGAGGGTGCAGGCCAGGCCAAAGGACCCCACACGGGCCTCTAGTACTGTAATAATAATGTCACGCCCTTTTTCAGCATTTATTATATTGCAGGCAGCATGCTTGACATGTTACGCATATTCTCTCTAATAAATCTGAAAAATAATTACTATTTTCTATACTCACATGTTAAATAACACATATGGGATTCATACGTAGGTCTTTTATTTCTTTTATTTAAAAAATTAAATTGAATTAATATTGAAATTCTTAAGTTAACCAGAATTTATACTTAACCACATTTTCTCAGTTGCATTGTTACTTGCTCCCTTATGCAATAGTGTTGGCTAATTGCAGGTTTCTCATCTGGAAGGTGAGCATGCAGAGATTTCAAAGATCTTTCTTCTCTTTAAAAACATATCCCAATTCTCATTTCTCATTCTTTTAATATTTCTTAAAATTAAATTATCTTCATTGGTAATAGTCAGTGTCTTCACTAGGAAAACTATGTACTTGAATACATTTAGGACATATGTATGGTTTGAGTTTTATGAAGGAAAAATGCAAAATATAGGATTTGGTTTTGTTGTCTTTTTTCTTCTAACTTTTATATATCTGTACAGGATATGTCATTTTTCTGTTGAAAGGCTGCCATTTATCTCATACCATCAAATTAATTTCACTGCTTTCATCTCTTGCACATAATATGGAAGTCATGAGTGGTGCATACTGATTCCTAGGAACTTCAGCTATGTGAAAGAGCATCTATGCTAGATCTTCATCTGTGTGTAGCTTCTGAATGAAATACATAGATATTTCTTTTTGAAATGGTTATCTATTTTTTCCCTACCATAGGCTTTAGAGCTATCCCTTAATGATTAAAGTAAATGTCTAGATTTAGTTATTTTATGTAACACACTTTCTTTTCCATGCCACAGTATATTTCAAAGCAGGTCTATGTCACAAATAAAATGAATATAGAAAGAAGCCACTGGGTTTATTTAGTACCCTGCAACTGTTCATTTTGTTAATATGTGACATTACAAAAAGGTTTCTTTGATCTTTCAGTAAAACAAACCACATAATTTGTTTCTTGATGTGGATCAATGGCATATTGATTATGCTATGGCATTCATTGGCAGCTGTTTCTGGAGTGGGCGAAATATATACTAAGCTTTCAGGTGCTGAATTGCCACTATTTTAACAGACACCATTAATGATTTCTTACAATGAACATTTGAATCTGACAGATATTAATAAAATTTTTTATGCTCTTTTAGAAAAACAAACAAATATAAAAAAGGCTTGGCAAGAAATATGATAAATGCCCATAGTGAAAATCAAAAATCATAAACCACACGATGGAGAGCAGACAGCTGAGAGGAAGAAAATGGCATGCAGTGAAAGTTGGTAAAGTAAAAATGAGAATGTAAATACAAATAAGCTGTGCTCAAATGGAAAAAGAAAACATCTCATTTTTCAATGTCAAGTGTGGACCCCTAACCAGATGTGCAACCAGCAATTTTACGCCAAGGGCAAGCACTAAACATTTATTTTATCCAACCCTGTCTGGCACCCTCCTGTCTTCAGGACACCCCTCCTGTGCTGCTCATGCTTTTGCGCTATTTATAATCCATGGGCTTCCTGTGTCAAGTTACCTGGCCTTTTGCGTCAGCAGAGGATTGCAATCACAGCAAAAAATGCTAAGAAGTCATTCTGGGTTGGAGGATGTTCTCAGTATTTCATTCACTGCTGAGTCTTCGGCCTCTGAATTATTTCTAAGGGCTTGCATCATGCCAAGTGGCACCAAATTTTTTTAAAAGTGATTTTATATCTCATAAAATGTCAAGTAGGTAAATATCATATTATTGTTTTTACAAAAGTTGGTTTTTGCATTCTAAAACCAATCTAAGTGGCTTCTATGACCTATGCAATTCTAAATTTGAGTACTGGATGTGCCACAAAGCCCACCTCCAGGGCTAGCATGTGGAATTCTATGACGTCACACATTCACTGCTGGTTTTATTCATGCTGAGTGCTTTGGAAGGTCATGAGTATTTTATCTCAGTTCACAGCATGGACCTACCAAACCCATATAAGGAGCATAAATGAACTCAGCCACATTCACAATACAGCTAATGTCTCAGTTTGCACTATTTTCAAATATTTTAAGTAAAATTATTTTTTACTACTTTTATGTAAATCCATGATAGTTTGCAAAATAATAAAATTAATAAAAATCATGATGCAAATGAACATAAACTACATTTTTAATATTCGGTACCATGAAAAAAGAGTATCAAATTAGTGTCCGTTAAAATTCTTACTTGCAAGCAATGAAAACTAACTCTGAACATCTTAACAGTTAAAAGATTTATTGGAAATGCAAAAGAATGACATGAAGTTAGAAAATAAGATCTCACAAATTGGACAAAGCTGGATGCAGTGGCTGGCAATAGATATACATTGACCAACATCTGCCACTGGAGGGAGCCACCACTGCCAGATGTGACCCCCATGGCGCCATCTATTCTGTCCTTTCCAGTATATGTCTCTCACTCCATAATCTATGGTTGATAGAGTGACTGAGCCCTTCTCACATATATTTGTCTAGCTGTCAAAGGAGAGAGAAAAAGGGAGTCTCCCTCTTAACATTTCACGGTGGTAGGTGAGAAATTTATGACTGGCAGCTAAAAATAACAAATCATCAATGTCTACTACAGCTGCTTAGATTTTTGTCTTGAGCCAAACATTCTTCAAATTTTATGAAAAAGTTGAATTACTCCTGCATTCCTTTAGTAGGTTATTGTAAGTTCATTCTCAGAAACAGGACTTATGATGCTGACATCCATTCAAACTGTAGACTCTGAATCTTCCCTATAATCTTGGGCAAATTACTAAATCTATTTCATGCTTTCTTTACCTACAACAATGCCCATATGGTTTATTTTCCTTAAAAAGATTTTATTAAAATCACTGATGATGCTAATTAAAATATAGACATCCTTAAAGAGGGAAGGTTCAATATTTTAGTCAACATTTTATTTTGCTGCTATATGTACAATCAGTCCAGCTGACTTTATAGAATTCCTATTTAATTGCATTAGTAGAAAATCTAAAGTGTAATATGCCTGTATGTGTCCATATTTCCTCTATAAATGGGACACAAGAGGCATTTGTGCTGAAAGATGTGTGGCCACTAAATGCATAGTTTCATATAACTTGTATAGCTTTTCAACAGTGAGGAATGTGTCCTACCATGAGAATACCCATACTTTTACATGGAATAAAATGACTCTGGTTTTCCATTTCCTTGAAAAAAATGCATTATGAGATAACTGGAGGCTGACATATTTGCATTTGAAAACAAGCCTCCATTGAAAACTAGGAATGGGAAATTATTCCTGGTGACCTTTCCCATCTCTCTTTGCTTCTTGGCCAAGTCCATGAAAGATCAGAGGAAAAGTTTCAGAGATGCCTATGTTAAGCACCTTCTTTTAATATTAACTTTTCCTGCATGCACCACATTGTAGTGGGAGTCCTGGGAAGGGTGTCATTGTGCTCTCATGTACAGGAGTCAACCCTGTAATAAAAATCAAACCAGTGTTCATAACAAGCAGGGCCCTCTGTGAATTACCTTAGATCAGCGGTTCGCCACCCCTTTGGGGGTCGAATGACCCTTTCACAGGGGTTGCCTAAGAACATCGGAAAACACATATATAATTACATATTGTTTTGTGATTAATCACTATGCTTTAATTATGTTCAATTTGTAACAATGAAAATACATCCTGCATATCAGATATTTACATTACGATTCATAACAGTAGCAAAATTACAGTTATGAAGTAGCAACAAAAATAATTTTGTGGTTGGGGATCACTACAACATGAGGAATTGTATTAAAGGGTCGTGGCATTAGGAAGGTTGAGAACCACTGCCTTAGATAAAGCATCTTTAACGCTTATAAGGTAAAGTAAGCGAATTTCTAAGGAACAGAGAGGAGATTAGGACAATATAGTATTGCAACCAATTAGCATTTTCTTTCAATTTCAGTGAAAATGATTTGAGCAGATTACCTCCTGTGAGATTTATTTTTAAGATTAAAATTATTGATTTTTCACACTACCTCATCAGTGTTATTTAGAAAAGTCTCATCTGATAATAAGGCCTTTCCTACATTATGCGAAATACTCAGATGCAAGCTGATCATTAGCCGGATAGCTGATTTCATGAAAACATCTGGATACTTGACTGAGATTTTCAAAGAATTTTACACAGATATTTGCAATACTAAAAGATGTAACAGTAACTTCATACGAAATAAGAATTCTGCTGCTACACATTGAATATGTTGATAATAAAGTCTATTGTTGTTTGTACACCACCTCGAATGCAAAGTGGTATCTTTTTGAAGATAATTACTGAAAACAGTATTTTAAAATTCAACATATCAAAACACCAAACTATATAATATAAATCCTTCTTCTTTCTAAAAACACTAGTGGTTATTTTTTTTTCTGGAAGTGATAACCTTGATTTTGGTAAACTTCCTAAGTCCAAGCACATAAGCATATATGTGAAATCACGGAAACACAATGTTGTACACTGCCACCTCATTTTGATTTTACTGGGCTCTGATCACATGTCATATTTTAATTGAATTTGGATTACATGGAATCTGGAAGAAGTAACTGAGATATAATGGCATGCCGCAAACCATAGGTGCTTCATGTATTTTAGTTCCATTTATTTATCACTTAAAGGGCTCTTATTTTAGCTGAGGTCAAATGTGGAAAACTTATTCACATAATTCAGTACATTTAATATCATCTTTCCCTGACAGTAATTTTAAAATACCATAACATAAATTATATCTACACTATTACATTTTAAAACCATTTATTCATTTTTTATTTATATGGGACACATTATTATTTTTCAAACCCACAGAAAACTGAAGTCAACTGAAGTAGAGGAGAAAGAAGAATGTTGAGCTGAAGAAACTTAGGATGGAGATGGGAGTAGCTCCCCTCTCTAATCCAGTAAAAAAATACGTTCCTGGTCATACTTAATGAATTTCCTGTCATAACTTAATTTGTTATCATGGCATCTATGAATATCTGGGGGTCATTACCTGAGTGGTGTGACTCTCTCTATGTCTCTGAAATGTTGAGGTCGCTGTCCCACTCACAGACAACCTGGAGAATCCCTCTTCTTCAGGTAAACCTATGGAAGTCAACACAAAGTAGTTAAGTTGTGTGTCCTTTCTCTGAATAAAATAAGTTGTGTACTTACTGTAAGAAAATAAAATTGTTATATTTTATAGATTGAAATAATCATCAGTTAAATACTAATTGAATAATAAAATTTTCATAAGAAAATATAGAAAAAACAAAGTATTGCTGCATTTCCATTTAATACAAGAAAACATATACTAGCAAGAGAAATACAATGATAATGAAGAAATATGTTATCATAGCACAAAAGTGAACAAAATTCAGCAAAGAAGTATTGGAGGGGAGAAGGGAAACTTTTCTATAAACTGAAAATTGTTTGATGGAACATCAATGGGGGAAAGAGAAGTATATGGACAGTGGAAAGTAGATGAGTTCCTTGAGTTGATAAAGGAGACAGAGTTTATATTTCATTTGTGCGGTAGCAGGGATGAAAAGAAGGGATTAGAAGATATATAAGGCACAACCAAGTAGCAGATGAATTCCATAGACTATAGTTTCTTTTACATACAAATGGAGGGAAGAGATTGGGTGGAATTCTATGAGGAAAAGGTCAGGGTAGCTACTCATCCATAACAGACCAAATTGTAACCACCTATATAAAATGAAGGGTGGATTTGAGAAAATCAACACCCTCCCCCCCAAGTAATATAGAAGTATCTATAAGGCACCAAAGGATTTTATTAATTATACTTTATTATAGAAGCATAACTGCTGACACTTTGGGTGATATAATTCTCTGCTGTGGTGCTGACCTGTGCATCATGGGATATTAGCAGCATCTCTGGTCTCTACCTAAATGCCAGTAGTACCTCCCCAGTGTGACAACCAAAAATGTCCCCAGAAATTGCCAAACATCCCAGGGAAGCAAAATCATCCCTGGCTGAGAACCATCCTGAAAGAGGGATCAATATAATCACAAGTGACTCATTAATGAAAATGAATAGGTTAAAAAAGTAACTACCCAATGGAATGAGTTCAACCCAAAGAACTTCAAATTCTGAAGTGATTGCTACTCTTATCTGAAATCATAATTAGTCGTAAGGTGTAATTGATTGAACATATACATGATTCCCACATTAAAATCATTAGAAACTCAAGGCATACTTTTTCCAATTTCAGCAGAGAGTTAGTTGCTCAGGGAAGTCCACAAAATCCTATCATCACATAGCAAAACTTCCCAACTGATCTTCCTATTATGTATACAAATACTCTGAATGCAAAGGTTAGCTTCATTGAGACTGAACAGACTAGGGCCAGCACCCGGAAACTGACACACCTATGGATGGGGGGGTGGGGGTCATTGCTGGAGACTGGGTCCCACCATATGTAATAGCAATGTCTCCAGTTGACTAGGGAAATACTGTAGTAGAGACCATGGTAGCAGGTGTGGGAAAGCGGTGTTAGAGTGATCTGACATCTAAATAGGGGGAAGGAGCATGGAAATCTAAGTTAGAGCACAAGTTGAAATTTCAGGCAACTAGATCAGCAGATAGTTGGCAATATGCCCAGGGAGCATGGCACAATACAGGACTTGGGACTCATGTGAAGGAGGATGTCAAAGGTGAGGGCACAAAGGGTAGATTGACAAGCAAGACAAATGTCTACTTAGAGAACATGGTTCACTGGAGGTCTTACTGAAACCAGGAATCTAAGGCAGGAGAAGGACATTGTAATCCGTTTTTCAAAACTAAATTATAAGTTAGAAGTTTACTCTATGAATCATAGCAGAAACTCTGTTTATTGAGGATACACACTCAAAGCCAAACCCATAGCATAACATTTTATATAGTATCAATTAAATAAATTTACAAAATATTTATGATCAGCCTCTGAATAAGGCACTGGAAAATACAATGAAGAATAAAGAAACACCTCTACTCTTGAGGGGCTCAAATATAACAGGAAAGACCCTTAGCCAGGCTACACAACAGAACGACTTAAGAGGTAAGTAGGAGTACAGCTAACTTTGAGCAGAATCTTGGGGAAAGCAGGGATTAATTCTAACTAAAGGGATTAGAGGAAATGTGATGGTGGAGATACCAAAAGATCTGGCCTTTTAGGATGGAGAGGATTGAGCAAAACAAGTGAGATGAGGCAATAAAATAGGAGAAGACTGATCCACATCTGGGGAAGTGGTCTGTAGGAACTGCATATAATATTGAATGTCAACTGTAACAAAAAAATAAATAAAGAAAGAAAGCATGCATGAGAGTATGGCCAGAGGAGGGAACCTGGAGGATATTCTGGAAGGTAGAGCAGGTCAGATGTTAAAGTTACATAACATTTCACAGAAATTTGATAGTATTTTATCAGTAATGGGTAGGACTGCAGATTTCTCAGAGGGGCTGTGACACCATTTTACCAAAGTGGTACGTTAAAAGGCATTTCTTACCTGTTGACTAAAGAAATCCTTGACATCAGAACCTGTGACAGGTTAACAGGACAGGGACGATGGTTTCAGTTTGAGCAAGGTGCATATGTGGGAACAAAGAGCCAGGTGATGACAGAGGGTGAGTGAGGGAGAAGGGAGGGTGCCAGGGAACTCGATGTGAATGGTCTCCTCCTGATAAAGGAGGAGTGAGGAGGGTATAAGGAAGAGTCCTGTGGAGTGGAGGGAATCCTTGACACTTGTAGCACAGAGAAACTCATGGCTAATATACTAAGAGAGTGTGAACTATATAAAGTAAAGTAATAGTTGGGAACTATTGAGGTGTAAAGGAGGTCAGAGGGCAGGACTTTTTCTTTTTAACCAACGTAATATTTTATGTTGCTGCAATATTGAAAGCAGTACTTCTTTAAGGTAAATTATCCAAAAATGACACCAAAGGCACAAACCATGAAGGGGAAAAAAAAGGATGAATGCTTTCATTTAAACATTAACAATAAATGTGTTAAAAATATAAAATAAATGCAAATTTAAAAGAACAATATAGAACATTCAAATACACTAAATAAAAGGCTTGATTTTTCTTAAAGCATCCTACAAGTCAAAATAAAGGCCTTATCCTCAGATTTTAAAATATGGGCAAAGAATCTGTATAGAAAATTTAAGTGAATATACATGACCACTAAATAATAAACCTGTTCATTTTCATTAAGTGCAAAGAAATGCATATAAGACTACAGTAACTTACCCATTTTATCTATCAAGATAGCAAATATTTCAAAACTTTTTATCACATAATATTCACAAACCCATAAAAGGGCGGAGAATATGTAGTGAAATTCCACTTATTCATCACCAAGCTTTGGAATTTTCATTATTTTAATCGTTTCATCTACTCATTATCTTTTTAGAAAATATTTCCAGAAATTTAAAAATTTTCCAAAATCATTTCATATGTAAATTCTTGAGCATGTGTCCCTAACTGAAAAGGATAGTTTTGTGTATGTGTGTGTGTGTGTGTGTGTGTGTGTCCTCATGCATCTAAGAACACAGTATGCATAGGCTCTAGAAAAGCCCCAAAGTCTTGGGGGTAGAAAATTCAACTGTGTGTTCCCACAGGGTTGCAATGTCAGTGTTGGCGGGGGGGGGGGGGGGCATTTACGGTTAACCTAGAGCCACCGACTTGTTGACTTCCATTGGTAGGTAGGTTTCCACCCCAGAATGATTGCTCGCACTAATCTACACAATGGAATACTACGCTGCTGTAAAAAAGGAGTTCTTACCATTTGCAACAGCATGGATGGAACTGGAGAGCATTATGCTAAGTGAAATAAGACAGTCAGAGAAAGATAAATGTCACATAATCTCACTCATTTGTGGAATATAATGAACAACATAAACTGATGAACAAAAACAGATCCAGAGACAGAGAAGCATCGATCAGACCGTCAAACCTCAGAGGGAAGGCCGGGGAGGGTGTGGGTAAGGAAGAGAGATCAACCAAAGGACTTATATGCAAGCATAAAGGCCTAACCAATGGACACAGACAACAGGGGGGTGAGGGCATGAGTGGGGAGGATGGGGGGTAATGTGGGGATAAGGACACATATGTAATGACTTAATCAATAAATAATTTTTTTTAAAAAAAAGAACTTGCTCTGGTTGTCTCAAGGCCACAACCTTTTCCCCAGCCCCGGCTCTCAAATGATACTTTTCCAGTTTAAACAGTGCTATGCCCCTTCTTAAACATATTCTTTCTATGGCAGCAACAGTTGCCTCAAAGTGCTAAGCATGTCTGTTCAATATGAAACCTTCACTTTAAAAAGCCACACATGCTTGGCCGGCATGGCTCAGAGGTTGAGCATTGACTTATGAACCAGGAGGTCATGGCTCAATTTTTGGTCAGGGCACATGCTCAGAGGGAATGTCTTTTAGGACCGTCTTACCAGTTATGATGTGGATTCAGACTGGGACAAACTGTAAAGGGTGGTTGTGACACTGCATTTTATATGCTCTACCAGTTAGAATCTTCTAGTCAAATTTCCTGTCATTCCATAGGAACCCAAGTTTGTTTAGTCAACAAAAATAGAATTTAGATTTTCTGTTTATGTCTTTCCTGATTTCTGATTTAATTCCTCTCTTGGTTTCTATGAAATTAGACATCTGTGTTCTCCTATCTCTTCGACCACCTATTTTGTACCTGCATGTTTGCCCTTCTCACAGTATATTTCTCAAAGTTTGGCACTCTGTGTGGCTTTGAGGTCAAATACTCTTTTTTCCCCCTCATTTATCTTTATACATTTTCCTCAGAGGCTATCAACCATCCCCATTTCTCAAGCTTCCTTCAAAATTTTCCTTTCCTATCTTTCCATCTTGGAATCCTCACCTAAACTCTAAAACTATAATCGTTTCCATAACAATTATCTATAGCCAGAAGTCCTTCTTAGCTCTTGAACTCCAAATCCTACCCACAAAATTAGTGTCCACTTAGAACTTCCTTTTTTTTCTGTTAAAGAGTCCACTATTCTCCATCTTTAGTGTCAAGTTCTTGTAGTCATCATTCACTCCTTTTTTATTTTCTCTTATACCAATACATTCTCTAAAACTCTTGTTGTGTGTGAACAGCCTGCAAAGGCTCAAGTGGAGAACACAAAATTGATACTCTCAACTTAAAGTTTTTGTTCCATTGTTTACTCTGAATAATACCATCCAGTAAATTTCTCCAAAAATAGCAGACAGTGCCCCCTCCAAACAATAACAACCCTTTCAGAGTCACTCTTCAATGACCTATACATTCTTAACACTTTTTTCCCCCTGTCTTATTGACGTACCTATTCTATCAAAGCAACCCATTCATTCCCTGGCAAAAAAGACATGGTGTAGTAAATTTTCTTCAATGAAAAGTATTCCCTTCTTTCTAGTCTGAATACTATTTATTTTGAAAATCCAAGCCTTCACCATGAAATGCCCTTAACTATCCCAGGCCATAACAATCTCCTCTTCTATATGGAGGCAATAGAAAACCATTATTTTCATATTCATTTGACACTTGTCACTGGCTGTCCTATTTTGTGATTTCTCTTGATATGTACTGTCAGCATTTTATGTATTTTCTTCATTTTACATATGTGCTTACAAAGAGCACATCTTGAATTGCTTACATTTCCTATCACTCCCCATGCATAGCAAAATGCCTGCATGCAATGGGTGGTTATAAATGCTTTGATTGACTGATATGCATCTGTCTTTCACTAGACTTCCTCCTGCCATTCTGTCCTTTGTATTAGTTTAAATCCTCCGATCTAGGAATAAAACAACCTCCCCCTGAACTCCATCTACATATCCTGACTTCCATTCATCCCAGAGGCTCCAAACAGCAATATCTGTCATTGCCCTGCATACCAGTATAGGCCATGAAAATGATATGGCTGTTTGGACACATGTGTGTATGTAGGTCTAGGTGTAAATGAATCATAAGTCAAAGATTCTAGCAGTATAGCCTTTATGTTCTTGAAAAAATTAAATCCTGCTTTGCACTTCCTCTATTTCAGACATAAAATTTTTTATCTTTCTTGGGTAAATTCTCAGGGATCTCCTAGCTCTAAAATATCTAAGTTTTTATGATAGCCATGTATAGGTAATATTTACTGGGCACTAACTTTGTGCTGGTCTCATCATACTAAGTACTCATAACAATTGTATGAGGCAATCCATTGGTTAGCCCCATTTTTCAAATGAGAAAAGTGAGAACTGGAGAAGTTAAACAATTTTCTCATGGTCGCAGGGTTAGTAAGCATCAGAACTGGGGTCCAGGCAAAGAGGAAGAATGCAACCCTGCTAAGAAACTAAAGCTGGCAATACCAATTTCGTGTTCTTCCACTCGACCCTTGACAGGCTTTGTACACACACCCAGCAAGAGTATTGAGAGTGTATTGGCAGGAGGCAAGAAACAGGGAGTGAAGGATGACTCTAAGAACATGAAATCAATGAGGGCAAAGAGTATACTCTTTAACAGGAAAAAGGAAACCAAGCTTCAGCATTTCAATCCAGCCATTTCAACCCTGGCTTCTCAACCACAGTGGGGGAAATTTAATTAAATAAAATCAAAATTAAAAAATATTTTATATGCCTTCAAAAGATTTTTAACTAAATGCCCGAGGAGCTTGCTTTCTTTTCAAAGCTACCTCTGTTGCTCAAAATAGATAACTGCACAATATTCCAGATTGTCAAGTGAAGGCTTGCTTCCGCTGGCAGTAAGCCTTTGAGTCAGACAACAGTATGAGTTCCAAAGAATCTACAAATTCCCATAAACAAAACGATGTTGTAAAAAATGTATATATGAATATATTTCAGAGGCTCCAACCAGAGGCTCTTTTGTCTTTGGTCTGGATCTATCTTGAGGCATAGCTAATGAAAGCCATACTTGATGCTCCTAGTCAGTGTGATTTATTGCTACAAAGGCACTAAATTCAATATGGTGCCGGAGTCTATGCAAAGAATGTGGAGTCCCTGGTCCTGCAAATAGTCTGGCCCAGGCCTTCCCTGTGGAAATCCCTTTATCACCACAGATAATTCTTGTTGTGCACTGAGGGTGAGCATAGTGCAAATAAAAAGCTGTAATCGTCACAGAATGATAAATGTAAAAATCAAAGAGCTAACTGTATACTTTAATTGCCATTTTTCTTGATGTCCAGCCATAAAATGTATATTCATTGAGCAGCAAAAAAGAAAATCATACTGAGCATAAAATGTCTTAGATGGGATTTTTTTACTTCTGTATTTCCCCACAAAACAGACATCTTTATATTCATAATATTTTGTTTGATATAACTAAAACATTCTAACACTAAAAACTGTTCTCTAATATAATGATAAATAACCACAAGTCCAGGGAATAATTAAGTGTACAAAAAAGATCTAAGTCTGTGTTCACATCAGTAAAAGGATGGCAATTAAAGTAAGTGATAGCTATAATTACCCACACATAACTATATTTCAGCAAATGAACAAACAGATAATTATTTCTGGGAAGCAGAGGTAGCATGCAGATACTGGCATTCAAGAGAGAAATCGTTTCCTAGAAAAAAATAACACTACTTCTGATTCAATTAGGACTTCAAGTTATTTTAAACATTTATTTCCATCTTGTGCCTTTATTTAGAAAGCACATTGTGAATTATGAATCAGTACTAATAGCCACTTTAAGGACTATAACGATCATGAATATATCATGTGTTTCACATGTGTAATATCTGTTTAATTTTTATCCTATCAACTAGGAGACATTTTCTGATTCTGCCCCTGTGCAGGACTTACTGGTTCATATGTAATATGCAACATTGTTTTAATCGATAACTGCTTACTGAGTGGCTAAGTATCCAGGGCATTGTGCCAGGGATTTTAATAATCATAGGAAGGCTTTAGGAACCCATAAGTTCATGGTATTCACAAAGAAGATCAACTTAAACATATCAAGTGGCCTTGAAAACTTAAAATTCCATTTGAAATAATTTTCATTTTATATGTATAATTCTCGAGATATTCAAGTGGTTTTCTGGCTTTATTTTAAAATCTTAACCCTATAAGCATTAAGGAGCAACATATGAGTCTGTGTTCCAATGTTTGAAAGTATACTATGTTGAGGTTTAGAAGCCTGATATTCCTGGTGACATAATTTTATATTATTAATTTCAAGGAATGTATTCTACAAAAATTTCCATTTTGGTATAGAGCAGTTGTTGTTTTTTCCATTGGCCTTTGGTTTCATTTTGATTTTTAGTGTAAGAATCACAGGGTTGGTTCTGTTGTTGTTGTTGTTTTTGTATTTAGTTTGCTAGTACCATTTCCGGAAACATAGCTTTTACATTTCAATCAAAACATGAACAAATTAAATATTTTGGTGAAATAAAGTTTTCATTTTCTCTTTCTTTATGGTAGGGTACTCATCATCTAAGGTGAGCTAGGGAGACTGTTATGAAATGAAGCTTTGGCAAAAATAATGGGTATACTATCATCTTTCTAAAATATTTGTTTATTCAGACTTGATTACTTAATATATTTTAAATTTCTCCTTTTTTTGTTTAATGGCTAGTCTTAAAATACCATAAGATTGCAAGTAAAATGGTGTTATTTACCTTCTTACTAGATATATACAACTTTTGTGAAATATTCTGTCACACACTTGATGCCTACTGCTGTTATTCATATTCCATTTTTATTACTTTAAGAAATTTAATTTGAATATAAGTGCATACATTTGTTATACTTACTGCCTCACAAAAGGATATCATCAGAGGTTTCAGAAAGTAATTTATTAAAAGATTATATCTCAATATTTCTATCTAGACACACACATAAATCTGAGCATTCTAAATTAACATAAAAAGTTTTACCAAATGTCTATTTTAATCAAGCTTGAGTAATACATCATCAACACTCAGTGTTATTTTAAGGGTGGAAAATTGGGGTATAATTTTAATATCCAACAAATAGGGCTTGGTTATTTTAAATCATAATAATCCCATATGATGGAATGCTATGCATCCAGGACCATTAATGGGTAGCTTTAAACAATTCAGATCTATATTTGTTGACATGGAGATAAATTACATGATATTCTTAAGGGGAAAGCAGATTATTAAAATTATGTGTACAATATTATTTTAAAAATCAAATATATTATATAGAAATGCATATATGTTCAGTTGAAAAAATAAAATTTGACACAGTGGAATACTAGACATATTCCCAAATGTTACTCAAATAATTAAAGTATTTTTGGTAATAGAACTGATGGTAGTTTGTATTCTCTATTCTTTCCTGCATTTTCCAAGCTGTCACATAAAGCATGTATAATTTTTATAACCTGCATATAATTATAAATGCCATTTAAGCAAGGCCAAAATTTGGGGATCCTGGGAGCCTATATCATTTTTTGTCAAACTGCAGTTCTTTTTTCTAGATGCTTTTATTACTGGTCTAAAAATCCTTATTTTACCAGTGTCATCACCCCATCCCACTCCCTCACATTGCAACCAAAATCTTCTTCTTGTGAACCCAATACTTATAATTATTATATGTAATCCCTCTGTAATCCTCCCCCCTCCCCTCCCCTCCCCTTCCCTCCCCTCCCCTCTTCTCTCTCTCTCTCTCTTCTCTCTCTCTCTCTCTCTCTCTCTCTCTCTCTCTCTCTTTCTCTCTCTCTCTCTCTTTCTCTCTCTCTCCCTCCCTCCCTCTCTCTCTCTCATAAAAACATCTTTCATTATCTTTCATTTTCCTGAGCCACCAGACCATTCCCCCATTACTCCAGAGACCTAAGCTTGAACAGATCTGCCCAACCAACTACCTGCCACCAGACTACTCCCAAAGTGTGATTATAATTACCAGTACAGTTGCCCTGGCCAATGTTCATCCTATATCTATTCTTATCTTTTCTCTTTGATTTCCTCTTTGATAAATCAACAATGAACATCATTGGGTCTGCTCAGCTGAAAAACTACATCCCCAGCACTGACCTTGGGAGCAGCTAAAGATAGAATAGTGAAGCTGGAATCTCTGTGGGCCTTGGAGTTCCATAGCCCTAGGAATCTACCATCCATCCTAAAATCTCCTTTCCTCTCTCATTCTCTCTCCCCACCCCCCCCAATATTTTGAAATTGTGGAACTGGAACTACCACATAAGTCAAGGAATAGATGCATTGTCAGCTACCCGGAACCCCCCATCATTCTCTCACCTAATCACTGTAGGCTCTTTTCTTCTGCATATGAAATGAATCACTGTTCTGACTTTGTGGTTATCTTTTAGCTCCTCCTCCTTGCCTGTCGATTCTCTAATTCTACAGCGTGCCTAGTGGGTACCACATTGTGGTTTTAATTTGCATTTCTCTAATTACTAGTGATGTTTAACTCCATTAAAATTTTTATTTAAGTGCTTATTCATATATCCAATTCAATTTTCTATTCAGTTATCTTTTTTTAAATTTAAGTAAACTCTGAATATATAATTATTTTTCCATTAAAGTTAGCACTATTTTGTATTCTGTTTAAGGAACCCTTCTTTCTTTTCCCACCTCTGAGGTAAAAACAATATTTTTCTGTATTTCTTACATACATTTTATTTCCTATTTGACATTTAGCTCTATAAACCACCAGGAATTGCTTTGTGTGAACAGCGTGGAGTAGGAGTCCTTTCATTTATTCCTCATGTGGATAGTAGTTGATTATGCTTCCCTCTGTGTCCCTCAATGCCTTAGTTGTCATAAACTAAGTAGCTATTTGCAAAAGCTGGAAGAGTTGTTGGTCCTCCCCTCCCCCGGACCCCCACCTCCGCTTTATCTTTCCTTATTCCTAGCCTCTGGAAGAGTTTGTGTAACACCGGCATTATTTCATCTTTAGAATTTTGGGAGAATTTACCAGAAAAGCTATTTGAACCTGGAGGTGTTTTTTTGTTTGTTTGTTTGTTTTTGTAAAAAAGTATTCAATTACAAATTAATTTAATACTTACATTACTATTCAGCTTTCTTATTTCTTTTTTTTTTTACCACCTAACCAGTTATATCTGAAAATATTCTGATATAAAGCAATAAGCAGAAAATGTGTGAAATAATCTCATACAATTATTTTCAACTTAGAAGCACAGTGAGTGCATTAGGGATGCACCAACCAACTTACCTGTGACATTCAAACAAGGCAACTGTCAGGAGACCAGGCATATTCCAGGTCTCCTCTGGAACCTGGCTTATCCTCAGCTGAAGGCCAGCAAGTGGCAAGTAGCTTTCCTATTACTTCTCTCCATTTTTGTTGGTTGTATTGTTCTTTTGTGAGATATATATCTGTTCATCCAAATTTACACATTGTTTTTGGCATAAATATGTTCACAATTTATTCTTCTTATTTTTTAATTTCTGCAAGATCTGTGGTAGACCCCCCTTGTCATTCCTAGCATTGGCTATTGTGTCCACTTTATTTCTCTATTGCTTTTGTAAGAGAATTATCAATTTATTCATGTTTCAAATAAATTTTTTTCAAAGAACCAACTTTCGGCTTTATTGCTTGTTTTGTATTTCAATAACTTATTTCCTTATCTTTATTACATCTTTTCTTCCTTTTTTTTAAGAGAGTAGAAGGGAGGGAAGGAGGGGAGGAGGGAAGGAGGGAAGGAGGAGAGAGAAAGAGAGAGAGAGGGGGAGAGAGAGAGAGAGAGAGAGAGAGAGAGAGAGAGAGAGAGAGAGACATTGATGCATTGATGTTAGAGAGACAAATCGATTGGTTGCCTCCCACAAGGCCCAGTCTGGTGCCAAGGATCAAGCCTGCAACTCTGGAACATGCCCTTGACGAGAATCAAACCTGAGACCTTTCAGTCCACAGGCTGATGCTCTATCCACTGAGCAAAACTGGTTAGGGCTCCTTCCATTTTCTTGATGTTTAATATTTGTTTCTAACTTGTTGACATTTTTAACACTGCTTTTCAGTCTTTGTTCTTTTGCTATAATATGCATAAAGCTATAAATTTCCATTGATTAAGGGGTTAGCAGCACCCCACAAATTCTGTTACATTTTTATTGTCGTTAGTTAAAATGGTATGTGAGTGTATGTGTGTGTAACAGATATGTAGTTTTTATTTCAAAATAGATGACAATTGTTTTAAAATATGTTCATGGTGAATCTTTTCATTTTCTATTTCTTTACATTAACATTTTCATTATCCTTATGTTTTACATATTCTTTAGAAATCTTAGGCTGTAAAATATCTTAATCAATTTAGTTTTAATGTGAACTTATACAAGACGAGAATTTTTTAAAGTTCATGTGATTCAATTATGTTTATCTGTTTTCATATATGCTTTCTTATCTACCATCTAAGACCTTTCTATTTGTGAAACCTTTCAGATATTTCTATTTTACTTCCCCCTCCCATCCCTTCTTTGGCCATCCTTTTGATTAATTGACTTTTTACTATTATAATAGAGGCCTGGTGCACAAAAATTTATGCAGTTGGGGGAATGAGGGGTCCCCTCAGCCCGGCCTGTGCCCTCTCACAGTCTGGGACCCCTCAGGGGATGACCACCTGCTGACTTAGGCCCGCTCCCCAGGGGATTGGGCCTAAGATGGCAATCAGACATCCCTCTGGAAGCCCGGCAGCCCTCGAGGGATGTCTACTTGCCAGCAGGGAGCAGGCCTAAACTGCAGTTGGACATCCTTAGCGCTGCTGAGGAGGCAGGAGAGGCTCCCACCATCACCGCTGTACTGGCAGCCATCAGCTTGACTTGTGGCTGAGCAGAGCTCCCCCATGTGGGAGTGCACTGACCACCAGAGGGCAGCTTCTGCATTGAGCATCTGCCCCCTGGTGATCAGTGTGTGTTATAGTGATCAGTCATTCCCAGTCCTTCTACTGTTAGGGTCAGTTTCCATATTACCTGTTTACTATATAGGATAGAGGCCTGGTGCATGGGTGGGGGCCGGCTGGTTTGCCCTGAAGGGTGTCCCGGATCAGGTGGGGGTCCTGCTTGGGTGCCTGGCCAGCCTGGATGATGGGATGATGGCTGTTTTCAGCTGGTCACACCCCTTCAGGGTGGGGGTCCCCACTGGGGTGCCTGGCCAGTCTGGGTGAGGGGCTGAGGGCTGTTTTCAGGCTGGTGGGCGACTGAAGCTCCCAGCCTCTCCTTTTTTCTTTCTTTCTTTTTTTTATTCTGGGATTAATTTACCTTCTATAGCTGTCACTGGAGCTGAGAGCAGGCTCCAGCTCTGAGGCCGTTGCAGGCTGAAAGCAGGTACCTGGGTTTGTTTAGATTCTATAATAGAAACTCTGTTGCCATCACTGGCTGCTCTAAGCTCTGAGGCCGTGCTGGCTGAAAGCAGGTTTCTGGGGTTTGTTTAGGTTCTATAAGTGCAACATTGTTTCATCCGGAGCTCAGAGCTGAGGTACGTCAGGTGGGGAACGTTGACTTCCTCCATCACTGGAGTAAGCAAGCCTCATGTTCATGTTTACTTCAGCTGCCTGGTTGCTGGCCGCCATTTTGGCTGGCAGTTAATTTGCATATCTCGCTGATTAGCCAATGGGAAGGGTAGCGAAGTTATGGTTAATTAGCATGTTTCTCTATAATTAGACAGGATTTTACTCTTTTTATTAGTTTGGGAATTATATACCCCACTATTATTCTTTCAGTGGTTACCTTTGAAATTGGTTTAGAATATAAAATATTGTCTTTTACACTCTCCTGACCTCACTGACTTTTAAAAATTGTTCTGTATTCCTCTTTGAATCTCTGAACATTTTGAGTCTACCCATGTTTAATTCTTCAGTTTTTTATTTTTTTTCACAAATATTCTAACTCCCCTTAATTCTTATGAGTTTTTTATTGCTTATAAATTCTGGATTGGCAGTTATTTTACTTGACATGTTAAATATGTCCTTTCATTGTCTTTGGACTTTGTTACTCCTTTGAAGGTATTTTGTCTTTTCAACTGTTGGCTGCTTTTAAGACTCAGGCTTGGTCTTTATTTTACCACCAATATGACTAGGAGCATTTTTCTTTCTATTTATTCTATTCAGGTTTTGCATATTTTCTTTTCTATTTGTACCAAAATCACATTTACAGAGAGAAAGAGCCACCCTTATTAGATGCACACATCTGTGGATTTATGGGAACACATGCATTCCTGTTTGTCAATAGCACCATATACCCTCTGTCGTTCATTGTGGTCTGAATGTCTGTGTCCCCCCATGTTGAAATCCTACTCCCCAAGGTGATGGTAGGTGGAAGGTGGGGCCTCTGGAAGGACACTAGGTCATGAGGGCAGAGCTCTTATGAATGGGTTTAGCACCCTTAAAAAAGGGTCTCCAGAGAGCTCCCGGGCCCCTCTGCCCTGGGAGACATAGAAGTGGGCAGTCAGCAGTCTGCAACCTGAAAGAGAGCCCTCCCCAGAACCTGACTATGCTGGCACCCTGATCTGGGATGTATAGCCTCCGGAAATGTGAGCAATACATTTCTGCTGTTGACTAGTCACCCTGTCTTTGGCATTTTGTCACAGCAGCCAGAACTGACTAAGACAGCAGTCCGTCCTCTGCTCCTCTGCTCCCTTGTGCTATATCCAGCCTCTAGCAACCACTCATGTTTTCTGTCCAATAGTGTTGCCTTTTCCAAAATGTCATATAAATGGAATCACACTTATAGTCTTCAGATTCTAACTTTTTTTCACTTAGTGCAATGTGTTTGAGACTCATCCATTTGGTGACGTATAATAGTTCATGGTTTTTTACTGCAGAGTTTTCCCTTGTGCTGCCAGTTGGTCAGCCTGAAAAATAGCCCCAAATGGGTCCACTCTAGGCACTCACACCTCATATAGTCGCCTCCTATCTAGTGGACTGAATATATAACTTTCTTCTAACAATGTCCCATCCAAGAATAGGCTGTGTAAAGACAGTGGCTTCCCTCACGGGTATTCTTTCTGGCTATTGTGGATTGCTTGCTCTGGGGGAAGCCACCTGCCCTGCTGTGAGGCCACCCTATGGAGAAGCCCATGTAAGTGAGCAGGGAAGTGGATCTTCTGTGGCCTCCCAGGGCTCATGTGAGTAACCTTGAAAATGGACCATCTGTCAACCAAGTGTCAAGCTGACTATAGTTTTGGCTGAGAGCTGATAGCTATCTCACAAGGGACTTTGTACCAAAGGCAATCAGCTCAGCCACATCCAGATTCCTCACCCAAAAAACTGGACAATAATAGCTGTTTG
Source organism: Myotis nattereri (assembly GCF_964212035.1). Classification (NCBI taxonomy): domain Eukaryota; kingdom Metazoa; phylum Chordata; class Mammalia; order Chiroptera; family Vespertilionidae; genus Myotis; species Myotis nattereri. Next base: position 32,194,417 of record NC_138076.1, read on the forward strand.
TTGTAGTATGTAGCCACCAAGTTAGGGGAGGGGGAGGTAATTTTTACACAGCATTAGGTAGCTAATACAACCTAGGCGCCAGTTAAAGAAAACTTTATTTCCAGGGTTAGGGATTATGACTTCAGGCACAAGCATTTGCATTCAGGTGTTTGTGTGGACACTGTTTTCATTTCCATTGGGTAAATAAATACCCAGGAGTGGGATTGGTGGGTCATACAGAAAGTGTATGTTAAACTTCCTAGGGAACTGCCAACTCAAGTCTGTGTCTTGATGCTTTCATCAGCATCGGGAATTCTCTAACATTGCTCACCAAATCTTTTCTCTTGCCCATGTACCTGCTCTTCTTTCCCTAGGATTCCAATCGTCCTCCTCCCTGACTGTATCCTTTATGCCTCTAAACCATTTCTTGGAATTTCCATTCTTCTTCTGTGCTTCTTTGTGTCTCATTCTGCATATTTTCTGAGTTATCTTTCACTGCCCCAGGTTTTTATTTTTAAATGACTGTGTCTAATTAACTTTAAACTCATCCTCCATTATACTTAATTTTATGACTGTATTTTTTAATTTCAGAATTTCCATTTGACATGTTTTTATTGTTTCCCATTTCTGCTGAAATTCTCAATCTTTTATCTCCCTGGGCATAGTAAACACACTTATTTTAAAGAATGTGCATTTGAAGTCTGATCTTTTGAGCAGCCATGGATATACTGCAATTGACTGCTATTTCTGCTTAGAATATTTTTCAGTTTATTTTGTGCCTGGTACTTTTTGACTATGTATTGAATTGAAGTGTAGGACGCCATATATATTTATAAAACTGTTTTCTCTCAGGTACCTGTGGGTCATATCAGTCCTTGAGGTTGGATTGAGATGATTCATAGGTGATGTGGTTCATGATTCTGATTCAATTGATCCTTAGGATGGACACTTCAAGGCCCCACCCCCTGACCTTGGCAGACTCCAGACTCAGTCTGGCCCCTCGATCCCAGGAGGCAGTCAGAAGCACAGCCCAGTCTTCTCTGCATGAGGTGAATGCCCCAAACATCCCTTGGAGAAAAGCTTGGACTATATGGGGTTCTTTGCTTGGCTTCCATTGCATTTCTTACTCACTTTTTCATTCCCTTCCAGTGTTTCACTGCCTTAGATTTCTAGTGCAGTGGATCAGATTAAACAAATTTAAACATTTCTATTTGACATGTTTTTGGATATTCTCAGAAATGGGTTGGACTGAATCTTTTCATTAACCATTATTAGAAGCCCTGGGGCTCTTTTATGTGTGAGAGAAATAAGTTATTTGTTTAAGCTACTATTAGGAAACTTTTGGATACATACAGTCAAGCCAATTTCCAAATGATATATTCATATAATCCAATTAAACACTTAAAGCCAGTTTGGTGTTTACTATGCCTTCAATATTATTTTCCCTTCATATTTTTTAGGTATGAGAAGAAAAAGAGTGATTTAACTCCTTCTGCTCAGTATAAGTCTCATTTTATGCTGGTTCTCATAGATCAATTTCTCCATAAATATTTCTGAAAAGTCATTTAATACTGAAAATGACTTTAGTTCCTTGATTTATCCTATAATGTGTTGTCAATATGCCCCACAGAGATGTTTCATAGTTTACATTCTATTTTCTTTTCTTTTTTTATTGTTAATCTTCACCCGAGGATATTTTTTTCCATTGATTTTTAGAGAGTGGAAAGGAGGGAGGGAGAGAGAAACATCAATGTAAGAGTGGCACATGGATTGGTTGCCTCTGACACTCACTCCTACAGAGGCCAGGGATCCAACCTGCAACCTAGGTACATGCCTTTGACCGGTAATCAAACCCTTAACTATTTGATCCATGGGCTAATGCTTTAACCACTTAGCTACTATTTTCCAGTTTTTAAGCCTACTTCATTTTTATGTTTTAAATCCGTTCTTCAATTTAAAATTTGGAGTTGATACAATTTAAAATTTATCTATTTAGTACTGAGTTTAAGATGTGCTTACCATTTGAGACGGAATTGCCATTTTCAGTAGCGACAGCACTACAGAGTGAATTAGATAATTGAATTCCATGGTTATTTGCATTTCTATCTTGAGTCTCTGGTGCGATCTCTGATGTACCGGGATCATCTCGGCTAGTCAGGTTCATGTTAGTTTCAAAACCTAAAATAAATTTTAGACGTGATTATTCTTTTCTGTTAAAGTAGACTGAATATGTTGATTAAAATACTGAAATGGAATAATGAACTTATCAAATCATTAATTACATTTAAAATGATAACTTAGTAACAATAATTATTCAAATTTATGGCCTACAAAATATTTTTCAAATTTTGCCAAAGCATTGTTAAACACAATGGCTATACCATATTTAACAAACATTGTTAAACTAAGCGGTGAAAATAAATTTGATAATTTGTTATTTTCAAACATGTCTATAAGGAACTTTTGATGTCATATGTCACTTATTGTTATAGCGCTGACCATTTGAGAAATCTATTTCCTAAAAGTATGGCAATAATTATGTCTCTGAATTCAGTTTCTGAATTATTAAACTGAGCAGAGCTGAAGCAATCTTATAGCTTTGGAATAAAATAAGAAATACATTTTCAATATAAGTGTAAAATGTGTTATTATCCACAAGAATATTAAACTTCAAATCCTTACCTCTTTATTCTATACCCTAACAAAATTACTTACATGTTATTGTATGTCTCAAGTTGAATGCTCTCAGATATGCAAACATAGAAATCATTGTCCAAATTAGGCTAAAATGCCCAATAAGGATTTTTTTAAAACTATGTATTAATAATAAAGTAAAATATAACAAACACTAAGGTTTGGAACAATATCTAACTGAGGTTGATGTTTACATAAGGATAGTATCATCCTTAGTCAGGGTCTACGAGAATGTACAAATGAAGCACATTTGTCATCATGGTGTCAGACCGGCTCTCCCCCAACCCCTCCCATCCCCAAAGTCAGGTTCTCCTCCCAGATTGGCCAGGCATATAGGGATTGGCTCTTGCTTCCCCAGGGACCTCAAAAAAACTCCAACTTACTTGGAGATTATTGCTTGACATCAAGGATATCCATGCTCTTTCTGCTCTTTGTCTGTTGGTACACAGTAGATTATGGCTGTCTATAGTTAGGCCTGTCTGAAGTTTTAGGCTAACAAATTATTCAAAGTCATAATTTGCTTTTTATACTTTACATGGGGAAGAAGAGTTTATCAGCCATGATCCCCATAACCAGGACTTCAATAGGCAGAGAGGCTATCCCTGTATTGCTGAAAAGGGAGTTAAGGTCACTCACAGTCATGCAGGTGGAAAGAGGTAGAATAGAACTTTAAGCTATGTATTCTAACAATTGTTCAGGTTTTGTTTTTCACAAGAAGACAAATTAGGCTACGTCATTTCAATGAATTGCTATTTAAATCCCAAGGAAGGAAATAGGGACAATAAGGAGGATATAAGAAGGAGAGAGAGAGGAAGGAAAGAAGAAGGAAGGAGGCAAACCAGGCAGCCCTCTAGAGCTTAGCTCGATCCTTTCTAACTCTTCCTCCTGGACATTCTCTCCCCTTTCCCCTGAGACTCATACTCAATAGCACTACAGGCCATTTTCCCAGATGGGAATTTTCTCAACTGCTCTATATCAACTCGCATTTCAGTGCTTTGGTCTATGCATTCCCTCTGCCTGGAATGTGTTCTCCACTCAACAACCCTGCCTCTTCCTTACCCTCCAGTGAGGATCTTGTTCAGATCACCCACAGTGCAGTGGCCACTCATGTACCAGTAAATAATGTGCAGCACAAGGAGGAATCTGGGCTGCCTAAACAGGAAGGCATGCTAAGGTTTAGAGTAGAAAATGCTAGACAGTTAGAACGAAGGCAAAATGAACAGGTCTTTGAAAATCAAGGAGAAGCCTTTATATTTCAATGATCCAGGGAACCATTGCAGCTCCTGACTCCTTATACTTAAAAAGGCTTTGGTCAAGCCAATGTGCATAAGAACAATGATGCCCTTGAGGTTGGGTGATCTCAGCTCTTGACAATAAGCAATCGCCAAGAAGGCTGTAACTGAAAGAATATCTATTCAATTTGGTCAACTCTGTTTGGTCATTGTTCCTTTTTAGTCTTTGGAAAGTTAGTAAATCAAGTTTTATTTTAAAGTCGTTTCAAGATACAGACATTCACCAACTTTTATTTCTCTTTAAGACTAATTTTTTTTCATTCTTTAATTCAGTTGTTTATTGAGTGCCCACCATGTGCCCAACACCCTCCCTCCAAGTGCCGGAGATACAATAATGAATATCATAGGCAGCTTGGAGCTTACTGGCCAGTTTGACAATAGACAAACAAGCAAAGAAACAAGTAGATAATAAAAAGTGGTGAAATCCCAGCTGGGCAGAAAACTTACTCGGAAGTGAGGGTAGGCAGCCAACATTTTCAGAAAGCATGGATCAGGAAAACATACCTAGGAAGTTGCAGTGAGGCTCAGAGAAAAAGGAGGGAAACAAGCAACTGTGTTGATAGACAACCTCCCCCATGTCTAAAGGTCTCAAACACAAAAGAGCTCACCTTTTCCAAGAAACCAGATACTAAGGAGCTGGGCACGTGGAAGCAAAGGGTAGGTGAGAAAGGAGGACATGCCTATTACCCAGGGCTGGTGAGGCCACGGCAGGCAGGCAGAGTTTAGCTTTGGTTCTCAGTGCAGAGGGAGGTTACGACAAAAGGGTATGAAGTAGGGAGAACCTCCCTGGGTAAATGGGGACAGTCCTCTTACGTGTGGTGCTACAAGACTCAACCCTCTGAGACACTGTGTCTCGGCATGAGTATTTGATGCGAGCTTTCCTCTTAATTAATTTCTATCTCATCAACAACTGATATATTTAAATTATAGTCAAGACCTCCACTTTTGCTAGTAAAGTTTAAAAAATCTTTTCACATTTCAGATCAGCAGGTGAAATTGTAGCCAATAGATGTTCTTATTTTTAATTATTTTTAATTTTTATTTATTTTTTGTTAATCCTCACCCAAAGATATTTTTCCATTGACTTTTTTTAGAGAGAGTGAAAGGGAGGGGGAGAGACAGAGAGAGAAACATCCATGTGAGAGAGAGACACATGGATTGATTGCCTCACGCCCTCAAGGTATGTGCCCTTGACCTAAATCGAACCCTGGAGCCTTCAGTTCTCAGGTGAAGTTGCATCCATTGAGCCAAACCAGCTAGGATGCCAAGAAATGTTTTTAAATTTGTCACAATAAACTGTGACCCTTACATTATCTACTAAGGTTTTCTTTCTATGCTTATATTAAAAGCATATGTCTACTCAAGGGTGGCTCTGGATTGGAATAAGGGAATGTTTTTCTTAATGTAAGCTAAGAATTAATGGCCAGCCTAATGATTATTATTCACATTGCTTTTACAATAATTACCATCTCCTGAGTGTTTATTATGTTCTAATCCCTGCTAGATGTGATACTTGACTTAGCTCTTATTTTCCTAACAATTCTGAAGAGCTGTCACTATCGTGCCTATTTTCAAGATGAGGTCACTGAGGCTTGTGGAGGTTAATCTACATGCAAACATTTCACAATTAGTTAGGGTTGCAGATGAATTCAGACTAAGGCATGAAGGGCTCCACCATCCACCCACACTCATTCCTGTGTCTGACCCCTTATGTGAAGTCTTCCCTCCTTATTTCATGTGCTGGTGTAAGAGGATAAGGTAGCTTCCTTTCTGTGGCTTTATCACCCATTCTCAGTAGTAATGAACTCAGATCTGAAAAGTTGTACTTGAGCCACTGAACTAGAATTGCAACATCAATATATGCATCCCCACTCTGGGGTTATCCTTACTCATTAATTTTAACTAGAGGATTCTTAGCATAGTAAATTCTGTGTCAGCCTTAGCTCACAAACACCCTACTCCAAGTTAGATTCAAACACATAAAAGCATCTGTGCCCAAACTTGTTAATATCTCGATTCAGTCACAATGTGGGTAAATTGCAGAAATCCTCAATAATTTGATTTTGTTGTAAAGTGTCAGTTTAGAGCATGAATGGTTGCAATGTCCCTGGTCAAAAGTATGCCCATTACCCTGTATGTAAGCACTGAGGAAATTATAACAATGACAAATCGAGAGGACGTGGGCATTAAATCTGAATTGGTTAGAAAAGTGCACACACAAGATGCATATTTTATGGAGACTTTTCAAAGGAATAATACAGAGCAAACAAAGTCATCAAGTTTGTTCATGCCTCCAAGCAGTGGCTTTCAGGGTTTTGAGGGTGAAGAAAAGTCGGTCACACCAAAAGGAAATATTTGAGATTCTCAAGGAATCTAAGCAAACAAGTAGAGAAGTGAGAACTGTAAGATCCTGAATGATGATTTAAGGTATGTCTGAGTCATTTCTCCATCTCTACATCTTGTGAAATCAGTGGTTTGTGTCACTCAGGGCATCCTTCGGTCAGGTATGTTGTAACATTGGTTGATTCAAATACCCATACTGGTTTCTCTTAGCCTATACACAGGATTTCTCTGTGGCCCCTGCCTGGTGTTGTTTTTACAGGTATGGGAGAAATAAATCACATTGGGATTGACTCAAAGATAGTCTTGGCCTTACATTAGGATAGGGCTATTAAATACAAGCAAGCACAGAAGGCGCCTTTTAAGTTAAATTTTAATCTAGTGAGAGAGTTTGAGCAAATCTCTAAATGTGAATACAAAAAAAAAATCAGTTGTCCTGTTTTAGTTTTTATAGAACTAAAATATCCTGCTTGGGTGGGTGTGATCCTTTGAAACTGTGGTTTTCTATAGGAGGTGATATTGCCACCCCACCCTCCCACCTCTGAGCAACATTTGGCAATGTCTGGTTGTCACACTGGGGGAGGGGGACACTACTGGCATCTAGTGGGTAGACAGCAGGGATGCTACAAAACACCCTACAATGTATAGAACAGTCCCCTCCCAGACGACAAGGAATTATCTGGCCCAGAATGTCAAGAGTGCTGAGGCTGAGAAAGCCCATTATAAGACCTAAGTCAGATCACATCATTTCCCCATTCCAGTCTCTCCACTGGTTGCTCATTTTCTGCGGATTAAGATCCAAATGTTTCCTGAAACTGAGAGACCCTCCATACCTTGATTCCCTGCTCCCAACTACACGTCACCCCTGTATTCCTCACTCAGCTTCATCTTCTCTCTATGGTGCATGGGGACTCTGCTCAAACCTCCCCTAGCAGAAAGGCCTTCCAGACCTCCTTCTAGAAAACAGCACCCTCTCCCTGTCCCAGGTCCATTCCTGCTCCCACTTCCTGTTTGGTTTTTCTACAGAGTCCTCACTGTGGGACACATTTAATTTCAGTTGTTTGTTTTCTGTCTCCTCCCTGTGGAATGTCGGCACCATGAGCTCAAATGCAATGTCACTGCCTAGAACAGTGCCTGCCCACAGCCTGTGTGCAACACATATTTTTGAAAGAAAGAGGGAAAGAAAAAAAATGAATAAATCATTACAACAACACTGCTATAGAAATTTCCTTTTATGAAAGGAATTATACTTTTTGTAACTAAAATATATTGACAAGTTTACTAACCAAAAAACTCATGTGAACGACTGTGGAGAAATCATGTATCACAGTAATAATTTTGCCCCATTCACATGAGATTATTGGGAACATATGAAAGAATTTCCATTGTTAATAATATGCCTTTGATTTCTAATCTCTACTTATTTAAAATTACAAGGTAAGGGAAATATCCCATTGTGTGAGGTGAGATTTCTCTACTTATTCAAAGGGCTAGAGCTACTCTCTTTCTCCCTCAGAGTGTTAACATGTGTAAGAAAAGACGTACAGATAGAAATATCCTGGTCCACAATGTGAGGATTCACGTCTTCAGTATTGTCCTCCCAATTCCCATTGATAAACATTTGATTACTTTCCTACATGTATGCAAGATCCATACATATTTAAGTTTGTAAAATCTTACTTTACATGACTTTACAATCTCTAATGTTAGAAAATTGCAATCAGTACAGTAAATGTTGTCTCTGGAATCTTGCTGGCTGGAGATAGGGAGTGGTGGGTTGACCAGGAGTCTAGTGAGTGGAAGTTCCAGACCCTACCCCAACTAGCAAAAGGCACTTCCAAGGCCCAAGAGGGAGAGGGTAATGAGTGCACAGTTAACATTTGCATATCTGACAGCTTTTTTCTGTCAAAATTTTTATAGTAATGTAATTGCAATAGTTTATTTATTATTCACAGTTTTCTCTCTCTTTCAATATAGGGTGTCCCCAAAATGTATATATACACTCTGAATAATTAATTCCAATGTTACTTTCTTTTCAGATATAACCCATTGGAATCATTATTCAAAGTGTGTATATATATTTTTGTGGGCACCCTGCATTTATTGAGCATCTGCTATGTATAGACACTGTTCTAGGCACTGAATAATGCGTCATTTGCTTTGATTTATTTTCCCCTTTTAAATAAATGTCCACTTTAATCCCTAAATTTTTGTCATTTTTATTATTTTTCTTAAAGAAGTCACTCCTCCTCCCAATTGCATAACCTTAAATATCTGGAAAAATAAACAGAACCTGTCCCAGGTATAAGGTCTTAGCACTCACTGGGAGAAGAGTGTATGGAATCACTGAATAAGGCTACAAGGCATAGCCTTTGGCTCTCATTACACCGTGATCCATTGCTTTATGCATTTCCTCAGGGCAATGTCCAGGTAGGAAAGGCCTAACTCCTCACCAGTCACAGAACTGTTTTTTTAAGTTTACCCTGATATGAAAGGTGTGCAAAAGTTCATGTAAGAACATGTGTGTAGGAGAGGGAACGGAGGTAGGATTTTCTTGGGGGAGAAGAGAGGTAAGATGAAGGCTAAGGAGAAGAATTTCTCTTGCAGAATGACTGCAAAGATTCTATAGGGGAGGGGAGACACTCCGTACTAGGGGGAGAGAAGTTTCCTTGCACAAGCCTGGGCCAGCTACTGATACATGGTGAGGACAGTGAGCGACAGAGTGAACTACTCACTCCACATCAATAGCAAGTACTCACTCCACATCAAAGAGCATAGTGGCTAGTCCATCTCTGGGAAACAGATGTCCTTGAGCCAGTGGCCACTCTGGGTGACATGTGAGAGCTGAATACAGAAAAGAGGAGTGATGAGCCATGAGCTAACCACATTCTTTCTCCAAACTAGGAGATCTCTCTATGGATTCAACAAGTACTTATTAAGTCCTACACAGTCCAAATTTTAAACTAAGATTGAACTACATGCTTGTAGAGATGTGTATCTACAACAAAACAAAACAAAAAAAGATCCCCCAAATGCTTACATCTAGAGGGGCGATAAGACACAATAATGACAGGAATTTATGGTTCAAACTAATGAGTGCAAGAAGAGGCACCAGTGACGACTGTACATCGCTCTTGAGGATTTAGGAAAGAATTATTCAGAATAATCATTTCAGGATTGTGTCCTACTCAGCTGAGTTGATGTTTGCTGTTGCTGTTATTGTTGTCTCTGTGTTAAAGCCTTTGACACATAATATGCCAACATGTGTGGGAGGGACGTCCAGGGTACATTTTAATGGGTGCCTTTTCTCAGGTTTCTGGGTGGTGACTCAACTTAAAGCTGGTTGCCTTCATGACGCCTGCTATGCAAATGCTAAGGCATCAGAAGACCAGCGGCTGAACCAAAAACTATGCAAAATGTCCCAGGAATCCATGGTGGGGAGGGGATGCAAAAGCCAGATGAGCCTTTGGGGCCTGGGCAGGAGGAGAAAACACTGGATTTTGAAGCACAGACAGAATGTGGAGAGGAGCAGGGAGGGGAGTAAAAAGTGTAAAGCGAGAGAGTCAGGACGGAGCATGCCCAGGAGAGAGAGGAGGCTGGCTCTGCCACAGCTCTGCCCTGAGAAGGGGGAGTTTATGTGGAATCACATGAGTGACCTCCAGGCAGTATTTAGAGTAAGGGCGTGGCATGAAAAAGACTATTTAAAAAAGTTATTAATCTAGCAAAATACTGGTAGCTGGATTAGCCTCAAGGAGAGATTAGACACTGAAAAGCGATGAGAATTCAGACTAGGGCATGGGCAGGACGGGGAAGTCAGGGAGGGGCCAAGTTAAAGATCCTTTTGAGTTGAGGGACAAGGAGTTAAGTCAGGACCAGTCGGGTGCCAGGAGATGAGGATGAGTTTGGAGCTGCTGACTCTGAAATCACATGGGTTAAACTTTGCGGCAGTTATTTGAACAAGAGCAGATATTAGGACAGAAAAGAAAATGTCTAGGAGAGACTTAGGCATCTCCCAACAGGGAGGCTTTCTTCCAGGAAAAGTGACGTTCCTATGAGTAAGGAGGCAGAAGGTGACACATAAGTGATAGTGGATACAAACAGGCAGGTGCAGGCATGAGGCGGGGGCGCGTGGGGCGGCTGGGGGAGTGGCAGAGGCGAAGGGCTTTGCACGGCAGGCAGAGGGAGGCTGACAGTACCAAATGCCACAGAAAGGTCAAGGAGAAGGAGGAAGGAATGAGCAATTGAGTGTTTCTTTAAGAAGAATGCTTTAAAACATTTCTCTCTTAGTTACCTTAACTTGAGATAATTTTAGAGTGTATTTTGGAAACATATAAGCTAGGATCCAGGTTTCAGTCGTGCAGGAGAAAAACAAACTATAGCTGTTTGACTGATTTCAAGCACTGAGAGGGGCCACGCAAGGCATAAAAAATGTGAAAATACATTTTAAACTCATTACTCACGCTGGCTATAATTCATCCTGCAAGTCTATAGGAAAATTCCTCTTCAGAAAGGCTATTGCACGGAGGGAATGTGCTTGTTTTTTCCTCTTTGGCATTAAGGAAAAGTACAAGCGCTGAGAGAGGTGGCTGGCATGGCCCTGCTACTTCTCAAGTTCTCATTTCTAAAATGTGGGCGCCACAGCTACACTGTGCTTACTGCTAGACATAAATGGTGTGCAACTAAATTTGGGTAGGCTCCCTTAGACCCCAAATCAGCATCTAGTTTATGTTAGGCCAAATCTAGTTTGTGATACAATGAACAATCAATGCACTTTAAATCTCTGATTTTTCGAGATCCCGTTATTATTGTACATGGGGGAGAAATACAAATAAGGAATTCAGTATCACTCCTAAGCCCTACCCCCACCCCTGCATTCTGCTATAGCAAAATGAATTAAACCTTTTCTTATACAGGAAAGCATACCCCAAACATCTGGCATATTGCCCCTAGACACTAGGGCCTAGAGAAGGACAAAGGTCAAGTGTAAGGATCCACATAGGCACAGGGCTGATCCTAAAGTCAAATACGAAGTGATTTCACATGCATGCCGGGTTGTGTAACGAGATACACGATGTGAGTAAGGGCTGCATAGTTAAAGGGGAGATGCGTACGTTTATGAAAAGTGCACCCTGTTTTCTGTACAGCACAAATGTAATTGATGGGGTGAATCCACCATTATCATCCCTTTGCTAATAGTTGCAGAAATGTATCCGCAGAGGTCTTCTGGCAACAGAACACGAGGTTCCCATGCATTTTACTCCTGTGACACAGCAGCTTTCTACAATAGTTATATTTCAATGTTGTATTTTTTCTGTTTCTTAACTAATCAGTTCCTATGACACTGTGGCCGTTGGAAAGGGTGGAGGAAACAGAATTGCTCTACATGCTGCTAACCTTAAAAGGCTAGAGCTGGTCCCCAGCATTCCTTCCTCCTTTTTAATAAGCCCTTATGAAATCTCCACTCTTTAGTAGATCGAAATTCCCCCTTGAACTGGTGTCTTAAACACTCTTCCGTGGCAGAAAGTGCCACAAACACTTGCTCTGGCTCAAGTAGGGTAGGATGGAAATGCTTCCCTGTCCCCTCCTCTTAGCTCCTGCCACCCACTTCCCTGCCAAGTCCCAGGAGAGGCTAGAAAACACCAACTGAAGCAGGAAATAGAGTGATATCTTCAACAACATATGCGCTGAGCAGGGGAAGAAGGTATTGATAGTAAAGCTAAAAAATGACTGTCAGTATAAATAAGGGTTTCAGGACCCAAAAATGCATAGAAAATTATGCTGTGCCAATGTTCTTTTAAATTCCACTAATCAGATCCTTTTGTGCCCGTCTATCCTGTCCTTGCCATAATGGAAAAACACCACCACACACCAATTCTTCTCCTTTCCTTGTACTTGTGTAGCTTGCCTTTCCTATAATTAGCTGAATATGTAACACCTAAACAGCAAGCTGGCCTGGCCTGGGGACCCATTCCTCATGTATAATTTCATAGGTCATGTGGTTATTTATATTCCTGTTATTTTTACGTTTCCTAAATGCCAGGGTAACGCAAACCCAGGAGTCCTAGGACGCAAATCCTGCAGGGCAGCATTGTTGGTCTCAGCAGCATTTGCTTTAGGTACACAGTTCCCCTCTACTTGCTCCAGAAAGCAAAGGTGAAGAAAAGAATATGCCTGCTCTTTTATGGGGAGCATTCGGTATTTGAGACACCTGCATGGCGTCAAACAGATGGTAAGCTAGTGACATCTATCATCTGAAAATACCAACACGGGGTAGCCCCATAACACTTCATCCTTTCTTAGATAAACCATCAGTGCTCGCTTTAGAAGAAAAAAGTATGTACTTATTTTCATGAGAATTGCATTGACTCTATTTTGTCTCTTGGTATTTCACCACTTCAATTAATGGACCCCCTCTTGGATTTTTAACAGATTAGTTGCTTTAAGAATAACTACTGGACTCCTTTAAAAAATATGTCATCCACAATTGCTCCAGATCAGGGACATTAGCTGATACTCCAGTTGTAGCATGCCGTTCTAGTGCCTTCTGGCTATCCTCTATCTCCACCACATAAACCTCAGCACAGCTAGAGTTTGGGTTGAATCACTTCTGTGTCATACAAGACAGTAAAGCTCCAATTGTTAGCATGACTTTCACAAATGCAGTTGCAGCAGGTCAGAGAGAACCAGTAAAATCAGCAAAAGTTAAAAAAACAAAAAGCAATGGTGTACATTGAGTCTTTTCAAAATCCTTGTTCAGAACTAATTACAAAATGTACCTACCTAAAATATTTAATAATCAAAGGGCACAGGCCAGGACCCAGCAGAACAGATGGGAGACGTACACCCTATACCTCTTGCCTTGTCAACATTTAACTGAGAAGAAACTGGGCAGGCCTGGGGCCAGGACACCCAGGGTGATGGAGTGGGCGATGGGAACCTTGCAGGGCTTAAGGGAGCAGGCAATTCTAACTGGCATCAAGATATTTCAATATTTTAACAACAGTGTAGTGGCAACCCTGCACCTCTGTAGAAAAACCCCACCTGCCTGCATTGGCTGACTACTAGCCAGCAGCTCTGAGGCCTTACATAATAAATTAAAAATATCTGTGAAGGCTTAAATTCTTGTCAAAATTCTCCTCAAGCCACCTGCACTGTTTCTTTGATAGCTCCTATGAGAGTGCCCTTTACTAGAGGTAGACTGGTTGGCGTGACTAAATCCTTGTGCCTCCAGATCATACGCACATGTGACTGAATGGCCCTTGAGCTATTGCAATGACATATCACAGCGCCGATGTCAGTTACTCAGAAAGGCTGAACAGCTGGGACACTGTAGGGAGGGCTACCCCTGTGTCTCAAGTGGATTCTCATTTCACCACAGGAAGCAACCACCAAATGGCCAGGCAAGTGTTGGGGTTCCCCTTCTCATGGCTCCCACGACTAATCATTTCTCATTCATCACTGCTAAAGTAAATATGTTTATTATATGTGAGTGAATATAGAAAAATCCTTCCCACAGACCCTGGTGTAGTTATTCCAAAACAGACCTTGATTATGTCATCATGCCCTTGAGTGAATCATAGTGCAGGATGGACCACACACTGGCCTCTAGCATGAGGGAGGGGACCTTCTGTCCTGGTGTTTTCTCTCCTGTTGCTTTAGTCTCATTTCCCTCCATCCCTCTATATAAATCCTAGCTTCTGGACCAGTGTTTCAAAGAACATATTTATGGGGTGGAAAAATCAATTCAGATGGTCACCATAAGCATTTGAAAATGAAAGAGAGTAGAAAGAATGGAATAACGGTGCAGCCTTTCCCAAGCATTAAGGGTAAGTAGCCTTTTGTGAATCCCAAATAATATCTTCACGTAAGAACTGTTTCTCGCTGCCTGGATACACTGGGTTTCTCGTGCCTCCCCGCTGTGAGCTGCTTATGAGCAGACCCCACACTTTATTTTAAAAATCCAACAGCTTAGTATCACGCCAGGCACAAAATAGATCCTCAGTGCATTTTTCTGAATAAATGAGTAAATGAATAAAGCTTGTTCTTCTTATTTAATGATTTTTCCAAACCTCTGAAAATGTGAGGCAAATAGCAACCAGTAATACAAAATATTCTTGCCAGTTTAACCATTTTGCCTGAAGTTAATCTCTGAGTTTTTAAGCCCTGAAAAAAAACACACACACACACAAAAACTGCATGTCTTAGGGCTGTGTCAAAGATTGATTTTATTATCTGGAAAGTGGAACATTTTTTTCTAAAATCATTACCGAGGGTTCTTAGGATGTATTCAATCCCCACAGCAATGGAAGTGCTCTCTGATGAGCAACTGGACCCTATCACTGGGTTTCCTAATGATCCTCAGATTAAAAAGACATGTTTATGATCCCTCATCACCATACATAAAGCACAGTGCCTCTGTCCCGTGTCTATCTCAGCCTCTGTAAACTACACTTGATTTCAAGTCTGGGTAAGTGAATGAAAGAGACCCACCCCCCACCACCACATTAGTGAATTTAATGCTAACAATTACAGCTTTAGTGTCTCCTACGACATGTAAGTGATTCAATTAAAATCTCTAGTTGTGCTGTTTTTGTGGTGGAGATGGGGGATGACCAGAAAGCATGAGAACAGCATGTTACAACTACCGCACAAGCAAATGTCCCTAAAATGGAGCAACGTACATTACAGTTTTCTTAAGGAATGCAGTAGTTATTCTTAAAGCAATGTATCTATTAAAAACCCAAGAGGGGCTCTATTATTAGCTATATATGAAAATGGTTAAATACCAAGAGACAAAATAGGACTAACACAATCTTCATAAAAATAAAAAAAATAATAAATATTATTTTCTCTATGGGATCTGCTGCTGGGTATTGGTTCTTTAATTAAGAAAGAATGTGTGAATGGGTAGAAGTGGTATGGGGGCTACCAGACTTTAAATTAGTCATTTGTTCTCCTCTATGTCCCCTCCATCCTTTTCTTAAAGCCAGTATCAGCCCAGCCAGTTGGTAATCTCAGTTGAGAACTGGAATTAAGCAAATAAAACTCCAACCAATGAGTGTGATTTTTAGGAATAATTTAACAGGTGAGAGCTTTGTTTTTTGTTGTTGTTGTGATGATATGGAAATATCTGCACAGTCATAGTTTTCACCCATTTCTTTGCTCCAGTCTTTTCTCTTTCACTTCTTTGTGGTTCATCCATCTCTCCACATCAAAGCATAATAATAAAACAAAAAATCCAAATCAGGGGTATTTGCCTGGGAAATACCCTGATATACCCATTGGGTATATGACAATTCTTTCTTTCTTTCTTTACAATGGACATTTCTTTTGGAAGAGTATGCTTGATCATAACTTCTCAGGTGTTGTGGTACAGTGACTGTTCCACTGTACATCTGTGTAATCTCGGATCCAGCTCCTGCCTGCCATTGTGGAGCCCTGCCTATTACAGAACCTAGTCATCCTTGTGGGAAGCAAAGTGAATGAGATTGTTGTTTATTGTCTCATTACAATTAACATGCACTCTTAAGGTGCAATTCCCAGTAATTGAAAAGGTACAGTGCGTAAATACAAATATTGAAGATTTCCAGGAGAAACCAGAAAAAGAAGTAAAAACCAGAGTAGAAAAAGACACGAGAAGCTTCACATACAGCGATGTTAGGTGACTGTTGTTGGCTCATGGCATGGGTAAAGTAATAATGAATATAGCTAGCTCTCCAGTGGTGCGAAATTTTTCTAGGCTAATCTGAAGATTAATCATCAAAATGATTCAAGGCGCCATAAAGCACCTAAACACCAGTAGGTAATTAAGAAATAGGTTTTTCTTTTTCAGCCCCCTTAAGGAGAGAGAGAACATGGCACCAATCCAGCCGATCTTTAGGAAAACATTCCACACACCATGTCGCTTCTAAGCATTTCTGTACAAAAGGAAGAAAACCCCAGGATATTGTATTATGTGGCAATAATGAGATGCAGATAGTCAGGAAGGTCTTTATTAACTTGCTTAAGGAGAGCTGCCGAGTGGCTGAGAGGATAAAGCATCGGGCTCCTCTTTGGAGCCCCCAGTGGGAGTTTAATTCACAATCCAGTATAGAGACCCAAACTACACAATAGCTGCTTGCTTTAATGGGTTGGTAGTACGAAAAATATTTACTGGCTATGAAAAGTACTCCATTTCTGAAAAGACTATCTCTTTATTTCAGAATTCCAGGTACAATAGATTCTTCTCCTGCTGACAATGCAGTGTAGAACATCCCAGTTGTGATGGCTTCTTTGCCGCATTTGGCTCATCTGGAAAACCATGAACTATTTATGCAAGATACATATCTCTGGTATGACTGGCATGCTGGAGACTGCAGTTTCACAGCCAATATGCTAAGGTAGTTTCCCAAGATAATTCATACTCTTCGAAGGCTAACTTTTTGATTAGGCTGATCTAAATATTTAATTGTCACATCTCTGCTTGGTTTCGCTCCTGGGTTTCAAAGGATAATGAAGCAGCATGGCCTAGTGGAAGTGCCATGGTCATGAGAGGGGCCTGACACTATTTTTTTAATTCAGCCATGTTTCTCCCTATGCCATTATCTACATCTCTGTGTCCATATTCACAGACTTTAAAAAATAGTGAATTTCTGCCTTAATTTTTTGAAAGTTGCTGTAGAGACAGAAGACCAGGGCTTTTTGGAGTGTATGGCTTTCTCACTGCTGACCATCGGTGTGGTTCTTAGCATGGTCTCTGGTACAAGGTGAGGGATCACCACACCTTTCCTTTCTGGTGGTCCTGAGCAGGCATATGATTCCCCGCAAATATGATGGAGGCTTACATCATGCAGAGTTAAATGCTTCCTTAAGGAAAGATGAGCACTTCGCAAGTGAATACAACTTTAGTGTGTGTTTATCAGTAATTGGCCACTCAGTTTCCTGGCAAAACCTTAGAAAAATCAAGAAACCCAATGGTTTTGAAATGGGAGGAATTATGCTGGCCCAGACTTCGTGCTGTCAGCCCTTGGCATTAGAAAGGACACTTTGTGAGACGGGTGAGTAGAAAGAGTTTTGTAAAGAACTGAGGACAGAGAAGGAAAAGGTGGAGAAGCACAAAAAAAAATAACCTCTTAGCTAAAAACTGTGCGTGCATTTCCCTCAGGAACATCTACAACAGAGGAAAAAATAGTTTTATCCCACATCTTTTCCTGGTAATGACTTTCTGTTTGACTTCAGAAGAGAATTACTTTCTGAGACTTGATATCATTTGAAAAAAATTAATCGTGCTTGAAGAATGAGAATAACATGACACAAAGAATCCAGGGTTTGGGAAAAAGGAGACACGGTTGATTCCTGACTCTGGGACTCATTAGTTTCTGTGATTATAGGAAAATCACTTAATCCCTTAAAGTCTCAGATTGCTCATTAGTAAAAGGGGCTCACCTGCTTCACTTGCCTCGCAGAGAGGGAAGGATTTGGGGAGGAAAGAGATGTCAATATGTTTCACCAACAGAAAAGAGTCACTTACAAATACTAGCTGTTAATATTATGAACACACTACCATTAATAAATGTTCCATAGCATTTCTGAGTATATATGAGGTCACATGCTCATACCTAGAATTACCACTATCATTTTGGTTCATTTTCCTCCTCTGGCTTTTTGCACTCTTTATAGCAGAGATCCTATAAGTTAATACTGAATTCCCAGGTGAGGAAGAGAAACAAACAGAGATCATTCAGGGTCTCGTCATGGAGCTCCCAGGCAGAAAGCTTATCCTGCTCTGATTCCATGCAAGGCAAGTAGTGCCTTCTCTTCTCTCTCTTTTTCCCTCAACATTCACAGCTGTATCCTAAAAGGATCATGTACACTGCATCTGCATGTCTTATCCCACTTTGGTTCTTCTGGCTGCCATGTCAATTCTACTTCTGTACTTGGAGAACTCCATCCACTTGTTATTATTCATTGCTCTTCCTGCTCACCTGTCTGCTCAACCAGACTTTCCTAGACTCTCACGGGCCACTGAGGATACCATGTGTACACATCTGATGGGGTTCAGGGGCCACTTGGAGCTCAAACCTGGACTCACTAATAGTTTACGACCTCTGGACTAAAGCCTCTCTCCTCCATTAGAATTTCACTCATTGATGAACACGTCTGTCTCCTACACCGTCTGTGACAGCCAGATTTCTTTCTTGTTTTTTTGGATTCCCAGGAACAGGCCCTGTGTTTACATTAAACGAAGGCTTATTGGGAATTAGCTCTACAAGTTAATGCAAGTCCCATTTACAGGCCCCTGGTTGCACAATTTCCCTGTGTGAATTCCTGGGTATTTATAGGGAGAAGGTGCTATAAATTATGGGAAAATTGTCATAAACATTCAAAACATTCACAAACATTCAAAATCAAAAACTCATTTTAGAAACATCCAATTAATGTGAAAGATAAAGAGCTTTGTGCTCTGAACATAAGTAAATTTGGCTAATGATCACTTTATTAAAATTGAAAGCTTACTTCTAAGTGGAGATAAATGAAATATTGTTTCTATGGGATATTTGGGGAATTAGAACCACTGTATAGTTGCAAGTTCCAAATGTAGATACTCTCTATTACTGCACAGCGATCAAGAACTTGGTGAAAATACCCTTTTCTCCCACACAGATACATTCTCCTTACGTCAAAGGCCAGGTTCATTAACATGACAAGAAAAGAAACTTTAGCACACTCATCCTTGCCCAATTCACTTAGTGATAAATGGGGAACTTGCTTCTCTGGGGATATTAAGCTTGTCTTCCCAAAGGACTTACTCATTTGGAAAATGAGGGGAATTTAGTGTTGATTCAAAATGGTTCCAGAATGCAGAGGAATGCCTTACTTTCACAGGAAGGAGACTTTATGTGAGGCAGGAATGCAGACAGCAACACATCAGTAAACTATGTGCTTGTTCTGTCCACGCCCTTTGTAATTTTCATGAAGCCTCAGGCCACCACCCCCTACATATAAATCACCATGGAGAGAAAAGCTTGCAGGGAGTGAGAAAGATTAACAGCTCTGCACCGCATACAGTGCTAATAGAGCCTGTGTATAAGCTAGAAGCCTACGGGATGTCAAGCTCTGCATCCCATTATGGGATGGCAAGATTTGCATAAGGCAGACCAGTTCCTTATTCTGCAGTCTCATTAGAATGTGTCAGCAATTCAATGAAGACAGTGCAGAAAGTTCTGTCTCAAGCACAGGAGCAGAGAATGGCAATTTACAAACACTTTTCTTGAACAAGCCATAGATTACTGCCCGTAATTCCTTGATATTTCAGTGAGTTTTAAGCATTCTTCTTCTTGATACTAAACAATGAATAAGTAACTGTACTTAATTTGTCAGAGAAACACCTAAACCTCAGAGAATGCTAATTTAAGAGGCAATTGTATGTCTTTGGGAACATTGATCTTCCATACATAAGTCTGTTTAGATGCAATACTTAGAACTCTACACTTTTTGGGTGGTAATAGAAGGGGTAGTCTGCACCAGCAGCCCATGTCTGGGTTTGTGTCTCAAAGCCTATGTGGAACATTTTGCAGGGGAGTGTTGTTTTGGGGAAAAGCTAACCCCGGAGAATTATTTTGTTTCTGTCATGAAAAATTGATGCCATGGCTTCTAGAGGTAGGCTTCTGTCTTGAGCAATAGCATCATGTGTTTTTTTGTTATTGTTTGTTTGTTTTGTGGGATTTTTTTTTTTTTTTTTACCAGAACAAAGCACAGGTTCTGAGGAAAGGGTGACAGTTTATAGAGTGGCAAGGAGTTAGAGAAAGGGTAATGAATTAACTTAGCCCTAGTTGAGTATGAGATGTGTGTGGGCCATTCAAGTGAAGATGAACAGAGGAAGGTAAACAGGTGATCCAGAGTTTGGGGCAGGGCTAGAGATGTGGATTTGGGCATCTTTAGAATAACTATGAAGTTAGGGAAATGGCTGAGAGATGAAAGGCTCACCAAAGATCTCTCTGTACTAAATAGTGACTTAATAAAAAATCTTGTTTTTTTTCTAAAGGACTTCTATACTAAAATATTTATAAGTATTTATTAATAAATTGATCTGTCATTGGGATGTACTTCAAAATAATCCAATAGTGGAGGAGGGAACTGGGAAGAGGAAAGCTAAAATAGGCTTGGCCATGGACAAAATTCGTTAATCTATTCTTTCTACTTTCGTAAATGTTAAAATTTTCCATTTAGCCAACTTTAAAAAGAATTCCTTTTTAAAAAAATGGCCCTACAGAATGATAATAACATATTGTAAAAAAAAAATTGTTTATATAATACTCTGACTTAAAACCTCCATTCTTATTCAAAATGTTTATGCAATAAAATAAAATATTTGAAATTAACAGTAATTTCCACTTAGCTTAAGCAATGCTTAAGTAAAAATGCCAAAGGGCTAAATCTATCAAATATATTTATATGTCAAATTGCTGTTTTTTAACTAAGTTTTTCACTAAGTATTTAATAACCAGCTACTAAATGCAAAGAAACATTAAACATTATTTTTGTTGACATCATTTTAGCTACCTATCTATATCTTATAAACTAAGGATGCACAGTATCAGAGAATAATGAGACTATATATATATATATATATATATATATATATATATATATATATACACATATATATATTCTACAAATCAGATTTTTCCTTAATTCAGCCTGGCTCTCCTCCACTTTCTTCTCCAGATTCCTGAGGTGTGCTGCATTTTTGTCAATGTTCTATCATCTTGATCATTTTCAATGAGTGGAGAATAACGTGTTTGTTTTATTTCATGTTCTAGATACATGCAACCAGACGATGTAATGCCATTTGGAGCAATAGAGCACCCTAGTGGCCTAAGCAAGACAATGAATCTTCCCTTCCACTTCCACTTGAATCAGCTCTCATAATATTTCAGAATGTAACTATTTCTAGGCAACTAGAAATAATTAGCATGACAATATTAGCCATATTATATACGGAAAACATTTTGTGAATATATGGAATAATTGTATCTAGAAAGGAATAGATAATTAAACGTTTAGTCATTCTTAATTTTAAGGGCCAAGTGGCTCCCCTATGATATTCCAAAATTGTATATGTATACCCATGAGCCGTACAGTACATCTTTGGCATATTTGAGTTTGTGGAACAGTTTTCTCCTTCTAAACTGGATGACTCTTAACTTATTGCACCTTAGGTGAGCAAATATGAATTTTAAAACCTTATTCTTGGTTGGTTTTTTTTCCCCTCTACAGTCCAGTCGTAGGCACCCTGTGTACCTAGCTAAGAGAATTGCCACTGGAGACATAATTACTGTGTCCGAGTCTTTCTCTGTCTTTTATGGGCAGGGTGACTTCGAGAAAGTCGATTAATCTCTCTGTGACTTAGTTTTCCCATCTGTAAAATGGAGATAATAGCAGCAGGTATCTTTAGTCTTGTGAGAATTAAACAGGTTATTAAAACAACGCCTGGGGCATAGTGAGCACTACAGTTCCTTGCTGCTCACATCTTTCCTCTCAGGCTGAAGTCATATCTGTCATCTGCACAATCACATTTTGTCTATGGGTGCATCCTGGACTCTTGGGTGTAGTGTGATTCTCTATAGCTCAAATTGAATATCTAAGCATCTATAGAAAATGAACTGTTTTAAGGAACATACTATTTATGAAACATTACATACAAGTTTATGGCGTACTGATGAAGCAGAATTACATACCAAAGGACCTCATTTCTTATACACAACTCATTTTATTTTATGTTTTAACTGGAAATAGCTATAGCAGGATAATAATGAGCAGTTTAATTTCCTCAAGGTCACTTTCCAAAGATGTGAAGGAATTTTGAACTCTTCTTCAAAATTTGCAAAAAAAGATTTCCCTATATCACAACTGTGTAAGAAATGAGCTGTAATTAATTTAGGTGCCTTGAGGGTGAATTAGCCACCCACTGGGTGATTTGGTAAGAAAGCTATTTCAGATGAAAATAAGAATATCTTTAAATATAAAGCAGGTAAAGTAGAAGATTTAAAACCTTAAAGGGAAGAAGTCCCAAGACTACAGTAAGTCATTAATAACAGCCATTCAATTCATTCATAAGAGAATGGATTACTGACTTAGGACCCAATTATGTAAACCTTAATAATCATATAAGCAGCTCCAGTGATTAGCTCCAGCACTGACTTTTTTTTTTCATCTACATCTTATCTTTAGCCCCCTTTACATTCGTAAAAAAAACACCAAAAAAAACCAACACTTATAAACTTATTTCCCACATGAGAGCCCATCAAGAATCACACAGTTCTCAACTGTATAGTTGGAACTCCCGTGATCTGATGTGTGAGGATGACCCAGTCTCACATTGCTAACTTTTCTGTTATTATAGCTACTATGCTGGGACAGGAGCTGCTAATTCATATATTTATGAGAAAGTCCTAAGTGGCTCAAAGAAATCTTTTCAAATTAAAAAAGTGTTTTGTAAAAGCCCACAGTAGAAAAATAGATGTTTTATAATTTTAGAGTTGAACTAACAATGTTGTACCTGAGGTTTTATGTGTGTTCTCAAATACTGGTTAGTGGCCACCATAGGAAAATACAATCAGCAAATTCATGCAGCATGCCCAGAGGCCTCACTGTAATTCTTACGAGACTCTAAATCCTAAACATAGGGCTTTCCAAGTGATGAGGCCTGTCTAGAAATGCATTAACTTCTCTTTCTTAAATAGAGCCAAGAAGAATTTACCCAAGTCCCATCTATAGTAAAATGAGGTTTATGAGGTTTTAATAAACTTTTAGTTCTAAAAGCAAATGCTAATTTGTTTACTTAATGCTTTACTCTTATATTCCACTTTGTTCCCTGGAATGAAACATATGACTTGTGAAATTCAAACATTCTCCTATTTACAAGGACAATTTCATTTATTAATGGCCTATAATTAAGAACAAATTGTTAGCTAAACAAACAATTAGCTTGTCTGAAGAATAAATAGGAAGTAGGTTATTCATTCATTTGCTAAGTGTTCTTAGCCTTGACCTACTTTTCACTTATTCAGATTGCATTCTCAATTTTCTAGAGCTTTTGTAACTAACGTAATTTTCCTAATTAAATAATGAAAGCTAACATTTATGTATTTTCTTTGGGAGAAAGAACAGGCTAATGTACACATAAAATGTTATAACGTAAGTCAAAACTTTACTTCCAATTCTACCACGTGACCCTAAGGAAGGTATTTAGCCTCTTCACCTGGAAGCTTTCCATTTCTGTAAAATAAGGATGTTAATAGTTGCCATCTACCTAAAGCATCATAACTCAAGGGACCTGCTACAATTTCTTTAAAGAAAAGATGCCGTAGCATGGCTCAGTGATTGAGCATGGACCTATGAACCAGGAGGTCATGGTTCATTCCCGATTAGGGCACAAGCCCAGGTTGTAGGCTTGATCCCCAGTGGGGGGCGTGTAGGAGGCAGCCAATCAATGATTCTCTCTCATCATTGATGTTTCTATCTCTCTCTCTCTCCCTTCCTCTCTGAAGTCAATAAAAATATATTTTCAAAAAAAGAAAAGGTGCTGTATATTTATGCAATTCTTCTCCAAAATATGGAACATTGGGAAATATTTTGGATTTCTATAAAAACCTTACAATGATTTTTTGAAAGATAATTAGATTCCCCCCCCCCCCCCGCCCCGCCAAGAGCTCAGATTTATTTTGAAACTTAAAAAAGTATAAGATAGAGAAGTCTACATATTTCTACATTTTATATCTGGGATTTTTTAAAAAATTATCTTTATTGTTGAAAGAATTACAGATGTCCCCTCCTTTTTTTTGTACCCCCATTGACCTCCTCTACCTTTCTCTCACCCCACCCCCAGGCCTTCACCACACTATTGTCTGTGTCCCTGGGTTATGCATATCTACTTATATAAAAACCCTGGGTATAACATCATGTCCCAAAGCTCGACCAACTGGAAGGAAGTCAGTCCTGCAGGGGTTGTCTTGGAAACAACTGCGCCCTACCCCAGCTGTTTACCAGAGGGCAAGGTTTCAGGCAGGAACCCGCCTTCAGAGCAGAGCGTGGAAGTACTGAGTCCTGGGTTGTCTTGTCAAGGGCTGCACCCTCACCGAGCTGTTTCCCAGGAGGCCTGAGGGAAGAACCCACCCTCGGAGTTCCAGGAGCGACCAGAAGCAGTCAGTCCTGGATTGCTAAGGCAGAGGCCACAGCAATGGTAGAACTCTGGATCTGGCCCAACAGGGGGCGTGGCCAGCCTTCAAACCAGACCCTGACAGTAGGGAGGAGGCAGCCCCATTCCTCACAGAATCTGTTGTTGGATAGCTTGCTGTCAGTGGCCTGCCAGCCAGGAACCCCATTCACCTGTACCCCAGATCCTGACAGGAGGGAGGAGGGAGCCCCATTTCTCACAGAATGGACAGGTGGCCAGCTTGCTGTCAGGGGCCTGCCAGCTAGGAATCCTGTTCACCTGCATATCTGTATAAAGTTTTAATACATTATATTAGAGGTCGTGGTGGTACTGTTTTACCCACAGCATCTACAGGAATTGCTGCAAATTTACTTCTTGGTGGAAGCACCTTCCATTCCCAATATAAATTACCGATTCCATTAAACGAAACTTCAATTTCTAGACTCAATATAAAGAGTGAAGCTGCTCAAACTATTAAAAAGGCCCAACTTCTCATTATTGATGAATGCACCATGGCATCCAGTCATGCTATAAACACCATAGACAGATTACTAAGAGAAATTATGAGTCTGAATGTTGTATTTGGTGGGAAAGTTCTCCTCCTTGGAGGGGATTTTCAACAATGTCTCAGTATTGTACCACATGCTATGGGATTGGCCATAGTACAAACGAGTTTAAAATACGACAATGTTTGGGGATGTTTCAGAAAGTTGTCTCTTACAACAAATATGAGATCAGAGGATTCTGCTAATAGTGGATGGTTAGTAAAACTTGGAGATGGCAAACTTGATAGCAGTTTTGGATCTATTATTGAAGCTACCTTTGGAAATACTGTATCTAGATAATATTAAAAATATATCTAAACATGAATTCTTTGTCCAAAAAATGAGCATATTCAAAAATTAAATGATGAAATTTTGGATATACTCGATGGAGATTTTCACACATATTAGAGTGATGATTCCATTGATTCCACAGATGATGCTGAAAAAGAAAATTTTCCCATTGAATTTCTTAATAGTATTACTCCTTTGGGAATGCTGTGTCATAAATTAAAATTGAAAGTAGGTGCAATCATCATGCTATTGAGAAATCTCAATAGTAAATGGGGTCTTTGTAATGGTACCAGATTTATTATCAAAAGATTACGACCTAACATTATCAAAACTGAAGTATTAACAGGATCTGCAGAGGGGGAGGTTGTTCTAATTTCAAGAATTAATTTGTCCGCATCTGACACTGGCCTCCCATTTAAATTGATTCGATGACGGTTTCCCATGATGCTAGCATTTGTGATGACTATTAATAAATCACAAGGTCAAACTCCAGACAGAGTAGGCATATTCCTACCTGAACCCATTTTCGCACGTGGTCAGTTATATGTTGCTTTCTCTAGAGTTTGAAGAGCATGTGTCATTACAGTAAAGTTCTAAATACTTCAGCACCAGGGAAATTAGTCAAGCAATCTGAAAGTGTTTTCACTCTCAATGTGGTGTACAGGGAAATATTAGAATAAGTTTAATCACTTTATTAGTCATTGTTTGCATCACTGTTGTTTTTATATCATGTTTTTGTTTTCATATCATGTTTTTGTTGTTTTTATATCATGCCTCTGTTGTTATATCCTTTTGTTATTATTTATTTATTAATAACTTTATATATTATTTTCATATACATTTTACTAATTTCCTTTCATCTCTCACACTTCTATTATAGAGAAAGGGCAAACAGCAATATTAAAATATCTCTGCTAATTAATTCCCTTTTAATGTGCACGAATTTTATGCACCGGGCTACTAGTATGCAGATAAGTTCCTTGGTTAATGTCCCCACCCCCCTCCGCTTATAGAATCTGCCAAAATGAAACCTTTAGCACATAAAGGCAACTTCATCTGAATTAAGTAGCATGTGGTTACTTACAAGTGATTGGCTTTTTATTTTTTATTTTTTGCTAGTTACATTTTGCTTTTATGAACAAAAAATATATATATATTCAGGCTGCAACATCATGGTATTGAGCACACTTGAGTGGTCTGTCAGTGCAAACCATGCCTTAGGCTGAGACGACACAGATGTAGTAGAACCAAGTTAAGTGTTCCTCAGGTGGAATATGAGCAGAAGAAAGTCATTCATATAAAACAATAGAAATGTGAGCAATATCACATGTAAAACAGTAAGTGAATAGGTAATCATCCCAGAAACCAGGAGTGAAAATGAGACAGACAGCCAAGACAGAAGGATAGACAGGAGTCAACACTGAAATGTAAATCAAATGGGAATTGACAATGTATAATGCTATAAAAATACCAATTCCATGGTCTAAAGAAGTATTGTTAGAGGGGAAAATGATCAGCAGCTAAAACTGAACCTTGCTCTAACACATATGAACTCACAAGAATTTACTGAATCCAGTTTTCATGCTATGTATTTTTATATCATGAGCCTTCATCTGAAAAATAGAAACATCCATACCTGCCTATTTGGCCATATTGGTTGCATAAAATTTCTCTCTGAACGACTACCACAATCACCTCAAGCATTATTTAAATTACATATATATGTACATGTACATCTACATCCCCCAACATCCATCTGTCCATCCATCCACCCACCCATCATCCATCCTTCCATCCATCTCAATGAGCACAAAAGGGAAATGCTTCTATCTGCATACCTTCAGGTTCCCTGATTTTTCTTCCCGCTGCAGACTTCCGAAGGACGCTCCTCCCGGAGTTAAAGAGGCTGGTTAGCTCGTCCAGGGGGCTGCCGAGGGGCCTGGAGTTCGGGGGGCTGTAGGGGACCGGAGACAAGGCGTTGGAGTTGGCCTTCCGATGGTCCACTCTAGCTGCTGCCTTCCCGGGGGAATGCGGAGCCTTGGAGAAAGAGCTGCAGGGACCCGCTGCGGGAGCAGAGTTTGGCTTTTGCTGCACGTTGGGCAGATCCGGGTTTGTGGCTGCTTTCCCCGTGGGCGCCACGCCGGCCTCGGGTGGGAAGGTGAAGTGGCGGTGGGCAGCGGCCGGCGGCGCAGGGGGCGGAGGCGGCGGCGTGGGAGGCGGGGAGACTTTGTGGGACCCGTTGAACACAGGGAGGCCGGGGGACAGGGGCCTGTCACCACCCCCGTTTTGGCTCTTGGAATACTGTGGCGACAGAGGACTGGAGCCTTCCGACTGCACAGGGTACTTGAGGTTGGTTTCCAGGACGGGCAGCTTTTTCACCTCCAGGGGCGTCAAAGGCGATTCATCCGACGCTGGGGAGCAGGTGACAGGGGTCGGGGGGAACACCAGGAGCGGGGGCCGGTGAGGCAGCAGGTTGGGGAAGGGGGCGGGGATGTCGCAGGTGTCTTTGCCGGGCCCTGGTGTCTGGCAGCCAGTGTCTCTCTCCTCCAAGGTGAAGGGGCTGGGGCGCTCACACAGCCACGGGAGTGACACGGCCGCCCAGGCGCCCGCCACCGGAGCGCCCCCGTCCTCTGGGGGCGCGAAGTACTTCATCTCCTCGTACACCGCTTCCCCCTGGTCGGGGCTGCCCGCGTGGCCCACCATCTCGATGTAGACGGGCTCCGGCTCAGGCTCTGTCTCGGCCTCAGAGTGCGCCAGGGGCGCTGGGTGCGCGGGGACCCCCAGCATGGCCCCCAGGGCGCACTGTGGGCCCCCTGCTCTGTGCCGCGCGCCCGGGACGCCCACCGCCCCGGGCCCGGCGCCGGAGATCTCCTCCGAGGAGCCGCTGAGCTTGGTGTGGGGACTTCGCTTTGGCTTCCGAGGAGGAATCTTCTTCATGGTGCTGTAGTCGTCACTGTGCGGTCTGGGCCGGGTGAGCACTGGAGGCAGATGAGCAAAGGATGGGAGGTGTTAGCAAGACTGCAGGGCCAAGCGGGCACAGCACTGGGGCTGGCGGGGCTGCCCTTGCCCACTGCGCTCCTGTGAGTCCCCAAGGATGGAGACAAAGGCCTGCATCCCCACTCTGTCCACCTTCCCCCGCCCCCCTGTGATCCTAGCTCAGCCAACACTTCTCAAGACTCCCAGTAGAAAGGGAGTTTTGGTCTCAGAGCTGGAGGATAACTTCCATCATGAAGGAAGACGTTAGGTGGACCATAAGGGGTCCAGGGATTATCAGCCACCGGCAAGCCGGAAGTTCCCAGGGATACAGCCACTCAGCAGGGGAACACACTTCAAGCAGCTGCTGGAGCCTACCCACGCCTGTGTTTTTAGGGTCTGATAAAGGTGTGACATGAGAACAGGCTGAACTGGTCCCCGGGGCTTTAGAGATGAGAAAATGGAAAGCTAGGGAGAACAAGCAAATTAGCTAGTCGGTGGCGAATGGAAGCTTCTTGTAGGAAATGAGTAAGCTTGATTTAAATGGTATGAAGTGAACAAAACAAAACGCCTACATGCATAAAGAGATTATTATTTTGTTAAAGAACTTTGTTATTAAAATGATGCCAAGGGTGAATTTTACAAAGAATCAGCATATTTGCATCCTTAACAGAAACACATATTTAACAGGTAAATTAAGACTAAGAACTTCTAGCCCTGGCCAGGTAGCTCAGTTGGTTAGAGCAGTCATCACCGATACACCAAGGTTTCAGGCTGATCCTTGGTCAGAGCACATACAAGAATCAACCAATGAAAGGAAAAAGAAATTGAAGTTTCTCTCTCTCTCTCTCTCTCTCTCTCTCTCTCTCTCTATCTCTCTCTCTCTCTCTCCCTTCCTCTCTTTTTTTCTCAAATCAATTATATGTAATTAATTATATATAAAACTATGAACTTCTAAAGTGTAAATTTCTGAAGTTGAAAAAAGGGAAATATTTAGAAAAACAAATCAGCATAATTTTAGTAGCAACTAATTTTAAGAGGCAGAAAAACTATTTAAATATGATTTTAAAACATTTATTGAAATTTAAGTTTAAAAACATTCCAAGATTTATTTTCTAATATAGTTTATTATAAATTATAATACATATTTATTAAATAAACAAAATTTCTCTGAAAACAGATGTTAATTTTAGGAAATTACATTAAGCTCTACTGAAATATCAAAACTCAAAAATCTTAAACTATGTTACTAATTTGGCATTTTACTGTGAGAATTATTGATAGAAACATATCTAACTTTTCTTAGTTCCTGAGTTGTTTAAGGCATGCAGATTTTTCTCTCACCATGACAGCACATATGACATCAGTAAATGTCCCCAGGTTGGAGGAGATAATAAAGTAAAATGGCTGAGATTAAAGGCTTTTCTATGGCTGCGTAGTATTCCATCGTGTAAACGGACCACAGATGTTTTATCCTCTCACCTACTGATGGGCACTTGGGCTGCTTTAACATCTTGGCTACTGTAAATAACACTGCAGTGAACATAAGGTGCATATATTCTTTCAAATTAGTGTTTAAGCTGTCTTTGGATATATTCCCAGAAGTGAAATCGCTGGGTGATAAGGCAGTTCCATTTTTAATTTCTTGAGTTAACTCCATACTACTTTCCACAGTGGCTGCACCAATCTGCATTCACACAACAATGCACAAGAGTTCTCTTTTCTCCAAATCCTCACCAATGCTTCTTGGTTGTTGATTTACTGACAGATATGGGGTGATATATCATTGTGGTTTTAATTTTCATTTCTTTGATGAACATCTTTTCATGTCTATTGGCTATCTGTATGTCCTTTTTGGAGAAGTGTCTATTCAGGTTTTTTGCCCATTTTTAAATTTGTTTTTTTTGTGTGTGTGTTGACTTTTATAAGGCTTTAGTAAATTTTGAGTATTAACCCCTGGGGAAAGCAGTATGGAGTTACCTCAAAAAATTAAAAATGAAACTGCCTTATGATCCAGCGCTTCCACTTCTGGGAATTTATTCAAAGAAACCCGAAACACTAATTCAAAAGAACATATGTACCTCTAAGTTCATTGAAGTGTTATTTACAATAGCCAAGATTTGGAAGCAGCCCAAGTGTCCAACAGTAGATGAGTGGATAAAAAAAGCTGTGATACATTTACAAAAAAAATACTCCTTGGCCATAAAAATGAGGGGAATCTTCTTTTTGCAACAGCATGGATGGAGAGCTGAAAGGTATTATGCTAAGTGACAGAAGCCAGCCAGAGAAAGACAAGTACCATTATGATTTCACCTATATGTGGAATCTAATGAACAAAATAAACTAACAAAAAAATAGAAACAGACTCAGAGAATCAGATAATAAATAGACTGATAGCTGTCAAAGGGAAGGGAAGTCTGAGGCCTGGGTGGAAAAGGTGAAGGGATTAAGCAAAAATCAACAATAACAACCAAGAACAACAACCTAATTTACACAGAGAACAGTATGGTGATTACCAGTGGGAAAGGGAGTTGTGGGAAGGTAGAAGAGGGTAAAGGAGGATAAATAGTGATGAAGGAACACTTGACTTGGGGTGGTGAACACAAAATACAATATTCAGATGATGTGTTATAGAATTATACACCTGAAACCTATATCATTTTATTATCCAATGTCACCTTAATAAATTCAATTTTAAAAAAAGTTTTAAAAAGGCAAAAGTCCATAATTAAAAAAAAAAATGTTTAAAGGTTTCCAAGTCAAATCTGGATTCAAATCTCAGCAGGACCATTCATTCATGCAGTCATTTGTTGAGTCATACATTTGACTAGTATTTCCTGAAACACATTAGTGAGTACAGAGAAAATTTTCCCTACCTTCCTCTGTCCTAGTGGAAGGTGTCAGACAATAAAAAAATAAGTTAAACAAATGAATTAATTCCTGATCATGTTAGAACATGACATATGCCATAAAAGTGAAAAACAATAGGCCATGAAAGAGTTCACAGAATTGTGTGTGTGTAGTGGGGGAAGGGGTGGCAATGGTGCAAATGCTAATATTAAAAGAGGTTTTAGGAAAAGCTCTCTAAGCTTCAGTATAGTCAAGCATAAAATGATCAGTAATTATCTCAGAGGCATAAAATAGATATTGTATGTAAAGTGTTTGCTCACATTTTGGCACACTGGAAACATGAAACAAATGGGAGACATCCAAATGAGAATGGAAAAGAACAAAGCTAATTTTCTATCTCAATGGACATCTTTGTGAGCCAGTATTCTACACAGTTCCCAAAAGCAGCCAACTTTTAAGAGCAGAGCATGCCCAAAATGCACAATTCTGTAATTAATAAGCATTATTCTAAAGGCTTTCACCATACTAAAACATTAGCTTCTCCTAGAAAGTTAATGAACCACACAAAATTTTAGCATTGCTATTATAGAGTTGTTCTGAAGATTTAAATAATTTAAAGGATTGGTGGCAGGTTGTCTTTTCCAAAACTGGCTTCAACAATATTTCCAGTCCCACATGCTCTTCAGAACCCTGAATCTGGGAGGGCCTCTGTGACTGACCCTGACAAATAAAATATGGGGAAGGGGCAGCTGCCTGCTTTCTGTGGCTGGATCCCAGGTAGTATGGCTCTGTTTGGCTCTTGCTGTCTGGAACACATATCTTGATGGCCCTGATCTCTATGTGAGGAGACTGCTTACTCTGAAGCACCCATGCTCTAGAGAACAGGTAGAGAGACCACCTAGAGGTGAGAATGATAAGGAAGACTCCATTTGCTTCAGCTCTCAGCTATCTGTGTTTTCCAAGCCCAGACACCAAAAATCTAATAACCGAGTCTTTGGATGATTCCAACCCCTGACTCTCACTACTGCCATGAGAGAGCCTGTATAATCACTGGTTAGCTGAGCCCAGACAAGTACTAGGACTCTAAGAGAGAAAAAAGGATACAATGGTCATTTTAAGCCACTGAATTCTGGAGTGCTTTGTCATACAGCAGTAGACAACTAATACAGATCTTGGTACCTGGAAGTGGGAGTGCTACTATAAATAAAACTTCAAAAGGGTGGCAGTAGCTTTGGGAAACTGGAGGAGTCTTGAAGAAAAAGTTAGCAAAGGCTGTTGATCCTCACGAAAGCTCTGGGTGAGGCTTAAAAGGAGGTGAGGAAGATGCCGGAAGCTGGAGGAAACATGAGCCTTCCTGTGCCATTGTGGAAATTTAGCAACACTGTCACCTGCAGTAATGCGGGAAGTGAAACACGCACTTAGGAAACTGAATGATGTAGCTAAAGAGTTTTTCAGGTAGAGTGTAAAATCTGCCTCCTGGATTCTTCTAGCTGCCTATAGTAAAATGTGAGTGTAAAGAGACAAGCCAAAGAAAGATCTATTAACTGTAAAGGATCCCGGAATTCCTATGTTTGAAAATAAAGGTTTCTCACTGCCAGGCTGTCCTGATGGCAAATAATTCTCAAGTGAAGAAATGACTTTCAAGCAGAGATGAAATCTGAGGCATTTTCAAGAAAACATGACCTAAAGATGGAGCCAAGATCATGGCTATGAAGCCCTTTATTGAGACGTCAGGAAGATTTAAGGTGATGCTTCGTGGATCTGTTCAAAGAGCAAAACCACAGGACTTCTAAGAATCGTAAGTGGATTGCAGCAGAGAAGTCTTGCAGAGAGCCCAAAGTAAAGAAGATAATTATCTCAGAGACTTGTGGATGTGGCTTTTGAATAATACAGTAGATTGTAAATTCACAGGAAACTCACAAAGCTTTTAAAGGAATTGGATCATCTTGCACTGAAAGGAGAAGACAATACAGAATGAGGAAGCTCTGGTACCTCAACATTTTATAAGCAGAAAGCAGGCTGAGAAAGCTACCAGCCCTAAACATGTCACATCTTGTGGGTTAGGAATTACAACTTACAGGTGAGCCAGGAGTCCAAAGCATGGACCTAAGACCCATGGCAAATCATTTCTAGGAACTAGGACAAAATCCTAACCAGGGCACAGGCAGTTTGCCCAGGTATTGTTCAGAATCGTTCCGTGAAAGAGTCTGCTGTGTGCCGCCCAACATTCCCCCTTTTAAACAGGAACATCCTGGACCTTCCTCCAGTGCATGTTAGCTGTGTGGAGAATAGGTCCCTGGTCTTCAGATCCATACGTTCAATTCTGGAGGAGCGAGCTATCCACCTGAACAGCCTTACCCGAGCAGCCAGGATATTCGAATCTGATTTAGATGAAGAGATCTGGGCATTGCACCTGAGCTTGGTGTGGTGATGGGATGAGGCATTGAGGCAATTTGGGGGGGGGGGCGGGGGGAGGGAAGGGAAGTGCCTCTTGTATGTGAAAAGGATGTGAACTGTTTTTGCCCTGAGGGTGGATAAGGCAATTTGTATTTTCCAAACATTGGCCACAATACGTAGTGTTTCCAGTCCAGTGAAGAGCTGGAAGGAATCTCTTTCTCCTCCCTAAGCCTGCATGTGCCTGTGGGAGTGCCTGACGCATGGACTGTGGTGGAGGTGATTCTGCATGACTCCCAAGGCTGGTTCATAGCAGGCGCTCTCTTTCCTGGAGCATGTGCCTTGGACACATTGATTCTCCATGAAGTCCAGCTACCCTGAGCTGTCATGCTACACAAATCACATGGAGAGACCACCTAGAGATACAGGTGCCCTAGCAGCCCTAGCCCCCAGACATCTGAGGTACCAGACCTGTGAGGTCCCAGATTTCAGAGGATTCCAGCCAGCATGTGCAGTTTTTCGAAGGACCTTGAGTAAGAGCCACCCAGATGAGCATCGTTCACACCCAGAACCTGAGAGAGTACGAAGATAACCGTGCTGGATTTAAATCACCAAGTTTTGGGTGAGTAGTTGAACAACAATAGATAACTAATATGATATTCCCTCAAGGTTTTCTCTAGATGCAGAAAAAAGCTTTATCTTTGAAATTAAACTATTACAAATAAAGTAGTATATTTTGTTAGGGGGCAGTCAAGAGCCTGGCCTCTAGGATATGACTGCCTTGGATAAGTGATGTGTGACAGGCTACACCACTGCACCCTGACTCACTGTCCTCATCTATAGATGGGTCACAGTGATATCCCATTCCAATGAGTAGTTATAAAGATGGAAGATACTTAGCATAATGCCCAGACATTATAAACACTCAGTAAGTGTTGGCTGCTGTCATCATTATCTTATTACTACAGAGCCAGAGATTAATCATGAATGATAGAACAAGGTTTCTGTGAGTATGATCTGGGGTTCAGCAATATCAGGTCACCTGATGTGCTTTATTGAAGATGTAGATAGCACAGTTTCTGTCATATTCCATAATCACTAAGTTATAATCCGTGGGGGTGAGGACTTGAAAGCTTAGTATTTCACAAGTTAAAAATAGAACACCACGGTTACAGAATTAAAGAATAATTTGGTTTATGGCTATTTCTTTGTGCCTGTGTGTGTATGTCCACCCAAATGCCCAAGTACATACTAATAGTTCATTTGCAAATATGAATTTGAGGACCATTAGAAATAGGTTTACATTAAGAGTTTTCTTAACAGTATGTTTAGTCCTAAGATTTGTGAGTAAAACTCTTGCTAATACTTGACAATGTCAATAAGATGTCAGGTAGACATTTCATAGTTATAGATCATCTTCAGGACAAGTTTTTCTGTTCAAACGGTAACTTAAGGGTTAAACTCCACATTCTCAAGCTGACTCACCATTTCATACACTTGACTCTTATCTGAGTGACTGGGCAATGATCTAGGGACTTGTGTCATTTTAAGTTTTGTTAAGAGATAAAAATGTTCTTGTGCAAATACTTTCCCTTTGGCTTTGTTGTTAAGGCATGTCGGGTGACTTAAAATACCATTTGCTCCAGGATGCAGGCTATTTGGCCCCATTCTCACTGAGAACAAGATACCTACATAATTGATCTATGAGAAAAAAAGAATGAGGGGCTTGTTCAACCAGAAAACATGTGTATCTCATGTGTATGTATCCATTGTATTCAAATTCTTCTAGTGTGATTTTGCCTAGTTTCAGAGCAAACTTAGTGCCTAGGACAGGACATCAAGGATGCCTAAATAAATACCTGGTGGCCCACTGCATACATGAGTGAAAGTGATATCAACTTACAACCAGCTACCCACCGGACAAAAAGGGCTCCTACTGAGTTGATATATTCCAACCTTGTTATATCACTTTGCGTGTGTGTGTGTGTGTGTGTGTGTGTGTGTGTGTGTGAGGAGCCCTTGTTCTCATCCCATCTTTACCCATTGAACAGCATTCTACAGGCATAATGCCACTTAAATGTCCTTCCAGGTCCTTCCTCATTTCCCAGCCAGCATTAGAACCATTTGCTCTGTCCCATACCATCCTGTTCTTTTTGCTATTACTCTGCTTATCTCATAATTTGTTTACCCATTTATCATCCCCACTGGCCTCTTCAGGGAAGAGCCAAACTCATGAAATACACTTAGTTAATATGTGTTGAATGTGAAAGTGCACCATCAATTGTAAAACATGCAGTCATGTTCTCCTGTTATGTCCAGTAATACAATTCCCGGGACAGTGTTCACAGAAAACCTAATTTCTGTCAAATTTCGGGTAATAGTAAAAAAAAAACATTATAAAAGGGCTTCTGCTAAAAAATATGTTGACAAACCAAATCTGACAAATCTCCAGGGGACATTGTGAACCTTGCCAAATTGTGCTCATTTCAATTTATTGATAGAAAGCTAATTCTGCTTTAATGAAAGCAGCACAAAGAAATATATTTCTATAACATTCATGTTTTCATTCAGTATTTATTGAGTGCCTACCATGTGGCAAGTGCTGTCTAGAATAAAGATATAAATAAGACACAGAAAGGAAAGAAACAGAACATTATTTCCAAATTAAGCCCCACAGCTGAACCACTCTTGTATCTATACATTATAAACTGCATTTTGTTGAGAATGGAGTTGTATGGCAATGAAAAAAAAAATGACTCCTCAATGCGCAATTCATAAGGAATGGGCTGCTGGAGTCTGCAGGGAGGGTGGCTGTGGAGGTCATACCACAGAGAGTAAAACGATGGAGGCTACCGTTGCCCAGGAAAATCCTTTCTTTTGCCATTTCATCATCTAGTCATCACTGTGTTTGGGAGAAAGCCTGGACTCTGGGTTTAGAGAATCAACTCTTCCCTCTGGAAAGCAATGGGACTGGGAGCCCCCTAGCAAAGAGAAAGTGAAGCCAGGACCCTAGTCCCTTTTCTTAGTCACTGTTTGCAAACACCAACTCCAGACCTTTAAAAAACAGTACTTTCAAATAGTTGGCTCTAGCTTGTTAATAGTTTGCAAACAAGCATTAAAATTTACTGGCCCATAAAATTGTTTCAAGATTCTCAGGTACAAAGGTAGTAAAAAATAAAATGAGCCCTCTCGCCTGCCCCTCTTTATGGCCACTGGTATTGCATAAAATCCTATAGGAAAGGCATGTGTTAATAAGATCAAGACTGGTCACAAAGATTAAGACTTTAATGTGACTAATTATTGGTTTCTCTAAGATTCTTCCTCTTCATTCTCCAATCAGATCTCCATTCATTCTATAACATTCTGAATGGATTAGCAGCTTTATTTGTAAAAGAAAAGAACTTAAACTAATTTTTAATGAGCTCTCAGGAATGGCTCAGATAATAAACTGATCTCAGTTGTGGTCCCTGTTCTTATGAAACCAGGGTTCATAGAGTATTTTAAGTAGGGATCAGATTTTCTTCTTAACTTTTGCAGAAGAAGGATACATTTGTGACATCTTACTAGGTGCAAAAAAAACTCAGTACAGCAGGTACTCAAAGAATGCCATTCCATACAGCGTGGTTTTGATAGTTGATGAGATGCCACAGAAACCTAATTCTTGTTTATATCAATTAGCCTATTGTAAAATTGGTTTCATTATACCTCCATTTGCTTAACATCACAGAACTATGGGCAACATTAAGTGAGGCCTGACTGTACTGCCCCTGTGGTAAAGACATGCAACTCTTAGAATCAGTGCTCTCTGAGAACTTTGTGTGATGATGGGAAATTCCATGCCAGTGGCTGTTGAGTGCTTAGACTGTGACTAATGACTGAATAACTGAATTTTAAATTGTATTAATTTTCATTTCTTTAAATGTAAAGAGCCACAGTTATTAGTGGCGACTGTATAGGACACTTTGAGCTCCTGTCACAATGGCATAAACGGGACCAGAACCACTGCTGATGGTGGGTTTTTTACTAAGAGTGTCACCACCGTTGTGATTATGGATTAGAAGTCCATGGCCTGAGTGATGAAGCCCCTCTAATGGCCCTTGACTCCTAATGCTACAAAACTAACTAGCACACCAGCTTGATTCCAACATGCAGGTTAATTTTTTAAAAAACATTTTTTATTGATTTCAGAGAGGAAGGGAGAGGGAGAGAGAGATAGAAACATCAATGATGACAGAGAATCATTGATCAGCTACCTCCTGCACGCCCCACACTGGGGATTGAGCCCACAACCAGGGCATGTGCCCTGACCAGAACCAAACCATGATCTCCTGCTTCATAGACAGAAGCTCAATCACTGAGCACCCTGGCTGGGTGCAGGTTAATTTTTTTATTCTTCAATATATATTTAGAACATATTCTAAAATGTGGGAATTCATCTGCACCCATAGGAGATATGGTGATGATGGTAAAGTCATCAGGATTAGGAATCATAAATTGTGAAAATGAGTAAGTATCATAGATAGGAAAAAAGGACCTTATTTATGGAGTGGCCCTTCTACACACCTCCAGTATGTGAATTTACTGTGGTGTGATCTATGGTGGAGACACCTACACGCACCTTACTCATATGTGAGCTGAAATTAATTTCTAATTAAATTTTACATAAAAATCTTGTGAGTCTAATGAATCACATCATGTATTTTATACTGCAAATCTTGAGAGACTTGTGATTCCCTACAGTAGTAAGGAGTTTCAGAATTTTGCAATTGTAGACTTTCGTGCATTTTCTTCATTCATCTTTTTTCTATCACTTTATTTTATATATATTTTTATCCCATGATTTTTGAATAATTTTTCTTAATTGACATTTTTTGCTGCTCATATGAGAGACCTAGATTTTATTACATATATATATATATATATATATATATATATATATATAAATTATATATATATTGTCTCCTTTCACAACGATGTGACTACTTGGTACTTGGTTACTCTAAAATCTCACCTTCAGGGCAATCGGTCTCCTAATATGCACACAAAGAGAAAGCATTTTTAGATTTTACCAGCTTTTCTGAGACCTGCTTATTCAAATTTATAGAGCTTGTTTGAAGCATCCAAGTTTGAAGGGGGCTTTATATTATATACACTGTAACTTTCAACCTTGTTTTGTATTGTGTCTTTTTTTTTCTATTTCTGATGCTATTTTGAGTCTTTACATCTCCATCTCGTTAGTCTTAGACTGTTAAATACTGTTCTTCCTATTTCAATATGCCAAAAAAACTTTCTTCATATTTCAATCACACCTTTTTGAAATCTGTACCATAAATACAGAGGCCTCAAAGTAATAATCGTGGAAATGTGAGCTCGTCTACTTTCTCAGGGAGTGGCTTCCTGACTTTTTTAGAGGGGGAGCCTCCTCTAGCTTGTGTGCATTGGGAGTATTGTGTGCATGTTTTCAGGGAGGTCCTGTGTTCACATCTATACCAGCTTGAACACTCTCTTCTAGGGGATTTCCCTAAGGTTATGTTCACTTTCTGTTGTCCTTATTGCCATGACACTAAAGATACATACTTGGATTCTTTTCCCCAAAGTTATAAATTTCGCCTCCATCTCCATCTAAGCATTATTGCATCATGACTCATACATTATGACAGCAACATTTTTTAAACTAAAAATTCTTCTAAAAATCTATTCTTTCTTAAAGTGACTGACACAAGGCATCTTGGAAGAAAGATAACTAGGTTGTACTCATTGCTCCAGGCTCCTGGCCCATGGATTTTCCACGGCTCCTGGAGTCAGCCTTCTTTTTCCATAAGATGAGCTTATGGTTTCCCTGTGCTTTTTTTGGTTCATTTATTTATGGAAAGAACTGTGTTCCATCTTATGTTCAGATAATATTTTTCTAATGAAACCTGCACAGCCATTTTATTTAGAATTCTGACTACCCCCGACACACTACCACCTCTTACCATATTTATTTTTCTCTGCAGCAACATCTTCTAAGATACTCAATGGATTTTGCTAGTTTATTATGTTTACCATTTGTCTTCCCCTACTAGAATGAAAAATCCACCAGGAAAAGTGGTTTTGATTGTTTCATTGATGGTGTATCCACCTCGCCTAGAATAGGACCTAACTTTTAGAAGGTGATAAATAAAATCTGTAAAATTAACAAATGTTCTGCAAAGAAGCACTTTCTCTTAAAACTTAATAATTAAGCAATAAGTCTGAGATACCTGACTGTGAGTAAAGTGTGACTTTTCCCATTTTGCATAAATAATTCTAGAACACAAATGCAGAGACTTTTATTATTTAGTTCCAAAAGTTTCACTAACTGAATCCTGCCATATCGTGACTCTCATCTGTGTGAATTGTTTCACTTACTGCATAATAAAGCAAGCTCAAGTTTTAGTGGGATTGTGATAATTGGGAATCCTGATACATTTTTGTTTAGGCTAAAATTAGTAAAAATGCACATGGACTGGCGACCGATGTTCTGAATTGCTCTGATTTGAGGCTCAGCTCCTCATTCATGTGGAAGTGGGAATGGGAGTTAAGGAAATGATATATAAGTAGCTTTTTCCTAAGAGGCTTAGAGATTTGAATACAGACTATTTATATTTAATGATTAAAGAGCCGCTGGCAAGCGAACAATTGGATTTATTCCTATTAAAAATATATTAGGGTAGCAATACTGCCATGGGGCTCTCAAAAACCGGAAGTCAGTGCATCAATAACCCAAGGAGCCGGTTTCCTCCTTCCCTGTGGCTAACCTTCAGTCGATGATTCCTTGGCTGCGGCCCACAGGCAGGCGCTCACAGCCTCATAGGAGGCGCTCAGCCGCGTGGCAGGGTCCCTCTTTGGCTTGGGCGGAGGCTGTTTCCGTGGTGACGGGAGGCCACTGCTGTCATCCAGGCTGGACACCGAGTGCAGAGAAGGAGACCGGGTGGAGGAGCCAGCCAGGGACTGCACCAGGCTGTCCACAGCCATGGGGGCTGGGACGGAGCTGCAGTGGAAATGCCTGGGTCCACTCCTGTCTTCAGTTCTTGAGGGGAACAAAACACAGACAGCACCCAGAGAGGCCCGGATGCACTATGTTCAGAGGGTGACAATGAACCTGCTCAGCCAGACATAACCAAGGCTTTCTGGTGAACAGCCCTCCCCGCGAGGCTGAAGGATGCCTGGGCAGCACTCTGGTGACCCACACATCCAGAGAAAGCTGCCCCATCCTTCCAGCCCCTGCTTTCTGATAAACGAGCACCTTGGAGATTCATCATTATCACTGAAGACACGAAAGCAAAAAACAAAACAAAATAAACTCACACAAATGCAACACTTCTTAAGGAGTGCTTACATTTTCTACCAGGCATTCACTGAATGAGTTTTTCACACTCTGATTATTAAGCAAATCAGAAAACCAGAATTTCAATCTGGATGATCATTTCTGGAGAATCCATCTTAATAGAGAGTTGCTGATGCATCAAATGCTGGGAGTTCATCACCACTTCCCCTTGCAAAACAACATATACTTAAAACTATCAAAGATTTACTTTTTTCTCTCTCTCTCTCTTTTCTCCTAACAATTTAAACCTCATTGGCAATTATTAAATTATATGCAGAATTATTATTTTTCTTCTGTCACTCCTTCTGGTTGTCCAATGCCAAGTAAACTGTGGGTATCCAAAAAAAAAAATAGACAAATACTTCTTCACTTAATTTTACATCAGGCAATTGAACACATAATCAAATTGAGAAATTGGGGTGGCTGTTTAGCTCCAGCAGAGAAAATAACAAACATTGTTCTGGAAGTCACATAAAATTAATAGTTATCTGGTTTTAAAAAAAATTCCTTCCGGCTTCATATGTCAATATAATCATGTAGCACCAAGATACCAATGCATCCATTTTACAAGGAGTCTCTGAGCATTTGTTTTAATAATTATATCTTTGCATGGCAGCATACCAACAGGGCTGGGATCCACCGCAAGGCAGAGCCCGACGCCCTTGTAGAAAACGAACTAGCTAAAGATAAAAGCATGGCGCTCAGTGGATAATTTGTTTTCCTTGTAATGTTTAATTACAGTTTTCCATAAAAAGGGATTTTTTTTCAGTTTTTAATCACTGAGATATTTTAAGCTACTTAGTGAGAGGCACATTACCATTTCTACTTCAATAAAAAAATCATTTGACATAGGCAGTCAAGGCAAAGGGGAGTCAGTTCTTAGTGAGAAAAAGAACTAGATATTACCAAGTTCCTGTGGAACAAACAAGCATCTCCTTGACACAGTGAATTAGGATCCGAGGGACCCATGTGCCTGCCCTCCCGGGGAGGGGACTATGAACCACAGGAGTCGTCATCTTTTACGGAGAGGCATGAGTGATAAACAGGAGAAGGATCAGGTGGTCCCCACTTGTCTATTTCTGCCTCCAAAGTGAACTTTAAAATAGGAGTCTCTCCCCAAAGTGTTCCTTATTGGCAAAGAAAATGAGACAGTTCACTAAGAAAAATATCTGTACAACCATTTATTGGTTTCACTACTTCTGTTTTGAGAGTGGCTTCTCCATTTTTTTTATTAGATTTCCAGAAGTTTCTCGGAGTGAGACTCTGGTATAGATGGCACTTGTATAAAGATGTGGAGAAGCCAGCTAAGACAGACATATCAGATGCCTTAAAACTTTGTGCTTCAATGGGAAGTGATTGATGCAAGCATTGTAAGTGAAGCAATGATTATTTCATTGGACTAAACTCACACATGTGGCATTTATTTCATTAAGAGGACGCAGAGGAAAAGCATCCTCTTGGTTTTTACGAGGTTTCAAATAAAGGATGGGCACATACTTGCTAGTTCCCGTAATTACTGTCATATTTGATTGAACTTTGCATTAAGGGCTATCGGAACTTTCTTGATGCCACTGAATCAATTACATAGATAATTAAAGTTGCACACTGTCTGCCTTTACCTTTTGGTTCCTTCCTCTTGCTTGCCTCTGGCCTCCAACTTCTCTTTGTGGTAAGTAGCATTCATTTCATTCCTGAGCCGGTCATTCTCACGGGCAATGTCTGAAGCATTCTGAATGACCAGGGCATCATAGGTCTTCAGCCCCATGTCCTCTGTAATCTGCAGGAAGCTGTTGATGGATGTGACCTCTTGCTGTCTGATGCTTCTTTTCTGAAGCAAGTGCTGGCGTGCCAGAAATCCTCTTATAACTTCCCCATAAAAGAATGCAATCAGGGGTCAGGGAGAGAAGCAAAAGCAGAAAAACCCAGACCCACACCAACAAAAGTCACAGTACATTTATGTCTGAGCAACTACAAAATAAGATATTTAATTCAGAATAAAATGTACTAAAACATTCTAATCTTGCATTAAAAAATATCTAAATTCAGTCATGATAACGCTAGAGACACAAATCCTTAAACTGAATGAGGTCATGCAAGTAATCTACACTAATAAAAGAGAAACATGCAAATTGGTGTCACTCCGCTACACCCACAAGCCAATCAGATGAGTATGCAAATTAACCCAACAAAGATGGTGGTTAATTTGCATACACAGGCGAGGAGCGAAGACTGAAAACTCTGGCCGGAGTGAAGACTGAAGACTGAAGACTGAAGAGGCTTGGCTTCTCCGCTGAGGCTGGAGCAGGGAAGCCAAGTTTCGCTGGAGCCAGAGGGGAGAAGCCTATCCTTGAGGCTTGGCTTCTCTGCTGTGGCTGGACCAAAGGCCAGGGTCCCGGGGGGCCGGAGGAAAACCGGTGCTGGCAGCCAGGGGAAGGAAGGCCTATTGTGTGAATCTTCGTGCAACGGGCTTCTAGTATCATAATAAGGCTC
The DNA here is from genome assembly GCF_964212035.1 of Myotis nattereri. Taxonomy (NCBI): domain Eukaryota; kingdom Metazoa; phylum Chordata; class Mammalia; order Chiroptera; family Vespertilionidae; genus Myotis; species Myotis nattereri. Next base: position 32,237,809 of record NC_138076.1, read on the forward strand.
CCACATTTTTTTTTGTTTGTTTGAGAGGCTGGACATTGATGACTGGACTAAAGTCAATGAAAAAGAACAAGGTCCAAACCCCAGAGAATTTTGGGGTTTGACTCTAACTGGACCATTTTGGGACACACTGATTATCTTTCATTATATCATATTATAACAGAAATTATGAGGCTCCTGGAATCACTCTTTGAAAACATCATGCACATATTGTTAATAGGACTGTGATTTAACCCTTAGAAAAACTAACACTGCACTTAGCACTCTAGGAAGAGATTGTGTAGAAATATAGGACATCCCCCCTGCTCTCTGAGGAAGCAGGGGTAGAAAAATGTGTAAAAATTGGGGGAAACAAGTGAGTGAACACATTTTGAAATGGCTAATTCAGCACACATGTAAGACTTGAAATAAAAACAATGAGCACAATTTAAAGGCACTTCCATGTGTTCGGAACACCATTCAATCACTCACTGCCCCCACTCAATCATAATTAATACTCCATTATCTCCATTCTGTAGACAAAGAGAAGCATAGCGAGGCCTTATCACAGTGTGTAAGACTTATTATAAACAACTAGAGGCCCAGTGCAAGGATTCGTGCACTGGTGGGGGCGTGGCCTGCAGGGATCGGCCTGCTGTGGGAGCCCAGCTCACCCGGGTCAGCTGAGCGACACTGCTACTGTGGGAGCATGCTGACCACCAGGGGGCAGCTCCTGCGTTGAGCGTCTGCGCCCTGCTGGTCAGTGTGCATCATAGCGACTGATCCACAGGTCCTTCTGGTCATTCTGCCGTTGGGTCGCTGGGCTTTTTATAGCTATAGATATGTTCATAGCCTCCTTCAGCTTAAGGATTTTTGCCTTTAGTATTTCCTGAATTTTGATTTCCCTTTTTAATACGAGATTAGAGTATGTCAGTAAATGTTTATTCTGGGTTAAATGTATCTTCCTCCAAGCAAATACAATCAATGAATAGAAGAGCCAGGATTTGAGTCTCTGGTTATGAGGCCAAGCTCATTCCCTTAGCATCTAACCACTCAGACATCATGTGATCTGTCGCTCTGCAGAGAACAGATCACCAACAGGGAAGCCAAGGTAGCATGCCTGCGATCTGTGTGAGGAAGAACTTTGTATAACACTGAGCACAGGGTATAAATAGATCAGGTTGCATCCTGAGAAGGGCACTCTGCTTCCAATCCCTGAGCAAGTTCATGAGAGCAAAATGGCCCTCCCTGCTTGTGGATGCTGTGGACGGATGCAGGGGGAGTGATGACTATTGGGTCCTTTTGACTCTGGGATGCCATCCCTTCCAATTCTAAGTTTCTAAGATTAGAAGGGACTGTTCGGATTTTAAGAAGGTCTATACTTTCAGGGAAAACCAATGAGTGTAGCAAAATCACTTTATTCTTGTCTGTAGGGGAAGAAAAAAAAGGCTGTGAAACATTGAGTGCTTTAAAATAGTCTGTGGCTACTGAAGAACAGTGTGTGGGTTATCTCTGACATTCACATGATGCCTTTTCTTGATTACAAGGTGGAAAGCTGCACACAACTTTCCACAATTACGGCTTCAGAGGCAAACACTCTTCAGGCAGTTAAAATGCTTCAGGCTTTTCTTCTGATGGCAATACTAACTGTTTAGCTACTTTGGAATGCAGTGGTATTGAATTAACTGTAAACAGTCATGCTGCACTAATCTAAAGGGGGAAAAATTAAACAGTAAAAGGTACAACCAGACTTATAGAAAGAGGAAATGCGGAATAAGTGTTAACCATGTGACGGGCACACTGGGAGAAAGCAGAAGAATTCAAACTGGCCCATTCACTTGCTGTTTCTATTACACTAAAAAACAACAACCCACCAATAAAAAACAAAACACCAAAAACTGAGACATTGACTTTTGGAAGTACCAAGCTGTTTAATCTCCTGTAATAAATGGAATATTAATGTGGATATGCCAGATTTCCTGTGACCTCCGACGTCAGCAGAGCTATTCCCTGGATTCATGACCCAGAAATCTATGGTCCCATAATTGGAGAACTCCATTTTCTCACATTTCATACTAGCGCCTTTCCAAATTCTTTAAAAATGTTATACCAGTTGCTAAAAATTGGTATATTTAACAAGGGACAACTAATAAAAATAAATTTGCTCCAATATATATTGATACTTATTCTCTTTCTGACAATTTTAAAAGACTGCTTTTATGATATTTATAGTATTCAGATTTTAAGTTTCATCCAGGACAAAGTAAACATACATAGTCAGAGAGAAACTTCTGTTACAAATAATTTGAGATTAAATAATTTAATTTAAGATTAAGAGTAACAGCTTTCTTCCCCCCCAACATTTACAAAGAAAAAAGAATGAGAACTCTTGAAAAACTGGAAATGACACCACATCATATAAATTTTGAGTAAATTTCATAGTAGCAAAAAGTACTGAAGGAACTATTCCAAGAGATATAAAAAGAAAAATCAATAAGTAATGCTTTGCATTTAAGAGCCTATAATTTTAAAAAATGCTTTTATATCCTTTATTTCATTTATGCCATAGGAAGTTATGGGTTTCATCTTGATGCCATTTTGTAGACCATTCTCAATTTTTTATCTTTAGAGGTGAAGAGATAACTAGAGTTGTGCTCATTTCTTTTGTTTCAGGTCAGCAGGGCACAGCAACTTCTCTTTGTAACAGAATAGAAGAAATTCCTAGTGGGCAGCCCTGATGGAAGACAGGGGACACATTCTTCTAATTATATTTAAGGAACATTTCCAGGAGAATTGGATACTTCCTTCTATGTACATATAACATGATATTAAATGGGGCTCTCAGTTAACTCCATAGTGCAGTGATTAGAACACTGGCCTTGTAAATTGGATTCTTCCCATTCTAATCACAGCTGAGGCTGGAAATGCAGCTTCTGATTCAGGAGGTCTGGGGTGGGGCCTGAAACGCTACATTTCTAAGCATCCCATGTGGTGCCGAGGCTGCAGGTGCTCAGGTCACAGGGTGGTTTGTCAGGACTGGCCACACAAACAGGAACTGCCAAGGTTGGTCCAAAACAGACCTGTGACCCCAGCCTCTCTCTACACTGATGAAGGACAAAATTAAAGAGGCCAGCTGATCATCACCCACAGAGAAGCCACAGTTGCCAAGAGTTGAGGGTGGGCCCTTTCCCTAACCCAAGCCTCCCCCACTGCCTCCGCCCTCCAGGCTGGTGAAAGTGGCTTCTGAGGACCACCCTGAGAACTTGCTATATGACTCTGGAGTTTGGAGGACATGGTGGCGCATGAGCCCTGAGAAAACGGATGCTGCATCAGTGGCTGCTGCCAGGCCCTGAATGCAGGGTGGCTCTGCGGGGAGAAGCTACACCTGTCAGGACCCAGGGTGTGGTTCTCCAGCACCAGGCATGGTTTGCAAGACAGAGATGTCTGCTTGCAGTCATTTAAAGAGACTTCTTAGACAGCATAGAGGCCTGGGCGGATAATGTCCATGGGGTACCCGGGAGCTGAGGGGGGATTATAAGTGACTGTCCATGCCGAAACCGGTTTGGCTCAGTGGATAGAGCGTTGGCCTGCGGACTGAAAGGTCCCGGGTTTGATTCCGGTCAAGGGCATGTACCTGGGTTGCGGGCACATCCCCAGTGGGTGATATGCAGGAGGCAGCTGATCGATGTTTCTCTCTCATTGATGTTTCTGACTTTCTATCTCTCTCCCTTCCTCTCTGTGAAAAATCAATAAAATATATTTTAAAAAAATAAATAAATAAGTGACTGTCCAAAGGAGAGGTCTTGCCAGTTCTCAGGTGGGTAGTGCAGATAAGTGCTGAAATGTGCCCACATATCCAAATCGCCATTGAACACCTGATCACCCCACCAGAGGAACCCCGGGCCAGGTCACACTGCAGATGGTCAGACAGAAGAGCTGCTCTGTCCCCACACTCTCTCCCTCCCCTTCGTCAGCTTTGGAGGGTCACAGGTGCGCATGAGCCTAAGTAGGCAGGAGGGAGTGCCCACTGCCCACCTGTGGGGTCCGAGAGGTCCAAGATGAACGTTTTTACTTAGAACGAAGTGCTGAATTTTAAGCGTTATTTGGATGGAACTTGTTCATTCTCAATGAGACGGTTTGAGGAACCAGAATGTAGCAGTTCTTTTTATCATCAGAAAATGATAAGACATTGGAGATTTAATGAGGGGTGTGCCTGGATGAAACCAGGGGTTTCAAACGGATAGAGCCCTGAACAGAATGAAACTGATTTCTGCATCCTGTGAAATGTCTTTGCTAGCTTTGAACAGCTTCAAATATACTAGAGAGCTCATTACAGTTCCACCAAACACTAACACATGGGTTAATTTTTTCCGTTTTCCCTTTCTTAGATAATTGTATTTATAATGCATAATTAAATTATTGAGAAAATTAAAAATGTATTAAGGATGTATGTTTTATGTGAGGCATAGTTATGATTTTTAATATGTAGCCATTTTTGATGGTCGCTTGGATTTTGATAGGAAAAGAAATTCTAAAGGAACTATTTCAAAGTTAAAATGACAAAAAATGTTATCTGCTATCAAAGATAATGCTCCAGATATCATCACTGCTTCACAAAGGAAAACTGAAGTCCAGGATTTTCCCATGCATATGCAGAATCACCTAAAATATGATCTAGCCAATTGACTGACTGAACTGGCTGGGAATCTGGCTTCTTAGCTGGATCTAAGTACCACTGTGGGTTCAAAGGTACATGCTTCTTGTCAGGATCAATAAGCACGAATATTTGCAAGGTAGAGGATGCATAAAGCCTAGGATAGGCATAGCTCTTCTTCCAAACTGTGGTTTAGATAAAAATCTGCTACAAAATATCAGATGAAATGACTACCACATAAAGCATGAGCCGTGTAGTGTCTGCATACACTGATTCACACACAGGTAAAGAGCAAACTAAGCCACAGTGCTGCCTAAACCTCCGGAAAGTGTCCATAAGTAGCATCAAGGAGTGGATGGAGCAGTTCACTCCAATGTAGATCCCACTGATATTTAGACTTCCATTCCACAACTCACAAAAGTTCATATATGTTAGTGTGCACTGTTACCTTTTTGACAGATGATAATTTTTCTCTGCAGCTGTAGGCACAAATCATTGAGCTGGTTGGCATGACAGTATTTTAGAAACACTTTTCGGACTCCCATCTAAAATATAAACAGCAGGGAAACATTTAATAGCCCGGATATGCCAAAATGATGATGAGAAAACCATCAGGCAAGAGATTTTTCCAGAAGACAATTAGAATAAACAAAGCTAACAAATTTAATTCCAGTACATGTCCCTTATTATTTTTTAACACTACTAACACCTAATCCCAATCACCCAAATTTTGTTCTAATAAGTCTCTTTATTATGTGTACACATTGTCACCAATATTTGCAAATGCCTACACACTACAGTTGTGGTAGTTGCATCATGTAGTGCAAAATACTGACTGGCTTTGACTCTTTTTTTTTTTTATTGTTGACACTATTACAGATGTCCCCCACCTCCCCTACCTTTGTCCACCTCCACCCTGCCCCCCACCACCATTCCCCTGGCCTCACCACTCTGTTGTCTGTTCATGGGCTATGCATATGTGTTCTCTGGCTACTCTCTGCACCTTTTATCCAGTCCTCTTTATCAGAAGATACAGCCAGCCCCACGCATGAATTTTCACACTCCTGAGCCAGACCCCTAACTTTCCTTTTCTTTTCTCAACCCAGGGAAGGGTGGTTAAGTTTACAAAAAGGGAAAACAACCAAACAAAAAGACCCAAACAAAACATACAGAGGTCATACAAAATTGTCTCATGTCAATTAATTTTTCTACTAAACTGTACATTATTATATACTAGAGGCCTGATGCACAAAATTCATGCAAGAGTAGGCCTTCCCTTTCCCAGGCTGCCAGCACTGGCTTCCCTCTGGCACCAGGGACCCGGGCTTCCCTCGCAGCCCTGGCTTCATCCGAAGGTCATCCAGAAGGACATCTGGTCTAATTAGCATATTATGCTTTTATTATTATAGATCAATGTATATAGCCGCAATTATAGAACTGCAACATCAAAGTAAAAAGACTCAACAAAGTCACGTGAGCAATAATTTTCTAGTCATCTGCATAAACAGAAGTACACATTGAGCTTTCTTCTCTAGAATTTTAAAATTTCATTACACCCCCAAATTCATTTCCATAAAAAAGGTTAGTGGTATGCGAGCTAGTCCAATCATGCTGCTATTGATGAAAGCAGCTACCAAAGAGAATTCTTAAAAACACACAACAATAAGCCATGCCGAGCATTTAAAAAAATAATTTTTCTCTGTGTTGTGCTCATTTTCTAAGAATTCATGGAACTGAATGCCCTTTACAATGTAAGTGTTCACAGTCAGAAGAAGCAGGCACAAATAATTGCAGAAAAGCCTGGTAAATACTGACACGAAGTGCTGTGGAAGCTCGGAGGTGATATTCTGTTAGATAAAGAGGAAATACTGCCTAGGCAAACCTGGTAATATGTTCATAATCATATTCTCAGCACTTGAGACAAACACTGTTAAAATAAGAGGAAGACTAACATGTGTGCTTCCAAGCATGGCCTGAGGACGTTAAATGATAACACCGCACAGCCCGTGTCATACATCACAGTGACACTCGAGGCTTGCATGTCTATACACATCATTAGGTACTGGAAAGGTTTATAGGTCAGACTTGTCTTCAGAGTATGTGGCCAGAGGCAGTTTATGAACCTTTTCATATGGAAACGGAGTTTACTTCAAACATATTTTGTCACTTCCCATCTTTCCTTCTAACTCTCCCCTTAGCCATGTTGTCTTAATGAAACACACATTTACACGGAACTGGGACCGGAATCTTACACTGTGGTAGCCAGGGTAGTTAGTTAGATCAACAGAGAATGCTCTCAACTACTGTTCTGTTTCAGAGGCCTCTGGCTGGCTAGATGTTCTTCTTCATTTAGTTTTTTGTTTTTGTTTTTGTTTTTTTTAGTTGGTTGAAATTTGAGACATTTGCCTAGGTGGGTGGCTACAGAGAGTTGTTACTTCTTTCCCCCATTGTATTGCCATTCTCTCTCCCTAGTTATTTTCCATAACTCACAGTCTTTTTTCTGCTTCCTGACTGACTATTGACTTCTTTTGGCAGTCAACAGGAAGAGCAGTTGGTACTGTCTGTGAGCACTGCGGAACAAATCTGTGAGGCAGGCACTGGGAAGGAGGGAGCATGTCATCTTTCTGTTCATCCCTGACTGTGGCATGTTACTCACTGTGGGAAACTACACCCCAAAGGCAAAATTCATGCAAACCTGAGTTCCAAAATGAAACTTTAAAAGAGTGATAGCCAGCAAGACTCCACAAATGGTGGAATGAATAACAATTAGGAGAACTAACAAATGCAAGGAACACCAGGGGAGGAGACCTAGAGAATGCACCCAGGAGAACTGGATTCTAGTCCCACCTCCATACTTAAAAGGAGACCCTATGCAGGAAGAGAGTTAGAAGACTAAGATCTGTTACAGGGACATTTCTAACGGCCATTCAAAAAACCAAATTTGTTTACCTTGAGAATTCTTCTAGAGTTACAAAGGAGGTTCCTCTCCTTAATGAGTTCATATGGAAAATCTGCAGTAAGCAAATCTAGCAAGAATACATGCTTAGTGTGATGATACGAGTTATTTTCAAGGACCATCAGAGAGGAGGAGGTGATCAAGGTGGAATCAGGTAAGATTCACTCAGAAGCATGCTATCTAAGCCATTTAGCATTGAAGGGTATGTAAGAATTTTCCAGGGTGGCTAGGCATGATGGGAAAAAGATGAATGGGGGCAGAAAAACTAGCATATGAAAGGCAAGGAGCAGAGAATGACAAACGAGCTTGGGGGTACAGATGGGTGAAGAGTGACGAGAGAAGAGATTACAGATGTAGCTAGTGGCCAAATTGTGAAGAGTATTACAGGAAAACATGGACATTCTTCTATGAGCAATGTGGCTAAAGTGAACGAATTAAAGGGGATCAGACTTAATTTTTATAAAAATAATTTTTGAAACTCTATTTGAAATCTATAAAGTCCTTACTTTTTCAGGAGAATGGATTGTTGGGCTTGGCTTTGGGAAATAGTTTGTTAGCAAAGTGAGACAATCTAAGGCAATCACAACAGTTTGGGTTTGGAAGATTATACAACTGTTGCTTGTCTGGCGGCCAGTCCCTATTTATCCTTTATAACTGGAGCCAAAACCCACCTTCATTATTAGATCTCTGATACTCATTTATTTACTTACAGTAGTGCTTTTATGACTTTCATTTGTGTTCCCAGAGCATCCTCTGAATGATCCTTTTTCTCTTATTATATGCATTGCTTATTTATCATTATCTATATATTCATATCTCTCAAAAATATGAAGATATATTCTTGATCTTACAAGTGGTAGGGATGTGAGGAGGGTGGATTTGAATTAGACAGAGAAGATGAGGAACTGTGAAGTGCTGGTGTAAGATGAGTATAGAGATGGACGATAATGTCTTCAAGGATGGAAATAAGGTATGATGGACGATGGGAATAGAAGCCAGACCCAGAAGTCATTCAAAAATCTGTGAATAAGTCATGGACATCAGTCAGCGATAGAATAAATGATGGTGGAAATAAAAGGAAAAAGAAATGGAGTGAAAACGGTCCAAAAGTGGTGCAGACATAAGAAAGATTGGGCAGCAGTGATTCAGCTGACCCCTCTCCTCTACTGAGACAAAAGAAGGGAGAAAAAGTGAAATCATAAGCTATTATTGTCAGAAAATATCCAGTTTTCAGTTTGCATATGTAGGCTAAATTAGAAGGGGAGTAAATATGGAGGGTAAAGTGGATTTTTTCAGTATATATTAGCGATTCCATGGATTCTGACTGTGGGTACTTGAGAAGCAGTCTGAGTGTTTCACAGGGCTGATCTGTTACACCAGACTTGGAGGCAGGAAAATGCAGTTTTTGATGGGAGACATGGTCGGGATAATAGCAAGGGAGGAGGGAAGTGGGTGTGTGAGAGCACAGGGCATGTGCGAGGGAAGGTGGGATGTTAGACAGGCAGTCACATGTAATGTTGGGAACGAAAGGCCAGCTCTCAAAGCTCCTGATGGGTTTTTGGTATAGCTACTAGTATGTCCATAAAAATTCTCCCTGCAGTGGTAAAACCAAGGGCTTTGAAAGTAAGGAGGGCTTCTAGGCATCTGGTTCAATGGGAGGGGGGAGAGAATTCAATTCTGAATCCACTTTTAAAGTATCCTGTTCAGTTCCATCCATGCTGTTGCAAATGGTAAGTATTCCTTCTTTTTTACAGCAGCATAGTATTCCATTGTGTAGATGTACCACAGCATTATGCTAAGTGAAATGAGCCAGTCAATGAAAGAAAAATATCACATGATCTCATTCATTTATGGATAATAAAGACCAGTATAGCTGATGAACAAAAATAGATCCAGAGGCAGAGCAGCATCAAACAGACTTTCAAACTACAGCGGGAAGGCTGAGGAGGGTTGGGGGGCGGGAGGGGCAGGACTTGTATGCATGCATATAAGCATAACCAATGGACATAAGACACTGGGAGGGGTAGGGGAGGCTGGGGGAATGTCAAGGGTGGGGGGAGGAGACATATGTAATACTCTTTGTAATACTTTAAGCAATAAAACAAAATTTTTTAAAAAAGTATCCTGTTCAACAGAGCTAAAGACTTCATGGAAATGGCTAGGTATTGTGCTGCCATCACATTCAGAAAGTTTTAGAAAGTTCTTCATTCACCTACTTGAAATACTTTACAGTTATTCAATGGACTGATCCATTATTTCATATCCATTCATTCACATTTTTTACCATATATAATTTATTTGTGGATTGGCAAGATGTGGAGATGCTCATTAAAAATGTTACCATTTGCACTGACTGGTTTGGCTCAGTGGATAGAGCATCAGCTTGCAGACTGAAAGGTCCCAGGTTTGATTCCGGTCAAGGGCATGTACCTTGGTTGCGGGCACATCCCCAGTAGGGGGTGTGCAGAAGGCAGCTGAACGATGTTTCTCTCTCATCGATGTTTCTGACTATCTCTTTCCCTTCCTCTTTGTAAAAAATCAATAAAATATATTTTTAAAAAATGTTACCATTTGTTTGACAAGTTGCTGGTCTTTTGGGGTTGTCATATTTGTAGCAAATGTTTCATCTCTTCTAAAAGATTAAAATTAGCCCTTCAGCAGTATTTTGAATTTCTTCATCAGAAACTATTCTGAATAATGCATTTTAGTCCTTCAGTCCTCTGGTATCACTGATAGTAAGGATTAGTGAAGCATAAATCTAGAAATCTTTATCAGAAAAACTCAGAGAGGATCACATGAATTTTAGGAGAAATGTGTTGGCCATTTTAATTTTCCTATGGAATGAATTCACATGAAGTTACTTTGCAATCAGTGCCTTAGTGTGCTGTCTCACATCCAACAAATTAGGATTCATCCGAATGAGAACAAATGTTTAGATCACCTACATTCTTGATTCCAGTTGCATTCTCTTATAGAAAGATATTTCTCTCTCACACCGTAGAAAAGGAGGGAATGAAATGTTCTCCTACTGAGCCCTCTCCCTGTGCACTCCCTAGATGCAGAGTGTTCTGATCTGAGATTAAAATGTTAATGTCATTCTCACTTCTATAAAAGTAAGCCATCTGTGAATTATAGTCATTGCTATTTTTATTAGAAAACCATTAGGATTTTTTTTGAAGTGACAGATTTTAAAAGATTATACAAAATTATCATTGATGACTCCGAAAGCTTCAATTACTGCTACAGTCTTCAGGGACTTTTTTTTTTAGAGGTGCAGGCTGTGGGAGCACAGACACCTGCTGGAATGGTGGTTGTGATGGTATGTAGGTGGTCTGGAGGATGTACAGAGAGAGATATTAAAGGAACCTGTAAAGGCCCTCTCCTCCCTCTTCTTCCTCCCTCCTCCTCCTCCTCCTCACCACTGATTGCTGCTTCCAATCACAGCGTTACAACAAGTAGGGCTTGCCCTCCCATGGAGGGTAGGAGGGACCCACACTTCTTGTTTCCATGGAAACCTCAGGACATCCCCCCCCCTACACAGGAGATGCACATTACTGGCCTCCCTTTTTAGGGGTGTCCCCATTTTACCACTCCTCACTGTATGTGAGATGACGAACAAAACTAACTTCAGAGTGATCTTCCAAACATCATTATATTACTTTTGTGCTTAAAATCACTTGATTGCAAGTCATAATGTTCAGGATAATGTTCAAAATCTTTAGAAATGTTTATTAGACTTTCTATAGTATAGTTCTTTTTCAGGGCATTCTTGTTTATCTATTCTTAAACTATATCATATTGCTTGCTGTTCCAAAATGCGAACTTGTTTTTCTCCTCTGGCTTAACATAGTCTGTTTCTTTTTTCACATAATATCTTTATCTAAATTATCTACTTTTTAAAAAAGATTTTTTATTTAATTTTATAGAGAGAGGAAGGGAGAAGGAGAACAAGAGAGAAACATCAATGTGAGAGTGAAACATCCATCAACAACCCCCTTATCGAGGATCGAGCCCACAACCGGGGCATGTGCCCTGACCAGGAATTGAACCTGCAACCACTGAGCAACACCAGCCAGGGCTAAATAATCTACTGAATAAGCTCCTATTCATCATTTAAATCACACATGGCTTGGTGAACTCTCAGTTTAGCATTTACCATGTAATAATTAATTCATTAAAATAGCATATCTATGTCATTAATGTATCTTGTATACCTCTATAATATCACTGATTTCCTTATTTTGTCATTATTTGTATACCTACCTGAATATTCAACTTGACTATTGGGCTAGGATAACATTGAAGAAATATAAAGATGGTAAGTTATATATATTAAGGTGAAGGAAATGAAAGTAAATGGAATAAAATGGAGAAAGAACTTCAAAGACCGATTTTAATAGATACTAGGTATACTATGAACTCAGTTATTTACAAAAATTCATTTAAAATAATGAAATCTTAAAATTAAACCTTTATGAACTACTTTAATTCATTCATTTTCTAAAAATGCATTTAATGTTGTTCAAGAAATAAAGACTTTTGGTATAAGACTATTGCAAACCAAAATCTAGAATGCACCCCATCCTCTAATTCTTTACCTGCTCTTCAATTCCCCTTGCACACTGCCTCCAATTTATTAATCTTCCAGAAACTGTCAATGATTCCATATTGCCTGTAAACTAAAATGCATACTTCTGAATTAGCATTCAAAGCTCTCCATAATATGGCCTTTATTAATCTCTGAAGGACTAACACTTCTTATTCCTCTAAAAAGAGGTGCTACTTATTGTTATTTTAACTTCCCACATATTACTGAGGGCAGGAAATCAATGTGAAACTTCTGTAGACACTATCAAGGGGCTATAGCATTCATATGCACAAATTTTTTATTGAATGATGTTACTATTGTTCTCAGTGTTATCTTAGAAATATCACTTCATATAATATTGGGATGTTTTTCGTAATAATTACCATAGATTTTATTTTAATGAAATATCACTTATTGTCAATGCTTTTTTTTGTTGTAAAAATGCTTAATTTCCATCGTTTCTGATAAAAGATTAATCTTTAAAATTTTCAATCTTGCCGAAACCGGTTTGGCTCAGTGGATAGAGCGTCGGCCTGCAGACTGAAAGGTCCCAGGTTCGATTCTGGTTAAGGGCATGTACCTTGGTTGCGGGCAATTCCCCGGTAGGGAGTGTACAGGAAGCAGCTGATCGATGTTTCTCTCTCATCGATGTTTCTAACTCTCTATCCCTCTCCCTTTCTCTCTGCAAAAAAATCAATAAAATATACTTAAACATTTTTTTTCAATCTTTATTACTCTAAAAACATTAGCATTATTCTAATAAATACTTCCCACTTAAAAATAAGATATATTTACAATAAAAGTAGTCATCTTCTTTCAATATAATATTAGCATTAAAAAAAAGTCCTGGTAACTCCTAAAGTGCCTTACCATGTAAATCTGTTCCCAGTTTTTAAATAGCCTTATTGATGTGATGTGAACAATATACTGTTTCTTTTATATGGTTTGATGTCTCCATCACTCTCCCATCAGAATTGTTTTTCCTTCTGCTGATCTGAGAATGTCACTGTGCTCCTTTAAAATACTGTTGTTTCTACTTTTACCATGGAAAGCACTTTCTGCACTTATTATGTAATCTCTTCCAAATAGAAGCAGCCCCTCAAACCCCGATATTTCCACATACAAGCTATGAATATTCTTTCACTCATTCCTGCTTCTAATTTTTTAAAAGTTTTCATTCACTGATTTTTAGAGACAGCTAGCCAGACAGAGAGACAAACATCCATGTGTTGTTCTAGCTATCCGTGCATTCACTGCTTGCTTCCTGTATGTCCTCTGACCAAGGATCGAATCCACAATCTTGTCACCGTGTATTGGGACAATGCTCCAACCAACTGAGCCACCAGGGCAGGGTTCATTCCTGGTTCATATCTTTTTAACATAGCTCTCAGGTACACTATATCTTTTATCTTTCCTGATTTTCCTTGTCTCGCATTTATTCATCCATTCAACCTTTCATGTGTCTGTCTTATCCATCTATTCATTCATCATTCATCCATCATCCATACATAAACCGAACATTTGCCAAGGGCATTCCTGATGCCAGGCCCTGTGCCAGGCTCTGGGACTGCAAGGACAAACAGAATACCTCCTACGCTCTCAAGAATTTCAGTAAAACAACCATTTAACTAAAATTCATCTTCTCCAGGCTGAATTCACATAGTTCCCCCATTTGCTTCTTTGATTCATTAAGTTTCTAAGGATGACAATTATTTTGTATGTGTATAATTATAATTAATATTTTCATATTTTGTACTTTCATGGTAACTTTGAAAAATTATGAAATAAAAATATTCTAATTTTCAGCCAGGCTCTGAATATACTTTTAAATATCCTCAAAGGATACATTTATACTAAAATACAAGTTCTCTTCTATATAAATAGACTATTCTTGAAGTTTAACTTCAACATAGAAAAGATAATTATAGCCATGCACATCTAATAGAGTACTGTATCTTCTATTTGAAGAAGGTGGTTTGGCTCAAATTACATATAATTGCAGGTTAAGAAAAATTAATTACTCTCACCTAGAATAGTATGACCCATACAGTAAGCAGTGATGAATAAAAACCACTATTTTAAGTTTACTAGTGAATTCCTCATTATGCAATCCTATATATTATTTCATTATGAAAATCACATCAATAGAGTCAAGAGTGCTTTAAAAAAATTTCTCTTTCCCCACATAACACATTGTAAAAAGCAATCACAAGCCTTACCCAAACAAGACTGATTAGCTTCAAAATCAAGAGGAAAGCGTATTGGATAAGTTAACGTATTCATTTAAGGAGTACCTTTAGTTTTTCTTCTTAACAAAATGGCCTCCATAATGTCAGTAATTACGTGCCCCATGGAATGTGTATGTGATGAATGATTAACAGCAACATAAGCATAAGCACAGCCCACTGTACTCACTGGGGCATGTGTAGGCACATAGGTCGGGAGCCCTTCCACCACCAGTAACTGCCAAGCCACCGCCATCCATGTATTTTGATGTTTGCTTTACTTCTAAAAACATGAATACTCACAGCATTTGATCCTGGGCATCTGATCTTATGTTGTTCATCCTTAAGAGTATTTTCAGATATTAAAATATACTAGTACTTCCATAGGTTTCCTAATTTTCCACATACCCATTCTGTGGTGTGTTCCTGTTTGCTTTGAGACTCCTCTACATCTATTTTTGTGAATTATCTTCTGCTTTCAACTCCTAAAAGACCAGGCCTTTACCATTATTTAGTGCTCCACATAGTGTATGCAGCAAATTCACACTTGTTAATAAGAGCTTGGGCATATCCCTGACAAGCATTAGTATTTTAGTTTTATAGAAGATCCCACTCTTCAAGTCAACACAATTTAATAGGCCTATTTATTGAAGGCCCCTGGGAAGATATCTCTTGACCTTTCTTTGATTCACCTACCCTGTTTGTCCTGTTGACCATCACTCTATCTTGACTGGGTCACTATATTAGCTTGTTAACTGGTTTTCCAGCTCTATTCTTGCTCTCCAACAATGCAATTTTTTCATGTTTAAAGCATAAGTCAGATCGTGTTACTATCCTCTTTAAAGCTTATTAATGACTTCACATTGAACTTAAAGTAGAACCTTGTAGTTTGACTACATAAGCTGTGGCCCTTTCTTGCCTCTAAACATCCATTCTCAACACGGTGATTCTGCCCCCAGAAGGTGAAACTGGTTCCTGATGGGGAAAAATACCCTTACCTATTATAAGGTTTGTGGCATAAAATAGGTGCTTAATAAAGGCCTTTTGGAGTGCTAAATAAACCTTTAATTGGGGAAAATGAGATAGATATATAAGAAATAAAATAGGATTAAGTATAGCCAAAACCACTTTCTTTTTTTAGTAGTTAAGAGACTCATATTGATAAGGAGGATTGATTATTGAGGGGCCACAAACCTTTGTAATAGCTCAGATTCCCCCCACCCAAAAGTAAATTCATTAGTAATTCTTTCGTTAATTTTTCTCCATCATGGAGCAATAATGAAGAAAATACAGGTGGAGAACACTGTTATGCAGCATGGTATCTCTTCTTAGCACCCAGTTCTCAGTGCTCCAGCCATTCTGCTCCCATCAGTTCTCTCAGGCTGCCTTCATCTCGGGGTCTTGGCACACTCTGGTCCTGCCCCCAGACTCACTTTCCTGCCCTGTCCTGTGGCTGGGTCCTTCTCCTTCAGATCTCAGCCTACCGGGGTTCCCCTTGGAGATGCCATTTCAGCCATATCTAAGCTTCGGCAACTTTAATTTGCTGTCAGTGTCCTTATTGGTTCCCTTACAGCATGGATCCTAACCTGTAATTATTTATTAGTTTACCATTCATGGTCCCACCCCGTCCCCACAAGACTGTAAGCCCTGTGGAAAAGAGAGACACCATTCCTACTTAATATTGCCTTGTGGAACTTCAGGGACATAAATGGTACTCAATAAATGCTGTCGTCTCAAGCAACCATTCAACCTGGAGTTAGAGGAAAATCAGATTGATTTGTAAGAGATGAAAGTTAGATTAAGAACAGGCATAGCCAGTTTTTACTTAGAGATTAAGTGCCTCTGTGTAATGAAGCTGAGAGGAAAAATATAAAATTACTTTAAAGGAGAAACTATGACACCTGGCAACAAGGCTTGATTGTGGATCCCTGTATTACCAAAGAGAAAATATGATAATAAGTAGGCCATTTGTTCATTCATTCATTCAACAAATATTGGTTGAGTGTCTACTCTGTGCCAGACCCTGAAAGGGATGTACTAGCAACACACACACACACACACACACACACACACACACACACACACACACGATGTAACAATATATAAGAAAAAAGAGATATAATATTTGTCCACAAAAAGTTCAGAGTGAAAATGGAAAGATACACTAACCAAGAATTAAACAACTATAATATTACTTTAAAAAACTGAGTCAATACACAAAAAACATTAGTAGTTATCTCTAGATAAATAATTCAATTATGAATGATCTGTATTTTCTTAATTTTCCCTATTTTCCAAGTTTCTTACCAAGAATGAATGCTGCTTTCATAATAAAATGTGTTCATATATGTGAGCAATTTTTTATTACAAGAGAAAAAAAGAAATAAATGTATGTGCATTTATATAGTGATTCCCAGTTATAATGCACATGGTACCAAGAGATACTCTTAGACCCCTAGTCTATTATTTGCAACATTAATAATTCCAGAGGAAGAGAAGAAATATGAGAAAGAATCATTTTATAGGCTATTTTCTAGCTTGTACTTATAGTTGATTTATGAAGTGTTCTCTGAGTAATAAAACAAAGGTTATAAACCATTAATTTATTGTATTAATAAGAGTCAAGGGCCCTAATACAATTGTTTTATCTTAGAATATCTAAAAAAAAAGTGGAGGGTGCTTAAAACTTTAACAGTTTCTAGCTCTTACTTTTATTAGCTTTTCTCTACTGTACTATTTTAGATTAATGAAATAATAAATCTTTCATCCATCTGATTTTATTTAATGGTATGGGAAAATGTTAATCTTGCAATTCTCAGTACTATAAGAATGAATCCTTCAAAGACCATATATTTTTACAGAGACACAATGAAATTTAGGTTATTCCTTGAAAATTACATTAGAAGATGATGATAAATTAATTATTGTACTTTTTTGTTAGTGAATAAACACAAATAGAAAAAACAGATTTCACAAAAATTTGGGGGTTTTCTTTTGTGAGCATGCTTTATTATTTCTTTCAGTCTTGGTGCTCTCTCTCTCACTCTCACTCTCACTCTGACACATATACACATAGAAACATGCACATGAGGCCCAACCGGCATGGTTCAGTGGTTGAGCATCGACCTATGAACCAGGAGGCCATAGTTTGATTCCTAGTCAGGGAACATGCCCAGGTTGTAGACTCGATCCCAGTACGGGGCATGCAAGAGGCAGCCAATCAATGATTCTATCTTATCATTGATGCTTTATCTCTTCCTCTCTCTCTCTGAAATCAATAAAAATATATTTGGGGAAAAAAAGAAGCATGCACATGAAAATATATTACATGGGTAGTTGAGGTGAAGTTGAAGTTCTAATTTAATTTCTTACTTCCTGTGTGTATAATCTTGAACGAGTTACCGAAAGTCTTCCTTTATCTGACTCCTCACCGTTAAAATGCTAGAGGACATGTAAACTCTCTCTAAGGTTATAACCTAAATTTCTCCTTCCGTAATTTCCTGTAGCAGCTACTTCAAAGGGACCACGCAAAACACTCTTTTTGTCCACAAGGGTCCCCACACTCCAGAGTTTTAGAATCTGGGTGAAAAGACAGTGAAATGGCTGGCAGGGCTCTCCTAAATGGGGGGCAGCCTGCCCCCCAATCCCGACTTCCCCTGAGCTCTGCAAGTGTCTGTGCTCGGAAGCGGCACCCCTGGCATCGCGTGAACTGCCTCTGACAGATTTGTTTCTCCATTCGTCATCCCTCCAGATGGCTCTAAAATGAATATAGCATTCAAATAACAACACAGAAGAAATCATCCTATAACCAGTTGATTCATATAAAACGTGTGAAAATCCGATTATACCATTTATTTTTCCACTTAGAATTAGTTTCAAAAGTTTTCACTTTACATAAATGACATAACATGGCAAACAAGCATGTTCCACATGGCCCGGCGTGCCTGCCAGTCACTGTTCTAGGGCTTGAAGAAATCAGGGTGGGGAGTGTGTGATCGCATGTACGTAGATCTGGAGGCATTATTTCCAAAGTTACCTTAAAGTAGGACTGAACTAAAAATGTATCCATTTCGATAAATAAAATACCTGAGTAACTTTAAAAATAGCAGGAGGTTAATAACTAATGGTTTGTTTAACTTGTTTTCAAACTATGACCTAATTCAAACTATTTCAATTTTCCCCCCACAAATGAAGAAATCCACAGGTTCTTTGTTTCATAAAAAAAATGTCTGATGAGACAAAAAGCAATACTGGAAGTTAGTTCTGTAGAGTCTACTCAAATCATTTCAAGACTCTTCCATGCGTTTTTGAACAACTGAAATTCTGCCTTGGAATAAGGACAAAGCTCTGACTAGTCCACCGTATTTTAAAAATATGTCATTTCATCATAAACGTGAACAAGAAACCGCCACCAAGGAGGGCTCTTTCCAGACACCATCACACACTGATTTTCCTTCAACTTTTCTTCAAAAGAAAACAACCGTATGTTAAAGCAGCGATGTCAAGTATATTAAGGGAATAGTGACATCAGTGACTTTGCCAAAGGTTACCAGTTCAAGTCAGATAAAAGAAGGCTGAAGATTCCTTTGAGAAGTAAGAGCTAGTGGTGCAAAACATATAAACAGTTAATTATTATTTGAAAGCCAAAGTGCTTTAAAGCAAAACACAGTCAGTGCGATTTATAGATTTGTTTTCAGAAATGCTTAAAAGAATTAATTTGACCCTATACAATATTCTTCTTAAATTGTATTTATGTAGCAGTTACAAATTTTTAAAATCCGTTTTAATTGCAGAAGTAATGCATGAATACATGTATTTACTAAACATGAATATAAGCCCAGCTTCCATTTAACTATCATCTCAACATGATTCCTTAGATACTGCCACTGTTAGGTTTTTGTTATGAATTATTCTGGGTTTTAAAAATTCCTATATGTCTATGTATCTATATAAAACCTATTATATGATTTAGTAGGCTTTTGTTGCCAAAGACTCATTTACTGGCCCAGAATATATGCACACATATCTACTGTGCATGTTTCTCTGTGCCCTAAGCTGGAGATACAGCAGTAAATTGACATAAAAAACCTTTCTGGTGGAGCTTACATACTAGTGCAAAAGAGACAATCACATGATCTCACTCATTTGTGGAATATAATGAACAACATAAACTGATGAACAAAAATAGGTCCAGAGACAGAGAAGCATCGATCAGACCGTCAGACCTCAGAGGAAAGGAGGGGAGGGTGGGGGAAAGGGGGAGAGATCAACCAAAGGACTGGTATGCGTGCATATATAAGCCTAACCAATGGACACAGACAACTGGGGGGTGAGGGCATGAGTGGAGGTAATGGGGGGATAAGGACACATATGTAATAACTTAATCAATAAAGAAATTTTTAAAAAGAGAGAGACAATTGCCAAACCGGTTTGGCTCAGTGGATAGAGCGTCGGCCTGTGGACTCAAGGGTCCCAGGTTTGATTTCGGTCAAGGGCATGTACCTTGGTTGCAGGCACATCCCCATTGGGGGGTGTGCAGGAGGCAGCTGGTTGATGTTTCTCTCTCATCGATGTTTCTAACTGTCTATCCCTTTCCCTTCTTCTCTGTAGAAAATCAATAAAATATATTTTAAAAAAAGAGAGAGAGACAATCAACAATTTTGTAGAACACGTGCATCTAAGGAATAAGAATTAAGCAGAGAAGAAGGAGCTAAAAGGAGGTGGGGGGATGTGATGATTTAAAAGATGGTGAAAGATGGCTCAGTGGATAGAGCACCGCCCTGCAGACTGAAGGGTCCCAGGTTAGATTCCAATCCAGAGCACATGCCCAGGTTACAGGCTCAGTCCCCAGTAGGGGGCATGCAGGAGACAGCCAATCAATGATTCTCTCTCATTATTGATGTTTCTCTCTCTCTCTCTCTCTCTCTCTCTCTCTCTCTCTCTCTCTCTCTCTCTCCCCTTCCCCTCTGAAATCAATCAATACATATTTTAAAAAAGGTGGTAGTGAGCAAAGCCTGGCATATTGCAAACTGGGTGGATTTACCAAAATGGTTTAATAAGACCGTTCTTAAACTATCTGTGCTCAAGTAGTGATTTATAACCAAAATTACCCTGACTCGCCTGTCAACCAGCACCACCCATGAATCTTCTCTCAACCCTCAAATTTCCTGGGGATGGCAGGGTAGCATCTAGGTCTCAGCTCTCAGGACTAGACTTGATAGGAAACACTGTATAAAGTCAATCATGTCTTCCCTCCATTCCAGTTCTTCTTCTCCATTTTCTTTTCCTTTTCTTTCTTTCTCCTTTCTCCTTTTCTTTCCAAGATGCAGTTAGGAACTAAAGTCCAAAAGTGCTATGCTATGTAAGGGTCATTTGGCTGACAGTTTGGGTAAAAAAGATTCTGATCAGAATTGGGCAGCAACGGGAAGCTGCCAGTTTTTTTTCCTTCATCTACTGGATAAATTATGAACGTTACACACACACACACACACACATACACACACACACACACACACACACTAACTACAAGAAGCAATCTGCTCCAGCTGATACAGGAATATGTAAGTGCCTTTGACCAAAGCTCCACCGGGGACGCCTGGGCTATGTCCTCCTAGTTCTGTGACCTGAATAAGAGGGCGCCGGGCGGCTGCATTGAAAGACACAGATCGAGTGAAATGCAGTGGAGAGAACAGAGCATAGCAAGACCAGGTGCCGGCGTCACAAAGGGGCCTTTCCACCGAAACCAAATATTAACGGCACCTAATGTTTTGATCAGTGCGCTGATTTCCAAGACTCCATTTCCTCGTATTTAAAATGAGGTCATTACTGTTCACCCTACCTGCTTTCTTTTTTCTACATAGAGATGCTATTCAGCTTAAGTCAAATAAAGCAAAAAAAAAAAAAACAAACAAAAAAAAACACAAAAACACCTGAATAGTTGGTTTTTGGAGAAAACACACACACACATTCTGTAGAAGAGAGAAATCATTTTTTACAAAATATTAAAAAGTCCCACTACCTCCCTCGCATATTGACTCCCAAGCCACAACTATGTAAAGAATAAATAGCACGTGGATAGGTAAACAAACCCAACAGCACTGAAGGGAAGGACAGAGACATGTCCTCATCTGAGGCAAGGAAACACTGGTGTTCATCAGCACTTGTGCATTTGCTGCCATGTATGAAAGTGTGAGAACCATGGACTTAGAATCCTATCTTTTTTTAAAAAAAAAATACATTTTATTGATTTTTTACAGAGAGGAAGGGAGAGAGATAGAGAGTTAGAAACATCGATGAGAGAGAAACATCGATCAGCCGCCTCCTGCACATCTCCTACTGGAGATGTGCCCTCAACCCAGGTACATGCCCTTGACCAGAATCGAACCTGGTTCCTTTCAGTCCGCAGGCCGACGCTCTATCCACTGAGCCAAACCAGTTTCGGCTAGAATCCTATCTTGATGATTCAGAGGCTTTACTGCACAAGGTCTGATTAATGTCAAGGAGAAATGAAGAAATCTCATAAGATCTTCAAGATGCAACAATACAAGAATCACACCTTTAGTAAAGAGAATTTAATTTGTAGCTAATACTCTAGACCAGGGGTCCTCAAACTACGGCCCGCGGGCCACATGCGGCCCGCCGAAAACATTTATCCGGCCCGCCGGGTGCTTTTGCCGCCGCTGCCAGTCCTGCTTAGCAGCCGACTCGTCCCGGGCCCGCAGTGCCCATGTGTGGAATGTCTGAGGGACAGTGAACTGGCCCCCTGTTTAAAAAGTTTGAGGACCTCTGCAGGTTCACACAGCAAAAGGTAACTCTGATCTCCTCTATCTTCTGGCATTGTTCTTAAAATTACGGAAAAGAGTAATTTAACTTATGCTAACCATTCAGAGGCAAAGGATTAACCCTGCCTGCTTCACAGAAACACACACTGTAACTCTCAGCAATTTGGGAATCATGCTACGGACACAGTAACCATCCATGAGGACCTCACTGTTGCTCCTGTTCATCCTGGTCCATTAAACCACTGAGAAGAGAGTCATCGTAAGAACTGCAACTATCAACACATTTCAAACAAATGCTTTGGTTTTCAAACTGAGGAATCTGACTTACCAGGTCAAAAATGAATGTTTTTTTTTTAAAAAAAATCCTTTTGCTCTCTGACTAGCAGAAAAGTGACATAAGAGTAAGCTTTATTTCTGTGAAGTCAATGATTTGTCCTCTATGATAAAGCACCCGGAAGGTTACATTTTACAGAAGCTGAAGAAAGCAGTCTCATCAACTATTTACTATGGAACACAGGAGCAAACATGTTCAATGAATGAATACATTTATCTTTGTTCTGTATTTTTAGGCTCCTTTGAAGAGGTAAGGAGTGAGGGGAAATGGAATAGTGCAATGAAATGTGAGCTTTTTCCAATTTTTTGTTTTGATGAACTTTTTCTAAGTCCAAGCATGTGTTTTAATTTATCATTGCCCTCAGCAGAAATTTTAAGTGTCTTAGCACATGGATAAATGGCTGCCAGTTTGTTCCCCAGTCCCCTTGCACACTTTGATCCCATACACTACACAGGTGTATCAGAGAACTGATGGCTAGTCAGGTATTGTGGTCACTGCCAGTCACTTTCTTAGTGGAGGATTTATTCCAGACTCCCTCACCTTTTTCCTACAACAGGACCTTCTTTCTCAACATTATTTCTTTTTAATTATTCTTATCCATGAGTATTATTTAAAGGGAAAAAACACAAGAATATCTTAGAGTTACTTATTCATGAACCACTACTATTTAAAGCTTACTTAAACATTCCATCGATGATTCAGTTGAAAAGACTTAAGTTCACCTACAAGCTTGATATGCATTTCTATCTGTGGCCCCCACATCTTATGACTCTGTTGTGACTAGCTCACATCATTCTGTGTTAGTAATTCCTCCTTCCTTTTTTATGCAATCTTTAGGCACGATGTGCATCCATGATTACTACAGACTGTGTAAGCCTCCTCCTTCAGGCTGTTATTTAAAGTTCAACTCCATCATTATTAGGAGAAAAAAAAAGAAAGAGGGAAAAGATGGTAAAGAAAAAGATTGGGTGGCAGAAATAATCAAATCATTACTCATCAGTGCTAAAATTTCATGTTCTTAGCTCTTCATCATAGAAGAACGTGTGGGTTGATGTCAAGCCAGTAGTTTCTACCTATTGGGCTAGATTGAACCACTCTCAGACATGCTCAGCAATTCTGAACCTTCTGTTCATGTCATTTCTGAAGTGAAGATCTTGTTTGAGGCCTCAGTGATTATCATATATTTTCACTTATGAAAGCTCCATCATTTTCTAAATGAGATTTATATCTGCTTTCCACTAATGGTTATGTTTTGCCAAAACTATTAGCCCCCATGCCCTTTGCTGCCTAAGCACTTAGAGTTGTTTTATAGCTAGAAATGCCCAATAATTCCTGGTGCCTTGGCCTTGATTCTGTTTCCCATTATTGCTCCAATATTACCTTCTTGTCCTGACTCTTAAGTTCCAAACAACCTCTTCCTTATCCTAGTAAGGTGGCATATTGGCCTTGTTAAACAAAACCCACCCTGTGCCTCACTATTTCTGGGGAGTATTTCTTGTTTTACTGTTTCATGCTAATTCCTCCCTCTGCAAGTCCAGCTATTCCTCCCGTGGGCCCCTGGCCTCTGCCAACCAAAAGGATCACAGGACGTAATTAAATGTTTCCAATTATGAAGATTTTGCCATTAAATGAGGTTGAAAGGACAGTGGCGTTTTCAGTGTGTGGTAGGTTAGAAGCAGGGCAAAGAGAAACAGAGCAAAGGAGCCTAAACAAGACTCGAGCTGGGGAAGTCTGGTCTGAAGAACACTTGTGAGATACCAGCCAGGAGCCAACGAAATCACGGCTCTGTCCTCACCGTTCGCTTTCTCTGGCTTCTGCTACATTTTAGATGTTTCAAAAAGCTTTCCTGACAATATTTAAATCTGCAACGTGGACACACTGAGCGGGGCGACAGGAACGTCTTGTCAGTCCCGTACAGGAGCCTGTGGCTTCCCTCGTGTGTGTGCTGCACGCTGCTGAAACCAGGAAATCAGAAAGACTGATGCGTTTCCAGGGAATACACGCAGTGTCTCGCCTTGCCAAACACATCAAAGCAATTTGTTTTTGCCAGAGAGACTCCGGTGGCTCCCCGCAATGACTCAGCTCACTTATTTAAAATCCTAAGCGGGTATGTTAGGAGCTTGTAGGTCACTAACCTGCCAGCCTTGTAATTTACACTGCTGGAGAACAAGTCGGCATTTCTCCTCAGCAGACAGCTTCTTCTTCTCGCCGGGGAGTGTCTCCACCAAGGGCTTATACCTGTGAAAAGCAGCAGGGACATGAAAGTGGTGACTGAATTCATCAAGCCAGTGATTATAAGCAACAGAACTGTCTTTATTACACTGTTTCTTAGCCCCCACTCCCAGTTCCACGTGTCCCCATATACTCCATTCATTGTGCCTTTAACAGGCAACGGTGCAATAACACATCTTTTACATGGAAAATGATGTTTTAAATGAATCAAATATATTGTTCAAGCTTTTAATGTATGTTTAACACTAGCATGGAATGATGCAAACCATGTAGCAAAAAAGGAGAGGAGGAAGAAGAAGAAGAAGAAGAAGAAGAAGAAGAAGAAGAAGGAGGAGGAGGAGGAGGAGGAGGAGGAGGAGGAGGAGGAGGAGGAGGAGGAGGAGGAGGGGGAGGAGGAGGAAGGGGAGGAGGGGGAGGAGGAGAAGGAGGAGGAGGAGGAGGAGAAGAAAGAAGAAGAAGAAGAAGAAGAAGAAGAAGAAGAAGAAGAAGAAGAAGGAGGGAATCTGTTAGTTTTTGCTTAACTATTTAGAATGATATTAAAAAATAGAGCTTTTAGGAAACACCAGCATACTTTATGCCCATTTGAGAGTGCATCTTGACGTAGTTAGAATCTATAATAAAGGAATATCAAAGCACCCGGAATCATTGAGCAGAACAGCTTTCTCCCCACATATTACATAATTGAGTATTTGAAATCTTTCAGCAGGACATTGTATTATGTCCTGGAAGTTTCTTTAAATTATTATCTTTCATTCCCTAGCTGAAATGCTTGCCAACATAATAGTTTTCTATGGATGTATTAAAAAATACTGCTTTCAAAATTATATCATCAATATAAAAATTTTTTGCACTTATGGTATGGAACCCGACATATAAGTAAAACTGCATTAGAAGGAGGAAGAGGAAGAAGGGGAGGGGGAGGAAAAGGAGGAAGAGAATAAGAAAAAGGAATAGGACCAGCAAGAGTAGGAGGAGGAAAGAAAAGGAGGGGGGAGAGTAGGAGGGAGAGGAGAAGGAAGAAGAGGAGGAGAAAGAGCAGGAAGGGGAAGAGGAGGAGGAGGATGGACAGAAGGAACAAGGGAAGGTCTGTGTGAGTGCATCCTCTTCTGTGTGTGTATGGTTCTCATGTGGGACTGCTAACGGGACTCAGTGCTAAAGGGTAAATCACCTACTTTTCTTTTCTTTTCTGTAGACTATCTTAGCATTTCATCTAAATTTTGCTGCGGCAAATTTGGCATCTTCTAAAAGGAGTGTTTTTGTTTCCTCAAGGCAACTAAGGAGGGAAGTACATTGCCTACACATCTCTATTTCCCCCCTTCCCCGAGCCAGCACTGAGAGCAGTGGCCATGTCCCACCGACAGCCACAGCGGACTCACACGCATCTCCTTATTTCTGCAAGTGCTGTAGAGAAATGAGGTCCCAGCGTGCGAGCCAGCGCTGCAGTAACTAAGGTTCTGGCCTATAATGCAGACTGCGAAAATATACCTATTTGACTTGTTCAGTAGCAGACGTTTATTTCCTTTCTTACATCCTGAGCATTGTCACTGAACACTCAGTACAGATGCTCCTCCACTTATGATGAGGTTATGTTCCAATAAGCCGACTGTAAATTAAAAATATCTGAAGTTGAAATGCATTTAATACACGTAACCTAGGGAACATCATAGCTTCGCCTAGCCTGCCTTAAACGTGCTCAGAAAGCTTACATTAGCGTACAGTTGGGCAAAATCATCTCACACAATGAATACACTGTAGAGTGTTGATGGTTTGTGCTCACGATCATGTGGTTGACTGGGAACTGAGGCTCACTGCCACGTCCCAGCATCAGGAGAGAATCTAGGGCATACCCATGGCCTGGGAAAAGATCAAAATCCAACATTGGAAGTTTGGTTTCTACGGAATGGGTATATGTGTAGCTCCATCATAAAATCAACCAATTTTAGGCCAAAGCATCAGAAGTCAGTGACTGTCTCTCTATTATTTGTTCCGGGTTGAGAATTGTCATAGTCTTCCTAATCTTGACTCAGATAAAATAAATACATCAACATCAGCAATACCCTTCCTTTTCCTGTATAGATTTTTGCTCATGTGTCAAATTTGGGGTACAGAAAGGAGTAAAAATAGCAAGTAACAGAGACTGAACATGAAATTGTAGTGCCAGAGGCAAGGATATAAAAATCCTGCTCATCCTTTTGATCAAACTGAGTGGACCGAGATGATCTATGGATGACAGAAGCATTCAGTGGATTTTTTTTTTTTTAAATAATAGGCAAGAATGTGATTTCACACCCAGCAGGCACTGAAGTTGGTAGCTATTTTTTTTTTTTTTTTTTTTACTGGCCATATTATGATTGCTGCAGGAGAGAAAGATGTATTTCAAGGGTGGAACAGAGAGAACAAGTGGGTCTAATGGAGTATGTGTGTGTTTGTGGAGGGTTGGGATGTGAAAGTAAAGTGTGCAGAGGGCAATGGAATGGATGCCTAAAAGTTATGGGCATCCCCAAACGATGCTGGTGCATGACTTCAGCAAACATGGATTTTATTTCACAATGTTTGGTCCAAGGATGACAAACCATATAATTGTATAATGTGTTAGACTAGGAAAGAAACTGGGTTGGGAAATCTAAACACAGCTTCAGGTTCCAAATATGTAGCAAATTTGCTATGAGGCCCTTGTCAAGCCACTTAGCAAGTACTTCTCCCCTTTCTTACTGTATGTGTATTTCTTGGGATACGACATAAATACTAGACTATTCCTGTCAGTCTTCAATGTGTGTGAGCATCCCTAAAGCACGGGTCATCTTTGTACCTTCCATGGTGTCTGCTCCATTGTTTTTGTATGAAGCAGGTACACATAAATGATGCTAGGAAATTGAGCTGGGAATTTAAGGGATGAGAAGTAACATTTCTTGAGCACTGAAGAAGTACAAGGGGCTTTTCATATGTTACTCCACATGCTCCTCATCACTGTAGGAGGTCTGCATGATAATCTGATAGTGAGAAAGCTGATGATCACATAAATTAAGTCAGTTGCTCTAGTTCACACAGATGGGTATAGGTTGAATTGTTCCCCCCACCCCCCCACCACCACCCCAGCACCTAATTTGGAAGTTGGATTTTTGCAGATGTAATCAAGGTAAGATGAGGTCATTAACGGGTGGGCCCTTATCCAATATGACTATCTATACTAATAAAAGGGCAATATGCTAATTAGACCGGGAGACCTTCTGGATGTACTTCCAGACAAAGCCATGGTGGCAGGGTGGTTAGGGGAGAGCAGGCTGGCAGGGGGGGCAGTTGTGGGCAAGCAGGCCAGCGGGAGGAGAGCAGTTGGGGGTGAGCAGGCTGGCAGAGGTGAGGCAGTTAAGGGCAAGCAGGCCAGTGGGGGGGGAAGTTGGGGATGAGCAAGCCGGTGTTGGGGGAGCAGTTGGGGGGGAGCAGGCCGGAGAGGAGGCAGTTGGGGGAAATCAGACTGGCAGGGAGGGCAATTGGGGGTGATCAGGCCAGCAGGGGTGGCAGTTGGAGGCAATCAGGATGGCAGCAGGAGCAGTTAGGGGTGATCAGACTCGAAGGGGGTGCAGTTGGGTCGATCAGGCCAGCAGGCAGAATGGTTAGAGGCAATCAGGCAGGCAGGCAGGTGAGCAGTTAGGAGCCAGCTCTCCTGGATTGCAAGATGGATGTCCGACTGCCAGTCGGCCTGGGATCGGGCCTAAACTGTCAGTTGGATATCTCCTGAGGGATCCCAGATTGGAGAGGGTGCAGGCCAGGCTGAGGGACACCACCACCACCACCCCCTATGCACAAATTTCGTGCACCGGGCTACTAGTGTACTTATAAGAAGAGGAAAATGACATGTGATGACAGAGGCAGAAGTTGGATATGAGCTGCAAGGCAAGAACACCAAGGATTTTAGGCCACCACCAGAAGCTAAAAGAGGAGTGGGGGGATTCTACCCAGAGTCTCAGAGGGGCATATGACCTGCTGACACATTGGTTTTGGACTTCCAGCCTTTAGAACTGTGAGATAATATGTTTCTATTCTCTTAAGATACCTAGTTTGTGGTACTTTGTTAAGGCAGCTTGAGGACACTTATACAGATGGTAAAAGTGGTTGATCTTGGATTTGAACCCAGGGCAATCTAACTCCAGAGGCAATTTCTCCATGACCATTGCTACAGTCTAGGCAGAAATGAACAAGCCCCCAGTGCTAGATGGTTCTAGTAAGGAAAAGGAGCATGAAAAACAAAAAAATATAAAACCCAATAGTAATCATCAGGACTGGGACATGCAGAGATAATTTGTTGCTCTTTGACCTTTGGGTGACTGGACCTCTCCTATAAGAGTCAATCAGAACTTATAATGAAATACAGACCCATTCAAGCTTAGGAAAATCAATGCATTTCTTCCATTTAGCCAGAGCTACATAATGAAAAGAAATCAGTCAAATTATCTTTTTGTTCTCCTATAATTGTTTCATTCTGGAACTTTGTTAATTATCACCAAGAATT
The DNA here is from genome assembly GCF_964212035.1 of Myotis nattereri. NCBI lineage: Eukaryota > Metazoa > Chordata > Mammalia > Chiroptera > Vespertilionidae > Myotis > Myotis nattereri. The sequence goes on from NC_138076.1 coordinate 32,267,062, forward strand.
GAATTGACAATAATTCAAATATCTGAATACAGTATTAACAAGTCAGAAAAAAAATTCTTACCCTTGGTGTCTTTTTTCTCATTTTATATTGTTCTTTTGACACCTAAAATGGTATAATTCTGACATTTCAACCGAAAAGACAAAAACGTCATCTTAGACAGGGTAAGGCATTCTATTTTAGTGTAATTAAAATCACCTCATCTTTTGGAATGTGAGTGTCATCTGTAGGTGGTGTCCCTGGTCTAACGCTGTGCTAAACTTAACCTCACAGAAACTCCATCTGAGGCCAAATGGTAATAATGAGCCTGGTGCACTATATGGTCCTGAGCACGGTGTGGTCACAGGTAGGACTTCTCAGCTCTCATCCCCACACACTCCAAGCCTCTTTTGTTCAAGATAAAAACACCACAACCCACTGAAGAACTCTGTGTTCAGGCTGACATCTGCCCTGTGTCCAAGATAAGTCAACCGATGGTTTGAAATAAATGCTACCTCTTCCAGGAAACCCATTCTTGTCTCATCCTCTCTTGGGATGAGGGAAATGATTGGGATCTAGATCTAGGTCTAGAATTGGTGGTCCTGTGGCTCATTGAGGTTCATTTAATCAATCAACTAATATTGATTGAGCACAAAATATGCACTGGGAATGAGTCTGGGAACAGAACAGATGACAATTCTTGACATTCTTTGATGGAGATAGAGCAGATAGAAATGTAAAGGGAAGGAATGTCAGACACAATGAAAGAGATGAAGAAGAATAAAGCAGGAAAAGTTTCATTGTGAGCAAATATCTGAGGGATGAGAAGCAAGTGGTGGCGCTCTCTGGGGAACAGCCAAGGCCAGAAGTCCTGAGTGGGGTAGTGCCTGCCTAGTTTGGGGAAGGAGGAATAGCAAGGAAGTGGCTGGAACAGAGCAGGTGAGAAGGGGGAGGAGAAGGATTCACAAAGGTAACCACATGGGTAAAGATTCAGATCATGCCCGTGATTCTAAGGACTTTGGCTTTGACTCTGAGCTGGGAATGAGCAGACAAGTTATATCACTTGACATTAAAAGAATCACTGAAGCTGCTCGGCTGAGAGTGGGTGGCAGTGGAGCAAGTGGACAGCCAGGGAGACCATGTGGAGGCTTTCCCGCAGCCTAGGATGGGAGCAATGGAAGTGGTAGGAACTGGTTGGACTTGAACTCTATCCATATCTGGAGGCAGAACCAATAGGCTTTCCTGATGGAAATAGTATCAGGAGTATGATGACATTAAAATAATAGCAGACACCATATCAGATACCTTATGAAATTGTAAGAAAGGACCACACCATAGGACATACTTATTTTGACGTTGCTAAGAGGGATAGATTGCATTTGAAGCAGAGAAAAGCTAACAACAACTGAGAATTATAAAGCAGAACCTAAGGAAAGGAATTAATATTTCTCATTTCAAAAGTCATTTTTCCTTTTAGTTTTAAGAAGGCATCCTACCCGTTGCAGACCTAGAGACAAAAAAAAAAGTTTATGCAGTAACCACAGAAGTCAGGTAAAATCTTGTAGTGACTCAACTCACTACTTTAAGAAATCTGCAAGAAATAGAAGCATCTCCTCAGAAAAAAAACAAAGCATTTATATCAAGCTAATACTTCAAAAACAAAACTGAGATGCAGTTTCTTGGAAAGAGTTTCTGTTTCCTGAGTATTAACTTCATCTCTTCATTCAAAAGAAAATTCTATTGTGAAGATTTAAGTCCTGGAACCCCTTACATTTTCTATTCAGCAAATATTTATTGAGCACCTATTGCAAGAAGAATCTCTGCCATGAAATGCGGAGGTTACCAAGATGTGATCTAATTTCACTGCGTATACTCAAATATACAGCATGGCGTTTTTATCAAAATTATATCTCAGAAAAGATGTGGTTTTCTTATGTCAAGACCTTTTTGATAATGGACATATTTTAGTTCCTGCAAATAATGTGTGGGGAGGACCATTAACCTCCTCCTCCCTCAGGATGGACTGGATAATCCACAGAAACAGGACAGGAAATGTTGCAGGAGCTCTATGTTGGAGGACTGACAGAGAAAAACAGCCCATCAGGGCAGAGCAAGGAGGAATGGGACTGGGCAGGAAGGCAGGACTGGGGCCGGTAGCCAAGGGAGAGCAGAGTTTGGAATGCAGTCATCAGTGCTTAATGTTGCAGGGAGCTTAAAGTGTGTCCGTGCTGAGAAGGGCTGCTGGATTTGGTGACTGGGGAATCCAGATAATGCCAGAGACACAGAAGAAAGCAGGTTCCTACAGCATAAAGACAGTAGCAGATGGTGGAGACGCACACGTGGTGGGCGGCTCTGGTGGTTCACCACATAAATAAAAGTAAAGGTCAACAGCTTAAGGGTGAAGTAGAATTAATTAGTGTGTGTGTGTGTGTGTGTGTGTGTGTGTGTGTGTGTGTTGATATTTTGTTTTTCAGGGGCTAGGAAGAACCGACAATGCTTATAGGCAACATTTGTAGAAACTTACAAGCTCTAGCTTTGCTTCATGCTTATTTTTTATATTTTCACTTTACTTGAGATTATATTTCATTAACTTTAGCTCTTATGGGATATGGATGCAGTTTCTTCTATGACCATTTCATTGATTATTTCGCACAGGGCTCTATGGGGTTTCTCTACCTGGCATGCACATCGCGAATGTAACAATCTGACTATGCTGAAATAGGGACGCATTTCCCTGGTTCTGCCAACTTGCCTGGGTTGTTCATTTCACTCGTATTCCTGCTCTCATAGTAAGCACAGTGCAGGTGCGCAAGGGTGATTTTCTAGCTATTTGGGGATAATTTGCAGCATTCAGAATGCTGAGTGGTGGGCTGAGCGTGGCAGCTGCCTAGCAACGTACTGACATCCATCATGAAAATAGAGGTATGGAGAGAAAGGAGCACAAGTGGGCTTGAGAGAGAAAGAAGACCTATTTCAACATGCGAGGGAGGGAGTGTAAGAAGAAGAAATGAGACACACACAGAGAGGACTTGCAGAGGTGCTTGGCATGGAAAGAGGAGCGCTTTTTCCTCCTTTTAGAGAATGTGAAAACACATAAAGTTGTCAAAAATTATCTAATTTACACAAAAACCTGTGTTTTCAGAGTGTGCACAGTCTTTCTCTTCTTCCCATGACTCTTAGGGTTTTAAAATCCCCTGTATGATTTCAGGTTCTGTCCAGGCTTTGGCCCCTGGCCTGCCTGTCTTGTAGCGGGGGTTGGCTCTGCTATTTTAAAGCCAGCGCGGCTCAGTGTACCATATATGAAGCCTTTATCCTGTGTACCTGCCTGTCCTTCTACCCCATCTTCTACCACTTTCCCAGTGGTTCTCTGCACCCAGTGAATCAAAGCATTTCAGAACTTGTCACATTTCTTTGCATCTGTTGTGCCCTCTGCCTGGAGCTCATCAGCCTGATTCACTTCCCAGGGTGGCCACCTATCTCCATTCTTCAGGACCCATGACCTCTTGGTTCATCTTTACAGGAAGGACAGACAGGGGACAGTAGCTGTGTTTTGCAATGGCTTTTACACCTCCTGGATTGTTCAGACCTGAAATTTGCTCTAGAGTTTGTTTTTACATCTGTTGTGACCAACGTTAAGCTTATCAGTGGTCTTTAGGATCTATATATAACTCTACTAAGGGAAAAAAGAAGTCTTTACATTATGACAATCTAGGACCTACTGCTTATGGCACTGATTAAGACTGATTTCACACCCCACTTGTGTAGCTCAGTTGGATGATTGGTGACCTATGAACCAAGAGGCCACAGTTTGATTTCTGGTCAGGACACATGCCTAGGATTCAGGCTCGATCCCAAGTAAGGGCATGAAAGAGGCAGCTGATCAATGATTCTCACCATTGATGCTTTTCTTTCTCCCTCTTTTTTCCTCTCTGAAATCAATAAAATATATTTAGAAAAACTAAATAAAAACGTATTTTAAAAAGAAAAGATATATTTCCCCTCTCTTTCCATATTATTGTGAATAGGCTGCTATCATCTTTAGAAACATGGATATGCCATTCAAAGATAGTGGCACTTCCCATTCCCATGTTGTTCCTGGCTCAAGAGCCCCCAGTAATGGAATCCTTGGGAAGAGTCGTCGGGAGGGCACTGCAGAGGAGCTTCCCCACTGCCATTGCCCTGCAGCCCATGCTGGTTCTGTCAGGGGCCAGGTGACTGGCAAGTTTAGGGCACCCCTATCCTTTACCTGAAAATCCCAGGAAGAACTCTCAGCTCTCACTCTGTGTGGGTTCTAACTAGCCAAGACGTGTGCATGAAGGTGGTGGGTGTGAATAACCACAACCCAAGTTCGTCCACTTCCATCAAAGCCACTTCCTTGAAAGCACCTCCTTTCAAAGCCCATGGCAGCGCATACACCCAGAGATGCAGCCTTAATCCTATGGTATTCATTCATTCACATACTTCATGTAATTAAGGCAGGGTGTTCTCCTCCCAGACAATGTGGGAGTTAAATAATAAGAAAGAATGCTACATTTTACCTCAGCTCCTGGGATTAGCCAGTACCACTCTGTAGACAAGACCAAAAAAAAGAAAAAAGAAGAAAGAAAGAAAGAAAGAAAGAAAGAAAGAAAGAAAGAAAGAAAGAAAGAAAGAAAAGAGAATTCAGAGTCTCTGCTAAGAATTTACATAACAATGCTCTCAAGTTCTCTTACTTACAGCCAGTTCCACCATTTCCTTTTAATTGTGCGATGTAACAATGTTCTATTTATTCAATAAATGGATGAAAGTGAGCACTACATTAGTAACATCACAGTGTGAAATACGTGCTAGGCTTCATTTCCTGAGCAGCCTTTGCAGCATGAAACGTTTATTTCAGCCAGGTTTGTACTTGTTTTTAATACAGCCCTAGGATGTTTTTCTACACAGGAACCCCACCCGCGCTTGCAAAATCCTCCAGAGCCATCTACCATAGGGGACATTTAAAACTGTGCCCTCTTGGGGGACCAAATATGTGACGGAGCTGAAACATGGCTGCAAACGAAGGAACCGCCCCTCGTGCTTTCCGATCTCTTTATGCACACCCAGGAGGATGCTGAGTACAATCGGTGCTTTTGTCCTGCACATTTTGCAGAATTTACTGGTCGAGCCATAGCCTGTATTTATCAGGTACAAGAACAGCTTGTTTAGTTACACTGAAAAGAACAGATGTTCATTTGTTGTTGAAATCTAAATAAGAGATCTCCATCAGCTATATGGTTTAAGAAAAATTATCCTATTCCTAAAGCTATTTGCTCCTTAACCAAAGATTCACCAGGGTCAGTCTGACCTCCTGTCTTTCTGAGTATGGGCAGGAAACCAAGGCAGGCCAATCTGTTTGTTAGAGTTATTTGCCATTCAAGTGTTTTCTCTTTCTCCTAAACAGAGAAGGCAATTCTCTTTGGGAATGGCTAAAAAGGTTTATGAGGATTGGTGGCTAATGCAGTCATTTTATTAATACTACCAGTTTATGCCTACTTCAGATATTGAAACTAATTACTTAGTATCATATGAATCTGTTGTTCAGAATATCACCGCCATTACAGCTGGTTATCCAATCATGAAGAAGTTAAGAATGAGGTATGATCTCCAAAGAAACAGTCTGGCACTGAAACTAGATCAGACTATTTCAATACAAATGAACATTTCTGTTGTACACTTACTTTTGAAGGTGTATGACAATGGTTGAATCAAGACTTAGGGTTTGGTATCTGAACCTAATCATGATTATTTATTTTGTAAATTATTCACGTTTTTAAAACCACTTTATTGAGGTATGGTTGACAAACAGAATATATTTAATATATTCTTTAATATATTCCACTGGATGAGTTTGGACATAAATACACATCTGTAAATGCATCACCACAATCAATGTCATAAACATAGCTATCACCTCAAAAAGTTTCCTCTTATGCTCTTTAGTTTATTTAGCAAAATTTTAAGATTACAATACGGTATTATTAACTCTAGGCACTGTTCTGTACACTAGATCTCTAGGACTTAGCATCAACTAGAACACTAGAGGATTGGATAACATAAAAAATGCTCTATTAACATGCCACACACTTTCAACACAGCACACACTTAAATGTTCTGGTTCCTTGCCCTGACCCGTTTGGCTCAGTGGATAGAGCGTCGGCCTGAGGACTCAAGGGTCCTGGGTTCGATTCCGGTCAAGGGCATGTACCTTGGTTGCGTACACATCCCCAGTAGGGGGTGTTCAGGAGGCGGCTGATTGATGTTTCTCTCTCATCGATGTTTCTAACTCTCTATCCCTCTCTCTTCCTCTCTGTAAAAAATCAATAAAATATGTTTTTAAAAAAATGTTCTGGTTCCTATCATTTCTATATAAATAAAAGCCAAGTAACCAGAATGCTGGAATGACCGGTTGCTTTGACACGCACTGAGACCCCATCAACACCACCCTCCGCCCCGCACCCCGATCAGGGGCAGGGCCAGACGGCCAACCTCCCGTGTCCCCTCCCCGCTCACTCCCCCAGCCGGCCCAGCTGGATCAGCCCCAATTGGGGTGGGCCAGCCGGACACCACCCATGCACAGATTTGTGCACCAGATCTCCAGTTTTTGGGGGGTTTTTTGTTTGTTTTATAATTATCCATTAAGATTAATACATGTATAACACTTTGCTTGATATAGGAAATAGTGGACACCCAAACTGTCTTGCCTGACCTCTCAATAGAATGCTGGACATTTTCCAAAGGACCCTTAGGAATCACTAACTCTATGATCATGGATCACTTTTGACTAAGCTATTTGTAGTTCTATAGGGATAAAACTTAAGCTGCAGAAAACTGGTAACAATGCAAATGATTCTTGTTCACAGAAATGTAAATTACCTTTGTCTGGGCAGCACAAAATGAATTTTGTCAGTAAAGAATACAAATCTCTGTAAATCAAATTTTCATTTGAACTATTTTACTACTCATTTCCTCTTTACATAAAGAGCTGAAAAAATCTTTGTTACATAGTCAACACATTTTTATGACCATCAAGCTTTGATCTTTTTTAAATAATACTTAACCACAATATAGTGTGATAACTGAGAATTAGCAAGGATGGGTTAGCATTCTAGTAACAATCAAATCCAAGTTTCCTTTTTATTCCAATATACTCTCCAAACTCTGCAATCCAGTTTCTACTTTTGTGCACACCATCATAACATCATATATCACGATAGTTAATGATTTATATGTCCAAGCCAACAACTTTATTGCAGGGATTTTTCCTCCTTTTCTGTTTTGCATAATTTGATCTTCTCTGTACCACATGAAACCATTGACCACTCCTCCTTGAATTAGCCATAACCCTGGCTTCCCTCCTATTCTTTATGTTACCCTGTCACCTGTTTCACAATTTCTTCTTTATAAACATAATTTCCTCCATCCTTCTACTGAATGTATGTGCTTTTTCAGTCTTTACCTCTTGGCTCTCTTGTAATGTTTTCTTTAAGAAACCTTAAACACACTCAAAGCTATAACAATCATTTATAAATTAATGATTTTAATTGTTTTTGTATGTAAAACACAATAATCACTTTCCTGAACTTCATGGCAATTTGCTGAATTGCCTCCTGAAGAGCACAATTTGGATCTCCCAAACACACCTCAAGGTCAACACATTCCATTCCCCACCTCACACACACTCTCCCATCTTGTCCTACTCCCTGGGATCTACCATTTACCAGCTGCCTACCTGGAAACTGTGGAGTCTGTCAAAAATTGGTTCATCAACATGTTTTGTTCATTTTAACATCCTAACATCTTTAAAGTTTATGTTCTTTTCTTCATCTCAATCCAGTTATCTCCATGAAGCCTCAACCACATCAATCAGTGTAATCAATAGTCTTCTAAATACACACCTGTCTAGTAAATTTTTCACACAGTTTTGCTCAAAAAGGACTCCCAACCTCCAGTATACATTTCTAGTCTTTCATGGGCTAGCAGATTTTTCATGATACTTTGCCTTTTCTTGGTTAAACACCTCCCACCCATTAAGATCACACACTCCTGCCATCCTGAAATTTACTGAACTCACCACTTTCCTTCATGGTTGTGCTTCTGTGGACAACCATCACTTCTGGCTAACTCTAAATGTCTTCAAGCCTCAGTTCAATGTCGTCTACTCCAGGAAACCTTATGATCTCCTCCCCTGGAAACCTACACTGTTCTAGACATTGCCTGCATCTACTTCTGATCACTCCATGTTACCATTTTCTGTGCTCTTAGTTTCTGAGGCAGAGAATATTCTATGTATTCCATATTTTTAACCCTAAAGTACCCTGAAATATCTGGAGTATGGAAAAGAATACATTCAACATCTCTTGTTGGGTGAATAGATAAAGAAAAGAAGGGAAGAAAGGAGAAATGAGAGGACATGGGGAAAAAAACCAAAGTTTAAGGATTATTTAAATACTATTTTATATAACACTATAATTAAGTCTAATATTTACATATAAGTATATTTATTTACAAAGCAAAAGCAATGAAATAATATTACTTAGTATTGTTTTAATGATAACTCAGCAATATGGTTTTGCTGATGATATCTCTCAATTTATACAACATATAAAAACTAATGATCATATCACATAGCGTAGTAGCTGTCAAGTAAAAGCATGCGATTTCATAGCCATTAATTTCTTATTTTTATTTCTAAGTACTATTGAGGGGTACGGACCATTTTTGTCTTACTGGCACCTGGTCACTATCTCTGACGCCAAAGTCATTGTCGTGTTTCTCACAGATCCTTTCCATAGCAGGGAAGGGGCATGGGCTGTGCTAGAAGCATCCGTCCCAAGTGAAGGAGCAGAGGTGGTCACCAGGAGGAACTGGCAGTGCTGTGTTTCCTTCCCCAGGCCACTTTGCCTTGCCAACTGTTACCTAATAGCACTTCTCATTCACTTAGATTGTTTAAAAATGGTCAAAATACCCATTTTTCTTCCGCTGTGTCTTTTATACTTTCAGATTGGGTGATACTAAAAGAAGGCTGTGGTCGATTTATTTAAAACCATTTTAAACCCTCTAAAAACAGGCCAGCTGAGTGGATCAGCTTCAGTGAAAGTAACAAAATGAATACACTTTAAACCTACAAGTATATGTAATGCATAATATACGTGTTGCTATAGAAAGATGTATCCTGCGTAGGACCACGGATCGGTATTAGGAAGGGAGAAAGATGTAGTCTATGACTTCCCAACAGTTCCATCCCCAGGCGTTCTGCCTCTTTTACAGACCATTGCAAATATCTGGTCTGATGATGGTGCCCTTAAAATCCCTCTCCTACTGTCGTAATTGCCACCCACTAATGTGATATCTGTACAACACTCTGGAGGTTTATAAGGAACCTTATGTAACATCTACGCAGGGAGCGACTTGCTCACACTATTCTTGAAAATGTTTCTGGCCAGCATTAAGTGGGGACTTTCCATATAGTATTCTTTGGAGGCCATGGCATTCTTGACCCTTGATTGTTTTTCTCTTCTTGTTTGTCTTCTTCTCATCATATCTTTCAAAAGTTTTTGAGCATCCTTCATGCCTCCTTCTACAAAATTTTCCTTTGACCTACCACCCTCCGTGGCTCATTCCCTAATTCAGAAACACGGTAGACACTTTGTATCCTCATTTCTGGTTCCCTCTACTATAAAAAACTCCTTTTTGCCACAGTTTCCACAGGATTTATATTCTGTCAGGTTTTCTGACACTGTACTCAGTGGTTTTCATCTACAGCTCTGGTTTTAAATACCAGCCACCATCTAGCAACATTTCAATATATATCTTTTGCCAGACTTTTCTCGTACTCAGTAGCTTATCAGCCTTGTTACCTCAGCATATCATAGATACATGAACCCACCACATCCAAAACTGAACTCATTCTCTTCTCTTTGACACCTGCTTCTCCTCCACTAGGATTTCTCAGTTAAGGGCACGTAACACTGACCCAACACACCATGCTGAAACCCAAGCTAGATTTCTAAAAGTCATCTCCAATTTTCACTGAAGCCCATGTTTATCAACACTAAATGATGCAATTTTCATATCAAATTATACATTTTTTAATATCTGTCCTTTCACTCCACTCAAATTTCCACTGTTTTCACCTTAGCTGCTACAAGTAGTGCTTCGCCAGGGATGATTTTGCCCTCTTAGGGGACATTTGGCAATGTCTGGAGACATTTTTGGTTATCATGATGGGGGAGGTGGAGTGCTCCTGGAATCTACTGGGTAGAATCCGGGTATGCTGCTACAATGCACTGATCAGCCAAGTTTGACAAAGAATTATCTGGCCCAAAATGTGAAGTGTCGAGGTTGAGAAACTGTGCTAGATCCATCTCAGGGGTCAGCAAGCTTTTATTATTATTATTATTATTATTATTATTATTAGCCAGATAGTAAATATTTTAGGCTTTGTGGGCCATATGGTCTATGTCACAACTTCTCCACTTATCCTTTGTAAACACAAAATGGGGCATAGAAAATATGCAAACAAATGGGTGTGCTGTGTGTCAATGAAATGTTATTTAATATACTAAGCCGGCTGCTGATTGGACTCGGCCCAGGGGTCATAGTTTGCTGATTGCTAATCTAGCATAAAAGAAAATAAGGCCACATTATTACACTGTTTTGTATGTTTGATGCCTATTAGCTACAGGATACATTCCAAGTGTTGTACCCCAAAATACACAGGTCTTGCCTTTCTCTCTGATCCATTCTTCTTGCTTGTTCTTATGCTACTGTAGTGAGAATGTCTGTCCCTGCACACCGTTTCATGCTTCTCACCACCTTCCTTTTATGTATATTACCTATAACTAACCTCACCCTTACTCCCATTTAAAGACTGGGATATCTTCCATCACCTCCTTCAATGAGCTTCTTTCTCATCATCTTTCAAGACTCCTCTAGAGATTCCTTCTGAACACTTCCATCTCGCAGATAACAAGCTACTTCTAGGATTTGCTGACCCCCTACAGAACTATCTTATGTATCTATTCCTCCCACTTAACTGGAAGATACTTCAGACTTGGGAAAAACTTATTCATCTTTGTATCTTCAACACTTCAAATGGCCTCAGGTGGCTAGTAGGAACTCAATATTAATTCCAAAGAATAACTTTTATAGAGATATCTTTGAGTTTTCAAGCTTTTAGGTCTCTAGAAAAATGGGTAAGATTTAGCACAAGAAATAACGTTTATAGGAAAGAAAAGTCCAGGCATAATATAACATTTCACTTTGTTAGATTTTATTTATGATTGCTACTTTTCTTAATTTTAAATACTAGTGCTAAGAAAGTATATTTGCAGCTTCATTTAAAGATTTTATATTTCTAATCAAAGTAATAAATATCATACGAGAATCCTGAAAAGAGAATGTACAAGATTCATATACAGAGCTTATATCAGTGATGGTGAACCTTTTGAGCTAGGAGTGTCAGCATTTTGAAAAACCCTAACTTAACTCTGGTGCCGTGTCACATATTGAAATTTTTTGATATTTGCAACCATAGTAAAACAAAGACTTATATTTTTGATATTTATTTTATATATTTAAATGCCATTTAACAAAGAAAAATCAACCAAAAAAATGAGTTCACGTGTCACCTCTGACACGCGTGTCATAGGTTCGCCATCACTGGCTTATAACTTTCAAGGCTTGTGTTATCCAGGTTTTCTGTTTCTTTGAAAAAGATTATCACTGAAATGGAATGGCAATAGTACATAGTAAAGGCCAAATATATTTGCTTAAATTTTAATTTTTGAACCTTATTTCTGACCTGATAAATGTCTGATAAGAGGCTACAGCAATATTTAAAGGTAATGATTTTTGTAAAGATTTCTGAGATAATATCTGATAAATGTAATGAAAGGTACTTTTAAAAAAACATATCCTCATCACTCATTAAATTTCAAATACCTTAAGAAATTTTTCATGTCTCAGGGTTCCCCTGAGTTAAAACACTGGCAGAGCATCAATAAGAGAATGGACGAGACTCTGCTAACTCTTAAAATTCTACTGTGAGCAAAGCAGGTTGTACTTTTTTCTTGAGCCAAAGTGTGTGTGTGTGTGTGTGTGGTGTCTGGGGGCGGGGGCAAGAAGTTCCTAAGTCTGTTCAGAACTCTGGACATAAATATGCATTTCTGACCATTTTGGTCATAGAATCTTTCAACCCACAAATTCTATAAGAATGAAAGGTATCAGCTTCCTGAACAATTTCTAACATGCTTAATTTAGCTTAATTAAAATCCCATGCACACTCAAATATAGTATTCGCCTCCACTTCCTATCCCAAACTCTTGTCTGGCATCATGATTTTATAAAATACCAGCTGCTCTATGTTACTTTTTATACAGAGATACTAGTCTGTTTAGGAAAAGTTGGTGTACATAATGTGCATAATCAAACAGAAAAGTGTACCATTTCAAAACTATCAAAAATTATCTTAAAAAATACAGGATTTCAAGTCATAGCATCATTTTAGGAAGTTCTCTGTTGTGATAATAAATTATAGGTACTCACAGGACCAATTTAATAGATAAAGTACCCATCTAGTAGGAAACCAATATAACAAGTAAGTTCACAGATTTCTGCTTCCAGTCAAAATGGGGGAACAGTTACTAGTTTTATCCTCTGTCCACAAACAACTTAAGACTGGGCAACATATGAGAAGAAATGGACACTAGCCAATGAAGGTCAGTGGAAATAAATGAGTTTAGACGTAAGCCTGGTCAGCTTACTTCAAAGAGGGAGGATGTAGCCTGTGGCCTAAAGAGGGGGTCCTGTGAAGTCTGGGGATCTCCTGAGTAAATGGCACTGGGAGTTCACAGAGCAGAGAATCAGAGGAGAGCTACACAGAGAGAAGACTGCAAAGGTCTTCAGAGCTCCCCCTCAAGTCTCCAGCAGAATACTGATCAGCACGTGCATGCGAGTGAACTACCAACGTCCCAGAAAGGTACCACCCAAATGGATGAGAGTGAATCAATCCCATCACAAAGACAGGAAGGAAGTTTGGCTGTTCTCATCAGCCAGAGTGAAAAATTCCATGGGACACTGGATAGAGAACTCAATTGTTTTGCATCAGGAGTATGAAATGATTATATAAGTCACACACAGACCCAGACAACGGTGTAGTGATAGCCAGAGGGAAAGGGGGGAGGAGGGTAGTAGAGGGGTGGAGGTGAACAAAGTGGGGGAAATGGTGTTAGACAGAGACTTTGCTTGGGGTGATGGACACAAGACTCAGTATGCAGATGATGTTTTATTGACTTGTACACTTGAAACCTGTATGGTTTTGCAAACAATGTCACACCAGTAAATTAAATAAAGAAGAAAAATATGACAGCTTAAAATACCTTACTGCATAAAATATCTTTAAAATATTTTTAACAAAATAAAAATAAAAGTGACACTATAAAACACCAAGAGTGAATCTTAATGTAAACTCTGCACTTTGGGTGATGATGTGTAAATGTAGGTTCATCAGTGGTGACAAATGTACCACCCATGGGAGATGTTCATGGAGGAGGCTGCGTATGTGAGGGCAGGGTGTATGTGGGAACTCTATCTTCAGATCATTTTGCTGTGAACTTAAAAGGGCTCTAAAAATAGTCCATTAAAACAGATTAAACAGAAAAAAATAAAATAAAGGTAAAATAAGTATAAGATCCACACCTGCAGAGCTTGGAGGTGAGCCCTGGTTTCATAAAAAGCTCTCTGTTGTCACTTTTCATAGCTCCTCCGAATTCTCTGTCCCACTAGATGTCTCTCATTTCCTGGGTCTCCCTTTCCTGTGTTCCAGCCAGTAGTCTGGAGCTTCATTAGCCCTGTTGACTGTGGACCTCTGTGACTACATCTGCACCTGGGGCAAGCTGCCTTCTGACAGGAAAGTGAAAAGTTCAATACGGTTGACCCCATCCTCTGGGGGACCACTATTGTTCTGAATGGGGAGGAAGAGTTCCCTTGCTCAGATGATCAGGTAGACTATGAGCCTTCTGCCACAGGACTGCTTGGGATGAGACAGGAGATAATGGAGGAAATAAAATACAGTGCATTTCTGCACGCTTGCGATTTATGGGTTCCACGCCCTGCCCCTTGAGCCTGCAGTAGGAGACTTCTAGAACTATTTGTTTGCACCAACACCCACCTCTGGGTTTAGAACTGCTTGGCTTCCAGGCCAGGGTGCACTGAAAAGGAATGGTAAACTCACCATCAGTCTGATGGTGCTATTTCAACAAACAAAGAAAAATTTACATTAAATGCTTATATTAGGGGAAAATAGGTTTCACATCTCTTAACTTAAACTTCCATGTTAATACTGGAAAAGGGAGAGCTAAGTAAATCTAAAGCATGCAGAGGAGAAGAAGTAATACAGATAGGAGTGGTTTCAATCAAATTGATTTGAACAACCCATTATTCCATTGCTCCAGGCTCCATTTATAACAGCAAAACTTAAAATATTTAGACATAAACTTAACAGGATATGTTCAAAATCTGTAAGAGGGACATATTTTTAAGTTCCTGGAATGCAAATATGTACACTTGAGCAAACTGATGAATACACTATGTTCTTGGGCAGAATAATTCAACATTGTAAAAATGTCAATCTCCATAAGTTAAAGAAATAAAACAATAGAGATAATAAAAATCAAAAGCTGGCTCTTTCTCTGAATAAATAAAATTGATAAAATTTTGGCAAGACTGGTAAGGAAAAAATAAATAAGACACAATTATCATTATCAGGAACAGAAGAGAAAAATAGAGGATATTATCACAGACCCTACAGATATTAAAAGGTTAATAATGGAATGCTCCAAACAACTCTACATGGATAACTTTGTCACCTTAGATGAAACAGCAATTTCTCAAAAACCACAAATTACTAAAATCCAACCAAGATGAAATAGACAACATGAATATCCCAAGAACTATTAAAGAAATTGGATTTATACTTTAAAATCTCTCCAAGTAAGAAATCTGCATACCCAAATGGTGTCACGAGCAAATTCTACCCAAACATTTAAAGAAAATATAATACTAATTCTACACAGTCTTTTCTACAGAATAGAAGGCAGGACATAGTTTTGGAGAAAATATTTGCCAATCAAATATCTATACACATGTGTTCTCAAAATCTATAAAGAACTCTAAAAACAACAACCCAGTGAAAACATAGGCAATATATTAGAACAAGAAGTTCACCAAAGAAGACATATGAATAGGAAATAAGTTCACAGAAAGATACTCAATATCATTAGGTATTAGAGTGATGCAAAGTAAAATCACAATGAGATATCAGTGCACATCCATTGGAATGTCAACAATGAAAAAAGGCTGATTGAACCAAGTGTTGGAGATGGTGTACCTGCAACACTCATACCCTCTTGGTGAAAATGCAAATTAATACAATCATTTTGGGAAACAGTTGGGCAATTTTTTAGAAAGTTAAACATACCTTAACCATATGCCTCAGTCACTTCACTCTTATATTTATAGCCTCACTCAGAAAATAAACCATGTCCATACAAAGACCTGTACAAAAAGTTCATAATGGCTCTACTTATAATAACCAAAAACTGAGAACAACCCAAATCCAGAGGTGCGTAAACCTACAACAGCAATAATACTCAATAAACTATTGATGCAACTTATATGGGTGATGTCAAAATTACTATGTTGAGTGAAAGAAGCCAGACAGAAATGAATCTACTTTATTCCATTTGTAGAATACTTTAGAAAATGAAACTAACTTATAGTAAACAAAAGCATATCAATGCTTGTTTGGGGATAAAGAAGTTGAGATGGGTAAGAAGGAAACAGATACTACACAGGGCATAAGGAATCTTTTGGGGGTAATTGTTATGGTCACCATCTTTATTTGTTGAATGGTTTTTAGGATGCAGGTTTATGTTACAAAACAGGTGCAGTTTATGCATACCAATTATATTTTATTAAAACTGTTAAAATTTTAGAAATAAATTTACATTAATAAAAAATTCAGAAGTACTTAAGAAAAAATATGTCCTGTATGATTGTAATAGAAATCAAAATTCTTGCCCTTCTGATGTTTAGTTTGCCTGTTAAGTAAACACCAGCGTAGTAACTCCTCTTGGTGGAAGAAAGCTAGGAAGATGGAATCAGATGAATTGAGTTTGAGATTTTGATAAGAATTACATGTAATTCATATAAATATGAGAAAGTAAGAGTGTACAGTGCATGTTTTAACAGCATCTGGTCAACAGAAAAAACTAATAAATATTGGTATTTGATGTATTGTATTTTTTAAATAAACTTATTGGGGTAACTATGGTTAATAAGATTACATAGATTTCAAGTATGCATTTCTATAATACATCATCTGTATATTACATCATGTGCCCTTCATCTAAAGTCACATCTTCTGACACCATGTATCTGACCCTCTTTACCTTTACAACCCCCAACCCCTTTCTCTCTGGTAACCTACATACTTTTTAATGTTACAGTTATTAATATATTTACCAGATAAGAATTATTTTCAACATGATATACTGAACGGTAGAAAAAAACGTCATCTGTTATTTAGTCAATGTGTTTGTAGCCTTTTCAGTGAAATTTGATTATACTACAAAATTTAGTTAGTTAGTGTCCTAATGGTTGATTCACATCTGAAGTGGCCACTTTCCAATATAGGCCTGCAGTTATATATTGGTCAGAAGTATATGGAAATATCTGTATCTGAAAATATGTAATTCTATATTTTTCCAGGCAGAAGTAGATACCCTTTATCTCTCAATAATGGGACAGAGATTAAAATGTACATGAAATAAAATAATTTTGTTCTTAGTATTTTTGAGTAATTTGAGTGCAGATTACCAAATTCTGAATCCATATCTATACTAATAAAAGCATAATATGCTAATTAGACCAGACAGCCAAACGACCTTCCAGCCGTCATTCCGGATGTCCTTCTGGACAAAGCCGTGATGGTGGGGGTGAGGCAGAGGAAGTTAGGGGGTTAGGGGTGATCAGGCTGGCAGGGGAGCAGTTAGGGGTGATCAGGCTGGCAGGGGAGCAGTTAGGGGGTGATAAGGCCAGCAGGGGAGCAGTTGGGGGATGATCAGGCAGGCAAGGGAGCAGTTAGGGGCATCAAGCCAGCAGGCAGAGGGCTTAGGGGCGATCAGGCAGGTAGGCAGAGGTGGCTAGGGGCGATCAGGCAGGCAGACAGGCAGAGTTATTAGGGGCGATCAGGCAGGCAGGCAGGCAAGTGGTTAGGAGCCAGCATCCCGGATTGCAAGAGGGATGTCCAGCTGCCTATTTAGTTGAACATCTCCTGAGGGGTCCCAGATTGGAGAGGGTGTAGGCTGGGCTGAGGGACACTCCCCCCGTGACGAATTTTGTGCACCAGGCCTCAAGTTGTTATATAAAAATATTTCATTCTTTTATCCAATACTCAACATTTAGCAATCATAATATAAAAAATAGAAAATGAAAACATATCTTATAAAAATAATGGATTTGAATATCCTAGTCTAAAAGAATTACAAAAGCATTCAATTAGATAATGTAGCTAATAATTGCTTATACATAGTAAATAACCCACACATTGTTGTAGAAGAAAGGAAAGAAGATGAGAGTAAAAGAAGGAAGGAAAGGGAAGAGAAGGGGGATCCATGAAATTGTGATCCAGGAAATGTCATGGCATCCTTGACTAGTAATCATATTTGTCAATCCTCAACATTCGTTGTTTATCTAAAATTTAAATTTAACTGGGTATCTTATTTTTTATCTGGCAGCTTATGTGTTATCTGGCAACCTTACCTACTACCCAGGCCCCAACCCAGCCACCCATATTTAATTATTTCCTTGTTTTTCTTTTTAAAATCTTTACTGTTGAAATTATTACATAAATCCTCCTCTTTTCCCCATTAACCTCTTCCAGCCAGCTCCCTTCCTCCCCCCTCCGCCCCCAGGCCCTCACTAGCCACCCATATTAAAAACAAAACAAAACAAACAAACCACACAAAACTTATTGAGTCTCCTGAGCTGCCATATTTGAGATGTACTGATTATTCTGAAGAATGCTTCTGTGTGTGTGTGTGTGTGTGTGTGTGTGTGTGTGTGTTTGTGTTTTAAAGAACACAGATTTTATGAACGTTAGCAGTGGCATGGGAGAAGATATTTCTCTGGAAAATGCCCAGTGATAATATCAATTCTTATTCATTATTTTAAGGACAACAACATAATTACTGTGTACCAATCTTTTCCCAGGCCCTGTATTAGGTGCTAGAAACATAATCTAAAATAGGAGACTGTTATATATTACTAAGATTACATCCAGATAAGATTGTGAGAAGATACTAGGGCAGAGTTTTCAACCTTTTTCATCTCATGGCACACATAAACTAATTACTAAAATTCTGTGGCACACCAAAAAACATTTTTGGCCAATCTGACCAAAAAATGGGTATAATTTTGATTCATTCACACTGGACGGCTAGTGCCTTGGCAGCTGTTATTTTTTTTCATTTGACAATCTAAAGGAAAAGAGGTCAATGCCCCTGACTAAATAGTAAGGTATTGCATGTTTTAACATTTTTTGTAGCACACCTGTTGAAAATTGCTGTATTAAGATAGTGGGAAAATTCTTCACCCTGATAAAGATATTTTCTATACCAATAATAAAGAGCTGGAAAGATAAGAGGATGCCTTTATCATTGCATTTTAAGGTACATTATGGCATGGCATGTGGTAATTAACCATTCTCAGTGAACATGCACCATGGGAGGAGTGACAAAGAGGATACAAGCTGTATTGTGAAGCTACTGAACATGTGAAGTATGAAACATGACTAGAACACAGAACCTTCTGTGAAATGAGATTTTCCATCAATTTTCCATAAATAAGGGCACTGGGCTAGGTAACTGTTAGGGAAATACATGTCCTGTTATCTGAATGTGTAGACTTATTTGTAGCAATGACCAAAGCACAATAACAAGAATTGTAAGACAACATATGGAAGTATTTAATCAAACAGTACTCAGCTATATAACTAAATTGTGGGAAGATGATAATGGCATTGATGTTGGCCCTGACAATGGGGTCTACTAGGCACAGAAAATGGATTACCCTGTATCTATACCTTCTCCAAATATAACTTTCACTGGGAATGAACCAGATTTTTAATATATCCCATGTAATGACTCCTTTTAAAAATTGCTTCCTGATAATTCTATAAAAGTCAACCTTGAATTGGTGTAGGTCATCTCTAATGGAAAAGGTGTAACTATAACTTTCTTGTTTTACCATCTTGTTAAATAATCATTGCTTTACTAAATGCAATGCATAAACAATTACTTCCATTTCTTAGCTTTGCAGAGACCTAATAGACACTCCTTCAAAAAAAAAAAAAAAAAAAAAGGGGAGGTCATGATTTTGGTAAATGCCATATTTGGTATTCTAGTTCTTGCATGGGACTATAATTTTTAGGGTTATGATGATCAGAGCTAGAAAAATGTCACATTGCCCCTACCTCTAACCATCTGGTCAGTTGTTGAGATTGCTCATGTCATTCCTATTAAAGTATTTTTCTCTTGTGTTCCTCACTAAGTGCACTGATAATTTCAGGTCACTCTGCATGATTCATCCTTTTGCAAATTTCTTGTTCTGAATACATTAGAAGTTCCTTTTAAATATGTTATTCCATGTTTGATAGCTGAGGAAAAATTAGTTGAGGTCTTTTGCAGAAGTTTGTTGGAATGTTTTTGTCATAAATTGAGAGATATTTGTAAGAATATTAATTTAATGTTTAACAATATGGTGTCATAATATTTCTAAAACTATGAATTTTAAAAATTTATTTATTTTTAGAGAGAGAGGAAGAGAGGGGGAGAGAGAGAAAGAGAAACATTGATGTGAAAAAGGAAAAGAAACACTGGCTGCTTCCTGCATGCCCCTTAACAAGGATGAGTCCACAACCTGGGCACATGCTTGGGAATGGAACTGGTAACCTTTTGGTGCATGGGATGACACCCAACCAACTAAGCCACACTGGCCAGGGCAAAAACTATAGATTATATATATATATATATATATATATATATATATATATATATATATATGGCTCAGTGCATGAATTTGTGCACCTTGAAAGGAACTGTGGGCCGCAAGACAGCGGTGGGCACAGGGGCGGGTCTCGGCCCATCCTCCATACTCCACCTGGCCCCTCCATTGCAGTTCCCGGTCCCCTGTCTGCCTGCAGCCCCGTTCCTGCTGCCACCGCTCCCATGTGCTGATGGTGATGGCTCCACTCACACCCGCTGATAGCACAGAGCAATTGGGGCCAGCGCCAACAGCAGGTGCGAGCGGGGCCCATGCCATCAGCAGGTGCGAGCAGCAGCTGCTGACCCAATCACCCATCAGGAGAAGGGGGACATGGAGAAGCCCTCAGGGGCAATCGGGGCCAGCAGCTGCTGATGGTGCCAAACAACCAGCACCAGCAGTAGGTGCAAGCAGCAGCTTCGGTGCTGGTAGCAGGTGCGAGCGGGGTCATCGCTGGCAATGGGTGCAAGAGGCAGCTGCCGGCCCTGATTGCCCCTCAGGAGCAGGGTGAGGTGGAGAAGCCCCAAGGGGCGATCGGGGCTGGCAGCTGCTTATCATACCCACTGACAGTGCTGAGCAATCGGGGCCAGCACCAGGCACCAGCAGCAGGTGCAAGCAGAGGTTCTGGTGCTGTCAGCAGGTATGAGCAGGGCTGGCACCAGCAGCAGGTGCAGGTGCTGGCAGCAGGTGCGAGCAACCAGTGGGACCATGGTGCACAGGAGCAAAAAATTTTCAGTAACCCCCAGATTACGATGACAGCGACCGGCACCCTGCCTTGGTCTGGTGCCCCGCTCACCTGCTCCACCATCCAGGCATGGCCGATGCCTGCCATGTTCTATGCTGTGCCGCCTGCTGCCAATGCCCACCATGTTCCACATGCACACCCCTGGTGGTCACCGCACATCATAGCTACCGGTTGTTCAGTTGTTCCAAACTATCTATATCTATCTATCTATCTATCTATCTATCTATCTATCTATCCAGCTATCGATCTATCATCTATCTACATATACAATAAAACTAGAGGCCCGGGGGGAATGGGGCGGCTGCCCCTCAGCCCGGCCTGCACCCTCTCCAAACTGGGACCTACTGCGGGATTGGACCTAAACCAGCAGTCAGACATCCCTCTCACAATCCGGGACTGCTGGCTCCTAACAATTCACCTTCCTGCTGGTCTGATCACCCCCTAACTGCTACTCTGCCAGCCTGTTCACCACCTCACTGCCCTCCCCTGCCAGCCTGATCGCCCCCATCTGCCCTCCCCTGAAGGCCTGATCGATCCTAACTGCCCTCCTCTGCCAGCCTGATCACCCCATAACTGCTTGCCCCCCGCACCAGCCTGTTCTCGCCCCTAACTGCTTGCTCCCCCACGCTGGCCTGATCGCCCTTAACTACTTGCTCCCCTGACGGCCTGATCGCCCCTAACTGCCTCTGCCTCGGCCTCCACCACTGTGGCTTTGTCTGGAAGGAAGTCAAATATCTGGATGATGTCTGTTCGACCCAGTCTAATTAGCATATTACATATATATATATATATATATATATATATATATATATATATATAGGCCTGTTGCACGAAGAGATTCGTGCAATAGGCCTTCCTTTCCCCTGGCTGCTGACACCGGTTTGCCTCTGGCATCCAGGGTCCAGGCCTTTGCTCTGGCCGAGTTCTGGCCAGAGCCAGCCCCAGAAACATCAGGCTTAGCTGCTCCGCCAGCCTGGAAATGTCAGGCCTCGCTGCTCCGCCGGCCCTGGGGCCGTGAGGTCTCCCTACTCCGCAGGCCCAGAAACTTCAGGCTTAGCTGCTCCGCCAGCCCCAGGGCCGTGAGGCCTCACTGCTCCGCCGGCCCCGGAAACGTCAGGCCTCGCTGCTCCACCAGCCCCAGGCCGTCAGGCTTCACTCCACCACTTGGAGCCTACATATACAAATTAACTGCCATCTTTGTTGGCGGTTAATTTGTATATCACACTGATTAGCCAATGGGAGGCATAGCAAAGGTATGGTCAATTACCATGTTTGTCTATTATTAGATAGGATATACTATTATATATAAATACTAACAATAAAACAAATTACTTTTATTCCAAAATTGAATTCTGTTCAACATAGGCATCTTTATTTTATATAATAGAAATATTTACTTGTTAAATTGCTGCAAAATTTTTAAGTAATAGGGTCTTATACTAATGAAGTAATTGTCATAGAGAAATAAAGTACATTGTGAAAATACTATTAAATGGATCAGTTTCAGCTGTAAATTACCCTTAAATTACCCTTAGCTAAAAATAGTTTCTACCCTAAACATAGATCATCAATAGTGTCTATTGTGATTTGATGTTCTTATTGCTAAAAATATTTCTACTGCATAAACTGATCCTGCACCTTTGCAATATCAAAGAGGGTGCTTTTAGTTGAAGCATTTCAAATAATAAATAAATAAATATCAAGTAATGCCACTGTTTAATCAATATAGGAGTACTAATCTATGCATTGTTGTACAATTCTCATATGGCTAGAAATTTCAGAGAATGACTCAGAGTATTTTAGGGGGAGTGAGATAATATTTTAAACTATGACAAAGGCAAGATTGAGATCATTATCTCACACTAAAGTCTAAATAGCCAAAAATAAGTAAAATCTAAATGGTTACCCTAAAATGGTAATATCCTACATAATAAAAGGCTAATATGCAAATCAACTGGATGGCAGAATGACTGGTCACTATGATGTGCACTGACCACCAGGGGGCAGACACTCAATGCAAGAGATGTCCCCTGGTGGTCAGTGCGCTTCCACAAGGGGGGAGCCGCTCACTAAGAAGCCAGGCTCACAGCTGGTGAGCGCAATGGCAGTGGCAGGAGCCTCTCCCATCTCTGCTGCAGGTGGGTGGTTAGGAGTGAGGGGTCCCGGACTGAGAGAGCCCTGTACTGCAAGAGGGATGTCTGACTGAGGGCTTAGGCCCAATCCCCCCCTAAGTCAGCAAGTGGACATCCCCCAAGGGGTCCTGGGCTGCGAGAGGGCACAGGCCAGGCTGAGGGACCCCACCTCCCAGTGCAAAAATCTCGTGCACTGGGTCTCTAGTTTAGGTATAATAAAACCAGAAATGTTAAGCTGGTTAGATACTGAAAACTATTTTGACCCACTAATGAGTTTTGTATAGCATATCAATGAATGCTATATCTTGGACACAAAATTTAGAGCTCACCTATAAAACTACACAGAAAACTAAGACATTATTCTTTCATGTCTTAGTTTATTCACCAAATATTTGTTGGTCATCTATTATGGGCATACAGAAGTTCTTCCTTAAAAGAGTTGAGTCTACCAGGAATGACAAATATTAAAAATCCTGGTAATGAAATGTGCTGAGACTCACAAAAAAGATATGCAGGGTAAAGATAGTTGGGGTAACCAATGTCCTGGTTTGCCAGAGACAGTCCCAGTTTATACCAGTATTCCTGTCAAAATTATTAACCCTTTGCAGTCGTTTGTCTACTCTCAGCCACCAAAGCTTTTTTACCGTTCCGGTCATATGTCTGCTCTCAGCCACCACAGCAAGGAACCGTACGAATCTTAACTCTATTCATTCATGTATCAGTTCATAATTTCTCTGAAAGCTCTTAAGTGTCTAAGCGACCTTGTCACGAACCAAAACATTGCCCCGACAAATTGGAGGTATCAAAACTCAATATAAACAAACACGGTCGTTCCACACTCGCCATGCAAAACACCGTGGTGAGTCAGTCGCCTTTTGAGAGTGAAGAAATCATCAGGCTTCAGAGATACTTCGCAGAATTTCAAATAAAGCTTTACAAATTACGTTTAACTGTAATTAGGCATTCTCGCTTGTTAAGATATTTCAAAATAATACTCCAAAATGGCAAAAAGAAAGTTACCGAAAGAAGTGTACTGCGAATCTGAAAGTAACGATGAAGAGTTTTATTTTGGCACCTTGAATACTGACTCTGACGTAGAAAGTGATAACGTTTGTAGTGATTCTACTAGTAGTGACATAGTTCCAAAAAAGAATTAATAAATCTTGTTAATCCTTCATAATCTTGCATGTTATGTATCACTGCTCTTTCAATGGAAATTAATTCCGACCAGTACGACACCCATGTCCAAATTTAATACAACTGCAAAGGGTTAATAATGCCCCATGTCACTATGAAACATGCCCTGGTTTGGTCAATATACTATATGATCACCCTTGTCTTTAACAACATAAGCTATTACTTTATAGACTAAGCATGCCCATATTATACTGCTCTAGAGACTAGAGATATAGTCTCAAGTTTAGTGTGTATGAAGATAATGCTTGAATAACCTTAAGTCTCCTATTAACTCATTGGACTCTGAATGTGAAGATGATGGGGCCCTTTGCACCGAGTTAACACAGCATGTGAGGCCTGAATTAGCCATATCCATTAAGATGACTATTATGGACTGAATGCCCCCCTCCGCCCATTCATACGTTAAAGCCTTAATTCTCAATGTGACTGCATTTGGAAATAGAGCCCTTATAAGGAGGTGCTTAAGGTTAGATTAGATCTGGTGGGAGGACCTAATTCAATAAGACTACTATCCTTCTATTTTATTTTAGTTTTTATCACCATTTATCCCCCCTATACCCTCTTTCACCTTCACTTTCTTCTTCCTCCTGTAATTAACACACTGTTGTCTGTGTCCATGAGTTCTTCCTCTCTTGAGCTATCTGTCGGCTCTCTATCTGTGTCTATCACTATTTTGCTTATTAGTTCATTTTGTTCATTTGATTCCACATATGTGTAAAATCATATGATACTTGTCTTTCTCTGACTGGCTTATTTCA
Source organism: Myotis nattereri (assembly GCF_964212035.1). Taxonomy (NCBI): domain Eukaryota; kingdom Metazoa; phylum Chordata; class Mammalia; order Chiroptera; family Vespertilionidae; genus Myotis; species Myotis nattereri. The sequence goes on from NC_138076.1 coordinate 32,291,995, forward strand.
CTTAGCATAATGTTTTTTAGGTTCATACATGCTTTTGCAAAGGGTAAGATTTTCTTCCTGTCTATGGCAAGGTAGTATTTCATTGTGTAAATGTGCCATAACTGTTTTATCCAAGGACTAATGTCCTTTTATTTATTTATTTTTAATATATTTTTATTGCTTTTTTACAGAGAGGTATAGAGAGTTAGAAACATCGATGAGAGAGAAACATCGATCAGCTGCCTCCTGCACACCCCCTACTGGGGATGTGCCCGCAACCAAGGTACATGCCCTTGACCGGAATCGAACCTGGGACCCTTCAGTCCGCAGGCCGACGCTCTAAAATGTCCTTTTAGAAGAGACACCACAGAGTCCTCTCTCTGTCTCTTTCTCTCTGATTCTTGCTCTTCCTCTCTCTGCATACACGCACCAAGGAAAGGTTATGGGAGCACATAGTGAGAAGGTGGCCACCTGCAACTCAAGGGGAGAGTTCTCGGCAGACATCAACCCTGATGGCACCCTAATCTTGGACTTCAACTATCCAGAGCTGTGAGAAAATAAATGTCTGCTGTTTAAGCTCCCAACTGTATGGCATATTATTATTGCAGGCAAAACAGACAGAGATGATGGCGCAAACTGTTATACTGAAGGGTTCAGCTCAACCAAGATGTCTGGAACTTCTTTAGTTAAGACAGAACCAAGTAAGAAAATGAAAAGAATGCTTCAGAGGTAATAATTTAACTGATGCATATGGAATTTTGTACATTTAACTAAAAAAGACAAGATAATCAGATTTGGGATTTGAATTCCTTTGAAATCAAATATCTCTGGACTTTAATTTACAATACGCATTAATTTTTGAACTTTCATTTCTCACTGGGAACTTAATAATAATGGAAGATTTTTAGTCAAATTTGGGGAATATCTAGGTGACTGCAATTTTTATTTGAATTGCTCTTTTGTTTTATTTTAGTATTTTCATTTATTCCGGTTGCAGAATACCTAGTAGACTCTGTTAGCCAAGAAGTCCGAACAGGAAATGGGAAATAGAATGCATTCACAACTTGGAATACTGAGTGCATTTGCGATCAATTAAAGTAATTCATTGTTGGCACACTTCAGAATCTTTGAGCAAACATCTGTATTGCGTATCAATGGTAAAGGGGAATATATAGAAGCAGTGTGGAGCTTATGCAGGTGAGAGAAAAAATGATTTGAAAGACTAGACATACCCCTCAGGGATATAACAACATCCCTAGTGTGTACAGACTTATTAGATGAGTCCAGTGGTTCCAGAACACAATACACCACAGAGCCAAGGAAACTCCCTCTTCTTTTCCAACATTTTCTTAATGATGAAGGTAGGGTGACACTCTGGGAAACTCTTACACTTTATAAGGGAAAGTGAAGTGACCGACTAGTCTCATTGGTAATTTTGGTGAAAAAAAAAAATAAACAAAACCAGAGCATTCTCATCTGCTTGTGAACAACATGCTTGCAAAGGAACTGTTTTCCTCAAGTCCTCAAAGCTTCAAGCTTTACCTGAACAGCATCCTTCATGGGAAGGTCTGCAACTGTGGGTATAGTCCCCTAATTCTTGGGTTCTATTATCAGGCACGTCTGCCTCTTACATCAAGCAATGTCCTTCAACCCAGACTTTATGAGCAAGAAAGGTGATGTTTTTATCTGTCCTTGGCCTCATCCTTTTGTCTTCTCATTTTGGTCAAAATTGGATGAGTAATAGATGATATTGATTAGGTCTCTTCAAAGATCCCCATTATGCCCTGAGGTACTTTGTATTCTCCTAAATTATTAAGATCATTCAGATATAATGAAAGAAAACTACCACATGCTAATAGTCACAATAAACAACATAATTGCTTTATGAAAAGAAGTGAATGATCTAAAGTAATAAAACAAGCAACTTAAAGGTAATTGTTTAAAACTACTTTGATCCTGAAAGCAAGGTCATTTTGTGATTATGTTTTGTACGATGAAACTTATAATTAAAAACATTGAGATACATCACTGGAGGGAAGTGAAGAAGCCCAGGTAAATCAAATAACAAATAAGATTCAGGATTCTGGCATTGCATTTTTTAATTTACTCTTAAAATTGTATTAAAAATGAAATGCAACTGATATAATATTGAATTCATCCTGAAAATAGCATCTTGTCTATTTTCCAGGAATAGTAATAATCACCCTGATTTCATTTGTTTCACAATGAATGCTTACCCACATGGAATTATACATTGAGTGGCCAGATTATTATGACAACCCCATCAGTACAATGCAATGAATTAGTTATGCAAATAATAATAATAATAATAATAATAATAAAACCTTGAGAGTATTTGCTTAGGAAGTTTTCAATATTCAGTATTTTTGGAAGTATCAATGAAGTACTGATGGGGTGGTCATAATAATCTGGCCAATCATAATAATATGGCCACTCAGTGTATATTAACTAGAGGCCCAGTGCACAAAATTCATGCACGGGGGTTGTGGGGAGTTCCTCAGCTCAGCTTGCACCCTCTCGCAAACTGGGACCGCTGCCTGCCCCATTGCCCTTAACCATTCGTCTGCCTGCCTACCTGATGGTCTCTAACTGCTCGCCTCCTGCCTGATTGCACCTAACTGCCTCTGCCTCAGCCCCTGCCACCACAGTTTCATATAAAAGGACATCCAAAATGATGTCTGGAAGGTTGTTCAGCTGTCCAGTCTAATTAAAATATTATGCTTTTATTAATATAGATTTTAAGTCATTTAAACTGATCACTTTGGGATATTGTTTCTAAGGTTGTCAGAAAGTTACTAAAAGGTTTTTTGTTTTCATTTACTATATTATTTTAAACTAGAGGCCCGGTGCCCAAAAATTTGTGTGTGCACTTGGGGGGGGGGGTCCCTCAGCCCGGCCTGTGCCCTCTCGCAGTCTGGGACCCCTCGAGGGATGACGACCTGCTGGCTTAGGCCCACTCCCTGGGGGGATTGGGCCTAAGCTGGCAATCAGACATCCCTCTGGCAGCCCGGGAGCCCTTGGGGGATGTCCACTTGCCAGCAGGGAGCAGGCCTAAGCTGAAGTCAGTCATCCTTAGCACTGTTGAGGAGGCGGGAGAGGCTCCCACCACCACCACTGTACTGGCAGCCATCAGCCTGGCTTGTGGCTGAGCAGAGCTCCCCCTGTGGGAGCACACTGATCACCAGGGGGCAGCTCCTGCATTGAGCATCTGCCCCCTGGTGGTCAGTGTGTGTCATAGTGACCAGTCATTCTGTTGTTAGGGTCAATTTGCATATTATCCTTTTATTATATAGGAGTGCCTGGCCAGCCTGGGTGAGAGCCTGATGGCTGTTTGCAGGCTGGTTACAGCCCCTGCAGGGTGGGGGGTCTTGTTGGGGTGCCTGGCCAGTCTGGGTGAGGGGCTGAGGGCTGTTTTCAGTCTGGCTAAGCCTCCCAGTGGGGACCCTCACCCCATGAGGGTGTGGCCAGCCTGGGTGAGGGGCTGGTGGCTGCTTGCAGGCTGGCCACTGCCCCCAGCCACCCAAGCTCCCAGTGGAAGCCTGGCTGGAAGTAGGTATCTTTGTTGCCATGAGCGGAGGCCACAGCTGGCTCAGGGCAGGTAGGAAACTTGGCTTCCTCCATCACCCGGGCAACCAAGCCTCCTGCTTGCTCCAGCTCCGTGGCTGCCGGCTGCCATCTTGGTTGGGTTAATTTGCATAAAGTCGCTCTGATTGGCTCTTATAGGGCATAGCGAAGGTACGGTCAATTAATATCTTTGTCTTTTATTAGTGTATTTAAAAATGTACAGTACTCCATTTTTAAGGATCACCTGTCTTACTATTCTTTGAACTAGTTTTTCAGCTATTATGACTAATTCATCCACATTCCATCATCCAGCTGCATGTCACCATTGAATTTACAAGATGGCTGTGAGTATGGGAATAACTTGTGGCCCATGAAACTCCCAAAATTAACTGGATTTTTTTTTTTATAGCAAACAGACCAAAGATAATCGAGAGTGAAGGGCCCACCATTAAATTTTATAAATCTCCAGGGATTTCTTTCTCCATTGATGTCATAGTGCTGCTCTGGCATTCCTATCCTATTTCCTTTGGATGCTAATAATAATCAAGAACAAAGAGATAATGCCAGGCCATTATGGCTCAATGGTTGAGCATTGTCCCATGCACCAAGAGTCCACTGGTTCAATTCCCAGTCAGGGAACATGCCCAGGTTTCTGGCACATTCCCAGTGGGGAATGTGTATAAGGCAGTTGATCGATGTTTCTCTCTCTAATTTGGCAAAATTACCCTGAAGAATAGGACCCTTTGCCAATTAAAGCCTTTAGAATATTTAGTAGCTCCTAAACTTATTAATTCACATTTCTATTAAAGCTATAGTGGTAGTAACTGGCATGACCTCCATGTAACAAGACTGAAGGGTCCCGGGTTCAATTCCAGTCGAGGGCAGGAACCTTGATTGCAAGATCCTGGGCATGCAGGAGGCAATCAATCGATGTGTCTCTCTCACATTGGTGTTTCTCTCCGTCTCTCCCTCTCCCTTCCACTCTCTCTAAAAACCAATGGAAAAAATATCTTTGAGTGAGGATTAAAACAAAAAAAGACTAAATGAGATAACATTTACAAAGAGTTCAGATAAGTACCCAGGGCCTAGTTGGTACTGATACATGTTATTTAAGGCAAATTCAAATAAAAGCTCTAGCATTTACTAATTACATAATAACTAATATCTTCATGATGAAAGCAGTTCCTTCCAAAGATTATTATGAGGAATAGAATAATAAGTATAAAGTGCAGATTTAGAGTTTGACCCACGGTGGGTACATAATGATGCTCAATGATGATGCCTGTATTGCCATTTCTGGTTTCAGTGCTTTTCCAAGTCATAACGACGTTTTTACTCAGAAAAAAATGGTTGTATAAAATAAGAGTGAACTAATAAATAATGCAGAAGGAAAAGATGAATGAATGAATGCTGTTATGAGAGATCATATAGCTCATTAGATTAGAAATAAGGACCTAACCTCATTATGAAAGTACAAAGGAAACATAAAAGTCACCTCTCATTATTTGTCCTTTTTCTATGGAATTTGTTGTCCTGACTCTATCATAAAGGGGGTGAAAGAGATTAGATAAGGGGTTAGCTGCTCAGGGATTAAGACTGCCCACCTTCTGATTACGTCAATGTTTACTGGAACACTAGCTCACCCATTCATTTATACACTGTATATGGCTGCTTTCTGCCACAAGGCAGAGTTGGGTAGCTGCATCAAGATCTTGTGGCCTAACAGCCTAGGATAATTGCTATGCAGCCCTTTATGGAAAAAGTTTGCAGGTCCCAAGAGTAGGTGATGAGGGGATTTATGATTCATAATCTACTGATCCGTGTGACAAATTCCCTATAAAGGTATACTTCATTATGTATAAGTTGAAATGGCTTCTGGAATCTATTACTTATACCTCTCTCCTATTTTATATTCCATTAAAAAGTAGTAAGTCCTTTTTCCTAAACGTCATTAAAACCTTAGACAATCAGCCAATCCTGCAGAAGGGTTTTAACAGAAAGTTAGATTTGGCAAAATTATCCTGAAGAAAATGTACCCTTTGCCAATTAAAGCCTTTAGAATATTTTAATAGCTCCTGAACTTATTAATTCACATTTCAATTAAAGCTATAGTGGTAGTAACTGGCATCACTTCCATGTAACCAGAAAAAACTTGTGGAAGATTCCAACCCCTATCTGTGACTGATGATTCTGCTTCACTGGGCAGCCGCTGCCCATTAGTTTAATCCAATAAGCTGAAGTGTGCCCTCTTTCATCCGTCTCCCCACACCCAATTTAATCCCAGCTGTGTTCTTTCACAGCTTGACCTTTCAGCAACAACTGTGTCATTTAGACAAGCTAAATGATTCAGACTATTTCTAACAGGGATCTTATCCAGTAACAATCTCAAAACACAGATCATGCACCCTCACCATGCCAAGCATAATAGCAACCCTTGTGGTGCTTTCACTGGGCAAGTCCTTCTGTCTTTTCCAAATAAGTTCACCTCATTAAAGGGTCAACCTCTCCCTGTAATGATGTTGTCCTACTCTCTGCTGCCAACCATAAACAAGCCCATAGATGAATGATGGATATGACCCCTAGAAGCTTGCCACCCAGGAGAGGATGACTATTTGGAGGGTTAGCACCCTGCGAAGAGTAGAGATACATATGATTCATTGAAAAGCTATGTTAATTTAATTTTATTTTATTTTAAATATGTTTTATTGATTTTTTACAGAGAGGAAGGTAGAGAGATAGTTAGGAACATCGATGAGAGAGAAACATCAACCAGCTGTCTCCTGCACACCTCCCACTGGGGATGTGCCCGCAACCCAGGTACATGCCCTTGACCGGAATCGAACCTGGGACCCTTCAGTCTGCAGGCCAATGCTCTATCCACTGAGCCAAACCGGTTTCGGCTGTTAATTTTAATGTCACAAGAATATGGGCTACTAAAGAGAGCTTTGTAAAAGAGTGGTATGGCACCACATAAGGGACAAGGCATGGTGCCATACCTTGAGGAACTTCTCAAAACCATTTCTTCCGCATTCACCCATGATGATTTTCCACAGTTCTATAATTTGGCAAAAATGATGGTATTATATTATTTAATACATCAAACTCACATACTAGTACACTTCCTGGAGAGATACGAAAATAATATCATTCCTATGGATGGGCATGGCTGTGGAAGACTTTTCATTGTTCCCTATTACTTGCATTCTCTTCCTTTAAGAAGATGTGACAGCTTGTCTCAAAGTTGGCCACTGTCAATTGCTCCCTTCCCACTTGAAGGATTTGGGCTGGTCGGCAACTGCTTTGACCAATAGAGCACAGAGCCAGTGATGCTGTACTAGCTCCACGCCCAGGTGTGAAGAGGGCTGAAAGTTTCTATTTTTGCCTTTTGGAACTGATAGCCACAAGGTAAGAAGTCCATGACATTCTGATGGAGAGAGAGGCCACACGGGGGAACACGGAGGCACTGGACACACCAGGGAGAAGCCGTCTTGTACACCCAGCCCCACTGAGCCCTTCAGCTAACACCAAACTCTTCTTCTGTATAGCAGCAACTGTCAGGAAGACCACAGACAAGAGCTGCCCACAGAACAGTTAACCCACAGAACTGGGAGAAATAGTAGATTGCTATTGTATGCCACTAAATTTTGGGATAGTCTGTCATACAGCAACAGACAAGCGAGCCAGAAATGACACTTTCTCACTCTTCGTTGTGTGTTTTGTGGTACCTCCTGAGTATGATACCTTTCCTCCCTAATGATGCTAACCTTGGCCAAGTGACTGCCATTAACCAGTGAGAAAAAGGGAGTATCATATGCCACATCAGAACTTGGATCAGGGCCCCACTTTTATTATCTCATTAACTATTAATTACCTCCTTATAGGCCCCATCTCCTAATACAGTCATATTGGGGATTAGAGCTTCAACATATGAATGGGGGGGGGGATACAATTCAGTCCAAGCAATATGTAATTTTATGTATCACGATTTTTATATAATAATTCAGTTCTGTTGCTCCTTTTCTTCTTCCTCATATATCCAAACTTGTGAAGTTTCCTGCCATGAGAGACAAGATCTTATATCTTTATCGTCCCCCTAGGAAGCTTCTGACACTATCAGGGAAAAATTCAACAAGCATACTTCTACACTTAATCAAAATAGGATCCTCTCAACTACAACAATTCTCCTCTTTCAATTAGGAAGACTCAGCATGATGAATAGTAATTAAAGCCCAGATACCAGGGAGCAAATTTGTAATAAAATCATGTGCACTTGCAGATTCTACTGGAATGTCCATTGTCCACATCACATTTGTTATCATGTTGGATATCAGAAACAATAAATGCTGTCCACATAAGTAGGTGTTTGCCTCAAAACTGGACATCTTTTTTATATTTGTCCCTTTTTTTTGTAACCACATTCCTTTTTGTATACTAAACAAAGTCATTTGTTTTGACAGGATTTTATTCTCTAGCAGTTAAGACAAGGTGCGATGAATAGAAAATAAATATTTTACATAAGAAAAATACATTCTGTTGTCTGATAGTTTGGCAACCAAAATTTTCTATTAAATTGCACCTCTAGGCTTTTTATATATAATGATGCTTGATAGCCTGGGGAGATTTCAAAGTTCTGATGCGCTTTCTGAATAATAAATCATGTTATTTTCTGACGTGACAGTATGTCGATTGTGTTTTATTCAAGTTCTATTAAAACATATTATCTCTATTTATTGGTATTTTTGTGATAATATTCCAGACTGGCATCCTTCATTTAAGATAAATGATGACAATTTTCCATTGAAATAAATTAATAAAGCAATTTCTATTGATATGTCATTGCAAATAAAGATAATAATTAGACATCACATTGCCTTTTAAATAAGGGGTTGACTAAAGAAATGCAAAGATTTTCAAAAAATATCATTTCCCATCCCCACTACTCTTTTAAACAAATAAAGTACAGCTATGGTCTCTGTTACTCAGGAACATTACTTCAAATTGAACAACCATTAATATTCAAGGTCAGGTTCATTCTGAAAACATTGATTAAACACCAAAAATGCACAGGAATTGTGATTGAATAAGAGATGTCCTTGCCTAGAAGTCATAGTACAGCAAGAAAAGCATATATATAAAAAAATTGTACTTAATTTTAAAAGACACTCATTGCATATGCTATTTTAATAGAAATAAATCTTCATAGAGTGTATATGTAAAATTAGATTTAAAAAATAAAGATAAAACTAATTTTCTAATCATTATGATATATAATATTGTAACCTCCACCCCCGCCCTCCCCTCTCCCCCCTGCCACACACACACACACACACACACACACACACACACACAGCCATTTTCTCTACCCTTTTCTCAGGGAATAGGGCAATTCAAATAACTGCTTGCTGGAACAGTAGTCAAGCAAAATAAGCCATTCAGAAAAAGACAAATACCACATGATCTCACTGATCTGTGGAATCAAATGAACAAAAGAAACTGAGGAACAAAATAGACCAGAGGTATGAATACATGGAACATACTGACAGGTGTCAGAGGGGATAGAGGACTGGATGGATTGGATGAAAGAAGGTGAAGAGATTAGCCAAAGAATATATATACATAGCCCTTGGATACAGACAATAGTGTGGTGATGGTGATGGCCATGGGAGAGTGGGTGGGGTAAGGCGGATGGATGGAGGTGGGCAAATGTGGGGGGAAATGGGAGGACACTATCTATAATAGTGTCAACAGTAAAAACAAAATAAAAAAAAGAATTATACAGCTACCAAAGGTTATACTTGAGGAAACATAAGGGGGCCTTTAATGCAAACCTTCTTTGATTCCATGATTCTAGAACACTTTAACAAAGTAAGGAAACAGAAAAAAATGCATTAAATATATTTTTAAAAAATTTCACAGTTAGATTAATCCTATTTCATATCCAATATAGAAATCCATCAACAGTCTTTTTCAAACTCCAAGTGTATACAGATCACTAGGGAATCTCAAAATATTTTCAGATTTCAATTAATAATTTAATAAATCATTGAGATTTTGCAGTCTCAAAAAGTTCACTTTGATTATCAAGGCATTCACATACTTTCAGCTCTTGGCTGGGAAAACACACACACACACACACACACACACACACACAAAAAAAAAAAACAGAACAAAGTCATAGCCCCAGATGACTAGGTATTTGAGGCCAGTGGTTCTCAAAGGGTTGTTCACATATCAGCAATGTCAGCATCACCATTAGAAATGAGAATTTCACAGCCTCACCTAGGCCTACTGAGTGGGAAACTCGGGGGTGCTGCCCTAGAATCTGTTTTAACAAGCCTCGAGTGATTCTCATGGACAATAACATTGGGGAACAGCTGTTCTCAGCAAAATTTGGGAAGGGAGTTACTTCTACTGCCCAAACTCCAATTTACCAAGACCTGTGACCCTCTGATATCATATGCGACTAGCAGGTCCTACACCTTACCCCTCACCACAAGACACACCAGGGGGTCCTGGGATTTTAATTTGTATTGATTGCCATGTGAAAGGTCTTGGGTGAATTTGGAACTCTATTACTTTAAACTTGTTTAGGGGGAGATTTTAAACTCATTAATCCAAAGACTACTTGTACTTAAACAAGTGGGAAGGATTACTTTGAATGCCCAAACTATTATGTGTGGGAAATATATTGCAGTTCTTCCCTATAAGTAGGAGACAGTGTGTCTATTTACTCGTTCATAAACATCTTTAAAGTTTTAACCCACAGATATTTTGTCAATCTGAAATATAAACCTGCAGGTTAAACATATTCATTCCCCAAATAATTTATCGTGACTTGTGGCCAATTTTATCTTCTCTTCTGCAGATATTCTATCAGTTTTTTTAAAGGATAGCTGAAGAAAACTCATATGATTTTTATCTGCTTCTCTGCGTTTTTGTGAAATTTACCAAAACACACAATGAGGAAATGCTACTTCTTTCTTTTGAAAAAACAAATGTTAAAGAAATTGAATATAGAGTTTTAGTCATAAATACTATGCCCTTTGTTCTGAGCTAAATATTTCTAACTTATTAATTTAAGTTTAGCAGCTTCTCCAGACTAGTGACTCAAATGGAACTTCTGGTCAACAAAATTCTCAAAATCTCTTTTGTTAAATGAATGGATCGTCAAAAATATTTTTCCATACTCTATTGTACAGTTAGTTTTCAATCTTAAATGCTAGATTTTATTCTTACATCTTTATTACTATTTTATATCAAAACTATTTTAAAATTTCATCTTTTTATATAGGATTAACAAATGCTTTCTGGTTTGTCTGCCCCCCCCCCCTTTCATTGATTCCTTAAAATCAGACATTTTCATCTGTTTTAATAAAGCTTTATCTTCAAAAATAGGTGATGGTCTAAATTTGGCCCATGAATTTTTTATCATCCCCTAATCTAAAACAATGTTTTGTTCATAGATATAAAAAAGAAAATAATCACATATATATGTTCTTCCTTCAAATAATAACCTTTATGTAAACATTATAGGTGACAATTTTGTAAATCTTTAAATCCAAGGAACGCCCCAAACTTAAGAGAACATGAAAATGATTTCCAAGGTATCAAAGTTTAGCAACTTTTTACATTAGCTTTATTAGTGCATTTCCTTGTTTCCCAGAGTACTTTGTTTCTTCTGGATGGGAGAAAATGAATAATAAAAGCAACGCCATAATAAAGAAAAAGACCGGAAGGCCCTCGTTGCAACATGGTCGGTATGCTCCACTGAACAATAAACAGTGTTTCACGAACAAAATTTACCTTGACAGGCAATCTGAGAAGGACAGGCGAACAGGGTATCCATATCGGATGATCTTCACCATCGCCAGGACCCCAATATATTGCAGCTGAGCAGACACGTAAAAATTATCAAAGGTATCTGGCAGCTTTGAGTTATTGGGCTTGATGCAATGAATAAAGTGTGGCGTGCACTTCTGAAGTTTTCCAATAATATCCGTTAGAGATTTCTAAGGAGAGAAGTAAAACCAAACTGATTCTTCAAAGACAACAAAATATAAAGCAATTTTTAAATAAAAATCTTTATCTTCAGCCCTAACTGGTTTGGCTCCATGGATAGAGCGTCGGCCTGCAGACTCAAGGGTCCCAGGTTTGATTCCAGCCAAGGGCATGTACCTTGGTTGCGGGCACATCCCCAGTAGGGAGTGTGCAGGAGGCAGCTGATCGATGTTTCTCTCCCATCGATGATTCTAGCTCTCTATCCCTCTTCCTTCCTCTCTGTAAAAAATCAATAAAATATATTTTAAAAAAATCTTTACCTTCGATCAGGACTTTAAAAGTTATGCCTTCACTCACTGTGTGTGTGTGTGTGTGTGTGTGTGTATGTATGTAAAGGTACTCAAGTGGTCAAAAAAGGGGGAGGGGAAATTCTATATAAACCCCCTACAGTTGATATGATCAAAATTTAGGTTTTAGAATCAGAAAACATCACTGACCCTGAGTTGTGATGCAATGGTGACTGGACCTCCTCGTTCCAGTCTTTGAAGAAATGTAGAAGTTCCTTTCTTTTTCAATAACTATAAAGAAAACAAAAACAAAGAAAGGGTGGGAAAATTTACTTTACTAAATTCCATTTAGAAGGAAAAAACTCTCTCATCCATGTAAATTCGCTGACAGGCAGCTATAGATTTAAAACAGACTATAAAAATCAGTATCAAATGACTTTCTGTAACACTACCATAATGTTGGGGAAATGGGAAACTACATATAAAATAACAACCATTACTACCAACCCTTCAAGTAGGTGGCTGTAAGCATCCTGCGCCCACTTTAATTTGAAATGAAATATAGATCCAGACTCACTTGTTAGTACAATAAACTCGCCCTGGTATTTTTACTAGTTGTATAACTAACTGTCCACATTTATCATGAAATGTCACTGACTCTAGGGCAAAATAACACTCTTTTGTGTTACAAAGATTTGATGTTTTAACAACCATTGGTTTGTTTCCTTAAGATTAACTATGATTCGTTTCTCACCCTTTATTTTTCCCTACCCTTCCTTTTCTTCATTTTAAACTACAAAACGTTTGCCTGGCTGTGAAAAAAGAACAATAGACTATTTTCTGTGATAAGTAATTAAATACACCTCTTAAAAGAAAAAAAAATCATGTGTAGTGAAGATTAAATCATAATGGAGATAAAAAAAAATAGTCAGTTAAAATGAAGCCAGGGGGAGTGGAGAAATAAAGGGCACAAGGAAATTAATTAAATTCTACCATGGTCTAAAAGGAATCTCAACCACTAATGTACCTTTACATTTCACAAAATCATACAGACTTAAGCCAACATATCTAGTGATCCAAAATCAGTTATCTTTAAATAGAAAGATCTTTATAGAAGAAAATATTCTAATAAAAATCTTGTCAATTTGGTGTTATTGCTGCCATGGCAATAGCTCTTTTCCTTCCATTAAGATCAACTGTCAAACAGAAATGATTAATTATCACTGATGAGGGACTGTCAAATGACGCGACTGGTCCAGGATCAACCTTTTCCTACAAACAGGAAGCCCAGTGTGACGCTCCATTAAAAAGTGGGCTGACTCCTACCTACTCCGCCAGTCACAGGGGACGACGTGCAGGGATGAGGGCAGTTTGAACAGAAGTGAGGAATGGAACACTTAAGGAGTAATCATAATAAATAAATCTCCACCCCTTGAAATTAAACATTCAATATCCCTTTCTGGGTGGAGGAACTACTGTGAGTTATCTCTCTTCTGCAGTCCTTTAGGGAAAAGACTAATGGCATCTATGCCTGGTAATGTTTAATAATTAAGGTTAAAAATTACAATTCAGAGGTGTGCGGTGATTTCTTGCTCTTGATTTCCAGGGTGATTGAGAAAGGAAGGGCCAACAGGTTCAATGAAACCCTCAGGGGTAGAGATCTTCCTTATAAAGGGTAAATCTTTGTCTTTTTTTATGTAAAAGATGCCATTTTTGTATTCAGTAAGGTTGAATTCCTGTGATCATATAGCTATATCAAAGGATCCCGAAGTCTCAGGTCTAGGAAACACACACACACACACACACACACACACACACACAAACACACAAACACACATTTCTAATATATTATACACATTTCTGCCACTCTTCTAAAATAGAGCTGATTTTAATTATGCTTTCATTTTAATTGGTAAGCTAAAATGCATTCCAGCAAGCTACAACTGAGTATCTAAAAATGATTGTCCTGGACACCTTCCCAATCATATTTCTCATCTTTTATGGTTTTGGTAGAGGCAAGCAAAACAAACTGGGCCACACTGAATTTTAAACTGAAGACATTTCAGTTTGAAAAAACTCTTTACTGAATTTTTAGTTCTATTTCACAAATAGTTTGAACCATTAGGTATAAGAGCAGCCACACTTGTGTGAGACAAATATACATTTAAAAAATAGTATAATAAAAAAATAACTTAAATGTCTACAAAATATGCAGTAAAAACATTCTAACACCTGAAAAAGGCACTGTGTCTGTGAGAAACTGCAATTTATGTTCAGAGACTTAAAACCTCTCAAGTAATTAATGTCAACAGAATAAGGTAGCTAAGTTAATCCCACCTTAGCCTACTAGCCCTAAAATTTACTTCCCATTCATCACAGAGACAGTCATAGAGATGAAACATAAATAGGATGTTGCACAGACAACCAACACAATTACAAATACTGTGTATTTGCTATTGAATTTTCACTGGAAAGTACTTTCCTATACTGGTCCCTCTTTCTGATGTTTATACTTCAAGTAGGCATCCTTTCATTTAATTTTTAAAAATTAAAATAAAAATTTCTTTCCTTTACTAATTATAATTGTGCTTTCTTAAAAAAAAAGGAGCAAACATTCTAAGCAAACTTAAAAACAACCAAATGGCAATCACAAAATTCCTACCTTACTAAGTTCTAGATAATTCCTGTTTTCTCCAATAGTTGAAGAAGCTGTCATTTTCTTATTGAGCAGGGCAGATTTATGTCCTCTGAATTTAAAGGAAGGATAGGAAGATAGAAGGGATCCTGTTTGTGACAGTTTCGACTGGAACAAGTGATTGATCACGACATTTTCACTAGCTAGGAAATAAATAAATGAATATTGTAAGGTGGCACTAACATTGTTATTTACATTATACTTACTCCTCTTCCAAGTCCTTCAGCTAGTAACACATTCAGAGTGGAAGATGTAATCGAAGAGTCCATCTTTCCCTTTGCCTCTATTTTATTTTCCCCACAATGCATTATACCATTTGATGAATTCTGACCGCCCTTGTCCTTGGCCAGGTGTCCTGATCTATGTTTCCCAGTTCTCCACCTGAGTGCTTGGTCCCTCACTCTCTAATTGTCACTTACTACTCTCCTAGCTGTCTGAGCAGAATCTTACCTGATCAATCCTAAGGGGCTTTAATGCACTTGCCCAAGTCATGAAGACATGGATTCTCTCAGGAACTCCTCTTGCAGGAAAGTAACTACCCAGGAACATGCTTCCCAAGCATCTAAGCTGTCTCAGGGCTGGATGTAAGTACCTTTGAGACTATTTGGTAACTGCCAATCCGTACTCCTTAATCCCTTCACCTTTGTTACTCAGTGCCCCCACACCTCTCCCCTCTGGCAACCATCAGTCTGTTCTCTGTGTCTATGAGTCTATTTCAATTTGGTTTGTCCATTTAGTCTGTTCTTTAGATTCACATATACATAGGGAATATAGTCAATACAATTGTAATAACTACGTATGGTACCTGGTGGGTACAGGAACTATCGGGGAGAACACTTTGTAAAGTATACTATTATCTAACCATTATACCACACACCTGAAACTAATACAACATAATATTAAATATAAACTGTAATTGAAAAAAATAAACTAAAAGTAAAAGCACGTGCTGATATGTATTAGATGTTATGTTATACAAATTCTAATAATTCCGGGACCTCATTCCTTTCTTCACATCTCAGAAAGAAACTGGAGTAATGATGAATGAATTTTTGGTTATAAATTCAAACAGCGTAGTCAAAACTGTAGATGGTGTTGAAGGATCCAGAAGGCATTTTTCTTGCGTCACCTCTATCTATACAGAGGCAGGTTTTCAAGCTTTAGTTTCCTTTTCTTTAAAATGACCATGACAATAGCTACTTTGAGGATTGCTACAAGATTAAAATGTGAAATAGTGTGCATAAATAATTTAGGATAATGCTCAGCCCATCGGACAGTTAGCAATGTTTTGCACCAAAGCCATTTTACCTTTTCTACACCCATATTATTTTGCTTGTCCAGGCTAACATATTTATTAGCAATGCACTCAGTGCAAAGTCATTCTATGAATAAACAAACAGACAACCAGGGAGAACTGTCCAGAGGGGGAAGACATGGTCATGGAATGCAAGAAGGCAAGAAGAAGCCCTTTGGTGTTAGATGAAAAATAGAGGTCACAGCATACATTCATGACTTTAATATATAACTATATAGCTATCTATAGATATAAAAGCCTAAGTGACCATTGGACCGGTAGCTATGATGCACACTGACCACCAGGGGGCAGATGCTCAACACACAGGCATGAAAACATGGAACATACTGATGAGTCTCAGAGGGAAAGGGGGAGGGGAGATGGCGGAAAGAGATTAACCAAAGATCTTATATGCATACTAGAGGCCTCGTGCATGGATTCGTGCACCGGTGGGGTCCCTCGGCCTGTCCTGCGGGGATATGGCAGAAACCAGAAGTTTGACATCCCCCGAGGGGTCCCAGATTGTGAGAGGGTGCAGGCCAGGCCGAGGGATCCCACCGGTGCATGAATCGTGCACTAGGCCTCTAGTATTTTTATATATTGATATATTTTCTATATCTATATCTTAAATTTGGTAGTTCTAAAAGAGCCAAAAAGCCATGACACCACAATAGAAATGAGCTCACGAGGCCCCCAGACCTTCGTGTTTAAGAATAAATACTATTCTACTCTAAAATAAATCAAGGCTTCTTGGACACATGGCTGATTCTGTATCTGAGGCAAGGGAGAAAAGCCTGGAACATCTTGGAAGGAAAAAAATGCAAGGAAGTGCTAAAAAATATTATGAGAGCCTGTCAAAAGGACATAGGAGGCTCTCACTGGCCACATGTTGGCAATTTCAACATCAAAATAATAACAGTAATGGATTATGATTCATTGAGTAAATAAGGGAATCAAGAAGAAACTAGACTTCTGGTGGTGAGCACATAACAGAGTATACAAATACCAAATTACAATGCTGCACACCTGAAATTTATAGAATGTTATCAAACAATATTACATCAATAACATTTTTTAAAGAGACAAGGAAAAAGACAAAAGAATTTATGAGTTCATATTGATAATTAATTAATCAGAAAGACGAGTTCTTATAGAATTTACTGTTGATGGAAAAAATGGGTTAGAAAACCATAATCTTGCAACCATAGAGAAATCATTAATTTAGGTAGGAAGCATTCATTTATGCAAAACTAATGGGTGGAAGTTTGATGAGGACAAAAATATTTACACTGTCTCAAAGTGCTTCCTTAAAAATTACTTATCAAAGAAAAAAGTGACCTTTGATTAAAAAAAAAAACCTGAAGTATGCCACCTTCAAAAGTGATCAAGGTTAACTGGTAAAGTTTACAGGGAATCATAATTAGACATTACTATTATTGTATCGATGTTACATATTCTGAGAATTACTGATGTTATATAAGATAACACTCTTGATCTTATACCAGAGTTTTAGGAATAAAGATGCATTTGACTTAATCTCAAATGAATAAAAAATATATGTATATACACACACACAAAGGGAAGGAAGGAAAGAAGAAATGAAAGAATAAAGGAAAGAAGAGAGGGAGGGAGGGAGGGAGGGAGGAAGGGAGGGAGGGGGGAGGGAGGGAGGGTGGGAGGGAGGGAGGGAAGAAGGAAGGAGGGAAGGAAAGAAGGAAGGAAGGAAGGGAGGGAGGGAGGAAAGAAGGAAGGGAGGAAGAAAGGAAAGGAGAGAAGAGAAGAATGGTAGAGAGAGAGAAAAAGAATAAAAGAAAGGAAATGAAAAAATATGGAATAAGGACATATGGGAGATCTTTGAACTAATTTTGTAACTTTCTTTAAGTTTAAATTATTTCAAAATAAAGATAAATAGTAAATATATAATACCATGATCCATTTAAATAAATAAAATTATTAGTATTTATTGCAAGTCTATGTATGGATGCAACCACAGATAAATAGTGTAAGATATTAAAACATTTCACAGATTCATAAAATACTGTAACAACCATGCATCTTTTGTTCATATGATAGAATGGGTGTGCAACTATGACTCATTGGCCACATCTGGCCTACTTCTTGTTTTGGTCAATAAAGTTTCATGGAATACACCATGTCCATCTGTGCTGTCTAGGGCTGTTTTCTTATAACAGCAGAATTCAGCAGAGACCTTATGACTTGCAAAGCCTAAGGTATTTATTTTCTGTCCCTTTAAGGAAAATGTTGCTATGTCTTGCATAAATATCTAAGAGCACTTGGTGAATTCTGTCTTCTTCCTCAATGTGCCTAAATCCTGAAGTGTTTAGAATAAAGCAAGAATCACTAGTTTTTCTCTTGGAAATTTTAGCAAGTTTACACAAAAGAATGGCTTTAAAATGTTGGGACTCTATTAAAATAAGGAGAATTGCAATATCACTAGCCATCATATCCTCATTCTAAATATATATTCTATGACCATAAAATACAAAAATAAGAAAATGTCATTGTACCACCTGGAAAACATGCTGTATATAAGAGCTTTATAGAATGTGTGGGTTAACTGAAAGTATGTTATAAATGAAAGTTCAAATATTGAAAAACAATAAGACATTTCCAATGCCATGATAATCAGTAGGACCGTTTTTTACAATTTCTTCCTTCTATGTGGTATTATTCCAAGTCCATATTTTAGCATTAGTCTCAGTCATTCAGAGAACTCACAAAAACCCTAAGTTCTAAGAGGCAAGCAGAGTAATTCCCTGTGTAAAACAATATATTGTAACTGTGCTGTTTGGCTTGAGGCAAATATGTTCCTCAAACCAGAAGTGATAGGAATATCTTACTTCTAGCTCAAAGGTGTCCCCTTATTTCATGAAAGACTATCATGTGCTTCTTTCCCTAGGAAAGATAAATGACACTATCTCATTCAGAGCAACATAAAGCACAAAAGATGATATGCTTTAATTCACTGAAAAGGTTATTAGGAAAATGTGCATCACTGCAGAACTGCTATTAAGAAAATAATGACTAGAGGAGATAGAAATATGTATTGACATATATAATTACACTATATATACATGTAGCATATAGCTTTAGTATAGTATAGAATTACAGATATACATATACAAAGTACTAAGATTCAGGAGGTAGATGGAACCTATAAATGTATATTGATGTATGTATATATGTATGTGCATGAATACATATCAACTTGTATGCTTATTCTACTTTGTGAGCATTAGTTCTTTATATAAATTACATAAGAATAAACTACCCCTTATGTGTGTTTCAGAATCGTCTTAAGTAATGGAATTCACCCTGCTGTGGCCTAAATAACTTTGGAAGCCATATTCATCTTCATTAGTCTTCACAGAAGAGCTTTTTTATATTCATAACACTAGAGTGTTAAAGGTGTTTTATATTTCTATCTGCTAAAAGCTTAGTTAAATTATGGTTTTTACTAGGCTCCAAATTAAATTGTAACCAATGTATAGTGTGGAAAGATCCATTCTTTATGATTCTGGGCATTAGAATGTAACAGAATTTAAATTATCCTTTAGCTGGTGGCATATTTTATAGGATAATGTTCAGAGAACTAAGAAATGTGGGGTATTTTAACCATAGGAAGGAGAAACTTACTTTTCATTACAAATGAAAGATTCCGTGAAAGGCAGTCTTTATTTTTTTCAATTGCTCCAACAATTTCATACGTTACCTAGGATAAAAGAAAATGGCATAATTATTAATGATGAAACATGACCACAAGAATAATTCCTTTAAAGAACAACTTGATTCGGGGGAGGTTTAAAGTTATTCATAAAAAGCTCCTTCAGGTCTTAGAGTTCACATTACATGCAGGTTCAAAGTGCTCACCTGTGTGCTGTCATTCTGCACATCACACAAGGGACACCTCTCTGTTCTAATTTGCAAAGCCCTCCTCTCATCATTAGTTTAAGAGAAAATGGTGGTGACTCACATTCATAGAGTCACCTTTATAATTAAGGCCTCTAACCTGCGCAGAAAACTCACTAAGCAAGTGGAAAGACTCCGTGACACCTTGAAAAGGAAGTGTGATTTCAGTTTGACAAATTCAGTCTCTTTATTAAAAGGGCCCTTTTGGATCATTTTTTAAAAAATATATTTTATTGATTTTTTACAGAGAGGAAGGGAGAGAGATAGTTAGAAACATCGATGAGAGAGAAACATCGATCAGCTGCCTCCTGCACATCCCCTACTGGGGATGTGCCCGCAACCCAGGTACATGCCCTTGACCAGAATCGAACCTGGGACCCTTCAGTCCGCAGGCCGACGCTCTATCCACTGAGCCAAACCAGTTTCTGCAAGGATCATTTACACCATTAATCTGAAGTCTTTAAAATGAAGAAAACATATGAAAAAATAATGCCTAGATTATTCAAGGACAGTTTACTTCTAAATACACTTAAATGACTTTATTGTCTGCTTTCATTGGTAATCCACTCTGGCCTGGAAGATTTGGTCTCTTAAGAGATTCATGTTTTATTGCCTCCCCCAATCTCAGCTAAGCATGAACTCCAATGTGGTCTTGAGAAATCAGCTCAGCCAGAAGGCTTATCAGTTTCAACAGCTGCTTCTGCTTCTGCTTCTTGTGGAAAAATTTTGAGGCATGTCACTATGGTCAGGTGTCAGAGGCTCTCCTTTGCCCTGGTGGGTCAGGACTGAACTAAGGGAGGCAGCTGCCCAATGAAGGCCACCTCTTTTTTCAAAAAATATTTTTATTGATTTCAGAGAGGAAGGGAGAGAGAAAGAGGTAGAAACATCAGTGATAAGAGAGAATCTGATCTGCTGCCTCCTGCATGTCCCACACTGGAGGTCAAGTCTGCAGAGTCTGCAAGCCGGGCATGTGTCCTGAGTGGGAACTGAACTGAGACCTCCTGGTTCATATGTTGACGCTCAGCCACTGAGCCACACTGGCCAGGCTGAATGGCACATCGCCCATAAGGGAGTATGGGTGGTTAGGTCAATAAAGACAACAATCACCAGACTGCTTGTGAAATTTTAACTAGCCAGCTTGAGAGGACTGTCTCATGGGCAGCAAGAGGGGACTACACAGAAAAGAAATCCATGAGAAAGAGGCTATGTACCTAGTGAGAGGAATATAGGAAAAACCCAAATAACCCTGAATGAGCCTTGCAGATGCACATTCAGTTGTAAGAAATAATTCAGTTGTGGACCCTTCACCCAATCACTCCAATGATAATATCCTAGCAAACCATCACAATCAGAATATTGACATTAATGAGCTAAACATTCAGGACATTCACATCATCGCCTGGATCACCCGTGTTGACAATTTATGGGTACACTCACCTGCCTAAAATCAATTGAACACATCTGTATGAATCTATTTCTCCATTCTTTAATCTGTTCCATTGACCTATGTCCTCACCTCCATCTTGATTAATTTATAATATGACTTTAAATTAAGTAGACTAATTCCTCCCCATTATTCTCCTTTATAAGAGTTGTTTTAACTATTCTACTTTCTTCATGTTTTCATATACATTTTAGAATAATATTCACTATATATTGCTATATCTAAATAAAATTTCACATGATTTTGATAGGAATTACATCAAAACCCTGTATCAATTTGGGGAGAATTATTACTATATTATTAGTAAATTGACTATTTATTGTATTGTCTTCAAATCCACAAATATGACATATATCTCCTTTTATTTAGATCTTTGACTTTTTTCATCCACATTTTGTGGTTTTTAGCATATAGATCTTCATGTTTTGTTAGATTTATACCTATTTGCATTTTTATGAGTGATTATCAATGTTATATTTTAAATTTACTGTCCATTACTAGTATCTATATATAAAAAACTAAGTGACCATTATGACCAGTCGACCAGTTGCTATGACACACACTGACCACCAGGGAGCAGATGCTCAGTGCAGGAGCTGCCCCTAGTGATTGGTGTGCTCCACAGCCAACCTCCCACAGCTGGCCAACCTTCCGTGGTCCTCCCCCATGTCCCTCCTCCCCCCCCCCCCCACCCCGCAGGCCAGTCAGCCCGATCAACCTTGAATGGGACTGGGTGAGACGGCCCACTTGGCCGATCACCAGCCAGGCCAAGGGACCCCACCTGTGCAAGAATTCATGCACCAGGCCTCTAGTATAGAAATAACATTGATTACTTTATGTTTATATTGTATCAGCACTATGTTTAATAACAGTAGTGAGAGCGGACATTCTTACCTTGTTTCTGATCTTATGAGCAAAACACTGTCTTTCACCATTGAATATAAGGTTAACTGTAAGATGTTAGTAGATGCTCTTTATCAAATTGAGGTTGTCCCCTCTATTCCTACATTTTTTCTAAGTCTTTTTTTTTTTATCATGAATGGATGTTAAATTTATAAAATGCTTTTTCCACATCTATTTATATAATTCTGTGATTTTTTTCTTCTTTAGCCGGTTAATATGGTAGATTATCTTGATTGATTTTCAAATATAGAACCAGCTTTGCATCCCCAGGAAAAATTAATTATTAATGTGAATGATGTTTTAACATATTATTGATTTATATTTACTAGTATTTAAAAGTATTTTGCATTTGTATCATGATGAATAGTGATCTTCAGGTTTTTTTTTTTCTTTTGTGGATGTATATAGTCTTTGTCTTAATACTTTTAATATCAGGGTAATAGTAGCTTCAGAAAATTAATTAAGGAGAGTTCTCTCTTCTATTTTTCTAGAAAAGATTATGTAAGGTTAGTGTTCATTTTCCTTCAGGTATTTGAGGAAAGCTCCAATGTAACTATATGGGACCAGAGCCTTCCTGTTCTGTTCAGTTGAGTTAAATTACAAATTCATATCCTTGATGATTATCGAGCTATTAAAATTATGTAGTAATATTGGGTAAACTGAGGTAGTTTGTGCTTTTTGAGGAATAGGTCCTTTTCATCTAAGTTGTTAAATTATTAAATTTATAACAGCTGATTGTAATTCCCTTTTGATCTTTTTAATGTCTGCAGTGTCTGCAGTTTGTAGTGATACTTCCTATTTTATTCCTGATGTTAGCAACTTGTATCTTTTCTCTTTGTCATTCTTACTAGCTGTTTGTCATATTTTGTGGTTATTTTAAAAGAACCAGATCTTTGTTTTATTGATTTTCTCTGTCCTTTTAAAATTCTATTGATTTCTGCTCTTTGTGACTGCCTTCTGTTTTCTTGCTTTCAGTGTATTTGTCTCTCCTTTTTCTAGGTTGTTAAGGTGGGAGTTGATTATGATTTGAGATTATCCTCTTTTCTAATATATTCATTTAGCTCTATAAATTTTC
Organism: Myotis nattereri; assembly: GCF_964212035.1. Lineage (NCBI taxonomy): Eukaryota > Metazoa > Chordata > Mammalia > Chiroptera > Vespertilionidae > Myotis > Myotis nattereri. Next base: position 32,315,185 of record NC_138076.1, read on the forward strand.
TTCTTGACCTGTTTTAGCCATGTTTCACAAATTTGATTCTTGCATTTTCATTTTCATTCAGTTCTACTTTTTTTTTTAATTGCCTTGTGAATTCTTTATTTATTTTTTTATTTTTTATCCATGGATTATACAGAAGGGCAATGCTTAGTTTCCAAGTATTTGGTGATTTTCTTGTTATCTTTCTGTTATTGACTTCTAGTTTGATTGCACTGTGGCAGGCAAATGCATTCCGTATAATTTTGATCCTTCTGAGTTTATTTAGTTTTGATTTATGATCTTTTTTGCTACATGTTCCATGGGTACTTGCATGGACTGCATATTCTGCTTTTCTTGTTTTAAGTGTTCTATAGCAAAATAGATCCTCTTGGCTGGTGGTGTTGTTGAGTTCTTCCATGTTCCTGCTGCTTTCCTAGGAAGATGTGGATCACTTCTCTGGAGGAGGGTGTTGTAGCTTCCAACTGAAACCTTTGTTTTGGCTGCCTCCCTCTGACCCCACTCAGCAGGAGAAGGGAGGCACAGCCTGGTACTGCTGGGTGGGAGAAGTCTAGCTTCCTCTCTCAACCTCCTCTGACATAAAAGAAGAGGGGACTCTCAGGACTGCTGGGCAAGCATGGGAGCTCTGGGTCTCCACTGGGACTATAGCCGCACTTCCGGCTGTCGGGTGAGCAGGCAGCAAGAGTAGATGTGCTTCTTTGTTTACTAAAGTGCACTCCACCAACTGTGTGTGGAGAGAGAGGAGCTGTGGCCGGGCTACCTCTGGGCAGTGGCGAAAGTCCTGAACCCCCACTAAACCTCCAATGACATCCCCTAACCGTGGGGGTGAGGTGGGAGCACAGTACAGATTCAAAAACTTAGCACAATGCTGAAATCTGAGATCTGCCTAAGCATTTCAAAATCATGCACACTAAAAGGAAAACTGCAATTTCAATAAATGTCACTGGAAGGTGTTTTTTAATTGTTTTCACTTTTAAAAAATGTATAGCAAATGAGGTGGCCATGGCTAAAAAAAAAAGTAATCTGATCTCTGGTAACTCACATGCTTTCTTTTTGTCTTAAATGAACACACAAACTTAAAGTAAATGTTGATAAAATGATGGGAATAGAAAACCAAAAATCTAACTCAATAGTCACTCATGTCAAATTGCTGATAAATCTTCACTATCTAGGGAAAGATGTCCACTTTACCTAATAAAATCCTTTGATTTATGGCATAGTTCCAGGTGCTTCCCATTGTACTTTCTCCTTACTTCCTGCCACTCTGCTCCAAAATTCCTCTCTTAACATGACTCCTGCCTTTCCATTTAGGAATTTCCTTTCCGGCTTTTCCAGCTGCCAGTGCCAAGTCCTTTTACCAAGGCTCCACTCCCTAGGAAGAGCTTGGCGGCCCTCCTCCTCAGCATGTCCAGCCTGGTACCCAGCCTGGTCAAGGTACCAGGACTTCCTGGCTTCTCACCTAGGGAACATGGAAGGTAATGCCAAGCCCCCACCTCTCAAGATGACCTTGAAGATATGTGAAAAAACTTGTCAGTACTTAGCTTTGCATAATACCTATCACTTTCTACTAATATCCCTCATACCTGCTTCTACTGCTCACCTGCACTTTTCTCCCAGACCTTCTTAGAAACTTTTTTTACATTATGGACTTGAGAAGGACTCATGGAACATCTATGTCCCCTATTTTTGAGGCTGCTAAATGGGCTGCTTATCCAAAAAAGGAGACTCTCATCCTGTGCCTGTAATTGTATCAGTCAAAATCCATTCATTGCCCCACAGAGAAATTGCTTCCAAATAAAGCAAGTCTCCCTGAGAATCTAAGTACATCACATTCAATGTCTGGATCTCATTGAGACCAGTGGCTTCCAGAAGGCAGAGGAGGCAACGCAGTGGGACAAGGCCCCTGGGTGCCTGGGCAATGCAAAGGGAGGTGAACTGCAAAGCCTCGCTGAATGGGAAGAGGATTCTATGAAAGGGAATCCACCGAGGAGGAACTCGACGTATCCTAGAAGTCCCTTATATCTGGGTGAGTCTGCCATGTCATCAGAATAGTTAAAGATCTATCCTCTCAGCTGAGCCACTGGGGTTGGGGGGGTGGGGGGAGTTGAGGAACATACAGGTGCTGCTGAAGCAGCAGGAAGCAGGTTTGAAGCAGAGACCTTTCTAGGTCATTCTGGACAGCTGCTCTGCTCACAGCCCTCTCCTCCCTATTCTTGCTGTTTTGTTATGTGAGGGATGAAAGAAGAAAAACATGAAAGTCGCCAAAGATAGAGACCTGGTTAAATGCTTGCCTTTTCCACTCTGCCTTTATGTTTTCTTCGTCTGAAGGGCTGGATGGTAGGATTCCTGCTGGAAGTGACAGCGTCCCTCATGCATGTAATGGTGGAATTTATATGCATGCAGCCTAATACAAATCTGAGGAAATCGTCATGTATTCACAGATTTCCTTTGGAATGATTCTGTTCAATAGAATGAGTCCAAAGGAAATTTAGCAATTTGCTTATGTTTCAGCCATGAGCAATACGCGTCTAAATGCCTGAGTGTGTGTGCCCGTTGAAGAGTGCAGGATAAACTAGGGAGCAGGGAAGCATGCTGCTTTTCTGGAAGGACTCGCTGTAACACTCTGGGGCTGCAATAAATATAATTAAAAGATAAATTGTGTTAGCTATATATGAAAAGGGAGTATAAAACTTTCACCGTGGCTGTGAATTACAATTCAGTAAGGTACCTCGTTTCCTGGGTCCACAAAGGAAAGGAAAGTTATGAAACGCCAAACCACATGCATCTTCTTTCTGCGTGAAGGCTGTCTGGCTCATGCTTGGCTAATCACCAAGGAAACAGAAATATCCAAAGGTGAGAGCGCCCTGCGGCAACGGCTCTATCCACCATCACTGATTTGAATTCCCCGAGTGGAAAGCAAGAGCAGTTGGCTGATTCGACCTTGATGAAGAGCTGGGGCTTGGTGTGTTCCCACGTCTGAGGTCTCAACCCCTGGCCAGGAGCCTGGCCCACAGCAGGAGAGCAATGAGAGACAGTGGAGCATGTGCTAAGCTGAGCACCTTCTCTGCGGCTAATAGCTTCAGTGTTTCTGAAAATGTGCTTCCCAGAGTCCCTATCGGGAAACGTTCGCTGGTGCTTAATAAACATGCACACCGTTCAGACCTCACCCGGACCTCTAATCGTCATTGATGGGGCTGGAGCTAAGGAACCTGCATTTTTAACTTGTTCCCCTATTGATTCTGTGCACCTTCAAGCTTGAGAGTAACGGCTCCAGGTACCAGTGACTTATGCTCTGTGAACTCTGTCCTCCTGGGTGATGCTGGCAGAGGGTAAGGGAGCCCAGGGACAGGGTTTGCAGAGGATCGATGTTTTCTGCGCATTTGAGAAATGGAACAACTAGTAGAGCAGATAATGGCATATTTTTAAAATGCTGATAAGTTTAAAATGAGACTATGTATAATTATACTCAGGCTAAACTTTCCCCCCCTTAGGATAGTTAACATTTTGTAAATGGGTATAGAGAAAGAATGTTCAAATGCTTTGTCTAAGACCTTAGCAATAGAAGCCAGTATTTTTAAAAAACAAAAACAAAAAACCTTATTACTGTGGTGCCCTGCAGAAGTCATATACAGTGCTGGAAGTCTGGGGAAAATGAGGTGAATGAGAGTGTACTAAAGGAGAAGGGACAGTGGACTGAGGGTTATGAAGGAGGGTTCATATTCTATTTCCTACCTATCGGCCTAAAGACACACAGGACCGGGCTGCACTAATGAACTGTGGAAGCAGGAGTAGTCAGTCACTCAGCTTCTCTGAGCCTCACTTTCCTGTTTATTCAATATAATGTTGAACTGGGGCCAGTTCACACTAAAGTTCAATTATTTTATTAGCATAGACCATCAATAAAATAAATTACTTCTAGGGGATTAGAACAGTTATATATGCACACACTAAATGGGCGTAAGTGGCTGCATCTATGTAGATTTTCAAATTGCCTTTGATGTGGTTAATAGCAAAAGTTAATAAATACAATCTTCATTGAATCAGGGTTAAAAGACTACATTTGGAAAAAATCAAGAAAAATAGCTAGGACTGACCTTTAAAATATATTTCACACAATGTAATGCATGTTCATTTATAAAATTTGGAAAATACTGAAAATTATAAAATAAAATTTACCTCTAATTCCTTTTTCCAGAGATAGCCTACTTCTTTTCTCTTCCCCCCCCCCCTCTTTCTCTAGCTATTCACCTTCCTATCTAACCTATTTTTGTCTAAGTATGCACTGTCAAAAGAATTGGACTCCGCCACACGTTGTGCTTGATAATGTCTTTCCCTGTTACATACACCGTTTACTCTCTGGCAAATCCCTGTCCTTGCCTGCTCTGTGGTATGTCACCTAGCCTTCCATCTAGGGCTGCCACCGGGGCCCTGGCAGAAGACTGGAGAGCAGGACTAGGGCGAAAACCGTGGGATTCCCCTTCCCGCCCAACAAACACTGGCTCCATCCTCATCCTACAGCCCACTGCTCATGGCCCGTGTTTCTGGGACAGGCTACCAAGGTTCTGGCTCCCACTGTCTTTGGCTCCCAGGCCAGTAATACTATCTCCTCCCTTTTTCTCTCCAGCCAGAGAGGAAGTGGCTGTTTCCACTGGGGACATACTTCTGGGTCACCTCACTGTCCCCTGTCTTTCTCCTAAACTTTCCCTGTGTAACTATTCTCTGTAACCTTTTTCTTATTGAAAATTTGGCACAGTTTCTTTTTCAGGCTAGTTCCTGACCAACCTCTACCATTCCCAATTTCTTCTTCTTTTTTTATTTTCATATATACTTTTTTATAGCTTTGAGAGAGAGAAAGAGAGAGAGAGAGAAAGAGAGAGAGAGAGAAAGAGAGAGAGAGAGAGAGAGAGAGAGAGAGAGAGAGAGAGAGAGAAATATCAATGATGAGAGAGACCCACTGATTGGCTGCCTCCTACATGCCCCCTACTGGGGATTGAGCTTGCAACCCAGGCATGTGCTCTGACTGGGAATCGAACCATGAACCCCTGGTTCACAGGTCCATGCTCAACTACTGAGCCACCATGGCCGGGCCCCAATTTCTTCTTTTGTCTAATCCTGCCTTGGTGCTGACAGCTCAGACGCTTCTGCTTGCTCCACAGCTCACAACAGGACAGGGATAGACACACTATTTATCACTGTTCTCAAAACACCTGAAGAAAGATAGCAAAGGTCTTGAAGGTATAAAAGAAAGCAAAGAGAATGATGCAGGGACTAGAAGGGCTGATGGATAGAGACAACGTGATAAGAAGTATTCATTCTAGAAAGACTGAGTGTGGAAGGAGATATCATCTAAGCCTATAAATGAATCTTGCGGAGAGAGCAGAATGGACTCAGCATGCTTGCTGGGATGCACGGCCTCGCAGGTCAGACAAAGGAGAAATGGAAACAATAGAGCATTGCACACCAGGCTAGAAGCATAAATATTACAACTCTTCAGTTCCTCATTCAGGCCAGAATCTGGAAGCAAACAGAAAAGTGCCTGAGTGGCAAAACTATGGTGTTATAGTCGTATGAGGGCTTTTTGTGACATCATTTAGATTCATTATTTAGACTTCATATGCCTTAATCTTCCTTCTCTCTTACTGTTACCTGCTAAGAGATTAGCTATTGTTTTCATATAAAACACTACATTTAAATGAGATACTTTTCCACAGCATGCATACTGTACCTTGTAAGTCAATACATTATAAGGACAAACCAATTTGCTAATTCTATTATCACAAATGTATTTCTGATATGCAAATCAATATTTCCATGTGATTGAAGTGCTGAAAGTTAATTTCCCTAACAAAACCACGTTCAATGATGATTTAGGTATTTCAGGTTATCTCAGATTACAGAATGGGTTCTAACATGTGTTTTTGGTAGTACTGGTATTTGACTTATATGTATGTGTATCCATTCATATCTATCTATCTATCTATCTATCTATCTATCTACCTATCATCTATGTATCATCTATCTATCTATCTATCTATCTACCTATCTACCTAACATATTTGATTTCTCTATCTATGGCTCAATATGCTGGTCTATTATCTATTGCTCTCACACCAAGTTTAGTACACAATAGTGATTGCTTTATGTAGCATGCAAATATGGCCATAAGTACTTTTATGCATTTCTTCCCTCGTCTCCTAAGCCAAGAGGAAGGCAGCTTCATGGGATACTTCTTATATTTGACATTGTCCCATCAGTTAGAAAGACATTGCAAACTGGTGCTCAATCCCCACTAAGAAGCAGGGCAGTGGGGGTAAGAAACAGCCCCTTTTTCCCATACCTGCAATGCCACTCCCCTTTGACATTTGTCAGTCTGTTCTCTATCTATAAGACTGTTTCTATTTTGTTTGTTAGTTTATTTTGTTCATTAGATTCCACATATGAGTGAAATTATGTGGTCCCTGTCTTCCTCTGATTGGCTTATTCCTTAATATGGCTTATTAGCATAATGTTTTCCAACTGAAAAAAGGTGAAGGGAGTAAGCAAAAACAAAGCAAAGCAAAACAAAACAAAACAAAACAAAACTCCTAGACACACACACACACACACACACACACACACACACCAGTATGGTGATTACCAGAGAGAAAGTTGGGGCGAGGGGGGGGGGGCGGGGTGCTGAGGGGAAGTAGAAGAAGGTAAAGGGGGAGTAATTAAAGGAGACATGACCTGAAGTTGCTGAATACACAACAGAATATGCATATGATGTATTATAGACTTGTCCACCTGAAACCTATATAATTTTATTAACCAATGTCACCCCAATAAAAACATTAAAAAATACATACATCAGAGATAAAAATGTATAACACTGGGTGGGGGGCGGGGGCGGGCAGGGGAGAAACAACCCCTGCTGCAGTGGGATGAGCTGTGTCCCACTTAGAAGAGGAGGGCACAGAACATACGATGTTTCTGATGAACTACAAAGAACACTGTTACGTTTTTGGCCCATGCCACACCTGCCCAAGAGGACACATGGGCCTTGGGAATAATGGAGCCCAGAGAAGGGAGTGTGGAATGAACACCAGAAACCGAGGCTGTGGGGGAGCTGCCACCCAGGAGAATTGGCTTCACCAAGGTCCTGGGAAGGGCGTCCAAAGTTCCCAGGGGAGGAGGGTCTCAGTACCCATAAAAGCAACCAAGAGTTAGCCCTAAACACCAAAAGGCATACACAGTGTGTGTAAAGCCATATTGTGACAATACAAGGCGAGTGAGCACAAGAAAATAAAGAAATCAGAATGCCCGAGGCCACTGTACAGGGCATCCTCTCTGGTTGATGCATGGGGGGACTTAACTTCAGTTATGCCTGCAGTTCTGATTATTATATAGGACTACAATTACTGAACTGAGTCCGTGAGAGCCTATGAAAGCAAGTAAAGAACTTTCTGCGACTAGAAAAATATCACTGGAGCCGCCTGCGTTTTTATCTAGTTATAAGAAGAGAGAAGAGGACGGTCCCTGCTGAATATATTTTAAAAAGGAGTGTGAGCCAAAAATGAAATTGAATCTTGATTACATCCCCCGAGTTGTGCTTGTTCAACTACCAGGTACATGAAGAACAAGAGTGTTAAAATGATCTGCAAGATCTGATTTTTTAAGGAGAAAGCGCAGTTTATTCTTCCAGCAAGGAGAGCGAAGCTAAAAGGTAGAAATGCTTAAAAGAATGGTTTATGAGCAGTTGGTAAAGAAAGCAGCCATCACTGCCACTGCTTCAGGTCTATTACTAACAAGGTGGATCGGAATAATCACATTTAATTTCGATCAGTGTTATCAGAGAAACAAGAAGGCAAACAAAACAGAGCAGTAGGGACGTCTTTAAGTAAAAATATCCACTCATCCTTTTATTGATAATTACCACTTATGTTATACTAACACAGTTAGTGTTAGGGGACTATTAACGTAAGCCCAGAGAGTGAGGGAGGTAATGTGAAATAGAGTACTGGCCTAAGAAGGAGTGTTTTTAAATTTGAGAGATAAACAGGGGAGAGAGTAGCTTTTATTTGGTAAGTAGCTGGGTTTCTGATTTTACCATGAGTTGTAAAGTGGGGCATATATGGAAAAATCAGTTTAATTCATTTGTTTACTTTTTGAAGTACGTTGAGAGGAAGAAACTTCAGGAGGTGGCTAGGGAGTTTAGTTTAGTCAGCTTCTGGATCTGTTGCATTTCAGATGCTACCCAAGCAGAGATATTAAAAAGCAGATATGAAGCCTACAGGAGAAACGGTTGCACTGAAGATTTGGGAATCATCTCATAGACAAAACTGAGTCAATGACAGTAACTAAACACCCAGGAGAAGACATCAAATACTACCATGAGAAACATCAATATTTATGAAAGAAAAAGTTCACTTATATTTTATAATTTTATAATCCCTCTCTCCACCATGTAATTTATATGATGCAAAATATAAATCCAAGAAGATAAGTAGTTGGACTTAATAGGTGATAAAAAATGCAAAACTTTGAGATATACTCTAGAATATAATGTATCACATCAAAATATAGTAAAGACTAGAGGCTCAGTGCACAAATTTGTGCACGGGTGGGGTTCCTCAGCCTGGCCAATGATCGAAGCCTACTGGGGGGTTGACTGGGTGGGGGGAGGGACCCTGGGAGGTTGGCCGGCCAACCCCCCGATCAAGGTTGATACGAGGGGGGTGGCCAGGCAGGGGGCTAGAGGCTGGGGGAGGTTGGCTGGCCACGGAGAGGGGCCATGGGAGGTTGGCTGTGGGAGTGCATTGTCTACCAGGGGGAAGCTCCTGCATTGAGTGTCTGCCCCTTGGTGGTCAGTGCGCATTATAGCAACTGGTCAACCGGTCATTCTGGTTGTTCGGTCATAATGGTTGCTTAAGCTTTTATAGATATAGATTGGATTTTAGCAAAAAGAATAAAAGATCATTTTCAACAAATACAAATGGGTCTGATAATTTTTCATGCTGGTTTCACCTCTCTATCTGAGGTTTGCTGAAAAGAGTCTCCATTTCAAGTGCAATAATAAATTGATTTCTTTATAGCATCAATATTTATAAGCAGAGTCTTCTATTTTTTACTTTTCCATTAAGCGATTCTATCTAATAGTTTTGCTTGCTTGCATCCTGATTTACTTTAAGTTGATACTTTTTAAAAGTTATTAGGAACACATGGTATTATTGTTAAGATTTTTTTATCTAGATACCTAGAATATATTGGACATTGCCTTGAAATTGACACATCTGAAATATATAAATATGCCTCATTGTTTCCTTCTAAAGATAAAAAACAATCCACTAATAATAAGCTATCAATATTCTAGAAAATATAAAGTTTCTTATTTAAAACTTTGTCAGCCCATGAAGGTAACAGAAGCTATTGAATCTTTGAAGAAACAGTAAGAGTTCCTAAATGGGACCCTGCATTTTCTCTTCCTCACCAAAACCTGGGTAAGGAAGCATTTATCAAGCCCCTGACAAAAATTTATGGCAACGGTGAAACTGATAGAAACAACAGATGGCCAGGCACCTGGTAGAGTTAATTTTTGTTTTTCTAAAAGTCTGTGCAGGAGGTGAAAACATACTGATGTAAATTAAGCTCTTTCTGTGTGAGTCAAAATATCTTTGTCAAGTAACCTTTAATAGTATCAGTTTGGCTTAGACTGGATAGATTCACTGTTATGTCTGGGGATTCTGCCCGGAGAGAAGAAAGAGAAATAAATGGAAGCCTCCCTATTGATTAGTCCAGCTCCTTTTCCTCTTGATTTAAAGGTTCACTTTCAGAGTCCTCTTGGATACATTGTGTCTCCTACGAATGTCTAGGGGGTGAAGGCCAGTGGACAAGCTACAGAAGTTGTTCCTGACACAGGTAAAATTGGGAAGGTAAAAAGGCCAAGGCTTCCTTTTCACACATGTTATGTAAATATGTCTAAGGACAAAGAGCCAGGCTTTCACCAGTATGTCAACTAGAACCTATTCTAGTATCAATGAGATAAAGATCTCTACTTCTCAGAGATCTGGGTAACACCATATATCTAAACCAATACATTTCAAACTTAATTGATTCTACAATAGGGGTAGATCCTTTTCAGGGAGAAGGAAAAAAATTCAGGTATTTTATAGATTTGCCACAAATCAGTAACATCGTTTTTTTCTCCACATCACTTCCATGAGCAACATTTTGGTAATATGGTTCCCACACAGGCCTGTGGGAATCAGTGAGTTGAATAATAATCATCAGGGCTCAGAACTGTATTGCTGAGATGTGGTTTAGGGAGATGGAAGAGGAATCCTTATGAATGCAATCAAAATCCACCCACAGAAAAACACGTCTATAAGCACATTATATAAAGAGGCTATTCTATCATAAAACTGCTTCTCCGAACATGTATATAAATTGCAGACAATGCTTTAATTTCCTTAAGAAAAATCATATTGAAAGGATCTTTTAAAATTTGTACTAAAGTTTCACATACCTATATGCTGAATTAAAATATTAGTCATAAAGGCAAAAGGTAAAGAACATAATTTTTTACAAAAAATCTCTTTAATTGAGGTAGAACTTCTCATCACAAAAATACCTTGTATATTCAGTGAAAAACAGAATGTCATATTACCAAAGTTAAATAGTTTATCTAAATGTTTTTTAAAATTATATTTTCCATAGATAGAGGAATAGCTTGACTTTTTTTGTGCGTATCATCCACTGAAGTTGTTTAAGTGTAATAAGAAGAGCAAGAAAGTATAACTGTAGTGGTTACATTTTCCCTATCATCTGCTGAAGATATTAATAAAATTGTGATAAATAAAAATGACTACTATAATATGACTTATAAAACACTGCTTTATGCAATGTGAGCAGTCATAAGACATAAAAACTAACTAATACAGTTTTGTGAACTAATCAAGGACATTTTACCACTAATTTGATTTAAGTAAATCGAGTCCCTAATATTATGGTGTGAGAATATAGCCAGTTGATTAGACCCCTGAGACATTTTTAGGTCTTCAATACCTATGATTGATGAGTTCAAATTTTTCCTAAATATGGTGGTATTACTGCATCTAAAGCTATTGTTAGGGAAATATGACTCACAGATTTGATGCAATATCTCAAAATAATCATATTTGCATTTATTGCTTGCTCATTGTTTAACCTTCAGAACAAGTTTATGAGGTTCATATCTATATTCTCCTTAATTACAAACTTCATGGGTGTGTCAACTGAAGGCCAGTCTCCTACTCAAAGTCATAGCAATGGAGTCCCAGTGCCTCAGTGCATAACCTACCACTTGTCTTTCCACCACACCACACCACACCACAGCAATTCCATGACTACAGACAACAAACACTTTACAAATTTCCCCAAACACCATGGCAGAAAGAGAAAAACATATGGGACTTGAGGAAATGAGACACTGTATTGTGATCCTCTAGCCCAGTGGTTCTCAACCTTCCTAATGCTGCGACCCTTTAATACTGTTCCTCATGTTGTGGTGACCCCCAATTTCATTGTTACAAACTGAACATAATTAAAGCATCGTGATTAATCACAAAAACAATATGTGTTTTCCGATGGTCTTAAGCGACCCCTGTGAAAGGGTCGTTCGACCCCCAAAGGGGTTGTGACCCACAGGTTGAGAACCACTGCTCTAGGCTGTAGTGTGTTGAATAGCGTACCCTAAATTCATGTCCACCCAGAACCACAGAATGTAACTTTATTTATCAATAAGATATTTTCAGATGCAATTAGTTAAGATGAGATTATACTGAATAGCATGGGCCCTAAATCCAATGACCAGTGTCCTTCAAAAAGAGGAGAGGATGCACAGAGACACTTGTATGGAGAAAACCATGAGAAGATGGAGGGTGTTGTGTCTAAGCAGAAGAAGAAAAAGGAGGAGGAGGAGGAGGAGGAGGAGGAGGAGGAGGAGGAGGAGGAGGAGGAGGAGGAGGGGGAGAGGAGGAGGAGGAGGAGGAGGAGGAAGGAGAAAACTATTGCTGGCAACCACCAGAAGCTAGGAGATGGCTTGGAACAGATTTCTTTCAGTATATGCAAAAATATAAAATAAATAAAATTTAAAAAAAATCTGATGACACTTGATTTTAGAGTCTGGCCTCTAGAACTGTGAAAGAATAAATTCCTGCTGTTTTAAACCACCCTCAGGAGACACACATAGCTGTTCAATCTTTGGTGAATCACTGACTTTCCCCAAGGCTTACTTAACTGGAAAACTGACACAGTAGCATTCATACACATGGTTAAAATGCCTCAGAGGCACTTTGTAAACTGGAAAATGCTATGAAAGCATAAGGCATCATTACTGATTGGGGAAGGCAGAGATCGATGCAATTTGGATTAGGCCAAGAACTTGATACTTGGAAGGATGGGTGGAATTTGGAAAGAAAGAGGGCATTCCAGGTGAGAAAAAACTTATGAGCAAAAATAAAGGTGGTAAGATGCAGGGGTCACCTTTAAATATGACAAAGAAATTCTACAATGCTATGAGTTAAAACTACTCACTTCTCTTTTAGTTTGTAAATGCTGAACCAGTGGACACTATATTAGTTTTCTAGGGCTGCTGTAACGAATAGCCAAGAACTGGGTGGCTCAAAACAAGACAAATTTATTATCTCATAGGTGTGGAGGCCATAACTATGAAATCTGTCATCTCTGCTCTCCAAGAGGCTGTACGGGACCCTACTTCCTTGCTTCTTTAAACTTCTGTAGCTCCAGGCATTCTTGGCTGGTGGCTGCATCATTCCAATTTCTGTCTCTGTGGTCACAGGGCCTCCTCTCCTCTCTCAAAGCTCTCTTTTCCTTAGTTTCATAAGGATACTTGTCACTGGACTTAGAGCTCATCCAGTGAAACCAGGATGATTCCTCCATCTCAGGATCCTTAATTTCATATGCAAAGACCCTTTTTCCCATGTGATACCACTCACAGGTTTTAGGGATGAGCACGAGGACATATTTTTTAGATGGCCACCACTCTACCCACGGCAACAATTAACTGTTTGGGGAAAAAAGGAGGCTAAAACATGGACAATTCACCTTAGGCAAGAGCAATATTACCAACTTGATTTATGTAAAAAAATCAAGGCCACAGAATGGGACATTTATACGAGATCCAGAGGTAATCACTTCATGGTAAAAAAAATAAAATCACAATAAACAACTTTCAGACAAAGACATTATGAGCAGAAAACAAAGAGGACCAGGTATGTAAGTGTCATATATTTTACAACTTTTAATTTTGACCTACATTTTCATTAATTTAATTCTTTTATTTCAGTTTGCCTTACTATCTCCTAATCTATTCCCTCTTCTCACATTAAAATTTAGAAACTTCAAAATACTATTTCCCATTAGAGTTAGTTCAGAATCACCTTAATGGAAATTAAATTTTCCTAAGAGCCCATGTCTTTTGCCAAATAATAATTCTTCTTTCCTTTGATATTCTTCATTTTAAAAGCCAATAAAATTAGACACACTTCTGAATTTAGTGCTTATCCATCACCAGAATTTTAAGAGCAGGTAATCCCCTAAATGATTTAAAATTTGCTAAAACAAATAACAACCCAACACAACTCACAGCCTTTTTAAATTTAGATTCATGATCATTAATGAGCCCCTGATAATATTTCATGCACAGCCAGTTTCCATTTATTTCAACTATTTCTGTAATTGAAATTAGAAAATACACCATGCTCCTACGAGTAATGAAATATTCAAATGTGTTTAGGAAAGATCTTTAGCTATAATGCAAATAATGTTGCTTAAACATTTCTAAAAGGACTTCTGAGCCTTACAATATTCTGAAGCATGGGAGGGTCCCATAGTCAGACCAGGATGGATGAGTTAATCCTGGTGGGACTGGATGCCAACATCATCACCAGTTTTAATGATTATCCTTCCTATGAGATGCAGTGAGTTTTCACTAACCAAACCAGGTAAATCAATCAAGCAGGAGCAAGTGGTTATGAGAAAGACTCTTTAGAATATCCATTAGGCCAAAGGAGAGGCTGCAAACCAAGCCAAGGACCCCAGACCCGTGGAGCTCTACTTTGGGATCAACTTTATCATCAAAGAGCTATTGAGGAATGCTCATCCTTCCAGTTACCTCTTTGCTACATCTCTTGATTCTCAAAATGCAGAATATGCTGCTTTCTGTGAAAGTGTAATAGCTCAAAATTTAAGTACAGGTAGCTACATCTGAAGATTAGAATGGCATATGGCTTGACATACTGTCACAAATTACATATAATCTATAATGTAACATGTGAATTAGTCTTTAGGGACGCCTTGGGCTACAACTCATTAGTACATTTCAGTGAAATAAAAGATTTTATAGAAAACACAAAACTGACTCCAATTATGGAAAATCCTGCTTAAAAGATAAAGGTACTTTTACAGGCAAATCCATGACTCCACGGGGTTTTGGCTCTGTGGCAACTAACTAAATGGCTTGCTCTGCTATGCTTTATTGCTATTAGAATTCAGTAATATGTTCATTAAAACTACTCAATTTTCCTCCAAACTTGCTTAAAATGTCCATACAACCCAAAGCAATCTATAGATTCAATGCACTCCTCATTAAAATAGCAATGGCGTATTTCACAGACCTAGAACAAACTCTCCAAAAATTCATCTGGAATAAAAAAAAGACCCCGAATAGCTGCAGCAATCCCGAGAAAGAAGGACAAAGTAGGAGGGATCTCAATACCAGATATCAAGCTATATTACAAAGCCACTGTTCTCACAAGTGCGTGGTACTGGCACAAGAACAAACATATAGACCAATGGAATAGGATAGAGAACCCAGAAATTGACCCAAAACACTACGCTCAATTAATATTTGACAAAAGAGGCAAGAGTATACAATGAAGTCAAGACAGTCTCTTCAATAAATGGTGTTGGGAAAATTAGACAGATACATGCAAAAAAATGAAACTAGACCACCAACTTACACCATACACAAAAATAAACTCAAAATGGATAAAGGACTTAAATGTAAGATGGGAAACCATAAAAATCTTAGAGGAATCCATAGGTAGCAAAATATTAGACATATGTCGAAGTAATATCTTCACCGATACAGCTCCTAGGGCAATGGAAACTAAAGAGACAATAAACAAATGGGACTACATCAAATAAAAAGCTTCTGCACAGCAAAAGAAACCATCAATAAAACAACAAGAAAGCCCACTTCATGGGAGAACATATTTTCCAATTTTATCACTGATAAGGGTTTAATCTCCCACATTTACAGGGAACTCATACAACTTAACAAAAGGAAGATAAACAACCCAATCAAAAAATGGGCCACAGACCTAAATAGACACTTTGTAAAAGAGGACATAAAGAAGGCCGAGAGACATATGAAAACATGCTCAAAGTCACTACTCATCCGAGAGATGCAAATCAAAATGACAATGCGGTACCATCTCACACCTGTCAGAATGGCTATCATCAACAAATCAACAAACGACAAGTGCTGGAGAGGATGTGGAGAAAAAGGAACCCTCGTGCACTGCTGGTGGGAATGCAAATTGGTGCAACCACTGTGGAGAATAGTATGGAATTTCCTCAAAATATTAAGAATGGAACTCCCATTTGACCCAATAATCCCACTCCTATAAATATATCCCAAGAAATCAGAAATACCAATCAGAAAGGATATATGCACCCCTATGTTCATAGTGGCACAATTTACCATAGCTAAGATTTGGAAACAGCCTAAGTGCCCATCAGCAGATGAGTAGATTAAAAAACGGGGGTACATCTACACAATGGAATACTAAGCTGCGATAAAAAAAAGAAGGAATTCTTACCATTTGCAACAGCTTATTATGCTAAGCAAAATAAGCCATTCAGAGAAAGATAAATATCACATGATCTCAACTATTTGTGGAATATAATGAACAACATAAACTGATGAATAAAAACAGATCCAGAGACAGAGAAGCATCGATAAGATGCTCAAACCTCAGAGGGAAGGTAGGGGAGGGTGGAGGTAAGGGGGAGAGATCAACCAAAGGACTTGTATGCGTGCATATAAGCCTAACCAATGGACACAGACACCAGAGGGGTGAGGGCATGACTGGGGGTATGGGGGGATAATGGGGGAGGTAAGAACACGTATGTAATACCTTAATCAATAAAGAAAAAAAGTTATCTACACTAATAAAAGAGAAAAATGGTAATTGGCGTACGACGATACCCTTTTCATTGGCTAATCAGGGCTATATGCAAATTAACTGCCAACTAAGATTGGCAGTTAACTGCCAACTAAGATTGGCAGTTAACTGCCAACTAAGATTGGCAGTTAACTGCCAACAAGATGGCAGTTAATTTGCATATGTAGGCACAACGCAGGGAGGCGAAAGGGAAAGCAGGAAGAAGCCCCCTGCCACTGACAGTGATTGGAAACCCAGGGGGGCGCTAAGAGCTGGGGCCGCCTTTGCCCTGCCCCCCAGCCATGATCGGAGAATCAGGCGCCTTTGCCACCCTGGCCAGTGATAGCAGGAAGTAGGGGTGGAGCCAGCGATGGGAGCTGGGGACGGTCGAAGCTGGCAGTCCCAGGAGCTAGGGGTCCCTTGCCTGGGCCTAAAGCGAAGCCCATGATTGCGGCGTCCCCCGCTGCCACTGCAGGTCCCCGCTGCCTGGGCCAGACGCCCAGGCCAGAGGCGTTAGGCCTGGGCAGGGGCGGAGCCTGCAACCGCGGAGGGCTGGGGGTCCCCTGCCCAGGCCTGACACCTCTGCCGGAGGCCTCAGGCCTGGTCAAGGGGCCGATCCGGTGATTGGTGATCGGAGGGTGATGAGGGTCAACTCCTCTGGCTGAGGCATCAGGCCTGGGCGGGGGGCGGAGCCGGGGATTGGGGGGATATGATGGTCCCCTTGCCCAGGCCTGAAGCCTGGGGCAGAGGTGTCAGGCTTGGGCAGGGGGTGGAGCAAGCGATCAGAGGGAGATGGGGGTCCCCTGCCCAGGCATGATTCCTGGGCCAGAGGCCTCAGGCCTGGGCGGGGGCCAGAGCCAGTGATCGGGGGGCGATGGGGGTCCCCTGTCCAAGCCTGACACCGCTGGCGGAGGCGTCAGGCCTGGGCAAGGGGCCGATCCTGCGATTGGAGGGTGATGGGGGTCAACGCCTGAGGGCTCCCAGTATGTGAGAGGGGGCAGGCTGGGCTGAGGGACACTCCCCCCGCACGCACACACACCCAGTGCACGAATTTCGTGCACTGGGCCCCTAGTTTGGATATAAGAGTCAAGTCCTTAAAAAATAAAAGCAAGCTCTGTCTTGAGGGTTGTAAAAAAATTGAAATTGAAATTTCATTAAGTGCTTCTAGAATAAATTTTAAAAGCAAACAAAATAATTAAATAACATTATTCCAAAGCTGGATTCCATTCAAGTTAACACAATTAACATTTATTAAACACCTCTTCAAGATATAAACACAAATTTACAAGGCAGGTCAGGTATATACTGACTTAAGATGCATCCCATGAAACTTAGAGAAAAATAATTTTCCAAAATCATTAATTATACCTTATTGTAATTTTTCAATTAAATCCTATAAATTCAATAAATGTATAATATAAAGAAAATATAGATTTAACAATCTGAATACTGGACTAAAAGATCGCTATTGTCATAAAGAATTTTTAAAGGCTAAGTGGGAGCATTAGGAAAGATCACCAAGAGTAAACATGTGTCCTTAGAGTCCAACAGTAAGACCATCCACGCCCTTGTATTTCCGATTACTAAGAGCAAACGCGAACGTTGGAAAGTGAAGAAGGCTGACAGGCATAAAAATGACTCATAGTGTTAGAGTAGAGCTCTGCAGATCCTGGAAAGAAAGGCGAATAAGTGGGTTCTAGAGCAAATGAACCCTAGCACATTGCTGGAAGCACAAGTGACAAAATTGAAGTTGCCCTACTTTAGGCACATCATGAGAAGGCAGAGTTCTTTGGAAAAGACTATGTAATGCTGAGAAAAATATAAGGCAAAAGGAAGAGAATGGCCAAATATAAAATGGGTTGGTTCCATAAAAGAGGCCACAGGCATGAATCTACAGGAGCTGGGCAGGGCTGCTGAGGATAGGACATTGTGGACATCACTCATCAGAGAGTTGCCAGGAGATGGAAACAACTCAATATGTAAAACATACACACACACACACACACACACACACACACACACACTCCTCTCAAATATAAAAGAAATTACTCTGGGAATGTTATCTATCTTATAAAAGCCCAGTGACTTCTACGGCAGAATGACCAGAATGACCGGTCGCTATGATGTGCACTGACCACTAGGGGGAAGATGCTCAATGCAAGAGCTGCCCCCTGGTGGTAAGTGCACTCCCACAGTGGGAACACCGCTCAGCCAGAAGCCGGGCTCACAGCTGGCAAGAGCAGCGGTGGTGACGGGGAGTGGGCCTAACCCAGCAGTAGGACATCCCCTGAGGGGTCCCGGACTGCTAGAGGGTGCAGGCTGGGCTGAGGGTGCCTCCCCCTCCAGTACACAAATTTTGTGCACTGGACCTCTAGTTTTTATATATAAAATCTTCCACTGACTTTCTCTCCACATCCATTAACTACTCCAGCCTTCCTTTGGCATCATTCTACTGTAACTTCTCACAAAGATGCTCTGGGCCTCACTGTCGCATCCAGGAGCATTTCCTGTTGCCTCCTGCTCCTCCTCCCTTTCTTTGACTCTTCTCTTTTCTCCGTGTTCTTTCTGGGCGAAATGATCAAGATACACATTTCCAGAACTATGATTGTATTTCTAGAAACCAGTCTTTCATCCCAGCGTCAAGTATTTTCAGCATCCTATTGGGACTTCCATTCAAACCTCAAATTCAAAACATCTAAAACAGCATATCTTTCCTTCAAGCTGCCTCATTCTCCGGGATTTCTTCTCTCGGCTGGCAGAATATAACCATACAGCGGGTGAGAAACCTCAGTGTTATTTCTAGCTACGTGTCCTCCCTTGCTCTTCAAACCCCGTCAGTCTGTCCCCAGCCCCTTCCTTAAGAATGCCTCCTCTGCATTCCCCAGCCACTGCTCACACTCAGTCCTTGCCTGAGTGTTTCCATAGCCTCCCTGCTCCCCGTCCATTTTTTCCTCAATCCATCTTATATCATGTTTTTCCTACTTCACCCCACCCTGTCTGAAAACATGTGATGAATGAACACTGTGAGAGGACAAAGTTCTGAACAGTGCATACATATTTACTCCTGACTTGGCCAAAGCAGTCTTTTTAGACTTGTCTACAGACATGTTCAATAGACTTCACTGAAATTCTTGTACTGTTTCCCAACTATGATGTGGATGGAAATGGCAGAATGATACACCACCTTCATGTGAGTTGCTTTCATATACTTCAGACGTCGAAAAGCAGGCAAGTTCCCCTTCCGGGATCCCTTACAGCTAGAATCTGATTGTTCTGTAGCACCCACCAGTCCAGCACTATGGCACACGCTTCAGAAGGCAGAAGTAATGGAGGCCACACATCTGCTGCCTCTTCTGTTTTACTGGTAAGCATGTCATGCAGAGGTTTTATTTTTCTCTGGCAGTGGACATCTCAAATATAAAAGAGATTTTTATAAAAGAGGCCAGTCCCAGTCACTGACCTCTTCCACGTGGAGTACCAGGGTATGGCTATTTAACTGGTATAGTTGGTAACATTAAATAACAGTCAGTACCTGTAACAGCAGCTTCTCCATATGGGTGGGGGATTCCTGATCAAAGATGAGGACCTAACTATCTCGGTAGTCTTGTCGTGTGGTGTGATTTTAATTAAGGTCATTTCCAAAAGTTCAACTTCGAGGCTCCCAGGAATTATTTTCCTGAACTGAAGTTACTTCCTGCTTGAACAGCTAGAATGGATTCTGCCATATGCAACTGAATTCTGAGTGTTACATATGCCATTCACTTGCAAAAGTCCATGTCTTTACTGGAATGTCCCTCCCTTTTAATCTTAGTAAGCTCTAACTTAGCCTTAAAGGCTTAAGTCACATTTCACTTCCCTGGAAAACATTTCTATATATTTTTAAGCTAAATAATTGCTTCTTTCTCTGTGGTACTATAGAATTTTGTTAATATTACTAATGTTATTGTAAACACATTGTATCATAATTACTGGGTAACTTACCTTTTCCTTATTTGACCATGAGCTATTTGAGGGCAAGGAATATGCTTTACTCCCCTCTGATTCTCTAATGCTCTGGGTTTGGCGTGTAGAGACTCAGTAAACACTGGTTGAAATGAATGCAATGCACTGAGGGTGAGAGAGTGAGTAGAGATTTCACCCTCTAATATGGAATTTGTACTAAGTGCCAAATTGGGGGGGAGGGATACCTGAGGGCCACAAATATAAGAATAGAAGACATTAACTATAAATGGAGCTGGACCAACGATAAGTGGGATGTGCTTCTAAGTATTAAAATATGGATACAATTGGACCTTGTGAAGAAGATAAGGGGGCTATTTTAAGCTTGAATGTGAGGGAGTTTAAGGGGGTAGGGATGGGAATGTAGGGAAACAGTGGATGGATTAGGAAAAAAAACTTGAACAGAGGTTTTGTATAGGGCAGTTGTAACAGGTGAGTCACGAAAAAAGAGAGGTATCAGCTGGAAGTAGTCTAATAGAAGCCTAGCCTGGAGAGTGTGACAATT
Organism: Myotis nattereri; assembly: GCF_964212035.1. NCBI lineage: Eukaryota > Metazoa > Chordata > Mammalia > Chiroptera > Vespertilionidae > Myotis > Myotis nattereri. The sequence continues at coordinate 32,335,888 of NC_138076.1, forward strand.
TTTCAGACAGGTAAGAGTGATTCCCTGAAGGTTTTAAAGAAAGAAACACATTTTCCAAAGCTGGCTAGGGAATTAAGAGATCTGGGTGTTGCTTTCTTAGGTTGACATGCTTTAAGAAAAATACTACTAAAAACTATTTTAAGGGTAAGTAAACTCAGAGGTCCAATGCTTGTTTGGATTATGAAAATATCCCACAGTTCACATCAGAGCTCTTTGTATGAAATCCAGGTGTCTTTTGCTCATATTAAGTTATAATTCTCAAAATATTATGAGAAGGAGAAGGATCATACTGAACGCTTCATCACCCACATTCTAAAGATGTACTAACTCCTTATCAGCCTAAAAGAAAAGAGCTTAGAAATGGAAAAGTTTGTGGGTTGTTCACTTAAATTCCATTTATTAAAAGAAACTCTAAAATATCATAAACTTTAAAGCTTGTCCTTAAGACCTTTGGTCCATTAGTGCATATGATAAATTACGTACTTAACTTTGAACTTACCCGTCCTGCGTAGTGCATAATAGTGAATGCTGTGCCTTGATCTTTGAGGGCAACATTCCCATTCCCATCCTTCATGGGGGAATATACTGCATTTGTATTTGAGGATTCAAGGAGACTTTGTAGTTTTTTGGGAAGATTTGTTTCCATTGACCAAATCATTTGACTTTCTTCATCCAATAAAGAGAGAAATCCAGATGGCTTCTGAAAGTTAAGAAGAATTTTTTTTCTTCTGTTACTCAATTTGGTATTTTTGTTATTCATGAATGATCCTTTATATTTTCATCATTTCATATAAGGCACTCAGAAAATAATTGTCTTTACTTTTAACACACATCTGTTTTTGCTCACTGTTAGAATCAAAACTCTGATGTAATGTAGCCCCTCAATGGTATTTATTAATTAGAGCAGTGAATAAAAAAATTAAAGAGTATATTTTAATAACACTAAAACACTGGAGTTATTAAAAAGTATAATCTCATCTCAAAAAGAAAATTAAATTTCCAACTACAAGAAAGTTGCAATTCTTCTTGACCTATAACCATGTCAAATACTTCATACTTATGGTGACAAGTTACTTATCAAAAACCAAGACCTACAGTGATGTTGGCCATGAAAATTATGACAAAAATCTCATTCAGTGGGAAGTATAAGTGACCATATCATATTCCAATATTTAGACTTAGGAGAAAAGAAAGCTTGAAGCTTATAACTTATAAAATTGAAATTAAATGTCTGATAGTTTATTGTGCCAAGTAGGGAAAATAAAGTCATATAGTAGGCAACAATGTAAAATTAATCTTATATTAAGAAAAATAGTGCTTAAAGAACTTCCCCACCTCTGATACTGCAATCTCCCACACACAGAACACCATTCTGTCCACATGGTTTACCCATCAACTGAATAACTTTTACTCAGTTCTGTGCTGCTTATCTTTTCTTTCCTAGGAAAAAATTTCTGTTGCTATGTTTTAAAATAAGGTACTTTATATTACTTCTTTTTTTTTTAATCCTCACCCAAAGGGTGAGGTTATTTTTTCCATTGATTTTTAGCAAAAGTGGAAGGGGAGAGAGAGAAACATTGATTGGTTGCCTCTCACAGGCCACGAACCCACCGGCCTGGGGGTGGGGATCGAACCTGCAAGGAAGATATGTGCTCTTGAGCAGGAATCAAGCCTGCAACCCTCCTGTGTGCAGGCCGACATCCTAACCACTGAGCCATGTGGGCCAGGCTATTATTTCTTTATGTTATTCTGTCTATCGTCTGTCTTAATTCCTCACATCAAATCAATGAAGTATGAATACCATAAAAAAAAAGAATCCTTCTCAGAAAGTGAGATCTATATTGACCCTCATAGCAATTTCAGTTTTATTTTGACTTGAGGTGACTAAAACATACTACCACTGGCCTTACCCAATGTCATTTATTTGGACAACAGAAAGCCATTTTTTGTGTCATGAATATTTGAGTTGTTTTATGCCTTTCAGAGTCTCGTGCTCATGCTAAAGAAAACCCAAAGATGGTATACAGTTAGTTGTCTGAGGGCTGCAAAAGATGAGATCGTTCTGGTGCCACTCTTAGGGAACAAAGGTTGAAAGTGGCAGATATAGGAAGACCCTCCACCTGGTGGAGGCGCACACGCCAGGAGTGGCCTTCTGGAGACATCTGGCACCTAGAGGGCCATCTCTAGGAGGCGCAGCCAATGGCCTTCCGGGAAGGAAAAGGAAGAACTAATGAGGTGGAAATGCACTATGAAGGAACTGGAAATGCCTGCAGAAAGCAAGTTCACCTTAGCAAATTACCGAGAACACCTGGAGAGACAGTTCTTATCAACACAAAAACGCTTTTCAATAAGGAAATTTGGAGAAAAAAGTCCATTTCAAGGAGTGTTATCCTAGCAGGCAGTTCTGCATGATACATCACAAGAATCTCAGTGTGGCAGGGACCCCATAAAGAGTCTCCATGAATAGCACAGAGGTGAAAAAATGTTAAAAATATATAGGTATACAGACGGGTGAGGAGAGGCCTTAAAAAGCACTCATTGTTTAGAATATTTGTTAGGATATTGTCTGGATATTTAAATTTTTTAAAAAAGTCTTTATTTCAATTTATAGCAATCTTTTTGCTGATGAGTAAGTAAAGCAGTGATATTAACTCTAGCTGATTTGGCTTAGTGGATAGAGCATCAGCCTGTGGACCAAGGGCATGTACCTTGGTTGCAGGTTCCTCCCCTGCCCAGGCCCTGGCGGGGGCTCGTGCAGGAGGCAACCAATCAATGTGTTTCTCTCACATCCATGTTTCTTTCTGTCTTTCCCTCTCTCTTCTACTTTCCCTAAAAGTTAATGAAAAAAAATACGCTTGGGTGAGGATTAACAGAAAACAACAAACAAAGAAACAACAACAAAGAAAGTGTTAAAAATAAAGTGTGATATTACACTTTCAGAAGCTGCTCCTTCATCTATTAACTTGAAGCCCCCTCTCTATCTGCTGTTAAACACACACACAGACAAACACTCACAAGTGCACACAGACACGCAGTGAGGGACAAACGGGCTGCTTAAAGGTTGTGTGAAAGTGTGTCCTTATTTCAGGGGCAGTGACAGATCTCCTTTGGAGGTGAGAATTTTTGTTCCTTTGATAAAGCCTTTAATGGATGGGTAAGTAAATCAAAGGCAAGGCCCCAATTAGTTTAAGGGAAGTGATTAATTCTAAAAAAGCTAATCTACTCTGCTCCACAAGCAAGATGATATTTTATATTTTGCAAGGATGCTGTGGTTGGTTACCAACAAGATATATTTTTAAAGCATTATAATTTTTATTGTCTCCAAAAACTTTTTCAAGTTCACATGTGCTGCATTTTCTGAACATTTGCTAGAATGCCATGAAAAAACAGCAATGATCAAACTTACTGACTTGGCAAACTTGCTGCATTAGGAAAATGCATAAACGAAGAACACAGAACATGGAGAAGTAAGTCACAAAGAGGGATTAATGACCTTTCAATTCCTTCAGAAGTGAAGGCTTAAGAGAGAATGAATTGTTCCTCTGTATGTGACAGGTTATCATATGCATTTTCACCATAATAACAAAAAGCAGCAACACTGTGTGCGACAAACTGTACTAGACAGTTGGAGAACTTGGGAAGAATCTGGATCGACCCCTCCCCTCAGGGACATAAGGCAAATATACGTTCATTGAAATATAAATACAGCCTATGAAAAACTTGAAATATTAGTGAGTAGTGGAAGAGTGAAGGTTGTGAGAAAGGAAACAATAAGCTTCTTTTGTATTGTAGGGTATATGCTTGCCTGGCATACAGACCTGTGTATTTCACCCTACACTTAGCATGCTTTTTCACTACATTTGTGTGGGTATCAAAGAAAAGCAGCAGCCAGAAATGTCCACTCTCATTTCCAACTCATACTGATAACGGCCCTACTATTGAAATTATCTTTCCAAAGATGAAGCCTCAGGGATGACAGCCAAAGAGATAGAAGAAACATCATTCAGCTGACCACTGTATAGCAGTTAATGATATAGCAGCAAATGACAATGAGGGTGGGGGTACTGAGGCTCTTCATATACAGTTAAGTATATATTGCTGTCAGTTTGAAGATATTTTTAAAATCTCAAATAAGTTATGTACTTATGTATGTCATGATGAGGGAGGGCTTTCTGGAGAACTAAGGTTTCTAATGTTTAAAATAGGTTGACAAGTTGGTAGCAGAACAAGAGTATTTTACCATATTAAAAACACATAAAATAATTTATAAGTAAGAGTAGAAAATTAAATACTATTCTCCTCAGTAGCTGAATGTTATCAATTTTAAACAATGTTCATGTGTTTTAGAGATATTATGGGTAAATATACATAATCCTATATTAGTAGATAGGGGTTACTACTTATATGACAGATTTTTGTTTATATAATAGAAATATTGATGCAAAGATTCTTGCATTGCAAGGCAGAAACAAAGATAATTATAAACACTTGCTGATATTCTAAGAGGTATGCATATGTATTTTTCTGCCAGTTTTTTCATACTTATATTTAGAAACTTTAAAGATAAATAAAAAAGATTCTGAATTTATGTTATGTTCTTATTAGTCTTGCATGTTATTTTAACTAGTAAAATATAAATTTTGCTCATTGAGCATTTGCCAAAAGGAAAGTTTAGTAATATAATAAATGTGAATATTTTTATAACAGACTGATTTAATATATCTTGTTCTTTCAATGAATTAGTAAACCTTCAAATACCCCTTCAGAAAAAGGTAACATGCTCCTCAGTTGACTTTGAAAGATTATAAATGCATAGAGTCTCACATAGAAAGATATCTCAAAAATAAGGTCTCTTAAAGAAAATTGTCTCCAGCATATCTAAATGCATGTACTAGTATTCTGTAAAGTCACTAATTATATTACATGAATACCTGGAAAAAAAAATCCAAAACTCCAGTCTGGTTACCAGGAGAATAAGCTGTTTCCATGGTAATTCCCTCTTGTACACACTCTGTTTGCTCGTGTAGAAAAAGCACTTCATTGATATAGTGGTGTATCTTCTCATTGGTCATGTTGACACAAAGCTATTATGGGAAAAAGAAAACAATTCACAAGATAATATGGCCATGCAGATCCACTCTTTCTACAACACAGATTCAGATTGGTGAAATATTGACTCAAGAACATTCAACACCAATTAGTCTATCAAGATAAAGCATTGCAGTATTGTTGAAAAGCCAAAATAAGGAGTTCCACTGGATACATTGTCTGATTATTTAATTTAAAGAATGTTAAAAACAACAAGTATAGTTATAGCATTAACTTAAAAATTTGTAGTCTAAAGTATATTTGAGGATTTAAAAAATATTTCCAATAAATATTTGGTCTCTAGTCAACAAGTGAAGATAAAAGCGGGATTGACTGTGACATCCCAGGGAAAGGAGAAGCATGTCTTGCCTCCTCATTTCTGTTGCAAGAGAAAATGGGTTTCTTTCAGAAAGAATAACTGGCCTAAGCATTCTATTGCAGAAACTATGTCCTTTATCTGAAAATTTTTTGACATTTTCCCAAATGTTTGTTTTCTTCATTCCTATCAGGAAACAAAGATGTTATTTTTAACCTTAGTTTTAATTTCTTAAACTTAAAAATTATCTTAACATATTTTAAAAAAGAAAAGAAACCAAATCAGAATAAAGTCTTACTTCCCTCTAGGCTACTCTCCTACTTTTCTACTTTCTTTTTATAACAACAACAACTCAAAAGAGTGTCTCCTTATCTCAAATTCCTCTCCTTCCCAATACCGACAACAGTGTAATAAAATTTTGCCTCCCTGGTACCACTAAAATTGCTTTTGTGGAAGCCACTAGTGATGGGTGCAATTCTAAATCCAATGTTCAATCCTCAGTGCTCACTTTCCTTGACATGCCTGCCATATGTGACAATGATTCCTCCGCTTCCGTGGAGCACCGTCTCACCCGTCTTCCAGAACATCATTCTCGGCCCCCTACCTCACTCGCCACGCCTATGTCCTTCTTTGACTCCATCCTGGTGGTCCAGGGCTCAGTGCTCTAGCCTTGTTTCTTCCCTATCTACGCCCATTTCTTTAATGAACTCACTCAATCTCACAGACCATCATGTTCCCCCACCTGCAACCTAACCACTGTTACACTAGGTAAAATCTAAAAGCCACTTAGAAATATTTAGAATTCCGTAACTCCCTGGAAATAACTAAAGGTGAATAATTTACATAAATCAAAATAACAGAGAAAGGTAATAAAAAAGAAGCACGAGTTCAGCCAGTGTTGCTCAGAGCATCAACCTATGAACCAGGAGGTCACGGTTCAATTCCTGGTCAGGGCACATGTCTGGGTTGCAGGCTCACTCCCCAGTAGGGGGTGTGCAGGATGCAGCCATTAAATGATTCTTTCTCATCTTTGATGTTTCTGTCTCTCTCTTCCTCTCTTTTCCTCTCTGAAATCAATAAAAAAATATATTTTTTAAAAAGCACGAGGAAACTTTGTGGGGTGATGTGTTAATTATCTTGGTGGTGTTCGTGCTTTCAGAGGTTTGTATATATGTCAGCACTTATCAAACTGTATACTTTAAATATGTGCATTTATTATGTTAATTATACCTCAATAAAACTGTTTTAAAAATAGTAGTTTAAGGCCTCTGTCCAGAAACTTTACTAAGATAAAATGCATGTTCCTAGAAATTAACCCTCACTATTCTAATTCACCCTGCTAATCTCATCACCCTGCTAATCTCATCAGGATTGTAAAGCTCAAAATGATTGTAAGCCCTTGGTGTCCAAGGCTATCACAAGAGTCAGGGGTAGAATTGGACAGGGCAACTGAAACACCACACAGGGAGGGAGACCCTTTCCACCCGGCCTGGGATCCACCACCATCCCTGCCAACAGGGAGGCCCTGCCCACCATTCTGGGGCTCTGTGATCAATGGAAGAGCAGAGGGAGACCCTTCCCACCTGGCCGGGACTCTGGATGGGCCCCACTGCTGCCCACAGGGAGGCCCTGTCCACCCTGCCCACCCTGCCAGGGCTTTTTGATCAATGCTACATAGAGGGAGGCCCTACCAACCTGGCCAGGGCTCTGCGATGGGCCCGCCCAGCCTTGGCAGCTTGCCTCGGCTCTCGCAGCCACGGCTTTGTCCGGAAGGATATTCGGGGGGTTGTCTGGAATATGTCCGGTCTAATTAGCATATTACCCTTTTATTAGTATAGGCACTAGAGGCCCGGTGCACAGGGTTCACAGTCAGGGAGCCCTCGGGGGATGTCCAACTGCCGGCACGGGGAATGGGCCTAAGCTGGCAGTTGGACATCCTTAGCACTGCTGCAGAGGCAGAAGAGGCTCCTACCACCACTGGTGCCCTCCCAGCCTTGAGCCCAGCTTCTGGGCTTCTGGCTGAGCGGTGCTCCCCCCATGGGAGCACACTGACCACCAGGGGGAAGCTCCTGCGTTCAGCATCTGCCTCCTGGTGGTCAGTGCACGTCATAGAGACCAGTCCTTCCACCGTTTGGTCGATTTGCATATTAACCTTTTATTATATAGGATAATAGATAGCGAATAACCAATAAAGTAGAAATACACTAAATAAAAATTTAAATAACTTTATTAAAAATAAGACTTATCTATACAGCATATCTTGATACCCAAAAAGTAACAAATATAATTCTTAGCTCCAGGTCAGAAATGATGACCCAGGACTATTGCCCTTATTTACAATACTTTTTTTGCACTTCTTTTTCACACTGAAAAAATGGTTTCTGTGATTTGATGATAAATAAATGTCTATAGTTTGAATTAGCTTCCCTATTGCTTTCAATTACAAAATAAAATCTAAGTGAAAAGTAGAATATGAACCACACCACATTGGTTCTGTCTTGGAAGTTACTGTAAAACCTAAAAAATAAAATAAAGTAAAATAAAATAAAATTGAGAGAATTTTCTTAAACTTAGAATCACTCTTTGCATCATTTTCTTCTTCCTAGCCCTCCATCCATGATATCTGGAATTACTTGAATTTTCTTATTTCTAACTGACATGGCCAGTAGTTATAGAACTTTTCCTCCCTGCCTCTTGACAACTAGATTTCATGAGTTATACACAAACCTGGAAGTTTTATATATTTAAAACTAAATATTTCTTAAACTTGCACTTTTACTGGTTAAATCTCTGAATATAAAAAAATGCTAGAACTACAGTCACTTCAGGTGAGAGCATAGCATATAGAAAATTTAACTTGAAATGCTTGGTTGTCGAGGCAAAAACAACTGAATATGAATACAGACCAACAAATTCTGTATATTATGGCTAGCAAAGGGAGGGATGGAATGAAGAAACATATGTACTTCCTTATAACTCCTACAGTCTAGCACATTCATCCTCTTGTATTTTTTCATCAAAACTAAGTGGCTAGGAATGATTCTGGAAAGACAAATCATTTTTCATAAAACTGTGTAGCATCTGTCCACAGTAGTATCCCCACTGTGAAAGAAAAACATTTAATTGTCACTCTCATTTTAATAATAATCAAAAACAGAAAGTTCTGAAAATTATTGTGAGAGCAAAAAAAAAAAAAGAAAATTTTAAAGTTTAGTTCACTTTGCTTAAAAAATATTTTGAGGTTTTCCACTAATCTAGTAATATGTTCAACCCTCTAATGCTAAAGTAATTTTTTACTAAAAATTAATAAAGATTGTTAAATGTGGGGTGAAATACTTACAGAAAATGAATTACTCCATTATGGAATAAAACCATTAAAAATGTTCTCTTTGATTATAAGATATACACCACTGTAATTATTTTAACTTTTGATTTTAAAAAGTACATTAAATCATTTAAGATAACACAAATAGATCTTCTATCTCAGGGGCTTGATTTAAAAGTAGTTATGGAAGGTGTACCTAAATATAATATATTTTAGGAAATAGATTGCTCCAGAAATAAATGCTGAAACCATGAAATATAAGGTGATGTATGTTACTATATGAAACAATAAAAAGTAATCTAATAAAGGGTTCCAAAATAAGAACATTTGTGGCCGATTCTCTATTGTACAAGAAATGTCCAAATTATATGACACTTATCTTTCTCCTCATTTTGAGATTCTCTGATTGAAAATGCTTAGATAGATGTGAATGCCTCAAATGTTTAATAGACTTTTCTTATCATTTTGCATTCAGAATAGACTGTAGCTCTGTAGCTACAAAAAAAAATTTACTTTTATTTATTTATTTTATTTATTGCTTAAAGTATTACAAAGGGTATTACATATGTGTCCATTTTATCCCCCCGCCCTAGACAGTCCCCTAGCCTCCCCTATCCCCCAATGTCTTATGTCCACTGATTATGCTTATATGCATGCATACAAGTCCTTTAGTTGATCTCTTACACCCCTACCTCCTGCCCCCCAACCCTCCCTGGCCTTCCCGCTGCAGTTTGACAATCTGTTTGAGGCAGCTCTGCCTCTGTATCTATTATTGTTCAAAAGTTTATAATGGTCTCTATTATCCATGAATGAGTGAGATCATGTGGTATTTTTCCTTCATTGACTGCCTTATTTCACTTAGCATAATGCTCTCCAGTTCCACCCATGACGTTGCAAATGGTAAGAGTTCCTTCCTTTTTAGAGCAGCATAGTATTCCATCGTGTAGATGTACCACAGTTTTCTAATCCATTCATCTACTGATGGGCACTTAGGCTGCTTCCAGATCTTAGCTATGGTGAATTGTGCTGCTATGAACATAGGGGTGCATATATCCTTTCTGACTGGTGTTTCTGGTTTCTTGGGATATATTCCTAGGAGTGGGATCACAGGGTCAAATGGGAGTTCCATTTTCAGTTTAAAAAAATTACTTTTGATGACATCCTGAATAAATCCTCTTGCTCTTTTTTATTGAATTTATTGAGGTGACTTTTGTTAATAAAATTATATAGTTTTCATGTGTACAATTTTATAATACATAATCTGTGTATTGTATTTTTTGTTCAACACCCCAAATCAAGTTTCCTTCCATCATCACCTATCCCCCTTTATCCTCTTCTACCTCTCTCACCCCCATCTTTCCCACTGGTAATCACCATACTATTGTTTATGTCTTTGAGGTTTTCTGTTGTTTGTTTTTTGCTTAATCCCTTCACCTTTTCCCCCCAGCCTCCCAACCACTCTCCTCTCTGAAAACTGTCAGTGTGTTCTTTGTATGTATGAGTCTGTTCTATTTTGTTTGTTAGCTTATTTTGTTCATTAGATTCCACATGTGAGTGAAATCATGTGATAGTTGTCTTTCTCTGACTGGCTTTTTTTCACTTAACATAATACACTCCAGGTTAATCCTCACTGTAATAAAAAGTATGATTTCCTTCTTTTAATGGTCAAGTAATATTCCATTGTGTAAATGCACCACAGTATTTTATCCACTCATTTACTGATGAACACCTGGGCTGCTTCCAAATCTTGGTTACTGTAAATAATGCCTCAATGAACATAGGGATGCATACATTTTTTTCAACTAGTATTTCCTGTTTCTTCAGATATATTCCCAGAAGTGGAAATGCTGGGTCATAAGGCAGTTTCATTTTTAATTTTTTGAGGTAACTCTATACTACTTTCCACAGAGATTAATATCCAAAATTTATAGAGATCTTATAAAAGCCAACACCAAAAATTAAACACAAAAAATCAATTAAAAAATGGGCAAAGGACCTAAATAAACACTTCTCCAAAGAGGACATACAGATGGCCAAGAGTCATATGAAAAAATGCTCAACGTCACTAATCATCAGAAAAATGCAAGTGAAATAAGCCAGTCAGAGAAAAACAAGTACAATATGATTTCACTCATATGTGGAATTTAATGAACAAACTGAACTACTAAGCAAAATAGAGATAGACTCATAGACAATGGGCAAACAGCTCTGGTTGTGTGTGTGATGGAGTGTTGAGGGGTGGCAGAGGGAATGAGTGAAAAAGAAAAAAAAAAGGAAGAACTCATGGGCCTGGTCAATAGTGTGGTGATTTCAGGAATGGTAGTGGGTGGAGGTGGAAGAGAGGATAAATGGTGATTGAAAGAATAAAAAATAAAAGCCACAGTATCACCTCACACCTGTCAGAATGGCTATCATCAATAAATCAACAAACATATGACAGGTACTTCACTAGCAAAGAACTACAAATGGCCATTACACACAAAAGATTAAGCTCACTAGTAATCAAGAAGCTACAACACCAAGTACACCTCCATGGCAGTGATAAGAACTACATTTATTCTTATTGAAATTACTGTCAACTTGGGGTGGTGAACACACAATACAATACCCAGATGATTTACTGAATTGTATACTTGAAACCTGTATAATTTTACTAACCAATGTCACCCCAATAAATTCAATCAAATTTTTTAAAAAGACATGTATAAATAAATAAAAAAACAACAAGTGTTGGCAAGGATGTGGAGAAAAGGGAACCCTCGTGCACTATGGGTGGGAATCCCCTTGCTCTTGACCTTCTAACAGTTGACATCTCTGTATGTATGCCTAGAGTAGTGTTTTGACTAACTTGAGCATGTTTATAATAAAAAGAAGGCATTTAATTATTTTTACTTACTAATATTTTATTAAACTGAATTGTGGCTTTACTGAATTGCTCTGCTGTTTTAATCAAAATGATGATACCAAGTATGAAATATGAACAAAGCTAGGAAAAATTAGGAAGAACTGGAAGAAGTCAAAATTCCACTCTTCTCTTTTTTCCTTTCTTCCCCCCTCACCCCCCACAAGGAAGGTATAAAGCAATCTGCCCACTTTTTCTGCCCATGGGAAAGGGCTGTGGACTGTGCTTTTGAATAGAGCCACTCGAGTTGTTACTCCCTTGGTCAAAATGATTCTTAAAACATACAGCTTTCTCTACTGAGTTTCTAATAATTTTGAAGCTGCAGCATCGGGTGTTACTTTGTGTCATAGGATGATCCTTACAATATATCTGAGCCGTTTATTATATTTCACATTCTTTTTATTCTGGAAGAGGGGGGAAAAAGTAATTTATTAAAATCCCCCAGGGAAAATGCCAGCTTGCTGTGTAAAACTGAGTGGCCTGTGGAGTGATTTTTGACTCACAGCTTTAATTACAGCGGTGCTCTCCGGAAGGGAGCATGTATTTATGTTTCTAACAGAGGAGAGCGATGCTGGGTGGTAAAGGGAATCACTGGGAGCACATGCAGTTCAGAATAGAATGTTTTCAAACTCACTGTGAAGTAATGTGTAGATTAATATATTTTTTTACCCAAACAGTTTTCTTTTCCCTAAACTGTTGAAAGCACTCCCTGTTTGAACCAAAGTTAAAATATAAAAGAAGTACTATAACAAGAACTTTAAAACTGCCAGGAAGTATAGTTAGGGGACCAATACAAACAGAGCGTCCTATGTCAGATACCGAGTTGAAAATTGGAAGAATGTATCCCACCAACCAAATGGTAGCCAAAATCATGGCAAGAACCTCTTTATTCTTGATTTATCTTCACTGAACTGTGTTGTATATATGTATGTGGGTGTATGTTAAACAGAACCATAGAAAAATTTTTATAGGAAAATTAGTTTATGTATTAGAAGCATACATATGCATCAATAATTGAGAATATCATGGACTTCAGTGCAAAAACAATCATTATTTTTACTTTTCAACTCTATCCACCAGAATTGTGTTTGGGTTTCTTTAGATTTCCAGGTATTACAGTGGACTTGAATGTGGGTGAAAGGTGAGGATTCATAGATGAGAATGAACAGTTATTAAGTACTGCTTAATTAGCATGCACTTTGTACATAAAGTGCTGTTGCTAACGGGTTTAATAATAAAAATTACGCACCCTTTGAAAACACGTTTTAGTAACAGAACATTATTGCTTATCCAGATGGCCTATCATTTGTATTAATGACAAACTTAATTTCTTGAGTAAATTTTTACCAACTGTTCTCCCTTTATTACTCAGTGAAATATATCGGAAGCAAAAAATATAATGGAGCATGACATATACATCATGGAATTAAAGTGGGAGATTAATTAAAGCTGACTCTAGTTAAAGGCAGAGCCCCAGGCGTTGGACAGTGATTTGCAATCTTAGTGCACACTGGAATTAACTGGTGGCTTTTTAAAAAAAGGCCGATGTCCCCACCTGACCCCAAACCAATTAAATCAGAGTGGGGTCCAGGCACTGATATATGTTAAAAGCTTTCCAGGTAATTTTAATATGTAGACATGGCTAAACACATTGAGGTAGATGATGGAACAGAGCATACACAATCCATTAACTGATTTGCTCATTAATTACTATACATATATACATATATATGTGAGTATATATGTATAGTAATTGTGTGTATATATATCTACATATATGTACATGGGAGAGGAGGAGGATATTAGTTTTCATATATTCAGTATTTTTCAAATATATTCATCAAAACACTAATCGTGTAAGATGTAAATTACTAATGTCTAGAAAATAATAAAAATAGAAGCCTATTGGAGAAACACTGGGCTAAGCTACTGAGCGTCTCTGCAAGGTTTTTCAGGGCCTTTACTGTGCCGAGGTACTGTGAGTCTCCAACTCACTTTTTAGAATTCCTGGAGGTTTATGGGACTATTTTATGCTTTTCCCTCAAGTGAAAGACAATATCTCTTCTGATCAGTTTCATTTGTAAGATTCTATAGTTTATTTTGCCTTCGTTGAATTTCCTATGATTGTAGAGCCTTTCTATTCTTTCTCCATCCTTATTTGGAGAAAGTCACTTATATTTATTTAAAATAGTATGTTATGGAGAATATTAAACAGTGAAGAGGATAATGTAATGGACTTCCTTTTACCATCAATCATCTTCAACAATCATCAACAATTACCAACACAATGCTAATTTTTGTTTTATCCATTCTCCTAATACCCACAAAACTAGTCTCATTTAAAGTAATTCTCAGACATTGTGTCATTTAACTGGAAAATGTTTTGGTATGATTCTCTAAGATATAAGAACTTAAAAATACATCCATATTTCCTTTATCACACACTATTTCTATCAGCATTAACTTCTTTTTTTTAAATATATTTTATTGATTCTTTACAGAGAGGAAGGGAGAGAGATAGAGAGTCAGAAACATTGATGAGAGAGAAACATCGACCAACTGCCTCCTGCACATCTCCCACTGGGGATGTGTCCGCAACCCAGGTACATGCCCTTGACCGGAATCGAACCTGGGACCCTTGAGTCCGCAGGCCGACGCTCTATCCACTGAGCCAAACCGGTTTCGGCAGCATTAACTTCTTAATTTCTCAAATATCTAGATTTCAAATTACATCCATAGCTCATATTTTTTTATACTTAAACAAATCAGGATCTACATAATGTACAAATAATTAACTGACTTGTGTATCTCTTATATCTCTTTCAATCTATAGGTCACTCTTCTGCTTTTACATTTTTACTCTTGTATTTTATATGTTGAAGAAATTATGCTATTTGTGCTGCACAGTGTCCCACATTCTGGATTTTGCAGCGTGCACTCCCTAGTTTTAACATGTTATGCTGTCCTCTGTTCCTGTTAATTAGTAGTTAGCTCACAAAACTTCATTATATTCAGAATGTCTCCTTTTTTCCTTCCTCCCTTCCTTCCTTCCTCCCTTCCTTCCTTCCTTCCTTCCTTCCTTCCTTCCTTCCGTCCTTCCTTCCTTCCTTCCTACCTTTGTTTTCCTTTTTGGCAAGAACACTTGACATACATCTTGTGTTTGTTGTCACTCTTTTGGTAATGTTAGTAATGATTGATACTCATTGCTTAGCTTCATTACTTAGTAGGAGCTGCAAAATTGAATGGCTCTGATTCTGTCATCCGTTCTTCATTTATTTGTAGTGGGACTGCATCAAGTTATACTTATAAATTAATCTAGAGAGAATCAGCATCTTTATAATATTAACCCTTTCTCTCTAAAAATGCAGTACATCTTTCCATTTGTTTAAGTGTAATTATGTGACTTTCCAGAGCATTTTACAGATTCTCTCACTTCAGGCTGTTTACTCATTTTTAACAATGTTTTCTTCCATCTGTCTTCTGAAAAGGTGTTTTAAAAATATATAAAAGTCATTGGTTTTACATGCAGATTTTACAACTTTAACAAGTTCTCTCATTGTTTTCATTCATTCATTTTCTTAATATATAATCATCTCTGGAAGTAGAAATATTTTTACCATACCTTTCTACTTTTTGCCTTGAATTGCTTTCTCTTTTCTAACAACAGTGGCATTGCAATGTGTAAGAAGGTACCCTTTTTTATCATCTTTGTACTTATCAAGCGTTATAAACTGGAATTCACTGCGTAATGCTGAAGAGTCAACTGGAGAGGCTTTCCTTTGAATGGCTTAGGAGATACCCTTACAGTGCCTGAGATCAACTTCACATAATAAAAGAGAGTTTATAAAGTTTATATTACCTAACAGAAAGTAAGCTGATAATAATGTAATTACTTAATCAAGGTAATAAATGCAGAGCCTCTCCATAGGTACTTAGGTACTTTAGGACTCAATTTTTAGCATGCCCTTCTCCACTGAATCATCAGAGTAATGCTGATAGATATGGTGTTTGTTACTCTAAATATGGTGTTTATTATAATGTATGAAATAGCTCAAAGTAAAAGTTATTTATTAAGAGTCAAAGAAAATGGGATTAACACTTCCTAGGAGCTGAAACAAATTATTATCTAAAGGATCACAACCATTCATCTAATCTTTTAGAGCAGTGGTTCCCAACATGGGGCACATACTGTAAGGGGGCAATTTGACTTTTAAAGGGGGCAATTCAAGATGAGTTATTAACAGTGAATATTTTTCATTCCTTATGGTTCTAGGGGCCTTGTATATAGTATGTAAATACATATTGTGACATATTTATGGATTTTAGTTCTCTATCATATGTTTTGAAACTTTATTTGCTATTTTGTGATATTACATCATATTATTATTTTTTAACAATTTTCTTAGTGATTTCTTCCTCAGTACTTCAACTGTCCTTTTGTTCTTTTATTTTTCTCTTTCATAGATGCCATGTTCTTTGAAAGCTTGTTTAGACCAACTTAATGGCCTTTTAGGCTTCCTCCACATGAATAGGAGTTCACTTTTTGAATAATAAGAATTACATGTCACAGGGGGGCATCAGGATTTTAGAGATGTTTAGGTGGGGTGAGGCCAAAAAAGGTTGGAAACCATTGTTTTAGAGCTACTTGAGGATTCCAAGGTTGGAGAAGCTGATGGTTTAATATGCTTATTATATCTCCTCCAATTTGTCCCTTTTCTAAACATCTGTTAAGTTTCTTATGGAGGAACACTTGTCAAGAACTACATACATTTATTCTTCAGCAAGGAGAACAACTAGGAAATACACTGTGAAGATATTTTTCATGAGTTTATATGTAAAATTTCAATTTAGAACACAGTTGTTAAACTTCTAGTATATACAAAATGCTGCATCAAATACAACTTCAACCCTGTAGAAGTTGACATCCCAATGAACATTCACAGAGATGGGTCAAAAGCTTAAAACTGAATAAAACTAAACATAAAGGCAATAATATTTGTCTGGGCTTGAGTCTGAATATAATATCGGTTTATTAAGCATTTCTTTGAAAGTTTCCAATGGAATAAAAAAAATAAGAAAGTTCACAATCTATTAGCAACTCAAGAAACTAGAATGTATCATTCAAATCAATGGCCTTTAAAAAGTTCCCAGGCAAATTTAGGAATTTACTAAGTCCACTGTAAATGACTTGGGATTCATCACTAAGAAAACGATTTTATACTTCTAAATGGCTTCTAGTTACTATTGTGTACAATAGCAAAGCACACCTGCTAAGAAAAAGGTATCTACATTTTTAAAATATTAATTTGTCTAAGAATTGGTCTTTCAATTTTATCCATAAATGTCTAAAACTACCTTTTGCTTTTTAATAGAGATTCATTCTTAGGATTTGGGAAAAAATGTCATTCCTTGTTATATAAAAATCTCAGGTTGTGAATCTATTCTAAAACATATTATTCAAATATTTACCAGAATGAACGAATAATTCAGGATATACGTAATTATCATGAAATGAGATGTTTAATAAGAAAATAACATAAATGTTTTGTAAATATCAGTTACCAGCACAGTCTTGATAGATGACTGTGTTGGGGAGTAAAGCAGGGTGCTGAGAGCATGGCTCCAAGTAGAGGCCTTGACAGCATTTCACCTGTGACTTCTACATGTTAGCACATGATGGAGAATCCAGAGTCTCATCACAGACATGAAAGTGTGTAAGTTTTCTAAGGTTTAAATGTGAGGAATCGATATG
Organism: Myotis nattereri; assembly: GCF_964212035.1. Taxonomy (NCBI): domain Eukaryota; kingdom Metazoa; phylum Chordata; class Mammalia; order Chiroptera; family Vespertilionidae; genus Myotis; species Myotis nattereri. The sequence goes on from NC_138076.1 coordinate 32,353,271, forward strand.
GCTGCCAGTTACCATTCAAACACTTCACTGAGAAGTACATCACATATTGGCATTAACTGATCATGCTTTCAACTGCTCTCTTCCTTATTTTCATCACCATTTTTCTTATTAAAAGCAACAAATAAGCACAACCATGAAGTTCTCTTTTTTCTATGAATCCATGGATACAAAATTATGAAAAGAGAAAAATATCTATGGTCTTCAGCTTATTTCATTCTAGGTTTTTTGGAATGTTTTCTAAAAAACATGATTCATGATGACTCACTCTGGATTAAGTAAGTAAGTATGATTTAGGATGTACTCACAGGATGCTGTATCATCTTTTTAAGGAAAAAAAATATAGCTGAATTTTAAAAGTTTTTCCGGTGTTCCCATTTACAACAGTAAGGATTGCTATCCACCATTTCTTGAACAGGTACAGTGAGCCAGAAAACATCAGGATCTCTATAACAGTAATCTTGTTTAATCTCACAATTGTGTAAATCTAGAAGAATTCTAATTTTACAGAATACGAAATCCAAGCTCATTATAGACCCTTCATCTCGGCCCAGAAGCTTTGCTAATAGAAGTCACAGAACTAGGTTTCAAACTCACTCTATTTAATTCCTTGTCCAGTGTCCTTTACCACCCCATCATCTAGTTTAAAGGACAGCTGCACAAGTTATGCAATTATTAGCAGTTATCCCTAAACACTGGGGAGTTGTAATTCTTCGTGTACAGCTTGGTTTTCTACCTTTCCACTTGTATCTTTTTTCAGGTTTATTTTCCTTACTCTGCCTGGTAAGGCAAATTCTATTTCTACTCTCTTCTTTAACACTTAATTTTTAGATATATTTAACTTGATCAAACTATTTATCCAGTACTATTAAGATACATGAACAAATTAGTGCTTTTCAAGGTGCCCTAAATTGTAAATGGATTAAAAATAATCAATGCCTCTTTAATCTATTTCCATGAGTTTGACATAGTCATATGTATGCATGTCACGTAAAGATGAACCTACAAATAACAGCATTTAGCATAAGAGAGTATTTCCATTCTGATTTTTTGGCCAAGCTTTCTGAAGATCTTTGCCCTGATTTCAAATACAGATGCCCTCCGTCTGTCTCTCTGACCTACTTGAAACAGCATAAGCACAACTCAGCGCTTCATCAAGCATTGTCTTTCAAAACAAGTGCCTCTGTTTCAAAAATACGATTATGCCAGTTGCTTACAAGATCACATAAAAAACGATAAACTGTCAACAAAGCAGGGACATTAATTTTAAAACAGAATGGCAAAGTACTTCTTTTAATTATGTATTTGAAAGCAATTATGCAAATAGTCTCTAATGAATTAAAAACAGCCAACTGATTAGAGGGGGAAAACATTATAAAGTTTATCAAATTCCAAAAACAAACACTTACTTGTTCAAATTCATTCTTTTGAAATTCTTCAAAACCAAAGATGTCCAATATTCCGATATGCAAAGTCTGCATGCTGAAATGAGCAATGAAACAGTGAGTAGGCATCCTTCAAGCTCTTACAGGACCCCCTGCCCCTTGCTACTTCAGAACAGAGAAATCTGGCCACTTAGCATAACCCTGCTAATTTGAAGTACCAGCATGCAAATAATTACCGAAGAGTTTGATGAAAAACTCTGAAAATTAGAGGGGAAAGTGCTATTTTAATGCCTTGATTCAAACAGAGAACATTAAAAGAAATTGATTTCTAAGTTTAAAATATAAAAATACATGGGGTGGCTTAATATTTCCTTTTCTGAAACAGTCCTATGTCTTTTCTAGATTTCCTTTCTCTAAAGGTATTTGTGCCCACCTGCTAAATGGCTCTCATCTGCTAATACTTTATCTTGTTAGGTTACACAAGCAGGAATCAAGCAATTTCTTCATCATACATAGGTACAATATGAGGTAAATGATAAGCCACATGCTTATTCTTTGATAGATTAAATTCAGCCTCTTCAAAATTCACATTATGATCTTCCTAAAGGAATTTTTACGAATAAAGAAGAAGAAAGAACATGCAACTTGGTTGTAAAATTGAAAGAAATCAACCAAGTACCTTGTGGTACTTTTTCCTTGCCAATGTAAACTACACTGGAATTTGCCACAGTCTTGGACAGTTTAAATCACAGATGTTGGAACCCTCGTAGAGAGTGAGGAAAGAAGGAAGAAAACCTGGTTGGTGACAGCAGCCCTGACAACCTGGCTTCTGTGAGCAGTGTGGTGGCAGCACGAAGGAATGTGCATGAGGATTCTCCTTGCAAAGAAAGCCCTCCATGATGGATGATGATTCTGGAATGCTGGTGGCCAGGAGGGCACACCCCCACCCCTTCCACATCGCTGGTCCAGAGCATTGGGGCCCCTGTTCTCCTCCTTTTCTGCCAGTGGGTGTGCTATCTCGTCATCATCATGGTGCCTATCATTCAATACCACCACCCTTGCTCATGCAGACTTTGGTGGTTTTCTCTCCACTTGATTTGTCCAAACTACAGAAGCACATTGGCAATGGACTCATTTGTATCTGGATTTTGTTTTCACAATCAGAACATAATCATAATCCTTTCTGAAAGTGGTTCTCAACCTGCCTAATGCCACAACCCTTTAATACAGTTCCTCATGTTGTGGTGACCCCCAACCATAAAATTATTTTCGTTGCTACTTCATAACTGTAATTTTGCTACTTTTATGAATCGTAATGTAAATATCTGATATGCAGGATGTATTTTCATTGTTCGCGACCCACAGGTTGAGAACCGCTGCTTTAGGGTCTATGTCACTTAAATGACCTTTTTTTTAAAAAAAAGAAAAATAAGGTAGAGTATTGATTATGTGATATCCTGCCTCTAAGATGATTTGTTGTCAATGGTACAAAGATGAGCTTCAGATGCAGAAGGGAAAGCATTTTAAAAGTCCTTAATATGGACTTCACATGACAAAGAATACACAGCAGTGGGGGAAGGAAGAGTCATTCAATGGATGCCTCTAGGTAATGCATTTAGTTTTTTAGAAGAAACTAAACCCCACCCTGTGTGCCCAAATAAATTGTACACGGTTAGAGAGTTAAATGTTAGAACAAGAAACTATAAATGTACAAAAAACAACAACAACAAAGAAATATGATTTTGTTTTGCTTTCAATTCTGGGAAAAACCAAAGGAAAATGTTTAAAAGTATGATTATACAAACACACAAAAAAAAATCTGCAGCATAAATAGTATAAAATGAAATTCTATTAGAGGTATTATTTTAAAATGCATTGTGTCATTCTCATAGATATTTTTCTCAATCTATTGACACATGTGTGCAGTCAGACATAATCTCCATTCATGCTTCTTTCCATCCTACCCTCTTTAGAATGTACATGGAGCTAGGCTGGGAGTGATGTCCACTCAGTGGTAACAATGATGCGGAGGATTGGGCTGATGTGTTGCTCTGTTTTGGGGTGTGTGTGTGTGTGTGTGTGTGTGTGTGTGCGCGCGTGTATGTGTTGTGTATTTTCCATGTTATGAGCTGCACTGTTTCTCTTGCAGGAGCTTAGTAATGAAGCTTGTCAGGCTTGGGTGTTGTTTTGTTTTGGGTAGGAATCCTAGTTCAAACACTTTTTAGTTAGATAACTTTGGCAAGTTACTTAAATTTTATGAGCTGCAGTTTTATCATCTATAAAACTAAGATAACCAGTAATATGTGTCTAGCTAGATTCTTGTTACAATTAGAGGAGATGCAAATAAAGTTCTAAGATAATAGCTAACATACATGATACCTCCAAATAACTGGAAATTGTTTTTTGAAAATCAGTTGTTTAAACTTGCTATAAAAATGAAGAGAGTGGCTAATAGAAGGATTATAAATGGCTAACAAGCATATAAAAAAGGTCAATCTCATTAAAATTGCGAAGTAAATAATATTTTAAAACTTAGGATGATAAAGTCTCATACACTTTTGTTAGGAGTTTAAATTGGTAAAGCCTTCTTAAAAAACAATTAAGTTATGTGGTAAAAATGTTGAAATGTTCATTTCATTTGAACCAATACTTTCATATATAGGAACCTATACTAACACAATTACCAGAATTGTAATTAAATACTATGAACAAGAATGTTCATTGTTATCTTAATTACAGCAACAAAAACAAAAAAGGAATAATAAATATCCTATATTAAAGACACAATTAATTAGATGGCATGCATCCTATGATGAATTAATTTAGTAAAACTCTCAAGTTAATAGAAAGCAACAAATAAGCTCTGTATAAAGAATAACCAAGTTATATCTCCAGAAGATCTAGAAAAACATACAATGAGGCTGAGTAGAAGAAATAGAGATGGTTTTATTTATTACTTTTTACGATTCTGAACTGTCTAAGATTTCTATAGCGGAACAATATTATTTTTATAAGCAGTAAATATTCAATTGATGTTTATAAGGACACTGTAAATGCATGGTAAATGTTCTTGAACAATAAGCTAAAAACTAACCACTGGAACAAAATTTATACCTTTTGTATATTTACAGTAACTTATAGTATAATTTCAACCATGTTAAAAAAGTAAATTATTAACACAGAAAAAGTTAACAGTAAATGTCTTAAACAGTACACCTAGAGCTGATATCTTAAAATTTTAAATGTTCTATATTGGGTATTATAATACTCTTTATCATTAACTTTACTTAAAAATATATATGATTAAATGCATGTTGGGTATTCTGTGAAATGGTGGAGGAAAGGACAACAATGCCCTTAAGGACAGAGAGAGAAGAGTGTAGCACAGAAGGTGTCTGCTTGCCCAGTGATGGCAGGTGCAAGAGGGACCCTGAGATCAGAAGAGAAAGAAGCAGGGGTGCGTCCTAATACTGGTCCTAGTATGATGCTTCCAGCCAACTTCTGTCACGATTTCATGTGTGACTTCCCTGTCTGGTTCCCAGCTGTCCTTGGCAGCAGTGGCCCTATGGTTACAGCACATAATGTTGATAGGAGTTAGAGGAAAGGGCAAGAGCTACTGGTGACACAACGTCACTACATACGCCCTTCTCCTTCTCATAAGGACAAGACTTCCTGTTGACAAGCAGAGGAAGGATGCTGAGGCCACGCAGGTATGTGAGTGAGAAAAATATGTTAAAAGATTCTGGTTCAGATCGGGGGAAGTAAGTTATTAGTAATTGAGACTAGCATTTGATTTAAAGAGCACTCCTTTTTAATGATTTTTTTTCAGATTTCATAGATACTGCATTCTAAATTACATTTAGTTACAAAATTAAATGCCATTATAAAAAAAAATCAAGGTAAGGAAGGAAAGATCATTTTCAGGAGAAAAATTAAATGCAGGTTTAATGCATTCTAAGGGTTACTTTTGCAACTACTGACAGACATAATGTGTTCATTTTTTTCAAAAATCTATTTCATCATTTATGATTGAATGAAATATGTGTCTGTTTTTGTAATAGCAACCTTGGCAGGAGGGTGACAAGAATTTGCAGCCAGCAAAGTGCCCATACTATGTAGCAGTCAGCATTACTGTCATTTCTCTTATTGATATCTTGACTCATATTACACAGGCATTTAACTCAACATCCAATTTCTAGCAAGGAGGAGCAGAGGTCATCTGATCAACCAGGATTCAATCCTATAGGCAAAATTAACATATTAATGTGATGGTCTGTTTTAGTTCAAATTCTTCTTTAGAATTCTCCTGAGGGCATTCCTGATGGTTAACAGAATTGTCTCACTTGCATTAACTTATTAATAAAGTACAACACCTTTTATATCAGACAAAAAATATTAAGTGCCAAGGCATCTTTCTGGTTTTGTTGTTGTTTTCCATGCGTGAATACGGGAAGGGGTGAGTTCTGAATTAAATAGAATATGCACCTTAAATCATGGATGAGCTCGTTTTATTTGGGCGGAGAGATCTGGTGGTATGGTCAAGTCAGATTTTAACTGCAATTATCCTAGGCCAGTGATGGCGAACCTATGACACGCGTGTCAGAGGTGACACTCGAACTCATTTTTTTAGTTGATTTTTCTTTGTTAAATGGCATTTAAATATATAAAATAAATATCAAAAATATAAATCTTTGTTTTACTATGGTTGCAAATATCAAAAAATTTCTATATGTGACACAGCACCAGAGTTAAGTTAGGATTTTTCAAAATGCTGACAGGCCAAGCTCAAAAGGTTCGCCATCACTGTCCTAGGCAATGGAATTAGAGAGTTACTTAAATTTGTTGTCATGTTAGGAAATAGCTGGATCCTGCTTTGCATAAAGATCTGAGATTGAGCTAGAGTTGAATCAGCCTCTTCAACTGATCAGTGACCTGTCGGATCCCAGACAGGGTCAGAATGAAATATGAAAGCATTCCAGGCTTGAGCAACCTGGCTGTTCAGACACACTACCCTGGGGATCAGAGAAGTTACACAGAGGTTAGTGGTGCAAAGTCCTTGGGGATGTTGGGCTATGCTATGGCATTTACTAACTGCTACAAATATGCTGAAGAATTTAATTAATATGTTATATTTTTCATTAACAAAGCACATTCACTGTGGAGGCTAATTCTGCCCATTCTACAGCAGCTCTCCCAGGGTTTTCTCTAGCCTATGGGAGGAACTCGGGGTGGAGAGGTGTGACTACAGAACTGCATACTTTTGGAGTTAATCTCTTTTATTCTTTGACTGAAGAAAGTACCTGTGGCTTATAACGTTCTGAACACATGTATGAAAGAAAGGAAAGAGACTGCACTTGCTGACAAGCTGATCTAGAAGCTGGGTGATGGGGTGGAAGTGTTGACCAAAGCAGCTGTCTGCCTCTTTCTATCCTTTGTGGTACTGCGCATACCAACATCATTCCTAGACACGGGCTTTCCTTGTACTTATTATGCACTAAAAGAAGAAGTTAGTAAGTAAAATTTGGAAAGCCCTTGAGATGAAATGTACAGGTAATTAACCTGGATATATAAGAAAATCCTGAGATGTGGATGGACACTAGAGCTAATGTGTACCAAGCACTGTATGAGCATTAAAAATATCTTACCTCATTGAGCCTTAAAAACTGCCCTAGGAGATAAGTACAGTGACACCCCATTTTACAGAGGAGAATACTGAGATAGAGTGAAGATTTAAGTTATCCAAGGGCACATTAGCATTAGAGGGAGCCTGGATGTGAACTCAGGCTGTCTAACATGAGCTCCTCTATATGTAAGCCCTATGAAGACCACATAAAGCTGCTTCCAATTGCTGGTCCTATGAACAAGTCTAATTCTGACCTACAAAAGATAAACCAGGAAGGGAACTCTCTCCAAGAACAAGAGTACAAAGATCACTTAAGCCATTCTTATCAGTGAAAGCTAGCATAGCTGAAAAGCATTAATACTTTTAATAAACATATGTCCTTATTTATTCTAAGCTCTACTAAATATATACTAGGTGTTCTAGTTAATAATAGTGGATTTTGTAATCAAAGAAAACACGATAATTTCAAGAGGAACATCAAAAGTGCTTTATTCAAAGTAATGTCCATCACTAGCTACACATTTCCCCCCATCGTTCAGGTAATTTGTGGATACCGTCCCAATAAAACATTTTTTGTTTGAGGCAAACCATTCAGAGACCCAATTTTCTACTTCTTTGTATGTTTTGAAGTGCTGCTCAGAAAGTGCGTGTGCCATCTATCGGAACAAGTGGTAATCTGAAGGAGCAAGGTCTGGTGAATACAGCGGGTGGGTTAATACTTCCCAGAAAAGATCTTTTAAAGTGTCTTTAACTGGTTTTGAAGTGTGTGATGGTGCGTCATCTTGAAGCAAAATTACTTACCATGTCTTCTGGCACATTCTGGTCATTTTACGATCAAAGTGTGCTTCAAATTGTATATTTGTTGTCGGTAGCGATCAGTATTAACAGTTTCATCTGGTTTTAGAAGCTCTTAATAAACCACACCTTTCTGCTCCCATCAAATACAGAGAATTGTCTTCTTTCTGAAGTGATTTGGCCTTGCAGTCGATGTTGATGGTTGACCTGGATCAACCCATGATTTTGTGCATTTGGGATTCTCAAAATAAATCCACTTTCCATCACCAATCACAATTCAATGCAAAAAAGACTTTCTTTCGTGCTGTTGAAGCAACATTTTACTGATGACTTTTCGGTTTTCCATTTGTCTTTCGTTCAGTTGATGTGGCACCCATTTCCTTCTTTTAAAATCTTTCCCATTGCTTGTAAATGATCAGAAATTGTTTGCTGAGCAACGTTTAATCTTTCTGCACGTTGTTTTTGAGTTTGACACGCATCTTCATCCAGTAATGCTTGTAACTGTTGGTCTTCACACTTTTTCGGTTGACCTGGACGTTCTTTGTCTTTCACATCGAAATCATCACTTTTAACGCGTTTAAACCAGCATTCACAAGTATCTTGAGAAGGAGCATGTTCACCATAAGCTTCCCGAAGCTTTCAGCAGTACTTTTTTTCAAAATCAAGTAAGGAATTATAACTTCCTGCAAATGCTCTTTTTTTGGCACAAAACTGGACATTTTTAAGTGTAAAAATATCTATGATGTTAACACCTTTAGCAAATTTGACATATGAAGTTTTGAAGCTTGTTGTCAATACAACAAAATAGCATACATATCAAATTGCATATATATCAACATATATGTAACTTCATCTATTGAAAGAAATCTGCATTATTAACCAGTACATCTGGGGTGTGTGTGTGTGTGTGTGTGTGTGTGTGTGTGTGTATATGTTATATATATATCCAGAAACAGAGATCAAGCTACCATACAATTTACTCTTTTAAAACTATAAATAATATTTAGTGTATGTCCACTCTTGCATCCCTAGTCTAAAACAACCCTCATTTCAGAACAATAGCAGACTACTTAAGTAAATTATTAGATCACTGCTCCACTAAGTATTATGCTGTTATAAAAAGGGATGACAGTTATGAAGAATAGAGAGAAGTGTGGATGGTTATTACAATAAAAAGGATCCAGATACAAAGTGTATATATTGGGTGTGGAGTAATTGGAACCCCTCATACATGGCTGGTGGCAGCTGAAATTTGTAATTTGGAACATGGTGTGAATTCACTACGAATGCTAAATCACATGCCTGCTGAATGACCCAGAAATCCCACTCCTGGGCATGGATCCAGGGGAATGAGTGCGTGTGTCCACTATAACACATGCCCAAGAATATTCATGGCTGCTTTATTTATACATTTAAAACCTGGAGACAACCCAAGTGTCCATCAACAGTAGAATAAATAATAGTGGTAGGTCCATACATGTTTTTACAAAGGGACACTGCTCAAGAATAGAATAAGAATGAACTACCACTACACTCAGCATTGTAGATGCATCTCACATACATAACATAGAGCAAAATAAGCCAGGCATTAAACAGTGCACGAAGCCTTCTGGAATGCTAGGTAGATTCTACATCTCAGTCTATGTGGAGATTACATGGTCACGCATATGTAAAATCCATTGAAATGTGTGCAGAATATGTGCACTTTACCTATGTTATACCTCAATAAAACAGTAAAAAAAAAGATATGCTCACTAGGATCATGACTATGCAAAGGGATAGAGAGATTAGTAGTTGAATATTTGTTAAATAAGATGCACTGAAATGCATGTTCATGTTGGTACTGTCAAATCTAACATGATGTTAGAATAGTGACCCTTCTTACAGTTGACCTTGGCTAATATGAGAGGTTCAAGCCCCATTTATTAATATAAATACATCAGTAGGGAAGACAATTACCAACAAGATGTTAGACTGGCCCAGAGGTCAAGGAAGAGATAGAAATACATTCTTCAAGCAGTTGAATATAATTATGATAGTTATTTATCCCATTACCATTTTCATTTTTGTTGGAGATTTATATCTATCCTCTTCCTATGTCTGCTGACTCTTTTGGCAACTACCTACTGCTCTTTGAAAGCAGAGTTGCATTTCTTGGGAATGCTTTCAGACTAGTGACTATAGTTCCCCTAACAAAAATAAAGAGAAGTAAGTTATTGTGTTCCATCAATTATCTGGCTAACTGAATCAGGGAGAAACTAGAGGGAGGTTCCCCATTGTTGATGCATGCTGGTATAAGGAGAGGTGATGTATTTCCTTCAGGCGCACACAATGCCTGAGAGCTTTTGGGAAAAGCAAAACAAAATGACAACCATAGCATGAAATCAACACAGCTGTAGGTTTTTTGTGGTTTATCCTTGCAGTCACAAAGTCAGTGACCAACTATATCATTCCATATGCCATACAGTGACAAATAGTGTTATACCTACACTAGAAGCCCGGTGCACGAAATTCATGCACTTAAGGGGGGTCCTTCAGCCCAGCCTGCACCCTCTCGCAGTCTGGGAGCCCTCGGGGGATGTCTGACTGACAGCTTAGGCACACTCCCCTGGCAGTGCATATCATAGCAACTGGTCAACTGGTTGACTGTCTGCCCCCTGGTGGTCAGTGCCTGTCATAGGGAGCGGTTGAGCAGCCTTAGCATGTTACTAGCATATTACACTTTGATTGGTTGAATGGCCTACTGGACGACCGGACACTTAGCATATTAGACTTTTACTATATAGAATGCCTCTAAATTAGGAGCCTGTATCATTGCGTTTGGACTACCTTTAGTAAATCGACAACTATTAAAATAAAAACCTGTATGGAGAAGCAGGAATTGTGTAGCGTATGCCAAGGAAATGGTTAGTTCAGACTTATGCCCAGAAGATGCCCCCTCCTTTCCTGTTGGTCTGTGTCCATGCTAGATGACCTCAAACAAAGCCCAGCCACAGGATTCAGGACTTGGGCCAGGTTGACCTGGTGTATTTGAGAGATCCCTGAAAGGATCCACACACATCAAGGAGAGGAGAAGATTTAAAGGAAAGTGAACTCTGAAGGTGTATTTGTAGTTCATGTTTTGTTTTGTTTTTTTGAGTAGTGGTATACAACCAAGGTCAGTTGAGGAATATTCAGGATAAAATGTAGGAAAACTCAAAAGGTGTGGGTCTGGCAGGTCTGGTTTGGAAGGCAGAGTAAAGCCAGGATCCCAACAGGGGTGGATAATCCAAGTAGGTTTGGTGGGAGTAGTTCTCAGGAGGCCAACAAAGCACCTCATTTGCAATTTTTTTTTCTGATGTTTAGCTGTGATTACGAATTCCTGGAGAGGGAGTTCCCCTGTGAGTGAAAGCTTACTAGGCACTTATAGGCAGAGATAGCTGGCCATGGAAAATGCTTATGTTCAGTGGGTGCATCCCAAGCAGAAGTCTAGACTTTCAATGGAGTCTAGCATTTTTGTTGGGGCTTGGATTTGTTAGGGTAGAGCCACTAAGAGCAGTGAGCTAACCAGGTCATGATTATGAGAATTTACAGGTGTGATCTGATCTGTAACCTTTAAAATTCACCCACTAATAGTGGTAGTAAAAGTTCTAAGACTTAAGGATCCATTGAATTTGACAAATTCTAGCATAATTTAGGTCACAGAGGACCACTTCAGGTTTCACCCATTATGGTATAAGTTCATGAGGCTGATTTGCAGAGGGAGCATTTCTGTGATAAAGCATGGTGAGAATGTTGTGGGCTGCTGGCTGAGCCTTAAGAATGGGCCATTTAACTCAGTGGACATTTAGGAGAATTCCTAGAATAACTAGTTCTTCCTGGCGAAGAAGACTTGCCTGGACTGATTAATCTTATTTTGCCTCTTCTTTTTAAAAAATATATATTTTTTTTATTTCAGAGAGGAAGTAGAGGGAGAGGGAGATAGGTACATCAATGATGAGAGAAAATCATTTATTGGTTGCCTCCTGCATGTCCCACACTGTGAATCAAGCCCACAACCCAGGCATGTGCCCCGACCCAGAATTGAACCATGACCTCCTGGTTTATAGGTCGACACTCAACCACTGAGCCATGCTGGCCAGGCTCTTCTTCATGTTAGATTGGTGCAGTAAGACTGTTATAGGCAGTTGGGTCAACTTTTGGCAATGGGAGGGGGGGTGGGTGTTGAGGAAGAACTCAAAATAATTGCTTTGGAAATGGAAAGGCAAGCCTATTTCAATCTGTCAATTAAAATATATAGTGAAACCTCACCACTATACTTCATCACCCAAAGGCTGGGGAGTTTGCTGCCAAGAAGACAATGGAACAGCATTTGAAAACACTAAGAAGGGGGTTCATCTCAGCATCTCTCAAATCATCTCTGAAATAAAGAGCTCGCCTTCTATCAATCACCTTCAAATGTACATACTTACAATTTACGGTTCAAAGTAGGAGCTATGACATTCAAAGTAATCAGTGACTTGTAGCAAGTATATGTTGCTGGATAACCAACCAGCCCAAAACACAGTGGCTAGAAACAACAAGTATGTATTATGGTCTGTAGGTCCTTTTGTCAATTTGGGTGGCCTGGCTAGGGTGGCAGGTCTAGGATGACCTCACCCAAATGCCCGGAGTTGGCTGGCTAACAAAGTGTCTCTCATCTTCTGCAAGCAAGCCTGGGCTTATGCACACGGCAATGACAGGGATCGGAGAAAACAGATTACAGCAAGGGCTCGGAATTGGCACAGTCTCAGGTTTGCTGTATTCTCTGGGCTAGAACAAGTCACAAGGGCAGCTCAAATGGAGAGAAATTAGACTTGACCTCTTGATAAGAGAAGTATCAAAGTTATATTGCATAGAACTTGGATCTAGAGAAGAATAAACAAGTGGGATTATTTTTGCAATCCACCAATGTTTCTTCGAAGAATGGCTTTTAACTAATCATTTGTTAGTTCATTCACTTTTTCCATGAATATGCACTTACAACTAGTTTTGCAAAGTACTTTGCAGGATGCTAGGAGCCCAGGTACCAGGAAGAGAGAACAGTTTTGCCCTTTGGGGCATGCCTATACAGAGATATTTTAAATAATAATTTCATTGGAAATAAAGAAATAATCTATAGTTCAAAAGGTTAATTTTTTAAAATTTAGTTTTAAAACCATGATTTTTGTATCACTCTTCTGACAGCCTTCAAGGTTGGAAGGTTTTTGGGAAAAACTCAGGTATTAAGTCTGACCTTCTGGAGTTTATGCATCAAGTCCATCACTTTGTGGCTGTGTGACCTGGACCACTTACTTAAACTCTCTGAAATCCAGTTTCTTTATCTGAGAAAGGGAGACAATAAGACCTACCACATAGCTAATGTCAATATTAAATGTGATGATCCCCAGCACAAAGCTTAACTAATGTCTAGGTAATATCCAACAAATGATAAGCACAATAATTACACCTCCACCACCTATTGCATCAGCACACATAAAGAAGCCAGGCTTGGAAAATGTACTTTCAATAAGATAGTATGTAAAGATAGGAAAGTTAAAAGCATAGAGCCGACAAAAACTAAAAAATGTCCTTTAGTTGAAAAGCTCATCCTTCTCATTTAAAAATTATATTGGAAAAAGGCGAATAGTATTTAAATTGTGGTACTGACATTTCCTTCCTGGTGTTGTCTTCAGGGAGAGGCAGGGTCACCAAGAGCCAGAATGGGACATTCTGTTCTCATTTCTGAATGGCACTGCAGCATTATTTATTCTGGCAGAACTGCCACTATGCCCAAATGACAGGCACAGAGGAGAATAATAAATACAGATTTGGTTAACTCTATTGAGCAGGACAGGTTATCAGGGGGTTGAAGAGAGGCCAAATGCATTTCCCCAGTTAGAAATGAAACAAGAAAGCAGGCATGGCTAGCAATGCAATGAATTATTTGCTTTGTATAAAATATACAAGCTTTACCCTCTGTACTCCTGACCCAAAAAAAAACTAGAAAAGTAGAATTCTAGAAGGTTTTGATTAGCCTTATAAGTCACTGAATTTCTTACACTTTTTGTTGAATTTATTTGGCTCTCAAATAATATTTGCAAATCACACAATAGTCATTATCAAAAAGGAAATACCAACTACTGTTTGATACTAAAAGTGTCATATTCTCATAGATATGACAAATATTATTTTTATCCCATTACCTGAAAACATGTGCTTAAGGGAAAAGCATATATATTTATTGCTTCAATAAGCTATATTATTCTTGAAGCAATTTGTCACATTATCATGATCAATAATTAAATTTAATCATTATTGTGTCCAGAGTATATGGTAATTTTTATAAAAAGTGTGGTAAATTTTTAACGATTATTTTGTATTTATTATTTGGTCATTGAAAATTACATTTGGGTGTTATAATATATGTAACGCTTTGGTCAATCTCTAATCTTGTTTATCATTCTGAATCCTTCTGTTTGAAAAAAAATGAATCTCACAAAATAATGAAAAACAAATATATGATTTTAGAGAAAAGGTCCTTAGCTCTTTAGGAAATCATGCATATGGGTGTTTTGGTAAGGAAATGAAACAGAAGGAGAATTATTTAGAAAGAAGGTTTGTCTCAGTTATTTTGCTAACTTGTATAGTTTGGTTGCCATGGTAATGTTCACCATGATTTAAATAAGTCTATGCAGAAATAGAAGTCACTTATACTGTATTCATAAGAATCAAAGAAATCTCATTATTTAATGGGGGGGGGGGAACTCCCAACTTTGGATTAGGAGAGAAAAACATGGTGTGTCAAATTTATCTTTCTAACAAGCTGCTTGTTATTTTATCTCTGAAACAACATAAAAACAAAATATTTAGAGCTAAACAACAAAGGAAGCTTCGCTGCATAGAAAACGTCTGGAATGCATTCAGTAGATACTTAAGAGATTCTTTATAGATTCAGGGTCAACCAAATCATCAGAAAATCTGAAACAAACACTACACTCAGGAAGTCAGAAGAAAATAGAGGAATAAAATTCAAAGAAAGTCAAAACAGGGATATAATAAAACTGCAGAAATTAATAAAAACATAAAAATGAGAAATGACAACAAAACAAAATGAGTTTGTTTTTTGTTTTTGTTTTTTGAAAAAAGAAATCCTTATAGGCAAGTTTCAAGAAAGACTTGTCAATGAGAATGGAGCAAAGGGATAAGTAAACAATATCAGGAATGCAAAAGGGGTCAAATGACAGCTAGGAGCAGATTAAAGAATTATAAAATGAAGCTAATTTATTTGATGAATAAACTTAAAATCTTAAAGTGGACAATTTTTGAGAAAAGATAAATGACAAAAACGTAATCTGACTGACTTATAAACTTTAAAATAATTAATATTCAAAATCAATCCACGCCTACCGCCCAAAGGGTTTTAAGGAGAGTTTCACTGGACATTGAAGGAGCATCTCATCTTCATTTAGTGCAAACCATTATAGAAAAATCTATACAATTTACTTTTTAATATAAACCTGACAGCAAAGGATTATATAAAAAGAAAAAAAAATAGAACTCATTTCACTAATGAAAATAAATGCAAACTTCCTTAATAAAAACTAGAAAATTAAATCTACTACATTATGACCAAATAGGGTTGACACTGTAAATGAAGAATCACTCAACATCAAATAATTTACATCAATACAATTTGCCACCTGAGCAAAGAAAAGGGAAGAATCATTATAATAACCTTAGTAGGTAAAGGGAAGACATTAGATAAAAATTTACATCCATGATTGAAGATACTCAACGGAGATTATCTATTGAAACTCTAAGTAAACAGATTACATAATGACAAATATTTAGAAGCATTACATCAATTTGGAAACAAGACAAGAATATCTACTCTCACCACAAATTTTCAACATTGTACTGGCAGTGCTGGCCAATGCAATTAAATAAGAAGAACAAATAAGAGACATCAGAGAAAATGAAGAGAGAAAAATAATTATGATCATAAAATAGTAAGATATTACACAGGAAAATTCTTAGAACTAATAAGAAAAGTCAGCAGGGTTTCTGTATATAACATCAACATATGAAACTCAAGATTGAGTATCCTAATAAATAAATTAAAATGTAATAGAAAAATAGCACTCATCATAGCAAGAAAAAGCACAAGCACTCAGAAAAATTTTAAATAAAAATGTGTAAAAAATTGATTACAAATACAAACATTATTTAAAGAATGAAAGAACACAGGAATAAATAGAAATGCAGATATTTGTGGGGGAGAAAAATCAACAGCCTAAAATGGCCAACTCTCCCCATATTAATCTGTAAGTGTATTTTTAGTCAAAATCCCAAAAGAATTTTTTATAGGCTCAGTCAAAGTGATAATAAAATTCATATATATATATATATATATATATATATATATATCCAAAACAAATAAAAATAAGAATGTATAAAAATTTACTTATTAAAACAATATATTATTGTTACAGTTTCAGTCAAATAGATTAAAAATCAGGAGGAGGTGTAAAAGTATTTCTAATAAGTGAGGTAGGGATAATTAAATATCTGACTAAAATATAAAATTATCTCAATTCTTCATATAAATACAAACAAATATCTGCTGTACTGAAAATCTAAAGATTTTTAGAAAAAAAATGTAAGATGATCTTGTATCAGAAAAATAATGTCTATGATAAATAATGTCACAGGGCAGTGCATGACCTGTATTGCCATGTTCAGCTTCACTCATAATTAGGAAACTGAAAATTAATGCTCTCCCTGAAATTCTTCCACTTAATAAATACCCCAGAGCAACTTTAAACACGTATCTCAGGAGCCATGTATGATGATACAACACTGTTCATAATTGAGAAAAAAATACAAGAGGCTTCAGTGCCCATCACAAGGGAAACATGAGAATACTCTGGTTTTTCATCCAGAGGAATTAGTGCAGCAGTTAGAAAGAATGAATTAGCTCTGTAGGTATCAGTATAATTAAATATCCAAAAACGTGAAGTTATAAAAGGAAGTACAGCAAAAAATGTACCGTGTGATAGCATATTTTTAAAATTCTTAATGATTCACAATGTTATATAGCTGTTATGGAAAAACAATATCTAGACCAAAACAAACAAACAAAAGGCAACTAAACTGTGGAAAGTTTACACAGAATTGAAGATATTGCTGTCTCTGGGGTGAAAAGGAGAGGTATGAACCTATGCCGATAAACAAAAAGAAATTCAGTTTTTAGCTACAAGTCTATTTCTTTTATGTTAATAAAAATCTGAAGCAAAAGTAGCAAATGTTAATAGTGCAAATTCTAGATAGTAGTAAGTGGCTTGCCTTTACCCCTTTGTACTGTGTTTTTTTTATATTAAATCCATCCCCCAAATGTAAGAGTTAATGAAAAAAATGTGTTAAATGGAAAAAAAAATAGACAAGTCTGCTTTCATTTCCTCACAACAGCACAGCAGGTGATTTAGTATTTTTATAAGATATTTGGGCAATATTAATACAAATGTATTTATTAAAATTAAGTACTTTACATATCATTAATAAAGTAATATACAAAATAAATTTTACCAACTCTTAATCAGTTATGAGCTGATTGGCTAGATTTTTACATTGTGATCTTTCTTGCAGAAATATTTACTTACTTATAATTTCTATTAAAGAGCTTAAATCTTTTTTTTTTAATATATTTTGTTGATTTTTTACAGAGAGAAAGGGAGAGGGATAGAGAGCTAGGAACATCGATGAGAGAGAAACATCGATCAGCTGCCTCCTGCACACTCCCCACTGGTATGTGCCTGCAACCAAGGTACATGCTCTTGACCGGAATCAAACCCAGGACCCTTGAGTCCGCAGGCCGATGCTCTATCCACTGAGCCAAACCGGCTAGGGCAAGCTTAAATCTTTATAATCATTTCATTAAAGTGCTGAGGGAGAAAGTTAAAACTAGTAAGTAGATTAAATATTTGATTTTTAATCTGATTTACAAATTCAATCCCTGCTTCAGAAGCAAGCTTCACACTGTTCCCAGTTTTGTGTCTGTTAAATGAGGACAGATGATCTCTATGATGTTTCATGAACTTTAACACCAATTTATAAAATATATATATTGAGAGAGAGAGAGGGAGAGAGAGATTTTACTTAGGATCCCCAAGTGATGTTAAAGATATATGGTCAGATGTTTTCTTGGGAAAATTAATCTCTAATTTTATTACCAAAATAACAGTGAAAAAACATTTAATCTCTAGATCAGCCGTGGGCAAACTATGGCCCGCGGGCCAGATCCGGCCCGTTTGAAATGAATAAAACTATTGAAAAAAAAGACCGTACCCTTTTATGTAATGATGTTTACTTTGAATTTATATTAGTTCACACAAACACTCCATCCATGCTTTTGTTCCGGCCCTCCGGTCCAGTTTAAGAACCCATTATGGCCCTCGAGTCAAAAAGTTTGCCTACCCCTGCTCTAGATGTTTTATTCTTACTCCATTCTCACCTAGTTTATCATTTAGATTAAGTTTCTTTAATTTATTTCAGCTTGAAAAACCTGAGGGGCATTGCAAACTCTTTCACACTGTGATTCCTTGAGTGTTACGGGAAAGATGCATGCAGTTGGGCAATAATATTTAAATTAATTTTAATATTCCTCTGCTTTATAATGGTCACTGAGCCCTGCCCCACCCCATACTCTTTAGAATTGCTCCAGATCATCTGGTCAAATAATGTGGATAGTTTCAAAGAGCAGAAACTCTTAAATCTAGAATTAGGTGATAATTATACAGTGCAAGTTCCATTCTATAGTGAGTGGGGGGAGGGGTATGCAAACATTCTGAAAAATCATGTTGCTATTAAAATAAAAAAGTCTTTCCTAAACATCTGACTCAAGAAGGAGAGGACCATGGCCCACTTTAAGCTTTCCTGTTGGAGGGAATGATGACAAACGTATGAAAAGGAAAAGTGAGCTGTCTGAAAGGAAGCATGGCAGGGAGTAATTAAATCCTCTGAGATGATCCAATCCCAGTAATGGACAATTCTCCTCACCTGGGATGCTCCCAGAGACTACCCTACTTGGAGGAGATTAATCTTCAAACTTCTAACTCAAAGCATCAACCTGCCCAAACTGACCTTACTTCTTTGCAAAAGATAAAATAAATTACACTTTTATAAGGACCATTTATAACTATTGATGGCTACATTCAAGTACTTTTAAAAGTCATAGGAGTCATCTGACATGATATATATATATATATATATATATATATATATATATACACACACACACACACACACACACACATATATAATGTTAAATAATTTAAGAAGAAAATAATTATATGCACAGTCACATTTACACCCCTACATACACATATGCACAGACTCCTAATTTGAATTTTAGGCTTAATACATCTTATAAAACATCAGGATATGGTGCAGAAGTAATGACAAATCCCCCTACACAGAAAAAAAAAAACACCCATAGATGGAATGTGAAAATTGTCATAAGATTAGGTAAAGTATTTATAGGTGATCTGTGGGAATAGTGTAGTAGAGATATTTTTAATGGCTTGTCTGCATACACCAAAAGATGCTCCCTCCTTAGCACCAACTTCAGGCCCCTAAACTAAGTCACTCTTGTTAATGGACAGGATCCTTGAGGAATATTTAGCTATAGCTGAAAAATCTAATCTACTAAAAATAATCTTACAAAATAGATTCACATGCCTACTGTCAGAGCAGTGTTTTAAAAATTATGTTACTCATCTTGTAAGAGATATCTTAGTAGATCTTTTATTTTAATTTTTATTGTTGACACTATTGCAGATGTCCTCCATCAGTGTATGTTTTTTTAAAAAAATATATAAATTTTATCTAAAATTTAAAAAGATATCTGGAGACTATGAACCATGTTGGAGTTATTAATTCAGGATTTATTAAATTTTTAAACCAAGAACTTGAAAAATTGTTATAGCTCATATACATAGATTTTTTTTTAATTGAAAAGGGAACCTATTAATCCTGGGAAATTACATTAAAAAGTGTGTGTGTGTGTGTGTGTGTGTGTGTGTGTGTGTGTGTTTATGCCATTCCAATTGGACTTTGAACTAAAAAAAGGTTAAGATACACTATAACGTTTTGGAAGTACATTAAATGCTACCTCATTGTATCAATGGACACAGAAATATAGAAATCTTAGGAAATTTGGCTATTACTTCAATATAAATAAAAATATTCTCTTCTCTTTGAAAATCCTTGGAAAGTCAACAAACATGTACCTACACACCACTAAATATCCAAAACTAATTGTATATATACTGAACTCAGTAGAACAAAACTATGAACAATTCCCACATGGAAACTTAAGCCACATACAGACTTAACCCAGTTAATTCACTTTCCTTTCATTTCAGAGCACCAAGGTGAAGATCAGCCCTCTCCGCCATTCAGTGAGTCTTCAGACCAATACAGATTATGCAAAACGGTGACACGGGGTTGTTTTCTTAAACCAGCTGCAGCATTCTTCAAGGCTATAACGATTTTTCCCTACATGAAATATTTGTTCCCTCTAATTAAGAAAGAACAGCAAGTCTTGCCTACTGAAAAAGTACAAGTTTTCTGAAGATGAATATTACATGGCTTGCTACGATCTGATTTGTGCAGATTTTATGTTGTCAGAGTGGAGTGGAATGTGCTCACCTAGTACACAGGACCTTAAGTTTACTTTCTACTGAACCTGTTCTTTTTTCTCATTTCAGAGTGTGAGTCATTAGTTGTGAGACTCTGGGGAGCTGAATCCCACTGTTACCATTGTCATCCTTTGCAATGCCCTCAGTCAGATGGTTGGGGAACACATAAATCATGTTTTAAATGTGCTGATGGAAATCTTGCTGGACACCTAGGATCTTCGTTATTCACTAACGAAATGATCTTCCTTAGAATCAAAATATGTGAATTTAGAAACAGGATAAGTTGCAAAAATAGTCTACTAATAATTTCAGGATGTAAATCATTGAATTGATATGCAAATTTTAAAAAAACTTCTAAAGAATATAATTTCAACCTCTCCCTCAGACAGCCTATCTTTCTCATTGTTATATGTTTAATACTTTCTTGTGTTATTTAAGTCTACATTATATTGGATTGGAGAGGAAAGGTTTAATAGTTTGAGAAATTCCACAAGTGATATTTTTTTAATAGCCTTCTTTTCTCTCTCCATAATCAATCTCAATCTAAGGATCAAAGGATCCTGAGAGGATGGCCCCTGGCTCCCAGGGAAAGAAATTATTACTTTCATATTTAAATCCTGAAAACCTCATTCCAATTTAACCTCCTTCTCCCACCTGTTCCCAAATATCCGGAGGGTCCCCATCTCTACAGATCACAAGGTCCCTGTTCATCTATTGTGTCCTCCACCTTGTAGCCACTTCCTTACTCCAGGCACCACTTACTCATCTGTCCATGGTTAGTAACTGTTCTCTCTTCATGTGACTTTTACCTAAAAAAAAAAACCCTCCAGATCAGGCAATAATATCATGATTCCAAATGCATGTGGACCAGATTTTACAATGATCAAAGACCACAAACTGTGCTCCGGACCCGAGTCAGGCATTCTGCCAACGTGTCATAGGTGTGCCATAAGAGAAAGAGGGAGTGTGGAAACTGATTCATGCAAGTCCATTATCATTGCTGACTACAAAGCAAAACTGAGCAAACACGGAAATCACTCCTGACGTCCTAGCCGTGTATGTAAACAGCATTATTCTTGTTTCTAGAGAACAACGTATTTCCTCTAGTTGCTAGTCTTCAAAACAAGCAAGATCACTGAATCAAAAGTAAATGGAAGAGACTAGACTCAACATGTCGTCCATCTGCATTTTTTCACAACCCTCCTTTCTCCACAGAAAAACCAGGAAGCTTCTTCCAGCCATAACCGCCATGCTTTCACTGTAGCAACCATTCCGCTGTGTCAGGCCCTGTGCTGAAAACTGTGTGCGTCATTGCATTATCCTCAGCTAACCCTGGAACCAAGTTCTTGCAACCAGGTGTCAAATGAACGGGCTTGGATACATGAGAACTCACGATGAACACTAGTTGCAGTGAAATAGAGGTTTTGGTATGTGAGGGTATTTAGAGAACTCTCCTCCCAAAGTCTCTAGAGCTCATCAAAGCTGAATGTAATTAATCATAAAAATTTTAAATGTCTATGTTTAGCTCGAGTAAAATATTATAAGGATGTAATATCCTATAAGCACATTAAGAAACTGAGGGCTCAGTGACAAAAAAATTGATATGTATGCTTAAAACTCTATTTACTGTATTCTACTTGCATGTCAAATTATGTTTCCAAATATGTGGATATCAGGGCATGTAGACATAAACAAATGAATGGATGAATACACACAGAAATAAATAAATAAGTAACCATCACCCCCCCCCCTCCACTGGATTATCTCTTAAACTTCATCTATGACTTTCAATCTATTTATTCTTAAGGTGTTTCTAACGGTAAAAATGAAAATGTCCCACAGGTTATATTTCTCAGGTGTCCCCATAAATATAAACCATTGTATTCAGGACTCATGACAAGAATAAGCTGATTAAACTGTAGTTTTCAGTGCCTGAAGACATTTACAGAACTCTCCAACTTTCTAGAAGGCCCTCTGCCTGCCCAAGACTCTAGTGAAGTTTGTACCAGAACTCTGATGAAGATGTTAATTCAGGAAAAACAAAATTTAATTTAACTTTGATAATTCAGTATCAGGGATATGTGTTATATTATGAAACTGGTCCAATTTTAGAACTCACAAAAACTATCACTTCTTTAAAAAAATGTAAGGTATTCATTACACTTTAATAAGATTCTCCAACCACCTATCTCGTTTCAGAATCACAGGGATGATATCCTTTATAAAACCTAAAATCTGTTCAGTGCACATCTTTGGTTTAGCCATTATAAAAAGTGAGCCTTTGAACTATCCACAACTCCTCAAGGCACTGTCTCATTCCCAGTTCCCTGCCAATCCAGAGAAATCCTGTCCAAGATGCACACCTGGGAAGGTGCGGAGAAGCAACCCCTTCGTGGTGTGCGCTTAAGCCTGGTGGACTGCCCTGAAGAATGGGTGACAGTGGGAGTAGGTAGGGTAGGAATGAATGCACTTCTCATTTCTTGAGGACTTTAGGAGGAGCAGTCCAGCACTAGGAATCTATGAAGAAGCCGAGAGAAGGGGTTAGGGATAACTATCTTTCTCACCAGAAAGCCTCAAATATCTGGAAGCTAAGACACCCCTCATGCCCTTGTTCCTGCGCCCCACTTCCTGGGAGAGCCTAAGGCACAGCCTGCAAGCTGAGGTGCAGAAGCCTTCCTCACTCCCTTCCTGGAGGCAGTCAGCTGCCACCACAGGCCTTCACCGGGGAGAGAGAGAGAGAGAACCCTCACCTTTGGACGCTATTAATTTCTGTTCAAATACTGGATATTTGGGGACTTAAAGGATTCGTGGGACTGTGATTTATTTAAAAATGAGCAGAAAAGTATTGGGACCTACCCATGTTTTCGCCCAGGGTTGGAAAAATATTATCCTCGTTGAGATTATTTTGAAAGAAGGTAAGGCATAAGAAGAACATGTTTTCATTACAGTGAAAATCACACTTGTTTAATAAGTGGTTATATCAAAATAAGTAATAATGCAACTACATGTTTAAAAAATTTCAAGCAATTCTGTTTATAATGTTGACACAATAAAACACTCTTCTTGTGGCCAACACAATACTGTCCATGTTTCCCTATCTTTTACAAAAAGTTTATGATTTTATTAAGAATAACAAATGCTTAAGAGCAAGACTTTCCATTTTAAATGTTATATTAAAAACAAGCAACCAAAATTACCAAATGAGGAAGAACTTTTATCATAATAGGCAAAATAAGCCATGTTAGAATAGGTGTATTAAGGACATTTATTCAGAATCTTATCTGTGCCACAAAGTTCAGTTTTTAAATATATTTTTTATTGATTTCAGAGAGGCAGGGAGACGGAGAAAGAGATAGAAACATCAATGATGAGAGAGAATCATCGATGGGCTGCCTTTTGCATGTCCCACACTGGAGATGGAGCTCGCAACCCAACTTGGGCATGTTCCCTGACCGGGAATTAAACCATGACCTCCTGGTTCATAGATCGACCCTCAGCCACTGAGCAACACCAGCGGGGCACTTCATATTTAAAGTGCTACTATTCTAAGACACTGAGGTTAGACCCTGAAAGGAACCTACTTAGAAAGATGCTTTGACAGAAATAAGGGAGTTGACAATCCTGCAGTTTTTACATTATATCTGCTTGTGTCGCAGGACAGACCAGAGATGAGGTCACCTGAGAAGCAGGGGAATCTTAAAGCCGCAGGATACTATTTCCTGATCAATAAGCTAACCTAATGAGGAAAAGAGACCCTGGCTGTCAAATTCAAGATTCCTGAGGATAAGGGGACCACAGCATTGGTCTGACTGCAATGCGGGAAGCATGGGAGGGAAGGCCTCTTCTTGGGGAGAAGGGCCACATCCCTGGGCAGGGACGAGACAACCCACACATCCTTTTATTTATGGAGGAAAATCTGGCCAGTGAAGAATGGGAGAGAAGGTCAGTGCCTCCGGCGTCCTTAGTGGTTGCCAATTTTCCACATATGAGGAAGTAGGAATCTATGTGGAACTCCATGTGGTTTGAACATGTGACTGTTTATACCTACACTGTGTGTCAATGTGTGTCACTGACCATTCACAGAGGAGTGGAGGCCAAATAACTCTAGAAAAGTCAGATCAAAGTGAACCACTCATTCGTTTTCTCTAGAAATTATTTGATATTTAAAATCACCTTTTAATTATTAAGTAGTTTTAAACAAATAGAAGGTATTTTATTGTTGTTGTTAGCATTATTCCCTTTTACCTGCTTAGATAATAAGTCTCAAGTAAGTTAAATCAAGTGTCAGTGTGCTTCTGTTTTGAAATGCCCTGACCACTAGGTGTGGACCTGTGCCGGGGTCCAACCCCAGCGGGTCCAGGGGTCCCCAAAGGTGTGGACGGAGTCGGCGAATAAGGAATGACACGGAGACAGCGTTCAGTTGATCAGCAGCCTAGCCAGGATCTCCAGCCAGGATCTCCAGAGAGGTTCTGCTTCGGATCTCCAGCCAGGTTCTGTGTCCATGGTCTCTTGCTAGGTTCTCCAGCCAGGTTCTGTCCAGGTTCTCCAGCCAGGTTCAGTCACCAGGTTCTAGTCAGGTTCTCTTGCCAATTTCTGTAGTCAGGTTCAGTCCAGGATCTTTTGCCATGTTCTCTCCAGCGAAGTTCTTCTGTCCCTAGAGAACGTTCTGTGTAGGTTCTGTGCCTAGGTTCTGTCTCTCTCTCTCTGTCTCTTGCTGTCTTGTTAAATCTGTATTTATACCAGTTGATTCAATCCTATCAATCTCTATTACAAAGGTTAGGGCGTTTCTTATCTCCATTCCAGGGAGTAAAGATTATGTAGCTTAAGCATGATTGTTCATAGTTAAAGTGATTAATTACCTGCCTGGCACTTAGTTAAGAGGTTTTATTCCCTCCCTAACTTCAGGGGAAAATCCCTACCTGGGGAAACAACATTTCTCAGAGACCTTGGTTAAAACACATAGTGCCTAGAAGGTGAGCAAACATATTAAGAACAGTATGCCATATATGCCAGGTCCCTTGAAACAGCAAGCATGGACCGGCTCCTGGCAGACCTGGAATAAAAGCTGCCAGCCAGCCCTAGCTGGTTTGGCTCAGTGGATAGAGTGTCAGCCTGCGGACTGAAGGGTCCCAGGTTCGATTCCGGTCAAGGGCAGATGCCTGGGTTTCGGGCTTGATCCCCAGTTGGGGGCGTACAGGAGGCGGCCAATCAATGATTCTCTCTCATCATTGATGTTTCTCTCTCTCTCTCTCCCTCTCCCTTCCTCTCTGAAATCAATAAAACTATATTTTAAAAATAAATAAAATAAAAGCTGCCAGCCGGTTGGTCTCCAGCTGCAGCATTTGGTGCAGGCAGCCTGCACTGAACTCAGGACCCAGGCAGCAACGGGCTGGTGTATGTCCTCACATTAACCTCGCTGACTCAACTTTGGCCAGGCAAACATGGCAAACACTTCTGCTCGTCCTAATTAACTAGTTGTCAGCGTCCGCATTATACCCCATGATTTTCATTTAGAAGCAACCTCATTTGAAATCTAGTTAGAGAAAGTAGAGTTTTTTTAACATATATAATATTGTTAATATTGTACCTATTTTGCTGTAATCCAGGAAATGAATCCAGCATTCCAAGATCATACATTTCATCTGCTGTAATTCCACTTGTTTTCCCTTTATTACTTTATTCCCTTTATATTTTATTTCTATTTATTTTTGCTTGCAAATCTTACAAAAATAGACAGAATGAAAAAAAAAAATACTTCCCTTCAACATCAACGGAGCTTGCCAACTTTAACCATAGGGATATATATTTATTTATGTTATATAATCTTTTTTGACATTATAAAATTTCCACAAAATTGGAGATTCATAAACTATAAAAACCTATTCCAAGTTTATCCACATTTCGAGACCTTTCTATGACTTTGGAAATGGGTCTGTAAATCTGCAAAAATTTAAACTTTCCATGAATTTCAATGAATTAGAAATACTGCAAACATAACCTTCCTTTGCATTTTTTCAGGATCTAAATTTGGGTGACCAATGGGAGAAATAGGGAAGAAAGAATGGGAGTTATGACTCAAATGAGACTTACTGTATTTTAGAAGTTAAACTTATACTACATTAATTCATTTATAATTTCCACTAATTCCTGTCCTTGCTCATTTGCTTAGTAAATAATTTTAAACAATAAAACTAATATCATAAATTTACATATTGATACAATGATAATATTTCCACTCAAAGGGAAAGAATGTGTTTTCCAAGGTTTATGTTTATATATTTTTTCTCTGTGTGTATATAGTCAAAAATCTAGACTACACGTGTTTCCAATTATATAAATTTAAGACTCTAAGATTTAAATGTCAAGTGGAAATTTTCTAAAAGTTTCTATGTGCAGCTGGATTTATATATTATTTGTTCAAGGTCAACTTCAGCAGAGCTGCCAATAATGTTATGCAAGATTCATTTGGCACACTTAGCATATTAATATCATTCTGTAAGTAATCTTGATATTTAAAGGAAAATCAAAATTATCTGACAATAAGCAATAACAAAATAAAAAATCCTCACTATATCAAACACTAAGGCATGTCTGCTAAAATATAAATAATACTATATTTGCCCTTAAATCACAGACTGCATAGTTAATCTGCTGATCATTATAGTGGGAATGATCATTATACATTATAATGAGAATTTCAGCATCCCTTTGTCCTTGAAATCTTCTGAGATGACTATATTTATTTAGGAACTTTCCCAGCAATACATGATAGTTATAATGTTTTCCAAGAAACCTCTAAAGGCAGCAATTTTCAGGAATTTGGTAAAGGAGTGTATATAGACAACTAAGAAATTTTCAAAAGGTTTTATTCAAAGATAGAGGCCCGATGCACGAAACTCGTGCAAGAGGCTCAGCCCTCGCAGCACCAGCTTCATCTGGAAGGTCGTCTGGATGGTTGTTCAGCTGTTCAGTTTAATTAGCATATTAGCTCTTTATTACATAGGATAAGAATGTGTAAAGTCTTCTGGATGAAATTTTGCTTTCCATAATCTGCTCAAGGTCATTATTAGTGACAAGAATATTAACAAAGTTTTCCATTGACAAGATGCCATGGAGATCTATAATTTTTAGATAATCAAATAGTCCTGAATAGCTTCTACTTAAAGATGATTAAGGCTATGCGTGAAATTATTACCATAGAGACCCTTCATCAAGTAATCCACAAAATATGTGAAGAAAACAGGAAGAATTGCTGATCTGAAATGCACCATCAAATTGGTTCCGAGACAGACATGGGTTCCTCAACAAACTTAACTGCTTTAGGTATTCTTGAACTGTCTTCCTCCTAGATTTAAACACCTTTATACTTATTGGTGCTCCAAAGACACTATATGCCTTCAGTCCAGAGAGAATGTATGTGTATCTCCATACATGAGAGATGATTTGATTAATTCATCAATGTGTGTGGGGTGGGAGGAAGGAGGATTAAATCTTTGTAAATAGTCAATAAAATCCTTCAACTTGTTAAAATAAAATGTTTTAAGAATAGTTTAATTTATGGGTCACACTGGATTGTAAAGCATCTTTAAGAGGTGAGACTTCTTAAGTTATCTATGACACCAGCAACCAGCATCCATCAGTCTTACCTGCTAGGCTCATCTTGACTCTGGAGGCAACAATTCATGCTATTCACCAAAAAGCTAAACAAACGACTGTACAAGGACTTGGCCAGGAGATCCCGGTAAAATTCCGCCATCTCTATAGTATGCCGCCGTGTGATCATATCCCCTGGGATAGTGGAGAGGAGAAGAGGCCTAAGAACAAGGGTTTCTCTCATTGAAAAGCAAGCAAAACTGGGCATATCCTATTCATCCCTCACCCACCCCCAAGCCCCAGAAGATGTTGAAAAATATACCAAGATTCTAATAAATGCGGTCTTGGTCAATTATTACATAAAATGTTTCCCTTACATGTGTCATATACATTGCATCTTATTTGTTACAATTGTTGACCACAGCTTTTGACCTTTTGCAGACTGTTAATTTCCGTTCTCTTAGGGAACCAACTCTTTGAAGGGCCCCTCTTAACAAGTTTCCTGCTAACAGCTCACTGGTTTGGATACTGAATCATCCCCAAGGCATTTGGAAACCTGGCCATCTGGAAAATTAGTCATATTTTAAATATTTTCAAAGAAATGATCCAACTAACCAAAATGTGGGTCTGGAATGTGGGAACTCAGTTGGGCCTTAAAGGAGAAATTTCTGTGACATTCTCAAAGAGATGGCAATTGAAACCTTGAATAATAAGATTTTTTAGAAGAGAACAGACTAGAGAAGAAAAAAATAAGTGAGGATGTTTTGGAATTGAGCCTATGACAGCATTTATGCTAGAGAGAGGAGAGGAAATGGGAACATCATATTCAAACTTTAGAGCCTTGGCCAACCTGGCTAAACATTGCAACTCAGGCTGAGCAGGGAGATAAATGACAGGATGAAGACCACGTGAAATGAGGGTTAAGCTGTTAATCACAGACATGCACACAAGGGAGCAGAACTGCTTCAGAGACTGGTTGAAATAAGCAAACAAACAACAGCAGATAATTGAGAGTCAGGGAGTTATACTTTCAAGTTCATGGGGATGGAACAACACACAATAGCAGTGAAAGCAGTGCGCTATCTATATTATAGAATTGGGGTCTCTAGAGTCAGCGTGATTACGGGCTCTAATGCGACACACATCTGGCACGTGAATAAGGAGATGAGGGCAAGTGTAAGCAGAGGAATCTGCATATATTAAATTATAGATATTAATGGAGGGTTCAATTTTTCATCAACAAGTCAGGAGATTAAAAAAAAAAACAATGCATTTGGATAACTTCAAGAAACTTAGTGTGGATGGATGCAAGAACAGCAGTGGGAGAATGACTAAAAACGAAGCATAAAAGTTGGGTAAGGCCCAAGTAAAAAAGAACCTCTTGTGCTGTCCTAAAGTGACAAGCTTAACTCCAAAGATGTTGGGAAATCTTTCAAAGACTGTTCCCATGGATGAAATCATGTTTGCAGAAAGCTTATACCTGAAAGCAGTGTGAAAAGAAGGCAACATGAGATGAGGAAAAGATAAAAGATGAAGGAGACTGTTCCTGCCAAAATCTGGGGAGGGAATGATAAATTAAGGAAATGGTGATAGAAATGAAGGGAAGGCAGTAAGAATGACAGCTGTTTATGGAGTAGAGCTGGAGTGTGTCTGATTTACTCAGTGGAGAAGGAGGAGGAAGAGGTATCAAGAATGACTTTTGGCCCTGACCGGTTTGGCTCGGTAGATGGGGCGTCGGCCTGCGGACTGAAGAGTCCCAGATTCGATTTCGGTCAAGGGCATGTACCTTGGTTGCGGGCACATCCCCAGTGGGGAGTGTGCAGGAGGCAGCTGATTGGTGTTTCTCTCTCATCAATGTTCCTGGTTCTCTATCCCTCTCCCTTCCTCTCTGTAAAGAATCAATAAAGTATATTTAAAAAAAAAAAAGAATGACTTTTGGACAACTGAGTGGATAACAGGCAGATTCACAGAGTTCAGAAACATGGAAGGGAACTCTAGATGTGAAGCAGAAATTTATAAGTCACATACCTAAATACCTGCAAGTAGGTCCAATAGGAACAGAGGTAAGAAGAAGGGTGCTTTAGAGTAAAAAGATCAGGTGGATGGTGAGTTCCCAGAATTCCAATACAGAGGAAGGTTGGAAAGGCAATGATTTATAGTGAATAACTGAAGAGGATGGGGGAAAGCCACTCCCCTGGCCCCTTGACTAGAAATGCTTACAGCATAGAGACATATTCTGGGTATTGGGTAACATTAGATTCTAATTCCAAAAATGCCATTTCTTAATGATTACAAAGTTCTTTAACCTCTTTGAAATCTTAGTTATGGAAATGAAAATGCCCACCTCTTAGAAACCTGTCAGAATTTTTAAAAATCCCCACATTTATAGCGGTTGTTAGAATTCTTGTTGTAAGTGCCCAATAAATGGTAGCTATTTATTGAAAGTGTTGACATGGAGGGAAAAGGATGCTCTTCATTGAAGAGGACAGTGTGGCACCACATACACACAGGGACCCAATGTTTTCATTAAATCAATGCCCTTGGGTTGATGACTTTGTCTAAAATGACTGAGCAGCTAGGAAGGGTGACCAATTAGTCAAAATGGTCTCTCAAAAGCTCTGAGAGTTTAAGATATATAGTCAGATCAAGTGACCAAACAGGTTTTCATGCTTTTCTCATTTGGCATTCAATTCACAGAAATCGTTTCACTGAGTGGGAAAAGGTAAGTTTGCATTTATTTTTTGTATTTCAAAGAAGACCAGGGTTGCACCAAGGTGAAAGTCAGAGTATTGGAAAAACGTACCTTTAAAATATTGAATATCAGTTGTTAGAGCAGACACCAGTTCATCTGCTGAGACTTGTAACATCCCAGCCACTACAATTAAAGCAGTGTGGAAAACTAAAGTTAGTATTTTGTTTAGAAAGAGAACATTGTACTTGATGGTGATGATTTATAAGCTTTACACAGACCCATTAGAAAATGTATGTATTAAAGAAAATGAAATAACCAACTTGTCAAATTCAACCAAAGAAACAGCCTGTAAGTAATCAAAGTGTTGATGAGTGTTAATGGGCTCCTGCAGTAAGTCAGAACTGGTTTTTTCTCTCCTTTCCCTCCCAAATAGATATGGCAGTTTTCTCCCAGTTCCCTATTAAAGGACTTTGATATGAGGTGAAGATATGCTGTTCACTGACAATCTGTGGTTTTAAGGTATCTTAAAGGGGGAAAAAAACAACAAAAAAAAAACAACCACCAAAAAACTGGGAGTAACTAACAGGCAACTTCAAAGGAGAGAGATGTTTGGCAAGATCTTTGCAGGAAAGCAATTATATTAGGTTTAAAATGTTTAGCTAATAACGTGCCCCCAAAATATACTGGGTGGCGGGGGTGGGGGTGGAGAATAGTCAGAATATAAATAAACCCAAGTGTGTGCGGAAGAATCAACCTGCTAACGTGGTGGGCCGCAGGAGAACATAAATGTACATCTTGTTATTCATTCCCGTAGCCATTTATAAAAAAGAACAAAGGTACAGGGTTGTTTTTCCCCTCACCATTCTCACTGAATTCTGCTCTAGTGTTCATCCCACCAGGCTTTTCTGTACTGTGTCTCCCTCTACTGGCAGGTCTGCAAAACTGCACACGTATTATGTCTGCTCCACTGACCTTGTTCTAGGAGCTGGAGGTCGGAAACAAATGCAGAGTCCTCCTCAGTTAGAGACGTGAACCGAATGTCTCCAACGTGTAATATTGCTGCTAGAATCACAAGCAGATTCTCCACCTCCTGTGCATTTTATAAATAGAGAAAAGGAACAGGGTTGCTTAAAAGAAAATAGACGTAAGGAGTAAAGCCCTTTAAAACCCTAAAAGTAGGTTTAAAAAATGATGTTACTGTGGTCAACTGCTCTATTCTAGAAAAGCAATGAAATTATTGCATAATGCATTTCAGTATTTTCACTAGGACTTACAGAGAAAAATAAAGATCTAATGATAATGAATACTTCTCCACAAAAATACCTAAATTATGTCTGACTGTCTTAAAGTTAAAAATAATTTTTTTTAAAAAATGTTTTTGATATTAGTAGGCTTGTGATTTTTCAGATCTCGAATGTTCGAATCTCTAATTCAAAATTAAAATCTCACAGTTCAATGCACATTTCCTGTAAACCAATGTTTCTGTTCCTTAAACAAAATAGAGTGAGGAAGTGATGTTCTGACGTGCATTACGTTTCCACAAAAGTATCAGAATGAAAACTGAATCATTGTGTCGTGGTGGTCTGACTGGCTGGACGTCTCTGGGAAGGTCAGGTTCACACGTCCTCCCAGGGCTGGCCTGGAACTGTGCACGGAGGCTAATCAGACCTCCCGGCCGGCCGTGATGGCTGCTTCGCTAGGGAATGTGGGCCATGGTGTCCGCCTTCTAGTTCTCTCTCTCATGAGATAAACTGTTATTGTGATTAAAGAATTTTTTTACTTCTCCTAGAAAATTAAGGGTGGCATGATGAAAACAACTGCCTAGACAAATAAAATGCTAATTGCTTTTTAAAGGTATTTTAAGGAAAACTCAGAAAAAAATGAATTTGGCAAGAGCTATCTCTGAGCAGAAGGTAGAAGGAAGTAAAAGGATGTTTGCTGAGAGAAAATATCTGAGAATCTGGAACGCTGCATAAAAAAAATACCTTAAATTTGGTCTTGGACAGTCATTTGGTGGTAAGAATGAAAAGTCAGTAAAATGCTGTAAGCTAGAACATGCTTTTCTGGAATAATATGTACTTAGTGTGATGGTATCCATAGTAACATTGGTCAAGTTCCATAAAGGGCAAGTGTCATAACCTTTTAAAGTTTTACTTATTTTCCTAACCTGCAATTTGGAAATAAAAAGCTCCTGCCTGTGGAAGTTTTACTAGGAACTACTCTTATTTTCTTTATAAATATATAGTTGAAACAATATACTCCATGGGACTTCATGAATTTCTCCAGAACCTCTACTTTCATCATAAGACATCGTTTGATCATCTTTAACATGAGGGCATTGACAACAACGATGGCCGAGTCATTTTCAGGTTAGCCCTCTATGATTTCGGCACGACTTAAAAGTGCTTTTTGGTAACTCCCAAATCATAAATGAGGGTTTCAAATTTAATTCATTTATGCTTGTTTAAATAACACTTTACCTCTTACACTACCTGACAACCACCCCCCCACACACACCTTTCTTTTAATGAGTTTTTTTTATTGATTTTAGAGAGAGAGGAAGGGAGAGGAATACACAGAAACATCGATCAGCTGCCTCCTGCACGCCCCTTATTGGAGACTGAGCCTGCAACATAGGCATGTTCCCTGACCGGGAATCAGACTCATGACCTCTTGGTTCATGGATTGTTGTTCAACCATTGAGCCATACTGGCTGGGCTCCCTTGACCTTTTAATAAACCCAGTAATTCGTTAAATGTTCTAGCCCCCCCTCCCCCCACCACCTCCACCCCCGCCGCCATGAGATAGGCACTTCTGGACACACCCACAGGAAGGCTTTGCTCTGCCTGCAAGGATCTTACAGTTTAGTGGTGGAGAGCAGAGGCCTGAAAGCTAGTCTTAACATGAATTAAAGTGCAGTAAAATCTATGACAGGGACACAAATAAATTGCTCTGAGAGTAGGGGGCACCTTGAGCAACACTCACACGCCTCCTTGCTGGCGCGCTAGGCTGGTGGTGAAGGAGGGAAGAGGTGGAGGTGCCTTCCTGAACAGAACTCCCAAGACCACAATCACTTACAAGGCCTTGATTCAAGGCCCTCGCCCGCCTAGAAATACCTTCCTCCAGTCGCATTGGACATGATGAATCCCTATGAAGTAGACTCCATTGTCATCATCCCAGTCTCCCCAAAGGGTCAAGATGAAGGGATTGTCTTTTGTTAAAATGCCCATATCTCTTTTACCAAGAAGGTTGTTGGATTCTCTATTCGCTATCTTAGGTGGGAGGTATATTTTGCTTGTCCTGCCTTTAAGGATCAATCATGGATTTTTAAAGCCCTGTTTCTAAGGACCTGGTACTCTGGCAGAATGGTCCCTCACCCACCTCTACATCCCAGTTTCCTATAAGACAGCAGACATTTCAGGCATGGAGAAAGGGGGAAATAACAAAAAATTCAACAGCAGCAAGTGGAAAGACAGGAAAGTGCAAAGGGGTAGGAGTTAGTAAAAGACAAACACATAGATTGGATAATCAGAGAACAAACAAAAAAAAGCCATATGATTGCCCTTCCCAGAATTTCAATCACTAATGGGGTAAGGGTGGAGTGAAGCAAAGAGCCCAGAGCTAATTCATTTAGGGTGAGTCCCCATCCCTTTTAGGCACCTTCCCACCCTTTCCTACCCATTCACTGCCCCATTAGCCTTATCTATGTGGGCAAGAGAAAAACATACAAATACCCAAAGCAATTAAGTTAGTGGTTTAAGGAAAAGAAAAATAACTTTTAAAAAACTATAACTAAATTTGGGTTTCTGGGCTACTGGCATACCCAAGTTACCCATGCAATCTCATATCAATTGTTAATGAGGAACTGGCCATAATTCAAGAAACACCATATTCAATAAGGGGAATCAGATAAGGTGTAAGGGAAAGAGATTTGGGGGAATTCTGAGAAGTCACAAGGCTTAGATCACTTCATATTTCTTATTCCCTAGACCTGTGCCATACAACTCAGTAACCATTCACCACACAATACTATTTCAATTTAAATTAATTAACACAATGAAAAACTAAAAATCCATTCCCTCACTCTCATTAGCCACATTCCAAGTGTCCAGTGCCCACAGGTGACCATGGCTACCATACTGTACAACACAGATCCAGGACATTTATATTATCCTAGAAATTTATACATGTTAAATTATATTTCTCAGTTTCATAATGCTTGCATGTATTTGGTAATTCTTTAAAAATAAAAAAAGGACTACACTGTGTTGACTGCTCAAGGGATGGGGTAGGGGGAGGTGGAGAAAGGTTTAGGGGGCATAAATAGTGATAAATGAAAATTTGACTTGGGGTGGTGAACACTCAATACAGTGTACAGACGATGTGCACCTAACATGTATGATTTTGTTAACCAGCCTCACCACAATAAATTCAATTAAAAGGGGTGAAAAAGCTTTATATTATTCAGGAAGATATTGTAATACAGTGATTCTCACCAATAAACAGTTCGTTCCTTCAGCTCTGCCGATTTTCTCTTATGCTTGTCAATGTAAATTCTTTTCATCTGTGTGGCTCACAGGGTTCCTTTGGGAGAAGGGCTCCTTGGCCACCCTCTGGGAGGTAGCAGCCCTCCTCTTGTCACTCCCTGTTGGTCTTCGCAGTACCTGTGACCTGACCACCTTGGGTATGTCTACCTCCCCACTAGAATGTAAACTCCGGGGGCAGAGATCCGATTGGGGTTCGTTCTCTGCTGACTCACCCGTGTGTGCAACCACATCCGGAATGTGATAGGGACTCGGTAAAAGTTTTTGAAAGATTAACTTTAATAAATTAGTGCAAGGTTGTTTTCTCAGTGAAATATTTATAACTCACCAAGTTACTGAAGCCAACTACATTCAAGGCTTGTTTCAAAACAGCAAACCTCTCCCTGTTCAGGGAATGCTCTGCTGTTGATAGGTCGTCTCTTAGGGTCTGGTTCAAATACCTGTGAAGATAAAGCGCACACAGCATTATAGCTTGGCTCCTGGTCAAGCTGCAGTGGTGACAAGTCACTGCGGCCATCGTTGGCCTCCAGGATAATGCAGATCGCCTGGACATTGCGCACCCATGTGTTTATAAGGCTTGGATACATAATAGCACATGATGTTTCAGGCAGGAAACAAAAACGGTTCTTGTTGTACCAGAACATATTTACAGTTTTACTCGGTTCTCACCTTAGCTGCACCCTTCCTTCTGAAAAGAGAAGGTCACGGTGTTTTATGTATTTCACACAGAAATTTAGTGGGTCCTATCATACGCGGTGTCATTAATATGTTTATTAAAGAGCGTTAATTTAAAGTAACTTATTATTTCTTCTTGTCGGTATCTTTTAATTACGAAGTGGTTGGTTATGTCATTGATTTATTCCTTTCATTCAACAAACACATAAGAATCACCTGCCAAATATGCAATGCTAGCCAGCTGAGGATATAAAGATAAAGAGCTCACCCCTGGAAGCTCAACAGCCAAAACAAAAATATGTATCCAGGGCAAAGGCAAGAGAAGAGGTAGCTACAACACAATATGGAACTAGAACAATAGACATGAATGGGAGGGGTTAGCAAGTGGCCCAGGAGGGGACCAAACCTTGAAGAACATGATGAGGAATGGTTGTAGGAGAGAAAGAAGCTTTGGTTTCAAGAACTGACACTTCAATAAGAATCTGCCAAACAAATGTTTAAGGACATTCATTAAAAATTAGCAACACACACAAAGGAACACAGGATTGAGTGTGCCTGATGTATATGGGAAGCGTGGGAAGATCAGCAAAATTGGAGTCTATGGCAGTGGTCAGCAAACTTTGGCTCGCGAGCCACATGCGGCTCTTTGGCCCCTTGAGTGTGGCTCTTCCACAAAATACCACGTGTGGGCGCACATGTACAGTGCGATTGAAACTTCGTGGCCCATGCGCAGAAGTCAGTATTTTGTGGAAGAGCCCCACTCAAGGGACCAAAGAGCCGCATGTGGCTCGTGAGCCGCAGTTTGCCGACCACTGGTGGTGACAGGAGCAGAGATGGATGAGGTTGGGGACGTAGCCAGAGTTTCGTATGCCTTGCAGAAGAGTTTCAACTATGTCTTGGAGGTAATGGGTAGTGCTAACGGTCATGAAACAAAATGACAAGAGCAGATTGTCGTTTCAGATAGAACATTCTGGTATCCCCGTGAAAGATTACCTGGAAAGAGATAAGGCAACTGAGAGACCACCAGTGGTGAAGAAAAGGAGATATAGAGAGGCATCCAGGAGGCTGGATTTGCAGGATGAGGGGGCAGATCGGATACAGGGGGGAGAGAAAGGAGATGTGTCAATGGTGCCTTTCAAGTTTCTATCTGGGGAAAAGAATGGACTGTGGACTCATTCAACCAAAGAGTGTTCTCAAGAGGAAGAGGAAATCTCTTGACAGAGAAAGTCTTATATTTTATGTTAGTCCTGTTGACTTTGAACTTCTTATTAAAGTTCAAGTGGAGTTCAAAGAAATGATTGGCCTTAGGGACCTGAAACTCAGAAAAGATTTGAGAATAAAATCTGGAAATGATCACCATGCAAAAAAAAAAACACAAAACATGGAGTGAATGAACTGGCGATGCTAAAATTTTAGGGGTGAAGAAAGAGTTGAGTGTTCAGGGAGGAAGTAGAGAAATTAAACGTAATCAGTCATCACAACAAAGGGAGCACATATTTTGAAGATTGACTGACATGGGCAGAGAATAAACCGTAGTCAGAGGAAGCAGTTGGTGGTGTGGGGAGGACACGGACTGCAGGCTGTGGTGTGGAAGTGGGGTCTGTGCGGACTTCTCTTTATCAATCATGTGAAGGATAGAGATAAAACAGTCCAGTCTCTGGGGTGTGGAGTGGGAGAGATCAAAATATTCATATGCTGAGACAGAAACACATAAAGATGGGATAAAAAACTAAGAGAAAGGGAGTTGTCGGGGCAGGTGTGGTGAAGAGAAGGAAGTGGCTGAGGAAGGGAGAGGGGTTTGAATCAGGACTACAGTGGCGGGTGAGTTTCCCACTGAGAAAGGTGAGGAGTCAGGGGTCCAACGGGGGTGGCATCTCAGGGGAGTAGAGGAGCCACTGTTCCGTGGCTTCAGTTTTCCTAATGAAGGTCTTAATAGTAAGAAATTATAACCACTCTCAATTCTCCTTATTCTCGTAACAGTTTTTACTTCAGTTAAATTCTGGGTGGAAGCAGCAATGTGAAATTAATCTTGGTAGTTGTAGACATGGCTGTTAATTATGTAATAGTCCAGGAGGAATTCAATCAAAATAGAGACTTTTAGAGGGCAGTTTGCCTGATGGCAGGAATGATGCTTTGAAATTGCTCTTTCTCCTCTGTAGCCAGAACATTTGTTGGCATGAAAATTGTCAAAAATATAGAACTCAGTGTCTTCTACAAAACTTTTAAATTTCTCCCACTCTTCAACAGTATCTGGGATGATTTCACTGGAAATATCATTTTTAGTTATCAGCAAAACTAGCTTAAAATGAGGTTAGTATAAAAAATTAAAAGTTTTTTTTTGGAAATTAAAAGTACTCATTTCCCTTTGACATCATTTAATAGCAAAACCACATACAAGGACAGAAAAATACTTGAAGAATATGCCTATTAAAATATTACAACTAAGAATCTGAAGACTCAGAGTTGAGTCCCGTTTGCCCCTTTCTGATGACATTTTAAACCTTTTATTATTTATAAAATGGAGAAAATAGATAAAAAATAAAATTTAAAAATTCTTCATGTTTAGTTCATGATGCTTCTATGAGGATGAAATAAGATATTGTGCATGGTATGTGTTCTGTACTCAGCATGCAATGTATATGCAAGATATGAGTATTTCTTGGAAAGAAAATATTTTGCATATGTGGGAGCTCTTAGTCAAAGTGTTCTGTGCAACAAAGCTCTTAATCACACTAATAACTAAGCCGAATGAAGTGAGAGACATTTTGAGAAATTTTAACAAATGCTTTCAATAATGAAAAATGTTTTAATCTATAAGATATGCTTTTCTGTTTTCTTAGATAAAAGTAATAGATAGAAGGAAAAGATCATAGTTCTCACTTCTTGGCTAATTTTCCCTGATGTGAATCACTTGAAAGTTGACAATCACATGTGCAATATTTACCATAGCATTTCCAGGCATTTTTAACACTTAAAAATAGGAATGGTTGTGGTTGTGGGTTACAGATCAACTATACCTCCTTGATATTTTCCCACTAATCTCAACACAGTGGTTGAAAACCACCCGAAATAAATCTCTGCAAGTATTTTATCTGAGTTTCCAACTTTGTCACCTATTAACTAATTGTCACACAATTCCCAGCATTCAAACCTTAGTACTCAGGGTTCGATATATTTTCAATTAACATTTCATGACTCAAAATCATAAACTTATAGCTCAATCTGCTTTTTTAATTACCTCATTTTAACTCATAACTTGGCACAGTAATGTTTGGCAACATACAAATATCTCAATGTCCAGAGTCAGGAACATCAGAGACTGTATCATTGGTTGAATGAAGAATCATTGTCATTTTGTTTCTAACATTGGCAGATCCAGGGAATGCTCTAGATGTTGTTTCTACTTTGGAGTACAAGACTGTGACATGTGGGCTGTATAATATTAAAAGTTACAGATGGATGTATACTGTTTGATTAATTCCACTCAAAGAGAACAGCCACGTGTCAAATCATTGACTGGATATTTAAAAGCACTTCTTCAGTTAATCTCTCCACATTGATCATGACAAGAGCTAGTATTGTGCCCATTCGAGGTCTAAGGAAATCAAAACTTGTTTAACGTAACCAGTCCAGTCATTAGCCAACCAACACACACTCTGTCCTAACTCCTCAGCTCTTCTCAAGCTCAATTATATGTTTCCTGCAGGGGAGATGGCAGGAAAAGAGAGATTGAACAGCCTCATTAGGCATCTTCCTAACTTATATTATTTGCTTGAAAATGTGGGAGGACAAAAACTAAGCAATGAAATTATTATGAGATATAGATATATTTTAATTGAATGCAAAATCTCATGAAGTTTGAAGATTTCACAAGGCATTTCACTATTAATGTACTATTTTCTGACCCAACTCTCTACTTGCTTTACTAGTGTGAATCGGGATAGCTCACAGCCCAACAGAAGCCTGGGACATGCCTCAGGGCCCAGCTTCCTCTCGGAGAGGTCCCTGGGGAGACCCCGGTGAGATCTCCAGGCATGACCCAAGCATCTTTGACATAAGAATGGAATTCAGTGATAGCTGGTTTCACCCCTGCTCCAATGACTTGCCTACCTCATTTATTAGTTCTAGAAAAGTGTTTTGTAGTTTCTTTGGGGTTTCATACTTCCTCTGTTTACCACATTTGATAGTGGTTTGTTGTTGTTG
Organism: Myotis nattereri; assembly: GCF_964212035.1. Lineage (NCBI taxonomy): Eukaryota > Metazoa > Chordata > Mammalia > Chiroptera > Vespertilionidae > Myotis > Myotis nattereri. The sequence goes on from NC_138076.1 coordinate 32,393,476, forward strand.
TTGTTGTTTTTTAGCAAGTTTATAAATCTCATTTTTATAGATCAGCATGAAAAAGCACACCTGCATCAAATATACAAATATCTTTGTTTTCATTTACAAGAAACAAAATAGCAAACAAAGTAAAAATGTGTCAAAATTGAGCATTGCAAAATTCTGTTTGGGCTTTGTATAAGAAGACATTTTCATTGCAAGTTAAATTTATTTAAAATAAGTCAGTAACCACCAATGTTGACTATGTGCTTTTTCTAATGAATTATTCCGTTGTTCCAATTTGTTGACTGTCATGGCAAGTAGCGTTACAGTGATATATCTTCCAAGGTAGGTCAAATTTAATTTATAGACAAAATCATGTGTGAACTGTGTGTGTGACTGTACGGTGTACATGTGAATGTGTGTGACAGTTTGTGCTGATACTTATGCTTTGTGGTAAAGAAAAGAAGATCCTGAACTAAGTTTTTTAGGCCCTCTGAGAACATATGGATAAACTTAAGTCATGCATTAAATCACAGGAGAATTTTCCTGTGTTAACAAGAGTACACAATGAAAACTCCTTGAGAATGTACTGCATAAAGGGACAAATTAAAACCGCCACCCCCTAGCCCAGTGATGGCAAACCTATGACACGCATGTCAGAGGTGACACATGAACTCATTTTTTTGGTTGATTTTTCTTTGTTAAATGGCATTTAAATATTTAAAATAAAAATCAAAAATATAAGTCTTTGTTTTACTATGGTTGTGAATATCAGAAAAATTCTATATGTGACACGGCACCAGAGTTAAGTTAGCGTTTTTCAAAATGCTGGCTGACATGCCGAGCTCAAAAGGTTTGCCATCACTGCCCTAGCCTATGGTGCCACTCCTACATAAAGACTGGAAATTCAAGGTAGCATGATCTGAATATCAAATACAAACAATGGCCATTTGCAAAAACTCTACCTTGGAATTTCAAGGCCCCGTGACCCCCCTGGTGCCCCTGCCTGCTGTCTCACAGTGTTGCATTCACACGGCAAACTGGCAACCAGCAGATGAGTAAGTTCTGGAGATCTAGCACATAGAGTAGTGATTTCAGTCAACAATACTGGACTATTACTTCAAAGTGCTAGGTGACTAGAATTTAATCATTCTCACCGCGAAAAAGAAATAATAATTAGGTGACAATTATTGCAGTATATCAGTGGTTCTCAACCTTCTGGCCCTTTTAATACAGTTCCTCATGTTGTGACTCAACCATAAAATTATTCTCGTTGCTACTTCATAACTGTAATGTTGCTACTGTTATGAATCGTCATGAAAATATCTGATATGCAGGATGGTCTTAGGCGACCCCTGTGAAAGGGTCGTTCGACCACCAAAGGGGTCGCGACCCACAGGTTGAGAACCGCTGCAGTATATAAATGTATCAAACCAACATGTTTACACTTTAAACTTGCACTATGTTATATGTCAACTATAAAGAAAGAAGAAAGGAAGAAAGGGAGAGAAAGAAAGAAAGTAAGAAAGAAAAAAAGAAAGGAAGGAAGGAAGGAAGGAAGGAAGAAAAGAAAAGAAAAAGAAAAGAAAGAAAAGGAAAGAAAAGAAAACCAACTAAGAGAATAAACAAAAAAACAGCTGCCCTGCCCAGGTTCACCAGGCACCCCCACTCAGAGGCAGGAAAGGACTGCTTGTGTGCCCAAGGCACACACACGGGGAATAAAGACTCACATGTAAAGAAACGATATACAATGTCCTTAAAAGCACGAGGGCGGCCCGTTTACCAAGTCAGAGGCTCATAGACTGTAAACAGGATGTTTGGCTCAGTGTTTTATCAGAAGCATAAATACAAAAGAACAAGGTCTTCTCTCTTGTGGGCAGAGCTGCCTTGACTTGGGGACATTTAATATGTAAGCAGAAACCAGGTAAGGCAAAAATCAAACAGTTGGCAACAATAAAGAGAACCCTGTTTACGGTTTACTAATGAAGATGGCAAAGTGCTGCTTCTCGCCCTCCCATCCCCACCTTACTCCTCAAACAGAAATTCTGTTCTTTATTGTCTTGAAACTACCTGGAAAGTATTAACAAACTCTAAACCCTCCCCGCTCCCAACAGAATATGATTAAGATTGTTATTAACATAGTTTCAGATACACAAGTCTCCACCAATGAGAATGTTAATATGTTAGCTGCAAACTGTTTTGATTGGAAAGAGGAAACCCTGCCAGTGGTCTTCAGGAAAAGCACAGAATCATTTAATAAATTCAGGAAAAGAACAGAATCCATTTAATAAATTACGCATTCAGAGAGACTTTGGGTCTTATGACATTCCCAGAATAGTTTGTCCATATTTTTCTAATCAGTCAGTATATTTCGTCAAAACATCTGGTGGAACAAATTAAACTCTTACCATCTTTCAAACAGTGAGTGGTTATGGTTAACTAACTTCTTTCCTGACCATTCAGAGAGCTAGGGGTGGAGACACAGGAACGCAGTGGCTGTGTCCTGCACCAAGGGCCTCGGACAAGTGTGGAGGGGCCCACACCCCTGCCTGCATCCAGTCTTCAAGCCTGTGTCGGGCTTGGGCCCCCGCTGCCACCGGAAGAAGCACCTTTTCCTTCTCACAGGGAACTGAGAGTGCGAAGGGGGAAAGGTTCTGCTCAGGATGTGTGGCTTGGTCTGGCTTTCATGAGCTTGTTTCCAACAAGCCAAGGCCCAGGGCTGCAGCGGTGAGGGGTGGTGGAGGAGGAGCTTTCTGTAATTCACCCCCAGTGAGTCTCAGGCTTGCTCCTGCTCTGTGGATGGGGATGGGCAGCATATATGCACGCAGACATATGGGTCAGCCAAGCTTGAACAGGTGCTACCATCCCCCTCAGGAGAAATGGTGATGAAAAAGCATAGTGTAAGGTGTTGTGAAAGGTCACATCTGTAATACTATCATGAAGCATAAACATAACCCTGTGTCTTAAATACTGACTGAGGTTGGCACGGGCAAGGAAGCTGCTGTAATATGTAAATATTACAGAATAGGCCATTGAAACACAGGAGCACTTACTGAGTTACTACTGATATATGCATTGTTTCCTGAGTTCTTCTGGGACCCACCAATGAACTTGCATCAAATGATTATGTACTGCTGGGCTGGTATGGCTCAGGGGTTGAGCATCAACCTATGAACCACAAGGTTACAGTTAGATTCCCAGTCAGGGCACATGCCCAGGTTGCAGGCTCAGTCCCCAGTAGGTGGCATGCAGGAGGCAGCTGATCAATGATTTTTCTCTCATCATTGATGTTTATCTCTCTCTCCCTCTCCCTTCCTCTATGAAATCAATAAACATATTTTTAAAAAATGATTATGTACTGCTATCCCTGTGAAAAATACCATGTTGACTGCAACCCACAAATATGTCAAGCAAGTTCTTTTGATTTGGTAGGCACAAAAGGGAATTTTAATATCCTCTCAAATGATTTAAGGCTAGTATCTACCATGTTTCTCTCTCCTTTCAGTTTCACTACTAGGATATTCATAATGTTCAAACTTATTTCTCCTCCAATACCCTGTGGAAATTTGCCTAAGGGGGTTGATTCTACATTCACTGGGAATTTAAGAGGTGTGCCTCCCTCTCCATATTCCACCACCTCCAGCATCTAGAGATAAGCTTAGCTCACCTTATGCCCTGGGGCTGTACCAGGCTCCATTTCCCTCCTTTCAAATCCTCCACACACTGTAGGAACCTGTATCTTCAGGTACCCAGTCCTGCTTACCTCCAATCCATTTTCCGCATTGCAGTCAAAGTTCTCTCTTCAGAATGGAAATTCAGTGAGCTCACTTCCCGAATCAAAGCCTTGCTCCTTTCGTGAACTCCCCAGCACAGCTTGCCAGGGCCCACATCATCTGCTCTTTGCTCTTTGCCACCACCTCCCGTCACCTGCACCCCCAGGTTTCTTTTCCTGCTCATCCGGACCCATGCACCAAGGCCACACCAGCACACATCCAAAACAGAATCTTACAGCCCTAGCCATTTTGGCTCAGTGGATAAGCACCACCCCTTGGACTGAAAGGTCCTGGGTTTGATTCTAGAAAGGTATCTCTGTGTTACCTGTCGCTGTGATTTTAAGTATGTTACATATTTTCAACAACATGGTATATCACATAAAAATGTAATTCACTTACAATATTACAACATACATAATTTTTTGAAACAGAGCCAAGATAATGTAAAAGAAAAATGATTGGAAAGAAGTCATTAGCACTCAGAGTAAGCTCTTTATTTATTCTCAGGTTAGTTATAAAATTCTTTTAACTACTCCAATATTTCTACCTGCATGCTGAACACTATTCAATATTTCTACCTTTTAATAACAAAACCCTATTCATAAAATCATAAACGGAGCTTAAATGATAGGTTAATACTCTAAGTAAGTGGTCCCTGACCATGTAGTATTGTGTGTTTAGGTTAAAATCCTTCTACATAAAAGAAAATTCTCAGAAAAGACCCAAGCAAGTTGCTTAAATATCATTATATCTTCACATTTAGAAATTAACTGAAAGTCAAAAGTTCTGAAAAGATTATTATTAAAGGTCAGCTGATGTGCTTTAGTTCCAGATGTGATATTTTCACTTTGAGATATTAAGAGGAGATACCCAAGTAATTTATACAAGAATACAAAAAAGTTGCCGAAACCGGTTTGGCTCAGTGGATAGAGCGTCGGCCTGCGGACTGAAGGGTCCCAGGTTCGATTCCGGTCGAGGGCATGTACCTGGGTTGCGGGCACATCCCCAGTGGGAGATGTGCGGGAGGCAGCTGATCGATGTTTCTCTCTCATCGATGTTTCTAACTTTCTATCTCTTTCCCTTCCTCTCTGTGAAAAATCAATAAAATATATTTAAAAAAAAAATCAATAAAATATATTTTTTTTAAAAAAAGAATACAAAAAAGCAATGAGCTACATAGAAAAGTACTGAATCCATAATAAATGTTTAAGATTAATTTTTCCAAAAATGTACTCTGGAATATTCAAGAACAGTAGGCATGATTATCCCGGTTGATTATGTTTATCAACCCAAAGGAATAATTAACATTCTGTTTTAACTTTTTCCTCAATATTTTTTATTTTTATTGTTGAAAGTATAACAGATGTCCTTTTTTTCCCCATTGACCCCCCTCCACACGACTCCTGCCCTCCCCAGGACTTCCCCCTCACTGTTATTTATCTATGGGTTATGCATATGTGCATAGAAGTTCTTTGATTAATTTCTTTCCATCCTTGTCTGTCCCAGGCCCCCAGACTTTCCTTTGAAATAGGTCAGTCTGTTGCATGTTTCACTGTCTCTGGATCTGTTTTGTTCATCATTTTATTTTGTTCATTAGATTCCACATAGGAGTAAGACCATGTGATACTTATCATGCACTAAAGGAATGAAACGATATCCTGATCTAGCAGAAATTAAATGAACCTTTTATTACTGCTACTATTCGGCCAATATTATTCTTTATAGAAGTAACTTTACAGTTTTCTAAACCAATTCCACTTATTACAGATGTTAATAAAAATATAAGGAGGTATATAATGAAACTCAGATGCATCTTCATTGTCAAATTTATCTTCCATTTTCAAAAGTACAAAACTATATTTCTTTAGAAATAAATATAAAATTTTTGTACTGTGGATTTTTTAGACATTACACAAATCCTTCTAGGAGCTTTTTTTAAAACCCAATATGTTGTTTCTAATAATTTCAGTATTTAAGTTATCAAACACTTCAGAGTGAATTCTGATTTTCAACTTTCATGAAAATAAAAGCTTCTAAAATGAGGAAGAATTGATTTGTTAGGGAATCTAAAACTTAAAGTTAAGAAAGAAATAATTAATTCACATAATTAGTTAATTAAATGAACTAATGAAGTTAAAAACCATAATCATTATTTTAAAAAGGAGAGTCCTGCCCTAGCCGGCTTGGCTCAGTGGATAGAGCGTTGGCCTGCAGACTGAAGAGTTGCACGTTTGATTCCGGTCAAGAGCATATGCCTGGGTTGTGGGCTCAATCCCCAGTGTGTGTGTGTTGGGGGGAGGGGGGCGCGGGGAGGGGCATGCAGGAGGCAGCTGATCAATGATTCTCTCTCATTATTGATGTTTCTATTTCTCCCTTCCTCTCTGAAATCAATAAAAATATTTTTTTTTAAAAAAGAGTCCGCATGCCCTATTTCCTTTTTCCTTTCTGGATAAAAAGATGATTTTCTTAGGAAAGTTTTATTTAAGGATAAAGTGGGCTGGCCTCTTTCTTTTTTTCTCCTTCTCCTTTTTAAATTCCCTCTTGCAGAATGATGTGTCTGTCACCAGCACTACTGCAAGCAGGAACTCTCCCTGTGGTAATAGGCTAGAAATCCAGAGGAGGTGGAGTGAGAAGAAGAAAAACACCTCGTATTAAATTCCGTCATGTGTTGAGCTTTGTTTTTACTACTCTGGCTTAGAACCTTAATCAGCTAACGCCAACTATTCCAAATGTCCTCACTGCCCACCAATCTCTGTTTTCAGATAGGAAATTTCTTCCTCCTGAAATTGAAAGTCATGGCATCCATCACACGTTTTAGGCAAAGAAAAAAACAAACTCCATTTTAAAACATCAGAGAATGTAGGACACTTAAAATGTTGATGATATTACATTCAAACAACTGTACTACAGCTCTCTAATGATCTAGATCAGGGAATCGCTGTCGGGTTTAATGATATGCTACTAGGTTATTTTGCATTTCAGCAACCACTACATATTTAGATATGATCTTAGCAAATAATAGTCCTGTAGTTAAAGCAGAAATTTAAAGACAACATTCTATCAACCATGATTTAATTTGTCTAGCGTAGGATGCTAAAATCACAGTGTTTATGCTCATAAAAATATTTTCATACTTTTCTTCTTTTCTGCCAGAACATTCATTTTTTTTTCATTGGATGGACATTCTTATCACAGGAAATAAGACAGTTTCTTTCATTAGTCAATTTATTCATTCTATCTCTAAATGTTTAATTTAATACCAATCACAAGGTCATAAATCTGAATAAAGCAAGGTTCCCACTCTCATTACTCACTAAGAGGTAAGATTTTTAAATGAAAATTTAGACTGTGAAAATTGCTTGAACTCAGCTAACCGTGCTGCAGTAGATCTATGCTGCTCTGATGAAGCAAAGAAGCTTCATAAAGACCGACTTGAACAGATTGTACACTGGGGAGAGTTCCATGTTTTCGTTACTATAAATTGCTAATTTAAGATAATAAAATTTCAGTCCAGTAAACAAAACTACTGAGTTTCTATATGTGCCAAGAATTGTGATTATTGGGGATTCAAAGACAAATGAGATACAAAATTTGTCCAGAAACAGTGGGGAAGACAGAACTGTCAAGACAAAGTGATAGCCATATAGTTCCAAAAGATGTATACACACACTTTGAATAATAAAGGCAGTGTTTATTAAAATACATTTCACTTTCAAAATTGAGCTATCAGCTGTTACTATATATACATTTTTGGGGGGACACCCTACATATATACATTATATTACATATTATGTATAATGCTAATATATAATATCAATGATTATTTAATTACTAAATCCAAGAAGGTAAACCAATATTTTAAAAGATAAATATTTTGTTTTTGTTTTTTAAATACTGAAATGTTGTTGCATCTTTCAGTCAACAAATTGGCTTGATCTGTTTAATTTGAACTTTCATTGCTGTAGTAAGCTTTACATGTCAATACCATAAAGAAAAAGCATTTCTTTCAATTAAATCAATGTTTGGCAAACATTCTTTATGAAGGGGCAAATAGACATACATGTCCATTTTCTGATTTCTTCATGCAATTTTGGAGCTCACTCTTTTCACGGTGTTTTTCTCAGGATCCTTCTCTCCATCCAGCTTTCAGAAGAGGGAGGGGGCAGAGAGCAAGGACTCAAGTGAAGGGTAGAATTTCCCTGTCAGTCCATCCCCAGGACCCTCCTCCTGCATTGACTCCCAGTGGCCTCTTCTTTCTGGCTTCTTCCACTTAAAATGAGTTCACTCCTTTAGATTTCACCAGAACCATTCATCAGGCACCAACAGTGGGCCTTGCCCAGAGCCTGTTCTTCCTGGGAATCTACACCCACTGAGCGCTTCCAGCCACGGCTCCTACCGAGGATTCAGGGCAGTTCCCCATCACAGAAACACAACAGGGAGTTCAGCAGAACATACCAAAGTGATCATTTTTATGAAAAATAAGTGGAAGTGGTCTACTGTGTAACAGAGACTCAAGTAGCTGTTTTATTTTCTTCTGAAGAGACTCACTGGGATATACTCATGGTGATATCAGAATCTTGTTACTTTAATTCCTCACTTGGGAGTAACCTTTGATGTTTTGAGTGTTTAGGGTTTCTTTTTAATATTAATTTATTTTGCAAAGGTTATCAGCAGGCAGGAGTTTTATGGTGAGGGTTTACAGGTACAACATGTGGATTATTTTACCAAGGTAATGCGTTTGATGTAAGAGACAATTGAGAAATAAAATCAGTCATCGTTGCAGGATGTTCTGTTTACCGTGAAATATTTAAACAGGTGAGATACTGCAGCATGCCTGGGACAAACTGTTCTGTACCTGGATATCACACAGACGTTATATTATACATGACCCAGTAGGACATCAACAAGAACATGGCATCACTCTGAGCAATGCCACACAGTGCCTTCTGTTAATACTGCTTTGAGGACTTTATTTCAGAAAAAAAGTATTAGATTAACCAATCTAAAAGTTAAAGCTAAGAATTAGCTATCTCTAACAATAATCCCCAAATAAGCACATAAGTGTTTAGAATTTGTCAAAATATCTAGCTGTAATCAAATTTAGTAACATCCATTTCCTGGGTAGATGTAGGCTTTAAAATCACACATGTGCACACACATCAATATGATGAACTATTCTACATGTATCTTAAAGTAACCTAAAATCACTACTTACTCTGCATGTATAGTGAAGAAAAACAAAATCCTTTCATTTTTTTCAAACAGAAAGTACATCATTAGCAGAGAACACCTTGCTTAGTACACTTCTGAGACCGTGTGGATGAGAAACACTGAAAAAATGCTTGCAAAGGGAGAGCCAACATCTCACTGAGAAAGGGGACAGCATCCTGACTCTCTGGTTTATGGGAACTTTGACTTATTCTGTTAACCAAGGTGCTACAGTGCACATGGGGAAGGAGAACATGTTGTTGGCCCTGGAAATTATGTACAGCCGGACAATCAAAGACTACCACCTCAGTGGGAGGGATACCAGAGCATGTCCACCTCACAGATACAGACAGCAACAGGACACTTTTCCAGACAGATTCTGGTTAGGCAAATGTCTTCCCTAGAGAAATCAGAAGCATAGCCAGTCCTCTCTTAGTTTTAGGGGCTTAAACATAAAATATAGACTCCACATGTCTTTAGGACATACAAATCTACACTAATAAAAGAGAAACATGCAAATTGGTGTCACTCCGCTATGCCCACCAGCCAATCAGGATGAGTATGCAAATTAACCCAACAAAGATGGCGGTTAATTTGCATATGCAGGTGTGGAGCGAAGACTGAAGGCTCTGGCCAGAGTGAAGACTAAAGACTGAAGACTGAAGACTGAAGAGGCTTGGCTTCTCTGCTGTGGTCAGACCAAAGGGCTGGGTCCCGGGTGCCGGAGGAAAACCGGTGCCAGTAGCCAAGGGAAGGAAGGCCTATTGCTAGAATCTTCATGCAACGGGCTTCTAGTTAACATATTAATACTCCGAGGTTTCCAAAACTCCCAGATCATTTGACCAGAGCCAAAGGACACCTTCTCTAAAAAGCTAACCCTCCACTGTGGCCACACAGGATTCCCACAGGCACCAAGTCACTCACTGAACAATAAACACTGGAAGAAAGAATCCTCTCTGTCAGCAGACATAAGAAACATCAACAGTAGAAGCTCAAGAACTTTAGCTAATATTGATTACAAACTGGTTATAGACGGTGTAACAAAAGTGTTTAAAACAACTAAAAGAACTGGATATGTAAGAAAATAAAAGGAATTACTATTTAAGAAAAAACAGATTTGAAAAAGAACAAAGAAGAACATTTAGAAACTTTAAAAGTCACTGAAATTAAATTTTAATGTATACATTAAACATCACACTAATCACTGCTCAAAAATGGATTGGTAGACAACAATTAGCAGAAGAAATTACCCAGAATGAAGCAGAGAGAGATACAGGGTTGAAAAATATAAAAGAGAAGTTAGGGGAAAAAAACAGAATGAGAGAGAACAGCATGCATCTAAAAAAAAGTTTCAGAAAAAGAGAAGAGGAAAAACAAAGAAGAGGGAACATTCACCAAGAAAATGGCCAATAATTTTTCAAATTGAATAAAATAAATGCATCTGGTGATTTGCAAACGGAAGTCTCCAACTGAATAAATAAATAAAATTCATATCTATAATCATTGTGATAAAACTAGAAATTTATACACACATGAGAGCACACCCATATAACAATACTTATTTATTCATTCATTTGATTGCAAACCTCCTATGTGTCAATGATGGTGACAGGACCTGCATGCATTAAGTTGATTCACTCATGGCCTCAAGTCTTAGGATACTTGCTTTTGGGAGAAAAACAGCAATGCAGTCAAAATATATAACTCATGAGCAATTCCACAGTAGAGATATGCACAGAAACTACTAGAGTTCAGAAGATGGAGGAGATTACCTCTGACTACAAAGGAAAGAGGAAGGAGTCAGGGAAAGCCTCAAAGGACAGAGGTACTCAAGATGAATTTTTAGAAAAAAAAATGTTTCCTAGGAAGAGAGGAGAATCCATGCAAAAGAGTGTGAAGGCATTCATTCATTCATTCATTCATTCCCTGGAGATGTATGAGCATGTTCATGAGGTGTGCTGTTCCAGGAGGGCAGAAGATTTGGAGGGAATTGGTAGGAAATTCGCTTGGAAAGAAAAGTCAGAGAGATGGATAAATAATTCTATCCATGAGAATAGAATGCCTCAGAGCAGTTTCCCCATCATGAAAACTCTGAATTTGAATCTTAAGGAATTCCAACATATAAAACAGGTAAAACAGAGCTGTTCAGATAGAAGAGGACATGTGTATGTAAATATGTGTACATGTGTTTTCACGGTTGGAGCCTAATGAGTCAAAAACCCTTGTTCTCAGAATGCATCTTATTTGTGAATGTTTTGAATAGGTCATCCTCATTTACAGATATTTCATCTTTTAGCAGCATCATTTCAAGAACTACTTCTTGTCTTTCTATATAAATGGTTACGGGCTGGTATATATGTGTTCTTTTTACATATACATATGATTGTTTTGAACCCCAAACTTTACTAAAATACACTATTAGAGTGAATAATTTGCATTAATTTATTGGATTTTCTAGGTGGACAATCACATTATTTGTAAGGATGGTAATTTTGTCTTACCTTTCTTGACAATGGCATTGCTTTTAATATTCTCTTATCACAATGATTCCAACTTTAGAATCAAGGCTAAAAAGAGCCTGGAACTACTTCACCACTAAATATGATGTCTTCCAAAAGACTCCATTTACTTCTAATTTAAAAAAAGATTTTGGAGTTGGCTGTTTTGTGTTTTGGCACCTTTTAAAATGGTCGATTGATTTTTCTCTTTTTACTTATTGATGTGATGTATACTAATATTTAAATTTCCTAATATTGATCATTGAGCATCTTTTAATGGACTGTTAGATTCAATTTGCTAATATTTTATTTATGCCTCTATATCTACAAGTCAGATAATTGCCTGTTCTTTATTTTATTAGTGTATCTTTTGATGTGTTGCTAGCACAGACATGCTGAAATTTTAATTTAAAATTTATTTTGAATATCAGATAAGTTTCAAGTTTTAAAAGAGGAACATAGAGACAGCCAATGCATCATTTTCCAGAAATATGAAAATAGCAATATTACGATACATTTACTTCAGATCTATTGTTTACAAATAAACTTCACAGATAAAATTAACACTTCCATCTACACATTCTTTTCCTTTCTTACCATATTAAATAAATATGATCAAATGTGTATATATCAATTTAGTCTATACTAATAAAAGGGTAATATGCTAATTAGACCGGTTGACCGGTTGACATCTTCTGGATGTCTAGCTTCCTTCCAGACAAAGCCATGGTGGTGGGGGCTGAGGCAGAGGCAGTTAGGAGCGATCAGGTCGGCAGGGGAGAGCAGCTGGAGGCGAGATCAGGCTGGCAGGGGAGGGCATTTGCGGGTGAGATCAGGCCAGCAGGGGAGGGTAGTTGGGGGCGAGATCAGGCTGGCAGGGGAGGGCAGTTAGGGGCATTAGAAAGGCAAGCAGGTGAGTGGTTAGGAGCCAATGGTCCTGGATTGTGAAAGGGATGTCTGAAAACCGGTAGTCAGACATCCCCCGAGGGGTCCTAGATTGGAAAGGATGCAGGCTGAGCTGAGGGACACCCACCCCCATGCACAAATTTTGTGTACCAGGCCTCTAGTATTTAAATAAAATTAAATTATATAAAAGTACCTATAAAGTACATATTGTTATGTGTACTTAAAATTACATAAGTAGTATTCAGATTGCACACATAACTCAGAAAAATTGCTTTGTTAACTCAACTTTAACTTTTAAGACCTATTCTTAACAGATATACTTTAGGTTCATTTATTTAAATTGTTTTAAAATACCACCACTCCAGTCTAAGTAATGTATTCATTTCCTTAAATATAGTCATTTATTGTCTTTTCCACTTGCTTGCATGTTTAAGAATATGTCAATGAAAGTCATGTGCATATTTATTTATGCACGTGTGGATTTTTCGAAGTCAGAGTTTCTCCACCTCAGGACTGTGACTATTTGAGGCCAGATAATTCTTTGCTGTGGGGCCATCCTGTGGAATGTGGGTTATTGGGCAGCACCCTCTGCCTCTGCTCACTAGATGTCAGTAACACCCCCTTCCCCAAGTTGTGAGGACCACAGATGTGTCCAGATATTACAAAGAGCCCCTTGTAGAGTAATAATGACCTATGATGATAGGTTATGCATATGTCTACCTTTTGAAATATTTTTTATTATTTACTGATTTGAGAGGGGGGATAGAGGGAGAGAGAGAGAGAGAGAGAGAGAGAGAGAGAGAGAGAGAGAGAGATCAATTTGTTGTTCTCCTTATGTATGCATTCATTAGTTGCTTCCTCTATGTGCCCTGACTGGAGATTGAACCTGCAACCTTGGCATATCAGGATGATGCTCTAACCAACTGAGCTGCCTGACCAGGGCCATAAGTCTACCTTTACTAAATATTACCAAATTGTACTTCAAATTGTTTGTACTAATTTGAATGCTCAGGAGTGCGTAAGTGCCCCGCTCTTCCTATTTTCTGATTTTTGTTATTGTTGCAAATGTCATTGCGAAATGTTATCTGATTATTTTTTCAATTTGCATTTTCTTGATTACTTGTGAGAATATGCTTCGTTTCATATATTTGTTGGAATGCTAGGGTTTTTCTGTATATGGCTGTCTTCTTAACAAAAGAAACAAAGGATTTTCTTCATGCTTTAATTTTTGCAATGGTTCAAACAATTCTCTGTTGTTTGAAGGTTTCAAAGTATATTCTTAGGAATTTCCTGGGCATGGCTCATTTTGTGGGTGGAAACAGCCTGGGTTCCCTCTAGATATTCATCTAATTTGATTTCTTATTTCTTTTAGAGCCAATTTCAGATTTGTGCAAAAGATTTTTATTTATGTAGCAATACTACCTATTGGGTTATAGTCTTTGTCCATATTGCCAATGATAACTATTTAGTTTTTTAGTGATTTTTGTGTGTTTGTCTTTGCTTCTTTATTAAGTTGGTAATTTTATTGTATTGTGAAAAGAATATACGCTGTACAATTTCTAAATTTGGCGATGTATAAGACTTTATTCTATGGCTAAAATATAAGACTCATTTTTAAGTAAGTATATCATAAGCATATAAAAATATGGTATTGATATAAAAACTATCAATTGATAATATGCTTTGTTCACTATTTTACTTTAGGCAATTTAGGTTAAAAAATAAGTACATCTTTGGCCCATTCCTTTTCTATGAATTTTTATTTTATAGTACTTCTGTTTGTGTGTTCCCTCACATAAATTTTAAATCTACACAATTTTTCCACATCCACTCCTTTTACCTAACAAACTTCTCCATTCTTCCTTTCAATTATTCATGTTTAGTTGTTTATATACACCATAAATCATTCTTACATGTTAACATCCACTCAACATGACTTTCCCAAATGCAAAAATTTCCGTATTTCTAGGTAAGTGACTCACTTCTGATCAGATATAAAACACTTGGGACTACATATATTAATAACATATTATGATTGATAAGAATATTTTATATGTAATAATATGTTTTATATAACATCTATATAGAAAATGATATATAACATGCCTGACATATTTATGTCATGATATACATTATTAATAATTATTTATATTAGTGTATTTATTGACATAATATATGATGAAATGTCTGGCACTTGCATAGACCTTTCTACCCTTCATCCTCAGAGCCTTCCTTACCTCCGGCTAGTCCCACGCTCTCCTCACTTCTTTCCTGAAGGCCTCAGGAATTCATCCCAGTTTCCTCTCTTTTTCAGGCTTCTCCCATCTCTTTACCCTTCACATTCCTCCCTTCTAAGGCTGGGGAGAGAGGATAACTTGGAAGGCAAGTACATGGATGCCTCTTTAAAAGAGGTGTTGCTGACAATTGAACTGAGCAATATAGACTGGGGATTGGAGCAGGGATTTCAAAATGAGAGATTCGGAAAGATAGAAAGTTCGGAAAGATAGAAAGTGTGAAAACTCTCACAAAGAAGTTTCCATCAGAGCGAGCCCTGACTAAGCAGTTCCTGGCGACCTTACTGAAAATGTGTCTGGCAACTCGGGGGCAAGATGGTGCAGCATGGAGAGTGTGCGAGCTCGGGCTCTGGGTGTGACGGATGTCCTGGCTCTGGACATCCCAGAGCTTAGGTTTGTCTGTATTTTGTCCATTCTCGGTGGAGATGGCAGGAAAGGCCTGCCTTGTGAGGTTGTTGTGAGAACGGAATTTGGTTTGCACTTCCGTAAAGTGGTCAACGCTTCCCTGCCACCACAATGTCATGTCCGCCCTTTAGGTTTGATTTCACACAGCGGGATATCTGGCTTTACCTTTCTCAAAGCATGATCTGCAAAATTTTGAAAATCTGGTAAAATATAAACACATTTCCAGGTCAGGTGGTCTTATTTGATCATAAATTCAACAAAATAAATTTTATTTGGGTTTCGCAGGTAACCTCTAGAAGGGGGGTACCAGCAGAACCACTGCTCGTGATTTACCTGAGATAGTGGTTCTCATTAGAGCACACAGGAGTGAGTCCCAGGGTGGTGAGGCTAAGGCCCAGGCTGCGCCCTAGGCCACTCACAGCAGCATCTCCGGGAAGTGGCAGGCATCGGTAGGTTTCCCCCTCCCCAAGGGATGTTGGAAATCACTAATTTAGAAAGATCACTCTTGCTCTTGGGTGGGGGAAGACATAAGGGAGAAGAGATGCTGAAGTGCAAATATAATTCATTATTTACTACTCCTCACTTAGGAAAATCATTGGTGTTTGGACACACACACTCATTTTCCCTGGGTGTCCTTTAGTTGGGTTATATCTCCATCTGGGGCATTCTCTTTATTTGGTGAATGCGTGCTCCTCCGCTCTCTAGGGAGTCACGCTGTCTGAGATGTGTTTCTTGGCTGAGGTCCACAGGTGGCTCTCACTCATATCACACTCTAAGGCAGTGCTTCTCAACCTTGGCTGCACATTAGAGTAACCTGGGAATCTTTTTAAAATCCTGATTTCTGGGCCTCATCCTATGGAAATTCTGTTTCTTTGTTATGGGGTGGGGCCATAACATCAGTAACAAAGAAACAGAATTTCCGGAGGATGAGGCCCAGAAATCAGGATTTTAAAAAGATTCCCAGGTGATTCTGATGTGCAGCCAAGGTTGAGAACCACTGCTCTAAGATCTATTTATGGGTTTCTTTCATATTAGGACTCTGGAAAGTCAGCCACAGGTTATTTCACATCTTAGTAGTCTTAGGCCCCAACAAAGCGCCTATAACCTAAAAAGAACTACAATCTGAAATAAGTTATTTTTGTAGTATGTTATAGTTTTATATTATTTAGCACCAGCAATTCAAAAGGTGAACTGATTATGAGTTGGATGCAATTTATTAGCATTTGTCAGTGTGAAGGACGTAGTCTTCAGGTAAGGAAAGAGCCAATCTGGAATGAGCCCACAACTGGCGAGTATTCATTTATTTGTGGCATTGCTTATATTTCTCTCCAAAAATTACATAAGAAAACACCACTCCTGTTTCTCTTCTATGGACCATTAGATTCAGCAGTGTTTCTGTTTCTCTCCGTGACCCGTGATTTCACCCACTTAGCCACACTGTGTCCATCTCTCTGCTCACAGCCTCTACTTCATATTCCTCCCACAGCCTGGGCACAAAGCATCCTGTAGTGCTCCCTGGAACCCTTTTGTGGGATGTTCGGGACATTCCTCACATTGTAGCATTCATGGATATATGCAGATTGCTTAGATTTTGAACACTCTGAGCCACCTCAGAGAAGTGACCATCTCTTATACTTTTGCATCCCCAGAAAAGACCACTGTTTCTAGGACACAGTAGATAATAGCAACTTTTGAATTGGTGAGAGAAATGTTAGTGAAGAGATGTGTCTCCTTGAATTCCTGCAGTCTCTTTGATGGCTGGTCTTCTAGACTCCTCTCTTCTCTGCTCAGTATGTTGTCAGAACCCCTCCATCCATTTCATGTTGCAAGAACTATGTGAGCATGTGATGCCTGAGCGGAGGCCAGGGTGGTAAGAAGGAGGACTGGAGGATGAGCCCTCTGAGCAGGTGCTTTTCTTGAGTGGTGGGTGTCAGAGCAAGGTGGCTACAGTAGCAGCCCATGGACAGGGACAGGGAGTGAACCAGAAGCCCATGAACAAAGCCAGAGATTGAAGTCTGTTCTGTGCTCCAGGGAAAAATGCTGGGGGCTTTAAGGGGGATGAGCAGTGATGAAAACTGACTTCTATGTAAGAAAGAGCACCTTTACAATGAACACAAGACCCTGGGGGGTATGGGAGGCCAGGGGAAGGTCAAGGGGAGAAAAAAAAAAGGAGACATATATAATACTCTTTGCAATACTTTAAGCAATAAAACAATTTAAAAAAAAAGAAAGAGCACCTTTACTTCAGAGTGGGTTGTGGCTATTGGTGGGGCCAGTGTTAGGAAACCCAAAAGAAAGGCTTGAATAATAGAGGTAAGCGATGATGGTAGCCAATCATGGGGCTGTGCATGGACATGGAGAGAGGTAACCACATGTGTTGTATATTTAGGAGGCCTAGCCAACAGGACTCGCCAATGGTCTAGGAAAGAGTGTTAAGGATAACATGTTTTGGTGTGAGTCCAGATGCATTTATTGAGGCAGGGAAGACTTGGTGAGTCAAATATCTTAAAAGAAGCTACAAGAAAGCTGGTACTAACCAGAGTGAGCCATTTCAGGATCATTCATCAAATGTCCTTAAACTCTGGGATGCCTGTAGCCGATGCTCAGCTAACTGTGCAAAACGATGCTGTTTACTTGATTCTGAACAACACAATGGCTGGAGAACACAGGAACCAATGAACACAAGCCACTTTGAAGGAAAGACAAGTGCTAGCCTTTGTATACTCAAAATAAGTTTCCTTGGACCCCATGAAATAGTCAAGAAAAGAGATGTCACATTCAGAACAACAAAATTCATAAATCACTAATTGGTGGATATGAATTAACATGAAAAAATTAAGCTAAATAACTAAGGATATGACAAACATATTAAAACAGACTGAGGTGCTGAACAAAATCCACTAGCCTTCATGTACAGCAGAAGGTGTGAAAACATAAGCGTGTTGGTATGCTACACCATGATTCTGAAGAAAGCCTACCTACACACAATACAATTCCCACTGACTGCATTTGTGTGACATGAAAATGACTGAGCTCTGTGATACAGAGCCCTAAGCAATGGGAAAATGCAGCACTTAAAACTCCGTTAAGTGAAGAAAGTTTGCAAATAATGCACTACTAACTCTGATTCCAGGTGATTTTGATAAGATTACAACTGACTTGAATAAAGAAAATTTCTTTACTGAAGTTCAAGCATCATCGACCCTTCAGACCACAGGGGGGTGAGAGTGACTCTTTGAAGCACTTTATTAGTAATGATCATTCAGCAGTTTGCACTTGCCAAGAGGAAGATATTTGTGGAGCAGAGGGTGGAAGCACAATTAATGACTTTTCCCATGACTCAGAAACGTGTGGGCTGGGCTCTGCTGTGTTTTTGGAGCTCTGTTTAGATTCCTGTGACCAGAAGGAGTCACACAATGGAGGAGACAAACTCCACCAGCTTATAGCATCTTAAAGAGACTTGACTTACATGGCTATGGAATCTCACAACACAACTTATCTGTGGTGTCCGGCTGGACAGGTTGATGGAGCCAAGCATGAATGAATTTTTAATATATATAAAGAGAGATTATTTGGTATATTTTAATATATAGTTTTGACTCTATGACCCTACACTGATGGTAAAAGACCCTTTCTTCCTTCAAGGTTCCATAGGAGGTTTCATAGAGCTGAAAGAACTTGCTAGCAAAAGAGATGTCAGTGTCGGAAGAGACAAAACTAACAAATATGAAGACAAAACCCCTCAGTAGTACTGGAAAGCCCCAGGTTAGAGTGAATAATAGCCCAAACATGAAAAGTCATGCCATTATTTTTTAATACTTTATCTTAAGCAAAAGCAATACTTGGGGGGATAAGACATTCTCAATGACATTAGCTAAACCGATACTTTCATATATTCCACAGTCAACATGTATTTACTCAGAACCCATTCTGTGCCAAGAATTATTCCAGCCACTTTCAACTAATCAATGATTCAGACAAACATCCACGCCCTAGTGGAGCGTATAGTCACGCAGGGGGCGGAGACAAGGCACAGAAAGTATTATAAAAGAGTAAATTATAGAGCATGTCAAGGTGCTGAGTGCTATGAAGAAAAGCAGGCAGAGCACGTAAAAGAGCTTAGGAGGACAGGGTTCAATTCAGGTGGCAGATCTATCAGGGGCTCACTAAGAAGAAGAGATGTCAGCAAAATCCTTAAGAAATAAGGAAAGTAGCCAATGTGGCATCTGGAGGAAGGACATTCTAGGAAGAGGGACCAGTTAGAGCAAACCTAGGGTGGGGATATGCCCGGGGAGGTCAAGGCACAATAAAGAGGCCAGGGTGGCTAGTGGGGGCCACAGGGAGACTGGAAAGAAGGTTTACAATGAGAGGGGCCAGATCATACAGAGCCTTGGAAGCCAATGGTGGGTCTCAGGCCTCAGAGAAATAAGGAAAGACGGTGGCATCAGCAGAAGAGTACTTCAAATAATAGTCGTGTTGACTATTAGCTTGAGGGTTGGTTCCTTATGGGGGACAAGGGTGACCTGTGATGATGAATGCCATCATCCCAGCAGGGCACATGGGTCAGTCACCTGGGTGGCAGCAGTGGAGAACGAGAAGTAGAACCAGCTTTATGAGTTGACTGTGGTTGTGAAAAGAAAGGTGTCAATGACACTCCAAGGGATTTTAGTCTGGGGTTCTGGAAGCCTGGAGTGGCCAGCCGAGGACAGAGCAGGTTTGGGTAGGGTTAGGAGTTCATCAGACTGGGACATGTTCAGTTAGAGATTTCTATTAGATGGCCAAGTGCTTATAAGGCCATGAATATATCTTCATAAAAGAATTGGCTTCATGTATTAGCTCCAGTACTCAAATGTTTCACTGAGCTAATTCCTCTTGAGGCAACGAAGACTGTAAATGATGGTGGGAGACGGGCGATGCTGTGAGGAAGCTTCACACAACCCAGTGTTCAATAACAAAAGACATGCTTGTGTCAGAACAGACAAAGCTAACAAATGAAATGTAACCCCTTGCGTACCAATGCCCAGACCTAGGCTCTGAAATCACAGCATACACATACGGGCTGGCTAGGGAAGATCTGGCGTAGGAGGAATCCATGTGAAATATAAAGTCTCTGTGTGTGCATTGATGATGAGGTGAGCAGTAAGTCCTGGTGTGGCAGAATCCCACAAGCAACCAAAACACAAAGGAGGCCAAAGTGCTGGGCCTGATTTCTGAGAACTCTGAATCTGCAAGAAAGAGTGAGAATTCAAAAGGCGGGGGCGGGGGGCGGAGGGGGAACACTTGTGGGGAGAAGACTCATTTATTTGGGGAAGTTAAAGTGATGAGGTTGAAGACCCAGGTGAGGGTGGTTCTACTCAGTAGGGCTGGAGGTCAAGTTTCTCTTTCCTATGCCACCCTCCATGACCAAGCAGCATCACTGTGGAAATGAGACCCCATAACCCTCAGCGATGCCCCTAATGAAGAGCCCTCCCTACCTCAATCCCCTGCATTAGCTGCAACAGACCCCTTCCTCTGAAATAGTTCTCCTAGAGTCAGAGACTGTGAGCCCTAGGAACCCAGTAGCCAAGCTGCCCTCACTGTGTTCCTGTAACTTTTCACTCTTCCTGCCTCCGACTCTCCCAGGATTCTGTGGCCAACCAGCATCTTCGCAGCCGAGGACCCAGTACCAGGGCAGGAGAGGAGACCAGCCACCGTGGTCTGTGGCCTCAGGGGCTCAGCCTGTCAGGGTGAGGCAGTCCCTTCGTGGCTCCTTTTCAAATATGTGAACAAAATTTTTCACCTGTTACTGAGAAATCGGAGTTTGAGAGGCAGGAGTGAGATGTGTTTCAGAAAGCTCTGGATGAGGCTGTGGCTCCTCCGCTCTTGGCACGTGACTGTGGGTGATTCCCTCCCCACTGCCTGTGTCAGTCTGGGCTGTGGACACAGTGAGATGATGTCTGTCAAGTTCTTAGCTCAGCTCCCTTCCTTAACCCAGGGCTGACCAAATGTCGGTTATTATGATTTTAATTATGCTGCCCACATGTGCTCGGATTCGGCTGTGGATTTACAAGAACAGAAATAGCTTTAAAGAGCTCATTCTATCACTGTATAAAATGTGATTGTAGAGTTGTGTGCACACAGATAAACACACACATTTTATCATAGTATCCTACGTAAATATCCACATCGTGTTATCAGTTTCCAAACTCACCCTGAAAAATCCACATGCGTGTCTGGTTTGAACTTGACCGAATCCATTTGAAGAGATAGATGATCAGTGACCAATCATGCATTTCAAAATCCTATGGAGGTCATGTCTTGTGATTAAATAGGGGCAGGTTTTCTAGACTTACAGGAAATCTGTATTTTTTTTTTACTCTAGCTGGTGCAGAAACACAAAGCATTTGAAGCATCTGAATTGATTTTCTTTTTGCCTCAGGGAATATGTGAGACAGGGAGTTTTCCAGAAGTGCTCATGCTCTGCCTAAGGTTGTACTTTTCTTTGAATCTCAGTAACAACACTCGATTCTTGTTCTATAAGAAGAACTGCGGAGAAGCTGAGCCAGGGGGCCGATGATAGACCAGTCCGAGACTTCTCAGGACATCTTCACCACCTGCTGCCCATTGCCCGGGCCATTGTCCTTTCCATATCTACTCTCAATCACTCTCGCTTCATTAAAAAGGCTATGTTGATATTTACCAAAGGGGGAAAAAAAATCCTACTAAATTTAAATAACTGAAATAAGTAATTCATCACAGTAACATGAGAATCAAAGTTCAGACTAGATACACAACAGAAGTTCAGGGATGTCCCTGGGCAGAGCTGTGCTGAAGTGGGAGCATAAACTGCGAGAAAGATTGCCCAAGATTCCAATTCTACCACAAGCATGTCATACTTGCGGCCCGCAGGCCACATGCCTCATGTATTTGCCCTGATTTAGCCTTTGAGTTTGACATGCTTGTTCTACATGAACTAGAGTTGTAATGTGAACTCATAATCTTTTGCATTAGCAGCTATTACCTCAGTTATTTTCACACGGCGTCAGTGGGAAAGGGCCTGCTATAACAACGGTCGACAACACTAGCTGGTCCTTCTGCAGAACTCGCTGGGGCCCATGCGTCTCTAAGGGTTCACGAGGCAGCCCACGTGGTCCTCACTCATCACAGTGCTGTAAGGTTGGCCCTGCTTCACCCATGAGCAAAGGGAGGCACAGAGCGGTGGCACAATTTCCCCAAATACCCGTGAGGAGTGTCCCATCTAAACTGAGCTTTTAGATAATGAGAACACTGTGCTTGGCAGTTCACACGTATTTATCACTGAATTTCCATGAAATTCAAAAGTCACCCCATACTGAGGATACAATCCTCCCAGATACCCTCGAGTCCAGGACTTACTTTATGGGCTACCCAGGCCCCGTTTTTGTGAACAGCAATTCATATATGTGGATCTTGGCCATGTGGTTATAGCCATAGGAGAATAGCATCTTATCTTCCCCTGTGCCATATCTATCCTATACTTCCTGGGAAATGCTAAGGAAATGTGGGGGACCACTAGGGAAAGTGCATATGGAAAGCACTGATAATAGATATTTCTGTGTTATATTCAAGAAAAAAGAGGAATGGCGATGGAGTCGGTAAGAGGACAGAGTCAGGCTGGAGCAGATGTGAGCTGGGACAATGGGTCATGGCTCACCCAGACTCCGAGGATGAACCAATGACAGGACTGTCACAGGGAGATGGTCACTCCACTCTTGACCCAGAGGAAGGGTCAGTGAACACAGTAATGTGGGGCCACCAAGTGCAAGGGGAGGAAGAGGCTGGCAAGTGGGGCTGGGAGAGAAAAGGAAATGCTAGCAACAGCCTTGGCAGGACATACGAGAGTGGACATGACTGGTAGAGGGTTGCACCCAAGTGTGGGATATTGTTTGCTCTCTAGCCACAGGAGACAAGTTCTCAAACACACACACACACACACACACACACACACACGCACACACACACACACACTCACAGAGCTGTGACCAAGTCTCTCTAAAATGGCAGTGGAGTCACCAAACACTTGAGAAGACTGTGGCCTTTCTCAACAAGCTTCATGAGTCTCCAAAAGCCACACCTCCTTTTACAAAGGACAGCACCACCACTGGCAAAGGATTGCTCTCTAAATCCATGCCTGTGTAGTGGCTCAATGCAGTTATTCACAATGTACAATACAATGAAATACTTTTATAAAGAAGAAACAATTTCAAAGGTATAGTGACAGAGGGACAACAGAGACAGAGGAAGACACAGAGAGATGAAGAGGGAGGACGGGAAGAGAGTGTGTTGAAGTGGACGGGTCCTGCTGAGACAGGGAAGCCATGTGGAGATCACTGTCAGTGAGTATTTGCCTTGTGGTCCTGGGGTGGGATGTGTCTTCACTTTGAAACATAACTACTTCCATGTTTTCAGACCCACAAAAACTAAATTATACAAGCCACAGCCCTTCTTCTAGACTTTTAGAGACAAATACGCTCTGTTATTCAGAAATTTGGAGGGTTTTGAAAATTAGGGTAATGTTTATATCCCATGGGGCTGGGCAGTATCCCCTAATGAAGCTTTTTAATTCTGGGAAAAACATATGGATATTCTCAATAAGTGAGATATATAAAGATTATAAAATACTCATATCAATTCAAGTCTATGTTTTGCCCCAAATGAGTTCAGGTTTTGTTACTTAAAAAAAAAAAAAAAAGTCACATATGAGTTAAAAATTGGTTTTCAGAACATTTTGAATTTGGGATCTTCAATTGGCACTTTAAATTCATAAAGATTCACTCATATAAAGCTAAAAATGTGTTATTATATCTACTTGACTGACAGAGAAAGCAATACTCAGCATTTCACTCTCCCTGAGTGACTTTCCATTTTCCTAACTGAAGGCAGACATGGTGCTTGACCATCTAGTGCATGTAATTCAAGAATAGGAGGAAGTACAAAAGCCACCGACCTTCATCCTTCCTGTTGGCTTTTCACAAGTGAAATTTACCTGTCTATTGACCGAGATGATCCCACCCTTTCCATAGTCTCAGTATTATAACCTTCAGCTAGAGAGAAATGCAAGCTCTTGTGGTTTCAAATAAAGAAACGACTCGAAATGGACATTTATGGTAGAGATGACAGCTCCAGAATGCGCTAAGTCACCTTTGCTTAACCAATTTTAAATTTCCTTAAGCACAGATGTTGACCTTGTGCTTTCCTTTCCATTTTCTTATTAAAAAAATAGCCTTGACACAAGAATGCAAAGGCAGTGGTTGCTGTTTTCTGGGTAACAACACTGCTGCAGAGCAATGCAGGGTTGAGGTTAAGAGTCAGCAGGACCTGGATTCAAACATGGCTCCCGGTTGACCTCTCCATCCTCAAGTCCTGGTCTATCTGATGCAGACACGGTGAGGCACCCTCTGCTTGGTTACAGGCGAGGATTCAGCCAGACACAGGCGATGAGCACGAGGACAGCGCCTGGCTTATGCTAAGTGCTCCGTAAGTTATATATCTTAAACTGCGATCATCATTTAAATAACTAATAGAGTCAGTTAGACATAGATGATAATACCTCCTATCTCGAACCTTTGTCTTGGGAGCACCTTCAAGCTGTGCTTGTCTAAAATGTGTGGCCAGTCAACGCTTTTATTATATCACAAAATCATGAAGAAGTATCCGCAAATAATATTTAAGTTTACCCTTATCTTTTAAAAAAGTTATGTGAGACTTCCTCAGGTTAAGTTCCATGTGAATAAGAAACCCTCAGCCAAAAATGAACTTTCGCTGAGAGTTCACAGCTGCAGCACCCTGTGACAGGTGTACTCCCGGGCAGCAGTCACATGTTCAAGTGCTCGGTGAGTCAGAGTTTCCTTTCACGAGCACACAAGGTTAGAAACAGGTCACATGCTCTGAGCCAAACGACTGCTCGTGCTGCGTGTATCATTCAAAATCTGACCTTTGCTGAAATGTTATTATGTCATTCCCATCATTTCAATATGAAGGGGGATTAGGAAGAACTTCTTCGGATTCTGGAGCCCAACCGTTCTGGGACTAAACCCATAAAAGCTATTTAAAGGAGGCTGAAGCTAAGCAATTCATTACTATTTCTAGTTTTCTTTAAAGCTCAATTCCCACAGACATAAACTACATTTATTCCTCAGATGTAATGTTATTATTTCATACAAAAATTGAAATAGAACTTAAGATACAAAAAGCCATGTAAAGCAAAAGTAAATCACAGGAAGAATCATAAATAAAACAGAAACCGTTAGAAATGAGCTTTTATTTTTTCCCCCCTTTGCTTCTGTCTGGCTTTGTGGGGAGTTCACCATCTAGTGGAAATTCTCAGTAAGTGCAATTACTGCCGCTGCTCAGTGTCAGACCCCTAGAGACTTTCCCCTCTGGTTTTAACAATCTGTAGAGAAAGATTCCATGCGCAGTATTATAAATGTTATTCGCATGCAGTTAAGCTATAGGAGCTGATGCCTATACCTGTACCATTTATATTCTAGAATTGAACAGAGTGTTTTCTGCTTTTTCCAGATATTGTCCCATTTTTTACAAACAGAACAGTATTTTTTGGTGCAATAGCACAGAAGTAAACCTCCATAAATTTTCATGCCATACTTTGAAAAGTTTTACTTCCAAAAACAGACTCAAAGTTACAAAACCTCCAGCTTTAATTGGAAAGCATCAACTAAAACCATGTTGCTTTTTTCTCCTCTGGAGTTCTAATCACATAACAACATGTGGTAAATGAGTATCTTCAGATCATAGTTACTGTTACATGTTTCTTTCATGTACGTAATAATTTGATTTTAATAAAGAAGAGAAAAAATGCATTTGAAGAAAGCGAACTTTCAATTTTTGTACTGTTTAAGACTCAAGATAGAGTAACAAAATTTCACGACAAGATGCACTGTGGAATGAGTATTGAGTCAGCAAAGGCCTTGCAGATGGCAATGTAGGGGCTGGTTGGTTCCATTTAATATATATGTCGACATCTTTTTAAAGAAAATCAGATAAGTGATGTGATATGGATAGCCCTCAATAATAGTGTTTATATATACACACATGTGTAGGTATTTAGATGTATATGTGTGGGGATATATAAATATATATATATATGGTGATACACTTTACCTGTGTGTACTGTTTTAAGAAGACTCAGAAGGATCATCAATTTGTGAAAGGTTATAAAGGTAGCAAGTTCACATTTATACTGTGAACAAGCCAAACAACTTCCCAAATTATGGTACTTCATATACATAATTACTAAACAAAAGATGAGACCTCAGGTCAAACTCCTCAAATGAACATTAGTAGCACTGAATGGTGAGAAGGTACACCAACAGTGTAGCTGTGAGAAGAGCCACTTAACATAAAACACACAAGTACTGTGGTAGGCAGAGTATTATAATTTGGAAAATAACTTGCTTTCTTATTAAATAATAATTTGTCTCTGGAATTCTCATTGTTCAAATGTTCCCACTGACACTTTTATGAATCTGGAGTGGTGGTGTATATTTGTATTGAGGAATGTTGTTTTGTGCCCATTAGACATGTATAATACATTTTAATAAAATAACCTCTTTGTTCGAGGGAACTGAATTATTCATTATTTTGCCAAGTTCTTTCCTGTTGGAGCTTCTCACAAAGCAACCCCTGACTGTTTGACTTTCTAAATAGCCTAAGTGATTCCAAACTCTCTTTTTGCAAAGAGAAATGGATGTTAGAACTGGCGCTCAATAAAGAGATGCTTGTTTTCTCCCACACATTCACATCCTTCAAAAGACTGGTCCAAACCACAGGCCAAGAAGTTAAATGGTTTCTTTGAGTGGCAGATTAGATTGCTGCCTTTTTTTCTCCAGTGCTGTATGCCCATACCGCTAGGCACACACCCGTGCACGCGCACACACATAAACACACCAGTCGTACACTCTAAACTGGTGATCTGCTCTAAGCTTTGAGTTTTGCCTGTAAGAAAGATCAGGAACACAGGAATCCCAACTTTTCTTCCTCACAGCCTACCCCTGAGCAGCTAACCCGTGGTTTCCAGTCTGAGGCTTTTCCTCCCAGGGACATGTCCCATGAGAGACAAAGT
Source organism: Myotis nattereri (assembly GCF_964212035.1). Lineage (NCBI taxonomy): Eukaryota > Metazoa > Chordata > Mammalia > Chiroptera > Vespertilionidae > Myotis > Myotis nattereri. Next base: position 32,420,633 of record NC_138076.1, read on the forward strand.
AGAAATAACAAAAGTTGATTCCAGGCAAGGGGCTTTTCCCACACTGCTGCTGTAGAATATATTCCTTTCAGCACAAGCCTACGTGGGACCTGGATTTGATTTCCTCTTTTAGGAAGTGAGGGAATTGGGTAAAGACATTTCTAATGCCCTAGGACCTTAGTATCTATTTTTTTAAGTCACTAAACTGTGGGATATTGTACTTCAATATTAGCATTTTCTTTTTCTTCTAAATCCCTGTTGTTTGGGGAGACAGTATACCCTCAAAGACTCTTTTACTTTAAATAGAATACAATTTTGACAAAGCCTTAACTTCTGGATTTCTTCTACTCGCAGTGACAAATGATATCTACACTGCTGGATGTAATATGTGTGATTACATCTGTGTAATATGTGTGAAGCTGAATGAGTGTGATTAACAATGTCATGGTGAATTAGGATACAGCACATTCATTCTCTCCCCCTGGCTTGATGCCCCACCATCATTCAACCCACAGGAATGACTGAGGTAGACTTTGTACCGTAGCTTTTCCATCCAGTTCTAGGAGCTCAGCCCCATCACCCTGAAAAAAACCCTCTCACTCCAGCTTGCACTTGGCATCTTCATCGGACTGTCTACTCATCTTCTTTACCTTCAAATCTCAAGAACAGCAAACCAGTCCTCAGGCCCTGCTTCTCCTCCCCAGGCAGTCTTTAAGTTTTCTCATAGAACTTCTCACAAAATTATGAAAATTCACACTATTCCTCTCAAACCCACAAACAATTTTCCTATTAATTATGAATCAGGTGTTAACAGATATGGGAAATTACTACTTATCTCAATCAGAATCTAGTTCTCCCGTGCCATGGGCCAATTCACGAGTGATCTTGGATCAGCACATCAGCTCCCTCCTACTCCTTTCTCCCACCCACTTCGGAATGGCATTTACTCTCCTGATTGTTTCGTTCTCATCCTGATTAAGACCTGGACCAACCCTTCTGGGGAGACCGCTTGGATCATGCAGTAGTGGCAATGCTCACATCGCAAAGACATTGGCCTGCTTCTTATATCTTTATGACCCCCTCACCTCCATCACCATCCTGTAACCAATGCATCCTCATTGTAACAAATGCTTTCTGCCTCCAGTGCAGAAAATCAGCCTCCGGGTTTTTGTGCTGTTCGTCTTAAACCATTATGTAACCTCATCTGTTATTAATGAATAATAATCGCCCCAAAAATATTTCCCATTATTTCAAAAGACTACCAAAATTTAAGAATGCGTAACTAATGTTATATCCAAAATACCCAAAAGAACATAAAAGTTACATATCTACACATGTTTTTATTCTTCTCTGAAAATTAGGACAATAGAAACATTAGTTAATACACATACCTAAACTTCACCTAAACAAACAATAAATGATTATACTTTGTTACACAGATGACCCTAACATAACAGTATCCAATTAATCTCTTAGTCACATTTATTCTCTTAAAAAATACAAATAAAATTTCAGATTGTTAAAATGCAATCAAAATTTGAAAGCAGAACTACTAGCTAGAAACTACAGTCACTTACCGATGTGCACATAAATTATTAAGGTGAAGTCCATATTTCTCCTCAGCAGATAACCCATCCATCAACAAGTAGAAAATGAGAAAGTTGCTTTGGCCAAGGGGTTGTGAAATGAGTCTGGATTTCTCTAGCATATATGTATAAATTCTGGCTGATTAAGAAAACAGAAGTGATTCTGTTAAATGGCATTATTAGTTTCATTTCCATAAATTTACACATATGAGTTAACTGCAAAGATAATAGTACAGCGTTTTTTCAAACACAGACCTCTTCTAAACAATATTAATAGACTTTATTGTCAGAGAAATTTTTTAGGCTCAGAAAAATTAAGCAGAAAATTATGAGAGTTCCATTATGCCCTCTCTCTTCCCTCTCCAACATACTGTTCCCCCTATTATTAACATCTTGCATTTGTGTGGAACTTTGGTTGTATATAGCAAGACTGTACACAAATGGAACCATTATTATAGTGCTGTGCCTGTTATAAACATTGTAAGTGGTCAATTTAGCCAAACACAATGATTATCAATGTTTTTAAAAAATCTCAAAATTAATAAACAGTATTAAGAAAATTAATATTAGACACCTTTAGAAAAGTTTCCAAAAGTGCATAAAGAAAGATACTTCAAAATACCCCTTTAATTCAATTAAAGTTTAAAATTGGGATGAGATGGTATAGTTTCTTTTCCATTTCTCCACGTGTATTTAGTCAGGTGACTAGCAATTTCAAGCTGAGGTCTAAATTATTAAATTTTATTTCTTTGTTGCCTTCCTAACTATATTATTTGCGAAAACATTTCCTATTTAATGTTAATAATATTAACCACAAAGTAATTAACTGATCAAGAGGACATTTTAAAAAAATCTATACACATAGGAAATAAGCTGCGGTAGTTGTTCCCTTCTGTTATTGTCTACTCATCAGCTAAAGAAATATTGAGTGAGAATAGGGGTTGAGGGGTGACTTTCTGACCATGATGCTTCTAGACTCTGAGAAAGGGTTGGCCTTATACCCATTTTTCCCAACCAACATACAGGCTTAATTTAAAGCAGTATTCAAATCTAATTGAATTCCATATCAAAGAGTGGCTTCAATACCTTTCATCTAAATTCAAAAACAGTATAATTACTAATCATCCTAGTTAGCACATCTCCAGCAGTGAATAAAATTGCTGTGGATTAGCAGGAGTCTGATCAGTAGCATTTTTTAAAATATGTATCCTGAAGGAGCTTTTAGATGGAAGAAAACATAAAACAACACAAATTTCATTCAAATTTCCATTTGAGACCTTTTATGTCAGAAATATTCTTGACTAGATATATACTTGTCACCCTGCATCTTTTCAGTAATCCACATGAGAATATATGTTTCTCAAAAGGTTTTGGTACCATAAAATAAATATATATATATATATATATATATATATATATATATATATATATGTGTGTTTACAGATTTTATATGTAGGAAATGTATTTTAGAGAGCTCCAATTTGTGTTCAATATGACACAAAATAGAGGATATAAACTTCCCTCTCCTTCAAGAACAAATGCCTGCCTTCACTGCTTTTTTGAATTCCAGCACCAACTCTCACCCTGCCCGATTCACCTAGTTATAAATCATGACCTGTTCCCCAAAAGCCCCATCATGCCTTCAAGTAGCAATCACCAGAAGCATACTATTGATTAATTAATATAATCAAACATTCTCTTTCACACTTACCCATTTCTGTTGACTTCATTATTAATAATCATTAATTCTAGGTTCTCAGCTAGGAGTCAAAGTATGGGAACTGGTCCTGAATCAGACATTGCCAATCCCCATGCCCCTCTAAACTTCTCTTTCCCCATCAGTAAATGAGGGATTAAAAGATACAAAGGTCCCAGGCTATCTGTGGACTCCAAAAGGGAGGAGCCCCCAGTTAGAGCCCCACTGTATACCAGGCACTGGCTGGGTGCTTTTCAAACAATGCCTCATTTAAATTCTGTTGTGAACCTTTTTTCTTTTTTTTTCTTTTTTTTACATTAAAACCCAAAAGACTTATCTCCAAAGCCCAGGCTGTCTGCACTAAAGGATGCTGTTCTTCAAAGGAGATAAGATCAATTAAAGCTCTCTGAAGCTTTTAAAAGAAAGTCCAATTGAGAGTATAATACCAAGGATAACTGATGATAATAATGAAGATAAAGACTATCTTCTGGTTTGTTTTTAAAAATCAAGATTTCACAAAAGACAAGGCAAAAGCCTTAATGTATTTTCCATCTCATTTGTGTTAGCTTTAAGTTTCTCAAATAGATAGCATAGCCTTGGCATATTCATTGGGAGACATTTCCAATCGTTAGTAAATTTCAATATCTACTTAAATATATGCAAGTGTCTTTGGGGCACAGAAAAGATAAGAAGCCAACTATTCTTCACGTTTTACACGTGGACTCTGGGTCGTCTTCCCTTTGTAGACCCTTCAGTGTATTTCTGCTTTGCCCATTCCAACGTGATAAACTGCTCTATGGAAAGAGAATATGGTTCTATTCTTAGCAGACACAAACTCTAATTATGAAAAAAAAAAAACCACCTTGGCTCTGATTTAAAAACTAATCCAGAGTTAATTATTGATAACCTCCCTTATCTATTTCAGTAATGTGTCCTTCGTTGGCAGGAATCAGTGCATGATGGTTTTTCGCAATTTCCTCCCTGAACTGAATAATGACTGTTTCAGTTTATTGTTCCTTTACAATGCCCATTCCTTAGATTCATTAACCCAATGGACAGTTAATGCATGTTTACTACAAACCAGGGCAGACAAGATCTCTGCCATCAATGGACTTCATCCCTATGGCTCTGGGACAGGAACACACTATATCCCATCCATATATCAACTCTGTTTGTTCTTTGCTAACAGGCACTGGACACAATAAATGCTGTCCAGTCCCTCCACTGGACTTTAGAACCTCCGGTCAGCAGGTAACAGAGTCCTTCGTATTTGAATTCAGAGCATGTAAAGCAGTGGGCAGCATCTTTAGAATAATCTGGTCCTGGTGTCCTACCTCAGGTCAGGCTATTTTAACATGGTCGGTGTCACCTCTTCCATCCTGCTCGAAGGCGCCCAGTGTCAGGGTGAGAAAGCACTTGGCAATCACAAGGAAATAAGGTGGAAAGTTCTTGTGATTAAGTGAAAATACTCCTTCTCTGGAACACTCACCAACTTTTTGAGGTATGCATACTACATCTGTGTACGCATGACCCTTTCCACAGTAGCAGATATTTGAAAACAGCTGTCATATTTCCCTGAGTCTTTTTCTCTTCAGTGTAAATGTGTTTACTTTCTTCCAAGCTCGCTCCAAACACATGGCACTTCAATTTTCACTTCCCTGATAAACATTTTCTGAATACATGCTTTATTTTTCCTCTTAAATACAGGAAACAAAGAACTGAACTCCCAGTCTGACCTCTTCCCCTACCACTTATGTTCTAGGCATTCTGCTTCTATTAATGTAGTCTCAATTAGCACTGGCCTCACTTATCTGTTTGCTGTTTATTTGTTAGTAGCTGTTTCATTCATATTTTTAAAAACCTCCACAATATCATTTGGCCAGAATTTAAAAAAAAAATCAGGAAGGAAGTACCCAACAAAGATAGGCACTAGGAATTGAATTAAGGGCTCTAATTAGGAGAACAGAATAAGTAGAAAAACAATATGGGAAGTGGAGAAAGGTGGAGACTGCCTACCTACCTACATGGGAGCCTGAATTGCTGTTTTCCTAAGAGGAGAATAAATTTGATTATGCACAATGCTCAAAGTATACAGAAATGATGCTCATCACTCCTTAATGATTCTAAGGGCACTGTGGAATCTTGAAGTGCCTCAGGTTCATCTTTATGAATATTTATTATCGCCGTGTCACCGTGTGCTGCCTGCAGAAGCCGCGTGAGAGGTATTTGTGGATGTGATTATGCTGAAGCTGTGTGGGACTGCGTGCTAATAGAGACTGCGGATTAAAGAAGCCTCCATATGTAAGTGCTCACTCAGCGTTTTCTAGTGCTTTCTTATATGTGTGTACAATCATTTTATAAATTAACATTCCTGGAGAAGAGGACATGTCAAACTATTAAACAAAATCAGTAATGGGTAAGACCTTCATAGCCATTTAATACATTCTGATTGGGTAAAGGGAGTATCCAATGGAAAGGGTGGAAAAAGTCATGTGACTGATACCCAGACAAGTGATTTCTCCTTTAGGCCAGTTATGCATCAACATGAGTGTCCAGCTTTACTTGGGTTGGGCTAGAAAAGCGCCTCTCAGATTTTAGAGTCCCAATCAGCAGGTCCGCAATTGGGCCGGGGTGTCTACATTTTAACAAGCTTCAAATGCCTCCCATGGTACTTATCTTTGGGTCACACATTGGAGTGACAGGGGTTGAAGCACAGCTTTTGGAATGTCCTACCCCCGTCACTTCTGTGGCTCCAACCACTGGCCACTGAAGGCTCAGGGGGAAATTACGGTCACAGAGTGTTCAAGCTGTGCCTTTCACCTGGAGAAACAGTTTCACTGAGGTGTCATAAAACCACACATAAAGACATCGGTGCCTCAAGACCTTTCTCCCCTGAGGTCCCCCTAGAGCAGATCTTCAAATAGAGCTCTTAGCCATGGATTAAAATAAAAAACAAAAAACTTTCCTATTGCAAAATTTAAGCCTCTGCTCTTGACAACCAAAATTATCTCTTTTTATGCCCCTTTTATGCATTTTTTAAACCAAATTTCACTTAGTAAATATTTGATTTTGACATAAACTCAGGAAAAATACAGATTTTTGTTTCTAAACTGTGGTCAAAACTAACTTTTAGTTTCTGAAGGGAAGATAAAGAAACTTGAAAATGCCAAATAAAATTGATATCTTTCAAAAATCATTAAATTAGCAAATATTTGTATGCTAACAGCTATTATAAAACTTTTGTAAACTAGTTGATTCCTCTTAGTAGACTAGGCATTCCATCTGCAATTATACTTATATTGTTCATTTGCATGGATAATTTGTTTTGATTAGAAAGATGTAAAATCCTAACTGAATTCCAAATGAGTTGAATTTAAAGTAGGGGGTTTTCATAAAGTACACAGTAAATATTTAAACCAAGAAACAGTCTCTTTGGGTTTGGTGGGTGATTACTGTAATATTTTGATTTGTTTTAATTCAATCATTTAAAAATATAGATTCCATTCTGTTTCAAGTAGATTGTAGTGTGTGTTGTATGAAGAAACTATATACTCACATGATAATATATTTTGAGTACATATTTGAGTTCATTTCTATGTTCAGCAAGTATGATTAATTTCAGCTCTTTTTGGTTTGGTACCATATTATATAGTTTATACAATAATCATCTTAAAAACTCACCTCTCATTTCAAAATATTATTTTTAATTCAAAACAATTTTAGAACTCATAATCTGAAGGCTCAGATATGTCCGTGCATGTGCACACACACAGGCATGCACAGCATTCTCTGTTACTGCCCTGTGTTCCTCTGCCCTCTTCTGGTAGCAAGTGAGACCTCCCTTTGCTCATTTTAAACTTACCTCCAGTTAACTGTTTTTTCCTCTCGCAGAATTGCAGTTCGAAATACTTTATGAAGCAACTGGACAGGTCATTAAGAGTTGTCTTAGCATGTCCAAAGGCCTCTAAAATGCACATGACCTACAGTAAAAGAGGACCATTTATTGAACTCAGTTGTGTTGTTGTTTTTTACATAAAACTAGAGAATAATAGCAAGAATATGAGAAATATTCCATTATCTAAGAGGTTCTCTATTGTTCATATAACCCCTTGTTGGATGTTTGAAGTCCCTCTCCTACAGCAAACTACAGTAGTGTTCTTATGCGTGGTTTCACTTTTCCAGTTTCAGTTACCTGGGGTCAACCATGGTTCAAAAATATTAAACGGAGCCCAGCCAGTGTGCTCAGTGGTTGAGCATCAACCAATGCACCAAGAGGCCGCTGGTTTAATTCCTGCTCAGGGCACATGCCTGGGTTGCGGGTTCAATCCCAAGTAGGGGGCAGCAGGAGGCAGCCCGCTCACACTGATGTTTCTTTCTCTCTCCTTCTCCCTTCCTCTCGCTCTAAAATCAATACAAAACATATTTAAAATATATATTCAATAGAAAATTCCAGCAATAAATAACTCATGTTTTAAATTGCGCACTGTTCATGTGTAACGTGATGAAATTTTCCGTCACCTCACTCCATTTCACCCAGAAAGTGAATCATCCCTTTTCTAGTGTATCCGCGCTACATATGCTACAGGCCTGTTAGTCACTTGTAACCATCTTGGTTATCATATCAACTGTGGGAGCATCAAAGGGCTTGTGTATAGTAACCCTTATTTTACTTAATAATCCCACATTCACATAACTTCTATGAAGATGTAATGTTATAATTGTTTATTTTGTCATTGTTGTTAACCTTTTACTGTGCCTACTTTATAAATTAAACTTTAACACAAGTATGTATGTATAGAAAATGTACACATTGTCAAGATGTGTGAATCAAACATCATATATATATATATATATATATATATATATATATATATATATGCTGTTGTGGCTTTGGAGGGAAGAAATCAAAGTTAAAAGTGATAGAATATATTTTAAAAATAATAAATGCACTTAAATACTGGATTATAACCTTCTTTCAATTTTACTTAATTTACACCCTTTTTCAACACCGAACCCCTACATTATGCTCCCTTCACCTTGGTATGGCTTCAAACCAACCATTCTCTCCCACAGAAACAAGAATAAGAATTCTAGATGAAGCCGTGTGCCCAGCGTTTCTTACTGCCATGTGTTCTCTTTCAGAAGGGAGGAATTTGAGGTTTTAAAATTCTGTTAATAAAGCTCCTCAGATCAACCTGGCATCTGAAATTCATTCTTGATGTGTTTCTTTAAACACTGACTATAGAACAAACACAATTTATTCTCATAATTTATTGTGCTTGTGATAATGATTATGACCAAGAAATTCTCCAAACAGCATGAAAATATGAAGGTAAAGTTGTTTTTCCAGATAAAAATAATATTAAATACAGTTCCTGCATCAGCCGCAAGAGGGAGCACAATAACACCTCATCATAATTTCAGGTAACAATATTTTTGAGAATTTTAATCTAAATTAAAAAAAAGAAATTTTGCTCCTATTTTTTAATTTTCTGAATACTGCTAGACCAAGGCATTCAATTTGCCTGGAAGTACTTTATATTTATAAAGATTATGAAAAACACTTTGATATTAATCAAGTGTTGAGTTGTGTTAATAGTGAAATACATAAAATATCTGTTTAGGAAGTTTGATCTTTTGAATAGAAACATATACTAAATCTTTACCAAAACTCTATTATTTAAGTCTCTTTAAAATAAACTAATTTTAAAGATCAAATAAATTATAGTAGTTATGGCAGAAATGTTTTCTCAAAAGGAATTACAAATAGTTTTTATTAAGGTCCTATTTTTGCTTATTTTACAATACTTTAACATTATATAAGTATATAGTGAAATTCATAATGCAATTATATCACTTTTTTTTACCTTTTTAAGATCTTTATTGTTGAAAGTTTTACATAGGTCCTCCTTTTCCCACATTGACCTCTCCAGCCTGCTATATCACAGCTTAAACATTTATGTTATTACATTAAACAACTGTTTAAAATTCACTAAAAGGGTTAGAATGTTTTAGAATATTTAATACTTTTTGATGTTGTATCAGATAACAAACTGAATTTTTATTATTATATAAAATGTACATAAAAGATAAATAATGACATGTACCCAAATAGGAAGTATAGGGTACTTGTTAAATGTATATGCTTTGTAGTGAGAAGTAGCTGCAATCACATTCTTGTTCTGCTAATGACAAATTATATCACATTGAGCAAATTTAGGAAATTTCTCGAACCTCATTTTCCTTTATTCTAACACAGGGATAACTCCTTTGGTGGTTGTGTCAGATGTATAAAGCCCTCCGATTGGTAACTGGCACACATTTAACATTCAGCAAATAACAAAGATTAATTTTATTTTTTTGTTAATAATAATAGAAATGTAGATATATAACTTCATATATATGTGTGTATTTATGTATATAAAGTTATATATGGATACTAGAGGCCCAGTGCACAAAATTCATGCGGGGGGGGGGAGGGGTATGGTCCTTCAGCCCTGCTTGCACCCTCTAAAAATCTGGGAACGCTGGCTCCTAACCGCTTGCCTGCCTGCCTGCCTGATCACCCCTAACCACTCTGCCTGCCTGATTGCCCCAACTGCTCACCTGCCTGCCTGATCGCCCCTAACTGCCTCTGCCTGCCTGCCTCGTAGCCCCTAACCCCTCTGCCTGCCTTCCTGATTGCCCCTCATATTACACTTTTACTATTATAGATATGTAAAGTTTTACATATACATATATGAGTATACATGTATGTGTGGATATATGTGTATGTGTATACATTCATTTCCTTTTAGTCCTCACAAGTAGTGTGTCTATTTTAAACAAAAGAAAATTGAGAAATTAAGTAAGTTTCCCAAAGTTCAGAACTTTTAAATAGTGGAGCTGAGATTTCAATACAATCTCTGTGGAATTAATGTGTTCAATCACTGCATCATAGGGCTATTACTGCTAGAGTAACAGTAAACAGTACATACAAAGCAAAAAACTAAAACCCTTAAACAAAATATAAATACTCACATGGCATTCTCTCATTATGTATTCTAAATTCAAAATAACCCGTGGTTTTTATCTAAAATTGGCCACTTGGCCAATAGGTGGCACCAGACAAATGTGTTAAGAGAAATACTAGGGGGAAAAAAAAAAATAGTTCACCATTCAATTTGCCTTTGAGACAAAATAATGAGAGTGATGTACAGTAATAAAACTTTTAACTTAAAAATGTAGGCAAAGGGAAGTAAGTATATATGTCTTTAGTACTTACTGACTCATTTGATTAGCATGATTTTTTTTCCTATTTACATTGTATAGTATTATTTTCCCATAAAAGTTTAATAATTATACCATTAAAAGTTATGCACTATTATCATGGTAGTAGTTAACCTACTGTGTTTTCTAAAAATAAAAAAATCTGTGGCCCCCTCAATACAAAATAATGGCTTAGTCAATCTGACCCTCTAATTCTGCTCTGTAAAAGCAGTCACTCAATAAGTGTCTAAATCATTTGACTAAAATCTAATGTTTCGTAAAGTTGAAACTCTATTGTTTCAAAATTACTGAAAAGCTTCCGGCAGTTTTCACTCCCCCAAAAAGCATGACTTTTATGTTCCAATAAACCATGGAAAATCCCCTGCTTCCACAGTATAAAACTGAAACACAGGGATGCTAAGCAACAGCCTTCTACAGTGAGCTTATCTGTTTTTGAAACTATACAGGGAAACAAAAGCAACAACAATGGTGACAGGATCCAAACCCCCCTGCCCACTGTGTAAAGCACAGTCAGAAGCCCAGTGCAGAAGCGGAACATAAACCTAAGCAGACTTTTAAGATGGGGCCACTGGAGTGTTAGGCTAAAATCCAGAAATATCACCGCTGTGTATCCCTAAACAGTACATGTGGTGCCTCCCTAAAATGACTAACGTCACCTCTGGAGCTCAACGCTTGCCTCTCCCTCACCTTCCCGAGAGCAAGTAAATCTCTCTTCCTCTCTGCACCTTCTTCACGGAGGGCACTATTTACCATGGCAGCATGAAACATACAAATGGCAGCTTCCTCCCAAGCCCATTCATTTTGCCCCCCCCCCCACACACACACACACACTCCATATAATAATCTTTAATTTGCAAAACCTTAATTATGCCTTTGATGTAAACCACAAGGAAAAGGCTCTCCATTCCTCAGCCTCCACACAATTCTCTGCAGAAGACCATCCTCATATTCTTCCCTGAAACGTCCCTACCACTCTTTCACTCTGTATCTGGTAACTGCTGATAAGAAGAACCTTCAAAGGCTGTTTTTGTTTCACACTATGCTAAGAAGCAGGGCAAAACTGTTTGGGCTAGACTCGCCCAGTATTTGCTAATGGAAGACACCCTGTGTATGTCAGTTGCACACATCCCTCGTGGCAGCCTCATGCTCCGTGTCTGCTGGCGTGGTACCTCAGAGGGATGTCTCACCATCTAATCTGGCTGGACTGGCTCCCTAATTCAGCCCACTTGCTTCGCTCCTTTCAGAGCCATCCAACGCATCTCATTCTGTACTGAGCGTCAAGCTTTCTACTAAATTGCTCCATATTTCAAGGATGTTCTTTTCTACTCATCTCCTTAATCAGATTTTCCTTTCATGCAGCTCATCACTTAAATGTATGTAATTTCACTGAACTCCTGTGATGTTATAAAGATTTACCGCCTGATTCATAAATGTAGCCAATGCTTGCATGCGATTTCCAGATATACACTTGGACATTGTGCAAAAAAATGTGCTAATGTTTTGGATACTGAATAATATTCATGCAGATAACTTAAAGGAAGAGCAAAAAAAGCATAATGGACATGAACTTTAAGCCATACTCAAACCTGGGAAATATTATTTGATGAAATTAGAAATCACTTATTTATGACATCTTTAATTTGCCATGAGAAATGAATACAAAACAAAAATGAATTAGAAATCATCTTATGTAAAATTTCCATTGATAGTATAATATTGATTCCAAGATTCTAATTAATTTTGGAAGAGTTAGATCTATCTTGTCCAAAGATATTCAATTTGGAATGTATTCACTTAAGCTAAAAAGCAAAGCCAATTTGCATAAAGTAATCTAGAATGCATTTTAGAAATTACATAGCCTGCTCTTTCTCAAAGGATCATTTTAATAAATGATTACTTAAGTCTATAATTTACAGTGGAGATTATTGTTTCTTGTCATAATAATTAAGCCAATGGATCCTGCTATTCTATTAGTTAACTCACGTCTATTTTATAACTGTGTTGTTTTATAAATTTTCTAATCCTTAAATGTCAGTAGTCAGCATATTGCAAGATCTGAATAAAAAAGATAATTTATGCTCTTCCCTGAAATGTTAAATTATTTTGAGCTGTGCTGTAGAAATATGCAGGTGCTCAATCTATAGGCCGAGCTTAGTAAATGGCTATGAAGTAAAGTTTTTAATAAACATGTGATACTATGGATACACTGCAGTATTTATTTATTATATATTCTTCATAATGAGAAAAATCTCCAGGATCAGGCACATGCTTGGGAATCCATAAAAGCATATTTAACTTTTGAAGGGCTTCTTATTCAAAAGTAGAAAATATAAGGAAATAACATTAATCTACCAATTAATGTAAGTTCCTCTCATTTCTAAATGAGGAATCCAAGACTAAGTCTCCAGAATATCCCCAGGTAAACACTACCTGGCAGAAATAACTCTGCCCTGCCGCACGAGGTAAAGGGGTGAGCGAAAGCAAACCGTACACAACAGCACAATACTCACTGCGAAATACATTTCTAGATTTTCAGTGGGGGAACCTTTACATGGCACTGTCTTAGGGAATGGCCTACGATACCAGCGACCGCTTTTATTCCAATGCAATCGGACACTTTCAAGTACACAATTACTGAATGAAACGCAGGTCTCATTCTGCAAAGATGCTCGAGGGGCAGCTGTGTAGGGAGATTCTGGAGGGGCACGCTGTGTCAACTTCAGACCGGATTATTATACCTGCAACACCTCACTTAGAAATACTCTCCAAGAATGTGTGTGCTGCTACAGCGTGGCCTATGATGTGTACCAAGTGTTTTTGTTTTTTCCTTCATATGCAAGCAAATGTTTATTTAGAAAGTTGCAGAGGCAGAAGAGGGCCAGCTGGGCTCTGTGAGCTCAGAAAACAAGCTACAGAGGCAAAAGAATGGCCCTTGGAGTTTAGGAGAAAGAAAGCAAAGAGACACCCCTAAAGGAAGAAGGTGTGTGTGTGTGTGTGTGTGTGTGTGTGTGTGTGTGTGAGAGAGAGAGAGAGAGAGAGAGAGAGAGAGAGAGAGAGAGAGAAAGAGAGAGAGAGAGAGAGAAGAGGGAGAGAGAACTAAAGTGTTTTTTCAATCAAGGAAATGATATAGCACATAGGGACATTATTTTCTTGCATGTCATACAGAGCATGTTGATATATTTTTTACAAAACTTATATTCCTCTTACATATGTGAGGAATTGAACATAATCTTTGGCATATAAAATTCATGTGTTTTGGCCTGGGGTTGAAAATTTACTTTCTACTTATCAATGCCCATAAGGTTTCCTGTTGTCAATTCTCTTACACACATTGAAACTTTATTATCAGTTTTCATTAATCGTCCACAAGTTTTGCTTATTGGGTCATCCCTGCCAAAGGCATCTACACATCGATGGGGCACTTTCTAGGTGAACAACAATCTCTAACTAAATTACATGTTTTCAGTCTAACTGTTCTCGGCAAATATGAAGAGAGTATGTTCGAAACCTTTTAAAATATATACAAAAAAATAAAAGTTCACTTGAACAATATTCATTTATACCAAGCCCCAAACTTTTCTTTTTCTTTATTTCCACAAATTTTGTCCCACTTATGGTTAAACGCATAGTGTATTATGGTGTCACCCTGTATTTTTAAATGACATTTTTCTTGGCACAACATATTTTCCAAGCCAAATAAGAAACTTACGTGTTTGAATTTGGAATCAAAGATAGGCCTGCTGGTGCCCGACCTACAGGTTAGGTGCCTAATTATTTGTTTGCTGGCTTCGGTCTTTCCAGACCCTCTTTCCCCACTGAAAGAAAACAGAGAAAAAAACACAAGTTTACTGTTTTTGGAAACTGTAGTAAAAAATTAATAACCACAGATAATTCTCCAGCATGATGACAGGAGGGAACTACATAACTTTCAATGAATTTATGGTATCTTTTTACTCTTTAATTCGATTCATTCATTCAAATCATAGTGAATATCTCCTGTGTCAGGTGCCCTATGGGGTCTAGATGCGGGACTATAAATGAACAGGCTGCAACCTCTGCCATCCAAAACCTTACAGTGCAGGAACATGTAACTTAGGTGTGAGGTGGAAAGAGCCACCATCAACTGGTCCTCAGCTTGTAAATGACAGTAGTGAGGGGGAGCCAGGTGATAGCCCTCTGCCCTGGAGGTGCATGCATCCTCGTCTAGAGTCACTCGGCCTGGCTTTGTGAAATCTTCCTGCACCTTCCCGACAAGACATTACATCTTCCATCTTTCTGAGCTTTCCTTCTCTTTTCTTCTGAATGAATATAAAGTGTGCAGCTGCTAAAACTAAGTTGCTAAGATAACAGAGGTGAGCAAAGCACTGACCCTCAGCAGACCCTAACAGGGCCCATTTTCTCTTGAGGCTGCTGTCAGTTTGGACAGACCATGTTTCCCATTGTCCTTCAACCTAGGAACAAGCACTGACCAACTTGTTATTTTTAATGATATTTCCCAGGCATACTTCACACCTTACCTAATTCCTATAAATAATTACTGTATTATACTCCTGAAATTAGACAATTTAGTATTAAAATTCTAATATAATAATTGCCATACCCAAGCGGTCTGATATAAAATAAAGTTTTTAGTACATCCAGATAGAATACTTTTATCTCTTAGTCTTTTATCTCTGAATCAAAAAAATTTATATATATATTTACTAGTGTTTTCTGAGGTTTTTCCCTTGAAGTTTTGTTCTAATGAATTTGATTAAAGGGGGTTTGCCAGAAAAGAAGCTGAACTTTCATTACTTTATTCAGGTCTCAGGTTGTTAACAAATGCTTCCCCCCTTATACATGCTGCCTGCAAACATTTTCACCACTTTTAGAACAAGCGCCCCCACGTCCTCAGCAGAGCAGGGGACAGTGACCTGCCCAGGACAAGCTGCTCCTTTTCTGGGTTCAAAGAACTTTGCCTTTAACTTTCTAATTTCAGAGAAGAAGCAACCCAGACCATTCACGGTGGAAATTTAATTTCTATAATTATATTTATCGTTACTAAAATTCTACTTCCCAGCAAACTGATTAGATGTTTCAAGAATCTTTTTTTAAAAAATAGAGATTTTGCTTGCATTCACTCAGGAATAAATCTTGAAAATACCATATCCCTTTTTTAAATATTGCTCATTCTTTCAAATGAAAGTCACTAAGGACCTACTATGTGCCCGAGGCTTAAGAGGTAAAGAAGTGAAAACACTGCTTTCTGTGCTAGCTTCCCAGGGTACTCTCAATAAACACTACGCACAGAAATGCCACATAATTAAAACACAGTGGGCAATGCACCCAAGGGTGAAGGAGCAAGTATATCACCTACAGGGAACCAGGGACGACATCTGGATGAGGCAGAAGTTGAGCTGATCCTTGGAGAAGGAGTAGCATAGAAGGTAGCATTTATTTGGCATTAATATTCAATAAATATTCCTTGAGCTTCTGTTAAGAAAGTTGAAATAGGTGGCGAGTGCAGAGTGGTGAATGGGGCAGAAATAGCCCCTGTGAATATGGAGACACGGAGGCCTGTGAGGTATGGGGCTGACCTAGTGGTCACAGAGTCCCTTCTCTGCTCCCACAGTTGCATTGTCAGACAAGGAGCAGGGAAGGTCAGAGCTAAAATCACACATATTTTAACTCTCTCATAAAATCTAAGAATAGACACATTTCATTTAAACTGAGTAAAATATAAGGAAATTTTTTTTAAAAAGAGAGAGAGATGGGTTAGGACAGGTTTGGCTCCATGGGAGATCACTTTAAAACTAAAATATCTAGTTCAACTTCTTCAAGAAATAATTTTTATCTCAAAATCTAAGTCTATGGTTAAACTGGAAGTTGACCAGTGTGCTAATCAGAGGCCCACAATAATGCTTCAGCTTATCCGAACTGCCTTGTCTGCTAAATCTGTTCATGACAGAGGCGGACCCTGTACTGCTTATCCCACAAGCTACTTGTGTGTACAGCAAATAGCATTAATTTAGATTTGCTCAGCATAGGGCTAGGATAGTGGCTATTTGTCACAGATGCTCAAACAATTAATTAAAACCATCTCACAAGGCTTTAGGAAGTCAAAGGGAAGGCAGATCATGATAGACTCCGGACTCTCAATTATAGCCCAGGAAAAATAGCTGAGAATTATTAAAAACCTTTCCTCAAGATAAAACCTAGTGTGCCACTGGGGCCTATATTACCAACAAAATGAGAAATAAGATTAAAATTTGGAAGTAACATTTTCCTGGCCTAGCACTAACTTACAGAATTCCTATTCTAGGAATACGTAGGTTTTGATCCCAAATCTTAAAAATCGTTTGTTGCATATGCTAGTTATGGGGCAAATAGACACCAAAGAGGGGAACTTTATAGGCAATGTGTTTAGCTGAATTCTAAATGTATTAATGTTAATGTATTACTATAAATGTAGAAAGTTTTTATATTAGTCAAGATGATCAAGGAGGTAGAGAAGCTATATAAAACACTAATCTTGAAAGAAGACAGAATGACTATACAAATAATTCCTTGTGATCACAGATTTGTTCTTCAATTCTGGATGCCAGGACTAGGTGATACTCTTAAAACTTAATAAAGAAATCTTTCTTTCAGACTAGGTGGTTGATACATCACCATTTATTAATTCACATTATTGGGCTCATATCCCCAATTCACTATTTACTAATTATAATATGCTAGGCTAATTAGTTAACGTTTCTAATACTCAGTCACCTGATATAAAAATGGTGATAAGAATAATACCTATCAATAAGGTTGCTAAAGTGATGAATATGATAATACAAAGACAGCATCTAGCACTTAGTAATTTCTCAATACATATTACTTGTTATTATTGTTAACACTGCCAAACATGCCTCGCAATCTCACAATTTTTTGAAAGTGTTCCCTTTTTGTCACAGTAAGACCGGAAAACACAATAGATGAGGCAAATAAACATACAGCTGCTTGATTCAAGAATGGATGGGGCCGCCCTCCAGGGCGTCCCTTACCCAGGGACGTTTTGGAACAAGTGCAAAAACAACTACTTACTTATATGTTATTTTGTAAATGAGAACACTAATGTTTGCCACCCATCAATCTGAACCTCCATCACATTTTTTTAATCAAATTGACAATGTGAAAGTACATAAATAATGTTTATTTAAATCTTCAAATTGTCTCTGGGTTCTCTCCAGCTTTCCTTCTTTACATGCCATCATTTCATTGTGGCTGCAGGTGTGCAATGGTTTATTTACAGGGTCAGTTTTCAACCAACACTGTGGGCCAGAACTCAGGGAAAGCCATGAGTACAGAAACCCCTCCTTTAGAGGTTTCTCCTAATGTCAAACATGATTCTCAATGCAGATCTTATTGCGATGCCTAAATATTTATTTAATTTTATATCAAAACATAATCACATTTCACCTCTAACTCTGTAAGATTTTTTTTTTTTGGTGTAAAGAATGTTTGCTCCAATATAAATCATCCTCCTGATCTTCGTATTTATGGGCTAATGTTACCATTAGATTCCAATAAAAAAATACTTCGCAGTGTATAATTTTGGTAAAATATGAGCAAAAGTAAATACCCTAGAAGCAGGAGGGAAAACCCACAGTTGCAAGCTAATCATTTTTATTTTGTTTTTTGGGCAGCACCACAATGTGGAGAACTGTGGAACAGGTTCACTAACATCGGATGCTTTTCTTCCCCCATGTGTTCTAAGGGTTGAAAGCAAAATCACTCTGGTTTGAAGTTGTAAATCTTCAAAATGAACTGAGTTGCAGGTTAAGTTGCTGATATTGATCCAGCCACACTTGGGGCTATTTCCAACAACAAAGACATTTCTCCTTTGTAAGAAATCAACGATATACTGGACTGCAACCTGCCCAGGAAGTAAACAGATGTAAACCATAATAGATGCAGACATTTTTACAGCCAAGGCCTCAGGATGGGGTGCAGCATGGGTTTACCTGAGAATGAAGCACTGGGGCCGCTGCTCCTGGAATAGCTGGTACACGGCCCGCTCCGCACAGGAGAAAATGTGGGGTGGCAGGGAGGAGCAGGGCTGCCCGGTGCTGCTCCTGTACAGCTGGGAGACCTGGAACACAGTGCAGCATAGACAGACATCTCTGTAAAAAGGCTTCAGGACACTGTCCCGCATGACTCAGCTGACTTCGTTCCCAAACATGAAAGTGAATTTATCTCCAATTTTGAACCCCATTTGTAACTACAAAACATTTGTCAAATTATGCCCCTTTTCAGCACATTGGAAGCATTCATAATGATAAAATGGAGACATAGTTGATCCTTCATAACTAGGTTCACAGGCTTTAAATTATTCAGCTGTCTTTAAAAAGAGCAACTCACAAAAATCCTGTTTAATGGGTAAACAAGAAGTGAATGGAAACTGTGGTAATTTCCATCAAATACAATTTCTCTGCATCATCTAATTTCAGTCACAGGAGATAGAAAGGATTTTTAATTTGAATAGAAGGCAGTTGCCACTGAAACACATATGAATTTATAAATTTCTCAGAAAAACAAATTTTTAATTAACTTAATTTCAGTGACAGTGATTTATGATGATTGCCATGATGATTCAGTGCCAGTATTTTCATGACTTTTGAGTTTCTAATGAATCCACTTACATGTGAATACATTTGAAATGATAGAATGACTTGTGAGGCATGAAAAAATACCAGGCAAACAATTACTTTATAAAATAAGTGGCCTATTTCTTCAAAGATGTCAAGACTGGGAAGTTCAATAGAAAACTGAAGAACTGCTCCGGACTGAAGATTCGGAGCCTGGTGGATCCATCCTTGTGCCCTGCACGGTGGCCTGGACTGTGGACTATCTGCTCATTACTGGACAATGGCAAAAACTCCCAGGAGTCCTATTCATCAGGTGATGACAGTACCTCTGTAGAAACTCCCTATTTTTGATGGTTATATGGAGGGTAGATAAAAAAATGCCTTTGTTTGCAGAAAACGCACAGTACATGCCTTCAACCTTGATAGGACCACATGCCAGCAAATTATTTGAAAATGGTTGAGGAAAAAAGTTGTTAGTACTATTAGTCTGCAAATTTTCCATTAGTGTTACATTATTTAAAATTATAGAGGAAAAGAATATTTGACAGTTGAATAAATAATCTGCAGTTATAAGACAATTAGAATCTCGCAAATATCATGGTGCCTGGCATCTATCAGGTATATAAGAGAATATACTGTAAGATCCATTTACATAAGGTCAAAAACAGGTCAAAGTAATCGAGGCTGTTCGTGGTCAGGTCAGGGGGACCTTGGGCAAGGTGTTAGCAGTGATGAGAAAGGAGCAAGAATGAGGCTTCTGGAGTGCTGGTCACCTTTGCATCTGAGAGCTCAGGAACATTGATTATTCTGTACACTTAGAAATGAGCACTTTCCCATATGTATTATATCTCGACAAAAATTTCAAAAAGTTAAAGTCATTAAACACTGTGGATCTGGCCCAGATACTAGAGGAAGAGATCCCTACAGAACTAACTCAAGACGCACATGCATGGGGAATTGGTACATGGCAGGTTTCTGCATCACTGATCAGTATAGTAAAGAGTAGTGCTGAGAAAACTGACCATGTATTTGTAAAGGAAACAAACGTTGAATTCTATATCATGCCACATGTAAAAATAAATTCCAGATGAATCTAAGTCACAAATATAAACAGCAGACTTAAATAATTTACTTTTAACATTTTTTATTCATTGATTCATTTTAAAGAGAGATAGAGGAAGAAAGGGAGAGAAAGAAAGAGGAATATTGATTTGTTGTTCCACTTATTTTTTGTATTCATTGGTTGATTGCTGTATGTGCCCTGACTGGGGATCAAATCTCAACCTTGGTATATTGGGATAATTCTCTAACCAACTGAGTAGACAGAGCAAAACTTAAATAATTTAGGCAAGTATATGAATAGTGCTATCATGATTTGGGTAAGAAAATGAGGGTCACAAACACATTTATAATGGCAATGATGGGTCAATCTCACAACATTGCATTTAACAACTCCTGTGCTACCACAAACACTATAATAATAAAACAAAAAGTCTAAGCAAAGCCAGAGAAGAGAATGAACTGTGCAAATAACCAATTATCATTATTTTCTAAATGATTCTAAGAAATCAATGAGAAATCTGGAAATGAAAGAAAAAAAATTGGGCAAAGAATATAAATGGAAAAAAAATGTCCAATAAATATGAGAAAAGATGCAGAAACTCTGGTAAGCAGGCAGTGCCATCCTATATAATAAGAAGGTAATATGCAAATTGACTGTCACACCCTCGTGCACGATGGACACCCCCATGTGGTCACAAGATGGCCGCCACAAGATGGCTAGCAGGGGAGGGCAGTTGTGAGTGATCAGGCCAGCAGGGGAGGGCAGTTGGAGGCAACCAGGCCTGCAGGGGAGGAAGGGAAGTTGGGGGCAACCAGGTTGGCAGGGGAGGGCAGTTGGGGGCAACCAGGCTGGCAGGGGAGCAGTTAGGTGTTGATCAGGCTGGCAGGGGAGCAGTTAGGTGTTGATCAGGCTGGCAGGGGAGTGGTTAGGGAGTGATCAGGCTGGCAGGCAGATGCGGTTAGGGGGAATCAGGCAGGCGAGCAGTTGGGAGACAGCAGTCCCAGATTGTGAGAGGGATGTCCCACAGGGATCAGGCCTACACCGGCAGTCGGACATCCCTGAGGGGTCTCAGATTGGAGAGGTCTGGGCTGGGGGACAACACCCCCCCTCCAGTGCAGGAATTTCATGCACCGGGCCTCTAGTTTCAAATAATAAGGGAATATATTACACATAAAATATGAGCATGTTTATTATAGACTAGAGGCCCGGTGTACAAAAATTTGTGCACTCGCGGGGGGCGGGGGTGTCCCTCAGCCCAGCCTGTGCCCTCTCGCAGCCTGGGACCCCTCGGGAGATAACAACCTGCTGGCTTAGGCCTGCTCCCGGGTGGCAGAGGGCAGGCCTAATCCCTAGGTGCAGCCCCTGGTCAAGCTCAGAGCAGGGCCGATTGGGGAGTAGGGGCGCCACCCCCTGTCATGCACAGAGCAGGGCGGATTGGGAGGTTGCGATGCCACCCTTAGTCACGCTCAGGGTAGGGCCAATTGGGGGGTTGGGGCACCACCCCCTGTTACACTCAAGGCAGGGTTGATGGGGAGGTTGCGGCGCCACCCCCTGTCACGCACATAGCAGGGCCAATCAGGGAGTTGGGGCGCTGCCCCCTGTCACGCACAGAGCAGGGCAGATCAGGGGGTTGGGGCGCCGCCCTCTATCACCCACAGAGCAGGGCCGATCAGGGGGTTGGGGCTCCGCCACTGTCACACTCAGGGCAGGGCTGATGGGGAGGTTATAGCTCTACCCCATCACACACAGAGCAGGGCCCGTGGGGTGGGGGGGTTGGGGCGCCACCCTCTATCACCCACAGAGCAGGGCCGATCAGGGGGTTGGGGCGCCGCGAGGTTATGGCTCTACCCCGTCATACACAGAGTAGGGCCCGTGGGGTGGGGAGGTTGGGGCGCCGCACCCTGTCACACACAGAGCCGCAGGGCGATCAGGGGGTTGGGGCGCCGCACCCTGTCACAAACAGAGCAGGGTGGATAGGGAGGTTGTGGCCCCGCCCCCTGTCACACACAGAGCCGCAGGGCGATCAGGGGGTTTGGGCGTTGCCCCCTGTCACGCTGATCCCGGTGCTGGGAGGCATATTACCCTTTTACTATATAGGATAGAGGCCTGGTGCATGGGTGGGGGCTGGCTGGTTTGCCCTGTAGGGTGTCCTGGATCAGGGTGGGAGTCCCCATTGGGGTGCCTGGCCAGCCTGAATGAGGGGATGATGGCTGTTTGCAGCTGGTCACACACCCTTCAGGGTAGGGGTCCCCACTGGGGTGCCTGGCCAGTCTGGGTGAGGGGCTGAGGGCTGTTTTCAGGCTGGGACTGAAGCTCCCAACCGCTCCTTTTTTCTTTTTCTTTTTTTTTTATTCTGGGCCAGCTTTAGCTCTGAGGCTTGGCTCCAGCTCTGAGGCCTCAGCTGCTGAAAGTAGGTATCCGGTTTGTTTAGGTTCTATAATCGAAACTCTGTATCAACTCCAGCTCTGTGATCCCGGCTCGCTGAAAGCAGGTTTCTGGGGTTTTGTTTAGCTTCTATATTTGTTGCAATGTTCAAACTGCAGGCTCAGAACCGGCAAGGCAGGCGGGGAATGTTGGTTTCCTCCGTCACTGAAGCAAGCAAGCCTCATGTTCAGTTTAAGCTGCCTGGCTGCCGGCCGCCATCTTGGCTGGCAGTTAAATTGCATATCACCCTGATTAGCCAATGGGAAGGGTAGCAGTCGTACGCCAATTACCATGTTTCTCTTTTATTAGATAGGATAGTTAATACTAGTAATGATGGCTTATACTTGCTATGGGCTTGCTGCTGTTCTTAATGCTTTATACTCACTCTCTTATCCATTCCTCCCAGAAACCCAGAAATTGGGTATGATAATCATCTTCTTTTTATAGATATAGAAACTGATGCAAAGTTTTAGTGCTCCTAGGTCATATGGTTAGTTAGTGGTGGAGGTTGATTTCCTGTCAACCATGTAATTTCCTGTCCTTTAGGGAAGTTGAATACATTTTTATCTTTGTAAACTCAACTGGGCTGTTTTCTCAGCTTGGTATTATAATATATTGTATGTTTTCTGAACACAGCATTCACTCTGTCATATCAGTTGTAGCAATGGGGTGGATAACGTTGGTGATATTCATCATTTCCAGTTATTTCAACTGCAGGATGACCTTATTAGCTGCTTCCAAGGATTTCTTAGAGTCCGCAGCTCTTCTTTATTTATTTCAACAGGATACAGTTTGACTTCATTTTATTTTATGTGTAAGTGAAGGTCTAAAAGTTGAGTTTGTAATGGAGCAATCTTGTCACAAGAAAGTGTAAGCTTTAAGTGCCAATCAAAATCCTGCAACTGTGCAGAGGAAATATCAACGATTTCTTCTAACCGAGCCTGATTAATTTCATCTTTTCTACTTTTCAAGCATTTCATGATAGCATCTTGATTAAATGAATTTGACTGATTCAATTGCTGAGATAACTCCTCATCAGATAAATTTTTACCAACTACAGCTTTGAAAAATTTGGTAATATATTCCAGAACACATATAATATATTCTATTCTGTGGAATCCCAAACACTCTGATAATCCTGGTAGACAGGATAAATTCAGCCACAAATGCCATAAATTTTTTTGTGCAGAAGCTGTGGACCTAGCTCAAAGCTGGAAGCTTCTGCAGCCACCACCATATGACTGTGTTTTAATAAGTAAAATACTATAGGACATTTAGAATAAACTAACTAGACCAGTGATGGCGAACCTATGACACACATGTCAGAGGTGACACGGGAACTCATCTTTTTGGTTGATTTTTCTTTGTTAAATGGCATTTAAATATATAAAATAAATATCAAAAATATAAATCTTTGTTTTACTATGGTTGCAAATATCAAAAATTTCTATTTGTGACACAGCACCAGAGTTAAGTTAGGGTTTTTCAAAATGCTGACACACCGAGCTCAAATGGTTTGCCATCACTGAACTAGACCTATACCTTTTTTATACATATATTTTTTATTGATTTCAGAGAGGAAGGGAGAGAAACAGAGAGATAGAAACATCAATGATGAGAGAGAAGCATTGATTGGCTGTCTCTTGCATGCCTTCTACTAGGGGGGATCGAGCCCGCAACCTGGGCATGTGCCTTTGGCTAGAATCGAAACCAGGAACCTTCAGTCCACAGGCCGACACTCTATCCACTGAGCTAAACCAGTTAGAGTTACACTACACCTTTTAATGTGAAAAAAATATTTAAAAGCAGAAGGATTAATAAATATTTTAAAAGGATATAGCTAATATGTCTTCTGAGTGAATTTAAATAGAAAGTAACAGTATATGCATTTTTATTGCATATGTATAGTGCATATGTATCGTGAATATACAAAAGATTAGATGAGCATATAATAATTACAGGGCAGTGATTGTGATTGCTTATAAAAGGAATAAGCTGAGGTGAAACTTAGTTCATAGTGCACTATGTCATATAAACTAAGACACCAAGTCATTAAAGCATATCTATTTTCAGTACTACCGAAAAAATATATGCCACACTTAAACTAGAAAACAATGTCTTCTTGTCACATCTGTAAAGTTGCAGTATGTGAAACAATGCATTTTTATTTAAAATATTTTTAAAAGAAATGAGATCCATGTGGTGGTGTACATACAATCGTCTATTGTATTATACTTGAACTTTTTGTGTTCTGATGCATTCCCAAATTAAAAATGAACATTAAATTGATTTGAATGATTTGAAAGGAAGTTCTAGCTTCCTTTTCTTTTGGGACAAATTTCTGTTCTTTTTGAAAAGTTGCAACAGCACTCTTTCTCTTCTCCCCAAGTCCAACACAAACCTTAATCTAATTTTGGCAAAATACTTTTAAACTTAACCTGTTTTGGAAAATTCTGCTGAGGATTTCATTAGATGCTATAAACAACGGCAAGACATGGAGATCCAGGAGCATAAATGGTACGAAGAATGCATTCACATCCCTACTCTGCTTCTTCACACCTGTTTGGGATTACCTCTTCTCTTTAGGCTACGTTTTACTAGAAATTAGATGTGGTTAAAGGATCCTGAGTGTCTAAATAAATTTTTTTCATGATAACCAAACTAGTAACCTTTCTCAGTCCCCTTTTCTTGCAAATCTCCTTTTCATGCAATTTTAGAGTTTTTATTGGGGAACAGTCCATTGCTCCCACCTGATAATACTTTGCTTGATGCTAATTCTATGCTTTATAAGTGTGTGTGTGTGTGTGTGTGTGTGTGTATCACACCCCTTTTTATTTAGTTATTTCTATCAAACCTGGAAGATTTTCACTTAAGTAAGTTCTAGTTGTTCTGAGTGGCAACAAGCCATCTAACTTTATATTAGCTATCATTATCAGTAACAATATTATCACTCATTCTCATTCGGACAAGCAGATATCAGCAGGGTAAGACACTGCCTTTCCCACAGGCTGCCTCTCTCCACTGCACCTTACTATCTCCCCATCTGTACCATTTTGGAACAAGAGGGTTCTGGTCAGTGGAAATTTTATGTCCTCTTTTTTATCTTATGGATGAGATGACATTATATTATCTTCATTTGTGACTATCTCTAGTCCTTGCTGGACTCTCTTTCCAATGAATAAGACCTTTCTTTATGGATCAATTTCCCTCCTGTTTTCCACTGTGCATGATGCCTCTGAATAAACTGCCAGGAGATGGCAGATTCTGCCACATCCTGATTTCTGAAGCCAGTCATGTGGTTCCATACCTTATGTGTGGGCCATTCATGGGCCCCCAGTGTCAGGATCCTGGTAACCAGTGGAAGCCCCCCATGCCAATAGCTTGAGTTGGCATAGACTATTATGCTAGTTTCACCCTATAGCATGATTATGTCGCTCTACTTGCCTGACTGGATTTTCTGTTTGTTACTTATATACCTATAAATAAATGATACCCTTAGGAAAAATGTTTTGTTCAAAGGACAACATATCATTAAATCTATATGCCTCTGGGCTCAGCACTTGTCTCAGAGTAGTCTAGCATGCATTTGCAATGGGGTCACATGACCTGGATGTAAATTCTGTCTCTGCCATTCATGAGAAAACTTTAGAAAGTATATTTAATCTCTTTAAGTATCAGTTTATTCATCTGCAAAGTGGAAAGGATTATTCTTACATTGATTGGGTTGCCTTTTGATGAAATGTGATGATGTATGTAAAGCCCTTAGAAGCAGGCCTACCATGTAATAACAAACCCTAAACAATGCCAGCTACTGGCATTCTTTCCCAGCCCTGCTACTCCATAGCTACAAAACCCTGCTCAGCCACTGCAGCTACTTGCCAAACCCAACATGTCTGGCAATGGGAATATCAGGAGACCAGCAGCAAACAGAATCTAAAATTAAGTGAAGTCCTAACCTGGCATCCCATATAAGATGCCATATTACATATCGGAAAAGCTTAATCTCACTGGCACTTAGAGGATGACCAAAGACTGCGCAGTCAAAAATATAACCTTGAAAAATTATCCCCAGGTCTTTTATCCTGAATGGTGTCATCATTTTGCATGTTGAGATTTCAAGGTGATGCATCCTTGGTCTGTGGACTCCATAGGAAAAATAATAATGAGAAATATCCAAGAAAGGTCTAAAATCGATGTGTGGGAGACGAATGAATATTCACTGCTCAAGCATTTGTCCCCATGACATTCACATGTTCATTGGTTTTCTGATTACTAACTTTGCCAATGCATTTGACCTAGTTCTTCAGTTGCCACCAAAGATGGTTGCCTGCCCCATCTCTCTCCCCTCCCGATCCTCCTTCATTTTCTACTATTTTTCTACCTTAATCTTAAACATGGTATGAATCCTGGAAATCTCACAAAATGAAATATCTATAGGAATTATTCCTAATCTTGCCTACAAAATAGAGTCTCAACACTACTTCAATTTAACCTCCATAAACTGAATGTTTCCCTGAACCTGGTTTTTCTTATGAACTCCTTTTCTTTTCTTTAACTTTCTTCGTTAGCAATACCCTTACTCTCCCAGACTCACAAATTCAAAACCTGTATCAGTTGATCTTCTCTGCTTCTATTCATTCCATATAAAATTGCTCTTTGAATACTATTTACTGTCTTTGCAGACTCACTCAATGCCTGCTTCTTCCCCATTACTAGAGTTCCCATATTAGGTCCTGATAAACTTATTATTAGATTATTTCAATATCTACTAACTAGTCTTCCTGCCTAAATATCTCCTCTCCTTAAACTGATGGAAACAAACACACTTAAAATACAATTTTTTCCCAATAGTTCTTTATTTTCTGAAAAATAAAACCCCAAGTCTTTAAATTAGCTTTATAATCTAGGCCTAAATTTTTAATTATTTAGCGTTTTTACCTTTTTAATTTATGAAATTGGTCTGTACATTTCTCTAAATGGCCTTTATTTTTTCAACTCCATTTGCTCCAAATAATTCTCCAAAATATAACTCTGTTTCCCCTCATCAGAATCGTAATCATTCTTTAAGATTTGCCCCTGTCTCATTTCTTTCCCATGTAATGCCCTTCTGAACCTAAGATTTCATCCATTCTAACCTTTCAACATGTCAATGAATAGTGTACATCTCCAATGCAGGTATTTTTCCATCCTCAGCTATAAGTGGAGTCTGTGATTATTTTTAGTTATTTATTTATTTTGTATTTTGCTTCTAGAATGTCTATATAGTTAATTACAGAGACTCTTATTCAGCATCTGTAAATATCTAACACAACATGTTATATTTAATAGACTAAATAAATCTTTGTTGCTTTTATAAGGCATTTTTGTTCCTGATTATAAGCCTGCTTTTTTTGTAAGCCTATTCAGAAAGATCTGCCTACTTTTCAATTTTCTCCTTCTCCCCTACCTCTTACGTGCTTGAAATGAGCGATGATACTTGTCTTCAGCATAAATAGGCAGCATAATAATTAACCTTTCCCTGTTGATTACGCTTCATTTAGAACTGTCTGCCTACTGGCCCCCTCAGCACCACTTCTCCCCAGTGGTTGTTAGCATCAGATCAACATTGCTTAGGGCAGCAAGCCGTCTAATGGGCAGGGCTGTTTGCTGCCATGTGTTCACATCAGTTTCAAAATGAAGTTTGCCACAAAGGGTGTTCTACATCCATGATTAATGACCTCCTAGATAAGAAATGAATATTATGCAAAGGCTTAATATAACACAGTTAACAGTACTGGTAACAAAATAAAAGTAAGACACAGATGGTATAGATCTGGTCTTTTATTTTTCAACATGAAACATAGAAGTCATTCTCCTGGTTTGTATAGTCTTTATAGATATGATCATACTCAACATTTTCTTTTTACTTTTATTAAAGCAATCATCACTGGAAGAAACAAAACTAAATTTATGATGTGAAAGAATAAACATACACATAAATATAATCAATAGATACACACACACAAATGGAACTTTCTATTGTGCGTCCATAGAACAATGAGACAATTTAAACATGGTTCAGTACATGCGTAGCTATTTTAAATTACAAGGTACTAATATTGCTACACAGGATGCCCACTAATTCAACCTAAAAATTAAATCCTTGTTTCTATCTAATATCTGTAATTTCATGGGTTATTACTTGTATACAAGGGGAGTACAAACTATTTGATTCTAATATACATGAACTTCAAAGCATCAAGAATTGTAAAGTTTCATTTTAACCTATTAAAATTTTACTGTAAACTTTATATCAGTGTATATTTTATCAAAATATATTTATTTTCCTCTTACATCCTACTAGTATATCAGAATCAGCTGGAAATGGATGGAAGACTATGATACCCATAATTTATAAATTGTATTTGCCATTTAAAATTTTAATGAAGTGTTCTGGCAAAAATCTCAATGCATTATATTCATTCCTATATTGATAAAGAAATATGTCTCTTCCTGTTTCTCTTCTTTTATCTGCTAGCATGTATTTCTGAAAGAACTGCAAATACCACATATTATTTAAAGCTATAAAGCTGCCATAGTGTTGAGACCCAAAAAACAAACCACAAAATATCAGATTTATTCCATTACAAAATACAATATAATATGGCAGATAATGCCATATTACAAAATTTATGTAAATTTTCCCTGAGACTTAGAATTTTACCTCTAGATCCATGGAAGCATCTAAATTATATAACTGAATTACTTAAAACTCACTTTTGTCTCACCATAAGATTATTGTTCACTCTACAATTAAATGTGACACTATAACATAATCCAGGAACAATACATCAATAGTTAACTTTAAATAATTATATATATATACTAGGGGCCTGGTGCACGAAATTCGTGCACTGGGTTTGTGTGTGTGTGTGGGGGGGGTGAGTGTCCCTCAGTCCTGCCTTCCCCCTCTCACATACTGGGAGCCCTCAGGCGTTGAGCCCCATCACCCTCCAATCGCAGGATCGGCCCCTTGCCCAGGCCTGACGCCTCTGACAGAGGTGTCAGGCCTGGGCAGGGGACCCTCATTTCCCCCCATCACTGGTTCTGCCCCCAGCCCAGGCCTGATGCCTCTGGACCAGGCATCAGGCCTGGGCAGGGGACCCCCAGACCCCTCCGATTGCTGGCTCTGCCCCTTGCCCAGGCCTGATGCCTCGGCCAGAGGCATAGAGCCCCATCACCCTCTGATCACCTGATCGGCCCCTTGCCCAGGCCTGACGCCTCCACCAGAGGTGTCAGGCTTGGACAGGGGACCTCCATCTCCCCCCGATCACTGGCTCTGGCCCCCGCCCAGGCCTGAGGCCTCTGGCCCAGGAATCATGCCTGGGCAGGGGACCCCTATCTCCCTCTGATCGCTTGCTCCACCCCCCGCCCAAGCCTGACGCCTCTGACCCAGGCTTCAGGCCTAGGCAAGGGGACCATCATATCCCCCAAATCCCCGGCTCAGCCCCCCGCCCAGGCCTGATGCCTCGGCCAGAGGAGTTGACCCTCATCACCCTCCAATCACCAATCACCGGATCGGCCCCTTGACCAGGCCTGAGGCCTCCGGCAGAGGTGTCAGGCCTGGGCAGGGGACCCCCAGCTCCCTGTGGTTGCAGGCTCCGCCCCTGCCCAGGCCTAATGCCTCTGGCCTAGGCTTCCGACCCAGGCAGCGGGGACCTGCAGTGGCAGCGGGGGGCACCGCGATCGTGGGCTTCGCTTTAGGCCCAGGCAAGGGACCCCTAGCTCCTAGGACTGCCAGCTTCGACCGTGCCCAGCTCCCATCGCTGGCTCCACCCCTACTTCCTGCTAACACTGGCCAGAGCGGCAAAGGTGCCTGATTCTCCAATCATGGCTGGGGGGCAGGGCAAAGGCGGCCCCAGGGCCTCCTTTGCCCTGCCCCCCAGCTCTTAGCTCCCCCCTGGGTTTCCGATCACTGTCAGTGGCAGGGGGCTTCTTCCTGCTTTCCCTTTCGCCTCCCTGCATTGTGCCTACATATGCAAATTAACCGCCATCTTGTTGGCAGTTAACTGCCAATCTTAGTTGGCAGTTAATTTGCATATAGCCCTGATTACCCAATGAAAAGGGTATTGTCGTACGCCAATTACCATTTTTCTCTTTTATTAGTATATATATATATATATATATCTGAAAGACACGTACAGAATTAAAAATAATGCAATTTTAACCAAGCTTAGATATTTGAAGGCAAATGATCTTCTGACACCAATGCAATAAAAATAGAAATGGCCCATTTTATTGTAGCTATAATAAAGTAGTTGGAAACAGACTAATGATCTTGCCATGAACAACTACTAATATAAGAGCTGGATAAAAATATAAATTAAACTCCTAATTGGAGGCCTCTGAAGATCACCAAAGCAGCAAAGACTTAAGGAATAAAGATCTTAGAGAATATCAAAATGCACTGAACCAAACAGGATCTTCTGCCTACCTTTTTCTCATAGCACATTACCACTTTGCAGAATAAAGCTCAGAGGCCTCGTAGAAACTAAATGTAAGTGTCTAAAGAGTTAAGCAGAGATTTCAGCAGTTTAACACTGCTAGGAAGACACAATTTCAAGTTCAGGTCTTAGTAACAAAGGAAAGCCTAGGTGGACATCCTCCCTATTTCTCAGTTGAGACCTTTAAGGGGGCCCGGCTTATGCACAAGAGCAAACACGAAGTAAAAGAACTGTACCAGAGTCAAGACCATCTGCTATAATTTATCTATCCACTAGGACAAAAAACATTAAAAATTCTTTGGACAAAGCTAATAACATC
The DNA here is from genome assembly GCF_964212035.1 of Myotis nattereri. Lineage (NCBI taxonomy): Eukaryota > Metazoa > Chordata > Mammalia > Chiroptera > Vespertilionidae > Myotis > Myotis nattereri. Next base: position 32,452,064 of record NC_138076.1, read on the forward strand.
CCAGCCTCTATAAATAAAAGGTTCAGTATTCAAACAATGTTTTCCAGGACTGTCTGTAAATAACATCCATGTAATACAAACCAATTGACAAATACACACACACACACACACACACACACACACACAAACACACCCAGATATCATCTACACTAATAAAAGAGAAAAATGGTAATTGGCGTACGGCGATACCTTTTTCATTGGCTAATCAGGGCTATATGCAAATTAACTGCCAACTAAGATTGGCAGTTAACTGCCAACAAGATGGCGGTTAATTTGCATATGTAGGCACAATGCAGGGAGGCGAAAGGGAAAGCAGGAAGAAGCCCCCTGCCACTGACAGTGATCGGAAACCCAGGGGGGAGCTAAGAGCTGGGGGGCAGGGCAAAGGCAGCCCTGGGGCCGCCTTTGCCCTGCCCCCCAGCCATGATTGGAGAATCAGGCGCCTTTGCCGCCCTGGCCAGTGATAGCAGGAAGTAGGGGTGGAGCCAGCGATGGGAGCTGGGCACGGTCGAAGCTGGCAGTCCCAGGAGCTAGGGGTCCCTTGCCTGGGCCTAAAGCGAAGCCCACGATCGCGGCGCCCCCCGCTGCCACTGCAGGTCCCCGCTGCCTGGGCCAGACGCCCAGGCCAGAGGCGTTAGGCCTGGGCAGGGGCGGAGCGTGCAACCGCGGGGGGCTGGGGGTCCCCTGCCCAGGCCTGACACCTCTGCCGGAGGCCTCAGGCCTGGTCAAGGGGCCGATCCGGTGATTGGTGATCGGAGGGTGATGAGGGTCAACTCCTCTGGCCGAGGCATCAGGCCTGGGTGGGGGGCGGAGCCGGGGATTTGGGGGATATGATGGTCCCTTGCCCAGGCCTGAAGCCTGGGTCAGAGGCGTCAGGATTGGGCGGGGGGTGGAGCAAGCGATCAGAGGGAGATGGGGGTCCCCTGCCCAGGCATGATTCCTGGGCCAGAGGCCTCAGGCCTGGGCGGGGGCCAGAGCCAGTGATCGGGGGGAGATGGAGGTCCCCTGTCCAAGCCTGACACCTCTGGCGGAGGCGCCAGGCCTGTGCAAGGGGCCGATCAGGCGATCGGATGGTGATGGGGGTCAATGCCTGAGGGCTCCCAGTATGTGAGAGGGGGCAGGCTGGGCTGAGGGACACTCTCCACACACACACACACACACACACACACACACACACACACACACAGTGCACAAATTTCGTGCACCGGGCCCCTAGTTAGATACTATAATTAGATTAGATTTGAGATGCTATTATCTAGTATTAGAGCTACTAGATTAATAATGGTATTATTATTAGAGTTATCAGGGACATATTTTAAAATAAGTTTTAACATGTTTAAGAAAATAGGTGGCAAAACAAAATTTTCATCAGAGAAATGAAATCTCTATGTATAAAATAAAAATTTTAATATTGATAAAAAACACCCGATGTCAATAATTTAATAGATGGTTTTAACTGTAGTTTCAAAACAATAGAAGAGAGAATTAACCTAGTCATTCTACTAACCAGAATGTAGATTAAAGTGAAGCAATGTAGAAAATAGAAAAAATCAGTTTATATTTTTATAAAATTCAAACAACAAAGAAAAAACTCATAATAGGAAACAGATATCTTTAACTGAATAATAAAATTGTGAAATATTAAAGATGTAGAATTTAGTAAAGTTGTGCTGAAAGCAAAATAAAAAGCCTCAAATATGGATTCAGAAAGGCAAACAATCAATGACAGAACTTTACAACTTAAACAACTATCAAATTAAACTCAAAGGAAGTAGAAGGAAATAATAAAAAGAAAAAGAAATCAATTGAACACACAATAAGTATACATTTGAAAAAAATTTAAAGTCAGGAGATTTCTTTGAAAATATTAAAACAAATATGAATTACTAGAAAATTGACTTCAAAAAGTCAGAGAAGACTTAAATTGCCAACGTATAAAATGGAAAAAATCACTCAAAATGTTAAAAACATTAAAAATTAGTATTATGAATAATTGAATGCCAAAATAGTTAAAGATTAAAAATGAAGAAGAGAATCATTATGCAACAACTTAATTTAGAACTTTCTGAAAATTTTGACTTTACCTATTGTTATGATTTTTCTTCTTAATAGGTCATTTGATATAAACAGGATTGTCTGGTGAGTATTATTCTACACTGTTAAATGGTATTTTAAATTTTATACTCACCATGGTGGAATAAATTGGAAGCTCCTTGAATGGGTTAACAAGTAAGAGGATGTCCCCAATGAAAGTCTGTTAAAGGAAGAAGATATAAATAGTGTTTGACCCATATAAATAGCACATTTAAAGTTAAAAATCACTCTACAATATGAAGAATAAGGAAAAACTATGCTCTTAACATTTTTTCAATTGTTTAACTTTATAAATAAATAGACAAGTGAAATTCAAATAAAATCAAGCTAATATATTTGTTCCACTGAACACACAAATAAAGGTGACATAATTGGATTCTGAGAACTAATCTTAAAGTGTTTTTATGAGAACCAGACTGGATAAAAAAATATAAAATTAAAACACATAGCAAAATATAATGGAAGAAGTAAACGGGGTAGTAATGAGTTCTATGTTGCTATAGAATAATAATAAAATGCATAACTGAGAAGTTCATAAAGGAAATGAAGATACCTTTAACTAAAAGGACAACTAATGAGATATAAAGGCACATAAAACAGATGGAACAAATAGATACCAAATAATAAATTATAGATTTAAAACCAAATACATCAGTACTTGCATCAAATGTAAAGCTACTAAATACTCTCAATTTTTTTTTAAAAAAAGGTTATAAACTGGATTAAAATACTGTGTGCTACTCTAAAGAGAAAACACTTTACATATAAAGGATAATACATTTAAAAGTTAAAGTATGGCCGAAACCGGTTTGGCTCAGTGGATAGAGCGTCGGTCTGTGGACTGAAAGGTCCCAGGTTCGATTCCGGTCAAGGGCATGTACCTGGGTTGTGGGCACATCCCCAGTAGGAGATGTGCAGGAGGCAGCTGATCGATGTTTCTCTCTCATCGATGTTTCTAACTCTCTATCTCTCTCTCTTCCTCTCTGTAAAAAATCAATAAAATATATAAAAAAAATAAAAGTTAAAGTATGAAGCAAAATATCCATTCAAACAATAACAGCAAAAAAAGTGGTTTAGCAACACTCAATTAATAGAAAATATGCTTTGAGGTAAGAACCAGTACCAGTGATAAAAAGGGACATTTCACAATGATAAAATAAAGCAATCAGGAAGATATGCAAGTCTAAATTTCTATGAGATTGAAATCTAGGATAAAATATCTGAAGCAGCAACAGCTGTTAGAAGAAAAACATGAATTCACAATGATAGTGAGGAATTTTAACAGGTTTTTTTTTCTTAGTAACTCACAAATAAGCAGACAAATTTTTGAAATAAGTAATCAACAAGTTGACCAATTGAATAATGTTACCAGAAACTGCATAAACTAGTTTCATTACATTTAAAAGACTTGAGTCACACAGAGTATATTCTCTGATCATGGTAAAATTAAGACAGAAATTAATAATGGATACCTATAAAATCAGCAAACATCTATAAGAGAAATACATAAAATACCTTTCCACAAAGAAAACTTAGACTTCTCTCTCTGGTGAATTCTTCCCAACATTGAAGTACAAAAATAAACAAATCTTATACAAATAATTCAAGAAAATAACAGAAGAAAAAACATTTCACTTTAAGAGGCCTGCATAAGCTTGATATTAAAAACATAACTAGTATATTGAAAGAAAATATACAGGCTATTCTCTCTCATTAAAATACATGCAAAAATTCTGAGCAAAACATTGACAAACTGAATTGCAATAATGCATTCAACAGATAATAGATTTCAACCAAATAAACTTTATTCTAGTAATGGAATGTTGGCTTCACATTAGAAGATCAACTCATATTACTAAGAAGTAAAGAACAAAAGTTACATGATGGTCTCACTAAATGCTGAAAAAAAAACTTTAAATACATTTAATGCCCACTTTTGATTTAAAAACAATAACTATGAAACCTATTAATTCAATAGATCTTTCTTAATCAAATAAAAAGTAACTACACATGGCATCGCTACCACAAACAACATGCTGAATGATAAAATATTGAGACCTTTTTCTCCTGGATACAAAAATGAGACAGTTCTAGGTACAGTGGGGCCTTGACTTACGAGTTTAATTCATTCCGTGATGGAGGTCATAACTCAGATTACTCGTATGTCAAATCTTAAAGTGAATGAGTGAGACATGTGATGCTGGGCTGATGTTGTGGCGTTCACTGTGACATTCACTACACCAACTAGCGGTGGGGTATCTGAAGCTGGCTCATAACCCGAATTTTAGCTCGCAACTCAAAGCAAAAAATCGGCCGAGAGACAGCAAACTTGTTCGTCGGGACACTTGTAAGTCAAGGCCCCACTGTAAATGCCCCACAGAAATACTTATCTATGTGTGCCTCCAAAAAGACATAAGATAGTTTTTAACAGTGTTATTTACTAGAGGCCCAGTGCACAAATTCATGCACGGTGGGGTCCCTCGGCCTGGCCGGCAATTGAATCCTATCTTGGCGGGCTGGCCAACAGGGGGAGGGGCCGCAGGAGGTTGGCAGACTGAGTCCCCCATCAGGGCCAATGGGGGAGTGGCTAGGGGGCGAGGGGAGGGGCCACGGGAGGTTGGCTGTGGGAGCGCACTGACCATCAGGGGGTATCTCCTGCATTGAGCGTCTGCCCCATGGTGGTCAGTGTGCATCATAGCAACTGGTCGACCAGTTGTAACAGTCACTTAGGATTTTACATATATATAACCTTAATATGCAAATAGACTGAACGGCAGAACAACCAAACAACCGGTCACTATGACGTGCACTGACCACCAGGGGGCACGCACGGAACATGGTGGGCGTCCACAGCAGGCAGCAGAGAACGGAATTTGGTGGGCGTCAGCCATGGCTGGATGGTGGAGCAGGTGAGCGGAGGTGCCAGATCAAGGCAGGGTGCTGGTCACTGTCATTGGGGCAAACCTCTGGTGGTTACTCAAAATTCTTTGCTCCCACATGTCGCAGTCCCACCCGGCGCTTGTACCTGCTGCTGGTGCCAGCCCCGTTCGCACCCACTGCCTGCGCCAGAGCCGCCACTCACACCCGCTGCCAGCACCCGCTGCCAGCCCGGATCGCTCAGTGCTGTCAGTGGGCGCAAGCAGCGGCTGCTGGCCCCGATTGCCCCTGAGGGATTCTCCACCTCCCCTGCTCCTGAGAGGGGATCGAGCAGCAGGCATTGCTGCGCCAGCCCCGCTCTCACTTGCTGCTGGCGCCGGCCCCAATCACTCTGCACCCTCAGCAGGTGTGAGCGATGCCAGCACTGTCAGCATGTGGGAGCAGCAGCGGCAGGAGTGGGGCTGCAGGCAGACAGGGGACTGGTGGCCAAGGCAGGAGGGGCCAGGCAGGGGCGCAGAAGATGGGCCGAGACCTGCCCCTGTGCCCACTGAAGCCTCGCAATTCACAGTTCCTTTCAAAGTGCACGAATTCATGCACTGAGCCCCTAGTATATAGATAATAACAAAAAAGTGAAAATGACTCAAAGGTTCCTCAACTGTAGAGTCAATTAATAAATTAGGATATAATCACATAATAGTTTATTGTATAGGAATAAAAGTGGATAAGTAGTGTTACAAGGAACAGTATAAATACAAGAAACAAAATGATAAATAAAAGATGAAAAACACAAAAGAGAATACAGACAGTCCTTGGGTTATGTCAAACTCAATGTACGTAGTTTCATGGTTATGTCGCCATCTCCCATCCTATCTAATAATAGAGAAACATGGTAATTAGCCGTACCTCTGCTACCCTTCCCATTGGCTAATCAGGGAGATATGCAAATTAACTGCCAACCAAGATGGCGGCCGGTAGCCAGGCAGCTTGAAGAGAACAGGAGGCTTGCTTGCTTCAGTGACGGAGGAAGCCAACGTTTCCCGCCTGCCTTGCCGGCCTCTGAGCTTGCAGTTTGAAACATTGTTACAAATATAGAAGCTAAACAAAACCCCAGAAACCTGCTTTCAGCCAGCCGGGCTTCAGCCAGCAGGACAGCACCATTGTTTCAATTATAGAACAAACGCAGATCCCTGCTTTCAGCCAGCCAGGATCTCAGAGCTAGAGTGAGAAGGACCACAACAGTGTTATAATTATAGAACCCAAACAAACCAGATACCTGCTTTCAGCAGCCGAGGCCTCAGAGCTGGAGCCAAGCCTCAGAGTTAAAGCTGGCCCAGAATAAAAAAAATTTAAAAAAAGGACAGGTTGGGAGCTTCAGTCACCCGCCAGTCTGAAAATGGCCCTCAGCCCCTCACCCAGACTGGCCAGGCACCCCAGTGGGGACCCCCACCCTGAAGCGGGTGTGACCAGCTGCAAACAGCCATCATCCCCTCACCCAGGCTGGCCAGGCACCCCAGTGGGGACCCCCACCCTGATCCAGGACACCCTTCAGGGAAAACCAGCCGGCCCCCACCCATGCACCAGGCCTCTAACCTATATAGTAAAAGGGTAATATGCCTCCCAGCACCAGAATCAGAGGAGCAGTGAGGCCTCCCAGCACCAGGATCAGCAGAGCCGCGAGGCCTCCCGGCACCGGGATCAGCGTGACAAGGGGCAGCGACCAAACCCCCTGATCGCCCTGCGGCTCTGTGTGTGACAGGGGGAGGGGCCACAACCCCCTGATTGGCCCTGCTCAGTGTGTGACAGGGTGCAGTGCCCCAACCCCCTGATTGGCCTTGCTCTGTGCCTGATAGGGGGAGCTCCCCAACCCCATGATCGCCCTGTGGCTCTGTGTGTGACAGGGTGCAGCGCCCCAACGCCCCCCCCCATGGGCCCTGCTCTGTCTGTGACAGGGTGCGGCGCCCCAACCCTCTGATCGGCCCTGCTCTGTGTGTGACGGGGTAGAGCCATAACCTCCCCATTGGCCCTGCTCTGTGGGTGATAGAGGGTGGCGCCCCAACCCCCTGATCTGCCCTGTTCTGTGTGTGACAGCGGGCGGTGCCCCAACTCCCCTATCGGCCCAACTCTGTGTGTGACAGGGGGGAGTTCTCCAACCCCCTGATCGGCCCTGCTCTGTGTGTGACAGGGTACGGAGCCCCAACCCCCCTGATGGGCCCTGCTCCGTGCGTGACAGGGGGTGGCGCCGCAACCTCTCCATCGACCCTGCCTTGAGTGTGACATGGGGTGGTGCCCCAACCCCCAATCAGCCCTACCCTGAGCGTGACTAGGGGTGGCATTGCAACCTCCTGATCCGCCCTGTTCTGTGCATAACAGGGGGTGGTGCCCCAGCTCCCCAATCGGCCCTGCTCTGAGCCCGACCAGAGGCTGCACCTAGGGATTAGGCCTGCCCTCTGCCACCCAGAGCAGGCCTAAGCCAGCAGGTCATTATCTCCCAAGTGGTCCCAGACTGCGAGAGGGCACAGGCCGGGCTGAGGGAGCCCCTCTCCCCCCCGAGTGCACAAATTTTTGTGCACCAGGCCTCTAGTTTATTTATAAAAAACAAAAAGTTCCATCATTTCCACATATGTACATATGAGCTTTATGTTTTTTATTATTTATTTACCACAAGTAATGGTCAGGAATTGTTATCTTTCTTTTGATTCTTTTTTTTTTTTCTGTTTCACTTCATTACTGCTGTGTATGTGCTCCATGTGAGTGATGTAGGTGCTTACGTAGGTGGGTTCCGACTTACGGCGAAAATCACATTACGTAGAGCTGTAGGAACGGATCTCCAATGTAACCCAAGGACCTACAGATAATTGATGATTTCTTTTATGTAAAATTAAGAAAACAGACAAAACTATTTGCTAGCCCAACATGTCAGAAACTTTTGTGATGATCAGGGTGGCTTGGGGAAGGGGCTTCTTATATTACATTTCTTTATGAAACTGCTGATCATACATGTGCATTCAACAAATAAAAATTCATGTAGCTATGCACTAATAAATTGTGCATTATTCCCTTTATATGTTGTAATTCAATACAAAATTTACTTAAAAGGATTGGTGAGAATTTTATAGCCTAGTAAAGAAGAAAAGAAATGAAAGTGAAATAATTGAGCTGAAAGGAGACCTTATTCATTTAGTATCTCAAAATTAGTCTTATTCCATAGAATAAAAATGAAACTAGAAAATAGACTGAGGGATAACTGAGAAATCTGTTAGTTAAGATAAAAAATTTTTTTTAAATAAAATTAAAATAGAGTAACTCCAACCTGCATTTTCCTATTATAAGATAAAACCTGTTTGTATTGGTCTAATTACTAAAGAAAATTGAGATTGTCTTTGATAATATATTTTTGATGAATAAAAAATAATTTATGAAAATGTGATCTGAATGTTAATGGTAGTCACAAAAATGATTTCATATAGGTTTATACCATAATCTGAAGAGGCCATTTTGATAAAATGGAAAATTTTAAATTTACTGCAGAAAAATAATTTTTAAAATTACAGAAATGTAAAGATTTCCCTTACCTCATTTTTCTAATACATTACTTTTTTAATAACTTACACATGTCAAGTGTTCAAACGCATTTTTTAGGCTGAATGGAATTACATGCAACTATATGGCAGACACTGCACAGCATAGCATTCTGTAGTGAGACTTTAAATAACTAGGCTAGCTTGGAAAAGATGTGTCCATCAACATAATTTCAAATAACCTGGAAGTGAGGGAGACCTCAACTTCTGACAGCAGCTGGTGAACTCCCACCTCTGGAGATGCTCTTAAAAAGAAGACCTGCTGCCTCGAAGTAGGCCACCTTGAAGGGAACAGTAAGTTATTAAGTGGCTGAGATGAGCCAGGCTCTAGACTTGGCTAATGAGATGTTACAGAATTTATTTTTGTTTTGTAGAGTTTCTTTTCTTTATGAGTCTCAAGTTCCACTAGTGTGTTTGTGAAGAGAGTATCGCTTGCATACTTATCAGCCATCCATGAAGAGATGTGATTGCATCTTCTATTCTCTCTGTGACTGTTGACAATAATTGTTTGGGAAATGCAATGCCTTTATTCTATGCATTTCCCAGCAAGCAGATGTCTCATCCTCTGCAATTCATTTTCTGTTTGATGATGTGAGAACTTCCTACTGCTAGAGACTGTATGGAAACTACCCAATTTGATAGCTAAATGAAATGCTGTACACTTAGTTAAAAGAGCAATTTACAGATTATTTTGTTTTGTTATTTTTAAAGATTTTTTTAATATATTTTATTGATTTCTTACAGAGAGGAAGGGAGAGAGATAGAGAGTTAGAAACATCGATGAGAGAGAAACATCGATCAGCTGTCTCCTGCATACCCCCAACTGGGGATGTGCCCGCAACCCAGGTACATGCCCTTGACCGGAATCGAACCGGGGACCTTTCAGTCCGCAGGCCGACGCTCTATCCACTGAGCCAAACCGGTTTCGGCTACAGGTTATTTTGAAAGATCATCTTATATAACAAATCAGACTATTGCCAAAAAAAAAAAAAAAGGATGAAAATCCTTGTCAAGCAATTAACTCAGATGAAATATTTTATCTTGGCTCTGATGGGACAGTGGCAGAAGTGGAAGTCATGTTCTGTGCATATTTTGAAGAAAGTGCTGATGATATTTGCAGTAAAATCAGATATGGGATATGGAAGAAAAACACACGTTAATACTCTTACCAGCACTTTGGCCTGAAAGATGGAAGAAAGGGGATGCCATTAATTGTGCTGCGAGAAGCTACAAAAGGGACATGTTAGGAGGGTGTGTCAAGATCAGACTCTGGAATTTGAATATTTGAATTTTGAGTCATCTATTAAACTAGTGCCTTTATATTTGTGGGAAAGAAACACTTGTTTTTATTTCCAATTCCTCACGGACCAATACTTTTGTAAAACATAATAAAGATGAATTCCTGGACAAATGAAATTGAAAAAGACAAAGACATACAAAATAAAAACCTTGATTCTTATTAGATTGAACAGAAGGAAATTAAACCATTAAATTGCTATGAGCTTCTAAATGCTTACTCTCATTGGAGATTGCTAATAAAGGTCCATCCAATGGTGCATAGGATACACTTTGAGAATCACTTATTACCATTCAATCAATAATGTTTAAATTGCTTGTCTATCCATGAGGGTGAATTCAAACCATAACAAAGAACGCTCATCACAAAACTGTTCCTAGACAATTTAGCTCTTCAATATTTCAAGTACAGAAAATAGGAAACCCATGCGTCACACAGTGGCAAATTTATATTTTATGTGAACTTTAGCAAATCAGGGGACATTAATTCTGATTTTCCAGAGAGCAGAGAGTATCTATGAAGATGGTCCACTGTGTGGAGGAATTAGAGCCATGACTCAGATAAACAGGTAGGAAGTATTTGTTATTTAAGATTAGAACATGATTGGTCAAGACTCTTTTTAAAAAATATATTTTTATTGATTTCAGAAAAGAAGGGAGAGGGAGAGATAGAAACATCAATGATGACAGAGAATCATTGATTGGCTGCCTCCTGCACTCCCCACATTGGGGATCGAGCCCTCAACTCTGGCATGTGCCCTTGACTGGAATCAAACCCAGGACCCTTCAGACTACAGCAGTGGTTCTCAACCTTCCTAATGCCATGACCCTTTAATACAGTTCCTCATGTTGTGGTGACCCCCAATTTTATTGTTACAAATTGAACATAATTAAAGCATAGTGATTAATCACAAAAACAATATGTATTTATATATGTTTTCTGATGGTCTTAGGCGACCCCTGTGAAAAGGTCATTCAACCCCCAAAGGGGTTGCGATCCACAGGTTGAGAACCACTGGTCTACAGGCTGACACTCTATCCACTGAGCCAAAACAGCAAGGGCAATAAAGACATTTCTTAAAAGAAATTCAGCCATTGAGGTTTCAATGCATTCCTAAAGGTTTATAGAAAAGAAAAAAAAAAAGAAAGAATTTGAGCAGTGGTCATCTGATATTACTAAGAAGCTAAAAACAAGAATCAACACAATGATAGGGAAAGAGAATAAAATGGAATAAAAATATTACACAAGTAACGGTAATAACAGACCAACATAATCAGTTTCCTCCACTTTATGCCAATGACTCAATTCCATTAATTTTAAAAGAGGTATTTAATTCTAAGTGTATTTACAGTGGCAGGCAATTTATCCAAGCATTAAAATGCTGCATTGAATTTTCATAAGCTAATCAGCACCTGAGAATTGATGACTTATAAGGGAATCACAGACTTCATATTTCCATGAAAATTACTTAATCAATTTCTCAGCAGACTAGAAAAAAAGGATGTTGTCAAAAAGAGATAGCAGACGTGTGTATAATCAGATTTCACTATAGATATTCTGATTGAATTGCTCTGAGTTGAATATAACAAAATCAAGGAGAGAGAGAAAGAGATTAAGATATGAGATCACATGGTGTCTAAATTATTACTAGTATTGGTAGAATTCACACATATAAAGCAAGGAAGAACCACAGCAAATAAATTCTCCATGCTGTTTGTCATCTGAGCCATATATTTATATCCTATTATCAAATATCCCTGTATACATTATTTACTTTACAAAGATATTTCCTGATAATTTAGAGGAACAATAGCTTATCATTTCATGCAAATAGGGAGGCCGTTTTCCTTGCATAATTAACTTCTCGTCTTTAGTTTCCCTTTTCCAGATGTAGAAGGCTAAATTAAATAAATCAAACAAACAACATTTTCAAAAGTGATTAGCAGATCTGATGGATCAAGCAAGATCTTCCACAGCAAGCATTACAAGAAAGTTGTCTACCCTCAGGATATTAACTTTCAGTTAACAACTCTGAAATTTGGAATTTGCTGAACTTGCCTTAGAATTGCATCAGAAGAATCACCCTGAGCTCTGGAGAAATCCACTGTAAGCCATCAGCATGACCAGAAGCAACAATAAATCCATTACCTGTAATATTTGCAGCACTGAAGAGTAAAAATATGCTGCAAGACAAATGCAGTGCAAAAGGCAATTTCAAAGGCACTTACGTATATCTGATTGTTCCCAAAACGCTTTTGAATTTCATAAAGCAGGCTGCCATCGTTGAGCTCACTGAGTGTTGCTAGGTCATCATTTGGAGCAGGAGGCATTAGCTTGACCTGGGAGAAAAAATAGGAAAGATCAATTCTAATTGCTTTGCAATCAACTTTCTTCACAGTTGGATGTTCTATTTCAATTACATGTCAAAAGTTTAAAAACCACATGAGTTTGAAACTGTTATTAAAAGATGAAATGGCTCACTTATAAGAAACAAAAAAATTCAACAGTCATAGAAAAATACATTCACATGAAAATTTCTGTTGCGTACTCACGAGTGCATTCACACACACACACACACACACACACACACACACACCAAATGTCAGCTTACATCCTCCAAAGACATTAAGTCTATCAAAATCATTTCAGCAGGTTGATCCTTCCTAGTCCCTACTTAAAATTTAGACAGCTCTAAACTGTGCTAAGTCCTTTGTGAGACAAGCAGCTGAAAAAACCTCACGTATTTGCAGTGTTTCCAAAGCTAAAGCAAAACTTTCTCAAATTACTGTTGTTGGCATGGAAGCAATCTGCCTGGAATTTAGTTTCTGCATACATCTATGAGAAGGCCAGATTTTTAAAGTAAACTCTAGAATTTTGGCTTGTGATTTTTATTCTGCTTTACAATGCTTTTAATATTAAAGTAGCTTTGAGATTAAGATAATTTTGTCAAGAAAAAATGCTTTCCTATTTAATGTAATATAGAATAACAGCTTAAAAATTAGACAAGATTAAAAATTAAAAAGATAAATTTGTATTATTTAATTAGATTAAAATCTAGCCTTTATAAGTTAAAAATGGCCAATTTTTAACTTTATATACACAGGATATGCTCAGCAAAGCAAATATTAGATATAATGTGACAATTTATTCTTCTCATGTGAAACACTGAGGAACAAAACAAGAATAATCTTATTAACATTTCTATGAGTTCATAGCTAATATTTTGGTGCCCATAGCTAATATTTTTAAAATATGTTTTTAGTAATTTGAGAGAGAGAGAAACACTGATCAGCTGCCTCCTGCATGCCCCATACTGAGGATTGAGCTTGAAACCAGGGCATGTGCTCCCACTGGAAATCGATCTGGTGACCTCTTGGTTCATGGGATGATGCACAACCAATTGAGCCACACAGGCAGAATGCCATAGTTAATTTGTAATAACAGTAAGTTTATTTTTATAATTAGCATTCATATTTGTATTTACATTTTATATTTGTATCATACATTTAACTATTGGATGTACCATCACTAAATAATTTGATCCTAAATATTACTGTTCAGCTAAATGTTTATAGAGTAAAAAATTTTACACATTTTTAAAAGCTAAATTTAGGGCTCTTTCCCTGACATGAGTGGTTATTTTAAAAAATGCAATCTTTCCCATGAGTTCTTAAATTCAGATCATGGTTATCCAAGACTGTTAATCCTAATGCATTAATAATAGAAACCCAAATTCTTTACTGAGAATTTCACATACTCAGAAGAGTGATTGTTATATCTTCCAGTTGGAAGGGAGTCATGGCAGCAGGCTCTCTTGCACTGGAAAGACAACCATTTGTATAAGTGGCAAACATGATAATCCAATAAAAACATGTTTATTTATTTAAAATTAATTTGTAAAATATCCCAGACCTCAGAATGTCAGGAACAAGCCTCCTCCTCTCCCACAACATGCACACACTCAGCCAACACCTTCAGTTTATTTTCTGTTTTTTGTTGGTAGGATTTAAATAATAAAACGTCTCAAATATCTTTCAGAATTAACCTACCAAGGACATACTAGTATAACACAGTCTTACTAAAATTAGACATTTAACTTGAGGTTAGAAGCACAGCTTTGAGTCTTTGATAGTGTCAGAAATATGGACTTCCATAGTTCAAGAACAGTATAAAAACTGGCACTTGCTGCTGAAGAGAAGTCATCAGGTCTCAGCTCTCCTAAGACTTTCTGGGTTGTCAAAATCAATTCGGGGATTGTGTAATATGTTTTTTTTTAACTTTATATATTTAGTTCCACTTTGAAGAGTCACAGGCCCAAAGTGCGGCCGAGACTAACAGTTCTCAGAGAAGCATGAAAATCACGCAGTGATAACGGCCTCTGCCTGTCCCCTCGGTAGTTTCCCTTTCTGCTTCTTCAATGGTCATGCTAATTCAGGTCAAAATCTTACACACTGATCTGAGGACTGGAATACTGAAAAATGCAAGTTCATCTAAGCCTAAGACATCAATTGTTTGTATTCATCTGGGAGAATGATGTTTAAATCCCAGGGGTATATATTCCTGTGAGATCTTTTTTTTTTAACTTTCTAAAAGAAAAATTTAAACACATTTTACATTCAATATTATTTTGCATTAGTTTCGGGTGTACAGCATAGTGGTTAGACAATCATATACTTTATGAAGTGTTCCCCCTGATATTTCCAGTATCCAATGGGCACCATACATAGTTGTTACAATATTATTGACTGTATTTCCTATGCTGTACTTTACATCCCCATGACTATTTTGTAATTACCAATCTATACTTCTTAATCCCTTCACCTCTTTCACCCAGTGCATGTATACATACACACACAAAATTAATGCACAAATATATACATATCCATGCATAACAAGAGATAAGCCAAAAATATGGCTGCAACAACTTTGAACAATGCAATGATAAGACAAAAGTCTCACACAAGTTAGCATTCATATTTAACTCCCAAAGAAATAATAAAAAGAAGAAAAATCAAGAGCAAGATTTGTTTATCTTCGGAAGTAGTAATTTACACTGAGATAATGCTCCTCTGATAACCACAGCTTTAATGAGCTCAACGCAAATCTCTGCATGCATATTCAGGAACAGCATGACTAGCACCAACAGAAGCTCCCCATTTGTTCTGACAAGCCTAGAGGAGCTATTACAGACATCTCCCTGGTATTCTTGAGGGTTTTCATCTTCAGTGGCACAGCTGTTGCATGGGTTAGAGAATATACTAGGCGGACAATAAAAATGTGAAGACTCCCTTGTCTGTTTATAGTAACGAACTGTGACAAATACAGTGTTACATTAGATCAAGGGAAGAATTCCTTCAATTTATCATACCAAGAAACCAAAATGATTAGGAAGAAAGCTTTGATAATCAATCTTAAGCAAGGTTGTCAAAAAGATACATTTTTTATAAAGAGATCAAAAGTATTGTGGCGGCTGATAACAAGTAGAAAGAAGAAGAAAAACATGTCTGTGAATATTTTTATGTTATAGTTGTAAACTCAATAGTGTACACTACCAATGTCTGCCAAATAAGTATTATCATAGTCAAAAAATAGATGGGATAAATATGTAAAATAATAACATCCTCTCTAGAATTCACCATCTTGGTTATTCTGAAGACATAGAAACTAACCATTGTCTATCTCCCCACATATATTTCCAAAATCAGAGATCTAGAACACTAAGTGGACAAAATTCAGGGTACACTTTCAGAAATGTTTTGAGATCCAAAGGAAATATAAATTGGAAAATATTTTAATTCCCTGATTCCCTGTCTCCACTTGTCAACTCTGCTCTGAGCGCTGTCGACTCTGCTGTGCTGTTCGGTGGCTGGTAATTTTGCTCTGCAGGAAGTTAGGAGAACATACACAGGAACTAGAAGGCCCATGGACAGAAGAGATGGTTTGACAAATGGAATAAGGGCAACAAAATTGTTGGGAAGGCAGATTAGGAGGAAAGAACCAAGTGTGCATGAGTGAGGAGAAAAAATAAAATAATGATAATAAAAAAAGAAAAAAACCTAAGTGACTAGGACAGTCATAACAGGGAAAAGGGCATTAATCTGATAACACACTTTGTACTGAATCTCCCAAGGCTGAAGCCCATTACGATGTACGCACATCCTTTACCTGTAAACGGCTTTTTCCTTGCCTTTGTTATTCTGTTAGATGTTTCGTAGTGAAATGTATTAGGTCCTTACACTCACTGTGCCTTGTTTGGCTAAGGATTTATATTTTTGTGTCTGTGGATGTTGGTGTATCTGTGGACTCTAGAAAGAGAATTCCCTCCAATCTCTGAAACCCCTATCCTGCCCATGCAGCCATGGAATGCAAACTCTCTCTCCGACTCACAGAAGTGAGCAGCAGGCCAGAGGGAAGAGGAGCCAGAGCTGCACTGTCCTCAGAAGAGCCCTGGCCGCAGAGTAAAAGAAACAGGTGATTCTAGGTCATTTGCTTCTGCTTCTTGAGTTTAAGTTTGGTCACTTTAAATTCAGTTTGGAATTTGAGTATAAGTATTAAAAGTGTGTAATAACTTGCTCACAGTGGTATTTTGAAGGTTAAAATAATGCAAGTGAAAGCATTTTTCAGCTTTGAAATGTTAACCAATATACAGTATTATTTTGTATTATTATATTCTAAAAAAAACCTATATTTACACTGAAAATAAAACCTGGTTGATATGTTGACTTGATTTATACAAAAATCAAGAGCAGATAAATTAGTGAACAGAGGATTCAACCACTCTAGCCAAACCTAATAGACAGTCTATACAAATAATAATAAAATAATGAATACATCTTGCTGAGATTTTATTTTACTCTTGGCAAAATGCTGTCACCTTACAGCCTTAATCTTTTGTCTTCTTTCTAACAGCCATATAAGGTCAGTGTTATGTATCCATTTCACAGACGGGGCTTAGTGAGGTTAAAGAATTTCCATAGTTGAGAGTTCCAGCAGCAGCCCTAAACCAGAACAAATCTGTATGACTCCATCATTCTCTCTCTTTAGTCCCAGCATAACATGCCTCACTAAATGGAATAAAAATTTGATCTAATTTTAAACCTCAACTATTCTCAAAGGAAAGATGAGAGAAAAGACTGTAGGAAGGTAGGAAACTAAAAATAGAATAGAAGAGGACAGGGCATGAGAGAGGAGGAGATAACAAAACAAAATTGGAAAAGAAGGAAAAATGTCTTACAAGTTTTAAAGCAACTTTAGAAAAATTCTACATTCCCACAGATATTATAATAGCAATTGTTAATGTTGGTGATTATCAGAACCATAAAAAGTTTCAATCAGCCCAGCCTGCATGGCTCAGTGGTTGAGTGAAGACCTATGAACCAGGAGGTCACAGTTCAATTCTCAGTCAGGGCACATGCCCGGGTTGCAGGCTCAACCTAGGAGGCAACCTATCAATGATTCTGTCTGATCATTGATGTTTCTATCTCTCTCTCTCTCCATTTCCTTCCTCTCTGAAGTCAATAAAAATATATATTTTAAAAATTTAAATCAAGCCATGACTATTCATTTATACAGTTACCATTTGACATGACCTACATTTTTCAAAATCCTGGAAGGAGAGACTCTGTGGCCTTTGTTTCAATTCAAAAAATTTTTTCTACATTATGTATTTCTCTTTAAAGTGTTAATCAGAATGTTACTGCTTTAACAAGTCTTTTCTAAAGCCCTCCTATGGGATATAAATGTATGATCTAGGCAGGATTCTTCCTCTGGAAAGAATCACCGATGCACCTCATGGCAAGAACATGTGACAACGTAATGTCCACAGTGGAAGACATGGGTGAATATTAAATAGATAATATACAAACCTAAAACCTGAATAAGCTATTCCCTCTTTAGTACCAAATAGACAGAATATGGTTACAACCACTTTTCATGTCTAGAATACAATTACAAAGAGCTTATATTAAAAAAGAAAAGTCATTCTACTTATTAAGTATAAAAGGATTATATGTGACATGATGGTATGAATGTCTTCTCATTTTTTTTTAAGACCTTAGTTTTTTAGAGCAGTTTTAGATCCACCGCAAAATTGAAGTATAGAGATTTCCCATATGCCTCTGGCCTGACACACATAGTCTGCCCAGTTATCAACATCCCCACTGAGTGGTACATTTGTTACTATAGATGAAGCAAATGACACATCACAATCACCCAATATCCATAGCTTACATCAGGGTTCACTCTGGGTGTTGTACATTCTGTGGGTTTTCAAAAATGATAATGACATGTAGCCACAACTAGAGTATCATAGGCAGTAGTTTCTCTGCCCTAAAAACCCTCTGTGCTCCTAGTCATTCCTCCTCACACAATTGCTGGCAACCACTGACCATTTTACTGTCTCCACAGTTTTGTCTTTTCTAGAATGTCAGGTAGTGGAATCAGAATATATGTAGCCTTTTAAAAGTAAATGTTTTCACTTAGTCATATGTACCTAAAGTTATAGGAAGCTCATAAGACCCTTAAGAAAGTTAAGAAACAACTTGGCCTTAAATTTTCCTAACGTTCGATTTGCCTACTGCTATGGACTGCATTGTGTTCCCCACAATTCGTATGTTGAGGCTCTTGCTGCCAATGTGACTGTATGTGGAGACAGAGTTTTAGGAGATAATAAAAGTTAAATGAGGGTATGGGTTAGGTCAGTGGTTCTCAACCTTCCTAATGCCGCGACCCTTTAATGCAGTACCTCATGTTGTGGTGACCCCCAACCATAAAATTATTTTCGTTGCTACTTCATAACTGTAATTTTGCTACTGTTATGAATCATAATGTAAATATCTGATATGCAGGATGTATTTTCATTGTTACAAATTGAACATAATTAAAGCATAGTGATTAATCACAAAAACAATATGCAATTACATATGTGTTTTCCGATGGTCTTAGGTGACCCCTGTGAAAGGGTCGTTCGACCCCCAAAGGGGTTGCGACCCACAGGTTGAGAACCGCTGAGTTAGGTGGAACCCTGATCCATAGGGTTAGTATCATTATAAGAGTTGCCAGAGAGTTTGTTTTCTTTCTCTCTTTCTCTCTCTCTCTCTCTCTCTCTCTCTCTCTCTCTCTCTCTCTCTCTCTCTCTCTCCCATCTGAGAACACAGTGACAAAGCAGCCATCTGCAAGCCAGAAAGAGGGCTTTCACCAAAAATAGGCTCAGCCAGCACCTGGATTTTGAATTTCCAGTCTCCGGAACGTTGAGAAATACATTTCTGCTGTTTAAGCCACCCAGTTTGTGGTTTTATGTTGTGGTAGCTTGAGCAGATGAATATGCCTAATAAAATTCAAAAGTATTTCCAATGTTTTGCTGTTTTAGTTATTTTAAAATAGAAATTAATGAGATGAAGAAAATTTGAAAAGTCTTTAGAAAACACAGTTAAAATACCTTTAAAATATTCATAGATACATTGAAACAAGACATTTCAAGGATTATTCTACCATTTATAAAATACTCTACCATTTATAAAACACAACACATATACAAATCATTTATTTCTATGAAAATGATAACATAAAATACATTAAATTCTGTAACTCCAAGCATATCAAAATGATCTCACATAACTTGGGCACTGGAATATGCACATATGCACATAGATACATACACAATACAACATCACAGTTACTTTTAAGAATAAATGATTCTGATTGGTTTGTCTTTCTTCTTGTGGAAAATATTTGGCTATTTGAAGGAAACAATTATTAAAATGATGATCAATCAAAGAACTAGGAATATTCAGGAATTAATATATTGTCTGAGCTTACAATCCTGATAAATAAGTCCAAACTGTAAATTCAAGTCCTAGCTGGTTTTTCTCAGTGGTTAGAGCGTTGGCTCAAGGACGAAAGGGTCACGTGTTTGATTCCAGTCGAGGGCACAGACCTCGATTTCAGGCTCAATCCCCAGCCCCAAAGCGTGTGTGGGAGGCAACCAATCGATGTGTCTCTTTCACATCCATGCCTCTCTGCCTCTGTCTCTCTCCCTCCCTTCCATTCTCTCTAAAAAAATCAATGAAAAGGAAAAAAAATATCCTCTGGTGAGAATTAATTTTTTAAAAAGACCGTAAATTCAAATATTTCTAAAACACAATAGCAGTATGCTTGTTAATGGACAGTAAAACACAATAACATTTCATAAATAAAAATTTTAAAATACTAACCTATGCTTTCACTAAAGTTTCTCTGAATGGAAGTCAGTGGGTGTTTGTTTTGGGACATAACAGGACACAATACCAGCAGACGCACATGGGGTGTAATTACCTGCTCAGGCTTGGTGGGGCCATCCGCAGTGGAGCTTGCAGGAGAGCTGTCCGGGGACTGTTTCTTGCATAGGCCTTTTGTTGCATCTTTAAACATAATGTCTTTTTCCAACAGACTGTCTTGCTTGGCAATTGGCCACACCAGGGGACTGCTACAGGAAATAATCAATACTAGAATTAGTCTTCTTCCAATATGGCTATATAAATCAGAAATTACCACGACAGGACATTTCAATTATAGATAGTTGTTTTATTCAAGAAGGAAACAGTTTCTCAATACTGTAGGGAAAAAAACACCATGGGAAATCTGTAAGCCTTTCTACTAGCTCTGAAGTTCATTCAGTTTCACATTGGAAAGAAAAATACGTTCAACTTGAGAAGAATATATTTACAAATGTTAATAGATAAATCAATAAGCAATTTAAAAGCTAAGGTTGACACACCTGACTAAACTAGGAAAGATATTTCAATGTGAAACTGAATAATAAGCAAGTAAAGGCAAAACTATACAATTAATTAAAATGCTGTACATATAGGATTTAAAATATAGCATTGTGGGCAATAGAGTTTGTAACTAAATAACAATAGGGTACTAAGAGAGAAGTGATGTGCATAAGATTGCAATATTAACAAAATAATGTTTTATTATTTCTATACAGCTCAATCTAGCCAAAAAATAAAATAAAAGATACTTCATGGTTTTGTTATGCTATAGACTGCATTGCCCAAAGAAATGCTGTAACGTTCATAGAAAATAAACACATCTAAAAGTTGAATTTCATTATAACATTTTTATATTTAGATTTTAAAATATATTTTCCTAAATGTTATCATACAAGCAGAAATACATATATAGGTAATCAGATGCAATATATGTAAACCTAATTATTTCATGTAGTCTACAATAGTAGTTGCAGTTCTAATTGAAGCATAGTGCACCTATTTTGGCTTTTTAAAAATTCAAGTTTCTTGAGTTATATTTACATATAGTAAAACTCACACATTGTAGAGTTACAATCAATATGTTTTGAATTGTATATATACATTTAATGGTGTGACCAACATAATCAGCAATACATAGAATTTCTATCACTCCCCTGTGTCTTTTTGTGATCACACTTCAAAGTCAACTATCCTCCTTTGCCTCCTGGCCCTTGCAACCACTGATACTTATTGTTGCCTTTTCCAAAATGTCATATGAAAGTGGTCAAAGTATGTAGACTTTTGTGTATGACTACATTTAACTAGCAATGTTTTTTGAGACTCATGTTGCTGCATGTAGCAATAGCTTTGTTTTTTATTGCTGAGTAGTATTCTACTGCAGGATGTACTACACTTTGGTTAACCATTCACCAAAGATTTGGGTTGTGTCCAGTTTTTGTCAATTGTGAGTGGAGCTTCTATACACATCCATATACAGGAGTGTGTGCAGACATATGCTTTCATTTCCCTTGGTTAAATATCTAGGAAAAACCACACAGTTTCCAAAGTGGCTGTACCATTTGGCACTTCCCAGCAATATGTTGGAGTTTCACTTGCTTCACATCATTGCCAATATTTTTTTTCTTATTGAATTTATTGAAATGACATTGGATAATAAAAGTACCAATACTTTTTAAAAATCCATTCTAGTAAGCGTGTTAGTGGCTTTTCACTGTGGTTTTACTTTGCATTTCAATGTGTTTATTTGACAAAAGTATGTCTTCTTTGGTAAAGTGCATGCTCAAGTCTTTTGACTATTTTTCACTGGTTCTTTGTTATCAGGTTCTTGAGTTTATATATTTGGATTCAAGTCCCTTATCATACACATACTTGGCAAATATTTTCTCCCAGGCTGTGTCTTATCTTCATTTTTTAAAAAATATTTTGTTAGTGATTTCAGAGAAAAAATGAGAGAGAAATAGAAACATCAATGATGAGAGAGAATCAGTGATTGCCTGCCTCCTGCATGCCATCCACTGGGGAGTGAGCCTGCAACCCAAGCATATGCCTTAAACAAGATTCAAACCGTGACCTCCTGGTTTACAGGTAGAAGCTCAACCACTGGGCCATACTGGCTGGGCTGTCTTCAATTTTTAATAGTGTGTTTTAAAGAATTTTTTTCTCTTATGGTCTATACTTCTTATATCTTATTTAAGAATTCTATTCTGAACCCAAGATGAACATGGTTTTCTCCCAGGTTTTCTTCCAAAAATGTTAGATTTTTATGTTTTACATTTAGGTCTATTATTCATTGCGAGTGCCTTTTTGTATATGGTGCTATATATATGAGTTGTGGTTCATTTTTTTTTATATGGCTGTCCAAATGTTCCAGCATCATTTCTGAAAAGAACATCTTTCCCCAACCAATTACCTGAACATCTTTGTTAGAAATCAATTGACCATACATGTGTGGGTCTATTTTAGGACAATCCATTGCATTCCATTGATATAATAGTCTATTCTTACACCAATATTATACTGTTTTGATTAATGAACCTTCAGAGTAATGCTTAAAATCAGGTAATGTGAGTCTCCAGCTTTTCCTTTATAAAAATTATTTTGAATATTTGTGGTTATTAGCATTCTTACATAAATTTTAGAATCTATTTGTCAGTTTTTATAAACATGCCTGTTGTGACTTCGATTAGCATTGCATTCATTTGATAAATCAATTTGGGGAAAATTTACATGTTAACAACGTTAAATTTTGTCATTCCTAAGCACATGTATACTTCTCCATTTATGTTGATCTTCATTAATTTCTATCACCAATATTTTATGGTTTTATGTCATTAAAATCTTACAAGTAATTTGTCACATTTATTCTAATATATTCCATGTTTTTATGCCACTGTAAATGTATCTTTAAATTTCAGTTTCCAATTGCTGATTGTTAGTATGTAGAAATATAAACAATTTGGTATCTTAACCTTGATAGGGAGGAAGAGAGGAATTTGAAGGGCTTCTTTCAGTAGTCACAATGTCTCACTGTTTTGCAGCCCATCTCTATGCTCTGTCATCCAACTCTACTGTAATCTAGGAACACATGAGTAAAGACACACGCATAAATGGCCACATTAGAGCCAGGTCCAGAGGAACAGCAGAAGCAGCTAAAGAACACATTTACAGAAATGTGAAATCAGTTTTATTTCCTTTAATCTCTGAATGATGATGCTTTAAAGTGTCTCAGTCAATGAAGATATTTTCAAGTAAGTGTGGGGGACACATATTAAAAAGAGGCAGCATGATGGTCTAGTATAGCTGCAACAAGCATATGGTTTTTGAGTCAGAAATTCTACACAGTTCGATGTCTGGCTGTGCCACCTTGGGCAAGTTATAAAAGCATTCCACAAAACCAATCTGTAAAAAAGGCTTGTAGTGGGGGATTGCTAACATAAAGCACATAAAAGGCTGAGCACAATGACTATGGTAATAGCAGGCAATAAAGTTACCTGCTATTTATGTGTGTCCAGAACTGTGATGCTTCTGGGATTTTACTCTACCTACAAGCTCTTACAGGTTAGCTTGCTACTCTCTCATGAGTGGTGCAGAAGACAAGAGATTCCTGGATCACAGACAGAAAACTTTATTACTCACAGCAAACACAGTATCCAGAGCTTCATGTTTGCCCAAATTCTCCTTGCCCCCTGTCCCATAAAGTACAGGAGTGGGCAACACCAGTGGACTTAAATGGATGCCTATGCAAGCAGGGTGTTGTGTTGTAGGAGAGAAACCTAGCAAAGAGTCAAGTACTTTTTTAAAAAATATACTTTTATTGATTTCAGAGAGGAAGGGGGAGTGAGAAAGAAACATCAATGATGAGAGAGAATCATTGATCAGTTGCCTCCTGCATGCCTCACACTTGAATTAAGCCTGCAACCCAGGCATATGCCTTGACCAGGAATCGAACCGTGATCTCCTGGTTTAAAGGTGGATGCTCAACCATTGAGCCATGCCGCCTGGGCTCGAGTAGTTTTTGAGCAAGCAGCAAACATTGTACCAAGCAGAAGACGAGCCAGTGCCCTCCTCTGGGGGTGAGTGCTATGGTGTCTGTGAACTACTTAGTCACCTGTCTGACTATGTACCTTGCAGTCTAACAAACTGAGCAAGAATGTGGAAAGTGCCCAGGGCACATATCCCTCCCAGTAGTAAGCTTATTAATTTTAAAAATTCACTGTAAAAAGAGAATGTTATAATGCTTATAAAAATTTCATATCCAGATCTTTTTGAATCTAGTGATAAAATACCCATAGCTCCCAAAGAAGTCTTATTTCTTCCATGAGCAATTTTAGAACAATGCCTGTCTGCTCAAACTTGTATTCATCATTTTTAGGGCTCCCAAGAGTGTCCCCTATGCTTCTTTGACAGGAGAGCCTTTTAGATATTTGAAGACAGTTGTGGGTTTTCCTAAATTTTCTATAATTTAAGTGAGCTACTGCAAAACATTAAATAATTATGTGGTATTTAATGTGTGTAGTCTAAGTACTCTACACATATTCACTCTTTATTTGAAAACAACATTATAAAGTAGGCACTATTTTCATATCTATTCACAGAGGAGTAAACTGAGGGCCACCTAGAAGAACTTGGTCTGGACACATAGCATGCAGTAGTTGAGTTGAGATGTGAGCTCCAGAGCTTGTGTTCTTAACCACCGTGCCACACTGCCTACACCTAAAAACCCACCCTCACATCTATAAAATATTTCCTCCTATATCTTTCCTTATCTAAATAATCTCATTTTTTCTGGAGATTTAAAGAGGTTTTGTATATTAATAAAGCAGCGGTTTGATAGTTCGGTGAGAAGCTAGAAAGACAGTTCATTAAATACAAACAATCACCAATTTTAAAGGATTTATAAAAGGAAGAAACAGTGAGTTTACTACAATAACAGAGAGCTACAGTAGGAAAGAAGATTGATCCAGGAATACAGCCACCTACTTTCAAGTCCATTTTTACCTCAAGTTGGCCTGACCATGTGAGGCAGCGGTTCTCAACCTGTGGGTCGCGGCCCTTTGGCGGTCGAACGACCCTTTCACAGGGGTCGCCTAAGACCATCCTGCATATCAGATATTTACATTACGATTCATAACAGTAGCAACATTACAGTTATGAAGTAGCAACGAAAATAATTTTATGGTTGGGTCACAACATGAGGGACTATTTAAAGGGCCAGAAGGTTGAGAACCACTGATGTAAGGCCTTCACAGTCCCTGGGCCACAGCTTCACCTTTGTCAAATGCAGAAATTAGACTAGGTGATGTCTAAGTGTATAGCAAGCTCTATGATGCCAATATATAATCTTTCTTCATACCTTTTCACCTGCATCTTTAAGAAAATTATTTACACATTCAATAATACTATAGGTTTATACTCTAGGATCTATTACTAACAATAATTGCAAGTAGCGGGTTACAAATATTCTCTTATTTATATAAGAAAATATGACTCTAAATAAAATTTAATTAAATGGCAATATATTAATTAGTAATGCACACATTTTCTCTAAGAAAATGCAAATAATGTACCTAGGCTGACGGTATGTGATAATGTTTTATACAACTATGGAACAACTTTTCTTTAAGTTTCTATTCCACTTTTTAACTAAAACATATTTTATGTATATTCATTGTGCTTAACAATAGCATTCAAACGTTAACTGTTATATATTTAAATTTTCACTGATGATCAATTTTTGGAATATAGACATGTATTAAAATGCTATTTTTCTTTAAAAAGTAATAATTTTAAGTTACCATTGGTATTTACTTTAATACTCATTAAATGTTAATCAATCATGCAAAATATTTATAAGATTAATTTTTAAAAACTGAGAAGCAGTTGTGTATATAGAGCAAACACTGAACTTAAAAGTGAAAAAGAAACATAAAGGATAAGGAGAAATATAATAATTACTATGAGTTTCATTAAAAAAGTTGACTAATAATAAAGGACTTAACATTTCATTCATTTCAACTAAACTATGGAGGGTCTTCTTCCCAACTCTGGACCACTAACCTGGTCCTTCTAGCAATTATTTCCACTGTAAATTCTTTGCTGTCCCCTTTGAGATATAAATTTTCTGCAACTCAGCAATGCCTTTCTCAAGGACTTGAGAGTTATCCCTTTGACATGCAACCATAGGAAAGATAAAGCCCTTCTCCCAGTCTCTATGGAGGTAGGAGCCTAACTTCCTTAAATGTGAATTGGCAAACAAGAATGACCTAATCACACTGACCAAGGTTCCTCAGAACATCCTCCATTCAGCACTTTCCCACTAGCTCACCTCAAGCTACAAAGCTATCTAGCCTTTTGTTTCATGGAGTTGAGTTCCTCTCTCTCTCTCTCTCTCTCTCTCTCTCTCTCTCTCTCTCTCTCTTACTGCAATTCTATTGGAGAAAGTCTTTCTTGCTTTTTTAACTTCTCTGGTTCACTTTTTTTCTCTTATGCTAATGAGTGTTGGTTTTGTTTGTTTTTTCTTGCTTCAGGATGAACTTTCCAAATTGTCTTCAATGAGAAAATATTATTTTGATTATAAAAAGAATTATTAGGAACAGAAATTTATCAGTGAGAAACAGAAAAAATAAGATTGAAATAGTATATTTTCTAAAACAAAGCTTTGGTATGACAGGCTCAATAAACATAAAGAAAATGGAATAGGTATTATATAAGAGTACTTTAGGTTAATGCAGAAGAGATAGCTTTAGCCTGACTGTGGGACGAATTAGATGGGACTATAACAGCAGACAACCAATTTCTAAACTCTACTGGATTTAGTCAAGACTTACTTATTTCTATGAACATAAAAGGCATGCCATGCAGAGCAAATGTGCCTTTAGGAACTGAGATTTTATTTCTGAAAATGGAAACAGGAGCATAATAAAATGAAACTAACAAAGGCAACAATTATTGGCCATTATATCTAAAGCAATTTTAGAAAACCATAAAGAATAAATAAATTTGACTCTACTGAGATATATTAGGCCAATGAAGACAAAAATCTATTAGAAACAAATGTGAAGAAATGGCATATGTGGCTCAGTTATTTTGGTGGTTAAAGTAATGGACTGAATAAATACTTCTCAATTTTAACACTTGGAACATAGCTACATAAGTTATTTATTATAGGGAATTTGGGATTTTTTGCATCTATAAAATAAGAGAATGATCCAAATATTAACATTGAATGAAATAGTTCTTGGAGAGTTTTAAATTAATTGATTTCTTTCTTTAGTACCCCCTCCCCCTGACACACACACACACACACACACACACACACACACACACAAATGACTTTAGTTTTTATAAGAAAAATATTTATAATTTAAAAAGCCACTTTCGTAAAATATGTCATGTCTAAAACCCCCCAAAAATTTCAATGTGTGACTTGTGGTAGGATTAAAATTTATATTGCTTTTATAACATATCATATTCATCTCAGTAGTTCTCAAAAGATATCTGCAAAAAAATTCTAATCCAAATGCGACAAGTGTTACATTTGCTTGAAGTGCTGAATAGGTATTTAATATACGATATTTATAGGAAATGATATTATTATTCATTACGTACGATGTTTAAAGCCAATAATTAAACACCAAAGTCTGAGGTATAACTAAAATTGCTTTCTTTACATGAAGCTTGCATAAGAAGATTTCACTTTAAATATTATTCCTGCTCAAAAGGGAAGTCTCTAAATAAGACACAGTTTCCTTTTTTAATAAGTGCCAATATTTTGAAGTGGACTTATATATTATTTCTTTCATACATGAAGCTAGTATAAATGAAGAATTTTTCTGATCCCTGGCAACTTTTATTAAACAGTAGTAATAAACTTTGATATACAAACACAAAGGTTCTGGTGGAAGTGCCTTGTATGTCACAAATCCCTCTGGACCACAAGCTAATAAAATCCAGAGTGTTCATAGCCAGCCACAGCTCCCCTGATATCTACAACAATAGTACAAGGACCTCCAAATGAAATGAAGACTCTGAAGAATCTAGAACTGGGGGTCTGGTCGAACTTTATCTCAGGTGATGCTATTTTACTGCACAATGGTCACTGAGACTGCTGATTTTGAAGATGCCTGGGTCATCAGGATCAGTAGTAAATTTTCAACAACTGCCTTACGGGCGTAACCAGAGATATGATGTTCAACCAGCAGAAGTGAGGGAATTAATGTCTTAGTGCAATTTTACCTAAGGGTCTTAGAATAAAGTGCACTTTGCAGTGCTTATCTGGGCATCTAACTTACAAGGAGCCATTTGCACAATGACTGTCCCCATGTGCACTGATGAGGCATGGGCCAAATGCTATCTCCCTCATATGAATAAGTTTTTTCAGATCTGCATGGCAAGACTGCGCATACCATGAGGCTATGAAGTTGCTGAGACCATCTTCCTGAGCTTGTTCCTGCCTTAGACTGAAGAATATGAACAACGAATCTGAAGAAAGTGGGTTCTAATTGCAGTTGCCACTGACTACCTATACCCTCAGGTCTGTCACACCTCTGGGCTTCTGTTTCTCTGTAAATAAAATGTAGATAATTATGCCTATCCATCCTAAGTCCTGGAGTTGAAATGAAGAGCAATGGAAATATTTATTAAAATTGCTTTGATATGTAAACCATATTTATTTTCCATTGAGGAACAAAGGCAATAGAAAAAAAAAATCACTGTGTAGCCACAAGTTGGCTTGCTTTTGAATGAATACAATAAGTTGAGCCTGTTTCATAAAATGTGGTGCCTTCAAGGCTTTCCACAAAATCTACTTAAGCCTGTTGTTAGTCTCAGGCTTTACTGTGGTCAAGAAGCAAACAAAACTCATACTGTGCCACTCAAAAATCCCCTCAGGGTATTTCTCTTTGGAGATGGCTACTTGGCTGAAACCATCCTAGGATATCTTCCTGTCCTCAAGTCCCTTTTCCTATAGCCCTCAGCCCTGCTCAGCTCTGCCCCCTCTTAGACTTTTCTTAGCCCCAAACAGAGCAACACATTCTCTCCCTCCCAAGTTCCAGATGACTCAGAAACACTGGAGACCCACACCTTAAGCAACCTAATCAAAGGATGCAAGCTGGTCTTCTCTGAAATTGGATTTTCTTTCCAGCTGACTAGAAAATAAGGTTTTTGGCATATGGTTATAATCAGTTTCAAAGCACCAAGCTGAGAGCGTAATTCTATTGTCTTCTAGTCAGTAGCCAGAAGGCCTTTATTCTTTTGATGATTTGCTGACAGTTCACAGATGAATAAAGAACATTATTTTTTTCTTTTTGTCGTTTCTCTAGCACTTATGTAGTATTATGATGAGCCAGTTACTGCTCTAAGCACTTTTATAAACATTAACTACTCAGCTATTCATCAAGATCAAGAACAAGCCCAGGAGACAGGCATCATCAATCACCACCGTCATCGCTCTGTGGTACTGCAGAACCATTTGAGCCTGACCACCGAGAGTTAGCACAGACGCCACAAGTTAAGGGCATCTTCTCCAACAAGGCTGCCACCACTTCAGATGCCAGCCACACATTTGGGAATCTCTATGCCACCTACACTTGGACCAACTAGCTACAAATTTGGGGGTTCCCATAACACCCTTCAGGTTAGATAATTCACTAGAACTCACAGTACTCAGGAAAACAGTATACCTGCTATTATTACAGCTGTGTTATAGAGGATACAAATCAGGACCAGCCAAACAAATAGATGCACAGGGTGAGGCTGGGAGGGTCTTGAATGCAGAGCTTTCATGTCCTCCCTCAATGGAGTCAAGGCACATCACCCTCCTGATCGGTCCACCAACCAAGAAGTCCATCATGCTTGTTGTCAGAGTTTTTATTGGGGTTTCATTATGTAGGCATGACTGACTCTATCATTGGCCATGTGTTTGAACTCAGTCTCCAGTCTTTCTACCCTTCTGGTGGTCAGACTGGCTCAATGCCCCCATCTTTTAATCACATCATTGGATTTTCTGGTGCGACCACCCCACTCCTTGAGTCATAAATGTGGGTATGATAAGAGAATCTATGTTAGCAGACATTTAAGTATGATCCAAGGGGCTTTTGAATAACAAAGACACTTGAGAATTCTAAGGAATCAAGAGACTCCCCTCTCAGGAGATAGCGATAAAGGCCTGGTTAAACACCCATATATTACACTTGAGGAAAAATGTGGCCAAGAGTTTCATTACGTTACCCAAGCCCCAGAACCAGTAAGTGCAGAGCCCAGTAAGGGAAATCTCTCCCAGATTACAGACTGTCTTCTGAAGTTGGCATACTAAACATTCAACCTAAATTGACAATGTGTCGCAGCTAAAGCTGACTGGCCTTAACAGTGAAACTCAGTTAACAATTTCCTCTTTAAAGCCAAATTAGAACTTTTAGAATCACAAACAAAAAGGCCCTTCTCACAGCAAAAGAAACCATTAACAAAACAATAAGAAAGCCCACTGCATGGGAGAACATATTTGCTAATGTTATCTCTGATAAGGGTTTAATCTTCAACATTTACAGGGAACTCATACAACTTAACAAAAGGAAGATAAACAACCCAATCAAAAAATGGGCAATGGACCTAAATAGAGAACATAAGGAAGGGCAAGAGACATATGAAAACATGCTCAAAGTCACTAATCGTCTGGGAGATGCAAATCAAAACTACAATGAGGTACCATCTCACATGTGTCAGAATGGCTGTCATCAACAAATCAACAAACAAGTGCTGGCAAGGATGCAGACAAAAAGGAACACTCATGCACTGCTCGTGGGAATGCAGACTGGGTGCAGCCACTGTGGATAACAGTATGGAGTTCCCTAAAAAAACTAAAAATGGAACTCCCATGTGACCCAGTGATCCCACTTCTAGGAATATATCCCAAGAAACTAGAAACACCAATCAGAAAGGATATATGCACCTCTATGTTCATAGCAGCATAATTCACCATAGGTAAGATTTGGAAACAGTCTAAATGCCCATCAGCAGATGAGTGGGTTAGAAAACTGTGATACATCTACACAATGGAATACTATGTTGCTGTAAAAAGGAAGGCTCTCCTACCATTTGCAACAGGATGGATGGAGCTGGAGAGCATTATGTTAAATGAAATAAGTCAGTCAGAGAAAGATAAATATCACATGATCTCACTCATTTGTGGAATATAATGAACAACATAAATTGTTGAACAAAAACAGATCCAGAGATAGAGAAGCATCGACCAGATGCTCAAACCTTAGAGGGAAGGTAGGAGAGGGGAGGGGTTAGGGGGAGCAATCAACCAAAGGACTTGTATTCATGCATATAGGCATAACCAATGGACACAGACACCAGAGGGGTTAGGGCAGCCGTGGGCAAACTACGGCCCGCGGGCCGAATCCGGCCCGTTTGAAATGAATAAAACTAAAAAAAAAAGAGACCGTACCCTTTTATGTAATGATGTTTACTTTGAATTTATATTAGTTCACACAAACACTCCATCCATGCTTTTGTTCCGGCCCTCTGGTCCAGTTTAAGAACCCATTGTGGCCCTCGAGTCAAAAAGTTTGCCCACCCCTGGGTTAGGGCATGAATGGGGTAGGGAGGGCAATATGGGGTTAAGGACACATATGTAATACCTTAATCAACAAAGAAAGGGGGAAAAAGGCCCTTCTCACGGAAACAGTGTAAGGTTGGGTATATTTGTGTGTGTTGACTCAGGTCACTATAGTCTGAATATCGGACAGTGATGTAAAAAGAAGGACAGTGATAGCAAGTACTTTCAGGTATTGTGTTGAGGGTTAAATGGCATTATCCATGTAAACCACTTTGCACAAGTCCTGACACCTTCTAACTGCACAACAAAAAGCTTTTATTACTGTTATTATAAATTATCATTACTGTTAATATTAGTAAGTGAAAACCCACAATTGTTTAGTAAATTACTCTATTTAGGCATTGTGCAGAATTTTTGTGACTTCCAACTCAAGAACTCCATGAAATAGAAAATTAGAAACAAAAGTTAGCACATATCAGAACTCCCCCGTGATTAAAAACCCTAGGAGAACATTTCCATGTTCAAATACCAAACGGCATATTCAGCAGCAGCTGGTTCCGTAGCAGCACTAACGGTATTTAGGCACTAAAATATATATATCTAAGGACAGAAAAGACAGCACAGCAAGGAGGCACCCAGTCAGCAGGAAAGAAAGAATGCAGTAGGGAACAGCAGTCAAATATGAGAACAGTTGTAAATTTAAAGCAGAGAGAGGAAACCTACAAGCTTTACAAATAGAGACCAGATTGGGAATATTATACTTAGAAAGGATCTTTGGAGTTAAATCTAACCTGCTCATTTGAAACATGAACTTGAAAACCAGGCAACAAATAAAGACCATAATAATGTTCACTGGATAAAAGAGAGATTAGAAACATGAAATATGGGATAATCCAATAATGTAGGAATATCCTATTGATTATATATTAAAACATAGAAAGACATTTATTAATAATGGTGGGACACAGTAGAAGTGATGTTCTTATTCTGGCTAATTCATGATTTATCACACAAAATAAGGCTTAGAATATGGAATAAGATAACCCATGAAGGTTCTTAGCATAGTGTCTAACACAAAAATTTACAACAAAGTTAAAAAAATACAATCCAGCCCTGGTAGGGTGGCTCCCCTGGTTGAAGCATCAGTTGGTTGTGGGTTCCATTTCCAATCAGGGCACATACCTAGGTTGCGGTTTGAATCCTGGTTGGTGCATGTACTGGAGGCAACTGATAGATGTTTTTCCCTCACATAGATGCTTTTCTCTATATCTCAAGTCAATAAAAACAAATCCTCATGTGAGGATCAAAAAAACAACAATCCAATCCAATAATGAATATATCTTAGTATTAAGTAGAGGGCAGTGTATTTACATATGGCTTTAGCCTCTGAATTATCTAGATTAATTTTAAATTAAAAGTGTTTTTGAATGCCAGCAAGATGGAACAGGCTCTGAAATAAGAGTTTTCCTCTGTGAGCTCACATATTCATTGTAATGGCCTTGGGGGCATGTCTGTAGGCAGCATCTTTTCAAATTCCCAGGAAGAGAAATGGAGTCATGCTAATTCTGGGCCTCCCGCTACATTTAAGAAGTGGAATGAATTGTCTGAATCTGGGAAGAGTGGCTCCTCAGCCCCTGTCTCCTTCTTGTAGCAAGCCTTCCTGCAGAGAGCACAGCTCTTCCTCCTCCTCCACACTGTGACCTGGTCTGGGAGCCCCTCCCTTGGGAGGCCTGATCTGGTTTCTAAGTGCCTTGTTGGTAGAGCTGCCCAACAATGGAATATACTCACAAACCCTTTCAGCTGCCACATTTAGCTATATCCTCCCTTGCACCCTCTATCATGGAGCAGGTGTGATTTGGACTCCTTTTTTCTCTTTGATTATTTCTCCAATTGTCCAGAAACTAGATAGTGCTATTTATTCAAAGTCCCCTCGAATGTCCCAAATACATATTAGAAATATCGCCACCGGCAGAAAAGAAACGTGTTTATACAAGGAGGCAACTTCCTCAAGGTCTCACTGGTTGTACACAGCAGATTTTGCTTTCAACCTGAACTATATTTTATCTTTTTTGCTTTATGTGTTTATTTCTTTTGTTGAGATATAATTCACAGAGCACAAAATACATGCTTTTAAAGTGTAAACTTCTCTGCTTTTTATATTCACAGGTTTGTGTAACCACTTACTTCCAGAACATTTCCATCATTTCCAAAGACTCACATCCATTCAGAGACGCTCCTCTTTACCCCTTCTGCCCACTCCTGGAAAACACTCATATGCTTTCTGTTTGCATGGATTTGATAATTCTGGACATTTCATATCAATCGAATCATATCATATATGGACTTTTCTTTCTCACTTTGTCCATTTAGCATGATGTTTTTAAGGTATATCCCTCTTGCAGCATGTGTTAGTATTTAGGAGATATTTCAGACAACAAAAAAATCATTGGTTTTATACTTTAGAGAGAAAAAAATGAATATTTATATTTCCTACCTTAGGAAATCTAGCCATTATGATAGTCATTGGAAACCTTACATACCCGTTTAGCTAAAAAACAACAACATGGAGTGTGTTTAAAATATTATCTCTGCTCTCATGGTGACAAATATATCTAATTATTGAAATAGTGATGTTTTACAAAATCAGAGCATATTCATAAGAGTAGGCTAAACTCGTGATTGTCACCATGTATCTTTTGATAAATATATTAACATGTAACTTCAATTTTCTAGCTTTCAGTTGAGAGATAGGCTTAATATTTACTTTAGAATGAATGACTGGTGATTAATGGGGAAGACAAATGAGAATAATTAAGTCAGCAGAGAACCAGGGCTACAGCTTTCTCCTTGTATAAAGAAGGCACTTACAGCTTACTGGAAAGAGCTGGCAGGTCATGAAGGATCTCTTCATAGGGTTCCTCTTGTGCTAAGGTAGGCACAGATAAAGGCTCTTCCATTTTTTCTTCCCAGGCAATTTCGGCTTTCAGCAGCATTTCCTCAATAAACTCAGATGCAGCGATATCTACAAGAACCAATAAGAAAATAAGAAAAAGTGGATGGTGAAACTACAGAAAACTATTTACTTTCAATAGTTCTGAAAATGCTAAAATTTATCAGCACATGTAGCAAAAATAAAAACATTAAAAGTTTATGCCAGGAACAAAATTGCAGTGCTGCCATTTAAAAATACTGTCTTTTTCACTTTAGTAGCATCTTTAATTATAACTGAAATGAAACATATATAAAAATAATTTCACTAAGAGGAGATGTGTAAAATGTAAATCATTGAGAAGCTAAGCTTGAGAGAACTTAATGTCATTTTATTGTCAGGAAACTCTTCCTTCATCTTGGTGAGTATGAAGCAAAATGATATAAAATATTATACATTCAGAATGACCGGGCTATTATAAAACATGTAGGAAGCATTCTAAAACATTTTACTAAATGGGTAGATGTACAAATAAATAGCTATGTATTAAAATAGTGTGTCTAGACTCTAGCCTCTCTATCTGAAATATGGATTACGATAGTTCCTTATACATTACACATTAACAGTGACATCTGAACATACCTGGACAGCAATAAAGATGGGAATTAATCAACTTATACTTATTAACAAATGATACTGGAAATCAATAAATCCTGAGAAAAATTCACATTAATAACAACCAGGAACCTAATGGAGTCATCTGCTCCTTTCAACCCTCATAACTAAACTGCATGACCATCTTCGTCTATAAACTTGACTTATGTGGTTTTATGGGCTGGAAGCAGTAATTCACCTACCACAGGAAGGTACTTATGCCAGGATTTTATCATCATTTACTTTAGGTTAAATCATAATCACATAATGACTAGGAGGCTGCTCAGCTTCTTTACCTAGGGAGATTATTTCTGCCTCACCGAACAGCTATGCCCCAAATTGCTTTTATTTCCCCACATAATTTTTATGTGTCCATTCCAAGTTTAAGAAACACAAAACAGCAAGAACCTAATATGGCACTGTGATAATTTTCATTTGCTCAGTCAAAATATGTGTCAAGTTCACTTCTCACTGCACTATTGTTTTATCTGGTTCATTCTTCTTGCTCTTGGATAAGATGCTGGGATATCCTGCATTTACTCTTAACCTCTCACTGCATTATTGGTCTTTGTCCCTTGTGTGTGAGAGAAATATTTTCATTCAATCAATAAATGTTTATTGAGGGTCTACTATGATCACATCATTGTGTCTCTCATGACCAACATGGTAGACATGGCATGACCAACAGGGACAAAATTGTCTGAGTCACCATACACTATGCCGGAGGTGGTCAGGCTGAGTGTAGACCAGGGATTTAGTCATTCCCTGGGGCTCCAGAACTGTCCATTACCTTGGATGTCTGTTTGGCACAGTTGACACTAGACCTAAAGGTGGAAGTGTGACAGATGGGAGCCTATGCAGTCAAGGGTCAATCATATTTATTCCCTTCTCTGGGCAAGAAGCTAAAGATATGAACTTGAAATTGTGATATGTTAGAACTAGACTAGAGTTGACAGAAGTTGTGATATATTTCAAAATAAATATATTTATTAAAAAATAGAAGAAAACTATTAATTCATATTTATTAGACATACTTTTTTGTTGTTCATGTTAAAATCACTACACTATCATTAATATTAGCCTGTTGTAACATTTGAAACTGTCAAGCCATCATAGTTCTGTTTGTTAAATCATCAGTTTATTTTAGCAAAGATGAAAAAACACTCAATAATAATACCTAATTCCAATAATGTAAGAAATAGAAAAAAATCCCTCATTTTGCCTTAAACTAGATGTTTATCAATTAATCATACTCCCTCTTATAAGTATATCAAATAAGAAATTTGAGGCTAGTAGTTATAGCAACAAGAAGAATAAGTAAATATAAGTTATTCTGATCAATTACTACCATCAAAATTTTTATATTTTGTTCCTTCTACTAGACTTTTCTCTTTGTTGCTTAGAATTATTTTTTAAAATATGTTTTTATTGATTTCAGAGAGAGGGAAAGAGAGAGAGAGAGATAAAAACAAAAATGATGAGAGAGTACAGTATCATCAACTGGCTGCCTCCTGCATGCCCACTACTGGGAATTCAGCCCAAAACCTGGGCACGTGCCCTAACTGGGAATTGAACTGTGACTTCCTGGTTCATGGGTGGACACTCAACAAATGAGCCACACTTGTCAGGATAGAATTCTTTTTTAATATAGCAAAGTAATTTATGAGTAGTAGCATTGTTGTCAAATTTTCTAAAAGCTAAAAAATGAATGTTACATCAATTTTTAAACTACATATATGAACATATAAAAGAATACTAGTAAAAAGAACTGTAGCTCTGGCTGGGTAGTTCAATTGGTTAGAGTGTCAGCCCGAAATGCCAAGGTTGCAGGGTCAATTCCTGGTCAGGGCACATACGAGAATCAACCAGTGAATGCATAAATAAGTGGGAAAACAAATCAATGTTTCTCTCTCCTTCTCTTTCTCTCCCTCCCTTCCTCTTTCTCTTCTTTCCTCTCTCTCTTTAAAAAAAAATCAAAAAATATTGTTTTACAACTTTAGAAATTTTCAAAAATATATAAATATATTTTTTTAAAATAAGTAACATTAAATTAAGTTTTTTAAACTTTTAAATTATCTTTAGCATATTAGTCTCTATTTCTAGCAGT
This sequence comes from Myotis nattereri, assembly GCF_964212035.1. Taxonomy (NCBI): domain Eukaryota; kingdom Metazoa; phylum Chordata; class Mammalia; order Chiroptera; family Vespertilionidae; genus Myotis; species Myotis nattereri. Next base: position 32,489,413 of record NC_138076.1, read on the forward strand.
ATAAACATCTGTGCAGAAAAAAATACTGTTATGTTACTATTTAAAAATACCTTAATGAACAAGCATGTATTGGGTCTGATGAGAAACTAGTTAACACAAAAGCAAAAAAATCTTTTAAAGTAATGACACTGCAGGAATCGCCTCCCTGGAAGTTTAAGCCTGAAAAGCAAGTTGTAAAGGAAGGACACAGTAACCCATTAACATAACTGCTCTCTAATGTCCCCTTGTCCTGGATCAGGGCATCTGAATCGTGAATCATATTAAACTGGGCTGGTTTTCACAGAGCTTCTCAGAGAGGCTGACTCTCATTTCCTAGTTACGCTCATGATGAACAACTTATATACGACAGGAAGGAAACAGTGACTGCTCAGTGGTCCCAGGACACTCATTACCTACCTGAAGCCTTCTCTTCATTGCAGTTCAGAAGGTTTGGATTTGCCTGATGCATCAAAAGAAGTTTCACCAGGTTTGTCTGAAACATTAGAGATGATTGAAATAGGAAACATCATGCTGGATACTGAAGATTCATCAGTAAATAATACACATTCATGGCCTCAAGGGGCATTTAAGGTTGGAGAAATGAGAATGCATTAGCATACCATCACAGTGTAGTCCTGCAAAGTTAGGTCATATTTGACCATTTAACATTTTCAAGAATAGCAAAGAACATGTAAAGGATGTGCATGATGGCATACTAAAGAATCTGAAAGAAGTTCACTATGGCTTCATCCTCTAACCTGGTGGGAGAAGGCAGGAGAACTAGAGCTGGAGAGTTAAGCAGAAGCCCAGGCACACAGGGTTCATAAATTATTTTACGGCATGGGCATTACATATCGACAGCAATGGGCAGGATGTTGAGTTGAAATGGTTTGATTATTTTTGTACTTAGAATGGCGTGGGGGAGGGCCAGGGAGCTCTGTTAGGAGGTTGGCAGGATAATCCTGATGTAGAGATGCTGAAGCACTGGATGAGGGTGAAGGCAGCGAGGACACACATGAATATAGCTCAAATACATTTACTAGGTAAGAGTTTTGGGGCTCAGTGGTTTAATAGTTATGGGCGAAGAGAGGAAAATAAGAAAATAATAATGCCCAGTAAATGATTAAATAGAAAAGAAGGCAACAGATGGGAAATGGGAAAAAGATGATCATTCTCTTTGTACACAAGTTGAGTTTGAAGGCAGGTTGATAGGAATTACTCTCTGGGCAGTGGTCCTCTTGAGTCTGGAACTTGGGAGAGACATGAGAAGAGAGGAGGCTTTGGGAGACATGAACATGCAGAGTCTCTGAAGACTTCTAAAGACATAAATATTGGGAAGGGAGAGAACCTAGGACAGAACACTGAGCTTTTCAATACTGTGTGCTCAGAGGGGCAGGAGGAAATCCAGACAGTGTTGTTTTTTCCAAAGCAAAGAAGAAATATCTGAAGAAAAAAATCTAAATATATCTCAATTCTTACATACTTAGGTAAAAATGTATTTGAGAATACAAATGACTCCTTTGAACATTAAGATGTAAGAGTTGTGTGATATAAAGTACTTTTGAAGAGATTTAGATTTCAACATTTCACAATCATTTTCTGATCTTTTACTATACTATTTCCAATGCTATTAACAACACTAAAATATGTACAAGGCTAGAATCAAATTTTATCTTCTGTACAACTCTTGAAAGAACTGTTGCTCACATAACTTGTTCAGTTCTCAGTTTTAGAGAAGAATAGGTATTTCTTTGTTCTCAATGAAAAAGTTTATGTATGTATAAAGGGAAGTTTTAAAATATATATGCCATCTAAGTATAAATGACAGTAATAAATACTATAAATACTGTTATAAATTATAAACTACCTTTCCATAAAGGTATTTATATTTATAAGATATTTACAAAAAACTGAAATTGCTGTGAATGACTCTAAAAATGCCACGAGTCTTTCTAAAACGTTAGCATTTATCACATTTTTTCTCAACTGAGATGCATTTTTTTACAATAAATGTCTTTGGAGAGTTACAAATCTCCCATGCATACAAATTGATAATTCAAATAAAACCTGTTCCTAAAATATCATTTCCAAAATGAATATTAAGTGGTAGTGTAAAGAATTTTTAAAATAATTCTAGATATCATATGGTATATTCTTGACAAAAAATAAAGATACAATTTACTCAAAATCTTCTATTAACATAAATCTCTTAGTTATTCCTTAATTTTAGTTTGAATTGAGGAAGAATATTTTTGTTCTGCTGTCATATATCCTAACGTTAAATCCTCACTCTAACTCTCAGCAGAACTTTGCTTTTAGTTCCTGGTTGATTGAGTTGTCCATTTAATTCCTTCAGTTACTCTGCTGGCTATAGGATGGCTCAGTGGGCCACACAAATCACATCTCTGCTGTTCTGGAGCTTACATTCTGGTGAAGAACCCATTCTAGTAGGTTTAATGGAGCAAAACTGAAAAGACATATATAATCTTCAGATCCTAACCTTTGTACTAAAATGTATAGGTATTTATAAAATACAGAATTAATGGCTACTTATTTTCTACAGAAGCAGAGGATAAAGGTGAAATTGTTTTAAAAATCTGACTCATTTGCACACTGTAAATGGCCACTGCTAGAAAACATTATGTTCAACATCTCTCTGTACAAATCTAACAGCTGGATCAATTGACTAGGACATATGCTCTTTGATACTTCAGTGATGCATTTGCCTTCTTTATTCTCAACAGTCTTCTGAGCTATGTAACAATGCCCCCCGTAAACAGATGTGTTGATGGTTGTCACTAATTGAAGACCCTGGGGCTCGATGGAAGGACTATTAAGGCTTATTAGGTTCACACAGCCAGCGAGTGGTGGCTGGTACTCAGAGCCAATGAGGGGGCTATGGAAGCTTTCCAAACAGGCTGGCTTAATCATTTCATTGGGCAGATTCAAATATAGGTGTGTTTGTGTGGTGGGGAGAGTCTGGAACATAGAAGAAAGTATAGGAGACCTAAAAAAAAAAAAGTGAGTAATAATGGTTTCTAAAAGTTGGGGGGAAAATATTTTGCAACTGGGTTAAAAAAAAATAAAGCCATTGGAAAGTTTCTTAAGTCACTTAATGTTAATAAATGACGAGTGTTGGAAATGTAGCTGGCACACTGGAGAAGTAGTAATAAGAACATCAATCTTAATTACTCTGCATCTCCCAAAGCAAATGCAGCTATTGAATCGTATTTTCCATGTAATTTCAATACCATGTTTCTCTAGGCTGAAAACATAGATTTAGAAACCCCAAACTTCAAAGAAAATCTTAACTATTTGTGAATGCATAGATGGACCTAGAGGGTATTATGCTACGTAAAATAAATTACAATAAATCAGTCAGAGAAAGATAAATACCATATGATTTCACTTATATGTAAAATCTAAAGAACAATATAAATGAACAAACAAAACAGAAACAGACTCATAAACACAGACATCTGATTCCCAGATGAGAGGGGAGTTGGGAGCTGGGTGAAAGAGGTGAAGGGATTGGGAGGATAGATTGGGACGATAAAATAGTCACGGGGATGTAAGATACAGCATAGGAAATATAGTCAAGAGTACTGTAATAACTATGTACGGTGCCTGTTGGGTACGGGAAATATCAGGAGAAACATTTTGTAACGGATATAACTGTCTAACCACTGTGCTATACAATGAAACTAATACAAAATAATATTGAATGTAAACTGTAATCTATAATAATAAAAGCTTAATATGCTAATTAGACCAGATGTCCTTCCGGACGAACTTCCGGACAAAGCCAGGGCTGCTAGGAAAGCACGGGTCCCGAGTGCCTGCCAGCGGCAGGAGGGAAGCCCAAGTCCCGGGTTCCAGAGGGAGACCCGAGTCCTGGGTGCCAAAGGGAAACCAGTGCCAGCAGCCGGGGGAAGGAAGGCCTACTCTTGCATGAATTTCATGCATCGGGGCTGTAGTTGAAAAATAAGAGAAAACCCAAAGTTTGGAAGTTTTTCTAATGTGATAGGTAAATGGGGTGAGAGTACTGATATCCACTAATTCTCTCTGCCTGTTTAATCACTGATTCTTCTATCTTGTGATTTTTGTGTGGCAGGAAACTTCAGGAAGTTTTAAGAAGGAAGTAGCAAGTGAACTCAGCTTATGTTCCTTATATCACTGAGGCTTGGCAGGTATCACATCTGGCATATATATTAATCATTAAATGATGTTTTTATGGTTAAACATAACAGAGTAAAATAACATTTTTTAAAATCTACTTTCATCAATAAAACCTGTTGAAAGTATTTTTACTATATAGCTAACCTGTTTTATTAGTTTAATATATTCCTTTATCTTTTGTCATGGATACATACAACATGTCTCTCTCTCTCCAAGACACATTTTATCTGACTGTGATTTTGCTCCTTCTTCAGGATATAAGGGTGCCTAGTAAAAATTAATTTGTGTATTAGTGTCTTAAGATGTATTAGCTGCCCTAACCGGTTTGGCTCAGTGGATAGAGCGTCAGCCTGCGGACTCAAGGGTCCCAGGTTCGATTCTGGTCAAGGGCATGTGCCTTGGTTGCGGGCACATCCCCAGTAGGGAGTGTGCAGGAGGCAGCTGATCGATGTTTCTCTCTCATCGATGTTTCTAACTCTCTATCCCTCTCCCTTCCTCTCTGTAAAAAATCAATAAAATATATTTTAAAAAAAAATGTATTAGCTATAGCAAAAAGTCAATTCAGAGAAAGAATTGCTACCCATCCCTCATTCACTAAAATGAAATATAATTTATGGAGAAAAATAAAATACAAAATGTAATTTTACTCTACATCTACTAATTGTAGAAAACAAACAGAATTATTACAGTCTCATGAAACAGTAAACTTATAAGAACTATATAATATTAAGAAAACAGTGTTAAGTCTATATTATAAAGGATATTTATGTTTTTGATCATTTCTTGAATGATTTTGAGTAGAATATGCAGTATGCTAGTATGCCAAGTCCTAAGGAATATATGTTATTATTTGTCATTTTAAAAGGAAATGGTTTTTTTTATTCATAAAACATTTGTTTAGTAAGACCATACCATTAAAAGTCAGGTTACATAGTGATTAGTACATAATTTGAAATAAAATTAATATAAAAGGATGCATTGATTATAAAATAGCTCAGAAACTCACTTACCTGGCCATACTTTGCTGCCAAGTGAAGTGGGGTCCAGTACTGATTATCCACTGCGTTGAGGTCTCCCCCATGTTCCAAGAGGAGAGACACTACCTCCTTGTAGCCACTGGCGCATGCCATATGTAACTGCAATAAAGAGGTATTTTGTTATTTATCTTTAAAAAGCAGCAGCATCATAATTTATTCAGTAGTTTAAAGAGAGCAATTTAATAAAGTATTGAACCTAAAATACAGAGACCTTAATAAAAGAAACATATATACTTTGATTTATTTGGTACAAGTGAATGTCATCATTGTTTGAAAAAGGCTTATGGGTTAATTATGTATTGTTTTCCTTCTGACTCTGACAAGGTACAGTTTTTCATGTAATTCCTATTTTCCTCTCTAATGTGCCTTTCTACTATAATATGAATACTTTTAAATACGAAATATAATAAGTCAATACTTTATCACTACTTGTCCAGAAGTCATACATGTACTGACTAGCTCTAAAGTTCTAGCACTGCATTTGGTGTTTTAGGAAAGAGATTGAAAGATACAAATAACAGAAAATGTGATCCTGTGATGCTTTTATACACATAAAAAGGACAGGAACTGGAGAGGATGAATGAATCCTGACAAGCTTTAAAATGATTGTGCAGCTATCATTTTGACATTCTCCCCGCTTGGTTTCTCAATGCAACCTGAAGTTCAGAAATGAGGCCTCAGGAACTACAGTGATGAGCTCAGGGTTTGGAGAACCTTTCAAATTTTTCAGATGTGGTGATTCCTGTTTCTAAGGCATAGCCTTTCTTTCTAAGTAAACTGTCATCCAATCCAATTTCAATTAGGTTATTAAGTAACTACATGATTTATTTTACAGTTAAAGCAATTAAGGAAAAATTAACAGAAGAAATTATACTTTCATATCACATTAATATTATAGCAAATATCTCCAAATATCACCCATGTCCAACTCTACTGTAAAGTCATGGTAATCATTAGATCTGTTACTTACTGTATTAATTAATAAAGAAGCACAAACATTACATATAACAAATTTAATTTCAATATTATGATTACTATATTTCAACATAACTGGCTTTCTATGTAATTCTATGCACCATTTTGTATTGCATAAAACTATTACATTGGCAAGGGATTCATGAGCTACACCATATGATTAAAGGGGAGTATGGCATTAAAAAGATCAATGAGCCTGGACGTTATTCAGGTTGTGAGTTTTAAATAGTACATGGGTCTGGACAATCTAATCTCTAAATTGAGGCTATGTTTTGTGACATAAAGTAACCATAAAAGCTGTGTTCCCTAAAAATGGCCAGAAAAATCATGCATTGGCTATTTATTGTCCTTGACTAGAAGTACGGGATGAACCAACACTCCCGATATCACAAAGAGAAACGAAAACAAGATTGCTTGGTATTTACATCTCATGAATAATTGTTTTCCAACAGTGCATATGTATCAAGGCCAGATGTAATATATCAAATTCTATAATAAAACAGTGAAGAATCAGCCAATATCTTTGTGGTATATATGCTAATTATTACAGTAGTATTTTCCAAGAGCATATATACATTCAAACTCAGGAAGTAATTTTCATATGCTCTATAACATGGCTTTTTTGGACTGTGTTCTTTTCTAAGGCTTCTGTTTCCTTTTCAGAATAATATTAATGTAAACTAAGAAATCTTTTTAAAAGAGCTGTAATATATTTGGTTATTTTAGTGTGTATTCTAAAAAAGGAAAAGACAACATCAAAACCATCTTACTAGAAGTCTATTCCATTGAGCCTTTTGTTGATAATTGCATCTCTTTTTGCACAGCAATTTAACAGTGTGGAAAATTATACCTAATTTTGAACCACAATTGACACTCCAACTCAGGATATAGAAATAAGTCTAAGGACAAAAGTGCTTATGTTATCACCAACAATAGACAGGAAAGCACAAAATACATGTGCCTTACAGAAAGGCAACTCCAGCGATGACAGTCATTAACATAACAGACTAAACAATTTAGACCTAAGAATCAAATATAACTGTCACTTGCTAAATACTCTGGTTTCCAAGGGACAACTGTCTAGCTTTCCATTCATTGCTATTTTCATTGTAAAAAGCTCAAAGACGATCACCAGAAGATTGTTACTACAGAAAAATTATTAGCAACATTTATGGGAATGTCAAAATTGAAGATGGTTTAAAATGAGAGTGATCTATTACTCTATATTGATTATTTCAATAGCTTTCCTACTGAACAATGTCAGGTCCTTTTATTCAATAGTGTTTGAAGCCTAATACATTAGTGCCATTTAACAATGATTTTTCAAAATGTATGTAAAGTTGTAATATCTTCTGTCAAACAAAGAAACAAAGTCTCTATTGGGTTTCTACAATGTGTTAGGCATTAGTGTATTGTGTGTGTGTTAATTGAACTATTAATTCAATAGCCCACTGTAAACTGGATATTGACCCAACCACTGCACTGAAACTACCCTAGATAAGACGACCAATGACCTCCATGTTACCAAGTCCAATAGCCAATTTGTCATCTCCATTTACTTGACCCTTTCAGCAGTATTTTATAGTCTATCCTATCCTCGCTTTCATCATAAGTTCTTCACTTGGCTCCCAGGACACCTCATTCTCTTGGTTTCCCCCCTACTTTGGGAGGTGTTCTTTCTCATCTCATTTCTGGATCTTCCTCTTTTGCCTAAGCCCCAAGGCATAGTCCCAAATCCTCTTTTCTGCTATGTCAATTCATGATTTCATCTGAGTCAGGAGTTCTCAAGAACACATATATGCTAATGTTCCCCAAACTGTTTCTTTAGTCCAGACATTTCATGAATCTCAGACTGCAATATCCAACCCCAAACTCAACATCTCCATGAAGATGGCTAAGAGGCACTTCTAACTTTATATTTCCAGAACTGATTCTGATCTTTCCTGCTCTAAGCTCCATCTTCAGCCTTCTCTATCTCATTCGATGCCAACTTCATCACTGAAGTTGTTCAAGCAAAAAATACTTGGAGTCATTTTGAAGTCTTTTCTTTCTCTCACACCACATTTCCATCAGGAAATTTATGGAACTTCTTTTAATATTGACTGAAATTAGCTACTTCTCATCACCTCAACTTCTACCACCTTTGGCTGAGCCACACCATTGCTTTCCTAAATCACTGGAAAAGGCTCCTAATGGAACTCTCAGCTTCACCCTTGCCATTATACAGTCCATCCTTAACACAGCACTCAGTGAGTGATCTTTTCAGAACTGAAGTAAAATCGCACTCTGCCTCTCTTCAGAACTCTCCAATGTGTCCTCATCTCACTCAGAGTAACTGCCACTGTCCTCACATAGGCCCACAGTATGTGTGATCTGACCCTAGTTACTTCTCTTCACTCCTTTTCTCTGCTCAGCCAAACTTACCACCTTGTTGTGTATCAATCACACCACACCTGGTCCTGCCTCAGGGTCATTGCACTTACCAGTGTTCAGCTTGAAATCCCCTGTGTTCAACCTCACACCATACTTTTTCCATAGTAGAAAATCATTGGCTCCAACCCCTTCGGTACATCTCATGTTTCAGAGCTTCATACTCTTTTCTGCTGTCTTAGTTTACTTCTTTATTTTCTCTGAGCTTTAATGCATATATTTCCATCGTAATTAATTTTAACCCCTGCATGCCCACTCCAGGTAAATTTTATGGGTCAATAGGGCCAAATGTTCATATTTTGATCACTGAACTTATATTTATAGAAACATCAATCCAAATTTAATTGTTCTGTTTTTAACTTACTGCAGCTATGCCTTATATCAATAAAAAGCAATGTTTTCTTGAATTTAGAAATTTATTCACCAGACTAAGCCATCGTTTGTTTTGCTTAAAATTAAAATAAAAACATTATCCTGTAAGTTCCATCTCTGAAATCACAGTGACAAATAAATGCAAAAAAAATCTTCTAAATTTGTAGAGGAAACATGCATAAGAAGGAAGCTTGGAAGAAAATATATCAACATATATATAAACATCAGTTTTCTCTGGGTGGTGGCATAAGTGATTTGCATTTTCCTTTGAATATTTATGTGCTTTCTAAAATTTCTACAATGAATATATATTACTTTTGTAATCAAAAATATATTATTTAATCATAGTCATTTCTATGTCTTAAAAATAAACTTAAATTCTCCACTTAAGCAATATTTCTGAGTCAAGTATATTAACTTACCAGTGTTACTCCTTCATCATTTTTCTCGTTAACATTCCCTCCACATGATAAGAAGTGTTTGACATCGGTTAACATACTCATGGGTCTCTGAAGCTTCATCTGGCGCAGGGAGGTCAGATCCACCCCTAGGGGGAAAAGAGCCTTTCAAACAGAATGTAGAGTTGCTTCTCAGATGCTGGAGTGAAAATAGTTTCATCTTATATTCGTCCAACGTGTTCGTCTTTGAAGCCCCTCTTCACTTTGAATTCTCACTCAAAGTGCTATATGTAATTATTTCTCTTGCAAGCATTCTATTTCCAGCTAGAGGGTGGTGTTGAATAATTTCCCTCTTATTATATCCCAAATTCATGATACGATACCTTACATATGGCAGGTTCATAATGGATATTGGCTTTAGTATAAATCAACACACACTGCCGAAAGTATTTTAAAGTACCTAAATTAAATTACAAGAAAGTATAAAGATACAGTTTTCACTCTTTATGATTGTTCTGGCCAAAATAGTTGCTGCTAAAAGCAATCTATCTTGGAATAGATTTAAAAAATACATCTTTGGAAAAATGGAAAGAATTTGAATAAAGTCTGTAGTTTAATTAACAGTATGTACATGTGATACTGATTACTATCACTTGAATACATTTGATAATATAAGTAATGTTAGGTCTCAGAAGGTGCATCCCATGCAGTGAGGTCAGAGGCCTGTCTGCAAAACTGAAACTACATTAACACATCAAGTCAATCTGGACCCTACCTTTACTTTCATTAACTGTCCCTTAGCAGGTAACATTGTCTTTTTAACAATTCAACTTTTTACTTACTCCATTATCTATTATGTATTAGGGCTATTCTATGATGCTATTACAGATAATTTTACCATTATGCTGACTCTGAAATGATTCATTTCATGATTTTAGCACAATATTCTCCAGTAAGCTCCTACAAGTGAATCTAACACCAATTTTTGTCTCCATAATAAGTTTCCTAAGAGAGCCAAGACTTGTAGGAAGCAAAAGAGTTGAGCAGGCAAAGAAAGTTGGTTCTAGCAAAGATAAATAAACATGTTCAAGCCAAAAGGGCACTGTAACCCTCTACCCAACCCCTTTCCTCCACCCTGACTACAGGCACAATGTAGGACTGTCCTAGGCAAAAGGGATGCACTGTCACCCTGACTCTGGGTGATTCTGAAGAGGTTGGTTTAAGGGCAGCATTTTGAATGAACTTTAATAAGGAGAATAAATAGATAAGGTTATTTGTGGGCTGATTAATCTGAGAGTCCTCTGAAGAATAAACAGGAATGGCTAGAGGTGAGAAGACCAGTTTCCAAGACTGTTCCAAAATAGAAAGACTGCCCCGGCTGGTTTTTCTCAGTGGTTAGAGCATAGGCCCTCACACCAAATGTTCTCAAGTTCAATTCCTGGTCAAGGGCATGTACTTGGTTTTCAGGTTCGATCCCTGCCCCTGGTCAAGGTGTGCATGTGGGAGGCAACCAATCAATGCGTCTCTCCCACAACAATGTTTCTCTCTCTCACCCTCTCACCCTCCCTTCCACTCTCTCTAAAAACCAATGGGAAAAAAACATCCTCAGGTAAGGATTAACAAAAGTGATAATAAAATAAAAACAAAAAAAGAAAGTCCAGAGTTTTCACTAAGATACTAATAGCAAACTTAGTGAGAGATATGGGCATATCAAAGGTCAGATGTCCAGGAAACAGACTCTGTCAGATTTGGTGGCAATTGGATGTGAGGGATTTAGGAGATGAAAAGTGATGTTCAGATACTTGGGTCCCTGGCTGTTATGATAACATATAACACATAGAGAGTGCATGAAAGGGTAAGTTCCACGTAGACAAGTTATTTCAAATTTTCTGATATCCAAGTCAGGAGACTGAAAATTGAGCATACAAGCCTGCAGGTCTGGAAAGGTACCTAAGCTGTAGGAACATTCTTGGGAACAGGCAGGTGGGAACAACACAAGGAAGAGGGCAAGATAAGCCAGGGTAGTTTGGGAAGATAAAAGAAGACAAACTGAAAGACAGAGCCTGGGAACGACCCACATTTTGGTGTCTGGATGTACAAGTGGCACATCTGCAGAAAACTAAGCAAAAGCTGGAATAGAAGGGGAGGCTATGGAAAGGTCATTGCAGGTGAGAGAGGTTTCGTAACAGTGTGATCAAGGCCATCAGCTGCCACAGAGAGACGAGGCACTAGAGAACAGAAAAGTGACCACTGGATGGAGAACCAAAGAGGGCGACACATGGTGGCGTGGACCTTCCCAGTGGATTGGTAGGGAGTGTGGGCTGAGTAGAGATTAGGAACTCGGGAGAATAAAGGTGGGCTACTTTTTAAAATGATCGATTTGGAATGAAGGAGAAAGGGCACAGTGCAATGATATGTGTTGAGCAAAGTTGTTTTTATTTCTTTTTCCGGGACTTGAATGTATATCTATGTATACATATACACTGAGATATATGTACTCCCTCCCCTCATGGGGAGCATCTATCTGTCCTGGACCACCTTGAGCTCTTCCCGCACTGCTTTCTCTCTATGCTGGCTCATTTTATAATTGATTGATTTCCTTGAACACCAGCTGGTCTGCTTTGCACTGGAGATCTAATATGCATCACCTGCTCAATCAGCCCTCCGTGGCTGCCTCACTTTCCAGTCCAGACAGCTCAGGCGGTGAGCAGAGGTTAATTGCTGTGCCCAGGTATAGTGTATGTCAGTGGTGACAGTGCAATTAGAACTTGTGACCAGTGATTTTCCATGTAATCAACTTGCTCACAACCTGGACTGCCTCCTGCCACATGTGACCTGGTGTGACAGCACAATAAGTACTCTGGTTTGAAACTGTATGACGCGGGTTGAAAATTCAAGGATTGCAGGTGCCTGGTTATAAGAATGCAGTGCTGAAAGACTGGGTGCTAAATAACAATAAAAATCTCATCTCATAATATTAGAAATTTCTAGGGACATCGGCCCACGCTGTCACAGCAGATAATTCTAAAGGGGCACCAACAAGGGGAGAATACATCAAATTAGCTGGTATTTACAGGAAGTGTGGCAGCCGAAATGATAAGTAGGAGGGACACTGTCAGAAATGGAAACAGATTGTGAATGAGATGAGAGGGGGGCAGATGGATGGGAAGGCAGAGGCCAGTGCCACGGTGGTGACAAATGGAAAACAGAGTTTAAAATGTAAGAGATATTACACTGAATTTGTTCCAGCAAACATGTATTTTACAAACTAACTGTGACAGCCATCACCGTGACAGATTTTCTCCAGACCATTCAGAGTCAGGACCTTCCTTTCATTTTTTCTTTTTCTTAATCACTCTTTAAAGTAACCTCTCAAAGGAATACACTTCTTTTTATTTCTACAGAATAGATAATACTGCTTTTGAAAATACTAAAACTCTTGCCGAAACCAGTTTGGCTCAGTGGATAGAGCGTCGGCCTGCGGACTGAAAGGTCCCAGGTTCGATTCCAGTCAAGGGCATGTATCTGGGTTGCGGGCACATCCCTGGTGGGGGATGTGCAGGAGGCGGCTGATCGATGTTTCTCTCTCATCAATGTTTCTGACTCTCTATCTCTCTCCCTTCCTCTCTGTAAAAAATCAATAAAAATATATTAAAAAAAAAGAAAAGAAAATACTAAAACTCTTTATGAGACAAAAACCTTTAATGAGTTGAAGAGATTTATAAGTAACTAGAGGCCCGGTGCACAAAATTCGAGCAAAGGGCTCGGCCCTCGCAGCAGCAGCTGCTGCCTTGGCCCTCGGAGCCCCGGCTGCCTCAGCCCTTGCAGCACCGGCTTTGTCTGGAAGGTTGTCCAGAGGGTTGTCAGGAAGGTTGTTTGGCTGTTTGGTCTAATTAGCATATTAGCTCTTTATTATATTGGATGTTAATTCTTTTGTAAATAAAGATAGTTAACTTTAGTTTCCAGAGAAAAACATTTATCATGATGGCTGTTAAAAATTAAGAACAGTAAGAAGAGCAGGAAAACATAACTTAGAACTGGCACAGCTAAATAAAAGACAGTCAGGTTCAAGTCAGTTCAGAATCATGTGACCACAGGTTAAACTTTGCAGCTGTGCAAATAATAAAGCTTCCCAACATGGAATGCCCATAACTTTCAGCTCATTCCATTTAGAAGTAATTAGTCTCAAAGTCATAGTTAACAAGATGGGAAGAACGCAGGGTTTTCCTCAGGTAGGAGCAGGTAGGTACAAGGACTGAGGGAGACATAATGTGAGGGACTGACTATACCACAGCGCCTTCACCCATGCTGCTCTGCCACCCAGGCCATGACTCAGTGACCTTCAGTAGCACAGCTAGGCTCACATTCACTGGAATGAAAATAGTGGCTTTTACCTTGCTCTCAGAATTAATGAGACTGTTTTTAAGAACTCATAGCTGCTGAGTCCTAATTATTATTATTATCCTAAACCATCCTCACAATAAACCCTCTGATACAAGCGATCTGGAGGAGGCAAAGAGCACAGGAAACAAAGAGGCAGGTGTGCGGGCTTTTCTTAGAGGTGAGAATAGAGTCACAAGCACAATGAGGCTCTTAAAATTTTTAAACCTTTTCTTTGACAAAACACCATATTGGAAGGGATTATAATTTAATTGTTTTTATTTCCTAAACATCATAAAGGAGAAAAATAAAAGAGGGGACATACTTCTTTATTTTAATACCATATCAAGCTAAAGATTTCAAACACCTCTCACTTTGCCAATGTTGAACTTACTCACGAAATTATACCCTGGGTCTGTGAAATTAACTGTTCTTTGCCATTGAATACATCTGGGCCCTCAGCTGCATCTTTGCAGGCCAGCACCATGATCATGGGCATTCTTCTGACAATGTTTCTGTTGCCAAGTGTCACCAAGAGTGGATGCTGAGATGCCCGTGCAAACTGCCCTTGACTTATGCCCTGACGTACCCACAGTAATAATTCTTAAGAGGACCATGGCTCCTAAGAGAATACACTTCACATGACCTTACTCTCATTAACTCAAAATTCAGTTGTGCTGATTCACTTCCCTTCTCCTCCCAGTGGAGAATAGATTATAATTGCAAGCCCAGTCCCTCTAATTATGGATTTTAAATGCTTGTTAAAATGTTCCTTCATTGTTGGCCTCTAGAATGTTGCTGGCTTGCAAAACTGCATTGACTAAACCAACAATGTATTGCAGTAGGAAAGTGAATTGCAATGTAGAAACATAATTCATTTTATGCAATCTAGGGAAATCGTATCAATAGAAAATCATGTAGGAAGACCCCAAAAATAAGTACACTTATAATGCCACCAACCTATCTCTTTGTCTATCTCTCTACAGTTTTTCAAAGTTCAGCCTACCCTTTTCATCCAGATAGGTCAATAGAACAGAGCTTGATTCTGTCCCTTCTACAGCATAATCCAATGGTATGTTTCCATTAACATCCTGGAGAAGGACATTGGCTCCAGCCTATAAGTGAAAAAAACAAATATAACGTATGTATACTGTTAACATAGATAGGTCAATCCTTTCATTTCTATCTTAGTCGGAAAACAGGTACACAATAGTTTACATCAGATACAATCCTATAGAATACTGGAATTATTTTAATGACAAACACATTAAATATTTTTGAGAAATCTGACAGTCTAAAAATGTTCAACTGACCATTGAAAGACCTGAGTCCCAACTACTTTTCCCCATCCCTCTTGCTAAACTCAAATCCATGGCTACTGAACCACTCAGCCCAGTGTGCTAGCTACCCCTATACAGCCTGTCTTATTTCTCAAAACCCTATGGATGCTGAGTCCAAATGAAAACTCTTGTATGAACTTTGATCTTCCCCAAACTATTTTATAAAATCTTCATGCTCCTTGCTCTCCACAGAAACTCATCTCAGAGCTGTTCTCACACCATGATGTTTTCATAAGGCATTCGTTTTTCCAGAAGCTTTTCTAAGAAAAAGCATAATCTGTAGGCACTAATAAATGGAATATACTATATATGGTTCTTACAAATCCTTTAGCTGCAAAGGGCCCTCCATCAAACATCTCTGAGCACACCTGCTCCACCCTTTGCTATCTCAGCTTAAATACAATGATCAATGTGCTTTTTATCTAAAAAGCCTGGTCACATAAATTGTCACCATTGCTTTACATTGTTTAATGAGCTCCATACAATGGATTAGGCATGGTTTACATATTTTCTCCAAGGGCAAGACATGAACACGTTCCCAGTGTCCAAGATTTCCCATACACCTACCCATAACATGTCGTTAAGCTGAGCCAAACAAATGCCAAGTGTCCCCTTGATGTTTTTTAGTGAATAGGCATCTGTATTGCAATATAAACATAGTTCTATCGTTCATATAATATCCAAATTCATAACTTTACATAAAATGTTGTCACATTCATAATTTAATATATTAAAATGTGGAGGATTGCCTTTTGTGTGTGTGTGTGTGTGTGTGCACGCACATATATGTGTATGTATAAATATCCTACACCTTAGGTTTTCCAAAAGACTGCTCTAAATATATTATAAGCAAACAAAAAGTAGGCAAAAGTTGTATAATGTCCCATATCTTAATACTTTCCCATCAGATAAGCTAAGCTGCTTACCTCACCATTTAGAGTTTATTACATTACACATTCTATACCCATAGAAAGATACCCCTTTAGGTGAACAAATCAAGTTACTTATTTCAGATTTTCATTTACATAAGGAAAGCTGGCAATTTTAAGATCCCAAAGACTTCAGGTTATTTTCTTAGTGCATTTGATTTCATTTTTTTTATTTAGAGTTTGAAAAGTAATTATTTGAGGCACTGTTCTGAAGTAGACTTTGCTAATAATTTCACTCCTTTAGTCTCCAACCATGAGAATAAGATTTTACATATGTACCCAAGTATCAATTATTAAAGAATCAATTAAGGCACAAACCATTATGGTGTTGTTACCAATTTCAATACTAGTAGGTGGGAGATAATCAAGTAATTCTTTTTCCCAATGCATACACATTTCAGATAGACTCTTATCTATGCCAAAAATCTGGGCACAAAGCAACGGTGACTCTAATTAAGAGCCATTGATTATCAATCACAACAAAAATGACCAGGAGAGCTACATGAGAGAGGTAGGACACTTGCAGGAACATGTCTATTCTCTCAGAAGTAAGGGGGCTCTTTCAGAGAAAGTCTGAAAGTGAAACCTGGTTCTGAATATTTTTTCTGGACTCATTCATTGAAATTTCACCCCATTAATCACTCATTGGGCTGGGCTGCTAAATTACCAGGTATAATTCCTTGCACAGAAGTCAGACTTTTCTAATCCCAGATCACGTCTTATTCCTCTTTATATTCCCAACACTTATTACACTGCCTGACACATACTAGGTACTAACAAAGATTTATTGAAATAAATGGAAAATAAGGAGCGAAACACTGGCTTAAACTAATTATTAAAAATTGAAGCAAAGAATTATAATTTTCATAATAGTTTTTAAACTAAGTTTCCTGACTTTTCCTTTCAAGGGTGTAGAGATAATATTACAAAGTCACTATATGCATATGTATGTTTCCTGCCTTCAGTCTTTCCATAGGGATGATGAAGGGAAGCAGAGATTGCCACCCCAAAGTTTGCCTCTGGGTATATTGTTTTTAAGATGGGTTATAAAGGAACAAAGGACTCAGGAAAAACCTTTCACATCCCCTGCGACTGATGAAACAAATGTAGATAGAGGACCTGCTCCAGGAAGGAAGACAGCCTCACAAATAACTAGTTTCACATAAACTCGTGTGTGACAGGCAGAAAGGAAGCTAACAAAACCCATTTTTCCAAGTTCTCTCTGCATCTCATTGATAAAGATGGCCCAGCAAACATTTATTTATCAAACATTTGTCTTCTGTCTCCCTATGAATTGCCTTCCTGCCCTTTGAAGTCCCAAATCACAACCACCCTTTTCCTTGGCTTTAGAATGGCATATAAACCTCAGCTGCCCAGTACTTCTTTGGATCTATGTTCTTATGGCACTACCGAATGTGCATTCATATAATAAACTTTGGATATTTTCTCCTTTGAATATGTCTGTGTTAATTTGATTATTAGCCCAGCCAGAAGAACTTAGAAAGTGAAGGAAAGTTTTTTTTTTTTAGCTCCACAATAACATTTATGAAAATTAGTCTTCCTCCCTCCCTCCCTTCCTTTCTTCCTCCCTCCCTCTGTTCTTTCTTGTTTGCTTTGTGGGCTAGAGTGCCTAACAGGCCCTGGTCCTGGTGCTCTGCTCCCACCTCTCAGGCCATCTGGTATTGGTAGATGTCCATAGACAGGCTGGCCATGTGCAATAACAACACAGATCCTAAAGGATCCCTGGAGAAGCTGTATTTCTTGAATTAGAATTCTGAAATTGTATATCTATTTTTTAAAAACACCATTGATAAGATCCATAACTGATTATTATTCTTAGACTGACTAACTTAGAAGGTAATGTGCAATTATAGTTGTTAATGGATCCCATTGGAAATAAGACGCTGATGATTTTCAAATCAGGATGTTTCCTAGAAATGTCAGACTTCTCTTAATATCATCAGGATGGTCTCATTTCTAGCATACAGAGAGGGAAATGCTCCAGGGGGTGGGAATTAGTAGCATTTATAAGGTATTGTGTTAGTACTTAAAAGAAAAAAAACACACTTTGAACCAATCAGGAACATAAAATGGATTTTCTCAACTTTGTAAAGCAAGAGCTAAGAAATAATTCAAATCAATAAAAAGATCACTCTTGACAATGTCCATTTTTAGTTTAGAATTTGAAACATGTCCTAAAATAGTATTTTTCTCTCCCAAGACAAGGCATTCTTAAATATCTTTTTTAAAATGTTCTTTCTAACATTTAAAATTTCACTCCATACATAAGTGTCCACTATATGATTTTTTCAGCTATAATTATAAAAGCCTGAGAAAAGTGCTCCAGAATAGGTGTGCATGTTAATTATATTGTCTCCTTGGATACACGGCTCATAATGAGGATGCCCACAGTAAACAGTAACTTTAATTTCCTCATGTGCTGGTTTGCACATTTGATTGTGTACACAGTTGTCTTATTTCAGGGTATGAGAAACAGAGCAAGTTGAGGATTTTAGACTAGCTTTTCAAATATAGGACAAAGAATATTCAAACCTGCAGTTATTTTATGAAACAATAACTTTAGCAATCACTATACAAAATTACTAAATCTTAAGTAACATTTTAAAATTACCGAATGCTATCCTTTATAAAAACATATGATTAGGAATTGGGTGTGTAAAAAAAGGACATTGAGAGAATAAATGGAAGACATACATACATTTTTATGATTCAAGAAAACTCATTTAAAGTTGATGTCTAAGACCTAAGGGGTGTGTGTGTGTGTGTGTGTGTGTGTGTGTGTGTGTGTGTGAAATACCTTCTTGGTTTTACTTTCCTATACTTAATCACCAGAGGTCAAATTCCTTACACTGACAGAAGTGATTATCCTTTGTCTAAATAAAACAAGAAATTCCAAATTAAGTTAAAGTAGCGTTAGTAAGAAGAGCTCAACAACAAAAAATATTATCTTTGTACAATACAGACGCTGAGGCAAGTTATTCAATGTGGCTTCAGGAAAATCAATCAATTACACAGTGATTGGTTTTCATCAGGAAAATGAAAGTAATCAATGTTATATATGCAAAATCAACAGAAACTTCTCAAATGTTTTCTGTAACTGGGGACTAGTTCCTATTGGGAGCCCTAATCACATTTCCTCTTTAATTATTCAAACTGGGAGGCTGCCTGACTTCCAATTCGTCCTAGTCCTACTATGTCCTAAGTACTGAAAATGGAATTCAAATATCTAATTCCTCCCAAATATGAATCTTATTACTGCCTATCAGGTGACATAAAAACAAATAAATATTCTTTTACTTTATGTAACAATTTAGTGTCAGTGAATATACTTATCAATTGTTTCATTTAGTAATAAATCTCTAACACACTAATAATTAAATTTTCATGAAAGGTACCTAATGGCATTTTAATAAGCAAATACCACTTTTCATATGCTAATACTTTTTGATAACTTTTCAATTTTGATGCAATTTCAGGTTCAAAAAATGTTACTTATATTTTATTGTTACACTATTACAGCTGTCCCTACCCCACCCCCTTGCCCACCTCCACCCAGCCTCAACCCCATCCCTCTGGCCATCACCACACTGTTGACTCTGTCTACGAGTTATGCATACATGTTCTTTGGCTTCATTCCACTGATGCAAGCATCCACTATATAATTTTTTAGACAAAGAGGAAAGATGGGCAAATTGGAGTGATGCTGCCACAAACCAAGAAATGCTTGGGCCTCCAGGAAATGGAAGAGACCAAGAAGGGCCCTCCGTAGAGGTTTCAGAGGGATCGTGGTCCTGCTGGCACCTTGATTTCGGATTCTGAACTCCAGAATTGTGAGACAACAAATTTCTGTTGTTTTAAGCCATTCCTTTTGTAGTACTTTATTATAGCAACCCTAGGAAATTAATATTCTTAATACTCTATCTTTTATCCAAATTTACTAATTATTTATACGTTTCCCCCTCTATCCCCTTTCCTCTCCCTCTCTTCCTGTATTTCTTCTGAATCACTTAAAAGTGAGTCAAAGATACCCTGTCCCTGTACCCCTAAATATTTAACTATTTATTACAAGGATATTCTCTGGCACAAAAGTTATGAAAATCAGAAAATTTTAATGTTAATAAGTTCTGTTATCTAAATCATAGTCCATACACAAATGTCATTAATATTTCTAATTATATCCTGGATAGCTCTTTTTCCCTGACTCAGGGGACTTTCCAAGGTCACCCAGTGCATTTAGTTGTCCTATTTCTTTAGTGTCCTACAATTTAGAACAGTTCCTTTGCCTTTTTTTAAAGATCTTCTATGATATGTCCTTACAATAAGATTTTTGGCAGGAAAAACACAGAGGGGATGGCATGTTTTTCCCATTGTGTCATATCAGAAGATGCATGCTGTTCCTTGGTCCCATAACTTTCATCGCCTGGTTAAGGTGAACTTTTTTGTTTTGCAATGTAAATTTGCAGGAAAGAATCCATGAGTTCATGCTGATATTAATAAACAAATGAATGCCTGAATCTAGGGGAGAAGAAAAAGCTTTTCCTTACAATATAATAACAGCTAATAAATATGGGAAAATGATAAAGTTAGAATTTAGCATTCAATATAGTAATAACTGATTCAGATGAGAGTTATCAAGGGATATTAACACTAAAGCAAATGTCTGATGAGAAATAAAACATCTACATAGTCTTCAAATATGTTGCCTCAAATACACATTTATGGCTATTTGTATTCCTTTTCTACATTATCTGGGTCAAGAACTTTGTCTATTTAAAAACCAGGGTTGTGCTTTAGCTGGTTTGGCTCAATGGATAGAGCATCAGCCTGCGAACCGCAAGGCCGACTCTGGTCAAGGGCATATACCTACGTCACAGGCTCCTCCCCAGCCCGGGGCCTGGTCAGGGCCCTTGCAGGAGCAGCCAATCGATGTGTTTCTCTCACATGGATATTTCTCTCTGTCTTTCTCTCTTTCACTCTCTCTAAAAGTCAATAGCAAAATATCCTCAGTGAGAATTAAAAAAGTAACAATAATAAATAAATAAAAATATAAATCAGGATTGTGTTTTTTGTTAATATTAAAACCTACTTATAGCTTCTTAGCATAAACTCTTTAGAGCTCAGCACAAAACTTCTAAGAACTAATCTATTTGAAATGCTATGTTCAAATATGATAAGTCATAAATGGATAATACAACTTAATTTGATTTTCATTATGTTTCGCTCAAACAGATATATCCAATACATTACATAAATTATTTATTTATATTTGTTTGAGAAACTATATTGGAAAACATTTTATATTACACCCATATCCTATAAAGCTTGGAGGTACATTAGCATATTAATGTCTCTTCAAAGCCCTACACTAAATACCAGTGAAAATTGTCCCCAAATTTTTCAAATTCATTTGGCCAAAAATACCCTATATTGGGGATATGTAATAATAGTCATTGCTGAACTATTCATGAAGTCTCATATTAAATAGTAAAAGCTGCTATCCTACAAAAAAATGCACATTCAAAAAAAGGAAAGAGCTTTAGATAAGAAGAGAGCAAAATAGGGCTTCTTCTATGAAAGTCCACAAAAATTTAATTATGTATTTTCCACTATTTTACATTCATTAAGGTAGTGATTTTGGTGAAACTATTGGAAACTGGAAAATAGAATATTAGAACTTAGAGAGCTGCAAAATAGAAATACAAAAAGACAAGGGAGTGTTTGAGTTAGACTTAGAGGCAATAGGAAGCAGAGGAGAAAGAGGAAGGAACTTCCCTTGGCATACTGACAAGAAATGAGGCTTCAGGTGAGAAAAGCCTGGCTCTGTGTGCAGGGTTACTGTTCACTGGCTTTGGGTCCAAGGTCAAATCACCTAATTCTGGCCTTCAAACCACTTAATTCTGGCCTTCAGTTTGCAAAGTGGGACCAACTGTTAGTATTTAAGTATCTTACAAATATCTTCAGCATAAGCCTATTCAGCACCCAGCCCAGTGCTTGACATACAGTAGGCACTCAATAACTTGTATCTATACTAACAAAAGTAGCAGGAAGAGAAAGAGTGCCATATGAAATGAATCATTTGCAAACACAACCATAAACTATGTAGTATATTAAATCACCCACCCTTCTCTGCCAGCACAATTTTTAGCTAAGTTTAGGAATTCAAATCCTTAAAAGAATGATACAAAATGAAATAGTTAGTTGGAAGAGAGAAGGGAAATTCAGGTCTGAGCTCCTTGAAATATTAAAGATGGTAGATGAAATTTGTTGACTCCCCTTCACTCTTACCATCCAATAGGTTTGACAAAACCAACAACGAGAAAATAAAATAATTTTAGTCAGAGGCAAACAATACTTATAAAATGTCATTCCCAGAATACACAGGCCAACATTAACATTTTTCCATGCAATCTTTGTAGCAGACCAGAAAAAAATAACAGAATGCCTTCTATGATTACTGGTATTGAAAAAAAATGCAACATGCCCTGAGATGTATAAGGGAACACTTTATAAATCTGCATCTTAAAATCAAACCAAATGTGCCCCACTGGTATGGCTCAGCTCAGTTGGTTGAGCATTATCCCATGCACCAAGAGGTCACAGGTTCATATCCCTATGGGGACACCTGCCCAGATTGTGGGATCCATCCCCAGTAGGGGGCGCCAGAAGGCAGCAGATTGATGTTTCTATCTCTCCTCTCTCTAAAATCAATAAAAACATATTTTAAAAAAAAACAAATGTAACAAAATACATTTATAAAATATTAAGTGGAAACTTACAGGTACCTCTAAAAGAGATCTCAAAAAAAATATGTCCAATTCATTTATTTCCAAGTAATTACTACAGTGGGGCCTTGACTTACGAGTTTAATTCGTTCCATGATGGAGCTCGTTAACTCAAACTACTCATATGTCAAATCAAGAAGTGAACAAGTGAGACATGTGATGCTGGGCTGATGTTGTGGCGTTCACTGTGACGTTCGCTGCGCCAACTAGCGGTGGGGTATCTGAAGCTGGCTCATAATCCGAAATTTAGCTCGCAACTCAAAGCAAAAAATCGGCAGAGAGACGGCTCGTATCTCGAAAAACTCGTTAATCGTGACACTCGTAAGTCAAGGCCCCACTGTTTTTAAAAGTCTGTCTTCCAACCACTGACTTAAGCATTGTGGAGCTTTCCCTATTGCTCACACCCAATTATATGAGAATACAAAAAAATTTTCTCACAATCCTGACCTTGTCTTCAAGGACAAATTCCAAAGAACTGCTAAATCTTCAAACAAATCAGAAGACAGCAAACTGTTTTTATAAAAAGACAAGCAAATCAATGAGTCCCCCTCACCCCCAATGAAATGAAATCACTGTAGAAAAAAAGATAGTAGATACTGACTCAAAAGGGCAACCAAATGCAGTCAGAAGTAACAGAAGCACGTGATCTAGTATAGTACCTACTGTCTCTATCCTGCATCATTTTATATTTATTTTTATTATTGAATTGGGCAATTAGCAGGAAAGTTATTTTATAAAAACTAGAGGCCCGGTGTGGCGGGGGCGGGAGGGGGGTGTCCCTCAGCCCAGCCTTCACACTCTCCAATATGGGACTCCTCGGGGGATGTCCGACTGCCAGTTGCAGGGATTGGGCCTAAACTGGCAGACAGACATCCCTCTCGCAATCCAGGACCACTGGCTCCTAACCACTTGCCTGCTTGCCTGCTTGATCACCACTAACTGCTTCTGCCTGCCTGCTGGCCTGATTGCCCCTAACCGCCTCCCGGCCAGCTTGATTGCCCCTACCTTGCCCCTCTGCCAACCTGATTGCCCCTACCTTGCCCCCTGCCAGCCTGATCGCCCCTAACTGCCTCTGCCTCGGCTCCCAGCATAAGCTGCAGTTTGGCCTCCCTCTGCCAGAGGTGACCTGGCCAATCAGGGGAAGGTGCCGCCCCCATCATCCCGCTGCTGCTGCCACTGGCGGCCACCATGGCTGCCTGAGCCTCAGGCCGGCCCTGGGCAGCGGCAGCCACCATCTGCGGCTTGCCTGAGCCTTGGGCAGCCACTGCAGCTTTGTCCGGAAGGACGTCTGGATGGTTGTCCGGTAGATGTCTGCCCTAATTAGCATATTGCCCTTTTATTAGTATAGATTATTCAAAGAGTAACCCTTCTCGTTCTGAAATATTTATGCCATGAAGGGAACTGGTGAACAAACTCAAATCTTTCTAACCCTAGCCATTGAATCATGACCTTTTTCTCCAAACTCAGTTGAGACATCACAGTCAGGGAGAGAAGCTGTCAGGTAGGATGTGCACCAGCAGAAATCTGAAACAAAGAACTACCCCTGAAAACCACTGGGGAATGGGCTGAGAAGGAAGGATCCAAAGCCCTGCATAGGCTGTCCTTATTGTCCTTCAGTCTGACCAACCGAAGGACAGCTGAGCTTCTGCCTGCCCACAATCATGAAAACTGACCTGGAGGGGAAGCTTCATAGGCCTCTGGTCTTAAGCAGGGACTGCCCCACAGCTCTCCACTGCTTAAGCAGAGAATGAAAACTAGAAGCTTGTAGCTTTCTTTCGGGTTCTAGATTTGGGGCAGATAACAGGAGACCATATACTTAGAGAATCCACTTATTCATTAAGGAACTATGTATCAAGCCCTCATTATGATTAAAGTATAGTTTGAGATTTTAATGATTGCAAATGTTCAGAGCAATGAACAATTTTAAACTAACTGTACTACAAAATTTACAGTATAACTGTTATAACAGTCGCAATTATATTGGGAAACATATTCACTGCTCCATCTGTAAACATCCTGAAGTAATTGCTACTTTGGAGCACGTAAGTATTTATGTGTAGCCTTGCTAATGTGATAAATGACAAACCATGTCAAGTAAACAAAATATGTGAGAAAGAAAGCATAATTGTAGAATTCTAAGTGGTTAGGGTATGAATAGCATTTACAGAAATACTAAAGAAATCTCTAAATATTGGCATGACAAATGTCTGACATGATGATAAGGGGAGGATGGGCACATGTATGTATCTAATGGGGTTGAGAGTATGTGTTTTACATTATAACCTTTCACTTACCTTATTTTATTGACTATTTGAGAATCTCACATATATACATTTTTTATTTTGCATTCCACATTATGAAGTTTTAAAAGTATTTTCTAATTTGTGCCATATTCAAACACCAGTGCTCAATAACTCTAATAATTTTCTAGTTTTAAAAAATAATCTCACCATAATTTTCAGTTTCCAAGATTTTTAAAAGCTTTTCGGTTATTCAAGAATAAATGATAAAGACTGAAAAGTGATTCACTCAAAGTATGTCAAACTTTATTCCCTGAAAACCTTGACATATTTATTTTAATAAGTTCATATATATATGAATATATATACATATATATGTATATATATATATATATATATATATATATATATATATATCTTTCTAGCATGTAGTATCAATATATCTATGCCCTGAATACATGCTTTTAAAATATCTTCAGAATCCACTCCATGGCTAGCCTGCTGACAGAGGAACAATAGACATCTCTTTGCTGTTTTGCACAATGTGATTTCATAGGGAATGCTCTCTGAATAACTTTGAAGATCTCACTTCTTTTCTGATTACTGGATTAAAGATTTTCATATATCTGCAGCATGCCAGATCTGAAATTTCACATTTAATTTTTCAATGTGCCCACAGTTACTACGTTACTCTGCTCTGTTAGCAGTTCTAACGCTGTGATGAATCTGCACATTTGAACAGTTCATTGCACTTGAGCCACAAGAAACTTTTTGGGTGGGGGCAAAAGAAAAATAATTTGAGTAAAATATTGTATGATATTTGTATTGGGAAAAATGATTACCTGTGTTCCTGACTAATCATCTCAGCTTGTTTCTCTCTCCTATTAAAAATTTGGGGCAGATATGATTTGATACATATCCCAGAGCCATTTAATAAATGTTACTATTATACATAATTTCAATAAATAATGATAAATGAAGGATAAAGTGTCACATGTATTAGTTTTATTTTTAAAGGGGTGATAGGCAATAGTGAATTGCTGAATTATTACTATTACATAATACTGAGAGACTTTTGAAATATTCTCACTCTTTATAATCAGAAGGCTGAAGGGGAGGTATTAGAAAATGAATAGCCATTTACTAAGTGGTGCTCAGTAATGTCTTTATCATTGTCTCACTTCAGTAACAGTAGGATAAGCTGGAAATTGCCGTGAATATTTTCTCCATCCTTGGCCTGTTTGTGTTTGAACATCTGATGTTAGTAATTTTATTGCCTGTTGGATGAGTGTGTCATGAACTGTGTCTAATGGGCACTGTGGTACTAGATCATTTTTATAGGTTCTGCCGGCAACTGCTGCAACCCAAAAATTTTGTCAAAACTGAAATAGGAAATTGTTTGTGTTGGGTGGCTTAAATTGATAGATCAAAATTAAACCATTCCAAAACTCCACTCAATAGTTGCTTTGGCTATTCCTGAATTAAATACTACTATAATAATTATGTTGTTTAGTTATAAATAACTCTTTTCACCACTTTGATTTGTTAAATATTAGAAGACAGAGTACCCTGCTGTATTTCAGGAGCTTTTGTTTCTCCCTAGAAAATGAGCTATAAATCCAAATGGTTCAAAGTAAATTTGCATTTCCAATAAGGACCATGGCATAAGAACTGAGCTAAGAGCCTCATCATTGACTCTATGTACATGACCACACATAAGATTTGCTCTCTTTCTCAGCAGTTGATTTTGACTTCAACTTCACTGAGAAAATTGAAGTCTTCAGGCTACTGCCTTCAACTTCCTACTAACAAACTACTGATCTTTTTGTATTTATTAAATCTTTGTTTTATTCTTAAAGAGGTGTTTATTCTCCTTTATAAGCTAAATTCTTCCACCTCCTCTCTCAGATTGTACAACTTACCAACTCTCTATTTCTCTTCCATCACTTATTCTTCTCTTGTGTTCATAGTAATTTTGTTAGCCTTTTCTTATATTTAGCATTCATTTTTAAAACCAACTCCATGCCCCTCCTTCTAACATTCTTCTGCATTTCAGCAAATTGCAACCCTCCCGTGCTCAGGCCAAAAAAGAGTGGAAATCATCCGTGACTCCTATTATTTCTAACAAGCCCTAAATCCAGTCCCACACCAAATGCTAAAACTTGACCTTCAGAACGTCTAGATGTCAGCCACTTCTCACCACCTCCACCATGTGTGGTCTGGATAGTGGCAACAGCTTCCTATTAGTAATCCATATAATTCCCTTTCCCTTCCCGTCATCTGTATTCAACAGAGCAGCCAGAGTGATCTTGTAAATGTAGGTCAGATCATATCACTTCCCTTCTCAAAACCCTGCAATGGTTCCCTTAATCTCCTGTAGTAAAAGTAGATCTAACGTCCTTGCAAGGTTCGATTAGCTCCACTGCCTCTCTGACTTCATGTCCTGCCCTGACCTCATCTACTCCACTGGAGCTGCACTTTTCTCCTGTTCAAGCACATGATGCTGCCACACAGCTTCACACCTGCTGTTCCCTCTGCCCAGTACACTTTGCATCCACATTTCCACAGGCTCACAGCTCCAATATCACCTTCCGCTTCAGGCTATTCCTTAATACCCTCTACTTCATTCTCCTTGCTTCCTCCAACAATTCTCTTTAGTTGACATACTATAAATTTTATTCATTTATGTATTTTTTCCTGTTTCTCCCCAGGAGAATGTTAAGTTCCAAAAGGCAGGGGCTTTTGCTTCCTTTATTACTGCTGAACCCCTTAGTATAGAATAGAAAGCAATCAGAGGTATGAACTGAATAAGTGAATGTGCACAGTCTCCCTTACTCATCAATAAGCTTTGGAGAATGAAAAGAATATTGAACATGAAAGACTGAATGTACAATGGCATCTAAATTTTGAGGCTGTTAGCAGGAACATATTTCTACATGAATTACAATTTTATGACAACGTATTTCATTGAAATTTATTGGAAAGTGAATTATTTTGGTAGATGACTGGTGGGCTAGCTATAACATAGTGGCAATGAGGCTACTCAGAATTGCTTAATCCATTAATAAATTTCTTGATGGTACACTTAAATTACTTGCTTTTGTTTGGTTTTACCATTACTCTATAAGATAAAATGATAAAATGTCTTTTTTTGTCCATTGTGTAAGACTTAGGACATAGTAGACATTCAATAAATATTTGCTGAATGAATAAACTGCAATGTATTTAAGAGAAGAAATTATTATGTCAAAAATTAGTAATCAATAAATATTAGTTAAAAGAATGATGATAGTGACCAACATATGAAGTTTACTGAAAAACAGTAACTAACAAATATATAACTTTGCATATAAGGTTGGATTATTCTATGATGTGAGAAATGGCATGACAGAACCATAAAAATGTGAATAGCTTGACAATTAAAATTTTAAATCTATGTTTATATATGAAATAAAACCAGTTTCAATTTCTTAATTCTGTCTGGTAATGAAGAGCAACATCATCAGACACTGAGATGATTAGTGTGCTGAAGCAAGCACTTCCGAATATAAGTGCAAAATGAGTAGAATGAGAAATTTTAGAACAGGTAAAAAGATGAATGTGGCTCTAAGGCAGCTTTTATTAGATAAAAATTAATAATGGCAATGTTAAATTCAGGCTGTCTTCCAAAAATAGGCCTGCCATTTATTCACTATTTGTTTATTTATGTATTCAACCAGTACACACTGAATGTCTATAAAGTGTTGGCACTCTTTTTTAACAGAAGTATTGTTTATGAGGATTAATATAAGGGTCTAAGCCAGTGGTTCTCAACCTGTGGGTCGCGACCCCTTTGGCAGTCAAACAACCCTTTCACAGGGGTCGCCTAAGTCCATCCTGCATATCAGATATTTTACATTATGATTCATAACAGTAGCAACATTACAGTTATGAAGTAGCAACGAAAATAATTTTATGGTTGGGTCACAAATGAGGAACTGTATTTAAAGGGCCAGAAGGTTGAGAACCACTGGCTAAGCCATAATTGAAAACAACAAATAACTTTAATAATTTTTACATTTAAAATTTTCATACAAATGAATGTTATAGATACTTCTTTATTAGATGTGAACAAGAGAACAAGATTCAATGCAAGCATGCAAGCCATATTTCATTATTGTATGCCTAGTAGACTAAAAATTAAAAGAACGAATTGAAAAATTACAATTATCAAACCATTTTAGTTAGGACTGACTTGTGAAGTATTAAGGTATATAATAACCAAGAAAAAAGCAAGAAGAGCAGAGCCTGATATGACATCTATACAATTGGTTTTACAAATTATGTAATCCACAATCTTAGTCTCTATCTTGTAATTACAGGCAAATAAGTCATGACATATGCACACATTTTTCTCTCTGCTGAAGTATATATAGAGAGAAATATGTAGCTTTTCATATGCCATTAAATCTTCAAATTGTTATAAATGTAATTACTTTACTTACTAATACAAGGAGCAGGACAATATCTGGATTATCACATGCACAGGCAATGTGCATTGGCGTCCAAAAGTCTTCATCCTGGTGATTGACATTGACCCCTTTGTCAATGAGGATCTCTGCAATGAAGGTGTTATCATAACGAGCACACTAAAGGAAAGGGAAAAAAAATGTAAGTATAATATTTTAACAAGTTATGACACAGTTTATTCTAAATTTCAATGGGTAGAAAACTCCAATGTCAATTTTGGAAGTTTAGAGGTGGATCTAACCTGGGAAAGAATGTATTCATGTTTCTCAACTAACGTACAAGAGAAGAGCATCTATAAGACGTCAGGGGAAATTGAGTCTGTGAGCAGTGGGAAGAAAGAAGGGGCAGATAGTATAAAAAGAAAAAATATTTCACTGCTTTGGTGCTCTTCATTTACAAATAGTCGTATTAGAAAATCTTGGACCATTTATCAGAATTATCTTTCTAAAAGACAGATTTAATCACATGATGCTTCTGCTTTAAAAATGTTTAGTTTCTCACTGCCAAAAGAATAGTTTCACCATTTTATTTCATCCAAAACAGACAAGACTGTTCACAGTCTTTCCATCTTCATCTGTCAACATTCTCGCTATATATGTGAATATATGAATATATTCTTTCCCAGGCTTAGTTACATAAGATAACTAGGCATTACACAACATGCCATCTTGTAAAAGTGAATTGTTGTGAAAAGTTTCTTTAATCTTCTAACATATTTTAACAATTGCATAATATTGTATTTTATAGATATTCTACTATATACTAGATCAAAACCTTCAGGAACATATTTTGTTCTTATTTTTCCTTACTCTTTATTGTTAAAATACATATTACTAATATATATATATATATATATATATATATATATATATATATATATATATGTCAAAGCTTGCTTCATTAGTGTATGGTCTGTGGAGTTGTGCTTAGATGCATCCTGCCCTTAGCTTAGTGCCCTGTGGTTGCCATCTTGAATATTTAATAACTTTTGTAGAATCCCATATATTTATTTTGTGTCTGGCCCTGAAAATTATTCATCCTTTGTATAAGACGTTTCCATATTTGCATCACATGACATCAATGACAAATTCATATTATTAAAATAAAAGACCTATTAATAGGTCAAATGCCTATCAGTGAAATTTCTGGGTTGTATGATGCATACTTTTTATAGAAACTGGACACATAAAACAGAAGTACTGTCATATCAATATATCTACCTTTTCAATGAATAGTACAAGTAAAACCAATTCATTGGAAGACTACTATATTTGAGTAACAGGGACATTATTTACCTTCCCACCTCAACTTACTGAATAAAAACAAACTATGGCCTCTGAGAGTTGTTGCCCCAGGTTACTGCCTTGAGAGACTTCCCAAGCTACAGAACAAAGAAGAGAATCCTGGCTGACCAGGATCAGTCATGAGGAAACTGAACTAAAGGTCCAGAGAGACAGAGATGGGTTCAGGGCACAGGGCAGGGGAGAAGGAAGGGAAGGGCTGCACATAGAGAGAATGTCAAAGATTTACAGGAGCCTCCTCAACTACTCAGCTGAGTCATGATCAGTATATATTTCCCTGGAAATTTCCCAAGATAAGAGAAGAAACTTCCTGAACAGAGGAAGGACTCAGAGCTCATAGTGCCTGTTCCACTAGCCAGAGTGTAAACCTCCTAATTTACCGGTTTGTGGCACTGGGTAGAGACCACATGTGTTTTGTATCCAGGGTAGGAAATATTATCCCTAAATTAGCCGCTGTTGTGTTCCCACCTAAAAATATTAAATTCAATGTCTGAAATGATCAAATTGTTTCCAAATAACTTAATTGCCTCCAAAACAAAGCTTAAGATTGTTAACAGAAACAAAAAGGTATTCAGTACCCAACACGGCAGAATTGACTATGTCTAGCATCCAGAAAAAATAACCATATATACAAAAAAAGCAGGGAAATAGGAAACACAATGAGAAGAAAAAGTCATTAATGGAAACCAACTCAGAAGTGACATGCCTATTAGAATTAACAAATCTGAGTGTTAAAACTATTATTATAACTGCATTCCATATGTTTAAAAAGCTAGGGGAACTGCTGAACATGGAAGATATTAAAAAGGCTCAAATTTTAGTTCTAGAGATGATAAATACAATGGATGAAATGAAAAATATACTACTGGATGAGATTAACAACTGACTAGGTGTTGCAGAAGACAAGATTGATGAACTTCAACACAGTAATATCAATTATACATAATGGAACACACAGAGAAAAATGGCTTTAAATAAATGAACAGATAGATCACCAGTGAGCTGCAAGAAAACTTCAAACAAACTGATACTGAACAGATTGATAGCATGGAAATGGGAACTATGTGGATACATCTATGTTTTATTATTACTTGATTGTCTTAAAAAGTAGTAATTAAAAGACAACCCAATTTAAAAAAAAATAGGCACAATATTTGAACTGATATTTCACAAACAAAATAAGATGTAGGAATTGTGGTTCACAATCATGATATATAGCCATGGAAGAATAGTCATACCTTTCTCCATCACCTATTAATCTCAAGATGATACACTAAGTACAATGCAAAATTATGGTACAAATTCCATATGGAGGAAGATGTGAGCATGCATCAGTATTGGGATGCATGAAAGCACCTGGGGTAACATCAAACACAGGAAGATCGAGAGATGAGTTTCGGTTTTGAACTGGGATCTTTGGCTGTCAGATGTTCCACATCCTGTGTAACAAAACAAGGATCACCACTACCAGGCCCTGATGGTAGGAACTGCCTATGACCCCACCCGCAGGAGCTGCAGGTTTCTGCACAATGACTGAGAAGGTGAGAACCAGAGTCAGAAAGCTCAATACACTGTTTTGGAATGTGGGGCCTGGATCCAATTTATTTCAGGAAATTCACATGGAAGTAATTTCTATTCTACTCTCATCTTTTGGATAGCTCCCTGCACAATCCATAAAGACGTGACCTCCTCCTCCCGTGCCTGCCACGGTCTCCTCAACCTGCACCTCCGAGTCCACAGTGACAATTCAGATACCTGGGTTTGGCTTTCCAGTGTCTTTTACCAAAAAAGAGTTCATTAGACCCAGTGTTGAAAGTGATATCAGCCCCTCGCAAGTAATGTCGTTTTTAGATTCACATGTCAGAAGATTATGAATAATAATTTGACAGCAATAAATACCCTCTAATCACACTTGTCTGGAAAGATTACGATGGTTGAACATTGCTGTTAGAATATTCTTACAATATTATTGTTAGATAGTAAACTTAATTCTCCCGGAAAAGAATTTTTCTCAAGCTGGCAAATCTCTGTCCCAGTTCAAGCTGTTCTTTATCACTCTGTCCAATTCCTAGTGGCACTTTATGTACCAAGGAAATGGCTGCAGAGCTCTGTCACCCTCAGCAGCACTCTGACACCTCCAGCTATCTCTACCTGTCTCCTGCACCTGTAGCGCCCAGCCCCTCCTGTCACCATCCTCTACCTCTCAAAGTGCCACACAAAACAGAATGTGTGGGACCTAGAACAAAATGAAAATGTGGGGCCCCTGATTCAAAACGTACTAGGCATTTCAAAATGATGACAGCAGAAGATGAAAGAAAGCATAAGCCCTTCTAAAAACAAAGCCCTCTGTGACTACATGGACCACCTGCCCAGGAAGCCAGCCCTGAATTGACAAGCCTCTTTTTCATCCCACCTCCCAGTTTCCCTCAAATCCACACTTTCCTCTTTCTCATTAGCATCATCCCTTGGCTTCCATTTTGCTCCTTTATTTATCTCTCTGCTTCCTGTTGCACTGTCCTGTATGGTTGTTACCGACCCCACATCCCCCAAGAAACTCCCCAGACACAGCCCCTGTGGGGGGCGTATTTTCCTCAACTCTGAGTCATTTCCTCGCCAGTATGTACCCTTGCAGCTTTTGCCCTTTCTCTCCTGGGAAAACAAAGGAGGGTGGAGTTACATGGTCTCTGCCCAGATGTTCTGGTTTGGGTGAGCAGGGCAGAGTGAGGACACCTTCCACAGAGTGACTATTTTTGTTAACATCTAGAGGATTTTAATAATGATAGTTTTTTAGCCATTTTCTCTCGAGTCCTAGTATTCTGCCTCTTTTCAAAATACAGTATCTACTCTTTGGTTTTAAAGATGTTAAGCTGTTGAACAGCCTCTACTGTTGTAAGTTGCTAATTATCTCTGCTTCTTAGAGCTCCAGATACTTTAGAGAAACACAGTGAAGCCCATATATATATATATATATATATATATATATATATATATATATAGAGAGAGAGAGAGAGAGAGAGAGAGAGAGAGAGTGAGGGAGAGAAATATGCTAATTAACTGGGACGCTGTAAACAGATCAACCAGACAGGAGGAGGTTGCACGTGCAGTGTTGGGGGTGGGGCAGCAGGGGCCTCCACGTGCCTGTGCTGGGGGAGGGCCTGATCAGCAGCAGCTGCAGCTGCTTCAAGGGCCAGAGAGGGATGCAGGGCCGGATCAGCAACTCCAACTCGAGGGTGGGCGGTGCTGCACAATTTCGAATCACACACTGGGCTCTATATCCCAAGAAACTAGAAACATCAATCAGAAAGGATATATGCAACCCTATGTTCATAGCAGCACAATTCACCATAGCTAAGATTTGGAAACAGCCTAAGTGCCCATCAGCAGATGAGTGGATTAAAAAACTGTGGTACATCTACACAATGGAATACTATGCTGCGGTAAAAAAGAAGGAATTCTTACAATTTGAAACAGCATGGATGGAACTGGAGAGCATTATGCTAAGCGAAATAAGCCAGTCAGAGAAAGATAAATATCACATGATCTCATTCATTTATGGAATATAATGAATATAAACTGATGAACAAAAACAGATCCAAAGACAGAAAAGCATTGATCAGACTGTCGAACCTCAGAGAGAAGGTAGGAGATGGTGGGGAGAAGTGGGGAGAGATCAACCAAAGGACCTATATGCATGCATATAAGCCTAACCAATGGGCACAGACAACAGAGGAGTAAGGGCATGAGTGGGGGTGGAGGGGGGGGGGCGGCAATGGGGCAATTAAAGGACACATATGTAATACCTTAATCAATAAAGAAACAAAAAAAAAACATGAATTTGAAAAGATATATGCAACCCTATGTTCATTACAGCATTATTTAAAATAGCCAAGATATGGAAACAACCTAGGTGTCCATCTACAGATGAATGAGTAAGTAGGATGTGTCATATATACTATGGGACATTACTCAGCTATAAAAAAGGATGAATTTTGCCATTTGCAACAATATCTATGGACTCCAGAGGGTATTATGCTAGGTGAAATATGTTAGAGAAAGACAAGTGCCATATAATTTCTCCTATATTTGGAACTTAAACAAAATAAACAACAAAACAGAAACAGACACTGTAGATACAGAGAATAAACCAATAGTTGTGAGAATGGAGGGGGTTCGTGGATGGGTGAAAAGTGGAGCACACTCCAGTTGTAAAATAATAAGTCATGGAGATATAGTGTACACATAGGGAATGAGACAATAATATCGTTATAACTTTGCACAGTGGCAGATGGGTACTAGACTCTTGTGGTGATCACATTGTGAGGTATATAAATGTTGAATCACTGTGTTGTACAATGGAAACTAATCAATATTGTATGCAAACTAAACTTTAATAAATATTTTTTTAAAAATACTGAGCTATGACAGATATGCAAATATATCTAAGATATTGGCAAATATCAAAAGCAGGTCAGGGATTAGTACATATAGTACAATGAGATCAATAGATCAATAGTACATACACTACAATGAGATCAATAGTACAATGAGATCAATAGCTTAACATCTTTAAAACCACACACACACACTGAGTGGCCAAATTATTATGACCGGCTGGATTATTATGACCACCCCATCAGTACTTCATTGACACTTCCAAAAATACTGAATATTGAAAACTTCCTAAGCAAATACTCTCAAGGTTTTAATATTACTATCATTTGCATAACTAATTCACTTCATTGTACTGATGGGGTGTTCATAATAATCTGGCCAGTCATAATAATCTGGCCACTCAGTGTAGATTGCTTTGGGTAGTATGGACATTTTGATGATGTTGATTCTACAAATCCATGAACATGGTATGTTCTTCCATCTGTTTATGTCTTCTTCTATCTCTTTTTTCAGTGTCCTGTAGTTTTCCACATATAGGTCTTTTACCTCCTTAGTCAAGTTTATTCCTAGGTATCTTAATTTTTTGGTGTGATGGTAAATGAGATTGCTTTTTTAGTCTCTCTTTCTGTAATTTCATTATTGGTGTATAGAAATGCCATAGATTTCTTGGCAATAATTTTGTATCCTGCTACATTGCCAAATTCACTTATTAAGTCTAATAATTTTTTTATGGAGTCTTTAGGGTTTTCTATGTACAGTATCATGTCATCTGTGAATAAGGACAGTTTTACTTCTTCTTTTACAATTTGGATGCCTTTTATTTCTTCTTCTTGTCTGATCGCAATGGCTAGTACTTCCAGTACTACGTCAAACAGGAGTGATGAGAGTGGGCATCCCTGTCTTGTTCCTGTTCTTAGGGGAAATGGTTTTAGTTTTTGTCCATTGATTATGATGTTGGCTGTGGGTTTTTCATATATGGCTTTTATTATGTTGAGGTATGATCCTTCTATTCCCATCTTGCTGACAGTTTTTATCAAGAAAGGGTGTTGGATTTTGTCAAATGCTTTTTTTCCATCAATTGATATGACTGTGATTTTTATCTCTCAATTTGTTTATATGATGTATCACATTTATTGATTTGCATTTTGCTTTCAAATTAGTGTTTTTGCTTTTGCATATATCTTTTCAAATTCCGAAGTGGAATTGCTGAGTACTATGGCAGTTCTAATTTTAATTTTTGGAGGAATTTCCATACTGTTTTCTGTAGTGGCTGCATCACTTAACAATCTAACCAACAGTGCCTCGGGCTCCCTTTTATCCACATCCTCGCCAACACTTGTTATTTTGTGGACTCTTTGATGACAACTTTCTGACAGGTGTGAGGCTGTATCTCACTGTAGTTTTACTTTGCATTTCCCTGATGATTAGTGACATTGAGCATATTTTCATATCTACTGTCCATCTGTATATCTTCTTTGGAGAAATGTCTATTCAGATCCTCTGCACAATTTTTAATCAGATTGTTTTTTATATTGAGGTCTATGAGTTCCTTATATACTTTTTATATTGTCTTTATCAGATATATCATATGTGAATAACTTCTCCCATTCAGTAGGGTGTCTTTTTATTTTGTAGATGGTTTCCTTCACTGTGAAGAAACTGTTTAGACTGATGTAGTACCAGTTATGTATTTTTACCTTTATTGCCCTTGAACATGTGGTTCAATATTTTAATAGCTGCATGAAATTCCACTGCTTAAATAACAATCTTTATGATAAAACTAGAATTCCCCAGGTAAAAGAAATAATATTGCTTACTTCTAATGTATTCCACTTAAGCTTCACTAAGGCCTTCTGCTGTCAAAGGGTGGAATGAAAAGAATTTGTTTTCATACTCCATTCAAGAAGGTTTTGCTACCATCAGGAGCTCTTCGATAGCTCATTTGTTTAAGGGCATAACATAAAACCCTGGATAGCATTTCAGCAAAGCTTCTGGGATTCAGTTTTCAACTCCATAAATATCATACTATTTTAAAGAGTTAAATCTGAGTTTCCATCTATATTGCTCTCACGAGACTAAATTTCTAGTTTCTGATATTGTTACTTGTTGACATTATTTCCCTTCTATCTATAACAGTATCTGATACCTGCCTTAGGTTTGATACATGAATTATTTAGCGAAGGGCAAGTAAACAGACAAATTCAGATGTATTTATTAGAAATACACTGAGTGGCCAGATGATTATGACCGGCCAGATTATTATGACCACCCCATCAGTACAATGAAGTGAATTAGTTATGCAAATCATCTATATATAAAAGCCTAATATGCTAAATGTCTGAGCAGTGGACCAACCAGTCGCTATGATGTGCACTGACCACTAGGGGGCAGATGCTCCAACCAGTAGGTTAGCTTTCTGCTGGGGTCTGGCTGATTGGGACTGGGCTAGACAGGGCTGGACACGCCCTGGAGCCCTTTCACGGCCCCTCCCGCGGTCCCTCCCCAGCCACCAGCTCCAATCGGCTCCAGTCAGGACTGGGCGAGATGGCCTGATTGGCCCCAATTGCCAGCCAGGCGGAGGGACCCCACCAGTGCATGAATTTCATGCACAGGGCCTCTGGTAATAATAATAAAACCTTGAGAGTATTTTCTTAGGAAGTTTTCAATATTCAGTATTTTTGGAAGTGTCAATGAAGTACTGATGGGGTGGTCATAATAATCTGGCCGGTCATAATTATCTGGCCACTCAGTGTATAGATGATAACTTTAAATTTTATATGCCAAA
Source organism: Myotis nattereri (assembly GCF_964212035.1). NCBI lineage: Eukaryota > Metazoa > Chordata > Mammalia > Chiroptera > Vespertilionidae > Myotis > Myotis nattereri. The sequence continues at coordinate 32,527,462 of NC_138076.1, forward strand.
AAAAAACATTAAAACCTCTTTCTCAAATACCCATCTGCAATATAGTGGAAATGGTTAATCTCCAACATAAAAGTTCTTGTGGCACTTCCAAGAGAAATGTCCTATAAAAATCTACCCTTAGAGTCAAGTACTCACTGAATAATAATTGAGTTAAATAAACAAAACTGGAAAAATCACAGAGATTTCCACAGCTTATCCTGTTGGCTCACACAAATATAGGCTGCCTTTTTCTCAAAGACCTTGACCCTAGAATACATAATTAGAGCTTAGGTGCTGTAATGTAGAATGCCTAAAACATAGGGCAAGCTGCAGAGCAACCTACTCACACTTGACATTTTAGATGGCTAAATTGCCTTTTTCAGTATTTAAGTCATTTTGAAACCCTGCAATTTTGTCTTTCTGGCAACCTGCAATTTTTCATTTGTTTTGATTTACTCAGTACCCCAGGAAAAGGAGGCTCAGCCCTGAGAACCATGTTCCTTCGGGCATCACCAGGTTTTCTTACATGCATTTCAGGTCCATCTTCCCCCTTCATCTATGTGTAACAGTATACAAATGCAATATATTTGCATTGACTCAAGAATTAATAAAGTGTTTCCCATCTAGCTTACCACTTTAATCTCCTCATTTTGTTTCCAAAAGAACAAAAGTTAGTTTTATTTACATGTATATGAGCTAGGCCACAAGCAAACTATTGTTATTTGGAGCAACAAAACCAACTAATAGATGTAAAAGGATGATTGCCTAATACTCTGTAATTGATTCAATATTCTCTTGCTTATTTGTTGAATACTATTCATTTACAAAAGCATCTTCTTTAAGGCAAAGACTCTCACTCCATTTGCAAAGGCATTATTTACAAACTATAATGCAAGTAATTCATAAATATAAATGTATTATCAAAGACTTTTAATTTGAAACATCCTTTTTCTGATCATCTGTCAGATGTACATCTTGCTACTGAGTTTTGACCCCATAATTGAGTCTCCTTGTCTTTGGTGTCACCCACACTTATATTGGTCAACACAGTTCTTACCAGATGGAGCAAGGACCCTCCTGAGGAAACGGGAGTGTGGGGGTCCACCCCCTCCTTCAACAGTCGAAGTGCTGAAAGAATGAAAGAGGAGAAGAGAATTATAATACATCTTTCTTCCACACTCTGACCTAAAAGTTACAGGATCAACTGTAACCAGACATCACATGGTACATCTACTTGCTGACTTGGGTATCTTCCTTCTCCGCCATTAGAAAAGTCCAGGAAGGCAGGGTCCTTGGAAGGTAAAGCCTTGGAAGAAATCATAATAACTTAAGATATGCTGGTGGCACCTTCTGACTGGAAGAAAGTAGCAATGACTTGAACAACTTCTGATTAAAGTGAAAGAAGAAAGTGCTAAGCAAGACTGCATCTGAACATCAAGAAGACAAAAATCATGACTACAGAAGCAATACAAAACTGTGTCACAGACACTGAAGACATTGAAAGGGTTAAAGATTTTGATCATCTTGTTTCAGTCATCAGTTCAAATGGATATGAGAGCCAAGAAATTAAGAGACGGCTGAGACTTGGAAGGCAGCAATGGAAGAATTGGGGAAGATCATGAAGAGCAAAGATGTGTCATTAGAGATCAAGGCTAAGATCATCACACCCCCATGTTGCCAATAACTATGTATGGAGAGTGGAGTCACCATGATGGGATTAGTGCCCTCACAAGGAGATGAAGAGTTGAGAGCTCCCTCTCTGGCCACGTGAGGACAGAGGAGAGGGCATCCATCTGTAAACCAGGAAGACTGGTCTCACCAGGGGCCATATCTATTGGAGCCTTGATCTTGGACTTCCCAGCCTCCAAACTGTGATAAATAACTGTTGTATAATCCCCCCAGTCCACAGCAGCATGAGCTCAGACATAAGAGAGGGTCCAACAAGGGCTAGAGAGGGTCTCTTGTTCTCATTTTCTGTTTAAATGTAGATTAAGGATCATTCCAGAGGGGTGGCTGCAGTGAGGGTGCATGGCTTTGCTGCTGGGTTTAAAGAATGGACTACCCAGCCTGTGGCTTAATGGGATTGCAGAGAGAGGGATCTAAGGCAGCACTAACTGCCAAGGTGGGGCTGAGCCACCATGTCCAGGGAATCCAGTTTACAAAGTGCAAAGCATTGACGGTAATCTCCACAGAAGCAGGGTGGACCATAGCAATGTGCTGCGAATGCTCAAGGACAGATGAAGATATAGATGTCTAGATGTGGAGATAAATGGATGGATGGAGGGAAAGATAGATGGATAGACAAATATGTGTTTATGAATGTATTACACATGTTACTGATATAAAGGTTCTGTAGTTCACATTTAAAAACATTAATTAAATATAAAATAATTATTATAAATTCCACATAGCCAACTGATTCTCACAAAATGTTCGTGTGTATTTTTAATTTTACTGAACTCTTGGATCCACAGGCAATCCATGGGTACAATTAATGAATGTATCCTTGATGTCTGGTTGATATTTTCATTGACATTAAAGGATAAGAGCCAGAGGTCCGAAACTATGGGCATAGGCAGCAGACTAGATCCAGCCCTGGCCTGTTTTTGTACAGCATTTGAGCGAAGAGTGACTGCTACATTTTTAAAGGATACATAAGAAATAAAAAGCAATAAAAAAATTCAAGAATACTCTGCACCATAAATTCTGCATAGCCCCTAAAGTTTAAAATATTTACGATATAGCCCTTTAAAGAAAAAGTTTGCTGAGCCCTGAGTAAGATTAAAGTGAACCAATGAAGTATTTCAGAACATTATTTATTTACTAGCAGACAGATACGCAAAAATTTGTGTACTCGAGGGGGTCCCTCAGCCGGGCCTGTGCCCCCTCACAATCTGGGACCCTTCGGGGGATGTCCACCTGCTGGCTTAGGCCTGCTCGCTGGGGCATCAGGCCTAAGCTGGCAGTCAGACATCACTCTGGCAGCCCAGGAGCCCTCTGGGGATGTCCACTTGCCAGCGGGGAGCAGGCCTAAGCTGCAGTCGGACATCCTTAGTGCTGCTGAGGAGGCAGGAGAGGCTCCCGCCACCACCACTGTGCTGGCAGCCATCAGCCTGGCTTGTGGTTGAGCAGAGCTCCCCCTGTGGGAGTGCACTGACCACCAGGGGGCAGCTCCTGCATTGAGCATCTCCCCCCTGGTGGTAAGTGTGTATCATAGTGACCAGTCATTCACAGTAGTTCTGCTGTTAGGGTCAATTTGCATATTACCCTTTTATTATATAGGATAGAGGCCTGGTGCATGGGTGGGGGCCAGCTGGTTTGCCCTGAAGGGTGTCCCGGATAAGGGTGGGGGTCCTGCTGGAGTGCCTGGCCAGCCTGGGTGAGGAGCTGATGGCTGTTTGCAGGCTGGCCACACCCCCTTCAGGGTGGGAGGCCCTACTGGGGTGCCTGGCCAGCCTGGGTGAGGGGCTGATGGCTGTTTGCAGGCTGGCCAACCCCCCCAGCGGGGACCCTCACCCCATGGGGGTGTGGCCAGCCTGGGTGAGGGGCTGATGGCTGTTTACAGGCTGGCCACAGCCCCTTCAGGGTGGGAGGCCCTACTGGGATGCCTGGCCAGCCTGGGTGAGGGGCTGAGGGCCATTTTCAGGCTGGCCACGGCGGCAGGCTGGAAGCCGGTATCTGGGATTTATTTATCTTTTATAATTGAAACTTTGTAGCCTTGAGCGGAGCTCAGGACCAGCAGGGCAGGCGGGAAGCTTGGCTTCCTCCATCACTGGGGGCTACCCAAGCCTCCTGCTCACTCCAGCTCCGTGGCCGCCGCCATCTTAGTTGGGTTAATTTGCATATTCACTCCTGATTGGCTGGTGGGTGTGGCTTGTGGGCATGGCTTCTGGGTGTAGCGGAGGTATGGTCAATTTGCATGTTTCTCTTTTATTAGATTAGATCAATGGTTCTCAACCTTCCTAATGCAGCGACACTTCAATACAGTTCCTCATGTTGTGGTGACCCCCAACCATAAAATTTTCGTTGCTACTTCATAACTGTAATGTTGCTACTGTTATGAATCATAATGTAAATATCTGATATGCAGGATGTATTTAGGCAACCCCTGTGAAAGGGTCGTTCGACCCCCAACGGGGTCGCAACCCACAGGTTTAGATCAATGACCTGGGCGACATGTTTGCTGAATCAGACAACTAATATTGAATAACGTGATCATATTTCATCACATTTTTGTGCTGTTCATACCATCATGGCTACTGACAATTTTTGAATACAGCCTGCATCATTAATATTTACTTCATCATTTCATCAATTCTAAACAATCAATTAAGACAATAAATCAAGCCCTGATTTGTAGTTTCAATTTCTGTGGTATAATCCTCCCCACCATGTTTGATTTTAAGCTACCAATATATTTCTAAACCCGTAGTTGGGAAAAGACATGACATACCTCACAATGATGTGGCGTTTCCACCACACAGACATAGAAAAGTAAATAACTTCAAAAGCATAAAGGAGAGAAAAATGTGATGAACTAATTAGGAAGTATTAAGTTTTGAGTTTGTATTATTTTGTTTTTAATAAAATCCACTTAGTTGTAAGTTTACATGCTTAGTTTTTAATATAAGTTTAGTTTAACTATTTCACAACGGATCCACAAATTCCTGAAATTTTAACAACTGGCTCTCAGGGGATGCAGGGTAAGCACCAGGACACTCCAGGCAGCAGCTGAGGTGGATGAGGAACATTTTCCAAGAATGTTCCAGAATGAGGACACTACAGGCAAGCACTCCAGAATTTCCTTCTTGCCACAGTGATAGAGATGGCTAAGCCCCAGCCCTTCCTTAATCTAGCCAGACATCAGCCTACAGTGAAAACTCTGAGCATTTCTTTTCTTAGAAAGAAAGCCTATTTTCTGAAAGAGCTGTTTACATTGCCAGGTGGAACTCATTCAGTACCTGGACATTGACTGGTTTGCCCCTGGATATCTCAGGAGGAAACTCAACAATAAGATAAAATCCACTATTAACAACATAAAGAAACAATGGAGAGTCAGCTAAATTCCATGCCTTTGCTAAGGGTTAAAAACTGGACATCATAAGGTACCTAGATATCTATAATAATAAAAGCATAATATGCTAATTAGACCGGAAGTCCTTCCGGATGATCTTCTGGACAAAGCCGGGGCTGCAAGGGAAGCCGGGGTCCCCCAGTGCCTGCTGGCAGCAGGAGGGAGCCCTGGGTCCTGGGTGTCCGCCTGAGGGAAGCACAGGTTCCAGGTGCCAGAGGGAAGCCGGTGCCGGCAGCCAGGGGAAGGAATACCTACTCTTGCATGAATTTCGTGCCTCTGGCCTTTAGTAAAGATATAATGAAGAAAATGCAACCTGTGTCATAATTCACTTAGAATTTTGAAAAAGTGGCACATTTTTATAAAACTAACACACACTGAGCATTTTTACACATACTTAGGGTCTGATACTGCTCTAAGCACTTTAAATATAATAATTACTTCAATTTTTTAAACTCACATTGTAGATACCATAATTGTCACTGCTTTACTAATAAGGAAAGTAATGCTCTGATGACTATGTGCTGTCCCAAGCCACAGGATAGCATGGTGGATCTAGAACTTGAGTGTGGACTGTATAACTCCAAAGATTATATTCTTCACCAAGAAAATTAGTTTCCTTCTCACATCACATGACTGTTGAAAGTGACCCTTCAACTCTGAAACAAAACAGAAATCAAGATCCATTGTAATGCCCTCATAATTTACTAAATTTGTGGGATTAGGTTAAAATATTTTCTCCAAAAAGGTATGGGTTCATAGCAACCTTGTAATCGTTATGATTCAAATCACCAGTTTAGTGAAATGGCATCACTACTCTGAGTCTTCTTTCTGTTACAATAAAATCTGCAAGAAAACAGCCTAAGGAAAACCAGCCATCTGGGAACCAAACAGAATCATGAAGCTTAGGATTCCTTTTATAGTGTAACTGTTTGGAACTGATTCAACATTTATTATATATTTGTGGCTTCATCATCAAGCTGCCATAAAACTTCAAGATGATTTAAAATTTAAAAGGAACATTCAGTTGCCAATTTTCGGATATTGGGGTAAAAAAAAATGGACTAAAGTACACCACAAAATTTTGCTAAGGAGCTTTAATAGAACAGGCAGCTGTCCTCACTGAACGTCCCCACCATCACCACAATAACCAAACCTCATAGTCCACCTGATAACCAGCATTTATTTTCAGTCTCTAGATATTACCATGAGTTATCTGTGCTGGTGGTATAAGCACATTGATGATAGTAACTTGAGAGCAACTTCATGAAAGTAAGTGCTTTGGCAATCCTGTGAGCTGGTATGGACGTTCTATTGCATAGCAACTAGGACTGCTCTCACATAATTCTCAAGATGATGGTGGGTCTGTATACACAAAGATTTTACATTTAAAATCAAGAGAGGAAAGGAAGAGTTACACAAAACAAAACCATGGGTGCTAAATCTGTCATAGTTATAAGCCCTTCAAAAGGAAATTTCTAGAAAGAGGAAAAGACAATAATATGTAATAAGATGTTAGCAATTGGTAAACCTGGTTGAAGGGGATATGGGAGTTCTTTGTATTGTTTTCCCAACTTTTCTGTAAGTTTCATTTTATTTCTAAATAAAAAGTTACAATGAATAACAACTAAAAAATCCAAGCCAATGTCATTTTTTTTCCCTTAAGTGATAACAAAAACATCTATGTGAAGACTTCTAAAAATATGGATGTGAAAATTTCCATAAAAATTGGTAGTCTTGGACAGAACTTAGAAGACAGAACCAAGAAGACAGAACCTACACAGAACCTAGAGACAGAAGAACTTCGCTGGAGAGAACATGGCAAAAGATCCTGGACAGAAACTGGCAACAGAACCTAGAGACAGAACCTAGCGAGAGAACATGGCAAAAGATCCTGGACTGAACCTGACTATAGAACATGGCAAGAGAACCTGACTAGAACCTGGTGACTGAACCTGGCTGGAGAACCTGGACAGAACCTGGCTGGAGATCCTAAGCAGAACCTCTCTGGAGATCCAGACCAGAACTTGGCTGGAGATCCTGGCTCGAGATCCTGGCTAGGCTGCTGATCAACTGAACACTGTCTCCGTGTCCTTCCTTCTTCACCGACTCCGTCTACGCCTTTGGGAACCCCTGGACCTGCTGGGGTTGGACCCCGGCACTATCTTTCCTTCTCTTTTCCACTCTCTCCAAAAATCAATGGAAAAAATCTTGGGTGAGGATTAAAATAAAAAGTAGAAAAGAAAAAAAAATTGGTAGTCTTCTAAGAAATACTTTAAAGATGTATCTTACCTCATCAATGTCAGTAAAGAAGGGAAGCTGAAAGCAGTGATATAGAAATTATGTTATCAATACCGCAACATTTCCATTTGCTCCTTAACATACAAATTCCCTGCCGTAGTTAGAACTTGAATTTCAGGATGTCTAATAATGACTTGAGAATTTTTTAAAATAGATTTTACTAGTTCTTTCCTTCTCAACCTAATTTTCATTATTCTCCATGCCTCCTCCATCATGGAACTGTAATTCCACAGATATTCTGTATGTCTCCTTATGTACAGTCGCCCTATGAAGGGAAACAAATGAATGTTAAAGCTAAAATATTTCTCCCCCAAGAGCCAACTTTTCCACATTTGGGGGCTATTCTTTTTTTAAGTATACTTTATTGATTTCAGAAAGGGAAGGGAGAGAGAGATAGAAACATCAATGATGAGAGAGAATCATTGACTGGCTGCCTCCTGCATGCCCCACACTGGTGGTCGAGCCTGAAACCCGGGCATCTGCCCTGACCACAGACATGACCTCCTGGTTCATAGGTCAATGCTCAACCACTGAGCCATGCCAGCCAGGCAGGGTTTCTTGCCTTTATAAGAATTATACCTTATTCCCACTTTCAGTTACTCAGATGTGTTAGTATGGGGATTGGATCTAAAACTATGCATGTTAACAAAGCACTCCAGGAGGTCTGGTGCAAATGCCACTAAAGACACTTTGAGGAAAAACTGCTAGGATTTAACAATTTCAAATAATTACCCATGAATGTCTCTCTTGGAGCAGTAGAACCAGCAGTGGCAGTTAACAACTCATGGTAGACTGGTTCCCATTTATTTACCATGGAGCACAATACCCTCTAGGTTCATCCTTGCTTTACCACTGAGATTCTGGCCCCTCCTGCTGCCTGTACTACTGTATACCTCAGAACACCCAATTTATTCTCAAAAAATATATCTATAAATATATATTTAGTTAAACTTACTGGACCTGAATCTTGGTTTAGTGGAGTGATTTGAGAAGAGAGGGTCAAGGTCTTTGTAGATGGGAAGGCCTCAGGTCAGAACACATCCTGACCTGAGCAATAATGCTCAACCCTCCCTACGATGTAGAACAGCTAGTAGAACTTTTTAAAAATACAAATGCTCAGGTTCTGTCATCAAATTCTTAAATTCAGTCAGTCCCAGATGTGCCCATTCTATATAATAAAGAAGTAATATGCAAATTAACCCTCACGCCCTCACAAGATGGCTGCCTACAACCAGGCCGGCAGGGGAGTTAGTGAGGGACAACCAAGCGACTGAACAAGCAGGCTGAATGGGGCAACCAGGCCAGCAGGGGGGTTAGTGAAGGACAACCAAACGACTGAACAGCAGGCTGCGTGGGGCGACCAGGCCAGTAGGGGGGTTAGTGAGGGACAACCAAATGACTAAACAGCAGGCTTTGTGGGGAGACCAGGCTGGCGGGGGGCCTGTGAGAGGCAACCAGGCCGGTGGGGGAGCAGTTGGGGGCAATCAGGCCAGCAGGGGTGGGGGGGCAGTTGGGGCTGACCAGGCCAGCAGAGGGGGGCAGTTGGGGGAAACCAGGCCAGCAGGGGGGGCAGTAAGAGGCGACCAGGCCAGCAGGGGGGGGAGGGGAGTAAGGGGTGACCAGGCTGTCAGGGGAGGAGCAGTTAGGGGTGACCAGGCAGGCAGGCAGGTGAGCAATTAGGAGCCAGTGGTCCAGGATTGTGAGAGGGATGTCCCGGATTGGAGAGGGTGCAGGCTTAGCTGAGGTGACCCCTCTCCCATGCACGAATTTTGTGCACCAGGCCTCTAGTCTATATGTGTTTAAGGTCAAGGCATCTCAGTGATTATAATACTGGGAAGGGTGGGCAGCAGTGCAAATCAGTATCCAAAGCACTGTTTGGCTTGTTTCGATCCCACCCTAGCAACGATCTGAGTGGGTCTAATACAGCCGTGGGCAAACTACGGCCCGCGGGCCGGATCCGGCCCGTTTGAAATGAATAAAACTATTGACAAAAAAGACCGTACCCTTTTATGTAATGATGTTCACTTTGAATTCATATTAGTTCACACGAACATTCCATCCATGCTTTTGTTCAGGCCCTCCGGTCCAGTTTAAGAACCCATTGTGGCCCTCGAGTCAAAAGTTTGCCCACCCCTGGTCTAATAGGTTTTTAAGTTCACAGTGAGTATCTGCCTGAAATCTATATTCAAGTGAGTTGCTCAGCCATACCTTGAGTGGTTCCTTCTAATTTGGTCAGGTCCACATGCATCAGCGGGACACTCACGGTTGCTACAAGCTACTCTCCTGAAAAGGAGACCTATGAGGATTGGGTATGTGATCAGAGCTGCATTAGGGTCCAGACTTAGCAAAGGAACTACAGACTAATCAGCTACATGCACTGGAGAATCAAGTGGGCAGAAACCCACCTCAGCTGCACTGACCTACCAGGCTTTGGGCAGTTAAAACTAATTTCATGTTACTTTGTAATGGGTTTAAGATTGCTGCTTTGCTACCCAACTTGGTAAAAACTGGACCTGACTTAAGCCTGGAGGTTGTTAAGCCCAAATACCAAGATCCCCATTGACAAGCTGACTCAAAATCCCAACCCAGTAAGCAGGTATGACTAATGCAACAACAATCCAGTGAGTGTCTTGTATGTGCTAAACACTATCTTAGAAGTTGGAATTGTGAGAGAATATATATATATATTTTTTTTAAATCCTGTCCTCATAGAGTTTATAATGTAGTGGATTGTGGGTATAGAAGTCAAAAGACAAAGAAGAAATAGTTATACAATAGAGGGCTTTGCAATTCTCAAATCAGTGGCTGAATATCCTGAATATATTTTTGAAAATTATTTGCCATTTTTATCTTCAAATATTGCTTGTAACCAACCCATTCTCTATCTTCCCCCTTCAAGGAACTCACTGACCTGCATGTGAAAAGATATTCCAAATAAGGCTATTATCAAACTCACCTATTCGACAGAATTTCTAAAATATATTACTAAGGTATATATGCCTGTTGGGAATCAGGAATGGCCTCTGTACCTAAACCAATTCTAAATCATTAACTCTAAATATCCCCAAACAGACCTCAAGTGACAGTTTTATGACAACATAAATTTAACTTCATTGTATTTCTTCAGACCTTGATGCAGGAACAGTAAATCCAGAATGCACACAGTATAAATACATGATCCATTTTTTATTTTCTCTCTATATATGATCCTCTGTCGATTTATGTTACATAACTTTAAAATGCTCTTATTTATATGCCACTGCACTGCACTAACATCTTTGTAGGAAATCAGATAAATATACTAGTACATGTGTAGGTTTCATTCTGAACTCTTTAATCTATTCTTTCATTTACTTGTTCATTTTTTGATAAATCAGAATTGCATATTTTTTTGTAATTTTTATTGTTTTACTTCATACTAGAAGATGGTATTAAAATGTTTGCCATCACTGTTAAAATAATGAGTATTAACATTTAAAAATGCTGGTTACTAAGTAATAACTATTCTTTGGTAAGTCAAACTACCACAACTAATATCACTGAGAACAAAAATAACTATCCAAGGGAGAAAAGGGAACATGAGATATCCCAATGCTATTACATATCCCTATCAAAATTCTAAGGGCCTTAAAAAAATGAAATGCTGATTAAAATTACAGGGTTCCCTAAATAGCCAAAAAAATCTTGAAAAAGCAAGAAAAATAAGATAGGATAATTCATACTTTCCGATTTCAAAACTAACTGCAAAGAAATAGTAATCAAAACAGCCTGGCACTGACATAATGTAGACATATGGATCAAGAAAATGGAATTAAGAATTCAGAATTCATAAACCTATCTCTTCCAACAACAGTTCTATCTTTTAATGGAAGAAGGAATAGTCCCTTCAACAAATGTGGTTTCTGGAAACAACTGGATGGCTTCAAGAATAAAAATTAAAAAAAAAAACAACAAGCATTGGTGAGAATGGAGAAACGGAAACCCTCAAATTGTAGGTGGAAATATAAAATGGTCAGTGACTGGAAAATAGTCTAAAAATTCTTCAAGCCCTGACTGGTTTGGCTCAGTGGATAGAGCGTCGGCCTGCGGACTGAGGGGTTCTGGGTTCTATTCCGGTCAAGGGCATGTAACTTGGTTGTGGGCACATCCCCAGTGGGAGGTGTGCAGGAGGCAGCTGATCAATGTTTCTCTCTCATCGATGTTTCGAGCTCTCTGTCCCTCTCCCTTCCTCTCTGTGAAAAATCAATAAAATATATTAAAATAAATAAATAAAAATTCTTCAAGATGTTAAACAAAGATTACCAGATTAGCTAGCAATCCCATCCCTAGGTATAAACCCAAAACTATTTATAACAAGTATTCCAACAAATACCTGTTCATGAATGTTCATAGCAGCACTGTTCACAATAGACAAAATATCCCAAATGTCTATCAACTGACTGATGGATAAACAATGAGCGAAATATCTGTATAATGGGATATTATCTGGCCATAAAAAGGAATGCATGCTATATGATACATATGAAAACAAACATTAATTAACATTATGCTAAGTGAAAAATGTCAGATGCACTAAACTATATATTGTATGGTTTCATGTATATGAAATATCAAGAAAAGAAAAATTTATAGAGAGGAAAGTAGATCCATGGTTATCTGGGGCTGGAGAGGAGAGGAAATGAAGAGTGACTACTTAATGGGTATGTGATTCCATTTGGGGTGATGATAATGCCTTGGAACTAGATAGTGGTGTGGACACAACCCTGTGGATATGGGAAATGCCACTGACTAGTACTCTTTAAAATAGTTTAAATGCTCATTTTTATTTTAGAGGTATTTTATCACAATAAAAAGCCATAACCCCCTACTGTGGTGTTCTTAGATATTATAACTTTCTTAAACCATTCATACTTCACTATAATTATGTTTTATAAAACCACATTTGCAGAAATCTAAAGTCAAATATTTTTGAATGTACAAATCCTATTTGTGTTTTTCAATAACTCTGAGGTAGAAAGGAATAAATCTGGGGGATAGTTAAGTCTTCTTATCTGTAGGATATTCATTTTTATTTTTATCCGATGTGCTAAAATTATGTATATTTAGCTCCAAGGATGACCAGTAAGAATAGTTTTGAATTCATAGGTTTAATTTCAGGTCACATAGAATAACTCAATAGAGCTGTCCTATCAGCACCATGGATATCACTTCTTATAGTTTTCAACTCAGCCTCAAAAAAACGCATAAAATAAAAAAGAAGAATCTATTATCTTTTGAGACAGCATGGAGGGATCTGGAGACTGTTATGTTAAGCAAAATAAGCCCAGTCAGAGAAAGAGAAGTATCATATAATCTCACTCATATGTGGAATCCAAAGAACAAAATGAACTGATAAACAAAATAGAATCAGAGACATAGAAACATGCATGGAACAGACTGTTGAATCTCAGAGGGAAGGTAGGAGGGGTAGATGAGTGGGTGGGAAGAGATCAACCAAAGAACTTATATGCATATTTACATAACTCATGGACACAGACAATAGTGTGGTGAAGCCTGGGGTGGGGGGTGGGGGGGGGGGGTTAGAAGGGGTCAATGGGGGGTGGGGAGGAAAGAGGAGACATCTGTAATACTTTCAACAATAAAGAGAAATTAAAAATACAGTAAAATCAATAAGAGCATATTTTAAAAACACACAGACATGCTTAGTTGTACTTGACCCAATATTTCCAAGTTTCTATTTCAACAACTCCCTTTCCTTTTGAGTCTCATTAAATCAGTACATTTTTCTCTTTTATACTCGGACCAATGCTCCATTAAGCATTTATAACTGTTGTCCCCTGAGAGGCCCATGTAGAAAAATATGTACCTCGTGACACATTAAGGCAGACAGATAATAAATGCTGCCTTTCAGAAAATTATCCATTCCAATATTAATACTTGCCAGAGGCCTCAGCATTCAACAAAATCAGGTGAGCCCTCCCCATCCCAGACTGCTCATGACCATAGAAGCTGCCAAAAATTCTATTAGTTAGGTCTTCACATGGAAAAAAAAACAAAAAAAAAACACCCTACAAATGCAAAATCAACATTATTTAACATTCTTGCATGTTGAATAATTTAAGTAAGAAAATTTCAAATTATTTAAGCATTTTTTTAAATCCAGTATTATGCACACCAAGTTTTGCTAATGAATATCAAATACCTCAGTCACAGAGGTGATGAGGAAATTTCTGTTTCATGAAAAATCAAGGAAAGATAAGGCATGCATGATGGATGTCATTCTTTATAGAATATAAAGAAATCATTTCCTAGTGCCCAAGTCTGGTTTAGCTTCAATCTATACTGAGCTTTTATATATGATTCCTCATATTCTTTGTTTAAAAATTCATGATTAAATTTGAAGAGAAGGTCAAAAAAAGTCAGAGGCAAAGGTAAAATGAGTCAGGCTTCAGGGATATGTCAATATATTGTAATTGGAAGGGGTGCCTTTCAATGAATTTAGAAACACTAAAAATAAACCTGCACGTGTCCTAAAAGTGGTACTTCTTGTGTTGTCACCTAGTCTACCTCTCAAGCGAGGCCCTGTCCCATGTGGAGCGTGCGTCCCTAAAAGTTCAGAAACGTGACAGTGATAATAGTCTCAGCTCCTTTTCTAGTCTATTTCTGTTTATTAAATAGGAAACCAGATAATAGTGTGGACTGCAAAAGTCACCTTGCTTCAAGCAAGCAAACAAACATACAAAAGATAGGCTTGACTAGAAACTATAATGATTAAGCAAGTGGCAAAAATTACTGAGTAAGTACGTCCTCCATATCTTTGGACTCAATGAAATAAATCCTTATTTTAAAAGAAACAATAACCACAATGACCAAATGATCTGCACTCTGTGTCTCTCCTCCCCTCCTCCCCTTCTCCCTCTCTGTTTTTCTATACTACAAAATCAGACCACACTGGTTTTCTGGTTTACCTCCTTACTTAAAATAATGTAATCTAATAGGCAAAAGATTGGCAGACAATATGAAGTAGGACTTTTCTGCAATGAATAAATGAAGTAGAGTCAAAACACCACTACCCTGTGTCTCACACTTTCTTAGATTACTGCTCAACAGTTATCTGAAAACTAGTGTCCCAGTGCACAGATTTGTGCACATTGAAAGGAATTAATTAGAAGAAATATTTTTTTTTTAAATATATATTTTATTGATTTTTTACAGAGAGGAAGGGAGAGAGATAGAGAGTAAGAAACATCGATGAGAGAGAAACATCGATCAGCTGCCTCCTGCACATTCCCCACTGGAGATGTGCCCACAACCAAGGTACATGCCCTTGACCGGAATCGAACCCGGGACCTTTCAGTCCGCAGGCCGACGCTCCATCCAGTTACGGCTAGAAGAAATATTTTAATATTGCTATTTGCCCTTTCTCTATAATGGAAGTGTCAACCAAATTCACAGTCGACAATAACAGATCAAAACATATACGTGCGTTTGGCACCAGCGAGAGCTTTATATGTATCACGCATGTGTGAGTCAACTTAAGTCTTTTATAGATATAGAATAAACTTGCTTAATTAGACCTGCTTTCTAATTTAGCTAAACTTTTTCCAGCCCAGTGAAGCACCCCAACTTCTCTTTCAGGTAATTGTCATCAACACGAAGCAGATTATTATTGTAGATCACACAGGGAGAACAAAGGGTAAAATATTTAACTGTAGCAGTGTTTGACTATATTCTGCGCAGTGAGAAAACCTGAAGTCATTTTCAAGTTCCACTATTTCTTACTTCTTTTCAGTTGGGTCAAGTTTCTAAACTTTCTAGATCTCCATTTTCCGACTAATGAAAAGAAAATAGGATTCTACCAAGTCTCCTATCTACCTACTCCAGGACTTCTGTGAGGATCAAATGAGATGAGGCACGAGAAAATGCTTCACAAACATTTAGTTAAAGTGTAAAATGTTTGCACATAGCTAGAAAGCAAGTAGTGTTCCTGGGCTGAAGAAACTGCAGGGAGGCTAGTCGCTAGGGAGAGGAAGCCAGGTGTTGCTATGTGACATCATTACCCAGTGCCCACAGTGACCATTTCTGAGCTGGGCTGGGCTGTGGGCCACATTTTGTGCCATGGGGTCTCGGTAGCATTGGCAGCAATTTGGTGGGCTGTCGCTCTGGGGTGGTAGCGGGGCCTGTGTCCCACTTGTGGGAAGCCGAGTGTTGCTTTGTCAGCACCAAGTCCGCAGTGCTGTTTCTTTGTAAATGGCCAGTGTGCATCATGGCAGCTCCTGCCTTGAGTGTCTGCCCCATGGTGGCCTGTGTGTGTCATAGCGACCGGTCTGATGGTCAGAGGGACACTTAGCATATTAGCCTTTTATATATATAGATATGTAGAAAACAGAACTATATCAATATTTTGCACATCTAGATGTTGTAAACATTAAAAATTGACTCTAATTTAGATATTATAAAAGCAAAATTAAAATCCTGTATAAATAATACATTACTTACTATCTTGCCATGTTAAACTATTCAGAATTTACAATTAAAAAAGAATTATAATTTTTCAAACAAATGAGAATGGTGAGTCAAGACATATAAAATGCTTGGTTGCATTATAGTGTAGTAGTGATTGCAGCATTAATCCTTAGCTATGTGAAGAACTAATATACCTGAACTGAAACAACCTTTTCAGGAATGTGCCGGGGTCCAACCCCAGCAGGTCCAGGGGTTCCCAAAGGCGTAGACGGAGTCGGCGAAGAAGGAAGGACACAGAGCCAGTGTTCAGTTGATCAGCAGCCTAGCCAGCATCTCCAGCCAGGATCTCCAGCCAAGTTCTGGTCTGGATCTCCAGAGAGGTTCTGCTGTTTATTGTCTTGTTACATCCATATTTATACCAGTTGATTTTAATCCTGTCAATTTCTATTACAAAGGTTAGGGCGTTTCTTATCTCCATTCCAGGGAGTAAAGATTATGTAGCTTAAGCATGATTGTTTGTAGTTAAAGTGATTAACTACCCGCCTGGCACTTAGTTAAGGAGTTTCATCCCCTCCCTAACTTCAGGGAAAAATCCCTACCTGGGGAAACAACCTTTCTCAGAGAGGTGACCTTGGTTAAAACACACAGTGCTAAGGGGAGCAAACATATTAAGAACAGTATGCTATATACGCCAGGTCCCTTGAAACATATGCTGTGCAGATGTTTCTATCCTGCAGCGACTGTGTCAAGCAGCAAGGATGGACCCGCTTCCGTCAGGAATGTGTCCTTTGGGGCTATGATTTACCTGTTAAATGGTGTTTTGTTTTTTAAAAACAGAAAAATTTCCAAGAAAATGTTTCTATCTTTTCAGGAGCATGGCATATTACAAATATTAATATGGTAAAGACAGAAGTGGAATGACTTGACATTTGGTCACAGTGATGTTTTGTTACCCAAAAGAGTAATGGAGGCAAAGTATTAGGTAAATCTGTAAATCTGAGAGATTCACTGCCAACTTTAAGATAAGAATTTAGTCATTAAATATCATTTATCCTATTTTAGGAAAACTTTGATCTTATGAAATCGGTTAAACACTTAACTATATTTAAATGCATTTTACATTAAATTTATTGATCCAGCTGCCATCTGATTAATGGCATGAAATAAAACTCCCTGTGATTTCAATGCCCCTCCTGCCCCATAACACTCTCATCACTTCCATGGCTATGCAGCAGCATATTGGGACCACACCACCCAGAGGAACTCACAGAAGTCCACAGGTAGAGGGAATGTGTACTTCAAAAAATATCTGTAAGAAAATCTGATACAACCTGTTGCCCTTTCCCTACATCAACTCAATAAAAAATCATTACTACAAATTGATTTATTTTCCCCCAAAATTAGCCCATTATGCTGTCTCATTTGTTAAGTAATCCTATCTCATTTTTCTTAGATTCTCTATCATATATTCACTCCTAACAGACATCATTTTACAATCATTGCTTAAAAATATTTCAGTATTTCTGCCTGACACATATAGTGCTCATCATTGCTTCAAATTTTTGTCTGATATATTTAATCCTTAGCTCCTAAGGTTATGAAAAGTTTCATTTTTGTACTAAAGTAGAACCTTGTGTTTTCAAGTCATCAAAGATTTTTAGATTATCACATACCCAAGGTTATAAAAAAGGGGGTTGTAATAAAATGTCTCTAGAGATTATATATGTGTAATAAAAAAAAAACACATTTAAGCTTCAAACTAAGAAGAAGATAATACTTTTATTTGTATTGGACAAAAAGACGTAGCAACTTTGAAATATTTAATATATTGGAAGCTATAGTCTAGAGTACAGCTGACAGTGAAGATAGGCAACTATAGAAGATTAAGGGATTAAAGAGTTAAAAGGACACACACAAGTGACATCCCTACAGGATTAAGAGACTGAGATGACAACAGGGAAGCAACAAGATGTAGCAACAGAGGAAATATAAATAGTACAGCAGTTGAGTCCAGTGATAGAACTGCCAGAGTATACCAGAGAGAAGATGAAGAAATGGATGTTCCATCAGCCAGTCCAACCAGAAATTACAAGTCAAAAATGGAAGACGGCTTTAAGATAAAGCCTCTCACATACAAAAGCGAAAATGTATATGGAATTTTACAGAATGACTAGAGGCCTGGTGCACAAAATTTGTGCACTCGGGGGGGGGTCCCTCAGCCCCCCTGCACCCTCTTGCAGTCCAGGAGCCTTTAAGGGACTTCCGACTGACAGCTTTGGCCCGTGCCCTGTGGGGAGCGGGCCTAAGCCGTCAGTTGGACAGTCTTAGCACTGCCACGAAGTTGGAAGAGGCTCCTCCTCACCAGCCATGAACCCAGCTTCTGGTGCACTGACCACCAGGGGGCAGCTCCTGCATTGAGCGTCTTTCCCCTGATGGTCAGTGCACTTGTCTATTCTTTAGAAAAAATTTTATTTTTTTTTTCCTCCCACAGAGGTTTTTGTTTACTCTCCCACCTTAATGAAACAAAGGGTATCTTCTAGTTGCTATTTCTCCAGGTAGGATCTTTAAACAAATAATTAAGGTAAAATGAGGCCATTAGGCTGGGTCGAATCTAATCAAACTGATGTCCTTCTAAGAGGAAGGGATTAGAACACAGATTCACATGGAAGGAAGGGTGACTGTGTGAAAACACAGAAAGGTGACCATCTGCAAGCCAAAGAGAAAGGCCTCAGAAGAAAGCAAACCTGCTGACATCTTGGTCTTGAATTTCTAGCCTTCAGAATTGTGAGAAAATAAATCTCTGTTGAGCCACCAAGCCTGTGGTAGTTTGTTATGGCAGCCTTAGCAAACTAAGACAACTGCTGTCACACCAGCCTTGGGTTCTGAAGGCTCTCCCAGGCTTCCCTGGGTCTTTCCCCTTTTTCCTTTGCAGGCGTTTACCCCAAAAATTCTGGCACAATTAATCTTATTTTGGTATCTGCTTTGCTGTGAACCCAAACTAACATAGGCTCCTTGAAATGAGAAATCAACCAAAATACACCTGTTATGGACTGGATTGGGTAATCCCAAAATTCACCTGCAAAAGTCCTAATGCTCAATGTGACTATATTTGGAGATAGGACCTTTTTAGGAGGTGATAAAGGTTAAGGAAGGTCATAAGAGTGGGACCCCAATCCAATAGGGCTGGTATCCTTATAAGAAGAGACTTCAGAGAGCTCTGGTGTAGAGGACATGAGAGATGGTGGCTGTCTGCAAGCCAGAAAGAGGCCTCACCAGAAACCTATTTTGCTGGAACCTTGATGTGGGGCTTCTGGTTTCCAGACTATGAGAAAATTAATTTCTGTTAAAGCATTGTGTTATGGCAGCCCAAGCAGAAGAATAAAACACCTTTCCTGCTTAAGACTATCTCACAAGGTAAAAAAAAGAAAAGAAAATCCTCCACAAATTGTACCTGGTTGTCATCCAGTTCACACCCTTCCTGTGTTTTGGAAGAAGGCAATCCATCTTAACTTCTCCAGAGTTTCCAAAAGCATAAAGCATGTTACTCCCTGTCATTTTTCCAACTTGAAAGGAAATTCAGAGCATAAACCCAAAGCCCCTAAATTCTCAGGTTTAACTTTAAGCCCTGTCTTCCTAAAATTCAAATTAAACATAAAACTGTGTTTGTGATCTTCATTTTATTAAATCAAGAAGGTAATCTTGTTTTCTTATAGAATTAGTTTAAAATGAGAAGGAAATCAAGGCAATTATAAAATCTATGTTGTCCCAGGGTATTTGAAAATGGCTTCTAGAACCACTCAGCTGGAGTGAGCTGGAATTATGGCTTCTAAATCATGCACCAATTCTGCATGACGCAGCTCATTTATCAGACACATTTCTTGCTTGTAGATGCTTCCTGTGAGAGTTTGGTCATGGATTATGATGTACGGGTATTTCCTTTTTTCATATGTGCACACGTTGCTAAATATATCAGAATGATCTGTGTTTCTTATATTCAGGGGCTACTACAGTGCAAGGAGGAAGAAAGGAAAGGAAGTTTCTACTATGAGTTTACCACAAACCAGCAACTCTGCTTAAGGACAGAAAGTAACTGAAGACATAATCCTATCCCGAGTTGTACAATGTAGGAAAGATAAGACATCTGTATTAGGAATTATATTCAAAGGCAGATATGAATAAAGGATAGATCCATGAGTAAAATGCCTATGAGAGTACAGAGGAGAAGTATTCTTCTTTCAGTTTAGGAAATCAGGGAAGATTCCTGAAGGACAAACTATTTAATTCAGGCTTGAGAGATGAATAGTCTATAGACATTTTGAGATGAAGATAAGGATAAGAAATGGAGTGAGGAAACACAGAGGACAGGAAGCCAGCTTTTATAGTCAAAGCATGGCAACATTTCTATCAGACCAAATTCATCATGTTCACAGGGATGATTGTGACATTTGAGACAGGGCAATGTCTCAAATGAACTAAATGAACTAAAGAATGTAACAAACATGCCTGGGTAAGAACCAGAGAACCATTAGAATCGAACTAAATCCCCAGCATGTATCAGAATCACCTGGAGAGATTGTTAGAGCCCAGATTCCCAGGCTCACTCCGTTTCTGATTCAGCAGGTATGGGGCATGGCCCAGGAATCTGAATTTCCAATCAACAACCAAGTGACAGCAATACTGCTCTCCTGATATCCTTGTCTATGATGCAAAAAATAGAGACAAAATAATTTTGGAATATTAAAATTATGGAGGGCCATGAATGACAACTAAGTTGTAGGAAGAATAAGTCTCTGAAGACAAATGCCTAACTACCTTCCTACTATTCTATTCAAAACTCAAAGAGAGAGAAACAAAAGCAGCTGCATAGCTTTAGAAATCTCTTATGACCCTCATGCAGGAGGATCAGAGAAAGCCCCTCTAGTTATGTGACATTGGAACAGAAAGAGGTAAATGAATGATCCCTGCAGAATACAGATAAAATGTCAAAAGACTGTGAGACAAGAGAAGGGGAAGCGTTTTTGAGAAAAGGTAAGAAAGCTGGAGGGGCTCAGGAAGAGCATCTGAGAAGGAGCATGTGAGTAAGTAAGATCAGATAATTGGCTGGAGTAGGGCAGGAGGGGGAGCAGATGTTGTAGGGTGTCAGTGTCCGTGACTAGGGTTTCAGATACCATCCCAGTGAGCCAAAATGATGTAGAGGGTAAGGTTAGGAGCGGGGTGATGTTGCAGGAGACTACTTCCACTAAACAGGCAAGAGATGGTGATGGCTTAGACAAGAGTGCCACAGCACTGGTGAGAGATGGTCCGATTATGAAGACTAGGAGGTAGAGCCAATAGAATATATTCAAGGATCAAACGAGAGTGTGAGAGAGACATAAAGGCGTCAAGAAAGACTCCAAAATGTTTGACATGAATAACTGGTAGAATGGAGTCATTCACTGAGTTGGAAAGATGGAGGAGAAGATTGTCTTGTCTGGGACAATCAAGTGTATGACGGTGAGCAGGTCTGTATATGATGGCACAGGACATGCTGTAGAGAACTCTTACATGCAGGGAAAAGTTCTTGGCTAGGAATAAAAATTAGGGTTTGTAGTATACACATGTCATGGGAGGTAATTTGTAGAGAGGGAAGATAGATATAGAAGAGCTCTAAATTCTTGGGATATTATGGTATTCAAAGTTTGAAAAGTTGAGGAGCATCCTGCAAAGAAGACTGAAAAGGAGGGACCAGTGAGTTAGATATAAAACAAGGAGAGAGAACAGGTCCAGAAGTCAAGAGACAAAAGTCAAACTGAGGAGGGAGACATGATCAAGGGTGTCATGTGTGCTTTTAGTTGCCTGTGATGGGGATGAAGAAATATCTGAGACCTTGGCAACAAGGAGATCCTTGATGAGGGTAAGAGAAGGTAGCAGGTTTGGTGGTATCAATGGGAAAAAAACCCATTGATAATAGGAGTGTTTTCAGAGACAATGGAGGTGAGAATTAGGACACAGTGAGTATAAACGACTTGTTTTGAGGAGTTGTTTTATGAAATGAAAAGGAGTTTACTTTTCCTTTTCCTTTTAAAGATATTGCAGCATTTCTCATCCATGGAAATGACCCTGTGCTTTGGATAATGAAGAGGGCAACTGGAAGAATGATGATCTTGAGAAGGTTAGAGGGAGTCGATTTACTGGGTAAATTGGAACCTCATTGCCAATATGCTACTTTATAAAGCAGAATTTGTAAAATTCTCTTTCCTAGACATTTTCTGTGTATTGAAAAACCTCAGAAAAAAAACTCTGAACTCCGTTCTATTAGTGCAAGCAGTAAATGACTTCTCTGATCTTACAAATGACAAATCCACGTTTCCCTGTAAAACGTTTTACTTTGGCGTGTATTACAGTCATACTGTCAAAGGCATATATGATCTACAGATTGTTGTGCGACTGCCCTGGTGCACTAAGCAGCAATCTGGGACTCTGACAGATTGTGCCTATTTCCCATAAAAATTACAAGTCATTTTTTTCTCTTTTTTTCTTAGACTGTCCTGAGCACAATGAATCAGAAAACTCCTGGTTTACACCAGCAGCAATACTGTCTAAAATTTGATGGATCAGAGCACTTAGCTGCAGCATTAATTCAGTGAACTCAAATGTTTGTTTTTTTTCAGTTTCAATTTAATCAAACTGAAATTGTGTGGAGTAGAAATTACAGATTTCATGTTGTGCCATTAATTCTTATAGACATTCACCTCAGTCAAAAGAAAACACGTCTAAGAAATAACATCATAGGGGGGCAAGAAATTGACATAGAGAAGTGAAACTGTACAACCATGAAACATTTCATTGAACATACCAGAAACCCCATCTGCCTTCCTCTTCCCTAAAATATGAAAACTAATGGGTTAAAATTTTTTAAAAAGAGAGAAAAAAAATGTGCTTTTTAATCCAATGTTTCTCCTCCATTCATTTTCTTATATTAATGTAATGAAAGATTTAAAAATGTAAGGAATGACACCTAAAAGATTAGTTAATATTTTATGTTCTTGCCCCTATGTTGCCATTCCTTTGGACAACCTGAAAAAGGCCTAGATCATTATCTGTGGGGAGGAAGGAGGTACCAGCATCCACACTGGGAATCTGGAGATTCACAAAACCTACAATGCTCATGGACAACTAACACATTTTGGTAAAAACACATCCTCTCTCTCTCTTAGACTCAAACTGCAAAGCTCTCTACATAGCACTCAAGGTCTCTGCAGAATGATGTTGACCTCCTCAACCCCAATCAGATCCAATTACTTGCAGTTCTGAAATATTACACTCTTGCAGGAAGTCAGGCCTTTGACAAACTGTAGCTTCAGTTTCCTGACATAGAAGAGACAAGAGATGCATTTCCTTTGTCCCTTTCACATCCCACTCCACTCCAACTGCACTGCCCTGGCCACCCATCTACCTTCTGCTACAGACATTAAATACTGAAGGCCTTTCTTCGCTGGGCTGCCTCTCCTTCTACCAGGTTGCAGATATCAGGCTCTATTTCTCGTGATATCCCCAATACTTAGCCTACCTCTTGGCATGCTTAAAAGAGTGAGTCCTTAATTTTGAGTGAACGAATGAATGAAATGTGTTGAACGTTGATATGTTCATGTCACCACTCACTAGGTGCTATTACAATTTATTTGTAAAAACTAAGAGAAATAGAATGGCATGCTGAAGATGAGGAGGCTGAAGTAAATAAATACTGGTTTCAACGATTTAAAAAATTTCCTGACTTTTCATTTACAAGAGCATCAGGAAAAATAATTTACCCTTCAGTCAATTATTAATTCCAAGCACTTATACTAACCTCCAAGTTAGTTTAGATTTAAGAGGACACTGTTAATGAGTGTTCACAACTGCC
The DNA here is from genome assembly GCF_964212035.1 of Myotis nattereri. Taxonomy (NCBI): domain Eukaryota; kingdom Metazoa; phylum Chordata; class Mammalia; order Chiroptera; family Vespertilionidae; genus Myotis; species Myotis nattereri. The sequence goes on from NC_138076.1 coordinate 32,551,161, forward strand.
CAATACGTACTTACTGACATGACTTGACCAAATTCTACCCAGCCTTCTCTCTTCCTGCAGGCTCATCCTCATGTTTAAGCATTATGGTGCTGGAAATCTTCCCTTAACAGTTCACTCCAAATATAATCCAGCCACAGACAGAAAGATGTCCCATTAACCCACCCAACCATGCTGTCTGCGCACCCAAGCCTCGCTGCTGCGGCCGGAGCAGAGAAGCCAAACTAAAGGCCTGGGTCCCGGGTGCCAGAAGAAAACCGGTGCTGGCAGCCAGGGGAAGGAAGGCCTATTGTGCTAATGTTGGTGCAACGGGCCTCTAGTTTCCAAATACGGTCATATGCATAGGTTCCAGTGGATAGTAATGTTGGGGGGAAACACTATTTAATCAGTACCTCATAGGATTATTTTGGAGATTAAATTTTAAAATGCATATAAAATGTTTAGAGAAATGACTGGCACATCTATATATATAAAAGCCTAAGCAATCAAACTACTGGTCGACCTGTCGCTATGACACGCACTGACCACCAGGGGGCAGATGCTCAACGTAGGAGCTGCCCCCTGGTGGTCAGTTCACTCCGTGGGAGTGCTGCTCAGCTGACCAACCCATTCTGGCAGCCCACCAGCCTGGCAGCAGCCACTCACTCCTTCAGTAGTCCTGCAGGTCCAATCTCCAGAGAACAGGCCAGGCACCGAAGGACCGGCACCTTTGACACAATCCTAACAACACTGCAGGCCTCCTGGAAGTTGGCCTCAGTCACTGCTACTGCTTCTCCTCCCAAGATGCTCTATAAGGAAGAAATGGTATAAAAGTGGCCGCCAGGTGGATCCCGACAACCTGAGCAAATTTCAGCAGGACAGATCTGGATCCTGGTCTGGCAAGGGCATCCCACCACTCACCTGGAGGGCCAATGACATTCCGGCTTCCCCCACCCCCCTCAAGGCGGGCGCCAGAGCAGGGCTCACATGAGCCTCACCCGATTGAGACTGAGTGGGCAGGTGCAGCAGGGCTGGGATGAGCAGGAGAGGCAGACAGGAGTGGCAGGCAGTGTTGGACTGCTGGTTTCAGCCTGATCTCCACAGGCCACCCCGAAGGACCCCACCCATGCACGAATTTGTGCACCGGGCCTCTAATATTTATATATACGTGGCATATATATATATATATATATATATATACACACACACATAGCAGTCCCCCCCTTATGTGTAGGAGATACATTCCAAGATCCTCAGGGGATGCCTCAAACCACAAACAATACTAAATCCTATATATACTATGTTTTTTTGCTATACATAAATACCTATGATAAAGTCTAATTTATAAATTAGGCACAGTAAGAGATCAACAACAACTGATAATAACATAGGACAGTTATAACAATGTACTGTAATAAAAGTTCTGTGAGTTGGGTCACTCGTTTCAGGGGATCTCTTGCTGAATGAAGTCTTCACATAGGCTCAATGCTCTCTGGCACAACGCATTGTCAATCAGAACATGTTTTCTGTTCTTGTCTTCCACTCACAAATGTAATGCCTTTTTCATCTTAACTAAGCACTTGTTATGCACTGTGGCCTCAACTTGCAGTTTGAGGTGTGACAGCAAAAGTAGCATGAGTTTGTTTTTCCTTCTTCACAATTTCACAGGTAGCAGATTTGTTCTTACCATTAAGCTTAGCAACTCCAGAATAACATGTTTTTTCTTTCCTTATTAGGTTGAAACTACACCTTTTCACTTACAGGAAGCACTTTACAGTTTCTCTTTGCCATATTTGACTTGCCAGCATCCCTACTCTTAGTTTAGGGCCATTATTAAGTAAAAAGAGGTTTACCTGAACACAATCACTGCCATATTGTGAACAGCTGATCTGATAACTGAGACAGCTACTAAGTGCTAATGTACTGTGTGGATATGTTGGACAAAGGGATGACTCACATCCCAGGTGGGAGGAAAAGGGACTGTGTAAGATTTGATCACACTACTCAGGATGGCATATAATATAAAACTTATGAATTGTTTATTTCTTGAATTTTCCATTTAATATTTTCAGACTGTGGTTGACCTCCATAATTGTACCATGGAAAGTAAAACCATGAATAAGTGGGGGCCACATTGCATATGTGTGTGTGTACATATATACTGTATATATCCTATATAATACAGAGGTAATATGCAAATTTACCATCACACCCTCGCACAAGATGGCCACTCCCATGTGGTCATAAGATGGCCACCACAAGATGGCTGGAAGGGGAGGACAGTTGTGGGCAACCAGGCTGACATGGAAGGGCAATTAGGAGTGACCAGGCCTGCAGGGGAGGGCAGTTGGGGGGCGACCAGGCCGGCAGGGAGGGCAGTTAGGGGTGACCAGGCCAGCAGGGGAGGGCAGTTGGGGGAAATCAGGCAACAGGGGAGCAGTTAGGCGTCAATCAGGCTGGCGGGGGAGTGGCTAGGAGGTGATCAGGCTGGCAGACAGAAGCGATTAGGGGCAATCAGGAAGGCAGGCAGGTGAGCGGTTGGGAGCCAGTAGTCCCGGATTGTGAGAGGGATGTCCGACTGCCAGTTCAGGCCCGATCCCCTAAACTGGAGGTCCAATATCCTCGAGGGGTCCCAGATTGGAGAGGGTGCAGGCTGGGCTGAGGGACACACACCCCCAGTGCACAGGCCCTCTAGTATATATATATATATATATATATATATATATATATATATATATATATATATATATGTATGTGTATATATATATATATATATATATATATATATATATATATACATATATTCACACATATATATTCACACATTGTCCTAGCATAGTGATGGCAAACCTATGACACGTGCATCAGAGGTGACACGCAAACTCATTTTTTTGGTTGATTTTTCTTTGTTAAATGGCATTTAAATATATAAAATAAATATCAAAAATATAAGTCTTTGTTTTACTATGGTTGCAAATATCAAAAAATTTCTATATGTGACATGGCACCAGAGTTAAGTTAGGGTTTTTCAAAATGCTGACACGCTGAGCTCAAAAGGTTCGCCATCACTGTCCTAGCAGAAGAGAACAAATTTTTAAAATGCTGTGAATTTTTTATATTAATAATGCGAATTTTTCCTTTTCAATCCATTTCCAAAGGAACCATCCAATTTCTGTTTCTCCTCATCTATGGTTATAGTAATGCCCTGAACTTACATGCCTATCTTCAGTCTTTTCCTCCTCAGTTTCATTATAATTTATATGATTGCCCCAACAGTCAAATACCTATGCTTGTGTCCCATGTGAAACCCTACTGTGATCATCTTTGAACCACATGCCAGTCACAGTTATTAGTTAGCCACTCTTTACTGCTTCAATGCTATCCCTTAGTTCCATTTCAAATCATAAGGGTAGCTAACATTTATTATGCATGTAACAATATGTGACAGATGCCATTAGAAGTTCTTTGCATGTATTAGCTAACTGATCCTCACAGCTGCTTATGAGAGGTTTGCCTCTACCTCAACCTTATTTGCAAGATAAGAAGGCACACAAAGCCTGGTGGGTGTGGCTCAATGGTTGAGCATCAACCTATGAACCAGGAGTCAGGGTTCGATTTCCTGGTCAGAGCACATGCCTGGGTTTCAGGCTCAATCCCCAGTAAGGGGCATGAGCCAATCAATGATTCTCTCTCATCACTGATATTTCTATTTCTTTCTCTCCCTTCCTCTCAGAAATAAATAAAAATATATACTTTAAAAAAAGAAGGTACAGCAGAGAAAGCACCCTGTCCAGGCACACAGCTCATCAGTATTAGCGTAGGGGTGGAACTCATACCCCAGCTGAGAGTTAGAACCCTGATAGTTGACACCCAGCGATGCTTCTACCCTGACGTTCTCCTATCAGAAACCTGATTTTCTAGGCCTCAGTTCCAGGGCTCTACCTGCTTTTCACATCCAAAATGTCCCTGTCTCTTTACCTACCAAACTCTAACAAATTCCCACAGGCAGTTTCTGATTCATATCATCCACACTTCACCCCAATGAATGAATGACATGCTACAATTCCTTTTATATTGATCAATTTCTACTTTTTTTGTTTTTTAAAATTTTTTAAATTGATTTAAAGAGAGAAGGAAAGAGTTAGAAACATCTATGAGAGAAACATCATAGACCGACTGCCTCCAGCCCACCCCCTACTGGTGATAAAGCCTGTAACCCAGGCATGTGCCCTGACAGGGAATGGAACCATGACCTCCTGGTTCTTAGGTTGATGCTTAACCACTGAACCATGCCAGCCAGGCTGTTTGTTTTTTAAAAGATGGTGTGTCATTCCATTGAGATTAGAAAGGCTCTTGAAGCACATTCTCTCCCTCTCTCTCTCTCTCTCTCTCTCTCTCTCTCTCTCTCTCTCTCTCTCTTTTCAATTACTCTCACAGACCTTGGTAAAGTTGTGACTAAATAGCAGGCAGTTAAAATAATTAATACTTCTCAGGAATATGAATTTGGTATTGGTGAACTATTAAGCCACTCATTAAATTCATACAGAAGCCCTCAGAATTTAAATGCACTTAATTTCCAACTCTTTATGATTCTATGACTGGTTTTGAAATGGGAACATTTAATTACCTAGCAGCTGTTACCTATTAATTGACAGCATCATTAATTGACAGAACCTAGCTCTGTAACATTCAGAACCACCCAGGGTTGCTGGATTCAGCATGTACATGAGCTATACACACCTAGCTTTCCAAATAGATCTCTGATGTGGACATTGTCTGTAGCTAAAAAGCTCATGCTTTTCTCTAAAAATCTAGAAGTGGTCCTTTTGTTCCTGTGTCTACCCCATTAAACATCTCCTCTGAACTACATCTTTCCACAGCCTCTCCCTCTTCTGCCAAGTCAAAGGACCAGATTAATTTACAGCTTACCTTCAAGGATTTCTGTTGCTGTGTAACTGAGAAGTTAACATGATAGGGGTGGTTCTGATTAACTGCCATTCCCCTCACTCTGCTCAGGCGTGGTGCTGCTCTAGAACATGGGCGAGGCAGACAACAGTGCGCTATGTACTACTGTCTTTTCACTGGGAATGTTCTTTCCCCCTATTTCTTCCTTAAACACAGGATACTGCTTTACATTTCCTTCACAACCCCAGGTATCTAATACACAAGACATGGATATTTGTTAAATCCAACTCTTTCGGAGACAGTTTACATATATCCAATGTCAAGTATATTGTGCTCCTAGTTTTGTGGTCTAGAAATATTTTCCCTTGTAGAAAACTTAACACACACCACACTCTATTATGTTCACAATTAAATGCATGTAGGGAACCAGGATTGGGTAGCTGGTTGTTTTGACCACTGTTCCAAGAGTGGCAGAGCCTGGGTTTCGATCTTTATGGGGCATCAGCTTAAATCCCCTTATTGATTGTCACATTCCCTAAATGCCACTTTGTGCAGCTGGTTATGGGGACGTGAGGGAGAGAGAATGAGGAGGCTGCCTGCAGTAGAAATCTATACCAGATACACTAGGAAAACAGTGCCAGAGCAGCTGGGCCATCCTCATAAAGGCAGCATTAAGTAAATAGTAGCCCTGGAAAAATATAACTGACTCCATTTTCATTTATAGTCTAGATAATAAAATATAAATAAAGAGATAGATAAGCCAATACATTTCTGTGGTAACCCACGACTTCAGCATTTTAACTTCTGTGCCAAGCTAGTGAACGCAATGAATGCAAGGAATGGGCTGGGCTAAGTATTCACAAGCTCTGAGTTTCACAGGGAGTGTCTCAGCTTCATGTATAAAATACTGAAGGAATATGTGAAATTTGTTTTTCTACCTGTGGCTACATGTTCAAGGGTGGGAGTGGGTAGGGGAGAGGAAACTTGGTCCTAAAGATTTACTTACAAAATTCTAAGTGAGGAGAATTTCATTCAGCCTAACAATAGATCATCCCATATATATTTAGCATACTGCATTCTAGGCATATTCTTAGAGGACTCCGGGTAATATACAATCAGCTGACACTTCCTGTAAATTATTCCAGGAGGTACAATCATCAACACTTTACAAATGTGCACTTAAATCAACATGACATCAAGATTTCTGGGCTATAATTCTGGGGAAGTGATTGTGATAGTAACTGAAAGAGAATAGAAGGGAATTTTGATGTGGAAGGAGATGATGGTAGACATTCAATTTTGAACATGATAAGTTAGAAATGTAAGGCCATCACAAAGGTGGGGTCTAGAACTCAGGAGAAAAGTCTGAATACAATTTGGGAATCACGGGAGTGGGAGGAGGGGAATGCAAGGGGAAAAGGTGAGGCTTTCCTGAGCGGATAGGTAGACAAAGAAGAGAGTTAGGGTCAGGGCCTTAGACCATGGGCCTGGGACCCTAGTCCTCCCACGAAACTGGGACCAGAGTTCTGAGAGGTAGGAGAAGGAGACAATCTAACATTGCTGTAATTTGATATTTTCCTTTTTCCTAAGAGACTACTTAGAATATTAGGTTACAATGGAGATATACATGAAGTTTGATAGGTCTATAACCACAGGTCTACAGCCTCACTTACAAGTTCTTTGTGTGGTTGAAACAGTCCCTCAGAAAATCTATGGCCTAGAATTTAACCAGTTAACTGCCACAATATTTTGAATTTAATTTAAAAAGGTCAGCTGCTTGAGTCTATAGACGCTTATGAAGTACAATTGGTTAACAAGTAAATTCCTTTAAATTGCAAAAAAGAGATGGGGGAGAAGGTGAGGGGGGTGCTAATCAGTGAAAGAGTAGGGAAAAGATGAGAGCATAAAGAATATCAGCTCCTACCTTTGGCAACTCCCTTGACAGTGGGCAACGAGCTCAACTAGGTAAGACGAAGAAATAAAGCCAAATGGCCGTGGAAGCAAATCAACTTACGGAGTCAATGTTTTAGTTCATTTCCCATCAGAAATCAGCTTGAAAAGTGACATGTTAAATGCTGTTTCCACAAATAAAAAATAATTTAATTTTAAAAAATTAAAAGGGCAGAAGGAACCTTTCCGAGGTGATGGGTAGTTATGACCTTGATTGTAGCGATGGCTTCCCAAGTGCATGCTTATCTCCAAACTCATCAATTTGTGCACAGTGAATGTGTACAGCTGTTTACATGTCAATCATGACTCAATAAAAATAAATTGTCTTTCTGAGGGATTCTTTTCTAATAATCTTCAGAATATTTTGTGTTACTTCTGTCATAAAGAATACACAATGTAGTGTATAAGAAGAATTTAGTATAGTAATTAGCAAGAGTACAAAGTATAGTGTGTGTGTGTGTGTGTTTGTGTGTGTGTGGGTTTTTCTCCTGCTTCCTATCGTCCCTATTATTTTGAATTACTTTATGTTGGTGGTTACACCAAACAAAATGTGGACCCTTTCTGTCCCATTGTTTCTCTTCATTGCAATTCAAAAAACAAAGACACACACATAAAGTAATTTCTTCAATAAAACCCAACTCAAAGTTAATCATGACTTCACTGTTTTCCCAAATATTATAATATTTTGGGAAACATTATAGCAGTGGTTCTCAACCTTCTGGCCCTTCAAACACAGTTCCTCATGTTGTGACCCCACCATAAAATTATTTTCATTGCTACTTCATAGCTGTAATGTTGCTACTGTTATAAATCATAATGTAAATATCTTGATATGCAGGATGATCTTAGGCGACCCCTGTGAAAGGGTCGTTTGACCTCCAAAGGGGTCGCGACCCATAGGTTGAGAACTGCTGCATTATAGCATTACTTATATATAATAGTTTCTTCTTGGTCTCTATATTTATTATTCTACTCTTTTAATTTCTTTTTAGCCTTAACTTAGGCATTATTTTGCCCTGTAAATATTTTACACTAGAGATGTTATAAATTTGCAAGTAATGTTTTTATTGTTTTATTACTTTTAAATCAATTTAAGGCTCCAATCTGCCTGCATTCTAACCTAGATTTGGTCCCACAACTACTGCCTCATGGCCTTGAACAAACATCTTCCTTTCTAATACCACTGGAAGGTACTGAGATGAGCAGTAGGATGTTTTGAACCTGACTGACAGTGTCCCAGCCCCTCCATGTGCTGATAGCTTCACAGAGCAGTTGGCCATTCGATGACAAGTTTCAAGTGAGAAGAGAAAGATAAAATGAGTGGTAAGAGGGCTCTGGGACAATTCCTTCATGTGCAAAATAAGAGCATTGGACTATCAGGGGTGAGGAACCTTTTCTCTGCCAAGGATATTTATAACATCATTCGAGGGCCATACAATATTAGCAACTTAAAAATTAGCCTGCTATATTTGGTCAAATATATAATTAATTCACCCCTAATGCCTTGGCAGGGCAAGACCAAATGATTACGCAGGCCTTATACACCCAAGGGCCAGATGTTCCCCACCCCTGGACTAGATGATCTGTAGGTATTTTCCCACTCAGAGATTCTCTGCCACTGTCATTGTATTTTTAAATTTTTTTTCAGAACTTCCCAGAGTATTCTAGTTTGACTAACCAGCCCACACAAAACCATGAAAAGGACTTTAGTCTTCTTACTATAGCTATTACTGTATGTAATGTGCTCAGTTTTCTTAGTTACAGAACAGTGAACCCTATTTGAAAGTTTCGGAACCATGTATTTTATTAAATTTATTATTTTCCAGATTGAACAGGTTAAAAAATATAAGTAGCTCAGCAAGAGTTTTGCTACTAAATGAATTATCAAAACAAAATCCCAAAACAACTGTTTTCAGAGAGTTGACTTTGAAATGTGGTTAATGGATTGGGGAGCTATGCTCTTTGCATGCCTGTTTTGGATTAATTCAACCACTAGTTTTAGGGCCAACCAAGATAAATTAATTTCTATTTGCTTCCTAAAAGCCTTATATATTTATACCTACAGCTGAAAAGTTTCTCACACATTAGAACTTTGGAAATTAGGTCCTGCACTAGAGATTGAGAAGTGTAAATGATCTACTTAAAACATAGTCACAAACCCAGACAACCAAAATGAGGAGACAAAGTAACAAACCTCAAATGAAAGAACTAGAGAATTCTTCAGAAGAAGAGATAAATGAAGCAGAGATAAAAAGTTATCTGAAACAGAGTTCAGAGTAATGATGATAAAAATGTTCCATAGTAAGAAAAAAGATATAGTAACTATGAAAAAAGAACAGTCTGAGATAAAGAACGACATAACACAAATAAAGAACACATTGGAAGGAACACACAGCAGGTTAGGGGAAGCTGAGGATCGAATTAGTGAATTAGAAGACAGAGTTGAAAATATCACTCAATCAGAGAACCAAAAAAACCCAACAATTTAAAAAATAGGAGGACAGCTTAAGGAAGATGTGGAACAATGTGAAATGTAACAATATTAGAATAGCAGGAGTGTCAGAAGAGGCAGAAAGGGAGAAAGGAATAGAGAAGGTGTTTGAAGAAATAGTGGCAGAAAACTTCCCTAACCTGGTAAAGGAAAAAGTCACACAAATTCAGGAGGCACAGAGAACCCCAAACAAGAACTCAAACAGACCCACACCCACATATACCATAATTAAAATGTCAAAGAGAGAATCTTAAAGGCAATAGGAGAAAAGAAAACTGTTACCTACAAAGGAGTTCCCATAAGTCTGACACCTGATTTCTCATCAGAAACTCTACAGGCCAGAAAGGAATGGCATAAAGTACTCAAGGTAATAGAAAGCAAGGATCTCAGACCAATATTACTATATCCAGCAAGGTTATCATTCAAAATAGACAGTCAAATAAAGAGCTTCCCAGACAAAAAAAAAAGGCTAAAGGAGCTCATCACCACCAAGTCATCATTACAAGAAATGCTAAAGGGATTGCTGAAGGGATTGCTGAGAAGAAGAAACAGAGAGAGAAACTGAGCCATACAGACTTAAAATGGCTATACATAAGTACCTCTCAATAATAACCCTAAATGTAAATGGGTTAAATGCTCCAATCAAAAGGCATAGGGTAGCTGAATGGATACAAAAACATGACCCAACTATATACTGTCTACAAGAGACCCACCTCAAAACAAAAGACACACACAGGAGGAAAGTGAAGAGATAGAAAAAAATTTTCCATGCAAATGGCAAAGAAAAAAAAGCTGGAGTAGCAATACTCATATCCAACAAAATAGACTTTATAATGAAGGCCATCATAAGAGACAACAAAGATCACTACATAATACTAAAGGGATCGATCCAACAAGAGGATATAATCCTGGTAAATATATATGCACCCAATATAGGTGCACCTAAATATATAAAAACACTTCTAGAGGACTTAAATGAAGAGATTGACAACAACACAGTCATAGTAGGGGACTTTACCACCACTCTGACTTCACTGGACAGATATTCCAGAAGAAAACTTAACAAGGAAACAGAGACTTGAAAGGACACACTGGATCTGATGGATTTAATAGACATTTATAGAACATTTCACCCCAACGCAGCAGAATATACAATCTTCTCAAGTGCACATGGATCATTCACAAAGATAAACCACATGTTAGGACACAAAACAAGTCTCTACAAGTTCAAGAAGATTGAAATCATATCAAGAATCTTCTCAGATCACAGTGGAATGAAATTAGAAATCAACTATAGTAAGAACACCCAAAAACATTCAAACAGATGGAGGCTAAATAGCATGTTATTAAACAATGAATAGCTTATCAATGAGATCAAGAAAGAAAAAACTTCCTGGAAACACATGAAAATGAACACACAACAACCCCAAATCTCTGGGACACAGCAAAAGCAGTCCTGAGAGGGAAGTTGATAGCACTGCAGGCATACCTAAGAAAACAAGAAAAATCAGCAATAAACTATTTAACCCTACAACTTAAAGAACTAGAACAAGAACAACAAGAAAAGTCCAGAGTAAATATAAGGAAGGGAATAATAAAGATTAGAGCAGAAATAAATAACATAGAGACTAAAAAAAAAAAATACAAAAAAATCAATGAAACCAAGAGCTGATTCTTTGAAAGGCTAAACAAAATTGATAAACCATTAGCCAGACTTATCAAGAAACAAAAAGAGAGGACACAAATAAATAAAATCAGAAATGTAAGTGGAAAAATAACCATGGACACCACAGAAATACAAAAGATTGTAAGAAAATACTATGAACAACTATATCCCAACAAACTGGACAATGTGGATGAAATAGAAAAATTCCTAGAAAAATGCAATTTCCCAAAACTGCATCAGGAAGAATCAAAAAACCTGAATAGGCCAATAACAACTTATGAAATAGAAGCAGTAATCATAAAACTCCCACCAAACAAAAGCCTGGGTCTGGACAGCTTAACAGGGGAGTTTTTCCAAACATTCAAAAAACTAACACCTATATTCCTCAAACTATTTCAGAAAATTCAAGAGGAAGAAACACTGCCAAACTCTTTTTATGGGGCCAGCATTATCCTAATTCCAAAACCAGATAAAGACACTACAAAGAAAGAGAATTACAGGCCAATATCCCTGATGAAAATAGATGCTAAAATCCTCAACAAAATATTAGCAAATCTCATCCAGCAATATATTAAAAAGTTCATACACCATGATCAAGTATGATTTATTCTAGGGATGCAAGGCTGATACAATATTCACAAATCAATAAAGGCGATACATCACATAAACAAACTGAAAGACAAAAATCACATGATCATATCAATAGATGCAGACAAAGCATTGGACAAAATCCAACACCCATTTTTGATAAAAACTCTTAGCAAAATTGGAATAGAGGGAGCATATCTCAACATGATAAAGGCTATATATGACAAACCTACAGCCAACATCATACTCAAGGGACAAAAACTAAATTCATTTTAAGAACAGAACAAGACAGGGATGCCCACGTTCACCACTCCTGTTCAACATAGTAATGGAAGTGCTATCCATAGCTATCAGAAAAGAAATAAAAGGTATCCAAACTGAAAAAGAAGAAGTAAAACTGTCATTATTTGCAGATGACATGATACTGTACATAGAAAACCACAAAGACTTCACCAAAAAATTACTAGACTAATGAATGAATTCGATAATGTAGCAGGATACAAAATTAACACTCAGAAATATATGGCTTTTTTATACACCAAAAAATTAACTCACAGAAAGAGAAACTAAAAAAACAATCCCATTTACCACTGCACTAAAAAAATTAAGATACCTAGGAATAAACTTAACTAAGGAGGTAAAACACTTATACTTGGAAAACTACAGGACATTGAAAAAAGAGATAGAGGAAGACAGAAACAGATGGAAGAACATACCATGTTCGCGGATTAGTAGAATCAACATCATTACATGTCCATACTACCCAAAGCAATCTATAGATTCAATACAATCCCCATTAAGATACCAATCGAATATTTCACAGACCTAGAACAAACTCTCCAAAAATTCATCTGGAATGAAAAAAGACCCTGAATAAGTGCAGCAATCCTGAGAAAGAACAAAGTTGGAGGGATCACAATACCAGATATCAACCTATATTACAAAGCCACTGTTCTCAAAATTGCCTGGTACTGGCATAAGAACAGACATATAGACCAATGGAACAGAACAGAGAACCCAGAAATCTACCCAAGCCAATATGCTCAATTAATATTTGACAAAGGAGGCAAGAGCATACAATGGAGAAAAGATAGTCTCTTCAATAAATGGTGTTGGGAAAATTGGAAAGATGCATGCAAAAAAAAAAAGAAACTAGATCACCAACTCACACCATACACAAAAATAAACTCAAAATGGATAAAGGAACTAAACATAAGATAGGAAACCATAAAAATCTTAGAAGAATCCATAGGCAGCAAAATATCAGACATATGTCATAGAAATATCTTCACCAGTACAGCTCCTAGAGCAAGGGAAACTAAAAGAAAATAAACAAATTGGACTACATTAAAATAAAAAGCTTCTGCACAGCAAAAGAAACCATCAACAAAACAATAAGAAAGCCCACTGCATGGGAGAACAGATTTGCCAATGTTATATTCAATTAGGGTTTAATCTCCCAAATTTGCAGGGAACTCACACAATTTAACAAAAGGAAGATAAAAAATCCAATCAAAAAATGGGCAAAGGACCTAAATAGATACTTTTCGAAAGAGGACATAAACGAGGCCAAGAGACTTATGAAAACTTGCTCAAAGTCACTAACCATCTGAGAGATGCAAATCAAAACAACAATGAGGTACCATCTTACACCTGTCAGAATGGCTATCAACAAATCTACAAACAACAGGTGCTGGGGAGGATGCAGAGAAAAAGGAACCCCCGTGCACTGCTGGTAGGAATGCAGACTGGTGCAGCCACTGTGGAGAACAGTATGGAGTTTCCTCAAAATATTAAAAATGGAACTCCCATTTGACCCAATAATACCACTCCTAGAAATATATCCCAAGAAATCAGAAACACCAATCAAAAAGGATATATGCACCCCTATGTTCATAGCTGCACAATTTACAACAGCTAAGAATTTGGAAACAGCCTAAGTGCCCATCAGCAGATGAGTGGATTAGAAAACTGTGATACATCTACACAATGGAATACTAGGCTGCTGTAAAAAGGAAGGAACTCCTACCATTTGCAACAGCATGGATGGAACTGGAGAGCATCATGCTAAGTGAAATAAGCCAGTCAGAGAAAGATAAATATCACGTGATCTCACTCATTTGTGGAATATAATGAACAATATAAACTGATGAACAAAAATAGAGTCAGAGGAAAAAAATATTTTAGAATATATAATAGAAGTAATCCTGTTATTTGCAGAGTTTTAATATTTCCTACAACTTTTCTGATATCATACTATGTTAGTACAGTTTTGGCAATATTATACTTAAAATCCTTTTTCTCTTGAAATATTAATGTTTATTATATGTAATATTATTATATTTAATATCAATTCTCTTGAAAAAAATTAAAAATAGCACTGCCATATGGTCCAGCAATCTCACTTCAGGGTATTTATACAGCAAAAATAAAAACACTAATTTTTAAAAAAAAGAACTTTGGAAATTATATTCTAAAAACAAAAAAATTAATAAACAAAAACAGATGAAAGATAAGAAGCTTAAAAGTTTTATAAAAACAATGGAAACTTGGATTAACATTCTTAATAACATTTGATACTACAAGTCAGTCAATTTTAAGGGATAAACCAATAGACTCCAATATCCTGAGTGTCTGGGAGGAACTGACTATATGACTATGTCTATTCATGAATGAGATAATAATACATTTTACTGAACAATCTCATCTTTAAAGGAAACAATTTCATTTTTGAAAGTTTAATTAACAATTGGAATGAGCAATTTGCAAGGAAATCATTGCTTTTTAGGTAGGTAATTCTTTAAAAACATATACCACAATTTTACCAAAATTTTTCATTTTTGAAATGTTTATTAGGAGACTTGGAATGTTTATGTTCATAGACGAGATCATTTTTTTCTTGAATATCTCAGTTAAAAGAAAGCCCCTATTATTTAAAAGAAATTCTACCCTTCATCTCCCCCCAAAAAAACATCAAACTAACAACAGGAAAACCATATCAGAAAACATTTTTATGTCATGTACCTTCTTTGTCATCATGGTGGATAATTGCATCCTGAATCATGTCAGCAAGGTTAAAATGCACTTTCTGGTTCTTGCCATGCTTCAGTTTTTTCAGGACTCCTTCCTGCTTCTGAAAAGCCTTCTCTCTTTCATAGTAGGCTTTGATTTGTTCACAGCGCATGCGTTTCACCAGCCGCTGCCTTTGGCCAAGGGGAAGGGTCTCCAGCAAGCACTGGTCAATTTCCATTTCATGGGATCGGAAAACATTACATAGCTGAAAGCAACCTGAAAGAAATGAAATGGGAAAGTCTAGACCCATTATTACAACAAATATAGTAGCATTACAGAACATATTTGATTTCCTGTTACCATCACACAAGTCATAAACTCATTCATTCCTCTGGAAGAAAAGCAAAGAGTTAATATATTTTTTCCCCTCTTCTTTTAGAGTTAGTATCTTAGTTAAGATGGCATGGTGATTGCCTAGCAGAGAGGGTGTGGAGGAGGTGGAGGAGGATATAGGAGGGATAAAGGATGATGGATACATACTTGACTTAGGGTGGTGAATACACAATACAGTGTACATATGATGTGCTGTGGAATTGTGCACCTGAAACCTATGTAATTTTGTTAACCAGTGTTATCCCAATAAATTCAATAAAAAGAAACAAAGATTGCATGATAATAAAATAAAATTTTTAAAAGAATTAGATATAGAGGTGTGGTTTTATTTAATACTTAACAATCCATGTTTTCTTATTTCTGTAAAGCTACACCAAAGCCCTGAAAGTATTACCACTGCATTATGATCCTTCATCTAACTGAATATGCTGATTAAACTTTATGTGATACATTCTGGCAGAAAGCCATTCTAAGCCTTTCAGCACAACCTAATAAAATTGGTTTTGCATATCCTGATGACCCTGCTACTCTAATGTAATAGACTATATGTAAGCTATAAATTGTTCATATAGAACATAGGTATGCTATCATTGTTTATATGACACAATGATCATTTTTCACCAATTTATTGATAAACACATTTCCTAGTGATTGGTAAACATTCATTTCTAAGAAACCTAACAATGGTTAAGTATACTTAGGAGCAATGGAATGGAGATTTTGCTCTTGGCAACTCAAAATCATGAATATAATTGGTGCTGTTATATACTTTTTCTTATTCATATTTTGATTAACAAACTGAGTTCTCTGTCCTGTTAATGAAAATATTCACCTTCTTTCCAGATGCTATTTCCTATAAACTCCACCCAAAACACCTGTAAGGGAATTGTACTAACTCATATATTTACCACTTGGTTAAAATTTTACTATATGGCAGAAAATTAATGTTAAAGCACTGGAAGTTCTAGAATCTGGTTCACAAATACAGGTTCAGATATGTGTTTATATGTTCTTCTCTTGACATATCTATGATGTAAATTTCAAGCAAGTAAAAGTAACTAGGCATGCATAGAGATGTGGTTCATCATATGCCATATCTGGAAATACACAGGATAGTGCTACCTCATCTTTGGAAAAGTGCTCTATTCCTTTGAAAGCAGCAAGTTGTGATGCTATTTCCACTTCTGTTTCACTCGATGCTTTGCAAAATGTTATTCTCACAGCCAACAGGTAAGACCATCCTTATGTTGCAAGTTAACTAAGTTGAGAGAGGCTGTGACTTGTCTAAGACCAAAGAGATTTTATGACAGTCATAAATAGTCCAAAAAGGCTCAAAAAAATAAAAGACAGAGGTTCTCTGCAGTCATGTATTTAATATATATATGGGAGAGGGGAGAGACTAAGCTTTGGAGAATTTCGTTTTGGTTGCTTTTTAGCATTTGACAACATTTTACCATCATATGTTTTCATAAAACTCTTAATAAGTATTTGTAAGAGTGATGTTAGGAGTACCAGATAACCACAAATAAACTATCCCTTTCCAATGACCTAAACACAAAGAGACAACAGCGATTCTGAAATGATAACAAATTTCTCCATGTATGTTTCTTTGATAAAATCCATGATCACTGCCACAAGCAGATTGTGAGAATTCATTAATAATGGATGGGAAACATCTTCTAATTTCAAATCTGTTTAGAAAATTGCACCAAGTTTGATTCACTGACTTGGATTCTCAAGACACTTGGACTTCCATGACTTCCCTGGGTTGACAGCAGGTGCCAAGGGAATCTTTGGAACCACTGAAAATCCTAAAGAGGTCAAACCAATGACACTGCAGTGTCATGTACTGAGTAGCACACAGTCAAACGTGGAGGATGATTTTACAGTAGACAATTTCAAAGTTTATTGTAGCCAAATTTATCTTTCTCTTTGAGTTTTTGTCTTAGACATCATTACCGAAAACCTATCTGTATTCCAAGTCACTGAAAATGAGTGGTGCTAGTCCTATTGTTTCAGCTTTTACAATCAAATCTCCTGTGCACCTGGAATTATAAACACAACAGTCCTCTAGTTTTTAACTCTGAAGTAATGTTTAGAAAGTGTGCAGTGATAACGCATGAGTCATTGAGCAACCCACTCAGGCTGTCAAAAAGTAGCGTAGAGAGTAGTTCATAAATTAATCCCCTTATGGTTTGGAAAATCAGAAGCTAAGGCTGTTACATTTCAAATCCATACATGATAAAAGATTGATCTTTAATAGATTTCCATGTTAAATAATTCCCCATTCTTTGATTTTAAATGGTCTAAACATTGATGTATCGGGTACTGAAACTTGTTTTGTCTAATTATTAGTGGATAAGCTATCTTTGTATATGTGCTGCTGTCAATCTATAAGACAGTCACTAAATATAACAAAGTTATAGAAAACATACTTTTGAATCAGTCTAGTCAAAACTTATTGAACTTCATTACTAGGGCACTAAGATGAAAATGATCTCAACTCATTTTGGAGATTAGCATAAACTTGCTATCAAAACCAAGTGAGGACATCACTATAAAAAGGGAGTTACAGATCAATCTCATTTATAATTACACATACAAGTAGTCTACAGGAATATTAGCTAAATGAACCCAGGAGTGTGCAATTCGTTCATGGTATGAAAGAATGGCTTATTTTAGAACACCTATGAATGTATGACACTTCTTTAAATTCTGCTTCAAATTTAGAAAGGAAGGCTTCTATCTTACCTCAGCATGTAGGTTTTAGTCAACATAGGGGGAAAAGTAAAAGAAATAAGGGCCAGAAGGGTAGAAGGAGGAAAATAATTAGTTAACATCGTAAATACTGTGTTAGACATATGTAAAAAACAACACCTTCTATGACTCAGCTATTAGAACTGATAGTCCAGAATCTTGCTCAACACAAATCGATACACACACAGAAGAAAGTCACATTTTCAAACCTAACAATAGAAGCAGTCTCACTAATGTATAGAAAAAATTAAAGATATGATCTCATACTCATTTGAATGACAAAGATAATAAGTGTTATAATATTGGAAAAATATAGTTAAATTTAAGATGTATCTCTCCCACATCTACCTATGAATTCTACAAAACTTTTGCAGATAAAAATAAACAAATACAAAATAATATAGCATGTAATGAAAAAGATTAGGAGTAATAAAAACCAACTTTATAAATGATCCATTCACTTATTTTTGAAGGAAATGAATATGTTTTGTCAATTATCTCTTCAATACTTTCTGTTCCTGGCATTGGTAGAAGAATAGACATTTAGATTAATGATACAGAATAAAGAACCTAGAATTAGCTCTACATAAATACAGCCAACTCGTTTGTGACACAAGTGTAAAAGCAAGTCAATGAGGATAGTCTTTTCAACAAATGATGCTGTAGTAGTGTCACATCCATGTTTCTCTCCCCATCCCCGCCCTTCCATATTCTCTAAAAGCAATGAAAAAATATCCTCAGGTGAGGATTCAAAAAATAAATTACATTAGTGATATTACCAAATACTGGTTGACGATGTGGAGAAACTGGATCCCTCACCCTCATAGTGGGTATGTAAACTAGCACAGCCATTCAAGGAAACAGTTTGCCAGTGTCTCTCAATAACCGCATTATGTATTCATCCTTCTAGGTGAGATTATGTGGCATAAGACTATAAAACTCACTGATGAAAAAAATAGATATTTCATGACATTGGACTTAGTAATGATTTCTTGGATAAGACACCAAAAGCAAAGGCAATAAGCATAAATAGACAAATGGGACTAACTAAAAAAACTTTTGTACATTGAAGAACACAGTCAACAGAGTAAAAAGGCAACCTATAGAATGGGAGAAAATATTTGTAAACCATATATCTGATAAGGGGTTAGTATCCAAATATATAAAAAACTCTCACAACTCAACAATAAAAATAGCAATAACAAAATTTAAAAATGGGCAAAGGAATTGAATAGTTGTTTCTCTAAAGATGATATACAAATGCCCAAGTACATAAAAAGATGCTCAAAATCACTAGTCATCAGTGAAATGCAACTAAAATCTGCAGTAAGCCATCGCCTCACACCCATTAGAATGACTACTACAGGAAAAAAATAACACTCAGAAAGTAAGAAGTATTGGGAACCCTTTTGCACTGTTGGTGGAATTGTAAAATGTTTCAACCAATATAGAAAACAGTTCTTCCAAAAAGTAAAAATAGAACTACTTCAAGATCTAGAAATCCCACTTCTAGGTACATACCCAAAATAACTGAAAACAGGATCCCAAAGAATCATTTACCCACCTATGTTCACTGCAGCAGAGTTCACAGCGGCCAAGAGCTGGAGGAAACTAAATGTCATCACTGCATGAGTGGTTAAACAAAATGGTGTATATACATACCTTTACAATGGAATATTATTATATTTTTAAAAGGAAGGAAATCCTATCACATGATATAACACAGATGAACCCTGAGGACATGCTAAATGAAATAAATCAGTAACAAATAGACAAATACTGAATGACTCCACTTATATGAGGTATCTACTTAGTCAAAGTCATAGAAACAATTTAGAATTGTGGTTGCTAGGGGGCTGGACAGAAAAAGTGAGAGTTGTTGTTTAATGAGAGTATCAGATTTTAAAGGTAGAAAGGATCTGGAGATCTGTGTCAAAACAATGTGATATGTTTAATCTATTGAACTGTACATTTAAAAATGGATAACTAATAAATGTTATGTGTTTTGCCACAATAAAAAAGTGTGGGTAAGACAGGGGGCTGCATCACAGGGGTTTTAAAAAGATACATACAGAGTTTTATTTAATGGAAAATGTATCTGCCAACATATTCTTTATCCGACTTTATAAAAAATATTTGCTATGAACTCTTAAGAGGCTAGAGGTGGCTGTTCAGGAAGGAAATTAGCATGCTGCGCACACACTCACACACATACACTCTCTCTCTCTCTCTTATAGCTACACACCCAACAACTCTCCTGGCAGAAGTTTTATTCTCAGAATCAATTGTTATACATGCTTCCACAGTTATTTTTTACTGTATATACAATGACAATGAAACAAAGGAAGCGTGAGGATTTTCAAAGACAAGAGTATAATCACTTTCAACATACTCCCCCAGAGCCTTAAAAAAAAATCTTTCTAAGCATTGAAGTCTTTAAAAATGGCTAGATTTTAACATCCTTGCAATCCATATCCTTCTTTATAGAGCAAAAAATAGTACAAAGAAATTGCATTTGCAAAAGATATAGATGATATGCCCTAAAATATCTCAGAATTTAAGCCCAAAAATGCCTGTTTCATATAATCCTGCACTGAAATGCTTCTCTGAAAGAGAGAAAAATAAATTTAATTTAAATTCTTCTTTAAAAAAAATCAAACATATTTTTATCTCACTTCTTGACTGTCTTTAATTTTTTAATTTATGTAGTATGTACCATTTCTTGGGTTTCCATGCAATTATTAGGGCATACTTTTCTAATGAGAAAATGTGAAATTGTTTTATTTTTTTCATTAAAATGGAAATGAAACAAACATAAATGACAAAAATTACTGCATACTCTAAAAGACATTTACTTTGTACTTATCGATCTATACCTCTCCACATTTAATATTTCCCTTTCAATATTTATTTAATAACAAGTGATTTGATTATGATAAATAGCTTTTCAGTGAACATAGATTTACAGTCATAATTCTTTTCAGGATTTGTTTTAGAGTAAGAATAAAACTGAAGATTGTTACCCTGAGGTCATGTTCCTGATTCATTAGCCCAGTGGACCCAGATGTCTAATCAAATCTATAGTTCATGGAGGGTACCATGTCACGGATGCTCTGTCCTGTGTCATAGATGGTTCCCAAATCATGCCCAGGTGCTAATGCCGAACACAGTAATTTACCTTGATACTATGAGGACTGAATGACCACATTCCTTTTCAGAGACAACCCAGCTACATTCAGGATGTGCATAGCCTGGTGATTTGGAGTGCCACCTCTGGGTATCAACTAGTTATTATCATTTACACACTCAATGAGAACTTCTCTGGGGAAGTCCAGCCCCTTTAAGATTAAAACTGCCTCCTCATGGCTGTTCTCAGATACTTGTGAATGGCACGCCGTATTGCTGAAATCAAAACCTGTCATTTCATGACTGCCCCTGCCTTTCTAAATACCATGATCCCACTACTGGGTGTTTCCAAGTTTTGGAACCCCAATTGCTGCCCTGTTCCTTCCAAGAGAGGGCAATGCTATGAAATTAAAACAGTATTAGACAAGCTTGAATTCCTGGGTAGCTCAGGAGAGAAGCTCTCTTGGGTTCAGACTCAACAAAACAGATTTGGAACCTTACCTCAAATACACATCTTGGGGTCCGCAGACTTTAAATAACCTTCTGCTCTGAATACAGATCTACACATCATCCTCATCAACAGCTTCAATCCTGGTTAAAAGAGACTCTGCTCACTCTATTCCTTCCTGACAATTTCTTTAAATAGACAAATTCCCTGGTGTTCAGATTGTCTGAGAATGGGATACCTGCCAGTTTCAATACACTGTTTCCCTCCTAGGGAAACAGAAGTGCTGACTGGCTTCATGACCCCACTGGTCAGTCAACCAGCTTCCTGGATGACTTTAGTCTGAGTCCTGCAGCAACACTGAAAAACAAACACTACACAAACAAACCTTTAAAATACAAAACCAATGAACATGTGCTTTACCTTAACAGTTCCTCCTTAAATTTCTTTTTTTTAATTCAAAAGCTTGTGTGTATGTGTCCATGCAACTCTAATTTCATGACTGTAAATAATTTTTTAAAATATCATCGTCTTGGGTCTTGCAAATTGTATTATATAAAATGTTACTTTGGTATAAAATATTTGATGCATGCCATTATTTTAATACAAAATATTTTCAGTCTTGAAATGGATTGAGACAAAATTGAATTTTATATTTAGCACTTAATTTTGGCTTTATAAAGTGTGGGTTTTTTTCCACATTTCTCTGTACAGAAAATAATTGAGGAAAGAATGATAATATTTCTATTATCCTTTCTAGGCTAAAAAACAATCTAGGTTATAGTTTGTGGTTTTAAATTATTTCTATTGCTCTTTACATCAATTTTTAAGATACAATTTCAGATGAAAGAAACGAGGCTTCTTTCAAGGACAATTTAAAACCTAGTATCAAAATAAAAAGTACACTTCTCCGAAAAGCATCCCTATGTCCAACATAAGGACCCTCCTTAGCTCAAGACTTAGTTATTGCAGTAAAACACCTTGGCTTTCGTGTCAAATCACTCCACTCTGCTGGGCAGAATTTTCAAAAATACATTTGTCTTAATACTAACCTAGAATAATGGTATAGAAAAAAAAAAAACTAGTCATAATCTCTGAGGTTATCACCAATGGGCTCCACCTTGCCCATTGAAGATATTACTAATTAGTGCCACAAACCAACCAACCAGCCTTTTACATATCTTCCATTTTAATTAATGTCTTGATGCTACTCCATTATATGGAATCTGAAACTATCATTAACTGCCTACAGCGGCCCATTATTTCTTCTAGGAGCACCCTCCTTCTAGGAATCACCTCTCCTTTCTTACTTCAGGTGGTTCTAGTGAGGTTATTAAAATTGTTGCCCAACTCAACTGCCTACAGGATTGGAAATGTGACTTAGGTTGAACCCGTCATAATGGCCAGCATAGACTGATGGGAAGTGTTGGGTTCTACTATCATTATTGGCCATATCTACTCTTTCAGATACTCTGAGGTTCCTGATCTATCACCATCCTTGTGAT
Source organism: Myotis nattereri (assembly GCF_964212035.1). Lineage (NCBI taxonomy): Eukaryota > Metazoa > Chordata > Mammalia > Chiroptera > Vespertilionidae > Myotis > Myotis nattereri. The sequence continues at coordinate 32,573,975 of NC_138076.1, forward strand.
CCCATTGTGTTGGCCTGTCTTGTCTGATGTAACTCGCTGTGTTTGTTCTGCAGAGTCACAGCAGGTAAGAACCACTGATAGAGGTCTTTTCCTCAAAATTTTTGTATGTAGACAGTGCCCCATATTTTGTGGGAGGTAGAAGGAGGGTTGATAGGTGGTATAAGGAGATCTGAGGCAGAGATAGACAAGACTGAGATCTTTGAAAGTCAAGAAATATACTGGGGCCTTTGAAAGATACAAGGACACAATGTACATACTAAACCTTACAAAGTTAGTAGCTTATTTTCAATACAGAAAATTACTGTAGATACTGGGAAAATAAAGAGAAAAAATGTTAAAACATGTTTTCATTAAATATTAATGGCAGAAAAACATGTTAATTTTTTTTAATATATTTTATTGATTTTTTTACAGAGAGGAAGGGAGAGAGATAGAGAGCCAGAAACATCGATGAGAGAGAAACATCGATCAGCTGCCTCCTGCACATCTCCTACTAGGGGTGTGCCTGCAACCAAGGTACATGCCCCTGACCGGAATCGAACCTGGGACCCTTCAGTCCGCAGGCCGACGCTCTATCCACTGAGCCAAACCGGTTTCGGCGAAAAACATATTATTTACATAATATTAAATATTATGTAAACTGATTACTATTGATGACTCATATTCATTTATCAAATATTATTGTATCATTAATGGGTCTGATGTTATTAATGTAAGTTAAGTTTCAACAACAAATAAGGTGCATTGTATGATCAGTATGTCTTTGCATGAGAGACTCCAGACTCAGCCTAGATCTGGCAAAAGTCAGCCCTCTCCACGGGGAAGGGGACATGAAAGACCCAAAGGGCCACCACCTCTGCTCATGCCTCCACCTGGATGTCTCCACCACTGATTATCTGGGGGAACAAGGATAGGCACAAAAATACCTGAAATTATAGCCACAACAACACTTAGGAACTTCTAAATTTTGGGGGGAAAATAAAAAGATTTATTAAAAGCCACTAGTATTACTCTCTGTATAGTCTTGAAATAAAATCGCTACTGCTAATGCCATTAAAAATTAATAATCAAACATTCTAAAAGTGTTTTTACAGCATTGGACTCCAGACTAGATTTTTAAAATAGCATTTCTGTAATTGTCATGTGTGTGACTTTCTCATGCAGATTTCTTGATTTCTCTCTGTGATATAATGGATGCCACAGAAAACCAATTATTAAGATATACTTTTAAAATTTCATTTATGCTTAAATCAATAGATGTAGATTTAAAACAAGATAAAAAATAGAAAATAAGCATGTTAATGTGATATACTCTAGAGAGTGTCTATAAATAGAAACTTGAGTTTCTTCAAGAATTCCTTTTTTAAAAAGCCATTTGAATTATAAAGAAACTATAAGCCTTCCATTAAAAATCATCACCTCTACTAATTAAAGAGAAAAGCCTTCTCACTGTGCGAATATAATAAAACAAGAATAAATTTTATTTTTCAGCACATAGTTTACAATGGAAAGAAAGAAAAGGAAGGAAGGAAGGAAGGAAGGAAGGAAGGAAGGAAGGAAGGAAGGAAGGAAGGGGAAGGGAAGGGAAGGAAAGGAAGGAAAGGAAGGAAAGGAAGGAAAGGAAGGAAAGGAAGGAAAGGAAGGAAAGGAAGGAAGGAAGGAAAGGAAGGAAGGAAGGAAGGAAGGAAGGAAGGAAGGAAGGAAGGAAAGGAAGGAAGGCAGGCTGTATGTATATACTGGTATGGATTGATGGATATAATAAATGCTCCAATCCTTCGAGACCAGATACCTGAAAAAGAATGAGCAGAAAAAGCACAAGAACCCTGGAGATGAGAAACAGGAGACAGATATGTGCACTATGGAAGCAGACTGAGCTATCACTGCTGAACCACACAGAAATGGGGACCAGAAGCCTGTTCTGTTATCAGAATGAGCTCAGGACCTGCTCTCAAGCTAAAGCTGAGGACACAAAAATCAAGGCTGGACCCTGGTTAATGGACCTGGGATATACAAGTCTCAGAGAAAGTGGGAATACAGCAATAATCCTCTGACTAAAACTGTCTAATTGAGATTTTTAAAAATAAAACCATCTCTTGAGTGTTTCCCAATCCTGTGGCTTAATAACTAAAGCATAGTAGTTTGATATGCATATTCCTATTTATTTTGCTTACTAGTCAAATTCTCCATGCAGGTCAGTGAGTTAAGATGAAAAACAAAATAAAACACAAAACAAACAAACAAACAAAAATCTGCCCATGAATATTTTATAGTGATTTTACTCATAATCATAAAAGATTGGAGACAAGCAAAATACCCACAAACTAGAAAATGGATAAACATACTGTTGTATGTCCATACAACAGGATATTACTCAACAGCAAAAGAGATCAACAAATCAGATGCATTTATCAACATGAATAAATCTCAGATGGATTATACTAAAGACAGAAGCCAATTTCTTTAAATTACTAAGCACACACTATACACTGAGAAATTGCATCCCTGGTATTTATCTCAGAGAAATGAAAGTGTATGTCCACACAAAAATCAGTAGAGAATTGTTCATAGCAAATTTGTTTCTAAGACAGAAAGTGGAAACAAAAAATATCACCCAATAGGTGAATAGATAAACCATGGTACATCCATCCCATGGAATACTACTCAGTAATTAAAAGGAAGAAATAATTGTTATTCACAACAACTTGGATGGATCTCAAGAGCATTAGGCTGAGTAAAGAGCCAGTCTCAAAGGTCACATGCTATATGGTTCCATTGATATGACATTCTGGAAAAAGCAAAGCTACAGGGACAGAAATGAGATCTGTCGTGCCCAGGACTGGTAGCTGTGGAAGGGAATAGTGAATGGGAACTAGGAAACTTTTTGGTGTGAGGAAATGTCCCAAATCTGGATAGTGGAGCATTTACATCATAGGCTGCATTTGTCAAAATGTATCAAACTATACACCTAAAAATAAAATTATGGAAGTAAATTATACCTCAATAAACTTGACTTAACAAAACAAACAAAATGATACTTAACACTAGAACCAATTTTTCAAATTTTTTAAGAAAGCATTAAAATAGATGTTTCAAAATACTGAGGCATATTTAATTATATGCTGCTGCAATGAACATTTTTAATAAGAGAAAAATACTTTTGGTATGATTTTTAAATTAAATTAATCACTTTTAAAAATATGAAATAAAGAGTCTTGTAAAAAAATTCCAGCCCTTGTCATTTGTTGTAAATCAGAGAAGTTAGAGAAAGAATACCCAGTGCTACCAGGTATCTGGTTAAAGTGAGGAAGAGGGGCCTGGCCAGAGTTGCTCAGTTGGTTGGGTGTCATCCCTGTGCAATGAAAAGTTGCCGGTTCAATTCCCAGTCAGGGCACATGCCAGATTGTGGGTTTAATCCCCAGTCAGGGAACATAGAGAAGGCAACCAACTGGTGTTTCTCTCTCATATAGAGATTTCTCTCTCCTCCTTCCTCCCTTTAAGCATGTCTGTGGGTGAGGATTAAAAAAAAGAAAGTGAGAAAGAGCATAATAACTCCATTCCTGCCCCAAATTCTCCATCTGCATTGCATGTCACAGATTTCTAAGAGTTTTCACATATTGTCACTGGACTTTAGATTTCAGGATTCTGGCAACAAATATGCCCTTTTCAAAGGCAAGGACAGCACCTGCACCCACTCTGTATCCGTCAGTGGCTCAGTAAGTTTTGACTACAGAGATGGATGAATGTATTATGGATAAAGGGGGGGGGGGGGAGGAGAATTATTAATAGACTGATTGACTTTCACAGATACCAATGAAGGGATATTATCAGCTACATTTTTCAAATGAGGAAAAGTACTAAGTCCTAGAGAAGTTAAGTGATACACCAAAAATGAAAAACAAAGCAAAACACAAGAGGAAAACCAAGATGGCAGCATAGGTAAACACCGGAGTTAGCTGCCTCAAACAACCACTTCACAAATACAACTAAAGGACGGAACGGACATCGCCCAGAGCCACAGGAAAGCTGGCTGAGGGGAAATTCTTCAACTAGAAAGAAAGAGAACAGCATACCAGACTCAGAGGAGGTGCAGTGCGGAAAATACGAAGGTGCGGAAGTAAGCGCAGAGCGGGCTGGTAGCTGAGGGCGCGGTTGTCGTTTTCAAACGGGAGGGAGTCTCAGATTCTGACCTCCAGTTCTGGGCGAGTCTCTAGGGACCCAGACTCAAACGGAAGAAGCGGGACTGTCTGGCATCGGTCGGAACGCAAGGGCAGCTTTCTCTCTGAGGTTTGCAGCGGTTGCTGGGACTCTGAGAGGCAGAGCCTCTGGGGACGGGACTGAGAGCAGCCATAACTGCTCCCTCCACCCGCTCTGTTTGATCCCTTGTGACCCGCCCCGCCCAAGCCCTGCACAGAGCCATTTGCCAGATAGCCTCAGGCAAAGGCTAGATTGGCACCACCCTAGAGGACAGAAGTTTTCCCACTGCAGGCACAGCTGATTCTCACAGACAGTTGGCCTGGAGGTCAAATCCCCCAGGTATTAACTACAACAATCAAGGCTTAACTACAACAAGACTGCGCACAAAGACCACTAGGGGGTGCACCAAGAAAGCATAAAAAATTCGGAGACAAAGAAACAGGACAAAACTGTCAATGGAGGATATTGAGTTCAGAACCACACTTTTAAGGTCTCTCAAGAACTGTCTAGAAGCCGCCGATAAAGTTATTGAGATCCTCAAGAAATCTAATGAGACCCTCGATGTTGTGATAAAGAACCAACTAGAAATTAAGCATACACGGACTGAAATAACGAATATTATACAGACTCCCAACAGCAGACCAGAGGGCCGCAAGAATCAAGGCAAAGATTTGAAATGCGAAGAAGCTAAAAACACCCAACCAGAAAAGCAAAATGAAAAAAGAATCCGAAAATACGAAGATAGTGTAAGTAGCCTCTGGGACAGCTTCAAGCGTACCAACATCAGAATTATAGGGGTGCCAGAAGATGAGAGAGACCAAGATATTGAAAACCTATTTGAAGAAATAATGACAGAAAACTTCCCCTACCTGGTGAAAGAAATAGACTTACAAGTCCAGGAAGCGCAGAGAACCCCACACAAAAGGAATCCAAAGAGGACCACACAAAGACACATCATAATTAAAATGCCAAGAGCAAAAGACAAAGAGAGAATCCTAAAAGCAGCAAGAGAAAGAAAATCAGTTACCTACAAGGGAATATCCATACAACTGTCAGCTGATTTCTCAACAGAAACTTTGCAGGCCAGAAGGGAGTGGCAAGAAATATTCAAAGTGATGAATGCCAAGAACCTACAACCAAGATTACTTTATCTAGCAAAGCTATCATTCAGAATTGAAGGTCAGATAAAGAGCTTCACAGATAAGGAAAAGCTAAACGAGTTCATCACCACCAAACCAGTATTATATGAAATGCTGAAAGGTATCCTTTAAGAAGAGGAAGAAGAAGAAAAAGGTGAAGATACTAATTATGAACAACAAATATGCATCTATCAATAAGTGAATCTAAGAATCAAGTGAATGAATCATCTGATGAACAGAATGAACTGTTGATTATAATAGAATCAGGGACATAGAAAGGGAATGAACTGACTATTCTTGGGGGGGAAAGGGGTGTGGGAGATGCGGGAAGAGACTGGACAAAAATCGTGCACCTAGGGATGAGGACAGTGGGGGGGTAAGGGCAGAGGGTGGGGTGGGAACTGGATGGAGGGGAGCTATGGGGGGAAAAAAAGAGGAATAAATGTAATAATCTGAACAATAAAGATTTACTAAAAAAAAAAAAAAAAAAAAAAAAAAAAAAAAAAACGCAAAACACTAGAAAGTAGCTGAAACACCATAGGATTAGCCTGAATGGTTCACAAGTAACAGTTGAGGCTCCCCAAATTATTGGGGAGGATGTGTCCTGCTTCCATCACCCTCACTGGCTACATTTGTAATCAGTTCACATGTGCAGATCATAGCACGCAGGGCTTTTCTGGAATATCTTAAACTGATTTTGCTGGTATGTCAGAGGTGATGTCCTTTATGGATCAGTGGTGAGATGAAAGAGAAAGATTAAGTCTTGTCTAGGAACTCATGAGAATAGAAAGGTGAAGCAACCTGAGGAAAGGGTGTGAACCAAAGCTAACTTAAAAGGGGAAGCTGTTCACAGTACAGAATAATAAACTAGAAATTTAGGAAACAATTCAACCTTTGAATGGCTTTCTCCTCTCAATAATACTCCACAGAATTGACTTTTATGTACTTAAAATATGAGGCACCAGGAGGCATATCCTTCATTAATCTCCTATTTATAGTCATCCCACTTGAAGGAGTAACTTTGTCCTTTTCTACTAACAGCCAGAATGAAGAAAAAACAGTCCATTGATTTCCACAAAACCATTCATTAATTTGAACGTCTCTCCTGCCACTCCTCATTTGTAGATAATAAATAATTCAAGACTCTTTCACCTTTTCATATTCAGAAGACCATAAAGTTCTGCCTTTAGTTATCCTTCCCTCAACCACCTCAACCACTTCCTATGAGCCAAGCTGAACTAAACAAAACTGGGAGCAGTACTTAGAATATACCAATAATTCATTCAGTGTCATAATTTTCACTTTGCGTACCATCATCTTGCTTTACAGTATACAGGAATTTTCAATTAGTTTTTTGACCACAACTATCTGTGGAGATGATATATTTAGTGAACTGCCCACAGTGACTTCCATATAGTTTTCTGAAGCTATAACTCAATTTAAAAACCAACAGTTTACGAATCATTTTAATGGACTTTGCAGCTCTATGATGCATTCTCCTGAGAAAGGAACACATAATTCAACTGTGGTTTGGAACAGAAGTTTTCAAAGCCTGGTACAAAAGGGTGATTTTCATATAACAATCATTCTTAAAACACGATTTTATAGGTACTATTCTAGCATGAATTTACTTATGAAAATTGTTAAAAAACCAATGTTTCTTTTATGTTAAGGCTTTCTAAAACTGCACTGTCATCATTAGTATTGTTATTGTCATTTTAATTTCTCAAAAAATTGGAAATGTCAAAGATTAAAAGAAAACAGTTCCAATACATAGCTTTTAATGATGGTGAGTGTGAAGGAATAAATAGGATTGAGTTTTCAAAGATGAGGAAGTAGCTACAGTAAATCAAAAACTATGCAAGTCTTTATACTCTTAAACTTTTTTTCAGGAACACATCTCTGTCCATCAATTGATCTTTATCTCTTTTTCCTTTTATTTTTCTTTCAGCTTATTCGCCACTACCTTTATTTGCTGCCACAGTCACATTTTTAATTGAATGCATTGGGGTGAGCATAACTGCCTTCCTTTACCTTTTAGAAGCCAAAGCTTGTGAGTACTCTATACTCACCATGATGGGCTCCAGTCCCTACAGTTTGAATTCCACTCCCACCTATTCATTGCCTCATCTTGGTGTCCACACCAATAAAGGATTCTTTGTCCATTGTCCCAGTGGATCCTCTCAAACATGTACCCTAATCTTGTCACATCATGCCAGCTGTTTAGCAGACCCTGCCTCTTGACACGTGATGCTAGTGTTCTTAACTAAAGACCCCTGAATTCCTTTGTGAACTCCTCTTCCTCTACTTTTCATAAGTTTCTGATCTGAGTAATCTATTTTTTGTCGTCTACTTATTCCTGTACCATGGCTTAAACAAAACCAATGTGCCACTGTTCCCATTTCTATGTTAAATAAATATCTCCCGCCTGAGCTTCAGACCTATTTATACAACTACTTACTGGGCAGCTCTCCCTGGACATCATGGAACTCAGTACAGCCAAGCCTGTCCTTCCTCCTCTGGGTCACATCTGAAGCTTAATGGTAATGCCATACACATAGTTGCTCAAGCAAAAATCTAACTGCCAGTCTTGAATAATCAGTAATCCCTTTCTTTCATCCTTCACAACTCCTAAATTTGGCCTAAAGCCTAAGGTTCCTGGTACTCACATCTCTTTCATATTGTTCCATTTTTATCTACTCTCAAGTAACTCACCAGTATGCTCTCCCCTCCGCCCAAGTGTGGACTATCACATGAGACACCCAGTTGGCCTCCTGCACTCCACTGCTACTCCCCTTCACTTGTTCTCCATACTTTATCTTACTAATTAATGCAACTCTTCACTGTCAATTCTTTATTTTAGAGGTTTTCAATTTTTTTAGAGAGGGAGAAAAAAGCATCAATTTGTTGTTTGTTGTTCCACTTATTTGTGCATCCAGTGGTTGCTTCTTTTATGCTCCCTGACTGGGGATTGAAGCTGCAACCTTGGCTTATCTGGGAGGACACTCTAATCATCTGAGCTACCCAGCCAGGGCTTTGCTTTCCATTCTTACAGTTGAAAGATTTAATGGATTCCAATTACTCTCAGGAAAAGTCTACACATGGTGACATGGCCTATAGGTCCTTTAGAATCTGGACATTCAGGTTGAGGAAGAAGGAGCATAGGCTTAGTTTGGACAGCCCACGTCTGCAGGGCTGATGGGATATAGTGGTCTGCTTGGGCTTGACAGTATGCACCTAGAGATTTTCCTGGAATCTATGAACAATGACGTTGACAATGAAATAATTAACCTAAACAGAACATACAGAAAGAAAAAGGCAAAGCAAAGCACAACTTTTTCACTGATCAGACAGTAAGTTCTATTAATTCTATCTTTAAAAAGTTTCTCTCAAATCAGATCATTGCTACCACCTTGATTTGAACTGTCATCTGGCCTACTGCCTTGACTATACCTTTTACCATCTCTCCTGTCATCCATCCTTTGCAATGCCACCAGAATGACAGTTCTAAAACAGAAATCGGGTCATTTTCCTCATTCTTTAAAATCATTCAGGTAGCTCCCTCGTATGATAAATAACATTAAAAAAATCATACTTGTCCAAATATTGCACATTGTTTTTCTCCCACCACATGGGTCACCTTTTGTTTGTTCTCTGAATGCACCATACACACACAACAAGGTTTATGCACATCTCTTCTCCCAGGTTCCTCATCTATGTTGATCATGAGTAAATGGCTCCTCATCCTTAAATGGCTTCTCACTCACTTTGAAAAGGTTGGCCCAGCTCCTTGTACACCTTCCCCACTGTAGCACTGGGTGCCCTTCTTCTGCCTTCTCTCAGAAAAGTGACTTACAGAAATGCATCTAAAGTGTTTATTCACATTCCAATCTCCCCTCTAGATTGTGCATTTCTTGCAGAAAAGAAATCTATTTGTCCATATAAATTGAGTGCATAGCACAATGTCTGGCATGAGGGAATGATTCAAATATCTGAAAACAATGGTTGTAAAAAAGACTAAGCCATGAACCTGGAAGGGCAGAATAAGTCAAAGAGTTAATCACAAGAACACTTTTTCAGGAAAATTAAGTGGGGGTGGAGGAGGGCAGTTGACTTAACAAATTAGAGAGTCACTACCTTAAACTATGCAAATATAGGGGCGGGGCAAAAGTATCTCTACAATTGTCCATATGGAAAACAATACAATCATTAGTAAATAATAATACAAAAAAACTGTTTCATGCACTTGTAACCGTAAACCAACTTTGCCAACCTGTGTATTTTGAGATAATTATGGCACAAATAAAGAGAGTTTGACATGTCAATACAATAACAGAGCAGGAGCTAAAATGTAGTCATTGGATAGTAATTGGCATTTGAAGGGCATATATAAATAACATTTGTAAGAAGTTTAGAAGTAAAAGTAAATGGAGCTATAGAATATATGTGGGAGTAGAGAAGAACATTGAAATAAAAAGTAGTTTTACTATGAATTTGGAAAGAAATGTTATTGAAAAAGTGAATTTCTAAGAACTTAGGTTCTTTAAATGAACAATATGAAACATACTCATCCCTTCCCCAGGACCTTTGGACTTGCTGTTCCCTCTGCTTGGCTCCCTCACTTCAATTGCTCAGAGGTCACTTCTCAAGAGAGGTTATCCCTTAACAACCTATTTAAAATTGTTTCTTACCAAGTTTTGTTCTCAGATCACTCATTAGATCTTTAAACTCCTTTATTTTCTTCACATCAGTTGCTACTATTGAAAATTTTTATCTACGTCTGCTTGTTTACTTGCTTACTCTGTCTCCATACTAGCATGGGAACTTCAAGATGGAAGGGGGCCTGGCCCGGGCTCCATTGGTTGAGCATCTTCCCATGGACCAAAAGGTCACTGGTTTAATTCCCCCTCAGGGCACATGCCTGGGTTGTGGGCTTAATCCCAGTAGGGTGTGTGCAGGAGGCAGCTGATCATTGTTTCTCTCTCATTGAAGTTTCTATCTCTTTATTCCTCTACCTTCCCCTCTCTCTAAAATTAATAAAAACTTATTTTTTTTAAAATAGGAGGGGTGCCCAGCTAGTGTGGCTCAGTGGTTGAGCATCAAATGACATGATTTGATTCCCAGTCAGGGCACCTGCATGGGTTGCAGGCTCGATCCCCAGTAAGAGGCGTGCAGGACACAGTTGATTGATAATTGTCATCATTGATGTTTCTATTTCTCTCTCCTTCTCCCTTCCTATCTCTGAAAATCAATAAAAACATATTTAAAAATTAAATAAAAAATGGGAGTGGGGTTAGCTGGCTTGATTATCCTCTTATCCTTACCCCTTAGACCAATGCTTAGAAAAGAAGCTCAATAATATTTCTTAGATTAATAAATAAAGATATGAATTAATGACACAAAAGGAAAATGAAATAAATTTAATCTATCTAGCTGATATAAGTTACCATGGCATGGTTATGTCCCTAAAGTGACACTAAGTGTAGGCCAATCATTGAAAGCATAAAGAGCTGCCTTTCATTCACCAAACAACCTACAGAAAGAGAAGGTATCACATTAGAATAACAGATGTCGGGTAAGAGCACAGGTTTGGATCCCTCCAGATATAAGGACAAGCCTTTAATAATGCAATGTCAACACTGTAGCAATACACAAAGACCTATCATTGGATGGATCATCAGGACAAAAGTAGCCATGACATTCATGAGTTGGTTAAAAAAATGAACTATATTAATAACACAGTCAAATGTTGAATCATATACATATACTACAAGAATTTTATCATTTTATACATATCCTTTAATTCTGTTTTTTCACAACTGTTAAGGAAGACTAGACATAGATGTAATAGATAGAGAGTGGCCTATACACCTCATTAGCACATTAATGATTTGTATCTTTTTCTTAATTGTATTAGGCGTAAGAGTCCAAGATTTATCACTAGTATGTGAGCTTTACTTATTTTCTTTTACTAACATTCAATAAAATAGTTTTAATCAAATATTAAAATATTCTTATATTTCTTATAAAATATTCATATAATTTATCAATACTGTTATAAAGATAAGTTTGGAGCAGTTGCACTATATATTAAAACTAATTTATTTAGTGGAATTATAGATACTCTTGATCTACAGATCTTATTCTAATATATTACTAAATTTAAATTGCTGGATAAATTTTTAAGTGCTAATAAGAATTTTCTTTCATTTAAGACTATTTAATTTTAGTTTACAATGGAAACATAAATATTTTAGAATATCTAGGAAAAATAATAATCAGAAGGGATTAAAGTTACTATACAGCCATAGTCACCAAAACAGTATGGCTATAAACTATACAAGCAGATCAGTGTAATTAACAAAAACTAGAAATAGTTGCAAGTACATTTTGGAATTTAAAATGTGAAAAAATGTGGGGTAGATACAATTGGTTCATATAGAAATAAAAAAGAGGGAAAAAGTGCCCTCATCTCATATTGCACCTTAATTTTCAAGGATTAGAATTATAAATATGAAAATAAAAGGTTAGAATAAGATGTTGAAGACTAATCATTTAGGAATAATAGCTAACCCAAAGCAATAACAAAACTAAAATCCATAAAGGAAAAAGAGACATCATTTTTATGTGAGAAAATTGGGTGCCAAAGGTACCCAAAATGAAGACAAAATAAAAAACATAAATGCGATCTTCAGCACATATCCAGAAAAATATTAATGTAAAATTGTTTTTTAAAACAATAAACAATTCATTATAAAAATGAGGACAGACATAAAGAAATAGGAATAACAAAAATGAGGGGAACCCTTAAGTGTCTATAATAATAAAAACATAATATGCTAATTAGACCAGACGTCCTTCTGGATGTCATGCTGGATGTCCTTCCTGATGAAGCCAGGGCCGGAATGAAGCCCGTGTACTGGGTCCTGGGTGCCAGAGGGAAGCCGGTGCCGGCATCCAGGGGAAGGAAGGCCTACTCTTGCACAAATTTTGTGCATTGGGCCTCTAGTTAGTAAAATGAAATTAGAGCCTTGTGAGGAACTATATTTCAACCACGGAGTTGACAACATTTGGAGATAGCATCCCAGGCTGGCAGATACAAGGATGGATGAGCATTCTCTGCTGGTGGTGGGAATCTCAAGTGCTATAGCTTCTTGGAAAAAATTTGGCAGTTACTACATAGTCAAAACTACACATGCCATCTGATTCAGCAATCCTGGTTTTGTGAATCAATACTCTAGTAATATAAGCCAAATATTAAATATTAAAACAAATATGTTTTAATGCCTATCAAAAAGGGATGAGTTTATAAATTGCTTAATAAAGCTCTGAAATATTGCCTAACTATCAAAACAATAATAATTTGATATATCTTTATTGGTCAGAAAAGCTGTCCATGTTGTTATAGAAGGGAGGGAGACATCAGAGTTAAAGGTACATATTAGGGAAAATACAGATAACATTTAAAGCCACAGGAATGAATGAGGTCAACCAGGAATTTTGAAATTTCAGAGCCATGCTCTAAGAAGGACAGAAAGCTGACAAAGAGGCATAGAAAAAGTTGCCAGCAAAACAGGAGAAAAATCCTAAAAGAGAAGGTGGTAGTCAAGTGAGAAATTAACATGAGGAAGGACTCATGTCCATAAGATTTTGCCACATAAAGGTGGTTTTTACTTAAGTGGATTCGGTGCAATGGTGAATGGGGCAGCATTTTGAAGAATAAAAAAGGAAATGAGGGTCAGAAACCATGTATACATACAGGCAATTTTTCCAAGTTGAGATCATGAACACAAGGAAATGTAGTGGCGGCCAGAAAGAAATATGAGGTCAAGAGAGATGGTGTGAAGATGGGCATATTAAGCCATGTACTAATGCTGATGGAAATGGTGCAGTAGAAATTGGTGGTGCAGGATAAAAATTGAGAACTTAGGGAATGAGGAAATAGAGGGCAGAGTCCACAACACATTGGCTTTGGCTACAAAGAGGAACAATTCATGGTTACACAATGGAAGTGGTCTCAGGAGCTCATATGTAGTCAGCTTTGTAGATTTAATGTTGGGAAGATACAGGAGTTATTACCAGATGAATTCTATTTTCACAGGGTAGGAGATTTAAGGGATCTCTAGGCATGAACAATCACGCCTTCTAGGCAAACGTGATAAGAGTGAGGGATAATGATGCCTATCTGAAATCAAAGTGAAATTAGTTTTTTTTCTGAAATCTTTCAGGGATTACACCACTGCTTTGGTATAAGGACAGATGATTTGGAAAGTTGGGTTCAACCTGTGTTAAGCATCTGTCTCTTGAGTGTAACAGAGGGAGATGAGGATAAGGGGACAGAATGGGTTCAATGGTTGACCATGGATCTGGTTTGGGTAGAGAGTGGGGCTAAGGGAGAGTGAAGCACTCATGGGACCATATATTGGTATTTTATGGAGCTTGCAGACTTGCTGTAGCAGAGTTTTTAAACAAATGAACAGCATGTACAATCTGGGAAAGATCAATGAAGGCATTTTAGTGGGAGTAGCATTTATGAGCATGAGTGATGAGGGGGAAAAATAAGGTGACCTTGGTATTGTAAAATTTGTTTAATATGAAAAATAGCAACCTTTCTGGTATAATTCATCCTTAGTTAGTTGTGAATGAATTAACAGTTTTAGAATATATTCATTTAAAATAACTTTAACTTTCTACCTATTGTAAACTGCCCCAAGCTCAAATAATTAGAGAAAAAATAAACAAAGAGAAATATAGTCCAGGCATAGTTGTGGCAACACAGATTCCCAACACACCTAAAGGGAATTTAACAGGGAAGCCCTCAAGTTTCTGCTCATTTGTTAAAGGTAAAGCAGAAATATAGTTCCAAGTTTCCACATGGCACTAAAACTATGTGAGCCCTCAAGTTCCATTTCTCATTTCTGCTTGCACCTCTGCTGAGGCACCTGGCCAAATCCACAGGTCACTCTCCCCAGGCACAATGCAGAGATAGAATCTCACTACAGATCCATCTGAAGATACCTCTTGGCCAGAGTGATACAAGAAACATCAGCACTTTTTGTCGCAGTGTTCCTGAACTTTCCTGCTGTACCTTGCTTCTGCGATAAATTGTTCTACTCCAGTTTTTAACATGTCTACACGAGATATATGAAACATGCAGAAATAGGCCAGTTTCCAAGGATTCAGAAAGAAATGTGGGTGTGATACAAATCTAAGCCATTTCTTTCTCTGAATATTCTCTTTTACACATTCTAGAAAAGTTTTGTTTTTCTGAGAGTAAAAGTAAAACTTGCCCATTGTAGACAATTTTGAAAAAATAGGACAGTTTATAAAAGTAACTGGTAATTCCATGATTATAAGTATTATATATGTAATTATATTAAACATTCACCCACCATTAATTAATACATGAACATGTATATTTTCTATTTGTATATAATTAATTATAATTGATTTAAGGTATCATATATTTCATAAGCCAGAGTTAACTAATGTTGGAATTTGAGTTTAGATCTTTCGGCATATGCACACTTTAACAGTAAATAATGAGTACTTCCCTAGATGACTAAAAGTTATTGCAAACATTCTTTATTGGTCTCCCAAACTTCTGCCATAGGCTCCCTTACTAGGCTTCCATTGTTGCATATTTTCACCTTTTGCTCCTGCTCTGGAATCTGACTACTCCCTTCCTGCATTGCTGCCCAGCTTGGAAGTGGAAATGGTGCAGTGATAAGCCAAGGTCATAATGCGGAAGAAAGAAAGCACATGTAAGGACTGAATGTGAAGAATGTGGGCCATTAACCCTGCCAGTGGAACAGTGCACTATAAGGGGCAAGGAAACGCATTATGGGAACATCTTATGCATCAGGAATAACGATTAAATTGTGGATTAGGATCCTCAACAATATATCCCTCTGATTCTATAAATGCCCTCAATTTCCCTTCTATATTCTATTCATCCTTGAGTATCCAGCTCAAGACTATAAAATATCCCTTAACGAGTGGCACACAATGAAACATAATTTCTGAACTTCTTTAGCATGCTGTACCATTCCGCCAGAGAAGTTAGCATTCAACAACATTCATGGGGCGTTTTTTTTTTTTTTTCTTCCATTTTATATATATTGCCAAACACAGAGCTTAGAACATAGGTCTTCAGCAAGTAGTTGGTAGTTACTTTGATAAATTCATGAGGAACATTTTTCCCACATATTTGGAACATCTCACTATTCATTCATTTTAGATTTCATCTGGATTGTAAGAATTATCTCAAATGCTTCCATTGACCAGACATCACCACTTCCTTTAATTTTCTGAATTCCAATTATTCAGCTGAAACAAAAATAATATAAGGCAGAAAAGGGCAACCCACTGTTAATTTTGATGACCAAATGTACCCTGACTCTCCCAAGTTCGTGTCACTGTGTCCCCTTGTGCTTCTGCCCATGTTCCATGGCTGCCTCCCGCCAGATGTGTTCTGTCTGCTGAGAGCACAGGCGCCTGTAGAAATGGTGCAGAGGTTTCGGGATTTCCTCTGCAGAGGCACAGAGAGGAGAAATAATGACATTCTGCTGGCTGGTGCAGTAAAACAAGAGGGGCAATGCAAACCCAGCCAGGAACACTGTCTTATATATATTTCAGCAAGATAATAACCCCAATATTTCAGGGGCTAAAACAAAAGACTATCCTCATAATTTCTAAATATGCTGCATGGGACCAATTTTTATTAATTAAAAAGCTAATTTTCAAACTTATGAGCTGATCAGTGAATTCTTTTTGAGTTCAAATTGTTCTGCAAGACAAAACATGCCTCTTTGGATTGTGCTGAAGAGTGAGCCATTTTTATTTTTATTAATCAGAGTTTTAATAGCTATCTACATCCCCCACAAAAGACAAGTGGAAGGTAAGTATTTTATCCTTCTCAGTTATCATTATTTTTCAGTATCCTTTAGTGTAAAACTCAAGATCCTTTCAGAACATGTGTTCCCTTAATGATGTTACTTAAATGTAACATTGTAATGTCCTTTGCCAACAAAACCCTCATCCTAAGAGGAAACCATTTTCTACAAATGTCATGTGTAACTTTAAGATGACATAAATGTACAGAAGTTTTCAGAAGTGCTACTGGAGAAAAATGTATATCTAGAAAGCCATTCTTGCTATAATACACCTCCCTCTTCATTATTACCACCAAGAGAAGACTTAAATGCTGCTTTTATCTAGCTCAGAAAATCCTGTTAAAATTCAGGCACTGAAAAAACCCTTCATGGACCCATCGGAAAAGCCAGTAACAAACTATATTTCACCCTCCTAGCATCCGTGTAGAGCATTTGGTACAGTACAGATGTCATTCGAGTCCCTGAACACTGCAAGGTGAACGGTGCAAGGACAAAACTTTACAGTCAAGGATAATCCTAACGATCAAGCTTACACGTTGAGCACTGGATTTAGGCATTAAGCAGTAAAACTTGAGAGTAAAATGATAACTGAATGTCCTCGGCCATACATGAATAAACTAAGTTTTGATGCAAACACTTTATTAATATATGCTGATCCCCAGAAATATTCTTATAAAATTCCTTTTTATGAATTGCTTATTTTAAAAAAAGGAATGTATGTATCTTTTTCTATAAAAAGCTAAAGTTTTAAAGATTTTTATACTGCCAGCATTTGGCTCACACTGGAATTATTTCAGAACCTGAAATTAAGAGGAAACGCATTTAGCATGTAAAACATCTTTCAAAGTCACTGTTCTATGTCATTCACCCAGATGTGGCATACTAGAAGACCTGCCTTAATGTTAGCACCTGCATAAAATAATATTTCAAGAAAACAGCCACATGAGCAAAATATCAAGCTTACTTACAGCACTTGATAAAATGATAGTGAGACATCGTTCCATCTCAGAGAAAAATCTTGCTATGGGTTCCAGCATTCTCTTCTGCTACAACTGTTGATCCCAGGAGATGCATTATTTAGAGCCCTGACTCAGGTAACAGTTTACCTCAGGATGCATTATTGAACAGGAGCTGTGTTCCATGATCATGCAAAAAGCTTCAAACTCATTCTCATTCAGCAGCCAGAGTTACGAACACGCCTCTCTGTGGGTCTGGAGCCACCACCGCTGCACGTGCTATTGTAGTGTCCTTGATTGACAGGGCTCCTAGCGCCACAATCCCGGGAATAGTCCATTCTAATTGGTGCTCACATGCAGCCACATCCTGCCAGCACGAGGTGTGCTGCAGTGCGGCTCTCCCGTTCCTGCCTGTTAATGGCTTTTCAATAGCTTTCAAATGGCAGCAAACTAGATGATGAGTGGGCTGGAGGGAAGAAACTAAGGGAGGATCCTAAATCTCATTTGTGCACGTTGTCCAGGAGCCAAATGTGGCCAGATTCTTAGCTACTGGCAGAGCCAATTATTTTTAGTTGCCACCAGTTGCTGTGCATGAATAGGAGATGGATATCGGGATCTCAAAATAACCACGTCTTAGAATCAGGGGTCCTTTGATCTGTCTCTAGTAATGAAGAAATCACATTGTATTTCACAACACATCTTTTGTGTTTTCCATGCAGAATGTAAAACTGAAACGGTCCACCAAAAGCTTTTAATTTGCATAGCTTTACACATTTAGGATTCCGCTACCTCTGCAGACTGCAATGAATTTCACTGTACAACCATGTAAGTTTGACCAAATTGTAATCAGAAATCAATAAATGTATGGTCTTCAAGAGTTATTGCAGTAAAAATAAATAGCATACTCACAATGCAATAACCATGTTAGCCAAAGGAAAGGGTCACATTTAAGTCACTTGCAAATGCAAATTTTTTTCCCCCCACAAATTGATAGGTTTTGATTATCTCTGAAAATGAGTTCACATAGTCTAACATTTGAGGGCATTGCAAAGGCAGACATGAACTGCATGGTAAGCGTGCACATTGTACTATGGGAGAAACCTAGGTTTTGGATTACCTTACTAAGCAAAACTCAGAGTACTGCCCTTATTAAACATGAAGATTATAAATTTCAATCTATGCAACAAAGGGTCATGACTTAAGTTATCCCTAAGAAATCATTCTAACTGTGTTAGTAGTATGATGCATACAAGTTCAAGATTTGGATCAGAATGGCTTGAGTTCAAATCCAGATTCTACCACTTAACAGCATACCAACTCGGAAAGTTATTTAATCTATTAGTCTCAGTTTTCTCAACTGCATAATGGAAGTACAATTCCTAACCCCTATCCTAAACATTAGAATGATGCATATAAAAATTCTAACTTATATTTTTGGTATTCAATAAGTTGCCATTAACATTAATAAGGAAAAATTATTAGCTATATATTGAATGACTGCAATGAACACTTTAACTTGTTTTGTCAAGAAATAGAATAAGGATTTTCAGGCTTCATCAGTAACAAAATATTCCTCATTTACTCATTCTTTCCACAATAAATTATTGAGAGTAACTATTTTAAATGCTTTCCAGGTATAAAAGTATATCAAAACCATGGCCTTTATATACAAGCATGTACATTCTATTATTTAAGATTTTTGTGTGTTTTGAAATGTTATCTAATAAACTGTAAGATACAACTATTTATGTCTGTCATCCAGAAAACAAGGTTCTCCTTTTATCTCAATATAAGTCCTTCATATACGCATACAGTAATTATGAGTTTATGTGAATGTCGTCCCGTGTCTCTTTAAAGAAGGTACTATCCAGCTAGATATCCCTCCTCTTAACACACATGTATGTTGTCTACATACCTTTCTTAAATATATGAATTTCTTAGTTTTCTGCAAATTGCATGCTGCTACATACTCAATAAACATCTTTAAGACAAATGAGGTCTATGACATCATATACTCTTTGAAATGAAAAAAGAAAATACATGAGACACAGAGAAGCATGGTGTCTGCTTAGCCAAAAAAAAAAAAAAAGTTACTGCAAATATGATTGATTTGCACCCTAAAATGTTATTTAAGAGTTAAACCCTGCTCTTGTGAGAACTTTGAGCAAAGTTACTGGGATTAATAACCACTCCCCAAATTCCAGGGGCTCATTACCAAATGTGTTTATTATTCATTTAGTCATTTATTCTGTAAATAGTTGACAAGTCATTGTTTTTACTACTTGACATACATTGAGAAGGATGCTTTCATTCCTGCCCGCAAACTGCTGACAGTCTGGTGAAATATATATAATCAATCAAGCCAGCACAATAAAATGTGCTAGAAATTACAAGATGGGAAACAAAGACCTCTAAAACAACTGATAGGAACTAAAAGAAGCTATTCTTAGCATTATGAAAGTACTTAGAATCAAATTCTATATGGTACAAAACTGTATGTACATATAATTCCCTATATTAAGAAGTTCTCTCATCTTTTTGCTCTAAAAACCACGTATTCATGCTGAAAACATTAGTAAAGCTATGTTTAACCACATAAAAATAATCTTTATATTTTTCATCATTAGCAAACAAAAATTAGTTTAAAATGCAGGCATTAATATAGGTGGAAAACAATTCTGGCTCTATTAACTTCATTCCCTTTATAAAGTTTAAAAATAATGGTAACTTAAAATAGATTAAAATTTATTGATCTATACATATCTCTACAAAACTCAACTCAGTATTTGAACATAACACTGATAATTCCAAGGGTTTTTAAATCTGACATGTTAAATACAAAATCAGAGACAGTAATGATGGTAACAATGAAAAACCCAGATTGCATTACATATGCTGTTAGTAATTTATGTATTTTGCAGAACATGATCAAGTAGAAAATGATATCGTGCATTTGGAAAAAGGGATTGGTTTCATTTGTTTGCTTTGTGTTTTGTTTGTTTGTATCCTCATCCAAGGACATACTTAGCAAGAGGAAGGAAGAGAGAGAGAGAGAAAGAGAGAGAGAGAGAGAGAGAGAGAGACACCCTATCAGTTGCATTCCATACATACTCCGACTAGGGATGGAACCTGCAATCCAGATATGTGCCCTGACTAGGAATCAAACCAGCCACTTTTGGTGCACAGGACAATGCCCAACCAAATGAGCCACCCTGGCCAGGTGAAGAATTTTGGTTTTTTTAACTGCTACAAAACTCACACACTAATAAGGCGCAAGTATTTTATTATCTTTCAGTATTACTACAATGAAAAATTTTCTCATTGAATGTCACACAGAATATTTCAAAAGCAATTTGTAATAATAAAGAAATTCCTTTTTCTCTTTTATAAACCAAACAGCTGCTCACTATTCACAGTATTTCTGATAAAAACATGATTTTTTTTCTTTTAAAGGTTAGTATCATGAAACACCAGATTTCTTCAAATCAAGCTAAATGATTTCCCAGTCAAAAAAAATATGAAACTAAAATGAATCTAGTGACAGGAAAGCGTTTAAGAATTACACACTTGTTTATTATTAAATATATTTTAAAATGAGATGTGTAATACATAGCTTCAAAATAGTTTTTCTAATGAAAGTTCACAGATGAGATATTACTCCATTTTGACCCCTATTAGAGAAATCTATTATTTATGTCAGTTTTTCATAAATAATTCCTAAATCTAATAGTTCTGCATTTTTCATACTTTATTAAATGATGGAATTAAAACTCAAGTTTACAAATCTCTAGTTTAGGTGGAGTGCCTATACACAGATTACTTATATAAAAACTCCAAAGGAGGCTGTAAATCACATGCACAAGTTGTTTATAAAACTAAGTTAAACTCTATGATACAAGCCTCTTTGCCTCTGCTCTGGGAATAGGTTAGGGTTTATGAATATTAGACTTTGATGAAACAATCACACATAGGGACCCACACAAAATGGATGGGAATTAAATCCATCGTGTCATCTGTCACAGATACTGACTGCTTTGGGGTGGATGGAGTCAAGACTTTCTCCTTGGAGCAATACTCTGGTTTAATAATTTAAGGCCCTATAAGGCTTAAGGGGTCTTTTTCTGAAGGCTGAGAGAAGGAAAGATATGAGTGGTCAAGAGGAAAAAGGCATAAATAAACTCAATTCTTCTTGGAAAATCAGTCTTACTGGTCATTCCTCAGGAGCCTCAGGACCAGGATCAAGCCTGCCTTGCCTGACTGATCAGGTCCCTGCCTTTCAGGTCCACTGTCTGCCAACTATTGGGGCTGATCTCGAGTTCAGCTAGTGTATTAAACCACTGGCTGACAGATTCAGGACTCCTCACCTTCAGACAGCCTCACAAGTCTCCTACCAAAACAAGTAGTCCTTTAACTTAGTTGTAGGCAATTGTGGGGTAAACAGAGAAGAAAACTAAAATATAGATCAGCATTGCTAAAAAAAAAAAAAAAAAAAAAAAAAAAAACAAGAGACTGATCTCTGTGTCAGCAGAGCAGTGAGGATGCTAGCCAGGCTAAATGGAAATATATACTATAAGGGCTGGAAATTACTCATCAGCATTTTTACTCAGATTTTCATAGAACAGTAATGTAAAGTTTAAAAAGAATGCAGTTTTAAAGTTGCTCCCCCCCCCCAAAAAAAAAGATAGGAAATTGCTCTTTATATAATGCAGTGTAGCATACATGGATACATATCTACAGACACACACACACACACACACACACACACACACACACACTATGGAATGCTCTAATTGTCATCTGGTTACCCACAGCCCCTTTATGATTTTCTTCTCCCTAATCAAAATGAAATGGTTTGACTTCTGAGTATCAATTAAATTAAGTATCTAGGAAAGGAAATTTGCAAAACATTTGTAAATTTATTTACTTAAAAGTTAACACTATGAAATATCTCCAGCATATGTGTTAGAACTCTCCAGGATGACTTGCCCACTTGCATATATTGTTTTACCTTCCCAAAGTTGGAGTTTGAACAAGAGTTTGCATATTTTTACTATAAATAAAAAAATGGGCAGTATTAGTTTATGTTTGTATGACTGTACCTTGGTTTGTGTGCATGTGTGCAATATGATGTATGTATGCAAACCATAAAGTAAGTATGGTCTTGCAGGGGTTCATGTCCCAGCATCAAGAAGGGTTCAGGAATCTGGAAAAGGGGCTGCGCGTAGATGACATAGAAATCCAGAGACTAATAGAGCCTGGAGATGAGATATAATTTTGAAAGGCATTGGGGGTCAGAGGACCTTCAGCTAAAGGAACTGAAGAGTCCCTCCTTGTCTAGGACCCTTGTTTTTATTAACACAATTTGTCCTAAGGCAAGATGGAGATAATACACTTCAAAGGGTAAGGTTTCAAAGGGTACAGAGTCCATTGTCAGAATGGGGAATAGCCTACGGCTGTTCAGGTGTTTGGCCAGTAGGAGGCAATAACATGTACATTAAGATGCCCTTTAACTGTCTGGCAGTCACAATCAGTTTCCTATTAAGGTTTGGGGAAATGCCTTTAGCCATTCCCAACAGGTGACTACATGTGTGACTCAACCCTGTTGAGTCCCCAAGTCTCATCAACCTTTTGATGAAGCTCTTGAAATTATGACATGCTGGAATTGGTCTACGGCATGGTCTGCCTTGTTCTTAAATCCATTTGAGATAGTTAACAGCTTTATACAAGTAGTGGTATAATCAAATAATGAACTTTTATTGACTAGAAGATTACTATAGAGATCAGTGATGACCAAAGAGAGTTGAGAAATAAAGTTCAAATTTGTGTGCAGATCTATACACATCTGCCTCCTAAAAGACAGTATCTGAAGTACTTTGATGACCTGAAAGATAATCTCTATTTTCCTAAAAAGAATGAAAGGAATTTTGAGGTAGTTACACTTGGAGCCTCTCCTTTATCCTTTCCCAATTGATATGGTCCTTTAAAATACGTCCTTTTAGTTGAACCATGTCCTTATCTATAACTTAACAGTCCATGCACTTAACTACAAATAAACTATTTATTCAATTTCTATGTATTATTCTGTATTCATTTGGAGCCCATTTAACCTATAAACTCTTCTCAACTTAGGGATAGTGATATAGCTCTGGAGAGATTTAGAGAATTCCTACCCCAGACTCATTTATGTTTCAGAGTGATGAAGCTGCAACTTTCTCCTCCCTTCTATGATGATGATTTGTTCACATTATGTTCATTCTATCTCTCTCTCCCTCCCCTTCTCTCTCTCTCATGAAGAGGTAAGATATTTGAACACCAGGGAGGACGGTGATTTGAAACTTATGAATATCTCTCTGATTGCAGCATGTCATTGGAACAGGAAACCGTACGAGAGATGGTGTAGTTGGGAAGCTGCAGGGGAATCCAGGGCAAGAGCAAAGGCACTGATAAGTAAGGAGAGCAGAGAACATGTCCTTTGCCAACTAAAATATAGGTTCCTCCAAAGCCTATGTGCAAATTCTCTCCATTTCTGTTTCCTTCCTTAAAAGCTCCTCTCTTCAGACCTCTCACTCAGCCCTTTCCCCAGTGTCCTCTGATGTGCTATTTCTTTCATGTATCTCATGTTATCAAGCCTAGAAAGTATCTCTTCTCTAGAAGCCCAAGTTCAAAAAGTTCCAGACATGGAATTGGCGCCAGAAGAATTAGTTGGGGATGCCAGAAGTCACTTGAACTAATCCTCCCTAGTATTTGTCAGCACTTCTTCCTCTCTTCTTCAGTGTGGCTTCAATCTCAACATCAGAACAGTCCCAAAATACAGGTAGTCAAAAATACATATATGTGCCGTTATTCCCTGTAGCACAGGGAATAACTCCAGAATAAATATTCACATTACTTGAAAAAAAAATTAAAACCTGCAAATAAACTTATAAGTGAACAGTTCTAGGAAGTGACTTCAGATTTTTCTTAAGGCTTGATTTTATACAGCAAACAATAAAAAAGTACTTGTGTGACAAGGGTAATTCTAATCATCAAGGGTAATTCTAATCACTTTAGAGGTATCAAGTCATTGATTCCTCGTGATAGACCTATACAGTAGGCAGTATTTTTTTTTAACAAAGGAAGAAACTGGGGCACAAAGACTAAGCACGGTGTCCAAGATTCCCCAGCCACGAAAGCACGTGACTCACCAGGACTCTCAGGCCACAGCGTGCACCATCCCCTTAATCACTGGCACATCACCTCCTGCTCAGTGGTCATGCCTTTTTTAAAAATGTTTTGACTCTTCAGCATGCCAGGGACCCTCAACCTTTAGCACATACTTCTGTCTGGCACATTCTTTCCTGCCTGTCTTACCCCCAAAACTCCCTTTTTTGAATAACTCCACCCTATATATTACATACATATGGAGGGAGAGGAGAGAGAAAAGGAAGAGGCACATAGAAAAGACCTATAGGGAAAAAGAGGTGAAGGTAAGAAGGTGGGTAAAATGAGGTGGGAAATAAGCACTCAAGAATCCAAGGTGGGTAAGCTGCATCCCTTCCTGTGTCCCTCACCCCTTTGCTCTTTGCTTAGGTGAGCTGCACTGATTTATTGCTTCCATGCCTCCTGCATTCCATTATGGTTTATTTATGTCCTTTGTAGGCTTCCTCTCAAAATGCTAATAGGATGCTAATACAATGAAGTTTTACTCTCACGCCTAGATTATCCATCACTACAGAGCTTGTAAAGTGCAGATTAGTCAACCATAAATGTAAAGAGTAGGGAAGTGTTAACAAAATATTTACAGATAGGAAGTAGAGCTTCATAGAGGGAAGACAAATCTATTTTTATATATGGGATTTAAGGAGGATAGAGAGGAATGGAATTTTAGATTCTAGTGAAATAAATTGCTAAGCTATAGCAATTGTAACAGACTTTTTTCTTTTTTTCATGTATTTTTATTGATTTAAGAGAGGAAGAGAGAGAAAGAGAAAGAAACATTAATGATGAGAGAGAATCATTGATTGGCTGCCTCCTGACTTATTAGTAACTACCACCCAAATATGCCACCTTGTGGAGAATCTTATGTTGTGTCATAATGATCAGTTTCAGTGCAACCTTGTTTACAGCACAGTGATACTTATTTTTCTGGAATCAGCATCTTATTCATGTTTTCTTTCCTACTTGAGCATTCCTTCTTTGGCGTTCACTCACTCATTGAGTAGGCAAACGTGCAAGACATGGGACCACATGATGAATAAGTTACAGTCTGGGGGGAGCTTCAGAAGAATCAACAAAATAGGCCATTAAAGCATTATAAAATTCATATATTATCCATAAACTAAAGCTTACAATTGATTAAAATCTCTACAGAGGTGCACACACATATGTGTATATGTGAAAAGTAAAGCGTATATCTTGTCAGTACATGTCACCTGCCTGCTAGGTAGTTCACCTTCATATATAACTAGAACATGAACATTTAGCAGACAATTTCTGTTTCATACTTCTTGCCTATTTTGTTTCATAAGTGTTATGCCCTAAAACCAGCAGTTTACAGAATTGTGGGTTTCAGTTCCACTCTGAGCAATTTATAGGTGAGATGAGTATGACCCAGTTGCCTGCCTTCTCTGAGCCTCCATTTGCTCATCCATTACACGGGATAGAAGACTGCTGGACTTCCATGTGGTTTTGCAGAGGGCAGAAGGTCAAATGGAATATTGAGTCCCTAAATCATGGATGCAATTTATCTTTTCAATAATTCCCTAAGTACTAACTCAATTCCTGGACAAGCACCAACATGTTTTATTCTGGTTTTATGTTCTTTAAATGGCCTTTACAAGAGCTGTCCTCATATAGGAATCTCTAAGGACTGTAGTATTCAAGTTTTACAAGGTTCTTGGAGAGGCAGATGGTAAAACATAAAAGTTGTTCTGATTTTAAATTGAACTGAATCCAATACTGGCTACATGTCATTTTTCTAGTAGTTCCAAATTAATTCCTTTCTCATTTGTTTCAGTGTGACTTCCAATTTAGAATTGTTTAAATGATTAATTTGATTCATTGAATAGGTGCTTTTTTAAGGTCCTTTTTTGTCTCTTTACTGTAGTGTAAGGCTGAAAACAATAGACAAGGTCCACCACCCAGGTCTTTGAAACTTGAATGCTATAAGATGTTATTATACCAGTGTCTCTTTGTATTTTATGCTGACTTACTCTTCCTTAGGAATACCTAAATTAAATAGAACTTGAGGTCATTGAAATTATGCTTTTTGCAAATTTAGACAGAAGATATGGCATCATTTTCAAAATGATATATGTGATACTTAATGGATATCTTTAATTTTTAAAGATGATGTATGAATTCATCATTCTAAACATTATGGCTTTTGGGCCACTGAGGTCTATTCTATCATTTTATTATTTAAAAAAAGTCAACTTAATTTCTTATTAAAGCATCTGAAAATGAACTTCCAGCAGACCTTTATTTATCAGGAGGAAAACAAAACAATGCACTGAAGGTGAAAGAAAAGGTGAACACTCCTTTTTTTTTAACCATTCTCCAATTCTATCTACTCAGTCCTCCCAGCTTCTCTCCTTCCTCTGCTTCAAGGTCACCTGTTCCCTGTGAGGTAGCTGCACTAGGCCATTTGCTTATTAAAGCCTCTGCCAGATCCAACAATACAGAAGCCAAGAGTGAAGCAAATAAAAAAAAAATAATAAGGGGATTTACTATGAACTGCAGTGTGAATGCAGTTAAACTTAAATGCTAACACAATTTCAACATACAGCACTTCCATCAGCGTCTTCCCATTCATATTTGAAATCTTCGTTAGAGCACGACTGCTCTGCAAACTCTTTCATAAACCACTGCTGGGGCCTTATCTGTCCACCAGATGCACCAGCAGGCAGCAGGAGTACAAAAATGACAGAAAAGCACTCTTCCCCACAAAGCACTCCAGGCTCCAAACATTTTGAGGAGCAGCCCAAGAAAAAGAATTCTAGCACAGAGTAAGCATTACAAGGGAAGCTAAAGAGAGGAAATGGCTGAAGCCGGTAAATGTTAGTAAATTTGGTACATTAATATAAAGGCCTCAATCTAATACTACCTAAGAGTTAGCAAGCGCACTAAATTCTTGCTACACAGGTGCCAGTCTCCTGTGCATTTGCGCCTCTGATCCTCACCAAATCCCTGTGAACTGCTCTAGTATTACCTCCATTTTACAGATGAAGAAACGCTAGAGAAGTCGTTATTCACGGTCAAACTGAGAGGAATCCCTGGATGCCTGTGTCAGGCACAGCTGTCTGTCCCAGTGCTTGATGTGAACTCAATTCTGCTTATACTAAGTCCTTTCCTACTTTTGTGTATTTTTTGAATCGCATTAATGACTATTTGTGAAAATATAAGTAAATTCACTGACTATACCAACGTCCTGGCCTGCTATCCAATTTCCTTTCAAGCACAATATTCTTCAGCCTAGCATTCTTTCACATGCCCATCAATGATCATTTCTGATTACTATTAGTGTATTAATTCTAGCCCATCTGTTTCATAATAGAGTGCAATTTCATGAGACTTCT
This sequence comes from Myotis nattereri, assembly GCF_964212035.1. Lineage (NCBI taxonomy): Eukaryota > Metazoa > Chordata > Mammalia > Chiroptera > Vespertilionidae > Myotis > Myotis nattereri. Next base: position 32,601,715 of record NC_138076.1, read on the forward strand.
ACTCAAATGAGGATTTATCTTCTCAGAATATCAGCATTCCTACTTTTTTTTCCCCTGCAGATGGTATGGGCCATCATGCCCTGTATTAAAAAGAGAAAGCACTTGTACCAGACTCAGTTCCAATTTTACACAATTTTTAAAAAATTTAAGACAAGAGTGGAGGAGTACAATTTCCATCCTAGCAAACACGGCGGAATCTTAACTTGTGTTATATCATATGGTCCAAGTCCTCCTCTGATCTCCCTCTAGTGTTTTCAGCTTAGTATTGCATTTACTCATCAGCTTAATGACTCCTGGGAATTGCTCCTTCGTTTATTCATTCAACTGATGCCACTGAGCACCTACTGTGGGCCGCGCACCACACTAGGAGATGAGTCAGCAAACAAAACAGAAGTGGCCACTGTCCTCGCCCTTGTGGGGCCTGTAATCAAACACCACAACAGTCATGAAGGACCCAGTCCCTCAATGGCCCCAGAGGGTTCCCCGCCATCTTTCCTTGCTCTGAGCACTCTGTCTTTGCATCCACTTTTAGCACCTTCTCCCCAGGGAAGTGCCTGCCGACTCTGCTCTTTATGCTATAGAAACAGAAAACAGCCAGGCCTTGTGGGTGCCAAGCACCTGAACAAGGACAAGTAAGAAAGGGGGCAGTCCTGGGTGGCTGGCTCCACAGCACTTTGCTGAGGGAAATTCCGGGAGGCAAAGCAAAAAAGAAACAAACAAGAGCCTGAAAAGCAGAGTTCATCCAGATGGTCAAGACCTGAGAGATCAGATTCAGCTCAGGGGCCAGCTCCCGGTGAGGTCTGTGCAATCTGGCAAGTGGGATGTACTGATCCTGATTTCTGGGAAAATCAGGAAGAATAAGGCAGAAGGACAAGGGGTTGTGAGGAGGACACTCAGGGTCCTAAATTGGATCCCTTTCAGTGTCCTTCAATTACTGAAGATAAACAATTCCTCACACTGAATACATATCTCACATTGATTTGGGGTATGGGAGTATAATTTTTTAAATGACGTTCCCCTCATGGCGTGGGCAAATGGTTTCATGGTTTATTCAGGTTATAGATAGATAAGTATGTACCAGTATGTAGGGGGGGGGGGAGTAGGAATGCTGATATTCTGAGAAGATAAATCCTCATTTGAGTAGAAGTCTCATGAAATTGCACTCTATTATGAAACAGATGGGCTAGAATTAATACACTAATAGGGTATTAGTCAGGAATAAGATTTCAGAAAATTTTTTAAAAAGTATTATTTCATTGTCGGGGAGGGGATTTGGGCCATTGTCGGGGAGAATGGATTTAAGATGAGATGTGCACAGTGAATAGGTGTTAGCTAAGGCTGGAATCCTAGGCAGTGTGTGAGGCCTGGGCTGCTCATGTCCATGATGCAGGAAGGATAATGTCAAATTACTGATAGATGAGCCGAAAAAACAGCCATGTGGTGCAGTGGGAGAAGAAGTGGGAGAAGGGTAGCTTAGTGGCCAATCACACAGGAACTGCAAATATTTGATAATAAGCATCTAATATATCACAGTAAACACAAGGTCACATTTAAACACTGCCTTCGGCTGTCTTACATGAGTAAAAATGTTCATGTGAATCTTCCAAACCAATGATGAAACCTAACATCTGAGTTTCCATAAATCTGCAAAACTGAAAGTGATAATTACCAGTCCTTAGAATTACCAAGTGCTGTGGGAAAGAGATCCTGACTAGCTGAGAAAATCAAGGGAAGCTTAATGATGTTTACACTGCCTATTTCAAAAATGGGCCATTTTCAACATTTTGAGACTGAGATGAGGAAAAGCTCCAACACTCTGGGAACTGAGGGGAGAGACTGGGGAGAGAAGAAAATGGTGAATGCACATCAGAACAGCCAGGAGTTGGACGCTCTGAAGGACAGAAGAGGGTACTGATGTGTGATACCACTGTATTACTGACTAGCACTGGACAACACATGAACATGTTTAGTCCCAAAAAAAGTTCCACAGGGAACAGTGAAGACATGGAGGTTGCTTTCTTTCCATGCCAACACGTGTCTAGGAGTCTGGGGACCAATCCTCCCCATGAGAGATCCTAGAATGTTGTGGGGCGTTAGAACACTGCCGGGTATCAGCACATTAGAAGGGATTTGTTTTCTTCACAGAGAGTAAGTCAGATGTGGAAAATTCCTTTTAGATAAACAAAGGAAATATTCTTAGATATGTCACTAAGATAGGCTCCTTAGAAACATAGGTTATTATCTTCCTGGCACTGAAGGCTACAATTATCACAGCAGTCTACATTAGGTCAATGAGTCAGTCCTTAAGGAAGGGAAATTAATGTGTAACTATGATATAGGGCTACGATAACGGGTGCAAGGGCTTTGCTCATAATCAGAACCAGATATGGTTTCTTTCAACAGACAAGTCCGGATAATGCTGGACAAGTAGAAATGTTTACACATGGATTGCATGTTTCAAAAGTGCACTGTCTTGCTGAACAGTTCCAAAACCCACTCGTCCATCTAGACATCAACAGATCCATCTCAAAAAGTTACCTTCATTCCCTCAGCCTCATTACTGCATTCATCTTCCAAATGTTAGAGTTCTTATACTATTTGGAAGAATGTTATATAAGCTATAATATTCTCAGAAAGGGAGTCTCAGAGTCATCGCCTTGGTACAGGGATGTTTTCCACCAAAATATCTCTAATATCCCTTAAAAGACTACACACACTATAGGTAGGTACTCAATGCATTCACTTTGTTCTACCATTCAAGGACCACTAGTCATTACAGGATAAATAATAACTTAGAAAAGATGAATCCATTAAGGTTTGTCTTAAAGACAAGAAAATAGCATGAGAACATATGTTAAATTTAGTTGATTAACCACTTTTGCCCCTTTAATCTGGTGCAATAATAACCACTAAAATGTTAAATATAGCCAGTGTTGTGATAGATAAGCCATTCATATGAACTTACAGTGAAAGAAAATTTAAAAATTAATCTGAAAAGGTTAATAGCATGATTTAAAACAAAGAATGACAGTAGCTTCAACTTAAACAAAACAATGACCAATCCAAACATCAACAGAATGATTCGAATATTTTAAATCCAAGATTCGGCATCTAAAATCAGGGAAAAAAAGGTTGTATGTTAAATAAAAGAGTAATATTTTATGATAAGCCCACGAATGTTTGCCAACCTTGGCACAGTTTAGAAATATACCTAATCCTAGAGCAGAAATAAAAGATAACTAAGCCCAGAGACAATGAACAGTCAGAACACATGCACTGTCTCTAGTAGAAAAAGCAGTCTATTTAGTGCTTCACAGATTGATTACTACATTTCAGGCTGAGGTCAATATGTCCAGGATTTTCTGTAATTAGCAACACTGGCCATTTGTCCCATGGATCATCATTACATACCCCAAATCTAATTGTCTCAGCTAGCTTTTAAGCAAGATGCTTCATGATATTGCACAATGTCCTCTTAGAGTATGTCCTCTAAGACAGAGTAAATCTTTTGTAAGTTATTTTAGATCTGCATCAAAATTCTCATTTACACATGCTTTCTGGAGATAACTTTTTTTTTCACTTTCAAACCAGGTTTAAGTTCATCAGGGTTTTCCTTGCTGTTTGAAATACATAAGAAAATGAACACTGGGAATACTTCCAGGTTTTTTCTTTGGCAGGATTCCTTCAATTGAGGATAACTTTGGTAATCCTCTTTCCATAACTAGGGTTCAGTCTCTCTAGGTTTGCCTACAAATTCAGCAGAAAATTTTCAGTCAATCATGGAGAGCTGCAGAATAGAGGGGAAATGGGTTCCATTGATGGTAGCTTAAAAATAAAAGTTCTTCTAAAAGTATTTCATTAGTTCCTAGCAAAAAATATTCCTCAGTATTCTCCAGAATATCATAGGACCAAACCATCCATTTAGAGAGTGATCATCATTCAATATTGCAAAGTCAGGACACGTTGATTTCTCAAAAGCAAGACTCTAGGCCTAAATTACAATATAACATGTATTTTTTCCAAATATGGTGACATTTGAGCATTTCAGCTTATTAGTGATGTGTTCTATGACAGTTTTGGTTTTTGAAAAATACTCTTGGTTGTGCGAAATTACATTTTTGCCAAATTACAACAAAATTCCTAATGTAAACATAGTGTTTCAAGATTACAATTATGTATATACAGTGACTACCAAAAGTACATCAGAGGGGGGAGAATTTAAGAAAGTATAAATAGGCTGAAATGAAGTAGACATCTTAAAGACACTGATAAAATGTTATATGCTTGTGTGGGTAGCGAGGCTCAAGATCACCAATATAAAAAAGGTCACACTCTCCTGAGAAAATGTAGACTATTAAAGCTCTTGGTAATTTTCCTCAAAGTGACTTACAGGGCCAGTAACCAAGCACTAATCAGTGTTAACCTGGTTCCTACCAGCATTATTCTAAATGGTGCAGGAAATACAAAGGGAAAACGTAGGGCAGAGCAGGAGAGTGGAATGTAGCAGAATGCACTCCAGGCCTGTGGGTCCTGCAAGTTGCCTCATAATTCCTCTGGTACACAATCCCCAAACACAAGACACAGAAGAGCCTAGAATCACCACAAAGCTTGAAAAAATTATTATACTACCATTATTAACAAATAAATAAGACTAGATCCCTACTCTTATACATTTGACAAAAAAATAATGTGCCTTCTCATTTAAAAAAAAAGTCTATTGTAATGGAACCTACTAAAAGTTCAAATAGTTTATTCTTTATATATATATATATATATATACTAGAGGCCCGGTGCACAAAAATTTGTGTACTCGGGGTGGGGGAGGTCCCTCAGCCCAGCCTGTGACCTCTTGCAGTCTGGGACCCCTCGGGGGATGACCACCTGCTGGCTTAGGCCTGCTCCCGGGGCACTGGGCCTAAGCTGGCAATCAGACATCCCTCTGGCAACCCGGCAGCCCTTGGGGGATGTCCACTTGCCAATGGGGAGCAGATCTAAGCTGCAGTCAGACATCCTTAGCACTGCTGAGGAGGCAGGAGAGGCTCCCACCACCACTGCTGCACTGGAAGCCACCAACCTGGCTTGTGGCTGAGCAGAGCTCCCCCATGTGGGAGCTCACTGACCACCAGAGGGCAGCTCCTGCATTGAGCGTCTGCCCCCTGGTGGTCAGTGTGTGTCATAGTGACCAGTCATTCACAGTCATTCTGCTGTTAGGGTCAGTTTGCATATTACCCTTTTACTATATAGGATAGAGGCCTGGTGTACGGGTGGGGGCCGGCTGGTTTGCCCTGAAGTGTGTCCCAGATCAGGGTGGGGGTCCCGCTTGGGTGCCTGGCCAGCCTGGATGAGGGGCTGATGGCTGTTTTCAGGCTGCCCGAACCCCCTTTAGGGTGGAGGTCACCACTGGAGTACCTGGCCAGTCTGGATGAGGGGCTGAGGGTTTTCAGGCTGGCCAAGCCCGCCAGCGACTGAAGCTCCCAGCCTCTCCTTTTTTTCTTTTTCTTTTTATTCTGGGGTTTATTGACCTTCTATAATTGAAACTTTGTTGCTGCTCTAGCTCTGAGGCCACGGCCTGCTGAAAGCAGGTATCTTGGGTTTGTTTAGCTTCTATAATTGCAACATTGATGCTTAGAGTGCAGCTCAGAGCCGGGCCGCGACAGGCGGGAAACCTTGGCTTCCTCCATCACTGGAGCAAGCAAGCCTCCTGCTTACTTCAGCTGCATGGCTGCTGGCCGCCATCTTTGTTGGCGGTTAATTTGCATATCTCACTGATTAGCCAATGGGAAGCATAGCGGAGGTACAGTTAATTTCAATCTTTGTCTATTATTAGATAGAATTCTAGGACTATATCTCAAGAAATCAGAAACACCAATTAGAAAGGATATATGCACCCCTATGTTCACAGCAGCACAATTTACAATAGCTAAGATTTGGAAACAGCATAAGTGCCCATCAGCAATGAGTGGATTAGAAAACCATGGTACATCTACACAATGGAATACTACGCTGCAGTAAAAAAGAAGGAACTCTTACCATTTGCAACAGCATGGATGGACCTGGAGAGCATCATGCTAAGCAAAACAAGCCAGTCAGAGAAAGATAAATATCATATGATCACACTCATTTCTGGCATATAATGAACAACCTAAACTGATGAACAAAAATAGAGCCAGAGGGAAAAAAAATATTCTAGAATATAATAGAAGTAATCCTGTTATTTGCAGAATTTTAATATTTCCTACAACTTTTATGATATCATACTATGTTAGTACAGTTTTGCTAATAATAGTATAATTAAAATCCTTTTATTCTTGAAATATTAATGTTTATTGCATGTAATATTATTATATTTAAGATCGTTTTTCTTGAAATATTAAGGTTTATTGCATGTAACATTATTATATTTAAAATAGCTTTTCTTAAAATAAAAAAATGAAATAAAAAATATTTTTAATTGATTTCAGAGAGGAAAGGGGAGGGGGAGAGAGAAACATCAACGATGAGAAAGAATTATTGATTTGCTGCCTCCTGGAGGCCCTACACTAGGGATCAAGCCAGCAGCCCAGCCCGGGCATATGCCCTGACTGGGAATCGAACCATGACCTCATAGTTCATAGGTCGACACTCAACCACTGAGCCATGCCAGCCAGGCTAATTTATTCTTAGGATGGTGCAGCCATAATAAATTATCTACATAGGGTTTTTGGAAGATTTCTAATTTTTCATTTGTTCTCACACAGTCCAAAGTCCATGGAACACTAGTTTCAAAACCTCCATGTGATACGCATCTCCAAAGGAAAACGGTGTGCTGAGTGGAAGCACACATTCACCACCATTACCCCTAGCCTTCCTCTTGAAAAATGGTTTTTTTCTTTGTAAGGTTTTTATGTGGGTCAAAACACCCTACACACTGAGTTCAAAGTTGTCTAAGAATCACTCAAGTAAAAAAGACCTTGTATTACATTTTCCCTTCTCCATATTTCTTTCTGTAAAGCAGGGGAAAAAATCCTCATGGTGAAAAATGTGTGACAGAATGCCAGTGTTTAAAAAAAAAAAAAGAAAGAAAATCCTATTTTTAATAAGACCTGCTGGAAAATATAAACTTAAAAAAGCTGATTTGCTTATAAAAACCATAGTAAAATGATGAAACTGATTCTACCATCAGAGATGTCATGGGCTATATGTAATAAATGCTCCAAAGCAACTGTAAAATAAAAAAATTAAAAAAAAAAAAACAGTGCTGCAGTTGAAACAGTGGTGGCTAAGTTTCAAAGCATTTTCACTTCAAAGTACTAGAATTTCTATCAGAAAGTCAAAGGTCCAGTCATAACAGTAAGTCTAATATACCACTTTTTCTCCACTCTTAACTTTTTCAGGTCAGCTAGATCCCCTGCTAGCAAACTATTTTTAAATGTAGTAAATTTTATAATAGCAAAAATTTCTAGAGATGATTGATGGAACTAACACAAAGTCTTCTGAGGGTAAAAGCATCAACAGCAGTACTATTAATACTACAGTGTTAACAAAAGAGTGCTGTCGCCTGCTTACTCGTTGCTGGGCACTGTGCTATAAACCTGACAGCACTGTGCTCACAACTCAGTGAGGTAAGTAAAAATGTTATAATTACCCACATTTCATAGGAGGAGGCTGAGGCTTAGAGAAGTCCAGCATATGTCAAAGATCGGTAAATATCAGAGACAAAATACAGACCCACTTCTATCTGGCATCATCACAAACTCTTGAGTAACTTTTGCTGGTCAATCCCCCAACCCACTCTCTCAAGGCAGTGCTGCCAAAGTTTTTTGCATTAGAATTAGAGTTCCAGAAAAATGTAGTCCTAAAAAGTCAAGAATCAGGATAAACAGGAGTAATTAGAGAAGGGCTGACTTTGTTCACTTGAACAATTTTGTTTGTAAAACTAGGCTCCTGGGAGTGTGCCTAGACAGAAGAGATTATGCAAATGGAGGGCCAAATCACTACACATAAAAACTGAGAAAATGTCCCCAAATTTTGTATAAAGTTTGCTGCAATCACAAATGGCTTTTCTTCTCTGGACTTTTGAGTCTTTAAAAGGCTATGAAAAGTAAAAAAAAAAACAACAACCTCATTTCACTTCTGGACACTCTCACTGCAAAACTGGGAAAGCATGGATAGTTTTGTGAGACAACTAGAACATTTTCCTAAGTGGTGCAAGAAGTCTTGAGCCAAAAGGAAACATAGGCATTTTAGCAACCCTCCCCTGCCCTGCCCAGGAATTGACAGAAAATTCAAGGCAGGCTTTGATTGTCTCTGTCACTGAGTGGGGTTACATTTAATTTTGTTCATTCACGGATTCCAGACACATTTATTGAGCACTGACTATGTGTTAGATGCTCCTCTGTGTGAGATATCTCTAAGACGTAAATGGGCTCTGCACTATGACTGACATATGGGTTACAAATTAATAGGCTAAGTGAGCACAACCCTTGTTGTTTTATGAAGATATATGTGAGGAGGAAATGCCTACATGAGGAAACAATAAACCACAGGTAAGTTTGTTCTCCAGTTGTTCATATACTGGTTTTACTCTCATGGCAGTGGACAAGATGGACCAGCATGTTGTTTTAGATTCCAGTGAGTAAAAATAGTATAAAGGGAGAGCATAAGTGTCTTTCAAATCACAAAAGAAATCAACACATGTGTCCATTCCTATATATTTTTTCATTAAAGCAATTTTTTTCTAAGAAATACCAGGTTCAGCAACAACAAATGGATGCTTTCAACTCATCCTACATGAAAGCCTAATATGCTAAGTGTTTGGTTGACCAGTTGGCCGTTCAACCAATCAAGGCATAATATGTAAGGCTGCTCAACTGTTCACTATGACATGCACTGACCACCAGGGGGCAGAAAGTCAACCAGTCGACCAGTTGCTAGAACATGCACTGACCACCAGGGGGAAGACACTCCAACCGGTAGGTTGGCTTGCTGCTGGGGTCTGGCCAATCGGGACTGATGGAGATGGGCTGGACATGCCCTGGAGCCCTCCCACGGTTCCTCCCTGGCTGGCCAACCTCCCGCATGCCTTCCCGGCCCCAATCATGCATCAGTGGGGTCTCTCTGCCTGGCCTCCGCCCACTTGCAACCCGCGACCACTCAGGGGATGTCAGAGAACCAGTTTCAGCCTGATCCCTCAGGCCAGGCTGAGTGACCCCACTGGTGCACAAATTCATGCACTGGGCCTCTAGTATAATATAGGAACAGTGAAAAAAAAAAAATTTTTAAAGCCTCAAACTATCACTTTAATGACAGCCTTTAAAAATATTTTCAACCATGAAAGGACAATTCAAAATTGGTTTGTTATCTAAACTTAAAATTTCATTTAAAAATTATATAAACAGAATCTTTCCAGACCAATTAATATCAATGAAAATCACGCCTCTAAGTTAGAGATAAGAAAACTAATATTGGAGTAAACAAGTTATATATACTTTATCAGCATTCAGTAAAAAAAGAAAAGAAAAAAAGTCACAACTTACGGAAAAATCTAAACATACTCTAAAATCTCAGTGAATATGAGCAGAATCCTAGTCTAGGTTTGCACACACACTCACACAGTCCTTCAGTCCAATGTTGATTTTGTTGAGTACCGCAAAAATACTAACAGCACCTTGAAGGTCTGTGTCTGATTTATTCTTTGTCCTATCACATAGTATCTGATACAGGTTAGGTTCTCAATAAATATTTGCAGAATAAACAAATAAAAGTGATACAGATATTGATCCCTGCCCACCTTTCTCATTTATCTCACTAACACAGCTATCTCCAAAATGCTAATGACTATCCTTGCCAGTGCTAAAGCAGCATAAATAAATATGGTATTTTTAAGAGGCAGAGCACCTGTGTCTCTGGATAAGAGAAATAGTGGACTGCTCAAAAGGAGACTGCATTCTAAAGTAAAGAACATAAAGGGCTCATAAAGAAGGAAGAGTTCATCTTTTTCACTGTGTTCCTGTTTCTAAACACATCTATATAGTCATAATGATACCATTGTAATTAGCTAGTTATTAATAACGAGGAGACCAGCATGCTATTCGAAATCGTGCGACGCCTCCCACCCTCCAGTCCAGCCCTGCCTCCCTCCCTGGGCTCCACAATAGCCGCAGTCACTGCTGATCTGACACTGCCTCGCTCTCCGGGCACTGCAGCAGCTGCAGTAGCTGCCGGTATGGCCCTGCCTACCTCTCTGGCCCTTGAAGCAGCCGCAGCCACTGCTGATCAGGCCCTCCCCCAGCACAGGCGTGCAAAGGCCCCTGTCGCCCCACCCCCAGTGCTGTGCACACAACCTCCTCCTGTCTGATCCACCCATTACAGCATCCTGGTTAATTAGCATATTTCTCTATTATATATATACTAGAGGCCCAGTGCACAAAAATTTGTGCACTGGGGGGAGAGGGGACCCAGCCCGGCCTGTGCCCTCTCACAGTCTGGGACCCCTCGGGGGATGACCACCTGCTGGCTGAGGCCCGCTCCCCAGGGGATTGGGCCTAAGATGACAATCAGACATCCTTCTGGCAGCCCAGCAGCCCTCAGGGGATGTCCACTTGCCAGCAGGGAGCAGGCCTAAACTGCAGTCGGACATCCTTAGCACTGCTGAGGAGGCAGGAGAGGCTCCCACCACCACCATTGTGCTGGCAGCCATCAGCCTGGCTTGTGGCTGAGCAGAGCTCCTGCCATGTGAGAGCGCCCTGACCACCAGAGGGCAGCTCCTGCATTGAGCGTCTGCCCCCTGGTGGTCAAGTGTGTGTCATAGTGACCAGTCATTCCCAGTCATTCTGCTGTTAGGGTCAGTTTGCATATTACCCTTTTACTATATAGCAGGGGTCCTCAAACTATGGCCCGTGGGCCACATGCAAATATAAATATTATATTTGTTTCCATTTTGTTTTTTTACTTCAAAATAAGTTATGTGCAGTGTGCATAGGAATTTGTTCATAGTTTTTTTTTTAACTATAGTCCAGCCCTCCAATGGTCTGAGGGACAGTGAACTGGCCCCTGTTTAAAAAGTTTGAAGACCCCTGCTATATAGATTAGAGGCCTGGTGCACGGGTGGGAGCCGGCTGGTTTGCCCTGAAGGGTGTCCCGGATCAGGGTGGGGGTCCCGCTTGGGTGCCTGGCCAGCCTGGATGAGGGGATGATGGCTGTTTGCAGCTGGTCACACCCCCTTCAGGGTGGGGGTCCCCACTGTGGTGCCTGGCCAGTCTGGGTGAGGGGCTGAGGGCCATTTTCAGGCTGGGGGGTGACTGAAGCTCCCAACCTCTCCTTTTTTTCTTTTTTTTTTATTCTGGGATTTATTTACCTTCTATGGCTGTCACTGGAACTGAGAGCCGGCTTTAGCTCTGAGGCTCGGCTCCAGCTCCAAGACCTCGGCTGCTGAAAGCAGGTATCTGGGTTTGTTTGGCTTCTATAATTGAAACACTGTTGCAGCTCCAGCTCTGAGGCCGGCTGCCTGAAAGCAGGTTTCTGGGGTTTGTTTAGCTTCTATAATTGCAACATTGTTTCTTAGGGTGCAGCTCAGAGGCCGGCAGTGGCAGGCGGGGAACGTTGGCTTCCTCCTTCACTGGAGCAAGCAAGCCTCTTGCTCGCTTCGGCTGCCTGGCTGCCAGCCGCCATCTTGGTTGGCAGCTAACTTGCATATCGCCCTGATTAGCCCATGGGGAGCCTGTCGTAGGTACGGTTAATTACCATGTTTGTCTATTATTGCATGAAGAGATTTGTGCAATAGGCCTTCCCTTCTCCTGGCTGTGGGCACCGGTTTTCCTCCGGCACTCAGGACCAAGGCCTTCACTCTGGCTGGAGCCGCCTTCCGTCCCCCGTCTTCATGGCCCCAGCAGGAGCCACCTTCTGTCCTCTGTCTTCGCGGCCCCGGCCGGAGCTGCCTTCTGTCTTCCATCATCGCTGCTCCAGCTCGCCTTCAGTCTTTGCTCTGCCTTTTGGAGCCTACGTATGCAAATTAACCGCCATCTTTGTTGGCGGCTAATTTGCATATCATGCTGATTAGCCTATGGGAGGTGTAGCGAAGGTACGGTCAATTACCCTGTTTGTCTATTATTAGATAGGATAGATAGGAGAGGAGCAAAGGAGGAAGCCAGACATTTTAAGCATGTCATCTGGGCAGCTTCACCAGAAAGCTGCAACTTTGCACTCCCTAGAGAACCACCTGCAAAACCCTGGGGGAAGGAATTCAACAAAGGGAAGATAGATACTCGCCCAGTAAAGTTGGGGTGACATAGGGAAGGTACCTGTCTATCATTCATACCTGAGGACGAAGATCATTGGCCAGAATGGGCATGGCCACTGCAAGCCTGCAAAAATTGGGGAATACATAATCTCCTAAACAAAGTTCTTTCTCTTTCATGCTCATAACTTGCTCTTGGCTTCCTTGCAGTCACCCATGTTTCCTCCACAGCCATGTGGCCTTGTGTACCCCACATGCAATGGACTGCTGGAATACAAGCTAAGCTAGGCTGATGCTGGAGTGGGCACAACTCTAAATTGGAAAGGAAATTCTGGACACTGGCTCTAATATTAACTTTACTGAAACCCCAGCTATACTTTTTCTATCACTGAGCAAAGGGAAATGGAAGTCTGGAAACTCAGAGATATAATTCCACAGAAATAAAAATCACTTGTTCTCCTATGTGAGTCTCAAAAAAACTCTTTTTTCTTGGGGTATCGCAATAAATCCGCTCCCACGGACAACCAAGGGAGATGAGAACCTCTTCCCTCTGTTAACCATAAGAATATAAATAATAATAACTGTTTTTCCATTTAAAACTATTCCATACATATGGAAGACAACAATGGTTAAGAAATTCAATGTAATTGTATCCACCTTGGCCACAATCATATGACACTGCTAATTTTGTAGGTTAAAAGCAGTCACATATCAGCAATTCCATATGCTTCAAACCGATCAAAATCAAGGTATGGCTGATAGAGATTTGAAAGTGGAGGAGAGAATAACAGTGCAGGATAAAGTGGGAGAGCTAACAATTGTATTTAATAAAATGGAGAGTTATAAAATCTTGTCTATAGTAAATTCAACAATAAATACAAGTTTAGTTATATTTTTGAGGTTACAAAGATAAGAGATAGGAAAGAAAGCAAAAATAACTATATATATACACACACACAACTAAGGAGACAAAAGGGAGATAGATATAGGATGGCATAAAGGAAGATGAGGGATCAATTTATTCACTGTCCATCATAGCAAGATATCAATAAACAACATCTAAATAAAATAATTGCCATTTTGGTATATTGTTAGGAATCCAGAGGTAACTCCCTAAAGAGCTAAAAGCAAAAATAAATGTGCTTGCATCTAGGGTAAAAACAGGTAAACACGCTTTGGGGCAAGAGATAAATTGTTTCCATTATGAGCCCTTCAGAATAATTTGCTTTATTTTAACAGTGGTATGTACCTCTTTAATATAAATATATTTTAAGGGAGTAACAAAAATGCCTAACTCATGAGTTTGTTGTATATAGTGAGATGATGCATATAAAAGACCAACAGTGCCTGGCATACAGGAAGCAATAATAAATGATTGCTATTACTTTTTTAAAAGTCATTGTCAAGGTTGAAAAATTCATCCAAACTACAATGAAAATACACTATGTTTTGTGAAAACAAATAAAAATGTCTGTAATTTTAAGTTATATATATATACACATTACAGAGGCATGCAAATGTTTCTGTGTACTTGAATAAGGAAAGTAACTATTTTCTAATACAAGCTTCAATCTTAGGTTGCACATAAGAATTTGCTAAAGCATGTATATCCAGGGGAAAAAAATCACCTTCTTTCCTCCTTTGTCTTTCAGAACTTTGCTAGCATTTCCTTTTCTTAAAAAATAATTTATTTATATTTTTCAGTTTCATTTAGAGCTAAGATATTTTTAAATATATTTTTATTGATTTCAGAGAGAAAGGGAGAGGGAGAGGGAGAGAAAGAAACAATGATGAGAATTACTGATCGGCTGCCTCCTGCACGCCCCCTACTGGGGATCAAGCCCACAACCCAGGCATGTGCCCTTGACCTGAATCTAACCTGGGACCCTTCAGTCTGCAGGCTAATGCTCTATCCACTAAGCCAAACAGGTTAGGGCTAGCGCTAGAGCTAAGATTTTTAAAGAGACTGATTGCCTTCAACTGCAAATGTAAACGATTACATCAAAAGGCACAAGTAAAACAAAAAATAAAGGAAGGAAGAAAAAAGTTTGATAGTAAAATATACACATCTAAAGTTAAAATCAGGGAATTAAAATTCATCTGTGGAAAACGTAGGGTTAAGTCTGCATGGGTTTTCTCTCGTCTCCTAAACGGAAGTGTGAACTAGAGCTGACCCACTTACCACAGTGTGGGTGAGAGGCTCGGATCAGAAGGAAAGTACAACCTTTGAAATCTCTCCTCTGTGCTGACTCTAAGTCTCCGCATGCAGATCCCATCCAAGCTCAGTCTGAGGCAACCTCCCCCTCCTCTGCCTCCTCCCAGGCAGCTGATGGGCTGATTCCTGTAAGTCAAAGCCTGACTTTCTTTTTCCCCAAAGTCATTCTAGAAAACAAAGAAGCTCAGGTTGACCTGAAGACAGCCCCAAATTCATCTCCACAGCAGTTGGCCACTACTCATTTGTGACTGTAGTGCAGCTCTTTAATTAACAAGAAGGCAAGTCTCAAGTCTAGTCAAGGTAAGAAAAAAAATTAAAAACCTGAGTTTGTCAAGAACTCTGACTTGTACACTATCATTTTTTTTAATTGCTAGCAACACTCCAAGTAGCCAGCATGATGCACATCAAAATCAATACAACAAATAAAGTTAAAGGTTTACCAGTAAGACTTGTCACACAGAAAGAATTGGAGGGGAGTTGAGGGAGAGAGGAGGAGGGGTGACAATCAGCAGCTTTATTTATTGGAGGGATCAGAGGCTGCTTAGGGCTAAATCCTTGTTTCTTGTCAAAACACTGCCCAGCAGGTGGAGAGGGGCTTTGGCAGCACAGTGATTAGAGAGCCCAGCTGGCAGAGTGTCTGTGGGGGAGCAGCCAGTGGGGTTATTAGAGACTAGATTAGCCTTCCACTAACAGAATGTCACCACCTTAACCTGCAGTGGTTGTTTTAATCACTCGGAAATGTAACTTTCCAAAATATTCAAAACTGTTCTTGAGAAAACTAAAAAAAAAAAAAAAATTCTCAGAGCAAGCTCTGAGTCAGGCCCCTCATAATACATATTAGATCCATATTTTTTGCTCATCATTTGGGGATGGGAAAATTTGACCTGATTCTATGAATTCATTCAATTTTTTAGAATGAATTAAAGAAGCCCAATATTCCTATGACACACTGGAGCAAAGCTAGTGAAGGCAATGTGAACACTGGTCTGCCCATCTGACTGCCCAGGCTACAGTGACTGGTCACTGAAAAATAAATACCTCCATGTAAAGCAGTAGGAGCTCATTAAAAAAGAGATGAAATGTATAGAAAGAACTAATTCTCAAGGGAACTCAAGATTTTGGCATTTTTATTTCAAAATTTTTCAGGCAGTCAAAATACCCATAAAATACATAGATTGAATATATTTAAAAAGGAGTTCAAAGTCTGGAAAGGAATAAGTTATTTTTATATATATATATATATGATCCAAAAGTCATCTTGGCTTCCCTTTCAGCCAAAGCAATCTATAACAGTTCACAAAGAAGCTAGAAGATACTGGTCCTCCTCAACTTCTATGAGTGTAACATCACAGAAATTTTTATTTAAAAGGGAGCTCACTAACTATGGATGCATTATCCTTCCCAACTCAAGGGTCCCATCCAGCATATAACTTAATATTCCTAGAAAGCTCACAACGGTCATATATCAGGCAGGCAATGGTACAGGGCCTAGCATTTGCTCACCAACATAGGGCTGGTGGAGCCTTTAGGAACTAATCCAGCTGCAGGTGTCACACCAGAGTAAGCAATGAGGTGTGTGTGCACATTCAGCTCCAGAGTTGTCTGAAAGTGTTCAGCCTCCAAGTGTCCCATGGTGGCACAGGTAAATAAGGCATTGCAGCATAGGTGAAATGCAGCCAATCCTACCGTGCACAGATGCCAACAATATATTTGTTTAAAATGGTAGGATGTGCCCTAGCCAGTTTTGCTCAGTGGATAGAGCCTGTGGACTGAAAGGTCCCAGGTTTGATTCAGGTCAAGGGCATACACCTCAATTGCAGGCTCCCAGTCCTGGTCAGGGGCATGCGAGAGGCAATCAATCGATGTGTCTTTCTCACATCTTGTTTCTCTCTGTCTCTCCCTCTCCCACTTTCTCTAAAAATCAGTGGGAAAATATCCTCGAGTGAGGATTTAAAAAGGGGGGGGGGTGCCAATCACCTGGCCAGGGAGGAGTGTGGCTAGCAAGAGTACAATAAACTAGCGGGGATTCCAGGAACGACTTAAATTAGTCAGAGGGTGCGAGAAACAAACATGTAGGAAGGTGGGAGAACCCCCAGGAACACTCCTGAAGTTGAATGAGTTTGGGAATCACTCTTTGCAGTATGAGAGACAGCACACCTGTGGAATTGTGCACCTCTTAGTAAGAGGGACTTATAATAGGTAATTGTGAAGTGGGTTTCAAGAACCAGGGCTTTTCTCTGGATCATATGGTGTCAGAATATTGGGTTAATTGTATGATTGGGAATCAATACATCTCTCTTAGAAGGGAAGGCTAGAGCAAGGCTAAAGCAGCATCACTCATACTGACTAGCATGGGGGATGTTTGGCAATTTCTATGGCTTTAATAATGTTCATGTTTTTGTTTGTATTCATAGGTGATAATGGAGGGATCTCATTTTTATCTTGACCCACCATAGGCATAGAGTGTTTAATATTGGTGTTTGGCACAATTGTTTATGTTCCGCTGATGGAGAGCACAGGCTAGCTGTGCATTCCAGGCAGCTCCTAGACAGTGGGGCCTACTTTCCTCAGAGGATAAGTTGGGGTGAGGTACTTTGGACAGGAGGCTCAACTTGCTTTCCGGTACTTGGGAGCCATGTGGGAGCACAGCAGACATCCCTGTGCAGAAAAATTCAGACTGTGGCTTTATGGTATATGAGGAGGAATGGTGACCCCTGACCTTGATTGAGTCAGTTTATGGAATCCATAGGTAGAATCTGAGGAAGGCAGGGGCTGGGACTGGAGTGATCAAATCCCTCACTAGCTAATCCCACCCATACTTGTTCACTGTTCTAGGTAACAACCACCCAGTGTCATAGCTCAAAATATGCCACTATGTCAAGAATAGTCTTGTATTCCTCACTGTCATTAATGATTTCTTGAACATGCCCAGATCAAGGAAACTCTGAATTCTCAATATTAGCTCAGGCCTGTCCCTACAGCTCTGTCGTCAGGTAATTCATTCCCAGAATCCTTTACCAGCACTCCCTGTACTGTTGGATTCACACAACCCTGGAGTTCCTTCTGTATCTATTATATAGTTTAAAGTATACTCACATTGAATCTTATGTTTTCATCTTAAGTTCCTCTACAACAGTTCTTAGAGTATTATAGTTTATTTTCATCTTTCTATATATTGTACTGATACTAACTGCTGTTCCGCCATCAGGAGAAGTTGTCAGCCCATATCTTGAGCATTATATCTGCCCCTAATTAACCGCTCTTCATTTACTCACAGGCTTCAACATATTACCCTACCAGATCACACTGAAATAACACGATACATGAGAATATCCACACACTACAAAGGGAAAGATGTTATATCCCATCCATGTTCACAAGAACTAACAGAAGTTTCATCAAACTAGTTCAGTTTAAGCATAACTCTACAGAGGGTTAGGGTGTTTTATTTTGAAGGAATTATAATTATTATTTCTTGTGGGAAAGAGTACAAAGGCTTAAAATTCAAATAAATAATAATTATATCAAAGTCTTCTATTTCAACAGCAGCATACTTGGTTTCTTAATTTAAAAAACAACCTCTGCCATCAAATTGTATTAATAATGACCATGTTACCAGTACTGGTAACAAAGCATTAACGATAGAATAATCTTATGGAGCCCCAATATATGTGACTGTAGGAATTCAGGTCATGCCACCCCAAAAATATGCCACTTTTTTATGTTGATGGTTTTGAGCTATAGGTATTCACATAACAGCAGAATTCCCCTAATCTGTTTAAAGATAGATCCTCCAAAAAGAACTCAACTGCTATAAATAACCAGCTCACCCCTACAACCATAGGTAAGGAGACTAGAAGTAGACATCACATCCTAACAAACTTTGCCACAAACTACGTTTATTTTGGATTTATATTTTCTCCATTAAAACCCCATCATGGTCAGCCCCTTGTTCTGACAAAACTAGCAATGCTCCTCATGAACATGGACTAAAAATGAATCATCAGGTCAAATCAAATGAATCATCAGGGCATCAGGGACAGACTTTGAATCCAGTTCAGTCATCTTTAAGACATCTTTTGCTATTCTTCTAAGGGCTCATTCATCTTCCCTATAAACCTCTTACTCTCTCCTAAGAGGCCTATATCCTCCTGCCTCTTCCCCTATTAAGATGGTATTTATTTCTGAATTCTGAATTACTAATTTTTTCCTGGTGTGCACATGAAGTATACATGTTAATAAACTGTTTTTTCTTGTTATCTGTCTTTATTACTGGGGTCTCAGCTAAATCGGGGGGGGGGGGGCGGAATACAGAGGAAAAATTACATTTCTTCCCCTACAGTAGCTAGCCAGCAACATACACACACACTCACAAAGTGCTCCCTTCACGATTTATTAACCTATGTCTCAAAAAGTAGGTAAACATCTTTTATTTCTTACTTTAAAAAAAAAAAATCAAATGCTTCTATTCATAGAGTGCAAATATTGGCAGGTCTGTTGCTTCCCTTCGAGCTAGAAAAGTTCTCGTGGGTGTACCAGACAGGAAAAGCTCTTTCTCTCCTTCTCTACATTCAGCCATGTTACACTCAAAGTCAGGACCTTTTCCAAATTTGCTAGAAAAAAAAAGATGAAATCAAGAGCCAAATAAAAGCCCATTTAACTTGTTTTTATTTGAAACTTCAAAGTAGGTCATTTACACAGAAAAGGACAAGAAAGAAGAAAGAGAAAGCAGTTAACATACAAACAAAAGCTCAACCACAGTAAAACCAAAACCCAACTACATTCTTCTCTAAAGCACATTGTCCAGTACTGTCAGGAAAAATGAGTCATGAAATTGGTTTTGTTATGTTTCTCTCCAATCATTATGAAAGCCCATTGACTGTAAGCTAAAAATGAAAAAAAAACAAATAGCCTAGCACTCAAAATAAAAGGATGGAGACATTAACCATTTATGAACCTGAATGCCAGATATATTTTTTCTTTGAAAAAGCAAGTGAATCAATATTTTCTGTGGATCTCAATTTGTAACTGCATTTCCAAATATTGAATTTTCTTCCTTTATGTTTAAAAAAGAACTACTGTTCTTATCAACTAACTACATTTCCTGGAAGACTGACACTCTCACTCATCTTAAAAAATTGTTTTCTTGGCCACAGCCACCAATCTCATGCTTTGGGGTGCCTTGTTATCCCCTCAAGACAAGGCTGGTCAAACTGCAAGGTGCGCAGGGATCACTATAGGGGTCTTGTTCAAATGCAGATTCCATTCAGATCTGGTGAAGGACCTGAAACAGCTTTTCCAACAAGTCCCAGATTATGTCAATGCTGCTGGTCCACACACTGTAAGGGAGGAGAACTAAGTAAAAAAATCAGCAACCCATGACCAATACCCAGATATTCAGTTTAAGTATTTATACAGTAGGACTGACGTTCTTTATTTTTAATAAATTCAACAAATGTCAATGATGCTCAGCATTAGTTTCCTAGGGCTGCCATAACTAAGTACCACAACCGGCAGCTTACAACGACAGATCATTCTCAGGGTACTGGAGGCTAGGAATCTGAAATCCAGGTGTTGGCAGGGTTATCGCTGGAGGCTCTAGGGCAGTGGTCCTCAACCTTCCGAATGCCGCGACCCTTTAATACAGTTCCTCATGTTGTGGTGACCCCCAATTTCATTGTTACAAATTGAACATAATTAAAGCATAGGGATTAATCACAAAAACAATATGTAATTATATATGTGTTTTCCGATGGTCTTAGGCGACCCCTGTCAAAGGGTCGTTTAACCCCCAAAGGAGTTGCGACCCACAGGTTGAGAACTGCTGCTTTAGGGGAAAATGTTTCCTTGCTTCTTCTAGTTTCTGGTGCGTGCAGTTGGCCATCCCTGGTGTTCCTTAGGTGGTAGATGCATCACCCCTATCTCCACCTCCATCTCAACTCAACTTCTCACTTTTGTGTCTCCCCAGTCCCTATGCTGTGACAAGACATTGTCCTCTCTGTCTCTGTCCAAATTTTCTTCTTCTTATAAAGGCACCGGTTATTGGATTAGGGCCCACCCTACTCCAGAATGACCTCATCTTAACTAATTATGTTCCAAATAAGATTCAGGAGTACTAGGGGTTATGACTTCAACATAACTCCTTGGGGGACACACTTGTATGCATGCCAAAAAAATTGGGATCCACTAAAACTGTGTTTCACCATAGTGATGATTCATTAGAATCACCTGGGGAACTTTCAAAAATTACACCAATACTGGGCTCCAATCAATTAAATCTGGCCCTCTAGGGGTGAAATCAGGCATTAGTAGTCATTAAAAATGTCTCAGGTAATGTTCTAATGCATACGGTTGAAAGCCACGACATGAAACTCAGATTTTATAACTCTTTGTAAAATGTGAAATATGTTTTGTGGGGCTAGAGGGGGGACAAATTACTTTATTTGAAGGAATGGTACAAATTAAAGACATAAGTGGATGATTTGGTACAAGTTATAGAGAAGGTAAAGTCAACTCCAACATGCATGTACGGCTCTGGTGAACAGGGAAGTCACCCCCATGGCTACGGGAAGCCAGCCCAAGGCTTAGCTCTCCTGTCTCCCACGGTGTGCTTCTCAAAGAGATACTCTGCCGTGCCAGATTCAGGGATCCCCATCTCGCACATATTGGTTATGCTTTTTGATGGATTTCACCTGCTCATTCAGATACTGCCGGGGTCCAACCCCAGCAGGTCCAGGGGTTCCCAAAGGCGTAGATGGAGTCGGCGAAGAAGGAAGGACATGGAGACAGTGTTCAGTTGATCAGCAGCCTAGCCAGGATCTCCAGCCAGGATCTCCAGCCTAGTTCTGGTCTCGATCTCCAGAGAGGTTCTGCTGTTTATTGTCTTGTTACATCCATATTTATCCCAGTTGATTTTAATCCTGTCAATTTCTATTACAAAGGTTAGGGTGTTTCTTATCTCCATTCCAGGGAGTAAAGATTATGTAGCTTAAGCATGATTGTTTGTAGTGATTAACTACCCGCCTGGCACTTAGTTAAGGAGTTTCATCCCCTCCCTGACTTCAGGGAAAAATTCCTACCTGGGGAAACAACCTTTCTAGGAGAGGCATCCCCTCCCTGACTTCAGGGAAAAATTCCTACCTGGGGAAACAACCTTTCTCGGAGAGGTGACCTTGGTTAAAACACACAGCGCTAAGGGGAACAAACATATTAAGAACAGTATGCTATATACGCCAGGTCCCTTGAAACATATGCTGTGCAGATGTTTCTTTCCTGCAGCGACTGTGTCAAGCAGCAAGGATGGACTGGCTTCCGGCAAGATACTAAGTCTTAATGAAGTCATACAAATGGGGGTCATTTTCTCAGTGGCCAGTTTGTGCAATTCCAGTAGTGACTGATTCACACTACTTTCTAAGTGTAACACACACTCCAGAAAATGTGAAATGTTTTTAAATGAGAGGTTTACATGTTTTTCTTAGTTTGCGTTGGAAAAAATATACTGGTAATTTAGTCCTTGCTAAAAATGCTGTTTGGAAAACAGAGGCATTAATTTTTCAATGACAGTTTACATTCAATATTATCTTGTATTCGTTTCATGTGTACAGTACAGGGGTTAGACAATCATACACTTTACAGGGTGTTTCCCCAATAATTTCAGTATCCACCTGGTGTCATGCATAGTTATTGCAATACTAGTGGCCCTGCACACAAATCAGTGAGCCAGTAGGTTGTTGTCGCCCTCCTGTAGCTCTCTGCCCACCCCCCCGCCCTCCTGTAGCTAACCCCACCTCCCTCCGGCCTCCCCCCTCCCCCTCCTCATAGCTTGCTGCCCTGCCCCCTCCTGTAGCTCTCCACAGCCCGCTTGTACCTCGCTGGCCCACCCTCCTGCTGATCCATGATCTGGTTGTGCTGTGCTTGGTCATTACACCTCAGGGCGTAATGGCTAATTAGCATATTCCTCTCTTATTACATAGGATTATTGACTATTTCCTATGTTGTACTTTACATTCCTGTGACTGGTAACTACCAGTCAAAACAGAAGCATTTTGATAATGGTCTTTAAGAACCCAAAAGTTTCATCAGTAATATTACAGGTATTTGATCATTTTTCAATGGGCATAATATAGATTATTAAATATTTGCTCCTGTACATAGTAATTAGAGACATTTAGGAATAAAGGTAAATAATTAAGGAAGAAAGTGTATGTGAGAGAATTAAATTGAAGAAATATGAGCTTGGGAAATTAAACTAAATCCATTATATCTTAACACTGTTGCCAAGTCTTACACATGGTGTTCGCTCTCTCATTGTGCTCTAAAGGGACTATAATTTAGGACTGTATTTGGACTAGTCTTTCCAAATTTCCCTCAATTTTCCACAGTTGTGATTCCAGAAAATACTTGGTAATGGCTTCTAAATGTTTTAAAAATAGTAGCAACTTCAGCATAAAACATAAAAACAAGAGAAGAAAGAATGAGGTGCTCAATATATATAGTCAGACCTAGATCACTAGAAAATTCTTTGAAAAGCTTAAATGACCAATATTGGGTGTCATTTTCTTTTGGGGATTGAAGACAATTCTATATTGGTATTTGCTTTGTTGTCACGGTGATTACTGGCTAAACTAATAAAAATGTCATAAAATAATAAATTTCACTGTTTATTACAGATGGTGTAAAGTAAGGAGCTAAAGAAGTAACAGTATATTATAATCCAGAGGAGAATAAATAGTGCACTAACGGAAACACTAGAAGCTATCAACTGAGAAATATACTATCTAATAAAGACAGAATATGCAAATTGACCATCACACCATCACAAAGATGGCGGCACCCATAGCCACAAGATGGTGGCACCCAGTCCCCTCAGCCCCGCCGGAGTCCCCAAGTCCTTTTAGCCCCGCTGGGGGTGCGGCAGGTGCACGGTGAGGCCAGACCCGCCCTCAGCCCCCCAGCCGTCCAGGGCCAGCCCAAGGCACAGGCAAGCCTCGGATGTCGGCTGCCCAGCCGCCTAGGGGCGTCCCAAGGCACAGGTAAGTCTCGAATGTCGGCTGCCCAGCCACCCAGGGTACGCCCGAGGCACAGGCAAGCCTTGGATGGTGGCTGCCCAGCCACCCAGGGCCACCCAAGGCTCAGGTAACCAGGGCCATCTGAAGCTTGCGCTGCTGGCAGTGGCAGCAGCAGGGGTGTGATGGGGCATCGCCTTCTCCTTATGACTGGGTCACCTCCTGTCCCTGAGGGCTCCTGGACTGTGAACAGACTGGGCTGAAGAACCCCCCCTCCCCCCCATCCAGTGCATGAATTTTCATGCATCAGGCCTCTAGTAGCATAATAAAATGTGAGACGGAAATACTAATATGGAAGTGAACTAAAACATATTAATCAGGTTAATAAACAAATCAAACAACCTTTTCAATAGGAAAAGGTAAGGATAAAGAAGTCAACACATGGCTTTGTAGAACTACCATGAAAATTCATCATCTAAACCAGAACCCTTGAGAGGGGAAACAAGTTACTATTAATAATTATGCAAGGATGACAGCTACAATCAGGAGTTGTCCCAGAAATCTGAGGTGTTAACTATAGTTTTAATACACTGTACCAATATGCTTGGCTTCACTTTAACTGTGCCTCTGCTTTAGCCCTTGAAACACCTTTTCTATGTCTTTTCCATGACCAAACATGAAAGGATACAGTTAGTCAATATATATTCCAAAACTTTGTACACAAATCCATAAACACGAAATAATTTTGAGTAAGAATGGGCTAAATTACACCCTGGTGACATCAACCCCAAATCTGAGTGGCTGAAAACAACCCAAGTTTCTTTGTCTTTCATGCTACAAGGCCATCAGAGGCGGGCAGGGGGTTTCAGTTCAGTTTAGGCTTGAACATTGCCCGTCACAAAAGTTTCCTTTTTCAGAGGAAAAAGAGTGTCCAAGGCCTCACACCACAAGTGAGTGGCATTTCCTGGAAAAGACACAGAAACACTTTCTCATCACATTTGCCCAAACTTGCCACATGGTGCCACCCAACCATGAAAGGCCTAGAAAGTGCAATTGATCCTATGTTGTGCCTGGAAGAGGTGAAGTGGAACTATTTACAAATAGAATTGGTGACTGCCATAAAAATATCTTTATAACTCAGTATCTTCTTGAAACTTGCTCTTGTTATAAAGACCTCCTCTTTTTTTTTTTTGGAGGGGGAGTGTTGTTGTTTTGGAAGGGAGGCAATCTACCCCTCTCTCTTTTCTCCAGCACACTTTCCTCTCTGATTTCTGCCTTGCTTTGTCTTGTTGGGGTTTTTTTGTTTGTTTGTTCGTTTATTTGTTTGTATTTTACAGGATTTTTTTTTACATTTTTTAATAAATCTTTATTGTTCAGATGATTAGTTGTTCTTCTTTTTCCCCCCATAGCTCCCCTCCACCCGGTTCCCACCCTATCCCATGCCCTTACCCCCGCCCCACTGTCCTCGTCCATAGGCGTAAGAATTTTGTCCAATTTCTTCCTGCACCCCCCAGACTGCCTCCCCCCCGAGAATTGTCAGTCCACTCCCTTTCTATGTCCCTGATTCTATTATATTCACCAGTTTATTCTGTTCATCAGATTTTTGCTTTGTCTTGTTTTTATAACTTCTAATGAATGAATAAAAGTCTGTTCCTGCTACACACAGGCTGCAGAACAAACCATATTTCATTATGCCACTTTTTGTACTAACTCTTCTACTTAACACTTAGCAAGCAATGAGGCATGGCTGCACAATCTCTGTGATCAGTACAGCTGGAAAACAGCCACATTTTTCAAAATACAAATTCGGAAAACACCCCTTTCCCCAACAGGCAAAGTGGTGATTGTCACACAAGACACGAATATCTGAGTAGAGTGCACGTAATACTCTGGATGTAGAACACACACAAAATTCGATATACAGAACGGCCTACCATGTAAACTTAATATGTGTGTATAATATATAAGCCCTGCGGAGGGACATTAAAGGTTGTTATTCCTGAGTGATGGCATTACAGCCCATTTTTAAAATTACATTTCCTTCTGTAGATGTTTTCTTTGTTTTCTAGATAACTTGAAATACCCTTGGATTTGTTTACATTGTTATATAAGAAAAAAATGTACACTTCTGGTCCTGGCCTTAGTAGGATGTATTTGTCTTTCTCTGAGAAGGCTAACTTCCAGACCAGATGCTAGTCTCTGCGTACATGCGTATTATGGCTTTAAGCTGCTTTTGGAACACCATTTGATTTTATGGTTATAATAACCTGGTGTCTTAGAAATAGATCTTTCAAGGAGAATTTTAATGTGAAAAATTGGTTGTATATATATGGAGTTGCATGAGGGACAAAATTTACACATGAATTGTTATTCTCGGTGGTACCAAAAATTAGCAAACACTAACCTCATTTTATGCTTCTTCACAGATACCTTTAAAATCTTAACTCAAATCCCATTCCTAATCTTCATAATAAATTATCTAAATATGCTGCGTTGCTGTGCAATTCAAAATGGATATAATTTTGAAGCAATTGTAACCCTTCTAACATAACACTGTTTGCTAATTGAAAGTGGTGAAATATCATGTAGCCTTTATAACTGAGCCTTAAACAGGTTCATAATTAATTAGCTATATAACTGTATTACTTAAAAAAGAGCAGGTGTTTTTTGAAAAAGAATATTTGCAACTTGATATTTATTACTAGGGAGGGAGTTGAGAATCAGGCTGCATAGATCCAAATCTCTACATGCTGTGTTGTTTTGTTTTTATTTGTTTGTTTGCTTGGATAAATCAATTTCTCTGAGCCTGTCAAATGGAGTTTTAATAGTACCCAGCTTATTTTCATATATATATGCTTATTTTAATATATATACATATATATTTAATTTAAAATATTATAAAGCCAGAATGTCTTCTAAAGAGAAAATATTTTTAAAATAACTAAATAAGATTTTAGTTTTTAAAAAGTTTATCTCTTCACTTGCAGTATAAAATTATCATTTATAAAAGTCTTTTTGTCAATTTTAATTTAGTTCAAATCTATATATTGTTCAAGTTAGTATTTTTTTCTAATAATCTCTTACTATATCTGGGATACGTGTCTATATGTTTCAAGTATGCATCACATATATATCTATATAACTTATTATATTTCTTAAATGTAAGATTATTTAAAATAGTGCTAATTGAGTGCTTACTTTGTACCAGTATCAATTCTAAAAACATTTCTATGTTAACTTATCAAATCCAAATATTCATCCATTTCAGTTTACAGGTTGAGTCTTAGGAAATTAAAAGCAATTTGTTTAATGTTAAGAATTATTATAAAGAGCAACTGAATTATTACTCCATCCTTCAACTTACAATAATTTTGCACAATTTTTTAGATTTGTATCTAAACTTAAACCTAAGCTCAACTATGTGTGATTAATTATAACCCTTAGGATATCTTCCTAGTGGTTCACTATTACTCTTAGTTCAAAATGATCTTTAAGAAAAAATTAATATCTCGTAACTAAATAACAAATTTGTTATTCAGCTATGAAGGGGAACCCACTGAATCTCAGACTCCTTATTAAATATAGGGATAAGTTGTGCCTCTATTGGGCAAACTCTAAGATCAGAATTCAATTTATTACTACTCTGCAAAAAATATAGCTTTAAAATTATAAACATAAGTCATGAATAATGATAATACTTACAGCTGTAAGTGACAGAATTTTGTTTAAAGTTGCTCCAATAGCATACACTGGACTTGGAATAATATTTTATCAGAAATCATAGACAATGCAAAAACTTTATCTAATTATGTGCATTAAAATT
This sequence comes from Myotis nattereri, assembly GCF_964212035.1. Taxonomy (NCBI): domain Eukaryota; kingdom Metazoa; phylum Chordata; class Mammalia; order Chiroptera; family Vespertilionidae; genus Myotis; species Myotis nattereri. Next base: position 32,628,972 of record NC_138076.1, read on the forward strand.
GATTCAGAGATAATTTCGATAAAATAAATCTCAGAGATATATTTCTTGCTTTGAAACCTTAACTTGTAATCTTTTGGTAAGTTCTTCTCAATAGGATTTTAAAGTACTGTTAAATTATGTCAAACAACAGTACAATAAATACTTGAAAAAGCAACAACTTACCAAAAAGAATGATTCCATTTTTATGTAAAGTAATATATGTGGATCTTATATGTAAAATATATTTTTTTATAAAGAGTCACTGGATAGGTACCAAAAGGCTAGTATTTACTGTTTTCTGCCTGGTAATATTGAGAGTAATTTTAATTCCTTCATTTTCTTATCTTTGTTTTCCAAATTTTCTACAGTGTGCCAGAATCAGCTTTGTAATTTAGAAAAATTACAGAGCAATACCAAATCCATAAGTGAGTAAATTATTATCATTCATCATTCTAACACTTTGTCAATGGATTTGTTTTCATTTTTTTAAAAATCCTCTTCTATATTTACCCATAAAAGTGCAATAATACCTGCCACAATTTCATTTAAATTAATTTTTAAATCAGTCTCTGTGAAAAAGTAACAAAAAGATATGCCACCTTTCTAACTATTCAAAAATACTGATATATCACTGGGTTATAATATTTCAAGTCCATTATGCTTATATGCGATGTTCATTCTGAAATACAAGGTTCAAATCTGCAATGTATTAACATTCAACATTTTAGCAAGCCAAAAGAATATTATAATCATGTATCAGCAAAGCTTTTCTAAGTAAAGTCTCTTCTAGAACCCTTTGCATCTGAATACAGGGATTCCCAGTGAATAATGCCTTCAACCCTGTCAGCTTGATGTATGGGTCCTTTCTCCATCTCCAGGATGATTTACGGATGTGTTCCCAAAAGTAGCTCTCATATTACATCCTGAGGGCCTTCTCTGATCAAAATAATGAAGACAATAAATGTATACAAAAGAAAAATACTACATATATTTTTAAAGCAGAAATGAAAACAATACAATCACTATTGCTCCTTTCATTTTGTTAAAAATGTAATAGCCAAAACTCAGACCATACAATTTTACAAATCTTCAAATATTATTTATCTTTGAATGTTTTTAATATTCTTAATATTTGCTCATAAACATGATCTTTATCATTCTCTGAATCTATAATATCAACATTAAAGCTCAATATTTATAGTAATATTGCAATGTATGCTTTTAATATGATTTTCAATTTATGATCCCATTGGAGTGGATAATCCTGTAATCCTGGAGATCAGCAAAACAAGTAATATTTTCATCATTCTTCACCTGGTAACACCATCCATAAACTTTTAGGGGATGACTGCATACACTGTAATGTTGCTTAATAAAACCGTCTTTTTTTGTATGAAGGGTCCTCATCTCCACCGTATCTCCACAGCTCTATCCCCACCACAAACACACTCATATCTTTCACTTGACCAATCCCTATTCATCCCAACTCAGTCTTCACATGACATGGAAGCCATCTCCAAAACAGTACACAAGACTGCATGGCAATTGTCCTGCTGTCTGTCCCCTTAGCACTGTTTCCTAATATTTATACTATGAATTAAAATGTTCCGATTAAATATCTTCCTTATTCCCTTGCCTGGGTTTGTATGTGAGAAGAGGGTATCACCTGCCTCTCCTGGATGAAACATCCTTCTTCTCCTTAAAAAATCCTCAAGTTTAGAAATTTTGTCTATTTCACTTTGTACTTCCAATATCTATGAAAATCCTGCATGTGGAATAGACTTAACAGAAACAAATTGAGATCAAGGTCAAGAATAAAGACAAGCCTGACCAGTGTGGCTCAGTGGATTAGAGTGTCATCCTGTACACTGAAAGGTTTCGGGTTCCATTCCCAGTCAGGGCACATACCTAGGGTTCCTATTGGATCCCTGGTTAGGGGGTAATGGATCTGTTTCTCTCACACATATCAATGTTTCTCTCTCTCTCTCTCTCTCTCTCTCTCTCTCTCTCTCTCTCAAATCAATAAAAACATATCCTCAGGTGAGAATTTTAAAAAATTTCATACAAAGACAAACAATACAATTAAAAAATGGCAGAACGCCTGAATAGACACTTCTCCAAAGAGGATATACAAATGGCCAAGAGACATATGAAAAGATGCTCAATGTCACTAATCATCCAAGAGATGCAAATTAAAATGACAATGAGGTACCACCTCACACCTGCCAGAGTGGCTATCATCAATAAATCAACAAACAACAGTGCTGGGGAGGATGTGGAGAAAAAGAACCCCTAGTAAACTGTTGGTGAGAATGCAGACTAGTACAACCACTATGGAAATCCGGTGTGGAGTTTCATAAAAAAATTAAAAATAGAACCGTCGTTTGACTCAGTGATCCCACTTCTAAGAATATATCCTAAGAAGACAGAAACACCAATCAGAAAGAATATCTGCACCCCTATCTTGATAGCAGCACAATTTACAATAGCTAAGATCTAGAAATAGCCCAAGCGCCCATCAGAAGATAAGTGGATTAAAAACTGTGGTACATTTACACAGTGGGATACTACGTTGCTATGCTTCTTTTTGAGACAGCATGGCGAGATCTGGAGATTATTATGCTAAGTGTAATAAGCCAATCAGAGAAAGACCAATACTATATGATCTCACTTATATGTGAAATCTAATGAACAAAATAGAAACAGAAGCATGGATACATTGAACAGACTGATGGTTGTTAGAGACTGGATAAAAGAAGATGAAGTATTAACCCAGAAACACTTCATACTAGTGACCTGGTGCACGAATTGGTGCACATTGAAAGAAAATTAATTAGAAGGTGGCCGGCGGTATGGGACTCGGTGAGATGGACCAGACGCCCTGGAGCCAACCTCTGGTGGTCCCTTTCTGGCATCTGCAGAGTGAGAAGGGTCCCTCTGGCAGGTGGGGGCCCTCAGCCTGGCCTGCAGGGATCAGGCCAAAACCGGCTCTCTGACATCCCTTAAGGGTCCCGGAGTGTGAGAGGGCACTCTGCAAAGTTCCTGTCATACAGGGTGTGGAACACAAACACAAGTGTGTAGTAAACCAGATTCGGGGCCAACAGTGCCCCAGCAACAACATAACCTATGGTCGAAGGTGGAATCGTGCAGTCCCACAAGGAATCGGGCTCCCTCCTCTCTGGATTCAGGATGCATCACCCAAGAACCACCGCTGACAAGTCACCGCAGCTAGGCAGCTCCTGCGTTGAGCATCAGGCCCCTGGTGGTCAGTGCACATCATAGCGACCGGTCTGTTGGTTGGACACTTAGCATATTAGCCTTTTATATATATAGACTAGAGGCCCAGTGCAAAAAAATTTGTGCACTCAGCGGGGAGGGAGGGTCCCTCAGCCCGGCCTGTGCCCTCTCGCAGTCTGGGACCCCTTGGGAGATAATGACCTGCTGGCTTAGGCCTGCTCCCGGGTGGCAGGGGGCAGGCCCAATCCCTAGGTACAGTCCCTGGTCAGGCTCAGAGCAGGGCCGATTGGGGGGTTGGGGCACCGCCCCCTGTCACACTCAAGGCAGGGTCGATGGGGAGGTTGCGGCGCCACCCACTGTCACGCACAGAGCAGGGCCCATCAGGGGAGTTGGTGCTCCGTACCCTGTCATGCACAGAACAGGGCCAATCAGGGGGTTGGGGAGCTCCCCCCTGTCACTCACAGAGTAGGGCCGATAAAGGAGTTGGGGCACTGCCCCCTGTCACACACAAAGCAGAGCGGATCAGGGGTTTGGGGCGCCACTCTCTATCACCCACAGAGCAGGGACGATCGGGGGTTGGGGAGCCGCCACTCTCACACTCAGGGCAGGGCCGATGGGGAGGTTATGGCTCTACCCCGTCACACACAGAGCAGGGCCCATGGGGTGAGGGGGTTGGGGCGCCGCACCCTGTCACACACAGAGCCGCAGGGCGATCAGGGGGTTGGGGAGCTCCCCCCTATCAGGCACAGAGCAGGGCTGATCAGGGGGTTGGGGTGCCTTCCCCTGTCACAAACAGAGCAGGGCGGATAGGGAGGTTGTGGCCCCGCCCCCTGTCACACACAGAGCCACAGGGCTATCAGGGGGTTTGGGCGCTGCCCCTTGTCATGCTGTTCCCGGTGCCGGGAGGCCTCTCGGCTCCGCTAATCCTGGTAATGGGAGGCCTTGCTGCTCCGCTGATCCTGGTGCTGGGAGGCATATTACCCTTTTACTATATAGGATAGAGGCCTGGTGCATGGGTGCGGGCCGGCTGGTTTGCCCTGAAGGGTGTCCTGGATCAGGGTGTGGGTCCCCACTGGGGTGCCTGGCCAATCTGGGTGAGTGGCTGAAGGCTGTTTTCAGGCTGGCGGGTGACTGAAGCTCCCAACTGCTCCTTTTTTTCTTTTTTTTTTATTCTGGGCCAGCTTTAGCTCTGGCTCCAGCTCTGAGGCCTCTGCTGCTGAAAGCAGGTATCTGGTTTGTTTGGGTTCTATAATCGAAACACTGTATCAACTCCAGCTCTGAGATCCCAGCCAGCTGAAAGCTGGTTTCTGGGGTTTTGTTTAGCTTCTATATTTGTAACAATGTTTCAAACTGCAAGCTCAGAGGCCGGCAAGGCAGGCGGGGAACGTTGGTTTCCTCCATCACTGAAGCAAGCAAGCCTCATGTTAACTTCAAGCTGCCTGGCTGCCGGCCACCATCTTGGCTGGCAGTTAATTTGCATATTGCCCTGATTAGCCAATGGGAAGGGTAGTGGATGTATGGCTAATTACCATGTTTCTCTTTTATTAGATAGGATAACCCATAGAAACAGACAACAGTGTAGTGATAGCCAAAGTGATAGCCAAAGGGAAAGGGGGAGTGGGGTAGGTGGAGGTAGGCAAGTGGGGTCGGGAGGACCGAAAGAGACTTTACTTGGAATGACTGGCCCACAATGCAGTGTGCAGGTGATAATTTATTGAGTTGTAGACTTGAAACCTTTTTGTGAGCCAATGTCACCACAATAAATTTAATTTAAAAAAATAACATTTGACAGAATCCAACAGCATTCTTTGTTAAAAACACTTAACAAACTGAAAAGGGAACTTTCTCAACTTGGTAAAGGGAATCTACAAAGAATCCTCAGCTAACATTATATACTCAATGATGAAAACCTAAAAGTTTTCCTTTTAAATTCAGAAGACAAGGATATCTGCTCTCATCACTTCTATTCAACATTGTAATGGAGGGTCTAGCCAGGAAACTTACACAGTAAAACAAAAATAAGTAAAGGCATCAAGATCGGAGAGAAAGAAGTAAAACTATTCCTATTAACAAAAGACATTATCTTGTATACAGAAAATCCTAAGGAATTGACATACAAAAATTCTACTAGAACAAATAACTGAATTCAGCAAACTTGGAGGATACAAGATCAACGTTTAAAAAGAAATCAATCATATATCTAATTACTAACAATGAAAAAATCAAAATAAAATTAAGATACTAATTATATTTATAATAGAAATAAAATAATAAAGTTAGAAATAAACATCAAAAGTTTAATAGTTGTACACTGAAACCTACAAAACACTGTTGAAAGAAATTAAAGACTGGAATAAATTGAAAGACATTTCATGTTCATGGGTTGAAAGCCCTAATATGTTAAGAAAGCAATATTTCCCCAGAAAGATCTACAGATTCAATATAAACCCTATCAAAATTCACCTGACTTTGTGAGGAAATTGGCAAACTGGTCATAAAATGTATATGAAAAGGCAAGGAACCAAGACTAGTCTGAACAACCTTAAACGGAAAAACAATGTTAGAGGGCCAACATTTGCAATTTTAAAACTTACTGAACAGCTACAGTCATTAAGACAATGTGATACTAGCATAAGGATTGACATACAGATCAATGCAATAGACATAAATCCTTACATTTATGGTCAACTGAATATTAACAATGGCTCAAACAGATGAAGAAGAGTTTTCCAACAAGTGATGCTGGGACAACTGGGTATCCCCATGCAAAATAATCAAGTTAGACCTCTTCCTTACACATACACAAACAGATCACAGACTTAAATTTAAGAGATAAAATAATAAAACTCTTAGAAGAAAACATAAGGGTTATGTTACAGTTTGTGAATTATATTTTAACTAGAGGCCATGTACACGAGGTGGGGGGGGGGGTCCCCTCAGTCCGGCCTGCACCCTCTCGCAATCCAGGACCCCTCGGAGATGTCCAACTGCCGGTTTAGGCCCGAACCCTGCAGGATCGGGCCTAAACCGGCAGTTGGACATCCCTCTCGCAATCTGGGACTGCTGGCTCCTAACTGCTTGCCTGCCTGCCTGCCTGATTACCCCTAACCCCTCCACCTGCCTGCCTGATGGTCCCTAAACCCTCTGCCTGCCTGCCTGATGGTTCCTAACCACTAGCCTGCCTGCCTGATCACCACTAACTGCCTCTGCCTTGGCCCCTTCCATAGCAGCTTCATCCGGAAGGATGTCCGGAATGACGTCCGGAAGGTCATTCGGCTGTTCAGTCTAATTAGCATATTATGCTTTTATTATTATAAAGATGTTAAAGCAAAAATCAACTTATCCATGTCTTTTCATGTTTTAATATGCTCCATTACATAATTTCAGAATATTGTTTCATGTATTAAGTTCTCTTCATTTATTACATAAAGCTTATAGATGCCATAAGTACCCTCCTCTACTATTCTCTTAGTAGTTTTTAAGCCATCACAATATTTCTTTTTAATCCTCACCTGAGAATATGTGTTCATTGATTTTCAGAGAGAGAGGATGGGAGACAGAGAGAGAAATATCAACATGAAAGAGAAACATCTATCTATTGCCTCCTGTACACACCCCAACCAGATATCAAACCCACAACTTAGGTATGTGCCCTGACTGGGAACCAAACCCACAATCTTTTCGGTGCACTGGCCAGTGCTCCAACCAACTGAGCCACATAGTGTCAATGCCTGTACGTATTATCGACTGGTAACAATAATAAAAAAAATTCACAAACCAGCACTGGTCCATATACGTATAGCAAAATATATCACAATTGTCTACAAAGCCATTTTTAATTTCTTTTCTTAATTGATTAAGGTATTACATATGTGTCCTTATTGCCCCATTGCCCCCTCACCCCCCCCCCAACTCATGCCCTCACCCCCCTGTGGTCTGAGTCCATTGGTTAGGCTTATATACATGCATACAAGTCCTTTGGTTGATCTCTCCCCCTTACCCCCACGCTCCCCTACCTTTTTAAAGGCAAGTACCTTAAGCAGTTTGTATACGTTTCCTTATTATCACTAACAAATTTTCATAACCTTAAAACCTGCTCTAATGATGTGCCTGTGTGCACTGCTGAAGTAATTTTACAATGAATAATCCCTTTTCCTACTCTTCCTACCTCTTCTTATGTCCTCTGGTAGTTGGATACCTTCTGTGAAAAACCTTACTTGGGCAAGTAAAACTAGAATACCGTTCAGATTCAGAAATGCCATAAACACATTAATGGAGTGAGTTTTTATTTAGGAATATTGTCCTGTCTCCAGAGATTCTGCTTTGAAAAGGCTTACGCCCTTCAGACCAAAAAATACACCATTATTCTAAAAGTGCTTTGTGCTAGAGAATATATTGCATTTACTTGCTTGAGAAACGTGTCTTATTTAGTATTTTAAATATGCCTTTTCCTTAGGTATGGGTGTTCACAGCTCTAAATGAGTTTACACAGAAGAAATAGGTAACAGCACTTACAGAGGAATGAATACATGTGTGATTCAATACAAAAAGCAATTTTACCTACAGCATCATGTAAATGTGCTAGAGTCTCCAAATATCCGTGTATAATCACAGTTTTAGGTCATTAAACAAAACAGAACACATTCTATACTACCTAACCGCAGTTTTGGTTAAAACATCTGTACCTTTCACAATAAAAATCAATGGAAAGTCATAAAAAAATTACTCGGAGAGCATTGCTTTAGAGAGTTCCATTTTATCTCCCAAAAAGAAAGCATTTTCAGCAAGGGCTCTGCCAGGATCTGGCAAATGTTGCCTTGGAAGTCCATGCCACCAGAATAAAAGAGAGCAAATATTGGTTTCTGTTATGTAAACAAGTCATGCTCTTCTGTTGTACAAGTCAAACTAATGGGAAAGTGGACAGCTCTTAGTACATAAGGGTCCCGAGATGAGACATCTTCTAATTTCAAACTGATCATGCCTGGTAAATATATTTTGTTAATATAAACTGCATTAAATGTTAGAGGGAGTTCAGTAATTACCAGGTCACAGATAGATCCTTCTCTGTTCTATAGTGTTTTCAACAACCTTATGAAATAGACAAAGCCTAGTATATGTATTATTAGAAAAGAAACCAAGCACATCACATCAATTTTATCATATTACTCAAAATAAACCATTCATCATAAAAGAGGACATTGACCAAGTTCAATACATACTTTGAACCTAGAGTAACACTGTATAATAATCGCATGCTGAAAATGAGTCCTGAACACAAATGATGTTATGGGAATAAATTATTTTTAGAGAGCCTGATCATAGGCTTCTTAAATATTAAAATATAAAAACATGTTTAGTTTTGACTGATTTGTACTACTTGTAATATTTTACACTATTCAATGCAAAATTCAATTTACAAATGTTTGTTTCCCTAAAAAGTCATTTCTCTAAACATGTTTATCTAAAATGAGCTAATAAAAACAGTTTAATATCAAGAGTACATAACTAAATATCCATCTCAAACGTAAAATTCTGCTTTAAATATCCAAATTTAAATGGGTGGAAACAAAGTCAGTGTTACCTAAAATAAGTGCAAAACATACATAAAAAGCATAAAATTTCCATAACTCGCTTAATTTTTCAATACCGTCTACTAAAATATCCAAAGTAGATATTTAGTATCACATTCATCATGTCTATTTAATTAAAAATGCCATTTCCTGCCAGAATTTTATCCTGACAAATTTGGCTTGAGCATATGCCTGTGTACAACTGAATCAATTTCACACTTACTCACCTCCCTGTCTCTGGGAGGTGGTCCATTCATTGGTTTGATATTGCCATAGCAACTCAGCAACATGGTCACATACCCACCAAGCTCTGCTGTTCAAGTTCCAGTACATGCTGAACTGCCTCAGGCAAATTGAAACACTGTTCTTTTATAGATGGATCTTTTCCCGTTGTTTCTTAGCCTGATATTCTAACACTGATATTTTAATTCCAATTTATAGTAATTCAAGAAAAGCAAATGTAAGGTTAATTGTTTCTGCTAGAGAGTACATTTTGGTGCACATTTGAAAAATGTTTTAAGCTCTAAAGAAAAGAACATGAGCTAACATGCATTACCATTGCTAAGGGGGTTAGAGGGCCTGTAGTTTAGTAGCTGAACAAAGTTTAAGTAACACATCTTTTAGGCTGAATATCTAGCCACAATATTATACTTTCAAATAAAAGGCAGTTCTTTAAAAGTAAAGCTTTTAATTGACAAAGTATCACAAACTAGGTGGTCTAAATCAACATAAAACTATCCTCTCACATCTAGACACCACAAGTACAGAGTCAAGGTGTCATCAGGGCCACCGTCTAGGGAAGAATCTGTCCCATCCCTTCTCTTAGTCACTGGCAGCTGCCTGGGATCCTGGGTGTCCCTTGGTTTGCTGTACCCCAACCCCTGCCTCTGTCTTCACATGGCTGTCTTTCCTCTGCATGTTCATCTATAAGGACACTGGTCACTTTGAAGGACTCATCTGAACTAACTACCTCTGCAAAGACCCTATTTTTAAGCAAGGTCACCTTCAGAGGTGCTAGGAGCTAGGATTTCAACACGACATTGTGGACGATACAATTCAACCCACAACAGAGCTACTGAGGAAACGTCTATACAAAGTGAAGAAAAATCAAACATCTCATCAGGCCACTGTTTCCTTCATCGCTGGGGACAGGCAGCCCCAAGTACTAAACTGCACTCAGCAATATACAAGCAAGTGAGAAAGGTGGTGGTTTAGTACACTACACAGGACAACACATGACACCAGCCGTGGAGTTTGCACTGTTCTCTCATGGATCACTTCCTTCAAGGGCATCATGCTGGGTCTCTGTGGCAGGCCCCAACCCAGTGGGAGCCACAGGGGGCAGCAGGCGCAGAATGGAGGAAACAGCTCTGCCAGCCAAGCAAGGAAAGCTCCCCGAGGGCACATTCATTTATAATCCATTAGCTGAAGCTGGGCTGAGTGGGTGGCTTTAGCTGCTCAACAATGCGTGCCTCTCACTCCTCTTCACTCCCCTCAGACACACGCTTTATCTGCCAACACCTCCACTGTGCATTTCTCCCCACAACTGCAATTCTTCTGTGAGAAGACCCTGCTAAGGGTCTTTCCCTTGGGATTTGCCCTTTGATTCAGAGTGGAGCTGAGGAAACATGACAAGGAATGCCTGTGCTAATGCCAAGCCCTCTCCCAAATGTGAGAGGGCAGGAGAACTGGGAGACTTTTCCTAGGGCAAAATTCAGTAGGAGTCAGGGAGCCAGGAGGAACCACAAAAGCCAATTTGACTTCAAAGTAAGACAGACAAACTTGGCACAGTGAACACCTGAAGAGGAAAACAGAACACAGGTGTCCAAAACCCTGGCGTCATTATCTTTGCTAAGAGAATGAATCAAGCTCTCTATGGAAATATATTTTTTCCATCTTACTGAAAAGCTCCTAATATTTGGAATGCTTTCTTTAAGAAGATTGAAAATAAGATTCTAATGAAAGATTCCCTCAATTATTCTCAGGGGATGCTTGGGGTTGGTGGCTTGGCTCAATCCAATTATCATGTAGCCCCACTATGTGATAATGTATACATGTATCTGTCATCCAGTTATATATAATATAGACATATATATTATATATACATATATATAATGTGTATACACACACACACACACACACACACACACACACATACTAGTGGCCCGGTGCACAAAATTCATGCATGGCGGGGGGGGGGGGGGGAGGGTGTCCCTCAGCCCATCCTGAACCCTCTCCAATCTGGGACCCCTCAGGGAATGTCCATAGGGATCGGGCCTAAACCGGCAGTCAGACATCACTCTCGCAATCCGGGACCGCTGGCTCCTAACCGCTCACCTGCCTGCCTGCCTGATCATTGCCCCTAACCACTCTGCATGCCAGCCTGCTCACCCCCAACTAGCCCCTCCTGCCGGCCTGCTCGCTCCCAACTTCCCTCACTGCTGGCCTGATCACTCCCAACTGCCCTCCCCTCCTGGCCTGATCGCCCCTAACCGCCTCTGCCTTGGCCCTGCCACTATGGCTTTGTCTGGGCAGTGGCCACAGAGCCGGCTGGGGTGACCAAGGAAGCCAAGCCCCCGCCTCCTGCCCGCTCCAGCCATCTTTGTCGCATCAATTTGCATATTCCCTCCTTATTGGCTGTGGGTGCCACCATCTTTATTGCAAAGTGATGGTTAATTTGCATACTACTCTGTTATTAGATAGGATATATATAGTTTTATATATACTTTTTATCACTATATAACAAATTTAAAGGAGAGAAAATGCATATGTAGTACTCAAGTTTTTCTTTGCATAACCTCTTTGCCTTTATAAGAAACAGTGCTGTATAAAAATGTCAATTTTTCCTTTTGAATAATGTATTTGCCTTATTTTTACCATGCTATTTACATAATTAAAAACTTCTCTTCTAAGGTTTTCATGTAAACATACCATGTCCCACTTTGAGGTCAGAAATCAATGGCAATTGTCTCCAACTTCAAGTAAGCCACAACAATGTGCAAACTATGGTTCATGAAACCAATTTAATGGGTGGCAATTGGCATTGTTTCTACTCTTCAAATAGAGACCATCTCCTCTAGTAAGTTTTGTGAAGCTTTCGTTTCAGTTGTAAGTTATACTTATGTTTCAGTTATAAATGTGTATATGTGTGTGGTGTATAAGTATGTTTGTTGCAGTGTTAAATGTATTACTTGATGTGCCTCACAAAAAGAATTATCTGCAATCCACTGCCCTTCAGAGACCCTTCCTATTCTGCTTGTACTCTGGCAGACATCATCTGTATTCAACTCACCTGGGTACCTGTAACTCTACATGAATTTTAAATGCGTTTTAGCTCACAATGAGCACTTGATAAGAGCTTGTTCAATGAGTGAGGGAAAGAAATGATAAGAACTGACTTAAGGAATACACACTGGTCCAAACATGTAATGATCCTCTTTTGGGACTAGCCAACCAATTAACAACTACTTATTAAAAGTGACAAACAAGACATCCAAAACAGAGGCAGGATATTCGATGCTAGCAAATAAAAAAGAATAAACACATAAATTACGATTTCTGCATAGTCTGGAAAGCTTGCACTTGTTAGATAATATCCAGATCTCTTCAACATTTATGAGAGACCATCACCAAAAGATGAGTGGAGGCACCTCGTTTTCAATAAAAGATGATAAATGTATATTGGAGAAGCTAGTGAAAGCTAGAAAATATTAAACCTCCCCCCCCCACCCCTCCCCCCCTACACACACACAGAAAAGTAGATAATAATAAGAACATGACTAGTACTCAAATGAGATGGCAAAACTTATAATTTAGAATAGGGAGCCAACATCATAAAGGGGGTAATTTGAGGCAAAAATGAAGTATAAGATAGTTGTTTATAGAAAAATTAGGGAGATGAGCTCTGACCTCACAAAGAAAAAGAAGCCAAAAAAAATAATATGACAGGGCAATATCACAGAGGCCACACTAAAATTTTTTCATGAAGGAAAAATATTCGCACAGTACACAATTTCTGTATTTTGCTGACAATTCAAGAGCACTGAATTTATCCATGGAGAGAGTATCAAATATAGAGAATATATGCCCCATGATGCAGAGACTTGTTCCCAAAGAGCTTCATACAGCTCATCAAGGAAAACCAACGTTACAGCAACTTTGAGAGAGCACAGTGTCTTTGGGACATTGGAGTATATTGGGGATGATGCACCTCGATTTCAGAACTAGCACCTTCAGCATAGGGATGGTTTCAAACTGCGTTTCCTCCCATTTCTCAGGCACTAGAGTCCTCAGCAGCAGATGATATGAGGAACTGAAGGAAGAACAGAAGTGCAACAGCCCACTCCCGGGATACGAAGAAGGCTATTCGATGGATGCACATGTGACACCTCTTTGGGAATTTCTTATATGATGGGGGGAGGCACAGTCTTGAAGTGGAACCAGAATGTCTGCCTCTGGAGGTAGAAGTAAAACTATAGAAATACTGTTAGTTATCAACACCATAACTTCATATACCCACTGTGGGAATACCTCAACCTGGGATAACTCCGAATACCAATAGACAACATTTCTGCCCAAAGTTGTTCCCAGTATAATGTGAGAGAATGACACAGTAAGTGTGGAGTTGCAGTAAACTATGATTAAACACTATGACAGATGAAGTGAAAGAAGCATTATCTCTAGACCTCTATTTCAGGCAGGTAAGATCACAGGCGCTTCTAGGGAGGAAAAGCAAGAACTAGGTCTAGAAGAGTGAATGAAAATAAGCCCAGCAAACGGAAAGCAGGCAGATGTGACAGGAGGGCGGCACTAGGTCATCAGGGCATAGCATAGTGTATGGCTATAATGCATGCATGTGTTGAAGGACATGGATTTGAGAATGTGTTTGAGAATATTTAATTCTGATATTCTGATATAAGGAAAAGATACACAAACATGTTGGATGAACTCATAAAAGGGAATCAATGTACAATGTAGGTAAGCTGATTGTGAAATGAAGGCATATGCATGGGATTCATTAAATGTATAAAATATTAGGTGCACTTTTATTTTTTAGTGTTTAATGTGTTTTCATTGATTTTTGAGGGAGAGGCAGGGATAGGGATAGAAACACTGATGAGAGAGAAACATGAATCAGCTGCCTCCTGCATGCCCCCTACTGGGGATAGAGCATGCAACCCAGGCCTGTGCTGAGGAATCCAACCTGGAACCCCTTGGTGAATGGCTGGAGCTCAAGCACTGAGGTGCATTTATAATCATGCCTGTGGTTATAGTGTTTCTCTTTAAGATGCATTCTCAAAGAGCAAGTTAACATTTCTGGCAACAAAGAAAAGAGTAAAATAATGGGATGCTTTTCTCCCAAGTGCAATAATTCATTTTCAAAGCATTAGCGGGGACTCAATAAATGTTTTCTAATTGAAAAAGCAAATTTAGAAGGGAGGAATAGCTTTAGTAAGTATAATAAAATAAAGACAAATGATAATCATTACTTTCCTCTTTCAATTTAGTTTATTTCAATTACAGATCCACAAACATCATAACTTAAATAATCTCTAAGTGCTATAAATGATTCAATATTATTTTGCCTTAATTAAAAGTCATGACAGAATACAAACGGCAGATCTAACATCACCAGCTTGCTTTCTATTTTAAATTTTGTTTGTATTCTAGCAGGTGAGAAAAAAAACAAACTATTTTTATACCTTCTTCAAAGAACAAAAGACTTCATTTTCAGATCCCAGGAGTTAAGTTTGAGTAAAGTTTCAATATCACTATGAGGGTAATTTTCTGACATCACCCGAGCATACATACTGTGTGTCTTTACCCATGAGAGATAGTTGAGTTAAAAGCTCAAAGGGTACAGTGGGGCTGGACTACCAGGCACTTTTGCAAAGACTTCTATGCTTTCCAAGACCATGTGCACAGCTGCCAAAGGGCTGACGCCACTGGAAGTAGCACCCTTGGCGGCTCTGGCAAACAGCAGATGGACAGGAATGCTGTCGCCAGTGGCTAAACTGTCCCCGAGGCCTGCTGTCTCTCCTCATCGCTCATATGCCCCACTATTTGCCCATCTGCAATCGAGGTCATGGATGCACAAAGACAGTGAGATGGTGTGGCAGCCAGCTGGCCCCATCAGCTTCATGGACATGAAGCAGAGCTGGATTCAGTTCCAAATACACGGGGAGCCACCAAAGACAGAAATCCAGAGTATCTTGCCCAGGAAGGGGCCAGAGAATCTTCACCAAAGTTCACTGCAGGAAATTTGGGCTCATGGTTATTCCTTCTACTTTGCATTATTGCCAAAATTAGCTCCTATTTTAAGTCAAATTTGTTAAGATTTCTTTTTATTTAAGATTTTATTATTATTTTCTAAATATGTTTTTATTGATTTTTAGAGAGAGAGGAAAGGAGAAGGATGGAGAGATAGAATCATCGATGTGAGAGAAACATGGATGGGGCCTCCTCCTGCACACACACCCCAACCACACCCCTACACCCCCACTGGGGATCGAGCTTGCAACCCATGCATGTGCCCTGACCAGGAATCAAACCAGCGACCTCTTGGCTCATGGGTTGACATTCAACCACTGAGCCACACAGTCGGGCAAGACTTTATTATTTTTAGAGCAATTTTAGGTTCATGATAAAATTTAAGGAAGGGATAAGGAATTTCCTATATATCCCATATCCCCATTATACTCAGCCTCCCCTATTATGAACATCCCCCACCAGAGTGGTGCATTTGTTACAACTGATGAGCCTACACTGACACAACATCATGACCCAAAGTCCATAGTTACATAAGGGTTCGCTCTTGGTCTTGTAGATTCTGTTGGTTTGGAGAAATGTATAATGAGTGTATCCACCATTATAGTGTCACAGAGCAGTGATGGCGAACCTAGGACACGTGTGTCAGAGGTGACACGTGAACTCATTTTTTTTGGTTGATTTTTCTTTGTTAAATGGCATTTAAATATATAAAATAAATATCAAAATATAAGTCTTTGTTTTACTATGGTTGCAAATATCAAAAAATTTCTATATGTGACACGGCACCAGAGTTAAGTTAGGGTTTTTCAAAATGCTGACACGCCGCGCTCAAAAGGTTCGCCATCACTGTCACAGAGAGTATTTTCACTATCCTGAAAATTCTCCATGACTCTATTTATCCCTCCCCAATTCCAACTCTTAGCAGTTACTGATGTTTTTACTGTCTCCATAGTTCTGCCTTTTTCCAGAATAACACATATTTGGAATCATATCGTATGCGACCTTTTCAGATTGGTTTACTTCACTTAGTAGTATTCCTTTAAGGTTCTTTCATATCTTTGCATGAGTTAGTAGCTCTTTTTTAAAAAAAGGCTGAATAATAGTCCATTGTCTGTACCACTTTTAATTTATCCATTCACCTACTAAAGGATATCTTGCTTGCCTCCAAGATTTGGCAATTATGATTAAAGCTGCGACAAACATCCAGGTGCAGGTTTCTGTGTAGATAAATAGCAAGGAGCATGGTGGCTGGTCATATGGTGAGAGTATGTTTAGTTTTGTAATAAACCATCAAACTCTCTTCCAAAGTGGCTGTAGCATTTTGCATTCCAACCAGCAAATGATCAGAGTGCCTGTTGCTCCACATCCTAATTTTTTTTTTTTAACCTTTAATCATGCTCTAATGCCTTCTAGTGTAATAGGAGTTGAGTTGGGATTTTTATTGCCATATTTAATATTATTTCCATTACTTCAATACCCTAAAAGTTTTCAGTCTCAGACACCTACAAGCACCAGTCTTATTTCCTCTCTCCTCATCCCTCTAATCCCACCAATATTTTCTATCCCATAGGGACCAACTTCCCCTCATGCCTTCAGTATAAAACCTAATGTGCTCCATTAGATTGTATATGCCACATTTCATCTTTCATTTACCCACACATTAAATATTTACCAAATCTCTCCTCTACATATTTTGTATTAGTTTCCCATTGGTACTGTAACAAATTATTACAAGCTTGATGTAAAATAATACAAATTAATTATTATACATTCCTGGGGTTCAGAAGTCCAAAAAGGGTTTTACTGTGGGGGGCAAAAGGGGGTGGAGAGGAGCATTCTGGAGGATCCAGAGGAAAATCTGTTCCCTTGCCTTGCCCAGCTGCCTGCATTTCTTGATTTCTGACCCCGTCCTCCATCTTCAAAGCCAGTGATACTCTGACACTCCTGCCTTCCTCTTATAAGGACTGTTAAATAATACTGGGACCACCCAGAATCCGAGATAACCTTCCTATCACAAAATTACTCATTTAATCACATCTGTGAAGTCCCTTTTTCAATGTAAGAGAACATATTCACAGGCTCTGGGGATTAGGACATGGGCATCTTTGGGGGATTATTCTGCCTGCCACATATAGGAATATAGCAATCAATAATACATTCCTCAAACCCTTGTCCTCAAGAATAGTGCTGTCCAGTTGTAAGATATTGTTGGAATACACATATATATTTTTCCTAATAAAATTGGAATTTTTCAGAATCATGAAAGTGACGCACATAACTCAAGATGGAAAGAGGTTGGCAGAGTAGTCAGATCTTCCTGGATAATGGAATAACAAACTGACTCTCAATGAATGAACAATAATCAATTGTATAAAGAACAGTGATAGCGAATGAGCTGAGGATTAAGTAATTTGTGGGGGGAAAGTAGAAACAGTCCATCTTTGATGATATGGAAATGTGAGGAAGAGAGAAGCCAGATAGATGGCTGGGCAGTGGCTAAATGCTGCCTCTCCTCATTGCAAGTAAAGAAGTTGGGATTTAATTTTGAGGAAATGAAGAGTTGTTGAAGGCTTTAAGCAGGAGAGTGACCTGTCTTTAATGTAGATAACAATGAAACCTTAGTGGTGGACAAATTTGAAACTAGACACAGGAAAACTAGTTGGAGAGCTGTAGCTACGTCTAGCTACAAGATAAAAATTTGACATAAAAGCTAGACAGTGGAAGTAAAGTGAAGAAATACATGTAAGAATATTTTTGCTCGAAGTAGCTAGCACGAGTATACAAGAGGAGAAAATGACTTGAGGTGGAAGCCTATGAGTGGAATGTGAATAACTTGTAGAAGGCTGGATTAATTATGTCAGTCTAAAGTCCAATAGAATGAGGACAGAGCTGGTAATAAAGAACTAAAGACATTCGTCATTGGTTTAATATGTTTCATAAAAGTTTCTGGCTCACTGCCTCCTGTTCAGAAAGGCTAACCTAACTACATGGACCTCATTTGACTCTCTGCTCTCACTTCCAAGGTTTCATTCATACAATGTAGAATCCAATGCCCTCCAAGTCCTTTTCTCAGATACCCAGATAAGACCCTAGTTTCATGAAAACTTTGCCAGGCTCATTTGTTTGAGGCTAAATTCAAACTGATTTAATCTCTCCATGCTTTCCCACCTAGGCTACTGCTGCATTTTCTTTATTCCCAGACAACTCTTGTTGGAAAAAAGTTCTTAATAACCAATGATATGAACCACAATTTTTTCATAATTTGCCTTTTCATGTATCTGCTTCTTTTATCTTGGAATAAGCACCAACAACCCTTTATTGAGAGTATAAAGGGCAGAGAGAATTACATTCGGTGCTGAGAATATAAAATAACATAAGAAATGTTTTTGAGTAAATTAATAATATTTGAGATTTACAAAGTTTTCAGAGACTAAAAATCCACTAATCTTATAAATAATGAAGTCAATGCCTTCAGTTAAATTATTAACCTAGAGCTATGATCAAGCATGAAGAAGTGTTATGGAAATATGCCCTAGAACAGATCTGGGATTTGTTTTGTTTTGTTGTTGTTTTATCTGAAACATAGACAAGAAGGCCTGTCCTACTGAGTTATTGTGAAAAATAAATGAGATAATAGTAAGAGAACTGTCTGACCCCTAGTAGACTCTCAAAATACGACAGTTTATCTTTGTCTTGTGCAAACAGTGAACTCACTGGATTCAGACAAAAAATGCAAATGCCTTCCAAGGCCGGGAGGGATAAATGATTAGTAAGAGATTCAGGGGAAGGACCAATGGAAAGTGGGGATGTGACTGGGGTGAGCTGGAAGAGGCCTGGGCCTGCAGCGGGGATCTCTGGCTGCACCTGGCTGGAGGTCACGCACATGGAACAGCAGAGGTTTAGGCCCACCTGCTCTGCCAGGCAGGCCAAGGAAGTCAGACAAGAGCACAGAGCTCATGAGGGTATCACTTAACAAGCACAGAAGCTTATTAAACCTCAGTCAGAGAAGAACAGAGATGTTTGCTAAATTCACCATGAATTGCCAGTTTGCAATTTCTGCTCTAAAACATATTTGTTCAGTGTTAATTATAATAAACTTTACTAAAATATAACTAAAGACAAATTATGAAGATACCTAAGACCTTGTCTAAAGGTAGAGATGTGCTTGAGAGTAAAATGGTTAGGGAGAGGGAAGATGCTTACCTACATCTGCTTTTATTTATTCAACAAGTGTATTTTCAGAATTCATTACATGCCACGTACTATGAACAGCACTGAAGATCCACTCATGAAAAGAATGAATAAATTCTCTCCTCAAAATATAGATTTTTATGGATAAAAACACTAAAATGTATTATGCTTCAGTGTTAGAGAAAAAAATTGTTTCCCAAGGTATGGATGGTGTTTATACATATATATATTCACAACTTTAATATACATATAACTATGTGATTATAATTTTATATAAATGTAACAATAAATTTCCAAAACCTATAGAAGGAAAGTTGTGAAACAGTCTTGAGAGACATAGAAGTAAACTGTACTAATGGAAATGCGTGCATCATGTTCTGAGAATTTTAGTATTTTAAATTCTCAAGGCATTAAAAAAGCATATAAAAAAAGCATAAAATTATAGGCTTATGTATATAGTATAAATTGTGTAATAAGATAAAATACTATTATATTAAAATCTTATTATATAAAATCTAATTCACCATAAGTTATTTTCTACCTCAAAAAATAAAAATCTTTCAATCTGAGATCTTTAAGAGAAATGCATTGTTTTTTTATGTGCTAAATGTTTTTAAGTAAGTAGATCACAATTACAATACGCAGTATTTATTTTCTTGTTAATAGCTATAGAACCCCTGGCTAATCTGACCCCAGAAACACACTGAATTTAGAACCATGTACTTTAGGCAATATTCGTTTCTCACAAGAGCTCTGACTTCACCAGCAAGCCTGGCCACCTGCGTGAGAAGAATGTAAAATCTGACCAAACAAAAACCAGTTGACAGCAAATAAATTGGAAGCAATAAGTAATCATCATACCTTATCATTTAATCTTTGTAAAAAGAAAAAAGGACAGATATTCTGAGCCATTCCGAGCCCACAAAAACAACCATTTAAAAACCCTGATTTCTATTATAGGGTGTACTTGGCACTGGAATGTATTGTCATGGTGTAATGGTTATTCTGATTTATTACTCTCTTCACTATTTTCTCCTAAACAAAATGAATCATTGTTGATAAAGTGTATCTATATGAAGTTGCACACTTCCACACACACACACACACACACACCCATTCACACATCACCAACCGAACCAGACATCCCTTGTGGAAATAACAAGAATTCCATTTGAGGTTTTTCAAGATTATAGTTACATTTTTAAATGAGATTGTGATATGGAATGAAAATAAAGCATAATTAATCTCTTACCCAGGTTCTGTTTATTTAACATTTTGTATAATAGGCCTGAATCCATATTAGAAATAGTAGGAACATGATCTATGTAAATATTAGGTAACTTTTCTTTCCTGCAAAACTGTATTTTTCAGTATAGACCAGAATCTCTTTTCAGATAATTTCCTTTCCTTTATTTTTGACCTTATAAAACTAATTTAACACACCAAGGATAGCTGAGAAAAGAGAGAAGTAGAGTGGTTGGTAAATCTACAAATTCTACATGAAATAATTCTTCAGTCAGCATGGTGCCATCAGAGCTTCCTCCCAGAAAAAGGAGAATAGGGCCTTGGTAACTGCACCAGGAGGAACACATCTGTTGGGATCCGTTGCTCATTTTATTTTACTAATCCATACTATGCAACTACTTACAATCTACACTAATAAAAGACAAAGATGCTAATTGACCATACCTTTGCTATGCCCAAGCCACGCCCACCAGCCAATCAGAGTGACTATATGCAAATTAACCCAACCAAGATGGCGGCCGGCAGCCATGGAGCTGGAGCAAGCCAGAGGCTTGGCTACCCCAGCGATGAAGGAAGCCAAGCTTCCCACCTGCCCTGGCCGGTTGTGGCCTCCACAAAAGGCAACAAAGTTTCAATTATAGAAGCTAAATAAATCCCAGATACCTGCTTCCAGCCATCCTGCACTGGGAGCTTGGGTGACTGGGGGCTGTGGCCAGCCTGCAAACAGCCACCAGCCCCTCACCCAGAATGGCCAGGCACCTCAGAGAGGACCCCTACCCTGAAGGGGCTGTGGCCATCCTACAAACAGCCATCAGCCTCTTACCCGGGCTGGCCAGGCACCCCAGTGGGGACCCCTAACCTGAAGGGGCTGTGGCCAACCTGCAAACAGCCATCAGCCCCTCACCCAAGCTTGCCAGGCACCCCAGTGGGGACCCTTACCCTGAAGGGGCTGTGGCCAATCTGCAAACAGCCATCAGCCCCTCACCCAGGCTGGCCAGGCACCCAAGCGGGGACCCCCCACCCTGAGGGGGTGTGGCCTGTCTGAAAACAGCCCTTAGCCCCTCACCCAGGCTGGCCAGGCACCCCAGTGGGACCCCCATCCTGACCCGGGACACCCTTCAGGGCAAACCAGCCGGCCCCCAATTGTGTACCAGGCCTCTATCCTATATAGTAAAAGGGTAATATGCAAACTGACCCTAACAGCAGAAAGACTGGGAATGACTGGTCACTATGACACACACTGACCACCAGGGGGCAGACACTCAATGCACAAGCTGCCCTCTGGTGGTCAGTGCACTCCCACATGAGGAAGCTCTGCCCAGCCACAAGCCAGGCTGATGGCTGCCAGTACAGCGGTGGTGGTGGGAGCCTCTCCCGCTCCTCAGAAGCACTAAGGATGTCCAATTGCAGTTAGGCCTGCTCCCCACTGGCAAGTGGACATCCCCCTAGGGCTCCCGGGCTGCCAGAGGAATGTCTGACTGCCAGCTTAGGCCCAATCCCCCAGGGAGTGGGCCTAAGCCAGCAGGTGGTCATCCCCCGAGGGGTCCCA
This sequence comes from Myotis nattereri, assembly GCF_964212035.1. Lineage (NCBI taxonomy): Eukaryota > Metazoa > Chordata > Mammalia > Chiroptera > Vespertilionidae > Myotis > Myotis nattereri. The sequence continues at coordinate 32,651,013 of NC_138076.1, forward strand.
GACTGCGAGACGGCACAGGCCAGGCTGAGGGACCCTCCCGAGTGCACAAATTTTTGTGCACCAGGCCTCTAGTAATTATTAAATTCCCAAGAAACCATATTTGCTAAATTTGGACCTAAAACACTGCGGTGGGAAGCTGAAGTGAGAGTATTTATTAACATCCCCATCATCATCACTACTGCCTTCATTATAAACACAACCACACCATCACCTTATCATCGTCATAGCTACCTTTATCATCATCATCACCATCCACATCATCATCACCCACATCATCATCTACATGGTCATCCCCACCAACACCATCATCATCATCATCACCGCAGTCAGAGTTGCTGCAGCATTAGAGCCTGCTACACCTGTAAACTGACCTTTATCATTTGAATACATTGTTTTTCCTCTACTTAGCAAAGTAGACCACAGTTTCTGTAAAGGACTACTCTGCATATTTCATATACGAGGAAAACATGGGCTCAGATAAGTGAGTGTATTTAGGAACCTGCTCAACACCTTCTATTTGAAAGTAACCAATCAGCTCTTTAACCTAAACCTATTGATGATTCAGCCCCCTCTCCTCAGAACTGCACTGTCTCTTGGAAAGTTTATATGAAGTGGCCCCTGAAGTAGAAGGGAAGGTGACAAAGTCAAAGCGCTGCTCATTTAGCTTTAAGTGGCCTTCCTCCTCAGCATTTCTATCATAATGTCTAACTGTATTATAATGAACTCCTTCTAGCATCCCCTTTACCAAATTAATTTTGAACTCTTGGATGATAGACCCTGTATATCCTACTTCTTTAAAACTCTATTAGTACATTGTATTGCTCTTGGAAATGACCCAGTAAATGACCCATCTAGGAAATGACTAACTGAATGTCCAAAAAGGTTTGATTACTAGGTGTGAAGAGTGGTGAGCAACAGCCATCCCTCACAGGCACTCGAGAGTCAGTGGTGTGCATCTCTTCCCACCGTGTGCAGTGATACCTTGTCAATAATGTGAAACCTGCCATGGTGGGAATATTATACTTTGGAATTATCTCCTTCTGCCCCAGGGAGAGCCAATTGGTAAATAGTAAAGACACGGGTGGGTTTTGTTGGGAGCCCTGATATGGGCTTACTGGTTGATTCTGAGCCAGCTCTCATTTCTGTTCTCTGCCTTTATCCTGGAGGAAGGATAACATTTACCACTTACCAAACTCACTTAATTCTCTCTCGAGTGATTTGAAAAACAGTTCTGAAATGTATACTCTGAATACAAAATCTTATTATTTTGATTATACTGTAAAACAAAAATGAGATGAATAGGGAAACACAAGGTCCCCACCTCCCTTGCGGGGTCTGTGCTGTATCGGTATTGCAATGGGAGGAAAGGAGATTATAACATTCTTGTACAAATGCGCTCTCTGGGCCTCAATTACCAGTCAAATGGTATTTCAGAGAGTATTTTCTTTGCTGAACATTCAGAAAGCAATAAAAAAAATAAACATTTAGCACTGGTAAAGTGCCAGCCAAGCTTTATAATAAGCTACTACATGTGGGGCTCAGTGTGTGTGTGTGTGTGTGTGTGTGTGTGTGTGTGTGTGTGTGTTTGAGAGAGGGGGGATGGGGGGGAGAGGGAGAGAGAGAAGTCTCTGAGATAATAGGTATTATTTTGTATTTTACAATCATAATAAACAGACATTATTGTAGTTAAACTTTAAAGTTCTTCTTTAAACTTTAAAACACCTTCAAGGTCCTCTTGATATAGTTTCAACATCCCAAAACTAATTGCCCTTGAAAAGCCTATTTTCAGAAGAACCTCCCAAGAGAGCAGTTTTCTTATAACAAGAAATCAGAATAAAAGATAGACAACTTCCTGCTGGGAGCCATGTGCTCAGGATGCAGCCGCTCTGGCCAGAGCTGCAATAGTCGCCTCTAAGACTCTCAGCCACTTAAATGCCACTACTCTAGGCCACATCTAGGCTGCCTGGAACCTCACTTTTCTCTGTACCCCCATTTCACACACAGTCAGGACACTCAGACCTGGGTAGCTTGTCACTATGAGGGTCTGTGCTCATGCAAAAAGAACAAACAAACAAAAATGGTAGCCTGGCTCAGTTAGAACGAATTTCTTCCATCATGTCCAACAGTAAAAATCCCAATAGCATGGCGGCCTTTACCACCAGTACGTGTGTGTGAGAAATTATGATGTGGCAGACACTATCCACACATTTTCACAGAAGGTCCTCATAGAACCTAGTAGGTAGATATCTCCATTTCACGAAAACTAAGGTTGTTCAAGCACACGGAAAGTGGAAAAACCAAAACCCAAACCCAGCTCTGACTCAACATGTCCAAGGCTTGGTCACTACCATGTATTACCCCAACATAGAAACAAACTCCACCCTTCTTCCACTGATCCTTTTATCTGAAATACGGCTCAATAGCCCAGCTGGTGTGGCACAGTGCTTGAGTGTCAACCCATGCACCAAGAGGTCCCCAGTTCGATTCCCTGTCAGGACACATGCTCAGGTTGTGGGCTCATTCCCAGCAGGCGGTGTGCAGGAGGCAACCAACCCATGTTTCTATTTCATCAAGGTTCCTCTATATATATATCCCTCTTCATTCCTCTGTCTCTAAAATCAATAAAAAATTTCTAAAATATAATAAAATATGACTCAGCAATTCATTTATTCTTATCTAATATCTAAGGTTTTAGATGACTGGGAAACCTCTGGAGTCTTGTGCCCTATCAAAGGAAGAACAATTGAGGACGGGAACTGATCTCCACACTATTCCAGTAATAAATTAGTTCACAAATTGGAATATTAATTTAAATATATTAGTACCCACACGTGCTTGAAACTACTAAAAAGCTAACACTGTATAGTATGGGATGTAAACATTTAAAACTAAGGAATGAACAATATCCTTTTCTTTTTTTTTTAATCCTTACCCAAGGACATGCTAGAGAGAAGGAGAGAGAGAGAGAAACATCAATGTGAGAGAAAAACATCTATCAGTTGCCTTCTATTCGTGCCCCAACTGGGGGATCAAACCCACAACCCAGGCATGTACCTTGACTGGGAATCAAACTGGCCAACTTTCGGTGCACAAGATGATGTTCAAGCAACTGAGCCACTCCAGCCAGGTGGAAAATATTCTTTTAACAAAGTTTATGATTAAAGTATTAACTGAAAGTAGTCAAATTTGCCTGGTACACTTATTATGGTCAAATAAGAGAATCTGGGATACGATTTTACTAAAATGTATTTTATTAAGTTATATTAACCTTAAAACATGCTAAACCTACTGGGTATTATTGTAAATTTTATAATAAAAATAAACACATATTGTAATAAGACTTACACAAATGCTCAAAATATTTGTGAATTTCTCCAAACAAACCTTTCTTAGAAATCATTATTTTACTACCTAAATAGTTAATTTTCTTATCCTTCCCAAATATGCATTTGATACTTTCTGTAAGGATAAGTTTGTGATATTTGATATTGAAAGATGCTTTGAGTTAAAATAAGTAAGCATGATATTTTAGGACAAAATCAAACATCTTATTTCTGTGGATACAAAACAGTGTTTTATCAGCACACAATCCATCTTCATGTTGATGTGAATGTACTCATAAAGGAAACATCACATATGTGATGTAACAATAAAATCTTAATGTGACAATTAATAGCTTGTTTGAAAATTAATCACAGCATAAAATGCAGATGAGCTTCATCATAATTTTCCCTGATTCACTCCAGTTTTAGAAAACTGTTTCTCAAGAATGTTATTAAAATTATAGGAATAATTAATTTTCTCTTTAGTGTTATTATGGAAGATTTCCTGAAACTTGTAAAAATATCAATAGCGACATTTATATAAATTCCTGTGTGTTTATTACTTCCTGGGAATTTGCAGATAAGATTTCAAAATGAAGACTTATCCCAAGGATAAATACATGTATTTAACTCATTCCAAGAAATACTTTAGGATTTCAGACATTAAGAAAATAACAGAACCAAAACCCAAAAAAACTATTCTGTTAAAAAATATTAATTGTTTAAATCTAGAAGTATCTGGAAGTTTACTATACTATTATCTCTATTTTAAATATGTTGGAAATTTTTTCATGGTAACATATTCCAAAAAAAAAAAAAAAAGATGAAAGAAAATGTTTAACTCATATCCTTTAAAGCATAAAATAAAGTATGGAATAAAATATCTTAATAGTTAAATCAATTGTGTATTGACTATTTCATTGTATCAAAGGGCATATTCCTTAAAGAATATTATGAATATATACCTATATTCATTTTAATATTTACATAAACCTCTATATAAAGATGTATAATAAATAAATATCTACACCGTAGGTCTTTAAAATCACTTATAGGAAATGTGTAAATTTTTACTTGTTTCCCAATTTTCATTTGAATAATATCATGGCAAACAGCCAATGATAGGTAGTCACCCAAGGGTATTGAGGAATTTTGAGTGACGAGCATTCCATAATGCTAACTCTCCTTTGGAAATCATGTGGTCTTTTTAGCAAGTGTCAGGCCATGTCAAATGAAAACCACAACCACTCTATCTCGATATTTATCTCACCTAAAATTTCCCCTAACTTTCAAATGTCCACTTACCACGTGTATTTTGAGTAATACAATTAACTTTTATAATTGTAAGTATGTGAAAAATTAAAATTTTTCTATAATTTATAACACAGAGCCTTTCTTTCTTGGCTAATTGACTTTGAAAGTACATTCTTGGAATAGTTCTGCTTTTGGAAAAACACAAGTTTACACTTCTGATTCAACTAACCCACTTCACTCTACTATCTAAGAGTGGCTCTTCAGAAATAAACACTCTACAGTATTCCTGTTACGATGAATACGGAAACAGGTAAAGAAACAGAAAAAGTACATTCCTCCCATCTAAAGTTACACTACATATATATATATATATACACACACACACACACACACACACACACACACACACACTCTTTTCTGTGAGTGGCAAAAAAAAAAAATCTCCAGTTTTCTAGCCTTTAACATAACTGAGCATTTGCAAAAAACTGTTTACAATCACACAAGTTCTAACTAAGTTCTTTCGTGTGGAGAGGGACTGTCAATTATACCATGTACGACAGTCCTGCAGGGAGTTCCTTGGTCATGCCAGGCTCATTTCTTTTCGATGACATCTTTAAGTGCAATTGTTAGTAAAAAGCAGCTTTGTCCAAATGGACAAAAGAAAAATTTTCCAATATCTTCATTTTACACAGGAACTACTACAATTTAATTGTTCTACAAGATACTGTCTTTGCCCACAAAGTAAAATGCATAAAAAGACAGCATTCAAAATTCATACTGCGGACCCCTTGGTACTTCTACCATTGTGTTGACCACTGCATGCCTATGCATATTGAATATAATATCAAATATTTCCCACCTTTGTCAGTTCAGTCTAGTTTATGCAGAATCTAATTCAAGAATTGTATCAAAGAAGGGATATATCTAGTTATATAGCTAGGGAAAAAAAGTTGAACTTTATTCCCAAAATTTGGAATCTTTTTCTTAAGAAGGTTCTGCTGCTGATGTTTACTTCCCATTACAATCTATTAATTTTCATTTTAGTGATAAACACTGTTTGCATAATCTTGGCGTGTAACTCTCAACTTGCAATAATACAAATGATCTCATACTCTTTTTTCCAGCCCTGCAGCCCCTTGAAAATGATGCAAGTATAGAGCCAAACAAAAAGCAAGGAGAACACGTGCATTTCCTCCCACTGGATTACCAGCAACATAAAGCAAAATAAAATATTGGTCTACTCTTTTGACTGAGCTTTCTGAGTTTTACAACCATCCTCTCTTTAGCTGTGTACAGAGTAAAATCAAAAATTGATTATCACTCACTTCTAGATCTGAGCTTCATGGATCTTCAAAGGCTGACTAGTTAATTAAATACGGTAACAGAATCCCAGATTAGAACTTTCTTCATAAGCATGCCATTAATAAACTCATTTTTCAATGTGAGAAACATCTGCACATACCCACCATAATATTCCTTCTTAACCATAGCATTCCTTTCACTATTTGACAGATCATAAGATATTTGAGCCACAGGGAGACAGATCATCAATTTAGAGTACCTTGTCTGGTTTACTGGACAAGCCATGAAGTTTAATATATGCTTTAGGTCATTCATCATTCATTTGCCCAAAGGATGAAATGCCAGTTCTCTAAGAACTGAAAACCAAAAGAGAAGGGGTCCATGCAGATTGCTATTTGACCGGTACCAGCGAAATGTGGGCCTGTCCTGCTTAGCAGTGTGCAATGGTGAGGACTTCTCAGGCTCCTGAGACAGTCTGCTCTTCCACAAAACAGATATTAACCATCATCTGTCTGTGCACACGTAAATTACTGATGTTAGGAAGGATATTTTCTTAGAAAGGCAGAGTCTTTGGCAAATACTCATCAATCCATTTCTCTTAACTCAAGTACAGAACACACAACACTGAAAAGCAATTTTTCTGATAAATGACAACTCAGCATAGTATATTTTTTAATCTGGTGGTGTAGCGAGAAAGCTGCAGGTGGTGCCCGCAGGCTGGGGAGAATACCAAGGGGATGGCAGGGGGTCCTCGGGTGGAGGCGGGAGCAGAGGCAGGAATTGGTGATATGCCTTTTTCAGTTGAGAGAATTGAAAAGTGGACATTTAAAACTTACATCCTCCATTCTTTTTGGAGTTTTTATCAACAACAGGAGCCAGACTCAAGTTTGTGATTGATGCCTGGGATAGCACAACATTCAAGTGAATGTGGGATGTTCTGAGCTCTGGGCGTCTTCTGGGGCTGATGAATATTATATTGACCATGTAGATCTCTTTCTCCCGAAGCTGTAGGATAGTCAAGATGAAACCATTCACTTTCTATAACTTGAAGAGTAAGTAGCAATGATGGCCCATGGGAGATAAATGGTTTTTGATTACGACCCTAAAAGATAACACTAACATAGTATTCTTGTCTGGAGGCTCTCTTCTGAATTTCCTATTAGTGTAGCTGAAGCAGTAAGTTATTATTAGACACAAACACCGTGTATGGATACCTGAAACATAAAGCTAGAACTGAAATGCAAAAAAATAACAACAACAAAACAAAACACAGAACTTCTTATAATCAGAACACACAACATTTCAATTATTTCAATTATTTCACGATGATTATAGTAATTACATTGAGTCCTACCACTTTCAGAAATATACAGCCTACCTGAACAAACAAATAAAATCACTTTCACAATTATCCAAAAGTAAGGGAGTGGAGGGAAGCCATGTGAAATACCCAGCAAAGAAAAACGTCCCTGCCCTGGCCAGTGCGGCTCAGTTGGTTGGAGCACTGCCCCCATATACCAAGAGGTGACAGGTTTGAATCAGGGTCAGGGCACATACCCAGGTTGTGGGTTTGATCTTCCGTCAGGGTGCATGTGAGAGGCAGCCAATCAATGTTTCTCTCCCACATCGATGTTTCTCCCCCCTCACCCCCACTCTCCCATCCTCTCTCTCCAAAATCAATAAAAACTTATTTTTAAAACAAGTCCTGTACTAAAATCAAAGAATCATTTGCAGGGTGCCATATCCTCAATTGAATACATGCATTTGAAATCACTACCAAAAAAAATAGAATTTTTTTTAACTCAAGGAAATTTTTACTTCAAGGAAATATGCCTTCATTTCTATGGAAACTTTCCTGTCTCTTTCTGGCCTAAAATCCCTGTCAGTCTGATATCTCAGAGTGGGAGTAATTGCAAGCTAGAACCAGCCTTTCTTCTCACTCTTCTCTGACCCTGTCAGCTCACCCACACCCATATTAATTGTCAGTCATTCACTCATTTCTTATTCCTATGCCAGGCCCCTTTTATGAGCTTTCTGAAGCATAAACAGATCCCAAACTGAGCAGCTCTTCTTCCGTGTTTTCCATCTCAATAAGCAGTGCCTCCACCCACCAGGTACTCAGACCAGAAATCTAGTCATCTTCCTATTCCCCTAAACCCCACCTCAAATCTGCCCCCAAGCCTGTCTGTCCTACCTCTAAAATAGATTTCTGAAATGCATGCACTTCTAACACCTGAGCCTCACTTTTATACTGCCTACTAAGAGCACCCCTACTGCACATTCTACTTGCTTCTCTGTCTTCTGTGAATGCTGTGCACAGTACCACCAGAGCGGTCTTTACACTGGTCATATCACTCTCTTTCTTAAAACTCTCTTTCTCCATGGCTGCATATTTCCCTCAGAACAAAGACACCAACCCCTAATATAGCCTCAAGCCCCGTACACCTGACCTTGGACTATCCTCCTAACTTTATTGTATGTCATCCTGTCTCTTGCTCAGAATTTTGATCTCACTGGGTTTCTTTAAAACCTCTTCACCACGCCAATGCCAGGTCCATATAAATGCTATTTCTACTTCCAACCAGGCTGACTTTTGTACGCCGAATACTTTCTCAGCCTGAAGCAGTGAAAGAGCTCACTAAAGAAAAGATCAACAACTATGAAGATTATCAACTTAAAATACCTTCATTTCAAAAAGACATCATAAACAATAGTAAAACGACCTAGGAAATACTGACAATGGTCACAGAAAAACTTAATAGCATCACAAAAATTAATAAAGAAATTAAGACCCAAATGATAAATCAGTAAATTTTCCAAAAAGGAAGTACAATGAATAACAGTCATTAAAAATGTCAAGCCCTTTAGTAATTAGAATTACAGTATAACAAATACATGATACAATTTTTATAACGTGAAGAGAAACACTAAAAGTTATGTTTTTACCACGAGCTAGGCACTTAACTAATTTAAGAATATGGCAGTATTCAAACAGATATATTATCTGCCTCCAGAGAGCCTATACTCAGCAAACTGGAGACTTATCAGCCAAAGAATCATATATAAGTAATGTGTTCATAACATAATTAAACTAAAAGCCTATTTTTGAAAATCAGGGCCCCATTCTTAAATTAAGTAACATAAATTGATGTTTGATCTATTCAAATCTAATTTCTCTAAAAAAAAAAAAAAAAACTAAAAAAAAACTGTTAGAAATAAAGATCTGGTCCTATAATCCTATCACACTATACAATTAATGATTTCCCTGTTGTCTACAACTTTCAGAACTATCCACCATCCCTTTTTATCTCTCTTACTTTTTTTAGTGCATCTCCTATTTTTTTCTTTCCTGGCCATTTTCTTTCCTCCTACTGACACCCTGTAGGTGGTGTAAGCTTGGGCTTTCATCCTTCAGGCTCATCTCTCTCTAGGATCAATCCATCCATAGAACTTGGAAGTGACTTCGAAACAGCAGGTGGAAGAATTTGCACCAGTAACTGGGGGTCTGCAGCAGGCAATACAGAGCCACAGCAACACAGAGCCCACTCTGGAAGCAACCAGGAAGAGGAAACACAAACCCACAAATTGTTGGGAGAGATGTGGAGTTTCAGAAAATCCTGGTGAGAGAGAAAGCAAGGGAATACTCTTCAATAAAGTTCCTGCTCTGTCACTGTGTGCTAACTGGGTAAACCTATGGGAATACACGCTACACCATACATGGGCTATGAGTATGCTAACTTAGCTAAAATCATCCTAAGACTTGTCCTGTTCAACCAAGAATCATTACCAGAGGCGTTTGGTATTCCCAGTGAGTTATAACACTGGTGGTTAAGCAAATCAGCATTAATTAAAATAACATTATTCAAAATGGGGCTGTATTTTTTTTTTTGCAAAATCAATTGTAATTTACTCTGCCAATTCAGTAATGTACAGCACAATTAAGTGTCAGGTACAAGGGGAAAAAAATGCCTTGAAGACAACAAAATTGTGGTCCACACTCTGTTCCTGATGATCCATTTGATTTTTCCCAACATTTTTAGTCCATGTGCATGGGGAACATTGCTGACTCTGGAGAGCAAGGAGCTGACTCTGATGAGGTTTTAACAGAGAAAATATAAAATTAAAAAAATATGGAGATTATTTTTCTTCCCAACTGGAATATTTTTGAGATTCCAAAATAGGGCACTTTATTAAGTTATAAAAATAGGCTTAATGTGGGAATATGTAAGATTTCCAGATTGACAATTCAACAAATGAAGAAGTGCCAGGCTGGTGTTGCTCAATGATTGAGCATCGATCAACCTATGAACCAAAGGGTCACAGTTTGATTCCCGGTCAGAGCATAAACCTAGGTTATGGGGCGTGCAGAAGGCAGCCAATCAATGATTCTCTCTCTCATCATCGATGTTTCTATCTCTCTCTACCTCTCCCTTCCTCTCTGAAATCAATAAATATATATATATTTTTTAAAAAAATAATGAATGAATAAGTATTTAATGAAGAACGTATTGTCATGGTAGGTGCTGTAGTAATAAAAGAGTATATAAAACTCTTCCTGCCCCAAAAACCCTAGTAATCTTAATGATGAAGGTGAAGTAATGAGAATCAAAATATATAAGAACAAAGTATATAAGAAAAAACTAGGCTAACAATGAAACAAATATAATGCAATACATAACTAATTGACAGTTAATTAGCAGACATCATTAGTGGCTGGTATTAGGATTTTGAAGTAGAGAGATTATTTCAAATTGGGATTAATTAGTAGGAAACCTTTCTGGAGGAAATGGTATTTAAGTTATGTTTTGAAGGGTTTGGAAACGTAGAGGGGGAAAATATAAGGAGATTTTTTAAAAAATATGGAGGCCTTGTTGGTGACAAAGGAACAATAATTTGGGTGAAGTAAATCCAACCTTTTGTTTTTTAACTAAGGAAACATAGGATGAGACTAGTTAAGTGCATTTCTTGCACAGCTAGTAAATACACAACTGGAATTAAATCCCGCCTTCTAGACCAAGGATTTATTTGTTCTACCAGGGTGCTCAAAAGAGGTGGCCCAGCCAGGGTCAAAGAAAATAAATCAATTCTCTACTTCTGCATTGTTAATCCTCTCTCTGGTTCCAAGAGTTTTCTTGGACTTCAGACATTGCTATTGAACATCTCTTCTGACCGGGTACTTTAGACTGGTTTAAACCTTTAACTTTTTTCCTGTTTACCTTCCATTCTCTTCCTTTGGTTAAAGTGTCATCATTTTTTTATCCCATGTCTTCTAAGAAAAAAGTTAAAAGTTGAGAGGAAGAAAGAAGGAAAGAAAAAAAGGAGAGAAAAGAAGGGAGGAGGGAGGGGGAAGAGAGGAACAGAGAAGAGAAAATGAAATAAAATGTAAAAAAAAGAAAAGGAAAAATGAGTCTGCGCTGTCTTCCTAACTTCTTCCTTGCCCATTTCCTATCTCTGTCCTTACTCCTCCCAGCCATGAAATACAATCTAAATAACTCATTTTTCCCAGTTAGTATAAGAATCTGAACTTTAAATCTTGCTGTATTTATTCAAGTGGGATAATGCCTTCTCATTATGTTAGTTTCTTGTCTTATTCTTGGCATTGGACTTAATGGTTCTTGTCCCAATTTCTATCCTCAGATCTTGATAAACAGCCTCAAGTTGTGCCATCTGGCCCAAAGGTTAATAACTGTTTGTAGAGTCTGTCTCTTTATGGGATTTTGCCCTTCACCTCATTTACAATGCTCTCACTTAAAAAAAATACCATATTTTAAAAGCTGTCAGATATGGTAAATATATGCTAATTTGGTTCATGGAGCATTAGTAACAATTGCTTAAAGTTTCACATCTGTAAATGTTTATCTCTGCTCTACTCCTCTTGTTTACTGTAATCTTACTTCCTCATAATTCAACAGATGCTTGGGTACCCCATGGTTAGCAACTTCCCATGTGTCAAACAATGGAATCAGGTCAGAAGGAGTGGACTGTCACTGCAGTGAAGCATTTACTCCGAAGACACGTGAAATATGAAGGAATCATAAAACAAGGAGCATATTTTGGAAGTCTGTGAATAAACAGAAAAACAGCCTCAGTTTCAAAGAATCCTTTCACTGGTATACCTGTTAACACAGACACACTACAAGGGGCGACTGAAAAGGAAAAATTTACTAGGGTAGACAAAACAAACAGGATTTTGTCTGAATTAAGATTCCTATATTAATAATCCTTACAATTAAAATGAATAAATTGTGCTCTGGCTGGTGTGGCTCAGTTGGTTGAGGGGTTTGATTCCTGGTCAGGGCACATGCCCCAGTTACAGGCTCGATTCTCAGTAGGGTGCATGCAGGATGTTTGATGTTTCTCTCTCTCCCTCTCCCGTCCTCTCTCTAAAAATCAATAAAAACATATATTTTTTTAAAAGAATAAATTGTGACACTTCCCTCTCATGTCCAAAGAAATCTTTTATTGGTATACTAGAGGCCCAGTGCACAAAGTTCATGCATTCAGGGGGGTCCCTCAGCCTGGCCTGTGCCTTCTTGCAGTACGGGAGCCCTTGGGGGATGTCTGATTGATAACTTAGGCCCAATTCCCGTGGGGATAGGGCCTAAGCAGGCAGTTAGACATCCTTAGCGCTACAGCAGAGGCTGGAGAGGCCACCGCTGCTGTGCTCGCCAGCTGTGAGCCCAGCTTCTAGCTGAGCGGCACTCCCTCTGTGGGAGCACACTGATGACCAGGAGCAGCTTCTGCATTGAGCGTCTGCCCCCTGGTGGTCAGTGAGCATCATAGCAACTGCTCATACAGCCTTCAGGTCCAAACTGGCTCTCCAACATCCCCCAAGGGGTTCCAGATTGTGAGAGGGCGCAGGCCAAGCCAAGGGACCCCACCGCTGCACAATCGGGGCCAGGGAGGGACGCAGAAGGTTGGCCAGCCACGGAGGGACTGGGGGAGGGCTCCAGGGCGTGTCTGGCCCATCTCACTCAGTCCCGATCGGCTGAACCCCAGCAACAAGCTAACATACCAGTCATAGCATCTGCCTCCTGGTGGTCAGTGGACATCATAGTGACTGGTCAACCCATTGACTATCTGGCCCCTGATGGTCAGTGCATGTCATAGTGAGCACTTGAGCGGCCTTAGCATATCATTGGCATACTACGCTTTAATTGGTTGAATGGCCGACCGGACACTTAGCATACTAGGCTTTTATTATATAGACACTATACCATGGTGATGTCAAAAACGACCACTCTACACTGATTGATGACTCATATACACTATGATTCAAATTGCCAAACAATTTTGAGCACCTAATGGAATCTGTGTTAATAATTTCTTTAATGAGAGGGTAGAAAACAAAAATGTATAAGCCCTATATTCTTTGATTCAGTGTTTTTACACAAAACTATAACTGGAGCCAGAGGCTGTAAGCCTTACTGCACAGTTTAATAAGGAAGCATAAAAAGAGCTGAGTGTCGATACGGAGAATGTAATGAAACAGAGCATGCACTTATCTATTGCATGATATTAAAAAATAAGAAAAAGGGTGTTGAAATTTACTTACTATTTACCATCAAACTCAAATTGACTATACTTAACCTGTAACGTGTCCTTGTAAACTTGAATTTCTAGAGCAGCTCACTTGATTTAATGTGGAGAGGGGGAACTTTTTATTATAAATATTGAAAAGCATGTTTAAATCATTTAAAAGTTCCAAGGACTGTATTTATGAATGCTGGTTGTAATATGCTACATTTGTTAGAAATTTGTCTTCGAAAGCTGTGCTTGTTCACTTAAAGTTATGGGCCATTTTGCCAGAGTAGGTTGATTTTATCCACCAACCTCTTCACAATTAACTCACCATCTGTGATCCCAGAGTATTCTGTAACTCCATTCAAATGTAATAACATGACCTTAATTGTCAATGAAAGAACAAGATGGCACCTTTAATGGTTTTTCCCAAGATCAGACTATTGCAGAACAAAGATTCAAACCCAGGCAGTTTGACAGTAAATTTGAATTTTTAACCCTTACACTATATTGCTTCTTCATAAAAATAAAAAAGTGATAAACTAGAGAAAAATATTAACAATCAAATCTGCAGCATGATGCCTAGGGGGGAAAGGGCAAAAATAAAAGAGAATATTTATGGGAATATCCAACGGACTAGTTAGTAAAACACTTTGGCCTAAATTCAAATTTAGTGGACTGATGACAAAATGGGGAGTGAGAAATTAAAAACTGTGTGCAGATTGTATTTTTGAGACTAGTAAGGTCCTTCCTTTCAGCTCTACAATTGAAATTGAAATGATTTAACTTATATAAGATTTATTCATATAGCAAATGCTTGCTTATTGGAATCTGATGCTTCTACCAGATGTATGGATGAAAATAACTATGACAGGAAAAGGTATTCCAATTATTTCTTGAAGTACAAAAACTGCCGGAAATTCTGGAATTCTGTCATGGTACGGAGAAGATAGAATGGAGTGATACCACCTATGGCAATAGTAGCAGTTTGTTTTAACCCACCTGCATTTTTTTTGAAAGGCTCTACTTCAATGCAATTAAACCATTGACTGATCATCCCCAACTGCTGCCATGAACCCAGCACTTTATTTTTTTACTTTTAAACGTGTGGTTTGTGGTTGGTTTTTTTTCATTTTTAAATATATTTTTTATTATGAACACAGCAGGTTTTAAGAGCCATTTAAATATTGTTGAGATCATTCTTTTTTAAATTCAACATAAACAGAAAGATCACTTTTCACCTATCTGAAAGTTTTCTACCTTTAAGACACATATACTTTAATTCTAAGTCAGTATTTTTTGAAATTTATTTATACCATTGCATTTAACCGTAATTCAAGTGCTACCTAAAAGTCAGTGAATTAATAAATTTTATACCAGATTTCTGAGTCAAGATCACGTACAGCCTAAAATTTTTATCAGCTGTGGTGCCTCTAACAAAGCTTCTAATGTCCAAATCCCAAAAAGAATTGCAACATACGCTTCCAAGAAAAAGAATAAAGTATCTGTCCAGTTACTGGTAATCTTAAAAGGACAGGAACAGCTGCCAAAAATCATTAGAGGTTGGTAATCCATGTGTCTTTTTTTGAGGGAAACACTCTGTAATTAATTCTGCACTCACCAGCTGGTGTCACCGCTGCCCTCCTCCCTGTCCCCTAAAAGAAATAAATCAGAAGTAGGAGGGTGAAGAGCAGCGTCTGTTGCCAAACTTAAAAAAAAAAAAAAATGGCATCATTTGCCCAAGCAATATACACAGAAAATGTGTAAGATGAGTAAAAAGTCATTAATTCTACATCATTTAAATTCTGTGTAGTACACATAGAAGGAACCATAAATGTATGGGTTTTAGTTCCAGGGCTCTTGTTCAAGCCCCTTTAATAAGGTAGTAAGCCTCCATGGCACGCTAAGCAATCACACAGTGACTCACTGAGTAGGTGTTCCCCACAAAGTATTCAGCACTCAATAGAATGAAAACTAAGATAATGAAGTTGCTGCTAATGTCTAGATCAGTGCTTTACAACTGGGCATATATTTTGCTCCTTTTACCTTTTGGCAATGTCTGGACACGTTTTTAGTTGTCAAGATGGGGGCGGGGAGGGAGGCTTTCAGCATCTAGGTTGGAGGTCAGGGAGGTGCTAAACATTCTATAATGCATAGGACAGACCCCAAAACAAAGAATGTCAATAGTGCTGAGGTTGAAAAACCCTAATCTAGGCCTCTAGATGCTCATGAATTTACCACTTTATATTTTCCTATAGATGCTTCTAGAGTCAGAAAACATACATACATACATACATACATAAATGTCAGAAAACATTAGTTGGATCAGAATGTGATCCTGGTGTCCAGGCCAGTATTGTTGGCGGGGAGGCCAGGGCTCATTTCTCATACAGGGCTGCCTCTTCAGATGGAAAATACAAACCATAAAAGGCCACTGTGAAACAGGGACAAAATGCCACTCAAATGTGCATTCAAATAAAATCACAAAACCTGGCAACTTCACCCCATGGTCCAAGGACTGGAAACAGAGTGCAACCTTCCCAACATTTGGTAAATGGCATTCATTACTCCATTAATTTAATTATTTTCATTATAAGCAAATGCCTATCACCTGATGATTACTGGCAGATCCAAATAATTTAGCTATCACTTTGCTTCCTAGCATATATATTAAGTAAGGTTGTTTTTGAGGCGATAATTCTCCACTATGGAATATATTCATGAGAAAGCAAATGAAGAGGGGTAGACTAGTTAGCAGCACCAGCTGCACTCGTTCATATTTTATCTAACGGCACTGTAAGGTGATTTTGGTTTTTATTCTTAGTGGGACCCAGAGGTAATGTCTGTGCCTATGATGTGTGTACTTTTCGTCCCCATACTTCCTCTCTGTTCCTGAATATGGACTAATCATATCATAGTAGTTTGATTTTTTCAAAAGGGTTTATAAATATAAATTGTAGGGTGTTCATTTTAACTTGAAATCAGAAATAGCATAAAATATTCAAGTTGCTTTTTAAATTTTCATGTTTTCAAAAATAAATTTTATATAAACATAAAATTTCAACAAAAACCCTGCCCAGACAGTGTTGCTCAATGGACTGAGCATTGTCCCATGCACCAAGAGGTCACCCGGTTCGATTCCCAGTCAGTGCATGTGCCCGGATTGCAGATTCAATCCCCAGCAGTCGATCAACGTTTCTATCTCTCCCTCTCCATTTCTCTCTCTCTAAAATCAATAAAAAACATATTTTTAAAAAAACCTTTATATCCTAATTCCATTTACATGTTTTCTCCTATATTCTATTATCATCTCAATCTTTATTTCATCATTTTGCACACATTTGTCATTTATCCTCTGTCAACACAGCACAATCCTTGGTTCAATTGTTATAATCTAAGTGCCACAGTCATTTTTCATAGCGGTGTCTGCATTTTAGACATGTCTTGAATGATGGGATGAACAGGGGCAAAGGTGTAGATATTTCAGAAAAAATAACATAACAGAGCCATAAACAATGCAGAAGTGAGAAAGCACACACACACGCTTGACACGGTCATGAACATAAGTCAGCTCTCTAACAGGCAAAGTTCCTAGAACTGGGGACAGAAGGCATGACCACCTTGTGGAGATGTCATGAAGGATTCTTATATGTGATGGAGGGATAAACCAGATGACTTCTAAAGTCCGTTGGCAAGTTGAGGTTCTTTAATCCTTCTCAATCAATGTGGACTTGAGAAATGTAGGCTGGGGTCAGGCTATGAAAATATTTGACTACTGGAATGAAAACCTTGCATAATATTGGGAGAGTCACAGAAAGATATTGAAGGTTTGGGCCTGCAGAGTAATGACCAAACTGGTACTAAAGGCATAAATCTGCTGCTAGTGATGTGCAGGATGGATGATGAGGGGAAGACGACAAATTTAGGGATATCCTGGCATTCCAGAAGTAAGACCTGTCACTGGGGAATAGCAGTGAAAATGGAAGGGAGGGAAGAACACCGTTATTCTGAGAGAAAAGAAGAGATAAGATTTGTGGTCTAAATGGAAATGATGGAGGAGAGAGAAGACTAATTCCATTGACTCCATTAATGGAATTAGATGATAAGGAAGATGTTTAATTCAAAAACTGAGTTTCCTTCTAGATAAGTTAAATTTGAGATTTGTATTTACTGGACAAATTCCAACATTCTTCAACTTTAGAATCTATCTCTGAAGTTAAGACCGCCTTGGCTTTCCCCAACCAGACATGATGGCTTTTTCATCATTATAACCATTATACCCAGGACCTCTCTCCACTCTAATATTCATCTTCCTAAATCTCTGTTACATTGCCCAGTCTACATTTAATCTTACCCTCTAAGTACCACTTACATAGAAAAGATTGGGTCCTTTCTTTGGCATTTTTTAATCAACTGATTTTGAGAGAGAAAGAGAGGAAGAGAGAGAGAGAGAGAGAGAGAGAGAGAGAGAGAGAGAGAGAGAGAGAGAGAGAGACTGACTTGTTCCACTTATTTATGCATTCATTGGTTGCTTCTTGTATGCGCCCTGACCAGAGATTGAACCCACAACCTTGGTATATCAG
Organism: Myotis nattereri; assembly: GCF_964212035.1. Lineage (NCBI taxonomy): Eukaryota > Metazoa > Chordata > Mammalia > Chiroptera > Vespertilionidae > Myotis > Myotis nattereri. The sequence continues at coordinate 32,668,996 of NC_138076.1, forward strand.
GACGATGCTCTAACCAACTGAGCCACCTGGCCAGGGTGGATATTCTCTGTTATGGCTTGAATTGTATCCCCAGCCACACACACAAAAAATACATATATTGAAGTACTAGTGTCCAGTGTTCAGAATTGGGCCTTAATTTGGAAATAGGCCCATCCTAATCCAATATGACTGATGTTCTTATAAAAGAAAAAATCTGGACACTGAGACAGATATGCACTGAAGATGAAGAAAGATATCTACAAGCCAAAGAACACCAAAGTGGCAGCCTACCAACCAGAAGCTAGGGGAGAGGTGTGGAACAGTCTCCCTCACCACCCTGCAGACACCTTAATCTTGAACTTCTAGCTCCAGAACTGAGACAATAAATTTCTGTGTTGAAGCCATCCAGTCCATGGTACTTGGTTACATCAGCCTTAGCAGAATAATACACTCATGAAAAATTACATACTGGTATGTTTTCAGAACTTGGGGCAGTAAAGAATTGGACTCTCCTGAAACACGATTTTAAATCCATGAGGAAAATACTAGTGTAACAAGTAATATGGAAGTATTCAATTAAAGTATTCATTTTTTCATTCATTCAGTAAACAAATAGGAACACATTGCCAGAGGCCTGCTGACCAGCACATTACTTGGATCACATAATTCATACATGTCATTGCCTTCTGAATGGGAAAGAATTTGAGCACCTCCAACATTCTGGCCCAGTTCTTTTTTCTCATATATGGATATCTTCATTAGCTGTGCCAAATAGTTCTATACTTAAGTTTGTTTCCCTCATGACTTTGATTTTGCTTTTATATTTGGAAAATAATAACTACTTATTTAGCATCCTTGGTAGACAACTCTGTACATATTCTATTGAGAAGAAAGGTTGAGAAAATTGCAAAGAAACATATCCATGGATCTAAAAATCATACTGTTCATGTTGTTTGAGATGAATAATAATGAAGTTTTGTTTAACATAAATCTAGAACAAAGTAGAAAATATACACAAAAATAGAAACATTTTCTGAAATATGTAATGCTCCCATTTCTCATCTATTTTTTTCCACATCCAGATCCAGTTGACTACCCACAGGAAGGAAAAACCATTGTATTTATAAAACAGATCATTAAATATAATTACACTTACAAGCAAAACTACTTCAGGTCCGAAAAACCAGGCTCAGAGGCAGATTACCAGACATAAAGAGGACAGTTAGCAGTTTGAATAGGGCTACTTACCAGGCAGCTGCACTAGTCGAGGGAGTAAGCAGCATGCAGACACCTAAGAGGTTTACACTACAGTCAATTATGTTTGAGATAAAAGGAACCAAAGCACAAGACATTCTTCCTCTAACAGATATCTGTGCTAGAAGTAAATATCATAAATAATTAAAATAAGCTGGAATTCATTTCAAAAGTTTCAACTGTTTGCTCTATTTGCTACCCAACACTGAATTTCAATAAACAGTTAACACACAATACAATCTTATCATATAACCTCCCTTTATTTATTATATGCTAGAGAACCGGTGCACCAGATCGTGCACTTGGGTGGTGGGGAGGTCCCTCATCCCAGCCTGCACCCTCTTGCAGTCCGGGAGCCCTCGGGGAATGTCTGACTGCCACGGAGGAGGGAGAGGCTCCTGCCCCCACCACTGTATTCACCAGTCGTGAGCCCAGCTCAGGGCTTCTGGCTGAGCGGTACTCCCCCTGTGGGAGCCCTGCTCCTCCTGCATTGAGCATCTGCCCCCTTGTGGTCAGTGCATGTCATAGTGACCCGTTGTTCTGCCATTCAGTCTACTTGCATATTAGCCTTTTATTATATAAGATAACTATACCTGTCCTTCAGGCATCTAAGATTCACAGCAGTTCCATGAAATTGCCCCATCCATCTTAAGTGTCATTCTCAGGAATTTCTGCCCTTCTTGGGAATGTCTCTAGCATGCACTGCCTACTCCTGTCTTGCTGGGTCAGACAGTCACACATTGGCTTGTGCTCTGCCTTGCCTTTTTCCCATGCTTATTTCCCTTCTCTTCATTTGATGGTAAGTCCCAGGAAGTCAGAGAACATGTCATGTGCTGTTCCCATCTCATGTATAGCCCAACAGGCACACAGATACTTTGGATAAAAGGAAGATGGGAAGGAAGAAAGAAAATGGAAGAAAGAATCCTATATAATAAAAGCCTAATATGCTAAGTGTCTGACTGTTCATTTGACCGTTTGACCAGTCGCTATGATGCGCACTGACCACCAGGAGGCAGATGCTCCAACCAGTAGGTTAGCTTGATGCTGGGGTCCGGCTGATCAGGACTGGGCAAGATGAGCCAGACACACCCTGGAGCCAACCTCCTATGGTTCCTCCCAGCCTCTAAAATATTTCTTCTCATTAATTTTATTTCCATGCACTGGGCCTCTAGTTGAAGAATGAAAAAAGGGAGAGAGAAAGGAAAGAAGGGAGAAACGGGATGCGGGATGAGGGAGGGGGAGGACATATGCAAGATGGAATTACCCATTACACAGAGTAATTTGAGTCCATTGGCCCAAATCCTAACAAATGCCAGTTCTCTGTCGACTGGAAGAAGAGTGTCAGAGCATCTGCTGCTGGTTAGCGCTGGAAGAAGTAATATCTAGTCACTGTAATATCTTCACTTCTGATAATACACACTTTTATTCTGATGCAATCTCATTTGTCTTCTGTGTTTTTACATTGATTGTCCACATCACAGAGTGTTGTTATAAGTTTACTGACTTCAATATATCTGAGACTGAAGAGAATTTCTATGTATATTATAATTTAATAGAATTGTAAAATATAACAGATTGTCAATATATTTTTACTAGCCAATTTTCTCCTTGACAAATACCAATTTGTTCAATGGAACTGCCATATTTTATTAAGTCAAGATTTCAAGATTATTAATTCCCCAAATGAATACTTATTGGCAAAGTTCTAAAATATAGAGTCTCAAATTCGTAATGCAGATATAAAAAATTATTTCTGATATCCAAATAACAGATATAGTCTAATTATATATTTACTCACACATATAAATTGATCTTTTCAAGTAAAATGACATGATTTCATTACAATTGTAATTGTACATTTTTACTTATTTGTTATATATATTAGTAATGTATAGATAGTGTGTATAGAGAGCATATATAGATTTTAAAATGACTTTCACATGCATCATTTCATTTAATGCTTACTAAATCTGAAGCAGACCAGACAGATTTTATGATGCACACTTTAAAAATTAGGACACTATCGCACTGGCATTAAATGACTTGCCCCAGGTCATGTAAAAGTAGGGAGATAGGGAAGAAAGAAGAGAGAGAAGGAAAGTCAATGGAAACTCAAAGAAATGTAATATGTTACAAGTTTTATCCTCAGTTTGTCTCCTCAGTAACAATATACACGAAACTGTAATAAATTGTTACCTTGTAAACTAATGGTCCCAGAGCTATCCTGTCAAGGAATATTTGTATTAAAATGTACAAGTACTTAACTTTTGAAAACCTGTGTTTTCAGTTAATTCATACAATGCCAGGAACTTCCGTTTCTTCTTTAAAGGGAAAGAGGAGACAGGAGAGCCATTAACTAGTACATTTACTTTGAATCCCATAAATAGTGTTCCTGTTGTTCCTTTTACATACTGTCCATTTAGGAGATAGCTTTTGTAAATTTTCTACAAAGCATTTGGACTTTGGGTAAAAGTTAGATTTTTGCCCTGATATACACTGTGTGTGATTTTTGCATACAGCTTATTTTGGCCAAGTGCCTCTTATTTATACTGTTATTTACACTGTTGAAATTTGTGTATCACGGCCAGTTAAACATAAATGTGATTATATATGCAGTACTTTTATCCAAGCAAGAAAACAACTAAGTTCAATTAAATCCGTAGATAAGAAGGAACAAAGGAAGGAAGGAAAAAAGGGAAACAGGAAGAAAAGAAGAAAGGAAGGGAAGAGATAAACAGAGTTCTATCCTACAGAAAAAGTCACCAGCCTGGTTTCTAAAGCGGGTTGCATTCCAAAGAGAGAACTGGCTTCCTTACATTGTCATTGGTGTGTTACAAATGGTTATTGGCCACTGACCTGGAGCCATCTGCTATGTGAGATTAAACTATTCTGTGCTCACCTGTGTGAAATCTGGACTTCTTGCCTCTGGTAAGATGATCATGTTGCAGACCTAAGAAATGTATTATGCTACTGATCTCTTGAAAATATGAAAATATCTAAGCAATAGGATTTTTTTTTTCTATTTTCTTAAACACTTTTGAAGCAGCATGTATTCCAAGATATTTAGTGATGGTGTTGCTTTTATTAAGTGTGTCAGTTTCAGGACACATCATTAAATGTATGTCCATCCTTTGGTCTCATATTTTTAATGCTATTCAATTGTCTTGGAAAATTAAAGTAATCATTGAATTTGTAAAGCATCTTGAATTCTGACATTCTTTTTTCTTAACAAGAACCCTCTCCAATGTAATTCCTGCTTCTGTAAATCAAGACTGTCCTGAGCTAAGTAAGTTAGAACTCTAAAGAAGACCACATAATCATGATGGCTAGTGATTTTGCACAACTTTTTTTTACATATCTATCCTTAGAAGTTACTTTTTCCTTTGTTTTGACCTTAACCCTTTTCAAGTAGAAATTATTTATATGGAAAACAGGTACAGTTGTCTTAGTCACATTGCACATGGTGAATGGAAGCTATAATTTAGGATTAAGAAATACCTCTCTGTTCAAGAAGTGGAGAAATGCTTGGAGCAGGAGATTTAAGGTTCCCAGGATGTCCCTATTTGGGGCTGTGAATTTTTCCTACATCTCTCGAAAGAGATAACACTGAAAAGACTCTAATGAATGACCACCTAAACCCAGGACATCTCCTGTTTCTATTTGAAACTTATTTGATGGTGAGCTCCCTATGTGTTAAATTTTTTCCTTCCCTTGAATTTATTAGAGCCCAAATTTATATTAAGCTATTAAACACATGAAATATGCCTTAATACAGTTTGGCCCCACCCCTCCCACTGCTCCAAGGTTGACTACACAGAGATAACAAATAGGTAACATGAAAGGAACAACATTCTTTCTACCCTTTTCCAGGGTATATCTTTCCCAGGATAAACTTTTCACATTGGTCTTTCTGAGATTTAACCACTCTGGTTTATTTCCTTTAATATATATTCCAGTTTGTCAAATCCTTAATTATATATGACTCCCCAAAATGATCACACTATTTTAAATGTAAACTCAACTACTCAGGATATTCAACATTAAGTTTCAATGTCAGTAGCGTATCTGCATGTATTATGGTGGCATTGGGCATATTACATTGAGCATTTGTCAACTACCAGCCAAATATTTATTCTAAATATTCTATTACCAAGACATATCTTAGACATTTTGAACCTGTGCTATTGATATTTTGAATCTATCAACAAAGCTTACAATTCTCCCTAATAAATTCCACCTTATTCTTGGATCAAAATGTCAATCTATTATAAACTTCAAAATGTTGATCTAAATCATCTAGAGTATTCATATTAATGACCCCGCCCTTCCCTCCCAGGTATACACCATACATACATAAATACACATATTCATCTAGAAGGCATGCCAGGACTTGAATGAGTAGCATTATTCATATTATACCCAAGTTAAAAACTAAAAACCCAAAGCTCAGTAATAACAGAATGGATAAATACATTCTGAAAGAAATGTGTCCAGCAATGAAACTGAATAAGCTACAACTCATGCAACAATTACTGGTAATTCCATTTACATTAAGTTGACCATCAGACTGAACAAAACCACAGTGTTAGCGATGCATATATGATAAAGCTATACAGAAAAGCAGAAGAAACCAATACCTATAAAAAGGCAGTGGATAGTGGAGTTGCTTATAATAGTTTATTTCCCGATACATGTGTTTACCTTATAGTTAAGTGTGCATTTATATGCGTTTTTCTCTATGAGTGTTATAATTCTCACTTTTAAAAGATTAAAATTCAATTAAGAGAATTCATTATTGTCCTTGTGGAACCCACAAACATTCTAGTTCAGAGGTAATGACAAGAGGGATGTTTCAGGTGCTGATTGATCATGGCATTAGTCCCCTTCTCTTCTCATTCAACTTACGCTGTATCTTGTGATAGCTTCATGTATAGGCCAGTTTCTGTCATGGCAGTGTCATGGCCACAGTAGGACAGTGTGGAAAGACAGAGAGAGATAGAGAGACTCTCAATAAGGGAAGAAAAGTCCTGAGCCACACTCAGTTGGATCACATGACCAAGTGGGATTTACCCCTGGGATGAAAGGATATTTCAATATATGAAAATCAATTACTTTATACTCCACATTAACAGAAAGACTAATATTCACATGATTATCTCAATTGACACAGAAAAAAATCATATAACAAAATTCAACACCCTGTTGTGATAAATATGTTCAAGAAGCTAGGAATAAAAGAAAATTACCTCAACATAATAAAGATTATATTAAAGGCCAGAACTAACATCATAGTCAGTACTGAAAAACTAGAAGCTTTTCCTCTAAAATCAGGAACAAATCAAGGATGTCAATTCTTACTACTTCTATCGGCATAGTACTGAAAGTCCTAGCCAAAGCAATAAGGCAAGGAAAAACACCAAAGTCATCCAAATTGGAAAGGAAGAAGTAAAATCATCTATTTTGTCTTATATGTAGAAAACCCTATATTACACACACACACACACACACACACACACAATAACTGCTAGAATAGTTGTGTTTAGTATATACTATTAATAAACCATCTTAAAAGGAAATTAATAAAATAATCCAATTTATAATATATATCATTAAAAAAATACTTGGGAATACATTTAACCAAGGAAGCAAATTACCTGAACACTAAAAACTACAAAATATTAATGACAGAAATTAAAAAAGATAAATGAAAACATGGCCTGTGTGGATGAATTAAAAGACTTAATAAGATATACATATTGCCCAAAGTGATCTGCAGATTCAATGCAATCTCTATCAAAATCACAATGGCTTTTTTTTTTCTCCAAAAAAGCTTAACCTAACCTGATTTCACTTAAAAGAGCTACATTTTGTTTTTAATTTCCTCACCTATGTTAAGGTCTAATCCAAGATTCTAAATTATTTTCTTTTTTGAAACTCATTCCCTTTGATGCAGAGGTTGGGGACCAGAATCTTGATGGATACACCCACTTTTATATCATCTTTACTGTTTATATCAACAATCCTAAACAGAAATGGACCACTGCCTTGCTCTTCTTACTCTACGCATGAAAAAAATAATCCTGTTTATTCTCTTTAGTACTTTTTAATACCTGCACTCAGGATAAGATTTAGTTCTGGCATTCTTCTTATGGGTGGGTTCACATTACTCTTTTTTCTTACTTTGCTTGGACATTTGCCCAAACGTCCACCTTGTACACATGTCCTGACGAAATGTCATCTCACCGGCGGCCCTGGGGAGTGACATGACATTTCTATGTGACTTTTTCTTAATAACGTGTGACTGCAAAGTCATCATGTTGCTTTTAAAGCCTCCCATTTTCTTTTTGTCATTTCTGATTTTACAATTTCTGTCCACTGGGATATAATGATCTTTCCTCCTAACATTTCAAAATCCACTCTCCTATGGGCTAGTGAGGAGGGTAACAATAGCTGGCGTTTACAGAGCTTCTGCTCAGCGATGAGCCCTGAGCTAATCACATATGGACAATTGCATCTCATTGAATCAATCCCACATTTAACCTACCAGGCAGGCACTCTGCTCACCCCATGTCACAGATGAGTCCAGAAAGGTTCCAGGCATGTATTCATGGTCCCAGAGAAGTAAGCAGCAGGCCTGGAACTCCAAGCAATGCTTGTCCAGCAGTGCTTGTCCACCTCAAGCTCACCCTCTCACTGACCATTTACACTGCATTACAATTTCCCACGTCAGTGCTTCTGTTACCCATCGATATTAAGAAAACGGGTTACCATCCTTATTTGGGTTCTTACCTATCTGTAGCTTTAGCAAGCCTTTTCCTAAGAAATAACATGTCTTAGGTTTATTCCAGAAAACTGTTGTTTCTTTACACTGAAAGAGCAAGCTAAAACCTAAATAGATAGCAAGCTATATATTTTCTCAGTATTCTGTTCTAATAAAGTTATTTGTTTCTTGTGCCAAAGTTCTTTTGTCTTGCTCTTGCATTTAATTTTAAATCAGTGAAATAAATGTAAAGTTAATGACTTGCCATTCCAAATCGTAAAGATAAAAGGCATATTAATAGACTTTTTGAAAGAAGATTTCAGAGCTCATGAAGCGATGTCTATCCAGGGACTCCCAACCACATATTACTGAGCTGCTTATAACCAAGAATCTAAATTAGAAAGAAAATGAGTAAGCCTGAATAAGACTTTATCATTCTTAAAGGAACTATTTAATATTTTAAATGCGTTCATTAAAGGCATACAGTTCCACAAGCTAGAGGCTTTAACCTCCCGTTTATTTTTAAAACACCAACTAATCCCAGTAATAAAAATGAAAAAGAATGCATCCAATGTTTATTTATAAAAATAAAATATTCAAATGCCTATTTTTATGTAAAATTCAGTTCAGCTTGTGAGAACTTGGACATCAAACTCACCCTTACTCCTATCTTCAATCACATTTTATTAACCAAAAATGTCCATAGTGATTTTTATGAGGATTTACCTAATTTATTTTACTTGTATTACTTACTTCTAATAATGTCTTTTATGGTAATTATTCGTGGATAAATGAGAAGCATCAAAAACTTAAGAAAGATTGTCAAGGGCGGGGGGAAAAAAGGACACATATGTAATACCCTTTGTAATACTTTAATCAATAAAACAATAAAAAAAGAAAAAAGAAAAAAAAAAACCTTAAGAAATAAATAAAAGGTATCAACCATTTGAATGAAGTATAGGTTCTACCTTCATTTTTTGCTTCTTTAAATTCAGTAAATCTACAACTTATTTTATGTCCAGTTTATTTACCAAAGTCAGTTTCCACATAAATTTCACTGAACTTCACCTTTAGGTCCCATTGTTCCTCGTATCAGGCTCAGCAAATACTCTCTGTAAAAGTCAAGACAATAAATACTTTGAGCAATCAGGGCCATGGGATCTGGGTAAGTCACACATTCTTTGTTTTGTTTTGAGTTTTGTTTGGTATCCTTTAAAAATGTGAATAGTGCAGTTTCACTTATAGGCAGTACACAAATGGGCTACAGGTTGATTTGGCCCGTGGGCTATGGTTTGTGGCCCCAGGCTGTAATGGTATTCTATATGGCACTTGTTTAAAAACACACACACACACACACATTTTTCTTATCTCTTAAAAAGAGAGAACCTGGAATTTTCTGTGATAAGAGCACAGAATTAATAATCAGACCTCTATGCAAATCCTGATCTCCCCCAAGCTAGCAGTGTAACTTTGAATAAATTATTCAGCCTCTCTGGGTTTTCTTTTCCTTATCTGTAAATTGAACAGAGGATTTTCATAGGAGGCAGAAGGAGATGAAGAGTCAGAGGAATCAATAGGGTAGGATATAGGGAAATGGAAGAGAGAAGAGATTCAATAAAAAGTGTGGACCCTGAGAAGGAAGATTCATTTGACATTGTGGACCATGAGAAAGAAGATACCTACCAAGAAGGGCTCCTTGTGACTAACTGGGGTCAAATTTAAAAACAGCATCTGCACTTCGGGGAGAAGCCTGTACTGAGCTCCCTGCCCGCACTGTGCTCCTGCTATGTGAGCCAGCCCTTCAAAAGGAGTTGCTGGAATTGTATTTCAATCAAAAGGATTGAAATCAATTAAAATTTCACAGCTATATACCCATTAGCATCCTCATGGACCAAAGTAGCTATATTCTGACCAATCGGAACAGTGCCTTTTGGACCAATCAACCTGGAAGGATTTGGAGTCCTCATTTGCATGAGGACAGACCAATCAGGGACCAGGGGTGAGGACTTCTCTCTATATAAGTCAGCTCCCCTCTGACTCTGGGAGTGCTTCCACTGAAGACAGAAGACTGGGTTTCCCCACTGGAGCTGAAACACTGAAGACATCCTGGCAGACCAGAGTGGAGAATAGCAGGGCAGAGCACAGCAGACACCTACAGAGCACAGCTGTCTAGCCAGAGAGAGGCCTCCCCCCAGTACCACCACAGCTGTGCTGCTTCATAATTGAGCTGTAAGAGATTGAGCTCCTCCACTGGCGCTGTTCTCATAGCCATGATGTATCACAATTGAGATGTTTGCACTGAGTAACTTTCTTCTTTACCGCACCCAAGATTAGAGATTCCTATCAGTGTTAAACTGGCACCAACAACCATCAGTGACAATGTGAACCTTGAGAAGGAATTGATTTGCTGGGATGAACTTCTCATGGCCAAACAAAAGCCCACATCCTATATAATAAAACCCTATTATGCAAATTGACCAAACGGCAAAACAACTGGTTGCTATGACGGACACTGACCACCAGGGGGCAGATGCTCAATGCAGGAGCTGCTCCCTGGTGGTCAGTGCACTCCCACAAGGGGAGCATAGCTCAGCCAGAAGCAGGGCTCGTATCTGGTGAGCACAGCGGCGGTGGCGTGAGCCTCTCCCACCTCTGCTGCAAGCAGATGGTAAGGAATAAGGAGTCCCGGACTGCGAGAGCCCCAGACTGTGAGATGGATGTCTGACTGCTGGCTTAGGCCTGATCCTCCCCCCCACACACACACACACCCAATGGGATCGGGCCTAAACCGGCAGGCGGACATCCCCCGAGGGGTCCCGGACTGTGAGAGGGCACAGGCCAGGCTGAGGCACACCCTCTCCAGTGCACAAATGCTGTGCACCATACCCCTAGTTTATGAATAATATTCTAGTGGCCATTTGCTGACAGGGCTCATCATGTATTCTGTATACCAGGAAAAACCTCTCCCTCACTGTGCCCGGCTTGTTTACACAGTCTGAGTCAACCACTGCAGGGTGGCCCTGGTTTCATTTCATCTTTCTACCAAGGGACTAAGACCTGCCCTGTCTAACCATAACTGCACAAACTGTATCTCCGTTTGCATCTACACTGACAAATCAGAACTTCACAATTTGGCAACCTATTCACATAAAATTGGGAACGTGGGCAGGAACTTTCTCTCTAAAAGATGGCCTCCCCTTTGTTTCAGTGAAACCCAGTTTAAGTTGCTACCTGAACCTGTGCCTTCTGGGCTGCCTTTTGCTCGAGCAAATGCTTTTTATTCTTTATTACACTCTAAAATTACTTCTGGTGTACAAAAGTGAGATGAAGGCTCCAAGTGGTCATAGCATAGGGAACTATGGAGCAAAATATCTCCAAAGGATATTTTTCGGGCCCCTAAGGCAACTTGCCTTTTACCTATGCAATGCTTATGTCCACTCATATAACATCTACCAGCGGTTCTCAACCTGTGGGTCACAAACAATGAAAATATATCCTGCATATCAGATATTTACATCACGATTCATAACAGTAGCAAAATTACAGTTATGAAGTAGCAACGAAAATAATTTTATGGTTGGGGGTCACCACAGCATGAGAAACTGTATTAAAGGGTCGCAGCATTAGGAAAGTTGAGAACCACTGAACCAACCTAGACAAACAGAGATGAGTAAGGAACTAATAATTACAGCACAGGGGAAAGTCAGATATTCAAACACAGTAGGGAACACTTAACATTAAGCACAAGATGTGTGTGGTATAAAAGAGACCCAAAAAGGGACATCCATGGGACATGGGTGTTTGGAGAAAGATGGTCTGCCTTTGACTCCAGGTGAGCAAAGTGAGAAAAAGCACATCCGCAGCCCATAGGAGCACCAATACAGTCTCCACGTTAAGAAATGCTAAATTCTATTGGAGGACTCCAAGCAACTTGGTGTTGTCCAAGGCAGGGATGTAGGTCAGGATAGCTGAGGGGAGGCTGGAGGGTGGGGACAAGAAGGACAAGGTAGGATCTGCAGAGGAGCATGCATCATATGATAAGGGTAAGGGAAATCATTGAAGTCTTTTCCACAAGAAGTCTCGACCAATTTGCAGTTAAGATAAATCACTCTGGCAACTCTAAGACGGGATGTGAAGGGAAGACTAGAGCAGGAAGATGAATCAGGAACTGAGCCCTTACCCCTGGCAGGGGGTGATGAAGAGTTGACCAAGGTCAGTCATAAAAGGTCAGAGGAGAGAAGACTAATCTCAGCAATATTTATAAGATAAATTGTAAAGCCTTGGTGACTGATGCAAAATGGAAAGTGGGGGAGGGAAAAGGTAGAGCAAATAAATGAAAAGACTGTGGATGGTTCTTCTACTACTAAGGGAGGAAAAAAAAAAAAAACAGGAATAACAGAGGCAGACTTGAAGACAGTAACAGAGGTTATGAACTCCAGTTTGGATAAATGAAATCAGACTTGGTATGGAACACGCAGTTAAAGGGTCCTGCAGGCAGACACAGGTCTAAAAATACCCTAAAAACTCAGGATTGGAGCTGCAGGTCTGGAGCTCAGCCACAGGCAGAGAGAGAACAGAGAAGAAACTCAGTGCAGTACGGAAGCAGGAGAAGCGAGGCCAAAGGAGAGAGCACGGGAGAGCCCATCTGAGGATCCGGACAAGAGCAGCAAAGCCAAAGGGGACCGAACGGAGCCAGAGGTAGCTGAGGGGTGAGATGTCAGCTTTCAAATGCTGCTCGGTGAGGAGACGGAAGAGTGAGAAAACTAGTTCAGCAGCACCCTCTGAATAGAAGCTGGATTACAAAGCCTGAGGAATGAACTCTAAGGAAGTAGAGTGAGTGTAAGCACTCTACTCCCAGCTTCTTTCATACTCACGGAAATAAACACATTACAGAAAATAAAAAGACTAGGTCATTTAAAATAGTTCCTTTAACACAATTATATATCTACAAAGTATTATAATCCAGTGTGGTATATAAAATAAATCAGTTGATATAATTCCACCACTTAAAGTTTGCAATCTATCTGAAAATAACATCATTTTATCTGTGTATACTTTTAGTTACAATTAGATAATGTGAATCTAAACTTCCTTGGAACCAATGACCTGCTTTTTTGTCGTCTCCTTAATTGCTGTAATCAAACATGAGATTAACCAAATAAGAACATCTTTGCCGATTCCATATAAAGTAGGAGAGGCGCATCTATCTGGAGGGAGGAGACTGTAAACTCTTGGATGATCATCTCACTGTGGATCTCAAATGCAATACTTATGAAAATCACTCAGGGCTCGATGAGAGACTCCTGTGTTCCATATCAGACTCTGACTCTGTAGGCCTGGGGTAGGCTGAGGAAATCCACTCTTACGGGCACCTCTGGGGCATGCAGAATTGGCAGCCCAGGGAGCACCCTGCCCTAGTCCTTAGAGATGTGCATTCTCCTTTTCTAAGTCAAGTTATTGTGACCTTGAATGACTGCTCATACTCAGGAAATGTCACGACAGAGCTGTTAATACATTTTCATCATTTTATCATCTAAAAATTATTGGCACATTCCCTTTTAAAAGGTCCCTGATTAAAAGAGGCCAGTTGAATAGAAATGCTTGATTTAAATGAACTCATTAGTTTAATATATTCTAAAAGCAAGGACTGAAGCCTTACTGAGGACCACATTCTGGGCAAGTGTTTGGGATACGAAGGTGAAAACAAACAGAGTTGGGGTGGTAAACATACAATGTGATGATCATCTATGAAGAGCAACTAATTTTGCCGGGGGATAGGGTAGGTAGGAGAGCTTCCATACAAAGGAGAAGAAACCGATTTCCGTGATCTGAAATGGGGAATGCGGAATGAATGACCATGCCCACCTGCATCCTCCCAAGACCAGTTGTATCAAGGGAGATCTTAGGCGGAAAAGCAACTTATGAAATGAAATGGTCAGGTGTGGTGACTATGAGCTTCTCAGTTTCTATGGGTGAAGACACTTTTTAACAGTTCAGGGGTGGGCAAACTTTTTGACTCGAGGGCCACAATGGGTTCTTAAACTGGACCGGAGGGCCGGAACAAAAGCATGGATGGAGTGTTTGTGTGAACTAATATAAATTCAAAGTAAACATCATTACATAAAAGGGGTACCTCTTTTTTTTTTTAGTTTTATTCATTTCAAACGGGCAGTATTCGGCCTGCGGGCCGTAGTTTGCCCACGGCTGCAACTGCTTCCTCACCTCCGTGCACTTCAGGCAAAAATCATCTTTTTTTATGCCTGAATCATTCTTAAACCCACATGGGTAAACTGGGTGCATTTTTAATCTTTCCTGTTCACTTGATATGCTCACTTTTTTGCACTCTGGAACTCCTACAGAACAATGTATTATTCTTCGTACAGAGAAGAATAGAAAAAAGGAGGGGCCAGAAGAAGGAGAACCCCATGGGAAAGGGGTGAGGTGAGGAGTGAGAAGATCACCGGTGTAAAAACTTACCACTTACCAGAGGATACACCTGTGGGCCTTCCACTCAGGGAAATAACCAAACCCCCTACCTTCCCACAATCTGACACTCCTGTTCCCAGGGAAGAAGGACCTTGCCAAGATCTAGCTCTGTGGTCTTGAAAAAATGGCCTAAATCCTTTGGACTTCATTCTCTTCATTTGCAGTAATGGGAGCTGGAAAGATCACTCCACGAGTTCCCTTTCACCCTGACGTTTTCTCATTCTAGGAACATGTGCTGTCATTGGCCCAGATTTGCCCTGGCCATATGGTCCCAAAAAGGCAGCTATATTGAGCTGAACATTTTAAGTGCTCAGCTAACCAACCACAGTCTCAAGTTTAAAGAAGGATCATTTTCAAATATCCCAGTTCCAATGCAATGTCTTTTCTCACTTATGCAAGTGTTTGAACACATTTAATGATCTGCAAGTTACACAGATACATAAAGATACACACACATATTATGTGCATTATATGTATTATGCTTTTACTCAACAGATTTTATTTTCTGATTTCTTAAGGAGCAGGACATGTTTCTATTTGTATTTAATCTCCTTCAAGAAGATCCATGTTCTGCACGGGGTTCATATTTAGTGTGCATTCTCCTTTCTCTGCAGGCATACTGACTTACCCACAGATCACATTAACAGCCTGCCACAGCAGCTACTGGAGCTTGTATCTTCACGCATTCTCACATTGGGGGGGGGGGGAGGTGGAGAATCTTTCAAGTATTAATTGCACAAGCAAAGTAAAATACTTCCACTATCTTAGCGTACACTGACTAAATCATTTCACTCCTCCAGTTCTCGTAGGACACAGATAAAATCAAACAGCACCATGCCCTCGAGATGCAATTGTATTGATTAATCTTATTTTCCTTGAATAAGCAAATATCACATTCTGGATGATTTCTATAGGGATTAATACATCCATGGGGCATATTAATACTGTTTTCTAAGCAATGCCATATATGCTGGTTTCACAGAAGCCCACAAATATAAATCTCATATGCTCATATGGGTGGATCACATGTGATGAGGAGCCACAGCTGCTGTTAATGTTAAGTATATGTCACAGACACTTGTGTAATGTTAATAAACTGAACATCTTCACACAGACTTTTTTGTTGTTGTTATTGCAGGAGCCTTAATTCAGGATGACAAGTGACCTTCAAAAAGACTTTAACACTATTAAGAGCAAAATTGATTTGGGCGGCTATCCCATAGAGAGGAGCTTGAGGGTGCAGGCAGGTGCTTGCCCCCTCCTCCCTCCTGGCGCTTTGATTTCAGGCGCTCATGGATGACTTCAGCGTCTCCTGTTCTTCGTGTTAATTCTAAGTGAAAATCATTAAGCGATGCCTGGATAGGCTGCAGGGGCTTCATAAATACCCCCAGCCCAGGTCAATCATGCACAGGGCATTGTACCCTTCCCCTGAACCGAGATCCCAGACATTTCCGAGGTCCTCAAAGAAAGCCCACGGCTCAAAGAGGATGAGCGCTTTCTGGGCTCAGGCACTTGGCAGGACAAGGACCGCCTTTCGCACCTGCCTTTCGCACCTGCCTTTTCTCCTCACGGACTCCTCTGGCCAACTCAGAGCAGCTACGTTTTACCTGGTCCCTCCTCCTCCAATGGCTAAATCATTCTTATAAATGGCAAACGATTAACGCGTGATTTAAATGTATTTGGCTCCCTCCCCCCAAAACAGAGATCTAGCCAGGGGCAGTACCTACAGCTTTTCCATAAATGATAGAAATGCTAAGAGAACTTGATGGAAATCATCTTCATTACTTTCAGGGGCATAAAAGGTACCAATTAAACCCAGCACTTCCACCGACCTACTTGGTTTTACCCAGCCAGGGAGGATGGGTGTGTGTGTGGGGGGGGGGGGGGGGAGGCGGGGAGCGGGAGCCGTGAATGAAGAGCCTCCCTCCGGTGGGTACCGAGCCGCCTACTTGGTCCAACACTTAGTCGCCGGGCTCCCAGACAATGGAGCTGACATTGTCCGGCGGGGGTCGCGGTCAGGGGTCAGTAGATCATAGGAGAGGCAGCAGCCAAGGAGCCCTCCTCCACCCCCTGCATCTTTGTTCTCTGAAGTAGTCGCTCCTTTCCTTTTCGAAGAAAAAGGAAAAAGGAAGGACTCCCCTACCCCCGCCGCCCCCACAGAGGTTGTAGAGGTGGCCACTCCGTTCCCCCATCTCCCGTAGCAACCGGAGGCTTCCCCGTCCCCCCGAACTGCCAGACTCGCCTCCTCCGCTGGGCTAGATCCAGAGTTCAGCGGGTTTCTGCTCTCCGCTCCCATTCGCACGCCTCCCCGCGCCGCTTTCCGGGAAAGGGACCTCCAGCCGCCGCCCGCGCCCCCTCTCCGCGCCGGGACTCCGGACGGGCACCCCGGGCACCCGCGACACAGGTGCGAGCACCCCGCACCCTCCGGGAGTCGCCAGCGCCGCGGGGTGGGAGAGCTGTGCTCCGCGCCGACCTCCGGACCCGGAGGCGAGGCTGCTCGGCCACCTGCCCGGCGCTGGGGACCGCGCGGCGCCCTCCTCGCTCCTACCTGCGGCGGAAGGGTCCGTGGGAGCCGGGAGCAGCGGGCCGCGCGTTCGCGGAGGTCCGTCCCGGGGGCGCCCGGAGAGCGGCCGCGGCTGAGCCAGGGCGCGGGGCGCGGGGCGCGGGGCGGCAGGTCCTCTGCGCCCGGGGCGGGGCTCGCTCGGAGCGGGCGCGGGGAACCCTGCCCGGCCCGCGGGGCTAGGGACGGCCGCTCGCCACCGGGTGGGCTGTGCTCGCTCGCCGGTCGGTCGGAGCGCGGCGTTGGCGAACACACTCGCCCCTCCCCGCGCGCCCCGCCAGCCACGGGGCTGAGCTCCTCCAGCTCCCAGGGGCGCCTGCCGTCCCTCCGCGTCTCACTCGCCAGCCTCGGCCGGGATGCGGGGCTCGCCTCCCTCCGCTCCCTCCAGCGGGGCCCCTCCTGGCCCCCTGCCTCCCTCCTTCCCACGCTCTCACGCGTTGTCTGAAACCGCGCCTCTCTCTCCAATTCCAGCTCCTTCGATCCTCCCCTTCGGGCTCTCCCGCCTCTCGCTTTGCTGCAATCTAAGAATGGGGCTCACTCTGCAAACTTTCCGTCCCGACTTCGGCGAGAAGCGTGGGAGGAGGAGGGGAGAGGGGTGGCCCCGACATGGATCCTCTGCCCAGTGGCCGGGGAGCCGTGACCTGGGTGGGCTTCCCCCTGGGACAGCCGGACCAGAACAAAGGCCACCGCGGGGACTTTTTACAGATTCAGAGACCAAACAGTCCTTCCCCTTCTGGTATTGGAAAGCCTCCGAGATTCTCCTGAAATCTGCTCCAAAATAGAACTTCAGCATGGGACAGGACGAGCAGGGACAAAGACAAGCCTTGCTCTCGTCCAGGAAAATGCTGCTCCCTGTTGCAATTTTCATAACAAAATAGAAGGCTTCCACCCCCACCCCCCAAATGGTGTTCTTAGTTAGCTCTGGAAACATGTTTCTCTGTCCACATTTTGCCATGGAGATGTTTTCCATACACAATGTGACAAGAGGGGAGTCCCAAGTCAAATTTAATTCTTATAAAAATAATTTACAAAATCATGGAATTTATCGAAGCACTTCAACCATGGTACTAAGAATAATGCAGGATAGTAAGAATGACTAGGAATGAAAAGTAAAATAATAGTTTGTCAACTAGCTGTTTTCTTGTTTCATACATTGGCACAAAGAAATAGAAATGGACTGTGAGGAACAGTACATGTTTCTGCTTATTGTATTGCACAACATGTGAAACCATTTCATGCCTGTCTGTAGTGTAAGATTTGTATGGAGGGAGAACTTTGCACAAATTTACCTTCCCAGAAGTTAGCTCTGGTAACTGGCACGTCAACTCTACAGACATCAAACAAAAGGCGTCTATTAAAATACTAATGTGGATTTATTGAGTGGACAGTTCAAGCTTTATATCACTAACTTGTTTATATTTCTCAAATATAGATGGTATGTTTGATATATGTTTATTTCTATCATATATCTAAGTTTCTACATTATCATCTTATAGTTATTAGAAGACAGTAAGAGAAAAAAATATATAAGAAAAAGCCATGAATCACAAACATCATGAATGTATTCAAGCTATTCCCATCACATTCTGCTCATGCAGTCATCACAGTGGTTTCAAATACACAAGAGATTCTGATAAGGTTTTAAAAAATGATTATGCTATTCAAGCATATAGGCAATATATTATTAAGGATGTCAATATTGGTTCAGTTCCCAACGGTAATTTTTCTCTTTAAAGTGAGATATAAATGCTGGTTTGCCATTGGCGAGCACTCTGTTTACATGGAGACAGCTGATTCTGAAATAGTCATTCTGTTGCTATTGCGGAAGCATGCCTTTTCCAGCTTCCCCAGGCCCATCTGATACATCATAGTTAAAAAGATTGCCTTAATAGAATGCAGGTACTTTTACATCTTGAATTAAAGTTGTCACTTTTCAGAACATAAATGATTAGCTTCATCTTCTGGAAAGGTGTGTGAAGTAAATGCTGTGTATGTTATTACACTCATAATCTAGTGTACCACTTGCATACCTTTTTCAAATAAACTGGAAACTGAAACATGAGATTAAAGTAATTTGCTCATTCTTAACAGTCAT
The DNA here is from genome assembly GCF_964212035.1 of Myotis nattereri. Lineage (NCBI taxonomy): Eukaryota > Metazoa > Chordata > Mammalia > Chiroptera > Vespertilionidae > Myotis > Myotis nattereri. The sequence continues at coordinate 32,688,130 of NC_138076.1, forward strand.
TGGGAAATAGCAACACTCATCCCTCATGAAACAATACACCTAAAAGTCTTGGTCTGTGCCAGAAAACAGAGCATTTCATCTGTATCATTGGTTTAAATGGATGCTCAGTTATAACTCCCGCTTAACGGAAGGTCTAGCTTCTCTATTTGCTATGGACTGAATGTTTGTGTACCTCCAGAATTCACATGTTGAAATCAAGCCCCCGCAATACGATGTGGTTAGGAGGAAGTGCCTTTGACAGGTGATCAGGTCGTGAGGGTGGAGCCCTCATGAGTGGGATTAGTGCCCTTACAAAAAGAGTGCAGCTGCCACGTGAGGATACAACAAGAAGACCATCTTCCAGAATCCAGAAGAGGTCCTTTCTCAGTAGGACCATGCCACAACCTAATCTCAATCTCAGACTTCCAGGTTCCAGAACTCTGAGAAATAAATTTGTGTTGTTGATAAGCCCCTCAGGCCTATGGTAATTTGTCAGAGCAACCTGAACTGACTAACACAATTGATTCCACCAATTACAGAGGAAGGGGTGTTGAAATCTCCAGCTATAGTTGTGAATTGTTATGTTTTTCTATAGAGTTCTGTCTGTTTTTATTCCATGTGTTTAGAATTTTTGTTTTGATTGCACAATGTTCAGAAGTCTGTACTCCTGATGAATTAATCTCTTTATCATTTTGAAATGAACTTCTTTATCTGTAATAATATTCCTTGAGTTGAAATCTGCTTTTTCTGGCACTGATATGGCTGGCCACTCCAGCTATTTTTTTTATTAGTGTTAGCATGGTATCTCATTCTATCTTTTTACTTTTGAAATATTTTTCTTTATATTTAAAGTGTGATTCTGTGGAAGGAGGTCATTGAGAGGATGTGACTGTCGAGGACCCTCCAGCTGCAATTCCCTGGGAATAACAGGCTCCTCCCCATGCCCTTGTCTTTGGAATGTCTGTTCAGCCCACCATTCCCACACTAGCAGCCATTTTCAAGGACACAGCCTTGAGAGAGCAGTGGGTTTGTGAGACCATCTGAACTGAAGAAATAACCGCTCACTGTTCAAGCCTCTCTAAAACTTTTAAGATTCTGGCAGGCGGGTATGGAGATGTACTCATCTTGCAGCACCCAGGACAAGCTTCCTCTGTAAGTTCCCTTGCTCGTTAACCTGCCACCTACCCATCTGGAGTGGCCTGCCTATGTCGATGGCCTCTCCCTGCCCTCCATGGACTGGGGTCAGTTTCTAATTTCAGCCTTGAACTCCTGAGGTTCTGAACCAACATTCACATGCATTAGTTACCATGGAGACATGAATGTCACTTGTATGCAAAGCTTATTGACAAAAATAATGAAGTTTAAAAATCTTTAGGCATTTGTAGTAGTTATCGAGACCACATTTGTGGTGTAAAATCTATTTATAAATCTGAGTTGCTTGTAAAAATGTTTACAATTTTATAAATATAAAAGTGACCTGGAAAACATTTTTTCATTTTAAAATATTCTTTCTAGAGGATAATTGTTTCTCTTTTTAGTTAAGTAGACTTCATCACTCATTTATAATTGACCATTATCTGTGTCCCCTCACTCCTATTTTCTAACAATCAGTGTGGAGCAATGATAGAGTCCTGAAAACTCCTGAGGTGAAGAAGAGAACAACACATTTCTGCTAAATTCTGTTATTGGAAGAATGTTTACCACTGCTGCAAAGAATAGGCTACAGTTTACAATAAAATGATGTCACTTCCATAAAGGGCCTAAGCCAGAGATCTTTTTCACTTTATTAAACAAATGGCAAATTGCGTTCCTCGTGTATCAAGCTCTGCAACTGGGACACCACAGGTGTGTCTATCACCTGAGCTCTCAGCCTGGAAAAGTCTTACACAGCCACACCAGCTCCTCTTCCTCACAGGGTCCTCATCCTGTCCTACATACTCATCTCCTGGGTGTTATTATCTTAGACTTAGTCCCATCCAAGCTTTATGTCACGCAGACTCTGATTCCAGTTTAATTGCTCCCTAGTTGCCCCTATTTTTGATATGAATAGACTTTTTTACATGCTGACCTAAAATAAAATGCATTTTCCAACCAAGACTTTGAGCCTTGTCTTTATTTGTAGTAAAATGTCCTTTCCAGATCCATGCAGTCATGTTGAAACTGATTCTGTCTCCAGCTTTATGCAGGCTGCTCAAGCTATAACCCTATAGTTCACTTCTGTTCTGACATGGCATTTTACTTATTAGATTGCCTATCAACACCAGACAGCATGACTCTTCTCCATTCCTCATGAGTGCTATCTACATATTTTTAAAGATGTGATTAAATGATTTGGGTAAGTGACCATACAACCTTATTAAAATTCCAGCAATTCTTGATGATTAACATATGTATATTGACTTTATTATTGTATTTTATGCTAATTAAATAAGAAAGGTAAGACAGTCCTTTGCAATTAACATTACACTCCAGTGGCCAAAACAGCTTGTTTCTTTGTTATAGAGGTTTTTTTTTAATCTTGCATTTATAACTGAGTTCAATAGGACATATTGCTGTAAGAGATATCATTCCATATTTAAAATTTTGTCTTCTAGCGTTTAAAAAGCAAACATTTTCTAAATTTATTCTTCAATATCTACCTACGTCTTCATGATTTTAGAGTCTTAGATGATCTTGGAAGCTCATCCACAATAGTCCATCCAATCTCCTCCCAGGTCCCCCAAATACATCCACACAGACACTTCAGCTACTGTTCCTGCCTCCTCTGGTCCTGTCAGGTATCCTAGCAGCTGTCAAAACTGAGATGGTAGGAACAGACTATCGGGAAATGACAGCACCCTTGCTACATGGCGCCAATGGAAAGCAAAGGCACCAGGTAGAGGAGAGGCCAAGCTAAGAGCCTGTTCTGAAGTTAAATATGTCAGGGAGCTTGGAGGAGTGGGATAGGAGGGTCATTTTAGGAAAGCAACAGAAGAACGAAAAGTAAAGGGAAGCAACAGTCCTGTCTCAGATCTCTGCTCACAGTTTGGATTTTGCTTCCTCCTTTTTAAGGAGCCATGAAAACAGGAAGTTCAGTGTCAGGCTGGTCCTAAGTACAATATGGTCGTAAGTAAGAATATCATCCACCTCCTATTAAAAAAAAAAACAACTCTTTTTTATATTAGCTAACATTTTTTAACAAGAAATTCTTTTCTTCCAAAAGTAAAAATAAAAAATAATCTTTAGAAACAAACATGTCTGAGAGTGTTGGAGCTGACATATGACAGGGAGTTTCATTTACAATCAGTATAGGTGACAGTACGATTTCTTTTCCATTTTCTAGAAGGTCCTGAGATTCTCCTAAAGAACGGTGGGGAAGAAAAGATACCACCGGAGGATGGGAGGAAACTGAACAAAGACTAGAGGTTCCCAGAGCCAGTTTTTCTGATTCTATAATTTACTTGTTTCTTCTTAGTCAAGAGATGAGGGCAGATAGAAGTTCCTCTGGAAAGCATTTCACAACTGCACGACTCTTGGAAAACCATCCCCTGCCTGGGGCTGATGCACCTGAGGTCAGCTTGATTCTCAACCAAGGTCAGGCCTCTCTTAACTGTGCTTAAATCTTAAATGTGAATGCCAGTTTGCAACAGAGACCCTGTTTGTTTCAATGTTGAAATCTGTGTTATCAATCATTTTGCTTTGTTTCAAATCAATTGTGTAAATGCCATCACCTCTGGGCATTTTCAAAATTTCTTTGTACTGGAATGCATTTGCCAGAAAAAAATGAGGCCTCATTTCAAATATATATCTAGAGATTAAAGTGGTTTGTTTTAGCCATTAGATTTTCACATGGTTGTTATAAATTCCTGTTTTATTAGAAAATCACTAAGAATAAAAGCAAAAATATCATTGTTCTTTAAAAATGCAATGTACAAAACTTGAATTTTTAACAATTATATCTTGTCTCTTTAACAATACCAAGTACAATTGTGATGTGTGATTAATATCTAACTCAACATCCTCAATTTGGTTCCATCTAAAAGGCATTTTAAAATCTGTATACTGTGCATGTAAAATGTATGCATATATACATGTGTAATGTACATATAGATAATGTATATTTATCTCAAGCATAACTTGCTTATGAACAGTACACTGAGCTATCTATTTATTTATTTATACTTATTCTCCTCATCTTTCCAAAAGGATAAAAGATAGCTTACAAGAAGAAATATTATAAAGTAGAAAAAAATGAATGAGTTTAAAATAAAGGCAAAAGCCAAATAGAAGCAAGACCTTGAGATGAGAGAAGTAATTTGTGCACAACACTGTGTATTGTAAAATCTTATGGAATGCCACCTATAACAATTGATTAATAATGTAGTGAGCATGAGTGGCCACTAAGATTGGACCTCATAAGTGTTTCAATCTAAGCAGTAAAAGTGAATGTAAACTTAATCATTTTTAACATTTCCATCGTTCACAAGATAAGTGTGTATGACTTGCTACAGAGGAGCCACAGTTTCCTTCCTTGTTATTTTGGTCTGGGAAAAATATTTTCCTCAGGGCATTTCATTCAGAGATACCCATAACCAGGTTGTCTAAGAGGCAGTATTGTAAGAATGACTGCAGCTAATTTTACCTTTTAGGATACACAGGATTAGAAAAATATCAAGCATTTCAAAATAGAAGCAACAAAAATAACAATTAACATGTATGCATTACTAGATACCTTACAAATCACTGTTATATTCAATAGGTCTTTTAATCTTACCATTCTACAAAAACAATTATTATCATCACTCCCATTTTATGTATGGGGCCATTGAGCTTTAAGGTTTTGAGCAACTGACCTAATTGGGTAAGGGAGAGATTTAGGCCTCAAATCCAGATCCCATAACTCCAAATTATATAATCCTTTCCTTTACCTCTCCTGAACTTCAGGCATAAAGTTATACTTTTATTCTAAACTTATCATTTAGTTTGCCTTAAAAAGGTGTTTTTTTTCTGAATTTTGATCAGAGGTATATAAGCTTTACCCAAGAAATTCTCTTAAGTATGAAAGCTAAGTTGAGCATCTCCTATTTACAAGGTGACTTAAAAGACTGTTTGTTAACCTTTAACATGCATGTGAGTTGCCTGGGAAACTTGGGAAAATGCAGATTCTACCTCAGTAGATGTGGGACGGGGTCTGACTCTAAAAGCCTCCTGTTTTCCATCATGCCACATGGATCTCTGGAGCTCCCCCACTCTGGCTGGGCTGGTGTAGTTCTTTCCTATTCACAGACTTTAATGTAACGTATCTCCTTTGAGACTATCACAGCCACCTTGTGTAATGTGTAAGCTTTAAATTGCTAGCATTGATCCTATTTTGCCAATAGAACTGAATCTTTCAAGGAGGTCAATGGGTGCTCAAAACCACTCAGCTGGCTAGAGAGGCAATTATAAGTCACACGGAGGACTGGTTTTCTGGTCCCAAAGCTCCTTCCACCGTGTCTCTGTCAGTCCAGAGAAAGAGCTGTGACGCTCCCTCATGCGCCTCTATCCTGGGACGCTGTGCTTCAGCAAAGGCAGGAGTAGGCAGCGTGGTGCAGTCTTTACCCAGAGGGCCTGGGAAGACTTGCAGGACCCGGGCTACAGAAGTTCCAGCTCACACCCTGTCAAGACAAACCGGCAGAAGTACCACTTGGCGGGTGCTGCTTTTGTATAGTGCTGTCCCCTGGGCCCAGAGAGTGGGTTAGAATTGTGCTAAATCCACCCGGCTCATTGTTCTGAGCCCACTTCCCAGTTTATGGCCCGAGCAGCAGCTCTCACTTCACTGCCCACATTTCTCTCCTGTCACTCTTCATTTACCCTTTATTCAACTCCATCGCATCCCTCAGTGCCATTTAATGACAATCTCAGTCCTCCCTTATCTCTTACCTAAGTTTGATTTCTCCTCCTTTTCCCCCTATGCAAGCGCTAGAAGAGGAGAATTTACTGTATGATTAGCAAAGTGGTTGAAATACAGTCTTAGGTGCTTATTTTTTCATGCGGGAAAGATTGCATTCTGGCAAGTTTTTTGTGTCGTGTTCTTTCATCTCCCATTTTCAGTTTCATCCCCGTGTGATTGAGAAGATTGCCTTTACCATGGTCAGAAGAATGTTTTACCTTCGTCTGATTGACTCGCAGCGAGTGCTGTACCTCAGGGTCCCATCTTCACACTGCACGGCCCATAAATGTTGAATGATGGTAATGCTGCTTACACTATCATTTCATGGTAAGCTCAAAAGGTGCAGCTGACAACTGCCGGTAAGAGAAACACTATAAATTTCAGTGAAAAAACTGCAATACTGAACCACAACAGCAAGGTGATATTCTCATCCAGAGCAGGAAAACTCTTCCCAGAAGCCTCCCTGGTGAATCTGCTGAGAATCTCGCAATGACCATAAGTAATGTAATTAAAGAAATGGAGCTTACAAATGCGGTCTGTCATCATCAAAGAAGATTTAGAAGGGAGACTATATGCTGTAAAACTGTCTTTTTCCCCCTCAGATTATTCAACCAGTTAGCATAACAGGCATTGAGGCTACAAAAAAGAATAGCACAAGTCCCTGTCCAAAATAACCTAAGAGTTATTTTATTAAAAGCAAGAGCAACTGCCCTGGTCCGTGTAACTCAGTGGGTTGGAGCGTCATCACATAAACCAAAAGGTCTCAGTTTTGATTCCTGGTCAGGAGTGCATGCCTAGATTTCTGGTTTGATCCTGTGGTTGGGGTATGTGCAGGAGGCAACAGATCGATGTTTCTCTCTCTCTCTCTCTCTCTCTCTCTCTCTCTCTCTCTCTCTCTCTCTCTTTCCCCTCCCCTTCCTCACTCTGTAAAATCAATAAATATATCCTTGGGTGAAAATTTAAAAAGTAATAATAAGTGCAAGAGCAACCATATACATTTCATATATATGTATATTTATATATGCATATATGCACATGCATGCATGCATGTATATGCACATAATATGTAACAGAGCAACTACATAGATAGTTACACATACATGTGCTTTAAAATGGGGATGTTATTATTCATGTATGGCAAGACCACTAGAGTAGGAGATGACTCATTGAAAAGATGGGTTGTTATACTCACAGCTCCTAAGAGGAGCGGGCATGCCAGGGCCCCCAGGGTGGGGAACAACATGGACAAGAGCCCTTACTGTGGTTTCTGCAGGAAGACAGGGACTAGGCAGTGTAAGCAGCTTTAGGATTAGCTAATCTGAATAATTTCAGTGTATTCTGGGTGTAGGGGTGTTCTTAGTTATCTGGTACCTGGCCCTGGAGTGATTAGGGCAGGAGAATAAGAGGGGAGTATGAGAGCCCGATGGAAGAGATGGTTGGATCATGGGATCTGGATTAGTTGATTTTCATATGAAAGGTACACTTGCTAAGTCTGGGAAGGGCAGTTCCTCCAGAGTAATCAGGGCCGCAAAAATCCCAAAGCATCAAACATACAGAAAATAAAAAGGCATAATCAATACAATGTGTGATAAGTTAAAATAGTTATGCAAAAGGTTCTACCTTTCACTGTATATAACCACAATAAAAGGTGTTAAAATTATGATATAAAGTATTTTCACAAATGGTTTCTCACTTCATCTATGCAAAATCCCACAATAAAGACAGAGAAGTGTTATTCTAATTTTACAGGAAAAAGAAAATATATTTTAAAGTAATCTATCTAGTACAAAAATACATCCTAAATGTGTTAAGCACTTGACTATAAAGATGAAATCATAACAGAACTAGGATAAATTATAAGTGAATTTTTTATGATGTTGAATTTAAGGGTTTCATAAGATAACCACTGTTTTAGTTATTTATTGATGTATACTAGAAGCCTGGTGCACAAAAATTTGTGCACTCGGGGCGGGGGGGTCCCTCAGCCCGGCCTGTGCCCTCTCGCAGTCTGGGACCCCTCAGGGGATGACCACCTGCTGACTTAGGCCTGCTCCTCAGGTGACTGGGCCTAAGCTGGCAATCAGACATCCCTCTGGCAGCCCGGCAGCCCTCGGGGGATGTCCACTTGCCAGCAGGGAGCAGACCTAAGCTGCAATCGGACATTCTTAACGCTGCTGAGGAGGCGGGAGAGGCTCCCACCACCACTGCTGTACTGGCAGCCATCAGCCTGGCTTGTGGCTGGGCAGAGCTCCCCCATGTGGGAGCTCACTGACCACCAGAGGGCAGCTCCTGCATTGAGCGTCTGCCCCCTGGTGGTCAGTGTGTGTTCTAGTGACCAGTCATTCCCAGTCTTTCTGCTGTTAGGGTCAGTTTGCATATTACCCTTCTACTATATAGGATAGAGGCCTGGTGCACAGTTGGGGGCCGGCTGATTTGCCCTGAAGGGTGTCCCGGCTCAGGGTGGGGGTCCCACTTGGGTGCCTGGCCAGACTGGATGAGAGGATGATGGCTGTTTTCAGTCTGGCCACACCCCCTTCAGGGTGGGGGTCCCCACTGGGGTGCCTGGCCAGTCTGGGTGAGGGGCTGAGGGCCATTTTCTGGCTGACCGGTGACTGAAGCTCCCAGCCTCTCCTTTTTTTCTTTTTTTTTTATTCTGGGATTTATTTACCTTCTGTAATTGAAACTTTGTTGCTGTCACTGGCGCTCCCAGCTCTATGGCCACAACCTGCTGAAAGCAGGTATCTGGGGTTTGTTTAGCTTCTATAATTGCAACTTTGTTGCTTTCGGAGCTCAGAGTCGGGCCCCGGCAGGCGGGGAAACTTGGCTTCCTCCATCACTGGAGCAAGCAAGCCTCCTGCTCACTTCAGCTGCATGGCTGCCGGCCGCCATCTTTGTTGGCAGTTAATTTGCATATCACACTGATTAGCCAATGGGAAGCATAGTGGAGGTACAGTTAATTACCCTTTTTGTCTTTTATTAGATAGGATAACCAATTGCTCAAAAACTCAGCAGTTTATAAAACAAACAGGTGTTATCTCTGTTTCTGTGGATTAGGAACTGGGTGTGGCTTGGCCTGGCGATCTTGACGCATCTTCTCTCAGGAGGCTGCCATCAAGGGGCCAACTAGGCTCAATTTAGGGATGTCCATGTGGACTCTCTACAGAGCTTCCTCCTGGTTTCGTAGAGAGAGAGAGCGAGGGAGAGAGAACTCGACAGAAGCCACAGTCATGTTGTCACATGATCTTGGAAATGACACTCCATAACTTCTGCCACGCTCTGTTCAACAGAAACAAGTCAATAGTTTATTCTGCCATCAATGGGAGGGGCTTACACAGGGACCAGGGAACACTCAGTCACCTTAGAGGGCTCAGACCACACCACAAAGTCAGGAAGCATCAAGGAAAGGATGAATCCTTAAATTCCCACTTTAAAAAGTTATACATCTGCAGGTTAACTGTAGGACACAGGCTGAAAAAAAAATAGAATACTTGACCAAGAGTATGTTAGTAGCCTAAATATGCAAAGAGTTCTTAAAAATTAGAAAATCATTAAATTCAAAAGATGAGCTCCCAGGAGAATAAAGAGCCATTCAGGAGGGAAGGAATTCATATTTCCACCAAACATGGGGGAAAATATTCAAGTGCGGTCACAATTAAAGATATCAATTAAAAAGCAAGAGTGTACTTTCAAGTAGCAGATGGGTAAAATTTAAAACAGAATTAGAACACTGGGAGAAGGCAGAGGTCTTTCCATGCACTACTACTGGCAGTATAGATTGGCACAGCTTTTCTAGAAAGCAAGTGGCCAATATGTACGACAAGCTTTAAAAAATGTCCGTACATTTTATATAGAAATCCTCCTTCTAGGCATCTAGAAAAGGAAGATATAAACTGTACATGCAGATTTAGCCATAAAGATATTTATCATAGAGTTGGCAAGAAAGTGGAACCATTTTAAATATTCAAAATTAGCAAAGTCATGCAAATGGAAAAATGATTCCCTCCCCTAAATACAAAGTGAAAAATGGAAGGATTATCTTCTGAGTCAGAGAAAGTTCACAGAAAGTGCCACCGCTCAGCTCAGGAACAGACAGTGACGAAAGCTGCATTGTTTTCTGAAAGTAAAAGGAAGAAACTCAGCTTTGCTCTGTAGAGAAAGGGGCAGGAAAGTGGATAAATAGAAATGGAGGAGAAGGAGGAAGGAACATAGATAAATGCTGAGAAATAAAATATGAAAGTGCAGCCTTTAAAAAAATTCCTCAGCTAAGAAATATATTAAAAACAGTGATGGCCAATGTTAATAGCTAGGCTTTTTTGCATGGCAGCAAGAGGAACCCCTACAGCTCCCCAAATCCCCAGGTAGTCATACATGCACATGCTTTCTGGGAGATGTTTATGAAGGAAAATACCTGAAATTCATATCTGGGTCAATGTGCAGACAAGGAGAGCGTATGTGAGACAGTGAGAAGATTCTGAGAGAGAACTAATTGAATGGAAGCCTGAGCATAGTCAGGACTGATGGTGAGAAAATAACACCCTCAGTAATTTACAGAAATCCCAGGGAGGGCACTGAACTTTCTACTATCTATTATATGGGGATTTTGAGCCAATCTTATCTTCAGCTTAGAAAGTAGTGTGACCCCAATTGCTACTTCGATTGCCCAAATCATAGAATTCCACTCAGCCTTTATAAATGAAGCTTTAGGAGAACGTGTAATGGCAGAGACGGGTGTCTAAGCTTTATTGTTAAGGGAATATAGTATAGCTAGTGTTGGGATTTAATCACGCACACAATTTTATAGATGGAAAAGAAGACAAAATATATAGAAATGTTAATATTGGCTGTTAGTGAGTTATGGGGTTAAAGTGATTTTTATCTCCTTTGTTCAAAAAAAAAACAACAACAACAATAAAAAGCAGTGCTTTCCTTCTGAGGCAATCAGATGTCTAAACCCTTAGTAAGGCTGTCTGTTTATATGTCTTAGGTCCAGCTCCCAAGAAACAGAGCCTGGGTCAGAGGTCCTTGTTTAAGTGATTTGCAGCTCTTAACAGAAGAAAGTAAAGGGAGCAGTCTAGGGCAGTTGAAAAAATTAAGCTAGAAGGTTTCCCAGGCATGCAGGGATATTCCCATTTTCCCTTTGAAAGTAATGCTTACATGGCTGTTAAACTCCAAAGTTAGAGAATTTTATTTCCAAAATGAATACACACTCATTTGCTTTAAAAGTCTTTTGGATTTTTTTTTCTATGAATGGTTGTATAGAGACCCACTGGTTAATATGTAGGGAAGGAATCCTTACCAGAGGTCCTCAAACTATGGCCCGCGGACCACATGCAAATACAAATATTATATTTGTTCCCGTTTTGTTTGTTTTTTACTTCAAAATAAGATATGTGCAGTGTGCATAGGAATTTGTTCACAGGTTTTTTTTTAAACTATAGTCCGGCCCTCCAACGGTCTAGGGACAGTGAACTGGCCCCCTGTTTAAAAAGTTTGAGGACCCCTGGGACTTTGCTCTGTTCAATGATGTCTGTTTTCCAACAAGGTGAAGGAAGTGCCCTGGCTAATCTATATTTGATTTAGTAAAGAAGACTAACATTTTCCTCATAAGAATGAAAATACCATGATGCAAGTGATATTATCTCTGGTGGTAAGAGGGTGTCTCAAACCCACTTCTCCTTACCCATTTGTTCAAATCTGTTGTATATTACCCTCTAGTAGAGGGCAACTTTGGTTTTCCCACTTGCTTAGGGTCAACCTGGAACCTTCTTTTTGCACATGTATTCCACGGACAAATCTGTTGGCTTTCCCTTCAAATCTCAGAGAGAAGCGACTCACTTTTCATTACTTGCAGTAACAAAGACGATGGCTGTCACCTAGTCAAAGCCACCACCATCATCTATGCCTTGGGTTGTGCTTTAGCCTCCGAAATAAAATCTCTGCCACTTTTACTCTCACTACAGTCCATCTTCATATAGTAGCTGGGACGATCCTTTCAAAATCCAAGCTGGGTTTTGTTTTTCCTTTGCTCAAAACCCTTCAAGCTTTTCATCCATTTCAAACACTGACTGTAAAAACAGATACTATTCCCAGCCCTCAGTGAGCTTTAGGTACTGTTCCCTCTATACTTCCAGTTACTTCTATCCCCATCCTGGGTAATTCCCTCACACCCATGTAATTAGCAGCAAACTTAAAACATTCAGTGGGGACCAGCTGCGTGTCTCCAGAACTCTCCACATGCTCTTTTCTTCTCTAGGTCCTGCCAGGTGAACTCTAGACCCTGCTGTTAACCCTGACTCTCAGCTCATCTCCTTGGTCTTCTCAAGCCAAGGAGTTGGCCAGGCTCTGCCTCGTTCATCCTGCCTGCACTGTAGCACTAAGAAGGCTCACCTGCTTCCCATCTCTCAGGGATCACTCTCCTTTATTGCCTGGTGTTCAATTTCTTGAAAAACATTATTTCACATATTTTGTCTAGTTTTTTGGTTGTTTTATGTGAGAGAATATAGCCAGTACCTGTTATACTTTCTTTACTGTAACCAGAATTTGACCCCCTGTAATTAATATTGGCCAATTCTCAGCCCAGGTGAACTTTCAATATATTTTCCAAAAGCTCCATTAACTTCTATATGAATACAATTTTTTCCATTATAGGACTTTGTAAGCTAAATAATACCTTAGTCCTATTTTATTTCTTTTTTATCTTTAGAGCATGAGAAAGTCCTTAATTAGCCCAAGCTCAGTTTCAAAATTCCTATTTCTTCATGCCTAGCATTTTTCTCTTCTTCCAATATAAATGGAAAAGAGAATGTGAAGATAGTCACAGAAATCTATAATTCTTCACTGAACATTGTATTTAAGTAATATTTATCTATGGTAGAGATTTTCAACCTTTTTCACCTCCTGGCACATGTAAACATTCCAACCAGAGCAGTCTCTAATGGCTGTTCCTTATTTCAAACTTAGGCAGCTGCTTACTATTCCTGAAATTCATGTTTAATTGTTTCCCCCATTTCTCATGTATTCTCTCTCCCTCCTGAGAGAATCATTACCCATTGGCCAGTGACTCAGTGAAGCTGGGAATCACTACAGCTGTGTATCATTAATTGGTCCATACTCTGCCCACAGCATATTTTAAGTTAAGTCTTTCATGGCCTGAAATGGTGGGTCTGTGCACATTCTTAGTAAAGAGGTAATCCAGCTTCTGACTTCTACACTTTCTGTAAATTTTCTAATAACTCTGTCTTACATGAAGACAAATCCAAGTGTAAAATGAAATTAAAGTTTAAGCTCGTGTAGGAGAATGTTTAAATTTATAGTAATCGGCAAAACAAAATAGAATGTAAGCTATTTTTTCTGCTCTTATACTTAAACTAGAGGCTCAATGCACAAAATTCATGCAAGAGTAGGCCTTCCTTCCCCCAGCTGCCGCCACCAGCTTCACTCTGGCACCCGGGACCCGGGCTTCCCTCGCAGCTCTGGCTTCATCCGGAAGGTAGTCTGGAAGGACATCCAGAAGGACATCTGGTCTAATTAGCATATTATGCTTTTATTATTATAGATGAAGGGTTTAAGATTTCTAACATAAGCATATGTGTACACATAACTACAACATATAGATGTAGAGATATATTTACAATGATACTAACCTGTTCAGGTTCACAAACAAAATTATCTTAGTCTTTACTATGCTTAAAGTTGGTCTTATCTTCTGGTTTAAATAAAAGAAAAATCAGCCCGGAGAAACTAAGATGGCGGCATAGGTAAACACCGGGGAAATTGCAGCCTCCCACAACAACTTCAAAAATACAACAAAAAGACAAAACGGACATCATCCAGGACTACAGGAAGGCTGGCTGAGTGGAAATTCTACAACTAGAAGGAAAGAGAAAAACACACTGTGAGCCAGAGGAGCTGCGGAAGTAAAGTGCAGAGGTACGGAGGCTTGTGCGCGGAAAGGGGCTGGCACCTGAGGACACGGCTGTCTTTTTGAATCAGGAGGGAGTCACAAGCTCCCGACTGCTCTGAACTCCGGTTCCGGGAAGTCTCTGGGGACCCAGGACTCATACAGGGAGAAACTGGACTGTCTGGCAGCAGGCAGAACTCTGAACTTGAGGGCGGCTTTCCCTCAGAGGTGCTTGCAGCAATTATCGGGACACTGAGACACGCAGCCCCTTAGGGAAGGGCTGAGGACCAGCCATAGCTGCTTGCTCTGCTCTTTGATTCCCTGAGACCCCGCCCCACCCAGGCTGCAGCAGAGACTTTTGCATATGAATGCCCTGGCCCTTTGCAACCTGAAAATTACCTAACAAACTGCAGCTGGGCCAGACAAACCCAGAACTTCCAAGAGAAGGCCCAAGGCCCCACAGCAGCTTGCATTGCTTCATAGCTGGGCCTCATCAGGGCACCTCCAAACTCCAAAAAAGGAAGGGGAATCTGCAGTTCTCTTCGTAGCTCCTGCTGTGTAACCTCAGGCAGAGGCTAAATTAGCACCTCCTTAGATCCAAGAGCCAGTGTACCCAGTGGTCAGAGGGGGACCATGCAGATTACAACTCCTCAGATCCATAAGGGACACACTCAGGGAGCAGACTCAGTGAGCACCAAAACCCCACTGAAGCAAGTCTTGCCCCAGAAGAATGTCTTCAGCACAGAAGTTCTCCCACTGCAGACACAGCTGATTCTCACTGCCAATTGTCCTGGAGGTCAATTCCTCCCAGTGATCCTACAACAATCAAGGCATAACTACAACAAGACTGTGCACAAAGCCCACAATGGGGTACACCAAGAGTGTCCACCTCAGGTAACTGGGGAGGCTGAGCCACTGGGCCATACAGGACACCTAGCACACAAAACCACTCTACCAACACAGGGAAGCATAAAAAATGGGGAGACAAAGAAACAGGTCACAAATGACAGAAATGGAAAGAAAATGACTGGATATAGAGTTCAAGGCCACGTTTATAAGGTTTTTCAAGAATTTTATGGAAACTGCCGATAAATTTAGTGAGACCCTGGAGGATATGAAAAAAAGACCAACTAGAAATTAAGCATTCACTGACTGAAAATAAAGAATAATATACAGAGATCCAACAGCAGACAAGAGGATCCCAAGAATCAAGTCAAAGATTTGAAATACAAAGAAACAAAAAATACCCAACCGGAAAAGAAAAAAGATTCCAAAAATATGAAGATAGTGCAAGGAGCCTCTGGTACAACTTTAAGCGTACCAACATCAGAATCATAGGGGTACTAGAAGAAGAGAGAGGGCAAGATATTGAAAACCTATTTGAAGAAATAATGACAGAAAACTTCCCCTACCTGGTCAAAGAAATAGACTTACAAGTCCAGGAAGCGCAGAGAACCCTAAACAAAAGGAACCCAAAGAGGACCACACCAAGACACATCATAATTAAAATGCCAAGAGCAAAAGACAAAGAGAGAATCTTAAAAGCAGCAAGAGAAAGACAGTCAGTTACCTACAAGGGAGTATCCATACGACTGTCAGCTGATTTCTCAACAGAAACCATGCAAGCCAGAAGAGAGTGGCAAGAAATATTCAAAGTAATGAATGCCAAGAACCTACAACCAAGATTACTTTATCCAGCAAAGCTATCATTCAGAATAGAAGGTCAGATAAAGAGCTTCACAGATAAGAAAAAGCTAAAGGAGTTCATCACCACAAAACCAGCATTATATGAAATGCTGAAAGGTATTCTTTAAGAAGAGGAAGAAGAAAAAGGAATTCTTACCATTTGCCACAGCATGGATGGAACTGGAGAGCAGATAAATACCACAGGATCTCACTCATTTGTGGAATATAATGAACAACATAAACTGATGAACAAGGACTGATCCAGAGACGGAGAGGCATTGATTGGACTGTCGGGCCTTGGAGGGAATGTAGGAGAGGGTGGGTGCAAGGGGGAAAGATCAACCAAAGGATTTATATGCAAGCATATAGGCCTAACCAATGGACACGGACAACGGGGGGGGGGGGGTGAGGGCATGAGCAGGGGGCGGGGGGGGAGGGTAGAGGGTAACGTGGGGATAAGGACACATATGTAATATCTTAATCAATAAAAAATATATTAAAAAAAAAGAAAAGTCAGCCCTAGCTGGTTTGACTCAGTGGATAGCGCATCAACCTGCGGACTGAAGGGTCCCGGGTTCGATTCTGGTCAAGGGCACATGCCCGGGGTTGCAGGCTCAATCTCCAGTAGGGGACGTGCAGGAGGCAGCCAATCAATGATTCTCTCTCATCATTGTTTCTATCTCTCTTTCCCTCTCCCTTCCTCTCTGAAATCAATAAAAGTATATTTAAAAAAATGTATCCACTAGAAATATACTATCTAACTTTTTTGTCCTTAAATGTAAAAGAGGTAGGATGATTGTTATGGACTGAATTGTACTCCCCACCCCCAACCAAATTGATGTGTTCAATCCCTAATCAGAACTGTGACTGTTTTGGGAGATAGGGCTTTTAGGGTGGTAATTAAGGATAAATGATGTCCGAAGGATGGAAATCTAATCAGAAAGGACTGCTACCCATAAAAGAAGAGGAAGAGACACCAGAACTCTCTCTCCACCATTCAGGGACACAGCCAAAAGGCAGCTGCTTGCAAGACAAGAAGAGTGTCCTCACCAGAAACCAAAATTTCCATCGCCTTGATCTTAGACTTCTAACCCCCAGGACGGTGCAAAATAATTTCTGTTCTTAGAGCCATCCAGGGTGTGCTATTTTGTGACGGCAGCCTAAGCAGATTAATACAACAATATAAACCTACTGCACAAAGTAAGCTATAATTTAATGGTGACCCTTGCTACATAACCGTCCTGAGTACATGTGGCATTTAAAACCTTCTTCAGCAATCCCCTCAGTGGGCTTGTGAGGACTGTGTGGGGTGAAAGGGTTAAGTAATGTTTAACCAGTATGTACACTTGGTTCTTTTTATCTCCCTGGGACTTATTAGCACTCTAAGTATCAATTCACTAGGAATGAATAATACCTTGAATGACATCAGCTTCCGCCAACATGTAGAGGTTACTATGGTAATGGAGAAAGTTTTTCAGAGCACAAAACAAGTACCATGCTTGATATATTAGTCAGCCAGGGAAAGCAGTCACATATAAGCTGCAGCATTCATTCAATGAATAGTCATTTATGCCCCATGCATGTTAGCAATTCCGCTGTGTTTTTCCGAACATCAAAACTTTGGCAGTTGTATTGAGAATCTTGGCAGATGTACAAAAGTGTTAACACTCATTTTCAGAGCCTAGTTTTTCTTTCTGTTTTATTCTCTATTTCTTGGAACCCATATTTTCAACAGGTTCACAGGATTTCCAATCCAAACGCCAAAGTGAAAGTTCTCCACAAGGGCTCAGCTCCCGTTCACTGTAAAATCAGCAGGGGTCTCCTCTTCTAGTCATTTATAAATTACTGTTGTGTGGTTAATTATATTTGGTATTTTCTAATACAGTGTTTTATTACACTGCCATTGTCTCTAATTATTTCCTTAAAATTTTAAATTTACACAATTAAAATGGTCTGGTTTTCTTAATTCTTCCATTCCTCTTAATTGCCCTTTTCAAAAAAGGCCGTAAAACAAAAGAATGAAAAACTATTAAAAATACAATAACCAATCTAACCTCATAAAGTCAGGTTTAGATTTCATTTCAATATGTAGAAAAGGATCAATTCCTTCCCCACGAGCAGATTACTTAAAAAAGGAAATAATCCTTAGAAACCAGAACTAAAACAGATTCTCTTGAGACTGAGGCATGCCACACTAACAACACCTCCTTTCTTAATAATCTTATAATACTGATAGTTCAGGACAAAACCATACAGTGTCTCTTGATTTTAGCAAAGCATTCAACAGTCTCTCAGGTGACTTTTGTGTATAAAATCCCCAAATCCTAGGTCCAGTAGGAATTTCTTGCTTTGGGAGGTTCCAAGCAAGTTGACGACAAGTTTTACGGGCCCACGCCATACATGGAATCTTCAGTAGGAGGACCAGAAAGTTGATAATGCCAGCAACCCTGACAAAAATACCTGGTAGCACCTGACAGTGGCAGGAGATGGGCAGGTCTGCAGAGCAGAGCAGAGCTGGGTCCCCAGGAATTACTTTACTGATATGCCGTCACTCTGCTTTGTACTTGGTGACTATTCACAATGTGAGGGAATGCAGACTTCTCTCCCCACCACACTCTAGCTAATGGTTTAGTGATGGAAATGAACCAGAAATGAATGTTTCTAAGCAGTCTTAAAAGCATTCTCATTGAGATGGATATTACTGGATGAGAGGGTACCAAGGAGGTTTTTTTTCCTCCCGAAATTTATTCAGTTTGCAACGAACCAATTTAAACATTTTGTCAGGAATGAGGAAGGAGCACAGCATACAGACTGCAGTCACACACAAAGTTAAGTTTAATGAAAGAATTCATACAATTATGTATTTGGACTTAGCTAATTTTTAAAAAATCAAAATGTAATAATTCTTCTAAAGAAATGACCAACTTCCTGTAGCCGTCAGGCTCCTTCTTGTCTCTGGTTGAGGCACCCCTAATCAAATCAGTTTTGCTCTTACTGATCATTTAATTTTAATGTAGAGCAATTTAAAGGAGATTTGGTGAGCCAATTACTCGGATTTTAATTCACAAATGATAAGAGCCCATTATTCTGCATTTAAATAAAAAAATCTTTGGGGGAATTTGCAATTTGTTGTACTTGAAGGTGAAAACAAATGTAGTAGAGTAATATTTCAAAGAGAGCATTAATAATGTATAGTAAAGACCTGCCTGATCTTTTTGGTATGAACACCCATAACTACATTAAACTCAAAGTAAAAATAAGTAAAAATGGACTTTTATTGAGACCAAACCACAAAGTCTGGTTTCAGCTCAAGGACTGACCACTTCATAAACTCAGACTTAGCCATGGTTCCTTTCACTTTGTGTTTATAATCCAACTAGTGAACATAGAGACATAGAGTGCAGAAAACACCCCCCCCACCTGAGCCACCCCCCCCCCCCCAGGGGAAACATGGTGCTGTGTGTGAGCTCTCTGCTTTTCACAAATTTTTAATATGACAGAGTGAGATGCCCAGCCTCTCTTATTCCATTTTGGTGAAGTCTGCTTTGTCCCCGTGGCCTTCAGATCAATAGATTCTGCTGAGTCTTGCCTCTAAATATGATAATCATTAGAGGAATTCTGCTTGAGGCTTGAGTTTTACAAAAATAACTCCATACCAGAAAGTGCCTCTCCAGAGGAGGTAAGGGAAGTATGTGGAAAAATAATGATTGATTATCAAAGATTCGCAGGAACCTCTTAACTGGATTCACATCAACTAGAATCAACAGACTGGAAACAAAGAAGCGTCACAGTCTTCCTGGGAACCCTTCTGAGGCCCTATGTCTGCAAAGTCCATCAACCACACACCCCGCCCATTTCCCTTTCCCTTTGATATAAAACAAGCCTGCGTTCCGTACTTTTGAAAGATGCTTGCTGGCTTTCTGAATAAAGTTGCTTTCCTTGCCCCAACACCTTGTCACTTGACTTACTAGCTATCCTAAAACTCGTGGTATGAGCTTGAACTCAGTAACATCACCTGATACCAGGTAGCTCCTGGAGTCCACAGGGAATACTCCCCCCACCCCCCAAATCCTGGACAACCTGGGAACTGCAGCCATTGCTCCCTTTTCAATACTTTAGCTGAAGTTATGGGGAGACATGGCAGGTGCCCAACAGCACTTCGCTGGCTTTCTGCTTACAACAGTTGCACAACCTGGTTACTTCTGTAGTTCAGTCCCTGAGGCCTGCCCTCCTTATTAAAGAAAAAGGTTTGGCTATGGCTTCTTACAGGCATGACACTCTGAGAAACACTTCAAACAACTATTAATTTAAAAGTTAAAAAAATTAGCCCAGCTGGTATGGCTCAGTTGGTTCAGTGTCTATCCCATGTACCAAGAGATTACCAGTTCAACTCCTGGTCAGGGCACATGCCCAGGTTGTGGGCTCAATCCCCAGTAGGAGGTGTGCGGGAGGCAGGGAATCAATATCTTATTCTCACCTCTATGTTTCTTACTCTCACTCACCCTTCCTCTCTCTCTAAAATCAATAAAAACATATTTAAAAATAAAATAGTAAATATTAGGAAATTAGTTAAACTACCAGTCATGAAGCTGTCAGGATATAGTAAAGGGCCGACACGACTAAGTTGTGAAGTGGAGGAAAAGCACTACACAAGATATTCAATTTTCAGAAGAAAAGTAAGGTATCACAAGAGTCCAATAAATTTCATGATGCCCCTGAGATACTTTGAGCAGAGAAATATTCTGGGTTAAGATGTATAAAACTTATGTTTGCAAATGCATGCCTTTAGCTGCAGTGTGCTGGTCATGGGCATGCTCTATGGATGCACAGTCCTCCTATTTAAAGACAGTGTCCTTGTTCAACACTCTGAGGCTCAGTTTTCTCATTTGTAAAGTGGGTATAATAATAGCAACTGCCTTGCAAAACTGTTAAGAGGGCAAATGAATTAAATACTATAAAGCCCTCAGAGCATGCCTGGTGTAAGTTAAATATATAAACTAGTGTCATTGTTACTGCAGGATTCCTGGTCTCTACAAAATAATCTTTAAGCTCTATAGAATTGGGTTGAATTCCACTGCTATTTACTTAGGCACTACAGAAAATGTTTTCCTTTTCACTGGAACGGTCTCACTTTTCTTAGCTCTACCTTTTTAAAATACACATTGTGGGGAAAGGACCACTTTGTTTCCTCACTATGAGTGTTGATGGCCATAGTCTCTCCTGGTACAAGAGGTAAAATTAGTGAGCAGGTTCAGCTTTGGGAAACTGATGAAGTGAGAGAATGTCAACCAGAAATGAGATAGAAAAATTCTGGAAGTAAATCCTGAGGAAATTCCTTTAATGTAGCTCATGTCATGTGCTCCTTGATCATCTATCTAGTCAGTTTGTAAGGTCAATGGCAACTTCCGACAGAGTCAAATAATAATGATGACAATAACTACAGCAGCAACTGCAGAAGCAGCAATGTTAACATATACTGGTTCCATTCTAATTGTACCAACAAATGGGTTTGCCTTTAATCCTCACTCTAGCAGCCATTATTGCTAATGTTCATTTATAATAGGAAGAAGTAAATTGTCCAAAGTCACACAGTTCCAAACTGGGCTAGTCAAATATCAAGTCAACATTTTAAAATAATACCCCAAACAGAGTTTTAGTAATTACTTGAAATTGAGAGAAACAGCAGGAATTTTATTAGAAATCCTAGAGCCACTGATGAAAAAAATCCCAAGATGCGGAGTTTCTATAGACCCATTGCTTAGCCTTCTAAAGAAGACATCATTTGAAAGTGCAACAATTTCCATGTCATATTTAGTACTTGTTTCATGAAAAGAAACAAAAATAACTATTAAAGAAGCTTAAAAGAGATTTCCTATTTCAAAGTTAAGAATAATACAATTGCATACTTCTGCTTTCTCCATCATTATCACTCTTAAAATCCTATCTAATAATAGACAAGCATGGTAATTGACTGTACCTTCGCTACACCACCCATAGGCTAATCAGTGTGATATGCAAATTAACCACAAAAAATATGGCAGCTAATTTGCATACTGCAGGCAGGGCAGGACAGCATGAGCCGCCAGCGCAAGCCGCTATCCAGGCCCCTGTGTGCGATCGCAGATGCCGCTTGCCTGCTGCCTGTGATCAGATCCGATCCCGGGCCACAGGCCAGCCCCAGAAGCCCCAGAAGCCACTTGATATGGCAGTAACTCTATCAGTAAGCACTCTGAAAGTCAGTGGCATAAATGCACCAATTAAAAGACAGATTATGAGGGTGAATCAAAAACAAAACCCACTTTAAATATAAAGACACATATGGATTAAAAGTAAATGAATTAAGCTGCAGCCTGTTTTGCTCAGTGGATAGAGCATTAGCCCATGGACTGAAGGGTCCCAGGTTCGATTCCAGTCAAGGGCATGTACCTCAGTTGCTGGCTTGATCCCCAGCCCCTATCAGAGCATGTGCAGGAGGCAACCAATCAATGTGTCTCTCCCTTTCCCTTCACTCTCTCTAAAATTCAATGGAAAAATATCCTTGGGTGAAGATTAACAAAAACAAAGTAAATGGATTAAGTAACATTGAAGAAATTATAAGAAAAATATATTCCAAATTTTATTAGTTGTATAATGGTTATGTTTAAATTATTAACACCTAAGAAATTGGGTGAAGGGTACATATAATATGCTGTAGTATTTTATAGTTTTTTTTACATGTATGAGATTATTTCAAATTAAAATATTAAAAATTAAAAATTAATAAAATATTAATTGAAATGTGTATGCATTACATGAAAAATTTCCTAATTGCTTCTAGCATAATTTATTAAATTGTGCTAAAATTTACAAGGGTTCAATTAAAAAATATCTTAATTCTAAATGATATAATAGGAAATATATAATAGTGCAGTTATAAGCACTTATCTGAAAATAAAAATTTAAAGAAGTGAATTTAAAGAAGGGATTAGCCAAAGAAAATATATGCACAACCCATGGACACAGACAACAATATGGTAATGGCCAGAGAGAAGTGGGGGGGCAAGGGCTGGGTAGAGAGGGCAAAAGGGTGGAAATAGGGACATCTTATATAATAATAATAAAAGGCTAATATGCAAATTGACTGAACGGCAGAATGACCGGTTGCTATGATGTGCACTGGCCACCAGGGGCAGACGCTCAATGCAGGAGCTGCCCCCTGGTGGTCAGTGCACTTCCATATGGGGAGTGCCACTCAGCCAGAAGCTGGCTCATGGCTGGCCAGAGCAGAGGTGGTGGCAGGAGCCTCTCCCACCTCTGTGGCAGCACTAAGAATGTCCAATTAATGGTTTAGACCCGATCTCTTGGGGGCCTAAGCCTTTACTCGGACATCCCCCAAGGGCTTCCTGGCTGCCAGAAGGATATCTGACTGCAAGCTTAGGCATGATCCCCGAGGAGTGGGCCTAAGTCTACAGGTAGACATCCAGCAAGGTGTCCTGGACTGCAAATGGGCACAGGCCAGGCTGAGGGACGCCCCTCGAGTGCACAAATTTTTGTGCACCGGGCCTCTAGTATATTATAAAAAGTACTATTGTTACCTCAGTAGTCAAAGAGAAGCTGTCAGTCTCTAGACCACAAACAATTCTCCCCTAGGATTTAATTTATAATGTCACTCAGATAAATACAAGGTCTTTGCCCTAGATTACTATTTTTGTTGTGGCAAAAAAGGGGAACAAAGACAACACTAAATCATATACTTCAAAACCAGTTTTCTCTTTCTTGTCATTGAAATTACATTTCCATTGAGAGGATTAAAATAATTCAGTTATACATATGGTTATCTGAAGAGACTTTAAATGTCATGGACTGCATAACATGATTATTCATGTCTTCTTTCAATAAACAGATATGTGCTGAGTACACTAGTACTCATAAGAGGTACACAAGCTGTCTTCATAGATTAAGCATCTTAGTGGGGAGAGAAATAACAAGAAAGAAAGTACATTAAAATGTTGGGTAGGACTGGGAAGGGAAGAAGGCAGTTGTGATGGAGATGGTAGTACAGACCTATTCTGAACAGGTTAGTTAGGGAAGGCCACCTCCGTTTCTAAATTAGATTGAGAAAAATATTTATTTATAGTTCTCATTAAGAAAGATATATTTCATTCATGTGATCTAATTTTAATTTATAAAATAGTTTTCCAACATCAATAATTTTCAGATAATCTTCAAAAACGGGATCCAAACACACTTCCAAACACCCTCTTCCTGTTTGTTTTTCTTTTTTGACTCATTAGTGGGTCTAATGAGTCAGATTCACCCCTCAGCTCCTAAGGAAGCACGCGCTCTTCTTTGGTGTATGCTGTGCATATTATTCATGAGAACAGCTTTGATTCAACTCTAAGTAATTTTCTGGTTTCTTGTCTTTTAATAAAACTTTTTAAAAATTTTAATCAAGAATGCTAACTTAAAATTAGTTCCATTTTTTTTTTAATCTGATGAAGATCTTTTCTATTCTAACTTAGGCCCATAGTTCTAACCTTACCCATCAATCATTTGGTTCCCTGAATAACATCAATGAATGCTGTATTTTGGAGACATGCCAGCTAATAATAAGGAATGGTGCCTCTTCTCTTGTTCTGAAACATCGCATCTGCTTTCTTTTCTTATAAAACACAGTCTAGGTATCTTTTATTATATCTTTTATTTATAGGTACACTTCAGTTATCATCTATTCACTTGGTGCATCACTGTGGTTGACAATTACAAGTGTGTGCTGAAGGCTAACTGAAAGTTGCATATTTGATCACTGTAAGGGGCTTAGAAGATTTAAACATTTCATTTTCTGGGGAAAAAAAAAAAAAAAAAAAAAGCAGCTCCAGGCTGCTTTCCAGATATTTTTGTACAGTGAGTTGTATGTTCAGGCTGTTCCTTACCTAGGCTTATTTATTCTCACATATCATTGAAAATGTTTATTTTCCTCCTCTATTATTATAAAAGCAATGACTAAATAATGAATGAATAAAGCATTTGAGAAAAAAAATAAATGTAATTTATCTATATCTCCAACACCCATAAATAGATATTATAAATATTTTGTTTTATATCTTACAAATGATTCAATGATTCTCTTACAAAATTGGAGACATACTGCTCTTACTAAATGCAATTTCTCCTTTTCACTTTAAAATATGTCATGAGAATTTTCCTATACCTTTAAATACTCCCCAAGAAGGTAAGTTTTAATGGCTTAGTAAATATTTTTAGAGTAAAAACCCTGAATGCAGAATATTCTATTGCATGAATGGTACCAAAAGTTATGTTTAACCATTGTTCCATGGTTTGACATTTTTGACAAATTTTGTAGGTAGAACTGGAATTGACATCCTCACTATATTAAGTTCTTTGTACATCTCTTATCATCTCCTTAGGATAAATTAGAAGTGTGATTGTTGAATTAGAAGACATAAAATTTATTGTGCATTTTAGATGTATAACCAATTAAAAAAAAAAGTTGTCCCAACTTCCACCCCAACTGACACAGGTTGAACATGCTTAGGCTCTTTCCTTTCATGGGGTCTGGTTTACTTTGCTGGAATTTGAAGGACATGTAGTACTTGTGGTGAATAATATATATGAACTAGTGGTCTGGTGCATGAAATTTGTACACTGGAGGTGGCTGTCCCTCAGCCCGGCCTGTGCCCTCTCGAAGTCCAGGACACCTCGGGGGATGTAGCAGTGTGCCAAGTGGCAGGCGGCCAGGGAGGAGCTCAAATTGGGGCTGGGCTCTGCTCACGCTCATCCTGACTTGGCCTGCTGCCATTGCTTGTGGCTTGGTAGTGCTGTCGGGAGGCTCCCGACGCCATGACAGCTGCACTTGCCAGCCATGAGCCTAGCTTCTGGCTGAGCGGCACTCCGCCTGTGGTAGCACACTGACCACCAGGGGGCAGCTCCTGCGTTGAGCGTCTGCCCCCTGGTGGTTAGTGCGTATTATAGCAACTGGTTGTTCAGGTTGTTCCACCATAATGGTCACTTAGGCTTTTATTATATAGACTAGAGGCCCAACGCGCAGGAAATCATGTGCAGTTAGGGTCCTTAGGCCTAGCCTGGCCTCCGTCGCATGGCCTCTGCTGCCCTGCGATGGTACTTGAAGCTCCCCACCCCAGGACGTTACGTCAACCCCCAACTGATCCATGAGCTTCCCTTCGCCCCTCAACTGCTCCTCAAAGCTTGCTGCCACCCTGCGAAATTCCCCACTCCCCCCAACCCATGACTGCTTCACGAAACTCGCTGCCATCTGGGTGACTGCTCTGCTAAGCTCACAGCCACCCCATGAAGCAGCCTGCCACCACCGCTCAACTGTCCCCAGTCCCACCCCGCCGCCAGCCCCCCTCATGGTGAGTGGCTCGGGGGCCTGAGAAAGGGGGGAGACCGAGAGGTGCTCTATGCACTTCATGGTGACTGGTCGCCTGTTCGGTCATGATGGGCACCAAGCTCTTTATATATATTAGGATTATATGATACAAACTATAATAATTTCATAGAGCTTATTTCTCTGACATTTTAGAGAGTTTGTTAAGACATAAATGCATCTTGATTTTTCCAAATTCCATACATTTACTCAAGTTATTCCTCTGCCTTGGAATTCTCTCTTCCTTGTCACTATTCCAAATCCCTTTTTCCCTGCAAGGAACCCTGGAAGTTACAACTCCTCTTAAATCTCAACCTCAATTCTCTGACCACCAATGGTCAGAGTTCTTTCTGGTTCTATAGGCTTTTGTTTTCTAACATAATTTGATCACATTATATTATTTCATATGTAACTGAAGTCTCCATTTGCTTGTAAGTTCCTTAACAGCAGGGCGAACATTGCTTTGGTTTTTATATCCCTCCAGAGTCTGGCAGAATTCTTTGCACTTAATGAACATTACTTAAATTAAGTGTTGGGGATTTCAACCTCAGAATCACCAAATTAATAGAAGATTCTTGATTACAATGCTTTCCAGTGCAATGTTTCAGGAACTGCACTAGGCTTTTGACAAGTGTTAACTCTTAATTTTCACAACAATCTTTTGTTTAAGGCTCGTTAATATCATCATTTTGTAAACCCTCACAGGGGGATAAAGTAACTTGCCAAATTGTGCACAACTGAAAAACAGTGTGGTCTTAACCACTATACTATATACTTTTGGTAGATATATATTGAGAATTCGTTTTTCCCGATGCACTGATAAGTTGAGAGAGAGGGAGAGAGAGAGAGAGAGAGAGAGAGAGAGAGAGAGGAGAGAGCGAGCTATGTTTTCATTTAGGTAATTCAGTTCGGTTTATTGGATAGTTAACTCTCTAAAATAAACCAAATTTATTTCAAGAATCCAAAATATGTAATGCAACTTCCATGTGTAATTTACACCTACTGGATAAGTTGCAACTCCTTGAAATGCTATTTCCCTTCACTGATGTGGTTTGGATTCTAGGGGGGATTGGGCTGTTGCCTTAGCAATCTCTTGAGAGATGATTAATCACTTAGCCTCCCCCTAGATGACAAAAGGCTCATCTGCTATTAATGAATCTTCACCAATTCTCATTCTGTCTCCTTTAAGCTAATTATGGAATTTACAGACATTAAAGGGCTCCCTGCATTCTAGGATACCCATTGAGTTTGGCGTTGTCATGACAGTGTTCTTTTCTTGGTTATAGAGAAACGGTTGTGACTTAGTATAATTCTCCCAGGTTGGCAGGGTTCCTTAGCACTGCCCCCTGCACGATCTGAAGATGCTATAGGCTGAGTTAGTGAAAAGAACCTAGGAAGCTGTGACATGCCCCCACCCCCACCTGCACAGTGGAACTCTGCTTCTCCTGACCTGATGTGCAGCTGAACCCAATGTTTGGGAGGGCTGTGTGGCAAAGGGGAAGTCATCCCAAAACAGTAGACTATTAGAACCTCCCAGGGAGACACTGCAGCTTAAGTGATACGTCATAGGCTGTCCTGAATAACGCAATAGCACCCAGCTCCTTAGATCTGTAGCTGCTTTATTGGGATATTAAAAAGTACCCATCCAGTGAATGAATACCTTGATTGAATATCTTTCTCTACTCTGGGAGCCAATGAGAGAACCACTGTGGTAGCCAGTTTGCTGTACCCCCATGTTTGGTTTGTCCACATGACTTGTTTTGGCTAATGATGTTTAGCCAAGTGATGCAAGCAGGGATTTGAAAAGCTCAGTGTGTTGATTCTTGCTCAGTTCTGCCACCACCAGGAGCCTGTGCCCAGGCCAGCCTACTGGATACATGTGGAGTGGATTCAGCTGAGGCCATCCTGGATTGGCCACAGGCATTTGACTTCACACATGAGCAAGGCAACCTGAGACCAGAAAAAACACCCAGTTGAGTCCCGCCTAAATCACCAACCTGTCCGGTCATGAGCTAAATGCATGATAATTATTTTAAGTCCTTACATTTCAGAGTCAGTTATTACTCAGTATTTTTATGGCATAGATCACTGATACAACTGCGCTTGTAGTGTAAGGATTTCCTCTTATCTTATTCCAAGTTCAGCAGAAAGTAATTTCTCCACAAATTATTTTGTGTAGAAATTGTGTATTTCCTTGTGCATCTCACTAGATGAGAAACACCTTAATAACTCATAATATCCAGGTTATTGTTGTGGCCTTAGTGCCTGGCAATACTAGTGGTTGAATACATTTTTAAAAAATAAATGAATTCACGAATGAATGAGAGAGAAGATATTCTTTGCAAGCTGATAATAGGAAAAGAATCATCTGCTCCCACGATAAAAAAAAAATAACACCATTCGCCATCAGTTGTAGGTCAAGTGGAACAGAGTTTCTGGCCCCTTTCTTAGCCTTTTAAAACAGAGGGGGCTCTTCCTTACTATGCTGCAGAGATTCCATGGTGGCTTGAAAGTTAGTGCTAGAGGCTGTCCCTGCCTCAAGTCCCAAGTCCACTCTCCTATTTAACAGGTAGCCCCTGGCTGCCTAATCATATGGCTTCCTACTTTTGCTCTCTAGCTTTATTTCTGCTTCTCTATATCTTTATATCTCTGTCTCCCCATATCTGCCTACACAAACAATACACAACAGTTAAACAAAGTCCATGTACTCATTCACTTTGAACTATTATTAACATTCTCCAGTATTACTTCATCTGCCCCCTACACACACACATTGAAAGCAAATACCAGACATTATACATGCCACTTAATCTTCAATAACCTTGTCATCTTCCTAATGTTCCACATAGATTGCTTTTCATAAATCTGCACTGGAATAGTGGTTAGAATTAGGAGCTTTGTGGAAGATGTTAAAAATGTTACATATACATTTTCACACAAAAAGCATGCATGCAGTGAATTTTCTGTTCAACTCTGCTGTCCTCGAAGGTAACTGAGCACTACAGCGTATGCTTATTTTAAATCTGAGTTCATTTCATTATGAACAAAGCAAGTAGTAAGGTTTTATGGTTGGGCCTCATTGACTTGATCAACTTTACTCTAAAAGACTTGTAAGGTAAACCTGTTAACCTAAAGTCAAGAAAATAAAATAAAGATGAAACACACTCAATAAACTTCTATTCATAAAGGTCAAAGTGCATACATACCCACGGCTCATACGGAGTTCAGAGTTCTGGGCTGGGGTCTCAGGTGTACATGCTTCTCAGTAAGTAGGGAGTTGCTTACCTCCTGGCCTCGCATCGATGGAAATGTCTGTGTTCATTTGCCAGGGCAACAAGGGCTTCAACAACAAAGCCCTTTTCAGGAGAGAATCTGAGACCGAGGGGTCCCCCTGAAGCCTCTCTCCTTGCTTGTGGATGGTGGTCTTCTCCCCTGTCCTCACATGTGTGTGTCTGTCTAGAGATTCTCCTCTTATGATGTGAGTTGTGCTGGATTAAGGCCCACCCAGATGATCTCATTTTACCTTAATTATCTTTTTAAAGAGCCTGACTCCAAATTCAGTCACAATCTGAGGGTTAAGTTTCAACATATAAATGGAGAAGGGTACACAATTCAGCCCATAGCACTGTCCTAGCTAAATGAGTTGTAATGAGATAATGTTTAGGAAAGTTACTGGTAAATCAGTGGTTCTCAACCTTCTGGCCCTTTAAATACAGTTCCTCATGATGTTACCCAACCATAAAATTATTTTCGTTGCTACTTCATAACTGTAATGTTGCTACTGTTATGAATCATAATGTAAATATCTGATATGCAGGATGGTCTTAGGTGACCCCTGTGAAAGGGTCGTTCGACCGCCAAAGGGGTCGCGACCCACAGGTTGAGAACCACTGTGGTAAATCATAAAGCACTACTCAGTATGTGTTTATTGTTTGGTCATAATGCATCTTTTAACCCACCAGAATTTAATCATGTGAATGAAATATATTTAGTGCTAAGCAAGCTGCTCTTGGAATCCTTGTATTTTAAGAATCTAGCCTCTGAAAGAGAAATCAAATGATCACATTTTAAATGAAAGGTATATAAACTAGCCAGATTTGCAATAGGTGCAAAGTTGAGTAACATAGCCCAAAGTAGGGGGGCTCTCCGTAAGATGAACAGGATGACATGGGAACAGTGCTTTGAAGGAGAGTTGGGATTTTATATGGTGGGATGACGGACTGAGGACATGATATCACTGAAGACTTATTGCCTTCCCAGGATAGAATGATGTCTGGCTAGTCCCAATAAGTGGTGGAAAATAGTCAACCGGGTAGGACAGGCCCAGATTAAAGGAGGCTTTAAAAAAATGGCAGGTGAGCTTTGGTGTAGTGGAGAAAATTGTGTCTAAGCCATCAATGCAATTATTTCTATGCCAATTTATTCATTCTTGATTTAACCGTTTCCTAAAAACAAAAACAACTCTCAATAAAGAACACAACAGAAAACTGTACACTATGGCAATTACCTCTGAATATGATTTTATTCTCTTTATTTCCTGTTCACAGTAATAGTGGGTCACTGTAGTTATATATTACCATGTAACAAATTACCCTTAAATCTTGGCAGCTCAAAACAACATTTGTTTCCTCAGAGTTTCCTCGCATGGTTAAGTTCAGTAGCAGTTTAAGCATGTGGCCTGGCTCAGGCCCTCTCAGAAGGTTGCAGTCAAACTGTCAGCTGAGACAGAAGTCCTCTCAAGTCTCCACTGGGCTGAGGATGTGCTGCTAAACCCACTCACACGGTCCTGAAGAGGCCTTGGCTCCTCACTAGCATTGGCCAAGGACCTCTGTTTCTTGCCACGGAAGTCTCACCCTGGGCTGCCAGAGTGTACTTACAACATGGCAGCTGGCTTCCACCAGATTGGGTGGTCTAAGAGAGTGAGAGGAAAAATAAAAGTAGGGGGTGGGAGAGAGAGAGAGAGAGAGAGAGAGAGAGAGAGAGAGAGAGAGAGGAGAGAGAGAGAGAGAGAGAGAGAAAGAGTGTTCTGTGAAGGACCGTCTCGGTGGCTGGCTGCCATAGTCAGTAATAAGGATATCCTTTTGTCAGTATTACATTGAAATGTATTCTGTATATTATCAAGGTGAAATAAGTTTCACCTGTTATTTTTTTTCATTATAAAAATAACTCAAGGTTTAAATCATTCGGGAATTTTGTTTGTTGTTCAAATACATTCTTTTAAAAATTTTTTACTGATTTTAGAGAAAGAGAGAGAGAGAAACAATGATTTGTTGTCCCACCTATTAATGCATTCATTGGTTGATTCTTGTATGTGCCCTGACCAGGAATTGAAACCAAAACCTTTGCATGTCTGGACAATGCTCGAACCAACTGAGATACTCAGCCAGGACACAAATACATTCTTTTGTGCAATTAATTCTAATTTGAGTATTTGGATATCTTGAAGTTTGTTGACTAAAATTAGCTACTTCTGTAAGTAACATTTCTAGCACAGAATGAACATGAGTAGATTTAAATAGGTGTAGGGAAGAACACAGATGAAGAAAAAATTGGTAAAATACTCAGTAATTTTTTTACTTTAACAGAATAAGAGATAAAGCATTATTTAAATACTACTTTGCACATAAAGTAAAATATCCAAGGAAATTTTAGCATAAAATAACACTCCTCGTAATAGCACTGATGACAGTAGCAATGAAGCTGGGCAGTAAGTGTTTTGGTGATACTGATAGCAGGTATCCTGAAGTGTTAGTCTAAGGGGACAGATGGAGAATTCATGGTTCTGCAAAATGAAGTCAATAGCAAACAATCTGGAGCAGTTGTCATTTTTAACTTCTTGCATATGAGCTCTGAATTGGATGTCAGGCACAAACACAATTATCCAATATAAATAAACGAGATATTTTTCCTGAGGGAATTTGTAAATTTCTTTTCTCAAAAAAATACAAAATGAGGAAAAAATATTTTTTTATTTGTAAAAATTAATAACTATGAATATAAAACAACCAGCTTTCTGTCACTAGTGTTCCTGAAAAGATAAACCATTGGAAGCTCTGGAATAAATGATTTATAAGTTTCTATAAATGATCTACCAGCATAGCTAATTCATGAGTCTCAGCTTCCTCAGAAAGGTGTAGATCTTCATGCTTAGGGAGACTCATTATGATAGTGGCAACATACATTAAGAAAAATGCATGGGTGTATGTGTGTGAGCGTGCACACAATGAAAGGATCAACCATGGCAATTTGGGGGGTTGCATATGGATACAAGATATAATATAGTCAAGTAACCAAATTTTATCTAAATGAATAAAGCTAGTCAAGTATTTGTTGAGTCAAAAGCCAAAGTCTGTGGAAATGGGGAGGACTGAATAAAAGAAAGTGAAGAGATTAGCCAAAGAACATATATGCATAGCCCATGGACACAGACAACAGTATGGTGAAGGCCAAGGGAGGAATGGGGGCTGAGTGGAGGTGGACAAACACGAGGAAAATGGAGGACATTGTAATAGTGTCAACAAATTAAAAAACACTAGCTTAAAAAAAGTGTTGTCTCCAGGAAAAGGGTGTTTATGGAAAAGGTAGAGATTTATTATCATTATTATTATTGTAAGCTTTTTAAAAAAACAACAACAACCAAACTGCTACAAAATAAACAAAGCAGAAAAATGCATTTAAAGATACATTTATTGCAAGGCTTTCAACCTGCAACCCAGTTACTTAAGGCTACAGAAATAATAAATTTCAAGTTGCTCATAGACTAAGAGATTTCTATAGGATAAATACACATCCATGTTTTTCTCCCTCTCTCTCTAAAATCAATAAACATATCCTCAGGTGAGGGTCTTTAAAAAAAGAAGTTATATGGCTTTTTCAGCTGATTGATTGCTAAGTGGTCTTATCTCTTTTGTGGATCAGGGCATCTCAGTCAGGAAAGCAGATATGGTGTGAACAAACTTGGTGTCTGGGAATTGGCGGGTGTCCTCTACTGGTTTCTGAGAACTGTAAATTCCTGTAAAGTTAGGTTACGTTTCTTTCATGAGCCTGCACTGACCACCTCCATTTTGTCCTTGACTTAAGTGACTTCTGGTTGTACAGTTGATTGAGGAAACACAGATGCCTTTCTCCCATCAATGACAGACATGGGGCTCTGGCGAGGGAGTGCTGACCATCACAGAACCAATGAAAAACACACTGCCTCACTGCAGGTCAACACTTCCATTTCTAACAAGGACGCGGAGGCCTACAAGCAGAGGTGGCTCTGTGGGGTGACAGAAGCAGTAGCCCGGAGCCACTGCTTAGAAGGATCTGGCACTTGGTTTTATGCTCTGCTGTTACCGCCATGAAATTATTAATCTCTTTTAAATAAGGGGCCACTCCTTTTGTTTTGCACTGGGTCCCGAGAACTGTGCAGCCATTTGGGTCACCTAGGTTAATGTTCTTTCCATGGTTGACATAACACGGCATTAAGAATACCACTGGGCCCTGACGAGTTTGGCTCACTGGATGGAGCATCGGCCTGCGGACCGAAGGGTCCCTGGTTCAATGCTGGTCAAGGGCATGTACCTGGGTTGCGGGCACATCCCCAGTGGGGAGTGTGCAGGAGGCAGCTGATCGATGTTTCTCTCTTATCGATGTTTCTAACTCTCTATCCCTCTCCCTTCCTCTCTGTGTAAAAAAAAAAAAATCAATAAAATATATTTTAAAAAAGAATACCACTGTCTCCATGGAGTGTCTACATGCCTTGGGTATGTTTCTGAAGTTCTCTGTATTAGTAACTTACCATTCCCATTTTAGAATTCCCCTAAATTAAAATGGGCAGAGTACTCATTCACTATTCCTGGCATGGGAACGGCATGCACATGTCTGCTACTCTTTTTGTTGTTGTTTGTTCGGTTGGTTCATTGGTTGCTATTATTGTGGCACTCTTAAGGAAAAAAAATCTAGTCCAGGCTGCCAAAAACCTTGTCCAATCAACACTCAATTCACCAAACTGCATGTGTAAAAGTAACAAAAGCAATCAAAGCCTGAAGGTCACTATTTATGCTTTCAGTGAAGTGACTGATTCGACCAGTTGGTTAAATACCTTAGATAAGTCACACAACACGTGAACGTTTAAGGCTCTGAGAACTTAATATTATTCATATCAATGGAAAATGAGTGGGTGTTTGTTCTGTTGAAAGCAAACACTAACCAGTAATATTATATTCATTCTCCAATTATGGGCTATCCTAAACACAAGAAGGAATAAACCTTGGAGTGTTTGGAGGAAGGGTGATATAGACTGTAGGAGGTGACAGGGGAAGAGAAAAAGTACAGGTAAT
This sequence comes from Myotis nattereri, assembly GCF_964212035.1. Lineage (NCBI taxonomy): Eukaryota > Metazoa > Chordata > Mammalia > Chiroptera > Vespertilionidae > Myotis > Myotis nattereri. The sequence goes on from NC_138076.1 coordinate 32,722,317, forward strand.
GAAAGGTAGTGGTGGTGTGAACACGAAATTGCGCTCTGTATCCTTCAGGAGTAATATTTTTTTTCAGTGAAGTCAGAGTCCTGCAGCCCATCACATAACTCCAAGCGAGTAATCTAAGTAGCCCTTTTCCCTTTGGCTCTCAATTCCAAAAGATAACAGTCCATGGAGATAACCATGTTTTCATGAAATAATAAAAGAGTAAGTTTAAAGTCCTTTTAGATTACTCTGTAAATTAACAGAGTTTATGAGAAAAATTCCATGTCCATTATCTATAATAATAAAAGCGTAATATGCTAATTAGACCCGGACATCCTTCTGGATGACCTTCCGGATGAAGCTGTGGCTTCAAGGGAAGCCCAGGTCCCTGGTGAATGCTGGCAGCCGGAGGGAAGCCCGGGTCCCGGGTGCCAGAGGGAAGCCGGTGCCGGCAACGGGGAAAGGAAGGCCTATACTTGCACAAATTTCGTGCATTAGGCCTCTAGTGATTATATAAGAAGACATTACTTTTTGCTTATGTTTAAAGAGTAAAGCACATTTAGAGTTCAACTTCTTTAAATACATTGTCAAGGTACAATTCAGTAAAAATTAAAATATAGTAATTACACTATGAATCAATATGTAGGGAATTGTGAGTCCAATTATTACACAAATTTTTTTTAAAATTAACTAATTTAAATCATAATATCAGTCAATTTGCACACCCCTAATATGATTCTTCCCTTGCAGAGAGTAACAAAACAGACAACCAAGCTAATGAAATGTTGCATATAATGAAACTCAAGAAGGGTCATGAGTCCCCTGGGTGACAGGTGTTATTAAAATTTGAAAGGACATTATTGTTACAGTTGGGCAGGGAATTTAGAATATTGGTGTTGCGGGCCATTAAGGCCATCTGTCTTGCAAAATGCGCCTAGTGATATTAAAGAAAACAGGAATAATCTGCTATTTACTTGAAATAATGCAGAATGCTTAAACCACTTATCTTGAAACACATGCATTCTCAATATGATGCCATTTTTGAATTTCAAGCTCTGATTCTTCCTATACACAGAATCAACGCACTTCCCTCCTTCCTGTTTACATCTTTCCAATATTTTCAAGTGGTCGACTCAATATCTAGAGATAGGAATGCAAATCACTTATGCTCTGAGTCTGAATCTATCATTTGCATGCAATTAAACAATTCGCATAATATTGTGCTCTTGGAGAAACATCCCCTGAAAAATATTCTCACTACTTTTTTCATTGCACATAAAGTATGAGGCTAGAATATTCATGTAGACTCCATTCCTTGAACATACTTTCTACGTGAATTCTTCCTCTGCTATTCAAGTTCTTGAATCCCTCAAATTTTATCACATCTTTATGACATTGAGGCACACTGAATGTCGTAGAGTTTATTTCTCTCTACTTAGAATTCTCCCGCTTCATTGGTATGACAGACGGAAAGATTATACCTCAGGGCATAATAATTCCTTGGTTATAGCTGAAGTCACACCGGATTTGCCAGCTCTCCAATTGCAAACTCCTATCTATTGTGCAATCTAAGGGGTCTTTTCCAGCACGATTGCTCATGGCTTTCTAAGCATTTCCCCTCCTGATCAACTCTGATCTGGATTGCTGGTTCCTAGATCTATTAACTGGAATTATCCAGGCTAAACTTCACCTTATAATTTCCCATGTGCATTTTTAACTTCTCTTATTCTGTTTTAAATATTAGGTTCTTTTCTTTGGTGGTATTTACAATATTTTTCAAATTGGGATCAGTTTAGAAATAACAAAGTGGTGTCTGTTCGTCATTTCCCAGCTCAAAATAAGGATGCTTAATAAATTCAGTGGAGTGTTAATCCCTGTAAACCTCCATAGTAACTTTTCTAGAAATCAGTACATCATAATCTGGTTGCATTTGTCAGTGTTTGCCTCTTCCATTCTAAGCATCGTGAACTAATTTCAGTTCTTTAATCTATCTCCGTACACAAAGTGTACCACACGGTTAAGGCAGCTTGAAAAGAAGGATTTTGTTTTCACCTGGAAGGGTACTTTGTGCCATGTTTTCGTGAAATAGTGAGTTCAGAGTCCTTACAGGTTCCTCTATAAATTAACAAAGAGCTCAAGAGAAAAATTCTGTGCCAAAAAGGCACCAGCTTGACTGATCTTTGTGTTCATTTTTAATGTTTTGCAAAAAAAATAAATAAATAAATAACCCAGGTGCTGAAAGGTGTGTAATTAAGCAAGATATTCAATGGTCTCTCTAAAGAACCCTGGCCTAATCAGTGTACAAGGGATTGCTGTTCTGAGCAGTCCATGCTAAATCTGGCACACTGCAGTGTGTCCAAAGGGGGGCGGTCCAGCTGCAGAAGCTTCTGAAAAGGGGGCTTTGCTAGGAAGAGCTGAAGGAAGGAGGAATGCCTAACTGGGAAGTGGAAGCTGAGAGAACCATAATAACTGCCTTCTGTATGCTCATACGTCATGCAATGGAAAAGGGACTATGCTTAACCCTGTTATTTTAGGGCTGCAAAAGTGAGGGGGACAATAGTGGGAGGGAGATGTAGTAACTAAAGATAACAAAACAAAGGGACTTCCTTGGCAGTCTAGAGCTCTCTACCATGAAAATCAAGCCGAGGCTGTGTGGATCCCACAGAGCTCCTCTTTGGCTCTGGGTTGGCAAGATGTGTGTCTGGGGTAGGGGCTAGGGGGGTTACTTCTGGATGATTTTCTAATGTTTTGTCTCTTATCTGAAGTTTAGAAAATTTTAAATAGACATGGAATCTAACAAAATAGGAGCATCAACACTGGCCAAGAATTTGATAGTCAACAGAGGAAAAGAAATGGAAATGGTCTTTTTTAATTTTCCCCATGAATTTTTGTGTGTTGTGATCTTGTCATCTACACCTCAAGTGTGGAGAACCCAGGAGTTGTTTCTCAGGGATTACTGTGTAATTCGAGGTGGTTCTGATCACCGAAGTCCAATGTGTGGAGGTGGGAGTCCCCGAAACCACCAAGCAATTCTTGGAGATACCAGCTGGGAGCCCTACAATCCCACTCAATTCTGACACTCTTTATCTGGAGATAGCATTAGATTCCACAGGTTCGGGGCTCAGTTCCGCAAAACGGCCCTCCACTTCAGGTGCCAATCCCAAGCTCATGTCATCACCTGTGCTTTTGACCATCTGGCTATGAATTTGGAGATTCCAACGCCTCCTTGGGTTCAATTAATTTGCTATAGCAGCTCACAGTACTCAGAGAAACATTTTCCTTACTAGATCACCATTTTATTATGAAGGGCTACACCTCAGGAACAGCCAGGAAAAAAACGATGCATAGGGTAAGGCTCGGAGAAAGGGCACGGAGCTTCCATGCTCTCTGAGCTCCCCATCCTCCCCATGTCTCCAAATGTTCAACAGGAAGCTCCCCTAATCCAGTCCTTTGGATACGTAAGGAGGCTTCATTCATAGGTATGATAGATTAACTCAAAGGCCATTGGAGATTAATTCAACCTCCATTCCCTATCTCTAAGGAAAAACCTGTATTCATGGTTGATTTCCCTGGCAACCAGCCCCATCCTTAGGTGCTTTCCAAAATTTGCCTCATTAGCATAACAAAACACCTTTATCTCTCTCCTGGCTTAGGAAATTCTAAGAGTTTTAGAAGCTTTGTACCAGAAATAGGATAAAGAGCAAATAGGTATCTTATAAATCACAATATCACAGTGTGTCACAGCCCAGGCATATGTTTATCTCTGTCCAACTTAATTCCCCTTAAACCAGCCTATGTGTTTAGGTGAGATGGAGAATGAACCTAAGACTAGCTGAATGTGTCAATGGGATGAGCACTGGACCAAGATTCACTGTACCTGTGCAATGACTAAACCAGCATGAGATGTATGCTTGCAATGTTAGAACTACAGGACCATACAATATTTAATGGCCATTTGTAAGCTTCCTGCCACCGGAGAACAAATGACCAGGAAAAGCTTGCTGAACACTAGGAGTCAGACCAAATAAGGAATTGAAACTGCCTGAAAGACACCTGCATTCCAAGCCCACCACCTCAGGCCCCAAACCCACTGACCACAAAGCCCCTGCCAGTGACTGCAGATAAGAATGAAACTCCAGCACCTGGGGGCTGCCATCTTTGGCCCAATGTCCCCTTGGCTCCGTGCTGTGCATCCCTTCCCTTTGGATATCCCATCCCCCATCCCCTTTCCTTAAATAAATTCAAATTTTCTTTATCCACCCTCTGAGATAGCTATTTAGCCTGCCCCAAGACCCCATGTTAACCTTTCATGCGAGGCACCTGAAAATCCGAGGAAAGATTTGTGAGTCAGAGCACCTACTTTCTGAAGCAGATGCAAATACAGTAGTAAGCCCTTATCTGCAGTTTCCTTTCTATGGTTTTACTTTCAGAGGTTTCAGTTGTCCACATTCAATCATGGTTTGAAAATATTAAATGGAAAATTCCAGAAATAAAAAGAATTCCTAAGTTTTAAATTGTGTGCTATTCTGAGTAGCATCATGAAATCTTGCCCTGTCGTGCTCTGTCCCTCCTGTGACATGATTCATCCTTTGTCCAGTGAATCTACACTGTATATGCTTCCCTCCTTCGTTCCCTTAGTAAACATCTCTGTTAGCAGAAAACTGTCCAGATATCAAAGTGCTTGTGTTCAAGTAACCCTTATTTTACTTAATAATGGCCCAAAGTGCAAGAATAGTGATGCTGGCAATTCTGATATGCCAAAGAGAAGCCCTTAAGTGCTTCTTTTATTTTTTAAAATATGTTTTTATTTATTTCAGAGAGAAAGGGAGAGGGAGAGATAGAAACAGCAATGATGAGAATCATTGATTGACTGTCTCCTGCACTCCCCACACTGGGGATCAAGCCGACAACCCAGGCATGTGCCTTGACCAGGAATCAAACCGTGACCTCCTGGCTCATAGGTTGACCCTCAACCACTGAGCCAAGGCCAGCCAGGCTTAAATGCTTCTTTTAATTGAAAGGGTGAAAGTTATCAACTTAATAAGGCATTTTATCATTTCACATCATCAAAAGATGAAGAAGGATGAGTACAATACAATAAGCGAGACCATATTTACATAACTTTTATTACAGTATCTATATATATAAAACGCTAATACACAAATAGACCAAACAACGGAAAAACTGAACAACCGGTCACTATGACGTGCGCTGACCACCAGGGGTGCGTGCAGAACATGGCAAGCATCGGCTCTGGCGGGATGGTGGAGCAGGTGAGCAGGGGCGCCAGGCCAAGGTGGGGCGCAGGTTGCTGTCCTCAGAGTGAACTTCTGGTGGTTACTGAAAATTCTTTGCACCACATTCCCGCCTGGTGCTCACACCTGCTGCTGGCCCCCTCCCACCCGCTGCCAGCGCCCAGCACTGGTCCCAATCACTCAGTGCTATCAGCGGGTGTGAGCAGCGGCTGCTGGCCTCAATCGCCCCTGAGGGTTTCTCCACCTCCCCCTGCTCCGGAAGGGCGATTGGGGCAGCAGCCACCACTCACACCCTCTGATGGGCGCCAGCCCCACTTGCGCCTGCTGCTGGTGCTGGCCCCGATTGCTCTGTGCCATCAGTGGATGCAAGCAGGGCTGGCACTGTCAGCACATGGGAGTGGCGGCAGCAGGAGTGGGACTGTCGACAGACAGGGGACCGGGGCCACAGTGGGAGGGGCCAGGCGGGGGCATGGAGCTGCAATTCCCGGCCCACAGTTCCTTTCAAGGTGCACGAATTTATGCACTGGGTCTCCAGTATCATTACAATAGTTCTATTTTGTTGTTAGTTACTGTTACCATTGTCTTATTGTGCCTCATTTATAAATTAACCTTATCATTGGTGCATAGATTTAGTACCATTTGCCATTTCAGGCATCCACTGGGGATCTGGGAATGTATTCCCACACAGAAGGGGGCAGGGACCACTGTGCGGATCCTGACCTTATATACTCTTCATTGCTGGTAACAAATGTTTCGGTCATGAGAAAAAGGGCTTACAGACAGTTTCTGATGATAACAGCCACTATTAACTCCTCCCCCACAGCAGAGATAGTTCCCCCTGGGGGACACGTGGGGCACGAGGTAGCAGCACCTGGTGACATTTTCTGAGTTGTCAGAACACAAAGGGACCCCCGTGATTAATTAGCCACCCAGCTGGCACAGCCTGTGGTTCAACTCATCATGTAGACACAGACAGTGGTGATAGGTGGTGCCTTTTGGCAAGGCTTTGATGGGGACAATTGCAGCACGTGTTCTTTATTTAGACTGATTCAGCGGCCACTCAGAATCCTCTGAGTGTGTAGCATAGCCTGAAGGCAGCCTTAGACAATACACAGGCAAATGAGCATGGCTGAGTGCCCATAACACTTCCATTGTGGACAGTGGAATTTGAATTTCATAGAAATTTCATGTACATTGAAATGTTTCTCTTCTTTTGATATTTCCAACCATTTAAAAATGTACAAACCACTTGTAGCTTATGGGTCATACAGATAAACATTGGGGTTTGACCTTAGGCTGTAGATTGACAACCTCTGATCTAGCTAGCATGCTAAAAAACAACAACAACAAAACACAAACAAACAATAAAAAACTACTGTCTTATTTTAAAATTGTTTTTGGAGATAATATGGTCATTCGTAATATTCAGAGAGAATTGTTGTGATTATTATATCTATTATGTAGGCTGCCAGAAGGGTGATTTTTCAAAGCATAATCCTGAGCTTATTAGAAGAGTGCTATGACTGATCATTGTAATTGCTATTTGATACTCAAGTCCATGGCCATAACATAAGCTTTAGCTCTGCCCACAGCCTCCATGTCTGTCACACAACCGCCCTGCCTGCGGAAGACTCCTGTACTGCGCACCAGCACGCCCACTAAGCAGTTAAGAAGAGCATAGTTTCGTTTGGGAGCATGGAGTTTTCAGATCTTCAAAGTCCAGATTGATTAGAGGAATGGACTCTAAGCTGCATGACCACAGAGAAGCCTTAGTGATCATTTTTGATCCTACAAAATAATCTGAGACTAGCTTATCAATCTTCTTTAACTAGAATATGTGAACTACCAAAGGCAATGCGATAATGGCACAATTCGGTGTTTATTTTCCTGACATTGGCATAAATCCGTGAAGGACAGTGGGGGCTTTTACTTATTCATAACTGTTTAGAAGTAGGTAATGGAAAGTGACAAGGTTATCTAAATACAAATTCAATGTGGAGCGTAATCTCATTCAGTTGTAGTAATAGAAATTTCTGCCAGGAGCTGGTTTAGGCGGAAAGATGCAGCTTCCTAGGGCTGTGGCTTCTACTCCCATCTATGATTCCAATATCAAAGAGACAGAAATGAGTAACTAACTACATCTACAATAATAGTTTGTTTACAAAATAAAATGCCCTATGTAAAAAAAAAAAAAATGCAGAATATATAGAGCAGCCATTTCCATCCCAAGCAATAGGGAGAAACTTGTGATATACTTCAAAGTCAAATAGAACCAGTAATTCATCTGCTGACAAATCAGCATAGTCCATAGAAGTTTCAGGATGGGGATGAGAACTGAATTCATTCACAGACAACTTAAGTAGCAATTTAGACGAGAAACAATATAATTCTATCTCAAAAGATTTCACTCTTCCCTACTAATGGCAGAAGTTCAAGTTGAACAATATCCCATCTCTAATCACAAAGCGGCCTGGTTGAGATAAATGCGTATTAGTGTTTTTTTCAGGAAGCTTACAATTTTTAGTTTTTTGAAATTCTTACCAGTCATCTGTTGGCACTGTTATTTACTAACTCTCTTCCTCTTATATTCTTATATGCATCTGTCTACTTTAAATTAAAGCAAAATGGAAACATAAGGGTTTTACTGCGAAATCAAACGTGGACTTTTTTATTTTTTTGCTTTGAGAAGCTATACAATGCAGTAAACAAGGAGGGAATGAGTGGATAAGGTAAATATGGAAGCATGATTCTAAGAGCAGGCTCTGTCTTCCAACAGAAGTATCAGAGTATATAATATTGAAACGATAAACCTGGTTCCTATTTTTGTAAAAGAAATATCATAACTGTTTATCTTTGGCTAAGTCCCATTTTCAGTTTTATTAATGGCAAAAATGTAAAAATAAATTTCAGCATTAGGCCATTTAATTGGTTCATTTGAACATCAGTAATGTGATCAGTCTCGGCTTAGCTGGTGTGGCTCAGTGGCTGATCAATTGATTCCTGGTCCATGTTTCTATCTCTATATCCCTTTTCCTTCCTTTCTCTCTAAAAATCAATAAGAACACATTGATAAATAAATAAATAAATAAATAAATAAATAAATAAATAGTGTGATCAGTCTACATCTGGATCAAATTTCCCATCTTATGTTACAGTAATGTTGGTTGAAGAAACAAATTAAGCCCTAGCTGGTTTGGCTCAATGGATAGAGCATCAACCTGCGGACTGAAGGATCCCAGGTTCGATTCCACTCAAGGGCACATGCCCGGGTTGCAGGCTCAATCTCCTGTAGGGGGCATGCCGGAGGCAGCCATTCAATGACTCTCTCTCATCATTGATGTTTCTATCTCTTGCTCCCTTTCCCTTCTTCTTTGAAATCAATTAAAAATTTTTAAAAAATTAAGAGAATGTGGGAGTTTAATAAGGATACCAGTTAAAAATTTATATACATATAATAAGTAGTTTTTCTATATAACAACAATAAGTAAAAGAGTATTTAGCAAAAAAAGGCTAATTTAAAGTATAACAAAAATAAAATAGCAACAATGCTAGCATCAACATGTTTGACCAATATTGTGTGACATTATAGTACATTTTTCTTGAATGAGAATTTACTAAAGGTATAAAAGAATATTCAAATAAAAATACCAATTTATTTCCTACTAAAACATATACATTTCCCACAATGTCAATAAAAATACCATTGTTATTTTTTCTAAAATATATGCTATGATTCTAAAGTTCTTCTGAACCAATACACATAAAAGAAGAAAAACAGATTAATGGGACACATGCCCTATAAAATGTCAAAAGATATTATAAATATGCAATAATTAAAACCTGGACTAGATAAGACCCTGGATTATTCAGGAATAGCTTTGAGTGTGTTTATGATTTAGTATATGATAAAAGAGTCATTTCAAATTAATAAGAAAAGGATAGATTTTAAACAGACATAAAAACTAGGCCATTTGGGGGAGCAAGGAGATACTTATATCATCTCTATACCAAAATAATTATAAAACTATCTGAAAAATATATGAGTTAATATTTATATACCATTTTGATGGGGAGATTATTTAAGCACCACTCAAGGTTGATAGACTTCACTATTTAAAAAATTTAACTCCCTTATCTATGTTTCTCATTGTAGAGAAAACCATTAAGAAGCAAGTAAAAATATCTACATTATATACAAGGGACATTGAATTAATTATTTTAATAAATTTAAAGCTCTTTAAAATCAATGAAAAGATGGAAAATAAGCAACAATTATCTAAATAACAGTAGGAGAAAATAGAAAAGTGGCCAAAAAATATATAACATAATAAAAGAAGTCCAATAATAAGATACTATGTCATACTTAAAAATTGTGAATATTTTTAACATGAGAACACCTATTGTGATGACATTGTGAGCATCTTGGAATTTTTATACACAACTAAACAATTATCCTATATAATAAAAGCCCAGTAACCATAAAAGTGTAATGACCAGAATGACTGCTCAAACAATTGCTATGAGGTGCATTGACCACCTCTCAGTCCCTCCCCCCTGGCCTGCAAATGGGAAACCACAAGGAACCCAGGTGGGTGGCGGCGGCGGGGTGGGACTGGGGACTGTCAAGCAGGCAGAAGATGGCCCTGATTGCATGCTAGGCCTAGAAGCCCTACCAGAGCATGATTTCGTGCGCTGGGCCTCTAGTTCTTATATTAATGGAGGAAACTATACATCAAAGACAATTGAATAGTATCATCCTTTGGCCTCAACATTTTATGTCTAGAAACATGCTAGTGAAATTATAAAAACACCAAGTTTTGGATATAAAGATGTTCACTGAATATCTAAAACTGAAATTAATATCATCCAATAGTTTCCAACTTTTAAATGTGTTACATTTTTATGACGACTAGTTTGCACTAAATATCTTAACCTATTTCCAAGGGAATATTTTATGTGAAAAAAGTAGGTTCAAAAGCAGCCTGAAATGATCTCCCACAAGCAGACACAGAGCTAAAGATTCATATGGAAATGCTTTTAGGAAAAACTAGTGGTGGAATAGGGAACTGGGGTCTGGAAGGGGAAAAGGTCAACCATGGGTGCAGTACTGAGCAGTCACCAAGGGTCACTTCAGGGCAATCCTGTAGGGCGCTCTAGCACCACGTTCAAGGCATTGAGTCACCACGACCAAACACAAGGGGACTGGAAATGTTCTGCCTCCCATCCCCTCACTCGTTAGTTGCAGGCTTGCTTTCAGGGAGGTCACAAACCCAGGCATCCATAATCTCCCAACACACAGGCAAAGCAGCACCCAGTTAGGTGAGGGCAGTCCTGTGCCAGAGAATGTGATTGTTGCCAGAAGGAAAGGCTCATTGGAAGCCAATGAGCCAAAATTGGCATAGGGATCAGAGGGTATGTGGACTAAACACTGACGGAGTCTGCAAAGCATGTATACCATCACACATGACATATACAGAATGTCATATATATATATGTATACACACACACACACACACACACACACATATACAAATGTATTGGGTGTCTAGTCCAGTGATGGCGAACCTATGACATGTGTGTCAGAGGTGACACACGAACTCATTTTTTTGGTTGATTTTTCTTTGTTAAATGGCATTTAAAAATATAAAATAAATATCAAAAATATAAATCTTTGTTTTACTATGGTTGCAAATATCAAAAATTTCTATATGTGACATGGCACCAGAGTTAAGTTACGGTTTTTCAAAATGCTGACATGCCGAGCTCAAAAGGTTCGCCATCACTGGTCTAGTCTGTGTGAGGCAGTTCTATGTGTGCTGAATAAATATATTTAAATGTGATATATAAGTATATAGATATATAATTCTCTGTTATGAGGTGGTTCTTTACTTGCTTAGCTTTTTATATATTTTATAGTAAAACTGATATATTTTAGGGTTAGATATAGATACAGATATAGATATAGATATAGACATATATAGATATTTTTAAAAACATTCACTGTTAGAACCAGCAATTTATTTCATTTCTAGGACTTTATCCTAGATTTTCCTTACAAGAATATTCATTGAAGTATTACTCAAGAAAAATATTGGCGCTAACTTAAGTAACTAATGCATTGAGTGAGCCTCTTCAATTTTTCTTAAAGGGGTGTTTAAGAACACCCCTTTAAGAAAAATCTAAGGAGTATTTTGCTGTTCCTGAAATTAGCCATTAAGCCCATTAAGGCATATGGCTATTTCATGCTTCACTAGATTAACCCAACTGAGGCTCTTTAGCTTCTCCAAGTGTAGAAATACCAGGGAGTTGTTTGAAGGGCAAGCAAATTAGAATTGAAATTCCTATGTTCCTTATTTCTCCTGCTACTTAAAATTACTTACTAGGTCTCCCTTCTTTCTACTCTTCCTGTGCTGAACACCTCAAACCTACTGCCATTATGTGAGCTAAAGCAGGTAGCCACCTGTTCTGACAGTAGAGAGTGGGCAGCCTAGAGAGGGAGCTCAGAGCTGGAGTATGATGGTGGGTCTCAAATGGGAGGGAGCTGTTCATCACTGAGTGTCAGAGCTCCAGCAGTGGGAAGAAAGTGTCTCCCCGGAGTGAGACAATTTGTCCTGGCCTGGAGGTTGAAGCCCAGGCAGGTGGAGGAGGGCTTTCCTCTAGGGTAGAGGGTAGAGTAGAGACAGGAAATTGGAAATCTATAGGAGAGTGACCAAAAAGTAAATACGGGACTGCCATTTGACTCAGTGATCCACTTCTAGGAATACATCCTAAGAATCCCAAAACACCAATCAGAAAGAATGTATGTACTCCTATGTCCATAGCAGCACAATTTACAACAGCTAAAATCTGAAAACAGCCCAAGTGCCCATCAGTAGATGAGTGGATAAAAAAATCTGTGGTACATTTATACCATGGAATACTATGCAGCAGTAAAAGAGAAGGATTTCTTACCTTTTAAGACAACATGGAGAGACCTGGAGAGTATTATGCTAAGCAAAATAAGCCAGTCAGAGAAAGACAAGTATCACATGAAATCACTTATATGTAAAATCTAATGAACAAAATGAACTATTGAACAAAATAGATCCAGAGACATAGAAGCATGGAACAGACTGTGAAATCTCAGAGGAAAGGTGGGGGTGGGTAGGTGGCTGGGAAGAGATCAACTTGTATGCACATAAGCCTAAGTCATGGGCACAAACAATAGGTTGGTGGAGGCCTAGGGTGGGGATGGGAGTGGACAATAAGGGGTCAATGGGAGAAAAAGGGGACATGTGTAATACTTTCAACAATAAAGATTTTTTAAAATACTATTTAATTGATTTAGGCAGGCCCTAAATCTCCAGCCTTAGAAAATTGCAGTGTATGGAGTTACTTTTCCTGTTCCTAAGAATCCTACTAAAAAAAAAAAAAGAAGAATGATTAGAACTAGTGATTTAAAACAAAATTTATTGTCAGAGAAGGGAAAATGAGAAAACTAGAATAAGCCTCTTGTGATGATGGATTGGAGTTGGATGTACTGGTGGACTGAAACTCATGGTTTTCAGTCTATGTAGCTAGATCCTATATAATAAAGAACTAATATGCTAATTAGACTGGATGGCAGAACGACCTTCTGTAACAACCAGTGGGCAGCCGCCTTGAAGAAGCTGTGGGGCCCTGGGGCTGTGAGGGCCGAGGCAGGCGGCGCTGCAAGGGCTGAGCCCCTTGCACGAATTTAGTGCACCAGCCCTCTAGTATAGATATAAATGTAAATGTAAGTTCCTGGGTATGTGTGTGTGTTCCCCTAGCTCTGCCTACTGAGGGAGACTGACAGTAGTGACACCCCAGTAAAATGAGCAGTCCTAGTACCCATTTTCTCCTATAAAGAACCACAGCTCTTTGGAGAAGTGGTTGGCTTCAGAGATGGAACCAAAAAATTACACGGTGAACCTGAAAAATTTTGTTTTACCGGAAAAAAAGAAGAAAAAGTTTTGATTGTTTCAAAGGCAAAAAGAAATACCTCTTTATATTTCCAGGTTATTTAACCTCTATTAACTTAGCTTCCTTTTTAATATATATATATATATACATATATATATATATATATGTATATATATATATATATATATTGATTTTTTTACACAGAGGAAGGGAAAGGGATAAAGAGTTAGAAACATCGATGAGAGAGAAACATCGATCAGCTGCCTCCTGCACACCCCCTACTGGGGATGTGCCTGCAACCAAGGTACATGCTCTTGACCAGAATCGAACCTAGGACCCTTCAGTCCTCAGGCCGACGCTCTCTCCACTGAGCCAAACCGGTTAGGGCAGCTTCCTTTTGTACAGGCTTAAGAAACAAATAGGATAATACATATGAAAACACTTTGCAAAGTACAAAGCATTATTGAGCATAAGTTATTGCTACACATCAACATCACAACAATAATAATTTACAGCATTAACAAAACCATTCACTCATTAGTCTTTCTTTCACCTATTCAACAAACAATTAGCAAACACATGATCAGGGTCAAGCATGTACCGAGTGTGGAAATGACAAAAAAAAAAAAAAAGACATACATGGGCAAGAAGAACAGTGAGGGAGAGAGAGTAAAGAAGGCTTTTCTCCCAGCAGTCTATGAGAGGGGCTACAATCAAGTAAAGTGTAAATGATGACAGGGAGGCTGGGGTGGAGTACATAAATCAGAACGTAGTGTCAGGAAAAGGTTTATAAAATCATAATGCCTAGATTAAGTTTTATAGGAGAATAAAGTCTTGCATGAAGATCACTTTTTCTTTTAAATTGCCTAATTTCCTAGCTTTTGCAAGCATTCCCAGCTGGGGTCCTCCAGTTGCAATTTCTTCGGCACAAGTCTCTTTTACTGATAACTTAAAACGTACCCTTACCGTCTGGGTTTCCAGAAGCCCATCCTTCCTGTGGGGCCTCTTTCTTCCTCCAGGTACCCTCTCTTGAGTGGGATCCCTTCTTAGCTCACTCTTAGCCAGCCCCCATCTGCAGGTCCCATATTTGATCCGTGCCGGAAAGGCAAACCTTTTCTCTCACCGTGAGTATTAGCTGGTCCCCACGCAGCCATGCTGCTTCGCTTTTCAAGCATTCAGTTGGCAGCTCCTCTCCGAGCCTCTTGTGTTTAGACTCTTTGGGTGTGAGCCAAATGTCAGTTGCTCTGACTCACACTCCAGGGGCATGTGCCAAAGCCCCCAAAAGATGCTCTTAGAACCCCCTGTCATCTAATGTGATGTTAAGGGAGGGAAGCCCCCCTACTCTCTCACACATGTAGGGATTCCAGCGATTTTCTCACTTTCTAGTGTCTTTTATTTCATCTCGGCAAGGTGCATGATGGGTTGGCGGAAAACTGACAGTCTCCAAGCATCCCTGCTAGCATACGTATGTTCTTGGCAACTGTTATTCTTGTGTTGTGTTTTGGCGTTTTGAGCCTCTGCCCAAACCCAGCAACATCCTGGTACAAGCACACTGACCTGAGCTAGAAATGTCAGCTTGGGGACTAATGACTCCAAATAAAATACTTGATTCTGAAAAACCATTGCAACCTATCTTTGACAGCTGAAGGGTTGGCCTTTATCCAGGAGTCCTAGAAAAACTATTTAAGTTCTTGTTCTCACTCTGCCTTCACCTCTGGTTAGCTGCCATCAGGTAATCACCGGCTGTTAATGAGTTTAAGGTGAAATCTAACCAGGTTGGATACCCATTTAGCATAGGTGAGCCAAGAAAGATATAGAAGTAGTACTGCACACACACACTCTCTTTGTATTCTAGGCTCTATACTATTTCATTTACTTTGCTTCATTGAAAAACTAAAGGGATTTCTGATCCATTTCTCTTGGCACACAAAAGCTAAAGGAAGGCTGTGTTTGTCAGCCAAACAACAACACTGCTGACACATGAGGCACAAAACGCCCAGGCCCATGCCTGCAGCCGTCACCAGCTACCCAGTGCCTCACTCCTGTACACGAGCGGATGTGTTATGTTGGTGAAACTCACACGTTGACACAGCAAACTGCGAGCTCAGCTCCATCAAGGAGGATTCTTATTTGTTTTTCATAACATGGGAAATGAAGACAAGATTTCCCCCCTAATTTTCACTTTGGTTTTATTTTGAAATAGGTTTATACTTTTAGAAAAATTGGAGAACAATATAAAGAATTCCCAAATAAACTTCAGCCAGGTCCACCAATTTGTTTTAACAATTGCCAAAATTTATATTTGTCTTTTTTTTCATTGTCTTGAGGATAGGATAAATACATTATGTTCTTTGATAATTCAATATGTCAGTGTGTATTTCCTAAGAAAATGATATCCTTCTGTGTAATCTCAGGGCAGATTCAGAAGATTTAACCTTGGCATAATCAAATCTACCATATACTCTCCAGATTTGTCTGATGTCTCAATAATGTTCATTTAGAATCTTTTTGTTTTGTTTTGTTCAGCCTTCAGTAGAGTCCAGTCCTAGATTTGGCCAGTAGGAACCCCATCAGGCTGCCATGTATGTCCTTTGATATGTCTTTATGCTGTGTGTGTGTGTGTGTGTGTGTGTGTGTGTTTCTTTTGAGCACTTTCCTGCTTCATGGTCATAGAATTTTTTTAATAGACTTTACTTTTTTTAGTTAACTTTTAGATGTAGAGCAAAATTGAGCAGAAAGTACAGAAATTTCCTTTGTAATCCCTGCCCCCAGGTATGAATAGCCTCTTCCATCTATGACACATATCCACCAGTATAGTGTCATACTCAGTAGTTTCACTGCCTAAAAATCCTCTGTATCCTCCCATTCATCTCTCCATCCCTCTTACCTCTGACAACCACTGATCTTTTCACTATCTCCGTAGTTTTGCCTTTTCTAGAATGTCATCACACAGTATGTCGCCTTTTCAGATTGGTGTTTGTTTGTTTTTTCACTTAGTGATATGCATTTAAGGTTTCTCCATGGCTTGATGGCTTATTTCTTTTTAGAGCTGAAGACTATTCCATTGTCTGGATGTAGCACAGTTTATCTATTCATTCACCTGCTGGAAGACATCTCATTTCCAAGTTTTGGTAATTGTGAATAAAGTTGCTATCAACCCCTGCTGCAGTTGTTGTTTCTTGTGGCACAGTTTTAAATTCCTTTAAGCAAATACCAAGGGACACAATTGCTGGATCATATATTAAGAGTATGACTAGTTTTGTAAGAAACCATCAAACAATGTTCCCAAGTGGCTGTACCATTTGGCACTCCCACCAGCAGTGAATGAGAATGCCTGTTTCTCCACATCCTCGCCAGCGTTTGGTGTTGTCAGTGTTCCGGAATGTAGCCATTCTAATAGGTGTGCAGTGGTGTCTCATTGTTGCTTTAACTTACTTGTCTCTGATGACATGATCTGGAGCATCATTCCATAGGCTTATTTGCCATTTGTATACCTTTTGTGGCCTGTCTGCTAAGGTCTGTGGCCTATTTTTCAATTGGGTTTTAAGGTCTTTGGCCCTTAATTTAATTTTTAAATATGTGTTTTCTTATCATTGAGTTTTAATTAAGAGTTCTTTGTATATACTGTACTAATAATAGTCTTTTACCAGCTATGTCTTTTGCATATATTTTCTCCCAGCCTATGGTTTGTCTTTTCATTCTCTTGAGATTGTCTTTCACAGGGCAGTTATTTTAATAAAGTCCAAATTATAAGTTATTTCTTTCTCAGATTGTGCCATTGGTGTTGTAGCTAAAAAGCCATCATCTAACCCAAGATAATCTATGTATCCTCCCACTGTATCTTCTAGGAGTTTCATAGTCCTGCATTTTAGATTAAGGTTTGAGTCAATCAGGTTTGAGTCACATCTGTCATCCCATGGCCTTTCCTCCTGCAGACCCCTCTACAGGCGCTCC
Organism: Myotis nattereri; assembly: GCF_964212035.1. Classification (NCBI taxonomy): domain Eukaryota; kingdom Metazoa; phylum Chordata; class Mammalia; order Chiroptera; family Vespertilionidae; genus Myotis; species Myotis nattereri. The sequence goes on from NC_138076.1 coordinate 32,739,425, forward strand.
CTCTCTTTAGTTTCCATTCAGATGTCTTACCCTGGGCAGTTATATGTAACACCATTCCCTTCCCAGCCCTCACTCTCTCTCCCTACTTTATAGTGTTTATCCTTGGTCGCATATTTATTTATCATCTGACTTCACCCTACTAAAATGCAGCTTGCTGAGAGGAGGGAATTTTCTATTCTGTTCAGTATTATAACACCAGCTCCAAGAACAGGTCCTGCCATACAGAATGACCCCCACAGTAGTTTTTTGTTGAATAAGTAAATCTATCTCAATCTTTTGTTTTGTTCAAATAAATTTGTCAATATACTCCCTTAAAAATTCTACAAACCTATTGATTTTTTACAATCTCTTAGATACTAAAAATATAGTAATGAATAAGATACACAATCCCTAGCTTCTGCCTTCATCCTTCCTCAAGTTTTCCAATGACTGCCTTGTTGTTAAACTCAACAAATTCTTTCTTTATCCCCTCTGAAATATTTGGCATTTTACCATCTCCTTAAAAAAAGAAAATTTTGGAGAGAACCAAGATGGCGGCATAGGTTAACGCCGGAGTTTGCTGCCTTGAATAACTACTTCAAAAGTGAAACCAAAAAATGGAAGGGACATCACCCAGAACCACAGGAACGCTGGCTGAGTGGAAGTCCTACAACTAGGAGGAAAGAGAAACGCATACGGACACTCAGAGGAGGCGCAGTGCTGAAGTCAAATTCTGAGGTGCGGAGTGCACGGAGCGGGCTGGCTGCGGAGGGCGCGGTTGGCGTTTTCAATCGGGAGGGAGTCGCAGACTCTGAGCTCCAGATCCAGGCGAGTCTTTAGGGACCCAGACTCAAACGGGAGAAGCGGGACTGTCTGGCTTCGGTCAGAGCGAGTGCAGCTTTCTCTCCGAGCTTTGCAGCGGATGCTGGGACTCAGAGAGGCAGAGCCCCTGGGAACAGGACTGAGAGCCGCCATCACTGCTCTCTCCGGCCCACCCTATTGATACTGTGCGACCCGCCCCCTGCCCAAGCCCTGCACAGAAGCATTTGCCGGATAGCCTCAGGCAAAGGCTAGATTAGCACCTCCCTAGAGGACAGAAGTTCTCTCACTGCTGACACAGCTGATTCTCATAGCCACTTGGCCTGGAGGTCAAACCCTCCCTGGTATTAGCTACAACAATCAAGTTTTATAAGACTGCGCACAAAGACCACTAGGGGGTGCACTAAGGAAGCATAACAAAATGCGGAGACAAAGAAACAGGACAAAATTGTCAATGGAAGATATAGAGTTCAGAACCACACTTTTAAGGTCTCTCAAGAACTGTTTAGAAGCCGCCGATAAACTTAATGAGATCTACAAGAAAACTAATGAGACCCTCGATCGTATATTGGGGAACCACCTAGAAATTAAGCATACACGGACTGAAATAACGAATATTATACAGACTCCCGACAGCAGACCAGAGGAGCGCAAGAATCAAGTCAATGATTTGAAATGCGATGAAGCAAAAAACACCCAACCGGAAAAGCAAAATGAAAAAAGAATCCAAAAATGCAAGGATAGTGTAAGGAGCCTCTGGGACAGCTTCAAGCGTACCAACATCAGAATTATAGGGGTGCCAGAAGATGAGCGAGAGCAAGATATTGAAAACCTATTTGAAGAAATAATGACAGAAAACTTCCCCCACCTGGTGAAAGAAATGGACTTACAGGTCCAAGAAGCGCGGAGAACCCCAAACAAAAGGAATCCAAAGAGGACCACACCAAGACACATCATAATTAAAATGCCAAGAGCAAAAGACAAAGAGAGAATCTTAAAAGCAGCAAGAGAAAGAAACTCAGTTACCTACAAGGGAATACCCATACGACTGTCAGCTGATTTCTCAACAGAAACTTTGCAGGCCAGAAGGGAGTGGCAAGAAATATTCAAAGTGATGAATACCAAGAACCTACAACCAAGATTACTTTATCCAGCAAAGCTATCATTCAGAATTGAAGGTCAGATAAAGTGCTTCACAGATAAGGAAAAGCTAAAGGAGTTCATCACCACCAAACCAGGATTATATGAAATGCTGAAAGGTATCCTTTAAGAAGAGTAAGAGGAAGAAAAAGGTAAAGATACAAATTATGAACAACAAATATGCATCTATCAACAAGTGAATCTAAGAATCAAGTGAATAAATAATCTGATGAACAGAATGAACTGTTGATTATAATAGAATCAGGGACATAGAAAGGGAATGGACTGACTATTCTTGGGGGGGAAAGGGGTGTGGGAGATGCGGGAAGAGACTGGACAGGAATCGTGCACCTATGGATGAGGACAATGGGTGGGGAGTGAGGGCGGAGGGTGGGGCGGGAACTGGGAGGAGGGGAGTTATGGGGGGGAAAAAAGAGGAACAAATGTAATAATCTGAACAATAGAGATTTAATTAAAAGAAAAAAAAAAGAAAATTTTCTCTTGACTTTACTCATCTTTAATTTTCCTCTTCTATCTCTGTCCACTTCTCCATCTCCTTTGCTCCTTGCTCCTCTCTGCTACCTAATCCCTGCAGCTGAGTGCTTTCTGGAACTCTGTTCCAAGTCTTCAGTTATTCTCCTGGATACTCTACCTGGGCAATCTCATGCACTCTTCTTTAAATATGACTTACATGTTGATGACATTACAAGGTCTGGGTCCAGCTTAGATCTCTAGTTATTCTTTTATCTCTTTCTACTTCTAAGAACAAAAATCCAGCACATTGTAAGCTTTTAAACATATATGCAAAATTATTTGTTAAATAGGTCTCTCCCCTGAGCCCCAGGGCCAAATAGACTTTGACCATCTCTACTTCAATATCTGGTGTGACTCAGTTGGTTGGACGCTATCCTGTGCACGGGATGAAGGTGGGGTTTGCTGATTTGATTCCCAGTTGGGCCACATGCCTAGGTTTCTGGTTCAATTCCTGCTAGGGGGTGTGTAGGAGGCAGCTGATTGATGTTTCTTTCATTCTCACATCAATGTTTCTCTCTCCCTTCCTCTCTCTCTCTCTAAAAAAAAAAAAAAAAATCAATCAATATCCCATAAATACTTTCAAATCTGCAAGCTCCATAGAAATCCCAACATCTTCTCCACCAAATCCCTCTATCATTTATGTTTCTCACTGAGTGGTGCTGCCATTAACATGGGTTCCCAACACTAGAAACATCCACATCATTCTTCATTTCTCCTGTTTCTCCAACCCACTACCTTCAATTGGTCACCAAGGCATATTGTTTTCTCATCTCATTGTCTTTCAGATAACAAAAAACAGAAATGCAAGCTTCCACTTCACTCCTCAATGAAAGCTTCATCTTCAATCTTGAATTAACGTAGGAGATAGTTAAACCCCAAGTCAGGAAGAAAAAAAAAGCAGAATGTTGCCCAAAATATTCCAGGAGGAGCTTGCAAAGTATATGCTCTAGATATACTCAAAAAACCAAAGCTCTTTTTTGCAGCTCAGAGGGAATGCAAGAGCGATTGTGGTAGCTTCTTCGGACTGAATGTAGGATAAAGAAAGAGAGAAGAGGGAAGGCCAAACAAGATAAAATTTAATAAGATGACTTGTTGAGAAAATTCTATATAATAAAAGGCTAAAATGCAAATCGACCAAACGGCAGAACAACTGGTTGCTATGACACTCACTGACCACCAGGGGGCAGATGCTCAATGCAGAAGCTGCCCCCTGGTGGTCAGTGCACTCCCACAGGGGGAACGCAACTCAGCAAAAGCCGGACTCATGGCTGGCAAGCACAGCAGTGCTGGCAGGAGCCTCTTCTGCCTCTGCGGCTGCACTAAGGATATCCGACTGCCAGCCTAGGCCCACTCCCTGCAGGAAGCAGGCCTAGGCCGGCAGTCAGACATCCCCCAAGGGCTCCCAGACTGCTAGAGGGCTCAGGCCAGGCTGAGGGACACCCCCCCCCCTCCAAGTGCATGAATTTTCTGCACCGGGCCTCTAATAATATATGAAATCATTAGCTTGCATATGTACAAACAATATCCACTTATAAATATAGTGGATTGGAAGTCCTAATTTTCAAAAGCAACGTTAAAGATAGCAGACCAGAAAAGCATCAGTTTTTCTTTTCACTCAGGGTAAAACATATTAGTGATTTTAACAACCCCTCCTACCCCAAACCTTAGGCAGCAGCAATTTGCAGTTTAATTTGTGTTCAGCTCTCTCTTTCTTCCTCTTTCTTTCTCTCTCTCACTCTTTCTCCCCTCCCTTACTCCCTTCTCTCTATATATACAAATATGTGAGATATATATATATATATATATATATATATATATATATATATATATAGCTTCCACTCAGATCAAGACATAGATTATCTTCAGCACCCAAAATATTCCTTTGTGCTCCTTCCTAGTTAATATCTAGACCCTGAAGGCACACACTGTTCTCATTTCTGTCATTATATATTGGTTTTGCCTAATCTTAATCCGTACTAGTAAAATGGAACTGTATGGTATACTCTCTTTTATGTCCAATTTTTTCTCTCATCCTTATTTCTGTGCAATCCACCTGCATTAACGTAGGAATTATTCTCTTTTCCTTTTCATTGTCCTACATTGTATAAACATCTCACACATTTTTATCTACTCTCCCGTTGATGCACACTTGGGTTGTTTCCCATTCAGAACCATCATAAGTAAAGATGCCATGAATATTTGTACACAATCTTTTCAAAGAAGTATGAACTCATTTCTCTCACCGAAGTCACATTTACAGATGGAGTATATCTCTTGGACGGGACAGAATAGAGACTGAATTGTGAGCAACCCTGGAACTGCAAATTGCTCTTGCTTAAAGGGCTGGAGTGGGGTGAGGGGGAGTGTTAAAATTACTTATATGTCCAACCTTGTGTGAAAAGGAGAACTGATGCTTTTCTGGTCTACTATCTATAATGTTGCTTTTGAAAATTAAGACTTCCAATCCACTATATTTATAAGTGTATATTTGCATATATGTGCCTAATGATTTTACATATTAACTGTTCAATGAGTTACCTTATTAAATTTTCTTATCATTTCATCTAATGCATTCAGTTCATTCTCTTGGATTTCCCCTTACTATTCACAAATACTATTGTGTGCTCCTGCTTTAGAGTTTTATTGCAGTTTTTTTTTTCATTCTCTTGAATAAATTACCCTGGCTAGTTGCCCCTAAACAACAAAGAGAAATGTGGTAGTGAAAGTTCTTCATTTTTCTTTCTGACTTTAATAAAATGTTTTCTTTTTATTTTTTACTAGTAATCATTAAGCTGGATTTGATTTATGAATACATTTGTAAAGTCCTAATTTATTAATAGCTTATATCAGGGATGATATAGATTTTCAGCTTCAATCAGGATGTTGCATTTTTTTCCTTTGATATACAGGGTATGGCAAAAGTAGGTTTGCGGTTCTGAGTATGCAAAACAGACTATTCATTTATTATTATTTATTAATTACTGTATTATTTTCCATATAAACAACTATAAACCTACATTTGCCTCACCCTTTATTAATATGTTATAATGTATTAATTTCTTTCTAAGAAGAAGCAATTTACCTATTTTCTTAACATTTTTCTTTGATAATTTCTTTTTAGATTTTATTTATTTATTTATTTTAAAATATATTTTTATTGATTTCAGAGAGGAAGAAAGTGGGAGAGATAGAAACATCAATGATGAGAGAGAACCATTGATCAGCTGACACCTGAACAACCCCCACCAGGGACCCAGCCAGCAACCCAGGCATGTGCCCCGATCAGGAATCGAACCGTGACCTCCTGGTTCATAGGTCAATGCTCAACCACTTAGCACACTGGCCGGGCTATTTTAAATATTTTCTGAGGTCAACTGTAGACATTTTGTTTTTCCTAGATAATCAAAGCTCTATTAGATAAACAAGAGCAAAGAGCTCGCAGAGAAAAGTAGAATTTTGGACATTTCCAGCATAGGCAACAGGCATAGCAAATATATATCAAATGCTTCTGTGTTAGAAGAGTAAAAAGGAGGGGGAGAGACAGGGAGAGAAACATTAATGTGAGAGAGAGACACATCAATTCATTCCCTTCCACACACACCCTGACCAGGGTTGGGGATGACCAGGGCTGGGAATGACTGGAACTGAACCCATGACCCTTCCATGACCTATGATGCTCTATCCACTGAGCCAAACCAGCTAGCAGGGGTGGGCAAACTTTTTGACTCGAGGGCCACAATGGGTTCTTAAACTGGACTCAGAAGAAGGAGCTGCGGCCGTGTTTCCTGACGTTGCCATGTTAACACTGCTGCTGGTGAAGGAGCGGAGGGGAGAGCAAGAGAACCCTCCGCTCTTTCGGCTCTGCGGGCTGGATCCGGCCTGCAGGCCGTAGTTTGCCCGGGTGATTGTAAATTATTTAGAACACATTGTATTAAAATTGGTACATTCCCATATTTAAGAACTTGAGCAAACCAGGCATTTGAAACATTAATTATTAAATAATTTTTAAAAATAAAAAGATAAAAACAAAACACTTTAAACATTAGCATGTTCCTACTACTAGATAAGATATTTCTGGCTTTCTGTTCACTAGAATTCAAACACAGATTTTTAAAGTGTATGTAAAACATTCACACATCAAAGTCTAGCTACTGCAATACAATCAGTTCCTTTTACAGAGACTGATAAGGCCTTTGCTAGATGGGCTGTACTTGCTGTCTTCTGTGAAATATATTTTAGTTTAACACTTGGTAGAAGCTGCAGACAAAACGGGGATTTTTATCATAATCTGTCTGGCTATAGCTATTAGTTTTTGTAACCTTGGATCCAGAATTTAGCGTCTATTTTTTCACCTTACAAAAAAAAAAAGACATGATAAGAAGTAAAAAGAAATGTAAATTTGATGTATTATAGAAAAGACAATTATCCTTTTATTTTTATAATGTATTCAAATTCTGCATAGAGAGGAAACTAATTTTAGATAAATTCTTAAAGAAAAGGCCCAGGCATAGCTTTTTAAATGAGTAAAAATCCTGCAAAATACAACTTCCCTCTTTAATCAAGAATCGATTAGACTTTCTTGTGATAATACCAAATGATCCCCTTTGTCAACAGCTGTATACTCTTCTTTTTATATGGTTTTACTCTTTTGTTCTGCTTCCAGTTTTCTCTGAATTAAAAGAAAAAAAATTCTTTAGAGAAACAGTGGTCATTTCCGGCTATATTATTTATTCAGGCTAAACACGGGCAATTTCTCCTCATAGGGGAAAGGGGCTTATTCTCATAAAGACAGCGCTAGCAGGGCCTGGACAGCCAGCAGTGTTTTCTTCTTGTGTGCGCCAAGGTGCGGCAAGTTCCTGGGGGGAAAGATGCAGAGGTAAAGCCTGTGGGGAAATCTGGAGTTGAAAAGCAAGTAAGATGCACTTTGCCAAGGATTTGCGAGGGGGGGGGGCGTGGTGCAGCAGAGGAAGGGGTCACCGGCAGGCAGAGCTGCTCTGCTCTAGACCCAGCCAGGACTGAAGGTGCAGCTGCAGGGGGAACAGGCGTCTCTCTTTTAACTTGATGTCTTGGCTTTATTTAAAATTTGATAGCAAGGCTCTGTTTTCTCTGCTGCTTTTTTGCATTAGCACTGTGAAGAAGCATATAAACAGAGCCACTGCAAAAGGAAGTCGGAGCTGCCGTCCCAGAGGAATTGTCTTATAGGTCTTACTGGGCGAAATAACCTTTGGACGTGTCCAGACTGGCATTGTATTCCAAAGCGTTGGCAAAGCTGAGAGGAAAATTAAAGGCATTCTTTAGAATTAGCATCACCATGTATAGCTAGAGAACGACATAGCTTATTGGGACCCATAGAAATTTCTTTCTTCTATTCATGTAATTATTCCCCTTTCCTTTCTCATAAAAACCCCTTGCCTTCACCCCCTAATCGAACACTATTTGTGTTTCTGCCTGAATCCATGCATCCTGAAGAGCTACTCGTTTGGATCTCAAATAAATCTTGTTGCCTCCCACTTGGGCCTTTTATTTATTTAGTTTTAAATGTATTTTTATTGATTTCGGAGAGGAAGGGAGAGGGAGAGAGAGAGATAGAAATGATAAGAGAGAGAGTCATTGATTGGCTGCTTTCCACATGTCCCACACTGGGGATTGAGCCTGCAACCCAGGTGTATACCCTGACTGGGAATTGAGCCATGACCTCTTGGTTCATAGGTTGATGCTCACTCACTGAATCAAGCTGGACAGGCTGGCCTTTTATTTGTAAGTTAATAGCATTTTCATTGTGGTTCAAATTTGACTTGCCTAAATTTGCTTTCTTTATGTGTCCAAGATAAGTTATTGAAATAGTACATTGTTTTGAGATGTATGAATCTTTTTTAAAATATATTTTTATTGATTTCAGAGAGGAAGATAGAGGGAGAGAAAGATAGAAACATCAATGATGAGAGAGAATTATTGATCAGCTGCCTCCTGCATGTCCCCTACTGGGGATCGAGACAGCAATCCCGGCATGTGCCCCTGACTAGAATTGAACCTGGGACACTTCATTTCACAGGCCAACACTCTATCCACTGAGCAAACCAGCTAGGGCAGTGGTCGGCAAACTCATTAGTCAACAGAGCCAAATGTCAACAGTACAACGATTGAAATTTCTTTTGAGAGCCAAACTTTTTAAACTTAAACTATATAGGTGGGTACATTTTTATTAACTTAATTAGGGTACTCCTAAAGCTTAGGAAGAGCCACACACAAGGGGCCAAAGAGCCGCATGTGGCTTGCGAGGCGCAGTTTGCCGACCGCGGAGCTAGGACATTGTTTTAGTATTTCTTGTAATTTTCTCTTTTTCATTTGAAACAAGGAGCCAGGATTTGTAATCCTATCTAATAAAGAGGGAATATGCAAATTGACCATCACACCATCACAAAGATGACTTAGCCCACAGCAGAGACAGGGTTTCCATAATACAACATGGCTGTGCCCACAGCAGTAGGCCAAGTTTCCATAACGAGCCTTAACTAGCAGTTAGCAGGGACCTGAGGCTGCGTGGCACTGGGCTGGGGCTGGGGACCTAAGGCTGCACCCCCCGCCCGGGCACCAGGCCGGGGGACCTGAGGCCGTGCCCCCCCGACCCGACAGGGCTTGATAGGGGACCTCAGGCCACACACCCCCACCCGACGGGGCTTGACAGGGGACCTCAAGGTGTGCCCCCTGCCCTGGTGCTGGGCCGGGGGACCTCAGGCTGCTCCTTCCACCCTAGGCTGGGGGACCTCAGGCCGCGCTTCCCACCCTGCGGGGCTTGACAGGGGCCCTGAGGCTGCACACCCCACCCAGTGGGGCTTGACAGGGGACTGGAAGCTGTGCCCTCCACCCGGCAGGGCTTGCAAGGGTGGGGCAGACCGGGTCTCAATCTCGCTCAATGGGGGTGGGGCCAGCTGGCTCTGGGTCGAGCGGGGGTGGACAGGGACTTGACTCCGGGTCCCACAGCGCGACCCAGATTCTGACAGGAGGAAGATTTTTATACACATTTTACTAATTTTATTTCATCTCTGACACTTCTATTATAGAAAAAGGGAAAATAGCAATATTAAAATATTTCTTCTGATTAAATACCTTTTAATGTGCACGAATTTCATGCACAGGGCCACTAGTTCTTTTATAAATCCCTCTCCTGAAGTTTTGGCTGAGATGAAAGGGAAGGCAGTCTGTTTCTCCCCAGCCACTGTAAAAGCCTAAAACCATTGGAGGGTTTCGGTTCTGGAGGGTCCTGGGTAGGAGGAAAGCCTTGAGTGACAGGCAATGGATGGAGGGAGTCCCCATACACCTGGAAGGGAAGTGAGATCTATGGGGCCTGAGAGCAGGGTCTCCTGGCCAAGGGCCCTGCTGCCTCCTCGCCTCCTTGCCTCCTTGTTTGGCATATGATAGCCCTTGCAGGTGGCAAAACTCAGATGGAATTGCATCTGTGTACCTAGGAAGGTGGTAGTGCGGGTCCTCAGCAGCCTAGCATGCCCACTGCACTCACAAGGGCCAGGAAAATGTGAGGGTTGGCATGATTTAGGCAGAATGATTAGTAGGCAGCCTTCCCATTGCCTTGGTGCTCAGTAAGACACTGGAAATACACACCGCTTCAGACCAGAAAATACTAGTAAATAAAGCTAAATTTTCTATTTTCTGTTTAGTGTCCAGTTTTTTATACATATTATACCACGCTGACCTGATTTTGTAGATTGAGATTCATGTCAAAAAAAGGTTTAACTTTTGTTGATTTTAATATTCTACTTATACATATTATTTTACTCCTAGCTTTTGCTGCCTTTTTAAGCCAGACTTTTTTTCCCCCAGGATGAGTTTCTTGAATAGACTTTAATATTCAGTGTTTCTGTCACTGTTTCAGATAACAGAAAGCAGGAGGGACAAGGACCACCAGTGATTTTCATCATTGATCTTGATTAATTTCAAATCACACCAAAAAACCAAATAAAGGAAATTAATTAATTTTAAACTGTTAAGATGATAACTGCAATCAAATTACAAAATGGCATCTACTCTTTTTAAGGGGTAACCACTCTTAACAATGGTGTGTATTTTAAATTTATTTGTTTGCATGGGAGCAAGTATATACTTATGAGCTCACACCATGTTTTTTTAACCCTCATTGGTGATATTTCATGCCAGTCTACCAGACAATTCTTTTCTTTATTAAATGCTCATTATTTATGATTGTGTAAAATGGTTGTTCTTTATAGTTTATACCCTATTGATAGGCATTTAGTTATTTCTTTTCCTTGTGTTTTACTTTAAAAAAAGCCCACTCTTGTTATGTACTAAATTTCCATTTTTAATATTTTTATGTACTTCATTGTCATAGTAACAGAACCTACTTTATTTTTTACTAGAGGCCCAGTGCACAAAATTTGTGCATGGGGGAGGGGGATCCCTCAGCCAGGCCTGCACCTTCTCACAATCCGGGACCCCTCGAGGGATGTCCAACTGCCGGTTTAGGCCCAATCCCTGGATGACCGACAGTTGGACATCCCTCTCACAATCCAGGACTGCTGGCTCCTAACCACTCTCCTGCCTGCCTGATCACCCCTAACCACTCTGCCTCCCTGCCTCATCACCCCTAATCACTCGACTGCCTGCCTGATCACCCCTAACCACTAATCTGTCTGCCTGATCACCCCTAACTGCTCACCTGCCTGCCTGATCTCCCCTAACCACCTCTGCCTCGGCCCCCACCACCGCAGCTTCATCAGGAAGGACATCCGGAATGACGTCCAGAAGGTCTTTCGGCTCTCTGGTCTAATTAGCATATTATGCATTTATTATTATAGATAACAGTGTTTGGAAGTATAGTTCACATACATAAAATGTACCCTTTTAGAGTATAAAATTCTGTGGTTTTTAGTATATTCAGAGTTGTGCAAAAAATCACCCAATCTTAGTTCAAAACACCCTCCTAGTTCCCCAAGCTGCCCCCACCTCTGGCACAGGGAACAGATTGGAGCACACGGAAACAAAGGTTTACAGCTATCCTTGCTGCCAGGTTTCTGCCTGTCTGCCTCTTGTGGATATTGTTCACTTTGGTGTCCTACCCCCCACAGAATGTGCCACTTGGCCCTATTTTCTGTACATTTGTTTTTAAGGGTTTACAATGTCTCTAACTCCATTGCTAATCATGAGAAGAACTTAATTAGTTTCTCATCAGGTCTTTGAATCACAGGTAAGATGTTGCAATTAATAGATCATTCTACCTTTTCTTGGATGTTACCTGTTTCTTAAAGAGAAGTCAAAAATCTTGATTGAGTAGGTTTTTCCCAACCCTCCAGCACCTACCTCATCATTAGAATTAGTTCCACCCATATTTTATCATTGAGTGGAGAGTCAGTCTCAAATCTCAATGGTGATAAACAGATTTTTATTTTTGTATAAGTATTTATTGGTACATTGGTAGTGGTTACAGACCAAATAAGATTAGAAATGACGAGGTGGCTGTGTGGATGGGGATGATGTTCGTAATATTAATTTTATACTTATTCTGCACCAAGCTCTGTCCTAAATGCTAACATACCTAGAATCTCCTGTGGAATCCGGAGATTTCAATTCCCTCACACATTCATGCATTTAACTTCCTTTTTTAAAAATTTTTATTTATTTCAGAGAGGAAGGGAGATGGAGAGAGTGACAGAAACATCAATGATGACTGAGAATCATTGATCGGCTGCTTCCTGCACACACCCTACTGGGGATTGAGCCCGCTACCCGGGCATGTGCCCGTGACCAGAATTGAACCTGGGATCCTTCGGTCCACAGACTGACGTTCTATTCACTGAGCCAAACCAGGTAGGGCCATGCATTTAATTTCTTATGCCCGTGATGCCTCGGTTTTATTTTGAGGTACAGAATTTTTCTTACCCTGAAACATTGTTGAATTGGGATCTGGGTATTTTATGCCATTTGGGAATTAAAATAGAAACATGACACTATATTGAGTGATAAATTGTGTCAAGCATTATTCTCTGTATTCAAATTAAAGATTTCATTTAATTCATATAACTTATTTGAGAAACCAATATTTTCATTTAATCCAAATAATACCAAAAACATATGGAGTTGCCTTGTTTAGTGCAGGAGACACAAAAAGAATTTTTCTTTCCTTCAAACCATTTAAATTCCATGTGTGCTTTGAGTGGGAGCTAGATGAAGTCACGTATCCTTTAACCATTTTAAGTACAATAATATGACTCTGCAAGACACAGAGCAGAGGGTAAAGGAGTTTTCTCTCTCTTTGGTGGCCAAGGGGCTCCCTAAGAGACATGTCTGTCTCAGGTGTTAAAGTTTGGTTATTCCACTTCAAAATAAGCAAACTGATTCAGAGGAGATTTAAAAAATTGTAAAAGCCACAGAGATATGAAGGGATGATCTTCTACTTATTTTGACTTTATTCAGAGGACTTTTTGTTGTTGCTAATCCTCACTCAAGAACATTGTACCATTCATTTTTAGAGAGATTAGGAGGAAGAGAGAGAGAGAGAAACAGAGAGAGAGAGGGAGAGAGAAACATCGAAGTGAAAGAGACACACCAATTGGTTGCCTCCCACATTTGCCCCAACCAGGCTAGGAGTGGAACCTGCAACCCAGGTATTGCCCTTGACTGGGAATCAAACCCATGACCTTTCAGTGTGTGGACCAATGCTCTAACCATTGAGCATGCTGGCCAGCAACCAGAGTCACTTTTTATTTTTGCAATTTGGATAACAATTTTAACACTTTTCACTATTTTAATGACTCTAATTCATTTTAGAATACCAAGCCTCCAAAACTACACCCAGGATATTTTGAGTCATTTTGACTACTTTTTCTTTTCACTCGCATGCAAGTGAAAGCATGTAGCTCCACTAACAACGATCTTTTCTAATTTTTCAGTTCACTGACTATTCTAATTATACAAAACTTAGCACCATCTATTTAGTAGCCTTCATTGGGTTGGATATAACAGGGGATATGTGTGTGTGTGTGTGTGTGTGTGTGTGTGTGTGTTATATAGTTTGTACATTTAATAAGTAAGTTCTTATACTACATAAGACACTGTGGAGTCTTGTCAACCAGGCATAGTTTAATGACATATGTATGCCACTCTTCTCAAAATTTATTCATTTTTGCAAATAACACTCACCAATCATTTTAAGTCGTTAAGAAATTACTTTTACACAAATATGAAATATAGTAAATTGTTTTATAATAAGATAAACCCTATAAAGAATTATTTATTATGTGTTAAAAAATATGTTACATTTATACTCATTTTTGATGATTGATTACAATAACCTGACATATTAGGTTTATTATGCTGGCTTAAAATTATATTAAAAACACATATAAAGAATTTCATTAATTTAAATGAAGGCATTATCCTATACAAACTAATTTAAATTGAATTGCTTTTCCTAAAAGCCCAAGTATTCAATTGTAAAATACCTATTTAATGCATGATATAATTCATTCCTAATATCCAGGTTAGAACAAGAAGAAGAAAGAAACAACTGTGATCGCATATCTTTTCCCGGTATGTGGACAACATGGTAATGGATTAAGATAATGGGGAAATTTTGACTTAATTTGTGTTACTCAAGTTCACTTTCATTGTTCTGATTACCCAATAAAAACTTCACCATAGCTATCTGCTCATCAGAGTTGTTTCTGCTTAAAAAAAAAAAAAAAAGTTTTATGAGGAGAAATCAAACTGCACTTTTCTGTGGTCACCAGAAAGAAGCTTCCTTAGGGAAGTGCTAACCTGGTATGATCACCCATTTTCAGATCTGGTGCTCACTTTTGCAGGATTAGAATTCTGACTGTTAGTGTGCCCAGAGGTTATCCTGTTCTGCTGTATAGGTGAGGGACTCGATCAGACTCTTTCCTGTTGACAGAGCTCATTCTAACCAACAACAGCCTTGTGGAACTGAACTGTGTGATCTGGACCATTTGACATCTCTCAAATCACTGACTTACATGTTCTAAGAAATCCTGTAACAAATAAGAAGCATTACAGACCATCCTATCTAATAAAAGAGAAACATGGTAATTAGCTGTACATCCACTACCCTTCCCATTGGCTAATCAGGGCGATATGCAAATTAACTGCCAGCCAAGATGGCGGCCGGCAGCCAGGCAGCTTAAAGAGAAGATGAGGCTCCCTTGCTTCAGTGACGGAGGAAACCAACATTCCCCGCCTGCCGCTGCTGGCCTCTGAGCTTGCAGTTTGAAACATTGTTACAAATATAGAAGCTAAACAAAACCCCAGAAACCTGCTTTCAGCCAGCCGGGATCTCAGAGCTGGAGTTGAAACAGTGTTTCAATTATAGAACCCAAACAAACCAGATACCTGCTTTCAGCAGCGGAGGCCTAAGAGCTAGAGCCAAGCCTCAGAGCTAAAGCTGGCCCAGAATAAAAAGAAAAAGAAAAAAAGGAGCGGTTGGGAGCTTCAGTCACCCGCCAGCCTGAAAACAGCCCTCAGCCCCTCACCCAGACTGGCCAGGCACCCCAGTGGGGACCCCCATTCTAATCCAAGACACCCTTCAGGGCAAACCAGCCAGCCCCCACCCGTGCACCAGGCCTCTATCCTATATAGTAAAAGGGTAATATGCCTCCCAGCACTGGGATCAGCGTGACAGGGGGCAGCGCCCAAACCCCCTGATCACCCTGCGGCTCTGTGTGTGACAGGGGGCAGGGCCACAACCTCCCTATCCACCCTGCCCAATTCGTGATAGGGGAAGGCGCCCCAACCCCCTGATCAGCCCTGCTCTGTGCCTGATAGGGGGGAGCTCCCCAACCCCCTGATCGCCCTGTGGCTCTGTGTGTGACAGGATGCGGCACCCCAACCCCCTGATCAGCCCTGCTCTCTGTGTGATGGTGCGGCGCCCCAACCCCCACCCCCACAGGCCCTGCTCTGTGTGTGACAGGGTAGAGCCATAACCTCCCCATCGGCCCTGCCCTGAGTGTGACAGGGTGCAGCACCCCGACCCCCTGATCCGCCCTGCTCTGTGTGTGACGGGGTCAGGGCCCCAACTCCCCTATCGGCCCTACTCTGTGAGTGACAGGGGGAGCTCCCCAACCCCCTGATCGACCCTGCTCTGTGCGTAACAGGGTACGGAGCCCCAACCACCCTGATGGGCCCTGCTCTGTGAGTGACAGGGGGCAGCGCCCCAACCCCCTGATCTGCCCTGCTCTGTGTGTGACAGGGGGTGGCGCCGCAACCTCCCCATTGACCCTGCCTTGAGTGTGACAGGGAGCGGTGCCCCAACCCCCCAATCAGCCCTACCCTGAGCGTGACTGAGGGTGGCATCGCAACCTCCAGATCCGCCCTGCTCTGTGCATGACAGGGGCAGTGCCCCAACTCCCCAATTGGCCCTGCTCTGAGCCCGACCAGGGGCTGCAGCTAGGGATTGGGCCTGCCCTCTGCCACCCGGGAGCAGACCTAAGCCAGCAGGTCGTTATCTCCCAAGGGGTCCTAGACTGCGAGAGGGCACAGGCCAGGCTAAGGGACCCTCCCTCCGCCCCCAAGTGCACAAATTTTTGTGCACCGGGCCTCTAGTCTATATAATAAAAGCCTAAGTACTGTTACAGCGAAACAACCAGAACAGCCAGTCTCTATGATGTGCACTGACCACCAGGGGCAGACGCTTAATGCAGGAGCTGCCCCCTGGTGGTCAGTGCACTCTCACAGGGGGAGCGCTACTCAGCCAGAAGCCAGGGTCATGGCTAGCAAGCGTAGCAGTGGTGGCAGGAGCCTCTCCCACCTCCACTGCAGGAGGGCAGTAAGGAGTGAGGGCTCCTGAACTACAAGAGCCCCAGATTGCAAGGGATATCCAGTAGTTGGACATCCCCCGAGGGGTTCCAGACTGCAAGAGGGTGCAGGCTGGGCTGAAGGTCCTCCCCGCCACCTCCACAACCCCCCCCAATGCATGCATTTTGTGCACTGGGCCTCTAGTGTAATTTATAAAGTTCCACAAGTCAAGAGTATTAGATTTCCAGAAGGTGGTTACCAACTGACACAAACAAAGGTGGCCCATCTCCAGGGGATATAAAAGGGATCAAGAACCATTGTAAGCACATCACCTGGGCTAAGGTGGAGGGGCTGAAGAGCCTGCTGCAATCCAGTCAGATCCCTGGCAGCTTGGGCCTCACCGATGATGGAGAAGAGGAGATGGAAGGAGACGCAAACACAAATGTGACCTGAGCAATGTGGCCTGAGTATCCACAGGATGGATAACATGTCCACTTGGGAAAAGTCCTGCTTTTTGAACACGGAATAACAGTTTTGTTTGTGTCAGAAAAGTGGAGTTCATACGCATTGTTGAAATGCTTCAAACTGCTGCTGGTCATTTTGTAATACAATTTTTGAAATCTAATTACCTGTTTTCTACAAATAGTAAAAATAAGGGACAGTCACTGTGCTGGGGGGGGGGGGGGTATAATCAGCTCCTTATTCATTTATATGACTTAAGAGTTTAGAATATAAGCTATGTTCTGTATATATATAATACGTTGTCCACTCTTTTTATCAGAATTTTTATGTGAAGCGCAAAATGTTATTTATGTTTCATAAACTTTCATATAATTTTTAGAGTAAACAAGAAGCATTCAAAATAGCATAATAAATACTTAGTGACATTTGGGGACATCAATACATTTTAAATTGAGGCTGTCAGTGAAAGCAAGAAGAGGATTCAGGCATTCATAGAAGAAATATTTGTTGAGCTTTGTTTTGTCTCAGCTCCTAGAAATACAGAGGTAAGTGGCGATAGCCTCTGTTAACACAGGACCTAGAGTAGGGAGAGAGATAGGAAAAAAGAACATTTATTTTAGAGCAAAGCATGTGCCTAAGGAGAGGCCTACAGAAATCACTGTACGGCTGTAAATATGAAACGATAGGTCCGCCTGTGGCCATGTAGAAAGACCTCAGAGAAAGAGCAGGATCTAAGCAGAGATTGGAGGGATAAAAAGTCACTTTTCAAACTGACAAGTTGCAGAGGACCCCAAGCCAAAGGGTGCTTCATCTACGAAGACAAGGAGAGAGCGAATCTGGAAGATTTGGGGATCTATAAGTGGTTCACTGCAGCTGAATGAGCAGAACAATGACAGGATGTGGCAAGAAGTCAAACTGAACTAGAAGGCAAGAGGCTAGTTCATTAAGGGATTTGAGAATTCTGGAACATATTTTAGAATAATATAAGAAAAGAGGAGGCGCTGTTCATTACTTTGACTTTTAATTTTGAGATAATTGTAGGTTCACATTCAGTTGTAAAGAATAACACAGGGGGATTTAATGTACCCTTTACCCTGTTTCTCCCAATGTCACACCTTGCCGATCTGCTTTTATGTTAGGAAAATTGCTCTGTTGCCCATGTAGAGATGAGTAACACAGGATGAATCAAGGAACCAATTGGGAAGCTCATCCATGACCCAGGAGAGAGAAAACGAGGGCACAGAAGGGGATACCCGTGCAGGTGAAAAGGGGAGGATGGAATTGCAAGGCATCAAGTCACAAGGTTGGGTAATTGACTGGATGCTAAGACTGCAGAAAGAAAGGGAGATAGGAGACTTCCAACTTTCTATCCCAGAAAGTGTGTGAACAATTTACCAAAATAGAGTATAGAGAAATGGGAGCACATCAGTATCAAATGCCAGTGGGTGGAGCCAAATGATTGATAATTATGATTAAATACATCAGATGAAAGTCAGCAGTGTCCTTAGAAAGAGCATTTGGGGGAGAATGAGTGCCCCAACTCCCAGCCAAACTTCTGGGGAGAAGATGCTGTTGTATTTATTCACTTTGGCAAGTTCCTTCACTCATTTACCCTTCACTCCACTGCAATCTGGCTTCTTGTTAAGTCATGAATATAGCGTTTAAAAGTTATTAAATAATAATAGATTTATTGACGAGGAATGTGAGAATTCTTTCCTAAGAATCATGTCATCTTTCTGTATGGTTCCCAAAAGAGATACAAATAAAGAAAAATGTAAAATCGAAGTCTTTAACATTAATTCATGATTCTCGGGTCTAGCATAAATGAAGTTGATGATATAATTTACTTCTAAGGCCTAAACAGAGCCAATCTGTTCTGTTAAGCCAAATGTCAATTTTGTGACCAGCCCACTACCAAGGTACCAAGGAGTGGAGCACCCCCATCTAGGGGAGCTCTCCTATTAAAAATGCCTGGAGAAAGAAGGAGGCGAAGTCACCACGGGGGCTCCAGTCCTAGTCCTGACCCTTGACTGATTCTACAACAAACCACTCACAGAGGCAGGACCTTTTCCTACACTGAGCCCTCCTTGAAAAGCATATAAATTTGAAAGTTTCTTGTCAGTTTTACAACCCTATAAAGTCTTTCTTAAGGACCTGGGAGATATTCCTTCGAAATACCATGAGGGAAGATACCACCTCATTCCCCAGTTTCTGGGGGGCGGAACAGGAGCCTAATTTCCCATAAATGACAATTAGCCAACCAGAAGGGCCCATTCACATTGGCTGACCTTCCTCTAAGGTCCTCCAGCACCTTTCCATGGCTCATCCCATTACTTAGAAACCCTCCTACCGTTTGTTTCAGCAGCCTTGAGTTCGCCCTCTCTGCCTATGGCAATAGTCTTGAATAAAGTCTTCCTCGCCTGTTTAACTCTGTCCAGGGTAATTTTCTTTTGTCAGTTGTACCGAATAAAGTGGACTCAAAAGCAATTTAGTTTTCGTGTTAAGTAAATGTGACATTTATTTTAGAGCCTCAAACCGTGGGGCCCATACATATCATTACTTAGTAAAACAAAACAAAACAAAAACTACAAGGCAGGGCAAAAGTAGGTTTACAGTTGTGAGTATGAGAAACAGAGGTTACTCTATATTTTCCATATGAACAACTGTAAATCTGCTTTTGCCCATCCCTGTTTATGATATATTTTAATGAAAAATGCTTATTGTAGCTAAAAGTCAAAACTCATTCATTAGTGTCCAGCATCAATTATTGAGTGAGATAGTAGTCTAATTGCCCTTAACATTTTTAAGGAAAGGGAAGGCTTGGAAGTAAACACTTGACTAAAATGTAAGGAGAAAAAATGTCTCCTTGTGTTTTCAGAGTATCTTTTTTAACCTGTTGCGTTTCTGAACTCAATTTGCCAATAACACCTGTTAGGTAAGGATGGGAAGTGCCGTGATATGGCACAATTTATTTGCAATGGTTCTTAATCTTGAGAGAAGCATCCAGGCCAGTGCCTCACTTCAGACTGGTGAAATCTGAGGGGCTCTGGAAAAGGACAGATATGTGGGCTTTGAAGCTGCCTGGTGATTGAATGTAAGGGCAGGCGGAGAACAGCTTAATTACAGTGCAGTTTCTGCACCAGAGCTTCTCAAAACTTAATGTGCATTCCCCAGGGGATGGAGTTCAAATGCAGATTCTGACTCAGTCGGCCTGGGGTGGCCTGAGAATCTGCTTTGCTCACAAGCTCCCGGGAGTCAGGGCTGCTGGGATCACACTTTGGGTAACAAGGATCTCAACTCTACATTAGTGGTTCTCAGACTTGGCTGTTCCTTAAACTAGACAAGTTGAAACCATCTTGATTTGCTGGTTCATTGCCAGAGGCTCTGGTTTTCATTGGTTTGGTCTGGTGTGCAGCCTTTGCACTGGGGTGGCCAAAGTTTGGTTTCCTGCTTGTAAACCAGGAACCCTGCCCTTCTCATGATGCTATTGAACCAAGGGCAGGCCCTGGGGCTTGATAACAAGTGTGCCAGTTAAAGATCTGTACCAGACACCAGACATTATAGGAACCTTCCTGCATTGTGCCTAGTGATAGTAAATCAAAGCACAGGGGTTCTTCTGGGAAGCTCCTGATTGGTGGATGGGGGAGGGAGGTCTCATCTGAGAGCCAAGCAAACAGCCGGATCAGATCTCTAGAAGAGAGGACCTTTTGCTTCCTAATCATGAACACTGTGATATTTGCTGGGATTGGGAGCTTCAAATCCACACGGGAATAGAAGAGCAATGGGCTTCCTCACCCTTGACCTGCCTCGGGGTCTTTGAACCTGTGATGGCACAGCCTTCCAGACTGATCCGGACACAGCCATTGACCAGCTTGTAGCATCATAATCTCCTACAGGCATAAACTCTGAGCTCTGGTGTTGCTTCATGAGCCACAACAAAATGAATCTTCATATGTACACGGCCTGGACAGCACTGATGCAGATGCCAGAATATAACAGGTGTCCTCCGAGAAACATGGAGTCATAGATGTAGTGTTTGTGGTGCTATGGTTGTGGGCCAAGGAGCCTCAGTAGGAGACACCTAACAACTTGAAACGTTTATTTTTGTAAATTACAGTAGTTCATATCTGTTGGACTATTCCTGGTTGGCAGTGTTCTAAGAATTGTGCATATGTCATCCAAGGTAGCCACACGAGTACACTGTGACAGGTGCTGTCTCCTTTTTGTACTAGTAAATGTGAAACCAAGGCGCAAAGAAGTTCCATAGCTTCCCAAAGTCACACGAGTGCCTGCACCAACCCCAGAGGGTGCAATTTTGAGCACCGGGACCTCATGCCTTACAAGGATAGTTCTGCCTCTCCCTGCAAAAGTCTAACCATCTCTAGAGAATTAAATACATAATCAAATTGCTATTAATGGTAGTGTTTTCAATGCTGCATAACTGGAAACTGATTGCAACCCTTAATTTCACGTGCTAGTCACTATACCTGGGATTGGGAGGCAAGCAGCAGAGCCGTCTTGGGCTTGTTTTTCCGTAACAGCTGCAGCTCCATATGTTAAGCGAATTTTGGTCGATTGCTCTCATGTGAACACTGAGTGCTAAAAACAGTGTAATTGGAAGCTAGAGTTAATTACTGAGACTTGAAAATTTTTAGAAAGAAATGATGGGGGAGAGGGGAAGTGTGCTTTAAAAAAGAAGCATTGTTTTATTTCAGTTGGCCTTAACTTACAGAATTCCTGATCAGCACCAATAAATCATTCCTGGGTGATAATCTAGCGTTGCTTTATAAATAGAATTGTTATAAATGTTTTTCAAGAGCTATAATACTCTGGATTATTATATTCTCACATTTAAGTCATAGAAAGTTAGTGAAATATTCAGGCAATCTAATATTATATGTTTTTCATGATAAAATTATACATTGCATGAAACCTCAATATTATGTATTCTACCTTCTTTCTTCCAGTCAGGCTAATGATGGTAGAATTGAAAAATGAACCGCCATTTATTTTATAGATGAAAAAGTCAAGACCAAGAGGCACGGTTGGCTCAAGGTCACACCATATGTCAGTGGCAGAGAGAGAATTAGAATAAGGATGATGCAGAGGCTTCAACACTAGTCCCCACTTGATAAATTAGCAATGAATTGGCTGCCCTGGGGACTGTTTGGTGCAGGACTCTGATCCCAGCCCTCATTGAGGCTAGTGCAGTGATTGATTGGTAATGTCTGCATGTGCTATGGGTGGAGGAGGGATGACTGGCCAGGTTCGCTAATCCTATGGTGAGAGAGGCTTGTGGCTTTTTAACATGGCCCAAGGATATTTCACACGTCCATCACACCTCTATGTGCCAAACATAATCAAAATGTAAATTTTGTTTGTTTACACTGATCATAGTACAAAGTCACCTAGAATATTTCCCTGAGTAGGCCTGTGAGTCATGTAGAGCTGGTATAACTGGCTGAGAGCTAAGGGGGCAGAAGCATTGTTAAGCAGAGTGCCAAGAGAGATCCCAGGTTTGTCCTGTTCCCTGGGACATTTCTGAATTTGGCCTGTGGGCATATATGCGAGAGCAATGTGAGGACAGTAAATAGTTATTTAGAGCAGTGGAAACCCAATGGTTTCCAAACTTGAGGTTGTGGACCAAACTTTTCCCCCAACTGCTGCAGAAGCACAAGCCCACCCAAGGAAAGGAAGTCAACTCATGCAGGTTAACCCACTAGTAGTCATTGAGCATCAGCAAAATTCCGGACATATATTTTTGAAAGAGAGTTCTTTGATTCACTGGCATGGGTTCCCTCGCCTGCCTGCCTTGAGTGTGCCCCTTTGATGGGGCAGGGGAGGAATGGGTGGGAAGGTCTTAGCTGCAGTCAACAGGAAATGAGTTGTGGGCCCTTCAGTCCTCCTAGCCAGCAGCAAAATGTGAAACTGTCCTCATTGCTTACCCTTGGCTGCCAAGATTTCTGAAAAACATTGTTTTCTGTCTTTAAGTTGCAGCTCTTGGCTGCTCCTTAAGGTTCTCCACTCAATCATAGGGTCATAATTTGCAGTTTTTCAGATTTATGGTGGTGGCTATCAATTGTTCCATGATGCACTAGTAGCCCTTTAAGGATCTTTATGTCTGTACTTATGCCAGGATAATGTGTGTGTGTGCGTGCGTGCGTGCGTGTGTGTGTGTGTGTGTGTGTGTGTCCAAGACTTCTTTGGCAACCCATGAGGTTGATGGACTCCTTCCCAGAGCAATGTTTTTAAGCACATAAAATGAAATATGATTACAAAGGAAACTATGTTGAAATATAGTTATCAAAAATATTAAAGCCAACTTTGTTAAATAGCTATAGTTTTATATGTGTGTATGTAGTCATATGCGTGCTTCAAATAACACTCCTTCAGCCAAATCTAATAAATCCCCATAACTTCTAAATAGTGAAGAGCATAAATTACATTTTGAGACATTTATAAAAACTGCTACAAGAAGCTGATTTTTATTGCTGACAGAGTAACAAACAGTAACTGCTAGTACTACTCTGGTGATTTCCTACATCCCTAGTTGAAGGAAACTAATTAAGAGGTTAGTAGAAGCCCACTCCCACTAGCAACCAGTGGAGGCAAGGACCTCTCGCCACAGACAGCACTCGGGCATGTGCTTTGTTTTTGTGTTGGTAATCTACAGCCATTAAGGATAATTGCTTGGGGTCACTGGCAAGTCAGTGTGTCTATTACAGTGGTGAAAGTCACCTTTACCGAGGAAGGAGAAAGATGAGTTATGCTTTTAGTAACAAAACCTAGTGTGGACTGTCAACATACTATTTACATTTCTGCTAACAATGATTTCCAAAGAAAGAACTGACCGTCCTTAGCTGGAGTTTTAATATAATAAATGTTTTATTTTAATGCCCATTTCCCCATACCATTTAATACACAACTGTTAGAAAGAACTGATTAATTTTGCTTATTGTTGCATATCTTTAAGTTGCACTGCAGCAGAGAATGATTTCTGAAGTTATGAAAACACTTCTCACTACTACTGAATTACGTGAGGTTTATGTGGGAATGAAAATATTAAAATACACTGAGTGGTCAGGTTATTATGACCACCTGACATTTGTAGGCAAATTAGCTATAATTTCACGCTGAAGTTGCTAGAGGGCCAGACCATTATAAATAGAGAAGCAGGTTGTTTTTACCACGACAATAGAAGTGATTTTTTTCGGAAGATATGGGTAAACAATGCGATTTAACAGCCTTTGAGAGTGGGACCACATGACTTTTTACCAATGCTCGACTTCCAATCTTTGTGTTCCTGTGCGAATTGGAGACGTTTTATCTTGGTAACTGCAGACAGCAAAGGTGTTCGAACATGCCTTCAGCTTCCATATCCCAAAGGATGCAGTGTACGGCTAATTTGCCTACAAACGTCAGGTGGTCATAATAATCTGGCCACTCAGTGTGTATAATTTCATGGCATTGTTCACAATATTTTACTTGCTAATAAAAATTATGAAACAAATCATACTATTGGAATATCAGTCATGCCCTTGAATGTTAAGTAGCTCTAGTATGAATGAAAGATTTTCCGTTACTATCTCAAGTGAATAATTCTACTTTCCACTTTAAATCTAACAAAAATCAGTCTGTTTACCTAACACACAATGGAAAAGGAAGGAGATAGGTTTGTGGTCACTAGTCTCTTGTAAGAAGATGAACAAAGTAAAAGAGAAAAACAGCACAGCACGATTATTAAAGACTTCCTGCTGAGGAACTTTGAAGAATGTAAATGAGTTCAAAGCAACCAAAAGAATAGATTCATTTCCTAACTGAATTGCATAAAATTGCAGCACTGAATATGAAGATGTGTAGTTCTAAAATAAAATGACTTGAGTATTTCCATACAATTCCACAAATAGCTGCTCTAAAACAGTCTGAGCTCAGCATAAAATAGAAATATCCAGCAACCAGAAAAATAAACTTGTCTGTTGCTGAAAAGTAAATATCTTAGAGCAAAATTAAATCACAGAAGTAACTAAAATTTGACACTTATGGGCAACACGTGATTTTTATGTAATTCATGTTTCTGAAGAGATATTGGAACAGAAAATTAAATGGCATTGGGATATTTCAATATATCATCTATAGTAATAAAAGCATAATATGTTAATTAGACAGGATGTCCTTCCAGACAAAGCCAAAGTGGTGGGAGGTGGTGGGGGAGGGGGCGGCCAAGGCAGAGGCAGCCGCAGTGGCTGAGCCCCTTGTATGAATTTTGTGCATCGGGTCTCTAGTTTAATATAAATGTCAATGCATTTTATATTAATGCATTAAGCTAATGTTAACATAATTTTTTTGAAACATGATATTTATCTTTAACAAACCTTGTTTCCAATTTGAAGTCACAAGCTCTGTGCAAACGTAGGTTACAACTCAGTGCTACCATTACCTAACTCAGTCCCAGCTTGCTCCCCACCCCTCAAGGACAACTAGCAATGTCTGGGGATATTGTTGATGGTCATAACTAGTGAGGGAGGGAAGGTGCTACTGGCACCTAATAAGGCAGAGACCAAGGATACTGCTAAACATCCTAGAATCCAAAGGACATCCCCACTACAAGGAATTATTCGATCCAAAATGTAAATGCTGCCACAGTGGAGAAAACTTGATATAACTTCCTTACACATCTCAGTGGAACTAGGTAAGATCTTTCAAATTCTTAAAATATAAACTAGTTCACAGGATGTCATTTTCACCTCCACTGAGAGGGAAAAAAATGATAGTGTCAGTCTATTTGTGATTCTGAAGTCACAAGTGTTTTCATTTAAAAGTGCTGGCCCTGGGAACGTAGGTGATGTTTCTGACCTTTGATTGGCAGGGTCTGTACGGAGAGTCTACTCCACAGTGTGGGTAGATTTGCAGAGCACTGCACATAAATTTCCTTCACTTCTGTTCTCCTTAGTTTCTACGCCTTATAATTTGATTTTTAAATTGTATCTCTTACGTGTATATTGTGAATCTACAAGAATTAATGGGGCAAGTACTTTGCCCTGTAAAAGCATAGTTCCCCCACCTATAAAATGTGGAAAATAATACACATTCCAGAAAGTGTTGCAGGAATCAAATGAGATCATGGGTGTGAAAGTACCCTGCAATAGGTGCTCAATAAACATTTGAAAGTCCTCACTTAGGGTCCAGTTCAATTCAATAAGGCTGAGTCAGGGTCATCAGCATTTGTGTTTGCCATATCTATTTCACCCTTTTGTAGATGCAATTTATAAATCTACTAGTACGTAATATTTTTGTCCTGTCTTACTGACTTCATATCTACCCCTACTAGTTTATGCAATTGTGCTGCATATATTTGGCTTTCCATTGTCAATTCTTCTAGTGGCACTCTGTTCAGACACATTATTTATATACTTCACTCTATTATATTATCATGCCATGAGCGTTTTAAAAAAATAATCTATATTGCTTGAAAGGCCTAATTCTGTGGCTTTCATTTCAGTTTTTTAAAAGGAAAAGAAAACGTTTGTGGTGGTGGTAATTAACAACTGATACTCAGATGACATTGTTTAAAAGTTTACCCCTGAACAGCTGTGGTTTCTGTAATCTACAACCCAGCTGTCTCAATGGTATTTTTAGCATCACACTCTCTAAATACACAGGCAGGAGTGAAATATTGTTAAAGGTGATATCACTAGGGAAATTCTAGGAAGAGAATTGGGTGTCTTCTATTTCTTTTCATTGTTTTAAATTATTGTTTTCTGCAAATAAGTAAACCCTAATAAAATTGACAAGTGTACCTTTAAGGTAGGATCAATGAGTAACCACCAAGGTACACTTTCGAAAATTGAAATCATGAAATCATGAATGCCTCCAGTAGTCTCTTCTGTACGAGAATACTATAACATTAACCTAAAATTAGGACTGTGATTATTTCTGATAAAGGAAAAATATGATTATAAATTTATCTTTTAAAAGAACATATTTATTGAATGCTTACTAGTGTCTAACTTTCTTATGAATTATACAAAAAAGATCAGTTCTCTAAAGAAAACAAAAAAACTTTTACTATCTAGTTGGTAATCTAGTAGCAATAAATAAAGCAATTAAGAGAAAAATAAAATGCTCAATTGTGGTGAAAATAAAGAAAATAGGAATTTGAGAGGGGGGAAAGGCAACTGAGGGATGGATTTACCAGGGAAAAATCTGAAATGCTGCTCTGAACATTCCAGGTTGGCTATGCCTCTGCTCCAATCCCTGCCCCTGTGCCTGGCCAGTGTGGCTCAGTTGGTTGGGCATCATCACATGCACTGAAAGGTTGCCATTTATTGAGGGCTCCATCCCCAGCTGGGGGCATGCAGGAGGCAACCGATCAAAGTTTAGCTCTCACATCAATGTTTCTCTCTCTCTCTCCCCCTCCTTCCTCTCTCCCTAAAAATTCTTTTTTAAAAATCTTACAAATTCTCAAGTTGATATCATTCAGCTTCATAGGCTTAAATATTACCTTCTTGTTGATGAGTCCCAAATTTATATCTATAGTTCAGACTTTCCCAAACTCCATAAACCACATGTTAATCTGTCTACTGGTCCCTCTCTTTGGAAGCATACTAGCCTAAAATCTTATGTCCAAAAGCAATTTTCTCTATTCACATCAATGTGATCTCTTCCCATTAGTCTTCCCAATCTCAGACAGTGGCAATTACATCCTACCAGCCTTCATTCTTGTTGTCGCCTCCCCTCACACCCTACATTCCTTCTAGCAGTGCCTCGGGTTGTCTTTTTTCTGCTCTCCTCATGGCCAGCTCCTGGCCAAGGTCGCCATTAACCTTGGTTTAATTATTGCTCTAGCTTTCTGACTTCCTCCCTGATTCTGCCTTCTAACTTTCTGACTTCCTTCAGCTTCTCTATGGTATATTCGCCACACAATCGTCAGTGTAAACCTGTTAAAACTATAAGTCACATCTATGCACAACTCTGGAGATGAGAACAAACTGAAATCCTTTCCATCCTCTAGAGGGCCTTACAGTAACGGGCTCCTCGTTGCCCATGTGACCTCATCTCCTGTCCCTACAGTAACGGGCTCCTCGTTGCCCATGTGACCTCATCTCCTGTCCCTACAGTAACGGGCTCCTCGTTGCCCATGTGACCTCATCTCCTGTCCCTACAGTAACGGGCTCCTCATTGCCCGTGTGACCTCATCTCCTGGTTCTACTCCTCTCATTCTCTTCCCTCCAGGACCCAGTTTCCCCAACACTCCAGGCACCTCCCACTTGCTGCTCCCCGCTCTCCCTCCTATTAGCCACGTGATCAGCTTTCTCACTTCATTCAGTGTTTTAATTTTTTTTTTTAATTTTCAATTACAGTTGGCATTCCATATTATTTTGTGTTAGTTTCAGGTGTACAGCATAATGGTTAGACAATCATACAGGGTGAAGCAAAAGAGATTTATGATTGTGAGTATGCAAAACAGAGTTGATTCTTGTATTGTTTTTTAAATTATTATATTATTTCTACAAGAACAACTGTAAACCTACTTTGCCCCACCCTATATACTTTACAAAGTGCTCCCCCCAATATTTCCAGGACCCACTTGGCACCACACACAGCTATTACAATACCATTGACTATATTCCCTGTGCTGTACTTTACATCCCCAAGACTATTTTGTAACCACCAATCTGTATTTGTCAATACCTTCCCCTTTTACCCAGTCCCCCAAACCCCCTCCCCTCTGGCAACCATCAGCCTATTCTCTGTATCTGTGCGTCTGTTTCTGTTTGTTTGTTGGTTTATATTGTTCTTTAGATTCCATTCCGTTTTAATTGAAACGTCATTCTGAGAGGCTTTCTGTGTCCATAGTACCTAAAATGTCAATACTCATGTCTACCTAGAACTGCAACATTTCATCTGTCCACTCCCTCTTTTATACTTTTTCTTAAGCACGTGCTACTATTATATAGATTGTGCTTTATTTATTCAACTTGCTTATTCTGTCTCCCCCACTGGAATGTAGGCTCCCTGAGATTTTTGTCTTGTTCCTTACTACATCTCCCAAAACTAAAACAGGGCGGACACCTAATGAGCTGCCCATTCAAATTTGTTTCACAATCCCATAGGTGGCTTTAAGGACAAGTCTTCAAATAGTATGGTCTAGATAGCAAGGCATAGATAGGAGTGTGTGCCAGGGTTCTTGTTCTAGCATCTGGAAGGGTTCAGCAATCTGGAGAAGGGCTGTGTGTAACTTAAGGAAGAGTCCAGAGATGAAGCATAATTTTGAAAGGCATTTGGGGGTCAGAGGAGCCTAGCTAAAGAAACTAAGATCTCCTCATCTCAGGACCCCATGCTTTTTATTAACACAAATTGTCCTGAGGAGAGGCAGAGATATGCACGTCAAAGGGTCAGGGTTTCCTATACAGAGTTGTCAGAATGGAAGAATTAGCCTAGGGCTGTTCAGGTGTTTGGCTGGTAGGAGGCAATAACATGTAGATTAAGATGCCCTGAGCTGTCTGCAGCAAACAATCAACCCTTTTCAGGTTTGGGGAAATGCCTTTAGCCATTCCCAACAGGTGACAACATATGTGACTCAGCCCTTGCTGAGTCCCCAAGTTCCATCAACCTTTTGATGAAACTCTTGCAATTATGACAGGCTGGAATTGGCTTCCGGCAAGTGTGGCCTTACACATACAACACCAAAACAACAAACCGAAGGAATACATTCAGTTAAATAAATGAACAAAGAAACAAAGTTGACTCATATTTGAATTCACTCATGTGATCAGTTAACTCAATAGCTTATGGATACATAGATAGTGTGTCCTTTTTCATGTCTGAGTTATGATCTACTATGTTTCAAAAACATCTGAAGCGTCCATGAGTTTGACTATTTTAGATATCTCTTGTAAGTGGAGAGTAGAGGGGAAATGAGGAGTTGCTGTTCAATGGACATAAAGTTTCAGTTATGCAAGATGAGTTACATTCTAGAAATCTGCTATAGACAACATTAGGCTTATAGTTAATACTGTATTAAACATAAAATTTTGTTGGTAGTAGAGCTCATGTTATCTCTTCTTAACACAATAAAAACAAAAAAATTATTTGGAACAAAGAATTGCATAGTTTTGCCTCCTGTGGCTTTAGAATCTCCTTATCGATGAGAGTTCCAAAAAAGTATTTGGTTGGTCAGAGAAGCAAAAACACCACCTTCCCTCAGATGGAGACTGGACATATGAATATCCAGTGAGAGTTCTTACGACTAAGATAGTATCTCTATAAAATAAAAAGGAATTGCTCACTGCCGAAAGCCCTAAGAGGTAACCATTTCTCAAATGTGTGAGGGAGGTATTTGGTGACCTTCCTCTGAGTATCTTACTTCCTATTGCTCTGGAGATGTGTTAAATATTCACAATGGGCAACTGATTGCTGGAACTAGGGGTCATCATGCCTTCCTTAGATAAACATTCCTTCTACATGATCCTTCCTCTGTCTCATCTTTAGCAGAAGAAAAAAATCTTTTTTCTTTAAAAAAAAAAAAAGATTTTAGTGAGGAAGGGCGAGGGAGGGAGAGAAAGAAAGATTAATGTGAGAGATTGCCTCCCATATGTGGCCCAACCTAGGATCGAACCCACAACCTGGATATGTGCCCTGACCAGGGATTGAACCTGAGACCCTTCATTGCATGGGGCTATCCTCCAACCAAGCCACACCAATTAGGGTGAAGAACAACATCGAATATCAACGTGTGGGGGAGTCAAATAGAACCACAGGAATCACTCCCTAATTGTTGGTCCATCATAAGGGAGCGCTAGATTAAAATTTAATGAATCCCTAGCAAGCTTATTCTTTGGAGATGGAATCTAGCATGCCCAAAGAGTGATTGTGTACTACTTGAAAACAGGTTCTATGTCTTTATCATTTTGAATACCGTGAGTGGAACATATACCTTGCATGTACTCAACAATAATAGTTGATGGAATCAGACAGAAGTTTTTAGAATAGACTTTTGCATCCCAACTTTCTATTTAATATGTTAAATAAAAGATGATGTGCCCTCAAGCTAAACCCCCTGGAACAACGCAAGTAAGCAGACCTCACCAGTGTATCTGTCAGCCTTACTTACAATTCTTCATCCAAGAGCTATATTGTTAGGTAACCTGTCAATATTATATTGATGAAGAGAGACACTAAATTCATCTTCCTGTCTTTCTTTCTGTTCAGGCTTCAACTCAGAGATTCTTCAATTACCTAGACCCAATGACAGGACATTTTTTACCACCTTATTTCCTGTACATCAAAGTTCAAAATATGCCAGTTCCTTCCAGCAATTTGTCTTTTTTGACATTAGGTAGTTTTGAACATTTATGTTCATCACTTTTGACATAAGTGCCCTCCTCACTCAGCTGAGAGACCCTCAGAGTCACCAACGGGAGGTTAAATGCATCTGTGGCTTTCAATATAATGGCTCTCCGAGGATTGTCTGAGAAAGAGGTACCCTCAACAACGATTTTGACTTTTATTTTCAATCTAACAAATTGCGAAGGAGCAATGACGTCCTTTCTCCTATCGCAGTCATAGAACTCCAGATTCTTTGAAACATAGCAGGATAAAACTTGGGCTCTTTAAAAGGAGAACTCTATCGCCAAAGGACCAGAGGAAGTGTGGTAGGAGGGCAATGCATGTTGGTCACTTTCAGGAGAAATGGAACCTGAGCGCTGCATTCTCTGGATCTTGGCTTGCACCCAGCTTTTGGCCTCAGTATTAAAGGTCGCCCTTCATTTTCACTTCAGCCACCTCTTCTCTGCCTCAGATCATCTCTAGTGACTACTTGGTTTATATCAAGCCAAATGGATTAGAAATTATGATTACCATTATGACCTCGAGAGACTAAAATGACAGTATTAAACACTGGTGATATCCAAAGCTTTCTACCAACATGGTTTGTTTAGTGGTTTCTTTCTCATTATTTCTTCACATTTTATTGCTAGTTTTTGTATGATGTTATTTCAAAACTGTTTGTCATAACCTCTGCATAACCTTTTGTGCTTGCCCTGTGCTTGCCCTTTCAAACGCTTCTTCCCTTCTTTACAGTGTCTAACTCTTTAAATGAATGCACACCAAATCTTACCTATTCTCAGCACTTTTTAAATAAACCAACACCAATTCTCTGAGATTTGAGAATGTTGGATGATCTTACAACTTACCGTTTTTTCCTCTCTGTTTAACATAGTACTGAAAGTCCACTATTGTGTATTTCTTTGGGGGGGGGGGGATTAAATGCCATCCTACCACAATCATTTTTTAAAATGTAAAGTGCACACTTTTAGGGATCTAAGACCACTGCAGATCTGGGGTTGGCGGGGGGGGGGGGGGGGCGGGGGGGGTTGTAGTGTATGATAGAAAAAAACTGCAATACCATAAATATGGCATAAAACATGAAGACGTTTATTTTCACTATTGCTTTCATCTTAGTTTATGTTCTGTGTGTTTTACAGAGACCTTTTGCATATAGTGGATATTATTCTCTAGATATGTATACTAGTATATCTATTCTTATTTAATGTTTGGAACAACCCATTCATAGATGAATAACTGAGGTTTAGAAAATTTAGTGACTCCTCCTAGATGTATAAATAATCATCTAATGACTATCAGATTCTAAACCTGGTCAGTAAGGGTATAAGAAAAAATGCTGAAAAACAGTTTCATCTTCATCAGATTCAGTGCTTACATTTAAGTAATTGGATATTTATCCAATTCAGGTACAAAAGCAATTTGCTTTAAAGACAAAGGACATTACCAAAATGTCTGACTTTTCCAAATTGCAAGTAGTTTGTTGCTTTGGCCTAATTGGGAGGAAATATAACATAGGAAGAGCATGTTCTTTAGAGCCATATACACTTGAGGTAGAATACAAATTTTTCACTTCCTAGCTATATGGCTACAGAAAATTTACTTAATCTTGCTGATAAAATAAAGCTTAATAAAATGATCTGAGAATGAAGAATAAAGTGAGAATAAGTAATCCTATTAGAATACCTGGCACAAAGTATTTACTGAATAAACTGATATAATAATTAATAATTAATAATAATAATAATAATAGAAAGTTTAAGAAGAGAGGATGGGAAGATCTAGAAGCTAGATCTTCCAAGCTTATAGTTATGGTATAGTTTGAATACCATAAATATAGCATAAAACATGAAGACGTTTATTTTCACTATTGCTTTCATCTTAGTTTATGCTCTGTGTGTTTTACAAAGACCTTTTGCATTATGAAGTTTGAACACACTTGAACTTTAAATCTAATCTAGCCTTTGTTTTGAAAAGGATTTACACCTCAGCCTCCTCCTCAGACAGCTGTGGGTCTGTCGTGTCCCAGTTTGGTTCCACCTGCTGTGTCACACAACCCACAGCTGAACACAAGTTGCAGGGAGAAACACAAGCCCGCCAGCTGGGGCCCAGACTTGACCTAATGCAGTATTTTGATTAAATGTGCTCTCTTATGCTTGGGAACACTCCGCGTTGGGTTCTGAACCACAAGATCTTCAGTTCCCTTAAGTGAGTACTTTAGTGGGGGCTTGACGGCTATAAACCAGTTATAATAAAGAGGATGGGAGGATATATATATATATATTTGAAATGGATCTGGCAGGGGGAGGCAAAATGATAAAGGAGCCAAATTTGACTCAGGGGTTTGCCTCCTCGATTATCAGAGCTCTTCACCGGATTCTTAAAACCCTTCATCTCTGCACTTCTTGTCTTCCCAAGCCCTCTTGTCCTAGACCGCCCACATTTTAATGTTCTCTCCTTCACATTCTGCCAACTTTTCCCTAACGTGTGTATGTGATTGTTTTTCCTCTGCTTCATAGACAAAAAGTGGTTCCCTGTTTTTCCTGCAAGACTGACTGTCACATCTCGCTTGCCAGTTTTACCCCCTTGTCATTCCCTTTGGCCGCGCACACACACGCACACTCACACACACACCACTGGTGGGACTCTTAGTTCCTGTGGTCTTAAATGTTCTCTTTCATATGGCTGAACAGTTGTCCCAGGACCATTTGTTAAATAAGCCAACCTTTTCCCACTGAGCTAACAAACCACTAATATTTTATTGCATGTACACTGGGCTGTATTGTTGGATTATGTCAGTTAAAATGATTTGGTTTACTATTTGTTTAAACTAATCTATTTATCTATCCCTATGCCAACACCATATTGAGTCAATGCCACTGGCTTTATGGTATTTGCTGACATCTGCTAAGTAGGTTTTAAAATGAGTTTTCTTGGCTATTCCCAGAGATTTGCATTTTCACATGAATTTTAAGACCATTTTATCCAATTCCAAATTGGATGAATTCTATTTGACTTTTAATTCTAGATTTCCTAAAATATACATATTAATATTTAGAGACTTGACTTGTGGTATAAATAATACTCTTCATTATGACTGGCTTTTGAAAAATGTCAGATGCATTTTAATTTCTTTATTAAAAGCCTTATTAATTATTTTACAAAAAAACACAGAACAAGTCAAAGTAGCCATTTTGGACATCCCAAAGCTATTTTGTCTTTTTATAGCTTTTTTTTTTCTGGGAGCAAGAAAAGAAAGGTAAAGGATAAAGGGAAATATTGGTGGGAAACCTCTGGGTAATTGAGGTACTGGCAGTCAAAGTAGGACCAATTTGAGCGACAAAATAAAGAAGTAATGGATTATACCCAAAGTATAAAGTAAACATCCATGAGTCCATATGGTATAAATAAATAAGTGAATAAATTAATAAGTGTGGGAGAAACAAATCCCCCATGCAGAAGAATTTCAAGTAATTTACAAATGATTTCATGTAATCTACATGCTCTACCCTCAAAGAGTGAAGCATAAATTTCCAGTCCTTAGATGGAGGGTAAGTATAGTGATCTCCTTCCTTGAATGTTTACAGTGGAGAAATGTGACAAACTCTACCTTAGCCAAGTGATTAAGGCCAGCATCAACAGACACAAATTATGTACATTCAATATAATGTGGCAAATGGTACTTTTTGATCTTCTTCCCAGAAACCCATAACCCTGTTCTTATCATGAAAAATACATCTGACAAATCCCAATAGAGAAGCTTCTGAGTTTCCACTGAGGTAATTTTCAGAGTTTGTTGCCCAATATGCCCAGGATTTTTGGTTTGGGGGGATTTTTTAGGTCCAAGATAGATGAGGTAAGAGGTATATTTTGAAACAACTCATCCAGAGCAAAACATATAACCGTTCATTTGTCTTAAAAGGCTGGCGTCATGTGAGGTTGTATCCTAAAAAATGTTCTATTATTGTTGGTGTGTACAAATGTATGAATATTGATGGCCCAGGAGTAATTTAACAATTTAAAAAATAATGGAAGAGAAGGCCATTTTTACTGGAATTTCAGACTTACTCATGTAATCAATGGCTTATTTTAGAGAAAAACATGAAAATAAAGTGCTATCCATCTAACTGAATATAAAGAACACTTGGATTGACACAACGAAGAGGCACATTTTCATGGTGCTTCAGCCTCATCACTCTCCTTCCTTCCACAGACAAGCTTATTGAATGAAGTAAAATGCACTCAGCGTCCCATGTCCTTGTCTTCCCTGCATTTCTTCATCTGCTGCCATTAGCCTGATGTTCTTTCAGAATTGAAACTGCTCTCAGCAAAGCCAACAAAGACCCAACTGCTGAAACTTGTTGGAAAATGTTTGTTCTCATCTTAGTCAATCTTGTTAAGACAGGGTAGCACCTGTGTCCGAAACACAAGAGGTAGTCGAGGCTCAAAGCAGGATGAACATGACAACTTGAATGTGCGGTGGGGTTACTGAGCTCACTGCAAAACCAGTTACCAAGCCATGCAAGGGATATAAACCATGCCCAAGGGCCCGGGTGGACACAGTGCCCTCTGGCCTCCTCAGGGCCTGCAGGGAGTTCCAGAGTCAATGCAGTCTGCATGGACCAGAAACGCACAGAGCTGCAGACGTAAGGCTTTTTTCCACGATAGGCTGGAGGAAGGAATACGATGACTGTACCCCAAGGCTCTTCTCGCTGTGCAGGTGCCATGTCTCTCTTAGCCATTTCCGTCCGGCCAGTGGGCCTGCGGGACCTGACCATGGACAGTCATTGACATGCACTCTACATCCTAAGTGTCTTCTTTGTCTGTCCACCCTTTCCCTTCCTCTCCACGATTGCCCAAGTTCAGGCCCTCCCAACCAATTTTCTTGTTTCCTCTCTCACCCTGACAAACCAAGGTCTGCAGCAGTGCCAACACAATCTTACAAGTAAAACTAACATCATTACCCATTAAAAATAAATTAATTTACTTAATCCCACTGCCTCCAAGATAAACGTTAAGCTTCTTAACATGTCATATGAGTACATAATCTATATAAATACCTTACTCTTTCCTGAGCAGATTAACAAAAATAAAAAACCTGTTACTTAATGCCCCCTCTGTTCACCCCAATAGTTAATCTATTTTAGAAAGTCTTACCACTCTGTACTGTAAATCTCTTTGCCTATCTATACTAATAAAAGCCTAGGTGGCCCTCACATGTGACCTCATCACAAGATGGCCGCCACAAGATGGCTGGGTGCACAGCAGAGCCAGGTCCTGGCGGCCGCTCCACACAGTGAGGCCTGGGGGTCCCACGGCTCCACGCGGTGTGGAGGTGGCCAGTCCTGAAGTCTCTGCCACCTTGCACAAAGGAGGCGGGTCCCGGCGGAGGAGGCAGGCTGTGACAGGGGAGGGCAGTTATGGGCAATCAGGCTGGCAGGAGATTGGTTAGGGGGTGATTAGATTGGTAGGCAGAAGTGATTGGGAGCCAGCAGTCCTGGATTGTGCAAGGGATGCCAAACTGCCGGTTTAGGCCCGATCCATCGGACCTAAACTGACAGTCAGACGTCCCCCGAGGGGTCCCAGATTGGAGAGGGTGCAGGCAGAGTTGAGTGACACCCCCCCTCCCCCCCGCATGAATTTCGTGCACCAGGCCTCTAGTAGAAATATAAAAATACTAATATTTAGATGTTTAAGTGAATGTTAGAAGGTGTGTAAATTTAATCTACAAACTATTCAATGAATTGTTAGTTGACTTAATCTGAGATCTCTTGAAAACCATTAGAATCCTAGACATATTGATAAGAATAACCTCAACAATAATAGTTATTAAATAACAACTAACTGTCAGATGCTATGTTGCTCACTGGATTAAGATAGAGAACATAAGACTTCCCACCATCAGATGATCGCAAGAGTCCCTCCTACGTATAAATAACTAATTTCAAATCAAAGTAACGAAATAGGTATAATAATAAAAATATCAAATATATATGATAGGCCATGATGAAAGATATTTTACATATTTTATTTCATTTAATCATCATGATTATTTAAGGTAGATATGTTATCAGCCCCATTTTACAGAAGTGGTCGTGGGCTTAGGGGTCCTAGGTAAATTTCCCAAGTTATGCTGCTAGGAAATGAAAGATCTGGGATTCAGGCTAAAATTTGGTTGATTACAAAGCCTGCCCTTTGAGAAGAATATGCAGCATACTTTTGGGCATACTTTGTAAAATACTGCTAACAGGACACGTGTGAGGAAGGAACACCCAGGTACGAAGTTTATTTTCACTGTGAGTAATAAGACGAGGCTGGGTTTTCAGTTCCCATCGCAGGGATATTCCTGCCCACGTCCATGTTCCCCCTGCAATTACAGGGGCTGAATGTCTGAAAACTATTGGCTTGCCAGCGGACGTAGATTCCATCACTGAGGGACACTCACTGGAGAGCTGGAACCGGGGAGCCTACGGAGCCCGTGGGGTTCCAGCAGCAGCCAATGGACACTGCAGCTTCCACGGACATCCATGCAAACCCCAGAGCTGGCCCTGCAGGGAGCTGAGATTGCCCGTCATGGGTTTTTCAATTCCTGCCTTTCTTGTCTTCCTGAAGCCAGTGGCCACTTTCTATTTCCTCCGCCAGGCATTCTAGCATTTCATAACGCCAATCCTCTGTACTAAGTCCTTCCAACTTGAAACACTAGTGTGACTTCTGTTTTCCTGACAAACCCTCCTGATGCTCAGACCCTGTGCTGGTTTTCTGGGCTGGTGTAGCAAAGCAGCGCAGACCGGGGGCCTTGAAGAGCCGTAATTGATTGTTCCGCAGGCCCGGGGGCTGGAAGTCAGAGACGGAGGTGTCTGTGGAGCGTGTGGGTTCCCCCTGAGGGCTGTGAGGGAGACTCTGCCCAGAAGGAACAGAAGGGGCAGGACATGGAGGAGCATGGACAGAGAGAAAGCTAACAAAAACACAGAACCCGTACACACTGAGGTTGGGCCCTGGCCAGTTGGCTAGGGCATCATCCTACTATGCCAAGGTTGTGGGTTCTATCCCTGGTCAGGGAGCATATGAGAATCAACCAATGAATGTATAAATAAGAGGAACAACAAATCTCTCTCTCTCTCTCTCTCTCTCTCTCTCTCTCTCTCTCTCTAAAATAAAATTTAAAAAGCACAAGGTCGGACTAAATGGAATTTAAATGATTGATTTCTCATTAAAAAATAAATTGTTTGAGCATTTCAGTTTACAGTTTATGCAGTTCCTGGGAAGAAAAGCTTCCTATTATTAGCCCCCAAAGTAGTCCAGGAGCAGGCATTATCATTGCACCCCCTCTAGTGGTTATCATTACAGGGAACGAAGCAGCCTTTTGTGTTAAAAATTAAGGACCAGGATTGGATTGAAGCCACATTTTTCCATACCTTTAACTGTTCCGTTATAAATTAAGCCTTCTGTCTCTGAATATTTTCATCAAATTTTCAGATCTTTATCAATACTCTCAATTTCTTCTTTTATATTTTTCTAATAAATTTATATCTATGTTTAATAGATTAAAGGAGAAAAAGAAAAATGATACCCCATCTAAAGAACACAACACAATATTAACTACCCAGAGATAATTACTATAAAGACTTCACAATTCTCAGTGCGTGGGCATCTGAGGTTTTCTACATTTTTGTTATTGCAAAGAGAGCAAAGCAGGAATGAAGGAATGTAAATGTTAAAAAGGTAAGTTAGGAAGGAGTAAAGTAGAAATCCCTCCCCCAAGTCCTTAGTGGCACTTAGACATTTTAAGAAATCATCTTAAGAAGCACTATACTTAAAAAACAAACACCCTTGAAAGAATATTCATTTTCATTTTTCTGTTGCTCATCTTACTTTCAATCCCATCACACAGTAAGCGAGATTGCTTTGGCTAAATTGCTTTTAGCCTAATCATAAGCTATTTCTTAACACAGTCTTCTGTGTAGCTCCTACCAATTAATTGGAGTGATCTTCAAGGGTTCCTTTTCATCAGAGAGATTGTCTTTAGGCATAAATCAATCCTTTGCTTGGAGTAAGTTTGAAAGAAAAAAATCAGGATTAAGGAAGAGTTACCAAGCTGCAGGATAGTCCCTGTATTCTGCTGCTTGTTTAGAAAGTACAAGCCTTTACCAGCACCTAAACAAGCAGTAAACCACTTAATACAGAGACTAGCAATAGTAAAATGTTACCCCAAATCTAACTTCCAAAAATAGAAAATTATATCAAAGACATCCTCCACTGAGATGAGGGAAGGGGCTCAATGAAAGGAAAGTGATGATTTATTTAAGCTAATGATGAGCTATAATGACTGAAAATTATTTCTCCTTGTTTTTTTTTCTGGGACTTTGTGTAGTAAAGACTTAGTCTACTTTAGTAGAGACGAAATAGAGACTTCTGCAAGCTAAGTTCTCCCACTCTCGTTCTACCAGTCAACTCCCATCATTATCTGAAATCTCCAGAGTAGATGATATATGAGCAGAAGAGGGAAAAATAACCCAAGTGCTCATATCCTAAGCTTCTTCATTAAAACAAGGACACAGTTATATTACTTTACTTATTAGCCTTTTTCTATGACATTTGAATCCAAGAACAGAGATAGAAGAAACAATTGTCATTATTAAATTTGTATGATCATATTAGAAAATAAATAACATTTTAAAATTGAAGCTACAATCTCTCACAATCTCTCACAAAGATTATTTATCCCTAAGGAATAAAAACAACGTCACCTTTACCTCAAATATTTCTTATCTGAATTGTGACTTATCCGGAGTCGGTGAATTATTAGCTTATTGATAAGAAGTGCTACTGAACTGTTGTGTTAGCAGTGGGGATTGTGTATGCAGGAAACAAAAGGGACTACTTCAATTCTTTGTGAGCATTTCAATTCTATTTACTTGAGATGTAAAAAATATGTTATTTCTCTCAATAAGACCTTACATAATGCATAATGAAAGAGCCCCCATCTTTTTACAAACTGGCACAATATAGAGAAAGAAGTTGATATAGGGCAGGAAAGTCAAAATTGCACAGCATTCCGTATTTTCTTAAGTTAGGGTTTATGAGAGCTTCATTCCTTTAATAATTCATTTCCTCAATCAAGAAACAAAAGTATATACCTTTTATGAGCAAAACACTGTGCTAAAGCAATGGAGATAGAATGGTGAGTAAGATAGAGACAGCCTTTGCCCTGATCAGCATCAACAGAGACACACATTGGATGTAGATAATTATCAGACCCACCATGGGCAGGAACTGAACTACATGTTTTATAAACTCATTTCTAATTCTCACATCAAGTCTGTACAGATTACTGCCCCTGTTTTACAGATCAAGAGACAGACTTAGGGAGTCTATTTAGATGTGCTCAAGAATGCATACCTAAAATTGACACAGTTGGGATTCCAACCAGTTCCACTGGACTCCAGGCCTCCTATCCCTGTCACAGTACCAGCCTGCTTTTCCAGGTAGTGCGATAAGATACATAAAATATGTAAAAATAAAGTTCTGAATCATTTCAGAAGAAGGCTTAAGCAACTCCAAATGGAGAGAAAGATGC
Organism: Myotis nattereri; assembly: GCF_964212035.1. Lineage (NCBI taxonomy): Eukaryota > Metazoa > Chordata > Mammalia > Chiroptera > Vespertilionidae > Myotis > Myotis nattereri. The sequence continues at coordinate 32,780,055 of NC_138076.1, forward strand.
AAAAACTTCATGGCAAAGAATGTGAATTTCTAGATAAATAGACATTCTTATATTCAAATTTTTAATTAAACAGAGAAAAATAGCAGTGATTCCATCCCGACTGCCATTTTAGATCATATGTGCACTGCTCCACAATTATTAGTTCGTAGCTTGTAAGTTCAAGGAAGAGAGTGTGTGTGAAGATTTACAGAAGGTTTAGAAGGTTTTTCTCAGAGTAAAATGTGTGTCGTTCCAGAAATATTAAAGATGCCCTGGGTTGTCTTACTGTTTTTATCTGGTGCATTATTTTAATTTAAAAGAAAATTTATGATTTAGAGCTCCAAGATAAATATAAGTAACACAACCATTAAAATTATGAAATATCTTAAATATTAGTAATACAGTCATTAAAGTCTAGTCTCTTATGGTATATTTTTAATACAATTCACAATACAGATATTCCTAGTGATGCATGGCTAGTCCAGTTCAAACAAAAGTAAGAGAAATTCAATGAGGCTGCCTCTAGTTCAAGGTCTATTAAACTTAATTCATTATTAAACTCAAAAGCTAATTAGAAATAAAAAGGAAGAGAGACGTAGATGCATTCTCTACCGTGAATTGAATTCGTTTGGTTCAGGAAACAAATGTGAAGGTTATGACCATTGCAGCCTGAATGGAGCTTCATATCAGGAACTTCAATAGGACTTGCAACTATTCAATTTAAAGAAAATGTTTTGTCAAAGGGAAGACAATGAGGCTGTGAACAGCCGAGTGCCTCCCAGACTCCTGTGCGGCTCAGAGGCAGGGGAGTGAGGGAGTTTGATGTGCGGTGGGGGTGTCAGGGCTGGTGGAGGAAGGACCAACCTGCCTTCCCACAATTTCTACACTGTGAATAGTGCTATGAATGGTCATTAAATCATTTATTAAAACCACTCTTATTGCCTTTATTAAACTACTAGTAGCCCTGCGCACAAATCCGTGTGTGAGTAGCTGGCTGCTGCTTGCCTCAGCTGGCCACCCTGCCCACCACTGCTGGTAGCTCTCTGCGGCTTGTAGCTCACTGCTCCGCCCTCCTGTCGATCTCCTCCACTTGTAGATTGGTCGTGACGTAATGGCACCCCGGCTAATTTGCATATTCCTCTATTATTATATTAGATTTGAAAATAGAAACACTAAGTCCTTGGGACTCTAAATCTTTACATTGACTTGATGGGAGAAGATGATTGAAAAAGCAATGGCATCCATAGCCCCCCTCACCTGTGTCGCACGAGGAAGGGTGGAGAGTGAGAGTGAAGGAGAAGAGAAAAGAACCCCCGCTAGCAATAGAAATCAGGTAGTGCCTGGGGCAGGCTGCTGTTAGGCAGCAAAACATATCTGAGCACAGACTGAGGAAAGGGCCAAGGAGAATGAGACCCTTTAGCCATGAATGGGGCACACTCTTTGTGTAGTCAGTAAACTCATCTTTTACCCTACAAAGAAAATAAAGCCTTTCAGGCACACTGTTCCTTTCCTCTCTCTTCTTGCCTACCGCATCATCTGTCTTTAGATTATTCCAGCCTGCCATCTGATGAAGGCTATCTAAAGCCAGCTCCTTGCATTCATTCTGGATCCCACACCTCCCAGGGTCTCCAGTTCCACCATCACTTGCCTCTTCTTCAAACCAGCCTTTCTCCTACCCAGGGTTTGGGCCTGTGTGCCTGCCCCAGGTGCCCCTTCCAGCTACTGTCCTCCTTCCCGGTCATCACCAAATTGCTTGAAAAACTGTATTTTGTCATTAAACTGCTTACATAATATGCCTTATGGGGATGTAAAAAACATCCAAACCTGTAGAGAATTTTTATGAATTTAAGCCAAATTGACAAACAAATGCCACAGCACAAGAGCTCAGATGCTCCCCAGAATAAGTTTTTCAGTTTCTTTTATGTGTTTCAAGTTAAGGAGAGATGTAAGGAAGTACATGGAGGTGGGGGAAGCCAAATCGGGGGTTGGATTACAGGATGGTTAACAAGATTATGTGTTCTCTTGAGGGAATTTTCACATCTGAGGGGCCTAAAAAGAAGCATTTCCAAGGTGTGTTAACCTAGATGCATGGAAACAATAGACAGGGCTTGCCAAAGTTTCCAGGTTTGTGAACCATTTAGTTCAACTCATCAGGCATCAACTTCCATCCATTGGAACAGAGTAGAAATTGTGATATTGCAAAAACTTCCTTTAGAAGTTGAATATGGTTTGAAGAAACACTAAAAGGACCTGATTGGTCTTTTCACGCTCTTCTAGTTCCTGGTTTTTATCATTTTTAGTATTCCTCTATCCATGTAATTGCATTTCAGAGTAGTGTAAAAAAATAAAATAAAATAGTGTAACCATTCACTTTAGTTGTTCTCGTGCTTCCCTCTAGTGGTTATAGACATGCACAACATCTCGGCAAGGCAAAGGTGGGACATTGATCGCTACATTGTTCAAGCTGAACATTCTGTGTGTTTGCTTCCACATTAATATAGCATGTGCAGTTAAGTAATATAATAGAAAAACATATGGATCGGAAATTCATTAATTGGGAACTTGGAAAAACACAACCAGTTTAGATGATCGTGTATCTCTGATTTGATGTGATGAGAAGGGCACTCTGTTTCTTTGGTGTTCTTCCCCAAGGCATAATAACGCCATTCTAGCCATGAGAAAATTATCAGGCAAACCCAGACTGGGGGCATTTTACAAAACCCCTGCTCAGTACTCCTCAGAAATGCCCGGGCCATGGAAAAGAGGAGGAGGCGTGACAACTAAATGCAATGAAGTAGCCTGAACTGGATCCGAGAAAACAAAAAGTACTGGGAAATCCTACAAAATCCTAATACGGTGTAGAGTTCAGTTAATAGTAGTGTCCCAGTTTTCTTTGTGGGGTTGTGACAATGTAATGTAAGTAACGTAGGATGTTAACAACAGGGGAAGCTGGGTGAAGGGTACACAGAACTCTGATCTTTGTAACCTATTGTAAATCTAAGTCTATTCTAAAATAAAAAGAGCCCTTGAAATATTTTCTCAGACACAGAGGGTGTTTTTTTCTTCTTTTTCATCTTCCTCTCAGCCACTTCCCTTCCTTCTTGGGAATATAATTTCAAGTTTCTAAAGTTTTAAATTAAATTCTGTAAGATTTCCGCACAAATCTTCAAAATTTATTTTTTGAAAACATTCAATTTTGCATTTTAAATGGGTAATTTGTACCTTAATGAGGCTGTTAAAAAGGAAAAAGAAGAAAATCTGTAAGCTCTATCCATTGATTCTAATTGTATCCTCCAACATGTTATAGCTCTTTAAATATTGAAAATAGTCCCCCCTCCCTCCCTCTCTCCCTTCTTGCCTTCTTCTTCCTCTTCCTCTTTATTGTTAAAATTTATTGGGGGGGGGGGTCTTTCTTTTTTGATTTATTCTTCTTGTATAGAAATTTCTAGTTTCTTTACACTTCATTATTTGACAGTTTCCTTATTTTTCGCTCTCAGGTCATGTATTGGGAAACTCAGAGTCTCTCACCACAGGCGGGTGAACAACCTTTCTTTTCTCCTTCAAATTATAAGAGAAAATTTATTTGGAAAGTTACAGAGTAACTTACTTCGTAGAAGTGAACCAGCTGGGCTGGGTGGGCTCAGGAAATGAGTTACAGAGGCAGAAGGGCCCTTGGAGCTTAGGAAAGAGAAAGGCAAAGGTACCCTGCCTGGGGGGACCTAGAGGGGGCGGGGAAAGGCACCTTGGTGCTCCCAAGAGGGAGAGCCTGCTGCGACCAATCCTTCTTGAGACAGATGTGGACTCCTCATTCCCCGAGTTAACACTCAGGCAACAGCTAGCAGTCTGATGACTTATGAGTTTCACAAATGAAAATGAGCTTCCCCCACTCATTCAAATGGCTGGACATAACCTCCTGGTGATGTATCCACTCTGCTAATGTGGGTTAAAAGGAATGCACGCTAAGTGCTAAATTTCCTCTCTTGACACGTGTGAAGACAGATCCCTCAATGCACAGACCACATCCTCACTCCCTACGGACCCTAATTTCAACCCTAAAGCAGCCTAGCTTCTCTGGAGGGCTTCCCTCCCAGGCTGGATGGCAGCCTTTCAAGGTGATTGAGGCGATTTCTCAGCAGGCAGGATGCTGTTTAGAAATGTCTAGTTCATTTAAACTGCGGTTTTGGACTCTAATCTGGCAGCCCTGTCAACTCTGAGGTTTACACTTAAGAAAAGAAATTAATCCATTTGTCTTAACATCCAAGGGAGCCAAACTGCCATGTATTATGCAACAGACTTATCTGAAATGCAAGTGAAAATGTGGCTGTGGTTTTGTTCCCAAGTGACTCTACCCACACAGTCCTGTCCATACTGAGTGTGGCTGCCATTCCACTAGGTGATCAGGGACCCCAGCTCTGTGCACTCTCCCTGTTGAAACACCTCAGGAGGACCCATTCTTTCTCAGCACTTAGAGGAAGGCTGAGCAGAACCCTTCTCCCCTTTAACCCTCCTTGCTCCCAGCTGAGCCCTGCCTGCTGGTCTCATATGGAAACCCCTTGGCCCATGAAAGAGTCTTCCCTGTGGACATTTTTTCTCATCAAACTCCCTCTTATGTGGTTCTCTTGCCACTGCCATCTGATCTCCTGAATCTGGTTCCCTCTCACTACTATCTGGTTAAACTTAGCGTGACCTTCTGTTCCCATACTGAAGTTTTTGCCCCACCTGTCTCCTAAGTCTTGGAAATACTTAGCTTCCAGGGTTGGGTGTAACAAGAGATGTTTGTTTTCTTTTTCATTTGCATTGCTGAGTAGAGGGAAGGACCTGAAGAAGCGCCAGAAATGTTCCTAAACCCAAGGAACCCCTTCTTTCCTTCCTTCCTTCCTTCCTTCCTTCCTTCCTTCCTTCCTTCCTTCCTTTCTTCTTCTTCTCCTTCTTCTTCTTCTTCTTCTTCTTCTTCTTCTTCTTCTTCTTCTTCTTCTTCTTCTTCTTCTTCTTCTCCTTCTTCTTCTTCTCTCAATCATTCTCTCTCTCTTTCTCTCTCTCTCTCTCTCTCTCTCTCTCTCTCTCTCTCTCTCTCTCTCTCTCTCCCCTAATCTATTCAAGATATCTTAAAACTAAACAACCAAACCAGGTATTCCTGACAATTTACCTTAGCTTAGCTTCCATTTCCTTTGCAAAAATAAAACCAAAGAGTGCATGTCTCTTTCCTTCTTTTGATTTCCAATTCAAATCCCTATTCTTATGTATGTGTCTGAGGATGTGCGTATGCGTGTCTTTTAAGCAAGAGCATTTAGCACTTAGAATGTGCCAGACACTATATCAGTTCATTTATTTCTCATAGCAACTCCATGAGTTTACCAGTACTGTTACCTTCATCCCCCAAATTATAAAACTAGTAAACAACTGAACTGGGATTTGAATTCCAGGGGTGTGGCCCTAGAGATGTGCTCTTAACTACCATTCTCCATGTCTTCTCTCTAATATCTTCAAGCAGGGACACCTCATAATTTGTGCGGCCCAGTGCAAAATAAAAATGCAGGGCCCCTTGTTGGAAAAATATTATGAACTTTGCAATGGCAATAGCGGAGAATTAATCTAAAAATAGGGCCTTCCAGAGAGTGTGTGGCACCTTGTGCTGTTGCTTAGATGGCATATCCAAGAGGTCAGTTTTGTCTCCAAATACTCTTTTCTAATATAGTGTGTGTGTGTGTGTGTGTGTGTGTGTGTGTGTGTGTGTGTGTGGCTATAATGGCTTCAAGGAGAGGGGTGATGGGCAATTATTCACATGCAAGACCACGTTGTATCAAAGGTACTGTCCTAATTTTTATTTTAGTTCTGTAAAATGCTAACATGTGGGGAATAAAAGTAAAGGGTATAAGAGATGTCCTTGTACTCCTTCTTCTCTATATTTTTATAAGCTTTAAATTATTTCAATATGAAAACTCAGAAATTCAAAAACATGTAAAGCAGAGTGAATCAGTCACTTCAATGGTAAAGAATTCCCTCCTTTCTTTCGTACCGATTTTTTCCTGTTATTTGTCCATTCGTCACCATCATCTAATTTTGAATGATGCCAGTAAACAAGTTGAATCTCTTTTTTGGCCTCTGATATCCAGAGAGTGGGGTCAGGGCCTCGGTGTGGGGTCAGGAGGTTGCTGACAGTGAGCTTGCACTCAGTGGTCACATCATGGTCATCACAGAACCTTTTCCAGATGGAATTTTGCCACTTCATAGTCAGCTCCAGGGGAGAATATTTGGCCTGCTATTGGTTTTTACTACTCTTTAAAAACACACACAATAGCATTAGTTTTATAAAAACATTCTCATAAAATATATCTACCACTATCAACACAAGCCTAAAGGTAATGTTGCTACCTACCATCATAACTAGCTAGCTAATATTAAAAATAGGAAAGGAGCAAAGGGGAGGCCAGACATTATAAGCATGGTCATCAGGGCAGCTTCACCAGGAAGCTGCAACTTCACGCTCCACAGGGAACCATCGGTCCATTCGCTGCCAATCACTGGGGAAGGGATCCAACAAAGCGGGTGATGGGCACATGCCTAGAGAAGTGGGGTGAGATAGGGAAGGTATTTGCCTGTCAGTCTAACCTGGGAAAAAGATAATTAGCCACAGGGATGGAGCCACTGCAAGCATGTGAAATCCTGAAGGATTTCTTGGATAAGCTCCCACTTAAAATCCCCCAAACAATGAATTCTCTCTCTTGCCACTTGCACTCCAGTTTCTCTTTGCTCTGTGACCTGCACTTGTTGTGAGCCTCCATAGCCATGTAACCCCAGAAGCCATATGGCCCATGGCCATGCGGACTGCAGCTGGGAACATATGGAACAAGAACTCTGGGCAATGGCTTTGATCCTAGCTCTGCTGAAGACAAGATGGGTCTTTTTCCATGGCAGCATGGACGGAGACAGGACCTTGCAAACTAAGGGACTTAATTCCACAGAAAGAAAACTTTCCACAGCACCTCATTCTCCCATGGGGGCCTCAGGAAATATTTATTCTCATGACACCCCAAGAAGCCCACTTCCACCAGCAATAGGTGGGGACACAGAGAGCACCCCATCAAAAACAATGATACAACCAATGTTTTCCTCTAAATGGTCTAAAATGGATTTCATTATTTTATTCATTTATTTGTGAAAAAATGCTACTTTTGTGTAGCTGGAAATGTTAAACAAAGAAATTAATCAACTTGCACTGCTGCATACCAGATATATCATTGTTTCTGTATTGTTGACCTCATTTGTTTAGTCCTTGAAAATGACAAAGTAATCAGCCACTGGGTGATCCAAATTGACAGTTCAGTGTCATAACACCATCTCAAACATTTCTTCATCACACAGAGCTACTCACCCAATCTCAGCACATTGGTTCCTATCTTTGTGATTGGTTTTAAATACAGTGCACAGTTGCAGTAGGACCTACAAAAACATACAAGATAAAACTAAAACAAAACAAATGCCCAAAATTGTAGAGAAAAAAGTATCGCATATTCTAAATATATCATTCAAAGTATTGGTAAGGGCCATAAGATTGTGAAATAAATCTAAATAAGTAACAAATCTTTCCTTGTACTGTATTATTAAATATTTCTATAATTTTATTTTATCTTTATTTTTAAAGTGATCTTAAACACAATGTCATTAAATTATTTTTTAAATAACAAAAGGCTTAGTAACTTGGATAATGCCAATGGTGAAGATGAGAAAATCAAAGACAACTTCAAACCAAGCTTAAAAGAAAATTGCACTCTCTTCTGATGGTCTGGACATGGCTTCGCAGGGATAGCCCGTGTTTGGAGGTGCTGACTGCCCCATGCCAGCCCTTCATTCCTGTGTGTGGCCCAAAAAAGAGGAACACGGAGAAGCTACTCCGACGTGAGCAAGGCTAGAGATCTTAGATTCCCTTTCTAATCATAATTAATTTGTAAAACTTAATCAAATTTATTTTATATACTAGAGGCCTGGTGCACAAAATTCATGCACTGGGGTGCGGGGGTGTCTAAATTGGCAGTCGGACATCCATCTCACAATCCAGGACTGCTGGCTCCCAACTGCTCACCTGCCTTCCTGCCTGCCTGATTACCTCCTAACCACTTCCCTGCCAGCCTGATCAATGCCTAACTGCTCCCCTGCTGGCCCAATTGCCCCCAACTGCCCTCCCCTGCCAGCCCGGTAACCTCCAACTGCCCTCCCCTGCAGGCCTGGTCCCCCCCAACTGCCCTCCCTCCACTGCAGGTCCGGTCACTCCCAACTGTTCTCCCCTGCTGGCCATCTTGTGGTGGCCATCTTGTGACCACATGGGTGTGGCCATCTTTGACCACATGGGGACAGCCATCTTGTGTGAAGGTGTGACAGTCAATTTACATATTACCTCTTTATTATATAGGATATTTTTTTATTGTTGATGGTATTACAGATGTCCCTCGTTTTCACCACTTTATCCCCCTCCACCCAGCCTCTATCCCCATTTCCCAGGCCTTCACCACCCTATTACCCGTATCCATGGGCTATGCATATGGGTATATAACTTCTTTGGTTTATGTCTTCTCACCCCCCACCCCCACACTGAGGTATGTCAGTTTGTTCAATGCCATGCTTCAGGTTTTATTTTGTTGGTCAATTCATTTTGTTCATTAGATTCCACAAATAAGTGAGATCATGTGATATTTGTCTTTCTCTGATTGGCTTATTTCACTTAGCATAATAGTCTCCAGGTCCATCCATGATGTCCCAAAGAGTAAGAGATCCTTCTTTTTCACAAGTACATAGTATTCCATTGTGTAAATGTACCAAAGCTTTTTTATCCATTCATCTAAAGATGGGCACTTGGGCTATTTCCAAATCTTAGTTATTGTAAAAAAATAAATAAATAAATAAATTTTAAAAGGGAGAGATATCCCACTTACCCAATTAATGAGAGTTTGTTAATAAAGACAGATCCTGTGGTGAAACTCTCCTTCTAGTAACAGTTCAAGAGGTGAGAAGTGTTTCATCATTAAAACAGCGCATACTTATTGTAGAACACTCAGAGAAGGCAGAGAAAGGAAATTAAAACTATTCTATCATTCTAAGATAACCCCCTGCACTCAAAGACAATCACCATTGCTTTCGTGTTTGCTTTTCTTTTGTCCTTTATTTTTATGCTGATATTTTTTGTTTTACCAAAAATGGGATCATACTCTACATGCTGTTATAACCTACTTTTCCACTTGACTCTCTTGATCATCTTCCAGGACTTGGAATAGAGTTCTAGGACATAATTTTAATGGCTGCATAGCATTCCATTATGTAGGCATACCTTAATCTACACAGCCAGACACTTATTGAAGTTGTTTCTTTTTTTGTTAGGGTGTGAGGGGCTACTCTTAAAATCATGCTGTGACAAATATCCTCAAAGGGGGGGGGGGGAAGGAGGTAAATCAAATTTATACAAACTTACAAGATTAATTTTACAAAGTGAATGTGCATACAGTTAATGTGGAGTAAGCAATATTTTATAACACCCAGGTTCTTAGCATAGGGCCAGACAGATAACAGGCACTATTTTATAATTCATAATTCAAATTACAAAAGAATTTATGAAATTTTATCAATAAATTGCTGCATCCATAACAAACCACACTGGGAGGACCGTCTCTTACACGATGACTGAGAGTGGAGCTGATTTCTCCAGAGGTCACTGAGGGCTACACATGATTTCCCTCTGGGCTCTGTGCTAACTGGCTTAGTTCCCACACAAGTGAACAATTTAATACCCTCAAGTAGTTATTCATCACACTCCTGATTTCAGATTTGGACACGAGTGTCTGGACTGGATCCATACACTTAAACCTTAGAAATGTTCTGTTGTAGGTAATCCTAGTATAACATCTTTTTTTTTCCTAAAATAAGTTGGGGGAAGGGTAGAGCAGTGGGAACTCGGGCAGCTGCTGCTGCAGTGGGAGCCCCATACACACCTTAATTCTATTTCCTGATATCTAAATAAACTTTCATTCAACCAAAGTCTAATATTTCTCACATTTCATATACGAGGAAGACAGGGTTCACATTTTAACAATGGTTTAAACTGAAAGTAATATAAGATTTAAGAATATTTCATGTGGCTGAATTCTACACCTGCTGACAAAATATGCTAGGTCATTTATAAAGAATAATGGTGCAAGCTGCAGATTTTAATAGCTTAATGTGCAAGCTTATTATAGTGCAGGATTATCTTTTCGAACTTATTCTTCAAGAAATATGTAATTTATATCCTTTCTTTATATAATACTAATGTGTACAAATCCTTTTTTAAATTTAAATATATTTTATTGATTTTTTTACAGAGAGGAAGGGAGAGGGATAGTTAGAAACATCGATGAGAGAGAAACATCAATCAGCTGCCTCCTGCACACCTCCTACTGGGGATGTGCCCGCAACCAAGGTACATGCCCTTGACCGGAATCGAACCTGGGACCCTTCAGTCCACAGGCCAACACTCTATACACTGAGCCAAACCAGCTAGGGCTACAAATCCTTTTTGAAATATATAAAATATTCTTGATTTCAAATACCTTATTGTCATGCCCTAACACATGTGACTTTCTAATGTTTTACAAGTATGTACTTAATTTTTAAAGTGGCATTTAGTAGTTAAATGGAAAGAAACTAAAAGAGGAGTGGTGTTAGACAAACTCAATAAAAAATGAGGCGAAAGACTCGGAGAGTTTTTATTTGGCAATCCAAGTTAGCAGCAACACTAGGAAAATTCCTAACCACCTCCTGGTATCGAAACTCCTACCCTACCTACCCCTTCCTTTTAATGATTATATTGTAAAACAAAATAATTGCAAAATAGATTTTGTTTTAACCAAAAAAGTCAAAACTATAGTTTAACAAAGGTTAAGTTTATATACAAAAATACAAATCATTCCTTTTGTTTTGAAAATTGTACCTTTAAAATTGTTTTCATACAGTCTGGGGAAAATTTAGTGCTGAGCAGGGTCTATTCTTCCAGCTACTGATTAAACTAATGAAAGAAACTGTTTAATGAAGTGAAAGCTCTTTAAATTGATGACATTTAAAAAACAACAGCAAGCAAAACAAAGGGAAAATAGATGTAATAAATGTCAGTATTATAGCATTCTCAAATGTGGTTCTTTATAAAATGAAAATTAGGTGGTATCTTCTGGCATATGGTAACTTTATAAACAGCATATAGCATATAGCATAATTCAGGATGCCAAGAAATTGAATTAAACCTCACCTTCAGTAAAGCTAATAACATGACTGTTTTTGAAGGTTGGGACATGTGAACAGTAGTTTAAAACAGAAAAGGAAATAAAGAAAATTTATATTACATTATTACAAATGTATTCATTAATTTCTAGTGAAGGTTTTGTTTTTATATAAGAACAATTATAGTATTTTTTTCAATTAATGGTTATATGCATGAATTAAAATTACCCTACATTAAGTTTCTGAATATTAGCTACAAACAACACACATACGTGCAGACACATGAGTTATCCTCCTTCTATGAAACCTGTTGGGGAGTGTTCCATTGGGTAATATATAACATCAGAGAGAAAAATTGTAAACTTGAAATAAACCAAAAAGGACTTAAATAGTACTATATCTTCAACTGTTTAATATGATGTTTAAATTTAGGCTTTAATTACTTTTACATGTAGGAAATGCAAAATTTCTATATATTTTTTCTTTTTACTTTCTCCAATGTTAACTGAAAAGGAGAGGGGTGTATTTTACATAAACAGAGAGGATGAATTCTGAGATTTTCCCCTAATGTCTTACTGTCCTATGGAAATGGGCACTTGTTTCATAGTGAAAAATGGAATACTGTTTTTGAACAAATCATTACGGCCCTTTCGAACCCTGAGCTTCCTCTAAGACAAGAAGCTATGACTAAATTGTTTGACATGGCATTATGGTGAAAAAGTCTTTCTAATTCTATCTTTCCTTAAATGAGCTCTACTTCTTGTAATTCACATGACACCCTTTGGCTGTGGTTGTCTGTTAAATTTCCTGTCCGGTCTAGTTTCAGCAAACCAAAACAAATAGCTCACAGAAAAGGCTATGGTAACTACTTTTTTTTTCCCCTTTTGGTATTTCCAGTTAAGTGCTTTCTCCTTAGAGATACATTTAAAGGGAGGAAATTAGCCACAAACAAGGTGTAAATAGGTCACAGAAGTTTCAATGCACCAAAAAAAGTGCCATCTCCATCCTGTGAAATTTTAGCATCTCCACGTGGTATCGCAAGTAGAAGTTCATCTCCTTCTTCCAGCTTTGCAATGCCTGGAAAAGAATGGTTTACAAAAACTTTAAGTGGTTGTCCAATGGGGAAGAAAATAAAAAGGAATGTCAAATAAAACAATTTTGTTTTGGAAAAAGGTTAATGTAGGCATTTACACTTCAAATTACAACAGTGGACTTCTAAACCAGTTACTATTCTACTAGCCTAAAGAAAATTAAATGAACAGAAGGAGTTCCATCAGATGTAAATGTATTTACCACTTACTGCTTATAAAATGAAGAATCTAAACAGGAACCAAATGTTAAAGTTTAAGAAAAAAAAATGTTAAGTGCATCATAGCACATCCATTGATGGAATATTATATAGTTAAAAATGGTTTTGCTTCATTTTATTGACATGATAAACTTTTTATAATAATTTAAAACAAAAATACACAACTATATTTACTTCTAAATGTACATATAAGATGTATAAATCATTAAAAGTATAAAAAATGCTATTCATTAACAAAGCACATCTATTACATAGTTTTTCTCTAGACTAGAGGCAAGATTATGGGATAAGGAGTAATTTGGATTACTTTTTATTAGTCATTATCATAGAGATTAAAGATAATATGATATTTTGGCAAAGGCTATAGATCACAAAGCATTAAGTAATATTAACTCTTAAATAAAATGGGAATTAACCCCTACCAAAACCTGTTTTGTTTTTTATTTTTCTGTAGGAAATTGTCAAAAGTTTTCTAAAGTAGAGAGAATAATATAAACTCCATGTACTCAGTATTTAGTTTCAATGATTGTTAACCCATTCTCAATCTTGTTTCATCTATAATTTGAAGCAAATTCTAGACATCATATCATTTGAATGCTTCTGTGTGCATCTACACAACTTCTCCACAAAAACTGACTACTTTTAAGGTAGATTCTATTTAAAATTCTGACACTAAGTTATTGGCTATTTCAATTCTTTGCGCTTATAGCAATCTAAACTTTTCTACAATAAACACATTTAATTTGTAAATGGAATAATGAATAAGATTCTGCTTAGTGTACAAAAGAGGTTCTTTGGAATTATGTTGGGTCCCTCAAAAGGACCAGTTTTAACTTTTTTTTCAGGTTACTATGGAAGCATTTTGGACATTTACATAGTTTTGTATAGTTTTTAATGGTTTTGAACACATGTGCCCTAGAACAGATACAAACCTGAATTTTCCTATAGAATGGATTTATTTAATACTAAGCTTATTAGCATGGAGAAATATCTTCAGGGTCAATATTTATTCTTAAAAAGTAAGGCACCCAGGAAATCTGTCAAGAAAGTAAATATGAGAGCAGCAGCTTATTAGAAAATCTGAAAGTTTGCTGTAAAGCTATAACTACTAATGGGTATAAATAAATAGCAGGTTGGCATAGCCTCGTTTAATAAAATTTTGCAACACCAAAATACTAGTCACTGCTGGGTGCAGGGAAGCTTTTTTTTAAATGAAAATTAGGGGTTTCCAATGTAACAAATTTCCTCATCGCCCTATTAAAGCTGTTTATGGCTGCAGACCCAGAATGACATCATCTCTATAATCACATGCTATTTCCCTTTCTTCTGATTCATTGTGCATTTTTTAATAAAGGCCTTTGAAATATGCCATTTCAAGTTGAGCAGCCAGTCTCCAACCCTGTTTTTCCTACTGCCATGCATGGCAACTGCAACTGAAGACATTCCTTGGGGTTCCAAATGGATTTGTCAAACTCACCATAGAGGAATGAATGAGTTAAGATAAATATTATTTTTTTCTAATACCAGCCTTGATTCATTTGGAATTACCCCCCCCCAAACAAAATAAAGGCCACATCAATACAGCCCAAACAGACCTGAAATAAATAAAGCCTACCCTTTCTCTTTTCTCTCCGTATCTTTACTGCCCCTGAGTTGAAATACAGGCTCACTGCCGCAATTTCACATCCCCAAGTCACCTGTCTGGGATCCATTGCACCACATGTCACCTGTATGAAAGTGTGAGAAGCCACTGGGCAACTTGACCTGATGCTCACATCAGCCAAGGGGAACGCCTTCCATAGCAAGTAAAGAAGAGTTTCTGTTAGCTCACACTCTGGAATCAACCTGGCTGGTTTAAACCAAGTTCTGGAACTTGGTCATTGTGCAACCTAAGACAACGTGGGTCTTAGATTCCACCTTCTTGAAACAGGAGGGTTAAGTGAACAACCATAAAGCACAGACCAGGGCGCCTGGCATATGGTAATCATTCTCTTATTCTTCTACTAGAGGCCCAGTGCATGAAATTCATGCAAGAGTAGGCCTTCCTTCCCCCGGCTGCCAGTACCGGCTTTCCTCTGGCACCCAGGACCCAGGCTTTCCTCACAGCCCTGGCTTCATCCCGAAGATTCTCCAGTCTAATTATCATATTATGCTTTGATTAATATAGATTATTATCACTGTTGTTATTACAGTGTGAAGAAGATACAGCTTAGAATGGTTCTCAGTGTTGATTGCTATGAAGTTACTGCCCTTTTTATATGTATGTTAAATTTATTATGTGTATAAAAATGATAAAACTATTAGTAATGATTTTATCTGCTTCAATTAAAACAGACCAGCTTATCACTCAAGATAATCAAAACCACACAGTATATCGAGGAATGTCTTTTTGTCTATTTACAGAGAACTATTATTTACCAGCTGAATAACAGGAATTATTGGGTAGTGTTTCAGGCATGTTTTGAATACATCTGAACAAAGTCACCAGACTCAATTCATCCCCAAAGACATGGACTTTTTTCCTCTGTATTAGGTGTCCCATGGCAAACGTGCTATCGGTGTATAAAACCTGAGAAACAAACCAAAGAGCTTTGTCAGAGATGAGCACAAAATAGGAAGCATTGTACAGCAACAGCAGAATGAGGGTGGAACCTACCTGACCATATATAAAAAAGTAACCGGTTTCTTTAACTAATATTTTATTTTCTCTTTCTTCTAGGGCTCTTCCTCTTTTAAAGCTGAGAAGCCAGGGAACAAATGTGTAATCTCCTACAATGAAGAGAACAATTTATAAGACAGGAAATTGAGAAAGTCAGTTTTTCACCTCTGCCTGATTACTAAACTAAGTCTGAGACATAGAGGAGATTTTATCTTGAAGAAGAAGGAGGAGGAGGAGGAGGAGGAGGAGGAGGAGGAGGAGGAGGAGGAGGAGGGGGAGGAGGAGGAGGAGGGGGAGGAGGAAGAGGAGGAGGAGGAAGAGGAATAAGAAGAAGAAGAAGAAGAAGAAGAAGAAGAAGAAGAAGAAGAAGAAGAAGAAGAGGAGGAGGAGGAAGAAGAAGAAGGAGGAGGAGGAAGGTGAGGGGGAGGAGGAGGAGGAGGAGGAGGAGGAGGAAGAAGGAGGAGGAGGAGGAAGGTGAGGGGGAGGGGAGGGGAGGAGGAGGAGGAAGTGGAGGAGGAGGAGGAGGAAGGTGAGGGGGAGGGGAGGGGGAGGGGGAGGAGGAAGAGGAAGAGGAAGAGGAAGAGGAAGAAGAAGACAAATCACAGTACTCCACTGGTTTCTCCACTGTTATTTACATATTAACCCAGACAACTACCAGACATAGGAACTTGAGACCAAACCCTTCATTTGAAATGTCTGTTTTTTCTCTCATTCTTCTGAATTCCAGCAATTCACCTAATAAAGGCTGGATGGGAAAGGCTGAGGCAAAGGGTGTACAAAGTGTCTCCGAATAACACACTAAGAGAGATTTCTCAGTTTTCCTTCTGTTCCCAGAGCAGACTCAGTGAGTTTGTGAGAGTTTAGCAAAGGTTATCAGCAGAAAGCAAACTCCTCTTTTCACTGAAACAATGTTAGATCCACTGTGTAAATGGACTGGTTCCTTTCAAGGTGAAGAATGCAGATGGTTTGGTCACCATGATGAAGAGGAAGTAAAGTCCGTAGATGTCCATGTAGCAATCATGGATCCAGGATGTTTGTTGTTCAACTTTGAGTTGAGTTTAGCAAAAGGTCAGCGACTTAACAACAGTTCTAAGAACTGAGACACCAGATGTGCACAGGCCCCACCTACTCAGTGGCCTCCCTACTCCATTTTAGGTGACTCTGAGCAATGCTTATTGCATTTTATTTTTTCCATTACCACTTACTGGAAATATTCCTATTAAAGAGAGTACGTGTTTATTTGTTTTTATGTATTGTCTGTATTTCCCCCCACTGCACACACATGCATATACATCCACATTCACACTCACATACACACATGGATTCTACTCCATAAGGCCAAGGCTATGGTTCTTCTATGGTCATAGCTGTAAACCCAAATGCTAAGAATAAAGCCTAGCACATAGTATGCAAACAGTAATATATGCTGTTGAATAAATATCAAATCCTTAAAGAAAACAAACTAAACAGTAAATTAAAAGCTAGAATATACACTTAAGCATAAACATTATAACATGTTTCTACATCTTACAACTTAGATTTTTAGCATGCTAGTTAGACTAAGTGCTGTGATTTAAAGTAAATTTCATCACTGCCTTTATGAAATAATTATGTTGGCATAAAATAAACAAGAGACTTCCACTATCAACATGAGTATGAAAATACACCTCTCCTTCTTTACCTCCTATAAATAATATGAAATAAACAGATCTGTGTTCTACAAAATAACTGCAAATGAGATCACACTGAGGGCTGAGTGTAGAAGTAAAGAGAAGAAGAATAAAAAATGATGAGAAGGGCTGGGAGTGCAAACCTCACAAAGAACCAACAAAAATCAGCTCCCTAAAGGTGAACAACCTCTAACTTACATACAGAAATCTCTTACAGACAGACAATCCAGGAAATTTCACTGTCAGCTAAAACACTTGGGAAATTAGGAAGGGGGGCAAAGCTCATTTAAATGAAGGGGAAAAAAGTTTCTGAAGGGGGAAAAAGGTTTTGCATAAAACAAAATAAGATGGAAATAAAAAAGGTTAAGAAAAATGTACAACAATAGAATATAGAAAAGAGGTAGGAATTACCAGCATATACTTAATTGGAACCTTGGAGTTTTGACAAAACAAACAACAAAAAGTCAAGCAGGCTAGAGCTACTACAGACTGAAAGGGAACACCATGTGCCAGGAAAAATTGGTTCCAAATAGTTTTATTAGTTTACTAAAGGCCCAGTGCATGAAATGCATGCACTCGGTGGGGGTCCCTCAGGCTGGCCTGTGCCATCCGTCAGACATCGTTAGTGCTGTTCTCTCCAGACATGAGCCCGGCTCAGGGCTTCTGGCAGAGTGGTGCTCGCCCTGTGGGAATGCACTGACCGCCAGGAGGCAGCACCTGCATTGAGCATCTGTCCCCTGGTGGTCAGTGCACGTCATAGCAACCGGTCATTCTGCCGTACAATTGATTTGCATATTACCCTTTTATCATATTGGATTAGTTGCTGCTGTACCAAATGATCACAAATACACTGACAACAACACACATTTATTATCTCACAATTCTAAACATCAGAAGTCTCACTGGGCAAAATCAGGGTGTTGGCAAGTCTATGGGGTTTTTTTCAGGAATTTGGAAAACACATCCTTGCCTTTCCAGCTCTGCAATCTGCCTGTGTTCCTTGGCTCATGGCCTCTTCCATTTTCCCAGGCAGCAAGTACCTCATTCTGAAATCTGCTTTCATTACGATGTTACTTTCTCTGGACTCTGACCCTGCTAATCTCTCTTTTAAAAGGATCTTTGTATTTACACTGGGCCTACGCCAATAAACCAGACTAATCTCTCCTAATTCCTTTTCTTAATCACACTTGCAAAGATCCCTCTGAACTATAAGGTAATATACTCACAAGTTTTGGGGATTAGGATGTGGATATTTACTCTATCTACCACAATAGGCAATTCTGAGATATATATTAAAATAAGTATTACATTTTTAAGGTAAGTAAATAATTCTTTTAATAACCAAATAAGAAAGTCAAACCACTTATGAGAACAAAAATTTTTCTTATTATAGTTTTCTTCAAAGTACAAAAGACAGTGTAGAAATTTCTACAAGACACTCAAGTAAAGAAAGGGTAAACTGAGAATGTTATATCTAGCCATCTGTCCTAAAAGTGTAAAAACTAAAAAGAAACAGCTTTATCAGTGCAAGCACTTAATGACCATTGTTCTCATGAGCTCATTTAAAGTAAACTAGAAGAGAATTAAATTCATCAAAGAAGACATGAATGAGACCACAGCAAAAGGACTTGCAATAAGTATTGACTATATTAATTTGTAAAACAAAGACAAAAACACATAAAGAGAACTGTTTGACAAAAAAAGAATAAAATAGTTTAATGTCATGACAATATAGAAATTAAATAATTAACAAATTTAGAGAAGTAGAAGAGGAAAAATATTGGTAGTAAAATTATCAATTGTCTCATTTGTACCAGCTGGGGTTTAAAGAATGTAAATTAAAGTTGACAGATCAAGTAATAAAAATATAAAATTTTAATAGTAAATAGATAAAAATTAAGAAATATAATATTGCTATCCAAAAATGTATGGTGAACAAGAGGATAGAGAAATAAAGAGGAATCATATTAATTTGATCATAGATGATCAACAAATATTGTCTAAAAATATAATTATAGATGTCAGAATGATGTCATGGAAAATGGCAGAGTAGAAAGCTCAGAAAATAAGTCTCTTCACTGAAGCAGCAAGTAAGCTGGCAAAAACTCATAAAAGTCAACATTGTTGGATGTATGAAATATGTAGGTAAAATCTGTATATATGCAAAAAACTTGAGAGTACCAAGGGCCTTCATGAAGAGGGGGGGAAAAGCCATTAAGTTTCAGTAAGAAAGTATTATAGTATTTTTTGCTTAGTCATTTACCATCTTCCATCTTGGCAGCAGACATGGAAATAGTGGCCTGAGTCCCTGGTGGCACCTTGCTGGTGCCAGGAAGTGAAATACTTACTTTATTCTCAAACATTAAGGATATGCATTTTGACCCATCTTGAGGCTCCCTTCAGATGGATGCAGCTCCTCAGGCTGTTGTCAATCAAAAGCTTTGAAGACATATACTACCTGTAGCTACCTGGAGCAAGAGACAGCAGATCGGACAGTCAGCAGACTGACAAAAAGCCTGAGAAGAAACAGGCTAAGGAGGAAGATACTTAAAGGAATAAGGGCTTTCACACCCTATCCCATCATACGCCAAAGAATCTGTAATGCAACACGCATGCCCAGAGCCAGATCCATGCTCAGAAAAGACCTGAAAAAAATCTTAAGCCACCTCTAGTTGATCTTCAGTCTCTACACAAGTGGAAGGGGAAGTCTAAGGCAGAGTTGCTGGCAGCTGGACTAAATGCTACAGGAGTGCCCCAGCTCAGAGCCAATCTGCTAAGAAAAGGGGACTATTTTTTATTATTGCAGTTGTTCCTGGCATTTAAGTGAATCTCTGTTAGGATTAGGATTAGAGATTTAAAAAATAAATCTCTGACATATTTCCTTGGGTAAGGAAAACAAAAGAAAAAAAAAATACACAAATGGGACCACATAACATTAAAATGTTTTTGCACAGCAAGGAAAACCACCAACAAAACGAAAAGACAGCCTACTGAATGGGAGAAGATATTCACTAATGATACGTAAGATAAGGGATTAATATCCAAAATTTATAAAGAACTCGGACAACTTAACACCAGAAAAACAAACAACCCAATTAAAAATTGGGCAGAAGACATGAACAGACCTTTTCCAAAGAATACACACAGATGGCCAATAGATAAATGGAAAGTTGCTCAAAATCATTAATCATCAGAGAAATTCACATCAAAACCAAAATGAGATGCCACCTCATACTGTCATCAATAAATCAATAAATCAACGAACAACAGTGTTCACGAGAATGTGGAGAAAAGGGAAGCCTAGTGCACTATTGATGGGAATGCAGATTGGTGCAACTACTATGGAGAGTCTTTAAAAAATTAAAAATGGAACTGCCTTATGATCTAGCAATTCCACTTCCGGGAATATATCTGAAGAAACCCAAAACACTAATTCAAAAGAATATATGCATCCCCATGTTCACTGCAGCATTATTTACAATAGCCAAGATATGGAAGCAACGCTGCTGCCCATCAATAGATGAGCGGATAAAAATGTGGATACATATACACAAAGGAATAAATGTCATGCTTTTTAACTTAGATACTTCTATATAAATATTTAAAAGAAATATATTGTTTCTCTTTTTTTAAATGTACATATCAGCCCTGGACAGTATTTACCAGTGGTTAGAGCATTGGCCCATGCACTGAAGGGTTGCAGATTCGATTTCTGGTCAAGGGCATGTACCTCAGTTGCAGGTTCGACCCCTGGCCCTGGTTGGTAATGTCTCTCTCACATTGATGTTTCTCTCTCTCTCTTTCCCTCCCTCCCTCTCCATCCCTCCCACTCTCTCTAAAAAAAAAAAAAGAAAAGAAAAAAAATCATCAGGTGAGGATTAACAAAAAACACAAACAAAAAAATGTACATATTACACTAACCTTTTTAAATGTGCTTTTCAATCAACATTAAAATATTAAACTATATGTTGATATATGCCCTAATTAGTCTTTGCTAATAAATAATATTCTATGAAAAAAATCAGGCTGACCACAGAGCTAACAAAAAAAAAACTTTAGTGACCACACAGAATAAGAAATACAGTCTTTGCAAAAATATTTTTGAAAAATCAGTAAACTAGTGGACAACTGCAGCCCACAACAATCAACAGCAAACCTGTGGGATGGGAAAACATAATTTCCAAACTTACTACATTATAATATTTAAATTGTTCAATCTTCAGAGAAAAATACAAAACAAATAAACAAACAGAAAATTATGGATCATTCACAGGAAAAAAAAAAGAAATTGTCAAAAGCTATTCCCAAGGAAACCCAGACGTTGAACTTAACATAAAAAAAAGACTTTACACCTTTTAAATATGCTAAAAGAGCTAAAGGAAATCATGGAAAGGGAACTGAAAAAAACCAGGAGAATTTTGTTTGAATAAATAGACACTTGTCAGTAAAAAGATAAAAATTAATTTTGAAAAGGGAACCAAACAGAACTTGTGGAGCTGAATAGTAAAACAGCTGAGGGGAAAAGTTACTGGAGAGTTTATACAGCAGATAGAGCACACAAAATACAGAATCATCCCTAGCTGGTTTGTCTCAGTGGATAGAGCATCAGCCTGCAGACTGAAGGGTCCTGCGTTCAATTCTGATCAAGAGCACATGCCTGGGTTGTGGGCTGGATCCCAGTAGGGGGCGTGCAGGGGGCAGTCATCAATGATTCTCTCTCATCATTGATGTTTCAATCTCTCCCTCTCCCTTCCTCTCTGAAATCAATAAAATTATATTTAAAAATAAAGACAGAATCAGCAAAAGG
This sequence comes from Myotis nattereri, assembly GCF_964212035.1. Lineage (NCBI taxonomy): Eukaryota > Metazoa > Chordata > Mammalia > Chiroptera > Vespertilionidae > Myotis > Myotis nattereri. Next base: position 32,801,717 of record NC_138076.1, read on the forward strand.
GAAGACAGAACAATTGAAATTATCCAGTCTGAAGAGCAGAAAGAAAAAGGAAGTAAAGTGAACATAAGAGACCTGTAGGACACCATCAATCACACTAATATATGAATTCAGAGAGTTCCAGAAGGAGAAGAGAAAGGTACACAAAGAATATTTGAAGAAATAATTGCCAAACTCTTTACAACTCTGAAGAAGAATAAATCTATACATCCAAGAAACTCAATGACTTCCAAGATGGATAAACTCAAAAAGATCCATACCAAGACATATTAAAATGAATCAGTTCAAAGACAAAGACAGGATAGTATCTTGAAAGCAGCAAGAGAGAAGCAACTCCTCAAGTACAAGGGATGCCTAATAATAACAGGTGACTTCCCACTTGAAACTATATAGGCAAAAGGCAGTAGAATCACATAGTTAAAGTTCTGAATGAGGGATTATGTCAGCAAGACATGGCAACGTAGAAAGCCTTATAAATTACCCCTCCTCAGAAGTAATGATTTAACAATATTATTGGAACCAAAATACCTTGAAGAGAAATTCAGAATCCAGCTAAGAAGTTAGCAGTGTCCTAAAGAGCACAAAGTGTACTCACCTCAGTCCCTCCCCTTAACAGGTTTAGCTCAGCACCAAGAAGACTGCTTCAGCCCATGATTCCCCCCTGTGGAGGGGTGGGGAGCCTGCCTTCTGTGGAGGGAGTTTGTCTCATACCAAACACGGATAAAGCAAAAGAGCTTGGTCCCTGATACTGTTAGAAATAAAGAAAAGGGGAGAACATCCCCTTATAGCCAACATTTTTTGCATGATTGAAGAAAAGCAGAGAACTGATGCTTTTCCTTCAGCAGGGAAGAACGGAAGCAAAGGGGGGTCTTGTCCCTAGCCTTTGTGTGGCTAATACCAAGCCCTACTAACCAAGAAAATCCCAGTTTCCCAGTCAAAATCAGTCCAGAAAGACTGGAAGAAGTAGCTGCTTCTTCAAATGTAAAGATAACAAAGCAAATCTACAAGGAATATGAAGAATCCAAAAAGCACAACACAATCAAAGAAAGGAAACAAATTTCTGGTAAACAACCTGAAATAAATGGCTGAAATGAGTTGTAAATCACTTTCATTCTTGTGTAAAAGTTAGAAGACAAAGGTATTAAAAAGACCTATGACTACAGTAATTTAACAGTTACACATTATAAAAAGATGTAAACTATCACATCAATAACAATGTGTAGGGAAGAGGGAAGTGAAAGTTTAGAGTGGCTGAAAGGGTTAAAAAAATCCAACCATATGCTGCCTACAAGAGACTCACATTAACTTTAAGGACACAGAGAGTCTTCAATGGAAGGGTTAGAAAACAATATTCTATGTAAATAGTAAACAAAAGAGAGAAGTGGCTATTCTTATATCAGACCAAATGGATAGTCAAAAACTGTCACAAGAGACAAAGAAAGTCATTATATGATAATCATCAAGAGGATATAACAAATATATATATATCGCACATCGGAGACTCTAAATGTGTAAAGAAAATATTAAGAGCTCTTAAAGAGAAAGTAGACAATAATATAGTAAGAGCACAATTCAATACCCCATTTTAGAAATAGATCATCCAAAAGAAAATTAGTACAGAAATAGAATATTTGAACAACACTACAGACTAAGTAAATGTAACAGATATACAGAATATTCTATTCTACAGTACCAAAATATACAGTTTTCTTAAAGTACACAGGAAAATTCTCCAGGATAGATGAAATGCTAGGGTGCAAACGAAGTCCCAAAAGTTTGAAAAGACTGAAATCATATTAGGTATCTTTTCCAACCACAACAGCATGAAACTAGAAATCAATAATAGAAGGAAAACTGGAACATTCACAAATACATGCACATTAAACATGTTGTTCCTGAACAATCAGTGGGTCAAAAACCAAATCAAAAGGTAAATGAATCCCTGGCCAGGTGGCTCAGTCAGTTGGAGCATCATCCATTACACCAAAAGGTAAATGAAGAAATATCTTGTGACAAATAAAAATGGAAATAACATATCAAAATTTATGGGGCACAGTAGAGCAATATTACTGAAACGTACATGCATACTTACATTTACATACTGTCCAATGCTTGGTGCCGTCACAAAGCCAACCCATGGGTCCAAAGGGCAAAGGACCCAGATGTGCACCCTGGATCAGTGGAGAGCAGCCACCACACCAAGAAAATCATAACACTGAGCAATCCATGCTACAATAGAGTAGCAGCTGTATTTTTCTGTGTAGTTTATAGTATTAATTTTTTTGGCCAAATGTGCAAAACAAATCTTTTCCAAGTCACATTTCTAAAGATTTTATCTTTGGACCTTAAGGTCTTTTGCTGGCTTAATTTTAATTCTTAGGAAACAGTTTGCTGCCTATTAAAAGTTGAAAACATATGCCTTTGGCAAATGCGAGTCATAAATAGTAATATAATTTTAAATACTTTAATATTTGTGTTATGTTTAAAATAACTAAAATCACATAGAAAAATACACATGCAAGATAGCACTCCTGGGAATCATTACAAAGGGCAGTCCAAATTTGTCATCTGGACTTGTTTCCCCATTCCTGGCTCCAGCTTAATTTCCTGACACTTTTGAACTCCCTTTTATGGGTCACAACCCAAACATTCCCTTGCCCCTTGCTGCTTTATGTTTCTCAATAGCATTTAATTTTATGAATAGCATTTACATCTTATTCATTTCTTCCCCCCCCCCATATAATAAAAGGGTAATATGCAAATTGACCCTAATGGCAGAACGACCTGGAATGACTAGTCGCCATGATGCACACTGACCACCAGCAGTCAAATGCTTAATGCAGGAGCTGCCCCCTGATGGTCAGTGCGCTCCTATAGGGGGTGCTCTGCTAAGCCACAAGCCTCTCCCACCTCCTAGGCAGTGCTAAGGATATCCAACTGCAGCTTAGGCCCACTCCCCAGTGGGGGGACCAGGCCTAAGCTGTCAGTCAGACATCCCCCAAGGGGTCCTGGGCTGCGAGAGGGATGTCTGACTGTCAGCTTAGGCCTGATCCTGGTCTGCGAGAAGGTGCAGGCCAGGCTGAGGGACCCTCTGGAGTGCACAAATTTTCATGCACTGGACCTAATTTTTTAAATAATAAAAAATTGAATTTGCTTTAATATTGATTTTGTTTTATCATATGTTATTTAAAATTTCTAAGTATTAGTGTCTCTAAGATAATTCTGTTTTAAAACATTTATATATCTATTCCCTAATTATTTTGAATAAATTTGTTTATTATTTTACATCTGACTATAAGAAGTTTGAAGTAGAGAGTTGATTTGACCTGAAATTTGAATAAAGTCTTTGGACTTGATACTTACAACTAATTGGACTATACTGAATTCTAAATGGAAAAATTACTGAGACTATTTTATTACCTTTTCGTATAGTAGGCATGTCACTGTCTGCAATCAGTTGCAAGCAGTCTTGAATAACTGAAAAGCAAAAATGTATCATTTTAGTTACTTGAATAGAAATAGTAAGGGAACTAAGATGACTTAGAACATAAAGCTACAAACTCATTCTCCAGTAACACCAAATCTATTATACTTTCTACATAGCTTGTACATTGTTCCTAAAATTACTTTATGAAATTTGTCCACAGTTTTTTACTATAACTTGTACTTGAAATATAATTTGTCCTTTAAAATTTATGTTTTAGAAAAACTCTACATGTTGTTGAAATACAGTAAGCATATCATCTTTGCTAACATTTATTGAGAAGACACAAATCTCCTAAAAATTATGTGCTGAAAGCTAAGTCTTGTAGAGTGTAAACAACTTGCTCAGGACCTGAGGCGGAAAGCACATCTGTTTCACTATGGAGCCAAAGTCAGGCTTTTGTTAAAATATGTGGACCAAAAAGAGAAGAGCTAGAACATCTTTTAAAAATAAAATGAAAGCATTTCCCTAAGACTGCTTAATCAGTAAAGTTCCTGGGAAGCTTCAATGCATATCACATATTACATGTACAGTAGAATATTGCAGGAAATATTCAAGGGAATAAAAAACTATTCTGTTAAATAAAGACAAAAGCTGTCAGGTAAAAGCAAAATAAGTAGACTGTAGAAAAAGAAATCAAAATAGTAAATATATTTGAAATATATAAGCTTAAGTGTGCCTATTTTAAATTAAGAAACTATTAGTTTATATTTTTATTATCTAGCAAGTATTTTACTCAGCATTGAATAATTTAAAACATGCTTCTCAATGTATAGATTTCAAGAGCTTGACACAAGACTTTCTGCTCCACTTGATTAACTGAAATTTTTATAATATTTAAAGCCTAGAATAACGGATGTAATAATTATATATGATATTCTGAGGCTGTGCAAATGCATTGGCCTAAAAAGAATTCCATTAAAGGGACTTATCACATAAAAAAAAATCTGTTAAGAAATTTCCCTTGGCATTTAAAGGTGGAATATAATGTTAAAAACTGCAATTCCTTTATAACCAGGAAACTTTTCTAACACATTTTTATGTTAATCTGATCAATTGGATAGGAATAGCATGTTTGGCCTACTTTGTGATTCTTTCATACATTTGTAAAATGGGTAGTCAGGTCTGTGCCATAAGAAAAATGTGACTCAGCGCAGTTACTAAGGCAGATCCTCTGCCACAAAAATATGTAAAAGCATCGTAACAAGCAGAACAGTTGTAAGGAGGCTTTGAACTTAAGTAACAAAACATCCAAAGCAGCTAAAGTCTGAAGGTCATACCATATCAAAGGTCACACTATATAGCCACATTAAACCTCTTTTAGATGTGTTTCTATTTTTCTAACAAATACTTCTTAAGAAATTACTACTCACAAGGCACCCTGATTACTTTTGTGAGGGAGACAAGGGTCAGGCAGAGCACCTAGAGCTCTACTCTTTCCTCCACAGAGAGAAAAGAAGAGGATGTTGACAAAAGTCGAATTTCCCATCTTTTCTTTTGTCATTTTGTGTACATGCATATTATAAAGATTAAATGAGATAATACACATGAAACATTTAGTATATAAAAATTGCAAAATCACTCTTGGCTAGTAGTAGTAGTAGTAGTAGTAGTAATAGTAGGAGTAGTAGTGTTAGCATTTTTGTTCCTGATACAACATTGCGCCCAACAAACTGGGAACAAAATGAAGGACACTGTGAGAGCATGAAGACCAAGTGAAGCTGATAAAAAAAGGACCAAAGAAATACTATAACCCATTACTTCCTATTTCAATGAACCCTTTTCCTGTAAGAGAGTTTTATGCAATGAATGATGCCTCCACACTACCAAATTGATATGAAATCTTTAATTTTAACTGAATGTTAATCTCCAAAGCCTAATGAAACCTTGGCTACAACCTACATTTTGAAATACAAGGATCAAATCCCTCATGTAGTAGCAGAAATTTACTTTTTAGAAGAAAAGATGCTATGGAGAGAAAAGTTTACTTCAAGAAATACCCTTCAGAAAAGAAAATGGGATCTAAGGATCACAATAAACTGATGAATAAAACAGAACCAGAGGCATGGAAACATGGAACAGACTGAGGAATCTCAGAAGAAAGGGGAGAGGGGTTGGGAAGAGATCAACCAAAGGATTTATATGCAAGTATGCGTCACCCAGGAACACAGACAACAGGGTGTGGAAGGCCTGAGGTGGGAACCTGGTGGTGGGGGACAATGGAAATTGAAAGGGGGAGACATTCTAATACTTTCAACAATAAAGATAAAAAATAAAAATTAATGTGCAAAAAAGAACAACCCCACAAAAGAAAATAGGATATAAAAGTGACAGTTCAATAGTAGTGTTTGAACCATACTAGTCCTCACTAAAGCTAGTGCTATTCCTTATTTTTTATTATTATTATCCCAGAGGAAGTCACTGGGCTTTTCAAGGAGTTTTCTTGAAAAATAAGATTTCCACCCTAGCCGGTTTGGCTCAGTGGAAACAGTGTCGGCCTGCGGACTGAAGGTCCTGGGTTCGATTCCTAGTCAAGGGCACATGCTCCTGTTGTGGGCTTGATCCCCAGTAGGAGGCGTGCAGGAGGCAGCCAATCAATGATTCTCTCTCATCATTGATGTTTCTATCTCTCTCTCCCTCTTCCTTGCTCTGTGAAATCAATAAAAGTATACTTTTTAAAAAAGAAAAGAAAAATAAGATTTCCTCATTAGATGTTGCTCAGGTCCCATCAACCTCATCAGTGTTACCTATCTCTTCACATTTCAACTCTTCCTTCTTAGGAAATTTGATATCTACTACCCATTTATCTCCAGTTCAGACTTTTAGGACTCTCTATTTCAACGTAGGTTTGATCTTAACTATAGATTATTGCTTACAAAAAGTGGGCAAAAAAATGAGCATAGTATTTTCTGATATCTCCCAATAGCATAGATATCCAACCACAAAAGTTTTTACTGTAAAACACAATATCAATAACAATTATAATACGTAATTGATTGTGCTTGGCTTTCATAAGTCTTTCATACATCATCTTCTCTAATATAATTGAAGGGAATTGTACAAGAATTTGAGAATAGTTTATCTTTTTATCTAAGCAAGATAATAGCATACATTAAAACCTTTTGTGTCTGATAGGGAAACATATTTCTGAATATATATTTATTATATATATATATAATAATGTGGGAAACATAATTATTCTTGTTAAGTACATTTTGACAGCATAAGAAAATTTACTTTTGGAAATATTAAACTTTGTGTAAAATATTTCATTTTACACAAAGTTTAATGTTTCTAAAGTAAATATTTCTAAAACAAATTAATATATTGATGACAAAAATAGATTACAAGAGAGAATTCCTAAAATAAGAACTTTCACAACAAAATAATTTGCTGGTCAACATTTGATATGATAAAATCTAACCAACTTCACAAATAAAATAGCATTTAAATATTTTCTATTCAAAAACATTTTGGGTTTGACAGCTACCTTCTTAAGTATAATATTCAAATAGCATTTAATCAGGGAAAGGGACTTGAAAGTTAATGGGATTGTTAATATTTGTTGTGTTACTTTCTAATTCTTCATCGTTCTTCTCACTCATTTGGCTAGAAAATTTTAATTAGAAGAAATCCCTTAAAGAGCTAAACATTGACCTAATGCTAGACATAGATTTGTGAATAAATTGAAGACAGAATTGCTTTAGGATAAAAATTTCTACTGGAATGGAAACACAACAATTCCAATGTGGAAAACTGGATTATAAAGTTTTATTTGATCTATGATAAACAGTTTGCTTGGGTGGCTACTTATGAAATCAGTAAGAGTTGAGGGAGTTTTAAAAGAATTTCTAGAGAACTAGATTGAGAAATATGTACTTGACTACTATAAAACAGGAAAAATAATTAGGAATTGTTCATCTTGAGAGGAACCAGCCTGATACATGTTGATCATATATGTGTCTATGCATAGAATGAATTGCCATAAAGGGAGGCAACAGCATGCCAAGTTTCAGCTGTTGACTGGTAATAAATATATGAGGATCATTTGGTCTAAAACGCAATTGTACAAATGAAGTAGCCAAGATATATTGTGAAAAAAATTAAAAGTTTGTGACTAATGACTATATGAGTTTGAAGGAGAATTAAAAACTATAAAGAAATAAAACTGTTTTTTAAAAAAAAGCAAAAACAAACAAAAATATACAAACGTTCAATTCTGGGGAATTTAGAGAGATGGTATTACTATACTGGCTCTGGGGAAGTAGAAAGGGGAGCTGCTTTTTTGAGGGCTGGAAAGGAGTTGATAAAATAAAACAGAAATAACTACAGCTGATAGGAGTAAAGAAAAATATTTAAATTAAAGATTTTCTATGTGTGTATGTATAGACAGTTTTAAGCATTAATTAGGCATTGTCATGTACTACTCATAATATAATTATGTTCTATGCTTAAGGTAATGTAGGATATGTAAAATGGTAGCTCTTTACATAGCCTCATAGACACTAAGAGTAAAAAAAAACCCAAAAACAAGTATTTTCATCTAATGTTTTCTTTGTTTTACAATTGAGCAAATATTTTAATTTGAAATTATTAATTTTATAGTTGAGTCATCATTGCCACAGGTATGTTTTTTCTTTTGACATGACTTCTTTGCATTATTTTAAAATATTTCCCAATTAATGATGTATACTCAGAACTCATTGGATATCAGTAACTTGCCAGTGAAAAACAATATGCAAACTTCTGGATATTTCTGTCTGGATACCATAGTGATTAATCAAGTTCGACATGTCCCAAATCTATTTCTTTATCTTCCTCATACACTCAACTCTTACTCCTCTTTTTTTCTCTTAATGGATAAATAATTGTCCTCTGAGTTGCCCAAGGTAGAATCTATATACACGTACCTAATTCCTTTCTCCTCAATCTTGAAATTCAATAAGCACATTTTAATGGTTTGAATTTTTTTAACTTTTGTTCAATTTAGATTCTATATCTCATTCAATAATTTTACTGAGCACTACATTTACGTCATGTGTTGTGTCAGGGATAGAAAAAAAAAAAAGGAAAAACAATTCCTACCCCATAAAACAATCTAGTGGGAAGAACAGGCATGAATCAATATGATAAAAACAGAACTAAAGTTGCAATTGTGTGGGTGAGAGAGAATACTAAGACATTTGACCCAATCAGGAAGGCTTCTCTGAATGATGGCACTTTAATTAAAATCAGAATTAAGGGGATAGGATCTTTCCAGATAAAGTTAATAATCATGAGTATTGAGAAAGGCTGATTGGTGTTGGAAGGACACAGCAAGTATGTGTGAAGGAGAGAAAGAGAGAGAGAGAGAGAGAGAGAGAGAGAGAGAGAGAGAGAGAGAGAGAGAGAGAATGATGAAAATGGGAAGACCAGGAGCAGGGTACCCCATGTTCACATTTTTACCCTTATGGTTCTTACAAATTACATTTGCTTACTAAGTTGTGCCTCTTGTGTTTTGTTTTCTACAAATCCTAATCCATGATTTGTATTTCCTCTAACATTATCTTTCTAAACCTAAATTTTATCTTATTCTTCCAATATTTATAATTTTTTCAGTGGCCGCTCTTGAACATAAAACAAAGTCTGCTTTCAAAGCCTCATGAATTATACTCACCTACCCAGATGTACTTAAACACACAGTTTCAGAAAAGGAGGTCCTCTTAATGCACCCATGACTGTGTATCTGCCATTCCTCTGCATAAATAGCCCTCAGCTTTTCATCTGGTGAAAGCCCCTTCACCCTTCAAGGCTCAGATCAAATATCAACTCTTTCCCTGATCCCACTACACTGGGAAACATACATTTCACTATTACTAATGGTTTCTTTAACTGTCTCTCTCGCCAGACCATGAGTCACTTGATATTAAGGAACATCATTTACAAATTTGTAATGCCTGGTTTAGAGCAGACTGAAACAGAAATCTGTGAAATAATTTATAAAAGAAAATAGTCATCATAACCTTTCCAAATAATTCTTTAAAAGCCCATCCTTACTTCATACTACATTAAATAAATTAGTGCTTTAGGGAAAATAGGTTCTATAAAAAAAACTGTCTCCATAATATCTGGACCCTCTAACAATAAATCTTTGGACCCATGTTATATTGAAAACATTTTCATAACGAATAATTCTCAATAATAAAGTAGTTAATCTTCATCTACAGAACTGTAGCATGCGATTATATTTTTAAAGTAAATGGTTGTATACTTTTTGCCTGATTTCTTACTGATTATTTCCCTGACACACTCTACAGCAGCAGTTAGAAGAGAAAAAGGATGAGTGGATGTGTGACTTCAAAACTAATGTCAGAAGCTATGACGAGGCAGTTATTTTCAATTTCCCCTATTTCCAACAGTCCAGCCATAGGAGGGAGGGGAGGAGGAGAGAAAAGCCCGAACTTGTAAAAACACTTCAATCAATCAGCACTTGCAAAAATCTTAAAAATTTAGAAGAGTTAAGGGATAATGTCAAGATGTTGGCATGTGTTATGCCTCTTCCACCTACTAACATAAGGCCTCTTTTATACTTTTTCTGTTTCCTGTTTTATTATTGTTCTCATACTCTAGGACACAGTCTTCTCTTGCCCAAATCTACTGAGTCTTCCAAACCCAGCTCAACGCTTCTCCACCAAGAAGTAGGTAATCTTTTAGTCTATAATCATCATTACTAACATTCTATGATTCCATAACTATATGTCTCTCTCACTGTTAATAATATAGCAAAAGTCTGGGTGTCAAAGGACTCAGTAATTTTTCTCAAATTTGGTATCTTATTTGAACAGTAAGCATATAAAGCTTGCATAATTGTAAAAACTCAGAATTTATAGTCAATTGATAATGAATTGACTTCTTAAACCAATGAGCTGTATAATCATGAGACTGACATAATTTTGAAATGTTTTCTTATCTATATAATGAAGACAATATCTATTTCATAGTGTAAGAATCCATTGCAGTCATAATTTACATGTGCTTTATAAAAGCTAAAGAGCTTATTGTTTATTATCTTAAATTTTACATTAATTTTGTTTAATTCCTCTAACTAAATATTTAGTTTGTTAAGAGGAGGAATTGGGCCTTAATTATATCATCTAAAATAAAGGCAGTAATGACGATCTAACAGGGTTATTGGGAGGGTAAAAGATATCACAGGCCAACAGGGCATAACCCAGAGCTTACACATGGAACAAACCAATAACTTAGTTTCTCTCTTCTCTTTTCTGTATATTCCAGAGTGTCTACCTCAGAGCTTGGCAAAGTGGCTGTTCACTCTAATATCAGGAAAATATGTTTCTTCTCTAACTCTTCAAAAATGGGTATATCCTTTCAAAGAAAATCCCACCACAACAAAGGGACAGCTAACAATATAGTTTTTTAAAGTAGGACTTGACCTATAAAAATCATACTTAAACAGTAAAACTAACACTACCCATTCCTACAGAATTAATAATGAGAACACACCCCTCAGTATTAGGAAATTTATGTGTAAAATACCTTCCCATATCTGAACTTTTTAAAATTGAAAGCATAAAGAATTATTGAGCTTTCAGGAGAAGATAGAGAAGACTTACCCTGGCCGCCCCATTTGAAATGGAAACATATCCTCTTTCCCTTTCCTTGCCCTTAACCCTGCCCTAAATTTTTTACTTTTATTAAAAAGAAATTTTTCTTGATTTCTGAGAGGAAGGAAGAGGGAGAGAGTGATATAAACATCAATGATAAGAGAGAATCATCGATCAGCTGCCTCCTGCACATCCCATGCTGGGGATCGAGCTTGCAACCCGGGCATATGCCTTGACCAGGGATCAAACCATGACCTCCTGGTTCATAAGTCAATGCTTAACCACTGAGCCACGATGGCCTGGCTAATATTTTCACTTATTCAATGTATTTGGCATTTTCTAGCGTTATAATTTACTCATTAATTATGTTTATTGATTATTTTCTGTGTTTATCTGCTTTGTTTTCCAATCAATACCCAACAACTAGAATAATTCTTGGAAACCAGCAGCCTTGCAGGATATGTGGAAGAGATGCAATATCACTCTTGGCTCCATTGATTTGTTTCCTGGCTCTTCTGTTTCCCAAAACTTTAAACTTGACAAGAACCGGGTTCAAAGATCTGATTGTCAGATCACTATTTTCATTTCAAATACTTTTTTGAAAATTGAACAGAAGCCTGCTCTTGCAACACTGATAAAAAGAGTCTGTCATTACTGAAGCAGGGGGTAAAAAATAACACTCATGGAAGAATCTGGCCAAAGATTACCATGACAGCAGCCAGCTGTTTCTGTTCTAGGAAAGAATACACCCTTACTGGGCAAGAGGTTCCAGTTAGCCTAATTTTGATACAAACTGGATCATTGAGTTCTACATTTTATGCTTTCAACATGTAAGTTACAGCTGAGCCAGAAACGTCAATGAAACAGATGGGACCTTATAGACCCCTCGGGCTTCCTATCTTTCCTTGCAAAGGAAATGGGACTATGAATTTCAAAAAAGACTCAAAAATAGTATCGGTACTTTTTATTTTAACAATTGAAAAAGTTTAGCCCAGATTGACAGCTAAATTACAATAATAGGTGTTAATTTATATTCAAAACTCTGTTTGAAAATGATAATACAATGTGGTCTCTTGGATGATTCCCAGGACATAAAAAGGATATTAGTGGGAAAACTGGTGAAATTCAAATAAAGTCTGGAGTTTCATTATTAGTTAAATTCCAATGTTGGTTTCTTAGTTGTGACCAAAGTGCTATGGTAATGGAAGATGTTCACATTAGGGGACACTGGAGGAGGGATCTATGTCAACATCCTGTACTATCTTTGCAACTTTTCTATAATTCTAAAATAAGTACAAACTAAAAAAGTTTACTTAAAAATGAAGAAGCCCTGGCTGGTGTGGCTCACTCAGTTGGTTGGAGCGTCATCCTGTATTCTGAAAGGCTGTGGGCTCATTTCCATACCTAGTTTGCGGGTTTGAGCCCCAATCTGGGCAGGTACAGAAGGCAGCCAATTGATGTTCTCTCTTGCATTGATATTTCTCTCTCTCGTTCTTAAAATCAATAAGCATATTCTCAGGTGAGGATTAAAAATTAATAAAGAAAGAATAAAAATGAAGAAAAATAACAAAGCAGTTTGGTCAAAATCTTACAATAAATATTTAGATGGTGAAATATGGGCACTCATGTTTTTATATTTCTTTGATTTGTTCATTTTTTCATGACTATTCATTGTTACAGTTTAGACAAGTACAATAAACATTATAAAAATGTTTGTCTTTCTATAATTTAAAACACATGATTTCTAATAACCTATCAAAAGGAGAAAATACAAAGGCCACCTGATTTTATTTAAAATTAATAAATAATGGGTTCAGTAGAAGCCCATTTAAAGAACTCATTTTCTTGCTAAAGATGCTTATCTTTAGGTTTTTAAAAATTAATAGATTTCTATAAATTTAAGTTTATAATCAGTAAGTATAATTAATGATGAAGTGAGGTGAGGGTTCAAAATATGGGTCATCATGGTTCCATTTGTGAAGAAATTTTAATGAGTAATATTTTTAAAGGCAATCACTTTAATAATTAAAATTAGGAATATCTCCAAATACACTTTATGGGATTTAAAAGTGAATTTTTGGTTAATCTGAGCCATTTGGCAATTCTTTGATCCTGGATTTCCCCACATTTCTGCTATTTTACTATAATCAGAAATTATCTTATGAAACACATGAAACTTAGTAAGACTTTTATTTGAAATACAACATAATTAAGAAAAACAAACTGAAGCCAAAGTAGCAAATTTTAAAATTTAGTAAAAGCAGCACTTACCCCTGGGAGGACTGGAAGTAGTAGCAAGTGAGAGTGAGAGATGATGGTGGTCCCTTCATCTACTGCTGTCAGTTTATAAATATTCATCAAGCTATATTTTTGAAATATGAGCCCTTTATCATCTATAATACTAAAAGTATAATATGCTAATTAGACCAGACATCTTTCTGGATGTCCTTCTGGACAACCTTCCCGACGAAGCCGGGGCTGTGAAGGAAGCCTGGGTCCTGGGTGCCAGAGGGAAGCCAGTGGTGGCAGCCGGGGGAAGGAAGGCCTACTCTTGCACGATTTTCATGCATCAGGCCTCTAGTATGTAAATAATACCTCAATAAAAAGGAAAAGAAATTAAATAAAACCATTAATCCATAAAATTTTAGTTAAAGAGGTTGCTGAATATAGGAGCTTCTCCATAAGTTTTCAGTTCAAATGGTGTCTACTTGCTGCACCAAGAAGGTCTGAGGCAAGAGGTTCCCAACTCTCCCATGGCTCTAGTCTTGTGATCAGGCTTATTCTTTGGTTAATTGGTGGCTTTAAATGGAAAGTTTAAAATTTAATAACTTGGTCTCTAAGTGAAACATGGAAAAATCCCCCCAGCAAAATAATTCCAAGTCAATCTTTCTCGCTTCAAATTGAGGCCCAAATCCATCAACAGATATTAAAAGAATACCTACAGATACAAGTGCCATGATAAGTATACAGGAGAAGAAAAAGGAGCCAAACTGCATATCTTCCTACTCTTTAGTTGTGCAGACAGACATATACAAATGAATAGATGACAGTTTTCCTAGATGATATGTAATTTGTAGCAAGTGCTGAGGCAGTGCTAGGCTTGCTGGTGCTGGGGAGGTTGGGCTTTCTAGACCAACACACTAAAATTTACTTATAAGTGGTATATACACACAATAACATTGCAGTGGCTGATGAGATTTATGTTGGATTTATAAAAAATAAGTAACATTCTGGTGTATTAGTTGGCAATATTTAGCTATGAACTTTTTTGACATAGTTAAAAAATAATGGCACATTGTCATTGAGAAGTATATGTAGAAAGCAGAGTTCTAGATAAAAAATAAAAATAATATTATAATTCTGTTAACTATAAATCCATAAATATGTTGCTGTGGTTTACAAACAAGCATGAGATCAAATGCTATATCATTTATTTTAAATGATGTACATTTTTAACTGTTTGACAAGCTATTTGAAAATGCTAAGATTCCAGAACAGCAACAAAACTTTTTTAAATTAACTTGGAAAGAATAGTGAAACCTACACTTAAAAACACATGTCTTATTGGGAAATTAAATTCAGTATTTAATAGAGATATTAAACATTACTGAATATATAAATTAAACAGTGTAAAAATTCATTTGTCTCCTCAGTTTTAAATTCCAAGAAAATGTTAATGATCCCAAAGTGTATATAGAAAAGTAATAAATAAAAACAAAAGTGAACACTTTGAAAGTAAAAGGGACAACCAAAGGTTTTTGAGCCTTCCTGAAAATATATCAGAACTGGAATGGAAACAAAAAAAAAATGAGGAAAGCTGCATAGGTTCAATCTGCATAGAATTTTCTCAATCTGCAGAACATTCTACCAAATAACAACAACAAACTCAGAGTTTCAGACAACATTCTTAAGTATATTCATTCATTTTAGAGCTGTACTAAACAAAAGGACAGTGCCTAGAACAACAGTCCAGCTGATTTCATTGACAAGGAATAGCATATAGTACCTGTCACTAAGCCTCTTATCTTCAAACCTTCCATCTGAGATTATTAATGTTATGAGTATACAGAGAGAGATATAAAGATATATAGAGATATATACTATGTACAATATATATAGATGCATGATATATCTATATACATATATACTATATACTACACATATATATTATATACAGAGGTGGGTGAACTAGGTTTACAGCTGTGAGTACGTGAAACATAGTTTATTATTATTGTATTATTTTCCATACAACAACTGTAAACCTACCTTTGCCCACTCCCATGTACTATATTAAAGGTCTATAAAAATTGGAGGCAAAACATGATGACAACAATGATCACATCTGGACTGTGAAAACTGGGTAATTTTTATTCACTTGGTTAGAATTTTCTGCTATTCTCTAAGCTTTGTAAAAAATTGCAAATTATTCGAGGACATTTTTTCATCAGTATATAATTTTTTGTGCCATAAAAACACATATACTATGTAAGAACATGTGCATGGAAGGAGTTTTAAAATATTAATAGAGAATATTTGGGGGAGTAAAACTCAAGAGTTATTGATTTCTTATTCTATTCTTTTCTTCTTAAGTCTGCTGAGCCTATGTCCTCTTTGCAATGGTAAAGTTAAGGTTTATTTTTAAAACTAATCTGTAGAACCAAGGGAATACTTGCACATAAGGTTAAAGATGACTGAGGCATCCTGATCCTACTAGATAGTGAAGCTCATTACATTATACATTTACTTAAAATGTTTTATTTAATACAGATAAACAGATTAGCAAATCAATGAAAATGAGTCTCCAAATGCATTCAACTACATATGAGGAATTTAATATATTAAAGTAAGCTTTCCATCACAAACAAGTTAAAAATATCATCTAATAAATTTGGTTGAGATATTTAGCAGCAGTTTGGAAGGAAAACATTGTAGGAAGGGAAAGTCAAAGCTAGTATGACATATTCTACCTAAGTAAATTCCAAAAAGATTAATGAGTTGAATATCAAATTAAAACACTAAGTTATAAAAAAAAGTCAAAACAGCAGAGAATAGAGTAGACTAAGAGGTTGTTAATAAATGTTTTTAGCTTTGATGTATGAGAGAAAATCAAACGGAAACGTTTATCACATTAAAATATACAAATGCAATATCTCTGTACAAGTTTTAAAAAGCAGCACAATATTGTGAAAATATTTACATCAAAATTTTGATACACAATATGTCTAATATAGAGTTTATTCAAAGTTATAAAACATAGAAGAGACAAATGAGAGAAGTTATAAATAACAATTAGCAGAAGATAAAATTAGAAATTATCAAAATATGTGTAAAAATTTTAATTCTTATTTGTAAGCAAACAACAAATTAAATTTGAGATACTGTTTTACAGGTACTAAACAAGCCAAAATAAGTTTTAAAAAATAAGATGCTGTAAAACTGTGGAGAACTTGTACACTACATTTTAATTGCATTTATAACTCATTTTGAAAACAATATGGCAAAAGGTAGCAAGGGTGATAAAAATGAATATCCTCAGACATCCCATCTACAGAATTTATGTTGATCATATAATTCCACATACACAAAAGAGATTAGCACAAAAATTTTGGTGTATTCCATTATAGTAAAAAAAAGGGGGGGGAATGATTATGTTAAATCACTGCATAATGAATAAGTTAACATAGATGTGTGAGAATTACTCAGCAATTGGGGAAATGCTTAATATATAATGATAAGTGGATAAAAAATACCATGTTATGAATGCTGTATTTTTTTCAATTATGTAGAAAATACAAATGATAAAATGCAAAATATGAAAATAATTGATGTGTTAAAGTATAGTATAAATACATTTCCTAGTTTAAAAATATTTAAACCCAATTGTTTCTGATAATTAGCACAAATATATGATAACCAGATAAAAATATGGTTTTATGAAATAAAAATATTTTTTATAAATAAGACATTTAGTGAAAAACAAATGTACAGTCAAAGCATTGATTGTGGTGTGTGTGTGTGTGTATGTGTGTGTATGTGTGTGTGTATGTGTGTGTATGTGTGTGTGTGTGTGTGTGTGTGTGTGAAGAACACCTAGTCTCTATGTCTTTCACACATTTCTCTTCAGAAGTACAAATATGTATAAATAATTACACGTGTTGTTTATCTCACAGCCACTGCGAAGATGAAAGGAAACAGTAGGTGTGACAATACTTATCCTAGGACATCCCTGCCTGGCACATTCATTCTAGGTGCTCAAAAAATGTTCCTCAATACAAAGTCAAATAATGCCAAGGGTTTACTAAATTTTGATATTAGTAAACACGATGCAAATGTTCTTCTTCATCTTTATGAAGGAACTAAAACTGAGCATTTTAGGAGGCCCCACCAAATCTTAGGTTTCAGGAGCCTTTAAACTTCCATGGAACAAGTGGAACATGAAGAAAGATAGAAACCACGGATATGTATACATTGCAGAGAAGCTTTAAAAATCAGTGTGTCTGTGTGTATAAAATAAACTCTGTTAAGCACGAAACAAAATAAAGGACACACACCTGCTTCGTTTGATTTCACAGCGTGCCCTCAGGAAATGCTTGTCTGAAGCTGAAACTCCATGACCCAGGTGGACAAGCGCCAATTCTACGCTAACATGAAGTGCTTTTTTTTCTCTGGAGAGATAGGCAATGCTTCTGACACAGGAGTGAACTATTTGATGAGAAATATGTGCCCCCTGTTCCTCCTCAAATACTTCTATGCACACAGGCTGCTCATTGGAGGACAGAACCCGCTGTGCAGCCTATTGAACCTGCCGGTGCTCGGGCTTGCTGGAAAGCCACACCTGGTGGAGACGGTCAAGTTCGCAGTCCCTAGGCTATGTCCACCTCTCGCACCCCCAAACCAGTGCTGCCCTCCACGCCTGTGGAGGCTGGATCTCTGATCCCTCAAGGCTTCTGTGCCGCAGACATACCTGATTCTTCTGGACCCTGAATGGCACGCCTCTTCCTGATGCTCCGACTGAAGTTGCTTTCTTGCGCCGCTGGTGGTGCAAAGATCCCCTAAGAGCAGAAAACACCCAGGTTATGGCAACGATGTCTGAGGAAGGAGAGGCAGCACCGTGCGGAGAACTGTGCCTCGGCCTCACCCAGCTCAGCTGCTTCGAACTTACTTTCAGCGCCGAGGTGGCAGCTGGAGCTTCCTGCACAGCTGCCCTGGGGGCTGCTGCTCCCGCCCGGGGAGGGCCTGGCAGCTGCTCAGCTTGGTGCTCCAGCAGTTCCTCCCGGAGGCTCTTCAGCTCCGCTTGCAGGGCAGCCACTCTGCAGAAGGACACCACCGTGAGGCAGCAGGACACCAGGGCCAGCAGCAAGGTCAAGGCCGGCAGCGAGCCATCTCTGGAGAGCCGGGCAGAGGGGCTTTCCTTCTGGGGGAGGAGGGAGACACACTCCTTCAGTTTCATTTCTTCTCTTCTCTTCAGACCAGGAGAGAGGCCTGCCGGCTTCCCTTCTGTGGAGTCATTCATTTCACTCCTTGGACTTTGAAGGTTTGGGTCTTCAGAATAAGTGACCACGGGGAATGGGTCATTTCCTGTTATCTGTGTTTGTTGATGTCCTACATTGACTACAGCGGCCAGCTTGGCGCTTGCCCTCAGGAGAATTCTCCTGAATTTTCTTCTCCCCACAGGGCTGCATCTCTGCCCCTACGTGCAATAGGTCTTCCTGGCATCCGCACTTCCAGCCGATTGCTCAATCCGTCTTCCTCATTTCACTTTCAGTTTTTGTAAGAATTGTAATGACATCTCCAAACATTCAGACACACACGAGTCCCTTAAATCTATTGATTCTATGGAACTTAGGGTTTGAGAGAACTTGTAAGCGACATGAGTGTTTAAGGAGCTCCCCCTTTGGCATGATGAGAGAACTGGGTCTGCTGGGGCCATGTGGCTTTGCAGGGAAGGGGGAAAAGAAGACGCAAGTTCCTGCTGGTGTAAGAAAAATAATTAATGTGAAGGTCAGATAAGTGAAGTGCCCTAGCGTTGAACTGTACTCAGCTGGAGAGTGATTTATTAACAGCTCTCGAGTAGAAAATAAAATGAAGTATCCTCAAGGGGAGCATAGGAGTCCGCTGGGGAGCAATCTTTCTATTATTATCTTAGCAAAGTAATAAGAAGGATGTGACTGAAATGTGTACGCCTGTTTAGATTTGAGGAGGGTTCTTTACAGGAGGGGGAATACATTTTAAAGGGAAGCCTGCGTCATCTTTTACCTCTGGGACTCACTGCTAGGAAGTCAGTTACCCACAGGACAGCTTGCCCTGAGGAGGTGCCCACCCCTGCTGTTCCCACATCTGGAGCTTCTAGTACCCCTGTCTTGAAGGAGAATTGACCTTACTTCAGGCTCCCAATGCCTCAGCCCCACCATTCGTTGCTCTTTCCCTATAGCACCTTATGCTCCAGTCCACACTAGGCTGCCTCTGCCCCAGTCTAACAGGTTTACCAAGCGACCCATTCAAACCAGGGTCACTTTAGCTTCAAGTCTCTATTGTTAGGCTTGGTGTTGCGGCAAGGACACCCATCCTGAGGTGTTTACCTGGACATTCTCTGGTTTCTGGTTGCTTTGTCTCCAGCACCTACGTATCCTGTAAGGAGCTCACACTTCAATAACTGAGTTACCAAGTACTTGCCAAGGCCTGGTGAGGCACAACTGGGTGCTAAGACCGCGAAGCATTAGCTCTATCTCACCACACATGTCTATGTCATCTTCAAAAAGACAGTTCCAAAAATAGTTTCAGTGAAGGTAAGGGCTCCAGAGCCAGGGTTCAAAAGTGTAACCTCTCTGTTAAATGGGATGATAGCTGTCCCTAGAATTGGTAGTGAGGTTCACCAAAATGTAGAACAAACTACATTTCATATGCTTCCATTTTTCATTCATTTTTACTCATTGCCATTGTCGTGACATGAGATGTTTCTTTCATTCACCCATTCCATGAAATATGTTACATTACAACATCCCACAAGAGAGCACTTGTAAACGTCTGCAAGAGTTTCCCAAGCAAACAGCTGCTGAAGAGTAGGCACGTCTTCACCTTTACCGAGTGTCACCGAGCTACCCTCCCATGTTTCCTCATTGTCTCGGTAAGTGTGATTTCAGCTGACTTACTCATTTTTACCTACTGGGATTATTATTGTTCCCTTCGTGTCCACAAGTCCCAAGATCTTTTTCAATGACTTTACAAAAATAATAAATTATTCTAATCATTACCTTGGTCCTCCAAATGTGCTGTTCTCTAATCTCTCAAGTGGAAGTCTTCTATGAGAGACAGCAAACTCTTTTGGTCAGACATCACACAATACAAGTCTTTTGTCACAGCTCTTGTTTCCATGTCAGACAGTGTTTCAATTTTTAAAAAGCATTAGTTTGGGAATTATATTAAAGCCTTCTGACTGAAAGTAACTGATACTCACTCAAATTATATGTGTGTGTTAATAGTACCCGAAAACGTAGAAATAAAAGAATTCAAGGCAGTGCTAGAAATCAGTTGCTCTCTCTCTCTTCTTTCACTCAGAGCACCTGCTCATAGCCACTGCGTCTTTCTGGGAGTCAACCTTCTTCCACTGATGACTGGCCATTGGTCTCCATATTCTGTTATAAACGTTCTGATGAGAAAGGGAATAATTAATTGCTTTAGCGAATTCCCTCTGCCTTTGTTGCTCTGTTGGGCAGAGAACATCATTGCCGACCCTCTCAAGAGGGAGCCACTGACCACCCACATGCAGGCCATTTTACAACATGTAGCCCACCTTGAGCCAAGCAGTGGGCAACTCTGAACACAGAGGGAGCTAGTGTTTCCTCCCCAGAAGGCAGCACGGAGGCCTCCCCTGACCAGACATGGGGCAGGCAGACTGCCATTTGCATGTCCTCCATGATGAACACACAATTTCTCTGAAGAACAGGTAGAAAACTAAGAGGCACATCTGCTTTTGAATTTCTTATTAGAAGAACAAGAGGAAGTTATTCCATAAATTAAAGATCTATTTCCTGTGAAGGAAATGGTTTGATGGTAATTCAACTGAAATTCTGTTAAACAAATAGCATGTTTATGTACTGAATAATACACCAAACCACAAGTTTATTCATGGGAGGAAAAGCTGCCATACCTGAGCCACAGAGTTCTCTGTCAGTATTTTGCTATTTTTTATCCACTTCTTTTTCTCAACTGGAATGTACAGCATTCTCCTGTAACATAGCTATACCAAATTTAATTAACAAATTGAGATACCATGTTCCTTGTCCCATTCACCCAGGAGTGGGCAGTAAGGAATGTGCGAGGGTACATTTGAAAAGAATTTAAGTTATCCAAGGCACTAAACCTCAGCAAAAAATAAACGTCCACTCTTTGAATGCTTGCTTCTTATACTGACAACTTCACCAATATTTAAGAAGTTTAACTTCTGGCTTAATAATACTAGGAAGAACTAGCGGTTTGGGGAAATCCCTGGTAAACCCCTTTCTTTGAGGAAAAGGTTGCCTTTCATAAGAGTTGTATCACTCAAGCACAGAGATAGTTTTTCTAGATAAGCAGAAGTACCTAAAAACAGATCTGGGTAAAAATGGCTTCTAAAGTACTCAGAATATAAAAAATAGTTTCATTTCAGAAAAAAAAAATCATGTTGTTGTCTGGTAGAAATAGATATGCAATCAATGGTTATTATAGTTACAATGAAACTTGATTTTGAAGGCTAAATGCTAACCATTTGTAAACTTAACTGCAAAATAAGCATATGCTTTTAAAATTATACAACTCTGGTCATTTCCTGTACAAAAAATAATGTCAGTGGCAAGGCTGATTTCTTTCTTAATAGACATATTAAAAAGAGAAGTGTGAATGCATTTGCTGGAGCTTAATTTTTGTCATTGTTGGAAAAAAGGCACTTTAGTAAGAACTTCATTTTCATTCATAAATATGTTCTCAATTTGTTGTACAGCTGCTTTCAAATTTAATGCTCTTGAATGTTAGTCTTTATTTAAGTTTATTTTAAATAAATTTCCGTGTAATCAATGCTATTTTCAATTAGAGTGCAATTTAGTTGTGTCATTCTTTACTTTTATAATAATTATATAAGAATATTTTCATTAACATTAAGGTGAATATGTGCCAGTCAATGCGATCATCTACCTATTTTATAAACATGAATGAACAGCCTATAGAATACACATTGACACACAAGGACACTCATCCTATATAATAAATAGGTAATATGCAAATTGACCATCACACCTTCACAAGATGGCTGCCTACAACCAGGCCGGAAGGGCGGGTTAGTGAGGGACGACCAAATGACTGAACAAGCAGGCTGCATGGGGCGACCAGGCCAGCGGGCGGGCTGTGAGGTTGACCAGGCCAGCAGGGGGCATTTGGGGGTGACCAGACCAGCAGGGGGGGCAGCTGGGGGTGACCAGGCCAGCAGGGGGGCAGTTGGGGGTGGCCAGGCTGGCAAGGGAGGGGCGGTTGGGGGTCACCAGGCCAGAAGGGGGGGCAGTAAGAGGCAACCAGGCCAGCTGTGGGGTGGGGGGCAGTGAAGGGCAACTAGGTCGGGGGGCACAGTTGGGGGCAACCAGGCCAGCAGAGGGGCAGATAGGGTGACCAGGCTGGCAGGAGGGACAGTTAGAGGCAACTAGGCAGGCAGGCAGGTGAGTGCTTAGGAGCCAGCAGTCCAGAATTGTGAGAGGGATGTCTGACTGCCAGTTTAGGCCCGATCCCATACTTCAATCCTATTCATCCCAGGGATCGGGGCCTAAACTGGCAGTGGGACATCTCCTGAGGGGTCCCAGATTGGAGAGGGTGCAGGTTGGACTGAGGGGACCTGACAGCCCCCACCACCCCCACCACCTCCCCCTGGTGCACGAATTTTGTGCACCTGGCCTCTAGTGCTAGTATAATACCTGGTTAGATTCAACCACCTCAAAGATGTTGGGAGAAATGATAAAGTAATCCTACCCATGCAGGAAATATTACTTGTGAAATTCTCTTTACCTTTAGAAATTAATAAAGCAGAGTTTAGTTTTGAAACATATTTTTTGGCATTTCCTTTTTTTACTTGAATTTATTGGGGTGACATTGGTTAATAAAATTATGCAAGTTTCAGATATGCAATTCTATAATACATCATCTGTATATTATATCATGTGTTTTTAATGATTTATTTGAAATTTCATTTATTGAATGTAAGTAGTTAGGAGTTAGGAGTGCAGACTCTGAAGTCAGACATGTCTGTACACCCAATTTTTTGTCACCATCTTAACAGATTATTTCCTGCTCAAGATCTAGAAACTGATTTTGTTTCAATATCCATCTTTGTGTGATGCTGACCAATTGCATACTTCAATCCTATTCATTGCAATGCAGACCTAGTGGCTCCATCCAGTGGCTACTTACAGCTAAGAGTAAACAAATGAGAGGTTTTTAACAATCAGGTATTGTTATTTTTCCTTTTTGAAAAGGGTGACTGGATTTATTCTGGGTTCACATAGAAAATGCAGGTCCATTAGATACATCAATGTTAAAAGGAGGCTCATGAAAAAGAGTGCATCATTTTTTAAGAGAAACACAAGAAAAAGACACTCTTCTTGTTCTGTCACATATCCGCATAGAACAACCTAGAACAGTGCTGGCTGCCCACCTACTGCTGTGAAGTCCTGGCTGCTAGTCTGAGGGTAAGAGAGCAGATCAGAGAAGAAATCTGGGTCTTTAATAGCACCATTGTGCTGTTGACTTAATCACGTTCTCTTATTTGGGGCCAACTTCTTTTTTTTTTTTTAATCCTCACCTGAGGATCTGTTTTATTGATTTGAGAGAGAGAGAAACATCAATGTGAGAGAGAAACATCAATTGGTTGCCTCCCATAGGCATCATGACTGGAGGTGGAACCCACAACCTAGGTATATGCCCTGGCCAGGAATCAAACCAGCAACCTTGTGGTGTATGGACAACACTCCAAGCAACCAAGCCACCCAGTCAGGGCTGGGGACTTCTTATACTAAGTAATACTTTTTCCTTATTCTTTAAGCCAAGTTGGTTAATGCACCCAAAGACATCCTAATTCTGCTAGATTGAGAATATTTATATTCCTACAACTAAAGAACTTTGCACACAACAGTTTTGAATGTTCTTTTAGCATTTTTCCAAATGTCCTTTTAAAAACTACAATGTAAAAAGAAAAGGTCAGCACGCATTGCTAGAAAAACTAATTCATTTAAGAAAAGTCTTATTCTCAGTTCTATAGAGTTATTTTTTGATAACTTCAGTTATTTAGTAGTGTTAGGAAACTTAAGAAAACATCTCTAAAAGTGCTATTATGTGGAGATGTATTTAATGGACCTGCCTTTTCTATGTGGACCCAGATAAATTCAGTCCCTTCTTTCAAAAAGGAAATATGAAATCAGAATTAGGAGTCTCCTTGTAAGGAGTAAATCACCTCAAAGAAAAGACAAACCAAGGGAGGACCAGGGTATTTTGAGAAAAATGCAACTTAAGTGAATCTTTCTTCTCCTTCCTACCAACTTTTTAAGCTATCTATCTTTCCTGAGCTAAACTGAAGGGAGCCGAGAGCCTAGAGACTAGCTAGGCTAGATGTTAGTGAGACCTTGGTTCTAATTGGCCCTACACAGAGAAAAATGATGTGAGGCTTTTCCCCCAAAAGTAAGAATTTACAGTATTGTATATGAGACTGGAGTCTGAGTGGATCTTGGAATGAATGGGTAAGCAGAAATATATGAACTCCAGGGGTAGTTATCATGAGCCCCATATGAATTTGCCAAGTTTCCTTGACCTCTGAGAGCCCACAAAGGAACTAGATGGGTAGAGTTCCTCCTTCTGTCCTTAGACTGGGACAATATAAGGTGAGAAGAGGGAAAGAAAGTCTCCTTTAATGCCTCATCAGTAAACTGCAAGTTTCCCTGCAGGTACAAGCCCTCTGCTGGGGGTTTGTGACTTTGCAATGTGACTGTAGCTCTGCCTATCATAGGACTTTTCTATTTCCTGGTCCACTCTATCTGAGTTAACTTTGAGAGTTGCTTTGACCAGTAAGATATGGCAGATGTGACCCAGTTCAGCTTTCACTCTCTTGGACTGCGTCCCTGAGACTACCATATAAGAAAGTCTGCCTAGCCTACTTGGGGATAAGAAGACACATGGAGAAGCACCAGAGTGTCCCAGCCAAGAGCCAGCATCTACTGCCAGACATGTGAGCGAGGCCCTCTTGAGCCTCCCAGCCCAGCCTGGCTGCCAGAGGCATGTACCACATGAGTGAACTGAGGTGGAACTTATAAAAGAACCACTCAGAAAATCCACAGAATCACAAAAATAATAAAATCATCACAGTTATAAGACACAAAATAAGGGTGGTTTATTACATAGCAACAGATAATTGAAATATCCCACTCACTGATTATAATTTAATAAAAATAGAAATATTTACAAAAGTTGATCAAAGAGTAGATTACTTGATAATGTAAAGATACACAGGTAAAGTTTAAACCAAGGAGGTATGCAAAACTGAAGTTAGAAATAACTACAAAGTGATCAGAATGAAAACAATTTATACTAAAACAGCAAAAGTAATACTCATTCATAAAATTATAGTATTGAAAACAAAGCTATAGTTAAAATACAATGATGTTCAAAAGAATCAAATGCTCATGTGAAGAAATTAGAAAAAGAATAAAATAAGCCAAAATAGTACAGAAAATGAAAAAAAAGAAAACTGATGAAGATAAGCATTGATGATTAATTGTTAGGATGTGAGCACAGGACACATTTTCAAAAATGTAAAATAATAAAGTTGTTTTTAAAAACAATCTGGCAATACCTAATAACACTGAAAACATACACATACGTCAAATCACCAATCTTACTGCTAAGAATCTATCCATGCTGGAGAAAACAGTAAAAAAGAACATAAAATCTCACTTAAGATTAAATTCCAGTCCAGCTAGCATGGCTCAGTGGTTGAGCATCGACCTATGAACCAGGAGATCATGTATGATTCCCAATCAGGGCACATGCTTGGGTTGTGGGCTCGATCCCCAATGTGGGGCGTGTAGGAGGCAGCCAATCAATTATTCTCTCTCATCATTGCTGTTTTTATCTCTCTCTCCCTCTCTCTTTCTCTCAGAAGTCAATTAAATATATTTTGAAAAAGATTAAATTTTATATGTTTAGTCCTCTATTTAGAGCCAGTGAATACTTTATTGTTTTCTGTGCTACTCAAATATAAATCTACTTTTTTTTTTAATTAATTGCTTAAAGTATTACAAAGGGTATTACATATGTGTCCATTTTATCCCCCCGCCCTAGACAGTCCCCTAGCCTCCCCTATCCCCCAGTGTCTTATGTCCATTGGTTATGCTTATATGCATGCATACAAGTCCTTTAGTTGATCTCTTACCCCCCTACCTTCTGCCCCCCAACCCTCCCCGGCCTTCCCGCTGCAGTTTGACAATCTGTTTGAGGCAGCTCTGCCTCTGTATCTATTATTGTTCAAAAGTTTATAATGGTCTCTATTATCCATGAATGAGTGAGATCATGTGGTATTTTTCCTTTATTGACTGGCTTATTTCACTTAGCATAATGCTCTCCAGTTCCATCCATGCTGTTGCAAATGGTAAGAGTTCCTTCCTTTTTAGAGCAGCATAGTATTCCATCGTGTAGATGTACCACAGCTTTCTAATCCATTCATCTACTGATGGGCACTTAGGCTGTTTCCAGATCTTAGCTATGGTGAATTGTGCTGCTATGAACATAGGGGTGCATATATCCTTTCTGATTGGTGTTTCTTGTTTCTTGGGATATATTCCTAGAAGTGGGATCACAGGGTCAAATGGGAGTTCCATTTTCAGTTTTTTAAGGAAACTCCATACTGTCTTCCATAGTGGCTGCACCAGTCTGCATTCCCACCAGCAGTGCACAAGTGTTCCTTTTTCTCCACATCCTCTCCAGCACTTGTCGTTTGTTGATTTGTTGATGATAGCCGGTCTGACAGGTGTGAGATGGTACCTAATTGTTGTTTTGATTTGCATCTCTCGGATGATTAGTGACTTTGAGCATGTTTTCATATGTCTCTTGGCTTTCTGAATGTCCTCTTTTGAAAGGTGTCTATTTAGGTCCTTTGCCCATTTTTTGATTGGATTGTTTATCTTCCTTTTGTTAAGTTGTATGAGTTCCCTATAAATTTTGGAGATTAGGCCCTTATCAGATATGACATTGGCAAATATGTTTTCCCACACAGTGGGTTTTCTCGTTGTTTTGTTGATGGTTTCTTTTGCTGTGCAGAAGCTTTTTATTTTGATGTAGTCCCATTTGTTCATTTTCTCTTTAGTTTCATGTGCCCTAGGAGCTGTATCAGTGAAGAAATTGCTTCGGCATATGTCTGAGATTTTGTTGCCTATGGATTCTTCTAGAATTTTTATGGTTTCCTGTCGTACGTTTAAGTCCTTTATCCATTTTGAGTTTATTTTTGTGTATGGTGTAAGTTGGTGGTCTAGTTTCATTTTCTTGCATATATCTGTCCAATTTTCCCAACACCATTTATTGAAGAGACTATCTTGGCTCCATTGTATGTTCTTGCCTCCTTTGTCAAATATTAATTGAGCATATTGGTTCGGGCCGTAAATCTACTTTCTTGTTTGCAAATTGTTTTATTACCAAGTCTTGTTGCTCAACAGAAACATAATTTTATACAAAAATTTATAAAAGCTGTATTAGATAATTGCGGGAAGTCATAAAACATGTCTCACAGATTAGTAAGAATTCATCAATTATACTTATTGTTAATTACTCCTGAATTTATTTAATTTAAAATGAACTTGCTGACTTTTGTCTATTCCTCTGTTAAACATAAGCCTGTTTGTTCTGCTACTAGTGTTAAAAGAGAGAGAGAATGATACCCAGAATTTTAAGCAAAAGCATAATCTGTTATCTCACAGTTACAGCTGTTTACATATTTGAAAGTGAATAATGAGTTTCAAATGGTTTCAAAAATAAAACACAATCCAGACCCATGGTGATGTTTCCACACTCAGCAAAAACAATCATGATGCAGTGCCCAAAATTCATGTGAAATTTTCATTATTGTTTATCAGTTAACAATTAAGCTAAGATAACATGTCAAATCAAATAGCAGAGGTATAAGATGGCAGCAGAATAGGTAGATAGATCTATTCTGAACTGAACTGGAAATAAAAATTGGGGAACAGTCACCCTGAATTACCAAATGAATATTATCTGAAGAGGAGACTTTTAACCAAGGACTGGCAAAGGAGGCCACCTCAAGACTGGTTAGAAAGAGCTGAGACTTGAGGGGGGCTGGCCTTAAGGGAGGCAAGCCAAAGAGGCAGGTCTAAGCTTCATGCCTCTTGGGAAACCTCCTGCAACTGAGATATCCCTACATAACCTTAGCATGCCATTTTTCTTGAGAGGTAAAGTGATTCTATACCTGCAAGCTACTGGAAATTATTCAACAAAAAAAAAGAATACATATATGATAGATCTAAGCAATTGACAGAAAGGTGAAGCAAATGTGGAGAAAAACAGAAGCAAATTCTGAATCTAAATAACCAAAAATGAATGGTTATCCATTTTATTATTATTTCAACATCTGTGTATGTATAAAACATTTTGTAACTCCCCCAAAAGGAATAAAAGATTAATCCCTGTTTTTTCTATTTACAAGTTCTGAGGAAAGTAACTGTTGGAGGTGGCACATCAGTGTTTTATCAATGTACTTAACAACCCTTTTTCTAAAAAGTAAAATGATAACATTAAGTTGGTGTAAAAGAGCAACTTTTTTATTCGGCCATGATTTGTTCTTATATTAATGCATCTGTGTATGAGTTTTTGGTGTGAGAATAACATAGTATATAGAAGCAAAATAAATAACAAAAATAGCATACAGGCAAGTAGGGGAAAACATAAATATAACATAAAAGTTCTTAAATTTTATGTAAGAGGTATAATAATATTTGAAAATAAACTGAAAGTTAAAAAGAATGTTGAGAGAAGTTAAAGAAAGCCTCAAGATATTTTTAAGATATTAATTCAACCCAGATTGATAGTCCATTAATTTCTAGGCTTTGCCAAGAAAGTAGCATTCTGGTTTTGGTACTTGCAGGGAAATCCAACGAATTAGGATAGTCAAAAAAATCTTGGAAAAAAAAATGTTGCAAAAATATATAAATAAACGTTACAGATTTACATTAAATGGTTGCAAAACTTTCTGCAAAGCTTCAGTAAGTAAGAGGGTGGTATTGAAATGAAGATCGAGAAATAAATGAAACAGAATAATAAGGGCATTGTAAATAGCCTCTCCCTCTATGCTGATACAGTAACAGCAGAGGCAATCCTATCTAATAATAGAGAAACATGGTAATTAACCATAACTTTGCTACCTTTCCCATTGGCTAATCAGCGAGATATGCAAATTTACTACCAAGATGGCAGCCAGCAGCCACGCAGCTGAAGCGAACATGAGGCTTGATTACTCCAGTGACAGTGGAAGCCAAGGTTCCCCACCTGCCACAGCCCAGCTCTGAGCTCTGGATGCAACAATGTTGCAATTATAGAAGCTAAACAAACTCCAGAAACCTGCTTTCAGCTGGCATCAGGCTGAGCTTAGAGCGCCAGGGATGGTAACAGAGTTTCAATTATAGAATCTAAACAAACCCAGATATCTGCTTTCAGCCAGCCACAGCCTCAGAGCTGGAGCCGGCTCTCAGCTCCAGTGACAGCCAGAGAAGGTAAATAAATCCCAGAAGAAAAAAAAAAAGAAGAAAAAAGAGGCTGGAGGCTTCAGTCACCCACCAGCCTGAAAACGGCCATCAGCCCGTCATCCAGGCTGGCCAGGCACCCCAGTGGGGACCCCACCCTGAAGGGGGTGTGACCAGCTGCAAACAGCCATCAGCCCGTCATCCAGGCTGGCCAGGCACCCAAGTGGGACCCCCACCCTGATCCGGATCACCCTTCAGGGCAAACCAGCAGGCCTCCCCCCATGCACCAGGCCTCTATCCTATATAGTAAAAGGGTAATATGCAAACTGACCCTAACAGCAGAAGGACTGGGAATGACTTGTCACTATGACACACACTGACCACCAGGGGGCAGACGCTCAATGTAGGAGCTGCCCTCTGGTGGTCCGTGTGCTCTCAAAGCAGGGAGCTCTGAGATGCAACAATGTTGCAATTATAGAAGCTAAACAAACCCCAGGTACCTGCTTTCAGCCAGCCGGCCTCAGAGCTGGAGCCGCAACAAAGTTTCAATTACAGAAGGTAAATAAATCCCAGAATTTAAAAAAAAGGAAAAAAAGGAGAGACTGGCAGCTTCAGTTGCAGGCTTGGCCTGCCTGAAACAGCCCTCAGCCCCTCATCCAGGCTGGCCAGGCACCCCAGTGGGGACCCCCACCCTGATCTGTGACACCATTCAGGGTAAACCAGCCGGCCCCCACCCGTGCACCAGGCCTCTATCCTATATAGTAAAAGGGTAATATGCAAGCTGACCCTAACAGCAGAAAGACTGGGAATGACTGGTCACTATGACACACACTGACCACCAGGGGGCAGACGCTCAATGCAGGAGCTGCCCCCTGGTGGTCAGTGTGCTCTCACAAAGGGGAGCTCTGCTCAGCCACAAGTCAAGCTGATGGCTGCCAGCACAGTGGTGGTGGTGGGAGCCTCTCCTGCCTCCTCAGCAGCGCTAAGGATGTCCGACTGCAGCTTAGGTCTGCTCCCCGCTGGCAAATGGACATCCCCCGAGGGCTGCCGGGCTGCCAGAGGGACGTCTGATTGCCATCTTAGGCCCAGTCCCCTGGGGAGCAGGCCTCAGCCAGCAGATGGTCATCCCCTGAGGGGTCCCAGACTGTGAGAGGGGCACAGGCCAGGCTGAGGGATCCCCCCCCCAAGTGCACAAATTTTTGTGCATCGGGCCTCTAGTCCTATATAATAAAGAGGTAATATGCAAATTAACCCTCACAAGATGGTTGCCTACAACCAGGCCGGCAGGGGGGTTAGTGAGGAACGACTAAATGACTGAACAAGCAGGCTGCGTGGGGCGACCAGGCTAGCAGGGGGGTTAGTGAGGGATGACCAAACAACTGAACATCAGGCTGCATGGGGCAACCAGGCCAGCGGGGGGGCCATGAGGGACGACCAGGCCAGCGGTGTGTGTGTGTGGGGGGGGGTAGTTGGGGGTGACCAGACTGGTAGGCAGGGGGCAGTAAGAGGCAACCAGGCTGGCCGGGGGGGGGGGGGCGGGGGGCGGGGGGGCAGTTAGGGGCGACCAGGCAGGCAGGCAAGTGAACGATTAGGAGCCAGCAGTCCAGGATTGTGAGAGGGATGTCCGACTGCCAGTTTAGGCCCAATCCCTGGGGGTCCCGGATTAAAGAGGGTGTAGGCTGGGCTGAGGGGACACCTCCCCTCCCATGCACCAATTTCATGCACTGGGCCTCTAGTACTATAATAAACTGTCTTGGTCTGCTCTTGGCCAATGGGTGGTAATAATTCCCAAATCTACAAATTGCAAAGTAACAGAAATTCTAAATGTGAATACCATCATCTCTTTTTCTTACTCTTTTATCTTTATCATAAATATGTTAGTTTCTGCCACCTCTAAGTGTCCAGCAAAGGAAAAAAAGAAAATGTAAGAATTAACTTTGTCACCATTTTTATTGTCAAACTAGAGGAATTGACATTAAGTAAAAAAAGGTGTGGTAATACACTGCTTATGAGGATTGTTGATGATGAGCTAAATTCATGAATAAATCGTACATAACAGAGAAGCAATAAATTAAAGTGTATATTGAGAATATGATTATAGGTTAAGATGGTTAATAAAAGTGTTTCAGAAAATGATGCCTTATACTATCTCCATTTTAAACATTTTTAAGAACTGATAGACTTTTTCCAAAGTAGCTACTCCATTTCACATTCCCACCAGCAATGTGTTCAACATTTCTCCACATCCTCACTGATGCTTATTGTTGCCCATATTTTTTAAAAATATTTTTATTGATTTCAGATAGGGAGAGGGAGAAATAGATAGAAATATCAATGATGAGAAAGAATCATTGATTGGCTGCCTCCTGCATGCCCTACACTGGGGATCAAGCCAGCAAACTGGGGCATGTGCCCTGACCATGAATCAAACTGTGACCTCCTGATTTATAGGTCAACGCTCAACCACTGAGCTACACTGGCTGGGCCATGTGTTTTATTATATGCACCCTAGTGGTGTGAATATCTCAATGTAGTTTTGATTTGCATTTCCCTTATTACTAATGGCATTGAGGTCTTTTCTATGTGCTTATTGGTCACTTGTATATCTTCTCTGAAGAATGTCTCTTCAAATTCTTTGCCCATTTTTTTTTTAACCCTCACCTGAGGATATTTTTCTATTGATTTTTAGAGAGATTGGGAGAGAGAGGGAAAGACAGAGAGAAATACTGATGTGAAACACACCGATTGGTTGCCTTCTGCATGCGCCCAGATCAGGGCCCAGGCCAGGGAGGAGCCTGCAACCAAGGTACATGTCCTTGACTGAACTGAACCCATTACCCTTTGGTCCTCAGGCCTATGTTCTATCCACTGAGCCAAACTGGCTAGGCTTTGCCAATTTTTAAATTGGGTTGTCTTTATATTGTTGAATTGTGTTCTTTTTATATTCTAGAAATAAGATCCTTATTAGATAAGTGATTTGCAAGTATTTTTTACCATACTGTAGGTTGCCTTTTTATTTTCTTGATAGTGTTCTTTGAGGCACAATTAAAAATACACTTTGGCAAGCACAATTTATTTTTTCTTTTGTCGTTTGTGTTTTTGGTATCACAACTAAGAAATCATTACCTATTCCAAGGTCATAAAGCTATGTTTTGCAGCTATGCTTTCATCTAGGTCTTTGCTCCATTTTGTACTAATTTTTATATTGTGTGATATAGGAATCCAAATTCTTTCTTGTGCATATGGATATTCAGTTGACACATGCCATTTGTTGAAAAGACCATCCTTTCAATAATGAATTGTCTTATCAACAATCAATTGACTGTAAATATATAGGTAATATCTGTAACTTACAAACTAAGCTTAAGCTGAGCAAAGACACAAAAGTGAAAATACTCTTAAAAAAGTCAAGCAAAGAGCACAGAGATCAGATGAGATCATTAGCTTAGCAATAATTAGTTGAACTGGTGTAGGGTAAGACAAGAAGAACCAGAATGTCAGAAGGGCACATTAATGGAAGGCCAAAGAACCCCTTGCTGTGGGACATATACTATGGATGATAGTGATTATGTCCCAACCTTTTTTTTTTAATCCTCACCTGAGTATATTTTTTCCATTGCTTTGTAGAGTGGAACGGAGAGAGAGGGGGAGAGAAACATTGATGTGAGAGGGACACATCAATTGTTTGTCTCCCACATGCACTACTACCAAGCTGGGAAACCAGGTGTCCTTTACTGGGAATCAAACCCATGACCCTTTCCTGTGTGGGCTGATGCTCTACCACTGAGCAACACAGGCCAGGACTCAATTTCTATTTCTTCATTATATTTTTTCCCTGTATACCTGTGAGTCCCTTTAAATATATATATATATATATATATAATCATTATCCTTGTTATTTTAAAACCAATGAGATGTCACAGGCACTTAAGTTAATGTGACTTGTTGGCATTTTCATGACCTTTATTCCCAGGACATACACTTTGAGGTATGTGGAGAGCAGCTATAGCATTTGGACAGGTTCAAGCCTCAGACTGACTTGTAGCAAAGCCACATACAAGTCCCAGCTTATAATAGCCAAATTATAGCCAAAGGCTATGGTTGTAAGCTTGACCTTATAGTCTGGCCCTGCAGTCCTAGGTAGCTAAGGAATGTGGGCTGCAGGGGGTATAGCAAGTGCTGCCAAAACAAGGCTTGATAGAGTTCAGAGAATGGCAACAATAGGAAAGAAGCAGATTTGAAATTCACAAGAACATCGTAAACATCTTGCCCTTGTTTTGCTTTGTGTGATCTGACTATAAAATAAAGCTTGGGCTTACAGGCTGTGTCACTGTTTCCTCATCCAGGCAGTGATCCTACCTGGCCCCACCTGTATTCTTGTCTGTTTTCTTTAATCCATCACCACCCCTCCTCAGGTTCACCCCTGGCCGTGCTGGACATGGTTCAGAGGTATGAGTTCAAGGCTCCTCTATTGAGATATGCTAAGGTTTAGATCCCCCAAGTGGCATATGTCCTGAATAATTATTGCCCCCCCCCCCTTTAATACTGAACAGTAATTTCATCACATGGGTGACTTCTGATCTTTCCACTTTAATCATTGGTTTTGTGTGTGTGTTTAATTTCCCTTCCAACTTTGTTGTTATTCTAGGTCTCCAACTTCAAGAAATACAAAATATTACAGTAATTGCCTTTGTGCACCTTTTTCCTTCTGGAAGAAGGAAATGTTTGAACGAAGGCTTTAATTGGTGAGCCTGTTCTATACAGAAAATATATTTAGCACTATGAGGTGCTTAGCACCATGTCAGGTGCTGTGGGAGAAGAGAACCTTGACTGTCTGCCAGATCTTGGTTTACTGAAGTAGTAAGACACACAGAAGGGAAATAAGACAGTGTGTAATAAGGAATTGAATAGAATATAGTCAAAGATCAAAGAACAAAATGTAGTGAAGGCAATAGGTATTCAGAAAGGGGAGAAACTTGCTAGAACTACCATGAATTTGGGTCATGGCTCAGGAGTCTAGTGAGGTGAGAGGCTATTCGATTTAGAGGTTAAAGCACCGGGCATGAGTAAACACATACTAGTAGAAGAGGAATGAGTTTGATACATAAAAGAGAAAAAGTAGATAGCTTTTATAACAAGTTTAATTTGTGAAGGACCCTATCGACCAAGAAGTCTGACTTTGATCTAATGAGAAATGCAGTTACTAAATGCCCTTCAGTAGGAAAAGGCGTGAAGTTTTTCTGGCAAATTAGAACAGGACAAAGATCAAGGAGTGGGATCAGTGAAGTTAGAAACCAGTTCAGCCTATTCAGTTATCAAGAATGACAAAAAGAAGTCAGAACAATAGTTGGCACATTACAAGCACTCAATAAAAATGTTAGCTATTATAAAATAATTTCAGGGACTGGCATGATAGTAGTAGAAAGGTTGGGAAAATAAATCATACTGGAAAAAGAAATAGCAAAATCAGTTCCAAAAGTATGTTTCATTTTATGAGGAAGATGACTCCCAGATTTTTTGAGACTTGGTTATCTATAAAAGGCTAAGGAAAGAGTACGAGAGAAGTCCTATTAACTTATAGATTTTCCTACAGGAACATATATTTACTCTGAAAAGAATTAGTTGATTGTGTAATATTCCTAATATATTTATTCATAGTTCACTTGTTAGGAGTGTTCCTGAAGAACTAGTCTACTTTTAATTCAATTTCAACATCTTAAATCTATTACCATATGAATAAGAACTGTCAAACTGTTTGAGACAATGTACACTGAGTGGCCAGATTATTATGACCACCTCTAATTTGCCTAAAAAATATGTGCACTGGGGGAAGGGGATGTCCCTCAGCCCAGCCTGCACCCTCTCCAATCTGGGACCCCTTGGGGGATGTCCGATTGCCGGTTTAGGCCTGATCCTAAATTCCTACATTTTCCTACATGTGGACATCCCTCTCACAATCCGGGACTGCTGGCTCCCAACTGCTCACCTGCCTGCCTGCCTGATCACCCCCTAAGACTCACCCTGCCAGCCTGATCGATGCCTAACTGCTCCCCTGCAGGTCCAATTGCTCCCAACTACCCTCCCCTGCTGCCCTGGTCCCCCCCAACTGCCCTCCCCTGCCGCTCTGGCCGCCCCCAACTGCCCTCCCCTGCCAGCCCAGTTGCCCCCAACTATCCTCCCTTGCCAGCCTGGTTGCCCCCAACTGCCCTCCCTTGCCTACAAACGTCAGGTGATCATAATAATCTGGCCACTGTGTATATAGAACCGGAGACAGATTCAAATTATGGCTCCATTCTGGGTAATCTTGAGCATGTTACTGAACCACTTGGAGCCTTCTATAGTAATAAAAGGATAATATGCTAATTAAACCAACATCTTTCTGGACATCCTTCCTGATGAAGCTAGGGCTGGAGGAAAGCAGCCCAGGTCTGGGGTGCCTGCAGGCAGCCGGAGGGAAGCAGCCCGGGTCCGGGGTGCCAGAGGGAAGCCAGTGCCGGCAGCCGGGGGAAAGAAGGCCTACTCTTGCACAAATCTTCATGCAGTGGGCCTCTAGTTTTATTATAAAATGGGACTGAAAATTACTCAAAAGGTTTGTTGTGAGGGCTGACATTACATTCTACACTTGGGACTTACACTTGCAGGTATTAAAAAAAAAAAAAAAAAAAGGATTTTCCCTCCCTTCCCTTAATAAGATATGAGTTATATTCTCTAACCAGATCCAATTGTTTGTGAACTTTAAGATGTAAGATTGTAAAGCAACAATTGGAGTGAAATAGGAATGTGAAATTATCTTCTGAAAATAAGAAATAGTTCTACAAACTGCTTCATCTTGGGATTTAGGTTGGTGATCTTTCAGGGAAGTACATGAGAGATCCTACTTCCCACCAGATTTACCCATGGAAAGAGGGTCTCCAGGAAATGAATTCTTCATCTCTATTTGCAGGTGGGCTATTTAAAGTTTGTCATACACTTCCTAACATGCCACTATTCACGTACCAGTTTCTTGCTAAGAAAGGAAGCTACAGACTCTATATAGAGAACAGGCTGACAGCTGAAGGGGTGTGGGTGCAGGGGTGGGGAGGGGGTTGCTGGCCTGGGTGAAAAAGGTTAAGGGATTAAGAAGAAGAAAAAAAGAGGACTGATACACACACCCACACACAAAGAAAGCAAGGTACAAACCCCTAAACGTTGAAAGAGTATCAGGCCTTCTGCAAATCTTCCCAAGCCTTTAACTCAATACTAATGGGAGTGATGGTGGGATGAAGACCTAAGAATTTCATGAAAAGACATTTGATGAAATCCGAAGGCCATATAATGAAGAACATTTATTCCCTCCTAGATTAAGCAAAAGTTTTGGGGCCTATTCATTCACCAGCGACTCATATGTAGAAAATAATGAATATTAGCTTAAATTAAATGGACGCGAGAGGATAATGAGAAAAGAGAACATAAACTTCTATTTTCTATCCACACCATCATTATAATAAAAATTCATTAATTTCAGTATACATTCTGAATTTCATTTAACCATTAAGAAAACTTTAATGCCCTACCATATAACTTAGGTTAATAGAAAATATTTTTAAAAACCAAATACAAACTATTTTAAGACATTAATCAAACTTTTAATGTATAAATTTATTGCATGTCAGTACAGAAAAATAGAAAGTATATTTTAAAAGAAATTTATTGTAAAAAACAAATGTAAATGTTGGCTTGCCATGGTTAGCACATAACATTCAAATTTGAGCTAAAAATTTTATTACTTCTTCAAATAAAATATGGCAACAAAAATGATTTACATTATGAAACTGGATTAAATTATTTTATCTTGAGCAGGTTGAAAGCAACTTGAATTTTCAGTATATGCTGTACTGACAAAATATTATAAACTAACTTAATACACACTCCTCCGTTTCATATGAATATATGGTACTTTTTGTTAAAAAAGTGTCTCTTACCGTCTCACTTTTAAACTACATTTTTAAGATACAAAATATAAATGGAAGTATATTTGTGCCATTTGGTAAAAACATGTTGACTACTATTTGGATGAATGCATTTCTTTTCCAACACAAGTGAATATATTATTTTTAATTAGCTAAGATGACATATATATGGTAATATAAATAAACAGAAATACTTTTTCTATCCTATTATTTAAAAAATAAATGTCTGTGCTCTGTCATTTTCAACTTTACCTGAGTGATATGAAAATACATAAATTTAAGTGGATAATCAAAAGCATCTAATTTTTAAAATTTTTTTTAAAATCCATAATTGTTGTCAAACATAATAGGAGAAACAGAGAGGAAGAGGTTAGTGAAGGATTTCAGTATATCTCAACCATGACCTAATTTAAAAAGTGTCTTCTGTGATATCTTTTTTAAAAGTTTATCTATTAACTCCTAACCTCAAGAAAACAAGGAACTAAATAAAAACTACACTTCTACACTTAAACTGAGCTTGCAAAATAACATATAAAATTGAATATGGCCTTCACTCTTTAATTCCATCAACAAATCTATTCCCACCTCAAACCAAATCTTTCAAACTTAAGAAATGAATATGAAAGCATGAGGTGGTATGAATTCTCATTAAGAACTATTACGCTGAAACCGGTTTGGCTCAGTGGATAGAGCGTTGGCCTGCGGACTGAAGGGTCCCGGGTTCGATTCCGGTCAAGGGCATGTACCTGGGTTGCGGGCACTTCCCCAGTGGGGGATGTGCAGGAGGCAGCTGATCGATGTTTCTCACTCTCTCTCTCCCTTCCTCTCTGTAAAAAATCAATAAAATATATTTAAAAATATATATATATTACAACATAATTCAGTGACACATTACCAAAGCTGGAACTTTGGTAATTATCATGTGTCTAGACTAGAGCCTATCATGAAAAAGTAAATTTAAGCTGTCCTATTCAGCTACAAAATTCAGAATTGTAGCTCAGCCATGGTGGCTCAGTGGTTGAGCATCAATCCCGGTCAAGGCACATGCCCGGGGTTTCGGGCTCACTCCCATGTGGGGTGTGCAGGAGGCAGCCGATCAATGATTCCCACTCATCATTGCTGTTTCTCTCTCTCTCCCTCTACCTTCCTCTTTGAAAATCAATAAAAATATATTTTTTAAAAATTCGAAATTGTAATGAAAATATCTACCTTATAATCAAAGTGCTTGCAAAAATATAGGGTAGTGGCAGTATTAGGTGCTCCAGTCACTTGGTTAGAAATGTCTGGTATTTAACTGTTTTGCATTGTTATGTCTCCTTTTCACCAATCTCACCAGTTATTTCCTAGATCTACATTTAACACACAACCTTTCACTTCGTTGCTCTTTCTATTAGTATTCTTTTATCTTCTACAAATTATTTTTCCATATTTTGCAATATCCCTTTTGCCATTTCTCCCCAATAATCCCTTTTAAAACAATGGATTTTCATCTAAATAAATTATATCTTGCCATGTTTAAATATTTCCAAATTTACCACAGCTTAATAATTTAAAATTCATTCAGAAACTCCCAGAGCTGCTCTTGGATAAGTGAGCCAGAAATACACAAGACGGACACACTCTATTCCCACTAAACCTATGAATCCAAAATGAAGTGACTCATTCAGAATTCACATTTTATTAACACCAAATGCTTTGGCCAAAAATTAGACACGTTTTGAAGAACTGATTTTGTTTTCTATTTCTCCCTATCTAAAGAAATATTCTCAAATACAGAAATTAGGTACTACAACCCTAGAAACAGCCTCTTCCCTTTGCTGCAGGAAGAAAGGCTCCTTAACCCAAAGAGAATGAAGGTAGGGATGGGATACATGTACTTTACAACTTTTGAAGTCCTGACTTGAAAAAAAAAAAAAAGACTGTTTATAAACATGGAGTATTTTAAAAAGCATAAAACAAAACACTGATGAAGAAAAAGCTTTTAGGCTTCATCAGCATAATATTTACAACTAAATTTGATAAATTCCTTCATAGTGTAGATTAAATGATTACATGAAAACGTACAAAGGTACTTTATAAACTTCAAAGAATGATACGAGTCTAAGGTTTTCCATGTAAGCTCATGTCTAAGTACACTAGATCTTGTTGTATTAAATTTTTTCCCTTTAGTACATTACTATTTAAGACAGTCATTCTACATAGCAATGATTGACAAGAGGAAAAGTATCCTTTAATTGTCGTGAAATTATACATACAAAATACACTTTCCATGATATGCATTACCAAATTTGTTTTTAAAAGCATGACTTTTTTTACAATAATTTATAGAAAAACATCATATTTGCTGTAATTTATTGTTTTCTAAATATTGACATAAAGTGAATGAGACGAATGTTATTTGGCAAAAGTATTTCTAGCCCTATCTCCATAGAAAGAGTTTTTAAATTAAGGTCAAAACTATTGACCCATTATTTCTGTTCTAGCTGCTTGCACAAAGCCAATAAATATAGCCTAAATATTCAAAATATTACATTAAAAGCTGACATAATGCACAGAGCTCAAATACATCTAATTTTTGAGGATTGCTTGACACAACTTAGTACACTAATGTCTCAAAGCTTATATATATGTATATATATATATATATATATATTTAAGGTAAATCCTGCAATTTTAAGGAGTTTAAAAAATTTTTTTCATACATTTCTATATGACTAAATACTACTTCCCACTGATAGCCATTTAATAGTTAAATGGGGTAATATGTTCTGTGATAAAAAGCTGTAGCATTCCTTCATCCCCACATTCCTACATGTAGAAAATAATACTTCCTAAAATTGTCTTTTGTTGCAGTTCTATTTTATAACTAAAACATTAAACCAAAGAACATAGCTTTTTTGTTTTTGTTGTGTTTATTTTCAGAAAGTCCAATAAATGACACCTTGGCTTTAGTGGGTTAGATATACCTAGAAACTGGGACTTAAAAATCAAATGAGGGAACTTCTGTAAAACAGTATGTACAATTAAGTAATAAGAGTTCCTACTTTAATTCTTAAATAAGTTATCTTCATTATGACTGCCATTGGTGGTTTACCTGTAGACTTATGAAATTGATAAAAAGTAAAATTCTCTTTGCCACCAAAACTACAAATGTAAAAAAGTTCAAAGATGCACATTGAAGCTGCAGTGAAATTCTAAATTTCTATTTTTGCATGCCATGATCCAGACTGTACCTAACAAAACACAGTACATTTTTGTTGGAAAGTGGGGTCCCATTTATTTGTAAGAAAAAGCTGAATCTCAGCATACGCCAGAGCAAAATTCAATAGCAACCTGCACACAGGCCTCAATTTCACTTCTTGCCAAAACCAAAATAGTTTACATAAAAATAGATATAACCCAGGTTACCATATACATTGGTATATGACCAGTGCTATTTACATTAAAAACATTGCATTGCATAATTCAAGAAATAAAATATCATCATGCATTTTAAGGTGAAAAATGCAGTTATAGAATTAAGCTTGTATACCATGATTGTCCCAATATTTACTAAAGGAATAATATCCGAAGGTTTCTCGTCTGTATCTCCCCTTCCACACCCAGACATTAACTTTAAGTATCAGATAAAGTGTACCACTTTAGCAACAAGAAACTTTTGAATATATTCTACTGGCATATTAAACTAAAGATACAGACACATAAACACATTGAAAGGTTTGATGAAAATGTATGAAATAATCCCATCAATTATAGTTTTTCAAATGTAAAAAACTATTTGGATCATCTTTAAAGAGCACTAAAGTCCTTTCAACATTTAATGTCACTCTTCAGACAAGTACAGATAGAACACACTTCTAGAAAGGAACATTCTTTATCATTCTGCACAAACTAAAATACAGTGCAATAAAAAAACATTATATAATTGTCACATTAGATGAAGTTTTTGCCATTTCTTCAGGAGAATGACTCTTTATTACTTCTTTGATGAACTGTTCAAGGCTAGTGAAGTAACCCTGGCATTGCCATGTGTCATTATGAGTTCCATCAGGAAAAATGGCTAATCTCTTAGTCCGAGATGGGGAGAGTTCATAAAGCTGCTTCATCATTACTGGTGGAATTAATTGGTCAGAGAGTCCAGAGATGAAAAGAGAAGGCATTCTGCACTGAGAAATTTTTCTGTAGGACAAAAATTTATTTTTGTAGCACCATAAAGGAAGGTAACGCATTGGAAAGAATGAAAATAAAGTCCTGGCCATATGTGGTATGCTTAAAAATGTGTTCTCCACCATAATGGCTGAAATCCTATGTGAATTTTCAGAAGCCAAATGAATAGCCACTGCTCCTCCCAAGGAACGACCAAAAAGAAAAATTTTTGTTTTGTCAAGGTCAGGTCTAGTCATCACATAGTCTAGCACAGCTTCAGAATCTAAGTAGAGTCCTTCTTCACTTGCTTCTCCATCACTTTTTCCATATCCTCGATAATCAACAAGCAAAAGATTAACTTTGAGGTTAACCAACATAAGCAATGCATTTGGTAACCTGTGACCTATGTTGCCTGCATTCCCATGAAAATAAATTATGGTTGGAGAATAGGGTGAATTGTCTCCAGTATATCTTACCAAAATAAGATTCAGACGCACTCCATCTTTGGTTCTGATAAAAATGTTTTCATGTGGAATACCAGTGGGCATGGGAACATAAAGGCGTGAGGAAGATGGCTGTTCTGGAAAATAGAGCAATACATCCTGGAATTTATATAGAATACCTGCTATTGATATGAATATTAACAAAAGTAAGATAATGCCTCCATACAGATGAAAAGTCACTATTAAAGGTAAGAGAGAAATACGGCAGAGCGCCCAAGACCAGGAGGCCAAGGTTATTAGCCATCTTTCAACAAAGTTCCACAGCATCCAGGACTTTTCCATTGTAGCTCTCTGCAAGTGTCCTAAAGAGAAAAACAGAGAGACATTATCAGTAATCCAACACATCTTTTATTTTAAAGTTAGATCCATGATACATATAAATCTTGATACTAGATGAATCCTTGGAAGCCTCCATCAGTTCATCCACAAAAATGGTTGCTCTAATTTCCCCTGTCCCTTCTGTTAACAGTCTCCTTTCTCCCTCCAGTGCTATCACAGTCATCAAACTATATTCATTTTGTGAAATGTGCTTACTAGTATTTACTGGCAGGTACTTTCACTCATGTATTCTCCTTGATTTGATAGAAAATAAGTTGATGCCATGTTCCCAATTTTTTATATGAAGGAACAGGGAGGCACAGGAATAAGTATATGTGGATTGGCTGTATTTTCGTTTTTTTCCCAGATAAACAGCCAGAAGTGGAATTGCTGGATCGTATTATCTTTTTATTTTTAATTTTCTGAGGAACCTCCATACTGTTTTCATGGTGGCTGTACCAATTTACATCCCACCAACAGTGAACAATGGTTGCCTTTCTCCACATCCTTACTAATATTTGTTATTTCTTGTCTTTCTTATACTAGCATTTTAACAGGTATGAGGTGATACCTCACTGTTTTGATTTTCATTTTCCTGATGAGTAATGTTTTCATGTACCTATTGGCCATCTGTATATCTTCTTTGGAAAAATGTTTATTCAGACATTCTGCCCTTTTATTTTTTAGCTACTGATTTATATGAGTTCTTTATA
Source organism: Myotis nattereri (assembly GCF_964212035.1). Classification (NCBI taxonomy): domain Eukaryota; kingdom Metazoa; phylum Chordata; class Mammalia; order Chiroptera; family Vespertilionidae; genus Myotis; species Myotis nattereri. The sequence goes on from NC_138076.1 coordinate 32,845,183, forward strand.
TATTTTGGATTTTAAACCCTTATCAGATATATGATTTGCAAATATTCTCTCCCCTTCAAAGGTTGTCTTTTCATTTTGTTAATGGTTTCCTTTGTTGTTCAGAAGCTTTTAAATTTGATATAGTCCCATTTGTTTATTTTTGCTTTTGTTGCCTTTGCTTTTAGTGTCAGAGCCAAAAAATCATTACCAAAACTTATATTAAGGAGCTTACCAGTTTTCTTTTAGGAGTTTGGTAATTTCAGGTCTTACATTGAAGTCTTTACTCCAATTTGAGTTAATTTTTGTGCATGGTAAGATAGTGATCCAGTTTTCCCAGCACCATTTATTGATATTATCCTTTCCCATTATATCCCTGGATTCTTTGTTGTAAATTAATTGACCATATATGTGTGGGTTTATTTCTGGGCTCTATTCTGCTCCACTGATTTATGTGCCAATGCAATACTGTTTTGATTACTACAGTTTTGTAATACAGTTTGAAATCAGGGAGAGTGATGCCTCCCACTTCGTTTTCCTTTCTAAAGATTGCTTTGGCTACTTGGGGTCTTTTGTGGTTCCATAGAAACTTTAGGATATTTTATTCTATTTCTGTGAAAAATGCCATTGGAATTTTGATACAGATTGTATTAAATCTGTAGTTTGCTTTGGGTAGTATAAACATGTTAAGAATATTAATTCTTCCAATCTATGAGCATGGAATAGCTTTTCACTTAATTGTATCTTCTTCAATTTCTTTCATTAATGTCTTACAGTTTTCAGTGTACTAGTATTTCACCTCCTTGGTTAAACTGATTCCTAGATATCTTACTCTTTTTGATGGAATTAAAAATAGGATTGTTTTCTTTATTTCTTTATTTCTCTTTCTGATAGTTTATTTAGTGCATAGAAACAGAACAGATTTTAGAATTCTACAGCATTACTGAGATAGTTAGAGGGCAAACCTGATTAAAGAGGTAGTTAACAGACTCTAACCTATCAAGACCAATCTGACATAATATTGTCAATATTCTTTTTACATTGTAGGAAAAAATATAATTAAACAAATCAGAACAAGAAAAATAAAATATTTTCCTCTCTACCTGGAGGTTTTCACAGCTAAACTTAAAAATAATTTATTTAAATTAACCATTAGTTTCTAATATTGTATTTTCAGGAAAAATGAGTAATACTTTGTCTTTCCCATATGATTAAAAAGAAATTTCAGATTACTAATATAACAAAATATGTAAAATCTTTTATATAGTTCTTATTGCAATTTCATACCAGTGAGTCAATACCGATTGCTATTCTGTATTGATAAAGCCATAAATACTAGGGGGATAAGTTAAAAGAAACAGAAATTCTCTTTGTGAGCCAGAGAAAAATTTAAAAATGACTTATTAGAGACAAATTTTTTAAAAATATTGCTGAAAAATACAACTGATAAAAGTACAGAAAAAAGCTATCAAAAGTCAACTTTTTAATCAAATAAAAAATGTATGCATGCTGTCTTAAAATGGCAAGAGGTAAGACACATTACACTTTTTCTTATATATTTACCAAGTTTTAAAAGACATTAAATTCTTTACTACAAAACTATCAGAAAGAAGCCACTCTTACATTTGATACATAATTGTTAAAGACTAATTTTTAAAACTATACTGTAGCCATAAGCTAATAAATGTGGCATTTTAATTCATCATGTTAGGTTTAAACACTACAGAAATATAAAATAAAGTTAGAATGGCTATAAAGATGAGTTAGATGATTTAATAGATTCAATTTTTCACTATTATTTCACCATATTTACTATTTTGTTAAACAGATTTTAAATTTGAATTCTTGTTCAAATGACTGCACATAAACCCACAGTATTTTTCTGAAGTTTCTCTGAAATCAATACTGCCACCCAGTTGCAGAAAGTTTTATTACAATGAGCACTATACTAGAGAAAAGCAGGTATGTCAGGTAAACAAAAACCCAAACCTAAAAACTATAGAAGCAATACCTGAACACTAGGTGTCAGAACTAGTTAAAAATCAGACTGAAAGAGTAAGCCAATTACAGTAAATACTAAAATCATTGTTCCTGGTCAACAAAAAAAGGCCTTTCACAATCTATGACTGTTATTTTACCAATAGCTTAAAGTAGACAGGGCTACTCTCTATACCCATTCGTTGTTGTGGATAATTCTCAGTAACATATCTAGTCACTTAACATTTAATCTAATGTTTACTTAGTTTAATTTTACTTTTTTAATTATAAGCAATATCTGAGTGATTTTTCATATGTACACAGAAGTTGTATTGGGCAAGTATGAAAACACACTGGCATTAACTGTATACATCAAAATAAAACAATTTTATGTAATAATTAGGATTAACAAGGTTTGGGATATAAAATATAAATATACTAGAGCACTGTAATATTTCAAAAATAAATTATTTAATATATTTCTTTAGTGAAAAATTTTACTTTTTTTTCATAATCAGGCCAATCATTTGTGAGAAGTATCAGAAAGATGGTTAACTCAAACATAGTAGGGGAAAAAGGCACAAAAATTCCATCAGTCTTAAAGGCTATGCCAGGGGTGGGCAACCTTTTTGTGAATGCATGCCAAAACCAGCAAAATCTCTTACTCAAAAATTCTTCTGCGTGCCAACGCTAATTTTTTGAGAACATGTTATGCCTACTTGATATCTCTTAAGGTGTATGTATGTATGTGAAGAACCTTGAAGAAATAAAATTCATTCGAGCAACAAAAACACAGTATATGATGATGAAAAATACATTTATTTTTTAATGTATGCATGTACACTGATAGTCCAAATGAAAACTTTATGACTCCGTTTGATATTATCAGTGGGACTTTTGCTGCTGACCTTCAGAGATATGCACGAGCCACTACTTTCATCCGTTAGGCTACTATTATGAGACTTAACAAAATTCATCACTGAGAACAAAGATTCACAAGCGTATGTGGATGAAAACATGGAGAGTAATGCTGTTGCAAAGGTTTTTAAACAGAAAAAATTTTCTGGAATGGCATTCCAAGTCCTCAATAGTTCGTTTTCGACACTTCTCTCCGGTACTCCTGTCTCTAATCGCTTTTTTTCAATGTTTTCCAAGTCAACTCTAAGGTCAATAAATTTCTGCTTCCAAATTGAGCTACTCTGAAATTCAATCAACTGCATTTCAATGTCAGCCATGTCTATCCATGAAAACATTTGTAAGTTTAGTTCCTCCAGTTTCATGCTGTCTGGAAACCTCATGAATTTTGCTGTCTCTTCCAGTTCTCTGAATTTCGCAAATCTTGAGAAGAACTGCTCAATAGTTGACTCGATGATGTTTAAAAACAGCTTTTGAAGGCTTTGACAGTCTGTTCTGTCATCTTTTGGGAGGTCTTTGATGTGCCTCTTGAGGTTTGGGAAATATCTAAATCTCTCACCATCCACATCGCTCTTAAAGACTTAAAGCTTTTCAAAAGCCTTTATGTAACCAAACATAACATCAAGTGTCTTGCCAGTTCCTTGTAATTTAACATTTAAGTCATTCAAATGTTCACAAAAATTGTAAATGGAAGATTATAAGAGAGGGTTTTGTGTGCCAGCAGAAGTCACTGGCGTGCCATGTTTGGCACGCGTGCCAGGGGTTGCCCACCCCTGGTCTATGCTATCATATACCTATCTGCAGAATAATCTTGGGTTTATCACTTATTTCCAGTCTGAATTCTTTTTTCAATAGAATGAGAACTTAAAAATGCCTACATTATTAAATGAAATTTTAAAAAGCATTTATAAATGCTATAGATCTATTAACTTTATTTGCTTTTATGACCTAGTATTTCTGGCATTCTTAACTGTGTTCTGCTCAAGTTAACATAAAATCAGAATTTACCACACAACTATAAGAAAAAAAAATCAGAAAATTTGAAAAGGACATGATAAAGCATTTCTATAACCCAGATAATCCCAGGAGTGAATTGACTCAATTTTCAAATCAAACAAAGTGTATAGCATGACTTAAAAAACTTATTGCAACACCAGATAAAATACAAAACTTCTAATATCTAGACAAGGCATATTTTTAAATTCAAACCACACACACACACACACACACACAATCTATATAGTTAAAATTTTCAATTATTCAAACTGAAAAATAATTTGTTTTAAGTAGCTTCTTTAGTTTCTAATTTCAACATACAATATTGAATTTAAATAGACCAGGAACTATGTTTCTCTTTTTCACTACTGTATTCCCTACTAGGTTGTATAACACTTTACATATACTCAAGAGTAAAAATTTTTAAAAAAACAACCCAGTAATATATCTGAATTATTAAACTTCTGCTCAATCCAGATTTCTTTCCACTTCTAAGAAAGCATAACTGTATTCTGAGCACCGGGCACATGGTTAAGAGTGGATATCAGAAAAACTGAATATTTGAGTCCATTATTGGTTAGGGAAAATATTCAACTTGCAGTTTTCCACAAAGCATTCCTGAAACATCACTTTAACTAAATGACTTTGTGATAAACAAACATAATCTTACAATGGATTGTTAAACGGTGAGAGTCAGAATAAAAGCCAATTCATTTTGAGGAACATCTAGTGGAAGTCAATTTTAAGGGCAGGTTAGTAAAAACTGCTCTGGATTGTCTACTTGTCTTTTCTAATATGTTTATGGCATACTAATGGTGTAGAAAGAGACCTCCACTCACTGCCTTATTTTTACATAATCCAATTGCCAATAATTTCTGCTCCCTGGTCTTTATCATAAGGGAACTAGAACAAGCAAACTTAATACAGGAAGATTTTTTTATTTACTAAATTTGCTGAAACTATCCCAGATGTTATGATAGTTGATGTAAATGAATAGTGTCTCTGATACAGTCCACTGTAGGTTCTACAGCAAGCTTTATGCAAGTTTTCCATTTATTTTGCTAATAAATTGAGTAAAGGGTTAACAAAAACCTTTTCTCTCCATAAAAGAAATTACCTCTGGCTAACCTTCTAGCATGGTTTCCCTGGAAACCTCATAAAGGCAGGATATCAGTTATGTTTCTAAGCAACGTTTTATGTGCTAAACTTGACCACTATTGGTGAGCTAAATCTGGATTGAGGAGACAGGGAGCAGGGCTACACATGCCAAGTGAGAAGTAAAAAGAGTGGGCTTTTCTGAATGGTACATAATCTGCAACTGGCCTGTCCCTCGGCTGAATCCTGGACACTATGCCCATGTGCTGTTACAAAAGATATTGTATTGTGGAGCACAAAACAAGTCAGGAGGCACCCACCCACGTGTCATCTTTCCACTAGCCTATACTGTCACTCAGGAACAATATACCTGATGCTGATTTCCTGGGTTTTCTATCTCATTTCTTTCAACAAAGCAGAGAGGCTTGTGCCAGGGATGGTCCATTGGGTTTTGTGAGTGTGAATGCCCAGCTGAACACAAGACCACTGCTGCTGGTCAAGAAGAAAACGCAAGGTGATTAGTTACCCTCTAAAGCAGTGGTTCTCAACCTTCCTAATGCCGCGACCCTTCAATACAGTTCCTCATGTTGTGGTGACCCCCAACCATAAAATTATTTTCGTTGCTACTTCATAACTGTAATTTTGCTATTGTTATGAATCGTAATGTAAATATCTGATATGCAGGATGTATTTTCTTACAAATTGAACATAATTAAAGCATAGTGATTAATCACAAAAACAATATGTAATTATATGTGTTTTCCAATGGTCTTAGGTGAGCCCTGTGAAAGGGTCGTTCCACCCCCAAAGGGGTCGCGACCCACAGGTTGAGAACCGCTGCTCTAAAGTATGTCCTTTGGGGCAAAATATTTGTAATATGTGTTGCCAGGAGAGATGGATTATTTGCCAGGTTCTTTTCCATGCTGAAATGCATTTGCTGATATCATCTTAGCATCATAAACAATCAAGAGGAATGTTGAGTTTCATATATTCAAAGTTCAATCAAGCTTAATACTACTAAGAAGGGTACCTTACGGGGGAAAAAGGATTAGATCTGTGGAGAAGAGAATCTTAGTCAACCAATAAACTCTCATCTCTCATGCTTCAACATTACTAGAAGCCTGGTGGGGTCTGGCCACCAACCCTGATCGGGGGCAGGCCAGCCAGGGGGAGGGGGAAGGGTCGGTGGGCTGGCCCTGGCCCCTGATTGAACTCCCGGTTGAACTCCTGGTCAAGGGGACAATTTGCATATTAGCCTTTTATTATATAGGATTAGAGGCCCAGTGCATGAAATTCCTGCACTCGTGGCGGGGGGTGGGGGGGGAGGTCCCTCAGCCCAGACTGTACCCTCTTACAATCTGGGAGCTATTAGTCGGACATCCTTAGCGCTGCCGTGGAGGCGGGAGAGGCTCCCACCACCGCTGCTGCGCTAGCCAGCCATGAGCACGGCTTCAGGCTGAGTGGTGCTCCCCCTGTGAAAGCACACTGACCACCAGGGGACAGCTCCTGCATTCAGTATCTGCCCCCTAGTGGTCAGTGCATGTCATAGCAACCGGTCGTTCTTCTGTTTGGTTGATTTGCATATTAGCCTTTTATTATATAGACTAGAGGCCCGGTGCACAAAAATTTGTGCACTCGGGGGGGAGGGGGGGTCCCTCAGCTCGGCCTGTGCCCTCTTGCAGTCTGGGACCCCTCGGGAGATAACGACCTGCTGGCTTAGGCCTGCTCCCGGGTGGCAGAGGGCAGGCCCAATCCCTAGGTGCAGCCCCTGGTCGGGCTCAGAGCAGGGCCGATTGGGGAGTTGGGGCGCCGCCCCGTCATGCACAGAGCAGGGCAGATTGGGAGGCTGTGATGCCACCCTCAGTCACGCTCAGGGTAGGGCCAATTGGGGGGTTGGGGCACCGTCCCGTCACACTCAAGGCAGGGTCGATGGGGAGGTTGCGGCGCCACCCCGTCACGCACAGAGCAGGGCCAATCAGGGGGTTGGGGCACCGCCCTCTATCACCACAGAGCAGGGCCGATCAGGGGATTGGGGCGCCGCCACTCTCTCACTCAGTGCAGGGCCAATGGGGAGGTTATGGCTCTACCCCATCAACACAGAGCAGGGCTCATGGGGGCGGGGGGAGAGCTTCCCCCCTATCAGGCACAGAGCAGAGCTGCTCAGGGGGTTGGGGCCCCGCCCCCTGTCACACACAGAGCCGCAGGGCGATCAGGGGGTTTGGTCGCTGCCCCCTGTCACGCTGATCCCAGTGCCGGGAGGCATATTACCCTTTTACTATATAGGGTAGAGGCCTGGTGCATGGGTGGGGCCAGCTGGTTTGCCCTGAAGGGTGTCCTGGATCAGGGTGGGGGTCCCCACTGGGGTCCTGGCCAGTCTGGGTGAGGGGCTGAGGGCTGTTTTCAGGCTTGGAGTGACTGAAGTTCCCAAATGCTCCTTTTTTTCTTTTTTCTTTTTTATTCTGGGCCAGCTTTACCTTGAGGCTTGGCTCCAGCTCTTAGGCCTCCGAGGCTGAAAGTAGGTTTCTGGCCTTTGCTTACACTGTTGCGAATCTGCTGGCTGAAGTCCGGCGGTATTTGTTACAATGTTTCTTAAACTGCAGGCTCAGAGGCCTGCAGCCGCAGGCGGGGAACGTTGGTTTCCTCCGTCACTGAGGCAAGCAAGCCTCATGTTATTTTCAAGCTGCCTGGCTGCCGGCCGCCATCTTGGCTGACAGTTAATTTGCATATCTCGCTGATTAGCCAATGAAAAGGGTAGCAGTCGTACGCCAATTACCATGTTTCTCTTTTATTAGTGTAGATTATGTGTTTAACCTTATGTCAACATCTCAAATAAATGCCTTATTACCATTTCTCACTTCTGCCTTTTGCCATGTTACCACACCAGCTGTCACATGTCAAATGTCTCTAATACCTATCTGTAACTTTAACCATCCCTGGTAACTCAACTACTTATTATCATGAGAATCTTATGTAGTATCTCTTACAATGATCCTATATAATAAAGAGGTAATATGCAAATTGGCTGTCACGCCTTCACAAGATGGCTGCCTATGACCAGGCCGGCAGGGGGGTTAATGAGGGACGACCAAACGACTAAACAGCAGGTTGAGTGGGGCAACCAGGCCAGCAGGGGGCCTGTGAGGGGCAACCAGGCCGGCAGAGGGCAGTTGGGGGCAACCAGGCCAGCAGGGGGGGGCTGTTAGGGGTGACCAGGCTGGCGGGGGGGCGGGGGGGGCAGTTAGGGGCGACCAGGCCAGTGGGGGGGGGGTGCAGTTGGGAGTGATCAGACCGTCAAGGTGGGCAGTTGGGGGCGATTAGGCTGGTGGGCGGGGGGTGGGGGGGAGTGAGGGGTGACTAGGCCAGCGGAGGAGGGCAGTTGGGGGCAACCAGGCTGGCAGAGGGGGGTGGGCAGTTAGGGGCGACCAGACAGGCAGGCAGGTGAGCAATTAGGAGCCAGCAGTCCAGGATTTTGAGAGGGACGTCCAACTGCCAGTTTAGGCCCGATCCTGGCACGAATTTCGTGCACCGGGCCTCTAGTCACTCATAAAAAGCAAACCTCACTTGCTAATAATTCTAATGTATTTTTCTCAATTCACACTGCAACACCATACCCCTAAGTGGCACCAAACATTAATTCTTTCTCAGCTTCCAGTATATTCAAATTCCTGTGTTTTCCCCTCTGACCTACTCCAATTTAAGCATTTTCCAAGGTCCTATCTACTTACCTTCTTTCTCCTCAGTGATTTCATTCTTTATCATGGCTCCAACTATCATACTTGTGTATGAAGTATTTCCATTGTCTATGTCTACTCCATCTACATCAATTTATCTGTTCCTTAAGTACCTGATGCTTCATCAACATCTCAAAATCATCCAAAACTACACACTTCTTCCTCACCTAACATTTTGCATGCTATATGTTTTTTAGAAAAAAAGCATGTGTAAACAAATACATATATTTTTTGAAGATTTATTGTAATTTATTGAGAGCCTCTCTCCACCCTGGCAGTCACTTTATCCACTTATAGATATTGTGTACTAGCCTCAGAAAGATAGCTGGGGGTAGAGGCAAAGAGTACTGCTTGATGAGACCCAGAAGGTGGCTGCAATTGTCTTCCTCATACTACATGAACACAGCCTATAGATTCAGCTCCTCACAGAGTACCTTTACTTGGGCCACCTTCTCAGCCTTTCTACCCATAATTATCCTGCAGGAGCTGGCACTGTTCCAGAGAGGCCCATTGCAGACACTGAACCACCAGCCAGCTGCATTTGTTGTCCTGGGTGTCAGTGCCAATCTTGCCCATCACACTGGAGTCCCCAAAGAAGTCAAAGTAATCATCCTAAATCTCAGAGTTCTCCTATCTCCAGCAGGATCTTCCTGGCATTGGCGTGTTCCTTCTTCCCATCAATGCCCGCCATACACCTGGCAGCAGCTACAGGAAGAGAGAAGTACAAAGCTATCTTATACTTGACAATAGATTTGTACCTCTTTCCAGTGAATCTGCCAAGATCCATGCTGCCCTGGGAGGCTATGATGAGGTCCAGGGTCTGTTCAACCTCAGTCTGATAGGAACTCTGCAGGAAGAGTTCCATCAGGTTCAGGTAATAGGGATGCTCCCAACAATAGAGCTTCAGCAGTCAGGAGATAAATGCTTCCAGAAGTATAGCATCATTGATGGCATCCAAACCTACACCTGGCTTCTGATACCAGCAGATCTGCCCCCATCAGGTGAGGGATGAATCCATGTCATCTGACACCAGGAAGAAAGCTTAGAGCAGTTCCACACACCGGCCCACAGTCATGGCCAGTTGGAGACTATCAGCATCCTGCTTTGTTAGTTCCACCAGGTCCTGAAATGTTATCAGCACCGTCATTCCCTGTTAGTACTTCCCTCCAATGACATTGTACTCCAGGACCTCCTTGAGCAGGGCAATAGCATCTTCTGTATCTGGATGCCCCATGTCATCCTCAGTCAGTACCTTGACAATCTGGGAGAAGTGCTCGATGAAATTCTGCTTTTTTTGGACATACACATCCAACTTTTGGTCTCTATTCATTCTGAGGGAGGAGTAAAATACTGAATTTTACTCCTGAATGCCAGTTTTTCAACGAATATATTTTTTAAAAACATATGTTTGATTCTGAGTGTCAATATATATGATAATCTAAAATTATGTTACAGTATCAAAAATAGGCATATTATTTAACATGCACAGACCTTATATTTGAAGTTTTAAAAGTCAACCTTAAAAATGATGCTGGTGCTTTTTATTTAGATGAAGTAGTTAGACATGTCATATTGATATTAGTAAATAATTCTCAAGAAATAATCTATTAAAAGCATGATTAATTTTTATAATATATAGACAAGTAGATATATTTCCTTTTAAAACAATGGTTTTAAAGTATAAGCGACATATTGATGTATTATATAAGCACTTTCATCATATGAATGCAACTTACAGATATAGTAATGATCTTCTTAAGAATTTTATGGTCCTCATTAAGTTACTTATAGTTCACATTTAGTGCTCCATGTGCTTCCTGACTTTAAGTATTAGCCCACTGTGACTATATAACAGCCAATTTAAGACTAAAAATACAAACAATTTAAAGCTGTAAAGCTCTCAGAACCACCATGTTGACTAGTGTTAGCTGAGCAATAAGTCAACAGAGAGATAGGCACACTCAACTTATCTTAATCATCTCATATATATACTTGGTTTCATTTCTAAGAAAAAATATTTAAATAACTATTCTATAGACTGATGATCTATATATATAAAAGCCTAAGCTACTGGAACGACTGGAACAATCAGTCGTTGTGACACGCATTGACCACTCAATACAGGAGCTGCCCCCTGGTGGTCAGTGCACTCCCACAGCCAACTTCCCCCCCGGCCAGCAAACCTCCCACGGTTCTTCCCCCTGGCCAGGCCCTGGGCTGGGATGGGGAATCGAGGGATAGGTGGTGGCGGATGTGGCCCTTTTCCCACGGGGCCAAGGGCAGGTTCCCCCCTTGGGTCCGGCAGACAACCTCCCACGGTCACTACCCTGTCCCTTCCAGTGGCTGGCAGGCTCCAATTGGCCTGCCATGTGGCAGGTAGCGAGGGACAGAGGAGGGAAGAAGGCGGCCAACCTCCCATGGCCCCTCCCGCTGGCCAGCAAACCTCCCGCGGTCCCTCCCCCGGCCAGCAGGTCCTGTTCTTCCCCCCCAGCCGGCAGGCCCCAGTGGTGGCGCGGTGGCGAGGGGAAGAGTGGGGAGGCAGAGAACCATGGGGTGGTCAGGTGCCGATGGTGGCATTGGCGTCTGATGTCTGTTCCTTCTGCACCTGGCCCAGCGACCGTCACCTCCTCTCCCAAACCTGCCCTGATCACTGGCCAGGCCTAAGGACCCCACCCATGCATGAATTTCATGCACCAGGCCTCTAGTTTAAAAATAAAAGAGATCAATACCAAAGTTATGCCCAATACAAGGACAGGTCCCCGAGGAATTCTCAAACCCAGTTCTCACAATACAAGGACAGGTCCCCAAGGAATTCTCAAACCCAGCCTGGACCACTGAAGTGGTCCCAAGGTTGGCTTTCAAGCCTCATGAGATTCCACTTCACTTTTCCATACTATTTAAAAATTAAAGACAATGCTATAAATATGTGTGTTTACTTGCTATGTGAATCATAGTGCCTAGGTACTATAAACTATTTAAAATTATAAAAAGCAGTTCTTGTTCTTAAGTAGCTCATGATCTACTCAGGAAACCAGACATAGACATATAGAACTGTACGTGTCTAACAAGCTTATTTAATTACAGATGACACAAAGAAAATCAAAGAAGGGGCCACAGTTGTCCTTAAATATAGGAAAATAAAAATAAAATCTTAAGCATGTGTCCTTTACAATATAGGTTTAATAATATTTAAATTCCATCATGCTTGATTACTTATAGGAACCCAGTAAAAATGTATGGAAACTTTTTAAGGATTTCATTTACTTTCTATCAAACAGCTGTCTATGACACTCATTTTTATTCATTTAAACACAATTTTTCACAAGAACTGGACGTATTCAAGCATAATCTAAATAAATACTTGGCATGGACAGTGTAGAGAAAATCAGAGCAGTTGAACTGAATTAATGAACTTTATAAACCTGAGATCTTTCTATGCCAGTGATTCTCAAAGGGTGGTTCCAAGGCCCTGGGGTCACCAAGGCCCTTTCAAGGGATCTTGGAAATCAATATTATAATTACAAAGATGCTTTTTCATTGTCTGACATTTGCATTAAAGGTGCAAAATCAGTGGGAGGTAAAACTGCTGGTGCCTTAGCAAGAATGGTATTGGTACCAAAATGTAGAAGCCACTCCTTGTATTCTTTATCACAATGAATTCCAGGAAATGGGATGGCGAAATCAGTTTTATTTAAGAATGTCATTGAAGAAGCAGTTAAAATTATTAATTATATTTCAACAAAATGAGTATACAACTTTTAAACACTTTGTGTAACAAATGTTTGACATAAAGCACTAGGTGCTGTGTAATGAAATATGAGTTGTGAGTTGAGTTAGCTGCTTTTTTTAGGTGGCAACATTCTGACTTAAAGAGACAATTAACAAGTGGTTACTCAAACTCTAGTGTTAGGTAGACATTTTCTGGAAAATGAATGAAGTTGCCAATAGCTTCCTATGACTTAAACACTTTTGTGATTAAAGCATCATATTAACAAACTAGGGGCCCAGTGCACGAATTTGAAAGGAACTGTGGGCTGCGAAGCTGCGGTGGACACAGGGATGGGTCTCGGCCCATCCTCCATGCCCATGCCCGGCCCCTCCCACAGTGGCCCCTGGTCCCCTCTGCTGGCAGCCCCACTCCCGCCGCTGCCACTCCCAAACGCTAACGACACCAGCCCCACTCGCACCCACAGACAGTGCAGAGCAATTGGGGCCAGCACCACCAGCGGGTGAGAGCGGGGCTGGCACCATCAGCGCATGCGAGCCGGGGCTGCTGCCCCGATCGCCCCTCAGGAACAGAGGGAAGTGGAGAAGCCCTCAGGGGAGATGAGGGCTGGCAGCCGCCGCTTGCACCCGCTGACAGCGCTGAGCGATCAGGGCCGGCGCAGAACACTGGCAGCTGTGCGTGCAAGCAGGGCCAGTGCCATCAGTGGGTGTGAGCAGCAGCTACGGTGCCAGCAGTGGGTGAGAGTGGGGCTATCGTCGGCGGAGGGTGCGAGAGGCAGCTCCGGTGCCAGCAGTAGATGAGAGTGGGGCCAGCGCCAGCAGTGGGTGCTAGTGGGGCTGACACCGTCAGTGTGTGCAAGTGGTGGCTGCTGCCCCAATCACCCCTCAGGAGCAGGTGGAGGTGGAGAAACCCTGAGGGGTGATCAGGGCCGGCAGCCGCTGCTCGCAACTGCTGACGGCACCAAGCAATTGGGGCTGACACCGGGTGCGGCCAGTGGGTGCAAGCAGTGGCTCCAGCGCTGGCAGCGGATGCGAGTGGGGCTGGTGCCGGCAGTAGGTGCGAGTGCCCTGCGGGGCCATGGCACGCGGGAGCAAAGAATTTTCAATAACCACCAGAGGCTCGCCCCCATGATAGCAACTAGCGCCCCGCCTTGGTCTGGCACCCCGCTCACCAGCTCCACTATCCCACTGCGGCCAAGGCCCGCCATGTTCCGCACTATGCCACCTGTTGCCAACACCTGCCATGTTTCGCGTGCGCCCCCTGATGATCAGTGCATATCATAGCGACTGGTTGTACAGTTGTTTGGTTGTTTCACCGTTCAGTCTATTTGCATATAAGTGTTTTATATATATAGATGAGATTTTGAAAACCTATTAAACATGTCAACATTTGCAAGATCTGCTCAATATGGCAAATTATTATTTTCCAAAGGACTGGTGAATGGTGTCACAAAATCAGGCATGGATTAAAAAAACAAACAAAAAATCCCATTTACCGCTGCACCAAAAAAATTAAGATACCTAGGAATAAATTTAACTAAGGAGGTAAAAGACCTGTACTCAGAAAACTACAGGACACTGAAAAAAGAGATAGAGGAAGACATAAACAGGTAGAAGAACATACTGTTGTTCATGGATTGATAGAATCAACATCATTAAAATGTCCAAATCACCCAAAGCAATCTATAGATTCAATGCACTCCCCATTAAAATACCAATAGCATATTTCACAAACCTAGAAAAAACTCTCCAAAAATTCATCTGGAATAAAAAAAGACTCTGAAAAAAAACCCCAAGATGGCAGCATAGGTAAACACCGGAGTTTGCTGCCTCAAACAACCACTTCAAAAATACAACTAAAAGACAAACGGACATCATCCAGAACCACAGGAAGGCTGGCTGAGTGGAAATTCCACAACTAGAAGAAAAGAGAAAAGCATACCGAGACTCAGAGGAGGCGCAGTGCAGAAGTAAAATACTAAGGTACAGAGGCGCACACAGAGTGGGCTGGCGGCTGAGGGCGCGGTTGACATTTTCAATTGGGAGGGAGTCTCGGGCTCTGAGCTCCAGTTCCGAGCAAGTCTCTGGGGACCCAGACTCATACAGGAGAAGTGGGACTGTCTAGCATCGGTCGGAACCCAAGGGCAGCTTTCTTTCAGAGGGGCTTGCAGCGACTGCCGAGACACTGAGAAGCTGGGCCTCTGAGAGCAGCCATAACTGCTAGCCCCGCTCTGTTGATCCCATGGGACCCGCCCCGCCCAAGTCCTGCAGGGAGGCTTTTGCTGGATAGCCTCAGGCAGAGGCTGTATTAGCACCTCCCAAGAGATCCAGGAGCCAGTGTACCAAGATGTCAGAGTGGGACCATCCAGTTTGCAGCTCCATGGAACCATAAAGGACACACTCAGGGGCAGACTCAGTGAGCACCAAAGCCCCATTGAAGCAAGTCTTGCCCCGGGGGGTGTCTCCAGCACATAAGTTCTCCACTGCAGATACAGCTGATTCTCACAGCCAATTAGCCTGGAGGTCAATTCCTCCCAGTGATACCAACAACAATCAAGGCTTAACTACAACAAGACTGTGCACAAAGACCACAAGGGGGTGCACCAAGAGTGTCCTCCTCAGGTAATTGGGGAGGCTGAGCCACTGGGCCCTAGAGGACATTTAGCACAGAAAACCACTTTATCAACACAGGGAAGCATAAAAAATGCGGAAACAAAGAAAAAGGACACAAATGACAGAAATGGAGGAAGCAAAATGCTGGATATAGAGTTCAAAACCACACTTTTAAGGTTTTTCAAGAATTTTCTAGAAACTGCCGATAAACTTAATGAGACCTACAAGAAATCTAATGAGACCCTCAAGGCTGTGATGAAGGACCAACTAGAAATTAAGCATACACTGACTGAAATAAAGAATATTATACAGACTCCCAAGAGCAGACTAGATGATCGCAAGAATCAATTCAAAGATTTGAAATACGAAGAAGCAAAAAACACAGAACCAGAAAAGCAAAATGAAAAAAGAATCCAAAAATATTAAGATAGTGTAAGGAGCCTCTGGGACAGCTTCAAGCGTACCAACATCCAAATTATAGGGGTGCCAGAAGAAGAGAGAGAACAAGATATTGAAAACCTATTTGAAGAAATAATGACAGAAAACTTCCCCTACCTGGTGAAAGAAATAGACTTACAAGTCCAGGAAGCGCAGAGAACCCCAAACAAAAGGAACCCAAAGAGGACCACACCAAGACACATCATAATTAAAATGCCAAGAGCAAAAGATAAAGAGAGAATCCTAAAAGCAGCAAGAGAAAGAAACTCAGTTACCTACAAGGGAGTACCCATACGACTGTCAGCTGATTTCTCAACAGAAACTTTGCAGACCAGAAGGGAGTGGCAAGAAATATTCAAAGTGATGAATACCAAGAACCTACAACCAAGATTACTTTATCCAGCAAAGCTATCATTCAGAATTGAAGGTCAGATAAAGAGCTTCACAGATAAGAAAAAGCTAAAGGAGTTCATCACCAAACCAGTATTAGATAAAATGCTGAAAGGTATCCTTTAAGAAGAGGAAGAAGAAGAAAAAGGTAAAGATACAAATTATGAACAAGAAATACATATCTATCAACAAGTGAATCTGAAAACCAAGTGAATAATCTGATGAACAGAATGAACTGGTGATTATAATAGAATCAGGGACATAGAAAGGGAGTGGACTGACTATTCTTGCAGGGGAAAGGGGCGTGGGGGATGCGGGAAGAGACTGGACAACAATCGTGCACCTATGGATGAGGACAGTGGGTGGGGAGTGAGGGTGGAGGGTGGGGTGGAAACTGGGTGGAGGGGAGTTATTATACAGACTCCCAAGAGCAGACCAGATGATCGCAAGAATCAAGTCAAAGATTTGAAATATGAAGGAGCAAAAAACACCCAACCAGAAAAGCAAAATGAAAAAAGAATCCAAAAATACAAAGATAGTGTAAGGAGCCTCTGGGACTGCTTCAAGCGTACCAACATCCAAATTATAGGGGTGCCAGAAGTTTCCTCAAAAAGCTAAAAATGGAACTCCCATTTGACCCAGTGATCCCACTTCTGGGAATATATCCCAAGAAGCTAGAAACACCAATCAGAAAGAATATATGCACCCCTATGTTCATAGCAGCACAATTTACAATAGCTAAGATTTGGAAACAGCCTACATGCCCATCAGCAGATCAAGTGGATTAGAAAACTGGGTACGTCTACACAAAGGAATACTACGCTGCTGTAAAAAGGAAGGAACTCCTAGCATTTACAACAGCATGGATGGAACTGGAGAGCATTATGCTAAGCAAAATAACTCAGTCAGAGAAAGATAAATATCAAATGATCTCACTCATTTGTGGAATATAATGAACAATAAACTGATGAACAAAAACAGATCCAGAGACAGAGAAGCATTGATCAGACCGTCAAACCTCAGAGGGAAGGCAGGGGAGGGTGGGGAGAAGGGGAAGAGATCAATCAAAAGACATGTATGCATGCATAAAAACCTAACCAATGGACACAGACACTGGGGGGTAATGACATGAGTGGGGGGGGGGGGGTGTAGAGGGGAGGGAGAGAATGGAGAGATAAGGGCATATATGTAATACCTTAATCAATAAAGAAAAGAACAAAAACCAAAAAACAAACAATAGATTTTATTGTAACAGAGACAAAAAGTTCTTTGATATGCATTTCAGATTCCACAATGTAAATGACCTTTAAGAAACTACCACCTGTTAAGTATTGTAGTATCGTAGTATCAGAGAATATCCACAATAGTGTCCTGGTGCATGGATTCTTGCACACTGAAAGGCAATTAATTGGAAGACATATTTTAATATTGCTATTTGCCATTTCTATATAACAGAAGTGTCAGAGATTAAAGAAAATTAGTAAAATGCATATGAATATGATATACAAATTGATTAACAATAACATGATATAACAACAAAGACATGATATAAAAACAACAAAAACATGATATAAAAACAACACAGCTTCAGAATGTCAACAAAAACAACCAAATTCACGATCGACAAGGACAGATCAAAACAGAGGTGTGTGATTGGCACTAGGGAGAGCTTTATATGTATCACGCATGCAGGAGTCAATATTTATTTACTTTTAAACTGCCAGTGCACGTCATATGTGTCAGCTGGTTGGTCAGAAGGTCAGACAGATGTACAGTCGGTCACTTAGCCTTTTATATATCTAGATTATCTTAAAAGACTATAAAAATACTCCTTTTACAACTATAAATATGTGTGGGCCTGATTTTTTCCATATATTTCATCTAAAACAACCTACTGTGTGAGAATGAAACATGAAAATCTGCCTGTCTTCTATTAAGCAGACATTAAAGATATTTACAAAAATGTAAAACGATGCCACATTCCTTGCTATTTTTTCTAAAGACAATTGTTTTGCCCCCCAAAATGCTACTATGTTAATATGTAATATATTTTTTTACTGTTATTTTGAAACTAGAGGCCCAGTGCACGACATTCATGCACTGGGGGGTGGGGGTGGGGGGTGTCTCCCTCAGCCCAGCCTGCACCCTCTCACAGTCCGGGAGCCCTCAGAGGATGTCTGACTTCTGGCTGAGTGGCACTCCCCTGTAGGAGCACACTGACCACCAGGGAGCAACTCCTGCATTGAGTGTCTGCCCCCTGGTGGTCAGTGCGTGTCATAGCAACTGGTCATTCTACTCTTCAGTAGATTTGTATACTAGCCTTTTATAATTTTGAAATGACACAAGTTTAATTTTATAACCTACCAGTTTTAATTTCTAATACAAGAAATATATCTATATTTAGTCCGCACATATAAAAACTCTTTGGAATCCTCAATTTTTTTTTTTAAATGTAAAGAGGATTAGAAAATGTAAAGGGGTTCTGAGAACAAAGTTTGGTAACTACTTTTATATACTACCTACCTATATACCCTTATTGTTTTTTTTCCCCTAGAGACTAACTCCTTCAAATTTAGAATGATGTACTATGTTAAAACTTTTGTTCATTTAATATATATACAGGTTACTAAAGCTTGCGAGATACTAGAAGATAAATATCTTTAGTAAAAACACCTAACATTCTTCAGCTTTCCAAAGATCATAAACATAAGACAGATAAGAATTTTAGAGAGTACCTTTCAGCCTGGTTTAGGCCCTGAGTGAGGCTTTTATCCAGTGAGTGCTGCATCCTACATTCTCAGATCACTACATAAGTCCACAGTTAAATGTGGTGCCCCATTTTGATCTAAATTTCTACATTTGTAAAAGGAAAAGGTGTTACCTGAATAACCCCTAAGATCTCACAAATTCTATTTTACAGGACATAGAAAAATAAAAGGTAAAGTTGGAGAAATATGCATTAGATTATAAATAATAGTATCTTTACAAATGGAAGGTTGGTGCCCCTGGTTATGTGATTTTTAATAGTAATTGAAAAGTTACTGAGAGACATTAAGTATGCACCCAAGATTAAAAACAGGTCTCTAGAAATCTCTGATGTGCAAAGATGTAGTGATTTTATATTTCAATTGAGGTTTGTAAAATACTTTATTCATCATACATTTTTAGTCTTCTTTCCAGACCTCCATCATCAAAATAACATATTTTTAAAGATCTCATAGTTAAAATTATAGAATATAACTTTGGCTAAACAATCTTTATGTAGAACAGCATATATAGTATGTTTTAGGAGTGTGTTACTAATGAGAGGAGAGAAAGAAAAACCAGGAAATAAGTATACAAGGAACTGTCATGCGTTTCCATGAACTCAGCAGTGTTTGTTCTGTGCTTTGTTAATAAAACTTAGGTTATTCTCTCCAATAAAAAGTAAATGATGGCAAAACAGTACACTGAAGATTAATTCCAAGTCTAGAGTAACAACCACCCTAAACTTCCTCCTTGCCAAATGATTTTATTGCTCTCCCTCTGACATTGGTAATCTATTCAGATCACTTTACCCAGCAACATTTTATACATAAAATTAAAAAGAATCACAACTTAAATATATCAAGAACTAAAACTCAAACTGCAATGGTACATTTTAATTATTACAGTCCCAATAATTAGCAAAGTAAATCAGACAAATATGTTATTCTTTCAGTTACAGATAAAATTAATTTTAATGAAGACAAAAACTGTCTCGCCAAATAAAGGTAAATGCTAATTATTCTAATTACTTGTATTTGCAAAAGTTTACATTGTATTGCACAGTGTATATTGATTTACTGATTTTGCCAATAGTAAAGGGTCTTTGAAAACTACAAAAGATTTTACTTATATGGGAATTTCCCAAGAACCATTTGATTAAAGGTTAACCAATTATAAATAAAAATATCTTAAGTCATTAGTGAACTATTACTTTTAAAGCTCCTTAGAGTCCATCTTAAATTAGTAATTTTAGGAATACCTTGCTTAAAAATAAAAATTGCTCATACATTAAAAAATACCTACAAGTGACAGAACAATGCGTAGGTTCAAGTGAAAACTGTACAAAGTGGAAAGCAAATTCATGTGTCACTGCTGACATCGACATTACAGGGGAAGACTGAGTATGCCATGGTGCTCCGTAAGTACTCTGGGAGAACTCACAGCTTCTCACCACATTTCAGGTAATACAGAACTCAGATCCAGCCTTCCTGCCTGAGTACATCTCCTTTTCTGCTAAGCATGGGGCAGTTAAGAAACCATGCCAACTGCACAGCTGAAATGGAAACACAAATAGCTGCTCTCAGTCAGTGTGCTGGAGACACCACAGAATAAATCATCTATTTCCCTAATGGTTACCCACATGCCATCAATAATGAAAAAGCGTGTATTAATAGTCCTGTGGGACAAATGAACATAACTGCCTATGAAAATGTTGGATAGTAATTGAACAGTTCAGACAGCATTTTAAACTGGGATTTAAATCTGCTTGAGCAGATATTTCCATTATACTGGGCAGCAACATAACCGTATTTTTGTGCGTTTTCCTTCACTTGAAGTATGGAAGACTTAGTAAATACAGTAAACTCTTGACAGAAAAAAAAAGATGATAGATTATTGTCACTTAGGAAGCCAATCCAATTTATTCAAAGATTATAAATATCCATAAGGAAGAAAATGGTAAAAAAAAAGAAAAAAGGTAAATCTACAAGGCTATCAATGCAAAACAGATGTTTGAATTAAGACAAAGAAATTCAGGAAGTTTCCTACTTACAAAGGGGTAATGTTCATTGTTAATGTTTTACTATAAACTGCATGGATGAAACCTGTAACTTATTTTCTTATGAAATCAATGTTACAGAAGAAGTGTCTCAGGCCAGCTCATAAATGCATGAAATCCCAGTTCATGTTCTGGAAATTCTACACCTTCATAATTCCAGTAACACCTATAAGAAGCAGTAACTGAAAATGTACTAATTTAGCAGCAGCCTATCTTATCAGGGAAAAATCTTAATTAGAATAAATTAGAAGAACGAGAACCTTCTTTAGGTGTATTCTAAAATGAGTATAGAAGGGCCTCAGGCATCCCTGAAGTGACTAAATAAGAATTAGAAAAATTTTAGAACCTCTGAGTAATAAATAAGTTCTGAATTAATGAAAAACAGAGATAGAAATACATTTTCCTGAGATAAGTGACCAGAGAGGGGAGATCACAGGAGAGTGTTGGGTTAAAGAGTCCTGTACCCAGCACCAAGCCATACTGTTAACCCAGGACAGCGTGGTTATTAAGTCCTCAGAAGGCGAGGGGCGTGAAATGGGCCGAGGAGGCAGGTGGTGTGCCAAGATCTGTTTGTAGATGTTCACAGGCTGGCTGGCTTTCATCATTTCAAATTAACTATTAATGGGAGGCAGTGTAGTGCAGTGGAGAGTGTCCTGGGGCTTGGTCTGTTAATAGCCAGGTGGCTTTTGCCAACTCTGCCTCTCCAAATATGTTTTCTCGTGCGTTTAAGGGGATGAAACAGGTAAGTGCAAAACGGCTGAGATCAAATGTAAAGCACAGTATTCGTAAATGTAGTTACTTCTGTGAGGCAAAACGTAAGGTACTGTCAGGGCAGAGTCAGTGAAAGGAAGTACAGCTACAAGTTCTCCTAGGCTTGGATTAACTGAGTACGTGCACGCAGGAAGTAATTGGAGCAATGCCTTATTTTACTGCCAAAACCCAGCGCAGGTAGAAGCTGCTTCAGAAAGTCTTCCCTGGACCTCTACTCCCTGTTGCCAATCATGCCATATTCTGCACTTGCTACAAAGTAATGGGGCACGTACTATTATAGGATAACTCATTTGCTTTCCATAGACTCTGAGTTCCCTGATGAGCGTGACTTCGTCTTGTTCAACTCTCAATTTTCAGTAGGTAGCAGTGCCTGGCACATAGTCTCTTATAACAATTACTGAATTGTGCAGTCTATGCCTTAAGTAGGATAATTTATGACAGAACTCTGGGACGACTAAATGTTCTAGTTTAGTGGAATAAAATGTAACCTTTTAGTAAAAGATAGGTGACTGACCGAAGCATGTAGACAAATAAGTATTAATCTGTGCCCAAGAATCTAGGAGAGGATCAATGAAAATCAAACATCAACACTTAAAGCCCAGATCCTCTGGTGCATTTCCATTCAGGTAATAGTAAACATATGCAAAAGCTGTGGAATAAAGGACTTGTGCTTGGTCACGAGACCTTGGGTAATAATACGAGTAACGCGACTTGCAGAAAAGAATTGTTCACAAAGATCGACAGCAAAATTGACTTCAGTTGCATTGGGGGGGCGTGTGGGGCGGGGGAGATCGCCTGCTGTTTCTTAAAGACCCAAAACTTCCTGCCCTGAAACCCGAAGGTGTAAACCTGTTAGAGACGTGGCTGGGTCCGGGCGACTACAAGCCTCAGACCTCGAAGCTGGGGTTTTTATGTCACTTTTCATCCGTGTGCGGGAAGTGCGGGGGTGGGACGGGGTGATTTCTATGTATTCGTTTGCACTCGTTACTAGAAAGACACTGACACGTTTAGGCACCGTCCCAGCAGGGCACCGGGGGCCTAGGTACTGCTTCCACAAAGGGCGGTCCATCTGGGTCGCTACCCGCCGCTGCGGACTCGGCTCCTCCCGGCGTCGCCGCGGCGGGGAGCGGGCGCCGCAAGGCCTGGGCGCGCAGCCCCGCTCTCCCGAGGAGGCAGCTCAGGGCCAGGGCGCCAAAGAGGCGCCCGCCGGCCGCTCCCCCCGCCCCACCCCCCAACCCGCTCCCCGCGACCTCCCGAGGATGAGCGGACCCCGCGGCTCTCGGGATCCGCACCGCACTTACTTAGACCTGCTCGCGGGCTGCGCAGTCGGCCGCGGACACGCAACCAGATGCCGCGTAGCAGCGTCCCCGCGCGCCGCTTCCGTCGCTCCACATCGTCCTCCTCCCGGCGAGGGGCCGCCGCCGTCGCCTCAGTCTAGCCTAGCTCTAGCCGGAGGTCCTGCGGGGCCCTCTCGACTCCTCCACTTCCGGCCCACACGCGGTGTCGCCAGCAAATACTCCCGGCGGCTTCCACATCACCAGCTCTCCGCCTCGCTCCCTCCTTCGCTGCCAATAGTGGGGAATGCGCATGCGTAGAAATCGAGGCCCGTGGCGTCCCTGAGACGGTGGCCGAGACGGACAAGATACGTCGGCGCCTGGCCGCAGGCATTTTCGAGTTTCCCGTGGGATTGACTGCGCTGCAGAGGGCTGTCTCGCGACCTCCCCGCCCCAACCCGAAGACTCTGGGGTGAGAGCTCGGAACCCACCAGCTCTCTCTGCTGAAAGCACGTTTTCAGAAGAAAGTGCCTGGCTTAGAGGGCTGTTAGGAGTAGAGGAGTGAATTCCTGTACTTCAAACCGCTTCCATAACTATTTTTCTCTTTGTTTTCTCCCAACCCAGCCCTCTCCTACTTCTGTCCGAGTGGACCATCGGGCAGATTGAGATTTTTGTGGGGCCTGAACCTTGCGAGAATTAGGGAGCCCTTTTAAAGAAAAAGAATGCAACATTATCTTATTTTTGCAAATTACTAAAGTACATGACCAAGGGAACATTGCTAGGGCCACTCTCAGGGTCTTGGAAGTGGCCCCACAATTCTGCCCCTGAAACTAGAGCTTTATTAGCTTCACCGTCAACCCCCCTGGACACGTAATTGTACTGGATTGTTTATTTACAGATGCCTGTCCCGTGTCACTTGGCCATTCCCTATTCTGTGTACACTGTTTTATATTTACAGAATTTGTTAATCTGCTACCAGATCAAGAGCTCCAGGTCAAAAAAAAAAAAAAGCTTGATGAAAGTGTGGACAAAAAGGGGCCACCTGCTAACCTCACTAATTTAGGGAAGGCCTGTGCAGCGAGCGGTCTTGCAAGCTCAAAGACCTAAAGTAACAACAAAGGATGGTCTGATATTAAAACTTTTTAAATGAAAAAGCAGTCTATGGTGGGTAGTCATGTCCTACACCAGTATTTTCCCTGACAAAGATCAAATTTGATCTTAAACGAGCCTATTGTGTGTGGGGTTTTGTTTTGTTTTGTTTTTGCATCTATGATAACATAACTTTGGAATGTCAGGGTAACTTGTAACTTCTTTTTTCCTGACCTCTCAGGGCACCAGGGCTGAGACTACAAATTCCCTCATTGTTACTGTTATCGTGTTAATTGTTGACTGCTAACTATGCTGTAACCACTTATATAAAAGAAGCGTGTGTCTATCATTTTACTTTTTACCCAAACTCAGGTTTTCCCCGCTTTGCTTTCTCCCACCTCCCTATTCCATCACCAATGAATTTCATGTAACCTACTTACATCTCCTCCTTCGATGGTAATTTATAAAAATAGATGAAAAACTGCCATTTTCCAGAGTGTTATCTCAATATGTTTAGATTCTGCTTCCCGGCAATTGTCCAGTTTGGCTCAAATAAACTCACAAAAATTCTTTACAGGTTTGAATGTTTCTTTCTTTCTTTTTTTTTTTTGATTGTCTAAAGTTTTACCTATGTCTCCTTTTTCCCCAATTGACCCCTCCCTCCCAAATGTTTCTTATGTTAACATTAACTTCCTTTTGTTGAGCACCAAAGGCTAGGCACTAAGATAGACTGCTTACATAAATAAATAATCACATCAAAGCTATAAGATGCTTAATGAAAAACCCTTGATTCTCTTTGAACCAACCATAAGAAAGTCTAAAATAATAAAATGTCAGTAAAAATCAATAGCTACTGAAACCTAAGGACTGGGTTTGTTTTCATTTCTCAATCCTGTATACCTAGGGCATTTATTATGTCATAGTAGGTAGGTGCTCAATAAAGGTTTGATAATAACTTTATTTTGAATCCTTGAACAGATACTAGAAGAACCCATAGTTGATTTCTGGGCAGCTGTTTATGTATGTATTATGAGTTATATATCATGTGTCATTATGAATTATATATTATTTCTGTATTAAGAGACAAGAATGTTACAAGATAGGGGACCTGGCCCTTAGCAGAGCTGCTTAGGGCTGGCCAGTAGTGTGTGGGTTCTTGACTCCATGCAGGACAAATTGTACAACATGTGAACAGGTGAATTTTAGAGGACGCTTATTAAACCTGGGAACAGTGAAACAAGGAAGGGCCTAGGACAGGGTGGGCAACCTTTTTGTGAGTACGTACCAAAACCAGCAAAATCTCTGACTCAAAAATTCTTCTGCGTGCCAACGCTAATTTTTTGAGAACATGTTACGCCTACTTGATATCTCTTAACGTGTACATATGTGAAGAAGCTTGAAGAAATAATAAAATACATTTGAGCGACAAAAACACAGTATATGCTGATGAAACATATATTTATTTTTTAATGTATACATTTACACTGATAGTCCGACAGAAAACTTTATGACTCCGTTTGATATTATCAGTGGGACTTTTGCTGCTGCATCACTGATGACAGAGATTTTACATCAGGTTTATATTTTGTGGCCTCCAGAGATATGCACGAGCTACTACTTTCATCCGTCAGGCTACTCCTATTACGAGACTTAACAAAATTCATCACTGAGAACGCGTATGTGGATGAAAACATGGAGAGTAACACTGTTGCAAAGTTTTTTAAACAGAAAAAATTTTCTGGAATGGCATTCCAAGTCCTCAATAGTTCGTTTTCGACACCATTGAAATTGCTCTTCCCCTCTCTCGTCAATCCATGTCTATGGTCTTTAAGATAACTTATTATGTAAAATTATTTATCTATCTAAGATGCACCTACACTGAATCTATCTGAAAAATAAAAAAGTCGATATTAAGAAAAAAATTGTAAATGGAAGATTATGAGAGGGTTTCACATGCCATCAAGCTACTGGCGTGCCATGTTTGGCACGAGTGCCAGGGGTTGCCCACCCCTGGCCTAGGATAACAGAGGAGGGACTAGTGATGGTGAACCTATGACACGTGTGTCAGAGGTGACACGCAAACTCATTTTTTTGATTGATTTTTCTTTCTTAAATGGCATTTAAATATATAAAATAAATATCAAAAATATAAGTCTTTGTTTTACTATGGTTGCAAATATCAAAAAAATTCTATATGTGACACGGCACCAGTGTTAAGTTAGGGTTTTTCAAAATGCTGACATGCCGAGCTCAAAAGGTTCGCCATCAGTGGACTAGGTGACAAAATGAGCCTAGGCAGAGCTGTTTCGGATCACTAAGAAGTCAGAGAAAAGGGGGCCTTGGGGACAGGATGATTTGCCCAGGATGAACTGCCACTGCCCATTGCTGCCCTGATTGCAACCCTCTGGGGTCCCTTAGAATTTAGGAGATGGGTGCCTGTGGGGGAAGAACAGGGGAGGGGTGCTTCTAGGAGGGAGAGCACTGCTGAGACCTTAGGTTTGAAGAGTTTTAAAGGCTTGGAGTTTAGGGGTAGTCTTAGGGGAGGATTCAACAGAATATTCATTAGTTTTATGTTGATGTGCCAAAATGAGATTTATTCCCTTCCTATCCCCTTGGATATGGCAGATGACACTAATTGGATTTCCGCTATTTCCCAGTGTAGAGTGATTTAAGCTATTTATCCTCTGGTTGGGGAGGCGAAGGGCAAACCATTTACTCGCAAATGTGCCTGGTTTAGGGAAGATAGGATTTACTAAATGGCTGCATACTGCTTGTTTGACTCTGTCTCAGTTTCCCTATTCTGCTTGGCCTGGCTTACTAGCCTGTCTCAAGAACTCACATGGAAGTTGTGTCATCATGAAAAACAAATAGGACAGACAGCCTTAGCCATTATTGCAAACGCCAGTTTTCCCACTTAAGTAACAGCAGAGGGATTGGGAGGGGTGATATCCTCTTCAACCCATGCTTTCAAAGCCAACCAGCCAGATGAGTACTGGTGCCACTGCTTGCAAACAGGAACAGAACCGAGAGGCTGTCACTTTCCAAGCAGAGAAAGGGCTTCATGGTCTCAGAAAGGACCCAGTGCACAAATGCACAAAGTGTTCTTGCGTCTCCCACAGCTACGAAAACAACTCTTATGGGTCAACCTCTTGCAAAAAGCACCCGCTGCGTTGGGAGGCTATTGGAAGCTCTGTGTGTAGTCACGCTGCTACCACGGACCCCGGGTTCTCCGCAGCCTTGCAAGGCGGGTGCTATCCCCAGTACCCTTTCCCAGAGTCCCCCGCCTGCTTCCAACATTCCTATGACGTCATGGCTTTCCCCTAGCCTACAAGTGGGAGCGCGCATGCGCGCAGCATTTCTTTCGCGGCCAGGGCCTCCGCAGCGGCGGGTGGCGACTGAGCCTGCGCGGGAGCGTCCGGCGAGCCGGCTTCTCAGTGCGGCGTCAGGTTTGGCGGCGGCCCCAGAGGCTTCGCGTCAGAGAGGAGTTTTGTGGGGCGGACCCCGCAGTCCACGGAGAGAGCCAGCGGTGGAGTCTGGGCCGGCAGAGGCTGGACCAGAGTGACCAAAGCAGGAGGGGGCCATCTTGCGTCCAGCAAAGGTTACACATTCATTATTATTCTTTCTGGGCAAAAAGTTTTCCAGTTCAGCCGCCCCCTGGATGCGTAGGGGAGAAGTGCGGACCACAGGGCTGACCACGCTGCGTTGGCAGCGGGTCCACGACCCATGGGAGGGTTTGTTGGGGCAGAGGAGCGGTGTGGACCGCCGCAGTGAGCTGGCAGGCGTGTGTCGGTGGAGATGGAAGGAGAGACCGTAGGCTTGGAGAGAATTACCTTGTTTCTCCTCTTACCCTCGGGCTTTCGTTAACTTGCTCGCTCCCGCAGGCTTCTGGCTTTTTCTTCCCATTGATTTCTTTCCGCTGGGATGCTCCCCACGTGTCACCGAGTGCCGTGGGAACCCGTGGTCTCATAGGGAAACAGCCCCGCTTGTCCAGGATTGCAGAAGGAACCTGAATGGTACCACTTTCTCTCCAATAACATGGCATTGAGTCATTCCCCCATAGCCACAAGCTTGCTAGTGTGTTTTGTTGTGTCTCCTGGACAACATAGGCAGCAGCAACTGGATGGATGAGTCACTGTGTACTAGTTACTCTATATTCATTCTCTTGAAATCTTTGCTTACTGTCGACAAGTGTTCCCCTTCTTATCTGCTTAGTATTTTTAATACTTGTATTTTAAATATTGCTTGGGTCGGGGATTTACCAAATGCTAGGTACTGTGTTAAGCACCTTCAGTGAATTATCTGATGTCATCATCATCTTAATTTCTGAAGTTATTGACCCCATTTTACACTTCAGGAAACTGAATCTTAGAGAAACTAAGTAGTGACCCCATATCACACAGACATTAAGTGTTGGAGTCCAAGGTTGAATTCATTTATTGGACTCCAGAGCCTGAGCTCTAACCACAAACCTGGTTTTATTTTATTTTTTCGAAAATTGAAAACTTAAGCTAAAATAACCCCAGAATCTGGAAAATTAAAATTAGAACACATGTAAAAAGCAGTGGAAATCCTAACATTATATCAAAATACAATTTAAATGAGTAAAAATATTTGTCTATTCATTTTATACTAATTTTGGAATTCTCGCTATCTATATAGCAGTCTTACAATAATTTGAGTCTTTGACTGGGACTTGTTGAGGGAAACTGACTTCGAGACCATAGAGAATCAACAGATCCATTGGAAACTGTATACCAATACTTGAACATTTAAAGAAGTATTTTTTACATACTTAATTTTTACATACATTATCTAAATTATAAAAATAACATTATATACCAAAATATTCTGGCTTGAGAGAGCATGTTTTGAGAGGTAGGACAGTTAACATAACCAGGTGGTGCATTCAGTTATGCAAATGAGACACCGTGAGGGGAAGCAGTTAGTATATTCAAAGATAAAAGAATGTAGTTTCTTGCCGAAACCGGTTTGGCTCAGTGGATAGAGCGTCGGCCTGCGGGCTGAAAGGTCCCAGGTTCGATTCCGGTCAAGGGCATGTACCTGGGTTGCAGGCATATCCCCAGTAGGAGATGTGCAGGAGGCAGCTGATCGATGTTTCTCTCTCATCGATGTTTCTAACTCTCTATCTCTCTCCCTTCCTTTCTGTAAAAAATCAATAAAATATATTTTTAAAAAAAAAAAAAGAATGTAGTCTCATGGGTTTATCTCTTGATCTACTTCCCTCAGTGGAAGTGGGATTTTCTTTGTCAGGAATAGACTGAAAAATGTGTGTGTGTTTTTCCCCAGAGGCCAATAAATGGCTGTTGTGAACCTTTCCCAGTGCGGTCACAGCTGTTGAATATTTTTTAAATATATTTTATTGATTTTTTACAGAGAGGAAGGGAGAGGAATAGAGAGTTAGAAACATTGATGAGAGAGAAACATCGACCAGCTGCCTCCTGCACACTCCCTTCTGGGGATGTGCCCGCAACCAAGGTACATGCCCTTGACCGGAATCGAACCTGGGACCCTTCAGTCCACAAGCCAACACTATCCACTGAGCCAAACCGGCTAGGGCAGCTGTTAAATATTTTTAACCTGAGTGCCTCCAGCCATGTCTCTCTCTCTCTCTCTCTCTCTCTCTCTCTCTCTCTCTCTCTCTCTCCCTCCCTCCCTCCCTCCCTCCCTCCCTCCCTCCCTCCCTCCCTCCCTTCCTTCCTTTTCTTTCTTTTGTGAAGGGTTCTATTTATGTAGAAGCACAAGCTTCCTACAAAGCCAAATTTCAATTCAGTGAGCTAATGATTTGTTGAAAACATCAGTTTTAAGAAGTTTGTTTCTGGTACTGTGTCTGACAGAAAGAGAGGAGAGATATAAGAAGTTCAGAAATATAGTGAATTGAGCCTTATTTGTTATTATCATTATTAGCAATCATCTTTTGCATTATGTGCTAAATAAGGAATGGAATAATTTCAATAGAAGCTGTAATTTAGGGAGTAAGAAAATTAAAATAATTAAATTTAGTATTGTAAATTACAGAGAATGGGACTTCTGATATTTTTGATAATAAATGCTAAATAGAATTAAGATAAAATAGTTGCTTATTATTAAACTAGAGGCCCGGTGCACAAAAATTTGTGTACTCGGCGGGGAGGGGGGCCCCTCAGCCCAGCCTGTGCCCTCTCGCAGTCTGGGACCCCTCGGGAGATAACGACCTGCTGTCTTAGGCCTGCTCCCGGGTGGCAGAGGGCAGGCCCAATCCCTAGGTGCAGCCCCTGGTCGGGCTCAGAGCAGGGCCGATTTGGGAGTTGGGGCGCCGCCCCATTATGCACAGAGCAGGGCAGATTGGGAGGTTGTGATGCCACCCTCAGTCACGCTCAGGGTAGGGCCGATTGGGGGGTTGGGGCACTGTTCCCTGTCACACTCAAGGCAGGGTCGATGGGGGGGTTTGGGCGCTGCCCCCTGTCACGCTGATCCAGGTGCCGGGAGGCATATTACCCTTTTACTATATAGGGTAGAGGCCTGGTGCATGGGTGGGGCCGGCTGGTTTGCCCTGAAGGGTGTCCTGGATCAGGGTGGGGGTTCCCACTGGGGTCCTGGCCAGTCTGGGTGAGGGGCTGAGGGCTGTTTTCAGGCTTGGAGTGAGTGAAGTTCCCAACCGCTGCCGGGGTCCAACCCCAGCAGGTCCAGGGGTTCCCAAAGGCGTAGACGGAGTCGGCGAAGAAGGAATGACACGGAGACAGCGTTCAGTTGATCAGCAGCCTAGCCAGGATCTCCAGCCAGGATCTCCAGCCAAGTTCTGGTCTGGATCTCCAGAGAGGTTCTGGTTAGGATCTCCAGCCGGGTTCTGTGTCCATGTTCTCTTGCTAGGTTCTCTAGGTTCTCCAGCCAGGTTCTGTAGCCATGTTCTCTTGCTAAGTTCTCCAGCCAGGTTCTGTAGCCATGTTCCCTCGCTAGGTTCTCCAGCCAGGTTCAGTCACCAGGTTCTAGTCAGGTTCTCTTGCCATGTTCTATCCAGATTCTGTAGCCAGGTTCTGTCTCTAGGATCTTCTGCCATGTTCTCTCCAGCGAAGTTCTTCTGTCTCTAGAGAACGTTCTGTATAGGTTCTGTGCCAATTTCTGTCTCTTTATTTCTTGCTGTCTTGTTACATCTGTATTTATACCAGTTGATTCAATCCTATCAATCTCTATTACAAAGGTTAGGGCGTTCCTTATCTCCATTCCAGGGAGTAAAGATTATGTAGCTTAAGCATGATTGTTCGTAGTTAAAGTGATTAACTACCCACCTGGCACTTAGTTAAGAGGTTTTATTCCCTCCCTAACTTCAGGGGAAAATCCCTACCTGGGGAAACAACCTTTCTCAGAGACCTTGGTTAAAACATATAGTGCCAAGAAGGTGAGCAAACATATTAAGAACAGTATGCCATATATGCCAGGTCCCTTGAAACAGCAAGCATGGACCGGCTCCCGGCAAACCGCTCCTTTTTTTCTTTTCTTTTTTTATTCTGGGCCAGCTTTACCTTGAGGCTTGGCTCCAGCTCTTAGGCCTCCGCGGCTGAAAGTAGGTTTCTGGCCTTTGCTTACACTGTTGCAAATCTGCTGGCTGAAGTCCGGCGGTATTTGTTACAATGTTTCTTAAACTGCCTGCTCAGAGGCCTGCAGCCTCAGGCGGTGGAACGTTGGTTTCCTCCAACGATCCTCCATCACTGAGGCAAGCAAGCCTCATGTTAGTTTCAAGCTGCCTGGCTGCCGGCTGCCATCTTGACTGACAGTTAATTTGCATATCTCGCTGATTAGCCAATGAAAAGGGTAGCGGTCGTATGCCAATTACCATGTTTCTCTTTTATTAGTGTAGATGTAGAGATTGAAAGACATTTGCAGCATTTACAACATTGATCCATTTCACTTGGTAAACATGAATAAGGTGTTCTCTTTAAAGACTTTACATTAAATATTTAGTTGAATTTTATCTTTTACTTAAAGTTACTCTCTTTCTGTTTTATTAGTTGAACCAGAGGATTCACCCATCGCTTCTATGGCTGCCTCACAAACTTCACAAACTGTTGCATCTCACGTTCCTTTTGCAGATTTATGTTCAACTTTAGAACGAATACAGAGAAGTAAAGGACGTGCAGATAAAATCAGACACTTCAGGGAATTTTTAGATTCTTGGAGAAAATTTCATGATGCCCTTCATAAGAACCAGAAAGATGTCACAGACTCTTTTTATCCTGCAATGAGACTTATTCTTCCTCAGCTAGAAAGAGAGAGAATGGCCTATGGAATCAAAGAAACAATGCTTGCTAAGCTTTATATTGAATTGCTCAATTTACCTAAAGATGGAAAAGATGCTCTTAAACTTTTAAATTACAGGACACCTACTGGAACTCGTGGAGATGCCGGAGACTTTGCCATGATTGCATACTTTGTATTGAAACCAAGATGTTTACAGAAAGGAAGTCTAACCATACAGCAAGTAAATGACATTTTGGACTCAGTTGCCACCAATAATTCTGCCAAAAGAAAGGATCTAGTAAAGAAGAGTCTTCGTCAGATAATAACTCAGAGTTCAGCACTTGAACAAAAGTGGCTAATACGAATGATTGTGAAGGACTTAAAGCTCGGGTTTAGTGAGAAAACTGTATTTTCTGTTTTTCATAACAATGCTGCTGAGTTGCATAATGTCACCACAGATCTGGAAAAAGTCTGTAGGCAACTGCATGATCCTTCAGTAGGGCTCAGTGATATCTCTATCACTTTATTCTCTCCCTTTAAACCAATGCGTGCTGCAATAGCAGATATTGAGCAAATTGAGAAGGACATGAAAAACCAGAGTTTCTATATTGAAACCAAGCTAGATGGCGAGCGTATGCAAATGCACAAAGATGGGAATGTATATGAATATTTCTCCCGAAATGGACATAAATTTACGCAACAGTTTGGTGATTCTCCACAGAAAGGTTCTCTTACACCATTCATTCATAATGCATTCAGAACAGATATACAGATTTGTATCCTTGATGGTGAGATGATGGCCTACAATCCTAATATGCAAACTTTTATACACAAGGGGAATGAGTTTGATATTAAAAGAATGGTAGAATATTCTAATCTCCAAACTTGTTATTGTGTTTTTGATGTACTGATGGTCAATAATAAAAAGCTAGGACATGAAACCCTGAGAAAGAGATACGAAATTCTTAGTAGTATTTTAACACCAGTACCAGGCAGAATAGAAATAGTGGAAAAAACACAAGCTCATACTAATAAAGAAGTAATTGAGGCTCTGAATGAAGCAATAGATAAAAGAGAAGAGGGAATCATGATAAAAAACCCTCTATCCATTTATAAGCCAGACAAAAGAGGTGAAGGATGGTTAAAAATTAAACCAGAGTATGTAAATGGCCTCATGGATGAACTGGACATCATAATTGTCGGGGGCTATTGGGGTAAAGGTTCACGGGGTGGAATGATGTCTCATTTTTTGTGTGCTGTCGCAGAGAAGCATGCTTCTGGTGAAAAACCATCTGTGTTTCATACTCTCTGTCGTATTGGCTCAGGTTACACCATGAAAGAACTGTATGATCTGGGTTTGAAACTGGCCAAGCATTGGAAGCCTTTTCATAAAAAAGCTCCACCAAGTAGCATTTTATTTGGAACAGAGAAGCCAGAAGTGTACATTGAGCCTTGTAATTCTGTCATCATTCAGATAAAAGCATCAGAGATTGTTCCCAGCGACATGTATAAAACTGGCTGCACTTTGCGTTTTCCACGAATTGAAAAGATCAGAGAAGACAAAGAGTGGCATGAGTGCATGACTCTGGATGACTTAGAACAACTTCGAGGGAAAGCATCTGGAAAGCTTGCGTCTAAACACCTTAATGTCGGTGGTGATGATGAACCCCAAGTAAAAAAGCGGAAAGCTCCCCCCAGAATTAAGAAAGTTATTGGAATTATTGAGCACTTAAAAGCACCTAACCTTTCTAACGTAAACAAAGTTTCCAATATATTCGAAGATGTGGAGTTTTGTGTTATGAGTGGAATAAAGGGCCATCCAAAGCCTGACCTGGAGAACAGAATTGCAGAATTTGGTGGTTATATAGTACAAAACCCAGGCCCAGACACATACTGTGTTATTGCAGGGTCTGAGAACATAAGAGTGAAAAATATAATTTCTTCAAATAAACATGATGTTGTCAAGCCCGAGTGGCTGTTAGAATGTTTTAAGACCAAAAGCTGTGTGCCATGGCAGCCTCACTTTATGATTCATATGTGCCCATCAACAAAACAACATTTTGCCCGTGAATATGATTGTTATGGTGATAGTTATTTTGTTGATACAGATTTGAACCAACTGAAGGAAGTATTCTCAGGAATTAAAGATTCTAGCGAACAGACTCCTAAAGAAATGGCCTCTGTGATTGCTGATTTAGAGTATCGATATTCCTGGAACTGCTCTCCCCTGAATATGTTTCGAAATCACACCATTTATTTGGACTTGTATACTATTATTAATGACTTGACTACCAAAATCGAGGGAACAAGATTAGCTATTACAGCCTTAGAGCTTCGATTTCATGGAGCAGAAGTAGTTTCTTGTTTAGCTAAGGGAGTGTCTCATGTAATCATTGGGGAGGATCATAATCGTGTTGCAGATTTTAAAGCTTTTCGAAGAACTCTTAAGAGAAAGTTTAAAATTCTGCAAGAAGGTTGGGTAATTGATTCAATAGACAAATGTGAGTTACAGGATGAAAATCAATATTTGGTTTAAAGCTTGTTTTTTTAGTGAGGAAATCATCTTATTTGGCCAACCCCTAACAGGTGATAATGATAAAATATTAAACTAAATTTTATTTTTATCTCTTAATATCTATGCTTGAATAATATTATTAGATATCGGAAAACAATAATTTTCACTTTTGAAGTAGACAAGACAGTGGCCTGAGGCCAAGAAAGAAGAAATTATTTTAGCAATGTAGTAGTTGATGATTTTTATAATCAAGATGGAAAAAGCTTTAAAAAAAGATTTTTATGTAATATCCCTATAACCATCTAGAAGTTTGACTCAGATATTAATAAAATACATGTAGAAAGTTTTAGAGTCAGAATTTTAACCTAAACAGGATTTTCTGAAGTCATAATAGTTTTTATTTAATAAAAGCATTATAAGGAAAAAGCAGAATTGTTATAATTGGACTTGTAAAAATAAGTCTTTTAAACTAAATACTGAATTTTGAAAAATATCAAATGTTGTAAACAAGTTTATTTTTTAAGGTTAAGGTCAAGCTCATGAATAAGACCTTGCTAGTGATATCATTAGCTAAATTAGCGGAAGTGGAATGACAATGTCCTAAAAACTTAATTAGATCAATATAAATGATAGTCACAGTGATTTTTTTTTTTAGATATAGTTCATCTCAAAACGGCATGTGTGTTGTAACTTTCACTACAGAGAAATAAATTGCCTTGACTTTTAATATTACTTACTATCCTTAGGTTAGTTAAAGTCAGTGTGCATTGTATATATTGTGTCTGGATTTCTATGCCAGATTATGGAATATAGCTTACATGTTGTGAAAAATATACTTTGACACTATTGAAATACTTAGAACTTGGTACCTGAGAAATGGTGTGTAGGTTATTTATAATAATTAGAAATGTTATCCAAACAGTGGAACAAGTGTATGTAATTTTATTACATTTCTTAATTTAAATAAAATATTTATATACTATTGAAATGATTTCTTATGGTATATTTACTTTAAAGTAATAATAGTTATTTCAATCAGATGTTATGGTATCAATGTAAATATTGATTAATTCAAGTCAGGTTCCTATTAAAGGTCATTTGTATTTTATATTCCTTAATGAGTTTTATTTAAAAACTTGAGGCCCGGTGCACGAAATTTGTGACGGGGGGTGGGGGAGTGTTCCTCAGCCCAGCCTGCACCCTCTCCAATCTGGGACCCCTCGAGGGATGTCCAACTGCCCGTTTAGGCCCTAAACAGGCAGTCGGACATCCCTCTCACAGTCCAGGACTGCTGACTCCCAACCGCTCGCCTGCCTGCCTGCCTGATTGCCCCTAACTGCTTCTGCCTGCCAGCCTGATCACCCCCTAACCCAGGGGTGGGCAAACTTTTTGACTCGAGGGCCACAATGGGTTCTTAAACTGGAGCGGAGGGCCGGAACAAAAGCATGGATGGAGTGTTTGTGTGAACTAATATAAATTCAAAGTAAACATCATTACATAAAAGGGTATGGTCTCTTTTTTTTTTGGTTTTATTCAGTTTGCCCACGGCTGCCCTAACCACTGCCCTGCCAGCCTGATCGATGCCTAACTGTTCCCCTGCCGGCCTGGCCGCCTCCAACTGTCCTCCCCTGCCGGCCCGGTTACTCCCAACTGCCCTCCCCTGCAGGCTCGGTTGCCCCCAAACTGCCCTCCTTCGCAGGCTGGGTATCCCCCAAATTGCCCTCCCTTGCAGGCCTGGTACCCCCCAAACTGCCCTCTCATGCAGGCCTGGTCACCCATAACTGCCCTCCCCTGCTGGCCTGATTGCCAACAACTGCTCTCCCCTGCTGGCCTGGTCACCCCCAACTGCCCTCCCCTGCCAGCCCGATCACCCCCAACTGCCCTCTCCTGCTGGCCTGTTCGCCCCCAACGGCCCTCCCCTGCTGGCTTGGTCACCCCTAACTGCCCTCCCCTACAGGCTATCTTGTGGTGGCCATCTTGTGTGTTGGAGTTATGGTCAATTTGCATACTGGTCATTACTAATCAGCATATCAGAGATAATTAGCATATCCCTCTCTTATTGTGTTGAAGTGATGGTCAATTTGCATACTGGTCGTGATAATTAGCATATCTGGTCGTGACTGTGAGGGTGTTGTTACCAATTTGCATATTACCCTTTTTTTAGTATAGATTAACCTTGTATATTTTTTATAATATCTACTGAGAAAAATTACAAACTACAGATAAATGAAGTGGGGAAAAGCTATATAATTTTACCATTTACTATTTTAGGTTATTGATGGAAAGATTAGTGCAAAACATTAACATTATAGTGTAAATAAGTATAAAACAAACTAGAATGCTCTAATTGATCAGCTTTTCTCAAAACATCTTGAGTCTATACCAGTGGGTCGCCAGCCTGTGGGTTGCGACCCCTTTGAGGGTTGAATGACCCTTTCACAAGGGTTGCCTAAGACCATAGGAAAACACATATATAATTACATACTGTGTTTGTGATTAATCATTATGCTTTAATTATGTTCAATTTGTAACAATGAAAAACATCCTGCATATCAAATATTTACATTGCGATTCATAACAGTAGCAAAATTACAGTTATGAAGTAGCAATGAAAATAATTTTATGGTTGGGGTCACCACAACCTGAGGAACTGTATTATAGGGTCGCGGCATTAGGAAGGTTGAGAACCACTGGTCTATACCTACACCATTCTTAATTGCTGGACACTTTTCCATTGAATGTAACGTACTGTATCAAGCCAGCCCATTGATTGACTTTCAGGCTATTTTACCATGTCACCTCCCTCCCTTCTCTTTTTCCGTTGAGCATTTGTAATAAATCTTTTACATAGTCTATGTACACTAGTCCTATTCATTTCTTATACATTCCTAGAAATGGAATTACTGATTCAAAGTTACATATTTTCTAGTGACTTAATACGTATTGCAAAATCCTGGCAAAAACGCCTTTCAAGATTTTTCTCATCTCCTAATGTTGGAGAGTTCAGTTACTTAGTGCTGGACCTATTTATTTTTATTCACTCTGTAGGCATTCTCATCCTATGTCATGGCTTTAAATGTGCTGATAACTCCTGTCACTTTTAGCCTGATTTCTTTGCTGAACTCCATGTATATCTAACACCTCCATACGAAGTCTGATGTGTGTTTATAAGCATTCTTTTAAAAATTTATTATTAAAATATTAATAAGTATTATTACTGAACAATTGTAAATGCAGAAGATAGAATAGTATAATAAACCTGGACATGCATATCATCCTGTCTCAACAATTAGCAATGATTAACCTTTTTTTTTATATTTACAGAACTAGATTATTTTGAAGTAATTGTAGTCACATAATTTCATCTACAAATATTCCTATAGAAGTCTTGATTTCTCAAACAAACTTAATGATCTTTTTCAGTGTTTCCCTCCTCACTAAGCTGTATTCTATTCACCCAGATGCTTAAGCCAAAAACCGGGGTTCTTC
The DNA here is from genome assembly GCF_964212035.1 of Myotis nattereri. NCBI lineage: Eukaryota > Metazoa > Chordata > Mammalia > Chiroptera > Vespertilionidae > Myotis > Myotis nattereri. The sequence goes on from NC_138076.1 coordinate 32,883,214, forward strand.
ATCTGTTCTCACACTTACAGTGCATAGCAAATCTTGGATAGAGCTTCCACATACATTCAGAATACGACCTCTCACCACTCTTAGAGATAACCAACCATAGTTTCCTCCTCCATTACTCACTGGACCATTCTCATACCCTCACAGTGGGCCTTCCTCCTTGTGCTCTTACTCCACTGCTATCTGTTCACCAGAACAAAAGTTGTTTAAAGATGCAAATCAGATCATGTTAACATGGTCAAAACCACTAAATCCTCACCATTAATTACCTCTAAAGTCTTTAACATGATCTGTTGGACACGGTCCCGCATCATCTGTTAGCTCTCTGCCTTAATTTCCTACCAGTTGCCCCGCATCCCCTGCAGTCACACTGGTTTGTTTGCTTTTCCTTTCAAGATCATTGAGATCTCTTATATTTTCCTTCATCCACATCCCACTTTATTATAAAATTATTTCCCAGCCCTAGACAATAAATTCTGTAAATGAAGACATTTGGTTTGTGTTGTGCACTGTTGTACTATTTATAGAATAAATCCTTTGGAGCAGACTGAAAAACCTACTTTGCTCTTATTTTCCAAGGCCATGGTTTCTTGCCACAAAGTAGGATGAGCCATTAGTATTCAAAAACTCCTTCACCCTCTTCTGCATCCCCGATGACTTAGAACTGTCCCAAAAGAATTCATTCATGTCTTCTGACTCATGGTACCTTCTTGGAAAGTCAGGTGGCTGGATTAGGTAATTCTTACTCATGTGCTTGCCTAGGATAGGAATTAACAAGACTGTTTGAATCCTTGAAATCCTCATTTTTGGGGAAATAGTTTGAGTTTAGCTTTAAAACATCTAATACGAAATTCTTTCACCACTAGAGCTGTTCCATAAATAACTCCACCATTTACTTTCAACCAATGTATATTAAGTTCTTACTCTCTTTGATAATCATTTGGGTAAAAGAATGAATAAGGCAGGCTTTGCCCTCAAAGAACTCAGAGTGTACTGAAAGATAAATATAATTAGAATACAAAAGATAAATGTTATTCTAATTAAAGGAATAGTGGATTGCCCCAAAAGCCATGTTGTACAGAAAAAAAGAGTGCAAGCTTTAGAATCAAGTCTTCCTAGACCTCAATCCCAGTTCTAACCAAGTATCATTTTGAGCAAATCACAAACTCTAAACTTTAGTTTCTAAACTTTCAAATAGAAACAATGCCTGCGTCACTCAGAATGTTTGACAGAATGAAAGCAACCAGCACATAGAAAGCGCTCTCCAGCTTTTTTTTTTTTTTTTGCTTTTTTTCTCTCCAGCTTTTATCTGCTGCTCTTACATAGGCCTCTCCCATGGGGTTGATAAGTGAGTGGATTCTGGAAAGATATGTAGAATTTCATCAGTCATGGTGCTATGGAGGGTTTTTCCTGGCAGGGGCAAGACAGATTATAAGTAAAAACATGGAGAGTACAAAAATGTGGGAGGATATTTGTAAAGTATTTAAATTTAGGTGTGTGTGTGGGGGTGCGTTATAGGTAAATAGATCAGGATAGATTTTAAATGCCACACAACAAAATATGGGTGGTGTCTGGAACTCAAAAAAAGTCTACTGAAGAATTTTAAACAAGGTATTTTAGGGCCAAGGCTAATTTCTTGATTTCCCCCTGACTTCATTCAAGCTGATATAACAAAGATACTACTGACCGGGTGGTTTAAACAATACACATTTATTTCTCATAGTTCTAGAAGCTAGAAGCCCAAGATCAGGGTGCCAGAGAGGTGGGCTTCTGGTGTGTGTCCTCTTCCTGGTTTACAGATGGCCGCCTTCCTACTGTATCTTCCAGTCGGGGAGAGAGCTCTGGTCTCATTGATAAGGGCACTACTCCCATCACGGGGGGGGGAGGGGGGGGGCTCCACGGCCTCATGAACTCATCTACACATAATTACTTCCCAAAGACCAGACCACCAAATATCATCACATGAGGATTAGGGCTTCAGCGTATGAATTGCAGAGGGACACAGACACTCAGTCCATAGCCCCCCACTAGCCTTTTAAAAATGTAATCGTTCACAAATAGGAGAGTCTCATAAATTGTAAGCACTGTTCTGGCATTTGAGCAAACAGCAATAAACAAAATCGGCAAAAATTCCTGCCTTCATTTGTTTTACATTTTAGTGGGCAGGAGCCAAAGAAGAATACTTAATAATTCCTCCTCTCTCTGGTTTCCTGGTTCTCCCTCTTAGATGCTGTCTCCCTCCACATTTAAACAAGCCGGTGTTTCTTTACTAAATTTTTTTTCCACATACAGCATTTTAAAAATATATTTTTATTGATTTCAGAGAGGAAGGAAGAGAGAGAGAAACATCAATGATGAGAGAGAATCATTGATCAGCTGCCTCCTACACACCCCACACTGAGGATGGAGCCCCCAACCAGGCCCGTGTCCTGACCAGAAATCAAACCTTCACCTCCTGGTTCATAGGTCCACGCTTAACCACTGAGTCTTGTCACCTGGGCCACATACAGCATTTTAAGAGAATTGTCTAAAATGCTAGTTTTATTTCCTGGCTTTTCAATCTTAAAATTACATATATAATTTTCTTAAAAAATAAAATAAAGTGATCTCTCTATTTCTACATCCCATAAATATTAAGAGCTTGTTGGAGATTCTGTTAAGGGAGCGCAAATACTTACATAGTTCCCATCAAGAAGAAAAGATAATAATTTTCTGAAGAGAAGTACTTAGAATATTGAGCGAAGAAGGTGTGGACGAAAGGGGCCACATGCTAACTTGACAAACTCAGGGAAGGCCTGCATGACGGTTGTGCAAACTCAAAGACCTAACAGTGGTTCTCAACCTTCCTAATGCTGCGACCCTTCAATACAGTTCCTCATGTTGCGGTGACCCCCAACCATAAAATTATTTTCGTTGCTACTTCATAACTGTAATTTTGCTACTGTTATGAATCGTAATGTAAATATCTGATATGCAGGAGGTATTTTCATTGTTCGCAACCCACAGGTTGAGAACCGCTGACTAAAATAACCACAGAAGATGGTCTGAAATTAAACTTTAACTACAAACAGGTCATGGTGGGTAGTCATGTCCTAGGCCAGTATTTTCCCTGACAAAGATCAACTTAGATCTTTACAGAGCCCATTTGTCTTTTTGCCTCTAAGATAACTTAAAGGTGAAATGTCTGGGTAACTTGTAACTTTCCTTTTCTCTGGACCCCTCAGGGCACAACAAATGGCACCAGAACATTCCCTCATTACTATTGTTATCAAGTTAATTGTCAACTGTTAATTATGTTAAACTATCCTGTATCCATCTATGTAAAACAAGCATATGTCCATCATTTCACTTTTTACCCTATCCCAGAGGTTTCCCCACTTTGCTTTATCCTACCTCCTTAATCTATCACCAATGAATTTCATGTATCCCAACTATGTCCCTTTCCTTTGATTGCAATTTATGAATTCAGATGTAACCCGCCATTCTCCGGAGCATTACCTCAATTCATTGAGGTTCTGCTTCCTGGCATATGTCGACAGTGTGGCTCAAATAAACTCACAAAAATTCTTTACAGGTTTCAATGGTTTTTTTACATTAACAAAGGGAACACCACCTAGTAAGCAAGGTTAACCAAATGAAAGCTGGTGATTCATGGTGAGATGTCATAGGAGGATTGCCTTTAAAGCAGGGGTGGGAACGTCCAGCCTGAGAAATCATTTGCTCTGGCCCTGCCAATGCATTAATTAAATGTTTGACCAAAATAACTAATTGTTAAGTTGATAATTTTATATGGCTCTCGAAAGATATTGTAAATATCCAAATAGTCCTTGGCAGAAAAAAGGTTTCCCACCCCTGCTTTAAAGGAACAGATAATTAATAGGATATTTGACACTTTTTTGATCATAGAAAAAAACATAAAAATCTTCCTAAGTCTTTTTTTTTTATAGGGTTTCATAACCTTGATACTAACATCTAACAAATACAGCACAAAATTTGGAACTAGAACTTTCATACATTATTAGTGGGAGTGTGAAATGGTGCCACTCTGAAAAACTAGTAATTTTTAAATGAAGTTCTATACCTACTCTGTGACTCAGCAAATCTATCCTTAGAGATCTACAAAATGGAAGGGGAAAGCTATGTTTAGAAAATGATTTGTTCCACAATGTTCAAAACTTTATTCAGAATATCCAGTAATACATACTGTATGATTATATTTATATGAAGTTCAGGAAAAAACGATACTAGCTTATGTAGATAGGAATCAGAACAGAGTTGACACATGGGCGGGGGCCGGGGGTGGTGAGTTGACTGGAAAGGAGCAAAGGGAGCTTCCTGAAGTTATGGAAATAAGTAATTTGATTGATGTGTTGGTCACACAGATATATCCTATCTAATAAAAGAGAAACATGGTAATTGGCGTACGACCACTACCCTTCCCATTGGCTAATCAGGGCGATATGCAAATTAACTGTTAGCCAAGATGGCAGCCAACAGCCAGGCAGCTTAAAGTGAACATGAGGCTTGCTTGCTTCAGTGACGGAGGACTCCAACATTCCTCGCCTTCCTTGCCGGCCTCTGAGCCTGCAGTTTGAACATTGTAACAAATATAGAAGCTAAACAAAACCCCAGAAACCTGCTTTCAGCGAGCCGAGATCTCAAAACTGGAGTTGATACAGAGCTTTGATTATCTTCCACACTGGTAGTGTTAGTGAGGTTCTAGGGAGCTATGTAGAACCAATGAAATCCCTCAATATCCAATGAGTACAACATGGAGAGAGGAGATTTGAGGAGCAGAAAAGAGAAAAGACATGTGCAAGGGATGATGGGTTGAGAAAATTAAGAGAAACAAAGCAAAGAGAAAGAAGTGGAAAAACTGAAGAGAGAAAAAAGGAGCAGCATGGTAGAGTGGAAATTGTGTTGATTTTGGCAATAAAATCTGCATTCTAATCCCAAATCTGACCCTTTAAAAGGACACATAACCTCCTGCACTTTGTCTAAGTAGGAGGTTATAACCTCTGATATGTCCAAGAGCCTAGAGTCCATCTATTGGTGTGCCTTTATCCTGATGATGAGAAGTTAACCTAATATGAGGATTTGGTTGGCAGATGGGACTGGTGGGCAGCTGGTGGGAAGATACAGAGGAGAAACATGACATTTGATCCAGCAGTGGCTTTTCCATCAGTCTTTTGATTTGAACATGAGATTTCTCCATCTTATGTAAATAAAACTATCTTTCATAGAGTTGACCTTTTTTTAATCTCTAACCTCAAACTACCAGCTAAACAAATGCACAAACTACCAGCTAAACAAATGTACTTCAAGAGAAATTATCTTGCCATTCTTCCAACAATACAAACATGTCTTTCCTATCAAATTGCCTGTTCTAAGCCCCTCTTACTGAGAAATTCCCATGTATAAATTCAGAAGCAGCCACTGCAATTCCACCAACTTCTGTCAAAGTCAGCACAGCATCGTGATTCAAAGCCAAACCTTAACATAGTCCTGGCACGGGGTTGTTGCTAAAATAAGAGTAGTGTTGTCTTTATAACAGTGCTAGTGTACTTTTGTTATAAGACAAATAAATTAATCCAAACTCACGAATTTCTTGAGAATCTCAGGCAGTTGAAATTTTGTTATTCAGTTTAAAATAATGATTATAAAATTGCCAAAGCTCCTGATAGTTGTAATGAATAGCAGTACTGTATCTTAGAGATTTAAAATTCTTAGAATTTTCTATGTGCTGAAGGGAACTGGCAGCTACTGCTGGCTAGATTTTAGGTATACTTTCAGGAAACAAAAAGTAAACCTAATTCAGCAAATAATGCAGGGCTTTAAATTCTTTCAAAATATATGTCATAATATTTAAGGGTAAAAATACCATTCAGTACTATGCATTCCTTAAATTTCATGCTTTATGTAACTTAACTAAGGTACATTCTTTTTCTTATGATGCTAATAATGGTTTTTACAATTATTGGAGCAAGACTTTTTTGGGGGGAGGAATTGAGGGCATGGGTTACTGTTGCAAAAGAAAAGTATGAGTAATATGGTAATATTTTCCCTCCACTTCACTCTCTAAATTCCCTCCTTCCTTCCAGAAATTAGGTATTGTTCATAACTGCAAGAGGGTGCTGTGAGTCATGCAATTTAGTCGTAAGTGACAACTGGCAATCTGTAGCGTGTTTGGGTTTAGGGTAGATCATCGTTTTCAACTGATAATATGAGGACTAACTATCAAGAGTTTACAAAGATGTTTAAGTTACTAATTGTTTCACTGTATTTGGCTTTTCAAATGAATTGATAAATAAGACAGTTAATGAACCTGCAACCCAGGTACATGCCCTTGACTGGAAATCGAACCTGAGACTCTTTGGTGTGTGGGCCGGTTCTCTAACCACTGAGAAATGGCTGCCAGGGCTTGAAAGCCTTTGAAAAGAGGTAAAGTGAAAATTAAGCAAGCACTTAAGCTGGACACCTCTTGCTGATGTGGAGGTTAGGGCCTTTATTCAGTTTTGAATTGTTTTTATTCTTAGTCTCATATATAAATTCATTTTTCTTATAATATATCTTTAGTTAAAAGATAAAAATATAAGGCACATTAACTAAAATAAATCATGAAGAACATATAAGTAATATTACACATACATATCAATATGATTATCACCAGACTAATAAATTGTATTCATCTGACACAAATTCCTGTATATCATATTGAGTTACAAAGTTCTAGCCATTCCCAAACAATGTTGAACAAAAGATAAACTATACTGACAATTATATACAATTTCCCTTTATGTATTGGTAATGTAGCACTATTCATAACCACAATGTATTTATTTATAAAGTAGTGCTTATGAATAATAACTTCAGTTGTTCTCTTTTTCTAATCACTTCAAGAAAAAAAAAAGCCCAACCATTTAAAATGATAATCCACTAAATTTTTAAGTATGATCTGCAAAAACTAATAATCATGAAATGGAAGTATTTTTATATATTCTTGATGCTGAAATAGTTAATTTTAGCATGTATTTTAATATACAATAAGTTCCCAAATTGGATATGGTATGCTATTTTAAAATTCCTGCCAAATAATCATGGTTTACTTTCATTATTCATTTAAAGAAAATTAAAATGAATTTACTTATTAAAAAACAAAAATTGAATTTAGGAATATTGTTCCAGTGACTATTGCTACAGAGCAAGTTAATCCAAACCTGAGTGATATCAAACAACCATTCTCATTCTGCTCAGGTGTTCAGACTGAACACGTGTGCCTTGTCTTGATTCTACTATGTCTGGAGACTCATATGAAACAGTCTCTCTCCCCCTTGATGGCTTTGAAAAAGTGGCCATGGATCCACAACCTCGAGGAGCTGAATATCTGCAATAACGATGAGATTGGGGAAGTGATGGTTCCCCAATGTATCCTTCAGATGAGAAAGTAGCAATAGAAAACTAATACAGATTTTTGGTTCCAGGAGCGGAGTGCTGCTACACAAATACCTAAGAAGTAGCTTTGGCCCAGCCAGCATGACTCAGTGGTTGAGCATCGACCTATGAACCAAAGGTCATGGTTCAATTCCTGGTCAGGGCACATACCTGGGGCCTGCAGGGGGTGGATGATCAGTGATTTTCTGTCATTGAGGTTTCTATTTCTCTTTCCCTCTCCCTTCCTCTCTGAAATAAAAAAGAAAATATATACTTTAAACAGTAGCTTTGGGATGGGTAGTGTGCAGAGTCTGGAAAAAATTTGACAAGCACGTTGGAGAAAGCTGAAATCACCAAGCAGACTGTTAGTGGAAGTCTCATTTCAAGGATGCAGTCAGTGAGGGGGCTCAAAAGGAAGCGAGGAACATATTCTTGGAAATTGAAGCCAGAGGTATCACTGTTAAATAGTGGCAGAAGCTTAATGAAATTGTCTCTTACAATTATGTAAAAAGAAGAATTTGTAGGTGATGAACTTGGTTGTATAGCTAAAGATATTTCTAAACAAAGTATTAATGATGCAACCTGGTTTCTTGCCACTTACAGTAAAACTAGGAGCCCAGCATGCAAATTCGCATGGCGCCACCCACCCTCGAGTTGCCTTGGGCTGGTCCCGCCTTCTCCTGCCTCCCCAAGTCCCCCTCCCTGCTTCCACCCCATCTCCCTGCTTCCCTGCTCCGCCTCTCTGCTTCCCCACTTCCACCCCAGAGCAATGCCCAAGGCGTGTGCAGGCAGCCACCTGATGATAGGAACTAATAAAAAGGTAATATGCTAGCTAATGGTCTGGGTGTGATACGTTATAGCATCCCAGCTAATTTGCATATTATCTCTTTATATGTATAGATACAAAAGGAATTAAACAAAATCTGTTTTTGTTGATTAAAGAGAAAGAAACCACAACTAGATGATTTTGAAAATTCTCAGCCTCTCCAGATAGTAAAGCTGCTGAAATTAAGAAATTGCTTCAAATGTGTGGCATCTAGAAATAGTTGAATTTATGATTGTGCAAACTTTTGCTCAGAAATACATAAACAACAGATTATTGAACTTCACGAAGTGTCTTTTCAAGAGATTCACTCAGATTAGAGGGCCTGTAGAAAGGTTAGCTATGTTGTTTGTCTCCGGGCCATCTTAGCAGGAGGTCAAAGAGGAGAAGGTCTTATCTTGCACAGATCTGTTGTGTGATTTTTATCTATTGGAAAGAACCCTACTAAAATCCTCAGGAGACACATAAGATTCTTGAGAAAATTATTTCAGCAGAAACACTGCCAGCTTGGACTGAGAGTATACAATGAAAAGAGATTGAGGGAAAACCACCAAAATTCTATTGGCAGGAAGCAGTCTCAGAAGACCACTGAGCTGCAAACATATGCCTTCTTTTATGAAAAAAAGAATGACTCAGAAGGCAGAACCATGAGTTCAGAGATTGGAGTTAAAAGCCACAGAGAATTACTTCCAAGCTTTGACAACGAATCCAGGAACTCTCACCATGTGCTTGGCTGGATTTCAGAATGTCAGAAACCCTTTCTACCTTTCACTGAAGAGGAAAGTCTGCAACTGTTGTTTTATCTCTCTTCGGCTATTGCATATTGGGTGTCAGATAATTTGTGCCTTCAGTTTTGCAGGTCCATAGATGGAAAGCTGGACTTACAGTTGATACCAGGAACCTCATCTGATGATGAGTTTTGTTCTTTGCTGATGGGACTCTATCCATTGGGAGGAGGCAAATGTATTTTGCATATGGAAGGGAGGTATATCATTGAGGATTAGGAGATGAACTGTGGTGAAATTTAAGGTCCTCATGATCTCCACCATCCTTGTAGAACCCCCTCCATTTCAATATAGGCAGGACCTGTTATTTGCTTCTTATTAATAGACTATGACGATGATGATGGATGGCACTCCCCTGATTATATTACATTGTATAAGTCTCCATCCTATTAGCTGATTTGCCCCAGAGTGTCTTTTCCAGCTCCCTCTCCTCCCCTCCCTCTCCGCCTCCCTCCTGTACTCTTCTCTCCCTCTTTCTTCCCTTCCTCTCCCCCCCCTCCTTGCTAACTTTCATGCAAGTAAGTTGTCATGGACCCTATAACTGCAAGAAAATGAATTCTGTCAATAACCCTGAGAGCAGGGAAGCAGATGCTTTCCCAATTGAGCCTAGAGGTGAAAACATAGCAATTGATAACTAATAACATCTCATCATGCTCTCTTCTTTCTGAAACCTTTCAATGATTAAATAAGGTAATGCATGTCAAAATGCTCAGCCGTGTTTAGTGCATAAAAGACTCTAAAGAAATACTTCTTCATTTGCTCTGTAAGGCCAACTGGAAAAAATACAAATTGATTGTAATCCTATATAATAAAACCCTAATATGCAAATCGGCCAAACAGCAGAACAACCTGCAGAATGACTGGCGGAATGACCAGTCACTATGACACACACTGACCACCAGGGGGAGAAGCTCAATGAAGGATCTGCCCCCTGGTGGTCAGTGTGCTCCCACAAGGGGAGTGCCACTCAGCCAGAAGCCGGGCTCACGGCTCCACTGCTGGCGGGTGGTAAGGAGTGAGGGGTCCCAGACTTCAAGAGCCCCAGACTGCAAGAGGGATGTGTGACGCCCGATCCCCAGGGGGGACTGGGCCTAAGCTGGCAGGCGGACATCCCCCGAGGGGTCCTGGACTGTGAGAGGGCATAGGTCGGGTTGTGGGGACTCCCCCCCACCCCCCCCAAGGCACGAATTTCGTGCACTGGGCCTCTAGTACATTTATAACCTGACATCAAACTAATTTTTCATCTGATCTCTCTCTGCTTAGTTCCAGCCAAATTAACTTACTTCATCCTTTCTACTTCCATGACTATCCTGTTTCGTCTATCTGAAATACCCTCTCTGAGCACCTACTATAATAACCCTCAGATTTAAAATCCTATCCATCTTTAAAGTCACAGTTCATGTGTCATTTTTATTATATGATCTGCCCCAATTTCCTGGTCATGATGACTTTCCTTCTCCCTGCCACCCAGGGATTTAGAAATTCTGTGTTCCTTATAATTTTCTGCCTCATAATCTATTTACCTGATATTATCTTTTGGGTTAGTTCTCAGAGGATCTGAATAATGCTATGTGAATCTTTGATGCTTCAGAGCCTTATTTTGTTGAGTGACTCATAAATATATTTGGAGTACAACTACATAGAGTTGCCGCACTCCTTTCTTTTTTGAGACTTTATCCTTTTTGCCGGGAGCCGGTCCATGCTTGCTGTTTCAAGGGACCTGGCATATATGGCATACTGTTCTTAACATGTTTGCTCACCTTCTTGGCACTATGTGTTTTAACCAAGGTCTCTGAGAAAGGTTGTTTCCCCAGGTAGGGATTTTCCCCTGAAGTTAGGGAGGGAATAAAACCCCTCAACTAAGTGCCAGGTGGGTAATTAATCACTTTAACTACGAACAATCATGCTTAAGCTACATAATCCTTACTCCCTGGAATGGAGATAAGAAACGCCCTAACCTTTGTCATAGAGATTGATAGGATTGGAATCAACTGGTATAAATACAGATGTAAGGAGAAAGAGAGAGAGACAGAACCTAGGCACAGAACGTTCTCTAGGGACAGAACTTTGCTGGAGAGAACATGGCAAAAGATCCTGGACAGAAACTGGCCTCAGAACCTAGAGACAGAACCTAGCGAGAGAACATGGCAAAAGATCCTGGACTGAACCTGACTACAGAAATTGGCAAGAGAACCTGACTAGAACCTGGTGACTGAACCTGGCTGGAGAACCTGGACAGAACCTGGCTGGAGAACCTAGCGAGGGAACATGGCTACAGAACCTGGCTGGAGAACCTGGAGAACCTGGCTGGAGAACCTAGCAAGAGACCATGGACACAGAACCTGGCTGGAGATCCTAAACAGAACTTCGCTGGAGATCCAGACCAGAACTTGGCTGGAGATCCTGGCTAGGCTGCTGATCAACTGAACGCTGTCTCCGTGTCATTCCTTCTTCGCCGACTCCGTCCACACCTTTGGGGACCCCTGGACCCGCTGGGGTTGGACCCCGGCACCTTTTCATATCCATAGCATCATTGTTGTATTTTAGAGATATTATACCGACAAATGAAATTAACAGTGTCCACTGCTAAAAAAACTTTCTTCTGGAAAATATATATACACTCACATGTATAACTCAGTGGTTAAGAGTATGAAACACTAATTGAAAAGAATATATGTACCCCTATGTTCCTTGCAAAGTTGTTTATAATAACCAAGATTTGGAAGCAGCCCAAGTGTCCATTGCTAGATGAGTGGCTAAAAAAGCTGTGGTACATTTACACAATGAAATACTACTCAGCCATAAAAAAGAATGAAATCTTACCTTTGTAACGGATGAATGGATCTGGAGAACATTATGTTAAGTGAAATAAGCCAGTCAGAGAAAGACAAGTACCATATGATTACACTCTTATGTGTAATCTAATGAACAAAATAAACTAATCAATAACATAGAAGCAGACTCATAGATATAGAATAGACTGATAGGTGTCAGAGGGGCCATGAAGCTGGGTGAAAAAGGTGAAGGGATTAAGGGAAAAAACTCATGGACACAGACAACAGTATGGGGATTCCAAGAGGGAAAAGGAGGTTGAGAAGGTAGAAGAAGGTATAAAGGGTATAAATGGTGATGGAAGGAAGCTTGGCTTTGGGTGGTGAACACACAATCTAATATACAGGCGATGTATTATATAGTTGTACACCTGAAAAATATATAATTTTATTAGCCAATGTCACCACAATAAATTCAATGAAATGGAAAAAAAGAGTACATACTGTGGAACAAAAGTGTCTGTGTTTGAACCCAGACTTCTTTAGTTGGGGGAGTTTTTCTGTGCCTTAGTCTCCTCTTGTAAAAAATGGGATACAATGGCACCTATTTTATAGGGTCGTTTTGAGGACTAAATGTGTGTGTGTGTGTGTGTGTGTGTGTGTGTGTGTGTGTGTATTAGGACAATGCTTAGAACACTGCATTGTATTTGTTATTATTTTTGTACATAATGTGGGAAGGAAAAATAATAGCTGCCAAGGTTCTGTGATACATAATAATTATGGAAAGTGAATTGGAGTGTAGAACTGCATTTGTAAGGCAAAATCTTGTAACAGGAATTATCAATCTTTTTTTTGCCCTTTCTTATAGACAATGTTCACAACTGGGGATAATTTTGCCTCCCAGGAGTTTGGCAACATCCGGAAACTTTTTGATTGTTAAGATTGAGGTGGTGTGACTTCCATTGAGTGGGTAGAGGTCAGGTGTACTGTTAAATATCCTATAATGAAAAGACCTCCACAAGACCAAAATGTCAATAGTGCTTAGGTTGGGAGAACTTATTCTAGAATAATCTGAACTGTAATGGGACAAGATCTTATAGTACTGTGAGCAACTCCTTCAGACCATGCATAATCATAGCTTTATAACAAGTTAGTTTTTCATTCATAAAATGCTAATTCCTGCCTACTTCCTTTAAAAGGGTTAGTATGTGGGTTAATTAGTGTTTGCAAAGTCCTTTGAAGATGCAAAGCCCTATGTAAATGCTATTTATTATTAATTACCTCTGGAAGACCTATGCTATGACCACATTTGCTCACTAGGACAATCAGGCCTCAAAGACCTAAGTGATACTGAATTATTTTTGATAACTTGCAACTTTTATAATGAGAAAGATAGGCATCAGGGACCTTAGCCAATTTTAGATAGTAGGGATATGACTGTATATAAATTGGCTCATTAAGATCGATATTATAAGTTTTTGCTTTGGGATGAGTGTGCTAAGTTGAAGTAAATTTCTTCCAATTTTGCCACACTATGCAGGGTGTGACAAAAGCAGGTTTACAGTTGTTTATGTAGAAAATAATATAATAATACAATAAATAATAATACAAGAATAAACTCTGTGTTTTGAGTACTCAAAACTATAAACCTACTTTTGCCACCCCTTTTCTATAGCAAGGGAGGGTGGTAGAATCCCTAATATAACTTTCATTGTTATGAGGAAACAAAAATAACTCATAGGAAAAAATTCTATTATTTATACTTATAAACTGTTTTTCTCTGGCCCATGAGTCCCTGTGTAATTTGTACTATTTGATAAAATGAAGATAATAAAATTATTTGGAAAAACCTAAAGAAACCAAGACACTGGGTAGAGTACAGTATGCTTTTTTTCTAGATATAAAGTGTATATCATGTCCCATAAATATAATTTATTCTTTGACAGTATAAATGCCCTTAAATTTCAATATAGTGCTTGATCATATACAATGTGATAACTTTCTCTTAGGGCATATAGAGTCTGACGTTTGGAGATATATGATGGTCTTACCTTTACCTCAGCATCGATCTGGGAAATGTATTTGTTGGTGACATGCTGGAGTGAATCTGGGTTGGTTATCATTGTTGAGGCCTAAGTTCTAACTGTGGGGTTTGACGTTGTCCAGTTCTGATGGGGCTCATATATGAACTTCAGTGTTTAACAAAGGTGATGTTTCAGTTCAATGGGGGAAATATGGGTTATTTAATAGTTTGGAGGTAACTGTATACTCATCTAGAAAACAGTCAATTTGGAGTCCAGTTTCATTGCTTAAACCAAATATATTTCAGATAAACCAGATATTGAAAAGTAAGAAAACAAAGCCACACACATAATACAAATTTAGAAGAGTGGTGTTTTAAGTATAAAAACAAAAATAGAAACCAGAAAAGAAAATATTGCTAAATTTAATTTATAAAATTTATAAAAATACTTTGCAGTAAACACCATAAATAACTCAAAGGGAGTGACACAGTAAGAAAAATATTTTTAATGAAATAGAGAAAAATGACATTTTCATTATTATATGAAGAGCTCTTGTAAGAAAGGCTATTGACTAGATAATAAATAACAAATACAAGTGTATATAAAAATGTTCAAAAACATAAAAAGATGTGTCAGAGAAAACAAATGGCTATTAAATTTATTAAAAAGATATTCTCACCCAAGACAAAGACTAAAGTTGCATTTCTTGTTTTGCTATCAAATTTGCAAACCAAAACATTGACGATATATGTGTTAATAAAAATTATAGAAAATAGACATATTCTCATGCTTTATTGATGCAAGTATCTATATTTATATCATATATATAGTGATTCTCTATGGGGGAAAATGGCAATATGTATTCAAATTTTAAATGCATTTGTACTCTGGCCAAGTTATTTAATTTCCAGGGAATTATCATACAGATGCTGTTACACATATACAAAAGGAGATAATCCCAAAGATACTGTGAAATTATACTATAGTGAATGAGAACAAATAGCTTAAATGTTGAGAAATGTTTAGTTAAATAAATGACAGTATGTCAGCCCATGATAGCATGAAATTATTAGGACAGAGCAATCATTTTCTTTTTTTTAAATATATTTTTATTGATTTCATAGAGGAAGGGAGAGGGAGAGAGAGAGATAGAAACATCAATGATGAGAGAGATTCATTGATTGGCTGCCTCCTGCATGCCCCCCACTGGGGATTGAGCCCACAACCTGGGCATGTGCCCTTGACCAGAGTCGAACCCGGGACCCTTCAGTCCGCAGGCCAATGCTCTATCCACTGAGCCACAAAGGCTAGGGAATATCATTTTCATGTTGTTGTGTGTTTTGTTTTTGTTTAGTTTTTTGTTTTTTTTTATATTTTTTTATTGATTAAGATATTACATATGTGTACCCTCTACCCCCCCCCCCCCCCCCCGCTCATCCCCTCACCCCCCCCCGTTGCCCGTGTCCATTGGTTAGGCCTATATGTTTGCATATAAGTCCTTTGGTTGATCTTTCCCCCTTGCCCCCACCCTCCCCTACCTTCCCTCCAAGGCCCGACAGTCCAATCAATGCCTCTCCGTCTCTGGATCAGTCCTTGTTCATCAGTTTATGTTATTCATTATATTCCACAAATGAGTGAGATCCTGTGGTATTTATCCGCTCTCCAGTTCCATCCATGCTGTGGCAAATGGTAAGAGTTCCTTTTTCTTCTTCCTCTTCTTAAAGAATACCTTTCAGCATTTCATATAATGCTGGTTTGGTAGTGATGAACTCCTTTAGCTTTTTCTTATCTGTGAAGCTCTTTATCTGACCTTCCATTCTGAATGATAGCTTTGCTGGATAAAGTAATCTTGGTTGCAGGTTCTTGCTATTCATCTCTTTGAATATTTCTTGCCACTCTCTTCTGGCCTACATGGTTTCTGTTGAGAAATCAGCTGACAGTCGAATGGGTACTCCCTTGTAGGTAACTGACTGTCTTTCTCTTGCTGCTTTTAAGATTCTCTCTTTATCTTTTGCTCTTGGCATTTTAATTATGATGTGTCTTGGTGTGGTCCTCTTTGGATTCCTTTTCTTTGGGGTTCTCTGCGCTTCCTGGACTTGTAGGTCCATTTCTTTCACCAGGTGGGGGAAGTTTTCTGTCATTATTTCTTCAAAAAGGTTTTCAATATCTTGCCCTCTCTCTCCTTCTGGTACCCCTATAATTCTGATGTTGGTACGCTTGAAGTTGTCCCAGAGGTTCCTTACACTATCTTCATATTTTTTGAATCTCTTTTTTTTTTTTTAAATATATTTTATTGATTTTTCACAGAGAGGAAGGGAGAGAGATAGAGAGTTAGAAACATCGATGAGAGAGGAACATCGATCAGCTGCCTCCTGCACATCTCCTACTGGGGATGTGCCCACAACCCAGGTACATGCCCTTGACCGGAATCGAACCTGGGACCTTTCAGTCCGCAGGCCGACGCTCTATCCACTGAGCCAAACCGGTTCTGGCTGAATCTCTTTTCTTTTTTCTTTTTCGGTTGGGTATTTTTTGTTTCTTTGTATTTCAAACCTTTGACTTGATTCTTGGGATCCTCTTGTCTGCTATTGGATCTCTGTAAATTATTCTTTATTTCAGTCAGTGTATGCTTAATTTCTAGTTGGTCCTTTTTCATGTCCTCCATGGTCTCACTATACTCCTTGAGGGATTCATTAAATTTATCGGCGGTTTCCATAAAATTCTTGAAAAACCTTATAAACGTGGCCTTGAACTCTATATCCAGTCGTTTGCTTTCCTCCGTTTCTGCCATTTGTGACCTGTTTCTTTGTCTCCGCATTTTGGCTGCTTCCCTGTGTTGATAGAGTGGCCCTGCGCGCCAGGTGTCCTGTAGGGCCCAGTGGCTCAGCCTCCCCAGTTACCTGGGGTGGACACTCTTGGTGCACTCTTGGTGCCTTGGTTGTTGTAGGATCACTGGGAGGAATTGACCTCCAGGCCAATTGGCTGTGGGAATCAGCTGTGTCTGAAGTGGGAGAATGGTCCCCCTCTGACCACTGGGTACAGTGGCTCCTGGATCTAAGGAGGTGCTAATTCAGCCCCTGCCTGAGGCCACACAGCAGGAGCCACGAAGAGGCTCAGCTGTGAAGCAATGCAAGCCGCTGCGGGGCCTTGGGCCTTCTGCATATGCCAGGCCGATGTGGCTCAGTGGTTGAGCATCAACCTGTGAACCAGGAGGTCACGGTTAGATTAGTGGTCAGGGCACATACCCGGATTGAGGGCTCTGTCCCTGTGTAGGAGGCAGCCAATCAATGATTCTCTCTCATCATTGATGTTTCTATCGCTCTCTTCCTCTCCCTTCCTCTATGAAATCAATAAAAATATATTTAAAAAAATAAAAGTAAAGGAAGCTGCAGAACACTGTGTAGTCTTTAACCACTAGCGTTTGTTTAAAAGGAGATATGTGCTGACAAGCTTAATGCAGGCTATCACATCTCTTCAACCCTGCGCAGGAGCTTCTTTTCTGGAAAAGGCAAGTGAGGGTCTAAAAGTAAACGGGTGGGGAAGAGATTTTTTCTCTTGTCTTTACACTCATTCGTACCTTCTAGATTTCATACTATGTTTATGTATTATCTACTGAAGACAAGGAAGAACCAACAAATAAAATACCTGTCCCCACCAATAAGTATAATCACCAGAGTCCTTAGCTGTTTCCAATATTAATGCATGATGCCATTTAGGAATGTAGGACATTTCATTGCCTAGCCTAGTGACTGTGCCGTGACCATCCTTCTGGTGGAAAAAATGGAACATTTTTATATTGATTTTGGCATTGAAAACAATGGTATATTTAATTATTTAGTACATAGTAATAAAATATTTTAAAATAAACATGTTTTTGTTTAGTGAAAATAATTCTAACCAACAATGCCATCTTTTTCTTTTTTTTCTTTATTGATTAAAGTGTTACATTTGTCTCCTTTTTCCCAATGAACAATGCCATCTTAAACATATTTGTTGGAGTTAAGGATGCCATTTATTTCAAACAGCCTAGATCAAGAAGCCTTGACTATTTTCTTGCACATTTTTGTAATGATTTCAATTTACCTGGCATTCATGTTTGGCATGAGGGACAAGCTAAATTTAAACTATATTTTGTGTTTCTTTTTAAGAATAAGTGCTAATTCTAAGAATCTTGTCTAATTACAACAGAGGCACACAGCTTTCTTTCCTTGTTATCACTGCACTGACAATGAACATACTTGGATATTGGTGCTGTAATGGTAAACATAGATATACAGACAAGATCTGGTTGTCCAAAATGGATAAGTTGAAAATTAAATAGCACAGTAATTGCCAAATGGATTTAGTTTCCATCCAGCAGTGTTATCTTTCTCTGACAAAAAATAGCAGTGGGACAACTTGGAGAAGACAGAGTTTCCTCATCAATAATATATCTCAAAATGGTTGTTTTCCAGAATATCCTAGTTTTCCTTTACAGTGACTTTAATTGAAGGAGTTTCATTTTTTGTATAGGAAATCCCAATGTAAATAAAATAAGTTTAAACTTTTTTCAGTAGAGAACTTTGGTGATGTGTATTGTGTGATATTGTCCCTTAGAATAAGTTCATCCTATAAAAGCTTAATATGCTAAGTGTCTGGTCATCCATTCAATCAAAGCATAATATGCTATGATATGCACTGACCACCAGGGGACAGACAGTCAACTGGTTGACCAGTCGCTATAATGTGCACTGACCACCAGGAGGTAGACGCTCCAACCGGTAGGTTAGCTTGCTGCTGGGGTCTGGCCGATTGGGACTGAGCTAGATGGGCCAGACATTCCCTGGAGCCCTCCTATAGTCCCTCCCCGGCTGGGCAACCTCCTGTGTCCCTCCCTGGCCCCGATTGTGCACCAGTGGGGTCCCTCGGCCTGGCCTGCACCCTCTTGCAATCCGGGGCCCCTCAGGGGATATCAGAGAGCCAGTTTTGGCCTGATCCCACAGGCCAGACCGAGGGACCCCACTGGTGCATGAATTTGTGCACTGGGCCTCTAGTTATTTTAATAAATACTCAAGAAAAGAATATAATAAGTACATCAGAAAAGAATGTAATAAATGCATCAGTATGAACAATTGGCTAATTGTTGGAAAACTAACTAGGATAAAAAAATTTAAAAAATTAAAAAGCAACATGACATACATTTTCCATATATATTACTCAAATTCTCTAGTGAATAGATAATATAGTCAGTTATTTGCAAATTGTCTTTGGTTATTATACACACCTTAATTGTGATGTTAACGGGATATGGTTCAGCACAATTCCTTTGTGTTTATTTTTAAATAAGCTTTTTTCCCCCTCTCACTTAATATTTGAATATAAAGGAATTATTTTTACATTTGTAAAGATAAAGACAGGCTGGACATGCCCTGGAGCCCTCCCGCAGTCCCTCTCCAGCTGGCCAACCTCCCATATCCCTCCCTGACCCCGATCGTGCACCGGTGGTGTCCCTTGGCCTGGCCAATGCCCTCTCACAATCCGGGACCCCTTGGGAGATGTCACAGAGCCAGTTTCAGCCCGATCCCACAGGCCAGGCCAAGGGACCCCACTGGTGCACAAATTCATGCACCGGGACTCTAGTTAGAACATAATCAGCAAAGTACTTTTTCATACAATCTGTTAACATCAGGCACTAATGCTGGCCTTGGTAGCAGCAGCTGTGAGACTCATGATTCACTGAACAGGACAATAAATTTCAACCCCATTTGATTTTGTTAATTAGTGTAAGTGAGATCACTGTAGGAGCACTTGCTAATTATCAGTTACCGTCAAATACCTGATGGGAGAGGTGGTGATGATATGCATAATTTTAATCATATTTATTTATTTGAACAGAGTGAGAAGTTACATTTTTCATGATCTAGTTATTGGCTACCATCACTCTTTAAAGTGGCACCCCATGTTGATGGATGACATATGTGCAAGGATGTGCATTACAATATTGTTTGCAATAGAAAAAAATTGGGAAATACCTAAATGGTTAGGTATAATAGAGTACTTCATATAATGGTTGCTAGAATCACTAAATTATTGAAGAAGAAGATTAATGACATGCAATGTATGCAAAATTATATATATGGTATACAATCTTTAAAAAGCATATTTTAATTTATTTTTTTAAATATATTTTTTTAATTGATTTCAGAGAGGAAGGGAGAGGGAGTAAGAGAAAGAAACATCAATGATGAGGGAGAATCATCGATTGGCTGCCTACTGCAAGCTCCCTACTAGGGGTTAAGCCTGCAACCCGGGCATATGCCCTTGACTGGAATCGAGCCCGGACCCTTCAGTCCACAAGCCAACACTCTATCCGCTGAGCCAAACCAGCTAGGGAAAAAAGCATATTTTAAATGCATAGAAAAAAATATGGCCTATAAATCATATATAAAAATATGAACATCAATTACCTATAAGTGCAGTAATTATGAGTGCCTTATTTTTTGTGTATATTTCTGAGTTTTTCTGTCCTTTTGTACTGGAACTTTTGTTCCAGGAAAATGAAGTTAGTATGGACTTAAAAGTGAGACATTGAACACTGAAATTAGATATCTTACTTTTCTCTCTGAGTGGGATTCATAAGATATGTACATCCCCCTCCCCCTTGGCTAATTTAATTTTTAGATGTCTGTTCTTTTCTAATGATTCCTTCATTTATGTCACATATTTTCACTAATGGGAAACAGGAGTTGTTAGGTATAATCTAGTTCGAATTCATTGATGGTCTTGCTGACCCCAAATAAAGATTGGAGTACCATGGACCTGAACTCTAGTCCTTCCTGCTGTGAAGTCTAAGGTGAAAAGGATGGTTGGGCCCAGAATATTGAGTAGAAAAGTATGAGAATGAGCCTTACATACACATTTTTTCCCCTACTTTCTTTAAATAAAGAGCTGATTTTATAATACAACATAACAGAATAAAGTAAGATAAGAAGTAAAAATTCCCAGGTGTCCTTTGTGTAAGTGACAGGAACTGTAAATTATGAAGGTAACAACATATGTCAAACATTGTAACTGAGTCATATGATTCTTGGTTTCTTCAGTCCTCCCTCAGAAACCTCAAGGATGAGCTTAAAGACTAGGCCCAGTTTAGCATTCCTATGTAAATAAAAAAAATCTAGCTCACAGGCTGTACTTATTAAGGACAACAAATGAAAAGCAACTCCCTGCACTAGAAAAAAATAATGTCTTGGGGCTGAGAAACCACAGAATATTAATTCCAGGTTGTGAAAAATAGCTCCCTATTTCTCAACAATCCCCATCACCCATTCACCATGGCCTCCTCTTCAACACTCAAATCATGCTTCAGTTTGTCAAAATCAACTTTTTTTTTTTTTTTTTTTTTTTTTAGCCCTGTCTCAAATACAGTCAAATCCTAAGGTACAAAGGGTTAGGGCTTCAACCTATACATTTTTGGGGGAAGAGTGGGGACACAATTTAGCCATAATAGGTACTTTCCCAATTTGGGGATAAAACCATGTATATTTAAGAATTAGCCTACATATGTGTCAGTCTTACAGCTAAACAGGAATGCATGATGCTTTCTGCAGCTGGAATGTGTGAAAACCTTGGTGGGAACTTCCAGTCCCTGCTTTTCGTGAGCATCTGCATTTCCTGTAGGGCTCCTGCAGCCTGTCGCTGACCTTGGCTGCTCAGCCCCAAATCTTCGTTCTCCATTTTCTTTTTCTTTCTTTTTTTTTTAAAATATATTTTATTGATTTTTTACAGAGAGGAAGGGAGAGAGATAGAGAGTTAGAAACATCGATGAGAGAGAATCATCGATCAGCTGCCTCCTGCACATCTCCCACTGGGGATATGCCCGCAACCCAGGTACATGCCCTTGACTGGAATCAAACCTGGGACCTCTCAGTCCGCAGGCCGATGCTCTATCCACTGAGCCAAACCGGTTTCGGCTCTCCATTTTCTTCTTTCCTCTTGTGTGGAGCTATCCTCTCCCCACACTTTCCTATTTCGTTGTATATTTTATTCTCAACTGATACCCCACTCCTTGCCTGCATTTAACACATCCGAAGATGTTCATTTCTCCTAATCCCAGCCCTTTTCTTTTTGAGTCTTGAGATACAAATTTCTCCTCCTCCCTTGAAAAAAAATTCAGTATGTACTTAAACAGCTAGAAATTTTTGTCATTTTTTTATGATGATGTAAACCTTTTTCCTTTCTATTCTAGGTCTGAATGCCAATCCAAGTATTCACTGTCACCCATCATTAGAGTGGGCTTGAGGTAGTATATGGGTGGATATTTTTTATGCTCTAACTTTTTGGAAATTATAGCTACAAGAGGATGTTTTATAGGAAATATGAAAAGGTCAAAATATTTAAAATAGTTAATAATTTGTATTGAGAAATGTAATTAAGCTTTAAAATTATGTCATATAAACAAATTATATGGGCTTGAATGCGCTGCAAGATTTCCCTAAACATCTAAGGGATTTTCAAAGAGGGAGGATGCCTATAATTAAAATGGTAAGTCTTTAAATAAGCAGTACTTAAATTGTGCAGAAGCTCTTGAAGAACTTGCTGGAAATAAAGATGAGGCAGAGAGGGTATAAATAGGTAATTATATGTATGTACACACATATACTTTTTTGTTTAGATTCATATACTTCTGAGACATTAAGTATTAAAAAAAAGCAACTAGAAGTATATTACACATAAGATGACAGATGAAATATTTTCGAATCATGGAGTTTTAAGGAGGCTTAACAATCAGGTAAGTTCTTACTCTCAATAATAAGAAAACTGAGACCAAAAAAGAAATTATACATTTCTCAAAACTAACAAACATATTTACAAATCTAAATGTGTTCCATCTTATGGGTACAATAGTCAAGTAAAGCAACCAGATGCAAATAAATTTCGTTTGAATGTATGACTAATTTTATTGAGAAAAAAAGTAATATATTTCAGTTCTTTCTACCCCTCCAAACAGATACACAGACATGCCCCGATTCAATAACACTGATTTGTTCCCTGATACTAGCTAACTGTGGGAGATTCAAGATGGCCACACTGACCCTCCTCCTGTCCAGAGGAAGGGTCTAGTCCTCCTTCCCTGGGACCTGAGCTGGCCTGTAATAGCTTTGACTAATAGAATATGATGGAAGTGATGCCAGGACAGCTCCGTGCCTCTCTCTTTTAAGAGGGTGGAAGCTTCTGGCTGATGTTGAAGTCTGAACCATCAGGCAAGATGCCCAGTTTCCCTGCTGAAGAGGCCATCGAGAGAGGGTCAGAAACCATGGAATGGGAGAGGAGTCCAGATAAGCTCAGCTTTCTCACCACCACTCTGGAGGCACCAGACATATCAATCAAAACGCCTTGGACCCTCAATATCTGACCACCTTCAGGATGAAAACCACTGGTGGCCTCAGGCAATGCCTGCCTCCATTCCTGGCCCATAAGATTGTGAGTTAGAATGAAATTGTTTGGAGCCACTGAGGTTTTGGGATAGTTAGTTATGCAACAGCGGATAACCAAAATATTATATTTTGGGTTAATCTAGAAAAAGGTGTAACATTAACCTCAGGAAATGACTATTTTTACAAAAAAAATATCAACATAATACTCAGCTAAGTGTATTAAGATAAGTCAGAATAAAATTAAGAAATACTCAAATCCTTAAGATTCAACCATTGGCCACCAGATACCTATTAATACGCAGGTACAGGTTATTCTCGTCCTTAAAATGCTGGATGTAATTGTACTCTAGATCCTTGCAGCTGAAATTGTGGTCCAGCACCGTGAGCCTCACCTGGGAGCTTGTTAGAAATGCAGGATCTTGGGCCACTCCCCAAGCCTCCTGCATCAGAAGCTGCATTTTAATAAGATCCCGGGGTGTTTCATATGCACTATAAACGTTGAGAAGCACTGGTCCAACTAGTTTTATTAGAAGGAGTGGGAGGTTATATAAATAAGTGTGGGAGAAACATTCTTTCTTAATTTTATTGCAGAGTGCACCTTCTTCTAGTTTGGACTGTGGTTAAATCTAAAGGGAAAATTGTTCACATTCATTTTCCTCTTCCTTGTTCAATAATAATGGTTTCTTTGGATAACTTTATCTTTCCCCAATATCTGGTTGTGGTGATAGGCAGAATTTCTTCAAACCACAAATATTCAATAATAGGAAAGTATACTTTCAAATTGGAGCATGTATCATGTATGTATTTGGATTATAGATTAATTAGATAAGTAAAATACATAAACCCTTTTTATCAGTTTCTTGAAAATAAATATTTTACAAGTTAGGCTAGTGGGAAAATAGATTCAACAGAAATATTGCAAGTAGAATAAGTTCTAGTTTCTGAAAAAGGGTGCAGAAAATTTGAAAGGCATCTAGGGAAGAGTAACTAAATTTATTAATATAATAAGATGACTTCCTCTGGCAAAACTGGTAGCCCAACTGAATGCTCCCAACCAAAGAGTTCCTCATCAGGTCCCAGGAGTCATTCTTTTGCCAGCTTTTCACTGCTGCCACCTACTGGTCAAGAGTGCATTTTCTTCTCTTGATCTTGATGATGTTTTAATACTAATTTATATGTTTGTCTCTCAATAATTCTCAAATACAAATTATGAGCCTGTTATGTGATAGGTAACAGTGATACAACAATAAAACATTGTGCATGCCTCAAAGAGTTCATAGATTTGCTGAATAAAAAGACAAAATCAGGGCATGCCAACAAAGGGATATGGAGAGACCTAGGATGAAATAGAGCACATGGGAGGGTCATCTAATCCATTCTTAGAGACCAGGAAAGAATTTTCAAAAAGAAGTACAAATAAATGCTTTAAATTTGGGGTCCTGGAGTCAGAACACATGGGATGAAGTCCTACTTGTTCCTTGGGGGAAACGCTTAGCCTCTTTCTGACTCAACTTTCTCACCCATGAAATAGGAGTATTAGGAATACTCTCCTTAAAGGGCTTTTGGGAGGAAAAAGAACACAAGGGTTTAGAGATGTGCTTGGTCAATAGACCAGAAAATGTTACATGTTAGCCTTGCTCAATAGTCTTCTTGGCTCAGGACATAAAATGTCAGCAGTTTAAAAGTATAGCCGCTAGTTTTGTAGTTTTGCCACACCATGAAGGAATGTGTGAGCACGTTTCATCTACACATTGCCTGTTATAGAACTTGTAGTTCAGAAAACAGTTTTATCATTCTTTATTCCAACTCCTAACTCACGCATTCTCTAAATTGTTTCCCATCTCTTTAGTATTTTATATTCTCTCATCACACTGCAGTTCACCAACTTCACTGAGTAGTATACACTACAATTTATCTAATACTTGTTAGCCTATTTAATCATTTAGCTTTATTGCTTAGACCCCACCTTGTATTTTATTAGGTTACCAGCGGCCCAGTGCACGAAATTCATGCACAGGTGGGGTCCCTAGGCCTGGCTGGGCGATCAAGGCCGATCAGGGCCTTCTGGCTGCCAGTCAAGACCTTCCTGCTGACTGCTGGCTGGGGCCTGCCAGCTGGGGGGGCATTGGCCAGCCATGGGAGGTTGGCTGTGGGAGCGCACTGACCACCCGGGGGCAGCTTCTGCATTGAGCGTCTGCCTCTGGTGGTCAGTGCACATCCTAGTGACCGGTCGTTCCGGTCATTATGGCATTCTGGTCGCTTAGGCTTTTATATATATATAGATTATACATTCCTGGATGAACTACTAGTCATAAGGAGCAAATGTTCTTTGTTTTCTTGATTTTTTCCCCAAATACTGGCAGGTAATTAGAGTATGACTAAATATTACTGTTTGCCAAATGTTGTTTCTTTTATTCGGAAACAAGTGTATTGCAACTTTGAGAGTTTCTGTTTATTCAATTTCAGATCATATGGTATTTGTCTTTCTCTGTCAGGGGGTGAGGTCAGAATTGATAGGTGAAGAATTATTAGAAGCCCTGCCTTAAGTTAATTTTCTCTGTGGAGGTCACGTGTCCATCTTTTGATACCGACACGGGCTTTGAAGTCCTAGTCGGAAGGAACTAGAATAATTGCTTCATCTTCATATCTAGGCACCAACATATATTTTAGTGAGGAGCTTCTACATCTTCTTTTGTGTGAGTATTTGATGTACTCAGTGGAAAAGAGGACACCAAGCAGAAATAACAGCTGCACCCCAAAGTTAAATCTCTTGAATAGAACAAAAGATAAAAGCCCAGAGCCTCACACAGTGTCCTGGTAGGCAGTAAACTCACCCCAAGGGAGGGTACAGGGAGTTGGATGGACCCTGGCATATAATTTATTTTTCAGTTATGGGGGGAATGGTAGGCCCACTGGGAGGTCACCCAGTCCCAGGCCACTCAGAACTCTTTATGAGAGAGGACTGCCCAAAAAGAAAAGAGGCCACATTGAGTGGCACCACCAGCAGAGCGGCAAAGCTCTCCACACCCCATGAGAACAGCGTGTGCTGTCCTGTGGAACAGGGAGCAGCTTACTCTCCTTGTCCTACTTCCCCAGCAGCCAGCCTGGTGACTGGCACTAAGATCAATAAATATTGGAAGACTGTCTGACTGACAGGAGGCACGGCCTCACAAAATCATAAGAACCTTGAAACCTGGAGCAAGATCACAGACTAATAGCAGAGTCCAGCTAAAAGCTAGGACAGCAATGGCACCATTGCATATTTCAGATACACAATACGGCGTTATTAACTACAGTCACCAAGCTATACATTATATCCCCACGACTGCTTTATTTTATAACTGGAAGTTTGTACTTTTTGACCCCCTTCATCCATTTTGCCCTTCTCAACCTTCCCCACTCCTCACTTCTAGCAACCACCACTCTGTTCTCTGTGTCTATGAGTCTGGCATTTTTGTTTGTTTTAGACTCCACATATAAGTGAGATCATATGGTATTTGTCTTTCTCTGTCAGACATTTCATTCAGCAATAATGCCCTCATGGTTCACCCATGTTGTCACAAATGGCAATATTTTATTCTTTTTTATGGCTGAATAATATTCCTGAGTGTGTGTGTGTGTGTGTGTGTGTGTGTGTGTGTGTGTGTGAACCACATATTCTTATTAAGCACTAACTTTGTACAAGGCATGGTGTGGCAGCTGGGGATTCAATAGTGATCAAGATGATGAGAATGCTTGCCTTTATTGTTCTTACAGACTTAGGGGGAACACGGAAATATAGGCAAGAAATAGTAATAAAGGATGAAAGTATTTGAATTGGGAAACCTAGGCTTGGGAAAAGGGCCCCTGGAGGAAATGGTGATTAATGGGGATGGGATATGGGGGTGGAGAAATACTGCTGAGAATTTCACTTTCACCCCAAGGGCAATGGCAAGTCAATGAAGGATTTTAAATGGGGCATGGTAGATTCAGTCTGGTTTACTAGAATATTCTATGTGGGGAATGCATTGAAAAGGAGTAAGAGTAAAGACAGGGTTATATGTTTGAAGGCTGATTGTTGTTTGTCTTTTAGGAATTAAAATGGAAATGCGCCAAGAGCTGGAAGCCTTGTTGTACGGCATCACCTGTTTTTTAAATAGTGTCTAGTTTCCTTATACAGTAACACTCAGTTTTCTCTCAATTTTATTCCAGTAGTTGAACATTTTTTTTCTAACTCTTCGTAAGCTGTTTTTTAAAACTCTTTTTAAATTTGGTTTTAGAGAGGGAGGGAGAGGGGGGGACAGAGAAACATCAATGTGAGAGCAAAACATTGGTCAGTTGCCTCCTGCACACCCCCTACCAGGAATGGAGCCCAATACCCAGGCATATGTCCTGACTGGGAATCGAACCAGAAACCTTGTGGTGCATAGGGCAACACCCAACCAATTGAGCACACTGGCCAGGGCTCTTCATAAGCTTTGAATGAAACAATCATATCTAATATTGTTTAAGCCTCACAATGTACAAAGTCCTATGTGTTCTTATTTGATATTCACAACAGTCCTTTAAAGCACGTGATTTGCATGAACAATAAAGTTTGAAAAGCATTGTTCTAAATCTTTCAAAATCCTTATCAGTGATCAAAAAACCTGTGACCCAGCTCTATCACAATCACCTGATATGCTAGTTAAATAAAATGCAGATTCTTAAGCTCCACAAAAAGCGTACTGAGAGAGGAACTCTGGACATAGGACCTAGACTCTATAGTTTGAGAAGTTCTCCAATTATTCTAATACACAGCCACATTTTAACCCCTGATATAGGAAAAGGGAAAACGCCAATGTCTGCCTGAGTTTCTATATTATTATCTGTATACCAATAAAATTGTCCTTCTCACAGACTATGTGGAGTGAAAACGTCATACGATTAGGAACCATTTTATTTCTGAACTAGAGGCCCGGTGCACAAAATTTGTACACTCACGGGGGCCCTCAGCCTGGCCTGCGCCCGCTCGCAGTTTGGGACCCCTCAGGGGATGTCCGACTGATTGTCCAACTGCTGGCTTAGGCCCGCTCCTCCTAAGCCAGCAGTTGGACATCCTTAGCGCTGCTGCGGAGGTGGGAGGCTCCCGCCACTGCTGCTGCGCTCGCCAGCCATGAGCCTGCTTCTGACTGAACGGTGCTCCCCCTGTGGGAGTACACTGACCACCAGGGGGCAGCTCCTGCGTTGTCTTCCCCCTGGTGGTCAGTGCACATCATAGCAACCAGTCATTCTGCCATTCGGTCAATTTGCATATTAGCCTTTTATTATATAGGATATTTTAAAGTATGATTTAAATACGATGTTAAGGATCTTTTGCAAGTATGTAAGGACATTCTAAAATTTTCTTCAGAAAAATGTATCACATAGATGTTTTTGTGTAATGAATATCGGTCTTTAGACTATTTACTGGGGCTTAGAACTTGTAGTTATTCATATAAAAATCAAAAAAAGCTCTCATACCCATTTAATTTCAAAGTTTGCCTGACTTTTGGGTACTTAATCATGAAGTTTCATAATGTACAGATACTAAATTCAAATTGTGGACACTCAGTGTTTTAAATTGTTTTACTTCTATTCAATCACCACATCTGAGGTTTTTCACATCAAGTGAAAGTAAGTGAAAATTTCACAAAAGCAAATGAAATGTGTTCCTGTTTGTTCTTAGCTTCAAAAGTGAATGTTTTCATATGAAACCATTATTCTTTTGCTCTTTATATAATTCTAGAGGATCAGTACATGAAATTCATGCATGGGTAGGGTCCCTAGGCCTGGCCAGCGATCAGGACCAATCTGTGGGACTGGTGGGACGATCGGGGGGCCCTGCTGGCACCCACCTTGGTTGGCCTGGCGCCACCTGGTTGCTGGGCCTGCCCCCCACTGCTGCCGCTGCTTGGGGCCTGCAGGCTGGGGACAGCTCCTGTGTTGAACATCTGGCCCCTGGTGGTCAGTGCGCATCATAGTGACCAGTCGTTTTGCCGTTCAGTCTATTTGCATATTAGGCTTTTATTATATAGGAGAGGACGATAATATAGGGCAAAATGCTTTTTGATGCCCTGCACTAGGATGTTTGCACACGGGGCTGGTGATAATGTTCCCTAAGGGCCACATTTACCAGTCAGGGTTCACAAGGGTACTCACCTCCCCCTTACATCACAGAGAATTACATGTTCATTAGAATTGGGCCAAAACTATAATAAAAGAGGTATTTTCTTTGGTATCTGAAATGTCTGTATAGATATTCTGAGCTTTAATATTATATTGTGAGTAGGGTAGTTGTTCATATAGGAACAAAGCAATTCTATTCCAGGGAATTATTTATACAGGAATGATGTTAGGTTTTTTTTGTGTGTTTTTTTTTTAAATATATTTTATTGATTTTCTACAGAGAGGAAGGGTGAGGGACAGAGAGCTAGAAACATCGATCAGCTGCCTCCTGCATACCCCCTATTGGGGATGTGCCCGCAACCAAGGTACATGCCCTTGACCGGAATCGAACCTGGGACCCTTGAGTCTGCAGGCTGACGCTCTATCCACTGAGCCAAACCGGTTAGGGCTGATGTTAGGTTTTTGTTTTTTTTTTTGTTTTTTTAAATTAAATCTTTATTGTTCAGATTATTACATTTGTTCCTCTTTTTTCCCCCCATAACTCCCCTCCTCCCAGTTCCCGCCCCACCCTCCGCCCTCACTCCCCACCCACTGTCCTCATCCATAGGTGCACGATTTTTGTCCAGTCTCTTCCCGCATTCCCCCACACCCCTTTCCCCCCCAAGAATAGTCAGTCCATTCCCTTTCTATGTCCCTGATTCTATTATGATCACGAGATTATTTGTCCACTTGATTTTTAGATTCACTTGTTGATAGATGCATGTTTGTTGTTCATAATTTGTATCTTTACCTTTTTCTTCTTCTTCCTCTGCTTAAAGGATACCTTTCAGCATTTCATATAATACTGGTTTGGTGATGATGAACTCCTTTAGCTTTTCCTTATCTGTGAAGCTCTTTATCTGACCTTCAGTTCTGAATGATAGCTTTGCTGGATAAAGTAATCTTGGTTGTAGGTTCTTGGTATTCATCATTTTGAATATTTCTTGCCACTCCCTTCTGGCTTGCAAAGTTTCTGTTGAGAAATCAGCTGACAGTCGTATGGGTATTCCCTTGTAGGTAACTGAGTTTCTTTCTCTTGCTGCTTTTAGGATTCTCTCTTTGTCTTTTGCTCTTGGCATTTTAATTATGATGTGTCTTGGTGTGGTCCTCTTTGGATTCCTTTTGTTTGGGGTTCTCTGCGCTTCCTGGACCTGTAAGTCTATTTCTTTCACCAGGTGGGGGAAGTTTTCTGTCATTATTTCTTCAAATAGGTTTTCAATATCTTGCTCTCTCTCTCCTTCTGGCACCCCTATAATTCTGATGTTGGTACGCTTGAAGCTGTCCCAGAGGCTCCTTACACTATCTTCGTATTTTTGGATTCTTTTTTCATTTTGCTTTTCCGGTTGGGTGTTTTTTGCTTCTCCGCATTTCGAATCTTTGACTTGATTCTTGCGCTCCTCTGGTCTGCTGTTGGGTGTCTGTACAATATTCTTTATTTCAGTCAGTGTATGCTTAATTTCTAGTTGGTTCTTTATCACAATATCAAGGGTCTCATTAGATTTCTTGAGGATCTCACTACATTTATCAGCGGTCTCACCAGTCTTTTCAAGGGCCTTACTAAGTTTATCGGCAGCTTCTAGACAGTTCTTGAGAGACCTTAAAAGTGTGGTTTTGAGCTCTATATCTTCCATCTGATATTTGCGTCCTGTTTCTTTGTCTCCGCATTTTTTTATGTTTTCTTGGTGCACCCCCTAGTGGTCTTTGTGCGCAGTCTTGTTGTAGTTAAGCCTTGATTGTTGTCAGTTGGCAATACTGGGGGTGATTTGACCTCCAGGCTAACTGGCTATGAGAGTCAGCTGTGTCTGCAGTGGGAGAGCTTCTGTGCTGGATCTCTAGGGCGGTGCTAATCTAGCGTTTACCTGAGGCTATCCGGCAAATGGCTCTGCCCAGGGCTTGGGCGGGGCGGGTCCCCGGGGATCAACAGGGCGGGCAGAGCAAGCAGTTATGGCTGCTCTCAGTTCCATCCCTAGGGGCTCTGCCTCACAGAGTCCCAGCAACCGCTGCAAACCTCGGAGAGAAAGCTGCCTTCGAGTTCCGACCGAAGCCAGACAGTCCCGCTTCTCCCGTTTGAGTCTGGGTCCCTAGAGACTCGCCCGGATCTGGAGCTCAGAGTCTGAAACTCCCTCCCGATTGAAAACAACAACTGCGCCCTCCGCTGCCAGCCCGCTCCGCACGCACTTCGAACCTGAGTATTTCACTTCAGCACTGCGCCTTCTCTGAGTCTGGGTATGATATTCTCTTTCCTCCTAGTTGTAGAATTTCCACTCAGCCAGCCTTCCTGTGGTTCTGGATGATGTCCGTTCCGTCTTTTAGGTGTACCCTTGAATTGGTTGTTTGAGGCAGCAATCTCCGGCGTTAACCTATGCCGCCATCTTGGTTTCTCCTGTTGCAGCTTCTTCTATTTATCTTCTATAATTGAAACTTTGTTGCTTTGAGTGGAGTTCAGAGCCAGCTGCAGCAGGCGGGAAGCTTGGCTTCCTCCATCATTGGGGCAATCAAGCCTCCTGCTTGCTCCAGCTCCGTCCGATGTTAGGTTTTAATAGCATGTTCACTCTCATGCTCAAGCTATGTCGTGTGGATATCTGGGATGATTCGTACACAGTTTTGAGAATCTAATATTTCAACCAGGATGATTTGATACATAACTGGAAGTCAGCTGCTTATTTTGGAGAATTTCAGAAGGTTTTCTGACATTCTCATCACTACCCCTTTCCACCTGCTTAGTCGTAAATCTAATTCCACTTGGAAATTTATATTCAAATTTCAGATAAAAAACAAGACCACCGCTAGGTAGGATAAGCAGTGATTTTGAGGAGTCATTTGTAGCTTCCCAGAAATGAGCCTCTAAAGTTGAGTTTTCCTTAATGACAAGCATGCACAGTGTGGCAGGAATGGATAGCAGTACCACAGTCTGTATTCTCCATTCATAACTGACCTTTGTCGCTGGGAGGGAGCTGCCTGCCTAGGGTTTAAATTCCCAGCCCGTCAGCATGAACTTTTGGTTCTGCAACTTATTGTCCAGTAGAGTGTAAGTACAAATCGTGTGTGGCATTGCAGAACCAGGACTTCCTCTTCCCTCCCGCTCTCATGAGGAGCCATCGATGAAAGGAGCCTGGGTCCTGAATGAACACAAGGAGGAAAGATGCCTGGGAATGCCCATCTTGCACTCTTTTCGTGTGTTTTTCTTTTGTTTGTTTGTTTTGTTTTTATTGAGAAATAAACTTCTAGTGTGTGGAGCCATTATGCTTTTGGGAATATTTATTACCACAGCTCAGGCTCTCTATTAAAATGGAGAGAAAGAATTGGAGAGGTGAATGATATTACTTGGCAGGAAAGGTGAAAGTGGGGATAAGAAAGATGGATGCCCCTTAATCCACACATTTATCTGAGGCAGGTCCTCCCTTTTCAGTAAATACTGTAGTGTTTTGTTGTGATATTACCTAAAAAAAATCACATTTCTTGTCTAGAGACTTTGCTTGCAAAAGGGATCAATTTATTTTTAGGTAGGAAATGAGGTAACATTGTGAAGCTATCATTGCCAAGGACTGAGAGTTCCCAAATAGGGAGGAGTGATTTCTTGATGAGATTAGAGAATGATTCAGTACAAGAGCACAAAGCTTGCTAACCCCCTGAGAAAGCATAATAACATCTCTGTAATAACCCCCAAGTTAGGGCTGATCTAGAAAACCATCAGTTGTTCTGCTTCTTGTCTTCTGTCTTGGAAAAGTGGTGCTATTAATGGTCATGTAACCAATTCAAAGAAGGTTTTGTTAACAACTAGAAGCTTGTTATTTTTAATCAAAACTTTAAGGACAAGAGGGCCTCAGAACAATACAATGTCAAGCATGCAGGCATGAAGACGCTGGGGATCTCACAATATTCTTTATTAATTTGTTTTATTTTATTTTTGCTTTATTGTTAAAAGTATTACAGATGTCCCCTTTGTTTCTTTGTGTGTTTTTTCACCCACATTGACCCCTTCCACCCCACACCAGCCCCTCCCAGGCCTTCACCACTATATATTGTTTTATATCCATATAAGTTCCCTGGTTAATCATTCCCCACCCTCACCTTCCCTTTGAAATTCATCAGTCTGTTCCATGCTTCTATGTCTCTGGAATTACTTTATTCATCAGTTTATTTTTTTCATTAGATTCCACATATGAGTGAGATCATGTGATGCTTATTTTTCTCTGACTGGCTTATTTTTGTTTAGCATAATACTCAAAGTCCATTAATTTGAATTTTAAAGTTCTACCACTTTTCATGGATTATACTTCATGAGGCAGGAAAGATAAATATGTGAAGTTATGGTTCTCTTTGGATGTGTAGCCATCATGGCAAAAGACAGAAGACTAGCCACTGAGATCCTTATGTGGGCTCTTTCGTCTTGGGGATGGGGAGGTAATGACTATAGTGAGGAATACCATAAGGAAATGAGAACCGTCTTTACGATCAGAAGCCTGTACTAATGAAATCATTGGAATCATAAATTATTCAGAAATTATAAACCTAAAAATTAGTTATAATATTGTAGTTTCTAAAAACATTGATGATGAGCACAAATGAGTTAGAAAAAGAAATTAAGTCATTTAGCATTTTAGCTGATGTTTTTCCTGAAAATACGTACTAAAACAGGGAAGCAGGCTAAGGATATGGTGTCTGACAAAAGAACAAATCAATCCAATTTATTGGAAGAAATCACCCTATTTACAGACACATATCTTCTGACAAATTCAAATTAGTTGGCTAATAATATTAGACCTATTCTGCGGTGAAGTTAAAACAATAATGGGTAAAAAGAGGAGAACTTGATCCTATTCTCATAAGTTTCAGCAATGCAGTTATGAGGTTGGCTACAATATGGGGGACTATTGGTGCCAGACATACTTAGATCACTGGCCTGACTTTGAATAGGTTATTATACTCTCTGAGCCCCAGTTTTCTCATCTGTAATTCTGTTTTCTGTGGGTTGTTGTCAGGCTTTAAATTAAAATGTATGCAAATCTATATAAGTGGCTGATACATTGAAGGTGATCCAATTATTAAAATAAGTTTGGCCACATTTTGCAATCATTTGTCAGCTGTTCCTCCTGAATGCTCACAATAAACGGCCACTGAGAAGAGCAGCCCCTGCTTGTCCTAGCATTCCTTGCCTCTCAGCTCATGCTCCTTCATGATGAGCCAAGTGACCCAGGAATGAACATGGTCATGAACTTGAATGGCTAAATGCAAGAAAAGCAAAATGCTTTTATATGGTAGAATTTGGGAATCAGGCTCTCACTTTGTGTCTAGAAATAGACCAAAGGGCCATACACATATGGGTGCATTGTGGACTCAGTAACAGGAAGTTAGGAGTAAATCGGGGCCACTTCTTGAAGGATCAGAAGGACAAACCATTAGTTGATGACTCAGAAAAATACCAGAACCATGAATGGGACAGACCTACTTCTGACAAACGTGTGTCTTCTGTACTTCAATCACCACTGTCATGCATGGACACAGGTACTCCCTGCTATGCATTGGGTGGATGTTCTCAGGGTTCCTGATGGTGTGAAGAAAGGTCTTTCAGTGTGGGTGCCTACCATTGCAAACCTGCATCTGGAGAACAAAGAAAGAGTGAAATATACACAACCATTTTACGTCATGTCATTCTTCCAGCTTCCCAAGTCCAGAGAATTGTGCATTCTCCTCCTCTTATATACTTAACTATAGGGTTCTTCTGGATATATTAAAGAGAGCTTTATTGTAAAGATTATATACACTACTAGAGGCCCGGTGCACAAAGTTCTTGCACAGGGTGCGGTCCCTAGGCCTGGCTGGCGATCGAAGCCTGAGGTGAGTGTGAAGTGAGTGTCTGGCGTGGAAGGGCAGGTCCCAACTAATGTCTTGGCCCTGGGCAGCACCTGGGCCCCCAGGCCCCTGCACACCCCGCTCTGCCTGAGTCACGGCGCCTGAGTCCCCATGTGGAGATGCGGTGCGCGTGGCCAGCTACCGCTGGCCAGGGTGTAGCATGGGCCTCTGAGCTGCTCAGCGGTGCCGCAGGGAAGCCGGGCAGACAGTGCACTCCCCCCTGGTCAGCCTCACAGACTAGCTCCTGTGTGAACCCACAGGTAGCCCGACTGCCCCTCTGGTCCCAGTGGCTGCAGCCTGGCTCACCAGGAAGAGGCAGTGCTGCGGGTGCAGGGTGGGCTCCTTGTGGGTGCCCAGTGCCTGAGCGGGAGGGGGGAGGGTTCCCTGGTGCACAAGCCCTGGCATACCGGGGGAGGGTAGCAGGGGGAGTGAGCTCGGCAGACACCCCACATTCTCACTGCACCTCTGTTCCCATCACCCCCGCCCCCAGGTAGCCAGCAAGAGGTCACAGCCCCTCTCCCCGCCCCCAGCTGGGGGGCCGCAGGAAGTTGGTCAGCACCACCCAACCCCAGTTCCCTGTCACATCCTGGGCCTGGCCCTGATTGGGCTCTCAGGGCCTGTGGGCCACTGGTAGCCATCTGTGCGGTGATTAGTCAGGGACAGGTCCCCCGCCCAGCTGCCTCAGTGCCTGGGAGCCAGGTTGCAGCCCCGCCCCCTGACCCAACTGCTGGTTGCCATCTGTGGGGTGATCAGCAGGGTGATTGGCCCCCCCACGCCCCTGCTTACACTGCCTTGGCCTGGTGCCACCCGCTCACCTGCTTCACCATCCTGCCACAGTCCTGCTCTCATCAGGGCCCGTCAGGACCAGCAGCGCTTCGACTGCTGCCCACTGCCAGCGCTGTGTTGCCGACGTCCACCATGTTCCACGCCGCCCCCTGGTGGTCAGTGCACATCTTAGTGAGCGGTCAAATTCCCGGTGGAACAATTTGCATAGTAGGCTTTTATTATATAGGATTATGGAGGCTCAGAAGTCCTATATTCTGAAGTCAGCAAGCTAGCAACCCAGGAGAGATGATGGTATAAGTTCCAATCCAAGTCCAAGTCCAAGTCCAAATCCAAAGGAAGTTGAAGACCAATGTCCAGCTTAAAAACACTCAGGTAGAGGGAAGTTCCCTATTACCCGGCCTTTTTGTTCTATTTAAACTTCAAATGGATTGAATGAGGCCCACTCACATTAAGGAGGGTAATTTGCTTTATTCAGTCTATTGATTCAAATGTTAATCTCATACAGAAACACTCAGGATGACCAAATAGCTGGGCATCCTGTAGTTCAGTCACATTGACATACAATTAGCCATCATGATGGCCCAGACTTTACTACTTGGATTAGTGTTGAAGAGTACCTTACATATGATATGGTCATGGAGTTTTTTATAAACTTAAGGGTCCAAGAAAGAAATTGAGGGATCTGGCAAGTGTGTGTGTGTGTGTGTGTGTGTGTGTGTGTGTGTATGTGTGTGTATGTGTGTGTGATGGATATGAAAATTTTTCTGAGAAGAGCTTTATAGCTCTCATAAGACTTACACTTGTGCCCTTGACACTAAACATATTAACGATAATTTGGTACAATACCCATAGGATTTAGGGTCATGAGTGGGGCAGAGGTGTACTCAAATGAGCAGACCTCTTCAGCAGAATAGCTAGGAAGAGAGCTGTCACATTTCCTAACCTAGTTTCCTTAGCCCTAATCTGAGAATAGACAGAGAAGCCAGTATTTAATGATTTCCTAGCCATTAAAGGATATGTGCTAATTCAATAGTATTACTCACGTTTAGAAATGTGTCCCAGCATTTCTCTATTACTTGGTAGCTTTGACCTTCCAAGGACAGGTATTTTATTGTCTTTAAATCTCATTTGCTCTAAGATTCTTTTGGGTTAAGAACATTTAAGCCATGAGCAATTATGTTTTCTAAGTGATATTTATAAAATTCTCTCATATTATTTTCTGGGCTTCCATATGGATTTATCTCTTACTTTGGCTCAAAGTTTAGCCATAACATATAACAAAGATATAGGTCCCATTAAAAGAACCCTAGACTCTGTGAAACAAAAATCTGCCAACTGGTGGAAACTGATAGAAGTCTTTTAAAAATATATTTTATCTTTTACTTAACATCCTGAATAGAGATGATTGATTTTTATCTCAGTGTCTCATGTTTATTTAATCATTTTCTTCATTTTATACTGAAGTATTTCTAAATAACAAGTAAAAAATTGTTCTGTGATATCCATAATTTAAATTTATTTTAATTTCAAATAAAATCTTTTAAATGTCACATCTCACATTCTGCTTTTCATTACAATAGTCCCGGAAGTGTGTATTTCATAACCGAGAGCCTTTATGACTATTATCATAAATATGAGGACGCCCATAACTACATTGGCTTTTTTTTTTTTTTTTGCAGATACACAGTCTTTCAGGGCATTTTAAAATCACATTCAGTTATTCTCAGAGTCACCTACTGAGAACAACTGCTCAGATAAGTATTAGTTGAATGCATGCTTTAAATAATCTATTTTAAGTAAATGTGAAATTACATCAAACAACATGGCAAAGTTCATCACAATCTCACCCGATAGGAACAATCCAGCAGGTGGCAGCATAGAATATCTCAAAAGCTCAGAAGAGCCTCTAAAAAAATCTAAGAACCACCAGCAGGTTCTCTCTATTGAATGTGACTGGCCTGTAATTTTCGTTATTTGTAGTGTTTTTCTCTGGCTTGCAGAGGGATTGAGCAAAAAGGGGAAATATAGAGAAAAATTCATGTGAACAGGCACAACAGTTGTGCTTGCTGAGAGGGAGGTGGAGGAGAGCATGGGTGGGATACTTGGTGATGGAAGAAGACTTGACTTGGGGTGGTGAACACACAATTCAGTGTAAAGATTATGTTTTATGGAATTGTACACGTGAAATCTGTATAATTTTGTTAACCAGTACCATCCCAATAAATTCAATAAAAAGGAAAAAAATGCGACTGGGTTCCCTTCCTTCTCTTTAATTTAAAAGTAACATGTGTATGCTAACAATTGAAATAACTTTTCAGTACAGAGATAGCATATCATACCAGGTCAATAATAATAATAATAGCTAAAATTTACTGAAGACTAAGTCTCGGCTTTTCACTCTTGTGAGCAGTCAATATGTATCATTTATTTAATACTCACAGCAATCTTTCTGGTGGTATTATTGTGCCCATTTTACCAACAACAAAACTGAAGCAAGAGCTAAATTTTCACAGCTGCTAAGTGGAGGAGGTAGGATTTTAAAGCAGGTAGTCTGGCTGCACTCCCTGGTCTTTTAACCACAATATCATGTCTCTTAATTGTTGTCAATGTAACAACTGAATAAAATTAAAAGTATTAGGGAAAAAATGATGAGTTTTCAGAAAAGAGACCTGAAAACTAAAGAAAATAGTTAAACAGTGGAGAAATTACTAGGTGATGAAGGAGTTCATTAATAATAATAAATAATAAATTAATGAATGAATAAAACTAGAAGTCACTCAAGTAGGAGAGAAATGGATTTCAAGGAGTTAAACGGTGCAAATCAGGGCAGGCTGATGTAAGGCACAGAAAGGTGGCATGCAAGGGCTGAGGAGAGAAGGGAAGTGCGCGTGGGCACACAGATTCTCAAAGGAGAAAGCGGGCTGTGGAGAAGGCATGGATCTGGAGCATTATTGAGGGAATCAATCTTTATTGTGTCTCTGTGCTTCCCCAACTGCATCCAATTCCGAGATGATTTTTCAGCCTAGTTGGATCTGTGCTGTAACTAGATTACATAACCCCACGACAGGGGAGGAGGGCAGAGCTTACAGAATATTTGCTTTGTACCCATCCTTTTTTCTTGGTGTGAACATGAGGAAGAATAAGCAGATTTACAGACAGCCTTTGGTTTACTGATTTTACTTAATTTTCACTCACATATCTTCTAATGTCCTCTCTCCCCAAAACCTCACTCTGACCCTTGAGTATGGGCTCTTCTCTGAATACATCCCTCGCTTTTGTTCTGTATATTTGGTGATCTCCTTTTCTAAAGCCTGGAGAGCCCCTCCCTCCTGGGCCCTTTTCAGTAATGATTATTGGGCTAGTGTAAATATTGACCAAAGAAGTGGCAGAATGTAAAATGTAAGAAAAATGTGAGAGGAAGGAGGTGTGTCAGAGTGGCTGGAACAAATAGCAGCCTGCATTTCAAAATCAATGTGACAGAAAGCCTTCCCTTGGCATTTTTCTACATTTATTTCTCCAGCTAGACCAGTGGTTCTCAACCTTTCTAATGTCGCGACCCTTTAATACAGTTCCTCATGTTGTGGTGACCCCCAACCATAAAATTATTTTCGTTGCTATTTCATAACTGTAATCTTGCTACTGTTATGAATCTTAATGTAAATATCTGATATGCAGGATGTATTTTCATTGTTACAAACTGAACATAATTAAAGCACAGTGATTAATCACAAAAACAATATGTAATTATATATGTGTTTTCCGATGGTCTTAGGCGACCCCTGTGAAAGGGTCGTTCGACCCCCAAAGGTTGAGAACCGCTGAGCTAGATTGTAAATTCCTCTGAGAGGAGGGCCACGTTTTATTTAACGTTGAGTCCCTCCCAACCTTATCTACTAATACTTCACACAGTACTTTACGCCCAGTAGGGACTCAGTGACTGATTCCAGAGGGTGAAGTGGTGCAAAGTCCGGATCCTGCTGCACCTGGTTGACCTTGGCTGGACCCAAGCACCACTCACCCAGGTTTCTTAGCAGCCTTGGGCAACGCAGAGGCTGGCCAAACTGAAATCAAGCAGAGCTCCTTTTTCTAATTCGAGGGAGAGAATACTAAACAGCTGCAAAATATGGCCATGAGGAAAACAGCCAGGTGGCATGAGCCAGTTTACAAAATGAAGACTATGCTCAGGGATACGCTGCAGGTTCCTGTTAAAATCAGGCGGTGCACCTTTTCATTCACAGACTGTAAGGAAAATGGAAGCATCCCCATGCGTGAGAGATCTGTGTGAATATGTAGAACAGCCTCTGATCCCGGGCTGGCCCAGGAGGCTGAGGTAGGAAGACCAGCATCTTGGAGGAAGAATGGCAGAGAACCCAGCTTTGAACTATACCACCTCTTATTACCATCACATTTGGGGTGAAGACCTCGACATAGAAGTTTGCAGAGGCCCTAGCGGGTTTGGCTTGGTGGGTAGAGCATCAGCCTGTGAACTGAAGAGTCCCAGGTTTGATTCCGGTCAAGGGCACATGTCTGGGTTGCAGGCTTGGTCCCCAGTGGGGGGCGTGCAGGAGGCAGCCGATCAATGATTCTCTCTCATTATTGATGCTTCTATCTCTCTCTCCATCTCCCTTCCTCTCTGAAATTAATAAAATATATTAAAAAAAAGAAGTTGGCAGGGGACACAAACATTCAGTCTGAAATACTCACTAAGGATAGTACCGCCCATTGGAGAACCACTGCTTTAAATTTGTTTATGTGTCCGGGTTAGACTTGTGGGTATTTGTATTACTCTCCCTGTTAAATGGTGTCTTATTTTATCTTTTTACTCATGAGAGTTCTTGCAGGACAGGCACAGTTTCCCTAACATCACATAAATATCCTGACATGAATTTATATGTCCCTTACAACTGAATAAAAATGTGATTATGACTGAAAGTAAAAGCACCACACAAAATGAAGAAAATAGATGCCCACAATATCACCTAAAGATAGCCACAGTGATTATATGTGAGTTATAAAATTTACCATATAGTATATGTCTATGACAAAGTTATTTTTCATTAAAATTTTTTTTTTGCTGACAACACCTGGGCCTATTGATCAATATACAACATCATTAAGAGTAGGATAAAAAATTATCTTAATACTCTGAAGTATTTTTGTCAAAAACTTGAATATAATTGTTAACGTAAAAACATTCAAACCTGTAAAGAATTTTTGTGAGTTTATTTGAACCAAACTGTCAATAATTGAGGGGAAGCAGAATCTCAAGGGATTGGGATAATACTCCAGAGAATGGAAGTTTTTCACTTTGTTTTATACATTACAATCAAAAGAGGAGAGTATGTGGGTTACATGAAATCCATTGGTGAGAGATTAGGGAGGTGGGAGGAAGCAAAGGGAGGGGGGAATTGGATAAAAAGTAAAATGATAGATACATACTTCTTTTACTTAGGTGGGTGCAGGATAGTTAACACTCAACAATTAACATGATAACAATAACAATGAAGGAATTTATGGCGTCTGTGCTGGCACCCAGGCCTCACTTGGTTGTGTCCTGAGGGGTCTGGAGAAAGGGAAGTTACAACTTACCCAGACATTTCATAGGTATGTTATCTTAGATGCAAAAAGACCATAGGCTCAGTGAAGGTAAAATTTGACCTTGTCAGGGAAAATACCAGCCTGGGACATGACTATTCACCATAACTGCTTTTATGTTAAAGTTTTAATTTCAGATCATCCTTTGTGGTTACTTTAGGTCTCTGAGTTTGCAAGACTGCCATGCAGGCCTTCCCTGAGTTTGTCGGGTTAGCATGTGGACTCTTTCCACGTAATCAAACGTCTATATCAAATTTCAATTTACAGAATTCACAAGGATGAGAGGAACAAGTAAAATGACAAGAATGCATTCAGCAAAATTGAGAATATGGGAAATTCTACATAAAAAATAACTACATTTTTATTATAAGTGAAAATGACCTAAAATAGAGGGGAGGTTATTATCCTATATGATGAAAGGCTAATATGCAAAATGACCGGTTGTTATGATGTGCACTGACCACCAGGGGGCAGACACTCAATGCAGAAGCTGCCCCTGGTGGTCAGTGCACACCCACAGCGGGAGCGGCACTCAGCCAGAAGCCAGACTCACGGCTGGTGAGTGCAGAGGTGGTGGTGGGAGCCTCTCCCGCCTTCTCGGCAGCACTAAGGATGTCCGACTGCAGCTGTCAGTCGGACATCCCCCTAGGGCTCCTGGACTGAGAGAGGGTGCAGGCCTGGCTGAGGGACCCCCTGAGTGCACAAGTTTCATACACCGGGTCTCTAGCAGATTAAATAAGACAGCAACAAAACGCAATGTTTGTTCCTCATTTGCATGCAAATTCAAGAAATTTTTTTAGACATTTGGGAAGTTTTGAATATAGGCTTGATATTAGATTACATTAAATAATGGTTATTACTTTTATGATAGCAGATTTGTGTTAAATTGAGGAAACATAACATATTTGCTACTAAGACTTATTGAATTATAGACAAAATGATACAGTAACTTTAAAATATTGCAGCAAATATGTGCATTTCCAGCTATGGTGGACTAGACTCCAGCAACATACACCTCTGTCCCCCCAAATTAGAAAAGCAACAAGTAGAACAACCCTTTTCACTTGCCTCCCTAACTCCAAAAAAACTGTCCAGAGACATCAGAAAGCACCACAGCAGCCAAAATTGGAGGGTTTAAGATCACTGAGAGAAGAGAAAATCACGGAGTTGGAGTTGAGCCTGACATTCCATGCTGCACTTCCCCGGAGTCATTTGCTGATATTTAAAGTAATCTGAACTAAGGGCTGGGGAACCATGGAGAAATCTGAGCAGAGACCAGGGACTGTGCAGAGCTTTTTATTTTCCTCATCATGAAAGGGAAAATAAGACTTTGGGGGTGGGAGGGCCCTAGCTATCTGAATCTGTGCTGGTAACCTGCATTCTGGTGCTCACTCTTGCTTGCCAATAATTAACTCCATTTTTATCTGTGATGCCTGTCCCGCCTTGCAGAACCTGTTTCCCGGAACACTCCCATTTTACAGAGGCCAGCATAAACCATGAACCATATACAACCCCCAGAGGGCGTTGGCAGTGCTGGCGCCAGACAGGCCAAGCCTCTGAGTGTAATCTCACTTCCCCCATCCCAACTCACAGGGGGCTGCAAAGCCCACGAAAAGTCCAGAACCTGATCCATATTTGGGGGACAAAGAAACAGGGTATAAAGGGAAAGCTTTGTCCATATTCATCACTCAGGATTTGGAGGTTGACTCCCCTGAGTCAAGGCACTAGTGCATCTGCAATAAAGACTACTTTTCTGAATGCCCTCTGAGCGCCTGGATGATTAATCTCCCGCGCCACCTGGCAGATTATCTGCAACATAGCACCACGAGAGTAAAATTGACATTCAGACTACAAACCATTCAGGATTTGGGAGGCCAACTCCTCAGAGACTGAGGAGTGAGCAGGGCTTTTTTTAAGTTTCATCACACTAGACAAATGAATTTGTATTTTGGGGTTGCCAAGGAAGAGGTGCCTTATATGACACCCCAGACTCTTAGTTGGGATGCCTGAAGGGCTGCATCCTAAGAAAAATGTAAACCAGAAATCAACCATGACTTTTTAAAAAGTATATATTTTATTGATTTTAGAGAAGAAGGGAGAGTGAGAGAGAGAAACAATGATGAGAGAGAATCATTGATTAGCTGCATGCCCCCCACTGGGGATCGAGCCTGCAACCTGGGCATGTGCCCTTGACCGGAATCGAACCTGAGACTCTTCAGTCCGCAGGCAGATGCTCTATCCACTGAGCCAAACTGGCTAGGCTTGACCATGACTTTTAAAGTCTGAAATCCAAAACCCACCTCAAAACCACCTCTCTTACAGGAGTAGAGAGAAAACAGAATCACACCCAGGTGGAGGACAAACATGCATATGCTGCAGAACTCAATTCCAGATCGAGTTTGGAAGATCTTTCTCTATTCCAAATGCTTGTCAAAAGCTAAGTGTTCACTCAACAATTATATATTAAACTAGTGCCCCGGTGCACAGATCCGTGCACATTGAAAGAAAATTAATTAGAAGGTTGGCCAGCAGG
Organism: Myotis nattereri; assembly: GCF_964212035.1. Lineage (NCBI taxonomy): Eukaryota > Metazoa > Chordata > Mammalia > Chiroptera > Vespertilionidae > Myotis > Myotis nattereri. The sequence continues at coordinate 32,927,390 of NC_138076.1, forward strand.
GTGGGACTGGGCGAGATGGGTCGGACATGCCCTGGAGCCAACCTCCCCAGCCTGCTGTACCTTGGGCACCACCATGGCTCAAAGGTTGTCTGCAGAGTGAGTGGGGGTCCCTCTGGCAAGTGGGGTCCCGCAGCATGGCCTGCGGGGATTGGGACAAAACTGGCTCTCCGACATCCCCTGAGGGGTCCCGGATTGCGAGAGGGTGGTTCTCAGGTGACATACCTGGAATCTGGCTCCCTCCTCTCTGGTTCTGGGTGCATCAGCTCGGTAGCTCCTGCATTGAGTGCCTGCCCCTGGTGGTCATTGCACGTCATAGCTACCAGTCGGATGGTTGGATGGTCGCTTAGCCTTTTATATATATAGATTTCCAACATTTAATCAATGTTTAGCAGGTCTGTCAAGAGGCAGATAAAAGAAAAAAGCAAACAATAGAAGCAGAACTACAGGTCATCCAAATAATAAGGTCACAGTCTTTCAATAATTATTATTGGTAGGTTCCAGAAAATAGATGACATCATGGAGAATTTGAGTGCACTAAAAAGAACTAATATATAGATGATGTATCATAGAATTTTAAACTTGAACCCCATGTAATTTTATTAACCAATGTCACCCCAATAAATTTGATTTAAAAAAGAATTCAAGGAAAATCTTCAGTTGAAAAATACAGTAACTTAATGAAATGGCTTTAATTGCAGATTACATTCAGCTGTAGGGAAGATCTGTCAGTAGAAATATCCTGATAAAAATGTTATAAAATACAGAAAAGTACAAAAATACATAAAATATGATGAAAATGTCTTTTCATATGTAATTGACATTAGAAAGAGGAGGAGAAAGAATAACAGCATTTCTCAGAAAAACTAACATTGAGATCATTTGTTGCTGATAAAACTTTATTTAAAAAATGCTAAGATAAGTTCACTAGGTAAAAGGACAATGATCACATATATAAAAATTACTCCATACAGAAAAATATGTTAAGGAAAAAATAAAAAATAATGACTTGAGTAAATATATAAGTAAATCTAAATGAATATTGATTATACAAAATAATAGTAGTAGCATCCATAAAATTTAAAATATATGTAAAATTAAAAGACAGACAATAATTATACAAATGACAAAAAGAGGAAATACATGGAATTGAAGTGTTCTAAGGTCTGAGAATTAGTAAAAGTACTCAATTTTACTAGATTTACCAACTCAAGTGTGTATGTTGTAATTTCGGGAATGATTACTAAGAAAGGAATTTAACACATAGTGCAATAAATTGGGATGCCCAAGGGCCTTGCCAAAGTCCAAATTATTTTAAAACACGTTCTAACATATAGCTATGGTAAAAGTTCTTTATATTTATCCAGAAGTATATTGTCTAGGGGATAATTTACCGAAAATTTAACTGACTTCTTTCTACTCAGAAAGACTTAACTATTTCAGGTAATACGAAATCTAGTTATGTGATCTTAGACTTAGTGCATGCTTCCAGTCAAAAATTTTAAGTGGTTGGGTGTAGCTTTTAACTTCTTAGCTACTCTCATTCTAAAATAGATAAAAGCAATGCTCCTTCGAAAGGCCATGGCTAATATCCATGTGAAGTCTCTAAAGTAGCATAACATTAATTTATTTTCCATCTCAGCTGCTTTCCTATCTTTGAAAAAAAAAATAAATATAGTAAAATTGAAGTTAATTTAACTATTTTCTTGTTGAGCTTTTCTGGGGTTTCTTATATAAACTCCAAATGAATATCTTTGTTGTTGTTTTTTTTTTTCTAGGAAACTACTTTTCAATAGCCAATTTCCCATGCTGGCTCAATGTGCATTAACAAACAGTGATCAATTGAACCTCTGAGTAATTTAATATCAAGGTGCCAGGCAATTTGAGATGCTAGGCCACCCTACAGAAACAAAATCATTTCCTCTGAGGATTTAATCATTCTCCAACTGGAACGAAGTCTGTATAAGTAGAATTGCCCTTTTCTTGGAAAAAATTGACTTTCTTTGCTATTAATATTCTATGTACCTATATTCAATTGGAGCACAAATATTCTGTTTTGGCTGATCTGAAAACACGTTTGCTAAAAATTACAGGTGCTTTGTATAAAAAAATAAAGTGTATCCATATTTACTCAGTTTTGAGAGATTTTAGGGAGCATGAAAGTCAAGTGTGATAACTTTTACTTACTTTATGTATACTCTGCTTTTTTTTTTTCTTTTCTTTTAGAATCGACGTTCTCCAGGCTAGGTGTGGTGGGCAGGCTAAGATGGGAAGGAGTTTTACACAGTTCTTTTCCCAACATTGTGGGCTGTGTGTGCGCAAGACCAATGATTATTTCCTATAAAGCTTATTACAAGTTGTAAGTGCCTATCCAAGAGTGTTTACCACTAACAATGCCATTTCAGTTACAATCTCTAAATGTATCCATAAGTGAGCATATTGCTTCAGTATCATGCAGCGGGTGTGGTCACAGGCTCAGGTGTCAGGGTGACAGGTCTGAATCTGGGGTGATGCTCATGAGCTGAGTGACTCTAGGAGGTTTGCAAGACTTTCTGTGCTTATTCCCTTAGTGCCATGATCATATTGCGATGGCTAAGAACAGTTCCTAGAAAACTGTAAGTGCCCCATGTGTTTAGTATTCTTTATTCTCTCTTCTTTACCCCCCTTCATATTGTTTTTATAATTATTATGTTTCCACGTCTGCTTTATTTATGTTTTAAAAATTCCAAGGAAAACTGTTACGGTCTTAACCTATATGGAGATATCAAAGAGAAAGTTCCATTTTATGTGGAGGAAACTGCATTTTTGAAGGTTTAGAAGTAACCACCTTTGTTTTTGCCACCACTGCCCTTGCACAGGGCAGTTTGTTTTCTGGAGGAAAAGCAAATTGTTTTAGTTTTCTTATCATTTTTGCTGAGCAGCGATACTAGTATTGTGTTCCAGGTTCATTTAGGAGATTTACCCTCTGACAGTTAACTTCCTTTTGGACTCTTATTGACTTGTTTAGGCTAAATAAAATAAGAGACTAAAAGTCTGTTTGGTATGATGGGAGGATGTTTGTTCTGCTCGATAGATACCAAGCATTTGTTGAGAGCACACTGAGGACCTAATACTGGGATAACCTGTAAAAACAAAAAATGGAATAAAGCCGTTTCTTGTCTTCAAGAGGCTCCTAGTCCTAGTGGGTAGAAGGTTGAAACAAGCACAAAATTACCCCATGGCAAATTCTTTGACATAGGAATGCATAAACATTTGTGGGTGAGAGAGAGAATGTTGTTCTTTGGTAAGAGAAGGTGGGCTAAGATAAGCATGAGCACAACTACATGATGAATTTGAAGATGTTGAAGCAAAACTTGCATCAGGTAAAGGCAGGCAGGCAAGAGAGACTTTATTTAAGACTAGAGGCCCAGTGCACGGCATTTGTGCACTGGGGGGGGGTGTCCCTCAGCCCGGCCTGCACCCTCTTCCAGTCCAGGACCCCTTGGGGGATGTCCACCTGCCAATGAGGTGGGAAAGGCTCCCACCACTGCGGCTGCGCTTGCCAGCCATGAGCACAGCTTCTGGCTGAGGCTCCACCAGGGGGCAGCTCCTGCATTGAGCATCTGCTCCCTGGTGGTCAGTGCGTGTCATAGCGATCAGCCATTCTGCCATTCAGTTGATTTGCATATTAGGGTTTTATTATATAGGACTAGAGGCCTGGTGCACAAAAATTTGTGCACTCGGGGGAGAGGGGGGTCCCTCAGCCTGGCCTGTGCCCTCTCGCAGTCTGGGACCCCTCGGGAGATAACAACCTGCTGGCTTAGGCCTGCTCCCGGGTGGCAGAGGGCAGGCCTAATCCCTAGGTGCAGCCCCTGGTCAGGCTCAGAGCAGGGCCGATTGGGGAATTGGGGCGCCGCCCCCTGTCATGCACAGAGCAGGGCGGATTGGGAGGTTGTGATGCCACCCTCAGTCACGCTCAGGGTAGGGCCAATTGGGGGGTTGGGGCACTGCCCCCCTGTCACACTCAAGGCAGGGTCGATGGGGAGGTTGCGGCGCCACCCCCTGTCACGCACAGAGCAGGGTCAATCAGGGGGTTGGGGAGCTCCCCCCTGTCACGCACAGAGCAGGGCCGATCAGGGGGTTGGGGAGCTCCCCCCTGTCACGCACAGAGCAGGGCCGATCAGGGGGTTGAGGAGCTCCCCCCTGTCACGCACAGAGCAGGGTCAATCAGGGGGTTGGGGCGCCGCCACTCTCACACCCAGGGCAGGGCCGATGGGGAGGTTATGGCTCTACCCTGTCACACACAGAGGAGGGCCTGTGGGGTGGGGGGGTTGGGGCGCCGCACCCTGTCACACACAGAGCCGCAGGATGATCAGGGGGTTGGGGAGCTCCCCCCTATCAGGCACAGAGCAGGGCCAATCAGAGGGTTGGGGCGCCTTCCCCTGTCACGAACAGAGAAGGGCCTATAGGGAGGTTGTGTCCCCGCCCCTGTCACACACAGAGCCGCAGGGCGGTCAGGGGGTTTGGGCGCTGCCCCCTGTCACGTTGATCCCAGTGCTGGGAGGCCTCGCGGCTCCGCTGATCCCGGTGCTGGAAGGCATATTACCCTTTTACTATATAGAATAGAGGCCTGGTGCATGGGTGGGGGCTGGCTGGTTTGCCCTGAAGTTTTTCCTGGATCAGGGTGGGGGTCCCCACTGGAGTGCCTGGCCAGCCTGGATGAGGGGATGATGGCTGTTTGCAGCTGGTCACACACCCTTCAGGGTGGGGGTCCCCACTGGGGTGCCTGGCCAGTCTGGGTGAGGGGCTGAGGGCTGTTTGTAGGCTGGGACTGAAGCTCCCAACTGCTCCTTTTTTTCTTTCTTTTTTTTTTTTTTTTATTCTGGGCCAGCTTTAGCTCTGAGGCTTGGCTCCAGCTCTGAGGCCTCAGCTGCTGAAAGTAGGTATCTGGTTTGTTTAGGTTCTATAATCGAAACTCTGTATCAACTCCAGCTCTGAGATCCCAGCCGGCTGAAAGCTGGTTTCTGGGGTTTTGTTTAGCCTCTATATTTGTTACAATGTTTCTTAAACTGCAGGCTCAGAGGCCAGCAAGGCAGGCGGGGAACGTTGGTTTCCTCCGTCACTGAAGCAAGCGAGCCTCATGTTCAGTTTAAGCTGCCTGGCTGCCGGCCTCCATCTTGGCTGGCAGTTACTTTGCATATCTCCCTGATTAGCCAATGGGAAGGGTAGCGGTTGTACACCAATTACCATGTTTCTCTTTTATTAGATAGGATTATCACAATAGGGGAGAGAAGCTCAGCCTTTGTCTGAACTTAACTCTGCTGAAACATAGAGTGGGAGGCTATTTAAGCACTATGTGAGAGGAAGAACAGAGGCCATCTATGTTTGCTAATTGGCTTCACCCAAACAGGAGGTAGTTTTATAACTTGGAACAATTACCCACCAAAGTCAGGCTCCTATGCTTCAACAGAAACTGGGAGATGGGGGATGGGGGCTCTATCTACTTGCATGCTTACTCTTCAAAGAAATGGCTCCTAAGTCTTTAAGAAAGAGGTTTGAGTTGTAAAATTTGCAAAAGGGCTTTAGAAAGACTTGCATACATCACAAAGAGGCTGAGTAAGAATTTAGACGTTTTCTCAAGTAAATGCTGTAAGGAAGGAAAGGTCAAGGCCTAGAGTAGGAACAAGCCTAGTAAAGTTTAGTCAAGCTGAGGGGAACATTTAGGACCTTCAGCGCAAGATCCACACCCAGGAGCACAGGGCTCTAAGGGGTGGCCAAGTGACAGGAAGTGAAAAGGCATTCCAGGGCCAGATTATGGCTAATCTTGGGAGTCCTGAAATGAAGTTCAGGCTTCATTCTATAATTGCTGAAAGAGTTTAAGCATGGCAATGAAATGGTCAAACTCACATATTGAAAAAGTCTGAAAATTTGCATATTTTTTTTAAAAATATATTTTATTGATTTTCCACAGAGAGGAAGGGAGAGGGATAGAGAGTTATAAACATCGATGAGAGAGAAGCATCGATCAGCTGCCTCCTGCACACTCCCTACTGGGGATGTGCCTGCAACCAAGGTACATGCCCTTGACCGGAATCGAACCTGGGACCCTTTAGTCCCCAGGCCGACGCTCTATCCAGTGAGCCAAACTGGCTAGGGCGAAAATTTGCATATTTTTATAAAAGAATTGAAGGGGCTAAGACAAGTTACAGGAAGAATAAAAGAACATAAAAGGAATTATCTTGCTTTGTGCTCAAAACTCTGTGATGTGGATGTTTATCATTCCCACCTCCACATGATAAACTGGAGGCCCAAAGTGTTTAAGACACTTTTCCAAAAGTTCTATACTTAGTAAATGTGGGCAGTTTCAAACCCAGTCTGTCTCTCAACAAGCCCACGAGCTTCCCACTCAGCAGTAGGGCTACTGAACCAGTGACCATCAACCAGAAAATGTGGTGGGTTGGCTTTGTGACATATGAGATGATAAATATGTGAGTAGTGTGTTACAGTAATTCTGGGTTTATGGCACCTGCACAATTATGAAGAACTGAAAAATGAATCAATATCAATGTCAGATGGATTGAGATAGACATCAACTCTTTCTAAAAGCATATTCCTGGGATGTTGGCCAACATAAGCTTCTTTTGGTTTCCTAGACTGAATGAGATAATACACATAAAGCAGCTTTACAAACTGTGAAATCCTAAAAAGTTGAAGGCTATTCCTTTCACGTTAGAAGAACATAAATTGTTTATAAGTCAGTTTCCATCTTAAGAGCATTAGGGTGGATATATTCAGTGGAGTCCCATCATGAATTATTTATACAGTGAGGAATTACTTCCTGATGTGTTACTGGGAACTTTTGTATTTTGGAGACTGTCTGTGAATGACTTGGAAACCCTGCTTGAAATCCAAAAATTTGCCTTGGAAAATATAAATTTAAAAATGCATCATTTGGAATGTCTTGTGTTGTGAGTATGCAAAACCCAACTTGGACTGTTTTAAACAACAAAGTTAATTTGCTGGGTTTGAACTGAAAAATCTGGCATGAAGAGAGCATTTATGTAATAACTTAAAAAACGCACCCAAGACCATGCATGATTCATCGAAACTCTTCCCTCTGCCTCACTTAATGTTAATTTCATTCTCTCTCTGCGGGGATTGCACAATCCTCCACCACACTCCCTTCTCGTCACTTTTCATGAAACAGCAAAATGGCTTCAAGAGTTCCAGACCTCAATTCTCACATCATATAGTTCAGAAGAGGAGAGAGCATCTCCCCAAACATCTTCTGTGGAAAGAAGAGGGAACTTCTCTTTCCTGGAAGACCTTAGTAAATATCTTCTCATGTCTTACTGTTTTCCTTTGGCTACTGGATTTTCCTTGAACCAACTTCTGAGACCAGGGAATGGGCTTCATTGACTAGTTTAAGGCAATCAGCCCCTCTTCCCTTACCCCTACAGCTAAGGTTGGCTCAGTCCTGCCCCAAGTACATATGCACAGTGGTTGCCAAAGGATGGGTAACTATGCTAGGAAGCTGACGATGGATGTTCCCTCTGATCTCATTGTCAACTACCTTTGTGATGGGCTTGGTGTAGTCTATGGAAAACATCAGCCTATTGTGCCAAATAGGTCAATCTCCTTTTGTATTTCTTTTTTAATTACTTTGAAGTTTGCTGGATCTTCCCCATCTGATTTATTAAACACTCAAAATTTCTTCAAATTATTCTATAGTTTGATCCATAGCTGAGTGTTTTGTTTAGTTGAGTCTAGGATTTGTCTGAATCTGTTTTGATGGAATGTGAAATGAGGATCCAAGAAGGCTTTTTTTGGGGGGGGAAGGGGGGTGTGGATTGTTCTAAGTTCTTACATTCATTATTGAAATGCTTCTCACTTTCTGAACACATTGCTTAAGGCCTTTCTCAGGGCTCGGAAGGGGCCATAAGCAAAAGGAGACTTGAGCTTCATTAGTGTCACATTGGTCCTTCTCTGTGGACCAAATCTTACTGGAACCTTCCATTCCTAGATCCCCCCCCCCCCCCTTCACAATATAGATTTTTAGATATACTAAATGATTTTCACTGTAATCACTAATTTCAGCCCTATCAAATTTATTTTAGGTTTTGGCTAAATAGGCCAGGCTTTATGGTTCTAACTGAATTTTCTTTTTTTCACTCTTTCCATACCATTGAGAGAAGTCAAATACAGTTCTAACCAGCAACATCTCTACACTCTTCAAGATGGAATCTGTGACAGCTATTTTTAATTTCTAAACAAACTCTAGGCATTAAAAAGTAACTTTATCAGATAAAATATTATCTTCAGAATAAAAATACATTTAGGAAAATATATATGAGGTGAGATGATTCTAAACAAAAACAAAAGTACCATAATCCTTTCTTGGATAGCAATTAGTTCCTTAAAAAAATGTTATTAACTCAAAATTGTATTTTAATAGCTAGTATATTTTTCTATAATATGCTCTGTTCTGCAAAAATTGTCAGGATGATTATTTGAACACGATTTAGTTCTTTCTGAATACATCTTTAAAAAACTTGAAAACCTCTGATTTAATTGCCTATTGATGCTTTGGATAGATTAATAAATTTCTGAGGTAAAAGGGGAGTTATAAATCAGTCACTTATTCAAAAATTCATACACATCTCATTTTAATGGGAAATTTAGCCAGCAGAAACTACTGTACATGCATATGGTGTATATGCATAGCACGTATACTCTCGGTATGGATATATCCCTACCATCTACACTAATAAAAGAGAAAAATGGTAATTGGCATACAGCGATACCTTTTTCATTGGCTAATCAGGGCTATATGCAAATTAACTGCCAACTAAGATTGGCAGTTAACTGCCAACTAAGATTGGCAGTTAACTGCCAACAAGATGGCGGCTAATTTGCATATGTAGGCACAATGCAGGGAGGCGAAAGGGAAAGCAGGAAGAAGCCCCCTGCCACTGACAGTGATCTGAAACCCAGGGGGGAGCTAAGAGCTGGGGGGCAGGGCAAAGGCGGCCCTGGGGCTGCCTTTGCCCTGCCCCCCAGCCATGATCGGAGAATCAGGCGCCTTTGCCACCCTGGCCAGTGATAGCAGGAAGTAGGGGTGGAGCCAGCAATGGGAGCTGGGCACGGTCGAAGCTGGCAGTCCCAGGAGCTAGGGGTCCCTTGCCTGGGCCTAAAGCGAAGCCCACCATTGTGGCGCCCCCCGCTGCCACTGCAGGTCCCCGCTGCCTGGGCCGGACGCCTAGGCCAGAGGCGTTAGGCCTGGGCAGGGGCGGAGCCTGCAACTGCGGGGAGCTGGGGGTCCCCTGCCCAGGCCTGACACCTCTGCCAGAGGCCTCAGGCCTGGTCAAGGGGCCGATCGGTGATTGGTGATCGGAGGGTGATGAGGGTCAACTCCTCTGGCTGAGACAACAGGCCTGGGTGGGGGGCGGAGCCGGGGATTGGGGGGATATGATGGTCCCCGTGCCCAGGCCTGAAGCCTGCCTGGGTCAGAGGCGTCAGGCTTGGGCGGGGGGTGGAGCAAGCGATCAGAGGGAGATGGGGGTCCCCTGCCCAGGCATGATTCCTGGGCCAGAGGCCTCAGGCCTGGGCGGGGGCCAGAGCCAGTGATCGGGGGGAGATGGGGGTCCCCTGTCCAAGCCTGACACCTCTGGTGGAGGCGTCAGGCCTGGTCAAGGGGCCGATCAGGCGATCGGAGGGTGATGGGGGTCAACGCCTGAGGGCTCCCAGTATGTGAGAGGGGGCAGGCTGGGCTGAGGGACACTCCCCCCCGCCCCCACACACACCCAGTGCATGAATTTCGTGCACCGGGCCCCTAGTCCTATAATAAGTATGTATAAAACCCACAAAGATTTTCTTCTCACCAAGTTCTTCCTGATTTCTTTACAATACTTAAATTTCCTGTTTTATTACTTATCTTTTGGTGAATATTCATTTTGACTCTTTCTTGCTATTAATCCACTTTTGCCTGTTTCAAGATCATATCTAGAAGCAGTGAGTCCATTGAGTCAGAAAATTCATTGTAAGTACAGTTAAGAGAAAGCTCTAGCTGAGTGGTGAGGAAAAGGGATGCAATGTACTTGGACATAACTGGGTGGTGGAGGTAAATGGGCAGACAGACCATCCCCTGGAAGGGAACAGCCAGGGGCACCAAGGTGAGAATAGAATAGCCACTGCCCTTACACTTTTTCTTCTTTTCCAGGAATTAGACTAAAAACCAACAATATAATTGCCTTTTATTTTAACAGTTGGACTTTTAAAATGGCCTGTAGTAACAATAGCCACTTCTGTCCTGAGAAATTCTACAGGTGTAACTTCACTGAATCTTTCCAACAACACTACAAACATTATTATTAGGTCAATGTAACAGATGAGGGAAGAGCAGCTCAGAGAATGCGAATATACATTCCAGGATTCACACAGCAACAGAGGATGTGTTCTCATCCAGGTCATCTGACTCCAAATCCTATTCTTTTTTTATTTGAGTAGTAGAACTTTGTAAATTCTAGGAAACCAAGTGAAATTCCTTTTGAATTAGTATGATACATTGATAATAGATTAAGTAAAGGAAGAGTGGAGTTATGTCATGAAGAAAATGATCAACAAAGCGTCATTGGGAAATGTTAGATTAAATGAGCATGAATGCATCTAAAAGATTTATATAGTATACCTACTATTCTCATATTTTAGTTTTATTATTTAACTCACTGGACATATGTGAAATGCTTATGTATATATTAATGTTTTAATTTGCTTCATATTTGTCCATATACAGGGGTGGGCAAAAGTAGGTTTACAGTAGTTCTTGTGGAAAACAATGCAATAATTCATAAGTAATAATACAAGAATAAACTCTATTTCGCATTCTCACAACTGTAAACCTACTTTTGCCCAGCCCCTTACATGCTTATTCCATGCATTTTCTACAATGTGTTCTATTCTGACCTGGCTAACTTGGCTACCGTGTGCTGCTTCTCTTTAACCATATGGGGACCTAACTGTGGGGCTGGTACTGAAGTTATATAAAGGAATTTGTCTGGGAAGACAGATATAGAGCACCTAGCTCGGGGCCACACACAGAGAAGTCTTTGAGAGATAATGATAATGGCTTTTGCTAAATTAGCAATTTATAGCCAGCATGCTGGGCACTACGACTTTCTCTTGATTATGGTAATATTTCACACCGACTTACCAAAATATATGCAAGTGTCAAAAACTGGGCCCACCTTGATGATGTGTTATAGATATCTGAGAATGATTGTTTTCTTGAGCTAGAAATTACAAATACTAATTGTATAGTGAACTTATACATGCTACTGTCCAAGAATGCTTTGTATCATATAAAGACTATACTGAAATAAAAAAGTAAAAGGCAAAATTATTTCTGAGGTCCAACATATGACCAAATCTTTACCCAAATGCCTTATATTTTTGGCACTGCAATTTAATAAATGCGCTTGTAGAAGAGAAATCAAGCAGATGAGGGGTTTTAATAAACTTAAATGCTCAATAATATATTTTTCCTTTGGACAGTATTTCCCTCAATTAGCTTATGTAAGATCTAATTTGAAGTGTTCTTTTGAGTGTGGGGTTTGACAATTGGTAGCTTTGAAGAAATATGAGTCATTGAAGAGCAAAATGAGTGCAGATTATAGAGTGAGAGATACCAAGGGTGAAAACAATCTCGTGCCTGCTTAATAATATAATTATCACTCTATTCTTGATGAAAGTATATTCTCACCATAGCAGTTTCTCTGCAAATGAATGTTCAAGTCTATAAATTACATTTTATTCACTTACAAGAAAGCAGGTAGTATCCTGTTGTGAGAAATCAAGAAAACATGTTTTGTCATATAGGTCATCTGCTTTAATGACTTGGTTCAACGTATTTTGAACATCTGTTATTTTTATGAGTTCGCTTATCATTTCATCCATGATTATCATTATTTTAGATATTTCTTTTTAAGAGACATAATTTTTTCCTATTTGACTATTTTTTGCCAAGTGTACTGTGTCATTCCTTAACTCAGTTTTATTCCCCTGAACTACATACAAATTTTGTTTAATGTATAGATGCCTTGTAGTTTAACTTAATTTCTCTACAGTATTATACTATTTCAGAGAAGGAATGATGTGTCCCCAAAACTTCAAAGTTGCTTTTATTTATAGCCAATAGGCATCCAACAAATAAACATCAAATAAGTGGGAAATTGAATTTCATATAGCTAACATATTAAGTCATAAAGTGACATAGCATTAAAAATAGCAGGCATAATAGATAAATGTTAATGATCATACTTTCCCTGAAATATTAATAGGTCTTTAATCTTGTCATTATCAAGAGCTTTGTGCCCTTTCTAGGGTGAATTAAGCCTTGCTCTTTGTCACAGGATTTGACTAAAACTTTAATTATTGATATAATACAACCCTATTATAACATAGCTCATTATTCAAGTCAGGTCTACTAATATATATTAAGCACCCATTTTCCATTGGAGCTATGCAAGGAGTTTTGGAGACACAAATTAAACGCTACACAAAATGTAACATTCTTTTTAAAAAAGTATATTGAGATATATAATAGCCCAAAGATTACCCCTTGAAATATATAATCACATGCTGCAAAAATCTGAAATGATAATGGAGAGTTCATAATTTAATGGAGGAGACAGATAAACAAACAGGTAATTCTAATATTGTTTAGTTTATTTCTCAGTTGATCACTGAATAGGCAAAAACATGTTTTATAATGTGTTCATCATTGGTCAGAATGCTGTTCTGTTGAATTATATTATGCAACATAAACCTTAGCTGTTATTAGAAAGTGGAGAACTGCCTTTCTCATCTAGGGCTTCTAATGAATTGCTACAAGTGATCATTTTTAAATACTTAATAAATCTTCATGATTTTTTTTAAATTTCTGTTGAACTCAGCTGTAGTTAATGCCAGAATCTCTTACCATGAGTACATAATTGGATTTATTATTTTAAAAGTTGTATTTCCTCTAGGGAATGGGAGATGAGAAGAGTAGATACACCCTAACTAACTTTTAAATTATTGAAAATATATGCCATGTTTTAGATGTTAGCAAATATTAGTTGAGGCAATTTACATGGTTTGGTTATTCAGCTTAAATGTGAACTGGGGCTTGTTTTACACATGCTGTTGATGTACATTGTTTCTAATTGTTTTATATGTTTTAAAAATTCTGCCCTTAAAAGAAATTCATAAAGTTCACCTGACACACATATTTTGACCTCCTAACCTCCTAAGAAACTTACATTTGTATCAGTATTGAATTTTCGCCAGTGCTCCAATATAAGGAGGTTAATGTTTTGAAATAAAGAAAACGTTTTCCATGGGGTGGGGAAAAAGAAGTTGATTATTGGTTAATTAACATACAAGAAGTTGATTTCTTACTCCAGAAAAGTCTGCTAGATATTGAAGCAAATCACCAGCATTGCTTCAGAATGCAAAACACCACACTGCTATTCCAGGTTTATAACACAAAGAATGGACACCAGAATACAGGACCTTAAAATAAAATATATTTTCTAAACGAGATTCATCTTGTGGGAAAGCACTTGTCTAGGACACAGATTAAACCCCACACTGGACCAAAAGAGAGGCCAGTTCCCAAGTCTATCGCAAGGGATTACAGTGAGAAGGCTTTTAAACACTCTAATATTCCTCTCCACCCACCCCCACCCCTATTTCCCATTAGGAAGGCAGGTAGAGTTCCTTAGGGACGTGACATGGATTTTCAGTCAATTTAACTTGAATTTCAAAGGATATCTTGTTTCAATGAGCACAACACTAGATTGAAGGCTAGTCTCAGTCAATGTTAGTTTCCCCTTATCGCATATATACATGGTTGGAGGAGAGAACACTAATTAGTTGGCAAACTAAAATGATAGTGACTTCAAGGCACAAGCCAGCCTGTGCATTTGATAGTTTAGGTTTTCGGAATGGGTGTAGCAAGTTAGTGCATTACATACCAGCCTAGAGTTGACCTATTTTCCTTTTATAGAGGACCGCAACAAATTTTATTCTTAAAATTCACTAAACACCTATTCACACCTAAAATATTAGTATCAACTATTTACATATTTCATGATTATGCAATCTTATTTTACTAACATAGTTACTAACCTTGCTTGTAGCTTTCTTAAATCTGTATTGTTTTATATCCATATCTTTGTTGTAATGTAAAGATGCTAATAGCATTCCAAAAACCTTTTGATCACGGTGATGATGATATGTCAACAAAAATCTTGTTTAGCCTTATTTATTATTTTAGGTGCTCTACTTGTTTTTCTGTTCATCTTAGACCAGTTTTGGATTATTTTAAGAACTTGTCCTAGAAATTAAGAATATCTGGGGACACATGTGAATTTTGTTTCCAGTCTGTTCTATAAGAGAGTGGGACACAATTCAGTTGTATCTTAATAACACTGTGTGTTAAAAAGATAGTTGTGGGGGAGGGGAGGAGAGAAGAAAAATTGTAGCCAAATCATGAATAGCCCTTAATGAGAACCCTCCTCTGCAGGGTGTTAACATTAGGTAGATGGAATCGACAATGCAAATACAGACCTCGACCTCGTTAGAGAATAAAAGCAAGAGGAAATGATCTCCCTGGCAAACTGTGGGATTCAGGATGAGAAAGTTCATGAAAATGAAGCTGGAGGGACTATTGAGAAAAAAGGCACACAAGCCAGTTTCCTCAGCAGGACCAGAGTTAACAGAATAAAAAAAAAAAATGCACTTATTTCAGCTACCTCCCCAAATGTGATGATTAATTTAATGTCACATCTAATCTGGAGCATTCTTTTTTTTTAACATTTTTATTTCAGAGAGGAAGAGGAAAGGAGAGAGAGAGAGAGAGAGAGAGAGAGAGAGAGAGAGAGAGAGAGAGATCAAAGATGAGAGAGAATCATTGATCAGTTGCCTCCTGCACACCCCCTATTGGGGATCCAGCCTGCAACCCAGGCATATGCCCTTGACTGGAATCAAACCTGGGACCCTTCCATCTGCAGACTGATGCTCTATTCATTGAGCCCAACCAGCTAGGGCCTGGAGCATTCTTTGACCCACCCAGAGGAAATGAGTAATCTATTCTTCTTATTCATAGGTATATACATGTCACTATTATAGAACACTAGTTAGCAAAATGTTTTGTCTTCCTGTGAGGTCCATTAGGATAGGAATGCTGTTTTGTAGTTATCTTGACTTGTGGGAAACTGATAGGGTTATGCCTCGGACTGATCTGCTGGCAAAGTCACAAACAAGTCCTAGCTTAGAGGGCACAGTCCTCTTAGCATAATTAGACTTGACCTTATAACAGTCCCTAGATCTTATCTGGGAAGCTAATGGGCTGAGGAAGTGCAGGACGTATAACCATGGTGTAAACAAGTGAAACTCACAAGAACAGTGTAACTTTGGTAACCACTGCCTTGTTTACCTCTCACTATAAAACGCTTGGTGAGGCCTGAGCACAGTGGAAGTCCTTCCTCTTGAGTTGGACTCACCGGCCTGGTCCCCCAATATTCCCAAATTATCTTGTGTCTTTTCTTGTTCATTTGTTGTGCTGCTCCTCTTCCAGACCTGAACCCAGAACCACGCAGGACGTGGAGGGAAACACTTACGACATTGACTGACTTCCCAGTGGTTAGTATGATGCATAAATAAATTAAGAACTGAAGCAATATGTGAATAATAAAGGTGAGAATGTCAAGGTCTTAAACTCAAAAGGGGAAGGGGGGCCTTAAGTTCAGAGCCACAGTGAAACAGTTTTATGTCATTAACTCTGGATTGTCTGCTGATTAGTTGGACACATCCTGAGGAGGTTCTAATTTAACCCCCTCAGCCTCCTTTTCCTGTGACTGAGAGAAGGGTAACCTAAGTTTAGGCTCAGAAATTTAGATCTTATGTTTGTGGGCAGTGACTAGAGAGATTTTGGGTTGTCCTTAGTTGTGGAGGGAATGGGTTCGGACAGGGAGAAAATGCAGGCTGTAGTTGAATCTGTTCCCTTCCAGTCCATTTACTCAGATGCCCCCTTCTGGTTTCCCTGGCCTCTGTTAGGACTGTCTTCATGGTTATGATCATAGCCCAAGGCAGTATGTCATAAAATAGATGTTATTTCCATTATGAATAAAGAATAAGAAACAAAAATAAAAAATAAGGCAAATGAAATCAAATGTTTTGTAAAACAAAGATTTTTGAGGCATGGATGGGAAAAATTTAAACAATAATTGATAAAATTTCAGTATGTAAGAGAATTTGAACAGCCCTATAGATATTTGTGTAATATAATTTTCCTACGATTTCTCAAACAAGAGCAAAAATAGTTTTGTAATTGTCCAAATAAACACCTTTGATTTCCTTTGCATTAACATGGATAGTGAATATTTGTATTATCATTAAAAGCTTAAATGAGATTTTGTCAAAACCAACAATGTACTCTAGTCACCATTAGAATTCCTTTATCTCACGAACTTCCAGAGCTGCGGGAAAATTACTATGTAAAGCCAGGCTGTATTTCACATAGCACATTGAAAATATTCACAAAGAAGATATAATTGCTGGGTAAATTGCTCCTTGGTGCAATAAGGTTACCCATTCTATTAAATAAGCCTCAGGAATTTGCACTCATCTGGGTTCTAAATTTAATAAACATTCAAATATCATTGATGTGATCAGACATATGATTCCATTCATATATCATTCTAGAAAAGGCAAAACTAGTGACTGAAAGCAAAACAGTGGCCTGGATTGGCCTCAAAAAGGACTGAAGGAATTTTTGGATGAGAAGGAAAAGTTCAATATCATGATTATGGTGGTAGTTAAATGACTATATACATTTGGAAAATTCATCAGGGTGTGCATTTAAAGTTGGTCATTTTCAGTCAACAGGTATATGAAAAGATGCTCAACTTTACTGACTATTAGGGAAATGAAAATCAAAACTATAATAAAACTAGAGGCCCAGTGCACGAAATTCATGCACAGGGATGTGTGTGTGTGTGTGTGTGTGTGTGTGTGTGTGTGTGTGTCCCTCAGCCCTCTCCAATCTTGGACCCATCAAGGGATGTCTGACTGCCCATTTAGGTACTGGAGGGCAGTCGGACATCCCTCTCACAATCCAGGACTGCTGGCTCTCAACTGCTTGCCTGCCTACCTGCCTGCCTGATTGCCCTTAACCACTTCTGCCTGCCAGCCTGATCACCCCCTAACCACTCCCCTGCCAGCCTGATCGACATCTAACTGCTTCCCTGCTAGCCCGATTGCCCCTAACTGCCCTCCCCTGCCAGCTTGGTCACCCCTAACTGCCCTCCCCTGCCAGCTTGATTGCCCCTAATTGCCCTCCCCTGCCAGCTTGGCCACCCCCAACTGCCCTCGCCTGCTGGCCTGATTGCCCACAACTGCCCTCCCCTACCGGCCATCTTGTGGTGGCCATCTTGTGTGTTGGGAGTGATGGTCAATTTGCATATTACCCTTTTATTATATAGGATACCACCTTACACGTGTTAGCATGGCTATTATCAACAAGACAAGTAACAACAAGTGTTGGAGAGGTTGTGGAGAAAAAGGAACCCTCATTCACTGCTGGTCAGAATGTAAACAGGTAAAGCCACTATGGAAAACAGCATGGAGGTTCCTCAAAAAATTATGAATAGAATTATCATATGACCCAGCAACCCCTCTGCTAGGTATCTACCCCAAAATTTTGAAACATTTATTCACAAAGATATATGCTCACCTATGTTCACTGCAGCATTATTTATGGTGACCAAGACATGGAAACAACCAAAGTGTCCTTTGTTAGATGATTATATAAAGAAGATTTATGATAACATGCATGGACCTTGAAATTATCATGCTAAGCAAAATATGTCAGACAGAAAAAGTTAAGAACCATATGATTTCACTTACATGTGGGATATAAAACTGAAAGCAACAAATGAACAAACAAGAAAGCAAACAAACAAAACTCATAGACACAGACAACAGTATGGTGGTTATCAGAGAGAAGGAGGTTGGGTCAAATATATGGTGATGGAAGATTATTTGACTTTGGGTGTTGGGCATACAATGCAATATACAGATAGTTATCATAGAAATGTTCACTTGAAACCTATATAATCTTACTAACCAATGTCACCCTAATAAATTTAATAAAAATAAAGTTGGTAATTTTTATTGTGGGTATATTTTATTTCAATGAATCTAATAAAATGTATTCACCAAGTTGTATTCATTATAACCTATGATCCTTCTAAGTCATCATTGCAGTTTTCTTATATTTGAGAGTTATGTCCTGCAGAAATTTAGAAAATTCAAATGTTTCTCTATTACAGACAATCTTATGGGCTATAATTGGGCTAAAAGAAATCAGTTTATAGACTAAGTAACTGAAGATGGGAGGGTATAGGAGAAATGAGGGGAGTAGGAATTAGTATAATCCCTGACTCATTATCTGGGATGAGTTGATGGTATTAGTACATACCTGTGTGGTTACTGAACTCCAAAGCTTTGTTTATTGTATCAATTACTTTATTCTTATTAAGTCATGGTGCCTGTGTGTGCATGGATATACATGTGCACACACTCAAGCATTGTGACCTAGTGGGGAAGAAAATCAAAACAAGTTTGAGTTCTATCACTTACTAGCTGCATGACTTCGGACAAATCACTGAGCCTCTTCTGAAAATGGTCATCATGGAAATAAGAATAAAATTCTAACACCCTAACCCTGTGAGCGGTTCAAATGATATTATCACTTTTCTATTAAAAGTGGTAATGAAATGAACCAAATACTGTGAGAGTTTATGGCCTTGACATAGAGGTAGCTGTTGAAGTATTTGCATGTTCATTCTTCCCCAGAGCTCATTAGAACAGGTGGGAGGTATACCCATGTGGTGACATTGATATTGTCTGTCTTATTGTTCTCATAGCTAGTGACACTGATTCAGGTTGTTTTCCTGAGCAGGATGCAAGGGTGATTTCTCTTCCAGGTCCTTGTCCAGATGGATTTGAAGAATGAAGCCATGGACAAAAGGTGGTAGATGAAAAGGGTGGAAATTTATTGGAAGCAAATACAAACTCCCACAGAGGGAGGGGATTCAAAGGGGGTAACCCACCAAGCTCTTTTTTGCAAAGGTTTATAAAGGCCGTAGCTCTTTGTCTCTTCGTGCTCCCTTCTAATTGGTCACTCTTCTTGCAGACTATCAGCTTCAGAGCCCAACTCCCAGAGTGTCTTCCTCTTTCTACCCCCCTTATCCTGTAACATTTCTCTTATCTCCTGTGAAAATTTGTTTTCCTCTTTCTCTCATACCCTGTGACTTTTCCTTATCTTCTGTGGATGTCTTCCTCTCCCCTTATCCTGTGGCATCTTTTTTTCTCTCTCTCTGTGAATGTATCCTTCTGGCAGCTCCAAGCCCTCACCTATGCATTCCTTTCCCATGGACCCTCTTTATTCCTAAAACGCCCTAAACCTGCCTGTTTTATACCTAAAACTCCTTTCAACACATTTTAATAACCTGTTTAATGACTTCAGGTATTGACCTCCCTAAAGTTATACCTCTATCACTCTGGCTCTCTTCAAATAAACAATTATAATTATAAAAGATTATTAAAGAATGTGCCAGTTTTAAACTCACAAGAACAGAATCACCAACAGAAAAACTCAACTTCTCAGAGGTTAATTTTTCAACTTGTACAATAAATATAAGTATAAGTATAAAATGTATATATTTTTATTTCTTAATATAATATCACAATACATTTTGATGTTTTGCCCTGTCCTCCTTCCCTTTTAAATGGCCCATATTTTCAGGTACTAAAATTACTATTTCTCATTCTTGCCCTTCTTCAGCCTAGAATCTCTTTCCTCACATAAATTTCTGGTGGATAAAAGTTTATTCAACCTATAAGTTCCAACATTCATGGAACATCTTTCATTCAACTTCTTATAGTGTGAGTAATCACAGATCCATTTGACTATTTAATGTCATATTCTTATTTATACCTCTATTTATAGTCCTTTTATTATTTACTTGAGTCTTACATTTATTTGTAAACATTGCCGAATCATTGTTAAAATTCATTATAACCTGTTTTTTTGTCAGGCACTTTATGTGGCATACTCAATGAGTTATCTATATAACCCTATGTGGTAGGTAGCAATGTTACCTTAATTTTATAAATAAGGAGTTAGATGTTAAGTATTTTGTAATGTTTTACAGAAGTAAACAGAGAAAAGAAGATTCAAAGGATCAAACTGATAGTCCCTTTAACATGTGAATTTGTTTAAATGTCTGTGCCTTTAGGTTTATTTTAATCCCTCAGAGGGCAAAACATACTTCTACTTTATCACTAAACGTTTGATAAGTATTTGTTGAACGTCTAAATGAAAACATATATTTGCAAGTTCTGACAGTCAAAATTTATTACTTTTAGTAAGTGGAGAATATTTACAGCAAGTCAACAATAGATTATTTAATTAATAGAGAAAGAAAATTTAGAGAAGTGCAATACAAAGTAAATGAAAAATGTTCAGTCTCATCATAAATTAAAAATGCAAATATCAATTTTCATTGTGCACTTACACTTCAGAAGTCAGATTATGCTGTGAGATTATCCTCTCACAAATGCCTGGCTTTGTAAACCAAGGTAGCACACCTGTGGTTCAGAACACAGAAGCTGAACTCAGGTTTACCAGTGTTAATTCCCAGCTTTGCAACTTGGTAATGTAACTGGGCCTAAATGTCCTCTTCAGAAAAATGGGGTAGAGATAGTGCTTTCTTCAGAGGGTAGTTGTAATAATTAAATGAGTTGATATTTATGAAGCTTTCATAACATCTACTGGCACTGAGTATGTTATATAAAGGCTTGTTAAACAAGCAATTCTCATGTTTTTAGGGAAGACAAGCTGGAATCCCATGATTGTTGACTGCCAAATATATTGTAGATACATCATATGTTTTTGTGTAACCACAAATCAGCAATCCAATTAAGCAATAAAAAAAAGCTATGCGTTCTATCTGTTTCAAGGCTGCAGCCGACCTTCTGGTATCTTAAGAGTGAGTAAATAAAATTCTGTGTTATTCTTTCTTGTCTAGCCATTCCACGCCCCCCCCCCTCCACCCCCCAGTTTAAAAGAAGGCTGTTCCAAGGGAGAAGAGAATGCCTGCCTTGAGCCAGCCATAAAGAATCATTCACTGGTGTCCGCACTAAAACGGCAGATTTGAAGAGAGAGAGATAATGCTGAAACGGGGAGGAAAAACCTTGGGAAGGGACACTGCCTCAGCACCATCACACCCTCTCTTTACTCCTGGGAAAGGTGGATTGCCCACACCCTTCCCACTTTTTGTTTTAATTTCCCCCTTCTTCCTTATAAAAACCTCTGTTTGCACGGAGATCTTTTAAGGTGGGTTTTTGAGGAGTGAGAAAAGTCCCTCACCTTCTTGAGATGCCTGCTCTCGAATAAACTTTTACCAGCACCTGATTCAAGAGTTTGGTTTTCATCATGGCAGGCAGTAGAATCCCAGATTTTCGTTTACAGATACTTTTCATCTTCCTAGCTTTGAGGTATGTATTGCAAGACCTTTTTTTTTTTTTTTAAATAGATGATGACACCACTGAACAAGAAGCCAATAATTTCACCCAGGACCCATGTTCAATGGATAAACTACTGTGACACATAACTTCATACACTAACACAACACTCTTTCAACTGGCTGTAAGCTTCTTGAAATTAGAAACCTAGATATTTATTTTTGACTTTTACACTACACATCGGATAGTAATTCATGAACTATAATTATTAAAAGTAATTGAAGGGACACATATGGATTGAGTATATAAAATAAACTTCCTTAAGATACTTAAAAATCTATTTGGACAAATATGATATTTCAGGATAAAGCTAATGATATAAATAAATTTGGCATAGATGCCAATTGAATGGGAAGTGCTTTTATGAGTTGAGAGATAATCCCTTGCATGTGTATTTAATACTTAATAGGTTTCTATAAAGATAACTTACTTCAGTATCTATTTTCTTCTTTCCATCTCTGAGATACTGCAATTTGCTGTATGGACTTTCCTTTGTTGTGGTTTCCCAGGATGGTTTTCATTGATTTACAACATTTTCAATGTTTCTTTCTCTGCAAAGATAAAAACAGTATTGATAATACAGCCTTAAGTTCACCACTTTTCTTTTTTTACTTCTTCAACAAACATTCAATGATGTTAGACTCTAGTAGGATATGTGTCACATGGTGTAGGACAGAATTTCCTTTTGTCTTCCAAGTGTTAGAAGATATGTTCAATACTGAGCAATCTGTTATCAACCAGCAGGGGACAGCAAGGAGGCAGATTTGATTCTGGTATGTTAAAGAGAAAGCATAGATCCCAAATGGCAACACTGTGCTAAGAGTCCATGATACCAAACTTAGATTGAATACCTGACCTAATTACTTTTCAACTCTCTTAGAAATATAATTTTAATCATCCTGTGGATTTTTCTGATCAACACCAATGAGATTATCTGTCACGAGGGCCCTTTCCATTCCCCCCATAGAAAGAAGAGGCAATCAACATGATAAAATCCTTTGCTGTTCCTGCTGTTCCCTTCCCCACAAAAGAAGATGTCCTGGTCTGAATATAATCTTTTTAAAAAATATATTTTTATGGATTTCAGAGAGGAAGGGAGAAGGAGAGAATCATCAATGATGAGAAAGAATCATTGATTGACTGCTTCTTGCACGCCCCCTACAGGGGATCGAGCCTGCAACCCAGGCATGTGCCCCTGACCGGAATGGAACCTGGGACCCTTCAGTCTGCAGTCTGATCCTTTAGCCAATAAGCCAAACCAGCCAGGGCTGAAAATAATCTTTGTTGTTGTTGTTGTTGTTGTTGTTGTTGTTGTTGTAGTTGTTGTTAATAGTTCCTTTGCTCCACCTTCTTTCTATAAAACCCTTCTATTTTGTACAACCCTTCAGAGCGTCCCTTCTAGTTGCCAGATAGAATGCTGCCTGACTCATGAGTTGCTTAATAAAGCCAATTAGATCTTCAAATTTACTTGGTAGCAGGTGAAAGTGAACAGTCAAAGTTGATACACTTCTATTTGGACAAACAAGGAAAACAGTGACAGCACCAGTACCTGGTGGCTCCCTGCATGCTAACATAGGAGACACATTTGTGATTTGTGCAGCAGTTCTCTGGCAGGAATCACCCTCAGACATTGAGGGTGCGGAGGAATGCATGCTCTTGTTGTTAGGGGCAGAAATAGAATATTGGGAACTAGATAACAGTAGTGATAATAAAATAAGAATATCAGTCATGCTCTATTAACCATAGATTGTTTTGTTCTGATTAAAGAATGCACATTCTAACCTGGCTGGGAGTTGCAAGCAGGACCCGGGAACGCATGTGGAAACTCAGCCCATCCTTCCCATCTGAGAGCTGCCTATTATCATGGAAGGAGTAACAGTCTTTTTGCAGAAAGGAAACAATGGAGTCCAGGATGCCCCCTGCCCTTTGCAAATCCCCAGCCCACATCGCCTGTAATCAGTAACAGTTACACCCATTCTTATTCCTTTTGCCCACTTCCCCATGCTTGTAGAACCCACTTTTAGTTTTGCATACCCATATTTATTCCCTTTACCCACTTCCCAATGTAATTTTTGTCCTTGTACCCCAAATAAGCAGCTGGCTTGTGAGGAGGGGGTGTGCAGAACAGATTTTCCTGGATGACTTGCTGCTCTTCCATACTGCCAGCATTATTGGAACAAATTCTCATACAAATGCTCAACCCTGTCTCTGCTGAATCGGCTCAAGTAGTGACAAGCAGCCCAGACCCATTGGTTTTCCGGTTTCACTCTCTTCTTTGCACAAGTATTCCAATGGCAGTACAAGCTCAAGATTTTAGAACCAAAGTGACATCAAAGGTCCTCATTCCTTTGAAGATAAACTGGAGACCCAGAGAAGTAAATGGATGTTCTTAAACTCATATAGTTATAATGCCAGATATGGAGCTGAGACACAAAACAGGATCTTAATGATTAAAATCATGTATTTATTCTAGGTCTGAACTGGCCCTAGTAAACATTATGCTAAGCATAGAGTTTTTTTAATGATTCTTTTTCTCCACGTATTGTCCATCTACCTGGTCTGCTGCTCCCCAACCTCCTCCTTCCCACCATCTCCTCCCTTCCCTATCCTCATCTCCTCCTCCCGTATTGCCATTGATGGAAAAATGGCAGTATGAATTGAGAATTGAGATCCTGGCGGATGAGATAGTACCGAAAATTTAATGTGCTGTTTTAGAGGCTAAAACCTCTCTTGTATGCGATGAATGGAGCTATGATTTGAAATGACAGCGTGTGGGCTTGTTAATTTAGAGCTACAAGGGGCAGGCAGCACTGCTACCTGTGCAAACGTAGAAGGTAGAAAATGTACCTAATTTACTTGGTGATTTAGCTGAGGAGATTTCCGGCCAGGGTGTTGTTGCAAGTGTTCCGTGGTTACTCCTGCTGGCTATTATAAAATGTGAGAGGACAGGAAAACGTAAAGGAAGGACTTTCAACAAAAATAAATCGTGACTTGCTAGTTTGGAAGGCTCCCAGCTTTCCAGATGCCAAACAACGCTAAAATTAAAAATTGGTTTCTGAGCAAATATCTAATCCAGAGCACTGTCAGGAAAGCCTGGTGCAAAGATGAAAATGAGAATGTCACCGTGAAATACTTAATTAAACCTTGGGAAGATCAACCTTCCCTCAAACCAAGGGCCTCCTCGGGCAATGAGGACTGTGCTTCCCAGGCCTCCACATCAGACAGTGGACTTCAGGGAAATGTAGGGGCATTGCCCCTTAGCATGAAGCGGGTTTATTTTTTATGCAATCTGGGTGAAGTGTGGCAGGATTCAGTGCCTTGGTTCCCACAAGGGTGTTAGTCAAGTTGTTAAATTGTGCAAGGTGGTGCTGGAATGGGTTTCTCCCTCTCCTAGACTCCAAGCAGAGGAGAAAGAGCCTGAAAAGAATTCTGCAAATGGCCTCCCCATATTTTTCCTGTCTTCCTCCCAGCCGACTCAGGGAAACTCTGCCACTCTGCCCCCTTTAAAAGCCAGCACCTTTCATTTCATCTTTGTTGTTTTTGAATCTTCTCCATGCCTGGTGTGAAATGGATCCCTATATTCCCAATGCTTACTGATGCCTGAGAAAAGAAGCACAAAGTGCTCTTCATTTGTAAAGATTTCACTGGCAACCTCAAAGAAAGAGGCAGGGAAAACAAACAAACAAATATAACAGCACAGTTATAAAGGCTCCTATATTTTAGACATTCATAATTTCTATAGACAGACTCCTTTCAGTGTTTGATACTCCTAGGTCCCTAAGCAGCATGTCTTAAATAATATTCTAGGATTTTAGAAAAACTGTTGTGGACAAGTTCTAAGTTAAAGTTTAAGAGGTTTATTTTTAGTAACATCTTGGAGTTTTATAGGTAAATGTTCATAGTGTATTTTGTATTTTTTTTTACTCTTTTAAAAAGTTAGAATTAGCATGCATATCTAACCTGGTTTGAATATACATATATCTATCTATCTATCTATCTATCTATCTATCTATCTATCTATCATCTATCTAGATATTCAAT
Organism: Myotis nattereri; assembly: GCF_964212035.1. Classification (NCBI taxonomy): domain Eukaryota; kingdom Metazoa; phylum Chordata; class Mammalia; order Chiroptera; family Vespertilionidae; genus Myotis; species Myotis nattereri. The sequence continues at coordinate 32,953,040 of NC_138076.1, forward strand.
GTGGCTGGATATTACATCAATGTGTGAAAACCAGTTTTGTTCCCACTCACCAGTAACAGCTCTTTGAATATATAAGTTTAAAAAAGTAATATTTATAGTAGTGAAAAAAAGGTAAGAAATCCTAAGATCTAGGACAACTAGGGGAAATTTTTAATTGTTTTTAATAAAAGAATTGATTTTGAAAGATGGATATATCACTGAGTTAATAATTTTAATCTCTTTCTTACTTATACTGAACAAAATATTTCACCAATGAGCATGTTTCATAAAGTATACATTTAGCAGATCATTTTATTTTTGTTTGGGCAACTCTACTACTGAAGAAAAGTGAAAAGGTCTTTGTATTTGGATAGACTATAAATTCTCTTCAACTTCATGCATTTTCGATTTAGTTCACTTCTACATTTAGGTAGTGCTATAATGATTCATATTTTCTCCTTTCTGGCTAAAAATAACCTTGCATTTACATATCATAGTTTGAGGTTATCTTGAATTCTGACTATGAATCCATTCAGTATGTTCATGCATCTTTTTCCATTTTAACATGCATGCTGAGAACATAACATGACATTCTTGGTGTGCAGTTGGCAGTGCAAATATAGTGTTGATCACCTATTTTACTCTTGATAATACATTTCTATTAATTTACTCTTGTTAATAAAGATTAGAATTAAATAGCTAAAAGTAGCCATGTTTCATTGTTGACCTTGTATTCTGTTTTTATCTTCCCTGACCTCACTCTGCTAGAGGATCTAGCTAAAACAGCCAATCATACATTTGAATCACCACTTTCGTCTTTGAGAGGAGACTTACTCTCACTGCATCTCACGGAGCCTAGCATCATTCTTGAGTAATTTTCCCTTTTAAAGTCTCTTGTTCCTAGTCCTCTGTTTTCTAGTCCCCTATATCTGTAGACACCCAGTAGCTTCAGTATCCCAGACTATAATTTCTCAGTCTAATAACTGATCTCCTCGACCCTAATTTGCATTATTATACCTTGCTGGAGATGAGGCTCCCACTAACTCATTTGGTTGTAGCTCTAATAATCTATCTATTCTCTGCTATTCTCCTTCTCCAAGTGACCTGTACTTCAGACCCTGACAAGGACCCAATTAAGACCACTGGGAGTACAGGAAGCTAGGAAGGTTTTACCCGTCTGATTGGTACACCTCATCCCTTCAATCTGCCTCCTTTGATGGTGACACTGTCTCAGGACACATCTGCTGTGGTCTGGTAGGCATTACGATCTTTCTTCCCATTTTGCTTCCCCGTGGAAGAACAAAGCTCCATGGATTAGTTCAGTGCCCCCGAGTGAATCACCTTACTTCTGAGCTCTCATCGTTTCTCTGCCCCTAGTTATTTTCTGTTTTGTATACACACCCATTGATATCTTAATTCGTTAGAGAATAGCCTGTACAACTACATCTGCTTCTTCAAATAGGTAATGACTTTTTTTTTTTCTTAGCAAGGTCTTATATCAATATAGCTTCACAATTTCATAATGAGAGCCTACCATCACTCTTGAGTCATTTTCCCTTTTAAAGTCTCCTGCTGTTGGAACACTTGCTCTTAGAAGCGTAGAGAAACTCTGAATCTTTCAATCCATTTGATTCAACCAAAATTACCATTGATACAAAAATAAATAATACATTGAGCCTTTAAAGACTCATGCCCAGTTAGGTTAGAAAGGCAATGAAAGACAATGCCTTACAACACACATTAGTAAGGGCTCCACTGGATGGTCTCAGCATATGTGTGAGGGAGCAGAAGAAAGAATGGAACAATCTGCATAGCTTTTGAACGTGGGTAGAAATTTTCCAAATACAGAAAAGTGATGGAGCATTTCTGACAAATGGGGCAGCATACATACATGTACTGTTGCTTGGAAGAGCATATGTATTCAGAGATAAGGGAAGACATTTTTACAGCCAAAAGATGGTGTATAATAGGAAGGACAGACTCACTGAATCACAGGGAGTTGGTGAGCAGTCAAATATGAAATTGCAGAAATGATGAAATATTCTCACAGGTTTGTGTCAGGCTGGTATGTGGTGGAGCCCTGAATCTTCCCCCAAACCTGATTATGATATATTCAGTTTTTCCTTCTTGTATATATGATCAGAGATGAGAAGGACTAGCATTTCAGGTGGAAAAATTGTCTAAGCTCATGACCTAACTTAAGTTCAAAGACAAGTTGAAAGATTCCAAAAGGTTTTAGAAAAAAGTGATTTCTTACCACTTGTGTTTTCACTCTTTTTTTTTTGTAGGGGGAGGGGATATTTGACTTGGTATATATCCATATAGCCTATACCTGCCTGAGAAATGGAATGTGTGAGTACTTAATGGTGACTGAGACTATAAAATGGAAGAGCAATGTGTCTGTAAATGAAATATAGCACAGGACAGAAAGACAGAAAGTATTTACTTGTCACTGACTGTCTCCTTAATATATGAGTCTTATCCATCTTAAAAACAGTTACCATTCTATCTTTTTCTTTTAGTCATATACTAAGCATGCATAGCACTGAATATCCACCAAAAAGCTATGCTTAGTGTTGAGTGAAATTAGTTTTCTTCCTAAGTGTATGTTTACCTTTTCAAATTGGAGTCACCCAAAGGGCCAGTCATCTTACTTCATCATGACCATCACACATTAATTTTTTGTTTTTGATTGCTACAGAGTAACAGAAAATGTGTAGAGAGTGGAAAAGGCAAGATTCAGTCATTTTTCCGTTAGTGGCTATAGCACTGTGTCAACTCAAGAGCAATCTCTTCACTTACCTTGTGTAAAAGCTATGAGCGGTCAACATATCTTCCAGAGACTAGTAACTCAGATAAAAGTAGATAATGATATAATTTTACCTCTAGAAAAGCATTTAAAGGATACAAAAGATTGCCTTATGGTAGTGTGAGAAACAAGGTTCAGAGAAGTTACAGTGATACATCCCAAATCATGTGTAGAATTGATATCAAAGTTGAGACAAGGCATCTTGTTAATTCAGAGTTCTTTCTGCAATAGTGAGTGCTGGTTAGTGTTAGATGGAGGGTAATGGCCTGAAGAACATATGTTCTCTGTGGCATATGCTATCATAGAGTAGTCATTAATCTTGTGATTTCAAGCATTAATAATTATAGGTGCCATTTATTAGGCACTTTTCATATTCAGTTTACTTTATGCTCATATATGACCCAACCTTCCTGGCAACCTTATATTTGATAGATACTATCATCCATATTTTATGAATAAGGATAATGAGGTTTAGGAAGGTGAATACCTTTAATTCTGTCCATGCAACAATTAATCATGGAACTAACACCCTAACCCAAATTTCATCTAATGAAATTTACCATCCCCTTACAAATAAGCTATATTCCCTGAGTCAGGCTTAGTTCTGATATAAAGAGATAAGGTTAGCCTGTGTCTAATGTTCCTTCCTGCTTCAATAATCAACTATTTGACTCCAGATACAATTGCAGAATTTTGCCTTAAAAAACAAGCATCAAGTAACTCTAAATTAAAAATACTAGTATGTGTGTGTGGGTGGGTGGGGGGCAGTGTCTAATATATGGTGATGGAAGATGATTTGACTTTGGGTGGTGGGCACACAATGCAATATACAGATCATGTATCATAGAAATGTGCACTTGAAATGATCTTCTTAACCAATGTCACTCCAATAAATTTAATTAAAAACACTGTAAGTTAAAAGGTTTACTTACTCTCCCCCACCATAAAGTATAGTAAAGTGATCTCAAAGCTTCTAGGTATAAATCTTTTTAGTTGTCACTTGGAAAACAGTGACTGTTTTAACAGGAATGCCCTCAAGTTGAACCCCGATCATTTGTCCATTAACATTGTTACCTATTTTTTATTGAAAGGATGATGCACTTGAAAATTTCCTTTCAAATTGTACAAGTATCTTGCTGACAAACACTGATCTTTTCCAAAATACCAGAAATGCATAGCTTTAAAAAATAATTCATGTTCTTATTATTTTAGAGGGACAGCCAGGTCTCTGTGCAGGGGAGCAGGTTAGCCAGTTAGTTCGTTTTCCCTGCCTCTGTCTCCTTCTTGTTCTTTTCTCTTTGAAAACGTTTTGCTCATTAACATCACCATTGCTCACTGAGGAAAGGTGGAAATGAAAGAAGTTATTTTCTCCTGCCTGCTTCAAAGCAGCTGAGTAGATAAATAAGCCAAGTAAAGCAAAAATCTGAGAGAATATCTGATGTTTCTACATATTTATGCTATTTCTCATCAATCAATTTTGGAAACCACTAGTTGAAAATTTAGATTTATCTTCTACAGGTTATATTTTCTGTAAAAAAAATTGGTGTGGCAACAGATAACAGGATTACTTATAACCTTGATAAAGTATTTAGCTTCTTCCATTAGTTTCCTAGCTTCAAACTTCTCAGTTAAAAAATGCATTCTGAGTATTCAATTAAAAGGATCTTGATATTTTTATTAGTTATTATGCTCAAAATCCATATGTATATTTAATCCTTACCAGAGGACATGCTTAGAGAGAGGGAGAGATAAAGAAAGAGAGCGAGCGAGAGAGAAACATTGATTGGTTACCTTCCATTAGTGCCTGAACCAGAGATGGAACCCACAACCCAGGTATGTGTCCTGACTGGGAACTGAACTGGCAATCTTTTGGTGCACAGAATGCACCCTATGAAAGGAGACAGAGACGCTCTGATGAAGAGAAAAATCCATATTTCTTAAAGTGATCCAAAATTTCCTACAAGCCCAGGAAACATTCTTAGAAGCTTTGAAGTTTTTCATATTGTGTTTTGACTTTACATTTAATTACACATTTAATATAAGTATATTCTGGATAATGCATTACTGCCTGTAACAGATTCCTAGCTCTTAATTTCTACCCAAATAACTATCTTTGTGTTTAACTTTACTGCAGGTAAAGACCGTATGTAAACATTTGTGGTACACTGTGAGAATGAGGGGTTTGCAATAACACAGAGGCTGGGTAAGTTGAAAACAACCTCTGCCATCATACATTACCACCTTCATATTGTGAGCAGATATATTTGTCAACAAATCATTGTCAATGAAGACTCTTTATGTTCCTGATAGTGGTGGTGATTATAGTATGTAACAGCCAAGTGCAGAATTTGGTAATGCAGCAATGAAAACTTCATTTTCATGTAGACAATAGTACAGAATTGACTATTGAATTCTCATTAAAATCAATATAAGAGAACATCTATGGCTGCTTCATTAAAGTGAAAAGCCTTACTAGCTCAAGTAGTCAAGTCTTATTAATATTTTATAAAATGTATATTTTATAAAATGTATCAAAGCAAGTAGACATTTTTTATAATATAGTATATTTAAGTCAACATGGAAATAAATAATAAAACATAATTAGACATAGGGAAAATCCTTATTATTAAATAAATATTCTTTATTATTAAAGTAATCATTTGTAATTTGATTTCAACAAAATAATCTAGTTGAATACTTTTGATTTTTAAAAAATTTACTTTTATAGTTTTGTTTTCACTTATTGTATACTTTCTTTTGATTTTATAGATGGATAGGACTATTAAGAGTAAGAATTTATACCAGGTTGTACAGATTTAAGTCACTATATAATCAAATTTCCAGAAAATTTTTATTCCCTATGAAAGGAGACTGTGCATTATACAAATCTGAGAATACACTGCCATATACTTTATGAATAGTAACTACCTGGTAGAAATTTTTCAATGTGTTGGAATAACAGAACTAGAAGAGACCTTAGATACCATCTGCTCTAATCTAAGACCACTACTGCAGGCAAGGGTACACTCCTTGAAGATCTGCTCCCAGACGTGAGCATGGAGAGCTGCTTGGCACTCCAGGAGCAAGCAGTGACTCTCAGGGGTCTTGTAACATTGATGCAAATGTGATGTTCACTTAATAAGTTTGCAGAGACAAGAGACAAAGAGAAATCTGTTTTATTACTCTCATCCCTCAGCTTAGAAAGCCATCTCCTTTATTAGTACAGCTGCTGCCTGATTCTACAAGCCTAACGATGCTGTTTGATACTATTCTGTTTCCTCCATCAGAAGCTTTGGCAAAGAGTCAGGCCTGCAACAACAATGTTATAAAATCTCTGCTTTACTGCCTCTTCTACACGTGTGTGCATATGCGTGTGTGTGTGTGTACATGTGTGTACAGATGCTATGGTGGTTGAGGCATAAAGGTTTATTTTTTTGAAAACCACACACTTTAAAATCACATGTAGTAGCTCACTTTTGCCCCATTTAATGCTTTCAGCCTGAGTTGCGTATGATTTGATGTGAACATTACATTGGGGGCTTTCTTTTCATTTTCATTTGTTCTGTGTGCCTTTGACATCCGCTTAACTTTAAACCTTTTTCTGTCACCTTGTTTTGTAATAATAGCTATTTTTGTTTATAATAGAGTCTCACATTTATTGTATGTGAGATGACATTTAACCCACTGACATTTTGTATCCTAAGTGATAAAGTTAGTCTAAATCTTTAAGTTGCACTTATACTTAATAATTATTTTATGGTGTTATTTTCTCTTCTTTTGTGATTTTTAAAAATTTTCATGGTTGGACAAATTTTTTCTTTTTTTCCTGTGAAGCTGGAAGTTCCAGGATGCTTTCCAAACCTCCTCCTATTTTATGAGAACATACCAATGTTAAATAATTTTTTCATGCCCCCCACGTTTACTTGCCATCAACCCCCAGTTCCAAGATGAAATCTTAAGAATAGTTGGAATTTTCCCGTCTTCTCCTTTCTCTAAGAGAGCCTACAATTATTTATTTCCGGAATGTTATTAAACTCACCCTTATTATACATCTCTTTTATTTTAAGGAGCTTTACAAAAAGATCATTTTTCAAATCCTCATTATCATCACCCATTAGTGTTTAACAATGTATTGCAAAATCCATTGTTATATGAATTTAAATGGATTCTTCCACTCTTTCTCCCTCTTAGTGTTCCCTGAGATAGCTGCTCTGTTTCGACAGTTATTTCTCAGAATACTTAGGATATTGGTAGATCGCAAATGCAGACAATGTGTCAGGGTTTTGTCAATGAAATAGAGTCCAGGTGAGGCAGTTCAGTAGTGAAAGGCCAATCACAGGAAACTAGAGATGAGGCAGCCCACTGATCAACAATAGCAAGAAACAGCTATTTCAATTAGCGCTGGAGGGATAAGGGATGAGGCAGTATTGCCAGAATTGCGATGGGACTTGGAACCATAGAAGAGATAGTCAGTGTGAGCCAAGGATGCCTGAAGCAGAGAGGAGGAAGAAGAATTATCTCGGTTTCTCTTTTCTCCAACTTGCCAACCTCTTGTCAGGGTCTCCTATTATTGGAAGCTATTCAGAAGTCAGCTGGTGAAGGGGCCTGGGAAGCTTGGTTTGAGGACACAGGCTCTAGGGAAGGAGAGGGCATGAGCTCAGAGCCAACAAGCCAAGACCAGCTCAGGCAGAATGCCTCCTAATCTTTGAAATTCCAAGACTATCTTTATTTTTTCTGAGCAGATGGTTGCTATCTTGTCTTGCCACAGTATTCTTGGTTCCAGTCCTGGTCTCTCCAAAGTTTAGAATATTGTTCCACTGTGACCTATCTATCAGGCTTTTTCATCAATAACTGGATTCCATTTTTATCCTTTTATTTAACTTGCCCTATCACAAAGTTACACTGTATTTTCTTTGTTATTGGAATGAGACCTAGACCTGTCAAAAAACTGTCCCGGGCTTTGGGAATGCCTTTTAAATTACCGATCCCAGCTGTTTTTTCACCTCTGACTAATTTTCAATATTATTTGGCCTTTCCCTCCACTATCTAGGATTGTCATTACTCATGAGTTATCTCTCCAGTATCTTTCTTCCAAGTCCTTTTCACCATTTCCCTCACAAGTTTTATTACTAAGTTTTTGGCTTAGAGATTTTTTTCCCCACCTGTTTCTCAAAACAAGTAATAGAGTTTCTAGAGTAGGATTTCTATAAGGTTATGGTTTCTTTATATATTCAAACACAGTGCTCAACTCACAGCAGTTGCTTAATAAATATTAGTGGATAAAAAGAGTATATAAATTAGTTTATCATATAAATAATTTTTTTGCTTAGAGATTAGAAAACGTATAGACATATGTATGGAAATGTGGGTATATGTGTGGTTGACTTCAAATATAAAAATTATGCTGCACACATAAACATTTGGATTTCTAAGAGTTACTCAGAACACAAACTACATAGGACTCTTTTTTATAAAGGAAATCAAGGAAAATATACAAATTTAGGCTTTTTGGTCTGTTCTCCAATATCTTGCTTTTTTATTCAAAACAGGAGGTAATGATATGTATAAATTTCTTGAACATTATATTTATAGAAATATAAATTACAGCGGGACAAAACCTTTTGAGTTCCTTTTTTATTAAGCCAATTAAAATGTTACTCACTTTGTTTTCTCAACTGCAAATGGGTATTATAATGCTATTCTAAGGAACAATTTTTAAATGATATACAGGAGACTAGAATTTTAAAAGAGGATCTATATATTCTAACCATATTAATACTGAAGTCAATTTTATAAAGCACTAGCAACAGTAAATCCACTTAACAGTGAATGAAAAAAATGGAAGTGATTACCTAAATATTGCAGACACATCATTTCATTTATAAGTGCATGTGTGTATGTATGGGATTCTTAATCTTTGATCTACTAACTCGCATTTAGAAATAAAAAATGTCAAAAGAAACAAACTACTGTGTGTTTTTCCCTCCTGAGATTCCTCTTTCATTTTATTGAATGGTAGATTATGATACAGAACAGGATTGAAAGACTGCTAATAAATTACATCTTACTATTGCAGACAGTTTGAGTCACCAAAGTTTCTATAAAGTAGTTTATTTATTTATTTAAAATTTATATGTAATAAAATGCACCGATCTTAAGCATTCAGGTAGTTTTGTCTTGAGTAACCATGAGTGAAGACAAGCTGTAGAACGTTTCCATCATCCTTTGATGTTCCCTTAGAGAATCCCCAAATGCTGCCCTCTAGTTATTACTGGATACTGCAGTGGCCTCCTGGGCTCCGATCTGTCCTGCATCCCTTTCTTTGGGAAACAGTCTCTCCCAACCTGAATGCAGTCAGTGGAACTCTGACCTCATGTGGAGACATTGCCCATGCTAATGCAAAAAGATCCTCTCATCAGGAATCTGAGTTTTGTGTAGAGACCCAGAAGCAGCTAAGGCTGGGGAGAATTTTCACGCTGCTGGCAATGGCAAAAGTGATAGTTCTTACCACTGGCTTCACACTAGAATCACTGAAAGCTTTCAAAAAGACCAACACTCTTGTCTCCACCCAGGCTTCAGACCCCATGCTTTTTGGTATTTCATTTAATGAATAATTTTTCCAAGAGTGAAAATAATCAGGCAACAGGTTGCTAGAATGAGAAAAGAAAGGGAAGCAATAATAGCACATTAAAAGTCACTTATGAAAACATTGAAAATGCTCTTTGCACTGTGTCAAACAGTTTAAATACTAGTCACAGACTCATTATTTACCATCTGGTGGTAACAGGTTTTTACTCAGTTCATTCTTGCATGTGCCCTGACAGGGGATCAAATCTGCAATCTTGGTGTACTGGGACAACGTTCTAAATAATTGAGCTACCTGACCAGGGCTATTCTAAGAATTTTTATTTCATTCTCACAGGAAGAAAATTTAATTTGAAGTATTTCTTTATTTTATAAAAAGTTTAGCTTACAAATACACACTTTGAATAATTATTAATTCCAATTGGTTAAATCTGAAAAACAAAAACAACGAAACATCAATTAAGCTATCAGAAAAAAAGTGTGTATACATTTTTTGGAGTCCTTATACAATTCTTCACAAAATGAAAGTGTAATTAAAAAGCACATTTTATTGACATATTTGAAATCATGGATTACATAGACTGTTTCTCTTTAAATGTATTATATTTCTAAATATAGCCTCCATAAAATAAGCTGGTCTCTAGCAATATAATGCATCATGGAATAATGCATCACTTATACAAATGTAGGTCACTATGTTTAATTTCCAATTATGAATTTCTCTCATTTGCCACTTTATCCATAATGTCAATAATCATATTCACAATAACAACAGCAACAAAGCATTGGCTTTCTGTCAGGCACTGTTCTGAGCAAGCCACTCTGAAATCTTAGTCTCTATTATGCACAAACTCCAAAAAAGAAACAGCTGTGTGTGTGTGTGTGTGTGTGTGTGTGTGTGTGTGTGTGTTGTTGTTGTTGTTTGAGTTCAAGTCTATGAAAATTAGGAAATGAATTTCAGAAGCATACCTGGAGTGTCAGTGTGGGAGCAAAGTAAAATCCATGGAATTCCTTACATCACTGTCTCTAGATTTTTCTTCCCAGCTGGGGTAGTGAACTAAAGCTATCAAAAGTCTCCATGCGATGATGCAGCACTGAGAGCCTCCCAGAAGGCCTACAACAGGCAGGTACCCAGACCAAAAAGGATGCTGGCCCAATGCATACTTTTACCATCCCTTGGACCTCAATCCTTGACCCTGGCCCACAGGGCTCCCCATCTTCCCAGTCAATCCTCCTCCTCCCTTGATAGTAAGGGTCTCAAACTTGTACAATCATTGCCTCTTTCTCATTTTTGTTTTATTTTCATATGTTATAAAATTGTATTAACTAGGATACATTTTCCTTAAAAGATGCAGTCTAGTTCTATTAATTCACAAATTTTATTTCCAGAGAGTATCCTAAAGATGATCTACCTCCACCCCAGCTCCCTGCACGTTCACCCAGACATTCTGCTGGGTTTGCTGCTCATTGCACCACACTGCTTCTGAACTGGACTAGATCCAGGAGCAAAGACACATTTCCAAGGTTTCATCTCACTGAGAAGATTTCAATGGCGTGTTACTCTGGGAAACATTAATAATGCTTTAGGTTACCATTAGGAATCAGAAAAATGATAAAAGCTGCCACTGTTGATTTTATTATTCTTCCAAGGAAAGCAGATATGCCATTAAGAGGATTATTGAGTGTTCTGTCACCAGGCTATGGAAGGTCATACCTGACACCCTTTCTCCAGAGTGCCAACCCTGGGCCCAGAGCTAGCATCCAGGAAGATAAAACTGGAGAATATTGCTTTCTCTAAATTAAGGGGGATATTAAATTCTGTAGGGCAGATTCAAATCATTCAGAAGAAAGGCTTTTGTATACAAACACTAAAATCTTGAAAATCAGAGGAGAAACCCGGATCTTTGAAAACTGGGTAAACTTTTTCTATTAGGGGGTCTAACTAGGAAGCACTCCACTACTTCAGTTAAAAGCTGTCATATCTGTCTTACAGACAAGAGCACGTAACTGTATAGGGGTTCGGTGATTTAGGATAGGACACTTGTCTCAAATGGTGCTATCCTATCTAATAAAAGAGAAACATGCAACTTGACCATACCCCCGAATGCTTCCCATTGGCTAATCAGGGTGATATGCAAATTAACTGCCAACCAAGATGGCGGCCGGCAGCCAGGCAGCTGAAGCGAACAGGAGGCTTGCTTGCTCCAGTGATGGAGGAAGCCAAGGCTGAGCTGCAGTCTAAGAAACAATGTTGCAATTATAGAAGCTAAACAAACCCCAGAAACCTGCTTTCAACCAGCCGGCCTCGGAGCTTAGAGCGGCAGTGATGGCAACAGTGTTTCAATTATAGAAGCTAAACAAAGCCCAGATACCTGCTTTCAGCAGCTGAGGCCTCAAGCTGGAGCTGGCCTCAGAGCTAAAGCCGGCTCTCAGTTCCAGTGACAGCCATAGAAAGTAGATAAATCCCAGAATGAAAAAAAAAAAAGAAAAAAAGGAGAGGCTGGGAGCTTCAGTCATCCGCCAGCCTGAAAACAGCCCTCAGCCCCTTATCCAGACTGGACAGGCACCCCAGTGGGGACCCCCACCCTGAAGGGGGTGCGGGCAGCCTAAAAACAGCCATCAGCCCCTCATCCAGTCTGGCCAGGCACCCAAGCGGGACCCCCACCCTGATCCGGGACACCCTTCAGGGCAAACCAGCCGGCTCCCACCCATGCACCAGGCCTCTAGCCTATATAGTAACAGGGTAATATGCAAACTGACCCTAACAGCAGAACTGGGAATCACTGGTCACTATGACACACATTGACCACCAGGGGGCAGACGCTCAATGCAGGAGCTGCCCTCTGGTGTTCAGGATGCTCTCACATGGGAGGAACTCTGCTCAGCCACAAGCCAGGCTGATGGCTGCCAGTACAGCGGTGGTGGTGGGAGCCTCTCCTGCCTCCTCAGCAGCGCTAAGGATGTCCGACTGCAGTTTACACCTGCTCCCCGCTGGCAAGTGGACATCCCCTGAGGGCTGCCGGGCTGCCAGAGGGATGTCTGATTGCCATCTTAGGTCCAATCCCCCAGGGAGTGGGCCTAAGCCAGCAGGTGGTCATCCCCTGAGGGGTCCCAGACTGCGAGAGGGCACAGGCTGGGCTGAGGGACCCTCCCTGCCCCCTGAGTGCACAAATTTTTGTGCACCGGGCCTCTAGTTAACAGATAAAAATATTAAAAACAATAAACAATGGAAAAGCTGTCAAAACATGTGCATGCAAGGATCTCTAGCCATTCTTGCTCAGGCCCTAAAAAGAGATAAGTAAGATCAGATTGTAAGGCTGGCATCAGAATGACAGAGATTGATAAACAGAATCAGAGGCCATATAAATTGAGAACAGAAGAAGAGATTAGGATCAGGAAGATTAAAAAAAAAAAAAAAGGGCCTGCGCACTGAATGTATTTGCCCATTCTTGATGGTCACTATTCCTCTTCCAGGGTCTATGTGAAAGGCTGCGTGCTCCAGCAGTCCTCACAGAGATGAGGTTGTAGTGGCCGGTGGTGACTACAGATATCAGGGAGACCACAGGTTCTGTCTTCAGCCAACACCAGGCCCTTTCAGGTTGCAAACCAAGCCTTCTTGTGTAGGACTCACTTCATGGGGATTAAATAGCTCTGACTCCTCTCCTTGTCTTGCACCAAAGTTGGGCATAACTTGAAACTGTTCACAAAAGTCCTCTATCCACCTGGTGTACTGTAATTATCAAATAGATCAGCATTTGACCCAAGAGGGCCTGATCAGAATCCTCCAAAGTCATCTGCTGGAACAATCAGGAGTGATGAGCTTTTGATTTCCCTGGGCTTGTTAGCCAGGAGAATGACGCAAGCAGGAACTTCCTGCCTCAATCTTGGTTAGCTCATGAAGGCAGCCTGCCAGAGAAGGAGATTATTGTAACCTCTGGACACAGCAGAGCTCTAGGACTGCCCAGCTGCATGCCCATACATTTCCTTTATTTTGAGTGAACTAATTTGGCTTGAGTTTATATCACCTGAAACTAAAGGAGTCCTAACATAGTAAATAAGAGCAGCTAACCACAGTTGCTCCAAACCTTGATATACACTTTTACCTCTTCAGTTTTGTGCACCTTTCTCTTCTTAAATTAGTTTGTTATAAATTTGGGTCATAGATTTCTATGTACACCTGTTGCCTGGTTATGATGTAAACACTAGCCCTACCTTATATTTTGTATCTAATTCTGTATATCAAGTGTTTTCGGTTTTCTTTTTTGGGTTTTAAAAAATTATTTTTCAATTACAGTTGATATTCAATATTATTTTACATTAGTTTCAGGTATGCAGCACAGTGGGTAGATAATCTTTTGCTTTACAAAGTGATTCCCACGACATTGCAAGTACCCACCTAGCACCACACATAGTTATTACAATATCATTGACCATATACCCTATGTTGTACTTTATATCCCGGTGACTACCATTTTGTACTTCTTAATCCCTTCACTTTTTGCATGCAGAACTCTCTCCCCTTCTGCTAACCATCATCTGTTCTCTGTATCCATGGTTTGTTTCAATTTTTTTTTGTTGTTCTTTTGATTTCATTCTTTTTTTATGGCTGAGTAATATTCCATTGTATATAGGTACCAACACTTCTTATCCACTCATCTGCTGATGGGTACTTTAGTTGTTTCCATATCTTGCCTCTTATAAGAGTAAATCAAGCTGCAATGAACATAGGGGTGCATATATTTTTTTCAAATTTGTGTTTTGTATTCCTTTGGATCTATTCCCAGAAGTGGAATCACTGGGTCATTAAAAGAAATTGAGTAATATTTTACAATGCTGATTAATATACTAAAAAAAGAAATCTATGTGATCCCTCCCACTCTTAGAAGTGGTCATCCATTCATACCATCACTACCTAGCATCCACATGGCACTTATACTTGTTAGCTCCCTTTTTGCAAGAATGCATAAAGGTATAGTTAATAACATTAACAAGAAGGAGAACCATTTTATAAAAGCACAATGAATTGCAGGAATGTTATGTAAACAAAAAAAATAACAACTTTCCTCAGTTTCAAACCAATGGAAACTTGTTTTAAAATAAAGGAATACAGCCCTGCCCATGGAAGGGTCCCAGGTTCGATTCTGGTCAAAGGCACGTACCTTGGTTCCAGGTTCCCTGGCCCTGGTCGGGGTGCATGCAGGAGGCAATCAACTGATGTGTCTCTCTCACATCAATGTAGCTCACCCTCTCCCTTCCATTCTCTCTAAAAAATCAATTGAAAAATATCCTTGGGTGAGGATTAACAAAAAAAGAAAAAAAATCAAAATGAAGGAATACAATAAATATAAGGGCACAAAAATGAAATTTTATATTTTCAAAACATTTAAAAGTAGGGGAAAAGGCAAAATATCTTCAAAGAGATGACTGTAATAATCAAAATATAAGACAATGGGAATACAAGCTTATTTTTCACTTCAGGAGTGGTTAAGTGTTTTGTTTTTTTTTTTCGTTTTAGAAACATTAAATAATAGATGATGAACAACCTTGTTAGAGATCTGATAAAGTGTAGAACAAAGCTGCCCAATGTCAAAAATAACCTCTTGAAAGAACTGGATGTCAGGAAACTGAATTAACCCACGCCAATTGATGAACCCTGGCTGATGAGCTACACGGCAGCAATTTCCTCTGGCTTATTCTGCCATAGGTTTGCAACAAATCATTTGTCAAACACGATGCCCTTTGCCATAATTAGTCCTCGTCACAAACCCTTGTTCCTCCTATCCAGGACCATTATTGGGCAGAATTTACAGCTCATTGACTTTGGGTGATATTTATGGTGAATCAGTGGATCCTCAGGGCTTCATTAAGTCTCTGTTATGATTAGAGATTTTAGAGTAAGGAAAAGATGCCTAACAGAATATTTTTTGGATGTGTCTTTTTGTCTTTGCCTACAAGACTACAAACACAAATGGTCACTTTGCACGGGCATGGCATTAGCTGCATCATACAAATGTGAACAATAAATAGCTTCTGCTCTGAGACATACGCTCTAAGAAGTGGGTGCTTTGAGACATACGCTCTAAGGCAGACCGACATCATGTATTGCATATATATTCTACCCATTGTTTAAAGACAACCCTGAAGAGCTTTTCAGTATTGCAAGAATTTCCATATAAATCTGGCCTTACAACTTCACTTGACTCCCATTGTAGGGGATGCTCAGTATCAACTCAGAAATTGAGTAGTCAGGAAGCACAGCTCCTCATTCATAGGGTCTTATAGTCCCTACAGTGAAAGTAACTGGGCTTCACTGCATTTCTATGATGAGTGAAAAGCCTTTAATAATCATTTAAAGGATTTAAATGCTTTCCCAATTAAAGATTATAATCATTTAAAGGATTTAAATGTCTTCCTAATTAAAGATTATGGGACAAAAGCACATCAGGCCTGTTATTGATGCTTTGATTTATTTCAAATTATTTCATAGTGTTAGACATATAGTGTTAGACACAAAGAATAAATGTAAAAATATAAGGATCCAAAATATTACCTTGGAATAGTTCAGAGGGTAAATTTATATTATGCACTTTTTACACCAATTATATATATATATATATATATATATATATATATATATATACACACACACACACACATACAGGGTGGGGCAAAAGTAGGTTTACAATTGTGAGTACATGAAACAGTTTATTCTTGTATTATTATTATTAATTATTGTATTATTTTTCATATGAACAATGTAAACCTTTCACACACACGTATATGATCCTCACATAGGCAATTACACCTGGCAATTATAAAAGTACTAGAGGCCCGGTGCATGAAATTTGTGTACTGGGGTGGGATGTCCATCAGCCCGGCCTGTGCCCTCTTGCAGTCTTGGACCCCTTGCTCCTTACTGCCCACCTGCTTGCTGCTCCTTAGCACTGCAGCGGAGGTGGGAGAGGTTTCCACCACTGCCACTGCACTCGCCAGCCATTAACCCAGCTTCTGGCTGAGCGGCGCTCCCCTTGTGGGAGCACACTGACCACCAGGGGGTAGCACCTGTGTTGAGCCTCTGGCCCCTGGTGGTCAGTGCGCATCATAGCGACCGGTCGTTCTAGTCGTTCTGCTGTAACAGTCACTTAGGCTTTCATTATATAGATTTGTTTTTAAGTACTGGAACAGTCACTGATAAATAATACAGAAAAAAGGGTTAGGATTAAAGCAACAGACTATTATTTTATGCAGATGATCCTATTGTTCAAATTACCAAGGAGAAATATGCATCAGTGCATAATTGCAACCATATTTCCAGGCTCAATAAAATATACACTTCTTTTTCTAAACACATTGTAATATTAATACTGTCTTGTGCTCTGAACTGGAGGAAAAACACAACTGTGCTTAAAACCTGCTTCACTTTTTTTTCCCTGCTTCACTTTTTTTTTTACAGAATTTTTTTCAAGTTTATTTTTTTAATTTTGTTTTATTGCTTAAAGTATTACAGAGTATTACATATGTCTCCTTCCCCACCCCTCACTTTTTAATGCCTGCTATTACTCTAGCACTCAATGTTCTCATCTATAAAATGGATCTTGTAACAGATATCTCAGAGGAGTTCTTAGAAGGATTACATATAGGATTATCTAAAATACCTAGCACAAAGCCTAGCAGATATCTAACACATAATTGGTTCTCTTTTCTTTCTACTTACAATTATTGACATATTAATGCACAGTAAAGTGATGTCTTTCTTATTACAGATGCTGTTGTTAATTAAAACAAAGATTGCAATAACCAAAAATGTTGATAATTCAGAAATTTTTCATAGACATAGTATCTCTTCATGCTTGCATATTTCTTGCATTTTTATACAGTGAGAAACAATATTCCTATTATTACAGAGGCAAGGTCATTCAGAATTAGAGGCACCTTCTTAATTATCAGGGAAAACTTATTATTGGCTATAGACTTAATAAAAGTTGTCAACCATTCCAATATTTATAAACTGTGTATAAATTTGTATATAATTAAAAACTTAGAGAAAATCTATATATATAAAAAGCTAAGCGACCGTCTGACCATCCAACCAGTAGCTGTGATGTGCAATGACCACCAGGGGGCAGATGCTCAACACAGGAGCTACTGAGCTGTGGTGACTTGGCAGCAACGGGTGACACACCCCAGAACCAGAGAGGAGGGAGCCCAATTCTGGGGTGCGTGACCCAAGAACCACCCTCTTGCAATCCAGGACCCCTTGGGAGATGTTGGAGAGCCAGTTTCAGTCAATCCACGCAGGCCAGGCCGAGGGACCACCCCCCTGCCGGAGGGACCCCGTTCACTCCGCGGACATCCTTCAAGTCATGGCCCAGGTGCGGCTGGCCAGGGAGGGACCACAGGAGGTTGGCTCCAGGGTATGTCTGGCTCATCTCGCCCAGTCCCGCCCTGCCTACCAACTTCTAATTAATTTATTTTTTATTTATTTTTTTTTCAATATATTTTATTGATTTTTTACAGAGAGGAAGGGAGAGGGATAGAGAGTTAGAAACATCGATGAGAGAGAAACATCAATCAGCTGCCTCTTGCACGCCCCCTACTGGGGATGTGCCCGCAACCAAGGTACATGCCCCTGACCGGAATCGAACCCGGGACCCTTCAGTCCGCAGGCCGATGCTCTATCCACTGAGCCAAACCGGTTAGGGCTAATTAATTTATTTTCAATGTGCATGACAGGACACTAGTTTATAATAATGGTACAAAGAGCTCTAGCCAGTATGGTTCAGTGAATAGCATGTCATCCCTCAGACTGAAGGGTCACAGGTTCAATTCTAGTCAAGAGCACATATCTTGGTTGCAGGCTCAATCTGCAGTGCTGGTCAGGGCACATGCAGGAGGCAACCAGTCGATATGTCTTTCTCACATTGATGTTTTTCTTTCTGTCTCTTCCCCTCCCTTCCCCTTTCTCTAAAAATCAATGGAAAAAAATATCCTCAGGTGACGATTAATAAAACAAATATATATATATATATATATATATATAAAATATATACAAGCCTAAGCAACTGGATGACCAGACCAGCAGACCAGACAACTGGCCAACTGGCCAGTAGCTATGATGTACACAGACCACCAGGGGGAAGATGCTCAATGCAGGAGCTGCCCCTTGGTGGTCAGTGCACTCCCACAGTGGGAGCATTGCTTCATGCACTACTTTGTGCTGTGTGGGATCGATGCAGAGAGTGGGCTGGAGCCCAACAAGCTGGCGGGTAAGGCAGGGCTGTGGTGGTGTGGAGGTCACTGATCCCTGCAGGCCAGGCTGAGGGATCCCACCAATGCACGAATCCATGCACTGGGCCTCTAGTAAATAAATAAATAAAAATAGTACAACGACTTGCTGAATACCCTTTACTCTGAATCCCCCAATATTAACATTACAATGGTTTTATTTTTTTCTCTCAGCCATTTCTGAATAAGTTGCAGACATAATACACCTTTTACTCCTAAATTCTTCATTGTATATTTCCTACTAATGGATCACCTCTCATATTCTGTTCTATTTTGTTACTTTTGGTAGAAGAAAGAATACTATGTTTGGAGGCCTATTGAAAAATTGCCTATTGGAACAACTAAAATGGCTGTGACTCTCAACTGGACAAATTACATTATATCTCATAGGTTCAGCGCTACGATGGTCATGGCTACGATGATGGTGATCATGATGGTGATGATAATGAAGAAGTAGTGTTGCAAGGCACAACGACATGGCTTATACTTGGTCAGTAAGATCATGAAAATTTTAGTAGTTAATAATTGTACTAGTTAATAGTGAGTCAGTAATCTTTTTGAATAGGAGAGACTTATTATTTTTTTATTATATCGAAATAATGATAATGTTTGCTCTATATACAAATTAAAAGTTGATTGTTTCTATGGTTTGAGTCATTCAACCCGTCAATTACTATTCCTCCTGAGCCATCATATTGTTAATCCCACTTTGATTTTTCTTTCCCATTTTAGTCAAGAGTTTTAAAATTTGGGCTTAACACAAATCTTATGTTACTGCTAGACGCCCAGCACGTGAAATCACATGGCCCCACCAACCCACGCAGCTTTGCTGTGCTCGCAGCCCCGCCCACCCGCACCAGTCTTTGGTGGTTACGGTGTTAGATCCACTAGATTTTTATATATATATAGATTACTATACAGTGCTACATTTTCTTTTCTTGAGTAAGATGCTAAAATATTAATATTTCTTAATCCTTATCTGAGGATATGTTATTTGGTTTGAGAGGAAGAGAGACAGAGAGAAGAAGAGAGGGAGAGAGAGGGAAAGAAAATCGACTGGTTGCTTAACCTACACGCCTCAATAGGGTATCCAACCTGCAACCTAAGTAAGTGCCCTGACGGGGAATCAAACCTGAAACCATTTTAGTGTATAGGATAATGTTCTATCCAACTAAGCATCTGGTCAGGACAATATGAATTTTTATTGTGCTAGTCTTTGGACAGTAGCTCAAGATGTTTTTCTAGAAGTTATTAGCATTCTTAAGCAGAGTTCTTATTAATCATGGCTTTCAAATTATTTTATTTCAAACAGAGCACAGTCTGTCATTTATAAAAGAACCAGTTAAACATGCATTCTATGCCTGACACTTGAAAAGCTTGGCCTGCTAATTTGTTAAGAGTAATCAGTGGTGGAGGGTTTGGCACTTTTCAATTCCACCCTCAGTTATATTTGGAGGCAAGGGCACTGCTGTTCCTCTTATAAGAAATTTGACAGATTTTATAGGATGGAAAAGTCTGCTCTGTTCTTGCACAGTGAATCCAGGTATAAAAATGTCACTTCTAAATCATAACTTACATTTATAGATTTATTTTGCTCCCTAACTCTGAAATTTCAAGTTTTTGGATTACAAGGGCCTTCAGGTTATTTTTACAAGTATCTCCATTTTGCTTAGGTACCAAAATGTCTTAATATTTTTGGCCTATTAGAAAAGTTGAAAATGTCTAAGAAGTGGTAGAGCAGGAATTTAAATATATTTTATGAGTATGTAGAGATCATACTTGTGTTTTATGGAATTGCTCATCTTTTTGTGATTCTAAAAGCTTTTATCAAATTGCAGATACAATGAATCAAACTTGAGACAGATCATACTTACATAATCAATCAAACTAGATTTGGTATAGAACTTCATTTAGAAGATACACAAATATATATGACAACTATTTGCCTAAAAATATGATTAACTATCCAAGCATCATTTGAGCCATTTGCAAAGGACCTTGCTTATCAATAGAGATTGTGTTGTGGAGTAGTAGAAAGAGTATGAAATTTGGAGCCAAGCAGAAACAAATTCAAATTACCTAGAAGTACATTTTATCACTGTAAAATGGTGATAGCAATATTTACTTGTAAAGGTTAGCCTTAATAAATGTTGAATGCTTAACACATGGATGGTTTGTCATGGTTCTCTAAGGAGCAGATGCCATGATGGAATTAGGTGTGCAAAAAATTTATTAAGGGAAATGTTGGGACAAATAAAGGGGGTTGGGTCAGAAACAGGCAAACAAGCAGGGAAGTCTTCAGATTATGAGTTCTATCAGACCACCATAGAAAGAGAGAAAGAATGGATCGGGTAGGGAAACTAAAAGATCACAGCTTCACAGGTCAATGGAGGGCTTCCAGCAAAGGTTACCCATTGGAGGGGTTTATATCAGGTAGGAATGGCTCTGATACCTCTGCCATGTTCATTTATTAACTGGTAGCAACCCAGAGAAAGTATGGTCTCAGCACAAACCTGGTGCAGACTCAAAGGGTCAATGGCTGGAGCTGACAGTCCGTGAGGCTCCCCTCAGCAGGCTTTCTTTTGGGAGACCTGAGGGCAAGCATCTGGCCACCTCAGGGAAGGAGACTCAGTAAAGGGTAGCTAATATTGTTAAGTAGTATTGATTAAGAAAAAAAAAAGGATTTTTAGAAAAAATGATTAGCATTAATTAGTAATTTCAGAGTCTATTAAATCAGTGTATTTAAGGAGAGGCATACTGGCTAATAAAGCAATGTAGGGGAAAGAAATTGTAGATTGTGTATATTTTGCAAAAGTGTGTTATAGAATAAATGTCTGTTTCCCACCCAAAATTCAGATGGTGAAGTCTAACCCCTAATGTGATAGTATTTAGAGGTGGGGGTCTTTGGGAGTTAATCAGATCATGAGGGTGAAATTTCATGAATGGGATTAGTGCCCTCATCAAACAAACTCCAGAGAATCCCTCACTCCTTCTGCCGCGTGAAAGTACAGCGAGAAGATGGTCATCTACGGACCAAAAATTGGCCTCCACCAGACACTGACTCTGCTGGCACCTTCAGCTTCCAGAACAGTAAGAAATACATTTATGTTGTTTGTAAGCTACTCAGTCTACAGTATGTTTGTTACAGAACCCGGACTAGAACTATGAACATCAGTTAATCTGATGGAACAAAAATATAGTTTAGTTAGATGGCGCTTGGGCTATAACTGTTTGTGAATTGAGACTGTCTTCTCTTTCTTGATAGTAATTTTATTGTGAGATAAGTCATATGCAAATAAAGTACTAGTCCATAGGATAGAGAAAAGCATGTGCACTCTATCACTCTAACTAAGGAGAAGATTGTGTGCTAGGGTTTACAAAATATAATTTTAAATAATCTAAGGCCACCTTTAAGTGTTATACTACATCAGGCATAGTGTGAGAAATTCACAGCAGTATACTCCTCATTTCTCCCTCCCATCCCGGGTGCAAATTTTGTCATACATTTTAGTTTTACATATGCTATAATCACACAATACATTGTTAATACTATAATACTAGTCCTTAACAATAATTTATCTTTTAAAGCCATTAAAATATGATAAACGTTTTTTCCTTCATTTGTTTCATTTCCAACACTCTTTACTTCTTTTTTTTTTAATATATTTTATTGATTTTTTACAGAGAGGAAGGGAGAAAGATAAAGAGTTAGAAACATCGATGGGAGAGAAACATCGATCAGCCACCTCCTGCACATCTCCCACTGGGGATGTGCCCGCAACCCAGGTGCATGCCCTTGACCTGAATCGAACCTGGGACCCCTCAGTCCGCAGGCCGACGCTCTATCCACTGAGCCAAACCAGTTTCGGCAACTCTTTACTTCTGTGTTTAGATCCAAGCTTCTGACTTTTTATCACGTTCCTCATGTGTCATGTCTACTGATGAGACCTGTGCAGTTTCTGTGATTATGTTTTTCATTGCTAATGTTTTCATTCAACTATTGTTTTTATTTATATTGTTTTCATTGGGCTGTTAGAGATTGTCTCTGCTGAAATTAACTTCTGATCGACCTTGCATGTTATCTACTTTCCCTACTTATAACCTTTAACATAGTAATCAGAATTATTTTTATATTCCCCATTTAATAGCTCAGCATATATTTCATAACTGTTTTGGTTATAATGGTTAATTCTTTAGACTGCATTTTTCTTGCCTTTTGGTATGCCTGGT
Organism: Myotis nattereri; assembly: GCF_964212035.1. Taxonomy (NCBI): domain Eukaryota; kingdom Metazoa; phylum Chordata; class Mammalia; order Chiroptera; family Vespertilionidae; genus Myotis; species Myotis nattereri. The sequence continues at coordinate 32,975,928 of NC_138076.1, forward strand.
AATTTTGTGTTAAAAGCTGGACATATTGTATATGACAGTAGATACTGAGGAAGTATTTATTATTTTCCTTCTGCCATGCCTTTAGTATGGGGTTTGTTTTCATCTAGTCGGGATTTGAGCTGGATGTAATGTTTGTTGTTGCTCTAGTTACTGGAGTTAAAATTTGTTGTTAACTCTACAGACTTCCATTCCTCTAGTCATATCTTGTTCTTATCTCCCCTGTGTGTGGTATGCCTTCAGCTTGTGTTTCTCCCTTGAGGGAGTTTTCCTTCTGCAGTTCTCCAGCTGTTTCCCTAATTTTTAATAGGAGGCATGCTAGCATGGCTATGAGATGGGAGCAGAGGGGGGTGGGTGGGTTCATTAATGTATTCTGATTAGATTGCAGACTTTGAGAAGATCTGGGAACCTGAGTCTTGGGTGTGCGGCCCTCACAAGATTCCCTGCCCTTCCTACAGTTGTAGCACTTCTGCCCTGCCCCTTCTCCTCCACCCCCTGCAGCGTCCTCCTGTTCTGGTTTTGCACCCCTCTTCTGCAGATGAGCTTTTTCCTATTTAGGGATGTTAAGAGGAACAAGTCTGTGCTGATTCTCAGTACTTGGCTCTGTTCCCTCTTCCATTACAACAGAGTGTCACCAGTGCGCTCCCTTGCAGATTCAGTCTTCTTTTTCTCCAGTGGAGAGAGAAGGGAAGGTTCTGGGTTGATTTTCTCATTGGGGCGGGGTAGGAGAGGAGAGGATTCTTTCTGATTTTCCTAGAGTGAGCTTAGTGGGTGTCCTGGAACAAAGGCCCATAGGAGTGGGAGAATCTCTCTAGGTCAGTGCCCACTCCCCCAGTCTGCCCCTAGGAGCATTACACTCTCACAGTATCCCACAGTCAGCTTTTAATGTTCCAGTTAAATTTCCTAGCAGATTATATTGCACCCAGATGTGTCTGCTCCTAAGCAAACATTTAGGTCCTGTTTATTTCTTCTCTGATGGGCTCAAAAAAGTCATTAACTTTCAGTTTGTCATGCTTTTTTCTTGTCATAGCATATGACTAACTAGCATCCTTTCTCCCTTCTGTACACCTCTGAGATACCTTCTTATTATTGATGAAATGGTTAGGTTATCTTTTTTTTTATATTTTTTTATTGATTCTTTTCTTTTTTTCTTTCTTTTTTTTTCTTTTTTTTTTTTTTTTGAGAGAGAGAGAGGAAGGGAGAGGGAGAGAGAGAAACAGAGATGAGAAACATGGATCAGCTGCCTCCTGCATGCCCCCTACTGGGGATTGAGCCCACAACCGGGGGTACAACCAGTAATCAGACTGGGTACTGTTGATGCATGGGAGGATGCTCAACCAACTGTGCCACCCTGCCCTGGCAAGGCTGGGTTTATTTTTAAATGTTTTATTGTCATTTTGATTAAGTAGATTACTGGATGTTTCCTTATAGGCACCCATGGTCCTGTCTTAATCAAATGTAAAAATTTCCTATAACATTTATTTTGACTTATGCATCCCCAAATTGAATGTTAAATACAGAAAAATCTATATATATAAAAGCCTAAGCGACCGATTGATCAACAGACTGACCAGTTGGCCAGTCGTTATGATGTGCACTGACCAACAGGGGGAAGATGCTCAATGCAGGAGTTGCCTCCTGGTGGTCAGTGCACTCCCACAGCCAACCTCCTGCAATAGGCCAACCTCCTGCAGTCCCCTCCACCCCAGCCGGCCAGCCAACCTCCCCCGGTCCCTCCCCACCACTGGCCAGCCCTGATCGGCCCCAATTGGGACTGGGCGAGATGGCCCTGATCGCCAGCCAGGCTAAGGGACCCCATCCATGTACAAATTCGTGAACTGGGCCTCTAGTTATAATATAATTTTCAGGATATCTTTTTTTTTTATATTTTATTGATTTTTTACAGAGAGGAAGGGAGAGAGATAGAGAGTTAGAAACATCGATGAGAGAGAAACATCGATCAGCTGCCTCCTGCACATCTCCTACTGGGGATATGCCTGCAACCCTGGTACATGCCCTTGACCGGAATCGAACCTGGGACCTTTCAGTCCTCAGGCCGACGCTCTATCCACTGAGCCAAACCGGTTTCGGCCAGGATATCTTTTACACCTAAAAGTAGCATGAATTTCTTAGAAGGGTCCTTGATAATCACAAGATTTATCCTTTCATATTATAAAAAGAGAAGTGCTAGAATTAATTAGGTTTATTTAATAGATTATTATTATAATTGCATGGGAAGACTTGTCAAATCAGAAGATATACTGAGCCTTGTACAGAAAAAATGTTATTACTATAAATATTTCAGAAATTATATATTTTATAGAAAGTGCCCAGATATTTATCAATACCCTCACTGTTCCTAATAGGTTTCTACTTATCAGAATCCTGTTGGTGCTTTACCTTATGATATTAGGTGACATTCTAGCATGTTATCAGTTATATGATTAGTTATTATTTAAAATTCTTACTTGGCCATAACCTTACTTATTTAATTTAAATCTAACATCTTCCAAGTCAGATATTCTCAATTACTGATGCACATTAAACTTACTCATGGATTTTTATAAAAATATCAATGGCGGACCCTGCTCCTGATTTACTGAATCTTTTCACATTATATTCTTGTTATATTTCCATATTATGTATAATACTATTATATATGTATAACATAAAATATACATAATATAATTTGTATATTATGTGTCTCAAAATTATTTTATTTTATATATCAATATATTTCCTCAATAAAATGTATGTTTATATGCTTTCAAAATCAGATGTAAGACTTAAAACCTTTGTTGGAAATTGTTGTAATAATTATGCTTATAGATATTTTGTCAATTGTTTTGATATGGCTTTATTGTTTTATCTGTCACATTATTAAATAACTATTTTTGGAACTAAAATCTGGCTCCCTATAATCCCTACCACTCATTCTACCATGTAATATATTTTTTACATATTTGAAAGCAGTGCTTGTTTTTCTTGTATTATTTTTCTGCCTTTTTGCTCTATTAATAAAATGAGATAATGAATGAGAAAACCTCTCTGCCCAGTGGCTGGCACTTACTCAGTAGTATTTATTAGATCATGTATCATCAAATTATTGGGGGAAATTTGAATGTGTTTATCCATTTTACTGTTTTTTTATCCTTCATTGAATTACATTCCTCCTTTATGTTTAGAAGTCTTTGTCAACTTTTTCTTTCCCTTAATCACAGAGGCAGCCCCATTAGCATTGATTTTAAATAATTCTTGCAAATATGTCTTTCATACACACCCATGACACATGCAAATACAAACCCACAGGTACAGCCCCACATTTTTCCAAATAGTTATAGATGCTACTCTAACTATAGTAAAAAGTACTTATTTAAAATATTTAAGAGTATAGTTTTATCATTATATGCCTTTTCAACTAGCAAGCACTAAAATATAACTTTTCACTGACGTCTGCAAACAGTTTGTTAAATTTAGAATGTTTTAATAAAAAACAAGTTTTAATTGGAACTGAGAAGTCAAAAGAGAATTTACCATCCACAGACAAATGGTCCTCAGTTCTGCAGAAGGTTCTTAAGTAACTTATCTAAAGGCTGTCTGTGGGTGCTTAGATAAAGAAGCCTGGTCACTAGGATCCAACAAAGCTCAGTGGAGAGTTAAGTTTGAGTCAGTTAGCCTTTTTCTGCACTCTTGTAGCAGCTTGCCCATATCTTTACACGATTATTTCCACACTATATTGTACATGTTTTATTACCTATGGATTGTGAGTTCTCCAGAGTAGGCACTGGTTCCTATTTGCTCCTGGGTCTTCAGTGCCTAGAATACATTAGATAATACTGTATTTCCATTTTGAACTAGTTCAGCCACAAGACAATTGCTGAAAACCATATGTAAACCATATCAAAAATTTGATATAATAGTGAGCATGCACACACACACACACACAGAATGTTAAACCTTGCATGAAATCTCTCAACTACACTCTAGAGCTTTCAAGGATTAAGACAAAAATGCCCTTCCCGCAAGACAGTGTGTATTTGGCTCCTCCTCCCTGGGCCCTGGGCCCCACGGGGTGTCTGGCATTTGGAAGACAGTGCTGGCCCTCTCTGCCTCTCTAGCTTGACTCCCATCCCCTGACCTTTGATTTCCACGCTGGCCACTGGCCATTTTGTGCTGCTTGCTGTCACCAGTGAACCCTCCCCGCCTTGGCATACACCATTTCCTCTGCCCTTCACCCCATCTCCTGTAGCTCCCTCCCATTCATTCTTCCAAATTCTGATTAAGGATCCCTTCTCTGTGAAGACTTTCCTACCTCTCTTGGCCTCTCGCCTAATGCCCCTTCTTTGTCCTGCCATTGCCCTTTGCACATTGTTCTTTGAATCATGATTTACTTGTCTCCCTTTCCCACTAGATACAATTATCTTTGAAAGCAGAGGCTGTGTTTTATTTGACTTCGTGTCACCAGCGCTTATTTTAGTTCCTAGCAGCAATATTTGTAGAATTAATGAATTATTTATGAGTGAATAAAGGCAAGTAAGAAATAAATTTGACTTAGAAATCTCTTGCTCCAGTGTCTGAGAAGATAATAATAAGATTAAGATGGGATAAGTGGGTGTAGAAACAGGCTTTGAGAAGAAAAATGAATTCAGTTCAGACTATGTTGAACATGAGTAAAACTGTGGAATATTCAGGCACATAGTTTATAACATTTAAAAAATTTTTATTCAGAGTCTACAAATTGCCACGTACAACACTATGCATTATAAGGGGATTCATCTTGCCCAGAGGGTTCTACCCTCAAGTCCTCTCTCAGGCAACCAGCTACTCAACAACTAAAAGAGGAGAGGGTCTGAAGGCTAGATCGCTAATAGGATAACACTGAAGAGCAAGTCATGTCCCAGAGCTTCCCTGGAATCAAACTGAAGCCAGTTTACAGGTAAGAATGGATTCTTGCTTAGCTCTTTTAACAAAGGAAGTGAGCTTTCAGGGTTCTTCTGTATAATCCTGAGCAAAACTGGAATTGCTATTGGGTTATTTTTTTAATCATGTGTTTTTCTGCATCCAAATTTTACATATAGAACTATCTTAAGAAGGCACTATAAAAAGTTTGCAAAAAAAAAAAAAGCAAAATGCCTATCATTTAGTTTATATTCTAAAGAAACACACACACAGCATAAAAAACAAGTATCATAAAATTCCACAAATTGTTTAAATAATAAAACCTTCACTGTAGCTTAGAAATAGTGAAACATTTGCTAGTATTGAATGGCATAAGTGCTTATGAATGAATATAGAATTAAATATACACATAAGCATCAAAACTATGGGTATATTTAATACTTTAGAGAACTATGGAGACACTCCTCTGAAGATATTTAAAAATGTAATAAACCAATCAATCAATATTCTCTCCTTCTGCCCTCCCTTCTTCTCTCTCTCTTTCTGCTGTATTGGGTTCAGTGAGGAGACATTAGTAGAATGTCTGTACTACTAGAGAGATCAGTGATGGGAAATTCTGTTTTTCTTTAAAGCCAAGACTGAGATGGTTTACTTTAACTCTGAATTTATTTAGCACATTTACAAAAATAAGTTCACATGGGAACATTAGGAATAAAATTCACAAGTTTACAGGAAAAGAAAGAAGATTCTCCCTCCCGTCCCCCCCCCACCCCAACCCTCTCTAAAGGTCTTGGTAATTAAATTGTTTTTCTCATGTTATTTAGTCTTATTGCTGAATAGTTATATTTAAAGCATTATTAAGTAGTGGTGATTTGTGCTAATTTAAATATCACTCTTACATATATTATCTCTGTTTTGACTTACACATGTATTAATGGTATCTTAATTTTGTTTTGCCTTTATAGTTTTTATTATGACTATTATAATTTTGATAGGAGAGAAAATTAAGAAAAAAGTTACTAATAATTTGATTATTCTTATACAAACATTGCTGATATATTTTTAATTTAGGGCCAAATAGGATCTTTTTTTATTGACTTGGTCTTATATAAACATTTTGCCTATTGTTATATCATGACTAGAGGCCTGGTGCATAAAACTCATGCACTGGAGGAGTCCCCCAGGCTGGCCTGCACCCTCTCACAGTCCGGGACCCCTCAGGGGATGCCCACCTGAGGCAGACAGTTGAAAATCCCTCTCGCAGTCCGGGACTCCTCACTCCTTACCACCTGCCTGCTTGCTGCTCCTTACCACTCGGCTCGCTGCTCCTTAATGCTGCCATGGAGGCAGGAGAGGCTCCCAGCACTGACACTGCGCTCACCAGCCATGAGCCCTATCTTCCTGTGTAGTTGTCTGTGGGCCAACTGCTCTCTTCTTTCTCATTTAGGGTGAGCAGCAGGTGAGGGCAGAGCGTGTTGTCGTGGAACGCAGAGGGCTTCCCAGAGCTGAGGGGAGTGGCCGGGCCCACGGAGTGAGAGGTGGACACAGAGGACGCTATCTCACCCAATTGTGGGGCAGGCTGGCCGGCCTTCATCTGCCTGACCCCACCCAGGGAGGGACCGAGCAGGGTGTCTGCCTCTCTATTCTCCATCCTTCCATCTGTGACACCTGTCACCCTTGCCAGGCCTCCTCCAAAGTGACTTCAGCTCAATCCCTGAATGTAAAAGGGCACCAGTGGGGGGCTCCACTCCTTTGCCCCCTGGTTCCCAGCAAGGGGACCTGGTCGACAGGACCTGGTCTCAGGACAGTGGCCACAGCTGCAGAACATAGATCTGTTTCAAGAAAAGTTGGGAATTCAGACTTTCGTATGGCCCCTATTCCAAAAGGTGGCAGTTTACTCACATTGTGGCAAAGACCCCTTCACAAGTAACATAAGTGGGTAAAGTCAGGGCCAAACCGGGCCATTTCCTCATCCAATCTCTCTGAGGTGCGTGGACAGAACCAAGTCTCAGCTCTTCGCAGGACACTTCCGAGTTTGTTTGTTTGTTTAAGCCTAAAGGACAGTAGTCTGTATACATTCTTATTCTAGGGGATTTTTCCATCTTCAGATAAAAGGATACGTACATTGGGGCAATCCTCTCAAGATACAATATTCCAGGTGCACCCATGTGATGGCCACAGTGCCCCTCAGAGGGAGGGAGCCGACAGATGGGGAGCAGGGAATTCTGAAAACCAAAGCAAAGGGTCAGAACACGGTGTTCTGCTGAGAAACCTGGACTCCTTCCTCTGTGGTCACACAACTGTCACATGCCAGGCAGTCACTCAGAAATATCTGGGCATCAGCCAACTTATGGAATTCTCCCTTTTCTCTGTTCTCCTGAGCTGGACTCTGTTGACTGCAGCATTCCCTTGGTCATCTTTTTTTTTTTTTTTCCAAAATGTTACAAAGTTTATATGAATATAACATACAAAGATGCAGCCTCCTTTGTAGGAACAGGGAAAGAAGGGTTGGTTAAGTAAGGCACACAGAGCTGCAGCAAGCACCAGCTGTGGGGAGGGCCAATGAGGAGAGGAGGTTGGCACTGGGGCCGAGGCCCTAGAGCAGCCGTGGGAAAAACTACGGCCCGCGGGCCGGATCCAGCCCATTTGAAATGAATAAAATTAAAAAAAAAAAAAAAGACCGTACCCTTTTATGTAATGATGTTTACTTTGAATTTATATTAGTTCACACAAACACTCCATCCATGCTTTTGTTCCGGCCCTCCGGTCCAGTTTAAGAACCCATTGTGGCCCTCGAGTCAAAAAGTTTGCCCACCCCTGCCCCAGAGCCATTGCTGGGGAGTAGGTATCCCCTCTGAGTGCCACATTCTGAGGCTGAACTAATTGGTCAAGATGAGGCAGAGGTGGGTGGCCATATCAGCCATCTTTGTTTACCCTTTCCCACCCCAGCTCTGTTGTAAAACCCCAGAGCCCTGGATTCCAAAGGCCACATCCAGAGCAGAGGCCCTGGAAGGGGGTGAGAGGACATGAGTAGGACAAGTTTGAAAGCGGATATGCCTGTGTGCTGAGGATGGCCAGAGACAGTGGTGAGAGGTAGCAGCTGAAGGGCTCTCATACATACCCTTCTGTGGGGGCCACAGGTGAAGGCGGCCAGGGGAGGAGGGTAGGGATGGGGCACCATGGCTCCAGTGTCTTAGGCATCCCTGTGTGTCCTCTGCAGTGTACATGGAGGAAAGGGGCTGCCTCTGAGGAGGGGCCAAGCCCGGCCAGGTGACCATCTTGAGTTCTGGCTGAGGTGATGGTCCCACCCTGAGATGCTGTCTAACTGGTGATGGGCCCAGGACTGACTCCCGCCCTCGTAGCCTGCTGTTCGGTTGTCTGTCCAGTCGTTTAGGTCGTGATGGACCCTGGCTCTTTATATATTAGGATTATATTTTCTTAACCATCGTAACTTTTCAATTATCATTTTAAATACCATCTTACTGAATAGAAATAATTTTCACATTATTAAATGGTCATTTTGTCCTGATTTTTAATTATGTTAAAATGCTATAAAATCTTTCTGCTTTTATGCATTTTTCATATTTAATAATACTTCTTTTGAATTAATTACAGGCTATGGGGTTACTAAACAGCATGTAAATTATATCTCTTAATGAGTATGGTCCTAACATTTTTAATTATCAGAATGACCTTATACCATTTTTTAGCAAAATTTGAGACCATCTGAGTCACTACCGTTTTTGAATGCCTTGTCAATATGCCAAAAGTTTACTTCAAATCAGTTATAATCTACATCTCTTATTAACAAAATGTACCCTTGCTTAGCTCTTTTAACAAACATGTTTTTCCATATACATGTTTATTATTTTTCTATTTATGTAAGTTGTATCCTCATGAATTTTACAAATTAATCTTCTGAAGTTATATTAGCATTTCTTATCAATTTAGATAATATTATTATATATTTAAACTTCTAGTTTTCTTCATAGTTGTTATTCCCTTTTACTAGGCTTATATACAACTTTTTCATGTTATATATATCTCTGTATCATATTAATCTCCTTTCTTCCATTGTGGTTTTTTCTAAAGCATCTAAATTTTATAATCTTAGTATACTGGTAAATATAAGATGCACCCCTTTTGTCAACTCTATCCTATATAATAAAAGGCTAATATGCCAATTGTCCCCTCCACCAGGAATTTGACCAGGGTTTCAACTGGGAGTTTGAACAGGTGGCGGGGCTGGCCCACCAATCACCTGCAGCCCCTCCTCCTGGTGGGCCTGGCCCGATTGGCCCTGATCGGGGTAGGCTGGCTGGACCCCACCTGTGCATGAATTCATGCACTGGGCCTCTAGTATTTAATATGTTTTCAGTTTTATTTTATGTAATTTTTATTTTATTTTATTTTTTATGTGCCCCAGGCATGAAACAGCTCTGGCCACCAACACAGGCATCAAGCTAGGATGAATTAAGGACTGTACATCTGCTTTGCTCCTGTCTGATATAAGAGCAACATCACCAATCAGGTGTCTCCTTGCCCATTGCCAGGGGGTTATTTTATGTAATTTTTAAATGGTGAAACTTTCATACTGACTCATAAAACAATAAATTTTTATTTTGAATTCTGAAAAAAATAAAAAAAACTTAATTTAAGAATGTTTAATCATTTCATTAGTATATTATCTTTATCTAAAGGTAGATCAGTGGTCTTTAATTAAAAATCAAAGAACATGGATTTTTTTTTTGGGGGGGGGCAGGGTTAGGAAATGTTTTCCATTGACATGAGTAAATGTAAATTGAGACAAAGATGTCTCAAGGAAAACAAAATGTTCATAAAATATGTGAATTACTTAATAAAAAATTATGTATTCTTAATATAAGTCTAAGATTCATATAGTCATTATAATATAGATTTTATGAGGCACATGTTTCCCCAACTGGATAGTTTACTTTAAAGATATTTCCCTTTATTCAGATTTTGTTCTTGTCAATAATGGGATATTAAAGTGAAAGTAAAAAAAGAGAGAGAAGCTTAGAAAAATTTTATATGGAGAGATCAGTTGGCCAAATGTCAATTTATATAATGGAAGAAGAGGAAATATAATCATATATCCTAGAGACAAGAGATCTCTCTTAGGAGATAGAGTGAACATTAAAAACTAGAGGCCCAGTGCATGAATTCGTGCACCAGTGGGGTCCCTCGGCTTAGCCTGCAGGATCAGGCTGAAAATGGCTCTCCGACATCCCCCGAGGAGTCCTGGATTGTGAGAGGGCACAGGCCAGGCCAAGGGACCCCACCAATGCATGATAGGGGCTGGAGAGGGATGCGGGAGGTTGGCCAGCTGCGGAGGGACCGTGGGAGGGCTCCAGGGTGTGTCTGGCAAGTCTAGCTCAGTCTAGATCGGCCAGACCCCGGCAGCAAGCTAACATGCGGGTCAGAGCGTCTACCCCCTTATTGTCAGTGCATGTCATAGCGAGTGGTTGAGCAGCCTTAGCAGATCATTAGCATATTATGCTTTGATTGGTTGAAGGGCCAACCAATTGACTGGACACTTAGCATATTAGGCTTTTATTATATAGAATATTTTCACCTGAGAAGGATTAAGCATGGTAAAAAACCTAAAAGCAATAGTATTTCTATTCAAGTGTGGTTGATATTTAAATATTAAAAAACATAAAAAATTCACTTCAGAAATAATTATTTTAAAAATATTTAACTCACAATAGATTGTTAAATGGCAGTAGCTAGAGTGGACATTCTTACCTTATACTTGACCTTATGGAAAATATGCTTAATATTCCATATTGCACTTTAGTTGTAGTTTTTTGTATATACTTTTAATCAGATTTAGGAAATTCCATTTAATTTGTAGTTTGCTGAGGGTATTTTTAACAATGCTTTATTAGAAAAGGTTGTTTACTTTGTTCAATGCTCTTTCTGCATCTTTAGGTAATTATCTTCATTGTTCTCTTAATGTGGTGCATTACACGAATATTTAAATATGAAAGCATTGTTGTAGGATTTCTTGTTTCAGCTCTTCATGTAAAGATCTTGGAAATCCTGTTCTTATAATAAAAAGTTAAAAGAGTCCTAGCTAGTTGGGCTCAGTGGGTAGAGCAGTGAGTGGTTCTCAACTTTCCTAATGCCGCGACCCTTTAATACAGTTCCTCATGTTGCAGTGACTCCCAATTTCATTGTTACAAATTGAACATAATTAAAGCATAGTAATTAATCACAAAAACAATATGTAATTATATATGTGTTTTCCGATGGTCTTAGGCGTCCCCTGTGAAAGGATCGTTCGACCCCTAAAGGGGTCGCGACCCACAGGTTGAGAACCTCTGGGATAGAGCATCAAATCCAGGACCCTTCAGAGCCTGTGGACTGAAGGGTCCTGGGTTTGATTCCTGTCAAGGGCACACGCCTGGGTTGTGGGCTTGATCCCCAGTTGGGGGCATGCAGGAGGCAGCCAATCAATGATTCTCTCTCATCATTGATGTTTATACCTCTCTCTCCCTCTCCCTTCCTCTCTGAAATCAATAAAAATATATTTTAAAAAAAGTTAAAATAAAACAATGACTTTTCTTGGGCCCATTAGAGAACTGAGGTCAGAGTGAGAATGGCCACCTCAAAATCTAGACAAATAGGCAAAAACAGAGAATCAGAGCTAAGATCAAGCTTAGCTAGAGTAGAACCTGTTGGAGCCATAAACTGGTAAGAAGACTTAAAAATGGTAACTGACTGAATGCTAGAGGTAAAGAGTGGACTAGCATAAAAGACAGAGACATGCCTCTGAATAGTTAGTTTTACACACTTTTAATAACATAATTTAATTTAATGGCTCAGATATAAGCTATTCCAAGAAATGTCTTTTTCTGTCATATTGAAAACTGGGAAGCATTGTAATTATGGAGAAGTATATGATGCAATGATTATTATCTATATTCCATGATATTTTGCATGCAAGTAAGAATTGGTTATTACGGCTTATTTTATGGTCAGAAGTTTAAAGCTAATTTCAGAATAGCAATGAGTTTTAGAAACATTACTAAAAATGTATAGAGTTCAATGTATACTAGAGTTCAATTATGGACTACCTCATAAGGAAAATACAGACTCCTTTTCTCCCCGTTTCTGTGCAACATAAATTCTTTGTATTATTCTGCTTCTCATGTACATGGAACAGTGTGAGGGAGCTGTGAGTATGCCCATTAAATAATTTTTTGAAATTTTACCTAGAATTCTGGTAGGCATGATAATGGTTAAAAGGTGTTTGGGGCCAACCTAAGTGTCCATTGATAGATGAATAGATAAAGAAAATTATATATATATATATATATATATATATATATATATATAATATTTCTCAGCAATAAAAAATAAAATATTGACATAACATGGAGGGACCTAGAGGGTATTATGCTAAGCGAAAAAAGTCAGACAAAGAACGATAAATACTGTATGATTTTATTTATATGTGAAATCTAAATGAAACAAAACAAAGGAACAAACAGAACAAAACAGAAATAGACTTATAGATACAGGGTACAAACTGATGGTTCCAGAGGTGAGAGGGAAGGATGGGTGAAAAGTTAAGGGGAATAAGAAGCACAACTTCCAGTTATAAAATCAATAAGCCACAGAATGTAGTGTACAGCACAGGGAATATAGTCAATAAACCTGTAATAACTTTGCACAGTGACAGATGGTTACTAGACTTATTGGGATAATCACATCATAAGGTATATAAATGTCAAATCAATATGCTGTACACCTGAAACTAATATAATATTGTGTGTCAACTATACTTTAATAAAACTTTTTTTTTTTAAAAAATGGTATTTGTGGCTTAACCATTTCAGCAAAATCTTGCAATGGAACTTACTTTGCTATATTGGAACTAGAATTCATGATTGCATGTTTCCATTTCAAAAAAAGTAAGTACAAAAGAGGAAATCAATCTCTGGAAACAGGCTTCAGGTTGAGCAGTCTTGAGGCACTAAATAAAATTAATGTGCTTTTCACTCACCAGCTCTTCCAAATCCTCCCTGTTCTTCAGAAAATGGAAACATGAAGTACAGAAGTCCCACTGTAATTACTGCAGATAATTGAAAAGGCTTTTTTGACCTGGTTTGTGTGTGTGTGCGTATGTGCATGTGCATATGTGTGTGTGTGGGTCTGTGTGTGTGCTGCTAAAAAAAGCTTGTCTCTAAAATCAATGTGGAAAAAGACCTGCAAAGAGCTTCCCTTGAAAGCAGCACTAATAAAATAAAATAAAAAGAAAGTAACATGGATAATCTTCTTTATCCTTCTAAGTAGCCAGTTATGGACATGGCAATTTTAGTCTCCTGGTCTATGGGATCTAGCTTTTCAGGATGACTCTCTGTTATAGTTTGTGTATTAAAAATAGGGAAAAGTAGCTCTTTCTTACTGTTATTCTGGTTTTATAGTCAATTTTTTGATATAGCAAGTCACTTAACCTCTAATTTCTAACATACACTCACAAAGCTTATCATCGATAATACTGTATGAACATAGGACAAAACATAATTACATGGAAACATCACCTTATTCACAATTAATAAGTTATTATCTATGATTTTTATTTCTCCAAATAATGACACTATGGGAGGCAAAACATATACCCAAGTCCCAATGCGTCTAGAAAGTGTGCAGAAATCTTAAGTAGCTCATTTATAAAAAGTTCACTTCATTATCACCCCACATTTTCCTTGGAGACATTTGTTTTTAGTTACATTCAAGACACTGGGTCTCAGAGTAAAGAATCATCCAAGGGAACAATTTAGATAGATGGGTTTATACACGTATTCTATTTATTCAAAACCATGTCATTGAAGAAGAATAAACCTAGTAAATATATGGCATAGCACTTTGCCTGTATGTCCAAACCCACAGCAATTTATAGAGGCATGGACATTTGATTGTTCCCTAGGTTCCAGAACTATTTTCCAAATACTATCTTCTCACAAAGGATTTATGAAATAAATGGTGTTATTATCCCCTATGCAGACCCATAAGAAAACTGAGGCACAAATTGATTAATTTTTCAAGGACTTGAACACAACTTGCCTACCCCAGTGTACAAACTCCTTATCACCAAGTAATGCTGCTTTCCCACATCGAAGACAATAAGAGTTCAAAACATGACAGAACAACGTAAATTATTTTCAAGTTGTGGTATCTTAAGATGGAAATATGCCAAATATTCTCACCAGGGAGAGGACTAAGGGAAAGTGAAATAAAAGCCAGAATTACTTTTTCTAAAATAGAAAATGTCTGGACAGTTATTTCTTAGTTAAAATCCTATTGTAATTTTTATTTAATTGAACTTGTACTGAACACATAATATTGCCTGCACAAATTCAAGCCAAAGAACCATCTGTTTTCTTCCCTGTAATGACTTTGCGAGCATGTATTGTTTCCAAATTTCTGTAGAATTCCCAAGAGTCTTGTAGAGACATGCTAAGAACTCCATGGTTACAGCTGGCACACCAAATAGTATTTCATTTTCTGATCACTGTGAAGAAAGCAAGAGGCTTTGTTTGTTTATTGAATTTATTGGGGTGGCATAGGTTAATAAAATTATATAGATTTCAGGTATACAATTCTAGAATACATCATCTGTATGTTGTATTGTGTGTTCCCCATCCCAAATCAAGTCACCTTCCATCACCATTTATCCCCCTTTATCCTCTTACAGCTACTCCCAGCCCCATTTCCCTCTGGTAATCACCATACTGTTATCTGTGTGTATGAGTATTTTTTTATTTTTAATTGTGTTAGAAGAAAGGAAGAAAAAGGTAAAAATTCAGCATAAGTGTTGGGCGTCTTATGTAAAGTCAAATCTATTTAAACTGACATGCTCTAAAATTGGCTGCTAATAAAAAGTCTTGTAATCTTTGGTTTCAACATTAGAAAACATGCAAAGGGACTTGGTATTTTCACTAAGATTTTCTGGGGGAAAACACAATACTCTAGTCAGGTAAGCTGGTTTCTGTGATTTAGTCCATCTTTGACCCACTTCTTATGTTATTCACAAACCAACACTTCTTATTCTCTGAAACGTACTTTCTGAAATATGGTACTTTCAAAGTTTATTATAAGAAAATGTTTCTTGATTACTTGTACTAGACCCAATTATAGGTATAGAAGTACTTTCAAAGCTTATTATAAGAAAACTAGAGGGAGACCCAGTGCACGAAATTAGTTCATGGGGGGGGGGTTCCCCTCAGCCCAGCCTGCACCCTACACCCAATCCAATCCCTTGGGGGATGTCCGGTTTAGGCCCAAATCGGCAGTCGGACATCCCTCTCACAATCCTGGACCACTGGCTCCTAATTGCTCACCTGCCTGCCTGCCTGGTCACTCCAACTGCGCCCCTCCCCCTGCCAGCCTGATCGCCCCTCACTGCTTCTGCGTGCCAGCCTGATTGCCCCTAACCGCCCACCCTGCTGACCTGGTCGCCACCAACTGCCCCCCCCCCCCCCGCCAACTTAGTCGCCCACATTGATCCCCCTGCCAGCCTAATTGCCCCCAACTGCCCTCACTGCTGGCCTGGTTGCCCCCAACTACCCCCCCCCCTGCTGGCCTGGTCGCCAATAACTGCCCCCCGCTCCCGCCGGCCTGTTTGCATGTAACTGCCCCCACCCCCCCGCCAGCCTGGTCACCCCCAACTGCCCCCCCCCCCCCCCGCTTGCCTGGTTGCCCCTCATGGCCCCCATGGTGGCCTGGTCACCCCACACAGCCTGCTGTTCATTTGGTCATCCCTCACTAACCAAGCAAGATACTTTTAGACATAAGAATGATATGAAAATCTTAGAAAAGAATGAATTGTACAGTTTTTATGTTTTTGTAACTACAACAGGATACAATTGAGGTGCAGTTTGGGAGAATTCATACTGACAAAAATCCCTGAAATAATGGAGAAATGGTTTGTATGCCAGATAAACAGGAAATAAAGAATATGTATGGGTGGCATGTTTGTACAGATGGCTTGCATCCTTGAAGGGTTTAATTATTTATATATATACTATAGGCCTGGTGCACAAATTTGTGCATGGGTGGGGGTCCATCGGCCTGGCCTGTGGTCAGTGTGCATCATAGCTATCAGTCGTTCTGGTCATTCTGCTGTAACAGTCACTTAGGCTTTTATTATATACTGGAGGCCCGGTGCACAAAAATTTGTGCACTTGGGAGGGAAGCGGGGGGGGGGGGGTCCCTCAGGCCGGCCTGTGCCCTCTCGCAGTCTGGGACTCCTCGGGAGATAACGACCTGCTGGCTTAGGCCTGCTCCCGGGTGGCAGAGGGCAGGCCCAATCCCTAGGTGCAGCCTCTGGTTGGGCTCAGAGCAGGGCTGACTGGGGAGTTGGGGCGCCGCCCCCTATCATGCACAGAGCAGGGCGGATTGGGAGGTTGCGATGCCACCCTCAGTCACGCTCAGGGTAGGGCCAATTGGGGGGTTGGGGCACCGCCCCCGTCACACTCAAGGCAGGGTCGATGGGGAGGTTGCGGCGCTAACCTCTGTCATGCACAGAGCAGGGCCAATCAGGGGGTTGGGGCGCTGCCCCCTGTCACGCACAGAGCAGGGCACATCAGGGGGGTTGGGGCTCTGTACCCTGTCACGCACAGAGCAGGGTGGATCAGGGGGTTGGGGAGCTCCCCCTGTCATGCACAGAGCAGGGCCCATCAGGGGGGTTGGGAAGCTCCCCCCTGTCACGCACAGAGCAGGGCCCATCAGGGGGTTGAGGAGCTCCCCAGTGTCACTCACAGAGTAGGGCCGATAGGGGAGTTGGGGCACCGCCCCCTGTCACACACAGAGCAGGGCGGATCAGGGGGTTGGGGCGCCGCCACCGTCACACTCAGGGCAGGGCCAATGGGGAGGTTATGGCTCTATCCCATCACACACAGAGCAGGGCCCGCGGGGTGGGGGTGTTGGGGCGCCGCCCTCTATCACCCACAGAGCAGGGCCGATCAGGGGGTTGGGGTGCCACCACTCTCACACACAGGGCAGGGCCGATGGGGAGGTTATGGCTCTACCCCGTCACACACAGAGCAGGGCCCGTGGGGGGGGGAGGGGGGTTGGGGTGCCGCACCCTGTCACACACAGAGCCGCAGAGAGATCAGGGGGTTGGGGAGCTCCCCCCTATCAGGCACAGAGCAGGTCTGATCAGGAGGTTGTGGCCCCACCCCCTGTCACACACAGAGCCGCAGGGTGATCAGGGGGTTTGGGCGCTGTCCCCTGTCACCCTGATCCCGGTGCTGGGAGGCATATTACCCAACTGCTCCTTTTTTTTCTTTTTTTCTTTTTACTCTGGGCCAGCTTTAGCTCTGGCTCCAGCTCTGAGGCCTCAGCTGCTGAAAACAGGTATCTGGGTTTTTTTGGTTCTATAATTGAAACAATGTATAACTCCAGCTCTGAGATTCCGGCGTGCTGAAAGCAGGTTTCTGGGGTTTTGTTTAGCTTCTATATTTGTTACAATGTTTCAAACTGCAAGCTCAGAGGCCGGCAGCGGCAGGCGGGGAACGTTGGAGTCCTCCGTCACTGAAGCAAGCAAGCCCCATGTTAGCTTGAAGATGCCTGGCTGCTGGCCGCCATCTTGGCTGGCAGTTAATTTGCATATCGCCCTGATTAGCCAATGGGAAGGGTAGCAGTCATACTCTAATTCCCATGTTTCTCTTTTATTAGATAAGACTAGAGGCCCGGTGCACAAAAATTTGTACACTCAGGGGGGAGAGGGGCCCTCAGCCCAGCCTGTGCCCTCTCGCAGTCTGGGACCCATCAGGGGGTGACCACCTGCTGGCTTAGGCCCGCTCTCCGGGGGATTGGGCCTAAGATGGCAATCAGACATCCCTCTGGCAGCCCGGCAGCCCTTGGGGGATGTCCATTTGCCAGTTGGGAGCAGGCCTAAGCTGCAGTCGGACATCCTTAGCGCTGCTGAGGAGGCAGGAGAGGCTCCCACCACCACCGCTGTACTGGCAGCCATCAGCCTGGCTTGTGGCTGAGCAGAGCTCCTCCCATGTGAGAGCGCCCTGAC
Organism: Myotis nattereri; assembly: GCF_964212035.1. Taxonomy (NCBI): domain Eukaryota; kingdom Metazoa; phylum Chordata; class Mammalia; order Chiroptera; family Vespertilionidae; genus Myotis; species Myotis nattereri. The sequence goes on from NC_138076.1 coordinate 32,993,884, forward strand.
CACCAGAGGGCAGCTCCTGCATTGAGCATCTGCCCCCTGGTGGTCAGTGTGTGTCATAGTGACCAGTCATTCCCAGTGTTTCTGCTGTTAGGGTCAGTTTGCATATTTCCCTGTTACTATATAGGATAGAGGCCTGGTGCATGGGTGGGAGCCGGCTGGTTTGCCCTGAAGGGTGTCCCGGATCAGGGTGGGGGTCCTGCTTGGGTGCCTGGCCAGCCTGGATGAGGGGCTGATGGCTGTTTGCAGCTGGTCACACCCCCTTCAGGGTGGGGGTCCCCCATTGGGGTGCCTGGCCAGTCTGGGTGAGGGGCTGAGGGCCGTTTTCAGGCTGGCAGGTGACTGAAGTGCCCAACCTCTCCTTTTTTTCTTTTCTTTTTTTTTATTCTGGGATTTATTTACCTTCTGTGGCTGTGACTGGAGCTGAGAGCCGGCTTTAGCTCTGAGGCTCAGCTCCAGCTCTGAGACCTCGGCTGCTGAAAGTAGGCATCTGGGTTTGTTTGGCTTCTATAATTGAAACACTGTTGCAGCTCCAGCTCTGATGGCTGAAAGCAGGCTTCTGTTTAGCTTCTATAATTTCAACATTGTTTCTTAGAGTGCAAGCTCAGAGCCCAGCAGCGGCAGGTGGGGAACCTTGGCTTCCTCCTTCACTAGAGCAAGCAAGCCTCCTGTTCGCTTGAGCTGCCTTGCTGCCAGCCGCCATCTTGGTTGGTAGTTAATTTGCATATTGCCCTTACTAGCCAATGGGAAGCGTGTTGGAGGTATGGTTAATTATCATGTTTTTCTTTATTAGATAGGACTAGAGGCTTGGTGCATGAAATTCGTGCCCTCGGGGGTGGGTCCCCCAGCCTGGCCTGTGCCCTCTCACAGTGTGGGAGCCCCGTGATCGATCTCCCCAAAGAGGTAGGTGCCACCCACCTACCCGGGGCTCCTTGATGGATTGCCCCAAAGAGGTACAAATGCTAGTAAAAGTTATGTAAGAAGAGTATTCTTTAGGAATGTGTGAAGTAGCTGTTTGGATAACCATATCTACTGATTATCAGAGCTTGATGATGCTAACTTAAAAATTGCTGTACAATTTCTATGTAATATTTTTATTTCAAATACATCAGGATGATCCTGGGTCAAGCCAAATCAAGGCATCATATATCTTTTCCATGTAATGCAGTTACTTCTATATTTTTTATTCTCCAGAATGTGAGACTATAACTTCCTGTTGTTTTAAGTCACCCAGTCAGTATTTTGTGATGGCATCCCTGGAGTACTAACACATTTAGAAATTTAGATTCTTTCCCTCCCCCTATTGCAAATTCTCTGCATGGTGTTTTAATTGTGGTTGATTTTGTGTGTTATTGGAGTGGTGTTTCCTTGATGGGCAGAATTTTCTATTCAAAGATGACCATGTTGAGAATATTAGAAAAAGACACGAGCAGTTGTGATTTTTTGAGCTTTTTTTCTATAATTCAGTTTTTCCTTCTGGTGGCCTACTTATCTTCCCTAATTTTTCTTTCCTTTTTTTTTTTTTTCTTTCTAGGCCATTATTCATGTCATCTCCATGTGTTCATGTCTCGTCTCACTCTCTCTCCCTCCTCTTCTTTCTCAACCCATTTCCTGCTTCTGACCATCTCCATAGTCAGTTTCCTGCCGTCTCCTTTCTGCACAGGAGCTCCGTCAGCCTGTATGGTAGTGAAAGGGTTGATGGGGTAATGAAGCACACAAAGAGAGAGCAAGAAATGGCAGGCAGGTGGAGAGCCTGATTCTTCAATGTATCCAACTTGCAACTAAACCCATCCTTTGTGTTTTAAATTTTAGTTACTATATATATTTTTTTATTTCAACAGGAAATTTTGTGAATATTTTCAAAATCTGCTTGTTAATTCTTTATAGTTTCTTTGTCCATATATTTTCAAGCTATGTTTTAGCTCATTATACATAAAACCATAGCTATTAGATAGTCTACCTTTGACAAATCAAGTGTCTTGTTTATTTAATTTTTCCCCCATTAAATCACAAGGCTTTGCTTATGGATGGAGTCTCTTTGCCTTGTGCTTAGTTATTTTTGTGTCTGGGTTGCATACTTTTCTTGACATTTGTTTGTGGGACTATTTGGGGGCCAGGAATGAGAAGGCAATTTTTTAGGGAGGGTCTTCATTTGTGTCTGCCATGCAACTGAGAGATGTGGCAGCCAAGTTCCCTCCCAATAGCATCCTAGGCTCTACTCAGTATGGCTCTGGAATGCCAACTCACAGGAAAACACCTTGTCTTTTTATATTCAGACAGGCAATTTTTCACCTCTGTACAGTTCCAGACAGGTGATTTCCCTTGCACTCCTGGGCTAGCGAGGGGTGGTGTGAGAAATAGCAATTTCTGTTTATGTTTACTCCGAGGAAGTAGCCCTTTGGGGGTCCCAATTTATGGGAGGAGAATCTCCTATTATATGCTTCACCTAATCTGCCCCAGGGTTAATTTGACTCCAGTACACTGTGCAACTGTGCATCCCCCCCCCCACCCCCCCACCCCCATTTTGGCAAATGTTTTTAGGGCAAAATCAGATTCTGTGTTCAATTTACCTCTGGTTCACCAAGTTTTCCCCATGCTTGCCTAGTTTTTTGAACTGATAAATTCCACTTTCTTTTCAGGATGAGGGTTCATTCAAGTCCTCAGCCTGCCATGTTATTTGTATCAGACACAGTCTTCTATTGGGCAATGGAGTAGTCTCATAGGTGCAGTCTTTTCGTTGTCTTTTCCTCTGGGAAGAAGGAGAGAGTTGTTTAGTAGTATTAGATAAAATGCACCTCATTAGATCAGAGGATCAGACAGAGTTCAGATTTATCTTGCTTTCCTGCTTTATTGAGGTATAATCCTATATAATAAAAGCCTAATATGCTAAGTGTCTGACCCATTGGTTCCATCATTTGACCAGTCGCTATTATGTACACTGACCACCAGGGGGCAGATGCTCCCACTGGTAGGTTAGCTTGCTGCTGGGGTCCGGTCAATCAGACTGGGTAAGACAGGGTGGACACGCCCTGGAGCTCTCCGAAGTTCCCTTCCTCAGCCCCATCTTCGCAGCCAGGCTGAGGGACCCCACCAGTGCACGAATTGGTGCACTGGGCCTCTAGTTGACAAATAAAATTGTATATATTTACAGTGTATGATGTGATGATTGAATATACTTATACTTTGTGAAATGACTATCACAATCATATTAATTGGGTTAATTCACTCCACATAATTACCTTTATATTTATTGTAGTAAGAATGCTTAAGATCTGTTCTCAGCAAATTTCTAGTATTAGCAACTACTACAGTCACCAAGCCTTCTATTAGATGCCCAGAGGTTACTCATTGGATGACTTGAAGGCTTGTACCCTTTGACCAGCATCTCCCTATATGCTTCACCTCCAGGCCCTGGTAACTACCATTCTACTCTCTGTCTCTTTGAATTCAACATTTTTTTTTTTTTTTTAGATTCCACAAAAAGTGATATCACTCAGCATTTTTTTCTCTTAGCATAATGTCCTTAGGTTTATCCATGTTGTGGCAAATGGGAGGATTTCCTTCTTGTCTGAATAACATTCCATTGTACATATACATATCTCATCTTCTTGACCCACCCATCTGTGGGCAGAAACTTAGGTTGGTTCTTCATCTTGGGTGTTGTGAATATGTGAATACTGCCGCAATGAACATGGAAGTCAATGTAGCTCTTGGAGAGACTATTTTTAAAAACTTGAATGAGATAGAGATGTAGCTGCAGGAGGCCCCATCCAGGATAACCAGGTTGGAAGTGAGGTATAAATCTTTTTACTGATCCTCCTGAGAAACTTTCCAGCCCATGTGGTAGCCAGCTGGTATCATTGTTTTTTTCTATCCTCTCAGATACTCCTGCTCCCCATTCTTGAAAGGAATTCTGAAATTCCAATCCTCTTAAAGTTTTCTCTTCCGGGTATTGTGATTTTGTAAGGTTGTGTTTATCCTTATTCAGATGCAAAGTAAAGAACCAAATGCCTTCTCCAATCCTTTCCAGTCCTGTGGTAAAATGTTCCAAAGGATGAAATGTTTGGTGTTCTAACTCACTGTCTCTTAAAGGGGTGTGGTGGTGCAATGTTTTTTTTGCATCTGTGAAGCCACTAAATGCAAATTGTGTTCCAGAGTCATTGTTGCTAGTAAAACAAAACAAACACAGAACAAAACAAAACAAATGGACACAAAGATTTCCAAATGCCCTTTGGGGTCAATACCATCCCAAGTTAAATTGCTGTGGTAAAATATCAATCAATTTAATTTGGAAGTGTTGTTTCCTAATTCAAGGAGTGGTTGTTAGAGGTGCATTCATGCCTGGATGTCTGATGAGTGGGTGAAAAGGAAATACTATGAAGATGCAAACTATGAATATGCTCCTATTACAGAAAACATACAAATAAGATTTAAAAATTCTTATATCCCTCCCTCTTCTCAAGCTTATATGGGTAAAAGCTCTCTGTACAAGTGTGGAAGAACAAGGAAGGAGTCTAGAGACAGAATATACAAAAGAAGGTAAAACAGCTAACCTGAGGTGTAGGTAGTGATTTTAGAAAGTAGAGGAGTTTTTGAGGTTTGAGACATAACTGTGGATGTGTCAGGAGTAGTTGCTGTCCCTGGTCCCTGGGAAGATGGTGAGCTTGGCTGCAATGAGAGGAGAAGATTTAAATATTTCCCAGCAGTAAGCACATACCATAATTCTCTTTTATAGAGAAATTGAATAAAAGACTGAAATGCTTCATTTTCCTTTTGGCTCATGTGTTCAATTTGATGTAAATATTTGAAAGAGATGGGAGAAAGACTGCACCAAGACTCAGGTACAAGAATGTTTGTTAAATAATCTATTGTTATTAAGGACACTAATGTTATTTTTATAACGATTTTTGAAAAAATGTCTTTGAAATCCAGAAAACCTCATATTAAAGCCATGACCTTTTTAATTGGATGTCCACTCAAATAAAAACATACCAGAAAACATTTAATTTGAACATTTTCTATACTGACAATCAAATGTATGTTACAGGCAGGATAATTACTATTATTATCGAAACCTATGACTTTAAAGTTAGTTTGACCATTTCAGAAAAATAATTCTTTTAGATCTTAGTACTTTTATTGAATACTTTCTTCTATGTAATATGCCATGAAGAAATATTTCACTTATCCTATATAATAAAAGCATAATATGCTAAGTGTCTGACCCATCGGTCCACCATTTGGTTGACCACTAGGCCAGCAGCTGATGCACACTGACCACCGGGGGCAGATGCTCCGACCAGTAGGTTAGCTTGCTGCTGGGGTCCGGCAGTTCAGGACTGGGCAAGAGGGCCAGACACGCTCTGGTGCCCTCCTGTGGTCCCTCCCGGGCCAGCTGGCCCCCATTGGCCCTGATCAGGACTGGGTGAGACGGCCCCAATCAGCCTCAATCCCTGGCCAGGCTGAGGGACCCGACCCGTGCATGATTTGGTGCACTGGGCCTCTAGTCTAATATAAAATTAAATATTTAAAATTATGATGTGGCAAGGTATAAGCAGACATTATATTAACATAAAATATTCAGAAATATTGCTTGTGACATGCCTTAGTATTTTATGAATATTAAAATAGTCATTTTATTTTGCATAATTATGTTCTGCTTTTTTGTGTCTCAAGGTATGTACTGTTGTGATTGATTTAGTAATATGCATAGAAATAGCACTAATAATTCCTTCAGTATAACGCAAGGCATAGAATGATGATTAGAATACGTTGTATTATATAGCATTTAGAATGGGAATATTTTAGCTCAGATTACATAGAAAATTAAGCTATTAGTTTATAAACTAATTGATATTAAGAAGCTCCATCTGTGTTTTGGTTACATTTTTGAAATTTAGTTCAAAATGTATGTATACACTGTAAACTGAGCTTCATCCTCCTTCATCAAAATACACGGACAGGTGCTTTTAGTAACAATTGCACCACTTTTCAAATATTAGGTCAGGACAGTGACTTGAATTTGCATATAAATGTATAGCATGGTAATAAATATATTGGGTTCTAAGGAAGAAGGTGTTTGTTTTTGACTTTGTATAACACATTTGAGCTCTGTTAGGAGAAAATCAACAGCTTTTCAGGGAGCAATAGCCTCTCCTTGCCAGGTTCACACCATGTCAGAGCAGGTCTGTTAAATCACAGCGCAGGAGCTCTGCAGGAGGAAGTGGCAACACACACTGTGGTTTCACAACATTGAAATTCTGTCAGTTCTCTACATTTTCATGACAGATTCTAGCAGGGGTGAAGGGGAATGAAGCGAAGTGTTTGTCTTCAGCTGTGAAAAGAGCTTAAGAGGAAAATGGCAAACAACTTCAAACTATCATTTCCAGAAAACAGAGAGAGAGAACATTGGGCCATCCAACTGCCCACCATCTGCTCACACATGGGCAATTGGGGACCACCTGTGTGCAAAGGGAGAAGCATGTCAGGCAACAAATACTAGTAGTGGCAGCTGGGACCTGTGGAGGGTGCAAAAAACATATGAAATAAAACAAGCTGCCGGCAGCCCCATGGCTAGTCACCTACTTAAGCAATGAACTAACTTAAGATAATCTTGTGCTTTTACCAGAATACACTTATTGTTTTGTTGAAGGTGGAACTCTAAAAGACTGCCTCTGAAAGAAAGAGAATAAACTAGATAATGTGGAAATCTCAAATCAGTTTCAAATTTGGAAAATATATTTTCCTTAAAATTGCTTACTTTTGACAGGTGTGAGATGGTACCGCATTGTTGTTTTGATTTGCATCTCTCGGATGATCAGTGACTTTGAAATGTTTTCATATGTCTTTTGGTTTTTCTTCTGTCTTCTTTCAAAAAGTATCTATTTAGGTCTGTTGCCCATTTTTTGATTGGGTTGTTTATCTTCCTCTTGTTAAGTTGTATGAGCTCCCTGTAAATGTTGGAGATTAAACCCTTATCGGTGATAACATTTGAAAATACGTTCTCCCATGCAGGAGCCTTTCTTGTTTTTTTTTTTCTTTTTTCTTTTTCTTTAATTAAATCTTTATTGTTCAGATTATTACATTTGTTCCTCTTTTTTCCCCCCATAACTCCCCTCCTCCCAGTTCCCACCCCACTCTCCGCCCTCACTCCCCACCCACTGTCCTCATCCATAGGTGCATGATTTTTGTCCAGTCTCTTCCTGCATCCCCCACACCCCTTTCCCCCCTAAGAATAGTCAGTCCATTCCCTTTCTATGTCCCTGATTCTATTATAATCACCAGTTCATTTTGTTCATCAGATTATTTATTCACTTGATTTTTAGATTCACTTGTTGATAGATGTGTATTTGTTGTTCATAATTTGTATCTTTACCTTTTTCTTCTTTTTCCTCTTCTTTCAGCATTTCATATAATCCTGGTTTGGTGGTGATGAACTCCTTTAGCTTTTCCTTATCTGTGAAGCTCTTTATCTGACCTTCAATTCTGAATGATAGCTTTGCTGGATAAAGCAATCTTGGTTGTAGGTTCTCGGCATTCATCACTTTGAATATTTCTTGCCACTCCCTTCTGGCCTGCATGGTTTCTATTGAGAAATCAGCTGACAGTTGTATGGGTACTCCCTTGTAGGTAACTGACTTTCTTTCTCTTGCTGCTTTTAAGATTCTCTCTTTGTCTTTTGCTCTTGGCATTTTAAATATGATGTGTCTTGGTGTGGTCCTCTTTGGATTCCTTTTGTTTGGGGTTCTCTGAGCTTCCTGGCCTTGTAAGTCTATTTCTTTCACCAGGTAGGGGAAGTTTTCTGTCATTATTTCTTCAAATATGTTTTCAATATCTTCCTCTCTCTCTTCTTCTGGCACCCCTATAATTCGGATGTTGGTACGCTTGAAGCTGTCCCAGAGGCTCCTTACACTATCTTCGTATTTTTGGATTCTTTTTTCATTTTGCTTTTCCGGTTGAGTGTTTTTTGCTTCTTCGCATTTCAAATCTTTGACTTGATTCTTGCGCTCCTCTGGTCTGCTGTTGGGAGTCTGTATAATATTCTTTATTTCAGTCAGTGTATGCTTAATTTCTACTTGGTCCTTTATCACAACATCGAGGGTCTCACTAGATTTCTTGAGGATCTCACTAAGCTTAGCGGTGGTTTGTAGAAAGTTCTTGAAAAACCTTAAAAGTGTGGTTTTGAACTCTATATCCAGTAGTTTGCTTTCCTCCATCTCTGTCATTTGTGTCCTGTTTCTTTGTCTCGGCATTTTTTATGCTTCACTGTGTCGATAGAGTGGCTTTCTCTGCTAAGTGTGCTATAGGGCCCGGTGGCTCAGCCTCCCCAGTTACCTGAGGTAGACACTCTTGGTGCACCCCCTTGTGGGCTTTGTGCACAGTCTTATTGTAGTTAAGCCTTGATTGTTGTAGGTAACACTGGGAGGATTTGACCTCCAGGCCAATTGGCTGTGAGAATCAGCTGTGTCTAAGGTGGGAGAACTTCTGTGCTGAAGACACCCTTATGGGGCAAGAGTTGCTTTAGTGGGGCTTTGGTGCTCACTGAGTCTGCCCCCTGAGTGTGTCCCTTATGGATCTGCGGAGTTATAATTGGATGGTCCCACTCTGACCACTGGGTACACTGGCTCTTGGTTCTAAAGAAGTGTGAATCTAGTCTCTGCCTGAGGCTACCCTGCAGAAGCCAGCTCTAAAGCAATGCAGGTTGCCCTGGGGCCTTGGGCAACTGTAGTTTGTTAAGTAATTTTCAGATTACAAAGGGCCGGGCCTTTCATATGCAAAAGTCTCCATGCATGGCTTGGGCGGGGCAGAGCCCTAGGGGATCAAGAGGACAGGTGGAGCGAGCAGTATGGCTGCTCTCAGTCCTGTCCTCAGAGGCCCTGGCAATCGCTGTGTGTGCCTCTGAGAGAAAGCTGCCCTCGAGTTCTGACAGATGCCAGACAGTCCCGTTTCGCCCATATGAATCTGGGTCCCCAGAGACTCGCCCGGAACTGGAGCTCAGAGCTTGAGACTCCCTCCCAATTGAAAAAGACATTGTGACCTCAGCCGCCAGCCCTCTCCGCATGCACCACCGCACCTTTGTATTTTACTTCTGCACCGCACCTCCTCTGAGTCTCAGTATGCTTTTCTCTTTCCTTCTAGTTGTAGAATTTCCACTCAGCCAGCCTTCCTGTGGTTCTGGATGATATCCGTTCCGTCGTTTAGTTGTATTTTTGAAGTGGTTGTGCGAGGCAGCAATCTCCGGTGTTTACTTATGCCGCCATCTTCTTGTTGTTTTGTTGATAGTTTTCTTTGCTGTGCAGAATCTTTTTATTTTGATGTAGTCCCATTCGTTTATTTTCTCTTTAGTTTCCATTGCCCTAGGAGTAGTATCAGTGAAGAAATTGCTTTGGCTGAGATTTTGCTGCCTGTGGATTCCTCTAGTATTTTTGTGGTTTCCCATCTTATGTTTAAGTCCTTTATTCATTTTGAGTTTATTTTTGTGTATGGTGTAAGTTGGTGGTCTAGTTTCATTTTTTTTGCATGTATCTGTCCAATTTTCCCAACGCCATTTATTGAAGAGGCTGCCTTGACTCCATTGTATGTTCATGCCTCCTTTGTCGAATAATAATTGAGTATAGTGGTTTGGGTCGATTTCTGGGTTCTCTATTCTATCCCATTGATCTATATGTTTGTTCTTTTGCCAGTACCAGGCTGTTTTGATAACAGCGGCTTTGTAATACAGCTTGATATCTGGTATTGAGATCCTACCTACTTTGTTCTTCTTTCTCAGAATTGCTGCATGTATTTGGGGTCTTTTTTTATTCCAGATGAATTTTTGGAAAGTTTGTTCTAGGTCTGTGAAATATGCCATTGGTATTTTAATGGGGAGTGCATTGAATCTATAGATTGCTTTGGGTAGTATGGACATCTTGATGATGTTGATGCTATCAATCCATGAACACTGTATGTTCTTCCATCTGTTTATGTCTTCCTCTATCTCCTTTTTCAGTGTCCTGCAGTTTTCTGTGCATAGGTCTTTCAGAATGGCTATCATAAAAAAATCAACAAATGACAGGTGCTGGCGAGGACGTGGAGAAAAAGGAACCCTTGTGCACTGCTGGGGGGAATGCAGACTGGTGCAGCCACTGTGGAGAACAGTATGGAGTTTCCTCAAAAAACAAAAAAATGG